>NC_051320.1:61739466-66739466 GCF_015220235.1 Choloepus didactylus
TATCTCTGCACTGAAGTAGCATCCCTAAAGTTTAGATATCAAGGGAACATGAACCAGAATAAAAGACAGTTCTGAAAACTTCCAGCATACCTCTGCAGTTCAGGCATTTAGAAATATTGCCAATTTAGTATTCATCTCAGTATAAATGGCTTTGACCTTGAGCCTCTGGTGTACTTCAAGATAGTTTAATTTACTATATTAACACCAGCCCTAATGGGCACCATATGTATAAGGAGACAGTTTGGCATCCTTCAAGAAGTAAGCAGATAAAAATGAAGATTTTTTTCAATAGCTAGAAAACAGGGCGAGCAGTTGGAATTTGATCATTTCTTTCATTTCTTCCACACTGTGTAACAAAACGCCAAGCATGTTGATCATTGTTCAGAAAAACCCATGAGTCATTATATCACCACTGCACAGAGACCCTAGAAGCAGAGTAAGAAACTAATAAACACTTGTGGATTTACTGATGATGGGTTTGCCAATGATTGGCTACACATGGAAGAGTACACCACAAGACATTCTTCCCTCTCTAAATATTTGATTTCAGTCTCTGCGCAGGAGGACTGTTTCTTCTGCTAATACAATGCAAGTCCTTACAAACATTTGTTATATACATATCTCTTGTATTTTTAATTATTACCAGATTAAATATTAGTCGCTCTTCACATTAAATAATAGCCTGATATAACCACTGTTGTACCATTAATTCATTAATAGTCTGCATTTTGTCATTAAATATATCAAAGTTTTTTCCCACACCCCACACAAAATTCTTAATCCATTCAGCTAAAATGTGTGTATATGCATACATAATTTTGAATATAATTTTAGTGGTTTCATGGACCTATTGAGTCCATATGTGGTCTTCTTTAAATTCACAACTCCAGACTTGGGGGACGAAGGGATACAGATGCAATAACAATACTGCAAATTCAAGAAGATTCCCTCCCAAATTATCCTTTACATTTCATGAAGAGAAGATGTCATCCACATAATTTTTAAATGTTTTGTTGTTGTTGTCAAGGATGCTACCTTGCAAGCAAAGTTTTCCTGTATAAATATATATTTTATACAATTTTTGCAATATTCCAGAATACAGCTAAGAATCTAGAAAGATGAAAAAACAAAGATAAATTTAAACATAGGTATATATTTCAGTAGGTACAAATACACATATCAAGGTAAAGAAAAACTAAATTGCATGCTACATAAGGTTTTGTATTTTATTCTAACATGTTGCTGTTAGAAGAGTCCCTCAAGTCTTCATTCAGAATCTAGGTACTCTTATTTTAGGATTAGAAAGTGAAGTATTTTTGGCAGCAGGCACACTGACAACAGAGAAAAGTGAACAGCAAGAAAAAAAAATCCCACTAAAATTAAAAAGTGTAAGTGCCAGGTCCGTAAAGAGAAGAGTACCTACCACAATAACCCTTGAGAGAACTTCTGAACAGCAATGCTTATTCCAGATGATTCTCTGTTCCTTGACCTCAGTTTGGGGGGAGTGGGGGTGTTGGAAAATAAATACTTTGATAATAGCAAGAGTTCCACTAAGGAATGGTTTAAGTGATGACTTTTGGCAACTAATACAGGTCAAACAACTCAGTCACAGATTATAACAAGTAAATGAAGTGTAGTTGTAATCTCTTTTGCCCAATTGTTTGCTGCAAACTATACAAGTATGTAGTGCTTGAAGTGAATTGCATTGAAATTTCCCTGCTATTCCTAATTTTCAGTAATTTACTGAGGTTGTCTCTATCTACTGGGGTTGCATTAATGAATATTCATGTTTATAGGGAGAAATACACAAGCATATTTGAGACGTGTTCTTGGTAACAGAACCAGGATCCCCTGGAATCTATGTCTTAGAAAACTTGTTTGGATAAATTTTGCTTTCTTTTTCCGAGAGAACTGTTTCGGCTCTCGTGCTTGTTGATACCTTTGAATGCTCTTACATAAACAGTAAAGACACTTTGCATCTATAGTTTTTCCAGGGCTTCTGGGCAGAGACAGTTGTAACAGCTTATTCCAACTCTTCTTAGGAATTATGGTACAGAAATGCTAGGTTAAATGTTGGTAAAAAAAAAAAAAGGAAAAAAGTAGACAATTGTAAAGAAAGCACTGCCAATACAAATAATACATGTCATGCTTTCAGAATCCAACCAGATCCTATCTTTATGCTCTTCTTAATTTCATAACAGGCTTCACGGACAGTCAAAGCTGGGTTCAGAAACAGCAACAATTAATGCAATGCTTTAATTCATTTGCTTCATTTAAGTTTGTCCTATAAGAACAGAAACAAAATACTTCACAAATACACTTTTTCATCCTCTTCTGTCTGTCTAATAAAGGTTAAAACTTAGAGGGAGGAAGAAGAGAAGTACTAAAAGAATTGGCAATATAAATACCAGAGATATTTGTTAATGCCAGCATAGGAGTGCTTTTTTCTCATGCAGTATGAGGAATCAAGCAAAACAAGGATGGTGCAAAATTAGTTTCATAACACAGAAATATACCCTAAAGCCAAATAACATTGTGAAGAATAAAATGAGTTTCTATGATGGATGTGGAATTTTATATTTTAAAATACCAGAGAACTTCAGCATGCTAATGTATAAATATAATTTTTAGAGTCATTAAAAAATCAATGGTAAAAAAGACAGAAAACATTTGCTCTTACTTATATTTTAGATTATAAGAAATATAGTAAAAAGTTAAAATCTTGCTCTATTTTTTTCATTTATTCAATAAGTAGACACTGAATGTCTAACAGGTGCCAGGTGTTGTCCTAGACATAGGGAGGAGCATAACCGTGAACCTCCTTCCCTTAGGATCTTATTTTCTAAAGGGTGGAAACAGGTGACAAACAAATAAATACACAAAATTAACACAAAATACTTTCTTAAATGGTAAAAAGTGCTATGGAGAAAAATAAAGCAGAGAGAAAATAAAACAGAGGGAATCGTTGCAATTTAAAATAGGGGTGGCGAGGGAAGACCTTACTGAGAAGGGGATATTTGAGGAAGTCTGAAGGAGATAAAGGTGCTGACCATGCAACTCTCTTAACAATAGTATACAGTCCTGGAGTATGTTGGCCAAGTTCAGTAAACAGCAGTCGGCCAGAGTGGCTGGGCGGAGTGAAGGAGGAGGAGAGCTTCACATGGGAAGTCAGAGGAACCAGCAAAGGAAATTGAGAAGCAGCAGCCAGTAGGGTTGGAAGAAAATTAGGAGAGTGTACTGAGTGGAAGCCAAGGGAAGAAGGTGTTTCAAGGAGAGAGAAGTGATCAACTGTGTTCACTTTTGCTGATATTGCAAGAAATGATCCTTGGTTTTAGCAATGAGAATGTCTTTGGTGACGTTAACAAGATCAATTTTCTTAGAGTTGGGGGAGGGAGGACCTGTTGGAAAGTCAGATTAGGAGCAAATAGAGATACCTATTTTGGAGACTTTTGCTTCAAATGGGAGCAGAGAAATGGGAGCTGGAGGTTTCATTTTGGTGATTTGTTTTTAAACGTTTTTATCAAGCCCTTTGCAGGAAAGAGGGGGGATGAGCAAGCAGGTGGTGGGGGGAGTTGGCCTTAGATTGGAGCGTGGTCAGCAGCACATACATGGTAATAAGAGCAAGAGCAGATTATATTGTCACAGATAGACTCAGTGGAGTAGATGTGCGGTGGGAACTTGAGGAAGTTCTTTTCCAATTACTACGGTTTTCTTAATGAATGAGGAAGCAAGGCTGAGCAAGAAGATGGGGAATTGGTGTTGGGGAGGAGATTGAATGGCTGGGAAAATGTAGAATGAGTGCTGGGAAACAACTTGATGTTTTTGGTCACAAATTTAATAAGAGATGGGATGATTGCATGTGTGTTTCCAGCTAAGTGTAGATACAGAGTAGGTAGAAAGTTGGATTGAAACAGGAAGGTAAATCAGCCACTACTCAGGAGGGTATAAGCAAGGAGGCAAAGTGAATGCTCATAGAAGAGATTGAGACTATGGAACATTGTGTGGGAACCTAATTCCCTTGAGTCCAGCAGAAGGGTCTGGGGAGCTGGTGAAGGGTAGGAGAGGGGATGTTAGTAAGAGCTGCACAGTGGTTAGACCATGGGGCTGAGGGTCCTGGGAGTTATGGGCTTCTGGAAATGATTGATAAAAGTAGAGATAAAGATCATAATAAAATTAGTTTTGATTCATTCAGAACACAGGAAATGGTGGCAAGGCTCTGGTTGTCAGCTAGGGGCACACGGGATCCTGGTGTCTTCACCCTCCAACCATGATGTGGAAGCAGAGGAGAAGTAGCCTTACCTAAAGCACCCAGATCTTTGGGGTCCTCTTATGCCTTTTGCCCACTTTACAACAAAACAAGCCCTGTGTGCCTATGATCCTTAGAGGCTAATGCTTGTTTTGCCAACTCATTTATTGGAGCAGGGGCTCACAACTAATGCTCTCCCTTTAAGTTATTTTTGCTTCTACCATAAAATGAGAATGAACACATTATATTGTTCTCTTTCAAGCATGTATATTTAATGCACATAATCCACAAGAACACATTTTTTCCTTCAGCCCTAGTGTCATGTGTTCATAGATTTCTTTTATCATTCTCTATTTGGCTCAAAGTGCATTTTTTTTATGAAGGGAAACTAAGAAAAAAACCAACAATAATAAATATTTGAATTATTATTAGAAGGGCATGTGGACTGTTTTACCCTTAACACATGAAAAAATTTTACGTCAAATCAAGTGAACCCTGGACCTTGAAAGCATCATAAATATGCATGTCCTAGACATGCAAGCGGACAAACTATGTAGCTGATATCCTGATATCTGTTTCACTTGCATTTCTGACTTGCCTAGAGAATAGCAATGGGCACATGGAAGGACACTGGCTTCCTCTCACTCCTGCCTCTTCATCATCATTTATATAACTCCCTGTGGAAGTGTAGACTCTTAAACCACAGTAGAACCAAGGTACATTAAGTATGCTCGGTCGCTTCCACTGATGGCACACAAGCAGCTCTCCTTCCCATGCTCCATCGTCTTTCAAGACTGGAATCCCACCTCCACTCTTGAGTGGACAGGTCACTTGCCTAGTCATGTGCTTATTCAAAAATTTGATTTTGTTTATCTACTAGACACTGAACATGTAATAGAGATCCAAAAAGGAATAAGTCCATTTTCTCATGAAAGTTACAGTCAGGTCAGAAAAAAGGATATTAATGAATGTATGAGCTCAAACTGAGAGAGGCTCTCTGAAGGAAAGAATACAGTTCTTTGTTAGCATATGACTGGATAAACACATCCAGACTCTGTGTGTGTGTGTATGTGTAGGGGGAGGTCAACAGTGTAGTTTACATGTGCAAAAGGCCAGTGGTAGTGGACAAATGGTACATTTGAAAAATGCACAAAAGGCCAATGAGGCTGGAGCAAGGACAGAAACAAACTGGAGGGAGCCATGGCCAGATCATTTTATATACACAGTTGTATGCTGGTTGTCTCACAACTTCATGTAGGAATCCTTTTGATCCTTTTCCTTGGCATTTCTTAGCATGGTAAATTCCAGCTCCCTCAAGGATCTTGAGGAAGCAACAGAATTGTGCGCCTAGTAAGTTCTAGCTCATCTTTTCATATCCAGCTCAAATATGACATCATCTCCATTTAAGATCCCTTAGTTTTTAATGTGTCCTTAACTATTAACCCTTGTCAAATGCTATTACAGTATTGGCTTTCTATGTTATACTCCTTTACAGAGACAGTTTTGTCTCATTGTCATTCAAGTGCCTCACAGAGTGCCCAATAGTAGGTGCTCAATAAATGGTTATTAAATTGAATTATTTAACATTTCAGACTCTTCAGATAAAAGCATAACACTGACATCTCATTAATACATGTGCATGGACACCATCTCATGCATGTGTTTACTGAAGTTTATATATCTGTAAAAAACATATTTTATCATACTTAAGAGTATATATAAAGGTATTTCTGGAAAAAATAATTAAAGCAAAACATGTTACCAATGCTATCTTTAACTTAAATAAAAATGGTTATCAAGTGATAACTTCGGAAAACTATTATCAGGATAGGATATCATTTATTACACAAAACTTGTCAGTTGTTAGGGTTATCTTAGCTTAGCTTCTGATAATTAAGAATACTATTTTTAATAAAAAAGAAAAAAGATTTACAGCTGTAGAATTATCACCAGTTTTTTACCTAACCCCGTTGTGTTTTTAATGTCTAATTTTGTACAGGAGAATGGTGAATGGATAAATGCCCACCTAAATAACCATGCTTATTTTAAAAAGAAATTTTTAAAGAAAGTGTAAGAAAGTTGTACTGAAAATATCCCCCTCTCCCTTTTGGAGTCTCTGGTTAAATGACTGGTCAGTGGCTTTTTAGAAGGTCTGCATCCCATTACAGAGCAAACTTATGGAGTCTGTAGTGTATCAGATACATTTTGACACAATTGTTGGGAATTTTACAGCTTCCTTCAAGACACAATTGAGTCACAGTAGAATGATAACAAATCCCAGTGTATTTATGCTAGGGATATTTGAGGAAATTATGTCACAGATAACTGCCATTATTTGATTTTAACTGTCTGAATTTGAGTGTTTCATTTGGAATGTTAAATCTTTTCCATTTAGTATCCCCCGTCACATAAAATACCAGAGCAATAATAAATGATCATTTGGAATGTGCTTGTTTTATTGGCATTTAGGTACTGGTCATAAATTATTGCTTGTAAGAAAAGCTATGAATGTGTGAATATGTGGGACAAAAAAATCTGTATTCTCTTACCAGACATATGGAAAAACTTCAACTATGGAATGGAGAGATTTGGGTTTTGTTCTTGTTTTTTTGGTGGATTTTGGCAAGTCTGATCTCAAAGCATGAATTCTTCACTAACAAACACTCAATTCTTAATCATAGAGTTATCTCTGATTCCCTTTAAGACTGATACCATCTTTAAGCTGACACAAGGAGACCATGCTTATTATTGCAGTTATCAGCTATTGCCCTAAGAACATTTCCGGTTTGCCCTGAGATTCCTATGATAAAATTAAAATGTGAAACAATTAATAGATGTGTAAAGTAATGCTGTATTGAAAACATTTTGTTATTTTTTCTCTGAAATATATGGATGCTTGAATAAACTCAGAGCCTGTGACAGAAAAATAACTCTAAATAGCCATTATGGCATTTTTTTTTCCTTATTTAAGAGTATAAAGACAAGGAAATGTAATGGTTTTAATAATTAAGGATGCAGACTAATGCACACATTTTGCAGTACTAATAAAAACTTCTTGTTATCATCTCTATTTTTAAGAATGAAGAAGGCATTTCCTTAACGCACTTAACTACTCCCCTTGCCAGCTCTGTTCAGGCTCAGAATTTGATGATAACATTTCCAAATCGTAAGAATAAAAAATAGCATTAAAATTGATTTAAGTCCAGCTTTCCAAATCAGTTAACCCAAAGGGTAAGTGCTACAGCACTTGACCCCAGAGAGGGTTTGGTCCCCTTTTATAAGACCTGAGTGTAAAGAATAAAGACAGCATTTTTCTTCTTCTCTTTTTTAAAAAAGCCACATGTAATGTTCTCTGAGTTAAGTTTTACCATTCATAATGAATGCAGTCTCGCCATTCAAATGCGACCATAAGTACACAGAAGATAAGAATTTAATTAAATGTAGATTAAAACCAAACAGGAAAACACACAAGCTGATAATTTTATCCCATCCTCTGGCCATATTTTTTATACTTCCTTCTTGTTCTTCTTTGGGCTATAGCTTATCAACTTGCCGATAGTACCATAACTCATTACATCTGATGGCGCAGCGGCAATGTGCAGGCTCTGTGCTTGGATTTCGGAGTCATTTAAAATGCAAAGCATGTAAATGTCTATGTTAAATATACTAGTGTAGTAACACTATTGAAAAGGAAGTGATTCTGAAGACATCCTTAAACCTCTCACAAGATCCATTAGTATTGTATAGTAGGAAATGGAATTTTCAAAGTGGAATGAATTCAGGTATTCACAAATATATGGTATGGCTTAATATTTTAAGGTTGAGCTCCAATACCTGTTGGCAAGGTTGAGTGCCCATCACCTTTAGTTTATACTCCGGGGTAAGGGGAGTTTGGTGTTCAGGCATTCATGTCGCATTTTAGGAGGATGCCAGTTTTCATTGCTGACCATAATGTAGTAACACAGTATCTTTGTGCTTGAATGCTGCTCTCATTAATCTTTATAAAACATCCCCAGATTATCTCCTATTATTTAATCTAAATCCGTTGGATTGTGAAGGTAGAAGCCACAACAACATTCACAGTAAAAGTCATGAGATATAAAATTTTATTTATTAAGACAATTTGTGTATATGATTTATAGTTAATCAGTTTAATTTTTTTCCTAATCAATATTTCTAGTCATTGTGGAAAAAAAAAAAAGGCAAGAAATAGTTAGGAATAATCCTCGTTATCGAAAGGAAGGCTAGAGAGCAAACACAGTAATTTTGAAAACCAAAAAAGGATACATCACTGTATCTGTTATTTAAATTGTAAGCTAAGGTATAGAATGTCAGTGCATTCTTGAACATACAATCTTGATTTATTAAATAATAGTAAAGCATAACTGGATCATTTATGTATTACATTTTCTGTATCTAAAACTAATTAAGTATAATGTTTTTTGTTTTTATTTTTAATTTTTAATTTTTGGTAGCAGGCATAAAATACTGAGGATATTTTCCTGTTTTTTGAAAGGTAAATTGGTTTTGGGGCTTTTTGTTTGTTTGTTTGTTTGTTTTTGGCAATAGGTTGTTTGACTCACACTAATGCACTAATAAAGTAGTTTTTCCAATTAAAAGATCCCTGAAAAATGGTTCAGGTTTTTGCTTCTTTGAAGTAATTTTGAAGTTCTTGAAGGGTTGAAGTACTAAACTAATAGCACCACCTCCTCTGCACTAATTGCCACATGATCATTTTGCACTCTTATTGATGTAATATGAGGCATTGACACAGCTGCAGATTGTGCCTTTAGGAATAAGTCAAAAGCATTAATTCCATTTCAAAGACATGAAAAATTTCATCATCTAAGGAAACAGGGCTTAATGGGGGGGAACCTCTATTTTCTTGAAGTTAAATTACTTGGAAAAAGAAGAGGCACAATATACGTATGAGCTAAAAGTGCTAGCCCTTAGCTGGACTGAACACGTTGGCTTTGTCCAGAATTTTGGAGACATTGCTGAGGCATCAGTGACATTATTAACTCACTTTCCTTTGGTCCCCTTTTCTAGTATAAATTCGTTTCAGTGGTGAGATTAAAAAGGAGCAAAATAAAATTATAGAAAGTAAAACTGAAATGCAAAATGAAGAAACATTTTGTGATTTTGAAAGAATTCATAAATAATGTATGCTACAAATTTTTAAATGTAAAAATATTAAAAAGAAAACTGACCAAGTGTCTTCACATGTCTGTGTAATGTGTACAAGGTAAAATTACTAGTCTTTAAGGCCCTCTAAGAAAATGATAGGAGATTTACCAGAAACAATAACAACTCCCTGGTACATACTAAAAGAAGAGAAAGATTTCTGTAAACACTTTCTGATAAATCCCTGTAATTAAGCATATAGTGGACAGCAAAGGGGTAAAAATGTTTCTAGGAAACTTGCACAACTTCGTCTCCTGCCTCCAGTCTACTTTGGAGCCCCTTACTTTGAAAGGCCTTAATCACCTGCACAACCTGCAGAACACTCGTGTTATATTCTGGTCATATCCTGGTTGTGTATGTGTTTTCTCCTTTCTAGGACTGTGGGATCTTTCAGAGCCCTCCTCCACACCGTGCCGAATGACTGTTAGGTCATAACAAACAAATATTGCTTTTTAAGAAAGACAAAAATGAGAGAGAAGGGGAGATGGAAAGAGAGAGGAAGGGAGGGAAAGGGGAAGTTAGCTATGCAGGAAAATGCTATTTTGTTGTCTCTGGTACATTGTCAGGCTGAAAACCATGCTAGTTACAAAAGAGTTCAGAATTTGAGCATAGTGAATATTTTAGGTATAAAAATATAGAGATATGAGAATTTAAGATTTCTCAGGGGCCACAGCAATGAGTGTCAGTGACCAAAAACAAAGAACAAGAAATTTTTATTTGGTAATGCTTTGTCAAGGGCAAAACAAAGATTTTTTTTTTAAATGGGACTAGCATTTATTAAATATCTACCATGTGATGGAACTTCATATGTCATTTTATTGAAATCTTAAAAAAAAAACAAAAAAAAAACAACCCTGTAGACTGAATTATTCACACTTTACAGATGTAGGAGCCGAGTCTCATTGAGATTGAGTAACTCACCTAACATCATATAACTAATTGTTAGAGTGGTGTGTAAACAGAGATCTGTCTCATTCCCAAATCTTTATTTGTCTCTGTAACAAATACTGCTGCCTCCAAAAGTGCATTTTTAGTTAATTGCTTGTGTATTTTATCTACAATGAAATTACCTTTAGGTTAATTATTTGAAAAAATACAAGGTTCTATATACTATTTGTTTTTATTTTATAAACAGTGGGTAGAATTTTGATCTACATTTTAAAATCAGTATTATTTAAGGAAAATGAAATTATATTAGTATAGTAAAATCTTTCAAGAAGTTAAAAAACAATACATAGTTCTAAGTTATGTATTAGAAAATTATTTCTGTCATTTTATCGGGATGCCCAAAAGACTAGGAATTTTACTCCTAATACCCTGTAGGTCTATTTTGATGCTGTATGTCTGGTTGCTACTCTTTGAACTGTTTTCTTCAAGCTGAAATAGGGCAAGAGTTAATACACACGATTTGCTTGATTCCGAGGAACAGCATTGACAGAGCACAACCGATTTGCCAAGAGGGAAGTAGGTAAAATATATCTTAGAAGCAACTATGACATTTTAAATGTAAATATAAAAAATCCAGTTTGGGGTTACATAAAAGTGGATTTATCCTGGAACAAAACAAAATTAAAGAGAGCTTCGGCTACTCAGGATATTTTAACACTACTCTTTGTCTGAGGGAGACTGTGTTCTCATCAAGCCCTCTAAAAGCAGAATTATCAGTTCAGCATGCAGTGTTTTTAAGAGAATACAGGGTAGATTTCCCCATCAGATTTGGTTATTTCCTTCAAAGTATTCTTTATGGTAACCAGAAAAACAGTAGGGAAATATGAAGAGAGAAATGTTTCCCTACCAATAATCATACTGGGCAGACTTTAAACATTTTTACTAATGCTCAAAAGTACAAATCTGATTTATTTGTATGTTTACAAAGCTGTGTTATGGTTCCACAAGAAAACCAAAATAGATTGCAGGCCATCTGCATTGCCAGGAATATATTATATACATTTCAAGTAATTAAATGAAAATAATGATGAGAGACTAGAAGTTAAAATATGATTAATATGTATCTGTTAATGGGTAGTTACAGTCACCTCCATGACAGTGGAGAAACTTGAAGCTAGATTGTAACGAATGCATGTTACAGCATTAAACAATAACACATTCTTCCCAAGAAAACTAAAATGACAGGTGTAGCCATTGATGCTTCAAGCACATACTCTGACCTCAAGACTCACAATCTGTTACAGTCTGTGGAACACATACTGTGGAGTCAGAATTATGCTTAGGGAAAGAATGACTGGAAAATGTAGTGTAGGAACTTCATCTTATTTACTGCAAAATATGTTCAACAATTTCTTATTGCAATAACATTTTTAAAATAAAATGGAAATGGACATCTCCCTGCTTACTTTCCTTTCTCATTTTCTTAAATACAAAAGGAGGTTTATGAGCAATGGATGCTATTTTTGTGTAGCTTTTAAAATAGATGATGCTGTGATATTTGACCTTAGGTAGAATGCTAAAGGAAAAAAAAAAACAATAGTTCTTCAGCCAAGTGTTTTTTTAGCTATATTTGAAACTGGATTCTTGCTGCAGTTTTTTAATTTAAATTGTTTTCCTTAATGATCAGTGCTAGGATATTTCAGAATTATGCAAAAGATGAAAATAAAACTAGCATTAGTTGAATTCATATTTCTGAAATACATTCATTATTACATTTTGGAGTTCTCTACAGATCATTACTCTGTGCTTGATTTTGCTCATATTTTCAATTTTGTCTAATTCTCAGTCACAATTTTTACATTATAACCCACTGTAGATTTTATATTTTTTTCATTTCAGTAACCATTACTTGAATCATAAAAAAGGCATTACTGTATTCATAATGTACTGCACATGTGACAGTCTTTGAACTTTAATATTCTTTTCTGTAATGTGCTGGCTTAGCAGCCTATAAAAAAGACATAGTGTTTGTAGTGTGTCTTACCCACAACAAATGATGTGATTCTGAGGTTTATGAAATGGCAGTAGTTTTCTAAATTTGTGATTCTTCTGTGTTCCGTTGTCAAGAACAGTTGTACATCTGCTCAACACAAGACTTTTTGAGACTATGAACTTTAATTGAGGAAAAATAATGAGGGTTCAGGGACTACTGCTATGGAGATGGTTGCAAAAGCAGGTGCATTGCTGCCAGATCAATGGATTATTTACTCCTCTCTCATAAACAGGAAATGGTTGTTTGTGGTGACTCCACACATATTTTAAAGCCCGCATACATATTTTCTCCTCCATGTCAACCCAGAACATTTTAAATAGTGTTTAGTTTATACTTCAACATAACTATATAGAATAATCACGCAGGACTCATTCTGTTTCAATAATTATTAAATTTAATAATTAACTCCATCTTGTTTGAAAAGGGAAGTTAAGGAGTGGTTTTAAGAACACACAATATTCAACTCATCTGGCTGCAGTCATAAGCCCTCTCTATAATTGTCTGAATATTTTTCTGCCTCTTTCTATAGTAAAAACCATTTTTTTCCTAAAAATAGAGATCGTTGATAGTTTTAGAATTTTCAGTGGGACACCTTAACAGTTTGTACACGTTTCTCAAACCACTTAAGTAAAATTTTCTCATGATCTAATCAGGGGTGGGGTGAGAGAAACAGCTCAGAACGCTTTTCTGAATGCATAAAACAAGCAAATCAGGCTTCTAGCAGGCATCTGATGTGTGTTGGGACTGTCTCCAACACACCTGAGCAGTTCACCCAAAGGGGTGTGTGCTCCTCCCTCAGCGCTCCCCTCATTAGCAAACCAAAGGGTCTGCCTCGAATTAGCTTCAGTTTCCACCATGACAAGTTACTTTTTGCATTAAATAATGATGTGCTTAGAATTTAAATCCTAGGTTCTAGAGATAAGTGGTTTACATTCTAATGGGGCTTGTGGAATGAAAACCTAATTTTTAATGCTTGGAGGTTAGAGACCATAGAAACCATACCATAAATTTTATACACAGACCCCACTCATGGACAGCTCATTGGAACCCTCAGAAGGTTCACACAAACCTCACCTCTCAACCACAAGTGTTTTAATTGAACCTGTTCTTGGAAATGGACTTCATTTTTACTCTAAATCGCTTTTAGAATTGGAATTGGAATTGGGATTACTACTGGAGGCCTGAATTAGGTTGGAAAGAACAGCCATCAGAAAAAAACAAATTCATTTTCATGGAAAAGAAAATTAAATATCTAAAATACAAATGATTAAGCCTAAACCCAGTACCTTATTAGTAACTTCAAAGTACATTTAACAAAAAAAAATAATAATATTTGACAAAATATTTTTCTCTGATTCATCTGCCTTCAACTGTGTAAACTGGTTAAAAAAAAAAAACAAATTTGTATTTTTGTTGAGAAACTTTAATTCATTGATACATGATATAATAATGCAATAGTGCATTTTTCTTATCAAAAAATGGTGACAAAAATATCATTAAATATGGAAAGAAAAAGAATGCTTTAAATCTGTATTCATACTAAATAAATTTTACTCATTAAAATATACCATTTTAATGCATTTTTAACTATGAATTTTAACATAAATACAAAACAGTGATAAATTTCTAAATATGATTTAACAAATAGCAAATATCAAAGAATGTCATGGGTCACAGTTACACAAGTTAAGCTATTTTCATCATTGTAAAATATAACATACATACAGAAAGGTGTTAACTTTCAATGTGTAGCTCAACAAGCAGTTATATAGGTACTTTCAAAAATTGTTAATGGGTTACAGTTCCACAGTTTCAGTTCTTTCCTTACTATGCAATATAGGGTACATACAGAAAGGTGAAGACTTTCAAAGCACAATCCAATGGGTACCTATAGAGCCAATTTCAAAGGATGTTATAGGTTACAGTTCCACTGTGTCATTTACCTCCTTCCAGCTATTCCAACATCCCAGCATCTAAAAATATGTATATATTTTTATAAAATTTCAGCATTCATAAACTTTTGTTAAATCTTATCTTGTTTGTTGCTACCCCTTCCTCTCACTTAATCCCTTTTTCCATCCCCAGGTGTGTATAGGCAGTGAGTACCATAACTTGTTCATATTGAAGGAGAGTGTTGACAGTATAGGAAAGGGGCCTGCATCTTATTGTTGTTCTTAAAGAGGCTGTATAAAATAGCACACCAGAGATGTAAACAATGCTAAAAGACTCTGGGTTTTAGAACTTGTCTGGCATGGGAACACTCTGGTGGATTTAAGTTTCTGAGAGAGAAAACTGTAGTGAATGAATCTTTTATAGAATCTCAGGTAGGGACCTAGGTATTTGGGGACTACTTTTGGTAAGGGCATGGCATGCTGTGACCATTTTGGATGTCTAGCTGGAGCGTGCATAAGAGAAACCTCCAGCCTCAGCCTTTCTTTTTCCCCTTTTGGCCAAGTAGGCATTTTCAGTCCCTCAATGCCAGGGCCAGGCTCATTCCTGGGAGTCATGACCCGTGTCACCAGGGAGATTCATTCCCCTGTGAGTCATGGCTCGTGTGTGTGTGTGTGTGTGTGAGTGTGTGTGTGTGTGTGTGTGTGTGTGTGCAGGGAGATTCATTCCCCTGTGAGTCATGGCTCATGTGTGTGTGTGTGTGTGTGTGTGGTGTTGTTAATGAATTTATTTGCAGAGTTGGGCTTAGAGAGAGAAAGGCCACATCTGAGCAACGGAAGAGGTTTCTTGGAGGTGCCTCTTAAGCATAATTATAGGAAGGCTCAGTCTCCCATTTACAACCCTAAGTTTCAAAGAACAAGCCTCAAATTGAGGGCTTGATTTATTAAGTAATGGGTTCCTAATTTCATTTAATATATATTCAGTCCGAAGATAAATGGTCAGTTTCTTCCATTATCTTCACTTAGTTGTATAATCATTATCACTCTCAACTTTAAACAATTACCATAACATAACACATCCCAGAGCTCTTATCAGCTGCTAATTATTCATTCCTAGTGTTAGTATAGTGTTGGTAAGATATTCCTATTAAATATACTCTTTAATATGTAATGGGAAGTTTTTCCATATACCATTTTTGAGTGTTGGATTGGATTTTGCACTGTTGTTTCAGCAAGTGATTGTACTTAGTGTGGGTCTTTTAGCATTGTTTACATCTCTGGTGTGCTATTTTATACTTCAAGAATTCTGATGTTTAGATTTTTAATTCATGCTCAATAAACAATACTCCCAAGTGTCCACTGCCTAATCTTTTTATCTGCTTATAATTAAAATAATATTTATCACAGTGAAGTTGAATTTCCCATTTGGAATATACAAATAAAACAAATGGAAATCTTTTTTTTTTTTCTTTTCACCTCAGTTAGGTGGGTAAGGGTTGTTGGTTTCGAGTCAATAGAATTTCCATTGAGTCCAAAATGTAGTCTGGGACTTAGGGCAAATTACACTTTTGCACAATGATTCTATTGATGAGGGGGCTTAAGTGAAAAGATTGGAAGTTATTTAATTTAAAAGCAAATACTAGACAATAAATCTATAATCAACTAGCTTTGTAGAGAATTTCTTAGGTCCACTGTCTTGAAAATTTGTAGCCCCAGAAATAGAATTATTCATTCCCAAATATATGCTTTATTCTAGACAACAGGAGGTAGTAAGCCCAGGCTTTGAAGCTCTGTCATACCATGTAGAGATGAAAAGTTGGAGATGAAGTGACATCAATGAAAATGCTCTGAATAAAAGACATCAGGAGTAAAGTCTTTGTCTAGGACCCTTGATCTCTAGAGATGAATATTGTGCCTGAATTTCCTGTTCCATGACCTGCCATTCTCAATTGAATCTAATTTCTCAAAAAGAATATAAGAAATGTGAATTACAAGAGAAAAATGTAGTGACTAATTTATTTTTTCTATAGATGAAGTTAAAGCATGTGATTTTTTTTTTCTTTTTTAACACAGATGTGTCTGTGGGATAACAGAGAACAAAACCAGGACATGATTTGTAAGCCCAAATATGACTGTTTCAAAACTGGCCCTGGCAGAAGATTTAAGTAGCTACTGTTAGGAGGATTTTTGTAATAGGGGAAAAAGTCTGCCATAGATACAGACCTTCACTGTTTTTGCCCTCCTGCATTTTGTGATGGTCTGGGAAAATTTAGTGTGTGTGTGTGTGTGTGTGTGTGTGTGTGTGTGTGTGTGTATTGTAGTAATAATTGTAGCACCAGCAGCAGAGACAGGAAAGGTTAACTTGGTTTGCAGAGAGGTATTTAGTTGAATTAAAATGTAACAACATACAGAAAAACTTTATTGCTTTGAAAATGAAACTTGATTTTCTAGGAAAGAAAAATTCCATAAGAAAAGCATTTGAAAGATATCATAATCATTTATTAACACAGTAAAAATTTTTATTTTCCAACTGAAGTTTTAAGCCCACGTTAAAGCCTTTAGGTCAAAAATTACCGTTATGCAAGGAGAACAAAGCCTGCTGCAAGGCTTTCAAAAATGCCATTTTCAGAATACCTTCTGATGGTTACTGGTCTCTTTTTTCTGTAACGTTCTATAGAGAATATGTTTTAATTAGCTTCCACTTGATACCACTTCATACACACTGCCCAACTCTGACCCAATGTCTGATCGTATAGAATACATTACAAAAGAACTGGTCATTTGAGTGCTTTAATGTAGCTTTGCATTAATGTCAGACATCATTTAGACAAGGCATTAAGTGTTATTTTAATGACTGAAGTGTGTTGGGTAGAAGAGGCTTAATCTTTATAGGAAGAACAATTTCAATTAGCTCTAAAATATTAATCTGTTGGTACAACTATATACTCGAATGTATTTGGCTACAAAACATCTTATGAATAATAAATTGCCAGAATCCACTCATCTTATGATGTAACTAACACTGCCTTTAAAAACAAGGGTTGCTTAATTTTATAACCACGATGATTCAGTTAAAAAAACAAATGCTTCATCATTTTTACTGTTGATGCTTTTTCCCTATCCATTCCCCCAAGGTAATTTGTAAGGCTATCGATAAGATATGCAATCTATGGTTAGTATGATATTGAATAGGTTTTAAACATGATATGGCTATCTGTCTTAAAAATTTAAAGGCATTTTTATTTATTTGTTTACATGGTGAGTATAAGATATTCTTCCTGGAAACAATTTGTCTCACTGTGGAAAGTGTGGAAAATATGAGAACCAAAATAACTGCATACCTTAATCCTACTATTGTGTTTCTGGGAACTGAAACTGCTGCTTTCTGCCTTTTACTCTCCTTGAATATCTCCCTGTCGCCTTATCTTTCCATTGTGCTAGCTGTTTATTGCAACATCTTGGCACTGGTTTCTGTGGCTGTGCATGTGACCCTACCTTAAGGTAAAAACCCTGTAGCCCTTTTGAAAATATACTGTTTTCTCCTTGCAGCTAACCAAAGGTCTGCAATTGCTTCCATAGACTACTTCTCTGGGACTGCCTGTATAAGGTAAAACCTAGGTGGGCTCTTAATTGCTTGAACACTATATGCCAGTGTAGAGCACTTGTCTCCTGGATTTGTTAGCTTTAAGGGACTGTTATGCAACACCAAAACAGCTGGATAAAAAGTGAAAAGCTCTGTTGGCCAGTCAAAGGTTCCACACATCCTGACAAATGCCCCAAAACAGACAAAATAGGAACAACGGCTTTCATGTCTATAGGCCTAAAAAGTGTACAATATTGCCTGTAACTGTCCAAGTGACTCCTATTGTCATCAGTGACATTGGTCACATTTAGTCTGATTATCTGAAAACTATGAAAGCTAGGTTTTAAAAATATAAATCTTATGCAGTGTAAGACTGAGGGGAGTGGGGGTGGGGAGGCTGAGTTTTCCAGCAAAGCAGAGCCATACAAATGCAGTTTTTAGACTGGGTAAAGGAAGCGTCTATAGTCGACTCCATGCAGCAGTTGGCATTGGCAGTATTGCAAAAAGAGATGTATTCTGTTGTGCTCTGTTTGATCAAGTGCTAAACCCGTGTGATCAATAGAGAGACAGATGTCGGGTGCAGATGGCGATGCCGTGATACCTGGGGCAGCGCAGGCCTGCCAGAATGACAGAATGGGAACAAGGAAGAGCAGCAATGCAACAGAATGTGACAAATGAAATTAGGGTTTATACTAGTCAATAATTTATAGCTAATACAAAGTGACAGAATTTTTCAGTACCCAGTATATTTTACTTCCAGTAATGCTATAGCCAATAAAGGCATATTTCATGCAAAATAATAAAATGAAAGCTGTGGGGAAATATATTCCAACCATTTTTTATTATGTTACCACTTTTAAAATTGATCCTGAAGAGAATACTAATAACATGCAAGCCTTGTTAGAGTGACGTCTAAAGGCATTTTTATCTCAAAATTTATAGCAGCCCAATCACTTACTCTCATTGCATATTAGACTCAGAAGTTGAAGACAGATAACTCTGCAGTGACCAAAATGCATATGTTTTGCTTAGCTTTAAAAGATAAATTATTAAAACTCATTCAGTCTATTTATAAAATTTATATTTATAAAATTATAAAAACATTTATCAATTTCAACCCATTAAAGAAATATTCTAATTTTCTATATTAATGGAAATGTTTAAGCAGTCACCTGTGTAATTAAAAATGAAAATCTAAGCACATAATAAAAATTTTCTCCACGTCTAGGCCAAACACCATAGTTAATATATTTGGAATATATTTTATGTCTATAATTCAAAATGTATTGATAAATTCCTTGAGGTGACAACTTCTGTGGTAATGGTTAGTGTAGCTATTAATTTCCACTTCTGGCTAAGCTAAAATCCTCACATTCTTGAACATGCATACATATACACACCCTATACTTACCTGCTGTTAGTATGGCAATGGTACAGGTAGATGAGCAGGGTCAGTCCTAAGCAAAATTATGTGGTGGGCTCTGTTCTTTTCAATCCACTCTCATCTCCTGATTCCCCCTTTGGCCTTCTGGTGTTCTGAAACTCTGCCAAGCCTGCAGAAACTTGACTTCATAGAACTGCTTCTCAGCCCGGGACCTCTCTTCCCATTCGCTTCCCCCATAGTTCAGATATGCACTGAGCAATGAAGCCTTCATATCCTGTCCCAGAGCTCTTGTAGCCACACCTGAATGAAACTCTAAAGATGAAGTGCCCACAGTCAGGGATGGTCTTATGGAAGACACAGTGAAGAATATAGGAATTCCCTTACCTTTATACAGGTAGTGTAATGGGGACCAAGACCATGACACATGCATGTTAGTAATATAAATAGGAGACACTGCATGTATTTAATAAACTTTCTTAGTCACCTGCTTTGTGAATACCAAAGAAGATCTGAAACAGTCTTCAATCGTAATAATCACTATCTTCTTTCACTGGCTCAAATGGGAATATTCATAAATTATGGCTTCAGTGAAGGAGGGGACAAAATCATGATGCCCACTGTAATTATGATCGTTTTTGGAGTCTTGCCTATCCAAGATAATGTTTGGCAGCTGAAAATCATACACGAGTGCATGCACACACACACACACACACACACACACACACCACTCCACACTTACGAGTCGTTGTTTTTTATAACAGCTAGCTAAATTATACCTATTACCCATAGCTATGTCATTATTCAGGATAATTTAAACTTGTATAGAAAATCCTACGATAGATGAACCCAAGGCTCTAAAATGAACACTCATAACAACAGTAATACAGCAATAGTATTTTAGATAGTTCAACAGGCATTATGCTTTTGGGTTTGCTTTTTAAGTTCATTAGATTTTTAACAAAAAAAAAAACTTCTTGCTCCATTTTTCAGAACCTCATTATGAACTTTTACAAGCATATTAATTAAAAACTTAGCTAAATCTTCAACAAGGGAGACTAGTTACAATGTGCATACCTTAGTTATTTTAACCTACCAAATATGAGAACTGTTCCAGAAAGCTAAGGCACTCATAACTCTGAAGGCTCATACAGAAAGCATGCCTCAAGTAGTTGGCATGTTATGATAGGAATGGATCATTCATTTAGGTGGACATCCACAGCTGGGTCCAGAGTCATTATGGAGACTCAAGTTTGACAGTAAAGGGCTTCCTGGCTTGTGCTTACAGACATCTCCTTATTCGGATCATGCCATTCCCTTCCAAAGACATTTTTAATATGCCATTTGATAGGGACTAGTTAGAGATTAGCAAGGTTATAAAGTATTTACTGAATTCATACCATTATGCAGCTCCATTTCACACCTAACAGTAAGCTAGTAACCATTTCATTTCAAGCTCTAAAAACTCACCTGGAGTTGGCTCATAATGGTAGTATTTATTAGCATGGTGACATCACCTAACCCCATCTGCCTATTGGGGTCTTTGAGTCAGAGGAATCTTCAACTAAAAGAACCAAAGTGTCAACTAGTACTAGCCTTTTAATTTTCAGAATGGAGAAAATGAGGCCTAGAGAAATTACACAGCTTTCACACAGTCACAGCAGCTCAGGCTGTATAAGAATTCACATCTTTTGACTATACCATGATGGCCAAAGGTAAACAACACTAACAGATTTGAGTTATTTTAGTAGGGCAGGAATCCACTCCAACAGCGACAGCCTTGTACACATTCTTCATGAGCCAGCTCAAATCCCACCTTTCTTCCTAAGTCTTTCCCAACTTCTGTGGAAACAATGATTTTGCACTTCTCTGAACCCCTATAGCAAGTGGTCTATATGTTCAACGTGGAACACGAATTGTCTTTTAAGAACCCCATGTGTGCGCCTGTATGTGCATTCACTTACCAAACTAGACACTAGAAAATAAGCTCCTAGAAGTGAAGGAACTTGACTTTGTTTCTTAATATATTGAACTGTAATCATGGTAGGCATGGTAAAATGATGGATACATTTATATGTGAATGAATTCAGTTTTGAATTCTTTTCACTCACCATGACCCTCCCTACTTTTGTATCTTGCTTACTGATAGTTTTAGGGAGTTTCGTTGCTGTTTCTGACTATTGCCAGGTATAATGGCATCCTTTCATTTAATATTTATTGTTTGCCTACATGTGCTGTATACCTTCATAGGCTTTAAGGATATGATAGGGAGCCAAACAGAGGACTTGCTTTCCTGGAGCTCTGGAGGGTGAGCCATTCATCTGTCACTGAGTAGTAGTATCCAGGGAGGGTTCGAGGGGTATTAGAATGTTGAACAGTGGACTCTGACCTAAGGTGGGAGCTCGGAGAACACTTCCCTGATTGATAATAATGACCTGCAGTATGAGGAGAGGATTGGCCTGGTACAGGGAATGGCACTTGTAAAGGCTTTGGACTAGAAGGAGCTCTGCCATTGTGTCTTCAGCACAAGGAAAGAGGACAAGAGTGGGGCAAGTCAGGGGCTGTATCTTGTAAGGTCTTGTATAGGTGAGTCTTTATGCAAATAACAAATTTTTTTTATTAAAAAAGAATGCAGAGTGACATGGTATTTTGGTAGTGCTGAGGTTTCCCTTAACTAGCTCTGAACTTCAGACCTGTTTTAGTTATCATGTACTAGTCCAAGGTCTCAATCTTAATACAGTAAATCAGTCATTAACTTTGATTTATATTTAAAAGAAAAATAAACATAAAATTAACTATGTTTCATGTCTGAAGACTTTGGATCCAAAATAAGTTATGCAAGAGGAAAAATGACGGTGATATACAAAGGCAAGGATATATGATCTTTGTTTCATGGTATATAGTTTGACATTTATTTTTTAAAATAGGCCACCTGTGATGGTTTGAATGTATTATGTCCGCCAGAAAAAGCCATATTCTTTGATGCAGTCTTGTGGGCAGACATATTAGTGGGGATTAAGTTGGAACGTTTGGATTAGGTTGTTTGTATGGAAATGCATCCCACCCAACTGTGGGTGATGACTCTAATTGAATAATTTCCATGGAGGTGTTACCCCACCCATTTGGGGTGGGTCTAAATTGAATCACTAGAGCCATATAAATGAGCTGACAAACAGAGGGAACTCAGTGCAGCTGAGAGCGACATTTTGAAGAGGAACTAGAGCCAAGAGGGACACTTTGAAGAATGCAAGGAATATGAGAGAGTAGCTGCAGATGAGAGACGGTTTGAAGACGGCCATTGAAAGCAGACTTTTGCTTCGAAGAAGCTAAGAGAAGACAGACGCCCCAAGAGCAACTGAGAGTGACATTTTTGAGGAGCTGAAGCCTAGAGAAGAGCGTCCTAGGAGAAAGCCATTTTGAAACCAGAACTTGGAGCAGACGCCAGACACATGCCTTCCCACTAACAGAGGTTTTCCATACACCATTGGCCATCCTCCAGTGAAAGTATCCAGTTGTTGATGACTTACTTTGGACACTTTATGGCCTTAAGACTGTAACTGTGAAACCAAATAAACCCCCTTATAAAAGCCGATGCATTTCTGGTGTTTTGCATTTGGCAGCATTAACAAAGTAGAACAGCAACTGAGACTTCTTTAGGGAAAGGATTGCAAGATGTGTTTTAACGAGGAAGAAACTCACTTTTGAAAGGCCTTAGCCCAGTGTGGATCCTATTTCCAAGTAAGGTATAGACTACAATTAGAAACAAAAGTAAGTAATTGGACATACCATTTGCTCCTGAATCACACTAGTTTGATGTATAAACAGAACATTTTTGAGCACCTTCTCTGTACTAGGCATCTTTTATGTGCCATACATTCCTCAAAACAATCTTAGGAAGTAAGAGGTATTACTCTATTTTACAGAGAAAGAAACTGAGGTTCAGAGAGAATAAACAATCACCCAAAGTCACATAGCTAGAGAAGGACCAAAACTGTATTAGAACATACAAATTTGTCACCTGACTACCTTTTTTTTTGGTAGAAAACCATATCAGATTATCTCAGCTTCACCTGATTCTATGTCAGAAGTCCTTGAAAGATGGTGTGAGCCTGTAAGTACATATCTCTATGGGAGCCATGAACATTTCAAAAGCAAGTGCCCACTGGCATGCCAGTCACAGGCCCATGGGAGCTCATAAGGCCTGCCTAAAGGTTCGGCTTCAGGAGACAGTGGAATAGAATCTACCTCCACTCTGTTAAAACCACAGGGCAAGCACTTTGAGGGATCAGTCCACATTCTCTCACCTTCTACTCTCCACTTTGCCTTGACTGACTTCAGTGTATGCTCTATGAATGTAAGTGTAAGTAAGTGGTTGAATAAATTAATGATGAAAGTTCTCTCTTACTGGCCACCTCATCTTTTGTGCCACCTTGTCTGACTAAGTAAGGCTAGCCCATGAATGTAAAAGTTAGGAAGTCAGGTAGACTGTGCTCTGAAAGGTGTCTTGTTTCATCTTCCTAAATTCTTTTTATAAGTACATAAACCATGATTTTAGCTGTAGAGAGGTTAAATGATATTCTATGATGCTCCAAGAATACTGGATTGGGCATTTTAACTTTTGCACTGCTAGTGCTTCTTTTGGATCATAATGGCTTGACCCACTGGTTTGTACGAAAATATCTTTCTTTGAGTACCCTTACAAACTTTTGCATGTGCTTCATCCCTAAAACCTAAGAGTATGTGTGTGTATCACAAAATGTCATAATATGCAGGGTAATGGAATGCAGTCAACTTCAAGGATTTTAACAGTACTAACATTTTGTAAAAGGTTAACACATAGCCCTCTGGAAGTCCCTTTGAAAATCAATCATACTGCAGTGTGTCTTCTTGACTTACTCACAAAAATGTACTGAGAGTATTAGTGCCAAGATGGTACAAGGTCTTAGATGAAAATATTGAACTTCTCTCACTTTGGTAAAATTTTCAATACTTCTTTACTGAGTGACAGACAGCACACTGTTTTTGTTTTTTTGTTTTTGTTTTTGTTTTTTTTAAATAATAATGGAGATTTTGGTAATACAGGATCTTCAGAGTTAACCTAAATCCTCCACTTCAATAAAGTCAGCCACCAAAGGTCCTGATTACAGGAGGGTTCATAGCTCACTCCACTATCTATCCTCTCAAACCTTCATTTTGGTGTCACCTAAATCATGTTAAACTGGCATAATGCCTCGTGAGTGGGCACAGTGCCAACGTAACAGATGGCTCTGAGCTGGGCATGCCAAGGAACCAGTATGTGCATCAAGTTTGACTATTAGAAATGGTGTTTCCATCCAGGAGTGCTATTCATATAAATATTTTTTTCACATTTATAGTCTTTATTTTACAAATTAATGCCCTAAACTATGACACACACACATACACTTTCACAATTGCTTTAGAAGTTTTAAAATTAAATGCGTAGCCAGATTTTTTAAATAAGTAAACCCAAAGTTTACAGTACTGATAAAATATGATAGAATCTTTAACCTTTAGGTCAGTGTTTCCAGTCTAGTTGCACTGTTAAAATTTAGCAGGATCTTTAATTAGTATGAATAATATTGGTCTTATTCATTTATTTATTGAATTTTTAAATTCCTATTCAAATTTCTCTAAGTAAATGTGAATGGTAGTAAATATACATATTTATGAAAAAATATGCCAGAGAAAAAAATTAAAATACCACATCAGTTATAACAACTTTATTTCTCCTTTATATGGTATATTAGCTTAAAAAAATCCACTAACATAGGACTCTGTGGAATACAAATATATATAAATCCCAAGGGTTCTTCTGTTTTGCAGGCAATACCTAGTTTCTGGATTCATAGCATATGGGATATTAGCAAGTGCATGTTTATTCCAAAAATGCAGCTAACAATAGAAGTCTGCAAGCTAAACAGGGCCAATCTTCTTGGGAATGACAGTCTGAAATCAATGATAGAAATCACTCCCCAAAAGGAAACCAGTGTCAACAACAGAGTGGCAAATGTAATGTGCTTTCTAGGGCCAATGCCTTCTAGGATGATACCTCAAATAGGTGATATTTTACAATCTGCCCTAGTTGAAGCTTGCAGGGATAGGCTTTGCCAATCCAAGTAAAATAATTATGAGAACGTAGCAGAACAAACATTTCTGAAGTGCTTAATCCATACTCACCCCTACACCATGTCTTTTCCATAAAATGGTCTTATATAACAGAAACAACAATCACCAGGAGAGTTGGCATAATCCCCACAGTCCAGGTGAGGAAACTGTGTCTTCGAAGGATTAGTAAATTGCCCAGGGTCATGCAGATGCTAAATGTGCAGAGCTGGCTTTTTCACCCAGATTAGTCCGATTTGAAAGATGCCAGTTCTTTGCACTATTTCAGGGTGGTCATCTCTGGTAACCCTGCAGGAGTAAAACCATTAAACAAGCATGGTGATTACTGAGGGTTTTGAGGTTTTTCATATCTAAAAGAAGGAGTTGACAAACATCATGGTCTTGAGGCAAGTGGAGCAAACTTTCCCAGCAGCTGATTGGTCATAGTAGAGAAAGTCCCATTAAAGCACAAAATAGGCCATTCTTAGAAACTGAAGAGTAAACTAATTATGTTCAGGATCTGGAAATGGGAGGATACTTCCATTTGAGCAGGATTTTTTTATTGACCAAATTGTCATCCTGTTGTCTTCTTTTGAGTCCTTTAAAGATTAATTGGTTCGTATCCAGGACTTCCTTTGATCTTCTGGAACTGTGAGCATGAGACCCAGGGAATGGATGGAAGTATAATTCATTGCTTCTGATACATGAGCCAAACTTTAAAATAGCAGGGTTTGGGGGATAGAGCTAGATCATGTTTTGAATTATTTTATCATGAGGAAAGTACAGGTTTTGTGAAAATATTTAATGATTTAGGAAATAGAGGACATATCTATACAGAAACTCGTTTGAAAAGCATCAAAACTGAATTATCTCAGAAAATTATCAAAACCAGTGTTTTGCTAAATGCAGTCAGAATTTTCACAATTTCTTCTATTCGTTAGAACAATATTCGTCGTTTCTTTTCTATTATCCTTGATGATTCTTTTTTACTTCTGTTACTTTTTTCAATAATTCACTAAACCAATGGTTAGAAAGGAAAAAATAACTTCCTCCTCAGTGTTTTCTTTTTGAGGAAAAATAAATGTCTCCCACAGATTCAAAGAATATTGTAATAAGTTAGATTGTTCTCGTGGACATAAAAGGGGTAACTTTGTTTCATTTTTAGACCCTTGACTCCATTATATTTCCCTTGCAAAATGAAATATGTCTTTTTCATGATTTTTTTTCTTTTAGTTTCATGGTACATTGCTCTCCTTGATGCGATTTCAGGGTAATTTTATACAATTTTGTAAATGACTTAAGTGATGTAATGCACTGAAATACACAGTAAGGTGTTTTAAAATCTGTCATTTCCATTTAGGAGAAAAAATACCAAGTATTCAATAAGCATTTGAAAAGAAGTCAAATTCAGAACCCCTAATGTGCAGAAGTCGTTTGATTTACCTGCCTCCATCTCTCTCCCTTTCCTTCAGGCAAACATGGGCTCTAGCTTTCAGGATTAATGAAGACCTTTGATTTAAAACAGTTAGTACTAAGTTCCCTGTTTCATTTAAAAGCAAAACTCTCACAGATTTCAGGACCAAGTGGTCAGTATATAATGTGTCACTTTAGTCCCCCACTAAATGCAGTTCACTTTATGTTGTGGGCTTCATTTTATTTTGTTTTGTCTTAACATGAACCATTTTTTCAAAAGTCACTGAATCACTGAATACAGAATGTGCTGTAAAAATCACAGTACCTTTCATTTTGGGGGTTCCATATTTCTTAATCTCGTAGTTAACCAGCAGTGATTTTAAATTTACTAACATAAGCAGCAATCTACGTTTAATCTAGACATAAAACAGATTATTTAGAATTCATGTATCTTTTCATATTTTTTCAGATCAGTCATGTCACTGTCAGTTTTTCCTTAATAAAGCTAATCTTCAGTTCTGCATTTCGCCACAGTATGCTAATATGATTTACATTTTGATTCACCATAAAATTCTAACTTTTTATATTATTCATTCTAGAGTTCCAGTTGCTTTATTTAATAGATTGTCCTTTGATCTCATGGAGACAATTGCATTTTACTTCTCTAATGAAGCTTGTATTATAATAGCCAAAGTGCATGTTGCACCAAATGGTAGAAGAAATCCCAAAGGGAAGCATACGGTTCTCCATCAAGGTTGAAAAAAGCAGCATAATTCATTTTTTTGACTGTTATCATGCAGTTTGTCCCCAAATCTCCTATTTCACACCATTATTTTATTTAGCATCCCAAGACATTTTGTAACTGTGAAATATTTTCAAGGTTTTATGAGTTATTTATAACAACTAGCCAGTTAAGTTAATGTACCCTTTATTCAGTGGAAGAAATTCACAATAGGGAAAAAAGAGGAAGCAGATTGAGCTCTTGTTTTTGATATTTTTGCCAAATATTTTTCTTCTCTTATTCATACTTTGATAATTTGTCACTTGGATTTCTGGAAATTAATTTTCAAGGGGTACCATGCAATATATTCAACAATGAGTGAAATGTTAGCCAAAATCCACTGGTTGAGCTGGATGTGAAAGAAGTCATAGTTTAAAACTATACTCTATCATGGGGTTTAAATGTTGTATTTATTTTTAAGGTATTTACCACAATAGTTTTTATTGATTTTGAAGTAAAAGAAGAAATTAAAGATGATGTAAAAGACATAGAAGGGGAAAAGGGAAGTCTTACCCATAAAGAGAAACTCAGAAGATTTGGTCTGTAGTCACGTCCAACATTGATTTATGAAAAGTCCTGCTTTTCGTTAACTATTAATGTCAGCAATGCACAGCTTTATAACATCTCACCCATTGTTTCCTCCAAAAGTTTTGGCTTGTAAATGCAATTAAATGTTACCTGTTAGATCAGCTTGATTCCTCCTTGTCAAAAGTGATAGCCAAGATGATCCTTTACTGTTGTGCTCCTTCTAGGATGTCTGATAAGAAGCTTGAGCTCCCTCCTGTAGGCAGTGAAGAGACATCCAAAGATTTTAATCAAGGGTAGGGTAGGATCAGAATCAGATTTGTGTTTTAGACATGTATTGTAGCAATCATATGGTAGATGGATTGAAAAATACAAGTCAGGGATTAGGGGGATTAACCATTGTGAGATACAGTTGATGGGGTCTGAACCGAGTCAGCATCACTGGAGGTGGAGAAAGGGAGAGAGATTTGAAAGATATTTTGGATACAGAATTGATAGGACTTAGTAATTGATTGTCTATGAGGAGTGAGGACAATGAGGAATCTAATATGATTTGGTGATTTTGAGACAATAATCAGACTCATTCAGGAAGATCAATAATTCAGGCCTATAAGCCTGATCAGAAGATGAACACTGGACCTTTACAGATTGGTAATATTGTCAGCCATCTTCTCAAACCAACTTCCTGCTTCAGTGTTAAAGTCATTGCTTAAATCTGCTATCATGCCAAAGCTCAGATACCAGCCTAAAGGAGATTAGAAATACTGGATTTTCCTGATGGGGTGATGGTTTGAGAAATGGTCAAGCAATTATAAAATGATCGATAGTAAAAAATAATTCATATCAGACAAGCCTATTCCACCACCAGTGAAACTTGGCCTATGTTATGACAGAGCAGCTATTTATAGGGATTTGAGTGTCAGGCACACACACAATGATCATGAGCATAATGCATATCTGTGGTTTCAAAACAGCCATTAAGGAGGGGTGTGCAGTCTGGAAAACAAACAGGTGTAAAGATTTCACACAATGTACTTCCCCTTCTATTTACAAAGCACAGTTTGATTGTACATACTGTCCTGTATAGTGACTTTAAAATTATTAAATGAGAACTGTAGCCAGCAATGCGTGCAAAATACTCATTCATTGATGTAAACTACAAAAATATTACTTTTATGCAAAGAGAATGTCATCGTAGAATTTTAAAAGGCATAGAAATAAAAGGCTCAGGACTGCAGTGATTTAAACAAACTCACTAGAATATAGTAGATGATTAAAATACAATCTATAATTACATTACACTGGTATCAGGTAAGGATAAAAGCCTATAAATACACTGGGGTCACGGTAAGCATAAAAAATGAAACAGTTATTTGAATAATCTGAGATCAAGTTGCAGTAATTAAAAACGAATGTATTATTCAAATGAAGGAATTAGGTTACAACACTCCTCATATGAAAATATTATTGTGACAGACTGAAATAAGTTGGAAATGATTTTGATTTAAAAATGGGTAAAGGAATGTAAGAACTTTCACTGGGGAAAAAAGACAATTGGGGAATATCAAGGAAAAAAAAACAACTTTTGGCTGTCAGAGAAGAGACTTAGGGAGGCTAGCTGATCAAATGCTTTTTGATATCTTAAACTTGCAACTGGTAAGCCTCTTTTGCCATTTTATTAAATGATTTAATTTCCAAAGTCATTCAAAGATTCCAATTTTAGTCAAAAATTTAGATGGCAAAAAAACCCACTTTTTTTCTGCAAAAATGTCTACAGAATTGGAGGAGGGGGCCTATTTATTATTTTAGCATGTCTTAAATTTGAAAGATGAAAATAATTTGATTCACCATAAAGCAAAGAGTTAAATATGTAATTGCACATATCGCTTATTTAATATCCTACTTCAGTGAGGGAAAGTACACATACACACACAAACAAAAAAGTGGCCTCACTCTGCTTGAAGGCGACATTCATTTGCATTGTATTCAAAGGTTTATACATTCATCTTCCATTATAATTTGTAATAACTGCACAATTAAATCCAAGTACATTACAAAAAAAAATTACCTCCTAGATATAACAACCTCTATATAATCAGGTCCTGTGAAAGTAAAAGCATCTGTTAAAAGCAGAATACTTTCTGAACTATTTATGAAGAAATGCTTCTCAAAGTAGGCAGTTTATAGATGTACTTAGGTATTTTTGCCACCCTATTGGGGAGTTTTGTTACTGAAGCCAGAGAACATATTTTAATAATGTTTCATATAAAATACTACCCCCCCCCCCCAAGAATAATACAGTTTAGAGATTTAAAAAACCCACTGGAACAATAACACACTGTGAACACTTAGTAATCCCTTAATACCTTGTTAGTCAAGAGATGGAACTCCTATTAGTTATTTCTCCACTGTTGTAAACCAACAGTATTGCGTTTTCTCTTACAGTATCAGTTACCTGCAAGATGTAGAGCCTGAAAGAGCAATGTTAGATCCATGCTGCATATTTGAATTTCACCCCCATCATCAAGGCTCCCTCTCAAATGATAAAGATTCTTTGTCAGAGTTTCCAATTATGAGAGTTTTCTGTGTTTGTTAGACTGATGACTTGATTGTATTCTCTTTAACCAGTTAAGAGTCTGCATAATAAAGAGCTTTGGACTAGGCAGATTTGTATTTTACTCCCACAATTTAGAATCTCTATAAATTTGGATGATTAATCTCTGTAAGCCTTCTCTCAGTGAATATACCACCACCAACCTCATAAAGTTGTTCTGGGGAAAAAATGAGATACCATAATAAGGGTTTAACAAATGCACACCAGTATTAACACAAAGTCATTAACCACAGATCATCCTACAGCACTCTTACACTGGAAGACAAGATACTCCCATGTGAAGAAGAAAAAAAAATACACACATACACACACTTACTAGCCTATGTGACTTTGGCACATCACCTAACTGTTGGACCTCTGTTTTTCTCACTTCTAACAGGAGATCTAGAAGCCCTCCATGGTCCTACCAGCTACAATACATTTACAATCTTATGAGCAACATTTCAACATAGTAAGATAAAAATACGCTCAGAGATTTGCAAGACCTGTCTTATTTCAGTATCTTCTTTTTGGAAGGATGAGGAAAAAGGCTCCGGTGTCTTTCTGTAGGGATAGTTTGTCATTGCTCAGGATTTCCATCTTTTGTATGGATTTTTAATATTGTTTTACTTTATGGCCTCTGAAAAATGGATTTAACCACAAAGAAAATGTGGTCATTTATGAAGTACATATTACTTTATTAAAATAAAGTAGACCTCATGTGTTTGTGTTGAGCTAGATTTAGCTACTCAAGCAATTCACAATAAAAGTCAGGATGTATCATGAGTTTATTTCAGCCACTCTTCTCCTTTGATTCACTCTCTTATTCCCCCAGGTAATTCTTGGCTTCACTGAATCTTTTTCCTGGCCCAAGTGTAACTTCCTTCTATGGAATATTCAAAGATTTAAATATTCTTCTCTAGAGTAAAAGCTTTCTCTTTTTTCCTCTCCTCTCGTTTCCTGTCTTTTTTGAGGATCAGTGTTTGTAACTATTTTTGTCAGAACTTTGTTGGTTTGCAAAGATGAAAATCCCATAATGAGCCTTGATGTTGGACACTTATTTTTATGCTTCACTTCTTTGCCTGTCTTTTCTCTTATCACTGCTTATAAAACATTACCACAATTTGTCCTTAGCCTGACCCTACCTCTGTTGAAATCCTTTTTAAGCCTTAATTATATCCTGTCTTGACTTTTTCAGTTCCTTCTTCAGCAGCCTTCTACTCCCTAATTTTTGGGCTATACTGAAAATTTCAACTAGATCACTCGGGTGGATCCTTTGTGTACAGGAAACAAAATGTCTTAACTATAACAAATTATCTCTGTCTTTCACTCCCATTTTTAATGGAGATATAAAGATACCTTACTCTGCCATTCCTTCTTTAACTGTGTTAAGAAAAAAATATTTTTAAAAAAAGGTTGAAATTCATGGGTTCCAAAATTCCACCTTCATTTTCTGTTTCCCTTTTTATTTCTGTTTTAATTTTATCAGGTTTTAGGAAGAATAGATAGCAGATTGGTCTTTTAACTATCATTGAACTAGTAAATTTAGAACTGAATGAGTGGTTCATGAAAATATTGGAAAGAATTACAGCAGAGGTTTGCAAATTCCAACTGACTTCCCTTAGTCATTCCATATGTGAAGGTAATCGTGCTTCCTTCACAAGTAACCCTTCATTGTGGGGTTGACTGTTCAGAACAACCCCATAGCCCAACCAGAAACATGAACCATAGGGACAGTGCACTGTTGCAACAACCATGGAGTAGATCTTTGAACCTATAAATGCTTTAAAAAAAAGAAAATATCGATCTCAAGGAATATGGTTGAAAAGAACATAAGCTCAAAATGTATGTTCAAAACCTATTAAAATGACCATTCATGACCAAAGACATTATTATGAGTAAAATGAGTTAACACTTATTGAAATATTGCACTGTAAGTGATGTTTTCAGTTAGCTTTTTACTTCCTAACTGAAGCCTAGGGCACAGTTTATTTTGCTACCGAGTTAGTAAGTTAACTTCTCCATTCTCTTGAATAGAACCATTTAGAAAGTCAGGACCAACATGCAATAGTAAAAGCGTTCTAGGCATCTGTCTGCAAAAACAAACATCAAGCAATCAAAAGAGCAAACAACAAAACCCCACCCATACAGAGAGGATATGTATATAAACTTGAATACCCCCCGCAGCTCAGAAAGTCTTAAAGTAATGCCAATCTCCTTGCTTTCCTTCTGGGAACCCATATCCAGATCACTGTTCAACTTCCTGCTTTGCTCACTCCTGGCCTCCGATGATAATGCAGGTGTTCAACAGTGAAGTGCATTTTTGACCTGGGCATCTGTAAAGAGTCATCACATCATTCAAATCCGTTTTTCCAATGAACTTCTTGATAAATTATACCTTTGGGTGTAATATTCTTCTCCTTCCTCCCTGCACTAAGCTGCACCCTGATTTTAGCACTCGACCCGTTGTGCTGTCCATGAAGAGAGGCTCTCATGAGTTAGATCTCTGCTGTAGTTGTCTTGTTTTTCTCTTTCTCCTTGAGATCACACCTAAAGGTGACTGATGAAATGTGATCTAAAACTTGCACATATTTTATCAAATCGTGTCACAACGTAGTCCAGCTAAGAAGGATCAGTGAAACATCGGGAAGAGTATTGTCTCTATTTTTAAAAAAATTTTTTAGCAACACAAATTTTTATTTTATAATTATTGGTATTATTTTTTGGAACTGGGAGAATATTGCAGGATATACACAACCACACATTTATTTTCAATTGTCTGTTATTGTCTGTAAATGACTCACTATTCTGAAATTGTTTTTAATGCATTTTTTATTGTGAACTTTAACATAACAGTGATAACTTTCAAAGTACAATTTAACACATAGTTAGAGAACAAATTTCAAAGAATGTCATGGGTCATGGTTCCACAACTTCAGCTATTTCCATCATTGTAAAATATAGCATACATACAGAAAGGTGTTAACTTTCGATGTACAGCTCAACAAGCAGTTATAAAGGTAATTTCAAAAACTGTTATGGGTTACAGTTCCATATTTCAGTTCTTTCCTTATTATGCAATATAGGGTATACACAGAAAGGTGAAGACACTCAAAGCACAATTCAATCAGCAGCTACAGAGCAAATCCCAAAGAATGCTATAGGCTACAGTTCCACCATGTCATTTACCACCCCCTAGCTATTCCAACACCCCAGCATATAAAATATATGTATATATATTTATATAAAGTTTCAGTATTCATAGACCTTAGTTAAATCTTATCTTGTTTGTTGCTACTCCTCCCTTCTTCTTACCTAATCCCTTTCTCCATCTTCAGGGGTGTCTAGGCAGTGAGCACCCTAACTTGTTGACTCTTTATTCTTAAAGGCAGTAATAACAGCCCATTTTTCTATAGCCAGATGACACCAATCTGAAAATGTCTGTACCTATTTCAGGATAAAGACAACATATTTTGTTGCTGATCTTACTGAAAACAATTGATATGTTCTTAAATATAACATTGGCCCTTTTGTGCAAATTAATGCACAGTAAAATTTATCATTCCAAACAGCAAAGTAAAATGGAACAGAAGGCCATATGAGTCTTAGAAAAATCATTTGGCTCTGGTTTTATTGTCACACAAACAGAATTTGAGATTTTGCAGTTCACTCCCCTAAGATCACCCACTCATCTGCAACAGCCCTGGCAGGAGGCCACCCTGCCTTCGCATTGCCCTTCTTAATTCAACTATAAAGAATCGACCTTGAAAGAGGGATTTTAAAAGCATTGGGGAGAGCCCTGACTCCCTTTCTGTATGTTGAGTTCCAGTGACTTGGATCCCTGTTTCTTACTGTGAAATGATACAATGTGCTATTATGTTTCCTTTGTTTTATTAATGCTAATATAATTTGTGAGGGTTGCTAAATGTTTTTAAATTGTAATAAGATAATATGGCAGTATATTGCGCACTTTCTAAAAATATATGCTTGATGTAGACCTTACTGATGATGATGGGATACAATATGATACTTACTATACATAGTCCTAAAGGTTTTCAGGAGCATTTCCACTCACAGTCAGACTTTACCTAGAAACTAAACAATCAAAACCTTTAAAGATTAAGACTGACTGTTAAGCCAAGGCTCTGATTCAGGACTTCACTTAAGGATGAGAAGGGTTGATAATGTAGGCTAAATTAAAACCAAGTGGGTAACTGCACTACCCATGAGAGAATGACAGGAAGATAATGGAGAAGGAGAGCGTGGAAGGATTCATCAGAGTTCACTCAGGTAAAATGCCTTACGCTCTCTAATTATCACAGAAGTCTGCTAGTTACAGACACCGGATGGCAGGAAAAAAATGAAGTCTTAAAGTTCAAGACAAAGTTTTCTTCTAAACAGGAGGCGATGGCAGGCAGGGGGAAAGGAGAGGAAAAACAGAACATCATCACTTTAGGCAGGCTTTCTGCCTGGTTATTTTGTTTTCCATGTATAATTTTACTATCAAAGGCAGTATATGGTTAAAGTGATCAGCAAATATCTGCTCAAATAGTTTCATTATAAGAGAACTTTATAAACCCATTGAAAACTAAGGTCTTTGCATTCTTCATTTAAGGAAGCAAAGGGCTAGTAAGCAAAGAAACAGCAATAGTCTTATTTTAAACAGAAACTTTAGCTCTATTCATTTGATGAGTTTATGTAGTATTTCAGGAGCCCAGGTTTCTGTTCTTTTCCTGTTTCGTGGGGAAGACTGTTACATCTTTACGCTTTTATCTTGACACAGGCACGTGAGTTGAATGCAGCGCTATTTAGATGAGCATCAGAGGATGGTCTATAAATTACCACAAAGTTGTTGAGCCAATTAACAGAAATCTTGGGGGATTATAAAGCTTGGTGTAGCAACTTCACATTTAGGGTAGAATAGAATTAATTAAATAAAGCCCATATTTTCTTCTTTTCCTGCTGGGCTCATAGAATGCACAGAGCACCATCTGCTGGTCAATTGGTTTTTCAAAACTATTTTTTAAGCAAACTAGTCATTTGAAATTGAGACTAGATTCAGTATTTATATACCAACATAGAGAGAAAGCAAAGAAAATCAAAGGGTATCCTTGATCTATAAATATACTCTTTTTCACATTAAAATGTTTTAATATAAACTGGTACATAAATTCTACAGTTTGCTTTAGGATAGAGATCCAGTAAGTTTTCAAATAAAGAATGAGTTGAATTTCTGCATTTTAGAATAGATCATGATGACAGCTTTAGGTAGAAAAAAAGTTATAACTATTAAAGTTTTCTGATTTCCCTAAACTCAAATCATGACATGAAAAAATCAGTTTGGTGCAACCCTATCCCCCAAAAAAACAACAAAACCTTTACCATTTCTTTTTGTGTATTTTGAAGCAATCAATTTGGAAGTGTATTATTAGCCATCTTCAAACATTAAATTATAAGTTAAATTATGTTACAGTTTTTGGTTAATTTTTGTAAAAATATGTCAAGATATTGAAATATACTTATTCTTATTCCATATCTTATTTATTAATTATAACAATCTCCATGACCAAAGAATCTCAAAGTCTGGAAAAAGTAGGATAAGAGGGAAAACACAGTTCTTCTACAAAGAATTATATCTGACACAGTTAGTGTCTATGAAGGTTCTTATGTTTAAAATCTATGAAAAAAACACTTGTCCTAATATTTTATGTATCTGAAATTCAAAGACCATGGTAACACCCATTTTTGCCTGCATTTGAGTTCCTTCATAACCCATGCAGAGAATTAGGTCTTCTTGTTCTCCATTAACTTTCTTCTCCAGCCCAGACACAATAAGAAACAGGTGCATGAGTGACCATTACCAATTAATAATTAGTTATTATTCTTATTTCTGATGTATTTAACATTAGGTTTTAAAGAAAAATAATTGTGTAAGGGGAAACCCTTAAAAAATAAAAAATAACCATTGATTTCAATTATATGTTATAATTAAAAAAACTTGACAAATTGTCGAGTTTACTCAGCCTATAGTCTCCATTGCTATAATTACTGAGCCCCTATGGAGGATAACATCTTCTCTGAAAAAGGGATAACTTGAAAAGGAACATACTTTGGGCAGCAAAGGAGTATGAGAAAAGTAATATATAATAGACATCTTAATTTCAACATCAAGGCAGTGTGTATATTTAATACTGGGAGTGTGTTTTTTGTAGAGATAAAATTAGGATAAATATACTTAATAAACTTTAGGAAAGCATAAATGGTGTTGGGTATTGGGAGAGAAGTTTCCAGAAAAGCAAAAGGCCAAGGGGTTAAAATTCAACACCTTTGCCTAGTGTCTTCCTTCTGTGGATGCATCTGTTGAGTACCCAAGGGGCGGGATTTCTTCTAAGAACAGGGAATTTCTGACCATTGAATGTACTGAGGTTGAAACCCACCTTCTGAAAGGAGACTTTGGTCCGAGGACTGCAAATGCTTGGAGAAAAAAAATAATAATAATGGAAGCCACGTCCATCTGAGGACTGTAAACACAAGGGTATGCCAGCTGCTTGGCACTTCCACTCCACAGTTCTACCTGCTCTGGCGGAGTCCTGCCACCCCAAACATCCTCCACAGGCATCTACACTTTTAAACTAACTCCTTGGAGAAGTTCAATGAGCATCTTAGGAAAAAAAAAAAAAAAGAGAAGAAGAAGAATACAAAACACACAAAAATAACAGAAATGGACAAGCTGAAAAGGAATAGAGAGGTTCATTTCCAGCCTGGTGCTTGGGGCTTTCATCAGGAAACTGCAATGGATATTTCACAGAGCAGCAGCAGGAGGAAAGACAGAAATCAAAAACAGCCTCCTGTTATGAACTTATATAATGTATTCCTCTGCAGCGCAGCAGGCACAGTGTTTCATTTTTTCCTCCCCTCATCTTTTCCTCTCCACCTAATTTCTGAGCATTCCCAGTCTAGGCAAGAATGAAAATGAAGCATACCCAATGCTTGGGTCATAAAGTGTGGAATGCACGCAGATTATTCATAAGCTTGCAACTTGTGTGTTTTGGTGGAGATTTCCTCCCTTCTGCTCCTGATTGCTGATGAAGAATGGTATTTTAATAGGCAGATGGTAAAGACAATTACAGTTAGGGGCTCAGCTGGGAGTTACTTCAGTTTATTGCAAATTATTAGTTGATAAATGCTTTTGTTTACAAGCAGACTCTTAAGCAGCTTTGTAATCAGTTTATCAGACACAGGCAAAATTTTGGCAGCTCACCCTTAGGGTGTAATGTCACCCCTTGGCTCCTCTTTTAAAATAGTGATGACCAGGCAGCCTGACGGTCAGATGGGCTACCTCAGTGCATCATTGCAAGCTTCTGCGAAGCCCTGACGCAGCACACCTCAGAAGTACCAGAGCCCAAACCCCAGAAATGCTGAAAAGACATGTGAGCAGGCCTTTTCCATTTGATCCCATAAAAATACACTACTTATATACCCGAGTCTCAAGACCTCCAATATGTCAGTTCAGAAGGCATAAAATCATGTTGGTTTGTTTTTCTGGGCAACACTTAGTGCACTACACTCCAGCAGAAATCTCAAACTGACCACAATGACGCTGTTTACTTTTCTGGATTTTTGGTTGCTTTGTAGAAAGGAAAGGAAAGGAAATTATCTCAAAAGGAGACATTTTCTTATAGGGAAAAAAAAAGTTCTATGGAGAGAATTCATACTGGGAGCTGGAAGATCTGGTGGGGATCTATGACAAACTTTGATGCTGTCTCACAGAGTTGTGGAGTTTAGATAACATGCTGGTTTAACCAGCTGCCTTTAAACGAGATGATAGTATTTCCTATATGTCACACAGCTAATTTCTTTAGATTATTGAGGGTGTTTCATGTTTCTTTGTTTCTAAGTTCTTCTCAAACCAACATTAACTGTTGAATTTATGCCAAATAATAAAGCATATAGTATTTGAAATGACAAATTCACAGAAGCTACATTATGCTCATTTACAAAATACTTGCAGAAAGAGGGCACTGCAGATTAATATATTTACAATATATCATTACAAACCTTTCTAGTTTTTTGCACACTATGTCCTGAGGTATTTAAAGCTGTATACTTGAAAGGATTCATTGAGCATGAGACTATCCACTATCCATGTTTATCAACTTTTACATTTCTAAGAAAAGTAAGTTTTGTATGCTTAGCCAAAACAAAGATATTCAAGTATATATCACTTATAATAGCTCCTAAAAGTCATTCTAGTTTGTGACTATTAATTGTTAATTTCTATGTTTTTATTTCCTGGTATCTGAGGAAATTTTTTTGAGCTAATAGAGAAATAACTACTGAAGTCAGAAGCCAGATTTCATAGCTGGCATTAGATATTACTTATCCTCTAAAATATTGACAAGATACAGGGAGATCTTTGGAAATATGATGTTGACTGATATATTTTTTATTCTATACAACATAAAAACAGAATCTATATCTATTCATTTATCTCCCAGCCTCTTCTTCTTAATTAATTTCTAATTCTGCCTCTTTTTCTCCATTAAGATTCTAAAATCTTCAGAATAGAATAAACTTCATCTAAACTGACCATATGGTTTAGTAAAGTTCATTTGGCATAAGGTTGCTTAAAAACATTTGGGAGAAAACTAAGATTTAGTTTTTTATCCTAACTTCAGCATGGAGCATGAAGTACTCAGTTTCCAATTTTATATCCTTAAAGCTGTTAAATGAACTATTGACATCAGAGGGAATGCTGCCTACGGAAGAGTTAAAGAATGAAAGCCTTGCTATCTGAAATTGTAAATTGTGTTTTAATATAAGAGCATAAAAAGTTTTGTTTTGTTTTCTATAATCAAGTTAATGAAGGATAAACAGTGCATTTGGCAAGCTGTTCTGTCATGTGTCCATCCTCTTCATTGGAAAGGCAAAGCAAAAAAATCTGTCCTCAACTTTGGCTCAGATACCAAAGGCACACTCTAAAGTTGCTGGCCAGGTCTGACTTTTTGTCTGCTCCCAGGAAATGTTCTATAAAAAGATGTCAGAAGTGCTAGCTTGGAGAAGTTGAATGCCCAAAATGCCCCACGTTGCCTATATGGTAAAAATGAAAAATGTTAAAGATTATTTAAAAACAAGAAAGACATTTGCAAAATGCTTTTGATTTATTGCTGTGTATTGTGCAGATCTTTATCAATTATTCTTGCTCTGTTTTATTCAAAAACTATTGTAAACTATGAGTTGGCTTGTTGCTGCATATGGAAAAGAGGCATTAATCAGCTCTAAATAAACAACACAGATCTATCTAACAACTATGAACTAGTTAATACATTTTTAAGCAATTTTATTATAGAAAGAAGGTCTAAAAAGAGTAGTGCTTAATTATCTGGACTCCTCTGTGCTGGGTTCCCTTTTGATTGTATTAATGAAGCAGCTGGCCCATTGTTTCCCTTTAATTCCTCTATTGTTTTAAGAATATGTCACAGCTCTTTATTCTTTTATCAGGTGCTGTGCAGGAGGATCCACACAATACCTCCTATTCCTACTGTATTTGCCAATGCACAAAGAAACCTCCAAAGCAGTTTTCAAAGAAGGGGCACACATAATTTATAAGTCCTATTCCTTGCACTACTCCACTGTCAAGAATTTCAACAGTATTGGATTTGAATTTATTAAAAAATTTGTTTTAAACAATGTGGCTACGTATAGTTATATGTGCTATGTTAATGTCTAAACCCTGAGATCTAGGCAGTGACGTGCTGTTGAAATGGGGCAGGTATGTAACTTTTAGAGAATTTCTGACCAGTTGCTTCCTGGTTATGGAAAAAAGTAAACTTCAGAACAGGCATCGTGTTGGGTTTTCAAATTATTTAATACAACTAAAGAAAAACAAATAACCAAACAAATAATACCCACCCACCTCCATCTCCTCCACCTCCAGAAACACTGTTTACGTGTGCGTGTGATCACATGCATGTTAAACGGAACATTTATTCCCCCAGAGAAAGGTTCAATTTACTTGAATGTGCCTAAAGTTATCATAGCTTACTCCATAGACCAATATGCAATCTTTATTAACTAAGCTCTGGTCATCAGTTGGCCATCTGTTTGCATCATGTGTGTGAAGGGTATAGACTTATGTTAGTGCAAAAAAAACGTGCTATAGAAATTTAGTATATCATATAACATATTTCTATGCCAGAGCTAATTGGTGGTTCATTTTTATATAGTCACATTTCCCCCAAATTTCAATGAAAACTACAAAAAAAAATTTGCATGGTAAAATAATCTCAAGGGTCTGATTCACATAGACTTTCACTTTTACTCATGAAGTTTTTTTTCCCCCTCAAAGTTCCCAGTCTAATAAAGACAAGTGATACTTAATGACTAAATGCTATGTAGTAAAAGGTACTAGTTTCAGCTTTTAAAATATCCTTAGAAAATCCATTAGAATATTATTTTGTAAACCACCCATTTCTTTTTGTATTCCTAGGTGAGCGTGTGAGGGTTGTTTTGGGTTTTTGTAGCTTATAACAATGTTTCACGCTGATATTCCTGTATTTGCTTGAGGCTCCTTATCTGTCTACTTATTGAGGCAGAGTAATACCAAATCTAAATGTGATTTAATTGGTTCAATTTGGTATATGTTTTTATGCTAAGCTTAGGTCTGTATCTTGATGAACCCAGGCATAATTGTGCTCATGGTTTACAGCTTCACATTGCTTGCATTTCCTTATTTTTACAAAGCAGGCATCTACCAATCACACAGATAAATTAGAAACATGTATAGACATAACACACGGGAAAGATTTTTTAGCATGCTATGTAATTATTAACCTGATTTTTACCATGGTAAGAAGCCATGAATTGCAGATAGCATGGATGAAGTTCAGTGCTCTTATACTGGATACATTTTGCTTATACAGAACTCTGTAGGTATGGTCGAACAATATAATTGAAGCTTTGTCAGCTCTGTAACCTAGCAACAGATAATACTGTTAGGTTACTGAATTGCTCCTGGTTGACAAGTAGGGAGTATTTTTGTGTTTATCATGTTTGCTAATGATGGGATCCTTTCCAAAAGGCTTGTCTTAATCTTAATTAGAGTTTATCAGCAGAGGTCTACATGACATTGTGCAGACACTGATTTCATAAATAATAAAAAGTGCAAGTGAAAAATTTGGCAGGATGGGGAGATAGTTAAGGCCACTGCCTCTAGTAAGAGCAGCATGAATTTCCAAAATATAATCAAGTTTGAACTGTGATTTTATTCTTTATTATCAAAACTTGTAGTACACTTCACTGCAGTTTTGACAGCAATTATGAGAAAAATTTATAAGCTTCCTGTTAGGAATTGTATCTGTTTGTACAAGAACCTTGATCATAAACATTACTTAGAACAGCAACTGCATGATTTTTCAAGAGCGTCAAGGCCTTAGTAGTTAGTATTTTCTGTGGAAACTTGACGGTTTGTCTTTTGTGTAGTGGGGTTTAGGTGTGGAAACTGGGGAGAGTGACTGTGTTTGCAGCATACGAGGCAGACAAAGAGAGACTCCTAAAATAACCTTTCCATTTGGTGGAAGCAAGGACGGTATCAGATAGCTGCTTCGGTGCCTGATGTCATTTGATAAAGAGTTCTTGCGCAAGCAATAGGAATGTGATTCTTTGCTCTGGTTTGCACAATATGATATTTCTGCAGTTTGGGGGATGCAATATTATTGATTATTCCTAATCATAAGTTACATAGTTTTGAAATAATAAGGAATTAAATATTGTAAAACCAAATAATATTTTAAAATTTAGTTTGTAATTGGCTTATTTAGTTTGAATGTTGATGTTGAGTCATTACATCCGTTTTTTACCCCCTATATTTACCACCCCTCCCCCTTTCTAGACCATTTCATTCCTCATTGCCACATTCTTCAAATATCAAGAGGAAAGGGGGAATTCAAAACTATTTTTAGATGTGTGAGTTTCAGGTTTTCTGAGTTTCAAATGGACAGGTCTCTAATGAATTGCCTGAATACTTCTATGAAACATTTGATCACCAAGATACTTTTGTGTTCATAGATCCTGTTTTAGTTTCCTAGCTGATAACCTATTGTATGGCATTTGTTTTGTCTTATACAACAGAGATTTATTGGCTCATGGTTTTGAGGCCAGGAGAAGTCCAAAATTGAGGCATCAGTGAAGCAGTGCTTTCTTCCAGAGGACTGTGGCTTTCTGGGGCTGGCTGATGGCAGTCCTTTTTCCTTGGCATTCCTGTCACATGGCAATTGCACATGGCAGTTTTTTCATTTCTCTTCTGGGTTCTGTTGACTTCTAGCATCTGGCTGGTACCTGTGGCTTCTCTCTGTCTGACTTTCACTCTTCTAATCCATTTGGGCCACACATTAATTGAATCGACATCTTGAAGAGATCTTATTTACAATGGGTCCACACCCACCAGAATGTGGTCCAAGAACATGTTCAAACTGGGGTACATAAATCAATCCACCACAGATCCTCACTCTTTCTACTTTTTAAAAACTAAATATTCCCCTATGCCAGTGATTCTTAACCCTAGAGGCACATTAAACCCTCTGGAGAACTTCTAAATAATACTGATGACTGAACGTCACTGCCAGAGAGTTTGATTTAATAATGTCTGGGGTAGGGCTCAGGAATCATTGTTAATTAAAAGCTGGCCAGGTGAATGTACTGTATAGTCAAGATTGCCAGCTATGATTATGTAGTTTTGATTTCCCTTTTAGTGTCCTGCTCAATTTACAATTTAAATGGGAAACTTGGTAAACCCTATATTTTTATTTCACATTAGAAATTAGTTTAATATAGGTAAAGTGCTTAGAGCACTACCTATTTTGTAAATGTTAGCTATTACTATTATTTATTAGCTAAGTTAGAAGATAACCTAAAGTCTTTTCCACATCACAAATATAGACATAGTTCTCCAGCTTGTAGCTATGCATCTAGAGACTTTATCTCATCACTGTGTAATCTGTTTGACACTGTTTCATAAAATGAACCACCTTATTTCTGCTTCAGAGAAATACCTTTGCTAATTATTCAAACTGAGTAATCAAGGTAAGGTGCAATGTAGTTATAGAGTGAAGACCAGGTGGTGCTGTGACTTGGACACCTGGTTTTCATACAGAATCTAGAGCCAAATTGCCTTTTTCAAGTCCCACTTCCTATATCTCCTTTCCAATTCCCCTCTAGCTGTGTGACCTTGAACAACTTAATTACACTTCCAGCCTCAGTATTTCACAGTAAAATGGGAATAAATTAAAGACCCCTCATTGGTTCTTGAGAGAAATCAATAAGATAATGCCTGCAAAACATTTAGCACAGTGCCAGTGCACAGGAGCATATAAAGAAGTTGTTCACAAACGGATGATGATAATTTAGATGGTATCTCATTGTGGCAGATTGAATTATGTACCCCGGAAAAAAGTGTTCTTCATCTTAATCCATTCCTATGGGTATGAACCCATTGTAAATAAGATCTCTTCAAAATGTTACTCTAGTTCAATTGTAGCCAACGGAATCACCTTGGACTTTAATCCAGATTACTGGAATCCTGTATAATCAGAGTAAAATTCAGATAGGGAAAAAAAAAAGCCACATGGAGGAACAGAAATTGGAAGTCAGCAGAACCCCAAAGAGAAAGAGGATACCATGATGTGACAGAAAAGCCAAGGACCAAGGATCACCAGCAACCAGCCCCAGAATGCCACAGTCTTACAGAAGAAAACATTACCTTGCTGATACCTCAGTTTTGGATTTCTCCCAGCCTCAAAACTGTGAGCCAATAAATTCCCATTGTTTAAGCCAACCCATTGCATGGTATTTGTTTTTGCATCTGGGAAACTAAACCATTAGCCTAAGGCTGTTATTTATATGATGTAGGTAAATTAATTTTACAAGATCACACAGTGACTAATAATCAAGCAGGACTAGAATCAAAGTTTTTTTCCCACCAGTCAAAGATCATCTTTGAACTATGGACAAGCAAATTTTTAGTGTTTTCAGGTGCCAGCTATGCTTTATTATGAGCATATATTCCTTTAAAGCAAGGTCATTTGCCCTTGAGTGGCTGTGCAAAGAAAGAAGAATTTTATCAATTAATCATGTACTATTTTGCCATATGTATGCCTAATACCTTTACATAATTCTACTTGCTTTCATATTAATACACCATTAGTGTGGATTAATATATTGAAAATTCACTTGTTTTAAACCTGGGGACATAAAGTATAACCATATATGAAAGCCTCAGAAAACATCCTTTTGGATTCCTGAAATTTCATATGCAGAGAGGCTTGATAGGAACAATGCAGCTGAACTCTACTGACACTCAAAACATAGGAAGACACCCACATCAACAATGTGACCAGGAGCTAAAACACTCAAAATGTTCAGATCTACACAGGCATCCAAAATTCACTCAAATAAAAATAATGTGGCCACAGAAAGGAAGCTCCATCTCAGTAGCAACTTCTTGCTCCCGGAATGGCCATCAAGTAGCAGTTTGTTAAAGTAGCTTTGCTAGGAAAATGAGAAGGGGGAGTGTTCTAGTTTGCTAGTGCTGCCAGAATGCAAAACACCAGAAATGGATTGGCTTTTATAAAGGGGGTTTATTTGGTTACAAAGTTACAGTCTTAAGGCCATAAAGTGTCCAAGGTAAGTCATCAACAATCAGATACCTTCACTGGAGGTATGACCAATGGTGTCCAGAAAACCTCTGTTAGCTGGGAAGGCACGTGGCTGGCATCTGTTCCAAAGTTCTGGTTTCAAAATGGCTTTCTACTAGGATGTTCCTCTCTAGGCTGCAGTTCCTCAAAAATGTCACTCTCTGTTGTTCTTGGGGTGTTTATCCACTCTCAGCTTCTCCGGAGCAAGAGTCTGCTTTCAACGGCCTTCTTCAAACTCTCTCTCATCTGCAGATACTCTCTCAGCAACTGTGCATTCTTCAAAGCATCCCTCTTGGCTGTAGCAAGCTCGCTCCTTCTGTCTGAGCTTATATGGTGCTCCAGTAAACTAATCAAGGCCCATGCTGAATGGGTGAGGCCACACCTCCATGGAAATCATCCAATCAGAGTTATCACCCACAGTTGGGTGGGTCGCATCTCCGTGGAAACACTCAAAGAATTACAATCTAATCAATACTAACATGTCCACCAACACAAGAGTACATCAAAGTAATGGCGTTTTGGGGGCCATAATACATTCAAACCAGCACAGGGAGACCTTGCACTTTTTAAAAATCATCTCATACCAAAAGCTTTTAAACATTGTATTTCTTTCTTTGGCTATAACTCAAAATGTTGGTATCCAAATGTTCAAATGTTGTAGATTCATAATGGATGTTTTTAAATTAACAAAACAAAACAAAACAAAATGGTGCTCTTATTTTAAAGCCAAATGTAATACTGTAGGGTGATTCACTTGAACATGAGGTCTACCAGTCAGTGCAAGACAACAAAACAGCTCAGTATCAGCATAACATAGCATTTTCATGAACCTAGATTGCTTCTTTATCAAGATGAATACTTCCACATAATTGGAACCACCAGTATAAATTAGAGTTGGCCATATTTACCCTACCTCTAAAACCAGTAGCATAGGAACAGATTCTCCCTCCTTCTCAGCACCAGCAGATTGCTAGAAATTATTTCTATTTCTGACTGGTTAAGATACAATATGTGATCCACAAACTGATGCAGCCTTAGTCGTCTTTTCTGGAATGAGTTAGCTGCCACCAGTGAATTCATAAATTTGTCTTTTCTTGCTGGTGAATTTTCTTTCCTCTTGGATTTAACAGAACAGTGAGAAATGAAAATAATAGCACCAACTTGACTAAACCAAAAGGATAATGGTGAACGATTATATGGCACTTCCTATATGCCAGGTGCTGTTTTTAAACTTTCTTACATGTTAGCTCATTTAATCCTCATAACAACACTTTGAGATTGGTATTTTTATGTTTGTTCCCAGTTGCAAGGGTGAGGAAACTGATATATAGTAGGTGACAGGTTCAAAGTTGCATAGTCAGTAAGTTGCAGAGCCAAGATTTGCACTCAGTCTGGTTCCATTGTCCACAACCTTAACCACCACACTATACTCTCTCTGAATGAGGTTATATATCCCCTAGCAATTATTCTTAGAATCTGTCATTGAAACTACTTTACAGTAGTTAGCCAGATTATCTCTCCCTGTAGATGACTCCATCAAGTTGAATACCCTAAATTCCCTCTCTAAAAAAACTCAGCCAAATGTTTCAGAGAGCAAACCCTTGACTTTCAAGGTACCATTCTCTTGGTTTCTCTCTAACTTCTCCAAATATATGTTCTCTGTATCTTTCAATGATCGCATCTCACCTGCTCACATCTTACAAAGATTGAGATTCCCCAAATTTCAATCTTTTCAGTCTTTGGTCTGTTTTTTGTTTTGTTTTGTTTTGTTTTTACCTTTGCTCAAAACTGTCCCTGAGTGACCACATCAGTACAAAAAGCATCCACATTCATTTAAAATGTTCTGATGATTTCCAAATTATTATTTTTTGTAGCTTGAATGTCTTCTCCGTCTGCCATCTGCTTCCACCCAGAAGACTCTCAGATAACTCAAACTTAACATTTTCAAAAAGAATTACACACATACACACTCATATGCACACTTAGGCTTTGGGGTTTGTGCTGGTTTGAATCTTTTATACCCCAGAAAAGACCATATTATTTTAATCTATTCTTGTAGGTGCAGACCTATTGTGGATGGCACTTTTTGATTAGGTTGTTTATATTGAGATGTGAGTCACCCAATTCAAGGTGGGTCTTAATCATTTACTGTAGTCCTTTATGAGGAAAATAGAGAAAAAAGCCAAGAGAGCTCAGAGAGAAACACCCAGAGAACTTGGAGAGAAAGGCCATGGAGGTGCTGAGAGGACCCACAGAAGCTCAGAGAGGATGCCACTGGCACCAGAAGCTGAAAGCAATGAAGCCCTGGGGAGAAGGACCAGCAGACGCCAGCAAGGTGCCTTGCTATCTAACAGAGGAACCCCAGATCCAGCAGCCTTTCTTCAGAGAAGGTATCCATCCTGTTGATACCTTAATTTGGACATTTTCATGGCCTTAAAACTATAAATTTGTAAGCTAATAAATTCCCATTGTAAAAGCCAATGAGTTCATTTCTGGTATATTACATTCCAGTAGCTTTAACAAACCAAAACAGGGTTGGACAGACAGAAATCTAAACCATGATTCTGCTGCTTACCACCTGTGTGGCTTTGGGCAAGTTAGTTAACCTCTCCAAACTTCCATTTTCTCAACTCTAATAGGAGGAAATATTACCTACCTCATAGAATTGTGGGGAGGATTAAAATAGGTTAAGTACATAAATCACCTCATCTCCCTTGCCCAAAGAAGGTGCTAATTGATTCCAACTGTTGCTATTATCTGTGGTAAATATGTGTGCCAGTTTGAATGTATTGTGTCCCCCAAATGCCATTATCTTTGTGGTCTTGTGGGACAGACGTTTTGGTGCTGGTTAGATTTGCTTGGAATGTGCCCCACCCAGCTATGGGTGGTGACTTTGGTGGGATACTCCCATGGAGGCGTGACCCCACCCATTCAGGGTGGGCCTTGATCAGTGGAGCCATATAAAACATGCTGACTCAAAGAGACTAAAGGGAGTGCAGCTATGAGTGACGTTTTTAAGAGGAGCAAGCTTGCTAGAGAGGAACATCCTGGGAGAGAGCCGTTTTGAGGCCAGAGCTTTGGAGCAGACGCCGGCTGCCTTCCCAGCTAACAGAGGTTTTCCGGACGCCATTGGCCGTCTCCAGTGAAGGTACCCGATTTCTGATGTGTTACCTTGGACGTTTTGTGGCCTTAAGACTGTAACTATGTAGTGAAATAAACCCCCATTTTATAAAAGCCTATCCATCTCTGGTGTTTTGCATTCTGCAGCATTAGCAAACTAGAACAGATTTGAGCGTGTGCCCCGGAGATGGAAGGGAATCCGGGAGCTGCCCCAAGGTTTGAGGAGGGTGGGGCCAAGAAGGTGGTCTCCCCAATGTGTGGATGTGTTGGAGCACTCACCCAAGTGTTTGGAGAGGAGCAAGCTTGCTAGAGAGGAACATCCCAGGAGAAAGCCATTTTGAAACCAGAACTTTGGAGCAGACACCAGCCACGTGCCTTCCCAGCTAACAGAGGTTTCCCGGACGCCATTTGCCATCCTCCAGTGAATGTACCTGATTACTGATGTGTTACCTTGGACACTTTATGGCCTTAAGACTGTAACTGTGTAGCAAAATAAACCCCCGTTTTTATAAAAGCCTATCCATCTCTGGTGTTTTGCATTCCGCAGCATTAGCAAACTAAAACAATATGCCAGCATTACTGCCTAATCAATGGCGTCATAATCATCTCGTTTCTCAAGCCAGAGACCTCCCGTGTCATTCTCAATAGCTTTCAGCCGTGTCTTTGAACCTGGCCCCTTTCTCCATCACAATTTCACTTCTCACAATTGGACTAGTACAGCAGCTTCCAAATGCGCACGCACACACACACACCCCGTAACATTTCCTACCCCTTCAGTTTACTCAATACCCTGAGATCTATATTCTAGGGGAAAAAATTGATTTCAAGAGTTGTTCATTCATTCACTCAAGTAATAAACAGTAAGTGCACACCGTGAGCCAGGCAGCTGATTTTACTTTACATTCAAAACCATCTTATCCTGTGCTAAACTTTATTTTGCATACTTTTAACTAGTGGTGTACAGGTAAATGTTTAAAACCCAGTTCTGGGGCTGGAGGGGAAGAAGGGAGGGAGAGGGTTTCTGGGAAGAAGCTCCTAATTTGTAGTATCGGTCGACTTTTGTGGTATAAATGCTCTCACTGTGATCAATTTCAAGCTACCAATGTGACATCAACCAGCCCACAAAATTCCTAAAAATTTAACATTCTGCCTGGTTATCCAGAACCAGCTGACTCCAGCACACTCCCGAATCCAAACATTTTTATACTTTTGTGAAAGATACCCATAGCTGGATTTACTGACAATGGGACGTTTACCACTGAAAATCCAGTTACTACAAAAGGTCATGCTTTAAAGCAAAACTGAACTGTGGTTCTTTGCCCTGTCCTCTCCACCCCTTTGTTACATAGACTCACTTAATAAACTGTATCCCAGTGGAAAGATAAAGTGCAAATGATTACCTAGTGTACAGCTGTAAGTAGTTTGGATCTGTATGCACATCAGAGAGAGCACAGCAGCCAAATGCAGAAGCCTTCCAGAGGGAAAAATTGTCACCAGCAGAAATACCGCTGGTTAGCATTTTTCAACTTTCATCTGATTCTACAATGATACAGTTTAGCTCCTATTATTTGTAAATAAATAAATCAATGTCAAAGTGAATCTGTTTTATTCAACTTTGGTAAACTTGTATGTTCTCAGATACATTAGTGTCAAAGTGAAAAAAAACTTTTCTAATATTTTAGTATATTTGTGTTTTACTTTAAAACTTTCACACATCTCTGAGGTCTGTAATCTTAGCTTTACTTTTCCAAACATATACCTGTCACTGATGATATTTTGTTTGCTTACCTTTAAAACTTAATCAGCTGGTTTAATGAATTGTCTGAGTGTTTCTAAAACAATGTCCTGATTCTTTTGTGTAACTGTACCGTATCATAGGCTGTTATTATCTCTTCCACCAGATTTTTACCACAAGTTGTTTAAAAACTATAATCTCTTTGAGTGTGAAAAAAATGAAGTGTAGTTGAAAAGGCAGTTATGGTGAAAGATAAACTGCAATATTACTTATCAAAATGGGTACAATTTTTGCTTGCTTAATGAATATAACATACAGCCTTGCAATATATACACAATGAGAAAAAAGCTTTATAACATATCAAGTATGCCACATTATTTCAGACATAACTATATAGGATACATATCTAGGCCTGAGAGTGTAGATAACGAAATATAAGTGCTTTGCCTGTCTAAACATGTTAAATAAATGAGCATTCCCTATCGTATTCCAATACATTAGAAGATGTTTTTGCATAGTTAATTTTCTTTTTAATGCCCCATACGTGATCATTTGAAGCTCACAGCTAGAGTGTATCTTGGTGTTTGAAGAAAGGGTTCTTTTCATTTAAACAAATCTTTATTTAAATAAGCCTTTTTGAAAAGGATCTTTGGCATATCTTCCTTTTAGGAAGTTCAATCAAGGTAAACGGAGATAAAGAAGCTACATTATAAAGAATATTATATAAGTCAGCCAAAAGAAAAAAAAAAGGGCAGCAGACCTAAGAATAGTAAAATTACCCAGAATTTCATTTTAATTTTCTAGGTTAGAAGAGCCTTTGTTCACTTGTTTTGTCATTCTGGGGATCTGGTATTGATAGAATAAAAATATTTTGAGAGAGAAATGAAGAGACAGAGAAATAACTTATGAAATAAGCTACAGAAAGAGTAACTAGCTGCAGAGGCTCATGAGGAATAAATCTCTGTGGTTGGACCCTTGCAGTGCTTGTACTTAGACATTATACCAATGTCATAGCATGATTGATGGTTCAGGCCAACATCGGATAGCAAACAACTGACAGAAGTCTATTTCTTATTTCACTTGGTTTCTTTACTGGTCATCTAATGCAAAGAATACAATTTTCTGTATAGGGGAGAAGAGAAGAATGGCCATTGTCTTGATCAAACACTCCACCCCAGTGGAGGCAGATGTGAGAAACATGAGAAGGTACTATTGACATCACTCCAGTGCACAGTAGGCTGAAGCATTCTGTGTCAATTCTGTATTTTTCTTTTTTCTTCTTAATAGGAGGTCAGCTTTGGTGCACAACTACAAAGGCCATCTCTGAGGGTGAAGAGCTAATTGCCTTTGTGGTGGATTTTGACTCAAGGCTACAAGCTGCCAGTCAGATGACTCTTACAGAAGGGATGTACCCTGCACGCCTGCTGGACTCCATTCAGCTGCTTCCTCAGCAAGCTGCCATGGCTTCTATTTTGCCTACAGCTATTGTCAATAGTAAGCGCTGAGTACTGCAGCCCGCGTCTGTAGAGGCAATGGGTATTTATGGGAGAGGAAAAAAATGTCTAGTGAACCAGGGGTGAACTTTTTTTCTTCCAGTGTTGTGGTTTCATTTTATCTTCTCTCTAACTTTAAGTATGTGTGTTTGTGTCACTTTTTCTCATGGGAGAAAAGAATGCTTAAAGAATTCCTGAGTATCACACAAAAAAACTCACATCCTAAACAGTATTCAAGGTTACTTTAGCTATAAAAATCCCAACATCTTTCACTGATGCTTCCATAGTAGAGTAATTCTAGTGTTCTTTAAGGGCTATAGAGTTTTTTAAAATTTTAAGGAAAGGTAAACATTTTAAATAAAGAATATGAAATCAAATATTGATTAGACATATAATAGAAACATAGCTTAGATAATTTAAAACATCAGCTAATAGCAAAAAAATGGAAGGGGTGAGGGAGGAAAGAAGGGAAGTATAGATAAGTTTAGAATGTTTTGCATTGGAAATTTTTAATTATGCCCTGAGAAATTTACTTTTGTGATTATATTTTATTAAAATAAATCTTGAACGTAGCTTGTAGTCCTTGAACACACAAAGTGACTCTTTTATAAGACAGAAAATCAGTGGTCTACGGGTCCCAGGTCTGCCTCTATCTGCTCAGTGAGAAAACACAAATAGCTGTCATATCTAAAGAGGGGAGAATACATTCTAAAGTTGTAAGTAAAAAAAAATTACATTTAATCCAAAATATCCTTTAAAATCCCTGAGATACACTAAAGAATGCAGAAGCGAAATCTAGAGACTGCAAAGTTGTCTTGATATTTAAAAAATAAAATATTCAACAATAATTATTTTCTTGCTGTAATGGCATCCTTTCTATTAAAGATACTCTTGGGTGTTTCTGGAAGTACTGAAAGACCCAGTGCATCCAACCCAAACTAATATTATTCGATTAGTAGTAGTAGTGGTAATATTCTTTACTGAATTTTTACCTTTATTCTGAAAATATCGAACTTGAAATAACATAGGCCCAACTTGGATTTGAGACAAAAAGATTTTGCTACCAGGGATACTAGAGTACCTTACATTATTTGAAGCTCCAATATATGAACGTTAATTCCAATAATATTTGGACAGCTTCTGCATAGAGACAGCTATTAATATCAAAGAATTCAGCATAGAAACATTTTCATTTTGAAATCCATTAACTAGTTAACCTTACCCTGCTTAAATGAACTGTTTATTTAAATAATAAACAATAGTAATATTTAATTTTTTGTTTTTTTAGTAATATTTAATTTTGAGATTAAATTTCATTTTGAATCTCTATATTGTACTTGTTCTTACATCTCATTCACTAGAATATGATTCTTCTTTTTCTCTTTCCCTTGATATGATTCTTATTTTTCTCTTTCCCTTGTAAACAATCTCGCTGAGCCATCCCCATCCACTCTTATAGGAGTTTCCACCACCACCTATAAACTAATAATTCACAAATCACCAATCCAGCTGTTCCTGCTAAGTTTTGGAACTTTATTGTCACTTTCCCATGTTCCTCTGTATTTCTTACAGAAACATGAAAACACCCTTATCTAATGTGACCATAGTCCCATTGTTAACCAGGTATCCTGCTTGCTGGCACCCCCTTTCTCTAACAAAAGCAGGTTTGGTTACCCTACATGTGGCCCAGCTTGAACTCATCATTTCTCCATCTTCTGTTGCCTGTAGCAATGAATGAAATTGCCACTTACTCAGAAATGCTAACTAGAAGCCAAGGGACCAAGTAGGACCCTTGCCATCTGCTTAAGCATCTAATTGCAAAATATGGGTCATCACATCTAGTCAGTTCTACTTCCCTAATATAAGCTTTCCAACTCCTTTACCCTTGCCACTAAGGCATTATGGAAGAGTGTTTAAGTTTAGGTTCCAATCCCAGTTCAACCACTCATGGGCAAGTTGCTCAACCTCTTTATAAATGGATGAGGGGGATAAAAATTCAAAACACATGGAGAACTTTCCCACAAGTGAATACATGAAAAGTACGTACTACTGTACCACTTGATAAATATTACACGACTATTATATACAATTCAAACCCTCTCATATTTCAATTAGATTACTTCAATCAGAAGTCATTCTTCCATTCATTATCTTCAAAACTGGACTCCACTATTAGGATTTCAAAATATTGACTTGCCTGTCTCTTTCTTAAAATGATTTGATGATTCTCCATCATCATTGAGACAGAATCCAAACTTCTTAACTGAGCTTACAGATCTCTCGTGGTCTATCCCTGCTTCCCCCGACCTCATCTCTTTCTGGCCCCTATCATGCTCCCTGCCTCAGCGTAACAGAGCAGTCCCCCAGTCCTTCATCCTGGCCCTCTCAGGCTCCCATGGCTTCTCCTTTGGTCAGGATGACTGAACCCTTTCTTCTCCACCTGACTAGCTTAGTGTCATCCTTCACAACTCTGCCAGGCATGCCATCATCTTCCCTATAATCCTTTCTCTAATTTCCCTCTCTCATCCATCCTTGCCACCAGCCTAGTAAGTACCTCTTTTCCATGTCCTCAAAGCACCTCTCAGATGCCTCCATCAGAGTAGTCGTCACATTTTAATGTAACTGTCTGATCATTTGTTCCTCAACCCCAGGAGACTGTAAGCTTCTTAGGGATAGCTGCTTGGTCTTTCATTTTGTTATACACACAACCTAGCAAAGGGTCTGGCACATACTAGGCACTCTGTAATTAATTTCTTAAATGAACAGATGATGTCAGGAATTGGCCTCAGAGCTAACTTTAGTTCAGCCATTAGATCCTTACCTTTTAATCAATCAGATAAGCCAAAATTACATTGCTATTTAAAAATGCATATTTTTTTCTAAATCACAAATGCAATTTAACATATATAACTTTTGTGCTTTTAATGTTGGAGTCTTCCCCAGTGCCACTTTATAAAGAATCTGTGGGGAGTTAAATTGCATTGGGTGTAATATTTCTTCAAATGCCTAGTTCTGTGCTGTGGAACAGCACCCAAGGCTGCACTCAGCACTGTCTGATTGCCTAATTCAGAACCTGAGAGCAGACGCTGAGAACAGTTAAACTAAATGCTACTTTACCCATGGTTGGCTCCAAATGGACAGCAGCTAATGTGTCCCTGTGTTTTTGCCTGCAGAGGATATATTCCCTTGCAAATCCTGTGGCATCTGGTATCGGAGTGAGCGGAATCTGCAAGCCCATTTGATGTATTATTGCAGTGGGAGGCAAAGAGAAGCCACTCCAGTGTCAGAAGAAAATGAAGACAATACTCATCAGATTTCCAGCCTGTGCCCCTTCCCACAGTGTACCAAGAGCTTTTCAAATGCTCGAGCGCTCGAAATGCACCTGAGTTCACACAGTGGTAAGTGGTCCCTTGTTTCTTCTGGTCTCCAGGAGACATAATTTTGCGTATCCATCTATCCATCCATCTCTCTATATAAAATCAAAATCTAACTGCCCGGGCCAGCTTATGTTATCTTGCATCATTTATAGTAACTATATTCTACTCAAAAGACTTGGGTCTGAATTCTTTTCTAACAATTACAGTGTTCAGACTACAGACCAAATCAATTTTTTTCAGCAAAGGTAAAACAGTGTCATTTTAGAAAGTCTCAGTGCCCTTTATACATTGTCATTAATATTCCCTTGATTTATGTTTCAGGTGATCTTTAGAAACTGACCACAGTGTTTCACACCATGGTAGGGAAGAAATAGTAGGTACATAAAAAAGTATTTGTGGAATTGAAACAAAGCTATTATTTTGTAGACCCAATTAAAATGACATTTGAGAGAAATTAACTTTTAAATAAAGATCTACAAAATGTTCTTGACTTCCAAAGTATGCATCACAACAGCATATTTGGTTTTATTACACAAAACTAATTATACTATATCTTTTAATTCCTTAAGAAAAAAATAGGTTGGAGAAAAAATAAGCTTTTTTTAAAAAGGCCCACCCATAATAGCAAGGTGGCAAGTATTCCCACTTATTTTGGAGTCCAACTATTGTTATTTTCATCACATAACATTCTACCTTACACATTTTTTTTAAAAGTAGGCAAATGTACGGAGTTGTATTAATTTTAAATATTTGGGGGGCATTCTTGGATTGGGCAAACCAGGGCTTGGAATCATTGTGCTTTAGCATCTATAATATAAACATTTTCAAGACACCTCTGTGTGAATTCCTTAAGCTGTTTTTGCCTGGGTTGAATGATCAAAAAACTTAAATAGATGGCAGGTTAAAAAAGACCCTTCTCTAAGCAAGCTCCAAACATGCTAGTACAGTGCAAGCTTTTATCTTTGAACACATAAAAATAGGCAATTTTCTTTCTGCTCATCCTTTCTTTTCCTATAAATGAGCTGTCTTCATGTAAGGTATAAAACAGTGGAACAGGTTGGTTATCCCAGATGGTGAGTGAAGTTATGCACAAAACTGAAAGAACAGAGACGGAGGGGACCTTTCAGCTAAACTGAAAATGAGTATGGGATTAGTTAAGGAGAAATAGAGACAGTGAAAAGAAGTCCCCTTTCATCAATAAAAGATTGGCTATCTAGGCCACATTTTCAGCTTATAAGTATAAAAGACAATTCTCATTTTAGTCTAGAGTGCAGAAAGAATGAGCCAAGCCTGATTTAACCATATGCCAACTAATGGGGTCCAGATTTGTTTTAAATGTTTTATAATTGGCTAGCAAAAGGCTACAAATCAGCATGGATATTGGTCCTAACCAACTGTACTAATATACTGTCACCATCTAGCTGCATATCAGCACTGGATAGAAATAAACCATGTTAGGCAAAAGATAAATAAAATTCTAGGTTCATCCCAAAGATAAATTAGGGAAAGATAAGTATTAATTACAAAATGGTTCCTATTTGGAATCTTTTGAATAAAGACCTTAACTACTGTACCAAAAGTGATTTCATTCTTACACAAGTTTTCAATAGCAATTTTAAGGAAGCCCATTTTTTCCTAAGGTAGAGCATAGTGTAGTAGGAAGGTCAGTGGATTAGAGATTATAAAATCTGAAGTTTAGGCCTGACTGTCAGCTAATAACTTTATCACCATGATCAATTCCTTTATCCACCTGAATTTCTTTCCTGACCTATAAAAAGGGGACAGCGGCACCTATCCCATGGGAATGAGATAATAGACATGAGAGTGCTTTGGAAACTAGAAAGTTCAATCAGATGTTTTTGGCAAAGCATGTCGCAGAAATAAGTTAATACAACAATTGAGGCTTTGAAGATTTTTAATTCATTCCTGCTAGGTTAAAGACACTAACTAAATGTCTTTAGGTAAAGGTTCTTGTACCAACAGGTATGGTTCTCAGAATTCTTGTTTTGTATGTCTCTGTAGGAGTGAAAATGGAAGAATTCCTCCCCCCTGGAGCTAGTCTAAAATGCACCATTTGCAGCTACACTGCTGACTCAGTGATCAACTTTCACCAACACCTGTTCTCCCATCTCACTCAAGCTGCCTTCCGATGTAATCACTGCCACTTCGGCTTCCAGACTCAGAGGGAGTTATTGCAGCACCAGGAGCTCCATGTCCCTGGCAGCAAAATTCCCAGAGAAAGTGATGTGGAACACTCTCCAAGCGGAACCGAAGACAACTTACAACCAGCCACAGACTTGTTAACCAGGAACGAACTTCCCCAGACCCAAAAGCCCATGCAGACTAAAGATGCAAGCTCCGACACAGAGCTGGACAAGTGTGAGAAAAAGACGCAGCTTTTTCTCACTAACCAGAGACCAGAGATACAGCCTACAGCAAATAAACAAAGCTTTTCATACACGAAAATAAAGTCGGAGCCCTCCAGCCCAAGACTTGCCTCCTCTCCAGTTCAGCCTAATATCGGGCCTTCTTTCCCTGTGGGCCCTTTCTTATCTCAGTTTGCTTTTCCCCAAGATATCACAATGGTCCCTCAGGCTTCAGAGATCTTAGCCAAGATGTCTGAACTGGTGCATCGGCGACTGAGGCATGGAAGCAGTAGCTATCCTCCGGTCATTTACAGTCCCTTGATGCCCAAGGGGGCTACTTGTTTTGAGTGTAACATAACATTCAATAATTTGGATAATTACCTAGTGCACAAAAAACATTATTGCAGTAGCCGATGGCAGCAGATTGCCAAGTCTCCAGAGTTCCCTGGTGTTTCAGAAAAGATGCCTGAGGCCGTGAGTCCTAACCCTGGCCAAACCTCCATAAACCTTCTCAACCCTGCTGCTCATGCCTCTGACCCTGAGAATCCACTTCTTCAAACATCCTGCATCAATTCTTCCACAGTTTTAGATTTAATTGGACCAAATGGGAAGGGCCATGACAAGGAATTCTCCACTCAAGCTAAGAAGCTCTCCACCTCTAATAGCAACGATGATAAAATTAATGGAAAACCCGTTGATGTGAAAAATCCTAATGTCCCCTTAGTGGATGGGGAAAGTGACCCAAATAAGACTACCTGTGAAGCTTGCAACATTACTTTCAGCAGGCATGAAACATACATGGTCCACAAACAGTATTACTGTGCTACACGCCACGACCCTCCGCTAAAGAGGTCTGCTTCCAACAAAGTGCCTGCCATGCAGAGAACCATGCGCACACGCAAGCGAAGAAAGATGTATGAGATGTGCCTACCTGAACAGGAGCAAAGGCCTGCACTGGTCCAACAGCGATTTCTTGATGTAGCCAACCTCAGCAATCCTTGTACCTCCACTCAAGAACCCACAGAAGGGCTAGGAGAGTGCTACCATCCAAGATGTGATATCTTCCCAGGAATTGTCTCAAAGCACTTGGAAACATCTCTGACGATCAACAAATGTGTTCCAGTTTCCAAATGTGACACTACTCATTCCAGTGTTTCCTGCTTAGAGATGGATGTGCCCATAGATCTCAGTAAAAAGTGTTTATCTCAGTCTGAGCGGACAACCACATCTCCGAAAAGGCTGCTGGACTACCATGAGTGCACTGTGTGTAAAATCAGTTTCAACAAGGTAGAAAACTACCTGGCCCACAAGCAGAATTTTTGCCCAGTCACTGCACATCAGCGTAATGACCTGAGTCAACTCGATGGCAAAGTGTTTCCGAATCCAGAAAGTGAACGCAACAGCCCTGATGTCAGCTATGAAAGAAGCATAATAAAATGTGAGAAAAATGGGAATCTGAAGCAGCCTTCCCCCAATGGAAACTTATTTTCATCCCACTTAGCAACCCTGCAAGGCCTGAAAGTCTTTAGTGAAGCTGCTCAGCTCATCGCTACAAAAGAAGAAAACAAACATTTGTTTCTTCCACAATGTCTTTACCCTGGAGCAATAAAGAAAGTGAAAGGAGCCGACCAGCTTTCTCCATATTATGGAATAAAGCCAAGTGATTATATTTCCGGTTCTCTTGTCATTCATAACACCGACATGGATCAAAGCACAAATGCCGATAATGAATCTCCTAAGGGCCAGGCTTCCTCCAATGGATGTGCCGTGCAGAAGAAAGATTCTCTGCCATTGTTACCTAAAAATAGAGGCATGGTAATAGTTAACGGTGGACTGAAACAAGATGAGAGACCTGCCACCAACCCACAGCAAGAGAACATTTCCCAGAATCCTCAGCACGAAGATGGGCACAAATCTCCCTCTTGGATCTCTGAGAACCCACTAGTTGCAAATGAGAATGTCTCACCAGGAATTCCCTCAGCAGAGGAACAGTTGTCTAGTTTAGCAAAAGGTGTGAATGGTTCCACCCAGGCTCCAACCAGTGGGAAATATTGCCGGCTTTGTGATATCCAGTTCAACAACCTTTCAAACTTTATAACTCACAAGAAGTTTTACTGCTCATCACATGCAGCAGAACATGTCAAATGAAATAACTAAATAAACACCAGTCACCTTTGGTACCAGTGTTTAGTATGTTGTTCTACCCAGTCCAGAAAAAAAAAATGCTGTTTAAATTCCATCTGGGTAATCAGGAAATAATTCATTACGGCTGAGTTGAAGACTTGAGGTGTAATTTCATTACAGTCCATTAGTAAAGTGTATTATTGGTGCCATTTTCAAAAAAATTAATTTATTTTACCAGCAGTATTCATAGCTGTGGTTATGTTATTTTTTATTTAAAAACTTTATATTAAAGTCATTTGTAATGTTATTGTATAGTTATTGTGTAGCACATATGGTTTGCACTGTATAGTAGCTTTTAAAGAAAATAGTCACAAACAATACAGAAAAGCATTTTAGAAATAGCTTCAAAAGCACTTGTGTATCTTGATTTTTTTCTTATATGCTGTTGCGGATATATGTATATGCTAAAATATAACTTGCAAAGATGTTCTAAATACACATGCTATAAGTTCGCCTTAAGATGTCAATTCTTGGATAATCAGGCTCCATTTGCACTTTATATTTTAGCAGATACAGTCTCTTAGTCACTAGGCTTTGCATTTGTATGTAGCAGTATATTTCTGTCCATTTTCTCAATCTTAAACATGTATGTTAAATGAAGATGGCATTTTTTTTCTTGTATAGTACTTTTTTTTCTTTCGCTCTGTCTCAATTTTTAAACCTTTGCTGTTAAATGCAATACTTTGTAAAGAATGAACAAAATTACTGGAAGCAGTATTGTAAGTAATGAAGTAGTATTAATCAGTTTTACCTTTTGAAAGGCACAGTCTAAATCAAAACCCTAAAACTCAATGCTGCAAGTATGAATTTAATTCATATATAAGATCTATTTAAATATAAGAGTAGCAATACTGCACCTGGTGATCACAAAGATAATGTTCTACTTCTGATAGAAATAATTTCTCAACAAATGTTGTTACTATGCATGTATATGGATGGAATAAAATTCCAGATTGTTGGAGAAGTCTGGCATATTTTTTTTCTTTAAAATACAAGGGAAACTACATATACTTATCTTTGTGACAATAATAGGTCTGAAACAGCCCAGAATAGCTGTAGTAATACAATGGCAAACAAGTAAAAAGATAGATTGTCGCTTATCTGTGCATAGCTAATAACTTAGTATTTTGAAATGAAGTAGAGATGCCAGTATGTGGAACTAGAAAAACTCTCCATTTTAAATATGATCATAAGCATTATTTCTCTGTTCTCCACCACCCACCACCATCGTAGCACAGATGCATTTCACGAGTGTCCAAATGACTGACTTACAAAGCCTATATACGAATTGGCACAGATGTTGATCAAATGTATGCAGCTTTCAGATGGCGTTTACCAGAGATGGAGGTTTGCTCTTTGAGGAGCGGTGAAGTAGTACGGTAAAGTGACTCTGATGAGCAAAGATGCACACATCTCATGCTTGCAATTTGTAGAAAGACCCTAGATTTCACACATTTCATCTGTATTCCAGTCGTTGAATAGTGAGGAGGCCTGGAGGGCAGCCAGTGCGGGTGAGATCCTGGAGGAACTCATGGGCCAGCCAGAGGAGTTGAGATGTGATTCAGTAGATAAGATGGCACCTATTGTCAATCCAGACAGACTGCTGTCTTAGAATAATATGGAAAGGCAATTACCCACCTGTGGATAAGACACACTATTTGCAGATAGGTGGTGATGCACTATCATTTGCCCATATCCGACTTGGTAAAACAATGAACCTAAGGTGCTGGCCCCAATACAAAAAAAAATTTTAAGTGCTCTGTTGCCAAGAACATTTCTCTAGTTTTCTTTTGAGAATGGCTATTTTAAATTTTAAAATCTTATTTAGCTAATGTTTTCCATTTAATGACTAAAGTGAGTTGAACAGAACTAAAAACTTTAGCCGAATTTAGCAGGAGCCTCTTAAGTGTCAGATCCTTGGGGACCCTTGGAGATGTGCATAAAGACCTGCACTACATTCAAGTTGGAAGTGGCAGGACTGGGTATTTCCCAATCACGTCTTTCACTTTACTCCTCTTTAAGAAAAAGGAGTCATCAGCACATATTTTTTGAGCTCCTGGGTTAGTACCCACCACCACTTTGGGGATGAAGGCAAATAATTATAAAACATGATTGTTTCTCTAAGAAGCTTAGAATCTGATTCAGTGTAGTGCTTCTCGGCCCTGTTCAATGATTTAAGGAATACTTGCAAACTACCTACTCAATTTTTGTACAGTGGGCCTCACCTCAGATCAAGTAATGAAAAAAATTCTGTCTTTGGAGCCTGGGAATCTCTCTTAAAATCTGTCCAGGTGATTCTAGTATGCAGAAAGGCTGGGAAACACTAAATGGTAAACTAAGACAAGGTTTTAAGAACTAGGTATGAAGGATGAGTGTGACTAAGTACAGAAGAAGGTAAGAAAAAGAAAATATAAGTCAATATAAGATGAGAGCATTAGGAAATGCTTCATGGATAGAGCAGGATCTGGAAAGGTGGGTACTGATGGTGAAAAAGTCTACCTGTCCCTTTGGGAGCACTGTAGCCAAAAGAATAGTTCAAGTATTGTTTATATGGTTGAGAGAAAGTTTTAATATTGTTCACAGAAAGGAACAGATATCATAGACTGAAATAGTGGCATTTGGACATGAATAGATCCTGGAAAGTGGAGGGGAGGAAAATGGTATTTCCACATGTGGATATTGTTGTAAGTTACAGCATAAAGGTGGAAATAGTAGAGCATGTGAGGGTGATGAGTGAGTAAAAGATATTTTGAAAGAGAGCTCAGATTGGAAAGTAAAAGCAAATAAGTTTATAAACAGTAATCTGGTATCGCACAAGTTCAAATGCTAGATTAAGGTTTACTCCAGCATTAAACCTGTCTCTTAAGTCAAGAAATAAAAATTGCATTCAGGAACAGTGATATAGTGAATGGGAGGCCTAGATGCTAGAGACGGGGAGATAAGCTAGAAAGCTATAGTCATCGTCCAAACTGGGAGCAATGAGAACCTAAACCAGGTGGGTAGAGAAGGACAAGTCTGGGTTACATAATGAGTGAATGACCAATAGGACGAGTAGCCAGATATTGAAGTCCAAATCAAAATGGAAATCAAAGATCTTCAGCCTCACTGATGAAAATGTTTCATGTTCAATAAGAAAACATGCAGGTCAGAATATTAGCATCTGCTGGGTAGTCCTGTGCCAGTGGTGAAAAGGGTGATGGTATATAGGGGTTCTCCAGATAGTTCTGGGGAACTTAAATCCTCACAAAATAATAAAACCAACTAAATCAGAATCTCTTAGGATGAGGTCTGGATTTCTGGTGTTTCATTTCTGTTTTTGTTTTTTGGCAAAGCAACATAGGGTATTCTATATTGTCCTCCCCTGACCACAATTGAAAAGCATTGAATCAAACATAGCGGGAATGAGAAGCTGCATTCTGTAGTCCACATTAAAATCAGTAAAGTTGGTCACAGAATTTAATGCATAACTTGTCTTCAAAGGGTTGGTATTTAATATGTAACATACTCGAGTGTTTAATAAAACTATCACAATTTTAAAATAACCCAACATACATGTTTTAATATTGAAATTAAAACTGAAAAATCAAGTGGTCATAGAATCTGTGAACACTATTTGCAAACTTATTAATCGGGTTCATGCCCTCACATTTTCAAGCAAAACGAAGAGTCAGAGATTGTAAGTGCCCAAAGTCACAAAGCTAGTGAGGCCTGGATCTTGCTCTCAAATTACCCCTCACATCACATTCCTTTCTCTACTAAACCAGAAGGCAAATTCTGAGGTCTTGGTCTCTGATCTGTGACTATAGAGAAAGGCTATGTTTCTCTTTAAATCCTAAATTTCAATAGCATATGCCCTCATCTCCTTGAATGCTAGAATTTGAACTGACCAGCTATTAGATTTCCCCAGGTAGGCAACCCTTACGAGACTGCTACTCAGCTAGGCACACCTGCCCTCTCCTGGTGACACTGCTGCCCCCACACTCTGGCTTCAGAAGAAGACACTGCTTTTCCTTTGCCACATAATCACAGACATCACACATGCCTCCCTCTTAATACTGCACCCCAGAAACCACACTCTATTTCTTTAGAGTTCAGGGATGATGGAAAGGAACATCCAGTAAGAGAAAAACTTTCAAATACTCTACTAGCCCAGTGCTAACCCCAAGGTTTCTTAAAGGTGGTGACCTGACTCAGCGTCATGGTTGTCTCCATGAATTGGTCCACACATCTCTGAGACTTGGAGGACTAAACAACTTTATACCAGACCCCAGAGACAAGAAGCAGTTTTCTCCTTATCTTGGCCTCAAGCTCACTGCTAAAATCCTCACTTTCTGCCTTAAGTTGGACCCCTTTAAGGGGCCCCACCTTACACCTCTAGCCACAGAAGACCACAAAAGACATCAGAACACTTCAGGCCAAGGTCTGGGTATCTTAAATAACAGAGACATCAATAGTTTTACTTAGTGAATTTACTGTCTTTAGAGCCTCTTCTGATTTTCTCTGAGCAACTGCTTGAAGGACACATGCCAAATAGGCAGAAAAAAATAATAGAAAATATGGGCAAAGGGCAATTTAAATCCATAGTTAGAAAGGAAACATTTCTCTAAGGGAAGAAAACTGCAAAAACAAAACAAAACGAAAGCGAGAACTTTCCATTTCACAAAAAAGTTTTTCTATTAATTTATAGAGTGGTTGAGTTTTTTGGAGTTACCATATCTCAAACATTTCTTTCAGAAAAAATTTGTCTCCCTCACCCAGTTAATGTTTAATAAATATTACTGAAATTAATGAAAGTGGTGGTTTACACATAACTTAAGAGAGTCTTGCCCCAAAATAAATTTATCCTTTATTCTTAAAAGGCAAAGTTTCATGCAGTTTTTAAAAGATGTTTTTCCTAGTTTCTAATTATCAAGGGTTCAGAATAATCTCAATTTGGGTCACCCTGTTACATAATAAAGGAAATGAACAAGTAATAGGTTTCCTGGATAAAGGAAATAAGTATCAATCTCCAAAATATTTTGGCTCAGATTTAACATCATCCTCCAACACTAAACCTTTATAGGATTTATTTTGAAAAATAACAACAATAAATTATTGGCATTTAACAATCAGAAACTTTATTTTACACCCATTTGTGCATATAGATGTGCTCAATAGCATTTAGTGGGTTTGGAACAGCTCAATTTCTAATCTCTTGAGCTAACATAAACCAGCTCTGTATATTATGCCTGCTAGATTATTGTCAAATAGTAAACAAAGAAGGATGGGATATAAAAGAGTGATATACTCAGAAATTGAACCAGTACCTGGCACGGATTCAGTACAATGATTCACAGTAAAGATCTGTGAATGGTTTAATTACTGAATAATGGAAATAGAAAGAACTGATATCTGAATATAGAAGTGAATGAGTGAAGGAATAAATGAATGGTTAGTTGAGAGAAATTTAACCTGATCTAAATAATTCAACAATGGAGAGACACAACTTGCCAGGCAGTTTTCAAACCATTGCTTTTTTATATGCAGGACATCCATCCATTATTTCACCACTACTGTGGAAAAATCAAACCACTTGTCATAACATATGAAATTCTTGCTCCCCAAGGTCATGTATCAGTCAGTATCTGGTGTAGGTATTTCAACCTGGGGAACTTTATATTAGGAAATCATTACAAAAGTGTTGGAAAGACTGGAGGCATTGAAAGGCAGTTTTTAAAAGATGTTTTTCCTAGTCTCTAATTATCAAGCATTTAAAATAATCTCAATTTGGGTCACCCTGTTACATAATAAAGGAAATGAAAAAGTAATAGATTTTTTTTTTTTTTTTTTTTCGGTTTCCTGGATAAAGGAAGAAGCCATTACCACTGCTAGGATTGCCAGAACAAAAGGGAAAATGGTATCACCCAAAGACAATGATTTTCATGTAGCTAAGGCTTCTGCTATGGTTGAAACTGCTGCACTATAGCTTTGTAGGAAGTCAAGAGCCCAAACTCCTGCTGGCAGTACAGGATCCCAAGAGTCCAAAGTCCTTCTGAGCCCCTGAGACTGATGGAGTGTTCGCTGCTGTCCTGGGAATGTGCTGTTTGCCCAGAAATCTGCACTTATCCACTGTGGCTGCTGCTGCCACCAGAGGTACCGTTCAAAGCAGAAGAAAAATAGTGCCTTCCTTCCTCCTGTCTTTCAATGTGCCATCAATGCTTCCCATTGTCAAAAAACTAACTGTCAGCTGCCAGCGGAGTCTGGGAGTTGTAGCCTGAGAAAGGCAAGAATAGACCAATAATTGGCATAGACCAGTCTTAATAGCTAAGTTTGAAGGATGCTGTTTTCTTATCCCATCCTCTCTTCTTCCATTTGTATCTTTCCATCTAAGATGGAATAGAACAATTCAGAGGAGTGAAACCTACAGCTACATTTTCTCTCTCTGATATATGTAAGTCAAGCTCAAATGTTCTCTGGAGATGGGGCGAAGGGAGCATATTTGTTTCCTGTGGCTGCTATAAAAAATTTCCACAAACTCGGTGACTTAAAACAATAGAAATTTGTTCTCACACAGTCCTAGAGGCCATCTCTGATAAGACGTCAGCCAGGCCGCACTCCCTTCAGAGGCTCTGGAGGAGATGCCTTTCCTGGCCTCTTCAGTACCCAGTGGCTGCCAACATTCCATGACATGTGGCTGCCTCATTCCAGTCTCTGCCTCCGTGGTCACACTGCCTTCCCCTCTTCTCGGTGTGTAATCTCCCTCTGCCTCTCTCTTTCAAAGACACTTATTGGACTTATGGCCCAGCCAGGTAATCCAAGATAATCTCTGTATGTCAAGAACTTTAACTTAATCACACCTCAAAGATACATTTGCCCTATAAGGAAATGTTTACAGGTTCCAGATATTAGAATGTGACATCTTTGAGGGGTCATTGTTCAGAATCCTGCAGGGACTATGAAGCCAACATCATCCTAATACCAAAGCCAGACAAGACACTACAAGAAAAGAGAATTGCAGCCCAATTTTTCTAATGAATAAAGATGCAAAAATCATCAACAAAATACTAGCAAATCAAATCCAACAGCACATTAAAAGAATTATACACCATGATCAAATGGGTTTATCCCAGTATGCAAGTATCAATTAAGGTAATGCCCTACATTAACAAATCGAAGGAGCAAAACCACATGATCATCTTGATAGGTGTGGAAAAGGCATTTGACAATATCCAGCATCCTTTCTTGATAGAAAAATTTATAGATAGGAATATAAGGAAACTTCCTCAACATGATAAAGGGCATATATGAAAAACCTACAGCTAACATCATACTCAATGGTGAAAGACTGAAAGCTTTCCCTCTAGGATCTGGAACAAGACAAGGATGCCCACTGACACCATTGTTATTTAACATTTTGTTGGAAGTTTTAGCTAGAGCAATTAGGAAAGAAAAAAAAAGGCATCAATATTAGAAAGGAAGAAGAAAAACTTTACTGTTTGCAGATGACATGATCCTTTAATTAGAAAGTCCTGAAAAATCTACAACAAAGCTACTGGAGCTAATAAACAAGTTCAGCAAAGTGGCAGGATACAAGATTAACACTCAAAAATCAGTAGTATTTCTATATACCAGTAAGGAACGATCTGAGGGGGAAATCAAGAAAAAATTCCATTACAAATAGCAACTAAAAGAATAAAATATCTAGGAATAAATTTAACCAAGGACATGAAGGACTTAAACACAGGGAATTACAAAATATTGCTAAAAGAAATCAAGGAAGACCTAAATAAATGGAAGGACAATCCATGATCATAGACTGGAAGACTGAATATAGTTAAGATGTCAATTCTACCCAATTTGATTCACAGAGTGAATGCAATACCAATCAAAATTCCAATAGCCTACTTTGCAGAAATGGGAAAACCAATTGCCAAATTTATTTGAAAGGGCAAGGGGCCCCAAATAGTCAAAAACATCTTGAGAAAGAAAAAAGAAGTTGGAGGAATCACAGGTCCTGACTTTAAAACATATTACACAGCTACAGTGGTCAAAATATCATGGTATTGGCACAAGGATAGATATATAGACCAATGGAATCTAACAGAGTTTAGAAACAGACCCTCACATCTATGGTCAATTGATTTTTGATAAGGCAGCTAAGTCCACTCAACTGGGACAGAATAGATTCATCAACAAATGGTTCTGGAAGAACTGGATACCTATACTGAAAAGAATCAAAGAGGACTCATATCTCATACCATATACATAAATTAACTCAAAATGGATAAAGACCTAAGATTAGAGCAAGGATCATAAAACTCCTAGAAGAAAATGTAGGGATGCATCTTCCTAATCTTGTGTTAGGTGATGGTTTCTTAGACTTTACACCCAAAGCACAAGAAACAAAAGAAAAAATAGATAGATGGGACCTCATCAAAATTAAAAACTTTCATGCAAAGTGAAATGAAAACCTACTCAATTGAATAAAATATTTGGAAACCACATATCTGATAAGGGTTTAATATCCTGAGTATATAAAGAAATCCTACAACTCAACAATAAAAAGACAAACAACCCATTTAAAAATGGGCAAAAGATTTGAATAGACACTTTTCCAAAAGGAAATACACATGACCAAAAAAGCACATTAAAGGTGTTCAACATCACTAGCTTATAGGGAACTGCAAATCAAAACCACAATGAGATATTATTTCACACCTACTAGAATGGCCCTTATCAAAAAAACAAAACTATAAGTGCTGGAGAGGATGTAGAGAAATAGGAACACTTAGTCATTGCTGGTGGGAATGTGGAATAGTGCAGCTGCTTTGGAAGGTAGTTTGGTGGATCCTCATGAAGCTAAGTATAGAACTGCCATATGATCTGGCAATCCCATTACTAGATATATACTCAGAAGAACTGAAAGCAGGGATGTGAACAGACATTTGCACACCAATGTTCATAGCAGCATTATTTATAATTGCCAAAAGTGGAAATAGCCCAAGTGTCCCTCAATGGATGACTGGATAAACAAACTGTGGTATGTATGCATGACGGAATATTATGCAGCTGTAAGAAGGAATGAAGTCATGACGCAACAATATGGATGAACCTTGAGAACATTATGTTGAGTAAAATAAGCCAGACACAAAAGGACAAATATTGTATGATCTCACCGATATGAACCAATTATAATGAGCAAATTCTGGGAGTTAAAATCTAGGGGATAGGCTACCAGGAGATAGAAAGAGAGTAGAGAATGGGCAGATCTGATGCCTAAAGCGTACAGAATTTTTAATAAGGATGATGATACATGTTCAGAAATGGATAGAGGTGATGGTAGCACAATACCGTAAGTGTATTTAATAGTGATGAGTATAAGTATGGTTGAAAGGGGAAATCTAGGGTCGTGTATGTTACCAGAAGCAAAGCTAGAGGATAAAACATGGGACTGCATAACAGTGTAACCTGTTGTGGATGATGACTGTGGTTAATCGTGTAAATATAAGAAAGTTCTAACACGAACTAGAACAAACATACCTCACTATTGCAAGGCATTAATAATAAAATGGTTTATGGAAAAAAATACAATTAATGCAAATTAAGGACTATAGTTAACAGTAACATTGAAATATTCTTTCATCAGTTGTAACAAAAGACTATACCAAAGCTAAGCATCAGTAATAGAGGGGTATAAGGGGTAATAGAGGGGTTTTGTTTTTTGTTATTTGGAGCAATGCGAATGTGCTAAAATTGATTGTGGTGGTGAATGCATAACTCTGTGATTATACTGAAAGCCACTGATTGCACATTTTGGATGGATTATATTGTGAATAAAACTGTTAAAAATTTTTAAAAAAGAATCCTACAGGGAGGTAATAAAAGACTCTGGTCAATATTGAAGTAGAAGAGAAGGGATAGAGAAAAGGGGGTTATGGCTCCCAGCCAGGTTCCACACGGACAGTAGAAAGTAAATTACCCTCAAACTGGTGACTGTCTTGGAACTTGCATGAGACCTGAATGTTATTAACAAACATCAATGGCAACCCATAAAGAAAAAAGCATTTATACCACAAAGTCTCAATTGATCATTCAGGACCCAATTATGGGGCAGAATTGAGCCTGATTACAACCCTTCACCAAACAGTGTATCTGTGTGGAACTTAGTAAATCTCATTAATTCAGAGAATCAAGAAAAATTAGACACAATCCCAGCAAAAATTTACTTTGGCACTATCTAGAAAAAGGAGTTTGTTCAGTATATTAATAGAGTAAACAAGATTGAAAGAAAATAAACTGCTTTCAAGAAACTTAGCTTTCCTTTTTGCATACAAATATTATGTTAATTTCAAATGATTTTTAACTTCGTATTAAAGAAGGATGTCAGAGCTGTTTGCTTGGCAACAGGTCTTTGACCATTAATCCCATTTACTACCTTTGATGTAACTTGGTTTCAAATGGTGTAAACGTATCAAATTAACCATGTCCAGAACTCTTTTTTCTATTTAGTTTCAATGACCTTCAAGAAAAACAGGTAATCAAATAAAATACAATGTTGTTATATTTATGGGAAAAAAACGCAATGACAAAATGGTCTTTTCAAGTGGAGAATAGAGATATAAAACTTTATAAAAAATAGAAGAAAGAGAAAAATACACCCAATACCGTGGATAGTTCAGAGTAAGAGACTGGAAACAGAAAGATGGGGTGGTTCAGATAAACAAAGAATGAAGATCAACATAGAAATCCTAAGAAAAAATCTTAAGAGGAAAAGACCGAAAATTCAAGAAGAAATTCAAGAGAAAATTGAAAGACAGGAACTTAACAGGAAGATCATAGCAAGACACTTGACACACCTTGGGTGGCTGCACAGACTCCTTCCTACTACCATGATGAACTGTCCCTGCTCTTATCCAAAGCTGATCCTTCCACTTATGCATCTCATTCCTTCCATCTTATTATTTTTCTTGTATATTTTGTGAAGTTGAAAACAGACTCAGAAAAATCAACTTTCTACTGATTCACTCCTGTTAGCATTTAAGAATATTGACATATTCTCTTTCACTAGACACCATGTACTCCTTTTGCTATCACCCATTTTTTCTATTGCCCTTTATAATAAAACTTTTTAAAAGGCCCAGTTATAGTTAATGTTTTCATTTCCTCATTTCACTTTGTTTCCGTAACTAACTCCAACCTAAAACTCCATTCAAACTACTCAGGTTTACCAAAGTCCTCCATCTTGCCAAACCCAATAAGCATTTCATAGTCTTCATTATACATACTCTCTCAGGAACATTTGGTAGTTGATCACACTGTCATTGAAACACTTTCATCACTTAGCTACCAGGATAGCACCTTCTGCTGCTTTTCCACATTTTTGTTTCATTTTCTGTCTTCCTTTCTCAAGCTCTAAATTTTAATATTATTCAGGACCCAATATTTGGTCTTCTCTGACTTATCTAACTACCTACAAATTTATATTAAATACCCCCCCACACACACACACATACACTATCCTCTCCACAAAAGGAATCTTAATCAGCCTCCTATCTATAAATATCAGCTATATGCTAATGAATTCCAAAATCATATTCCTCAGTAACACCCTATCTCCTGAGTTCCAAATTTGCTTCTCTAATTTAATTTTTGATTCATCTTCTCTCATGTCCATGTATACTGCCACAAAGTTGTTAATATGATTTAGTCCCTGCCTGTGTGTGCTAGCTTAAAGCTGTTATATACGCCAGGAAAGGCCATGTTCTTTTAATCCATTCCTGTGGGTACAGAGCTATTATGGGTGGGAACTTCTGGTTAGGTTATTTCCATTGAGATGTGACCCAGCCCATTCAAGGTGGGTCTTAATCCTTTTACTGGGTCCTTTATGAGGATAAAAGAGGAAAAGCCCAGAGAGCTCATAGAGAAAAAGCCCACAGAAGAGCTGAGAGAGGAGCCACTGAAGCCAGAAGCTGAAAGCAATGAAACCCAGGAGAGAAGGACCAGCAGACACTGGCCATGTGCCGCCCCCCACCCCATATGACAGAGGTGTCCCAGATGCCAGCAGCCTTTCTTCAGAGAAAGTATCCTCTCTGTTGATGCCTTAATTTGGATATTTTCATGACTTGGATTTGTAACTTGTAAGTTAATAAATCCTCATTGTTCAAAGCCAGTCCATGTCTGGTATATAGCTTTTGGCAGCTTAGTAAACCAAAACACTGTCTTATAGTATACCACTGTCAACTTCATTTACTTTTGTTTCAAGTCTTCCTCTGTTCCTAGAAAGTGTAAAATTATTTTTTTTGCTCTAAAACCTTTGCATGTGCTATTCCCTCTGCCTATAAAATTCTTTCTCTGGACCTTGGTCAGGTGGTTCAATCCTCCACTTTATTCAGATCTTTCTTTAGGGAGGCCTTTCTTGACCAAATCATTAAAAAGTAGCCTGACCTCCATCCCTATCTATCCCTTGACCTTCTTTGTTGTTCTTTATCACATTTATTATCAGAAATCACATACAGGTATACACATGCACATACTTGTACACATATACTATGATATGACTCCTTGATTAGATGTGAGCTCCATGAAGGTAGGAATTTATCTTTTCCTAACCCATAATAGGCACATACAAAAAAAATCTGCTGAAAGAATGAATAAATAAATGGCTCAAAAATCAGAAAAATCCAGGGTATTTTTAAAGGTAGAATTTTGGGTAATAGGATCTTCATTTTGTGGCCTCAAGTAATTGATGCAAAAAGCATCATCTCTCTAAATACATCAAGCTTGTCATGTAGAAAGCATTCAATACACCCTTTTTAAATGAATACATTAAAAAACATAACTAAGTGAGAATCAAGGATTTAGCTGCTGATCACTTTCATAAATATCACACTTGGAATGAAAAATAATAGGAATATAAATATGATTTTAGAAATGACCTCTGATAATAAAATCAGCAAAAACAGCAGGATTTAGATTCAAGAAATTTACTGAAATGATGTCAAGTGCTACTCTTGGCACTTGGAGAGAGCAGGTCAGACAGTGTAGGAAGGAGAAATGTGCAAAAGAATGGGGCTAAGCCCAAGCTAGGAGTACTGTTTTTCAGTAATGCGAGCAGAAAAGAGATAATAAGAAAATAAAGGTTGAAGGGTGGGTAACCCCAGAATGTGCTAAAAAAATGTACCTGGTGGAAAGATAACAGGGTTGACGATCAAGAAGCATCATCAGGTTAATGCAGTACTAGGAACTTAATTTTTGCAACACTGGATATCAGGAAGGACATCTTTCTTAAGAACTGGGCACATATTGAAAGGGTAGGGATATCATAGTTGGAGAAAGACTATGCATCTAGCTGTTCCTAGGATAAGAGTATGATTTGCTAACATCAAGTCAGATATTGTACCAGTTTGTATATATTATGTCCCCCAGAAAAAGCCATATTCTTTAATGCATTCTTGTAGGGGCAGACATATTAGTGTTGATTAAGTTGGAACCTTTGGATTAGGTTGTGTCCATGGAGATGTGACCCACCCAACTGTAAGTGATAACTCTGATTGGATAATTTCCATGGAGGTGTGGCCCTGCCTATTCAGCATGGGCCTTGATTGGTTCAATGGAGCTCTATAAAAGCTCAGACAGAAGGAGCTCACAGCTGGCAGTAGCTGAGACAGACATTTTGAAGATGGCCATTGGAAGCTGATGCAGACATTTTGGAGAACACCATTTTGAAACACAGCCTGGGAGCAAGCAGATGCCAGCCATGTGCCTTCCCAGCTAACAGAGGTTTTCCGGATGCCATTGGCCATCCTCCAGTGAAGGTACCTGATGACACTTTATAGCCTTAAGACTGTAACTGTGTAACCAAATAAACCCCCTTTTATAAAAGCCAATCTATTTCTGGTGTTTTGCATTCCAGCAGCATTAGCAAACTGGAACATACAGTAACAGTAGTGTGTGGGTAGAGGTGGCAGTGAAGTGAATGATGTTGAATAGGAGGAGGAGAGAGTTTCCTTTCAGATGGAATTATATGGAGGTTTTGCATATTTTTTCAACAGTAGGGGACCAAGGCTCCACTCTCACACAGAGTCCCTTGAAAGTGACAGAACCTCTGGTCACAGCCTTAGGTACACTGACGGGACTGAAGATTACGATCCATGGAGCAAAACATTCTTATATTAAAACTTGACACAAAAGCAACAGATGTGTCTTATTCAAGAGGCTCAAAGGCCTGGAGAAGAAGCATCAACAGTATACTCTGAATTGAAGTGTGAACCAGAAATGAAAGGGTCCTTTTCACATGTTCTAGATTGTACGTTAATCCCTCAACTTCCTATTCCTGGGGGGTAAAGGGAGTGCCAATAATGCTCAGGTTGAATTTCCTGCCAGGCTCATGCATGGAGACCTGGAACAGATTCAATTCAAAGTAAGGATCAGAGAAGTGTGACATTACACATTTTCTGCATTGAGCCAAGTGGTATACCTACCACATCACTACTATAATTGCTGATTTTCCAGTGCGTAACCTAAGGCCAAAAGCAGTTGATTAAGTGGTATCTGACAGGTTTCTCCACTGTAAAGTGGCTATCTTTTCCTTTCCATACTCTATTCATTAGAAGCGAGTCACTAAATCTAGCCAGCAACAAGGGGCATGAATTAAGCTCCACCTCCTGGAGAGAGGAGTATCAAAAAATTTATGTTAAATTTATATTAAAACCATCACAATAATTAATGAATATTTGGAGAGAGATACTTTCACCTTCTGATTTTGGTATTCAGCAGTGGCTCTTGCCTGAAGCAAGTATTACCTGCTGTGTATCACTGTGGCGGGGAGTCTTAATGATTCTTTTTGTTTCTCTCAATCCTTCTACATTTATTATTGGACATCTTCTGTAAGGACAATTTGTCCCTCCTCCTCCATTTATTTATTTCTTCAATAATTTATTTATATCAGTATGGACTTGTGGGTATTTAATTTATTTATTTGAGTTGTAATCCAGTATTGTAATTATTTATTTCTTTCCTCCTATTGTTGAGCTTTGGCCATTGGCAAATTTTGCAGATTGGCCCCTGGACAATTTTGAAATGTCTCCCATCAATTTTTTAAATGCCCTCACTTTTAAGCACTACAAGATGCTCTAGTTCCATCTTGTATTTTCCTTGACTTAGCCATATAATCATTCATTTCTCCAAAGGACCTTAATTCCTTTTTTTATTTTGGAAAATGATACTTAGAAAACAAGGCCTTGATTCTTGGTGTGTTTGTTGCTCCAGGGTATCACGGCTTCTAGGCCATCTCAGCAGATTTAGGAAACGTATGTGTGTACACCAACAAATGTATGAACACATTCCTATATTTATTTTTGTATCTCTCAATATATATACACAAATTAAGATAAAAAAGAGCTCATACAAATACGTCAGTCTTTAATCCAGTATTTGTGCTGTATTTTAATTGTCAGAGCAATAATGCTTTTAATATACATTATATATTTTATTTCTATTTTTAGAAAAAAATATTTTATAGATATACTTACATAAGATCTAATTTGTTTCTTAATAACTAAATATTTTAAAATAATGTGCAATTAAAATTAACACTCCCTTTGACTCTCAAATTGTCCTAGTAAATTATAAAGTGACTCTAATGTGAGTTCATCTGAGCTCACTGGGCTCTTTGGGAGACTTTTAGAGCAAAGCCTCCCAAGCTTTAATGTACACACAGGACTCCTGAAGATCTGGTTAAAATGCAGACTCTGATTCAGCAGGTCTGGAGAAGGCCTGAGAGTACATTTCTATCAAGCTCCTAGTTGTTGCCAGTGCTGCTGGTTTACTGACCACACTTCGAGTAGAAGGCTGCAAGTTGTCCTTGCCTGAACTTTCTATGCGGTTTTCCAGGTGTCTTCATCCTACCAAGTCTTGGTTGTCTTGGTTCCTTCCTTTACTCCAGGCCCCAAAATGCCTCATTTGACAACCCATTCTTACAGATCTCAGTAGCCTGTAAGAGGCCATTAAGTTTGTAACCCTTCTTTATTTCTATCCTTACTTCAGTTTAGAGGCTTTATCCAAATACAAGCAAGGCAAGTTTACATTCATTTGAAAATTAGATTACCTGTGTTTGACAGGTGGTGATGGGAGGGGTTCCTCTCACTCTCTTTTTATTCTTTAATAGTTTGGAGAATAGAGCAGAACTTTAAAATGCAATATTCTCCTGGCTATATCCATGTTTCATTTCTAGACAGCAGCTGCCTCACTGTGAACTTTCCCATTTTCATTTTAGTATTGATTTTTTTTTTTTTTTTTTTTTTTTTAACCCTAGGAGAACACTTGTGGAATCTATTACAAGATTGGTGGACTCAAACGGGAAGCTCAGAGACATGTATGTCACCAGAAGGAAAGTTAGAGGTCAAAAGATGGGAATGTGTAAAACTGAATCCTATGGTGGGCAATGTCCAAGATTAACTGTACAAATATTAGAAAACTCTTCCATGAACCAGAACAAATGTATGACAATACAACTAGAATTTAACAAAAGAGGGACACATAGGGAAGAAATATATACCTATTGCAAACTATATACTACAGTTTGTAGTATTTCAACATTCTTTCATAAACAGTAACAAATATACTATACCAACACTACGAGTCAGTAATTGAGGGGGGTTGGTTAGGGATATGGGAGGATTCGAGTTTCCTTTTCTTTTCCTTTTTTTTTCTCCCCCATCTTTCACTTTATTTCTTGCCTGGAGTAATGAAAAGTTTCTAAAAATTGAACAAAAATTAAGTGTGGTGATGGATGCACAGCTGTAACAGGGTACCAGGGGCAACTGATTGTACACTTTGGATCTTTGGATAATTGTATGGTATTTGAACAATCCCAATAAAAATTAAAAAAAAAAAAAAAAAAGATTGGTGGACTCACACTGTGATCAGACACAGAAGCTTAAGGGAATAGTGGAGTCACTCGGTGATTTCCTGACCATTCCTGGTGGCATTGGGGTAGGAGTACTAAGTGTTGTAAGCTCATGGCCATCTGTGTCAACTGCAAGCCTCAATTCTCAAACAGAAACAGATAACATGAAAGCAACTGTTACTGATTATTGTCACTAGCTTCCCCTACAAAACTATTCATGTTTCACTCATTCATTCATTCATGCTTGCAATCTAGTTTTGAGTCCCTACTCTGACAAGGCAGTATGCTGGGTACTGGAGACAAAAATGTTAAGAGATAAGCCCTGTCTTCAATTAGCTTTTGATAGAGAAATGTAAACTTAAAAGTACACAAGTGAGTACAATACATTGCAGGGAAGCACATAAGAGAGCATCTTTTCCAGTCTTACAGACTCCGTGAAAGTTTCCTGTGTTAAGGTTCTCCAGGAAAAAAAAAAAAAATAGATGGATGGATGGATGGATAGATAGATATATAGATAGAAAGAAATAGACAGATGTAAATATTAAGAGATTTATTATAGGAATTGACTCAAATGGCCATGGGGATTGGCAAGTCTGAATTCCGTAGGGCAGGTTGCAAGTTCCAAACATTTTGTGTATTATTTAAATATATAGTAAGTTTTAAGTGTCTGTTTATATTCAAGTGTTCCTAATTGGTTACTGATTGCAGAAATTCTCTAAAATGGGAAATTCTAATTCTAATAGCATTCCTGAATATAGCCCTTTGCACTACGTTTTGAAAAACTAGAAAGATTTAAGTTACAAGCCTATGAGAAAACTAACAAAAGATTCATTTATTTCTGTAACACAGTCTAGCTTCAATATGATTTAGAGTCAAGAAAGCAATGGCCTGAAAATGGCTCTATAGAAAAGAACACCATATTAAAGTTAGAGTTGTTCTGCAAAAGAAAGTAGAAATGGGATGAGATGATGCATATTCAATCCTTTATTTGTCCTTCTCAAAAGTATTTCTGTTTCTTGTGTGACTAACTTTCGATTTGTGTCTGTCTGCTTAATTAATGTATATTTTCATACCTTCAAATGGTATTAGCAAATTAACAAAAAGTTACTTAAAGATAAATAAATGCTTATATTTTTACATTATAAATGCTTATATGTATGTATGTGTATATTTATGTACTCCTGAGGTCCCAGAAAAAAGAAAAAAACAAAAAAACAAAAAAACCCTAGGTGCCAAAGTTCAAAGCCTTAGTTTTTGTAATCATATTAACAAACCTGGCCATAAGAAAGAAACCACTCCTGGAATTTTCCTAATCCATCAGATTGCTGCCACAGGTATGCCTTGGGAAAAGCCAAAGGCTTTTCCAATTGTCTGGGTCTCAGCTTTAAGGGAAATAGATCTACTGACTGCAAATAATTAAAAGAAGGGCATAGGAACTCTCATCAACGCTAAGGCCACCTTAGGGGTCCTAAATCCCACTGTCCTCATTTAAAACTTTTATATCCAAGTTCAACAGACCAGGCCTCATTCTTTCTGTCTAACCTATCCCTGCCCCCAGAGCCTCTTAAACCTTGGTCAAATATGAATGAACCAGCTAAAGCAGCTACAGGGGGAGAGTTGGGTGCAGAAGGATGGGGGAGGTGTGAGTTTTAGAATTCTTTCTACTGGGCCTGGAGATTAGAAATGGTAGGAACAGAAAAAATGCTGTGGAATAGGCCATGTCTCTTCTGAAAGAATTCCCCAAATAAAAATTATTTTCTTCAATAAATATTTTTTGCAACAGTAACCATAGTAAACAAATCATTATTAAAATATAAATAGCCACAGGATAGGAATAATTGAATAAGATTTAACTACTGAATTTCAGTAAATAAAATGTACTTGAACGCTATGGGAAAGTTTTCCTTGATTTATGCTTGGGACAAATTAAACAATTGCTGTGTATTTTTCAGAGGCTGATAGTCAATGTACTTTTAAGGTTGTTCATAATTTTAGGATATTATGAAAATAAAGAGATTTTTTTAACCTCCACTGGAAAGAATAAAAAGCAAATACAGAAGCAAAAATGCAGTGACAAAGTCTAGTCCTATTACTATTTTTATGATAACTTTTTGAATCAAACAAATACAATTTTGTTCAACTTGGGTTTGTTCTCCCTGAATTTATACAGGTTTACTTATAAAATGGGCTAGCATTATATGTATTAGATCTTTATTATGGTAAAAAAAAGTTGGCTTGTATTTAATGAAATCAAGTTATTATTTGACAAACTTAATTTTAAAAATAATTATGTTTTGTAAGATTTTTAAATATCAAAAATTGTTTTGGTAACAAAGTATGCAGTTATATAAAATATACAAAATGTGCTTTTTAAAAAAAACTATATAGTTTTATCCTCAAGAATGTGTAGAACAAAGCCTGAGTGTATATGAAAAGTTTTAGAAGGTTTTTAAAAATGAATATTGTTTGTTGTAGTCATTGGTGACTAGGAGACCTGGATGGATAGGGAAAGTGGTAGAAGGTTTGTGAAAATGAATTTTGCTTATTGCAGTCAATGCTCACTAAAATTTGATAAGTTTGTCTAAGGGAGTATGGTTTGTCCTAAAGTAAAATGGCTAGTTTTAATACGTAAGACAAGACCTGAATGAATATGGAAAATTGTAGAACGTTTGTAAAAGTGAATTCTTTTAGCCATAGTCAAGGCTGTCCAAAAATTTGATAGGCCTGTTAATAATATTTTTCAAAAAGAGCTGTGAGGACCCAGGACCTGTGCCCTCTCCGCTCCATAGTGAAAGTGAGTTATTTCATGTAGCCGCCTACTTGACCAGGACAGACATAGAGGTCTGACAAGGGGTGGGGAAAAAATTTATAAATGGTACCATAAACAAAGCATTAAAACTCCCCTCCCCTGAACCCTGTTGATAACAAATCTCCATGCCCCTATGTCACAAGACCCTGCCAAAACTCTGTTCTCACACCCTATGGGATGTCTTATCCTAACCCTTATAAACCACCCCCTGACCTCCTTCCACTCTTTGCAGAGCACTAACTTCCATCTTTTCCAGCCAGCTGCTGTCTAGAAGAACTTGCTCTTGTCCATAAGTCCTATTAAACTCATGTCTAACTCCGTGCCTGGCATGTTCCTTTTTGGTCTTGGGGCTGAGCTGGGTTGGAACAATTGGTGAGCCAGCCAGGAGACCAAAGAGCCGCCTGCCATAGTGGGCATGAATCCTAGGAAGGGAGAATCCACGGGGGGAATCCATGGCGGGAATCCCCAATTGGCCTGTGTCATCCATGTGGCTGCCCTCCTGGATGAATGGGGACTGCTATGAGAGTATGGGTATGCTCTGAAGGGTTACTGTTTTGCAACAGATAGCAGGACAATTGAATTTAAGTAAGAAAATGGACTGCCAATTGGTGGCAGCCATTGCAGGGCCCCTGTTAGGAGCCTTGCAGATGGCTACTGAGGCAGAACAAGTGGCAAAAGCTACTGCACAACATTTTGAGGAGAAAGTAAAGCTAGAAAGAGAAATGTGCCTTGCCCGGGTGGAAATGAAGGACTCTCTGACCAACTGCTTGCCCCAAGTGTACGATCAGTTTGAGATCTGGCATGCAGATATGCCCAAGTCAAAGGCAATAAGTTGCCTTGGGCTCAAGTCTGGAGAATTCAGTTACTCCGGAATGGGGCCCAAAGTGTGGGACCCCATAGACTCCTCCTCAGAAGAGGAAGGGGAGGAAGAATGGGAAGTAGAAGAGGACAAAGAGCCCCAGCATGTGCACCCCATAGTACAAAAAAATGGAAAATGTCAAAAGATCAACCCCCTGGGGTTCAGCAGTTCCAACTTCCTGAAAAGAAATTGCACATTACTATGAGAGACTATACTGCTGCTGAATTGGATGATTTAGGGCAGTGGTATAGATAAAAAATGAGGGAGTCCCTACCCAATTGGCTTCTGAAGTTATGGGACACTGGAGCAGAGGGAGCAGTACTATCTGGAGTGGAAATGAGTAAATTGGCCATCTATTACAACCCACCCTTCACTACAACAATGCTTATATGCTACATCAGCTAATGCAAAAAACACCTCCTTATTGGTATGGCTAGTTAATGGGTGTAAGGCTGCACGGCCTAATGAAGGGGCTATACCACAAAATACCTCCCACTGGCAAACTACGGAGGAGCTACAAGACATTTTGGAGAGGCTGGGAATGAAACACACCATTTATGCCATGGTTTGCATAGGTCCTGACACTGAAGTCTTTTTTAAAAAAATGCAGTTTTATTGAGATATATTCACATAACATACAATCCTTCAAAGTGTATCAGTTGACATTGAAGCTTTTACCACAAGAATGAAAGTCTCGGTATTAACTACTGCCCCCAACCATTACTATGGGCCTCTTGTGTCTGTCCTAAATCTGCTAGTATGACAGCCCTTTTCCCTTGCCACTCAGGCTGTAACCAACCTCAGAGAGGTGGAGAGGCTGTGGAAAAGGGGTTGGGAGTGAGGCAATGGGAAAGGCTCCCTGTGAGCATGAAAGCCCTAATCAGGTATCCTGAAAGCAGATGTGGGTGGATCTCATTGCTGCAGGCACAGAAATAAAAGCTATAGATAAGTAACCTAATACAGTCCTGGTAAAACTGTGGAGCAAACTGCCTAACGGCCAGAGTTTTACTAAAGTAAGCTCCCAAGCCTCCAAGGGAGAACAGAAATCAGGAAAGAAATTGACATTTGGAGCCCAAGCCCAGGAGACCTCTGTTCACCCAGAAGAGGTGCAGTTGTGGCAAGCCCCTTTCCCTCTTTAGTAGGGGAGAGGCAAGATCCCCAGGTGCAAACAATAGCTGTGGACTGCTGGGATCAGAGGCCATGTCTAGAATTAACCATTTACTGGTCCCTTCTAACCAGTAGCAAATGTTAGATATGGGAGCCAAATGAACCTTAATCTATGGGAATGTAATCCAATTCCATGGGCTGGTACAGGCCATAGATGGCTATGGGATCCAGGCAAAGTGGCACAGTATAACTTTACAAACTGGCAGACTGCCCCCTCAAATGCAGACAGTATATATTTCCCCTATATTGGAATACATTTTAGGAATTGATCTTCTACAGAATGCCACATTGCAGCTCACTATAGGGGAATTCCACCTCTGGTGTAGAGTTATCAAAGTAGTCTTAAAGGGGCAGGCAAAATAGTCCCCTATAAAGATATCCCCACCACAGATGATCATGGCTACAAAACAATATAAATTTCCAGGAAGGCACTAAGAAATCTCAGCCACTATCAAAGAGTTGGAGCAAGTGGGAATAATAATACCTACCCATAGCCCATTCAATAGTCCTATATGGCTTGCATGAAAGTCTGATGGAATGTGGCACATGACAGTAGATTATCAGGAGTTAAACAAAGTAACAACACTGTTGTATACCACAGTCCCAAACATCACTGATTTATTACAAGAAATTAGTACATAATTGTGTCAATATCATTTTGTATTGGATCTTGCTAATGCTTTCTTTAGTATCTCCCTAGAAAAATCAAGCCAGCCTGCATTCACCTTCTCCTGGGGAGGCCAACAATGGACTTTTACTGTGCTTTCCCAAGGCTATGTACATAGCCTAACCATCTGCCACAGTCTTGTGGCAAAGGATTGGCTAAGTGGAAAAGTCCTACAAGTGTAACTCTATTTCACTACATTCATGATGTCATGTTAAACAATAACTCTCTTTCAGAATTAAAAGAAGCCTCAGGCTCATTGCTATCTCACCTTGAAAGCTGGGGATGGGCAGTCAATGGTGACAAATTGCAAGGTCCTGGCTGCTCTGTCAAATTCTTGGGTGTTGTATGGTCAGGTAAGACAAAAACTACACCTTCTGCTGTAGTCGATAAGGTGCAATGTTTTCCCATGCCACAAACACCAAAACAACTAATGGCTTTCTTGGGGTTGTTGGGGGGGGGGGTGTTGGAGACCTTTTGTTCCTCATTTAGCCCAAATGTTAAAACCTTTGCATGTTTTGATTAGGAAAGGCTATCCCTGGGAATGGGACCCCTCCCAACAGGCTGCTTTTGAAAAGGCAATAAGGACAATAGCAAAGACACAAGCACTGGAGGTGTAGATCCAGACCTGCCCTGTGAATTGGATGTAGCCAGCACTGGAATTGGTTTTGGGTGGGGTCTGTGCAGAGGCAAATTTCTAAATGAATGCCTCTTGGCTTTCAGTCACAATTATGGAAAGGGGCAGGAATGAGATATGGCCCCCTGGGAAAGTGTGCTGCATATAATGCCTTCTTGCAAGTACAGGGACTGACACAAAGATGCCCAGTCACCTTGAAAATGGCCATCCAAAATCAGGTGGATAACTGACACATTTTCTGAGCCATGCTCTGGCAGTGCCCAAATAAGCACAACTGACCAAATGGAAAGCCTACCTGCTACAGTGCCGCAGTTTCAATACCATCCCTCTAAGTGCAGAAATACATTAAATTCTTGGATCAGGATCCTATATAGAAGATTCAACAGCCAAAGTTGCTGTGCCTGAAACAGTTGTTGAAATGCCCACTATAGATGGCATGGGTACCATACCCGAGTTTGCTTGTTACACTGATGGGTCTGCTAGCGGGCAGCTTCCCACATGGACAGCTGTGGCAGTGCAACCCAATACTGACACTATATGGTGGAAGATTGGTGCTGTGCAAAGCAGTCAATGGGCTGAGTTAAGAGCAGTGTGGATGGTAATGGAACCTGAACCAGGAGATGCGCTAACCATCTGTACCAAAAGCTGGGCTGTTTACAAAGCCTAATGACCTGGATGGCAACATGGAAGCAGGAACAATGGACAATCATAGGTCATCCCCTCTGAAGACAAGGATTTTTGAAAAACATCTGGGATGCCTGCCTTCAATGAAAGGTAACTGTTTATCATATCTCTGTCCACATTCCCAACATGTTACCTGGGACTGTGGAAGCAGATGCACTCACACAGGTTCGGAGAAGCACAGCTGAAACCAGGGAAGTGGCAGAGTGGCTTCATCAGAAAAGCAGACACTGAGGGTATCAAGCCCTGTGTTATCTGGCTCAACACTTCCAGTTGCCAATCATGTGCCAGCATCTTGTGGACACTGCTTCAACCACATAGGCTACCAAAAAATATGGGACACATCAGCTGGTCACAAATCCCAGTGACCTAGTGGCAAGTGGAGTATATCAGCCCCCTTCCACTCTCAGAGGGGGCAAGGTATGCTTTTACTGCCATGGACATGGCTACAGGACTTTTGTTTGCTTTCCTGGTGGGGAAGGTGAACCAGCGGGTCATCATATGCTGTTTGGAAAGAATGAGTGCTCTGTATGGCATACCTACACAGATAGACAGTGAGCAGGGGACCTCTTTCACTGGACAAATGGCCCAATCCTGGGCCATGGATCAGGATATCATGTGGATGTTCCATCTGTCCTACAATCCCACAGGTGCGGGCCTTATTGAAACAATTAAAGGAACAGCTAAGGGATGATAAGAGGTCCTTGCAGCAGTAGGCTAAAAGGCTTTATCAGGCCCTAACCCACCTAAACCCACATCTGAAACTCCAGCCCCACGTCCTATTGAAATGCTAACAGGATGACCAGTTCAGATGCTGAGAAGACAAATTAAAGGGCCAGCCACTTTACAGCATAAAAGGGGGAATGATAGTAATTTATTCTTGTCTAAGCCTCAGACCACAAAAAGCAGGGAAAATGAGGTCAATTGGCCTTTGTGCTGGCATATGCAGCCAGGTTGGTTAGGAATCCTAGGTCCCTAGGGAATAGGAGTTATCCAAAATACTGTAATAAAACTTCAGTTTATTCAGAAAATTCTGTTAAAATATTTATCACAAATCTGGGGCCTTCTGTTCCCAAGGGAACCTTATGCATGACTATGTGGACCCTTCTTAAGCCCAGAATAAAAATTCATATAATGGTAGAAGACTCGAATTTTGCAAGAGGGGAATATCTGGTATTTAAAACCACCCTATAATGTTCCTTTGCCTGGTACCTTGTTGTCAACCAATGGAATTCTAATATGTATATTGTTAGATAAGCAGGAATTACCCCTTATTGTTCCCCATAAACATCTTTATTTTCACCCAGAGCACCCTAGCAAACACCTTTCTACAGTGGGCTTCAGCAGTAGCTCATGCCCACAATTGAATTCAATGTTGGGTTTGCACAGACCTTCCATCTTCAGGCACTACCGACCTCCCATGGACTGTAACCCCTGAGAGTTGAACTGTGTGGAACACCATGCTTGCCTGGCAGAATTCAGTGCATTGGAAAATCTGGAAAAGAAGTTGAAGACTGAAACCAACTACCATCCAATAATGAGACTGGGGCTGATATCTCCTCCCCTGTAAGGAACAGGTGAACAAGCCCTGACCAGTACTGGGGTCTGCGGTATATGATAGTTTAGGGTGGCTGACAGCAGAAGCTGTAACCATAGACCATGTTGCCCCTGTGTAGAACGACTTGATGGAATTAATGATGTGGAGTGGCTACCCCCTGAATTGTGGAATTTTACTGTTAAATTACAAAACAATAGTCTCTTCCACTGGCAAAATACCTCCAACCAACATGGGGCTTCTCCTAAGGGATGGCTGTGGCCCTGTGGGCAATATGGTTGGCCCTATTCACCCGATAAATAAGTGGACAGGACATTGTACATGGGGACAGCCCTCTGTCCCTGCTACCTTATATGACTCTTTACTCCACACTACTAGTAACTGGGAAATGATTAGAGCTAAATACAGAATAAAACACACTCCTTGGTGGTATTATCCTTTAGCCATTCTTGCACCAGGTGGAGCTTCAATAATTACTGAAAAACATGTGGCAGCTTTAGCCAATCACACTGCCCATGCACTTAATGATTCTAAAGGGTCTACATCCTTGCTAAATGAAGAAACCACACAGCTTAGAAAGGTAGTTTTACAAAATAGAATGGCCTTAGATAACCTCACTGCAGCACAAGGTGGCACCTGTGCCTTAATTAATGTACATATATCCCTGATCATTAGCACAATGTTTCACAAGTTTTAAATCATATGCAAGAGCACATACATAACAACAGTCATTATCTACATGGTTTAATTCCCTTTCTTGGCCATGGCAGCATCTCTTTTTGGGTTGTTATCTCTGTATGGGGGACTTCTAGTGTTCTGCTGTCTCTTATATTGTCGTGGACTATGGATGAAATGTCTGTCCTATGGTCAATGTAGTCTGCTGTGCGGGGACCCAGGGCTCAGGACCCCTCCACTCCATAGTGAAAGTGAGTTATTTCATATAGCCACCTACTTGATTGGGACAGTCCTCCCCAGGGTGAGGGAAAGAATGTACAAATGGTGTCATAAACAAACCAATAAAACTTCCCTCCCTTGATCCCTGTTGATAACAAATCTCCACACCCCTGTGTTACAAGTACAAGACCCTGCCAAAACTCTGTTCTCACACTCTATGGAATGTCTTTGTCCTAACCCTTATAAACCACCCCGAGACCCCCCTGCTCTTTGCAGAGCACTAACTTCCATCTTCCAGCCAGCTGTCACCAGGAAGAGCTCTCTCCTGTCCATAAGTTCTATCTATTACACTCATGTCTAATTCCATGCCTGGCATATTCTTTGGTGTTGGGGCTGAAGCTGGCTTGGAACAAGAGCTTTTGTGTCAAACTGTGCATTCATACAAAATGGGAGTTTAGTTTTTTCTCTGTTAAAATAATGTTGATTGTTGTTCTGCTCTTAATGAAAGATTACAAAAAGTTTTTCTTAACTATCTGAGTACTCTGTCTAGAAGACAAAGATTTTATATATCGGAATGATTACCTTGTTGATGTTTATATTGACTTTATCATCCCTTATTTCAGAAGGCAAGTCTTCTCACTTTTAAAGGAAAACTGTTGCAAAGGATTTGTTCTTTCACCTTGTAAAAGTGAGGTGCTAAAATAGTTTAATATATTGCATAGAAAGTGTTTGGGAGGTATTACAATAATTAAAAGGGATTTTCTATCCTCTTAGTTAAATTTGTATGGGTGAAATGCTATTCATATTTAAATATTGTATAAAATTCCTAAAGACTTGACAATGTTCTCAGTGTCCATGCTGTTCCCTAATACTGATCTGCATGGTTAGATAATAGTGTGATGTTGTTAGTCATAGTTTAATAATTCTTAGAAAAAGTTACAGATAATGTAAATAACCAAATTTACTTGTCAGTTACACTACTTTGCTCTAAAGTATTGGTTGACCAAGAGGAGCAAAAGAAAACAATATAAAGTTTCAGTGGCTAAGAAATTTCAGTAGAGTGAAAGGTCATTCCAGAGGTTACTCTTATGCAAGTTTCAGCAAGATACTGCAAACTGCCACAGTATGCCAATCCCCAACCAAAAGTGTTCCTGAAAACCCTAAAGAACACCCTGGGCTCTATCTAAGACTCTATAAAAGTTTTACTTATTAAGTTTATTTTTCAGAGACTTAGATTCTTCAGACTGCCCCTATGCCAGATAAACCCTATAACCCAGAGGTACTGGTCTCTCTGAGAACAACAACCAGTTTCATTCCTCTATCCCATAATGTTAAAGCTCCTTTTCAGCAGGAAGAAGTTAGGACAGTCATCACCTAGATATCCCTCAAAACTGAGAGAAGGAAATGAGAGAGAGAAGTTGTAACCAAGAAGTTAGGATTTAGGGGATGATTATGATTATTGAATCATATAGATATTCCCTTTTACTTTTTGGTATTTTAGAGTAGACAGAGAGAAATGCCTGAAATCTCTGAACTATGATCCAGGTGCCTTGATCTTTGATAATGTTTATATAGCCTTGTGCTCTTGTGATTATAAAAGCCTTGTCAGTGATGTTCATTCGTATCCCTTTTATTGGTTTTTTCAATTTGAGTCGTATGATCACTAAAGACAGGCTCTAATATTTATTAATGAAGGCCTTCAGTCATCCTAGAATGAACACACCCAAATTCCAAAGCTGTCTTGATAAATGGATCTGGATCTAACCAAAATAGGCCCACCTGACATGCACAGTAGCTTAAATGTTAACCTGTAAGTGATCTATACCTCATTATAATACCAAAAAAATCACACCTATTATCATCTTAAGGCTGCCATTTTCTTATAAACATTCTGTGACTAAGCATATAATCAATCTGCATATGCTCAATAATTAAATCACCTCTAATCACATCATCTAGAGCCACTGTGCTTATCTAAAACCTGCCCATCTTTTAATACTATAAGACTATCAGAATTACTGCAGCTCGGGGAGACATATTTTTAGGCCCATAGGCCATCTGATCTCCAGCTTCATGCCTAGCAAATAAACTTTTTCTCTCTTTGAAACCCTGGGGTCTCAGGAATTGATAACATTGGGCAGAGAACCCACTGCTTTTACTCAGTAACAATGGTGACGCTGAATCCCTAGGAGAACCCACAAGTTAGGAATTCCAATGAAGGTGAAGATGAATTCCCCAAGAGAAGCTGGCTGTCTGAAGTAGTGATAGAAATCCTTTCCTTCTGCTGAAATCCTCAGTTCTCCCTTTAGGCCTCCAACTGATTGGATAAGGCGATTCCTCTCATTGCTGACAGCAATTTCTTTCATTGATTGTAGGTGTAATCAGCCATAGATGCAATCAACTCACTAATGATTTAAATCCATATAGGAAATCAGGCCAGTGCTTGCTTGGCCAACAACTGGACAACATAGTCTAGCCAAGTTAACACATGAAATTAAAAATCACACTTCCCATAGGACACAATGGCTAATTTGAGGTGCATTAGATCAATAAAAGTTATCTAGGTAAAGAAAAGCAGAGGACGAAGGAAGTGGGGATGTGAGAAGTGGAAATGGGTAAATTTTTGGAACATTTTAAGAGGGACTAGCATGTGCAGAACTCAAGCGGCAAGAGGAGCATATTCGCTATGGTAAATGCAAGTTCCCCAAATCCTTCCCTTTTTGGGCTCCCCATCTTAGCAAATAAACTACCATCTACTTGGTTACCCTGATACAACCTATGTACAATACTGGTCTCCTCCCACTCCCTTATGCTACTGCCTCCCATTTTATGTAATCACCCAGTCCTGTCAATTTTTCTATATATATTAATTATGGAAGTTGTAGGCTTACAGAAAAATAATGTAAAAAAAAAAAACAAAACCCTATTGTTGACACTTTGCATAAGTGTGGTGTCTTTCTTACAGTTGATATAAAACTATTAAAATTGTCCTATATATAGTTTACATTAGGTGTATTTTTCCCATAAACCACCCTATTATCAATACTTTGCATTAATGTGGTACATTTTTTATAATTCATGAAGAACATTTTTATACTTGTACTATTAAAATAGTCCACTGATTATAATAGGGTTCACTGTGTTATACAGACCTATGTTTTATCTTTTAATTTTATTATACTAACATTTATATGACCTAGAATTTTCCCTTTCAAACATATTCATATAATTCAGTGATATTAATTATGCTCACAATATTGTGCTACCATCACTACCATACATTTCCAAAACTTTACAGTTAACCTAAATAGAAATTCTTTACAAATTAAGCATAAACTACCTGCTCCCTTCTCTACCTCGAACCCAGCCCCTGGTAACTACATTTTAGATAATAACTCTATGAGCTTACTTATTCTAATTATTTCACATCAGTGAGATCATACACAATTTGTGCTTTTGTGTCTGGCTTATTTCACTTAACATAATGTCTTCAAGGTTCCTCCATGTTGTCTCATGCATCAGGATTTCATTCCTTTTTACAGCTGAATAATATTCCATTGTATGTATGTATCACATTTTGTTTATCCGTTCATCAGTTGATGGACACTTGCCACATCTTTTGGCAATTGTAAATAATGCTGCTATGAACATCAGTGTGCGAATGTCTGTTTGAGTCCTTGCTTTCAATACTCTGGTGTACATACATAGTAGAGGGATTGCTGGGTTATATGGTAATTCTATACTTAGCTTTCTGAGGAACTGCCAAACAGTTTTCCACCGTGAGTGCATCATTTTACATTCCCACCAGCAATGAATTTCTCCACATTCTCAAACACTTTTGATTTTATGTTTTTTTTTTTTTTAAATAGTAACCATTCCAGTGAGTGTAAAATGGAGCCACATTGTAGTTTTGATTTGCATTTCCTTAATAGCTAGTGATGTTGAGCATCTTTTCATGTGCTTTTGGCCATTTGTATATCCTCTTTGGAGAAATGTCCATTCAGGTCTTTTACCCATTTTTAAATTGAGTTGTTTCTCTTTTTATTGTTGAGTTGTAGGATTTCCAGATTCTGTATCTCCTTTGATGTTTTAATTTATTCCCTTGACTGAGCCATATCTTCTTGTAACTTAGTATGCCTGTAATTTTTTGCTGATGTCTGGGAATCTGATTATTTTGATGAGTTAACTCTAAAAGCCAGTTTCTCCCTCTTTTCCAGAGTTCTATTGTTGATTGGTTTTGTTTAAGGCTCTTCTTTGATGATTTCTCAAACTTATTCTGGACCTTAAGAGTAGCCCATATTTAACAGCTCTTCTTCATTGGATTCTTGCCCTGGATATGCAGTACAATTTTTAAGAATGTGCTTTTTGTGCAATTGTTTCACCTCCAGGAGAAAGTTTCCTTTTCTCTGTTCCTTCGCAGGGAATCTTGATCTGATCTGTTTGTTTTTGTGCAGAATTTTCTCCCCAGCTTGTATGATTTGTTTAAATTCTCTCCCTCACTCAGTGCTCCCTTTTCCTCACATTTTTCAGTTCTGAGGCATATCCTGTCTTACAGTAGTTCAGCCTCGCTCCCCTTTTTTTTCTCTGTGAGACTTTTCTGCCTCTGGTTTCTTCCCTCCTAGGGTATCCCACCCTGGGGATCCAGATGGGGTCAATCCAGAAAAGTCCATTTTACATTTAGGTGATTTAGCCAACAGAAACTAGATTGAGTGCACACTCTCTTGCCAACAGTTCTGCTGCAGTCTCTCTCTTTTCTCCCCCTGGAGAGGCCTTTTCTATGCAGCACACAGCATGACACAATAGCTTGTGTTCTGCCTGGTCTTTGCAGACTTGAGTCCCTGTGGCTGGCTGGAGTGGCTGTGAGTGGCTCTATAGTTTGTCTCCATGGCTGGAGAGACCTGGGCTGTGCTGCCAGTTCATGACTTCCAAACTGTGCAGGCCCAGGTAGGAAGAGAGGTACAGACTGGCAGGTCCAGGATGGAAATTTCCTACTTGTTCTTGGAGATTTTTTTCCCCTTCAATTCAGTGTTTGTGGAGTCCTTCTCCAGTCTCTATCATCTTCCAGAGTTCTAAGTAAGTAGGATTTGTCCTTTTATTAGCTAATTCTGAGGGGAGATATTTCCAGGGGATGCCATATGTTGCCATGTTGATGAGGTCACTTTCTTTATATCGTGTCTCCATTCATGGGGCCACTATAATCTTGCAAGATCACTACAAGTGCCTCTACACCGACCTTCCAAATTTCAGTTTTAAATCTATTTCAAGTTGGAAAACTTTTATTTTCACTAGAGTAATCATTACAAAGATAAAATCTGATTACTGTCAGTCAGTCCCTTCTTAAATCCTTCAATGGCTCTCCATTGACCTCAGGATAAAGTCCAAATTCTTTAACATGTCTAAAGAAAATTTTAATGTTCTGGCTCCTGCTTACATCTCCACCTTGCTGATCTAATACATGATTCATTTAATAAATATTTATCGATCACGTATTTATGAAAGTTCCCATGCTAGATATGCAAAATAAAATGAATCAAATAAACAGCCTTTTGTTTATATAAGGCTTATATTATGCCATAGGAGACATTCAAACAAATAATTAAGTTATTAATAACAGTTGTGAAAAGTTTTCCTAAGTATTTTCATAATGTGAATACTCTAGGTATTCTAAACTATAGTACCTGGATTCTCTTGGGCCTGATTCATTGTGGAATACAAACTTTTTCAGATCTTAATTTTGAAAAAAGATAATAATTTTAAAAAGAGACATTGTTAGTTACTCTATTAGTTATGTTAATACTTGCTACCATATAGAAAAATCACAATTATCTCAGTATCTTAAGACAATGAAAATTTATTTCTGGCCCCCCAAAGTTCTGGTAGGCAGGAGGGACTAAGCAATAATTTAGGTGCTCAAACTGATGGAAGTTCTCCCATTATTAACACTTGGTTTCTAATCTCCCTGATCATTGACATCCTGCTGGCAGCCAGGGAAAGAGAAAGGAGGACTGAGAAGTAGATTTTAATGTATCGAAGCTGGAAGCATCCCACATCCCTTCTGACTATATTCCATTGGTTAGAATTCTTTCATACAACCACATCCAAGGGAAAAAGAGGCTGAGTAATAGTAAATAGCTGTTTCCAGAAGAGAAGGAATGGGTTTGAAGAACTACTAGAGAGTCTCTGCCACACTCACTGTCTTTGCTGTGCTGCTATCACAAATATCACAAACTGGTTTTGGCTTAAACAGCAGGAATGCATTGGCTTATGCTTGAGGGGCTGGAGGCTGGCTTCCTCCCAGCATTCCAGCTGGCTGGCAATCCTTGGGTTCCTTGGCTTTCCTGTCACATGGTGATGTCCTCTCCTTCTCTTCCATGTTCGTTGACTTCTGACTTTTGGTTTCTCCCTTGGCTATCTCTATATCTGGATTTCTTCTACTTATAAAGCATGTCAATAATCCAATTATGACCCTTCCACATTCTGCTGGGCCACACCTTAACTAAAAACAGCATCTTCAAGAGATTCTACTTCAATGGATTCACACCCACAGGGATGCAGATTCAGAACATGTGTTTTCTGGGACATAGAATTCAACCTACTACAGACTGTTTTAAATTTCTGATTTGTAAGTTGAATGCTTACTATGTTTATAAGCAGTGCCAAACCACTGTAGAGTAAGGTTTACCATATCTATACATTTAATTTATTAGATTTATCAGACATAAATATTTGGGACTGCATTTGTCAATGTAAAACTACAAAACTTTTAAAAGATATCAAATATATTGTTTTTTAATGAAATTTCAGTTTCTGAATGTTTAACAAACTATAAATGGGATCAAATATTTAAATGTTTCTTAAAAGTGATGATTAAAATCCATTAGATTTGTGAGTAGAATATTAAGGTCAATAATTAAACCAAAACATTAAGGAAAAACTAAATTTTGTAATTTATAACTTAAAAAACCCAAGTTCAAGTCACAGTAATCTTTTCTGGGTTCATAAATTTCCCTCTAGGACATTTTTTAAGAGGAAATTAAACTTAACACCAAGAGCTCTTCAAAGAGCTTTATGTGAGTTGACTCATTTAATCTTTCCAGCAACTCTGTGAGGAAGGTAATACTACTCTTCTTTTACTATGAGCAATAGGTTAAATAACATACCCAAACACAGAGCTAATAGGTGGTAGAACTGGGATTCTAACCCAGCCTGTAGGATTCCAGAGCCTATGCTTCTAACTACTTCATTTTACCCCCTCTCCTTATAGGCCAATTTGGAGCCAGTGGGAGCAGAAAACGAGGCTTGATGGGAGAGTTCACATAGTTGAGCTGGAAGGAATCTCTGTGGGAGTGCCCCGAATGAGACTGGATAGAGAGCAGCATTTTGTGTTATTTCTCATCTCTCACTTGCTCCCCTTCTCACTCTCCCCTCTCCTCTGGGCTTTTAGGGTGAGACAGTAGAAAGATTACCAACTGGGGATTCTTGCTGGGAAATGGAGGATGGGAATCCATGCATGTACTGTGTTTTGGTCCTAACCGTCTTCCTACATTTCTCTCATTCCCTTTTTTTTAACCAGCCAATCTCTCTCTTTCATGATCCCACCACTTAATGCCACCAGCCTTTTACTCACTGTTTCTTTTACATTTTGCTATTTTATCCAGTCATTGATTTATTCAACAAATATTTTTGAAGTACCTATTTTGTTTCAAGGTCCAAACTGGTGACATGTAACCCAAGTGGAAAGAGAGATTATAAACATTTAATTAATTTCAACTATGATGCATGTGCAAGGCCTTGCTCCTGACAGAAAGCTTCCACTGAAGTATGAGTAGATCTCTGATAAATGAAGATGTGTAAGAGTACCCCAAGAAAAGGAAATAGGATATTAATAGGCCAGGAACAGAAAGAATTTGGCCCGTTAAAGGAATCAAAACAGTAAGAAAGGATGGGATTTTCAGAAGAAGGGGAATTGGCCCTAAATAAGGCTGGAGAGTATAACATCACTGTGCCATGCTTCTATGTTATCAAGCAAACATCATGATACACAATCACTGTGCAGGGTATTAGGTGAGTCAAGTGAGTGGGCCAAAGAACATGACATCATCAGTCAGGAGACCCAAACCACAAAACAGTGAGAAAAGTGTTTCAAGATACTCAGATATGTATAAGCAAAAATCTGCTAGTGGAAATGAGGAGAAGTAATCATCCAAAGTTCAGCTCTGTTCAGTTCATCAAGTATTTATGGAATAGCACTTGTGTGCCAGCTACAGTGTTAGATAAATAAGAACAGGTCTTGGCCACTGAAAACCTCTAGTCTAGTTTTATTTACATATATATATATATATATATATATATATATATATATATATATGACAAATATGTGTGTATAATATATGTATATATCTGTGTGTATATACATGTGACAAATATATATATACAATATATTTAATATATATGCATATGTTTAGTATTTATGATAAATATATGGAAAAATATACAACACATACATGACATCATATATATAAATAGATAAATATTTTTAAAGACAAATATGAAAGGATCATGCTCCTGAAGAACTTATATTCTAGTTTAGTTTGTGTGTGCTTATATTTAGAATATATATGACAAACATACTGAGAATTACGTAGTAACTCAGGTAAAGGGCCAGTGATTGATCTAGGGATTGATGAGAAGTCAATGATTTGCCTCATACAGAAAGGAACTTGCCCCTGAAATGGTCAGGAAAAGAAGGGAAATGGTCTCTATATTGCCAATGAAACGTCTGCCAGAGTCTCAGGAAGGCTGATCCTGGGAACATGTTTCAATTATAGGATAAAGCTTCTATCCTGAAGGAGGTTAGAAAGTCATAAAGATTGACCCATGGAGAACACAATAGTTCTAAAACCCAAAGTACCCACCAGCTTGGCCAGCAGTGGGGACATCCATTAGGTCATCCACCAAGTACAGCCAGGTGTGACAACCTCTGGAAATAAGAAGGCTTATGAATTAGCTTCCTAGAGCTGCCATAACCAACTACCACAAACTAAGTGGCTTCAAACCACAGAACTGTATTGTCTCATAGTTCTGAAGTCTAGAAATCTGAAATCAAGGTGTTGACAGGGCCATGATCCCTCTGCAATCTGTTGGGGAGAATCCTTCCTTGCCTCTGACTAGCTGCTGGTGCTTGCTGGCAATCCTTGGAATTTGTTGTCTTGTAGATGCATCACTCCAGTCTCTGCCTCCTTCTTCACATGGCCACCTTCTCTCTGTCTCTCTCCTCCTCTTCTTATAAGGGCATCAATCATGCTGGATTAGAGCCCACCTTAATTCAGTATGACTTCACCCTAACATGAACACATCTGCAAAGACCCTATTTCCAAATACAGTCACATTCATAGGAACCAGGGATTAGGACTTCAATTTATCTTTTTTGAGAGCCCAGTTCAACCCAGTTGAACCCATAACAGTTTATGATACCTTTACTACACGAAAGAAATTATTTTGCACAAAACATGCATGAATATTGGAAGAAAAAGAGAGAATCTTGTTTGGCAACATTACTCTTTTCTCAGTTCCTCTCTCAAAACATTTGCCTGCAAGTAACGACAGAGTTGCCACCTGAAAAGCTGATTTGAAAATGAAAGTGCTTACTTTATCTCAGACCCCATGACTCATGGGAGAATCACTGAAATCTATTTCCCTTAATGTTTTCCAAAGAGATTTACTGATCAAAGTTGCTTCCTTCCCAGAGGTGTGTTCCCTCCAGCATAGGGATGAGGCATATCTCTAGGACACCCAGAGGACATTTATAGTCACTTCCCAAGTGGCTCTTGTTCTTTGGATTACAAACGGAAATTATCTCTGGGCTGTCAGTGTAACATCTTCCAACAGCATGAAATTCTGTCAAACAGAAATTGAAGATGAATAAAACTAAGATACACACTCAGGATTATTCCTATTGTGATGCAGCTGTGCTCTGCACTGACGATTCTACACCCTAACAGATTTGGAGAAATAGAAATAAATGCCGCTGTACACTTTGCCATGGGAAGTAGCAGTGATTGAATAGACTGACAAACGCTGGAAGCATATGCAATGAGACAACTATACAGCACTCCAGGGCAGGATTACAAATGATTTGTGTGCATTTTGGGGGGTAATCAGTTATCATAATTCCACTTGTAATTTATGTTTGCATGAAAATGCAGTTTTTAACTATTGCTAGGATTTGAGGAACAAGTACAACCTTTTTTCATCTTGTTGAACTCCAGGGAATTTCAGCCTGTCAGTTCAGTAATAATGCATGTCTACATTATTGGATGGCTGGTTTCTAAGAATAAATAACTACTCTTTATACAAACAATATTTAGAGCACATGTCTGGTACATGCAGAGCTGTTCGTTACTTACTAATCTACATACCTAAATCAGGACAAAAGAAAGGCAAAGAAGAGGAGGGCCATAAAAACCCTTTACCTTTAGATACATCAGCAATGACTGAGAGACAGGAACATACATGTTTTAAGAGGGAAATTGTACAAAACTGAGCCAGATGACTTGAACCTGAAATTTTCTTATTCATGGAATAGCAAGGAGATGGTTAAAAAGAGGGGATAGAGAAAACACAGGAAACAGAGGTAGGAAATCATGTTAAATGGTTGTGGTTAGATGTGAGAATGTATGAACTAAAATGGGAGGTATGCATTGAAATGAAAGATTTGAGAATTTGGAAACAAAGGACAGCAGCCCCTAACCTTCATATAAGCAATTCTAAAACTTCTTGAACTCGTACTCTTGTATATTTTTCTAGAGAAAGGATATAATGTTATAAAATTTGCATAAAATCTCAAGCCATGATACATTAGGAAATTTAAGGAGTATAAAATTCCGTCTGTGGATTGTAGGTGAGATGATAACTTGGTCCCAAGATTTTAACTCAGTGTTTTTCAAATGTTTTTGACTATGACCAATAGTAAGAAAAATATTTTACCTTGAGACCCTACACAGTATCTCTCTCTCTCTCATAACTGAAATAAAAGCTTCACAATAGAGTTATTGCCCCTACTGTTAGAAGCACTCTGATATTTTCTATTCTATTCTACTCTATTCTATTCTAGGCTTTTCTATTTCATTTATAAAATGCTAGTCATGACCCACTAAATTGATTTCATGACCCATTTATGAATCACATACTACAGTTTGAAAAACACTGTTTTAACTGACTAAAAGGTGACAAGTGCAAAGGAAAAGAAATGAGGAAATGTGTGGCTTGAATAGATGAGGTGAGTTCTACTTCAAGTATTGACAAAGATTATAGTAAAAAGGAGGAATAGTTGACATTCAGAAGAATGACAGGTAGATTGGAGGCAGGAAGATATACATGCACTAGTGTGATGCAGGCAAAGTGTAAAACTGTGTCTAGACTAAATGAAAGGAAATGCCCTGTTAATTCAAAAACGAACCCTATTAATTCCTTAAACAAAATAAAGGATAACTTTTCAATATTTTGGTTTGTTGTTTTACAGGCAGAGCCAAAGTTGTACAGCTTGTCTGAGTAATAAAGGAGCTCCTTCCTTTTGTGGAAAATGAAAGAGATGATGAAGGAAGAAAGGAATTTTGAGAAAATATTAATTATATTAGTTTGAGCTTTTAATAAGATCTACCAATCTAGAAGATTTAATTGTGTAAAGATTTTATTTTGAGGTCTATAAGGCCTATGAAAATCAATGACAGTAAACAATATCTCTTTAACTCAACAAATGTGACTTTGAGGGTATCCTTTTAATGAGAAGGTCTAGATTAGTGGGGTAACTGTTAAATTGGGTGGACAAATTACTCATGCATTTTTCTTTCAAAATTAAGAGGAGCAACTACAGGTCAAGATGAACTTGAAGGGAGGCAGAGTCACTCAAGCTTAAAATTCTTCTCAAGGTGGCATTGGGTGCCTTGGAACAATTCAATTAGCTAATCACAGATGGTTGCCAGATAGTCAATTGAAACTTTCATTTCACTAACAAATGTCACAGCTAAGAAAATCTGAACTTTGGAAATTGGGGGCGATTCCATGTGAACGATAACTTCTGTTCTTGTCACAATGTCATAGGAACCAGATTAGGAGGTGCAGTGTCACACGTTGGAAACTTCCTAGCAATTAGAGCTTCCCAACAATAAGTGATGGGCACTGTCTGAAAAGTGAGACTCCAGTTGCTAATCAACCTGGGGACTCATGCACGGGGGCCAAACCCAGGCTCTCTGAGGTGCCTGGCAATATTCAGGGCACTGAGATCCTAAGAAGTGAATGTTTACAAATTGATAATTCAACAACTTAATTAAACTGAAGTTTATCATCAAATTAATACATTACTTAAAAATACCCTACAGGTCTAGTTCCCTAGTTCTTTTCTCTAATTAGAGAGTGCAACCCGATTTTGTTTTTTAATTCTCCAAAGAACTACCATATTGATTGATACGATGTTTGTCAGTGGGTCTGTCAGTGGCTCATAATGAACACATAAGTCTTCGATAAACTAATAAAAATTTCTTTCAAAATGTGGACATACAATCACAGACTTTTGCATACAATTGGAGGATTCAGAAACCTTGAAATCCACCCATAGACTACTGAACCATAAACTTGGTCTACTAAGAAAACCCAGCTTTTCTATTGTTTTAACTGCGTAAGAACTAATAATACACTGAAACTCTTAGATGGAGTACAATGGAAAGAGGGAGGAATCATATTTTAAATGTTCCCTGTGGTAGGTGATATATCCCACAGGCCCATATCCTTTGCTTTACATGGTAAAAAGTGTACAGTTCAGGTATAATCTAATCTAACTTCCAAGAAAACCCTCTCTTTATATTTGTTTGCTTTTTTCCATGAAAATTTGAGGTTTTTTTTTTTTTACAGAATATATTTCTCCAATGTACCCATATCACTATTAGCTCAAGGAAGTCCTTGCTGGGAGAATGAATGAATGGACAGATGATGGATGATTTGGAGATCTCCAAATGAGGGGTAAGTGAAATGACTGTGAAGCATGCCAGAGAATGCCCATTAGGTTTTGTTGAAGTCTCCAGGATTTTTTTCCCAGAAGGAAGCAGAAAACAAACTTAAAACTTTCTACAGAACTTTGGACTCAGTGGTTCTGAGACATATGAAATAGCCATTAGATATGGACATATATAACTGTTACCTTTCTTATCTTCTAGAAAGAGCAGAAAACCCATTCAGTGTATTATCTGACTCCATATTACAGAGGAGGTGTTTGGTTTGATAACCCCTGACAAGGGATAGCAGCTCTATTTATCTTGGATCTTAGAGGATCCCCTTCCAGAGTCAATGGATTTCCTTCCCCAACCATACCTTGGGATGGTTTTGATATTGCAGATACACAAAACCATCATTGCTCTGAATCAATATCAGCACACACTAAAAACCCTATATTGGCCTTAGAAGATAAATTAGCAGATTCAATAAGACCCAAGAAATACAAACATTTCTTTGAGGGTTTTGATGCAGCTTGATGCAGAGAAGCAGTAAGAGAGAGAAAGAAATATGTCAACTCCCTTCACCATCAAGACCAATCAACACTCAGAAACACCCCCATATCCAAGGTAATACATATAAAGTAATATACAATATAAAATATTAAAGTAACTTCTGTTTTTCATGGTGCATACTCAATAGCATCAACAGAGGTTGTCCCCAAAACACATTTACTTACTGTTTCAGTTTGCTAAAAGTGCCAGAATGCAATATAACAGAAATGGGTTGTCTTTTACAATGGGGATATACTAACTTACAATTTATGTTCTAAGGCCATGAAAGTGTCTGAATTAAGGCATAAACAGCATGATACCTGGACTCTGAAGAAAGGCTGCCAGCATCTGGGACACCTCTGTCACATGGGAAGACACATGGCTGTTGTCTGCTGGGTCCTTGCTCCTGGGTTTCATTGCCTTCAGCTCTGGTTCCAGTAGCTTCCTGTGTGTGTCCTCTCTTAGCTCCTCCAGGGCTGTCTCTAAGCTCTCTCTGGGTGTTTCTCTCTCTGAGCTCTCTGGGATTTTTCCGTCTTTATTCTCATAAAAGACTCCAGTAAAGAATTAAGACCCACCATGAATTGGGTTGAGTGGGTCCCATCTTAATTGAAGCAACCTAATCAAAAGGTCCCACCCTTAGTAGGTCCACACCCACAAGAATGGATTAACAGAACATGGCCTTTTCTGGGGTACATAACAGATTCAAACCAGCACACTTACTATAAATGTTTGACCTTTAAAGACTATGCTCTATCTACCATATAGAAGACGTAATACTAAAACAAAAGGTAAAATGCTTTCTTATTATCCCTTACTGTTGAAAATGATCTCAATAGAATAGTGACAAATTGATAAATATCGACTTGTCATTCAATTATAACTATTTTGCTAACAGAAAGCCAATATAAAGAAATAAGAATGGTCGGCAATAATAAGACTTAGGTTTCCAAAGCAAAAAGACTTCAGGAAGCTAGGGAAACAAAAGTTTTTGTCCGGGGATTCGTTAAGTACAATCTAGTATCCTTCAAAAGACAAACTACTAAGTTTGGCGGTGACAAGGAACAGCTGAGTTCAAGTCCATTTTGAAGACGCGCCCAAACAGCCTCAGGAGCATGGCAAAGTAGTCTCTGATAAGAATAACGTATTGGGCTTGTTGCCGAACACATTCTTTTGGGAGATGCAGTGTGCTCAAGGCAAGAGAGAAATTTCAGCTTCTTCAATATTGACAAGTGGAATGGCAAGTGAAATTAATACTTATTACCCACAAGAACTAAGAAACAATCAAACATAAAAGCCTTCCTCTAAGGGATTACCTTGTTTTTAAATCAGCCATAAAAATTCAGGTCAGGCTTCTGAGAGGTGCGACTAATATTAACAAACACCCATTGAAATGAATCATGGAATCATTCTCCTCAATAGCAATTTCCAACAATGAGAGAAAGAAAATGGTTTGGTGACCTTTCGAAGAGTCTCAATCTAGTCCTATCCTGTACCAACCATATTTCCAATCACATATGCTAAATCCACCAGCACAGCTTCTCATCTTCCTTTTAAAATAAATGAAAAAGATCAGGAAAAGCTTACCACCTAGAACAGTTTGTCTTTATAGTTAGCAGCTGCATTTTACTATACAGGTCCTTTGATTTGTCAATAAATGATCTTCAAGTCATTATTTAAAACAAGCAACATATTCCTGGAAATACCCTCATCAAAATTCAGCATGATAAGAATATAAAATGGTTTCCTAGATAGAAATATCTTCAGAGGATTTCAAAAGTTGTCTGCTAAAATGCCAAAATAGCTAATTGAAAGTTGCTGGTTCACACTTTATATACCCACAGACTAATGGGAATGATCCTGTTAAATGACTATTTCTGGCAGAGTATAATTTTATCCCACACAAGTAATGTGTCTACACACATTGAAATAAAACCAGCTTTGATTAGATTCATCAAGCAAAATTTGCATTTTAAAATACCAGTTTCAGGCACAAGATAGCAATGATTCTAAAAGATAACTGATACAAACTCTTAAGGAGTATGTCTCCATTATTTGGATGAGCAGACTTCTGGATTTTAATAAATTAATATACCACTGTAGAGTTGCCAGGAATAATAATAGGGCTATCTTAAGGTTATAAAGTTTTCACATCACTCAAACTTTTTTTGAGCCATATTTTCATTCCCAAACAGGGAATGAAGGGAAATAGTGTCCAAAGTCTCTTGTAGCTAGGCTAACCATAAAATTTATCATCCAAACCATATATTTTTGACAACAAAGGGAGTGCTATTAATAATAATACTGTGAAAACAGCTAAAAACTGGGGTTGTTCCAGTAAAGCATAACACACAGTCACCCCACTTTTAGTTATTTTCAGCTATAAAAAGGCTTGAAATGCTTTGTTTCAATTATAAGGCACTCACATTAGTAAGTAAATAACAATTCTTACATGTAAATGGTGTGCTTCCAAAGGGACAAAAAAAGACCAAACTTTTGTTTTCTTCCAAGTTCAATTATTCCTTGACATAATTGCTACTTTGCAGATACACAATGTCATGTGTACTATATGAAATGTTGTTTGCACTCTCAATTTGCTTAGTAAATCTACTTTTGCAATGATAAGAAAGAAATGCCAAGACAGGTCCTTATGAGTTCTAAATTTCAAATTCAAATGGCACAAATGCAATCAAAGGGTCTCCTCACTTTCAAAAACCACATTAAATAAAATGGGCTTCAAGTTCTTCTAAATCTAAAGTCCACCCAGATTTTATTCAGTATCTTTGGATTCTTCATCTCCTGGCCCATCTTTACTAACCATGTCATTAACCATTACAAAGAAGATTGATGAGCAGCTGGCAATAAAATAGACCACTCCCCTTGATTAATGCATTTTCTGTAATTTACTCCTATCTACTGCCATGTACTGGAGTCACTATTCAGCTGAATAGCAGGCACAAAAAGTTTTATTGATTGCATAGACACTAGAAGGTTAAGAAATTTCATGTATCTGTATTATAGTATGAATGGATAATTAGCTCTTTTTCATTCTTGCTTGCATATTTTTTCATATTATATTTCTGCATCAATTATCTACCATTGCATAACAAACTATTCCAAATCATAATGACTTAAAACAGGGGTCAGCAAACTTTTTCTGTAAAGGGCCGGGTGGTAAATATTTTACAATTTTACTAAATATTTTACTCAAGGTCTAAAAGACAAAATTAGAGATAAATTTAGGTACTTATACAAAAAGAGAAAAAGCAAATTTCCACAAAATTTTAATTGAAAAACTCAAAATATAATAGTAATAATAATAGTTGTATACTTTTTTGTAATACTTCTCTACTAATGAAAAGAATAGAATGCTTTTTGTGGTTAATTGGGGGACAAGGTTAGTGTTACCTATTGTCATAGTAGAAACATAGCTTCATTCTCCCACAAAGCATTCACTTGCTTCTCTGAAACATAGTGTCCGTCCTGGGAAATTACCAGAATGTGTTACCTGCATCTCTCTGTTGCACCTATAAGGTATTCTCAAATTGTTGGATAACTTTTTAATGGGAAAGAGGAGTAAGAGCACAGGTTCTAGCAGAAGACCCCCTGGGTTTGAATTGCAGCTGAACTACTCGTTATCTTTGTGATCTTTGACTACTTACTTAACCTATCTAGAAACAATTCCCTCATCACTCCCTCATCATAAAATGAGTAATAGAACCTACTTCCCAGAGTTGTTGTTAAGATTAAATTAGCTAATAAATGCAAAGATTTAGAAGAGTATGTGACATGCTGTAAAGCACTCCATAAAAATGTTCTTTTGAAAATTCTCAACCCTTTAAAAATCATATATACACATTTATAAATTATATAAACCATGTTCAGCTTGCTGACTGTACAAAACAAATCTGCAAACCAGATTTGGCCTACAAGTCATATAGTTTGCTGACCCAAGCCTTAAATCTGCAGTAATTTATTTCTCACAATTTTGCAGGTAAGCTGGGTGGTTTCTGTCCTGGTTTTGTCTACTCTTAGTCTTTCTGCTGCATTCAGCTAGATAGTCAGGTGGGCTGGAATAACTAAGAAGGCGTGTTTTGGAAGTTCAAACGCATTCTAGCTCTCTTCCATGAGATCTACCATCTTTCATTAGGCTAGCAGTTTTCCAAGAGGGGTAAAGAAGAAGCACTAGGCCTCTTGAGCCCTAAGTTCCAAAACTAGTACAACATCACTTCTGCCACATTGATCAAAGCAAGTCAAGCCCAGCCCAGATTCTAGGGGTGGGGAAATCAACCTGATCTCTTTATGAGAGTATCTGCAAAATATTTTGGCTGTATATATTTTTTTCAGTCTACCATAACCTCTCTCTACACCAAGACTATCCAAACCCAAAAAACCATTGCCCAGGTATTATTATCAAGAGAATTTACATTTTATATCTTGGTACAGAATTGTACCTTATGTAGCACTTGACCAATCTGCCTTGAATCATAGTTATCTGTGCACAAGATGTACTTGCTTTCCTGGACTGAGTCTTTGAGGATAGATACCCTGTGTCTTTCAAATGAAATCATAAGTCTAAAATTGAAGAGGGAACATTCAGTGGCGGCAGGTTTGGGGAAGGGAGATAAAATGTTGTTTTAGTGTTGTTTTAGTACCAAAGCAAAAATCATGCAATGGGTTGGATTAAACAAAGAGAATTTATTGGCTCACAGTTTTGAAGCTAGAAGTCCAAAATCAAGGTGTCATCAAGGTGATGCTTTCTCCCAGAAGAGTTGCCGTTCTAGTTTGCTAATGCTGCCAGAATACAAAACACCAGAAATGGACTGGCTTTTATAAACGGGGTTTATTTGGTTACAAAGTTACAGTCTTCAGGCCATAAGGTGTCCAAGGCAACAGGGTACCTTCACTGAAGGATGGTCGATGGCATCTATAAACCTTTGTTAGCTGGGAAGGCACATGGCTGGTGTCTGCTGGCTCCCAGGTTGCATTTCAAAATGGCATTCTAAATGCCAGCTTCCAACAGCTGTCTTCAAAATGTGTCTCTCAGCTGCACCTACTCTCATTCTTCAAAATGTCCCTCTTGGCTATAGCAAGCTCACTCTTTCTCTCTGAGCTTTTATAGGGCCCCTGTGAACTATCAAGGCCCATGCTGAATGGGCAGGGCCACACCTCCATGGAAATTATCTAATCAGGGTTATCATCTACAGTTGGGTGGGTCACATCTCCATGGAAACACTCAATCAAATAATTACAATCTAATCAACACTAATACATTTGCCCATACAAGATTGCATCAAAGATAATGGCATTTTGGAGGACACAATACATTTAAACCAGCATATTTGCATTCTGGGCTGGCTGCCAGTGATCCTTGCTCCTTGGCTTTTTTGTCACATGGCAATGCTCATAGTGGCCTCTTCTGACTTCTCCCTTCTCTTCCAGGTACCACAAACATTCAGCTTCTGCCTACTCCCTCTGGCTTTTTCCTCTCTCTCTGACCTTCCCTATATGGACTTCAGTAATAGGATTGAGCCATCCTGATTGAGGTGGGCCACACCTTAACTGAAGTAACCTCATCAAAAGTTCCTACTTACAATGGGTTTACAACCCACAGGAAAGGATTAAGTTTAAGAACATGTTTTCGTTCTGGGGTACATGGCTCCAAGCCACTACAATTGTAAATAAAAAATTCAGTATAGCCCAATAAGCACAACACTGGAGATTTGATACCTCCTTTTCCATTATCCTCACTGTCCTTTTACTTTTCAAATATCTCCCAAAATGCACCTAAACCGCCATCATCCTAGTCTAAGCTGCCGTGGACTCTTAACAATAACATCCCAACTTCTCCCAGCATATGTATTCAATGCTACCCCCTAAACCCACCAAGCCATTCTCCTCTACTCTGTAATCTAAATTACTTAAAAAAATAAAAATCTGATTAAGGCAGGGTTACATCATGAGCTCCTGTTCTATGTGTTATTTTTCCCTGTTTCTCGCTGTTCACTCACTTGTCTTCCCAAGGCCATTTTCCCCTCTCTCAGCCCCATAGCAGTAGAAACAAAAATTCAAAGGTGCCATTGGCCTGAGTGTGTGACAAAATTAAGTATAGAATTGCAGAGGTAGATTTTTTTTCCCAAAGATGGGGGGAAGGTTTAAGAAAGGAAATGTTTCTTTGGTTAAAAAAAAGGAATGAAGGAAATGAGAACTGGTAGTGGGAAGATGATGAAGAACCTTTCATTAGGAGAACCACAAGGAGACAGGAAGGGATTCAGTGCCGTGCTGTCCTCAACTATAGACCCCTACACACTGCTACCCGTGGACAACAGGTTGTCCAAGATGAGGGAAGAGAAGGGAAACAGACACTGTGTGTGTGGATGGGAGCCTGCAGGGAGCATCTTACCTCTGGACAAGTAGAGCAGAAAAGAAAAAGTTGGGAAACATCCTATGACCCATGTAAATACACACTGCCACTGTTAAAGATGAAAACACTTAACCCTGTCGCTTATGGTCTAGAGCAGTGCAAATTATGGTCTGTGGACTGCTGCCAATCCACAGATGGTTTGTTATTGGTCCACGATAACTGCTAAATAAACAACATTACTAAGCACATTGTGTGGTTCAGCCAACTTTTCAAAGCAAGACTTTCTCAATGAAGGAAATATTTACATTCTGGCACAAGTTCTTTATTGTATCCACAGCAACAGTCTAAAGACCAGATAAACTAGAAGAATATTGACTTTGAGTGCCCATTTCTGGATCCTGCTTGAGAAATCACTGCTGTTGTTTCCTCACCAAAGCTCTTATGGTTGTCATAATCTTTCTTTAGAAATATTGTGTTGAATCTGGTTGTAATCTAAAAACTGTTCTTTTTTATTTAAGATTACACTGCAGATTTTTTTGTTCCAATCAACTATGTGTTGATTTTATAGTGTGTTTATATAAACTTATTCTCTTTATGATCAAGTGTATAAATATGTAGATGGGTATGTTTGTGTGTGGAGGTGGCTCTAATATTCTGTTTATACAAGGCTAATTCAGTAATTTATTAAGTAAATCTTAGAAAATTGTATGAATTTAATGACTTTTTTTTTCTCAAAATAAGGACATTTGGCAACAATTGAATTATCTTACCCCATTCCTAAATGCTATCCAAAACTCTTTGATTGCTGAAAACCACAACTAATAGTAAAATGTTAAAGTAACACCAAAAGTTTATTTTATAGCATATTTCTTTGTATCCTTCTGTTGAGGGAAAGAAGGAAAATCAAGCCTTTTCCGATAGATATAAACTTTATTCCTACACTAAGACATGTCGCTATGGTACATAAAACACAGAAAGGAAAAAGCATCAAGTTATAATATCTTGTTGAATAAAAATTGATCTTAAAAGATTTTCTATACTCAGATTAAGAGAATTAAGCGTAGCAACTTCTGTATCCCAGGCAATCAAAGTGGATTTATACTTTGGGTCTGACAAGTAATATACAGAAAAAGCCTAGAATTTTGGGTTTGGCAGGTAGTATATAGAAAAATCCTTGAACAGTTTTGAAGTCCACTGACGTGAATAAATAGAGCTTGGTATAGAAAGTGTACATTTACTGTGAGATTGTAAGTCAATAGGTCAAAAGTGAGCAAAATAAAAGTTGCTACGAGTTAGGGAAAATTTAATTTTGAATTCTTTTTTGCTAGTGGGAAGTATGGAACTTATACCTATTCTAGATTTTGATAAGAGAGTTGTTTTTTGTTCTAGTTTGTTAATGCTGCCAGAATGCAAAACACCAGAGATGGATTGGATTTTATAAAAGGGGGTTTATTTGGTTACACAGTTACAGTCTTAAGGCCATAAACTGTCCAAGGTAACACATCAGCAATTAGGTACCTTCACTGGAATATGGCCAATGGTGTCCGGAAAACCTCTGTTAGCTGGGAAGGCACGTGGCTGGCATCTGCTCCAAAGTTCTGGTTTCAAAATGGCTTTCTTCCAGGACATTCCTCTCTAGGCTGCAGTTCCTCAGAAATGTCACTCTTAATTACACTTGGGGTATTTGTCCTCTCTTAGCTTCTCTGGAACAAGAGTCTGCTTTCAACAGCCATCTTCAAACTGTCTCTCATCTGCAGCTCCTGTGCTTTCTTCAAAGTGTCCCTCTTGGCTGTAGCTCCTCTTCAAAATGTCACTCACAGCTGCACTGAGTTCCTTCTGTTTGTCAGCTCATTTATATGGCTCCACTGATCAAGGCCCATCCTGAATGGGTGGGGCCACGCTTCCATGAAAATATCTCATCAGAGTTATCACCTACAGTTGGGTGGGGTGCATTTCCACGCAAACAACCTAATCCAAACGCTCCAACTTAATCCCCACTAATATGTCTGCCCTGCAAGATTGCATAAAAGAATATGGCTTTTTCTGGGGGACATAATACATTCAAACCAGCACATTTTTTCCTAGATCTTAGTAATATTGTCATTAAAGTTTATTTCTTTGTTTTCATATATTGTTTCTGAGTCCTTTAAAAATTTCTGCTCCTGTATATTTAAACTTTTCTTGTGCTATGTTTCAGTTACACGCACACCTCTCTAAATCTCAAGTTCCTAATCTACTATATTGAAGACATTTATATTATCTTTGTAAAGTGGTTTTATAAGATACTCTATGTAAGGGATACAACATATTGTCTTGTATATGGTACAAATTCATTAAATATTAGCTATTATTACCATCATTACCACTACTACTACTATGACTAAGTACATGCTGAATATTTCTAGAATATATAACATATATAATTTATCTTAAAATATGGTCAGTCTGATTTCTCTCCTATGTCAGATTGTATAAGGCTTTAGTCAAAGGACATTTGCAACTAGGCACTGACAGTAAGAAAAAGAAGAGACATTTATTATTTGTTTTCATTTCATAGACTGCTCAAACAAATATCATGAAATGGGTCAGGTTAAAAAATGGGAATTTATTTGCTCACAGTTTGAGGCTTGGAAAAAGTCCAAATCAAGGCATCATCAAGGTGATGCTTTCTTCCTGAAGACTGTGGTGTTCTGGGCTGGCTGCTGGCCTTGGGCCTTAGCTTGTCACATGGCAAGGCACATGACAGTATCTCCTGGTCTCTCCCTTCTTATTCTGAGTTCCATTAATATAGATTTTTGCTTTCTGTGGCTTTCTCTTCCTTTGTCTGAATTTCTCTGTGCTTATACAGGACTCTAATTATAGGATTAAGACCCATCCAGATTGAGGTGGGCCACACCTTAACTGAAGTAGCCTCATCAAAAGGTCTTACTTACAATGGGTTCATAGCCACAGGAATGGATTAACTGTAAGAACATGTTTTATCTGGGATACATACAGCTTCAAGACACCACACCAATCATAGATTCTCCATGTGTTCCCCCCATAAATTCTAAGATGCTTGTGGTTTAATGTATTTAACTGAAGCCACTACTTCAACCAGTCAGCTCTCTCTTTCCCTGCTGCACCTGGAAAACATGCATTGAGATGTCAGAGCTATAGCAGAGCAGCGGCCTGCATCACTGAATCACTGTCTGAAGAGCTGATCTTGAGTCCAATGGCCAACTGCACTGGACTTTGTATGAGTGAGAAATAAACTTCTATAAATTAAGCCACAGAGATTTCAAGGTAAACTTGTCACTGCAGCATAACCAAATCCTTCCAGGTTAATACAAGCATCTCTGTAGTAAAAGGGCTGAGCGTTATAATCAAGATTTATTTTAGCATATTTTTAGATAGTACAACAGTCTTTTTGTTCAAATTCTTGAAATGTTTTCCACTGAAATAAACTTTGATTTAATTATGGCACCATATAACTTATGATCCTTCAGATTTAGAGAATGGGAAAATGAGTGAAGAGCAGCCAAGCCCCAACTAAGATCAATATAGAGAATCTTAAATAGCTTGGAGTAGTTGGTGTGTATCATTCTTGAGTTCAAAAATAGGTTCAACTACTGTTGTGTGTGCGTACAATGGAATTTTGAGCAACTGCGAGAAGGAGTGAAGCTGTGAGACACACAATGAGGTGAATGGATCCTGTAGACAGCATTTTGAGTGAAGTATGCCAGAAACAAAGGCAGACACTATAATGCCTCACCAATATGGGCTAACTACAATGTGTAAACTCAGAATTGAACCTTAGAGCACAGCTTATCAGGGGAATGCTTATTTTAACAGTCCCTACATTGTAAGCTCTTACAGCAGTCACATCTATTCTTGAATTGTAATGGTTATCTCCAGAATCTGAGATGCTGATCCCTTTGTGCATAACCTGATTGATCCCTGGAATTTTGGGTATCTGTGTGACACCTGAAACTCAGAGCTAGAACCCAGCAGATATGAATGTTAGTATTAGACTTAAAAAAGCTGCAAAAGAGTCCAGACTTCAACTAGAGATATGAATGAAGCAGATGTGGTTTAAGACTAGGGCAAATAGGGCGAAAGGGTAAAGGACAATACTGACTGCATTTTAAAACCTCAAATTCCATGTCAGATCAAGGGAAGAGAGAGGTTTAGTTGGTGCAAGATCTATATTTCCTAAACAATTTAACTCATACAGTTTGTTTAAATACCATAATTACATGGAACTTTTAATAGGAAGTGAGACCTGGTAGGTTTGCATAGAATAGTGTGAAATAGTGATACATCCCAAAGTAATTTGGGCAGAGAATAAAAATGTATATGCAGGGCCCCCCTGAGGAGCTGGGGAAAAATGCAGATGTGTTGGGCTTCCTCACCTGGATTGTTGATGTTCTCATAAACACTGAGGATGGGCGGTTTGATGTGCCGAGCCCTCTATCATAGGAATTGCCCTTATGAAGCTAATTACTGCAAAGGAGAGGCTAAACCTGCTTATAATTATGCCTAAGAGTCTCCCCGAGTATCTCTTTGTTGCTCAGATGTGGCCTCTCTCTCTAGCTAAGCCAACTCGGAGGTGAACTCACTGCCCTTCCCAATATGTGGGATCTGACTCCCAGGGGTGTAAATCTCCCTGGCAACGTGGGGTATGAATCCTGGGGATGAATCTGGACCCAACATCATGGGATTGAGAACACCTTCTTGACCAAATGAAATGAAACAAAGTTTCAGTGGTTGAAAGATTCCAAATGGAGTCGAGAGGTCACTCTGGTGGACACTCTTATGCACTATATAGATAACACTTTTTAGGTTTTAATGTATTGGAATAGCTAGAAATAAATACCTGAAACTATCAAACTGCAACCCAGAAGCCTTGACTCTTGAAGATGATTGTATAGCAATGCAACTTACAAGGGGTGACAGTGTGATTGTGAAAGCCTTGTGGATCACATTGCCTTTATCCAATGTATGGATAGATGAGTAGAAAAATGGGGACGAAAAAACTAAATGAAAAAATATGGTGGTGTTGGGGAGATAATTTGGGTGTTCTTTTTGACTTTTATTTTTTATTCTTATTTTCACTTTTTCTGGTACAAGGAAAATGTTCAAAAAATAGATTGGGGTAATGAATGCAGAACTATACGATGGTTCTGTGAACAGTTGATCGTACACTTTGGATGACTCTATGGTATGTGAATATATCTCAATAAAACTAAATTTAAAAATAGGTTCAACTGTGCTGGATGAAACAGGGTAATCATTCATTCTTACCCACAGAGTGGCTAATATTCACCTCTTCATAACTGTTAGCAATTTACATGCGATTTCTCGTTAAATCCTCAAAACAATTAAAAGGAGTAGATATCTCACTTTCCTCATTTTACAGATAAGTAAATTGAGGTTTTAAAGAAATTAAATGACATTCTTAATGTTGCTATAGACAAATAGTTGAGTTCTCAAATCCAAATGACAGGGGACAAGATTACTCTCTCAGAGGTTCAGTGTCTTCATCTCGTTGGGTTGTTTCATTATGCATATGAGGTAATTTATCTTAAACAGTAAATATTAATGCTTGTTATCACAAAACTAATAGGTAACAATACAATATTCAAATCTACACTTCTCAAACACCAAAACCTATTCTGAACCACTTACTACAACTCCCTCATCATTTTAGCCTAACGATGTGGTGCTCCATTTTCCAACATACTGGTTTTTTTTTTATTTAAACAGTTTTATTTCCACACCATACAATCCATCCTAAGACTACAATCAATGGCTCTTGGTATAATCACATAGACATGCATTCACCACCACAGTCAATAAGAGAACATTCTCATTTCTTCTGAAATAAAAAAATCCCATACCCCTAAATCCCCCTATTTTTGACATTTAGCTTTGGTATAGTGCCTTTGTAACAATTAAGGAAAGAAAATTATAATATTACTGTTAACTATAGATCTTAGTTTGCAGTAATTGTATTTTTCCCCATACCACCCTATTATTACACCTTGTAATAGCGTTGTACCTTTGTTCTAGTTCATGTAAGATTTTTCTTATATTTGTAAAATTAACCATCATCATCATCCACACTAGGTTTTACTAAGTTATCAGTCACAGTTTTTATCCTCTGGGTTTCCTTCTGGTGACATACATGACCCTAGCTGCTTCTTTCAACCATTCTCACACACACAGCTTTGTTGCTTACACTTACAGTTCCAATTTATTTTTTAACCAGAAGTTTGGGACTGAATGTCCACTTGATCTTAGAAAACTTGACATTGTTTTTGTAAATATTGTTCCCCTTCCTCTTCACTGTTTCATAAGAAAGAGTAGGATAATAATTATTCATTCAGTGATGAAACACACACTGAGGATCTAGTTTGCTCCAGGCAATACAGTAAGCCCTGGGCTACCAAGAGGGTCTCACAATCCAGGAGATGACACAGACATAACAACACATAACAACACAAATGTCAGTCAGCATGCTTATTAAACAGCTAAACTGACCCCCAAAAGAACAAAGATAAAGAATACTGTCAGAAAAAGAAATATAAAATTGATTAATACCAGTTGTTGGAAACCGGAACACACCGTGATTTTGATCACCAATATCTGGTGATAATCTCCTCCCAGGATTATGCTTCACTCAATGCCTTAAATCAGGGTCATGGAACTCATTTTAGCCAATAAAATGTGAGCAGAAGGGACATCACTTCCACATAGAGACTTTAAGGACCTGCCCAGGTCTTTTAATACTCTCTTTCACCAACTCTGCAAAGGGGCAGATAGTAAATATTTTAGGCTTTGTGAGCAACATACAGTCTCTGTTGCATGTTTGTCTCTTTTATGTATTTCAGCAACTTAAAAATAAAAAAGTAATTTTATCTTGTGGATCATAGAAAAACTGGTGGCAGGCTGATTTGGCCCATGGAGTTTGCCAACCTCTGTTCTACGTAGTGGGTTATGGAGTGTGAAGAACGGAGCCATGTAGCAGAGAGCTCGTGATGGGCACATGGCATGAGTGATAAATAAAACTTTCTTGTGGTGAGCCACTGAGATTTCAAGGTTGTTACCCTGGCATAACCTAACCTACCCTGACAGAGAGCAAATCCTTAAAAATTCTACCTGGGGAAACTAAGAAAGATTTTTGTAAAATATGATATTTGAACTAAATCTGGAAGAGTGTGTAAAACCATGCCAAGGGCAGAAAAGAAGACAGACATTCCAAGTGAAAGATACAGGTGGGGAAAAGGTTTGGATTCTTGAATACATGTAGAGGTGTGTGTGTGTGTGTGTGTGTGTGTGTGTGTGTGTGTGTGTGTGTGTTCAGCAAAGCCAGGTGGGAGAGCTGCTTGATGGGGCAGCATTACTGTCAGGGAATGGCAGAGTGGAATTGTGGTTTACAGAGCCTTAGCTCACATGTATCTGTAGAAAGTTTGCCCAATCACTGAGGAAAAGTCATAACAGGGAGTAAACAATGTTGCAATCTAGAAGGATAAAGACATTCACAGCCTCTTGACAGCAGCTAAATCTTATACAGAGTCCATCAAGATTTTAAGATTTGAGCAGTGCTTCCTAAAGGACTGAGATCACAAGGGAGTTTTGATGACAGCCAATCTCTTCAATACCTCAATCCTCAGTAACCAAATCTGAGGCTGGAATCACCATAATTGTGAGTCCACCAAGCTCTAGGCATAATAATTTTAAAGACACAGTTAATTTCTTAGGATTGCCCAAGACTCCAGTGAAAGAAGAACTGCACATATATTACCCTATAAATGAGATTTGGCACAGGACGTTTAATTCTTCAGCCAATCCAGTAGAGAAAATATTTTTTTCTAATTTATAATGTTTAAAATATAATTTCATCAACTAAGCATTGGCAAATGGGAGTGATGGTGGTAGGTATATAAATAACGTTGAACCTGACCACCTTGACTACCAAAGAACTTATAGTTTTCAGAGCCACATAATTTATTGATGAAGCAATGTATGTAATTTGCTTTCTTAACTCTCCCATTCCATCCAAGTCATATTTTTAAAAATTATGTTAGGTAAGTATTTATTGAAATGAATATTTTGGTTATGTATATGTTTTTTGTATTACTCAAGTTAATAACTCTTAACCTTGTAACTGATTTATAAGCCCAAAAATGCAAAATGTCAGCATTCATATGTCACTTTGCAATGAACTGTCTGTAGTTGTTTTTCAACTAAAATGTATCTCTGCAGAGATTTACATTAAGATAGGCAAAATAACTACAGCTACAACTCAGCAATGCTGGATCCTAACAATGCATTTTCATAACACATTTATGAGAATTTCAGGCCAAGTCTTAAAGAATTTTGACAAATTGAGAAGGTGCTTCAGTAAACAGAAACTTATGATCACATCATTCTGTATAATATGTGGTTACAAAGTGGAAGAGAAGACAGAATAAAGGGGAGGGGATATCTCTAAAACAAGATAGAGAGTTAAGAACCTTAGAATTTTGGTATGAATACCTCTCCAGTGATCAAAAGTTTTTTGTTGTTGCTAATTTCAAATGGGAACTAGCAATCAGATTATGGTAATTTGCAAAATTTTTAGCTGTCAGGCTGCAAAATATGACTATCGTCTAGATGTTTAAAACTACTTCAGCAGAGAGAAAAACAAGGCAAATCTCAAAGCTCAAAAAATCAATCTGGTGATTTTTCCCACTGGTGTGGGAAGACAGTCAGATAAAAGAAAATGAATTTCAGTGCAGTGAGAGCAAAGATAAAGGTACATATTGTACACAAAGAGGCACACCTGGCAACTCAGAGAGGCTCCTCTAAGGTGGGGGTTCAAGAAAGTTTCTTGAAAGAGGAAAAAGAAATCTCTGAACTGTTATTTTTTAACTTATTAAAAATATTAAAATTTTTTTATAAGATAAGTTTGGGGTTTACTGAACAATTGTGCATGAAATACAGGATTCCCATATACCGCCTTATTATTAACACTTTGTATTGGTGTAGAACATTTGTTACAATTGATAAAAGCACATCTTTATAGTTGTACTATTAGCTATAGTCCATGGTGTTACTTAGGTTCACCGTTTGTGCAGTTAAATTTTATTTTTTCTGTTACCATATACACAACCTAACATTTCCCCTTTTAACCACATTCAGACATATACTTCAGTGCTGCTAATTATATTCACAATGCTGTGGTACCATCATCACTATCCATTACCAAAACATTTTCATCATTCCAAATAGGAACCTTTTACATTTTGTCTTAACATCCCATTCCTATCCCCGCCCCATATCCTGATAACCCGTATTTTAGGTTCTGACTCTATGAGTTTGCTTATTCTAATTATTTCATATCAGAGATGTAATTCGTATTTGTATTTCATTTAACACAATGTCTTCAAGGTCCATCCATGTTGTTGCATGTAACAGAACTGCATTCCTTTTTATGGCAGAATAATGTATAAACTGGGTCTTAGGGGATATATAACAGGCAGGCAGATGAAGGGAGAAGCAAGTGGTGTGGGCATTCCAAACAAAGGGAAACCTTTGCAGCAGATTCTTCCTTAGAATCAACCCTTTCTTATATATAAACTTATTTGGGAACCCCATCTATCTACTGCAGAAAATGTCTAATATTCCCAAGACGTCTAGGGACTCCTACGAGGAGACAAGGAGGATCACTGTTGGTAGAGAGGAGCCTTGACTTCTTTCTAGCATCAGTGTGAGTTATGAGTTCCTGAAAAACAGTTTCAACCAAAGATTTTGCCTTTATATTTGAATATCAGATTGGATCATCAAGGTTTAGCCCTTACAATAATTTGATTATATGTACAATTAGTAGAACGATTAAATTAAATCAATATAGGTTTAATTTTATTGTGAATATGGTGCACATTATTAAATCAAGAGTGAACTGTTCTGGCCTCCTAGTTATACAGAAAGAAAGTAGTAGATTCTGAAGAGACAAACAAAAAATTGGTCCTTTTACTGGGCACCTCCAAATGGTTAATATATATTAAGCATTCAACTGAGATTTGTGGAAAATCATGAAAAATGGAGTAAAAAGTATGAGTCCTAGCTACTTACTAAGTGGGTGATCTTGTGTAAATTACTTAGCCTCTGAGAATAAGTACAATAACTGCCTTAACTACTTCACAGAATGATTATACTTTGGGAGAGAACAGCTGACACTATAGAGCATTAACAAATGTCAGCTATTTTCATTCTTGAAGATTTTATTTTCTTCCCCATTTCTTATTGGCTTATCTATTTTCCTTTTCTTTGAATTCTTTAGCACATAATTTATAATTTAATTATATATTGCACTGTCTTGTTTTCACTGTTTTGTAGGCTTATCTCTCCAAACTGGATCCAGACTGGATGCTATACATTTTTTGTTATCCTCAGTTCACCTATATGCAGCTGAGACTTTGCATATGCTCAGTAAATACTTATTTTCATTTTCATGTTTGTAATTCCCCTACTTTATTTAACATCTGTCCCTATCTCCAAAGAAAGCCATAGTTCTCCCAAGTATGCTGAACTGAATTGAATTGGAGTGGTTTTCAGAGCATTTGGTTCCCAGTTGACAAAGTCAAGGGGAGACCCTACAGCTGATTGCATTGTGTCTGACAAAGAAATATCCATCTGGGGTATGAAAGTTGGTGACAGATGAAAAAAAGGACCAAACTCTTTAACGAGAATTAAGACAAGAAAAGGTTCAGCCAAGACAGAAGGAAGAGAGGGAAACAATCAGCTGAGGATACATATACTGCCACCTATGACTTACCAAGTGCTATGAGAACCCAAGCCCACATCAGAGGTCTTGATTTAGATGTCAGTCTTATTTTTTAGGAGACAAAGCCATCACATCTTTTTCTTACACAATCATTTTACCCAAAGCATTGTCAGTTTGTTTTGTTATTTTCACACACATCCTTCTATATCCAAGAGAAAACGGTGTTTACCCATTTAGAAGACTGGCATTCACATCTTTCACAGGGCTTAAACCAGATATAATCTTTCATCTGGGAGTAGGCAGAACGGAGTTCCTTCCTCAAGATCACATTTGGTTTATAGAAATGTGAGCAGATGCTTTTCCCAGAGCTCAGAAGCCAAACTGGAAGACTCGTTTAGCAGGATGTCTCCTCAGTTTGCTTGGGAAATAAAATAAATTCACAAGATGAAATGGTTCATCTTGCCCCAAAATAGTTTGATTTGCAGTTGGAAGGTTCAAAAATTTATCAAGGATTCTAATACACAGAAATCTCAGTTTTCTCCTCAGGTCACAGTTTTCGTGCACTAGCATTCTATTATTGAAACTCCAAAGCCCTTTGCCTGAAGAAATATTTTTCAAGCCAAAAACTCCATCCACTTAATAAGTCTCTTTTTTATTTTTGTTTAGAAAATCAATGTCATGCGGCTTTTGTTCTATGGATGTAAAATGCACACCTGTAAAAGAACTAAAGGGGCAAAATCTCAAGTTTGGAACATAGTTTTGAAGATACTTAAATATTTCTCTGTCATGTGAACCCTAACTGATGACAATCTGCCTTTGGTATTATATATGCATTCCCTACTATGGTGTTCTGAAGCTGCATGTACCCCAGAAAAACATGTTCTTAAATTAATCCATTCCTGTGGGTGTGAACCCATTGTAAGTAGACCCTTTTGATGAAGTTAAGATGTGGCCCACCTCAGTCAGGATGGGCCTTAATCCTAGAGTCCTTTATACACAATGAAATTCAGGCATAGGGAGAGAAAGCTATAGGAAACAAGAGGCTGAATATCAACAGAACTTGTAAGACAAGGGAGACACCAGGAGACATTGCCATGTGCCTTGCCATGTGACAAGCTAAGGAACAAGGATTGCTGGCAGCCAGCCCCAGATCACCACATCTTCAGGAAGAAAGCATCACCTTGATGACACCTTGGTTTGCACTTCTTCCCAGCCTCAAACCCTGAGCGAATAAACTCCCATAGTTTAACCAGACCCATTTCATGGTTTTTTCTTGAGCAGCCTAGGAAACTAAAATAACTACCTTCCATCATTGAAAATTTGAGGTCATTTTAATGAAGACTTACAATAAAAATAACATGAATTAGTAATAACCATAAACAGTTAAAATATACAAATAAGGGACAGTAAAGCACAAGAACATTGTAGAATTCTATACAACCTTTATAGCTGAGTAGCAAAGTTGATCTTCAGTTTCCTTAACACCAAAGGCAAGGTGGAAACGTTGTCAATTGTGTTTTAACCTGCCATACGAAAAGCTTTTTTTAAAAAAAATTTAGGGAGCACCATGTTTTCAGACACAAGATCCTAAAAACAATGTGGATTTTCAAATTCCATCACTTGTTTAATATGTGTGTTTACCCCAATATTTCTGCATACTTCTCTTTTACATGTCCTTGGAAATTGAGTTACTTTTCAGGAGGTATAAGTCCAAGATGCATTTGGGTGATGGTATGGATTTATAGTTGGAAACTTGTGGACAGATACCCTATTTCTGGCCAATATTTCTCGACTCTAACAAGGTGGGAACTTCCACTCCCACTCTCCGCTTTTCCCTGTCTGATGGAGCCCATTAGAGCCATAAGCCCAGCAGGCTTTCCTGCCAGCGTTCTTTCTGCTTCTGACCCTGTCTAGGGCAATACCAGAACCGAGGGTTCCTAGGGTATCACCAGTGTTTCCTGGCTTCCTTCCTCTTAACCCATCTCCATCTTCCTTGAGGATACACTCCAGATCTGTAATATTAGTTGTCTAATAGACTTAAGTTTTTGGTTGTGACTTTCAGCCTCTTTCTTTGTATTGCCATAGGTATTTTTCTTAACAAGTTGGGAGTGCCTTTATCTGTCTATTAGCCAGAAGCTATTTTAAGCCTGAAGTCATATTAAACTATTTTGTCTCACAATAATTCAAGAACAATACCAATGATCTGGTAAAAATAAAACAAAAACCTTTGTTTTTAACGATCTTCCAAAAAATCAAAGAAATTATCACCTTTCAGAGGTATTCTGATATTAGAGAGGCTCAGAATAAACAACAGCTTTCTATTTGGAACGTTATCTTTTTTATGCTATTTAAAACCCAATCCTTGGTTTGTCCCCAAAGGTCCTGCATGTTTTTTTAAGAAAATATCAAAGAGGAGTATATATCTTTGTCATCTGCACTGGGAAACCTTGCCTTAAGCTTCTATTATTCAATAACAAAAAATGTTTAAGTAGATGACCTCCAAAGGGCTAAATATTCAGATGCAGCTTTGGATAGGGTAAGAAAATAACTGGTTTTGGGAACAGAACTAAGAAGGACAGCTACTTATGGATCCATGGTGGGAATGTGTGTCTTCTGCGTGTTCAGTGCATTGGAAATCACCCGTAGTGGTTTCCTAAAACAGTTAGAATCTAAGGAGAGCTTCCATTCTATGCCCCAACCCCTTCAGACTGGAGTAAGAAAGTTATGTGTTGGAAACTTACGATAAGGGCTACTTTAGCCCGAATTTGGGGAGATGGGTACTGCCACTGTGGCTATCTACAGACTCTTTTCATCCTCCCTCCATAAGTAGTGAGGGGATAAGAAATGAATGTTACAGAACTTCTTTTTCTGTATATGAATATCTGAGCAGAGAATACCAGGTTTTCTTTAAAGCAGTGAATAAAAGACACCACTGGAACAGTCTTGCTAGGAGGATGACATTGGATGTTACAGCTCATTAACTAAGAATTCAAATGAATATTATTTCAATATTTTTCAGGCTTGTAGAAATCTTGGGAAGTGAAAGAAAATAAAGGATTCCATCAAACTTAAAGACCCTCAGAATTAGATGGAAAAATCAATTCCATATCCCAACAATCAGAGAAATGCAAAAGCCAACAAAGTAATGTGGCGGTAGAGGATTGGATGGATCCCACAAGACCACTTCCAACTTAAAGTTATGTAATCAGGAACATGGGGTTCAGGGCATCTACCAGGATCCTATCAACATTTTAGCCAAAGCCTTTTGTCTTTAAAATGACAGCTTCGAGCATTCTGGTAAAGCAATTTCAAAATTACAAGGCTTGATATACTCCCAAACTGTGTGAAATTATATAAAAACTCCCTTAATGGGTTAAGCATCTTTTAAACCTGAGTAGATTTCAGATCAAGCATACAAATGTTTGAGAGAATCAAATTCATAGTGCTGATGTATCTTTGTTAAGCAATCTATGTATATTTGTAATTTTATATGCCAGTAATATTTTAGATATTTTGACATATTACAATGAATTAGCCATATATATCACATTGATTTATACTTGTGATTTATGTGGTTTTGTAACACTTAAGAGAACTCAAGATTCATCATTTACATTCAAATAATCAAATATACAAAAGTTATTTAAGTATTTGAAAATAGTTTATTCAGACAATCAAAGTACTTAAAATTTAAGTATAATTTTAGTGAAATTATAAATGAAATAAAATATTCAAAGGCAGGTGGGTGGTAAAATTTGCTGGAATTTTCAAAGAATTATATGAAATGTAGTTCAAATCAAAGCTTCTTTTAAAAAAATACAAGATTTTTGTATCTGTAATTTTAATGGATTAAGAATTTTCAAAACAGAGTAAAACCATGAATTGAATTTTCTACATCTACAAAGCATCCTAGAAATTATCCCCAAAATCTTATTCAATGTGTAAATAATGAAAGCAACCTTTACCTAATATAGTACCCATATAAACCTTAAGGCATATGTTCAATCTTTCAAATTTCCCTTGTATGGGCAGTGCTTGGTCTTTACTTAGGGGTTTTAGGGTGGTGGTGATAAGCTTCCTGTACAAAAAGCAAAGTAGAAGACAGCAGCCAATGGGCATGAATTGATGGGAGAATGTATTCAGTTACCCACAATGCATAGTACTGATTCAGCATAGCAGCTACTTCACACTTCTCCCTTAAAATAGATACATATTTAGTCTCAAATGTCATTCACAGGATGTGGTTCTTCAGTACTGTTAAACTGTTGGGATCCAAAGTAAGAGAACTTAATAAATTATTCTTCCAAGAGAAACTTCCTAAAGGGCTACTATTAAAGGAACCAGAGCTGTACTAATAATATGCTATAAGCTTCATTAGGTATTCATTCAACAGGCATTTTGGGTACCCACTATACGCCAGGCACTGGAAATGCAGAAAGGAAGAGGACACACATGCCATCCCCCCAACCTATTAGTTTACATGAGAAGTGAACAATCAGAGAAGCAATTTACATCACAACATGATAGGAGCATCCACAGGGTGAGGAAGCCTTATCCTAGTCTGGAGGGATGTAGGAAAAATGTCTGAAAGAAAGTTATGATTGACTTGGAACTTAAAAAATAAGTAGGAGTTGTTTTTGTTTGCTTGCACTTATTCTATAGAAAGGAAAATTTTGAAAATATGGCTTTCTACGAAATTCCAATGCTAATTTGGAGGCTGGTGAGCAAGAAGGAAAACAAGCTAAAAATAAAATCCTCCTTTGGCATTCTGGTATTTAAAAAAATACATTTGTATTACTGGACTGACAAAGCTCAAATTTCAGATATCAAGGGGAATGCAAAGAAGTTGTAACACCCCAGGCAGTATAACTGATTAGGACAAATGTTGAGGGGACTGGGCAAGGATGGAGAGAAGCAGAGTATGTAACCGGTGTTCCAGTTTTGCAGAAACTTGGAAGCCTATTGATAGATGATGATCCAAATTGGACAACTGGTTCAATGTGAAACTGCTGCCTAATGATAAAATATGTTCTGGTGGGAATGCTGCAGAGCCTCACACAACTGACGATTTTTGACACAAAATTATGACTTATCAAACCACATCACCTGAAGGGCTACATTCAACCTCTCCTCTCCTCACTGGATTTAAAACATAGAGAATTATTTAAAAATACTGAAGATTCAGAGATACCACTAAGAGCTAGGCCACACATATTTAGAAATTTGCATCTGGGCCGCAACCAGTTTTGTTTTTTTTTTTAAGCTTGTATTTATTATTTCCGATCTTTTTTTTTTTTCACTTACAATGAGATTTTCCTTGTATATCTTATTCAATGTATAAATTTAATGAAGGTCTTTTTGTTTTTTTGTTTTTAAGATGGTATTTCCATGTTTACTGTTGAACCAGCATTACTTTTTATTTATAGAAATGTGAGATAATTTATAGCATCCACAAAAGTTGGCATGTTCTATAATGTCCTAATAAATGCCTCATTAAAGGTGCATTTTATCCAAATAGTTTTGTAAAATTTTTAAGATTTATTGAATGATTCCTCAATGCTTAGCCCTGCCCTAGGTATTTATGAGGTGCTCCAATTAAAGTTTGTTGAATTGCATGTGTTTGCGTTGTGTTGCATCAAATAGCATTGCTTTGCATTTAATTGGGTTGGGCTAAGATTGAGATGGGTTGCAGTGAATTAGGTTGAGCTGAGTTGAGCTGAACTGAGTTGGGTTGTACTGAAATGAACTGAAAGAATTGGCTAGACTGAGAAAGATATGTCCTGCTTCATATGATGAGGCACCTTGTGGGTTTGGTTCATCCCTTTATCCCCAGGATCTATCATATCGCTTAGTATAAAGCATATGCTCAATAAATTTTTGAGGAATAAAAAATAAAATAAAATGACAGAATTGTATCATCAATGATAATTATTTATTCAACAATAATTGTTTATCATATACTATGTGGACACAGTGCTATGTGCTAGGGGTACAGTGATGAATTCGAAAGATTAGTTTACTGACGGGTATCAAGTAAGCAAACAGACAATCAGAATATAGTATATAATGGTATCACTAGTTTTGTAACTACAGGAGAGCCATTCATATTATTTGCTGAAAGATCAGTACCATCCTGAAATTATGCATTGTAATGGCCTTTGTAAGTGAAAAAGAATAAATACCAAGTCCTATGCCCAGGACAACACATATGTTTATGTCCTGTAAAAGGGGCATTGATCTTCAATTTAGTGAGTAACAATCTTCTCTATCTCAGAAAGGATTTTCCAACTCAGTTATATTGTCACATAGGTCAGGGAGTCAAATCATGAAGGGTATTGGGAGTTATTGAAGTATTACTTTAAGCAAGACAATCTATCAGATTTTCTTTTTGTGACATCTTTCTAGCTAAAATGTTAAGAATAGTTTGAAGGCTAGATGACCATCTAAGAGGCTACTTCAATAATCTGTTCTAAAGGATGACACTGGGTGTATTTTTTCCTCATGTCTCTCTGGCTACTCATTTCCATTTTTATTTGCTGGTTTCTGCTTCCGCCTCTACCTTCTAAATGTTGGAATTCATCAAGGATCTATATGAAATCATCATATATTCTTTCTTTGCACTTACTGCTAGAAAGTCTCTTTCATTCCCATGGTTTAAAATATCTTCTGGTGGTATTTATGTCTCTGACCCTAATCTCATCCCTGTGCTCCACTCTGTCGGAAATAAAGCGGTGCCTGTAAGGGAATAAACGCTCTCTCGGTTCTGGAGGAGAAAAGAATTTATTTACAATCTTGCAAGATGGGGCGTCCAGCCAAACACGCGGGAGGCTGGCGCGCCAGAGGAAGAGAATGGCGATGTTTAAATCCCCTACTCCTAATTCGCAAGTCCCTCCCCTGTTTCCCCATTGACTGGGTACTACAGAGGTTACAGCCTATCCGAGAACACTAACTAATTCATCTTTTGAGATTTTAATTTGTACAGCCAATCCCAGAGAGCCAACTAGCTCATTATTGAGATTTTGAACTGATTAGCCAATGCCCCCCCAAATTTTTATTTTTTTGCTGTGAGTTCCCGCCTCTGATACTACCTCATGTCTCTTTACATCAGGCAGATTCTCTCTTCTCTTTGTCTGGGGCTTGTTTAAACTGGTTTTGCCTCCATTTCCCTTATTCCATGCTGTCTCTATGTGAAAACGAAACTTATTCCTTTCTTACAGATTCCCTCCTCTTTCTTTTTTAAACACTTTTAGTTTTCACATTTTAGATTCTCAAATTTGCTAAGGGCTTTTTCACATTCCTCATCATACGGATCTTTCTTATTTTTGATTCTAGTGGTTTTGATGGGTTTTTGAACTAGCCTTTGAGCACACAGGATTATGTAGCACCCAGCTGTTATAAACATTTTGGCTGGAATGATAAGGAAAATTAAAATAGATGTTGCAATTCCTTTCCATTCCTCGAACCAATTTTCCAACCATTCTATGAGTGGGTTGTTAATGCTAGAATTCTTTTCTAGTTTCTGAAATAAGGCTGTTAAGCCTTGTAGGGCTTTGGTGATAGTTCCATTAGGCGCGGTATTATAGGGGATGAATGTGCGACAATTTCCCCCAACTATAGCACAGATGCCTCCTTTTTCAGCTAGCATCATGTCTAGGGCCATTCTGTTTTCCCATGCCATTCGGCTAGTGGCATCTAACTGTTCTGCTATTTCTTTAATGACATCCCTGGTATAGTTGATAAATTTTAGCTGATGATTGACATTTTTATTGATGGTGACCCACCAGAATAAGGACGATTTAAATTCTGCAGCTACTTGATTTTTAGCTTTAAACTCATTAGGAACTTTCTGGGGAACCCCTATACTATCTACAAACATTTTTTTATTGAAGGAACTAGGTACACTTTGTACATTTTTCTTTTCTCCTTTGCCTTGGGTTGGTACTTTTTTATTACTTTCAAATGCCAGGGTAAATGAGATAGCCAATTGAACCAGAGCACAGGTTCCTCCCCACCTTTCAGGTAGTGTTGGCCAGAGGATGCCCTTCCCACAGTACCACCAGAGGTCTGCTCGGGGTATAGTTAGGCTGGAGAAGTTGCCAGTACTATCCTTGCTCACATTCCACACCTGTGTACACAGAGCCATGGTACCAAGATCCTGGAGCCCTTCTTCCCATCTGGAGAGACAGGCAGAGTGGTTTCCGGGACCGAGGTGAGATGCTGGTATGGCTTTGACACTTCCCTTCTGGACTGGAGGGAAAAGGGAGGACAACGTACTACAACTTTCACCAGGAGTAGCATTTTGAAAGAGGAGTGTTATACATTTAAACTCCCTTTCATGCTTTTTCATCCCCAAGGGGAAGGGCATAATCTGAACAGTGGGTTGTTTGGTTGTACAAGCATAACAGTCACTTCTGTTTAGACTCTGGATGGTATGTTTGCCCCATTCTACCCAGGCATTTGTATTTCCATAACCTGTCTCTATTTCTGTGGTTTGCTTTAAGTCTTTGGTCTTAAGTGTTCTAATGACCTTGGGGTCAATTTGAACTGGAGAGTTAAATTCCAGCCAAGTTTCCCTTAATGGTTTTTCCTCCAACCTGGGTAAGACCCATCCCTCATACTGTGTGGTCCACCAAGCAGTGTCCCAAGAATAACAGGGGTTAGGTGTCTCATAAGTTATACTCTCAAATGTTCGCCCCCCAACAATCTTGTTTTCTATTTGAACAGTCTGCTTACATAAATGCTTATATTCCTCACTCAGTTGTTGCTGACGTTTTAGATTTTTACAGCTCATTACTTGACAAACATCAAATTGTACAGTTTGAGACTTTAAGCCTTTGACTACACTTATAACCAGCTTAGCAGAACCTGTTACTCCTTGAATATAGAACATTATGATCAGTATAAGCAATTTCATCATTAAGCTATACACAGAGCACAATGCAAACATAGGGTTTAATTCAGCCCTTCCTCCCTCCTAGTATGTTCTTTCAACTGTTGCCTATTTAAAGTGATCCTTAGGGGATCTGAGGTAGGAGTCACTTTCCAGGATTCAGGTTGAGTTGCTGGATACTTATCGTCTGGTTCAGGCACCGGTCCCTTCACTCGTGTGTAATGAGTCCAGCCTCTTTCTGCCGTTCGGACTGCCGTCTCAGTTGTCAGCAAGACCTGATAGGGTCCTTCCCAGATCGGTTGAAGTTTGGATTCTTTCCACGACCGGATCAGAACCCAGCTGCCAGGCTGATGTCGATGGGCAGCAAATTCAAGAGGCGGGGTCTGAGCCAGCAGTCCACGGTGCCTGAGAGATGATAAAGTAGAAGACAAGGCCAGTATATAATTCTTAAGAAAAAGATCTTTTGTGTCTAGGGAGGGGAGCTCTCCAGTCCACCTGGGGAAAGGCAAACCAAAAAGCATTTCATAAGGGGAAATTCCCAGTTCTTTTCTAGGGGCAGTCCTGATTCTTAGTAGAGCTATAGGTAAGCACTTGATCCAAGGTAACTTTGTTTCCAAAACTAATTTAGAAAGATGTTTCTTTATGGTTTGATTCATTCTTTCCACTCTCCCAGAGGATGGTGGATGCCAGGGAGTGTGGAAGTCCCAAGTGACACCCAGGCTTCTCATGACATTCTGCAACACACAGGAGGTAAAGTGACTGCCATTATCAGAGTCTATATTTTCCACTAACCCATAACGGGGAATGATTTGTTCAAGGATAACTTTAGAAGTTCCCAATGCTGTAGCTGAGGATAGAGGGTAGGCTTCCACCCATCCAGTGAGGTGGTCGACAATTACCAAAATATATTTTAAACGACCGATTGGTGGCATTTCAGTATAATCAACTTGAATGCTCTGGAATGGTCTCAGGCCCGGCTCTCTTCCCCCTTGTACCTGTTTTCTTAAAACCTTTTTATTAATTTTTTGACAAATTATGCACCGCTCACAGATTTGTTTAGCAACTGTATAAAGGCCTACACATCCAAATTGTCTAAGTACTACATCACACATGGCTTGTACCCCCCCAATGACTCCCCTGGTGTAGGACTGCTAATATCTCCCTCATTATTTGTTTATTTAACATTTGTCTGCCATCTGGGAGAAACCATTTCCCCTGATCATTTAAGGTTGCTCCTAACTGTTTCAACTCTTTTACTTCTTTGGCAGAGAATGTAGGGACCCCAAATTCCTTAGGGATAGAGGGTATTAGGATCATTATTTTTAAAGGGGGGTAGAGAGAGGCCTCCTTAGCCTTTTCATCAGCCAACCTATTGCCTTTTGCCTCAAAAGTAGGTCCCTTCTGGTGTCCATTTATATGCACCACTGATATTTCTCTAGGTAAGAGTAGATTGGTTAATACTTGTTTCACCAATTCCCCATGAACCAGTTCTTTTCCTTTGCTATTGATTAATCCCCTTTCTTCCCAGATCTTTCCAAAGGTGTGGACTACCCCAAAGGCATACTTAGAGTCAGTGTATATTGTACCATCCTTTCCTTCTAATAATTTGAGGGCTTGATTTAGTGCATACAATTCACAAGTTTGAGCTGACCACTTATTGGGCAATCGGCTAGCTTCTTTTACTTCACAAGTTATCCCATCCACAACTGCATAGCCATTGTGCCTTTCTCCTTCTAGGACTTTGGAGGATCCATCTATGAACAGTCTTTCCCCCGAGTGCAGGGGAAGATCCCTTAGGTCAGGTCGGACTCGAGTTTGGTATTCAATTAGGTCTAAACAGTCATGCTCAGGGGTCTCTACTTGCTCAGGCCCCTTCCAGAGGAAGGAGGCCGGGTTTAGGCTATGATCTGTTGTTAAGACCAAATCATCTTTTTCCATTAGGATTGCTTCATATTTTAAGATTCGAGAATCAGTTAACCATTTCCCTGCCCTTTGAGACAGAATAGTTCTCACTTGATGAGGAGTACTAACTACTAATGCCCCTCCAAAGGTTAATTTCCTGCTTTCTTCTACTAAAAGGGCAGTTGCTGCAATGGCTTGAACACACCCAGGCCACCCCCTAGAGACTGGATCTAAAACCTTCGAAAGGAAAGCCACCGGCCTTCTTTGGCCTCCCCAGATTTGGGTTAGGACCCCCAAAGCTGTTCCCTTATCTACTGTAACAAACAGGTGAAAGGGTTTTTCGAGGGAAGGAAGTGCTAGAACAGGAGCTTGCACCAGTGCCTGCTTGAGTTCATTTAATGCCTTTATTTCCACTTCCTCCCATTCTATCTTGTCAGGCTCTTCCTCTAGTAATTTTTGGTATAGCTCTTTAGTTCGAGATGCAAAAGAATCTATCCACAATCTACAGTACCCTACCAATCCCAGGAATTTTCTTAGCTCTCTTTTTGTTTGAGGAAGAGGCAACTCTACTATGGCCTGGATTCTTTCTGGATGGATTTTTCTTTTTCCTTCACTTATGAGGTGGCCTAGGTACTTAACTTCCCTTGCTACAAATTGCAGTTTACTTTTAGATACCCTTAATCCTTGTTCCCCTAAAAAGTTCAGTAGATTTTTCGTAGCTTGAGCCACCACTTGCCTTTCTTTACCTGATATTAATAGATCATCTACATATTGCAGAAGGGTGATTTCAGGTGGGACTGGAAATTTTTCCAGTACCCTCTCTAACTCTTGCCCAAAGAGATTGGGGGACTCCGTGAAACCCTGAGGTAAGACCGTCCATCTGTATTGCTGCTTTCGCCCATTGAAGGGATCTTCCCACTCAAAGGCAAACAGGTCTCTACTTTCTGGATCAAGGGGACAGGCCCAGAAGGCATCCTTTAAATCTACTACACTAAACCACTTATGATGGAAGGGAATTTTACTCAGGAGAGTGTAAGGATTAGGAACTACAGGGTGTCGAACCTGGACAATTTTATTAATGGCCCTTAGATCCTGCACCATTCTCCAGCTACCATCTGGTTTCTGAATGGGGAGAATGGGAGTATTAAAAGAGGACATACAGGTTTCCAAGAGTCCATCCCGAAGGAGACCCTCAATGATGGGTTGGAGTCCCTGTCTTCCTTTAAGAGGAATAGGATATTGTTTCTGGCACACGACCTCCCCTTCCTTTTTTAACTTGATTTTAATTGGGGGAATTTGCAACCCTCCCCTGTTTCCTTCTTTTACCCATACCTCCTCCTTAATGTCTCTTTCATCTTCTTCAGTGAGCAGGGCCAAAACCTCAATCCGTCCATTCCTTACCTCTAAATCCAGTCCCATAGGTATTATTAGGTCTCTTCCTAATAAATTACTCCCAGCTTCTGGGATGTGCAACAAGGGAGCTATGATTTGATTATTTTCCCAACAAATGTTAGTAGGTTCAAGAATGGGAACTTTAAATCCCTCCCCTTTTACCCCTGTGACGGTGAGGGAACTGCCAGAGAGCCTGGCCCCCTTTGGAAGATGATTTACAGAGGAGCAAGCTGCTCCAGTGTCTACCAAGAATGTAATTTCCTCTTGATATGGGCCCACCTTTAAATTTACTAAAGGCTCCCGGTGGGCTTCTGAGATGAGGAGCCTCTGACTCTCCTAGTCTTCAAAATTCATTAGCGGTATAACTCGACCCTCCTTCTGTAAGTCTGGGCACTCCCTTTTGAAATGGCCAGGCTTTTCACAATGATAACACCCTGCAGAGTTCTGCATTTTCCTTGCTCCTTTTTTTAAATCAGCCCAGCCCCCTCCCCTATCTCGCCTCTGTCTGCATCCCCCATTTCCTGTTTCTAATCTTTTCTTGACCAAGTGGTCAATAGTGGCTATCATGACTTTAGCCTGCTGCTTTTGTTTTTCGTCCTCCCTTCTTACAAATACTTTCTGTGCTTCCCTTAATAACTCCTCCAATGGCTTATTCATCCATCCATCTATTTTCTGAATCTTTTTCCGAATATCAGGCCAAGATCCCTTCACATAGCTGACCTTTAACATTCCCTGGGCTACAGGGTCATCAGGGTTCATACCTGAATATTTCCTTACTTGTTCTCTCAATCTTTGTAGATAAGCAGAGGGAGACTCATCTTTCTCTTGATTTACCTCAAAGGCCTTATCCAAATTTTGAGATTTGGGTACCGCCAATTTTATTCCCTCTACAATGAGGTCTCTGAGATCCTTCATTTGTGCCCTATCCTCTTTATCATTATTATCCCAATCAGGGTCAGTATTTGGAAATTTTTGCTCTGCTGCCATCACCCCTTGCCCTGGCGGGTGTTGCCTTTCCCATTCTTTCATAGCAGCCCCTCTTATCATTCCTCTCTCCTCTTTTGTAAAGAGGATGTTTAATATGGACATAAGTTCAGACCACGTGTATAGGCTAGAGCCTAGGAACTGATCTATTTGCTCAGCCAGCCCCATTGGGTCCTCTATTAGCAATTTCATCTCCTTCTTAAAATTTCTTACTTCTGCACTCGTTAATGGGGCATTTACATACCCGACTTCCTTTGGCCCCATAGGCACCTCCCTCAAGGGGTAAAGGGATTTAACGGGGTGATGTTCCCTTACTCTCTTTCCTTCAAGAGTTTTTGGAAATGGAAAATTCTGTACATCCTTTTTGCACTGTATTAATTCTTTCCTCAACCATTGATGGGTCATATCTGGTGGGGCAGTTGGCGCCGATGGGCCTCCTGATTCCCCTGGAACCTGTGCGGACCTTATTAGGTCCTCAGACTCTAACAATCTCTGCCCTGGGGGAGGAGGGGAATAGTAGGGAGGAGGAAGGCTTAATAAGGGGTCCCAGGGTTTAGATTCTACCAACTCATCTTCCAAGTTTGGGTTTTTATCTTTCACAAGGTAAAGGGGAGTTTTTTTGTTCTTTAGCCAGCACGTGGCATAATCAGACTCCTCCTTAGAAAAGGGTTTCTTCTCATTAACATAAATTACAAGGTTGGCACAGAGCCAGTCCTCCTCTGACCCATACTTTGGCCAGAATACGTCTGGTGGTGAAATGCTTTCTTCAGTCCAAATGTAACAACAGTATTTAATCATTTTCTTTTTGTCCTTTCCCTTGGTCCGATCGCTATCGGTCCAATATTTTAACATCCTACCTAGTGGGCTATCTGGAGGGATGTCCCCGAGGGACTCTATAGGTGCCCCCTTTTCTTCTTCCCCGGCCGGCCAACTGCCTCTATTTCCCATCCTGAGTCTTGTCTGGGCTTCTTTCTCTCAGTTCCTTTCGCTTCGTCTGTCTCTGGCCCTTTCCCTCGCGGGAGAAGGGAACCGCAGATTGAGACTCCGCACTCGCTTCGTGCAGTATGTCGCACGTCTCAGTCACACACAAGCAGCTCCAGACTCATCAGGAATTCCCGACCACCAAGGCAATATATTACTTTCCTTACCTTGGTCCGTGCACGGAGTTGCCTGGTCAAACAGAGGCAAGCCCTTTCCCCCTTTTCTCATCCACAACCGGCAGATCCAAGCATCTGGTCTCGGGCCCTTTAGCTGCCGGAGATGGGCCCCCAATGGCGGAGTCCGAGACCGCTCAATCAGCGGGGCGCGCCTTCCCTTTGTCCACCTCGGGGGTCCCCCTCCGAAGCTTTGGATCCCGGACGAGCCCCCAAGTTGTCGGAAATAAAGCGGTGCCTGTAAGGGAATAAATGCTCTCTCGGTTCTGGAGGAGAAAAGAATTTATTTACAATCTTGCAAGATGGGGCGTCCAGCCAAACACGCGGGAGGCTGGCGCGCCAGAGGAAGAGAATGGCGATGTTTAAATCCCCTACTCCTAATTCGCAAGTCCCTCCCCTGTTTCCCCATTGACTGGGTACTACAGAGGTTACAGCCTATCCGAGAACACTAACTAATTCATCTTTTGAGATTTTAATTTGTACAGCCAATCCCAGAGAGCCAACTAGCTCATTATTGAGATTTTGAACTGATTAGCCAATGCCCCCCCAAATTTTTATTTTTTTGCTGTGAGTTCCCGCCTCTGATACTACCTCATGTCTCTTTACATCAGGCAGATTCTCTCTTCTCTTTGTCTGGGGCTTGTTTAAACTGGTTTTGCCTCCATTTCCCTTATTCCATGCTGTCTCTATGTGAAAACGAAACTTATTCCTTTCTTACACACTCTCATTTATCCAACTATTGATTTATCTTCACTTGAATGTCTCCCCAAAAGTTCAAGATTAAAATGTCCCAAGTTTACTCTTGAAATATCTTCCTTCCCTCCTGGGTATTTCCATTTCATTAAATGCTACTGCCATGTATCTAATTCCTCAAACCCTAAGCTGTGGAAATCACGTTTGATCCCACCCTTCTATCAATTTCTGTACCCCCGTCCAGCCCCCATCTAGATGAGTGGTTTTCAAGGTGGGGTCTGAGAACTCTTGTGTTGGGGAGTTGGTTAAAAATGTAGAGGTCAAGTTCCTCTTCCCCAACATTGCCTCCCCCACAAACTACTTAACCAGATCTCTGGTTCTGGAGGCCAAGCATCTACATTTCTAACACATTTCCTGTTAATTCTGACACTAAATTGTAAAGATCACTGATGAAGAGTGTATCTTCAAAACAAACTTTAAATCACTCTAGTCTTCATCCCCACAACCATCCCTCCATCATCTCTTCACTATACATAATATAATGTAATAGCCTCTTAAATGGTCTCCTGTATTTCATCCCCTAACCCAGAGGTCAGAAAACTTTATTTATAAAGGGCCAGAGAGCCAATATCGTAGACTTTGTAGGCTATACTGTCTCTGTTGCAACTACTCACTTTTGCCATTATAGCACAAAAGCAGCCATAAACAACATATAAACAAATGGACATGGCTGTGTTTCTACCAAACTTTATTACCAAAAAAAAAAAAAAAGAAAAGAAAAGCAGCTGACCCATTTTCTCACATAATTGGAAGGATGATCTTTTAAAAGCGATCACTTGCGGCTTCCTATTTTTCTGAGAGCAACATCCAAGTTCCTAACCATAATCTTCAAGCCCTTAATTATTGACCGTAGCTTCCTTTCCAGTCTCACCTCATGCACTTCTACCTTGCGTATATCACACTCTAACCACATTTATATCCTTTTAGTTCCTAGAACACACCATCCTTTTCCTGGATTAAGATTTCTGAACAAGGAATTCCCTCATTCTGGAATGCTCCCCGCCCCCCCCTTTTGCATGGAGGTTAAGAGCATGAACAAAGCAATTAGACATCCTGGATTCTAAAAGTGCTTCCACCACTTAGTAACCTTTCTGCACCTCCATTTCTTCATCTTAACAATGAGAATCATACTAGTTCTTATCTTGTGGATTTCTTGTGAGGATTACATGTAAAAAGCTTAGAACAATGCCTCACACATAAAGTCTTCATAATATTAGATATAATGATCACATCTTCAGATATATCTGGACAAAGAAGGAATTTGACAAATTTGACTTCTTATATCAAAATCAAAAATTCTTTTATGATTTATGCAGAAGTACTTGATATCCTCCCATGTGCTAAGGAGACAGACTCTAAAGAAGATAAATTAAGGATGTGAGCAGTTGCATTTCATAACAACATGACGTGATCTGCACAAGTCTCCCCCTCCCACTGCAGAAAACTCCTACAGAAGCATTTCCCATCGTTTGATGCAGAGAGGATGATGACAAATTTCTGACAGAGATTTAAGTTGCAGCATAATAACTACCATATAAAGGCCACAGTTAATTGCACAGTTCTTAAGCTTTATCAGGGTACTATTGTGTTTTTATCATATTCCCTGTTCATTACTAGTAAGAAAAAATAATGCTGGTTTAGTGCAACCATCCCAAGAGCAGAGTCTCATTCTTCCGACACACATGTGATCAATATACAATAAATGTTAAATTCTCTGACTACCAATTCAATTAGCTAGTAGAGCCTGCAATGCTGTAATTAACATTTAACATGTAAATCCTGAAGACTATTTACTAGGATCTCAACTGTTGGCCCTGTTAATTAGTCAAAGACTAGTTACCATTGACTTTGGTCTCCCTGACCCTTAGGAAGACACAGCTTTACTCTAGGGCAAACAATGGGTCACAGAGTGTGGCTTAGGAGCAATGAAAACCCGTTACGTTTCTCTGTGGACTGGTCTCTTGTAGTATTACCATTTATAAAATGATGTCTCTAATAGCAAGCAATAACCATCTACTTGGCTAGAAAAATGCTACCATCCTGGGTAGGATTCTGGCATCACAATTCCGTTCACTGGACAGTATGCCTGTTCTTAGTCCAACATGATAATTTCTTATTCATAGACCTTTATGACCTATTATTACAATATTAAGACTATTATACCTTAATATCTAGAGGGATAGCCCTCCTTTACCTTTCTTTCTTGCCACTATATTTTCTTAAAGGAATAGGTCAAATTTTCTTGTTTTGCATGTCCCACAATTTTTTATTTGATACCAGGCAGAAACAGTAGGGAATGAAGTAAATAATATTTATAACCAAAAAAGGGAATGTTCCTTCCTCTGTAGGGCCACTGGCACAGTCCTGAGACCATCTACCATAGTTGAGCAGCAGGTTTCTCATGCTGACATCTGTGAGATTTCTCTCAGCTCGCTTGTTCTGACCCCTGTATTTTTCCTGAGTTTTAACAAAGACCTGTGGGAAAAGAGTGGGGAGGCAACCTCTCTTCATGTCTGGGTATCCTACGCACTCTACACCATCATGACAGCTTGCACACTTTAAAGATTTGTTAAACTTTCACTGGATTTCTTCTTACCTGTGTCCAGGGCAGATTCTCCCTCCTTCTGCTGCACCACCAAGGATGAGAACAGCTGTGCGTCTCCTCTCTCCTAGGAAAGATCCTCGCTGTCTGGATTTTCATTCCTTAGGTTTCTTTGCATCCTCACCTAGCAGCTGGGTGAAAAAAACATGCACACAAACACACATAATTTTGTAATTTATCCAGATTGTTCTCATTATTAGGATAAGAGTAGAGTCTTCTTGCAATTTTCTAGATTCCGAAGCTGAAGTAGAAGACTTTCATTTGGAATTTTTGCTTTGACATTCCCAACTGAAATAGGCCAATTCTCTACTTATCTGGTTTTGGAATCATGACTACACTAGGCTAATTTTGCTTTTAAAATTTTCTGTAACAACTTGTAAAACAATAGGAATATCTGTCATTTGGCTTGCCTTTTGTAGTAGTCTTTGCAGGGCTTTTGTTTTGGTTTATGTGGTTTTTTTGTTGTTGTTTTCATTCAAAGGAGCTATCAATACTGCTGGAATTATACAAATATGTTCCAGGTTTATCTTGAACATTTCCCCCAAGGAGTCCTGGTTCCTTTTGGTGGGTGGGAATATTTAGAAAACATGCAATCTGGATGCTACTGATTTGGTCATTGTTTTTAGGGATTTTTAGTGGAAAATGTTCATTTATTGTCAAAATATCTTTGAGGCCTGGAAAATTTGTTTAGACTATACAAATTCTACTAAGTTCTGCTCTAGATGTGTACTACAAATTTTGATCACCACTCTTTTCATTATCATTCCCTTAGAAATGTTTCTTAATTTATAATTTTTCTTGTAATTCAAGAGCTACTTGGTGATATGTTATTTTCCAAATTACGGTTTTTAAAGGTCTTTGTTTTTAATTTCTAATTTTATTTCCTTATGGTTAAAGAATGTAGTCTATATGAACTTGATCCTTTGAACACATAGAGGCTTCCATATTTGTAAGTGATCCTTATTTTGAAAAAGAAATGTATAATCCATTGATCCTGGGAATTTGGAGAAGTCTAGGACTGAATTCCCAATAATGGCTTATAGGCTTCATCTGTTTTCCTTATTCTTCAGCCCAGCAAAACGTTTGTTCTGCCCAGGAGGTAAAGCTGCAGTACAAAGTATTCTTTTTCAGGGAATCCTCATTTCTGCTTCAAAACCTTTCAACTCATTGGCTCAGTTCCACCCAGATAATCTAAGATTATCTCCCTTATTTAACTCAACTAATTTTGGATCTAAATCACATCTATAAAATACTTTCACAGCAACCCCTACATTAGTATTTGAATAAATAACTGAAGAGTATAACCTAGCCAAGTTGACACATAAAATTGACCACCTCCCTTGCAGAGATTTTAATGCAATAACAGATATAAAACAATCATGGCAATGTTTGGCTTATGATGAATCACTTAATATATTAGAAGCATTTTTCATGTCATTATATGTTTCTTTGCAAACATACTTTTCAACATCCTGTCACATAGATTTATCAAACTTTATTTAACCACTCCTAGTATTGGCTGTTTAGTTTGTTTCCAAATTTGCACGATAACTAGTATTGTGAATAATACCCTTGTCTCATCCATACACACATATACAGATATATGTATATGGATACATCTATCTCACACATATACATACATAACATATATATATATACACACACACACACACACACACATATAATACATATATGTAACTGATTTTTTCATTATTAGAATAGATTCCCAGAAGTAGGATAAGTTAAAGGATATTAACTGTTAAGTCTTTTTTAAATTCAATTTTATTGAGATATATTCACATACCATACAATCATCCAAAGTATAGAATCAATTGTTCACAGTACCATTACAGTTATGCACTCATCACCACAATTAATTTTTGAACATTTTCAGTACCGCAAAAAAGAAAAATAAGAATAAGAATAAAAATTAAAGTAAAAAAAATCCCATCTCCCCCACCCTCCCTATTATTCATTTACTTTTTGTCCCCATTTTTCTTCTCATTTGTCCAGACACTGGATAAAGGGAGTGGGAGCCACAAGGTTTTCATAATCACACAGTCACACCACATAAGCTATATACTTATACACTAGTCTTCAAGAAACAAGACTACTGGGTTGCAGTTCAACAGTTTCAGGTATTTACTTCTAGAGATTCCAATACACTAAAAACTAAAACGAGATATCTATATTCTGCCAGAATGTCCTCTCAACTCAATTTGAAATCTCTCAGCCACTGAAACTTAGTTTCATTTCCCTTCCCCATTTTGGACAAGAAGGCTTTCTCAATCCCATGACACCAGGTCCAGGTTCAACCCTGGCAGTCATGTCCCACATTGATAGGGAGATTTACACCCCTGGGAGTCATTTCCCACATGGGGAGTGGGGGGTGGTGACAATGAGTTTACCTGCAGCGTTGACTTAGAGAGAGAGGCCACATCTGAGCAATGAAAGAGGTTATGGGGGTGACTCTTAGTCACAATTATAAGCAGGCTAAACCTCTCCTTTGCAGTAACAAGCTTCATAAAGGCAAGCCCCAAGAATGAGGGCTCGGCCTTCTAAATTGGTAGTTCCCAGTGCTTGTAAGAATATCAGTAACTCCCCAGGTGGGGAAGTTTAATATTTCCACATTTTCTCCCAGTCCCTCAAGGGGATTTTGCAAATACATTTTTGTTTTCTGCCCAAATTACTCTGGGAGGTACTGGGGCTTCACACTAACCTGTATAAACCAACCAGATCTCACTTCCTATTCGAAGTTCAATGTAATTATGGTGTTTGAATAAACTGACCATACAAGTTAAATTATATAATATACTACATAAAATATAGATTTTGCACTGAATAAACATCTCCTCCTTTGGTCTCACACAGAAGTTGAAGTTTTAAAACACTGTCAATATCGTCTTCTACCCTTTAGTCTGATTTACTTTAGTCCTAACCAAGTCCATTTTGTTCATATCTCTAATTGAACTTTGGTCTCTTTTTCAGTTTCCTTTAACATTTGCTATATGGGGTAATACTGACATTCATAGCTGCTGAACACTGGCTCTGAGTCTCAGGTGTCACGTCATACAGATACCTGAAGTTCCAGGGACCAACCAGGTTATACGCAAAGAGCTCAACATCTCAGAATTTAGAAATAACCATTACAGCTCAGGAATAGATGCAACTACCGTAAAAGCTTACCTACAATCTAGGTACCTTTACTATAAGCCTTCCCCTGAAAACCTATGCTCTCAGACTCAATTCTCAGAGTTTGCACATTATAGTTAGTCCATATTAGTGAGGCATTATAATGTTTGTCTTTTCATTTCTGGTTTATTTCACTCAACATACCATCATCAAGGTCCATTCACTTAGTTGCATATCTCAAAACTTCATTTCTTCTCATAGTCACTCAATATTCCATTGTATTTATACACCACAGTTTGCCATTTCATTCATCATTTGATATACCCTTAGGTCACCTCCATCCACTGTGAATCGTGAATACTGCCACCATAAACCCACTGTGTAAATGTCCATTTGTGTCCTTGGTCTCAGTTCTTCCAAGTATATACCCAATAACAGAGTTGCAGGACCATATGGCAGACCCATACTTAGCTTTCTGTGGAACCACTCCACTGCCCTACAGATGGGCTGCACCATTCTACTTCCCCACTAACAGTGATTAGGTACATCCCTCTCTCCAAATTTTCTCCAGCACTTGTATCCCTCTGTTTATTTTTAAAATAGTTTTGTTCACTACCATACATTCCCTCCTAAGTAAACAATCAATGGTTCCCAGAATAATCACACAGTTATGCATTCACCACCACAATCTATATGAGGACATTTCCATTTCTTCTGCAAAAAAAGAGGAGGAGGAGATGAAAGTAAAAATAAAAAAATAACCATATAAAAGAAAAAATAAAAATAAAATAAAGAGGTCAGACAATAACACTAATGCCAAGAATCCCATACCCCTCCTTTATATCCCCTTCTTACAGACATTTAGCTTTGGTATATTGCCTTTGTTACAATTAATGGAAGCATATTACAATGTTACTGTGACCTATAGACTCTAGTTTGTATGTTTTGTATTTTTTCCCCAATACCATCCCATTTTCAACACCTTGCAAAGTTGACATTCATTTGTTCTCCCTCATGTAAAACAGCCTTATATTTGTAAATTTAATCACAATCATTGGCCACTCTAGGTTTCACTAAATTATACAGTCCCAGTCTTTATCTTCTATCTCTCCTTCTGGTGTCAGACATACCCTTAACCTTCCTCTTTCAACCCTACTCACAGTCATCTTTGTTCAGTGGACTGACAATATTGTGCTACCATCACACAGTATTGTGCTAATCATTTCTGGATCTATAAATCAGTCCTCTTGAACATTCTGTACTCCTTCAGCATCAAATGCCCAATCTCTACCCTCTTTCTATCTCCTGCTATCTTCATTTGTACACTGTTCTCCAAACCACTCTCTCCTGTCTTTTCCTATCTGTCTGTAGCACTCCCTTTAGTATTTCTTATGAAGATCTTCTGTTCACAAACTCTCTCAGTGTCTGTTTATCTGTGAATATTTTAAACTCTCCCTCATTTTTGAAGGACAATTTTTCTGGATATAGGATTCTTGGCTGGCAGTTTTTCTCTTTCAGTATCTTGAATATATCATACCATTGCCTTCTTGCCTCCATGGTTTCTGCTGAGAGATCCACATTTAGTCTTACCGATCTTCCCTTGTATGTGATGGATTGTTTTTCTCTTTCTGCTTTCAGAATTCTATCTTTGACATTTGAAAATCTGATTAGCAAGTGTACTGGTGTAGGTCTATTTGGATCAATTCTGTTTTGGGTATGCTTTGCTTTTTGGACATGTAATTTCATGTCTTTCATAAGAGTTGGGAAATTTTCATTGATTTTTTTCCTCTATTATTCTTTCTGCCCCCTTTCCCTTCTCTTCTCCTTCTGGAAAACCTATAACACATATATTCATGTGCTTCACATTGCTATTCAGTTCCCTGAGATCCTGCCCATATTTTTCCATTCTTTTCCCTATCTGTTCGTTTGTGTGTAGGATTTCAGATGTCCTGTCCTCTCGATCAGTAATACTTTCCTCCGCCTCTCCAAGTCTGCTGTTGTATGTCTCCATTGTGTTTTTTATCTCTTCTATTGTGCCTTTCATTCCTATAAGTTCTACAATTTGTTTTTTCAAGCTTATGAATTCTTTCTGGTGGTCACCCAGTGTCTTCTTTATATCCTTCATCTTTTTTGTCACATTTTCTTTCAACTTACTGATTTGATTTAGAAGATTTGTTTGACATCTTTCATTAGTTGTTTCAACTTCTGAATTTCAGATGAGGTGTTGATTTGTTCCTTTGACTGGGCAATGTCTTCATGTTTCCTGGTGTTGCTCATGATTTTTTGCTGTCTAAACATCTGATTTTCTTGATTAGTTTATTCTGGAGGTTGTTTTCTCTCTTTTGCCTAGGGTTTTTGTGTTGGTTGTCTTTGATCTCTTTCTTTTCTTTGTCTCACTGGCCAGTTGTCAGATTGGGTCTGCCCCCCAGTCTTCCCCCAAATGTCAGGCACCCACCATGGCCTGCCTGACCAAAGAGAGGTAGGCCCTGGGCACCCCAGCAAGTTTACTGTGTGTGGTAATACAAATCTGTTGACATCCAATGGTGCTCTCTATTCTGCCAGCCAGAAAGACCTGGGTTTGTTTTAGAATCCTGCTTTAACAGTTAGGTCTTCCATATTTCTCAGCCAAAACAGGGCTGGTTTCCATACAGGATGTGTAGATCAGCTCCTGTGGTCCTAAGAAAGGTTGTAGAGCATCTTTTTAGAAGCATTTCAATTCCCTTGCACCTTCTAGACTGTCCAGCAGATGGCGCTGTTCAGTAATTTAGTAGTCTTCAGAAGCTGCTTTGCCTCCAACCACAGGCTGTGTCTATACAGATGAGCTAAAACTGCGTGTTTCCTATGCCCTCACTTTGCTAACCAAAATCTGGCTTGATGTGAGGATCCACCTGTGGCAAAAGATGTCCTCAGCATACTCAGTACTCCAGCCATCCCCAAGGCAAGGAAACAGCCACTGGCTGCTGTTTCCCTCAAGGGTTGGGAAGGGGCTTTAAGACCCAGGGCTGGAAACACAGTCTGTCCACGTTTTCTCAGTCTCTTTTTCCCTCACTGACCTGGGCCTTGAAATGTTCTCCCCTGTCCCTCTGGTCTTCAAATGGTGGGGGTCATGTCTCACTGCTGTGAGAGATTTTACAGACTGTGTCCCTGGTGGGAGGGGTCCTGCCTGCTGATTCTGTGCCTCTTCCACACTGAGACCAAGTGAGGGGGGAGGGGAGAAGACCGGCTGGTCCAAGATGGAGGATTCCTAACTGATATTTCTTCTCTTTCTTCAGTTTGGCATTTGTAGGGTCCTTCTCCAGTCTACAACCTCTTCCAGAGTTCCAAACAATTCAGAATTGTCCTTTTTTTGTTGTTGAATCTCTGGAGAGAAGTTTTCAGTAGCTATTTACATCACCATGTTGATGATGTGCTGCTAAGTCTTTTGAGACTCAGTATGTCTCCACACTGCAAGCTGTTCTCTAAAAAAGTATATACCAATTTGCACTTGCACAAGCAGAATACGAGTGTGTGTCCCAGAGCACCATTGCTGGTATCTGATATTCCATTTTAAATAAATGCACTTCCTCACCGTTTCAGTGTGTCCAAATAATGACTAAGTTGAATATTTATTCCATATGTGTATTGGCTATTTATTGTTTCTTATTGTGATAGTTTGCATTAATCACAAAATATTCCCTGTCCTTATCTTACCACTCTCTCCCTCCTGGAGTACTATGTTTCTGACCATACTGACATGACTATAGCATTAGTAGTAATTTCAATAATAGTTACCATTTTGCCTATAGGTTTTAGGCGTGATAATTTTCAGGTGCTTTCCATATAATGTATTTCTTCCTTTCATTAACTAGTTTGGGCAGATAAAATTATAGGCATTTTTAAGTGAGAAACCTGGAGTTCAGAGAGATGAATAAATTATTCAAGGTCACAAAACCACTAAGTAGCAAAAATAGAAATCAAATCCAGATTTCTTTTTTTTTACTTCAAAGATACTGTACTCTTCTTTCCACTGCCTCACACTATCCTTTTCAACTGGGGAAATTAATAATTGGTTTATTTATTTTGTAAGGAAAGTGTGGAAAAATGAAAGAAGTTGACATATTAAAAAAAAAGATGGATGATAGATAGGGAGGGAGGGAGGGAGGGAAAGAAAGAGTTATGTGACAGCATGTTAAAGTTGGTGGATTGAGCTATTGGGGAGGGGGGTCAGGGTATGATGGAGTTCTGTGTATGGGGCTAGTATTGTTTTTGCAACTATTCATGTAACTTTGAATTTATTTCAAAATAAAAAAAATGATAAAAAAAAGGGGGGGCAATAGGAGGGATCCCTATGGAGATGGACATGCTCTGTATCATGACAGTATCATGATACTATAGCCTAGTGTTACAAGATGTCACCATTGTGGGAAACAGGTACAAGTGTACAAGGAATCTCTCTGTATTATTTCTAACAGTTGCATGTGTCTAAATTATCTCAAAATAAAAAAGTTTAATTAAAATTGCAAAAAAAAAAAAAAAAAAAAAAGATGGTTGAAGGAAGGCCTGATTGGAAAGCGACATTCTGGAAAGGGCTCTGAGTGTGGTGCCAAGACAGTTAGATGCCAGGCACCTCAAGGACAGCACGGATGCCCATTAGGTCCACCCTGCTGTCCATGATGGGTGGGGATGTCTGTCCCACCTACTGCTCAGCAGTCAGTGGCCCTTCTCCTTTGCCTCCAAATTCCATTTGAATATGCTTGCTTTTATTTTAAAATGCCATGGTAAATAAAAATGATGATGACTGAAGAATAAAGGTAAGTTATTTTGTGAGTCATACCATGTGCTAACTCTGTCTGATTACTTCATCTTTATTTCCCTCAGTGTACACAGGAAGAAACAGAGCCTCAGGGAAATTAAGTCATTTGTCCCCCAAATAAAATGCAAAGTACACCTACTAAGCTGTGGAGCTGGAATCCAAACTAATTTCTGATTTTTGTCCTATTGCCTCAGCATGATACAACAGGTAAAATGGTGAGGTTGTCAATTGCAAACAAGGCTGTCTAGGTCCGCTTGGCCCATCAAGTTATTTTGAGACACCTTCATTCACAAGACAGTGGGGAAAAAAATAAGCTAAATGCGGAGTCTTTCTCCACTGCTTGCAGGCAAAAACAGAGGCCATGCCCAAAGGCTCCCTTGCATCAGTGGAAGAAGTAAAGGGCAGGATTTGGCCCCAGAGTAAGCAACTAGTGTACAGCTCATTTATTTAGAGGCAGGAAGTGATCTTTCCTTAATGTTCTCAGAGGATCTTACTTTTATTTGCTTTACAGCAATTTTCTTTCATATCATCTAACTCTAGAAACACTGAATCTGACTAACTTAATTCACATTTGTAATTTCTTAGATAAGTAAAAAAGTCAGACATGAGTTTTCTCAAATTATGCTAACATACTGAATCCTCACACAGCTACAGGCAGTAGTCAGTTTTATGATGAACCTTTTGAAGCAGTTATAGCTGCAGTACAGAGAGTTAAAAGTAACCTGCCTGTGGGGTTTGAATACAGAGAATAAGCTGTGGGCCACGCTGGGGACTCAATGACATAGGCCAGTGAGAGAGAGAAGGAAGCTGGGACCGGGCATCATCAGCACAGCGATTACCTGTGAGAACACTGACCCTTGGCAAGGTGAGATGACTGTGAGGGGTGTTACTAACGTGGATATAATTTAAGACATTTTTCTGCAACAAAACATTTACTAAATCTTCTGAAGTCACGCCATGCAGTGCCTAGCAACAGTACCCATGAGAGCCAGTAGTTGTCTAGTTCACAGCTTCTTGGTTAATGGTCTTTATCAGCCTTCATGGAGTATTGCCCTGGGCATGCACAGCTTATATTTTAGGTGAAAACGCAAAAGGACAGTTAAACAGATTTCTGGAGCTACTTTTCTGTAAGCTCCCTTCTCTGACTATCCTGTTACACAAATTCAATGACAATAGTCTCATACTTTGGTCTCTATCTCTGATCTCAGCACAACTAAGCACAACTACTGTGCTCTGATCATGCCCCCCCCCCCCGGACTTCCCTCCCAGGATAGTCACAGTTTCATCATATAGCCACTGCTCTGGTTTTTTGTATGTTTCCTTTTCATTTCTGGCCAAGAAACAGACCCTGAAATAAGGACTTATGCAAAAGTAGTTTAAGGGAGTCCTCCTAGGGAGTCTGGAGAGGCAGGGGCAAGCAGGACAGAAAAAGGGAGGAAACCAAGCGAGGGAGTCATTTAAGTTTTACTGTGGCTGGCTTCAGCCCAATTCCACAGGAGAGCTTTCGAATGAAGGATACACCTCAAATTGTTCAGAACTGAGGCAAGGGAAGAAGGCTTTCGAACTTCCCCACCTGTGGGTCATGGGCCAGAGGTCCTGGGGGTGGTCAGTAAATTCCTGGATACCTGATTCTCCACCTGCTCGCAGAAGAGGCTCCGACACCCTCACAGAAGTTGTCTAAGAGAACCCAGGCAAGAGCACACCTAAGGCAGTGGGCGGGGCCGCAACAGAACATTGAAAAGGGATACACAAATAGGGTATCTAACTGCTTGAGCTGTAGGGTGTTTATCTGAGAAGAGACAATATTCTCAGAGAGGAGTACAATCGGTCTTCAAATAGTCTCTCATAGAAGAGGAAGTGGGTGTATTATGTATGACCTGCAGAAATTAAACTGAAACTGATGGGTGGAAAGAACCTCAGGAAGGTTCAAGTTTCCCTAAATATTAAGAATAACATTTTAAGAGTCCCCTCTAAATGCAACAGCCTGTGTCTTTGTGTTCTGATTCTCAAGTGTTCAGGATCGCCCAGCCAACATAGTAGTGAATTAAATGTGGTTTCCATAACTCCCAAATTGTGAGTAAACTAAACAAACCAACTTGTCAGACTCAATTATCTGAATATATTTTAAGAAGAGGCTAAAGATCCAACTAGGTACACAATTTTAAACTTCCCTCCAAAGAATTGCATATTTATTAAAATAAAGCATGCTCATATCAATTTCTGTTGTTTCCTGCAACACTTCATATCATATGTTCATTCTTCTGGAAAGGTTTAGATCTAAGATAGTATGGGGCTAAGGGAATGGAAAAATGACGTCTATGGTCCACAAGTAATCTTCCTGCATTCTTATTTCCAGTGCTATGAAATATGTAAATGGAATGAAATTAGATCTCAGGAAAAGGAGGCCACAACCAATGTGGGACCCTTCTGAGAAAGGATGTTCATTCTTACACTTTCCTTCCCACTGATTTTTAAAAAAATAGCTTTGTATACTTCTGAACTTAGTTGTGGAGAATGGGCCACTAATAAAAACTAATAAAGTCTTGAGGGGCTGCAGCAATAAATGAATAAAGAAAAATTCTCTCACTCTGACCCCAGATGTGAGGAAGAGCCGCCACTCTGGGCAGACTTTCCCTTTAAGAGTTATGCAAATGGAACAGTCAGAAATTGAGAGAGACGGGGACAACCATTTTCTGTTCCTAATGTTCCATGTCCAGTTCTTCAAACTGAGGCTTTATCATTTTTTTTTTTTTTTTTTCCTAGAGAGCAGAAAATCCTCACTAGCAAATGTGGAAAGCCGCCTCCCGAATCGGGCCTAGCGTATGCGCTGCAGCCTGCTCTAGAGTTACCCCCGCCCATCGAGTGAGCCAAGATGGCGCCTGCATCCTGTTTCCGCATAGTGACGCATGTATCCGCCACCCGCTCCTACCAATCGAAATCCTGTATACGCGATACTAGCCTAGAAGCTTATTGGTTGTTAATTGTGTATAAAAGGTCTTACCCGGACGGGGTAGGGTGAGACAGCCCACAAGGAGCCGTGCCTGACGGCCACATCGAGGCTGCTCTCCCACGAGGCGCCGTGCCCCGTGTGGGAACCAGTAACACAGAATGTTCATCTAGCTGTAGTAAAGGGCTTGCTTTCACAACTGCCGTGTGGTTCGAGTCGTGATTCATGACCAGGTTAGTTCGCGCAGTCTGCATCTCTCTCTCTCCTTCCCTGTTTCCCCTCGCCGGCCGGGAACCGGGGACCGAGCGGGGCAGCGCCGGACAAGTGGTGGCCCGTACGGGGAAGCTCCTCCTCCTGCCTCGCTCTCGACGGTCCCTCTGTGAGGAGAGCAGCGCTGCGCGTCGAGCTTACGGCGGACTTCCCGCGCCTGATCAACGCGAGAAGGTGAGTGCGTCTTATTACATGATAGTTAGGGCCCGTGGGTTTTCAGGTGACCCCGGGGGACTCGGAAGAGCTCTCCGAGTGACTGAAGTATAGTGCCGACTGCAATCATGGGGCAGTCCGGAAGTTCACCTCTCTTAGCTCCCTTAAAGAACCTTTTGAAACAACGGGGTATCTCGGTCAGGAAAAGCTCCCTTCAGCGTTTTCTTGATGATGTTGATACTTTTGCCCCTTGGTTTGCCTGCACCGGCAGCCTTAGCCTACCCTCTTGGATGAAGCTCGGTCGCGACATAGACCGAGCGCGCCAGACGGGCGTGTGTATGGACCCGATTCTAGTACCCATATGGGAGACCGTCCGTGCGGTCCTTGAACTAGAATCGGCTACCGGCCTAAGCCCGTCCTCTGTCTTGCAAGAAGCACGGTGCGCGCTCCAAGAAACCCAGTCAGTTTCGTCAGCGGACGGCTCCTGTAAGGGCAAACCGCCGGAGTCCAGTGACTCTGACTCAGAGTCAGATAGCGATACTGACGAGAAGGCGGAAGCATCCCCGCTAATTGAGTGGGAGGAGCCTCCCGCCACACCCGTGCGGCCTTCCGCCCCGCCAATGTCTACCGCTGCACCCCCAGGGACACCCCAGCTCCCAACTGACGCCTTGGGCGGTCCCACCAAAGGACCTTGCCGAGAGCTCCCTCTAGTGGCCATGCCCAGTAAATGTAATTATCCTTTGCTGCCAGACCCGGAAACCCCGATGGGTCGGTCAGGGGAGGGGCAACCTTTGCCGTACCCCCCGCCCGAGTATACAGGCCCTCAGGACCCTTTGCCATTAGGTAGTGGTGGGAGACATTTCTGGAGATGGAACCCTTTCACAACATTTAGACCTTTTGGCATGCTGGGTGGCTACCAACCACTTGAGCCGCAGCCAGTCTCAGAAATGTACCCGGTTATTATCAATCCCCAAGGTGGCAATCGGCACGAATCATATGATTACAAACTATTGAGGGAATTGAGGCAGGCCGTCCATCAGCATGGCCCCAATGCCCCTTATACCTTGAACATGATCGAGAACCTCTCTGCTCTAAATCATACACCCGCAGATATTTTTCAGCTAGCCCGTGCTTGCTTGCCGTCAGGCCGATTCATAGATTGGAAAGCATGGTTTGAGGAGTTAGCTGAAGAGCAGGCCGCAAGGAATGCGGCGGGGAGACGTGGCGGGTGGAATGCTGACATGCTGTTGGGGAGAGGCGCCCATGCCCAGAACCAAACGGGTTTCCCACAAGAGGTCTATGCCCAGATCTTCCGCTGTTTTGTGGGTGCCTGGAAAAAGCTAACAGGTGAGGGAGAGGCTCAGGCCTCACTCAGCAATATACACCAAGGCCCCACAGAACCATTTGCGGATTTTGTAGCCAGGATGCAAACCGCAGCTGAGAGAATCTTCTCAGATCCAGGAGTAGCAGAGACTGTGGTTAAGCAAATGATTTTTGAGCAGTGCAACAAGGAGTGCAAAGTTATCCTGGCACAAAACAGAGCAAAAAATTTGACAGAGTGGGTCAGGCTCTGTAGAGATGCTGGCAGCCCTTTAACTAATGCAGGTCTAGCTGCCATGCTAGCCAGCTCCCTACAGGTGGCTACAAAAAGCCCGAGAACCTTAGGGGCAAAGTCTAACGGGTGCTATGGCTGTGGCCAATCAGGGCACTTTAAGAGAGATTGTCCCAATAGACGTCAACCCCCTGCCACTCAACGGTTTGGCGAACCAGGTGCAGCAACCAGGCCGTGTGGCCGTTGCCACAAAGGCCCCCACCGCGCAGAAGACTGTAAATCGGTTTTCGATGCGCAGGGTAGACGCCTCTCTGGCCGCCCCGAGCAGATTCCAAAAAACGGGAAGAGGGGGTCCGCCCTTTCGACGGACCCCCTTGCATGCCATTCGACAACACAGGATCCGATCAAATTCGTGCGTCCCCCGGCTCAGCAGGACTGGACCTCTGTGCCACCTCCAGACTCGTACTAACCCCCTCCATGGGTGTCCAGTTAGTAGGGACCTCCTTCAAGGGGCCCTTACCGGCTGGTACTGTAGGGCTCATATTGGGAAGAGCATCCACGGCCCTGAAAGGATTAACAGTTATACCAGGACTTGTAGATTCAGATTTCACAGGCCGTGCCCAAGTTATGGTTCAATCTCAGCGGGGCACCTTAGTCATTGCAGAAGGTGATAAGCTGGCGCAGCTCCTGCTCTTACCCAGCTTACATGCAGTCTTTCCAAGCAGAATCAGACAGAGAGGGGAAAAAGGGTTCGGATCCAGTGGAGCGATTTTTGAGGGACTCCATATGTCCCTGGAGTCTCGACCTATGCTAACCATTAAGGTGCAAGGCAGATCTTTCTTGGGCCTGCTCGATACAGGGGCCGATCGGTCTATCATAAGACAACAAGAATGGCCCCCCACCTGGCCAACGAGCAGGGCGGAAGAGCCCATTAGAGGAATAGGCCAAATTTCAGCGCCCATGCTCAGTGCAGCTGCCCTTCATTGGGCCGATGAAGAAGGACACCAAGGCAGTTTCCAGCCTTATGTATTAGCCCTGCCTGTGTCTTTGTGGGGAAGAGACATTCTGACCCAAATGGACGTTACTTTAATTAGCGGCTACTCCCCAACCTCTAAGCGACTGCTAAAAGAAATGGGGTATACCCCCGGCAAGGGTTTAGGAGCTTCACTGCACGGACGTGCGGAGCCTATACAAGCTGCCCCCAAGTCTGACAGACGAGGCTTGGGTTTTTCATAGGGGCCACTGAGGAGAGATTCCCACCCACACCTATAAAACTAAAATGGAAAACCGAGGCTCCGGTGTGGGTGCCTCAGTGGCCCTTGCCACAGGAAAAACTTGCAGCGTTGCACGCCCTAGTATCAGAACAACTAGAAAAGGGCCATATCGCCCCTTCCACGTCACCGTGGAACACCCCTATATTCGTAATAAAAAAGAAATCTGGTAAATGGAGACTGCTGCATGATCTAAGAGCTATTAACGATTGCATGGAGCCTTTAGGGCCCGTTCAGATGGGACTGCCCCTCCTCTCGGCATTACCGGAGCACTGGTCGATTTTCATCATAGATCTGAAAGATTGCTTCTTTTCTATTCCGCTCCACCCTGAAGACACCCCTAAGTTTGCCTTTACTGTGCCCTCTAGTAATCAAGAGGAGCCCTGTCAACGCTTTGAATGGACAGTCCTGCCCCAAGGCATGGCTAATAGTCCTACCATGTGCCAGCTGTATGTCGCTGCGAAGCTAGCTAGCACTCGGCAGCAGTTCCCTCAAGTGAAAATCATCCATTATATGGATGACATTCTCTTAGCCCATAGAGACACAGATCTTCTTAAAACAGTTTTGTCACATTTAGTCCTTAGTCTTAGAGAAGCTAACCTAGAGATTGCCCCTGAAAAAATCCAAATGACTGACATTACCACTTTCCTGGGGGCGAAAGTCGCACCCACTCATGTTTCCCCCCAAAAGGTGTCTCTCAGGCTAGACAATATACACACTCTCAATGATCTACAAAAACTCATGGGGGATATCAATTGGATCCGTCCATACCTAAAAATACCCAATGTCAAACTAACACCTTTGTTCGACCTGTTGAAGGGGGATTCTAATATAAACTCACCTCGAAGCTTCACTCCAGAGGCAAGGCGAGCACTATGCCAGGTGGAACAGGCGCTCAGTGGCGCTGCATTGAAGAGAATAGACCCTGATGAGCCTTTTGAAGCCTGCGTGCTGCCGACAGAATTACAGCCCACTGCGGTACTGTGGCAGCGGGGGCCGCTGCTCTGGGTCCACCCTGGAGTTTCCCCCAAAAAAGTCCTAGAGCACTATCCTACAGCGGTTGCAGACTTGGCCCTAGAATGCATTAAAAGGGCTGTGCAGCATTTCGGTCAGCAGCCCAAAAATCTCAGGGTGCCTTATTCTTCCCAGCAGCTTGAGATACTCACCGGATGCATAGATCAATGGGCCATTCTCCGGTGTACATTTCTTGGTCCCATTAACAATCAGTTCCCTAAGGCTCCTCTCTTGCAGTTTGTCACCCGGCACCCAGTGATTTTTCCCAAAGTAACCTCTCCTAGGCCACTAGCAGGCGCCCCCACCGTATACACGGACGGCTCCAGCTCTGGAACAGGGGCGTATTGTGTGGAGGGGGACACTCCTAAAACAGTGCTCTTCCAACCACAAAAGCCTCAATGGGTAGAACTGCAGGTTATCATTGCAGTCCTGGAAAGCCTTTCCGAGCCCTTAAATGTTGTCTCGGATTCTGCTTATGTTGTGAACTCTGTACAAATTTTAGAAACGGTGGGCATTGTTAAACATTCCTCTACAGTAAGGACGTTCTTTGCCAAACTACAGGAGGTTATATGGACCAGGCAACACCCTTTTTACATAACCCATATTAGAGCCCACACAGGTTTGCCTGGCCCTATGGCCCAGGGGAACCATAGCGCAGATGTAGCCACTCGACAGCTGCACATCTTTCCGACGCTGGTACCGTATCAACAAGCCCGAGAATTCCATGCCAAGTTTCACATCAATGCAGGTACCCTAGCTAAGCGGTTCAGCATACCACGTGCAGCTGCTTGAGATATTGTCCGAGCCTGCAACAATTGTGCAGAGCAGAGAGCAGTCCCCTCGGTTGGGGTCAACCCTAGGGGTCTCACCCCAGGGGATACTTGGCAGATGGATGTCACTCATCATTCAGAGTATGGTAAGATCAAGTACTTACATGTGTCGGTGGACACATGCTCCCAAGTTTTATTTGCCTCTGCTGAACCAGGAGAAAGAGTCTCCCACGTCATTGCACACTGCCTTGCTGCATGGGCAGCTTGGGGTAAGCCAAAGACGTTAAAGACGGATAACGGGCCTGCCTACACTAGTAAATCCTTCCAAAAATTTTGTGACAACATGGATGTCCAATTAAAACATGGCATCCCCTATAACCCTCAGGGGCAAGGAATCATTGAAAGAGCGCACAGATCTCTCAAAGACTTGCTTAAAAAACAGAAAGAGGGTATAGGCCACGGCCTGTCCCCAAAAGCTCGACTGTCTGTAGCCTTGCTCACATATAATTTTTTAAACGAAAATTCACAAGGAATGACACCTGCCCTGCAACACACCACCCCGAGTCCTCCGCATAGAGGTCTAGTCCGTTGGAAGGATGTCCTGTCGGGGCAGTGGAAAGGCCCTGACCCGGTGCTCAGCTGGGCCAGAGGCTCTGTTTGTGTTTTTCCCCAGGAACCAGGACGTCAACCAGTGTGGGTTCCGGAAAGACTGGTGAGAACCGTGACATCACCTGAAGAAGCCAAGGAACAGCTGTCAGAAACGCCAACGAATATACAACCTGAACCATTAGACCAAGCCTCCGACCCTGCTGATGATGGCGACGACCGACAAGACGATAATAGTAGGACTGACCACCCCGCGGTTGCCCAAAAAGAGGATCGGTAACTCTGTTCTTTGCTCTCCTATAGCAATCCTTCTAATCTGCCTTTTTCTTTTTAGTGGAACTACGAGTCCTTCCCCCTCACCAATGACACACTGATCCTCTCTTTTGCTAACCTCTCTGTCAAGGTTGTCAACACCACAGTTGCGGCGAATGCTACTTGTGAAACTGGTAATGGCGAGTTAAGTAAGGGAGTCTTGCTTGAATTTCTTAACGTTACAGGGAAGAGCCGCCAGTCTTGTGAAGGGATCTTGAGTAAAAAGGAGACTCAAAGGTGCCTTTTCCTTCCAGGGCTTGCTCCTACAGTCTGCAACCGTTCCAAAGACCCGGATGCCTCGCCGCCCCGCTATCCTAGTGTATCGCCCAAGTTATGTCTGGCTCCCCGTCAAGGCAACCGACTGGGTTGGCCCTGTTTCTCAAGTTGTTTCACTTAACAATATCCCCTTCTCTAAGTCTAGGCGTCAAAGAGGCATAAAAGAATGGCTATCGAATGCTGCCAGTGTAGCTTCCTCTTTGTTTGTCCCAACGATCGGGCAGGCTGTGCTACAAGCATGGACAGATCGGCAGCTCGCCATAACGATGGAAACGGTAAATGGCTTGGTCAACCTTACCCGAGACGTGCTACGCCGCCACAATCAGATGCTGAACTTAAATTTCCAGGCCATTCAGAAACTCCAAGCGGAGATAGATGAACTTGGACTGGAAATAGATGGACTCTGGAGAGTGCTTCAGCAAACATGTGACACCCGGTGGCTTACGGTTAAACTCTGTGTCACTCCTGTCAGGGCCAACGTGACCGGAAGCATTTCCAGAGTCTCTGATTGGCTGAAAAGGTCATATTTTCCTGAATTTGTTAATCTCTCCCAACAGGTGGAATCTAGTTTAGACACAATTGGGGGGATCAAGTTAAAACCCGTTAAAGTCGATCTCTCCGGGTTAGGCGAGGTTCTACAGAAACTATTGCACAGTGTTTCTTCCTGGTTCTCTTGGCCCAATTTAACTAATTGGATCCTCATTGCAGTGGGATTATTGGTGGGATTAGTCGTTGTTAAATGTTTGCTAGAACGCCTGTTTCAAGCGCAGCAGCAATTGCGTGTTACCACTATGATGGCTATGACTCCCACCTCTGTTACCCCCGATAGTGACCGATTTATTAACCATACCCCTTCCTGGTCGCCTCAGGTGGGGCGCTTTGGAGCAAAATTTGTAGCGAATCGCATGGCTGTTTCTCGGGTGTAAAAGGCGACACCAGTAGTCATAATTTTGTCTCAGGTGGGTCTCTAGGGCAGAGTCCTAGTTGTGGCCAGACTGGACCCTAGCCATTGCACAGAGACACCTAGTGACACCCCCGACTCTGGTTACTGCTGTTCCTGCCCCCGTCGTTGTTCCCCAGTTGCCAGGCAAAGCACTGCAGGGAGAGTCACGTTGCTTCCAGCTTACGGACTCTCCGGTCTCCATATGACGTGAGCATTCTGGTTGGTGCTAGAGGCTCCGCCGCTGGATGGCTGAGGCCTAGTCCAGACTCCCCAAAGCACCAAAGAGGTTGTGAACCATTTGGGTTCACGGGAGCACGCTCATCACTGGAGACACTGGGTCAAAAATAAATAAGAAAGGGGGAGATGTGGAAAGCCGCCTCCCGAATCGGGCCTAGCGTATGCGCTGCAGCCTGCTCTAGAGTTACCCCCGCCCATCGAGTGAGCCAAGATGGCGCCTGCATCCTGTTTCCGCATAGTGACGCATGTATCCGCCACCCGCTCCTACCAATCGAAATCCTGTATACGCGATACTAGCCTAGAAGCTTATTGGTTGTTAATTGTGTATAAAAGGTCTTACCCGGACGGGGTAGGGTGAGACAGCCCACAAGGAGCCGTGCCTGACGGCCACATCGAGGCTGCTCTCCCACGAGGCGCCGTGCCTCGTGTGGGAACCAGTAACACAGAATGTTCATCTAGCTGTAGTAAAGGGCTTGCTTTCACAACTGCCGTGTGGTTCGAGTCGTGATTCATGACCAGGTTAGTTCGCGCAGTCTGCATCTCTCTCTCTCCTTCCCTGTTTCCCCTCGCCGGCCGGGAACCGGGGACCGAGCGGGGCAGCGCCGGACAAGCAAAAGCTATTTAAAGGCTCTGGCCTTGCATTGAAACTGCATATTTGGCAGTAGCAGGTTTCAGCTAGATTTTCTGGGCAGTAAGTAATGCAACAGCAAATTTACCCTTTTTAATATAATGGCAACAGTCCTTGGAAAGAATGGGAATGACTTCAGGCAGTGCCAAATTTTAAATGAAAAATCTAACTATAGCTGTTCCTTTAGCTCTCTGGGAGAAGTCAGAATGAGTGTGCGGGAAGCCGAGGTCAAGGGTGACCTCAGCATGTCCCTTTGGAGACAAGCTCAAGGTATAGCTTGGGTCAGCTTGCCCTGCACCTGGCCCATGGGGAGGATTTGCAGTCCTGTGACAATGGGAACAGTGTGGAATTAAAAGCAATTTATCTGGGTTGAACCGGTTTAGGGCTGGTACCAAGCAAAGGAGGCTTTAGACTCTTTGATCTCTGAGCCCTTGAGCTATGGCTCGAGAAATAATCACTGGGCTATAAAGGATGTACCTTACTTATGTGGAAGCCAAGTGGCTTTCTCTTATGGGTCTTTCTGAATTCCACACAGGGCAGGAGTGAGAAAGGGGCATATTGCTGACAGAGCAAAAGAGATACGGTGATACACATTCATCATTACTGAAGTATCAGGAGAAACAGCTGCTTATTTGTAGTGAGAACTCTTTTCACTCCACAACTATCTATCCCTTGACTTGGCCATTTCCACTATTCCTTAAAAATGAATCTGTTTTATAAAAGCTGACTCATCTGTAATAAAATTGTCTGAAGTAATGGCCACCAATATAAAAGTATCCAAAAGTATCTTTTTGATACACTCTCCAACAAACCAGAATAATGAAGACATGTTAGAGAATGCCTAGAAAACGTCTAAGATAGGGTAGCAAAAGGGAAGGAGCTTCCTACAAGAGACCTCATTCTAAGGGAAGAGGGAGCCAAAGGGGCAAACTCAAGCTGGTAACAAGACCTGATGTCTACGAATGACATGGTCCACAAACACACTGCTTTGGGAACCCCATCAAGAAGTGTAAGGAAAAAGGGAAGAGAGGTTTTATCTCCTTTTCAGGGATGGTCTTTCCTTTTTCTCCCTCAAGGGCTCAGTGCATCAGTGATGATGCTCAATGGGAGATTTCAATGACTGTCATTAGAATGGAACAGAAGAGTTGTCCGCCTCTTGTAACAGTATCCAGAAAAGGCCAGTACTACCAGGAAGATGCAGCCACACCCACCCTGGCAGCAGGAGAGCCCAGGAGAAACCACAGTGTCAGATGGAAGTTGCAGCCACGAAACCAGTTTCCGGAGCTGATCACAAGTGATATGTGGGAGGCCCTTAATGAGACCCCTATTACTACTTAGACAAAAGGAGCTTTTCAGGAGTTTGAAGTACTGCATGTTCTAGTAGAGGAAAAAGCCAAAAAAAAAAAAAAAATACAATACAATGGTTTACTTAACATGAACCCATATACCGACAGATTGGTGAGGCTTACAAAAATCAGCGTTCCCTTTGAGAAGGGCTCCTTGCTTCATTCTGCCCAGTTGAACCAGGCAGAAAAACAGACATAATCTTTTGGGTTACTTGCCTTCACATCCTGCTTCCATGAACAATGGGGAAATGGTACAGAATCTAGTCCAGAAAAGACAAGCAGTGGAAGAATCTAGATTCTCAGGCTACTGGGGTGTCACAGCAGAGATCACTGATAATCTAATTCCAAGTTCAAAGTCTTATGAGTTTTAAATTCCAGAAGGAATAAAGTTATTAAAAGGGTTATTACCTGGCTCTGCATGTGCACCAACAGAGGTCCAACCAATTGGAGCAGAGCCACCATCTACCTGCCACCAGTAGAGCCACAGCAGGGTTGTATTCTGGGCATATCTGTCTCGGTTAGTTTGCTGCTTATTAGGCTGTAAACTATAGGTGACCCAAAGTTTACCTGCCCTCAACGCTTTCCCAGGAAATGCAAATTGCACCAGGTAATATCAAATGAAAATTCCTCCTGTTTGCCCTATAAAAAAGGAGGAAAAAAACATTTGTGGAAGCAGAAAATGAGCTATGACAGCATCTTGGCATGTGTGTGTTCTATGATCAGTTCACAAATAATACAATTTATAGAGACAGAAGAAAATATTTTCAATATTTTCATCATTATCAGTAGACTATAAAAAAGGATCACATTTTCTTTTCATTATTAGAAACAAAATGTTCCTTTTAGGTCAAGTTCTGCACAAAGTAGGCCCTTAGCAAATAAACATTGGAGAATAGTTGCTGTTTACTGTACCCATGAAGTAATTTTTTCACCTTCATGATGACCCTATGAGGAAGGTAGTAATATCCTTATTTTACAGATTTTATAGATGAAGATTCTACATCTATATTTTTATAGATGAAGATTCTTCATCTACAGATGAAGATTAGAAAGGTTAACATCCAAGTGGACAATTTCATAAATAAGAAAAAGGGAAATCATGAAAGATAATTTTAGAAATACTTAAAACAAAACAAAACAATGGATCAGCCCCCAAATGGCTTTTAAAGAAAAATTTTTCCCCAAATGAAAATAACTATATCTGTTTTCTGAATAGAAGGTAATGTATGTTCATTGTTACATTTCCTAATAACCCATGAATTTATTTTAAAAGAATTCCAAATAGAATTCCCAACATGACTGTATCCTGTAAGACCTCTGGGATGCATCAGAGTACTTGGGTGAGGAGATATATTTATAGATCTTGAAGCATCAGCTACCCTCTTCCCAAGCTCAGCCTCATTGCTAATCTCCCTGACTCAACTCCCAAGTATACTTTCCTGAGATCTTTGAGCTTTTCCAAATCTCTGTTCCTCTCCTGAAACACAGGCTTTTTTTTTTTTTTTTTTTTTAATCCAAAAGCATAAAATGCTGCCTCAGTGGCAGTAACCACAAGTGGGGAGCACCATGAGGTGGGTGATACTTTAGGGCAGGCTTATCCTCACTCACCTTTCCAGGCCAGGTAGAAAGACCATTAACTCACGCAGAAGAACTATCCCACTAGCCATTTCTACAAAACTCTAGGGGCAAGAGGTAGTTTCATTCGAGAGCCTGAAAAGCAAGCAGGCTTATTTTTGTTTTTTAAATAATAAAATCAGCTAACACATGAAATTTCCTTTTGTGATGAAAACTGCTCCAGATGATTTTTTTAAAAACAAAATTTGCCTTAAAGACAGTATAAATAGGTTACTTTTACATTGCAGTATTAGCTTTCTAAAAAAAAAAAAAAAAAAAAAAAAAAATTACCAACTAAGCAAAACTGCAACCTACATGAAATCTTAAAAACTCTCTATAAGGTTAAAATGGTATAACTTCAACTATGCATATTGATACTAATAAAATTTACTATGCTCTGGGCAGTAGGCTGACTACTTCACACAGATTATTTCATTTAATCTTCACAGTAACCCGGTGGGGCAGGTATGATCATCTCCACTTTAGAGGTGGAAAGCTGAGGTTTGGAGAAGTTAAAAACTGTGTCCAAGTGTAACAGTAACTCTTTGAATGTAATCTTAAAACTGTAAGCAAACTGGAAGTTGTAATAGTAGCCTTTAAATGTAACCTTAAAACAGCCTTTAAATGTAACTTTAAAACTGTAAGTAAGCTGTGAATGTGAGCTCTTGGTCTCATAAAGAATCAATGTGTAAATGTAAAGTCTGCACCCAGACCTGAATAAGCTTTCCTCTATTGTTCTTGACCTCCCAGATTTGAATAAGCTTTCATCTATCACCCTAGACTTGGACACACCTTTCCCAGGTGTCACAGAGGATGTAAATCCTAAAGGAAGTAGGAAATAACTGAGATTAAAACAAACAAACAAAAACAAACAAACAAAACAAAACTACTAAATGTCTCCATACTTCTGTTACCTGTTAACGAAGATGATTATCTCTCTTTGTCTCTGATGTGTATAAAAGCCAATTGAAAAATCACCATGGAGAGGCTGATTGGGAAATCTTGCATCTTCCCAATGGTGTAAATAAACCTTTTTTCCTCCTCAGCCCCATTCAGTGTGACTTTCATTGGCTGAGCCAATTTGGGAGTTCCCCATCTACACAAGATCACAAAACTAGAATTCAAAACCAATATGATTGGGGGGATTCAAGATGGTGGATTAGGAGAGACAGAGCAAAATTCTCCTCTATGAAAAACAAAAAGTGCTCCAGAAAAGCAGTTCCAGGGTTCCACCGGCTGGGCAGGGACTTCTATACCTACAGTGAGTGTATACTTGGAGAAACCAAGAGGCTGCATTTAAGATGGGTGACTGTTCAGCTGGAATGTCACCGGGGAAGGGGCAGCTGGAGTTGGCTGATGGTGCAAAGAAGAGTAGCCTTCCATGTCCTGGGTGCCATCCTCAGTACCTGGAATGGGTAATAACCCTTCATAGACCCACAGCCAAGAGCCCCCTTGCCAGGGGCTGACTATTGGAACAGGCAGATGATTGTGGGAGGGGATAGCTTTCCGTGCCCCATGCAGGCATCTTTGCAGCTGGCTGGGAGACAACCCTTTACAACCCCATGCCCGAGAGACTCCTGGAGGGAATATGGGATTTGGTGGGCTTCTGATGACATCCACTCTTCCTCCATAGAAGCCTGCAGTGTGCACAGCCTAGAAGCCAGAATGCTGCACGGAAGTGCCAGGAGCCCTCTCCAAATCCCAGGGTCTTGTGGGCATATGGCAGAGAGGGACTGTGGGGCATTTGAGCTGTGAGGTGAGACATGCAGCTTTGCAGCCCCAGAGTACTCCACCCACAGCCCTGGGAATGACTGGGAACACTGGGTCTAGAGCAGACTCCCTGCCAAACTGCACATGGCACACCCCCTAACCACAGGGCTGACAGTCCATAGTGCACACAGAAAATTGGTGCACTGATTGGATCTCCACATGGTTTGAACCCCTATCAGGGCATAGACAAAGTTGGAGAGAACTGGCTTGAGGGTAAGAGGAGGCTCAGGAGTGCCATCTGCTGGTAGGTCAGGGAAAGTGCACTCCACCAAGTTGTAGCTCTGTCAAATTATAAATGTTCAAACAATCCTGCATATCCTAAAAGAACCCTAGCAAGATAAGCAAATGCCAAGAGGCCAAAAAACAACAGAAAATTATAAAGCATATGCAGAAACCAGAAGATAAGGATAAATAAAACATCCAAATTAAGAAGCCAGAGGAGACACAGAACTTGGAGCAATTAACCAAAGAAGTATACACAAGTATCATTATCATGGCTAAGGATATAAAGGACATGAAGAAGATCCTAGAAGAGCATAAAGAAGAATTTGCAAGAGTAAATTTAAAAAAAATAGCAGATCTGATGGAAATAAAAGTTACTGTTGATCAAATTTAAAAGATTCTTGAGATACATAACAGCAGATTTGAAAGAGGTAGGTGAATGAATTAGCAAACTTTAGTATAGATGATGGAAAATGAAAACACAAAAGAATGAACTGTGAACAAAAATTGAAAAAGTTTTGAAATGGATCTCAGGGAAATAATGGACAACCTGAAGTACACAAACATAAGAATCATTGGTGTCCCAGAAGGGGAAGAGTAAAGGGCTAGGAAGAATATTTGAAGACATTGTTGGGGAAAACTTCCCAACCCTTCTAAATGACACAAATACGCCAAGCAAAGATGCCCAACAAACTCCAAATGGAATAAATCCAAATAAAACCACTCCAACACATATTCTTATCAGATTACCAAATGCTGAAGAGAGGAGAAAGTTATGAAAGCATCAAGAGAGAAGCAATTCACCACATACAAGGGAAACAATTAAGAATAAATACTGACTATTCAGTGGGCACCATGGAGGCAAGAAGGCAGTGGTGTGACATGTTTAAAATTCTGAAAGAGAAAAATTGCCAGCCAAGAATTATGTATCCAGCAAAGCTCTCCTACATAATTGAGGGACAGCTTAAAATTTTAACAGACAAGCATATGCTGAAAGATTTTGTTAACAGGAGACCTGACCTACAAAAATACTAAAGGGAGCTCTACCAGGTGAGAAAAGGAGAAAGAGGTCTGGAGAAGGGCACAGAACTGAAGAATTTTAGTAAGATACCTTAAAGGAAATAGAGGTGTGGTGGGGGATACATCCGACAAATAAAAACCAAGAGTAAGATGGGTGATTCAAGAACTGCCTTCACAGTAGTAACATTGAGTGTAAATAGATTAAACTCCCCAATTGAAAGATATAGACTGGCAAAATGGATTAAAAAATATGAACCATTAATATGCTGTTTACAAGACTCATCTTAGACCCAGCTACACAAAGAAATTGAAGGTGAAAGGATGGAAAAAATATTCCATGCAAGCTACAGCCAAAGAAAGCAGATTTAGCAATACTAATTTCAGATAAAATAGACTTTAAATGCAAGGATGTCATAAGAGACAAAGAAGGAAACTAGATACTATAAAAGGGACAATTCACTAAGAAGAAATAATAATCATAAATGTTTATGCACCCAATCAAGGTACTCCAAAAGACATGAGACAAACATGGGCCAAACTGAAGGAAGCAACAGATGTTTCCACAATAATTGTGGGAGACTTCAATACATCAGTCTGTCCTATAGATAGATCAACCAGACAGAGGACCAATAAGGAAACTGAGAACCTAAACAATGTGATAAATGAATGACTTAACAGACATATACAGAGCGTTACATCCCAAATTACCAGGATATACATTCTTCTCTAGTGCTCATGGAACTTTCTCCAGGATAGATCATATGCTGGGGCATGAAAAAAGCCTCAATAAATTTTAAAAGATTGAAATTATTCAAACCACATTCTCTGACCACAATGGAATGCAACCAGAAGTCAATAAACATCAAAGACCCAGAACATTCACAAATCCCTGGAGGTTAAACAACACACTCCTAAATAATCACTGAGTCAAAGAAGAAATTACAAGAGAAATTGCTAAATATCTAGAGATGAATGAAAATGAGAATACAACTTATCAAAACTTATGGGATGCAGCAAAAGCAGTACTGAGGGGGAAATTTATAGCTCTAAATGCATACATTAAAAAGGAAGAGAGAGCTAAAATCAAAAAACTAATGGAAAAACTGAAGAAGGTAGAAAATGAACAGCAAACTAATCCAAAAGCAAGTAGAAGAAAAGAAATAGCAAGGGTTAAAGCAGAAATAAATGATATGGAGAACAACAACAACAAAAAAAGAGAGAGAGAATAAATAAAACCAAAAGTTGGTTCTTTGAGAAGATCAATTAAGATTGACAAACACTTAGATAGACTGACAAAGTCAAAAAGAGAGAAGACCCAAATAAACAAAATAATAAATGATAGGGTGAGGCATTACTGCAGATCCTGAAAAATTTTTTAAATCATAAGAGGATACAATGAACAACTGTAGGCCAACAAACTAGATAATTGAGAGGAAATGGATAATTTACTGTAAACACACGAACAACCTAGACTGACCTGAGAAAAAAATAGATCTCAACAAACCAATCACAATTAAAGTGATCCAAAGTCATCAAAAAGCTTCCTACAAATAAAATCCCAGGATCACATGGCTTCACAGGGCAATTCTACGAAACTTTCCAAAAAGAACTGACACCAATCCTATGTAAATGCTTTCAGAAAATTGAAGAAAATAGAACACTACCTAACTCATTTTATGAAGCTAACACCACTCTAATACCAAAACCAGATAAAGATGCTACAAGAAATGAAAACTACAGGCCAATCTCCCTAATGAATATATATGCAAAAATTCCAAACAAAACATTTGCAAATCGAATCCAGAAACACATTTAAAAAACCATACACCATGACCAAGTGGGGTCCATTCCTGGCATGCAAGGGTGGTTCAACATAAGAAAATCAATCAATGTATTACAACATATTAACAAGTCAAAAGGAAAAAATCAATTGATCATCTCAATAGATGCTGAAAAAGCATTTGACAAAATCCAACATCCGTTTTTGATAAAAATGCTTCAAAAGGTAGGAATTGAAGAAAACTTCCTCAATATGATAAAGGGCATATATAAAAAACCCACAGCCAGCATAGTACTCAACAGTGAGAGGCTGAAAGCCTTCCCCCTATGATAGGGAATGAGACAACGATGCCCACTGTCACCTCTATTATTCAACATCATGCTAGAAGTTCTAGCCAGAGCAATTTGCCAAGGTAAAGATATAAAAGGTATGCAAATTGGAAAAGAGGAAGTAAAATGGTCATTATTTGCACATGATATGACATTTTATTTGAAAAACCTGAGAATTTGACCACAAAACTACTCAAGCTAATAAATTCAGCAGGGTGGAGGGATATAAGATTAATGCACATAAGTTGGTAATGTTCCTATAAACTAGCAATGACCTAACTTAAGAGGCAATAAAAAAAAAAAAATTCCATTCACAATAGCAACTAAAAAAATCAAGTACCTAGGAATAAACTTAACCAAAGGTGCAAAAGACCTCTACACAGAAAATTACAAAATTTCACTAAAAGAAATAAAAAAGAAACTAAATAGGTGGAAAAATATTCCATGCTCATGGATAGGGATACTAAATATTTTTAAGGTGTCAATTCTACCCAAACTGATCTACAGATTCAATGCAATTCCAAGCCAAATTCCAAAAACCTACTTTGCAGACTTGGAAAAGCTAATTATCAAATTTATTTGGAAGGGAAAGGGGCCTTGAATTGCAAAAAAAATCCTTAAAAAGAAGAACAAAGTGGGGGGGGGGGGGGCATACATTTCCAGACTTTGAAGCCTACAATAAAGCTACAGTGGTCAAAACAGCATGGTATTGGCATAAAGACAGACATTTTGATGAATGGAATCAAATTGAGAGCTCAGAAATAGACCCCCAGATATATGGTCAATTGATTTTTGATAAGGCCCTCAAATCCACTGAACTGGGACAGAACAGTCTCTTCCACAAATAGGGCTGGGAGAACTGGATACATATAACAAAAAGAATGAAAGAGCACCGTACCTCCCACCCTATACAAAAATTAACTCAAATTGGATCAAGGACCTCGATATAAGAGACAGTACCATAAAACTCCTAGAAGATAATAAAGGGAAATATCTTCAATACCTAGTATTAGGAGGTAGCTTCTTAGACCTTACACCCAAAATATAAGCAACAAAAGAAAAAATAAATGGGAACTCCTCAAAATCAAAAACTTCTGTATTTCAAAGGAATTTGTCAAAAAGATGTAGAGGCAGCCAACTCAATGGGAGAAAATATTTGGAAACCATGTATCTGATAAGGGACTAATATCTTGCATATAAAAAGAAATCCTACAACTCAATGACAATAGCACAAACAGCCCAATTATAAAATGGACAAAAGATACAAAAAGACATTTCTCTGAAGAGGAAATACAAATGGCTAAAAAAACACATGGAAAAATATTCATCTTCACTAGCTATTAGGGAGATGCAAATCAAGACCACAATGAGATATCATCTCACACCAATAAGAATGGGTGCCATGGTTTGATGTGCTGAGCCCTCGAGCATGGGACTTGCCCTTATGAAGCTCATTACCACAAAGGAGAGTCTAAACTTGCATGTAATGGTACCTAAGAGTCTCTCCCTGAGTACCTCTTTGTTGCTCAGATGTGGCCCTATCTCTAACTGAGCCATCTTGACAGGTGAACTCGCTGCCCCCCCCCCCCACGTGGGACCCAACTCCCAGGGGTGTAAATCTCCCTGGCAACGCAGAGTATGACTCCTGGGGATGAATGTGGACCCAGCATCGTGGGACTGAGAGTATCTTCTTGACCAAGAGGGGGATGCAAAATGAGACAAAATAGTTTCAGTGGCTGAGAGATTCCAAATGGAGTCGAGAGGTCACTCTGGTGGACATTCTTATGCACTATATAGATAACACCTCTTAGGTTTTAATGTATTGGAATAGCTAGAAGTAAATACCTGAAACTACCAAACTCCAACCCAGCAGTCTGCACTCCTGAAGACAAGTATATAATAATGTAGATTACAAAGGGTGACAGTGTGATTGTGAAGACCTTGTGGATCACACCCCCTTTATCTAGTGTATGGATGAGTAGAAAAATGGGGATAAAAACTAAAGGACAAATGGGGTGGGATGGGGGAATGATTTGGGTGTTCTTTTTTCACTTTTATTTTTTATTCTTGTTCTGGTTCTTTCTGATGTAAGGAAAATGTTCAGAGATAGATTGTGGTGATGAACGCATAACTATGTTATCATATTGTGGACAGTGGATTGTATACCATGGATGATTGTATGGTGTGTGAATGTATTTCAATAAAACTGAATTAAAAAAAAAAAAAGAATGGCTGCTATCAAACAGGAAACTATAAATGCTGGAGAGGATGTGGAGAAACTGGAACTCTTATTCATTGCTGGTAGGACTGTATAATGGTACAGCCACTCTGGAAGTCAGTTTGGCAGTTTCTCAGTGTCCTAGTTTGCTAATGCTGTGGAATGCAAAACACCAGAGATGGATTGGCTTTTATAAAAAGGGGGTTTATTTGGCTACACAGTTACAGTCTTAAGGCCATAAAGTGTCCAAGGTAACACATCAGTAACCTTCACTGGAGGATGGCCAATGGTGTCCGGAAAACCTGTTAGCTGGGAAGGCACGTGGCTGGTGTCTGCTCCAAAGTTCTGGTTTCAAAATGGCTTTCTCCCAGGACGTTCCTCTCTAGCAAGCTTGCTCCTCTTCAAAACATCACTCACAGCTGCACTGAGTTCCTTGTCTTTGAGTCAGCTCATTCATATGGCTCCACTGATCAAGGCCCACCCTGAATGGGTAGGGCCATGCCTCCAGGGGAATAGCTCATCAGACTCATTACCCACAGCTAGGTGGGGCACATTCCAAGCAAATCTAATCAGCACCAAAAACGTCTGCCCCACAAGACTACATCAAAGATAATGGCGTTTGGGGGACACAATACATTCAAACTGGCACACTCAGAAAACTAGATACTGAATTACCCTATGATCCAGCAATTCCACTTCTTGGCACATATCCAGAAGATTACAAAGCAGTGACACAAACAGACATTTGTACACCGATGTTCACAGCAGCATTGTTCACAGTTGACAAGAGATGGAAACAATCTAAGTGTCCTTCAGCAGATGAGTGGATAAACAAAATGTATTATACACATACAATAGAATATATGCAGCAGTAAGAAGCAATAGGTTCTTAAAACATATGGCAACATGGATGAACCTTGAAGATAAAATTCTGACTGAAATAACTCAGACACAAAGGAGAGATATTGTATGTTACCACTTCTATGAACTATCTGAACAATGTAAACTCAATGTCTTATAACATAAGAATATTGGGGACCTACTGATAGACAGTAGCTAGTGAGGGGAAATGATAATCTAATATGTTCAGATACGTTAATGATGGTGAATTCAAAGGTATGGTAATGGAAAGGGGTGATGATTGTTGATGAGATTATAAGTATCAGAGCTGTATTGAAAGTGAATAGGAATGAATGGGGTTGTTTAAAGCATGTTAGCCACAGATCAGCACCACAAATGTAGATAGGTTCTTGCATGATATACCTCTAAGGTATGGCACTAGCACAAAGAGTTGACAACAGAAGCATACAGTGGAAAAATCTACACATTGCATACTAGGGACTATAATTAATGGGAATACCATGATAGTATTACACAAACACTAGGGACAAAACATTAAGGGCTGACAAGAACTATGAGATGTTTTGGGTTATGAGAATTGTTTAAAATGGAGAATGATAAGGATTGTACAAATAAGTGATGATAATGTGAGATATGGATGATCATGGATATAACATATGCTACGTGAACTTAGGAAACTCCTACTTCATAAGTCAAGCCCTCAATATTGAGGCTTGCTCAGGTGAAACTTATGGCTGTAAAGAGGAAGCTAAGCCCACCTGAAATTATACCTAGGAGTCACCACCAGAGAACCTCTTTTGTTGCTCAAAAGTGAACTTTCTCTCTCCAAGCCTAACTCTGCAAATAAATTCATCACCCTCCCCTCAATGTGGGACAGGACCCAATATGAATGAGCCTTCCTGGTGGTATGGGACATAGAATCTGGGAATGAGTCTGACCCTGGCACTCCAGGATTGAGAATGCCTTTTTGACCAAAAGGGGGAAAAGAAAGGCAACAATATAAGATTTTAGTGGCTAACAGAATTCAAATAGAGTCAAGAGGTTGTCCTGGAGGTTACTCTTATGCAAGTTTCACTTAGATATGCCAAATGACCACAATATGATAAGCTCAAGTCAACAGTAGTCCTGAAAACCTTAAAGAACACTCAGATCTCTGAGACTCTATAAAAGTTTCACTCACTAAGTTTATTCATTAGAAACTTAAAGCCTTCAGAGTGCTTCTATGCCAGCTAAGTCCCAAAACCCAGAGACAATAGCCTCTTCAAGAACATCAACTAGATGTGTCCTCTTTGCTCATAAAGTTGACACCCCTTTTTAACATGAGCAGGTTAGGGTGGTCACTGCCTAGGCATCCCTGAAGATCAGGAAAGTGATTAAACTAGAGGAAGAGGTAGCAACAGACAAGATGGAATTTAACAAAGGATTATGAATACTGAATTTTTATATAATTTTCTTTTCCTTAGTTGCTAGAGTATTAGAATACTTAGAAGGAAAGAATTGAAATGGTGGAACTATAACCCATAGCATCCTTTGAAAATTGTTCTACAGCTACTTGTTAAATTGTAATTTGAAAGCTATACCTTTTTGTATGTATGTTAGATTTCATAATAAGGAATAACTGAAACTATGGTACTATAACAAATAATAACTCTGGAAATTTCCTATATATCTACTTGTTAAATCATACTTTGAAAGATATTACCTCTGTGTATGTTTGTTACATTTCATAATAAGGAAATAAGTGAAACTGTGGAATTGTAACCTATAATATTCTTTGAAATTTGCTAACTACCTGTTAAATTGCACTTGGAAAGCTATCACTTTTATGCACATGTTATATTCTACAATAAAAATATGATTTAAAAATACTAAATATGTAAGAAAAAAAACTTCCTAGTCAACCAAGATGGTGGTGGAAGACACTACAGGATGCCATTTCCCCACAGAATCTTTGAACAAGTAGCAAAACCTGGCAGAGTCACCTTCCTCAAATCTCAGAAAAATAATTAAAGGGTCCCAGTAACTAGGCAAAAGCTGATTCACAAAAAAACAGCATGTAAATTGGTAGATGAAGCTTGTTGTGCCCTTGCTAATCCCTCCTCCAACTCCTACCTGGTGCAGTGTGGAGCCAGCCTGCAGTCTCAGTGTGGATCCTAGGTCCTGTTCCAGAGAGAGCAGAGTAATCTCTATGCACATACTGCAGTGTCTGTATATCAGTGCCAATCGACCCCAGTGGAAGCCTAAAGACCAAATCAGGAAACTTGTCTCAAACTCTCTCACCCAGAATTTGTCCTGAAGGCACAGAAGCAGCTTGCAGACAGCTAAAGCATTATAAGAAACAATTAAGTAGAAGTGGCCTGGGGCAAAGGACTACCTGCATTAAGTCATACAATAGAGCACTGAGGAGGGGGGTGAAAGTCTATTTCAAGGGGGAGTGGAGGGGATACTCAAACTCCTGTAAAATGTGAACAGCAAGCATAAGCCCAGGAAAAGAAGAGATCCATGGCTCCTCTTAGGCTCATTAAGACAGAGAGGGCCCTGCACTACACATTCCCCCTGGCTAATTTTCTTGATAGAAGAGCTAAACTCTGAAGAAAAACACCAGGCAAAGCAGAGCCAATTTGTAAAGTGTAAAAGGTGCTTTTTGCTTTGGTTTATTTGTTTTTTTGTTAGCTTCTTGCACTCGATGAAATCCAGGTCATATCACTGTCTGGATACAAATTTAAGTAACAGACAGCTTAGGAAATAAATTCCAGAATTAACAATTTAAAATATTAAAATGTACAGTGTGTAACAAAAGCTTACAATACAAACACACACACACACACAAACACACATTCACACACCAGGAAACAATGGCCCATCCAAAAGGAACAAGATAATACCCAGAAACCATCAACAAAGAAGACCAGATTTTAGGCATACTGGAGAAAGACTTTAAATAAAATAATCCTTGATGTGCTCAAGGAAACAAAGGAAGATGAAAGAACTAAAGGATATGAGGAAAACAATGAATGAACAACATAAGAATATTTTTGAGATTCTCAGTTGGAACCAAACAGAAATAATGGAGTTGAAGATCACAATAACAGAAATGAAAAATTCCCTTGAATGTTTCAACAGCAGATTGGAGCTGAAAGAAGAAATAATCAGTAATCTCTAAGACCAGACAGATGAAATAATTCAGGTTGTGGAGGAGAAAGAAAAAAAATGTGAACAGAGCCTGAGAGACTTGTGGGAGTCCCAGAAGGAGAAGAAAAATGGGCAGAAGAAATACTCAGAGAAATAGTGGCAGAAAAATTTCCAAATTTAATGAAATACATGAACATGCACATTCAAGAAGGCCAACAACTCCCAAACATGATACACTCAAAGAGAACCACACCCAGGCACACAGTAATCAAATTGTCCGATGCCAAGCACAAGGAAAGACTTTTGAAAGCTGCAAGAGAAAAGCAATGAATTATGTACAAGAGAATCCTAAAAGGATTAAGTGTTGATTAAGGCAGAATGGATAAAAAAGCATGCCCCAAGTAAATGCCATTTATGAGAGATTTACCTCAAATTCAAAGACACAATTAGGTTGAAAGTGAAAGAATGAGAAAAAATTAATCATTCCAGTGGCAACTAAATGAGAACAGAGTAGCTATACTATATCATATTAAGCAGATTTTAAGTAAAAAATGTTACAAGTGACAAATAAGGTTACTACATAATGATAAAGGGGTCAATTCAACATAAAGATATAACAATTATAAATATATATGCACCTAATGTCAGAGTCTCAAAATAAATGAAGCAAATATGGGCAAATATGAAGGGAGAAACAGACAGTTTACATCAATAATGGGAGATTTCAATATACCACTTGCAATAATGGAAAGAACACCTAGGCAGGAGACCAATAAGGAAATAGAAGACCTGACCAGCTAGAACTAACAGACATATATAGAATGTTTCAATCAATAGGATCACATAGATCATTCTCTAGGATACACCACAGGTTTAGTCACAAAACAAATCTCAATAAATTAAGAACTATTGAAGTCATACAATGTATCTTCTTCGACTAGAATGGAGTGAAACTAAAAAGCAATAGCAGAGGAAAAATTGGAAAATTTACAAATATTTGGGAATTAAACAATGTACTCTTAAACAACCAATGGGCCATAGAAGAAATCACAAGAGAAATTAAGAATATCTCAGGGTGAATGAAAATGAAAGCACACAATACCAAATCTTATGGGATGCAGCAATGGCAGTGCTGAGAGGGAAATTTATAGCTCTAAATGCCTATATTAAAAAAGAAGAAAAATCTCAAATCAGGGAACTAACCTCACAACTGGAGGATCTAGAAAAAGAAGAGCATACAAAACCCAAAGTGAGAAGAAGAGAGACTAACTGTAATTAGAGTAGAGATAAAGGAAATAGAGAATAAAAAAAATAGAACAAAATGAAAAGTTGGTTCTTTGAAAAATCAATAAAATTGACAAACTTTTAGCTAGACTGACAAAAGAAAAAAGAGAAAGGACTCAATTAAAATCAGAAATGAGAAGGGGAATATTACCATTAACCCCATAGAAATAAAAAGGATTATAATAGGAAACAATTACATACCAACAAATTGGATTACCTAGATGAAATAGGCAAATTCCTAGAAACACACAAATTACCCACACTGACTCCAGGAGAAATAACAGACCAAAAACAAGTAAAGAGATTGAATCAATCAAAAACATTCCAAGGACAACAAAAAAGCCCAGGACCAGAGGGTTTCACTGGAAAATTTTGCCAAACATTCCAAGAAAAATTACACCAACCCTCTCAAACTCTAAAAAAATTTGAAGAGGGAACACTCTGTGATGATATGAGGCCAATATAACTCTAATACCAAAGCCAGATAAAGATACCACAAAAAAAGTATATTACAAATATCCCTTATGAATATAGATTTTTAAATCCTCTACAAAATACCAGCAAACCAAACAAACTGTACATTAAAATAATTATATGCCATGATCAAGTATGAATTATCCCAGCTATGCAAGTATGGTTCAACATAAGACAATCAATTAATGTAATACACCACATTAATAGAATGAAGAAAAAAAACAAACATGACCATCTCAATTATGCAGAAAAGATACCGGACACAATCCAGCATCCCTTCTTTGATAAAAACACTCAGAACATTAGGAATAGAGGGGAAACTCCCTGAACATGATAAAAGACATGTGTGAAAAATCCAGAGTTAAAACCATATTTAACAGTGAAAGACTGAAAGCCTTCCCTCTAAGATCAGGAATAAGACAAGGATGCCCACTGTCACCACTGTTATTCAACACTGTACTGGAAGTTCTACTTAGAACAAATAAGCAAGAGAAAGAAATAAAAGGCATCCAGATTGGAAAGGAAGAAGTAAAACTTTCCCTATTGCAGACGATATGATCCTATACACAGAAAATCCTTAAAAAATCTCAACGAAGCTGCAACAGCCAATAAATTAATTCAGCAAAGTGGCTGGTACAAGATAAACACCCCCAAATCAGTGGTGTTTCTACACATTAATAATGAACAATTAGAAGATGAAATCAAGAAAAAACTTCCATTTGCAATAGCAACTAAAATAATCAAATAGCTAAGAATAAATCTAAACAAGGATATAAAGAATTTGTACACAGAAAACTACAAAAAGAAAAAAAAAAAAAACACTAAAAGAAATCAAAGACCTAAACAAATGGAAGGACATTCTGTCTTCAAGGATCGGAAGACTGAATATCACTGAGACGTCAACTCCACCCAAAGCAATTTACAGATTCAACATAATCCTAAGCAAAATTCCAAAAACCTGCTTTGTAGAAATGGAAAAGCCAATCAATCATCTAATTAATGTGGAAAGGTAAGGGGCTCTGAATAGCCAAAGCCGTCTTGAAAAAAAAAAGAGAAGAAAGTTGGAAGACTCACACTTCTCAATCTTAAAATTTATTACAAAAGTCACAGTAATCATAACAGCATGGTACTGGCACAAGGATAGACATAGGAAGAACGGAATCAAAATCAGAGTCCAGAAATCAACGCTCATACTTACGGCCAACTGATTTTTGACAAGGGGGCAAAGACTACCCAAAGGCAAAGAATAGTCTCTTCCACAATTGGTGCTGGGAAAACTGGATCTCCATTTACAAAAGAATGCAGGTCGACCCCTTTCTCACACCATATAAAAAGTCAACTCACAATGTAACAAAGACCTAAATGTAAGAGCCAAAAATATAAAGCTCCTATTAGAAAACATTAGAAAGCATCTTCAGAACCTTATGTGAGGCAATGTTTTCTTAGACTCCACACCCAAACCTTTAGCAACAAAAGAAAAAATACATAAATGGGACACCTTCATAACTAAACATTTGTGAATCAAGGATCTTAACATGAAGATAAAAATACATCCTACAGAATGGGAGAAAATATTTGGAATCCACATAACTGATAGGAGTTGAATATCCAGAATATATACTCCTACAACTCAATAAAAAAACAAACAAACAACCCAATTGAAAAATGGGCTAAAGATTTGAAACGATATTTCTCAAAGAAGATGTGCACATGACCAAAAGATAAAAAATGCTCAACATCATTAGCCATTAGGGAAATGCAAAACCACAATAAGATACCTTTTCATACCCACTCGAATGGCTATTATTTTAAAAAGGGAAAATAAGTGTTGGAGAGTATGTGGAGAATAAGAACACCCATTCTTTGTTGGTAGGAATATGAAATGGTACAGTCTCTGTGGAAGAAAATTTAGCAGTTACTCAGAAAGTTAAGTATAGAATCACCATATTACCCTGAAATCCCACTTCTAGATGTATACCCAAAAGAATTGAAAGCAAGGACTCGAATAGATATTTGCACACTAATATTCACAGAGACTTTCTTCACAATGGACAAAAATAGAAGCAATCCAATTGTCCATCAACCGATGAACTGATAAACAAAATGTGGTATATACATACAATGCTATAATATTCAGTCGTAAAAAGGAATGAAATTGTGATATTCGCACAACATGGATGAAACTTGAAGACATCATGTTGAGTAAAGAAACTTGAAGACATCATGTTGAGTGAAATAAGCCAGACACAAAAGGATGAACATTGTATGAGCTCACTGATATGAAATAATTAGAATAAGCAAATTCATAAATTCAGAAACTAAAATATAGGTTACCAGGGGCTGTGGTGGGGGTTGGGAATGGGGAATTAATGCTTAGATTGTACAGAGTCTCTATTTGTGCTGAAGGAAAATTTTGGTGATGGATGGTGATGATGGTAGCACAACAATGTGAACAGTACTGGAATATATATTTCAAAGTGGCTAAAAGGGTAAATTTCATATTTTATATATGTTACTAGAATTAAAAAAAAAAAAGAAAAAACACAGGACTGTGAAAACAGGGGACCCTAATGCAAACAATAGACTATATTTAATATTATCATTATAATAATACTGTTTCATTGATTGTATCACACTACTGCAAGGTGTTAATAGGGGGGTGATATATAAGAACTCTATATTTTCTGCATAATTTATCTGTAAAATTACAAGTTCTCTAATATAAAAAAATGCTAAAAAAAATCCTAATTATAAAATGTAAAACTATAAAACTCCTAAAAGAAAATGAAGGAGAAAATTCTTAATATTAGGCAAAGATTTTTTTAGATGTGACACCATAAGCATCATCCTAAAAGGAAAAAAAATGAATAAATTGGACTTTATCAAAATTTTAAAAATTGCTCTATAAAAAAGTCACTATTTAGAGAATCAAAGGACAAACCACAGAATAGGAAAAAATAATTTCAAATCATATCTCTCACAAATGACTTCTATCTAAAATATATAAAGGACTCCAAAAACAGAACAATAAGACAGAAACAGCCCAATTTAAAAATGAGCAAACGATCTGAACTGACACTTCACTAAAAACGGTATTTAGATGAGATGGCCAATAGGTAGATGAATAGATAATCAACATCAGATATTAGGGAAATGCAAATTAACCCAATGAGTTACCACTGCACGTTAATTAGAATGGCTAAAAGGAAATTAAATACGAAGTGCTGGCAAAGATGCAGAGCAATTAGAACTTGCATACATGGCTGTTAGGAATGAAGTTTGGTTAAGACACTGTGGGATATATTACGGTAAGGTTTTCTATGAAATTAAACATACACTTACCAAATGACTCAGCAATTTCTCATCTAGGTATTTACACTAGTGAAATGAAATTTTTATGTTCACACAAAAAGCTTATGTGAATGTTAACAGCAGATTTATTCATAATTGCCCAAATAAGAAACAATCTAGATGTCATTCATATGGTGAATGGGAGAATTAGGATAAACAAACCGTGGTACGTCCGTACAACAGAGTACTGTTTATCACTAAAAAAGAATGAACTATTCATTCATATAACATGGATGAATCTTAAATGCTTTTGGGAGTTTAAAAGCCAGATCCAACAGGCTACATATTGTTTGATTCCATTTGTATACCATTCTAGAAAGGGCAAAACTATCAGGAAGGAAAATAAGCCAAAGGTTAACATGGGGATGGAGTGAAGGGAGTGGCTGACCATAAAGAGGAAGCATAAGGGCATTTTTAGGATAATGGAGCTGCTTTATATTATGACTTTTGTGCTAGACATAACAACATATTTGTCAAGTCCCATAGAACTCTGTACCACAAAGAGTGAATTTTACTGCATCTAAATTTTTAAAAATCAACTACATGTGGGGAAACCAAAATGTGGAATAAAACCCTATAATAAAGGAATTTGACTATATTAAAAATGAATAATGTAACCACACTGAATGAGGTAGGAAGAAAAGAATGAACCTAAATTATTTTGGAAAACAGTATTTTGCCTGGATACTCTAAGGCAAATGATAGAAAGAACCATATATAAATAGTGCATTCTAGTTAGGACATTTCCTTCTCACAGAGCTATGGCTTAGCAGTACTAAGACCTTACATGTATATTAGATTTGAAAATAAGTAAACATACTGTAGATAATGAGAGCCAATTTTATTTACCATTAGACAAAAAACTTACAAATAAGGCAGTGGGGGAGGCAAGAGTGAACCAAGAAACAGTTGACTGGAATCAGAAGTATCCATATGAACACTGATAATGTGTGTGTGCGTGCATGTGCATACATTGATAAATAAGGAAATAATCATAAAAAGGTGATTTTATGTATGGGTTGGTGTATATACGTATATTATAAGCTCTGTCCCCTGAAAGTTTCTAAAAACTATGCTACATAGTAGCAATTAATACATCTAGCACTCAGATCTTCTTTGCTTCTAAATACCAAACAAACAAATAAACAAACAAGCAAAAAAAGGAACTAAATTAGTTTTAGACATGAAAACTAAATGAGATGTAGAATCCTGAATTAGTCCTGGAACTCCCTTGGAGAAATGGTTGATTCCTGTTCTGGGGCAGGGAGAATATGAGATCAGCCTGAGTATCTTGTAGTAACAAAAATAAGGAAATGCTCAAAAAAATATGGGGACATGTCAAAATGGCACAGAAGGCAACCTGAAAGAGTTTCTAATGGCCAAATCTGGACCAATTTGAGCAATAAAATGATTAATGATGGTATTAGATTATAACCCATAGAATTAAATGTACATCCATGAGTCCTTACTCTTGTAAATAAATAACTGAATAAACAAACAACTGTGGGTGAAGGGGCAGCTCTCCCTTACAAAAGAATCCCAATTAATAAGTGTAGAAACAGGAAATCACCATTAGTACATCATGATAATGATTATTGTAGGAAATTTGCTAAAATAAGCAGGTGAAGGTTTGAGGAGAAACAGCGTATTTACATAGTTTCAATAGGTATCCTCCAGGATATTTATTCATTACAAAAGAAAACTAGTAACTTTACAGGGAGTAAACACTATAGATAGTACTTGAACCAAACTACTATTGTTTACATCACCAGTGATGTCAAAGCAATATCATGTACCCCCTGACATTTTGCATTAAGAAACGTACATCAGTTCTGGGGCATTCTTGCCAAAAATACATGACCTTGATCTAATCATGAGAAAACCCCAACAAGCTTAGATCGAAGGCTATTCTTCAAAGTAACTGAACCTCACTCTTCAAAAAGTGTCAAGTCCTTCAAGAACATCCACCAGCTGCATCCCCCTTCCCCAAAGTGTCGTCACCCCTTTTCAATGTGAACAAGTTAGAATGGTCTTTGTGTAGATATCCCTGAAGACTGAGACAGTGATTAAATGAGGGAGAAGTAGCAACAGACAAGATAGGCATCAACAAAGGATTATGACTACTGAATCATTATATATATATTTTTGTTAGTCTTCAGTGTTTTAGAACAGCTAGAAGGAAATAATTGAAATTGTGGAACTATAACCCATACCATACTTTGAAATTTGCTCTATAACAACTTGTTAAACTGTACCTTGAAAGTTATCACTTTTCTGTATATATGTTATATTTCACAATAAAAAATGTTTTTTAGAAAAGTGTCAAGGTCATGAAAGCCACAGAAAAATTAAATAACTGTCATTCATTGGAGGAGACCAAGTTCATATGAAAACTAATTGCAATGTGGGGCCTGGATTGGATCCTGGAACAGAAAAAGGAGATTAGTGGAATAACCGGTGAAATCCAATTGTATCCTGTAGCATGGTAACAGTATTCTATGAATGTTGTTAATTTCTCAGTTTGTATATCTGTACTATAGTTATATAAAATGCTAACATTAGGACAAGCTGTGTGAGAGTTATACAGGAACTACTTGCACTATTTTTGTGACTTGTCTGTAAATCTAAACTTATTTTTTAAAAAAAGTCTAGTCTGATCTAATAGTAAAACTTCAGTCTCACGCCATTTAAAACTTCTTGTCCCCAAGTTCTTTATGCAGCTTCTGGCTTCTCCAGAGTTGGAGGACAGAGAGGGAGATGAGGTAAGAATCTGAAAAGCACTTACTTCACTGGCAAAGTTGTACTATGGCAGCCTTAATACCAAGGGGTGTAGCAGATGAGGTCCAAATATTATTTCCTTTTTCTCATCACTCTTCACTTAACACATCACTCAGACATCACTCTTGAGCAAAAAGTCCCTTTTGCTGAGAAACACCATCTTGTTCCCTGGCTTGCGTGAACGTAAGTTCCAGGTGACTACTGATGAGCATTGCCCTCAGCTGCTGCCGCTGAGCGCTCGCCTCTAGTGGCTTTCAGCTGAAGCAGTCCTGCTCCTACAGGAATTCCTCTTGCTGGCTCCTCCCCTTCGCTCTCACCTGTGCTGCTCTGTCAGCGGAAGTGCTGAGCTCGTTACTCTGCCACCACAGGTGCTCCAGGCATCTCTTACTTTCAGAGTTTTTCATGGGGGAGATCAAGTCTCAGCCCCTATATCTGCTTGATTTCAGAGGACACATATCCTTAAAGTTGTTTTCCGAATGGTTCTCTGAAGCCCTCCATCACCTGACCGGAGGAAGCAGAGGGGAAAGCAAGCCTCCACCCCCACACAGGGAAATGTCAGAGTCATCTGACAACTCTCTAAAGAAATTCTACCTACCAATCACCCACAACTACTGAAGGGATCTTACCGTTGTCTTACATAACATGTATGCGAGACTGACTGTCAGACTCAAGTGTCAAAATTTCTTAACATGTCCTATGTGAGTGGTCTGGTGCTTGCTTCCCGCAAATGTTGAGGCCTCTGCTGAAACTTCGGGACAACAGTAAAAGTCTGAGAGACATGGTGTTATAGACCATGATCTCTGATGTATAGCCCCTTTTTGAAAAATGGAAAGATTGAGACACAAGTTACTTTCCCAGTTTACAATGCTGGTAAGAGGTAGAACTAGGATTAAAACTCTTTGACTCCAAAGTGCATGTTCTTTCCACTCAACCACAGCTATCTGATTTAGGAACCCATCTGTTGGTAACAAAGTAGAGTCCCTAATCATCCCGGCAGAGCATAAACACTCTGGTTATCAGCAAAAGGGAGGAGGAGCAGGTTAAGAAAGAGAGAGAGGTACCGAGGCACATTGGTGACCAACTGCCCATCACAGTTGCTTGGTCCTTAAATCCATCATGAAACAACATCTTGTGCATTTGACCTTACTGTATGCATTAAGTATTTTGCATGTATAAGGTTTTTAATAAGTATGTGTAATAATACGTATACAAGTGAGTAAATGATGGAAGCTGTGTAACACTAATTGCTTATTAAATAGACCAATTGAACTTTGTTAGAAGGGGGTATATCTCACATGAGCCTAGAAATTCTAACCCTATAGGGTTACTCTTCCATTCATTGTCTAAGAAAAATGACTCAAGACCCCAACATGACTAACTGCAGAGTCCAGGGTCCCCCCAGTAATTTCCATGATCTCCAGGATCCAGGATGTTTTGACATTCTTCTGTTTGCTTCTACTCAATATCTGTGGCCATCTTGTCTCTGCTCTGCATGCTGCAGTTCTTTTCTCACTTGGCATCACTTTAATCACAGGCATAGCACCTTCATCTCCATTTTCCACAACATCGTGAACACCAGGCTATTGATATAACTGAAGGGTGGGGGCAGTGGAAGAGAACTGCAACTTAGGACATGGAAAAATTTTAAATTGCTTATCAGACATCACTATCTCCGTAGTTATTATCCCCTTCAGTGTTCTCTTACCTTGTGATTTGGCCATAATGTTTGATGGATTTTACTCTCAAAAAAAGGGGGAAAAAAAATCCAGCTTGTCAGCCCAACAAGGAAAACAAAAAATCTTATGATATTAAAATCAAATCCCCTCTCTGCTTAAGCACTCATCTTTTTACATTATTCTCTTTGCTGAGGCCCTAAGCCTTAGCGTTAACTCTATATAACCAATAGGCCTTTAGGCATGTTTTCTCTAACAAAAAAATCATTTACTTCCCTAATGTGAGTTCTACATCCTACCCCAAGTATGATACTTTATCAAAATTACCTGGGCTCTTGTAAAAAAGTACTAAATCTCAGATTTTCCAAACCTGGTTGATATGCAAGACCAAGTTTAGGAGACATTACTCTATAGCATATTTTTTTCCATCACAAGATAATTATTTCTTAAAGATGTAGATATAGCAATGTATTTGGAGATTTTTATGATTTTCACTGCTTCCTAACTGTATGACCCTAAGTAAATTATTTAATCCCTTCCAATTTTGGTTTCCTCTTTTATGATAGGAGGATGGTATACTCTGCCTCACAGGCAGACTCATTATGAATTCAGCAGATTATTTTCGACTTTGTAAATGACTCTCTGCTAGTGCAAAGGATGCAAAGATGCATGACAAGAAAGAGCACAGGCTTTATGGCTGGCGGATCCCAGGCTGTGTCCAGATCCTACTTCTTACCAGCTGCACCACCTTGTCTAGGGCAAGTCATTTAATTTCCTTTATCCTCAGTTTCCTCATCTAAGCTGCTAGATACTAGAATAAGAATCACAAGGACTCTGCAGAATCCTTCAGAAGGTGTCAGAAGGACAAGGTAGGGGGCAAGAAAAGAAGGCCTGATTTCTCTTTGTAAAGAAATAAGTACTAGTGACGGTTCCCTTCCCAACCACTATTCCCATTGTGGGAACAGCCAGTCCACCTAGAATTACTTTTATATAAATCTTTTTATCTGAGAAATGGTGGATCCGCTATACATAGTTTTTGAAACATTGCTACAGGAGATGGTTTTAAAAAGACTGAACCAAAGACTGGAAAGAAGGAAGGAAGGTAAAAGGAAAATAGAGGAAGGCATGTGGGCTTTGTTCATGCAGCTTTCAGAGGTACAACAAATCTAAGACTTCGGATTATACTCCAGCATTTTCGGGGAAAAGTGGCTACATTGTGAGTAGATTGGACTGATGATGTATTCAAAATTCTGATGTGCTCTGGCATGACTTTCTTCCTATGCATTGTCAGGGAATGATTTAAAAAATGTGCTATATTAAGATGCATAGCTCAAAAAAAGTGAAGTGATGTATTTCCCTCAAGATTGCAGCTTATTTTCTATTTCACCATCTCAGAAGAACAGATGCAAGGTGTCAGTATCAGAAAGGCATCAGGATTTTGTCTAGAAGGCAATGCCTAAATAAGTAGTGTCTCTTTTCCCTTTTTACACATCTTTTTCTCCTCAAGAAAGCAAAACACATTTAAAGGCATCTTGGAGAGACCTTAGTGAAATGGGGAAACTAGACTCTAAAGAGTTTCTAGCTACTAAGAGGTAGAAAATGGAAATTAATTGTAACATACTTATGAAAGTTATATTGATAGGCTTTTATTATGTATCATGCTATTTTAGTGCCTTATTTTAGTAAACATAAAGAATATTTATGTTCATTCTCATTCTCTGTTCCTCTAAACCAAATTTCTGTCCTTGTGTCTCAAGATTACAACCTGCAGATGTGACCAAAGAGCCTGCTGCTTCTTTTCTCTCTGCCTCTCAGAGTCCTGATCACCCCCATCTTTGCTCAGAGGTGCTCCAGCCCTGGATGCAGACTAACATTGCATATATAAAAATGAAAATATTTATATAAAAGTTTGGAATTATGGTGCTTTCTTCTTTTAAAAATAATGTCTTTTAATATTAGTGTGAGGTTACTTTTACATTCTTAACAAGGTAATTAAAAATTCACAAGGATTCTCTGAAGTAATGAATCAAGCAGTGAGTGCCAGGTGTTTGGTTTTAAATCTGGTAGCTTGTGATCCAGGCATTTACCTCCTATTCCACTGGCGAACTCACAGGTCATTTGGAACAGAGGATATTAAAGGGTATGGGGCTATGTGGCAGTATTTATATTTCAGAGGGAACATTTCAGTCTCAAAGCGGATAATGGATTTAGACACAGAGAGGGGGTCTGTTAGCCAGCTGCTCTCAGCAGTTTCACAGCAGGACACTGAACGGGGGTAGCAGAGTTGCTTGGAGTTCAGTTCCGAGGAGAAGAGAAGACAGGTCACGGTGGACACAGCCATAGGATTTCCCCCCCCTTCATTACCTGGTTTCAATCTTGCTTCTCCTTACAAGTAAATCATAGACACTTCTTCTTGAAAAAATAAGAAAGATGGAAAGAAAATATTCACTCCATAAAGAAAACCACTTGGGGGAAGCTGTGGGTTAAAAGGCCCTGGCCCACAAAGGGGCATCAGCATGTCAAGGCCATGGAAGGTAAAGGAAAGTCAGGCCAGGTGGGAGAGCAGAACACAAACTGAACCGGTGTCTGAGCTGTTGACTCTGCCTGCTTTCTCTGGAGCTAAATAAATAAAGGTAGACTATAACTGATCAATTTTTTTTCTCCTCGATAATCACAAAATGCTATTTTCTTAACGGGGCTGCAATGTAGGGTATTGTAGAGAGGAGTGGTCAGAGGAAATTTCAAACAGAGTTGAAAATAAGGATGACCTATTGCCCTGCAGTGCCTGGAGTTTCAAGTAAAGGCAGAAACAGCCCTTTGTTTCCTTCTTGTTTCTCTTTAATCCACTGGAACACTCAAAATCCAAGGTGAAAGATGTAAACACAGAGTGGGCTCTCTAAGAATCGGTTTTGTCGTAGGGGGAAATCTGAAAAGCAGCATTCATTTCAAGCAGCAGCAAAGCAGAACCAATGCAAGGAGGAAAAGCTTGGCTCCTCCGTTTGGAATGTTCATCTAAAGCTTGTTTTCCATTCAGTGCCACAATTGCAAGGGGCCGGAGTGTTTCCGCAAGGTAAATGCATGTTCTGGACCTTGGAAAAGGCTCCTGTACTCATCCCAGGTTGAACCAGAAGCAAAATGAGGGACAATTTTTTTTTCATGTAGCTTGAAAGCATTTTTTACCCATTCAATGTTGGGAAAATGGAGAATAAATTAATTATACTAGTTTTTGTTGGAAAGTGTTCATTTATTGTAGTGTTTCCCAAAATATATTCATGGAACTGGTGAAGGATGTAAAAAGTTACTTGAGGAGGGATTTTTATGGTTAAATTTATTTGCAAAACAAATTTCCATTAACTTTCTGTTAACCACGATATTGAATTAACTGGGACCTTCTAACCACCAGCTGTGGCAGTTTATTTCTGTGGGAAAATGTGAAAAGAGCTGAAACTCAGTTTTCTCATTAAATATCAAAAGCATTATTTCTTTTGATGCTGTAATTTTATCTTCAGGGAAAATATGCATTTTACACCACAAGAGGGCAGCAGTATTACATTTTTAATTGAAAGCTGACTATTGGGTCTAAAACTGTATTTACAGTGTGACAACTACATATCGTTCTCCAAATGGGTCTTATTAATTCTGATGGTGTTTTATAACTGAAGTTGTTTCTAAAGAGCCTGTGACTACGGATTGTTACAAATGAGACTACTTTCTAGGAAAATTGCAATAAGATAATTTCAGTGGATGAATTAAAGTTCCTCAAGAGGGTGAAGTTTTGAAAAGTTTGTTTTTAATTTTTTAAAGACTGCATTATTGAAATTCTATGAGTGACCTTTTCAATTATATTAAAGGATGTTAAAGAAAACAATTATACCTAGTAATGGATAATGGATAAAACTTGTTATGGTATAGATGTATGTATTTTTTAAAACTAGACATAATTAAAATGAGAAAACCAGTAAGCATAAAAATTCACAATAAATAACCCCAATTTACTGAAAAAACAATTAGATATTTTTGTGCTGCTTAATCTGCATTTTCTCCATTTTAAAGATGCGATAAAACGTCAGTAATTTTATTTAGCCACCAGGTGGCGCTATTTACACAATGAAGACGTTGGAAAAGAAAAAAACTGAAGATGAAAGAAATACCATGCATGTCCAAAGGATATTCGTATATTCGCCACATTTTTGGAAGTATATACTGAGTTTAATTTCTGTGAGGAAATCCTTTGAGAAAATATGTTTAAAAAATCGAGGGGAAAAAAATGTACTGTCCAGTGTAGATACTTTACAGAACTACGTGAAATTCATGAATTTGGTTTAAGGGTGAAACTTAAACATGGACGCTGACCTTTTCACAAAAGAACGAGAGAGTCCATTCTAACAAAATCTCACCCCATGACAGCTATTTATTTTATTCATGAAATAACAATTGTAGTGAAAAACAACCGCACTTTATTATCTTTCACATTGGTGCAAGGTAAAAGAAAATTGTTCCCTATTCTGGAAAAGGCGGAGAAATCAAACAAATGACATTTAATCTGTATTATCTGTAGATACTGAAGTAATTATGCATAAGAGAAGCCAAACTTCGTATTTACTTATTCATCAAATATAGTGTCATTTAAATGTGGAGGTATAAATGACATGATTACAGATATCCTGTTATAGCATAAATGATTTTGGAGTGGGTCAACCATTTCCTAAAGAAATGTGTTTCACAATAATTATTTTTATATAACTGATCAAATCATAACACTATCAACTTTGACAGGTATGAACACAGTTATAGGTTTATCATACATTGTTGTCAAAATACCTATAGGAAAAAATACTTACTGTGTTCCAAAAAGATAGTAAGTTTTTATTTAATCCTCATAACAATCATTTGATGTAAACATTATTATTTGCAATCTCAAAATTGCAAAGAATATAGGAATTTGAGTTCAGTTCTGACCTCAAAGCCACACTCTTTCTGCCAATGATGATAAAATTGAGGAGGACAGGAGTGCCACCAATATCTCCTCCAAGGCCTATAGTCGAGATTGCTAAATGATCCCAAACTTCTTTCCTTCTGAACCCACTTTAGGCTTCTTAATCTGGCATTCCTGGTCACCACTATCATTTAATAGGAGTAGCCAGTCATGATGAAACCCATCTGCCATCCTGGCTTTCAGCCACATTCTCCTGAGCTGAACCTCTCTCTTCTCAAAGTTTATATAAATGTCTAGAAGCAACTATTGGCTGTGGAACACTAAATATTAACTAAAGGTTGAGATATTTGGTTTTAGCTTATGAATAAATTGAGTAAGTCCATATTTATTTGCAGGAATTATATTGGCAGTGAACAAACATTGGAATCTTTACTTATATTTCATTAATTCCCTGTGGCTTAAATTTCAAGTGACTATAACATTTAAATAATTAGAAATGAAATTAAATGAAAAAAACTGACACTAGTGAATTCTACCAAATATTTAAAGAGTTAACACGAATCTTTTTCAAACTCTTCCAAAACATTCAAGAAGGGAATACTTCCTAATTCATTACATGAAACCAGCATTACTTAGATACCAAAGCCTGGTAAAAACATTGCAAGAAAAAAAGATTACAGACCAATTTCCCTTATGAATATAGATGTAAAAATCCTTAACAAAATACTAGAAAACTGAATCCAACAGCATATTTAAAAGATTATATGGCACAGCCAATGGGGATTTATTCCAGGAATGCAAATGTAGTTCAACGTACAAAAATCAATCAATGTAATGCACTACATAAATAAAATGAAGGGGGAAAAATACATGAGTATCTCAATAGATGCAGAAAAGGCATTCAACAAAATATGGCACACTTTCTTGATAAAAACACTCAGAAAACTAGGAATAGAAGGGAACTTTCTCAACATGATAAATACCATTTATGAAAAACTCAGAGCTAACATCATACTCAAAGGTGAAAGACATAAAGCTTTACCCCTGAAATCAGGAATGAGACAAAGATGCCCACTTTCACCACTGCTATTCAATACTGTACTAGAAGTTATTGCCAGAGCTATTAGGCAAGAAAAAGACAATAAAAATTGGAAAGGAAGAAGTAAAACTATCTCTATTTGCAGAATACATGATCTTATATATAGAAAATTCAAAGAATTTCACAAGAAAACTATTAGAGCTGATAAATGAGCTCAGGAAATTGACAGGGTACAAGATCAACATGCAAAAATCAATTGTGTTCCTGTACACTAGCAATGAACAATTGGAAGAGGAAATTAAGAAAACAATTTCATTTTTAAAAGCATCTAAAAGAATAAAATATCTAGGAATTAATTTAACTGAGGATACTAAAGACTTGTACTGAAAACTACAAACTACTACTGAAAGAAATTAAAGAAGACTTTAAAAATGGGAAGAAATCCCATGTTCATTATTGAAGAGTTAATATTTTTAATATGTCTATATTACCCAAAGCAATATACAAATTCAATGCAAGTGCTATCAAAATTCCAATAGCCTTTTTGGTAGAAATGGAAAAACTGATCCTCAAATTCATATGGAACTGAAAGGGCCCTGAATAGCCAAAACAATCTTGAAAATGAACAGGGTTGGATAACTCATACCTCCTGATTTAAAGTTACCCTACAAAGCTACAGTCATCAAAACAGTTATAAAGACAGCCTAATAGATCAAGGAAACAGAACTAGATCCACACAACAATGTCAAAATGATTTTCAACAAGGGTGCTAAGGACATGCAGTGGGAAAAGAATAATCTGTTCAACAAATGGTATTGTGGAAATTGGGTATCCACATGCAGAAGAATGAAGTTAGAATCCTACCTCACACCATACACAAAAATCAATTCAAAATGGGTCAAGGACCTATAGATAAGAGCTAAAACCATAAAACTCTTAGAAGATATATTAGTGGCAAATCTGCATGACCTGGCAAGGGATTCTTAGATATGACACCAAAAGCACAAGCAACAAAAGAAAATATGGATAAATGGGACTTCATCAAAATTAAAAACTTTTGTGCATCAAAGGACTTCATCATGAAACTAAAAAGATAACCTACAGAATGGGAGAAAATAGTTGCTAATCATATAGTGGATGAGGGCTGAATTTCCAGAATATATAAAGAGCTTTTACAATGCAACAACAAAAATACAAACAACCCAATTAGAAAATGGGGAAAGAACTCGAATAGACATTTATCCGAAGATGAGATACAAATGATCATAAATACATGAAACGATGCTCAAAATCATTAGCCATTAGGGGAATGCAAATCAAAACCATGATGAGATATCACCTACTTTACACCCACAAGAATGGCTATTATTAAAAACAACAACAACCATAAAGAAACCCCAGAAAATACCAAGTATGGAAAAGGATGTAGAGAAATTGGAACTCCAGTGCATTGTTGATGGGAATGTAAAATGGTGCAGCAACTGTGGAAAGCAATATAGAGGCTCCTCAGAATGTTAAATATAGAATTACCATGTGACCCGGCAATTCCATTTCTAGATATATACCCAAGGAATTAAAAACAGGGGCTCAGATACTTGTACATCAATATTTATAACAGCATTATTCACAATTGCCAAAAAGCAGAAACAATTAACTATCCATCCACAACTGAATGGATAAACAAAATGTGGTATATACAAACCATGGAATATTATTTGGCCAAAAGAATGAAGTTATGAGACATGCTGCAAAATGGAAGAACCTTGAAAATATTGTGCTCAGTGAAATAAGCAAGGCATGTAAGATCAAATATTGTGTGATTTCACTTATATAAAAGGTAATAAGAAATAGCAAATTTGCAGAGATAGAAGTCAAAGGTCACCAGGGCATGGAGGAAGGGAGAAAGAAAAGTGTTTATTTGGGGGGGAGGTTTGAATTTTATGTGATATGAAATTATATCTCTATAAAGATGTGGAAAAAAATAAAAGCAGAATTTCTAGCCCCCACCTCAGACCCACTGAATCAGGAGTGGCAGTTTAAGAGGATCCTCAGGTGATTCTTATGAATATAAAAGTTTGATAAGTTCTGCTTCATCTAGCCAACTGGTTCTTATTAGAAGCATCTGGGGAGCTTAGGCCCTACCGTCGGAGAATAACTTCTAAATTGATTTGGGATTGAGGCTGGACCTGGGTATGACTTTCAAGCTCCCAAGATGATTCTAATGTGCAGTCAGGGTTGAGAGCCACTGCTCTAGTCATAACTCTCAGGAGAAAGAATTCTTTTGAGGGCAGCTGCTCTGCATATTCCATGATGAATATTTGAAAGAATAGCCAGAAAGCTGCAATAGCATCACTAAAAAAAAATCTGGTCAAACTGAAAATATAGTCTATTTCTCATTATAGCCTCCTAAACGTATCACCAACTAGATACAGGCCATACACCATTATATGCTACAATATTTGCGAACGTGCACAAAAAGTAGAACTACATGTTTGCTCAATAGACATAGAAGTTAGGGTTGGCACAATTTTGATTATTTAGCAGGTGTAGTAAGAATTTTAAGGTACCTTATCAAAACTGCACATCCTTCCTCTAGGTCCCTGTTGGGATCCCATGTCAACTTTGGGGCCAAGAACATTATGCAATGAGAACAAATTTCCCCAAACTTAGCAAATTAAAACTGAAAGATTTACTATCTCACATAATTTCCGAGCGTCAGGAATTGGGGAGTGGCTTAGCTGGCTGATTCTGGCTCAGGGCCTTTCATATGGAAGTCATGCTGTTGGCCAAAACTTCATTTATAAGGGAGACTTGACGCGGCCTGAAGAATCCGCTTCCAAGCTCACTCATATGGCTGGGCCGGGGCCTTCAATTCCCCACTCTATTGGTGTAAAAGTGCATATGGAAAACAGTCCTTCAGTTCAACTGCAGTAGAAGTGGCACCAATAATACCAACACTTAATTTCATATAATTTTGAATAATAAGCATGAGTGCCATAAGAATCTCCAGAATAAAAAATGTGTAGATTATGAATGTCAAAATATGATAGATCCATGGATGTAATATACTGCGGTCGCGGTTACTACTTCTAGGGGGAGAGGCGGCCGGTAGCCGAGCCCTCAGCTCTCGGGGCTGCTCAAGGGGTACCGGCGGCGGGGGCTCTTTCCCGGAGGCGAGGGCGAGGCGGAGGACGTGGCCGGGGTCCTCGGCGAGAGGCGTGCAAGGAGGGCGGCGATAGGGACAAGACACTCTTCATCCAGTAGGAGTATGCGCCAAAGAGATTTATTCAGGGGTGATTACAGGTTATATAGGCTGGTAAGAAGGGCAGGGCTGGAAAGGAGGTGAAGCAGCCTTAAATGGCAATATTGAAGGGATAGGGGCTAGGATTGGTTCTGAGAGGACGCCGGAACCGTTGCAGCGGGGCGGGGGTAGTTCTGGCCACGGGCATGCGCGCTGGCGGTGGCAGGAGTGGCCTTGGCACCAGGGAGTGAGTGGGTAAGATAAGGAAGTGGGGAAAGGGCAGTTGGGAGAAAGGCGGTTTCCTCCGGCAAGCCTCCCCTGCCAGTGACATTTTGGGTGAGGAAAAGGGAGCTGCCTTGACCTCGCTCCCCAGGCTCGGGGGGGCTGCAGAGGGCACTCACGCCCGTACCTACTACCCTCCCCAGGGGGTGATATCAGGTCCCCTGGCCCAGGCCTGGTAAGTTGAGGTACAAGCTCAGACACCCGCAATATACAAGTTTGCTGTCCATCCAGATCCAAATTTAAACTTTTATTTTTCTGGCAAAGCCATACATCTGTTTTTTTTTAAGCTGTCCACTTGGGTGTCTACCTTACTTTGCACAGCCATCTGTTGATGAAGCAAACCACAAAAACTGCATTCCTCTTGCCAGTACCAGGGGCTGCTTGGTTTAGGAATGACTTATGATGTCATCCTGGCCTATGAGACAAGAGGGGAAATGTGCTTGAGGGCATCTAGGAAAGGGTTGCTTCACTGTTAAAGAGAGAAACCTGGGAAAAAGCAAACGTTTTAATTCTTTGTAGGGTGGAAATTCTGCTGTCTTTTTTGTGACTTCCTGAATTTTAGTAGACTTCATGTAGTTGGGAGGGGAGATAGGGTCACAGACAATACATTGAGAGTGACATAGCAGGGAGATTTCCATCTGTGTGCCCATGTGACTTCACTGAGATACTAAATTAACCAACTGTTGATCCATCCCCTGCCTTGGGACTTCTTTACTAGTATTGAAGCCAAATGAACTCGAGTTTTCTGTGGTTTCCTAAGGCATCTGATTCAGTGGGGGGTGTGTGTTCTCTTAGTTTGATCCTTCAAACCCAAATCTCTCCAAAGGAACTCATTTCTGTTGCCTGTGTTTTTAAGGAAAACTCAGTGGCATAATCTGAAAACATAATCATCAGTAGAAGATCCCGATTTATATTATACTAACTGGACAGAGAAGAGGAGGGAAGGGTCTTTCTGTGTCTACTTTAAGTCTTTATTTCCACTAGTGTGGGATGAGTGGTGAACACAGTGGGCAGGATCTAACTCCTGCTTACAATTTTGCATTTGGCAAAATGAAAAAATAAAAAATAAACAACTCATTTTGTTTAGGAAGAAATAAACCCTGAAATATGTTACTAAGTCTTGAATTTTTGATTACTTAATTAAACAAGATAGTAACAAAATAATATCCAACATTTCAGAGTCCTGAGCTCTTACTCGGAGTGCTTTTCAGTAGTTATTGTATTTAATCCTCACAATGATCCTATAAGGTATATAATATTATCAGACCCATTTTACAGAAAAGGAAATTAGGGCCAAAACTGTACATTAGGAACTCCACAAATCCAGGAATTTTGTGACACCTTTGGGTCAACATTTACCGAATCACAGACTTGGAAAGTTTCTCCTTTCGTCACTGGGTTATTTGCTGATTTGGACTCGGTCAAATTAAAGTCGAAAGCATGTCAATTATTAAGCTATTGTTCCTTAGCTACAAACCTACCTATCTCTACTTTGCTTTGTAACTGGACGCTGCAGACAACCTTTCTGCTTTGCCAGCAGTTCCCTGCTAGGCTCTGCCAATAGGAAGGGCTAAAGGCTTGGGGAGGAAGAAGGGATTTGTTTTGTCCTGTCTGCTTGCAGTTCTGTGACACGTCACTCTAACCGGTCCTTGTAGCAGCAGCTGAATCTAGTTTGCATTTTTCCCAAGGTTTGCAGTTTCCAACAAACCTAACTGTGTCACCTACTATTCTAAGTGTTTTACAGAAGTTACTATATTTAATCTTCACAACAACCCTATGAGGTACATATTATTCCCATTGACAAACTGTTTTCAACAAACTTTTTCCAAAAAATTTTTCCAATGCTTCGAGAAGCAGCCTCGTTGTGCCCTCCCTCAGAAACATCACCATCAATTGTCTGAGTTTTATCACCTTGGGGTGCCTTTGCCAAGCTTCTACATTTTAATCATTTCCACCTCTTTCCTTTCTCTGAGATAAGCTTTTTGCTTTTTAGGTTACCTAATTCAGAACTTTATTCCTAAGAAACCTTTTTTTTTTTCAGGTTAAATGCTCTCTTTTGAAATAACAGTGTGACTTATCTCTCCTGAATGGATCTTGAATGATATAAGAAGTAAAGAGAACCATGGAATCCTGTATCATATGTTTCTTATGGTGTTAAGTTTAAAGGTCATCCTCTTTACATCACTGCCATGTGGTTATTCAGCTTTAGCAGGGATGTGTCTAAACATAAAAAGTAAAAACCTTCTGAGGTAGCACCTCTCACTTTCAGCAACTCTTAGGAAGGCTGCATGATAGCCCTTCAACTATTCTTCCTGTAGACGCTCACAAATCATTCCTTTAGTAATTTATTCCAGGATGTTTCCCAATGTCAACTTCAAGCTCACTGGTCTATGAATTTACACACATACACACACACACTCCTTAAAAAATAAAAACTCTTTCTAGCAGTGCTCAGGGTTCACAGAAAAGGGACTTGCAAGTTGATCCACAAATTCTCTCGGAATCTCAGCATGCAGGTCCATCCATAAGAAAACTTTCACTCATTTATAAGAGATAGGTGCCCTTTTAGAAAAATGCTTCATTCTTCTTGACAAGTTGAGTAGTTCCACGTGATTTTTGTCATTCCTTAGCAAGACTCTATTTAATTCCATGTTACTTTAATTATCAAGTTTCAAAAGTAACTTAAAATTCCATTTTATTGGCATTAGTATGTTTTATAAGCTTCATCTTACTTAGAAGTTTCAAATTTGTAACAAAATTTCAAGTCTGGGCCACTTTCTTTCATTTGATGTTGGTTACCTAATGTTTTCTTCCATTAAAAAATCATCTTTTAAAAATTAAGCTTTTCAGAAAGCACTCTATGTAGCCAGTTTTTTTTTTTTTTTTTTTTTTTTTTTTTTTTTTTTTTTTGACACACCACAATCACTTATCACTTTCTTCCTCAAAAAGAGCATTTGCAATTAGGATTCTGGTTTTAAGATTTTATATATGTATATATATATTTTCAACAAAATGTGTGCAGTGTAGGGTGAAAGCTTAACCATTCCTAGCCTTCTCTTCCATAGCTATTACAGAGTCTTGAGATAATAATTCCAATACTGAAACTCTGCTTGGACCACGGCAGTACTAGGCATAATTCATACAGATCCTCATAATCAGCCAGTTTGAGTGGATATAAAAAATAGTGTGAGTTGATTTGGACCCTTGGAAAGGATTGCAGGGATGTAATGCTGATCTCATTAGGAAGGAATTTTAAACATTTCCCAGTTAGTACATAGTTGCCCTGCACTAATTAAAACTCCCAAATTTTCAAGGCCAGCAAGGTTCTTTCTCTTGCCTAAACTCTCCCTATATTGGTGAGCTATAGATATTGGTACTGACTTCTGAAATAGGAAAATCTTAAAAACAGAAACTTGATGTGAAAGACTAGAAGGTAACTAAAATGAATCACTTTGGAAAACTACTGTTCTTAATTCCAGAAATAAGTTACTCTGATGGAAAATAGTCATGATGTGTGTTTTCCTCATTAAAAGTGACAAACTGAATGGGCTTTTGAGCCTCCACTCTGCAAAGAGCAGTGTACCTGTTGCCTGGGCAGGTGGGTGACTTTTAGCTTTAAGAAAGTTATAAGTTAAATCTAAAATAAAGCAAAATAGCATTTAGGGGTCTTGGTGGTGATTCTTTGATCACGTCAAAGCACTAAATGCCCTGAAACATTGCTTCCTTCCTTCTCTGCCCCACCATTATATTCTTTGCAACACAATGAATATTCTACTTTATGAATAAATCCTACAGCGGACAAGCTTAAAATTTTAAGTTCATCTTGGTCATGCCCTATCTGCTTCCAAATATTGGTCTTGCAATAAGGATAACTCAAAAGAGAAAAAAAAAGACAATTTTTAAAGAAGTACAGTTCTTAGATGCAGGTGTTGGGGATCCAAGCCCTTGCAGTATGAGTACTGTCTAAAAGAACTAAAGAGGAGTTAATAGATATTAATAATATATGGCTAAATAAATGACCCATGTTTTGAAAAAACAAACAAACAAACTTTCCCTATGTCTATTTACTAACTTGTCCTCTCTTCTGGCCTCTTTAAATGCTTACATTTTTACTCACTTATGCACTAATGAGGGCAGAAAAATGTTCAAAGTTTGTTTCTAGAATTCCTCCAAGCTAACACTTCTTTCACTACTTTCTCTACTTAACCTGTTTTCTTCCTCCTCCTCTTTTCAGAATGCCCCCTTTTTGTGTTTTTTTTGCTTCAGGCACAGCAACCAATGGTTAAAAGGTGCCTCATTCTAGCATCCCAGGAAATATCCCAGGCCAATTCCCATGGAGGAGATGAGGTGGACTATATAAATTGAATGAAAAGTAAGAATTTTAGAGGATATATATGTGAGACAACAGGTTTATCAATCTCTCCTTCTTCTATCTACTATCATACTACTGATTTGATCTTACAAATCAATAAGAGAAAAATGAACACTTTTTGAGAAAAACGTACTATTCTAAACACATATATGAGTAAGGAATTAATAAAAGAGACACTGCAAATGATCAATACAAAAAGATATTTATCTTCCCCATAATCAGAGACCTCTTGTGGGATAGGAAGGACAGATCACCATTTCCCCACTCGTTTTCCCTCTGCACTCTTGATCCCACTCTGTTTCTTTATTTACCTCTCCCTGGGCAGGTGGAGTGACTTGGCTGCATGGGGAACTGGGAAGGATAACCTACTCCTGTTCTGCCCGTGGGATGAGAGGTGAAGGTTGGTGGGAAAGCCAGAGCTTCCGTGACTGGTGAATAAACTATCTTAATGGGGTTTGCTTAACAGGTCCATTTGGTACAAATACTAAGCCACCACCCTACTAGCCTCTATCAGTAACACAGATGTTAGTTTGAACTCATTTTTATACTTTGTTTTATTTATCTGTTTGGTGCAGAAGATGGATGCTATTTATTAAAAACTGCCTTAGAGACCTTAACTTCTTGGTCACAATTTACATTAATAGTTCATTAATGATAATAATGAATAATACTGCATTATACTATGCATATATTTAAATAGAAAATTATTGATTTAGAGCTTGTATTTACGAAACTGTGCTTACCAAAACAAGGTATTCAAAGCACAAACAAATACAAATAACAAACATCTTTAAATAGAAATATGGATTTTTGCCATCCTTCAGGACCTAAAGCCTTTATCTTCACTTATGTTTCTGTATTGGCTGTTCCCCAGACAGCTAAAGTCTGCATTAAATATCTCCTTCCCAAGTTCCTCTATTGCATATTGTATCTCTAGTGCCAAAACCTGCCTCGTTATACAAGTTGGTTTCACTGGAAATCAGGGGCAATGGATTATTGTAATTATGTGTTTCCAATTCCTATATCTATGCCCTTCACATAGTTGTACTTAATAAAATGTTTATTGAAATCCGTTAAATCACAGCATTTCACTGGAAATTAATAAAGAACATAGACAAATTGCATTATTAATAATTTAAAACTAAAGAGATAATAAATGTACTTTTTTTTCCACTTTACATAATTGTTGTAGATAACCTTGGTGACTCGATTTTTGTTTTTTTTTTAAAAACTTTGTGATAACCTATATTTCCTCTAAGTTTTACAGTAATTGAATAAATTAAATTTCATTTAATAAGCTTATTACTTAATGAAGCCTGCAGTGAATCATTCTGTACATGATGAAATAGTTGATAATGGTAATAATTACCTCCAGTATCACTTTTTCTGATAATTCTCTTCACATATATTTGAAATAACCTATTTTTTACCTTATTCTTTTAAGAACTTGATTGCAGTACAGAAATATTTTTAGAGTGGCAGGAAGTTGATACTATGAAAACATTTCAATTTGATGAAATTCTGTCCTTTAAAAATTGATGACTGCAACTATTATAATATGTGTGAATCTCCATTTAGTTACGCATTTTACAAATAACAAATGATTATACTGAATCCTTGTTACCGTGGAAAGAGCAAAATGTTTAGAAGTAGAGGATCTGGGATATAGTACTCAGTCAGCCACCTATGAGTTGTAAATTTGGGCAGTCGCTTGTGGATAGTTTTCACATAAAAAAATAACTACTTTGCAGGTAATTGAGAAGATCATGTGAGATTACGTATGTAAAGATACATTGCAAAATTTAAAGTCTTATATAAACATTAATTGCTACCATTATTTAACAAGGAACACATTGTAGATGTCTCCCTGTGTTCTCAGGATTACTGCAAAGATGCCAATAAATTATCTTCTTCAGTTTCCTACTGATTAACATTAAGGCTTGCACTTAGATACACAGGTGAAATGCCGTGCAGCAATACTTACAAAGTTTAGTGGAGTAGAGATTAAAGGGTCTCAAAAGATCAAACTCAAAGTCATAGCTTAAAGGGTTCAGAAATAGCCCACAACTAGTAACTAGACCTTGAAAAATTAATATCATTTATTTGTATAATAAATGATTGTACATGGTTATATGCATAACCCATGTATTCCTGACTTTTAATACAAAGTATCACTTTTGAAGAAATCCCACAAATCATAAGGCTCCAAACCTAAACTTTCAACAAATACTGTTAGAGATGATATTTGAAGCCATGGATTTGGGAGAATTAAGAAGTACAGTTGTTTCTCAAAATACCTCATCCCAGGTATTCTCTTGGTGTCCTGATGTAGTGGCAGAGCCGCTGCATAAAGCCAAACAGTGACGAAGTGCACAAGTCCAGGGAGCACCACTGACAGAGATTAGAATATGAATCAAATCCCCCGGGACTGCCAGGGTAGAAGCTTGTGCGATACATACAGCATCTCCCACCTGACTAGGGACTGACCTGCCCCTGCCCTATTCCTCAGACATCCCTTCCCATAACACCCTGCGCACAAGTCAAACTTGGATGCAGCCCACCCTGAGTACATTTTGCTTTGAGAAAAGAGCACATAATAAGATGTTTTCTCAATACTTGCGCCCAAGCCCCTGAGACTTAGCCACCTTTGTTAGGTAGAGGGGTCTGATCTGTGAAGTGGTTGCCATATGCATGGACATACTCCAGTGAACATCATACTGTCTTGCTGTCTGACATGAGATACCTGTAGCTCTCTGTCTGTAAATTCCCCTAATAAACGCTTTTGCACTGACCACCCAGGCATTTAGTGGATCTTTCTTTGGAATCTCCAGTCCCATAATAGGGCAGTCCCAATGGAGTCTTCCCTGATTTCTTTTTTCAGGGCAAGTCCTGCAGCTGACTCAGTGGGACACAACAAACATGTGAGTCCATAAGTGGAGACACTAGTGACAGTAGTGGGTATTTCTTATACAATAAAAGGAGCTGTCTGCAACTCCACACTCTTCTGCGTCCACTTTTTTCATTGTCCTTCTGGTTCACTGATCTCTGAAACTCCACTTTCTACAGTCAGTTGCTCATGGATCACTGTCCATTCACTTCCTACTTCCTCAGGATCTGAAATGTTTTCTTTCTTGTCAGTCCATCAAGGAAATTTTCTTTTCTTCTTGAGATTAACTCTATGAGTATGTTCCCTTAGAAGTGTTGCACCCCTGGTGATGGTTGGTTTCTTTACAACACAGCCCTTCCTCCAAATTACATGGAGTGGATGGGGAGTTTGGAGGAGGTACTGTGGTACTTTGGCTAGAAATCCTGGCAAAGAGCCTTACTCTGTACCTGGAACTATTCTCTCTGTCTGGCCAATCGTGAAACTACCTTTACTAATAATGATTTTCTTTACATTTCCTTTCAGTTCAAGTCTTCTTCAGCAAATTGTGGTTCCTCACACAGGGAACCACAGTTGTGGACAAGCTTTAAGTTCTCTTTCACAGGGCCCCCAGGCACTATGCAAATCAAGAGATGTGGCTGGACACCTCTTTTGGTGTTTATGAACATTCAGTGACAATTAAGCTCCTAGATAAGAGAATTCTTAAAGGATGATGACATCCAGTGCTACAAGCAAACTCAATGAAGTCTCAATTCTGGCCCAGATAATCAGTTACATAGCATGATAAATATGCAATTATGCTTAAGAACATTCTATAGTTCTTAATATTTTTGGTGGCATCTTAAAGGAGCTCCTGGAAATAGCACTGCTCGTCTCCTTAAAAGGGAGGAACAAATTTACCAATCAAATAAGTCACTACACTTCAAGAGGAATGAGTCGAGTGCATGATTATTTCAGTGGAGCTTGTCTACCTGGACAGAGAAAAGCAGCTGGAATGTGTAAGCATTCCCTATTCACATACTCATTGTATTATCTCTATGGGGTCTTGTGTTAACAAACTTCCGGTATAGGAAGAGGAAAATATTGTACCAAGTGGACCTTCAACTGTCAATTGCAATCAAGATCCTGGTGACGAAAGGGAGCAGAACAGGAAAGGGACTCTTACGAGTCCTATTCTTATATTTGTTTTATACAACAGACATGCAAATAAAAAATCCTAGAAAGGTAAAACACACGATACAGGCATGATAGAGTCAATATCCTTATAAAATCAAATAATATACTCTGTGGCCTTAAATTTAGGATAAAATCCAAATTCCATGGCTTGTCATACAGGATACTTCATAATTATACCCCTGGTGACTTTCTGAAGTACATTTCTTTTTACTTTTCCATATGTAGCTTTTAATCCAGTTTTACCAAACTACTTGCTGCTATCTCAAGTTAACACGCTACCTCTCTGATACATACATGCTGTTTCCTCTTCCTCTAAAGTCTCCCTCTCTGCTCTGGTCTACTTGGTGATTCCCTCTCAAATAAATCTACTTCTCTGCTTATATATTGTCTTAGGGAACAATTATTTTCAAGGACCAGAAATTCATGTGTGAAGTAGTAAAGAAGTACCAACCCTATTATAAATATTATAACCAGGCCTTAAGCTAGAAATTCTTCTACTCTTTAATACCTTAAAACAATCGACTGACTCTATGAAGGTCCCAACATCATATTCTAGGAAGTAATCTGATTGGAAACTTTTGTTCCATTGTTGTTGGTAGGGAGACTCTGCTGGAAAAAACAAGCCACCATAGTTCTCCATTTAGGGTGAGTTGAGAATGAAAGCAAATACTCAAAGAGATGGTGAAGAAATCGGGAATGATGATGCATTCTTTTTTGGTTTTGAATTCAAGTAGTCTTCATTAGCCAGAGCATTCCTCACAGGCAAATCTTAAGACCTACTTCGCAGAATAATGTGAGCCTGTATGTAGAACATTCAGCACATTGTGTGACCTGTAACAGTTGTTCAACAAACCGTGGCCATCATTCCTGTTTCCTACCATCACTGAAAGTAAGTATCCAAAATGTTTGTTGAATGAATTGATGCATGAATGAATCAAAGTTTAATAAAAGCAGCTGCATGTACTGGAAACAACTTGGTTTCTGCTGTTTCCATTTCTGTCCAAGATCAGATATCAAGAATAGAAAAGCTAGTTCTCTGTAAAATCTATATGTATTCACCACTCTGCCTAACATTATAGGTAAAACAATATTATTGAACATAACCATACTGACAACTTGAAAATGTAAGAAGCTATATTGAATTTGGGAAGCTTTCGTTGCCCTCCCATCCCGATCCCCCCTGCCTAAATTATCAGACTTAGGTGTCCAAACCAAGGAAATTCTGGAAAGCAAAACATTTTCCCAAATGTGCTACCACGACCTTCCTGAATGCTTTGCCTTCTCATCAACTGAAATTTTTTTTGTTCATATTTATTGAGATATATTCACATACCATGCAGTCATACAAAACCAAACATACATTCAATTATTTACAGTACCATTATATAGTTGTGCATTATCACCAAAATTAATTTTTGACATTTTCATTACCATATACACAAAAATAATAAGAATAAAAATTAAAGTGAAAAAGAACAATTAAAGTAAAAAAGAACACTGGGTGCCTTTTTCTCTCTCTTTTTTTTTTTCCCTTCCCCCATTTTTCTACTCATCCATCCATAACGAGACAAAGGGGAGTGTGGTCCATGTGGCTTTCCCAATCACATTGTCACCACTCATAAGCCACATTTTTATGTAATCATCTCCAAGATTCATGGGTTCTGGGTTGTAGTCTGATAGCTTCAGATATTTACTGCTAGCTATTCCAATTCATTAGAACCTAAAAAGGGTTGTCTATATTGTGCATAAGAGTGCCCACCAGAGTGACCTCTCAGCTCCTTTTGGAATCTCTCTGCCACTGAAGCTTATTTCATTTCTTTTCACATCCCCCTCTTGGTCAAGATGATGTTCTCCATCCCACGATGCCGGGTCTAGATTCCTCCCCAGGAGTCATATTCCACATTGCCAGGGGGATTCACTCCCCTGGGTGTCAGATCTCATGTACGGAGGGCAATGATTTCACCTGCCAAGTTGGCTTAGCTAGAGAGAGCGGGTCACATCCGAGCCTCAAAGAGGCGTTCGGGAGGAGGCTCTTAGGCACAATATTAGGGAGGCCTAGTCTCTCCTTTGCAGCCACAGTCTTCGCAAGGGCAAGTCCTGTGGTAGAGGGCTCAGTCCATCAAACCACCAGTCCCCCATATCTGTGAGCACATCAGCAACCATCGAGGTGGGGGAGCCCAACACCCCTGCATTCTTCACCAGCTTCTCAAGGGGGCTCTGCATATTTCTTTCATTTTTTTTCCAATTAACTCTTTTTTTAAAAAAAAATCAACTATATTAAAAAAAATTAAAAAAAAAAACAATAAAAAAAATTTCAAACAAACCATAACAAGGGAGTCCAACATGTTCCTACTCTACCCCAAAAAAATAACCCAATATAGCAACATTTCTGTGAACTTGTTCCCACCACACCCACCAGAAATTAACAAACCATAGTCATACCTGGGCATTCCCAGAACATTAAACTGACCCAAGAGAGCTTATCTCTTCTTATTGGGTTATCGTTCCCCCTTCACCAATTGCTCTCTATTGCTAGTTCCCCTACATTCTACATTATAAACCATTTATTATAGGAGTGTGCTGTTTAACCTCCAGGTGTCTGTGAATTTTCTAAGTCTCTGATGGTTATTGACTTCTAAGTGTATTCCATTGTGGTCAGAGAATGTGCTTTGAATAATTTCAATTTTTTTAAATTTATTGAGGCTTGTTTTATGTCCCAGCATATGGTCTATTCTGGAGAAAGTTCTGTGATCACTAGAGGAGAATGTGTATCCTGGTGATTTGGGATATAATGTTCTATACATGTCTGTTAAATCAAATTCATTTATCAGATTGTTTAGGTTTTCAATTTCCTCATTGGTCTTCTGTCTGGTTGATCTATCTATAGGAGAGAGTGATGTGTTGAAGTCTCCCACAATTATTATGGAAACATCAATTGCTTCCTTTAGTTTTGCCAGTGTTTCTCTCATGTATTTTGTGGCACCTTGATTGGGTGCATAGACATTTATGATTGTTATTTCTTCTTGTTGAATTGCCCCTTTTATTAGTAGGTAGTGGCCTTCTTTGTCTCTCAAAACATCCCTGCATTTAAAGTCTATTTTATCTGAGATTAATATTGCTACACCTGCTTTCTTTTGGCTGTAGCTTGCATGAAATATTTTTTTCCATCCTTTCACTTCCAATTTTTTTGTGTCCCTGTGTCTAAGATGAGTCTCTTGCATGCAACATATTGATGGTTCCTATTTTTTGATCCATTCTGCAAATCTATATCTTTTAATTGGGGAGTTTAATCCATTTACATTCAACGTTATTACTGTGAAGGCATTTCTTGAATCAGCCATCCTATCCTTTGGGATTATGTTTGTCAGATATATTTTTTCCCTCTCTCTCTTACTGTCCTTTAGTGAACCAATATTGAATCTCTTTAGTACTGAACCTTTCCCCATATCTCTCCTTTCTTTGTTTCTCTGTCGGTAGGGCTCCCTTTAGTATCTGAAGTAGGGCAGGTCTTTTATTAGCAAAATCTCTCAGGATTTGTTTGTCTGTAAAAATTTAAGCTCTCCCTCAAATTTGAAGGAGAGTTTTGCTGGATAAAGTATTCTTGGTTGGAAATTTTTCTCTCTCAGAATTTTAAATACGTCATGCCACTGCCTTCTCACCTCCATGGTGGCTGCTGGGTAGTCACTACTTAGTCTTATGTTGTTTCCTTTGTATGTGGTGAATTGCTTTTCTCTTGCTGCTTTCAGAACTTGTTCCTTCTCAGTATTTGACAGTCTGGCCAGACTATGTCTTGGAGTGTGTTTATTTGGATTTATTCTATTTGGAGTTCACTGGGCATTTATGCTTTGTGTATTTATACTGTGTAGAAGGTTTGGGAAGTTTCCCCCAACAATTTCTTTGAATACTCTTTCTAGAACTTTACCCTTCTCTTCCCATTCTGGACACCAATGAGTCTTCTATTTTGATGTTTTATTTTATCTATCATATCCCTGATGTCCATTTTGATTTTTTTGATTTTTTTCCCCATTCTTTCTTTTGTTCTTTCATTTTCCATTCTGTGGCCCTTGAGGTTGCTGATTCATTGTTCAACTTCCACTAGTCTTGTACTATGAGTATCCAGAATCTTTTTAATTTAGTCAACAGTTTCTTTTATTTCCATAAGTTCATCTCTTTTTTAATTTACTCTTGCAATTTCTTCTTTATGCTCTTCTAGGGTCTTCTTCATGTCCTTTATATCCTGTGCCATGCTCTCGTTGTTTGTCTTTAGTTCTTTGATTAATTTCTCCAAGTACTGTGTCTCCTCTGATCTTTTGATTTGAGTGTTTGGGTTTGGGTTATCCATATTGTGTGGTTTTTTCATATGCTTTAAAATTTTCTGTTGTTTTTGGCCTCTTGGCATTTGCTTTACTTGATAGGGTTCTTTTAGGATATGTAGGATTATTCAAAGCCTAATCTCTAATTTGTCAGAGCTACAGCTTGGTGGAGTACACCTTCTCCAACCAACCAGCTGATGGTGTCCACGAGTCACCTATTCCCCCCAAGTCAGTTCTCTCCAACTTTTTCTTTGTGGTGTGTGGGGGTCTGATTCTTGTGGGGTCCAATCGGTGCACCAAGTTTGGGTGTGTTGTTGGTGCTATCTGCCCTGAATGTAGGGCATGTGTCTGAGTGGTTAGGGAGGCAGGGCAGCTTTAATAATCAAACCTCCCAGGTGTTCCTGGAGATTTAAGGCTGTTGCAAGAGTCTAAACCTTCATTTCAGTCTCGCCACAGATTGTCTCTGCCACTGACCCAGAAGTCCTTGGTATTGGCGTATGATCCCTGGGATTTCCAAGTGGGTCCCTCTTCCAAGCCATGCCCTTCTAGGGCCTCTGCTGAGGGAAGGTTGTGCTACGTCACAAGTGCGCACTATCCCTCAAGGGAAGTTCTGGGCCACTGGGCTGCGTTCCCAGCCTGCTATAAGGATGGTTGTAAGGGGTGTGTTAATTTCCCCCTTTTCACACAGCTCTGCCTTCCCAGCTCTGGGACAATTAGCTGTGGGTGCGGGAAAGGCTACTGTCCACACCCAATATTGTGGCGTGTGTGTGTTGCTGGAAACACTTCCCATCGCACTGGGTTTTTTGGCATAGTCTCGGCTGTGGCTCTGGCACTGGGCAGGAGTGTTCCCAGCCCGCTGGGAAGATGGCTGCAAGGGGTGTGGTTATTTTCCCTTTTTGGCTTACCTCTGCCTGCCTCACTCTGAGATAATTAGCAGCCGGTGTGTGAAAGGCTATCTTCCACACCAGATATTGAGTTGTTCGCACAGCCCATTCCTGCTGCGCTTCACTGTGTGGTTCTTGCTGCAGTATCTGCAACTGCTTTGGGTTTTTTTTTAAAAAAAGAACTAGTCCACCTCCAAATGCTAACCTACGGTTTCCCCACACTGCAGCATGGCTGCCGGACATTCAGCCAGCTTACTCACTTGTTTCAGAATGCAGACCCCTGATTTCACTTATTGCAAGGTCCCTGTGGATTTAGCAGACCTTATGCAGCTGGTGCATCACTGGAACTGGTGTTCTGGGTCACTTTCTCTCTTTTATCTAGTATTTTTCATGGAGGTGTTTTTTTGCCCTGTCTCTCCCAGCCACCATCTTAGGTTCTCCCTCATCAACTTAAATTTATTCTGTCTATCTTGGGTTATCTCCAGGTACAGCCAGATCAATAGGTCTTTTCTATTAATGCCAAAATAAAAGGAAACAAAACTCCTGATAAATATTTTTGGGAAAGGGCTTGCAAAAGAGAATGAAGATCACTCAAAGAACAAAAGGCATGAAGCAGGAAATTTGGATTATTCCTTCCAGCTCTAGTATATGAACCTAAACAAAAAACTTGGTCCCTGGGCCTTGGTTTTTTAACATAGAAAATAGTTGTAAAACATTATTGTGTCATTGCCAGGACACAAATACTCTGGTTATATAATGAATTTCCTGGATCCCACCAAATTTCAGTATTTTATCATCACTTGCCTCAGCCTTCAAATTCAATATTAGCTATGCTTAGAATCTTCTAACTAACACTTGCCATATGAGTGATCAGTTATTTCTGTAAAAGATAAAGAAGTAAATGGACTTTGCTTCCTTCCCCACCCTTAAAGTCATTACAACAATCAGAATAATGAAAAATGAAGAAAGCACTACATTCAGTGAAACAAGAAAATGGCTGTGACTTCAAAATACAAACTGTAAGGAAAACCCATTACATACAAGAAATTTGGACCAAATGGAGTTGCGCTCTGAAGGTTAACCTTGATATCCTCAAGAGTACGTATCATAGTTTTGAGAAGCTCATCCAGTAATCTTGAATTGAAGTGATGACTCTACAGACTTCGACAGGCTACAAGAAAGTGCAGGATGTCCCTTCCAACCACAAGCCCACATATCAGACCTATAGGGAATTGGAACTCAGGGGAAAAGAACCACACAGACACACCCTCATCACCCTTTATGCCCTAACCTCCTTGCCAAGGGAGACCGCCTACAGTGAGATGGCGTTAAGGAAGGGAAAGTAGCCTAGCTATCCTGTCACCACAGAATGAGGCATAGGGATTCAAACCTGGGCCTTCAGTTGGAAGCCAAACAAAAAGTTGAGAAGAATATTACCCCAGGCACAAAGTAATAACATGATTTTTTTAAAAAAGAAACTTAAGTTTGGCTCAAAATTCAGAACTGATTCCCTCCCACTCTTTCCCACACCCTTTTATCAGCAAATAGACCAGCTCTTCCAATCAAAGATTAGGAAACTCCAGATAGAAACCAGAAGATACACAGATATGGCAAAAAAGATGCACCCCAACAAAAATTAAAGAGAAAGAATTGTAAGTGAAAAGCAGATTAATAAGAGACAACAGAATTGAGAATATACTGGAACATAGAGGAAAGAAGTAATTTTTCAATTTTAATTAATTTATTATTCTATTTATTATGTTATTTATTATATTATTTTATTGTTAAATTAAGAAGAAATAAATGTCTCTATGATTCTTCTGTAAAGAAAACTCAAAGAAAAGATGAAGGACATGTGAACAAATGGAGGTGAAAATAAAATGTCAGAGTTCAGTAATAAATAGAAAAGGAAAATAAAACAACTTCTGAAGATGAGCACCTTATAATCCACAAAAAAGTATTTTGAAAAAATTGAAAACTACATGTTCTAAACAACAACAATTAGAATACAGAAACACCATTTTAAAAAGAATTGATAAATTGGACACCATCAAAATTAAAAATTTCTATTCATCAAAAGATATAATTAAGAAATGACAGCCACAAAGCTACTTGAGCTAATAAATTAAGCAGGGTGGCGGGATATAAGATTAATGCACATAAGTCAGTAATGTTCCTATACGCTAGTAATGATCTAACTGAAGAGGTGATCAAAAAAAAAAAAAATTCCATTCACAATAGCAACTAAAAAAATCAAGTACCTAGGAATAAACTTAACCAAGGATGTAAAAGACCTCTACACAGGAAAATTACAAAATTTTACTAAAAGAAATTAGAAAGGAGCTAAATAGGTGGAAAAACATTCCATGCTCATGGATAGGAAGACTAAATATTGTTGAGATGTCAAGTCTACCCAAACTGATCTACAGATTCAATGCAATCCCCATCCAACTTCCAACAACCTACTTTGCAGACTTGGAATTAGTTATAAAATTTATTTGGGAGGGAAAGGGGCCTTGAATTGCCAAAAACATCCTAGAAAAGAAAAATGAACTGGGAGGACTTTTAACTCCCAGACTTTGAGCCTACTATAAAGCTACAGTGATCAAAAAAGCATGGTATTGGCATAAAGATAGACATATTGATCAATGAAATCAAATTGAGAGTTCAGAAAGAGACCCCCAGATATACGGTGGACTGATTTTGATAAGGCCCCAAATCTACCGAATAGAACAGTCTCTTCAACAAATGGGGCTGGGAGAATGAGATAGCCATAATAAAAAGAATGAAGGAGGACCTCCACCTCACACCCTATACAAAAATGAACTCAGAGTGGATCAAAGACCTCAATATGAGAGACTGCACCATAAAACTCCAAGAATATAATGTATTAAAATATCTTCAACACCTAGTATTAGGAGGTTGCTTCTTAGACTGTATACCCAAAATACAAGCAAAAAAAAGAAAAAATAGATAAATGGGAACTCCTCAAAATCTAAAGCTTCTGTACTTCAAAGGAATTTGTCAAAAAGGTGAAGAGGCAGCCAAGTCAATGGAGAAAATATTTGAAACCATGTATCTGATAAGAGACTGATATCTTGCATATATAAACAAAACCTATAACTCAATGACAGTAGTACAAACAGTCCGATTACAAAATGGACAAAAGATATGAAAGGACATTTCTCTGAAGAGGAAATACAAATGGCTAAAAATCACATGAAAAAATGTTCATCTTCACTCGTTATAAGGGAGATGCAAATCAAGACCACAATGAGATAATCATCTTACACCAATAAGAATGGCTGCCATCCAACAAAGAAGAAACTACAAATGCTGGAGAGGATGTGGAGAAATTGGAACTCTTATTCATTGCTAGTTGGACTGTATAATAGTACAGCTACTCTGGAAGACAGTTGGTGGTTTCTCAGAAAAGCAGACATTGAATTACCCTATAATCCGGCAATTCCACTTCTCGGTACACACCCAGAAGGTTTGAAAGTGGTAACACGAACAGACATTTGTACACTGATGTTCAGAGCAGCATTGTTCACAATTGCCAAGAGATGGAAAGAACCCAAGTGTCCTTCAACAGAAGAGTAGATAAATAAGATGTGGTATATACATAGGATGGAATACTATGCAACAGTAAGAAGCAACAAAATCTTAAAATATATGGCAATATGGATGAACCGTGAAAATATAATTCTGACTGAAATAACTCAGATGTAAAAGGAGAGATATTGTATGTTACCACTTCTATGAACTATCTGAACAATGTAAAATCAATGTCTTATAATGTAAGAATATTGGGGACCTAGTGATAGACACTAGCTAGTGAGGGGGAATGATAGTCTAATATGTTCAGATATGTTAATGATGGTGAATTCAAAGGTGTGATAATAGATAGGGATGATGACGATTAATGGGATTATAAGTATCAGAGCTGTATTGAAGGCAAATAGGAATGAAAGGGGTTGTTTAGAGGCATGTTTCCCACAGATCACACCACAAATATATATAGGTGCTTGCATAATACACTTCTAAAGTATGACACTGGCATAGAGAGTTGACAATAGAAGGGTATATGGAAAAAATCTGCACAGTGCATACTAGGAACTATAATTAATAGAAATACCACATTCTATAGATGTTTTACTCACTAAGTTTATTTGTCAGAAACTTAAATCCTTCGGAGTGCTCCTATGCCAGCTTAGTCCCAAAACCCAGAATCAATTGCCACTTCAAAAACATCTACTAGATATGTCCCCTTTGCTCATAAAGTTGACACCCCTTTTCAACATGAATGGATTAAGGTGGTCACTGCCTAGATATCCCTGAAGATTGGGAAAGTGATTAAACCAGAGGAAGGGGTAGCAACAGACAAGATGGAATTTAACAAAGGATTATGAATACTGAATCTTTATATAGTTTTCCTTTCCTTAGTTGCTGAGTATTAGAATAGTTAGAAGGAAAGAATTGAAATGGTGGAACTGTAGTCCATGTCATCCTTTGAGGTTTGTTATATAGCTACTTGTTAAATTATAATTTGAAAGCTATACATTTTTGTATATATGTTAGATTTCATAAAAAGGAAATGACTGAAACTATGGTACTATAACTCATAATAACTGGAAATTTCCTATATTTCTACTAGTTAAATCATACTTTGAAAGATACTAAACTTTTGTATGTATATTTCATAATAAGGAAATAAATGAAACTGTGGAATTGTAATCTATAATATTCTTTGAAATTTGCTAACTACTTATTAAATTGCACTTAGAAAGTTATCACTTTTATGTATACATGTTATATTCTACAATAAAAAATATAATAAAAAAGAAAATGACAGGCAAGCCACAGACTTGAAAAACTGTTGGCAATATGCATATTTAACGTATAAAATAAATCAATAATAAAGACAAGAAATCCAATTTCAAAGGCAGCAAAGAGAAGACACACCAATTGCAAAGAAGGCTTTGTTGATGTTCTTCATTGAGTTATGTTTTCTATTTTGTGGATTTCTGACTTTATTATTTCATTTGCTTATTTTTGTTTATTTTGAGCTAGCTTTGGGAAGCATAAATTTAAGCCATTGAATTTATATCTTCTTTTTTCAATATAAAGCTCTGTGTTTCCCTCTAATACTGGTTGATGTGCAGCCTACAAATTTTGATATGTTATATCCTACTTCTTTTTGCAGTACATTTTTGTTTTTGCTATTTTTATATTATTAACATTGTATTTCAGCGAAGGAAGAGAAGGGCCATATTAGCACAAACCTGGAGTATAGTAATGCTGGAAAATCTTGCTAATTTTTATTTAAATTTATTTAAATTAGTGGTCATTTTACCTCCATATTGAAATCAGGTGGGCAAATTTTAAAAACAAAATTTTAGTATAAAAGAACTTGAGAATAACAATGGAAGCAGTTGGATGCTCTATTTCATTTGATCAAGTCTAGAACAACAGACAGATCATTTTGTGGAGACAAATGAGAGACGAGCTGGCCCGACAGCACACTTGTTGCACATGACGTACAATCCTCTTATCTTGTTTTCTGGAGAGTATGAGCTTATGCAGCCCCTTCACTGTAGAAGAGCCCCTGTGATTAGCTCCACCTGGGAAAGCAGCAATAATTCAGCTAATCAAGAACAGACTGATGGTCACAGTTTTTCATTAGATTTCCTTTTAGACCAGTTCCTGCCAAAATTATTCTGAGGCCATGAGTGTTTCAATATTGCAAGGAAAAAAGTCTTCTCTTTAATTTGTATTATTGTTCTTTTTGGAAGCCATTAATCAACAAAATTCAAGAACTGATGATGTCACATATGCAGGATTTATATGTGGTTGGGTATAAGGGTTTTGACATTTGTTTAACATCAGCTAATTTTCATATGCTTTATGTATATGTGTTTATTTACTTCCCCAATCTCATAAAAAGAATTGATTTTTTTTTTCCTTTTTGCTCTCCTATCTTCAAAGGAAAAACATAGAATTCAAAGATACTGAGTAACTTGCTTATAGTCACATAATAATTGGCCTACTGAGGGTCCTCACTTAAATCTGTTTTCACCAGATTTCATGGTCTTTCTGTTGTGTTGTGTGGGCACTTCATCAGTCTTAAACAACACATTTTTCCATTTCAAATATAATAACTATCCTTCTTTGGTTTTTCACTTTTATTGACTACTGAATAGCAAACTAATAAAATTGGTGGCCAATATATACTGTATTTAGTTATTATTAATCAGTGTAGTATTGTCATAAAAGCCATCAAGGGATAGCTGAGGACTGACTCTCCCTTTCTTCCTAGATTTAGTAGTGCCTGGATTGCCTTTGCAAAAGTGCACAGTTATAATCCTTTCCTTGAAAGGTAATACAGTAAAGAGAGTGGTTGGGCAGACAGGTATTTTGTTTATCAGCATTATATTCAAAATAATCTTTCATTAATACTTGCTGACATTCTAGAATATTAAAAAAAGATGTTTGAGAAAATTTGGAAATCAAGAGAGGGAATGAATTTATTAGGATAGAAGTTTACAGATTTAATGGGCTGAAAGGTTTTGTAGTCTCTTTATAGGCATGGAATGTACTTTTCCATAGAGTTAAGGGCCTATGACATAGCAGAAAATTCCCGAGTATAGACGTGTAATTCTGAAGGGGCCACAATATGGATTTTAAATTTTTCCCTGGGACAATGGGAAGCTATTAAGGATTTCAATCAGGGAAGAAATGTCATAGTATTTACTTTTGAAAGAGAATTCTGACTGTGGGTGGAGAATGAAATGGATGGGGAGTGGATAAAGGGAGTGGACAAAGAGGAGAAATAGAATATGGAACAATTAGAGCAATGCAGGTGAACAAAAATGGTAGTTGGACTTAAATGGTGACAAAGAGTCTAAATCGAAATGAATGGGAATAATTTACAGAATCAATAGCATTTGGTAATTGATTAGGGGTGTAGGGCGTCAGAGAAGAAGGTATCAGAAATGATTGCAAGCTTTCAGGTATATGCAACTGGGTAAGAGACGGTGTCACTTATTAAAACAGAGATTGCAACAAGAAGAGTAGATTTGGATAGTAGAAATGGAGGAAATTATAAGTTAAATTTTAGGTATATGGAGCCTGAGATGTCTGTTAGGCACATACATGCAGGGATTTAATAGAAAAATCTGGTTCAATCTAAATTACCTTCTTCCATTCCCTGTTGAGGATTCATCTTTTAAGCATCAGGACTTATTTTTTATGTCAGTGCGATAAAGGTTTGTTTCTGTTCTGAACCAACAATCATGCTATTATTTCTTTATAACCATTTTCACATTTCCTAGCCCCAGTATTCATGCCACAATACTGTGTGCACCATACCTGTGGGCTGTAAATATTCACCCATTTAAAGAAAGTGGTCACTTGTAGTTTTGTGTAGTTTTAAGCAGTGACCAGCAGATGGCGGTTTTACAACAACATCCCAATTCTCATTCCATGCTTGCCCAGAGAAGCACAACATTGTGAGATGCTCAATTTTTCCTGAAGTGATGGAACTTTCTGAGTTTTGGCCATTTCACTGCCAAAGAAAAGAACATCTTAACTACAGTTTCTTGCCCATAGTGACTCACAAAAAGCATATGCCCCTGCAAAGTATCTCATTTTCCCACAGGTAGAACTGAATACTCAGTGCCATTCATTCATGAGCTTAAGGAAATGCTGATTATAGCTCCAGCTTCAGCCTAATTCACTGTTTAGATAGGGCCTTCATCTTTCAATGATGTCTGTTTAGAAGGTCACTCAGACTACTTCCACTTTAAAACTTTTCATGTATGCCCCTCTTTGAACCTCTTCTAGGCAAAACCATACACTAATAATTACTGAAAGTAGTAGGGCTTCATGGTTTACACATTGAATACATTTTTTCACACAAGTCTCCATAACAACAGTAAAGGGGGTTAGTACTAGGTATTACTTTTTAAAATAGAAAATTCTAACTTGATCAGGAAACTCTTTAACACCGTGGGCAAAAACACATGAAAATACTAGTAAGTTTTGCATTCAAATATAAAAATTGTATGGCACAGTGGGAAATGAACGATCTCTAAAGACAAACTGAAATTTTTATCCTGACTTCATTGTTTTCTAAGTATTTGACTTTGGGTAAAATACTTAGCTTCTCTGACCCTCAATTTCTTCATCTAAAAAATGACCAAGCCATTTTTCAGAGTCAGTGGAAGGGTTAATACTAAGTTAGCTATTATAATATTCGTTTTTGTTTTTTTTTTCACAAATGTTTGTCATAGAGAGGACTGTATATTGACCCAGGATCCCCCAACTCTCATTTGAACAACATATTTGACATATCAACATACGGGGAATTTTTGTGAAGAGCCAGATAGGTCTAATTTGGATAGGCTTAGGAGAGGGGAATTGTGATTTAAACTGAGGGATCTGGTCTAGAGAAAAAGAGATGACAATGGCTATGGTCCACTTGTTAACAGTGACTCCATAATTTGATTATGGCAATACCTAAATTATCCCTGCCAGTCTGGAAAACTCAACTGTCAACATTGGCCAAGGAGTTAAAAAATGAGCAAAGGGACCCTGGGAATCAACAAAAGATATCAGAATTCATGCACTTCACTCGTAGGCATGACCATGGAATTTGACACATGACTCTAAAAGACTAAATGACCTGCTTTATGAACTCAAAAAACATGAAAGATAAACAAAAAAGAAAGGTCAAATAAAAGTTTCTAGGGACAGATATCTTGATGCATCAAAAAGTAAGAGCTGCCAGCCTGAGAGTGAAAGGGGAAGTAAAAATAAAATTTTAAATCAGTGATAAGAAATCTTGAATCATGACATTCCATGGTTGTTTGTTTTACCTGCTTGATTATCCCTGGGATCCAGATTGTATAACAGCAAGTTAAAATAATTGATGTTCAGAATGATGACTGCTGATTTGAGCAGTGTGTAATACACTTTGGAAATATTCCTATTTAAAAAATGTTTAGGGTTGTGTGCTGGTTTGGATATATTACATCCCCCAGAAAAGCCATATTGTTTAATGCAATTTTATGGGAGCAGATTGATTATTCTGTTGATTAGGATAGAACCTCTGATTAAATTATTTCCATAGGGGTGTGGACCCCACCTATTCAGGGTGGGGTCTTGATTAGTTCACTGGACTACTTAAGAGAGCTCCAGAGCCAGGGCAGACAGATGCTTAGAGATGCTTGCAGATATGGACAGAAGGACATTTGGAGATGTTAAGCTAAGAGATGAAGCCCAGAGTTTGCCCTGGAGAAGCTAAGAGAGGGTCCCCAGATACTTAGAGAGAAATGTCCTGGGAGAAAGAAGCAAGGATGCAGAGGAGCTAACACAGATGCCCTGAGATATTTTGGAGAAAGCCATTTTGAAATACAACCTGGGAGCCAAGGGCCAACAGATGCCAGCCACATGCCTTCTGAGATGACAGAGGTGTTCTGGATGCCATCGTCTGTTCTTCAGCAAAGGTATTCTCTTATTGATGCCTTAGTTTGGACACTTTTATGGCTGTAGAAGTGTAACTTTGTAGCCAAATAAACCCCCTTTATAAAAGCCAATCCATTTCTGGTATTTTGCATAATGGCAGCATTAGCAGACTGGAGCAGGTTGTAAGTGGTAAGTTTCAGTTATTCATAAAATTCAGCTTTTTCATTTTTCTGATGGTGCTGAAGTTTTAATAGTTTCTGATTTACAGAAATAAATACTTTCATAAAGGTGCCATAGATTCTTAAATAACATATTTAAATTATCCAAGTCATTCATTCATTTTTATATTTATCTAATGTTTACAGCGTTTATCCCATGTGTGAGGCACTGATCAGAATGTATCGAAAGGTCTGATTTGTCTGTTTGTTTTTAACAATCCTTCTCCTTGAGGAAAAGAAAAAGATATCAGTGCAGCTACGATTTATGCAAGACTCTGCAGTATTTTTCTATGCTTTGGGAAAACTACTCAGAGCAAGCTGAAAGGGCACAAATTAGTTAGCAAATCCCATTATCCCTTACCTTCTCTTTCATAATTGATTTAACAAATGAGAAAATGTAAATGCAACATATTGCAAATTTGTGGCTTGCAAGAAATACAAAAGGAGATGAGGGAAATAAATATTTATCCAATGATAACATGAAAATATGAATTTTTTTCTAAGAGGATAATATCAAAGGTAGATATTAAATCACTTTTTAATAAAAGTGTATGAGGAGACAGTTTTGGGCTGCTAGGCCATCTGCTCTCCTGTTTCATGCCTAGCAATAAACTCTTTCTTTCTTTGAAACCCCAGTGTCTCAGGAATTGTTTTTTTTTGGGCCATCGGGCAGAGAATTCACCGCCTTTGTCTGGTATCAATTGGCGAATCTGGTGGAACCAAAAGGTCCTAAGAAGCAAGGAGGCCATCGGCCCCAGGTTCTGGGGCCCCAGTAGAGCAGATAAGCATGGCAACCGAGCCTTTTGCACTGGTAGACATTCCTTAGTCTAGAGGCTCTGCAATTGCATTTTTCTCTGTCCTGCTGGCACTCCAGACCCTTTTGGCACTGTAAAAAGTTTCAAAGAGAGAAAGTGTTTCCACTTCCAAGTCTGGACATCTGACTAGATAAGAGGGTCATCAAGATAGAAGTGGATCAGGAAGATAGTTCAGAGGTTCGAGTCCCCTAGACCTAGACTTGTAAGCCTGGGTCTCACTTCTAGAACCATCCCCCTTGCTCTGACCTCTACACCTTTCTGTTTTCTGGGTACCTTTCCATACGGGGTCTGAGGCCCTGACCTGAGTTTGTCTGTTGAGTATACTCCTGGAAAAAAAGTAATCCAACAATTAATTGGTGTTCAATGAAATTAAGTAGGCCTGGTTAACTATTAGCCAATGTGTTATCTAGGTACAGTAAGTGTTTTAAGCCTGTTTAATTGTCAATTGGTGCATTAAGCATTTAATGCCTATTTAATTGTTAGTTGGTATGTTTTGTCTAGTTATTCATTGGTGTGCTACTTAAATCTAGTAAGTGTTAACTGTCTGTTTAAATTTGTTAGCTGTTGTATTCCTGCATTTGCATTGCTTAATTGTCCCTAACTGGTTACTGACTGAAAAGAAAAATATTTTAATGGGAAATTCTAATTCCAATAGCATTCTTGAATGTAGTCCTTTGGGCTGTATTTTGAAAAATTGGAAAAATTTTAGTTAGAAGTCTATGACAAAAAGTTTTAATTGTGTAACACAATTTTGCCTCAATATGATTTAAAATCAGGGGAGAAATGGCCTGAGAATGGCTCTAAAATTGTTCTGCAAAAGGGCAAAAATGGGATAAGATAATGTATATTCAATCCTTCATTTGTCCCTCTAAAAAGTACTCTGTGTTTGTTTTTTTGTGACTAACTTTCTATTTGTGTCTATGTATATTTTCATACCTCCGGTTGGTAATAAGAAATTAACAAAAAATTCTGAGAGTTCTATTCAAATTGCTTAAAAATAAATAAGCACTTTTAAAAATATATAAATTAGTATTCCTAGAGTCCCAGAGGGAAAAGAAAAAAGGAAAAAAAAAAAAAAAAAAACCAACCCTCTGGGCAGCAATGTTCAATCTAGTTTTTATAATTACTGTAAACAAACCTGGACATTAGAAAGAAATCACCCCTAGAATTTCCTAAGGTAGCAGAAGGCTACCAGAGGGCTGCCTCAGGGAAAGACAAAGACCTTTTCCAATTGTCCCAGGCCACAGATTTAAGTAAAATAGATTTAATAATTGGAAATAATTAAAAGAAGGATGTAGGAATTCTCACATCCGCCGCCTGCCCCCGTTTAAAACTTTCAAAACCAAGTTCAACAGACCAAGCCTCATCCTTCCTGTCTCACCTGCCCCTGCCCCAGGCAGTCCTGAGAGAAGGGCAGGGTGTGGAAGGATGGGGAAGATGTGGTTTAGAATTCTTTTTTTTTTAACTGGAGTTGGAGATGAGAAATGGTTGGCATAGAAGAAATGCTGCAGAATAGGCCATGTTTATTAAAATTATTTTTTCCAGCAATACCTTTGCAATGCTAACCATAGTAAACAAATCATTATTGAAACATAAATAGCCTTGGGATAGGAGTAACTGAATAAGATCTAATTGCCAAGTTTTCAATAAGTGAAAAGAAAGGTCCTTGAAAGCTATGGAAAAGTTTTCCTGAATTTAGGCTTGGGACAAATTAAACAATTGCAGTATATTTTCCAGAACTTGATGGTCAATATACTTTTTTTTTTTTTTTTTAATCTTCATTTTATTGAGATATATTCACATACCACGCAGTCATACAAAACAAATCGTACTTTCGATTGTTTACAGTACCATTACATAGTGGTACATTCATCACCCAAATCAATCCCTGACACCTTCATTAGCACATACACAAAAATAACAAGAATAATAATTAGAGTGAAAAAGAGCGATTGAAGTAAAAAAGAACACTGGGTACCTTTGTCTGTTTGTTTCCTTCCCCTATTTTTCTACTCATCCATCCATAAACTAGACAAAGTGGAGTGTGGTCCTTATGGCTTTCCCAATCCCATTGTCACCCCTCATAAGCTACATTTTTATACAACTGTCTTCGAGATTCATGGGTTCTGGGTTGTAGTTTGATAGTTTCAGGTATCCACCACCAGCTACCCCAATTCTTTAGAACCTAAAAAGGGTTGTCTAAAGTGTGCATAAGACTGCCCACCAGAGTGACCTCTCGGCTCCTTTTGGAATCTCTCTGCCACTGAAGCTTATTTCTTTTCCTTTCACATCCCCCTTTTGGTCAAGAAGATGTTCTCCGTCCCACGATGCCAGGTCTACATTCCTCCCCGGGAGTCGTATTCCACGTTGCCAGGGAGATTCACTCCCCTGGGTGTCTGATCCCACGTAGGGGGGAGGGCAGTGATTTCACCTTTCAAGTTGGCTCAGCTAGAGAGACAGGGCCACATATGAGCAACAAAGAGGCATTCGGGAGGAGGCTCTTAGGCACAGCTATAGGGAGGCCTAGCCTCTCCTTTGCAGCAACCGTCTTCCCAAGGGTAAAACCTGTGGTAGAGGGCTCAACCCATCAAACCACCAGTCCCCTATGTCTGTGGTCATGTTAGCAACCATGGAGGTGGGGTAGGCGAATACCCCTGCATTCTCCACAGGCTCCTCAAGGGGGCACTACATCTTTTTTTTCCTTGTTTTGCTTTTTTTTTTTTTTTTTTTAACTTTCCCTTCTTTTTTAAATCAACTGTATGAAAAAACAGTTAAAAAGAAAACAAACATACAATAAAAGAACATTTCAAAGAGACCATAACAAGGGAGTAAGAAAAAGACAACTAACCTAAGATAACTGCTTAACTTCCAACATGTTCCTACTTTACCCCAAGAAAGTTACCTAATATAGCAACATTTCTGTGAACTTGCTCCTACTATATCCATCAGAAATTAACAGACCATAGTCATTCATGGGCATCCCCAGAACGTTAAATAGCTTATCTGTTCTTCTTGGATTATTGTTTCCCCTTCCTTAATTGTTCTCTATTGCTAGTTCCCCTACATTCTACATTATAAACCATTTGTTTTACATTTTTCAAAGTTCACATTAGTGGTAGCATATAATATTTCTCTTTTTGTGCCTGGCTTATTTCGCTCAGCATTATGTCTTCAAGGTTCATCCATGTTGTCATATGCTTCACGAGATCGTTCCTTCTTACTGCCGCGTAGTATTCCATCGTGTGTATATACCACATTTTATTTATCCACTCATCTGTTGAAGGACATTTGGGTTGTTTCCATCTCTTGGCAATTGTGAATAATGCTGCTATGAACATTGGCGTGCAGATATCTGTTCGTGTCACTGCTTTCCGATCTTCCGGGTATATACCGAGAAGTGCAATCGCTGGATCGAATGGTAACTCTATATCTAGTTTTCTAAGGAACTGCCAGACTGACTTCCAGAGTGGCTGAACCATTATACAGTCCCACCAACAATGAATAAGAGTTCCAATTTCTCCACATCCCCTCCAGCATTTGTAGTTTCCTGTTTGTTTAATGGCAGCCATTCTAACCGGTGTTAGATGGTATCTCATTGTGGTCTTAATTTGCATCTCTCTAATAGCTAGTGAAGCTGAACATTTCTTCATGTGTTTCTTGGCCATTTGTATTTCCTCTTCAGAGAACTGTCTTTTCATATCTTTTGCCCATTTTATAATTGGGCTGTCTGTACTATTGTCATTGAGTTGTAGGATTTCTTTATATATGCAAGATATCAGTCTTTTGTCAGATACATGTTTTCCAAAATTTTTTTCCCATTGAGTTGGCTGCCTCTTTACCTTTTTGAGAAATTCCTTTGAGGTGCAGAAACTTCTAAGCTTGAGGAGTTCCCATTTATCTATTTTCTCTTTTGTTGCTTGTGCTTTGGGTGTAAAGTCTAGGAAGTGGCCGCCTAATACAAGGTCTTGAAGATGTTTTCCTACATTATCTTCTAGGAGTTTTATGGTACTTTCTTTTATATTGAGATCTTTGGTCCATTTTGAGTTAATTTTTGGGTAGGGGGTGAGGTAGGGGTACTCTTTCATTCTTTTGGATATGGATATCCAACTCTCCCAGCCCCATTTGTTGGAAAGACCATTATGACTCAGTTCAGTGACTTTGGGGGCCTTATCAAAGATCAGTCGGCCATAGATCTGAGGGTCTATCTCTGAATTCTCAATTCGATTCCATTGATCTATATGTCTATCTTTGTGCCAGTACCATGCTGTTTTGGCAACTGTGGCTTTATAATATGCTTCAAAGTCAGGGAGTGTAAGTCCTCCCACTTCGTTTTTCTTTTTTAGAGTGTCTTTAGCAATTCGAGGCATCTTCCCTTTCCAAATAAATTTGATAACTAGCTTTTCCAAGTCTGCAAAGTAGGTTGTTGGAATTTTGATTGGGATTGCATTGAATCTGTAGATGAGTTTGGGTAGAATTGACATCTTAATGACATTTAGCCTTCCTATCCATGAACATGGAATATTTATCCATCTTTTAAGGTCCCCTTCTATTTCTTTTAGTAGAGTTATGTAGTTTTCTTTGTATAGGTCTTTTACATCTTTGGTTAAGTTTATTCCTAGGGACTTGATTTTTTTAGTTGCTATTGAAAATGGTATCTTTTTCTTGAGTGTCTCTTCAGTTTGTTCATTTCTAGCATATAGAAACATTACTGACTTATGTGCATTAACCTTGTATCCCGCTACTTTGCTAAATTTGTTTATTAGCTCTAGTAGCTGTATCATCGATTTCTCAGGGTTTTCTAGATATAAGATCATATCATCTGCAAACAATGAGAGTTTTACTTCTTCTTTTCCAATTTGGATGCCTTTTATTTCTTTGTCTTGCCGGATTGCCCTGGCTAGCACTTCCAGCACAATGTTGAATAACAGTGGTGACAGCGGGCATCCTTGTCTTGTTCCTGATCTTAGAGGGAAGGCTTTCAGTCTCTCACCATTGACTACTATGCTGGCTGTGGGTTTTTCATATATGCTCTTTATCATGTTGAGGAAGTTTCCTTCAATTCCTACCTTTTGAAGTGTTTTTATCAAAAAGGGATGTTGGATTTTGTCAAATGCTTTTTCAGCATCTATTGAGATGATCAATTGATTTTTCCCTTTCGAGTTTTTAATGTGTTGTAATACATTGATTGATTTTCTTATGTTGAACCATCCTTGCATGCCTGGAATGAACCCCACTTGGTCATGGTGTATGATTTTTTTAATGTGTCTTTGGATTCGATTTGCAAGTATTTTGTTGAGGATTTTTGCATCTATATTCATTAGGGAGATTGGCCGGTAGTTTTCCTTTTTTGTAGCATCTTTGCCTGGTTTTGGTATTAGATTGATGTTAGCTTCATAAAATGAGTTAGGTAGTGTTCCATTTTCTTCAATGTTTTGAAAGAGTTTGAGTAAGATTGGTGTCAGTTCTTTCTGGAAAGTTTGGTAGAATTCCCCTGTGAAGCCATCTGGCCCTGGGCATTTATTTGTGGGAAGATTTTTGATGACTGATTGGATCTCTTTGCTTGTGATGGGTTGGTTGAGGTCTTCTATTTCTTCTCTGGTCAGTCTAGGTTGTTCATATGTTTCCAGGAAATTGTCCATTTCCTCTACATTATCCAGTTTGTTGCCATACAGTTGTTCATAGTATCCTCTTATAATTTTTTTAATTTCTTCAGGATCTGCAGTTATGTCACCTTTTTCATTCATTATTTTGTTTATATGGGTCTTCTCTCTTTTTAATTTTGTCAGTCTAGCTAGGGGCTTGTCAATCTTGTTGATCTTCTCAAAGAACCAACTTTTGGTGATATTTATCCTCTCTATTGTTTTTTGGTTCTCTATGTCATTTATTTCTGCTTTAATCCTTGTTATTTCTTTTCTTGTACTTGGTTTAGGATTGGTTTGCTGTTCATTTTCTAGCTTCTTCAGTTGATCCATTAGTTCTTTGATTTTGGCTCTTTCTTCCTTTTTAATATATGCGTTTAGTGCTATAAATTTCCCCCTTAGCACTGCTTTTGCTGCATCCCATAGGTTTTGGTATGTTGTGTTCTCATTTTCATTCGTCTCTATATATTTAACAATTTCTCTTGCTATTTCTTCTTTAAGCCACTGATTGTTTAGGAGTGTGTTGTTTAACCTCCAGGTATTTGTGAATTTTCTAAGTCTCTGATGGTTATTGACTTCTAATTGTATTCCATTGTGGTCAGAGAATGTGCTTTGAATAATTTCAATCTTTTTAAATTTATTGAGGCTTGTTTTATGTCCCAGCATATGATCTATTCTGGAGAAAGTTCCATGAGCACTAGAAAAGTATGTGTATCCTGGTGATTTGGGATGTAATGTCCTGTATATGTCTGTTAAATCTAATTCATTTATCAGATTGTTTAGGTTTTCAATTTCCTTATTGGTCTTCTGTCTGGTTGATCTGTCTATAGGAGAGAGTGATGTGTTGAAGTCTCCCACAATTATTGTGGAAACATCAATTGCTTCCTTTCGTTTTGCCAGTGTTTCTCTCATGTATTTTGTGGCACCTTGATTGGGTGCATAGACATTTACGATTGTTATTTCTTCTTGCTGAATTGCCCCTTTTATTAGTATGTAGTGGCCTTCTTTGTCTCTCAAAACATCCCTGCATTTGAAGTCTATTTTATCTGAGATTAATATTGCTACACCTGCTTTCTTTTGGCTGTAGCTTGCATGAAATATTTTTTTCCATCCTTTCACTTTCAGTTTCTTTGTGTCCCTGTGTCTAAGATGAGTCTCTTGTATGCAACATATTGATGGTTCATTTTTTTTTGATCCATTCTGCTTATCTATATCTTTTAATTGGGGAGTTTAATCCATTTACATTCAACGTTATAACCGTGAAGGCATTTCTTGAATCAGCCATCTTATCCTTTGGTTTATGTTTGTCATATTTTTCCCCTCTGTCTATTAATATCCTTTATTGTACCCACACCGAATCTCTTTAGTACTGAACCTTTCTCCAAGTCTCTCTGTCCTTTCTTTGTTTCTCTGTCTGTAGGGCTCCCGTTAGTATCTCCAGTAGGGCAGGTCTCTTGTTAGCAAATTCTCTCAGCATTTGTTTGTCTGTGAAAAATTTAAGCTCTCCCTCAAATTTGAAGGAGAGCTTTGCTGGATAAAGTATTCTTGGCTGGAAATGTTTCTCACTCAGAATTTTAAATATATCGTGCCACTGCCTTCTCGCCTCCATGGTGGCTGCTGAGTAGTCACTACTTACTCTTATGCTGTTTCCTTTGTATGTGGTGAATTGCTTTTCTCTTGCTGCTTTCAGAACTTGCTCCTTCTCTTCTGTGTTTGACAGTGTGATCAGTATATGTCTCGGAGTGGGTTTATTTGGATTTATTCTATTTGGGGTTCGCTGAGCATTTATGATTTGTGTATTTATGTTGTTTAGAAGATTTTGGAAGTTTTCCCCAACAATTTCTTTGAATACTATTCCTAGACCTTTACCCTTTTCTTCCCCTTCTGGGACACCAATGAGTCTTATATTTGGATGTTTCATATTATCTATCATATGCCTGAAGTCCATTTCGATTTTTTCAATTTTTTTCCCCATTCTTTCTTTTATGCTTTCATTTTCCATTCTGTCATCTTCGAGGTCACTGATTCGTTGCTCAACTTCCTCTAGTCTTGTACTATGAGTGTCCAGAATCTTTTTAATTTGGTCAACAGTTTCTTTAATTTCCATAAGATCATCCATTTTTTTATTTAGTCTTGCAATGTCTTCTTTATGCTCTTCTAGGGTCTTCTTGATTTCCTTTGTCTCCCGTACTATGGTCTCATTGTTCATCTTTAGTTCTTTGAGTAGCTGCTCTAGGTGCTGTGTCTCTTCTGGTCTTTTGATTTGGGTGCTTGGGCTTGGGTTATCCATATCGTCTGTTTTTTTCATATGCTTTATAATTTTCGGTTGTTTTTGGCCTCGTGGCATTTGCTGAACTTGATAGGGTTCTTTTAGGATCTGTAGACCACTTGAAGTCCTTATCTCTAATTTATCAGATCTACAGCTTCGTGGAGTACACTTTCTCTAACTAACCAGCAGGTGGCGTCCACGAGCCACCTGTTCTCCACAAGCCAGTTCTCCCCTGCTTAGCCTTTTTGGTGAGTGGGGGAGTGAGTCCTGTGGGGTCCAATTGGTGTACCAAGCTTGCGTGTGTAGTTGGTGTTGCCTGCCCTGTATATGGGGCGTGTTTCTGGGCAGTCAGGGAGGGGGGGGGTGGCTCTAAGAATCAAATCTCCCTGTTGATCCTTGAGTTTTAAAGCTGCTGCAATAGTCTAATCCTTCAGTTCAGTCCTGCCACAGTTTGTCTCTGCCACTGACCCACAAGTCCTTGGTATTGGCGTATGGCTCCTGAGACTTGCAAGTGGGCCCCTCTTCCAGGCCGTGCACCCCGGGTCCTCTGTTGAGGGATGACTGTGCTATGTCACAGGTGAGTGCCGTCCCCCCAGGGCAGTTCTGGGCTGCTGGGCTGTGTAGGGAGGCTCCCAGTCTGCTCAAATGATGGCTGAATGGGGCTTTGTTAATTCACACTGCTCTACCTTCCCAACTCTGGGACAATCAGCTGAGGTTGCAGGGAAGGCCAATGTCCACGCCCAGTTTTGTGGTGTGTGCCTGTTATTTGAAGCACTTCCGTCACACTGGGTTGTCTGGGGCAGTTCTGGGCTATGGGGCTGGCGATGGGCAGGAGTGTTTCCTGTCCACCAGGATGATGACTGTGAGCGGACACCCCCCTTTTCTTGGGAAGTTGTGGTGTTTATTGTATTTTCTCAGCCACTGGATTATTGCGTTTTGTCTCAGAGCTCTCCTAGTTCTGCTCTTGACTTGACCTGCCCAAATTGCAAGTCTTTGAAGCTTTCTGTATTGGGCTTCTTAGAGTAATTGTTTTAGAAAAAGAAAAAAGGATTAAAAAAAAAAAAATAGGGTCCTCCTCAGAGATCTAATGGGTTATTGAAATGCTAAGAGACAAAGCAACCAGGGCCATTAAGGAAAGGTCCACAGGGCAGAGAGATCAGCTTTTCTTCAGGATTTGCATATGCACCTCAGGGCCTGAGCTCGGGCCTGAGATCTGCCCTTCCCCTTTCTATGTTCACCAGAACTCCAAAAATCCTCCGCTTTTATTTTAGAGTTTTTCGTGTTGTTTTTTTTCTATGCCTGTCTCCTCTCTGCTGGGCTGGCTGCTCTCAGATTCTCTGGTGTCTGGTCTCCGTCTATCTATGGTTGGAGTTTGGATCAGCAGAATGAGTTTCCGATAAGGGCTGCCACTGCAGTTCTCCCTTCTCCTTCCCGGAGCTGACAGCCCCTCCTCCCACGGGACTGAGCCTGGCAGGGAGGGGCGCGGGTCCCCTGGCCGCAAAAACTTACAGATTTCGCTGATCTCAGCAGTTCCACGTTTTCATGAGTGTTGTATGAAGTATGCCCAAAGTCAGATTGCTCTGTGGTGTCCAGTCCACGCAGTTCCTGGCTTTCTACCTACTTTCCTGGAGGAGTAACTAAAACATACAGCTCACCAGTCTGCCATCTTGCCCCGCCCCCTGCCCGGTCAATATACTTTTAAAGTTGTCCTAAATTTTAGGATATTATGAAAACAAAGAGATTTTTTTTAACCTCTAATCAAAGGAATAAAAAAGCAAATGCAGCTGCAAAATTGCAGTGGCAAAGTCTAGTCCAATTCCTGTTTTTATGATGCCTTTTAAAATCAAATAAATGCAATTTTATTCTGCTTAGGTTTGTTTTCCCTAAATTTATACATGCTTTACTGATAAAACAGTTTAATAAGAAATAAAAATGAGATTTGAAACCCTGATTATCTGAATTTCAAAGAATCTGGTTTTTTATTTACTTTGCCATTTGTTACCCCAGTATGTAAAAAAATTTGAATTTGTAGTCGCTTTGTTAATGTCAATCAGTACATTTTTGCTAGCAAGTGCTGCCATGAATAGGGAAGACATAATTCTTAGCTTCAAAGAGTTTATATGCTAGTCAAAATATACATGTACCATTGCAGAGTATAAAAGCGTATGAGCAGGTTAATTCTTTTTACTAAATCCAAACTTACTGTTTCAAATATTTGTTACTGCTTCACTGGAATGCATAATTATAGATCCAAGGTTCACTTTATTCCATTGAAACCAAGAGGTGTTCTAGTCAGATAACATATGAAAATATAAATCTCAAGTCAGCTTGCAAGTTTTTTGCTCATTCTTGTTTCCATACTTCACAGTGACTTATAAACTTGTGGAGAGTTTGAAAGCAGACTCGAATACACTTGCTCATCAGTGCTTACAAACACATTCATCAGTGCCAGCCCCACTCCTTTGTGGATTTTCACTTTCCTTAAAATGCTTTTGTGTTTAGAGCAGAGCTGTGTGTCTTGGTTTTGCAATATATTTTTTTAAAGATCAAAGACCAGTGCAATTGAGTCAGCAAGCACTGTATGAGGGGTGTGAAAAAGCTCAGGAAATTCTGAGCCCACTCAAATAGCACTTTTACCAGAGAGAGTCTGAATCCCAAAATTGGACCTACTCAATGGATACTTGTACATAATCCAAAAAGCAACGACTTGGTCTTAAGACATACGTGAGTTTCTGACGGCCATCACATTCAGCCTCCAATCCTCTATTATGCAGGCAGCTTATTCATTGCATGCCATTTCCAGTCGGTTCACCTGTATTTTCCATTAATTGCCACAGTGATCTTCAGAGTAGGTATTACAGTCATCTTTTTAGAAATGATTAAATCATCATTCAAATGCTTTTCAATTTAAGTAGCTTTTCCAATGTCACCCACTGGGTTAATGACAAAGGTGTGTGATTTCAAGGGCCATGCACTTTCCATAAGTACTATCTGACACCTTACAATATCAAACTGCTTTTTGAACTGAATATCCCAAAACTTCATTATATTTAAGTATGATCTTGTGGGCCCAGCATCAGCCCAAGTTTGCCCTTCCACATTTGTTTTCAGCATCTTGTCATCTTGCTCCCCACCAGTTTCCAATGAAATAACTCATGTTTCCATCTAGTTGTCCATGGTCCTATCTCCACCCCCTTCCTCTTTTCACCATTACATGTTGCACTTAAGCCTCTTCTCCACACCAGAATTTTGGGCACCTTCACATTTCAAAGAGGGAAAAATTTTTGGATAGCAGGACCTTCTCTTTGCCTATGAGGCTAGTTAAAGTCATGGAGCATTATTCCTAGCATATCATATATATTTAAACATTAAAACTAAATATCTATGGAAAATTGTATAATATTTTTCTCATTAAAGAAACACCTGACAATTAAAAGTATTAACCTTAAGATGATGCTAGTAGTTCGAATTGTGAACACACACATACATATATATTAGCACTCTCTCATTTTGTTTTTAATGAATGTTCAAATTGCATCTTAAAGCCATGTGCAATATATTGATACTGGCTAAATATTCATTATTATCTACACTTTTAAAATGACCCCCAAATCTTGGGAACTTACACACGAGAATCACACGGTGAGCAGAAGATCTGACACCTTTTGACTAACATACTGGATATTCTAATCGTTAACTATGCTTGTTATTTGTTTTTGCCAGTAGAATATAAACTCCATGAGGGCAGATACTCTTGTCTCTCTTATTAATCACAATAAGCCCTGTTCTGGTTTGCTAATGCTGCCATTATGCAAAATACCAGAAATGGATTGTCTTTTATAAACAGGGCTTATTTGGTTACAAATGTGCAGTTTGAAGGCCATGAAAATGTCCAAATTAAGACATCAATACAGGTATATCATTGGCTTCTGGAAAACCTTTGTTAGCTAAGAAAGCATGTGGCTGGCATCTGCTAATCCCAGGTGGTGTTCCGCTCCTCTCTCAGCTCCTGTGCATTCTTCAAAATGTTGCTCTTGGGGCGTTTGTCTTCTCTTAGCTTCTCTGGGGCAAAGTGTCAGCAGAAGTCTGCTTTCAAAAGCCATCTCCAAAATGTCTCTCTAAGGGGCAGCAGCGTTCCAAAATATCACTCTCAGCTGCTCTGAGTTTCTTCTGTCTGTGAACTCTTTTATAGGACTTCAGTGATTTAATTAAGACCCACCCTGAATGGGTGGGGTAACACCTCCATGGAAATTATCTAGTCAAAGGTCTCACCCACAGTTGATTGAGTCACATCTCCATGGAAACACTCAATCAAAGGATTCCAATCTAATCAACACTAATACATCTGCCCCCACAAGATTGCATCAAAGAATATGGCATTTTGAGGGACATAATACATCCAAACCGGCACAAGTTCCCATCCATGACTGTGCCTGGTGCACAGAAAGTTCTCAATGAATATTTGTTGAATGAATGAATGCTCCCTGCCTCCTTCAGCTATTTCCTAATACGAATGACACTGTTTGCACTGTCTTGCCGCAGTGGCTTTCATGTTCTTAGCACATGGCAGTACTTAGAGAGTCAATCACTTTTTCAAACTTCTGGTTGCCCAGGTAATAGTGCTTAAGGACATAGGACCAGCACAAACATGATGTTAGTTTATCCACGAAGCCTCTGCACTGAGAGTTTGCATTCTGTTTACATTCATCATTGTTTCCAGCATGAAGCTAGAAGTGACCATAGGATGCAATGGGGCTCAAAGTGATTAAAATTACCAAATAGAAGGTGCCATCACCATTGCAATAGTTTGAATGATCGTTTTTGGCATTAACTATTTATTTTAAATATTTCCCTTAATGTGGAGAATATTTGGGGGCTTTCATCCACTGACGGAGAAAGGGATGACAAGACAACCAGAGCTACAAATCCTCTGATATCAGGAATATACCACTTTATATTTATATATCAGCTTTCTTTATTACTCCTGAACATTAGAGCATAGCTTGAATAATTGGACATTTATCATATCAGGCATGTATTTACTAGCCAGATATACCTCTCAGAAATATTTGCATCATGAGTATGGAGACAATGGCAGGGTATATGGTCATTTATGTGTAAGTGCTGCTCCATTTAATCTCATTTCCAGTTCCTAAGTGCTACAGGATCATCAACCGTCTGTTACAAAGCCTTTGTGGAAAATAATTTGTTCCTCTAGTAGTTAAAAGGACAAAATATCAATGTGATTAGTGCCGACAGTTAAAATCCGTGAATTGGGTTGAACTAAATGAGCATGTAACTCTTCCGTATACTGGCATTATAGAAATTGCTCTGAAGTCTTTATAACTTCACAGTCAAACCATCAATAGACTCCAATTTATGCATATAAAATCCATAAATTTTATGGATACCCTGAACTGCTTGTATCCGATAAAGTGAGTATAGTTTAGAATTCAGATCTACTTACCCATCTTCAATCACTAGCTTTTTGCTGAAAACTTGCAAATCCACACTTTTGGCCAACTCTTTTTTAAAAAAGCTTTTGCTTCTGAAGATAACCAGATTACTTACATTCTTGACTTATGCCAATAAAAAGTAAGATACTAACATTTATTAAGTTTTCCATAACTACTTCCAATATTATTTAGCTTCAGCACTTAATAAAACTTATAAGCTTAAAAATGAAGTAATTTTATCCTACTCTATCTAACCCTCTCTCCAAAAGAGGTTTAGTAGATGAAAGCCATTAAAAAAAAATACTGATACCTGTTACAACACCTCAAAATGCTAACTTCTCTGAGAATATTAATATATATTAATATATTCTATAAAAAATAATTTAAATAAACTTTCCTTTAATCTGAATGTAGTGGATTGAATTGTGTACCCCAGTTTAGACTTATTCTTTGTCTTGGTCCGGTCTACCCATATGGAATATATTGATCCTGGATAAAGATACATTATTACCTATACTTTTCAAATGACCCCCAAATCATCTTTCACATGAGAATCACACAGAAAGTGGAAAACCGTTCTGGTGGGTGTGGATCCATTGTAAATAGGATCTCTGGAAGATGTTACTTCAGTTAAGGTGTGACCCAACTGAATCATGTTGGGTTTTAATCCAGATTACTGGAGTCCTTTGTAAGGAGAATTAAATTCAGACATCAAAAGAGTGAAAGCCATGGGACTCTGGAAAAGAAAGAAGAGGCTGTGTTGGGCATTGCCATGTGACAGAAAAGCCAAGGACCAAGGATTACCGGTAGCAGCCCAGAATAGCACAACCTGCGGGGAAAAAGCTTTGCCTTGATGATGCCTGGATTTTGGACTTCTCCTGGCCTCAAAACCAAGAGCCAATAAATTCCTGTTGTTGTATAGTATTTGTTTTAGCAGCTGGGAAAATAAGATAATGGGGAAGGGTGAAGTATTCACACTTCTCTAGAATCCATTTTCAAAGACTCAATTCAGCTGTGAAGTTTGAGTTATTCTTCCCTTCTCTCTCTCTCCAAATTTCAATTACTATTTGAACAAAATTTTAAACATATCTACTTATTTTTAATATCTCACAATTTTTACATACTCAAAATTATTGCTAACTTACTCCTGTAGAGGGCAATGCAATCACGTCAGTGAAGCTTAACAGAGAACTTTGCGGAAAACAGGACAGATGAAATAAAAGGGCATTAACAACAGGGTAGATGAGTGTCCTTTTCTAATTTTCTTTCTTATCCTATTACAGTCAAGGAAAAATCTGCACACAGATCTCAGAAGGGGATTGTATGGACTAAGAAGAGGGTTTCTTTTTCTTTTTTCTTTTTTTTAGGAGAGTAGTGAAGGAAAACTAAAAAAACGGAAAACAAACTATTAAAGGAAATGCATTTTTCCTCAACTGTCTTCTCCCTCATGCCTTTACTCTCCTGAATAACACATGTTCTTGCTTGAAGGTTCCCATGTAATTTTTCTTAACTCTCAAACTCTAGATCAGGGATCCTCTTATGTACTCTTTGAATATCCTTTATTTCTCACACCATAGTATTTCCCAAACTCATCATTGTTTACTTGTCATTGCTTACTTGTCATCGTTTACTTATCTATCTCACAGAACACAATAAGCTCCATGAGGTTCTCAGTCAGCTTTACTTTCCCATGGCCTATTAAAGAATTTAGCATGGAGTGGCTCCTCAATAAATATTTTAATAGGAAGTAAAAAAGTTAACCAATACATGTTTTAAGGTGATTTTAAATAATTACACGTGTTCTTTTTTCAATTATAATATAAGACATCTGGAAAACATTCCTGGTATCAAAAACTAAAATTTCTGGATATAGTGCATTAAAACTACTTTGAAATGCTTATCACTGGGTTGGTAGAAAATAAGAGTAATCCCAGAAGTTCAGAGATGATGGGAACCCTTAAATCCAGAGAGGGAAGGTATGACTGAAACTACTTTTCCCCCAGGAGGTGGGAACAGAGCTGGTAATCAAAGAGACCTTGCCTAAGTGAGAAAGAGACAAAATCTTACACCTTTTACAAACTGGGAGGTCAGATCAGAGATAAAGCCAAGACATCCCAAATGTAAACTAGGGCAAAAAGAAAAACAAGGTGACACTGAAGTTAATTTTTGTTTTATTTTGATTCTGGGTAGAGGAGAAATAAAGATATATGTCTCTAATATGACAGTGATCCAGGGTTTGTAGGGTGCCTTATAAAAGCAAATGCAAATATTTTCTGGGAGAGAGCATCTTAAAACCAAGTATAAAAGCTAAGCTAAACTAAAGAACAATAAAATAACACTGTTACAGGAAATTGAGCTCAGAATTCAATTGGAGCAACTCTCCAACAGTTCACAGGAGAATATAAACCGCCATGTAGCAGAAACAATTAAAGACAGAAACTGTCTCACAAAAAGTGCAGATATTGAAATTACCAAATATAGAACATAAAAATAGTAAGTTGTTTCTAATCTTTAAAGAAAATAGAAGGGAATATGAAAGTATAATACATGACTGTCAAAATAACTAGGAAGCTTAAATAACAAAAAAATTCTGAAAAAGGAAAAAAATAATGGTTGAAATTAGAGACTTGATGGATGAGTTGACTAGCAGAAAAATGAAATGCACAGACATAAAATATGAAAAGGTAGGAGACACAGAAGATAAAATGAGAAGAACCATTTAATTATAGTTTCAGAATGAGAGAAAAAAGATTATGGTGAAGAAGCAATATTTGAAGAGTTAATGGCTTAGAATTTTCCAGAAACAATGAAAAATCTCATTCTTCAGATTTAAGAGAAGCTAACAAATTAAAAGAATAATAGAAGGAAATCCCTACTAGTCATATTATATTCCAACTGAAGCACACAAAATGCAAAGAGATGATCATAGAAGCAGCTGGGGTTGGGGGAGGGAAAGGTGGTGAAACAGGTGCTTACCTACAAAGAAGGATAATTTCCACATACTTGATTTTTTAACAGCAACAACAGAAGCCAGGAGATGGTGTACTAATATCTTCAAAATACTGAGAGAAAGTAATTATCAACATAGATTTTTATTTACAGTATAAATATCATTCAAGAATAACAATGAAAGGAAAGTACTTTCAGTTCATCCCTGATACAGTGAACTACTAGCCCTGTTGGCTCCTTCTCCCTTATCAATTCTAAGGAAACTGGAGAGAGAACATGAAACAAACTGGGAGAAACCCTTGAGTGATAGTTGAGAATGGGAAGCTATATTTAACAAATGTGTGAAGGAGGGAGATGGATTTGGCCTGACTTAGGAGGCAGCTTACTAAGGTTGTGTAAAAGAAAATAGATATTGGAGGGAACTGTTGGAGAGTTGCTCTTACTTCTCTCAACTATTTCCTTAGTACAAACAGTGCCTGGCCTGGCTCAGACCACTGATCTAGATTTCCTCAAGGGTAAAGTAAGGGAAGCTCAGAAGCTATTTGCTGGTAAGATGCTGAGAAAAATGGCCAGAGAGTAGTAGTAGTTGTTTTATGGTACATGAGACTCTCCTTCTATTGCTGCCTAACAATATCATAATCTTAGAAGCTTAAAGCAGCACATATTTACTATCTCACAGTTTCTGTAGGTTAGAGGTCCAGGCATGATTTAGCAGCATTCTCTGCAAAGCTGCAATCAAAGTGTCACCCAGGGTTATGGTCTCATCTGACGCTAAACTGGGGAAGGGTCTACTTCAAAGCTCACTCTCTTTGTTTACAGAATTCAATTCCTTCTTTTTGTAGAACTGAGAGCATCAGTTTCTTCCTGCCCACCAGCCAGAGGCCTCCCTCAGCTCCTAGTGGTCACCTGCAGTTCCTTGCCCTGATGAGTGTCCCAAAATGGCTGCTGCCTTCCTTAAAGCCAGCAATGTAGAAAGAGATTCCAGCAAGACAGTAGCGATAATTTGGTATCCATATAGTCACATACATGTAATCATGCACATTGTGTCACCTTTTCTATATTTTGTTGGTTAGAAGCAAGTCACAGGTCAAGCCTGTACTCAAGGGGAGGGAGCTATGCAAGGATGTGAACATCAGGAGTGGGTAATCATGGGCTGTGACACTCTAGTTTCCGTCCATGCCATCCTTAGCGTTCTTCAAGCCTCTTCTCCCCACTACCCTCTGGACTCTTTGGGATAGATTAGGACTGATATCTGCCTTACCTTTGTGCACTGCATGACAGAATAGCTGACAGATTACACTCAGAGGCCAAAATCACAAAGCAGCTGGGGAATACAACTGTTCCAAAACAAGATATTTTCATACAAACGAAAATTAAAAAATCGACAGAGGAGTCTAAAGAAACTTTTCAAGGATGTACTTCAGAAGGAAGGAGTGGGAGAATCCTATGGCTGTAGTCCATAGAGGTCAGCCTCCGGGAAAAGTAAGCTAGCTGATTAAGTATCAAGAGTAGATTGAGAAGCTGTCTTGCAAAAACCAAATTCCTGTAATATGCTGCTTTGAAACAACATATTTGAAACATAATAATTTGACAGGAAAAGAATTTGGGAAATATCCTAGGAAAATATTAATTCTTCAAAAAATTTATTTAATAATATGTATTAATATCAGATCAAACAAACATCAAGGAAAATAGTGTTAAAGAAAGTCACTGCATTTGTTAAAAGGCTTATATAAATCTAAAACTATACCAGAAAAACATAGTTCAAATTCACACACACACACACATACACACACACACACACAACTATTTTACATAACTGCATGGAGAAATTAACAAATCTCCTTTAGAATGAGAAATCCTTTGAGAAATTGATAGATCAAGCAAAAAAATAGATTACTAAGGATACTGCAGATTTGAAAAGTGTCATTCATAAGTTTGATCTAATGGTTATAGAAAGAACATGGCATCTAACAGTTGAAGGATGAATATTCTCTTCAAACACACATACCACATATAAAAACTAAAAGCATGCTAGGTAATCAAGCAACTCTGATAAACTTCAAAGTATCAGTAACTTACAGACCAACCACATTCTTTGACTACAATTCAACTAAGTTTGAAACTAACTAAAAAATGATCATTAAAAACTCCATACATCTGGAATGTTAAAATTATGCCTCTAATTAACTCATTGGTAAAAGAAACTAATACAAAATAAGAATAATAATAACCTCATGGTTAAAGTAATGCATATTAAAGTTTATACAAAAGCATTACTATAGAGATATTTATAACCAAAAAGGGAATTTTTTTTTAAAAAAGAAGAAATGCTGAATATTTGTGCATTAACCAAACTTAAGAAGTCAGAAAAGGAACAATGGAATAACCCCTCCCACCAAAAAAGGATAAAGAAATAGAATAATAATGCTAAGACTAGAAATAAATCTGAAAACAAATCAAAAAAGAGAAGATCAAGAAAACCAAAGTTTGCTCTTTGATAAGACTAATAAAATTGAAGACTTCCAGGAAGGTGGTGGAATAGGAGAGAAAGAACAAATTTCTTCCCCATGGAATAACTAGAGAAAAGGCAGGAAACGTTGGGTACAGAGGTTCCAGGGTATGAGCGGGAGGACCTGGATGAAAAAGCAGAGAAATTATGACTGAAAGGACAGGGTGAGTTTATTCAATCATGACTGCCTCTGGGGCTGGCAGCTACATGCTGACTGGAGTGGGAGAGGGAGGAGCTCTGTACTCCTGCACTCCTATCACCACCAGATGGGGTGAAAACCCTTCTCATAGCCAGGTGCTCCCATGAGGAAACTTGGGAACCAAGAGACATGAGTTAGCCACACACACACACACAGAGGCCTTGCTACAGAGTATAGTGCCTACCCTCCAACCCTGAGGCAGGACACTGCAGGGACCTGGTCTTGGGGAGAACAGGGGAATGCAGAGCTGAGCAGACCCAGTCTGACAACTAGCAGATGACAGAGACAGTCTGTGTTCTGCTGCCTGTATCCCTTCTCCATTGCGGCCCACAGTGTGCACAAGCAGAGAGGTAGGGACAAGGGAGAGTGCACAGAAAGCAGCAGGAGACCCTCCCCCACCCCAGAGGCCCATGGTTGTGGAGCAGGCAGAGATCTTATGGGTTGATGAAAGCAGGGCACTTCTGAGCTGGCTGAGGGTAGTGGAAGGTGAAATTCACAGCCTCACAGCCTGAGATTAATCCACTCAGAAGCTTGGGAATCACCAAATCTACCATGCCCAGCCCCCACTCTCGTGGCTTGCAGTCTCCAGTGCACATGGAGAACTGCTGTGATGATTGGATTTCCACCTGGTTTAGAACTTGCCCAGCATGCAGCCACAGTCAGGGAAAAGCAGGCTTGAGGGGAAGAGGTGACCCAAGAGGGCTATCTGCTGGGAAGACATGGAAAGTACACTCTGGCAAATTGCAGTTCTGCAAAATTTTATACAGATGTCCAAACAGACTTGCAGCTCCCAAAATAACCTTATTAAGATAAGCAAACACAAAGAAAACAACAGAAAATCACAAAGCATACGAAGATCCGAGAAGATCCAAGAAGCCAAATGATCAAATTAAGAAGCAAGAGGAGACAAAGAACTTAGAAGAACTAATCAAAGAAGTACATACAAATCTCCAAAAAACTTCAATGACTTGGCTAAAGACATAAAGGACATCAAGAGGACACCAGGAGAGCATAAAGAAAAATCTGAAAGAGTAAACAGAAAAATAATAGATATTATGGAAATGAAAGATAACTGTAGATAAAATTAAAAATATACTAGAGACATACAACAGCAGATTTGAAGAGACAGAGGAAAGAATAAGTGAATTAGAGGCCATAACAATTGAATGTGAATGCACAAAAGAACAAATGTTGAAAAAACTAGAAAAATTTCAATTGGATCTCAGGGAAATGATGGAAAACATGAAGCCCACAAATATAAGAATCATTGGTGTCCCAGAAGAAGTAGAGAAGAGTAAAGGGCTAGGAAGAGTATTTAAGGAGATAGTTGGGGAAAACTTCCCAACCCTTATAAAAGACAAATACGCAAATCAAAGAAGCTCAATGAACTCCAAATAGAATAAATCCTAATAGGCCCACTGTGAGACACATACTAATCAGATTATATGTGATTAGTAATGCTGGAGAGAAGGAGAATGTCCTGATAGCAGCAAGAGAAAAGGGATTCACCACATATGAGGGAAACCACATAAGACTAAGCACTGACTACTCAACAGGCACCACGGAGGTAAGAAGGCAGTGGTATGACATATTTAAGATCTTGAAAGAGAAAAATTGCTAGTCAAGAATTCTTTATCCAGCAAAGCTGTCCTTCAAAAGTGAGAAGGAATTTAAAATTTTCACACAAAAATAAATGCTGAGAGCATTTGTTAACAAGAGTTCTGCCCTGCAAGAAATATTAAAGGGAGCTTTGTTGGCTGAAAAAAGAAAGGAGAGACAGGTATGAAGAAGGGCACGGAACTGAAGATTATTAGTAAGGAAAAAAAGAGAGAGGGGAAAAAAAAAACAGATCTGACAAATAAAAACCAAAGGATAAGATGGTTGGTTCAAGAATTGCCTTTACAGTAATAATTTACTTTGAATGTGAATGGATTAAACTCCCCAATTAAAAGATACAGACTGACAGAATGGAAAAAAAGTATGACTGATTGATACACTGTTCACAAGAGACTCATCTTAGGCACAACGACACAAAGAGATTGAAAGTGAAAGGCTAGAAAAACATATTTCACACAAGCTTGTAACCAAAAGAAATGAGGGGTAGCTATACTAATATCAGACAAAATAGACTTTAAATGCAAAGATGTCATAAGAGACAAAGAAGGACACCATATTAATAAAAGGGAAAATTCACCAAGAAGAAATAACAATCATAAATGTTTATGCACCCAATCAAGGAGCTCCAAAGTACATGAGACAAACATTGGCAAAACTGAAGGCAGCAATAGACATTTCTACAATAATAGTAGGGGACTTCAATATACTACTCTCTTCTATAAATAGAACAACTAGACTGGAACCAAGAAGGAAGCTGAGAACCTAAACAATGTGATAAATGAATTATACCTGTTCAGATTTGCTAATTCTGTCATCATGTGAAATATCAGAAATGATTTGGCTTTTATAAAGGGGGTTTATTTGGTTAAAAAGTTACAGTCTTAAGGCCATAAAAGAGTCCAAGCTAAGGCATCAACAATAGGGTACTTTCACAGAAGAATGGCCAATGGCGTCTGGAACACTCCTGTTAGCTGGGAGGGCACATGGCTGGCATCTATTTGCTCCTAGGTTGCATTTAAAAATGACATTCTACAAAATGTCTCTCTAAGCTGCAGTTGTGTTCATGTCCTTCTGTTTGTGAGCTTTTATAGGGCTCCAGTAAACTAATAAAGACCCATGCTGAATGGGTGGGGCCACATCTCCAAGGAAATAATCTAGCCAAAGGTATTACCCACATTTGGGTGGGTCACATCTCCATCGAAACAGCCTAATCCAAAGATTCCAACCTAATCAACACTAATACATCAGCTGCCACAATATTCCATTAAAAAACATGGCATTTTGGGGTTCATAATACATCCAAAGTGGCACAATACCTAACAGACATATTGAACATTGCATCCCAAAACACTGGGCTATACATTCTTCTCTAGCACTCATGGAATGCTTTCCAGGATAGATCATATGCTGGGGCACAAAACAAGTCTCAATAAATTAAAAAATATTTAAATTATTCAAAGCACTTTCTCAGACCATAATGGAATGCAGCTAGAGATCAATAACAACCAAAGAATCAAAACTTTCACAAATATATGGAGGTTAAACAACACACTCTTAAACAATCAGTGGGTTAAAGAAGAAATTACAAGAGAACTCGGTAAATATCTGGAGATGAATGAAAATGAGAAAACAATATATCAAAACCTATGGGATGCAGTGAAGGTGGTGCTGAGAGAGAAATTTAAAGCTCTAAATGCACACATCAAAAGGAAGAAAGAGATAAAATCAAAAGCCTAACTGAACAACTGAAGAAGCTAGAGAATAATCAGCAAACTAACCCTAAATCAAGTAGAAGAAAATAAATAACAAGGATTAAAGCAGAAATAAATGAGCCAGATAACAAAAAACAATGGAGAGAATAAATAAAACCAAAAGTTGGTTCTTTGAGAAGATCAACAAGATTGACAAACCCTTATCTAGACTGACAAAGTCAAAAAGAAAGAAAATCCAAATAAACAAAATCAGAAATGAGAGGAGGCCCATTGTGCTAGTTTGAATGTAGTATGTCCCCCCAAAATGCCATTATCTTTGATGTAATCTTGTGTGGGCAGACCTATCAGTGTTAATTAGATTGTAACTCTTTGAGTGTTTCCAAGGACATGTGCCCCACCCAACTGTGGGTAATGGCTCTGATGAGATAATTTCCATGGAGGTGTTGGCCCACCCATTCAGGGTGAGTCTGAATTAAATTACTGGAGTACTATATAAGATCAGACAGAAGGAGCAAGCTGCTACAGCCAAGAGGGACACTGAAGAACGCACAGGAACAGAGAGGAGCTGCAGATGGTGGGACAGTTTGAAGATAGCCATTGAAAGCAGACTTTTGCTCTGGAGAAGCTGAGAGAGGAAAAACACCCAAGAGCAACTAAGAGTGACATTTTTGAGGAGCTTCAGCCTAGAGAGGAACGTCCTGGGAGAAAGCCATTTTGAAACCCCTTTGGGGCAGATGCCAGCCACATGCCTTCCCAGCTAACAGAGATTTTCTGGACACCGTTGTCCATCCTCCATTGAAGGTACCCTATTACTGATTGTCACCTTGGACACTTTATGGCCTTAAGACTGTAACTGTGTAACCAAATAAACTCCCTTTATAAAAGCCAATCCATTTGTGGTGTTTTGCATTCCGGCAGCATTAGCAACCTAGAACAGCCATTATTATGGATTCTGAAGAAATAAAAACAATCACAAGAGGATACTATGGACAACTGTATGCCAACAAACTAGACAACTTAGAGGAAATGGACAATTTCCTGGAAACACATGAACACCCTATACTGACTCGAGAAGAAATAGAAGACCTCAACAAACCAATCACAAGTAAAGAGATCCAATCAGTCATCAAAAATCTTCCTACAAAGAAAAGCCCAGGGCCATATTGCTTCACAGGGGAATTTTACCAAACATTCCCAAAAGAACTAACAGCATTCCTGCTCAAACTCTTTCAAAAAATTGAAGAAAAAGCAACACTACCTAATTCATTTTATAAAGCTAACATCACTCTAATACCAAAACCAGATAAAGATACTATAAGAAAGGAAAACTACAGATCAATCTCCCTAATTAATATAGATGCAAAAGTTCTCAAAAAAATACTTGCAAATCCAATCCAAAAGCACATTACAAGAATTATACACCATGACCAAGTGGGGTTCATTCCAGGCATGCAAGCATGGTTCAACATAAGAAAATCAATTAGTGGAAGACAACATATTAAAAAATTGAAAGGGAAAAATCATACAATCATCTTGATGCTGAAAAAGTATTTGACAATATTCAGCACCCCTATCTGATAAAAACTCATCAAAAGGTAGGAATCAAAGGAAGCTTCCTCAATATGATAAAGGGCATATATGAAAAACTCACAGCTAGCATAGTAGTCAATTGTGAGAGACTGAACACCTTCCCCACTATGTTCAGAACTTGACAGGATACCCACTGTCACCACTATGATTCAACATTGTGCCAAAAGTTCTAGCCAGAGCAATTAGGCAAGATAAAGAAAAAAAAGGCATCCAGATCAGAAAGAAAGAAGTAAAACTTCCATTATTTGCAGAGGATATGATCCCATATTTGGAAAATCTTAAGAAATTGATGACGAGGCTACTTGAACTAATAAACAAATTCAGCAAAGTGGTGGGATACAAGATTAATGAACAAAAATCAGTAATGTTTCTATATACTAGCAATGACCTAAGTCATTGCTAATTAAATATTAAGAGGCAATCAAGAAACAAATTCCATTCACAGTGGCAGCTAAAAAATCAAGTACCTAGGAATAAACTTAACCAAGGATATAAAGGACCTCTACAAAACTTTGCTAATGGAAATCAAAGAGGACCTAAATGGGTGAAAAGATATTTTATGTTCATGGATAGGAAGGCTAAATGTTATTAAGATGTCAAATCTATACAAATTGAGCTACAGATTCAATGCAATACCAATCAAAATTCCAACAACCTACTTTGAAGACTTGGAAAAGCTAGTTATCAAATTTATTTGGAAGGAAAAGGGGCCTTTAATTGCCAAAAAACATCTTAAAAAGAAGGAGGTGGAAGGACTTACACTTCCTGACTTTAAAGTCTACTATAAAGCCACAGTAGTCAAAACAACATAGTACTGGCACAAAGATAGACAAATTGATCAATGGAATTAAATTGAGAATTTGGAAATAGACCCCCAGATCTATGGCCAATTGGTTTTTGACAAGGTCCCCAAATCTGCTGAACTGGGACAGAATGGTCTCTTCCACAAATGGGGCTGGGAGAACTGGATAGCCAATAAAGGGGATCCCTACCTCATACCCTATACAAAAATTAACTCAAAGTGGATCAAAAACCTAAATATAATAGCAAATACCATAAAACTCCTAGAAGATAATATAGGGGAAAATCTTCAAGACCTAGTAATAGGAGGTAGCTTCTTAGACCTTACACCCAAAGCACAGCAATGAAAGAAAAAAATAGATAAATGAGAACTCCTCAAAAGCAAATGCTTTTGTGCCTCAAAGGGCTTTGTCAAAAAGGTGAAGAGGCAGCCAACTCAATGGAAGAAAATATTTGGAAACCATATATCTGATATGGGATTGATATCCAGTATGTATAAAGAAATCCTACAACTCAACGACAAAAGTAGAAACCACCCAATTATAAAATGGGAAAAATAAGTGAATAGACATATTTCCAAAGAGGAAATACAAATGGCTAAAAAGCACAGGGAAAAAAATTCATCTTCATTAGCATTAGGAAAATGCAAACAAAAACCACGAGATATTACCTCACATCTATAAGAATGGCTGCCATTAAACAAATAGGAAACTACAAATGCTGGTGAGGATGTGGAAAAATTAGAACACTTATTCATCGCTGGTGGGAATGTAGAATGGTACAGGCACTGTGAAAGACAGTTTGGTGACTCCTCAGTAAACGAAATACCAAGTCACTGTAAGACCCAGCAATTCCACTACTCAGTATATACCCAGAAGATCTGAAAGCAGTGACATGAACAGACATTTACACACTGATGTTTATAGTGACATTTTTCACAATTACTAAACGATGGAAACAATCCAAGTGTCCTTCAACAGATGAGTTGATAAACAAAATGTGGTATATTCATATGATGGGATATTATGCAGCAGTAAGAAGGAATGAGGTCCTGAAACATGTGACAATATGAATGAACCTTGAGGACATATTGCTGAGTGAAATAAGTCAGACACAAAAGGAGAGTTATTGTATGATTTCACTAATATGATCCCCCTAGATAATGTAAAATCAGAGTATTAAAATGTGGAATATAGGGGACCTAGAGAAAGAAGCTAGAGAACAAGGATGGTTTACTAATATGTACAGACTTAATGAGGTTGAACTTAAAGGTATGGGAATGGAGAGTGGTGATGATAGTTTTTTAATGGAATTATAAGTAACAGTTCCTAGTGTCCTATTGAAGGCAAACATGATTGACAGGGGTAGTTTAAAGTCGTATCTCACAGATTTGCACTGCAAATAAGTTCTCGCATGATCTACTTCAAAGATATGACTCTTGTATAAAGAGTTAACAATGGACTGGCATATGGGGAAACCTATCTATTGCATGCTATGGACTATATTTAATAGGAATATCTTACTAGTACCACACTAATACCAGGGGTAAATAATTGGGGGGTTGATAAGAGTTATGGGGTGTTTGGGTTATGATAATTGTCTAAAATTGAGAGTGATAATGAGTGTACAACTAAGTGAGGACAACGTAAGACATTGATTATTTTGGATAGAATATATACTATGTGAAATTAGGGACCCCCTACTTAAAAAGTCAAGCCCTTGATCTTGAGGCTTGCTCTTACAAAACTTATTTCAGTAAAGGGGAGGCTAAGCCTACCAATAATTATGCCTTAGAGTCACTTCCAGAGAACTCTTTTGTTGCTCAGATATGGCTTCTCTCTCTCTAAGCCCAACTCTGCAAATAAATTCATCACCCTCCCTTCTATGTGGGACACGACTCCCACAAGTGTGAATCTCCCTGGAGACATGGAATATTGTGTCAATTTGAAACTGTTATGTACCCTGAAAAGCCATGCTCTTTTAATCCAATCTTGTAGGGGCACACCTATTGCTGGGTGGGATCATTTAATTAGGTTGTCTCCCTAGGGATGTGACCCACCCAACTGTGGGTTGGACATTTTGATTAGATTATGTCCATGGAGATGTGACCCTGCCCATTCAAGGTGGGTCTTAATAAGTTTACTGGAGTCCTTAAGAGAGCTCAGGGAGAGAGAGCTCAGAGCAGACACAGACGCAGATGCTGGAGATGCTAAGCTAACAGATAAAGCCCAGAGTTTGCTCTGGAGAAGCTAAGAGAGAACCCATAGATGTTTAAATAGAAAGCCACTGGAATCAGAAGCTGAAAGCAATGCAACTTGGGAACAAAGGACAAGCAGACACCAGCCATGTACCTTCCCAGCTGACAGAGGTGTTTCAGATGCCATTGGCCTTTCCTCAGTGAACATATCCTCTTCTTATGCCTTGCTCGGACATTTTCACAGCTTTAGTACTGTAAATTTGTGAACAAATAAACCCCAATTGTAAAAGCCAATCCATTTCTGGTATATTGCATTTTGGCAGCTTTAGCAAACTGGAACAGATATGACTCCCAGGGATGAACCTGGAAGGATTGAGAATGCCTTCTTGACCAAATGTGGAAAAGAAATGTAACAAAATAAGGTTTTAGTGGCTAAGAGATTTCAGACAGAGTCTAGAGGCTATTCTGGAGGTTACTCTTATGCAAGTTTCAGCTAGATATTGCAAATGGCCACAGTATGCCAAGCCCCAACCAACAGTATTTCTGAAAACCCTAAAGAATACCCAGGTCTGTACCTAAGACTCTATAGAATTTTCACTCACTAAGTTTATTTTTCAGAAACTTAAATTCTCCAGATTGTTCCTATGCCAAATAAGTCCTGAAACACAGAGGCACCAGTCTCTTCAAGAACATCAACCAGTTGCATCCCCCTTCCCCATAATTTTGACACCCTTTTTCAACATGAACAAGTTTGAGTGGTCACTGCCCAGATATCCCTGAAGACTGAGATAGTGATCAAATGAGAGGGAGTAATAGCAACAGACAGGATAGGATTTAACAAAGGATTATGACTACTGAATCTTTATATAGATATTTCTTTTTAGTCTCTATTGTATTAGAACAACTAGAAGGAAGTAAGTGAAATTGTGGAACTGTAACCCATACTTTGAAATTTGCTCTATAACTACTTGTTAAACTGTACTTTTCCATATATATGTCATATTTCACAATAAAAAATGTAAAAAAAATAAGTAACAGAATAAAGGAAATAAAATTGAAAAGACCTCTGGGAGTAGTGTAAAGGTAAAAGAGAAGGACCAAATAAGCAATATTAGGAATGCAAAAGGGACATACAAACAGATACAGTAGAGGTTAAAATGATAATGGAAATATTAAAACAACTTAATGCCAATCAGTTTAAAATTTAGGAGAAAAATAAAAGTTTTTTAAAAATCTCACAGAAAGAAAATAGAAAACCTAAATGATTCTATAATGTTATAAAATGGAACTATACAAATTAATGTAATTGAAATACTTATTTTAAAATCTTCCCTCAGAAAAAACCTTGGCCCAAATGTTTAGGGGCAAGTTCCGTTAAATGTTCAAAGAACAAATTATCCCAATGTTTTACAATTATTTTCAGACAATATAGCTTTAAATCCCCATCTTATTTTACATATCTAGTATTAGCTTAATATAAAAAATCTGTTAAGGTTGATATGTCAATGTAAAATTGCAATGGGACATAGCCGTATGAATCTGGAACAGGAGTTTAGCTAATAAAATAGCTAACAGAACTCAACATTGTATTAAAAGGATACTACTAAGATCAAGACTGATTTATTCTCTGAATTCAAGGTTCACATCTAAAAAGTATTAATATAATTCAACATATTTTATTAATTTAATTTACCACATAAGCAGGTTAAGTTGTTGTGGTAGATTTTAATTAACTATGACAATACGTGGCATCAATTCATTATAGAAACCCTTAGCGAACGAGGAAAAGAAGGGAATGTCCTCATACCAATAAGGGTATTTTCACCAAATAATAAGCACATATCCTATTTATTGATGAAATATTAGAAGCATTCCCCTCAAAATGGAGAGCAAGAAAAAATGCCTACTTGCATCACTTATTTTCAACTAGCACAATATGCCAGGAATAATAAATAGAAGGTATAAGGAAATAATAGGAAAAGAAAAAATGGAACTCTTATTCTCAAATGTTGATTGCTTACCTGGAAAACATAAAAGAACTTATAGACAAATGATTAAAATAAATTATTTCAGACATTTTGCTAGATATTAAGCTTACTTTTCAATTCCAATTGAATTTCCACAAAGCAGCAACAGTTGAAATATTTGATTTAAACAAATATCATTTAAAATAGCAACAAAATATAGGGGAATCAAGAATCAATCTAAAAAGATGTGCAATATATTTATGGAAGAAATTACAAAACATCATTGAAAGATATGAAAGAAGACCAAATAATGACAGGATTCAGTGGAACCAAGTTAAGGTTAACTCAGTATTGAAAAGATTTCAATAATCAATAATCCCTATGTTAAACAGTAGAATTTTACAAAACAATTTTAAATTTATACTGAAGCACAAAATGGCCAAAGTTAGCCAAGAGATGGAGAATGTGTAATACCAGATATCAATACTTACTATAATAATTATAATTTTTATAAAGCTATAGTTAAGGCAGTATATCATTGTCATGATTACAGAAGACTGATACATTATGCAGAAGTATAGCTAGACATAAGATAGAGATTACATTGTAGATAAGTGAGGAATTGACAGAATATTCAATAAACTCTGGATTTTGAATATATTTAGAAAGTGCTTTCAGACCCAAAGATTATAAAATAATTCATTTACATCCCATATATGGTTTCATTTTCTTATATTTAAATGTTTAATCCATTTGGAATTTATGCTGGCATATAACGTAAGGTATGGCTTCAGGTTAATTTATTTTTATAGCTATACAGTTGTCCCAACATTTGTTGTATAAAGCAGTATTACCTCACTGATTTGAGATGACATTTTTATCATATGCAAACCTTGTGCAAACATTTGAAGATATTTTTGTTTGTTTTATCCTGTAACACATTGTGTTAATTATGGAGAGTATAGGATATATTTTTGTATGTGATGTGACCAGTCTCTCTCACTGCTTTGTTTTTTCAGTTTCTTATCTATTCATGTTTGTCTGTTTTCCCATATGAATTTAGAATTACCTCGTCTAGTTGAAAAGCTGTTGACAAATTTATTGGGATACTTTTACATTACATTTGTGTGTGTGTGTGTGTGTGTGTGTGTGTGTGTGTGTGTGTGTGTGTATCCAAGTTTCCTTTTGTATCATTCAGAAGTGGCTTAAAGTTCTTCATATAGTTCTTTAACATGTCTTTGGTTTATTCTAGTTATTTTATCTTTTCTATTGATATTATATATCGGGTTCTTTTTTCCAATTATATCTTTTAACTATTGTTTATATATAAACTGATGATTTTATATATTTTATAAACTACCAACTTACTGAAGTATCTTATTGCATATAGTGATTTTAAAATGGATTCTTGTGATTTACACAAATATACAATCTGAATACACTGATAAATTTAATTTCTCATTTATGATTTTTATACCTATAATAATATTTTTTCTTACCTAATTTTACTATTAGTAATTTCAGAGCATTGTCAAATATATAATTTCCCAGGAAATTTTGAATTTACAAAAAAAGACTAAAAAAATTAGAATATTTAAATTGACTGATTCCTATAGATCTATTTGTCAAAGAGCTACCCCACCAAAATCACAAGGCTCAGATGGTTTCACCAAAACTTCAAGGAGCCAATAAACTGCAATGTTATTTGAATAGCTTCAATAACATAGCAAGAAAAGAAAGGCTTCCAAAATCTTTTTTGGGAAGTGAATATAACCTTAATTTTAATAAAAAAATGTGATGACATTTACCACCCCCCCAAAAAAAACAGACTACAGACAAATACCACTTACAACTATCAATGCAACACTCCTAAATGTAATGCTAGTAATTAAAAACTAGCAGCATGTTACAACAGCACATTGAAACACTAACATTTATTTCAAGAATGCAAGGATGGTTCATTATTAAGTAATCTTTTAAATTATCATATTACTAAGTCCCCAAAGGAAAAAAAAAAAAAAAAAAAAAAACCTTTGATTTTTCTCAATAGCTCTCAAGTCATTTGGCAAAACCCAACAAAAATTCTTGGTAAAAACAGCTCATAAATTAATAATATATAGAGTCTTTCTTTCTTAACATGATAGCTGTCTCAATCCAAATTTCTAGACAGGGCATTGGCATATGAAGTTGTTGTCAGTGGCTGAGAGAGTCCCCTTAAATCTAATGCTACTTTTACTATGACAACATTACGAGTTCTGTCAAATTTCCTCACCAAAGATATACTCTAGCCATCCTTTATTGAAATTAAGTAGCTTGAATATGGTTAAAGGAACACTAATCAAAGTGACATCCTGTCACATATCGGGCTAAAGGAATTGATATCTTCTTTAATATAAAAAAAAGTCATATTAGACTCTGCTGCTTGGTTGCAATCTTTACAAAAGACTAATGGTAGAAAATACAACTCAATAAAACCAGCTACAACCTTATTTAACAAAAAGTATCTACAGAAATATTTACTAACTCATATTATTCCTTACTCAGAGTGGAAGAATTCATCGTAAGTAAAGTCTGATTGAAAAATAATAAATATAAGCAGTATATAGTTTAAAGGAGACATTCTTGTAAATAAAAAATTCTATAGAATAGTTTTTAACATTAATTCTTTAAAGTGTTTACACTTACTCATAAAAATTGATAATAGTAAACAAATACAATTGAGTAACTCCTGTTTACTTAATGGAATGACCAACTTAGCTGCAGTATTTTGCCAGGCTATTTCTAATCCTGCATCCTTGAGTATTGAGCACAGGCTAGACTAATGTCTTGGGAGCCTGCACTTGTTATTCATCACGGATTTAATTCATGAAACTGAGGACAATAATTTCGCAGGAAGTCTACCTTATCTGTCCCTTACCTACCTCTCCAACTTCACTGTAGACTGCTCTGCTTGTGCACTAAGCTTCAGCACTCTGGCTGGCTTTTCATTTCTTTAAATACATTAAATTTTTTACCTGCCTTAGGACCTTTGTGCTTTCTCTCTTTTCTGCCTGGGGTGATCTTTTTCCAGATCTCCATATAGCTAGCTCATCATCATACTTCTGGTCTCAACTAAAAGTCACCTTCTCGGAGATGTCTTCCCTGACCACAGCTATTATTGGCCAGAATAAAAGCTAAGTGACAATGATCTACAATAGATACTGTACCTCTAGGGAGTATTTAGTCAAATGGAGTTTTAAATATAGAGTAGAGGATGTGAAAATTCCTGATTTTGTATTTATGTTTGGAGTGAGAAAGATTCACAATTGAGAAAAATCTACTTTAGGCTTTAAAAATGTACTGGATTTTTTAATAAAAATTAACTTTGTTGTAACTTAAGATTTTAAATCATGAGTTTGAAAAGTTTATACAAGACATAACAAAAATGTGTTCAAAAGAAAAAATATATATATTTTATCATCTTATTACAAATATTCCTAAATTGACACTGCATTAAGTTACTCATGTATTTTTAAATTGTTCATTGAAAATGCATTTATCTCATCTAACAGAGATTTTGATTGGGATTCCAAAAGGCATCTTATTCATTCAAGGAGGACCTGGCCAGACAAAATATTGCATCATATCTGAAATATTGCATCTTATCTGTCATATTAGCTATTATACTAGAATATAGACTCTATTATAAGCATAAGTTTTCTTTTGTGTCAATGATTCTAGCACAACAACAGTCATTAAGGGGTACCCAAAAACTATGGTAGGGTCATCATCCATAACATTATCACAGTCTTGGGATAGAAATAACAAATACATGTACATTTTTATATGAAAGATTAGTAACTAAACCTCATACACTGAAGTAAATTCTAAAGGGCAGTTGAGAAGAGTAGGCCATGTAAAAAGGTTCTAATTGTGTAAAAAATAAATTCCTGGGGCTGAGGAAGGGAGCAATATAGACTAGACTTCCCAGAGAAAATTTCATAAAATTGTTGCCTCTTAACTGGGGATGGTGAAGGGAAATGAGATATGGGTAAAATGAAAAAGGAGGGGCTTGCCATTTTTTTAGAGTTTTCACTTTAATGTTTGAACATACTCATAATGATACAGATTAATAGCTTTAAATATTATTTGTAAATGTTTTATAGTATTTAAAATATTACATATTGTTACAGACATTTGTATAAAAATATGCAAGCACTCATCTATACATTTGATTTTGTTTCTAGCTGTTAAAAGCAACCAAATGTTAGGTTTTGGATACAGCAAAGAGTTTCACTCTTCCAAACTGCCTTCTGAATCCCCTTTACAAATCAATAATCTCTGGTCTGAGTTCAGTTTACCTACAGAGTAAAATGCTTGCACCAGTTAATTTCCTGTTAACTAGAGGCTAATTTTTTAAAGTCTCTATTTGGAATCATCCTCATATCCTATACTTGGCAAAAAATATGATTACTGGACAAATGGGGCCTTTATCATATAGCAAAATTAAATTGTTAATGAGGGTTAGAAATAAAAAGCATAGATATTATCATTATATAAATATTGTGTTTTAAAAGAGCAGTCCAAGGATGGCAATTTATGAGTTAACTTTTAAGATCAAGATTAAAGAGATTAGTAAAATACTAATACAAATAAGTATAGATTAAGGGCCCCCAAACATCTGAAGATCAAATCTGTTGATTCTGTTGACATTTCACTTCTGACATTTTGGTATTTTTCCTGATGATAATTTAAAGAGGACACATTTACCTTTCTTTTTCTGTAATTGTTTCTTGTTTTTACTTTAAATTGCCTGCCTATATTTGTGTCACTTTTGGTTCCAGATAGTTCATAAAATAGAGTATGTTGGCATGGCCCTTATCTTAATACTCTAAGGATACGTTTCTGTATACTCTGTAATTTTTAGATGAAGCTAAACTGATTGGACTGAAAGTAAGTCTATTAAAAATAGTATTTTAAACAAGCTGCTGTTGTAGAAAAAACTTTGTCTTAACTGTATAAAATCAGATTCAGATTTCAATTTGTTTTAATCTGTAATCCTTTACTACCACACTGAGTTAAAATTTACTTAATCCCATAAATGAAGTTCTCAAATGAATAGATATTTGGGTAAAAACTTTTCTCTGAAGATGGAAAAATCTTGATAACATTGATAACTTGCAAATATGAAAAAAAAAATTCTTGATCACATAAAATGGTCTTCTTGCTATCCTTGGTGATATCTACAATGTAGCATTAATATGTATCTAATTCAGTAGCTAAGGTTAATGATATTTAACATTAGTGCTTCGCTTGCCAAAAATCTAATAGATTATTATGTGTTTATCCCTTTTTATTCATGTTGTTCAATGAAATTTATAGTCTTGGTATCTATTTACTTTATTGTTTAAATTAATATCATCTACTCTAAACATGAAGTAAAAGAAATTCAAGTTCAGTTTGTACCGTTTAATTAGTTCAATTCAGCTTACATTTATTGAGCACATGCCATATTACTGGGCTAACACTGGGGATACACAGATATATTGTCCTTACTCCTAGCTGTTCATGGTCTAATGGGGAGACAAACAAAGAAATAACTGCAATGCCCTAGTGCACAGCCAAGGGAAGCAGAGCTAGCATGGGGGCCTACGTGCTCCAGACTGGAGTGGGGTACTGTGAACGGAGATGGTCTTAATTGAATCTTAAAAGACGGCAAAGACTGGGAGAATTAGTTCTGATATGTGTGGTGTGCAGAAAGGAAGGGAACCAATAGTCCAGAATGAGGGGACAACTGTGCAAAGGCCAGAGATAAGAAACAGCCTATGTGTGCAGACAGCGATGGCAGCTCAGGGTTACTGGAGCATCATTTCCAAGGTCCTCGGCATTTGTTAAAATGTCTGGGAGGCTGTATAGCGATATAAGCTTCAGAATCAGACAAATCTAGATTCAAATCATATTAGTTGTCTGTACTAGTTATCTGACTTGGGGCAAATCATATATCTTTGCTAAGCCTCATGTGCCGCATCCATAAAATAGTTAATTAGGCCTGATTGCTGGGGTGATCGTGAGGATGAAAAGATTCAAATCATATTAGTTGTCTGTACTAGTTATCTGACTTGGGGCAGGTCATATATCTTTGCTAAGCCTCATGTGCTGCATCCATAAAATAGTTAATTAAGCCTGATTGCTGGGGTGATTGTGAGGATGAAAAGAGATAACAGAGCGAGAATGCTTAGCACAGTGCTTGAAATACAGCAGGCTCTCAAATAATAGTATCCTTGACTTCATTCATGTTAGTATTCTATGAGGTTGATGCCTATGTATGGATAGTTTATTGGTTGGTTAGAGGATCCTGATAACAAGATCAATGTCATGGATTCCAGCACCATGTAGACCACGGAGTTTTTCTCTCTTTCATGACTATGGTTAAGCCTACTCGGTAAACATGTGCTTCTAATCTTGAGGGAGACTCTGAAAAAATCCATTACTCTTAATAGCAAATAACAATTATGTTATCTTACCTTTGTATTTTACTGTTTCAAAGCAATTCCACATAAAATCTATGAACAGTTTGCGACAAAAAAACAAAAAACAAAAAACAAAAACCCACCACTGAAATTAGTCCCAATTGATGTATCAGGAAATTGGTCAAGTAAGAACAAAATCTATACCTTTTGGTTCTTAGCCACATTCACTCAAGGTATATTAATAATAGCTCCTTCTTATATGATATAAATGAACATTATTTATGATTTTTTTTTGTTTGGCAGTATTTCTGCTGCCAACATAAAGTAATATAAATTATGCAAAACTATCCTATTATGTATAACACTTCATTAGTATGTAATGAATAAATGATACTGAAGTTGTGTCTTCTGCAGATGTGCACACCTACATTAACAGACACATGCAATGATAAAGATTAGGACACAGGAAAGTCCAATTTGTATTTTCTTTAAGCTAGCAGGAAATCTCCACAACAGTGACTATTTATGGAGCTTCTCTCATGTGCAAGGTGGTACACTAAGCCATGATAAGATGACACAAATATAATTGTCAGTCCCAAGCAATAGGGAGCTGTCAGGGGTTTACATATGGAAACTGGAACTAAACATATGATGTTACAAAGCAAGCTCCATATGCATCCCTGCTCCACTATTACCCTGAAGGCTCTAAGTCTCCTCCATGGACAGCCTGGTAAATGAATGATTATTCACCACACTTTCAGTCTGCTTTTTAATAACCATTGCCAATTGGAAATGGAAACTTTGATTTCAGCCTGTTTTTATACAATGCCCAACTACGTACCATACTGCGTTATTTAAAAGAAAGTATTGGAGGGTTATTTTACCCTCAACATAAAACCAAAAGAATGACTGAGACAGAAAAAAAATTCTGAATTAGACCTTTTTATTGTATGACATCATTAAGTAACCTCTCCAAATTACCTGCAATATTAAAGAAAAACTGTATAAATATAGTTCCTACTGAGTACCAGGTGTTTTAACATATACTATACATTTGATCTTTGCAACTCTATAATTCAGATACCATATATATTTTTTCTAAACAGGAGATAAAACAGATTCAGAATGCTTAAATAAAATGCAAAAAAGTAACACATCTATTAATTTCCAAAGTTAAGATTTCAACTCATTCCTGTCTAATTCCAAAGTCCATACTCTTTCCATTCCAATACATAACATTGCCTTCCAACCTTGCACCTATGACAATCCAGTAGTATAATGCAAATAAGTTCTATAAAGCACAATGCATATGGAGAAGGGATTATAAATATTACCTTCTAAATGGTTCAGAGACACTTGCTTCCTACACACCAGCTGATTTGCCTCTGTGATTGCCTCCTGTGATTTCTAATCCCACTGAAATTTGCAGCTGCTAAAGAATTAACTAAAGTATTCTAAAACAAGGCCATCACTGAGGACTCTCAGTGAGCACAGGATATAATCCAATGCATGGATCAGTGAAAACCCGAAACCCAGGAGAAGCCAGTGGCTTTTGAAGAAAAGAGAACAAACATAGGATGAAACTTGTCCATTAACAGGCAAAAAACATTATTTGCGTTACTGAATATATATCCATTCATACGCATCATTTGACACAAATGTAATATTAGGTCAATTTCCCTGGGGCAATAGTAATTATTTTTAAAATGTACTAAATTATATGCTCCATTAACAGCCCTGCTGAGCCTTAACGTGGCCTCCTTGCAGTAACTCAGCAAGATATTGAGAAGCTAAAATCATTCCAAGGTCAAAGAGTCGTAATCTCCAGTTGACTTTTTTCATCGAGTAAATCAGCTCCAGTCAGACCAGGAGATTATGGTTTCATTCCCACTTGGGCTATTTAATACAACAAAAGAAGAAACAAATCCCTAACGCTGGCTCGCCTTGTGTACTTTGAGCCCTTATCCACCTCCAACCACCACCTCCCCAAATGTGTTTCCCCAAGTCTGAATAGTTTTGTCTAAAATAATGTCAATGAATCAACACTAAAATAAACTGTGGTTTCTTATGCTTTTCAAGTCCGTAGAAAATTCTAGGAAACATGTGAACTCTTCAATTTTAGTCTGTGTCAACTCCAGATCCAAATGAGTTAGAAATAAGTTCTTTTTTCATCTTTTAACTTTTCTACAGATACTTGTTGAATTAGATATGTGCACATATCTTTAAGGGAAAACACTGATTCTCAAAGGTGATACTTTCTAAACAGAATCTAACCCCCTAAAGAGGTAAAGAAATGTTTTCCTAACTGTCCCGTAATTAGCAAGGGGGTCTTTTTCAACAATGGAGCTTCTATTTGAGGCCATGAAGCAGCACTGCCTTCATCCCTCTTCCCTAATTCTTTCCAACTTTGCCACCTAAGGCCTGCTAGGCATAAGAAGCATCTTCCTATTGCTGAGCTAGATACTTTTATAATATTTATTTTCTTAGCTCCACATGGTCCAAGCTGGAATACTGAATTTATGGTCATAAGCATATAATCAGATTCTTAAGCAGGATCCTACCTTCCTTCCTATTTATGAGTTAGAACAGTAGAATGGTTTTGGTCACTCAGTTACTAATACATGTCTATTTGTCTGCTCTCCTTCTGCAATTGCCTTCCTTTAAAAAAAAAACAAAAAACAACTTCGAGCTTGTGAGGTATTTTCTAAAGCACTTAAGAGTCAGTTCCACTCTGTTTTACCATGTAAAAGTCCATTTATCTGTAACCTATTGCTTCATCTATGTTAGTCTTATTCTCCTGGCCAAATTAAATGATCTCTAAGGACAAGAACTGAAATTCATGCTTTTAGATTCCTATCTCTAGATCAGTGCTGTCCAAAAGAACTTTCTCAGTAGTGTAATTTTTCTAGACATGTGTGGCTGTTAAGCACTTGAAATGTTGCCAGTGTAACTGAAGAACTTAATTCTGAAGTTTTAATTAATTTAAATTTAAATTGCCCCTGTAGCTAGTAGCTACTATATTGGACAACAGAGCCCTAGAGCACCCAGCTCAAATTGAGTACAAAGCAAGTGCTTAATAAATATTGGCTAATTAACACACAGATTTATTGGGCAAAGTACTTCCATTTTAATGCACAAAATTTTTATTCCCTTATGGAATTTTATCATTAAGTGGGGGAAAAAGTAATTTGTAAGGAAGGAAGGAAGGGAGGGAAGGAAGAAGGAGGCAAGCAGAAAGGTATTGGACTGAGATTCTTTAGAGGGAGAAGCTTAACATATGCAGCACACTATAATTTAGACTTCATGACTAGGGATGAGACAATAGAGACCAGTCATATCCAAATAAGGCGAGTGCCTGAAGAGCAAGAGGGAGATGGTAGAACAAGCCCTAACCTAGACTTCAAACACACCTAGGAAAGCATGACCTCTGACCCTCACCTGTGTGTGGAAAACAATTCCTTGGAAGGAATATCTGTCACAATTAGGGCAGCTTTTCAGCTAAAGTAAGTAAATATTTTGGCCCATCTCAGGTCCTGTCTTCTCTGAAGTTTTGGGATTCTACATAGCACAGATTCAGCCTCCGAAGACTCATTAATTTGACTATCTTTAGTCACAGGATAGATAAATCCTGCAGAAGAATTTTATAGGCCCAGTTTGGGTCAGGCACTTGCTCTTGAATCAATTAGCTATGACTAGAGGTAAGGAGTTGTGTTAATTTGGGTCAGTTGCTCATATTTTGTCAAATCATTAGAGGCAGGAGTCAGGGTTAAATAAGAACACCTGTGTATGAGCCGCTTCCCTCAGGCTTGGAACACCTTGAGGTAAAAGCTGAGGTCTATTCCCATCCCTTAGCATAATGCTAGGCACATCGTCGGAGCTAAATAAAATGTTGCGAATTTATTGTTGAGTTGTATGTTTTACAATTGGGCTAATATTATAGAAAACATAAGAGCTTATTATGCAGTTTCACATTTATTTCAAAGACCTTATAATGATTTCAATTTATAACCAAGTTAAGGCTGAGCCCCTACCACACTCCCCAAGGAATATCTACCAAGGCCTTATTTATATAGTTATGTTCCCTGATCCTATAATTTTAACTGCATTCCCCCAGGATACCAGATTGACTTACAGTTTGATTTGTACATAGGAGCTTCCCTAGGGCAAGCAACTCTAATGAAATTTAAAATCTATCTTCCTGGACAGTTGATGGAACTATTTTTTCTTTTAACAAACAGTACTTTAATATTTTTCCAGAAAATGCTTTACTCTTATATTTTATTCAGTATTTCATATCTCTAATATAATAATTGTGGGAAATATCCATTGGTTATTTTCAATGTTTGTTTCTGAAAATGCAATTTGTCATTTTAATATGTTATTTTTGCCTCTTTTTCCATATGCTCTTGTCTTTCTCTTTAAAAACCAAGAAGTTTATGGGCAAGATAGTAAGTAACTATGTTGAAGACAGTGTAACGAAAAACATAATTGCTGAATGAAACGGAGACATCTCAAGGTCAAGAGTGAGGAAAAGAACAAAATGCTCCTTTTTATGGATTATATTCTCCAATTCCTAATCCAGGTAATTTAACAAGAAAAGTACTTTGCTTTGTTTTCCCCAGTGAAAATACATGTCATTTTGAATTAAAATATTACTCTACTTTTTTGGTGTTAGGTTAGATGAAAATCAAGTTTGCAATAAAACATTTCTTTAATTTATATGATTCACTAGATTTTACCGTTGTTAGTGTAAGGGAATCCACAAAATCCAAACAAGTAATTGCCTGTGAATTTAAAGATAAACTTACAGATGAGGTTAAAAAAAAAGGTCACTCTTCAAAATGAGAGTCAGTAATGAAGCAAAATAAAATGGTTGAAATTAGCTCTATGAAACCATGGTTACCTCCTTACTGAGTTGGTCATTTGCCAAACAGGTTCAAAGCACTTGGTGCTTATTATAATTCATGTACTTCTCTCACATCCTCTTATGTTGTATGTATCAATTAATTTCTTTGTACCTCTATTTTCTCATCTATAATGTGATAATAGGAACCCCTAATAGGGTTGTTCTGAAGACTAAGTGAATCATAAAACATGATGTTCTTAAATTCACTAGCAAATAGTAAATGCTCAGTAAGTGTTAGCTTGTTTTACTGGATTCTAGGAAAAAAACATTTTGTTAGGGTTCTGGTGAACAATTAGGTGTTGAGTTGGCCAATTAGAACCCTAAGCCAACCGAAAAGTAACAATCAAACTTGAGCGACTTACTGTGACAGTAAGGAAGCAAGAGGCAAAAAGAACAGCTGGCACTGCAGCGCTCCATCTTTCCCTGTGGAACGGCACCAGACACGGGTCGGGTGGATGCAATGCAAATAGAGGGTATTGTTTCATTGCCCCAAAGCCCCAAACAAAAGGATCCTTCCTTTTTATAGAACCGTGGGCTGGTAAGGCAGAGCCAGGGAGGTCAAGGAGTGGAAATGTCCAGAGTCAAGTTAGAGAAAAGTGCCTCCGCCCAGGCCCCAGATGAACTCGCCACAGAAGCACCTGGGTAGTACCTCAGCTGAGGCCCCTGATAAGCAGCATCTGATTGGAAGTGCCTGGGCTAGGAATGCAGCTATGTGTCTGAGCATGGGTGGCCTGGAGTGTAGGGTCTGTGTTGCTGAGTTCTCCATGGTAACTGCCTCCAGAAAACTGCAATGCACTGTCTGTGCACCAAGTCTGTGTGGCAGACAACTTCCCCTCATGATTCTTGCTCGGCAAAGCCTTGTCATTGCCTATAGTTGGGCCTAAAAGATCACGCATATGATTTGGGCCTAGAAGTAGACTTCTCAGTTTCCATCTCTGTCTAGGAGAAAGGATGAGAAAGTTCTAACTATTGCTACTGACTTTCCAAAAAATTACATATGATGACTAGCAATTAAGATCTCATAATTTGATGGTAATATTTCTTAAGAACATTCACATTCTTTAATTCTATGCCCACCACAAAAAATATTTCAGAGTTTCTACATGTGGTTGGGCAGAGATTGTGTCCCGCACAACTCTAAAGACATCATCTGAATCATAATCAATGTGAATGGAGTCCCTAAGAATTGTGCTGTGCACAACCTGTGTACACCTACATGGCAGCCCTGCTTCTCATGTACTTGTTTGGCACTCAAAGTCAGAATCAGAATTATTGGTACTTTCGGGTTTAAAAGTTTGGTTCATGTGATTCAGTTTTGTATAGTCTTGCCATCTAAAAATGAATTGGTGTGATCAAGTTTCTAAATTTGAGCAAGGCTGTTGATCTATAGTTAAGAATAATAATACTAAGAGGCCAGAAGGAACATCAAGCTGGCTTCTTTGTCATTATCATTTTTTTTTCTTTTGACATAGCTGTTTAGCAAACCTCTGGTGACCACCTCCCACATGCATGTGCAGGGCCAAGTCAGGTTCTGTGCTGATAGAGGTGAAGAAAACCGATGTGGAAATTACTGATGAACAATGTTATTATCCCATGTTAAAAACATCTAATAGACCTGGATCTAAGTGTAACAAGTAACTGTTACCCCTTCAGTGTCTCTTAATGGGGATGCTATGGAATTTGGGTGAGATAATTGTCCATTATGTCCATATACATGGATATACTTCTGGCCTTTAGCCTGTAAGCTCAGGTAACAAGCCCCAGACATTGACGACCAATATGACCCTACTCATTTCCCAAATATTACAGTTGGGGGAGGGGCGGTAGTATTTTTCCTTCCTCCGGAAGTTCCCACCCTCCACTCTGCTGAGATCTACTGGGCTAGAAATTCATCCACAAGCTGCTGTAGCTTAGTTCTGAGGTATACAAAATAAGGGGGAAAACATGTTTCTTTGTAGCTCATCCTTGGAAATTCAATAATATGACTGGATCACACTAATGTAGTTTGTTTGCTTTCCTGTAATATAAAGTACTTTGTCATTGTTTTGAACCTCCTTGGTTAATGTAATTCAAAAACATTTTAAGCATTCAGCATCTTACATATATACTTCTTTTGCTTACTTTTTAATGTAAAATCAGTAAATTTAATGTCAAATATGATGTGTCAGAAAATATAAGGGAAAGTATTGGTTGGTATTTAAGTTCATTTAATTCTATGATCAACAAATAGTGCTTATTGAGGGCAAACTACTATTTATTAATCATTTAATTGCTCTCTAAGCAAAGCTTATTTTTTACTTTCACTTAGTTCTCCATTACCCTTCTGACTTTTCATTTTCTCTTCCTAGACTTTCTATGTATTCCTTTACTACCTTTTCTTGCTTTCTTTTCTGCTTTTTTCAATCAATATTTTTAAGTCCATAATTTCACTTAAATGTATGTGCCTAACATGTAAACAAAATTGAGCAAAGAGGAATAATCAATGTGAAATATTTTGTATTTGGGTTCCCTAATACTATTCCAGATATTGAGCTGGTGACCCACCCCCCACCCCCGCCCCGAAAGAAAACATTTAATCTTTTCATTTCAAGAGCTCAATCTCCAAATGGGAAGAATAAAATCCATACTGATCTTTTTTTCATCGTGTTAAAAGACTTAATCCCCAGTATTGTGCTTTGACCATTGAATAGATAAATTCTATATGTTAAACTTACCTTTATAAAAACTCATTCAACTGAATTATGTTTACCATCTCACCATAGATTATATAGTCAGTCAAACACATGGTTTATTATTTCAGCCACAATCTAATGTACAAACTAAGTTGAAAATGTACTTATATATATAAACTCTACCACTATTTCATGCCTTGCTTTGTCAGCTTTCTAACTGTTTGCCTATTGCTGAATGAGAAAATGCTTAAAGACCATTAATTTTCTTCTGTGTTACTTCCTAATATTTTTCAATAAAGCTTATAATTTTCTTGTCTAAATGTTTCAAGTATTAGGAACCACTGCTAAATTTGGAAAGATAGCATAAGACTCTGTGAAAATTATTACAGTTGCAGAGATCAGTTGCACTCAGTAGCATCCATTATAAGCAACTGTCTTCCAACAGTTAGCAAATGTCAGTGACCAAAACTGAAACATACTGTGTCCCTTTAATTCATTGCATTCATGTCCTAATATACTAAGGAAACAGGCCTAAGCTTTAGCTATCCATTGGCCTTAACTTTGGATTTAATTGCATGTATTTTTTAATGTAATTTTATTGAAATATATTCATATACCATATAATCCAGCCAAAGAATACAATCAATGGCTCACAGTATCATCATATAGTTGTGCATTCATCATCACAATCAATTTTAGAACATTTTCATTACTCCATAAAGAAAATAAAAATAAAAATAAAAAAGAAACATGAAACATCCCATAACCCCAATCCTGCCCTATTATTTATTTATTTATTGTCTTTATTTTATTATTCATTTTCCCATATCCTGGATAAAGGGAGTGTCAGTCACACGGTTTTCACAATCAAGTGGTAACCCCATAAAAGCTATATAGTTACACAATCATCTATAAGAATCAACGCTACTGGATTACAGTTTAAAAGATTCAGTTATTTCCTTCCAGCTATTCTAATACACTTGAAACTAAAAAGGAATATCTATATGATGCATAAGAATAACCTCCAGAATGACCTTCTGACTCTATTTGAGAGCTCTCAGCCACTGAAACTTTATTTTGTTTCATTTCTCTTCCCCCTTTTGGTCAAGAAGGCTTTTTCAATCCCATGATGCCAGGGCCGTCCCGCAAGTCATGTCCCACGGAGGGGGGACAGTAGTGAGTTTATTTGCAGAATTGGCTTAGAGAGAGAGGCCACATCTGAGCAACAAAAGGAGTACTCTGCGAGAGACTCTGGCATAATTATTAGTAGAAAATCTTCTCCTTTGCAGGAACAAGTTTCATAAGGGCAAGACCCAAGTTTGAGGGCTTGGCTTATTAATATGAGAGTCCCTAATGCTTGAAAGAATATCAGGAATTCCCCAGGTAAGGAAGTTTAATGTTTCTACATTTTTCCCCAGTCCCTCAAGGGGACTTTGCAAACACTTTTTTATTTTCTGCCCCAAATACACTGGAATGTATCAGGGTATTACATTAGCCTATACAGAATAACAGGATCTCATTCCCTATTCTAGGTTCCATGTAATTAAGTTGTTTAAACAAACTGACCATCAGGTTAAATTAGATAGTGTGGTACAGAAAATCTAAATTTTGTACCAAATAAACATCTCTTCCTTTGGTCTCAGAATTTGAAGTTTTAAAATACAGATAATATCATCCTTTATACTGTATTCTGATTTACCTTAATCCTAACCAAGTCCATTTCATTCATATCTCTAATTGAAGTCCGATCTATTTTTCAGCTTCTTCAGCGGTTCCTGTATGGAGTAATGCTGCCTTTCAGAGCTGCAGAACTCTATCTCTGGGTCTCAGGTGTCATACAGATACCCAAAGTCCCAGAGAACTATTAGGCTATACCCAAAGAGCTCAGCACCTCAGAAGTTAGAAATAACAGTTAAAACTCAGGAATACATGTGACTGCTGTAAGAGTTTACAATCTAGGAACCTTTACAATGAACCTTATTGAACATTCTGTACCCCTAAATCATCAACTGCCTAATCTCTGCCCATGTTCTAGCCCCTGATAACCTATGCTCTCAAATTCAATTCACAGTGTTTGCTCATTATAGTAAGTTTATATTAGTGAGACCATAAAATATTTGTCCTTTCATTTGTGGTTAATTTCACTTAACATAACGTCCTCAAGGTTCATTTACCTAGTTGCATGCCTTGCAACGTCACTCCTGCTTGCAGCCACTCAATATTCCATTGTATATATACACCACAGTTCACCCTTCTGTTCATCAGTCAATGTATCCTTGGGCCACCTCCATCCATTTCAACAGTAAATTTGTGAACTAATAAGTCCATTTAAAAAACCAATCCATTTCTGCTATATTGCATTTCTGGCAGCTTTAGCAAACCTGAACAATTGGTATTTCATTGAACCTAAAAATCAATTTGGGTAGTATTGACATCTTAACTATATTTAGTCTTCCAATCCATGAACATGGTATATCCTTCCATTTATTTAGGTCTTACTTGATTTCTTTTAGCAAATTTTGTAGTTTTCTCTGTATAAGTCTTTTGTGGCTTTGGTTGATTTTATTCCTAAATATTTGATTCTCTTGGTTGCTATTGTAAATGGAATTTTTTCTTGATTTGCTCCTCAGATTGCTCCTTACTAGTGTATAGAAACACTACCGATTTTGCATGATGATCTTGTATCCTGCCAGCTTGCTGTTCACATTTATTAGCTCTAGTAGTCTTGCTGTAGATGTTTCAGGATTTTCTACATATAGGATTATGTCATCTGCAAACAATGAAAGTTTTACTTCTTCCTTTCTAATTTTTACACCTTTTATTTCTTTTTCTTGCCTAATTGTTTTAGCTAGAACTAACAGCACAATGTTGAATAACAATGGTGACAGTGGGCATCCTTGTCTTGTTCCTGAACTTAGAGGGAAAGCTTTCAGTATTTCCCCATTGAGTATGATGTTAGCTGTGGGTTTTTCATATATTCACTTTATCATGTTGAGGAAGTTTCCTTCTATTCTTATCCTCTGAAGTGTTTTCATCAATATGTTGAATTTTGTCAAATGCTTTTTCTGCATCAATCAAGATGATCATGTGGGTTTCCCCCCTCTGATTTATTGATGTGGTGTATTACATTAATTGATTTTCTTGTGTTGAACCATCCTTGCAAACCTGGAATAAAATCCACTTGATCATAGTGTATGATTCTTTTATTGTGCTGCTGGATTTGATTTGCAAGTATTTTGTTGATGATTTTTGCATCTATATTCATTAAAGAGATTGGTCTATAATTTTCTTTTCTTGTAGTACCTTTGTCTGGCTTTGGAATTAGGGTGATGTTGGCTTCATAGAATAAGTTAGGTAGCTTTCCCTTCTCTTCAATTTTTTAAAAGACTTTGAGCAGGATTTGTATTAATTCTTCCTTTCTTTTTTTTTAATGTTTTAATCTATATATTTTTTAATTTTATTTTGAAATAAATTCAAAGTTACATGAATAGTTGCAAAAACAATACTAGCCCCATCCACAGAATTCCATCATATCCTGACCCCCGTCCCCCAAAAGCTTCATCCACCAACTTTAACATGCTGTCACATCACTATTTCTTTCCCTCCCTATCTATCATCCATCATATATTTCTCTGTCTTCTGAACAAATGAGAGTTAGCTGCACACATCCTTGAACATCCACTATAATTCACGTATGTACTCCCCATGAACAAGAACATTCTTTTATGTAATTCCATTAAGCACAGCTAAGAAGTATAAGAGATTCAACAATGATACAATGCTTACATTCTATATTTCCTTTTCCTTATGTCTCAACTGTGTCCCTTTGAGCCACCTGTCCTCCACCCTCCAATCCCATCCAAGTTCATCCTTAGCATTCAATTGTCATCTAGTTAGACTGTCTTTTTTTTTTTTTCTTTTTTCAATTGTGGAAACATATATACAGCCTAAATCTTCCCATTCCACCCCTTTCCTAGCCTTCCATTAGTGGGATTAATCACATTTAGAATGATGTTATGCTCTTTCCCACCATCCATTACTAGAAATTTCCCTTCACCTCAAACAGCAATCCTACACTCCTTTCTTAACTCCCCATTGCCCCTTCCCCCATTTCTCTTAACCCAAACTCTACTTTTCATCACTATGGTTATATTCTCTGATAATTTCTTTGTGTTTACTGTGGGGCTTAAAATTAACCTCTTAAATCCCTATCAATCTTGTTTTTCTTTGATACCACCTTCACTTCAATAGGGCACATAAACTATGTTCCTATACTCCTTCATTCCCCCACCTTTATATAGTTGTCTAAAATTACATATTTTACATTGAGTTCAAAGCCATTGATTTGTCCTTAGAGTTTGTGTATTTTTTATCATGTAGGAAGTAAACAGTGGAGTTATAGCTCAAAAATTATTGACTTCTATTTGTATTCCATTGTGTTTGGAGAATGTTCTTTGAGTATATTCAATTTTTTTTTTTTTTTAATTTCTTGAGGCTTGTTTTATGTCTCAGCTTATGGTCACTTCTGGGGAAAGATCTGTGATCACTAGAGAAAAATGAGTGTCCTGGAGATTTGGGATGTAAGGTAGTATATATGTCTGTTAAAATTCTCTATATCTCTTTCTCCTTTCTTTTCCTCTCTGTTGGTAGGGCTTCCTTTAGAATCTGAAGTAGAGCAGGTCTTTTATTGGCAAAGTCTCTCAGGATTTGTTTGTCTGTGAAAAATTTAAGCTCTCCCTCAAATTTGAAGGAGAGTTTTGCTGGATAAAGTATTCTTGGCTGGAAATTTTTCTCTCTCAGAATTTTAAATATGTCATGCCACTGCCTTCTCGCCTCCATAGTGGCCACTGAGTAGTCACTACTTAGTCTTATATTGTTTCCTTTGTCTGTGGTGAATTGCTTTTCTCTTGCTGCTTTCAGAACTTGCTCCTTCTCTTCAGTATTTGAGAGTCTGATCAGAATATGTCTTGGGGTGGGTTTATTTGGATTTATTCTATTTGGAGTTCGCTGGGCATTTATGCTTTGTGTGTTTATATCGTGTAGAAGGTTGGGGAAGTTTTCCCCAACAATTTCTTTGAATACTCTTTCTAGACCTTTACCCTTCTCTTCCCCTTCTGGGACACCAATGAGTCTTAAGTTTGGATGTTTTATTTTATCTATCGTATCCCTTAGATCCATTGCGACTTTTTCTATTTTTTTCTCCATTCTTTCTTTTGTTCTTTCATTTTCTGTTCTGTGGATTTCTAGGACACTGAGATGTTGTTCAGCTTCCTCTAGTCTTGAATTGTGAGTATCCAGAGTCTTTTTAATTTGGCCAACAGTTTCTCTTATTTCCATAAGATCTTCTATTTTTTTATTTACTCTTGCAATGTCTTCTTTATGCTCTTCTAGGGTCTTTTTTATGGTGCTTATATCCTGGGCCATGGTCCTCTTGATGTCCTTTAAATCCTTTGCCATGTTTTCGTTCTTTGATTGTACCTCTTTAATTAATTTTGCGAGGAATAACATTTCTTTGGAAATCTTGATTTGTGTGTTTGGAACTGGATTCTGCATATCATCTGGTTTTATCATAGGCATTAAGATTTTCTGTTGTTTTTGGGCTCTTGGCATTTGTTTTGCTTGATAGAGTTCTTTCGAATTGTATCAGAAAAAAAAAAAAAGGATATCGATCTAATTTTTCAGAGACACAGTTTGATGGTGTGCACTTTCTCTAGGTAACCAGCAGATGGTGTCTGTGAGGCACCTATATCCCTCCAGTCAGTAGTGTGGGGAAATGATTCTTGTATGTTCAGTTGGAGAACTCAGCCTGGGCGCGCTGCTAGAGTCGGCCGCCCTGAATGTGGGGTGCACGCACGGGTGGTCAGAGAGAAGGGACAGCTCTCTCTCAGTGTCCCATAAACCACCAGACTTGGTGTAGCGCCTCTGGGTTCTCTGAGCAGATCCCCCCTCCCAGCTGTGATCCAACCTCAGCCGAGAGAAAATGCCCTGCTACGTCATCAGTGTGCGCCGTCCCTCTAGGGAAGCCCTGGGCCGCTTGGCTGTGCTGCGGGGCTCTCAGCTTGCTTCAGAATGCCGATTCTGTGAGGTTGTCTCCACTGCAACTCCTTGTGGGCTGAGAGCAGCCGAGGTTTTCTCCACCGAGAGAGAGCGAGAGACAGAATATTTCCCCTGATCCTCCCAAGGTCAGCCATCACCAAAAGCCTCTGTCTGCTTGTTGAGGATTCGCTGTCTGTATTGAGCAGTTATCGCTAAAACCTCTCTTGGGGCTGGGCTGAGAAAGTGCGCGGTGTGGCTTCCGTGAGGAAGGGGCTCCCGGTTCTAGGTTTTCGGCTCTCAGTGCGGGTCCGCAATTTTACTTACAGATTTTATGCTGTGATCTCGGGCATTCCTCCCAAATCATGTCGGTGGATGTTGAGTGTACTGTCACATTTGTCTCCCCGCTACCATTCCAGGTTATTTACTGGTTTTTTGTTCATTTATAAATTGTTCTGGGGGAGACTAAGTCTTCCACTTCTTTCTATGCTGCCATCTTCCCAGAATCTAATTCTTTCTTGAATGCTTGTTTTAATTCACATGTGAAGCCATCTGGTCCTGAAATTTTCTCTTTGGGGAGTTTTTTGATTACTGATTCAATCTCTTTACTTGTGATTGGTTTGTTGAGGTCTTCTATTTCTTCTTGAGTCAATGTTGGTTGTTCATGCTTTTCTATGAATTTGTTCATTTCATCTAAATTGTCTAGTTTGTTAGCATATTGTTGCTCATAATATCCTCTCATCATCTCTTTTATTTCTGTGGGGTCAGTAGTTATGTCCCCCCTCCCATCTCTGATTTTATTTATTTGCATCCTCTCCCTTTTTTTCTTTGTAAGCTTAGCTAAGGGTCCATTGATTTTAATGATTTTCTCAAAGACCCAACTTCTGGATTTGTTGATTCTCTCTATTGCTTTCATGTTCTCAATCTCATTTATTTATGCTCTAATCTTAATTTTGTTCGTTCTTTTGCTTTGGTGTTAGTTTGCTATTCTTTCTCTAGTTCCCTTAGGTGAGCAGTTAATTCCTCTTTTTGATCTTTCTTCTTTACTGTAGGTTTTTAGGGTAATAGTTTCTCTCTCAGCACTGTCTTTGCTGCATTCCATAAGTTTTGATGTGTTGTGTTCTCATTTTCATTTGTCTTGAGATATTTACTGATTTCTCTTGTAATTTCTTCCTTGGCCTATTGGTTGTTTAAGAGTGTTGTATAGCCTCCATATATTTGTGAATTTTCCAGCCTTTTGCTTGTTATTGATTTCCAACTTCATTCCACTATGATCTGAGAAAGTGTTTTGTATATTTCAGTCTTTTAAAATTTATTGATACCTGCTTTGTGACCCAACATGATCCATGAGCACTTGAGAAAGGTGTATATCCTGCACTTGTGCAGTGTAATATTCTGTAATTGTAATGTCTAGTTCATTTTTTATATTATCCAAAATCTCTGTTTCCTTATTGATCCTCTATCTAGATGTTCTATCCATTGCTGAGAGTGGTATATGAAAGTCTCCGACTGTTATGTAGTGATGTCTACTTCTCCCTTCAGTGTTGTCAGTGTTTACCTCATGTATTTTGGGGCACTCTGGCTCAGTGCATAAATATTAATGATTATTATGTCTCCTTGGTGAATTATCCCTTTTATTAATACATAGGGTCCTTCTTTGTCTCTTTTAATTGTTTTACCTTTGAGGTCCAGTTTGTCTGACATTAGTTTAGCTATCCCCATGCCTTTTTGGGTTTGTTTGCCTGCAATGTCTTTTTCCAACCCTTCACTTTCAGCCTATTTTTGTCCTTGGGTCTAAAGTGAGTCTGTTGTAAAAAGCATATAGATGGATCCTGTTTTTTTATCCATTCTATGTCTTTTGATTGGGGAGTTTATTCAATTAATATTTAACATTATTATTGTAAAGCAGTACTTTTTTCAACCATTTTATTTTTTGGATTTTATATGTCATATCTTATTTTTTCTCTGTCTTTACCCTATTAATTACTCTTACTTATAATCTTCATTTCTACATCCTTCTGCAATCCTTTTCTCTCCAGTCTTTTCCTATCAGCCTGTTGCACTTCCTTTAGAGATCTCTTGTTCACAAACTTTCTCAGTATCTGTTTATCTGTAATTTTTTAAAACTCTCCCTCATTTTTGAAGGATAGTTTTGCCAGATATGGAATTCTTGGTTGGCAGTTATTCTCTTTCAATATCTTAAATATATCATACCACTACCTTCTCACCTCCATGATTTCTTCTGAGAGATCCTCACTTAGTCTTATCAAGCTTCCCTTGTATGTGAGAGATTATTTTTCTCTTGCTGCTTTCAGAATTCTCTCTTTGTCTTTGACATTTGACAATCTGATTAGCAAAGGTCTTGGAGAAGGTTTATTTGTTTCTATTCTGTTTGGGGTATGCTGCACTTCTTGGACCTGTAATTTTATGTCTTTCATAAGAGTTTGGAAATCCTCAGTGATAATTTTCTCAATTATTTTTTCTGCCCCTTTTCCATTCTCTTCGGCTCTGTGACACCCATAACATGTATATTCATGCACTTCATGTTTTCATTTAGTTCCCTGAGACCCCGCTCATATTTTTCCATTCTTTTCTCTATCTGCTATCTGTTCTTTGGGTGTAGGATTTCAGATTCCTGTCTTCTAGTTCACTAATCCTTTCTTTTGCCTCTTCAAATCTGCTGTTGTAAGTCTCCATTGTGTTTTTCATCTCTTCTATTGCGTTTTTAATTCCTATAAGTTCTGCCATTTGTTTTTTCAAGTTTTGAATTCTTCTGTATGGTCATTCTGTGTCTTCTTTATATCCTTCATCTCTTTTGCTACATTTTCCTTCAACCTGTTGATTTGATATAGACAATTTGTTTGAACAACTTTAGTTAGTTGTTTCAACTCCTGTACCTCAGTTGAAGTTTTAGTCTGTTCCTTTGACTGGGCCATATCTTCATGCTTCCTAGTATGACTCATGATTTTTTACTGTCTAGGCATGTGGTTTTCTTGATTAGTTTCTTCTGGAGATCATTTTCTCTCATTTGCCTAGGGCTTTCTTGTTGGTGGGCTTTGATTTCTATTTGTTCTTTCTCTTTCACCCCAGTCACACCCAAAAACCAGGTGCCCACAGTGGCCTGCCTCAGGGATGCAGGGTAGGCACTGGGCACCAGAGCAAGATCTGTGTGTGTGTATAACACAAGCCTGCTGGCTCCCAGTGGTGCACTGTTTTTCACTGGTCAGCAAGTCCTGGTTTTGTTTTAGGGCACTGCTTTAACTGTTGGGTCATCTGTATTTCTCACCCAAAACAGGGCTCAGTTCCCATGCAGGAGGTGTAGACCAGCTCCAGTGGACCTGGGACAGGGTCTGGAGAGGCCATGAGAAGCTCTGCAATTTCCTTGCACTTTCCAATTTGTCCAGCAGATGGCCCTGTTTGGTGACTTAATTGTCTTTAGAAGGTATTTACCTTCTGGAGCCAAGGCTTTGTCTGACTAGGTGGGGCTGAATTACCTAATGGAGCCCAAGAAGCATCTGACTGGGTGGGGCTGAATTACCTCCTGAAGTACAGGCAGCTTCTGACCAAGCAGGGCTGAAATTATGGGGTTCCTATGCCCTCATTTTGCCAGCTAAAATCTGAGTCTTCAAATCTGCTGTGGGGCTTTGTCCTCCATTCTACTTATGGCAGAGGACTCCCCCAGTCCCTGACACATTTAATGCCCAACAAATGTTAGAAAATTGTTAATATTAATCATAATATTCCTAATAGATTATTCAAAGTGTAGGAAGCAGGGTGGGAGTTCATACTCAGTTATAAAGTATTCCACAGGGGGAATCTCTTCACCACAAGTTTCTAGTTTTTCAGAAAAGGAATATTATCTGCCCAATTTTGGCCAGGTATCCACCCCTGAGTCAATCATTATAACCAAAAGAAAAGAGTCATGGATTACTATCATATGGGCTTCAGTTCTGATCCTGTGTTTTCAGGACCATTCCTGAAACAAGAAGTAATGAATGATTAAGAACCCAGTAGACACCCCAAGTATTGCCTAATGCTATTATTTATCAATGTCATTGATGTCAGGTATCAGTCCAATGTTTTATTTAGTCCTGACTTATTCATATTTAATTTTCTCCTTTCATTAGTAACCTGAAAGGGGTTTCATATTAAATATGTAGTTCACTCCAGGACTGTGGTTGGTATAAGAGGATTGCAGGATAAAAAAAACTGGCAAAACAGGTTAGAATAAATTTTACCTTAATGAGTTAAAGGATTGGGAAAAACTAACCAATTATAAGTAAAACACAAAGAATGATAGTATCACTAGGGATTAAAAAAAATTAGGTGGGTTGAACTCTGTAATAGGATGGGGCACATAAAGTTTTATTTTCCACCCAGATTTGGATAGTTTTATGCTTATATTGAATATGGTTGTTTATGGTATTCTAGGAATTAATTTAAGTAAAGTAATGAAGCTGAATTGTGAATGCAATGCAAGGAGAGGCACACAGCAGCTTAGTGATCCAATCTGTCTCCTTGTTGATAATCAAATAAATCAACTCAATTGCAAGCTCTTGCAAGGTCTCTGTCTTTCAAACATTCCATAAATCAAGATACAGATGTTTTTGAATTTCAAAACGTTCTGGCCCAAAAAGTAAACAGAGAGAGCTAAACTATCACGACAACAACAAAAAAACACCTGTGATATCTACAAAGAAATTCCTGAAAATATTGAAAGTTTCAATAAAGACTGAAAATTGTTTATCAAGGATAGGCCTGAATTCAGTCTATTCACATCAGGATAGTGTATTTCTGTATTACAGGTAGGCAATTAGCCAAGGTGGTTGTGGTGATAGGGAGCTTATGTACCCTAGAAAAAGATGTTATTAAATCTAATGCATTCCTGTGGATATAAATCCATTGTAAGTAGGACTTTTTGATGAGGTTATTTCAGTAACTTCAATCAGGATGTATCTTAATCCTATTACTAGATCCTTTATAAAAGAATGACATTCAGACAGAGAGAAAGCCATGGAAGCAAGAAGCTAAAATCAATGAAACCTGGAAGAGGAGGTAGAGACCAGCAGATGCCACCATGTGCCTTGTCACATGACAGAGGAGCCAAGGATTGCTGGCAGCTGGTCTTGGGGAAGAAAGCATTGCCTTGGTGATACCTCGATTTGGACGTTTTCCCAGATTCTAACAGTGAGCGAATAAATTCCCATTGTTTAAGTTGAACCATTTTATGGTATTTGCTTTGAACAGCATGGAAACTAAAACAGTGTCAATTGTAATGATAAGTACAGTTAAAATGATTATTTAATGATAATAAGAATAGGAAAATATGGACACATTTTTAAAATTGCAAAACAAGTTTAAAAACTTATTTTGCTAAATTTGTAAGGATTAAAATCAAACATTTAAAAGTGAGATAAGTTAGTTTGGCATTTGATCTGTAGGGTTTGTATATCTACAAACTGTAAAAATAATAATAATACTGATTTAGCACTTGCTCCTTGCTTAGCACTGTGTTATTCTTGCTTAATTCTCTTAAAACACTCTATAGTCACATTTTTACATTTGAGGACTGTAAGGCACAGAGAATGTAACTAGCTTGGCCTAGGCCACATTATAAGAGGTGAAGCTGAAATTAGAACCCAGACAGTCTTTCTCCATAATCTGTGCTCTTAATCTCAGATCATAGGATTATTCAGATTATATTCATCAAAATGAAAACACACATCCAAATATTGTGCCAGAAAATCTTGGCAAGTATATCTTTTGGCACTTGGGATATTAACCTTTATCCCCAAACTTCCAATACTTCAATCTTTTATTTTATAGCAAATTCAACTTAAAGACTACTTTAAAATCTGTATATTAAAGCATGCGAAATTTTCCCAGAAAATTCTCCAGTGGTCATTGTTAGTGCAATGTCTGTATGTAGTTTGCTCTCAGCCAAAGTCTTTTGCTGTATATATTATGAACCTCAAATTGATGACTCACACATCCAAATGATTACAACTCAATCTCATTCAGCTGTTGCAGACAAAAAAATCATTGTAAAAAATACACTAATTCATATTTTCAACACAATTTCTCAATAGACTGTATCAATTACTATTTATTTGTATTACTTAATGTCCAAAACAGTGTCTTAGATTTTTCTAATCTTCATGTTGGTCAAACTATGTAAAGTCAGCAAAATCTGAAAACTCTATTAAAACATGGAGTCCAAACTATAAGACTTTTCTTTTAAGCAATATTATACAGAATAAAATTCAAGTACAACAACTACAACAAACATATATATATAATACACAAATTCCTACAAAATTTCATCTTTCCCCCTTTATATTGTCATTGGTTCAAATTACATCTTTATACATTGTATGCCCCATTAACATAGATTTAACATGTTATTTTACACATTTGCCTATTAAGTAATACAGAGGGGGCAGTTACAAGCAAAAAATTCAGAAATACCAAATTTTATATTTACCTATGTACATACATTTATCAAGGTTCTTTATTTCTCTTATGGCTTTAAGCTACTGTATAATGTCCTTTATTCCAGACTGAAGGGCTCCCATTAGCATTTCTTGTAGAGCAGTTCTTCTAGTAATGAAATCTTTCAAGTTTTATCTGTAAATGTCTTAATTTCTCCTTCATTTTTGAAAAATAATTTTGCTGGATATAAATTTTGGGTTGACAGTTTTTTTTTCTTTAAGGAATTTAAATATTCCATCCCACTGTCTTCTGGCCTCACTGGTTTCTGACGAGAAATCTGCTGTTAATCTTATGGGGCATCCTTTGCATGCGATGAGGAAGTTCTCTCTTGTTGCTTTCAAAATCCTCTCTTTGTCTTTCGGTTTTGACAATTTCACTACTATATGTCTTGGTCTAGATCTCTTAGAGTCTATTCTGCTTGGAGACTGTTGAGCTTCCTGGATGTGTATAGTCATGTCTTTTGTCAGGTTGGGAAAGTTTTTGGCCATTATATCTTCAAATACTTTTCTGCCCCTTTCTGTTTCCTTTTCTCTTTTGGGACTTCAATTATGTGCTTGGTGGTATTCCACAGGTCCCTCGGGCTCTGTTTGTTTTTCTTCATTATTTTTTTCATTGTGCTTCTCTGCCTTCAAGTTCACTGATTGTGATGGTTTGGATATATTATGTCCCCCAGAAAGCCATGTTCTTTAATGCAATCTTTTGAGGGCAGATTTATTAGTTGTTTGATTATGGTGGAAACTTTTGATTGTTTCCATGGAGATGTGACTCATCCAACTGTGGGTGATGTTTTAATTAGATTATTTCCATGGAGTTGTGGCCCTGCCCATTCAGGGTGGGTTTGATTAGTTCACTGGAGTATTTAAGAGAGAAGCCTACACAGACCCATATGCCTGCTGATGCTTAGAGATGCTTGGAGATGCAGTCAGAAGGATGTTTGGAGATGCTAAGCTAAGAGATGAAGCCCAGAGTTTGCCCCAGAAAAGTTAAGAGAGGATCCCCAGATGCTTAGAGAGAAACATCCTTGGAGAAAGAAGCAAGGATGCAGACGAGATGAGAGAGAGGAGCTAAAAGAAATCCAGAAGCATTTTGGAGGTAGCCATTATGAAACAAGTCTGGGAGCAAAAGGACAGCAGAAGACAGCCACATGCATTCCCAGCTGAAGAGGTGTTCCAGTTGCCACTGGCCATTCTTCAGTGAGGGAATTCTCTTGTTGATGCTTAGTTTGGACACTTTTATGGCCTTAGTACTGTAAATATGTAACCAAATAAACCCCCTTTATAAAAGCCAATCCAATTCTTGAATTTTGAATAACAGCAGCTCTAGCAAATCAGAACAGATTTTAGTGCCAGAGAAATGGGGTGCTGCTGAGTTTGCAAACACCAAATTAATATGTTGGAAAGGCTATTTAAATGGATAAGGGGAAGATTCTGGAAGAATTGTGAGAAACTTGATAGAGATGGCCTAGATTGCTTTGAAGAGACTGTTGGTAGAAATATGGACTCTAAAGATACTTCCAATGAGGCCTTAAACAGAAATGATCAATGTGTCATTGAAAACAATAGCCAACCATGATGACATTTTCACATTAGAATGCTCTTAGCTCTTCTACATTACTACTGGAAGTTAAAAGACATTACAAAGGAGCAAACTGTAGTAGTCAACTCAACAAACCAATTTTCAAGGTCAATCTATTTCAAATTAATATTATATCATAAATTAGGATACAAATCTTAGAATTTCTACTACTTTGGTGCTTCTGTTTCACTCTTCTTCTCCACGAAGGCAGCCAATCAAAATTTATTGAAACTATTTAAGTTTTCCTTCCAATGAGAAAAACGTTGGTAACTCACTAGACACCTCTACATTTCAAAGGCAGCTGAATGTCATGTAGGCAGCCAATGACCACTTTTCCATTGATTTTTCAGCCATAATTATCAAATGATCAAATGTGATAATCCATATAAAATACTCAGCACAGCACCAGCAAAGAGTGAATATTCGGTAAATCTTAGGTGCCATTATGTATTATTACTAGCATTATCACCATCATTATATTGTCTCTTGCTAGATAAACATTTCTAGATACATGAAATACTATAAAAACCTGTCTTAATTAGATTCCCTGAAACTCTTTAATTATTGCAAATCAATATCTGTTTTTTTAACTTTGAAAAAGTTAGCTTCTCTATTTTTTTAAATTTCTGCATCTCCCTGACCTTCTCTCTGCCCTCCTCCATTCCTCTCCTTTTCTATTCCCTTCTCTTATCTTCTTCTAAATTTCAATGCACTTATCTTTAAATTGACTTTAAAGTGGACTTTACATGATTATTATTTTCCTCAATTCACACTTTGAATTTTATATTTGGAGCAGTTGGCACAGAAAGACAAACTACATTTAGTGACTCTCCTTCTTCTGAATATTCCTTAAATTTTATACTTTCCCAGTTTTCTGAACTCAAGTTTTTAATCTCATGATTTATCAAGAATCACAAACTCAATGGCTACAGGGTCAGGTGGATAAATTAATTAGTGAAGCTGGCCAAGTGCTTTCTCTAGCAACCTGAAGAGCACAGGCAGCTGCTGCTCAACTCCCTACGATTGCTGCTTAGAGGGAATGTGGGTCCAATGTTGCCAGAGAGTCTAATTTTTTCAAGAGTTAATTAAATTATGAAATGTTTTTGGTGAAATCTACATATTTTAAATGTTAATACCCAATTAAAAATTTATAAACTGCAATGTAGCGCACTCAAAATATGTAGAATATTGGACTGTGTTTGTGACAGAGACATTCAGCTGTCCACCGAAGAAACTGTTTCCCGTTCTATTGGGTACAGTTGTTGCTGTGGAGTGGCTGCCCAATCAGGGAGTGAATTTCCCAGTCTCCTTTGCAGTTAGGTGAAGACAAATGATGGAGATTTAGCCATCAGAATGTGAATTCATGTGATGGGCCAAGTTCTCTTTCCTTTCTGGGTGACTGGACTGGAAGCAAGCACCAGAGTGTCATCACTATGGAAACTTTTTTAACTAACTGGAGACGGAGCACTAGGCCAACAAGTTCACTCACCCAGGCCTATGTCAGCAAGGAATTCACTATCATGTTTGAGATATTTTTACGTTTCTAGGTATATACTTTCTGCGGCTATTTGCTAGCCTAACCTAACTAATACAGTAGGTTTTGGGGATTTGGAAAAATGAGTTATTGCATTTTCAAGCTCATTAGGAGTTTCTTACATGCAAAGAGTTATCTAAGCTGATATAAGAGATATTGTCCATCCTTTCACTGAACAGATGAAATAATTGCTACACTACCAACTGGTAAGTATTAAGCATGAAAGACATGACATTGGTTTGGTTTGGTATGCTTATTTTATTGCTTTCTGCTTTAATGTTTTACTTTCCCATTTTAAACTGTTTTCCACTCTCTTTGACACAGTGTTCTTATTTTCCTTAGTTTCCTTTGAGTGTGATTTTTTTTTTAGTATTTTCTACTGATATCTTTTATATAATTGCAAATTTTTTTATGTTTTTTAAACTTTATACTCACTTAGTTCCTTTTTGCAAAGTAAAAGTTTATTTTCATTTTTTAGCACAACATCTCCATGAGGTATCTTATCTCCATTTTATAGATAAGGAAACGGGAGGCACAGAGAGCTTAAGTGATTTGATCTTGGCAAAGCTGAGGACTGAAACCAGGCAATTTGGCTGCAGAGTCCATGCTCTTAGTCACTAAAATGTATTCTCATTCACCAAAGTTTGTTTGGCTTTTTGGTTTTAATCTCTTTTAGGATTTCTTAAAATTTTATTTAGTTTTACATTATAGTGATATAAATATACTTTGTGTTATAACAGTGAGGAGGAATGGTGGACATCAAAGAAACCACAGAGGAAAATTCTCACACAAATTTGGATAACTTTTCTTCCAATTAGCAAGTGTTGAGGCCAAATGTCTTATCTTCTGGAATGTGGGTGGGTAGAAGGGGAAGAAGAAGAAGGAGGAGGAAAACAGCAGCAGCAGATAAGGAGGCATAAGTAGAACTTCCTATCCCCACTGTCATCTGCTCCCACTATCCTCAGAATGGATGGGGCAAACAACAACCAGGAGATTTCTGGAAACCCTGCTGCAATCCTGATATCTCCAACTAGTCACAGAACCCAGAATTGCCCCCACCAATATTTAAGCTAGAAGAGACAACCGCCACTAGGGGACATCAAAGCATAAGCAGAACATGAGCAAATTTGGATGGAATTCCCTAGAGGCTAGCTGGGCTCACCCAGCATTTCATTAACCTTGAAAAAAATACATTCTTTTATTATATGTGATGTGATTATGTTGAACCCTACATATTGCCTTATGGCAGGAGTTTAAAGTGCTTTCCAATACATTATATTGTATATTATATGGTATATTATTGCCCTTTTGGATTAGGAAATTGAGGCACAGAGATTAAATATGATATGGACTAATACAGCAATAGTACTATTGATCGCTGATTTTCAAAAAGTTTTTAAAATAATTTTTAAATCAAGTTGTTTTTGTTTTTGTTTTATAATTGCTCTGATATAAAAGCCCTGAACATAGCAATTACATCTTAACTCTGGTAAATGGTTTCCACGGCAGCCACTACAATACAGCTCTAATATGTTGTTCTCTAGCCATCTAACATCCAACTGACAAGGTGCTGAGATCTTAGAACAGCTGCTAGTCATATGACCTTTATAATATGTACCTCAAATAGCAGCTGTCTGAATCAAACTATTGGCATCATGATAATCAGCTCAGAGAAGGAAGCTTGTCTTATGTTTGCTACATATAGCAGGCAGACATAGACCCGATTTGTCAGATAGCCATTTCATATTTTTAAAATATACATTTTAAAGAAGCACACTGAAGAAGGATCCATTCTAGTTTTACACTAACTGGAATTAGAATTTAAGTTTTTTAACCCATTTTAATTCTGCTACAATTAGATATAGTTTAAAGAAATATTAATAACCTGGGATCCATAATACAATTTAAAAATTAGGCTTATAATTCAAATCTGTCAATAAATTCAAAGGCTGTCACATTATTTATGAAACCTACAAAAAAATCTTATTTGCTTTGACGATTTTATCTCTTAAAGGGGTAAAACTAATATTTAGCACTGATTAAAAAATGAATAGTTATGTCTAAAATTTGTATCTGTATCATAAGGAGACACTAGATTGTAATAGTGGAAAAATCTGGAAAAGAATTTGAAGGAAATATTTAACTGCCTATCAGTCCCATTAATTTGAGCAAGGTAAACAAATTTTTTAAAAGACTGGATTCTAATATTGTTAAAGAACTCTAAACTGGAAGGAGAAATTAGTCTAATAAAGAGATTTACACTTCAAAAATTAACATAGAAGAAGCCAAAAAAATGGGCAAATATATTCCCAAATCTACATTGATTATTAATTTAGATGGCTGAACCCATGAGGTTTTAGACAAGAAAACTCATTTTATCAAATCTGTGGCTTGTTTATTTACAGAAGCCTTTCCCCCATGAATGGGGTACTAAATATATTTTAGACTTCCAAGGTAACTCATGGAAAAAGGAGATGTTGCAGCATATTAACCTGCTTATTCACCATTCCAGTTACTTGAAAATAAAATTATTTACTGTTAATATAAAATATAAAACATTGATCTTATGAATGAGGATTAACTAAAAGGAGATATCACTCTGAAAATATGAGGAAAGAAAGATGAAAAGACACACCACATTTCATTGATTCTAAGATGCACTCTTTTTTCACATATTAATATTGCTGAAATCCAGATGTATATTCTAATCAATAGTGTGCCATAGTTTAAGTGGCAGCAGTTTTCTTTCTTGGTAGTACAAAAAAAATCATGAGTTGTGAAATTAATGTTTTCAAAGATTCAATGAAAAGCATTATCTGTTTTCTGTCTCCCTGTTTAAACTGAATCAATATTTCTTCCCTACTTGTATTGCCTCTGTCTCCTTTTCCTTGCTTTCTAAAATGTATTTTAAAGACTCTCTAACTTTTCCCTATTATTTGCATGAGTATTGTTGTATTATGTATTTGTATACATGGAGATTTTCCATATGCATTTATTATAAATATACAATTTTATTGTTAGGCATTTTATTATGGAATATGCTGAAATTAAGGTATTTGAAGTTATATCACTAGAAGGAAGACAATAGAGAGATAAATAGAGAGTATCAGAGCTGGGGAAACTCGTACAATAATTATGTTTCATCAATTAGCAACAGCCTGTTGCACAGAGACTTGGAGACAGCCACCTTGACCCTGATTGAAACACAAATGTGAAGATTAAAAACCTGATAGGATATCATGTTCCAAAAACTATTTAGTCATCTTACGTTCCTTCTCAGTTATATCCATATTATGCAAATGGTAATAATAATAATAATAATGCCAATTTTCCTAAATTAAAGCTTTTCTGCATAAATCTTATAATAAAATTGATATAGATTTTTCTGTATTGCTGCTATATGCAATTATTTCTCATATACAGTTATTGTTATGAATTTGGTGATTTCATTTTTATGCCACTTGTATTTCACAATTAAATTGCCAATACCACTGGAATAGGGTCAGTCATAGAGAATTATGCCTAATTCTTTCCTTGTAATTTCTCACTGCTCCTGATAAAACTCAAATAATGATATTTAACTGGTTGTTTGTTTAACTCAGCCTGTTTGTGAATAATATAAAAATAAACACTTTAAAGTAGTAGTCAAATTAGTTATATATTTTCTAGCTAAGGAAATAAAGTTTTCAAATTCAATTTTCATACTTCAACAAACTATTGTGACTATATGTGCACATTTTATTTAGTCCCCCACTTAATTTCCCTCACAACATTAAACTGACTTTATATTAAAAAATGCAATTGATAAGAATTTTTAAGATAAAAAGAGAAATCAGAAACTACATGGAGAATGAAGCGAGATCAGTGCATTAGGAAAAGGGATCACAATGTTGCCACACTTAGAGTTGAATTAATTCTGTGGTTTCTGGTGGTTGGGTTAAAAATACTACAAAGAGTAATAACATCCATATTATCTGATAAAAGTTTGTATATCGGTTTTTCAAAAGATAAAAACTTTGACTTTGACTTTCAAAATAGATTCATCATTTCATTTCCTATATATGAGTCAATGAGTACCAACATGAAGGAGAAGACATGAATAAAGCAAAAGTGGTGAGTATAAACCACACTATCTTCTCTGAACTAAATTAGGTGCAGGGCATAAAACTCACATTAATATTCCAAAGTTCTTCCTTTTTTTGTTTTTTATCTTTTTTTTTTTTTTTGGAGCTTCCATTAGTTTAATTTGCAGAAGAAACATAACTGTTTTGAAAAGCATAACACAAATATTTTGTATAATTCTTGAAATGGTCTTTAATTATAGTGTCCTTATTTTAACTAGAGTCACAGTATAAAATTTTAAAATATAATTATCACCATTAGTCACTTGGTATTGTTATGGGAACCAAATAGCTAGAAAAAATAGCTACAACACATGCATGCACACGTATATGTATATGTGTGCATACACACGCATACACAGACATCACTCACATTCCTGTTGCTTTTGTCAAAATGTACACAGCAGCAATTCACCTTTGCTGAAATCTTAACCACTGAAATGTGGCTATTTAAAAGCTTAAATTCCTGAGCCCTGTATTTTCGATTTGATACTGGTAAGTAGAGAGCCTCCTGAGCTCTACAGAGCACTTCAGATCTTCTTTGGAGAGATTTTTTGGTCTGAAATTAAAAGCTTTTAGATATGAATGATTCACACGGAAATAAACCTCTGCTCCTGAAGTTCAGTGTCTCATTAATCCTTGAAAGTTGCAATATTTTTTCAAAAGCCAAGGAGAATCTTTTACTTTTAGGTCAAGACAAATGATTTCATTAGTTCTGGTGGCTCTCTAATTTTAAACTATGCACCACTCAAACTTTTATTTTCAAAAGATATTCTGAGTTTCAAATTGCATAATAAATTTATGGTAAGTTCTGCTTTTCAAATTGGTCATAAGAAGAGAGGTTTCAGACATGAGGTTCATTGGGAGTTTAGTAACTCAGACCTTCTTCCACTAGAGCAAATGAATGACTGCAAAATTTCACCCAAAAGACAAAATTTGCACAATCTAAAACAGTATTCAATTAGCAGAAGCAGCTTAGCTCTGCTCCAGCAACTGTCAATTTTGGGATGTGTGTGAGAACCAGTAAGATTACTCCAGTGGGTGGAACAGTCAGCAAGGAGTTCAAGGAGACTGGAGGTTCTCAGGGACAGATAAGTTAGTGACAGCATTAGAAAGTGTGATGACTTGTTCATTCATAGCACAACTCCAGTCTTGCTTAGAAGTTGTCCATATACCTTTATTGACTGAAAGGATCCATTCCTCCAGGAATATACTCTCAAGAATTAGGCGGAATATAAGGTCCTTATTACAATAGGTTGAGACTTAAGTAATCCTTCAGCCCTAGAGAACTATAGTGCTAGAGAGAAAAAGTAAGTTCCAAATTTGAGCCAGTATTTCAGGCGTATAAATGCTCAGGTGCTAAGTCCTGATCTCGTAGCAGCAAGATTTACTGCAAGGACTTCTAGATGGTGGAGCTGAACTGCCAAAGCTACTTATTGTTCTCTTTGTTGTTGTCTCAGGAATTGGAGAGAATTGAGCCTCTAGGTAGAGACATTAGTTGTTATTGAAGAGATAGGGGCTTGCAAATTTTGATAAAGAGTCATGATTTCCCTAACAAGGTAATAAAAATAAGAATCATAATTGGGTCCAGAGCATATAACAAAAGTGCAACGAGTAGTTTAACCAAATATGATTTGTTTGTTTTTTCTGCTTAGTAAGAAATTAGGAAATGTGTAGTCCAGAGCAGATACAGCTGCTCAAATATGCCATCAAAAACTCAATTGCCAGGGGGCTTCTGGGAAGATGGCGACATAGAAAGAAGTGGAAGACTTAGTCTCCCCCAGAACAATTCATGAATGAACAAAAAACCAGTAAATAACCTGGAATGGTAGCGGGGAGACCAACGTGACTGTACACTCAACATCCACTGACAGGAATTGGGAGAAATGCCCGAGATCACAGCATAAAATCTGTAAGTAAAATTGTGGACCCGCACTGAGAGCCGAGAACCTAGAGCCGGGAGCCCCTCCCTCACGGAAGCCGCGCCGTGACTTTCTCAGCCCAGTCCCAAGAGAGGTTTTAATAATAACTGCTCAATACAGACAGCGAATCCTCAACAAGCAGACAGAGGCTTTTGGTGACAACTGACCTTGGGAGAATCAGGGGAAATATTCTGTCTCTCTCTCTCTGTGGAGAAAACCTCAGCTGCTCTCAGCCCACAAGGCGTTGCAGTAAAGACAGCCTCACACATTCTGCATTCTGAAATGAGCTGAGAGCCCCGTGGCACAGCCAAGCAGCCCAGGGCTTCCCTAGAGGGATGGCACACACTGATGACGTAGCACGGCATCCCCCTTGGCTGAGGGAGGATCGCGGCTAGGAGGGGGGATCTGCTCGGAGAACCCAGGGGCGCTATGCCAAGTCCGGTGGTTTGTGGGACACTGAGAGAGAGCTGCCATTCCTCCCTGGCCACCCGTGCAAGCGCCCCACATTCAGGGCGGGCGACTCCAGCTGCACGCCCAGGCCGAGCTCTCCAACTGAACACACAAGAATCATTTCCCCACACTACGTGGGAAAAAAGGCTGAGAACTGACTGGAGGGATATAGGTGGCTCACAGACGCCATCTGCTGGTTAGTTAGAGAAAGTGTATGTCACCAAACTGTGTCTCTGAAAAATTAGATCGATATCCTTTTTTTCTTTGATACAACTTGAAAGAACCCTATCAAGCAAAACAAATGCCAAGAGGCCAAAAACAACAGAAAATCTTAATGTATATGATAAAACCAGATGATATGGAGAATCCAGCTCCAAATACACAAATCAAGATTTCGGAAGAAACGTTATACCTCGCAAATTTAATTAAAGAATTACAATCAAAGAATGAAAACATGGCAAAGGATTTAAAGGACATCAAGAGGACCATGGCCCAGGATATAAGCACCATAAAAAAGACCCTAGAAGAGCATAAAGAAGACATTGCAAGAGTAAATAAAAAAAATAGAAGATCTTATGGAAATAAAAGAAACTGTTAGCCAAATTAAACAGACTCTGGATATTCACAATACAAGACTAGAGGAAGCTGAACAACATCTCAGTGTCCTAGAAATCCACAGAACAGAAAATGAAAGAACAAAAGAAAGAAAGGAGAAAAAAATAGAAAAAATCGCAATGGATCTCAGGGATACGATAGATAAAATAAAACGTCCAAACTTAAGACTCATTGGTGTCCCAGAAGGGGAAGAGAAGGGTAAAGGTCTAGAAAGAGTATTCAAAGAAATTGTTGGGGAAAACTTCCCCAACCTTCTACACGATATAAACACACAAAGCATAAATGCCCAGTGAACTCCAAATAGAATAAATCCAAATAAACCCACCCCAAGACATATTCTGATCAGACTCTCAAATACTGAAGAGAAGGAGCAAGTTCTGAAAGCAGCAAGAGAAAAGCAATTCACCACAGACAAAGGAAACAATATAAGACTAAGTAGTGACTACTCAGTGGCCACTATGGAGGCGAGACGGCAGTGGCATGACTTATTTAAAATTCTGAGAGAGAAAAATTTCCAGCCAAGAATACTTTATCCAGCAAAACTCTCCTTCAAATTTGAGGGTGAGTTTAAATTTTTCACAGAGAAACAAATGCTGAGAGACTTTGCCAATAAAAGACCTGCTCTACTTCAGATTCTAAAGGAAGCCCTACCAACAGAGAGACAAAGAAAGGAGAAAGAGATATAGAGAATTTTAACAGACATATATAGTACCTTACATCCCAAATCACCAGGACACTCATTTTTCTCTAGTGATCACAGTATCTTTCTCCAGAAGGGATCATAAGCTGGGACATAAAACAAGCCTCAAGAAAGTTAAAAAAAAAAAAAAAATTGAATACACTCAAAGAGCATTCTCCAAACACAATGGAATACAAATAGAAGTCAATAATTTTTGAACTATAACTCCACTATTTACTTCCTACATGATAAAAAATACACAAACTCTAAGGACAAATCAATGGCTTTGAACTCAATGTAAAATATGTAATTTTAGACAACTATATAAAGGTGGGGGAATGAAGGAGTATAGGAACATAGTTTATGTGCCCTATTGAAGTGAAGGTGGTATCAAAGAAAAACAAGATTGATAGGGATTTAAGAGGTTAATTTTAAGCCCCACAGTAAACACAAAGAAATTATCAGAGAATATAACCATAGTGATGAAAAGTAGAGTTTGGGTTAAGAGAAATGGGGGAAGGGGCAATGGGGAGTTAAGAAAGGAGTGTAGGATTGCTGTTTGAGGTGAAGGGAAATTTCTAGTAATGGATGGTGGGAAAGAGCATAACATCATTCTAAATGTGATTAATCCCACTAATGGAAGGCTAGGAAAGGGGTGGAATGGGAAGATTTAGGCTGTATATATGTTTCCACAATTGAAAAAAGAAAAAAAAAAAAAGACAGTCTAACTAGATGACAATTGAATGCTAAGGATGAACTTGGATGGGATTGGAGGGTGGAGGACAGGTGGCTCGAAGGGACACAGTTGAGACATAAGGAAAAGGAAATATAGAATGTAAGCATTGTATCATTGTTGAATCTCTTATACTTCTTAGCTGTGCTTAATGGAATTACATAAAAGAATGTTCTTGTTCATGGGAAGTACATACGTGAATTATAGTGTATATTCAAGGATGCGTGCAGCTAACTCTCATATATTCAGAAGACAGAGCAATAGATGATGGATGATAGATAGGGAAGGAGGGAGGGAGGGAAAGAAATAGTGATGTGACAGCATGTTAAAGTTGGTGGAGTGAGCTATCGGGGGAGGGGGGTCAGGGTATGATGGAATTCTGTGTATGGGGCTAATATTGTTTTTGCAACTATTCATGTAACTTTGAATTTATTTCAAAATAATAAAAAAAAAGTAAAACAAAAACAAAAACAAAAACAAAAACAAAGAACTCAATTGCCTTCCCTCTTCCTGATCTGTTGTTTTAACATGGATCTTTCCTTCCATGGATGCAGAATGGCTGCTTGTTACATAATATTCCTGGAAGGAATATTGTCTGTTTTCTTTATGAAGAAAAGCCATCTCCCATATCTCATTGTCTAGAAATGTAACACAGGACCACCCTTAACTGCAGTGAAGGCTGAGAGAATAAATTATTTTTACTGGATACATTGCTGCCCTTTACAAAGTTGGGCAGTTAGTAAGAAAGAAGAGGTAAATGGATACTGGCTAGATACCTCCATTGTCTATTATGAATACTTCATTGTCTGTTATGATTACCACATATTTTGATATTTGGATCACAAGAAACACATAATGAAATGGATGAAGAAATTCTTGGGAAAAACCTGCCTTGAGGACATAAAGTAAAATGGGACACTAAACCTGAGTTGTATTTACTTGTTATCTATGGAAACAGAATAAGCAATGAACAGTTGTGGCTTTTTAAGGCTTGTTTTTTTTTTTTTTTTTTTTTTTTAAAAAAGGAAGTACATAAATATAAATGAAGTTACAGACCCCATTCTTAATTTCCAATATAAAAAGAAGGGTATCACAGATCTCTGAGTCATTATGTACTATACATTGTTTTGTTACAAATGCAGGACTTATTATACATTTTAACTAAGTCTTTTATTTTGGAGTTAGAAATGTAATAAAATTTGATATCTCCTCTGTGAGATAACATTGGATTTTTAATGTTATGTGGAAGAGATTGTGGGAATAAAAAATCATATTAAAGAATTACATTTCTCAGAGAGATGAAACAGACAAGCATGTAGACAAAGCTTTAAATAGTTATAAAATACACATCTTCAAGTCTATAGTTCTAAATATTAAAATACCATCACAGAATATTATATTTGTAGCACCCTACCCAAAAATCAAACTTGTTTGTTTTTGTTCAAATTGCCTTAATAGAATTCTTTTGGATTGATTATTTCAGCTTTCCTTAATCAAGGGGGGAGATTTTTCTAATTTATCATGTGTTAGTTAGTTTACAATTATTCTAGCTCCATTCTCATATTTCAAATATGATAATGTTATTATCAACATATTTTCTTCAAAAAGATTTAAAATGTAATCTAAATAAATACTTTATTTCTACATCAGAGAATACGTCATGAAATTTTTAAAGTGCAGTTTCTTTTTTTAGTAATGACTTCAGATCTTTTTTGTTCATAATGATTAGAATTCTATAATTTCTAATTAGCTTCTCACTGTAAAGCCACTTGGATGTGTAATATAAATAATGCAGTAAATGATTGGGAACAGGGGAAGAGCTTGAGATTTTATAAGTCAACTGAAAGGAATTTTTTTTTTAACTTCAAAAATTATTTTTTTCTTTACAATCATGCATAAAATACAGGATTCCCATATAGCATAATCAAACTATGCTTCATTCCTCATAGAAGTTGGATAATTCCAATTTTCCTTATAGTGTGATTGAAGAATGACTTGAACAGGAAGAGAAGAAAGGCAAGTGCTTTCATTTCATATGGGATATCCATGATGAAAAATCACATTTAAAATATGGCAGTCAGTATATTGGAACCAAGAAGAGGGCAGTAGCATTTTATAACTTTTCAAGGCTTCATATGTGACCTAAAATTAAAATGTTTAACAGTAACTTGGTTTAAGGAAGAAATTGAGTCTTCTGGAACTTTGCAGGAATTAAAAGACACAATTCCTCTCTGCTTCCAGAAGACTGGGCTAAAGAATTGAAAACAGAGGAAACAAAACTGATCCAACACTATTCTTAGATACTTTGTTTTCAAACAGTAGGAAAACAAAAACCAATATTTAATCTTGTGCTGATAGTTTCTTTCCCCACAGATGGTATAATTTTGATTCATCTATATTGACCAGTTAAAAGAGACTTTGGTGGTACAGTCATATAGGAATGCCGATCCTCCCAGTTGTGAGGTCAAGGAGATATATCAAACAAAATGGCAAATGTGGGAGGAGTGTTGCTACTGATAGCAACAAGTTGTTGAAATAAAGTCTCAGAACATCAACGAGTTAATGTAAGGATTGCATAGCAGTAAATATGAAGGACATAGTCCATGAGGCAAATAGAAAGCACTATTATCTGAAAGGTGTATTTCGTGGAGGAAAATACTGTAAATGGGTCTTATGATATTTTTCATCTCAATGACCAAAAAAAAAAAATGTTGCATCCAGGTATTTCAAGCTACCATGAGCTTATAGATTTATTCTGAGGTTTTAAAGGAAATAGTGTGTATAAAATTCCTAAGTCTTTGACACATAGTGTGCATTCAATAAATAGAAATTATAATCAAAAATCTCAAGAAAGTAAATTACGTGTCTTTAAAAGATTTCTCACAATTGTTCTATTGCTTGAAATTGTTTTTCTTCTTTTCATTTATTTTTCTATCACCTTCATTGAATATAGTTTATATACAATATATTGCACATATTTTAAGTGAACAGTTCAATGAGCTTTGATAAATGTATACCCCATACACCCTCCTCCCCAATCAAGATACAAAATATTTCCAACATCAAAGAAAATTTCTTCTTCTTTTTCCCTTTTCAGTCAGTCCCCCACCCTACAAACCATGGATATGATTTCCTCATCATAGCTTAAGAATGAAGTTCTAGAATAGTGTTGTGTATAGTTTTTTGTGTCTGACTCATACTCAGTATAAAATATTATAATTTTAATGTAATACAATTACATATAATTATATAGAATAACAATGTCATTATAATATTATAATATTTCAGTCAGCATAATATATAGAGATTTATTCATGTTGTTATGTGTGTCAGTAGCCTGTTCATTTTTATTGCAGGGTAGCAGTCTATTGTATGAATATAGCACAGTTTGCCCACTCGCATGTTGACAGACATTTGGGTAATTTCCGGTGTGGGGCTTTTATGAATAAAGCTGCTATGAACATTGATAAACAGTCTTTTCATGGGTGTATTTTTTCACTCTTGGATAAATACCTAGTAGTGGAAATGCTGGGTCATTGGGTAGATATATGTTTAGCTTTATGAGAAATGGCCAAACATTTTTCCAAAGTGGTTGCACCATTTAATGCCCACCAGCAATATATGAGAGTTCCAGTTGCTCTATATCCTTGCGAGCTAAGTATTGTTAACGTCTTAATGGGTATGAAGGGGTATCGCATTATTGTTTTAACTTGATTTTGCCAATGACTAATGATGTTGAGCATCTTATCATTTACTTTTGGCCATCTGTGTATCTTCATTTTGTGAAGTGACTTCTTGAGTCTTTTGCCCATTTTTACTAGGACGTTTTTCTTTTTAGAATAACTACATATGTATCTGGATATGAGTCCGTCCTTTGTCATATATATATACATATATGTATATGTATATTTTTTAATGTTCTCTCCCATTTTGTGGCTTGCCTTCTCATTTTCTTAGTGAATTTTGAAGAGGGGAAGATTTTAACTTTGATGAAGTCCAATTATATTTTTTCTTTAATGATTAGTACTTTTTGTGTCTTGTTAAGAAATCTTTGCCTACACCATTTGTGAAGATACTCTCTAATGTTTTCTTCTTGAAGTTTTATATTTTTACCTTTTACAATTAGGTCTATGAATCAACAAGAATTAATTTGTGGGTATGTTGTGAGGTAAGAATTAAAGTTCCGTCACCCCCCAATAAGGATATCCGTTTGTTCCAGCATTATTTGTGAAAGCACTATCCCTTTCCTATTATACTTCATCAGTACCTTTGTTGAAAATCACTGGACTGTGTAGTTACGGGTCTATTTCTGAGCTTTTATTCTATTATGTTAATCCATTTATCTGATCTTACACCAATACCACACTTCTTTGATTATTGTAACTTTTGACTAAGTTTTGAAAATAGGTAGTGTAAGTTCTCCCACCTTGCTCTTTTTCAAAATCATTTTGGCTAATCTGTATTTCCATGTAAATTCAGAGTCAGCTTTAAAATTCATATAAAATTTTACTGGAATTGCATTGAATCTATAAACAATTTGGGAAAAAATGACATCCTAACACTATGGAGTTTATAATCCATGAAAATGATATATCTCTCCATTTGGGTATTTATTCATTTCTCTGTTCAGTGTTTTGTACTTTATACTGTAGAATTTTTGGACATTTGTGGTAAAATCTATTCCTAAGTTTTTTATATATTTGTGCTGCTATTGCAAATATAATAGTCTTTTTCCTTATTTTCCATTTGTTCATTACTGTCATTAGCATGTGGAAATTCAATTTTTTTATATTATACTGTGTAAACTTGCTCAATTCATTTATTAATTCTATTGTAGGTTTAGTTCTTTTAGTGTTCAGAAATTTTCTTTGTGAGCAAGAACAATCATGTGATTTGCAAATAGAGTTTTGCTTTTACCTTCCATTATTCATTCAATTTATTTATTTATTTAAACTTATTGCACTGCCTAGAATCTCCAGCACAATGTTGAATCAAAGTTGTAAGAATGGATATCCTTGTTTTCTCCCAAACTTTGAGGAAAATAATTCATTTTATTACTGTTACACAAAATGGTAGGTATAGCAGTGCGTTTTGGATGACATTTATCAGACTGAGGAATTTTCTTCTATTCCTAGTTTCTGAGAATATTTTCCTAAGTGGAGGTTAAACTTTGTCATTTTTTTTGCCTTTAGTGAGGTGATCATAAGATTTTTCTCCTGAATTCTGAAATTGTGGTGAATGACAAATATTAATTTTTGATTACTGAAACAACTTTGAATCCCTGCAAATAAAACCCAGCTGGACATGATATATAATCTTTTCCATATATCTCTGGATTTGATTTGCTAATATTTTTATTAAGATTTTTGTGCTTCTCCAATTATCAGATTTATTTGGAAGTGTAAGAAGACCTGAATAGACAAAAACATTTTGAAAAATAACAAAGTTGGAGGACTCACACTTCCTGACTTTAATGCATATTACAAAGCTTGTAATTACATTGACCATTGCAGTTGTCAAAGCAGCATGGTACTGGCACAAGGATAGACATATTGACAAATGGAATTGAATTCAGAGTTCAGAAATAGACCCTCATATCTATGACCAATTGATATCTGACAAGGCTGTCAAGTCCACTCAATTGGGAAAGAATGGTCTCTTCAATAAATGGCACTTGGAGAATTAGATATCTACATACAAAAGAATGAAAGAGGACCTCTATCTCACATCATATACAAAAATTAACTCAGAATGGATCAAGGACCTAAACATTAGAGCTAGGACCATAAAAATTCCTAGAAGAAAATGTAGAGACGCAACTTTGGGACCTTGTGTTGGGCAATGGTTTCTTGGACTTTATATCCAAAGCACAAGCAACAAAAGAAAAAAATAGATAAATGGGACCTCATCAAAATTAAAACTTTTGTGCATCAAAGGACTTTATCACTACAGTGAAAAGACAACCTACCCAATGAGAGAAAATATTTGCAATCTACATGTCTGATAAGGGTTTAATATATGGAATATATAAAGAAATCCTACAATTCAACAATAAATTGACATCCCAATTAAAAAAATGGGCAAAACCCTTGAATAAATACTGCTCCAAAGAGGAAATACAAATGGCTAAAAAGCATACGAAAAGATGCTCAATAACACAAGCTATTAGGGAAATCAAGTAATCAAAACCAGAATGAGATACCATTTCACACCTACTAGAATGGACATTATTGAAAAAAACACAAAACTACAAGTTCTGGAGAGGATGTAGAGAAATAGGAACACTCATTTACTCCTGGAGGTAATGTAGAATTGTGCAGCCACTTTGGAAGGCAGTATGGCAGTTCCCCAGGAAGTACAGAATTACCAGTCTATGACCCGACAATCCCATTAGGTATATACCCATAATAACTGAAAGCAGGGACTTGAACAGATATTTCCACACAGATTTTTATAGCAGCACTATTCACAATTTCCAGAAGATGGAAGCAACCCAAATGTCCGTCAACTGATGAATGAAAAACAAAATGTGGTATATACATACAAAAGAATATTATTCAGTTGTAAAAAGCAATGAAGTCCTGATGCATGCAACAACATGGATAAACCCTGAGGACATTATGCTGAATGAAATAGCCAGATGCCCAAGGACAAATATTATATGATCTCATTGATATGGATTAATTATTATAATCAAACTCAGAGAACTACAATCTAAAATGTAGTTACCTGGGGCTGGGTTCAGGATAGAGAACGGGGAGTTAATTTTTAATTTGTACAGAATTTCTAATTAGGTTGATTATAAAGGTTTGGAAATGGATGGTGATGATGGTAGCACATTTTTGTGAGTGTAATTAACAGCACTGAATTATATAGGTGAATGTGGTTAAAAGTGGAAACTTTAGGTCATATATGTTACTAGAATAAAAATTGAAAGATACAGCATAGGACTGTATAACAGTGAATTCTATACTGGATGATGGACTATGGTTTATAGTACAAGTATAAGAAAGTTCTTTCATGAATTATGACAAATGTACAACACTAATACAATGTGTTACCAATAAGGTGGTATATGGAAAAAAATACACCTAAAATAAACTATGGACAATGGTTAACAGTACTATTTTAATAATTTTTCATCAGTTGTAATGAAGGTAATTACTGTTAAAAAATTAGTATTACAAAAAAGTGCTACCATCAATTGTAACAAATGTTGCACACCAATACAAGGTACCGGTGGTGGGGTATTGTATGAGAATCCTGTATTTTATGCTTGATTGGGCTATAAACCCACAACTTCTCTAATAAAAATTTTTAAAAAGATTTTTGTGCTTTTCTTCACAAGGAATATTGGTCAGTAATTTTGTTTTCTTACAATATCCTTTTTAGGTTTGATAGAATTCATCTGTGAGTCTGTGTCTGGAGTTTTCTTTGTGGAAATTTTTTAAATTATGAATTAAATTTCTTCAAAAGATATAGAGTTATTTAAATATATTCTTTCTTCCTGTTTCAATTTTGGAAAGTTATGGTTTTCAAGGAAATTTTATGTATATTTTTCAGTTTTTTTTCCTGCATTATTCTATTTCTGCTCTCCTCCTGAGACTTCAATGACATAAATGTTAGACATTTTGATACTGCCATGCATGTCCCTGGGACTATTTTTTGTTCAATATTTTTCACTTTCTGTTCTTCAAATTGTATAATTTCTATTGAACTTCAAGTTCAATGACTTCTTGCCACTTCCAATCTTCTATTGTGTTCATCTAGTGATTTTTTTTTTTCAAATCTCGTCTTTTTCAGTTTTAAATTTCCATTTAGTTCTTTTTTACAGTTTCTCTTTCTTTGGAACTTCTATTTTCATTTCTGCGGTATTTACCTTTACCTCGCGGAACATTGTTATAATTGTTTTAAATTCTTTTTTTCTGAAAATGCCTACTTATAGTTCATTTTAGGATTGGCATCTCCTAATTGACTTTTCCCTTCAGAATTGGTCAGGTTTTCCTGGTTCTTTGCATGTTGAATAATTTTGGATTGTATCCTGGATATCTTGAACCTCTGGGTCCCGTTAAAATTTCCTGAAGAATGTATCTTGGTTACATTCAAGTCACAAGCGTGTTCTCACCTTTTGTTGATTGTTGTTCCAATGTCCACTCAATTTTTAAAACCTTTTCTGTGTTGATTGATTCTGCCCTATCCATAAGCCACAGAGAAGTTAGTCTTAGACTTGGGTGGTGGTTTATATCACAGTTAAATTTTCAAAGCGTGTGCTGTGCTTCTTTGGGTCTGCTTCACATGTATACAGGTCATAAGTGAGCCTGAGACTTATGGTGGTTCATGCACGGATTTAGGGCTCCCTTTCTTCAGATCTCCCCTCTCTGGGATTTTCTCCACAATCTCTGGGTCTCAGAGGCCCCTTTTCTTGGTTCTCTGGCTAGAAACCTGGAATGTGTCTTAGAGTTTTAGCCACCAACACATTTTTTGGGGTCTGCCTTTGTAAAAATAACAGGGATTCCTTCAACATTCTTCAGACAAAAGAAGCCCCCTTTGCCAGTTCCTCTGTGCAAAAAGAGGGTTTTTTTTCAGGGATATAATGTCCGTGTCACAGCTGCCACTGCCTCCACTGTTCGTTACCCTTCTGGCAGCTCAGTTTCATAACCGGAGCTGGCCTCTGTGCAGGGCCAGAAGATTAAAAAAAAAAAAAAAGAATAAAACAATAAGGAAGAATAAAAACAGGATTCCCCACATTCTCCTTTTTCTGATTCTCTGGCTGTCTGAGAATTGTTGTCATACTTTTTTATTGTTCACAGCTGTTGCTGTTGCACAGTTTTTGGGACTCAGCTCACTCTCAAGTTAAACTGGGAAATAAAGGAAAAGGACCAGTGAAGTCACCAATGTACGGGGCAGTCTTCAGCTTTTCACTTCCCTCCTCAATCCATCTGCTATTTGTTACTTTCCAGAGTCCTAGGGTAATTTTTGTATTCTTCCCAGGTTTTAGTTGTAATCAGTTGAGTGAGATAGGCTGCAGTAGGCTTACTCCATCTTGGCTGACACTGAAAGTCCGTCTGTACAGCTATTCTAAGTCACTGAACTTATTGACATATATTTTTTGTAATGTAAAATTGGTTGCCCTCTTTATCTCCAACACTGATTTTTACCTTTACCTCTTAGTGTTAGCAATTTTTTTGTGGTCCTTAGGGAATAAAACATGCAGCTCTAATTTGCTACAATACACCCGCAAAGCTAATATACTACTTTTTATGATCTACCTATGTTATACATACCACAATACATGATTTTTTGCATTAGACAGGCTGTAGTATTTTAAACTATAAAATATCATGATGTATAACAAAAGAGTTATTTCACGTTTCCGCACAAATTTACTTTCTAGTGCCCTTCATTCTTTCCAGAAGATCCACGTTTCTTTGTAATATCATTTCCTTCAGCCAGAAGAACTTCTTGTAGCATTTTTTAAGGTAAAGTTCTTTTGCAGACAAATTGTCTCAGCAATAATCTCTCTGAAACTGTCTTTATTTCACCTTCATTTTTGAAGGATATTTCCACTGGCTATAGATAAAATGGTAGCCTTATTTTCTTTCAGCACTTTAGAGATGTCATTATAGTATCTTCTGACCTCCACTGTCCCTGATGAGATTCTTGCTATCATTTTCAGCATTGTTTCCCAATATGTAACATCTTTTTAATGTTTGGATGCTTTTAACTTTTTTTTTTTAATCTTTGGTTTTCAACAATTTCACTATGATGTGCCTAAGCATGTGTGTGTGTACACGTGTGTATGCACATAAGTGTATCTTGCTTGGGTCTCACTGGAATTACTGGATCTATATATTGCTATTTATGATTAAAATTGGGCTTTTTCATCATTATTTCTTCAAAATTTTTTTTTTTTTTTTTGTCACATTCTCTCTATTTTCTCCTTCTGGTACCTCTTGATACTGTTCTATGCATCACTGAAGCTGAATTCATTATTCTAAATCTTTTTACTTTCTATACTATAATTTTAATTTTTATTGCCTTGTGTTCAAGTTCAGTGATCTTCCTGTTGCTTTGCTAAATATGCTTGGAATTTAAGCACCAGGGGTCGAAGACTTTTTGTATTTCAACCCAATACCCAATTTCCTGTGCTGCCAAGGGGCTGATAGCTTTGATAATAACAGGATTTGGTTACAGCTTTGTCCTAGACTCAGTTCAACTCCGGCTTCCAAAAGATTTACAAGGTGAGTTCAGGACTTTCCCTTCAGAAGAGCCCTGAACCAGAGATGACAATACTGCCAGACCTCAAAACTGCAAGGCCTCAGCCTGCTAGACCTTGGACCTGTGAGACTGGAGATTGTGAGCTCTTAAGATTCTGAGACCATGTGGTTTAGAGATTGTGAAACTTCTATACCAAAAGACAAGAATGTAAAACTGTCAGGATGCGAGATTGTGAGCCAGTGATAGTGTAAAACTGCAAGGCGACAGATTTTATGATTGAGGGACCAAGAACTGTGAGCCTCAGTGACAGAAAGATAGGACCTGAGATTTTGAGATCGCTACACATCAAAATTGTGACACTGTGAAACCATGAGGTTGCAGAGAGCTCTTTTGGTTTTCTAGCTCTATCCGCAGCCTCTGATTATTCAGTAAAATTTCTGTGTCAATTAATTACTTAACTGAGATCATTATTTCTGAGTTTGAACTTTCACCAGATTAAAAGCCAACATCCATCCATCCCATAGGGTTTTCAGAAATTTGATTGTTTTCTCCCCATCCTAGTCAAGATTTTCAAGATTTTCATTCTCTTGTAGGTTAGTTCTCTGCCCATCCTGCCCACAACTTCAGCAACAGGTCCAAAGGATGAAAGTTTCCTTCATTTGTTTCCTTGTCACTCAGGAAGAGCTTGGACCTCTGAGTTCAGTGATTTTTAGGTTTTAGGTTTCTTTTTGCTCACAGTTCTTTAAAGAAATTAGGTATATGGATGTATATGCATATCCATGCCTATATCTATATCTTTATATCTTTACTCTATATTTTTTTTTTTTTTTTTTTTTTTTTAATCATCATTTTATTGAGATATATTCACATACCACGCAGTCATACAAAACAAATTGTACTTTCGATTGTTTACAGTACCATTACATAGTTGTACATTCATCACCTAAATCAATCCCTGACACCTTCATTAGCACACACACAAAAATAACAAGAATAATAATTAGAGTGAAAAAGAGCAATTGAAGTAAAAAAGAACACTGGGTACCTTTGTCTGTTTGTTTCCTTCCCCTACTTTTCTACACATCCATCCATAAACTAGACAAGGTGGTGTTTGGTCCTTATGGCTTTCCCGATCCCATTGTCACCCCTCATAAGCTACATTTTTATACAACTGTCTTCGAGATTCATGGGTTCTGGGTTGTAGTTTGATAGTTTCAGGTATCCACCACCAGCTACCCCAATTCTTTAGAACCTAAAAAGGGTTGTCTAAAGTGTGCATAAGAGTGCCCACCAGAGTGACCTCTCGGCTCCTTTTGGAATCTCTCTGCCACTGAAGCTTATTTCATTTCCTTTCACATCCCCCTTTTGGTCAAGAAGATGTTCTCCGTCCCACGGTGCCAGGTCTACATTCCTCCCTGGGAGTCATATTCCACGTTGCCAGGGAGATTCACTTCCCTGGGTGTCTGATCCCACGTAGGGGGGAGGGCAGTGATTTCACCTTTCAAGTTGGCTTAGCCAGAGAGAGAGGGCCACATCTGAGCAACAAAGAGGCATTCAGGAGGAGACTCTTAGGCACAAATACAGGGAGGCCTAGCCTCTCCTTTGCAGCAACCGTCTTCCCAAGGGTAAAACTTATGGTAGAGGGCTCAACCCATCAAACCACCAGTCCCCTATGTCTGTGGTCATGTTAGCAACCATGGAGGTGGGGTAGGCGAATACCCCTGCATTCTCCACAGGCTCCTCAAGGGGGCACTACATCTTTTTTTTTTTTTTTTTTTTTCCTTGTCTTTTTTCTTTTTTTTTCTTTTTTTTTTTTTTTAACTTTCCCTTCTTTTTTCAAATCACCTGTATGAAAAAAAAAGTTAAAAAGAAAACAAACATACAATAAAAGAGCATTTCAAAGAGACCATAGCAAGGGAGTAAGAAAAAGACAACTAACCTAAGATAACTGCTTAACTTCCAACATGTTCCTACTTTACCCCAAGAAAGTTACATAATATAGCAACATTTCAGTGAACTTGTTCCTACTACAACCATCAGAAATTAACAGACCATAGTCATTTCTGGGCATCCCCAGAACGTTAAATAGCTTATCTGTTCTTCCTGGATTATTGTTCCCCCTTCCTTAATTGCTCTCTACTGCTAGTTCCCCTACATTCTACATTATAAACCATTTGTTTTACATTTTTCAAAGTTCACATTAGTGGTAGCATATAATATTTCTCTTTTTGTGCCTGGCTTATTTCGCTCAGCATTATGTCTTCAAGGTTCATCCATGTTGTCATATGTTTCACCAGATCGTTCCTTCTTACTGCCGCGTAGTATTCCATCGTGTGTATATACCACATTTTATTTATCCACTCATCTGTTGAAGGACATTTGGGTTGTTTCCATCTCTTGGCAATTGTGAATAATGCTGCTATGAACATTGGCGTGCAGATATCTGTTCGTGTCACTGCTTTCCGATCTTCCGGGTATATACCGAGGAGTGCAATCGCTGGATCGAATGGTAGCTCTATATCTAGTTTTCTAAGGAACTGCCAGACTGACTTCCAGAGTGGCTGAACCATTATACAGTCCCACCAACAATGAATAAGAGTTCCAATTTCTCCACATCCCCTCCAGCATTTGTAGTTTCCTGTTTGTTTAATGGCAGCCATTCTAACCGGTGTTAGATGGTATCTCATTGTGGTCTTAATTTGCATCTCTCTAATAGCTAGTGAAGCTGAACATTTTTTCATGTGTTTCTTGGTCATTTGTATTTCCTCTTCAGAGAACTGTCTTTTCATATCTTTTGCCCATTTTATAATTGGGCTGTCTGTACTATTGTCATTGAGTTGTAGGATTTCTTTGTATATGCAAGATATCAGTCTTTTGTCAGATACATGGTTTCCAAAAATTTTTTCCCATTGAGTTGGCTGCCTCTTTACCTTTTTGAGAAATTCCTTTGAGGTGCAGAAACTTCTAAGCTTGAGGAGTTCCCATTTATCTATTTTCTCTTTTGTTGCTTGTGCTTTGGGTGTAAAGTCTAGGAAGTGGCCTCCTAATACAAGGTCTTGAAGATGTTTTCCTACATTATCTTCTAGGAGTTTTATGGTACTTTCTTTTATATTGAGATCTTTGGTCCATTTTGAGTTAATTTTTGTGTAGGGGGTGAGGTAGGGGTCCTCTTTCATTCTTTTGGATATGGATATCCAACTCTCCCAGCCCCATTTGTTGAAAAGACCATTATGGCTCAGTTCGGTGACTTTGGGGGCCTTATCAAAGATCAGTCGGCCATAGATCTGAGGGTCTATCTCTGAATTCTCAATTCGATTCCATTGATCTATATGTCTATCTTTGTGCCAGTACCATGCTGTCTTGGCAACTGTGGCTTTATAATAAGCTTCAAAGTCAGGGAGTGTAAGTCCTCCCACTTCGTTTTTCTTTTTTAGAGTGTCTTTAGCAATTCGAGGCATCTTCCCTTTCCAAATAAATTTGATAACTAGCTTTTCCAAGTCTGCAAAGTAGGTTGTTGGAATTTTGATTGGGATTGCATTGAATCTGTAGATGAGTTTGGGTAGAATTGACATCTTAATGACATTTAGCCTTCCTATCCATGAACATGGAATATTTTTCCATCTTTTAAGGTCCCCTTCTATTTCTTTTAGTAGAGTTATGTAGTTTTCTTTGTATAGGTCTTTTACATCTTTGGTTAAGTTGATTCCTAGGTACTTGATTTTTTTAGTTGCTATTGAAAATGGTATCTTTTTCTTGAGTGTCTCTTCAGTTTGTTCATTTCTAGCATATAGAAACATTACTGACTTATGTGCATTAATCTTGTATCCCGCTACTTTGCTAAATTTGTTTATTAGCTCTAGTAGGTGTATCGTTGATTTCTCAGGGTTTTCTAGATATAAGATCATATCATCTGCAAACAATGACAGTTTTACTTCTTCTTTTCCAATTTGGATGCCTTTTATTTCTTTGTCTTGCCGGATTGCCCTGGCTAGCACTTCCAGCACAATGTTGAATAACAGTGGTGACAGCGGGCATCCTTGTCTTGTTCCTGATCTTAGAGGGAAGGCTTTCAGTCTCTCACCATTGAGTACTATGCTGGCTGTGGGTTTTTCATATATGCTCTTTATCATGTTGAGGAAGTTTCCTTCAATTCCTACCTTTTGAAGTGTTTTTATCAAAAAGGGATGTTGGATTTTGTCAAATGCTTTTTCAGCATCTATTGAGATGATCAATTGATTTTTCCCTTTCGAGTTTTTAATGTGTTGTAATACATTGATTGTTTTTCTGATGTTGAACCATCCTTGCATGCCTGGAATGAACCCCACTTGGTCATGGTGTATGATTTTTTTAATGTGTCTTTGGATTCGATTTGCAAGTATTTTGTTGAGGATTTTTGCATCTATATTCATTAGGGAGATTGGCCGGTAGTTTTCCTTTTTGTAGCATCTTTGCCTGGTTTTGGTATTAGATTGATGTTAGCTTCATAAAATGAGTTAGGTAGTGTTCCATTTTTTTCAATGTTTTGAAAGAGTTTGAGTAAGATTGGTGTCAGTTCTTTCTGGAAAGTTTGGTAGAATTCCCCTGTGAAGCCATCTGGCCCTGGGCATTTATTTGTGGGAAGATTTTTGATGACTGATTGGATCTCTTTGCTTGTGATGGGTTGGTTGAGGTCTTCTATTTCTTCTCTGGTCAGTCTAGGTTGTTCATATGTTTCCAGGAAATTGTCCATTTCTTCTACATTATCCAGTTTGTTGCCATACAGTTGTTCATAATATCCTCTTATAATTTTTTTAATTTCTTCAGGATCTGCAGTTATGTCACCTTTTTCATTCATTATTTTGTTTATATGGGTCTTCTCTCTTTTTGATTTTGTCAGTCTAGCTAGGGGCTTGTCAATCTTGTTGATCTTCTCAAAGAACCAACTTTTGGTGATATTTATCCTTTCTATTGTTTTTTTGTTCTCTATGTCATTTATTTCTGCTTTAATCCTTGTTATTTCTTTTCTTCTACTTGGTTTAGGATTGGTTTGCTGTTCATTTTCTAGCTTCTTCAGTTGATCCATTAGTTCTTTGATTTTGGCTCTTTCTTCCTTTTTAATATATGCGTTTAGTGCTATAAATTTCCCCCTTAGCACTGCTTTTGCTGCATCCCATAGGTTTTGGTATGTTGTGTTCTCATTTTCATTCGTCTCTATATATTTAGCAATTTCTCTTGCTATTTCTTCTTTAACCCACTGATTGTTTAGGAGTGTGTTGTTTAACCTCCAGGTATTTGTGAATTTTCTAAGTCTCTGATGGTTATTGACTTCTAATTGTATTCCATTGTGGTCAGAGAATGTGCTTTGAATAATTTCAATCTTTTTAAATTTATTGAGGCTTGTTTTATGTCCCAGCATATGATCTATTCTGGAGAAAGTTCCGTGAGCACTAGAAAAGTATGTGTATCCTGGTGATTTGGGATGTAATGTCCTGTAGATGTCTGTTAAATCTAATTCATTTATCAGATTGTTTAGGTTTTCAATTTCCTTATTGGTCTTCTGTCTGGTTGATCTATCTATAGGAGAGAGTGATGTGTTGAAGTCTCCCACAATTATTGTGGAAACATCAATTGCTTCCTTTAGTTTTGCCAATGTTTCTCTCATGTATTTTGTGGCACCTTGATTGGGTGCATAGACATTTACGATTGTTATTTCTTCTTGCTGAATTGCCCCTTTTATTAGTATGTAGTGGCCTTCTTTGTCTCTCAAAACATCCCTGCATTTGAAGTCTATTTTATCTGAGATTAATATTGCTACACCTGCTTTCTTTTGGCTGTAGCTTGCATGAAATATTTTTTTCCATCCTTTCACTTTCAATTTCTTTGTGTCCCTGTGTCTAAGATGAGTCTCTTGTATGCAACATATTGATGGTTCATTTTTTTTGATCCATTCTGCGAATCTATATCTTTTAATTGGGGAGTTTAATCCATTTACATTCAACGTTAAAACCGTGAAGGCATTTCTTGAATCGGCCATCTTATCCTTTGGATTATGTTTGCCATATTTTTCCCTCTCTCTATTAATATCCTTTATTGTACCCATACCGAATCTCTTTAGTACTGAACCTTTCTCCAAGTCTCTCTGTCCTGTCTTTGTTTCTCTGTCTGTAGGGCTCCCTTTAGTATCTCCAGTAGGGCAGGTCTCTTGTTAGCAAATTCTCTCAGCATTTCTTTGTCTGTGAAAAATTTAAGCTCTCCCTCAAATTTGAAGGAGAGCTTTGCTGGATAAAGTATTCTTGGCTGGAAATTCCTCTCTCTCAGAATTTTAAATATATCGTGCCATTGCCTTCTCGCCTCCATGGTGGCTGCTGAGTAGTCACTACTTAGTCTTATGCTGTTTTCCTTTGTATGTGGTGAATTGCTTTTCTCTTGCTGCTTTCAGAACTTGCTCCTTCTCTTCTATGTTTGACAGTGTGATCAGTATATGTCTCGGAGTGGGTTTTTTTGGATTTATTCTATTTGGAGTTCGCTGAGCATTTATGATTTGTGTATTTATGTTGTTTAGAAGATTTGGGAAGTTTTCCCCAACAATTTCTTTGAATACTCTTCCTAGACCTTTACCCTTTTCTTCCCCTTCTGGGACACCAATGAGTCTTATATTCGGACGCTTCATATTATCTATCATATCCCTGAGGTCCATTTCGAGTTTTTCAATTTTTTTCCCCATTCTTTCTTTTATGCTTTCATTTTCCATTCTGTCATCTTCCAGGTCACTGATTCGTTGTTCAACTTCCTCTAGTCTTGTACTATGAGTGTCCAGAATCTTTTTAATTTGGTCAACAGTTTCTTTAATTTCCATAAGATCATCCATTTTTTTATTTAGTCTTGCAATGTCTTCTTTATGCTCTTCTAGGGTCTTCTTGATTTCCTTCATATCCCGTACTAGGGTCTCATTGTTCATCTTTAGTTCTTTGAGTAGCTGCTCTAGGTGTGTCTCTTCTGGTCTTTTGATTTGGGTGCTTGGGCTTGGGTTATCCATATCGTCTGGTTTTTTCATATGCTTTATAATTTTCTGTTGTTTTTGGCCTCGTGGCATTTGCTGTCCTTGATAGGGTTCTTTTAGGGTTTGTAGACCAGTTGAAGTCCTTATCTCTAATTTATCAGATCTACAGCTTCGTGGAGTACACTTTCTCTAACTAACCAGCAGGTGGCGTCCACGAGCCACCTGTTCTCCACAAGCCAGATCTCCCCTGCTTAGCCTTTTTGGTGAGTGGGGGAGTGAGTCTTGTGGGGCCCAATTGGTGTCCCAAGCTTGCGTGTGTAGTTGGTGTTGCCTGCCCTGTATGTGGGGCGTGTTTCTGGGCAGTCGTGGAGGGGGGGTGGCCCTAACAATCAAATCTCCCTGATGATCCTAGAGTTTTAAAGCTGCTGCAATAGTCTAATCCTTCAGTTCAGTCCTGCCACAGTTTGTCTCTGCCACTGACCCACAAGTCTTTGGTATTGGCGTATGGCTCCTGAGACTTGCAAGTGGGCCCCTCTTCCAGGCTGTGCACCCCGGGTCCTCTGTTGAGGGATGACTGTGCTATGTCACAGGTGAGTGCCGTCCCCCCAGGGCAGTTCTGGGCTGCTGGGCTGTGTTGGGAGGCTCCCAGTCTGCTCAAATGATGGCTGAATGGGGCTCTGTTAATTCACACTGCTCCCCCTTCCCAGCTCTGGGACATTCAGCTGAGGTTGCAGGGAAGGCTAATGTCCACGCCCAGTTTTGTGGTGTGTGCCTGTTATTTGAAGCACTTCCGTCACACTGGGTTGTCTGGGGCAGCTCTGGGCTATGGGGCTGGCGATGGGCAGGAGTGTTTCCTGTCCACCAGGATGGTGGCTGTGAGCGGACACCCCCCTTTTCTTGGGAAGTTGTGTTGTTTAGTGAATTTTCTCAGCCACTGGATTATTGCCTTTTGTCTCAGAGCTCTCTTATTTCTGCTCTTGACTTGACGTGCCCAAATTTCAATTCTTTGAAGCTTTCTGTATTGAGCTTCTTAGAGTAATTGTTTTAGAAAAAGCAAAAAGGATTTAAAAAAAAAAAAAAAAAAAAAAAAAAAAAAAAAAACGGCCCTCCTCAGAGATCTAATGGGGTATTGAAATGCTAATAGACAAAGCAACCAGGGCCATTAAGGAAAGGTGCCCTGGGCAGAGAGATCAGCCTTGCTTCGGGATTTGCATATGCGCCTCAAGGCCTGATCTCCGCCCTTCCCCTTTCTGTGTTCACCAGAACTCCAAAAATCCTCTGCTTTTACTTTGGAGCTTCTCGTGTTGTTTTCCTTCTATGCCCGTCTCCTCTCTGCTGGGCTGGCTGCTCTCAGAGTCTCTGGTGTCTGGCCTCAGTCTATCTATGGTTGGAGTTTGAATCAGTAGAATGAGTTTCCGATGAGAGCAGCCACTGCAATTCTCCCTTCTCCTTCCTGGAGCTGACAGCCCCTCCTCCCCCGGGACTGAGCCTGGCAGGGAGGGGCGCGGGTCCCCTGGCCGCAAAAACTTACAGATTTCGCTGATCTCAGCAGTTCCACGTTTTCATGAGTGTTGTATGAAGTATGCCCAAAGACAGATTGCTCTGTGGTGTCCAGTCCACGCAGTTCCTGGCTTTTTACCTACTTTCCTGGAGGAGTAACTAAAACATACAGCTCACCAGTCTGCCATCTTGCCCCTCACAATCTTAACAGCCTTTTAAACGCACAATACAGATAAATATTGCTAGTCCCTGTTAGACACATCTTTCTAGTTCCTGTCTTCCATCTATGACTCCTCCCAATGTTACCATCTCATTATTATCATCAGATTTTCTTGTCTGTTCCTTAAGTCCATACCCTCAATATCACTCCTTACTTAGAAGGGTTCCAACTAACTCTCTATATTTTTATCTGTACCTATGTGTCTCTCTATGTGTACATATAGATTTGTTTATGTGGTGATTTCTTTTGTTTCAGTGGGAGTGAAAGGTATTTCACATCCTTCTACAACCTAACTGGTTCTCCAACATTTCAGGTACAAGGAGTCTATTCACTTATATGGAAATTGTGTCCATTTGTCCCCCCCCCCCAAACTTACACAGGATGTCCCCCAGTACTGTAGTCAAGACAGATTTCATCAGAGAAAATGGCAGTCCCTTATTTGTTGCTCTGGTTGGGTTTTCCTTGTCTACGTTGTACATGGTGACTGGTCAGTGTGCCTGCTCTCCATTTCAAGCCTAAAACTTTTGGTGTTATGGTTTTATCAGTGGAACCCATCCTTAATTTAAACTTGAGGCTAATATTTTCCCTGTTTCATTTCTTTGGTCATTTCAACTGAGACTTGGAAAAAAGGGGAAGTTAAATAAAAAATATGCTTAGAATACCATCTGGGAACAGAACTCACTCGCTAATCAGAGCCTTGTTTTCTCTTAATTTATTCAGAATTATTTTGTATTAATTTTTGTTTTTAATTGCAGTCTGAAAATGGAGCTATCTAACATAGCCACTGTTGTACCATCTTTTTTTTTTTTTTTTTTTTTTTTTGGTTCTTTGATTTATTTACTTATTTATTTATTTTTTAATCATCATTTTATTGAGATATATTCACATACCACACAGTCATACAAAACAAATTGTACTTTCGATTGTTTACAGTACCATTACATAGTTGTACATTCATCACCTAAATCAATCCCTGACACCTTCATTAGCACACACACAAAAATAACAAGAATAATAATTAAAGTGAAAAAGAGCAATTGAAGTAAAAAAGAACACTGGGTACCTTTGTCTGTTTGTTTCCTTCCCCTACTTTTCTACACATCCATCCATAAACTAGACAAAGTGGAGTTTGGTCCTTATGGCTTTCCCAATCCCATTGTCACTCCTCATAAGCTACATTTTTATACAACTGTCTTCGAGATTCATGGGTTCTGGGTTGTAGTTTGATAGTTTCAGGTATCCACCACCAGCTACCCCAATTCTTTAGAACCTAAAAACGGTTGTCTAAAGTGTGCGTAAGAGTGCCCACCAGAGTGATCTCTCGGCTCGTTTTGGAATCTCTCTGCCACTGAAGCTTATTTCATTTCCTTTCACATCCCCCTTTTGGTCAAGAAGATGTTCTCCGTCCCACGATGCCGGGTCTACATTCCTCCCCGGGAGTCATATTCCACGTTGCCAGGGAGATTCACTCCCCTGGGTGTCTGATCCCACGTAGGGGGGAGGGCAGTGATTTCACCTTTCAAGTTGGCTTAGCCAGAGAGAGAGGGCCACATCTGAGCAACAAAGAGGCATTCAGGAGGAGACTCTTAGGCACAAATATAGGGAGGCCTAGCCTCTCCTTTGCAGCAACCGTCTTCCCAAGGGTAAAACTTATGGTAGAGGGCTCAACCCATCAAACCACCAGTCCCCTATGTCTGTGGTCATGTTAGCAACCATGGAGGTGGGGTAGGCGAATACCCCTGCATTCTCCACAGGCTCCTCAAGGGGGCACTACATCTTTTTTTTTTCCTTGTTTTTCTTTTTTTTTTCTTAACTTTCCCTTCTTTTTTAAATCAACTGTATAAAAAAAAAAAAAGTTAAAAAGAAAACAAACATACAATAAAAGAACATTTCAAAGAGACCATATCAAGGGGGTAAGAAAAAGACAACTAACCTAAGATAACTGCTTAACTTCCAACATGTTCCTACTTTACCCCAAGAAAGTTACATAATATAGCAACATTTCAGTGAACTTGTTCCTACTATATCCATCAGAAATTAACAGATCATAGTCATTTCTGGGCATCCCCAGAACGTTAAATAGCTTATCTGTTCTTCATGGATTATTGTTCCCCCTTCCTTAATTGCTCTCTACTGCTAGTTCCCCTACATTCTACATTATAAACCATTTGTTTTACATTTTTCAAAGTTCACATTAGTGGTAGCATATAATATTTCTCTTTTTGTGCCTGGCTTATTTCGCTCAGCATTATGTCTTCAAGGTTCATCCATGTTGTCATATGTTTCACGAGATCGTTCCTTCTTACTGCCGCGTAGTATTCCATCGTGTGTATATACCACATTTTATTTATCCACTCATCTGTTGAAGGACATTTGGGTTGTTTCTATCTCTTGGCAATTGTGAATAATGCTGCTATGAACATTGGCGTGCAGATATCTGTTCGTGTCACTGCTTTCCGATCTTCCGGGTATATACCAAGAAGTGCAATCGCTGGACCGAATGGTAATTCTATATCTAGTTTTCTAAGGAACTGCCAGACTGACTTCCAGAGTGGCTGAAGCATTATACAGTCCCACCAACAATGAATAAGAGTTCCAATTTCTCCACATCCCCTCCAGCATTTGTAGTTTCCTGTTTGTTTAATGGCAGCCATTCTAACCGGTGTTAGATGGTATCTCATTGTGGTCTTAATTTGCATCTCTCTAATAGCTAGTGAAGCTGAACATTTCTTCATGTGTTTCTTGGCCATTTGTATTTCCTCTTCAGAGAACTGTCTTTTCATATCTTTTGCCCATTTTATAATTGGGCTGTCTGTACTATTGTCATTGAGTTGTAGGATTTCTTTGTATATGCAAGATATCAGTCTTTTGTCAGATACATGGTTTCCAAAAATTTTTTCCCATTGAGTTGGCTGCCTCTTTACCTTTTTGAGAAATTCCTTTGAGGTGCAGAAACTTCTAAGCTTGAGGAGTTCCCATTTATCTATTTTCTCTTTTGTTGCTTGTGCTTTGGGTGTAAAGTCTAGGAAGTGGCCGCCTAATACAAGGTCTTGAAGATGTTTTCCTACATTATCTTCTAGGAGTTTTATGGTACTTTCTTTTATATTGAGATCTTTGGTCCATTTTGAGTTAATTTTTGTGTAGGGTGTGAGGTAGGGGTCCTCTTTCATTCTTTTGGATATGGATATCCAACTCTCCCAGCCCCATTTGTTGAAAAGACCATTATGGCTCAGTTCAGTGACTTTGGGGGCCTTATCAAAGATCAGTCGGCCATAGATCTGAGGGTCTATCTCTGAATTCTCAATTCGATTCCATTGATCTATATGTCTATCTTTGTGCCAGTACCATGCTGTCTTGGCAACTGTGGCTTTATAATAAGCTTCAAAGTCAGGGAGTGTAAGTCCTCCCACTTCGTTTTTCTTTTTTAGAGTGTCTTTAGCAATTCGAGGCATCTTCCCTTTCCAAATAAATTTGATAACTAGCTTTTCCAAGTCTGCAAAGTAGGTTGTTGGAATTTTGATTGGGATTGCATTGAATCTGTAGATGAGTTTGGGTAGAATTGACATCTTAATGACATTTAGCCTTCCTATCCATGAACATGGAATATTTTTCCATCTTTTAAGGTCCCCTTCTATTTCTTTTAGTAGAGTTATGTAGTTTTCTTTGTATAGTCTTTTACATCTTTGGTTAAGTTGATTCCTAGGTACTTGATTTTTTTAGTTGCTATTGAAAATGGTATCTTTTTCTTGAGTGTCTCTTCAGTTTGTTCATTTCTAGCATATAGAAACATTACTGACTTATGTGCATTAATCTTGTATCCCGCTACTTTGCTAAATTTGTTTATTAGCTCTAGTAGGTGTATCGTTGATTTCTCAGGGTTTTCTAGATATAAGATCATATCATCTGCAAACAATGACAGTTTTACTTCTTCTTTTCCAAATTGGATGCCTTTTATTTCTTTGTCTTGCCGGATTGCCCTGGCTAGCACTTCCAGAACAATGTTGAATAACAGTGGTGACAGTGGGCATCCTTGTCTTGTTCCTGATCTTAGAGGGAAGGCTTTCAGTCTCTCACCAATGAGTACTATGCTGGCTGTGGGTTTTTCATATATGCTCTTTATCATGTTGAGGAAGTTTCCTTCAATTCCTACCTTTTGAAGTGTTTTTATCAAAAAGGGATGTTGGATTTTGTCAAATGCTTTTTCAGCATCTATTGAGATGATCAATTGATTTTTCCCTTTTGACTTGTTAATGTGTTGTAATACATTGATTGTTTTTCTTATGTTGAACCATCCTTGCATGCCTGGAATGAACCCCACTTGGTCATGGTGTATGATTTTTTTAATGTGTCTTTGGATTCGATTTGCAAGTATTTTGTTGAGGATTTTTGCATCTATATTCATTAGGGAGATTGGCCGGTAGTTTTCCTTTTTTGTAGCATCTTTGCCTGGTTTTAGTATTAGATTGATGTTAGCTTCATAAAATGAGTTAGGTAGTGTTCCATTTTCTTCAATGTTTTGAAAGAGTTTGAGTAAGATTGGTGTCAGTTCTTTCTGGAAAGTTTGGTAGAATTCCCCTGTGAAGCCATCTGGCCCTGGGCATTTATTTGTGGGAAGATTTTTGATGACTGACTGGATCTCTTTGCTTGTGATGGGTTGGTTGAGGTCTTCTATTTCTTCTCTGGTCAGTCTAGGTTGTTCATATGTTTCCAGGAAATTGTCCATTTCTTCTACATTATCCAGTTTGTTGCCATACAGTTGTTCATAATATCCTCTTATAATTTTTTTAATTTCTTCAGGATCTGCAGTTATGTCACCTTTTTCATTCATTATTTTGTTGATATGGGTCTTCTCTCTTTTTGATTTTGTCAGTCTAGCTAGGGGCTTGTCAATCTTGTTGATCTTCTCAAAGAACCAACTTTTGGTGATATTTATCCTCTCTATTGTTTTTTTGTTCTCTATGTCATTTATTTCTGCTTTAATCCTTGTTATTTCTTTTCTTGTACTTGGTTTAGGATTGGTTTGCTGTTCATTTTCTAGCTTCTTCAGTTGATCCATTAGTTCTTTGATTTTGGCTCTTTCTTCCTTTTTAATATATGCGTTTAGTGCTATAAATTTCCCCCTTAGCACTGCTTTTGCTGCATCCCATAGGTTTTGGTATGTTGTGTTCTCATTTTCATTCGTCTCTATATATTTAGCAATTTCTCTTGCTATTTCTTCTTTAACCCACTGATTGTTTAGGAGTGTGTTGTTTAACCTCCAGGTATTTGTGAATTTTCTAAGTCTCTGATGGTTATTGACTTCTAATTGTATTCCATTGTGGTCAGAGAATATGCTTTGAATAATTTCAATCTTTTTAAATTTATTGAGGCTTGTTTTATGTCCCAGCATATGATCTATTCTGGAGAAAGTTCCGTGAGCACTAGAAAAGTATGTGTATCCTGGTGATTTGGGATGTAATGTCCTGTATATGTCTGTTAAATCTAATTCATTTATCAGATTGTTTAGGTTTTCAATTTCCTTATGGGTCTTCTGTCTGGTTGATCTATCTATAGGAGAGAGTGATGTGTTGAAGTCTCCCACAATTATTGTGGAAACATCAATTGCTTCCTTTAGTTTTGCCAGTGTTTCTCTCATGTATTTTGTGGCACCTTGATTGGGTGCATAGACATTTACGATTGTTATTTCTTCTTGCTGAATTGCCCCTTTTATTAGTATGTAGTGGCCTTCTTTGTCTCTCAAAACATCCCTGCATTTGAAGTCTATTTTATCTGAGATTAATATTGCTACACCTGCTTTCTTTTGGCTGTAGCTTGCATGAAATATTTTTTTCCATCCTTTCACTTTCAGTTTCTTTGTGTCCCTGTGTCTAAGATGAGTCTCTTGTATGCAACATATTGATGGTTCATTTTTTTTGATCCATTCTGCGAATTTATATCTTTTAATTGGGGAGTTTAATCCATTTACATTCAACGTTAAAACCGTGAAGGCATTTCTTGAATCGGCCATCTTATCCTTTGGTTTATGTTTGCCATATTTTTCCCTCTCTCTATTAATATCCTTTATTGTACCCATACCGAATCTCTTTAGTACTGAACCTTTCTCCAAGTGTCTCTGTCCTTTCTTTGTTTCTCTGTCTGTAGGGCTCCCGTTAGTATCTCCAGTAGGGCAGGTCTCTTGTTAGCAAATTCTCTCAGCATTTGTTTGTCTGTGAAAAATTTAAGCTCTCCCTGAAATTTGAAGGAGAGCTTTGCTGGATAAAGTATTCTTGGCTGGAAATTTTTCTCACTCAGAATTTTAAATATATCGTGCCACTGCCTTCTTGCCTCCATGGTGGCTGCTGAGTAGTCACTACTTAGTCTTATGCTGTTTCCTTTGTATGTGGTGAATTGCTTTTCTCTTGCTGCTTTCAGAACTTGCTCCTTCTCTTCTGTGTTTGACAGTGTGATCAGTATATGTCTCGGAGTGGGTTTATTTGGATTTATTCTATTTGGAGTTCGCTGAGCATTTATGATTTGTGTATTTATGTTGTTTTGAAGATTTGGGAAGTTTTCCCCAACAATTTCTTTGAATACTCTTCCTAGACCTTTACCCTTTTCTTCCCCTTCTGGGACACCAATGAGTCTTATATTTGGACGTTTCATATTATCTATCATATCCCTGAGGTCCATTTCGATTTTTTCAATTTTTTTCCCCATTCTTTCTTTTATGGTTTCATTTTCCATTCTGTCATCTTCCAGGTCACTGATTCGTTGTTCAACTTCCTCTAGTCTTGTACTATGAGTGTCCAGAATCTTTTTAATTTGGTCAACAGTTTCTTTAATTTCCATAAGATCATCCATTTTTTTATTTAGTCTTGCAATGTCTTCTTTATGCTCTTCTAGAGTCTTCTTGATTTCCTTCATATCCCGTACTATGGTCTCATTGTTCATCTTTAGTTCTTCGAGTAGCTGCTCTAGGTGCTGTGTCTCTTCTGGTCTTTTGATTTGGGTGCTTGGGCTTGGGTTATCCATATCGTCTGGTTTTTTCATATGCTTTATAATTTTCTGTTGTTTTTGGCCTCGTGGCATTTGCTGAACTTGATAGGGTTCTTTTAGGGTTTGTAGACCTATTGAAGTCCTTATCTCTAATTTTTCAGATCTACAGCTTCGTGGAGTACACTTTCTCTAACTAACCAGCAGGTGGCGTCCACAAGCCACCTGTTCTCCACAAGCCAGTTCTCCCCTGCTTAGCCTTTTTGGTGAGTGGGGGAGTGAGTCTTGTGGGGCCCAATTGGTGTACCAAGCTTGTGTGTGTAGTTGGTGTTGCCTCCCCTGTATGTGGGGCGTGTTTCTGGGCAGTCGGGGAGGGGGGGGTGGCCCTAACAATCAAATCTCCCTGGTGATCCTAGAGTTTTAAAGCTGCTGCAATAGTCTAATCCTTCAGTTCAGTCCTGCCACAGTTTGTCTCTGCCACTGACCCACAAGTTTTTGGTATTGGCGTATGGCTCCTGAGACTTGCAAGTGGGCCCCTCTTCCAGGCCGTGCACCCCGGGTCCTCTGTTGAGGGATGACTGTGCTATGTCACAGGTGAGTGCCGTCCCCCCAGGGCAGTTCTGGGCTGCTGGGCTGTGTAGGGAGGCTCCCAGTCTGCTCAAATGATGGCTGAATGGGGCTTTGTTAATTCACACTGCTCCACCTTCCCAGCTCTGGGACAATCAGCTGAGGTTGCAGGGAAGGCTAATGTCCACGCCCAGTTTTGTGGTGTGTGCCTGTTATTTGAAGCACTTCCGTCACACTGGGTTGTCTGGGGCAGCTCTGGGCTATGGGGCTGGCGATGGGCAGGAGTGTTTCCTGTCCACCAGGATGGTGGCTGTGAGCGAACACCCCCCTTTTCTTGGGAAGTTGTGGTGTTTAGTGAATTTTCTCAGCCACTGGATTATTGCCTTTTGTCTCAGAGCTCTCTTAGTTCTGCTCTTGACTTGACGTGCCCAAATTGCAATTCTTTGAAGCTTTCTGTATTGGGCTTCTTAGAGTAATTGTTTTAGAAAAGGAAAAAAGGATTAAAAAAAAAAAAAAAAAAGGGGCCCTCCTCAGAGATCTAATGGGTTATTGAACTGCTAATAGACAAAGCAACCAGGGCCATTAAGGAAAGGTCCACAGGGCAGAGAGATCAGCTTTTCTTCGGGATTTGCATATGCGCCTCAAGGCCTGAGCTCCGCCCTTCCCCTTTCTGTGTTCACCAGAACTCCAAAAATCCTCTGCTTTTATTTTGGAGTTTTTCGTGTTATTTTTTTTTTGTTTTCTATGCCTGTCTCCTCTCTGCTGGGCTGGCAGCTCTCAGATTCTCTGGTGTCTGGTCTCAGTCTATCTATGGTTGGAGTCTGGATCAGTAGAATGAGTTTCCGAGAAGGGCTACCACTGCAGTTCTTCCTTCTCCTTCCCGGAGCTGGCAGCCCCTCCTCCCACGGGACTGAGCCTGGCAGGGAGGGGCGCGGGTCCCCTGGCCGCAAAAACTTACAGATTTCGCTGATCTCAGCAGTTCGACATTTTCATGAGTGTTGTATGAAGTATGCCCAAAGACAGATTGCTCTGTGGTGTCCAGTCCACGCAGTTCCTGGCTTTTTACCTACTTTCCTGGAGGAGTAACTAAAACTTACAGCTCACCAGTCTGCCATCTTGCCCCGCCTCCTGTACCATCTTTTAAACACCATGTCTGCCATCAGTCATGAGTGGGTTGCACCCTGAAATCTGTGAATAGGGAATTAGAACTGTGTCACTGAGGAAAGAGAAGAATTTAATCACTACATGTGGACAGAGTTGTTAGAGTAATTAATGACAGGGGAAGACTTCAGAAAAGAAATAGGAGCAAAAGGAAGGTCATTCCTGTGCTTTATTATAAAATTTTTTTCACTTCACAGCATAGAACACTTTAATTACGTCTCTTTCTGCTATGACAAAATGTTAGAGGGCAGTGTCCTCAAGATGCTGCTCTAAACAATTCTACTTCCCTCCTCTCGCCATTTTCAATGTTCATAATAGTGACATGCAAGAAGAAAAATTACAGGTAGCAAGTATTAGTCCTGGAAGCAATATATATATAAAATGGCTGGGATTGTATTTAGCATGTCAATTTATATATTGTTTTTTCTGTTTATAATAGACTAAAATTTCTGAAGAAAAATCCAATTTTAAGATTGACACCGACAGATTTTCAAAATTCAATAAAGGGGACTACTGACAAATTCTAATATATTCATTTTAACTTCTTAACATTTGGAATTTATTTTCCAAAACTAAAGCATATGATAGACATTTTGACTTTATATTGGCTGCAGCATAGGTTAATATATAATGAAATCTTTTTTTTAACCTTTTCTTTCCCTTCATGTTTAAGGAAAGGAACAAACATGCACAAATGAATCAACCTTTTGGGAATAAATTTACTTTTTCCAGTGATCTAGAATTGCAACCTTCTATGCTTTAGCTTTTTTAGACTCAAGATGCATATAGAATTGTTTTCTAAGAAAAGAAACTTGAATTCTGAATTTCCATAGTGCCAAATAATTATTGAAGAATACTACAAGCATCTATCTCAACACACCATCATCCTTTTCTTCCTTTATGCGTATTTCACTTGTATTGATATTGGTTTTTAATTGTTTCTTATCTTTGAAGGATAAAGTGGTAACAAAACGATCTCATAAATTTTCAGAAAAAGAAAATGAATTTGAGGAAAATCGAAGACACTTCCTCTTTGCATAGGTGATAGAATTTCACTAAGAAATATTTGGTGAGTCAGGCTTTACTCGAAATATTTTGACATAATGTTAGACAACTTCAGAATAATGCTTCAGTTGGATATAGCATAATCCAATCTGGAGGAGTAGCTTATTTTATTTCCTAGAAAGAATAGATTAGGAAAGAAATACAAAACCAAAAAAATATGGTCTCAGACTTCTGCTTCTGGTCAAGATGGAGTAACATGGACTGATTTATCCATCCATTGAAACAACAAAAAATAAAACAGACAAAATTAAAGAAGCAATGTTTTTCAAGACACCGGACATCAGACAAGGAAGGACAGTGATCTTGAGAGATTGGAAACAAAGTGAGTCCTGCTATTATCCCAGCTTACTGCCTTGAAAGAGTTTCTAGGACAGAGCAAAGGAAAAGGAACCTGTGGGGAATTGGGGAGCCCCTTAGTTGAGGAGATGGAATCAGGAGCCCAAGGAGATCAAGTCACCTGGAGTTCATAAGACAGAGTAACAGAGAAGAGAGAGCTGCACAGAGACAAAACTCTGAAGATCTGCCAGAGGTCACTCTTCAGTATTCAGAAGAGGGCTGACTGACTTATGCATGTGGGAAACTACCCAAGACAGGGAACAGAACCACCCAAATGGATTAGAAGTAACAGGGCCTGGCATTCAAACAGGGCCAGGAATAGCATCTGTTCCCCACAGCCCAAAAGGAAAGCCTCATAATTTAAGGGGCATTAGGTAAAGAACTTAGAAGAGTTTTACCTCTATAATGGGGAATAGTTAGTTATAATTAATGTTGTTCTGTTCCCACCTTACAAATCTTAAAAGCAAGACCCAAAAGAATCAAATTGTTTTCAAGTAAGTTAACTGCCTTCTAAAATGAAAAGTTCAGCAATTATTAGTATACAAATATATCCATCACCCAACAGGTAAAATTCACAATGTCTGGCACTCAATCAAAGATTATCACTCATGCAAAGAATCGGGAAAATATGACGCATAATGACAAGAAAAATCAATCAATTAAAAATTACCCTGAACTGACACACATGTTTGAATGGTGAGGCAAGGAGATTTAAAAAGTCACTATACCTATATTATATATGTTCAAAAAAGTTAAGTAGAAACCAAAAGATCTCAAAAACACTCAAACAGAACTTCTGGAGAGGAAAACTACTATGTCTGAGATGGAAAAGACATGAGTTGGGATTAGTGGCAGATTTATGAAGACATAGTAATAGAAACTATTAAAAGTGAAACACAGAAAAAATATTTTTTTAAAATTAAAAGAGCACCTGAGCTGAGGGATAACTCCAAGTAGCCTAATATGTGGGTAATTATAGTCCAAGAAGGAGAGGAGAGAGAAAACATATATTTAAAAGGAAAAATAAGCAAAAATTTCTGAATTTGATGAAAACTATAAGCCCAGAGATTCAATAATCTCAATGCATCCCAAGTACAATAAAGTTAAATACTGCAAATGAGAACAGTGAAGCAACATTTTTAAAGTACTGAAGAAAATGTCAACCTAGAATTAGATATCCAAAAAAACATCTTTCAAAAACAAAAGGAGACAGAGGCAGTATTCATGATTTGCAATTGGTGGAGGTGGCCTGAATGGGCAGGGCCACATTTCTATAGTAACATTTATTCACATTTATTAACATTTATTAACCCTAATCAAAGGTGTTACTCACAGTTGGGTAGGTCACATCTCCATGGAAACACTCAATCAGAAGGTTCCAACCTAATTGACACCAATACATCTGCTCCCTCAAGATTGCATTAAAGAATATGGCTTTTTCTGGCAGACATAATATATACAAACCAGAACAAGGGGTATTGAAGAAGACCTAATAAATTGAGAGATATACAATGTTCATAAATCAAAAAGGTCCACTATTTTTAAAATGCCAATTCTTTCTAAATTGACCTATACATTAAATATAATCCCAATCCAAAGCCCAGTAGATCTTTTTATCTAAATTTACAAGCTAATTTTTAAAATATATACAATCTCAGCAGATCCAGAATAGATAAAACAACTTTGAAAACATAAAACAAAGTTGGAGAACCACATTGTCTTATTTCAAGACTCAGTATAAAGCTCCAGTAATCAAGATAATATTGACATAAAGATAGGTAGATAAACGGGGTACAACAGAGAGTCCAAATAGAACCACAAATATGTAGACAAATGATTTTTAACAAGGGAGACAAATGTAATTCAATGCAAAAAAGACAGTCTTTTGCAAAAATGTTACTGGAATGATGAGATAATAATATTAAAATAATAAGTCAAAAAGAATTTCTACCCATAGTTCATGCCTTATACAAAAATTAATTCAAAATGCACCACAGACCTAAATGAAAAACATAACACTCTAAAATTTCTAGGAGAAAGTACAGGATAAAATCTTTGTAACCCAGGGTTAGGCAAATATTTCTTGCATATGGCACCAAAAGCAATAAGCATAAAAGAAAATTTGATAAATTGGGCCTCATCAAATTTTAAAACTTTTCTTTGAAACATGCTGTTAGAAAAAAGAAAAGAAAAATCACAGACTGCAAAATAATTGCAAAGCATATATCTGATAAAGGCCTTGTGTCTGGAATATATAAAACTCAAACTCAATATTAAAAACCAAAACAAAAACCTGTTAAAATAATAAGCCAGATTTAAATAAACAATTCACCAAAGAAAAAAATTATGGCAAATAAGCATATGAAAAGAAACTCAATATCATCAGTCATTAACATAATGCAAATTAAAGCCATAATGAGATCTTAATACAAGTTCATTAGAATGCCTAAAAATTAAAGACTCACTATACCAAGTTTTGGTAGGATGCATAGGAAATGAACTCTCATACACTGCTGGTGGGAATGTAAAATGATACTGTTTGGAAAACAGTTTAGCAGTCTCTTGAAAAGTTTAACATATACCTAATACATAGTCTAGCCATTCCAGTCCTTAAGAATTTACCCAGGAGAAATAAAAGCATATGTTCATACTTGATGCATCCTTTCATATCAGCTTTACTTGTAATAGCTCCAAAGTAAAAACCACCCAAATTCCCATCAACAGGTAAATGGAAACAAAATTTGGTGTATCCATACAGCAGAATTACTACTCTAGACTAAAAAAGAATGAGCTGACAACTACAAAAAACGTGCATGAATTTCAAAATAATTATGCTGAGTGAAAGAAGCTAGATCAAAATAAGAGTACATACAATATTATTTCATTAATATAAAACCAGAAAATAAAAACTAATCTATAGCTAAAGAAAGCAAATTAGTGATTACCTGGAGAGTGGGGTGCAGGGAGGGGCATGTGGGAAAGATTGCAAAGGGGCATAAGGAAACTTTTAGAGATGATGGATGTATTCATTATCTTGATGATGGTGATAGTTTCATGGGTATATGAATATATCAAAACACATCAAATACTTTGCTTTAAATATCTATAGTTTATTGTACCAAGATTATGCCTCAGTAAAACTGTTAAAAATGAAGCGAATAAATTTAAAATGCATTGGTGCTTATTTTGAATGGAAATTATTTTCAGCTGTTTAAATTTAGCAAAAACAAAACAAAACAAAACAAAACAAAATCATAGCATAGTGACTTCCTAGCAAGCAGGAGATTTTAAAGATGATTCTCCACATATTAATTAGGCAGGGGGTTCAGATTGATCATGTCTACTACATGATAATGCAATTTTTTGTTTTGTGACAAGAATTAATGATATTTTCTATTCCTCATTGATGACTCACCATAAAAATTATTTCTTCCCAAATAGTTAATTCTACTGGGTAATTTTACCTTCTTTACTAAATGGATTAGTAATATCACAGAAACTTTTGTCATACCTAAGTCACTTAATAAAGAAACAAAAGACAATCATTATGAAAAAGTTCTAAAATTGATTGTGGTTATGAATGTACAACTCTGTGTATGGTCAATGAGAGCCATTGATCGTACACTTTGAATGGATTGTATGGTGTGTGAATAAAACTGCTTTAAAAAATTTAAAAAAATAATGAACAATAAAAAAGTCAATAACTTTAATAGTTATATTACTGTATGGAAATGTGCCCGCCCAGAATTTGAATACCTTTTACTGATTCTGTTAGTGCAATATGACCTTGACTATTTTAACAATTTCTTTGTCTCTACTTGTTCATTCACCTGCACACTTCTCATTATTTCCTCGACCCTTTTCCAGGCTTTCTGACTCACTCCCCCCCATACACACTGAAATGGCCTTATCAAGGTTAACAGTGATCTACATCTTGCCAATGCTAATGGTGGATTATCAGCCCTCATTTTAGTAGACCTCTTAGCTGCTTTTGAGGTGGTTTACCACTAGCTTCTCCTTGAAATATTTTTTTTTTCTGAAGGTGATACCATATTCTCCTGATTTTTCTCTTTATTTTATCACCCTTGGCAGAAAATTCTATCTCTTTTCAGGACTTTTCCTCTTCATATGACATTTAGATATTGAAGCATACCATGACTCAATCCTCTTATTTACTATCTCTTCTCTTAGAAAAGTTGATCTTGCTTAGTCTTATTGCTTCAAGCAGCATTTCTGTAATGATGACTCAAATTTTTATCTTCTTGAGTCTAGTAATTTTTTCCTCTAATAGTTAATTCTGCATGGGGGAACTCTATGTGGTTTCAGCCATTTCTGAAGTACACATGAGGAGGCTTAACCAGTAAGAGAAGCCCTGCATCATACAGTGTATATGCTAACCTTATTCACATTCTTTATCTTTTCAGTCTTCTCCCTAAAACATGAAGGCACTATCACAGTTATCCTCAATTTACAGATTAGGAAACTAAGAGCCAAAGGTTAAGCAACTAACTTTGAGTCACACAGTAAATTAACAGACTAGATTTAAAGCAAAACACATTTTTATGTCAGTAGTCTGTGAGCAGAATGATTCTCAGAAGCATAGAACAGGCATAACACAATCAAGAAAATAATTTTGGCTTTGGTAGCTTGATATAAAGTTATAAATCAGTTGATCGATAAAGGTGAAAAAATGGCTTCTGCTAATTTCATAGTCTGGAAATTGCTGCTCACCAGTGGCTCTGTATATATTCTCTATATCCAACAATATCTACAGTTCCAAAGGCTGTTAATGACATACTTAGAAATTCTGCTGCTACTGAAACTATATTTAATCTGAAAACAAACTTTACAAGATATTTGCTTTGTGAATAGTCAGTTTGTGGGGTTAAAACAAAAGGCCAGTAGAAAATAAATTTCTGTGGGTCTCATTTTCTATCTGACAGAGGAGATAGCATGAAAAAATATTTTAATAATTTAGTGCTAATGTTTCAGACACTGGAAATTAAACTTTATTTAAAGAATTTTGATCCATTTCAAGCTCAGAAAAGTATCCCTACTGAAAAAATAAAAAATAAAAACAAAACAAAACACTTCAAATAGTAATCTTGGTTATTTGACAAAACTAAGTCATAATTTTAGGGCCATGCAGACTATGGTTTTAAAAGAATACCTAGAGGAGGGGCAAGGTGGCAGCATAGAGAGGAGTGGAATTTAGTGAGTCCCCTGGAATAACTAATAAAAACCAAGGAACAAATAGTAAATAATTTGGAATAACTGCTGGGGGCAACCATGACTGTTCACACATCGTACACCAACCTGGATTGGGAGGAATGCCTGAGATCACAGCATAAAATCTGTAAGTAAAAGCTGTGGAACTACACTGAGAGCCCCCTCCCCCAATGGCAGGGTAAGCTGCAAAACCTCACTGTGGTAGAAACTAGCAGCACTCTCCGAGCAAGTGAATATAGCTCAGCTGTGCTCCAGTTGGGACTGCTGAATACAAGCTACAACCCCCCCAAAAAGCAGACAGAGACTTTTAGTGATGACTGATCTTAAAGAATCAGAAGATTCATCTGTCCTGGGAGGGGGGGCCCAGAAGACTGGGTTTTACCTCAGGCCGACAAGTGAAACTGGGGGGCCATGTACTGGCTCCAAAAGGGGGCTTTCTGTCCCTTTTTGTCTCTCTCATCCTGAGGGGCTCAGAAGAGAGAACCACAGCCATTTTCAGTTCACAGCGCTCTAACCCAGACAGGGGTGGAGATAACAGAGTCAGAGAGACTATTCAAATGCATATGACAACTCCCTAGGGGGTGTATCTTCCCTAAAAGGAAGGAGGTGGGGTCCAGCTTTCTGTTCAGAACCAGATCCCAGAGACTGGGGGAAAACAGCCAAAACAGAAACTAAGGAGGCCAACCTTCCTCACACCAGTTGGGAGCTATAGGCTGACAGGTGCCACCTGTTGGGCAGATTAGGAAAAGCACAGTGACTGGAAACCTGACAGAAAAGTCTGTCATTCCTCTAAGATACACCCTGAATATAACCCCAATCTGAGACCTGAACCTGTTCTGTTCTTTGAAAATCTGACTGGGGTAACCAAGGAAACCAGATGCCTAGATAACAGAAAACTACAATCCATACCAGGAAAAATGAAGATATGGCCCAGTCAAAGGAACAAACTTACACCTCAATCAAGACACAGTTGAGATATTGTTTCACTTTAATGAAACAATCTAGTAAAGATTTTCAATGATATGCTAAATCAAATCAAAAACCAAATCAATGAGTTCAGGGAAGATATAATGAAAGAGACAAAGGCTATAAAGAAAACACTGGGCGAACATATGGTAGAAATTGAAAGCTTGAAGAAAACAACTGGCAGAATCTATGGAAATGAAAGACACAACACAAAAGATGAAAAACACAATGGACACATACAACAGCAGATCTCAAGAGCCAGAAGAAAACACACAGGAACTGGAGAACAAGACACCTGAAAGGCTACACACAAAAGAACAGATAGGGAAAAGAATTGAATGACAACATGAAGTGCATGAATGTACATATCATGAGTGTCCCAGAAGGAGAAGAGAAGGGAAAAGGGGCAGAAGCAATAATAGAGGAAATAATGAAAATTTCCCTTCTTTTATGAAAGACATAAAATTACAGATCCAAGAAGCACAGCATACCCCAAACAGAGTAGATCTGAATAGGCCTACACCAGGACACTTAATAATCAGATTATCGAATATCGAAGTCAAAGAGAGAATCCTGAAGGCAGCAAGAGAAAAGTGATCCATCACATACAAAGGAAGCTTGATAAGACTATGTGTGGATTTCTCAGTAGAAACCATGGAGGCAAGAAGGAAGTGGTGTGATATATTTAAGATACTGAAAGAGAAAAACTGCAACCAAAAATCCTATATCCAGCAAAACTGTCCTTCAAATATGAGAGAGATTTTAAGATATTCCCTGATAATAGATAATGAGAGAGTTTGTGAACAAGATTCCTCCTCTACAGGAAACACTAAAGGAAGCACCACAGACAGAAAGGAAAAGACAGGAGTGAGAGGTTTGGAATACAATTTTGGGTGATGGTAGCACAGCAATGTAAGTACACTGAACAAAGATGACTGTGGGTATGGTTGAAAGAGGAAGGTTAGGAGCATGTGGGACACCAGAAGGAAAGAGGAGAGATAAAGATTGGGACTGTATAACTCAGTGAAACCTGGAGTGCTCAACAATTGTGATAAAATGTACAAATATGCTTTTACATGGGGTAGGACAAATGAATGTCAACCTTGCAAGGCGTTAAAAATAGGGTGGTATTGGGGAAAAAATACAATCAATGCAAACTAGAGACTATAGTTAACAGAAACTTTGTATTATGCTACCTTTAATGTAACAAAGGCAATATACCAAAGCTAAGTGCCTATAAGAGGGAAACATAAGGGAGGGGTCTGAGACTCTTGGCATTGGTGATGTTGTCTGACTCTTTCATTCTAATTTAGTTCAATTCTATCTTTCCTTTCATTGCTTTTTTGCTGTCAGATTTTTTTCTTTCTTTTTCTCTTTCTTTTTCTTTTGTCTCCATAACTTCTTTGACTCCTCCTCCTTCTTTGTGGAAGAAATGGAGATGTCCTTATATAGATAATGGTGGTGGTGGTGAATACATACATATGTAACTATACAAGGAACCATAGATTTTTTACTTAGGACGGAAAGTATGGTGGGTGAACAAAACCATCTTTAAAAAAAAAACGGGTTGATGAAGAAAGCTTGAGGACACTACATTGAGTCAAATAAGTCAGACACATAAAGACAAATATTGTGCAGTCTCACTGATATGAACTAATTATAAAATGTAAACACATAGACATGAAATATAAGTAAACAGGATACAGAATGAGGCTGAAGAATGGGGAGCAGTTGCTTATTATGAGCAGAATGTTCAACTAGATTGAACTTACGTGTTTGGAAATGGACAGAGGTAACGGTAGCAGGTTATGTGAGAATAACTAACAGTGCTGAATGGTGTGTGAATGTGTTGGAAAGGGGAAGCTTTGAGTCACATACATCACCAGAAGGAAGGTTGGAGGTTAAAATATGAGAATGTATAAAACAGTGAATCTTGTGGTAGACAATGTCTGTGATTAACTGTACAAATATTAGAAATCTCTTTCATGAACTAGAACAAATGTATGCTTCTATAACTAGAAGTTAATAAGAGAGGGGTTTATAGGGAAAAATATACCTATTGCAAACTATGTACTATAGTTAGTATTTTAACATTCTTTCATCAACAGTAACAAATGTACTATACCAATACTATGAGTCAATAATGGAGGGGGGTGGTTAGGGATATGGGAGGATTTGAGTTTCCTTTTTTTTGGCTTTGTTTCTTTTCTGGAGTAATGAAAATGTTCTAAAAATTGAAAAAAAATTAATTATGGTGATAGATGCACAGCTGTATGATGGTACTGTGGGCAACTGATTGCACACTGGATCTTTGGATAATTGTATGTGTGTGAAGAATCTCAATAAAATAAATTTAAAAAAAGCAAAAAAAAATAGCTAATGGTAAAAGGGAAATGGCATGTATTTCATACTGTAATGGCACAGTGATAGTGGACTTCCAGGTTCTCTGATTCCAAGTTGAGGCAAGTTCGTTGGCTGAAAATTCAAAGCCAAAAAATAGCAAAAGTTTAAAAAAAAAAAAAGGCAATCCATTTTTTGAAGCTACATTTGTGGTTGCTTCAACCATAAAGTCCTATTTAGTGACAAAAGGTATTTCTAATTTAATATGTTCTTGTTATTACTTGAGAATCCATTGGATGGTTCCAATAATTACAGAATTTGAGACCCCTGCCTTAGGAAAACTGTTGTTCATTAAAATATACTCTGCCACCCCAGCTTTCTGAAGTGACCAACATGCATTTAAAGACAATCACTATAAAAAAGTGCCCTTAGGAAATCTTAAAGCAGAGAACAGATTAGGGTTTCCTGGGAATAGGGATGGGATGGAGGGCTTTCGTATAACTATTAAGTCATAGCACAAGAGTGCTCCTTTCTGTGATAAAACAGTGATGCATCTTGATTGTTGTGGTAGTTACATGAGATAAAATTGCATAGAAATATATACCCATGTGCACACACACACACACGAGTGCCTGTAAAAACTGGAAATTTGAATTAGCTCTGTAGTCCAGGTGACAGTATTGTACCTATGTCAATTTACTGGCTGTAATATTGTACTATAGTTATGTAAGATGTTACTGTTGGGGGAAGCTGGGAGAAGGGCACACTGGACTGTACTTTTTTGATAACTTCTAGTGAGGTTATAATTATTTCAAAACAAAAAAGTTTAAAAAATGTCTTAAAGTATGAAATCCAAAATAAAAGTCCTTTTCACATTTTAAGTAGGAGCAGGGAGTACTCACTGATAAACTTTTCTCATTTTAAGGACTGGTTTATTTCCTTCTCTGGCAAGTTTTTATTCAATTCCCTGATGAAGCCAGCTTTCATGCATTCTTTTTATTGTTGTTTTAAAACTTGGGATGTCCCAGGTAGACTTTGGAAGCCTAGTGCTAACAGCTGAGATGCTTGAGGCACTTTTAAAAAAACTGTATATTGACATATAATGCACATGGAGAAAAGTGAATGTATACTAGGTATAGAATTTACTAAACTTCCATAAACTGAACAAAAGATGCAGCCAGCACCCAGTTAAGAAAGAAAACAATCCTAGTACCCAAGAAAATCTTTGTGCTTCCTTCCATTTTATACACTACCTCTGTAAAGATAACCATAATCCCAATTTCCAATGCCTTCAACTAGTTTCACTGACACTCTTTCAAGTTGAAAACCCCCTCACCCTGAAGAGAAATGAATGCTGAGCCAGTGTCCACTAAAGTCAATGCCTAGAGGACGTGAGGAGAGAAGTAGCTGACAAAGAGGCCACAATGCTGAATCCTTGAATTTCACCTTCTTGAGTTTCTACATGTGGACACTACAAAAACATAGCAGCAATGCACCTAAAAAAGTTATAAGATCTTGCAACCTTTGTAGGCAAGAGTAGTAGTGCCAGATTCCAACTCAACAATCTACAAAGGACTCTGAATTTATATCTAGTCTCCAATCTCACCAGCACTTTGAGTCAACAATCTCATATGCTGAGACTCTGTTCCCAATTTAAAAGGAATGGCTCCATTCTAATAAGCCTACAAGTTAAAAAAGCATTCATAAAGAAGATTGGTACCAAAAGAGAAGCAAGAGTGCATTTAAAAATAGAGGCAGAATATTTTTCTATATGATTAAGATCCTATTATGAGCATAGCTCATATTTCATTCTCTTGATTAAAATGTGAGACTACATAAAATAACCCCATTCATTGATTCAACCATCCATCTATTCAACAAAACTAAATGAACTAACAATAACCAACGAACTATACACACACACACACACGCACACACACACTATATTTTACTTGTGGTATGTGAGGATGTAGATATAAATGGCACATGCCTTGGTCTCATGACTAATGTAATCTACCAGGTGCTTCCAGAGAATATAAAATACGTAATTCAAAAAAAACCTCCTGAAAGAAGACCAGAGCTTCATAGAGTTTTTTTTTAAACTAAAACCATTCATTTAAAACAAATAAAGCTTCAATTGGATTTATTGATTCTTGTAAGGGTTCATCTGAAGTTCTATTATATAAACATTATACTCTCCTCTTCTTGACTATCTTAAAGAAATAACTTTTGTAATTTCTCTTTTTCTTCCTTGCTGTGTGTGTAAATAGAGGTTAGACTATATGGGAAAAATTAATGTCACTTTGAGGATTCAGTGGGAAAAAGCCTATTCTTTACTGTAATTCACAAATAAAGATTCAATACACATTAAGATTAGGCCTTATTCAAGCTATTAACATTTTTAAGCAAAAAGGGTACTAGACCTCTTCATTGTTCCCTCCTTGTTAAGATGAATTAGTCTAACCTGGCAAGAGCACTCCAGGAAAGATGCTCTCTTCTTCATGTCTTACTGTTTGAAACAGATTATGTAACTGGATAGGTCTATAGTTCAGGAGTCCATGAAAATTATGTTAACAAATCCTAACAACACAGAAAAGTACAAATAAAAAATTACAAGCTCACTCAAATATCACCATCCAAAGTAATGATTTTAAATATTTCACAAATATTCAAAACATTTCTTCATATATAAATGAATATATATTTATATATAATCTTATATATGCATGTAATTATTGATATATCAATATACATATTTGTTGAAATACATATAGACATATATTTTGATACATATTCACATATATAAACAAAGGACAGGCAAAGAAAATCTAACAACTTTTTAAAAATGTAATTGACTTTAAAGGCAGGTTTTAAATAGACTTTTTTTTTTTATTAAATTCAGTTTTATTGAAATACATTCACACACCATACAATCATCCATGATATACAATCCACTGTCCACAGTATGATAACATAGTTATGCATTCATCACCAGAATCTATCTCTGAACATTTTCCTTATATTAGAAAGAACCAGAACAAGAATAAAAAATAAAAGTGAAAAAGAACACCCAAATCATCCCCCCATCCCACCCCATTTGTCCTTTAGTTTTTTTTTTATCTTCATTTTATTGAGATATATTCACATACCACGCAGTCATACAAAACGAATCGTACTTTCAATTGTTCACAGTACCATTACATAGTTGTACATTCATCACCTAAATCAATCCCTGACACCTTCATTAGCACACACACAAAAATAACAAGAATAATAATTAGAGTGAAAAAGAGCAATTGAAGTAAAAAAGAACACTGGGTACCTTTGTCTGTTTGTTTTCTTCCCCTATTTTTCTACTCATCCATCCATAAACTAGACAAAGTGGAGTGTGGTCCTTATGGCTTTCCCAATCCCATTGTCACCCCTCATATTTTAAAATTTTAAAATTTTAAAATTTTAAAATTTTAATATTTTAAAATAGACTTTTAAAATTTAACCTTTAATGAATACAATAGAAAAAGAACTAAAGTAAAATTGAAGGACCTGCTAGATTTCAAGTACATATTTCTTTACCACAAGAGATTAAGTTTTTTAGAGATAACTCTAAAGTTCAGAAAAAAATGGATTGTAAAAATTAAGATATTTGTTAAAATTACAATGTTTCATTATCTATTGACTCTCTGCTATGAAAGTTGAGGAAATTAGCACTTTTTACTTCCTTTGAACTACACTATTATAGGCTGGATTTTATGATGTCAAAGTGTATAAGATTTATATTTAGTTTTTTTTATCACAATTTTCACACTATGTGAAATCAATTTCTATCAGCTATCTTTTTATTATAATCAGCAGGTCAAAAGAACTTTAAAATATATATCATTTTAGTTCACATGTAGGAAGACACATTCATTTTTTAGTGTCTGCCACATACCAGGCATTATGCACTGGGGTTCCAATAGTGAACAAAACCAGAAATCATCCCTATAATGCAATCATGAGGTTGCATTATAGTGGGGAACAGATGTAAAATGAGATGACAGATAAAAAGTACCAGCCTACTCTTGGCATGTTTTATGCTAAGATATGTTAGTTTCCTTTCTATCTTGATTTCTCTCCACCCCTACTCCATTTTGGGAGTTCCAGCATTGATCTCCCTTCTTCCAATCCTTTAGGCTCTCCTCTTGGAACCCGTCAACAGCTTGGTCCTCATGTGCGACTCTCCATCATTAAGTCTTTGTAAACGTATGTTACCACGGCCTGGTCTTACCAATCATATTTTTCTCTATAGTCTCACACATACTGCTTTGCAATACATGTTTTTTTGCATATATCAGCAAATGTGGTGAGGGAATCTTTCATTAACTTACTAAATACATGACTTAGGGGGAGTAATAGTTTGTTAAATGGCAGACAGATTTTCTAGGGACTGAGAACTACATAGGTAAATGTGGTTCTCCCAAGAAATATAAATAGTCTCTAAAATCTATTGCACTTACTGTGTGCTAGGAACTATTCCCAGGACATGGATTATGTCATTTAAGTCTCACAGGAATCCTATTTTACTAATGGGAAAACTGGGGCAGAGTTACTTGCCCAAGGTAACAAAGCTAGTGATGAAGTCTTATCCTGTACTGTGAAGTCGCAAAGACTTTACAAGCTTTTAAGTATGAGCATGAAAAATAGCTAAGACTATATGAAAAGAGACTGTTGAAAATCTTTATAACAAATTCAGTGAAGATAATTTGGTAGCATAGAATCATAAGACTATAGGCACTTGAAGGGACTTTGGAAAAAATATAGTCCAATTCCTTATAGATTAAAAAACACCATCACCACCATCTTATATCCTGACAGGTCCTTTGACTTGGCCTATAACTTACAGCTAAAATATAAAAATCTTAAGCCTCCTTCCTTCAATAGCTAATCCCTCCACATCTCTTGACTTCTCAAAGACTCATGTCCTCATTTATGTCTTTCCTGCATTATCAGTCTCTCCTTTTGTTTGGGATACTTTTCAATGGCATGAAACTTGCTCTAATCATTCTCATTTTTTTTTTTTATTTTATTGAGATAGTTCACATACCATACAATCACCCAGGGATCCAAAGTGTACTATCAGTTGCCCATGGTACCATCATACAGCTGTGCATCCAGCACCACAATTAATTTTTTTTTTAATTTTTAGAACATTTTCATTACTCCAGAAAAGATATAAAGGCAAAAGAGAAAACTCGAATCCTCCCATATCCCTAGCCACCAACCCCCCCCCCCATTATTGACTCATAGCATTGGGTATAGTACATTTGTTACCATTGATGAAAGAATGTTAAAATACTACTAATTGTAGTACATAGTTGCAATAGGTATATTTTTTCCCTATATACCTGTGCCAGTTTGAATGTATTATGTTTCCCAAAATGTCATTATCTTTGATGCAATCTTGTGTGGGCAGACGTATTGGTGTTGATTAGACTGTAATTCTTTGGTTGAGTGTTTCCATGGAGATGTGCCCCACGCAACTGTGGGTGATGACTCCGATTGGATAGTTTCTGTGGAGGTGTGGCCCCACCCATTCAGTATGGGCCTTGATGAGTTTACTGGAGCACTATATAAGCTCAGACAGAAGGAGCAAGCTTGCTGCAGCCAAGAGGGACACTTTGAAGAATGCACAGAAGCTGAGAGAGTAGCTGCAGATGAGAAGACAGTTTGAAGATGGCTGTTGAAAGCAGACTTGCTCTAGAGAAACTAAGAGAGGTCAAATGCCCCAAGAGCAACTAAGAGTGACATTTTTGAGGAGCTGAAGCCTAGGGAGGGATGTACTGGGAGAAAGCCATTTTGAAACCCGAACTCCAGAGCAGACACCAGCCATGTGCCTTTCCAGATAACAGAGGTTTTCTAGACACCATTGGCCATTCTTCAGTGAAAGTACCCTTTGTTAACGGACACTTTATGGCCTTAAGACTGTTACTGTGTAACCAAGTAAACCTCGTTTATAAAAGCCAGTCCATTTCTGGTGTTTTGCATTCTGGTAGCATTAGCAAACTAGAACAATACCCCACTATTATTAACTTCTAGTTATGGTGTCATACATTTTTTCTAATTCATGAAACAGATTTCTAATATTTGTACAGTTAATCATAGACATTGTCCACCACAAGATTCACTGTTTAATACATTGCCATATTTTAACCTCCAACTTTCCTTCTGGTGACATACGTGGCTCTAAGCTTCCTCTTTCCACCACATTCACACACTATTCAGCACTGTTATTTATTCTCAAAGCAGCACGCTACCATCACCTCTGTTCATTTCCAAACACTTATGTTCAACCTAGTTAAACATTCTGCTCATAATAAGCAACCGCTCCCCATTCTTTAGCCTCGTTCTATATCCTGGTAACTTATATTTCATGTCTATGAGTTTACATATTATAATTAGTTCATATCAGTGAGACCATACAATATTTGTCCTTATGTGTGTGACATATTTCACTCAATATAGTGCCCTCAAGTTTTCTTCAACTCATTTTTTTAAGATGGTTTTGTTGACACACCATACATTCTGTCCTAAGTAAACAATCGATGGTTCCCTGTATAATCACACATTTATGCATTCACCACCATCACCTCTATCTATATAAAGACATCTCCATTTCTTCCACAAAGAAGGAGGAAGAGTCAAAGAAGGTAGAGAGACAAAAGAATAGGAAAAAGAAAAGAAAAAAAATGACAGATAAAAAGCAATGAAAGGAAAGATAGAATTGAACTCAAGTAGAATAAAAGAGTCAGACAACATTACCAATGCCAAGAGTCCCATACCCCTCCCTTATGTTCCCCTCTTATAGGCATTTAGCTTTGGTATATTGCCTTTGTTACATTAAAGGAAGCACAATGCCATGTTTCTGTTGACTACAGTTTCTGGTTTGCATTGATTGTATTTTTTTTCCCCAATACCACCCCATTTTTAACACCTTGCAATGTTGACATTCATTTGTCCTACCTCATGTAAAAACATATTTGTACATTTTATCATAATTGTTGAGCACTCCAGGTTTTACTGAGTTATACAGTCCCAATCTTTATCTCTCCTCTTTCTTTCTGGTGTCCCACATGCTCCCAACCTTCCTCTTTCAACCATACCCACAGTCATCTTTGTTCAGTGTACTTACATTGTTGTGTACCATCACCCAAAATTGTATTCCAAACCTCTCACACCAATCTTTCCCTTTCTGTCTGTGGTGCTCCCTTTAGTATTTCCTGTAGAGCGGGAATCTTGCTCACAAACTCTCTCATTGTCTGTTTGTCAGAGAATATCTTAAATTCTCCCTCATATTTGAAGGACAGTTTTGCCAGATATAGGATTCTTGGCTGGCGATTTTTCTCTTTCAGTATCTTAAATATATCACACCACTTCCTTCTTGCCTCCATGGTTTCTACTGAGAAATCCACACATAGTCTTATCAAGCTTCCTTTGTATGTGATGGATGACTTTTCTCTTGCTGCCTTCAGGATTCTCCCTTTGTCTTTAATGTTTGATAATCTGATCATTAAGCATCTTGGCATAGGTCTATTCAGATCTATTCTGTTTGGGGTATGGTATGCTGCGCTTCTTGCATCTGTAATTTTATGTCTTTCATAAGAGATAGGAAATTTTCATTGATTATTTCCTCTATTATTGCTTCTGCCTCTTTTTCCCTTCTCTTATCCTTCTGGGACACCCATGACATGTACATTCATGCACTTCATGTTGTCATTAAATTCCTTGAGACGTTGCTCATATTTTTCCATTCTTCTCCGTAACTGTTCTTTTGTGTGTAGGATTTCAGGTGTTTTTTCCCCCAATTTCTGAATGTTTTCTTCTGGCTCTTGAGATCTGCTGTTGTATGTGTCCATTGTGTTTTTCATCTCGTGTTGTGCCTTTCATTTTCATAGATTCTGCCTGGTTTTTTTTCAAATTTTTTATTTCTACCATATGTTCACCGATGGTATATCCTTCATCTCTTTTGTCATATCTTCCCTAAACTTGTTGAATTGATATAGCATTAGTTTTTTCAATTCCTGTATCTCAGTTGAAGTGTAAGTTTGTTCCTTTGACCAGGTTATATCTTCATTTTTCCTAGTGTGATTTGTAGTTTTTTGTTGTCTGGACATCTGGTTTCCTTGGTTACCCCAGATTTTCCAAGAATAGAACAGGTTGAGGTCTTAGAATGGGGCTATATTCACTGTCAAGTTTTCCTGAGGGTGTGCCTTAGAAGATTGACAGAATTTCCTGCAAGACCTCTAGCCACTGTGCTTTCCCAACCTGCCCAGCAGGTGGCACCTGTCAGCCTGTCACTCCCCACTGGTGTAAAGAGGCATTGTCCCTTTAGTTTTCAGCTTAGGTTGTTTCTGTTTTGACTGTTTTCTTCCAGGCCCTGGGGTCTGAATTCTGAAGGGAGGGCAGGCTATAGAGCTGTCCCCACTTCCTTCCTCTTAGTGAAATACACCCCCTAGGGAGTTATCTTCTGCATTTGAATTACTCCTTTGTCTCTCTGACTCTGTTAACTCCACCCCTGTCTAGGTTAGAGCACTGTGAACTGAAAATGGCTGAGGCTTTGTCCACTGAGCCACTCAGGTTGAGAGAGAGAAAAGGGGAAAGAGAGCCAGTCCATGACCCCCCAGTTTTACCCATTGGCCAGAGAGAGCACCTGGTCTTCTAGGCTCCCTTTCCCAGAGCATAGGTGTTTTCTGTCTCTCTAAGGTCAGTCGTCTCTAAAGGCCTCTCTCTATATATATTTTTTCTGTCAGCCCTACCTCCTCTCTACTGGGAGCGAACTCGGGGTACTTTGCTGCTTGTTAGGGGTTTGTCTATGTTTATAGCTTGTATTCAGCCACCCACTTTTGCTAAGTTGGAGCTAGGTTGTGCTATATTTGCTCGCTCTGGGAATGCTGCTTTCTCCAATAGCGAGGTCTTGCAGCTCAGCCTTCTGTGGGGGAAAGGGGTTCCCGGCACAATACTGCAGTTTTTACTTAAAGTTTTTATGCTGTGATCTCAGCCATTCCACCCAATCCAGGTTGGTGTACGATATGTGGACAGTCATGGTTGTCCCCCAGCAGTTGTTCCAGATTATTTACTGGCTGTTCCTGGTTGTTTATTGGTTGCTAACTAAATTCCACACCTCTCTATGCTGCCATCTTGCCCCTCCTCCTTCACACAGCCAATTTTGAATTCCAACTCTGTCATTTTCTAGCTGGGTCATTTTGGGCAAATTATTTAACTTCTTTGAGCCTTGATTTCCTAGTTTGTAAAAGAGGTGTTAAAAATACCCTCCATTTTATTCAATTTCTGTAGAAACACGGATTATAATTTCCAGAAAAATGATTCACTTTTCATTATAGATTAAATGAAGCAGGTATTACAGTTCTGTATGGGCTATATGGATCTGCAAGAAGATCAAGGAAAAATACTATAAATGTAAGGTGATTGTAGATAATCCAGCTGTCATTAATTTCTTAATATACCACAGGAACAGGTTCTCATCAATCCAATTTTGTTCACAGTATAGATAACAGCAGGGTTTATATCAGAAATGCAGGGCACTAAAAATCTTGATAAAGGCATTTATCAAAGAAGGAAATGGTCATAAGTGGTAGAAACTCCTACTCAAGGCTTAGACTTAGCTTTATGATCAAACTTTTTAAGCCTTTGGAAGCTATGACAACATTAACTAGTAAAAACCTTGCTTCTCTTACTTTCAAGATAAAAACAATTTAAATTTTTAAATGGCCATCTCTGTTGGTTTTGAATATTCACTTTGTAATTACATTCAATAGAAAGTTAATTGGAGAACTGCTTTTCTGATTCAACTTCAACGCTTATGTAATTATCCAATTCTTATACATGCAATCAATATTAACGAAGCAATTTGTTTGAATACAGTTCTGTTTTTATAATTGAACAGCATTCTAAATACTGGAAAAAATTCTTTTTAAACATGTTATTTGCAGGAAAAAATCAGCTTTGGGCTCAACTGACAAAGTATATATTTGTTTATAGAGCAAAGATTTATCTGAGAGTCAAGATGCTTCCCTGGATTTTTCTGAGGTACAACTGTGTTTTTTGAAAGAAAACTTTATCAAGTTGTTTACACAAACAGCTGTCTTTTGGAAATGCAGGTGTGTGTGAGTAACAGGCTTAGTAATTACCTCCTGACCAGGGACACACTGTTCTCTTGTGCTTTGTACCACCTGAGTACATGAACTGGCTTTTTCCCACCCTGCTGTTGGGTATCCCATTGTCCTGGAGCTCTGGAACATTCTTATACAGAACCATAATTAAAATAACCCTTTTGAGACCAACATGAGTAGTCAGAGAATCTTGTCAAGTCTTCCTGAATAATTATCTCTGCCTCAGTCTCTGTTTTGGCTATATTTCAGATTTTTTTCCCTAAAGTTGGAAGTGGCTCATGTATATCCTATAATTAAGTGACTATGAAAATAATTTTCATTACACTTCAAGCATGAAATTCAGCTAAAGTGTCTACTCATTTAATAATTTGTGTGACAATATAAAGACCAATAAACAAGTATTTGCTATTGTTGACAGATTTGAGCTCCTAGGTTCTTGGCCACATTGTGAGAAAGAATTCAAGGGTACCAGCACAGATTGAGTGAGCAGGTAGAAAGTTTATTTAGAATGCTTGTGAGAGGACATGCAGGCACTCTCACAAGAAAAGGGGTAAAAGGTGAGAGGCTCTGGCACTGTGGGGCAATCTGCTTGTATAGATTTCTGTTCCTTTTGTAATTTTCATTAACTATTTTACATCCCTCCCCTTTATCATCCTTCCTTGATGCTTGATCATAGATGACTCACCCAGGTGGGGTGTATTGGCCCCCAGATGCTGCTTATTGCTGTTCTTCTCAGAGATATCTTTCTCCTTGTGAGCTGACCACTTCTTGGAATTTGCCCTTTGCTCATCAGCTAGCCACTGCCCTAATTCTAACCCTACTACACTTTTACCACCTGCCATGTGCTAGGCCAATTTGTATAACAAACAACTGAATATTACTAAGAATAAAACTAACATCTAATTTAACACCACATGTAGGTGGTGCAGAGTCACCTGAATCTATCTATTTTAGAAATCACTATTATAATTTCAGGGCATCATTTACAATCCAAGTAGAAAAAAAAATTCAAGACAATTTATTACCTTCAAAACTCTGCTGGGCTTTTAAAATGGCATATCCCAGTGTTAGCCTTGTGTTTCAAAAGCTCAAAAATGCAAAGGAAATATTTAAAAAAATGGGAATGATTTGCCAAGAATAACTGTATCTTTTAAAATACATCAGCATTCAAGGAAAAATACCTCCAAGTCATAAAGTAATATGGATAAAATAATCTTATAAAAAGTTAATTTAAAAAGCATTACAACAATTTTTGGGAAGCTGATCATTGGTGCAAACAGGAAATGGAAAAAGCATCCCAGAGGAGCTTTTTCCAGCAAAAATGTTGGAAATTTTTGATGAAAAATCAAAGGAGCCAAACCTGGAAGGACACAATACCAAAAAAAGAGGGTAACAAGTCCAGAACTAAAAAGCACACGCTGCTTTGGCTGCCATCACTTGAGTCTATTTCACAAGCCAGACACTATTTCAATCCACTCAACATAACTGCAAGGCAGGCATTATTTCCTCTATTTTATAGGTAGAAGAATGGAGACCCAACTGATCACAGCAGGAAGAATAAAAATGCTTGGATTTGAACTGAACTGTATTTTACATCCAACCATATACCATTTCTAAAACGGTAAATTGCTCTCTTTAAAGGTTCCCTGAAGTTTTAGTGTGAAAGTGTCATAGTATCACCCAGATGTCATATTCCGTGCTTTTATGAGAGGACATGGACTCTAAAGCAGAAACACATGATGACTTCTCACTATTGTTTACTAAACTACTCTCAATCAAATTAAGTCCTAATAAGTTTATTTCTGTAATGAGAAGTTAGGATTTAAGTGGTGATTATGATTACTGAATCATTATATAGATATTCCTTTTTACTTTCTGGTATATTAGACGGAGGTAAATAGCGGAAATCTCTGAATGGTAATCCAGCTGCCTGATCTCTGATAATGATTGTAGAGCCTTTATGTCGTGCCTTTGTGATTGTGAAACCTGGTACTCCTTTTATTAGTTTTTAATTTAGAAACTTGTATTCACAAAGGCAAACCCCCTAATGCTAATGGAGGAACTTGAATCAGCTCAGAATTAACTACTGGCTTGGTTCTAGCACAGTTCTACTCATTTACATTTGTAAATTGTTTCTGCTTCTTCTTGCTATCGAAATGATAATATCTCCATCTCCCATCCTTTCTGCTCATACTTGCTATTGAAATGGTAATGACTTCATCTTCCCTTGTTGAATCCATACAAACCTTGAACTCCTTAGACTCAGGGAGACAGATTTTTAGGCCATCTGATCTCCTGCTTTGCACCTAGCAATAAACTTTTTCTCTTTGAAACCCCGGTGTCTCAGGAATTGGTCATTTGAGTGCATCAGGCCGAGAACTCACCGCTTTTGATCTGTTACATTTCTGTTATCAGTACTCTGAATATGAAATATATTTGTGTCATCATTGCAAGATCTAATACGATATCCAAATGGAAAAAAACATATGATGACAAGAGTAAAAATTATCTAAAAACAATGAAGAGTGATTCTTGTAATCAAAATTCTGAAAACCAAGGAGAAAAATATTATTAGAGAGTAATATAGCAATTATCATATAAGAACACAAAATTAAATCTAATAACCAGTTTTATAATTACTATAATTGTTACATATCATCACAGTGTTACTTATTAGCTCCAACAGTAAAATTTTAAGTAAGTAGATTGCACAGAATGGCAATTGCCTGAAGAAACTCTGATGTATGATGGATAACCATAACAGTAGATATTGGAGAGGAAAATTAACATCTCATAGTAAGCTTCCTCATGAGACCAAAATTTGAGACACCCTATAATGGTGACTTGGAAATTTATACTTTGGGATAATCTAACAAGGAAAATGTTCTGGATCTTCAATGATTAACCTTATCATAGACTAAACTAACTTGAGTTAAATGCTTAACAATATGTTAGCTACCTTCTTCTGCCACACCTACAAACTCCCCTCCTCCAAGGTCTGCTGCATATACTTGTAGTACCTGAGGTCTCTGCTGTTATTCTTCTTCTATTTTCTATCTATACTTATTCCCTTGGTAAATTCATACAGTCTCAATGCTGTAAAGGTCATTTCTACACTGACCTCTAGCCTGGATCATCACCCGAATACCAAACACGTATATTTGCCTACTTATTCAACATCTCTGGATGTCCAGTTGTCATCTCAAACTTAGCATGTCCAAGGTTGAAATCCTGATTCCCCTAAACTACCCCACACACTTTATATTTCCAGTTGCTCCCCAAAACCAGAGTCACCCTAATACTTCTCTTTCTGTGACAGCCCCAGATGCAATTTATCAGCTAATCTTGTTGGGTTATTTTAATATGTCTAGAATCTAACCATATCTCACCACCTCCTCTGTTACTGCCATATTCCAACCACAATCATCTGTCAGCCAGATTATTAAAATAGCCTCCCACCTAATTTCTCTATTTTATCTGCTCCCCAGTATATTCTCAGTAATCAAAGTGATCCTTCTGAAACATAGGTGTGATCATGCCATTTCTCTGCTGCAAAGATTCAAGTGGTTCCCCATTTCACTTGGCATTAAAGCCGAAGACTTTAATGTCCTACAAGGCCCTTTATGATTTGTACTTCCTGCTATAACTCGCTGGACTTATCGTGTAAGTACTCCCTTCCTAAATCCCTTGTTAAGCCATACTTACCTCTTTACTATTTCTCAAACATGACAGACACTCTCCCATCTAGGCCTTTGCATTAGCTCTTCCCTCTGCCTGCAACACCTTCCCTGAGATAGCCTCATAACTCAATCCAGCTCCTCCTTCAAGGGGTCTTTGCTCAAATATCACCTCATCAGTGATGCTTTTACTAATATCCTATTTAAAGTGCAACCCATAGCCATCCCCTCAACATTACACATCCCTCATAATGCAGCTCTATTTTTCTCCATAGCACTTAGCATTGATAATTTTAAATAATATACACAACAAAATTCATTTAGCTTGCTATTTATTGGTTATATTTATTGTCAGTATTTGCCCATTGGAAATATAAGCTCCATTAGGGTAGAATTATTTTCCCTCTTATGCTTACTGCCATATCCTCAGTGAACAGACCAAGTATAGAGTAACTATTTAAATATCTTATGAAGAAATGAATTAATGCCCAACAGTCAAGAGTTTATTCCTGGAGTAAGACTACATAGGCAATAGTGGGCAACCTACTTAGCCATTCTAAGCCTCAGTTTCCCCATATGTAAAATGGAGACAACAGGTTATTATGATGATGATGATGCAATTTATATATAAATTTATTGAAATGCTTGTATGGTTTGTTTTACATTTTGGGGAAAAACTCATGTAATTTTCACAACAATCCAATGATGGGTGCTATTATCCTAATTTTATAGAAGAGGAGCTGAAGCACAGATTCTGCAAGTAAGTTGACCAAAGTTGTACTGCTAGTAAACTGTGATAGGCATTAGAACCAGAAAGTTTGGTTCCAAAGCCTCATACTTCACTTTACTATAACTGTGTCTCTAATAAGTTAGTCTATTAGATGCTAAATATTATTATTATCCTTTACAGTGTAGCTCAAATATCATTTTGGCTGCTACTCTTTCACTATCTTTCTTTAATATGCCTCACCCATGTTCTCTATAGAATGTTTCTGTTTCCTATACGGCTGCCAGCATTTTATTCCTGCCACCAGCATAATCTACTATTTAATTATATGCCTAAGTGTCTCTTCTGGCAGAATGTGAACCCCTTAGGAGAAAGGACTTCAAGCTTCTAGCAGTGCCTGGCACATTGTAGACTCAAATATTTCTTGTTGATATAAATTTGAGATACATAATCCCAGTTCAAAATAATACATAGTAGTATATTATTTTATAATTGGGGAATGTACTAAAAATGATCTATCAAAGCACTGCATAGAGGATATATGTAAAACCAGCTATTTAGAAACTGGTTGGTCTTAAGTCCTGCCAGGACAGATATGGTCCTGACTTAAATATAAACAGAAAATGAAAAGACAATATAGGTATCTAAAAGTATAAGATGATTCAGGTGTGCCCAAAGCAAGTAATCTAGTACAGTTAAGAGTAATTACAAATATGGCCATCAGATAGGACATAGTCATTAGCAATAATATGTATTCTAGACTAAAAACCAATGAAGGGTCTGAGGAAAATACAATACAGTTCTTCAAAGGAATATCAAAGGTAAAGAAAAACAAAAATCTGTTATTGCTGCAGTGACTTTGGCCAGCCTCCCAAGTTTTCCCTTCTATCTTGCCCTGATACATGTAATGCTTGGCCTAGTTCTTTAAAAATACGCCCTCTGTCATCCCACTGGAGAACATGAAGACACCCTCAAGGAAATACACTTGACTAACAAGGTTGACATCAGTGCATAAGTATGTGTTGCTTATAGAGGAAGTAGGGGCAAGGAAAAAAGGAAAAAATAAAACATCTATATTAGACCCCTGGTTTTCCATTTCCCTACCTTTCCAAATGTGTGCTCCCTTGAAATACCTATGTATGTGTTGGTGGGATTGTTTTATCAGGTGTGGGAACCAACAGATGAGAAAGCAGAGGCTGCATTTCAGCAGGGTGCTAGAAAATTGTCTGCATTTTTCCATTGTTTGAAATACTTGTAATTAAGTAGCAGTGGAAAAAATGTCAGCATATTTTAAAGGCAGAATTGTCATGGGTATACTACTCTAAGCTTGAATTAGTCTATCAAACAAATCCCAAACTTGCCAAAGCATAAATTTTCACATAATGCACGCACACATATACACAAAGATAATACAGGATGCATAGTGAGAGCTGTTACATACATGTTCTTTTCAGGGTCAACCACATTGTGTGACACTGTACTTATTAACACGCCTAAAATGAAGCCCTCACTTTTTATTTCTTTGCATTTACAACTCACTAATAGAAAATGTCCATTTGATGTTAAGAATATAGAATGATGGTAGTTGCAGCAAATGGCTGGTTCTCCTTACTAATTTTTTTAAAAGCATTCATCCCCACTCTTACCCAGGGTTTTATTATATCAGCATTCTCAGACATGGCTTACATGCAGAGATTTTTGAAAGTACCGATACACATACCCATCCTAGATTGCTGGAATCAGAATGTCTGGAATGCAGAGGTTGAGAACCTCTGTGCTCTGACATTCTGTAGCCAACTTTCAGTCACTCTTACAGGACCCTATTATCGTTTAATATTGGCAGATATTGTCATGGTATTTGGTGTTTTTGCTTTAGTTACTAAAATGTATGTCACTCTTTACCTGCCTGGCTAAGATATCTCCTCTAGCTATTTTTTTTTTTTTTTTTTTGACCCCCTTGGTATGAGTATCTTCTGGTCTACTGCACCCAGACTCCTGTAGTTTTCTCATTTCTGCTCACCTTGCCTCCCAGTAAGATCTGATTCAAGCTTCAACTCAAATAATGTCTACAATAAAAGGAACAATTATTTCCTGAGGCTATGGACTCATTATGGTGAATCCAGAACACAATTATAGCTTTTTCCTGCCCCACAAAAAATGTATATGTATATGTAGAAGTATATGTACATGTACATGTATATGTAGACATGTATTTTTTTTGCAATCACAGAAACCTAAAATGAACAGTCAAAAACTTTAGGCTCCTTAAACAGAAATAGATTTATCCTATATTTCTTCTATAAATATATCATGTTTTTCAGGCTCTATTTCTTTGCCCAGCTGCTATATCTGTTGGCATAAAGGCCTAGTATTCCAATTTAAATCAAGCCACAACTAAAACAAAAATTTGGCACATTATATTCTGCTGCAGATCTTGCTCAACCCTCACTTGTCTTTTCCCCAATGTCCCCACCCTATTTAAATTAAATGAATTTTGCTAGTGTTTTTCTTTGTTTGCTCCTCAGCCTCACCTCTTGATATACTTTTGGTACTTTATAAAGGTCTCATTTTTTGGGGGTGCCCCCCTTTCCTGAATTTGGTAGCCTCTCTCTGGGTTACATAACAAGTGACCCAAACCCACTCTACTTCTTCCTATTTTTAAAAAAAATTAAACATATTTTAGAGAACTTACTTTATGTTAGGCATTCTACTTTTAACAACAAGAAAATTAATATTATTTTTCTAAAATGATTCCATTCACTAATCTCAGGGATGCCATTAAAATGAATTTAAGAATGTCTTCAGGAACCAAATGTCACAGAGTCAGAGGGTGGTTTGTAGGTTACGGGGGAGGGAACATGATGGGAAGAGGGAATTATAGCTTAAGGAGTGAGTAGTTTCTGTCTGAGAAGAAGAAAAATGAGGGATAATAGATGCTGGTGATGGTAGCACAATATTGTGAATGTAATTAGTACTATTGAATTGTACACTTGAATGTGGTTAAAATGGGAAATCTTGTGCTCTATATAGGTTACTACAATAAAAAGTAAAACAGCAACAACAAAAAAGAATGTCTTAGGGGGAAGACAGAGAATGGGAGTCATAAAAGTATCATATCCATCCATCTAGGTGATTGGAAATTAAGCACTTTGGGTTTCAAGGATACTGCTGAATGTATGCGATGCCTTTTTTTCTCTCTGGACATTTATCTATGTGGTGTTTAGACTTTAGACAATGTGTTTAAGATTTTTAAAGTAAAAATTAACAGAAAAGTCAATACAGATGATTATAAAAGCAACATATTTCTCATTGTAGAAGAAGTATAAGACAAAGGAGGGGAAAAAATCAACCCCCCATAATTTTCCATAGAGTTATAACTTCTGTACAGTCATGCTTATAGAGCATTTTAGGAGACAAGTATAAGAAGAATCATTACATACTTCTATTAAAAGTTACAAAATAAACTGGAAGGTACTTGAAGGTATAGGCAACATGATGGTTATCATTGTGTTTTATGCTAAATATTACCTGATGAGGTCAAAATAAGCATCCCATCATTTATGGAATTAAATTAAACTGAATTTACTCTTACAAAGGAATTTGGATCCATTATGAGAGACAAAATTATCTAATAAAGTGTAACTGATATCTGAAATATTCTTTGCCAAGATACTTGATCTACCATAGCAGTGGTTCTCAAACTTGAGTGTGCTTAGGAAACACATGTAGTCTTGTTAAAACTCAGATGACTGGGCCTCACACCCAGAGTTTCTGAATCAGTAGGTTTGTGGTAGGAACCAAAATTTGCATTTCCAGGTGATGTGGCTTATCCTAGGGACAAAACTCTGAGAACCATGGGGCTGCAACAAAACCAATTTCATAAAAAATAAAAAAATACATAATAATCTCATTGATTCCAAGACTATCATATTGTTAACTTTGTTGCTCTGGTATTAAGCTGAGGCAGAGAGGAGAAGGAGAATAATCTCTTAATATCCAGCTATAAAATTAATAAAAGACTTTTGGGTATGTATGTATTTATTTAAAAACTTTATAATAATATAACTAACATATGATAAACTGCACAATTTAAAGTATGCAATTTGCCAAGTTTCAAAACAGGTAAACATACTCCTGTGAAGCCATCACCTCAGTTCAAGATAATGAACACTCCTGCCATCAGTTTCCTTATGTCCCTTTGTAATACCTCCTCCCATCCTTCCCTGTCCCCAGTCAACCATTCATCTGCCTTCTGTCACTGTAAATTGATTTACATTTTCTAGAATTTTATGTATATGGAATAATAAGAGATGTACTCTTTTTTTGTCTGATTTCTAGCCCTCAGCATAATCGTTTTGATATTCATCTATATTCTTTTGTGTATCAATCATTGATTCCTTTTCACTGCTGAGTAGTGTTCCTTTCAATGGATATACCACAATTTATATATCCACTAACCAGTTCTTGGACTACTGGGTTGATTCCAGTTTGGGGCTATTACAAATAAAATTGCTGTAAAAACTTGCATACAAGCCTTTGTATAGGCATATGTTTTCATTTCTCTTGGGTATACACATAGGAGCGAATAGTTGGATTGTATGGTGAGTGTACCTTTAACTTTTTAAAAAACTACTAAACTGTTTCTGAAATGATTGTACCATTTTACATTCCTGCCAGCAGCATATGAGAGGTCCAGTTCCTTCATACTGACCAATACTTGGTATGGTCAGTCTTTTTAATTTTAGCCATTCTACTAAGTTTGTAGTGGTATCTCACTTTGGTTTTAATATTAACTGTGAAGTTCAATCTTTTGCATATGGATATCCTTTTTTGAAAGGAAGAATTGCCTTTGCATCTTGGAGGAAACATAGCTGTCCATATAGGTTTGGGTCTACTTCTGGAATCTCTATTCTGTTCCACTGATCTGTCTGTCTGTCTTATGACAATAGCACACTAGTTCAATTATTGTAGTTTTATGATAAGTCTTGTTTTACTTTTTTCAAAGTTGTATTGATTTTTCTGGTTCCTTTGCATTTCCATATGAATTTTAGAATCAGTTTGTGTCTACAAATCAACTGAGATTTTGATTGGGATTGAATTTGATCATCTATAGATTAATTTGGAAAGAATTAATATCCTAAAAATCTTGATTTTTCTACTGTATTCATTGTATACCCCTCCGTTTACTTAGATCTTTAATTTCTTTCAGCAGAGTTTTGTAGTTTTCAATATATGTGTACTAGATATAATTGCCAGACTTACCTCTAAGAATTTCATATTTTTGGCAGTGTCCTAAATGGTATTAAAAATTTTAATATTTCATTGTTCATTGCTAGTACAACCAATGTATAGAATTGATTCAATCGCATATAGGACAATATAGAAGTAAACTGATTTTTTGTGCATTGATCTTGTATTCTGCAAGCCTGCTAAACTTGCTTAATAGTTCTAGTAGAATTTTTATAGATTTCGTTTGATTTTCTGCAGAGGTGATCATGTCTTCAGTGAATAAAGACAATTTTACTTCTCCCTTTTCAATCTGGCTGCTTTATATTTCTTTTTATCTTACTGCATTGGCTAAAGCTGTCAATATAATATTGAATAAAAGTGGTGAGAGTGGATATCCTTAGGTCATCCCTGATCTTAGAAGGAAAACATTGTCTTTCACTATTGATTATGATGATAGCTGTAAGTTTTTCACGTATGCCCTTTATAAAGTTGAGGGGGTTCACTTCTATGCCTAGTGAGCTGAGATTATTTGTAAGGAATTCATGCTTGATTGTGTCAAATGCTTTTTCTGAAACTATTCAGAAAATAATGTTTTTTCGTTTTTAATTTTAATATTTTGAATTATATTGATTGATTTTAAAATGTTAAGCCAGCCTCACATTCCTATGACAAACCTCATTTGGTCATGATATATTATGCTTTTAATATATCACTGGACTTAATTCATTAAAATTTATTGAGAATATTTTGTGCACAAGGTATATTGCTTTGTGATTTTCTTTTCCTGAATATCTTCCTCTGGTTCTAGTATCAGGGAAATGCTGGTCTCATAGAATGAATTGGAAAGAAATCCTTCCTCTTCAATTTCCTGGAATATTTCATTTAGAATTGGTGTTATTTCTTCTTGAGATTTTGATAGACCCATCAGTGAAGCCATCATAACTTGGAGTTTCCTCTATGTAAAGTTTCTAAGCAACAAATTCAAATTTATAACAAATAAATGCTTATTCAGGTTATATAGTTCTTATGAGGAGCTTTGGTAGTTTCTGTTCTTCAAGGGATTTGTCCATTCATTAATTTGCTGAATATTTTGACATAAACTTGTTCATAATATTCCTTTATTATCTCTTTAATGTTTGTAGAATATGCATTGATGTCACCAGTCATCAATCTCATACATATTAATATTTTTCTTCTCTCTTTTCAATCTGACTAGAGGTATAACAATTTTGTTGATCTTATATAACTATCCTTTAATTTCATTCTTTCCTTATTGCTTTTTTGTTTTTGTTTCATTGATATCCATTCTGATGTTTTCTATTTCCTTTCGTATACATTGAGCTTAATTTTCTCTTCTTTTTCTGGTTTCTTAAGGTAGAAGCTAAGATCATTGATTCAATATTTTCCTTTTTAGTAATATATACATTCAGTGCTACAAATTTCTCTGTAAGTACTGTTTTAGCAGGATCTCACAAATTCTAGTATGTCGCATTTCCATTTTTATTTGGTTCAAAATGCTTTGTAATTTCTCTTTTGATTTCTTATTTCATCATGGGCTATTGTGAAGGGTGTTATTTAGTTTCCAAAGTTGGGAAATTTTCCATAGATCCTTCTGTTACTGATTTTTAATTTAATTGCGTTGCGGTCAGAAAGTATAGTTGGATAACTGAATCCTTTTAAATTGAGACTTTGTTTATGGCCCAGATCTGTTTTAGTCTATCTTGGTAATTACAATGTGTATTCTGTTGTTTGGGGGTATAGTATTTTATAAATGTAGATTGGGTCATAAAGGTTGATAGTACTGTTCAAATTACTATGTTTATTGATTGTCTCTCCGCTTGTTCTATCAAATTATTGAGAGAGGAACATTAAATTCTCAGAATATAATTATAGATTTGTCTTGCTTCTTGAAGTTCTATCAATTTTTCTTTCATACTTTGAAACTCTGTTATTAGGTATATAAAGAAATTAATGTTGGGCATAGAATTCTAAGCTGAAAAATTTCTTTTTCCCTTTATTACTTTAAAGATAATGCTATATTGCATTCTTGCATTGTTTCCAATGAGAAATTTGATGCCATCTTCATCTTCGTTCCTTCATGCGTAACAGGTGTTTTCTAGATGCTTTTAAGAATTTTTCTTTATTGCTGATTTTGAGCATACGAACTCCTAAGTTCATCCTGATGAGAAACAAATCATAAACTATTTAGGAGGTAAATGGATCCAACTAAGTGTCCTGTAAAACTGTGGACATTGGGAGGGACATTGCTTTTTTGTTTTTGTTTCATTGATATCTGGGGGTATATGAACCCAAGAATACAGTTTTACGGATCTTAGCTTTACTTTCAGACATCTTTAGATTATCCTTTTTATTTATCCAGGTCAATTGTGACACACTAGCTGGAAGGGAGTCTAAAAAGTAACTTTAAGGCTTCCAGCCTCTTCAGTTTTGAAAGCTAGTAGAGGACTGATGTTGGTGGTAAGTAAACCATTGAGCAGCACCTGCCATGCCTCCTTTGCTTCATTCCATTGCTACTGTCTTAGTCCAGGCTTTTGACACATTGGCAATGGATTTTTAAAAAAAAATTTATTGAGATATAATTCACATAACATAGACTTAACTCATTTAACTTGCACCATTGAATGGTTTTTAGTGTATTCACAAATATACTAGATGCAACAGTGTCAATTTTAGAACATTTCATCACCTCAGAAAGATATCCGATACCACTGAGCTATCTCAACATGATGCCCAGCCCTAACTAACCACTGCTATTTCCGGTCTCTATAGATTTGCCAATTCTGGACATTCCATATGCATGAAATGATATAATAGGTGGTCTTTTGTGACTGGCTTATTTTACTTAGCATAATATTTTCAAGGTTCCATTTTATGGATATACCTCATTTTATTTATCCATTAATCAGTTAATGGGCACTGGGTTGTTTTTATCTTTTAGGTATTATGAGTAACACTGCTATCAACATATGTACGCCAGTTTTTGTGTGGACATGTTTTCATTTCACTTGGGATTCCACCTAGCAATTCTTAAACAGATGTTTCTTTATATTCTGTATGCCCCGAGGACCAGAGGGCATTTCCAGAGACTTTAAAACTATTTTTAAAAAATAGTTTTCACCATAATCAACAAGGATTATTGAGACAACACATAGCAGGTATTCTATCTCCTATCTGTATTTTTCAACCCAATCACAACTTCATTTTCAAAATTCCACTTCAGGATATATCTCTGCTCAGATCATTCCACTTGACTAAATATCTTTTTTCATCTTTTTTTTCTATCTGAATACTATTAAAAATCTCAAAAATCTCAATGCTGACTTCAACTTATGCTCTTTTTTTAAGGCTGCCTTCAGCCAGGACTCCATCTTTAAATTTCTGCAACTATTTTAATGTGTATTTTTTATCTTGGAATGTTATCATATGCCTCCTGATGTTGATCTATCTACAATGTGTCAGGCATAGTCCTGAATTTCCTTGTGCTGGTTTAAACTTTGTGGAGATACTTTTCTGAATGAATAAGAAAGACCAAGAATTAGCATATAATTAGTTGTCTTTATTTGGATATCTCACAAAGCATATTTTGATACAAGGATTTGAGGAAGAGTATTTTAATTGGAAACTGATTCCAGGAAGTACTGTGAAGTATGGAAGTAAGACAAAGAAGAGAGGAAAGCCAATCAAGAATGATTTATTGAGATTATCCCTGGGTGTCTTATGGAATGCTAGAACTGTCTAGCACAGCTTTCCAGGTTACCTGATTCTACAATAGTCTGTGCATTTCATTGTCTTGTAGTTATTACACAACCTTGTTAAGTTGTAGAAAACTGATTGTAATGCGTATTATTCTTGTCTGCAAAGATGCAAATGAATTTTTTTCTAGTGGAAGAACACTGATTCCCCCAACTCCTGTGGAAGAAGCCAATTTTGTATCTATTAACAAATCATGTTAGCATTCCTTTATTGTCTTTCTATGTGTCTGTGCATTGGATTTCCCTTTGAACCAGTTTTTAACATCTTTACTGATTTCTTCACTAATTAATGAGTTAAATAAAATATTTAACAAATATTCAATTTGTATTTGTATGAGAATCATGATTCACTGTTTTTTTTTAAAAAAAAAAACTATCTTGTAACACATTTAAAAAAATCAATGAATTATTTTTGCCTCTTCAGAGCATCTAAATTGAGGACAATGGTGATGGAATGGGGCATATGTTGGATAGTGACTTGGTGTCAACTTGCCATGAACAAATAGGATAATTAACATTTCAAGAAGGATGAATAAAATCAATAGTTTGCACAAAGAAATGGCATATTTTGAGTCTTACTCTACGTCAGTAATTGCAGTTTGGATAAAGAAAGGGAGTTCAATTATTTGGCCTTTGCTTGCTTTAAAATGAGAGTGTCTTGGTGATCATATGTATTGTACATATAATAGAGTTTTTGTATGATGCAGAACTGATTCAATGAGAAAAATGCAATTAAGTGGTTAATTTGCTCTTGACAAAATCTGTGTAATTTTGAATTAGATATTAGCTATATTCACAAAGCTAAACTTCTCAAAAATGCTGCTTTTATCACAGGACATAGGGTGCTTCACCCTGAATTTTAGCTTCAATGGAAACTTGTTCCATTTTTTTTTTTTTTTTTTCAACAAAGGACCAGGAGCCAAGATGATTCATCTTACATTTTACTTTATGAGTCATCCAGTGATCCACAGCATCCTGCACCAGATGACACAGCTTCAGCTTCAGGCTGCTGGTGTCCAACCCTAACTACTATCTGCTGATATGCTATTGAAAAAGATATCTGGATGTCTCTGTATACGTGACTTCAGGCTGTCAATTGCTAGTTCTAAAAGGAATAGTTTCTTAAGTTCATAATATTAAGGCTTGCGCATTGTTGACTGCTTTATGACTGGTTTAACCCCATCAGGTATTTAGTTATTTCCTTCTAATCTTCAAGTTTACTTTCCTTTGTGAAACTGTCCATGTGTAAACATTAAAAAAGTGAAACAGATTTTGACATGACGATATCTGTGTTATAGTTTAAGTGGCACATTTAATAGCATGTTAGCTGCATTAACGCAGTAGTACAATATGATTTTCTTTAGTGATTTTTTTTGGGGGACAGGGAACCTGTTTCTTCTTAGCCACACCTTTTACCATAAATAAAGAGATCTCTAATTCTCTCCACAATACAGGGAATATTGAAGAGAATCCCTATTTCTTTTCCCATCCTTTATTATTTACTCCAAGGTTAAAAGAAGAGTTAATTTTACTGGTGATGGCTTAATATCTACTTGGTCCTTTTACCAGTGAGTAATATTACTGTGTCTTGTAAAAGACTGTTCTACTCTCTTGTACTCCCTTACTTCATGCATTGTTCTGATGGGCCAAGGCTTCCTCTCTACTTCTCCACTTCTCCATATCTCAGTATGATAATTGTACCTTCTAGAAGCAAGCATAGACATCCTATATGTTCTTTGCATATCTTATTCTGATGGTGACTGGGTTTTTAAGTGAAATGGTATAACAGTGAGGCAAATAAAGAGGGGCCATTAGTAAATGATAGATTTCAACAAATTTCTGGAAAATTACAATCAAATGATATTGTTGAGGTATGAATCAGTAAAGGAAGCCATAGCCTAGAAAAGTTATCATAGAGGCTATGGTATAAAAAGGAGCTGATTACCTGGGTAGAATCCCAGAGAGACTCCAGACAAGAGTTGACAAACTGTGGCCTATTCAGCTACTTTTACATAAAATGGCAGAGTTGAATAGTTGTAACTGAGACCACCTGGCCTGCAAAACCAAAAAATTCATTATCTGTCTTTTACAGAACAAGTTTGCTGACCCCTGCACTAGACTCAGAAATAGAGTGGTATACAGAGGACCAGAGAGAGAAATGAGATTTAAAACAGGGATTAAGAGGATATGCGTACTCAAATGCCCACTTCACCTTCCCCCTCCCACCTTCTCACACTGTGAAAGAGTAAAAAATCTACCCAGGATTGAAAAACTGAAAATCAGCTTGAAATGAAAAAGAAAAGGAAAACCTTGCCATTATTCAGGCTGGAAGGACAAACACAGATAGTCGGCTACAAAGTTAACAGAAAGCTATTGTTTTATACAAGTCATGTAGCAGTTGTAAAATGCCATAACTCCCTCTTTTAGTGACCATTGCTTTCTTACCAATGATGCCCCAGACCCATTTTGCTATTTTTATTTGTTACTGGGGATACCCCATTGCCAAACCTCCTTCACCTCTTGGTAAGCACTCAATGTCTTGTGAATCCCATTTCTTCTAATCCTGCCTCAGAAACAGCAACCAATCCAGAACTGATCACCACTTTCTTTAGTTCTTCTTCAGAATCCTTCAGTGAAAATTCAAAGCTTACAAAAGGTGCTTCCCCCTCTCTCTTAGCCAGCATCATTCCACAGTTCCTCTGGAGAGAACTCCTTTGCTATAAGTCAGTAAATCTTACTTTATCAGACCACAGATTTGTTCCTGGTGGTCAGTGGCTGATTAGGATTAACAACTATCAAAATATAATTTTTTAAAAGATAAAACCATGACTTTCAGATAAATATAAAATGAACACACATCAAATATATTTTACTCAATTAACAAAGAAACCAATAAAGAGTTGTATAGAGGCAATTTAACAAACATGTTAGGATAAGAATGCTATGTTATGAACCCAGCTGGCTGCTGTCCACCTAGAACAGAAACCACAATCCCTGGGCTTCTCTGTTCTACTAGAAAGAAATTCTTTGCATCTCTTCTAAATACAAATCTCAAGTTAAGCTCTGCCCCATGGAGTTCTACACTAGCCCACCAAATCCATAGACACATATTCCAGCACTATAACAAAAGAATAATTAGTAATTTCTTCTGCTTTTTTCCTCAAGTTTCAGACAATTTCTATTGTAATACAAATCATAGTTAGTATAGATTTTTTCTCTCTCCCAGGCAAGATATTGTTAGGTTTTTCATAAATAAATTAAAGAAATTGCCTGGGGAGAATGGAATGATGCTATTTTGGGTGTTGGCATCCTAGTGCCAGTTTCATTCTGCTTTCTGGAATTTGTAAGGCCTATAACATAATGGTTGGATCCTGCTGCTAACCCTAAAGCAAAGCTGACAGTTGATAAATTGTCCAGATATGCAAAAATAACAGCCAACATTCCAAAATATAAGTAAATGTCCAAGGCTCACAGATATTTCAAGAAAATCTGCATAACAAAAGAGAAAGATAATAAAAAAAAAGAGAAAAAAACTGATTTTTTCCTTAATCAGGGGGAAATATCTAACCCCAAGCCACAAAACTTATATTTTCAGAGAGCCTCAAAAATATTCAGCATCATAAAGTAAAACAGGATACTAAGAAAAAGGGAAGGAGAATCAGAAGGGGCTTTTGGCATTTAAAATATATTGTTAAAACAGAGTCAAAAGAAAAGTTGAAGAAAAAGACAAATATCTCAAGAATGCTGACTAAAAGCTTAAGGAGATGCAATATTTTAGAAAAATAATGAAACACAGCTCATCAAAAAAAAAAAGCAAGTTCTATTCCTCAAATAAGCTAAGCCTATTACTAACAATTATGCCTAAGAGTCACCCCCAGAGAACCTCTTTTGTTGCTCAGATGTGGCCTCTTTCTCTAAGCCAATTCTGCAAATAAACTCACTACCCTCCCCCTACATGGGACATGACTCCCAGGGTGTAAATCTCCCTGGCAATGAGGGACATGACTCCCAGGCATGAACCTGGCACTGTCATTGTGGGATTGAGAATGCCTTCTTGACCAAAAGGGGGAAGAGAAATGAAACAAAATAAAGCTTCAGTAGCTGAGAGATCTCAAATAGAGTCTAGAGGTCAATCTGGAGGTCATCTTTATGCATTATATAGATATTTCTTTTTAGTTTCTGGTGTATTAGAATAGCTAGGAGGAAATACTTGAATCTGCTGAACAGTAATCCAGAGGATTTGACTCTTGATGATATATAGCTTTTATTGTGTGACCATGTGATAGTGAATACCTGGTGACTGATACTCCCTTTAACCAGTGTATGGTCAGATGAGTAATAAAATAATAACAAAAATACAAAAATAATGGGGAGGAAGGGGCATGGGGTTGTTTGGGTGTTCTTTTTTTATTTCTTTTTTTTTTTATATACTTTTTTTCTTTATTTTGGAGTAATGAAAATGTTTGAAAATTGTGCCAATGAATTCACAACTATACAATGATACTGCGAGCCACTGATTCTGAACTTTGGATTGATTATATGGTGTGTGAGTATATCTCAATAAAATTGCATTGAAAAAAGGAAGCTCAACAATTATCTAACAGAAGTTCTAGAAGAATGGAAAAGGAAAGAGGGAAAAATACCTATACAGCAACAATAAAAAAAATTTTCCAAAGCTGTAGAGAAACATGTGTCATCAAAACAACAAGATAAATTTTAAGAAGACCAGACTTGTTCTTCTGCCTAGGATGGAGAAAGGTAGACAGAGTGCCATTCCCTCCTTAATAACAAGAAAAAGCTGAAGAATCTACAAATATAATAAGTTTTATCGAGTCCATCAGAGAGCTGAGATAGCAGAACAACCAAGTAGACTGCAATTTAAGGGGAGACAGGCACCTCCATAGAGAGAAGGGACATGAGCAGTGGCTCCCCTCTGGCAGTGCACAGCAGGAAGAGATGAAAAGAACCACACTGTAGATGAGAGGAATTCAGATAAAATTTTCAACAAACTGCTAAAGGTTAAATGTATGCTAATATGAGCACAGACCCCCAGGAGGCACAGAAACTAGGAGAGATCAGGACAACTCCATGGACATCCAGTGGATGCCGTGAAAAAATTTGGAACTGAACAGGAGAGCAGAGAAAACTTCCTCCAATGTGTAACCTGGAGGAAAGACATGAAGTTACACCTGGACCTTTCTCTCTGTAGAACAAAAGCCTGAGGCCAATGGGGAAAGAAGAGCAAATCCTATCATCTCCAAGGAATAGGTAAAACATATTATGGCTGAATGACAAGAAAACAAAAATCCTGTGGCCCTAGAGGAAGGGCAGCAAATTACTTTGGGTCAATATCAGTAGGGGTTGGGAAGGGACAGGAATCCTGAGAAAGATGCACTCCAAGATTCAGCATTCAGAGACATGGGACATGCCCAGAACTGGCCAGGACTGGGGCAGGAACATGGCAAAAGAAGAATTTTCAAACTTTGTACCATGTTAGCAAATTCCAAGTAACAAGCAACAACAAACTACCACTGCTGGAGGGGAATGTGGATGGAAAAAGACTGTTTCTGAGGTTCAAGCATACAAGGAAGTCCAGTAGCTAAGAGAGGAGACAGTACATTGAGGAAAATCGTTCTGTTATCTCGACCCCCACCCAAATTATAAGACAATGCCAGAGGGATTTGAAGCAAGTAGTACACTGAAGGAACCAAAGCAAGAACAAAACCCAAACCCAGCTCATGACTTGACTAAACCTCCCCACACTAACAGCCTAGCAGAATAAGGAGGCCCATTCCCAGGCATAATTACTATTTACTCCATATACAATATTCAGCATTTAATGAAAAAGTATGAAGATCCATCAGGCAGAGAATCAGTAAGGCTATAGAAGAACTGAACAGTACCATCTATCAATTGGATCTAATTGACATTTATAGAATGCTTCATCCAACAAGAGCAGAATACACATTCTACTCAAATTTGCATGGAACAGTCACCAAGATAGACCACATTCTGAGCTATGAAACACATCTCAACAAATTTAACCAAATAGAAAGCATACAAAGAATGCTCTCAAACCACAATGGAATAAATAACAGAAAGATAGCTGGAAAAATCCCAAAATATTGGACATAAACAATACACTTCTATGTAACACAGGACCAAAGGAGAAATAGTCAAAAAAAAAAAAAAAAAAAAAAAGCTTAACTGAAAGAAAAAGAAAACACAACTAATCAAAATTTGTGGGATGCAGCAAAAATAGTTCTTGGAGGGAAACTTACAGGATTATATGCATATATTAGAAAAGAAGATCTAAAATCAAGAATCTAAGCTTCCGTCTTAGGAAACTAGAGAAAGAAGAGCAATTTAAACCTAAAGCATGTAGAAAATTAGAAATAATAAAAATTAGAGCATATATCAATGAAATTGAAAACAGGAAAACAACAGAGAAAATGAACAAAACCAAAAGCTGATTCTTAGAAAGCATCAATAAAATTGATAAACCTCTAACAAGGTTAACCAAGAAGAAAAGACAGAAGACCTAAAGTACCAATATCAAAAATGAAAGTGTGGCCATCACTACTTGTCCCAATATAGGAATATTATGAACAACTCTAGGTCCACAAATTTGATAACACAGATGAATTGGATCAATTCCTTTAAAGACACAATCCATCAAGGAGAAACAGGTATTTTGAACAGGTCCATAGCTATTAAAATGACTCAATTAATAAAATTCAGAAACAGAAAGCCACTGGCCCATAACTATTAAAATGAATTAATAAATAACATTCACAAACAGGAAGCCACTGATCCATATACCTTCACTGGTGAATTCTACCAATCATTTAAGGAAGAAATGATTGCAATTCTCTACAATCTCTTCTAGACAAATCTCTCTTGTGAACACACAATATTGACATAAAAATCTTCAACAAAATATTAGCCAATTTAATCCCACTATGTATAAGAGCTATACACTATGACCAAATTGTATTTATCCCTGGTAAACAATTCCGATTCAACATTTGAAAATCTATTAATGCAATCTGTCACAACAAGAGTCTAAGGAAAAGGCATAGAATTGTATCTACAGCTGCAGAAAATTATTCGACAAAATCCAACACCCAATCACGATAGAAACTCTCAGCAAAGCAGAAATAGAGGGGAACTTCCTTATCTTGTTAAAGAACATCTACAAAAAATCTATAGCTAACTTCACACTTAATGGAAAAATGACACACACAAAATCTCCAGGAAAGAATAAGCAATTATAACAAGGTTGCAGAATACAAGGTTATTATACACAAATCAATTGGAATTTGAAGTTAAAAACACAATACCATTTACCTTACCATCAAAACAGTGAAGTATTTAGGAATAGATCTAACAAAATATATACAAAATTTGTATGAGGAAAAACACAAAACTCTGATGAAAGAAATAAAAACTCTAGCTAAATAGAGAAATATTCCATATTCATGGATGTGAACACTCAATATCATTAATGTGACAGTTCTTCCCAACTTGTCTCTAGATTCAACACAAACCCAATCAAAATCCCTGCAAGTTATTTTGTGGCTATTGACAAACTGATTTTAAAGCTTAAATGGAAAGGCAAAAGACTCAGAATAGCCACCCACACAATACTGATGTAAAACAAACATGGAAGACTGAAACTACCCAACTTCAAGAATTACTCTAAAGCTACAATTATCAAGTCAGTGAGGTATTGATAAAATAATAGACAAATAGATAAATGGAAAAGAATAGAGAGACCATAAATAGGCCCAAACAAATATAGTCAGCCATTCTTTGACGAAGGAGCAAAGTCAATTCAGTGGAAGAAGGTTACTTTTTCCACAAATGGTGCTGGAACAATTTACAATATCCTTCCACCTTTAACTAAAATTAACTCAAAATGCATCTTAGACTTAAATGTAAAATGAAAACCATAAAACGTAGAGGAGAAAATCTAGATGACCTGGGTTTGGCAATCAGTTTTTGGATATAACATCAAAAGCACAATCCAAGAAAGACAAAATTGACAGATTGGACTTCATTAAAATTAAAACTTCTCCTCTGCAAAGGACACTGTCAAGAGAATGGAAAGACAAGCCACAGAGTGGGAGAAGATATGTATAAAACATATATCTGATAAAAGACTTGTATACAAAATATACAAAGAACTCTTAAAACTCAGCAATAAGAAAACAACCTAATTACAAAATGGGCAAAAGATCTTGACACCATACCAAAGAAGAGGTACAGATGGCAAATAAGGATAGGAAATTCCCAATATCATATGTCAATTAAGGGATTGCAAAGTAAAACAACAAAATATCACTTAATAGAATATAAAATCCAAAACACTGAGAATACCAAATTCTGGTGAGGAAGTATCATTCCTTGCTGGTGAGAATGTGAAATGGTACAGTCACTTTGAAAGACAGCTTGGCAGTTTCTTACAAAGCTAAACATAGTCTTAGTATACAATCCAGCAATTACACTTCTATGTATTTACCCAACGTACTTGAAAACTGATGTCCATGCAAAAACCTGCACATGAATGTTTATAGCAGCTTTATTCATAATTGCAAAAAATGGAAGCAATCAAGATGCCCTGCCATTGATGAATGGGTAAACAAATTGTGACACACCCATACAATGCAATATTGTGCAGTAATAAAAAGAAATGAGCTAAGCCTCAAAAAAGACACGATAGATACAGCTTAGGGAAGATGGCAGCATAGAGAGGAGGTGGGAGCTAGTTAGTCCACCTGGAACAACTAATAAGCAATCAGGAACAACTAGTAAATAATCTGGAATAACTGCTGGGGGACAAACATGACTGTCCACACATCACACACCTGGATTGGGAGGAATGCCCAGGATCACAGCATAAAATCTGAAAGTAAAAGCTGTGGACCTGAGCCGGGAGCCCCTTCTCCATGGCAGCCCAAACTGCAAAGCCTCACTGTGCTAGAGAGCAGCACTCTCTGAGCAAGTGAATATACCTCAGCCCAGTTCCAACTGAGGTTTTCATTAACAAATGTTGACCGCTCAATACAAGCTACAAATCCCCAACAAGCAGAAAGAGGCTTTTGGTGATGACTGATCTTGGAGAGCAGAGGACCTCTATGGAGGGGGTGGGAGCCCAGAGGGCCAGGTGCTGTCTCTGGCTTACTGATGAAACTGAAAGTGGCCATGGACTAGCCCTGAAGGGGAGCTTTTTGTCCCTTTCTCAGCTCAGTGGAGAAAGCCTCAGCCATTTTCAGTTCCCAGCACTCTGACCCAGACAAGGGTGGAGATACCAGCAGAGAGCAGAGAGTGGAGATGCCAGCAGAGGGTGGAGATACAAGCAGAGAGCAGAGAGACTATTCAAATGCAAATGATATCTCCACAGGGGGTGTATTTTCCCTAAGAGGAAAGAGGTGGTGCCAAGCTCTACTACCCACCTTCCATTCAGAACCAGACCCCAGAACCTGGGGGAAAAACAGCCATGGGCCATACCTCCTTATGCCAGTCTGGAGTGACAGGCTGACAGGTGCCACCTCCTGGGCAGAAAAGCACAGTGGCTTGAGGCCTCACAGGGTGTATCAATCTTCTAAGACCTGATACTACTGTCTCCTTCTGGGATCTGAGCCTGTTCTGGTCTAGGAAAACCCGATTGGGGTAACCAAGGAAACCAGATGCCTAGACAATGGAAAACTACAACCTACACTAAGAAAATCAAAGTTATGGCCCAGTCAAAGGAACAAACTTACACTTCAACTGAGATACAGGAATTGAAACAACTAATGCTAAATCAATTAAAAAAGATTGGGGAAGATATGAGAAAAGAGATGAAGCATATAATGAAAACACTGGGTAGAAATTGAAAGTTCAAAAAAATAACTGGCAGAATCTATGGAAATGAAAGGCTCAACACAAGAGATGAAATACACAATGGAGACATACAACAGCAGATCTCAAGAGGCAGAAGAAAACACTCAGGAACTGGAGAACAAGATACCTGAAAGCCTACAAACAAAAGAACAGATCAAGAAAAGAATGGAAAAATATGAGCAACATCTCAGGGAATTGAATGACAACACAAAATACAGGAATTTATGTGTCATGGGTGTCCCAGAAGGAGAAGAGAAGGGAAAGGGGGCAGAAGCAATAATAGAGGAAATAATCACTGACAGTTTTCCATTTCTTATGAAAGACATAAAATTATGGATCCAAGAAGTGCAGCATACCCCAAACAATAGATCTGAATAGGCCTACACCAAGACACTTAATAATCAGATTATCAAATGTCAAAGATAAAGAGAGAATCCTAAAAGAAGCAAGAGAAAAACGATCCATCACATACAAAGGAATTTTGATAAGACTATGTGCAGATTTCTCAACCATGGAGGCAAGAAGGAAGTGGTGTGATATATTTAAGATAATGAAGCAGAAAAACCACCAACCAAGAATCCCATATCCGGCAAAACTGTCCTTCAAATATGAGGGAGAGCTTAAAATATTCTCTGATAGGCAATGACAGAGTTTGTGAACAAGATACCTGCTCTACAGGAAACACTAAAGGGAGCACTACAGACAGAAGGGAAAAGACAGGAGTGAGAGGTCTGGAACACAATTTTGGGAGATAGTAGTATAGCAATGTAAGTACACTGAACAAAGATGATTGTGAGTATGGCTGAAAGAGGAAGGTTAGGAGCATGTGGGACACCAGAGGGAAAGAAGAAGGAAAAAGACTGGGACTGTATAACTCAGTGAAACCTAGGGTGCTCAATGATTGTGGTAAAATGTACAAATATGTTTTTACATGAGGTAGAACAAATGAATGTCAACATTGTAAGGTGTGAAAAATAGGGTGGTATTGGGGGTAAAATATAATCAATGCAAACTAGAGACTATAATTAACAGAAACATGGTATTATGCTTCCTTAATGTAACAAAGGCAATATACCAAAGCTAAATGCATATGGGGGAGCATAGGGTAGAGGTATGGGAGTCTTGGCATTGGTGATGCTGTCTTACTCATTATTCTACTATGGTTTAATGCTATCTTTCCTTTTGTTGCTTCCTAGCTGTTGTATTTTTTTTTTTTCTCTTTCTTTTTTTTTTCTTTTGTTTCTCTACCTTCTTTGAGTCTTCCTCCTCCTTTGTGGAAGAAATGGAGATGTCCTTATATAGATAGTGGTGATGGTGGTGAATACATAAATGTGTGACTATACAGGGGCCCATCGATTGTGTACTTAGGATGGAGTGTATGGTGTGTGAACAAAACTGTCTAAAAAAAGGGGGTTGATGGAGAAAGCTTAGGGCACTATGTTGAGTGAAATAAGACAGACACATGAGAACAAATATTGCAGGGTCTCACTGATACGAACTAGTTGTAATATGTAAACTCACAGACATGAAATAGAAGTTACCAGGATATAGAATGGAGCTAAAGAATGGGGAGCGGTTGCTTATTATGAGCAGAATGTTCAACTAGGGTGAACTCAAACATTTGGAAGTAGACAGAGGTGATGGTAGCACATTGTAAGAATGACTAACAGTGCTCAGTGGTGTGTGAATGTGGTGGAAAGGGTAAGCTCAGGGCCACATATGTCACCAGAAGGAAAGCTGGGGAGTAAAAGATGGGAATGTATAAAACAGTGAATCTTGTGGTGGACAATGTCCGTAATTAACTGTACAAATATTAGAAATTTCTCTCACGAACTAGAAAAAATGTATGACATTATAACTAGAAGTTAGTAATAGAGAGGCATATAGGGAAAAAATATATACCTATTGCAAACTATATACTACAGTTAGCAATATTTTAACATTCTTTCATCAACAGTAACAAATGTACTATACCAGTATTATGAATCAATAATGGAGGGGTGGGGTTAGGGGTATGGGAGGATTGGAGTTTCCTTTTTTTGTCTTTATTTCTTTTCTGGAGTAAAGAAAATGTTCTAAAAATTGAAAAAAAATTAATTGTGGTGATGGATGCACAGCTGTATGATGGTACCATGGGCAACTGACTATACACTTTGGATCTCTGGATAATTGTATGGTTTGTGAACAATCTCAATAAAAAAAGAAAAGACATGGTATAATCTTAGGTGCATATTGATAGGTGAAAGAAGCTATTTTGAAGAGGCTACTTACTGCCTGAATCCAACTATATGATATTCTGGAAAAGGCAAAACTATACTGACAGTAAAACGATGTCATGACATTATCCATTTATCAAAATCCATAGAACTGTGCGACACAGCGAGTGAACTCTAATGTAAACTATGGACACTAATTAATAATAATATATGAGCATTTGTTCATCAATTGTAACAAATATACCACACTAAGGCAAGATGCAGATAATAGGGGAAACTGTGAGCAGGAGAGATAGGGGGTATATGGGAACTCTCTGTACTGTACTATATACTCAGTTTTGTTAAATGTAAAACTGCTATAAAATATAAAATCTATTGTATATATGGTAACAATAAAATTTTTTAAAAAATACATGGAACTACACTACACAGTGAACCCTAAGGTAAGCCATGGACTTTAATTAATAGTACAAATATAAAAATGTGCTATCATCAATTGTAACAAATGTTTCACACCAATGCAAGTGTTGGTGGTGGGGTGCTATATGGGAATCCTGGATTTTATGCGTGATTGTTCTGTAAACCAACAACTTCTCTAATAAAGAAAAGAAGAGAGAGAGAGAGAAAAAAAATACATAGAGTCCATCAATTCTTTTTAAAAATGAGTGAGAAATACAAATTTTTTTAAAAAACAAAAGCTAAGAAAATGCATTACTAGCACACCTGCACTATAAGAAATAGTAAACGAAGTTCTTCAGGCAAAAGGAATATGATGCTAGCTAGAAACTTGGGTCTACCAAAAAAAAATTAATAATAAATAAGGAAGATCTCTGGAAATGATTAAAATAAAGGTAAATATGTCAGATTTATTTTCTTGTCTTAAATGTCTCTAATACTAAGTGACTGTTTAAAATAGGGGTCAGCAAATTTTTTCTTGTATAGGCTACCCACTAAATACTTCAGTCTTTGCAGGCAGTATGGTCTCTGTGGCAACTAGTGCAACTAGTTAACTCTGCTGTTGTAGCATGAAAACAACCATGGACAGTATGTAAACAAATGAGCATGGATATATTCCAATAAAACTTTATTTAGAAAGTAGGTGAGAGCCCAGATTTGGTCCTTGGACTTCAGTTTGCAAGCCCCAGTCAAAAGGATAAACACTAGCAATGTATTGTGGAAATATAGCACATGTAAAATAAAATGTATGACAATAGTATAAAAAGCAGAAGAAAGGAACTAGGAGTACACTCTTGTTAGGTTCTTACACTATACTTGGAGATACATTTTTTGATGCTAGACTGGATTAATTGAAAATGTTTATTGTAAATCCTAGGGCTTATTCTTTATCTAGTGTCTCTTAGAAATCAAATCAGTGGTGCTTGGCTAGTTAGGATTGTAGATGTGATTGTCGAGAGGGAAATTTAACATTTGAGGAACTCTCAATGGCTTTCAGTGCATTGCCAACAATAATACATACATTACATATCTTATGTAAATTCAAGTATTTGACTAATGATTTGAAAGAAGTGACTCCTGTTCTTTATTTCCAGTTTTTCTCAGTGGATTTTTTCCAATGGCTAAAATGCTCTGGGAAATGAACAGGATTTTCCAGACTCATGCTTTATTAAAAACCACAACAGAGTTCAGTATCTATTTCACGGGTCATGTCCCTGAAGAGTTTGCAAACGGATATATGTTTTGTTGATTTAAATACCCAGCAAATAAATATCAAATGTTGATTACTTCTGATATAATTTCTGTGTTACTGTATCTATGGGATAATATATTTTGAAAAGAATAAAAATTATAAAGCATCAGAAACCTCTAATCATCAGCATAATCTGTGATCCACAAAGCTCAGTTCCATACAGAAGTCACTTTTGTTTAGAAAAAAAATTTTTTTTCAGCAAAATTACAAGAAATAAAGAAAATATTCCTACTCTTGCATTAACTCCCTCTGTGACTAGTCTTCTCCCAAACAGTTGGAAGAACTCACGAGGCACCTGAAACACTGATAATGATGCTATCTGGACCTTGGGATCTCTGACAATGATGAATGATAAATCTTTAAATCAATGATCCTTACCATTTTACTGCAGGCAGTCTTGTTTGTCATACACCCAGCCTCTTGTCCCTTGTAAAAGAGCAAAAGGGCAATGAATTAAGATTATTTTTTTCTGGTTCAGTTGATGTTTCTAAAAAGCATTCCTTGGAAAGGGACATGGAATAAAACTGATACTAGAAGATAAAGCTTGAAGATAATATCATTATTGCCAGATAAGATCAAGGGCTCACAGAACATGGCTCTCAGATAGATACTCAGGGCTTTTCTCCACCCTTAGAACTCATACACAAGGGAGCTTAATTAGCATGCCCGGGTTATAGATTTCTTAATCACCATGATTCACAGGTTAAATTAAAATTAACAATACTCTGCAATTGCTCATCCATTGAAAGAACACAGCTGTAACCAACAACAAAAAAAAAAAGGAATAAGAAAGCAAGTCAAAAGAACGGAAATGGCTGGTTGTGGATTCATTGCACATGTTTTTGGGTTTTCATCTTCCAGTCTCCACCCAACACCCTTCTTTTTGCTTTTCTTTACTGGGCTCATGGATATTTTTCTTCCTTTTGTTAGTATTTTGCATCTGCAGCTGTATCTTCCTTTGGAGGAGACCACAAAAGTAGATTCTGGAAACTTAACTAGTCAGGGTGAATGTTCACTGGCCCTCAGCATTTCTATACCAAAATTAAGCCAAAGAAAGGATCAGAGCCAATTTTTATTATTTTTATTTTATTAAAGTTTCCTGATAGTGCAATATGTTTATTACATTAACTTAAAATATTACTAAATTTGGCAATGAGCCAAAAGACAAATGCAGACAAATTTAGCCCTGGAGGGTTTAAATTTAAATAGTGTTCCAGGTTCTAGCAAATCAGTATTATAAATTTTGGATCAACTAAAAAGTGATATCTAATCCCTTTGGGTCAGATAATTCTATGAGAATCTAATGAAAAACAGTGAACTGTTTCCCGAAATAAATTCACTAAGTATATTAACACAAAATTTTATTGCATAATTTCAGGAGATTTATGATCCCACTAAAGGCAATTTGTAGATCAGTTAAGAATACTTGGTCAAAACAAAGTATCTTCAGTGACAAAGATAGTCACAGATTTTTAAACTGTAATTAGACTAATTAAGTGATACAAACTGTTAGGTAAAATAGCTGAATATTTTAGCAAATTCTACTACAGAAAAGTTAGCAAGTCAGGCCTGAGTTCTCCAATTTTGTTTTCTGCAATTCAGTCTTCCCAAATATACTATATATCCTGTTCAATGTGCATGACCTAAGAAAATAATTTTCAAATGTTTAAATCAAATCTGTCCTCACCAAGGTTCATTGCCATTTATACAAGTCTCCCAAAGCAAAGCACAAAATGCTCACAGTGCAGGCTCATGTGATTCCTTTCACCCAAACCAACACCTTTTTAATTTCTGATTAACAGCACAAGACTCCTAAGCTATAAAAATAAAATAATTTATTAACAAAGAAAGTAATTTATATTTTACCCAATTGTCACAATAAAAATATATATATACAGTCAAACTAAAGAGACCACTAAAGGCTTTTTATATCTACCCTTCTGGTTGATTAGATATTACTTTACCAGATAAAACAGAAACGTTTCTTTTTTCCCCTGTTTTGTGATTTTTTTACATGAAAAATAATATTAAGCTATAAAAATGAATCATAATTAGATGCACATAATTTTCACATTTAGTTACACACTTAATAAATTGCTTTAATATAAAAGAATCATCAAAATCAGGACTGTTTCTGAGAACCTAATATTGGTCCCTCACTGTTATGAATAATATGAACCACTAAAACCATTATTTCTCTACAAGATCCTACCCTCAGAGATTCTGATATAATTAGTCTGGGTTGTAGCCCAGGCATCAGGATTTTTAATATGCTGGGTTTGTCTTGTAGCACTACTATCTATAGCTGACGTTTCACCTCGTTATTGTACAGGTTTTTAAATCAGTATTTCTAATTTTTCTGATTGCGTGGAATATGTAGAAAATTGAGATATTTGCACAGCTCTCTGGGGGTAAATAAGGAAGGCTATATGTAGCCAGATGGAACCAGCCCCAAAATCTCAGCTGCCCCAGCTGAAGCAGGCTATCCTAGGGCCAAAGGGGCCAACATGGAGGCACTCCAAAATGCATTAACTTCTTTGAAGCTCAAAGATTGAGACATTCTGTCTTAAATTACACTAAAATGTAGAGTCAATGAACAGCAAGAAGAAATAAGTATAAATGAAAGCTTTTGACTCCGATTTCCCCCCCTTTTCTTAGAGGCTAGCTGAGCTTGGGGCTAGTTGAGATGAGGATTTTCATAGAGTGGAATAGGCAATTTCAGGGGATTTCAGAAGACCCACCTGGCACAAATTCATCCTTCCTTTTGAATCATAAAAGAAGTAACCTAATTCTTTGTTCAACTCCAGAGTCATTTCGTGCAAGCCCCAGTGATATTGTTCTAGGCCCTCTTATCAAGGCTAGACAAGATTAGGAATTGTCATTTCCTTTATTTTACCTTAAGCTCTAATATGAGAAAAATATGGAGAGCTTAATAATCACCAGCACCTGAACCTAATAATAATGGATTTAAAAGCTCTGAAACCATTGCAATAAAAGAAAGAAGCAAAAATCCATTTTTATTAAAATTACATCTTTTTAATAGGAAAAAAGAACATAGAGCATATGGAATAGGAATATAAAATAAGACAGAACAATCTGATTTTAATTAGGTGTAATTAAAACTTGTACATTTGGGACTACGAAAGAACAGAGAATATGTAGTTTCAATTACTATTTCCTGAACACAGGGAGGAGGGAATGTAGCTTTTACAATATGAATTAAATCATTCCAGAAGTGCTGTGCTAAAGTAAATTTCATATTTTAAAACTTTTGGAAAAATGCATATTTATGCAAATAAGAATTTCTGGAGGTTTTCTTAGGAAGTGATTCAAAATCAAATGTCAGAGGTTGGGGGGAATAATTTGTAGGGATCTTTCTCTCTCCCAGAAATGTTCATGAAGCATCATCTATGGATAGTGCATACTTTCCCTCTACACTGAAAACTTAACTCAAAACAAGGATAAATTAATAGAAAAGAAGGGGAAGGAAGGAAAAGGACAGGAGGAGAAGAAAGAGGACCAGGAAAATACGTTGAGAATTTATCACTTGCCGCACCACAAAGATATCACAGACATTAATGGCATTACACTCTGGGGAAGGAACCAACTGCCTGAAAGTTAGTCATGAAGGGAAATCTTCCCAGAGGACAGAGCTGCAAGCAAACTTGGTTCATCTTGTTTAGAGGAAGAAGTAGCCTGAGGTTAGGATATATACAATTCCTGGCAGCAGCAAGTTGGCTTGTCCACATGCACAGAAACCTTAGAATTTGGTAAAAAGAGAAATGTGGGATCAAGGCAAGTTTATGGACTTATTGGAGGGGTACAAAGAGTGTGGAGGATTGTTGTTATCTCACATTAAAGCCTACCAGAGAGTATAGGAAGCACTCAACAACCAGTGACAGAGGATGACTTATCTTATGGATGACAGCCAAGCTCTCTCTTCAGCCATCCAGTGCTCACACAAAGGACATACGTGGATAGTAGCAGGAATGAATGTTATTCAAGAACCCAAACCATTGACTCTTTTTCTTTAAGGTTAATCTAGCTACTCCCTTGACTGCCCATTCCTGCAACAGCAGAGACCTACACAGCATCAAACCTCTAGAAGACCAGCCTGCTCCTTAGGGATGGATTGATTACATAGAATGCTTTTCACTCTAATCCTGGGGCAAAAAAAAAAAAAAAAAAAAGATATGTATTCAGGATATGGACTTGCATTCCCTGCTTCTGCTAGCACTACTCTACAAAGGCTTACAGAGCATCTGATTTGTCCATATGGAATCCCACATACCATACTCCAGACCAAGGATTCCACTTTACAGTGAAGGAGATAGGATTATGGCATTACATGACTATGGGTTCAGTAATCCTGCCATAGACCACATGGCCTGGAAATTTCCAGCCTGATAGAATGTTTGGATAGTAAAGTAAAGGTGAAGGTGCCAGATCAGTGACCGTACTTTTAGTTGTTGGGAACTGTCTTCTCTGGTGCCAATAGCCAATGTACAGTGTTGTGTTCCCAGTAGCTAGAATACATTGGTCTGGAAACTAAGGAGTGGAAAAAGGATTTGTCCTCTCACCATAACTCCCAAAGCCTCCCTCAGGTTTGATAATTTGCTAGAGTAACCTACAGAACTCAGAAAAACTCTATACATGTGATTACAATTTTATTATAGCAAAGTATGCAAATCAAAAGCAGCCAAATGAAAAGGTACATAAGGTGAGGGTCCCAAACAAAAACCTTCCATCATCTTTGGGGATGTATTATCTTCCCAACACATCAATATTTGATAATATTGCCAACAATATTGTCAATATTGTTTTGGGTGAGCATCAGATCTAGAGGCTTCACTATGAAAGCACTATTAATTGAATCATTAGCCATGTGGTTGATGGTTGAAATAAACTCCCAGGCCCTTCCCCAACAATCTAATCACATATGAGGTATTTTTGGCTGGACCAGCCCCCCACTTGAGTCATCTTGTTAGCATAATTCATGTTAACATAAATTATCAGGTGTGATCTCTGAGAGACAATCACAAATAAAGGCAGTCCAATCACTCAGGAAATCCCACGAGTTTGGAGGTCACCTCCCAGGAACCAGAGCCAAAGACCAGCCAAATTCTTTGTTACACAGGAGCCTCTAGCTTTATCCACTAGCCATATGAATGAAGTCTTTTTGTAGAGATTGCAGCCAAATACAAATAGGAAGGGTCTATGACGTGTATATCCAAGCATTGCAAGGTAAGGACCACGCAGACTATTGCATATCCTCTTGACCCACCTTTCTTTTTTTCCCAGCTGTCTCTCTGCACATCTCTTTCTTTCTGCCCTGGGCTTTTTTTGTTACTCAGCATGGAAAACTGAAAGACTCACTCAATCTTGCTGTGCATTGTGCACCCGGAACTGCAAAGGAGTCAACACCACTTTGGGCAACGTTTGACCATTGGGGGATGGGAACCAGTGGCTAAGATTCCCCTCTCCCATGTCTAGGGCAGACAATTCTGAGGTGCGTTCTATACTGTTCCTCAGAGAGTCCATAGTGGTAACCAGCTCAGTAATGTACCTTTTAACTGTCTTTTTCTCCTTTTCTATTTCAGTCTTGGTCTTCCAACTTTGATTTTCTAGGACATCTTCCCAAAGTAAACTACCAACAAGAAAGGAGTCTTTGCTTTCAGAAAGAACCTAAGTTAAGGCAGCTATGGAGGTTCCCCCAAGAAATTTGTGCCTGATTTTTTGATTACTATAAAATAAGCACCTAACATAGTGCCTCACACATAGTAGATATTCAGTAAATATATGTTTGCTTAATGAAGGAGTGCACAATGACATTGATCCATTATTATACCTTATGGATACTATAGTTTGACAAAAACTGTTTTTCTTTCTCTTAACCAAGCTGCCAGCCTTACCCTTCACATACCCCTGCCTGACTCCCTGTTCTGACTACCTCCTCTGTCCTGACTACCCTGAAACCAAATCTTGCAGCTGTGGGACTACAGAGAAAAATAACTTGGACTGCAGGGGAGGAAAAAGGAAAAACGCAACCTGAGACCCCAACTCTTCTAAATACCAAACTTGTCTTCCCTCTCACTCTCTCACATTGGCTACTCAGGTGCCTGATTCTCCTAACTGGGTAGTTCTCATCCCCCTCCTCTCCCAGGCCTTACAGACTCCATATGGCCTAATTACTATTAGGGAAATTATTCTGAACTAAGTGGTCCTAACTGCAATCTCAGTAAACCCTTCACCCATTTCAGTGGAAACCAAACTGTCCTAATCGCACCCTCAATAAATTGCTCAACCATCCCAGTGATCAATTTCCTTACTATCTTCCAGTGTTTTTTCCTCCAACCCATTCCCAGCCCTTAAAAAGTGTGCTGTCCTTTGATTCAAAGTTATGTTCTACTCTCTCGTCTGCTATAGCAGTCTCCTGAATAAAGTCATCCTTGTCTGTTTAATATTGTCCAGTACAGTTTTTCCTTTGACAAGTTGAATGTATATTCAACTAAGAAAATACCTCCACAGTGATCCATATTGCATTTCTTTGCCTTGGCTACAAGAATATTTTGAGAAGCATTATTTAAAAATCAAGATAAGCTATGTATGTGGAAAGTTGCTAATCTATAAATCTAATAACATTATTTGTTTTAAAAAAATCAGGTTAGTGCAGTTTAGTTGTTTTCAGAGAACCATGTAGATTTTAGGCATTCGAGTCTACAAATGATCCTTTGTATGGGGGCATGTGTCTGTCTCTAATCTTTTGACCTTTAAGATCCATGATTTCTCAGGGTTAACAGGAATAGTTCTATGAAATGAGTATATATCTGAAGCTCTTTCAGAACCCTGGAATTAATTTCTCTGGCCCTGCATACTTGAATCCAGAGAAGAGTGGAATTTAACATACACAAATTCTAACTTGAATGACAGTTTCTAGCAGTATTTCATTAATGAAGCTGATGCTTTAACATGGGATCTTTGTCTGACTCTCTGACACTGTAAACATGAATATCTGAGAAACTACACCAAAGAATGAATGTTACAACTGATCTTCCCATCTCTGCCTTACACCTACCCATGACATTATTCCTTCTTCACCCCACCTTCCTACCTGATACTTGTCAAAATTTGCAGTCTCTTAGTGTAGGAGAGGTAAGAGTTATAGTTGGGGTAAGATTCAGTCCTCTGGCTGCCTAAGAAAAGATGCACCCTTGTAGTAGAGGAATAGTTGTCCTGTCATATGATTGATTATGTTTTTTGTCCAATTTGTTTTCTTAGTCTCTGTAATGGCAATTTCATATCTCCACTTCTTTGGAACCTCTTGACCCTTTTTTGTCTGGGAAGATGCTCCTGCTTCCTGCTTCACAGAGAAATATAGGAGCTATTGGGGATGTATTCAGTATCTGCTACCAAACCTACTGGCCTATCTGCATCTGGACCAACTCTTCTGCCATCTAGAGGTGTTTTCCCTCCCTGTGTAAGGTAAATCATTCTTGCCATCACAGGAATGTGCATATGTCCCTAATCTTTTTTCCTTCCACTCCCCTACTGGCTTATGCATTCCACTTCCTGGAATGCACTGACTTGTTCTCCTTTGATATCAGCAAACATGCTGAGCTCTTTCTGTCTCAGAGCCTTTATAACCGTTCTTTTTCCTTTGTCAAAAACACCCTTCTTAATGTTCCTTTCTCATTCAGAGCTCAGTTTAAATGTCAACAATCCAGAAAGACCTTAGGAGGAAACCATTTCAAAGTAGCCCTCCCCTATTCCACCCTCATTTTCAATGGACTAGTTATCACAAATTGTAGTTAAGTGTTTATTTGATTGCTTCTTCAGTGTAAGCCCCCCTACCCTCAGCCCTGTCCCACACCAGTCTGTAATCTTTGAAAAGAAAGAAACCACATGTATTTTGTTGAACTCTGAATATCCAGAGCTGAATGCATGGATCTTATACCATTGATTCGTCCATATTTCTCCAGTATCTGCCACCTCACTCTCTTTAATGAACTCTTCCAATTATGCTCAATTCCCCCCATATTTTAATCATCATCATCATTAACATCATCCTTTAATCAATCATTTCCCTCTACCCCCAAATGTCTTTTCCACTTCACAAAGAAAATGCTCAAAGGAATCATTTATACTCTCTGTTTCCATTTTCTTGTTTCCCATTATGTCTTAAAGCTATACCAATCATTATCATCCCACATTGTTTACCTCTCCATCTTTCCTAAAACTCCTTGTGTACCTCCTACCACTCTCGCCATTCTCCTTAGTCTTTTCTTGCTGGATCAGCTAGCTTTAACATCTTTAAAATCCATCTATCCATGCAAGATTTTTCAGGCTTCACTTCTCTCAGCAATTTATCCATGCCTATGACTCCAAAGGCCATCTCTAGACCAATTACTCCTAATTGTTTATTTTTAGGTCAGACCATCTCTTCTGAGCTGCAGACCTGTATATCCAACTGTGTACTTAACAGCTTTTCTCAGAAATCTCAAAGCACCTCAACCTAAACATTTCCAAAGCCTAACTCACGACATAGTCCTCCTAGGACTTTCACGTTGCCTCTCTTGCTCACTAGGAACACCATCCATGCAGCCACATAAACCAACATGAGTCATTCTGACATTCACCTCCCTAAACCTCCATATCCAATTCATCACCAAGTCTTACTGATTTTACCTCTTAAATCATTCTCAACTTTGCCTAATTCTCTTTCTTTCTAATACCCTTGCCCTAGCCAAAGTGGGTTACTATTACCTTTTCCCTAATCTCCTATGAAAACTTCATTAATAACCATCTTACTAGGCAGAAATTACATTGAAAATATTTACAATCAATACCAGACATAGCATTCTGGAGGCCGATTGCTGCACCTGGTTTGCAATTCTGGCATGGAATTAGGGTTGCCTGAGTAGAAGACATTTGGGGCCCAGGGTAACACCTACTTCTAACAAGAGTAAAATTATGTCAGTTTTGTACTGTCACAAACTGACGGACGCATAATGGTGCATACTGGTTGTATTGGTCTCCTAGGGCTGTTATAACAACAACCACAAACTGGGTGGCTTAAAACAACAGAAACTTATTCTCTCAAGTTCTGGAAGGTAGAAGCCCAAATCAAGATGTCACTAGGGTCATGATCTGTCTGAAAACTCTAGGAAAGGATCCTTTCTTGCCTTTTCCTAGTTTCTGGCAGTTAGGGCAATATTGGCATTCCTTGGTTTGTGGCAGCATAAGTTCTGTCTCTGCCTTCAGCATCACATGCCTACCTTTCCTCTGCATCTGAGTCTCCCTCTTCTTGTAAGGGCACCGGACATAATGCATTAGGGTATGTTTGCAAAGATCCTATTTCCAAATAAGATGACTGTGCCAGTTTGAATGTATTATGTCCCCCAAACCCCATTATCTTTGATGTAATCTTGTGTGGGTGGACCTATCAGTGTTAATTAGATTGTAATTCTTTGTGCCCCACCCAGCTGTGGGTGATGACTCTGATTGCATAATTTCCATGGAGGTGTTGGCCCGCCCATTCAGGGTGGGTCTGAATTAAATTACTGGAGCACTATATAAGATCAGACAGAAGGAGCAAACTGCTACAGCCAAGAGGGACACTTTGAAGAAAGCACAGGAGCTGCAGATGAGAGACAGTTTGAAGATGGCTGTTGAAAGCAGACTCTTGCTCCGGAGAAGCTGAGAGAGGACAAATACCCCAAGTGCAACTAAGAGTGACATTTTTGAGGAACTTCAGCCTAGAGAAGAATGTCCTGGGAGAAAGCCATTTTGAAACCAGAACTTTGGAGCAGACGCCAGCCACATGCCTTCCCAGCTAACAGAGGTTTTCTGGACACCATTGGCTATCCTCCAGTGAAGTTACCCCATTGTTGCTGTGTTACCTTGGACACTTTATGGTCTTAAGACTGTAACTGTGTAACCAAATAACCCCCTTTTATAAAAGCCAGTCCATCTCTGGTGTTTTGCATTCCAGCAGCATTAGCAAACTAGAACAATGACATTCACAGGTACCAGTAGTTAGGACTTGAACATGTCTTTTTGGGGGACACAATTCAACCTACAACACTTGTGAATGACATCTTGGCCTAACCTATCATATCAAAACAAAAATGGATCTTTAAACACACACACACACACACACACACACACACACACACACACACACAAACATGCACATGCTTTAAACTCTTCAATGCCTGCCCAGTTTTTAACATGACCACAGGTCCTGTATGGTCTGGCCCTTGACTACCATTTTAATATCAAATTGCTTCATGATCCAACTGGCTTTCCTCAACACAGGCAACCAGGTGACTGAACTGTAAGATGCATTTAAAACCCAGGGTGTGTGCAAGAACCCCCAGCAGAAGATAATGTCCATTTAAGATCAGCTCAAAGGAAAAATTACAAAGTGGATGAAAAACTCAGTGCCATATGATAGTCATAAATGAGAGCCTCTAGAGAATATGTTAACCTGAAATGAAACCATATATTTTTATGAATTTTAGAAAGGCAATTTGGCAAATTATACTATAAGTTCTTAAAATGTACATGCCCTTTTACTCAGCAGTTCCAACCCTCGAAATGCATCTTAAGTAAAAAATATATTCAGATAGTTTTTTGCACACAGATGTTAAATGCAGTTTCATTTATCATAAAGAAATATCTGAAAGCTGCTAACCATAGTTGATTAGTAAAATAAAGTATGGTTTAACTATACAAGATGTGATATGCAGCCATTAAAAATGGTTAAGAAGAATGTTTTAAAATTTAACAAATGTTTAATATGTATTATCAAGTGGAAAAATTGAGTTACAAAATAGAATGTGCAGTGTGGTTCCAATTTATATATATAGACTCAGAATAGACCCAAACCAAGTGGTTAATTTAGGTGATGGGATAGCAAGTAATTTTCTTTTCCTTCTTTATATATATATTTTTTATTTTGGAAATGTTCTTTAAAAATAGAATTGTCTTTATAAATGGAGGGAGGGGTATATAACTCTAATACGTTTTACTAAGAGATGGTAGTTTATGGCTTCTGAGATGAGGGTATACCAACATGCTCTTTACTGACATTGTGGTCTGATTTAGAAAACAGACCTCTAAATGTCTATGACATGTGGATAATGAAACAATTTCTGCTGAAAAGAGTTAATGCACTTTCTGGGCTTCTATTTTTTTCCTGTGAATTTTGATGATGTGTTAAGGTGATGCAGCAGTTTTTTTTCTAAGCCCCAAGAACAATTTTTATTGAATATGATTTTCTTCAAATAACTTTTACATATTAAAAGACTGAAATAGAATCAAAACTTATAAAACCAGACAAGATGAGGAAAAACAAGTTCAAAGAGTCTGTTCTACTTTTTCAAAAAAAGCACCATGTTTCTTCATAGCTTTCTCCAATAAAAAGACCTATATACTTAGCTTCTCAAAGTCTTTTTGAATTTGGTATAAATTAAAGAGGTTTGGGTGATATCTGAGAATAACATCAAGCTAAGAAAGTTTCTATTATATAATGGCAAACAACTTTCAAGCCCATTCCATAAGATAAGGTTTAAATTTGCACTGGGTCAAGAAAATTTTAATCCAAATTATTTGCTGAGTTCTTTTACTTTCAGTGTCTATTTTCTACATGTTCATTCTAGCTGACAAAATCTTCAGTAGTGATGCCATAAGGAATGCCTGGCAAAAGTTAAGCCAATGTACCAATTGGTTATTCACATTGAATCAACTTTCCTATAAAATCATTTTTTATTATATAAGTTTGTTTTTGGTGTTAAGGAAAATTACAATTTCAATATGTAAGTCTCTTAAAATATCTAGGTTGCTTATTCCAACCAGACAAAAGCTCCCTTTTTTACAGGGGAAAGGAATTACAGATAACCTTCAATATATTTTTGTTTCCCTTTTCTTCATCTTTATTGCCTTTTTTTATGTATTGCTTCAATTACTCCATATCTGTCTTATTAACAGATTACCTTTTTGTCCTTCGATATGTCACACTAGATTACTATTCTGTAGTTCCAGTCTTGTCATATCATCTTTTTTCCATGTATCTGCAACAACAACTTGTTGACTAAGAACTCACACTGACACAACTCAGTCTGGCATTAATGTCTCTCCATGAATCTATAATATCTACTCAATTCCACCTAAACTACTTCTCAACAGATATCCTCTAATCTGGGCTGGTTGCTCTCTTTTCTTACTACGTGGCATGTTCTTTCTTTTCTTGTCATTCCTCATGCATTTATCCCCATTTAAAATATCCATTCTGGGCCTCTCCCTCTCTCCCCTATCCTTAGCCAAATTAATATTCTATCTCAATTCTTTGAAATCCTTTGGCTACCTCTTTTAATTCCTCACTGTTTCACCATTTAATTTAATTATCTCTAATAATTATCTGTCAAACCTATACATGTTTAGTTGTTGATGCCCCAACAAAATTATAAGCTTTTAGTGGTTAGAGATAGCATTTTAAAACTTTATATTGCACTTAACTATTAGAATAAACTGGAAAATTTATGTATTGGGATGAATAAACTTTGGAGACATCACTTAATTATATTGCTTTTCATTATATCATCCAGAACATGATTACTAGTTTTAGGAATGCTTTCTAAAATCATGAATTTGTCCAATTACTCAGACCCTATATAACAATTCAAAATGAGTCAAAGACCTAAATATAAGAGCCAGTACCATAAAATTCCTAGAAAAAAATACAGGGAAACATCTTCAAGATCTAGCCATAGGAGGTAGCTTCCTAGACCTTATACCCAAAGCACAAGCAACAAAAGAAAAAAAAAAATAGGTAAATGGGACCTTCTCAAAATTAAATACTTCTGTGTTCAAAGGACTTTGTCAAAAGGGTGCAAAGGCAGTTAACTCAAAGGGAGAAAATATCTGGAAACCACATATCTGATAAGGGTTTGATATCCAGAATATATAAAAAAATTCTACAACTCAACAATAAAAAGATGAACAGCCCAATTAAAAAATGGGCAAAAGACAGGAATAGACATTTCTCAAAGAGGAAATACATATGAAAAGATGTTCATCTTCACTAGCTATTAGGGAAATGCAAATCAAAATCACAATGAGATATCATCTCATACCTACTAGACTGGCCACTATTAAACAAACAGGAAACCACATGTGTTTGAGAGAATGTGGAGAAATTGGAACACTTATTCACTGCTGGAGGGAATGTTAAATGTACAGCCTCTGTGGAAGACAGTGTGGCAGTTCCTCAGAAAGCTAAGTAATCCTGCTGGTAATCCTGCTACTTGGGATATACCCAGAAGATCTGAAAGCAGGGACATGAACAGACACTTGCACACCTATGTTCATAGAGCCATTATTTGCAATTGCCAAAAGATAGAAACAACTCAAGTGTCCATCAACAGATGAATGAAGAAACAAAATGTGGTATATACATATGATGGAATATTATTCAGCAGAAAGAAGGAATGAAGTTCTGAAGCATGCGACAACATGAATGACCCCTTGAGGACATTATATTGAGTGAAATAAGTCAGACACAAAAGGACAAATATTGTATGATCTCACTAATATGAACTAATTATAATATGTAGACTCATAGACATAAAATCTAAAATATAGTTTACCAGAGGATAGAATGTGGCTAGAGAATTGGGAGTGGTTGCTTAATATGTGCAGAATGTTTAACAAGGTTGAACTTAAACGTTTGGATATGGATTGAGGTGATGGTAGCACATTATTGTGAGTATAATTAATAGTGCTGAATTCTGAGTGAATGTGGTTGAAAGGGGTAGTTTAGAGTCATGTATGTAACCAGAAGGAAAGCTAGAGGTGAAAACATGGGAATGCATAACACAGTGACTCTTTTGATGGACAATAACTGTGATATACAGTACAAATAATAACAATGTCTCTCATGAACTAGAAAAAAATGTATGACACTATTACCGAGAGTTAATAATAGAGGGCTATTTGGAAGAAAAGGTACCTACTGCAAAGTATGGACTACAATTAACAGCAGTATCTTAATATTCTCTCATCAATAGTAACAAATGTACCACATCAATCCTAGGAGTCAATAATAGGGAGGGATAAGGGGTATGGGATATTTTAGGCTTTCTTTCATATTTTTATTTTGTATTATTATTACTATCATTGGAGTAATGAAAATGTTCTGAAATTGATTGTGATGATGATTGCACAACTATGCGATGATACTGGGGGACAATGATCATAAACTTTGGATGGATTGTGTGAATATATCTCAATAAAATTGTATTTAAAAAAAAAAGCCTTCAAAGTAGGAGAAAAAGAATTGGTAGCTTTGAAGCATTAAAGGGAGGTCAATAAGGTGAAGGAGAGCTGTATGAGACAAGCATGACATTGTCAAGTTCCAGATCATGCAGGGCATTAGAGGCCATGAGAAAAATGTGGATTTGATTTTAACTGAAATATGATTTGATTTGTTCTTTAAGCTCAGCTTTATGACTATGTGGACAATGGTTTAGAAAATATCCAGTAAGCCAAGATGTTTATGCTTTAAGTAAAACACAAAACTACATCATTCATAGTTTTTAACTTTAATAACTGGTCATAAGACAATCAGATTTTTCAGTGACAGTTGGTCATGAGATAATTGTCAGGTTTTAAAATGACAGTTGTTTCATTACTTCTAGAGAACCCTACCATTTTATTTATATGTTTCAGGGATGATTTTTAAAATGCCTCTAGTTTAGCTTCACTAAACTTATTTTACATTAATACTATGTGGAATGATATCTGTGTTGGTCATCTATGTCCTGAAGGGTATTAGGAGACATCTGTATGGCATAACTTGTCCTATCCAAATCCCCAAACTGGAGTTTTCTGATGAAAGTATACCTCAGTAATCTTCGATACTGCCAAATTCAAAAAGATCTGTTTGCCTCTGTTTAAGATTAAAGCTAATTTGAACCACTTCATGCTTACAGCTAAGAAAAATGGTTAATGTCTTTCCCCACTATTACCTTAGACTTAATTTTTCAGCTAATATTTTTCTAAACATCTCAAGAAACGGCTTGGAGAAGGTTAATTGTGTTTCTGTGGAGATAGACCTTTGGGAGAAAAGTAAAAGCTTGTATCTATATCCCCTCATCTGTAACATCCTTTCCAATTCATGATACAAAATGACCTAAATTAACAGAAAAACATGTAGGAGTTCAGTTTACATGGCCCTTGTGATTGCCCTCATGAAATCACAAAACCCATCCAATTTTCATCTTATCTTGAAGTGAGATGAGTAGATGTTAAATAATCCTCTTTTTCCTCTCAACATATTTCAGTGACAAATTCCACTTTAAATAGTTACATGATTATAAGCTCTGAAATTAAATTTCATGATGAATAATTAAGCACCACTCTTCAGAGTCCCTGGGAGAAACCACATTTTCTGCAGCACAAACACTTGGAATAATCGATTGGGAGTCAATTGACGAAGCACTTCAGATTTAATTTGCAGTGCTGAAGGATCCTCCTTCACTTTAGCCATTAGGGAGTGTGCTGCTGCTTCTCCTCGTCCCATTTTGTGAGGGGGGGAAGGGGGCAGCAGGACTTTACCTTGCTTTAGTATTGTTCTGTCCTGTGAGATGCGATTCCTCACTTGGTTTTAAAATATACCCATAGATGAGAGTTTCATATTGACTGCAAAACAGTAACTGGATGAATGTCCTGTCAAATTATTTAACCCTTTTTATTGAGAATCATAGGCAGGAACAATGAAAAACATAATTTAAAAATTTCTGTTAGCTGTTTTTTATTCTGTGTTTCAGGAAGTAGCCAATGAAGCAGTGTTATATAGAGAATAAAACATGGCCTTTGTTTTGAGAAAAATCTAGATTCCAAAATCTTGTTTGGGATCCAGAGCAAATGGGTTAACTTCTCCTTGTCTCAGTTACCTGATCTGTAAAATGGGGATAATAATATTTCTCCAAGTTGTGAAAGATAAATGAGAGTATAAATAAAATAGTCCTCGTACAGAGGTTGGCCAAAGTAGACAGTTCTCCCTAAGGATAAAGTCTGGATGATGCCTTGTTCACAGACCAAAGGGAAAAGTACAGGGATGTTACTCAATACAATTTCATTTTCAAAAAGATTCACCCTGCCTTGAGTACCCCCAGGGCAGGAGGGCATGTGAGTGAGTATCTCCCCACAGTCACACTGCTTGCTAATCCCAATGTGGCCTGTCCAGCCTGTGCCACTAGTGGTGGGGGTAGATTCTGTCAGAGTGGTTTAGACCGGGGTCTGAAGACATTTTCTGACCAGATAGTAAATATTTTAGGCTTTGTCAGGGTCATAGGGTCTCTGCTACCTACTCAGCTTTGCCATTGTAATGCAAAAACAACCATAACATTATGTAAACAAGCAAGCATGCTGTATTCCAATAAACCATTATTTTTGGGCACTGAAATTGGAATTCATATAATTTTCACTTTTCAAAAAATATTCTTCTTCTTACATTTTTCAACCACTTAAAAATGTAAAAACATTTCTTAGCTCACAGGTGGTGCAAACACAGGCAACAGGGAGGAGACTGGATTTGTCCAGCAGGCCAAGGTTTGCTTTCCCTGGTGTGGAGGAAAGCCTATTGAGAGACTCGTGCCACTCAAGACCAGTTACATGTTTTTTTGAACCTCAGTTTTATCATCTGTAAAACAGAGGTATGGACTTTATTTTCTTCCAGCTCTAAATTCTGTCTGTGATTCTCAGGGTACTTATTGTCCCTAAGAAATCAAAGGCAGGGTCATCTGGCCATCTCCAGCTGTGGTCATGTGCTTTTTCTGGGCCCTGCAGTCCCAACATTTCTGACTCTAGGAAATATTATGGGCCTGTCCACTGACAACCCTGAACATCTTAAAGTGGAACCTGCTTCAGTTACTTATCTTTGGAGGCAATAGAACACATCCCCTGTGACTAGAGCAAAAGATGAGAGGACAGATGTAGGAACTGGTAAAACAAAAATAATCGTATACAAGAGATTTGCTTGGCCTCATTCTTATCAAAAAGGTAAGAGTGGAAGTCATCTGTAGACAGTAAGGGATAGATGATTTGATGGGGAAGAGGGAGAAGTTTTTAGAGTCAAACAAAACTGGACTTAAATCTGATTTTCTCCTTTCATTGGCTTTGTGATTTTAAACGCATGATTGCTGAACAACTTCCCTCAATTTTCTTGTTTTAAAAATGGTGATAAAAATCCTACCTCATTGCGCTTTTGTAAGTATTAAATGAGTTATTCTATATAATGGTTCCTATATAAAGAAGATACCCAATAAATGTCATTGTTTCTGATCTTTATGTTTCTAGGTGGTAGGGGCAATAACGTCCCCCACCGCCACCCAAAATGTCCACATCCTAATCACAGAAACCTGTGACTATGTTAGCTTACAACAAAGGACTTCATTTGGGATCACAATATCCTTTGCTATGAGGTTGGCTATCTGTCCTGTTGAAAGGAGTTTACCAATCTAAGTCACCCTCATCCTTTCAGCTAAAGAGGGGCAGTGCTCAAATCCAGCTGAAGAAAATTCCTTTCAGTTTTCCTCCCTTTTTTTTTTTTTTTTTTGCATGGGACTGAAAGATCAGTGATTCTAGTGACTTAAGAAAGAAAATCAGTGAACTTCCAGGCTCAGGGTCTCCTCCATGGATTGGAGACACATCACTTATTGAAGTTGCTATGAAAATATTCTTGCAAACTTGCCCATCAGGTGGCCACCCCCAATTAAATTATCCACAGGCTTTTTTCTGTTCTCTTAAACAATTCTACCAAAAATATTAATAGGAAAATGGTTTTATGCATACTTCCAAATTAAGCCAAATTCACCATTATTGCAGAACCCAACTTCCTTTAAAGCAAACGTAGTTTTATTCAGAATTAAGACAATGAATTCAAGTTCATAATGTTCAAAATGGTAGAGAAGCAAGAGCACTAGACCAGATATTAGGTGATATGAGGTCAGGTCTCTGCTACGAATGAGGACACTAAGTTATCTGGTCAATACAGAGTCTTGATTTCTTCATATGTAGAAACTCTCTTCCTAACCTCACTAGATTGTTCTGTCAAATAGGACTAAAGTTGGTATATTGGGATGAAGGAGACTATCAAAGAGCATGTCTGAGTGAAGCAGGTTTCTGAATTCCGTCTAAACCTGGAAGCTCAGCAAATTGAGCTGAAGAGACAAGTTGAGGGACAGAGCTGAGTCGCGGAAGACAAAGTGGAAATTTTGAGAAATTGTATGGCACAGAAAAGGAAGAAAAATGACAAGGCTGGCAATAGGGGTGACTTTCTGGAGGGAAAAAGAAAGATCTCTAATGGGGAATTGAATTAAGTTTCTGCTGTGTGGTATTCAAGAGAATTTTTTCTGTCTCTTTATTAAATCTTAAGTAAAAAATCCATTGTTGTAGGTGAGTTGTGAAGTTGCACCTATTTTGACTTTGTGATGTTGTGATGATTGATGACTAAGGTTAGGCAGAAACTACCTAAAAGGACCCATTCATATGTGTAGGCCATGATTTAGTTGGAAAGTGTACTGAGGTAGGCAGGAGTCAGGAAATGGGACTATTCATGTTCTAGCAACTGGACAGTCAGTGATGCTGGGTTATGGTTTTGTTTTTGTTTTTGTTTTTCCCATATGACAGAATCTGCTTTCTATATAATCATACAGGGGTGCTTTCTGACTCAATGGCAAATGTTTCAGAAAAAGCTTTGAAGAAGAGACAGAAATATTATCATCAGTATCAGACCCATAGCATATGATAGACCCAGATGAGGCAATCACAGCCTCATCACAAAGATGTCCTGTTCTCTTGAAGATCTGAAAACCTGAGTCATGCAGATTGTGTAACTGCCAAAAGAACTCTTCAGAAAGAGTAGCCATGGAAACAGCACACTGAACATCCCAAAGGGTATATAAAAACATCTGAAAACTAACATTCAGAAGGAGTATTGGCAAGCACTGTGAAAGGTAAGAGAATGTGCTTGTGGGGAAAACAAGGGCCTTTTCACTGTTATTGCTGGTACAAAGGTCCAAGCATAAGGTCTAAAGACAAGATTCCCAATCCCAGAGCAGGCTCTGTGGTGAAAAGCTTCACTATTGGCATTTGTGGTCTGCTCTTTGGAGGTCTTGTGATGACTGAGAATCTTGAAGTTACAGTAATATCTTAGACAGACTTGGCAGTATGAAATGTTCTGCTGCAATAAAGTCTGTTATTTCATGGTTAGTCTCTTTACCCAGTAAGACTCCACAGAAAGTGCACCTCTGCATAGGATGAAGGAAACTGTCTCTAGAATTACCCTCTATATACATGTAACTGCAATGATTTCCTTGTCACACAGTTATTTTAATTAAAACAAATTGAATTTACTTATATATTTGTTTTATATAATTACATGGGTAATAAACACACAGATTCATTCTTGTAAAAAATTTAAACTGTACAGAGCACAAGGAAAATGTTTCCCTTTCCACCTTAATGACAGTGCTTTCTGGGAGGCAAGTGTGGTTACCAGTTTTGTGATACCCTTCATGCCCTTCCCTAAATGTTTGTACTGTTTGATTATCTTTGGTTTGGGATTTATTATTTAATAAATGGGTACATTTTGAGCTTCAACCTACCTTTTTTTCATACAACAATATGTTTTGGATATCTTTTCATTTCTGTAACTAAATATACCTTCAAACTAATTGTTCTAAAATTTGCATCAAAACATGCACTTTTTTCTGAGGAAAAAGTACTTTCCTTTACTAAGCACAGACCCAGAAACAGCCAAGAATAGGAGAGAGAACAGGCTTTACAATCAGGAAGATATATTCACATTCCATTTCTGCTACTTAATATGTAGTTGAACTTGCACAAATTACATCAACTTTGTGGGCTTAATTTACTCATAAAAAGGGGAGGAGGATAATAAATTTACAAGGAATCAAAATAAAGTTGAATTATACCCAGCATATTGCCTGGCACACAGCAGGTACACAATATATATTAGTTTGTTCCCCCTGGTTTTTTTTTTTTTTTTTTTTTTTTTTTTACATATTCTCTAAAAGAATAAAATTCTAGAGCAGACATGTACAAGAGTTGGTGATAGTTGACATATGGTTGGCAGTTAACGCATTTTGTTTTGGGAAAAAATGAATGAAGCTACAACTCTTGTGGAGCAGAAGGGAACTTTGAGTCATATCAAATTTCTATTGTAAATGACTTAGATTCATTGGATGTGAACTTTTTGGGGGTAGGATGTAGATTAGACTCAAATTTGTACATCTCACACAGCTTTACCCAGAGTTTCATATGCTCTGCACACAAAAATGTTTTTCAAATGAGCGTATGAAAGATTGTCTTCCAACTGTAGCACCCATCTGACTGTGCACTAAAGAGGTTTCCACTTTTGCCCATCACCCTCATTCACAATTGCCATTAAAATGTCTGATTAAATTAAATTTTGTTTAAATTGAGAAATTCCAGTTATATATCAAATGATCAATAAAAATTTGTTGAAAGATTTGTAATCCTATTAAAAACATAGGCATCCAACCTCTGGAAAGGATAGTATTAAAATGAAAAAGAAATTCAATATGAAAACCTGTGAATCTCATATTTTCTTAAAATCCTGTACTGACAGCTCTTGGGCACTTTCTCTCTTTTCCTCTCAATTCTGTACAGTTCTTTACCACCACAATGCCTCCCCCATTTCTCTTCTTCCTTCTATTATATTGCCTCCCGATTTGTTGCATAATTTAAGTAGAACAATATCTGTTATCTTGAATAAATAAGTCAATATATAATTTCTGTATTAATGGCAGGATTTTTTCCTTCCAGAAAGTAAGGGTCTCCACTGCATATCAATTAAAATATAACTCTCTTACTGTATTATATACATAGTCTGCTCCCGTCTACGAGTCCAAATTCATTTCAATCCACCTTTCCCCTCATTCACCAACCTTCGACCCCTCTGGCTTTCTTCCTTTTTCTACACTCTTGCATACCCCAGGGTCTTTGTGTATGTAGTTTCCTCTGCTGGAATATGCCAATCTTTTTTCCTATGACTGGCTCCTGGGCATCTTTGAGACAGACCTCAGCATAAGTGTTACAAGCTTCAAAAATATTACTGCCCTAAATACTAATTCCCCTTATTTTTGAGCACTTCTTTCTCTTTGTCTCTTTCAAAGTACAGATCACAGTTCATAATCTTTTATTTATTTACTCAATTGTTTGTCTGCTTCATTAATTTTGCAGCTATCTGAAAGCAGTTTCCAGGTCTACTTCTTTTAAACTTTGGATATATAGCACCTAGTGTCATCTTCAGAATATAGTTGATCTTATAAGAAAATGATGAATGAATAAGTAAATAAAAGAAGCAGTGAATGTTCTATTAACTTTCCTGCATTGGAGTTTACAGTGTCTAAGCTAAAACATTTAGTAGAGACTTTAGCTTATATCCACCACAATTGAAATTTTGATGCTTTGAATGCCTCTGTATTATGATTGACATTAACAAAACACTCATTTCTCACTTTTCAATTAAGCAAAGTGTTACTCTCTATTGATAGAGGCTATCAAAGGTTCTCACACCACACAGTCATCAGAAACCCAATCAGTAATAATACGTAATAAACTCTAAAGGACTTCTCTGAGCCAAGAAACTATTTCATTATTAAGTATACTATCTTTCCATGCCAAACATCTAACCATCTCAGAACTTATTGTCATTCTTGAAGACACAGCTGGTAAATCATCTTTATTGCATCAAAGTAGAACATTTTAGAATAGGGCATTGACTAAATCACTGCTTTAAATGCATGTGCTCAGAATACAAAGTTTGCATTAATATGCATTTCTCCTAAATTTGGGGAAAAATAAATTAATGTTTTAATAATAGAACTAATTAAATGTACAACATTAAATTATCATGGTTAAAGAACTGATTTTATTTCTTTAAAGTTTCCTTCTTCCTGCCAAGGACTGCTAATTACTTTGAGTTCTAAAAACATCCCATCTGCATCAAAATTTCCCTGACGGCATTTCTATTTTGAACATACCTTTTGAAATTATTTGTTAAAAGAATGTTTAGAGAAGAGGGCAAATGTTACATCTACCAAAATACAAGTAGCTGTTACTTATGAATTTTAGTCACAATTTTTTTTTAAAATCAGAGTTCATAAGAACACAAATTAATTACTATATGTCAGCATAAAAATAGATTTGGCAATAAGAAAAAGAAGTATCCTGATTAGGAAATAACCTTACCAGCATATTTGATTCTGCTCATTATTTCTAGAACTTGGAATAGGATTGTCACTGGATCCATTCTGGAAAGTATTTTCTGAGGGAAAAGGACATAGGTTATTACCAAACTCCCCTGGAGATAATAGTGATAATGGTAATAAATAATAGTAGTAATAATATTAAAAATTGTAAGCAAATACTTATTGAGTGCTTGCAGTGTGTTAAACAGTGTGGTAACTAATTTACATGTTTTAGTTTGTTAATCTTCAAGTAGGAACAATTATTATCTCATTTTATGAATGAGAAAACAAAGGACTTTGTAAACCTATACAACTGAAAGGAGGGAGCAGTTTGAAAGAGACTGTGCTCTTCTAGAAGAAAAAAATTAATTGAAAGTATATTGCTTCAGCAAATGGACAATGACAAAAGAACAGAAAGATCCTGGACCCTTTACTGGGAAACATATCCCACTTGAATTGTTTACTATGTGGGAAACAGCAGAGGCAGAAGAGAAATAAAGAGAAAGATAGGAGAGCTTATACTCTCATTTTTCAAAGCTGGAGATCAAGAGAAATAATCTATAGTTGAAGTAACAAGAAACAAATGTGGCAAGTGTATTTTTTTAAGTTGCAAAGGTAACTGAAAACAAACATATACGAATCTTGGGAGGGTGGAGAAAGGGGGAAGAGATCCCAAGACTAGCCAGCAGCCTTGTACAGATCAGCTCAACTTTTTCACCTTGAAGTATATTTGTAAATGCCTTTTGCTGCTATAAATCTGGGGAGCCTTGGAGTGACAGAGAGGAACAACCTTCCATTTCCCAAAGAAGAGTGCATAGGAAAAGGGATTGGGAAAAGACTACATATGCCCTTCCATGCCTTTGCCCAAGCTCTTTCCCTTGCCTTGGATGCTTTCTGATTGCCTGAGAAAGCTCATTTAGACACAGTTCACTGTCAGGAAGCTTCCTGCAGACCCTGGCAGATCTCCAAGCTATGGTCCCACTTCCCTCTGCACATACCTCCATCTAGACTTTTTATTTTGTATTTTTACTCTCATGCGCACCACCAATAACAACCACTATTAGACCGCGGGTTGTTTGTCGAGCAGTCCAGAAAGGTTTATTGAATGAAACAAGGTGTAGCAGTAGTATGGCTCTGAGAAACAAACAAAGAAACAAACAAACAAACAAACAAATTTGACTAGGACAACAAAAAGAATGGCAAGCTCTAGAAACATAGACCCACGGGACCCAGCACCAGTGGTTCTGTCCTGATACTGAAGTGAATTCTGAGAACCATTCTGACTGAAATTGGTAAGAGAAAAAAGGTAAGGTGCGGAAGGAAGACATTCAGGATATGGATAGGAGCTGTTCTTGATTTGGTGACTAATTAGAAAACAACGATTATGGCTAATTCTTATTGCACCATGCATGAAGTTACTTAATCATCATCATCACTTATGTTTTCACTACTATTGTTATCCCCAATTTATAAATGAGGAAACTGAAGCATAGAAAGGCCAGGTAACTTGCCCAAGCATCCACAGCTATGAGCAGCTGAGTCTGGAACCTGCCCTCCCACCTCCCAAAAGCTGTTACAGCAGTACTAACAGTTACAATGCTGTACCGTCTCTGTAACATTGTAGGGGTGAGACTGAGAGAAGTGACAAGGAAAATTTTCTTGGTTTTGGCTCAGGTAAATGGGCAGTGCTTTCATCAAACAGAAGAAACTTAAATTCATTTTGTTTTGCCTCTCATATTTCAAGGTAGGACCAAAGAGATGAAATAACTTGCCTGAGGTCACACAGGAAGGTTCCACTGTGTAATAGTGGTATTTGTGCTTCTTAAGACCAAATTCAAGTTGCAGCTCTTCCAGTGTACTACCTGACAAGTCTTTTCTTATGTTTGGATCTCAGGTATGTCATATGAGAACTGAAATTCTAATAGTTACCTCCAGAGGAGGAATTAATCATGAAGCTAATAGAGTTGAAGCTTCAGGGCCCCTCACTTATAAACCCCTTTCAAGGCTCTCTACTTATTTTTGTAGCCAAAAATCAAATCTTTTTTTTCCCCAAGAGGCCTCCAAAGATATATAAGCTTCAGGTCCCACAAAAGTGGGATCTGCCCTGGATATAATTCACCAGATTACTTATGGCTTTGTTTATATATCTGGGGAAAAAAAACAAGGTCTCATGATATCCAAGCCAGAGTTCCTGCTTCTAGACAACAATGGATACCTCTCCCCTCCCATTTCCACATTTCTGGATCTGTCTCCCAATCCCTTTCTTTTAGCCCCTACTGATAACTGAGGTCCAGGAGCTTCCATACAACCTCCTAGGCAGAGCTGTGGAATGTGAAATAAACTCCGATCTACCCACAGGTACAATCTAATTACCATCCTCTCAGTTACATTTCTTAGTGTTAAAATGTTTTTTAAAACCAACAAGTAAAGGACAGGTAAGTGCTGCAAAGTTTTAACTCCCATGCTTCCAGGGTATTTGTATTTTAAGGGAGACTACATGCTGAAACAAAGGAATAAATAAATATGTAAAGGGGGACTTTTCAGCTGCTGAGTTGGCTCCTACCCTCTAGCAAGGCCAAGTTCCAACTCTAGTCCTATTTGGAAACCAAGGATGGTAGTTCTGCCCTAGGAAGTCTGGCAGAAATACTTCAGGGAAGTGAGGTCATAGTCATTAAAACTGATTTACTCCAAAACCTCAATTCTGAGCAAATGTTTGCCAAGGTTGTTAAAATGAAAAATAGAATTACGGCCTATGTTAGTTACATTTTTTATGGTGCTTCAGTTGAATTCAACAGCAGTTAAAATTTTTATCTTGAAAATATCTGCATATTTCACAAGTATAAATTCAATTGTAGATGGCTTAAAGCACACTTTCTAGTAAATGAAGCATTTCAAATGCATTTATTGTCTTCTTATAAAAGAAAGAAAAAATCAAATAAAATCATTATTCAGTTTAGTCAGGATCAAGCATACTTGTTTGATACATACAGGTATTTCACAGACAGCTAAGATCCTTTTCTCTTAAAGCCAATACAGCCAGAATAGTTTTAAAGTATACTAATTATTTATATTAATTATTAAAATATTCTCATCTCCTAAATAATAATTTTCCAAGTATTAGAGCAGTTATTTTGGATTTTCTGCTGCATGTAAATTAGTTTATGAATGACTTAATTTCAATTTATTTAACTTCAAGGTGAATCTCGTGAAGAGTTTTGAGGAGTTTTAAGAAAAAAATTTTTAAAAAAATCCCAATACTGAAAAGATGGATGCATAACTAATAAAAGCACAATGCAGATTTGAAGTGCGGTGTGATGGGAACCCATGCTGCAGGGCTGCCAGTTTTGAGGCCCCAGAGAAACAGCAGTCTGTCCCTGGAGAGTCTCATTCTTAGCTCTCACATCTTGGGGTGCAAAGGCCAAAACTGCCATATGAGACCCATGCTCCTCACCAGTGATACCCTCCAGACCCACTAAAAAGCAGAAGAAAAAGCCCTGTACATAGTGGTTTTAGCCGGGTAAATTTTTGCTTCAGTTTCACAAGCCATCTGGTCTGGGGGAGTCTGACCAGAATACAAACAAGAAGCCTTTTTTGAACCAATCAAACTGTAACATGCAAATGAACCCTGGTGTCCAGAAATTTCACTACAGGTCCTCAAATGGGAGAAGCATGACTCCCCCTCCCTTTTGTTTTCTTTCTCTGAGCATGTGTATGATTTGATCTCAGGCTTAAAGTAAATACCACATCCATTTATTTCAGTACATTTGTGACAGGGTGATGCATGCATGTTTGTATTTTGTCTAGTTTTGACTACATGCCATCATTCATGCAAAGAGAAAGAAAACAAAAGTTAAACTTCCTATATTTCTTTTCAGGCTTCATTTTGCCCTCCTTTAAAAAAATAACTTGGTCAAATGGGCCTTATAGTACTTATGAAACAGGCCAAACTGATCAAACAAATAGACACACAAATTCAACTATTCAAACAAGATGTTTATTCTTCTTTCATGTCATGGTCCAGAGGTAGGTGGGCCAGTGGTGGAAGAGAGGCTCTGCAATCTCTAATTCATCCAAAGCAGCTGCTCCTGTCTTCTCATTATGAAGCCTGTGAGAAGGGAGAAAAGGTATGGAGAAAACACACATTCAATTTTAGGGCACAAGCAGGAGCACCACACACCCACTCATATCCCACTGGCCAGAACTTAGTCACATATTCATACAAAGCTGCAAGGGAGGCTGGGAAATACAGTCTAAAGGCAGCCATGTGTCCAGCTAAAACTGTGGCCTCTGTTGTGATTCTCTCACTGGGTCTTGCAAGAATCTCCATCCTGCATTCTTTTCCCGTCACTGAATGCTCCAACACCATAGAGTCTGCAAGGTTGTAGGACTGCTTGCACACTGCAGCCTGGACCTGCTTCATAACCCTTTCTTCCTCCTGGGCCCTCTCAAAACTGGCAGCTTTCCATGTTCTTGGTCCATATGATGGCCAGACAGTATTCCTAGGTATGGAATGTGTTACCTCAGAACCCAAACTGCTTCCTACTTTATGGCAGGGGATGCAAAAAAGTAGTAAATGGTCTTTCATTTTGGAGGAGAGATCCCAGCACTCCCCTGATCTCCTAGACTGCTAAACATTCCAGGGAACTAAGAGGCCCCTGAGTCTTCACAGATTGTATCTTACTACCAGGAACACATATGACTTCAGCACATTAGCACCTCTTGCTCATCCTATTGTTCAATCACATGATGCCTCTGACATAATGGATAGATCTAACGTTCTGAGGGACTTAGTACACAGCTCTTCAGAATATATTTTGATGGGGGGAGGGAGGATGGTGGTGGTGGTGAGGGTGGTGGGAATTAGCATAGCACTGAAGCAGAACCATAAATGAATATATTTGACCCATTCATGTGAATGCAAACAGTTTCTGATCATTTTTTCTGGCTGGATATTTTGGTTTGGTAAAGCTGTGGGAATGCAGTATACCAGAAATAGGTTGGCTTTTTCAATAGGGATCTATTAATTTACAAGTTTACAATTCTAAGGTCATGAAAATGTCCAAAAATAAGTCATCAACAGAAGTAAGATACCTTCTCTGTAGAAAGGTTGCTGGTGATCTGGGACTCCTTTGTCACATGGCAGGCACAGAGTGACATCTGCTGGTCCTTCTTTCCTGGGGTTCACTGCTTTCAACCTCTGGCTTCAGTGGCTTCTTCTTTGTTTTCTGTATGTCCCTTCTCAGCTTTTACTTAACTTCTCTGTTTTTTTTTTTCCTTTTATCTTCTTATAAAGAACTGCAGTAAGAGGATTAGGACCCACCTTGAATGAGGTGGGTCACATCTCAATTGAAATAACCTAATCAAAAGGTCCCACCTACAGAGGAGATGGGGGGATGGTGGGATGGGATGTTTTGGGTGTTCTTTTTTACTTGTATTTTAATTCTTATTTTTATTTTTATTTTTTTGGAGTAATGAAAATGTTCAAAAATTGATTGTGGCAATGAATGCACAACTATATATGATGGTACTGTGAACAACTGTACACTATGGATGATTGTATGGTTTGTGAATATATCTGAATAAAACTGGATTAAAAAAAAGGTCCCACCTACAATAGATCTACATCCATAGGAATGGATTAAAAGAATACAATCTTTTCTGGTAATTTGAAACTGTTGTGCATAACAGTTTCAAATTACCACACTAGAATAGAGAACAATGCATTCACCAAATCAATGGCTACATACCATGTGCATGAGGCATTATGAATTGGCTCTAGCAATGGTACTACATGAGGTAGGCAACCCATAGAGCTATTACACAATTAAGCAGTGTACTACACTACAGTGTTCTTCACTATAGTCATTCTCCAGGATTCATCCATTTCTTCAGGGGACAGACTGGCAAATTAAACAGATCAGATAGAGACCACCACACCTGCATCCTTTAAACATTCTTAATGGTGGCATACTCTCTGTATGACTCATAATAAAATATTTAATACTGTCTCAATTTCTTTACCTATAAATAGGGTTAGTTATATTTGCCTTCAAGCTATCTGGTATGGAATGCCAGATAAATAAACAGATGAATATATAATGTTTCCTTAATAGTGGTAGATATTTATTGTTGTAGAAGTACATTGGGCAGGCTACCAAACACACTGATAAAGAGACGTAAGCAATTTAATAGGATTGAATGCTATTTCATCACAAATGCCCTCCTAAATATTGGCAAAGGATGAAAAGCAGCTGTAACTGTGCGGTCAGTCCAACCACTGATCACCAACTGCTGAGAAAGCATTACTTCTGCCAATCTGTAGTCTTGGAGGACAAAGCTACTCAGAATCACAAACACTGGCAGAACACTGAATGGAAAATTTTTATTTCCCCATTTTTCAGATGTGTTCAAAGGACCAATTCAAGATTCATGCTCATCCATTTTATTGTCACTAAACTAGATTTCTGGGTAGCAGCAATGAGTGATTAAGAAATTCATTTTTTACATTTTTATTTCTACTTCATTTCCAAAGGATCAACTTTTAAATACAAATTCAGTTGATCCTAGGTATTTTTATATGGAAACGTGGAATGAGTGTGAAGACCTGTGAATGTCTAACATACTTGTAAATTAAAAACTATTTTTGATACTTACAGTCACTAAAGTTCTTTAATAAAAACAGAATGCAAAATTAAAAATATAAGTAAATGACTTATTTGTTTCAAATACATAGTAGGTATGACTTAATGAATTTGAATTTGTTGCCTACTTTAAACATTGATCAATGCTCTTGATACAACAACACAGGAGTGTCAGAAATGTTTTCCCTCAAGGGAAAAGAGATCCATTAAATATGATATATTAGTTTAAAATAATGCTTTAAATTAAACATGCCTACTATTATGAAGCCTCTTTAATTAATTACAGTAAGTGAATATATTTCTAGTTTATTTACTAAGTTGATTTATAGTCAATGAAAATTGAAGTGTCACTTATGCCTAATCATTATGATTAAGTAATCAAATTAAATATAAAATATCCATTCTTAGTAAAATTGTTTTTGATTTCTTGAGGGGGAGGATGCCACCATTCTACAGAGTTCTATTTGTCAAATATTCCTTTTTTAAATTTCACAAAGCAAAATTTCAAGTGAAAAACAATAAATCTAGCAGCCACCTTCTAAAAGGATGATAATGATTGATTATAAGTACAGAATAATCACTTTATTTTTTTTTTTTTTTATCATCATTTTATTGAGATATATTCACATACCACGCAGTCATACAAAACAAATTGTACTTTCGATTGTTTACAGTACCATTACATAGTTGTACATTCATCACCTAAATCAATCCCTGACACCTTCATTAGCACACACACAAAAATAACAAGAATAATAATTAGAGTGAAAAAGAGCAATTGAAGTAAAAAAGAACACTGGGTACCTTTGTCTGTTTGTTTCCTTCCCCTACTTTTCTACACATCCATCCATAAACTAGACAAAGTGGTGTTTGGTCCTTATGGCTTTCCCAATCCCATTGTCACCCCTCATAAGCTACATTTTTATACAACTGTCTTCGAGATTCATGGGTTCTGGGTTGTAGTTTGATAGTTTCAGGTATCCACCACCAGCTACCCCAATTCTTTAGAACCTAAAAAGGGTTGTCTAAAGTGTGCATAAGAGTGCCCACCAGAGTGACCTCTCGGCTCCTTTTGGAATCTCTCTGCCACTGAAGCTTATTTCATTTCCTTTCACATCCCCCTTTTGGTCAAGAAGATGTTCTCCGTCCCACGGTGCCAGGTCTACATTCCTCCCTGGGAGTCATATTCCACGTTGCCAGGGAGATTCACTTCCCTGGGTGTCTGATCCCACGTAGGGGGGAGGGCAGTGATTTCACCTTTCAAGTTGGCTTAGCCAGAGAGAGAGGGCCACATCTGAGCAACAAAGAGGCATTCAGGAGGAGACTCTTAGGCACAAATACAGGGAGGCCTAGCCTCTCCTTTGCAGCAACCGTCTTCCCAAGGGTAAAACTTATGGTAGAGGGCTCAACCCATCAAACCACCAGTCCCCTATGTCTGTGGTCATGTTAGCAACCATGGAGGTGGGGTAGGCGAATACCCCTGCATTCTCCACAGGCTCCTCAAGGGGGCACTACATCTTTTTTTTTTTTTTTTTTTCCCTTGTTTGTCTTTTTTCTTTTTTTTTTTTTTTTTTTTTTTTTTAACTTTCCCTTCTTTTTTCAAATCACCTGTATGAAAAAAAAAGTTAAAAAGAAAACAAACATACAATAAAAGAGCATTTCAAAGAGACCATAGCAAGGGAGTAAGAAAAAGACAACTAACTTAAGATAACTGCTTAACTTCCAACATGTTCCTACTTTACCCCAAGAAAGTTACATAATATAGCAACATTTCAGTGAACTTGTTCCTACTACTACCATCAGAAATTAACAGACCATAGTCATTTCTGGGCATCCCCAGAACGTTAAATATCTTATCTGTTCTTCCTGGATTATTGTTCCCCCTTCCTTAATTGCTCTCTACTGCTAGTTCCCCTACATTCTACATTATAAACCATTGTTTTACATTTTCAAAGTTCACATTAGTGGTAGCATATAATATTTCTCTTTTTGTGCCTGGCTTATTTCGCTCAGCATTATGTCTTCAAGGTTCATCCATGTTGTCATATGTTTCACCAGATCGTTCCTTCTTACTGCCGCGTAGTATTCCATCGTGTGTATATACCACATTTTATTTATCCACTCATCTGTTGAAGGACATTTGGGTTGTTTCCATCTCTTGGCAATTGTGAATAATGCTGCTATGAACATTGGCGTGCAGATATCTGTTCGTGTCACTGCTTTCCGATCTTCCGGGTATATACCGAGGAGTGCAATCGCTGGATCGAATGGTAGCTCTATATCTAGTTTTCTAAGGAACTGCCAGACTGACTTCCAGAGTGGCTGAACCATTATACAGTCCCACCAACAATGAATAAGAGTTCCAATTTCTCCACATCCCCTCCAGCATTTGTAGTTTCCTGTTTGTTTAATGGCAGCCATTCTAACCGGTGTTAGATGGTATCTCATTGTGGTCTTAATTTGCATCTCTCTAATAGCTAGTGAAGCTGAACATTTTTTCATGTGTTTCTTGGTCATTTGTATTTCCTCTTCAGAGAACTGTCTTTTCATATCTTTTGCCCATTTTATAATTGGGCTGTCTGTACTATTGTCATTGAGTTGTAGGATTTCTTTGTATATGCAAGATATCAGTCTTTTGTCAGATACATGGTTTCCAAAAATTTTTTCCCATTGAGTTGGCTGCCTCTTTACCTTTTGAGAAATTCCTTTGAGGTGCAGAAACTTCTAAGCTTGAGGAGTTCCCATTTATCTATTTTCTCTTTTGTTGCTTGTGCTTTGGGTGTAAAGTCTAGGAAGTGGCCTCCTAATACAAGGTCTTGAAGATGTTTTCCTACATTATCTTCTAGGAGTTTTATGGTACTTTCTTTTATATTGAGATCTTTGGTCCATTTTGAGTTAATTTTTGTGTAGGGGGTGAGGTAGGGGTCCTCTTTCATTCTTTTGGATATGGATATCCAACTCTCCCAGCCCCATTTGTTGAAAAGACCATTATGGCTCAGTTCGGTGACTTTGGGGGCCTTATCAAAGATCAGTCGGCCATAGATCTGAGGGTCTATCTCTGAATTCTCAATTCGATTCCATTGATCTATATGTCTATCTTTGTGCCAGTACCATGCTGTCTTGGCAACTGTGGCTTTATAATAAGCTTCAAAGTCAGGGAGTGTAAGTCCTCCCACTTCGTTTTTCTTTTTTAGAGTGTCTTTAGCAATTCGAGGCATCTTCCCTTTCCAAATAAATTTGATAACTAGCTTTTCCAAGTCTGCAAAGTAGGTTGTTGGAATTTTGATTGGGATTGCATTGAATCTGTAGATGAGTTTGGGTAGAATTGACATCTTAATGACATTTAGCCTTCCTATCCATGAACATGGAATATTTTTCCATCTTTTAAGGTCCCCTTCTATTTCTTTTAGTAGAGTTATGTAGTTTTCTTTGTATAGGTCTTTACATCTTTGGTTAAGTTGATTCCTAGGTACTTGATTTTTTTAGTTGCTATTGAAAATGGTATCTTTTTCTTGAGTGTCTCTTCAGTTTGTTCATTTCTAGCATATAGAAACATTACTGACTTATGTGCATTAATCTTGTATCCCGCTACTTTGCTAAATTTGTTTATTAGCTCTAGTAGGTGTATCGTTGATTTCTCAGGGTTTTCTAGATATAAGATCATATCATCTGCAAACAATGACAGTTTTACTTCTTCTTTTCCAATTTGGATGCCTTTTATTTCTTTGTCTTGCCGGATTGCCCTGGCTAGCACTTCCAGCACAATGTTGAATAACAGTGGTGACAGCGGGCATCCTTGTCTTGTTCCTGATCTTAGAGGGAAGGCTTTCAGTCTCTCACCATTGAGTACTATGCTGGCTGTGGGTTTTTCATATATGCTCTTTATCATGTTGAGGAAGTTTCCTTCAATTCCTACCTTTTGAAGTGTTTTTATCAAAAAGGGATGTTGGATTTTGTCAAATGCTTTTTCAGCATCTATTGAGATGATCAATTGATTTTTCCCTTTCGAGTTTTTAATGTGTTGTAATACATTGATTGTTTTTCTGATGTTGAACCATCCTTGCATGCCTGGAATGAACCCCACTTGGTCATGGTGTATGATTTTTTTAATGTGTCTTTGGATTCGATTTGCAAGTATTTTGTTGAGGATTTTTGCATCTATATTCATTAGGGAGATTGGCCGGTAGTTTTCCTTTTTTGTAGCATCTTTGCCTGGTTTTGGTATTAGATTGATGTTAGCTTCATAAAATGAGTTAGGTAGTGTTCCATTTTTTTCAATGTTTTGAAAGAGTTTGAGTAAGATTGGTGTCAGTTCTTTCTGGAAAGTTTGGTAGAATTCCCCTGTGAAGCCATCTGGCCCTGGGCATTTATTTGTGGGAAGATTTTTGATGACTGATTGGATCTCTTTGCTTGTGATGGGTTGGTTGAGGTCTTCTATTTCTTCTCTGGTCAGTCTAGGTTGTTCATATGTTTCCAGGAAATTGTCCATTTCTTCTACATTATCCAGTTTGTTGCCATACAGTTGTTCATAATATCCTCTTATAATTTTTTTAATTTCTTCAGGATCTGCAGTTATGTCACCTTTTTCATTCATTATTTTGTTTATATGGGTCTTCTCTCTTTTTGATTTTGTCAGTCTAGCTAGGGGCTTGTCAATCTTGTTGATCTTCTCAAAGAACCAACTTTTGGTGATATTTATCCTTTCTATTGTTTTTTTGTTCTCTATGTCATTTATTTCTGCTTTAATCCTTGTTATTTCTTTTCTTGTACTTGGTTTAGGATTGGTTTGCTGTTCATTTTCTAGCTTCTTCAGTTGATCCATTAGTTCTTTGATTTTGGCTCTTTCTTCCTTTTTAATATATGCGTTTAGTGCTATAAATTTCCCCCTTAGCACTGCTTTTGCTGCATCCCATAGGTTTTGGTATGTTGTGTTCTCATTTTCATTCGTCTCTATATATTTAGCAATTTCTCTTGCTATTTCTTCTTTAACCCACTGATTGTTTAGGAGTGTGTTGTTTAACCTCCAGGTATTTGTGAATTTTCTAAGTCTCTGATGGTTATTGACTTCTAATTGTATTCCATTGTGGTCAGAGAATGTGCTTTGAATAATTTCAATCTTTTTAAATTTATTGAGGCTTGTTTTATGTCCCAGCATATGATCTATTCTGGAGAAAGTTCCGTGAGCACTAGAAAAGTATGTGTATCCTGGTGATTTGGGATGTAATGTCCTGTAGATGTCTGTTAAATCTAATTCATTTATCAGATTGTTTAGGTTTTCAATTTCCTTATTGGTCTTCTGTCTGGTTGATCTATCTATAGGAGAGAGTGATGTGTTGAAGTCTCCCACAATTATTGTGGAAACATCAATTGCTTCCTTTAGTTTTGCCAATGTTTCTCTCATGTATTTTGTGGCACCTTGATTAGGTGCATAGACATTTACGATTGTTATTTCTTCTTGCTGAATTGCCCCTTTTATTAGTATGTAGTGGCCTTCTTTGTCTCTCAAAACATCCCTGCATTTGAAGTCTATTTTATCTGAGATTAATATTGCTACACCTGCTTTCTTTTGGCTGTAGCTTGCATGAAATATTTTTTTCCATCCTTTCACTTTCAATTTCTTTGTGTCCCTGTGTCTAAGATGAGTCTCTTGTATGCAACATATTGATGGTTCATTTTTTTTGATCCATTCTGCGAATCTATATCTTTTAATTGGGGAGTTTAATCCATTTACATTCAACGTTAAAACCGTGAAGGCATTTCTTGAATCGGCCATCTTATCCTTTGGATTATGTTTGCCATATTTTTCCCTCTCTCTATTAATATCCTTTATTGTACCCATACCGAATCTCTTTAGTACTGAACCTTTCTCCAAGTCTCTCTGTCCTGTCTTTGTTTCTCTGTCTGTAGGGCTCCCTTTAGTATCTCCAGTAGGGCAGGTCTCTTGTTAGCAAATTCTCTCAGCATTTCTTTGTCTGTGAAAAATTTAAGCTCTCCCTCAAATTTGAAGGAGAGCTTTGCTGGATAAAGTATTCTTGGCTGGAAATTCCTCTCTCTCAGAATTTTAAATATATCGTGCCATTGCCTTCTCGCCTCCATGGTGGCTGCTGAGTAGTCACTACTTAGTCTTATGCTGTTTCCTTTGTATGTGGTGAATTGCTTTTCTCTTGCTGCTTTCAGAACTTGCTCCTTCTCTTCTATGTTTGACAGTGTGATCAGTATATGTCTCGGAGTGGGTTTTTTTGGATTTATTCTATTTGGAGTTCGCTGAGCATTTATGATTTGTGTATTTATGTTGTTTAGAAGATTTGGGAAGTTTTCCCCAACAATTTCTTTGAATATTCTTCCTAGACCTTTACCCTTTTCTTCCCCTTCTGGGACACCAATGAGTCTTATATTCGGACGTTTCATATTATCTATCATATTCCTGAGGTCCATTTCGAGTTTTTCAATTTTTTTCCCCATTCTTTCTTTTATGCTTTCATTTTCCATTCTGTCATCTTCCAGGTCACTGATTCGTTGTTCAACTTCCTCTAGTCTTGTACTATGAGTGTCCAGAATCTTTTTAATTTGGTCAACAGTTTCTTTAATTTCCATAAGATCATCCATTTTTTTATTTAGTCTTGCAATGTCTTCTTTATGCTCTTCTAGGGTCTTCTTGATTTCCTTCATATCCCGTACTAGGGTCTCATTGTTCATCTTTAGTTCTTTGAGTAGCTGCTCTAGGTGTGTCTCTTCTGGTCTTTTGATTTGGGTGCTTGGGCTTGGGTTATCCATATCGTCTGGTTTTTTCATATGCTTTATAATTTTCTGTTGTTTTTGGCCTCGTGGCATTTGCTGTCCTTGATAGGATTCTTTTAGGGTTTGTAGACCAGTTGAAGTCCTTATCTCTAATTTATCAGATCTACAGCTTCGTGGAGTACACTTTCTCTAACTAACCAGCAGGTGGCGTCCACGAGCCACCTGTTCTCCACAAGCCAGATCTCCCCTGCTTAGCCTTTCTGGTGAGTGGGGGAGTGAGTCTTGTGGGGCCCAATTGGTGTCCCAAGCTTGCGTGTGTAGTTGGTGTTGCCTGCCCTGTATGTGGGGCGTGTTTCTGGGCAGTCGGGGAGGGGGGGTGGCCCTAACAATCAAATCTCCCTGATGATCCTAGAGTTTTAAAGCTACTGCAATAGTCTAATCCTTCAGTTCAGTCCTGCCACAGTTTGTCTCTGCCACTGACCCACAAGTCTTTGGTATTGGCGTATGGCTCCTGAGACTTGCAAGTGGGCCCCTCTTCCAGGCTGTGCACCCCGGGTCCTCTGTTGAGGGATGACTGTGCTATGTCACAGGTGAGTGCCGTCCCCCCAGGGCAGTTCTGGGCTGCTGGGCTGTGTTGGGAGGCTCCCAGTCTGCTCAAATGATGGCTGAATGGGGCTCTGTTAATTCACACTGCTCCCCCTTCCCAGCTCTGGGACATTCAGCTGAGGTTGCAGGGAAGGCTAATGTCCACGCCCAGTTTTGTGGTGTGTGCCTGTTATTTGAAGCACTTCCGTCACACTGGGTTGTGTGGGGCAGCTCTGGGCTATGGGGCTGGCGATGGGCAGGAGTGTTTCCTGTCCACCAGGATGGTGGCTGTGAGCGGACACCCCCCTTTTCTTGGGAAGTTGTGTTGTTTAGTGAATTTTCTCAGCCACTGGATTATTGCCTTTTGTCTCAGAGCTCTCTTATTTCTGCTCTTGACTTGACGTGCCCAAATTTCAATTCTTTGAAGCTTTCTGTATTGAGCTTCTTAGAGTAATTGTTTTAGAAAAAGCAAAAAGGATTTAAAAAAAAAAAAAAAAAAAAAAAAAAAAAAAAAAAAAAAAAAAAAACGGCCCTCCTCAGAGATCTAATGGGTTATTGAAATGCTAATAGACAAAGCAACCAGGGCCATTAAGGAAAGGTGCCCTGGGCAGAGAGATCAGCCTTGCTTCGGGATTTGCATATGCGCCTCAAGGCCTGATCTCTGCCCTTCCCCTTTCTGTGTTCACCAGAACTCCAAAAATCCTCTGCTTTTACTTTGGAGCTTCTCGTGTTGTTTTCCTTCTATGCCCGTCTCCTCTCTGCTGGGCTGGCTGCTCTCAGAGTCTCTGGTGTCTGGCCTCAGTCTATCTATGGTTGGAGTTTGAATCAGTAGAATGAGTTTCCGATGAGAGCAGCCACTGCAATTCTCCCTTCTCCTTCCTGGAGCTGACAGCCCCTCCTCCCCCGGGACTGAGCCTGGCAGGGAGGGGCGCGGGTCCCCTGGCCGCAAAAACTTACAGATTTCGCTGATCTCAGCAGTTCCACGTTTTCATGAGTGTTGTATGAAGTATGCCCAAAGACAGATTGCTCTGTGGTGTCCAGTCCACGCAGTTCCTGGCTTTTTACCTACTTTCCTGGAGGAGTAACTAAAACATACAGCTCACCAGTCTGCCATCTTGCCCCGCCTCCTCCAGAATAATCACTTTAGCAAAACTAAGAAGCTCCTTGATGATATTCAGTAAATGATAGTCATATAAAAACTTCCAAGCATCCATTTAAGCTTAGGAAATTGACAGCAAATTGACAGCAGGTATATTAATTTAAAATGACTGGGTCAGCTGTTTCAATTCTCAGAAATCAGAAACTATGCCCATATTGCTGATTTAATTCCTAACCCCCACAATATACTCTGACATCATTTCATCATTGTTTCTTATTCTTTTTCCAGTGGTTTTAGTGTGAAATATAAAGAAAACATAAACACACAACTTAAGTAAAAATTATAAAGCAAGCATCCATGTAATCATCAAGAAATAAAAATACTATCAGAACTCCAGAAACTCTATCTGTTCATTTATTATTTCACCGTTGCTCTGCCAAAGATAACCACTATCTAGACTTTTATGATAATCCCTCCCCTGCGTTTCCCCATAGTCTTACCTTCTTTTTAATGCATCTTTTTGCAACATAGCTTACTAAGCTTATTTTTACTTGTTTTATAATTTCATGTAAATGGATTCATACTTTAAGTATTCTTTGGTATATTGCTTTTATAGCTGAATCTTATGTTAGTGGTATTCATTTACGTCATTTTATAAAGCTATAATTGTTTTATTTATATTATTGCATTATATACCTTTATATAAATACATCAACATTTTATTCACCTATTCTAATGTTGCGGCACATTTGGATTGTTCCATTCTTTAGATAATATGAACCAGTGCTGCTTGAAAATTCTTATACATATATATTCTGATCACATTTGCTCAAGTTTCTCTATGGTTTATACTTAGGAATGGAATTGCTGGTCATATATTTATGGATTTACCTTTTATAAAAATAGTGCCAAAATACGTTCCAAGGTGGTTATACCAATTTATCCTCTCATAGGATATATATGAAGGTACCTTTTCTTCTATATCTCTGACATTTTGATGTTGCAAACCTTTTTAATTTTTGCCAATCTGGAAAGTATGCAATTTTTAATTTACATTGCCTGAATCATTATACAAGGTTGAGAACATTTCCATATGTTCTATTGGCATTTAAAATTTTTCTACTGAATTGTCTGTCTTTTCTTTGGATTTGGAGGAGTTATCTTTATATTTAAGATACTAATCAATTATTAGTAAACACACATGTTTTGTACATGTTTTAAATAAATTCTCTCACTATATAGCATGATTTTTAAAACTCTGTAGTGTCTTCTGATGAACAAAAGTTCTTATTTTCAGAAACTCAGTTTACCAATTTATCAATCTTTTTATTTTTAGTAAGTGTTGTATTGTTTTAAAAATTCTTCCTTACTCTAAGTAATGAATACATTGTCCTTTATTGCCATCTGAAAGCTTTATGAGTTTATAAGTCAACAATGCATTCTAGAAAAAACACTAATCATGAGGTATAATATTTTTTTCTAAATTGCTGTTTTTGATTTGCTAAAAATATATTGTTTGGCATTTTTTTTTCATCTAAGTCAATGAGAGCATTTGGTCTATAATCTTTCTCTCTTGTAGTACATTTGTCAGATGTTGCTATTAAGGTTATGCCGACCTTATAGAAAGACTTGGAAACTATTGTTTGGGAGAGTTTATGTAAGACTAGTATTCCTTAAATGTATGGAAGAATTCTTAAGTGAGGTAATTTGGCCTTGAATTTTCTTTGTGGAGAGTTTTGTAAAATTATTATTATTGATTCAATTTATTTAATAGCTATAGCACTATTAAGATTTTACACTTCTTCTTGTATTAGATTTACTAAGTTAACTTTTCAAGAAATTTTTCCTTTTTTCTAAACTTTTAAATTCATTAGCTTAATGTTACTTAGATCACATTGTTAGCCTATTTAATGTTTGTAGGGTCTGTTGTGATGTTCTTTCCATTCTTGATACTGTGCCTTTCTATCTTAATCAGTTTTTCTATGCATTTATCAATTTTATTAGGCTTTTAAAATTACAAATGTTTAGCTACATTTGTTAACTATTTCATTGATTTCTAATTTTATCTTAATTATTTGCTCCCATCTACCTGGGTTTAATGTGTTGTTATTTTTCAATCTTTGGAAGATTGGATTGTTGGTTTTCAGCCTTTTTACTCTTCTAGTAAAAGCTTCATTAAAAGCTTTAAGTTCAAATTCATTAAAAGCTATGAATTTCCCTCTATCTACAGCTTTCACTGCATCCCAGAAGGTTTAAGATGTGATTTTCCATTATTATGCAGCTTAAATTATTTTCTAATTTCCATGTAGTTTCTTAATTGACACTATGGATTATTTAGGACTACATTGTCTAATGTTCCATCATTGGAAATATTTTAGTTGCCATTATGCTATTAATTTCTAGCTTGATTCCACTGTGATTAGAGGACATATTCTTTATGATTTTAATTCTTTGAGATTTGTTGAGACTTGCTTTATGGCCAAGCATAAATGCTTCACAAGTACTTGAAAAAATGTGTATACTGCATTGTTGAGTACAGAATGTTATATATGTTAATTATGTAAAGAGTGATAATTACAAGGTTCCAAACTCTTATTTTTAATTCTACTTATATTTTTTTCTGTTTGCTTTATGAGATTCTGAGGGAAGGGTGTTAAAATATCCAGCCACGCAATTTTGAATACACAATCTTTTTCTCCTTGGACTTTTGTCAGTTTTTGTATATTATTAGGGAAAAATAAATTTAAGATTGTTATATCATCCCATTGAATTGACCTATTTATCATTTCACAATATCCCTCCTTAACTTTCTTTATCACTCTTGCTTTAAAGCCTAGTTAGGAATCAAGCTCAGCTTAGGAATGAATCAAACCACCTAGGAATCAAAAAATACTCTGAGGAGAAATTGTGTAAAGAGTATTGGGCTCATTGCTTTGTAATGCACTTTTCTCCAGTATCCTGGTTTCACTAATCCTGGATGTCTTGGTAACCCTGAACTCCAGTTTTGTTGTCCTTGTTGTTGCTGTGGTATTTTTGTTATTGTTGTTGTCTGTTTCTTCCTTCCCATCCAGGTAATACTGCTATAGGCTCTAAGCCACCATTTTTGTTGACCTCATGACACCACACAGCAAATGCACTGGGTTAAGGTAGTGATGATGGGAAAGAGAATGTAATAATAAAATGTAGTGAGTGACAGTCTCCTCTCTTAAAATATTGCTTCTGCTGCTCAGAGTTGTCTAGAGGACAAAAATGCTACTTTCATGTCTTGACAACCTAGGAATATGCAGTGGTAGAAGTAGTGATAGCCTCAGGCCCTCATAAGAGAGTGCCTAGTAGGAAACTTTGTGGGAAAGTCACCTCTGGGAACCAAAAATAGTGATAGCAATCATTCATTTACAAGTATTTATTGGGTACCTGCAATGTATACAGCACTGTACTAGTTGATGGGGAGAGAGCAATGAATAAGACAAAAGAGGTTCCTGCTTCCTGGAGCTTTTAGTGGGGAAGAAGATGAAAAGGTTAACAAAAACTAAAAATAATTACTGACTGTGATAAGTGCTATGAAGGAAATAAAAAAGTGTGACAGAAAGAGAGTAATTCAGGGCAGCTTTAGAGAGGATGTCCAGGAATACCTCTCTCCATAGAGGTAAGTCCAGGATAATAAGAAAGAACCAGTCAATCAAAGATGCAGGGAAAGAACATTCCTTATAGAGAGAAGAAGAAATACACAGAAATTCATGGCATATAAAGCACTGGCCCTGGTCCTGTAACAGGAATATAAGACATTTGGGGGAAGAGACTTAAGTGAGCTAAGGGCAGAGTGGCTAAAGGTGAATTCAGAGCTAGGGAGGAGCTGATGGTACAGAACCATATGAAACAGAAATCAGCAAATTTCTTCTGTAAAGACCTGGAGAGTAAATAGTATAGGTTTTGTAGGCCACAGAGTCTCCATTACAAATACGCAACCATGCGTCATAGCACAACAGCAGCCATAGACAAAATGTTAATGAATGAGATGGCTGTGTTCCAAAAAACTATTTACAAAAATAGATAGGGGCTCAATGTGGCCTGTAAGCTGTAGTTTTCTAACCCCTGGTATAGATCACAGTAAGGATATTGGGTTAGTCTAAATGGATTAGGAAGCCTTTTAAGAAGTATTTTTGTTGTTGTTATTTTGTTTGTTTGTTTGCTTGTCTTGTAAGAGGGTCTGAATATATATTTTCAAATCATCATTCATAATGCTATGTGGAGACTGGATAGTAGGAGGACAAGAGTGGAAGCAGAAAAAACAGGGTATGACTTCAGTATATAGTCAAGATGTAAGGTCTTAAGTAGCTTACAGTGGAGCTAAAAAACCATCATATAAATTGGTGGGAGAAGGGAAAGGACTTGGTGAAGAGTCATCAAAGATGACTCTTATGTAGTGGCATTTACTGACATAGAATTTGGGATTGAGCAAGAGGGAAATACAAAAATTCCATTTTGGACATGTTTTATGTGTGAGATACTTTTTAGAAACCCAAATGGAGAAGTCATGCAGACAGCTGGATATGGAGCTCAGATTCAGGTTGGAAATATCACAGGCATTCCTTGGAAATATTGCAGGCTATTTTTCAGACCACTAAAATAAAGCAAATACCTCAATAAATTGAGTAACATGAATTTTTTGGTTTCTCAGTGCATATAAAGGCTATGTTTGCAGTATATTGGAGTCTATTAAGTATGCAATAATATTATGTTTAAAAATGCACATACCTTAATTAAAAAACACTTTATTGCTAAAAATTGCTAATCATCATCTGAGCCTTCAGCAAGTCAAATTTTTGGCTGGTGGAGGGTCTTGCCTCGATGTTGACAGCAGCTAACTGATCAGCATAGTGGTTGCTGAAGGCTGGGGTGGCTGTGGCAATTTCTTAAAATGAGACAACAATAAAGTTTGCTGCATCTATTGACTCTTTCTTTCATGAAAGATTTCCCTGTAGCAGGCGATGCTGTTCAACGGCATTTTACCCACAGCAGAACTGCTGTCAAAATTGTAGTCAATCCTCTCAAACCCTGTCAGTGCTTTATCAACTAAGGTGATGTAATATTCTAAATTCTTTGTTGTCATTTCAAAATGTTCACAGCATCTTCACCAGGAGTAGATTCCATCTCAAGAAACCACTTCCTGTGCTCATCCCTAAGAAGCAACTCCTCATCCATTCAAGTTTTATCATGAGATTGCAGCAATTCAGCCACATCTTCAGACTTCACTTTGAATTCTAGTTCTCTTGCTGTTTGCACTATATATGCAGTTACTACCTCCACTGAAATTTTGAATTCCTCAAAGTCATCCATGATGGTTGGAGTCAACTTCTTCCAAATTCCTGTTAATGTCAATATTTTGACTTCTTCCATGAATCATGAATGTTCTTAATGACATGTAGAATGGTGAATGCTTTCCAGAAGATTTTCAATTTGCTTTGCCCAGATCCATCTGAGGAATCATGATCTATGGCACCTATAGCTTTACAAATGTATTTCTTACATAATAAGACTTGAAAGTTGAATCTCCTCCTGGATCCATGGGCTGTGGAATGAATCTTGCATTAGCAGGAATGAAAACAATATTCATCTCATTGTACACCTCCATCAGAGCTCTTGGGTGAACAGGTGTATTGCAATGAGCACTAATATTTTGAAAGAATCTTTTTTTCTTGAACAGTAAGTCTCAATTGTGGGCTTAAAGTATTCAATAAATCATGCTGTAAACAGATGTGCTATTGTTCCATTTACAGAGCACAGGCAGAGTATGTTTAGTTCAGTTCTCAAGGGTTCTAGGATTTTTGGAATGGTAAATGAGCATTGGCTTCAACTTCAAGTCACCAGCTGCATTAGCCCCTAACAAGAGAGTCAGCCTGTCCTTTGAAGCTTTGAAGCCAGGTATTGACTTCTCTTCTCTAGCTATGCAAGTCTTAGATGGCATTTTCTTCCAATAGAAGGCTGTTTCATCTACAGTGAACATCTGTTGTTTAGTGTAGCCACCCTCATCAATTATCTTAGCTAGATCTTCTCAATAACTTGCTGCAGCTTCCACATTAGCACTGGCTGCTTTGGCTTGAACTTTATGTCATGGATAAAGCATCTTTCATTAAACCTCATGAACCAACCTCTGCCTTCACTGGAGTAGCACTTTTAATTTTCTTCAAGAACTTTTCCTTTCAGTCACACCTTGGCTGACTGGCACAAGAGGCCCAGCATAAAGCCTACCTCAGCTTTTGACATGTCTCCCTTTCTAAGCTTCATCATTTCTAGATTTTATTTAAAATGAGAGATGAGCCAATCTTCCTTTCTCTTGAATACTTAGAGGTAGGTCATTGTTGGATGATTAATAAGCCTAATTTCAATATTGTTGTGTCTCTGGAAATGGGGAGGCCAGAGAAGAGGGAGAAAGATAGGGAAATGGTCAGTTGGTGGAGCAGTCAGCACACAACATTTACTGATTGAGTTTACCATTTTATAAGGGTGCAGTTTATGGCGCCCCAAAACAAATACAAGAGTAACACCAAAGATCAAAGATCACCTATAACTGTAACAGATATAATAATAATGAAAAAGTTGGAAATATTAGCAATACCAAATATTAGAATTACCCAAATGTGACATAGAGACATGAAGTGAGCACATGCTGCTGAAAAAATGGCGCTGAAAGACTTGCTCAACACTGGGTTGCCACAAACCTTCAATTTGTAAAAAAATGCAGTATCTGTGAAGCACAATAAAGTGAAGCACAATAAAACAAGGTATGGTTGTAGCTCAAATAATAAAATTGCTACAGTTTGCCTGATTTTCAATTACAAAAATATCAATTCCAAATGGCTCAATCTAATATACATTTGATATTAAGCCAAAGAGAAAATTTAGGTGAGAGAAAATAAGAATAATAAGGACAGAGATCTGCCTGAATTATACCAATATTTATTTAAAGGTTAAAAGAGGAGGAAATGCCAGCAAAGGAGACTGAGAAGGGGAAGCCAGTGAAGTAAAACCAAACCTGAAGATCATCATGTCAGGTAAACTGAGAGAAGAGAGTTCAACAGAAACTATGTTCAGTGCTTCTGAGGGGTTGAGTAATATGAGGAATGAGGAATGGCCATGGAATTAGATAGCATATATGTGATTTGTAAGAGAACTGTAGGAAACAGAAACCAGTTTGGAGTAAGTTAATGAATGAATGAGAGAGGAGGAAATCGACACTGTGGATATTGAAAACTCTTATTTTTTCTTCAAATAACTTTTATTGAATAATGATAATTCTTTGCAGCTATATTTATTACACATCAAATACATACAGGTTGACTCAGTTTTGGGAATGTTTCATTAGATCTATTCACTAAATATGCACCACAACCAAATGTGCATCTTAGGGACCTTGCCTGAAGCTCTGGCATTTTCTGGAAGACACAGCTGTCACCCATGTACCGTGGGGGGTCTCCAGGGATTGTGAGAGCATGCAGTAGTTTTGAAGGAAACTGGAAGGCTATAGGAGGACCTTGCATTCTGGGCAGGGAAACTATTAAAAGTGGGAACTGAAGCAATAGAGACATGGTACCACCTGTGGAGCTCCTCTCTGTGCTCTTCACTGAGTCAAAAGCTGATACAAAAGCCGACAAAAAACAAAAGAACCGCGGTCTCTGTCCTCACATGGCTTCAAGGCTACAGGGAAAGTGATCACTATACAAACCAAACTGTGGTCTTACACCATAGGCAACATCTCCTGCATCACAGATTTTGGAGTGGCATCCTGCTACTGAGTATTTTTTTTCTTGCAATTTTATTGAGATATAGTCACATACCATAGAATCATCCAAAGTGTACAATCAGTTGTTCACAGTATCATCATATAGTTGTGCATTCATCACCACATTCAATTTTTGAACATTATCATTACTGAAAAAATAAACAAGAATAAAAATAAAAGTGAAAAAGAACATGCAAAACAACCCATCTCCCTCATCCCCCCTATTATTCATTTGCTTTTTTGTCCCCATTTTCTACTCATCTGTCCATACACTGGATAAATGGAATGAACGACAAGGTTTTCTACAATCACACGGTCACACTGTATAAGCTATTACTTATACACTTGTCTTCCATAAGAAAAGCTACTGGGTTGCAGTATGAAAACTCTTTTGAGATGTTTTATTGTGATGTTCAAATGTGGAGGGTAATGGGGATTTTACATTTGATTATTTGTTTTAATATCGGAAAACAACAACCTAGTTCAATGTCACTAGAAATTATGAAGAGGACAATGTAGATGATTCAAGAAGAGTGAGATGTCTAAAGGAGGGAAGTAGTTAAACAGGTAAAAGTATATGAGACCTGGTGTACAACTAAACAGAATAGGGATCCAATATATAACCAGTATAGCTGAGTTATTCATTCTCTGAATCTGGATTTCAGTCCTTAACATTCCAGCACTGACAGATGATATCAGATATGTCATCTATCAACAGAAGATTAAAGCAGCATATTTCCAACACAGAAAGTAAAAGAAAATTTAATTCTGAAGGAGATTAAAATAAAACCAGTGAATACAGAATTTGATATGTATTGTGAACTTGATACCTGTACATATAGGTTCCAAGATGAATTAGTCAAAGAGCCCAACAATGTATTCTGCTCAGGAAAGCAAGACAGGGAAGAATACATATTTCCCCACTCTTTTGAGACAAAAATATGAGTGGATTATTACTAAACCAAAAGAATATTTCCATTGTGATAAAGAGGAGAAGGAGGAGAATAAGAAAAGAATATTATGAGGTTTTAGGATCCCATTCATTCAGACAACCAAATCAAGATGCTACCAAGTGAGAATCTTTAGCAAGGATATACTGGTAGAACATACTGGTTATTTAAATACAGAGCCCACCTCAAATTTCTCTAGTGATTCCCTACCACCCCAGTCCTCCCATAGTTCCCTGTGCCTTCCTGTTATTCAGCAACTGAAGAGTGAATTCTCAGCACAGCAAAAGACCTCTTATCTTACTTATCTTTACATCATATTTCTCTTTAGTATTCTTTCCCCGAATCTACTTTTACAAATTGAGCAAGATGACACTAAGTTAAAGAGAAGCAACTCTTCCATCTGAATGTCCTTCAATACATACACTACCTCCCACAAAATTTCTCCAAAGATCTATATACTGCCTTGGCTTAAAGGCTGACAGTGATATATTCCTCATAAAGAAACCGGACAGTCAGTGTGGCAAGTGCGGGTGACAAAGAGAGTGCACAGGAAGGGAATCTACTTGTAAGTGAAAGGATAGGAATGTTTGGAGAACTGCAGATGGTCCAGTTTGGCTGGAGTATGGATTATATGTAAAGTACCAGGAGGTGATATAATGGGCAGGAGATGACAAAGAGGAATTGAGACGATCGTCTGGGGGTTCTGGTGCCAGATAGCCTGGGTTAGAATCCTGACTTCTCTGTGTGAACTTGAGTGAGATATTCAGCCTTCTGTGCCTCAGTTTGCTCTTCTGAAAAATGGGAGTAATAATCATATCTACCTCCTAGAATTATTGTGAGGATTAAATGAGTTAATGGATGGAAAGTGCTCAGAAGAGTGCCTGCTATTATTGGTGGAGAGCAGTGCCTTATCTTGGTGAAAGCAAGGGTTGTGGCTAGATCTCTGGGAAAAAGTTTGCATTTTAGTGACTAAATATAACTACCTCTGATGCAATCAAAGCATAAAGAGTGCATAATGCACACTGTTTCAAAATGGTCCATGATTCTTTTCAAGAGAGTGGGAGGCTTGACTGAGTCACAGGAAATGCAGCAGATTAAGGCCCTATAAAAGAAGTTCATTAGCATCAAGCTGGCCCAGCAGCAATACAGGACAGATTATTTATGCTTTATGGCTGCAGTTTGACACTGTTTGCAAAACTCTGACAGTAGGATTTCTTCATTTTCTATTGCAAATCCTCTAGAAAAATAAACTTGTATTTGGGATATAATCCAAGCAATAATTAAATTTTGCTACTTGGAAGATAAAAGATAATGTGGATGGTTTGACAGAAATGAAATTTGGCCAATTGGTACAGATCAGAGAATATTAGTCCAGAGAGGCATGCACCCTCTTTGGTAGCAGGCCAATATTTTAATCCCCAAGATGATTCAGTGACACCTGCAGGAGAATTTCATACTAAAATTTCTTTAGTGTTAGAACTTGAATCTATGAATGGTGGCAAAGATATTTTAAAAATGAAAATATGCTAAAATTAATTACATAGAAAGTTCAAAAAGCAAAACCAGGCAACCACTAGTTTGTTTTTTGATACAAGATGAAACAAAATAGAAACTGACATATTTTTGGTACTTTATCTCTTATCTTTATTTTTCATTTATAGATGCTGGTAAGAAACTGGCTTATTTTAAAAATTCTTCCATGTTAATTTATCACAATAAACCATACAGTGAGTTTATGTATTTAAAATTATAAATTAATGCAGTTAACTACTTATCCAGGGATAATCAGATAACTTACCCAAATTTTTCTAGAAAGGAAGGAAGAAGGGAAGGAGGTAGGGCACAGGGAAGGAAGGAAGCAGGGAAAGAAGGGAGGAGGGAAGGAGGGAGGGAGGGAGAGATGGAAGAAAGGCTTCCATAAGCCCATCCTAAAAGCCATTTTTTTTACTGTTGCAACCATAATGTTTCAAACATACTGATTTATTCTGTGATTTCATATATTTTTTAAAAGTCCATGTTGCTTCATACTCTTCACAATAGTTCATTTTAATGGTTGCCTAATATTCTGTCTAATTAAAATAATCATTTAGAGAGTATTTGCCTGCTGGTAAGTTTCTATTTGTTAGGCTAAACAGTATAATGGTTAAGAGTACAAAATCTAGAATTCGATGCCTGATGTTCTGTAGCAAGCACTTTGTGCCTCATTTTCCTTACCTGTAAGATGAGAATAAGGCCTTTCTGAGGATTAGGTAAAGCACCTAAATGTGGCTGACACAAGGTACATACTTTATAAGTGCTGGCTGCTATGACTATTATTTCACTTGCACTACATAGAAAATGTCCAATGAACAACTCCAAATATCTTTTGCATTTAAAAAAATTACTTCTTATAAATCCCTCAAATGGAATTTGTTTAGTTACATTTTGTGACTTTTGATCTATGGCCAAATTGCTTTCCAAAAAGGGTATATTAATTTTCAATGTCATAAAAATATATGAACACACAAATTTTGAAACATGTCAAAATTGTCTGAAACCATTTTGACTATGCTTTTGATTAGTTACAAAATAAAACATTTTAGTTTTCATTTCTTTGAATACTACCTTGTATGAACAGTATCTGTTTGGTATATAATTCATTAATTTTTCCTGAATAAAATGTATTTACTATTTAATCCTGTATGATATCTTCCAAAACATTTGGAACAATCACATAATCCATGCATCCAACTTTTGATAATACAAAAACAAAAATATGATGAGATTGGAAAACTCATTAAAAACAGTATTTTTCCCTCTGTCCCTAGGATAGAATTACAGAATACAAATTTTTAAAGAGCCCAGCAAGAGTAAGCACAGATATATTTATGTGTGTCTTCCTCTGATTTGGTTAAATGTAAGTGAGCAACTTAATAGATCAATTGCCTCTATTAAAGAACAGGAAGATGAGGGAAGACCATGGTATTTTCCATGTATTATAAACAATATGAGTAATTTGAATAATTTGTAGTATTTTGTGTCCTGAGTCTAAATTATGTTTCAAACTTTAAGTTAATTTTCATAATAATTGCTCATGATGATGATGATGATAAGGATGAAGTACCTACTAGTTATCAAGCATCAGATATGAACCAGATCTTGTACTAGATTTTTCACATTCATTATCCCTGATACTCACAAATTCTTCACAAATTATTTTACGGATAAGATAATTGAAAATGTAAGAGTTTTAGTGACTTGCCCAAATCTGAATGCACAGTAAATGTGTATAGAATAATTTATTCAGCAGTAAGAGCTGCTACTTCATAAGGTCACTCCTAAAAGTTCATTTTATATGGATAAACACATAATGATGTGATGTGCTATCTTCCTACTGAAGACTGTAGTCCATTTACTGTCTCTTTAAATATTTAAAGTCATTTATAGAAGACAAATAGAGACATGTTTAGTTTTCACCCGTAAAACAGATGACTCCTTATTCTTCAGAATTTTGTTTCTTATTGATATTGGAGGAGTGAACTAGAAGTAAATTTCCAAGATTAACTTCTGCTCTGTGTACCTTAAAATTTTTGTCAATCTAATTACAGGGTTGAGAATTCATTTTCTTTCATAACTTCAGTACGGACTTGATGAACGGGACAACCAAAGATCTACTGTCCATCACTGTTTCCTCTAGCCAAATTCATCCCCGGGAATTACTGGCCAGATTTCCTAGATAAACATGAAGATTCTGAAAATGAGCACCTATTATCTGTAGAAGCATATGAAATGAGAACTTCACAGGACCTCAGTGCTGGCCCAAAATTGCTCCATTCATTAATTCAGACAGTAAGTCACTTACTTATAAACATGCATTGAATGCCCACTGTGCAAGCACTGTGCTAGGCTCTACAAAGAAACTAAGGTAAAAAAGAAATAGTCACTGATCTCTAAGACTTCTCTTTTTCTGTGAGAGACAGACACAAGAATAAATAAATATAAGAATATGGTGTTACGGGAGCATTAAGGAGAGAAACCAAGTGCAGTCTTGGTTATAACCATGAACTTTTTTCATGGCTTAAGGTAGACTCACACATGAAGAGAAAGTTTTGGAGCTATGCTGAAACTTCATTCATTTATTTCTCAAATATTTATTGAACAGCGTGTTATGAAATGGGGACGCAAAGCTAAAGTAGGCATAGACCTTCCTTGCCTAGCAGTACGTATTCTTGTGGGGAATTCAAACTTCTATAAAAGTGACAGCTGTACAATGTAGTAAATCTAATGATGAAGGTTTATACTGACCTCAATGTTGTCACTGTTCCTCAAAGTTTAATAACTCACTTGAAAGAAATTCCTCTTCTGTCAACTGTCAAATATAAATTCTTTATGAAGAACATACATTATTTTCTCTTATGTTGTCCAAACCGAAGACAGAGAAAAACTGTAATACATGGTATTTTCCATGTATTATAAACATGGAAATTAGTGTTCCTCACTAATTTGAACACAACTCTTGGCTATTAAGGAAAGGAATAAAACCTTAGAATGTAGGATTCTGGGGATGGAAACTAACATCTAAGCTTTACGCATCTAATGGGAATGATCATTTCAGATTTGGAACATGAATATATCTTGGATCTCAATGGAACATAGCATTGCTTTCATTTGCAAACTCTCTGTTTGAATATGACCTAGGTCTCTGGACCTAGAAAAAGAAAATAAATATGTTATGTAACCTAGCAGAGGCCTCTTAACCTTTCGGATTGAATCAATGTGATACATCAGCTAATTAATCATTTTTGAGCACCTACAATACCTAAAGCAATTTTCAGAGTGTTCTGAGAAAGGTTCAAAGTTCAGCTTGCAATCTAATTTGGGAGGCTATACACATCATATATATACCATTTGGAGTTTACAGTTGGATATGAAGGTAGAAGTTATCCATCCTCTGATTTTATATATAGATTAACAGAAAAATATTCATGATATATCTATTTTTACATTTCAAATAATTCTATTTATAACATTTTATTTACACATGTCTTTTTAGGAATATATCTGATCTATAAAACAGCAACCATATATACTAGCAATAATCCTTCTCATTTCTATAGAGAGATGTTTTTAACATAAATACCTAATACAGCACCCGACATTCAATAGGTATCTTTATATGACTTTGGTATAGGGTGATGTAGGCCTAACAAGTTAAGAAATGTTCCCTCCTCTTCAGTTTTTGGGAAGAATTTGAGCAGGATTGCTGTTAATTCTTCTTGGAAGGTTTGACAAAATTTACCAGGGAAGCTATCTGATTCTGGGCTTTTCTTTCCTGAGATTTTTTGATTACAGATTCAATCTCTTTTCTTTTGTTATTTTTCTGTTAAGATCTTCCATTTTTTTTCTTGAGTCAGTGTAGGTAATTTTTGTTTCATGGAATTTGTCCATTTCATTTGTTGTACAGTTGTTCATAGTATCCTCCTAAAATCCTTTTTATTTCTGTGTGGTTGGTAATAATGTGCACTTTCATTTCTGCTTTAGTTATTTAAGTCCTCTCTCTTTTTTTCTTTTTCAGTCTCATTAAAGTTTTGTCCATTTTGTTGACCTTCTCAAAGAGCCAACTTTCATTTTCATTTAGTCTCTCTATTGCTCATTAATCTCTATTTCATTTTTTTCTGCTCTTGTCTTTATTATTTCCTTCTTCTCACTTTGGGTTTATTTTACTCTTCTTTCTCTAGATGCTTTAGCTATGAAGTCAGGCCTCTGAATAGAGATCTTCCTTCTTTTGTAATGTAAGCATTTAGAGCTATAAATTCCCTCTCAGCACTGACTTGGTTGCATTCTATAGGTTTTGGTATGTTGTGCTTTGGTTTTCATTTTCCTCAAGATATTTCCTAATTTCCCTTGTGATTTCTTCTTGGACCCACTGGCTGCTTAGGAGTGTGTTGTTTAATTTCCACAGATTTGTGAATTTCCAGTCTTGCCAGATATGAAATTCTTGGTTGGCAATTGCTTTTTTTTTCCCCAATACTTTAAACATTTTGTCCCACTGCCTTTCTGCCTTTATGGTTTCTGATGAGAAACTGGCATTAACTCTTATTGGGATTCCTGAACATAACTTGTTGCTTTTCGCTTACAGCTTCAGAACTCTCTTCTTGTCCTTCATATTCAACAGTTTGACCACTCTTTCTGGTGGGCATGATTCTCTTCAAATTAATCTTGTTTGGGATTCATTGGGCTCCTTGAATGTGCATAATAATGTCTTTTGCTAAATTTGGGAAGTTTTCTGCCATTATTTCTTGGAATAGTCCTTTTGCCCCTTCTCTTTCTTTCCCTACTGGAACTCCCATAACATATATATTGATATGCTTGATGGTGCCTCTGATGGTTAGGTTCATGCGTCAACTTGGCCAGGTGATAGTGTCCTGCTGTCAGGTCAAGCAAGCAAGCACTGGCCTATCTGTTGCTGTGAGGACATTTTGTGGACTTAAATTATCAGTACGTTGACGGCATCTGTGGCTAATTACATCTGCAGTGGCCAAGAGGAGTGTCTTCTGCAGTGAGAGATGTTTAATCTAATCAGTGGAAGGTTTTTATGGGGGAAGTGATAGTTTCAGTGGACAGAAGGAAGAACTTTCATCTCTACTTTGGCTAGCCAGCCTCTCTTGGGGTATTCATCGAAGACTTTCATCAGAGTGTCAGCTTGCAGCCTGCCCTACAGAATTTGGACTGGTGCATCCCCACAGTTGCGTGAGACACCTGCATAAAATCTCATTCTATTTACAGATACCTCCTGTCGGTTCTGTTTCCCTGGAGAACCCTAATACAGTGTCCCACAAGTCTCTTAGGCTCTGTTCACTTCTCATTCTTTTTTTCTTTCTACTTAGCAGCCTAAATCATTTCAATTGTCTTGTCTTTGTATTCACTGACTCTTTCTTTTGTCAGGTCCAATCTGCTGTTGAAACCCTCCAGGGATATTTTCATTTCAGTTATTGTGGTCTTCAACTCCAGTATTGTTGTTTGGTTATTTTAAAAAATTTCTATCTCTTTATTAAGATTCTATATTATTCATTCACCATTTCGCTGATATCCTTTAGTTCTTTCTGCATGTTTGTTTTTATCTCTTTGACCATACTGAGGATCACTTTTTAAAGTCCTTATCCAATATGTCCAAAGTGTGGTCTTCATTTATAATTTTTGAATTTTATGTTGGTTTCTGGATGGGCCATCATTTCCAGGTTTTTGTTTGTTTTGCATCTTTTCTGGTATACTGTATATTTTAATATTTTAAGATGTTAACTTTGGAATTTAGTCCCTGAGCTCTGTGTTCCTTACCTTTGTATCCAGCCAGTGAAATGACAGAGGTTTCCTTGCGCCTGTAACTAACAAAAACCAACAAATGTGAAAAGCTTTTCATAGTCCTTGCAAATTGGCTGTGTTGGCTGGTTATCTCCTTCAGATTTTAGCCCTCCTGTCAAAAATATCAGCCCAAAGCAAAAGTGAAATGCAGTTTCCTCTCTGATTAATCTGAGCCTGCCTATTGTCCTGAGCCTGTGCTAGTTCCTGGCTTTAAGAATTCCTCAGTTTACAGGAATTTGAATGATGCCTCTATTCCCTATGAAATAGACCTTCCCCCACTCCCAGGTCCTCTGTTCTATTTCTTAAAGCATGCAGTCCTTTCAGGCTGCTTGACCTAATTGATTCTTACACTGCTTTGCTATCCGCAAGTTGCTTCTGCTTTCATAGCAAGTTCTGGCAAGGCCAGAGAAGAGCGTCCTGGTTCAGACTTTCAGGGTTATACCTGATAGACTGGCATCAACATTCAATCACCCCAGTATTTACACAGAGATTACTCTGCTTCCTCCAGAACATGGCAAGACTCCACAATGGGAGCACAGGCTGACTCCACACAATACTATGAGAGGGTGGGGTGGGGACAAGCAAGGGTACAATGAGCTTCTCCTACCATTTTTTTTTTTAATTAAAGAAGTGGGTTTACAGAACAATCATGCATAAAAACAGGACTCCCAGATACCATCCCATCACCAAAATCTTGCACAGGTGTGGAACATTTGTTAGAATTGATGATACTGCATTTTTACAATTGTACTACTAACTAAAGTCCATGGTTTACTTAAGGTTTCACTGTTTGGGCAGTGTAGTTTCATGTTTTATTATTATTATCATTCTGTTACCATAGACACAATCTAACAGTTCCCATTCTAATCATATTCAGATATATATTTCAGTGATATTAATTATGTTCACAATGTTGTGCTACAATCACCACCATCTATTACAAAAACATTTCCATCATGCCAACCTTAACTTCCCATTCCCTACCCCTATCCTGTCTCCTGGTAACCTATATTCCAGATTCTGAGTCCATGAGTTTGCTTATTCTAATTGTTTCAAATCAGTGAGGTCATATAATAGTTGCCTTTCTGTGTCTGGCTTATTTCACTCAACATGATGTTTCCAAGGTTCTTCCATGGTATCACATATATCAGGATTCCATTCCTTTTTTACAACCAAATAATATGCCATTATATGTATATACCACATTTTATTTACGCATTTATCAGTTTATGGACACTTGGGTTGCTTCCATCCTTTGGCAATTTTGAATAATGCTGCTATGAATATCAGTGTGCAACTATCTGTCCTAGTTCTTGCTTTCAATTCTTTTGGTATATACCTAGAAGTGGGATTGCCAGGTCATATGGTAGTTCTATACTTAGCTTCCTGAGAAACTACCAAACTGTATTCCACAGTGCCTGCACCATTTTACACTGCCACCAGCAATGACTGAGTGTTCCAACTTCTCTGCATCCTCTTCGACACATGTTATTTTCTGCTTTTTTTTTTTTTTAATAGCAGCCGTTCTAATGCGTATGAAATGGTATCTCATTGTGGTTTTGATTGCTAATGATGTTGAACATCTTTTCATGTGTTTTCTGTCCATTTGTATATACTCTTTGGAGAAATATCTATTCATGTCTTTTGCCCAATTTTTAATTGGGCAATTTATTTTGTTTTTGAGTTGTAGGATTCCTTTAAATGTTACGGATGTTGAACTGTTATTGGATATGTGGTTTCCAAAGATTTTCTCCCATTGTGCAGGCTGTCATTTTACTTTCATGACAAAATTCTTTGAGGACCAAAGATTTTAATTTTGATGAGGTCCCATTTATCTATTTTTCCTTTTGTTGCTTGTGCTTTGGGTATAAAGTCTGAGAAACTACTGCCTAACACAAGGTCCTACAGATGCTTCCTATGTTTTCTTTTGTTTTAGGAGTTTGATAGTTCTAGCTTTTATATATAAGTCTTTGATCTGTTTTGAGTTGATTTTTGTATAAGGTGTTAAGTAGGGGTCCTCCTTTTTTTTTTTTTTTGCAAATGGAGATCCATTTTCCCTGGCAACAATTGTTAAAGAGATTATTCTTTCCTAATTGAGTGATCTTTGCCTACTTTTCAAAGATCTACTGGAAATAAATGTGAGGATTGATTTGTGACCTCTCAATTCAATTCCATTGATCTGTATGTCTATCTTTGTGCTAGTACCATGCTCTTTTGATTACTGTGGCTTTGCAATAAGTTTTAAGATTGAGAAGTATGAGTCCTCCAACTTCATTCTTCTTTTTCAGGATCACCTTGGATATTTGCAGCTCCTTAGCCTTCCATATAAATTTGATGATTGGGTTTTCCAGTTCTGCAAAGAAGGTTGTTGGAACTTTGATTGGAATTTCTACCGAATTGAATCTATAAATTGCTTTGAGCAGTACTGACATCTTAATGATAATCTTCCAATCCATGAACATGGACTGTCCTTCCATTTAAGTAGGTCTTTAATTTATTTTAGCAATGTTTTGTAGTTTTCTGTGTACAAGTTCTTTACATACTTGATTAGCGTCTCCTACTGTTTTAAAAGCTTGATTTGACACTAAACACTGCAACTCTTTAACTATTTTCCAGAGTTTTGAGGAAGATCGCTCTGCTAGTTTTTGCTTGGTGTTCAAACATTCTTTGGGGGAACCATGCCCTGGAGCATCTTATGCTGCCATCTTGGTTGATATCTGTATCTGGGAGATGAATTTAATAGGACTTTATTTTGATCAAAGGTTTATAGAATTGTCTTTCAACTAGAATTTGAATTTCTTGGTCCCAGGACAATGCTTTTAACCTCTGGATGTTCTTCCCCAAGCTCTGTATTTGGCACATATAGGTATCAATTACCGTGGGTAGAATAATTCATTGGTTTTGTGAAAGAATTTGTATCTCCTAGGGGGATATAGAGTAAAGGCTATGATTGATAGCTTTACTGTAGTTGTGACTAAGGGACCCATCTTTCAGTTTATATATAAAAGTTCTAGACTATATATGAATTGAAAAAAAAGTACAAAAATGATGTAAGTGGTTAGACTCCTGTAATGATGAAAATAATTTTCATACTTACTTACATATGCTACAAGATGTTTTACAATTTGTAATACTTCCATGTTGGGACAGTTTTTAAAATAACTTATCTCATTTTTTGATAAACACGTTCTTCTGAATTTTCAGAAACAAACAAGTTTGAATTTAGTCACCAGAGGGAGCTATATATCATTTTACATAGTAGCTTAAAGAGCAGATGTCACTATTGTAGAAATTATAAACATAGATAGAATTTTTATTTGTAAAAGTAAGAATATCAGGAATAGAGTTGCAGTGAGAGTTATTCATATTTGAACAAAGTCATCTGATATTTATGGGACACTCCACTCAACAACAGCAGAATGCATATTTTTTAGAAGTGCATATAGATAGTTTACCAAGATATATCATATTATGGGCTATTAAACAATCTCAAATAATTTAAAAGAAGTCTAGATAAACAAAAAATGTTCTTTGATCACAGTGAAATTAATGGAAATATTTCTGAACAATCCCTAACTATTTGGAAACTAAATAACTCCCATCAAAATAACCCATGACTCAAATAAAAACTCAAAAGGGAAATTGGAAAGTACTTTAAACTGAATGAAAATGAAAATGCAACATTTCAAAATTTGTTGGATGACTTCCTATTGACCAGGAAATTGCACTGCTAGGTATATACTCAAAAGCTTTGAAAGCAGGGACTTAGATATTTCCACATTGATGTTCATATCAGCATTATTCACAATTGCCAAAAGATGGAAGCAACCCAGGTGTCCATCAACTGATGAATGGATGGACAGAATATGGTATATTCACCCAATAGAATATTATACAGCTATGGAAAGGAATGAAGTTCTGATAAATGCAACAACATAAACAAACCCTAAAGATGTACTATCGAGTGAAATAAGCCAGACATAAAAAGACAAATATTGTATGATCTTACTGATATAAAAACAGAACAAGCAAATTCATGGTGTCAGAAACTAGAATATAGGTTACCAGAGAGTAGGAAATAGGGAATTAATGCTTAATTGGTGCATAGTTTATATTTGGAGTGATAGGATAGTTTTGGTAATGGATAGTGGTAATTGGTAGCACAACACTGTGATGTAATTAACTGCACTGGGTTATATATTAGAATGTAGTTAATGGGGAAATTTTAGGTTTTATATATGTCATTTGAATAAAATGTTTAAAAACCATATTACTGTACAACACAAATCATTGGACTCTAATGTAAAATATGGACTGTAGACAATAGCTTAATTACAATAATATTGTTTCATAAATTATAACAAAGCTACACACTAATGTAAAGTCTTAATAATAGGAAAAATTCTGTGTGTCAAGGGGGAAGGGAGTATATGGGAACTCTGTAAACCTATAACTTCTCTAATAAAAAAAATCAAAGAAACTTTTGAGATGCTGATAAAGCAGTAAATGGGGGTAATTTATAGAACTAAACAGCTTTGTTGAAAAACAATAAAGGTCTCAAATTAAGGACCTCAGCTTCCATCTTAAGAAATTAGAAAAAATAAGAGCAAATTAAGCCCAATAAGGGGTAGAAAGGAAATTCAAAAGTCAGACCAAAATCAAGGAAATAGAAAACAGAAAACAATAGAATATTTAATAAAATATAAATCTGGTTATTTGAGCTGATCAATAAAAGTGATAAAACTAACTAGACTGATCAGATGATCACTAAAAAAGAGGAAGCCAGATGATCAAAGGAATGAGGATGATGACATCACTACAGATTCTACAGAGCTGCTGCCAAGCTACAGATGGGGGTCTCGTTTTTTGAATCTATAAATTCAGAAAAGAATACTTTTGTATGGTGACTGGTGTTCCCCATTCTGATCTCTGTAGGCAAGGTATGATGCTCACACTTTGAGGCCTCTATAGTATTTTTCTATTAATCCCATATATTCTATATGATCCATTATCCATGCTGTGGTATTTTGAAGCTGAATGTACCCAGACAAACATGTTCTTAAATCTAATCCATACCTTTGGATATCCACTTACTGTAAGTAGGACCTTTGGATGAGGTTACTTCAGTTAAGGCATGGCCTGAGATGGGTCTTAATCCTTTTACTGGAGTCCTTAATAAGAGAATGAAATTCAGACAGAGAGAGACAGAGACAGAGACAGAGAGAGACACAGAGAGAGACAGAGAGAGAAAGTTGCAAGAGCAAGAAGTGAAATCAATGAAACCCAGAAGAGAAGAGAGAGAGACCAGCAGACACCACCATGTGCTGTGTCATGTGAGAGAAGAGCCAAGGATTGCCAGAAGCTTGTCTTCGGGAAGAAAGCATCACCTTGATTTGGACATTTTCCAAGATTCTAACAGTGAGTGAATAAATTCCCATTGTTTAAGCCAAACCTGTTCATGGTATTTGCTTTGGGCAGCCTAGGAAACTAAAACATCTATATATATTTGACTCCTTCCCTAGACAAAGTTTCTACAGACAGGTGCTAAGCAATTAATTGAAAATATGAAAGTGTAAAATACTCTAGTTTGTAGGAGGCAAAGCACAGGATAGAATAAGAAGGAACTTTAGCAGAGTCAGCAAGCCCCCTCTGGGCAAGTTCACAAAAAGCTATTGACAAAAGCTTAACTAATGTACGTAAACCTACCAGCCAAAATTAATCATGGATGATAGTCTATTATTAATTTAGCCAGAGTTTTCATTTGGAATTTCTGCTAGATAGTTTCAAAGCCCTTTAATCATCAACTGATATAATCATGAGATTTCCCACCACCTCTTAATTTGTGTATATATTTAATTACGTTAATAACAATTATATATTTCCTAATGTTGACTCTAATGTATGTTCTTGAAATAAAATCATATCTGGTCATGCTGATAATCTCAACTTACTGATAAATTTAATTTCCTGATTTTAGAATTTTTACATTGAATTTATAAATGAATTTGATCTATGTTTTCATTTTCATACTAGCATTAGCATATTTTGTATTCAGATTATGCTTCATAACAGTATTATTCTATCATCTGAAATAGTTTAAATGTCAGGGGAAGTATATTCTTTTTAAATATTAGATTGAACTCAGCCACAAAACCAGGCTTGGGTGGGGCACATGACCAAGCCACCTGAGGCTATGTGATCAAGCTCGCTGTGACCCTGGGCCTGGGTTTTACCTGCCACAGGAAGGGCCAAAGAGACCTATCCCTAAACTGGGGTCCATAGGCTGCAGGGATGTACTTTTCCACTGGGTCCTGGATCCTGCATGTGGCCACAGACTAGGTGGGCTCTGGTCACAGAAAAGACCCCTGAAAAATGCCAAGAGTCTTCACTTTCTGAGTGGTTTGGAATAAATCACTCTCCAGACCTCAGTTCCCTTGCCTGCAAAATGGGCAAAGTATTGCCCGAAGGAGGTTGCACCAAGGCTTAAGTGAGGCAGGGTGCTGTGGAGACACAGAAGGTTCCCTGGCTTGAGAAGTTGTACAGGGAGGCTTCCTCATAAAAGGTTACAAGAAGGCCAAGATGTTGTGTGCCTGAAGGCAGGCAATTAAGATAAGGATGCTGGGTTCCCTCCGTGTTCCTGTTTCCCATGCAGTCCCGAAGAGATTGTGCTTTGAGATCAAAAACATACAAATGGTCATGTCCTTGGGACCCAAGGAAAAAAAGAATGCAGGCACCCTGAGAACCTGAAAACAGTCATGTAGAAGAATAATCATGTATGCTATATAAACCTGATGCTAGGGGTAGAATAAAGGTTTTTCTTGCATGAACACACAGATGGAGTTGGCTCTTCTATCACAATTGGTGCCCCGCGTGAGGCTGTCCAATCCTGACCACAACGTTCGGAAGCTGCACAGTAAGTACAAGCAGTTTGTTTCACGGTGGTTCAGTAGTTTCAGCCACTCAACAATATGGGTCAGTCTCTCACTGCTCCCCAGCACCAGTATGTTTTAACTTTACAACGGCTGCTGCAGGCTAGCAGAGCTTCTGTTTCAGAAGATACTTTGCACTCTTTATTGCATGATGTTGTTCAACACAACCCTTGGTTTCCTGAGGAAGGCACATTAGACTTAGATGTGTGGGAGCGCATTGAGCAGAATTTAAAGCACCACTTTGAACAGGGACAGAAAGTTTCCTCTAAAACATTTACTACATGGGCTCTTGTTTGCACTGCCCTAGCCCCTCTTCATATTGCCGAGACTGAGATTTCTTAAACTGAGGTACCTAGGAGAGAGACCACTGCTGTCTCTGATGAGTGTCTTCTGCCTCCTGAGCCCTCGGCTCCCCTACCACCAGCTGATAAGGGCAGTGGGCAAGTGACTACAACCTGGCCCTCTCCTCCGCCTCCTTTACCATCACCACCACCGCCTCCCCTTCCCAGAGGTGCCATGCCCATTTTACAACAGTGTCTGTGTGAAGTGTCATTAGCTGGTAATCTTGTTTGCCCTGTTATGCTTAACCAGCAAAACCAAAGAATGTTTGAGCCATTACCCTCCAACTTATAAAGAGCTCTGAGAAAACGGTGCTGCAAGACCATTTACTAAAGGGTTACTGCAATCCTTGTCTGAAAACTATGCCTTGACCCCCTGGGATTGGAATTCCTTAGCTCGTACCATTTTCGAGTCTAGTGCTTATCTGCTGTGGTACACAGAGTATGACGAATGTTGCATGGAACAGGCAGGTCGTAATTGTTTAGCAAGAGTAAACATTACCATGGAGCAGCTCCAAGGACACCACCAATATGAAGATGTTAACCAACAGTTAAATTGTCCAGATAATGCATATCAACAGGCGGCACTTTGCACCATGAGAGCATGGGAGCGATTGCCAGATTCAGGGACAGATGCACAAGGCTCTTTTGTTAATATCCACCAAGGTCCACAAGAGCCTTTTGTAGATTTTGTTGATCAGCTTACAAAGGCCATAGGATGACAGGTTAGCCATCCTGGCGCGGCTAATGTCATTCTTTTACAGTTAGCCTTTGAAAACGCTAATGCAGATTGTCAGCAAGCCATGCACCCTATCCGCACAAAGCGCAGGCTATCGGTAATCTTATCAAAGCATGCCAGTTGGTGGGTACTGAAACTCACAAAGTGTGAGTTTTTGCTGCTGCTATGTGTGCCCCCTCTAAAACTATGTCCAATGTGTGTTTTCGATGCAGCCAGCCAGGACATTTCCAAAAACAATGCCCTCAAAAAAACATACCTCCAACAGGCTCCCAGAGTAGGGGGCCCTCCAACAATGTCTCCAGACCCCCTAAGCCCTACCATGTGCCAATCTTATGTTAGTCAAGTTTTACGTCCAGCTCGTGATAAATTCCCTGATTGTAAACTCATTCACTACATGGATGATATTTTGCTTAGCGTGCTGACTGATCTTCTTTTAGCTCATTTGTTATCATTTACAAAAGATCTCCTCACTGCAGTGGGCTTGTTTATCACTCCTGAAAAAATTCAACAAACAGAACCTTGGAAATATCTTGGCTACTTAGTGTCCCATGCTAACATAGCACCCCACCATATTTGTCTTAAAATCTCTGATTAACCTACTGTCAAAGAATTGCAAAAACTTTTGGGTATTATTAACTGACTCCATCCCTCGCTCGGTATCCCAACTTATCAATTACAGCATCTCTTCTCCTTGTCAAAGGGAGATTCCAACCTCCACAGTGTCTGCACCCTTACTGCCGACTGCCAACAAGAATTGCTTCTCGTTGAACAAGCCATCCAACGTTGTTCTCTTAATCGCATTGATGCACAACTCCCTGTCACATATTTCATTTTGCAGACGGATCATTCCCCCACTGGATTAATTGGACAGTTTTCTCCTGTGCTTCGTATTCTTGAGTGGCTTTTCCTTGGGCACTCCCCAACAAAGTCTCTTTCCCCGTATATTGACTTACTTATTCAACTTATCATTAAAGGTCACAAACGTGTTATTCATCTTACTAGTAATGAACCTAATTGTATTTACTTACCTATCCCCAAAGACCAGTCTACTCATGTGCTCTCTTTTTCCACCTCCTTACAAGCAGCCATTTATGATTAGCCCAGACAGTTCAATTTTCAATTTCCCGCTGATCCTTTATTAACCTTTTTTCATCTCACACCTTTTGTCCTCCCTCGCATCACTTCCATTTGTCCCATTCCTCATGCTATCACAGTTTTCACTGACGGATCTGGAAAAACTGGTAAAGCAGCCATCTGGACCTCTACTCTTTCTCACATCAAACATGCCTATCCTACTACCCAACAGGCTGAACTCAGTGCTCTCGCTTTAGCATTTCAAACTTTTCCAAATGACCCAATCAATATCGTCTCTAATTCTGCGTATGCAGTTTGTTCTGTACAACATCCAGAAACTGCTCTTGTTAGTGCTAGCTGCTTGGCACCTATCCTTCTTTTATTTCTTCAATTGCAAACTTTAATCTGTGCTCATCGTCATCCATTTTTTATCATGCATATTAGCTCTCATACTTCTTTACCAAGCTTCTTAACACATGGCACTCGGCAAGCTGACCTCCTAGTGTCATCTCTATTACATCCTGCTATTAAATCCCATCAATTTTTCCATCAAAACTGGCACAGTTCGCAAAAGCAGTCTAGTTTAACAGCTCAATAAGCCAAAGATATCATCCGTAGTTGCCCTTGCTGCTAACTACATAATTTAGCACCACCTATTTATAGCACCAATCCTCGCGGCCTTCAGCCCAACGCCGTTTAACAGATGGATGTCACCCACGTCACCCTGTTTGGTCGCCTCCGTTTTCTTCACATTGTCATCGATACATACTCTTGATTTCTCTTTGTGCTTCCTCTCTCAGGCGAAACTGCAGCTCATGTTTGTCGCTTTCTATTACAGGCTTTTGTCGTCCTTGGACACCCTCAACAACTCAAAACTGATAATGGCCCGGCCTATGCCTCTTCCCATTTTCATTCCTTTTGCTCTCAATGGTCTATATAACATGTAACTGGTATTCCATTGAATCCTACAGGACAAGCTACATTGAACACGCTCATCGCACACTGAAAACGTGTCTTTTAAAACAGAAAGGGGGGAATATGGATCCCTCTGCAAAAACAGCTAAAGCCCTATTTGTCCTTAATTTTTTGAGTCTTGCAGATGATGGACTGACAGCAGCACAGTGCCATTTCCACATACCCTGTGAAACAAGAGATACAGAAACGGCGAAGCTCTCTGTGCTTTGGAAAAATAGGACACTGGGAAGGGCCAGTGCCCTTGTTAACCTGGGGATGGGGATATGCTTGTGTTTCCACCTCAGCAGGTCCCCAGTGGGTCCCCATGAGACACATCAAACCATGGCATGGCATGTATGCAGCCGAACCCAGTTCCTGAGCTCCGCAACCCGAAGATAGAGGGGAACGCCCCGCCGACGATGAGGCTGCCAAGAACCCAGCAGGCCTCGTTGATGACGTGGGGAGACCTGAAGAAAACTACTCAAAATGCTGAAGCGGTGTGTCGACAAACTGGCACCCCTGTAACTCCAGAAACATTGTTCCTTGCAATGGTGTCTACTATCCATTGCCAGAGTGTGGTAACATTTATCTTTACAGTCTTATTACTCTTTCCACTTCAATGTGTTTCAGCCCACCTGTACTGGGCGCACATCTTGGATCCTCCTTTATTCCACCCCGTTACATGGGCAGACTCCTCTTTTCCTATTTCTAACAATGTAACCTCTTGGCTGGGTGGAATAAATGTGCCACCTAGCAATCCTCTACTTAATGGCAGCCAAAGGATATTAGCAAATAGTCACATATCCTTTGCCTCCTCTGTGCTACCCCTCTGCATATCCCATAACGTAGAATACTGTATTAAACCCCGCAATTGCGTTTGGCTACATAATGCTTCTCAAGCGCTCACTTTTATATCAGTTGGGGGCATTGACTACAGAAACGCAACCTCTCAGAATAATACTTCCGTACCAGCCCCTGATCCTCCCTGCCCAACCGGACACAACAAATATAAGCCTACAGGTGCATCCATTGACTGGGTTGCCTGTAGTGGCAGAATTCCCCATGTCCTCTTTATCCACAACCACACCATCACCAATTGGAGCCCCGTTGGACGTCTTAAGTCTGGCAACCATACACAGTTAGTCCACTGGGTTGGTAATCATACACACCTTGAAGCAGATTCCTCTGAGCTTATTATCTGGCCCAATGGCTCGCTAAGCCTTCCTGCTCCCCAGCTTAACTCTTGGCTGCCGCAGGGTACACTCTGGCGGCTTGGACACGTTTTTCATAAAATATCCATTTGGCATGGTATGTATAACTCTGCTAACCACACAAACATTACTTTTACACATAACCTAACCTCTAGATATTTTAATTTGTGCCACTCACCTTTATGTTTTCTTAATTAGCAACTCTCTTAACATTACATATTCTGATCATTACAACATCTCATTTTCAGGAAATCAATCGTATTTTACCTTCTGTATCTCCAATACCAATACAACCCCCCCCAAAAAAAACACAACAAGCATAATGGTCTTGAAAAGACAAGCTGATATATTTATCTCAGTAAATTTAACCTGAGAGTGGCAGTCATCCTCCACTCTCGTAATTCTTGAACAAGCTTTACAGAAAATTCAGGTCCCTTGCTTTTTGTTCACTTTGATTGCAGTTCTAATTTCCACATTCAATGTTTTAGCCTCGGCTACTGCCTCTATAGTAGCCATTTCCCAATCTGTGCAAACAGCTCAATTCGTGAACTCTGTAATCGAAAACGTTAGTTAACAATTTCTTACTCAACAAAGCATTGATCAAAAAATCCTCACTCAGCTCCAAGCCTTGGAAGCTGCCGTCAAATTTGTGGGTGAGCAACAAGACGCTCTTGCCTGACACCTTACTCTAAAATGTGATTGGCAAACAACTTATCTCTGCGTAACCCCTGTACGATGGAATAGCACTCATCATGCTTGGGTTGACATCAAGAAACATTTATGGGGAGCGTTTCATGACAATCTAACTCAAGACATAAATAATCTAAAGTTGCAAATACTAGAGACGTGCCGTGCTACCAAAATCCAGGAAGAACAAACAAATGCTATAGATACCCTAAAAAATCATTTACAATGGCTAGACCCAAGCTCTTGGGGTCATGTCTTCTCCACTAAATAGCTTAAATAGCTTCTAATCAGTGGTTTATTTTACCTTTTGCTTTTAGAACTCCAGTGCAGGTATAACTGCTTAAGAAGATACTGCACCCATGCAAAAAAACCCCACGATATCTATATCATTACACATTATTGTAATTATAACAAAAAGGGGGGAGATGTGGAGACACAGAAGGTTCCCTGGCTTGAGAAGTTGTACAGGGAGGCTTCCTCATAAAAGGTTACGAGAAGGCCAAGATGTTGTGTGCCTGAAGGCAGGCAATTAAGATAAGGATGCTGGGTTCCCTCCGTGTTCCTGTTTCCCATGCAGTCCCGAAGAGATTGTGCTTTGAGATAAAAAACATACAAATGGTCATGTCCTTGGGACCCAAGGGAAAAAAAAAATGCAGCCACCCTGAGAACCTGAAAACAGTTACATAGAAGAATAACCATGTATGCTATATAAACCTGTTGCTAGGGGTAGAATAAAGGCTTTTCTTGCTTGAACACAGAGATGGAGTCAGCTCCCTTCTTTCACAGGGTGCACGGAAGTGCTCTGCTGAGTATGAAGCAGGGTGATGACCCCGAGGGATGGAGTGGCCTCGGGAAGTGGGCACACAGGCCTGGTGACTCTACTGCTCTGAACAGAAAGCAGGCCATGAATCAGGGACTGGCAGAGGTGCCTCTATACCCTGCTTTGGAACTGAAGAAATATCCAGCTGCTCTGAAGCCAAGTGGGTGTGAAGCTGCAAGGTCATCCCTGGCCTTTTTCCCAGACAACCCTCAGCAGGCTCTCTTCTGTTCTCACCATGCTGGGTACCTCCCAGGGGTAGGAAGACAATAGGCCCTCCACTCCCAGGACCCAAACCTCACTGGCATCTCCAGCATCTGCTTTGGCTCAGAATGCTCTGGCATCCAGTCCTCTTGCATCCCCCTTGACTCTCTTATTCTGATCACCACCCAGTCTGTGGAATCTTCACCTGGAAAACCTGGCTTTGGCTGGTCCTGTCTTCCTGCACACAGGTTTTCAGGTGCTTTGTGGTGGTGAAAACCATGACTAGTGGTGGTGAAATCACCAGGCTGTGGTCCCTGGCTGCATACAAAAGGAGGTGGGGATACAAACCACAGTGAGACACCATTTCATACCCACTAGGATGGCTATTATTTAAAAAACAGAAAATAACAAATGCTAGCAAGGATGTGGAGAAATAGGAGACCTTGTACGTTGTTGGTTAGAATGCAAAATGGTACAGCTGTTGTAGGAAACAGTTTGGTGGCTCCTCAAAAAGTTAAACATTGAATTACCATATGACCCAGCAATCCAACTTCTAGGTATATACCCTAAAGAACTGAAAGCAGGACTCAAACAGATACTTGTAGACCCATGTTCATAGCAGCACTGTTCACAATAGCCAAAAGGTGGAGGCATCCCAACAGCCCGTCAACAGCTGGAAGGATAAATAAAATGTGGTATATACATACAATGGAATATGATTCAACCATAAAAAGTAATGAAGTGCTGATTCATGGGACAACATGGATGATTCTTAAAGATATCACGTTGAGTGAAATAAGCCAGATATAAAAGGACAGCCATTGTATTATTTCATTTATATGAAAGAACTAGAATATGCAAATCCAGAGAGACAGAAAGTAGAATACAGGTTACCAGGGGCTGGGGGGATGGGGAATGGAGAGTTAATGCTTCGTGCATACAGAGTTTCTGTTTGGGGTCATGAAAAAGTTTTGGTAATGGATAGTGGATGGTAGCACAACACTGTGAATGTAATTATCATCATTGAATTATGTACTTGAAAGTGATTAAAATGGGAAAGTTTACATTGTATATGTTACCACAATTTAAAAAAGAAGGCACCTGTTCTAGTTTGCTAATGCTGCTGGGATGCAAAACACCAGAACTGGATTGGCTTTTATAAAAGGGGGTTTATTTCATTACACTGTTACAGTCTTAAGGCCATAAATTGTCCATCAACAAAGGGTACCTTCACTGGAGAAAGGCCATTGGCTTCTGGAAAACCTTTGTTAGCTGGGAAGGCACATGGTTGGCATCTGCTTGCTCCTAGGTTGTGTTTCAAAATGGCGTTCTCCAAAATGTCTGCATCAGCTTCCAACAGCCATCTTCAAAATGTCTGTCTCAGCTTCAGCTCCTTTCTCAGCTTCTGTGCATTATTCAAAGTGTCCCTCTTGGCTGTAGCAAGCTCACTCCTTCTGTCTGAGCTTATATAATGCTCCAGTAAACTAAACAAGGCCCACACTGAATGGGCAGGGCCACGCCTCCATGGAAATTATCCAATTAGAGTTATCACCTACAGTTGGGTGGGTCACATCTCCAAGGACACTGAACCAATAGGTTCCAACGCAGTCCACACTAATATGTCTGCCCCCACAAGAATGCATTAAAGAATATGGCTTTTTCTGGGGGACATAAATATACAAACTGGCACAGCACCTTTTCCGTATTTCCACAAATGAACATCCTAAGCCACCATAGGCCTTATGTGCTTACAAGCTACAAGTTCTTATACCTCAGGATCATCTCTTGAAGGTCAAATTCAAGGATTTGACTTTTGTTTTCCTATATTCTGTCAGAACGATCCTTCTTTAAGGCTTCAGGTCCAACTACTCCAGTGAGCAGAGGTATAGAGGGGAAATCTCACTGGTTAATAAATAAAATAGTAAATCCTCTTTCTTTGATTCCTGGGAAGGGGATTCCTCTGAAAGGGGAGTGCTGTGCCCTAGCCCAGCACCCTCGATCTGTGCCCTAGGAGGTTTGCCAGTGACAGCTTAGGCCAGAGGTTGCAGGCAGCTTCTGCAGCCACTTCTGGAAGGGACTCAGCCCTTGTCAATAGGGAGCCCACCCGTCATCAGCCCCAGCCCTGAAATGAGGACTCTATTCGATTATCAGTCTCTGTGTCTGGAAACCCTGGTCTTCCCGGATCTCCACAGGCCCACAGTGGTCTTCTGGGAGCACAATTAGGATGCTGGAACCACAGGTCCAGAGGTGCAATTATCACTGGGAAAGGCCTGCAGCTGCCTGCACAGGCTGGGCAGGCCACTCCAGAACATCCTTTCTCCAAGTCCAAAAGCTGCTCATGTTGACCCTTATGGGCCCCATCAGGATGTCTGATCCTCAAAGAAAAGGACCTCGCTGAAAGATTTGGTCATCAAACATCCCTCACTTCAGTTCTGTTCTTTTTAATGAGCTTTATTTTTTACAACAGTTTTAGATTTACAGAAAAATTGGATGTACAGAGAGTTCCCATATATATGCACACATACACACATGGTTTTCCCTATCATTAACATCTTACATTAGTATGGTAACTTTGCTACAATTAATAAAACAATATTCATAAATTAAAAAATCAAAAACAAAAAAATGGGCTTGTACCTCTTTAAAATGGTGATTCTTCAATTAGCTTTCCAAGATCTGTACTGATCATTGATCTATTTGGGTGCTCTGCCTCTCCTTATATCAATGTTGGTAGTATTTATTTTACTATGAAATCATTCAATTTTCTCTAGATCCTCAAATGCCTTTTCTTATATTCTTTTAAAATTATACAAGTTTTCACAAAATAACCTCTTACAATTTTAAAAGTGCTTCAATATTTGTGGTCATATGTTCCCTCATCTAAATGTTGAATAATTTTGTTTTCACTTTCTCTTTCTTTCCTTAATCTGGTTTGTTATACTATTGTCGATTTTATTGCAAAGTACCAATTTTTTGTTATATATATCCTTTCTACTATCTTTAGCTTGTTTTGACTTTTTTCATCTCATCTTTGATTTTAAAATATGCCTTAGAATATTTACCTATGGGTTGATAACAAGGCTCTTAATCAAGGGCTAATTTTCAGACCTAAAATATTGATACATCACTATAAAAGAAATAAGTTTATTAAACATCTGTGTGGATGAACCCTACTGTTATGAATCATTCACAGCCTCACTTGCAAACCTGAGATATCCCAAACAAGGGTTACATAAGTGAAAGGGCACATGTAGATCTCCATAAATAATAGATTGATTAATTAAACTAGGTATATTTCAGCCTCACACAGCACACAGGCTGTGTAGCTTCTAATGGTGCAGTAGGATGCTTTTATGCAATTAAAGTTGAAATTGGGGGATGTAGAAAAAAAGCAATTCCTAGCTATTAGTGGCAAAAAGAAACAGATGCACAGACTTTAGGTGTGAATAAAGTAAAGTAGGATTCTCTTGTCTCTATACAACTTTTCACATGCTTTCTGTTTTACACTAAGCAATATTTATTCTAGACAACACTTTTGTTTTTTTAGTAAGATGTATCACTGCCTAATCCCTGGAAGCTGTATATTTTCTTAAATGGCAAAACAGTGAATTTTAACTTTACCTGGGAAAAGAGAATTTACAGGTGAGATTAAGTTAAGGATCTTCAGATGAGATCATCCTGGATTAACTAGGTGGTCCCTAAATGCCGTAACAGGTCTCCTTATAAGAGAGAGGCAGAGGGAGATCAAACACACACCCACACAGAGGAGAAGGTAATGTGTAGATGGCGGCACACTGGAATGATGTGGGTACAAGCCAAGGTTTGCCAAAAAATTGCCTGGGGCCACCAGAAGCTGAAAGAGGCTGGGAATGGATTAACCCCTAGAGCTTCCAGAGGCAATGAGGCCCCTACAACACACTGATCTCAGAACTGTGAGAGAATAAATTTCTATTGTTTTAAGCCACCAAATAACAACTGTCATTTGTTAGGGCAGTACAAGGAAACTAATACAACCACTGTATTTCTTAAATTCACACTTTTTTCTGTCAAGTCCTGGAGAAATCTTAGGGTCTATTTTATCATTTAGGGTAGGAATTAAAATCTTGTTCAATTCACAAAGATTGTTTTAAACAGTCATCTTTCATCAAGACAAAGAAGGGCACTGGCAAATCATGAAAAATGATATGACTCAAATCCTAAACCCTAGGGTACTTTCTATTCAAATGCATACTGATTATCAACCAACAAAGTCAAGTTTCATTTAAATCCATTAATGGATAAGCAGACCTTTATGAGTCTCACTGATTTTAGTTGCATGGGACTTATTTTAACTTACTTTTCATTTTCTTTTTATTTCTTTTTATGTCCATAAGTTAAGGTGATGCTTCATTGGAGAGAAACTGCAATAAACTAAAATCCTAGTGAAGTAAAATAGTATTTTTCTATGCCCTCTAATTTTTTATTCACACTGGAAGTGAAAAGTAGGTCTAGATGAATTAGAAATTTGAATTTTCATGATCAAGAAAGTAATATAATTAGATTATGTATTTGGAACTATGGAAAGGATGTTGCACACTAAAAATCACAATTGTTACAGTTACCAAAGCATATAATATAAGCATTTGCAAGAACATTAATCAAAGAAGAAATCCATCCACATCATTCTCAGAGGGTATCGTAGAATGTGGCAGTGCAAATGCGAAACTGGCCCGTGAATCAGGGGATCAGGGTGTACCTAGGTGATTCAGATTCCATTATAATATGAACCAAAGAATTATCTTGTTTTAATAATAACCAATTTGAACAACTATTATCAGATTCTTCATAGATATTAACTCCAATCCTTATGGTGGCCTTGAAAATTAGATTTTAGTATTTCCCTTTTATTAATGATGAAAATGATAATCAGAAAGGATAAATAACATTGTCATGGCCATAAAGCAAATAAGTATGACACAAAGCAAAAGTCCTCTTATTTCATAACCTGTGTTCTTTCCTCTCCTAACTTTTCCTCTTAACTCTGATTCCTGATAACCCATATTGCTTGGGAAAAAAAAAAAAAAAAACCCAACTTAGAAGAGGACTTAAATTTCTTTGTTTTCTTCTTTCCCATCCTTTTCCTTCTTTTTCTTCTTCTTTTTCACCATCAAAATGTCTGTAGTTTGACCTGTAGATATAACCAAAATCATCCCGCTGTTTCCATGACAAAACATATATTGAGTTCCTATATCTGGGTTCACATAATTAGTAATAAAATCCATGTTGCCCATTGTGGGAAGATGGTGGAGTTGGAAGCTCCAGGAATCAGTCCCTCCACCAGAACAACTATTGAACAGGCAGGAACTGTCTGAATCAATTATTTTGAAGCTCTGGAGTGCAGTAGAATACTGTACAGCATCCAGGGAGGAAGAGGCTGATAAATTACAGTAAATGCCAGTAAATTAATTTCTCTGTATGATGGTTACTGACACCTGGCACCCATAATTGTTGCAGGCTGCAGTGGGGTGCAGAAACTGGCATAGTTTGCTGGTGCCAGAAAGGGGCATAAAAACCCACTTCTCCAAGATCTAGGGTGGGCACAGGCCAATTGCTAATCACTAATTTTGATTAGCTACTGTGGACCACTGGAGACCTGACTCAGTGTGGCCATTTTTCCAATCTGCCCCAGAAAAAAGGTGGTGGAGGAAACTTAAAGATGCTATACTTCTTCAGAGCTCTAGAAGACAGTTGAAGGGCTGCATTTGCTGGGCAGGTTATGAAAGTGCAGCTTTGGGGAGCCCTGGAAGAAGCTCCTAGCACCTTTCTTGGCCTCTTCCTCGTCTCCTCTTCAGGGCAGTTTGGAGCTGGCCTGATTCCAGATGGGAATCAGTGACTTGCCTGTCAGCCTCTCCCCTCCTCCCCACTCCAGAATTTGCCCTTCAGGCAAAAGCAGCTTGAGACAACAAAAGCAGTATAAGAAAGAATTGAGGCAGAGAACCTGAGGCAAAGGCTTAACATGCTTTAAATCCAGCAGTGGAACACCTGGGAAAAAGAGATCTGTCTCCTGGGAAGTAGAGGGGGCACTCAAATCCTGTAAACAGGGGAACTCCTAAGCAACTAACCAGCACAAACACAGAGCAAGACATAGCCCATAAAAAAAAGGGAGGACCCTGCTCTTTGCATTCACCTGGGTGGCCCTTCCTGATAGAAGGACTGACACTCAAGAAAATGTCTGTCATATCATCACTGGTTAAAAAGTCAAGAAACAGACATCTCAGGGAGTAAGTCCCATAGTTAACATTTTAAAATAGTAAACTGTACAGTGTGCAACAAAAGATTACAAGACAAACAAACAGAAGAAGAGGATAAAAATACAGAAAATACCAACAAAGAAGATGAGACTGGATAAAGCCTTTAAAAAATGATCTTCAATATGCTCAAGGAGAGGAAGGAAAATACAGAGAAAGAAATAAAGGATACCAGGAAATAATGAATGAACAAGATGGGAATCAATAAACAGATGGAAATTTTTAAAAAGGAATCAAAAAGAACCACTGGAGTTGAAGACCACAATAAATGAAATGAAAAATTCCCAGGAGGGCTTCAACAGTAGAAGAAATAATTAGTGAGTATGAAGACAAGACAACTGTGTGGGGCTGAGTTGTAGAAAGAAAAAAGAATTATAAAAAGTGAAAATAGCCTGAGGCCTTGGGACACCATCAACATACCAATGTATGTGTTATGGGTGTCCCAGGAGAAAAAAAGAGATAAAGTGGCAGAAGGAATATTCAAAGAAATAATGACAGAAAGCTTCCCAGAAGTAGCAAAATTCACATCCAAGAAGCCCAGAGAATACCAAGAAGAATAAACTTGAAGAAAAATATACTCTACCACATATTGATCAAACCATCAAATCTTCAAAGGATAAGGGGATAGTTCTGAAACCTGAAGGAGAAAAGCAATGTTTTATGTACAGGGGAGTGTGAATTAGATTGTGTGCCAATTTCTCATCAGAAACCCTGGAGGCAAGAAGGCAGTGAGTTGAAACACATAAAATGCTGAAAGAAAACAACTGCCAATCAAGAATTTTATATCCAGTGAGACTCTTGTTCAAAAATGAGGGGAAGCTGAAGACATTCCCAGATAACAAAAGCTAAGGGAGGTCATTATGACTAGACCTGCCCTATAAGTAATGTTAAAGGAAATTCTTCAGACTGAAAGAAAAAGATGCCAGAGAGTGGTTCAAAGGGGCATAAAGCAATAAATACCTCTGGTAAAGGTAAACCCTTTGGGTAATTATAAATTATATTTTTTTGGTATGTAACTCCACTTCTCACTTCCTACAGGTGCTAAACTGCAAATAAATAAAAAGTAATGACAAAGCTATGGTTTTGGACATCCAATGCACTAAGATATAATTGGTGAAAAGTAGAAAAAGAAGTGTGGGGGGATGGAGAGGTATAGCAAAAATGTATGTGTAGCTATTGAAGTCAATTGGATATCAAAGCAAATATGATTGTTTTATACATAGTTTTAAAAATTTTAACTTCATGGTAACAACAAATAAAATATATGAAAAATATATCCCAATAAAAAAGTGAAAGCACTCAATATGGTACAACACACAAAAAAACAAATAAATATAAAAGTAGGCATTAACAGAAGAATTGAAGGACAAAAAAGCTCTAAGACTCGCAAAGACTAAATAGCAAAGTTGCAGAAGAAAGTCCTGCATTATCAGCAGTGACTTAAAATGTAAATGAATTAAACATTCCATCAAAAAGCAGAGACTGCAGGAATGGATGAAAAAGCATGGCCTAACTAAATGCTGTCTGCAAGAGACTTGCCTTAAATTCAATGACATAAGTAGGCTGAAAGTGAAAGAATGGGAAAAAATATACCATGAAAGTACTAACCAAAGCAGAGCTGGGGTAGCTACAGTAATATCAGATTAAATAGACTTTAAGTCAAAAACTGTTACTAGGGAAAAAGAAGGTCATTATATACTAATAAAGGGATCTATTCAACAAGAAGATGCAACAATTAGAAATACATATGCAACTAACAGCAGAGTCCCAAAATACGTGAAGCAAATATTGACAGACTTGAAAAGAGAAACTGATAGTTATAAATCAGTTGTAGGAGACTTTAAAAACTTTCAATAATGGATAGAACATCTAGGCAGATGATCAATAAGGAAACAGAAGACTTGAATGATACTCTAAAGCAGCTAGACCTAACATATATATATAATATTTCACCTAACAACAACTGAATACATGCTCTTCTCGAGTCTACATGGATTATTCTACAAGATACACTGTATCTTACATCACAAACAAGTCTCATTAAATTCAAAAATGTTAAAATCATACAATGTATTTTCTCATACCACAATGGAAAAAAGCTAGAAATCAAAACAAAGGGAAAAATGGAAAATTCACAAGTATGTGGAAATTAAAAAATTCTTAAAAATTCTTAAAAAAACCAAAGAATTAAAGAGGAAAACATATGAGAAATTAAGAAAAATCTCAAGGCAAATGCAAAGGAAAATGCAACATACCAAAACTTACAGGATGCAGCAAAGGCAGTGCTGAGAGGAAATTTATAGCTCTAAATGGTTATATTAACAATAAACAAAGATTTCAAATCAGAGATCTAACTAGAAAATTGGAAGAACTAGAAAAGGAAGAGCAAACTAAACCCAACACATGCAGAAGGAAGGAAATGAAAAAAAATTAGAGCAGAGATAAATGGAGTAGAGAATAAAAAAAGCAATAGAGAAAATCAACACAACCAAAAGTTGGTTATTTGAAAAGATTAATAAAATTGACAAATATTCAGCTAGACTGATGAAGAAAAAAAAGAGAGAGGACACAAATAAACAAAATCAGAAGTAAAAAGGGGCACATTACCACCACATCACTGAAATAAAAAGGACCATAAAAAGATACTATGAACAACTGTATACAAACAAATTAGATAACATAGATGACCTGGATGAATTCCTAGAACACAGAAACTACCTACACTGACCCAAAAAGACAGAGAAGATTTCAACCAACAAATAACTTAAAGAGATTGAATCAGCAATTAACAATCTCTCAACAAAGAAAAGCCAGGACCAGATGGCTTCAGAGGGGAATTTTCCCAAACTTTCCAAGAAGAATTAACACCAGTACTGCTCAAACTCTTCCAAAACATTGAAGAGGGAGGAATAATACCTAATTCATTCTTTAAGGCCAACATCACCCTAATACCAAAGCCAAATAAAGATGTCACAAGAAACAAAAATTTCAGACCAATATCTCTTATGAATATAGATGTAAAAATCTTGAATAAAATACTAGCAAACTGAATCCAATAGCACCTTAAAAAATTATACACCATGATCAAGCAAGATTTATCCAGGAATGCAAGGTTGGTTCAACATAAGAAATTCTATTATTGTAATACTCTACATTAACAGAAAAAGAAAAATACACGAATATCTCAGTTAACACAGAAAAAGCACCTGACAAAATCCAACACCCCTTCTTGATAAAAACATTAAAAAATTAGGACTTGAAGGAAACTTCCTCAACACGATAAAGGACATTTAAGAAAAGCCACAGCCAACATCATACTCAATGGTGAAAGCCAGAAAGCTATCCCTCTAAGATTGGGAACAAGACAAGGATGCCCACTGTCACCACTGTTATTCAACATTGTACTGAAATTTCTAGCCAGATCAATTAGGCAAGCAAAAGAAATAAAAGGAATCCAAATTGGAAAGGAAGAAGTAAAACTTTCCTTATCTGCAGATGACATGATACTATATACAGAAAATTCTGAAAAATCCACAACAAACATTGTGGACCTGATAAATGAAATTGGTGGAGTACAAGATCAACATGCAAAAATCAGTAGTGTTTCTATACACTACTGAATAAATTAGAAGAATAAATCAAGAAAAACATCTCATTTACAATGGGAAGTAAAAGAAGCAAATTTATAGGAATAAATCTATCCAGAGATGTAAAGGACCTTGTAATAGTTTGCTAATGCTGCTGGAATGCAAAACACCAGAAATGGATTGGCTTTTATAAAGGGGGTTTGTTTCGTTACAAAGTTACAGTCTTAAGGCCATAAAGTGTCCAAGGTAAGTCATCAACAATCAGGTACCTTCACTGGAGGATGACCAATGGCGTCCGGAAAACCTCTGTTAGCTGGGAAGGCACGTGGCTGGTGTCTGCCACAAAGTTCTGGTTTCAAAATGGCTTTCTCCCAGGACATTCCTCTCTAGGCTTCAGCTCCTCAAAAATGTCACTCATAGTTGCTCTTGGGTCATTTTTTCTCTGTTAGCTTCTCCGAAGCAAAAGTCTGCTTTCAAAGGCCGTCTCCAAAATGTCTTTGTAAGCTGAAGCTCTGCTCTCAGTTCCTGTGCATTCTTCAAAGTGTCCCTTTTGGCTGTGGCAAGCTTGCTCCTTCTGTCTGAGCTTATATAGTGCTCCAGTAATTTAATTCAGACCCACCCTGAATGGGCGGGGCAACACCTCCATGGAAATTATCCAAGGAAGGCATCACCCACAGTTGGGTGGGGCGCATCTCCATGGAAACATTCAAAAGAATTACAATCTAATCAACACAGATATGTCTGCCCACACAAGATTACATCAAAGATAATGGCATTTTGGGGGACATAATACATTCAAACCAGTACAGACCTGTACACAGAAAATTACAAAACATTGATAATATAATTCAAAGAAAACTTAAATAAATGCAAGGGTATTTTGCGTTCACAGATTGTATGATTAAATATTGTTAAGATATCAATTCCACACAAAGCGATTTACAGATACAATACAATCCCAATCAAAATTCCAACAGCCTTCTTTGCAGAAATTGAAAAGCCAATCATCAAATTTATATAGAATACTAGGGGGTTCTGAAGAGTCAACGTCATTTTGAAAAAGAAAAAAATTGGAGGACTCACACTTCCCAAATTTAAAACTTTCTAGAAAGTTATAGTAATGAAAACAATACGGTATTGGCACAAAGACAGACATATAGAGCAATGGAATCTAATTGAGAGCTCAGAAATCAACCTTCACATTTATGGCCCAACCAATTTTTTGGGGGGAGGGGGGTATCAAATTACTTTATTTGAAAGAATGGTACAAATGAAAGAATTAGAATAAACAAACTCATAGAGAAAGAATCTAGAATATAAGTTAACAGGATGCAGCATAGATACGGAATAGGAAGGTAAGTCTTATAATGTACAGTTTCTATTTGAAATGATGGAAATGTTTTGGTAATGAATGGTGGTGATGGTAGCACAACAATCCAAACATCATGAACCACACTGAAATATATCTGAATGAGGGTAAAAATGGGAAATATTTGGTTGTATATATGGTACTCAATTAAAAATTTAAAAAAAATCCCACAAACAGTAAAAAGTTATATCATGGACTATAGTTAATAATACAATTTTAAAAATGGGTTATAATAAATTGCAACAAGTGTACCATACCAATGCAATATGTTAATTCCAGTAGTACATGAGAATCTTGTATTTATGCCTGATTGTTCTATAAACTCACAACTTCCTTAATAAAAGTAAATAAATAAATAAATCTATGTTGGCACCCAATTCTCTTATGCTTTACGTATGTATTCTGCAGTGTTTCAACTTACTTTATTCTAAAACTCTTATAAATATCCCATTTATTTAGTAAAGATATTTAATCTTCCAACTTTCCCCATTTTTTCATTCCATGTCTCAGAAAATGGCATCAAAGGTTTCCAGTTGCCCAAGTTACACATCCCCAAATCATCTGAAGCTCTACTCTCTTTCCAACATGCCCTCCTTCCCCATCACATACAATTGGACTGGTTGTACAGTTCTGTGTATCCTTGACTTCTGGGATTACAGTTCATAGACTTATTGAAAATCTGATAAAATCTCATTCCCAAAACACACTTATACAATAAAGTGCACACAATTTCAAGGAGTCCATAGATATCCTGGAACCCATCCTTAGACCCCAATTTCAGAAGCCCTGCTCTGCTCTCATTAATCTGTCCCAGTTCCATCCTTACTACATGTTCATTCTTATCTCTCAGCTTAGTTTTAGGATAGTCTAACAATGGATTCTTAGTTCTGTCTCCAATCTATCCATTCACTAGATACCAGAACAAACTTTCTAAAATAGAAATCTGAGTGTGCCAATACCTGTCAATTGTGCTCCTGAGCCAGCTCATTCTGGCTGAGAAGAGCCGATTATGCACATCTCTATCCAGCTCTACATTCAGTGTTATCAGGTGAGTAGCTTAAAATCAGTCATAATGGGCATCTTTACATCAAGAACATTGGCAAATTCTTCAAATAAGGGCCCATCCTTCCTTCCTTCCTTCATTCCCTCCTTCCTTCCTTCCTTTCTTTTTTTTCCAGAGAACCAGTTTACCAGCTCACCACTACTGTATTTTCAAGTGTTGGTGTTTCCAAAGTCCAGACTCCTTAACACAGCCTTTATAATCTGTTCTTAAATATCCTTTCTAGCTTCTTATCCTATTATTCTCTCTGGCTTATACACCATAATCTCCAGCCACAGAAAGCTGTTCCCAGTTCCCTGAATATATTAAATGGTTCCCACATTTGCAACCCAGCTTGTGCCAGTCCCAATACCAAGAATATGCTCTTCTCAAGAGCCAAAAACAGGTTCTAAAAGCCTCTCCTTTGTTCAAAGTGTATCTAATATTACCCTTTCTGTCAAGTCTCCCCTAATACTCCAACTCAAAGTCAATCCCTACTCAGTGCCCCAGTACCAGTCTTTTATGCTCACATGGCATTTTGTGATTATTTAATAAACTCTTTTTGAATGCCCTCTAGGTAATGGTGATATGGTTCTCTCTGTTCTGAATATATTATAAGGTCCTTCTGGGCAAAGGTTACTTTATCTTTTTTATTTCCCCAGACTGACCAACCATTCTAAGTATAGAATCTTATCCATTGAAGACATGATATGCAATAAAATTTTGTTGAATTTAATAAAAACCTGTTATGGTTCCAGTACAATCTAATGCTTCAATTGGTTTTTAAGGGTCCAATGTAGTGAAACTAGAATGAGTGCTATATGTGTGCTACATCTAATATACAGCAAATTTGATAAAGGATATTAGGATATCAACTATTAACAAAGTAAGAAGTAATATATACAGTATGACATCTTTGTCTTTGAGGCACATAGAGGAGTATATCTAGGCAATTAATTTCTTGTTTGGAAGGCTAATCTGTAACCTGCATTTCTAGCACTACTTGATCGTGTGCTGTGAACTCCAACTGAGGGCAATTATTGGGAAAATTACTTTTAGGAGCAGGTTTGAGAATATATGAATTTGCCTAGCTTTGGTGGATATTAACCAAGGTAGATGTCACCTCTTTCCTATTACTCATTCCTTGCAGGAAGAATGAATATTTCTATTCCTAAATTCCCAAAGAGGAAAGTAAAGCAAAAGAAGACTGGGTGGTTTGTTCACATTTAGCATTAAATGTGAATAGCATATGCACTGACACAAAGCAACCAGACAGCATTTTAATTGCTCATCTAACCTCCAGAAACAGTCACCATCTGTTGAATTCTGAAGATTAAAAGATATAAAAGCCGACAGAAAAACAGAAAACACATAATATACCGTACAGATTTTTCACAAATCTTGGAAAAAATCTACAGTAAAATGTAATTTATCTATGAATAAGAGAACAATACCACCATTTAAAAGAAAGTGCCAAGAAGTATTCAGATGGGGACAGAACACTAAATTAGTGGCTTTTACCTTTGAAAGACAGTCTATCCTTATCCCACAGTGAAAGTCTTGATTATCTGTGATCAACATAGTTTTCTTCTGCTGAAAAAAAAAAATTAAACCTTGTCAGTGTAAAACCTGTATTTTTATCACTTAAATTAGTTGAAATCAAATTAGCAAAGGCTAGATGACATTCGACCATTTTCACAGAGCCAAGCTATTCATCTCTGGAAATGTCAAAGTTCTACCATAGGTCAGTTGTAATTTAATATATATTTTTAGAATCTCATTTTGCAAGTAAAAATTGTCAATGCTAAAACTGAATTTCAGTCCCCATGTATTCCTAGGTGCGTGACATAGTTCTCAAAGTGTTTAAAAGCCTGCTAGTAAAGCAGATATTAATGTATTAACCTTACCTCAAATCTCATTTCTGCCCCCATTCCAGATGAATCCCTGCCTTAACTATAATCACACTCAATAAATATTTGTTAATGGTAATAACAGTAGCTAATATTCTTTGCAGCCATCTAAAAACTTTTCATTATTACTCTCTCTAATCTTCACAACAGTCCTATAAAGCCAATGTCATCATCAGACCCATTCTACATTTGAGGAAACCAAGGCATCAAAACTTTCCCAATGTGCTTGACAACACAGCTAGTGAGTGCTAAGACCAGGATTTCAACCAGGCAGTCTTGTGCCAATGCCCACACACTTAACCACTATTTTAATGATAATGGAAAAAAAGTCATAATACTTTTGTTTTAATTTGTCACTTTATTAATCACTTGAATGTGGGAATTTGACAGCCAATAACATTCTCTCTTGCTTTTTTTAAATACATTTTTTATTGTGAAATTTAACATATATACAAAACAGTGATAACTTTCAAGTATAACTTAACAAGTAGTTGGAGAGCAAATTTCAAAGAACATTATCGGTTACAGTTCCACAATTTCAGTTACAATAATATAATGTTATAATAGTATATAAAATATATGTTATTGATTAAAAATCCACTTGTAGTAGGAACTTTTAGACAAAGCATAGTATGAGTTTTGTTTTGTTTTGTTTTTGGTCAGCAGTAGAGAGGCAGCATTCACAATGTTGTTGAATACATCAGATACATTGATTTTTCAGCTAATAAATATGAAATGCCTACTATGTATCAGACACCATGCCAAGTGCTGGGAATCCAAACATTAATTAGGGAAGACATTGTCTCCCAGAATTTGAAAGTCAGAGGAGGCAGGTTCATAAAGAGCTATGTGGCATAGTGCACAGAGCAAGACTGCACAAAGCACCAGGAAGGGACACAGGGTACCACGCCATGCAGGCAGGAGAGACCAGGAAAGAGAACTGTGGTGGTTCGAAACTGTATGTACCCCAGAAAAACATGTTCTTAGATCTATTCCATTCCTGTAGGTGTAAACCTGTTGTAAATATGACCTTTGGATAAGACTATTTCAGTTAAGTTGTGGCTCACCTCATTCAGGACGGGTCTTAATCCTCTTATTGGAGTCCTTTATAAACAGAATGAATACAGAGAGAGAGAGAAGAGAAAGCCACAGGAACAAGAAGCTGAAATCAACAAAACCGAAAAAAAAAGAAGGGAGAGGCAAGCAGACAGCACCAGGTGCCCTGCCATGTAGCTGAGGAGCCAAGGATCGCTGGCAGCCAGTCTGTGGGAAGAAAGCATCGCTTTGATGATGCCTTGATTTGGACATTTTCATGGCTTCAAAACTGTAAGCTTGTAAGCTAATAAATACCCATTGCTTAAGCTGAAACCATTTCATGGTATCTGCTTTCAACAATCTAGGGAACTAAAACAGGAACTAGGAGTAGGAGATCATGCTTGGATTCTATGTTACACAGGATAATCTCCCCCTACAGATGTCCATGTCCAATCCCCTGTTGAAAGACAAATCTGAGTTAAGTTTGCAGACCAGAGCATTTTATTTTGGACACTAAAGTTTTGCTGCAGCAAAGAAGCCAAATTACTTGTAAGAACAGAAGTAACTTCAGCATTCAAGGGATGACAAATTATTTTTATAGAGTTAAAAAGGAAGTAACGTCTCCTATTGATTGGACAAAGGTTTTCGATCCTACAGGGGTGGGTTCAGGGCAGGTGGGTTTTATTTTGTATTGGGTTAAATATAATGAACTAGGGCTTGACTGACTATCAGGGTCAGTTGCCTTGGTAGGGATTTCATATTTCAAAAGAGAAAGAGGAAACTCAAGAGAATATTCAAACATGAAATAAGGCATACTATTTCTCCTTTCCTCCCCTCCCCTCCTCTCCCCTCCCCTCCCCTCTCCTCCCCTTCTCTCCTCTTTTCTTTTCTTTTCTTTTCCTTTTTTTTTTTTTTGTCTCTGATGTGTCCCCAAGGCTTTATCACTCTGCAAACTATGAGTGTGATACTTTACATGGCAAAAATAACTTTATAGATGTGATTTCGTCGAGGATCTTGACAGAGGAGTAGTTATCCTGGATTACCAGGTGGAGCCAATGTAATTCTGAGGGTCCTCATTAGGGAAAGAGGAAGCTAGGAAAGAAAGAAGGAGATGGGAAGATGGAAGCAGGTTTTGGAGTAATGTCATTGCTGGCTTTGAAGATGAAAGAGGACCACAAACCAAGGGATGCAGGCAGTCTTCACAAGTGAACACATTGATTTTAGCTCTGTAGGACCTGTTTTGGACTCCTGACTTCCAAAATTGTAAAATAATAAACATGTGTTATTTTAAGCCATTATGTTTGTGGTAATTTGTTACAGAAGCAATAGGAAACTAATACAGATGCCTTCAGGCTTCAGGTTTTATATTAAATGTCAACTCTGTAGACCAACCCTGGCTACTCATACAAAGAATGTTTCTCCTCTTACTCTCTCTCATATCATCTGAGATTTTTGTTTTTAATTCAGATAACTTAGTGCCTTTTTAAGTATATAATGTATAATTACTGTTTTATTTGTTGAACACCTCTCCCTGATTGAGATGTAAACTTTATAAGAGCAAGAACTGGGAACCATATCTATTTACACTTCGCCTAACACACTACATGATACATATAAAACAAATATTTGTTGTACGAGGAAAAAAATAAATGAGCTGAATGTTGAAATATATCAGACTTTAGGTAAAGATCTAGAGCTGGGCCCCTTTTGGAAATAGAAAGTAATTCAATGTGTCTGGAGTGAGGGGAGTGAAAAGGATAGAGGGGGGATGACAAGGCAAAGGGTCAGTTAGAGATAGGTTGTGCTAAGTAGCTTGGACTTTACAACTATTCTGCAAACAAAAGGGTGCCATTCCAAGATTTTTTTAAGTTAGAGATTAAAGTTATCAGATCTGTTTTATAAAAAAATCACTTTGACAATATGGTGGAGAATGATTGGAAAGGATCAATACTACAAGCTGGAAAACAGTTAATATGATTTTTGCATGAATCCAAAAAAGAAATGAGAATCTGAACAAAAGGTGATGAAGAGATAGAGAGAAGATAATTAATTTACATGACAAAAAGGAAGTCACTCTTTTCTTTTAAAAGGCATACTGTTGGAGAAAATAAAGAACACGTTAGTTTAACCGAAAGATTTTATTAGTCTTCCAGTTATATTTTTAGCTCAAAAATTTAGATTTCTAGTAAGACATATGGTCTTCAGAATTCCAAGGACATTTTAACATAGATCAGCATCTCACAAACTATAATTAGTCAAAAACCAAGGTCATGATTTTTTGCCGTAGACTTATCATCTGCATTACTGTATATATATTTTTCTTTAAAACAACATTAAATCAATAATTTGAAAAAATCAGCACTATCCTAAGCAACATCATTAAAATCACAATTTAAAGTACTGGTTGTATATTTCTAATACACATTAAAATAAATGTTGTTTGTTTACTGCCTAAAATCATCTCGCCACTTACGAACCACACTTTGGAGAACAAGTAATATGGAGGCTAATCTGTATGAATATGAGGCTAATCTGTATGAATATGCCTCTTTAGAAATGGGACAAAATGATTTCTCAAAAGAGAATGAAAACAAGAAAAGAGTTAAAAAAAAAAGAAAAAAAAAAGCTTTGGTACTAATCCTACCTCCACTATTGATTTGCTGTTCAAACTTAAGTAAGTCAACTCTCTGAGTCTGTTTATCTGATAAATGACAGCAGTAGCCAAGTTATCTAAAGGGTCTTTTATTTCACCTCTAATATAGTATGACTGTGACAACTTTCCAAACTTTGCTCTAAATTCCCCCAAAGGAAATTGCTTTTGATTACCAGAAAAGTGATAAAAAGTAGAATTTTTTTTTTTTTTAGTCATTAGACTGCTGGCCAGTCCAAAAGTGGATGCTTTCTCTAGACAATGTAAGTCTTTTACTTTCTAAGTTAAGGACAAAATGTTATTATTCACATAGATTTCAGAATTATAATTTATTAAACTCTTACTGTTGTCAGTGTGTCTGTCATTGCTTCTGAACTTTTTCCATTGAAGCTTTCAGGACATTCTGAACTTAAACATAAATGAAATGTTGGATTCGCTAGCTTTTTCCAGAATTTCAGCTAATTGAACTATAAATGAGAAATGGCTTTGGAACATTGAGTTCAATGAAAATATGAATATACATTTGGTAATTTAAATCCTGTTACATATTTAAAGGCTTAAGAAAAAAGAGTCAAATAACTTTTAATCTGAATGCAGATGAAGAAATTTTTAAAATAAGGGAAAAAATCAAGTTGGCTAATTCAGTCATTTCAATGAACTTCAGAAATATTCTATAGCAAAACACCTTTTATGCTCTTATTTATTTAAAAATCTCTGATTAATAGAGTAACGTGTGGTCACTAAAGAAAACTTGGAAACTACAAAAATTATGAAAAGGGAAAATCATACATGATGTCACCAAACATATAATAATGATTACTATTTGGTGTATTTCTAACTGGATTCATGCACATTTTCTGAGTCATACAAACATACATATACACATACTTTTAAAAACATAGCTAGGATCACAATATATACTGTATAAACTTGGCCTCTAATATTTTATCTTCATTTTTCTTCTCATTACATTTTCTTTGCTAACATAATTTTAATGTTTGCAAATGCAAATACATATCAAAAGGATTTACCAAAATGTATCATTTTCCAACTTTAGATTGTTTCCAATTTTCTCCATTTTAATAACACTGTAACATAATATGCTTGTAATTTTTTCCACTGATCATTGATTATCTCAAATCTTTCCTCTTTCCAACATCACTGCCATCATCCTAGATCAGTTCACCATTGAATGGTCAAGTCTCTTTTTTTAAAAGTTTTATTTGCACACTATACAATCCACCCAAAGTGTGCAATTAATGGCTCTCAGTGTAATCACAGAGTTGTGCATTCATTACCACAATCAATTTGAGAAGATTGTCACTGCTCCAGAAAGAAAAATCCCATACCCATTATACCCCTTGTTCTAGTCTGCTAATGCTGCCGGAATGCAAAACAACAGAGCTGGATTGGCTTTTATAAAAGGGGGTTTATTTGGTTACACAGTTACAGTCTTAAGGCCATAAAGTGTCCAAGCAATTGGGTACCTTCACTGGAGGATGGCCAATGGTGTCTGGAAAACCTGTTAGCTGGGAAGGCATGTGGCTGGCATCTGCTCCAAAGTTCTGGTTTCAAAATGGCTTTCTCCCAGGACATTCCTCTCTAGGCTGCAGTTCCTCAAAAATGTCACTCTTCATTGCAGTTGGGGTATTTGTCCTCTCTGAGCTTCTCCGGAGCGAGTCTGTTTTCAATGGCCGTCAAAATGCCTCCCATCTGCAGCTCCTGTGCTTTCTTCAAAGTGTCCCTCTTGGCTGTAGCAAGCTCGCTCCTTCTGTCTGATCTTATATAGTGCTCCAGTAATTTAATTCAGACCCACCCTGAATGGGTGGGGTAACACCTCTGTGCCGGTTTGAATGTATTGTGTCCCCAAAATACCATTATCTTTGTGGTCTTGTGGGACAGACGTTTTTGGTGCTGGTTGGATTTGCTTGGAATGTGCCCCACCCAGCTGTGGGAGATGATTCTGATGAGATGTTCCCATGGAGGTGTGGCCCCGCCCATTCAGGGTGGGCCTTGATCGGTGGAGCTATATAAATGAGCTGACTCAAAGAGAGGAAACTGAGTGCAGCTGGGAGTGATGTTTTGAAGAGGAGCAAGCTTGCTAGAGAGGAACGTCCTGGGAGAAAGCCGTTTGGAGGCCAGAGCTTTGGAGCAGACGTCGGCTGCCTTCCCAGCTAACAGAGGTTTTCCGGACGCCATTGGCCATCCTCCGGTGAAGGTACCTGATTGCTGAGGTGTTACCTTGGACGCTTTGTGGCCTTAAGACTGTAACTGTGTAGCGAAATAAACCCCCATTTTATAAAAGCCTATCCATCTCTGGTGTTTTGCATTCTGCAGCATTAGCAAACTAGGACAACCTCCATGGAAATTATCCAGAGTCATCACCCACTGTTGGGTGGGGCGCATCTCCATGGAAACACTCAAAGAATTACAATATAATTAACACTGATAGGTCTGCCCACACAAGATTACATCAAAGATAATGGTGCTTGGCGGACATAATACATTCAAACTGGCACACCCTACTATTACTGTCATTTAGCATTTGTATAGTACCTACAATTGATGAAAGAATATTACTATCTTACCATTAACAATAGTCCATAGTTTGCATTACTTGTATGTTTTCCCATATACCACCTTATTATTAACATTTTGTAATAGTGACGTATATTTTTTTTAATTCATGTAAGAGCATTCTTACATTGGTATAAATAACCACAGTCATCATCCACAACAGGGTTCACTTTGTTACACAGCCTCATATTTTATTCTCTAGCTTTCCTTCCAGGAAATACACAGTCCTAAACTTCCCTTTTTAACCATAATCACACCCATAATTCAGTGCTGTTAATTATACTCACAGAAATGTGCTACATCACCTCTATCCATTTCCAAACATTTACAATCAGCCTTATTAAAAATTATGTACAAATTAAGTATATCTTCCCACTCCCTACCCTTATTTTATATCCTGATAACATATACTCTACATTTTGACTCCAAGAGTTTGCTCATTATAATTAGTTCATAGTAGTGAGGCCATACAGTATTTGTCCTTTTGTGTCTGGCTTATTTCACTGAACATAATGTTCTCAAGGTTCATCCATGTTGTCACATGCATCAGGACTTCATTCCTTCTTACAGCTGAATAATATTCCATCGTATGGATATACTACATTTTGTTTATTCATTCATTGGTTGATGGACACTTGGATTGTTTCCATCTTTTGACAGTTGTAAATAATGCTGCTATGAATATCGGTGTTCAAATGTCTGTTCGAATCCCTGCTTTCAGTTCTTCTGAATTTATATCTATAGCAGGATTGCTGAATCATATGGCAATTCTATACCTCACTTCCTTAGGAACTGCCAAACTGTCTTCTACAGAGGCTGCACCCTTCTACATTCCCACCAACAATGAAGACGTTCCTATTTCTCCACATCCTCTCGAACACTTATAGTTTTCAGTTTTTTTAATAGAGACCATTCTTGTGGTTATGAAAAGATATCTCATTGTGGTTTTAACTTGCCTTGACCTAATAATCTAACAGCTGGTGATGTTGAGCATCTTTTCATGTGCTTTTTTAGCCATTTGCATTTCTTCTTTGGAAAAGTGTCTATTTAAGTCTTTGCCCATTTTTAAATTGGGCTGTTTGTCTTTTTATTTTTGATTGTAGGATTTCTTTATATATCCTGGATATTAAACCATTTTTTTCCAATATTTCCAAATATTGTCCAAATGTTTTCTCTCATTGAGTAAGCTGCATTTTCAAGTTCGTGACAAAGTCCTTTGAAGCACAGAAGTATTTAATTTTGAATAGGTCCCATTTGTTGATTTCATCTTTCGTTGCTTATGCATTCGGTATAAAGTCTATGGTACCCCCAGAACCACAGGATCTTGAAGATGCTTCCCTACAACCGAGTCTCTCTTTAAGGCCTCTATGCCAAACATTCTGCATTCACTTTTGCCCATGCAATCCATTTCTTTACCAAATTGTCAGAGTGCTTCCTTCTAAAACATTAATATGCTGGTTTTCTCTACCTTAAAATCTGTCACAGGTTGCTCATTGCTCTTGAGATAAAGACCAAGGTTCTTAACATGCTGAAAACTCTATGCTCTGTGTATCCCTCTGACCTTATTTGAGCTAGGGTGCTTTCCCTCACCAAGTTTATATTGTTTTAGAATTCTTACACTTCCTCCTTAGTGCCAATTCAAACTCTTTCCTGACATGCAACCTTCTCATGTGCCATGCTGTCTGTCTAAAATAGTCTTTCCCTCCCTCTTTACAAAACTCATCTTTCACATCTTATTTTAAATGTAATTTTATCAGGGAAAATACTGCAGAACCCTTCTTATAGATCTTCCCAGCTCTCTGGAACACTTCAGAGTATTTACCACAAAAGTTAATTTTTGTAGATGTGAAGATATTTTTCCATTAAAACATTTTTGTTCTTATCTTACATACTTTCCTGTACCTTCCTGTTCTCATTCTATAATACCATAGGAAAGTTCTCTCAATCAACTGGTATTTAGTGTTTAACGACCACATAATGCACATAATATTTCATGGTACACCTGAATCCTAATTTCTTCAATCATTCACCTCTTTTGAGCATTAATTTTGTTGTTAATTTTAGTTACTATAAACAATGCTGAAATAAAATTCCTCATAGCTGTATTTTTATTTGCTGATGTTTTTATTTCCAGGGGCTCATTTCTAAGGATTTGAATGCCTCTTTTAAGAATACATGTATTTTACATTGTAATAAATGAGGTCAGAGTGAGTGCATAAAGCTATAAAAGCTTTATTTCTACAAGTAGTATATGAGAATTCCATTTTCCCCATGTACCCACCATTAATAGGTGTTTTAGATACTTTTTTCCAGTCCGATGAGAGTAAAGTGATATGCATGACTATTTTGATTTGCATTTCCTTTACTATTAAAGAAGTGAGAATCTTTTTATGAACTTGTTGGCTATCTGGATTTATTCTCTGTGTATTGCCTAGTCATATATATTGCATATTTTCATTTAAGTTGTTTTTCTTTTTCCTGCCAATTTGTAAAAGATGTTTGTTATATTATAGATAACTGTGTGCCATTTGCATTTTAATAATTTTTTGCCAAATCACACTTAGTTGTAATGACATTATTTGTGATATTTTGTGTATATTTTATGTAGTCAAAGATGTTTATCTCTCTTACATGTCTTCTGTTTTCCCTGTCTTGGTTAAGAAAGCATCCTCTGTATCTTGGTTTTACATGTAGTTTTTAATGTTCTTGGAAGTTTTTTAAATAGTTTTACATTTTCTTTTGTATTTAATATTAATCCATCTATAAAGTGTTGGTATATTTTAAGATGATTTTCATTTCTTTTAGGATGAATGGCTAGTTGAGACAGCATAACTTAATAACTAGTCCTTTTTTTACTGAATGAACAATCACTTTTGGCATGTGATAAATTCTAATATATAATAGGTCTATTTCTGGATTTTCTATTTTGTGTCACTATTTGTCTATTTATATGTCAATATTATGTTGATACGATTACTAAGATTATTTTTTAGAGCTCTCACTCCTTCTAATGCATATATTCTGGCTATATTTTGACATTTAATCTACCATGTACATTTTAGGTTATTTTATACAATTTTCTCTACTTAAATATAAACTTACTGGAATTCTAAAGGGAACTGTACAACATTTATATATTAATTTCTGAGGAACTGATGTTTTATAATATTGAGTCTTACCATTTAAAAACATTGCAGGTCCCCCAAAATCTTTTGCCCTGATGAATAAATGGTAGCTTAGCTGGGTTTGGGTTTTTATGTTGTAGTTATTTTCTCTTGTTAATCTGCAGGAGCTATTTCACTGCCTTTTAATTCAGTTGGGATTGAAATATCGAACATCGATCTGATTTTCTTTTCTTCTGTTGACTACTTGTTCTTTCTGCATGGATGCTTACAAACTTAGGAATTTTGCCAAATTTGCCTAGGTGCATGTATTTTCTTATCAATCCTGTCTAGAGCTTGCTGAGCTCTTTCAATTGGCAACTCAGGTCTTTCTTCAGCTCAAAGTTCTTCTATTATTTGTTTAATTATTCCCTCTCTTACATCTGTACCTTTCTCCTCCTGCGAGCCCTATTTTTTACTTTTTAATTCTCCTGGATCTATCCTCCAACTCTTCATTTTAAATTTTATGTATTAAATCTGTTTATAGTTCCCTCTGTGCTTTGGGATGTTTCTTAAACTTGATTGCACAGGCTAACAATTTGGGTCTCAGCAGAAAACATACTTCTAGCTACTGAATTGGATCATCACTTTTAAACCAAATTTCATAGTAGTGAAATTATGCTTGAGCTCCAAAAAGTGCTCTCATTTTTCTCTTCAATTCATTTTTGTCTCCTCTAGAACAGCTTTTTCACTTGAGATGATTCTCTTTGTTCTGTTTGATCTTCTTTTTCTGGTTTTTGATCCCCTTAGGTGGGTGGTTGTTTTCCTTTATCCAGTCATTAGAGCTTTGCCAACATTAAAGTTCCGTAGGAGGCAGCGTAGGTGCTGAAAAGTAAGGTGGTCTCACTCTTGGGTGTTGAGAGGCAAACAGCTTGGACTTAGTAAGAGGCAAATAGCTTGGATTTAGGTTATGGGACCAGGGGTTTGAGGAGAGAGCTGTGTTCAGGCCACCATGTTCCCAGAATTCCTTCCCAAATATTTTTCAAAGTTTGCCTTTACCTTCTAAGTATTGTTTATGCTCCAAGAAGGCAGGGACCATGTCTGTTTTACTCATCACTGTACATCCAGGGCCTAGCATAGTGCTTGCCACAAATATACAGGCCATCATTAAATATTTACAGACTGAATGATGTTATTATAGCAATCCTCCAACAATCTTTTCAGTCAAATAGTCAGAGCTATCCCCATTTTTCTTCATTATTCTTTACACTGCATTTACGCTTAAAAAGACCTTTCCAAATCAGACATCTGCTAAGCTTCTACACCTAGATTCATCAAGTTTATCCCATGTTTTGCATAAGATCAACCCAGAGTTCTGCTCAATTTTAATGACTCAATGAATTCTCTTGGACCTATAAGAAGTTGAGTTAGAGCTTTCTCATTCAGCTCATATTTTCCCCTTTAGAAAAAAGACATACTTGCATTTATCTCGGGAGCAATCTGAATTCAGTTTCCCCATAAAACTAAATAGATCTCAGAAAGCCATGTAATTTAGAATTAGATGAACAACATATGATCATGTTATTTAAAAGAAAATGAAAAGCACACTAGAGATTTTTTCTGTTGTTTTAACTCAGGGAGCTTGAGAACATTAACTGCTCTGCCAGTAAATAACAGGTGCAGATCCAGTGATCAGGTGATACCGTTGCCTTGACAGAGGATAACTATTCTTGCTCATAACAGATATATTCAAAGGTGAAATAACAATACATTCTGGACTATTTTTACCAGATACTTTCCACATACATTCAATAAAAGAATATTTTATCATAGATTCTCTTCCAACTACACTGTGCTCCTCTCATACCTATCTTGCTCTACTACATCAGCGATGTTCACACTATGAGGGGCTTTTAAAGATGCCAGTGCCTAGACTACACCTCATACTAATTAAATCAGAACATCTGGAAGTGGAATCAAGGAATCTGTGTTTGTTAAAGCTCCCCAAGTGATTCTAACGTGCAACCATGTTTGAGAACCAGGGCACTAGGTCCTTGCTACTCAAGTGTTACCTTATATCCACTACATCTTGCTGTTAGAAATACCAAATCTCAGGCTAAATCAGAATCTGCAGTTTAAAAGGATCCTTTGGTGATCAATATGCATGTTCAAATGTAAGAAGCATGGAGCTAGACCACCTGGTTGCTCTCACTGATATTGACCTCTGCAGACAGGCTGGTTCCAACAATTCATGAAGAAGTTGCTTTTTGAGTGTTTATTCTGTGCCCAGCACCTTAATAATCAAGATACACTTCTCAGATATTTTTTGGAGTCACTAGAACCATGTAGAGTTAAACACATTTTAAGATAAGTCAGGTTAGTGTCAATTCCCTGTTGGTTCAGGAAGATTAGTGAGGAAGCTTGGCTGTTTTACTTAGACAAGCCAACCTCCAGGTGACCACAAGGGAGTTTATATGACCTTCTGCCTCCTCTCTGGTTTAGGTTCCAAGTCCACACCATCCAACTCCTACAGAGTTACCAGTAAATATCACAAAATATTTGCATAACCAAAATGTTAAACTAACTCTCAATATTCTGAGGGGCAAAGGTAGAGGTGCCTAGGAAAGCAGCCCTCTGGGATTGAAAACTGCAGCAGAGACTTCTACACATAATCTGTTAGATTGGTAGTGTGTCTGGTATGTGGGCCCTTTGGTTGATTCTGTGGGCATTTTTTATTGGTTCTTTCTTTGGCATTTTTATCACTTAATTTTTCATTAAATTTATTTATTTGCTGTAGAAATGGATATGTTTGTCTAACTAGCACAATTTCCTTATTTTATTTATAAATCATCAACCACATAAGCTCATCATGACTACCAGATAGCAAAATAAAAGTAAGATAGGGCTCCTGCCCTCTAGAAATTCCCATACTACATTTTTCCTTCTGTTTTGCACTGGCAAGTATTGGGGAACACCATCATGACTTGGGCTTATTCCCACTAGGGCAGACAGAAAAGTAAGACTTTTGTATACCTGATCCTCAGTAAATTGTTTCTCTTGTAGAAATAATATTAGAGTAGTCACATGAGAATAGAAACTCTTAGCAAACCATGTTTCTTCCATTAATAAATAGATTTATCAAACAGTTACTATGTGCAAGGTGTGGAGAAAATATGACAATGTAAAAAAAAATGGTCCCTAACATATACAAACTGATAGTATAGATAGGGAGATAATCTATAAAATTTCCACATCTTATATGGATTCATAATTTCCATATGTTGTTAATAACATGTAAGTTGTTTATCATGGCATTTACAGTATGCAGCACATAAATGAATCTGTGCTCTCCACTCTTTTTGCAAGAACATGGGTCCCTAAATCACATGATATGGAGAAACGATCCCTACACTTGATAATGGGTAATGAAAAATAAGCAAAAAATACTCTCTTTTTTTTATCTTTCCATAAATATTTACTGAATGCTTCCAACGTACAAGGCACTACCCTAGAGGCTGGGTATAAGTTATGACAAAATAGACTCAGTCCCTGTCCTCATGGGTATTACATTCTAAGTAGAGAGACTGGATGGATGGATGGATAGATGGATGGATGGATGGATGGATGGATGGATGGATGGATGGATGGATGAATGGATAGATTAGATAGATAGATAGATAAAGTAAGAAAAGTTAAGGAAAAACAAAAAATGTAGCAAGAAAGATGGTGACTGGACTTTAGGAAAGGGTGCTAGAACTGAGATCTGAATGGAGAGGAATTTCAGCCATGAGGGAAGAACAAGTAAGAAGGCCCTGAGATACAGATGAACTTAGGATGTCCCAGGGGCAGATAGAGGACAGTATGATGGAAGAAGAGTGAACCAGAAAGGGACGGTTTAGGGGAGACAAATAAGAAGTGATCATAGATATAAGTGGGGTCTACTTTATGTGGGACCCTAAAAGCACTGCTGAGAAATTTGGATTTTATTCTAAGTCCACTGGAAAGTTGTTAATGAGTTTTATTCAAGAGAACAGAAGTCTACAAAAGAAACTTTTCTGAAATCTACAACCCCTCCCCCAAGCAGTGATGTTGGGACCCAGGCTCCTTGTATTCCGTGACTCTGCTATCTTAAACAAGTGGCTTCCTTGGTTACCTTAGAAACAGAAAGAATCCAGGAACTCACACATGGAAAGCTTTTTATGTGTCAGGCCTGGGAGAGGTATATTCCTACTCATACTTCACCAGCTAAAACCCTATACTATGGCCATCCTAACTTTAGGGGAAACTGGAAAATAGAGTCAAACTGAGAATTCATTAGAAGACGTAATAAGCTTAGTGACTAGCTAGCTGTCTCTGCCTACAAAAGTTGAACTTCAGTTCCTGATTTCCATTAGCAGAAGGCCTATGTGCAAGATTTGGACTCCTCCAGGAGTAGCTGCCCAAAACTCTACTACCCTCCTCAATTCATCTAACTCCCACAGGCAGAGTGTCTTATTAAGACCATATCTGGTAATACAACTACTAATATATTTCTACTGATTAACTGAATGTTAATTGTGGCAGAGACTCTACTTGTCTCCCAATATCCATTCTCCCCTTATTCTACAGTAATATAACACCCAATTTTCAGCTTGGGGCATGATCACATGGGCTAAAGACTTTTCTTAGACTCCTTTATGACTAATTTAGCCAGGTGACTGAGTTTGGGCAAATAAAATGTAAGAAAAGTTTATGAATACAACTTGTGGAAGGTGTTCTTAACTTCTCTGTTGCTGGCTGGAGCTAGGGTCCACATCTTGAACCACAAGTTGGGAGACATATTAAGCATGCAGAAAAATATGTAAAATGACCATAGGTCCTTGATGATTTTTGAGCTGCCACATCAACCTTGAGCTTGCCTACATCTATGTGAGAGAAAAACTGACTTCTAACATTTAAAACACTTATTTTAGGTTTTCTGTCACTTGCTGCCAAAAGTAACCATTACTAATATATTAACCTTGTGCCAGGCTCCATACTAAGCACTTTATATATATTATATAATTCATAAATATATTATGTCTATAACAGAAGAGGTAGATATCATCTTACCCATTTCACAGTTAACAAACCTGGGCCTCAGAAAAATTAAGTAATTGCTCACTGCTAATTAGTAGTGTTAATGGGATTCCAAGCAGGTTTGTCCATCTCTGATGTCATCACTCACAGCCAGTGTACATATTAACATCCACAGAATATAATCTACATGAGGTTCTAGGCTCAATCTAACCCAAAACAGAGATTCATTACTTGAAAGGTTTTTGTTACCACTGTCCAACTCTAATTAAAATGACAGGACCACACTGCCATCCATTTCCTACATGAAATAAAAGGGATGGGTATTTTTTCCTTTATTAGAGAAGTTGCGGGTTTACAGAACAAACATGCATAAAAACAGGATTCCAAGATACCACCCTATCAGCAACATCTGAATAATATTCAATTGTATGTGTATACCACATTTTATTTATCCATTCATCAGTGTATGGACACTTGGGTTGCTTCTATCTTTTGGCAATTGTGAATAATGCTGCTATAAACATTGGTATGTAAACATCTGTTTGAGTCCCTGTTCTCAATTCTTTTGGTTATATACCTAGTAGTGGGATTGCAAGGTCATAAGATAATTCTATACTTAGCTTTCAGAGGAACTACCAAACTGTCTTCCACAGCAGCAGCACCATTTTACATTGCCACCAACAATGAATGAGTGTTCCTATTTCTCCATTCATGTTCGGACACTTGTTATTTTCCGTTTTTTTAAATAGCAGTCATTCTAATGGGTATAAACGGTATCTCTTTGTGGTTTTGATTTGCATTTCCATGATGGCTAATGATGTTGAGCATCGCTTCATGTGCTTTCTGGCCATTTGTATATCTTCTTCGGCAAGATGTCTGATCAAACCTTTGCCTATTTTTTAAATTGGGTTGTTTGTCTTTCTGTTGTTACATTGAAGGATTTCTTTATATATTTTTGATAATAATCCCTTTTTTGGTATGTGATTCCAAATATTTTCTCCAACTGTGTAGATTATAGTATTACTTGCATGATAAACTCCTTTGAGGAACAATAGTTTTTAATTCTGATGAGGTCCCATTTATCTATTTTTTCTTTTGCTGCTTGTACTGTGAGTGTAAAGTCTAAGAAACCATTGTCTAACACAAGGTCCTGAAGATGCTTCCCTATGCTTTCTTTAGGAATTTGATAGTTCTAGCTCTTAATAAGGTCTTTGATACATTTTGAGTTGATTTTTGCATGTGGTGTTAAGTAGAGGCGCACTGCCTTTTTTTTTTTTTTTTGCAAATGGAGATCCAGATTTCCTAGCACCATTTGTATTTGTTGAAGAGACTATTCTTTCCCAATTGAATGGTCTTTGTCACCTTGTCAAAAACCAGTTGGCCAGGGGGTGGGGCAAGATGGTGGAGTGGTGAGGCGTGGAATTTAGTCTCTTTTCTAGGACAGCTGGTAGTTACCCAGGAACTGTATGAAACAGTGTTTTCAGGGTCTCCAGTGACCAGTCACACATCGTATACAAGTTTGGAACTAGAGGAAAAGCTAAGATCACAGTGAAATTTGTAAGTTCCCAGGACCAAGGGTCTGGCACCCCTCCCCACCCAGACCCCATGGACTGTCTTGCAGCTGCCTCCATGAAAGGAAAAAAAACCCAACAATATGCTGTGGGCAAGAAGGGGGACTCAACCCAGCCTCAAATGCATAATTAATTAACAAATTAATTAATTTTTGGAGCTGGGGGTGCTAAAGAAGGGCTGGGCTCCAAGAAGGGAGGCACATAAAAGCAGGCACCCATTCCCTGGCTCCAAAAAAAGCTTTTCTGTTTTTTTTTGTTTTGTTTTTTCCCCCTACATTTTGTCCCTTCTCCTTTTTCACTCACTCCTTATCCTTTTGTGTACTTTAATAGCCCCCAGCAGGGGCGGAATTGAAGCTGTTGGAGAGTAACTATCAGACAGTAGCCCAAAGTGCATCTTTAAATGCTCTATTCTGACAATGACAAAACTTCCAGGCTGGGGAAAGGCTTTTTTTGTTGTTGTTGTTAACTTTTTCTATTTATCTCATTAATAAAAACTGCATAGTACAAGCCCTTTATCCCAATCCAAGTACTCAGTAGAAGATCAACAGTAAACCCTGGATGGCACAGACATGATTTGTTTGGCATGATTAAACATTTAAAAACAGCCATTAACATTTGGTACATCACATGACCACTTTCGCTTTTAACAGTAATCATCAGACACGGTAACAAATACTTTATGAGTTTTCATTTAGAAATATTATAATGTTAAGACTAAAACTACTATTGCAACAACAAAAATTTAATCCATTAACTGTAAACTCTTCAATTTTCCTTCAAGTTGCTGTGTTGTGTCTTAAGCTGAACTAGTCAAATTTTAGCACAGTATTCATTTAGAGTGACAGGCTTTCATTTAGAGTGATAGACTTCCACAGTTCCCTTGAAAATACGATATCTAGAATTCCATAAACACTATCACATCATGTACTACAAAGACACAAAAAGTAACATGGAATAGGTGTTCTCAAAAATATACTGACCATGGGATTGTGGTTGGATAGACACACACACATGATAAAATCTTTTACTAAAAACATTTTCAATGTTAACTTTTTCCATATGGAAAGCGAAAGAAAAAAAATTACTTTGCAGAAAGGAACGCTGAATGACTCAAAAGCAAAATAAACTCTTAATGGCATTTGTGCAATGTTTAAGAGCCAAAGGTGATTTTAAAATGTGGAGCTTTATCTTTCTTTTTCCAAGTTATTTTTAAAGGATTTTAGCCACAGTTGAGGTGAATGTTTACAAAGCCAAGTAATGATTTAATAGTGTTCTCAATAAAAAAGCCACAAGTAGAAACTTTAAGAATTAAATAGAATAATATAAATTACTAGTTATGCTAATAAGAATACTTTATGTGCAGCACACTGTCTTTTCAGGAATGCAGAGAAATTTTACAAGCCAAAAAACAAGACAGCTATGATAAGAACTTTTATTACTAATTAAGTAGATGGTCCATATAAGAAAAGCTAAAATCCTAAAAGTAATATCAATTAAGTGTATGTGACAGAAATGAAGGACTAGAAATAAGAATCCAGATTTCCAGGTATCTAGCTAACACTAGACATTCTGTTTCCAAGTTACAGCTATTTCTTAAGCCAAAACCAATTCTCAATTATCTGTGAGCCATAAAGTCAGTGTATACATCAGTATCTCTGCCAGGGATTGGCTCTCAGGCAGCTTAGAGAACAGACTGTTAAGTTGTAAGGGCAAAATTCAGTGGGCAAGGGCAGAAAAAGGAAATGCTATTGGATTTTTCTCCATCTTAAGTTGTTCCTGCCCTTTCTGCCTTAAACACTTTACCAGAATGGAGCTGGGAAGGTTTCCAGTAGGTCGCAGTAAGAGGAAAAACCTTTCATCTGTGGTGTTCTTTCATTCACCAGGATCTGACTTACCAGTGTTACCCTTCTATTAGAACAATTAAGCGTTGGTGAGAGTTGGTGATATTATTTCAAGAAGTTGAGTACAAAGCCAAGATGCACAAGGAGAAATGCAAGCAGTTAATATTGGATTATGTACTGAAATGATGCCCTTAATGTTTGTGGCCTAGAATGTAGTCATAGTGAAGGAAAAAAAAAACCTCCATGAGTGTTACAACTGTTTCAAAGACTCTATTAAACAGTACAATGATATAGAGAAGTTTATTCAGTTCATACAAGTAATGTTTCAGACCTATGAAATGAAAAGCTAGACTGAGCTAGGGGAAAAAAATCCTTATACTGATAGCAAAATATCTTCTAGCCCCCGTAAGTAACCTGCAATCACCTGGTAGGAAAAATTCCATAGCCACACAGGTCATGCAGGCATTTTTTTATGGTAATTATATTAATTTTTTTTTCAAACTGAGCAAAACAATGCTACTTTTGCTTTTTCTTATATTTCAAAACTACTTATATTAATTCTTCTTCCCATTGCAATTCATCCCATTACCAAGACAGAAATGAGATAAGGGGAGAGAAAAAGATCCTTGATTGTTTCTCATTTTCCTCCTTTTCCCTTGGAGAAAACTAATAATTCATTTTAAAAAATGTGAAAGTCAGAAGGATAACAAGAGACTCAAAAATTTTTCTTGAAAATAAAGAGAATAAATAAGTAAATGGGCATTCAGATGTCAATAATCAAACAGGTCCCAATACAGCTTTAAGGTAATTTCTTTTTAACAAGGAAGTGTTAGAATAGAAAAGAAGCTTCCTGAGAGGCACTCGTTTTAACAATAAATTATTGCTTAAATTATTATTGTATCAATTATACCTGGCAATGGCAGAGTTAATTTTTTTCTTCTTTTAATGAACCCTTGTAAGGCTAAAGTACAGTGGCTTATAAATGTCATATAATGGACTGGTAAACATCCACCATATCGATCAATCATGTTTATTTAAAGTTTTCCTAACATTAGACACTTTTTAGTGGGTGTAAAAAACTTAGTAAATAACCATTTCATTTCTTCTCCTATCCTAGTCACATAAGCCAGTTATAATAAATAATACAGATTTCAGTTGTAACTTATAAACTATTCAAGGGCTGCTGCAGTCCCAAGAACAAGAGAAAACTTGCACCCACAAATAAACCATCAAGATAAATGTAAATACAGTGTAGTTTTAATTTTCATTCATACAATCTTAGACATGTCCAAGTAACTTTATAAATACCTTATGCAAAAAAGTAATTTTTAAACCTATCAAAACTATTTGAAAATTTAAATTCAGAGATCTCAAATTTCCTTCATTCAGGCCAGAAATCATCCCCAAAATTATGATCGGTTACAAATAGAATGAATATAATGTTTACATTTAGGACAACCAAAAAAAGCCCCATGCAACTTTTTTTTTTAATATCATTTACTCAAATATACTATAAATAGGAATGGTGATAACACAAGAAGCAAAAATAAGCTTGCAAGTGAAATTTCTAGAAGCTCATGAAAACAATACCATCCCATACTGTAGATGCAAAAGGAAAAGCAGTTATAATGGGGTTAGGAGTACTCTGGTCATGTTCATTCATTTGGTTATGCAAGGTGTTTAACTACTTTCACTTCCCATATCACAAAGTTAGTCCACAGGAGGGGCTGGTGGATCTTGTCCATTATGAGTACTGGTTGGCTTTCCAGGTAGGTTGGATCCTCTTAGATTAGTAGGTCTCAGTAAGAACAAGATCACTGCAATAACCATCCAGGCCATCAAGATCATAGTAATACTGATGCCATTATCACCAGAAGGTCCTGGTAATTCCTGGAGACATTCTGTGTCTGTGCGGTAGGACTGGGACTGCCTCAACAGACTGATGAGCCTTCTCATCGCGTGTTTATGAGAGCAAACACATTCACAGGGATAGAATCCACCTTCTGCCATGATTACTCAGCTTGATTTAACTTGACTGTTTAAATAATTGTGGAGATGGGCAAACCTGAAGTCCGTTGGGTAGGCTGCAAGCTGGGAATTCCGATGAATACCAGGAAGAGCTGGCTAGGCTGAAGCCTGGGGAAACGCTTTTTAAAGAGACTTCTTTTTTTTTCTCTCTCTCTCTTTTTTTCCTTTCTTTTCTTTTTTTTTTAATTTAAAAGTAACATATGTGGTTATTTTCTATTAGACAGCCCAAGTTGAAGGCCTAGGATGGTCTTGGGGGGAGACAGAGTACCCAGAACTTCTTTGAATTTCAGATTCACTTCTGAAGAAAGTCTTCGCCCCAGTATTTAATTGGCTACTCAGGCTGACCAAGGAATTAAGCTGGAGTTGCCCCAAAGAGGAGAGGGGAGAAGGGAACAGTGCCCCTGGGAGACAGTTGGAGATCCTATAATTGGGAGAGTGGAGGGAAGGTCAGCTCAGTTGGCAGCCCTCCTGGGAATTCAGATTTCAGCTCAGTCAGCCATGCCCCCAACAGGCTCAGAGTCTGCAGAGAATTAAAAGCACTTCACCTCCTTACACTGGTCAGGGAACTATGGGCTGGCAAGTGCCACCTGCTGGACAGGACAGGAAAAGCACCAAGTCTAGAGGCCTCACAGGAGGTTTTTCAGGGAAACTCCATTCCCTCCTCATGAGACTTGGGCCTCTCTAGACTGGGAAAACCTGACTGGGGTCGACCATATCTGAGGAGACCCTCTCACAAAAAGGCTACATAGAGGCAGGGCAAGAAACAGGAAAACAAGAGATGAAAAATTCTTATCAACTAAATAGAACCTAAGTTAGAAGTCTAGAATAAGTTGAACTGAACAACAAAGGTTAGAGAACAAAGCCAACCAACAAGAAACCCCTAGGTAAAAGAGTGAAAATGAGCTCCAGAATAAACTAATTAAGAAAATCAGATGCCTAGGCAACTTAAGATAATGACCACACTAGGAAACACAAAAACATGGAACAGCTAAAGGAACAAACCAATAGTTCAAATGAGATACAGGATTAAGGCAACTAATACTAAATCAATTCAATGAACTGAGGGAAGCTATGGGAAAAGAGATGAAGGATATAAAGAAGACACTGGATGATCATAAAGACGAATTCATAAACTTGAAAAAACAAATGGCAGAACTTACGGGAATGAAGGCCACAATGGAGGAGATGAAAAACACAATGGAAGGACACAACAGTAGATTTGAACAGGCAGAAGAAGGGATCAGTGAACTGGAAGACAAGACATTTGAATTCATACACACAAAAGAACAGATGGTGGAAAAAATAGAAAAATACGAGCAGGGTCTTAGGGAACTAAGTGACAACATGAAGTACACAAATATACATGTCATGGGTATCCCAGAAAGAGAAGAGAGGGGAAAGGGGGCAGAAAGTATAATAGAAGAAATATTCACTGAAAATTTCCCAACTCTTATGAAAGACAGAAAATTACAGATTCAAGTACAGCATACCCCAAACAAAATGGATCCCAATAGATCTACTCCAAGACACTTAATGATCAGATTATCCAATGTCAAAGACAAAGAGAGAATTCTGAAAGCAGTAAGAGACAGACAATCCATCACATACAAAGGAAGTTTGATAAGACTACGTACAGCAGCACATTAAAAGAATATACATCATGACAAAGCGGGGTTTATTCCAGGTATGCAAGGATGGTTCAACACAAGAAAATCAATTAATGTAATACACTACATCAATAAATCAAAGCAAAAGAGCCACATGATCATCTCCATTGATACAGAAAAGGCATTTGACAAAATTCAACATCCTTTCCTGATGAAAACACTTCAAGGGATAGGAATAGAAGGGAACTTTCTCAATATGATAAAGGCAATATATGAAAAACTCACAGCTAACATCATACTCAATGGGGAAAGACTGAAAGCTTTCCCTCTAAGATCAGGAACAAGACAGGGATGCCCACTGTTGCCACCACTGTTGTTCTGGAAGTGCTAGCTAGAGCAATTAGGCAAGAAAAAGTAATAAAAGGCATCCAGATTGGAGAGGAAGAAGTAAAATTTTCACTGTTTGCAGATGATTCTATAAGTAGAAAATCCAGAAAAATCCACAGCAAAGCTACTAGAACTAGTCAATGAATACAGGAAAGTGGCAGGCTACAAGATCAACACACAAAAATCTACAGTGTTCCGATACACAAGTAATGTGCAACAAGAGGAGGAAATCAAGAAAAAAATTTCCATTTAAAATAGCAACCAGAAGAATCAAGTATTTAGGAATAAACTTAACCAAGGACACAAAAGACCTTTACACAGAAAACTACCAGAAGCTGCTAAAAGAAATTGAATAGGACTGAAAAAAAATGGAAGAATATACCATGTTCATGGATTGGAAGACTAAATATAGTGAAGATGGCAATTTTACCTAAACTGATTTATAGATTCAATGCAATACCAATTAAAATCCCAAGAACTTACTTTGCAGAAATAGAAAAACCAATAACCAAATTTATTTGGAAGGGCAAGGTGCCCCAAATAGCCAAAAATATCTTGAGAAAGAGGAACAAAGTGGGAAGTCTCACAATACCTGACTTCAAAACATATTACAAAGCTACAGTGGTCAAAACAGCATGGTACTGACATAAGGATAAATATACCAACCAATGGAATCAAATTGAATGTTCAGAAATAGACCCTTGTATCCATGGACAATTGATCTTTGATAAGGCAGTCAAACCAAAGCAACTAGGACAGAGCAGCCTCTTCAATAAAGGGTGTTGGAGAACTGGATATCCATTTCCAAAAGAATGAAAGAGGACTCCTATCTCACACTTTGTACAAAAATTAACTCAAAATGGATCAAAGACCTAAATGTTAGTGTTATGACCATGAGACTCTTAGAAGAAAATGTAGGGCAATATCTTAAAGATCTTGTGATAGGATGTGGTTTCCTAGCTCTCACACCCAAGGTGTGAGCAACCAAAGAACAAATAGACAAATGGGATCTCCTCAAAATTAAACACTTTTGTACATCAAAGGACTTTGTCAGAAAAGTAAAAAGGCAGCCTATGCAATGGGAGATGATATTTGGAAACCACATATCAGATAAGGGTTTAATACCCTGAATATATAAAGGGATCCTACAACTCAACCACAGAAAGACAAACAATCAAACTATAAAAAGGACAAAATGCACAGGCAGACACTTTTCTGAAGAGGAAATACAAATGGCTCAAAAACATATGAAAAAATGCTCAACTTCACTGGCTATTAGGGAAATGCAAATCAAAACCACAATGAGATATCATCTCACACCTACCAGAATGGTCAATATCCAAAAAACAGAAAATGACAAGTGCTGGAGAGGATGTGGAGAAAGAGGCACACTTATCATTGGTGGGAATGTAGAATGGTGCAACCACTCTGGAATACAGTGTGGAGGTTCATCAGGAAGCTAAGTATAGATTTTCCATATGACCCAGCTATTCCATTGCTAGGTATATCCTCAAGGAACTGAAAGTTAAGACACAAATGGGTATTTGTAAGCTGATGTTTATTGTGTTATTATTCACAACTGCCAAGATATGGAAACAGCCCAAATGTCTATCAATGGATGAGTGGATAAATAAACTGTGGTATATATACATGATGTAATATTATGCAGCTGTAAGACAGATCAAAGACATGGAACATATAATAACATGGATGAACCTTCAGGACATTATGTTGAGTGAAGTTATCCAGAAACAAAAGGACAAATACTGTATGGTCTCACTAATATGAACTAACATTAATGAGCAAACTTTGAGAGCCAAAAGCTGTAACACAGGCTACCAGGAAATAAAAAGAGGGTAGAGATTGGGCATTTGTTGCTGAAGGACTACAGAATGTTCAGCAGGATTGATTGTATAGATCCAGAAATAGATAGCATAATACCGTGTGATGGAAGCACAATATTGTAAGTACACTGAACAAAGATGTCTGTGAGTAAAGCTGAAAGAGGTGGGATAGGGGAATGTATGACACCAGAGGTAAAGATAGATGATAAAGACTGGGACTGTATAACTTGGCAAAAACTGGAGTGGCCAATGATTGTTACTAAATGTGTAAATATAAAAATGTTTTTACATGGAGAACAAATGAATGTCAACTATGCAGAGTGTTGAAAAAGGGATAGTATTTGGGCAAAACAATCAGAGCAAACTGGAGTCTATGGTCAGCAGAAACATTGTAATATGCTTCCATTAAATGTAACAAAGACAACATACCAAAGCTAAATGTGTATGAGAAGGGGATATAAGGGAGGGATATGGGATTCTTGGAAATGGTGGTGTTTTCTGCCCTTACTATTACATTGTATTTATGACATTTTATTTTTCTATTATCTTTTTTATTGTTTGCTAAAAAAAAGAAAGCTTTCTTTTGTAGTAATCAATATGTTCAAGTACTGATTGTGGTGATAAATGTACAAATTTATGATGATTCCATAAACAACTGACTGTACACTGTGTATAAACGTAAGATATGTGAATATATCTCTATAGAATTGCAGGAAAAAATATAAACAGGGGTAAAAGTGCTGGAGAAAACATGGAGAGAGGGACGTACCTATCTACTGTTGATGAGGAGGCAGAATGGTGTAGCCTTTCTGGAGGTCACTGTGGTGGTTCCACAGAAGCTAAGTATGTGGGGGTCTTAAGGTCCTGCAACGTCATTATAAGGTATGTACTTGGAAGATATGAGAGCAGAGACATGAATGGACATTTACATACTGGTGTTTATGGAGGCAGTATTTCTGATGTGCAATGGGTGGAAGTGGCCTAAGGAACAGAATGGTGAACTGTGGTGTATGCATACAATGGAATACTGAGCAACTACAAGAAGGACTGAAGCTGTGAGACACTCAACAGGGTGAACGATTCCTGTAGACAGCATTTTGAGTGAAGTACAGCATTCTGAGTGAAGTACTCCAGAAACAAAGGCAAACTCTATAATGCCTCACCAATATGGACTAACTACAATGTGTAAACTCAGAATTAAATCTTAGAGCACAGCCTAACAGGGGAATGATTATTGTAATGGTCCTGAGATTGTGAGCTCTTACAGCAGTCAAATCTATTCCTGAATTGTAATGGCTATCTCCAAACTCTGATATGCTGATCCCTTTGTGTATAACCTGATTGGTCTCTGGAACACTAGGTATCTGTGTGACACCTGAAACTCAGAGCTAGATCTTGGCAGATATGAATGTCAGTATTAGTGCATACAGCAACTGCTAAAAAAAAAAAAATGCTGAAAAAGAGTCCAGACTTCAATTAGAGATATGAATGAAACAGATCTGGTTAAGACTAGGGCAAATCAAGCCAAAGAGTAAAGGTTGAAATTGACTGTGTGTTAAAACTTCAACTTCCATGTAAGACCAAGGGAAAAGATGTTCATTTGGTGCAGGATCTATATTTTCTAAACAGTATAACTTCTACAGTCAGTATGTTCAAACACCACAATTAAATGGAACTTTGAATAGGAAATGAGATATGGTAAGTTTGTATAGGTTAGAGTGAAATACTGACACATCCCAAAGAAATTTGGGTAGAGAATAAAAATATATATGCAGGGGTCCCCTGAGGAGCTGGGGAAAAATGTGGAAGTGTTGGACTTTCTCACCTGTATTGTTCCTGATGTTCTCACAAATATTGAGGACTGGCAATTTGATGTGCTGAGCCCTCTGTCATGGGACTTGCCCTTATGAAGCTTGTTACTGCAAAGGAGAGGCTAAACCTGTATATAATTGTGCCTACAAGTCTCTCCCTGAGTACCTCATTGTTGCTCAGATGTGGCCCTCTCTCTCTCTAACTAAGCCACCTTGGCAGGTGTACTCACAGCCCTCCCTTATATGTGGGAACTTACTCCTGGGGGTGTAAATCTCCCTGGCAAGGCAGGATATGACTCCTGGGGATTAATCTGGACCCAGCATCATGGGATTGAGTATATCTTCTCGACCAAAAGAGGGATGCAAATTGAAATGAAATAAAGTTTCAGTGGCTGAGAGATTTCAAATGGAGTTGAAAGGTCACTCTGGTGGACATTCTTATGCACTGTATAGATAACACTTTTTAGGTTTTAATGTATTGGAGGAGCTAGAAGTAAATACCTGAAACTACTAAACTCCAACCCAGTAGCCTTGACTCTTGAAGATGATTGTATAACAATGCAGATTACAAGGGGTGACTGTGATTGTGAAAACCTTGTGGATTGCATTGCCTTTATCCAGTGTATGGATGGATGAGTAGAAAAATGGGAAAAAAAACTAAATGAAAAATAGGGTCATATGGGGGTGATGATTTGGGTGTTCTTCTTTACTTTTATTTTTTATTCTTATTCTAATTCTTTCTGGTGTAAGGAAAATGTTCAAAAATAGATTGGGGTGATGAATGCTTAACTATATGATGGTACTGTGAACAGTTGATTGTACATCATGGATGATTGTATGGTATGTGAATATATTTCAGTAAAACTGAATTTAATTAAAAAAATCAGCTGGCCATAAATGTGAGAGTTGACTTCTGAGCTCTGAATTTAATCCCATTTGTGTATATACCTGTTCTTGTGCCAGTACCATGCTGTTTTGCTTACTGTGGCTTTGTAATAAGTTCTAAGATCAGGAAATGAGAGTCCTCCAACTTTGTTCTTTTTCAAGATGGTTTTAACTGTTCAGGGCCCCTTAGCATTCCATATACATTTGATGATTAGCTTCTCCATTTTTGCAAAGAAGGATGTAGCAATTTTTATTGGGATTCCATTGAATTTATAAATTGCTTTGGGTAGTACTGATTTCTTAATAGTAGTCTTTCAATCCATGAACATGGAACGTCCTTTCATTTAAGTAGGCTTTCTTTAATTTCTTCTAGAAATATTTTGCAGTTTCTGTGTATAAGTTCTTTACATCCTTGGTTAGATTTATTTCTAGATATTTCATTCTTTTAATTTTTTAGCTGCTGTTGCAAATGGGAAGTTTTTCCTTATTTATTCTTCTGATTGTTTATTGCTTATGTATAAAAACATTACTGATTTGGGGGTGTTGATCTTGAACCCCACCACTATCCTGAATTCATTTATTAGCTCTAGGGGCTTTGTAGTGCTTTTTTTTTTCCCCAGGATTTTCTGTATATAGGATCATATTATCTGCAAATATGGAAAGTTTTACTTGTTTCTTTCCCATTTGGATGCTTTTTATTTCTTTGGCTTGCCTAACTGCTCTGGCAAGAACATCCAGTACAATGTTGAATAACAGTGATGACAGTGGGCATCCTTGTCTTGTTCCTGATCTTAGAGGGAAAGCTTTTAGTCTTTTACCATTAAGTTGGATGTTAGATGTGGGCTTTACATTAATGCCCTTATTCATGTTGAGGAAGTTTCCTTCTATTCCTGGTGTTCTAAGTGTTTTCATAAAGAAAGCATGCTGTATTTTGTCAAATGCCTTTTCTGCATCAATTTAGATGATCATGTGTTTTTTTCCCCCTTTATTCTGTTAATGTGGTTTATTACATTAATTGATTTTTTTTTATGTTGAACTAACCTTGCATACCAGGGATACATCCCTTTGATTATGTTGTATAATTCTCTTAATGTGCAGTTAGATGCAGTTTGCTAGCATTTTATTCAGGATTTTTGAATCTAAATTCATAAGAGATACTGGTCTGTAGTTTTCTTTTCTTGTGGTATTTTTATCTGGCTTTAATATGAGGGTGATGTTGATCTTGTAGAATGAATTAGGGAGTGTTCTCTCCTCTTCAACTTTTTGGAAGAGTTTGAGTAGAATCGGAGTCAAGTCTTCTTGGAATGCTTGGTAGAATTCCCCTGTGAAGCCACCTGGTCCTGGGCTTTTGGCTGGGAGATTTTTGATGACTGATTCAATCCCTTTACTAATAATTGGTTTGTTGAGATCTTCTATTTCTGTTTGAGTCAATGTAGGTACTCTGTGTTTTTCTAGAATTTGTTCATTTTGTCTATGTTATCTGATATATTGGCATACAGTTGTTCATAGTATTCTTTTATAGTCCTTTTTATTACAGTATCATTGGTTATATTCCCTTTTTATTTTCTCATTTTTGTTATTTGTATCCTCTCTCTTTTTTTCTTTGTCAGTCTAGCTAAAGGTTTGTCAATTTTATTGATCTTCTAAAAGAACCAACTTTTGGTTCTGTTGATTCTCTTTATTGTTTTTTTGTTTTCTATTTCATTTATCTCTGCTCTAAACGTTGTTGTATTTCTTATTTCTGCATGCTTCATATTTAGTTTGCTCTTCTTTTTCTGATACTTCCAGTGGTTACATTTCTGATTTGAAGTGTTTCTTCATTTTTAATGTAAGCATTTAGAGCTATAAATTTCCCTCTCAGCATTGCCTTCAATGCATCCCATAAGTTTTGGTATGTTGAATTTTCATTTCCATTTGCCTCAATATATTTCCTAATTTCACTTCTGATTTCTTCTTAAACCCACTGATTAAGAGTATGTTATTTAATTTCCACATATTTTATTTATGAATTTAACATTTCTACCTCTGTAATTGATTTCCATCTTCATTCCATTGTAGTTGGAGAATATGTATGATTTCAATATTTTAAAATTTATTTAGACTTGTTTTCTGACCAAACGTATGATCTATTCTGGAGAATTATCCATGTGCATTCAGAAGAATGTGTATTCTGTTTTACTTGGGTGCAGTATTCTGTATTTGTTGTTGGGTCTAGTTGGTTTAGTGTGCCATTAAGTCCTGTACTTCCTTACTGATCTTCTGACTAGATATTCTATCCATTCTTGACAGTAGTGGGTTAAAATCTCCTACAATTATTGTAAAACTGTCAATTTCTCCCTTCAAATCTGTCAATATTTGCTTCATGTACTGTAGTGCTCTGCTGTTAGATACATATGTATTTATAATTGTTATTTCTTCCTGTTGAATTTTTCCTTTTTTCAATATAATGATCATCTTTGTCCCTAGTAACTGTTTTTGACTTAAAGTCTATTTTATCCAATATTAGTGTAGCAATATTATTTGTTACTATTTGCATGGAATATTTTTCCCAACTTTTTACCATCAACCTACTTGTATCTTTGACTTTAAGGTGAGTCTCTTACAGACAGCATAGAGTTGGTTCATGCTTTTTTATCTATTCTGCCAACCTCTGCCTTTTGACCACAGCGTTTACTTAATTTACATTTAAAGTCACTACTGTTAATACAGTACCATCTTCTGCCATTTTGCTATTTAGTTTTTGTAAATCTTATAACTTTTTTGTCCCTTAATTCCATTAATGCCTCTCTCTCTGTATATTTGCTTTTTTGTGTTGTATCATATTGAGTGCCTTTTCATTTCCATCTGGATATATTTTTCATGTTTTACTTGTGGTTACCATGGGGTTAAAATTATAAAATCCTAAATATATGACAATTATATTTGATTTGATACCAACTTAACTTCAGTAGCATGCACATATAATTTTCCTATATCCCTCTGTCCCCCCATCAGTTTTTTGTACTTGTTACCACTTATATCTGTGTACATTGTAGATCCAAACCATAGTTTTATCATTACTTTTTATGCATTTGCATTGTAGCACTTGTAGGAAGTAAGAAGTGGAGTTACACACACACACACACACACACACACACACACACACAAAAGCAATACAATATTGGCATTTATAATTACCCAAAAGATTACCTTCACCACAGTTCTTTTTTCTCTATACTACTTTCAACCACTGTCTAGGGTCCTTTTATTTCAGTAAGAAGAAATCCCATTAGCATTGCTTGTAGGACAGGTCTAGGAGTGATGATCTCCCTCACTTTTTGCTTACCTGAGAATGAGCTAATCTCTCCCTCATTTTTGAAAATATTGCCAGATATAAAATTTTTGGTTAACAGTTGTTTTCTTTCAGTACTTTGTGTATTTCAACCCACTGTCCTCTTGCCTCCATAGTTTCTGATGAGAAATCATCACTTGATCTAATTGGGACTCCCTTGTATACAGGACATTGCTTTTCTCTTGCAGCTTTCAGAATTCTCTCCTTGTCCTTTGCATTCAATAGTGTAATTAATATCTGACAGGGTATTTTTTTCTTCATGTTTATCCTGTTAGGTGTTCTTTGAGCCTGGATGTGCATGTTCACATCTTTTGTTAAGTTTGGGAAGTTCTCTGTCATTATTTCTTTGACTATTCCTTCTGCCCTCTCCTCCTCCTGGGACTTCCATAATGTGTTTATTGGTGCACTTGATGGTGTCCCATAGCTGTCTTAGGCTATTTTTGCTTTTAATGTTTCTTTTTCCTTTCTGCTCCTTAGCCTGATTCACTTCAAGCGTCTTGTCTTCAAGTTCACTGATTCTTTCTTCTGCCAGCTCCAATCTGATCTTGAAACCCTCATGGGCATTTTCCACTTCAGTTAATGTGGACTTCAACTCTAGTAGTTCTGTTTGTTTCCTTTTTAAATTTCTGTCTCTTTACTTAGGCTCTTGAATTGCCCATTCATTGTTTTCCTGATGTCCTTTAATTCTTTCTCTGTACTTTCCTTCGTGTCCTGGAGCATTTTTAGGAGCATTTTTTAAAGGCTTTTTTTTAGTATATCCACAGTCTCATCTTCTTTGTTGATATATTCTGGATTTTTATTCTCTTCCTTTGGATGGGCCATCATTTCCTGTTTCTTTGTCTTGTATTCTTTTTACACACTATGTTTTAATATTTTAAAATCTTAACTCTGGGGTTTATTCCTTGGGATGTCTGTGTCTTGGTTTTGTAACCAGCTGGTCATAAGTCAGAGATTTTCTTGAGCTTCAGACTTCCTTTCTGGAAGGTCTGCCCAAAGCAAATGCATGGCACAGAGTTTTTTCCTGTCTTTCTGAGCCTCTGTCTTCTCCTAAACTTTTGCTTGCTAGTTGTTTTGTAGTTCCCCTGTTTATGGGAGTTTGGTTGCCCCCTGTTTCCCAGGAGATAGACCTCCCTCTCTCAGGTTTTTTAAGTTGGCAGGTCTTTATCCCAGACTGTGTGCCTCTATAGATTTTTACACTATTTTCATTGTTTCAAGGTGCTTTTGAAACACCTGGAGGGCAAATTCTGGGAGGAGGGCACAATGGAGAGGACATTCCCGAATCAACCTTTCCCAGCTAAAACAGGGTGAGGGACCCATGAAGGGAGGGCTGATTGGCTCCAAAGTGCCTTGGGAAGGGGGTCACAGCAAGGGTGCTAGAGATTCTCCGATGGCTCCCCAAAGCTGAGCTTTCTTGGCCTGCCCAGCAAATGCAGCCCTTCAGTTAACTGGCCCCCACTGTCCTGAGAAACCGCTGTGCCTTTAAGTTTCTGGCACCTCTTCCCCTGTCTGGGGAAGGCTGAAACAATGGCTGCCACTGCCTTTGTCCAGGATAGGTTGAAACAATAGCTGCCCTCAGAACCTGGACTCAGCAGTCCGAATTCACTAATCAAAGGCTATGAACTGTGACCAGCCATGCCCACTCCTCATCTTTGGGAAGAGGACTTTTATGTTCCTTTCTGACACCTGGGTGCTGGCCAGGGAATAGACCCCACAGCGGCCTGCCAAGAGATGTGGGGATGGGTCCCAGTAGCTAAAAGTGCAGAGAGAACAATTTATAGTTCTTTACTGTAATTTATTAGACTCTTCTCCTGCTCTTCCCTGGGTGTCATACAGTGTTCTCTGAGTTTCTAAATAGTTGTTTCAGACAGCTCCTGCTTGTTTAATCACTGCTTGTTTAATCCATCATTTTCTATGGATGTCTACCCGGTATGGGCATTTTTAAGGACAATGGTACTGCCTTACTTTAAAAGGATTCTTTAGCTGGAGTTATTAATTGTAAATAAATAAATAAATACAGTTCACTGAGATATATAACAATCCTATGGGTTTAAAGGCAATTTTAATCTAGGCCATTTGTCTGATATGGTATCATCTGACTTTGAGCTGATGTACAAATTGTCCTTTTAAAATGATATATGAGGAGACTTAATTATTAGATGCATTGACATTTTGGGAGGAAACTGTTTGCTGGTAGCCTGTCCTGGAGCTGCTCATGTTCCTGTCTGCACACTCACTCACCCAGAGCTGCCACAGAAAACTCACTGCAAAATGTCATGGGCAAAAGAAACCAACGAAAGGCTAATTGTCACTTGGAGAGAACAATCTGAGTGCAATGGCTATTGCACAGATTCAAGGTGAACAGCTTCCAAGCTTCCAAGGTGAGTAAAGGACTATAAATCCATTTTTGAGTGAAAACATAAATTAAGTATAATATTTTGTCTTTATAAAATGCCTACTCTTCAAACAGCTTCAAAAGATTTCAAATATATGCCCATAGTCTTCAAACTGGGAGCATAGAAAAAGAGATAATCTGAATTTATTTTTATTCACCACAAAACCCTAAACCCACCACCAGAATCCTCCTGGCAGATAATCAGAATACCCACTTTCCAGAAATGTTTGAGATCATGTGATATTAATTCCTTACCTCTCCTCTCTCCCCTTCACATGTAATTCCTTGAAAAGAATTTATGCACTGAAGAAACCCTGGTTGTATGGGACCTCCCAGTTCTCATTGGCTCCTCCAAGACTTTCTCCATTAGTTTGTTCCACTTCCTTACTTACTCAAACTCTTCTTTTCTACTTCTTTCCTTTCCCCAGCCTGCAAACAGCTTCAAATCTGCCACTGCAACTCCCTTTCCTCCATAAGCTAGCTAGTGGAGGAAGTTATCTTCCTCTCACTGCAAAACTTTTTGAAAGAGCATTGCTATTGTTAGCCCCACTTTCATTCCCATTTGCAGTTTTGGCTCTTGTAATCTGGACACTGTGATACAATTATTTTTATTAAGGCTCATTAATGTTTCTCTAAATTCAATGAACTTAGGCTTCATTCTGCTCAACTGCTAATTCCTCTAGCCACCTTTGATTTTTTTTTGCCTTTCTCAAGCCAAGCTCTTCCTTCAGCTCAGACTGATCTCTACAGGGTCCCCCATTGTTATCCAGATCCTCCTTAAAATTCTTTCCTCCACTGGCTTCCTTTCAATCTTCAGTGCCTAGTTCTTCTCCTTCTATAATTTCTTCTGATTCTGCTTTTCCTGAATGTTTTACCTGCCCAACACTTAATTATAAATGTTCCCAAAAGATTAGCCCTTAGTACATGTTGCTTCTCACTATGATCTATATGCTACCCCATTGGAAATTCCATCCATTTTCATTGTTCTCATGATCATTCCCATGTAAATAATTCTCAATTTGAGTGTCTAGTTCTGAAACCACTTCCAAGCTCCAAGCCAGTCATCCTCTGTACATTCTAAATGGCTGTGATATAGAAACAAAACATATTATATCATAATCCTATCTCTCCACCTTCCTTCTGTAATCCTGCCTCTATTAGCGACCATGCCATTTTGATTTCTAAGACTTTTAATACAAGTGTTATTTTCTATCCCTTTCTCTACCTCATGATCAACCCCAAAGCCTTGGAATCATTGACTCAACTCTAAATAAGTATAAGGAAAAATCACAGAAACTATAGCAGATGCAAAAGTAAAGAGCAAGTTTCCTGAAGATGCCTAAAGTCAATGCTTTTCCTGACAATTCTGTCCACACAATGACTCTTGTGTCCATCTTCTTATTTTTATTCTCATAGACTCCAAATAAAACCCACACAAACTCCACCATTGTTCATTATCATCGTCTCCAAAGAAATCTCACTCTCTCCATTTTCTTTCCATATTGAAAGGATCCTCCACTTTGCTGCCACAGTTACCATTCTAAAATAAACACAATCCAGATATTTATCTGGTAAAAACCCTTTAGTGCCTCTCCACAGCACCCAATACAGAATCCATATTCCTGCCTGGCACTTAAACCTCAACCCAATTTATTTGCACATTCTACAAAGACTGTTGAGTACATATGTGCCTAGGCACAGTTTAGATGCTGGGGACACAAAGTCCCTGCCTTTAAGAGGTCTAAATCGAGCATCACAGGGCCATAAACAATTTTAAACACAACATACAAAAAGCAAAAAAAAAACAGGACTCTTGTGGAGCAACATGTAACAAAGCAGGCAAGCAGTTGACAGCAACTCAAAGTAAGTCCAATCTTTGCATATAGTCCTTGGAAAATATTATCAGAAATTCAATTTATTTTGTGTAGCAACACTCCACAAAATCTATTTTCTTCTCCTCTCCTCTGTAATTCCCCCATTCTCTGCAAATTATTAAGAGTCTATTATTTGCTAAATCTTAAAAAATTCATTCCCAGTCCACCCAGGTGGCTTTCTGGTGTTCCTCTCTGGCTTCAAATTTAGTTTTCTCTCTGTCATCAATTAGTGATATTCTTCATCACAAAAGTTAACCCAGGTAGCGACCCAGTAAAGAGGAATAGCTCCTCCTTTTATGCAGCCTTTGTAGCTCTGCCTCTCTCTGCCTTTTCTCACAATTTTGTCCACAAAAAGTTCCAGGAAGGAGGCTAGCAAAGAAATAATGCTCTTAGAAGTAGAAAAAAGGTTGGGAAGACAGCTTGGTAGTGCTCATACATTAAAATATTTTGTTTTCAACTAAAAAAGTACAAAGAAATATCCTTAATAGTGTTATCACTGTTGGGAGAATGAAGAAGTGTGGCACACCAGGCAGAGAAGAAACTCTAGAGAAACAGATGTCAGAGCTGAACCTAAAAAAGAATGAGTTAAACTGAAAAGGGCAATATTGAGAGAGAAAGACCACAGTTTCTATGCATATTTGAAGCAAATGACAGGACAAGATATTTGAGGCCAGTGACATGGAAGTCAAACAATGGCAGGACCTTAGTCACAAGATTGAGAATATGGAAATAGAGCCACAGACTGGCATAAAAAAGAGAAAGCAGAGGAGCCACCAGTCTGGGCATGGGTCCAGCCTTGAAAATGAATTAAGAAATTGATAAGAGTGGACAGTCAAAATTTAGCAAGAGAGACCAATTAAGTATCCCAGCACTGCAGACTGCAGCAATAATGTGTATGCGAGTGTGTGTGTGAGTGTGTGTGAGTGTGTGTGTGTGTGTATGCATATACGTGTGTGTGAGTGTGTGTGGGGGGTAGCAAGAGTTATGGGAGGAGGTGATAGTTGATAGAGAAGATGAAAATCAAGAGAGGAAATTGAAGACTACATAAATGTGCATGGTCACCCCAGAGAGCTTGAGAGTCTACATGTGTCGGATAATTAAGGAGGTAAGTAGTTTTGACTAGTCCCCTGGATCCCAGGTGTGAGTAGCTCATAAGTGGAAGCCCTTCTAAATGGAAGCTTGGATGCCAACTTCACTGAGATATTTCCTGCTTTAGAAGGGATTAATTCAAGAATCAGATGAAGATTGAATCTCTTACTTGCTGCATGCAAATATAGTCAGCTGTGAGTTCCTAGGACAGGAAGGGGCAGAGAAAATGATGGGTATTTCCCAAAATGATGGATAGGCTATTTCCTACCTTTTCATCATTATTTCCTACCTTTTCATCATTATTTCAAAGTGTCTGTTAATTTTCTCCAAAGGTTTTGGTCTGACCATCAAGGGCACAGATTTGCCCAACAAATAATATCATAACCTTGGGTTCCCAATATACCATCATCATTAGTATGATGACCCTCTTTAATTTAATTAATTACTTTACTTATGTATTTATTTTGTGCATTTAATTTTTATTCTATAGTATAATAAATATTCATAAAACTACTGGCCAAAACAAGAATAAAATGTAACCCATAACTTAACATCTATGTATTTGCTCCTCCACCAACTCTTCTCAAGTGATAACTACTATCCTGAATGTTCCTTATTCTGTTGTTTTTTATTGCATAAAATATATTGCATACATATGTAAAAATATATTCTTTGATATTGCATATTTTTCAACTCTATAAAAAGGGTACATTATTGTGAAAAGTCCTCAGTGACTTTCTATTTTCACTCAACATTAAGTTACAAAAATTAGACTCCCAATTTAAGTCTGCCCACACAAGACTACATCAAAGATAATGGCGTTTTGGGGGACATAATACATTCAAACTGGCACAACCTTACACCAAAAGCATGAGCAATGAAAGAAGAAATAGATGAATGGGATCTCCTCAGAACTGAATACTTCTATGCATCAAAGGACTTTGTCAGGAAAGTAAAAGGGCAGCCTACACAAAGGGAAACAATATTTGGAAACCACATATCAGATAAGGGTTTAATATCCAGAACAGATGAAGAGATCCTACAACTCAACAACAAAAAGACAACCCACTTAAAAAATGGACAAAAGCAGGGATACATAGTTTTCCAAAGAGGAAATAGCATGGCTCAAAAACATGAAAAGATGCCCAACTTCACTAGCTATTACGGAAATGCAAACCAAAACCACAATGAAATACCATCTCACACCTATTAGAATGGCCATTATCAAAAAACATTGCTGTTTTCTACTGTAAGTGCTGGAAAGTATGTGAAAAGGACATACACTTATTCACTGTTGGTGGGAATGCAGAATGGTGCAACCTCTCTGGAAGGCAGTTTGGTGGTTCCTTCGGAAGCTAAGTATAGAATTGTCATATGATCCAGCAATCCCATTACCAGCTATAAACCCCAAAGAACTGAAGGCAGGGACATGAATGGACATTTGCACATCATGTTAATAGCTGCATTATTCATGATTGCTAAGAGATGGAAACGGCCCAAATGTCCATCAATGGAAGAGTGGATAAACTAACTGTGGTGTATACATATGATGGAATATTATGCAGCTGTAAGATGGAATGAAGTCATGATGCATGCAACAACATGGATGAAGCTTGAGGACATTTTTTTGTGTGAAATTAGCCATAAAGAAAAGGACAAATACTATATGGTTTCACTAAAATGAACTAATTATAATGAGCAAACTCTGAGAGTTAAAGTTGAGAACACAGGTTATAAGGAGATAGAAAGAGGATAGAGTAGAGACTGGGCATTTGATGCTGAAGGAGTACAGAGTTGTTTTTCCTTTTTATTACTTTATTCTTTATTAATTATTATTATTATTATTACCTCTTTTTCTTTCTTTGTGGAAGAAATGGAAATATTCTTATCTAGATCATGGTGGTGATTGCATAACTATGTGATTATACCAGGAGCCATTGACTGTTCACTTAGGATGGATTGTATGGTGTGTGAATAAATTTGTTTAAAAAATAAACAGAAATATACAAGTGCTGGAAGAGATGTGTAGATAAAGATATACCTATTTTCTGTTGGTAGGAAAGTAGAATGGTGCAGCCCATCTGGAGGGCAGTGTGGTGGTTCCATAGGAGACTAAGTATAGGTTTGTCATATGACCCTGCAACCCTGTTATTAGGTATATACTTGGAAGAACTGAAAGCAGGGACATGAATAGGCATTTTCACAGTGGTGTTTATAGTGGCATTGTTCATGATTTGAAATGGATGGAGGTGGCCTAAGGGTACATCGACTGATGAACAGAAGGGCGAACTGTAGTGTATACATACAATAGAATATGAAGTGGCTGCAGGAAGGAATGCAACTAAGTAAATGAACCTTGAGGACATTATGTTGAGTGAAATAAGCCATAAATGAAAGGACAACTATTTTATAGTCTCACTAATATAAACTAACTATAATGAGAAATCATTGAGAATTGAATTCAAGAGCATAGGCTATGAGGGGATAGAACATGGGCAGAGACTGGGCTATCAATGATTTAGGAGTACAGAATGTTCAATAAAGCTCATTGTAAAGGTTTCTAGATTGTAAGCTCTTAAAGCAGTCCCATCTATTCCTGAGTTTTAACTGTTATTTCTAAATTCTGAGATGTTGAGCTCTTTGTGTATAACCTGGTAGTTCCCTGGAACTTAAGATATCTGTGTGACACCTGAGACTCAGAGATAGAGTTCTGCAGCTCTGAAAGTCAGCATTACTCCATACAGCATCTACTAAAGAAGCTGAAAAAGAGATCAGACTTCAATTAGAGATATGAATGAAATGGACTTGGTTAGGACTAAGGTAAATCAGAATACAGGGTAAAGGATGATATTCTCTGTATTTTAAAACTTCAACTTCTGTGTGAGACCAAAGGAAAAGATGCCTATTTGGTACAAAATTTAAATTTTCTAATGTAACCTGTATGATCAGTTTATTTAAACAACATAAGTATATGGAACCTAGAATAGGGAATGAGATCCTGTTATTCTGTACAGATCAATATAAAACCCTGATACATTCCAGAGTAGTATTTTGGGCAGAAAATTAAAAAGTACTTACAAAGTCCCCTTGAGGGACTGGGAAAAATGTGGAAATATTAAACTCCCCTGCCTGGGGAATTCCTGATACTCTCTCAAGCATTACAGACTCCCAATTTAATAAACCAAGCCCTTTATCTTGGGATTGCCCTTATGAAACTTATTTCTGCAAAAGAGAAGCTAACCCTAATTATGCCTAAGAGGCACCCCCAGAGAACCTCTTTTATTGCTCAGAAGTGGCCTCTCTCTCTAAGCCAACACTGCAAATAAACTCACTACCCTCCCCCTCTACATGGGACATAACTCCCAGGGGTGAAAATCTCCCTGGCAATGTGGGACATGACTCCCGGAGATGACCCTGGCCCTGGCATCATGGGATTGAGAGAGCCTTCTTGACTAAAAGGGGGAAAAGAAATGAAACAATATAAAGTTTCTCTGGCTAAGAGATTTCAAATAGAGTTGAAAGGTCATTGTGGAGGTTATTCTTATGCAGTATTTACATATTTCTTTTTAGTTTCTAGTGTATTAGGATAACTAGAAGGAAATGCCTGACACTGTTGACTGTAATACAGTAGCCTTGATCCTTGATGATGATTGTATAACTAGATAGCTTTCATCGTGTGACCATGTGATTGTTAAAACCTTATGACTGACACTCTCTTTATCCAGTGTATGGGCAGATGAGTAATAAAATAAAGACAAAAAAATAATAATGAGGGGGGGCTAAGGGGTAGGGGATGTTTTGGGTGTTCTTTTTTACTTTTTGGAGTAATGAAAATGTTCTAAAATTGATTATGGTGATGAATGCACAACTATATGATGATACTGTGAGCCACTGACTGTATACTCTGGATGGATTATATGGTGTGCAAATATATCTCAATAAAATTGCATTTTTTAAAAAAAGAATAAGGTCTGAAGCCAGAAAAAAAAAGAATGGATGAATGAACTTGCAGGCAGTCAAATAGAAACATTTCAAACTGAAGTACACAGAGAAGAAAGGGAAACTGAATATAGAAGGAATAGAGGTTATGAAGCTGATGCATATCAATTTTGAATTATATGTAAATGAATTCATTTTCCCACTTATCAACTTTTATACTCTCTCTCTGTGCCTATGATTCCATATCCTAAAACTCAACAAATATAAGAGGGTAGGTGATATATTCAAGTATAATGACAACTCCAAATATTCAGAAAGCCGATGTTATTGATAGTAAATATGCTAGTCATAACAATACATTTTTTGCATAGCATTTTATCCTAAATGTGCAAAGCATTCATGACATGAAAATTGGTTCTTTATTCTTCCTCCATCCAGATGTCATTATAATCTCTAGAGGAAGATTTCTATTTTTCAAAGAAAAGCTCCAAAGAATAAATTCTCTATAGTTTAACAGGCACAAAACATATCATGTATATATATAGCATGTTGCTTCTTTAAAACAATCCATATTATGATTCACCAGTGAATTGTTTTCTCACTATTCTTGCTTAATTTTAGTATAATGCCTAACTAAAATTATTGGTACATATGCAGATCATCTAAGTTGACTTTCAAAATTAGTAGGTCAATTGGAATTAAAAAAAATGGGGTGGGGGCTTACTAGAAACTAACTTAAATCTATGATATAGAGTCCAGTTAATTTTTCCAAGTAACGATTCACTTAAAATTTTTATTTGACAAAAACTTAATAGCACATTGAAGTACAGAGATATAGGAGGTTTTTATTAATTCATTCAATGAATATTTATTAAAGGCCTACTATGTCCTTGTGATACGTAAGTGAATAAAACTGACAAAAACATTCTTTGTCCTTTAAAAGTGTTCATTCTGAATATTCTCAATTCAAGAGGAACCCAGTTTTGAAAACAAATGCCAAATATCACTTAACCTATTTGTAGATGGCTCCCAAATCCTGGGCTAGATCAACAGCAAAACATTTCTGAGGATAAGAATAGATTTATCAAGCCACCTTAACCAGAAATATTTATTTTCTGTTATCTAGGGTATGGGGAGAATAATAGAGACAGTTACAGAATAAAACATATTGCTATTACTATATATTCCATAACACAATTTTCATCTGGAAATATTCCTTTGACTGTTCACAGGTGCCTCCTACACAAATTTATGAAAAGAAATACTTTTAAAAATTCTCGTATTTTTAATAACTCAAATCCTAGATAAATTCAGGGTGGTAAATACAGGATGTCCCAAAACAACTGAACAGTTGGCTCTGACATCTGTCTCATCTTATAATATGTGGCCACCCCTCACCATTGTTTTGAGAGGCAATGTCACCTCTAAAGTAGGACTGCAGGCTGGCATTGTCTTACAATTGTCAGTTTGCACCAGACTTGAGGTAGGCAGGGAGAAAAATAGTTTTGCTGAAAGATGCCATAACAATGAAAAAGTGTTATACACTTTTTTCTACCTAGAGAGCTATAAGATTTTTTCTTTTTTCTTTTCCTGAAATAAACACTTATCCAACCTAGCAGAGATGCAAACAAAATTATCCTAATACTTCATAAACATTTGCCTCTAGATGAAAACAAAATTACCACCCATTCCTTACATGAAGTTGCTTTTCTTGCTGTGGTAATGGGTTTCCATGAGAATCTAAGTGCATGTTTTGTGTCAGTCTTCATCTATAAGATAGTTGTGGGCTAGAATAAGAGTATACTTTCTGTATAAAGCTTCCTCCTCTCTGAAGTGCTCATTACATCAAGCAGGACATGATCAACAAAACAAGTGAAATGATATCATTACACAAATGAATATGGCAAGACCTAATAAGTAGTATAAAAAGAATAACAGCTAACATGTATTAGGTGCTTACTACATGACCAACACTGCATATAAATTCAGCACTGTATATAAATTAATCATATTCAACAACAGCTCATAGTTGAATAGAAGTGATGAAAGTGGGTGTTGCAGTTTGCATGTATTATGTCCCCCAAAAAGCCATATTCTTTAATGCAATCTTGGGGGGGGGGGCAGAGTTATTAATCTTTTTGATTAGGGTGTGACCTCTTGATTGAATGTTTTCATGGAGATTTGGCCTCACCCATTCAGGGTGGGTCTTAATTAAATCACTGAGTCCTATAAAAGAGCTCACAAACAGAAAGAGCTCAGAGCGGCTGAGAGAGACTTGGAGAGATGCTTGGGAGCTGATGTTTAGAGATGCCTGGAGACCTTTGGAGATGGTAGCCCAGTTTGCTTTGGGGAAGCTAAGAGAGGGCCCCTGATACTTAGATGCAGAGGAGCTGAAGAAGCTAAGAGAGACAAGCCCAGAGACATTTTGGAGAAAGCCATTTTGAAACACAAAGTGGGAGCAAAGGACTACCAGACAGACGTCAACATGTGCCTTCTCAGCAGACAGAGGTGTTCTGGACCCCAATGGCCATTCTTCAGTGAAGGTATCCTCTTGTTCATGCATTAGTTTGGACACTTTTATGGCTTTAGAACTGTAAATTTGTAACAAATAAACCCTTTTATAAAAGCCAATCCATTTCTGGTATTTTGCATGATGGTACCATTAGCAAACCAGAACAGTGGGCATTATTGCCTTCTTCCCGATATGAGAAAGAGTTTAATATTGCATTTGTAAGTATTTTGTTGATGGTTTTTATCTGGTTGAAGTAGTTCCTTACTAATTTTAGTACCTAAGAGTTTTTATTATGAGTTGGGGGGGCGGATTTTGTCAAAGACTTTTTCTGCATTTATTGATATGATCAGTTGGTTTTACTTTCTTTTGTTAAGAAGATAAATTGATGGGCTTTCTAAAGTTGAAACATGTTTGAATTCCCGTGCTCATTCTCTTATTCTTGATCAGTCTAGCTAGGGATTGATGAAGCAAGTTTATCTTTCAAGTCTATTGTTGACTTTCCATTTCACTGATTTATTATTATTTTAATTTTCTTCTAGTTACTTGGACTTACTTTGCTGTCCTTTTTTCCTAGCTTCTTAATGTAGAACCTTAGGCCATTGATTTCAGACCTTCCTTCTTTTCTATTGTAAACATTTAAACCTACAACTTTCCCTCTAAGTACTGCATTGTTTGCATTCCACAAATTTTCATTGTCATTCTGTTCAAAGTATCTAGCTACTCTTGTGATTTTTTTATCACAAAGGATTACTTACATATATGTTATTTAATTTCAAAATATTTTGTGTTTTCCTAGATATCTTATTGCCCTCAATAAAAACACCCACTATTCTTTTTATTAAAATTCACAGAGGTACCATTTGCACTTTTAAAAGTGTATATTTTGCAATTGTTGAGTGTAATGTTATATAAATATCAATTAGATAAAGGTGACATAATATTTTTGGATCAATGTTGTTATTAATGATGTTTTGTTTAGTTATTCAATCAATTGCTGAGAAAGGAGTTTTAAAATCTCCAAATTTGGGTGTGGAATTGTTAATTTTGCCCTTTAATTATATCAGGTATTTTGAAATTCTGGTATTAGGTGCATATAGATTTATGATTGTTATACATTCCTAATGAATTGACCCTTTTAAATTTATGAGATGCCTATATTTTCTCTGGTAATATTGTCTTGAAGTCTATATTTCTTATCAATATAACCACCTAGCTTTCTTACATTTACAGTTTGCATGTAATATTTTTCCCACAAAATTATTTTCAATCTATCTATAGCTTTATATTTGAAGTACATATCTTATGGACAAGATATGGATGGGTATCACTTCTGTATTCATTCTGACAACCTTGCCTTCTAATTGGAATACTTAGTCTATTAACATTTAATTTAATTGACTACAGTTGGATTTAAGTCTAATATTTTATTATTTATTTTCTACTTGCTTTTCTTTTGGTTTCTCAGTTCCTCCCTTTCTGTCTTCATTTAAATAGTTTACATTTTTTAAAGATTCATTTTGATTTCAATTTCATTTTTATTTATCCATTGTTCTCTTAGTAATATATCTTTGCATTATACTTTCAGTAATTGCTCTGAATTTTCAGTCTACTTAGAGTTAATATTATATCACTTCATGTAAAATGTAGAAAACTTGAGATCTTAAAGGTCCATTTAACCCCACATCCTTTCAAGTATCATTGTAATATGTATTACGTTGAAATATACGATAAACTACACAAGACAATGTTATAATTTTTCCCTAAATAGTCTTATGTATTGTAAAGAAATTAAGTGGGAAAATAGTCTTTTATATTTATCCAGATATTTATCATTCTCATGTTGCTCATTCCCTTCCTAGAAATCTGAATTTCCATCTAATATGATTTTCCTTGAGCCTGAAGAACTTCCTTTAGCATTTCTTGTAATGCAAACCTACAACCAATGAATTCTCTTAGATTTTTAAACTCCGAACATACTATTTAACCTTCATCAAAAAAGAAACATGTCCCCTGAGAAGGATTATCATTTTTATTGATAATGATATATAATTTCATTAATGTTGGAAAACATACTTAGAGTAATTTAAATGTTTGTGTTATAGTTGGTTTCTTTGTAGTCTAGCATATGGTGAATTTTGAGAAACACTCCTTTTGCACTTGAAGAGAATTCTTTCATGGTTGAGAACATGGAGAATATGTGTCAATTAGATCAAAGTGTATTAATTGTTTTTTCAGATCATCTATATCCATTCCAATTTTACCCTACTTGTTCAACCAGCTATTGAGAGAAATATGTTCAAGTGTCCCATTATGACTGTTGATTTGCTTTTCTCCTTTTAGTTCTGTCTATTCTTGTTTTACATATTTTGCAGCTATTATTGGGTGCATATAAATTTAGGATTTATATATCTTCTTGGTGGATTTAGCCCTATATCATTATGAAAGTTCTTTATCTCCAGTAATGGTTTTTACACTGAAATCTGTTTAATCTGATGTTAATATAGCCACACCAGCTTTCTTTTTGTTGGTATTTGAATACCAAATCATTTACTATCTTTTTACTTCCAAGCTTTCTGGGTCCTGTATTCAACATATACATGTTTTTTCTTTAATCCAGTCTAACAATATTAGGCTTTCTCTTGGAACATTTAGTCCATATACATTAAATATAAGTATTTATACAGTTGGGTTAGTATCTATTACTTCATTATTGATTTCCTAGTTGAAAATGTTTTATGCTCCATTTTCCTCATTTCTTTCCTACTTTTGAATTAATCAAGGAATTTTTATTATTCCATTATCACTATTTCAGCATACATTTTTAGAATTTCAAATAGTTAATTTAGAGATTAAAATATATTCTCTTGACTTATTTTGCCTAATACAAATTATTACTTTACTATTTCACTGATATTGGTAGAACCTTAAAAGTTTTAAATACTATTTACCATGTCCTGCCTTATGTATTATTGTTGTTATGCATTTTTATTGCCCATATACTTTAATTCTATAAGATATTTCATTTATTGTTTTCTACAGCCAATATTTATTTATACTTATACATAAAAGTACCCTCTCTGAATTTCCATTTTTCTGTCCAGAATAATTTACTTAGGATTGGAAATGTCTCTTAAAGGTCTTGCTTATTTTATAAGTTTTGTGTTCTTTTTAATGCAGGCCTTCTGGTGATAAATTACCTCAGTTTGTTTGTCTGAAAACATAGTTATTTCACCTTCATTTTTGAAAGGTTATTTTCACTGGATATATAGAATCCTAGGTTGACAGCTATTTTCATTCAGTGCTTTAAACATGTCTTTCCATTGTTTTCTGGCTCCATTGTTTTCACTTTTTTTCTGTTGAGAAGACAACTATCAGTCTTACTCTGTTCCTTTCAAGAAGATACTGTGCATTTTTCTGTTATTGTTTTGGGGGTTTTCTCCTTTCTTTTGTTTTAGCACTCTGACTATATCTTCTTTTTTTTTTTTTTCTTTTTTTTTTTTTCATTTTTATTGAGATTGTTCAGATACCATACAATTAGCCAAAGATCCAAAGTGTACAATCACTTGCCCCTGGGTACCCTCATACAGTTGTGCATCCATCACACTTAATTTTTGTTCAATTTTTAGAAACTTTTCATTACTCCAGACAAGAAATAAAGTGAAAGATGAAAAAAGAAAAAAAGAAAAGGAAACTCTAAACCTCCCCTATCCCTAGCCAACCCCCCTCAATTGTTGACTCCTAGTATTGATATAGTACGCTTGTTACTGTTTATGAAAAAATGTTGAAATACTACTAAATGTAGTATATAGTTTGTAATAGGTATATAGTTCTTCCCTGTATGCCCCTCTATTATTAACTTCTAATTGTATTGTCATACATTTGTTCTGGTTCATGAAGTGATTTCTAGTATTTGTACAGTTGATCATGGACATTGCCCACCATAGGATTCAGTTTTATACATTTCCATCTTTTGACCTCCAACTTTCCTTCTGGTGACATATATGACTCTGAGCTTCCGCTTTCCACCTCATTCACACACCATTCAGCACTGTTAGTTATTCTCACATCTTGCTACCAACACCCCTGTTCATTTCCAAACATTTAAGTTCATCCTAATTGAACATTCTGCTCATACTAAGCAAGAGCATTAACATTTCTTCCACAAGGCAGGAGGGAGAGTCAAAGAAGGTAGAGAGGCAAAAGAAAGAGGAAACAAAAAAATGACAGCTAGGAAGCAGCAAAAGGAAAAATAACCTTACATCAAAGTAGAATAAAGAATCAGACAATACCACCAATGTTAAGTGTCTAACATGCCTCCCCTATCCCCCCCTCTTACCTGCATTCACCTTGGTATATCACCTTTGTTACATTAAAGGAAGCATAATACAATGATTCTATTAGTTACAGTCTCTAGTTTATGCTGATTGCATCCCTCCCCCAATGCCTCCCCATTTTCAACACCTTGCAAGGTTGACATTTGCTTGCTCTCCCTCGTAAAAGAACATATTTGTACATTTTATCACAATTGTTGAATACTCTAGATTTCACCAAGTTACACAGTCCCAGTTGTTATCTTTCCTCCTTTTTTGTGGTGTCTCACATGCTCCCCACCTTCCTCTCTCAACCGTATTCATAGTTACCTTTGTTCAGTGTACTCACATTGTTGTGCTACCATCTCCCAAAATTGTGTTCCAAACCACACACTCCTGTCTTCTATCACCCTGTAGTGCTCCCTTTAGTATTTCCTGTAGGGCAGGTGTCTTGTTCACAAAGTCTCTCATTGTCTGTTTGTCAGAAAATATTTTGAGCTCTCCCTCATATTTGAAGGACAGCTTTGCTGGATACAGGATTCTTGGTTGGTGGTTTTTCTCTTTCAGTATCTTAAATATATCACACCACTTCCTTCTTGCCTCCATGGTTTCTGCTGAGAGATCTGCACATAGTCTTATTAAGCTTCCTTTGTATGTAATGGATTGCTTTTCTTTTGCTGCTTTCAGGATTCTCTTTGTCTTTGACATTTGATAATCTGATTATTAAGTGTCTTGGCATAGGTCTATTCATATCTCTTCTGTTTGGAGCGCGCTGTGCTTCTTGGATCTGTAATTTTATGTCTTTCATAAGAGACGGGAAATTTTCATTAATTATTTCCTCTATTATTGCTTCTGCCCCTTTCCCTTCTCTTCTCCTTCTGGGACACCAATGATACGTACATTATTGTACTTTGTTTCATCCTTGAGTTCCCGGAGACGTTGCTCATATTTTTTCATTCTTTTCTCCATCTGCTCCTTTGCGTGTAGGCTTTCAGGTGTTTTGTTCTCCAGTTCCTGAGTGTTTTCTTCTGCCTCTTGAGATCTGCTGTTGTATGTTTCCATTGTGTCTTTCATCTCCTGTGTTGTGCCTTTCATTTCCATAGATTCTACTAGTAGGTTTTTTGAACTTTTGATTTCTGCCGTATACATGTCCAGTGCTTCCTTTACAGCCTCTATCTCTTTTGCAATGTCTTCTCTAAAGTTTTTGAATTGATTTAGCATTAGTTGTTTAAATTCCTGTATCTTAGTTGAAGTGTACATTTGTTCCTTTGACTGGGCCATAACTTTGTTTTTCTTAGTGTAGGTTGTAATTTTCTGTTGTCTAGGCATGGTTTCCTTGGTTATCCAAATCAGGTTTTCCCAGACCAGAACAGGCTCAGGTCCCAGAGGGAAGAAATATTCAGTATCTGGTTTCCCTGAGGGTGTGTCTTAGAAAATTGCTCCACCCTTTGATGCCTGGGGTCACTGTGCTTTTCTGCCCAGCAGGTGACGCCTGTTAGCCTATAATTCTTGACTGGTGTGAGGAGGTATGGCCCTGTTCCCCCAGGCTCTGGGGGTCTGGTTCTGAATGGAAAGGGCCCCACCCCTTTCCTCCTAGAGACAACAGAGCCCCCAGGGGAAGGTCATTAGCATTTCAATGGTCTCGCTCTCTGCTTGTGCTGTCTCCACCCTTCCCGGAGTCACAGCCCTGGAAACTGAAAATGACTGGGGCTTTCTCCACTGAGCCAAAAAAGAAACAGATAGTCCCCTTCAGACCCAGTCCAAGGCAACCCTCCGGCTCTCCCAGGTCAGTCGTCACCCAAAGCCTCTGTCTGTTTTTTGGGGCTGCGTACCTGTAGTGAGCAGTTCACGCTCGCTATTTAAAACCCCAGTTGGAGCTCAGCTGAGCTGTATTTGCTTGCTGGGAGAGAGCTTCTCTGTGGCACCATGCGGCTCTGCAGCTCCGGCTATGGGGGAGGGGGTCTCCCGACCTGGTTCCGCAGGTTTTACTTACAGATTGTATGCTGTGTTCTCGGGCATTCCTCCCAATTCAGGTTGGTGTATAATGAATGGATGGTCTCGTTTGTCCCCCCGCAGTTATTCTGTATTATTAACTAGTTGTTTCTGGTTTTTTGTAGTTGTTCCAGGGGGACTACTTAGCTTCCACTCCTCTCTATGCCGCCATCTTGCCTGAGTCCTCTGACTATATCTTCTTTGTGTCTGTCCTGCTTGGGGTTCACTGAGATTTTTGAATTTGTGGGTTTATGCTTTCATCAGGTTTTGAAAATTCTCAACCATGATCTCTGAGTATTGCTTCTACAATGTCTCCTCCCTTTTCTCCCATTTATTCTTATGTTGGATATTTTAAGTGTGTACCACAAATATCTTACTTTATTCTTTTAATTTTTATCTAATTTTTCTGTTTGTGCTAAGTTTGAGTATTTTCTATTGACCTGGTTGAGTTCACTAATCCTGTCTTCTGCTGAGTCCAGTCTTCTTTTAACCAATTCTTTGATTTCTTTATTTCAGGTCTTATTTATTTTCAGTCCTATAATTTCCTTTTGGTTCTTTTTTTTAATAGATTACAATTTTCTCATGAAGTGTCTGTCCTTCTTTATATTTTTCCATTTTTCCTCATTATCTTTAACATATTAATCCTAGTTATTCTAAGTTTTTGTCTCCTAACTCCAAATCTGGATCTACTACAGTTGTTACTATTTTCTCCTTATTTTAGTTAATGTAGTTTTTTTTACTCTCTTCATATAGCTGGAACTTTTTAATTGTATGCCAACATTGTTTTTAAAAATCATAAGACTGTAGATAATGTGTCTCTCTGCTTTTGGCAGTTGTGATGAGAGGGGCTGATCACTTCTATACATCCAGGGATAGAACTGAGTTAGAGCTGGAACTAGGAGTCAGTTTTCTAATATTTACTCTACCTACGCATATTAGTCCCTATTGCTGCTGTAACAAAATATCACAACCTTAGTGTCTTTCAGCACAATGTGAATTTATTAACTTACACTTTAGAGGTCAAAAGTCTGATATGAGTCCCAGTGGGCTACAATTAAGGTTTATATACGTCTGCATTCCTTCTGGAGTCTTTAGGGAACAATCTATTTCCTTTCTTTTTCCAGTTTCTAGAGGACTCTGTCCCTTGGCTCAGGCCCTTTCTTCTATCTTCAAAGTCAGCAGCATGGCATCTTCAAATCTAATATCTCTCAGACTCTTTTAAGGACCCCTATGATTATGTTAGTCCCACCCAGATAATCCTGGATAATCTCACCATCTCAAGGTCGCATCTTCGAAATCCCTTTTTCAATATTAGTTAACATATTCAGTGGTTCCAGGAATTAGGAAATGGATATCTTTGGGGGCCACTATTCTGCCTACCATACCATGTTTTGTGGCTGTGCCTAGAGTGTGGCCATCCTAGGTTCCTGATAAATTTGGGGAGATCTGGTTCTGCCCTACAGAGGTTTTCAGTTCACATCTCCAACCTATCTCCTGGGTTGTGGGAACTGTTTTAAATAGGTTGCAGAAACTCTATTAGGGGATGAAAATTAAAGATTCCTGAAAACAAATGGTCCTGGAATATATGGGGGAAGAGCATTCCATGAAGAAGGAAAAGTGTGTTCAGAGCCTCTGAGGCAGGAGCACATTTTACACAGTCAAGAAACTTTAACAAAGAAAATTAAAAAGCCTAGCATGCCCAAAGTATGTGAGAAAACACTGTAGAGGTAGAAAATTATCCTTGGTCTACATCACATAGGACCTTGCAAGCCAAGATAAATTATTTGGATTTTAATCTAGTTATGATTTGAAGCCACTGGAAGGTTTTGAGAATGAAGTAACTTGATCCAATTTACTATTTTTAAAACTATTTATCTCATTTGTACTCATAACCATGTCATTTAATCCTTACAAGCCCTAGAAAAATCCATGAAGCAAGTACTATAACTATCTCTGTCTTATGGATCAGGGAACTGAGGCTGAGAGTAGTGAAATGACTTCTCCAAAGTCTCATAGTCAATATGTGATGGAGCTTGGATATTTACCTATATTCCTGTAACTCCAAACTATCTATAATCATATTCTGCATTGCATTGTACTTGGAATTTTCTTACAGAGCCATAGCACTAACCATTGCATACAATGTTTAAGACCCACATTTTTTAATGATAATATTTGAGGACATTTCTAAGAGTGATGGGCTTGAATAAGGCTTCTTTGCAATTTGAGTTTTTGCACCTTGCTACTCTGCATATAAAAAGAATTCTTAAATAGAAACGAAATCCAATCCTACTTTCTTAAGAAGAAAACCTAAAATAGCTCTTAACTTCTTTATTATATTTCAATAACTTTGCCACCTATTCTCTCATATAAGCAGCTTTGCTACAGATTGATCCAAAAGCAGTCAGATAACAACCAGAAATACTGAATTTCCCCAGGATCCTGCTTTCCAAATCTCCTTATTCCCTTTAAGCAGCCATTAAGTTTGGAAAAAAAAAAAAAAAAACAAAACAGATAAATTTTGAAATTATTTCATCTGGCATTCAAAATTTTAATATTAAACTTACCTAGAATATGGTATAGGTGAACAACAGAAAAGAAAGCACTATTACACCCATGACTGTTAAGTTTTGTGCCCTGTAGTTGGTTAACAAACACTAATCCAGGCTGAGCAGAGCAAGAATTGATCTACTGACTCAGAGAGAAGAGCCCAAAGACCTGGGACTTCCCACTTCCCACTTCCTACTCCATTCCCAAGTGAGAAGAAGGTAACCCCTCCTAGGCTCCAGACTTCCTGCTTTAGACAATCCAGAGGGCATAGGCATAGAAAGTAAAATAATGTATACTTTTTTTTTATCTTCATTTTATTGAGATATATTCACATACCACGCAGTCATACAAAACAAATCGTACTTTCGATTGTTTACAGTACCATTACATAGTGGTACATTCATCACCCAAATCAATCCCTGACACCTTCATTAGCACACACACAAAAATAACAAGAATAATAATTAGAGTGAAAAAGAGCAATTGAAGTAAAAAAGAACACTGGGTACCTTTGTCTGTTTGTTTCCTTCCCCTATTTTTCTACTCATCCATCCATAAACTAGACAAAGTGGAGTGTGGTCCTTATGGCTTTCCCAATCCCATTGTCACCCCTCATAAGCTACATTCTTATACAATTGTCTTCGAGATTCATGGGTTCTGGGTTGTAGTTTGATAATTTCAGGTATCCACCACCAGCTACCCCAATTCTTTAGAACCTAAAAAGGGTTGTCTAAAGTGTGCGTAAGAGTGCCCACCAGAGTGACCTCTCGGCTCCTTTTGGAATCTCTCTGCCACTGAAGCTTATTTCATTTCCTTTCACATCCCCCTTTTGGTCAAGAAGATGTACTCTGTCCCACAATGCCGGGTCTACATTCCTCCCCGGGAGTCATATTCCACGTTGCCAGGGAGATTCATTACCCTGGGTGTCTGATCCCACGTAGGGGGGAGGGCAGCGATTTCACCTTTCAAGTTGGCTTAGCCAGAGAGAGAGGGCCACATCTGAGCAACAAAGAGACATTCGGGAGGAGGCTCTTAGGCACAACCATAGGGAGGCCTAGCCTCTCCTTTGCAGCAACCGTCTTCCCAAGGGTAAAACCTGTGGTAGAGGGCTCAACCCATCAAACCACCAGTCCCCTATGTCTGTGGTCATGTTAGCAACCATGGAGGTGGGGTAGGCGAATACCCCTGCATTCTCCACAGGCTCCTCAAGGGGGCACTACATCTTTTTTTTCCATGTTTTTCTTTTTTTTTTTTTTTTAACTTTCCCTTCTTTTTTAAATCAACTGTATGAAAAAAAAGTTAAAAAGAAAACAAACATACAATAAAAGAACATTTCAAAGAGACCAGAACAAGGGAGTAAGAAAAAGACAACTAACCTAAGATAACTGCTTAACTTCCAACATGTTCCTACTTTACCCCAAGAAAGTTACATAATATAGCAACATTTCTGTGAACTTGTTCCTACTATATCCATCAGAAATTAACAGACCATAGTCATTCCTGGGCATCCCCAGAACGTTAAATAGCTTATCTGTTCTTCTTGCATTATTGTTCCCCCTTCCTTAATTGCTCTCTATTGCTAGTTCCCCTACATTCTACATTATAAACCATTTGTTTTACATTTTTCAAAGTTCACATTAGTGGTAGCATATACTATTTCTCTTTTTGTGCCTGGCTTATTTCGCTCAGCATTATGTCTTCAAGGTTCATCCATGTTGTCATATGTTTCACGAGATCGTTCCTTCTTACTGCCGCGTAGTATTCCATCGTGTGTATATACCACATTTTATTTATCCACTCATCTGTTGAAGGACATTTGGGTTGTTTCCATCTCTTGGCAATTGTGAATAATGCTGCTATGAACATTGGTGTGCAAATATCTGTTCGTGTCACTGCTTTCCGATCTTCCGGGTATATACCGAGAAGTGCAATCGCTGGATCGAATGGTAACTCTATATCTAGTTTTCTAAGGAACTGCCAGACTGACTTCCAGAGTGACTGAACCATTATACAGTCCCACCAACAATGAATAAGAGTTCCAATTTCTCCACATCCCCTCCAGCATTTGTAGTTTCCTGTTTGTTTAATGGCAGCCATTCTAACCGGTATTAGATGGTATCTCATTGTGGTCTTAATTTGCATCTCTCTAATAGCTAGTGAAGCTGAACATTTTTTCATGTGTTTCTTGGCCATTTGTATTTCCTCTTCAGAGAACTGTCTTTTCATATCTTTTGCCCATTTTATAATTGGGCTGTCTGTACTATTGCCATTGAGTTGTAGGATTTTTTTATATATGCAAGATATCAGTCTTTTGTCAGATACATGGTTTGCAAAATTTTTTTCCCATTGAGTTGGCTGCCTCTTTACCTTTTTGAGAAATTCCTTTGAGGTGCAGAAACTTCTAAGCTTGAGGAGTTCCCATTTATCTATTTTCTCTTTTGTTGCTTGTGCTTTGGGTGTAAAGTCTAGGAAGTGGCTGCCTAATACAAGGTCTTGAAGATGTTTTCTTACATTATCTCCTAGGAGTTTTATGGTACTTTCTTTTATATTGAGATCTTTGGTCCATTTTGAGTTAATTTTTGTGTAGGGGGTGAGGTAGGGGTCCTCTTTCATTCTTTTGGATATGGATATCCAACGCTCCCAGCCCCATTTGTTGAAAACACCATTATGACTCAGTTCAGTGACTTTGGGGGCCTTATCAAAGATCAGTCGGCCATAGATCTGAGGGTCTATCTCTGAATTCTCAATTCGATTCCATTGATCTATATGTCTATCTTTGTGCCAGTACCATGCTGTTTTGGCAACTGTGGCTTTATAATAAGCTTCAAAGTCAGGGAGTGTAAGTCCTCCCACTTCGTTTTTCTTTTTTAGAGTGTCTTTAGCAATTCGAGGCATCTTCCCTTTCCAAATAAATTTGATAACTAGCTTTTCCAAGTCTGCAAAGTAGGTTGTTGGAATTTTGATTGGGATTGCATTGAATCTGTAGATGAGTTTCGGTAGAATTGACATCTTAATGACACTTAGCCTTCCTAACCATGAACATGGAATATTTTTCATCTTTTAAGGTCCCCTTCTATTTCTTTTAGTAGAGTTATGTAGTTTTCTTTGTATGGGTCTTTTACATCTTTGGTTAAGTTGATTCCTAGGTACTTGATTTTTTTAGTTGCTATTGAAAATGGTATCTTTTTCTTGAGTGTCTCTTCAGTTTGTTCATTTCTAGCATATAGAAACATTACTGACTTATGTGCATTAATCTTGTATCCCGCTACTTTGCTAAATTTGTTTATTAGCTCTAGTAGCTGTATCGTCGATTTCTCAGGGTTTTCCAGATATAAGATCATATCATCTGCAAACAATGACAGTTTTACTTCTTCTTTTCCAATTTGGATGCCTTTTATTTCTTTGTCTTGCCGGATTGCCCTGGCTAGCACTTCCAGCACAATGTTGAATAACAGTGGTGATAGCGGGCATCCTTGTCTTGTTCCTGATCTTAGAGAGAAGGCTTTCAGTGTCTCACCATTGAGTACTATGCTGGCTGTGGGTTTTTCATATATGCTCTTTATCATGTTGAGGAAGTTTCCTTCAGTTCCTACCTTTTGAAGTGTTTTTATCAAAAAGGGATGTTGGATTTTGTCAAATGCTTTTTCAGCATCTATTGAGATGATCAATTGATTTTTCCCTTTTGACTTGTTAATGTGTTGTAATACATTGATTGATTTTCTTATGTTGAACCATCCTTGCATGCCTGGAATGAACCCTACTTGGTCATGGTATATGATTTTTTTAATGTGTCTTTGGATTCGATTTGCAAGTATTTTGTTGAGGAATTTTGCATCTATATTCATTAGGGAGATTGGCCGGTAGTTTTCCTTTTTTGTAGCATCTTTGCCTGGTTTTGGTATTAGATTGATGTTAGCTTCATAAAATGAGTTAGGTAGTGTTCCCTTTTCTTCAATGTTTTGAAAGAGTTTGAGTAAGATTGGTGTCAGTTCTTTCTGGAAAGTTTGGTAGAATTCCCCTGTGAAGCCATCTGGCCCTGGGCATTTATTTGTGGGAAGATTTTTGATGACTGATTGGATCTCTTTGCTTGTGAAGGGTTGGTTGAGGTCTTCTATTTCTTCTCTGGTCAGTCTAGGTTGTTCATATGTTTCCAGGAAATTGTGCATTTCTTCTACATTATCCAGTTTGTTGCCATACAGTTGTTCATAATATCCTCTTACAATTTTTTTAATTTCTTCAGGATCTGCAGTTATGTCACCTTTTTCATGCATTATTTTGTTTATATGGGTCTTCTCTCTTTTTGATTTTGTCAATCTAGCCAGGGGCTTGTCAATATTGTTGATCTTCTCAAAGAACCAACTTTTGGTGATATTTATCCTCTCTATTGTTTTTTTGTTCTCTAAGTCATTTATTTCTGCTTTAATCCTTGTTATTTCTTTTCTTCTACTTGGTTTAGGATTGGTTTGCTGTTCATTTTCTAGCTTCTTCAGTTGATCCATTAGTTCTTTGATTTTGGCTCTTTCTTCCTTTTTAATATATGCATTTAGTGCTATAAATTTCCCCCTTAGCACTGCTTTCGCTGCATCCCATAGGTTTTGGTATGTTGTGTTCTCATTTTCATTTGTCTCTATATATTTAGCAATTTCTCTTGCTATTTCTTCTTTAATCCACTGATTGTTTAGGAGTGTGTTGTTTAACCTCCAGGTATTTGTGAATTTTCTAAGTCTCTGATGGTTATTGACTTCTAATTGTATTCCATTGTGGTCAGAGAATGTGCTTTGAATAATTTCAAACTTTTTAAATTTATTGAGGCTTGTTTTATGTCCCAGCATATGATCTATTCTGGAGAAATTTCCGTGAGCACTAGAAAAGTATGTGTATCCTGGTGATTTGGGATGTAATGTCCTGTATATGTCTGTTAAATCTAATTCATTTATCAGATTGTTTAGGTTTTCAATTTCCTTATTGGTCTTCTGTCTGGTTGATCTATCTATAGGAGAGAGTGATGTGTTGAAGTCTCCCACAATTATTGTGGAAACATCAATTGCTTCCTTTAGTTTTGCCAATGTTTCTCTCATGTATTTTGTGGCACCTTGATTGGGTGCATAGACATTTACGATTGTTATTTCTTCTTGCTGAATTGCCCCTTTTATTAGTATGTAGTGGCCTTCTTTGTCTCTCAAAACATCCCTGCATTTGAAGTCTATTTTATCTGAGATTAATATTGCTACACCTGCTTTCTTTTGGCTGTAGCTTGCATGAAATATTTTTTTCCATCCTTTCACTTTCAGTTTCTTTGTGTCCCTGTGTCTAAGATGAGTCTCTTGTATGCAACATATTGATGGTTTATTTTTTCTAATCCATTCTGCAAATCTATATCTTTTAATTGGGGAGTTTAATCCATTTACATTCAACGTTATAACCGTGAAGGCATTTCTTGAATCAGCCATCTTATCCTTTGGTTTATGTTTGTCATATTTTTCCCCTCTGTCTATAAATATCCTTTATTGTACCCATACCGAGTCTCTTTAGTACTGAACCTTTCTCCAAGTCTCTCTGTCCTTTCTTTGTTTCTCTGTCTGTAGGGCTCCCTTTAGTATCTCCAGTAGGGCAGGTCTCTTGTTAGCAAATTCTCTCAGCATTTGTTTGTCTGTGAAAAATTTAAGCTCTCCCTCAAATTTGAAGGAGAGCTTTGCTGGATAAAGTATTCTTGGCTGGAAATTTTTCTCACTCAGAATTTTAAATATATCGTGCCACTGCCTTCTCGCCTCCATGGTGGTTGCTGAGTAGTCACTACTTAGTCTTCTGCTGTTTCCTTTGTATGTGGTCAATTGCTTTTCTCTTGCTGCTTTCAGAACTTGCTCCTTCTCTTCTGTGTTTGACAGTGTGATCAGTATATGTCTCGGAGTGGGTTTATTTGGATTTATTCTATTTGTGGTTCGCTGAGCATTTATGATTTGTGTATTTATGTTGTTTAGAAGATTTGGGAAGTTTTCCCCAACAATTTCTTTGAATACTCTTCCTAGACCTTTACCCTTTTCTTCCCCTTCTGGGACACCAATGAGTCTTATATTTGGACGTTTCATATTATCTATCATATCCCTGAGGTCCATTTCGATTTTTTCAATTTTTTTCCCCATTCTTTCTTTTATGCTTTCATTTTCCATTCTGTCATCTTCAAGGTCACTGATTCGTTGTTCAACTTCCTCTAGTCTTGTACTATGAGTGTCCAGAATCTTTTTAATTTGGTCAACAGTTTCCTTAATTTCCATAAGATTATCCATTTTTTCATTTAGTCTTGCAATGTCTTCTTTATGCTCTTCTAGGGTCTTCTTGATTTCCTTTGTCTCCCGTACTATGGTCTCATTGTTCATCTTTAGTTCTTTGAGTAGCTGCTCTAGGTGCTGTGTCTCTTCTGATCTTTTGATTTGGGTGCTTGGGCTTGGGTTATCCATATCGTCTGGTTTTTTCATATGCTTTATAATTTTCTGTTGTTTTTGGCCTCGTGGCATTTGCTGAACTTGATAGGGTTCTTTTAGGATTTGTAGACCAATTGAAGTCCTTATCTCTAATTTATCAGATCTACAGCTTCGTGGAGTACACTTTCTCTAACTAACCAGCAGGTGGCGTCCACGAGCCACCTGTTCTCCACAAGCCAGTTCTCCCCTGCTTAGCCTTTTTGGTGAGTGGGGGAGTGAGTCTTCTGGGGTCCAATTGGTGTACCAAGCTTGCGTGTGTAGTTGGTGTTGCCTGCCCTGTATATGGGGCGTGTTTCTGGGCAGTCAGGGAGGGGGGGTGGCCCTAACAATCAAATATCCCTGGTGATCCTAGAGTTTTAAAGCTGCTGCAATAGTCTAATCCTTCAGTTCAGTCCTGCCATAGTTTGTGTCTGCCACTGACCCACAAGTCCTTGGTATTTGCATATGGCTCCTGAGACTTGCAAGTGGGCCCCTCTTCCAGGCTGTGCACCCCGGGTCCTCTGTTGAGGGATGACTGTGCTATGTCACAGGTGAGTGCCATCCCCCCAGGGCAGTTCTGGGCTGCTGGGCTGTGTAGGGAGGCTCCCAGTCTGCTGAAATGATGGCTGAATGGGGCTTTGTTAATTCACACTGCTCCACCTTCCTAACTCTGGGAGAATCAGCTGAGGTTGCAGGGAAGGCTAATGTCCACGGCCAGTTTTGTGGTGTGTGCCTGTTATTTGAAGCACTTCCATCACACTGGGTTGTGTGGGGCAGCTCTGGGCTATGGGGCTGGCGATGGGCAGGAGTGTTTCCTGTCCACCAGGATGATGGCTGTGAGCGGACACCCCCCTTTCCTTGGGAAGTTGTGGTGTTTAGTGAATTTTCTCAGCCACTGGATTATTGCCTTTTGTCTCAGAGCTCTCTTAGTTCTGCTCTTGGACTTGACCTGCCCAAATTGCAAGTCTTTTAAGCTTTCTGTATTGGGCTTCTTAGAGTAATTGTTTTAGAAAAAGAAAAAAGGATTAAAAAAAAAAAAAAAGGGGCCCTCCTCAGAGATCTAATGGGTTATTGAAATGCTAAGAGACAAAGCAACCAGGGCCATTAAGGAAAGGTCCATAGGGCAGGGAGATCAGCTTTTCTTCGGGATTTGCATATGCGCCTCAGGGCCTGAGCTCTGCCCTTCCCCTTTCTATGTTCACCAGAACTCCAAAAATCCTCCGCTTTTATTTTGGAGTTTTTCGTGTTGTTTTTTTCTATGCCTGTCTCCTCTCTGCTGGGCTGGCTGCTCTTAGATTCTCTGGTGTCTGGTCTCAGTCTATCTATGGTTAGAGTTTGGATCAGTAGAATGAGTTTCCGATAAGGGCTGCCACTGCAATTCTCCCTTCTCCTTCCCGGAGCTGACAGCCCCTCCTCCCACGGGACTGAGCCTGGCAGGGAGGGGCGCGGGTCCCCTGGCCGCAAAAACTTACAGATTTTGCTGATCTCAGCAGTTCCACGTTTTCATGAGTGTTGTATGAAGTACGCCCAAAGTCAGATTGCTCTGTGGTGTCCAGTCCACGCAGTTTCTGGCTTTCTACCTACTTTCCTGGAGGAGTAACTAAAACATACAGCTCACCAGTCCGCCATCTTGCCCCGCCTCTCCAATGTATACTTTTAATCATCTGAATTTTAAATTCAATTCAGAAAAAAAACAAGAAGCAGTGATGATCCAGTTAAAAATATCTTACCTTAAAAATATGGAGTAAGAAAACATAAAACATTTTTTAAATTATCACCTTTGATTTCCCATAACATATCCACTCTAGTTAACTTTTATTCACTCTCCAATAAACAAATCTAATTCTAGCCAAAATCTTTTAGAAAAAAAGTATATGGCTACCAGGCATTCAAGAACGACTTAGTACCAATCCTGCTCAATCTCTTCAAAAAAATTGAAGAAGAGGGAAAGCTACCTAACTCTTTCTATGAAGCCATCATCACCCTAATATCAAAACCAGGCAAAGATACTACAAAAAAAGAAAATTATGGACCAATTTCTTTAATGAATATAGATGCAAAAATCCTCAACAAAATACTCGCAAATCGAATCCAGGAGCACATTAAAAGAATTATACACCATGACCAGGTGGGATTTATTCCAGGTATGGAAGGCTGGTTCAACACAAGAAAATCAATTAATGTAATACACCACATCAATAAATCAAAGCAGAAGAACCACATGATCATCTCGATTGATGCAGAAAAGGCATTTGACAAAATTCAACATCCTTTCTTGATGAAAACACTTCAAAGGATAGGAATAGAAGGGAACTTTTTCAATATGATAAAGGCAATATATGAAAAACCCACAGCTAACATCATACTCAATGGGGAGAGACTGAAAACTTTTCCTCTAAGATCAGGAACAAGACAGGGATGCCCACTATCACCATTGTTATTCAACATTGTGCTGGAAGTTCTAGCTAGAGCAATTAGGCAAGAAAAAGAAATAAAAGGCATCCAAATTGGAGAGGAAGAAGTAAAACTTTCACTATTTGCAGATGACATGATTCTATATTTATAGGAAATCCAGAAAAATCTACAGCAAAGCTACTAGAACTAGTCAATGAATACAGCAAAGTAGCAGGCTACAAGATCAACATGCAAAAATCTGTAGTGTTCCTATACACAAGTAATGTGCAACAAGAGGAGGAAATCAAGAAAAAAATCCCATTTACAATAGCAACCAAAAGAATCAAGTATTTAGGAATAAACTTAACCAAGGACACAAAAGACCTTTACATAGAAAACTATAAGAAACTGCTAAAAGAAATTGAACAAGACCTGAAAAAATGGAAGAACATACCATGTTCATGGATTGGAAGACTAAATATAGTTAAGATGGCAATTTTACCTAAACTGATCTACAGATTCAATGCAATACCAATTCAAATCCCAACAACTTACTTTACAGAAATAGAAAAACCAATAACTAAATTTATTTGGAAGGGTAAGGTGCCCCGAATAGCCAAAAATGTCTTGAGAAAGAGGAATGAAGTGGGAGGTCTCACACTACCTGACTTTGAAGCATATTACAAAGCTACAGTGCTCAAAACAGCATGGTACTGGCATAAGGACAGATACACTGATCAATGGAATCGAATTCAGTGTTCAGAAGTAGACCCTCACATCTATGGACAACTGATCTTTGATAAGGCAGTAAAGCCAAAGCAACTGGGAAAGAGCAGCCTGTTCAATAAATGGTGTTTGGAGAACTGGATATCCATTTCCAAAAGAATGAAAGAGGATGTCCATCTCACACCTTATACCAAAATTAACTCAAAATGGATCAAAGACCTAAACATTAGCACCAAGACCATAAAACTCTTAGAAGAAAATGTAGGGCAATATCTTAAAGATCTTGTGAAAGGAGGTGGTTTCTTAGACCTCACACCCAAGGCACGAGCAACCAAAGAACAAATAGACAAATGGGACCTCCTCAAAATTAAACACTTTTGTACATCAAAGGACTTGGTCAGAAAAGTCAAAAGGCAACCTACACAATGGGAGATGATATTTGGAAACCACATATCAGATAAGGGTTTAATATCCCGAATATATAAAGGAATCCTGCATCTCAATAACAGAAAGACAAACAATCCAATTAAAAAATGGGCAAAAGACATAAACAGACATTTTTCTGAAGAGGAAATACAAATGGCTCAAAAGCATATGAAAAAGTGCTCAACTTCACTGGCTATTAAGGAAATGCAAATCAAAACCACAATGAGATATCATCTCACACCTACCAGAATGGCCATTATCCAAAAAACAGAAAATGACAAGTGCTGGAGAGGATGTGGAGAAAGAGGCACACTTATTCATTGTTGGTGGGAATGTAGAATGGTGCAACCACTCTGGAAGACAATGTGGAGGTTCCTCAGGAAGCTAAATATAGATTTGCCATATGACCCAGCTATTCCATTGCTGGGTATATACTCAGAGGAACTGAAACTTAAGACACAAACAGAAATTTGTAAACCAATGTTTATTGCAGCATTATTCACAATTGCCAAGAGATGGAAACAGCCCAAATGTCCATCAAAGGACGAGTGGATAAACAAACTGTGGTATATACACATGATGGAGTATTATGCAGCTGTAAGACAGAACAAAGACATGGATCATGCAATAATGTGGATGAACCTTGAGGACATTATGTTGAGTGAAGTTAGCCAGAAGGAAAAGGACAGATTCTGTATGGTCTCACTAATATGAACAGACATTAATGAACAAACTTTGGGAGTTAAAAGCTGACAACACAGGCGACCAGGAGATAGAAAGAGGGCAGAGATCAGCCATTTGATGCTGAAGGACTACAGAATGTTTAGGATTGATTGCATAGATCCAGAAATAGACAGGATAATACTGTGTGATGGTAGCACGGTATTGTAAGTACACTGAACAAAGATGTCTGTGAGTAAAGCTGAAAGAGGTGGGACAGGAGAATGTATGACACCAGAGGTAGATAGATGATAAAGACTGGGACTGTACAATGTGGCAAAAACTGGAGTGGCCAATGACTGTTACTAAATATACAAATATAAAAATGTTTTTGCATGTGGGAAAGCAAATGAATGTCAACCATGTAGAAATTTGAAAAAGGGATGGTATTCAGGAAAAAACATAATCAAAGCAAACTGGAGTCTATGGTCAACAGTAACATTGTAATATACCTCCATTAAAGGTAACAAAGGCAATATGCCAATGCTAAATGTATATGAGAGGGGGATATAGGGGAGTAATATGGGATTCTTGGTAGTGGTGTTATTTGCTGTCCTTAGTAGTATGTTGTATTGTATGACATGTTATTTTTCTTTTTGTCATTTTTTCTTATTGCTAAAAAAAAAAAACAAACAATTTTTCTTGTAGTAATCAATATGTTCAAGTGCTGATTGTGGTGATAAATGTACAACTTTATGATGATACCATGAATAACTGATTGTACACTGTGGATAAATGTATGGTATGTGAACATAACTCTATAAAATTGTAGGAAAATATATATATAGGAGTAAAAGTGCTGGAGAAAACATGGTGAGAGGGATGATGCCTCACCACTATGGACTAACTACAATGTGTAAACTCAGAATTGAATCTTAGAACATAGCTTAATGTGGACACAATAATTGTAATAGTCCCTAGAGTGTAAGCTCTTACAGCAGTTAACTCTATCCCTGAATTGTAAGGCCTATCTCTAAACTTTGAGATGCTGATCCCCTAGCGTATAACCTGATTGGTCTCTGGAACAATGCATATCTCTGAGACACCTGAAACTCAGAGCTAGAGCTCGGCAGATATGAATATCAGTATTAGTGCATACAAGCCACTGTCAAAAAAAAAAAAAAAAGCTGAAAAAGAGCGCAGACTTCAATTAGTGATATGAATGAAGCAGGTGTGGTTAAGACCAGGGCAAGCCAGGCCAAAGGGTAAAGGTTGAAACTGATTGCGTTTTAAAACTTCAACTTTCATATGAGACCAAGGGAATAGATATCTATTTGGTACAGGATCTAAATTTTCTAAATGGTACAACTCTACAGTCGATTTGTTCAAACACCACAATTGCATGGAACTTTGAATAGGAAGTGAGATACGGTAGGTTAGTATAGGCTGGAGTGAAATAGTGACACATCCTAGAGTAATTTGGGCAGATAATAAAAAATATATTTACAGCCTCCCCCTCCCCAGCCCTGAGGATCTGGGGGAAGGTGCGGATGTGTTGGACATCCTCACCTGGACTGGTGTTGATGTTGTCACAAACATTGGGACTGGCGGTTTGGTGTGCTGTGCCCTTGAGCATGGGACTTGCCCTTATGAAGCTCATTACCACAAAGGAGAGTCTAAAGTTGTATGTAATGGTGCCTAAGAGTCTCCCCCTGAGTACCTCTTTGTTGCTCAGATGTGGCCCTCTCTCTAACTGAGCCATCTCGACAGGTGAACTCGCTGCCCTCCCCCCTACGTGGGACCCAACTCCCAAGGATGTAAATCTCCCTGGCAACGCAGAGTATGACTCCCGGGGATGAATGCGGACCCGGCATCGTGGGACTGAGAGTATCTTCTTGACCACAAGGGGGATGCAAAATGAGACAAAGTAGTTTCAGTGGCTGAGAGATTCCAAATGGAGTCGAGAGGTCACTCTGGTGGACATTCTTATGCACTATATAGATAACACCTCTTAGGCTTTCATGTATTGGAATAGCTAGAAGTAAATACCTGAAACTACCAAACTCCAACCCAGCAGTCTGGACTCCTGAAGACAATTATATAATAATGTAGATTACAAGGGGTGACAGTGTGATTGTGAAGTCCTTGTGTATCACACCCCCTTTATCTAGTGTATGGATGAATGGAGGAATGGGGATAAAAACTAAAGGACAAATGGGGTGGGATGGGGGGATGATTTAGGTGTTCTTTTTTCACTTTTATTTTTTATTCTTGTTCTGGTTCTTTCTGATGTAAGGAAAATGTTCAGAGATAGATTGTGGTGATGATCGCATAACTATGTTATCATACTATGGACACTGGATTGTATATCATGGATGATTGTATGGTGTGTGAATGTATTTCAATAAAACTGAATTTAATAAAAAAAAAAACAGGTTCATAACAACAACAAAAAAAAAGTATATGGCTTTCTATGAATGCCTCTGTCTATTCTCTTGATTCCTGAAGAAGCATAAACTGATGCTATAATGTGTCAAGCCACAAATATTAGGGATGATAGGAGGCATAGAAGTAGACTACTGGTTGTCCAAGAGGAAACTAAATCTCAAATCTGAGATGTCTGAAGTATCTCAAACAATGGAAGCATAGCTTCTTTCCATCTAGTAAATAATTTGAACTAATTTGTGGACAAGCAAAGTAACATTAGGAAAAACACTCTCAGATGAGATTGCTGGGGGAAAAACTCATACTCTTCCTTAGATTTCACACAGAAAGCTCATGAGCTCTATTGGGTGGAAACTACAGAGAGAGACCATTTGGTTCCTTAAAAAATATTTTATATAGTTAAAGTCCATCCAGATGGAACAGGATGATGCCTCAGAATAGAATGAGTTGTCCATCTTTGCAGTTGTTCAAGCACAAGCTGATCAAACAATTGTTGGGAGTATTAATTAAGCACTAGATGGGAAGAAGGAATAAATATCTACTGAGACCCCGTCCTGCTCTGAATTGCTGCAATTCTACAATAATACATCCAATGGGTTGTATTAAAATAATATCATGTAGCGAACTGACCAAAGGAAAGACTAGTGAATAAAGCAAGAATAGCACTAATGTTTTTATTGTGACAACTTAAAACAGTAATTATATATCATTTATCAGCTACTAAACTAGCACAGATTAAAAACAATTATATTACCCAGAGTAGGCAAGCAAGTGAGAAATAGAAATTCTCATGCACTTTGATGAAATTATAAATACAAATCAACACAAACATTTGGGGGCAATCATTAAAATTTAAAATACTCAATCCTTTTATCCAATCATTTAACCTCCAGGAACCCATCATACAGAAATATTTAGAGTATTATTTATGGATATGTGTACAAGAATTTTATTTCAGCCACCAAGAGTGGAATTATGGTATTTTACAGTACAGAATATTTTGCAGGTCTTAAAAAGAATGAGATGGTTTTCTGTTTGCAAAAGGACAATTCCAAAGCTTATATTGTTCAGAGAAGAAAGGTACACATAGTATGATGCTATTTTAATTTTTGTAAAATACAAAAACAAAAACAAATCAACAAAAAAAGCTACTATATATGATTGGATTAGCGCTGAGAAAGCTTCTTTAAGAATGCACACCTACTGTTAACAGAAGAGAAGAGAAGATTAACTGCAAGATTTTTACTTAATTCCATGGGTACTTCAGAATTGCTTGAATTATTTTTGAGAAACATTTACAACTTCTGTAATTTAAAAAAAAATCCATCGCAATTTTAAAATCTTATTTATCTCTAGCCAGTATTTCCTGATTGGCAATCCCCAAGGGTCCTGCAAATTGTCAGATTGAGAAACTCTTCATTCTTGGAAAAACCAACATTTCCTTGGGCCAAAAAGCATCAATGTGGAGGGGGAAAAAGATAGACTCATTACAAGTAGACACCTTAAATAGGCTAATTCGTTATTTCTATTCCTTTTGTTTCTATCACAACATCGCCTTATAACCTTAATAAATGCAGTCCCAAACATCAAAATGAAGAAAACAGAGAAAAATGGGATTCAAGTCTAATCTTAATGATAGTTTATGTGATCAACATGGTGTGGAGTGAAAATTGCAAAAGAGAATTAGGGGAGAATCCTCCCAAAGTAGTAAACATTAATCTGGGTTCCATACACATCCCCCTTAGTCTCCTAGTTTCCTTTGTTGCACATCAAAAGCATTTAGGTCAACTTTGCCAGCTTCCCTTGGTGACTCACAAGAGATTATATAAATTGTTGGTCATGCTGCAGAATTGCGCAAATGCTTCCTTAAAATAAAATTTATTTCAGAGAATAGGACTTTTTGGTTGTTTTTCCAACTTTATAATTTGAGTTTGGCCTCAAAATACATCATGAAAGGAAAAGGAAGCCATAACATAATTTTATTAAAGATTTAGTAGATCAAACTCTCCAAATTCTCTGTAGTTATATCTTAAATCATTAAGTATAATGTAGTATAAATGAGTGTTTATTCTCCACAGTAGTGTAATGGTATGTTGCAATAATGTCAGTCTCTCACTGGTATTCAATTGGTATTCAAATATCATTTTTCAATTCTATTGGAAGGACTCTTTCACAATCAGCATTTTCCTGCTAACCAGTTACTTGGCCCAGTAGAACTATGGTTCTTTCACATTACAAATGTCAACAATTCAAGACTGATTTAAATAGTTTTAGTTTAATAATATAAATAAAATTAGAATGTTTTTCATTACCAAATCTCAGAAAAAGAAAATTTTGCTGAATGATTAGAATATGAATTATCTGAATTAATTACTTCTGGTTCTTCTCTGCTCCAGCTCTGAAATTCCACACTTTTCCTGAACCAGTTTTCTGAAGCTTCTTTACACTTTTCACCACACTGTAGTCAGTAAAACCTCAACATAGAAGTTCCTGACTCAAGGCCATTCTCTGTAATGAGAAATCCTTCACTTCCAACAACAAGGACATGTGCTGGCCAGAAGCTTAACACGGGTTTCCAGTAAACCCAGAGCCCTTTAGAGAAAACTCATCTCTTCTGATACTATTGTACAAGGACCTTTCCTGTTGAATCTTCCTTTTTGGAGTACTCTACACTGTTCTTAATTACATTTCTGTAGCTCCAATTTCTAGCTATTTATTTCCCTTATACAAAAAAAAAAAAAAAAAAAAAAATACTCCTTCTCCTAGAGTCTTTGTGAATTTGCCCAATTTCTTTTTTCCCTCTTCCTTAGTTGAGAATATGATTAAATTGTTCAGTGTACTGGCCTCATTTCCTGGAGTGTATTGTACATACTTTCATTTTTCTACATTAAGACAGGTTCTCAGCACAGATATTTTTCCCATGTTCATGCTGTGGGACAATGGGCTGGAGTAGTGATTTGTTTGGACACACATGTCAGTCTTATGTCCAAAAGGCCTCTTCCCATCAATAGCTACTTAACGCCAATGACAGATTTATAAATGAGGCAGATTGTGTGTGTCATTTTCCCTCAATGACACTCCTTATTTTCCAATAATCTACAAATAGCATATAACAATTAGTGTGCACCTACCTAATGCTAAGGGCATTCACATATGCTATTTTACTTAATCCTCCTAACAATTCTTTAAATGAACAATATTATCTCCAGCATACAGATGATGAAACTGGAGCCAAGAGAGAAGTCACTAACTTGTCAAGTTCAGCTAGTAATTAAACAGCTAGGATACAAATCCAGGGCTCCTAAACTTAAGTCTAGTACTCATTTTTCTTACCATGTTTCCCATATTTGTCAAACATCAAAAACAGAATGAGTTCCCACCTATCTCTGTAAACTTCATGATTTTATGTTGATCTTCACTCCCCCATGCCTCACCTTTTTCTTCCATACATTTTTTGCCACTTCAAGGAGATATTTTGAAAATTGGTGAAATTACACTTAGAGAAAAGCATGGAAATAAATTGATTTTCATGTGTCTTTGACCTAAAATAAAAGAGTTAGAATAAATCTAATGAGAAATAATCAATATATGAAGGAGGAATCTGATGTGTGGTGTTTTTCCACTTGGAGCCTGTGTAGGGTCCTGAAAATGTCTTTACAGTAGGCAGGAAATTATATATAGCCTCTAAAAGAAGAAAATGTGATTAACAGATGCAAGTGGATCTGGCCGGTTTGGGTTCCTTTAAAATGTTTCAGAACAAATTGTACAGTTATGACCTAATAACTGATATAAAGTGCATTGTCATTGACAGAAGGAGAAGGTTTTTAGGAAGAAGAGAGTCTTCTCATTTAAACTCAGTCTTGCTGACAATGGAGGGGGAAGAGGAATGGCAAAGCTAAAGTCTTTGGTCAGAATGGGAAGAAGTAATCACAACCACCGAATTCACCTGTCCTGTGAAGAACCCTGGCAGACTTTGGGAAGAAATGTACGTCAGAGAAGGAAGCCCAGCTTGGAATTGACTTAGAAATCTACCAAATAAATCTTCGGTATCTATCTATATAACAACAGGACAACCAGTGGTAATCACAATATACTTGTATCAACTTTTTTTTTCTCTCTCTCACCTTAATCAACATGATGATTTAATTACGTAATGGTCTTCATGGAATGGTAGAGCATTTCAAGAATACTTAGAATCTTGCATTTAATTTGATATTAAGGAAATCATGCCTTGGTCTGTGATTTCTCTTTTATTGTCTAGTTTACATTTTTGGCACTGTTTATGACCCATGGGGATGGTCTAGACAGAATTTTAGGAGAGCCTCCTTAAGGGATGGTATCATTTCTGACTTGTTCATTACTGTATCTCTATCACTGAGCACACTGCCTGGTGTATACTAGGAGTCCCATACATATTTGATGAATAAGGAGGGTTTGTTTTTAACAAATTCCTGGGTATATTAATGAATATCCTGGTTTCACAAACTCAAATGGTGCTATTGTTCTTCAACTTCAAATATTTGCCTAATTTTCTATCTATATTACTTATCTGATCCCCCTACCATGTCATAGAGGTCAGAAAGTAGAGGGTAGGCATAAAAGATAGATCCTATAAAGCTGAGGTGGTTGGGGAGGTGGTAGGCAGCCACTTTTCTGAGAAGGTGAAAATAAAGATCATGTCAAAGAGAGAATGACTGGCTGGGGATGCATCACAAACACGCATACAGCCAAGCAGAGGTCAGAAAACCAGTGAAGACCAGAACAAGAATTAGTGGGTGAGGACAGGGGAAATGAGGGAGGGGGGCTGAATGGTCACCACTGAGTTTTGGGGTTCCTAACCTGAGCATGCAAGGTTAGAGGGAGGACAGAAACAAATGAAGACCAGATATGTAACAAAACAGTTTCCTTAGCCAGGTCACCTTCAGACACCTGGGAATTTTCTGGTATTTGCTCTAGAGGTATATATCAGGCTATTCCTATGCTCTTTGTAATGTTGGACAGCCCCATATGTAACAATGGAATGTTGCAAAATTATTTAGCAAATTCTATGAGAAACTTATATGAATAGTTTTTCTATTATCTCATAAGGAATGTTCACTGACTTTCTTCTGGAGCAGTGAAATGGCAAAAAATTAGGCAAAGCAAGGGGAATAATAAGGAATTTAAAATAATCACAATCCAAAATTATTTACCATCAATCTAATTGAAATGTGACTACCCATCTTATAATTGGAAACTTAACTCACATATATTTTATATTAATACTCAAGGGATGAAGTATATGGTCATTAAATAATGAGGCTATCCAAATGGCATGGGTGATGGCACTTGGACTTTTGGATTTGGCATTTTAAGGTGTACTCTTGTATTTTGACTCCAGCACTTAATTATAGTTGTTCACAACTGAGTAATTTACTTAACCTCTTCAAATCTGAAATGGGAATAATAATTATATCTACCTCACAGAGTTTTGGGGAGTGACTGAGATCAATATGCTTTGTAATATGTAAAGCCCTATTAAATCTTAATTACTAGTGTTACTATTCATTACTTAATTACTATTGACAAAAAAAACCCAACATATGAGATTTTCAAAACATCCCAGTCAAAGACAGTGATAAAAAATAATGATTAATATGAAAAGATTGATCATGAATTCTATTAAAACTTCCTGTTATATCAACCTATTTGACATTATACTGTTTTGAAAACAGGAATGCTCTTCCTTACCATGAAGACTGTTCACATTAATTTATAGCTTGTATCATACTTTAATTTCCCCACTGTTATTTATTGTATATTTTACTTTATGCTACTTTTACTATTCAAAATAAACATGTCAAACATCCAGTATTATTTACCTTGCCTATGATTGTTGGTTTCTTTTTCACAAATGTCTCCAGTAGGTTTTAGCACATAGCTGTCATGTCTGTGATACAAATAGCACCTAAAAATGAGCCTTTGAAAATCATAATTGTACTTCGCTGATTACAGCCATCTTTTCTATTTTAGGCATGAAAAATTCATGACCCAAAGCAAAGAAATCAAGGCCAGACACAGGACCAAGGGATGCAAGGTTAACATGCTGAAGAAGGTCCACTTTTTGCTCATCCCAGGGAATCTGATTTACAATATTTTCTGCAGTTTTTTTTTGTTTGTTTTTTGTTTTTGTTTTTTTTAAGAGCAGGGGAGGATGACTCATCTTAAAAGGACAAAAAAGTCCTATTTAAGATTTTTTTCCCTTGGGTTCCAAAGTAGCATTTCCCAAAATGTGCTCTAATACAGAATAGTTCCAAAAGTTCCTCATGTATGGAAAAAAAACAAGGAGGAGTCTGTTTCCAAATAAGGTTCCAACACTCTAATTCTTCTTAGAGATTCACAGCAACTATTAGCATTTTAGCGCTCTGGAAAATTCTAAAATAAAGAAAATTGTTCAGCTTAATTCTGCCCAGCATTCCCCAAATGCATTTCATCACAGAATGCCTTTTTTTTTCTTTTTTTTCTTTTTTTTTAACATTTATATGAATGCATTTGGGGATCTCTGCATTACTGAAACATCAGTAATGCACTAAGAAAGAGAATGACCTCAGAAGTAATCAAATCAGAAATGAAGGGTACAGAATCTGATAGGAAGACTTCAGGGACCTGGAACCAGAAAGTCTCAGATTTAAGAAGACATTCCAATGTTCAGAGTTTTTCTAAACAAAATCTCTCTCCTCAGGTATCAAAATTGCTATCAGGGGAAAACACAAACGCACCAAACATACATGCATACACACGCTAACCTAGAAATCACAGTCAAAATGATCTCTAATAATGGTACCCTTGGTTACTGCTGAGAAGTCCATGGAATTATTATCTATGCAACCTTTTAAAAAGATTACACTTTGGCTCCACTTCATGTTCAATTACATATTGATGTTTCACCAACTTACCTAATATAGGTGCAGAATAACAATATTTCTTTCAATCTTTTTGGCACTTTCCAGCTCACCAAGGAATTCTGAGACATCCTTTGTATTAAGTATACCTGTGTATGTTTGGCTACCTGCCCAACTACTTTCCTCTCCTCACTACTGAGACTTTTTGATCCTCTCCTGCAGCAATATTCTCTCTTCTTCACACAGGAGGGATTAAAGAAAATCCTTTTCAATGCTCAGGGGACTCAGCACTGAATAAAATATGCTGGTGTCCTGCTTAGACAAATCTTAGGTCCAGCTCTACCAACTGGACTACCATCTTATCTCTTAAAATCTTAAAATGAATCCCTACCTTAGACCACAGTTCTTGTTACAGGATCTTCATTTCTTCCCTTAAGCAGGAATCTTTGTCCTGAAAGCAGATATGTGTCATTATCTCTAGAACTGCAGCATAAATGGGAGTTTGCTCACAAGGACTGCAGTGAAAGCCTGGGTTTTAGAATTGGGGATAATGTGAGAGCAGGCCCAGCTCAGGCTGATTTGATCCTGATCTACTGAAAAACCCAAATAGTCTCAGACTATTGTTGTGGGCTAAGCCCACAGGTGGGGATAATGTGGTCTCTGTAAAAGCTGGAAGTCAAGGGAAATGGGCAGGCAGAGCTCTACCTTTCTACTTCTCCATACACTACTAATCTGAAAACTTGTGTGCCTGCCTGCAACTGTAAATCCAGGCCTATAGCAGTAAAGTGGAGTGGGAAAATAAAAAGATGAATCAGAATAATTCAAGCCATTTAAATTACTGAAGAGTAATAAATAATTGGGGAACAAGTATGTTGGGATTTGGACTTGAATTATCTTGAATTTTTGTTTCACTTTTCAAAACAACTATTAGCATTTTTAGGGTTCTGAAAAATTCTATAATTAAGAAAATTAATTTTATTCTGCCCAGCATTTCCTAAATGTATTTGATGCAGTTTTCCTAGGCATCTTATCAGATCAGTAATTCCCTCATTACTGCCCTTGACTTCATCATCAATCAGCATTTATAGTAGCTTGTTGTATTAGCTCTGCATGAAGCCAATCCAAAGATATAATCCCTGTCCAAAGGATCTACTCTAAGACCCCAAATTTCCAATGAAATAAAATGGAATAGCTGCATGGCTCTTTGGCCTGATGCCTTCATCTGAGGCCTTGGCTTTTGTGGTTGAGCTTATTTCCATTTCAGGATTAGTGAGGACCTACAATCCAAGATTTCTATCACTGTCTACATTGCACAACAATCCATTAATGGTTTTTAAATTAATTCATCTCATAATCATTTAATTTTACAATATGCCCATTAAAGTTCCACCAGAACATTCTAGTTTTGTATATTCAAAGGATTTTTGGCAAAACTGTAGTCTTAAAAACTTGTCTTGTAAATAAGAAATTTTTGAATTTTTAAGGCATCTGAGTAGGAATCTTGACTGTAAATTAGAGGAATAAAAGAAGACTGGAAACAGCAGAGCTGGTCATCAATCTGCCACATTTTTTATTTGCTCCTATTTACTGAAAATTATATTATGCTGAGGGTAACACCTCGATTCCTTCCTGTGAACATGTTCTGCTGAAAGTGCTACCACAGAAGGATGATGTTCCAGAGGAGCCCAAAGTTTATGTGAAAACCTTAACCTATTTATAATTTTAGTTGTTCATATTTAATTTGTTTAGAAACAATAAAATCATTATTTTTCCAGTGGTTCAATCCTTGTTTGGGTACTGATTTTGTAATCTACAATTTCAATTTCCTTTCCCTTCTGAAAAATCACAGGGGCTGCCTTGGTTTTTTAGGAATACGAATTTGACCCTGAACCAGAGATGAATGAGTAAGGAGCCTAAAACCAACTGAAGCCTGTGTTCATGGCCTTTAGCCTACCATCTACTTTCTAACAACCTTAAGATTGTGTTCTATACACTATAAAGCAGAATGCTTTGAAACTCGTTTTCTGTTGGTTATCCTTATCTGTCACCATGTACTGCTTCCTGCTGAATTCTCAGAATGGTTTCCTCCTCCTGCAACCAGGGCTATTTTATTACCTGATTTGGCTCATCTCAAAGTACTGCACCCTCCTACTAAAAACAAACAATCCCTTACTCCCTACCCCCACCAAATTTCTAGCTATAATAAGAAAAAAGCAGAGAAGACATAGGCAGATGTTTGAGGTTGGAGAGACTTCTTGAACTTAATAAGTTAGTAACTTTGGAAAAATATAAAGAAAATTGAAATAACCTACTCTTTATTGTTTCATTCATTCAACATATATTTATTAAATACTCACTCTGTGCCAGTCAATATGGCAAGCATAACGAGTAAGACAGACATGCTCTCTGACCTCATGGTACATGGGGGCCTACTTTAAATCTAACAAATGCCTCCCAGTCAACAAAGCTGGGTCAACTTGGACACATACTTAGTTGCCTGGGTTTTCCTCCCCCCACCTCCTTTTTTTTTGGTAAAATAAAGATGTTAAATTAAATGGTTCAATTATTTTCCTTAGCATGATGTTATAAGAAAATTAATTCTCTTGCAATCACCTTGCATCCTTCCACATATATCTTACCAATTAGCCAAATGCAGTCTTAGTTCTCATTCAACAGTCAGTCCTTTGGTGAATATGGATATAGAAGAAAAGGTTCTACAATGGTAAAGAAATTCAAAGCACTGGGAAACCAAAGGAAATAATATTCATTTAATTTCACTTATAAGCATAGCTGTATTTTTGCTTTCCCCTTAAATAAAAACTTCAAGTCACCTTTAAGTAAGTCATGAAGGTAACAGCCAAGTTGTGATAGATCCCAGTTTTGTGGAATTTTTCTTTATTTTGCCAGCAAAGAATAACCTTTTGAGAGTGGATCCACCCTTCTGGTCCATTCTCAAATTATATGACTGCATTTCTCTCTCTCTGGATAAGCCAACACAACTTTGGGCCCTGTAAAGATACATTTTTAAAGCTATTTTCATAGAGACACTTTATGAATACTTGATAGAGACATAGTCCCTACTTGGTACATACTAGCTCAACTTCTCTTTTTCTATTTTCTTTCCTAGAAGGAACTACTAACCAGACAGTGTTAGAAATAGAGACAACCTGACTATCAGTACTAACCTTATAGAAATAGGTAATTTGAGGAATGTCTCTGGGTACTGGAAAGTTAAATTGAGGACAATTGCCAATGGCAAAGTTTAGAGAAAGTGAAGAGCATAAAAGAAGAGAGATGATAAATGCAAAGAATATTGAGGGTTATAGTCCTCTGGGGAAACCATTTACATTCCTTTCAAAAAAGATAGATAATTAGTGTTCTTCTAATCTGCAGTAGGCCCTGAAAATGGGTAATGAGTATAACAGAGGCTAAATGAAGGAGGATGACAAGTAAAGAGTTAGTTATAATGTGATCTGATTAGAACTTAACACACTCCATAGGCCACAGTAGGTACTTGATGAATACCTGTTAAGTGGGTAGCTGAATCTCAGTAGGAGCTGCAAGTGTGGTGGAAAAGTTAACTGAGCTGCTAAAATGGTGAGCTGGAGGTGTCTGTGGGGTATCCAAATAGAGATGAGAAATAGGGAGTTGGATTTACAGTAGAAGATGGGGGAAATCTGTGCTGGAGATACTCAGAGCACTTGAAGACACTCGTAACACTTATCTCTTATTAGATGCACTGAAAGACTATAGATTTCACCATGAGACAGATGAAAGATTAAAAAGAAACAGATAAAACTGTATGTTTGAGAGGGACTGAGTGGAGTCTTTAGGATGGAAGGCAGCAAGAGTGCACTTAGGTACTGGAGGTAGGTGTTAAGCACTCTAGATAATGAAAGAGAATAGAAAAAAGAGGTGACAGATTTCCAAATGCAATGAGATGACAAACTTTTTTCTTTAATTTTGCATAGTCATCCTATGGGGAACACTGTCTTCACAAACATAATGTTCTAAGATCTTCAAGAAAGGACTTCTAAGGAAGCAGAAGCATAATTTAATTTGTTCTGAATTGTTGCATTTCTTTTAAAATTGAGTCCAATCCATTCTATTAAACATTTTATTATAAATATTTTTATTATTATCTGCATAATGGCCTGAACCTCAGAGACTACAAGCTCCATGAAGTAAGGAACAAGTTTCCACCAATGTACATTTAGGGGTATCCCAGTGTGTGGTGTACACTGTACATGCAACAGAAAATTGTTTGAATGAATAGCTTGATTTCTTATAGAATTTGGAGACAGGTGCATGTGATAATCTGCACTGTGGTAACCAGACACAAGCCTGAGGATTTGAAGGCCTCAGGATTCTATTCTAAGTTTGAATTTGGATGTATCCTAGATATTTTCAAAGAATAAAAATATTAATGAGTCAGTATTTTAGAACTTTCAATTAAAAAAAAAAATCCTATCTTATCTGCCTTCCATTCTTAGAAATATTTTAAATGATAAAACTCCAAAGGTAAAAGGTGACATCATTAATGGTTACTTATTTCTACTCCCACACAGAGCACTCTCTTCATAGTTTAATTATTGTTCTTCATTGCTTTTACAGTAGCAATGCTTTATTTACATGCATAAAACGTTAACCCCTAATCAGAAATGAAATATATACACAGGGATCACATCAAATACTCCTTTGCACTTCTCAATGGGATACTTTGACAGCAAATTTTAAAACAGTTCCCAAGTCCAATTTACCAGGGCAAACTGTTATGTGGTATCTACCAAGAACCTTTGTTTTGGGGATTTCCTCCCTCTAGTGGTAGAAAAAGAAACTGATTTTTTTTTCCCCCTGAAGGCCAAAATGCTAAACGTTTTGTTTTTGATATGATGGTCCTTTTCCTCTTCTGATCAATTTTGCTTTAGATATAATTTGATATTTATATAAGGGAGCTTTCCAAATATGTCTGCATATTTCAGGGGATTTCTCATGCCCAGTATATACAAGCAGTAAAAATTCACAACAATACAACTTTCTTCTTCTAATTGACTCTCTTGTACTTGCTATTTTTCTTGCTTCCTGGCATTTCTCTGAAGGTTGGCTTCAGAGTCTTTGTCATTCTTCCTATTAAGAGGTGGACTTTGTTCCCCACTGTTTGAATCTGGCTGACTCTTTGCTGCTTAATAATAGAGTGTGATGGAAGTGAAGCATCCCACTTCCAAATATATCCTTCAAGGAGACAGCAAGTTCTTCTTCCTTGCTTTTGGAATGTTCACTCTTGGGGACCCTTTGCCTCAGTACCCAGCTACCATACTATGAGAACTCAAGCCACATGGAAGGCCATAGAATGTAAGTTCTCCAGTTGAGAACCCCAGATGAGCACCCACCTGAAGGCCAGCATTAACTGCCAGCCACATGAGTAGGGAATCTTGCACATTCCATTCCAACAGACATCTCAGAAGGCTGTGTTCCAAGCCAAACTCATATGGAGCAGAAATGCCACCCAGAAGAGCTCAGGAAACCACAGAATCATGAGAAACAACAAATGGTTGTTGTTTTAAGTCACTAAGTTTTGGGATGGTTGTTCTGCAGCAATAAATAACCAAGATACTACCTCCAGTGAAAGGCCTGGCTCTCCTCATCTTTCTTTATCTTCTTGTTACCAGTCCTAGCTTTGCAAATTCCCCTTCATGGTTCTACTTTTTGCCCCACTTACTGATTCATTTAAACTCCAACCAAGCTGAGAGTTCCAGGAGCAGGAGCATCTGTATTTTTTCACATTTTTGCCCAATATCCTATATTTCTAAGTGCACATTAAAAAAAAAAAAGTTTAATAGCAGAAATGGAAGAAACAATATCCCTTCAGTAATTCTGAAAACTATCAATAAAATAGATTAATAATATATTGACTCCAGCTGTTAGAATTTAATTGCTGTTAGAGTTGAAGCATTAATTATCATGCTTACATGTTCTCTTATTATGAGTTAGGCATCTTTGAAAATGTCATTAACCCATGTAGGCTGTGTGGGACCTTTCAGTAATAATTTCTACGATACTTTTGTATATATGCAAGAAATAGAAAACTCTAACCCTCTTGATATGACAAAGACCAAATGAATTTTCCAGTAGCACGTGGCATAACCTGGAAGAACCAAAGGAACAAGTGGACTTAACTCAGTAAAAGAACTGACCTTCACTAGGTGAAGAGATAATAGAGTATATTCCTTTGGAGTTTCCCAATTATAGGGATCCTCCTTTGAAATCTAGCTCTTTCCTCTGGTGAAGCTAATCTCTCAAGGGTCCCTTTCTCAGTCTGTGTATTTCTTGGGTTTCCGGAAACATTTGATGACTGCTCAATTCTTTTCTGGCTTCTCCTCCTATCACCTAAATGCAACCATTCCCTCAAGCACCTGTGCTTGGTTTTCTTCCATCTTCTCTGAATACAGTCTGCCTTGGTGGCTTTCATTCCCACAATTTCAGCTATCACCTCTGTATCCACCTAGAAAAAGGGATCAATAATCATTGAATGAAGCTCAAATCAAGAACTCCAAATATGGGCTTCTCTCCCAAACTCGGGCCTTGCTTTTGTCAGTTCTCTACAGAGCATCTTCACAAAGTTATCCTGCTTGTACTGTGAAATAAATAAACCTCTAAGATCTTCATCAACTCTTAAATGCATTAAGTCAATTCTTTCCCTTGATCATTTTATTTCTTTTATTGCGCCACAATTTTTCCAATTAACCTGTTACAAATATATAGAATCATCTTCAGTTTCTTCTTCCTTCTTCTTCCACAATGATTTAGCTTTGAGATTTATTGATGCTACTGCTAATATATACAATCTTTATATTTATCCCTTTCTTTGATTCCCCAGTGCTTGAATCTTAACTTAGATTCTCTATCTTCTTCCTTCTCTAAACCATAACAGTGACCCCCAAGTTATCTTTCTACTCACACTCTTTCTGTTTTTCAATGGAAAACAACTATGAAACTAATCCCTTAAAGCAAAGTCTTCCCTCATTATTCATGGAAATTTGCAAGTCTGCTCAAAACCTTCAGGGTAAGTTTCAAACTCTGCCCTAGAATTAAAGCTTCCACACATTTTAGCACCACTTTCCTAATCTTCTTATATATCCCTCTTCCTCTAAATGTATACTTAAACATCTGTTAAATTGGACCTATTATTGCTTCCCAAATCAATTAGGTCTTTACCAAAATTTACATTTTGATTCATGCCCTTCCTTCTATTTGAAATAGGCCTCTGATCTATCCTCTGTGGCCTTTAAATGAATGCAACTCGGTTATGTAAACTCACATCGGGATCCAAGGTAAAGCATCGACAAATATTTGTCCTCAGTCTTTATCCAGATCTCCTTCAATTACATTACTCCCCTATTCCTTACTAAATTTTATCTCATTCCTCTTATTGCCTCTTTTTTCATCTACCATGACTCTCATCATCTAGCCCTTAGGTTGAAAAACCAGTTGGCATTTACTATCTCACAATTCATAGTGCCTATGGGCCAGCTCCTCATACTTAATTTGCTACTGCATTGCACCTAGCACTCTAAGGACCAGCATGGTGAACCAGCAGGCAGGTCCATGCCTATGCTCTACTGCCTGCTTTGCTCACCTTCAAGACCTGGCCCAAGTGTTTCCTTTTCCATGAAGTCTTCCTTCTTCCTGCTACTAAATATAGCCTCCCTTATTTGAATCCCCATAGCTCTATGTTTGCATTTTGTGGAAGTTATCAAAATTTACTTCATATAGCAGGAGCTTGTGAATATGTACAAATTTCTAATCTTCTTGAAGGTCAAGTTCTGTGCCATGCCCTTGTGCACCTCCTAATAAACACACTTTTTCTTAGCCCTTATCATGTAATCACATTAATTCTTTTTACTTACAGTATGATTATCACCTAACCCATGTCTACAAAAACATTTCATAGAAATCATAATTTAGGTGTTATCTTCAAGTGAACTTCATTAAGAAGTTAGATTATACGAACTTTTAATACTTAAAAATAACTGAGAAGGCTGACCTTTATAACATCATCATGAAAGATTTTATCAGATGGTAAAGTAGACTGATTCCCTGAAAGCTAATTATGTGATCAAAGCCTTCTTTCTGAATTCATTTTTTGTCCACTTGAATTCTCCTCTTAAGCCATATTTCCATTTAATACAGATGAGCCATTGTTTCCTCAGTCTTGCCTTAATTTATGCTACTTTCAAATCTTCATGTATGCTTTCAAAGTCATTGCCAATCGGACCTATTATCTTGATAAAAACAACATTGTTTAATCATGCCATTTTATCTTTTAAGTCATTTACTTTACTTATTTGGCATGATTCCAATTCCTTACTAAAGCCATCTCTGGTGAAACAAAAACAGAAGTTTCTTTTTTAATAAAACCTACACCAATTAAACAAATAGCTTTTAAAATATGTAGCCAAGAATGTAGAATTTTAGAAAACAGAGGTATCATTGAATTTTTTTTCTCTCTCCTTTTTTTCTTTAGAAGGTGAAATTGTAAAGTAAGATCTTAAAAAAGGGAACTATGTCATATGCATCATTTGATTACTCAAAGTACCTAGTACCAAGATTGGTGGAATAAATGAATCGAAAAATGTTTCAGATTCTTATTATGTGAGAAGGTTCAGGTAAGGGGCAAAGATGAGAAGGTCAATTTTGGAGATGGGGAATATGAAAGGCCTGTGAGATATTCAGTAGACATGATCAATTAGCAGCTGGTTTCAAGGCTTGATAACGGAAATGAAGTCTGGACTGAGTATACAAATATGAAAGTCACTGACATGTAAGTGGTAGTTAAAAGGACTGGGAGTGGATGAAAATATCCAGGCAAAGTCTGTAGCATATAAAAAGAGATGGTAAGCTCTCACCTCTCGGACGTCCCGTCCGGAGAGCAAAACTCCGGCGACTTTGGGCCCCGCCCCCGTGAGAGTGGCGGGCGGCCAATGAGGGTGGTCCTGAGGGCAACGGGGCCAATGAGGCGAGCCTGGGGCGGGGCGCGGGGGCCGGAGGGTGGGGCGGGTGGCGGCCGTGAAAGCTCCAAGTCTGGCTATGCGCAGTATGTGACAGTACGTCAGCAGCGGGATGGCCGTAGCTGTGGCGGCGGCTGCAGAAGCCCGAGCAGCCGCGGCCGCAGTAGAGGCTAGCGCCGGAGCGGCGTCGGCGGCGGCACCCCGGGGAGTCTAAGATGGCGGCGGGCTTGCGGGAGGAGCAGCGCTACGGACTGTCGTGCGGGCGGCTGGGACAGAACAACATCACCGTACTTCATGTGAAGCTCACCGAGACGGCGATCCGGGCTCTCGAGACCTACCAGAGTCACAAGAATTTAATTCCTTTTCGACCTTCAGTTCAGTTCCAAGGGCTCCAAGGGCTTGTCAAAATTCCCAAAAGTGATCCCCACAATGAAGTACATAACTTTAACTTCTATCTGTCAAATGTGGGAAAGAACAACCCTCAAGGCAGCTTTGATTGCATCCAGCAAACATTCTCCAGCTCTGGAGCCTCCCAGCTCAATTGCCTGGGATTTATACAAGATAAAATAACAGTTTGTGCAACAAATGACTCATATCAGATGACACGAGAAAGAATGACCCAGGCAGAGGAGGAATCCCTCAACCGTAGCACAAAAGTTTTCAAACCTGGTGGACCATATGTAGGGAAAAGAGTGCAAATTCGGAAAGCACCTCAAGCTGTTTCAGATGCAGTGCCTGAGAGGAAAAGGTCAACTCCCATGAACCCTGCAAGTACAATTCGAAAGACACACAGCAGCAGCAGTGTTTCTCAACGGCCATACAGGGACAGGGTGATTCACTTACTGGCACTGAAGGCCTACAAGAAACCTGAGCTGCTTGCTCGATTGCAGAAAGATGGAGTCAATCAAAAAGACAAGAACTCCCTTGGAGCAATTCTGCAACAGGTAGCCAATCTGAATCCTAAGGATCTCTCATATACTTTAAAGGATTATGTTTTTAAAGAGCTTCAAAGGGACTGGCCTGGATACAGTGAAATAGACAGACAGTCATTGGAGTCAGTGCTCTCTAGAAAACTAAATCCATCTCAGAATGCTGCTGGCACCAGCCGTTCAGAATCTCCCTTATGTTCTAGTAGAAACGCTGCATCTTCTTCTCAGAAACGACTTTTGGATTCCGATTTCATTGATCCTTTAATGAATAAAAAAGCTCGAATATCTCACCTGACAAATAGAGTACCACCAACATTAAATGATCATTTGAATCCCACCAGTGAAAAGTCTGCTGCGGGTCTCCCACTGCCCTCTGCAGCTGCTGCCATCCCCACCGCTCCACCGCTGCCTTCAACCCACCTGCCCATCTCAAATCCTCCTCAGACTGTAATTTCTAACTCCAATTCCCCTAGCACTCCAGAAGGCCGGGGGACTCAAGACCTACCTGTTGACAGTTTTAGTCAAAACGGTAGTATCTATGAGGACCAACAAGACAAATATACCTCTAGGACTTCCCTGGAAACCTTACCCCCTGGTTCAGTTCTACTAAAGTGTCCAAAGCCTATGGAAGAAGACCATTCAATATCTCACAAAAAGTCCAAAAAGAAATCTAAAAAACACAAGGAAAAGGACCAAATAAAAAAGCATGACATTGAGACTGTTGAGGAAAAGGAGGAGGACCTTAAAAGAGAAGAGGAAATTGCCAAGCTAAATAACTTCAGTCCAAATTCCAATGAAGGAGTTAAAGAGAGTTGCACTGCCTCTATGGAGCCTTCTTCAACAATTGAACTCCCAGATTATTTGATAAAATATATTGCTGTTGTCTCCTATGAGCAACACCAGAATTACAAGGATGACTTCAATGCTGAATATGATGAGTATAGGGCCTTGCATGCCAGGATGGAGACTGTAGCTAGCAGATTTATCAAACTGGATGCACAACAAAAGCACCTTTCTCCAGGCTCAAAGGAGTATCAGAATGTTCATGAAGAAGTTTTACAAGAATATCAGAAGATCAAGCAGTCTAGTCCCAATTACCATGAAGAAAAATGTAGATGCGAGTATCTTCATAACAAGCTGGCTCACATCAAAAGACTAATAGGTGAATTTGACCAACAGCAAGCGGAGTCATGGCACTAAAATTCTGCTGGGACCAGAAGATGTGAATAAACTTAAGCTTATTTATTTAAAATTCCAAATGAGTTGCTCTAAGATTCTAAAAAGATGAAACTTTGCCTGTTGAAAGTTTCAGTATTAGTAAACTTTTCTTTTTTTTTTTTCTCACTTTACTTTGCTTCTTTGCAATTTTGAAGCTGCTTTTTCTGGTCCCTTTTTCCCCTCAAGACTTCTGTTTGTCAATAAGAAATGATTTTTTAGATAGATATTGGAAATCCAGTATCTATACTTCACATCATTTTTTTTTCCTCAGAAACTTGTGTTTGTCTTTAGAAATGACTTTTTTAAATATTGGGGACCCAGTGTCCACACTTCAAAGTTGTGTGCTTAAAAAAAAATGATGTGCAAGGTAAAATGCTTTTGGATAAACATAAGCCTATTTTCTGACCTTTCTTAATGCAAACTCTTTGCCTTAAGTGGTAGAATATTTAGAAATTTGCACAAAATACAAAAAAATATTAAAACATTGTTTTGGAGGGTTAAGAAATAGAAAAGTGTGTATGTACGTATATAGATACACATACACATATGTATATACAGGCTGACTTGATCTAGAACAGTAAATCTGCCCTACAAGTTAACCCCCCATTGCAATGGTTGCCTTAAGGTGTTTGCTAGTTGTGTACATAATGTGGTTAGTCATTAGCTACACTGCTTCCCACTTGATTAGAGCAATGGGAAGCACACTGTGGCCTACCAGCGTCTGAAGCATGTGCTCGAACTGTGTGTGTGCAGAGGTTGTGTGGATGTGAGCATGCATGAAGGGAAAAAAAGCTGCTACTCTTAGTAGGCCAAACGCTCAGGTTAAACAACTGACGAGTGTTACTGTAGGTTTTTTTTTTTTTCCTGTCAAAATTGCTACTTCTATTATGGAAGACAAAAGCATTTCCATTTCAACAGTTTGTCAGCTTTATTAATGTTGGGCAAAATCGATATGTTATGAAAATGAAACAGATCTATAGTTTTGGGACAAAATTATAAAATTAAATGTGTAGGTAACCTATTTATATACTGCTATAAAGTATTTTTTGAAGAGAGATATGCAAAGAAGCTATTACCTGCATGAAATGTATATTTAAAGATTTTTTTTCATCCTGGGTGCCAGGAATATTAAAAAGAGCAGATATATTTAACCATAACATACTGTGATTCATCAAACAGCACAAACTTTCATTTCACGGAGTTTATCTGTTGACTTTGATTTAAACTATCACTTGTTTTATCATGTGGGAACATAAGTTATATGGTCAAAAATGTAAGGATTTTGAACTAATGTTAATTCAAGTTGTGTTGTCTTATCATATTGTCTTTTCAAAGTGCTGCCAGTTGAAAAGGGAAGCATTATGTTTACAAATCTGTTTTGAAATGTTTGCCAAATTTTTGGTAGTATCTTTAATAAAGATGTTTGTCTCCAAAAAAAAAAAAAAAAAAAAAAAAGAGATGGTGAAAGAAATGATAGTATTTAGTACACATTTGAATGCTTTAGTAGGGATGGAAAATAGAACTGTGTTTCAATATAGAATATGATTCACCCAGTATAAAAGAGGTAATGCTATAATAAGAGAATAATTATATGTGTACAAGTATCTTCCTAGTTTACTGTAGAAATATCCATGCTTTATCTAAGCAAACAAGACTTAGCATAGGTAGAGGGGAAGGGGTAAGGGGGTATGTTTGGGATATTTGTTGAATGAATGAATGAATGAATGAATAGGAAGATGTTTGATGGCTATTTCCAAGAAGGTCTCTTGACTCCTGGATTGGAGTGTTAGTCCTTTCTTTTCTCTACTAGCTTTCTGCCTATACAGCGCCTAATTTTCATGCCAAGTTTCTAGGAGGTACAACAAAACAGATATCCGTTTCAAATGCACCTGTTCCATTTCTTATCACATTCATTCTTATTCTGAATCCTTGCCATGCTGAGCATGACTGTAATGAAAAGGATTCTTTACCCTTCTTAACTTTGCTCTCTCTCCTCTACACCCAGCTGTGGTTATTCTGACTGTGTAGGATGAATGGTACTATCAAAGCAGAAACTTCCCACCTCTCAGCCTAAAACGTGACTTCCCTTACCCCTACCCCTAACAAAGTGTCACTCTAATAAAAGTGAAAGCATTTCATAATTCCTTAAATCCCTTCAATCCTATAAATGGGATGATTTAGACCCTAGAGTTTAAAGATATCTGATGAAGGGAGTGGGATGTATGGGGCAGGATTTGGGAGTAGGAGGATGGCAGGAAGTCTCTAATAAGAAGGTTTCTCCTCTCTATGAATGTTTTTATTTCTATAGTGATCTTTCATTCCTTTATCTTTGGTGTCCAATAAGTCCTGTGGTAGACACTGTTGGATGTTTAAGCAAATAGATCTCCCCATCTTCCTTTCCTTGATGGCAGATTTCTATTGTATTCAACTGTTCACCCTCCAAAAGGTTTTGTGCTCTGGAAGGTGTCAGAATCCCCAACCTCAGGAGAGAGGGGCTTTATTACTCCACGCCATTTCCCTTGCCAGTGACTTGCTCAGCAATAGTCATGGGACCTAATTCTGGATAATGACACATGAGGGGAAGGCTGGCAAATGAGCCATACCGTTTGATAAAAGATTTTCCTCTCAAACAGAAACACAGAAGAAGTTGTTACTGTTTCTTGCCTCTGGTTGTTCTTTTGTGAAGATGTGATGGTTAAAACAATTGCAGCTATCTTGAGACCAAGAGAAGTGTGAAAGGTGGGCAAAACTGAGCTCCAAAGAATAAAACTGTTGAAAGTATATAAATAACTGACCTACCCCAGACCTTCTTGTTATGTAAGATAATAAATTTTATTTATTTTTATGACCTCGAGTTAAGGTTTTTATTACTTTCAGCCAAAAGTATAACAAGTGATACAAGGCCCTACTGAGTAAAGAAGAAAGATTATGAGGCAAATATTTACTTCTAGCCTTCATGAGTGTAGGGAGCTGGTAAAAAGGACACCATTCTGGGAATTCCTTCAGGGTGAAGGATCCTGAAGTAGATCAAAGGCAATCATAAATAGCAGTCTGATCGAAAAATTATAAATAAAAGTTATTCCAATATTTCCTTGGCCTATCAAAAACACCAAAGGGTTGGGATAAGATTAGTATATTTCTAATTTACAGCAAAAAGTTGAAGAAATAAAAGCCTCTCTCTATTTTAGTGACCTCAATATTATCCATAGAAAGGTCAACTGTTCCCCCCAACCTCTCTCTCTCCATTTTAGTGCCCAGTCTGTAACTGCTCATACCTATAGACTAAGCCCCTGTTAGTGTTTTTCTTTCCCCTTCTCCTCTCTTTTACCGTCATCCTTTCTTTTATTGCATCAGGCAAGTATATCTTGTCAATTTCAGAGGCAAATTCCACGTCCTGGCTTTTCCTAAGCCTGTTGCTCTCTGTTAACATCCAGATTCTGTGGTACAAAACCCCAAGAATTGCTTTGGCAATGTCAGATTTCTCTTGGGCCAGGAGCACAAGGCTGTGAATACTCACACCTCATACATTACTATTTTTTGTTCTCAAAAATTCACAGCTCCAGGCTGTGGGAAACACTGAAGGACAAATGACCTGGTTCTTCAACAAATAAGTTACAAGTTGGGGGATTGGAAGTAGGGAGAAGGGCAGAGATGAAGGGAGAACCTATAGGTGGAGAAAGACTAAAGAAATATGTCAACCAATTGTAATGTGGGGACCTTATTTGGATTCTGATTCCACCCCCCCCAAATACTCATATTTATGACTATTATGAGCCCATTGGAAATTAGAACACTGACTGACTTAAGGATATATTTTTTTTAGTTTTATTTGTAATAATCATATTGTGAGTTTGTTTTTTAAAAGTTATTAACTTTTAGAGATAGGAACTAAAATATTTACAAATAAAATATGGTCAGGAATTTACTTCAAAATACTATGGAGGGGAGGAAGTGAGTGAAGATAAAATGATATTTGCTGTAGATTAGTCATTATTAGAGTTAGAAAATGGTTACATAGAGGTTCGTTATATTTCTCTGCCTCTTTCAGTTTATGGTTGAATTTTTCTGTAATTAAAAGTTATATAGGCCCCTTTCAAGATTGCAGAGTAAGACAATTCAGGATTCTGTCCCACACAGAAGCTTTGAACAACCAGGAAGAACAGACACAAACATCATTCTCAAAGCTCTAGAAAACAATGAAAGGACCGCAGTGTCAGAGTGAGATCTGAATCAAGGAGAAGTCCAGTTAAAAGCAGTAAAATCTCCTGGTGCCCTGGCAGCCCCTTACCCTCGCCCCCTCACTGGATCAATGCAGAGCCACCCCACACTCACACTGTAGATCCTTCGCCCCAGTTCTGGAGGGAGCAGAGTAACTCTCATACACATACTGGGAGCATGTATGTCTGGCCCAATCTGTCTGGTGGTGGCCTGAGGAACTTGCCATTACAGAGCTTGCCCTGCATTTTCAAGGCAGCTCATGGAATTCTTCTGCAGAACGCCAGTTGGAGAGCAGTCAAACATACTGCTTGGGGCAAGGGACTGTTGGCTGTAGGACACACAGTGCAGTGTCCAGGACCATTAGGAAACTGTTTCCCAGGAAAGAGGGGATATTTGGGCCTGTGTAAACAGGGAATTTCTAGCCACACATGCATGCCCAAGACAAGATGCATGTACAGAAAGGATCACAGTGGCTCCTACACTTTGGTCTGGAGCCTAACTGATATTCAAAACTTTTTGCATGGTTAAGCCCTGAAGGAAAGCATTTGCACAGGTCAATCTGCAAAGACGGGGGAAAGGTGTTTCATTTTTTTCTTTCCCTCCTCCCCTTCCTCCTCCTTTTCTTCCTCCTCCTCCTCCTTTTTTCTCTCTTTCTTTTCTTTTCTTTTTTTTTTTTTGTTAGTTCTTAGCAATCAAGGAAATCTGTCATAATAATAGCCAAGCACAAGCTTAAGGAACAGATGCCTCTGAGTCTAAATTCCAGCAATAAACATTAAAATCTCAAAATGTCCAGGTTTCAAAAAAGATTACAAAACACACAAAGAAACAGGAAGTAATGGTCCAGGCAAAAGAGAAGATTAAAGCATTATAAACCATAAATAAGTAGTTTCAGACATGAGGCATACCAGACAAAGACTTTAAAAAAGCAGTCCTAAAAATGTGCAAAGAACTAAAGGAAAACACAGGAAAGAACTAAAAGGAATCAGGAAGATGACAGATGAACACAAATATTAAAAGGGAGATGGAACTCATGAAGATAAACCAAAAAGAGCTGAAGACAACAGTAATAGAAATTAACATTCTGTAGAGGGGTTCAACAACAAATTGGAGCCAGCAAAAGAAAGAATCAGTGTACCTGAAGATAAGACATTTGACATCCTTAAGTCTGAGAGGCAGAAAGAAAAAAGAATGAAGAAAAGTAAATAGAGCCTGAGGAACTTGTGGGATACCATCAAGCATATCAATATATGCATTGTGGAAATCCCAGAAGGAGAAGAAAGAGAGAGAAAGGGGCAGGGACAATAATCAAAGAAATAATGCTTAAAACTTCCCCAATTTAATGAAAGACATGAATATGTACATCTGCTTTAGTTTCCTGGGCTGCTCAAGCAAATACCATGAAAGAGGTTGGGTTAAACAATGGGTCTTTATTTGCTCATGGTTTTGAGGCTAAAAGAAAGTCCAAATTAAGATGTCATCAAGGCAATGCTTTCTTCCTGAAGACTCTGGCATTCTGGGTCAGTCTTCTGATGATCCTCGATCCTTAGCTTGATATGGCAAGGCACGTGGTGGCATCTCCTGGTCTCTTCCTTCTTTTCTGGGTTCCACTGATGTACAGTTTCTGGTTGCTCTCTTTGTGGCTTTTTCTCTGTGGGTCTTTCACTCTACTTATAAAGGACCCCAGTAATAGGGTTAAGACCCATACTTATTGAGGTGGGCCACACCTTAACTGAAGTAACCTCATCAAAAAATCCTGCTTACAATGGGTTCACACCCACAAAAAAGGATTAGGTTTAAGAACATGTTTTTCTGGGGTACATACAGCTTCAAACCACTGCAGCATCCAAAATGCTCAATGAACTCCAAACAGGATGAACTCAAATAGACCCCCATCATGGGATATTATAACCAGACTGTCTAATGCCAAAGATGAAGAGAATTCTGAAAGCCACAAGAGAGAAGCAATATGTCATGTACAAGGAAGCCTCAATAAAATTAAGTGCTTATTTCTCATTGGAAGACATGGAGGCAAGAAGGTAGTAGGATGACATATTTAAAGTGCTGAAAGCAAAAAAAAATGCCACCCAAGAATTCTGTATCTGGCAAAACTGTCTTTCAAAAATACAGAAGAGACTAAGACATTCCCAGATAAAATAAAAGTTGGGGAGTTCATCACCACTAGACTGACCATACAAGAGATGCTAAAGAGAGTTCTGCAGGTTGAAAGGAAAGGACACTAAACAATTGACAGAAGTTGCATGAGGAAATAAAAATCCCCAGTGGTCAACATGGATACCCAACATGTATAAATATAAATACCAGTATTACTGTATTATTGGTTTGTAACTTCACTTTTTACTCCCCAGAGGACCTAAAAGGCAAATGCGTAAAATGTAATGACAAATCAGTGGTTTTAGACTAATGATGTATAAACACATAATTTGTGATAAAAACTACACAAAGGTGGGGCAACAGAGGGGTTTAAGAACATCGTTTGTGTACTCTATTGAAGTTAAGTTGGTATCAAAGTAAATGAGATTGTTACAGCTTTAAAATATTAAATTTAAGTTCCATGGTAACTACTAAGAAAATTTTAGGGAATATGAAAGCTCATAGAGACAGAAATTAGAGCACAGGTTTCCAGGGGTGGTGGGTAGGGGGAATGGAGTGTTAAGGCATAATGGGTGTAGGTTTTCTGTTTGAGAAGATGGGAAAGTGTATCGCAATATTGTGAATGTGATGAATCCCACTGAATGGTATGCTTGAGTGGTTAAGAGGGGAAAGTTTATGTTATATATATATATATATATATATATATATATATATATATATATATATATGTTCCTACAGTTAAAAAAAAAAAGAACAAGAAAGAGCAACTAAAGAGACAATGACAATTAAATGCAATACATGGTCCTGGATGGGATCTAAAAAGGAAGAAGAAAAGGCTCTAAGGGAAATCATTGGCACATATGAAAAAATTTGAATACAGAATGCAAGCTTTATATCAATGTTAAATTTCTTGAACTTGGTAACTGCACTTCAGAATGTTACATAAGTGAACATCCTTATTCTTAGGAAATGTCCATGGTAGTACTAAGTGTTCAAGGGGCATACTATATACACCCTACACTCAGGTGTTTGAACAATGGATAGATAGGTAGGTAGGTAGGTAGATACATACATAGATAGATAGACAGATACATAGATAGATACATTAGATAGATAGATAGATAGATAGATAGATAGATAGATAGATAGATAGATAGATAGATAGATAGATTAGATAGAAGAATGATACAGCAAATGTGCTAAAATTGGTGGATCTGGGTATCTGGGAAGGGTGAGATATATTGGAGTTCTCTGTATGGGGTTTGTTCAGTAAGTCCTTACCATCCTGTAAATTTGAAAGTATTTCAAAGCAAAAAGTTTAAAAAAAAACCAGAGAGATGATTATTAGGAAAAGAGAGCGAATCTTACAGGAAGGAATAGGAGAACTTGAAAAACTGCTGCTAGTAGGTGATTTGGTGAGGGCTACTTGACTAGGTCTTGGGAGAATAATCCTAGAAGCTCTATGGTTTCTGTGAACCTAAATGGCATCATGTGCATCACTGTGATCAACAGGCATAATTCCTTGGACATATTGAGAATCTGAATTTCAGGCCTTCTGCATAGTGCTTGTAATAATTCTGAAGTGCACCATGATCTTTCCAGATTTTCTGAACACCCAACTACCCTCTCCATATATCCATATGGGGAAAATATCTTGAGAAAGGATGGTGAAGAAAATCTGTGGCAAATTTCTTTTAGCCATTAATGTCATCAGTCACGGCTAAAAAGGATTTTTTAAATCGACCTTTTCTTTATTCCATAATGTATGTAATTCAGATTTTAATCTTTCCTCCATATTTAGTATGGTCTGTACGTGAAAAAGAGGCCATAGGCCAAATTATATTTAAACCTCTCATTTGAGGATGTCTCAGAAAATGTAAAATTATTTTTTCATCCATTGTGACTCACTCTTTTATAAAAGACCTTAAGTTCAGATTCTCATATCTTTAAATTATTAACTCAGTTTTATTAATCTGAATTTGTTACCTACATTTCTTATAGCTCTGATGCAAGTCTTTTTCATAACTCTTTTTCATTTGTACAATAAAGGGCCAATTTCCAACTCCATAGAACTGATTATGGACTTTAGTTACTGGAATTTAAATAGCTCTCAAACTGAAAACACTCATGTGTTCTTGTAACTTGTTCTGTGTACAAATTTCTCCACCTGAAAAAGTATAATGCCTTACTTAGTTATTCAGCTTTGTAATTTTTCAGAGCATGTCTAGAAGTTCAGTTTGCAGTGTAAAATGTTCAAGAGTAGGAAGTGTATTTCTCAAATCCCTTAACATAAATGGATTCCTAAAAAAGGTTCACATATACCACAATATAGAAGGGGAACTCAGTCAGGGACAAAAAGAGCAGTGGGATCTTATGTAGAGAACATTAGTCTACTTCTTCCTTACCTAACATCTGAATATCTGAACCTAATATCTGAAACTCTTTTCTATGTTTGGAAATTCTCTCTCTGAACACGAGTCTTGATAGGAAGCTGAATAAGTCCATGTGCCACTAAATAAAGTACTTTTACTAATTGCCCTTCGTTTTTGTCCCTAAGGAAACCACGTTCTAATAACCATTTCCATAATTCCCTGAAAGTCAGACCCCATCTAGAAGCTCTTCAAAATTTGCCACTCATTGTCTATCTGGCTTCTGGTTGTTAAGTGCTGCCACTGTACTCTGGTGTTTCAGGAGTCTTATTGTCCCCAATGTAATTAATAAGCCAAGTTATATAATGACAAGTCTTGCTATTAGCCTACAGAAGATGGCTGCCCCTGAACTTTTCAGTGATTCTGATGCCCTCGCACCAGTATATTCTTTATTGCTTTAGTGTATGATATATTCTTTGGGCTCTTCTATGGAACATAGTTTCCTGGCAGGACTTCTGGCCTTGAATAATCTGTTCATAGGATAGTTAATCCAGCATGCCCATATCTCTGAGCCTTTTAATTTCTGTTTACACTATATATCATGGCAATTCTGGCATTTCTACCTCATGTATGGGCCATTACTAGCAGCTTATTCTCACCATCTCCCTGAGTCTTTGCCAGGGTGTTAAACCCTATATATCTCAGAAGAGTAATCCCAAACAAAATCTCCCTTATCCAACCTGATCAAAGACCTGCAAAATCCAGTGTCATGAGAACTCTTTCAGCTCCTGAGGGTGAATGCCAGCCAGTCCTGCAGCAATTTGGAGGTCTAGCCTTTATCCTTCCTTATCAGAAACATCCCTTCCTTATCACATCCCTGGCTGTGGTTATGTTATAACTCAACCCTATTATTGACCTGGTGGACAGGATGGGAGTTGAAGGCTGATCCTGGGGGAGTGGAGAGAAGGGTAGAGATGTATATCATTTTTAGGGAGAAAAGACTCTGCATCATTTTCAAGTGGGGGCAGTGCCTCAACTGGGGTGGGGTGCACCTAGTCTTTTATATGGAGGAGCAGCCTTTTCTGAAGGCCCAGAGGGCTCAAGATGATCAGAGATTCAAGAATTTTAGGGCATCAACCCATGGGCTCTAATCTTGGCTTTTTTGAAAGCATAAATTAAGCTTAGCAAAAGCCACCCAACTCCATCCTCCTTATAATTACTATTTTCTCCACATTTCTCAAATGTTTGATACATCACAACAGAAGTGCATTCAATTCTACCTGTATGGCATCCCAGTTCTTTACAGGTGAAAGTCTTATCAGTTGCCGTTATATTTTGTTCCAGGAGCTCTCTGTGATCTACCTTCCACCATTGATGGGGGTCCTCCCTGCCTGCCATTCCAGTGTGCAATCCAGCTCCAAAATCCCATCCTAGCATGTATTTTCTTGGGCCACTCTTGCCCTAACTTTCATGGCTCCCTGTGAAGCAGATTCTAAGACAGAGATTAGCATGCAAAAACTTTATTAAGGAGTGTTCTTTAGCTCCAGATCTCTGGAAGAGAAGGTGAGGGAAGGAAACAAAATTGGGCAGAGAGATATGCAGTACTGCAGTCTCAACCAAAGCCTCAGCTAACCCTGCAGAGAGTCCTGAAGATTGAATAACCCTTCAGAGCTACCCCAACTTGGGGGAAGGGGAATGGGTCACTGTGGAAAGCCATCTTGGTTGGGTGGCTGTCTTCAGCCTCAGCCATCTCTGAAAGGGTTGACAGCTGAGGGCTGCCTGCCAGCAGTATTTCCAGAAAGTTGGATGATTAAGTCCTTCACTTCATATCCTATATGTCATATCAAAGTATCCACCAGAATGTATCTGCTTCATAGTGGTAAAAGAGAAGAATAAAAGTGGAACCAGGTAATCTCTTGGGGCATTTCCAATACTACCATGACCATCAGGGGAAAAATGGAAGACAAGAAGAAGTCCATATGACTAGACTGAAAATAATTTTAACTAGCTACCTGTGAATTTGCATGCAATGTTATTTATGAAGGCTTCTGGTAAAGCATCCTCTGCAAAAGTATTTTAACAGGGGAAGTACATGGTAGGGACAATTATCCCAGTCTTGGTGTAACCATGGAAGGCTTCACATTCAGGATTTAGGCTGATAAAGAGGACAGAAGAGCATTTTAGGTAGGGGTATAACATTGGCAGAAACACAAGTGAAAGGAAGCATGACATGTTTTGTGCACTTCAGATATTTAATATTGATGCTTTCTTTGCATTAGAAATTAATGTTTAGGAGGAAAAGACTACAAATGCTATTCCCTTTGCCTCACAATAGATCAATCAGGAAGTATGAAGTACCTATACTATTAAGTTGCTTCATATCTTTGCAATGATGTCAGCAGTCAATATAAAAGAACGTGATTTCAATGAAGGAATTCTCAGTAGACCTTGGGGGTCTTTGCTGTTATGATGTTAAATCATTTATAATCACCTTTTCTGACTTGTTCATTATTTTTGTATGTTCAACATTTAACCCCAAAAGATCTCAGGAAGAAAAAAGTGCTAAAACTATTTTTTGTGAGCTTCACCCTGATTGTGTTTCTACTTAAGACATGGCTCTCATTGACCTTTGCTGGTGTCCTCAGGCCATTACTTTCTTTTAAGTGTTATATATTTTTGTTTCACAGCAGGGGACAGGATGTTGAACTCTCCCCTTTTAATCATTGCATTGCTAGCTAATGTGTCTCCTGAGTCACAGGCGTGCTCAAGCTGGTCACAGCAGTGATGCAATGGCTTTCTGTGAATAACTTCAGGCTCCCTGGAAAGGCACTGCATGACCTTACATGCCATCTGCCAAGCCATCTGCACCTGACTGTGGAGCCTAAATAAAAGTAATAGTCCCTGATACCTTATTATTGGTGCCCTTTATTCAACAAACATTTAGTGAATGTCTACTGTGTGCAAGGCACTCTACCAGGTGCTGCCGGTAAAAATGTCTCACAGAGAAGAGCAATACGCAAGCAACTAACTACAAAGCAATTTCAAAAGTGATAGATGTATGTGCAAATTCTAGGGGAGCTATGGGATCTACATTGGGAAGAATGTGCATAAAGACATTCTTTCAGTGAAAGTTTGTATCCTGCAATAAACATTTCATCGAGACTTCCAAATTGTCAAGAAAAAGTAAAAGATACAGATAAAAAAATAGAATCAATTAATATTGATGCTTTCTTTGCATTAGAAATTAATGTTTAGGAGGAAAAGACTACAAATGCTATTCCCTTTGCCTCACAATAGATCAATCAGGAAGTATGAAGTACCTATACTATTAAGTTGCTTCATATCTTTGCAATGATGTCAGCAGTCAATATAAAAGAACGTGATTTCAATGAAGGAATTCTCAGTAGACCTTGGGGGTCTTTGCTGTTATGATGTTAAATCATTTATAATCACCTTTTCATTTTTAGTTGTTTTAAATTGCTTATTAGGTAATTATATCGGTCATAAAATGAAGGTGCCGCTGCTTTTAGCTTGTGAAGCGTTATCTATTATTCATCCTTGAATGAGCAGATACCCAGGGAGAAAAAGATAGATGGGCTTAGTAGGGGAGAGTGAGGATCTTAAGAGAAGCAATACTTCTTGTTACACTTGCAGCCATTGATATAATTGCATGTTCCTTCTATTCCTATGTGTTAGGATATATTTAAATTGAAAAAAGTCTCCTGTCAATATGTGATAGTAGAAAGAATGCCCTTGGTGCACCCTCTACCATGCTAATTATGTTTTCAGCTGTAATATTCATGCAGTGTTATATCTGTGGAACACTTACAATGTGACACGTACTATGAGATAAGTGTATTACAGAAGTAATCTCATTTAATACCTCGCAGGGACTCTTTGATATAGCTATTAGTTATCAGTATCCCCATGCTTGTGAGTAAACTGAGGCTGAGAAAGATTTAATGCTGTAGCAGTTGGGTACACAGCAAGAAACATGCTACATGTTCAAAGGGGACAATTTCCAAAGGTGAGAACAGAAATAAAGAAACCAATAAGGTATGGCCAAGCCCCATGGAAAAAACATACAATAATGTCAATAGGAACATGCAACAACAGGGAGCCAATACCACATATTGGCCCAAATGGCAGAAATGGATATTACAGAAGGAACGTCATTGAAGGAAGTTCATCCTAAAGACGGTACAACCTCAGAGGAATGTCGCCTGCCTGAAGCACAGGGAAAGGAGGAAGCCAACTGGAAGAGCAAATACCCTGATTTCTCTCCTCCTATGCCAGTTTGGATATATTACGTCCCCCAAGAAAAAGCCATGATGTTTTAATACAATCTTGTGGGATATTTGGATTAGGTTGTTTCCATGGAGATGTGATGCACCCAACTATATGTGATACTTTTGATTAGATTATTTCCATGGAATAATCCTATTCAACGTGGGTCTTAATTAAATCACTGGAGTCCTATAAGAGCTCAGACATGGGAATTTAGTGCTGCAGCGGAGAGAAACATTTTGGAGACAGCCATTGAACGCAGACTTTAGCTAGCCCAGAGTTTGCCTGGGAGAAACTAAGAGAACACTCCCAGGTGCCTAGAGAGAAATGTCCTGGGAGAAAGCCATTTTGAAACCAGAATCCTGGAGCAAATGCCAACCAAATGCCTTCCCAGCTGACAGAAGTTTTCTGGACGTCATCGGCCATTCTTCAGTAAAGGTACCCTATTGTTGATGCCTTAGTTTGGACACTTTTATGGCCTTAGGACTGTAACTTTGTAACCAAATAAACCTCCTGTATAAAAGCCAATCCATTTCTGGTATTTTGCATAATGGCAGCATTAGCAAACTAGAACACTTCCCATCCTCTATCACCTGCTGATGCCTCCCATTGACCAAACCACCCAGTGCCAGAGGGCAAGAACCTAAGTGATACACTGTGAAAAGTGGGGTATGGAGAAGTTGGGGGTGGGCAGCAAACAGAGAATAACCTGCACAAATGATTTGCCCAATTACACAGCTAGTAAGAGGCTGTGCCAATATATTCTGCAAACTCTTCAAAGATTATGTGGTTTCTATTGGGACAAGTCCTTTTCCCATATATTGTATTAATAACTATTTCAGACAGTTCTATATTCAGATAACTAACAGAGATCACATACTTCATAAAACCAAAACATGTTTTTTAAATATATCTCTTAGAAAATAAAAATATTTTGGTTCATAATGGAAAGAATTTTCTATCAATTGGAGCTATTCAAAGGTTACTTTGATCAGTACTGAGATTCCTCATGAAAGTATTCAAATATTGTAGGCACTCAATATTTTGTGAATTTTAATGTAAAAGAATGAATGAACATTTATCAAGGGACTCTATAGAAGAAAATTCCTGAACTTGTGAGACTTTTTAATTTGATAATCTCTAAAGGCTTCTTGTATCTCTAAGATTCTATGATTACATAAATATCTGATATGTTCCTCAGATGTCTCAGTTACAAATCAGTTGTACAGGACGTTTAAGCAAGCATACAGCTAGAAATATTACATTCCCAAAGGGAGAAATCATGGAGGTTCGTAGCTCAGTCATGAATGTTTCAGCTGCCAGTGACAAAAAAATCTGAGCACATATGTTCAAACAAATAGGCGGAGAGCATTTGCAAGGCAGCTGTTGGCGCTGATGTCTTTGCATTGCTTTAGGTGCTTTTCCTCATGGCTGCACATTAGCTGCAGCAACTCCAAGATCCATTTTCATGATTAAGGCCCGAAGAAGGAGAAAGCGCCAATGCCCCAATCAGGAAAACAACATTTTCCCCAGGAATGTCACCACAGGACTCTTCTTCTACTGCATGACCACCCAGCAGGTGGTTAGGAGAGAACATTGAAATAGAAAGTGTCTGCCATAGCTTCTCTAGCATCATCAATTGCAAAAATGGACCTCCAGCATGAGATGTTTGCATCAATGGATAAGGAAAGGGGACAACCAGCAGCCTTCTCCCAGGTCCAGGTTCAGGCTCTGTGGGTACACCATGTTCCTTAACTTTTCCTCCAGAATTTAGATCCCAGGGAGTAATTAGCCCAGAACTGGTAATGCTGTGACAGGTAAGTGTGGCGAGTTTCTCGGAATAAGTTTTGAAGGTCAGTGCAGCACTCAAGTCAGTCTTACTTCTCTATTTTTGGAAAATGGAATTAATCAAATTGGAATCTTCAGAATAATTCCATCTCTAATTTGGAGGGAACAATTGTCAACTTATTTTAACCTTCAACCTGATGGCATTTCTGACATTTCTGACAGAGGTTTATTCAGCATCTGCTCTAATGTTCTCAGTGACAGAGAGCTCATGACCCACAAAGCAGATCACTTCTTTGTTGGAACAATCTTAATTTTTTTTATATTGAACTGAAGCAGGCATTTTCTTAAATTCCTATAATTGGCCCTAGTTGATTTTTCTAGAGCTAAATTGGAATAACTCCCTCTTTCACATGGCATCCCATAAACAAGGTCATCTTTCATGTTCCCACTTTGGCCACTTCGTTTTGTTTTCATCATTTTTTCAAACTAGTTGTCATCCAGTAATGCTTATCCTAATATACTACAGCTTGACAGTGTCATTAAAATCTAAAAGATGTACTGGCATCCCAAACAGAATAGCATACTTCAAGTGTGATTAGAATATACTCTGATTTCTGATTCTTTTTATTTTTATACTACTATTTTTTAGATCCATGATTACATTAATTCTACATCTGAAACTGTAGAATTGTAGAGCCCTGTGGCCCGCCTCTAGATACTGTTCTTAAGTTTGAATCAATCCTTTAATTATTTCATGTATGTTATGTTCGAGGCACTTAGGGACTTTTTTTCAAATATCCTCTTCAAATTATATAATCATTCATCCCATTGCTCCATTTTCCCATGTTTATTCCAACAAACATCTTGTCATTTGTCTTGCTGAAATTCATTATAAATAGATAATTTTGATAAATGATGGAGGAAAAGTTTGAAATTTTTAATGAAACTATACGAATCCATTCATTTATTGGAATTCTAGAAAGTGCTTCAAGATAGTTCATTAGAATCTTGCAAATAAGTTTGCTTCAAAATGACTGTATATTAAAGAAAAACTCTGGCATTCTTAGCTGGAAAATTAAAAGGAATTATCCTGGAAATAGTCCAATTTTTAAAATATATCATCAAAGTTGAAAGACCATTACCATATTAGGATGTAACAGGTGTGGTACAAAGGAGAAATGAAGAGAAATAGGACCTTACAGGGAATATAATGTAGAGATGTGTTTATTTAAAGATGGAAAATGATCACCCAATGATGATGGTATGCAGGGTATATCAAAGGAAAAGAGAAGATAACAGAGAATAAACAAATTGTCATTGTTTTTAGGGAGGAAGTTGTTAAGAGTTGATTCCCTCCCAAATTGCCTTTTGAAGTGTGCAGTTTGGAGGTACATGAACAAATACTGGGAAATGCTCAGGCTACTCTGAAAATTATGAACAAACTAAAAGCAGTTAAATCAATGAAACTAGATGGTAACTAACTGAAAATTGTAATTTAGCCCAGAGAGGATATTGTTGAACTGTTAGCCAAAATGCAAAAACCTTTCTTTACAAGTACAATGATGCTAGAACACTGAAAGTTTGCCAGACAGTGAACACGAGAAGCGCCCCCCAAGGAGACTGTGGGAACTACAGCCAGAGAGAATGGCAAAGGTTGGGCCACTGCACAAAGAAAAGCTTCTAACCTACAGGGGAAAGACAACCTGGTTTGTAAAGAGGAAACCATGTTGGCCTAATAAGTCTATGGAAAGAATAACAAATCCATTCATTCGGCAAACATTTAATGAGTCCTTGCTATGTGCCAGGTTTTGTGCTAGGAACCAAAGACACATTACAAAATATTACTGACCTCGGCAGGGGGTGTGTGTGTGTGTGGGGGGGGGGTGATGACGGCGAGGAGGCAAACTGATGAAATTATAATTAAAACTTTACAGATTTTTCAGGATTTATGTTTATATTCCCTGTCACAGCTATCCCTCAGCGGATGGTAGAAGCAGCATGTATCACTTCGTGTATCTTTCACTTAATCTTTATTTCTTAACTGAAGTAACTTCATCAAAAGACCCCACATACAATGGGATCACACCCACAGGAATGGATTATATTTAAGAACATGTTTTTCTGGGGTACATACAGCTTCAAACTATCACGGCAGCTAACACACTGGCAGAGCTCAGCAGTGGAATAACACATGCAATGCACATATGCTCTTGTGAACTAACTTCTATTCAAGGTTTACAAATTATATTGGGTCAAGGGATAGATCGGCAGTGGTATGATTCCCTCATTCTGATTCAATTTTGTAAAAATCAAAATGTTTTAGTGGACAGATTTTTTAATCTGGTGTCTTTCTGGAAATAAAGAGAAATAATTGTGGAGACCTGGGAATTGCTTTAAATATTCATTGTGAGAGAGAGAGAGAGAGAGAGAGAGAAAGAGAAAGAGAGAGAGAGATTAAATAGACATAGAAGGACATTCGACACCGGGATTTAGATATCATGGACATCATGATGCTGCTGTTTTGATGCTTCAATTCTGAAGGATAAAAATTCAAACATTTTGGCACTAGCAAAAGTACCATAAGAGTTTAAGAGTTTAAAATTATTTCATTCATTATTTAACATGAAAATGTTCTTGGTTTGTGCTTCTTACATGAGGCCTCATATTTATTCTAGCTGTCACTGGTCATCAGTATGGCCATTATCATTTTTAATTTAATAAAAATGGAAAGAATGAGCGAACTACTGCCAGAATTAGGTCTCCTTGTTATTCTTTCTCATGGCACTGTGTACTTTTCCTTGTCAGTATTTGCCACAACTGCATTTATGAAATAATTTATTTATTACATGCCTCTCATCTTAACTTTGAAAGTCCAGGATGACAGAGACTTGTTCATTGTTGTATCCTGGCTTCTAGCACAGTATCTGGGACATAGTAGATCCTCATATATTTGTGAATGAATCAATGATAGGATAAACGTCAGAAGCAGGGGTATCAGAGATGAGATGACAGGGAGTCAGGGGTGATAATACAGCTCAGAAATAAGGTGAGGGTTGGGGGTGGATACAAGGACCAGTGAGAAAGTTAAGTGATGGGATGAGGGGTACCTGCTATAAACCTGCCTTTATAACGTAAAATAAAACCGAACACTTATACATCTATTTTTGAGTCAAATATATATGTATTTACACTCCAACACACAATCAACCTTAAAAGATGTTGACAATATTTGATCAACATATTCCCATTTATAGCTAATCCTTTGCAAAGCTCTATTTATTCAAATTTAAGACCTCTAAAGAAATACTGACCATCCTTGAATTTCACAAGTTAGAAGCATTCCAATTGTTTATTTTTGTTTCAATATAATGCTTATTTTGCCCAATACCTAAGATAACACTGAACTTCCTTCCACTTTAAGGATCTTTCAAGCTCCAAACTCTGAATCATATTTCTTCCCAGAAGACATTCTGGGATGAACAGGGCCAACTCATCCATGAGGCATGAGGCTGTGCCTAGGACCCACAGAGCTTTTAGGGGCTCAAAAAAATGCCTGAATTTCTTTCAAAATCTGAAGGAGAAAAGATTTAGTTTGAAGAAAATGTTTTAATATAAAATATTAACATATTTATGTAACATATCAACATATGACTATGTAATACTAACATATACAATATATAATAGGCACATATTTGTCTTTATACAAATCAGTTGCAAAATATATAATTTAATATTTTTTTATGGAGAAGGGGACTCACAAAGACAAAAGTCCCTAGTGCCCACAAGTCATAATGTGCCCTGGGGATGGAATGCATAACAGAAATAGATGGATCAATCCTATTATCCTGAAGCATATTATGGTTTAGAGGGATGAAATTCAAGGAGTCTTCTTAAATTAGGTCACAGACTAACCTGTCTACTTTTTCTTTTATAAATCTGTAAGTCAATCGGTCTTTTTAAATGACATATTTCAGTAAAGCCTATCACTTTCACTTTGTTAAAATCCTTAACTAAAGGCTTTCATAACTGAAGACAGAACTCACCCTGAACATGCAACAGTGAGAATGGTTAGAAAATAACCATATTTTTCCTTTTTATTATTTCAGGTTTTTTTCTTTTTATATATGTCATAACTACAATTTTCTCCATTAGCAAAATATTTTAGTTTTTATAAATATCAACTTCATATATCTGGCAATTTCAGTAAATTGATTTGAAAAGCAAATACTTAGTATTTTTAAGTTTTGGTTGTGATGGTCTCTTTCCCCATTTACCTCTCTCTCTCTTTCTCTCTTGTCTTACCACCACAGGATGAAAGATTTGTTCATTATATGCCATAAAGGCCTATGCAGTAGTGGCAAACAAAAACAAAGGACAGGCTTGGGGTCCATCAGTATGTCAAAGGTAAGCTATAAATCACAAGCATCATTGACAGATATTCCTCATCAGATAATCACTCAATCTTCATTCAATAAATAATAATATTTTAATGCCTTCTCTATACCAGGAATAGTAATTAAATCCATAGGAATGGAAAGTTTTCAACATCTGATTCATTTCCCTCTCTGATAACCTGCTAAAAACAGAACCCAATCAAAAGTGCTGGGAGAGTCTGCCCAAATGAAGGTAGAGACAACTATTTTAGGAACATACAGAGTTACTTAGTGACTGGCAAACTAACAAGGCGTACAAGAGCTTGAAAAGATTTACTCACTATGGACAATTTTTTTCTAGTACCATATATACAACTTAAGATTTCCCCTTTTAACCACACTTAAATATATAAGTCAGTGCTGCTAATTACCTTCACAAGATTGTGTTACCATCACCATCATCCATTACTAAAACTTTCCATCACCTCAAATGGAACTTTTGGTAATTTAAGCATTAAGTGTGATCCTTTCCCTGGGCTTGTGCTTTCTTATGGCCTTAGGAATTCCCTGTTTACAGTTTACAGGTGTTCAGGTGAAAGCCCCCTCTACTCCCTTTGAAATAGACTTTCATCCTTTCTTGGGTTATCTTTTGTGCAACTTAATGCAGGTAGTCCTTTGCCCCAAGCCACTCTGACTTAATTGTTTCTCATAGTGCCCCAGCCATCTGCAAGATGCTCTCTACCCTCAGGACAAATTCTGGGAGGGCAAGCCTGAGATAAGTTCCTGGGTTCAGTCCTTCAGACTTCATTCAGTAGACTGGCACTAAGATACACGCATCCCAGTATGCACAAAGGGGCCACTCTGCTCCCTTTGGAAAAGGATCAGGCAGCCACCGCTGACTCCATGAGGCTGGGGACTGGGGGGCTGTAGCTTCTGCAGGGAGGGTAGAAGTCATTGGTATTTACTGCAATTTACCATCCTTCCACTCCTCCCTGCATGCTGCACAATGTTCCACTAGACTGCAGAGTTTCCAAATAGTTGATTCAGACACTTCCTGCCAGTTCAATAGTTGTTTTGGTGAAGGGACTGATTCCTGGAGCTTCCTACTCTGCCATCTATCTACAATCAACTTCCACTTTGGATAATTTTGAATAGCTTAAAACAATCATAAACTGCTTTAAGCTAGTAGACAGTGTCCAAGAGCATTAGAAGGGTTTGGCATGGAATAGATGGAAAATCTAGGCCATGATACTCTAGTAAAATGGGCCCCCATAATTGGAAATGGTACTGTTTAATAAACAATTACTGCAGAGACGGTTCTTCTAAAATTAAATTATTCTTCTAGCATGAGGTATTTCTTTTTCAATAGTGCAGGCATTCCATTCTTGCTCTTAAATGCAGGATGCTTGTTTTTACCTTAACTTTAATTTGGACCCTACAATTTACAATTTTGCCCATGCATCTTAAATATTTATAGATTTTTTTTCAGTCTTGTCAATATCTCCAAATTTAGCATCCCAGACTAGGCTATAGTCCTACCAGACCAAATATTGAAATATCTATTAATATCTATATCTCACATTTACTGTCTATTTCTCTAAGGTCACTTAAATGAATCTTAAACCTATATTGGTACGTGGAAATGCTGACTGACCTTCTCCATACTGCCAAAACAACTTCTGAATTTGGCTGCATACTTTTTGCCTTGTGGGACTAGTTTGAATTCTGTGAATCAAATTTTAATTAAAATAAATTAGCTAGATTTTGGCTTTCTGATGTTCTTAGTTGTATAGTTTTAATTGTTCATATTAAGTAAATTGCTGAGTTTAGGAAAAGCTGACACAGAAGATAGATATTTTTATTGAACAAAGCAGAAATATTAGGAGCAGGGAGAAGTCAGAAGTAGCTAAAGCTAAAGATGTCTAGTTAGTTTTAGTCCAGATTAAATAAGCATTTTTTTTAACCTAGAGCTAAAAATTGGTGTTATGGATTGAATCACGTTCCCCACAAAGACATGTTCAGGTCCTAACCTCTGGTCCGGTGGATGTGAAGACAATCCAATATGACTGGAGTCCTTATAATCAGAGGAAATCTGGACAAAGTATTAGGAGTGAGGGGGAGACAGATGGCCATATGACAGAGACAGAGACTGAGTTATGGATTGCCAGCAAGCCAATACCAGAATGCTATAGACTCCACAGAAAGCATGGTCCTGTGACCTCTTTATTTTGGACTTCTATGCATCCAAAACTGTGAGACAATAAATTCCTGTTGTTTAAGTCAGCTAGTCTGTGGTATTTGTTAGGGAAGCCCTGGCAAACTAAGACAGTTGGGTACTTCTTTCTCATAAAAAAAAGTGATAGAGCTGAGTGAGTTTTTCTCCTTTCCTCCAGTACTAGGACTAGAAAAAAGCATCATTTAGTAATGTTTTCCAAGGAAGAGAAAGAAAAAGAGACTGCTTTAGCAATGAAGGATACATTCCAGAGGCCCAGTGTTGAGGGTCTGATTATTTAGATAGTCCACTGGGAAGATTCTTGTCCCACCCTACATTCTACACTGAGCATGGAATCAATAGAACTAAATGACAGAAGATTGCATCAGAGGCTGAGAAGAAAACATGAAAATCTGGGGAAGAGAAACAAAGGATTAGGTGACCAAAAAGCCCTTTTAGGGAAAAGAGAAAAGACAATAGTCCCAAGACATGGGTTTGCTCACTAAAAGTCAAAAGCAGATCCAGGTCTGCAGGTGAACTGAGAAATAATTTGAAAAGAACCAAGGAGCCGCTTCCAGATTCCACCACACAATTCCTATATATCTGGTATGGATTAGAAATGAGCTTTTTGAACCTGAATAAAAGGTTTTCATTGTATATTCTTCCATACTTCATGTGTGTGCATAATTAGCCAACATAAAAGTGGCTTAATAATGGACTGTGTTAGTATTCTCTTCCAATTTTGCAGGTAGTGCTAAGGAATACTAATTTCAATATATCCTGCTTAGCCTAATATCTCTAAGGGAAAGGACAAAAAGTTCACTTTTCTTCTCTCCAAATATAATATTAAATCTTTCTGTAATGACCTTAGCCCTATACCAGAGTCTGGGTATTCTGGAGAAAATATATAAATACAATAATTTCAGGGGCTTTAAGATACAGCTTCACAGGAAGCACTAATTCCAGGATAATAAGGAGGACTCCTTGGACCATTAAAGGAGCTGGAGGAGTAATTATCCAGAATTTATCAGTTGTGGTACATGTTTTCTTGGATAAAGAAGTCAAAAGATATTTGCTGAGGTGAATTTACCTCCCCCTTAGAGAGTATTTATAGTAACACTGAAGAAAGGAGAAGGTTTTGCTTGAATGTGTAGATCAGATACTGTGACGTGTGATATTAGGACATGTATACAGAAACTTCTGAAGCTCCCCAATCCCACCACAATTATAAATATGAAACTGAACCAAGTTCCACAAGGAATAATTGAAATCACAACTGGGATTTGAACAAAAGAGGAACCAGGTAATCCAACCCACTGATTCATCCCTTCAATCACCAAATTGTTCTCATATGAAGAGTGATGGGGCCTGCAGATTAATTGTAGATGTTGGAAGCTAAATGAGTACTAACTATAGCTTGTGCTAGGCCTGGCATTGCTTCTAATATTAGGACAATCTTTTCATTCTTGATTTGGTGAGATAATGGATCAGGAAAACTCATTTTTTCTTTCCTTTTTCTAACTTTATTTAATTTTTGAGTAAGTTATTTATTCACAAGTGTCAAAGTTCTAAGTAGATAGAGGGATATGCAATGAAAACGCTCCCTCCATTCCTATCCCCAGTCACCATTTCCTTTCCCTCCAGGCCCCTAGTGTTATCAGTTTCTTGCATATCCTGTGAGACGTCTTATGCATATATGAGCAAATACTTATTATTCTCATCCTTTTTTTTTAAACACAAATGGGAGTATACTATACAAACTGTTCTGTAATTTGCTTTAATAACATACGTAGCTTAAAAAAATCATTCCATTTCAGTACATTAAAAAATCCCCATTATTTTAAATGACTGCATATTGTTCTATTCTATAAATGTACCATTCTACATTTAATTTCTCTCATATTTACTGATACTTAAGTTGATATTTATATTTGTTATTATAAATATAATACTGCAATGAATATTCTTCTACACACACTTTGCACAGTGCAAGCACATCTGTAAAATAAATTCCTAGAAAGTTAGACCATAGTACATATGCATTTGAAATTTTGATAATTATTGCCAAATGACCCTCCGTAGAGACGTAACAATTTACACTCCCACCCTCATCAACAAAATGTTATTAAATGTTTTGATTTTACTAAGTCAAAAGACAGCATTTCAGTTCAATTGAATTTGCATTTCTCTAATTATGAATGAGGCTGAATAACTTTTCATATGTAAAACAGCTACTTGTATGTCCATTGCTAGGACATATTATACTACCCAATAGAAAGTAAATTCATGCCATGTTCTCATTCAGGTTATAAGATCACTTTCCTGGTAAATGTAGCAAGGCAGCATCAAACATTAGTAATCTTAGACAGAATGATGATCACATATACAGGATTCCTGGTCCTAAGATATCTACCTAGGGAATAAATTTCACAACTAGAATTGTCTATAAGTGAATGCATAATAAGAATATAAAATGAAAATTCACCTTGCTATTATATCCAAGCTATGGATATAATGGAACTACGGAACGGATTACTTAAGTCTCAGATCAAAACCCTAACAACTGAAACTAACAAGTATGGTCTCCTAATGGAAACTCCCTTTTGGGTCCCTTCTTAATGGAGTCTCCCTTTATAGTGCTATCTCACTAGTTGCATGCCTCCTAGAAGATAAGACCAAGGGATAAATAAAAATGAAGAGAAGGAAATAAATGTGATCTATAAATCAGACCACCCTCCCATTATAGGTAATTTGTGTCATAACCACCACAAAATACTACAAATAAAAGACTTGAATATTTCTTTGTTGAAATCCAAGTGGAGGAAACAAAATTGAAGCATACTTACTTATAGGATTTATAAAAAGAAATAAAATTTATGGGAAAAGAAGTCCATAAATTTGAAAAAAAATATATAAATATATGAAATTTCCCACTGATTAAACCAGATCGGGATTCATGACTTTATGATTCACCAGAAAGATAAAGTGAAAATGAAAACTCTCTTTGACCAAACAGGAGGCAAGTTATGGGTTAATTATGCAAAAAGGAGAAGAAATACTTAAGAACCTGTGATGGTTAGCTTCATGTGTCAACTTGGCCAGGTGATGGTATGATGGTACCCAGGTGTCTGGTCAAGCAAGCAGCAGCACTGGCCTAACCATTACTGCAAGGACATTTGTGACTGGTTTATAAACCAGAAGGCTGGTTTATTAAATAATCAGTCATTGGCTGCAGCTGTGACTGATTACATCAGTGAAGGGCATGTCTTCCACAATGAGAGAATGCAACCAGCTGGATTTAATCCAATCAGCTGAAGACTTTAAAGCAGCGAGAGAGATAGAGGACCTTCACTATTTCTTTGGCTGACTGGCCAAGCGTTTCCTGAGGAGTTCATTGAAGTTGCCAGTTTGCTGCCTGAGGAGTTCATTGAACATCTTCATTGGAGTTGCCAGTCTGCTGCCTGCCCTATGGAATTTGGACTCCTGCATACCCACAGTTGCATGAGACATTTTTATACATCTTATATTTATAGCTATCTCTTGTTGATTCTGTTTCCCTAGAGAACCCTAACTAATACAACTTGGTACTGGGAGTGGTTCTTGAGAAACAGAATCTTAAAATGGGCTTTTACAACTGGTTTTCTACTCTGATTAGATTCAAAGGTACTGATGATTCCATTTCCAATAATCAAGATGGCACTGACAGTCCATGGCATGAGTTGGCAATGGAGATATGCAAAATATCACCTTTTGATTCTCCTAATCATACTCTGGTATGAAGCAAGGCTCTAGGTAACAGTAATTTTTGTTTTTTTTTTTTTAAATTCAGTTTTATTGAGATATATTCACATACCTACAGTCATCCATGGTGTACAATCAACTGTTCACAGTACCATCATATAGTTGTGCTTTCATCACCCCAATCTATTTTTGAGCATTTTCCTTAGACTAGAAAGAAACAGAATAAGAATAAAAAATAGAAGTAAAAAAGAACACCTGAATCACCCCCCCATCCCACCCTATTTTTCATTTAGTTTTTGTCCCCATTTTTCTACTCATCCATCCATACACTGGATAAAGGGAATGCGATCCACAAGATTTCACAATCACACTGGGTGACTGTTTTTGACACCTTAACAGAGTTTTGCAGAGATAAGAGGTATAATGATGTTGGTTGGTTGCTCTTAGATATGCTGGATAAAGTTATAAGAGAAAGGGACAAGCTAAGGTTTCAAACTTAAAACTTAAGTGCTGTATGACAGATGTAAAGGTTTCTATGTGTGCCTTGAAAGAAGATCTTATTTCCTATGGCCACAGACTTGAGATTTCTGAAAACCAGACCCAGAGTCTCACTGTGAGAGTAGCAGATTTACAATGTAAACTAAAATCTCAACCTCATGGGGTATCTGCTGTTAAAGTATAGGCATTGATTGGAAAGAATGGGATCCTAAAACTTGGGATGGGGACATATGGATTGATAATAATGGCAGTGAGGACATTGGAACCCTGGATTCTGCTGAGTCTTTGTTAAATATACCTGTGGTGGTCTGTCCTGAGGAAAAAGCCACCCCCCCCCCCACACACACCTCCAGTCTGCCCTGAGGAAACAGCTTCCCCACCTCCAGTCTGCCCTAAGGAATCTGCCATCCAACCTCCACCTAAAGAGATTAACCCTTCAGTGCCTGTTAAACCTATAATCACCTCCCCTGAGGAAGCAGCCCTCACTCTTCTGTCTGGAGAGATTAATCCTGTTTCACAAGATGAAACTGCAACAGAATGTCCTGAGGTAAATGGCTTGAAGGATAATTCTAATTCTTTTCATGACCCAACCCCACCACCAGCCTTTGTTTCAAGACCTATAACTAGACTAAAGTCCCAACAGGCTCCAAAAGGTGAGGTACAAAGTGTGACTTATGAGGAAGTGTGCTATACTCCAAAAGAACTGTATGTGTTTTCCAACTTATACAGACAGAAATCAGGGGAATATGTGTGGGAATGGATATTAAGGGTGTGGGATAATGGTGGAAGGAATATAAAGTTGGATCAGGCTGAATTTACTGATATGGGCCCATTAAGCACAGATTCTGCATTCAATGTTGTAGCTCGAGGGGTTTAGAAAGGGCATTAACAGTTTGTTTGGGCGGTTAACTGAAACATGGATCAAAAGGTGGCCAGCATCACCTGAGGTTGAAATGCCAGAACTGTCCTGGTATAATGTAGAGGAGGGGATTCAAAGGCTTAGGGAGATTGGAATGTTAGAGTGGATTTATCATGGAAGACCTGCTCACTCACCCCTGGAATGTCCAAAGGACACATCTTTTACCAGGACTGTGAGGAATAAACTTGTGAGAATAGCACCATCATCCCTGCAGAGCTCTGTCATCGCCCTTCTCTGTAGGTCAGATATTACTGTGGGAACCGCTGTCGATGAGCTGGAATCCTTAAACACAATGGGAATAATTGGATCACGAGTTAGCAGAAGCCACATGGTAGCAGTTAATCGTCAAAGACAAGGTGGGCGTGGCTACCATAATGGAAAACAGGCTCAAAGCAGCAATCAAAATAATCTGACTCACAGAGACTTATGGCGTTGGCTAGTAGATCATGGAGTACCTTGCAGTAAAATTGATGGGCAGTCTACTAAATTCTTGTTTGAGCTGTATAAGTAGAAGAATTCTAGGTCAAGTGAACAAAAGTCTACCCTGAATTACAAAAACAGAGAGACACAGCCCCTTAATCAATTCCCAGACTTGAGAAAGTTTACAAATCTAGAGCCCTTTGAATGAAGGGGAAGGGAAGGCTGGGTATCCTTGGGGAAGGACCCTGTTACACTGCCAAAAATTTATACTGTTAATCTTCCCAGCCTTCTCCAGTGGGACCTATGGCCTTTTACCAGGGTAACTGTGCATTGGGGAAAAGGAAATGATCAGATATTTTGGGGATTATTAGACACTGGTTCAGAAGTGACATTAATTCCAGGAGACCCAAAATGTCACTCTGGTCCACCAGTCAGAGTTGGGGCTTATGGAGGTCAGGTGATCGAAGGAGTTTTAGCTCATGTCCATCTCACAATGGGTCCAGTGGGTTCCCAGACACATTCTGTGGTTATTTCATCAATTCCAGAATGCATAATTGAAATAGACATACTCAGCAACTGCCAGAATCCTCACATTGGTTCCCTGACTCATGGAGTGAGGGCTATTATGGTGGGAAAGGCCAAGTGGAAGCTGTTAGAACTGCTGCTGCCTAGCAAAATAGTAAACCAGAAGCAATGTTGGATTCCTGGAGGGATTTCAGAGATTACTGCACTCTTAAGGACTTGAAGGATGCCAGGGTGGTGATTCCCACCACATCCGCATTCAACTCTCCTATTTGGCCTGTGCAGAAAACAGATGGGTCTTGGAGGATGACAGTGGATTATCATAAGCTTAACCAGGTGGTGACTCCAATTGCAGCTGCTGTTTCAGATGTGGTATCATTGCTTGAGCAAATCAACACATCCCCTGGTACCTGGTATACAGCTACTGAGCTGGCAAATGCTTTTTTCTCAATTGCTGTTAGTAAGGATCATCAGAAACAGTTTGCATTCAGCTGGCAAGGCCAGCAGTTTACATTCACTGTGCTACCTCAGGGGTATATCAACTCTCCAGCCCTGTGTCATAATATTGTCTGTGAGGATCTTGATCATTTCTCCCTCCCACATGACATCACACTGGGACATTATATGGATGATATCATGTTGATTGGAACTAGTGAGCAAGAAGTAGCAACTAGTGTAGATTTGTTGCTAAGGTATTTCTGTGGCAGAGGATGGGAGATAAATCCAACAAAAATACAAGGGTCTTCCACCTCAGTAAAATTTCTAGGTGTCCAGTGGTGTGGGGCATGGTGAGATATCCCTTCTAAGGTGAAGGATAAGCTGTTGCATCTGGCCCCTCCTATGACCAAAAAAGAGGCACAATGCTTAGTTGGCCTCTTTGGATTTTGGAGACAACATATTCCTCATTTTGCTGTGCTACTCCAGCCCATTTACTGAGTGACCAGAAAATCTTCTAGTTTTGAGTGGGGACCGGAAAAAGATGAGGGTCTGCAACAGGTCCAGGCTGCTGTGCAAGCTGCTCTGCCACTTGGACCATATGATCCAGCTGATCCAATGGTGCTGGAAGTTTCAGTGGCAAATAGAGATGCTGTTTGGTGCCTTTGGCAGGCTCCTATAGGAGAATCACAATGCAGGCCCTTAGGATTTTGGAGTAAAGCTTTACCATCCTCTGCAGATAACTACTCTCCACTTGAGAAACAGCTGTTGGCCTACTACTGGGCCTTAGTAGAGACAGAATGCTTAACCATGGGCCACCAAGTTACCATGAGACCTGAGTTACCTATCATGAGCTGGGTGTTGTCTGACCTGCCAAGCCATAAAGTTGGATGTGCGCAGCAGCACTCCATCATAAAAGAGAAATGGTATATATGAGATAGAGCTTGAGCAGGTCCTGAAGGCACAAGTAAGTTACATGAGGAAGTGGCCCAAATGACCATGGTCCCCACTCCTGACACTTTACCTTCTCTCTCCCAGCCCACAGCTACGGCGTCTTGGGGAGTTCCTTACAATCAGTTGACTGAGAAAGAGAAAACTCAGGCCTGGTTTACAGATGGTTCTACACGATATGCAGGCACCACCCAAAAGTACACAGCTGCAGCACTGCAACCCCTTTCTGGGATATCCTTGAAGGAGACTGGTGAGGGGAAATCCTCCCAGTGGGCGGAACTTTGAGCAGTGCACCTGGTTGTTCACTTTGCTTGGAAGGAGAACTGGACTGAGGTGTGTTTGTATTCATGGACTGTTGCTAATGATTTGGCTGGATGGTCAGGGACTTGGAAGGAACATGATTGGAAGATTGGTTACAAAGAAGTCTGGGGACGAGGTATGTGGATAGACCTTTCTGAGTGGGCAAAAAACATGAATATATTTCTGTTCCATGTGAATGCTCAACAGAGGGTGTCTTCAGTAGAAGAAGATTTTAATAACCAAGTGGATAAAATGACCCATTTGATGGATACCAATCAGCCTCTTTCCCCAGCCACTCCTGTCATTGCCCAATGGGCTCATGAACAAAGTGGTCATGGTGGTAGGGATGGAGGTTATTGGGCTCAGCAACACGGACTTCCACTCACCAAGGCTGACCTGGCCACAGCCACTGCTATTGCCCAATCTGCCAACAGCAGAGACCCACACTCAGTCCCCTATATGGCACCATTCCCTGAGGTGATCAACCTCAGGTGACTACACTGGACCACTTCCATCATGGAATGGGCAGCTATTTGTTCTTACTGGAATAGACACATACTCTGGATATGGGTTTGCCTTCCTTGCACGAAATGCTTCTGCCAAAACTACCATTCGTGGACTTACAGAATGCTTTATCCACCATCATGGTATCCCACATGGCATTGCTTCTGACCAAGGAAATCACTTCATAGCAAATGAAGTGAGGGAATGAGCACATGCTCATGGAATTCTCTGGTCTTACCATGTTCCCCATCATCCAAAGGAAGCTGGGTTGAAAGAATGGTGGAATAGCCTGTTGAAGACTCAACTACAGTGCCAACTAGGTAGCAATACCTCGCAGGGCTGGGGCAGTCTTCTCCAGGAGGCTGTATATGCTCTGAATCAGTGTCCACTCTATGGTGCTGTTTCTCCCATAGCCAGGAGTCACGGGTCCAGGAATCAAGGGGTGGAAACAGGAGAGGCACCAGTCACCATCACTCCTAGTGATCCACTAGGAAAACTCCTGCTTTCTGTTCCTGAAGGCTTAAGCTCTGCTGGTCTACAAGTCTTTGTTCCAAAAGGAGGAGTGCTTCCACCAGAAACACAACAATAATTCCATTGAACTGGAAGTTAAGACTGCCACCTGGCCACTTTGGGCTTCTTATGCCTCTGAATCAACAGGCAAGGAAGGAGATTACTGTACTGGCTGGGGTGATTGATCCTAACTATCAAGGGGAAATAGCACTGCAACTACACAATGGAGGTAAAGAAGAGTTTTCCTGGAATACAGGAGGTCCCCTAGAGCATATCTTAGTACTACCATGCCCTGTGATTAAAGTCCACAGAAAACTGCAAAAACCCAATCCAGGCAGGACTACCAATGGCCAAGAAACTTCAGGAAAGAAGGTTTGGGTCACCCCACCAGGCAGAAAACCATGGTCAGCTGAAGTGCTTGCTGAGGGTAAAGGGAACATGGAATGGGTAGTAGAAGAAGGTAGTGATAAATATGAACTATAGCCATGTGACCAGTTACAGAAATGAGGACTATGATGGCATTAATATTTCCTCCTTGTTTGGTTATGAGTATGTTTGTATTTGTCTTTAAAGTGAATATCTTTGCTTTTTTTTCTCTGTCTTATTCATAAGCTGTATTTTTCATTTCACAGTATTTAAGTTAAAGGAAATCAATTTTAAGAGTTAATGTCACCCAAGGACTTGCACCCTATTCTGGAGATATTTAGTGCATTTCTGGTTGTACGCAGGACAGTGGAAAATTGTCAGGTGAAATATATATCTGTTATTGTTCTCTACTTATAAAGTATGGTTTAAAGTGATGTGCATAGCTGCCAAGTTGACAAGGGGTGGACTGTAATGGTTAGGTTCATGTGTCAATTTGGCCAGGTGATGGTACCCAGGTGTCTGGCCAAGCAACCAGCAGCACTGGCCTAACTGTTACTGCAAGGACATTTGTGTCTGGTTAATAAACCAGAAGGCTGGTTTATTAAATCATCAGTCAATTGGGTGCAGCTGTGACTGATCATATCAATGAAGGGCATGTCTTCCACAATGAGAGAATGCAATTAGCTGTATTTAATCCAATCAGCTGAAGACTTTTAAATGAGACAGATAGATGACCTTCACTTCTTCTTCAGCTGATGAGTGAAGCATTTCCTGAGGAGTTCATCGAAGATGCCAGTTTGCTGCCTGAGGAGTTCATCAGACATCTTCATTGGAGTTGCCAGTCTGCTGCCTGCCATATGGAATTTGGACTCGTGCAAACCCACAGTGGTGTGAGACACTTTTATAAATCTTACATTTATAGATATCTCTTGTTGATTCTGTTTCCCTAGAGAACCCTAACTAATATAGAATCCAAGAAAAACTATGTGAAACTGGATAAGGCCAAGAGAAATATAACTTTAGATCACTAAATTATTGGATATTAAAAAGTTTTACTTGGTAAAAGTTTTACTTTTCCAGTCTGGGTCCCTTAATCCTGCTCTTTCTAATGATAGCTACTCCTTATTATGGCTGTAACCTTATGACTTAATTTATACAAAACTCTCCAGCAACAAGTATTTATCAGACCTGAAAAGCAAAGCCATCTCTTTTTTGAGAAAATGACACAAATTGAAGCATATCTGATAACCACTTACGAGACTCTCTGGACAGACTAAAAATATTCAGTCCCCATGTCTAAGACTAAGTGTAGACTTCATATAATTAATGTCTAATCATACAACTGGACAGCATCTGTAGGAGATGTAGCCTGAGCTTTATGGGAGAGGTAAGGCTTCTACCATAGTTTCTGGGAAAGGTAAACTATGGGGAAAAGCAAACATTGATTATAAGTAGTGCATTCAGTAACCTAAGTCAACCTCGAGGTGCCTGGTATGAGGATATGCTTAAAAAGTGCAATGGATTTCATCTAACAATGCCTGAATATAAATTAAATGTTTCTATTAACAGTCATAAAAGTCAGGAAGCATATACTGGTACCATAAGTAGCAGAAATACCAAAATAAGTTTTATTATTTTTTTTAAATCTCAAGTCTAGGATAAAGAATCAGTCTAATACAACTAAAATAACAGAGAACTGCACAGAAATTTTAAGAATCACTCCCTGAAGAGGATGCAGCAGGAGCCTAAACTATAAGACTCTACATGGAATTAAATTATATCTGGATATAAAGTTTACCTGGATTTCACTGGGGCCACCCAACCTTTAAAAATTCCATGTCAAAGAATTACATCAAATTGAAATAAATGTTGCCAATATCTGCTCCACAAAGAATCAGTCAGCATAGCTTAGGGATGAGGAGGCTATTGAAATCAATAAACAATGATGCAGCATGATTTGAACTGCATGAGTCAGTCAAAATTTAATTGTGGGTCAGATTTTGTCCATGCTTAAAGAGACTGAGGTTATTAATAGGTTAGAAATATAAGCAAAAGAATAAAATTTGAGTTGATGTACTTAGAAAAGTATAAAGCAGTGATTAAAAAATAAATCATGATAAACAATTTACAGATTCATACATAAAGAACCAATAATAGCTTGATAATTAATAAGACATAGCCACCTGAGATTGTGCCTTTAGTTCTGGAGTATGACTTTTTTTCTTTTTTTATTAAAGTGTAACATACCTACAGAAAAGTGCAAGGATTATAAGTATATACTTTGATGAATTATCACATGGAACACATCTGTGTAATTACCACACAGATCAAGAAATAAACATAGCAACCATCACTGAAGGTCTCCTTCTGCCTCCTCCCAATTTTTAGTCTCTCCTTCCTCTGCAAAGATAATTGGACTTCTAATACTACTGAGTATTTTGCCTGGTTTCAATTTTTTTAACTGGAATTATATTCTTTTGTATCTGACTTCTTTTACTCAACACTGCATTTGCAAAACTCCTCCATGTTGTTGCATGTTCCTGTGGCATGTCTGTTTACTTCATTTTAGGGTGTAATTTTATCAATGGCACCTCAATAAATTAAAGAAATGAGATCTGCTAGGGGAATTACAATAGCCACTTGTAACCCTCAGGAGTTCCAGTTCATTTTTGTTCTTCCAATCTATAGACTCTTCCACTTACCAGCACTATGCTTATGTATACCACTAGTCCTTAGTGAGTTGTTTTATTGCCTCTGGTTGAGAGTTTAAAACTACAGTCACTGAAGCATAGATAGAAATATCCGGCTTTGCTCAAAGGGATTGTTCTTGCATATTCAACTACTCCTCTGTCTGTGGGAAAGACAGCAATCCTAACAACTGGTCAAGGAATAAGCATCAGTTTAATGCATCTAATGTTAACATCAGTTACCCTTAGAAGACCACACTTTCAAGGTAACAGAGACCCTAATTAATAGTGTAACTTTTATAGCCTAGAAAGGTGCTTTTCAGAATGAAATTACAGTATTTGGATAGAAACTCGGAAGGGGCAGAATCACACATGGACATAAGAGGCCGAGGACAATTGGGACCTTCTTCAGTTTGTAAATTATCTTCATCTGTATCTTAGGTTTATATAAGATAGAGAGGCCATAAAAGTGGATGTTAAATGAGCACATGAAACAAATATATTAGACAAATTAGTAGCCAATTTTAAACTTGTGAATGGAGATCCCTAAACTGCTGGGAAAAAAAGCACTCTTGCCTAGCAACTTGCAGCCGGTTCATGATTGGACTGGGCTCCTATTTTTAGTTGTCATCTGTTGCTGAGCCAGATGAATGCCACCCCCTCCTTTCATATTGCTTTGGATCATGGCCAAATACCAGGATTTACTATTCCTTAAATAGCATAGCTACCATCTGTTCACAATCAATAGAAAAAAAATTGAGATAGGGAATATGACATGGTTTGTTGGCCATTCCTGCCTCATTAGAGTGAAAGAGCTTTGAGCTATTGTTTCCTTCTTTTTTGAATATACGGAATTGTTAAATTGTCATTAAGAGAGTAAGGTAGAGCAAGGCTCAAACCAGGTTTCTCCTTGGAAATAATTAACATAATTCATAAAAAGGTAAATGAAACAATAGTTTAGGATATTCATTCATCTTTATTGCATGATAGCCTGAGGATTTTTGCACATAGCTATTTCATGTTCTATTAAAGAACAGAAGAAGACTAACTTTCAGTGTCCCAAATGAGAAAAGAAAAATGATAATTGGATGTTGTATAGTCAGGTTTCACTAGGTTATGCTATGGCAACAAACAACCCCAAAATACCTCAGTGGGTTTACAATAACAAACTATTTTTCATCCTCATTTTTCAAACCTCATGTTGCCTGGAGGTAGCTGTGGTTCTGTTCTATGTGTCTTTTCTATTCTAGGTTCCAGGATAAGGAGCAGCCCCTATCCAGAACTTGCCATTCTGACAGCAGAGGGAGAGAAGCAATGACAGACCCTGATAACAGTTTGTAAAATTTCTGCTCAGATGTGGCATATGCCACCTATGTTTACATTCCTTTGGCTAAAGTAAGTTATCTGAATAAGTGTGGTAGGTTGAATTATGTACTTCAGAAAACAAATGTTCTTAATTTTAATTCATTCCTGTGGATGTGAAGTCTTCCTAAATAGGACCTTTGGAAGATGTTATTTTTTCATTAAAATGTGGCCCAACTGCCCGTGTTGGGCCTTAATCCTATTACCGGAGGCTTTATGAAGACAACATCACATGCAGGACCAGAAGCTGGAAATCAACTAAACTGGAAGAGAAAGGAGAGGCCATCATGTGCATTATTATAATCATGGGCAGCCAGCCACAGAGCACCACAGTCTTCTGGGAGAAAGCATCGCCTTGGTGATGCCTCGATTTGGACTTCTAGCCTCAAAAACATAAGCCAATAAATTTACGTTGTTTGAGCCAACCCATTTTGTAGTATTTGTGATTGCAGCCAGGAAACAAATACACCAACCTTAACAGCCAGAGTACAGGATGAATACTACTTCTAAAGAGAGAAGCTGCCCATTGGGCAGGGATTTGGTAGAAAGACTCAGGAAACATTTGAAAAAATAATACACTCTACTAGAGCTAACATCACTGTCAACTAATCATCTAAGTTATAAAAGAGACAGTTTTTCTCAGGGAGGAGATGCTGTGATGGGAACATATCCATGGAATTTGGCCATAGAAAACCCTTTTTTTTGTCTACCTCCTCTCTCCTGAAACAGATGGTTGGCATGACAGTGAGGACACTTTAACTGTGTTCTGCTTTAATCTTTAAAACAGTTTAAGAAGAATAAGCTCACAGGAAGAATTCTGAGAAACCGGTGAAGGAAAAATCAAGTTATTGCATATTTTTGAGAAGAAAATAAAGGTACTTTGTTGAAAAATCCTTGTGAGCAGAATCTGTCTTTTAGAGTGCTGAAGCTTTTACTTGCTGCCCTATAGGAATAACTTAGTAATTAATTTGGATCCTCACAAGAAGCAAATGCTACCCCCCCCCCCACTTAAAAATTAAAATCTCCTTCTAAAATACTCCCCTTGGCAGAATATTTGCTCATCCAAAAATATTCTTAGAATTACAACTTCCAGGGAAGAAAACGACCTCATGCTCTCTTTGGTCCCAAGTCCCTTCGAAAGGACTCATTTGACCAACCTGGCTCATGTGCCGCTTCCTAAACCAATCAACCATGCTTGAGGAGTCAGAATCATAAAACAAAGAGCAGTTTCCATGGGAACCATGTGTCTAGTCAGGACGGGTACCCCCAAATAGAGATGACAGGACAATCCCACAGATGACCAACACAACCACTCCTGTCTTTGTGCCTGGTGCTTGTAGCTGGCATTTCAGCTTTTTAAAAGACATTATTCAGATTCCCTTTTCTGTCAATCCCTACACTGAACTGCCTCAGGTGATATACAGACTCAAAGGAGGTTGCTGGATAGAGAACTCCACTTGTGTGACAGTATCCTAGTACAACACACCCATTCCTTATGATGAACAATTTAAAAATACCTCTGAGCATTTACTATACTGAAGTAATATCAAGACTAGAATAAGTGGTATCATATACTCCTTCATTTATTCATTCACTTATTCTTCACTCATTCATTTATACATTCATTCAGCAAGTAATTATCAAATGCTGAAATATGCCAGACACTGAGCTAGGTAGATTATGACTCCTGTGAATATTCAGAAGTTGTGATCTCATTCTCATGGTCATTATCACAAGATCACTATATGTTGCGGGTGACTGAGCTTGTACCTCGACTTACCAGGCCTGGGCCAGGGGACCTGATATCACCCCCTGGGGAGGGTAGTGGGTACGGGCGTTAGTGCCCTCTGCAGCCCCCCCGAGCCTGGGGAGCGAGGTCAAGGCAGCTCCCTTTTCCTCACCCAAAATGCCACTGGCAGGGGAGGCTTGCCGGAGGGAACCGCCTTTCTCCCAACCGCCCTTTCCTCACTTCCTTATCTTGCCCGCACACTCCCCTGTGCCAAGGCAACTCCTGCCACCGCCAGCGCGCATGCACCGTGGCCAGAACAACTCCCGCCCGCTGCAACGGCTCCTGCGTCCTCTCAGAACCAATCCTAGCCCCTCTCCCTTCAGTATTGCCATTTAAGGCTACTTCACCTCCTTTCCAGCCCTACCCTTCTTACCAGCCTATATAACCTGTAATCACCCCTGAATAAATCTCTTTGGCGCATACTCCTACTGGATAAAGAGTGTTTTGTCCTTATCGCCGCCCTCCACACCTTGTACGCCTCCCGCCGAGGACCTGGCCAAGTCCTCCGCCTCGCCCTCGCCTCCGGGAAAGAGCCCCCGCCGCCGGTACCCTTTAAGCAGCCCCGAGAGCTGAGGGCTCCGCTACCGGCCGCCACTCCCCCCAGAAGCAGTAACCGCAACCGCAACTGGTGCCCCGTGTGAGGAAGCGTCTCCACACAACAGTTCGGCAGGTCGCCCGCTCGCCCGGACGCCTCTCCAGCTTCCCGTTTCCTCGCCTGCAAGGTAAGGGCCGCCTCTCCTTCGCCGCTTCCGGAGCCGTGTGAGGTTCACCGCTCCGAAGCCGCTCCTCCCTTCCCCCACGCTCTCTTCGTCCTCTTGTATGCGCACTTCTATGACCCCCGTTCCTCCTAACGCTCTCCCTCTTCCCCTCCATTACTTTGCTGTGGTTCTTTGTATCTTTGTTTCCTCATTTGGCGCCGTGTACCTCTTTACAACCGCCCCCCCCAACTGCTCCCGTTGCCAAAAGGCACTGCTTTCCGCTCTCGCCGTCTCCTTCAGCCTCGCGGCCACGGTTTATCTCATTCTCTCTACTCAGTAAACAACCTCCCCTCCTCCCCCCTCAACTATGAATAATCATCTATCTACGTGCCAGGCACCTCAAGTTCATGCTCTAGCAGGTCTCCTAAACACGCATCACTGTAAAGTGTCTGTTCGGCAACTGCAGGTATACTGGGACCTCCTGCTGCCCTTTAACCCATAGCTTACCACTTACCATCTTTGAAACCCTGTTACTTATGATCGTCTTATTGATCAAGTCACTAACGCCATGAAACATAAGAGCAAGCGCTTCCCTCCCGGCTTGCTCCCCACCTTAATAACCATCTGCTCCTGCCTTCAAGGCTCCCTCCCCCCTGATCGAGGCCCCGTTAAATCCAAGGAGGCCCTATCAACCCAGCCAACAGATTCAGATAGCGATACTAATTCAAATCATGACTCGGACACGGAGTCCTTAGTCGAGCAGATTAACAACGCGCTCGAGGTGACTCCCAAAAAGCAAAATAACACTGCGCCACACCAAGATGGCGAACTTCCTCCTTCTTTTTCCATCGAGGGGAGGAAATGCTCCGGCGATGACATCAGCCCTAAGCTGGGCCGGAAACCGCGTACGCTTTACCCCGCCCTTCCACAGGGCGGAGCTAGTCCGTCATCTTATGCCTTGGGCCCCGCCCTTTCACAGGGCGGGGCTGATCCACCATCTTGTGTCTTAGCCACGCCCACCGCGCCGCCATCTTGCGACGCTTGGGGCCTCCCACTCCCACCTCCCCCTCCGGCGAGCTCCCCCTCGGAGCCGCTACCGGCAGCTGCAGCCGCTCCTTCCACCCTACTGACTAACAACCCCTGGCTGCCTTCTACACCTCAAGGCAACCCTTGGGACAACGCTCCCCCTACCCCCACTCCCGCGCCAAGTCCTCTGCAAGCGTGTCCTCCTTTCTCTCGTGCTTTTCGCTGCTTTCCTCTTAACCTTGCCCCCACCCCACAGAAACCGTATGACTGGTATCCCATTGACTCAGATACTATCAAGCAGCTTCGCAGGGCCGTCAGGGAGGACGGATTAGGTAGCCCATACGCTTCCCAAATACTGCAGGATCTCGGCATGGACTATTGCATCCCCCAAGACTGGGCCTCGCTTGCCCGTTCCATTCTTAACCCCGGTCAGTTTGTTGACTGGCGTGCTCACTTCCAGGCGGAAGCAGCTAAGCAAAGTGAGCAAGATGCAGCCCTTGGAGTCTATCATCCCCCCGAAGCCTATATGGGCACTGGAGCGTTTCTAAATGCGTCTGCTTATATTAATGCACCTGCCACCTTTTGGCCTATCCTTTGGGGAATCACCTTACGAGCATTTGCCAACTGCTCTGCCTGTCAGCCTAATAAATTCACCAAGCTCTTCCAGGAGCCGAGTAAGCCTTTCGCCACCTTTGTCTCCAGAGTCGAAGAAACCTGCGCTCGAAAGGTAAGTGATCCCCAGGCCCAATATTACACGTGCCCATCCTCAAATCCTGGAAAATCGTACTGTAATTCCCCCAACGAGTACTACTGTGCATACTGGGGGTGTGAAACACTAACCACTAATTGGAAGCCTCCTGTTCCTGATCATTACCTTACCCTAAAGTGGGCCCCTACAGGGTGCAAACTCCCTACTGTTAACTGGCTCGGCCAAGAAAGTAAGGGATCCTGCACACATCTTAATCTTACAGTGCAGCTCCCCGCTGATCCCTCCTGGTTACTCAGTCAAACTTGGGGCTTCAGAATCTATGAGAAAGGAACCGACCGAGAATCACTTATTCTAATAAAAAAGGAGGCTATAAGCCAACCATACCAAAATACTGCTTTAAAAACACCCTCTGGCATAGGTCCCAATAAAGTCATTAACCCCCTTTTTCCACAGCTCTCCAGCCGCACCTCAGCTCCAACCAGCCGCACCTCAGCTACAAACAACGCATCGCCAACCCCACCACCCCAGCTTCCTCTGCCCCCTTCTCGTTATTCCTCTCCCCTCCTCAGCCTCATCCAAGCCGCCTTTGCCTCAGTGAACTCCTCCAACCCCAATTTTACCTCATCCTGCTGGCTCTGCCTCTCCACCTCTTCCTCACTGTACGAGCCCGTTGCCTCCAACCTCTCCTTTTCAGAAAGCACAGAAAACAGCCCCTTGGAATGCAATTGGAATACCTCTGCCGTCCCCCTGACCTTTCATTCAGTCTCCTATACGGGAAAGTGCGTCCGCCCTCGCTCCAGTAACTCTCCCGACCTCACTGCCTGTGCCAGCTATTCATCTCCCAGCAGCTCGGCAAAATTTCTCATTCCTCATAACTCCTCCCAATGGCTCTGTTCCTCTACAGGACTTACCCCCTGTCTCAGCACGAATATCATCAGTGAATATAAAGAAACTTGCCTCCTAATTGTCCTTATCCCTAGGGTCTTATACCACAGCGAAGAAGACTTCTTCCTCCGTCTGGAAAGAACTGCAGCTCCTGCCCTTCTGCAAAAGCGAGAGCCCATCACCGCCCTCACAATTGCCTCCCTCCTAGGTCTTGCCGGCACTGGCACTGGAATCGCTGCACTAGCCAGTCAAGGCTCCGCCCTAACTCACCTCAGGGCGGCTGTTGACGAAGACATTCATCACTTACAAAACGCTATTTACCATCTAAAAAATTCTGTCAATTCCCTCTCTGAGGTAGTGCTCCAAAACCGCCGAGGTCTTAACCTTCTCCTCCTCAAAGAAGGAGGCCTCTGCGCCGCCCTAGGAGAAGAGTGCTGTGTATATGCCAATTCCACAGGTCTCGTCGAGGACAGCCTGAAAAGGGTCCGAGAGGGACTGGAAAAGCGTAAAAGAGATCGTGAAGCCACCAGTTATTGGTCCAGTTTTTTCACTCCCATCCTCCCATACATCCTTCCTTTTCTTGGCCCCTTATTAATAATTATTCTAGCTCTCATCTTAGGACCCTGCCTCATCCGCAAAATTGTCCAGCTTCTAAGAAAACAAACGGATGCCATTTTTTCCTCGTTCGTGCAAATCCAGTATCAGCGACTCGCCACCTCTGACGCCCCCCACTCCAAGATGACAGCCAACCCTCCGCGACCTCAACGCCACCGGTCGACTCGCCAACCGCGAGGCCCTTCTCAATCACCTGAACATCGCTCTCGCCTCGAGTTCCAGCTTCTCTAAACCCCTGAACTTTAAACCCCTCACCTTCACCCAGCCCGCTGCAGCGAAGCCATTGTCAAGCGCCCGGGCACCACACCAACACTGAGCTCCAGCCTCGCTGAGCCACCGTCAACCCCTTTTTTCCCTTCCCTGACCTCCCCCTTCCCTCACCCTTAGTGGGCCTCTCCGGTAAAGCCTCTTCCTCTAATTAGAAAAGAAAGGGGAATTGCAGGTGACTGAGCTTGTACCTCGACTTACCAGGCCTGGGCCAGGGGACCTGATATCACCCCCTGGGGAGGGTAGTGGGTACGGGCGTTAGTGCCCTCTGCAGCCCCCCCGAGCCTGGGGAGCGAGGTCAAGGCAGCTCCCTTTTCCTCACCCAAAATGCCACTGGCAGGGGAGGCTTGCCGGAGGGAACCGCCTTTCTCCCAACCGCCCTTTCCTCACTTCCTTATCTTGCCCGCACACTCCCCTGTGCCAAGGCAACTCCTGCCACCACCAGCGCGCATGCACCGTGGCCAGAACAACTCCCGCCCGCTGCAACGGCTCCTGCGTCCTCTCAGAACCAATCCTAGCCCCTCTCCCTTCAGTATTGCCATTTAAGGCTACTTCACCTCCTTTCCAGCCCTACCCTTCTTACCAGCCTATATAACCTGTAATCACCCCTGAATAAATCTCTTTGGCGCATACTCCTACTGGATAAAGAGTGTTTTGTCCTTATCGCCGCCCTCCACACCTTGTACGCCTCCCGCCGAGGACCTGGCCAAGTCCTCCGCCTCGCCCTCTCCTCCGGGAAAGAGCCCCTGCCGCCGGTACCCTTTAAGCAGCCCCGAGAGCTGAGGGCTCCGCTACCGGCCGCCACTCCCCCCAGAAGCAGTAACCGCGACCGCAATATGTCAATCATCTTGAAATTCTAAGCCCTACCATCAGAAAGGTGGTTTTTAACTAGTCTATTAACTCACTTATGCTTGGGAGGTAGTGATTTGGAGGAACCTTCTAATAAATTAATTTGGAAAAGATATATCAAGAGTCATAAAAATGCTTATATTAGTGACCTAGTATCTTGTGTTTCAGAATTTATTCTAAGGGGGAAATGCACAGATGTTTACTTGCTATAAAATGTTTATTTGTTATATAAGGCAGCATTATATATAAAAACCTGGAAATCACCTAAATGTACAAAAATAAAGAAATGGTTAAGAATATTATGATATATCAGTTAAATGCAATATTATGTCCTTTAACAAATAATATATATAAATATGGGAAATTTTTGTTAAGTGGCTAAGTCAAATTGCAAAAAAATCAAGTCACTATGATACATTTTACTTAAAATCTGATGTATGCTCATAACTGAAAGGTAAACAAAAATAAAAATCATTGTATTTAACCACTATGTTAAATATGTTATAATATGTTCAAGCATTAATATGTTTAATCAGATTGTCCCCTTAAGAGACATTTTGGAAAGCATCAAATCAAATAATATGTAGTTTTCAGGTTTATTGATGTGTTTTGATTTTGCATCTTTTTACAAGATGCAAAATCCCAACAACTATTTTTTTTGGTGGTGATAATGCAATTCACCACTATATTAGGTAAAGTAATATGAGCTTCTATAATAAAATTGTCCTAAAAAATGTACGTTAGCTAAAGAGCACTAGAAGTTTTGGGGTTTTTGGTTTGTTGTTTAATTCTTTAGCTAAAATAGCAGAAGAGATGATTTATTATACATGTGCTACACTCAGCCACAAATGAGAAGAGAACTAGTCCAAAATGTCACAGGTCCAAGGCAAAAGAATCAAAAGGGACTGCTTTGGTACAAGCAAGATAGGTCTGTCAGATGTGTTCAGAAGATGCGGCATTGGAAGTTATAAATCCACTGAGAGAGAAGTTCTAGACAGTAATATATAGTCAACAACTTCTACCAGCATCCCTGGCCCCTGACATTCCATATTCCTGCTCCTCTGACTTCCTTGGTGCATATTTAGCCCTTTACTTGGAATTCTGCCTCATATTTCTTTTTGTGCACTTCAGCCTGCACATTTGCTTCTTCCTCCAGTTGGCCCTCGAGGCACAGAGATTTCTATCAAAATGGCGCTAAGGCCAAGAGTAGAAGTTTATTTGTTGCACACCCTGAGTCAAGTGTTCCTAGATGGCAGGATGATCTCTACACTCAGTCATCAGGGGCTCAGGCTGATGGCTGTCCTACCATCTTCAAAAGTTTGAAGATGGTTTTGGTGGTTACTTTCTCAGTTATTCATAAAGAGAAAAGACCATGCAGGAACATGCATGGGGGGTTTTTATGGGCCAAGCCTTACTCATCAATTCTGCTCACATTCCAACTTCAGACATTTGGTTATATCCAATTGCAAAGGAGGCTGTTAAATATAGAGTCATTGTGTGCCTAGGAAGAAAAGGAAAGTAATTTTCATGAAGATCCAGCAATATCTGCCACAATTTCAAATTTCATTCAGGTCCAGATAATAGTTTCCTAAGACATTTTTTTGATATGTGGGTGTGAAGCAGTTGTGAACTAAGAGCAAACACTTAAACACTTACATAGAAACTACTAAGCACCAGAACTGTTTAATTATATATATATATATGTATACACACACACATACATACACACATATATATGTATATATATATAAATGACATATCAATTTTTACAACTCTATATTATCATCTTTTTTCAGAGAGAGAAACTGCATGTATCAGAATCCCAAAAGGAAACAGATCGCGTACCCAAGGTAGCAACTGAAGACATTTAACAAGTGACTGTTTACAAAGGCATGGGAAAAGTTAGAGTTGACCAAGAATGGGTGGTGAAGCTCCCCAGGACTAGCAACACTGGGGTCATTACACCACCTTTAGGTCTGAAGAGGCAGGAAGAGGGAGTAGCGTCAGGAGCCATGGCTGCAGAAGAGGGCTGACTGGTGAGACCTGGGGCTTTTGGTAGAGGAACCCAGATATTGCCAACCCATATGATGGTGAGAAAAAAGTCAAAAGAATAAAAACCTAAATCTTATTCTCCACTTGTTCTCTAATTCTGTGCCATACCTTCCAACCGGAAGCCAGGGGACAAAGGAGGCAATTGATGCAGGTCATAATGTCAGTTTCAGAGGCACAGAGCAGAGTGAAAAAGGATGGCAAACAGATCTGGTGTGTGTGTGTATGTACAGAGCCTATACAATAGATTGGGGTTAAATAAATTGCCCATGGTCACCTAGCTTATAAATGGAGAGGCTGACATCCAAACTTGTGCAGTCTGCCTTGAGAGACGTCGAATTAAACCATTATGCATACTTCCTTTAATCATTTGACTTTAGTAATAGAATTTTGAAGTCCATAAGTGATTTACTTTGTTCCTTACATTGGACCAGATCCAAGATATCCCAATTACATCTCCCTCATTCACCAGTAAACCACCTATATGCTTTCTTAAGAAAGAAATTGAGTGGAGCTTACACTGGAAGTACAGCCAAGTTTGCATCTTATTTTTGGTGCCTAGACTCATGAACTATAGTAACTAAGTTACTATTAATCGTTGAAATGGCAGCAAACAGCTAAAATGGTTTATTCATTGTTTTCATTGTTTTCTATCATTGTTCTGATTTTTTTTAGTCAAAATATGGAAAAGACAATTGTCAATGAAAGTGTAAATTATCAACAATTCAATTTTAACATTACCAAATTTGTGTGTGTGTGTGGAAAAGAGAAAAGAAAGGAGAGATTAAAAAGAGAAGGGGATATATCACATTAACCCCCAAATGAATGAAAACAGCTTGGCTCTTTAAAGCTCTGAGTCCATTTCTTAAAAAGACAGTGAAATAATGTTTCCCACAATCCAGCTTATTTTTCTTCAACACACAAAACTGTACCTTCTCTCCAGATTGGTATGAGCAAATCCTGCCTGCCTGAGAGGAGATAAAATCATGTAAAGAATGAATAAAGGGAATGCCATTTTGGTCACCAGATTCTGGATAAGGAGACTTCCTTTGAAACTTGGAAAAGTAATCATGGAAAAATTCAAGTGAGGTTGTACTTCTTTCTAGGAAGCAAACTGAAAGTTGTAAGTTAAAAATTAAAATTAAAACTTCAGAGTAAGGTAAATTTATGAGTTTACTATCTAGGAAATTCAAGAGAAATCCTCTATTGAATTTGACAATGGTTGTACAGAACTGAAGCATAATCAAATCTGTTAAGTGATTCTGCAGCTATAAATACAATACAAGGATTTGGGGAGGGATTATTGTCACCGTCCCCTTTAAAGAAAAATTCACATTTTAGAAGAATCAGTTGTTATTAATGCCAAAATTGGGCCCCAATTAGATCTCATGTTCACTGCTGTTTCTAATTAAAGTGTGGGATTTCTGGTGAGTTAAATAACAGGATCTGAGAGAGTTTCCCCAATTTTAGATTTTCTCACTGAAGATGAGTGTTTTCTATTATAGGAAGGAGACTCTTCCTCCTCTGAATAACGCATTAGGTACCAATATTTTAATATCTTACAGTGACAGCGACATAACATCATGTATTTTGGGGGACTTTCAGATTACATTGTTTAAGAGTTTCCCTGTCCTCAATTCTAAGCTCAAGTTTATCTGGCCCTAGAAAGAAATCTCAAGCTGTTTCCATTCTTGATGATAACTCCCTGTCTGAATTCCTGTAACGTTTGCATCTGTTCTACTGTTTCCAAGTCCATTCTTAATTTGATCCTTCAGAGTCTAAACACCTCCAGGGCTGTTTCTTGTATTCTTTTGTAGCTCAAGTACTTAAATCATAATATGCTTTGAATAAAAATATGTGTTGACAATGACAGTATTTAAATTTTTGAACTCTAAGAAATACACACTAAACTGTTTTAAGTGATTATGTTACTATTTTAAAAAATGAATCTCTTAATTCAGTGAGAATTCTGGCATCTTTATGGAATTGAGACTTCAGAACAACGTAATCTCTAGGAACTAGCTCTTTAAATTGAAATTTTAACTAGGTCGTTATCTGTCATATTAACATGTAGACCTGAAAGGATCAGGAATACCAATACAAGATTCAAGAATTGAATTCTCATGTTTAATCCACTTTCATGTAGATAATAATATAATGAACATAAGCACTTGCTGAGAGCTAGGTACTGAGCTACTATGTAATAATTATTATATGCTATTATATAATAATTCCTATATAAAGGCAACTTTTAATGCTTTCCTGTTTTACTTAGATAATATCCAAACTTTCCCATGATCTCCTAGACCCTCCTAAATCTCATCGCATATTATTCGCCACCTTGCTCTTTCTAGTTTAGCTAAATGGCCTTTTAAAATTTCTTCATCCAATGCACCATGCTCTTTCTAACTTCAGGAACTTTGCATGTACTGTTCCCCTGTGCCTAGAATTCTTTTTTACTACTTTCAATAACTAACTCCTACTCATTGTTTAGATCTCAGTTCTCAGGTCACTTCTCCAGAGAGGCTTTTCCTGACCCTTCTCAAATCTAAATTTGTTCCTTCTTGTTATTCTCTCTCTCTCTCAGTATTCATTCTTGTCCTCGATTATCACTCACCAAAATTTGTCATTTTTCATTTACTTATATATGTGTATTTAAAGGCCTGTCTCCTTCACAAAACTGTAGCTCCAGGAGGGCAGGAACCAACTCTAATTTACTCACCATTGCCTATGAATGGCACTCAATGGTATTTATTGAGTGGATGAATTAATTAATACATCAAAAAAAGAATGAGTGCTATAGCATTGAAGTATGGTATTTTCTAAACTATAATCTTAAATGACTTCATTTTTAAATAGTTATCCAAAAAGTTATAATAGTTAGGAAAAAGTTATATGTCTAACTACAAAAAAGTCTCTTGCTTTTTTTTTACATTGCAGATAAACAAGTTTTTTTTTTAAAAATAATCCTTTATTTCATGATTTAAAGTGGTGATTATTTTCCCACACAAGTAAAAACCATCTTACCACCTCCGAGACACAAGCCCTTGATTTAGTCACGAGGGAAATTGAAGAAAATATTCAGAATATCAATCATGAAACACTTCAAAATATTAAGCTATAATAGAACAGGGAAACAGCTGAATAGGACCATTTAATGACCAGTCCTTTTGTAGGTGGTTAGATTGTCGGTTCCAAAAGGCCTTCTCCAAACTGTCCTACAACACTCAGTTTTCCAGTTTTAAAAATTCTACAGCATATAGTATAGCCCCCATTTTTGCACTTAATCATATAAAACTTTGAACTGATACTTAATATTTCATTTCCTATCTTTTCAAATAGATGAAGTGCTTTTTCTAGAGAGTAGAGGCTGTTTCTTAAATTTCTTTACACTATCCTCAATGCAGTGCAATGCACGTAGGTTGCATAGTAAATACTTGCAAAACAAATAAATTCCTAATTATTTATGGCATTTACATGTAAAAATGCAGTAACTAGCAGATCGCTTTGATTCTACTGCATTCACTGGCAATAGGAGACAACTGCAGAAAGGTTCATGGAATTTGCACGGTGGATTAGTGAGACAGAATTTTCCAAAGGGTTCCAGATATTTACTGAATGCCAATATGTGCCATGGTTTTATTAGACGTTTATCTCATTTGACACTTCCAATAACTTTATAAGATTGTTGTCATTGTTAACTACTTTTATTTTGCAGTTAAAGAAATTGAGTCTATGGTACCAAAATCTGTATTAGGGTTCTCCAGAGAAACACACCAACAGGATATATATATTATTTTTTAAGTAATTTGTTTTAGGAATCGGCTCATGCAAAAAGAAAGAAATAAAAAAGAAACTGAGTCTAAGTTAATTTTTAAGACCAAACAGCTAATAAAAGTTGTAATCTGAATTCAAACTCAAATCTATTTGACCCTAACACAACTCTTTCCAATAACCCACTCTACCTTTGGAGAACCAGAGAACAGAAGTGACTATATAATGGTGTGTGTGGTTGGAGTAGGGGAAGTAAATACAAAGGGAAGGAAATAAAGCCTAAATTTAGATGTTGAAATAGTCACCTAGAAAGAAAAGCCGAGACATTTCCTCTCACGTCTGCTAAAACAAAGATTACATGAGGAGAGATACTAGAGTAATAGTAGCAATAGTATCAACAGATACTAGAGTAATCCAAGAAACTAAACAATTGCTAAAACCAAGTCCCAACTGATACAGCTACCCATGGAAGGTTAAGACCAGGAAGAGATGGTCACAATGAGGTCCCAAGGAAAGTGTCACACACACTTTTTGTGACATATCAGAGCCACAAAAAGGAACTAGCTTGCAGTCTGAACTTAAAGGCTTTCTGTCTCAGTCTGCTGTGAACAAGGTGGAGGACTCCTCAAAGATAATTTTCTATTTATTAAAAAAATTAAACTTAGTAGTAAGGCCACAAGAAGATTAGAAACGCCTGTTGTACATATCTGATATTCTCAGCTTACGGTAGGAGGAGGAAATTATGTTAGCACCAATTGACAAAAAGGATTATTTTCAAGCTCACAAAAACGTACACTGACAAAAGTGTCATATATGTGTATGTGTGTGTGTATGTGCGTATATATATGTATATATATGAAATGAATATATGAATGAATAAAATGTAAAGTAAAATTCCAAGAGTACAATTATCTCGAAGCAATGCCTATATTTGCAAAGATGCTAAGCTCATTCACAGGGAGATTCTCTTTAAGAAAAAAAAAAAAAAAACACTAAAAATCATCTGGTAAATATTCTCTCTGAGTTTGTGTGGAAATGCAGACATTTTATGTGACTTATTTCAAAATCACAAGACGTTTAAAGTGTCAATTCAGTCTCCCCACATTGTTATTGGGAATAGAAAGGTAACTGCTGTCACTTTTGCTCTTTGTGTAAGAAAAATCATTGTGAAATTCTACAGAACATACCTTAGAGACCATGATGTTACTGCAGATATCACCTTCACGTTTAAAAATAACTTGCAAATAATTAAAGTATGTTGTTACCAAAATTTATAGGTCTTTTTGAAACTTTTACTTCTTTCTCTTTAAAAAAAATTGTAGTTTCTTCAAACTTTTAAAAATGTGTACGGGTTTACAAGGCTTTTTCTAAATTGTCTTAAGCTATTCAAATATGCCATTTTGGTCATGACATTTTTTAATATGGAACTTTGAACTGGCAGTAAACAAGAAACTAGAGTAATTAAAATTGGAGCTGCAGTTTAGTTGCTGGAGAATCCAGATTTCTCAAAGAGAAACAATTATGTTGCCCCCTATAATTCCACTCACCGCAACTCCTGAGGGCCTTCCAATGGCCTTTCCCCAGAATGCATTTTAAGGAATACTCCCGCAAGATAATTATTACAAACACATTTGGTGGTCAACTAAGTTAGGGGAATGCTGCATATTACAGCCTACCTCTGTGAGATTCCTAATGCACATTAGCATAGCAGAGTCTTCAAAACATTTTGAAATATGTAAACTTCTTTATCTTTGCAATGCCCAATGTTTCCTAAACTTATCAGATAATAGAAACCTTTTGTTTCCCAGAGAGAACCTAGTAATTTCCTGCAGAGCTCATAGTCCAAGGAACAAACTCTGGGGAATGCTATTATATAGGGTTTAACTGGAGAACTGTAACATGAACAACCAACAAACAACAATAGAAAACACTAATAGGGGCAGTAAAGCTTTAAAACAACAACAAAAAAAACTTCATTTAAACCTATTATGGTTTAAATATTTGAATGATAGCTCCTATAGAAAAGTTTATATTCCTTGGAAACAAGTCCCAAAATGTAAAAACAAACAAACAAACAAAAACAGTTATTCTAATTGGGCTCATCTTGACTTATTATTAAAAACTGCCTTATCAGTATTAAGCCACGGTTTTAAAGGGTACCTCAAATATGTTGGGACATACAGATAAATGGGTTTGAAGCTGCGTGATTTTTATAAATGCAAAGAGTGATGTGTTGAAGTCTCCCACAATTATTGTGGAAACATCCATGGCATCCTTTAGTTTTGCCAGTATTTGTCTCATGTATTTTGTGGCACCATGACTGGGTGCATAAACATTTATGATTGTTATTTCTTCTTGTTGAATTGCCCCTTTTATTAGTAGTAGTGACCTTCTTTGACTCTCCTAACATCCTTGCATTTAAAGTCTATTTTATCTAAGATTAATATTGCTACTCCTGCCTTCTTTTGGCTGTAGCTTGCATGAAATATTTTTCCATCCTTTCACTTTCAATTTCTTTGTGTCCCTGTGTCTAAGATGAGTCTCTTGTATGCAGCATATTGATGGTTCCTATTTTTTGATCCATTCTGCCTATCTATATCTTTTAATTGGGGAGTTTAATCCATTTACATACAATGCTCTTACTGTGAAGGCATTTCTTGAATCAGCCATCCTATCCTTTGGTTTATGTTTGTCAGATATATTTTTTCCCTCTCTCTCTTAATGTCCTTTAATGAACCAATACCGAATCTCTTTAGTACTGAACCTTTCTCCATACCTCTCTCTCTTTTCTTTGTTTCTCTGTCAGTAGGGCTCCCTTTAGTATCTGAAGTAGGGCAGGACTTTTATTAGCAAAATCTCTCAGCATTTGTTTGTCTGTGAAAAATTCAAGCTCTCCCACAAATTTGAAGGAGAGCTTTGCTGGATAAAGTATTCTTGGTTGGAAATTTTTCTCTCTCAGAATTTTAACTACGTCATGCCACTGCCCTCTTGCCTCCATGGTGGCCGCTGAGTAGTCACCACTTAGTCTCATGTTGTTTCCTTTCTATGTGGTGAATTGCTTTTCTCTTGCTGCTTTCAGAACTTGCTCCTTCTCTTCAGTATTTGACAATCTGATCAGAATATGTCTCAGAGTGGGTTTATTTGGATTTATTCTATTTGGAGTTCGCTAGGCATTTATGCTTTGTGTATTTATATTGTGTAGAAGGTTTGGGAAGTTTTCCCCAACAATTTCTTTGAATACACTTTCTAGACCTTTACCCTTCTCTTCCCTTCTGGGACACCAATGAGTCTTATATTTGGATGTTTTATTTTATCTATCATATCCCTGAGGTCCATTTCAATTTTTTAAATTTTTTTCCCCATTCTTTCTTTTGTTCTTTCATTTTCTGTTCTGTGGTCCTCGAGGTCGCTGATTTGTTGTTCAGCTTCCACTAGTCTTGTACTACGAGTACCCAGAATCTTTTTAATTTGGTCAACAGTTTCTTTTATTTCCATAAGATCATCTATTTTTTATTTACTCTTACAGTTTCTTCTTTATGCTCTTCTAGGGTCTTCTTCATGTCCTTTATATCCTGTGCCATGCTCTTCTTCACGTCCTTTATATCCTTTGCCATGCTTTCATTGTTTGTCTTTAGTTCTTTGATTAATTGCTCCAAGTACTGTGTCTCCTCTGATCTTTTGATTTGGGTGTTTGGGTTTGGGTTATCCATATCATCTGGTTTTATCATATGCTTTAAAATTTTGTGTTGTTTTTGGCCTCTGGGCATTTGCTTTACTTGATAGGGTTCTTTTAGGATATGTAGGATTATTCAAAGCCTAATCTCTAATTTGTCAGATCTACAGCTTGGTGGAGGACATTTTCTCTAACTAACCAGCCAATGGCATCCGGAAGTCACCTATTCCCCCCAAGTCAGTTCTCCCCAACTTTGTCTTTGTGGTGTGTGGGGGTCTGATTCTTGTGGGGTCCAATTGGTGTATGAAGTTTGGGTGTGTTGTTGGTGCTGTCCACCCTGAATGTGGGGCATGTGTCTGAGTGGTTGTGAAGGGAGGGCAGCTTTAACAATCAAACTTCCCAAGTGTTCCTGGAGATTTAAGGCTGTTTCAAGAGTCTAAACCTTCATTTCAGTCTCGCCACAGATTGTCTCTGCCACTGACCCACAAGTCTTTGGTGTTGGCGTATGGTCCCTGGGATTTCCGAGTGGTTCCCTCTTCCAAACTCTGCCCTCCTAGGGCCTCTGCTGAGGGAAGGTTGTGCTATGCCACAGGTGAGTGCCATCCCCCTAGGGAAGTTCTGGGCCACTGGGCCTTGTAGGGGCATTCCCAGCCTGCTGAAAGGATGGCTGAATGGGGCATGTTAATTTCCCCCTTTTCACACAGGTCCACCTTCCCAGCTCTGGGACAGTTAGCTGCGGGTGTGCGAAAGGCTATTGTCCATGCCTTATATTGTGGCGTGTACATGTGTTACTGGAAACACTTCCTGTCAAACTGGGTTTTTTGATGCAGCTCTGGGCTGTGGCTCTGGCACCAGGCAGAAGCGTTCCCAGCCCAGTGGGAAGATAGCTGCAAGGGGTATGGTTTGTTTCCCCTTTTGGCTCACCTCTGCCTGCCTCGCTCTGAGACAATTAGCAGTGGGTGCGCAAAAGGCTATCTTCCATGCCAGATATTGAGGCGTTCGCAAGCCCGTTCCTGCAGCGCTTCACTGTGCGGTTCTTGTTGCCGTATCTGCAGCCACTTTTGGGTTTTCTTAAAAAAGAACTAGTCCACCTCCAAAAGCCAACCCTCGGTTTCCCCACACCACAGCATGGCTGCCAGATATCCAGCATCTTACTCACTCGTTTCAGAGTGCAGACTCCTGGTTTCACCAAGTGCACCATCCCTGTGGATTTAGCAGACCTTGTCCAGCTGGTGTATCGCTGGAATGGTGTTCTGGGTCACTTTCTTGCTTTTATCTAGTATCCTTCATGGAGGTGCTTTTTTTGCCCTGTCTCTCCTACCTGCCATCTTAGGTTCTCCTGTAATGCTTCTTAAGAGCACAGTCTTCATCTGATCCATATTTGCACCCACACAGTACCTGGTACATTTAGAAGCCCAGAAGCATTTCTTTTATTAAAAACTTAACTAAATTTGGTAAAATAAACAAACATCTTGAGCTATGAAAAGTATCTTATATACCACTCCAAGATTCTTTTTCTTTTAAAACTAAATAACTAAAATAAGTTTTATTTTTCCTGTTGGGACTGAAGAAGTCTGAGAAATTTGCTTTCTTTGGAGGAAAAGAGCTAAATGAACCCAATAAGTAAAGAAATTAGATTATAAAGTACTAAATTTTCAGATCTTACTAACATCTTCTCCTGGCTTTGACTCCTAAATAGCTTTTAAATTACTTCCCATGCTCTTTTAGCATGGGATGTATCTGAACTCTGGGAAACATCCCTGCCAGGGTGATTTCTAGAGGCAGGAAGAAGATGAGAGACACTTGCCCCAGGCAAGCACATGACAAAGCCAACAGGAGAAAATAAAGGTGGAGAAGGGGGTGGTGCAAAAGGAAGCTGATAATTTGGAATTGAGGTGGAAAACACCAAAAGATATCATAGATTATAAGCAGAAGTCAAACTCAAGAAATGGTAGAAGCAAATTACAAATCTGGCAGAAAGTGCTTTTTATAAAACTATGCTATTTTTAAAAGACTCCACCCAAATCTCTTCAGTTGCTACCTGGTATCATCTAATATATATCCAAAGAAAGGTAAAATCTACAGATAAATCTTAGTGAAAACACTAAGTATAACCCCAAAATAATTTTTATTTTATTTTATATTCAAGAAAGTATTAATAAAAACACTAAATGAGTGTTCTCTATGTTATTGGCTCAATGCACTTTATAGGATTATCTTTTGTATCCTTCAGAGCAGCCCTGAAAATTTGGTTTTATCATTTTCTTTATTTTACTGATGAAATAACAGAGTATTTGCCATATCTACAACATCAATGTCTAGGAAGTAAGGATTAGAACCTAAGTCTTTTGACACTAAACTCTAATGTCCAAGAAGACAGACTCTATTGCCTTTCAATTCAGAAAAATAATATATAATATGCATTTATTATATACTATTTAGGTGTTCCTGAGATCCTGAAAGTAGAACATTTTAAGAATCAATGTCTGCTTCAAACTAATAACAAAGAGGCAATAAGACAGGTGAGGGTGGGATGTTGGAGGGGAAGGTTACACAACATTCTCTGCATTTCCTTCCAATCTTCCAATCTAAGAGGATTGAGAATAGTTACATATTCCCTCACTCTTTTCCTCCTCTATCTTTTTTTATCTCTCTGAGGTACTGAGTTTACTAGGAAAGCTGGACAAACTAGTTCATTTTGGAAAAGTTGAGATTTAATTTATTAAAGAAGGCATATTTGGAGAAGAAAGAAATGTTCATAAAAAGTTTCAAAATTGACAACTCTGAGGATGGTATGAGAGAGCCAGGCAGTTGTGTTGTGATGTGACTTCACTTCTTAACAGGAAGGTTGAGAAACCTTTGAAAGGGCAAAGATTTTGTTTGTAATAATTCAGGAATGTAATTTATGAGGTTTTTAACTCTTCCAAAAACCACTAGAAATGAATTCTGTTGTGCTTCCTATATGTGTAGATGTTGAATCATCTTTCTTCCTCTACCTGACAAGGACTTTTAACACAGCTGTCTACCTGACATTTCAATTTTCTAATTTGCTTTGTGGAAAAAAAACAAAAACTCTTTGACATACTGGCTGAGTAAACTGTGTAGGAAGGAAGGAATCTGTCTGCTTCCATTTGAGGGAGAAGACTGGGGATGCTGATTAAGGACATGTGGAAAAAAAAACAGATAAAGGAAAGGGAAATAAAAAGATGTAGAAAATATTTAAAGACAGTGGGAAGAGACTGCAATAAAACTGGCACCATGAATTTACACTTAACATTTTCTCATTGGTTCTGTCATATGAGTGTCCATCTTTAGCCATATGAGTGTCCTATTTTCCCAACTGGGTTGTGAGTTCCTTTCAACCTCAGCACCTAACTAAAAGCTTTTCTCTACACTGACTACCAAAAATCCTTGGTTCTCTACACATGATAAACAACAAAATGGAGATTTGGGGGAAATACTGCTCAAACACAAGATCTTACCAAAAAGGGAATTATCCCAAAAGGGAGAGGGAACAGAGGTAAGGGCTTAGAGAGATGATGGTTTGCTTCAGCCTAGGAAGCTGATGAGATCCATAAATTCTATGAATAGGATATCAAGGAAATAGCAGTTTTCTATGTGCTGGGTGGCAAACAGCTCTGTTGGCCTTCAAATAACTAGGTTTTCCTGGACCCTGCCTGGTTCGGCAGTAACCAGTGTGGAACAATGAAAGGAGGAGCATTTCAATTGGACTCTGTTGGGAGGGAGAGTGTCTAAGACTAAATTTCCAACCAGCCTGGCAGTGTGGGGGCTTTGGTTGCATTAAGATGACTCACAGGAAACATCTCTTGTATAGATACATTTGTGGAATAAATGTCTTTCAAGTGTTTTAGGCCTTTCAAGATGCCAAAGGGGAAATATATATTTTTTATAATGAAGCATATCCTTCTTATTTGTAGGAAATATACTAAAGTATAGGGAAATAAAAATGATATAATATCACCATCTAGAAATCACCACTGTTGGTATTCTGGTTTATTTTTTTTTCATTCCCTCCATTATCTATGTAAAAGGCCAAAATTTTTCTGTAAAACTGTCTTTTATGGAAAATGGAATATTTATGTAATTATAAGCAGTCATTTATTTCTACTATATTTCATGTCTTCCATGTGAAAATTACATTTATAATCAACTTTGTTACCATATGTAAAACAATTATTTAAAGCTGGTTCTATATGGCTAAATAGTTTTATTGTCAACATCACCCAGCCAGAATTTCATTATTCTTGAGGGACTATTCTTAGTCATTCTTCATTGTTCCATAGGACATCTTCAAGTAGATTATTCAGGCAATCTTGTGGCAGATTAGTTTTATAGTAAACAACAAAATATGGTAGTTAAAAATACATGCACTTTGAAGTTATATAACTTAGGCTTTGAATTCCAGCTTAACAATTATTGACCTAGTGATTTTAGGAAATTTATTTAATATCTCAGAAGCATGATAATAATTGCCCTTTAAGGTAACTATAAGGATTAGATAAAATAACCTCTGTTAACACTGGATTTGCCTGGCATCTCCTTATTTTTCAGTGAATGATAACTGGTATTAATATTATTTCAGGATAAAACTATCCCAACTACAACATGTATTGAAGCTATAGCTCTTGTCAGCAATATTTGGTCCTATGTTACCCATCTCCAAAATTCATTGACAGCTGATTAGATCAAGTGTGGATTCCTAATCTAAAGGCATCGAATCCATAGGCTGATATCAAATTAAAAATCAAGTGACCAACAGTGGTAAGCTGGGTTAATCATATTGTCATTTCTGGGATTCTGACATATATAATCATGTAGGCACTACAGGAAAGGATATTATTCAGGCTAAAGGGAAACTATGCCTGATGAAAAGTCAGACCTACAGGAAATAAATGGCAAATAAGTAGATTAAATGTAAAAGACTGAGTTTTTTCCTGATTTTTCCTTAAAAAACAACTGATTTTTTGTTGTTTAAAGCAAAAACAAAACAAACAAACAAAAAGAAAAACAAAAAAACAGTGTGAGGTGTACAAGGAAAAGACATTCAACAATATAAACAATAGCTCAAAATACATGCTATTGGAAAAGTAAATAAAATTATAGTATATTTTTTAACTGAAAACTTGGAAGTGGGAATTGGGAAGCATAAAGTATCACGTATATAGTGTGAAGTGGTACAATATTGACTCTAAGTTTTGGTAAGGATGCATACTATTAACTAGAGCATCATATTATAAAGACACAATAAGATAATAAAAGAGGTATAGCATTAGAGGAATCACTTAAAAAATAAAACATATATGACTGAAAAACCAACAGAGGAAATACAATGGAATATGAAAAAATGTTTGATTAACTCAAAAAAGGTAGGCAAAGAGCAGCAGAGGAATAAAAACAAAAAATCATCAATGAAAAATAAATAGTGACATGGTGAATTTAAACCTAACCATCTGAATAATTATATTAAATTTAAAATTATATTAAATTTAGAAGAACTTAATGCTTTTGATGTTTAGTTCATATGCCAACTTGTCTAAGTTGTGGTGTCCAGTTGTTCAATCAGGTAAGCACTGCTCTGATTGTTACTGTGAGAGTATTTCATGGATTTAAATCATCAGTCAGCTGATTGCATCTGTAACTGATTACATCTACCATCAACTACGGAGACTGCCCTCAGCAATGAGAGGTCTCATCCAATCAGTTAAATGCCTGAAAGGCAGAAATGAAGAAGCAGTCGCAAGGAAGAATTTCTATCTCTACCTCAGCTTCTCCTGGGGAATTCATCAAAAACCTTCATCCGACTTCCCAGCTTGTGACCTGTCCTACAGAATTCGGACATGCCCATCCCTGTGGTTGTGTAAGCCAATTCCTAAAATAAATCTCATAATATTTATATTATATATTTGGGACTGCGTGTCTGTGTGTATACATTCTCTTTCCCTGGAGAACCCTGACTAATATAACGCTTCAATTAAAATCATAAAAATGCAAGACCCCACTATAAGTTGTTTATAAAAGATACAGTTAAATACAAAGACATTAATGAGGTGAAAGTAAAAGGATGAAAAAAATATGTATTTCCCAAATAATAAACATAAGAAAGCTGACTGCTTTAATATTTCTATTAGTAACAATATTACTCTCAGAAAGGGACATTAGCTAAAGATGGGAGGGGTGATTCATCAGAAAAGCATCCAATCCTAAATGTGTATGTATATAATAACAGAGCTTCACAATCCATGAAACAAAATCTAACATAATTAAAGACAAATATTCACAATCATAACTGGAAATACTAATATTCCTCTCAGTAATTGATAGCGCAAGTAGACAAAGAACTGTAAGGACACAGAAGTTATCAATACTACTAATAAACAATTTGACATAATTGATATTTATAGAACATTATACCAAAAAATATGCTGAATACACATACGTTTCAACTGCACATGGAACTTTCACCAAAACAGGCAATGTATTGGGCTATAAAATAAGCCTCAAAATAAAAGTAATTAAATTAGAAATCAATATCAATAAGAAATCTAGAAAAAGCCATAAATAGTTGAAAAATAAACAGCACAGTTCTAAAAATAACCATAATTCAAAGAAGAACTAAAAAGAGGGACTAAAATGATAATGAAAACATAACACATAAAAAATATGTGGGATACAGCTAAAACAGTGCTTAAAGGTAAGCATAACTTGAAATGCCTATGCTAGGAAAAGAGACTAAATTGTCTAAATTATCACCGTAAGCTAGGAAAGGAGCTAAACCCAAAATAATTAGGAGGAGATAAATAATAAAGATAGTGGCAGAAATCAATGAGAAGGAAAACAAACAATAGAGGAAATTAACAAAGACAAAAGTTATTTTTTAAAAGATTAATAATCTTGATAAAAACTAGCAATGTTAAGAAAACATAAACAAATTATTAAAGTTGGGAATGAAATAGAGGAAATCTCCAACATTAAAATTACAATAAGGGATTATGAATACTTTTATGTTGATATATTCAATAATTTAGATGAAATAGATGAATTCATTGAAACCAATTATCAAAACTCAAGAAGACAGGATATCTGAATAGCCTTATATTTGTTAATGAAATTAAATTGATAATCAAAAACCATCTACAAAGAAAACTCTAGGCCTGGATGGTTTCAGATGGTGAATTCTCTGAAACAGTTAAGAAGAAAATAACATTAACTTTATACAAATTCTTTCAGAAAATAGAGAAGGAGGAAATAGTTTCCAACTCATTTTATAAGGCTAACATAACCCTGATACTCTGATAAAGACATCAAAATATTGATAAATTACAGACAAACATCCTTCATGAGGATACACAAAAATCTTCAATGAAATAGTAGGAAGCTGAAAATAGTAATATAAATAAAAGAATAATACATTATTATTAAGTAAAGTTTATTCTTGCAATACAAGCCTAATTCAGCCTGTAAAAATCAATGTATTCCAATGTAATTCAGAATAAATGGGGAAAAAATGACAAAATGTAGCATCCATTTATCATAAAAACTATCAACAAGTCAGGAATCAAAGGGAATTTTCTTAATCTCAATAAAGAGCATTGTGAAGAACCTACACTCACATCATACTTAATGGTATGCTTAATGGAATGCTTTGTTTCTAAGATCAGGAAAAGGCACAGATGTCTGCTTTCATCCTTTCTATTTGTCCAAATATTTATAATGGGATTTCTAGCCAGAGCAAGAAGTAAAGAAAAAGAAATACAAAGAATAAACATTGACAAAGAAGTAAACCTGTCTCTATTTGCATATGATAGAACACACTGCATAGAAAATACTAAGTAATCTATAAAAAAGCCACAAGAACAAACAAGTAATTCACAAGATACGAGGTCAATATTCAAAACAAACTGCATTTTTATATATTCACAACAAATATTGAAAAATGAAACTAAAATAAAAATGCCACTTACAATAGCACAAAAAACCCAAGGCCTTATGACTTTGGGGTAGACAGGACACAAAAAGTACTAACCATAAAAAAAAAAAAAAATCCAATAGCTTTTAGGCAATATGGAAAGAATTTGAGCATCTATAGTTATAGAAGGAATGCCTTAGAAAACTCTCACTGTACTGATACCTCAGTTGTACCATAGTTTGCAATAGGGGCAAAACACAGGGCTTTCTCCCAGTGCTGAACGGATCAAAACACAGCTGATCCTTAAAAGAAAGTGAAAGTTCAGGTTGCCGGCTTCTGCTAAGCCCTCTGTCAATTCTCATCTTCATCTTTGTTTCTCTGAATTAAAGAGTATCGTCAAGGACCACTAGGATCTTCTCCCTCACATCCAGGAAGATGTTCTGTCAGAAGAGAGGGTGTCAAGTTTCATCTTTTGTGTCTTCGTTCATTCAATTCATATTTATTGAAAGTAACTTTATGCCTGGGCAGAATGCAAGTGTTGGGTATATTTTCTGAAACAAGACATAGTCCCTGCTCTCAATTTGAAGAGCAGATAAGAAAACAGGTAACTAAAACAACTAAATAGTACAGAGGAATGAGTAGAATATGATAATATGGGAGTACTTAGGAGGAGCACCCAGCCCAATTCTGTGTGGTGAAGATGTGATGTCAGTGAAATGATGTCTAAGTTAATTCTAGAGAAATGATGGGAGGTAGCATGGGTGAAGAAAATTCTACTAGCAAAATATTGCTCACAAATGACCCATCCACGGTTTCCTGTGTAAATCGTTCTCTGTTGGCATGGTCTATTGATTATTTAAGAAGGAGTCTCTGTTCATGATATCTTATCCTAGAAGCTTTCAAAAAATGCTACTTAAGTTGGAGTCTAAAAAAAATTCTTTGCCAACTGTTACTTAGATATTAAAAACCATTACATACTTTCTCCCATTAATGATTTCTTTTAAATTTGACATGAAATAACATCTTCATGATGTTACATTTTTGTTTACTCCTCACTTTTGTCTCCTTGACCTCCTGTCTTATTAAATATGCATCATTTGGGTGTTTAATGAACTCTTTATTCAATATTAAATAGTAAAAGCAAATAACAAATACACACTAACATAAATGTCCTATGTGACCAATATCTTCCTAAGTCATTATTCTGTCCTTTTTCATAAATGGAAGTTCTTTCAAAACACAAGCAACTGAGGGAATTTATAAAGTTTATTACCTATTTGAAACCATGTTCTTCCTCCAAATGATTTCACATACAATCTTGTTTTATCAGAATTCAAAAGCTTTCTGAATTATAATGTCTGTGAGTAAAACTTTCATCTCTTCTGAAAAAGACAGCTGTTATAAAACTTGCAACATTCTTCATAAGGTGGCATAGAATAACTAACATATCTTTCTATAGAACACACATTTATTCTAGGTGCCAGGATTGTGCTGGACACACGGTTGTGAACAAAGCAGACACAACCCCTATTCTCATGGAATGTACAGTCTAGCTGAGATGAACAATATTAAATAAATGACCACCTAATATACTTAATTAAAGGTATGACAAGTACCAAAGAACAAAAGCACTGGTCTAATAAATGTAAACCAACCTTAAGGAACTAGGAAAGGTTCCCTTGGAAAGTGATTTTCATTGAAACTCAGGAGACAAACAAATATGTGAGATCATATTCATTCATAAATTATTTTTACAATAAGCTAACTTCAATTAATGTCCACTATGGCTCTCTTTTAGACACTTAGTTGAATTAGTTGAATTTAATTTCAAGGGAATATCTTAAGCACCTTAAGCCTTAGTGACAAACTGCATGAGTTTAAATCCCAGATTTACCAATTTTGGTGAGACCGTAGGCAAATTTCTTAACCTCTTTGTACCTCTTAGTTTCTTCACCTTTAAAGTGGGTATATTAAAAATGCCCATCAAAGGAACTGGTCCTTCTGCCATTCAGGATGCTGGAGGTGGGAGAATGAGGAGGTCACTGCACCTAAGGGCTCAAAGTTCACCCCATCTTACTGGGATTTGGGGATCAGGAAACCACCACAGCTGCTATTGTTTATGGAACACATGACTCTGGCTGATATCTAGAAGATTTCAACCAGAAGCTATCACAGAGTTGTTGGTTCTGGAGATATCCCATGCTAGATCTGTACCAGCAAAATGGATGCTTCCCATTGTCCTTCTCTCCCCACTGAATTCACTTACAAATCCAAAACTCATGTGAGATAGGCAGAACCTAAATCACGTCTGGACTATAGCTGTAAGGATTCTGGAAAATGTAGCTTTTAACATTCCAGCTTCTACAATCTGGGAAAATGCACTAGAGGTTGGAACTGCCATGCAAATGACAAAGGTCACTTTTGTTCACCTAACATCCACATACTCTTCTTCCCTTACTTAAATGATATTAGCAATAGCAATATGCTTTTGTTTTTCTGAAATGATGCAAATGCTTGATCCCCAGAAGAGGAGAACAAAAGTCCCTCCTATTACCACATCTATAATATGGGTAATGGGCATTCCTCCTCCAGTTCAGCCACTACACCATCTTGATACCTTGTAACCTCTGGTTTGAATTATGAAGCTCATCAACCCCCAATATACACTATATAAAAGAACATGGAAAAAGGAAGGGGAGGAAAAAATTATGAATTATGTTTGTATGTAATATATGCATAAACACATGTATACATATTTATATACCAAATGAAGAAAGGAAAACAATATGGGTAGCTGCTATTTTCCTCATTTCTGCAACTGGCTAGAAAATTGTAATTGCTATGTACATTTTCTTTCTCCACTACATGTTCTATATTCCTTTTGCGTTAGTCAGCAGCTCAGCTGATTGAAAATTTTTGACTGGTAGGCAAGCATTCATTCCTGTAGGATATGAACTCTTGGAGGTCATGCCTATATATGGATTTTTCATTCTTCCATTAATTTCTATCACTGGACATACCAATACTGAGACAAACTCTGGATGATACCCTGGCTTCTAGACATATTCTGATCCAAAGTCACTGCATAGCAGCAACCTTATTTCCCCTTTTAAAGGAGGGTCAATCACCCCAGCTCAAGGAACCCTATTTTCCCCATTGGTCTAGAATCACAGGAAGTCCAGAATGGTTAGTAGAAATCTCAAAGTCTAGTTTAATAAAGTCACTCTTGTGTCCTTTGGTAGAAGCATTTTCCATCAAGTATTCATACCTCTAAAACCAGCAAAGCCCTACATTAGAAAGATAATGAAGTACAAATTTTGGCTATAGGATAAAAGATATAACGGTAAGAATGCTTGGTTCCCAGGCCCATGTATTCTAGCCATGGGGAGAAAATACTATATATTGGCCCCTTTTACCACATTTGCTACATTCTGTAGAATAGCACCCTGACCTCACTAGGTGTGGCTAAAATTGCATCTTCAATAAGTCATTCTACTATTCTATAAAGTCAGATGTTTCTGGGTGAGGGGTATATAGTAGGACTGATGAATTTCATTGATTTCACTTCATTTTGCCAAAAAAATTCCTTGACTGAGAAAACTTCATAGTAAAAAATAAATAAGCGTAGGGCTTCAATAGATCTATAGTGTTGTTACAGAAGAAAGATGGGTACAGGAGGCAAATTCATGTCCAGATATGTGTCTATTCCAGTGAGGACCAAAAAGGTGTTTGCTTCAATCCAATAATCATCTAAGTAGCTGATTAGTCTTTCAGTATTATGGTACTCTAATAACGGTGCTCAGAAATTTTTCTCTGCTACTGGAAGATTAGATCCTCAGTAGTGGAAAGAGCCAGTCCAAACTTGGTGTACCGGTTTGTATATATTATGTCCCCCAGAAAAAGCCATGTTCTTTGATGCAATCTTGTGGAGGCAGACATATTAGTGGAGATTAAGTTGGAACATTTGGATTAGGTTGTTTCCATGGAAATGCGCCCCACCCAACTGTGGGTGATAACTCTGGTTGGATAATTTCCATGGAGTTATGGCCCTGCCCATTCAGCATAGGCATTGATTAGTTTACTGGAGCACTATATAAGCTCAGGCTGAAGGAGCAATCTTGCTACAGCCAAGAGGGACACTTCGAAGAACACATAGGAGCTGAGAAGAGTCACTGCAGATGAGAGACGGTTTGAAGATGGCTGTTGAAAGCAGACTTTTGCTCTGGAGAAGCTAAGAGAGCAAAAACGCCCCAAGAGCAACTAAGAGTGACATTTTTGAGGAACTGCAGCCTAGAGAGGAACATCCTAGGAGAAAGCCATTTTGAAACCAGAACTCTGGAGCAGATGCCAGCCATGTGCCTTCCCAGCTATAGAGGTTTTCCAGACACCATTGGCCATCCTCCAGTGAAGGTACCCAATTGTTGATGACTTACCTTGGACACTTTATGGCCTTAAGACTGTAACTTTGCAACTAAATAATTCTTTTTATAAAAGCCAGTCCATTTCTGGTATTTTGTTTAATGGTAGCATTAGCAAACTAGAACACTTGGTGAGAAGTTCATTTTATTTAATGCCTGCAGAAACTACATTCCTGCCATCTCAGTCACTTTTTCCTTGAATAGTTGAATAAGCATTTGGATGGTTGGGGAGAGAATCTAACTAACATCCACAGAACTCATTATCTTGTCTACCAGATTATTGAAAGGTCCCCTGTAGTGGAGGGTTTTTTTTTTTTTTAATGAGTATTTCCTATACTCATATAGTCTTACATTCTGGCACTACTCCAAGTAGTATATCATATAGCTCTTCCCCAGGCCTTCTTACCTTACCAATTCTCTAGCCCATTCCTTCCACGTCCCATTCAGCTACACAATTTTCAACAGTTAACAACTTCTGACCCCCGATACAGAATTACACCCCTGTAGGCTCAGACTGCCACTTGGTAGATTATGTTGAACCAATTCCATCATGGAGAAGTAAACAATTACTCCCTGCCAAATCTGAGGCAGGTTTGTACCTCAGGCCATCTCTTTCAGGCAAAGTGGATAATCAGATATACTCCATTAAGTTCTGCATATTTGGAGGATTTTCCTTTCTACTGTATGTGCCAGAAAACTGTGAAGAACCAGCTATAACCCTCCTTGGTTAATCATTGATGGGGAACTCCCCATGAGGCCATGGATGTGGATGGAGAGAAAACTGACATTTCTTCAGGAATAGGCATGTTAGTAGGGTGAGTCACAGATCATTCAACTTACTCGTGCATTCAGGACCTACTAGAATTGTATAGTGTCTTAGTTTCACAGCTGCTAAAACAAATAATATAAAATGGGCTGGCTTAATAACAGGAATTTATTGGCTCATGGTTTCAGAGGATAGAAGGCTTGCTTCTTTCTGAAGTTGGTATTTTTCTGTCTGGCCAGCAAACCTTGGGATTCCTTGGCTTTTTCCTGTCACATGGTGATGTCCTCTCCTTGACGAAAACAAAGAATGTCTTCATAAAGCCCCTAACTAGGATTACTAGGATTAAGGGCCACCTTAACTTAAAATAATATCTTCAAAAAGTCCCATTTACAATAGGTTCACACCCACAAGAATGGATTAAGAACATGTTTTTTTTTCTGGGGTACATAATTCAACCTACTACGGATCTCATATGTGCTATTTCTACTTGATGATCAACTGTCTGACACATGGCTGACTTCATGGTTTGGGGGATAACATTCAAGGTTGCTTCCATTCCAGGGCAAACTAGACACTGCAGAAGGAGATTTTGCTCCCAAACACAGGGGGTCTGCTTTGAAATTCTCCTATATTTCCATATAGCACTTAAGCACCATTGTACTCTGTGGGTCATGAGTATCAGGTTACAGAGCAGCTTGCAGTCTAGCTGGGATCATCTGGAAAGTTTTCTGTTATTCTGACATTCTCTTAAGTCTGGAAGTCTAGGGGTTACCTGGTAAATAAGTTGGTGTAGCATATGCAAATATGATATAGATGACCTAAAAAATCTATATAAGTACAACAAGAATTGTGGTTTTATTTTTTTCCTAGTGGTAGGGGGTGGAAAGTACTGCAGTTTTCTTTCATTTTGGAGAAGCTATCCCAACATGTTCCAAACTACTGAACCCCATAAACTTCTCTGAGGTTATAGCCCCTGATGAAATTTCATCTGAACATATCTTCTATCTCTGGCACATACATACCTTACCAGGGAATCTAGTGCACCTGCTATTTTCTGTTCAACAAATCCGACTAGCATGGTAACGAACTGCGTAACTGTTCAGCATAAAACCTGTGTAGTGGTGACATAAACAAGGATCCTCAGGATTATTTTATAGCACAGACCCAGAGAATTAATCTAGTCCTGAGACAAGACAGTCAAGTGTACTGTACAAGACAGTGAAGTGTATCAAACACTTTCTGGGAGTCTGTGTTTATGGGTATAAGTAAAAACACATTTAGGAAATGAATAACCACATGCCCAGTGTCAAGGGCTGTGTCAAGTTGTTCTACTAATGAGATCACCTTTGGAAAATCAACTGCAATTGGGGTTATCAACAAATTAGGCCTTTTATAATCCTCTGTCTCTTCCTAGGATCCATATAGTGCCTGGGTAAGCTAACAGGGGAATTAAACGGGAATGTTATTGTAGTTACATCTTTTAAGTTTTTAGTGGTGATATTATCATCTGTGATTTCTCTAGGAGGTATGTGGAATTGCTTTGGTTTACTATATTGGTAGGGAGGTTGGGATCTAGGTTTTGTTTTTTGTTTTTTTTTCTTTTTTCTTTTATACTTTGACAGCATTCATGATAATATCAGGGAGCTAATACCATTAGCTGAGTTTATCTATTCCAACTCTTCACTCAGGGAGTAGGGAATTAAGCACAGAATGCATCTACAGAATCACTACGCCCATTGTGACACTGACTCAGCACAGAATTTCTATTTATCACCTGACAGTGGACCTAAGTAGCATTCTGGGTCCCCAGAGATTAACTTTCACTCAGACCTAGAATACAATAATCCCCAGAAAGGCCTGGGTACTTCCCTTTTCCTAGGGCACAGTCACCCTAGTAAATAACCTCAAGTCTTTGAGGGAAGTGTAGAAATCTTCAAGTGTTTGTGACATAGGATTTCTCCTGTGTTTTCAGACTACAGTGATCTAACTCAGGTTTGGAAATTACATGGGGAGCCATGACTCCCTACTGTGATGGTTTGAGCCACCACAACTAAAGTTCTTTTGGTTGTAAAGATTAAGGAGGGCCTTGTGTGATACCCATGTATTCCAGTCCCAAAAACTTTTAGCCCTTCCAGGGATCTCTGTGATTAACTTTTCAGCACCAATGCCTATTATGGTAACCCACCTACCTTGACTCTGTGGGTTAAGCTGCTACCTGGCCTCCTCCACCCTAATGTTTCATTTCCATTAAAATCCAGTATTGTGGCTTGGAGCCATGTAACCCAGAAAAACATATTCTGAAATTTAATCCATTCCTGTGGTGTTAACTCATTGTAAATAGGATCTTCTGATGAGGTTACTTCAGTTAAGGTGCAGCTCAATTGCATTAGGATGGCTCTTAATCCTATTACTAGAGTCCGTTATAAGAAGAATGAAATTCAGGCAGATATGGAGGAAGCCACAGGGAGCAGACAGAAGCTGGAAATCAATGAAACCTGAAGAGAAGCCAGAAAAGGCTGCCATAGGCACCGCCATGTGACAGAAAAGCTAAGGGCCGAAGATCACCAGCAGCCACCTCAGAATGCCACAGTCTTGTGGGAGAAAGTATCACTTTGATGATGCCTTGATTTTGGAATACTAGCCTCAAAACTGTGAGCCAGTAAACCCCCATTGTTTAAGCCAATCCATTGCATGGTACTCGTTTTAGCAGCCAGGAAACTAAAATATCCAGATACCATTTCAACGTCAGCCATTTCCCAGCTTCTATTCTGACCTACAGAAGAGAGTGACACTTAAGTGTTTTGGTGAAAAAAGAGACTTCTGAGTCTTCTCAGGGACCAGTAGTTAGGGAGTAGCTGAGCCAGTCACTCGTGATAGTGCCACTCCAACATCCCTATCTCTATAACTCTTCGGATCTCTTCACGTAGGAATTTTTCAGCATTTCAAATTCATTCGGCATAACCTACCATTAAGACCAGGATTTAGTTAACAAAGTGAACAAACGATTATGACCAGTCCTAGCTGTTCAATCTAGTACATTAAACTCAGATCCTCTGATACGTTACTTCCATATTGATAAATTGTGTTCCTTTTTCCTCCCTGATCTAGGAACCTCAGAATCCATTCACACACATATCCTCCTCTGGTTTTAGCTGATATAATTTTAAAACAGCCAAATATTGCCACTCTTTAAGCATGGAGGACTTCTACTAGGTTTGTCTTTGTGATTCCCCCCCCTCCCATCCCCACCCTATTCCCTTGACAAGCTGGGATTTCGTTCACATTACAGGTTTAGAGGCCAAGATTTTTGGGAGCAGTGAATGAAAGAAGAATAGATACAATCTTTCAAGGCAACTACCTTGTAACTACAGGTAAGGCAGTTAGACAAAGGAGTTTATGCAGGCATGTAAGGCTCAGTGGAGTTTTGTGCTCAGGGTATGTAGTAATACGAATTCTCTCAAATGTTGTCATATGAATTTGTCATCATTTCAATTTTTGAGATGATATACTTTCACAATCAATCCCTTTATTTTCACCAAGGTGACTCTGAAAGTCAGGAATCCATAAGATTAGATTCTATATCTGATGTTTTAATATATAATTCCAGCAGCCTGTTACAAGAGGTAGGTGTTTTTCTTAGAACAAATTTAGAAACTCTCTGGTTCTCTCTTGCCATGTCCTGAGCGAATTTAAAACCCTAAACTTTTCCTTTTCTTTCATGATGCTCTTCAGTACAGTTATAAACAGCCATGCCATCCCTACATTCTTTACATTTCTCATTCCCATCTTGCTGCATCATGGCAACAGCCATTTGGACAACCAATGTTGCACTTTCATCAGGCATTTCATTTCAGTTAGCAACTGATAAATTAAGATACTCCAGGTAATAATTTAAGTAACTTTTCACCAGTAACTATTGTAGACTTCTGGTATCTCACTTCCTTCAAACCCATTCAGGTCAGCTTTCTTTAATGGCCTACAACTGCTTCTGGCATCAAATACTGTATAAGCCATGGCTTAGTAGCAGATAGAGGAAACCACTCATTATCTTACAATGAAGAAATTTTTTGGAAAACTAGTGCTTACAAAAATCATTAGAAGAATTAGAAGAGAAGGCTATATCCTGGGCCTCCAGGAATGACTTTCAGAACAACCCCCAAAACAGGCCCACCAGCAGACTGGTTACCTTTGCTCCAGAATTTCACCACCGCCGCTGAGATCTGGGTACTGTCAGAATACTGTCTAAACTGTAATCTGGGGATGAAGAAGATAGGAGACTACCACACCTACAATTACTATACCAGCAAAATGAAATTTCTCAAGTTCATTGTATCTCCACCCACACACTCAGTTCCAATTTCAAGACTCAAATAAGTGCTTTCCATTGGTGGAAACTAAATCATGTTTAGATGTTTGGGAAAAGTAGTTCTTCAGCCTTTCAACTTCTGCATACAATAAAACATCAAGATTGAGAACAGCATGTATGATAAGCTGGCCAACAGGAATAATATCTGACATGTTGGGTAAGGTACCTAGCATAGTGCCTGGCACATGGCAAGTACTTAAAAAAAGTTCTGTACGTGTTTTTCTAGTCTCAGCTAAAGCACCCTTTCCTTAGGCCATTTCTGTCCATCTAGATTAGATTAAATTCCCTGGCCACATCTCCCTTAAATTCTACAATTTTTAAACTCTTAGCACACTTGTAATTACACTGTCCAATATCTGTCTTTTGTACTGAACTACAAGCTCCATGAAAGCAGAAATTAAGTCTATCTCATTTTATACAATATCACCAGTGCCTAGTATGGTGCTTGGCATAACAGGTGCATAATAAAGGACTATGTATTAAAAAACTGAAGACAGAGGCTGCCTCATTCTCTTAAGTTCTTTTCCTAATAATGTGTTACTGCCTCTTAAAAGTTTGAAACATAAATGACTGGGTAAGCTGGATTCAAAAAACCTTATTAAACTAAGTACATAATTAAGAAAATTTATTTTTTAAACCTATCCAGCTTCTTTCTAGCTATTTGAGCTAAATTATCAACATGACCTCTCCAAAATCAAGTGTTTCAGCATTTCATATATATTACATGTAAAATAGCCTAAACCATGATCCTTGACTCTACCCTAATTTTGGAGAACTCCATCTAATTTGATGTTTGTAGCTATGCATGATGCCCTGGTGATAACAGAATAATAAACTATTAGGTCATATTTTTCATAATTTCAATTCCACTTCTATCTTTGCAGTTTGGGCTGATAAGATTGGTGCTGATTTTAAATGTAGTGTGGTCAATATTGGAGGAAGCTTGAAAATAATGACAGGAAACATTTACTTTGTTCTTGAGAGTCTGGGTAACAGAGTGGTTAAGAACCAGACTCCCTGAGTTTGAATCCTAGTTTTCATTACTTATTATCTCTCTAGGTAAATTACCACATTACCTAAAATCTAAAAACATTATTGGCAAATCATTAAGAAAGAAAAGATGCATTCCAATTTCTTAAAGGTTAAAAGGTGGAATACTTCATCTTAGAATTGATGAAATACAATATTCAGTCTCTTAACCCTACGTTTTTCATCTGTGTTACTCACCAACTAGAGTCTTGCCTGGCTCACAACTATCTCCCCTGTCCCTCAGAATAGCTGGGATAGTAAGTGTGGCCCCCAAGGACCATTTTTCTGCCAGATGACCCTGCCCACTGCTCACAATTAATTGGTCTTGGATGAGCACCTAACCCAAGCTGGTTTGATCATGTTCTTTTTTTTTCCTTTTGGATATTTGTTTTTGCTAATACTAGCTTTGTTTCTTTATATTAAGTATTCTTTTTTATTTTGTAAAACCTTTAAATTTATAGAAAATGTGTGAAGATAGTACAGAGAGTTCCAGTACATCCTTCATCCAGTTTCCCCTATGATTAACATCTTACAATTATCAAATGTCCTTGGCATATTTGTCAAAACTAAGGAATTTGCATTGGTATATTACCATTAAGTAAATTTCAGATTTCACCAATTTTTTCACTAACACTCTCTTTCTGTTTCATGATCCAATCCAGGGTACCACACTGGATTTAACTGTCAGATTTCCTTGATCTCCTTTGGTCTGTGACAATTTTTCAATATTTCCTTGTGACTTCGAAATATTTCTCAATATTTGCAAGTTTTGAAGAGTACTGGTTAGTTAGGTTTTTGTAGAATGGCTTTCAATTGGGATTGTCTGAAATTTTTTCATGATTGGACTGGCCTTTCAGGGTGCTTTGGAAAAAATTCCACAGAGGAGGCAAATGATATCCATTTGACATCACTGATGATGTTAACCTTTATCACTTGGTTAAGGTAGTGTTTTCCAGGTTTTTCCACCCTAAAGCAGCTATTTTTTTCCTTTTTATACTTTCTTCTCTAGAAATAAGCCATTAAGTTCTCCGGGAATTTTAAAACCAAAACAAATAAAATAGACAGTCGTCATTTAATGGAGGGATCCTAGGACTAGGCAGCTTGTGGAGGAAGCCAGTCTGCAGGGAGGGAAAATAAAGATGATAGAAGAGAGAGGAGCTGATGAGAGATGGCCAGAATCATGTCAGCATTTCCACCCCTGAGGCTCAGAGAAGTTCCCTGCCTTCTGGAAGTTCCGTACATGCTCAACCACTTATCACACAAACCAGCTTAGGTTGGATTTCTATATGTGCAAACAAAAAGATGATGAGTAGCATACTACTTCATTGGATTGCTAGAAGAATTAAATGATAAATCATATGCAAAGTAAGTACCTACCATACAGTCAGATACATGGAGACATCAATAAATGTTGGCTATCATTATTATTATTATTCACTGATTCATTGTAACTGCAGACTAGTAGTTTGAATCCACTATATTCAAAAGAATTGTGGGAATAAATTACTGGTCATGAATTTCTTGGTAATACTTGAAAATCTTGATAATACTTGAGAATGTGATATAGTACATTAAAATTATTTGTTATTGCAGAATTGAACTCAATGAGAAGTGAAAAGAGTTGTAGCTGTATCAAGACCTTGGTGCTTGTTCAATAACTAAGTCATGTTTGTATTACATTTAGAGGCAAGAAAAGAACAGCCTGATATCTGAAGTACATAATTATCCACATCCTTTCTCCCTAAGGAAAGGGCCGTCAGTGTCTTTTAATGAAGAAGCATCTTTGTTTCACAAATACTGTGAGCATCCTTAATGTTTCATGACTTTTATCCAGAACAGTTTTAGCCTTAAAGTGCAGAAGTGGGGTGAGGAAGAAGGGAAGAAGGAACATTTATATCTTTAATACATATCATTGGTTGATCTGACATTTAGATATAGTCATGAAATGAAAGAATAATTTGGCATTAGTGATTTTGAATTACTACCATTTTATTTTCCATATTTAAAGAGTATTTTACAATGGGAAAATACCAGCTATCAAGAAGACAGGTTTTTAACAGCTCTTTGATGACACCTTCTTTATATTTCTTTTTCTCTTAAAGAACTCAATTATGAATTATTTCACCTTCCTAATTTAGTTCTGATTTTCTTGAAGCTGATTTGGTATGCAAGAAGTGTAATGGACAGGCAGCCCAGTACCCAAATGTCTAAAATGGGCTGTCTCTGCCTAACATAAATAGAATATGTTCAGTGGTCAATGCCAACATCTGGAAGAAAAAGAGATGCTTGGTGGTGTGGCACAGATTGTCCTAAAGGAATTCAAAGTTTGAGAAGTTTAGTAGAAAAAGTAAAGGAGTTATATAGCTATCCCCAGACAAAACGATGAAATAGGCAAAGGTCTATATCCCATGCATGTTACCTCCAGCATCAGCCTCCTTCATCTTTTTCTCTACCCTCTAAAGCCTGTTCTTCAGTGCTGACCCCAAGAATCCTCTTGTTTCACACCTAAATATTTACCTTCTTCTTAAAATCCATTAATGCTTCAGCAAGCACATATTGAGCACTGAGAAGATAAACACACACACATCCACACATGTGAATCTGCCAGGCCCAATTCTCCATGAACTTGTAGTTCAGAGGGTGAGGAAAAGCAAGTATATAGGTAACTAAAACAAAAGGGATAGTGGTGTATAAGAGGCTCAAAGGCTACAGAGATGAGATATAGGAAAAGAAACTGAGGTATACACGGAGATAAGAAAGTATGTGTGAAAGTATGGTGTGACAAAAGCTGAGGACGGAATTCCTAGAAAACAATGTGCAAAGAAGTCAGAGTAAGAAGGTTAATGAAAAAGATCCTGAATTTGATGCTGCTGCTAGAACTATAAAATGTTTAAGTGAAGTGACTCATGGATTTCATTCTTTTATTCATTAACAAATATTGAAAGAGATAAAAAGTAATCGCATGGTTACATGGAACTTTGAATAAGGAAGTGAGCTATGGTAGGTCTGTATAGATTAGAATGAAATAGCAACACATCCTAAAGTAACTTGGGTGGAGAATAAAAATATATATTTGGGGCTCCCCTGAAGAGTTGGGGGAGAATGCAGAGGTGTTGGACTTCTTTACCTGGATTGTTGCTGATGTTCTCACAAACACTGGGGACTAATGGCTCGATGTGCTGAGCCCTCTATCTTGGGGCTGGCCCCTCTGAAGCTTGTTGCTGCAAGGAAGGGCTAACCCTGCTTATAATTGTGCCTAACAGTCTCCCCCGAGTGCCTCTTTGTTGCTCAGATGTGGCCCTCTCTCTCTAACTAAGTCACCTTGGCGGGTGACCTTGCTGACCTCCCCTCTACGTGGGACCTGACTCCCAGGGGTGTAAATCTCCCTGGCAATGCAGGAGATGACTCCCAGGGATGAATCTGGACCCAGAATCGTGGGATTGAGAACATCTTCTTGATCAAAAGGGGGATGTGAAATGAAACGAAATAAAGCTTCAGTGGCTAAGAGATTTCAAATGGAGTCAAGAGGTCACTCTGGTGGACATTCTTACGCACTATATAGATAACACTTTTTAGGTTTTAGTATATTGGAATAGCTAGAAGTAAATACCTGAAACTACCAAACTCCAACCCAGTAGCCTTGACTCTTGAAGACAATTACATAACAATGTAGCTTACAAGGGGTGACAGTGTGATTGTGAAAACTCTGGGATTGCACTCCCTTTATCCAGTGTATGGATGGATGAGTAGAAAAATGGGGACAAAACTTAAATGAAAAATAGGGTAGTATGGAGGGGGTGATCCGGCTGTTCTTTTTTTATTTTTGTTTTTTATTCTGATTCTGATTCTTTCTGGTGCTAGGAAAATGTTCAAAAATAGACTGGGGTGATAAATGCACAACTGTAAGATGTTACTGTGAACAGTTGATTGTACACCATGGATGATTGTATGGTATGTGAATACTTCTCAATAAAACTAAATTAAAAAAAAAAAAAGTGGATTGGAGTTAATATGGTGGTTCACGTCCCCCTGAACCTGGCTTTGAGGCCCAGTCCTGCTTCCAGAACAATCCCCTTTACTTTGACTGCTATACTGTTCTGTTTTTGGGGTACCATTCTGTGTGGGAAACAAGGTCCTGACCTAAGTTTGTCTGTTAAATATACTCCTGGAAAATAAGTAATCCAAGAATTAATTGGCACTAAATGAAATTAAGTAGGCCTGTTTAACTGTTAACTGTGTTGCCTAGGTATAGTAAGTATTTAATGCTTGTTTAATTGTTAATCGGTGTGTTTGGTCTAGTTATTAATGGGTGTGTTACTTAAATATATGGTAAATGTTAATGTCTTTTAAAAAAAGTAATTGCATAGGATTCAGGAATAAGAGAAAAGGAGAGATGGTCCATTATTTCAGTAATTATAGCAATGAAGAAATAAATAGTATACCAAGAAATAAATAGCCCTGCCACTCCATAAGAAATAAATAGCACAGTACCAATAGGAACAGCAGTATTTTTTCCCTATCTGTCCAGGTTTGGAAGCAAAGGGGAAGAAACCCACTTTTTATTACCAAATGGATTACACAATGGTCAAGTATGTTAAACCAAAAAAGAAAGAATAAGCTTTAATAATATGGGAAATATCCTTTTCCCGTAGAGGTAGATTATAGACTGGAGGCCTCAGCTGGCTGGATTGCTCATTAGATTACTTTAATGAGTGGCACCATCTTGTAAGTAACCAGGGTCCTGAAATAAAGATGAAAAGATAACAAAAAGGGGACTAACCGTAGGCAGACAAATCAAAGCATCTGAGCCTAAAAACAAATGAAAAAAAAAATCACTTCAAAGCATTATTATTCTTTTGCTCATTTCTGAATAATTCAAACCAACAGATAGCACCAGGGGGTTGCAGTCCTGTTTTATCAATGGAGAAACAGGACAGTTCATGGATGTGGTGGATTCCTATTATTTCTATCTTCTAAGCATTCCCTATTCTTTCTTTTGCTACCTGGATACTTTCTTTCCTTTTTAGAATCTTTCTTCCCCTGAAATACTGCTTTCTATGGAGGATGTGCAAGGCAAGGCATGTACCAGGCCGGTCAATCAGAGTCCTTTTTTCAAGACTGATCAGCTCATAAGAGCTAGAAGTTTTCTCTTATCTCAAGCTTTGTCATCTGTACAGGGATACAACTACGGTTGCAACCTGATTGAGAATGAAGCCAACACAGCAGGTAACACAGAGAAAGAGGGAGAGAAACATATTCTTGCTGATGTTGAGCCCCAGATCAGCCCTGCCACTCCTTGTTCTGCAGAGTTACATGGGTCAATACATTTCCTGTTAGTTAGAATTGAATTTCTATCACTTGTTATTAAATGAATCCAGAACACAGTATGTTTTCAAACTACATATTTAGGTAGGAAATCAAAATGTCTTAACCTTGACATCAAAATCTGCCCATTTTATGATTCTGCCTAATGTGCATACTATAGCACCAAGATGTTCAGACCAATGATAACCAACTTAAGATCACTGAGAAAAGAAATAGGAAAACAAGAGGAATAAAGTTTACTTTTCCTTTTCTTTCACTACTTACAGAAAAGTATGGATGAGTTGTGTGGATAACCTAAGGAAATTTCTTTTTGATCTTCCCAATAAATCGTCCATGGAAAATTAGGAAAATGCTGTTGCCATTACACAGCAGTTCTGATCCTAGACATGACATCAGCAGTCTCAGCAGTCCTGGAGAAAAGGGGTAGAAAGGTTATTAGAGAAACACTCTAAAGAAAGAAGGAACCAAGGAGATGGGGATTAAAAAGTAAAAGATCAAACACTATCGATCGTCTATTTTTGGCTGGACTGCACTAAATTGGAAGTGGGGAGAGTAGGGGGTGACTTAGAAGGAAAGACAGCTTGACTGATGCAAACAGAGACTACTACATTTCTGTAAAAAATAGCACATATATTATTAATAGGCATAGCAAAACCTCACTAATTTGTTATAATGGCAAAGGGAAGTAGCTTTAGCAAAGTCTGAACTGAAATATTTTTAAATAAATTCCTACTTCAATGCATTGCCCTTATTACATGCTCAGTAAATACTTTCTAAATGGATGAACAAAAAAGAAACAGTTACTTTCAACATGCAAAAGCTGTTATAAATGACCAGAAAGAAATCAGGGGAAAAATAATGGAGAACATTGTAACGGGCTTTTATCAATTATCGGTTTTCCATAGAGAACGACCCCTCAAATCCTTGAGCGCTTACCTTAGGTAAAGCTATTGTTTTGGGGTGGTAGGTTATGCAGAAACCATGTAAGTTTGTAGTCTGGCAGATGCTGGGTTCAACACTGCATTATACCATGCAAGAGATAATTAGTTTCTGAACTTCAACCTCCTCATTGGTCTAACGATAACAATAATTCCCTCATGTGTTGGCGGTGATGGGTGAATGAAATAAGACTGGAATTTTACCTAGGCAGCATTTGTACCTCTCACTCTAAAGGAGATAAGCTTTCTTTTTTAAATAAATAGTCCAGAATTAGGGTAGAAAATATTGAAAATTAATAGGGGAGAAATGGCTAATTTGCAGTGGCGACGGCTCTGAGGGGCCTTTAGGCCTGGAGAGTCCGTTGGTCGCTCAGGAGGCCTAGGACACCTCTCAGCCAGGAGACTCCAGTCCGAACTCGGCTACAGGACCGACCCCTGCCCCTCGTTCCTCAGTCTCAAAACAGGTCCCATCCCCAGTTTGCGCCCTTTGCTTTTTGCCATTTAAAACCGTGTTGACTGGTGGTGGTGGTGGTGGTGGAGGTTGAACATGGGAAAATTAATTCACAGTTCAGATTAAAAATCACCGAGGTCAGGGTGGTTGTCAACGAAGTAACTACAAAACCCTGTGGAATGAGGCGTGCCAAACACGCTGCGAAGTCTAAAGGAAGCTCTTTCCAGAGCCACCCCTTTGCCCCATCTCTGGACTATCAGACGAAGCCTTTCTCTCCTCCTTTTTTCTTTCAAACTTTTATTTTTCGTAAGTCAGAGCAAATATTCGTTGCTGCAGAGGAGCTTTTTCATCGCTTTAACCCAACTTTCCTTCGTTTCTTTGGTCGACAACCCAAAATTAGAGCCGCCCGGCAGGGGAGCCGGATGCCCAGACAAGCTCTCGCTTCCGTCCAGCGAAACGCACGGATGCAGCTCAGCGAAACGCCGTTTCCCTGGGGTGGGACTGAATTGCAGTCAAGAACCAGCAGGACGCGTGCTCCCGTCTCCGCCGCGCCTGTGAGTGGACATTCCCGAGCACTTGGGGTGGGGACATGCGCGGGGACACTTTGAGACCTGACGGTGGCTTCCGCGGGAGCTATTTTTAGCGACGTCGGCCCCCCCCCCCCAGTCTGTTGGTCATGGTAGCCTCCGCCTCGCGCCGCGGCTCATCCTTTCAGTCTCCCCCGCCACTGCCCGCACTTGGTAGCTTCCACGCGGGCAGGTCCGGAAACTGAGCATGTGTGGAAGCGCCCGGCAGCTTCGGCGGCGGCGGGGGCAGAGCCAGGCTGCGTCAGGCTGAGCCCATTCACCGCGCGGCCGCAGGAGCGCAGCGCCAGCGCCGCGCCGCCCAGCCCCGCCGAGAGGGGCGCACTCGCCGCCGCGGGGCCGGGCCGCTCGCCGCAGCCCCCTCCTGGCGACCCGCAAGTAAGTTTGTGATGATGCTGGGCTGTGGGGCGAAGGCTTGGCACCCGGGAGAGCCCAGGTTGACAGGCGGGGAGGCGCGATTGGCGCCTGGAGAGCCGGCTGGTCGCTGCTGCCTGCGTCCCGTGCCTCTCCGAGCCGCTTGGCCAATTTGAAAGCGGGTAGCCACTGGGAGTCGCGGGCGGGGTGGGAGTCGGGGGTTGACAGGCAAAACAAGAGAGCAGAACTGGGGAGAAGGGGCGGACCTGGGGAGAGGGAAGGACCGCGCGGCGAAGGAGGGGACCCAGCAGGCCCGGAGCGGGCTGGTGCGGGTTGGGACGATGGGTTTTGGGCGCGGGCGCTCTGCAGGGGACAGCCGCAGAGGGGAAACGGTTTCACAAGTGGTGGAATGGGAGCGGCGTGAGAACTCCGTGTAGGGGGCAGAGCAGAGGGCGAGCGCGTCCTGACCAGACCGGCGGGAAGGAAGAAGGATGGAAAGTGGAGCGCTTGGAAAGCATATTTGAACTAGAACAGAGGACGCCAGTGGAAGGAACAGCGGGATCCGGGAGACGAGTAGACTCAGATAATTTGGGGAATCAGTACAAGGCTTGGGCGGTATAATGATGGAACGAGGCAGCTTTGGATCCTGGTCGTACTCCCTCGAAGGGAGTACACAAGGCCACAAGTTGGGAACCGGCTGGAAAGAGGAGGGTGAAATGGATGTAGAAAGTGGCCTGGAAGTGCCGGTTGGAAAATCGCTGAGGGATTTCGGTGAAGGGGAGGAGGGGAGCTGTGCAGGGATAGGAACGTGGAACGGGGCCTCTGAATAGTGATTTAGTAGCAGCTCCCCGAGGTCTACTTGCATTCCAGACTCCTCAATCTCCTGCTTGGTTTGACCACAGCGCGGCTTGCTGTAGGCGAGCTTGTAGGAGATATGGACAGACCTTAGGGAGCAGAAAAGGTAGTCAATTGCGGAGGGAGGTGAGGTGGGGGATGCCGGACTTCCCTGGAGTGCTTCCGGCACCCTCGGGGTGGAATGTGGGTTCTGAATGTGTGTGTCAGGAAGGGGGTTGGACTGTTCCAGCCTACTGGAATCGTGATTTCGCCCAGGAGTGCGGTGTTTTCGGCCGGGAGCTCCTGCAGAAGTCTGCAGTGTGCGATTCGCGGCGGGGCGCGTGGATGTGCGGGTGTGGGTTGCCGGTCTGGGGTCTCGAGAGTTGCGACAGTCAGTCTCCATGACAAGGAGATCCAAGGCTTCACCGGCGGCCGGGAAGAGGATTAAGAGAAGCGTTTTTTTCTCTGTCTCTTTGCTCCCTTTCCTCAGGGTCACATTCTTTGCTCGCCCAGTGATGCTCCTCTCTTAACTCTCCCCCGGCTCCCAACCACCCCACCCCAAACCTGACGCGGGTCTCGTGCTCTGATTCGACATCGGAGAATGCTGCCGTTCCGGCTGCTCCCACATGGGCTCCCTTTCCAGAAGGGAATCCTGGAAGTCATGGTGGTTACCGGGGCTCGGCGAATCCGCGGGTCTTCCCCGAGGCGTGCCTCAGGGGGTCCGCGGGTCTCTCTGCTGCCCCTGCAGGAGACGCGGTGATGCCGGGCGCCGCGGACAGGGGAAGAGCTATGGCCAAAGGGCCAGCAGAGCTGAGATGCCCGGCGGAGTGACCAGCTTTCAGTCGGAATCTCCAGTGTTGGGTTCCCCAGGGGGGCGAACCTCCCCGCGCTCTCCCCTCCTCCTCATGTACATGTGACTTAAAAAGGAGAATACCTGATCAGGGGAATAAACAAGCATCTCATCCAAAATCATTATGCAAAAACACCACTTTTACCTGCAAGTATTTCACCAACCACAAGAAGGGAAGGAAGGTGCATCTACAAAGTATAGCGTCAGAAACCGGCGTGTGGGTGGTAGACTGTGTCACTGTGGCTGCTGCTTTCTTAGATTCCATCTGGCTTGCTGTGTTCTGTCCTTGGTGCCAATTTTAAGAGACACTTGACCCGATGTGGGAAAGTGAGGGTGAAGGTGACCCTGGCAACTTGTGCCATCCGTGAAAGGACCCAAAGAAGGGGTGTGAGAACCATACTGTGGGCCAAAATCTGAGAGAGCTGATCTCTAGATATCCAAATTTCAGGAGGCAAACTCAGATCAATGAAAGTGAGAACTCCAAAGAAGTGTTGAGGACCACAATGGGTTGTCTTGCAGGGTGGTGCTGATCCGTGGAGATACCCAGCAGAAAGGACATCAAGCTTCTAGTGGCCAGCACATGCCTGCTTATTCCATGTGACAGTGGCTGGCCCAGTTTTTAGCACAGTAACTGTTGAAATATACCCTTTGAAATATGTCCATTGTTCTGGACATCTGGAAGGTGAAAAGTTTGAAGAAAATGACTTCTGCTGTCATTTTCTGTTTCTATGACTATGCTTTTTTCCATTGAATATGTGGTAAAGGCAAAATAAGTGATTGTTTTAGACATTAATTCTGTTCTTTCCAAAAATGCTGTTCAAATAAAATATAACCTGATACATCTGCTTGTGCTTAGGCTTTTGTTTTGTTTTGGGGGACAGGGAGGAGAGTGGGCTGGGCAAATTGATGGAGGTGTCAAGTAAAGCCAATATTTTAGGCACTTGAAGATCTTGTGAGTGTGTGAAAGTAAAAGCTTCATATATAGAATGCTAAATTTAATGGGAAATGAAAAAATCTCACTCCCTACCTCTCACCTTCTGCACTTGAAATACAAAGGATTATGCCCTCATGCTGGTTCCTAGTATTTAAGTGGAAGCCTAATTTGACAGTAGTTTTCCTGTAAGATTGTTCCCAAAGCCCTGGTATGCCTTAGAAAATGGTCAGTGGGTCAATGGAATCTTCTTTGCTGTGCCAAGGTAAAGGCTTAAAAAAACAAAGATGGTGAAATGGCTTGATGATAAACAAGAATGAAAGATAAGAGATGTCAAAGTGGAAGAAGAGAAATCACTTCTTTTGTTTGCCTTAGAGATGGATCTTGATGGGCTTAGAACCTTAGAACAGTGATTCTCAACCCGAGGCAATTTTGCCCCCTATCCCCCCTTCCCTGAGACGTTGGCAATATATAGAGACACTTGTCATTGTCACAACTTGAAGGAGATGCTACTGGCATCTCCTGGGTAAAGGCCGGGGATGCTGCTAAACATTCTGCAATACACTGGACAGCCCCCCTCAATAAAGAATCCTCAAGTCCAAAATGTCTGTAGTGCTGAAGTTGAGAAACTCTGGCTTAGAACAAGGCATGATGAGGATTAAAAGCAGCCACGTTTAGGATGCTTTCAAATATTCCCATTGAGAGTACATCTTGAAAATCAAGACCAGTTAATATTAAGAGACTTTCTTTGCAAAAATGGTTTCATGTTCAAAAACACTTGTTTTTATGAAATTAACCAGATTTCTTCCCATCAGAACTTTTCAGCCTTTAAAAAATATTCTCGAATACATTGGGAATTTTAACTTGATGACAGCAAGTTAAAATTGTTCTGCCACAGTTTTGTCAATGTTTGGTATTTACTTTTAAAAATAGTTTTAATTTTAAAATTAATTAAAATTACAACTGTGTATAGTCTTTATTTAGAGAGAGGTTGAGCAGAATTAGAGAAAAATGTTAGGTGAATGTTTATTAGAAGCCTCATGAAATATTCCAAAATGAAACTTAAGTATTTGTAGAGTTCTACAACCAGAAGGAAAGAATCTTGTATAATTTCCATGTATTTAGTTTCAGTTTTAAATTGATAGCATGGCATGTTTTGAGAAACAACAAGCCTTTCTAGCCTGTAGCACAATACATTGCCTAGAGAGAACAATAGCTTATACTCATAAATGTAATCAGATCTGTGCACTGTTCTAATAGCGCCTGTATGGAGGAACTCAAAGAAAGCACTAGGTAAAAAGCTTTGTCATGATGGCACTGAGAATTAGAGAAACTAAAGAGATTTGGTCATTGCTCCTATTCCCTCTGTCGCCCACTCCCCACACCCATTGTTTTGTTTGTTGATTTATTTCAGAATTCATTCTGAAGGGATGATCATTAGGGCTGCTTACTTCCCTTCTTGTTCTAATAACTGTTCCCTCCACCCTTGGCCATTACTGTCCCCCAGGGATTTGTGCAGCAGCAGAGACTTCATAGTCCTTCTCTGGGGCACCCAGCAACTCCTCCCTTTCTCCTGTGTGTACAAACACAAACAGCTCTTTCCTGCTTCCAGGTGAAACAGATTTGTGTCTCTCTCTGGGCAAAAGGCAGTGGGGAGAGTCCTTGTTTTTCACAAAAGCAGCCTCATTTTCTCTGCTTGAGTCTTTGCTGCATTACGTTGTTCACTTGTATGTTCGATTGCATATTCTTGCTGTTAGGAGGGCTTCCTCTTTCTCAAGGGAATAGTGAAAGAGCTGAGGAAAACAGAACTTCAGACTAGACAAGGAGGGAGTAAGAGATTTGAGGTTAAAGGGGTCAGTCTTTGTCTCCCTTTCCTCTCTTTCGGAAATGGTTATTGATTTGACATCTGAGCAGGGAGACATGGTTTTCTTCCCTGCAGATACTTGTTGAATGAATGTGTGCCCTTTTACACATCTGATAGCCATAGAGGTAGAAGGCAGTGGGAGGGCTAGTATTGGTGGTTAGAGTGAAGCAGAATTTTCATATTAGTTCTGTCCTGATGATGTTTGCAACAAAGATTTTGAACACACTCTCAAAGACGGAGAATGTTACATCACCATCTTGAGGAAACACATATAAAGGTTACAAAGCTGAATGTTTTTGTTGTTTTGGGTGCTAGGTGATACTTATGATTTAAACCATTGGAGTACACATACTTGGGGGAAAATGAAATAATATGTCAGCTCGTTACTTATAAACAAACTCGCTGTCACTGTGACCTATTAATTATCATCCATTAAAGGTGAGAATTTTATCAGACCTCTATGCTGCTCTTGCTGAATGCAACAATGACACCAAAAATTCAAGATTTTCAAATTTATGCTATAGCAAAGGCAAAGAGTTTTACATTTCATTTTAGTTTATTTTTTTGAAGATGAGCAATAACAATGTTTGAGAAAAGGCAACCTTGATTGTAGAAGGCTTTACTTTTGTGTAAAAATGTTTATTCATCTTGAGAAACAGATAGCCCAGAACATATCCTGAGGCTTTCAGACTCCTTTAGAAATAGTTCTTCTCTTCTTACTCTGGAAATTCATTATGTGTTGTTGTTTGGAATCTGAATACTGGGCTAAGTATTACAGTCCCTTGTAATTTTGTTATTTAGAGTTGTCTCGATCCTTTTGCGGAGGGAAGGTAAGAGAGAGGTGCTGTTGTCATTGGCAGCACAGTTATGGGTTTTCACAGCAGGCTGTTTTACACAAGGACACACATATTGCTGGACCTTGGTCTGGAACCATGCTGAACAGGGCAGACCTCAGCCTTCTGAATTATGAAGCCAGATTTTAACAATTTTATTTTAACCCAAGTGTAACCAGGCTTGAGAATCAGTTCATTTGGAAAAGACTGATTGGCGATCCATACTAACCTTCATTTACAAGGAAAGAGGCACAGTGTATTGGGGAATATCATGAGCTTTGAAGTTAAATCCTGGCACTGCTACTTAGTAGTGTTGTGACTTTGGATGATTTTTTTTTCTTAACTTCATGGAACTTCAGTTTCCTCATCTTTAAAATAGATAATTATATTTTTCCTGTAGAATTGATTACAGGATTGAAGAAAATATTTTTAAAGCAGGGGAACCTACTAAATAGTGCCACTGGTGGTAGTGCTTATATGTACTGCTGGAATTTTAATGTCTTTTGTCCAGGAAGTAGGGGGGTGGGCAGAGGGGAGATTGTCATCAGAAGGGGCCTTGGTGAACAAAATGAAATGGAAAAGAATCACAGGTTTGGATCATAGGGTTGGAAGAGTAGTCTGATGTCCTCTTTTCACTCATGAGGGCTTGGAGATTCAGGATTATGAAGTGTTTAGCGTAAGGTCGACAGTCATGCTGCCTCATCTCTAGCTGAGTTTATATTTTTGAGACTCTACATCCAAACCCTCTCCATCTTAAAAGCTCTCATTTTTCTTGGTTAAATCCTTGTTTCTTCTGTTTATTTTTAAATGCCTATTCAGCTCAAGAAGCTCTCTTTTCAGCTGTTATATTCCAGGTCTTCCATAGGCAAAAAGGTCATTGATGGGTCTCTGAGTTTGTACACTAGTTCAACTCAGGTGTTCATTTGAATAATCAAGTACCCCCACCCCCACCTCCCATCCCAGCAGAATGAACATAAGTCAGACTTTAGATAATGAGATATGGCTATTTTTTCTGTTTGGTTTAAAATTTTAAAGCACAAAAATTGCTACTGTGAGTAATGCCGGTCACCTTGGTGATGTTCATTGATCAACAGCAAATTGAAGATTGGCTGTTATTAAATTAATAGCTTTTTTTTAAATTAAGTTCAGTTTTATTAATATATATTTACATAACATACAGTCATCCATGTTGTACAATAAACTGTTCACAGTACTGTCATATAGTTATGCATTCATCAACCCAATCTATTTTTGCACATTTTTCTTACATCAAAAAGAATCAGAATAAGAATTAAAAAAAAAAAGTAAAAAAGAACACCCAAACCATCCTCCCATCCCACCCTATTTTTCATTTAGTTTTTGTTCCCATTCTTCTACGCATCCATCCATACACTAGATTAAGGGAGTGTGATCCACAAGGTTTTCACAGTCACACTGTCATCCCTTGTAAGCTACATTGTTATACAATCGTCTTCAGGAGTCCAGACTACTGGGTTGGAGTTTGATAGTTTAAGGTATTTGCTTCTAGCTATTCCAGTACATTAAAACCTAAGAGGTGTTATCTATATAGTGCATAAGAATGTCCACCAGAGTGACCTCTTGACTCCATTTGAAATCTCTCAGCCACTGAAACTTTATTTTGTTTCATTTTGCATCCCCCTTTTGGTCAAGAAGATATTCTCAATCCCACTATGCCGGGTCCAGATTCATCCCCAGGAGTCATATCCTGTGTTGCCAGGGAGATTTACACCCCTGGGAGTCGGGTCCCACGTATGGGGGAGGGCAGTGAGTTCACCTGCTGAGGTGGCTTAGTTAGAGAGAGAAAGGGCCACATCTGAGCAACAAAGAGGCACTCAGGGGGAGACTCTTAGGCACAATTATATGCAAGTTTAGGTTCTCCTTTGCAGTAACGAGCTTCATAAAGGCAAGTCCCATGATAGAGGGTTCAGCACATCAAACCACCAGTCCTAATGTTTGTGAGAACATCAGCAACAATCCAAGTAAGGAAGTCCAACACCTCCACATCCTCCCCCAGCTCCTCAGGGGGGCCCCTAATGCATATTTTTATTCTCTGCCCAGATTACTTTGGGATGCATTGCTATTTTCACTCTAACCTATACAGACATGCCATATCTCACTTCCTATTCCAAGTTCCATGTAATTGTGGTGTTTGAACAAACTGACTGTAGAGTTATACTGTTTAGAAAATAGAAATCCTGCACCAAATAGACATCTCTTCCCTTGATCTCACATGCAAGTTGAAGTTTTAAAGCACAGTCAGTTTCTACCTTTACCCTTTGGCCCAGTTTGCCCTAGTCTTAACCAGATCTGCTTCATTCATATCACTAATTGAAGTCTGGACTCTTTGGACTCTTTTTCAGCTTTTTTTTTTTTTTTTTTTAGCAGTTGCTGTATGCGCTAATACTGACATTCATGTCTGCCAAGCTCTAGTTCTGAGTTTCAGGTGTCACAGAGATACCCAGTGTTCCAGAGACCAATCAGGTTATACACTAAGGGATCAGCATCTCAAAGTTCGGAGATAGCCATTACAATTCAGGAATAGATTTGACTGCTGTAAGAGCTTATAATCTAGGGACCATTATGATAATTGTTCCCCTCTTAGACTGTGTTCTAAGATTCAATTCTGAGTTTACACATTGTAGTTAGTCCATATTGATGAGGCATTATAGTGTTTGCCTTTATTTCTGGTATACTTCACTCAGGATGCTGTGTACAGGATCCATTCACCTCATTGCATGTCTCACAGCTTCACCCCTTCTCCTAGTTGCTCAATATTCCATTGTATGCATACACCACAGTTCACCATTCTGTTCCTCAGTCTGTGTACCCTTAGGCCACCTCCACCCATTACAAACCATGAATACTGCTCCATGAACACCAGTGTGCAAATGTCCATTCATGTCTCTGCTCTCAGATCTACCAATGACATACCCCATAATGAGGTTGTAGGACCTTATGGCCCCACATACTTAGCTTTTTGTGGAACCGCCACACTGACCTTCAGAAAGCTACACCATTCCGCCTGCTCATCAACAGTAGTGTTTTCTCCAACACTTTTACTCCTATATATATTTTTTCCTACAATTTTATAAAGTTATATTCACATACCATATATTTATCCATAATGTACAGTCATTCATGGTATTATCATAAAGTTGTACATTTATCACCACAATCAGCACTTGAACATACTGATTACTACCAGAGAAAAAGTTTGTTTGTTTTTCTAGCAAGTAATAAAAAAGATGATAAAAAGAAAAATAACATGTCATACAATACAATATAATAGTAAGGACAGAAAACAACACCACTACCAAGAATCCCATATCCCTCCCCTATATCCCCCTCTGATACACACTTAGCATTGGTATATTGCCTTTGTTACATTTATTGGAAGCATATTACAATGTTGCTGTTGACCATAGACTCCAGTTTGCTTTGTTTTTGTTTTTTCCCAAATATCATCCCTTTTTCAAGACTCTTCATGGTTGACATTCATTTGCTCTCCCACATGCAAAAACGTTTTTATATTTGTACATTTAGTAACAGTCATTGGCCACTCCAGTTTTTGCCAAGTTATACAGTCCTAGTCTTTATCATCTATCTTTACCTTCTCCTATCCCACCTCTTTCAGCTTTACTCACAGGCATCTTTGTTCGGTGTACTTACAATACTGTGCTACTATCACACAGTATTATGCTATCTATTTCTGGATCTATACAATCAATCCTGCTAAACATTCTGTAGTCCTTCAGCATCAAATGCCTGATAAATTAATAGCTTTTTAAAAATCCATTCATTGTTGACATTGTGATTTCTGAAAGAGTTTCAGATTCAATATAAGTATTAAAAAAACTACCCTGTGTTAGAGGCCTTTGCTGCTTGCAAAGTATATTATGTATGTTGTCTCATTTGCAGTTTGTTGCAGCTGACTTATAATAAGCTGAAATAATGAAAAACTTAAATCAGAAACCAGGACTGATGGCGTCTTTCAAACTGCATTCCCTTTAGACTCAAACTTGAATTCAAAACCCTATCCTTCAGTTACTAGCTATAAAAACCCAGGCAAATTCCTTGACTTTCCAACTTCTACCTTTTGAAAATCATATTTGCCAAATTAGTATTTTTGTTTGACAGTTCCTCAAAAGTTAAACGTAGAATTACCAGTTGTCCCAGCAATTTCACATATGGGTAAATACCCCAAAAGAATTGAAGACAGGAACTCAAACAGTTATTTTTATACCAGTGTTCATAGCAGCATTATTCACAAGAGTCAAAAGGTATAAATAACCCAAGTGTTCATCAACAGATGAATGAATAAACAAAATGTGGTATATACATACGGTGGAATATTACTCACCTATAAAAAGGGATGAAGCTATGGTATATGCTACAACATGGATGAACCTTGAGGATAACATGTTGAGTGAAATAAGCCAGACACAAAAGGACAAATATTGTATGATTTCACTTATTCAAAATACCTACAATAAGCAAATACATAGAGACAGAAAGTGGATTACATGCTACCAGGGGCTGGGAGTGGGGTAGGGTAGCGTGTCACAATGGTGAGTTATTGCTTAATGGGTACAGAGTTTCTGTTTTGGGTGATGAAAAAGTTTTGGCAATGGATGGGGGTGATGGTAGCAAAATATTGTAAATGTAATCAATATCAGTGATTTGTGTATATGAAAGTGGTTAAAATGGGAAATTTTGTGTTGTATATATGTTACCACAATAATTTTTTTAAAAAAATAGTATTTTTTGTGATATATAAGTGAGATAAGAAAGTAATGATCTTAGCATGGTGCCTGATACCCTTTGCCTTGTACACTACTGATTCCACCACACTTCAGCTACCCCTTCAAAAAGTGATCATCTATGCTTGAATCACTTCAGGTTATTTCACTGTCAAAAGAGAATGCCTGATTTCCACTGCCTTGAGAAACTTCATGACTTGTGTCATTGAGTAGAGGAGGAGACTATATCTGACTCCAGGTATAATTGATTAAGGGCTCAAATCATGTGGCCAATTCCTTGTTTGTTAGTTGCCATTTCTTAGCTCCACTTCCTAAATGTTGGCTCTGTTCTCGACACTCTCCCCTATGGGTTCTACAATGGCTGCTGGCAGCTTGCAGGGCTGCATACTTCCAGGTTCCAGGCTAGTCGAAAGGATTCTCTTTTCACAGTGTTTCAGAGGAAAGAGGAAGTTGCTCTTCCCAGAAATTCCAGCAAACATCCCCTTATATCTCATTGAATCTAATCAAGTAAAGAGCCTGTTCTACCATCAGGCTCAGTGGCCAGGAATATAGACTATACTGGTTGAGGAGGTCTGTTTCCCTATAGAAATATGGGGGATTGTTTTTGGGAGAAAGGGGATTGTACGCTGAGCAGATTACCGATCAGGAACCACCACAGCATTTGCATTATTGTTTGGGCTCAAAGTAAAATGTTAGAGTTAGTTTTATTTCATCTGGATCGTGGTTAAAGTTTAGAGAATTATTCCTGCTCCATTACTGAATGTATCTTTCTAGTGATTTGATTACTATGATTAATCAAAACCAATGCATGTTAATCTCTCCTTCATTGTATACATTTTTGGAACTAGCTGTTGTAGACACTGGAATTCCAGTTTAGCTACAAAAAATATGTGCTCAAGGAACAAATTAATACATTTTCTTACTTTAGGTGCTAGTCTGTAGGATCACTGTTTTCTGTACAATACCAGGAGAAGCCATAATTATGTAAGTAATTATTTTCTAATGTCAAATGATTTATCTCTTGGATCATGAGTGACCTTGCTGGCCTCTAGTCCTGCATCCAGAGACCAAATGGTCATGGGCAGTAGGGCCACTAAGATTTATGCAACAGGTAATTCTTGATGTCTACAGACTGCTACCCAAAGGCATCTAAAAAAGTATTCCAGAAAGGTTAATTTGTTGAATATTTATATATTTTTAAAAAGTCTACAGTACTTTTGGGGGCTCGTCACAGAAATCTCTTTAAGTGCAGTGGTCATACATTTTGAATTAATAATATATTAGCAGACTAAAGACTCTCATCTATTTTTAATTCTTTGCATAGATCACAGGGATAGATCTGACAAGTACACCACACATTTAGGGAAAGAATGTAAACAGCTATAATAAATGACTGAGTAAAAATATTTTTTTCTGTGTTCATCTTAAAGGTTTAGCAATATAATATTAGTATCTTATTTTTAAATGTTTCAAAATGGAAAAATCAAGTAACATATCCATGCATTTTAAAACCTAGAGTACATGCAACTGTAAAATGTAATCTACTTGCAATGAGTAAGGAAAGTACATCATTGTAGCAGTTAGTTTTCCGATAGTTAATTTCCAGTGTGGGGGGGAAAGATAGTCTAGCACAATGAAGTTAAAAAGTGAAAACCTGCAGAAATCAGTGATGAATTCATTACCTGTTGATTTACTTAGAATGTAAATTCTTAAGAAAGTCAGGGGAGTTGAAAGCTGCTCTTTTACAGAACTAAAGGATCATGGAAGTTAGATTTTGTCTCTTTACCAGCATGTTTTTAAATCACGTTGGTAAATGTACAGCAGAGAAGACATAAAGCCATGTGAATGATTAAGATACAGTTTTTTATTATCTGAAATATTAAATATAACAATCAAGAAGAAAAAATATTCTGGCACTTTGGAAATTCTCAATAATTTTTAGAAAAATCTGGAGAGAGATCATTTTAACATAGCCTTATAGATAGAGCGGCTGATTATGTTATATATTAGGAGTTTGTGTTTTGGTCCCAAGCACATATCGTGTTTTTCATTAAATATTGTGGGGAAATATTTTTTTGGTATTGTAGTTTATAAATTATTTTTGTTACCTTTAATGGGTGTGAGAATAAAAAGTTGATAGTTGAGCTGGAAACACTATGTTAACTTCTTTTATGATTTCTTCCAGTTTCCTCTTCTTGGGCTGCAGACTTAAACTTGCAAAAACAATAATAAATTCTTGATAGGTAGTTGTATAAAGAAAATTTCTGAGCTAATCATTGAGGTTATTTTTCTGGGAGGAAATGGTGTGAAGCCAAAATTTCATCGGCACCTACTGAGAGTGGTGAGTGAAAATAAGATAGACAATAAAACAGAACAGAACAAAACTGAAAGTTTCAATGTTGTAATTTATCAGTTTCTTAATTTAATTAAACTGATTCTGGTTAATTTAAGCAAAAAAGAATCCATTGGATGGTTATGGAGTGAAACTCATGAAATTGAAGGAAATCTGAAGGACAAGTCTTGGGAAAGAATAGCATCTAGAATAGTGGCCGGGCTCCATCTAAGTAGCAGGACGTAATAGACAAGCTGCCCAAGGCACCACTGCTGGGATGAATCAGCTCTAGCTGTTTTCCATCACTCTGTCACTGTGCTCAAGACTCAGAATTCTGAGAGAGAGAGAGAAGAGGAAAAGAGAGAGGGAGAGATCGAGAGGAGAGGGGAAGGAAGGAGTTAAGAGTTGAGTGAGAGGGAGTTAAAGTTAGAATTTGGGAAAGAACAGTGCATCTTGATTGACAGTCCCACCAATATCATGTTTAGAGTAGCCTGAGGAGTTACCCAAGGCATAATCTGTTGCATAATTTGAAGAAGGAGGATAGATGATGCTGGGCAGGTACATTCAGCTGATGTCTACTATGTGGATTTTGGTTGGAAAAACATGCCTCTGTGATGAAGAATTACAAGAAAGAAAAAAAGAAAAAAGTAACCTTAAGTATATTATCTAAACAGTATGTATTTGGCAGAAAAAGTGCGATGTGGATAAAATAAGCAACAGTGCATATAGTTAAGTTTAAAACAAGAAAGGGAGTGGTAATATCCTATTTTTCTCTGTGCTAGAAAACTATATTGGAAGCATCAAGCCTGGTTTTAGGGGTACTTCTTTTCAGATGCTCTTGCACCCACTGGAGAATTACTGAAAAAGCAATTTTCTCTTTAAGAAAAAAAAAATATTTGAACTACAGATCATAAGCTTGGCAAAGAGGAATTTGAGATATATTAGAATAAATAAATATCCAAAGGAATAAGATGTACTCTTTAGTGCTCATTTGGATAAAACTAGGATGTATGACTGGACTTTCAGGGAGGCAGATTTTCTCTCAGTGTACGCAAGAACATTCTTATATTAGTGTGGTTCAAGAGAGCAGTGAGCTGCCTTGAGAGTTACTCAGGGTCCTGCTCTGGAAGCATTCAAGCAGAGGCTAGATAGCTGTTTGTCATGGATGATAGAGAAGAGATTTCTGAATGTGAAGGGAGCTTAGATTAGATAATTGCCCAAGGTCCCTTCATGTTCAAGATTTTCTGCTTTCATGAATCACAGGAAACACCACAAACATTTACCGAACGTACAACACAGTATTACATACTGCGGAAATGGAAGTGAAAACAGCAGGCATAGTCTTTAGTTGTTACACAGATATATATTTCAGAATTGTATGTGGTGGTGGAAAAGAACAATCCAAAATCCAACACAGTATCTGGCACAGAGCACATGATGAAAGACTATTTGATGAATTAATTTGTTGTTGAATCAGAGTCTCCTTTAATAATATATGTTTAAACTATTTACCTGGAGTACTTACCTGATCATTATCAACCCTGCCATATTCACTCACCCTATTTCTTCATGTTCTCCTGGTTAATTAGGGTTACCTTGCTTATATATCACCCTTCCCTTTGTTTCATTTTTACCATCTTGAAAATGGGGGTGGAGGGTGGGAGATAATTTTTCTATTCCCTCTAATGGTTCAGAGGATATTTTTGGCCCATAGAAAGGGGAAATTGTGCATACACACACACACACACACACACACACACACACATGCATATATAGCTTTGGTTTGTCTAGGTACTATGTATTTCTGAACTACCCTATAAAATCAATTCAAGATTTCTTTTCATTACTGGAATGAAATCTTGCCAAATTAAACTATGTAATTATTTCTCCACAGTTGTACCCCATATGTGATAGGGCACAGAGTTCAAAGGGGCAAGGAGAAGTTTTAGAGTTTTTTTCATTTCATTAATTTCACCATCTCAGAAAATCAATTATGATCATTTAGATCACTGTAGGTACTTAAAAAGGTTTTTTTAAAAAATGAATCTTACACATGTGCATGTTTAAAAGTCATATTATTCTGTAAGGCATATTGTGTAGAATGGCAGTTTCCTGCTCCATTTTTCACGATCTCCAATTCCCATTCAAAGGAAACAATCACTTTTAACTCTTTTTGCTGTTTCTTCTAGTATTTACCTCAGTATTCCTAAATACGGGATTAGAGTTCTAGTTCTTGATATATATGCTTGATATTACCTGTTGGCTTCCTAGACTGGAATATGTGGAAAATGAGGATTTATTTCTCTTTTACTCATCTTTATATACTTTTTCCTCCTCCATCTTCTCACTCTTTCCCAAGTTGTATTCTAATGTTTTGATAAAGTAAAATTCAGAAGTTCTCTTTCCACCTAAGAAAGAAATCACTTACACCCTCACAATGAGAAATGATTGGATAATATTCAAAATCATAAATTATTTGAACCTATCACATCGTTAAGGTCACAGAACATACAAGTTAATTGAGATCCAAGAAAGACAAGCCTTTCCAAGGAGAAATGGGACATGAACTCTTTCCCCTTTCACTGAACCTAGGAGGAAGAGATAGCTACCATAAAAGTGAGTAAGAAGCAGGCACCTAAAATTTTAAGTAAATTCTTACAAGCCAAGTGAGGGCTAGCAGGACAGTTGAGAAAAACTGGAAGTCCCCGACACATCAGGAAACTGCAGTCCCTTACAGGCTCTTTACCATGGGTCTGCTCAGTACTCATCAGCAAGTTTGAGGACGGAGCAATTGAGCAGAGAGAGCTCTTCCTTGGTGGTACATGTGTAAAGGTGGTAAAAGGCACAGGCACAAAATCTCACCCACAACTCCAGACTCTGCTCTCTTGTGAAGCAAAAGCCGTTAAGCCCCACGGGGAGAGGGAGGAACTCTATTGGGCCTAGCATCCTGCACCAATGCAAAGTGGAGGTCTGCAACAGAGCATGCAGAGTATATTTTGTTGGCCACGGGAAGAGGAAGGGGCAGGAAAGTTAAGAAAGTACCAGTGCAAGTCTCAGTCTCAAAAGGTTGAAGACTAAGGTTGAACCTAGAGAATCAAGAGCCTCCTCTTGTCTCTACCACAAGCCTGACACAAAGTAACAAGCAACAGAATTATCCTGCTGGGAGAGGGGCAAGGGAGTGGAAAGAGACCATATCTTTTGGCACAAGTATACGATACAGGGACTGCTGCAAGCTGAGGATGGAATAAAAACATTGAGGAACAAACCTCCAGCATCCACACTAAGCACAAAGTAAAAGAGCCCACCACTGGCAGAATACTGAAGTTGATTATGTCAACAACAAAACTTGAACCTAACTAAACTACTGACTAAATTTACTAGCCCTCCTTTTCTCCCCAGGCTTCCCCTCAAAATGGCCTGACAGAAGAAAAGGAGTGCCCCACTTCAGGTGTAAATACTTGTACCTTGGTCTCTACCCTTCCTCTACACAGGATGCCTGGAATTTAATTAAAAAAAAAATTTTTTTTTTCTAGACCCCAAAAGCAAACAAAACAAAACAAAGCAAAACAGTGTCAAGAGATAACACAATCAACATATCCAGACACAAGGATGACCTGGATGTTGGAACTATTAGAGAAGAACTTGAAAATAATAAAGAATCTAGTATATGGGTATACATAAATGTATATTTAAATATTAGATATAAATTATTATACATATATACATATTTCTTGTTTTTAATTGCTCTATAATAGTCTAAAGCAAAAAGAGTAATAATGTTTTATGGGATTTATAATAAACATGATATTAACATGTATGAAAACAGCTAAAGGACAAGAAGGAGAAAATGGAACCATTCTGTTAGAAAGCTTTTCCACTATATGTGAAGTGGAGTGTTATTATTTGAAGTCATACTGTAATAAGTTAAAGATGTATTTTTTAAACACTGGGGCAACTACTCTAAAAAAGTTTATAGCCAATAAACCAATAGTAGAGATAAAAATGGAATCATTACAAATACTCAGTCCCAAAGAAGGAAGTAAAAAGGGGGAAAAAGAAATAAAGAACAGATAAGAAAATAGAAAACTAATAGCAAAAATGGTAGATTTATATCCAGGTATATCAATAATCATGTGAATATATAAATTGTCTAATTCTGCAATTAAAAGTTGTATGTTGTCATATTGGATGCAAAAGCAGGAGCTAGCTATGTACTACTGAGAAGAAACTCACTTTAAATTCAGAAATACAGATAGGTTAAAAGTTTAAGGATGGGAAAGGTATACCATCATCTACTGATCAAGAGAAAGCTGAAGTTGCTCTGTTAATATTGCACAAAGTAAACTTCAGAACAAGGATAATTAATAGGGATAAAGAGAGGCATTAAATAATAATTAAGGGGATCAATTCATCAAGAAGCCATAACTAATCAAGTTACATCATTTACATAATAAAAAGCAATTACATAATATATAACAAATCAAAGTTTGTTCTCTGACCGTAATGAAATTAAAGTATAAAACAGTAATAGAAAGCTATAAATAACAATATCTGGAAACTTCTCCAACATTTGGAAACTAAATACAGATCTAAATAACCCATGGATCAGAGAAGAAGTTTCAAAGGAAATTAGAAAATATTTTAATTGAATGAAAATTAAAGTAGTGCTTAGACGGAGATTTATTGCATTAAATGCTTATAGTAGAAAGGAGGAAAGTTTTTACATCAGTAATGTAAGCTTCCACCTTAAGAAACTAGATAAAAAAGAGCAAACGTTAACGGAAAAAATTAACACCAATACTACAAAACTCTTCCAGAAAATTGAAGAGGCAGAAACACTCCCCAACTCATTTGATGATCATCTACTTAGAAAATACTAAAATACCAAATATCTGTAAAATACCAAGAATCTACAAAAAAGCTCTTAGAATGAACAAATGATTTTAAGTCACAGGATGCATAATTGGAATGCAAAAATCAATTTTATTCCTATATACTAGAGTAACAATTAGAAATTAAAGTTAAATTACATTTACAATGGCATCAAAAATATGAAATGTGTAACGATTAATGCAACAAAATAATTTGTATGCTGGAAATTTTAAAACATCGATGAGAGAAATTAAAGAAGACCTACATAAGTAGAGAGATATATATTGAGAAGACTCAGTATTTTTAAGATTCAATTCTTCCTAAATTGATTTATAAGTTAGTATAACTGCAAAAAAATCTCATCAGGCTTTTTTGAAGAAATTGACATGTCTATTCATATGTATATGGTAATGCAAAGGACCTATAATAGCCAAAAAAATTGTGACAAAAAGATGAATAAAGTTGGAGGACTCTCATTACCTTACAACTTACTGTAAAGTTAAAAATAATCTACACAGAGTGGTGTTAAGTGTGAGAATAGATATATACACCAATGAACAAAATAAAATCTTGAAAAAGATGCATACATACATGGTCAATTGATTTTCAAAAAAAGTGACAAGATAATTAAAGGAAGAAAGGTTAGTCATTTTGTCAAATGTTGTTGGAATACTTGTACTTCTTTAGACATAAAGTTACCTTATAAACAATCTTTTACATTCTCTATATTCTTTAAAAACAACAACTAGATGTTTGCAACCAGAATAGAGTGGTATAGCTAGTAAATCAGCAGGAGAGATAAAAGTGGATTAGGCAAAAATTGCCTATATAGGACAAAAAAAGCATGAATTATAATAGAACAAATTGATGAATTGGATTTAATCAAAATTTAAAAACTTGTTATTTTAAAGACTCTCTAAAGAAAATAAAAAGAAAAGCCACAGAATGAGAGAAAATATTTTCAAATCACATGTCTGATAAAGGAACACATAAAGAACTCTTAAAACTCAATAATGAGACAAATAACTCAATAAAAAATGGACAATGTAGTTGAACAGATACTTTACCAAAGAGACAGTAGTGTTGACAAATAACACCTGGAAAAGATCCTGAGCATCATTAATCATGAGGGAAATGCAAATTAAAACCACAATGACTACCACTATACAGCTACTGAAATTGTATAAATTAAGACCGGTGGTAATACCAAGTGTGGCCAAAGGGATTGAGCAACTGAAACTCTCACACATTGGTGCTGAGAATGCAAAATGGTACAGGCACTTTGGAAAACAGTTTGTTGATTTCTTATAAAGTTAAATGTATACTTACTATATGACTCAGCAATCCCACCTCTGGGTACTTCACAGAGAGAAATGAAACCGTATGTCTACACTAAGATCTGTACTCAGATATTTACAGCAGCTGTGTTGATAATTGTCCCAGACTGGAAACAACCCAGATGTCTATCATTTGCGGTATGGATAAACAAATTGTGGTAGATTCTGTAAAATAGAATTTTGCATGGCAATAAAAAGGGACAAAGGAAATGGTTGTGATAGTGAGCACTGAGCTAACTGTTAGAGCTGAAGCCATGAAAGTTACTTGAAAATCCTGGCACTTTTAGAAAATGTAAAGGTTCAGAAGCAGATCAAGACAATTATATAAACAGCAGGAGTAGCACCAAGGGGCTGATTGTAAGGACGGAATATATGGCCAATACTGAGAGACTTAGTGGGCATAATTTGATCAGCAAGAAGTCCTACATACTATCAGAGTTTATTTCATTAGGATAAGTAAAGTGATACTGATTTATAAATTGTTCTGTTTTAATACTCAAAGTCCTCTATAGATACACACACAGCTTTCTCCCATCCTATCTAATGTTATCACAAGTTGACCATAGATTCTTCAAGGTAAAAGAATCTTTGGAATTCATCTACTTATCCTTTTAAAATGAATTTTTAACCTCTAGTTCATATACATGGATAAAATTCAGTTAGAACACAAACTTGCATCTAATCTCTAATTGTTGCTAATCTCTAATTGAAACTTAGCATTTTTATTAATATGAGTGTAGGTCACAAACCACAGTAATATTAGGAGTACTTATGGCTTTCTAACCAGTAGAAGTTGTAGGTAATATTGTATCACATTGCAGTTGTTGCAGGTATTTTGAAATATCATTTATGCTTATCTCTACTTTGAAAGAATGGTTATTATTAGACCTGTTGTTAGATCCTTTTACTTTAAGTATTAACAAAGTAACATATTACTGTCACAAATTCAGCCTTTTAAATTTGATAACTGTATTTCATTGTATTTAGTTTCCTTCATAATGCCATGTATATCATTCTTAGAAGGGGTCATAGGTTTTCCCACACTCCGAGAGCGATTCATAGCACAAAAGGTTAAGAACCAAAAAAAATCTTTCTTTGGCTCTCTCAGTAGGAAGTTCTGTTTAGTGCAGATGGCTTGTCTAGAAAACCAGCACGGCCAGATGCCAGCTGTGCCATTCCATGGGAAACGTTGGCCTTACCAGGTTTCACACCACTCAGTGAGTACAGTGGGCACATTATCAAGATCTGTAGGTCCCTGTGGCCTCTCCAAGAGGCCCCTTTTTTAGTGTGGTCGTTGCACCCTTCAAATGACCCCCATAGGATGCACTTTAACATTGGTATCAACAGACCTAGGTTTTAGAGCACCATCCCCATATTCATGGCTTCTGGCCTCTGGAATCCTTGGTAGGGAGACAGGCAACTCTGACAGAGGTCAGTTTGGTTGGTTCAGTCTCATGTGTTTGTGAATCCCAGGAGGACTGGTGTTGAACTTCAGAGCCAATGGATCAGTGATATTTTCCTAACAATTTTAATTCAGTTCCGTGGCAATCTGGGTATTATTTAAATTAGCCACCCCCTTGCCAAGATCTCTTGACCTTTTTATTGTCTCTTAAACTTTATTCTAAGTGCTTTGTTGCCAGAGTTAACCATTTGGGTGATGTACTTGCCAACCATGGCAGTGGTCTAAAGGGGATCCATCTGGGCCCTGAAGAAAAGGAGGATTGCTTCCCCATTGGTTATATTTTTATAATTAGAAAACAAATACCCACTTAAAAGTAAATTTTCTAAATATTTGAAGATAGCTCATTTCATTTTTGAAACCCCTTTAGGAAGGTTCGCCTCTTTTTACCTTTGGGGTAAAATCTGCATTTGTTTAACGTCTATCATTTACCTACTTGGTCTATGAAATCTTAAGTAGGAATGCTTTTACCGTGACCTTCCTTTGCGGTTGAGGAGTGCACATCGTAGTGAAATCTGCCAAATCAAAATATATTTTCACAGAAATACACTTACTGAAAACGCTAGTCTTAGGCTGCATGAATCACTTTTCTAACAAATGTATGGGCTCCAAGTGTGTTCCAGGCACTCTGCTGAACACTGGTGATAAAATAAGGGGCAGAGCAGACATGGTCCCTGCCCTCATGGAGTTTATGGGGCAGTGAGTGGGGGGAGGGATGGGTATTAGTTCCAGAAATGGGAATGTGCTCCAAAGGCAAAGCATGTGGGGCTGGGAGCTATGCAGTGGACAGACCTGACTTGGAGAAAGGAGAGATTCCCTAGGTTGAGGGCTGGTTGGAGCTTGGGACAGGAGTAGAAGGTTGTTGCAAGCAGAGGAAATAGCTTGGCACAAATGGGGAAATGAAAGTTTGTCCGTGTGGCTGGGACAAGGGTGAGGAAGGAACCAAGTGGAAGAGAGAGCCAGATAATGCAGGGTCTTCTTGGTCTAACTAAGAATTTTGATCTTTAAAGCAGGTGGTGACATAATCAGCTGTCCTTTATTGGCATAGAGATAATAATCTTTATTTTTCTAGAGAAAAGATAACCTTAAGCAAAAGCAGAATACCTGGCAACATACAAAAAAGAGAAAGGCCGATATTTAAACACTGTGGACATGACACATGTACCACAATATGTATACATCATTAAAAATATTTCTTCACCTCTGAACAGCAAGCTTTTGGTTTCAGTGTCTGGATTAAATTACTTGTTTCCTTGATGTTCCAAGCAGAGGGAATTCTAAACTGCTTGCCTTTGTCATTTGCCTTTTATGACTCCTTTGTGAAGTTTCCATTACAAAAGACTATAACATTATCTTCATGTTTTTTTTTTAAAGCTATTAAAATAACTCAGATATTTGCTATAATTGTCATAGTTTGTTTATTTGGGTGTTATCAAAAAAGTTTGGAAGTATTACTATAATTGAATTGAAGTGAATGGCAAGAAAGCTCTTTTTAAGTACAATAATATCTGGTGCATTTAAATTTATAGAAAAATCTGTCCTCAATAAACAAATATGGACCATAGCAGTATTGAAACTGGTATCTACATGGCCCTATCAGCCACTACCCTGCATCAGCATCCTTGCAATCTTTAGATCGTTTGAGTAAGAATGTAAAGTGCAATTGTCATTTCATGGATGTGCTTTTTCAGGTGGAAAATTTCTCTGCAAAGTAATTGAGCAGCTCTGCCTCTGGTATTAACTACCAATGGGGACTAGTCACTAGCTCATTGTATTATTTTGATGGATAATCACACTTCTTTTCTGGATATTCTGAGATGTTGAACATGAATAAGATAAGTAAGTACCCTTCCCTTTAATACTGTCAACCCAGTGTCCGTGTGTCCCCATATATGCAGCTTCTGATGGTTTTCACGAGAAGCCAAGGCAGTGGGTGCCGAAATGGCTAGCCTCCACTTGTTCTTAAGGGGTTCGCTATTAGAATCAGGTTCTTATTACCCAGTCCACAGACATAAGTGGAGACTAATTGATTCTATATGGTGAAAAACTTTGAAAGGTCCTTGCAACATATTAATGTGTATGTTTGGCATCTTTGTACATGATGTCAACAGGAGCCTCAAAGTCTATCACAGGTCCTTGCTCTCTACTTATTTATTTGTTTATTTTTTAAAGCCTACTACTTTGATGAATATTTGTCTTTTGTCTGTACAACATTCCTTTTTGGACTGCCTCCACCACATAATCAACTTTTTCATTCCTTTTGGTTGTTGTGGGCCAACCTTCCTCTATCGCTCCTGTTTCTGTAGCACTGGCAATGTGACCTACCCAGCCAAAGTACTCTCCACCTGTCATCACAGTAATGTGTCCAAGGATGGATATTTGATCCAAATAACAAAGACAATGAGAGTATGCCCTGGGATTTTGAAAGAGCATCAAAAAGATGTCCTCTTTCTCATAGGGGATACGGGGCAATTAGGATGTGTGCCTAGAGTTCTGATGGCTATCTTTGTTATCAGATGGAGGAAGGTTGCCTAAAAAGGAAGCTAGTACAAGGAAAATTTAGACAAGAGATGGAGGGGCACTATCCTGATATTCTAGAATGAGCCCCCTGATCCCACCATGCGTGAAACCAATACTATTCCTCAATATTTCAATTGCATGAGCTCATTATTTTCCACTTCTGTTTAAGCTAGTTTGAGTTACGCTTTCGTTACCTTCAACTAAAATAATTATGACATCAATGCTGCCCATGAACTTTCCCTATACTTAGGTGACAGCAGGAAGGGAGAGAAGGTCTGAAGATATCATCTGGAACTTGTGTGAAAAATTCAAAAAGCTTTGTTGCCTTAACCCTGAGTTTGTAAGAGAGAACAAAGAAGGTGATAACTCTCCCTCCGTCACCATTTCATCTAAATAGCATTGGATTTTTTTAACAAAACTATCTATACTCTGAGATAGTATAGTCCTAGTTTTTCTCATATACAGAAACAAGTGACTTAGTGTTGCTATGTATTGCAAAAACAAACATAAATGGTGGCTGGCTGATTCCTAGTTACAGCCTTGCTGTCTGAAATCCATGGATACATTTATTTGTTATACATTTGCTTTTAGCATGGGGTATTCTAGATTCTATTTTTTTTTTTAAGAAATAAGTTATTACACCTCCAGTAATGGTCTCTAACATGAATAACATTAGAGGGACAAGCAGTAAAAATAACAAAAGAAAACTTATCTTGCCAAGCATCTATTTCTAGTAACTCAGCAATAAAAGTCATTTATGTTCTCATTTGCACATTAAATAGCTAGAAAATATGAATCAGTCATTTTGGATGCAAAATTCTGCCAGTCTCATTTCATCTTGTATCCTTGGTATTGGTTTCTTATAGACATTTCCTTTTCAAGAAAAGAAAAGAAAGGATACACAGGATTGTAATGAAAATGAGTATTGCATGTGTCCTGTGAACCTGAAGTGAAAAGAAGAGGTTAACCAGACTTATTTTTAATGACTAATGATAATAGCATGTATGATGCAAGTTTTTGCTAGTGGCTTATTTGTCATGATTTGTTTATGAAGAGACACAATGTAAGCATATAAATTAGTATTGTCCATGGCTTAAAGGAAGTGAGGGATATCAGAGGCATTAGTAAGGTTCACTTTATCTTGCACTGATGTTTGTCACGTGGATTTCTACTAAGAAGAGTTATAAGATAAGCCCTTTAGCTAAAAATAGACCGTAGTTACTAAGCTATAAGAAGAGGCTTTGCCATATTGTAATGCAGTGGCCAGAAAACGTTGTCTCCTAGGACGTGGTCTGGAAAGTTTCCAAGTGGGTTATGAAACACCTTAGTTAGCTCACTGCCATTTAAAGGGAAAACTCTCGTAAATACCAATTTCCCACAAAGTGTCGTAGAATGTACTAAGGTGTTTATTATCCCTTGTACTGATAGAATAGGGAAAATAGGTCTCCTTCCTAGGTAATTTAATGGGGAAGAAATTGCATTTTCAGAAGAAAGCTGCTGCACCAGAGAAAGTAGCATTAGGATAATGAAACTTCTGTTTATTGAACTGATGACTTAATAGACTATCATATGGTTAAAAAAAACAACACACATACACACAGTTTTGACCTCTGTATCTGTAGAAGATTGTTTAGTAAAACAAAATTAGCGTTTACATTTACACTGGGGGTTGCCTTTAAGTATTTGGGTTGTTATTAGTTATTGTTTATACAAGCATAGATGGCTAAAGAATAGAGTCCCCAGTGCTGTTCCATCCAAATGGGACACTTTGTAGTCTCACATGGGAACTGGCTGCAATCTTCTGCCTAATGGTGTTTCCTTTGCATTTGGATCTCAGTCTGCACGGTCGGTCTTCCATCAAAAGGAGTGAGGTATGAAGTGCATCCTGTTGTCATGGATATGTCATGCAGAATGCAGAAGCTGCTGGCTGGAACCTACAGCTGCAGCCTGGGGATAGCTGGCCATGCAAACAGATGGGGTTCCTAGATGATGAGGATTTAATAATAGCAGGCAAGGTGTATTGGATGACATGGGAGGCTCCTTAAATTTTGTGAAATTAAGAAAAGAGAGCTAGGCCTGCAGAAGTCCAGTTGGTGACTCTGAATTTATGAACCACACACTTGCTGACAAAAAGCCTGCACATTCTCTGCTGTCTGCATAATGGGCCCTGATGCAAGGAAGGACTTGTTCCAGTGCAGAGCAGCATGAGCCACAGAGGGGCAACATCTGGGTGAAAAAGGAAGAGGGAAGATCTAAACATTTACCACAGCCTGACATGAGGAAGGGTCTGACTGGAATTGATATGGGAACCCTCCCCACCTTCCCCTTGGATATATATTTTGTGTAATATTATACTACAGTATAACGAATTCTGTCATATTCATTCCATATTCACTTCACGGATTCATAACACCCTTAATCATCCATTCTTTCAGTCCACATGTATGTTGATTGCTCACTTTTGCCAAACATTGAAAAATGAGTGGTGAATAAATCACAAGAAGTAAGAAGTCCCTGCTTTTATGGTCTTCACATTTTAGTTTGTGGAGACAGACAATCAGCAATTAAGCACATGCATAGATAAAAGTTTTGATGAAAATATAATCAGATAATATGACAGAGCATGACTCATGTTGGGGTTGAGGAACAATAATAGGATTTGGGTAGAAAAGGGAAGGGGTCTGAGGATTGGCTTGACGGTGGGCTATCATTTAGAGGATGGGAAGACAAGGAACCAGGCAATTCGCTGAGATGGAGCAGCAAGTGAGGAAAAGGAGGACAAAGGCAATGCTCCCTAGAGAATGTTTAAGTCACTGGTGCATTTTAAACCCAGGAGTGACATGATCCAGTTGATGGTTTTATACGTTTCTCCCTGGCTGCCAAGGAAGGTGGTAATACACAGGGCAAGGGTGGAGCAGGGGGATGGTTTACAGGGCTGCTGCAGTAATTGAGGTGAGAAGTAAGGATTGTTTGAACTATGATTGTAGCAACAGAACTAGTAAAAGTAGCTGGATTGTGGATACATTTCGAAGATTGCATACAAGGAAAATGGTGCACGTAGACTTTACTGATGGATTGAATACTAAGTGTGAAGGAAACAGAAATATCCTACTTGGGTGATCCTCATTTAGATCAGTGCTACTCGGAGTGCTGGTCTGCAAACTTTGCTACTGGTCTGTAACAAGATACGGAGCTTGTGAAAAAATGTAAATCAGCTGCATCACTAAACACATTGTTTAATTCAGAAGACTCTTTTTCATAGTAAGATTTTCTCAATTAAGGAAGCAGTGCATTGGTTTTCATTCCATACATGCTTCTAATTTTGTCATAGACAGGAAGAGTTTGCAGACCAGGCTCATCTGCAGACCTTATTTTGAGAGCATTGATTTAGATGAAGTCATCATTGAAAGCCATAACCAAGTTTCCAGGTTAACCCATGTATGGCATATTCTTTAAGAATTGCTTATTGCAGTTGTAGAGGGTTGTGTTGCCAAACTTACATGGAACTGCACAGTACTTTATGGAACAATACTTTCTTAAAATTATGATTTCTAGATTTTCATAAGTTTTCTTAATTTATTATTTTTTATGAGTAGTCCAGTATACAGGAAAAAGGTTAGGAAAACATTTGTTTTTTAAATAACAGATTAGCTCATGTCTATGTAATAAGATCACAGGGCATTACTTGTTCTTCAAAACTTAACTTATGCACACTTTTCTAGGAAGGCTTCCAGCTCTTCTAACCATTCTGATATAAATGTCTCATGTATATTTTTATCTTATGTGTTATACTTTTATCATAGTACCTTTATAAATCAGGAATCATTGATTTACTTTTACTTACTGTAAGCAAGTAGAAGTAAGGCTGTGTTTTGTGACTCCAATACTCAGTAGAATGTCTGCACATTGTAAATATTTGATTAAATCTTATAAGCTGAAGTGCTGTGACCATAATTTCAAACAACGAAAGCATAACTGTGTACAGTGTTGGGCATAATGGTCATCATTCAAGTTTGGGTTAACTACAAGAGCAAAGACTTCTTTGGGCTAACCAAAATCTGGGATAAATGACATCAGTGGAAACCTCAAATATGAAAGAGGAGTTTTTAATGTTTAAATGATTATTACGCACTGGAGTTTTCAATCATAGCCATTGAGAAAGAGAGTAGATGGCATGAGTGATATTTCAGAAATGAAGGGCACTGCTGTATATGTATTATAATAACCTCATTGTAGAGGGCATGACTCATACAATTAAACCATGTTACTAGATGATTTGAGGTGGCAGGATGTAGCCGTTTCTCTCAGCTGCTTTTTTAGCATCAGCTGGAGTTCAAAGGTGGCGTTTGGAAAAATCTCCTGAGAGTCTGAGCAGCTGATTGCAGTTTAAGAGCTGACCAGTTATTATCAGAGATTCTAGGTTTCTTATTCCATCAGAATACTTGGATGTAAAGTCTTTTCCAATTTTTTCCATCTAGCAGATTTCTTGAGCATCTGCCATGTCAAAAAGTACCAGAGATTATTAAAGTGTGAGGCACTGTGGGGGATAGAAAGGTGAATCAGACATGGGTCTTGTCTTTAGGAGGAGTAACAAATACTCCTGTCTCTTGGCTGCACATACTTCTAGGTGATGCAAAGATATTGTAAGCTGAGCCCTTTGCCCTGAAGGGTGAGTCATGTCTCCTTGGTGGCATAAAGGTCTCATAGCCTGACCTGGTCTGCTGGTTCCAGTGATAGCTCCCAACAGGCTGCTTCCATCAGTTCTCACTCATCAGGGCAGATGACTGTAGCAGTAATTTCCCAAAACTAGTGTTCATAGCCTCCTGCTGGTCATTCCAGTCTAAAGCTCTTATAAGGTCTCATGGGTTTGTCATCAACTTGAATTGTACCCCTCCCCCCTTTTTAATACATTTTTTTATTGTGAAATTTAACACATATACAGAAAGGTGATAACTTTCAAAGTACAATTTAACAAGTAGTTATAAAGGTAATTTCAAAGAATGTTACGGGTTACAGTTCCACAGTTTCAGTTTTTCCTTATTGTGAAATATAAGATATATACAGAAAGGTTGTAACTTTCAAAATACAATTTAATGAGTAGCTATAGAGCAAATTTCAAAGAATGTTATGGGTTATAGTTCCACCATTTCTGTTATTTCCTTCTAGCTATTCGAATACCCTAGCATCTAAAACTATGTGTGTGTATATATAGTTTTAGATGCTAGGGTATTCGAATAGCTAGAAGGATATATATACATACATATATATATATAAAGATTCAGTATTTGTAACCCTTTGTTATATCCTATCTTGTCTGTTGCTACCCCTTCTTCTCATTTAATCACTTTCTCTATCTTCAGGGGTGTCTAGGCAGTGACCACCCTAACTTGTTCATATTAAAAAGAGGTGTTGACATTATGAGGAAGGGGGCTGCATCTGGTTGATGTTCTTAAAGTGGCTGTTGCCTCTGGGTTTTAGGACTTGTCTGGCATAGGAACACTCTGGTAGATTTAAGTTTCCGAAAAATAAACTTAGTGAGTGAAAGTTTGATAGAGTTTTGAATAGGGACCTAGGTATTTTGAGACTACTGTTGGTTAGGGCTTTGCATACTGTGGCCATTTGGGATATCTAGCTGGAACTTGCTTAAGAGTAACCTCAGATGTCCTCCCAACCCTATTTGAAGTCTCTTAGCCACTGTAATGTTATTTTGTTACCTTTCTCTTCCCCCTTTTGGTCAAATAGGCATTTTCAATCCCTTGATGCCAGGGCCAGGTTCATTCCTGAGAGTCATGTCCCATATCATCAGGGAGATTCACTCCCCTGAGAGTCATGTCCCATTTAGTGGGGAGGTTAATGAATTTATTTGCCAAGTTGGGCTTAGAGAAAGGCCACGTCTGAGCAACAAAAGAGGTTCTCTGGAGGAGCCATTTTGGCATAATTTTAGGAAGGCTTAGCTTCCATTTTACAGCCATAAGTTTCATAAGATCAAGCCTCAAGATTGAGGGCTTGACTTATTAAGTAGGTGGTTCCTAATTTCACATAGCATATATTCTGTCCAAGGTAAACAACCAGTATCTCACATTATCTTCACTCAGTTGTACAATCATCATCACTCTCAATTTTAAACAATTAAAACACAAAACATCCTGAAGCTCTTATCAGCCCCTAATATTCATCCCTAGTATTAGTGTAGTACTGTGAGATATTCCTATTAAATATAGTCTCCTTTCATTTCCTTATTTTGCCTTGAAGCAAACAAAGATTCTCTGAACTAGCATGACTTCTGGTGAGGTCCCTAAGGGTATCCTTCCTGTTATGTGTTCCTAAAAGCGGGTATAAAAAGAACTTAGTGATAGCCCCAAGCTCTTTTAAATAATGATGATGATCATGATATCATCACTAATATTTATTGGGGACTAAAAAATAGGTCAGGCTCTGGCCTGAATGGTTTGCAACTAATTCCTCATTTATTCCTCATAACAATTCTGGAAGGATAGTGCCCATGTTATCTCCATTTTGTAGGCAAGTAACCTAGGCAAAGAGAAGTTAAGTAATGTGCCCATCTCTCTCATCTCACTTCCCACTATCAATTATAAGCCCCCTATGAAACCAGCCGCATATAGAGAGCACTGATTCTCCTTTTAGCTCCCTATGATTGACTATCAAACTAACCTCTAGTGATAACCTGGGTCATGTTAATGAGTATTGATGAGGCCTATGTATATATAGAAGACTAAAGATAACCTCTGGCTATCAGTATCTCCTAAGGTTAAGCAGTGAATGTCTGTATGGCCCCTGAGATTGGGTCAAAGGCAGAGGCAGGGTCAAGGGGGATGATAATGCTGGGACAAGAGTAATCTCAGGTTATAATTCTTGACTCATGTTGGTACAAGTGTTCCTAAAGATTGGCTGATGAGTCCCATGTATTTATTTTGACCTGAACTGGTGGCACATGTGGTCTTGCCTGTCACTGGTTTGCCCTGAAAAAGTTATTCTTCACCTATCAGGGGAGTCGAAGCACATCCTAGAGATGTGGTGGTGGCTCTGCTCAAAGTCTTCACCACCAGTATTTACGAGCACTTACCCAGAAGTTGTGCTGCATGCTTCATGTGCATTTATCTCATTTAATCCTCTTAAAAAACCTTTGTATGTTGATTCTATTGTGTTATCAGTCCAATAATCCATGTGTCTAATAACTGCATCATTCATTCCTTTACCATCGAGATAAAATGACTAGACCCCCACAAATGGACTCTGAGATTTTATTTTATTTTGTCTTGGATTAGATAATTTTCCTAATAGGAAGGATGCTATCACTTATTAAGCACCTACTGTTTGCAAGGCACTGTGCTAGCTGTCTCCAGATAGGTTCCTATTTTTACCAATCTTAGGATTCAACATGAATATTCATTAAGAGTGCTTTCTTACAGTGTGCACTTCTTTGCTTAAGAATGCCTTGGGAAGGGAGTAAGGAGAAATCTACAGATGAAGCATATAAACAAATACTGGTGAGATACTTAATGAATTCAGAACGGATGTTTAACATGGAGAACAGATCTTTGAAAGCTATAGCTCTGGAATATACATTAAATTTATCACCATAGGAGGCAGTGATCAGGCAGTGGACCAAGTGTAAACCTTACAAAGAACTATTGCTATAAAATTTGGTAGGTAAGCAACAAAACCTTTTTCTTATAATTAGTGTGATTTGCTCCTTTGCCTTCTCTATCAGGTTTGCTACTGTCCTATGAATTAGAGTATATGCTTATTGATGCATATCAAGTAGGGATTAGGGAAAATAAGTGCTTAAAATAGGAAGCAATCATGATGAATATAGTACCTGTCTCTATAACACCTGTTTTTTGTTCAGTAATTTGTAAAGGTGAGAAAAAAATAGAAAGTGATGCAAAGGTAGATAATAAGAACCAGAAATAAACAAAGGTAGAATGTGCACATAGCTGATTTGATATGGAGTATCAAATGATATTAATGTTTATTGGTTTATACAAAAGAGGACCCTTCTGGGCAAGAAAATAGAACAAAAGTCATTTTGTTGGTTAGTAGAAGGATAAGAGCCTTTCCTAATCTGTCCACACTGACACATTCTCCCTTCCTTCCCCTCCAGTGACACTAAAACTTAGAAGAGTAAACATTAGAAAGATGTTTGTGGGTATACATATATATGTCTATATGTGTTGTGTGTGTATGTTTTTATGTAAGACCACACATATGTAATCTCACATATATCCAAATATTATAATGAATAGCTAGGCTATGGTGTGTTCACAATAAGCCCCCAAATCTCAGTGGCTTAGAACCACAAAAGTTTATTTCTCACAAGGGTGGGGCAAGATGGAAGCATAGGTAGGTGTGGAATTTAGTTAGTTCCCTAGAGCAACTAGTAAATAGCCAGGAACAACTGAAAAATAGTCTGGAACAACTGATGGGGGCACCCATGACCAGACAACATTGTACACCAGTCAAGAATGGCTGGAATGGCTGAGATCACAGCATAGAACTGTAAGTTAAGCTCCACGAACTGTGGAGCAGGCACCTCTCCTCCCTCTGGCACGGCAGACTGAGTTGCAAAACTTCACTGTGGGAAAAAGAAGCAGTCCCTGCCGGGAGCAAGGGAATGTAGCTCAACCAAGTTCCATTTGCAGTTTTAATTAACAAATTTGGACTATTGAATACATGTTACAAGCACACATAAACCTGGAGCAAGCAGGAAAGGGACACAGATTTATTCTGGCAAAGAGGAGGCAGGGCTGATGGGAAAAAAACATAAATAATTAAAAACAGAAGCTTTTGGAGTATGCTGAGCTCAGAATACTGGAAAAGGGCTGTGTCCCATGAAAACGGGCACACAGAGCTGGGTACAAACTGTGATTCTTGCCTGGTGAACTGGAGGGCTGGGGAATGGCTCTGAAAAGGGGACTTCATGCTTTTTTTCCATTTTTTTTCCCTCATTCTAATTAGCTCATTAGAGAAAGCCTTAGGCATTTTCAGTTGTCAGCACTAAGCCAGACAAGAGTGGAATTAAGATAAAGAGTCAAAGGAAGAACTCAAGTGTAGAAAGTGGCAGCCTTCCCTCAGAGTACTCAGACCCTAGGGCCTGGGGGGGGAAGAAAAAAAAAAAACAGCAGAAACAACTTAAGCTTGGATTCTGAAACCCTCAGTCCCTGGCCAGGACAGGATCCACTGAGAATTAAATATACCACACCTCTTTACACTGGTGGAGAACTGAGGGCTGAGAAGCTCCACCTGCTTCCTGTCTCAGGAAAAGTGAAGAGTTTAGAGACCTCACAGGAAAGTCTGACAATCTTCTAGGTCTCAACCTCAGGGAAACCTGATACTGAATACAGCCTCTTCCTGAGACATGGGCCCGTCTTGCCTGGGAAAATCTGATTGGGGTAATCAAGGAAACCAGAGCCTAGACAACAGAAAATTACAGATCACACCAGTAAGAGCAAAGATACAGCCCAGTCAAAGGAACGAACTTTCACTTCAAATGAGATATAGGAATTGAAACAGCTAATTTTTAATCAAATAAATCACATAAATCAATTCAAAAATCAAATCAACAAGTTGAGAGAAGATATGGCATAAGAGATGAAAGATATAAAGAAGCCACTGGGCAAAAATAAGGAGGAGCTCAAAAGTTTGAAAAACAATTGGCAGAACTTATGGGAATGAAAGGCACAATAGAAGAGATGGAAAACACAATGGAGACATACAACAGTGGATTTGAAGAGCAGAAGAAAGGATTCAGGAACTGGAGAACAGGACATCTGAAATCCTACACACGAAAGAACAGACAGGGAAAAGAATGGAAAAATATGAGCAGGGTCTCAAGGTACTGAATGACAACATGAATTGCATGAGTATACATGTCGTGGGTGTCCCAGAAGGAGAAGAGAAGGAAAAGGGGCAGAAACAATAATGGAGGAAATCATCACTGAAAATTTCCCATCTCTTGTGAAAGACATAAAATTACAGATCCAAGAAGCACAACGTACCCCAAACAGAATGGATCTGAGTAGACAGACCCCAAGACACTTAATAAACAGATTACCAAATTTAAATACAAAGAGAGAACTCTGAAAGCAGCAAGAGAAAAGTGATGCATCACATACAAAGGAAGATCAATAAGTCTATGTGTGAATTTCTGAATAGAAACTATGGAGGCGAGAAGGCAATGGGATGATATATTTAAGATACTGAAAGAGAAAAACTGCCAATCAAGAATTCTATATCTGGCAAAACTGTCCTTCAAAAATGAGGGAGAGTTTAAAATATTTTCAGACAAACAGACACTGAGAGAGTTTGTGAACAAGATACCTGCTCTACAAGAAATACTAAAGGGAGCACTACAGGCAGATAGGAAAAGACAGGAGAGAGAGATTTGGAAACAGTGTAGAAATGAAGACTATCTATAAGGGTAAAAAGAGAGAGAGGGAAAAAGTAAAATAAGATGTGACAAAATGATAGACAGTAGACATTACACTGAGTGAAATTAGCCAGAAACCGAAGGACATATACTATATGGTCACACTAATATGGGCTAACATTGATGAGCAAAATTTAAGAGCTGAGAACATGGTTATCAGTAGATAGAAGGAGGTTAGAGATTGGGCATTTGATGCTGAGGAGTACAGAAGGTTCAACAGGATTGATTGTATAGATCCAGAAATGGAATGGATAGCATAATAGTATGTGACGGTAACACAGTATTGTAGGTACTCTGAAGAAAGATGAGTGAGAGTATGGTTGAAAGAGGAAGGCTAAGGGCATGACACCAGAAGGAAAGATAGAAGATAAAGACTGGGATTGTATAACTTAGTGAAACCTAGAGTGGTCAATTATGGTGACTAAATTTACAAATATAAGAATGTTTTTTAAATGAGGGAAAAAAAATGAATGTCAACATTGCAAGGTGTTGAAAATTGGATGGTATAGGGGAAAAATTAAATCAGTGCCAACTAGAGTCTACAATTAACCATAACTTAAATCAGTGCAAACTAGAGTCTACAATTAACCATAACATTGTGAGATGCTTCCATTGTTTCAATGGCAATTTACCAAAACCAAATAAATATCTATAAGAGGTAGCTATAAGGGAATGATAGGGGATTTTTGGTGATGGTGATGCTCTCTGATCTTTCCCTTGTATTTCATGTCTATTTTTCTTCTTTTGTATTTTTCTTCTTCATTTTTTTTCTCCTCTTCCTCTCTTTGGAGATGAGATGGAAATGTCCTCATATAGGTTGTGGTGGTGAATGCATAATTATGTGATTATACTAGGAGTCACTGATTGTTCACTTAGGGTGGATTGTATGGCGTGTGTATAAAACTGTTAAAAAATAAACAGAGGGATTCAAGTGCTGGAGAAAATGTGGAGAGAGGAATGTACTTATTCCCTGTTTGTAGAGAAGAAGAATGGGGCAGCCCACCTGGAGAGCAATGTAGTGGTTCCACAGGAAGCTAACTATGGGTTGCCATATGGTCCTGCAGCCACATTATTGGGTATATACTTGGAGGAACTGATATCAGGGATATGAATGGACATTGCATCCTTGTGTTTATGGCAGCCATATTCACAATTTGCAATAGATTGAGGTGGCCTAAGGGTACATTGACTGATAAATGGAATGGTGAACTGTGGTGTATACATACAATGGAATACTGAACAGCAGCAAGAAGAAATGCAGTTGTGAGGTATACTCCTAGGTGTATGGACCTTGAGAACAGTATATTGACTGAAATAAGCCAGAATCAAAAAGGTGCCTCACTAATATGGACTAACTATAATGTGCAAACTGAAAACTGAATATGAGAGTATAGGTTATCAGGGGAAGGCTTATGGATAAGGTTCCTAGACTGTAAGCTCTTAACAGCAATCACACGTATTCATGAGTTGCAGTGGTTGTCTCTATATCCTGAGATGCTGAGCTGTTTGTTTATAACTTGGTCAGTCCCTGTAACATCAGGTATCTGTGTGACACCTGAGACTCAGAGCCAGAGTTCAGCAGCTATGAATGTCAGCATTACCACATACAAAAATTGTTAATAAAGCTGAAAAAGAGATCAGACTTCAAGTAAAGATATGAACGAAACGGACTTAACTAGAACTAAGGTAAACCAGACTGGAGGATAAAGGATGATATTGACTGTGTTTTAAAACCTCAACTTCTGTGTGAGACCAAAGGAAGAGATGTTTATTTGGTGCAAAATCTATAGCTTTTGTAGCACGCTATATAATTTAACGTTTTTGGTTAGTTTATTCAAACAGCATAATTACATGGAACCTTGAATAGGGGTGAGATCTGGTTGGTTTGTACAGGTTAGCATGAAACCCCAATACATCCCAGATGAACTTGGGCAGAGAGTAAGGAGTATTTGCAGGGCCCTCTTGAAGGGCTGGGGAAAAATGTGGAAACTTAACTTCCCCACCTGGGGAATTCCTAATATTCTTACAAGCATTGGGTACTGCCATTGTAGTAGGCCAAGTCCTTGGGGCTTGCCCTTCTGAAGCTTGTTACTGCAAAGGAGAGGCTAAGCCTACTTATAATGGTGCCTGAGAGTCACCCCCAGAGAACCTCTTTTGTTGCTCAGATGTGGCCTCTCTCTCTAAGCCAACTCTGCAGGTAAACTCACTGCTCTCCCCTCTATGTCGGACGTGACTCCCAGGGGTGTAAATCTTCCTGGCAACGTGGGAATGACTCTCCGGGATGAGCCTGGACCCGGCATCATGGGATTGAGAAAGACTTCCTGACCAAAACGGGGAAGAGAAATTAAACAAATAAAGTTTAAGTGGCTAAGAGATCTCCAATGGAGTAGAGAGTTCATTCTAGAGGTTATTCTTATGCATTATATAGATACCCCTTTTTAGTTTTTAGTGTACTAGAATAACTAGGAGGAAATACCTGACACTGTTGAGCTGCAATCCACTATCCTTGATTCTTGAAGATAGTGGTATAACTATATAGCTTACACAGTGTGATTGTGTGATTGTGAAAACCTTGTGGCTCACACTCCCTTTATCCAGTGTATGGACAAATGAATAGAAAAAAGGGGGACAAAAAGTAAATGAATAATAGGGGGGAAAAGGAGTATGAGTTGGTTTAGGTGTTCTCTTTACTTTTATTTTTATTTTTATTAATCTTATTTTTGGAGTAATGAAAATGTACAGAAATTGATTATGGTTAAATTCACAACCATGTGATGATACTGTGAACAATTGTACACCTTGGATGATTGTCTGGTATGTGAATATATCTCAATAAAATTGCATTTGAAAAAAAATGTTTATTTCTCGCTCATGTTGCGTGTCTGTTACAGGTCAGCTGCAGCTCTCCTCTCATTGCACTCTGGATCCAGGCTAACAGTGTACCCTGTATCTGAAATAGTGCCATATCATAAAAGAAAGACAAAAAGAACATGGCATACCTCATAAGAGGTCTAAAACTTCTGCCTACATGTATAAATTTTCCCACATGTCTTTGTCAAAGCAAGTCACATGCTCAAATCTGATGTATATATAAAATTCTTCTGCAGAACTATTTTTGGACAGTAATGCAATACTATATATAGTAACACAATACACCCTATAGTAATACTGTATCTGTTGGGGAGAGTATTTGTGCATGTTGAATGCTTTTTGTTCTCAGAATGTAATGTACCAAGGAGAACTGGTCCATATACTCTTAGACAGTAATGGTGATAAATAAGAACAGAACCTTGCTTTGTGGTTTTAACTTTATTTATTCTCTTTCAGAGATAGATAGGTAGATAGACAGATATAGATATGTGTATATATATTTCCTTTCATTGTATTAACTTCATTGGGTCACTGTTTCTATATTATGAAGTTCATTCCTGATTTTTTTCAATCAACAAGTATCTATTGAGAACCTACTGTGTGCCAAACACCCTGCCATGTGCTTGCTGACAACTTGTTCTCATTCACAAATACTGTTTCTAAGTCACATAAGCCCTGGAAGAAAACAGAGGTTCTTTTATTTAAAAAATATATATATATCTACTGAGAACTAAATTGGGTGAATGAAACTAGGTCACAGTTTTGTGAAGAAACAGACTTGTTGGAGAAGAGTTTATAAAGTGCTTTTGGAGTATGGAGAAGAAAAAGGTAGACTCTTAGGGATTGAAACAGTTATATGGCACTATGAGATGAGACCTGACCCGTCTTGAGTCAGATGAACAAGATTTTGTCAGAAGCCAAGGAAGAAATGGGGTGGAAGCTTTCTAGGCGAAGTAATCAGCACCAACCAAAGTGGAGATGCAGGGAAAAATACAGAGCCTTTTTGATAAATGTAAGTAGTTCTTTATATTGTTGGGTTATAGAGTTTGGAAAAAAGTATACTTAGAGATAAAACTCGATATATGGATTAAGGGAAATTGTAGAGGTATTTGATAAAATTCATCATGTCTATCTAGAAAAGTCAGCCTTCCTGAACCTCTGAGTATTCTCTTTGGCTGCCTTACAGTGCAGCCTGACCTCTTCCTTTTATTCACCCCTTCCAATTGAATAATGTTCCAGATCAAGGCACGTGGTTTCATTTCATCCATTATCTTGGATTATTTGGACCTTTCATCTTTTCCCTCCTTGATCTTTCCTCTTTCCATGTCTGTATGAGATTTATATTTAAGCTTCTTTGTTTAATGGCTTATTCTGTTTTGGTAGAATGGGCTAGCTCCCGTGAGTGACTGAAAAGATTTCTTTCCTCTAAATTTCTTACATGAATTTCCATTATTTCAATTCAAAATGTATAATTCTCTCTGTCATGCATAGGTATCTCAGTTGATGTATTTATCATAATGAATTAATTCGACAAACTGAGTCATTTGCATGAAATGCACTGAGTCATGTTTTTATGATGTGCTACAAATATTCATTCCAAGGCATTCAATGACTCATCTGCAGCATAAGGACTGTGCTATTATACAGGCATTTCAGAGACAGATCAAAAGGTAACCTGCCAGGAAAGCCTTCTTTGGTTCAGTTACCCTTTCATGAAATGTGGTGGCAACATATATTGAAAAAGAACCTCTCAGATATCACCTTTTTGAAGAGGTTCAATTGAATATTGAATTGAGGTTGGGAACAACATGTGTCAATGCTTTGCTTTTCTCTTGGGAGGAAGAACCTCTTATACAACTGTCTTTCAGGGTATCCCTGCAGAAACATGTTGGACAATTATATTATTTATCCCACTCCTCTTTTTCTTCTTTATATCAGGATTAGAGGATGAATAGGTTATATTTAGATCTGAAATATTTCAAAGTGATCCAAATGCTCAGGTTGTAAAATGGGACAATTTTAGGTCTAATAGCATGCAGTGATAAAACCAAAATCATTTAACAGCTGAAACTATAATCTGGGTTCTTGACTTTCAATATAGCGTTCATTTGGCTTGACTACAAAATCACCCCAAGTTAAGAATAATGAATATGTTAACTGGAGCTAACGTATTTGAAGACATGATTCTTGTTATTTTTAAGGCATTGTTTATAAATTTTACAGTCACTTTATATTTCATCTATATGTATGTATTGATTTCACTACTTAGAAAATTGAGTTGTACAATTCATTTGTGAGTTGAGAGTGGCTTTCATGTTATACATGTAGAATATAGTAAACATTTAAAATTTAGTATAATCATCCATTTTTATTTTTTGATTGATTGATTGATTGTAGTTTTCAATAAATAGGAAAATTTAAAAAATGTGTCCAGACTTTTAAATTTACTGGAACTGGGAATACAGTCAAGTGTTGATCCCAGGGTTTGGGTCCATCTAACCATTGTAATACAATTGTGTAGAGGAACAAGGGGGTTTGGATTGAACAAATCTGGATCTGGATCCTTCCCATGATGCTCTTGTCAAATTTCATTAAATCAAGACACCATCAATTGTAAGTAGTAACCTGATTTCATGGTTGTAATAAATAAAACAAGGCCATCTTTGAGTCCAAGAAATATAGTACCTGTGTGATTTGGGACCAGTTAACTAATAACTTCTTTGAACCGCAAGCTTCTTATCTGTTAAGAAGGTGAATGGATGATAGTATCTACCCAGAAAGTTTTAAAGATTTATAGGGATATTCTCAAATTATATGAGATAACATGTAAATATATTAACCTTCATTTTCAGTGCATTTAAGTGCCTCAGATATTCAGAATAGCTGGTTATATTTCAAGTAAAAATACTTCCTCTTAGGAATCAGAAATGAAAATGTAGGTTTGCCATCCTTTCCTTCTTAAACAAAACAAGTCACTTTATCACATGGGAGAATTAAAAGCAGGATTGGTAAAAAACAATGTTAAGTTATTGAGAAGGAAGATTAGAAAAAACAAAACAAAACAAAAGGACCTGTATATAATAAGATTTAAGTTACCTGGGAGTGTTGCATTGTAACTTCATAAGGAGTTCATAGACACTTGTTATCTTTGTCTAGTTTATTGTCATTCATCTTTGTTCCAAGTTCTAGATGCATTCTTCAGTCAAAAGAACTTCCTGCTATATGTGAATTAGTAATTTGTTTTCCACAATACTGACTAAATTTCATAGTCAAGGATGGACCGATGCCTTAAAAAACATTTAGAGTCATTTAGAAACTATAAGATCACAGTATGATAATTTAGGAACTGTGGAATCTCTTTAGTAGTGCAGTAAAATACAATGAGGAAGGAAAAAAAGCAGTAAATGAATATTTAGGGGGAAGAGAAGATATAAAGGAAAACATACTATCTTTTCTAAATTACAAATATGAAAAGGAAATCCTTGATAAAGACAGCCTAAGGTATTAAATTTTCTATACTGTTTTTGCTACTTTTTCTTTAAAAAAATTTGGTAAAAGCAGCTCCACCACATTTTACATTCTAAGTCTTTTGATTAAAGAGACATTTTTTTTGGATAAATTTTTTAAATTATATCTCTTCTGTTGTATAAAGTCTAGACCTAGAATTATAATTAATAAGTAAATTGTCAGAAGAAACCAGTTAGTCTCAAAAAATGTTGGACATAATCATAGTGCATTTTAGCTCAAAGAAAATCAAATGAAACCATAGTTTTTATAACCTCTCAGAGCCAGATGCTTTTTGTTTGTTTGTTTGGTTTGGTTTGGTTTTAAAGGGTCTAAACCAGAGCTGACCAATAGAAATATAATATGAGCCACATATTTAATTTACATTTTCTAGTAGCAACATTTATAAAACTAAAAAGAAACAGGTGAAATTGTTTTTAATATATTTCATTTAGCTTAGTGTGGCCAAAATATTATCATTTCAATTTCTAAGGCATATAAAAATATTAATGAGATATTAAACATTACTTTTTCATTCTAAGTCCTTAAAATTCAGCATGTGCTTTACACTTACAGCATATCTTAATTAAATTAAAAATTTCAGCTCCCACATTTGGTCCAACTCTTCAAGTGCTAAATAGCCATGTGCAACTAATGGCTACTTTATTGGACAGCTCAGGTCTAAAATGTAGTTATTTGGGAAAAAAACTCTTGGCAGTTTCTACCTCTCAACTAAGGTAATTTCAATTTCATTGTAAATTGGGGTCAGTTTTCAGGAATGATTACAAGGTAATTCACAGTAGCTAGCATGTTAGCTGATACGTAGGTAGAAACTCACATACCTAGTTTAAATTGATTTTTCTTATTTTTGGTTGAGAGAAAAGTGTAATAATCTTCTGATTTACCTTTTGCTATGTACCATTTTAGCTAGTATAAAATTTTATAAACAAAATAACAAAAGCTTCATTGAGAGATTTTGTGGTTTTGCCTTCCAAATGAGAGGTAATTACTAGTTAGGGCCAGGTGAAGCTATGATATAGACAAAAATGTTCTCTTATGTTTTATTCTCCATTTTGGTACCAAAATCTGTTATCTTATAATTTCTTCTTAGTCTCTAAAGTATATATTATAAAAAGACAATAAAAAAAGTTTATATGTTTTCCAGCTTGGCTCCCATCACAGTGAAAGTATACATGAGTTTCCACTTTCAGAGAACGAGGTTATGCAAATACACTTTAAGTATTAATAGCACTGGTTAAGGCAAACACTCCCATTAAATACATTTAAACTAATTTAGAAGATAGACTTGAATCATTTTCATGACTTTTCTAATAGTTCCTGTTTCATTACAATAAAAATGATCCCTGATCTATTTACATTAACTTTAGAAACATTATATTAAAATAATATTTAATGAGTTGTTTAGCTGTGTGGATGATAATTGTGCTACAGATAACTTCTGGTATCCATTTTTATGTTCAGACTCCCTCCTCCCCCCCAAACACGCATCTATTAACTTCTGCTATGGCCATTAGTCATGTTTTTTGTTTTTTTGTTTGTTTTAAGAAAAGTTGTAGGTTTATAGAAAAATCATGCAGAAAATACGGAGTTCTCATATACCTTCTCACCACACATAGTTTCTCCTGTTTTTACCACTTTGTATTAATGTAGTGCCTTTGTTACAATTGAGGAAAGAATATTATTATAATTGTACTCTTAACTATAGTCCATCATTTACATTAGGGTTCACTGTGTTGTACAGTCCTATGTTTTTTTATTTTATTTTATATCATATATTCAACCTAAAATATCCCCTTTTATCCACAATTCACATGTATAATTCAGTGGTGTTAATTACTTTCACAATGTAGTTCTACCATCACCACCATCCATTACTAAAACTCTTCCATCACCCCAAACAAAAACTCTGTATCAATTACACATCAACTTTCCATTCCCTACTCCCACCCTGCCCCATGGTAACCTGTTTTCTAGTTCTGAGTCTATGAATTTTATTATTCTAATTATTTCATATCAGTTAAATCATATAGTATTTGTCCTTTTGTGTTTAGCTTATTTCACTCAACCTGGTGTCTTCAAGGTTCATCCATGTTCTCATATGTATCATAACTTCATTCCTACTTATAGCTGAATAATATTCCATTATATGTATATGCCACATTTTGTTTATCCATTCTTCTGTTGATGAACGCTTGGATTGATTCCATCATTTGGCAATTGTGAATGATGCCACTGTGAACATTGGTGTTCAAATATTTGTTTGAGTCCCTGCTTTCAGTTCTTTGGATATATACCTAGAAGAGGGATTGTCAGGTCATATGGTACTTCTATATTTGACTTTTTGAGGAACCACCCAATTGTTTTCCACAATGGCTGCTCCATTTTACACTCCCACCAATAATGAACCAGTATTCCTATTTCTACATATCATCTCCAGCTTTTACTATGGTTTTTTGAATGGTAGCCATTCTAGTGGGTGTTAAATAGTATCTTGTTTTGATTTGCATTTCCCTAATGGCTAATGATGTTGTGCATCTTTTCATATGCTTATAGCCCATTTGTATTTTTTCTTTGGAAAAATATCTATTCAAGTATTTTGCCCATTTTTTTTAAATTAAATTCAGTTTTATTGAAATACATTCGCACACCATACAATCATCCATGGTACACAATCCACTGTCCACAGTATGATAACATAGTTATGCGTTCATCACCACAATCTATCTCTGAACATTTTCCTTACATCAGAAAGAACCAGAACAAGAATAAAAAATAAAAGTGAAAAAAGAACACCCAAATCATCCCCCCATCCCACCCCATTTGTCCTTTAGTTTTTATCCCCATTTTTCTACTCATCCATACACTAGATAAAGGGGGTGTGATCCACAAGGTCTTCACAATCACACTGTTACCCCTTGTAATCTACATTATTATATAATCATCTTCAGGAGTCCAAACTGCTGGGTTGGAGTTTGATAGTTTCAGGTATTTACTTCTAGCTATTCCAATACATTAAAACCTAAGACGTGTTATCTATGTAGCACATAAGAATGTCCACCAGAGTGACCTCTCAACTCCATTTGAAATCTCTTAGCCACTGAAACTATTTTGTCTCATTTTGGTCAAGAAGATACTCTCAGTCCCACGATGCCGGGTCCACATTCATCCCCAGGAGTCATATTCTGCATTGCCAGGGAGATTTACAACCCTGGGAGTCGGGTCCCACGTAGAGAGGAGGGCAGCAAGTTCACCTGTCGAGATGGCTCAGTTAGAGAGAGAGGGCCACATCTGAGCAACAAACAGATACACAGGGGGAGACTCTTAGGCACAACTACATGCAAATTTAGACTCTCCTTTGCAGTAAAGAGCTTCATAAGGGCAAGTCCCATGCTCGAGGGCTCAGCACATCAAACCGCCAGTCCCAATGTTTGTTAAATTGGGTTTGTCTTTCTGTTGTTGAGTCTTAGGATTTCTTTATATATTCTGAATATTAAACACTTATTGGATATGTGGTTTCCAAATATTTCCTCCTATTCTGTAGGTTGTCTTTTTACTTTCATGATGAAGTCCTTTGATGGACAAAAGTTTTTAATTTTGATGAAGTACCATTTATCTACATTTTCTTTTGTTGCTCATGCTTTTAGGGTAAAGTCCAAGAAATCATTGCTTATCACAAGGTCATGAAGATGATTCCTTATATTTCTTCTAGGAGTTTTATAGTATTGGTTCTTATATTTAGGTATCTGATCCATATTGAGTTGATTTTTATATATGGTACATTCTCTTACCTATGAATATCCAGTTTTCCCAGCATGATTTGATGAAGAAACTCCTTTCCCAATTGAGTGGAGTTGGCACCCTTTTCAGACATCAGTTGGCCATAGATATGATGGTTTATTTCTGAACTGTAAGTTCAATTCAGTTGGTCTATATGTTTGTCCTTGTGCCATTACCATGCTGTTTTGGTTACTGTAAAACATTTGTAAAATATTTAAAATCAGGAAAGAGAGTCCTCCAACTTTTTTCTTCTTTTTCAGGATAGTTTTGGCTATTTTGGGGCCCCTTACCCTTGCATATAAATTTGATGATTGCCTTTTCCATTTCTGCAAAGAAGGCTGTTGGAATTTTGATTGGGATTGTCTTGAATCTGTAAATCACTTTGGGTAGAATTGACATCTTAACAACATTTAGTCTTCTAATCCATGTTCGTGGGCTGTCCTTCTGATTATTTAGATCTTCTTTGATTTCTTTTAGCAATGTTTCTTAGTTTTCTGTGTACAAGTCCTTTGCATCCTTGATTAAATTTGCTCCTACATATTTGACTCTTTTAGTTGCTATTGCAAATAGAATTTTTTCTTAATATCCTCTTTAGTTTGTTCATTACTAGTGTAGAGAAACACTACCAATTTTTGCATGCTGATCCTGTACCCCACCACTTTGCTGCATTTGTTAATTAGCTCCTGTAGCTTTGTTGTGCATTTTTCAGGATTTTCTATATATAGGATCATGTAACCTGTAAATAGGGCAAGTTTTACTTCTTCCTTTCCAATTTGGATGCCATTTATTTATTGATTAACTGATTGATTGATTTAGCCTAATTGCTCTGGCTAGAACTTCCGGTAGACTCTTGAATAACAGCAGTGACAGTGGGTATTCTTGTTTTGTTACAGATGTTAAAAGAAAAGCTTTCAGTCTTTCACCATTTAGTATGATATTAGCTGTGGGTTTTTCATATATGCCCTTTATCATGTTGAGAAATTTCATTATTTTTCCTAGTTTTCTGAGTGTTTTCATCAAGAAGTGGTGCTGGATTTTGTCAAATGCCTTTTCTTTGTCATTTGAGGTGATCTTTTTTTTTTTTTTTAATTTTCTTTTGTTCTATTGATGCGGTGTATTATATTAACTGCTTTTCTTTTGTTGAACCACCCTTGCATACATGGGATAAATCCCACCTGATCATGGTATGTAATTCTTCTAATGTGCTTTTGAATTCATTTTGTTACTATTTTGTTGAGGATTTTTGCATCTGTATTCATAAAGGATATTGTCATAATTTTCTTATATCAAGTGTTGACTCCTAAACCTCTTTCTATTAGATTGTGCATAGTTCTCAAGATGTCAGGTGGATTGGTACAAATTCTTGGAGTAAGATTTCTGAGGATAGGGTGAAGGCAATGATTGTCAAATGTTTACTTTCTGAAAATGAGTGGTATCTACTATAGGTCAATACCACAATGCTGACTTGGTCAGACCTAAGAGAGGCCCAAGAATCCTTTGCCTTCCCTGTATATTAACAGGTTCCTCCATGTTAACTACTATCCAATTCAATCAGTATCCAAAGAAACTGCAGGTGAATATCATCATGCCAAGAAGCTTTCATATAATCTTCTATTGATCAATGCCTGAAAGTTACATTTTTAATGCTAGAATGTATTTAGAATAACTTCTCTTGTATAAAATGTGTGGTACTAAAAGATCTATACAAAATAAAATTGACAGTCAGCTAAATGTGTATCTTGACATAAGAAAATGCTCAATGTTTACCTGCTTAGGCTATGTGTATCTTTCTGTCAGCTCTTATTACTCTTATTGTTTAGAAATTGTTGGCAAAGCAGAACAGTAATGCTTTTCACTTTTATACAGTCTATGATTCAATTCAATTGTTTTACTCTATGAAAAATTCTAGAACTCTGATTATAAAGTATTTAAAAGACATGATCTCTTTAAAAAAGGATTGCTTGAAGCAGTTACTCACTGATGCAACTTCTATTCCTATTATAAAATCTGTTCTCTATCTATCTGTAAAGAAAACAATTTTTTTCTGGTTAGATAAATGTAAATGTATTCATATGATCCCTAATTTTTTGGTAATATATTCTTTCTTAAAACATGTTGGTTCTGTCATCAACAAAGTCAATATAATTAGTTGGAAAAAAAAATGATGTGTAACATGGGGAACTACAAACTTAAAAACCTAGAATAAGTGTACTTTTAAAAGATCTACATGTTCATTGAGATATTTAGCTGTGTTCCTCATTGTAAATATTCTCATAAAAATGATGTGTATCATTTTTATATTATAGGTCATATAGTTGTTTATATATATTTTATATATATAGCTTCTGTTCTATAAGTTAAGTTTAAATTCTTATATTGAGGAAAACATTTTCAGAGAAAATAAAATGAGTTCTGTAGCAATTATGGCAAATTATCTTCCATGATCCTACATCCAAATCTTAAAATATATACTTAAATATAATATACATAGAGTATATAAATACATGCCCTAGGACACTTGAGCTGATTATGCCCTTTCTTAACAGACTTAATACACATCTCATTTCTGTAGCTTTTATTAGTATTTGAAATGATATCTGGATCTGTATTAATATCAAAATTTAGTTATTGATGACTTTATGTCTAAGGAAAAATGAATAATTTATCATTCTTATACAAGTATTTTTTTTTCCTTTGAGAGATGCAATTTGTTTTTCTGCTGTGATATTCACATGTTGAGGAATTCCTCTTACATTTTGTTACATATGAAATTAGTAGGACTGTTTGGGAAAGTCAATTAGCTTTAATTATTTTAAATCTAAATTTTAGTTTTTGTCAAATTACTATATGTGCCAGTTTAAAGGTCATTAGTTTTACAAAATTTATAATACTATTCTGTTTCTATCCTCCAGATATCTTTATTCTTATTTTTTTATGCAACCACTTTGAGCATTTTTAGTGGCATTCCTCCCACATTTACCTCCATGTGTCTAAATACTTTTATTTCTTCCACTTCTGTTTTGCATATTGTCTTCTGTGGAAGATGAGGATAAGTTTTAAAATTTGTTTCTAGTCCTCCATCTTTTCAATTTGGTTACATCAATTTTTAGGTTTAATTGATATTTAGTGCTGACTGCATGACTATGAACGTATTTTTAGTTGATAATATGATTGCATTTAATTTAACAATTAATAATGTTTTGTTTCTCCTGGAGTTAATAATTGGTGTGTACTCCCTCTGTCTCCTTTTTTAAAAAAAACATTCCTGAACTCTCTATCAGAAATACAGACTATCTCTAACTAACTTCATACAAATTATGTAGCCTGTCATGTTTTTGTTGTGATTTTTACATCCTCAGAGATAGCCCTCTTAACAGCTGTTGCATAATTGTCTATCCTTTTGTTTCTGGATTAGTTGCTGTGTAATTTGTTCTGTAATTAGTCGCTCTAAAGCAAAATTTCCTTTCACTATCATCCTGAAAATTCCCTTTGCTTATCCCTTGTCTTGGATATCCTCTTATCTGGACCTTATGCCTTCCCTTTTCCCAGACTGCTTCCTCATTTTAGTCAAGCACATCCTCAGAGAAAGACTACAGAATCGGAGGTACATTTTTGAGATATTGTGTGGGTCTGAATATGTCGTTATTCTCATCTAACATTTGATTGATAGTTTGACTAGGAATAGAGCTATAGGTTAGAAATAATTTTCCCTCCAAATTTTGAAGGTGTTTCTCCATTATTTTCTAGTTTTTGGTTGTTGTTGAGAAATCGGATGCTATCCTGCTACCTAGTATTTCATTTTTGGTCAATTTTTTCATTGTTTTCTTTGGTAGAACCTTTTAGGGCATTCTCTTTGTCCTTAGTGTTCTGAAATTTTACACTGATGTGCCTTAGATTGGATCATTTTTTGTTCATTATTTGAAATCCATAGTAGACCCTTTCAATTTGGAGACATATACTTCAGTTCTAGTATATTTTCTGGAACTTTTATTTGATAATTCCTTCAGTTTTCTGTTTTACATTTCTGGAGTTACTGTATATCAATATTGGACCAACTTAATGGATCTTCTAATATGCTTACCATTCCTCTCTAATTTCCATCTTTTTCTCATTATTGTTCCACTTTTTATGAGATTTATTCAACTTTATCTTATAACTCCTTTATTTAATGTATTATTTCTACTCTATTTTTTAATTTTCAATATCTTTTTTTTAATAATTCCTGTTCTTGTTTCATGTTTGCCTATCTTCTCTTATTGATGAGAGTTTTCTTAAATTTTTCTTCTGTTCTCTATATTTTCCCTTTTGTGCTGTCTGATTGTTCATATTTGAGAATGAGGCATTTAAAAGCTGATAGGATACCTGGTATACAGGAGTTAAACTTGAGTGATAGCTTCATTGTATTATTATCACTTATTCATTTTATTTGGGTATCCCAAACTATCAGTATATATAGGTATTTTGTCTTGTATTTGTAAATTTCCTCAGAGAGGAATGTTCTGAATTCCTTCCCACTTAGCTGCTGAAATTCTTAGAACTAAGTAAGGCAGGATACTTGGAATGAGAGTGGGGAAGGAGGATCATTCTTCAGTACATACACATTCACTGTATATTTACTTCTTCTCTTTTTTCTTCGTGATATACTGGCGCTTAAGCTCTGCTTGGGGTCTTCTGTGCCCAGGGTACTCTGGTTGAACTTTTTAGGAGACTGGACCACCTGTCTTTAGCCTGGGTGGAGGAGGCAAAATCATCTGGTTGCTCAGTGTAGAAGCATGGGTCGAAGAATCTAACTTTTTAAAAGACATTTAACTAACCATCTTTTCCAGCCCAGTCTATGCTGCTGCCTTAGGAGTTCCAGGATGCCCCCTATTCCTCCCTTTTCCTTCATTCTGTCAAGTGAATTCGCTGGTTTCTTGGCGGTTGTTCCTCCCCACTCCTTCTTGGCATTGAAGTTTCACTTTGCTCTGCTCTGCTAAGTTAATTGTCCTGCATTGTTCTACTTTATAGCATTTACAAGCTTGTAAGTACTCTCTACCCTTGCTTGCTCTAGCTCTCTCTTTCTCCCTCTCTCTCTTTCTCTCTCTGCTATTGTCTTCTTATCTATTGTCCTTGTTATTCTCATGTCTTTTTTAACCCCTTTATTATCGCTTGCATGGAGTCAAAGGATAGAGAAGAGGCTAACCTGTTTAATCGGGAGTATTAAAGATTTTAAGAGATTTTGAAGTTTGGATTTCATAGCATTGCAGTATATTCTCGAATTAAATCTGTCTTAAGCATACATCTCCTGCTGTACCCTCTTTTGCTTCCAATGCAGTGGACAACAATCACAGTTTTACCAAACTCCACTCTGAATGCATTACAATAATCACAGAACTCAATCTCAGTTTAGCCTAGGTCCAGCTTCAATTTCAGTGTGGGGCCATTTATAGGGAAAATTAGGTAATAATCATAGAAGAACATTTGTAGTAGTGGAGGAAATATCTTCCAAGTGGACTTGGCAGAGCAAATATTCTTTTTCCTATCAAAAACTCTTTTCTGTAATAACTTACAGCATCCCAAAGCAAAGTGTGTTTGTACTCAGTGAGCCTTATATAGGTGATATTCTCCCAACTCTGCATATATTCATTCATCTAGTACCTATTAAATACCAAATGTGATCTAAGCACTGTTCTAGGCATTGGGGATAAAATACAAAATAAAACAGACCCAAAGCTCTGCCCTTGTGGAAGTTACACTTGTGTGCATCTTGTAACTCACAGCACAATGTACCCTTGACATTTGAGAGAGATGCACTGGATTCTTTGAAAGACTGCACTTGTTTAGTGACCACCACTAGAACATACACATATAAATTACATATATTATGACAAGTCAAAAGTTACAGAGCTATGTGGATTGGAAGTGCCAGGTGCACTAGTTATTCACTGCAGTGCAATAAATTACCCCACAACTTAATAGCTTAAAGATAGAATAAATATTTATCATGTCACACAGATTCTCTGGGTCAAGGATTTAGGAACAGCTTAGCTGTATGGCTCTGGCTTGAGGTTTCTCATGAGATTGTCAGTTTGCCAGACAAGGCTTCCATCATCTGAAGGCTTGACCTAGGGCTGCTTCCAAAATGTTTCATTGACATGGTGCTAGTTGTTGGCAGGAGGCCTTGGTTCTGCCCCATCTGGGCCTCTCCATGCTTGAGTGTCCTGATGACATGGACCCTGGCTTCCACCAGAGTGGACAAGCCAAGCAAATAAGGTACAAGCTACAATGTCTTCTATGACCTAACCTCAGGTGCCACTTTTTCATTTCCAAAGTATCTGATTAGTTACAGAGATCAGCAGGCCCTGTTCATTATGAGAGAGGACACATAGGAATGTGACTGTTAGGAGGCAGGAATTATTGTTGGCCATACTGGGAAGTTGACTACCACAATGGGTTATTCACTACATTAGTATTCATCACTAATTAGGTTAGTGCCATATAGTGACTCAGATTGATGCCCTCATAAGAATTAAATCTTAGGGTGTTAGTTGTGATGAATCAAAATAAAAAGATAGTAGTTTCTTTAAAGCTATTTATAAAGCTTAAATTCACCAAGCAACTTGTATAATCTGTTACATGAATCCTGTTGTCAGCTACCTAGTTCAGGATTCTTTAAAGAGATCCAAGTTAACGTTAACCCTTCAAATGTTGTTAATAAGAGGTACCCAGATTTTCTGTGTTTGGTGTTTCATCTTGGCAGGCTAATTAAGCAGGCTAACATGACACCAGAATAAGGCTGCCATTTGGAAAAGCTAACCTTTGAATGGCAGAGAAAGTGGTGTGGAGGGATTACCTTATTTAGAAAAGTGATTGTTAGAAGCATGTGATCATATGGAGCATCAATGACCACCCAGAAAAATGAGATTTAGAGGGTGTAGAGGATTTTGATGATTTTCTTCAGAATGCTTTTGTATGTTTTGTCCTAATGCTCCAAGTAGTCCTGATGCTCTGTGAAATGTTATTTCAGGAGGGTGGAGTACTGGCTTCTCCCTTGTTGAGAAGTAACTGCTATTATCATGACTGCTTTGGAGGTTGGGGAGAATTTACCTTTCCCTTATATCATGCTGTTGAACCAACAGGTTCATTCTTGGGACTTTTTAAATTCACTAAGTGCATAGATATTTTTTTTTTCAGAAAGTTGTAATTTTAATTAAATCCACTGGAAAACAAAACAATTAGGATACAACATATTCTGCCTAGCAATAGATTTTAGAAACATGCAAATGAGGCATTCTGTTTTCCATGGCCATTTGATTTTCATTTGGTTGTTCAAATTAATGAGATTTTCCTAAATTGGTGACCAGTAAGCTGACATCATGTTTTACTGTGGGAGAATTTTTTTTTTTCTTTTAACAAGCACAGTTATCAATTACAAGACACATGTTGCTGTTCTGTGATGAGGAAGAATCCCTGGTGCAATTTAGTTTTTTTTTTCCCTCCTTCTTGCTAGGACAAAATGAATTGTTCCAGTCATATTATAGCCTAAAGATAATATTATTTTTGTGGCAGGAATCTATTGCCAAATAACAAGAAACATAAAGCTTTTTACGGAAGTAAGACAGTTCACATAGGTAGGAGGTGTAAGACTCACTGCCATATGCTGTTCTCATCTGGTAGACCTCAACACTGAATTAACTGAAAATTTAGCATGTACCTCCATGCCTCTGTACCGGAATTTTTCTGAAAACTGAAGGGGAGATCAATAATACATTTATTTTTACTAGAGATTAAAGATGAATATGTTTTGTCATCCTTCCAACAGAGATTCAAAGGAGAATTGTTGAATCCTAGACTAGGTTTCCATAGAATGCATTTGAATAGGTAGGTGTTATGTCATGGAAAAAAATTCCATGATTATGCAAATTTGGAAAATTTTGAATCAAAGTTGAACAGGCTTTCATACTACAGGCCAGCACAGAGCACATGATCATCATATATCACCAAAAGGATATACTTTATTTGAATCCAAAATTGCAGGGAATCTTTTATCCTGTAAGAGTATATTGTAGGACCAGTATCTATGGATCAAATTGTGGCAAACACCTTCTTAGGTGTTTCTCATTTATTGCAGACCAAAGTTCACCTTGGTTCTTGAAGCTCTCGATCTAGGTGTGACCTCTAAAAGATGGATATGATGGATCATCATGCAATTTTTACCGGCGCTTCTCCAATTCTAAAGGGAAGACATATTTGATATGTTAATTGCTTGAAGGAGCCAATATATATGTCTGAGTCTAAAATTAAGTTTAATTACTTCTATATATAACACTGAGTACAGTTTGCTCACTGCCTAAGCTGAAGTTAAATGCATAGAGAATTTGAATTCCCTTTTATAGTCTATGTACCTAAGTAACATTTATGGAACAAATCAACTGGGCTCACTCTGTGCCAGGCAACACGCTAAAAGCTTTGTTGAACATGATCTCGTTTAATTCTCCCATCTACACATTATGATGTTGTGGCTTTCTTAACTCAGTAACTGGTCCAGGGTCCCACAGCTAGTAACTAATATAGGGAAGCATAGATTCAAACCTAGCTCAGTCTGATTTCACACAAGCACCTAACTCCTGCCCCACAAATACAGGTTGGGATATACACTAGTTGGTTTTTGAGTCTTGTCAGAAAAAGAGCATCCTGATTTATGTGGAGATAATGGATTTTAGCTGAATTTTTTTAAAAAATGTTAATTAGAACTGGACAATATAGACACTCTCAGAACTCTCTCTGAAATGATTGGTTTTAGTGTTAGTGATCAGAGAGTAAATATCCCTGAAGAATTAGGTTGAAATGTCATAAAAGATGTATTTCTAAGCAAATTGTTTTGAGCACATGAAAGTATATATTTTATTAGATATTTTGTTTGATATTTGTAAACTTGACAACTTGGTATTTTTTTTTTTGAGAGGTACTAAGTGGAAAGGGACTTAGACTTTTTGAATCCCCACTCCATTGATTACTAGGTAACCTATTTGGGGTAAATTTTTGTGTGTTTTTTTTCCTTAAACCTCTTTGAATTTATATTAAGTGCATAACACATAGCAGAAGCAGAAATCAAATAAATGGCATTTTCTTTAGTTTTTCTCTATCTTAGTACTATTTAAATTTTTTATTTGTTATTGAAATTAATAAAGCTTATTTGATATATTTTTAAACTCCAAGATAAATACCTGGGACCTTCTACAACTTAGTGGCATCCTCTTAACATACTAAATCATAGTTGGGGATCCATAAAGTCTGGTTAAAAATTGCCTTTAAAAAAAATCCTGCTTTTTTTAATCCGACATGTTTTTACTCATTTAACATTTCAGAAATGTTCAGAAAAGCATCTGTTAAATCATTGGTGCACCTTGTAATCAATGGCACCTTAGAATCAAAGAATATAGAAATAAACATGGGTAATGTGGCAAAATGAAGTGTTGAAATCTACCATATTTGCAACTATTATTTTCTTCATTTCATTTAAAGTAAACAAACTCAGGACCCATGTAGCCATTGGTAGAAAGAGGACTTCTGGTTCCATTATGTCAGAGATGTTCCTCTCCACTTATATTTAACACTAGCACTTATTTCCACAAAGAATGAATCAATATGCACCAAACTGGAAACAAGAACCATATAGGTTTGACTGGAAAAGTCTTTTAGCATATGTATTATTTTTAACTTTTGTAATAAACTAAAGGAACTAAAGAAGAATCATGAAATATATTTCACCTAAGGCCTTTAGAAAGAGATTATCTTTTGTAGGTAAATAGACAATTTAAGGAGGTAGTTGATCTCTTGTGGTTTGTGGATTTTATAATACTGTAGTAAATCCACAGTACATTTGTATCATTGATGCCACTTAACTTTGGTAATGGACTGTGTAAAGAAAAATCTGACAATTGGAAAAATACAGGGAGCCATATTGGATGATTATATCCTAATGCAAACCTGCCTGTTGCTTTTGTTGTTTAAGGGTACGTTTATTAAATGTATGATTCAAAGAAGCTTTGTCTGTAAGTCAGGTATAGAAAAACACAGGCTAATAAAAATAGCGAAGGAGGAATTTAGCCTCCCAGGATGGAATATCTGAAGACTAATGACATATATTCTGCCTTGAAAGCTTAATCAATCTTTATTGGAAAGAATCTACACTGAAAACATGCAGGGCATTTTGAACAATCCTACTTCATTACTTTTTTTTTTTTTTTAATCATCATTTTATTGAGATATATTCACATACCACGCAGTCATACAATTCATTACTTTTTGCATTCATCTTCGATCTTATTACCTCTCTTGGTCATTGAGGGTTATAAGCATTTACTTAGGGTGATTTGTTTTTTTAACAAAGTAAGGTAAATGAACCAACCATATTAAGTCACATCCTTGTTTCTTCATTATAGTTTGGACCCCTGCAAAGATTTAATGTTGAACTTCTCCCTTTAAAACGTAAGTGAAATACTTGGCTAGGAAAGGCTAGTGGCTTTTTATTTCTTTATTTTCTCTTTGAAAACACAGCAAAAATTTTAAATGCAATTTTATGATCAAGTGTACAATATGTCTTGGTAATTTTTAAAATAAGGTTTGTGTCAACATGACTGAGATACATTAAGTCTTAGTGATGTGATATAAAGGATTTAATTTTTGTATATTTGAATATTCTAAATTTAACATCTGATTTTCATTATTGGTCATATTAATGCATTTTATCATAAAATATTCCTTAATTTGTGTTTGCCTTTGGTTCATGCCCCCAGATAACTTTCTAGTTAGGATACCATTGGAGCAAGGCTGTCAGAAAAAAATGAGAGCTCATCTCCTATTACACAGCACAGTGTTTCCGGAAATTTCCTATTTTGAGCAGCTGTAGGATCCAACTGACACAGCAGAGTGCCTCAGAATATCTTTCTGTAGGAGAACTCTCATTCGCTTTCTTTTTTAAATTTTTTTTCATTTTTTCTAACTATATTCCAGAATACATAGAGTTTTTATTGTTCTTCTAAAAATTAAAACTTAGAAAAAAAATTTTTTTTTTATTCAGCCACAATAAAGTGCACATCAAGATCCCAATCTCTTTTCTTCCGTAAAAGATGAAAAGGAAAAACTAACAAAGAAAAGAATAGAATTATGTTATGTAAAGAATAAAATTAAATGTAAAAAGATAAATTAATATATTCCAAACACCCTGACAGAAATAATGGTAATGTCATCAAACTCTAGCCCCTTTTACACATATTTTACATATACTGATTTACATACACAGGCATCTCAGGTAGAAATTTAACCTTGAGAATTATAGTAACAGAAGTGGTATATACATTTTAAAAATCACTTGCTTTGTTATCTGAGTGTAAACATGCAGAAAATGAAAAGGCTAAAGTAATTGGTGAGGGGTTCTTCTCTGTCTCTGCCCTAGAATTGATGAACTAAAATCTAACTAAGAAAAGGTGCTTTTAAAAAGTTATATTGTATAATGTTTATTGCAACTATCATTTTGCATTAACTTTAATTTAGCCAAATGGCAATGTCATGGTAATCTTTCTAACCAACAGCTCTGTTTGAATGCTTTTGCTTGCTCAGAAATCTTTGACAGCTCCTCAGAGGCTCAAAGAAGTTTTAAATTTCTTTATTTTTTTGTAAGACTTTACAAAAATCTTTCTTGTTAGCCCTTTTTCCCACAGCACACTCCCTTTTGACCTCCTTCCTTCTGCTCACCAAGCTCTCTGCCTTTCCTCAAAAGTTATAGACTTTCAGTCCTCACCCAGTCGTCTTTGAAATGTCCCCCTCTGATCACTTCACTTCAGTAGCAATTTTTTACTTATTTCTTAAGACTTAGCTCAAATTTGCCCTTCTTGTGAAGGCTTTTTGCATGCTTCTTTTCTTCTTACTGCTGGTAAAATTATTTCCTCCTTGACGTTCCCACACTCCTTTATTCATATCACAAGGATGACATCTATTACACTATTTTTGTAGGATTCTTGCTTTTCTGCTAGTTTCTTAGTCTTGTGGAGAGCAGGCACAATATAGTGTTCATCTTTCCATCTCTAGAGATTTCCATTCTTACAAATACGACTTTGCTGAATTATTGAAATGAATGATAGATCTATTTACAACTGTCACCAGTCACCATAATAAATGAGGAAGAAAATATCCAAAATCTCTTCCATTTATTGTGATTATATTAATTTAATTATTTCAATGGGATGGACTATTTGAATACTTGATTTTTCTAGTAACTTGTATATTCCCAAGATAAAGTACATTGCTGCTGTGTTTCACCATAGCCAGGGTGGATTTCATAAAGATTCCTTACAAAATTAACTCAAGTAGCTAAAATATATCATACCATTTTCTTTAAACTGATTGCTCTACAGGCTCTTATTTCCATATGATTGCCAACAGAAATAATTTAAGATTTGGTGACTATCCGTAAGTCTACTGTATAGTTGATGGCATTGAAATGGAGCTCTGCCTCGAGAAAAGATGAAGCGGCAGCCCAGAGACCCCTTTGTCAAGGAGCAGGAGGGAGAGGCTGAACAGTGGCTTTTCTTTGACTAAAGAAAATGACATTCCACCTAAAGGCAGCACATTTTCAGACTGGCTATTGGCCAGCTTTATCTCTGTAAGAAAAACTGTTTCATAGAAGGAAGGGTGTCCTTTCAGGGAGTTAAACTTTTTTTCTAGGTTTGAACCAAAGAAACCAAGGCATATTGTGCCCATTTTGAAGTAGGGCAATTATAACTCTTTCAGTTCATAAGAAAAAATCAAACTCCAAGGGAATTTTAAAAGGCCTCCTGATCTTGTGAAATATGACAGTTTGCAGAAGTCTTTTCTTCTTCCATTTATCCTTTCAATGAGGAAACTTATCTTCCTGACGAAAATTGCATGAAGAAGCAGCCGCAGCTGTTTCCCCTTAGGCAGCATTCTGGGGGAATATTTGAAAGAATAACTCCCTGAAAATAAATGAATTCCTTAGTAGCCTCAGACAGGAGGAATAAAGGTGATTCTTTATTTCTTATTCTGTGGGCACTTCTGTAAATTGAAATTCTGTAAATTAGCCCAAATTAGAAATCAGCAAACTTTTTGATTAGGAATAGTTGCAGATCATCAATATTTCTTGTCCTAGTTGAGGCTTAGCAGTAGGGAGCTGATGAAAGTTATGATTCTTCATTTCCAAGCTTGTGGAAGTTTGAGAGGTGACCATTTGTCTGAAGTGAGGCTGAGAATCTGTGAGTGAAGTTTACACCCAGGGACATGCCCTTTTAAATCTGCACTTCTTTGTTAGGACATTGTCTCTAAGGCCAAAAGTCTTGGAGCAATGGTAACTATTATTTAAATTTAATGGAGCCTGTCCAGAACAAATTTTTAAAGGTACGTTTAAGTCCATTAGTATAGGATTGGCTAAGTAAATTATGGTATAGTCTGAGTGATATATGCAGCTGTTTAAAAAAAAGTAGCTTTATAACAATTATCTCCAAGATATATTGTTAACTAAGAAGGAGCAAAGCATACAGTGCTGCCATTTATGCTTGCATATGCTAAAATATTCCTGATATGTATATGGAATTAATAATAGTGGTTGCTTCCAGGGAGAAGAGTTGGGTGGTTGGGAGATAGGAGTGTCTGTAGGCCCTTTTGTATACTATTGATAAAAAAGAAAGAAAGAATATAATTAAATAACTAAAAAGTAAACAATGGAAAAAAGTATAATTATAATTCATATAACCAAAACATACATCTCATCATGACAACTCATTCCAAAGTAACACAAATCTTGACTCCAAAAAGACAATATCAGCTTGTATTATCTCTTAAGGAGGCCTCAGAAGCAATCCCATCATGTCACATAGCAAGGCTTCCTAAAATCTCTCTGAAATTCTACTTAGGTGCTCAGACCTCTCTTCAAGTTCTAGGACTCTGCTAACTGTACATTTCCTTTCCTTCCTCTGCTCACAACTTCTTTATCGCACTGCCCATTTCTACCTTCAGGATGTCCTTGTTGTAGATTTAGGTGCCTCCAGGTATGTGTTTCTGCCTTTTACCCCTGAGTAGTCAATAGAGACAAGATAGCAAAAATCTTCCTTAGAAGCAGTTGGTATGGTTATGAAAACATATACTCTAACACTTTATCCTGCCCCATAATTACACTGTCTTGTCTATAATGGCGCTAATTGGATGTCTCCTTCCATTTAGAATTTAGAGCAGATAGGTAGTGTTTGATAAGTTAAGAATTTGTTGAGTATGTACTCTTTTTTGTAAGTAATTTTTCATAAGTATTACTCATAAGTAATAAGAAATCACCCTATGTTTGTAATTCTTTTTTTTCTCTCTCCCCCCTCCCTTCATCCTTTCCTCTCTTTTTCTCTCCTTTCCTTCCTTTTCTCTCATTTTAGACACCAGTTATTACTTGCTAACAGCTTTTTGACAACTGAAGTTTTGATTAATCGCTGCATAACACTTAGGAACATAAATCTACAGTACTTCATGTGACAAGAGCCAAGTTTTTTCAAATCTAGGATTAAGTTTGTCTTTTAAAAATATATTTTGAAAAGAGTAGTTTTTAGGTAAAATGATCTCTGGAATCATCTTACAAAACATGCTGGTGAAAATTTCCTTTTGGTAATAGAAGGACCAATCACATAAAATACATTTTTTTTTTTTCTATATTGAATGTTTTGTGTTAATTCACCTTTCAAAGAGAAAATATAGTAGGCTTTATAGTTTGATTAAATTTGCACATTTATTTTTCGACAATGATTAATGAAATGGAGTCTTTATAGTGAGGAAGGTCTTCACTATATTATTGCCTGTGACTGGCAACAATATCCCCTCCAAGGTGTAACAGGAACAGGTAAGAAGCAGAAGTTGGAGATAGATATTGAATTAGGGGATAGAGGTGGTAAAAGCACAGATGAACCAAGCAACCCTAGATATTACTCAGTACAAAGAGGAATCTTTTCAACAATTTCTAAATTATGCTAAAACTGTTTTTGAAAAGATATTAAGTGAACAGTGAGAATTAAGTCTGAAGGGGTGGAAGAGAAAGATTGTAGTCGCTCTTTAACATTTAGGCTTTCCCACCAATCTAGATCCAGATTCTACCCTGAACTTCATTTTCATGGAAATTGCTTTTACCTCTCCTGATAAGGGGGTAAAATGAGGATTTATGTTAGAGTTGTGAAACAAAAACCTCTTTAATTGGGAGCTACAATATATCTATTGTATTTGATGTTGGAAAAAACTTGATATCAATTGCTTGTTGAGAAGCCTTGAGTTTATTATTTGGAAAACAAATTTGCTATAATATCTCATTGTACAACTTTGCATACCTTATTTACTCAATTAAATGAAAAGTGAGCAATCATAAAACATTATTATATGAAAGAGTAGTATGTGAGGCAAAGAAAAGAACAAAAGGTTGAGAACAATATGCCTGAGTTTTAGCTCTGCTCTCCCCATTCCCAGCTAGGGCAACATTGCTTTGGTTTTTTCGGTACATTGAGTTTCAGTGTAATATTTTATTTGAAAAGATTGTTCTGTGAAAAAAAAAAAAAAAAAAAAAAAAAAAAAATCTGAGAAACCATTGCCTCTACATGTTGCTGTTTCCTGGGTTTTTCCTGGGGACAGCGATATTTCCTTCCTCCTTTTAGAGCCCCTAGTGCCATCCATTGAAATCTCCACTGCTTATGCTGAGCTCGGATTTATTGAGTCCTCAGATGTGTCAGACATGTTCAGTGTTTACCTGTGCATTATCTCATTTATTACTCACAAATTGGCAAGTTCATCTGTAAAGCATCAGATAGTATTTAGCCTTTTGGAGCAATAAGGTCTGCATTTCAGTTACTCAACTTTGCTGCTGTAGTGCGAAAGAACCATAAGATGGTATATATTGTGTTCTAGCAAAACTCACACTGCTAGTAGGTAAAGGCATTAGAAATATAAGCCATATCAGTTGATTTTAAATTTTGTGTTCTTACCATAATTCCTGCTAATAATAATAATTGTAATTATAATCATTAATAATTCCTGAACTGTAAGGAATTTTTGAAGGTCACGAAAAGATGCATTTATCATCTTTAAGTGGACAGCTGACCCTTTAGGAAAAGAATTAAAGTAAAGATGACAGAGGAAGGAAACCTTGGAAAGAATTTTTATTATTTTTTATTTCATAGATTTCTATTATTTTTTCTATTATTATTGTATTTTTTCCCAAATACAACAATGAATTGTCTCAGTATTGTTTGTTTAACTCTTAATGTATTGTCATTTCACATATTCTGCTGACAGTTTAAAATTAAAGGGAACATTGGCTTTCCTTGCTTTGCTAATACTCTCTCTGAATATACAAAATTGCCCCTTAGAGGTAACCTTCATGTATTCCTCTTGCTTCATTTGCACCTTTTTTTTTCTTTATATAGGGCCTACTACCCACTGGAGACAGTATGGTGTAATGGTTAGGAGTCCTAGGACTGGAATTAGATTTCTTGAGTTTGACCCCCTGCTCTGCTATTTACCTTTATCAAATGACTTAGCCTCCCTGTGTCTCGGTTTCCTCAACTGTAAAATAAAATACTGTCTATGACATAGGATTGCTGTGGAGATGATAGGAGGTAATACATGCAAGCATTCACTGCATATGTTCTGGTTATTGCATATTCAGTACATTATCCATTATCACTGTTCTTGTTCATATAAGTCAACTCCAGTATCAGTCTGAAATATGCAGTTTATTTTACTAGATTTATGTTTTTCCCTTGGATCTGAATGTTTTAGGAAGAGTCCATAAAGATGAAACCTTAAAATACATTTTACATTTACATTTCTGTGCAAATATGCACAGATTATTTTTATTTTAATTGCTCTTTAAAAAAAGATTTATATCTATTTATTAAGGTTGCCATGAAAGGAAATTGTCTTTAAATGTGAACGCATTGTATTTCAGGATAAGTTGAAGAATGAATTTAGATGATGTAATCTAAACGCAATTCATTTTTGTTGCATATACAATGAAAGTAGAATAGAGACGTATGTTCAGCCATCAGAAATCATTAATGTGACTGATCTTTTAGACCCTGGGATACTAGATAATAAGGTCAGTTGCTTGGCATCTTTGGAATTATAATAGGTTTGGATGAACATTTGGCTGATTGCTAATAATTACAGTATTTGGTGGGAATGTACCGTGTTTAACCACATCTGTCAAAAGTTCAAATTGCCTGCCCATGTTTCCCTCCATCTCTCTCCCCCCCAAGAAGCATTCCCAAGGTGAGCCAGTCATATTGATAGAAGAATGTCCCTCCATGTGTTAAGTGGAAAACAACCACTACCATTGTGAAGTCTATTTGGATGAGGAACTGGAGGACTTTTAGGGGAAAAGTGCAATCCTATCACTAAAAGTCTGACGCAGTAGCAAGGCCTAGGGTGGTTTTGATGGAATGAATAGTGTGTCTTCACTTAGATCCTCTCATGAGTTTATATCTGGCTTTCAGAGAGAACAAGGGTGCTATGAGAGACTGCTGACTTTAATAATATGTAAGAAATGAGGCCATGTGCTTTGGTTCTCTTCTATCATATAAAAGGCACCACCATACATTCTTGTACCCAAGGGACTCAGTGCATTCCCATTCTACCTGAAGGGAGATTTCAGGGTCTGGCAAGTGGTATACATGGTCCCTGGTATGAAACAACAATACCCATCATAAGTGGCAGCAATGCCTGACAACAGTAGCTACATCTAGAGGATCAGTGATTCTAAGTCAATTGAAAATGGTACCCAGTCGAAGTAATTGTGGGTGCCTGGAAGTCATGCAAGTACCTGGGGGTGGTATCTAGCGTGGGTAGCATCAAACATAGCATTACGTGGTAGAGGGGCTGTGGCAGAAGAGGAGAGAAAACACAGAGGCCAAATGTCAGCAACAAGAGAGTTGACCCAGCCAAGCCCTAGGCACAACCTGTAGGCATCCCAGAAATATTTGGGAGCACTTTACTGCCAGACATATTTGGGAAGTACTTGCTAGCTTTTCTGATTACCTGTGTTTTCCAGGAACATGTTGGTTTTTTAATATTCTAAGAAGTAAGAAAGAACAATTCTGAAATATTTTTGTGCTATTTCCAGCAGATAAGATTTGTATATAAGCCACCAGAGATAAGAAGTGCAATATACTATTGCAGTTAGAATATAGATAGAAATTAAGAACCCTGAGTTTTAGCATCAGTTCCATTGCTAAACTGTCTCATGTTCTTGACCAAATCACTTAACTTCTCTGAGCTTCCATTTACTCACTGGAGTAAATTATCTCTAGGGTCTCTTTCAGCAGTAAAAATTTGTCCCTAATATTTTTATGATGATGAAAGCATCCAAGATAGATTTGAATGGATGTAAATTAGTAACTTAGTAGATGAACATGGACATATACTTAAGTGCCCTTTGCAAAGGGCTGGTAGAATATTGTTTGCTTTGTTTAAAGATATATATCAGACTATAAGTCAATCTTTTTTTTTTTTTTAACCAACTTACCATTAAATTAGATTACACATACAGATAACCCATTGCACATTTGAACAATTAAATGGTAGGGAGTGAAAACAAACATCTTCTGCAAATTATGGCTATAGTGTATTCACTTGGCTTGTGGGAAAAAAAAATCTACCTTTGTTTTTAAATTTAGCATACAAATGAATTAAATATCTCCCATCTTGTTTGAGTTGAAAAATCTGGAAGTGTTTGATAAGTGTCATATTAAAGTTGCCAATAGCTATCTGAATATAGCTCAATAAAACAAATTTTATTGAATGTCTGATTAGGTACAGCATTGTATATACAGTTCTCAAGCAAGTTATGTAATTATATTGTTAGGTCAATAAGACTTTCATAAGTAAAAAGATCAATGAACCATAGGAGAGTATAAGGTGATAATGCAATTTAGTAGCAAAGGGCAAATCCAAGAGGGCTACTTGAGAGGAGGCTTCCTATAGGAAATGGGACTTAACCTTGGCCTTGAAAGTTGGATTGTGTTTTGGGGGTCCCCAATTCTACTGTCAGACTCAATGATTCACTAGAAGGGTTCATAGGACTCAGAAGTTCTTATGCTTATGGACCATGAGAATTCAAGTCTAACTAAAATCAAAGAATTGTGCTTGCTAAGGCAAATGAATATACTAGATCCATAGCTCCCAGCCTTAGCTGGACAATAGAATCACCTGCGAAATGTTAAAAAATCCCAGGCTACCCTCCAGACCAGTTAAATCAGTGGGTATGACCAAGATCACATTTTTTGAATCTCCCCAGGTGATAGCAGTGTGCAGCAAGCTGTGAGAACCACTGCTCTAGAATGTAACCTCCTTGAAGTCCAGGACTTTTGTCTCATTCACAGATGTATATCCAGCACTTAGGACAGAACCTGGCACATGGGATATGTATAACATAGCATAAACCTGAAGCAGCATTTGATTGATAGGTTTTAGAAACTCAGAGAGAAGCAGATGATAGATGGTTATTTGGAAACTGTAAACAAGATTACATCCAGCAAGTGTATGAAAGGCCAGAGAAAATGCAAAACACCAACAGGAATTTATCCTACTTCATTTTTGGTTCCTCAATGCCCAGCACAGAGCTGGGAACACAGCAAGTACTTAATGAATGCTTCTCAAGTGAAATAATTAATGAATGTGACTGATAACTTAAAAAGAAAAAGCAAAAAACAAAAAATGGAGATTAGCATATACATATATGAAATGGATGAATTGAGTTTACTCTTTTAAAGTTTTAAGTTTGTACTCATATAATAAATTGTTCTTTCAAATTGCTTATTTTTATTCTGTTTTAATTACTTATGATATGATTATAAGCCCCACTTTTGTTTCCTGATATTTTCATGACCATGGACAAGTCACTTTCTAGACTCTTGTCTGCATCTGATAAAAGAGGATTGGATAATAAGGTCCTTTTGAATTTTAAATCTATGATTCTAAATGAAAAATCCTATTAATCAATAGACATTTCCCTTAAAAATGCCTAAGTAGTTTTGAAATTGGTCTATTTATTTATGAAGATGATTTTTAGTACCTGAAAAACCTATGACATTGTATCAAATTGGTCAAAAGTATTATACAGGAAAAGTGTTGGAATAATCTGGTTAGGTAAATTTTCTTGTGTTCACATGGATCTTAAAATGTTAGTATTGCCTGCAGCATAATTCCAATAAGACAAGAAAAGTGTAAGATGAAAACCATATTGGAAAAAAAAGTGATTCTTCTCTACCTCTGGCAAGAGAAGCCTAATTTCTTTCTCTAGTCACTGAAGATAGCTAGTTAGTGCTTAAATTTTGCTTCTGATTAGAAAATTTTATTTTATCCTAAGTCAGATGTCTTCTGTCCGCTTTTTCCTCCACATTCTCCACTTTAATATTCCCCAGGAACACATTTGTATATTTAGTTTCTCATCTATGATAAATAGATTTGCCTATAATTTCAATAATGAAATATCCTTTGTATAAGTTTTTTCCTGTATCTGACTGCCAGATTCTTTTTTAATGTATTACATTCAGTTTGAATGCAGAGTGTACCTTGATCAACTTGTTCTCATTTGCACTATTTTGTGGAGAATAAAAATATGAAGAGCAATTCTATGTCTTCTCAAAAATTATAGTTTAAACCAGAATGAGGTTACTTCTTGCTCCTGCTCTCTGATTTCATTTTAATTTCAAAACTAATTTCATGCTTTTAAATGTTAAATTACTATAAGGGTTTTCAACTTCTTGTCTTTAATTCTAACATTACCTATTATCTACCATGCTAATTTCTTTTCTGATTAATTGGGAGTACAACAGACACAAGCACAAAAATAGCAGAGGTCAGTATGCTTACCAAATGATATTCTGATGCAATGCATAATTCATGAAATGTATTCACTCATGTTCTCTGTTGTCCTCAATTTAAAATGTGCCTTGCTAAATGCGGCTTTCCAGATTGTTTTAAGTGTTGAAATCTTCAGATTTCTATTGTTTTTATACTTTTGAAAAAAAAATCTTTTAATCTGTTTTGTCACTGGCTCTCTTTAAAATGTTTCTTCTAAAAAGAATGTATATTTGACTTGTTACTTTAAGGTTTTGTAAAAGTTGATTACTCAGTACCCATGGAATTATGAGTATCAGGTCATAATTCAGGTTAACCTTTTGATAAGCAAAATATAAAATTACTTCAAAATAAAAAATGTACCTGCTTTTAAACAGTATCCCATTATTTTGTGTTTTCAAAGAGAATAAAATAATTGATCATTTTCCTCACATTGGTCATCAGGACTCTTACACCTGCAAGTAGTTGAAGTTCATTTCAAATGAGCTTAATCAAAACAGGGGTGGGCATTCAAGTGATATCAATAGGATTCTAAATGCCTGTGTGTGTCTCTCACCCTTACTAACTTCTGCATTTGACATCAGTCTCAGGCAACACGTGGCAGCAAACAAAGATGGCCTTCTGTCCGCCCAGGAGAACTCGACCCTCACTAACAGTCCCAGAAGTGGCTATGTTTGGCCTTTCTTGTCCATGTGCCTACCCCTGGATAAATCTGCAACCAGAGGGATGAGATTCTCTAGCTAATATGGGTTGAGTGCCCACCTGAAGTGGGAAATGTACAATGACTGAAAAAAGGACAGGCAATTATCAAACGGGAGATGCAAAATGAACAATAATCACGTGTTGCCGTGTCTAACACAGTCCTTTTTGCTGCTAAGTGGCAATGACTTTTAACAGTTCTACAAGTTAGTTGTTTACATTTGCAGTGCTTCAGATTAGAAATTCTAAACGTCTAAGAACCATGGACAGCTCATATACAATTTTTCTCAAGAAGTAGGAGCATGGTTTTTTTCCTCTGTTCACATGGTAATCTCCTCAGTTAATTAGGCTGCCCATCCAGAACTCCTAGAGAAATATAAACCCACTAAATTGGAGTAAAGTGTATACTGTGTGTGTGTGTGTGTGTGTGCGCGCGTGCACACGCTAACAGATAGTATTCTTTGAAGTTTTAAAGTGCCAAGATAAAATTGGCTTCTTCCTGTATTTGTCTAGTTTGTCTTCATTGTGGAATGGTGCAGGAGCCTCACTGGAAAGAACCATTTCATCCCAGGATCATTAGTATCCAGGTATTGCAGAATGGGTTCTTAGGCCCAAGTGATTTATTCACAGACTTTTTCAGTTTTCTCTGACCAACCTGCCTGATTCAACTGAAGCTCTCTTTAATATTGAAAAAGGATAGCAGGCTCATTTGTAGATTAGAAGAGAAAGATAAAAATCATCTTATGGGTAGGCATTTCTCCTGGTGTTTTTTTTTTTTTTTTTTTTTTTTTTTCCTGATGCATGGGGATTTATAACCATTGGTATCAAGAATTCCTCGTAGACTATGGCTTGTCTTTTCAGGACCCCACCTTTCTTGCATTTCCTGCATTAGAGACGACCTGCATGATCCTCTATAAATGTAGGGCACTGATATTGAAGTCATCAGACTAGGTGATCAAGGTTCACAGAGCTGGTGGCCCTCTCATTGTTAATAACCAGGGTAATATGACCATAGTAAAATATGTTGGAAGCATTTCTTCTGCAAAACGTGGAATTGTTTCTTGGCAACTCAGAAATAATAATTCTTTAATATCCACAAGATAGTCTTGATAAAGGGTGATCAGCTGGTTAAAAAATGTTCATTAAGAGAAGTATGAAGTGCTAAGAGGTACACTGCTTCATTGTAAATGTCTTTTAGACTTTCTGGAGTTCCTCTGTTTGCATATTGCAGTGAATTAGTGTTGGTAATTTGCCCATAATAATTTCAATACAATAAATGACTGCCTTGTTCAAGACCTACTTGTTACTTGTTTGCTTTTGAACTACTACCCCAATACCATTCCCCCTACTTTATACATATTTTAGTTCACTTTGTCTTTACTCCTCGAAGAAACATCTCTTCCAATAACAGAAATCAGTAATGTATTCTAATTAACTTATGTCAACAAAATGTTTTAAAATTAACTTTATGCAAAAATGATGGATGGTATCCATTAGTTGATTAAAATGAAATGTTTGAAAAATTGCTTCAAGTATTTTTTGTAATTAAAATTATCATTGCTGTAGATTAATTTGTCATTGAAACACTTATACAAATACATGTAATTCTTTTTCTAACTCATTACAGTTACGGTGTCTTAGAGGTATCTTAGAAATAAATTATAAAATTATTTTAAACAGATACTTGTATTAGATTTTTAATAAATATATAATGTAAAATGATGGCTTTGAAATTTTGATGAGCCAAAGAAAGAAATACTGTGAATCTCACTTTGAAAATCTTTTTATTCTTCGCAATTTGTAGTGGGATACATTACATAAAATAACTTTAAGAGAATGCTTTTGGAACCATTTGTTATATATTTTTTAGAAGGAATAGGGAATATGTGCATGTGCATTTACCCTCCTTTATACTCACCATATGCACACATACGTACTAGTTTTTTTCCTTCATAAAAATAAGTGTTTTGGATTTGGGAATTTATAAAATCAAGTCATGTGTTAAGGGATTGGGAAGCAGATATGAGAGAAGATCAAGGAAAAATTTAGGCTGTGATAAATTAACAGCTTCCAAGTTTGAGCTGTGCATATACTGTTTTAAGTTGTGCATATACTGTTTTAAGAATCTGTTTTTGCCATATTTCTTCATCCAGTTGGATCTTCTTCCAGTTGGATTCCCACTTTCTTAAATATTATAGAAGAAAATCAGGCACTTACGATCTTGTATGTTTAAGGAACTTGCAGTGTTTATCATAAAGAATTAGATTTTTATTGGTGCCTGAGTTAATCTTCAGTAGGAAACTGCATGCATTTAATAGTACAAGGACTCATCATAGGAAAAGCTGAGAAGGGTAAAATTGGGTTTTTGAGACCTGCACCTCGTAATTAAGACTGTGGCCTACCATGTATGTCTATAGATTTTGCATTTCCTTTGCAACCTATCTGATCTTTTTTTCTAAACTGTGATATATTTTACATACTGTAAACTTGATAGTTTGACGTTTACAGTTTGTGCAATATATCTCAATTTAGAAAAATAGTGCTTTTTAATATATTTTAGTGGTTTTTAATATATGCACAGAGTTGCGCAACTAATTCCGGAGCATTTTCATCATGCCCAAAAGAAACTGCAGCCCCATTTAATTTAATATATGTACAGAGCAGCCCCATTTAATTTAATATGTGCACAGAGTTGTGCAACTAATTCCAGAGCATTTTGATCACCCCCAAAAGAAACCGCAGCCCCATTTAATTTTTGTATATGATGTGAGGTAGGGGTCCAAATTTTTTTCTTTTGCATGTGTATACCTAGCACCATTTGCTGAAAAGACTTTTTATTCTTTCACCATTGAAGTGTCTTGGTACCTTGGTTGAAAATCAATTGGTCAGTAATGTAAGGGCTTGTTTCTGGAGGCTCAAGTCTATTCTTTTGAGCTTTGTCATTATCCTTATACCAATACCACACTGTTTTGATTAATGTAGCTTCATAGTAAGTTTTGAAATCAGAAGTGTGAGTCCTCCAACTTTGTTCATTTTCAAGATTTTGGCTCTGCTGGTCCCTGCATTTCTATATGAATTTTAGGATCGACTTGTCAATTTCTGTAAAAAGAGCAATTAGAATTTTGATAGGGATTGCATTGAATTTGTAGATCAATTTGGGGAAAATTGCCATCTTCACAATATTAAGTCTTCCAATCCATGATCATGGTATTTCTTTCCATTTATTTTGGTCTTCTTTATTTTTTTTCAACAGTGTTTTTCAGTGTTCAGTGTATAAGTCTTGTGCCTCCTGGGTTGAATCCCTGGGAAAAGACTTTTTGTACTGTACAAGCTCTGGGTCATGTCAAATACAGGCAGCCTTATAAGTAGGTTTCATCCAGGGAACAACCAGAAAGGTAAAATAAACACAATTCTATGAGAATGAAGTCTCTTTTAAGACTGGCTCCATTCTGCTCCCTGGCTGCACCAGTAATGCAGGGTGTTAAATTTCAAGGCTCTTACAGAACTAGGAAGAAGGGGATGAAGAATATAGCAAGTTAAAATACTACAAAGCTCTGTTCTTACCCAGAGTCAGTCATTTTTCTTGAATAAATATTTCCTGGGTTTCAGAAAACCTCTGGTTTATTTAAAGAGTTCTGGAAAAATTTCCTCCAGTTTTTTTCATTGTTTTAATGCAGGATCAAATTTTCAGAGATCCTTACTCCACTACTTTCACTGATGTCACTCTGACCCATTTAATCTTTGTTTCCTCCAGGAGAAACTCTTTATCTCCTACTTTTCTTGTTCTTTAGTGGACTAAATTATCCACACTCATAACTTCAGCTGCCACTGGCTCACTGAAATCTTTCTCAAATGGCATCTCTAGCTCACATCTCTCTCCTGAGTCCCAGATGTGACTATTCAACTGCCTGCTTTGTATTTGTAAGTATTCTGTGGACACTTCAAATTCAAGTCCTAAACTGAACTCTTCATCTCTGCCTCCCTCTTAATTCCTCAGCTGAAATATAGCTCCTCCTAAACTTTCTTCACTGATTGGCATTATCCATGTTGTCACCAGGTCTTATCTAATCTACTATTCCCTAAACCTCTGGAATTTATTCTATGCACCTCCTTTCTACCGCCCCTCCTTAGTTTCAGCTATTGTCATTTTTTCCAGTCCTATAAGAAACATTTTAAGTTGTTTTCTCATATTCCACTCTTTCTGTCTTGCAATTCATTCCCCATACTGAAGCCAGAGTAATTTTTTTTTCTAAAAATGCATATTTTAGGTCATAGCGTTTTAGATCATATCATTTACCCTACAATATTACTTGCTTAAAAATCCTTCAGTGGATCTGCATTGGTTTGTCAACAAATGCAAACTACTTGACATGCCATACCAGTACCTTTCTTGACCCATCAAACTTACCTTTCTTGCTTTGTCTCATGCCCCACCACTCACACACTCTCTCTCTCTCTCTCTCTCTCTGACTTAGCCATTCTTATTTCTAATCACTTCATAAACATGCTGCACTCTCTCTGTGGCCTTTACATATGTTGTTTCCTCTGCTGAAGCACTCTCTTCTCTCCTTTAACCACAGTGCCTCAATTGGAAAAACTTTAAAATTCCAGCACTCCCTTCTTTAGGAAGCTCTCTAAGACCCTTCTCCCCTTGCTCTAGTCAGTCGCTTTGGTATCCTCCTCTTTCTTCTAATCCCCAGACATGCATAAATTATGTCATATTTTAATTGTTTATTCACATCTTTATCACCCACATGCACCTTGAGCTCTTTGAGTTAAAATTCTGTCTTTCGTTTCTGGATTTCCAGAGTTCAACAGTGGTATATAGTAAATTTTCAAAAATATTTGACAAATGCCTACTATTATCCTCATACTGCCCTCCCTGACTGTCTGCAGTTAAAGGCTGAATCTTGCTTAGGTTATCCTCCATGGTGGAACACAACAATCCGGACCTTTCTTCCCATTCTTCAGCTTTCAGCCTATTGTACCCATTTGGTTACAATCACTGCAGTACATTGTTCACTGAAGCAAAATCAGAGAAAGTAATTTCAGCTAAGGTGATTCCTGGATTATTTGATTCCTAATGTGATTAAATACTAATTCCCTGGGTCAAGAATTGGAACTAGGATCGGGGTCTTTGTTTTTTTTCTCTAAAAGAGTGAGCTTTTACCCAGATAGCATAGCTTCACAAGATATAAAAACAAAATCTGGCTGTATAGCCAATTTCATCTTCCTTAGAACCATTGGGAAGAAAGGGGGAGGGAGTTCCTGGCCAAAAAGAAGTTTAAAGGATTGTAGTTTCCCTAGGTAGGGTGAGGCAGATACTGACAGTATAGAAGAGGAGTAGGCATTGTTCTGGCTCCCATGGATCTCCAAGAATACTGAAGCTTTTCTTGGGTGGTGTAGGAACGAGCAGCAATTTTACTGTAAGATACGTGCAGTTCCAACAGCAGATTCTGAGACTGGGTGTCCTGGACTATGTAGAAAATGGACCTGACTCTCCTTAAGGTCAGCTAGGCATTAAGGGGTTGGGTTTTCCAGGCGTGACTAGTCCATTAATCCCTTTATAATGTATAGCTAGTTCGCCTTTACATTCCCAGTGTAGACTTGTGCCTAAATGTAAACCGATGCATTGAAATAAAATCGTTTCAGCCAACTTGAACTAATTTAGGGCACAGTTTGCTGTCCCCCAAAAGTCTGATTACTAAGTAGCATGGGAGAGACTGATGGCTAGCTCAGTAGGCTGACTTCAACTTTCTCTTCTGAAGTTAGATTTGCTGGCCTCCTACAGCCATCCTTAAGAGAAGAATGCCAAATAAGAGAATTTTGGGCACTGTGGTAGGATGAGAAAGCTTCCTGGTACTTCATATAATAAATACTGGACTGCAATGACTTCTTAATATCCTGAAAATATTGACATTTCCTTAAACCAATGGCTTTTGCTACTACCAAGAGTCATTTAGACACTGAGGCTAATTCATATTTTGTTAGGCAAATGTCTAAACACGATTATAGGATATTATGAACCCTTAATAAATAAAACTATATTTGCATTTTGCAAATATGTTTGAATTTTGTATCAAGCAGTTATGCTTAGTCAATTTTCTAATTTGGAAATATCTCTTGAGTTACAAACCATGACTTAAAATATTTAGTTTTGTAATTAATGTAGGAAAAAATAATCCATAAATATGCTTGTTCTTTCCTGAAGAGATTTTAACTCAGCTTTAAGGCCAAAATATCTGCATCATATGGCCTATTTAATTGATACAGATAGTTTTAAAGAAAGTTTTAATCATGAGCAAGAAATTTTATACTCTAGACTATTGTTCGGCACACTATATGCATTTGTTGATTAAAATAAGATAACTGAAAGTAAAGACTTGTATAAAATGTGACACTAACATAACCTGAGAAATACACTACAGAGGAAGAGAAGTCAGTAAATGATGAAAAATTTAAAAATTCTTTCTTTAAATTATTTAATGTATATTTCAGCTATATATGCCATCATTTGTACAAATTGATTTATCATAAAAATCAGAGCATTTCCTAAATATAGTCTGTCACTGAAACATATGACACAGCTAATAGCATATTATAGTATTGATTTACTAATTTACAAAAATATATGGGAAAAATATGTGTGTGCATGTGTGTGTATGCAAAGTAAACCATGTTATTATTAAGGAATGATTTGGGACTAAGGCATTCTGAATAATTAAGTATCTGATAAAGATATTGTTGTATACCTAATAACTAGAATATGATAAAATAGTTAATATTGATAGTATATGGACTATAATTTAGTATTTTGTGATTCAGTAATTTGCAAGGTTCTTGGAAGCGCATGATAGCAAAATTCTAGAATCCTAAAGCTTATGAAGACCTTAGCTAAGGATGATAATGATCTAGATAGTACTTGATAGTCATGGGCAGGTTATCTGGTTCAACTTCCTTGTTTTACAGATAGAGACACAGATTTCCATTTCTTAAATGATTAACCCAGGCTCACAGTGTTTCCGACACCATCCTGGGGTAAAACCCAGGTTTCTGAGCCACCAGCTTTGTAACTTTGTGCCTGTGGGTAACTCTCATTATGAACAACCTCTAAAGTGCTATAAACTTGCTTTAAAAATTATTTAAACATCATCAAATTTTGTTAAAGTCCTAAATGTCTCAGAGTTGTAAGCATAAATGCTTTGTGAAGTAATATCTTTTCCTTCAAGTCATGAGTGAAAAAATAAAATATTTCTCCCATGGAAGTGAGTGAAGTATTACATTTCACTTGGAAATTTTGAAAATCCCTTTTCACCTATAGTGAAGTATAAGAAGAACTCTCTATTGCATGTGGCTTTAAGTACTATCAGAAGTACTTTTATTTAAATATATAAAATTGTTCATAAGGGAGAACAATTGGCTTTTTATAGGTTTAAGTGGGAATTTCAAGAGTATTCACTTTTAAGTTCAGTTCTATCTGAATGATTAACAAGTGTGATACATGAACAGTCATTATATCCCAAATTACCCATGCTTTATAACTTCTAATGCTCTAAATTATATTTTGTGATTCTTGATATATATGCAAACACAAAGACACAAAGATTTACTATTTGGAGGAGAAATACATACTTGCCTATTATCATGTTGCTTATTTCTTTTTCTATTTGATGAAACTAAAATGTAACATTTTAAAACTTTACTATCTTGTCTCCATCTGCAACAAATAGTTCATGAGTATTCTCTGTCCTCTAGTTTCTCTCATCAATCAAAAGAAAGAATTTATATGTAGGACTTAAATAAAGAAAAGTGATTTTTTTGTTTTTTAGTTTCTTAGTTAAAGCTGCCTGTCTTCTTAAAGGGAAATTCACAGTTTGGATTTCATGTATTCCTTTAAGAAAGAACTTACATTTTTCTTTTTCAACATTGGGAAACTCACTTGAAATCTTGAAGTTTATAGATTTTTCCCTATTCAGCTATAGTCATTGATAAGTTGAATAGAAACACAGATAAATCAGTTAATAGTCTAATACTGGAAAATAACATATACTGCTATTTAAATATACATATTTAACAATGAGTCAAACTGGCCTTTTGCTATATCTGGAACACACCAAGTTCATTTCTGTCTCAGGGCTTCTAGATGTTATTCTCTCCCCTCCGCCCCCCCCCCCATACATATTTGCATGGTTCACCCCTCACTTCATTCAGGTCTTTACTAAAATATCACCACCTGCCTTGCTTTTCTTCATAACACTTTTCACTAGCTGGTATTATGTAATGTATTCATATTTTCATTCATTGTCAGTGGCCCCAAGTTGAATGCAAATTTAACAAGTGCAGGAGTTGTTTGTTCATCATTGTATCTGCAGGATCAGGAACAGGGCTGACCCCTAATATATAATCCGTAAACAGTTGCTGAATGAACCAATGAGTATGTGCTTTGTCTGGTGAAGTGTTTAATAGGGAAGGTCTGGAGTCAAATCACCTGGGCTCACATCTGAGCTCAATTGTTAGTAATTATGAAACCTTGTGCAAGCTATTTAACTTCTTTGGGCCTCAGATTCTTCTCTGTAAAAAGGAGTGAATTATGATATTTATCTCAGAAGGTTGTTAAGAAGATTAAATGAAATGATGTAGGTTAAGACATTTAGTATATAACAGCACATGGGTGCTCAGTAACTTGTTTTTGTTATTGTTATTCATTGAGTCTGTTATTCCTGGTGCTTCCAGAACACCTTGCTTTTTTCTCTGCTAAATGTAATATTTGGTGAATCATATATTCATTAGTAAAACTCTGAAGAAGGTACTATTATTTTCCCTATTTTATAGATGATAAAACTGAGAAGGCCAAGAGCTTAGCTTTTTTTTTTTTTTTAATTAAATTCAGTTTTATTGAAATACATTCACACACCATGCAATCATCCATGGTATACAATCTACTGTCCATCCACAGTATGATAACATAGTTATGCGTTCATCACCACAATCTATCTCTGAACATTTTCCTTACATCAGAAAGAACCAGAACAAGAATAAAAAATAAAAGTGAAAAAAGAACACCCAAATCATACCCCCATCCCACCCCATTTGTCCTTTAGTTTTTATCCCCATTTTTCTACTCATCCATACACTAGATAAAGGGGGTGTGATCCACAAGGTCTTCACAATCACACTGTCACCCTTGTAATCTACATTATTATATAATTGTCTTCAGGAGTCCAGACTGCTGGGTTGGAGTTTGGTAGTTTCAGGTATTTACTTCTAGCTATTCCAATACATTAAAACCTAAGAGGTGTTATCTATATAGTGCATAAGAATGTCCACCAGAGTGACCTCTCGACTCCATTTGAAATCTCTCAGCCACTGAAACTATTTCGTCTCATTTTGCATCCCCCTTTTGGTCAAGAAGGTACTCTCAGTCCCACGATGCTGGGTCCACATTCATCCCCGGGAGTCATATTCTGCATTTCCAGGGAGATTTACAACCCTGGGAGTCGGGTCCCACGTAGTGGGGAGGGCAGCAAGTTCACCTGTCGAGATGGCTCAGTTAGAGAGAGAGAGGGCCACATCTGAGCAACAAAGAGGTACTCAGGGGGAGACTCTTAGGCACCATTACATGCAAGTTTGGACTCTCCTTTTTGGTAATGAGCTTCATAAAGGCAAGTCCCATGCTCGAGGGCTCAGCACATCAAACCACCAACCCAATGTTTGTGACAACATCAACACCAGTCCAGGTGAGGATGTCCAACACATCCACACCTTCCCCCAGATCCTCGGGCCTGGGGAGGGGGAGGCTGTAAATATATTTTTTATTATCTGCCCAAATTACTCTGGGATGTGTCACTATTTCACTCTGGCCTATACTAACCTACCATATCTCACTTCCTATTCAAAGTTCCATGCAATTGTGGTGTTTGAACAAATCGACTGTAGAGTTGTACCATTTAGAAAATTTAGATCCTGTACCAAATAGATATCTATTCCCTTGGTCTCATATGGAAGTTGAAGTTTTAAAACACAATCAGTTTCAACCTTTACCCTTTGGCCTGGCTTGCCCTGGTCTTAACCAGACCTGCTTCATTCATATCAGTAATTGAAGTCTGGGAAAGAGCTTAGCTTTTGAAGGGTTAGATGAAGATAAAGTGCATATAACAAAGATTGAAATATAGTATGCACTCAATAAATATTAGCTTTTATGTTTTGATATGTAAATAATATTATTACATTCAAATTTTTTTTTATTTTCCCAATATTAGTTTATACAAAATAATTTTCTGAGCTGATGAAAGATTTTTTTATAAGCTTACAGTCAAAAGCCCAGGGATTTCATTATGTAGGCAAGCCTTAAAGCCATCATTCAGAATTTTTGAAATGTCTACACTGAATCTTTTTAACCGTAGTTCTCATTTTTGATACCATAGCTGTTAGTGGCAGTCAACTCATAAGTTGTTTGTTGAGAGCAGCTGTCAATGATAGAAAAGGAAGAAAACTTGATTTAAAAGGATGATAGTAGTGAGCTCCCACCTCCAGTCACCAGGAAGAACTTAAATTAACTTTATTTTATCCCATTTAAGAAAACAAAGCTATATATAATAATATGCTTAAGAAATTTTACCTCAGCAACTAAATACCCTATTTTTACCTTTGATGAAGCCTTTAAAAATCCTTCAAAATCCTTGAACCCTTTAGAAAGGAATGTAAATTATTCTCTTTTATATTCTCTGCCTAAATATCACCTCCTTAGATAGGCCTACCCAGACTACTATATCTAAAATAGTAGCCCCCATTGCCCAGAAGCTACTTACCTTGCTTTATTTTTCTGCATAGCATTTATCATTTTTTGATACTAAATATCCCTTTAATGTTTTTTGTTGTCTTTTCCTTCATATAAACCACATGAAAACAGCAGCTTTTTTCTGTTTTCTGCTATAGTCATGGCACATAGAACAATGTCTCTCATATAATAACCATACAATATATATCAAATTAATCGATGAATGAATGAATCAAGAATATAAAAAGCACCAAGGAACATAGCAGGAAGCAGTGACATAAATGTGTATTCCCTACTAAAGTTTTGGGAATCTGAAATCTAATATCTTAAAACCTCTGAATTATTCAACATTTTACTGATATTTGCAAGACGTTTACAGCAAACCTTACTGTAATCTCAAAGATACACTAGGTAAATTTGCAGTATTCATAATGTAGAAATAAGCAAATAAGCCCAGTATGAAGATGTTAAGACCCAGGCTTAGACGGCTTATCTGACCCAAGGGCATTGAAAATATTTCAACTGCTGTTACTAAAAGTTCTATTCTACATTTTCTTTGAAAACAAGGAGGGTATTTCTGTAATGTTTTATGTCTTCTAGATGTATACAATCTCTTTTATCACCAGCACCTTTATTTATATTTATATCTTGTACATAAGTATTGTACACTATTGTCCAAATAAATGCTCTAATATATCTACTACAGCAACAAATACCATAAATATGACATACAAATACAGATCAATGAGACTTGAATGAGACTGAGGCATAAAAGACATTTAAAATAGCATGTGCTTTTGGAATTATGTATATATTTATTTCCTTGTTTATTAAATAAGTCTCTCTCCCTATATATACCTACCCCCAAAATTATTAAAAGACAACATCATGTTGAATGAAATAAGCCAGACACAAAAGAACAACTATTATATGATCCATTGATATGAATTAATTAGCATAAGCAAACTCATAGAGTCAGAATCTAAAATATAGGTTACCAGGGGCCGGGGTGGTAGAGGTAGGGAATGAGGAGTTAATGCTTAAATTTTTCAGTTTCTATTTGGGTTTATGGAAAATTTTGGTAATGGATGATGGTGATAGTAGCTGAGTATTGTGAACATAATTAATAGCACTGAATGACATATTTGAATGTGGTTAAAAGGGGGAAAATTGGGGTTGTATATATATTGCTAGAATAAAAATAAAAATAACAACATAGGATTATAAATCCCTAACAGTAAACTCTAATATAAACCATGGACTATAGTTAATAGTACAATTATAAAAATGCTCTTTCATGAATTGTAACAAATATATCACACCAATGCAAGCTGTTAATAATAGGGTAGTATATGAGAACTCTGTATTTTATGCATGATTTTTCTGTAACTTACAACTTCTCTGATAAAAAAGACAACTGAATATGCTAGGATCTATATCAGAAAAACCAAGATAAATAAGAGATATACATTTCTGGAACAATTTCATTTTAGTGGGGTAAGGTAGGTAGGAACATCAAATATGTGCATATCACACAAACTTCTATTCTTTGCTGGCCCAGTGCCATCTTGTCTCTTACCTCTGAGAGGAACTGGAGATAATGTACTTCAGTCCTGAGTACTGCCATTTCCTGTTTTTGTAGTTGTATTTGCAACCAGTCTTACCTCCCTTATTCAAGACTCAGAGTAGGTTTCCTCCCTTTTCTGTACTAGATTCATCCTTCCATCTATATTCTTGATTTGATCTCTTCTCTCCAAGAAATTCTGTATATAATGTGTGAAAGTTCATTAATCCAATTTCTTCATGACAAGAATGACCTGTATGGCTGCAAGGCCCTTCATAATTTGATAGCCCTTGTATTGCTTTTCAGTTTTACCTCTTACCATCCATCTTTCACTTCCACTCCCATACTCTAAGATCTAGTTTGTCACTCCCTTATACACACCATGCTCTTTATGCTCTTTCAAACCTCCTTTGGTGTCTGGCTAATGATGCACCTTCTGCATCTGACAGATCATCTTTCAATAGCTGTGTGAAGTTTCATCTTCTCAATGAAAACTTTCCTGAAATGACCCTTCTATGAGGAGATAGCTGTGTCTCTCTTTGGCCCCAACTGTACTTATAAGAACATTTGCCATAATTTGTATAACTTATTGTATTCACATATTTATGTTTTCCTACTTCTACTGTGCTGCAAGATCCTTGGGAACAAGGAGCACATTTTATCCATTCTTACAGCCTAGAACAGTGCCAGATACATGGCAGGGGCTCAATAAATATTAGATGAGTGAATGAATATTATAAGATGTATGTAAAGCTATAATAGGGTATCTTAATTGGCAGCGGTTAATTCTGGCTAGAGCTAAGAGGAATGAGTTGGGCAATGCTTCTCCCTCTAAGATTCTAAATTGGAGATTATTAAACACATATATTCCTGTTGTGCAGATAGCCCTCACTATCTGGACTCTTACTATCAAAATATTTGCTATAACATTTCACAAAAGTTTTCACCTAAGATTTATTATCTAAATAGAAATTCCACCATAACAAATTTATATGTGTGTTACATTGAGAATGTTAGAGCTGTAGGCGAATTGATGCAAAGATGTAGAGTATCCTTCAGTCATAGCTCAGCAGTTCTCTTTATAGAATCATGGCAATGTCTTCTAAGAATCTGAAAAAAACTGTGAAGAAAATTGTTGAGCACAGAGGTCTAGAATATCCTATGCATTAAGCAACATTGCAGGCATAAAGTTACATTGAGAGAGGCAAACAAAATACATAAGGTTGGTCATGCAACCTATTTATGATGCTTATGATTTTTCCTACATTAGAGAACATTTTAAACAATATTATATTATGCTAGTTGATTTTGGAACAGCAGGATACTTTTGAAAATCAAGAGAAGTATCTCATGCGATCAGCTGATAACCATAATCCTGGGAACCATGTAGATGCCACTGAAGGCACCATACACCTTTGAAGATCTGAAGGAGGAGGAAGTGAAGGAGTTTGATCATTTGGAATAGAAGTTGTGTTTCCAATGCAAGTTTGGAATGGTTCTAAAGATTTAAAAACTACACAAGTCTGCATCGTTTGATGATCACAGAGGAAGCTGCTTTTGGGTAATGAGGGTGCAGCAGTATTCCCCAGTGAACTGCAGAAAACTATTGACAAAAGTAGTTATGCCATAATGCAAATTTTCATTAATACCAACTTTCTTGATAAAATTTGATTTAAAAAAAAATGAATGCCATCTTATCAGAAGATAAGAAAAAAAGAACCAAGATATTAAGCATCCAAAGATAGGCTGACACAGCTTTCAATCTGAAAATTGCAAAGGAGATGTTAAACTAAAACCTGAATAGTTGTGTAACTCTACAGGACACCCCAGGGTCCTGTAGGAAATGTTGAGGAGTAAATTGCCTAATACAAGGGCTCTTAGAGAAAAGTCAGCTGTTCTTCTCCAGGCTTACTGAACAGATTTGTTTAAGAGAAATGAACTGATTTTGATCTTGTTGGGTATTTTCAGCTATTTCCCAAATGAAGAAAACTTTTGTCTAACGGAAGAATGACATGCTAATATTTTTCTTTTAATCTATATCTGTGAAAACTGCCTCATTCCAGGATTGCTAAGAAATGGCATTGCCTTTTCTTGGGGGCTGCCTAGTGATTGTCAACAGGGGAATTCTTACCCTATAGGGTTTCTCCTCTGGAAAGTAGGCTGTCTTTTCTTATACTCATTGCTTGACTTTGAGTCTCTTATGCTAATCACTTCACTGTTAAACAGAAATCAGTAATTTGCATGACTTTGACAGTATAGCAATTCAATTAAAATCAATTTCACAGATATTTACTGATTATTTATTCTAGATAATGAACTATGCTAGGTATTTCAGGGACTAGGGAAAAACTGTAAGATATAATTCTTGCTTTCAAGAAACTAGTGGGAACCCAGATAAGTGAATAAACTATTACCTTTGTACTTTTTCTGAAAGACTTCTAAATAATTATACATTATATAAATATTACTATTTCTTCTCTTTGGTTTTCTGTCCATTTGTTCTAACATAAGGGTGTTCCCCCTTGCCAGAAACTTCAAATTCCATATTTCTTAATTATATAACTATTTCTTAAATAGTTAAATATATTATTAACATACAGTGCTAACCTTTCATAGACAGGTAAACATAACTCTAGGGAAATATTATAACTATTGAAATAGAAGTATATAAAACATGTGAAGAGTACAAATATATAGAGCACCAAGTTTTAAGGGGGTTAGGATCAGAAGGGGAAAAAGTAGTCAGGCAAGATCAATCGGGTTTACTGATATTTGAGCTAGACTTTGTGGGACAAATAATTTTTCAGGACAAGAAGGGAAGGGACATTCCTTGAAGTGGAAACAAAATAATGAAATTGTTCATTCTGAAACACAGGCATGAATGGGTTTAGTTTATTCAGGGAGAAATGTAGCATGGGTTTGTAGGACTCAGGGTATGGGAGGGGTAGGGATAGTTTAAGATGAGGATTAGCAGGTGGTCTGGGCTGTGCTGTGAAGAGTCTTGCAAGTGATGCCTAAAAAGTTGAACTGTCTATACTTACACCTTCAATGGTTTCAAGGGGGGAGAAAAACTATATGTTACATTCCTAAATGCATTGTTTTCCCTGGCTGATTTTCCCCACTTCTCACCAGTTACTTCTGAATGCTAAAGTGCTTATGTTCTGAGAATACAGAATAATTCACTAAAAGTGTCTAAGATATTTTTTCACTTGAAACAATTATTTTAAAAATCAGTCTACTATGTTTCTTTTTGTTTTTAACTAAACTCATTTTTTGGCAATCCTTAATACTGCATGATCCATATGGGATTGAACCTTTAGTGATTCATCAAAAGTTATGGTAAATTCTAAAACATTAGGCAGTTTGAGGATATAGCACTTTTTAAAAGATGTATTTATTTAATGCTACCCTTGAGAACAGTAGTGGATACCTGACAAGTTTGAGTCTTTGAGAATTTAATGTAATATTTCCTGACTAGTTCCAGTATACAGAGTGCTGTGCTAGGCCTTCAGTAGAGGGTGGAAATATATTCATTGAACAGTAAGTCAGTAGCGTTTCAACATGACTGAAAGCAAGCCTGAAAATATAGGATGGACCGTTCTGAAGAGGATCCCAAGTGTAATATTTAGGTGATAGGGTGCCACTAGAGGTTTTCTAAATAAGGAATTTGCATGTATAAAGACTTAATAAAATTAATTTATAGTATGGATTTGGTGTGAGGGGTGGTCAGAGACAAGCTTGAAGGCCAAAGCGATAATTTTTGACCAGTGATTTGCAAACTGTATATGAGAGAAAACTAGTGCTTAGTAGGGGTGCTTCAAGCATTCTCGATACAATGATATATTCCCCACCAAACACTAAAGATTTTAAACTGGTCAAAGAGCCTTTTTTTCACCTTTACACAATTAGTATCCTGGTCATTTCTTAAGATTTTGTGTTTTAAGTGTGGTTTGATGTTATTTAAAAATCTCAAAATTGCTGGTCAAGACAAAAGATAATAAGAACTTGCACTTGGGTGGTGGTAGTAGGAATAAAAAAGAGACAATGACTTAAGTTAAAAAAATTAAATTAAAAAAGAGTCAATGATGTATATATGTGATTAAATCATAAAAAATAAAATAAAACACAAGCTTTGGCAACCAATTAATAAATAGATTTGAAAAATTATTCTGGAGCTCATGAAAAAAGATCAGATCTATAGACGGAAACTTGGGAATTATTTACTAAGAGAAAGTAACATTAGATAGAAGTTTGAAGAATATCAACATAAGGGAAATGGCAGAATGATGATGGATCAGTGGAGACCAGAGAGCATTAGGAGAGCCTGAATATTTCAGTGTCCTGAAAGTTGAGGGAGGAGCATTCAAGAGCAAGTGGACAACTGGTGGGCCTACACAGTGTGGAGTCTGAGAAAAGGCTACTGGAATCAATAGTTGGCCATTTGGTGATGAGAATGTTAGGGTTGAAACTAGGGAACAAAATGATGATTTTTTTTAAAGGGATATAGATTAATATTTTGTGGAGTTTGTCAATGAAGGTAAGCAATGAGAGAAAGGAAAAGTTTGAAGTCCTAGCTTAGGCACGGAAAGGTTGTATAGAATCAAGGAAACAGAGGGAAAAGAATCAGTAAGAGACAGTGGTGAAAGACGGAGGCAACAGAGAAGCTAATAAGGTCTAAGAAAGAATGAGACCAAAACACAGGTAGAAAAGTTATTGCATTATTTATCAGAAAATTGTAACAATATCTGATACTGTCAATTATTCTGAAGAAAATAATCCCAGTCTGTTTGAGAGTAAACTTTGTTCATAAAAATTTACAATTTATTTAAAAATAACTCTAAGGCCAATAACCCTTTATTTCTATGGCTTTGGTAAATACTTCCTGTAATTTGAACATAGGTGATATTTATGAAGTGGGTGCTTATGATAATCACAAATATAGCCAAGCCTCTCTGAAAAATGCTTTAGACCAATTACTGACATGCTCAATTGAATATGAATACTTCCCATGAAATTACTTTATTACAAGTAAAATGACAGCTGCACTGCAGTGAAAGGACACATAAAGCTTTGTGTTAGCTCGTCTCCAAGGTTACCGTCTGTGCTGATCTGAAATTTCAATGTGTGGGATTTCTCAATCCTGTATAAAGAGTGTACTTTCAGGGTAGATATCAAGAGGGTATAATAACAGCTTGGAAGGTGCTTGAGCCTTTATGTAGTCTACATCCATACTGACCTTAACTACTAAGTTGTTCTAGAAAGGCATGTTTCTGTATCCTGTTGTAACTTTGAGTGATAATTGCAGAAGTAGCCAGAATGTCAGGATTGTCCAACCCCACTGAATGTACAAATAAAAAGAAGTTAATTTGAATTTTGTACTATGAAGTCATATTCTGGGTAAAATTGAAAAAATAGTTATGAAAAATGAAATGGTTTCTATGCTCATGTTTTCATAATTAATATTCTTTTAATATACAAGTTTCAAACAAATATAAAAATCAGTTTAAAAAGTATAGAAACTTAGGAGTGTGAACCCTATAAATATGACAAAAATTAAAGAAATATTTTAATAGTTTAAAAGGAGGAGCAGGGCCTTCTGGGAAGATGGCGGAGTAGGTGAGGCGGAATGGGCTTCTCATCTGAAAATAACTACAGAGGGGCTGGAGGACACCCAGGACTGCAACTGCAGGGTGTGATCTGCCATGGAGGGTCCCCCACAGTACATGGAGGGGATGCTGACAAAAACACAAGAGCGATGGCTCCTGAAGGGATAGGGTGAGTTTGTTCCAGTTGTGACTGCCCGCAGGCCAGCAGCAGTAAGACCACCGCCAGGCGAGGGACTGAGCAGCGGCTCTCCACTCCTGTGCACCTACCTTGGCAGTTAGCTGGTGGGGGGGTGATCCTCCACAGCCAGAGAGCAGGGAGCTCCCATGAGGGAACCCAGGAGGCAGCATTTGCTCTCTCCCCATAGAAGTCCAGGGGGGTGCACTGCGAGAAGCAGGGAAAGGAGAGGGCACCATACTGATGATCAGGAGCCCCTCCCACACCCCAGAGACTCACGGGCACACAGCAAGCAGGGAGCGGGGCGTGCTCCATCTGCAGGGTGCCCTTGAACGGACTTCGTGCCTAACTGCTCAGGGCCCACATTGCAGCCCCAGGGCAGACAGTCCCCAGAGCACACGGAGAAACAGTGCACTGATTGGTTTCCCAGCTGGTTTGGACTCTGCCCACAGCACCAGAGAAGTTCGAGGAAGACTGGCTTGAGTGCACCACCTGTTGCTAGGATTGGGAAACTGTACCCAGCAAGTTGTGGCTCTCCCAAATTATATATAAGAGCTCAAATAATTCTGCATTTCCCAAAATAATCTTATTAAGACAAGCGAATGCCCCAAGGCCAACAGAAAATTACAAAGCACTTGAAGAATCTAGAAGATATGGACAAGCCACACGAACAAATTAAAAAGCTGGAAGAGACAAAATTTGGAGCAATTAATTAAAGAAGTAAAAACAAGTCTCCAGAACAACTTCAATGAGATGACTAAAGACATAAAGGAAATCAGAAAGATTCCAGAACAGCATAAAGAAGAATTTGAAAGAATAAATTAAAAAATAACAGAACTTATGAAATAAAAGACACTGTGGATCAAATTTAAAAATATATTAGAGACACACAACAGCAGATTTGAAGAGGCAGAAGAAAGAAGAGGTGAACTAGAAGACAGGGTAATCAAATGCGAATGCACAAAAGAACAAATGGTGAAAAAAATTTGAAAAATGTGAAATGGATCTCAGAGACATAATGGATAATATGAAATGAACAAACGTAAGAATCATTGGTGTTCCAGAAGGAGAAGAGAACGGTAAAGGGCTAAGAAGAGTGTTTCAAGACGTAGTTGGGGAAAACTTCCCAACCCTTCTAAATGACATTAATAAGCAAATCAAAGATGCCCAGCAGTCTCCAAATAGAATAAAAGGACGAGCAGACTCTGCTTTTAATTCAACATTCTGTAGAAGTTTAGAAGTTTGTATTTCTTGATTTCAGACCTTTTTACTTTTTTTTTCTTCCAACAAACTTCGAGCCACAGAAGAGAGTCAAAATTTCTTAGTATAGTCAGGACTCAATAATAAGCATTGTAAGAAAGCAAACCCAATCATACTAAAAATAGATGGGGGGAATATTGATCAGATAGTTTATAAGGGAGCCAGAAAGCAAGGAAGAGGTCTTAGATTGATGTTATAACAAAAAGGAAGCCACCTGTAAAACTCAAAAGATTCTAATATTTCCTTGACAATTCATTTTGCTAACATTATTTTTAATCTTTAGCTTAAAAGCATTTTTCCATACCTAATACATTTTATTTTTCACTTTATGCCCATGATCTTATATAGTGTGCCCTTAGTGGAATTACAGTATACATGTACCCCATCACCTGTGCAAAAAATAACCTAAAACAAAATCCAATGGACCCACCATTGAACTAACCAAGTTTGAAATTACCCTATAAATTTTAGTGTCCCTATTGGTCTCCAAGGTTTCTTTTCTCTGGCAAAGCAATGTAATTCATGAAGCAGTGTGTTATGTATACTCAATAGAGCTTGTGGGTCAAAACCTTCAATCATTTTTATTCTTCTTCTAAATAACATTTTCAAGTTTTTCTGTATTAAGTATGGACTATATAAAACCTGCATTTATTATGAGACATTCAATTTAACTGATATTTATGGAATTTTAACATCTTAAAGATAGAAAAGCATCTGTATATTCATGGGTCTAGTTTATAAAAATCTTCTTTTGGTTGAGTAAAATCACTTTGCAGAAGTTATTTTATGTATTATGTTACTAAATGGAAAAGTAATTATAGTTAAATGATCTTACTAGAATATAGTATTCTATATTCTATAGTATTTTCTCTCTATATATTCAATATATAGAATATATACCTAGAATGGAATAGATGACATATATTGTATAGTATTCTATATATGTATTCTCTCTATATAGTATTCTATAGTATTCAATAATCCATTGATTTTTTTGGATGTTGTTGATATTTTTGAGATATATGCCAAATGGAGGTCTTTTATTAAATTCATATACTGTTTTCTTAACATTACGCTCAAAGAGTGACCTGAAGAGAACAGTTTGCCTGTGCTTACAACCTGCAATCCTGGATGGGCATTCCGGGGGAGTCAAGTCACATTTTTTATTTTGAAAAGAATCTTCTAGCATGAAGATATGATCTCTTTCCCTTGTGACAAGGGGCAGATGGTGGCTCTTAGAATGTTAGAATTTTGACTGAAAGCTATTAATTCATTTTTACATGTGCAGACTGAGTTCAGAGATTTGTATAAAGTTTATAAATTATTAAAATGAACAGAAAATTTAAATTTTCCTAAAGATCCTGAATATGTTTTCTTTGTATGTATTGCATTGATAAGCAATGAATCATTTAAATGACATTTAAAAGAATAATAAACCTACTACTGACAACTTTGGGAAAAAACCTAACATCATATAAATGTAACTGTAACAGGCTTTTTTTGTTTTGTTCAACTCACTAAACATTATTGAGAGTCTGGTGGGTGCATAGTACATTCTGCCTATCTTTGAAGAAGTAAATCAGATAAAACTCAAATAAAAATAAAAATGATATAATACCAAAGTGAGTGTCAGAATATCTAGCTTTAATGTCAGGAAAAAAAGGAATTCTGTTATTTTATTTTATATTTCTACATGTAATATAAGCTTATCAAAGTCTAAGTTGGAAGTTAATATGCGTAAAGGGCACTGAGAAAAAAATTGTACTTTTTAGCATTATTGCTAGAATCTTAGAAAATTTTTCAGGACTTTAAGGATGAAAAACCATATCTTTCACTTCTATTGTAATATATACATTGCCAATATTTGACCATTTTTGACCTTCCTATGGCTCAAGATGCTTGGATCATTTTTTTTTTTTTTTTACTTATTTCTGCATTCTGCATAAAAGAAAAGAAATCTAAAACTGTGGTCTTTAATTATACCCTTTCTCATTCCAAAAAGGACTTGAGGGGTGTATTTAGTTTCCTAGGGATTCTGTAATAAATTACCACAAACTTGAGGACATAAAATGATAGAAATGCATTTTCTCTCAGTTCTGGAGGCTAGAAGTCTGAAGTCATGGTGTTGGTAGGGCCATGCTCCCTCTTAAGGCTTTAGGAAACAGTCCATTCCCTGCCTCTTTCTAGTTTGTGGTGGCCCCAGGCATTCTTGTCGTCTTTGGCAAACATAGAGGAGAGAGGGTGAGTCTGTGTGCCCTCTTCTCTTCTGAGAAGCTATTGGACTTCGGACTCACTCTACTCCAGTATGATCTCATCTTACTAATTACATCCCAAAGATCCTATTCCCAAATAAAGTCACAGTCTGAGGTTCTAGGTGGACATGAATTTTTGGGGAACACTATTCAACCCAGTATAGGAAGGATTGTTTATATATTTATATAAATACAGTATGTATATGTTTTCATATGTATGTGTGCTTATCAAAATCAGCAGATGCAATATGAAGTTTAGCAAAAAAGGAACATCATATTAACATAAAGAAGCAGGCCTCAAGCTTTGAATAGTTCTTAAAGAAATGTCACTAATTTGTTTCAGAGCACAAGATAAAGCAAGGAAAGAAGTGTAATAAGTTATAATAATACCCCTAGGCCCCAAAACAGGAGAATAGTTTTCCTGGTGCTGAAACCTGACACAACTTTCTCCTTTGACTGATAAAGGCAATATTTTTGTGTTGGTAAATATTCCATTAAATGTACTTACTAGCAGAATTCATAGCCTGGTTTTTGCTTGCTGATTTATTTTCTCTAATAATGTTTGTCAGTGGCAAACCCCAAAGTGTAGGTCAGTAAAAGCAATTCAATTAAGTATTGAAAATAGCATCCAGATACACAGCTTTCTAAAGATAGAATTAAGAATTTCTAGAAGAATGAACTAATTGCATCAGACAGTATTCCTTACCTATTTTCTTGCTGTAACTGAATCCATGATAAGAATCTGGCAATAGAGATTTTGAGAGTTTGATGTTACCATTTTTGGGGTAGAATTTGGAGTTTTAATGTCCTTAGTAGAAGTCTCTATACTTTGACAACTAACCTAGCACATTTAGAATGTTGGTAGACTGTTCAGGGTATGGATATTGATAGCTACTTACCCCATTGGCCGGCCAAAATAATTCTGGCAGTCAGGGTCTATTAGAATTAGAATCCACTAATATTATAGTTCTTTCTCTATTCTCCTATAGCCACTCATGTACACTTGTACATATACAACAATTTTCACAATGCTCTTTATTATAGTTTCATATTTTACATGATGGCCTTTTTATTAGTTCATTCTCCAAGTGTAAAGATTATATTTTCTTAATCTTTGTATCCCTCTTACTTAGAGCCTGGTAAATAGTCGGGCACAATAAATATTTTGTTTACTTTATGAATGATTTAAGAAAGTCGAATAATTTTCACCTTCAAAATTACACATCAAATAGTAAAATTACCAACAAACAATGGACTGATTCCACCTCCCTTCTGCCAAATGTTTGACACTTTGCAATAAGTGCAGTACAGAATCATAAAACATTGGGAATAAGGGTCTCCGGGTCTCAAAAATGGTGGCAGTTACTGTTAATTTTCTCCCAATAGCCACTTTCCCCCCTTCTTTACTAATAGACACTTTGATTTGTAGTTGGACATACAGCTGTCTAGAATGTTGGCTGTGTTTTCCAGTCTTCCTTACAGATAAGAGTGTCCAAGTGACTAAACTCTGGCTAGTGAAATGCAAGCAGAAATCTCTTGTGCTGTAGCTGGCTTAGGTATAGCTGGCTATACCTAAGATTGTATAAGTGCATGCAGTAAATGCTCATTGAATGCTTATTTAACTGAACAGCACTGGATTATATACCAGAAATAAAGTGTCTAACATACTACTGTGGAATAGAGTGAACTATAACAAAATTTTGGTTCAAGATCATAGGATCCTGTATACAGTATATGCGCAATAAAAATATGTGGAAATGTTTATGTAAATATACACCAGCTTACCTCCTACATTCTACTCAGTATGAAATCTTATTCACTCTGTTTCAGTAAGTGGATGATAATTTTTATTACAGCCTTAGATATGATTATAGCTTATACCAAGGGATTGAATTTTTCAAGTTTCTGCTATGAACCAATCAGGATCTTTGATCTGATCCTTTTATTTCAAGTATATAAAACAGGTTTAGAGATCACAACTGATTGCCTTTATGGAGAAAAAAATGTGGTGCCTCTAAAAACATATTCTGGCCATGAAAGGCATGGCAAACCTTAAATGCATAATGTCAAGTGATAGAAGCCACTCTGTAAGGCTATATACTGTATGACATTTGGGAAAAGGCAAAACTATAGAGACAGGAACAAAGCAGTGGTTGCCTGGGTTTGGGTGGGTGAAGGGATAAATAGTTGGGGCTTAGGGCATTTTCAGGGCCTTGAAACTATTCTGTATGTTACTGTAATAGTGAATGCATGACATTATAGATCTGTCAAAACCCATAAAACTGTACAACAAAAAGAGTGAACCCTAATGCAAATTACTGACTTTAGTTAATGTATCACTATTAATTCATCAATTTAAACAAATATATCACACTAATGCAAGATATTAATAATAGGGGCAACTGTGGGGTAGGTTGGTATATGGGCAATCTCTGTACTCCCTGTAAGTTTTCTGTAAACCCAAAACAGTTCTAAAATATAAAGTGTACTTAAAAAAAAAAACAAAAAACCCCACAAAAACACATTCTGTTCTTTCCTTATATTCTCTGCTTCAGGGAATGAACATTTTATTAACCTGTGAACTGATTTTAAAGATCAGATATTGAAGGGATCTAAGACAGCGGCATAGAGAGGAGTGGAAGCTAAGTAGTCCCCCTGGAAGAACTAACAGAAAACAGAAACAACTAGTAAATAATCCGGAATAACTGCGGGAGGACAAATGTGACCATCCACTCATCATACACCAACCTGAATTGGGTGGAATGCCCGAGATCACAGCATAAAATCTGTAAGTAAAACTGTGGATCCAAGTCGAGAGACCCCTCCCCCCACAGCCCGAGCTGCAAAGTCTTGTGGTGCCAGAGAGAAGCTCTCTCCCAGCAAGCGAATATGGCTTAGCTGAGCTCCAGCTGGGGTTTTAATTAGCGAGTGTGAACTGCTCACTATGAGGTATGGATCCCCAACAAGCAGACAGAGGCTTTGGGTGATGACTGACCTTGCAGAGCCAGAGGGTCACCTCAGACTAGCTCTGAAGCGAACTTCCTGTTCCTTTTTCAGCTCAGTGGAGAAAGCATCAGCCATTTTCAGTTTCCAGTGCTGTGACCTAGAGAAGGCAGAGGGGAGACCACTGAAATGCTAATGACCTCCCCCTAGGGGGTCTGTCTTCTCTAAGAGGAAAGGCGTGGGGCCCAGCTCTACTGCCTACCTTGCATTCAGAACCAAACCCCAGAGCCTGGGGAAAAACGGCCACATCTCCTTACACCAGTCAAGAATTACAGGCTAACAGATGCCACCTGCTGGGCAGAAAAGCGCAGTGACCTGAGGCATCACAGGGTGTACCAACTTTCTAAGATACACCCTCAGGGAAACTGAATACTGAATATTTATTCCTTCTGGGACCTGAGCACGTTCTGGTCTGGGAAAACCTGATTGGGGTAGCCGAGGAAACCATGCCTAGACAACAGAAAACTACAACCTACACTAAGAAAAATGAAGTTATGGCCCAGTCAAAGGAACAAACTTACACTTCAACTGTGATACAGGAATTGAAACAACCAATAATAAGTCAATTCAAAAAGTTTAGGGAAGATATGGCGAAAGAGCACAGGACGTACATGAGGTAGAAATTGAAAATTCGAAAAACCAACTAACAGAATCTATGGAAATGAAAGGCACAACAACAAGAGATGAAAGACACAATGGAAACATACAACAGCAGATCTCAAGAGGCAGAAGAAAACACTCAGGAACTGGAGAACAGGGAACCTAAAAGGCTACACACAAAAGAACAGATAGAGAAAAGAATGGAAAAATACGAGCAACGTCTCCGGGAACTTGACAAAACGAAAAGCAAGAATTTACGTGTCATTGGTGTCCCAGAAGGAGAAAAGAAGGGAAAAGGGGTGAAGCAATAATAGAGGACATAATCAATGAAAATTTCCCATCTCTTTTGAAAGACATAAAATTACAGATCCAAGAAGCGCAGCATACCCCAAACAGAATAGATCTGAATAGTCCCACACCAAGACACTTAATAAACAGATTATCAAAGTCAAAGATAAAGAGAGAATCCTGAAAAGCAGCAAGAGAAAAGCGATCTGTCACATACAAAGAAATCTTGATAAGACTATGTGCAGATTTCTCAAGAGAAACCATTGAGGCAAGAAAGAAGTGGGGTGACATATTTAAGACACTGAAAGAGAAAAACCACCAACCAAGAATCCTATATCTGGCAAAACTATCCTTCAGATATGAGGGAGAGCTTAAAATATTCTCTGACAAACAGACAATGACTGAGTTTGTGAACAAGATACCTGCTCCACAGGAAACACTAAAGGAAGCAGAAAGGAAAAAACAGGAGTGAGAGGTTTGGAAAACATTTTTGGGAGATAGTAGCACAGCAATGTAAGTTACACTGAACAAAGATGACTGTGAATATGGTTGAAAGAGGAAGGCTGGGATCATATGGGACACCAGAACAAAAGACTAACGATAAAGACTGGGACTGTGTAACTCAGGGAAACCTAGGGTGTTTAACGATTGCAATGAAAGGTACAAATATATTTTTACATGAGGCAGAACAAATGATATCAACATTGCAAGGTGTTAAAAATAGGGTGGGATTGGGGGGAAAATAAATCAATGCAAACTAGAGGCTAAAATTAACAGAAACATTGTATTATGCTTCCTTTAATGTAACAAAAACAATATACCAAAGCTAAATGCATATGGGGGGGATGGGGAATAGGGGAAGGGTATGAGACTCTTGGCATTGGTGATGTTGTCTGACTCTTTATTCTACTTTAGGTTAATGCTATCTTTCCTTTTGTTGCTTTCTAGCTATCAAGTTTTTTTTTTTTTTTTTTTTAATTTGTTTGTTTTTCTCTGTTTCTCTGTTTCTCTTTTCTTTTTCTTTCTTTTTTTTTTTTTTTTTTGGCCTCTCTGCCTTCTTTGACTCTTCCACTGTCTTTGTGGAAGAAATGGAGATGTCTTTATATAGAGAGCGACGATGGTGTTCAATACATAAATACGTGACTATACGGGGAACCAATGATTGTTTACTTAGAACGGAATGTATAGTTTGTGAACAAAACCATCTTAAAAGAAATGGGTGATGAAGAAACCTTGAGGACACTATATTGAGTGAAATAAGACAAACACATAAAGGCAAATATTGCAGGATCTCACTGATATGAACCAATTATAGTATGTAAACTCATAGACATGAAATATAAGTTACCAGGATATAAAAATGAGGCTAAAGAATGGGGAGCAGTTGCTTATTATGAGCAGAATGTTCAACTAGGGTGAACTTAAATGTTTGGAAGTGGACAGGGGTGATGGTAGCATGTTATGAGAATAACTAACAGTGCTGAAAGGTGTGTGAAGATGGTGGAAAGGGGAAGCTCAGAGTCACGCATGTCACCAAAAGGAAAGTTGGAGGTTAAAAGATGGGTATGTATAAAACAGTGAATCTTGTGGTGGGCAATGTCCATGATTAACTATATAAATATTAGAAATCTTTCTCATAGAACAAATGTATGTCACTGTAACTAGAAGTTAATAATAAAGAGGCATATAGGGAAAAAATATATACCTTATTGCAAACTATATACTACAGTTAGTATTTTAACATTCTTTCATCAACAGTAACAAATGTACTATACCAAAACTGAATCAATAATGGAGGGGGGACGTTGTTAGGGGTATGGGAGGATCTGAGTTGCCTTTTTTTTTTTTTAGTCTTTATGTCTTTTCTGGAGTAGTGAAAATGTTCTGAAAATTGAAAAAAAAATAGTGTTGGATGCATAGCTGTATGGTGGTGCTGTGGGCAATTGATTGTACACTTTGGATCTTTGTATAGTTGTATAGTACCTGAACAATTTCAATTTAAAAAAAAAAGATAAGGTATTGAGGTCATCATATGGTTGGGTTAATTTTATCTTTGTTTTACTTGTTTTATCTTTCAAGAAAAAAAAATCATATTTTCTTTTGCATGTTTTATACTATGCCTAAACTTTTGTCCTGAATGAAATAAATCTGTGAAAAGTCATATAGATCAGGTACTATAGATACCACTATATTCATTTTCTTTATAGGTCCTCTGAAACAGTGAGTGACTATATGGTTTGTCCATCGTTCTGCTAATGAAGCTAAATTACCAGTGGTGTTGACTACTGATACCCTATTCTGAAATCAAGAGAAGACTCCACAAATTACTGCAATGTCTGTATCTCATCTATCATGGTGAGTGAATCCCTTTCTAATGTTGAATGCAAATAAATGTATATCATGAAGCAATATTTTGAGAGATAATTTGACTGTCAAGTCTGGGGCAGAGGAAGGACATAAAAAAAAAAAAAATCCAGTTCCGGAGATTGTTGACCTACATGAGGACTGAGGAATGCAACGTAGACTTAAAAGTTTGACCCTTTAAGTGCTGTGTTTCTGGGGATTCTGGAAGGGGTTTAAGCCTCACAGGGAATCCCAGTGACAGCCAATGCTTTTCTTCCCAGCACACACTAGGGGAGAGAAGAATAGGAATAAAATAGCCTTCCAATGTTCCTTGTGTGTGTTATATTCACAGTTAGAGACAGAACTAACAAGCTATAAGGGTGGCTGTAAGGGTGGAACAATTATTTGTTCATCGGTACTTCTTTTCTTCAGACTTTGCATTTCATCAACTGTATCCAAATTAAACTGATCAGAGCTCATATATGGAAGAGAAAATTCATTTAGAAATTTATACCTCAAAATAACTGGCATTCTAAATTATCTTTGACTTCTAGTTCATGTTTAGAAGCTAATTGTGCTTCTGAAAATACATACATCTAAAGATATTTTTCTGGCAAATAGTCAACTTTTTTATGCAATGGAGGTCAGTACTAGCAGGGAATAATTTGAAACCATTTTATTGAACTTTGATTTTTTTATCCAAAGAACTGAATAAGTAGTATCATACAAATTTGCTGTGTTCAATATGTGAAAGTAAAAAAGAACAAGAACAAAACCTGCTAATGTTCTCCACTTCCTTAACCCTTGCCTACCTCATCCTTACTCTTCAATTTGTGCTGGAAATATATATAGCACCAGATTAAATACTTTCCTGCAGCAGTGTGGCTCCATAAATTTGCTTTTAGTTAAGTAAGTAATTTCTTGAGGGCAAGGGGTATGATGATTTGTTTAGATTTAGAGCAGTGTTTCTGAAAGACCTAATTTTTATGAATTCTCTTGAATTTATTATTGGATCTCTACGCCTGGGTTCTGAGGATTTCAATGTTTTTAAAAATGATTTGGAGAAGCTAAAATATATCCTGTAAAAGAAGTAGATTGTGAATTATTACTGCAAAATGTTGAATTTTTCTGTTGTTATAAATTATCATTAAAAGAAAAAGAAAAAGAAAAACGCAAACAATTTCTGTAGAACATGTGAGCCCCTTCAGTTACATCTAAGAATCCCTAAGGATCCATCTGACCCTGGGAAACATTTAGGACACATTTATTTAAAGGAATTATGCCCTTGGAAAATGTATGTGGGGAAGAATCTGCGAAAATTCTTTTTTCCTGGGCCTCAGTTCAATGGTAGGCATGAAGGATGCCAAAAAAGAAAAAAGGTTTAAAACATAGATATGACTGTCATATCTCAATATCTCAGTATGGTGTAGTCTGGTTTACCAAGTCAGGGCATAGCTGAGACCTGGGTCTGTCCTGATTGCAGTCCTCTTCCTCTATTAGCAGCTGCCTTGATGTGATGTAATGGTTAAGTTAAGACTGTGCAATACACAGTGAACTCGGTGAAGACAGAGATTATGTTGTGTTTATCTTTCCAGCACAACTGTCTAGCACAGGACTCAGAATTTAGTGAGGTGTTCTTTAACTGTTTGCTATGTAAATGAGTGAAAAAATGCAAAGCCTGTAATTCCCTACTAAATAAATGTTTTCATTTAAAATGGAATGCTTGATTTGATCTGACTAGAGTGTTTTCTAACTGTTGTGGAAACTACATGTTGATGATCATATGTTCAAAAAGGAGAGTTTATATGTTTCCAGTTGTTCAAAGAATCAAGACGGAGAATACTTGGCAGTATATGTCAGTAAGGAATGTATCTGTCAGATACCCATAGCTGCTTCTCAGGGCAACTTATTCTGGCCAGTAGTTACAGTAATACTGCTAATGTTCTTCTCTCTGATTTTTCTAAGTTCCACTTCTGCCAGACTCCCCTTTGCTTGGCGTTCTTCTTAATGTTAGGAGAGCTTATAATCAAAGCTTACTTCAATCTGTAAATGATTTAGTCTGCTACCGTGACTTTGTATATATCTGACCATAGCCATATGTTGATTTTATAATTTGACTCTAAAGCAAAATGGGGGAGATAGGTGCCTAATTAAGATCTTCGTGTGCCACCTACAAATTTAGAAAATAAAGGCTAAGATCCTTATATTCATATTTATAGCTATTCAAGCAAATACCCCTAGCTCTTAAATACCCAGTATAAGAAAAAAAATTTGTTCTAGTAGTTATATGTATAACTGGAAAAATATAAAATAATTTGGGCCTTTAGTGCAGAATCTCAAAAAGGAATGCAGTCCAGGAAACTTCCAAGAGTTTCAAGACTAACTCTACCGTATCATTCAAGAAAGGGGGCTGGAGGTGGTGGTGAGAATTGTCTGTTTAAAATTCGCATGGAGATGCACTACAGATGTTTAATTAATCTTCCTGTTTAGTAAATAATTACAGAGGGAGACAATGATTGAATTGGTGCTGGTTGAGGTAAAAACAAAGGGATGTGCAGAATCAATTACAGACATCCATGAACAGGTGACGGGCTTCAGGCTATGATCTGAGGGACAGAATTGTTGCTGGTAGGAGAGACAATTAATAGGAAAAATCAGGAGGCTGAAATAGTTGAAAAGAGTCCCATTTCTATAACTATGGCACAAAAAGGGAAATTACATGATGCCAAGGGGTGCTTGATAGGACTTTCAGTGTTTTCCTCACCAATACTCATCATCTATCCCCATAAAAAAATAGAAGCTAAGTTAATATTATCTATAGTGAATATTCGTGTGGCATTTACCCTGTTCTAGGTTCTTTTCTAGGCACTTAGCAAATATTAGTCCACACAACCCTCACAAACACCGTATTAGGAATGTAGTATTGATATCTACCTTTTTACAAATGGGAAAAGTGAGGCCCAGAAAGGTTAGGTAATTTATCCAAAATGATAACAGCCACTGAGTAGAGGAGTTAGGGAATAAATGCATCAGCTGGACTCTGGCTAGTGCTTCTAACCATTAAACTATGTGTGTTTAAACCAGTAACTCTGCTGTAAGCATGTAGCTTCAAGACACAGGCCCTGGTTCCCATTTCCAATTGGACTGTCTCCCTTAAACTTCTCCAGTTTAGATATTCTGGAGCCTCTGTTGGACAGAAGTGAGTATTTGGATCTGGGATCACTATCAGGCATTAGAATAGTATTGGGGATAGGGCACAGGATCCCCTAATATCTCAGAGGGGTGGTAAGGGGGGTGTTACTGTCAGAAACTGAGTTGAACTTGCAGAAATATATGTAGTGAGCTACCTAAACTATGAAATATGTGCCCTGTTTGTTATGTACAGTCGAGAAACTGTCAGGTTTTCATCATTCTACAAAAGAAGCAGAGCAGAAAGATATGAGCACTTAGATATAATGCAACTGAAAGGGTTCTTCAATTGCCCATCTCGCAGAAATCCTTCACCATCAAATCAAGTACTCTCTGCTCCCCCCAGGCTCCATTGCACCCTTCAGTGTCTGAATGGAAAGATTTTAGATCATTTTTTTGTTTCTATTTTATAATTTCTGTAGAAGTTGACTTTTTGTAATTGCTAGTGTTACTGTACATATATTGGCCAGAGATTTTAGTGAGGGCTCAACTGATTTTGCCAAATGACAGCTTTTTGACACATAATTGTTTTTCATTGTTATGCCTATCCACATTTCAACTCTTGTCTCACAGGGTCTTAAAGACTGTATAGTATCTGAGAGAGGTGAAGGTAATCCAACTAGAGCAAGATGAGAGAGAGAAGACACTAGATGAAAGTAAGATGCCAAGTGACCGGTCAAAGATATTGAGTTTCTACAATGTACCATGCTCTGTGCTACAAACAGGGATTCAGTGTTGATTCAATATAAATACCTAGGGCTCTTATTGAAGCTCATATTTTAGCTGGAAAGACTGATAAGTAATCAAATAGTCGTGATTCATTGTGATCGGTGCCCTGAAGGTATGTCCAGAATGTTTTGGCAACAAAATATGTATTTGTTTTTCCTGCTTCGGAAGAAATAACCTTTTTTGAAATGCAAATTTATCCCTTACATTTATTCCTAAGTATAAAGAAATATGCTAATTGCAAAAAGCCGAATGCGTCAGAAAATTATAAAACAGAAACAGAAAATGATCTAAAATTCTCCCATTCAGAAAAACCACCATTTAAATGCTGAGGTAAATTCTTTTCTGCATGTGTTCACATACTCCTGCAAAAGTGGACTATAACTGTGCACATTTTGCCATCTTCTGTTTTCACTGAGACATTTCTGTGGACATGTACCCCTTTGATGACTGTAGAGGGACATGAGCATGTATAAAGGCTGGGGAGCCATTGTACGGTAGTAGTGCCATTTATTCCATCTAGGTTGGACCTTGAGGTGTTTTCTGATTTCTTTTTTACTATTGTTAAGTACTTCTGCTGTGAGGAACCTTACTTAAATATTGCTAGGTCACAGGATACTGTGCTTTCAAGTGTATCTGGTGGGGTCCTGTCTTGTTGCAGCAACCTGGAATGCAGGCTTCAAGGAAATAATGTATTTCCGAGATGATGTCCTGCCAACTCATCTCCTTTTTTATTTTAGAGAAGGATCGTATCCATCATATATGCTAACCCTTTTACCAGATTTATTCTTTCATAAACATTGAAAAATGTGCTGATCATTCTCTAAAAGATATTTACTTGTGGTTTGGCTAATAGAATTTTATCAAAGTCAACAAAGTATTCTGTTGTAATCCATAGATTGGATACATAACCAAGTCTAAATTGTGTATGTTATTAATGTAACGACTCAATTTACAAGTGATAAATATTTCTTTACTGAATATCATTGTAAGATAAAGTGCTCTTATGAATGTTGGCAAGTTCAAAAACATTCTAATAGGTGATAAAAACTGATTTGAATTATCTTCTTTATCCAATAATGAAGTGTTGAGAACTCTAGAATTAAGAAATATGCAAAATTAGGAGTGTTGAAACCTTGCTTTTTCAGATTATTCGCATTACATTTGATATTTATATCTAAGTTCTTCTTTACTGAATAAATGAAGAAGTGAATCATTCCATATCATTCTTGGGCACCTGCGTTTAGGAGAAGAAAATTCTGAAGAGATAGAAGCAGCCTGTTCTAAGGAGTGAGAAAGGGCAAGTCAGGACCATTCTGCAAAATTTTCCCTAGCCACTACTTTATAAACTACTTGTCTTATTTGCAAGATTAAATTGTAGGTCCCCAGAGACAGTACTCATGTTTGCAGTGGCAGAGGAAGTAAAAACTTGAATTGGCTCTATTTTTGGAGTGATAAGAATCCATAGGAGAAAAAACAAACAAACAAACAAACAAACAAACAAAAACTTGGATAGCATGAGGTTGAAAGAGAAGTTCTTAGGCCCAGTTTCGTAGTAAAGGAAAAAAAGTCAGAACTGTTAACAGTCTATTATTGGAGACAAATAAAAAAGGTTAGATATAGATATAAAGTGATGTTTCTTGTTGAAAAGAAAAGAAAGTTTCTGAGTATTAGGCAAAGCTTTTTTGGGGAGAGAACATGAGTGCTTTTCAGTAAGTACATGTTGAATGAATGGCTATTTTATTGAGGTATGGTAAGAGTGTTTTTCAATGTGCAAGCTAAAACTTAAGAATCCTCACATAAGTGGGAAGGTCAGCTTGCAAAGGAGTGGAGATAGAGCAGAAAAGAAGAGTGAGTGGAGCTTAGGGGAGAATAAATAAGGAGAAAATAACCTAGGAGAGAAAATGAGGAGAGAGCAACTAAAATAGCCAAAATGAAAGTTCAAGAAGAATGAGGATGTATCCCCAAAATTATATAAAACGTTAAGGTAACATGCAATTATTTGGATGAAAGTTAACTTACTGAATTATACAAAATTTCAGTATGCCTTTCTGTGCAGAATATGCCTTTTCAAATAGAAATCCTTTCATTCTTAAAATGACTAATGCTATTTTGATTTTGGCTTGACATCTTATGTAAATACTCCATTTTAAAAGTCCCAGACCATTTTTGACACTGAGCTATGAGCCTTTAGAAATAGTTTGTTTTTAAATTAAAAACTTTATAGGAAACCCTTTGGATATTTTTCTCCTTACATATTTACCTAAGATTCTTTCTTCTTGAATATGCAAATAATTTGTAAAACAAATATTTTGTTTTATTTCTTAAACACCAATGCTAGCTAGGCATAAATCACACTTTCGGAGAGAATTGTTTGGTAAGTTTTGTTCTGCTTAGAGGAGTTTGCTTTGTTCTAGAGTTAATGAGTCTGAGGTTGTAGATTCAGTTTTCACTGGAATTAATTAATTCCACTCTCTTTCATGGCCAAAGCCCACACCTGTAACCTTGACCAGCCCTCCTTCATATATTCCTCATTGGTTGTAAATAATTAGAAACAGCAATTGGTCATCACTGATTCACCACCAGTATTGGAGAAAAAATATATACTAAAATTAAGTGTTGCAACCTTCAGAGTTAGGTAATGAGTGACATATGTCACATTCCTTTTGAAATATGTCTTATGATTTTCAGAGGAATCATAATTTACTTTCTTGTGAAATAATTATAGCAAATAATCACACCAAATATTTCCTTAAAGTAGAAGCTTTATGATAGAATTGGGCAGTCTGTTCCAATTAAGGCTAGAGTTACTAAACACCAACTCTCGGACTTGAAAATTAAGATAAAGACCACTGAAAGGTCTATGATATAGTTTTAGTTATTAAAATAGTTATGTAGGCTAATATTTTCAGTATGATCGTGATATAGTTTTAGTTATTAAAATAGTTATGTAGGCTAATATTTTCAGTATGATCGAAATTAAATTGACTGAAATCTTAAACATCATTTGGCATTAGTGTATAAAATTATCAACTATTGTGTTATCCTGGTATATGTTCTCCATCTTCTTTTTGTTTGCTTGTTTATTGGATTTTATTCATTTATTTTTTGTTTATTTGATTTTAACATTGTGAAGCGGTTTCAGCTTGATTTTAATACTATTCCATTTTAACTGAAAAAAACTAACACTTTTCAATTCAGTTGGATGGTCACTAAAGAAATTAGATCCATTCATTTATACCTGGTTTTATGTTCTAATTTTAAGAACAGTTTTATTGTTATGAATTTTAACAATAATTTGAAGTAAGTCTAAAATGAATAGGGATTTTAAAATAATTCTTGCCTAATTAGAGATGAATTAGAATAGTTTAATTGTATTTAGACAGGGACTGCATTTTTTTGTGTGTAAATTAGAAGTTATTTTCTTACATTTATATTCATCTGTCTCTTCATTCAACAAGTATTTTTGCTTATGTACAATGTGCCAGACACCATTCTCATTTCTGTGGGTAAAGTGATAAATGAGACAGAGGTTCCTCTTCTCATGAAGCTTACATTCTAGTGCTCAAGGCAGATAAGCAAATATATATTGCAATGTCAGATAATAAGTATTTTGAAGAGTAATCAAGCAAAGTGAAAGAGCATGATAGGGAGGGGTATAGATTGGTCAGGAAAGGCCTCTTGGAGGTGGTATTTATGCAGAAAGGGAATGAGCTATGCAGCTCTTTGAGGAAAACCATTTCAGATAGAGAAATGGGAAGGGTCAAGTCTCAGAGCCTGAAATGTACTTGGTGTGTCTGAGGCACCATCAAGAAAACTAGTGTGGCAGAAACAGCATGCAAGGGGGAAAATCACAGAACTGAATTTGGAGACATAGCATAAGAAAGACTGGATTGTATTCTAAATGTAATGGGAAGCTTTGACTTCACCTGTGAAGTTACAAGTAAAGTTTCATATAAAATATAAATTTAGCGAAATGCAGTAATGAGAAGAATTGAGTGTTGAGAGCAGAATCTTTACATGTTCTGAGTTTCTATTTCAGAAGGACCTCTCTGACAATGGGGATCTTCAAATTTTAAGAAAATGATTCATAGTATACTCTAATATAAACTCTTGGCAATTATGATTAAAAATATGTACTAATGAAAGAGGAAAATAGTAGGGTAATGAAAAACCTTTTTCACAAATATAGCCTATGTCCTGGTATCTTCCTTTTAAAAAGATTCAACAAATCTGATACATTTGAAAAAAGTTAGGAACATAGTATCAGAGATTTCACCTATGAAAACATTCTAGGTTGCATTATGGATTTTTACAATAGATGAATGAATGTTTTTGTAAATTATGGAAATTGGGAATATAGTATCAGTTTTTCGAGGTGCATTTTATATTTATAGTTAAATATCCCCCCATAAACTTTAAGGATGATATACATGCCAGTTCATTAAGCAAATGAATTGCCTACTGTATATTCCTTGTTTATTGTATGTGTGGTTTAATGAGGAAACAATTATAAAACAATATCCATCAAAGTGCTAACGTGTATAATGGAGAGCAGATTGGCATAAAATTACTAGGAGTCTGTTATGGTTAAGTTCACGTGTCAAATTGGCTAGGTTGTGGTGTCCAGTTTTCTGGTCAAGCAAGTACTGGCCCGATTGGTACTGTGAGGATATTCTGTGATATAAATCATAAGGAAGTTGATTACATCTATGGATGATTATATCTACAACTGAGGAGATTGCATTCAACATGAGAGAAGTCTCATCCAATGAATTGAAGGCCTTAAAAAGAGAAGTGATGATTTCAGCAGTTAGAAGGGAGAATTTCTATCTCTAATTTAGCTAGCCAGTTTCTCCTGGGGAATTCATCAAAAACCTTCATCACAGTTCCTAGTTTATGACCTGCCCTACAGAATTTGGATTTGCCCATCCCCACAGTTGCATGGGATAATTCTTACAAAAATCTCATAATATCTACTATATCTATCTGTATCTATATCTATCTGTCTATCTATCTATCTATCTATCTATCTATCTATCTATCTATCTATCGATCTATCCTTTCGGTTCTGTTTCCTGAAAAATTTTGGTTTCTTTTATAATACTAGTTATGGATGACAGTTTTGGAATTTTTCATGTCTTTACTTGGCAAAATAAAAGTTGGTAATCCAATGTTGACCCCCAAACTTGGTTTTTTTAATTGTTTAGACCATGAAATCAAAAGTCTAGAATCTGTGGTGTACTAGAAATTATTTAAAACTGGCTCCAATTCAAAGTATTAATTGACAGTGGTACATGATTCAGATCACAGAAGAAGTAATTCATGGATATCTGTCACCTTTATTTGTCACTGTGATTTTGTAGATTCATTGTATTTATAGTATTTAAAAATGGCGTAATTACCTAGAGTGGGAAAAATGGTCTTACAAACTAATAATATCCAATCTACTGGATTCTTCTTTTATTAGACATATGCAAATCACTGCTTATATAAGGAGGCATGGTTAATTCATCCTTCTTCCCAAATGTGCTTTTCCCATTTGATAGCTAGGAAGTATCCTCACATGGTTACAATGACTTCTTTCCAGCTGTTGCTTTTCAGTTGTATTTAACAATTATGCATTCTCCTTCTCTTTTTAATAATTACAGTTTCTTCATCAGATAGAGTTAAAGCTTTTCTACTGGTGGTTCAAGCAAGCACAGTTTTTATTGTGGTGAACATAAATTCATTCCTCAATGTTGCTTATCTTGTTAATACTACTTCCAAGTAAAAACCTAAAAATAGATTGTTTTTCATGATAACTGGGATGGAGCCTTTGAATGTGTTTTGAGTCTTCCAAATGTGGCAAGTTAATGCTCTCACATTCACACAAATCATATTTACTGAGTTGAAGCTATTAAATATAAATACTGAATTAAACCGAAGCGAAAATTTTATTTTGATGTAGGTCTGCTTAGATAATTTGGTGCATGATTTTAGCAATTCCATTGCTAGTTAGTTAGAACAGCCCAGCAGCAGCAACAGGGGTAGGCACACTAACTTCCTGTTCTGGTTTGCTAAAACTGCTGTTATGCAAAATACCAGAAATGGGTTGGCTTTTATAAAGGGGATTTATTAGGTTACAAATTTACAGTCCTAAGGCCATAAAAATGTCCAAACTAAGGCATCAACAAGAGGATACCTTCACTGAAGAAAGGCCGAACGATGTCTGGAACACTTCTGTCAGCTGGGAAGGCATGTGGCTTGTGTCTGCTGGTCCTTTGCTCCTGGGTTGCATTTCAACTTTCTCCAGCATGTCTCTGGGCTTCTGTCTTTCTTGACTTCTCTCAGCTCTCTGCCTGGTTTCTCTCTAAGCATCTGGAAACTCTCTCTTAGCTTCTCGGGGACAAACTCTGGGCTTCATCTCTTAGCTTAGCATCTCCAAACATCCTTCTGTCTGTATCTCCCAGCATCTTCAAGCATTTGGGTCTGTGTCAGCTCTTAGCTTCTCCCGGAGGCAAACTCTGGATTACATATCTTAGCTTCTCTCTAAAATGTCTCAGCTTCTCTGAGCTCCTTCTCTCTGTGAGCTCTCCTAAAGGACCCCAGTGATCTAATTAAGACCAACCCAGAGTGGGCAGGGTCACACCTCTGTGGAAATGATCTAGTCAAAAGGTCTCACTTACAGTTGGTTGGGTCACATTTCCATGGAAACATTCAATCAAAAGGTTCCAGCCAACAAGATTGGATTAAAACATCATGGCTCCTCTGGGGTCCATAGCAGTTTCAAACCAGCACACTCTCATTGACACATCATTCTCTAAAGAAGCAGGTGCACCCATCCTCCCTATTTCAGTAAAGAACTCATGGTGGAAAGCTGAGGTTCTGAGACATCTGCCATCTTTTCTGACATATGAATATTTTTGTGGGAGGGACATTATTGTCCCAGATGGCTTTTCAGCCTTATGCACACTAGCTTCATTGACTCCTGCTGGAATTAAAAATTGGTTTTATTCAAATGTTTGACAAACTATTAGATTAGCTTAACTATTCTTTGGTTATAGATTATTGATATGAAGTGGTTCCATGAGTATGATAGAAGATACTAAAATTCAAACTAAGTGATGTCCCTGAGTGCATTTTCATTTAGACATTTTCCCTAAGGTTTTTATAGTAGCATAAAATTATCTGCAGATGCAGAATTTGCATAGAATTAGGCTCATTGAAATTTTGATGATCTTTTTCAATCCATAATATTCCTTTAAATGTCTTTTTGGAAAACTAGTTAGATATTTTAAAGTGGCTGTAAAGATGATGATATGAAAAGATTTAAAAAGCATCTATTAATTTGCTTGCATAGTGAAAGCATTCTTTATGTTTATTACTTCTGGGTGCTCATGAACTGAGTAGGAGAGAGTAATTTTCTTGAAGTGAGGATTTGCTTGATATCCCTCCATAATTTTCCAAATTCATGCTTTAAGAATTTGGAAAATAAAACAGTTATATAAAATGTGTATTGTTCTTTGGCAAGTTATAAATGTGATGGATTGAAAAGTCAAGCATTGAGCTATGGCTCTTAACAGAACAAATCTAGTGAGATGCATGAAATTTCAGCTTCCCAGTTAGACCGTCCAATAGACAGCAGATTACCTGAGAACTGAGATGACATCATCCTAACACATTGCTGGCACCAGGAACACAACAGATGCTCTGCACTGTGAATGTCTGGATGTTCACCTGCATACTCTGATTCCTCAGCCAGGCATTGGAACAAAGAATGTGTGTATACTGTGAGTGGGAAGATTTTGATTTTTTTAAAAAGCCCAACATTGGTAGGGGAAGTGAAGTGATTTGACTGCTATGAGGTTCTATGTCTGTCATAGGCAGTCATTTGTTACTGAGCACTGAAGAGTTTTGTGGATGTATTCTCAGCTGTGAATTAAAACTCTGCCTCATTTGAGCCAAGGGGAAAACTTTCAAGAAAAGTAAACAGCCCTGTTCCCATTCTGTCCTCTTGATTTTTAACCTCTGTGCTTTGGAAAAATTTCCTCAGATCCATGTTTTGTCATCTTCTGCCCTTTCTGTCACTTAGCTGTTTCTCATCATTATTAATTACTGGCTGACATTGACAGGGCATTTGCCTAAAATCATAGCTATTTTCTAGAAAGAAAGTGTGATGTCATATAGGCTATTGGTTACAAAGCCCTGGTTCATAGACCAGGGCCAGTTGGTGACGAAACATTTTGTTACCAAACGAGAAAAATAAAGATACTATTTTACCAAGATTGCTTATTTTTTTCTTTATGAAAAAAAAAATATCCTTCCTGATATTTTGATATTAAAATAGTCTTCCTTTTATGAAATGGAGATAATAAATTATAATTTTTGTCTTTAATTGATAAAAGCAAAAGTGGGTAGTTCAAAACTGGGTGTCCCATTCTAATTTTCAAATTTATGTGTCTAAAATCCGGGAGTCTGGAACCCCAGTGATCTAGTTCAGTTGTTACCAAAACCATGAATCCCATCTATGGAAACCCTAACAAATGGTCTCCCAGCCTTTCCTTAAAACCCTTCCTGTAATTTGTCAACCTCATAGGCTGCCCATTGTGCTTTTGGAATTTTCTAATTATAAATTCTCTACATTGGATCTCAATCTACTACTCTAATTACTACTTTTTAATTTTATCCAGAGCAACATATGCAATGTCTAATTTAACTTTTCCAAAATATCTTCCACACAGAACACTAATTCCATGGTACATTTTAAGAGTGGAAAAAGTCCACTGTTAAATTATTTGGCGAAACATGAATTCAAACAATAGGTTACTTAATTTCAACTCTACACATTTTTTATTGCGCTATTTAATTTAAAATATTTATTGAGCACCTACTACATGCCAGGCAGTGTTCTGTATGCTCATCTATACTGCAGGCATTCAAGTGGAAGAAATAATATTCTATGTTTCCCAAAGTCTAACTGTGGAATATTTTTTCCTTCTTTCTTGGATTTGATGTTATTAAGGACAGCACTAATATCATTAGATGAAAGCTGTCTTCTTCCCCCTCCTCTCCCTTTCTTTAAGGTTTTGCCAACTAAACATGACAATTCCTTTAACCCTTGTTTATGATAATTTCCAGAGCTTTCCACTGTACCCTGGGCATACCTTAGCACACTACTGAGTCTGACTTATAATAGCTTTCTCTCAGTTAAGAAATCCTTCTACAATAGCAGTTCCAGTCTATCACCTGGCTCATGTAACAGGTTTTTTTTTTTCCAGTTAGAGTAAGTAGCCATTAGTAGGTCCATAAGAAAGCAAAATAGGCTAGTATAGGACAATGGCTCTTAAAGTATGGTCCCTGGGCTAGCATCTTGTCAGAGGCTTCACCCAAACACTACCCAGTCAGTAATTCTGGGGGTGGAGCCCAGCAATCTGTAGTTTATCAGAACCTCCAAGTGATTCTGATGCATGCTGGAGTTTGAGAAGAACTAGTATAAAATTAGCTCTCTTGAGTCTAGTGTAGTTGCCAAAAATAATGGCTTGGGTATAATTGATATGTAGAACATGTTTCTGATCATTTTAACTAACTGGTTCCATTGTTTTTTAAAGCTGTGTTTGGAAGGGAGGAGAATGTCATCAGCATATAAGATCTTTGTTATCCTGCTAACATCCAACTGATACAATAGTTGGACCATTTTGTTTGTCTGCAAGTTATAAACAATAAACCCAGTTTTTTGTTGTTGTTGTTTAAAACACTCAAAGAGCATTCAAAATGCACTGTTGTAGGCCATGCCTGCCATTCCTGTCCATTCTGGTTCTCAGAGTAGTGTTTTCTTTGTTGTTGTTTTTGTTTGTTTGTTTGTTTGTTTTTAATATAATAGCTTTCTTTGGATAAAATTTCACTTATCTTACAATTCGCCATTTAAAGTGTACAACTCCATAGCTTTTAGTATATTCACAGAGTTTTGCAACCATCACCACAGTCAATTTTAGGACATTTTCATTACCCCCAAAAGAAATCCTGTACTCATTAGCAGCCACTCCCCATTTCCTTCCAATCCCCCTTGCAGAGCCCTAGGCAATCACTAAACTATTTTCCGTCTCTATAGATTTGACAGTTCTGTATATTTTTTATAAATAGCACCATACAATGTGTTGTCATCAGTGACTGGCTTCTTCTAGTTAGCATAATGTTTCTAAGGTTCGACCATGTTGTAGCATGTATCAGTATTTCATTCCTTTTTCGTTTGGTTGTTTTTGCCAAACAATACTTTATTGAATGAATATACCACATTTCAGTTTTTCATTCATCAGTTGGTGGACATTTGGGTTGTTCCCACTTTTAGGCTAGGATGATAATGCTGCTGGGAATACTCATGTACAAGTTTTTGTGTGGACATTGCCTTCCTTTCTCTTGGTGTATCCCCAAGAGTGGAGTTGCTTGGTCAAGTAGTAACTCTGTATTTAACTTTTTGAGGAGCTGCCATATTGTTTTCCAAAATGGCTATACCATTTTACATTCCCACCAGCGGTCTATGAGGGTTCCACCTTCTCCACATCCTTGTCAACACTTGTTATAATCTATCTTTTTTATTCCACCTATCCCAGTGGGTTTGATTAGTACTTTATTGTGGTTATTATTTGTATTTCTTTGATGGCTAATGAGCTTAAGCAGCTTTTAATGTGCTGTTGGCCTTTCTTTGGAGACAAGTCTTTTCAGAACATTTACCCATTTTTTAATTGGGCTATTTGTCTTTTTATTATTGAATCATAAAGTTCTTTACATATTCTAGATACAGGTCTCTGAACAGATACATGTTTTCACAGTAAGTTTTTTGATAAAGGGGTTAAGGACCCAAAATGATCTTTATGTATGGGGAAAGAGAATAATGAGGTATAAATAAAATGTGAATTTTCTTTTCAATGAAATGTGAGGTAGCAATGGCAACTGCTAGGATAATGCATCAAATTAATCTGTTATTTATGAAGACTGCTTTATCGAGGAATTTTGCCTGAAATTTGTTGAGGAGGGAGTCAATGCAGAGTTTTAAAGGAAAGAGAGTTTCCACAAAGAGGGTACAGCTAAATACTGAAGAGAATGAAAAAAGGATTGGTGCTAAATATAAGCTCTTAAATTTGGAAATTAGGATCCTGATTATTGGTTATACAGAACAGTTTCTCTGGGATGATGGGATGATGAACAAGCATAATGCACTCAGTTTAAAAATGAGGAAGATAGCTGAAATGAAGACGGTATAGACTTGCCTCCATTAAATTGCAGCATGATGAGCAGGAGAGAGGAGGTTGGTAATAAGGTGGAATCAAGGTCAAGGAAGGAGAAGTTCTTTAGATTGGAGTAATTTGAGCATGTCTGAAGTGATGGAAAGGAAGTGTGTGGAGACGGACAATTGATGACGCATAAAAGAAAACATTAGAGTGAAATCTCAGTAAGGTAGGAGGCAAATAAAAAGCAGAGAGGGAGCAGTTCCATGATGGCTGTCAGGCCACATCTTGAAGCTTATCCACACTTCTCAGATGTGGAATGCAAATAGACAGGATGTCTCTCTACTGTTCATATTGGACCTCTCAATCTGAATTTGGTTTCCAACCCTCATCATACATCCCTTCTTATAATGTATTTACCTTAAGTTTCTATTAAATCATCAGGGTTGATACTTTACTGGTGAAATGTTCCTTATTATAGAATAGTCTATATTATTGATATTTTTTTCTCAGTGACATTCTGCAGTTTCATGCAAGCTTTTAATTAAAAATTTACCTGATATAAATTACAGTTCATTATTTCAATGACCTAAATATTCCTCTGATTTCACCCTTCTCCAAGTAGCATTTAAATGTGTGAAGTGTTTGCTAATTTTAATCCCTTAGCTGAATTAAAACTAGTAAACCATAATTTAAGCATTCCTTTCTAATTATGAGCTTGCCTCTGATAATTTTCCCTTGTTTTCTGTGGTTTACATATGATGTTTTCCTATTGATGTGATTTCAATACCTGGAGAATAAATGTGTGGAAATTATACTTTTAACTCACCAGAAATCGGGAGACCCAACTTAAAGTCCTGCTTTGCTATTAACTGGCTATGTGTCTGTTTCAGTTTTCTAGGCTGCTCACAGCAGATACCATGAAATGGGTTGGCTTTAAATAATGGGAATATATTAGCTTACAGTTTGAAGCCATGAGAATGTCCAAATCACAGCATCACCAAGGCAATGTTTTCTTCCTGAAGACCAGCTGCCAGCGATCCTTGGGGCCTCTGCCACATGGCAAGGCACATGGCAGGGTCTGCTTCTCTCCTGGGTTTTGTTGCTTTCAGCTTCTTGCTACCATGGCACTCTCTCTCTCTCTCTCTCTCTCTCTCTCTATATATATATATATATATATATATATATATATGTGTGTGTATATATATATATATATATGTATAATGTATTCATCCCATTTATAAAGGACTCCAGTAAAAGGATTAAGACCCACTCTGGGCCATGCCTTAACTGAAGTAACCTCATCAAAAGGTCCTATTTACAATAGGTTTACACCCACAGGACTGGATTGGCTTTAAGAACATGATTTTCTGGGGTGCATACAGTTCCAACTATCACAGTGTACTTGGTCGGTTCCCATTCTCTCCAGATGCTTTGTTTCTTCATTGTAAGACTGAAAAATTGAAATGAAATTAAAGTCCCTTCCAGCTCTATTACTTTGTGAGTCTTTATATGTTTGAAGTTTTGCTTTCTCTCATTGGATACTAATCCAGAGTCCCCAAGTTTAAATATATATATATATATAATTTTGATTTAGTATCCATGGATTCCTTCATGCATAATTGGAACACTGATCCAAAGCTGCCTTCTGGGATGTCTGAGCCTCCAGTCCTCCTGAATTCATTAGTGCACTTGCTAGGACCTTGGCCTTCTTCTCAGTGTAAACCCTGATTGTGATTATTCCTCTCCTGCATCATGACCCAGCCCTTCCCAAGGGTCCCATCAATCTGGTATTTTCTTCTCTACTCCAGGTCTGTGAGCTACATATTTTGTTGTTTTTGTTGTTGTTGTTCTTTTGGATGGCGGGAACGAAAATAATAACTCTACCAAATATTATCTATTGAGTTCTTTCTATTCTAGGAACTGTGCTAACTACTCTGTAATATAATTCCAGTGAATTTTTATACCTATCCTGGGAATTGGGGAATCCCAATTTTTTACCACCTGGGAACCAGGTTAAATAACTTACCCAAGTAAGTAGAGGGAAATGATTTGAACCTCTAACAGCTAACATCCAAAGATATTGCCCTTAGCTACTCTATTCTTGTGCATCTGGAATAACTCTGGAGTGGAAGAATACTGGGGTTGAATCAAAGCAAGAACTTGAAGGTTTCTTTCTCTTATGTTTTTTTTCCCCTTGATGCCTAGAATGGTAGGGAGGAGGGAGACTTGAAGAATATGGGGAAGGAAAGATTGAGAACCTTATCTCTGGAGAGTATGTGCATTTCATTTCAAGGTGTCTATTTTAATGGAAATCATGTTTTCCCATTGTTAATAATAAATGATCATAAAGGCAGTTGTCATCCATTAAGTTGTTTGTGTAATGAGGCAAGAACACTGTTGATCAGTATTTTAATTATGTTTAGTCTGAAAGGTGTTTTAAAATTCCTCTATGTAAAATTCCATGCATTTTATGTAGTTAGGATCACTGGTTTCCATACATCTAAATTGATTTTCAGTACCTGTAATAGGTCATGCTGTATTAGTTTGGAAATGTGTTATCAATGACATATATTACATCTTCTAGGCAGCTACAAGATTGTATTAAAATGAAGCATTGATCATAGACCAGATGTGTGCCTTGTCATTGCATCACTTGAAAGAGGGCATTATGAGGAAATTGAGGCAATGCTCACAAATCTATCAGGATTATCTTGCACATGTTTGATAAAAACTAAGGGAGGAAACCATTACTTTACTATAGAATATAGTAAAGAAATTAGTATAGAATTTAGCTTTTAGCAGGTATTGAGGGCACACTTTTGGCCCAAAGATAAAAAGATGATCAAGATTGAAACTGTGGCTTAATATAGTTCCCAGTCTGATGGCGGTGATAAATATAATAAGATTATTTCAGTACCATAAGAATCATCTTCATTTGGTTTATCCTAATTATATAAAGGATTTGAACCTATAAATGACACAGGACTAGTCAGAGCTCCCCCTAAGGAGAATTCTTTTATTATGTAGCACCTAGGATAAAAAGTTACCCATAAAAATATAGAATGTAAGAGACTTGGCATAATAGCAGCTTCTCCGAAAAAGACCTAGGGATTTTATCATCCATCAAAACAAAATAAACCAGAAGTATGATGAGCTCCCATACCTGTTATAATAGTTGGCATTAATAGAAGTATGAAGCAAGAACAAAGGGGCCAGGGAGAAAAGTTCTAACTACCACATGATGTAAGAGACTGACAAAATGAAGATCATCTACAAAAGGTATATCAAAATAGAACATCAGCATATAAGAATGTTTCAACGTGTTAACTCTAAGTTAAGACAAATTGAAGTCCATGATGGTGGTGGTGGTGATGTCATGATGATCATTAATGAAAACTGATGTTTATTAGATTATCTCACTTATTATCCTCATTTTACAGATGGTAAAATAGGTACAGAGAAGTTAACAGACCTTTCTGAGGTCACACAGGCAGTGAGAGGGAGAGGCCGAGCCCATGTCCTTGATGATGCATTCTGTCTAAACTGCTGCCAGTTCCAGGAGCTGGACTGCAAAGCTTTGTTTGGAAGGGAATAATGATTTCATGGATTGCCCGGTACAGAACTGGCCAGTGGGTTAAATTTGGCAGGCAGATTCCTAAGCCTTATGTGAAAGATTTTCTGATAAGCAGAGATGCTCAAAAATGACAAGAGGAGCTGTTTTAGGTTTATGCTAAAATCAGGGGAGTCTCTTTTATTTGATCTGGGCCTAATTTAGATTCTTTTAATATAGAGATGCAGAATTCGGTTGCCTAGATACAAGAGTAGTCAAAAGCTGTTGTTGTTGTGGAACTCTCCTTACATTCTTGAGTAAAAAGAATTATTAAAGAGCATTTTGCTATTTCCCCTATTAGTTCCCATCTGGACTATTTTATCCCCTCAGGTTGAAGTAGATTGTTTTTCCCAGTGTTCACAGTTAATGTCCTAGCCTAGCACTACGCACTTCCTTCAAAGAAGAGTCTGAAAGCTTTCATTACCTTTCCTGGGACAGCAGTGATAGTCTGTGTGCGGTTTGTATATTTATGTCTCCCAGAAAAAGCCATATTCTTTAATGTATTCTGTAATGTATTCTTCAATGTATTAGTGTGGATTGAGTTGGAACCTATTGGTTCAGTCTCCATGGAGATGCGCCCCACCCAACTGTAGGTGGTAACTCTGATTAGATCATTTCCATGGAGGCGTGGCTCTGCCCATTCAGCGTGGGCCTTGTTTAGTTTACTGGAGCACTATATAAGCTCAGACAAAGGGAGCTCATAGCTAGCTAGAGCACAGAGACATTTTGAAGATGGCCATTGGAAGCTGATGCAGACATTTTGGAGATTGCCATTTTGAAACGCAACCTGGAAGCAAGCAGATACTAGCCACATGCCTTCCCAGCTAACAGAGGTTTTCTGGATGCCAATGGCCTTTCTCCAGTGAAGGTACCCTTTGTTGATGGACACTTTATGGCCTTAAGACTGTAATTGTGTAACCAAATAAACCTCCTTTTATAAAAGCCAATCCATTTCTGATGTTTTGCATTCTGGCAGCATTAGCAAACTGGAACAGGCTGTGACAATTACCTGATATTATTCAGGTTGTTTATAGGTCCCTTTCCATTCCTTAATAGCAACATTACAAAAGTCAAGCTGGTAAAACGTCTGGAGAGAAAATTCTTATTGGTACTTTGCAAATATCATGTGCTCCATTTCTTGCAATTAATATAAATGTCTTCTGGGAAAGATACACACATATCTTGGCACATTTTACTTAAGTTCAAAACAAAAAGTCACGATATCCTGAAAGTACTTAAAACTAACATTTATTGAGCACTTAGTATGTGACAGGCAGTGTCTGAAGCATTGTACACTTTAATGCTCTTAACCCTCAGATCAACCTTAGGAGTTGAGTTATAATTATCCCCTCTTTACAGATGTCAAAATAGATGAAGAGAAATAATAAGTAATGGCCCAAGACATATAGGTAGTGAATGTCTGAGATGTGATTTGAACCTTAGCAGTCTTGCTTCAGAGACTGTACTCACAATCACTCCTCTACAAAGCTTCTCATTATCCAGTTTGTTACCCATAAAAGATGTAAAATCATTCATTGTATGGCGAGTGCGTGGGACAGATACTGCAGGCTGGCTCACTTGATATCTATTCTTCTCCCATTATGGAATATCTTTCCGTACTGTAAAGGCTGGTAACTAAAAACAACAACGAAACAAAACAGCCTTTTGAGACTCTTTTATAGCTATAATTCTACTTGTGCTCAAAGTTCTGCAAAATAGATTCAGTTGTCCAAGATCTGAGTGTGTGAAGTAAGGTGCAAGCATGGCTGCAAAGGCGTTTGGCTGTTCTGTGGATACTTGTCTGGTCTTTGGCACCACCGCTGTTGAGCAGTGGACAGAAGTAGCAGCAGGATTTCCACTACAACACTCTTATAGTGTGGTTGGGAGTTCCTGTGACAACTTACTGCCTATAAAAAAATTCTTCCTGCTTAAGCTAGCTAGATGGGGTTTGCTGCAAATGAGAACCCTGATCAATACAGAGGGCTTCAAGTCCACAAAGGGATATTAGTCCAGGAGCCTCACACATCCTTGGTGTACCCTTAGTACTGGAAAGTTGGAGTAGAGGTAACGTGTTCCTCCAGTACTAGAAAATCTGGTAGAAGGCCCATTTCATGTTTAAAATTGTCTGATTTTTAAGATGGAGGACAGGAATGGGGCAAAGAGGGCACCCTTCCTAGGTTTGCTTAAACCAGTTTTTCAATAGAGATGCTCTCTAACTTCCCTGAGTTAGCCATCTCACAAAAAGCATTGCATTTCTGGGAAATAATGTGTCCCTTACTAAAAGCAAACAATAGATGCTGTCTTAAGGAATAACAGAACATAAACAGTTAAGAAAGACCCCATAAAACCTTGCCTGCTATGTTAATACCCTCACTTTTGGAGAAACAATAATAATATGTGATTTCTCTAATCTCTCTTTTGCCTTTGTTTCTCTTTTCCTCCTCATCAGCTTCCCATACCATTTTGAAGGGAGATGGGAAATGCCTTTAGTCTTCATGGAAAGGTGGAAAGGGTAGTACAGGAGGCATCTTTGGTGGGGAACAATCACTGAGATGGAAATAGACAGGATGTCTTTAAGATAATAAGTCTGCAAGATTAACTGGGGTGAAGCAAAGTTAGAGAAATAAGAGAAGAGAAGGTTGGAGAGAGTTATTTGCTTAGGAAGAACTAAGGAGATAGACTTCTATCCTGCAGATAGGATTTGACAGTTTTTGAACAGGCTTGATAAAAGGATCTTTTAAGAAAATTAATATGAAATTGGTAATTTGGTTGATTGGAAGTGGAAAAGAGAAAGAAGGGAGAATAGCTATGAAGCTGTTTTAATAACCTAGCAGTGAGTGGGTGAACACTTAATGTACAAAACTCAAAAGGGAAAAACAGGTGTTAGTAAAGGGGTACAAGTCCAAGGTAGGAAATTATTTTGGAAATGGGGTATAAAAAGGAGCTTTAAAAAGATGAAGATGGTCATCAATGCCATGCCCCAAAGATGTAAACAACAATAATAGTTTGAAAGTGTATATCTTTTAAACCATTAGCATAGATTCAAATACAGTGTTAGGAGTGGATGACAAATAGCAGAGGATCTCTCATTCTTTTGAGCTGTTTGTGGAAGTTTGCTATTGGTATAACCAGCACTGGACACACAAAGTGGCTGTGAATTCCATAGCAACTTTCTCTCTCTCCATCTAGATGTAATCCTGCAGAGAATATCTGAAGAGCAAAACTGATTTAAATTTTCCAGTCTGCACTAGGAAAAGTCCCCTGAGACTGTTCTCATGGGTTTAAGAAAGGAAATCAGTCTTTAGAGATCATTTGATCTTTTTCTATGGTCATTAATCTAGTTTTTACTTCTGTTTTTATTTTACTTATAAATCTTTGTAAAAATGACACTATGAAGACATTGGAATGCTTAGAAAATGGAGAGACCTATGAGTCATAAACAAAGCTCAAAATAACTTCTTTTCCCACCTGGAAATTTTAAAAACAATTTTAAAAAGCATCTTAAATCTAGGGTTATGTCTCTCCAAGAATTTAATTTCAATTGGATTATTGGAGAGAACATGCTATAAACCAGTCTTACAAAGGTACCCAATTTCCCAAGTAATGAGACTGCACAGAAAGTGTTCATTATGATCAAACACTTGAGTTGTATGCTTCAGATTAGCAATAAACTGGGGACTTCAGGGGCTCTAAATCCATTTACAATAACACATTTATCTAAAGGTAATATATTTTGAAGTTTTAGCTATCCTAGAACATATTAAGTACCATGAATCAAATTTAATATTCCTTTGCATCCTAAAATAGATACTGTGATGTCTATTGCCTGAAGTCTGTGTACTTTCCATGGGCAACACCTTCAAGCCAAAATTCCTTTTATTATAGATCCAATATTAGAAAGCTTGGACTGCAGCTTCCAAGCCCACGACAAATTAGAAGCAACAGATTACAAGGGGGACAAAGAGTGACAGATAAACTGACTTCACCAAGAAGTAAAAGTTAAGAGTTTCACAATAAGAATTGATTAAGATGGGAAGGCAGACGTTACTGATGCATCTTTGAAAGGAGATTCTGACTCAACAATTTTCTGACGTGGTCTGACCCACCGAATGATAAAAGGAATAGGAATATTTTCTGTGTTTTAAGATTGCTCCAGTGATTTCATTCTGAGAATTAGTTCTCAGTTCCAGGCATAGTTTGTGTAAATCCTGGGCAAATAGCTGGAGTTCTTTTCCTTGGGAACTTACAGCCCCTGGACCCCAGTCCCATCAATTGTATTAAACTAGAAGACAAAGTTGAAAAAAAAAAAAAAAAAGAATGGATGAAGATAAATATAATCCTTTATTCTCCAGTCTCAGGAAAAAAAAAAAAAAAACTTTTCAAAGTCCCAAGTGTAGATAAAATACTTAGCTAATGTAGGATGCCCATAGCAATTGCTTGGATCAATGATGTCTCACCTCAGGCTTGTGCATTTGTGTTAGTCCTTCAAAAACCTGCAGTCCTTGCCCTTGACTCAACACTGCTATTATACCATCCATTTCCACCAAAGCCCTTGAGATTTTTAAGTTGAGCTTCAGTAGTACAGCACCTAAGAAATTCTACCAGTTTACTTCTTGCACCTTGAGATTTATGTCTTACTTTATTGGCTTAGACGAATGAGCTAGGCTAGGGAGCTGATAGTGTAAAAATTGTAGGGTTGCAGAAGTCCTCCTTGTTCCTCCCTTGTTCCCTACCACTTCAGGAGAGTTTCTCTTGAGATGGACTCTAAGCTCAGGTGTCTAAGAATTAGCTTCCATTGTCCCCTATACAGCCTCTGGGGGTGGAAGATGGCTATTTAAAGGCCTCAGTTCAAAATCAGAGCCCAGTGGCTTTCCATACTTGTTGAAGTGAATGTTTAGTGTTGGCCCCTTCTTTACTCTCAACCTGTTAATAAGAACTGAAAAATCATAACAGTGTGGAGCCTCTGGTAAGACAAACAGCTTCCTAAACCTCAAAAACTCCCAAGGGCATCCCTGTATTACAACATAGAGCAATAATTAATTTTGGTAATGATGACCCGGAGTCATTATGAAAAGGTTAAATTATTCAACATTAAATTTAACTGAACAATGTCTGCTATGTGCAAAAAAGCAAGGATGAATTTAATATGTTTTTGGGAAATGCCATGTAAATGTTTTAATACTGTACAGGGAGATAATCTTAGGATATTTAAAAAGTTAAATTCTGTGAAACACCCTATATTCGTCAGTGCAGGGTAAATGAAGCACCTTCATATTTGGCAGTGTTTTTTCATAAGAAAACAAATTATTGATTAATAAACATGAATAATATCTATCTACCAATCCTAGCATGCTTTTATTTGTAGAGTCTAAAAAAGTTTTTAATGACAGTTTTTTTTTAATGACAGTTTTTTTAATCTTCTTTTGAGTAATTCATTGAATGATCCATACGTTTGAAATGTTTTTGAAAGGTTAATCATCCTCATTTCCCAGTTATTTTTTATTATAGACCTGACTTACCAGAATTGAGTTTAACTCTTTGTAAAAGAAGTAAAAGTTCAACCTAAATAAAACTGGTATTTCATATTTGATGATATGTGCATTCAGATATTAACTGAAAGGACAGACCTCTGGGGCATAACTGCCTTTTGGATATGGATTCTTTTTATTTGCTCTTGGCTTTTGAATTTAGCCATCATGAATATAATTAACAACCACAGGATATGTCATTTCTTTCTTTGAGATTTTTAGTTAATTATGATTTTTATTTCAGCAGGATTGTTTAGTATTGTTATTCTTTAATTTCATGCTAAATGATACATATTCATGTTTAAAATGTTCTCTATAATAAGATAACTCAGGTTTTATATGTGTATTTATTCAACAAATATTAAATGAGTATGTTTTATACCAGGCATTGAGGATACATTAATGGACAAAAATCATCAATCTTTACAGAGCTTAGATCATGGTGAAAAGAGAAAAAAATAATAGTTTACAGCTGTACAGTACTTAATATGTGCCAAATACTGTTGTAAGCACTTTCTGTATATTAGTTCAGTTAATCCCTCAAAACAGGCCTACGAAACAGGAATTGTTATTATCCTCATTTTATAGATGAGGAAACTGAGACAGGAGAGGCTAAGCAATTTTCCCAGGGTCACACAGAGACTGTCATGGCAACACTCCAAACCCAGGCAGTCTGGTTCCAGTGGGTCATGTTCCTAACCATCGTGCATACTTTATATTTATGTTTCCATTCCATTAACTTGCTAATAATAACAGTAATGAAATTGTTTAACATTTCTATTCCAGAAGACCTAGATTCTTCTGTAACTCAATATTTATGTATTGATTGCCCAAGCAGAGTCACATGCAAGATGCTCCAATACTTTTGACCAAGGGGAATGATTTGGTAGAAATTTAAATGAGTGTCTTTTAAAAGTCCAGATTTAGTAGCTCCACGTGAGAATGACTCATTCGTATTCCTTATTGATTGTTCTGTTCCTTCCTGATCAAGAGGAGCCTAGGCGGAATTGTGAGGATGGCAAAGGTGATTTTTGGTAGTCAGGGTTCAGCAGAGAAACAGAACCTACAGGATAGACAGACTGACAGACAGACAGAGAGCTAGATAGATACTAAGAGATTTATTATAGGAATTGACTCACATAACTGTGGGGATTGGCAAGTCCAAATTCTGTAGGACAGGCCAGAAGTTGAGAATCCAATGAAGGCTTCTATGAATTCCCCAGGAGAAGCTGGCTGGCTAAAGTAGAGATAGAAGTTCTTCTTTCTGACTGCTGAAATCATCTATTCTCCCCGTAAGGCCTTCAACTGATTGGATGAGACATCCTCTTGTTATTGAAGGCAGTCTCCTTTGTTGATTATAGATGTAATCAGCCATAGATGCAATTCACTGGCTAATGATTTAAATCCAATAAGCATGTTATGTCCCAACCCCTGGTCCTATGGGTGTGAACCCATTTGTAAATAGGACCTTTGAAGATGTTAGTAGTTAAGGTGTGCCCACACTGAATGCATGTGGGCCTTAATACAATATGGCCGAACTCCTTAGAAGCACAGGAAACTGGCCACTGAGGAAGACATGGGGGCAGCCAGAAGCTGGAAATCAGTGGAACCTGGAAGAGAAAGAGGATGCAACCATGAGCATTGCCATGAGATAGAAAAGCTGAGGACCAAGGATCACTGGCAGTCAGCCCCATATTGCCACAGTTTTTAGGGAGAAAGCATCTCCTTGCTGATGCTCCAATTGTGGACTTCTTCTAGCCTCAAAATCCTGAGTCAATAACTTCCTGTTATTTAAGCCAAATCATTGTTTAGTATTTGTTTTAGCAACTGGGAAACTAATACAGTGGTTATTTTCTGTTTTTTGAGATATACTATTTACGGTATCTATCTGTAGAGCTCAGAAATTGATCTGATTAATGGGCTAATGCCTAGTGTGCTTTCCATTCTGAGAAACCTATTTATAATTCATCAAAGAACATTTTGAGAGCATGTCTTAACCTAGGAAAATGCCTCTAAGTCCTTGTCAAGCACTACGTAGTACTAAAGGATTTATTTTATGATCATTTGGTGTTTTGGAGCTCCTAAATTATTCCCTGTAAGAGACCACCAACTCTGTACCTTTGATTATCTTTTAAACAAGAAGGGAGAGTCAGGGTTATTATATTGAAGGTCACATTTCCCTCATGTTTGTCTTAAGTCTCATGTGGGGTTTGCCTTTAAAAACAGTGTGGAAACTTAAATGATATTTGCTTCAATATAATCAGAGTTGGCGAAAGTGAAAGGGAATATAGATGAAACAAAATTGGCCATTAGTTAATAATTATTGAAGCTAAGTGATCAGTTGATAATTGATGAAACATGTGGGTTCATTATTTATTCCCTTAATCTTGTGTGTATTTGACATTTTTCATAATTGAAAGTTTAAAAAAGATGTAGAGGTCATTTCTGATGAAATAATAATTTAATATTTTACTCTATGTCTGACTCTGCCAGGGTTAATATCCAAAGTGAAATTTTGGACCTGCATGGCTCATAGTTTATGTTGATGGTTTTATGCCCATGAAAGTATAAATAAATAATGAACCATTTTCATTAAAATGATGCCAATGCCCACTATCAAGGCATATATTCCTTAACTTGAATGTTGAAGGGAAAATGTGTTCCTTCTTTAAAGTAACTGTTGAGTAATGAATGAATACTGAGCTGTAACAAATAAAAACATACATTCTATTTAAAATGAGATTTAAAGTCTGTGTCCCTTACCCTTTTTAGGTTCTAAAGAATTGGGGTAGCTGGTGGTGGATACCTGAAACTATCAAACTACAACCCAGAACCCATGAATCTCGAAGACAGTTGTATAAAAATGTAGCTTATGAGGGGTGACAATGGGATTGGGAAAGCCATAAGGACCAAACACCACTTTGTCTAGTTTATGGATGGATGTGTAGAAAAGTAGGGGAAGGAAACAAACAGACAAAGGTACCCAGTGTTCTTTTTTGCTTCAATTGCTCTTTTTCACTCTAATTATTATTCTTGTTATTTTTGTGTGTGTGCTAATGAAGGTGTCAGGGATTGATTTAGGTGATGAATGTACAACTATGTAATGGTACTGTAAACAATCGAAAGTACAATTTGTTTTGTATGACTGCGTGGTATGTGAATATATCTCAATAAAATGATGATTAAAAAAAAAAAAAAAAATAAATAAATAAATAAATAAAGTCTGTGTCCCTTTAGTTTTTTATACACCACAACAAATGTTTTCATTGTATTGATTTTCAGCTTCTCTTATGAAGTAGAAATACATTTTGTCCATTTTCTTGGGATCTGCAAAACCAGACATTACTCAAAACTTAGCATGTATTTTTATATCCCTGGTTCTTTTCTTTTTTAGTGTTTTTCCAAGAACTACTTACTTATTTCTGATATTTAAAGCCATACATTTAAAGCAAAGAAAATTTGAAAATATAGAAAATTTTGAAGAAAAAAAAAGTCACCTGCAAACCCATAATCCAGAAAAATCAATTGAAACATTGAGAGTAGTAGGTTAATGGCACCTTCACACTATGCCCTGGCATTGCCCAGAGAAGTAGGAAGACATCAGTGGGGATTGCTACATGGTACCTGTGTTAGTCAGGGTACTTCAGGGAACAGAACCAACAGGAGATACATGTTCTGTATATATATTATGTTAATATTATGAGCTTTATTATAGGAATTGGCTCATGCAACTGTGGGAATTGGCAAGTCCAAATTCTGCAGGGCAGGCTACAAGCTGGGAACTCTGATGAAGGTTTTCAATGACTTCCCCTAGGAAAAGCTGGCTGGTTGAAGCAGAGATGGGAATTCTTTCTGATGACTGCTGAAAACATCAGTTTTCCTTTTAATGCTTTCAACTGATTGGATGAGATTTCTCTCATTGTTTGAAGAAGTAATTGTTGATTGTAGATGTAATCAATCATAGAAGCAGTCAGTTTACTGATAACTTAAATCCATAAAATACCCTCACAGTAACAATCAGGCCAGTGCTTGCTTTACCAAACAACTGGACACTATATCCTAGCTAAGTTGACACATGGAGTTAACCATCACATTGCCCTGAAGCACTCCCAGCCTCAACAAAGAGTTCGTTGCCCTAAGCATGGCATAGAAACCACAGAGCTACAGTGCCTTGAAAGAAACCAGGGCAGTAAACATGAATCTGCATGTTTCACTCATGGCAGTGGGTCTCACCTGCTCAGTTGCCAAGTGAGATCTCAGATCATTTTAGTAACCAGTGCCCAGCGCCAGTCATGACTGAGAGTGAATTTTCCACCCTCTCACAGATGTATGGGCTCAATTCATATTGAAATTAATTGAAAGAAAATAACAAACTATGCTAACTCTTGTATGTAGGAAATTCTTGTCCCATGTGTGTTTGCTTTGTGTGATGGACAAAAGGATAACCACATTCAATCTAGTAGAAGACAATGAAAAAAAATTGAGTAGGTGGTGGGGGGAAGGACTCATGAGTTTGGTTTTGAAAATTTTGAAGTTGAGGTTTCTTTATCACATGGAAGTGAAGATAGCAAATAGGTAGCTGGAGCAGGTGAAAATTGAGCTGGGCTGGTGATAAAAGCAGGGATATATTCAAGAAGGATATATTCAAAGTTCAGTTTGAAGAGTGCAATGAAGAAGTTAGTTCCAAAATATATAAAACATATAGCTTATGATATGCCATGATGGTGTTATTGATTAATCATTATTTAAAAAATGTAACAGAGGGCAATTCATATTCTTTAACTAAGGAGCTACAGAGTGAGTTCATCTAAAATCTCCCTATAATCTAGCTACTGCCCTAACCTAGTTAGTATATTATAGATGATATTATTTGTTTCCACCCCTCTCATGTTTTTCCCCTTGGAGATTTTCCTTTCTGAATCACAGCTTCCATATGGTTTCTGTTTCTGTCCTTTTTCGTGAGTTGATTACTGTAAATCTTTCCATTGCTACAGTCTACACCTGTAACTCTAATTGATCTCACAAATGCATGATAAAGGGAAACTAATAGAGACAATAAGGATTAATGTTAGCTTATCTATTTTGACTAGAGAAATAATTCAAATAATAAATTGATAACACCATCTTTGCGTATCATCAGCTATTTGAGATAATTATTCATTATTTAGCTAACTGCAGCACACCAGGACCTGAGTAACTCCAGAACATGGTTAAAAATTATAATCTAGCCACCATTTCATAGCATGCTTTGAGTTTTTTGTTCCCACTACTAATGTGCATATTGAGTAAAACTATCATCACATATTTTGGATCTATGTTTGAACAGTCTCTGGAAAAGTCCCTCCATTGCTGTAAGAAACTGTAGTTAGGAAAAAACATATGATGTCTAAATCTTTAAAAATCTCCAAATACATAAATGCTACCAAAATTATATCTGAATTTCTTCTTCATTCCCCTTTCATTCTTCTTGCAGTTATCATGAGTGATGAAATTCATATCTATTTAGGGTGGACTAAAATTATAGTTCAGATTTATAATCATAAGAACTACCTTATAGCTTAGAAATGTGGAAAGTTTTAAACAGTAACTTTTCTAGTAAATTTTATGTATGATTATACAGAATTCTATTAATTCTATAAATATCATCATTCATATATATGTTTTCCTATGAAATTATACTAAACACTTTACACAACTGTAAATTGTATTAACAGTAGGATTTCATATTACTATATATTATATACTAGGTCAGAAGCATAGAAATTATTAGCCAAGGAAAAGTGACACTTTCATATTCCTTAGATAATTTTAGCTGTGGAAGTTTAAAACACTTTTTTAAAAACAGATTTTAAAGAAAATAGCAGAAGGTACATTTTTAAGAAAATAGTAGAAAATCATTTTTTTTCTTTTTTATGGAATCCCTCCCCCAAAAACACTAACCGTAACATAATTATTCTAAAGATTTATTATCCATTATTAGATGACCAATGACAAGGTATTTTGAAGTACAGTATTTTATTTTAAAAGTTGGGTTAGGGAGGGAACATAATTCCAACAATTGACATACAACCACCCACAAATCATGACATATTGCTCCTTGTAAAAGATGAAGTCTTGTTGCTGCAAAGGAGAGGCTAGGCTTCCCTATAATTGTGCCTAAGAGCCTCCTCCTGAATGCCTCTTTGTTGCTCAGATGTGGCCCTCTCTCTCTAGCTAAGCCAACTTGAAAGGTGAAATCACTGCCCTCCTGCCTACGTGGGATCAGACACCCAGGGGAGTGAATCTCCCTGGCAACGTGGAATATGACTCCCCGGGAGGAATGTAGACCCTGCATCGTGGAATGGAGAACATCTTCTTGACCAAAAGGGGGAAATGAAATGAAATGAAATAAGCTTCAGTGGCAGAGAGATTCCAAAAGGAGCCGAGAGGTCACTCTGGTGGACACTCTTGCGCACAATATAGACAACCCTTTTTAGGTTCTAATGAATTGGGGTAACTGGTGGTAGATGCTTGAAACTATCAAACTACAACCCAGAACCCATGAATCTTGAAGATGATTGTATAAAAGTGTAGCTTATGAGGGCTGACAATGGGATTGGGAAAGCCATAAGGACCACACTCCCCTTTGTCTAGTTTATGGATGGATGAGTAGAAAAATAGGGGAAGGAAACAAACAAACAAACAAAGAAACAAAGGCACCCAGTGTTCTTTTTTACTTTAATTGCTCTTTTTCACTTTAACTATTATTCTTGTTATTTTTGTGTGTGTGGTAATGAAGGTGTCAGGGATTGATTTTGGTGATGAATATACAACTATGTAATGGTACTGTGAACAATCGAATGTATTTGTTTTGTATGACTGCGTGGTATGTGAATATATCTCAATAAAATGAATATTAAAAAAAAAGTTGAAGTCTTTAAAATTAGAGGACATTTTTAAAGGGCATATTTACCACTATGCACCTACTACAATGGCAAAACATAAAAAGATAAAACATTTTCTTATAAAATTAATCATGTACTTGCCATATAACCCGGCGACCCCACTCCTAAGTATTTACCCAAGAGAAATTTAAACCAGTGTTCAAATAAAATCCTGTATGAGGATGTTTGTAGTAGCTTTATTCATAATCATCAAAAACTAGAAACAACCTGAATGTCTTTCATCTAGTGAATGGATAAGCGAGTGTTGTATGTACATGCAGGAATACCACTCAGCAATAAATAGGAAGGAACTATTGATATTCACAAAAATAAGAAAGAAGCAGTGAACAAGCTTCTTTTAAGTGAAAGAAGCAAGACAAAGAAGATACATATTGTATGATTCCCATTATTTTGACCTTGTGAAAACATATAGGGATGGAAAAAGCAGTTGCCAGGGTTTGACTAAAAGGGGTACACAAGGGAAATTTTAGGGTGCTAAAACAGATCCTGATACTGGGGTGGTGGATATATGATTGTATACATTTGTTTAAGTCCATAGTCCTGTACATCTCAAGAGCTAACTTTAATGGCTACAAATAATTTTTTTTAAAAGTCAACCAAGAAGATGGGAAATCTCAGGATGGAATTCAGACTAAAAAGTCTGTTTTACAAATATATGATATAACCTCATTGAAAGTAGTAGTGATAAAGAAGTTGGCCTAAGGAACTTTGGAAAATTTCGTTTTGACTAGGAACTGTAAAGCTAGAAACAAAAAGAAGTATACATAAATACTGTACTGTAGTTGGCAAATTTGTTTCTTACTGGGGTGCCTGTTAACAATTTTGAAAGTACTTTATGTGTATTGTAAAGTTGACAAGTGTTCTGGTTTGCTAATGCTGCCGTTTGTGAAACACCAGAGATGGATTGGCTTTTATAAAGGGGGTTTATTTGGTTACACAGTTACAGTCTTAAGTCCATGCAGTGTCCTAGGTAAGGCATCAGCAACAGGCTACCTTCACTGGAGAAAGGCCATTGGCATCTGGAAAACCCCAGTTAGCTGGGAAGGCACTTGGCTGGCATCTGCTTGCTCCCAGATTGCAGTTTCAAAATGGCATTCTCCAAAATGTCTCTGTATTAGCCCCTTGGGGCAAACTCTGGGCTAGTACCTCCAAAGCATCAGCAAGACTCTGCTTTCAATGGTTGTCTCCAAAATGCCTAAGCTGCAGCTTCTCTAAAATGTCACTCTTAGTTGCTCTGAGGTCCCTCTATTTGTCAGCTGTTTTATATGGCTCCAGTGATTTAATTAAGACACACCCTGAATGGGTGGGGTAACACCTCCATGGAAATTATCCAGTCAAAGGTCATGCCAACAGGTGAATCACATCTCCATGGAAAAAATCAATAGGTTCCAACCTAATCAACACCGATATATCTGCCTCCACAAGACGGAATCAAAGATAAATGGCCTTTTGGGGGCCATAATACATCCAACAGGCACAACAAGTAAATTAATTGTAAATCCTGGGAGCTAGGTTTATCATTATCAGAGAATGAAGTTAAAAATAAGCAAGGAGGGAAGTCTAGAATGAATCCTGTGGTTCTAGATTAAAGTTGGATCCATCAGTATGAACTCTTTTATTGTAATATATACAAATAGATAGATACAGGAATAATTATAAATATGTTTATGCAAGGGTTAGTATGTGTGTGTGTGTGTGTGTGTGTGTGTGTGTGTGTGTGTGTGTGTTTCCTAGTTCTGTCCACTGAGAGGGCTTAGAAGCAAAGACACACCAGTAGTAGAGCATTTTCAATGTCCAGATAGAGTTTAGTTGGCTCCTGTGTTCCCTTGGGAATGTTCTAGATGGTGTTTGAGTAGCAGCATCAGCTTGGGTGTGCCCTCCCGTGCCAATAAGTCACTTATCTTTCATTCAGCAAGCTAAGTGATCAGGGCCCACCCTTGAAGTAATGCAGATGTCTGAGAGTGCAAACATAGCTATTTGCTATTTTTTTCCCTGCCGGTAAATTACTACTTCACTGGTTTTCTTATTGTTCTCTAAAAGATTCTTTTTACAGGCATATCTGGGAATTACAGTTTAATTCCCCACTAGTCTTGTCCAAATTGGAATACTGAATCTTTTAACTTTGTCTCAACTGCCTTTACTTATATGCACCTGCCTTAATTATGTTGGTGCCTCAAAGGCCACTTGAAAATACTAAAATGTTGTGAAGTCTTAAGTGGAAGCAACTACCAGTTTGATATTCAGCCTCCTAAATATTCCTGGGTCAGTTTCCTCATCTCTGGCAAAGATATACTAATTCGATAATTGCCCCCATCCCACTTCATTGTTTCTTGTAAAGATTAGATGAATAAAGATAGTAAAAATGACTCGGAAAAAGTAAAATACTGTATGTCATTTTTTATTCAGTAATACAGCTATGACAGCAGCAGTCCTAGCATTTCATCATCATTATTTCATCAGGCTCCCAATTGTTTACCTGGCTGTGAACAGTTGAAATAAAAATGACCTCATCTTGGCTTTATAAGGTGATGCCATAGACCCTATCCAGTATATTATTTTTTAAACTTATAATGTGAAAAAGGACCCCACAATGACAGATGTGAGTAGTGAAACATTTAAATGAGAATTTCACCATCCCAAAAGATCCTTCTCTGAAATGTAAAATACTTAGACTTTGATTAGAAGTCCTATTTGTCTTCTTTTTCTTCAATTTCACCAGACTCAGGTATGAAGGAAAAGAGGGGAAAATAACCCAATAAAGATGGAATAAAAAATGAAATAATTTATAACATTTCTTCTTGGGATTAAAAATATATTTGCTGTCTTACAAAATGTAGTCATGACACTAGAGAAGCAGAGTCTGAGTAGTGTTAAGATGGGCAACTGGCAAACCTCTAGCTAATACAGCAGAGAGCAACAACCAAAAATTAGTGAAGCATTATCCTTTGTCTAATTCTTTGAATTAAAGAGTATTTTCTGTATCCTAAGTGAAACAACCTGTTTTGATTATACATTAGTATAGAAATCTTTGAGTGTTGCTCTGCTGTGAAATATAAATTGCAAATACATATCCATTAATTAATAGCCACTTATGACAAAGAAGTCAGAGTATTGTTTTAAGTATAGAGCTAACTTTGAAATGGATGTGTAAACAGTACGCTCATTATTTCATTTTCTAGTATTTTTCTAATATGTAGATTATCAGGATTTTCAGTTATGATAAAAGTTTCTATGTAATTTAGGATGGCAACACAAACTGGTTTTGTGACCTGGTGTGCCACTTTCATGTTTTCTCCCAATATGCTGGAAAGTGCACATTTTCTCTCAGTATGCTGAAAGTGCCTATTTTCCACCTTATGGTCCCCAGATTAGTACTGTTATATTTCAGATAAGATACTCTCCATTTCTCCATTAACTTTTTGTTATTTCATGAGTAATTAGAAATCAACAGACTTTACTTACAGGAATCATAGAATGTTGGTACTATTTTTAACGAACAACTTCAGAATTTTTTTTTTAATCTTGATCTTAGTTCATAGACCTTGACATCTAGGAAATAAATAATAATATGGGTCAACCACCTACTAAGTACCTAATAATATGCCAGACACTGTACTAATGTTACTCTAATGTTATTTCATAAATTTTTACAAAAGTTCTGTGAGGCTGATATTTTCTCCATTTTACATTTGAGGGAAATTAGGACCTGTCTTGTTATGGCGTTTGCTCAAGGTCACACAGGAGGGAGTAGCAAAGTCAGGGATCAAACCCAAATATTTCTAGTTACCAGAACCCCATATTTTTTCCAGTGTGCCAAGGTGTGCTTGTTATGTCTTTTATGACTTTTTTTGCTCAGTGAAAAGTGAAGGAGCAGTAACAACAGTGGTCTGCCTTCAGAGAGTAGAACCTCTCAGAATCCTCAGGATGATAAGAGAATAGCAGGCCCAAGTGCAATTTGTGATGTATTTTATTAAGACAGAATCCAGGGAGAAGAAACCATGTTTTACCACTCTCCAGCAATGATAATTGTACCCAGGGGAGTATATTTCTTCTATACTTGGTTTCATATCTACATCTCATTATAGTATTATAGATACTTTATGTGCTTCAGTGACCACAGTAAAACAGGGATGCGAATACCTTCCTCACTGGATGTTTGTGAAGATTACGTGGAATAATCTATGTAAAGGGTTTAGAATGTTACCTGCACACGGAACACCCTCAATACATGTTAGCTATTGTTATTTTGCAGTCCTTATTTGATGATTTCATTTGTGTGTCACTCACTCTATTATGACATGCCAGAATTTCCCTGCTGCAATTAACCAAAATGGTATGTCATAGAAAATACTGCATTTTTGTCATCCTTCCTTCTCAAAGATTGTTTTTATTTCTTCCTCACTTTCCTAGCACTTAAAACCTTATATATTCTTTTATTTAATAAACACTTATATAGTTATTATATGCTAGAAATGATCCTAAGCATTTTACAAATATTAACCCATCTAATTCCCTCACAACTCCTTGAGGAAAAGTATCAGTCAGTTATTTATTCAGGTGATCAAAGTCACAATAAGTATTATGGCATAAGGGATTTATTAAAGAAGTAGATCTTACACAGTTATGGGAGAAGCTAAGGATATAAAAATCTATAAGGGGGAGTTGGAGGATTAGCAAAGTCACCTGCTAGTCAACCTGAGAAGCCAGGCACGTCCAGCCACTGAAGTGCCAGCGTGAAGGAGGAGCTCCTGGGGAGGTCATTGGGAAGCTGTTGCCTCTTTGTAGCTTCTGCCTCTTTGGGTCCTCAGTTAAGTGTCTGCGGATGGGTGTGGGCATGCTGTTGGTCAGCAGCATCACAAATAGGGATAAATTACTTCTGATGAACCCCTTGGACATGGGTTGCAGAGAAACTAGGGCAATCTGGGACCTACCAGGCATCTCTTCATTTGTGCATCATCAAATCTAACCACAGTGTCATTCAGAGATGAAATGGCCACTGCTTCACTTCTGTTCTATGCACCTCCTGTAAGTTCTTCTCTTGACCAGCTCTAACCCAGAATAATACAGGGAAGGGGATTCTAGGAAATATGATTAGCCTAGTTGAGACAGCATAATCCAACATTAGCAGGTGTTATTATTATTCCTGCTTTACAGAAAAGATACTTTGTAAAAGAAGTAAAGTTGCCCAAGGTCACACAGCTAGTAAGGGGCAGAGTGTGGTTTGAACCCAGGAAGTCTCATTCCAGAATGCAAGCTCTTAACCCCTGTGTGCTTTGCTGCCTCTGCCATAAAATGGGGCTCTCTGGAAAATCTCATTGTATTTTTTCCTTTGTTTTCAAATATCCTAATTTCTGGTTAGTCAAAGACAGTTTATCACCAGGGAATTATTTGAAGCAATGATATGCTTTCTGTTCATTCTATTTTCATCAAAACCCCTAATTTATTATAGTTTTTCTCACAAATAATCTGTATTTTGCCTGCACCTTCAAAAATCACTTTTTGTTCAGATCACTCTAGACTTTTAGCCTTCCAACCATTATGATTATGTATTTATTCTGTGTCTTTTAACAGTTGAATACTTTGCACTATTTTAATGATCATTCAGGTTTAAGTTGCTTGTATATATTCTTATATCAATAATTTGTACGTGCTCAAAATTCCCAAACATACTGTAACATCCTTAAGACAAGAATATTACCTATTTTTTCTTTTATATCACTACCAAGGTGTTCATAGTAGAAGCTCAAAAGTACTTTTTATTAAATGACGAAAACTTGTACATAAGGGAAATTGTATTCAAATAATTGTCAGTCATTGAATATTGATCAGCAGCATCACAAGTAGGGAAGAATTGCTGGACAAAGGTTGTGGAATTTTGAATAAAACTACTTTTCCTATATGTATGGCAAAGCAATTAGTTTCTTCTGGTTTTATAGCTATCCTATTAAAAACACCCCAAAGAGAATGGAATAGAAGAAACATTTTTTGAATGAAGGAATCTCAAGTATTTCTCCACTATTAACAAAATATTCCTTTCAAATCTGTTTCCTTTTTTCCAAAAATATTAAAATGTTCAGTGTTTCAAACCTTCATTTTTTAACCTAACTTGGTGTTTTATTACAATTTTACAGCCAGAGTTGACAATTACTTCAGTGACTTCTCTAAATACTGGGTTATAGCATCTGTTTAGAATAGGAAAATAAAGAGGAAAAAAATAAATTTGTTGCATTACAACAAAATAAAACATCTGTAATAAAATATCTCCATAACAAGGTTCCATTCTGAATCAACTTAGAGACAGAATATCTAATTACATAATGCTCAAAGTTATCATGATCCAGTTGGATGGATTTATGACACATACCTACAGATAGGTATGTGTTTTTGGAGGATAAAGTGATCCTTTTAATTTGTCAATTTAATTTACGTAGTTTAGTACCACTACCTGAAAATTTCAGTGTGTTAGCATGTATTGGGATGAATAGTAAATTTAAGAAAATGGGAAGTTAAAACAGACAGAAAAGAACAAAAAAAAAAAAGAAAGAAAAAGAAAAAGAAAAAAATAGATGGAAAGTCAAACATTTAAAAGTAGTTTCTCTTGAAAAGTAGCAAATGAGAATATTGATAATGCTTTTGTTCTTGTTGCTAGTTAAAATTTGAGTTAAAAGCCATTCATTGCAATAAAAATAAAAGCTAACTAAAATAGTATCTCATTATTGGCAAGTTCAATGGGAAGATCCCTCTCTGTGCTCTAATGACAACTTTATATAGGCAGGTAGATTTATAGATTCATTCAGTTTTTGCAGAATGTGTAATTTGTCTGTCTGCACACTCAGGAGTTAGTATGACTTAGCTGAGGATAAAACAAAGCATTCACAGTATTATAATCCCATTAGCTTCCCAGAAGAAAGGAAAGACTATTTATTCTATGGTGTGGTGAGAAAGTTGTGATATCAAGAGGATTTAACCAATTAATCCTCTAGGAAAAGCTTCTTCACCTGAGTGGTACTTATGGTGTCATAAATTTATTTCTTCTCCTAGACTGTGAACCTCCTAAACTTTTCTTTCCAGAGCCTAATATACAGTAGGCATACAATAAATGCTTACTATGCTTACTATGACTAAGCATAAAAGGGATCATATACCACTTTTCCCTATAATGATTACCTTTTCCAAAATCACTGCTAGAGATCAACTTTGCAGAAGCAGAGAAATTAGGGACATCATTGTGCTTTTGTCAGTTGAAAGAAAAAAAATGATTATTTTACTATTGAAACACAAGAAAGATCTATTTTTGAGTGTGGGTAATTTTCCTTGTCTATAATATCTAGTTCTTAGGAAATTATTATACAATTTGGCTAAGGTAGGAATTATTAAATTTAGAAAGCTCTTTATTTCCAGAGAAATTAGGTTTTACCTTATTCTTGAAAAAAACAACTTTTAAACGTACTAAATACATAGAGCACTGAAACTGTGAAAGCAATGAACACAGCATTTGAATCACTTAGAGTAATCTTTAAGTAGAACTCAAAGGAATGACATTCATGGAAACTAATTCACAATTCCTAGAAAATATTTAAGAATATTTGTGATTCATGGGGAAAAATGGTGTATGAATGATATTGCTACACTGTTTGAATGACTTAGTTATAGTGTGTTTAATGATGGAAAAAAGAACTGAATTTTCCTTTTTTTTTTTCTGGAATATATAAAATCACTTCGTATGTCTTTAAAATTAGTTTAGTGAATTAAATGATTGTTTCATCCTTCTTAATTCCTCTCCCCACTTGGAAAGTTACCTTGCAAATGTTTTACCTTGGAGAGTGTAATAAGGAGCCATGCCGCTAAATAACAAAATAAAGAATTTTTTTTTATTTATTGAGATTGATTTTTTTAAATTCCTACATGAGATCCGCTCCTGGCTATCTCTCTCTCTCTCTCTCTCTCTCTCTCTCTCTCTCTCTCTCTCACACACACACACACACACACACACACACACACACTTCAACTTTTTTAAAACTACCAATAAAATGCCAAACACCAAACTGATAATAAATATATGATTTCCTATTTGTTTATTTCAGTAACAATCTAAGGGTCTAAAAGACTGAAAATGTTCTTGAGTTTGTGTTTGCACTTTGCCTCATTCATTTCTAGGAGGAAAAGAATTAATATGCACCAAATTTTCTGCAGATTGAATTACAACCTTAATTCTTTGTAAGCATCTTTCTAGCTCTGCCGTTCCAGTTATGAATGTTAATCAATTTTGGTGAAGAGAATTAAATGAAGTTGATTTCACTTGAAGGTTAAAAATCCTGTTACTTTTTTGGTTTTCTAATCAAATCCAGTGATTATTATCTTTGGAATGTGGAGTAGTAGTAGATGTTGGCTATTAGTGTCATGTTCTTAGACGAAAGATGTGATTCTTTCTTTGTTTCAACAAATTAATTCATTAGTGCAATATCAATCTGGAACCTTCTTTCAAAGGGGTCCTAAGCCTTCAAAAGAGCTGTTGGCCTCTTAGAATATTGAATTAATCCCAAAGTAATTCCTGTGAATGGGTGCTGACCCAAGTGGGGATGTCAGTGTTTATAAATATAGCAAAGAGATAGTCAAAAGCCTCTTACTTGTGAACTAAGGATTTGGCTAAACTAACATGGGGTATGGCTGAAAAGATTAGAAAATCATTATATGGATGACTGTTATAAGCAAAAGAGGACTGATGGATTGTGTATACCAATCAACTTTAAAATGACGGTCTAAGGAAAAAAACAGCAATAATTTCTAATGACTCTGCTTTGTACTAAATTCTAAACTTCTTAGGATTAATTTGTTTCTGTTGCATATGTAGTTTTATATGTCTCCTCCAGAAATGATTCAATTGTTCAGACATGCTTATTCATCCACTTAATCACCTACATAATTGGCACCGTGAAGGACACAGAAATGAGGAGGAAACAGTTGGTTCCTCTAAGGAGCCACCAGTATCATAAAGATGTATAAATGATGTGGTTTTTTTCCCCTGTAAGGTGATGTTTCTGGAAGAGAGGGTTCCTTTCACTTCATTTTATATCCCCTGTCCCTAGTGTAATAGATGACACCTCATATGTGTCAATAGTAAATATTTGTTGATTGCATAGTTTTTATAAATACCATAATGCAATAAAAATGTTACAAATATCTTGAGAATTATTCAAATGAAATAATGTTTAAGTCAAAGTAGAGGTACCATTTCTGTCTGTAACCTTTCCAGATGTTTTTTTCTACATCAATGAGTGTTTTTGTAGGGAAATTTTTAGAATTTAAATATTTGAGCCAAAAGACTTTACTGTATGGCCAAATTGATCTTCATAATTTCCATATATTCCCACAATAATATATAACTATATTTATGTATAACATCACCAATGCTGGTATTTAGTATTTTTTTAAATCCTTGAAAATTGGTTTGGGGAAAATGGTATCTTGTTATTTAATTTAATCTTCTTATTACTAACGAGATTGAGACCGTTTCTTCACATGCTGTTTCGGTTATCTATTGCTGCATAACAAATCACTTCCAACTTAATGATTTAAAACAATATGTTTATTATTTCTAATGTACTGCGGGTCAGCAATGCAGACAAAGCTCAGCTGGTAGGTTCTACTTTGCATGGCAATGGTTAGGGCTACTAAGTTGGTTGTATTTAGGTGTGGCTGGACTAGCAGAAAGGTCCAAGAAGCCTTCATTCACGTAACTGGTGCCTCACTGCTTCTCTGAACAGCCTCCTTCTCTCCATGTGGCCACTTGGGCTTCCTGACAGCATGTTGGTCTCAGAGTGGACAGACCTCTTAGATGGTAGCTGCTTCCTTTCCAAAGAGAAGCAGATGCTGCTAGTCCTCTGAAGGCCTGGGTCAGAAGTCCGAGAACATTGCTTTGCCACCTTGTATTGATCAATACTAGTAACATATTCTTGGGGAGGAGACACAGACTTCAATTTCTGATGCATGAAATGGCATGTGCATGCCGGGAGGGAAGGAATTGATGGGTCACCTTTGCAGACCATTTACTGCACATGATTATAGGCAATTTATTTATTTATTTGTGAATTGCTGGTGTATGCTTGCTGCTAATTTTTCTGTTGGGGACTTTGTTTTTCTTAGTTACTTGTATGGGCTCTTTTATTAAGGATATTAACTATTTAATGTTCTTGTTTATTGAAGTTTGCCTCCTAGTTTAACATTTTCCTATTAATGCTGTTCATGGAAAATAGCACATTCTCATTGGGTGGACCTTCTTGCAAAATATACATTTTATCATAAATACACCCAGAAGCAATTTTACCCTCCCCACAGGCCTTTGGGCAATGAAAAGGCTTTGCTAATCCAGGTTCCCTGATTTCTATACTAATCTTTGAGTCTTAGGACTTTGGATTTTTAGAATTCAGAGGATCTGAGGTTTCAGGTCACTTCTGCCCTTGTTCCTGGTGATTAAAATATACCACCTAGATAGAGTTTCAGGAGAAGTACCGGAAAGCCTTGCTCCATTTTGAAGGTAGTGTAAGTGCCAAGCCACTAAAAGGCACATTACACACAGTTTCTCACTATAGCAGACTAGGAATTGAATACTTTTGAGTCAGACTGCTTAGGGTCCAGTTATGATTCTGACTCTCACTAGAACTGTGACATTTTAACTTTTTTTATTGCCAACAGTTTTCTCAGCCATAAAATGGAGATAGAAGCAGAACTTACTTTACAAGATTTTTGTGAGGGATGAATGTGAAAATGCCCACAAAGTTCTCAGTGCAATCCTAATATACATTAATACTAAACACTCAAAAAATGTTACCTGTTGGTATTAGGTAAATCACACAGTTCTCTGAGATACTAATTTGAACTTAGATTTTTTTTTCTTCTGACACCCTGTAATCATTTGACTATATTAGGCCATCCAGGTTTTTGAAACTCCCAGAAAATTTCCTGAACCAAAATGAGGAGCAAAGAAATGAATCCCCAGAATCCCAGTGGACATCCTATCCTTAAAATGCTATGATGGAGAAAATGTAGCCCTGGGGCCGAAACATTTCATTTCTCAAACTAAACTGTAAATATGAAAGCTGTTTAAGACTCAACCTGGGGAGCAATTTCGAGGCTCTTTAAAATTGTCACCATACATAACAGTGTGCAGCTTATAGTATTAGAACCAAGCACACATTTAGGCTGTGAGAATTCCTACATAAAAGTTCTCATCAAAATTCTATAACCTTATTTACTTTGGCATGGAAGAACCCTGAACAAATATTGTCATTTTTGAAGGTGAAGTAAACAAGAAGATTTTAGACCTAACACTCTGCCCCTGAATAGTATTATGTTTATGATCAAATCAGGTAATCTCAGCTTCCATTTTTATTGGTTAACTGAGGGGATTGAACTTTAATTTTTAGATGTATTGGGTTGGTTTTTCTTTTCTTCTTGGTATTTTTCAAGAAGTTTTATAACAAATTTATGTATTTATATAACTAGAAAATCATTTCCTATAAAAAGATGTTTATTTCTTTGCAGAATAATACTGTATCTATTTCTCTCTTCTATAATCCCATTCATTTGCATTGCTGTCTAAAGGGAGCGCTTGGGCTCAACATGTTACAGAAACTCAGTGACATATGATAACTTGCATTATTTCTGAAAGCTATTCTTGATGAACATCATAGGACTTTTCATTGCTTACCAGAGAGTATATTTGGTTGTCAGTGACTGAGTAGAACATTTTTTGGCAAATAACTGAAGAAAAATTTGTTTTAGACAGGATTCAGCTTTCAATTCATTTAAATGTTTTTTAAAGTTTTTATTATTGTTACATTCACCAGGTATGGGACCTGTTTTTAGTAAGTTCATTTGGTGATAATATTTGGCTTTAGCCTCAACTTTGGCCTAATATTACTTTTGAACACTTGGTCAATTGATATTAGGCCAAAAATGTATTCAGTGCACAAGTGAATACCTGACCCTGGGGATCCTCTCTACTCTCTAAGCACTCCTTGCAGAATTAACTATCGTTTCCAATACACACTGTGATAATTAAAGTATGTGCTAATATTTTTAGAAAGATGTCAATGTCTATAGAGCTTCTTCTTAAAACTAAATTCTTTAAAATTTTAAAGTACCCTAGACATAGTTAGTAGTTGTTAAACACATGTTAAATAGAATAAGAGCTAATTAAAACACATTTTCAGGAATATTGGAAAGACTTTTAACAGGTAGGTTAAGGGTCAATTATTAGATTTTATTTTAGCTCCATGCTATCTAGAAAATATTCTTAATTAAATGTTTTCAAGTTTCCAAAGCAGAGTCAGTTCTCAATATATATTGTAAATAACAAAATAGGATTAAAATACAGCTAATGGTATGTCAACTTTTAGTTGAATATCTTATAATAATTTCATCTTTAGTACTGCATAGTTCCTTTTATTTTCTTAACCAATAATATTTTTTATTCTAAATAAGGAGCTAAGGAGCTAGGTTAAGTTCCTGAACTGGATGAACTTATCTGTGATATTTGGGAGGTTTTGTGCTGTCATTGATAGGTTTTTGACATTAGGTTTGTAGATGTGCCATCAACAATTTATCACTGATGAAAGGGCAAATATTTCTTATGCGGCAGGAGCTATGAAACTTTGAGCACCTCCCAGGCAGCAGAGTTAAACTTATTTTTGTAGTATACAATTCAGAGAGAGAGGAGAATTCAGGGAAAATGTGTCAAGAGCTGAGCTGAGCTGAGCTGCCATGTGTCTACAATGCCAATTAAAGCAACAACAGTCAAGCCAAAATAGAAGCTGACAGTGAAGCCTGTCACTGCAGATCACTGGCTGGCTACAAAGTGTAAGCAAGAGGTGACACAGAGAAAAGCACTGGCTCCCGCCTTGTTCTGTTGTCCCCATGGAGTGGCTCCACTATCAGATGGTTTGGCACTGTCTGATCTGTCTCACTGCCAAGGGAGCCCCAAATAAAAGGCTCCTGCAGTTTTATGGATTCAGGGGCTGGGGTGGGGGTGGGAAGTTAGGAGGTTAGGAGTGGGAAAGTATTGATACCAAGTCAGAGTGGAAAAAGTGTCTTCATGGTCACCCTGTCCTTCCTCCAATAAGGAGGTCTCAGCAGAGGCCCTTGAGGAAGGCCCCAGGTAGGGAATACAGATATGTGTGAGAGCATGCTGGGCCTGGGAGGCCTGCATCCCTTCAGAGAGAGCAGTGCCGTGGCTGTGGGGAGGGCAGATTTCTCCCATGAGGGCTGCCAGGTAAAGCCTTTGTAATTGCTGTGGTCAGGACTGAAAAATCACACATAGGTTTTCAGCCAAGAGCTGGACTCCTCAACAGGAAGCCAGTGTATGTTGATTTCCTACCATGTGCTAGGCATTTTAACAGGCTCCTTATTTGTGGGATCTCATTTAATATGCTCAAGGCCAGCAACTAGAAAGAAGAAAGAGCTAGAATTCAAAATCAAATCTATCTCACCCCAAAGCTGATAATTTTCTCATCTATACCATTGAAATTATTTAAGAGACAAGGTATTTTTGAGATACATCTGGAAAGCTTGGTAAGCTTTGGTCATGTAGAGGGATGGAAGGGGATGGAATGCAAAAGCTGAAAAGAGGAAAGAATGTTCTAGTCAGAACCACATGGGGAAAGAATACTGAACAGAACGGGTATTTATAAGACAAGAAGGAGTTTGTTTGACCACACCAGACCGACCTCTGGAGGAGCAGTGAGAATATAGACTGGAAAGGAAGGTTAGCAATGTATTGTAAAGGACCTTTGAATGCCAAGATAAGGAGCTTGGACTTAATTAGGAAGGCAGCGGGGAGCCACTGAAGGTCCTGTTGTGGAGGAGCAATATGATTACAGCTGACAGCAGTCTTAATAAGGCTTAATAAATAGTACAGTTTATAACCTTAGGCCAACTGCTGAGCTGAAGCCAAAAGCTATGCTGCAGAATTAGCAAACCAATTACTGTGAGGAATGATGGCCTGAATTTAATCTGAGTCATACTTTACACTGGAGTAGAAACTCCTGGGAATGTAAACAAATATCTGAAGTGACAGTTGACATCCCCAATTTGACTCCACAGTGACTCCCTGTTAAAATGCCTTAACAGTGCCATAATTTACTTTTCACCATTTTTAAAACCTCTCTTCCTTGCAAATATTCAGTGTATTTTTATAGCTTTTCGGCAGGCCTAAAATCTATCACCTTCTGTCTTATTACTTATATTAATGCTTTGCCATCTTTTATTGGTATTAATATGTCTTGCCAAAAGGGAAGACGCTATTCTGTTATCTGCAGTTTAATCTAACAGCTGATGTTGACTACAAGGGAACATTCAAATTTCAGTTCTAGCAATCAGGATATTTCTGTTTAGCGAGTCAGCAACATAAGAATCTCTTAATTTCCTTTAAACTTTGATCATTTTAAGAGACCTTTAAAGTATGTGTGTGTGTGAGAGAGAGAGAGAGAGAATTGCATATGTTTTATCTTTGGCCATTTTATTTTTCATTCTAGACTTTATAAGCACATTTAGAATATATATGAAATTAGGATACTAATGTCTATAAAGGAAGGATAATAATAGTACCTACTTTAAAGGTTGTGAATTTTCAGAGATAATTCAAATGAAATGATTAACATAGTGCATGGCTAATATAAGAACTCAGTATGTATTATTGATTACTGTTATCTATTACCAAGTGTTCTTTCTTGTATTCATGGGAAAAACCCAGTGAGGTGTGAGGTACATTTGGGCTGGTGAGAATGCATAAATCTATATTCTGTTAAAGGCTGGTTTTTTTAGTCTAGCATTTCTTAATGTTTACCCCTTGGATCAACCAAAGTGCTCCTTGTTTGGCCATTTCTTACCTCCAGATTTAAATCCAAAGTAGCAGGTTTTAAAGATTTTATTTCACTGAGTGGCCTAACCTTTTGTGGCCAGTGAAACCTAAAAGGAGCCTTGACTCCAGAAACAGTTAAGGCGTAGAGAAGAGGAATGTTATTAAAAGGCTTATAGGAATATTACACATCAAAAAGATTTCTACGTACCTAATGAATTTTTTTTAGTGTCTTAGAATTGACACGTGTTTTGAACTGCCAGGTTTCACCTCTGCCTTATTCTAATTGTGACCTCATCTGAAAAAATGTTAATAATACCATTGTCATAAGACCATTAGAGGATTGTATACAATAATCTATATAATACAAGTAACAAGGTGGTTGTCAGATATTAAAGAATCCATCAGTTAGCTATTGTTATGATATTGGTGATGAGGATTTTAATACAGTGATACTAACTCCACAATTTTACAAATAAGACAACCTGTACTATTGTACCAGTAAGGGAGAAGGCACAGTTTCTCTGAAAATTTATCACTCAGATCTTTGTAAGGTTTACTACAATCTATTATGTACAATCATTTTGTCAGGAAATAATTATTTCTCACTTCAGACTTTGAGCCTGAGGAAATTCTATTCAATTCCAGCATGATCTGAAAACACCTAATAGTCTAACTAAATTTCAAAATATGTCTGTGAGGCCAGTAGGTTCATTTATCAAAATTTCTATTTTTAATTAATATATCTGCTATCTACAAACACTATTACCGTTCACAGAAAAAAAGTTGTTTTCTAGTCAGCCAAAGTTTGTGATGTAAAACTCCAATAGGAATTCCAACTTTTACCATATTGTGTAAATATTATTCTGGTAGTGGCTATACCTATATACCTATAAAAGACATGATTCAGTTTATACCTATAAAAGACATGATTCAGTCAGGGTCCCAATAGGAAACAGATGGCACCTTCAAAATGGGTAATTTGGGGAGAGTTTAATAAAGGGATGACTTCCAAAGGTTGGGTTTTCTACTCTCGTGTAGAAAACCACAGGAGAGTGCAGTAACCTGGAGGGAATGGGCAAAGCAGTGTGGTGAGGGGCGGCTTTACCACTCCTGGGCCACAGCGGGAGGAGGGTGGAGGCAGAAGGCTGGTGGCGAGGGCTGCCTCATCAAAGCTGAGCCCTTCTAGGGATGCAGCAACTGACTGTATGTAGTAAAGGTTCTCATCCTAAATTTCAACTTCTGACAAAAATGGCAGCTCATCCACAAACTGATAAAATTTTATTATGAGGAGGATTAAAAAATCAGTTGGGAGTAGGGGGGCGATTCATATAGGGGCTGTGTTATTGTCAGAAAATGAAATCTAGGAATTTGGAATTTTGGAGTCTTTTTATCTTGTAAATGATAAATGATAAAAAAAAAAGATAATTTTTTTAAAGTAAAGTAATTACTTAAGATTACTTAAAAATTACTTAAAATTATGCTGTTAATCTGTTTATTGGAGAGAAATAGATGTCCACCACAAATGTGTATATATGTGTATAATTATTGTGTGTGTACGTACATATATATGTACGGTATGTATGTACGGTATGTATGACCACAAAGATGTCTAGAAGAAGAGTCATCAAATTGCTGTCAGTGGTTATCTTTGGGTGATGGATTTAGAGTTATTTCACTTCTTTAAGTTTTTTTTGTAACGTTTGAATTTTTTTACAATGCCCACGCATTATATTGGTACTCAGAAAATAAATTCTCTTTAATTTTTGGAAGAATGTTCATAACCACTAAAAAGAAAGCACTGCTATCAAAAAAATAAGTGAAATATTCCAACACTATATTTAACATCAGTAATACCAACTGACTTTATTGAAGTGGTTGCATTTATCTATTCAGGACACATTTGCCTGTGACATTTTTGGAAATGGAAGCAGAGGAGCTTTATAAGGAGTGGTGAATTATTACTTCAGTCACTCTGAGTGCTATGGACAAGAAAATGCATCTTGTCCTGACCAAGCATCTTCTTTTCCTCAGAACTGGCAGTGAATTTAAAGAATATGCTTATTCAGTGTTCTAATATTCTGGTGGGGCAGGTGGGTGGCAGATTATCTCTTATTTACAGACAGAGAACTTTGAAATATTGGATTGACTTTGGAGTGGTGTACTGGTTTGTTCAAGGCCACATGGTGATTTGGTCAGCAGATCTTGCAAAGAACAATCTGGTCACTCGAGTCTGGGTCGAGTCAATGGAGCCTATTGATTCAAGGGCTACATGGATGACAGATGAGCTCATTACATGGCTACAGGCAGGCATGGGGAGCTGAAATGCCACGGGGCCTGTGAGGAGACATGTTCTCCTGCATCAGGTCTGATTCCCTTTATGGGGCTGCAGAGGGTCCTTCACCCAGGCAGACTGGGGCTGTTTTCATCTGGATTGTTGTTCTGATGGGAGACAGCCTCTTAGAGTCCCCCTGGGCCTTTGTTGCTTATTTGGGCAATTATTTCTTAATAACCTGTGCTTTTTATTTAGCACTCCAACTGCAATAGTATGAAGTGACAGATTGATTTCATTTTCTTGAATTAGATATAACTCAACAACTATGCAAATTGGTATGCAAATTACATATTATTCCCTTAAGCCCTATTTTTTCTCCAAAAGAAATTTTCAAAAATACAGTTCAACTTGTATAAGCATATGCACACTATTCCTACCCTCTTTCAAAGGGTTAAAACTGAACTTTCAGAAAATCAGTAGCCCAAAATATTTAATTCCCTGGGGCATATAAGAAGGAAGTCATTTTTAGGTGGAGGGGAGAAAAATCTCTTGTGTTTTTTTAAAGACATAGAACTATAAAATTGTTTATGAATTGGAAGTCATATATTAATTTGTAGAATTTATGTTCTAACATTTATTTTTACTTGCTGAAGTTATGAAGAACACATCTGTCTTATAAATGCCTGTATTCTGAGAAATAAACATATCATTATTTACTAATACATTTACTCTATTAATTGATTAATTTATAATTTTAGTTCCAATAAAAAAGTTACTCTTGGGTTTCATTATACAATCAAGTAAATAAGCTATGTTTTAAAATCACTATTAGCTATTAATATATACAATCTCTTAGACAATCACAAGCACCCAAATCTTTATATTCATTAAAATAATTTTGTTTACTGAAATTTAATGATCAAATATTTGATAGTAATAACATTTAATATTGAAAAGTCTTAGTTATTAATAAGATATCACATCACAATTGGTATTGTCAATGCAGTATTATTTGAGTAATATTCTCAAGTCAAAGAGGCTTGCTATATTTTTCTATGCAACTGTTCTATATACTGACTCAAATAAATAAAAACCACACAGAAACTTACCTTTATTTTTCAACTTACCTTAATTGGATACTATTAATTTTTAGAGATACTTAAAATGTCCTCAGATTCAGAAGCGCTAACTAACTGATCTTCATTTTGATTTCTGAATATATGACTCACCATGAGAACTAAAGTGCAAGGGGAAAACGGGGAAATATTACTAGAGAAGAAAACAACTGAATGTAAGCTGAGTTAAGAAAAGTGGTATCGGAGGCGGGGCAAGATGGTGGAGTGGTGAGGAGCAGAATTTCGTCTCTCCCCTAGAGCAGCTGGCAATTACCCAAGAACTATATGAAACAGTGTTTTCGGGGTCTCCAGTAACCAGTCACACATTGGACACAAGTTTGGAATTGGAGGAAAAGCTGAGATCGCAGCGAACATTGCTTCAGTCAGCCATGCCCCCGACAGGATCAGAGTCACCAGGAGAACTAAAGGCTCCACACCTCCTTACACTGGTGGGGGAGCTGCGGGCTGGCCAGCGCCACCTGCTGGACAGGAGAGGAAAAGCACCAATTCTAAAGGCCTCATAGGAGGGTCTCATTCTCAGGAAAACTCCATACCCTCCCACTGAGACCTGGGCCTCACTAGACTGGGAAAATCTGACTAGGGTCGACCATATCTGAGGAGACCCACTCACAAAAAGGTTACATAGAGGCAGAGCAAGAAACAGAAAAAACAAGAGGGGAAAAATTCTGATCAACTAAATAGAACCTAAGTTAGAGGTCTAGAATAAGCTGAACTGAATAACAGAGGCCAGAAAACAAAGCCAACCAACAAGAAAACCACTAGGTAAAAGACAGAAAACAAGCTCCAAAATAAACTAATCAAGAAAATCAGATGCCTAGACAACTTAAGATAACAAGCCATACCAGGAAACATGAAAACATGGACCAGCCAAAGGAACAGACTAATAGCTCAGCTGAGACACAGGAGTGGAGGCAACTAATGCTAAATAAATTTGATGAAATGAAGGAAGATATAGCAAAAGAGCTGAAGGATATAAAGAAGACACTGGCTGACCATAAAGAAGAATTCATAAACTTAAAAAAACAAATGGCAGAACTCATGGGAATGAAGGCCACAATGGAGGAGATGAAAAACACAGTGAAGGGACACAACAGTAGATTTGAACAGGCAGAAGAAAGGATCAGTGAACTGGAAGACAGGTCATTCAAATTCATACACACAAAAGAACAGATGGTGAAAAAAATGGAAAAATATGAGCAGGGTCTTAGGGAGCTGAGTGACAACATGAAACACACAAATATACGTGTTATGGGTATCCCAGAAGGAGAAGAGAGGGGAAAAGGGGCAGAAAGAGTAATAGAAGACATATTCACTGGAAATTTCCCAACTCTTATAAAAGACAGAAAATTAGAGATTCAAGAAGTACAGCGTACCCCAAATAGAATAGATCCCAATAGACCTACTCCAAGACACTTACTGGTCAGATTGTCCAATGTTAAAGACAAAGAGAGGATTCTGAAAGCAGCAAGAGAAAAGCAATCCATCACATACAAGGGAAAGTCAATAAGACTATGTACAGATTTCTCTGCAGAAACCATGGAGGCAAGAAGACAGTGGCATGATATATTTAAGATACTGAAAGAGAAAAACTGCCAACCAAGAATTCTATACCCAGCAAAACTTTCCTTCAAAAATGAGGGAGAGATTAAAACATTTTCAGACAAACAGACACTGAGAGAGTTTGTGAATAAGAGACCGGCACTACAAGAAATACTAAAGGGAGCGCTACAGGCTGATAGGAAAAGACAGGAGAGAGAGAGTTGGAGAAGAGTGCAGAAATGAAGATTATCAGGAAAGGTAAAAGGAGAGGAAAAAATAAGATATGACATATAAATTCCAAAAAACAAAATGGTAGTAGAAAGTACTGCCCTTACAGTAATAACACTAAATGTAAATGGATTAAACTCCCCAATAAAAAGACACAGACTGGCAGAATGGATTAAAAAACAGGACCCATCTATATGCTGTCTACAAGAAACTCACTTTAGACACAAGGACAAACATAGACTGAAAGTGAAAGGTTGGAAAAAGATATTTCATGCAAACAACAACCAGAAAAAAGCGGGAGTAGCTATATTAATATCAGACAAGTTAGACTTCAAAAGTGAAACAATTGAAAAAGACAAAGAAGGACACTATATATTAATAAAAGGGTCAATTCATCAAGAAAACATAACAGTCATAAATATTTATGTACCAAACCAGAATGCCCCAAAATTCATGAGGCAAACACTGTGATCACTGAAAGGAGAAATAGATACCTCTACAATAATAGTTGGAGACTTCAATACACCACTCTCATCAATGGATAGAACATCTAGACAGAGGATCACTAAAGAAACAGAGATGTTGAATTGTATGATAAATGAACTAGACTTGACAGACGTTTATAGAATACTACATCCAACAACAGCAGGATACACTTTTTTCTCAAGTGCTCATGGAACATTCTCTAGGATAGACCACATGTTGGGTCACAAAGCAAGTCTCAACAAATTTAAAAATATTGATATTATACAAAACACTTTCTCAGACCACAATGGAATGAAGTTGGAAATAAATAAAAGGCAGAAGGTCATAAAATTCACAAACATATGGAGGCTAAACAACACCCTCTTAGAAAACCAGTGGGTAAAGGAAGAAATTACAAGAGAAATTAGTAAATACCTCGAGGCAAATGACAATGAAAACACAACTTATCAAAACTTATGGGATGCAGCAAAGGCGGTGCTGAGAGGGAAATTTATTGCCCTAAATGCCTATATTAAAAGAGAAGAGAGAGCAAAAATTGAAGAGTTAACTGCTCACCTGGAGGAATTAGAGAAAGAACAGCAAACTAACCCCAAAGCAAGCAGAAGGGAAGAAATAACAAAGATTAGAGCAGAAATAAATGCAATTGAGAACAGGAAAACAATAGAGAGAATCAACAAAACCAGAAGTTGGTTCTTTGAGAAAATCAATAAAATTGATGGACCACTGGCTAGGCTAACAAAAAAAAAGAGAGAGCAGATGCAAATAAATGCAATCAGAAATGGGAAAGGAAATATAACTACCGACCCTGCAGAAATTAAGGAGATAATGAGAAGATACTATGAGCAACTATATGCTAATAAACTAGACAACTTAGATGAAATGGACAACTTCCTAGAAAAGCATAAACAACCAACATTAACTCAAGAAGAAATAGATGACCTCAACAAACCAATCACAAGTAAAGAGATTGAGTCAGTCATCAAAAAGCTCCCAAAAAGGAAAAGCCCAGGACCAGATGGTTTCACATGTGAATTCTACCAAGCATTCAAGAATGAATTAGTACCAATCCTGCTCAATCTCTTCAAAAAAATTGAAGAAGAGGGAAAAGCTACCTAACTCTTTCTATGAAGCCATCATCACCCTAATACCAAAACCAGGCAAAGATACTACAAAAAAAGAAAATTATAGACCAATTTCTTTAATGAATATAGATGCAAAAATCCTCAACAAAATACTCGCAAATCGAATCCAGCAGCACATTAAAAGAATTATACACCAGGACCAGGTGGGATTTATTCCAGGTATGCAAGGCTGGTTCAACACAAGAAAATCAATTAATGTAATACACCACATCAATAAATCAAAGCAGTAGAACCACATGATCATCTCGATTGATGCAGAAAAGGCATTTGACAAAATTCAACATCCTTTCCTGATGAAAACACTTCAAAGGATAGGAATAGAAGGGAACTTTTTCAATATGATAAAGGCAATATATGAAAAACCCACAGCTAACATCACACTCAATGGGGAGAGACTGAAAGCTTTTCCTCTAAGATCAGGAACAAGACAGGGATGCCCACTATCACCATTGTTATTCAACATTGTGCTGGAAGTTCTAGCTAGAGCAATTAGGCAAGAAAAAGAAATAAAAGGCATCCAAATTGGAGAGGAAGAAGTAAAACTTTCACTATTTGCAGATGACATGATTCTATATTTATAGGAAATCCAGAAAAATCTACAGCAAAGCTACTAGAACTAGTCAATGAATACAGCAAAGTAGCAGGCTACAAGATCAACATGCAAAAATCTGTAGTGTTCCTATACACAAGTAATGTGCAACAAGAGGAGGAAATCAAGAAAAAAATCCCATTTACAATAGCAACCAAAAGAATCAAGTATTTAGGAATAAACTTAACCAAGGACACAAAAGACCTTTACATAGAAAACTATAAGAAACTGCAAAAAGAAATTGAACAAGACCTGAAAAAATGGAAGAACATACCATGTTCATGGATTGGAAGACTAAATATAGTTAAGATGGCAATTTTACCTAAACTGATTTACAGATTCAATGCAATACCAATTCAAATCCCAACAACTTACTTTACAGAAATAGAAAAACCAATAACTAAATTTATTTGGAAGGGTAAGGTGCCCCGAATAGCCAAAAATGTCTTGAGAAAGAGGAATGAAGTGGGAGGTCTCACACTACCTGACTTTGAAGCATATTACAAAGCTACAGTGCTCAAAACAGCATGGTACTGGCATAAGGACAGATACACTGATCAATGGAATCGAATTGAGTGTTCAGAAGTAGACCCTCACATCTATGGACAACTGATCTTTGATAAGGCAGTGAAACCGAAGCAACTGGGAAAGAGCAGCCTGTTCAATAAATGGTGTTTGGAGAACTGGATATCCATTTCCAAAAGAATGAAAGAGGATGTCCATCTCACACCTTATACCAAAATTAACTCAAAGTGGATCAAAGACCTAAACATTAGCACCAAGACCATAGAACTCTTAGAAGAAAATGTAGGGCAATATCTTAAAGATCTTGTGAAAGGAGGTGGTTTCTTAGACCTCACACCCAAGGCACAAGCAACCAAAGAACAAATAGACAAATGGGATCTCCTCAAAATTAAACACTTTTGTACATCAAAGGACTTTGTCAGAAAAGTCAAAAGGCAACCTACACAATGGGAGATGATATTTGGAAACCACATATCAGATAAGGGTTTAATATCCCGAATATATAAAGGAATCCTGCATCTCAATAACAGAAAGACAAACAATCCAATTAAAAAATGGGCAAAAGACATGAACAGACATTTTTCTGAAGAGGAAATACAAATGGCTCAAAAGCATATGAAAAAGTGCTCAACTTCACTGGCTATTAAGGAAATGCAAATCAAAACCACAATGAGATATCATCTCACACCTACCAGAATGGCCATTATCCAAAAAACAGAAAATGACAAGTGCTGGAGAGGATGTGGAGAAAGAGGCACACTTATTCATTGTTGGTGGGAATGTAGAATGGTGCAACCACTCTGGAAGACAGTATGGAGGTTCCTCAGGAAGCTAAATATAGATTTGCCATATGACCCAGCTATTCCATTGCTGGGTATATACTCAGAGGAACTGAAACTTAAGACACAAACAGACCTTTGTAAACCAATGTTTATTGCAGCATTATTCACAATTGCCAAGAGATGGAAACAGCCCAAATGTCCATCAAAGGACGAGTGGATAAACAAACTGTGGTATATACACATGATGGAGTATTATGCAGCTGTAAGACAGAACAAAGACATGAATCATGTAATAATGTGGATGAACCTTGAGGACATTATGTTGAGTGAAGTTGGCCAGAAACAAAAGGACAGATTCTGTATGGTCTCACTAATATGAACAGACATTAATGAACAAACTTTGGGAGTTAAAAGCTGACAACACAGGCAACCAGGAGATAGAAAGAGGGCAGAGATCAGCCATTTGATGCTGAAGGACTACAGAATGTTTAGGATTGATTGCATAGATCCAGAAATAGACAGGATAATACTGTGTGATGGTAGCACAGTATTGTAAGTACACTGAACAAAGATGTCTGTGAGTAAAGCTGAAAGAGGTGGGATAGGAGAATGTATGACACCAGAGGTAAAGATAGATGATAAAGACTGGGACTGTATAACGTGGCAAAAACTGGAGTGGCCAATGACTGTTACTAAATATACAAATATAAAAATGTTTTTGCATGTGGGAAAGCAAATGAATGTCAACCATGTAGAAATTTGAAAAAGGGATGGTATTCAGGAAAAAACATAATCAAAGCAAACTGGAGTCTATGGTCAACAGTAACATTGTAATATACCTCCATTAAATGTAACAAAGGCAATACGCCAATGCTAAATGTATATGAGAAGGGGATATAGGGGAGTAATATGGGATTCTTGGTAGTGGTGTTATTTGCTGTCCTTAGTAGTATGTTGTATTGTATGACATGTTATTTTTCTTTTTATCATTTTTTCTTATTGCTAAAAAAAAAAAACAAAAAACAAAAAAAAACAATTTTTCTTGTAGTAATAAGTATGTTCAAATGCTGATTGTGGTGATAAGTGTACAACTTTATGATGATACCATGAACAACTGATTGTACACTGTGGATAAATGTATGGTATGTGAATATAACTCTGTAAAATTGTAGGAAAATATATATATAGGAGTAAAAGTGTTGGAGAAAACATGGTGAGAGGGATGATGCCTCACCAATATGGACTAACTACAATGTGTAAACTCAGAATTGAATCTTAGAACATAGCCTAACATGGACACAATAATTGTAATAGTCCCTAGATTGTATGCTCTTACAGAAGTTAACTCTATCCCTGAAGTGTAAGGCCTATCTCTAAACTTTGAGATGCTGATCCCCTAGCATATGTTGTCACAAACATTGGGACTGGCGGTTTGATGTGCTGAGCCCTCGAGCATGGGACTTGCCCTTATGAAGCTCATTACCACAAAGGAGAGTCTAAACTTGTATGTAATGGTGCCTAAGAGTCTCCCCCTGAGTACCTCTTTGTTGCTCAGATGTGGCCCTCTCTCTCTCTAACTGAGCCATCTCGACAGGTGAACTCTCTGCCCTCCCGCCTACGTGGGACCCGACTCCCAGGGGTGTAAATCTCCCTGGCAACGCAGAGTATGACTCCCGGGGATGAATGTGGACCCAGCATCGTGGGACTGAGAGTATCTTCTTGACCAAAAGGGGGATGCAAAATGAGACGAAATAGTTTCAGTGGCTGAGAGATTCCAAATGGAGTCGAGAGGTCGCTCTGGTGGACATTCTTATGCACTATATAGATAACACCTCTTAGGCTTTAATGTATTGGAATAGCTAGAAGTAAATACCTGAAACTACCAAACTCCAACCCTGCAGTCTGGACTCCTGAAGACAATTATATGATAATGTAGATGACAAGGGGTGACAGTGTGATTGTGAAGACCTTGTGGATCACACCCCGTTTATCTAGTGTATGGATGAGTGGAGGAATGGGGATAAAAACTAAAGGACAAATGGGGTGGGATGGGGGGATGATTTGGGTGTTTTTTTTCACTTTTATTTTTTATTCTTGTTCTGGTTCTTTCTGATGTAAGGAAAATGTTCAGAGACAGATTGTGGTGATGAACACATAACTATGTTATCATACTGTGGACAGTGGATTATATATCATGGATGATTGTATGGTGTGTGAATGTATTTCAATAAAACTGAATTTAATAAAAAAAAAGAAATTAACAAAAAAAAAAGAAAAGTGGTATCTGGAATTTTGATTGTGCACCTGTATCAATAAAATATGCACCTCTGGTGTAAATGCACATATTTATTAATAAATTATATATATAAATTGCTGTAATGATATACTATATACATGATAAAATATATTCACAAAGTAGAATTATTAATATAAATAGAAATTCTAACATTTTTCATGATTCCTTTGGTAGGCTGGATGATGTACCCCAGAAAAACATAATCTTAAATTATTCCTGTGGATGTGAACAACCCATTGTAAATAGGATCTTTTGAGGATGTTATTTTATTTAAGGTGTGGCTAACTGAAACAGGATGGGTCTTAATCTAGATTACTGGAATCCTTTATAAGCAGAAGAAATTCAGAAATAGTAGGGAGATCCCTGTGGAGGAGCAGAAGCTGGAAGTTACTGGAACCTGGAAGAGAAAGGGGAAGACGCCACCATGTGTATTGCCACATGACAGAAAAACCAAGGACCGGAGAATCACAGGCAGCCAGTTTGCCACAGTCTTCAGGAAGAAAGCATCCCCTTGCTGACTTCTCCCTGGCCTCAAAACTGTGAGCCAATGCATTCCCATTTTTTTAAGCCAACCCATTGTATGGTAATTGTTTTAGCAGCTGGAAAACTAAGACACCTCCAAAATAGATGATTTTGTCGAACACCTAAGTGTGCACCCCCAACACACTGTTGAGAACAGTAGTCTAAAGTTTTGCTCTTCTTTGGACCTCTTGAAATAATTCTGAATTGTAAAATTGGAAGTTAAAATTAAAAGACTCAGGTTTCTTTGCTAATGTACAAGTCTGTCAATCTATCACCAGAATAGTGCCATGTAACAAACTGCCCCAAAACTTAGCAGTTTAAAACAAAAGCATTTTTATTATTCAAATATCTGTAGGTCAGCTCACGGTTCTTCTGGGCTCGCCTGGGCCCTCTCACATGTCTGTGATGAGCTGCAGTTTGGAGAGGTGGTTTTGCTGATTTGGGCTGGGTTCTCTCTCATGGCTAGTTGTGAACTTGTCTAGGATTGCCTCTTCTGGGACAACTGGCTGCCTTCCAACTGTTCCTCCCATGCTTTTCCCTATTGCTTAAGAAGGCTAGACGGGTCTATTCTCATAATGATCTCAGAGAAGCAAAGATTGGAAGCAGAAGTTAGCAAATATATTTTCAAGCCTCTGCTGATCAATTTTACTTTTATCCCAGTGGCCAAAGCAAGTCACTTGTTGGAGCTCAGCATCACATTGGGAGACGACACAATCGATCTTCACCAACAAGAAAGTCTCTTTTCCATTAAATATACACAAATGGGCTGATAACAATTTCCAGATAGCCAAAAGAGTTGTCAGTGCAGATTATACCCAACTTTTTTAATTATTTAGCATTTAGGGTAATTATCTGGCCATAGAGACTACAGAGTTTTCATCTTTGAAAGCCAACTCATTAGATGTTTAAGTTAAATTTTTAAATTGTATTTCCAAAGGGGTTTGACATCACTGGCTTGCACAGTATGGGTTCTAATAAAGCAAGGAAGTGGGTTAGTGATTGTTGTAATCATGCATTTGCTTGTTTCACATGTGGAACTGTTGATCAGTTCTATGTAGGACAATGTGTAGTGGAGAAAGGAGGCCTCCTTTCATGAGCCTTGGCCTAACATTAAAGAAAACATATAGTAAAAAGCTATCATTTAAATTAGAAATTGATATGTTCCACAAAGAAAGCACAAAAGTCTATGTCCTATAGTATATATCACGCACATTTATTATTTGCAAAACTTGTAATCCAAAGTGGAAAAATAAGAGCATCTCTTTTCAAAAATGAAAAAAATATGATGTTGTCTAAATAACTTTGTACTTATTTTTAAGTATAAGTTATAAATTTCCCAGATTTTGTATTATTTTCTTAGAATTCTAATTATTTGTTCATTTAAAACATTATAAAATAGTAAAAAGATTAATATCTTAGTTTTAAACCAAACAATAATTTTCCATGTGTTTTCCATATGTGTTATTTCAAATAAAGAGCTTAATGACTTCTCAGAATGGATTTTCACCCATATAGCAATAACTACCATTTTTAGAGCACTTTTCTTGTGCCAATTGAGAACACTCATTTAGTGCTCAAAACAATTTTATGAGGTAGCTATTTTTATTACCCCAGTTTTATGAATTAAAAAAAAAATTGAAACTCAGATAGATAAGTAATTTGCCCAAGGTCACAGTCAGATGTAGAATCAAAACTTGACTCCATTTTTCTATAATACCAAAGTCTATGATGTTAACCATTGCACTGTACTACACTTAATATTACATGTATTTTATAACTCCAAGCTGGGAACCTAGAAACCCTTTTAAGAAGTAAATGTTCCGACGTACCTACAAAGGAAGTCAAAATCGTCCTCAATATTGGCCAGGAGAGTATGTCCTCGGGCTTATCAGCATAAATATCCAGCATTTCCCGAAGGTTATGAATACCTCTAACTTCTAGAGCTCAAAAAAGTTCATCCTAGAGCTGACCCAGCCCAGTGGATCATGGCCTTGACTCTTGATTATGTTTTCACCGAGCCACCTTCTCCGTATAATTTGTTCCCATAATTAATCAATAAGTACTCTAGTCCCTATGAGAGTTTTATCTTGTTATAATTGATTAAATCAGCATCTAGTTAAATAAAAATTAACAAAGAAAAACATTTATGAGGAACCAGAGCTCTTATCACCATAGACTCAGTCTTTTAAAGTTATATATGTCACTCTGAAAGTATGCATGATGAATCCTGTCAGATTTAAGATCTGTTCTAAAATGTAGTTATCAACTATCCTTTGACCATTCTATTTTATTAGTAAAGCAATCTCGGGTGATCAGTCTTGGAACTGTCAATTCAAATTAAATGATTGGGCTTTATTTATTTAAGGAGCTATTTCTGTTTTTCTGGATGTATAGCTAGGATATACTCTAGAAACAATTTCAGAAAATTGGGTGGCTAAACTCTGGCAGGTAAATTAGCTATACCCAAGATGCTTCTGAATTGAGTTTACTTTTCTAAGCCTCTGTTATGCTAATTTAGTGTGCCAGAACACCTTGTTTATTCAGTGGAATTCTACCATGATTTAAACTTTTGTTAAGGCAAAACTAGAGGAAAATGTGGCCATCATTTTCAACCACAGGAGATGAGAACAAAAGGAAGAGCTTTACCACTCTGTGAAGAGTTTGCTCCCCTCTCTCTGAGTAATGAATCCTGTCCTCTCTACTCTTAGGACCCTCTAGCTAGAGAAAAATAATCGCAATATATGACCCTATATAAAATATAGGCAAAAGGTGAAAGCCCTCAACTCCTTTACAAGTAGTTCTTTTTATAAAATAATCACTTCTTAGTGAAAAATTAGTCCTGGTTCTTTGTAGAAAACTTAGAAAAATACATGTAAATAAAAGGGAGAATATCAGAATTATCTATAATTCAATCATCCAAATAAACCTTTAACTGTTTACTTTCCTAGAATTTTTCTGTTTTTAAATGACTTCATGATTTGTCATCTGATGTTTTCTTATTAAAATATGTATCATGAATATTTTTCTGTGTCCTTAAATATTCTTCAATAACATTGTTTTTAATGGCTACCTAGTAATTTGTGATACATTTAGCCAGTTCTATTTGTTACACTCATATTTTTCTAATTTTTTACTATTATGAGAATACTGTGATAAGCATCTATGTAACAGAATCTTCCAGTATCCTAAATGATTTCCTTGGTAAAAATTCATAGTAATAGAAATGATGGGCCAAGGGGTATGTAAAATTAGAAGTCTTTGGTGAATTTTATCAAATTGTCCTTTCCAGGGTCTTAACCCACCAGCAGTTTTAATAATATTCTAATTTCCTTGGATTTTCTCTATCACTAATTACTATCATTTACATTTTTGATGAATTTTAGAAGGATACCTTTTTTATTCATATTGCTAGTGAAGATGAATGTTTTTCTTAGGCATTTTAGAATTTACATTTCTTATTTTAAATCAACAGGTATTTCTTTAAACTATCTCCCAAATTTAGTTATTTGTTCAGTCTATTTTGAACTGATATTTCCTTCATCATTGATCAGAAAGAAATAATTTGAAGACTAATTTGAAATTAACCCATAAAAACAGAGTACTATAATCCACTCAAATTTGTAAGATCTAGGCATATTTTTTAACTTTAGAGGATTTTACTTTCAATATAACTTTTGACGTGGCTGTAGTCCTTTAAATAGTATTATTACTCCTGGGTCCTAATGTATTTTCTGAAAAGTGTAAGATTTATCATTGAGTGAAAACAATAAAAACAATTATATGAAAAGAACCAATGAGATCAGCAAATCTCCCTCCTTATTGGTCTTATTTCTTTCATCTTCTAGGATGGTAAGAACATGAGTCTGTCTCTGAAATATATTTTGTTTTCTAGAGTTAATCCTTTATCTTGGACGCCATGGCTCCTATTCTTCAAAAATTGATAAGAACAAAGACTAGAATGGAAAGGAGAGCAAGTATGGAGCACCTGCCCAGATGAATGTTCCTTGGGGTCAAACATCACTGCACCCTTCCTGAGGAAGGGTAGAGATGGGTTTATTTATTCATTCAATAAACATATGTGAAGGGCCGGACTAAGGAGGGGATTGCTATTTTATGTGGTCAGAGAAGGCCTTTCTGATACGAGAGGAAATACTAAATGCGGACTTCTTGAAAAGGGAATATTAAGGAACAGCAGGAGGGTTGGAACAGAGTGAACAAAGGGGAGAGGAGTCGGAGCTGAGGCCAAGGGCTGGACCACAGAAGGTTTGAGAGGCAGACAGGATTTCCTGCTCTGCAGAGTATGGCTGTGGAACCAGGTGCCTGGGCCTGCCCCTTTCTCTCTGTGTGACCATCTCTGTGCCCCAGTTTCCTTATACCTTATATGGGGACAATAATAATCGGTAACTCACTGAGTTTTTGTGAGGATAAATGTGTTAACCGATCTAAGGTTAGGGCCTGATACTTGAAAAGTTCAGTAATTGTTTCTATTATTATTTTTAAATTCCCTTCCCAGCTTGTGAAGGCCTCTAATTTGTGGTGTATCCACCCTACTTTGCCTCTTTTCTATAAATTCTTATATTTGATCTTTATAAAGACTTTTTTGAAGGATCATGCCTGAATCCAAAGTAACTTTGTGTATTAGAAAATAGTTGTGTTGATAATTGCTGTTTCCTGTCCTTCAAGAGGTAAGTTTATAAATGATACAGAAAAGTTTCAGTGTGGTCTTAGACTGCTTCCAGGATATATCAGCACATGGATAAAAGTTATATTCCCAGTGTTGGGCCATGGAATAAATCTCGATTTATTTCTATAGGCACATGATCAATTTTAGAGTATTGTGATTAAGAATGAAGACCCTGAAGACATATTTTGTGGGTTCAGATCTGAGCATCACCACTTACTCAACTGCATGACCTTCGGAAAGTTGTTTCAACTCTTTCTGCCTCAATCTGTTTATCTAGGATAAAGATAAAAATAAAGATGCTATCAATACCTATCTCAGAAGTAGGACTGTGAGGATTAAATGAACAACACATGTGAACATTCCTTGTAATGCTGCCTGGCATGTATTAAATAAATATTAGATATTATTATCATCATTTTTAATGGCTTATAAGTAAATAAATAAACTGAAATTAGAATTACTACATCAGGAAATCTTAGAAATATTTTTGAAATTTTCACCATTTCTCCCACTTTTGCTATTAAGTTAAAATTTTTGAGCAATTACCACATCACTTATTTCCTCTTATGGATTTTAATTCTCCACATTTCATAGACTGATTTATGATGTGTATTCATTGAAGCCCAATCACGAACTGCAGAACAGAGCTTTCCAGATGACTTCAGACAGCCGATCGTGCAGCTATGAGTGCTAGGGGTCTCAGATTCAGCTGCCGTTCTGGATTAATTTTTAAAAGAATAAAAGAAACTGGTATATTCTGAAAAGACTGATGACCACCCTGAAAGGATTGCTGTGTATGAGTTAATTGCTTTAACTTGGCAGCTGCTATCATCCCAAGACTGTGGCTGTTTTTCCTCTTTTCCTGAAATATTATGATGGAAATATTAATTGTCTTAATTTTGCCATTTTTTCCATACGGGGTGCTTGATTACTTGGGGCTATTTGAAGAATATGTTCTGAGAGTCTAATCTAATTCTTCAAGAAAACATGAGAAATCTCTTAGATGAAAGATCAGTCAATGTGATATCTCAAAATCAGTATACTTCTTAAGTATTTTCCTGTATGGAACAAACAGTCAGACACCTGGGAGCATATGGATTTAGTTGGAGGAGGGAAGCTGTAATATTGATGCCTTCAGCATAGTGATGGAAATGTAACATTTGTGCCTTTAGTACAGAGATGTTGCATTCAGAGTATATTGGTTTGCAAATAGCAAAATTTTTTTCCAGTGCTGTTTAAATAGAAGATTCTGTGATGACGGAAATTTTCCATAATGTCTGCTATCCAATATAGTAGCTACTAGCTTTATGTGGATATTGAACACTTGAAATGTTGCTAATACAACTAAAGGACTGAATTTTAAATTTTATTTAATTTTAATTAATTTAAATTTTAATATCCACACATGGCTAGTGACTACCATATTGGACAGCCCAGCTATAAAGGATGGCTTAAACAAGTAATAAGTTTATTTTTCTTATGTAAGAAGAAATCTGGAAATAGGCAGTGCAAGGCTATTCTGGGTACATAAGGATGTTATTGAGGAATTAAGCTCCTTCCGTGTTCATGTGCAGCAACCTAATGTGTGGCTTTCATCCTCATGGTCAAGAGGTGGTTGTACCCCCAGGCATCTCCTCTATTCTCCACAGGAAGGAGATCCAGCAAAAGACTAGGACTTTTCCATAGGAGGCATTTCTGTGTTACTCCTCAGAGACCTACCTCTCAGTGGCCAGGACTTGCTACTTGGCCACCCTTGCCTGTAAGAGAGGCAGAGAATTCAAGTATTTCACTTACCAGCTTCTACAGTAGAGAAAGCAAAGGGAAAAGGAGGATGGAATGGACGTGGAATGCATCAATCTACGGTTTTGCCATAGCACGTATTTAGCTAATTATGCTGTAGAATTTTGAATAATGGACCTTGAGTTGTCAATATCTTCATCAGAGATGTAGAGGATAAATTGTAGATGACACTGGACTTGGGCTTCAGGACTGTTAGTAGTACAGAATATAGGACTAGAACTCTGATGTGTTGGCTTGATGCTTAGAAACAAAGAACGTGGCTTTTGATGATGAGTACAGGGTTGTATTTAAGGAAAAACTGAAAAATGATTGGGTAATACAGGTAGATTTTAAAGTATTAAAAATTAACATGTTATGGAGGAAATAAAGATATTAGCATTAGAAATTCAAAATCATAATGTCAAAGTATATGTATATATATACATATATATGTGGGAGGCAAGTTCTGGTGCAATATGTGCCCACTTGTAGCACTGGAAGATGCGTATTTCAGGATTTCTTCTTACGTAAGAAAAATAAACTTCTGAGCCATGAGCAGAGATTTAAAACCTCCTCTTACAAAATAGGAACCTGAGGTTTGGAGCAGTTAAAATATTTGTCCAAACTCATAACCACTGTGTAGCAGAGTAAGGAGTCAGATCCAAAGATAACTGAGACAGGATTGAGGAATGAAGCCAGGGCTCTGAAGTCACTCAGCCCTGGGCTCACATTCTGGTTCTGCCACTTAACTAACTATACTGTACTTCTAAGACCCATATCTGTTCATGTTAATTCTCATTACTTAAAATTCATTAACAGTGGCTGTCCTATTAGATAAAGTCACTCTCCACCCTCTATCCCACAATGCCCTGCCAAAGACTATGAGCTTCTCAAGAGTTAAGAATTTCTTGTAATTTTCTTTAGATCCCAGCAGACCACCTGGCACATAGTAGGCACTTAAGAAATAATTGCTTTATCAGACAGTTAAATTGATGATATCAAAGGACAACAAAGAATCTATGCTTTTTAGAGGACTATTAGATTATTATATATATTTTTTTCTCTATCAAGAATGGTTGAGTTTGATCCAGATTGCTTTTGAGTTTCTCAGGTTTGCTAAATATGATTGTGAAATTAGGTAGAATTTGTGAATGTCTTAAAATGTTTACTTCAGTGTAAAGTTGATGGATGTTCAGTGTAAATATTTTCTTGTAATGTCTGCAGTAATTTTTCTCTTTGACGTGATGGCTATAGACATTCATGTTCACTTAAAATGAAAACTAGGAATAGATGGATTTCTGTAGCCTTTTCTTTGTGTGTGGGGTACTTTCATTTATATAACAGGTTTATATGTTTTACTCTCTTTAAACATTTTTCCTTGTAAATATATTACAAAATTAATGTATTTCCCAAACATCCAAAGTCCCATTACAAAAAAGGTGAAATGAATTTTGGGTGTTATAAACACCAATGGACCATTTTAGCTTGTATAGTCTTTAAAGGAAACTGTTGAAATGAAACTAGCTAGCATTTTTAAAAATATTGTCTTATACAGCACAGTTGGTAATGTTATGTTTATCCCATACATAGCCCATAAATGTAGATTGTGTTCTTTACTTACCTGACTGAATTCAGAACTGAGTGAAGAAACATTTATTACTGTGTTCAGAATGCCTTGCTTTCAACAGCTGCCGAATGAAGGAAAGTTTATTGATTTTATAATCTTAAGAATGAAGATTTTACTTCCCTAACTCTCTCCTCTTCTAAACACCTGCTGGGTGTAAAAATGATACTCAACCTTTACTGACACAAAGCTGCTGTGTATTTTATATCAGTCATAAAACTTTGAGAACAAAGACACACAGAGTTTGGAGTACTTAGAGATGGTTTTTCAGTTTATCTTCCTATCCTGTAGTCTTAAAAGTGTTGGAGAAAATAATAGAGCCTTCTTAAGAGTACCACACTCTACCTGTACTAGTGGATTTGAAAGATTTCCTGGACCCTCCTCATCTCAGGGAAAATAGTTTTGTTAGTTCCCTATAAGTCTGAAGAGACAAATCCACTTTAGAGGTCTTAGTATGTAATAGACACTTTCCATACATTATTTGCTATTCTTATTGCTTTCTGAGATAAACATCACTGGTCCATTTTATAGACTAGATTAATATATCTCTGAATAGCTAAGTAATTTAATGTGATAGATTAAATTCTTTACTGCTCCTTCCATTGAGATGATTACCCTTCCCTTGAATTTGGGTGCCTTAGTGACTTATTTGACCCATCGTATGTGGCAGAAGTGATGGTCTAGGACTTCTAAGGCCAGGTCATAAGAAATCTTGCAGCTTCTGCCCACAATTCTTGGGACACTTGCTATTGGTGCCTTAAGCTGACGTAGAAGTTCAACTATCTAGAGGCCACCATGCCATTGGGAAGCCCGTGATATGCCAAGGCAGTCTACAATTACTCCAATCCCCAGCCTTTTCAGCTGTCACGCTGAAATTCCAGATAGTATGAAGCAGAGATGAATTGTCCCCACTTTGCTCAGTTCAAATTCCTGACACACAAAATCATGAAATAATGATGATGATAATGATAATGATGATAATAATAATAAATTATTGTTTTAATCCAGACTAGATGACTGAACACAGTGCTAACAAACAAAAATGTCTCCAGATATTGTCAAACGCCCCTTGAGGTGGAATATAAATTAAGCCCTAGATGAAGAACACTAGATAAGGGGGTAGTATTGAAAATGGAAAAAAGAGCAATATTTAGTATATCTGTGGTAATTGGATTTGGAAGGTCAGAGAAAAGGAAGACATTGGTTTTGGTATATGTACACTATTTGTGTGTGAATAACCACGTACTGTTTGCAAATGTTTTCTTGGCAACAAAACCTCACTCACTAGTTTTGTTACTATTTATAGTCTACTTGAACATAGAAGACTACAAAATTACTTATTAATCTTGGCTTGTCAGTTATTTGGTCAGCTCTTCTCCCTAGATGCCTTCAATCTATGAGGATTTATACCACGTAAGAAAACTATCAGTTCCTTCTAAACATTAGTGTAACTGTTTATCATTTATAAAGACCTGAATTATTCATATATGCTTGTGTGACTTTATAAGTATAGTGGGAACTTGTGGGTATGAATTTACATCTCAGGTGGAGAGCTTGTGCATTTTCTGTATGTTGGATGTGGGCAGGGGAGAGGTGACCTTGAAACTCTGAACAGTGGGTACATTTTGACTTGAAATAATAGGGAAACTGTCTTCCCATTCTTTCACTTTGCTGAGGAAATTCCTCTAGGACCATACTCTCTTCATCATCGTCGTGGGTAGCCCTTCCAAGGTCCCTCCATCTTCTCTAGGGTCAGTGGCCCCTATATGACAACCATTCTTCATGTGACATGTGACATATTTTCCTCACCCTTCAATCTCTGTCACTCGTTGCTTTGTAAGATGTTGTTGGTCATATCTGTATAACCAATCACATCCTAGGGGCACCTAAATCTAAAGTTAAGCTCTAAAGGTGGTCAGATGGATGAAGAATAAAGTGGGGCTTTTACTTTCTGTATTCTGAATGTTATATCCATTTTTCACTGTTTAGGATCACACTAGCCTTTTAGAAACTCATATCTCTTATATTTCCTCTCCAAGGAAAAATTTTAAATAATGGTAACTTTTTGCCTAAAAATTAAAAGGTACTATTTTTAATGCTTTTGCTATAAAAACAATAAGAATTAGTAATCATTGAAATTGGTAATATCAGAAAAAATAAACCATTTAATAACTGCTTATTGTGTGACAGGTAGTTAGCTAGGTGCTTGCATATGATATTTCTAATAGACATGATGCTTCTATCAAATACGTATTATTTTCCTCAGTTTACAGGCTTGAAATGAATTCAGAGATTGTGTAAACATGCTTAAATTTGTGCTGCTGGTTGAGGAGCATATTCAGGTTTCAGCCATGATCTGTTTGGCTCAGTAGCCCAATTTCTTAACCACCTCACTTTCCTACCCCAATTAAAATCAAAATAGCCACCACTGATTGAGTGCCTCTCACTGTGTTGCAGAGACTGATGTATATTATCTGAATTACTCCTCACCACAGCCTAATAAGATGGGTATTTTGTGCCTATTTTATCACTTTAAAAAAAAAGACAAGAGAAGTTTGGTAATTTACAGTTTTAGTTAGGACCTTACAATTTCAAGTGACAGAAAACCTAGATATTAATTGTTCATGTAAAGTCCAGGGGTAGAACTGGCTTCAATTATGCCTGATCCCAAAGGACATAATCTCTCTCTCTTCATTCCTTGGCTATGCTTTCCTCTGTTGGCTACCTTCACAAATAACCTTTCCTGTTGAGGTGGCAGAATAGTTTCCAACTGGTGCAGGCTCACACCTTCTCTTCTCAGCAATCCTTAGTGGACCAGACATACCTCTTTCCCTGCAATTACTACACATTTTTGGAATGGAGTATCTTTTGCCTTGTTTGTCATGGCCTGAATCACATGCTCCCCACTGCAGCAGAGGACAGGGGTCAACAGAACTCAAACCCCATGGACAGAAGAGGAGAAGGATAAATCTTACTCTCCCTGGCAGAAAGGGGGGATGACTGTCCTGAGCAAAACAAAACAAAATAACTTCTGTTATGTGTATCTCAGGTCCAACAGCAGGAATAGCAGAGCCAGGATGCAATTCCAGATTTATAAGGCTCCAAAGTGCTTTCTCTTACCTTTACAATGTTAAGCCTCTTTTTATAATTGTATTTAAAAATCCATTGTGAAAAACAATTCTATTTACAAGAGCATCTGAAAGAATAAAATATGTAGGAATGAATTTAACCAAGGATGTAAAAGACTTTTATACTGCAAACCACAATTGCTGAAAGAAATTAGAGAAGACTTAAATAAATGGAAAGACATGCTATATATTCATGAATTAGAAGACTTAATATTGTTAAGATTTCAATACTTCCCAAAGCAATTTATAGATTCAACACAGTCCTTAATAAAATTCCAGCAGCCATTTTTTTTTTGGCATAAATTGAGAAGCCAGTTATCAAATTCATTCAGGGCAAGAGACCCTGAATAACCAAAACCTTGAAAAGGAAGAACAAAGTTGGAGTACTCACACTTCCCAATTTCAAAACTTACTATAAAGCTACAGTGATGAAATCAGTGTGATGCTGGCATAAGGACAGGCAAATAGACTAATGGAATAGGAATGAGAGTTCAGAAATAAACCTACACATCTGTGTCCAACTGATCTTTGATAAGGGTGCCATGTGTACTTAGTGGTGGAAGAATAGTCTCTTCAACAAATGGTGCTGGAAAACTTGGTATCCACATGCAAAAGAATGAAAATGGACTCCTACCTCACATCATATACAAAATTTAACCCAAAGTGGGTCAATGAGCTAAATATAAGGGCTAACACCATAAAATTCTTAGAATAAAAAATAGGAAAAAATCTTCAGGACATGATATCAGGTGAATGGATTCTTAGATTATGACACCTAAAAGCATAAGTAACAAAAGAAAAAATAGGTAAATTGGACTTTATCAAATTTAAAAATTTGTGTATCAAAAGACATCATCAAGAAAGTAAGAAGACATCCTATAGAATGGGAGGAAATATTTGGATATCATATATCTTCTAAGGGCTTAGTATCCAGAATATATAAAGAACTCCTAGAAATTAACACAAAAAGGCAAACAGCACAATTGAAATATGGGCAAAGTACTTGAATGAACATTTCTCCAAAGAAAATATACAGATGGCCAAAAAATACATGAAAATATGCTCAACATCATTAGCCATTAGGGAAATACAACTCAAAATCACAATGAGATACCATTTCACACCCACTAGGAAGGCTATTATTTTTTTAAAAAAGGAAAATAATGAGTGTTGGCGAGGATGTGGAGAAATATCCTGTGCATTGCTAGTGGGAATGAAATATGATATAGCTTCTGTGGAAGAGTTTGGTGGTGCCTCAGAAAGTTAAACATAGAATTACCATATGACCCAGCAATTCCACCTCTGCATATATACACAAAAGAATTGAAAAGAGACTTGAATAGGTATTGGTACAACAGTGTTCTTAGCAGCATTATTCACAACAGCCAAAATATGGAACAACCAAGTGTTCATAAACAAATGAGTGGACAAACAAAATGTGGTATATTCATACAATGTAATATTATTCAACCATGAAAAGGAGTTGTGCCAGTTTGAATGTATTATGTCCCCCAAACGCCATTATCTTTGATGTAGTCTTGTGGGGCAGACGTTTTGGTGCTGATTAGATTTGCTTGGAATGTGCCCCACCCAGCTGTGGGTGATGACTCTGATGAGATATTCCCATGGAGGCATGGCCCCACCCCTTCAGGGTGGGCCTTGATCAGTGGAGCCATATAAATGAGCTGACTCAAAGAGAAGGAACTCAGTGCAGCTGTGAGTGACGTTTTGAAGAGGAGCAAGCTTGCTAGAGAGGAACGTCCTGGGAGATAGCCATTTTGAAACCAGAACTTTGGAGCAGACACCAGACATGTGCCTTCCCAGCTAACAGAGGTTTTCCGGACGCCATTGGCCATCCTCCAGTGAAGGTACCTGATCACTGATGTGTTACCTTGGACCCTTTATGGCCTTAAGACTGTAACTGTGTAGCCAAATAAACCCCCTTTTTATAAAAGCCAATCCATCTCTAGTGTTTTGCATTCTGCAGCATTAGCAAACTAGAACAGGAGTGTTCTGATATATGCTACAACATGGATGAACCTAGAAGACATCATGTTGAGTGCAATAAGCCAAGCACAAAGAGATGAATATTGTATGATTCCACTTATATGAAATACCTAAAATAAGCAAAAACATACAGACAGATGGTAGATTTCAGGTTATCAGTGGCTGGGAGGTGGAGGAAATGTAGAGTTATTCTGATGAATACAGGGTTTCTGGTTGGGGTGATGATAAAGTTTTGTTAATGATTGGTGGTGATGCTAGCACAAAATCATGACTGTAATTAGTATCACTGAATTGTACACATGAAAATAATTAGAATGAGAAATTTTGAGGATGAAAAATGCTTCAGGTGTTCATCTTCTAATCAGCAGTTCATTTCTTTAGGGAATGTTTACACCATTTACAACTTGTAATATGGGTGAATCTAATTGTATCCATGAATATCAAGGTAGAGGCACAAGGACTAGCCTGTTTATCAATTAGATCCTCTTCTAGAGTGGAATGAATAAAGAAAGAGATTGAGAAATCTGTTGTAAACCAGAGAGGTGGTTGTATCTTCATATGCTATAATGCTGCACTGTCCAGTAAAGGAACCACTAATCTAAACCAAGATGTGCCCCTAAATAAGAAATACACACTGAATTTTGAAGATTTACTATGATTAAAGAATTTTAAATGTGTCAATGATTTTTATAGTGACTACGTATTGAAATGTAGTTGTAATATTGTGGGCATATTGGGTTAAATAAAACATTCCTAAGTAATTATTTTTTAAATGTGGCTTTTAGGAAATTTTAAATTGCACGTCTTGCATTTATTGCTATTTGGACAGGGTCACTCTAATTAACTAGATAAGGCACTGGGAATGCTTTATGAATCTCCATCTTCCCCAGTTCCAAATTCCAAGTTGAGAGGAAGCTCTAGATTCCTCTGTTTCTAAAGCCTGGTCACAGACTAATTCAAAATGAGTTGGGAGAACATTGGAGAGAGAGCTAACACTCACTGAGCACCTCGTCTTTTCTGGGCTCCCATATGAAGTAGGTTTTATTATCCTCATTTCAAAGGAGGCTCATTCAGATCAAATAACTTGTCCTGGATCCACAGTGCACGAATAGCAGAATTCAAACCTTGGGCCTTCTCACTTTAAAACCAGTGTTTTTTCCATATACAATGTTGTATTCCCGAAGTTCTGCGAATGAATCAGTACTACCTGATTCATTCGCAGAACTTCACCGGTGTATTGTCATACCCTCATATGGAAAAGAAGACATACAAAGATAAAGCGCAAGGGCTTTGGAGTAACCCACTTGAGACTCTATGCCTGGGCCTGCTGCTTTGGGCAAGTTACTTAACTGCTTTGGGCAACTTACTTAACAGCTCTGAAATTCAGTTTTATCATCTATAAAATGGGTGACAGTAGTGCTGTTCTCATAGTGTTGTTTTAAGTGTTAAATGAAATATTTATTAACAGTGCCTGGCCCCATAGTTAAGATTCAACAAATGATAGTAGCGTGGTTCAGATACAGGGCCAGAGATACAACATACTGTGCAGGGCCCTGTAGCTTGTCTTTAGGTGTGTAATTAGATTAGTACTGCTCTGGTGCCCTTAATTTATGAGCCATGTATTATGGGTTGAATTGTGTCCCCCAAAATGTTGTGCTCAAATTCTAATGCCCAGTACTATGAATGTGATCTTATTTGGAAATAGGGTCTTTGAAGATGTTTTAGTTAAAATGAGACCAAACTGGATTAGGGTAGACCCTAATCCAGTATGAATGGAATTGGACCTAGAGGGGAGAACACCATGTGACAAAGGGGACAGAGATTGAAGCTCAAAGAGTCTCAGCAAACCACTGGAAGCTAGGAAGAAGCAAGCTAGGATTTCCCCAACAGATTTTGGACTTCTAGCCTCCAGAACTATGAGACAATACATTTTTGTTGTTTTAAGCCATTCCATTTGTGGTACTTTGCTATGGTAACCCCTTAAAACTAATATAACATGAGTCCTTGTGCAAGTTACTTAAACTCTCTGCACCTCAGTCCCACCTACATATAATTTAGGGTTAAAAGAGTCCCATCTTCTTTGTTGTTGTGATGATTAAATGAGATAATGCATGGAAAGTGCCTAGAACATGGCCTAGAGAAAAATAAAGTAAATATTGGTTGTATTATTGTTGTATTTATTGCTGTTGTTAATACTCTAAAGATACTGTCTTTCGAGAATGTTATATTTTGTTTGGTTTTTGTTTTTAGTTTTTTTTTTCTTGTTTTTGTTTTATTTAGTTTAATTTGCTTCCCTGACCTTTGCTTTCAGAGATTTTAAACCACTGTTTTCAAAGTGGACAGCAGTTTTAGAAACTCTAGGATATTGTTAACTTTATTATAGTTTTATAATTTATTGGTTTATTCCACCCACACCCTACCCCGTGATAGAATAGGCTGTGCTCCAAAGGAGTAAACATTTCCTGGACAGTTGGGCTCAGGGATACCATATGGACCATGGCACAATTTGTCCTTAATAATAATAAATGTCACAGGAAAATCAGCACAATCTCTAATGAAATATGAATTTTTTTTTCTCTAGACACTGAAAGCACTGCTGATTTCAGTAGTGAAGAAAATTATATCATGTATGGTTAGGAATAAAAAGAGACTTCTATTTCATTCTAGTTCTGGATGAGAGACTAACTTCCAACTTATTAAAATTATATTTTTAAATTTTACTATAGGCCCAGGCAAAAATATGAAGCCATTGATGCATAGAATATTATCCACATGGTTTACTTTTATTTGATTCTCTTCAAGAAGGCATGAGACATGGTTTGTAGTTCTTTTTGGATGTAGAAAGTTAAAAAATATTGAAGAGACCATTCTGCAATTCATATTTTTAAATACTAACATATTAAAATACAAATTATTACCAAGTTGAAGTTAAAAATACCAATATGGCATGATAACCTGGATGATCAGAGTGTTTGTTCACCTATTGAAATTCTCAAATAATGTGTAATTAGCACCTCTCCCATTAATACCACACTCCCCGTGTGACTATTCACCACTGTCTTTTGTTTGTATATATAGCTGAGCTTGGTTTTATAAACTTCTGGTAAATATTTTCATTCCTTGTTTGAGTTTTTTAAACAAAAAATACCATATGGAAAATTTATTTCCAAAATCCTTACAGAAAATATATGTGTACACATACACACACTCAAAACAAATACACACACTGCACAGTTGTTACCATTAGGAGAATTTAATATAAATTACACTCTTTACAAACAACATATAACATTTTAGATATGACCTTGTACCATAGGCATTAAGAATCCAAGGAGAGTTCTTTTTCTGGTGTTTCAAAATCCTTTGTCTAATGAGTCCACTGATAGAGCTATTTATTTATAGGGAATTAGATGGAAACCACTAACAAGGTCCTGATAATATCCACCTACTTTCCTGTGATTAAAGATCCTTGCAGAGCAGTAGAGTACAAACATGCTAATCTCACCTATTTTATTTCTAGTATAACCTCATGGGCTGGTGACAAGTTGGCAGTCGTTTAGGAGGTTTATACAGGTTCTAATTACCCAAGAATGGTGAACTCTGAGTTATTATCAACCAAACCAGTAAGTAGAGGTGAAAAGTGATATCATGAGTCTTAACTGCTAAATTGTAAGAGTCCACCCATACTTTGGCATTTTCATGTGCCAGGTGAATTCATGTTCAGGAAACTGAGGGAAACACTCTAGGGCCCACAGTTGGGAACTGCTTCTTATTAACCGGGTCATGTCTGAGGCAGCAACCCCCAGATGGTACCACTTCCAGCTTGTGCTCAGAGAAGACCAGCCTGACCACCACGCCTGGCACCCGTGTACCTTCTCACCGCTCCTGGCAAGGCAGAGGTCATCCTCCTCCTTGATTTCCATCCATGTCCATCATCTCTTGACATTTTTAGACATTATTTACCTTTTAAGTTTACTCTAGATGTACATTGTTTCCTGTCTGCTAAAACAAATATACCAACAACACAGGGATTTACTGACTTACGGTTTCAAAGACTAGAAGGCTTGCTCTCTCCCCGTGTTGATATCTTCTGGCTGGTGGCAGTCTTCCAGGTTCATTGGCTTTTCTGTCACATGGCAATCCACATGGTGGTGACGTTTCCTTTCTCTTCCAGCTTCTTTCTCCTCCCAAGGCTTCTCTTTCCGTCTCCTATTCCCTTTGCTTATAAAGACTTCAACTATATTGGGTTAAGGCCCACCTTTATTCCATTCGGGCACACCTTAACTACTAACATCTTCAAAGGTTCAATTTACAAATGGGTTCACACCCATAGGACCAGGGGTTGGAACATGAACATGCCTTTTGTGGGGGACATGATTCAATCCCTAACCATTTAATCAGATTTTACCTGAATAAAAATGTTAGGGAAAGAAATAAAAGAATGCTATGCTAATTAGTTCACAGCTTGTCACTATCAGATTTCAATGCTTTAGGAAGAATTTCTTATCATGGCAAGTCATTATTACTCTCTGTTTCTCTTAAAGTGCAATAAAAATGCAAAGTTTCTCAATGAATGTTGGCAAAAATGGAATTTTTGTTGGGTCAGGCTAAGTCCTGCCTTAGTTCTAAGCAAGTTGGCTTTAATTTCTTCCCAAGTGGGAGTGCTGGTGAAGAGAATCATCACCAAGACTAGGGCCTTAGTATCTTTTTCAAACCCTTCGTTACCATGCTATGAAGTAGAAGTTAGCTTTGTGACAATTTTCCTCTTCAATCCTGGCAGATGGATGAGAGTGGAAAATATGAGTGCTCTTCTCCTTTTCACTGTTACCCTCTAGAACTCAGTGAGGCTGACACCATGTTGTGTTCAAATGCAGTTCTCTAACAAATTGGCTTATATTCTGAGGAAACTGCCCTGTTACAGTTTACTTCTACTTCTCTTCACAAGTCAAGGTGTGGAAATATCCTGGGGCTATCCTATTTATGATTTCTCTGAATCCATAGGGAGCTTCTCCACTTAGAAATTGAATTTTTACAATGTTCTATGGCAGAAGAAATCTAAATAATTTTTATTCCATTTCCAACATATCTTATAAATAGTATCTGTTTGACCCTTTCTACTACTTCTATTAGTTTTAACTGAACTGGATTATTGTGATAGCTAAGCACCATTTTGTATATTTTTAAACATATTCTCATCATTCACATCCTAGATTTTAAAAATGCATTCAGAGTTAAATGTTTCTGTGAGGGCCTTGATTTGCCTCTTAGTACTAAGGCTTATTTCCTGTAGACTATTTCACATGGAAATACTATATCTATCTTACCTAAATATTTTCTTTTAATATTTAGGGAGAATGCTCAGGTAGCCTGAAAGGCTTTATTGAGGGCAAGAGACATGTGATAAAGTGGTCAAGAAGTTAGTCTTTGTAGCCTCACAGGACAGGGTTCAAGTCCCATCTCCTCCATTTACTAGCTATGTTACCTTGGACAAGTTCCTCAACGTTGCTGGTTTTCTATTCTTTCTTCTGTTAAGCTGAAGTAAGTTCAGTATCCATCTTATAGACCATTAATTAAATAATGCATTTAAAACACTTATCACAGTAAAAGCACAATGAATTATAGTGAGAGCAGTGTCAACATCAGTATTATTGTATTCTTCAGTGGCAAGAAGTCTGATATGGGCCCTATCTCTAACTCGTTTCCGAGTTTTCTTTGTAGCATTATGAACACATATCTGAAGAGAGATTGCGTCTAACAGCACTCCTCTCCGGTTGTTCTCGCTGACTCTGAGGGACAGCAGCTTGCTGAGTGAGGTTTGGGGTCTCCTTGGCTATTTTCCCGCCTGCCCGCTCCTCCCGCTGCAGCCGCGCTCCTGATGGGGGCGGTGGGTGGAGCTTGGCAGACGTCCAGTTCCAGGCTCACAGGTAACCGAAAGCTCCCGGGCCGGCTGGGCCCCTCCCACTGCTCTGAGGTTGCTTGCTCGCCTGCACAAGAATGACGAAGGACAAAAACAGCCCAGGGTAGGTGGGAAATACCAGCCTCCATCTGTTGTTATTTCCTCTGTTATTATGAAGGAAACATTTCCTAGATCCATTAGGAAATAGATATCTGATTTCTGTGCAAGTGGGAAATCAGACGGTTTGTGCTTATGGGACGAAACAGATGGATTTCTGTTGCCATTTGGATCCTGGTGAAATGGGACCGTGAAGAAGGCAGGCCGACATGGGTATTAACGAAAGGGAAAACCCCTTTGACATGCTTGGCTTGCCATATTGATTACATTGCATCTGATCTCATTTGAAATCATAGAGCTTTGTAATTTTTTAATGATTTTTCCTAATTTTACCTCTGCCCTACCTGCCATTTACTGACACCTTTTGTTGTATGATTTAAGTAGTTTTAAATGATATGGGCAGACAATCATAATTTGTGTTTTCAATTAAAAGGATATTAAGTCCTTTACATATTTCAGTATGTAGTACTTTGCTTCAAATATATTATTTAAAAAATTTAAATACTTGAGAAAACGAAAGTCATGAAAATGTTTGTATTATCATCGAGAATAATAGTTTCTTAGGCATTTGCTTTTCTACAGTGGGTTTGACATAGCAACATATTCTTGCTTCTCCTTTGTTATGGGCATATGCCTCATTGGCAATAGTGGATGCCCATGTGATCTTGATATAGCTGAGGTGCAGAAACTTGCCCTCACCCTATCTCTAGCAGCAAACTCCTTTTATTCCCTGATTTTCATTCTTTTTTATAGAAGATTTCTTTTCATTTATTTTACTAAGATATAGAAAATGTCATTGATGGTTTTTAGCATTATTCAAATTTCAAAGTTATAATATGTTCTTATATTATTAAAGCTATTTTTTTTGCTCCTGATATAGAGTTTATAGGTGGGCAACTGAGGGAAAAACATTATTTTTGAAACTTGAGTACTTAACCAGATTACTTAATTAGCCCTCTGCTACCTAGCTTGACATTTATAGTTGACTATGAATTTACATCTGGGAAGCCAGATGTATATAGCCTGAATTATATAGATATTTTAGGGATTCAAATTGCATAATTAAAATTTAAAAGTTCTGATACATGCTACAACATGGATGAACCTTAAACTCAATATCTTGAGTAAAATAAGCCAGACACAAAAGGAAAATAATGTGTGATTCCACTTACATGAAATATATACAATAAACAGATTCATAGAGAATGTAGATTAGAGGTTACCAGGAGCTGGGGATAGGGGAATGAATGGCAAATTATTACTGAATAGGTATAGTAGTTTCTGTTTGGGGTCATGAAAAAGTCTTGATAATGAATAGTGGTGATGGTAGCACAACATTGGAACATAATTAATACCACTAAAGTGTACATTTAAAAACATTAAAATAGGAAATTTTGTGTTATATGTATGTTACCACAATTTTAAAAATAAAAAGAATTACATTGCATCATCAGATAACAATTCCTCGGTCAGTTTGACTCTTTGTTTAAGAAGAACAAAACTTGCAGTTCTTGCCTTCCTTTTAGCGATATTTAAATGATGAAAGCCATGCAAAGTTCTGAGCCAAAAGCCTGTAGCCACATAGAATATGTTTTAGTTATCAAACCAATAGAGGTTTCCAGAAACCAGAGCAAATAGTTTCTTTAGGCATATCTCCAGATACAAAACTGATGCTAGCAAGCTGGCATTTGTTGAGTTTTTAATATGGGCCGCAAACTGTTCTGTGTGGTGTCCATGTATGACGCTTTCAGTTACCACAACTACCACTGTGAGGTAAATGTGTTTATTATCCCCATTGTACTAATTGAGATACTGAGGTACCAAAAGAGTAAGTAAATTGCCTGAGGTCACACGGCTAGTAAGTGGTGGCAAGCAGGATCCATAGTAGAATGGTAATGTATTTTAAAAACTAAAACAAATCCAATTCAATTTAAAATTCTTTTCGGATTTTCTTCATTAGATATTCAAATTGCAAAAGTAAGATTTTCTTATTGATACAAATAAAACAGCAATAAAATGTACAAAGAAAACTTATATCCCCTTTCTAAACCTACTCTCCTTGTATGTATCCTTCCACACTTTTCTTCAGGTTTAAACGTCACAGACATGCACTCTCCCACATGCATACATATTTTTCAACAAAAATGAAACTTGGTATTTCACCAAACCACATAGCACAGTCCTCACTCTAGGAGAGTTGAGTTATAGCTCAGTTTAGTGTTGATGCATAGTATTTCATATGATGAATGAACCATAATTTATTCACGCCGTTGGTGGATGTTCAGATAAATGAATGAACAATTGCTCAGTGCTTGAAATAGACACCTGACAGAGTGAGATGAGCCAAATGTTTTTGCCAAAGCTAAAGTCTGAATATGAAAACATTCCTCATAATGGTTCAATTTCCTAGAGATCACTTGATCAAAATTATGCCTGGCGGCATCCCAAGTGCCCATTTCTTAAATTGCTCCACATCACCTCAAGGAATGTACTTGATCTCTTCATGTATGTCTCTATCTAATATTTCCCGTTTACACTCTTCAAAGCAAAGCAGGGGGACTTAGGAATGTAAAAATTGAAATATCTGTATAAAGTGTTTGCTGATAGGAGATACCCACTAAATCATTGCAGTCCTAAACTTTTGATTGGAAAGGAAAAACAAAAGTAAAAAACAAAACAACAGGACAGGAAGCTCTTAAATAAACACATTGCTCAGAGTATTCTCAAGAATGTGCTTTCTATGATTGACACAATGGCAGTTTTACTGTATACAACAAGCAATAAATCCCACGTCTCCTGTGGTACTGACCATAGGCATCTTTAATCAACCCAAGTACTTCTTGAGCATAGAGAATTATTATTCAAATATTTTTGTGTTTCAATTTCCTAGGGCCCTGAGTCTTTGTTTTTTTGTTTTGTTTGTTTGTTTTGTTTGGCTAGGTTTGGTTAGGGTATTTTTTTTTAATTAATTTTGTTTAAAATAAGGCAAATCTTCTACCCAATGAGAACTTCCCCTCTGTGCCTCAGAAGACTAATTCCTCCTTTTCTTATTTTTTTAAGAGCAAGTAGCTCATCAAATCATTTACCTGCACTTTTCCTGCTTCTAGAATGGAAACAAACTTGTTCAACCCACAGTATTCTGTAAAGCAGCAAACACTAGTATTCAGTACACTGTCCCCACCACAAATTGGGGAACCCAGAAGGAAAGTAACACATTCTTTGTGCTGCTATGAAACCTATCAAAGCTAGAGATATTGAACCTGACTCTATCCATATCTCTATTTACTGAAAGAAATTTTATGTTCTACTCTCAGGGTTTAAGGCAAAACAACATGCTCTTGAATTAATGACAAGAATGCAGTCATCTGCAAATGTGAGTTTTAATACTGATAACTATGAGTTTTCTATTCTGGACAGTCTGTAATCAAGGATTATATTTAAGTGCATGATATTTGACAACAGATTTATTTATTACTACTGCATTTGTAAATCTTACAAATATGTATATATATACTGGCTCATTCATTTATTTGATTCACACAGATGAATTCTATCCAACTAGGAACAAAAACTTGTCCAGAATATACATTACAGCAATTGTTCTTTAAACATACCAATCAGAATAGAGTTAAGGATTTGTTCTTATAGCTTTGGCATTTTGAGAAATTTTGTGTACACATAATCATTCACTTCAAAGCCAATTCAGTTTCAAAGCAATTTGTATAATGAGTGTTTTTAATTCAGACTACTTAGATTTTTTTTTTCAAGGTTGGTATGGTGGTGATGAAATATGCTGGTTGGAACATTAATGATTTTAAAGTAACACGAGACAAAGAAGCATTACATGCATACCTTTATATAATATAAAATTTTAATTGTTTTCTTAGAAATATTATTTATTGAGACTAGCAATAAAGAATTTTAAGTGCTATATACATATCTCTAATTTAATTCAACATAAATTTCTTTAGTTTTAATTTTTGCAAGGCACTTGAATTTTTGTTACAAGATTAAAAACTGTGTAAAACATGGTTCTTACTCTCCAGAGTTTCACAGGTTAGTGGATGAGACTGAGTTACACGTGTAAATGATAAATATGGTATAAGGAAGTCTGCTACCTGCTCACAGGGCAGGAAGATAGACATAGATGAGGCCGTGAGGTCATTTTAGGAAAGAGCACACTCGACTGAGTGCCCACTATACATTCAGTTGCAGAGTCTAGCAAATGTTTCCTGGTTAGGATAGCTCCAGACCCCATCAGCACTTGATCTCTATCTCACAAGTTAGTGTGTAATTACAGACTCAGGACAAAGAAGTGGTTCATTCTTCAGAGGTAACTTATAAATGACATAAGATGGGTGCAGAACCCCACAAATATTAAAACAGAAGCATAAACATTAGCTGAGTTATTCATTACATTGTTTTTTCTTAAATCTGTGAAATCCATGTAAATTTGAATTAAAAGACAGCAACATTAATCTATTCTGTAAAAACTGACAGCAGACCAAAACGTTGGTGTTAAATTGAATTAACCATTTGTTATATGTGTTTCCTTAAATATGCTATGCTGAGAAATATAAATGAGTCACTCTTAATAATCAGGAAAATTGCCCCCTTTTTTTTATCTTTACCAAAAAGAATCGTTAGACTTGTATCTATGGTCACATTTCCTTCTGAGACGTCAAAGTACCTCATAGAAAAACTCTTAAAACAGGGCCACCCTCTCTCCTTGGTATTAGACTATAAAGAAATAAAATAATTTAAAATTGATTATCAATTTTCTACTGGAATTTCACTTTATGAGGGACATTTTAAACTAATTGCATACTTTATTTGGGGTTAGAAATCTCTACCCTTTTATTTGGTTTTAATATTATTTATTTTATTTTGAAATTTGTTGAAAACTGTTTTAGCTGTTGTTTTTATATGTAATCCAACTTGGAGTGATAAAAATTTTGAAGAACTATTTAAGTAACTTCAGCAGAAATGTAGACACTCCTTTAGTGGATCTATAGCATTTCTAGGATTAAAATGAACCCCTTTGATATGATGGGTTGTCTGTTCCTCATCTCTTCCCACAGGCAATAGATATCCTACATTCAGCCATATCCAGATAGTAAAAATTGCCCCAAATATGCTTTGCTCTTTCTCAACCCTGAGTTTTTGCACAGGCTTACTTCTGCCTGCAATGCCCTTTCTTGCTATCCATTTCATGGCTTCTCTACTAATTCTTCAAGGGTTTGGTCAGATGTAACTTCCTCTTGGATATTGTTTCCATCCCTAGGCAGTGCTGCCTGCGTTGAGCTTGCACACTGTCTACACAACACCCTTTTACTGCACATGATCATATTTCTCTAGTCATCCTTTATATGTCTCTCTCTCCCAAATGGGAAGACTCAAGTCTTTGTATTCCCAGGACTTAACATGGTGCCTTGCCTTAGTGTTTGGTGAATTAATGCTAAGTACATGTACCACTTTGAAAGTATTTTATGAGTAAATGGCTCTCAAATGTTATACTATATCTCTGGGTATGTGAAGTCAGTTTAAATTGTTGCTGGGTTTCTTTAATCATGAGTTATGACCAGTAATAATCATGTTAATTAAATCCTGTTCTTTCCATCTCTGCCTTTGGCCATACCTTAATCCAGGTTCTCATCTATCTCATATAAAATATTTCAAGAGGTTTCTAACTAGTCTGCCTATCAAAAGTCCCCTCTCCTGCCTTCCATCCTGTATACTCAACAGAAGTAACATTCTTGTTCTTAGCCCCTGCCCTGGGGGTTCCCTATTCTAATACATAGCCCAAGGTTTTCAGCCCAGCCTTCAAGACCATAGACTGTAAGCATTTTTGCCTACCATTATACCCCTCATGCCTGGCATAGTGCTTGGTGTTTCCTAGGCACATGATACACATTTGCTGAATAACTAATTTCACCAAATCTAAGATGTCAGTGATCACAAAACACACCATTATTTTTTATACCATTAAGAACAAAAAAATCCACCAAACTATGGCATAGTGCCTTCTTAACCCTTTGAATTTTTAATTTATTCTTATTGAAAGACCTCTTTCAGACTTCTTCAAGAAAAAAGAAACTTTTATTATATGCCATGCTTGTAAATAAATACGAAGGGAAATATAAGCAAAATAAGTTGCTTGGGGTATTCTTACAACTTCACACAGTTGGGCTTTTCTGAATCTCTTTTCATTGCAGAATTGTTAGCCGTGTTGGTTTTTTTCTGTTTTTTTGTTTTTTGGTTTTTTTGTTTACTGTTTTCATAGTTTTACATTTTTTTATTACAGAACTTGTAGATTTACCAAAAATATGGAGTTTCCATATGCCTCACCCTTACATGAGGTTTTCCCTATTGTTAACACTTTGCATTAGCGTGGTAACTTGGTTACAATTGATGAAATAATGTAATTATTACAAGTATACTATTAACTGTGGCTCCTAGTTTAAGTTAGATTCACTGTGTTGTACAGTCCTGTTATGTTTTTTTTCCAACTTTTTATTCTAGTAATATGTATTCAACCTAAAATTACCTCTTTTAACCATATTCAAATATATAATTCAGAGGTATAAAATGCATTCACAATGTTGTGCTATCATTACCATCCATTAGCAAATTTTTTCCCTCACAGAAACTCAGTATCAATTATGCATTATTTTTCCATTCCTACCCCTACCTTGGCCCTTGGTAACATGTATTCTAGTTTCTGACTCTATGAATTTTCTTATTCTAATTATTTCATATCAGTGAGATCAAACAATATTTGTCCTTTTATGTCTAGCTTATTTCACTCAACATCATGTCTTCATGTATTAGAACTTCATTCCTTTTTATGGATGAATAGTATTCCACTGTATATATATATCACATTTTCTTTATTCATTCATTGGTTGGTTGACATTTGGGTTGTTTTCATATTTTGGCAATTGTGAATAATTCTGCTATGAACATTGGTGTGCAAATATCTGTTTGAGTTCTCTGTTTCAGTTCTTTTGAGTATATACCTGTAAGTGGGAGCACAAGGTCATATGGTTATTCTACACTTCACTTCCTAAGGAACCACCAAACTGTTTTCCACGGCGGCTATACCATTTTTACATTTCCACCAATAATGTATAAGTGTTCTTATTTTTCCACATCTTCTCCAACACTTCTAATTTTGTTTCTTCAACAGTAGCCATTCTAGTGGATGTGAAATGATGTTTCTTTATGATTTTGATCTGCATTTCCCTGATGGCTAATGATGTTGAGGATCTTTTCATGTTCTTATAAAAAAACTTGTATATCTTCTTTGGAAAAATGACTATTCAAGTCTTTTGCACATTTTTTAATGGGACTGATTTTCTTTTTGTTGTTGAGTTTTAGAACTTTTTACATTTCTGGATATTAAACCCCAATCAAATGTGGTTTCCAAATAGTTTCTCTCATTTTGTGGGTTGTCTTTATACTTCCATGATGAAGTCCTTTGATGAACAAAAGTCATTAATTTTGGTGAAGTTCCATTTATCTCTTTTTTCTTTTGTTACTCCTGGCTTTGGTGCAGAGTCTAAGAAACCATTGCCTAACAGAAGATCCTGAAGATACTTCCGTATGTTTTCTTATAGGAATTTTATAGTTTTGGTTCTTATATTTAGGTCTTTGATGTGTTTTAGCATTAAATTTTGTATATGGTGTGAGGTAGGCATCCGCCTTTATTCTTCGCGTATGTATATCCATTTTCCCAGCACCATTTGTTGAAGAGACTATGCATCCCCAATTGAATAGACTTGGCACCATTGTTAAAAATCAATTGGTCATATGACTCCCGGGGAGGAATGTAGACCTGGCATTGTGGGATGGAGAACATCTTCTTGACCAAAAGGGGGATGTGAAAGGAAATGAAATAAGCTTCAGTGACAGAGAGATTCCAAAAGAAGCTGAGAGGTCACTCTGGCGGGCACTCTTATGCACAATACAGACAACCCTTTTTAGGTTCTAATGAATTGGGGTAGCTGGTGGTGGATACCTGAAACTATCAAACTACAACCCAGAACCCATGAATCTTGAAGACGATTGCATAAAAATGTAGCTTATGAGGGGTGACAGTGGGATTGGGAAAGCCATAAGGACCACACTCCCCTTTGTCTAGTGTATGGATGGATGAGTAGAAAAATGGGGGAAGGAAAAAAACAAACAAACAAACAAAGGCACCCAGTGTTCTTTTTTACTTTAATTGCTCTTTTTCACTTTAATTATTTTTATTGTGATTTTTGTGTATGTGGTAATGAAGGTGTCAGGAATTGATTTTGGTGATGAATACACAACTATGTAATGGTACTGTGAACAATGAAATGTATGATTTGTTTTGTATGACTACATGGTATGTGAATATATCTCAATAAAATGAATATTAAAAAAAATCCATTGGCCATAGATGTGAAATTTTATTTCTGAACTCTTAATTTGATTCCATTGGTCTATATGTCTATCCTTGTGCCAGTACCATGCTATTTTGTTTACTGTAGCTTTTAATAAGTTGTAAAATCCTTGTTACATTTATTCCTAGATATTTAATTTTTTTAGTTGCTGTTGTAAATGGATTTTTTTTCTTGATTTCCTCTTCAGATTCTTCATTACTAATATATAGAAACCCTACTGATTTTTGCATGTGGATCTTGTACCGTGTCATGTTGCCAGATTCCTTTATTTGCTCATTAGCTTTGTTGTAGATTTTTTTGGACTTTCTATATGTAGGTTCCTGCCATCTGCAAAGAAGGAAAATGTTACTCTTTTCTTTGCAATTTGGATTACTTTTATTTCTTTTCTTGCCTAATTTCTCTGGCTAGGACTTCAAGTACAATGTTGAATAACAGGGTGACAGTGGGCATCCTTGCCTTGTTCCTGATTTTACAGGGAAAGCTTTCAGTGTTTCACTATTAAATAGTGCATTAGCTGTGCATTTTCCATATATGCTCTTTTTCATGTTGAGTAAATTTCCTTCTATTTCCAGTTATCTGAGTGTTTTTATTAAGAAAATTTGCTGGATTTTGTCTAATTCCTTTCCTGTGTCAACTGACATGATCATGTGTGTTTTTTGCCTTCACTCTATTAATGTAGTGTGTTACATTAATTGGTTTTCTTATGTTACATATCTGGGATAAATACCACTTATCATGGTTGTATAATTCTTCCAATGTGCTATTGTATTTAGTTTCCTTGTATGTTGTTGAGGAGTTTTGCATATATATTCATAAGAGGCATTGGTCTGTAATTTTCTTGTGGTTTATTTATCTGGTTTGAGAGTTCAGGTGATCTTGGCCTCATAGAATGAGGAAGTGTTCCCTCCTCTTCAATTTTTTGGAATGATTTGAGCAGGATTGGTGCTAAGTGTTCTTGGAATATTTGGTGAAATTCATCAGTGAAGGCATCTTTTTATGGACTTTTTCTTCTTGGAGATTTTTGATTACTGTAGCAATTGCTTTACTTATCATTGATCTTTTGAAGTCTGTGTAGGTAGTTTTTGGATTTCTAAGAATTTGTCCATTTCATCTAGGTTATAAATTGCTTGGTGTACAGTTGCTCTTAGTATCCCCTTATAATCTTTTTTCTATCTGTGGGATTGGTAATAATGTCCCCCCTTTCATTTCTGATTTGAATTACTTGCATCCTCTCATTTTTCTGTGCTAGTCAAGCTAAACGTTTTTGATTTTATTGATCTTTTCAAATAATTAAATTTTAGTTTTGTTGATTCTATTCTAGATACTCCAGTTGTGAAGTTAGGTCTCTGATATGAAATCTTTCTTCTTTGTAATGTAAGCGTTTAGAGCTATAAATTTCCCTTTCAGCACTTCCATTGCTGCATAATCTATAAGTTTTGGTATATTGTAATTTCAATTTCATTTGCCTCAAGATAGTTCCTAATTTCCTTTGTAATTTCTTGTTTGGCCCTTTGGTTGTTTAAGAGTGCATTGCTTAATTTCCACTTATTTCTGAATTTTCCAGTTCTACCTCTGTTATTGATTTCCATCTTCATTCAGTTGTGATTGGATAAGATACTATGTATGATTTCAATATTTTTAGTTTATTGCAACTTGTTTTGTGACTTAGCATATGGTCTGTTCTGGAGAACACATATTTATAATTGTTATTTCTTCTTGTTGAATTGACCCCTTTTTCAATATATTGTTACCTTCTTGTTCCTCATAACAGTTTTTGATTTAAAGTCTATTTTATCTGATATTGGTATAGCTACTCTCTTTTTTGGGTACTGTTTGCATGGTATATATTTTTTTACAGGCTTTCACTTTCAGCCTACTTGTATCTTTGAATGAAGTGGATCTCTTATAACAGCCTGTTGTTGGGTTATACTTTTTTCCCATTCTGTCAATCTCTGCCTTTTGACTGGGGCATTTAATCCAATACATTTAAATTAACTACTGATAATTCATGACCTTCTGCCATTTTGGTATTTGCCCTTTCTATTTCTTAAGCCTTTTTTGGTCCCTCAGTTCATCCATTAATGATTATTTCATATTAATTTGATTTTTGTATTGAGGCATTTTGAGTACTTTCTCATTTGTTTACGTATACATATATTTTTTATATATTTTCTTTGTTGTTACCATGGAGCTAAATTTAATATCCTAAATCTTTAGCAATCATACTGGATTTGATACCAACTTAACTTCAATAGCATATACATACACTCATTCTATACCCCTCCATCCCCCAACCTTTTTTGTAGTTGTTACAAATCATGTCTTTAAACCTTGAATATCAAAAACTATAGATTTATCATAATTTTTATGCAGTTGCATTATATATGTTTTTATGCATTTTGTGCATAAGAATATATATAATTTTTAGTATATATATAATTATATAATTTTTGGACTTACATTCCAAAAAATATAATAAAATAGTATTGACATTTTAAACTACCCATATGGTTACCTTTACAAGAGGTCTTTATTTCTCTGTGCCACTTCAGTCCACTGCCTAGCGTACTTTCCTTTCTCTCTGAAGAACTCCCTTTAGTATTGCTTGCAGGACAGATCTATTGGTGGTTAATGCCCTGAATTTCTGTTTATCTGGGAATGTCTTAAACTCTCCCTCATTTTTGAAATAAAGTCTCACTTGATATAAAATTATTGGTTGGAAATTTATTACTTTCAGCATGTTAAATATTTCATTCCACTACCTTCTTGCTTCCATGGTTTGTGATGAAAAATCAGAACTTAATGTTATTGGGATTTCCTTTTACAAAACACATTGCTTTTCCCTAGCAGCTCTCAGGACACGTCCCTTGTCCTTGAAATTCCACAGTTAGACTGCTGTGTGTCTGTGTGTGGGTCTCTTCGAGTTCATCTTGTTTGGGCTTCATTGGGATTCTTGAATATGCATATTATGTCTTTCATTAAATTTAGGAAGAGTTCTGCCATCATTTCTTTGAATATTCCTTCTTCCCTTTTCTTTCCTCTCCTTTGGGATTCCCATAATTCACATATTGGTATACTTTGATGGTGTTTCACAAGTCTTTTAAGCTCTGTTCCCTTTTAAAAAATTATTTATTTTCTTTCTGCTCCTCAGCCTTAATCATTACAATTGTATTGTCTTAAAGTTAACTGATTCTTTCTCCTGCTATTTCCAGTCTGCAGTTGAAACCCTCTAGGGAATTTTTCCTTTCAGATATTTGGTCTTCAACTTCAGTATTTCTGTTTGGTTCATTTTTAAAATTTCTATCTTTTCCTTAAGATTCTCATGTATTCATTCTTAATTTTCCTGATATCCTTTAGTTCTTTCTCTTTGTTTTTCTTTATTTTCTTGAGAATATTGAGGATCATTTTTTTAAATCATTTTCCAGTACGGCCAAAGTCTGGTCCTCTTCATTAATGGCCTGTATATTTTTATCTTGATCCTTTAAATGGACCATAATTTCTTTGTTTTCCTTGTAATATTTTGTTGTACACTATCCATTTTGATATTTGAAAGTGTTAACTCTGGGATTTATCCCCTGAGCTGTCTGTTCCATAATTTTGTATCCAGATAGTGATATGACAAAGATTTCCTTGAGTGCCAGGCACTAATAAAAACATATAAATCAATGCAAAAAGACCTTTAATAGTCCTTGCAATTTGGCTCTGCCTTGGCTGATGCCTTCTTTCAGCATTTAGCCCACCTGTCAAGATCAGTCTGAGGCAAATGTGAAGTATGGGTCCTCTCTGTTGTTTCTGGGCCTGTGTCTTGGCCTGGGCTTGTGGTTGCTTGTGGCTTTAGAAATTTCCCTGTTCAAACAAATTTGAGAGCCACTCTACTCCCTATGAAATAGAATTTCTCTACCTCCTGGTTGCTTTCTTGTATGACTTAAAGCAGGTAATCCTTTGCTCCAGGCCAATTTGACTTAAATGTTTTCTACACTACTTTAGCTATTTTCATGCTGCTTCTGCCTGTTAGGCAAGTTCTGGGAAAGTTAGCTAGGGAGGTATTTCCTAGTTCCATCTCTCAGGCTGCCACCCTGTTGATTGGCAGTGACATACAGACACCACAGTATGCTCCGAGGGGCTACTGCATTCCCTCAGAAGCAGAGTGAGTGATACACAATGCGAACACATGGCAGTTCCACACCATGCCAGGGAGGGGGTAAGATAGAGACCAGCAGGGTGTCAGAATCTTCTCCTACTGTGTTTTAAAGCTGCATTTTCCTGATTCGGCAATCCTTTAGTTACTGCAGCCCTTTAACTGTTTTCCAGAATTCTGAGGAGATGTCTCTGCCAGTTTTTGCTAGTTGTTCAAAGACTGTTGGGGAAAGGCACCCTGGAGCATCTTAGGCCACTATCTTCATCCACCAGAATCATAAGGCTAATATTGCTGATATTCCTGTTCCCACATACAATATTGTTCAGTTTTCCATTAGGAGTTTGGAGCCAAGCATCCAAAAAGAGTCCTTTTGTTCCAAGATGCTGATACCCATTTTGCAGGTTTTGTTGTGTATGCATAGGTGTTAATGACCAACCCCTCACTGAGAGACTGCCTCCTTGGAGACTCATCCTGACTTTTAGAGGTGTTAAAATGTTAAAAATAAATAAAATGCATCTCAGAATCAATGAAATGAATGAATGTATGCATGGAATGAATACATGCTATTATTAATCTGCCCCCACTCTCTCTCTTCTTCCCACCACTCAATCCCACACACTCTTATTCTAAACTTTGAAATTTTGTGTATTGGACCAGATCCTCTTGCAACTCTGGGCTGTTGTATTAATTACTATTCACTCTGCATAAAATATGAGTCTCTTCTCTATTCTCAAACCAAGGTTATTATTTCCTGATCCAATTTAAGTGCCATCTCCAAATCTCCCTCATTACCCCACATAATCTTGGCTTTTACCTCTTTTGTGCTCTTTGGAGCGTTTTGCATATACCCATTTTAATAAGTTACATCTCTTTGTAATTGCATGGTCAAGGATAAGGATCAATCATGTGGTATTTTCTCTGTACCCTTGCTGCTTGCACACAGTATTATTCAACAAAACTTGAAAAAATATAATTTGATATATTTCCTTCCTCCATTGTAATGAGATGAATATGCAAGTAAATTTAGCATGGAGTGAGAAAGCAATGTTCCAAGGTTGTACTGGAGGGATTTCTGTTACTACTGCTTTTATAATACTAGCAGTCTTTGTCAGGCATCATCTAACAAAGGGATTGTTGTTCTGCTTCTTTCAGAAATGTCATGGTAAAATATTTAAGTTTAGCATTGGTCAAGGTCTACATTTTATTAAAAAAAATGACAAAAATCTAATCCAATATTTACATACATTTCATTAGTATTGTATGATCTATTTGTTAAATAATAACATATCTTTATAATTTTCTCCATAAAATCAATCCAGAGAATAGAGCCTGAAAGAGACAAAAACAATTCCAGGGCCTTTAGGAGTAAGTTTAAAGGCTCAGTTGCTATATTACCTATTGATAAAAACATTAACCAGGATCAAATTCATGTCCTTTAAAATTGTCTTCTCATTTCGTTAACAAGAGTCAATACCAAGGGTCTGTGTCCAAATCTCTAATGTTAGCCATAAGTCATACTATTTATAGATGCTAATATAATTCAATACTGACAAAGGTAATGCTTCTCTAGAATACTGCTACTGAAAATATTGTCTGGTCCAACCTGAGTCAGACACATGGTATACTGGCTAGAAATTCAGCCTCCTGGGGCCACACTCACAGCTGCTAATGCCCTTGATTCTGGGTTATTCTTTTATACAAAGAAGTTCAATATGTGTTTTTAGATTATGATACACTGAACCTCTTACCACAGAAGATATATTAATATTTTCCATGTGGTCCTAGGTTAATTCTCATATTCCAATAGGATTTCTCTCCCAGGCTATAAAAATATGTTCTAAGTCCCATAATTCAAAACTTTGAAAAATCTTTTTCTATAATGTCTTAAATCATTAGTTTTTTACCATTAAATGCTTGTGTAACCTTGAGGATATTTCACTTGAATCTGTACACCTGGGGAGTTAATTACCCTCACTTTGAATATATTTAGAAGGACTAAAAAAAGATCATTTTGTGTTGTATGCTTTCCAGAGGAAATGATCTATCATAGAGAATTAAACAGAGAACTTTTAAAAAACAATTCTGAGTTACTGCCAGCACTCAGAAAAAGAGGTGTGAGTCATCATAGGTCACCCAGAGGATGGAGACGTAGCTGGAAATAGAATGCAGATATCGTCCTTCCTTATTGTGCCCACTTGCCTCCTTCCTCTGACAGTTCTGAAATCTATTCATTGAGTCATATGACCATGCCATAGTGTGGCTGTTTCCTGACAGCTTTTCATTAGGGATTTTCAGGACTTTTTTTAGGATAGTCAGCAGAAGCAGATTAGTATTATTTACTAGAAAATCACTGTATTATTTACACGATGAAAAGGACACTTGAAGAAAATGGTTAAATAATTGAACTTGAATATATCTGGCACTGTTGGCTGGTTTTATTCACATTGATAAAATAATTACCTTGGAAATTATTTATTGACATCAATGTAGTTTTTTAAAAAGGGGGAAAAATTGAATCTACCTTGATGAGCTGTTGTGGATCTTTCCCTCCAAACCATGATATCACCTACATTTTTTGTTTACAGATTGTGAACATCCATCCATAATAAACACAACAGTAAATTAGGCAGATGATTTATACCTCTTGAGTCTAGTTAGCTAATCCCATTTCTCAGCCCCTCTTTTGACTGATCTTTTACCAGAATTTTAGTTCAGTTAAAGGATGGCAAATGAATGGAAGCCCAGGAAAGTAGGAGACCAAATAGATGTGTGTGTGTGTGTGTGTGTGTGTGTGTTCTCATATTTATTTAATTATTGTATTTATTGTATTCCTTTTATACAAAAATGCATCATCGAGTTTACCCCTAATTCAGTGTCTAAGACATCTGATCGTTGTTAGCAAACATTTCAGACAATTTTCACCAATTTCTTAGTTCACTTCTTAAGCCAGGATTTATTCATTTAATATCTTCTTACCTATCAAACACCTCCAACCTGCCAGCCACTATGCTAGGCACTGGGACTTCCTGATGAGCAAGATAATTCCTTCCCTTTAACCACCTTGCTCTTCTACCATTTTGGGTTGGATTTCCAACATCACATGTTAGAAGAATCTTCTCTTTCCTGTCCCTATCTATAGTGTGATAACCTTTTTCTGTCCTATTAAGGAGACTTTCACTAGGCAGGAAGACAGACCAGAATGTTGGAAAGCCCAGGACATAGCTTATCTGCTGTTTGTTTGGTTTAATATGTCTATAATGACATAGCCACATTCATACATGCCAGGTTTCTCCTGTTGCATCAGTTATAATGGTGTGTACTTCTTAATTCACTAAAAAACAATCTTTTAATTTAATCAAAGACATTGTCATAATAAACTGAAGACTAACAGAAAGATGACATCATGGTTAGCCCTCATTATTCATGAGGTGTCACAAGCTAGCTGTGCTGCACATGCTACAGTCACCAGGAGGTGAAGCATTCTTGGTTGTCTCTTTTCCTCTGGCTGTAGAGTTGATTGTCAACTCATCACAGACATTCACTCATTCTTTCCTCCATCCCTTAAAAAAAATGAATAGTGGGTGCCTTCTTAGAGGCAGGCACAGTATAAAGTATGAGAGATGAGAGATGCACAGTCTACAAGGCAGAGACAGGCCCCGCCCTCATGGACTTGTATGTCACTTGCTACTCATCTTTAATTTATTTTGACATCAGCAGCACAGTCAGTAACCTCACACATTGACAGTGACCAACAGAATAAGTCACTGGAAATCTGTTTGCATCTGAAAATATATGTGAAGATTTTCATAGCAATCCTGATGCTGCCGTGTCCTTCAGGAGCTGCCACCTTCAGTTTCCAAGCTGAGGATTAAATGCCATCATCATCTTTTTATGTAATAGAGATGTAACTCAAGGTACCCTATATTCTGCTTCCAGTTAACTGGGAACAGCATGGAAGGCAGAGAGGTCAATCCTAATGAAGCACAAAGACATGTGTTCTTTGCCCTATGTCCTTGCCTGGCATTTTGGTCTGTGCAAACATTTGTGCAAAGTAAAGTGTTAAGATCACCCACGGCCTTAGTTTCAGAAGTGGTTCTAAATAGTGACTAAGGCGGTTTAAAAGCAGTTTCTAAAGTGGCTAATACGCATGCCTCAAGCCTGGACAGAATCACATCTATTATGAGTGAAGCAATTTGAATAATTATTGTCATTTTATAAAAGTGAATTAATAAGCATGAGCTCTGCTGAGATGTCTCAGCATTTGGGGCATGTTCTTAATATGACTGATTAAGTAAAAGGCTTTCTGTGATGCAAAATCCTCCCTGATACTCATAATGTACCAGCCTAAGACAGGTGGCTGGCTGATCAACCAGTATCACCACCCCGCCCCCCCAAAATTTAGAAGTTTCCCAATCAACTATATGACATTTGCAATATGGAAACATCTTCAAAAGACCAGCACCTCCCATCATGCTGTAGAACAGATTTCAGACTACCCCTGGGCTGTGACAGAGCCATTCTATTTGGTGCCCCACTTCTGAGTCTGCATTCCTATGCTGTTGCCAGCATTATTTAGAAGTGCAAAATAAAGTCATTACCAAGGAGTCGCCATTGGTTTTGCAATAAAAATGCCCTTAGCTTTTATAGAACATTTCTTCCTGTTACCGATGCTGACACTGGCCAATTTTGTGACCTTGAGTAGTGCACTAGATTCTCAGAACTACAGTTTCCCCAGGAACCCAAGAGACACAGTGATGACTGACCTGCCCTATCTAAAGGATCAAATGTGATAATATATTAATCTCAGTCTACCAGATCACATACTGAGGGGCCTTACCCACAGCCACAACTCTGAGGTGTTTTTTGTTTGTTTATTCTTTTTTTTTTTTTTTACACCAACAGTGGATGATGGTAGAGGGGGCTGGTTGCCGGGGTGGGTGGTATTCTATTGAGTTGCAAGGTTTGGCCAGTACCTTTGCAGACTCCAATCTTTGTCATGTATAATAAAAGGAAAAGTACTTGACAAACTCAAAGTACCATAAACATTTAAACTATTAGTAGATTTTAGTAGTAATAAGTATAACCAGTTATATTCCTTCCAATAATGGCAGTATTTAGCATTTTTATAATTCTTTGTTATTTATACTTTTCTGTCATTTGTTACTTCCATTTTATAGATGAGAGAACTGATGCTCAGAGAGTTTAAATGATTTGTCAATACTATTTAGTAGCAGGCTCAGGATTCCCATCCACTCTTCTGCCTCCATATTCTATGCTGTTTCTACTACATCCTACTGCCTCCATAGGAACATGGGTAACTGGTCTCCTAAGCCCATATTTTGTCCACTTTAGGTAAACAAACCAGCAGGTCACAGACTGGCAGGAAAAAGTGTGGGGAGAGAAACTGGTTGCCAGCCTTAAGGCGAGACCCTCGTCTTTACTTAAATGACTTTTCCACTGGACTTTCAACTACAGTAGTCTCCATGCTGTGTATGTGTTTATGCTCTGTGTCCCTTTGGAGGGCCATAGCCATTATGCTATCTAAGAATTTTTTTTACCCTCCAAGAACTAATTTTGCTTAACAAGAATGCATGAGGATTCAGGATGAAAGGCCAAGCAGTCTACCTCTGTTGAGATAAGTGGCAAAGAGGTTGAGAGGATAATCGTTTCTAATTCTGCCTAGGTTCAAATCCTGGTTCTGCTTCTTCCAAGCTTTGCAACCTTGCTAAGTTCAGTGTTTCAGCTGGCAGTGAAACAGAGCTAGAGCACCTGCTTCATCATATTATACATATAACAACACCTAGCACATATCAAGAGCATAATAAATGCCTTACAATACTTTTTTGGTGTCCTTAATTGAGAATAGTGAAATCTGAGCTCTGTGCCTGACTCATTTGGGAAGAACAGAGTCAGTTGTTGCTCTGAGCCTCAGTTTCTTCATCTGTATGAAGGTGCTTCTGCGTAATTATAGGGGCTTCATCTATTTTCTTGATTCTTTAGTGAATTTGTCTTTTTTCTGTCACTTTTATATCGATTTTATTTTAACATACTAATTTCTAAAAAATCCCTAGTTATTTTCTCATTGTTTTGTCTTGGTTAAAGCTTATTTATTTGAACTGAGAATTTTCAGACAAAAGTATCATATTCCATGAATGTTTCCTTTGGTATAATAATAGCACTTTATGTTTTATGAAACATTTTTAAGCACAGTATTGCATGGGTCCTCAAAACATATTGTGATATAGGCATTTTATTCATATTTTGTGGTGAGCATACTGATTGCATAGTTATTGGAATAAAATTAAGCTAGGGGGAAGATATTCTAAGTTGTCTATTTCCAGACCACAAAATTAGTTCATGAGAAATGTGCATCTGTGAAATAAGAAGAGGCTTGTTGCCTCCATACTGAGTTTTGAATAAAACTGCAAAAATTTAAAAATTTAAAAATAAAAGACATGAAGAAGAAGCCATTTATTTCCTGACTTCTCTTATGTCTTTTTCTCTTATGTCTAGATTAGAGGAGCTTTTGACATGACAAATTTCAGGCTACTGCAGCCATTTCAAGAGATATGTCAGATTTCTTAGCAGTAGCATAGTAGAGTGGCAGTGAGAGAAACTTTCAGCAGTTCATCCATTTGCCTTTTCTTGTTGGTTTCACAGTTGTCGAATGGCAGGTCTTGCTTATCCTGCAACTGGAATAAATACCTCTATGTCATTTGTTTATTCATTCATTCATTCAGCAAATATTTCTTGAGCACCTAGTATATGTCAGGGCCAGAGGTGCTTCTTTACACAGTTGCCATGAATTGTCTTCTCTTGTCATTCTCTGTTCTGCATCACTCATCATGGGCTTATTCTTTGCTATTACTACATCTGTATTCATTCCTTCATTCAATGAGTGTTTATTGAGTAGCTGCAATATGTTAGGCACTCTTTTAAGCACTAGGGATAAAATAGTAAACAAAAAAGATAAAATTCTTTACCCCCAATGGAGCGCATTCTAGAAGGAAAGAGATAAGCAAGATATTTAAGTAAAATATGTAGGGTCAAAATTTTTTTTAGTACTAAGGAGAAAAAAACTAAGTAGGGAAAAGGGATATAAAATGTTGGGGCAGGGTGAAATTTTAGATGATGTGTTCATGGAAAGCCTCACTGTGGAAGTGATTAATGAGTCAATATCGGAAAGAAGTGCAGGAGCTAGCCACAAATGTCTGAGCGTTGAACACTTCCAGTGGAAGGAAAAGCTGTAAAAAGGCTTGAGTGCATTTTTGTGCATTTGAACAAAAGTGAAGAAAGAGGGCAATGTGATTGAAACAAAGTCATCAAGGGAAGGTGGAGGGGTAATGGGAGTTGAGGTCAGAAAGGCAATAGAAAACCAGGCCGTGTAGAGCCTTCTGAGTCATTGTGAGGACTTTGGCTTTAGTTCTGAGTGAGTTGGGAAGCCACTGGAGGGTACTGAGCAGGTGAGTGTCATGATGAGATTTGTCTTTTAACAGAATCACTTTGGCTGCTATGTTGAAACTAAACTAGGGCAGGACCGAGAGACTAGGTGAGAAATGATCTTGGCTTGGACTGGAGTAGTGGTGGTAGGAAGATAAGAAGTGGTCAAATTGTGCATATATTTTGACAGTACACCCTGCATTATTTGCTGATGAACCAGTTGTGGAATCTGAGAGGAAGGTCAAAGATAATCCCAAGGTCTTTGACTTGAGCACCTAGAAGACTAGAGTGGCCATGAACGTCTGAGGAATGTTGTTAGCAGTCAGCACCCTTTCTTCTCTATTGCTAGATTAAGAGTGAAATAATTCACCTACTTGAACACAGTGGCAGAATACTGTTATGGTGCTTTATCCAAGAAACAGTTTAGAGACTTGAGTTCTATTCCTGAATCTTCCATGGACTAGTCATGTGATGTATTACAAGCCATCTTGAGTCTCAAATTTATTTGTTCAAAATAATGATCAGGTATTATTTTCTCTGAAGCCTTTTCTAATGTCATTGTCCAAAGAGTATTAATCTCTTCTTTCACTTTACTACTTCTATACCTTGTACAAGTTTCTGCTATTCCATATATTATACTTTGCTGTTTGGCTTGTCTGTTTTCCTGGTAAGGAAATTTGATTGTTAGCGCAAATTTTTAATCATAGAGTGATATATTTGGGTTTATGTTTAATAGCACTCTGGCTACTTGTGGTGAATGGATTTCAGTTGGACAAGTAAAAAGCAAGGAGTCTGGTGATGATTTTAGTAATTGAGCCAAGAGATTATTAAGTCATGAGAAAATAAAACACATCAAAGTTAGTTGAAGTAAAAAGAATTTTATTCTAAGTGTTTCGATTTGCGAATGCTGCCATTAAGCACAATACCAGAAATGGATTGGCTTCTATAAAGGGAGTTTATTTGGGCACACAGTTACAGTCTTAAGGCCATAAAGTGTCCAAGGTAACTCATCAACAGTCGGGTGCCTTCACTGGAGGATGGCCAATGGCGTCCGGAAAACCTCTGTTAGCTGGGAAGGCATGTGGCTGTCATCTGCTCCAAGTTCTGGTTTCAAAGTGGCTTTCTCCAGGATGTTCCTCTCTAGGCTGCAGCTTCTCAAAAATGTCATACTTAGTTGCTGTTGGGGCATTTGTCCTCTCTTAGCTTCTCTGGAGCAAGAGTCTACTTTCAACAGCTGTCTTCAAACTGTTTCTCATCTGCAGCTCCTCTCTCAGCTCCTGTGCATTCTTCAAAGTGTCCCTCTTGGCTGTAGTAAGCTTGCTCCTTCTGTCTGAGCTTATATAGTGCTCTAGTAAACTAATCAAGGCCCATGCTGAATGGGCAGGGCCACACCTCCATGGAAACTATCCAATCAGAGTCATTACCCACAGTTGGGTGGGGCACATCTCCATGGAAACACTCAAAGAATTACAATCTAATCAACACTGATAGGTCTGCCCACACAAGATTGCATCAGAGATAATGCCATTTTGGGGGACATAATACATTCAAACTGGCACATTAAGGAATTCAGGGTATCTCATGAAAACCAAAGGCAGGGGGTATAGTCAGACCTCATAAGAAATTTGAACAGGGAACAGAATGTTGTCAGGAACCAATGAGATTATTCATATTCATATTCTCTCACCCTCTCTTCCTCCCTCCCTCCCTCTCTCTCTCATTGCATATAGACTCTCTGCTTTGACATATCTATGGCCAAACATGAGATTCTTGGCCCCACTTTACATAATTTCTCAGTTTGAATGCTTTAAGGTGATTATAAAGCTTCTCTGTGGTTATATAGATTCTGAGTCCAAATTGAAATTTTACTGAAGAGAATATTCAGTTGGCTCATCTTGGGTAATGTATCCACATCTGGTCCAGTCAGCAATGGCCAGAAATAGGCTAAGCCAGAGTAGTTAGATTAGAGTGCAGGTTCATTGGGAGCCACAGTTTTCATAGAAGGGCATGTATAGTCTTGACAGACAGCCCAATAGTTTTCTGCTACAATTATAGACAGCAGTATAAAGAAACAAGTATATATCGCCATGAGTAGACTTGAATGCTTGGAATGGCTAAGGTTAACTGAAAGAGTTTGAGTAAACAATACACCTTACTCAAACAAATATCAAGCTTGTGATTAATAGTGTCTACATTGTGTGTTGTATGATTGGGGCATCCTCCAAGTCTTTCTTCACATGTCATTGAAGAGAGGTTGGAACAAGTGTGATGTTCAAATACACAGTATTCATACTGTAGAAAATGTTTGGAAAGCATGAAATGGACATTAGGAGCTCAGGTTGTAGTAAGAATTAGGGTGATCAGGGTAGGTCTGTAGACTTCATTAAGGTGAGTGTAAGGGAAAACATTAATGAGGTGAGGGCATTAGCCAAACAGATCTCTGAGGGGGGAACATCCTAAGCAGGAAGACTAGCTAGAGGAAAATCTCTAAGGTGGAAACATGTTTGGCCTGTTGGAGGAGCAGCAAGAAGGTCAGAGTGGCAGCAGTACAATGAGTGAAAAGATGAGAAGTAGGAAAGGAGATCAGAGAAGTAAAAGGAGTGGAGGAAGCTTATCATAATTGTCCTGTAATCTATTGTTAGGACTCTGGTTGTTCTCTCAGTGGAAAGCGGAGCCATTGCAGAATTTTGAACAGATGAAGAACACATCTGTAAATATAAAATTTTCCCATATAAACATATCAAAAATATGTAAATACTATGAAGTTTGTGTATTGAAATGAGAAGATGCTCTACTGGGAAAATATAATGTAAAACATTCTTCATTATCCCTGCATTTTGAACATATAGCTAAGTTTTGGTAGCAGATTGGACATGAGTATGAATAGAAGAGAGAAATCAAGGATGATTGCAAGTATTTTGACCTAAGCAACTGGAAGAACGGAATTGCCTCCATTTGAGATGGGAAAAGCTTTGGGTGGAGCAGTTTGAAGGAAACAAAGGAAGTTCAGTCTGGACATGTTAAGGTGTGATGTATCCAAGTGGAGATGCCACTAGGTCAGATTTTGAATCTGGACTTTGGTAGAAGTCTAGTATGAAGACAAAAGTTTGGAATTTGTCAGCATAGAGAGGGTATTTTAAAGCCATGGCTTCACTTAGTGAGTGAGTGTTAAGTGGGAAGAGGACCAAGGACTCCCCTGGGGCTTCCAACATTAAGTGATCTTGGAGAAGAGGAGGATCTAGAAAAAGAAACTTCATAAAATGTACACATATTTTATATGTTTATGTGGAACAATGAAAAGGAAGAATCATTTTCCCAGAAACAACAGTATCTTCCTGTATCTTATTTGGTCTGTCTGATAACATGCCCATTCCTGAACTAATCACTGTGGCCAAGGGAAAACAATGTAGGGATTGGCTTACATCTGTATCACATGCTGTACCCCTAGATTTGGGTATAGAGCCAGCTTCACTTGAGGCATGTGACTGAAAGGGCAGAGGGGCTATTACTTGTAGGAAAAGAGATAGGTAGTTATAAGATGGAGGGTGAATGTATGCTAATTGACAAAAACAGCAGATATTCACTACAATCCTCAAATATGAATCAGTTTTATTCTAGAGATGGTAAATGCTCTTCAGCATGTGACAAATTTACTGCCATAGTAAATGTTATATTTACATGTTAGGAAAAAAACTTGCTATCCCATGCTTAGGTCATGGAGGAGTCTTGCACAATTAAATTATATTAATCTATCACTCTAGTCACTCCCGGTAGATGTATCTTGTTTTCTTCTAAAGTTAACAATCCTTTGTCTAAACATCAGTGTCCAATGGTTATATTTCTCAAGAATTTCTCCCTAGTAAACTGGAGTAATCAGTAGTCTCACTCCTTATTATCCTTTGGTCTGGGCTGCTGATGATTGAATTTTTGCAGCTGTTCTTTTTATCCTTGTATTTTGGGTTTTAAGTTTATTTGGTTGGTTGTTTCCTAACAATGAGCCATGTTGCAAACTGCCTAACCAGAGCAGGCATTTTGAATTCCATCATTTGGGGAGGGCATGGGGACAGCTTACCAAATTGCCCATCTCTAGTATGGCTTATAAAATATGATTTGTTTACCTATTTTGAGTTGAGTTTGTCATGAAATGATTGACAGGAAAGGCTATAAAAATGTACTATTCAGAAAAGGAGAGGAAACTCTTTCTCTGAACTGATTAAATTGATTCTTGTTTTGAACCTCATGTTGGATAAAATGACCACTCAAGCTTTCTTTTAGCCTTAAGGCAGGATGGAAGTTAATGCCACGGCACTAATAAGCTGCTGCCACAACCAGGCACCTGGTAAATGCCTTTTGATGATGGTGATTAAATAAAGGTCAAAGAATATCACTGCATCCTAATGGTAGTCATCACACAGCATCAGCCTTTCTCCTGGTGCCTTTGAAAACACCACTTAAAAAGCCTGTAAAAAAATGTGTGTTTTGTTTAGGCAGCAAATACTTTCATTAGGCATCTCAGTGTTTCTTCAGAAAAATAAAACAAATGTTAGGGCTCTGAGTACTAGATTGCAGGTTTAAAAGAAAACTAAATGTAACCTTTTGTTATGTAAAATAATTAACTCCAAAGATAACCATAAAGGCTTTCTTTTAACACAAGCGTATGTCTATCCATTTTCTAGGGGGCTCCAAAAAGAGCCATGTGATATGACCACAAATCTATAGAGAAAAAAAGACACTTTAATAAAGCAGAAGTTAACAGTGTATAATTTCTAGTGGAAAGTGCAGACGTTTGGAAAGAGCATTATTTTCATATTCCAGAAGACAAAGCTGAGTAGTACAAAAAATTGTCACAATACTTTTAAACAATTGCCTATCGAATTATTCCTATACATTAAATGTCTGGATGCTCATCACAGGGGTAAGTTTCAGTCCTGCCTGTTCAATACTCTGGTGAGAAATACCAGATGAGAAGCCCTCACTTTCTTTCCTATTTTCCCAGTGCCTTTTTTTGGCCACTGACGTGAGCACCACAGCTGTTAGTGGAAGGCAGAGAGGCTATCCAATTTAAAAGCAAAAGTTTGATTACTCAATTGCACTATGCTATTATGAATCCTATGAGAAATGTATGCCTATTGTATTTTATGTTAATACTAGACTGTTCTAGAATACAGTCCCTTAGGACTGACAACAGATGGACACTGTAATCCAAAGAATTTTTAGATTTACCTGGTAAATCACCACCTCACATATGACAGGAGTGTAAACTTGTAGTGTACTTGGACGGCACATCTTTTCAGCACTTCGTTGTGGACAGCAGCATACTATTGTGTGATTAGGAGGTTTTATGGCAATCTAAATAAGAGCATTTTAACAAGATCCCTATGTGCATTCAAATAACTCTGGAGATAGACTACCTGGGATTAATATACCAGCTCCAACCATCACAAGCTGGTCAAGAAATCAACCCGAGGTCCGCATCTGGCTCACTGCCTGTTTTTATATGGCCCATGACCTAAGAATGGTTTGTCCATGGTTGAAGAGTTGAAAAAATCAAAAGAAGAATAATGTTTTGTGACACATGAAAATTATATGAAACTAAAATTTATTGTCCATAAATAAACTTTTATTAGAACATGGCCAAACTCATTTATTTATGTATTGTCTATGACTGCTTTAGTGCTACAGTAGAAGAGTAATTGCAACAGACCTTAAGGTCTGCGAAGCCAAAAGTATTTACTGTCTGTCCCTTTACAGAAAAATTTGCCAACCCCTGAGCTAAGTGATTGTAGTTAAATTACTTCAATTTTCTGTGCTTCAGTTTCCTCATATGTGGTTAACAAATTAGGACCTGTTTCAAAGAGTTTTCATGAGAGAAGAGGCTGCATAGTGTAGTAGTCACAAGCATAGATTCTTCAGCCAAACTAAATTTAAATATTGGGCTACCATTTAGTAGTTGTTGGCCTGGGCAAATTACCTAACCTCTCTGTGCCTCAGTTCTGTCATCTGTAAAATGAAAAAAATATAGTATACTCCTTATAAAATTACTGCAAAATTCAATGAGTTAGTACAAGTGAAAAATTTAAAGCGGTCTTGCATTACTGATATAATTTTATTATTAGTAGTAGTGTCATGATTAATCTACCTCATATGATTATTATAAGAATTAAATTAGATAATCAATGTGAAACTTAGGGCATTTCAATAAATGTTAGCTGTTGTTGCTGATGATTAGCCACTTTTCCAACTATAACGTATCAGTGTATCTGATTCTCAGGTTGGTTAGGGATTGGAAGGCTATCAGAATAGAAGGAAGGAAGAGGAAAGTAATTTGGAAAGGCCTTGCTTGTGATTGATAGAGTATTTACTTATACATTTAAAATCATTGATAAAACTAATACTAACTAAACAAATAATTTACTAGCAGTACAGTCTTAAGTGGCCTTGTCATTTTAAAAAGTGGACACCATTAATTATCAGTGTGTGACAGATGTAACTGGCAATTCAATAGGCTAAAGTATGACTGAAGAAGTCTTTTTTTTAAAAAAAAATTGTAGTAACATATATACAACATAAATTTTCCATTTTAACCACTTTCAATTTTATAATTCAGTGGTATTGATTAAATTCACATTGTTGTGCTACCATCACCAACATCCATTACCCTAACTACTTTTTGTTTGTAGCATTATTTCACAAAGCACACCATCCTTAATATATTTGAAAAAAAAAAACTGACAAGCCTGTAACCAGACTGCCATGAGTTCAAAATTATTGGATTCCAAGTAGATTACTTTTTACTACATTATGTACTTCAGGCTACATCAGATCACCAAAAGTTGGCGTTTTGCAAGATTGTATTTTAATTTACACTTGCAAAGCAGAATAAAATGGTAATAGAAATAGCTCATGATTGAATTCTTTTGTGTCTGAACAGTAAGTAGAAAGTGCTAGGCAGAAAGAACACCTATAAAAAAAAGATGAAATGCAGTAATTGGTTAGAAAAGTTCGTTTTCTTTAGAGATAAAGACTGGATTCAGTTTCACACAGAAAAAGAGAACATTTTAGGATGTGGGCTGGGTAAATATAGAATGAGAATTTAGTGAGAGAGTCCTAGTGCCTTTAACTAGTTAATAGTTAAGTTTAACATGATCTATATGATTATTTCTAAAAGTAATTTTATTATAAGAAAGAACTGTTATATAATTTCTCCTACTGCTTTTTATTCATTATAAAGCCAGCATAACTTTTTAGCAGTAAGAAAAGGTTTTCCTGCAAGTGAAAGTGAAAAATTAGAATATGTTTCTAAGAAAAGTTGGGGAATGTGTGTTTATGTGTATGTGTATCTGTGTGAGTACTTTCTTCTAAATTAGATTTGATTGCATTTAAATAATCTATGATAGTTTAAGTCCTTATCCAATTCCCTTCCAGTCCTGTAACTTTGGTAATTTATAGATATTATTCTTTGAATAATATATGAATTCAACATCCACATCCTCAGAAGTGGAAGAAAAAGGGTGACTTTTCACTAGATGGATCACTCTTACAACTCCATCCTAGCTTAATATTACACTAACTTTTTAAAATACAGTATCAATAACAAGCTTTTTCAGTCTCAATAATTAATATATGACCTGAATATTACTGTGTTGGTATCTGTCTTATATTGTCCATTTTTCGAGGCCTGTGCCCATTTAATTTCTTTTGGAAATCAGTAACAACCTTATGCTGCTGATAATTATGCATGCTACACTATGGCTATGCCTAATGGAATCATAAATTACAATCTTTCATTCAATTCCCATTGACATACTATATGCAATGTGTCATCTGCCTAATGAGTCTTTACTGCCCTCTATAGTGTCACTTTAGATTCTATCATCACATTTTCTAAATATCTAAAAAGAAGTGATTACTTTCACTAAATTCCCTTGCAAGGCTGCATTGTATAATTCCAAGGGCACCATTAGCCTCCTGGAATTGTGCAGTTGCACAATCTGCCTGGCCATACATGGCAGCCATGTTATTATCTTGATTGCATAAACACATAAGCACCGAAGAATTCAACTTTGGGTATGTACGTTCACTATTCAGAGATGGCCAATCAATTTTTATAGAATTTACATTTAGTAGCCTTTGAATAAAGATGCAGGATTTCATTACAAGACTCAGTTGCTGTAAATTTAATTAGTATTCACCACTGTTTTATTCTTTATCAGTTCACATTTATTCCTGAACTGGAAGCAACACTTAGGAATATCAAGATTTGGACTCACCAAAAGATTAAAGTTTTAAACTTGATTTAAAGAGCAAACCCAAGAGACTCTACTGAGAATATAAATGGTTTTGGCATATTTACATTGCAGTCTTTTCAGTTGTAAGCTTGGTTTCTTAATGTAGGCAGAAGCTGTAGAAGTTGTCATAGTGTATTATAAGCATTTGCCACTTCTTGACATCTCTATATTTTTAACAACTGCAGTAGCAATGCCTCAGATTTCTAGAATGCTCCCTTCCCTCAGAGTGATTCCTAAAGAAGTGATTAATTTTCTTATTAATCCTTAAGTTATATGTGACAAGCAATTGAGAAGGGATGGAAATAAGATCAAGAAAAAAGAGAGGAGATGCCCAGAAAGATCAACTGACTATTAACATCATGCACCAATACAACAGAGCCAACTCAGATCGCTTACTTCTCCGCCTTGCTGTATTTCCCAAATTAGGTTGTTACTAAAATTTAAATCTGTTACAGCTATTTCACTAAAGTGTGTTTAGATCATGGTGTCTTGAATAATTGGGTGGTTTATGACACCTAGGATCCTCAGCATTAAAGATTGGATAGTGAATGGGCCTTAGAAGGCTGTTCTAGTTTGCTATGCTGCCAGAACGCCGAACACCAGAGATGGATTGGCTTTTGTAAAACAGGGTTTATTTGGTTACACAGTTACAGTCTTAAGGCCATAAAGTGTCCAAGGTAACACATCAGCAATCAGATACCTTTACTGGAGGATGGCCAATGGTGTCCGGAGAACCTCTGCAGGCTAGGAAGGCACCTGGCTGGCGTCTGCTCCAAAGTTCTGGTTTCAAAATGGCTTTCTCCCAGGATGTTCCTCTCTAGGCTGCAATTCCTCAAAAATGTCACTCTTAGACTGCTCTTTGGGTGTTTTTCCTCTCTTAGCTTCTCCAGGGCAAAAGTCTGCATTCAACGGCCGTCTTCAAACTGTCTCTCATCTGCAGCTCTTCTTCTCAGCTCCTGTTCGTTCTTCAAAGTGTCCCTCTTGGCTGTAGCTCCTCTTCAAAATGTCACTGTCAGCTGCACTGAGTTCTTTCTGTTTTTCAGCTCATTTGTATGGCTCGACTGATCAAGGCCCACCCTGAATGGGTGGGGCCACGCCTCCATGGATAGTATCTCATCAGTGTTATCACCCACAGTTGGGTGGGGCACATCTCCACAGAAACACTCAAAGAATTACAATCTAATTAACACTGATAGGTCCACCCACACAAGATTACATCAAAGATAATGGTGTTTGGGGGGATATAATACATTCAAACTGGCACAAAGGCCTTATACTGAAACTACATATGTAGCATCATTTTCCCATTTTCTTCTACCTCTTTAATTCTACCTGGTAGATTTAAACAAGGAGGCTTTAAGAAACTTTATTTTAAAATAAGAAGAAGAAGAACAGAAAACTGCATTAAAAACGTAGAACAATAGAGAAAGGCTGGACCAGAAACATAATAATAACCCTATATAGAAGGTTTTGATATTGATGCTTCTGTAGACACAAAGCTTTTTAAGACCATATTGCACGGTTCTCCAGTTTTTAAGTAGCTCCAGTATGAACATCTGACTTGCTCATTTCTAAGTGCTGGCAGGACTCGAAATTGAGAACAAATAAGAAGTGTCTTTGGACTTGAGAACCAGGAGGGTAAATTCTTAAGATGAACCATAGGGGAGGAAGGGTGCATCCAAAGAGCTTTTGAGAAAGGAAAGTATAAATCATCCTCTGCATGGAGCAACTCAATTTTACCCCTATTTCTTTGACATTTTAACCTATTTTACTTTGAAAAATGTTATCTAAAGTATACCTTTTCTGGACTTATAGTTTGATTTCTATTTAGTCAATATCTGTCTTAGAATAACATTAATTAGTTAATCATTAATTATATTTATTTTATGTATTTTACTTACATTATAGCCATTAATACTTATTCTGTGGCATCGTCCTCCCAATAGCCATGAATATGAATTATTAGTGGGTTAAGTAATTAATTCTAATTTTCCTATATACTTATGATGCTATTTGGTTTCCATGAGTAGGATATATAGTTTGAGACATTTTTTTCAATATGAGTAATAGAGATCCCTAGTTCATGCATATTTTCCATATGGTGCTATTGTGTCAATTAGAGAAAGGCATCCCTTCCTCAAGACATTTAAATGCCATTATACTGGAAAATTATCATGATAAAGATACAAATATATTATAGCTATGATATGAGTGATACCGCCTAGAATGATGCAGTGCCAACCTATAGATTCCACATGGCAGCCCTTATCCTACTTATGTTTAAGGAGTGCTTGTAAGCCAGCTGACCAAAGTTATTTACAGAGAAGACTAACAAAACAGGGTTTGGATCCATGAAATTGTCGTTACTAACACTACCAATTTAAACTCCTAATAAAAGCTTCCCAACTGTTCCTACAGTACATCCATTTGTTAGTTATATCCAGATATTATAATTAACTCACATATATGAAGTGATTTTAGATTCATAACTTCGCAATATTTATCAATACCCACAGAGTAAGAGGCATAATCTTTTACCTTATAGACTTATAAAGAAAGTGGAATATAAAATGCTCAGCTTTTGGGAATTGACATTATAATGTAATGCTTAAAATAAAATGAAAAATGCTCACTTACTTTATTAACCATGTTTCTCAGATGCAAGTGACCAAATCTAACTCAGGAAAAAAATTATTAGCTTACAAAATTGAGAAGTTTGGAGTAAGACTAGCTTCAGGCATGTATGAATCCAGGGTCTTAACAATGTCTCCCCCACTTCTATGTTTTATTCTCTCCTATATTTATTTTCCAAATTTGTCTCCATTTTTGAGAAGACCCACCCCTGGTCATGGTAAGCTAGCTGCTAGCAACTGCAGGTTTTTGTCATCATAATTTCATATCCTGAAAAAGGAAGCATCTTTCTTCTCAGTAAATCCGTAAAACTCCCAGTCCTGAGTGTCACTGGCCCAAAATAGGTCCTATGTCCATCCCCAAACCAATCACTGCAGTCAGGAGGATGGAATATTCTGTTTAGTGTAAATCTGAATTGTTTGTTCACCCCTGAGCTGGAGAAGTAGAGTTAGTCTCACTCGGACCATGGGGACTGCGAGTGGCTCATCAAAATAGCATATACATAGCATTCATTCATGCAATAATTCATCCATTAAACATTTTACTGAGTGTCAACTCTGACACAGGCACCATACCGGCTTTAAAAGCCTCATGACTATTTGATGGAGAAAAAGTACAAAATTGCTAAAAGGCTTAGCACAGTTCCCCTTGCTCTTTCTATACCACTGCATCTTGGTGGAGAATGTTTTAGCTATGGATACTCCTAAGGGCTGTGCTGTGTCTATGCTCTAAGACCCAAAGTATCTGGAAGACAAAAACAAAAGCAGGAATTAAAACCACTTCTCAAGGGAACCAGTCAAGAGAATCATTAATCAATGAGCAGGTAAAATTTTGAGGCAGTGTGGGTGGAGTATTGGGGAGAACAAGAGTTTGGAATCAGACAAATCTAGGCTCAAATCCCATCTCTAATCCTGGCAAGCTCAGTGACACTGATGAAGTTATGTAGATTCTCTAAACTAATACTTCTCTTTTTGAAATGGGATAATAATACCAAGTTCTTAAGTTCATTATATGAATGACCTGCATAGTGCCATTTATTAATGGTAGGCAATTAATAAATATTGATTTCCTTATTACTAGATTGACACACCATTTTCAGTAGTGTAGTTTGATGGACATCCAGTTTATCAGTTACATAGAAGAGAAAGAACTAAAATCTTGTTCTTTGTCTCCCTTATTAACTCGGGAATTTCTTTTGTTAACACTCATTTTGATTTTCACTTCACTATGAATCTTCTCTTCCAGGCTTCAAAGACTCTTTCAAATGAGCAGTAGCTTTATACATGTCACAGTGTGAAGGCGTTTAGACCAGTTCGTTTAGTAATGAGCAGAATGGGTCTTGCCAGATATAATTTCCTTAATGTTTACTTGCCTGGGCCTTCAACTACTATAAAGATAAAATAATCAACATAGCTAATGAAGTAGAACTTTTGAAAGTGCTTTGAAAACTGCCAAGCAATATCAGGTTACTTGGTCATCTTACTCTTGTAGGTAAACATGCATCAACTGTTCTGAACACTAGAGACTTAGAACTAAAGAAATAAGATTGCTTTCTGACAGGTAAACTGTAAAGCTAATGTTATGTATCAGAGCAGGACAAGAATTGACACTGAGGGTATTTACATGTCCATACAAGAGAAAAGAAAGTGTAAAGTAATGGAAAGAAACCATGGCAACCTAGTGAGGAAATTCCTGACAGGACACCGCTGGCACCATCCCAAGTAGAGAGATGTTGTTATGGAACCCGAACACAATTTCTTTTAGAAAATAGAAAGTCCGTCCCAATAACTCCATGAAAGTAGCCATTAAAATCATCCACTTAACTCCATGCTCACCAAGCAAGCTTCCAGTTATTATCTGGATCTGAATTATAGCTTGCATATAGGCAAATGGAGTATATCTATTCCACTTAAAGCCAAGTTGGTTGTAAATTAATGACTTGGCATTATAATTTTAATGTATTAGTCTCCTGTAAATCTGATTATCTATAGACTTTCTCCTGTAGATTATCAATTCAATTTTCCAGCCCACAAAGCTTTGGACCAGATTCTGGGAAATGGTGATGTTATCACAGTCTAAGTAGAAGGATCTATCTGGAGAGCCAGCAGCCTTCCCCAGGTATCCTTGCCAAGAACCTATCCATTCAAAATGAAGCAGTTCTACCTAGACTCTAATAAAATGACTAAATTCACATTTACTTTTCAAGGGTTTGGGTGAAAGTCACTGGATTTTTTTGTTAGCTTCTTCTATGTATTAAAAAATTACGATTAATTTTAAAAGCATTTGGTTTTAACTGGTGAATAAACAATTCCTCACTGGGTTGTACTAATTTCTTATTTAAATGTTTCTTTAGGTTTTGGGGTTGTTTGTTTTGCAAACGTTTGCCAGTAACTGAATTTTCATTGTATTGAAAGTTATCAACATTATTTTATTAAGGAAAAAGCTTAGTCTTGCTGGAAAAACCCAAGCACCTCTTGGCCTCATAAACTGAATGTTTTGAGTTCAGAAATGTTGCCTGACTGATTGAATTTAAGGTCAGGAATTATTTCTTAGTAACTTTAAATGTTAATCATTTTTTTAAGTTCTTGATAAACTAAAAATCTTTGTCCTAAGTAATCGAAATATACAAAATAAAAAATCATTAACTTTAATGGTGGATTCTTTGTCTGAAAGTCGAAATAGGCAAATCTTTGTAAAATTGCAAATGTATTTTATATACAAATAATGACAGCACTATTTTTTCAGACTATTTAAGGTCATTCTCCTTTATAACCCTGTCCCTCCTAACATGGCATCTTCTCTGATAAATTTGCAAGTTTCTTGTGGTACCCATGAAATAGAAATTTAAAACACCAAGCATCCATATGTGAGGATACAGTGACTTGCCCTTAATTTGCTCTGTGCATAAATGCTTTCCTGTGGCATTCTCTTCCTCATGGCATTTATTAGCCTAAAAAGTTTGTCTTCTCCTACGCATAATCTTCAGTTCCCCAGTGACTAGAATCTAGTCTTCAAAGTTATGAATAATCCTTTACAAATCGAAACTGTGGACAGTTCTATGCACCACAGGATCTCTTACTAGAAAAGCAGTTTGGAGGAACATAAGAACTGCATTCCCAGATGGGAGGGGATTGATAGGGAGTGAGAGAGAACCAGTGAGGGGCATGGCACTCTTTGGTCCTCTGGCTGCTGTGCAATATTCTAATCAGCCAATAATATGAAGAGGGAGGACAGAACTACCAACAGCAAGATAGTATGGCTGAACACAGAGGAAGAAGATAAGATCACATGGGAGGAGACAGGGAAGAGGGGATGTGGGTCTGAGCTGTTTTCCAGGAGACAGTGGAGAGAGAAGCAAGGGAGCAACTGCCATCAGTTTACTGGGTAATGAGAAGGACATGAGGGAAAGAGAAGACATTTACAATGTTTGATCAGCATTAAGAGTGCATGTTCCCTCGTCATTTCCTCTAGACAGCAAATACAAAAAGTGCTGACCCTCTGATGCATAGAGCCAACCGTCACCTGCAAGTTTCCGTTTTGACTCCCATAGATACCTCAAGCATGGCATCTACAACTGACCTAATCACCTGCCCTTCTTTCTCCCCTACCCCAAGCACTGCTTAAGATGCTCCTCTTCTGGTGCACCCATCCCAACAAATTAAATTAGTCTCCCACGCCAAAAACCCAGTCGTCATCCTTCCCTGTTTTTCTCTCTCCATTTTTATGTTCTTTGTTACCAGCATATCTAAGATCACTGGATTATCTGAACTAGAATCCCCTGGAGAACTTTTTAAAAATGCTATTCTACAGAATCAGGACCTCTGGGATGGAGTACAGGAATCAGCATAGTTAATTAACTTCCTGGGTGATTCTTATATTAGCCAAAATTGGAAAAATCTCAGGCCACACCAAATTTCTTGATTTTTCTTAATTATTTCTTGCTCTTTTTGGACTGTACATTTCAAAGTGCTTTTCTCCTTTCCTTGCATGAAAGTGTTTCTGACCATACTTATTTCCTATGTTTTAGGGTTTTGGTGTCTACTGATTGAGTATCAAGGGTATTTTTTACATTCTAGTTTGATGTTTCTAGCCATTATAGGAGGGGAGATTGAAAGAAAACTGAGGTGAGAACTAAGATGAATTTATTATTACATTACCAAAACAGCTCCATGAGGCAATATAAGCTAAAGACAAGAAAGCACTCTTTGAAGTCTATGACTAAACCCCAGTTCTGCAATGTACAATTTGTATGATCCTGCCTAGGACACTCAACCACTCTAAGCCTCAGTTCCTCATTTATGAAAAGGGGATGATTATAGATATCTTAAAGATTCATAATGAGAATTATATCAGAAAATATTTGAAAGGACTTAGAGATCTGAAAATAGTAAACACTGATTGGCTTATTATTATTGGCCCCATTTTACAGGTGAGTCACCTGAGGATGGAGAAAGTAAAGGAACAAGCTGTGGATCATGGCTTATAAGCCACAGGAAGAAGGCACCTCCCACCCCTGTCTGCCTCCTTCTGCAGCCTAGCTTTTTCCTACTAGATAGCCCCATGCCTTCTAGAATCCCAGAGGTTTGCAGAATTAGGATTTTAGTTCTTTTTGTTGTTGTTTTTGGTAGCACTTAATCAGTAAAAATTGAAAGCTAACTGGATTGTTTATGGTATTACTAAAAACATTGACTTTTCTCCATTAAAAAAAACAAATAAACATTGTGTCTGATCACCTTTCACCACACGTATTAGATGTGTCCTGTAAGGAATGAAATGAGCACTGAAAATGATCCAAGTTCATTTCAAGCCTGAAGACAGGTATCTGTAAACCATAACCCTCTCAAACTTTCATCAGTAGTTTATCAACTTGCAACTACAGTATGTGGCCAGGCAATGGATAATCACCATAACTAAATTAATAAATATTTAGCACATACTATGTACTTCTATGTAGTTATGTATAGCAGTGCTTCTCAGGTATTAGTATATGAGCAAATCATGGGACATCTTACTACAATGCAGAGTCTGGTTCAGTAGGACTAGGATGAGTCCTGAGAGTCTGCGTTTCTAACAAGCTCCCAGATAGCACAAATGTTGCTCATCAGTGGACTAGGTCATTCTTATGCACATTAAAGTTCAAGAAGTACTGTGATGTCACATTCTTCTCCTTTAATTCTCTGCAGAGCACTTATTCTTTGGCATTTCCTGATTATTTTTTATTTTCTCTATTGCTTGTAATTTAAGTTGTGTGGGAGCACAGAACTTTGTTCATCGCTATGTTCTCAGCACTAGAATTCCTCCTGACATGTAGGTACTCACATTGGTGAGCTGGGCAGGCTCATCCCAGCTCATGAGGACCAGTCACTAAATGTTCACACATTGTTAGTAGTGTGCAGTCAGGCATGGCAGGAGTATTTACTCCACAGAAATTGAAAGATACTAAAAATTGGGTGTAGTTTTTTTCCAAAAAGCTGATTTACCAGCACACCATTATGCAATAATATTTGCAACTCAATAAATGACTGATTGTGTATAGGTCCTGGAAATATGCATAGATAATATAATGCTTATGCTTTGTTTTTTAAATAATCTCCCTAACAACATCATAAAGAATTTGTTATTATCCTCATATTACAAATATATAGTAGTATATGCCAAATTAGTATAATGGATGACTACAATAAGAGTTCCTGAAGTTAGATAACTATTGAAACAGAGAAAAGATAGAACTTGCAGCAGTCTTGAAGGAAGACAAATACATTCCTATATATAGAGAAAGAGGGGAAAGGAGGATATTCCATATAGATTATATTAAGGAATTGTGTGGCAGAATAATTTTTTAGGTTTTATTTTGAGCTTTATTCCCCTCAGAGTCTCCCCATTTCCAATCAGTTCTCTAGGTCCCTGGTTTTCCTGTTACAAAGAATTTTGCAATGCAGAAAATGAAAATTACTGCCTTTTATATATTTTATTAAAAACATAAATTTGCTGAAGACATTATTCTGTACATCCTGGGGTAGGATGGAAGAGAGAAGTGTTCTTTTCAGGACAGCTAGATGAAAAAGAATTTTTCCAAGACAGGAAAGAATTCCGTCTGAGCTGGGAGGATGCTACTGCACATATTCTCATCTTTTCTATGCTCTGATCCCCTTCAGTAGTTCTGTGAGGATTACAAAGGAATCCAATTCTATTGAAATTCATTTATCAAAATAATTTTAAAGATTGGGACATAGTAATATATGTTTTTATTAATGCATAAAGTAATAAGACCTGGAATCAGATCTAGTAACTTCCTTAATTTTGATATGTAATGAGCACAAATATTTTAATATGCAGTTTTATGAAAATATCTCTGCTTTTGATTGATGACAGATTTGCAGGTACTCCTAATACTAATGTAGCTTATTGTGTTTCTTTATAATGGACAAAAATTCTAAAAGTTTAAGTTATAGGTTAATGAAAATAAAGACATAATATTTTTCCCATCTGTTCTAGTTTGCTAAAACTGCCATTGTGCAAGATACCAGAAGTGGATAGGCATTTATAAAGGGGATTTATTAGGTTGCAAATTTAGAGTTCAAAGGCATAAAAGCATCCAAACTAAGACATCAACAAGAGGATAACTTCACTGAAGAAAGGCTGATGGCATATCCAGAACACCTCTGTGAGCTGGGAAGGCATGCAACTGGCATCTGCTGGTCCTTTTCTGCTCCTGGATTCTGGTTTCAAAATGGCTTTCTCTAAAATGTCTTTGGGCTCCTGTCTCTCTTAGCTTCTCTCTCTCAGCCTATATGCATTCCTGCTTGTTCTCCCGGTGTGTTTCTCTCTGAGCTTCTCTGGGCCAAACTCTGGGCTTCATCTCTTAGCTTAGCATTTCCAGACATCCTCCGGTCTGCATCTCCCAGTGTCTCCAAGTGTCTGTGTCTGTGTCAGTTCTTAGCTTCTCCTGGGGGCAAACTCTAGATTACATATCTTAGCTTCTCTCCAAAATGTCTCTCTCAGCTTCTCTGAGCTCCTTCTCTCCATGAGCTCTCTTAAAGAACTCCAGTAAACTAATCAAGACCCACCCTTTATGGGCAGGGTCACACCTCCAAGGAAATAATTTAATCAAACGTCTCACCCATAGTTGGGTGGGTCACATCTCCATGTAAACATTTGATCAAAAGGCCTCACCCCCTAAAGATTGGATTAAAAAGATCATGGCCCTTCTAAGGTCCATAACAGCTTCAGACTGACACATCTTAAGGGGACCATCCAAGTCCATGGACCCCTTGAAATGGATCCCAGACCGCTGCCTTAGTTGAAGGGCTTGTGTATCACTTTGAGGCAGTTTGTGGGATAGCTAGTTCACTGGCTCTCAAAGCCTTATGCGTGAACCTAAAGCATCAGCATCACCTGGGAATGTGTTGGGAATATAAATTCTCAGCTCCTAACCCATTCCTGCTAAATCAGAAACTCTGAGATTGGGACCCAGCAATCTATGTTTTAACAGTCTCTCCAGGTGATTGTGTTGCATATTCAAGTTTGAGGAGCACTAGGCTATATTACCCTTGAGTAACAGTCTAAACCCAAATCTCAGCAGTGTAAAATGGCATGGTTTATTTTTTGTCCAAGCCTCATTTCCATCGTGAATAGCATGGGCACATTCTGTTCCACATCTCCTCACTCCATGCCTCTTTCTGGATAGTTGATGGATCAGCCACTATCTCCAACATCATTGTTACTATGCCAGAGGAGAAGGAGCACTAGAGGGTCTCACACTGGTGATTAATGGACCAGAAATGACACACAGCCCTTGCACTAACAGCTCATTGGCCAGAACTAATCTTATGGCTGCACCCAACAGCTAGGGGGACAAGAAATACCTAGGAGCCCCCAGATTGAGTGATGACAAGATCTCAGAGATGACCTGCTAATAACCTGTGGAGACTGCCACAGCCACACCAATTATTTCTTTGCTCACAGCAGACACAGAAGCAGCAGAATTCCAGGCCCTGAAGGATTCACACAAGGACAGTGTGTAGACCAGTGTGGTTCTGGCAGGTAGGGACAGTGGGTGGGCAAAGGTGGACCAGTGACTTCTGTGAACCAAGGGAGGCACACTTCCCTCTACTTTGGTGAGTCTTAAGGCCCTGGGATTTTTTTGCAACTCTGATCAAGGAAGGAAAGTACAAAAATGGCTGACTTAGAATTTTCTGCCACAGGATGCATAATGTGAGGTTCAAGTTGATTTAAAAAAAGTGATATTTCTGACACACCTGATCATGTAGAGTAAGTGTCATTATGTAAACTGTGCTAGTTTAGTACTTAATGAAGGGCATTTTAGAAGGAGATCTTATAAATGCTTTTGATGATGATAAAATAAACTCTTTAGATACTTTAACACTGACTAAATTGACAAATTGGCTTAGAAAAGCCTTAGACTTATAATCTTTCTGAATTCATATTGGGACTCAGTTAATAGAGCAATATGAGCTGTTGGTACTTAATCATTTCTTTGTGATTGTGACAGGTAATCCTTTTTCATCTATTAGAAAACTTTACACACATTCAGCTGGCATTTTCTGTAATAAACTCTTCCTGCCTTGCTTTTATTTCAAAACAAATAGAAAGCATTAGCCATGTAATGAGAGAGTAGCACAGTATAAGTTGAACTAATACAGTCTTGTAAAAAAGGCTTCGCTCATCTGGTGAAGGCTTTATTACTTGAAACTCTTGGAAATATCTACTGGAGTCCTAGGTGCTATGCCACTATAGATGTGTATTTCATGAAGATTGTAATCTGCAGTTAAAATAGTATGTTTGTACTTCGTGACCCTAATATAATGCCCTCATAAATGATTAAACCCCTCTAGGGGGAGTAGCTTCTGTGGAAGAGATTTTGTTGTTACAATATTTTTATTGGTGTCTTCACTGTATGTCAGAGAGCAAGGCCAGACATATGTTGGTAGAGAATGTTTCACCTTCTCACTGTGAAATATGCACATTTCAATTTCTGTTCCCATCTGTCACCCTAATTTTTCCCCATTCTCACTATGTATGTGTATGGCCCAGGAAAACTCATTTTATAGGATAAGTTAGTATACTCTAAACTGGGTTCACATGTCCTAGCTCATCTCTAACCTTTGCATATGTGACAGCCTTCTAATTGTAATTCCCTACTAGAAAATTGCAGATAATTTTCCTTGAGCAATAGCCAACAAAAGCTCTTATAAAGACCCCTGGCAATGTGCATATATTGTTTGCTATGAATTCTACTTTATCATATTGTAGTAAGATAGTATTTCTAAGAAAATGGTGCAATTATATGAACATCAGGTTTTATATTTCTTGAAGAGCAAGCATTTTTCTCTAATGTGTTTTTAAGGTTTACTGCCTAGATAATAAATCCAAACATGGAATAGTCCTTGAACCATAAATCCCCAAACACTATGTCTTCTAAGTAGATCAATCAACAGAATAATTCAGATATAGTAAAAAAATCTGGAGGGAAAATTTGCTATTTGCAGAAATCATAAAGTTTGCTTATAAATGAACAAAGTTCATGAGACAGTTTGCAGACCACGTATTTTAGCCTCAAACAAATCTTGTATGAAATACAAAGTTCTTTAAGTCACACCAATGACCATAGTAATGCAGTGTATTTAAATCAGGCTTTAATTCAAAACTGTTGTGTTAAATCATGATTGCATCTCTATTTTCCATTCCACTTTCATCCTAAGCTATATATAGAGAGAGAGACAAACAATGATAGTGATTTTTCATCTTGTAACCCATTGTAGTATGTTACTTAGAACTTTTTAAAAAAATGTTTGGAGTTGATTAACTCCCCCCCCCCCACACACACACACACCGCCAGAACAATTTCATGTATGATTAGTTCACCTCATCCTCTTCAGTGGTGAAAGATCAACTGATGCAGGATTTACCTCTTTGGCTAAAGAATGATCAGATGTCTTAAAATTATGAATGTTCCTATTTTCTTTGACAACTGTAATCTTGCCCAGAAGTTGATTATCAGAATAATTGCTTGCTAATTACTAGTTTTCCTTTCAGTTAATATTTAATAATAAATGTCCATGGACCAAACCTTTATGTCTCATGGTTTCTCTTTCTTATTCTACATTGTCAGCAGCAGAAATAACAAAACTGATAATGCTCTATTTGTCTAGAGTTCTTTTTTTTCTCCCTTTCAAACTTTGTTACTTTGCTTCTGTCATGTAAGAAAGATGAAAATACTCAACAGATCTGTTATTGCCTCCGAAATCCAAAATAACTACTACTCTTAACCCACTGAGTGCATGGAAAGAATTATAAACAAGTTTCACAATCCTCCTTCTTCATCCTTAATTTTTAAATAGCTGGTAGAATTTTATTCCACATTCTGTGTTGAGAGAAAAAGGAAACAGAGCAATATAACAAGTTGATGTGTATGGTGAGATAAAGCAAAATTTGGGTTCTGACTCCAGCAATACTCCGAAGTTAAATGGGAACATATGTGATGGACAAAAAGTTGTTCTTCACCCAAAACTCTAACCCATTTGTCACTGTCCCCACAGTGACTTGGAATTTTAAGTTATTGTTGAATAACAAGGCAATATTTCTATTGCTTGTAACTTTGAGAAATTAATGCTAAATATGTAGTCATTGAGCATTCATTTGCTTACTGGGACAAAACACAACGACCTCAGAACCATAAGTGATGACCATTCTCTAGCTGCTGGCTGTAGTGCTCTATGGATTTTTATAGTGCAAATTGTCATTGTGAATAGATTGCTTCAATGGCCTCCTGAGAAATTACGAAAGATAAAATAAGTACATTCACCAAGGAGAAATGTAACAGATATTATACAGGGAAGTAATATATGTATATTAGTTTCCTGTCTGCTAAAACAAATACCATACATAGGTTGACTTAAACAATGGGAATTAACTGGCTCACTGTTTTAGAGGCTAGATGACTTGGTTTCCTCCAGAGACGGTATGTTTTGTTTGGTCTACAATCTTTGGAGTTCCTTGGATTTTACGTCACATGGCAATGACGATGGCAATTACATCTCCTTTATTTTCTGGGTTCCATTGACTTCCAGCTTCTGGCTTCTCCTCATGGCTTCCTTTCTGTGGCTTTCTCTAAAAGGCCTGCAGTAACAGGATTAAGACCCTTCTTAATTCACTTGGCTTTGCTTTAACTGAAGTAACCTCATCAAAAGGTCCATATTCTATGTACACTTCGTATAACTGCATGGTATGTGAATATATCTCAATAAAAATGAATTAAAAAAAAAAGTTCCGTATTCTAATGTGTTCATAACCACAGGAATGGATTATGATTAAAAACATGTTTTTCTGGGTTACATAACTCGAAGCCACCACATGCATGCAAGATATCGTTCTATTTCCTGTATATTTAAAAATTTCTTAAAGGAAATTGCCATTTTAAAATGATGTAAATGGTATAACATTTCCTTCTTGTTAAAAATCTTTTAAGGTAAATTGCCATTTTTCAGTGATAGAAAGTGTATAAGGTTTATACATTTGAGTGTGTAGAAAATTGCTGTACCACCTAAAACACTGTTCTACATGCTGGGAATCCATCAGTGTATAAAGCAGGCAAACTTCCAGCTCTCACATCATGAATGAAGGACATAGTGGTCACAGAATTCACAAGAAAACATACCAGTGATAAATGATCTGAAGAAAATAAAATAAAATAGGGTGATGGATTGATAGGGAATCACTTCAGGGAAGTTGACTAAAACTTTAGGTTCAGTGATCAAGGAAGATCTTTCCAGAAAGGAACTTTTGAGTTGAGACCTGGATGGCAGGAGCCAGATATGAAATTTTAGGGAAGGTCTATTTTAAGCAGAGGTAACTTCTGGTACAAATGCTTTACGGCCAGTGCAATTTCTAGGAAGAGCATCTAGAAACAGAAAGGAGAGTGTGAACACAACAAAGGGAGCAAAGGGGAGCATAGAAATGAGGCCAGTGAAGTAAGGAGGGACCAGATCATGTAGGATCATGCAGGCTGTGGTAAGTGGTTTGGATTCTATTCTCAGTGAGATGGGAAGCTATTGGAGAGAGTAACTTGATGTGAATTTTGTTTTCAAATGAGCTTTCTTCTCCCTGTATGGAGAATGTATTGAACAAGAAGAGAGAGTGGAGGCAATAGGGGGAGGCCACAGTGTTATCCAAAGAAGGAGTAATGGTGGATTAGGCTGGTGTGGTAGCCAGAACAGTCTTCTCTGAACTCTTCAGATTGCCCTTGCTTTGAAATCCCTCCATACCTCTGTGAAATAGAAATCCTTCTCATCTAAATGCTTCCTGCCTAAATGCAAAAAGGGGAGAGCAGGATACTTCCTCCATAGCCAGTTCCTGTCCCAGGTCTTGGGACTCTCATTTTCCTTTACTCCACATGGATCTTATGTTGAAACATCCATGTGATTTTGATCAAATTGTATGAGCTCATAATATTATTCTTAAACTCCAGTAATAACCCTACAGACACAATGATTAACTTTAACTGACTGGAAATTTGAACTGCCGGAAGGTAAGACACTATTTAAATTCATAATCTACAGTACTTCGGGGTTGAGCTTTGACTCACAAAATAGGACTTACTAACCAATATGAAGAGTCCATCTAGCTCAAAATGTTCCCTTGTACAAGATTTCTATATGGTAAAGCATCATTTTTGAAAAGCTATGATTTAGGAAATCAATTTTGGGAATAGCTTCAGGCAATACAGGCAGGGCTGGCTTATGGACGTTCAAACTGTGCAGTGGCAGGGCCCCACACTTAGAAGGCTCCACACTTGGTTTAATGCTCTCGCTATCTTGAAATTCTTAATAATTTTTAACCAAGACCCTCACATTTTCATTTTGCATTAGGCACCACAAATTATGTAGCTGGAGCCTGAATACAGGGCTTGGAAGACTGTAAGAAAATCTATTACTCTGCTATAAACCATAGAAAAGTAGAGGCAAGAGAGAGCAGATTTGAACGATGGGACTCTGGCAAAGCAAATTCGTTGCCTTTAGAGTTTGAAATCATCTGGTCCATGGGTTCTCAAGTGACTGTGTACTTGGTACCCACCTGGTTTTCACCTATCCATGGCACAATCAGAATGTGAATGATGGCACACACAGTTTTCTGTAAAGCTATATTTATTCAACTCAGAGGTCTGTTCCTTATTCCAAGATTACATGTCTTGCCATTTTTGGTCTAGCATATCTTTTGTTTTGTCACATATTCGTAATAGGTGATGGCTTTTCCTTTGTTTTTAAAGCTTCTTTTGTAAAATAAAATTTAGCCACCTCATTTCATCCCAGTGCTTCTTCACCAGAAAAAAAGAAAGAAATAAAACCCCTCAATCCATGTCTTCTGCATTAGTTTTATCTCCTTGTTCTAATCCCAACTGCATTTTCTCTTATTCTAATTATTCCCTGTAGCAATGGCTCACAGTTCACAAATTCCCAATTTCTTATAGTTGAATAAAAGGAAATTAGAAAGAAACCATTTTCTTTTCATCTTTGTATCCCTAGCACTTAGCATAGTTTATTGGACTCAATAAATCTTCAGTAAATAGAGAGACAATAAATTAAGAAAATAAATAAATAAATGATTTTTAACTAGAAATGTCCTTTAAATGGAGGTTTTTCTCCCTTCTATCACCACTTTCGATGGCAGTTCCAACCATTTCTTACTTAGCAAAGAGAATGATAACCTTAAGAAAGGTTAATAAAGATGCATTATGCCTGTAACAGGAAATTAAAATTAGACATTTCTCTCTGTTTCAGCTGGAACTGAGAAGGTTCCTATTACTCCCACATTTCAAAGTAAGCTGTGAAAACCACCAAATCAAGATTTGAAAAGCTGGTGGCCAGGAACTGATTTTATGCCCCTTAGCTGTCCACTCACCTCCAGCCTATGTATCAGTTTGGAGATTAATATAGGGTTTTCAGAGAGAGCTGTTGGGCTGGGAACCCTGTCTTATGGAAACTCCAGGGGAGAGGAGTGAGGGATGCTTTTACCTCAAATCCAGGGAAAGGGTTTCACTGGGACCATCCAGAGAGCTTGGGAGACAGTGTGGACTAGACTTGGCCTCAGATCTGAGAGAGCTAAAGGAGTAGAGACCATAGCTGCCTGGGGGCTCTGACAATGGGATATAAAGAGCTTCCACATGGGGGTATCCAGAAATCTTCAGGGCAAAGAATGCTCATTTCCTGTGGGTAGGAGAGAGCCTATCTGAAAGAGTCTTAGTTCTTGTCCACGAGACCTGGCTGGAGGAGAGAGGTAACCCCGGCAGGGAGAAGACGGAGGTGTACTGCCAGATACCTGGGGCCTGGGGAAGGAGCTATCAGAGACCAGTGGACAAGTTGTATTCACCCACGAAAAGGGAACTGCAGATGAGAGATTTCCAGTGAGGAGTGGACTACAAAGAACCCATAAAATAACTCCCCAAGCAAGAGAAAAAAGTCACTTTAAATACCTGATAAAATGCAGAGTCCTGACGCCAGAAAGGAAGATCCCTGGAATCTAGAAAAGTGCCTTGCACAAAGAGGAGACCTAGCAGCTATTAGGTGAACAGACCAGCATGTAACCTTGTTAGACGATATGGCAGAGATTGTTATCAACATTGCACAGATGAAAATTCTGAGGTTCAGATTTAAGTGTCTTAGTTCAAGTTTTATTTCTCATAATGGAGAATCTAGTCAAGAACGCTGGTGTTTTCATGTTAACACAATCACAGTGGAAACGAGCCCAGAACAGCACTCTTAAAATTGTAGTGCCATTATCTAGTTTGTGATGTAAAGCAACCAAGTATAATCCTGGCTGTGGCATTTGCGTGTACCAGTTTGTCCTTTGGTGAAGACAGGCCTTTAATGGTGAATACTGGGTGGCTGGCAGGCTACAAGGTATTGGTGTTTCAAATATCAGTCCCAACCTCAAGTGTTTCATGTGTTTGGTATATGGATTAAAGACAATAACTTGTGATTTTCTTAACACGTAACATGAGCTCAAGAAATATTAGATCCCTCGCCATCACTGTAGAATTAAGTGGTTGAACTTACAGATTTGAAAATCCCCCAATCTACAATGAAATAGGGTTTGCTACTTATTGCTATCATCAGATTTTACTTCTTATTCTTTAATGATGATTGACTGAATATCCTGTTTTAAATAAAGAGTTATTCAGTCTGTCGTGGAATTAGAAATTAACTATATGTATAATTTCCATTGCCCTTTTTTTCTGGCTTTGTTAATGTGGAATATTTTGCTTCTCTGCATTCAGTATCCATTTGAATCTTCTCTTAATGTAATTTACCACCTGGTATGAAGCCTGGAAAATGCGCGAGTGAAAGGCTCATTAGCACAAAGCCAGTAAATCAGCACATATTTAAAGGTCCCTTATATCTGAAGACTATTTCATAGATTGTGTATTCAACCATAATTTTCAGTTTTCAAAACTTTCCAAGAAGTAGATCAGGGGACATTTCTCTTTGGACATAACTGTTATGTCCTTTTCTAACTAAAGAGATATGACAGTAATTTCTTGAGAAAGATTTGGGGCATTGTGACTGAGCCAAACTAGGAAAGAAGGAGGATTGAGAAAATAAAAAGAACATCATGCCCCTGCAGATCTGCTCTAAGAAGACATGTGTGGAGTGTATGTAAAGAGGTCATTCATTCATTCATTCATGCGTGCAGTAAATATTTTTGGTATGAAAAATCCTGTGTTAGAGACAAAAAGTAAATGTGCTTCCAGCTCCACCAGAGTGTATTGTGCAGTGGGGGAGACAGACCAGAAACAAGTAACCATAAACAAATACATCATTAGACTTCGTGATAAATACCATGAGAAGCAGATAAGCAGAGTATAGTGCTAAAGAATAACCTGGGGTGGAGGAGTGGGGGGGCAGGGGCAGAGCAGTGAAATAAGAGACAACTACTTAGAATTGTAGGAGATGGTCTCTCTGAGGACACTTAAAAAGTGGGAAGCAACTAGCAACTTGAGGAACATTCTAGGGAATAGCAAGTGGAGAGGCCCTAAGGGGGGAAAGTGATTGATATATCTGGGGAACCTGAAAGATACCAAGATAACTAGAAACATACTGGGCAAGAACAGTAGCCATCCAAGATGAGGCAGAAGAGGAGATATATAGGGCTTTTTGGGGACCATGGAAGGAAGCTAGGGAATTCATCTGATCACAGAGGGAAGCCGGTCAATTTTTGGAAGCAGGAGAATGATCTATGTGCCTCATGCTTTAAAATACTTACTATGGCTGCTCTAAGAAGAATATGTAGTAAAGAGTGAAGAGGGGACCAGTATGGAAACTTTGGTAGTAGTCCAGAGGAGTGATGGCTAGAGTGGTGGAAGTGCAGGAGAGAAGTGAGAGATTGAGGTGTAATGCGGAGGTCAAATAGAGAGACTTTGATGATGGGTTAGAAGTTGGGAGTGAGGCAAAGTAAATAATGCAAAGAAATAATGGATTAACCAGTTTGATGTTTTCCATCAAGTTCCTGAATCACTATGTAAAAAAGACACCCATTATTTTTGCACAGCTTCTTTTCCCATTTCTCATGTTTTCATTTGGGAAGATTAAGATAGGTGCTTGTTGTGCTGTATTTGCATTTTAACCATAAACCATTGAGCTTTGACCTGATTATTATTACCTGCAGAAGTTACCTCGATGAATTTTGGAGTTACCTTATGTTGTGCATAAGCAAAACGCCATTTTAATCAGTTAGTCTGTATGCTTTATACAGATAATTTGTAATAGGCTCTGTTAAAAATAGATTTCTTTAATCAGCAATGTTGGATAGAAGCCTAAAGTCTCTAAATAGTCTTACTTATTCTGATTCCTTCCTCCTAAAATGAATAAACAGAATATGATCGATGTAGCAATAGCATGTTGCAAATCATTTCATCAAAAGTAATGAAATTAAATTTCAGCTCTGTGAGTTTTTGCAGAAGACTGTTTAACATTTACAAGAATTTGACTTCCAAATCCTTCAAGCCCTAATCTTTGGATTTACATAACGTGTTTCCACTTTCGGGATTTTCTAGTTGAAAGCCTTTGAAGTTCCAAGGCAAAAACTGAAATAAATTGGAAATTTGTGTAGTTTCAAAGTGAGTGCTTTAAACATAGTGGCATAATTCAAAAGTACATGAAAGGGGAAACTCATAAAAATTTTATTGCTATTAACTTAGTGCTTTGAAACTTAATAGTTAGAAAGATGAGATTTTTCCAATCAATAAAATTAAATTTTTTTGTCATTTGATTGCTTAAAACCATAACTTGCAGCAAGATCTTTGATTCCAAATTCCTTGTTCTTTTCACTCTACCATACTGTCACTTAGAGTTTGTACTTTTCACTACACCATACCACCCTTGAAAATTTTTTTATAAGGATGTCAATTGATCAAAGCTGTAGTGTTTTTTTAGAAAATACAAAACTAAATTTAGTGAATAATGAATTGAGATAATGTTTGAATTTATCATAGAATGGATGACTGAGATGAAACTATTTTCCTTTTTCTATCCAAGCTCCAACGTACATTGAATCTTAAATTGATCATGATATCTGGTACCCAGCTGTCCAATTTATCACTCATTTGGTTTATTTTCATGGATTTTTATATGTGACTTTCTTGCATTTTTATATTACTTCTTGTTTTTTTCCCCCTTAATTAAACCATTTATTCATTCAACAATTTTATACTAAATGTCTGCTGTATACCAAGCACTATGCTAAATCCTGGGGATAAAGTGGTGTGCAGACTAGACGTTCCATGAATGTAGGAATTACGTTAATCTGGTGGTGAGGACTTCTAATAAGAAACGCTTCTTTCATACCTCTTTTTCTGGGCTGGAGTAAGCACAGGGATATAAACAGCTGGCACACGTATAGACTTGGATGTCTTTTTTGTGAAAGATCAGAAAAATGCTAACCTTTTATGTTAGAGTTTATTAAACTCTGGTCCACCCCTTGGCTTGAAATTTAGTTTCTAGTAATATAGCACAAAGTTAGGGATAATGGCAATGAATATTTGTATCCTTCTGTAGGATTCTTATGTATACTGGCCTTGCCCTTTACGCGGTTGAATTTAGTTGTATTTTACAAGAGTATTCCTACATATTATTGCACCTGTGAATTAATTCTTGAATTCTCTGTTCTCTGAGTTTCCACGATAGGAAAAGATGAATTTCTTAGAATGAATACAGGGTTATAAAATATGTCTTGCTATAATAAGGTAAGTAATTTTGAGGTCCCATTAACTATTTGAACACCAGCTTGCATTCCTAAAGGGTACTTCTGTTGAAGCATTTTGTGTTGATTTGGAATTGTAAAGAAAATTGCATAATTTCTGATTCCACTTTTAATGAGACTTTCTGTCTTAATCTTCCTGTTTGGGTGCAAGAAGATTAGTATGGCTATAACAACCATGCAACAGGACGTAATTGGCATGTTCTATATCCCAAGGGATTGTTTTCTTGTTTTAATGCATTTCCAATCTGTCATTTCTTCAGTAGTTGAAGTTCTTAAAATGCTTGTTTTTGCTAAATTTGTGGGGATTTTTTGCTGCTGATTTTTAGTCAGATGATGCAGGAAGAGTAACAAAAGCCCCTAATTTTGAAAATATTAGGCATTTGGTCTCAATCTCAACTTGAGGTTTTTGCAGCAGCACATTTCCAGTTTGGAAAATCTGCATTCTCAGCCACTTAACTACTTTAAATAATATGCTTACATTAGCTCTTTTAGGAAGCAAGGAGACAGCTTTTCTAGTAGTAATGAGATGTGCAAACCAGAGATGCTCTTCTTGCTGGAAGTCACTGGAAGGGAGTACAGTACATCTTAAGGGGTGGGGCCTTTGGGGCACTGCCATTCACTTACATCCATGTATATATGTCCACATGTACATTTGTGTAAGTTCACATCTTATGAATAGAGCAAAAGGTAAATTTATATAGTACTACCAGTACTATATATTATAGAATTTCACAAAGTGTTCTCACATAAATTAATACATTTTATGCTCATAATAGCTCTTTTAGTTAGGGCAGGCTGATAAGTATATATGCCATTATTATGGGTAAGAAACAGAGACCTACACAGTCCAAGTCCCTGTCCAAAGACAGCATGACTTTTAAGTGTCTGATTCCTAATTCCAAAGCATGATCTTTAGGTCAGATTGCTCTTTTTGGATTCCCAGATCCCATAAATTTTAGGTTTGCAACTTTCTATAAACGTCAGTTGACTCCTCTGCAAATGGGAAATATGAGACCTACATCATAGGTTTGTTGTGATAAATAAATGAAATAATGTGTAGATGGCACATGGCTTTATAGCTGGTTCATTATATATAAATGCACAATGACAGTGTTTGCTCTTTTTTTTTTTTAAAGTGAAAACTTTTATAACAATATATGCCAAGTATTCTTCTAAGTGCTTTTACAAATATTACTTTAATTCTCATGACAACCTTATGACATATGTATTATTAATACACTCCTTTCACAAATAAGAAAACTAAGGCAAGGGGAGCTACGAAAATTGCCCAAGATCACACAGCTAGTCAATGCCAGAGTAGGAATTCACTTCCAGTTAATCTGGCCCCGTGTCCATGGTCTTAACCACTGTGCTATTGTTCTTGAGGTATACAATTCAATATATGGAAATATGGCTTTTGCATTCTAATATTATACCACCTTAAGTCTCTAAGATTTAGGGAATAGTCCCACTAATCTATAGTTGATTTTCTTAATTATTGTGCCTCTTGTTACCCACATCTTAACACAATAGTAAGTGGACAGAGGAAAGTTCATTTTTCCAGAGAGCTACAAAACTCAGGAATATAGCCAATTAAATTTAATAATGCAGGCTCAGTTTTTTTTTTAATTTTTTAAATTCAGCTTTATTGAGATATATTCACGTACCATACAGTCATCTATAGTGTACAATCATTTGTTCACAGTAACATCATATAGTTGTGCATTCATCACCACAATTTTGAACACTTTCATTACTCCAAAACAAATAAAAATAAGAATAAAAATAGAAGTAAAAAAGAATACCCAAAACATCCCATCCCCCCATTAGTCATTTAATTTTTGTCCCCATTTTTCTACTCATCTGTCCATACACTGGATAAAGGGAGTGTGAGCCACAAGGTTTTCACAATCACACAGTCACACCATGTAAGCAATAAAGTTTTACAATCGTCTCCAAAAATCAAGGCTACTGGGTTACATTTCAACAGTTTCAGGTATTTCCTTCTAACTATCACAATACAGTAAAAACTAAAAAGGGATATTTCTATAATGCATAAGAGTAACCTCCAGAATGACCTCTTGACTCCATTTGAAGTCTCTCAGCCACTGAAACTGTATTTTGCTTCATTTGTCTACCCTATTTGGGTCAAGAAGGCTTTCTCAATCCCACGATGCTGGGTCCAGGCTCATCCCCAGGAGTCATGTCCCATATTGCCAGGGAGATTTACATCCTGGGAGTCATGTCCCTTGTGTGTGTGTGTGGTGATGGGGGGGACAGTGAGCTTACCTGCCAAGTTGGCTTTGAGAGGGAGGCCACATCTGAGCAACGAAAGAGGTTCTCTGGGGGTGACTCTTAGGCACAATTTTCAGTAGGCTTAGCCTCTCCTTTGCAGTAACAAGCTTCATCAGGTCAAGCCCCAAGATGGAGGGCTTGGCCTTCTAAATTGCTATTCCCCAATGCTTTTGAGAATATCAGTAATTCCCCAGGTGGGGAAGTTTAATATTTCCACATTTTCCCCCAGTCCTTCAAGGGGGCTTTGCGAATATATTTTTATTCTCTGTTCAAATTATTTTGTGATATATCGGGCCTTCACACTAACCAGTAAAACCAACCAGATCTCACTCCCTATTCAAAGTTCCCTTTAATTATGGTGTTTGAATAAAACTGACCATAAAGTTAAATTATTTAGTGTGCTACAGAAAATATACATTTTACACCAAAATAAACATCTCTCATACAGAAGTTGAGGTGTTAAAACACCTCAGTCTGATTTGCCTTTAGTCTGATTTGCCTTAGTCCTAATCAGATCTGCTTCATTCATATCTATAATTGAAGTCTGAACTCTTTTTCAGTGTTTTTAACAGTTGCTGTATGGGGTAATACTGACATTCATAGTGGCTGGACTCTGGCTCTGAGTCTCAGGTGTCACATGGATACCCAAGGTTCCAGACACCAACCAGATTATACACAAAGAGCTCAGCAACTTAAAATTTAGAGATAACCATTACAAATCAGGAACAGTTGTGACTGCTGTTAAGAGCTTACAATCTAGGGACCTTTACAATAAGCCTTCCCCTGATAACCTGTGCTCTGAGATTCAGTTCTCAGAGTTTGCACATTATAGTTAGTCCATATTAGTGAGGTGTCATAATGTTTGCCTTTTCGTTTTTGGCTTATTTCACTCAAAATGCTATCCTCAAAGTCCATTCACCTAGTTGCATGCCTCAGAACTTCATTCCTTCTTGCAGGCTCACTTTTAATTCCACTGGTGGGAGGCGTGGTTCCTATTCATAACTACAGTAAAATGACAGCATCTTTATGTACTTAAGTTATAACAAAATGAAGAACAGGCTTAAGATGGAGTTACGTTGTACAGTGTTTAGACATGTCAACAAAACTATTAAAAGATGGAGGGGAAGAGGGGCAAGATGGCAGGGAGGAGGGACAAGATGGTGGCATAGAGAGGTGTGGAATTTAGTTAGTCCCCTGTAGCAACTAATAAACAACCAGTAACAACTAGTAAATAATCTGGAACAACTGCTGGGGGACAACTGTGACTGTCCACACATCATATACCAACATGGAATGGGTAGAATGGCTGAGATCGCAGCATAAAAGCTGTGAGTAAAAACTACAGAATGGTGCCAGGGGCCCCCTTTCCCCATGGCAGGCTGAGCTGCAGGACCTTGCTGTGGGAGAAAGCAGCCCGGAGCAAGCAAATATAGCTCAGCCTGACTCCACCTGGGGTTTTAAGTAACAAGTATGGACTGCTGGGTACAAGCTACAAACAGACAGACCCCTAGCAAGCAGCAAGGTACCCTGGGGTCACTCCCAGTGGAGAGGAGGAGTGGCTGACAGAAAAAAAAAAAAAAAAAAAAAAAAAAGCCTGTGTCTTGGGAAAGGGAGCCAGAAAATGCCTGTGTCTTGGGAAAGGGAGCCCAGAAGGCTGGGTGCTGTCTCTGGCTGATGAGTGAAACTGGGGGGCCATGGACTGGCTCTGAAAAGGGACTTTCTTTCCCTTTTTCTCTCTCTCTGCCTGGGTGGCTCAGTGGAGAAATCCACAGCCATTTTCAGTTCACAGTGCTCTGACCCAGATGGGTGGAGTTAACAGAGTCAGAGAAACAAAAGAGTAATTTCAGTGCAGAAAATAACTCCCTAGGGGGGTGTATCTTTCCTAAGAGGAAGGAGGTGAGGCCCACCTCTAGTACCTGCCCTCCCTTCAGAACCAGACCCCAGGGCTTGGGAAATAGTCAAAACAGAAACAATGTAAGCTGAGAATTAAAGGGACCACAGCTCTTTACACAAGTGGGGAGTGACAGGCTGACAGGCGCCACCTGCTGGGCAGGTTGGGAGAAGCACAGTGGCTAGAGGCCTCACAGGAAAGTCTGTCAATCTTCCAAGACACCCCTCAGGGAAACCTGACACTGAATATAACCCCATTGTGAGACCCGAACCCATTCTGGTCTGGAAAAATCTGATTGGGGTAACCGAGGAAACCAGATGCCTAGACAACAGAAAACTACAAATCACACTAGGAAAAAGAAGATATGGCCCAGTCAAAGGAACAAACACCTCAACTGACATACAGTTGAGATATTGTTTCACTTTAATGAAACAATCAATTAAAGATTTTCAACTAAATACGCTAAGTTAATTCAAAAACCAAGTCAACAAGTTTAGGGAAGATATGGCAAAAGAGATGAAGGATATAAAGAAAACACTGGGTGACTGTAAGGTAGAAATCAAAAGTTTGAAAAAACAACTGGCAGAAAAGGCACAACACAAGAGATGAAAAACACAGTGGAGACATACAACAGAAGATTTCAAGAAGTAGAAGAAAACATTCAGGAACTGGAGAACGGGATATGTGAAAGCCTACACACAAAAGAACAGATAGGGAAAAGAATGGACAAATATGAGCAATGTCTCAGGAAACTGAATGAAAACATGAAGCACATGAAGGAGAAGAGAAGGGAAATGGGGCAGAAGCAATAATAGATGAAATTATCACTGAAAATTTCCCATCTCTTATGAAAGACATTAAATTACATATCCAAGAAGCGCAGCATACCCCAAACAGAATATATCTGAATATATCTATGCCAAGACAGTTAATAATCAGATTATCAAATGACAATGAGAGAATCCTGAAAGCAGCGAGAGAAAAACGATCCATCACATATAAGAGACTCTTGCTAAGACTATGTGCGGATTTCTCAGTAGAAACCATAGAGGCAAGAAGGAAGTGGGGTGATATATTTAAGATACTGAAAGAGAAAAACTGTCAACTAAGAATCCTATATCTGGCAAAACTGTCCTTCAAATATGAGGGAGAGTTTAAAATATTCTCTGACAAACAGACAATGAGAGAGTTTGTGAACAAGATACCTGGGCTACAGGAAATACTAAGGGGAGCACTACAGACAGATAGGAAAAGACAGGAGTGAGCGGTTTGGATCACATTTTTGGGTGATGGTAGCACAACAATAAGTACACTGAACAAAGATGACTGTGAGTAAGGTTGAAAGAGGAAGGTTAAGGGCATGTGGGACACCAGAAGGAAAGAAGGAAATAAAGACTGGGACTGTATAACTTAGTGAAACCTAGAGTGGTCAACGATTGTGATAAAATTTACAAATATGTTTTTACATGAGGGAGAACAAATGAATGTCAACCTTGCAAGGTGTTAAAAATGAGGTGGGATTAGGGGAAAAATACAATCAATGCAAACTGGAGTCTACAGTTAACAGAAACATTGTACTGTGCTTCCTTTAATGTAACAAAGGCAATATACCAAACTAAATGCCTGTAAGAGGGGGGTATAAAGGAGGGGTATCGGACTCTTGCCATTGGTGATGTTGTCTGACTCTTCTATTATACATTATTTTAATTCTGTCTTTTTTGCTTTTTAACTGTCATCTTTTCTTTCTTTTTCTTTTCCTTTGTCTCTCTACCTTCTTTGACTCTTCCTCTTTGTGGAAAAAATGGAAATATCCTTGTATAGACAGTGGTGATGATGGTGAATGCATAAATACATGATTATACAGGGAGCCATCAATTGTTTACTTAGGATGGAATTTATGGTGTGTGAACAAAACCATCTAAAAAAAAAAAATGGGTTGATGAGGAAACCTTGAGGGCATTATGTTGAGTGAAATACGTCAGACCCAAGAGGGCAAATATTGTATGGTCTTACTGATATGAACTAATTATAATATGTAGACTCATAGACATGAACTAAAGGTTACCAGGATATAGAATAAGGCTAAAAATGGGAAGTCATTGCTTATTATAAGCAAAATGTTTAGCTAGATTGAACTTAAACATTTGGAAATGAACAGAGGTGACAGTAGCACTTTATTGTGAGAATAACTAACAGTGCTGAGTGGTGTGTGAATGTGGTGGAAAGGGGAAGCTTAGAGTCATGTATGTCACCAGAGGGAAAGTTGGAGGTTAAAAGATGGGAATGTATAAAACAGTGAATCTTGTGGTGGACAATGTCCATGATTAGCAGTACAAATATTAGAAATCTCTTTCATGAACTAGAAAAAATGTATGACACTATAACTAGAAGTTAATAGTAGAGGGGTATACAGGGAAAAAATATACCTATAGCAAACTATGTACTATAGTTTGTAATATTTTAACATTCTTTCAACAGTAACAAATATACTATACCAATACTATGATCAATAATGGAGGGGGGCATGGTTAGGGGTATGGGAGGATTTGAGTTTTCTTTTTTCATTTCTTTTCTGGAGTAATGGAAATGTTCTAAAAATTGAAAAAAAAATTAATTGTGATGAATGCACAACTATAGAATGGTACTGTGAACAACTGATTGTGCACTTTGGATGATTGTATGGTATGTGAACACTCTCAATAAAATTGAACTAAAAAAAAAAGATGGAGGGCCTGATAGACAAGGAAAAATAAAAAGCATTGCTTGTTTATGACTGAAAAGTGGAGACTGTTAGAAAGTGAAAATCCCATGATGTGAGACCAAAAGGGAAGGTAAGAACAAAACAGTATGACAAGCAATAAGTAAAAGTAATAAAGGGTGAGAATGTTATCTATCACCAACATGAGATATCCTCTGAAAAAGCTTTCCCAAAGATTTAGCAAATAAAAGGACAAATCCCACTTGCTTAGAACTCTCGAGGACAGTAGAGACTGGAGAATGACTCCTCAAATGCTGAATTGAAGAGAAAGAAAATTATCAGTTAGGAAGTTTCTGTCCTGGACCAGTGGTCCATTCCCCTCCCCCTCCTGGGTCCTGTCCAGCTTGGAATCACTCAGAGACAGGAGCATGGGCCCCACCCACTGCTTTAGAGCCACTCACAGCAGCAGGTTAGAACCCCACATGTAGCCAGGAACCTATTTATCATATGATTTTTCTGTAAATATACAACTTCTCTAATTAAAAAAAAAATTAAGTAATGAAGGGCTAAATGTACAGATGCTTAGAGAACACTTCTCCACAGTGAAAACTATTGAAGTAAAGAATTGACAAGTTTTGGGGAGAAATCCTCTTTATGGGCAGTGTAAGGCCATATTCAGTCACTGCACAAGCCCTGGGCTTCGGACTGTCCATTAACTCATTTAAGTCAAAAAATGCCCCATATTCTACTCAATGATTCAGAAAATGAGGGAAAGATTTCTTTAGCTTCTAGAAAAATAGAAACAAATAATGCAAGAATAAAATTTAGCCAATTAGTATGAATGTAATTCTGTTTAAATCGGTCAGTATTGGAAGTTTTGTGCCAATTCTTTTTTTCTCTAGTTCCTGTGACTTAACATTTCATCATTGGCCTAACTGGGCTTCTCCTCCTCGGAAAACTGGTCGGAATTGGTTTGGACCAAGTAGGAAAGTCAAAAGCCCTCCTCACACCTCCTTGTCAATATATATCCGTACTTCCTCATGGTGGCCTGGCTTCTCTCCTGTTTCAGAGTTTGCTGCCTTTGTTCAGCCACACACAGATTAAACAAACATATACTCAAGTGACTCAGGTGAAGTATCCCATGGCTGCAGTTGTTTTCCTAAAGATTTGGGGGTTACTGCCAGAGAAAGAGCACATTGTACACCACCCAGGGAACTTCCGTTTCACTTGTCTCGTTACCCTCCAAACCCACACTCCAGAATGAGCGAAGCCCCGAACAATAAGTAGGTTCGGTGTTTACCTAAAAGTGGTATGTCAGGGAAGGGTCCTGTGAAACTGATACAATTTCCTCAGTTCCCCTTGGAATTTTGAAGAACGAAGTGATATCTGCTTACACCCTCTTATAAAGAGATTGGAACTTGAATATATTGAGAGCTTTCTGTGTAGGTGCTATGCGGGGCACTTCCACATACGATGTTTACTTAATCCTCAGAATCTTTATAGATCAGGAAACTGGGCCTCAGGAAATGGAGTCTCAGAAAAGTGCCCAACATGGTTACCAAGTAAGCACACATGTAAGTAGGGGTAGGAATGCTCATTCTTTTCTACTCAAAAGGAGAGGAACAAGAGAAGGCAAGGGTGGTAAAACACCCATCTGTTTATGCAGCCAGGCCAGGAGTAGTGGCTCCTTTTACCCATTTCCTATTCTCCATCAGAGAAGGCGGCAGCACTCATTTTCTTTTGGAAATGCAAAGCACTTTAAGCAAAGATCCTTTCAGTGCCTATTAAAGAGACTATTTTTGTCTCTATTTGTGAAGTTTCATTTATTATCAATGGGTATTTTATATCATGCACACCTACATATTCCATTATTCTATGTTTACATTTGTTTAACACATTTAATTAAGAACATTGTTAAAAATTTAGAAAGACTTCCCCTTTCATGAAATTTGGAAATTGAAGGTAGCATTTAGCAGGTTTCCTTGTCAACCACAGTAGTCATTTTTAGAATCTCTAGGGAGTAATTCAATTACCCACACAATTCTGCTTTCTAAGAATGTGCAAATGGAAATCTTTCTTAAGTGAACCTACTAGCAGTGGCCCAGACTTGAGCAACAACAATAAAAACATGATACCCCTCAAGTCTTAGGCAGGAAGAGTGTTTGGTGGAGGGAGGAGAAGGAGAAAAGGAAAAAGATACCAAAGTATCTTTTCTGCTTGCATTTGGCTTTTTGAACCCCAGAGCTATGTCTTCTCCTCATTCCAGAAAGGCTACAGAAAGGACTAGTGGAACCCTTAGACACTTTAAAGTGATGTAAAAACTCCATGGATTAAAGAATCTAACACTTTATCAAACATAAACTGTCATTGCTCACAGCCTCCAATATAAGATTTTAGTTTAGTAACTCAGATCAATTCTAAACAGGTAAACCTAAAATATAAACAGTTTCTGGTGGTGAGACAACCTATTATGTGAATTTGAGGTAAAACTTGTCTCATTTACATTTTGGTAATCATCGCTGAGAGCTAGCTAAAGAGCAGCTGGCTTTTTTCTATACAATTCAGCACCTTTTCTTTAAATCCCTATATTGAAGTAAAACATACATGCCCAAAATGCACCGATCATAGATCAGTCAGTTTTCACAAAATAAATACACCCTTGTACCCAGCACCAGATCAGGAAACAAAACATTACCTTTCAAGGTAATAATACCTAACAGTTACTCTAGCCATACTTTTAATATCTTTCATTAATTCTGCTTGTATTTGAACATTATAAATGAAATCATATAGTACACACTGTTTTGTGTTTGGCTTCTTTTGCTCAATATTATTTTTATGAAATCCACCCATGTTATTGCATGTAGTTCCAGTTCATTTATTTTATCACTGTATCAAATTCCATTTTATAAACATATCACAACTTAATTTTCTGTTGATAAACATTTGGATTTTTTCTGTTTTTTTTGTGTGTGTATTATTGCACATAGAGCTGCTATGAACATTCTTGAATATGTCTTTTAGTGAATGTATCTATATTTATGTAGGAAATATCCCAATAATAGAATTGCTAAGTGAAGATGCATGCCTAAGCTTCAGTAGATACTGCTCAGTACTGTTCAAAGTATTTGTACCAGTTTAAACTCCCACCAGCAGTACAGGAAAGTTCCAACTGCTCCTCAATGCCATACTTAGTATCATCTTTCTTTTTCATTTTAGCCATTTTGGTGGTTGTGTTATAACTGCAATGTGATTTCAATTTGCATTTCTCATGACTAAATATGTTGAGTACTTTTAAATATATCTGTTGGCAATTTGGATGAAGTAGGTCAATTTTAATGACTATTATGTAGGTAATGTTGGTATGTGGTATGGCAGAAATCATATAGGTAATAATTAAATGTCTAAAATTTAGTAAACCCTGCTTTCATGAATGAATCTTTTAGCAACTGATATTCTCTATTCCCTTAACAAAGCTTTTGCTCTGGCATATTCAATTTAATAGAAGCTTATTGAGGATGAATTATTAATACTCCCCTCTGCTAAATGGTATGAGGCCACCAAGGTTCGTGTCATGGAAAGCTTCTCAGAGGAGGTCACATTTAAGCTGGATTCTAGAAGCATGAGCAGGGTTCTGACAGTTGGGTAGAAAGTGGAAACAAAGGTATTGGAAAAGTTTGAATAAAATGTGGAGGTGTGACGATACACTGAACTTTTAGGAAATTGCAAATGTTTAGATGTGATTGTGATAAATAATAAAACTACCACTTGTTTTATATAAGGAGTTAAGTCTTGTTGGAAAATGATGCTTACCATAAGCCTCTGGAAGTACCAAGGGCCAACAGTAAGCTGGATTTAGGGTTTAATTACATTTAGTTGTATAACTTGAAATATTTCAGTTTAACTCATATTGTTTACCAACAATTCTTACATTGTCTTTGATTTTTACACCAAGAGAAATATTCTCATGCATGAGCAGGGAAAATGTTTCATGTATAACTTTTTGCTTTCCATTTTAGGCCTGATGTCATATTTCTAAAAATATAGAAGTGAGCAATTTATTGTCATTGAAATATCTGGAGAAATAATGTGAACGCTATAATTTTTACAGTTAAGATTCTGTAATAGATTACTGGCAGCCTTTAGTTACCCAAATAAAAATAATTTCATTATCCTTTCCTGGATTGCAATTATTTATTTCTAACTGGTGTTTTACTATACTTGAAAAGCTCATTTCAGAATTAATACAATGGTCAAATGCATTACCTTTGTCTTATAGCACATTTTAGCTTACTATTAAAAAAATAAAAGTCCTTTATCACCTTACATATTAATGTATTTTAATAAGGTCTTTTCAAAATGATTAGACTGGCAAAGATGTTTTTTCAACTAATTTCAAAAGCATTTTATGGATTTACCTTATAATATGGTAGAGAAGGTCTATATTTTCTGAATATACCTTATGCTACTTCAGGGCCAAATTCAACTCAGTTGTCAAAAAAATTATGATGGACAAAAACATGGTATAATTTTCTCTTCTTAGATATGGGGCATGTGTGTCTCTTGAGGCAGTTATCACAGCATGTTGTATTCTTTACCTGTAGGTTGAAGAAAAAGTCCCAGTCAGTGGATATTACTGCTCCAGGATTCAGCCCTTTGGCTGGTGCAGGAAAGCAAACCCCGCAAACCAGTAAGCCCCCTGCACCCAAGACCCCCATCATTGAAGAAGAACAGAATAATGCAGCAAATATCGAGAAGCACCCTTCCCGAAGGAGTGAACTGAAGAGGTTCTACACCATTGGTGAGCACCAGACATTTTATGCTAGTGAATAGGTGAAGTCTTTCTAAATGGCATTGTGAATTTGTGTGAATTTGTAGATTTGCAGCTAAATGGTCCCTTGTTTATAGGATGTGTATATCTTTCTGATGGTTTATTTGGATATTTTGTTATATGATCTGAAGATGAAGATGGAAAAAATACTGAAAACCTTCACTAAAGTTAAATGAGAGAGGAAGCTTGTGGACCTTCTATATCCTAGCCTGAGGAAGAGTAAATTGTGTGTTTGTAGGTTTCAGGTAATAGGTTTTCAGAATTTTAAGCATATATGCCACTGTGTTCATTATAGCCATTCTAAAGCCAGCACCATTTTTGTCTTTTGTTTTTGTTCCTTATATTTTCCCTCAAGGCTTCCAAGTCTTTAATCCTGTTTTGTCAGGTTGTTAAGATAGTGATTGCTGTCAGCTGGTAACTAACAAAGCTGCTGAGAAGGTAGAAAGTTATTATAGTCTGAGGGAGAACAAATGACATTCTGGGTCTGTTTTTGCATTGTGTGTTACTTCACTTTGAGGAGACTGATCAAATCCAGAACCTTCATATGGGAGAGTAGGTTGTGGATAGAGTCTCGCAGGCATTATCCCCCTTTTTTCACAGATAGAATAATATCCTGTAACTTTGAACTTTAACATTTAATTGGAGAATTGTAGGTAATCAGTCTACGGAAGTGGAATTGTCAGCATTTGTGTGCTAATATTTATCCAACATATCTTTGACCTTGCTATTTAACTAATGGTAACAATTTTTAGTATCTAAGGTCTATTTGAGACAGAAGTTACTAAACATATATTATGTGGAGGAGGAAGATAAGTAGAGGAGATAAATCTACCTGTGAAGAATATGGCTACTTTGGCTTTAGGTAATACTTCATTTTGGAGAGATTCAGACACATCTAGATTTGCCAAGGTATTTATTTAGTATATACCATTCTCTTCCCACACAAAGGGATTGGTTTTAAGATGATTGAATTTTTTTCTAGGATACTTAAATGTCTCTATGACTCCTGATTTCTAGTTCTGGTTCTTACACCAGTTTTCTATGTGACCTCATCAGAAAAGCACCCTTGTAGTTTGGTAATATTTCAGATTTTGGCTATTCAAACCATGTTTTCACTTTCCACCATTTTATGTCCTCTTATATCTGCTCTTAGGCTTTCCCTATATAGATTAAATGTTTAAGTCTTATTTTTCAATAGGTAACAAGCGTGGTGTCTTTAAGGATGTCAATAGTCAGATAATGAGAATTGATATAAGACAGTGTACATGGGTGCACATTTCTACTTTTAAAACTAAGGATGCATAGTTCTAAAAATCAATCAACTAGAAAGGCCATAAGGTTGACATAACTGTCTCTCCATTTACCAATGCCCTACCTGCCACTGTTAGACATGTCCACCTCCTTCTATTGCTTTTTGAATTTATTTACTGCCTAAGAGACACAGCATTCTACCTCCAGAAAATTAACTTTATCCTACCAACTCAATATTTCTTAAAAGTGAGAAAGTTAGGGAGAAACTTTGGTGTGGCCACAGTAAAGAGATAAGCCTAGTAAATGCAAGTCTAAAGTAAGTTTAAATTACTGAAATATGAACTAAGTTATTTTCAAAACACCACCTCTAGTGGATTTTTAATTTTTGATTTTGCAACAATGTGATTCCTAGTCGGTATTAGTGTCATATCTTTTATGTTAAGAAGAGACATATGAATTGTTCAAACTTACTGTGTTTATGTAACACATCTACTAATTTGGACCTGGAAACATTATTGTCAAGGCTGAAATTTTAGCAACCATGTAATTGCCTATATTGAAAAATCATATTGCAAAACCAGTCTATTTTAGTGTCCTTACTAAAATGTACTAGTCATAATCAACAAAAGTAATTGCCATTTTGGATTTTCATATGCCAGGCACAGGTTAAGCTCCTTCTTCTGTTATCTCAGTTCACCCTTCAACTCTCAGAGGTAGGTGTTATACTCCCTATTTTTATAGATGAGGAATCGAGGCTTAGAGCAGTTAAAGGAGGAGCCATGAGCCACAGAGAGCAGACTCTGCAATAAAATTAACCTTCTTGTGTGACACTTTAGAATTAGCCTTCTGTGTAACTCAGGATGTCATCCACCTCTGCACAGAGGTGAGCTGGAGGAGCTTCTCTGGGTAATATACTGGAGTAACAGTTTTACAGCAATTCCCAGTGGGAAGAAACCATGCCCACTAATCCATCCACCAGCCATTATGCCCTTGGAATATCTTTCAATGTCTCAATTTAGGATTCACACAGCTGGAAAAGCCTGGGAGCCCTCTGGTGGCCAATTACAGTACTATATTTAAATTTTGCCGTGAAATACAGTGCTATATTTAAGTGATTTATTATATTTAAATAATGCAATGATTCTGAGACTTAAAGAATTTTCTAACTAAAAAATGTATAACTAGAAAATCTTGTCATTTATTTAAATGTCACTGTTAGTGGCTCATGAGAATGGCTGGCAGAAGCTCCTCTAGAAATTTCTTTTTGATCTCAAGCTATTATCTCTAATGAATATATATACATATATATATATATATATATATATATATATATATATTCTACTTCCTGTTGAAAGAGTTCTAGGAAAGAGCATTTATAGCCTTCTTGTGCAGATAATAAACTCAGGTCCTTAATTATTTCTACTAACAGAAACATATCAAATTTAGGAAGCAAAAAAAATGGCACAGCTGAAATTCATAATTTTTATAAGAGAATGACAGTCTTTCAATAAGTATAATAAAATGTCAGTGAGTTGGAATAAGTAGGGGAAGAAGTATTCTGAATTGATGTGAAATAATGTGAATTTTCGGATAAATTAAAAGGAAAGTATCAGAGCTGGGGCTCAGGAAAGAGTCTTTTCTGCCCTGCTTCTTCACGGTGTAATTTTGCACAAGTTACTTACAATCACTTGACCTTCATTTTTTTTTTTTTTTTTTCATCTATGAAGTCAAAGAGAACAAATCAGTGTTTTTCTATTTTGTTTTGTTTTTTCTCTTACGCTTTTTATATTATCACAGCTGATTGTTTAAGTATAAGTGTCTACTGCTGCATAACAAATCACCACCCACTTAATGGTTTAAACCAACACCCTTTTATTTGCTCACAGTTCTATAGGTCAGAAGTCCACATGGCATGATTGGGTTCTCTGCTCAGAGTATCACAAGAATGAAATCATGTTGTTAGTTGGACTGGGTTTTTGTCTGGAGACTTGCCTATGGGAAGATACACTTCCAAGCTCTTTCTTGTTCACAGAATTCAGTTCCTTGCATTGTAGTACTGGGGTCCTTTTCCCATATTGACTGTCAACCAGGGGCTGTTCTTGACTCCTGGAGGCCGCCCACTTCCTTGCTATAATCCCACCCTCATCTCCTCCCCATGTTTAAAGCAGCAAGAGGTAGCAAATATATCTCATTTGAATCTTTGACTTCCTTTCCTCCAGCCAGCCAAAAGCAGTCTGCTTTCAAAAGGGCTTATATTATTAGGTCAGATCCATCCCTATAATCTCCCTGTTTTAAGGTCACCATAACCTAATCAAGGGAGTAAAATCCATCATCTTCAGGGTCCCACTGTACAGGTTATGTGTACCAGAAAGGTAGGAAATCTTGGGGACAATTTTAGAATTCTGTTTAACAAAGGTACATTTTACGTCACTACTCCATGTATGCATACTCACATACCAACAAAGCTCAAAGAAAAATTTTCAAGAATATTTTTCTTACAATGTATTCTGATAATTTTTATTCTTTCTATTTCATTTTTAAAATGCATTATCAACTCACTAAATTGATTTTATTTTATTTTTAATCATATTTTTTATTATAGACTATAACATATATACATAGGAGTGATCACTTTCCAAGTGCAATTTGACAAGTAGTTAAAGAGCAAATTTCAAAGAATGTTATGGGTTACAGTTCCACAATTTCAGTTATTTCCTTATTGTGAAATATAATGTATACAAAAAGATAGTATCTTTCAAAATATGATTTAAAACTAGTTATATAGGAAATTTCCAAAAATGTTATGTTACAAATAGTTTCAGTCATTTCCCTTATTGTGAAATATAATACATGTACAAAAAGGTGATAGTTTTCAAATTAAAGTTTAACAAGTAGCTATACAACAGATTTCAAAGGATGCTACAGGTTATAGTTCCACCATTTCAATTCTCTCTTTCTAGCTATTCTAATACCCTAGCAACTAAGAAAAAGAAAATTATGTGGAGATTCAGTATTCATAATCCTTTGTTAAATTCCATCTTGTCTGTTGCTACCCCTTCCTCTAGTTTAATCACTTACCCAAACTTCAGGGATGTCTAAGCAGTGACCACCCTAACTTGTTCATGTTGAAAGGGGGTATCGACTTTATGCAAAAAAGGGACACTAAGTTGATTTTAAACCATTTCAGACATTGAGTTTGTAAAAGTTACTGGCTTAGATGACTTTGAAGTTCTTTAGATAATTGGAATTCTATCCTTTTTAAAAGAAAATTGTTAATTAGAACTAAAATAACAAAATAGTAAATGAGTGGACTAGCCCTAATGGGTAAATAGATTAAAATAAAGTAGAATTTTTCATTGCTCCAGTGTTTGTTTGCGCTGGACGAATCTATCTGAGTTTGACAGTGTACATAAAAGAAGCCTATATCTGCCAAGAAAAGTAGATTTCAACCAAGGTCCAACAAAATTCTTACCAGATTTTATGTTAGTAGAACCCGTTTTCCCTGAGGTTATAATGTTCTTGCATATTATAAATCAATACATTTTCATTTAGGCCAAATAATTTCTGTTATCTCATTTTTCAGATAGTTGCTTTATTCTGATTTGTTAAGCTTTAATATTACCCTCTGTAAGTTTCAACTCAGGATATGGGCCTAATTCAAAACCATAGCCCCTCCTTAAATATAGAAATGAAGATGAAACCAAATCATATACTCACAAATTTGTAGCACTTAATTTATTCTGCTACCCTTAATTTAGAAAACTACATGTAAGAACTTTTAAAAGAATTTGAACTTAAGTATAGAGGTGGTGAGGAAGACCATGGATGTAGGATCCCAAAAGTTGCCATTGCTCCCGTGGTGGATCTGTACAATTCCGTACCATATTTACTCCTCACTTCAGGACCTGAAGTTCATATGTCTCTATCCAGCCTTTGTGGATATTAGTAGAAAGTGCTGGTGCCTTCTCAGTCCTTAATTCAGAAGTTTTTTTTTTTTTCCTTGACAAGTGGTAGGACAACTCTTGAATGGATGTCCTCACAGACCTGCTGTGTAAAGGTCTTGTGGAAGATGCTGCTCAGAATGGAATGAAAAGTCAAACAGAGCCATGCCTTGTAGGCAGTTGTCATGGGTTGGTAAAAGGAGTACCTGGTGAGTGGAATATAAGATAGAAAGCCGTAAATGCCATGGGGGATGAGGAGAGGGAAGCAGGGAAGGGGGAAGGAGAAAAGAGAAGAGGGGTCAGAGAGGCTCAATCACAGTGCTGTGGAGAAATCGCATCAGATTGTAAAGACACTGAGAGCCTCTTTATTAGCTTGATGGATCAAGCCTCCCCTCTGTTTCCTCCCACCTTTTTTATTTGCTCCCTTGGCATCAGGCACTTATCTTATTGTGTTGGCACATCTGCCCCCATACCAGGTGTGGATAGATGATGGGGTCCAGTTCAAGGAAGAGCTTTGGAGACTTCATGGCATTGGAGAAGGTTTGGGAAATTGCTATGGAGCACTGAGTGAGACAATACAACCTTTACATCTGTAAAAAGGTTAGCATTGCCAAAGCCCTCTCATTGCTCATGCTACTTAAAAGATTTTGCAGTTTTAAGGAGAAGGCAGAAAAGGGTTGATTCTTACTTAACCTGCACGAGTTCATCTCTCAGGAGAGCTTCAGGACAGGTCAAATAAGGGAGATCCTTGTTTAAGAGTTGTCTGAATAAAGGATCTCTGGGCCTTTTCTTGGGTTGAAATCTCTCCCTCTTGAGTCCTCACTTTGTCATCTCAACTGACAACCTGCCCCTCCTTTTAATCTCCCGTCTGCCCTCAGGGATCAGACTACCTGTTATCCAATCTAAATTAATCTTACTGTAACAACTTCTTAACACCTTGTGTGACACTGTCTATGATTAATCATTTAATGTTCTTAGCATAGTAATTTCCACTTATGTTCAGATGGAAGAGTTCTGGGTTTATTCACGGATATGTGTAACTCAAACTTTTCCACATATGAAAACTTGTTTACTCATTTATGAATCCATTGTTTATAAATTTGACAATTATTTATTGAATGCCTACTATGTGCCAGATTTCTTTAAAGATGTTGCATATACAACAGTAAACAAGACCAAGTCCCCACTCTCAAGTGTTTATATTCTAATGGGGAAATTGGGAAATAAATAAATGAATACTTAATATATTGTCAAGGAATGAGCTTGTTTTTAAAGCAAAATAAAGCAGATAAAAGGAAGAGAGAATGATTGAGAGGTTATTCATGTAAAATGTGTTTAAATTTTATAAACATTCTAGCAGATGAATTATACACTTCTAACTGAGAAATTGATTAGGCTGGCTTCAATTGCAGGACATTAGATGCATTAATAAATTTTTCAAAAGTTGTTTTTGCCTTCCTTGGAATAGGGATAATTTGTGAAAAGACTAACAGAATTGAAATTTGAAGCATGAAAAAGTAAATGATTGAGGAGAAATGTAATGATCCTCAAGTGCCCCAGAATTATTTAAAGGGAAAGAATCCAGATGTTCTTCATTTGTACCAAGACAAGAATAAGGCATGTGGCTTAAACTGTAGCATAGAATATTGATATTACATGTCAGAGAGAGTTTAACAAATTTTAGGGTATGTTTATAGAGGAGGTCTGGTTTTTTGAAGTACATCTGTCATCTCTTTAAAGTGGGTTAGGTGTCAATGGTCCTAAAGATAAAAGTGATAGAGATATGAGCTCTCAAAGATGCTAAATGATTTTGGTTAATGGTGCAATGGCTGAAGTTTTGTCATTTGGGGATATTTATTGAGCTCCTGCTTTCATTCACTTGGGCAGTACAGATCAGTGGTGAGGCTCTTGCCTCTGAATCTCAAAGCTCAGTGTCCTCACTTATAAAATGAAATAATAATGGTGTCTACTCAAAGCGCTGTTGTGAGGAGTAAATTTAATGTGCTTATTATCATGCGTAGAACTTGCGAGTCCTCAATAAGTATTAGTGGTTTTATTGTCATTCTGTACTAAAGATACAGCATGAATGAAGCACCACAGTCCCTGCTCTCAAACAGTTTATGTCAAGTCAGCCCCATCTTGAGCCTTGATGATTGATCAACTTATCCCCTGCTTCAAACCCTGCAGTAGTTCCTTAGTACCCTCAGGGTAAGGCTATTATCCCGTCAAACATCCATACTCTGCCCTTGCCTACTCCCGAGCTGTATCTCAGACCACAAACCTATACACCAGCCAAACCGGACAGCTGGTAGGTTCCCTCTCCCTTCTGCCTATAATGATGATACCTCCACCTCTTTAAGCCTTCTGAACACCTACCCATTTGTCAGGATTTATCCCAAACTTCCCTCATATCTGGCCACTCCTCCCCCAAATCAGATCAACATTAATACATTTCAGAGCATTTTGACATACAGATTGGCATTGACGGTTGGTGACTAATAGATAAACATTGAATGCAATAAATGTTTATGAAATTCCTATGGGATAAATGGGAACATATAGCAAGTTAAGGAATTAAGTCATAATCATACTGAAAATATTGCCAAAGCCAAGGGAAGAATCTAGATAAAATGACTAATGGTAAAGGATTCTTCCTCTACATATGTTTTCAGGTCAGCCTCTCTACTCAAAAACAAAAACAAAAATGAAATTAGCTAATCAACAGAGATCTCATTGAGGCGTTTCCCAAATAAGAGTCCATAGTGTCCATGGAAAAATAAATTCATTTTAAAAGAATACCAGTTTTTCATGAAACTCCATTTATTGGATTAAAGTGACTGTCCTTTTCTTCTTTCCTTCCCTCCTCCCTTTTGCCTTCCATCCTTCCATCCAAGTGAACCGTCTTTTACGAAATGATGGCATGCAGTATACAGTATTTGATTTAGTAGATTCTGTGTGTGTGTGTGTGTGTGTGTGTGTGTGTAAGGTTTGCTAGTTTGTTTTTTCTTTAATCACCTCAATTCTAAAAATATTAAGTTGCTAAATGATATCCAAAATGTTCTTTTGAGATTATGCTGGTCTATGAAATTGTAAAATTTGGAGCCTAATGACTTAGTCTTTTGCCCTGCCTTCAAGATCACCTGTAAGGTTCCAAACTTAAGAAGCATAAAGACACATTTATATTTTACTAACCCTGGGCTGCTTGCATACTGAAAAAAAAACCCTACAGAATTAGGGTTTCCCTGGGAATTCTCCTCAGTAGTTGGCAAAATTAAAACAGTAATAACTAGTTAGGAACCTCTAAAAAGAGAAAAGCAAGATGCAGATTTAAGTACTTTTTAATTGCAATATACCAGGCATTTTGAAATATCATCGCAAAACTTGCATGCTTCTCATTTTGAAGTCAAACTTTTTTATTGTAAGAATTAAAAAAAAAACTAAAGTGAAAATACTAGAATAGTGTCTGCCTGCCTGCCGCATAACAATATTTTTTGTTTGCTAAAATTTGCACTCAAGGATCCTTAAAGCTTATTTTGTTACTTCGATTTTTATACATATTAATAGGGAGGACACTGATTGCCTCTCCTAGATCTCTGAACTATATAAGGAAAAATTATCTATCATGTATTGGTAATCCTAGAGGGTTGAACTTTGTGACTCTCATTTATTGTCTCCTAGACCAATTCAAAAGAATTTCCTTCCATCAGGTAGTCTCAGTGTCTTTGAGGTATTTTTCAAGTACTATTTCAAGTGAGTCCAAATGTAACAAAGCAATAGAATGATATTTACTTTGGGTTAAGAAACAGAGTAACTGGTATGCTATCCAAGGCTATAAAGTTTTCACTTCCTGCTTTAAATAATTTAAATAATTTCAAGTTACAGATTCTTTTGTGATATAAGAACCACTCTTTTTTTTTTTTAATTGAGATTGTTCACAAACCATGCAATTACCCAAAGATCCAAAGTGTACAATCAGTTGCCTCTGGTACCATCATACAGCTATGTATCCATGGCCACTATTAATTTTTTTTTCAATTTTTAGACTATTTTCATTACTCCAGAAAAGAAAGACAAAAAAAAAAAAAAAAAAGGAAACTTAAATCCTCCCATATCCCTAACCACTCCCCCCTCCATTGTTGATTCATAGTATTGCTATAGTACATTTGTTACTATTGATGAAAAAATCTTAAAATACTACCTAACAGTAGTATATAGTTTGCAATAGGTATATTTTTTCCCTATATGCCCCTCTATTATTAACTTCTAGTTATAGTGTCATACATTTGCTCTAGTTCATGAGAGAGATTTCTAATATTTGTACAGTTAATCATGGATGTTGTCCACCACAAGATTCACTGTTTTATACATTCCCATCTTTTAACCTCCAACTTTCCTTCTGGTGACATGCATGACTCTGAGCTTCCCCTTTCCACCACCTTCACACAACATTCAGCACTGTTAGTTATTCTCACAAAGTGCTACCATCACCTCTGTTCATTTCCAAACATTTAAGTTCAACCTAGTTGGACATTCTGCTTATAATAAGCAATTGCTTCCCATTCTTCAGCCTTGTTCTATATCCTGATAACTTAATATTTCATGTCTATGAGTTTACATATTATAACTAGTTCATATCAGTGAGACCATGCAACGTTTGTCCTTATGTGTCTGTCTTATTTCACTCAATATAGTGCCCTCAAAGTTTACTCATCAACCCATTTCTTTTTAAAGATGGTTTTGTTCACACACCATACATTCCTACCTAGGTAAACAATCATTGGTTCCCTGTATAGTCATGTATTTATGTATTCAGGGCCATCACCACTATCTATATAAGGATATCTCCATTTCTTCCACAAAGAAGGAGGAAGAGTCAAAGAAGTTAGAAAGACAAAAGAAAAAGAAAAAAGAAAGAGAAAAAAACACACGAACATGATAGCTAGGAAGCAACAAAAGGAAAGAGAGCATTAAACTAAAGTAGAATAGAGAGTTAGACAGCATTACCAATGCCACAAGTCTCATTTCCCTCCCTTATGCCCCCCTCTTATATGCATTTAGCCTTGGTATATTACCTTTATTGCATTAAAGGAAGCATAATACAATGTTTCTGTTAATTATAGTCTCTAGTTTGCATTGATTGTATTTTTCCCCCAGTGCCTGCCTATTTTTAATGCCTTGCAAGGTTGACATTCATTTGTTCTCCCTCATGAAAAAAAACAGATTTGTACATTTTATCACAATTGTTGGGCACTTTAGGTTTCACTGAAATATACAGTCCCAGTCTTTATCTTTCCTCTTTCCTTCTGATGTCCCACATGCTCCTAATTTTCCTCTTTCAACCATATTCCTAGTCATCTTTGTTCAGTGTACTTACCTTGCTGTGCTACCATCACCAAAAATTATGTTCCGAACCTCTCACTCCTGTCTTTTCCTATCTGTCTGTAGTATTCCCTTTAGTATTTCCTGTAGAGCAGGAAAAACTCTCTCATTGTCTGTTTGTCAGAGAATACTTTAAGCTCTCCCTCATATTTGAAGGACAGTTTTGCTGGATATAGGATTCTGGGTCAGCGGTTTTTCTCTTTCAATATCTCAAATATATCACACCACTTCCTTCTTGCCTCCATGGTTTCTACTGAGAGATCCACATGAAGTCTTCTCAAGCTTCCTTTGTATGTGATAGATCGCTTTTCTCTTGCTGCTTTCAGGGTTTTCTGTCTTTGACGTTTGATAATCTGATTATTAAGTGTTTTGGCGTAGGCCTATTCAGATCTATTCTGTTTGGGGTATACTGTGCTTCTTGGATCTGTAATTTTATGTCTTTCATAAGAAATGGGAAGTTTTCATTGATTATTTCCTCTATTATTCCTTCTGCCCCTTTTCCCTTCTCCTCTGGGACACCCATGATACTTACATTTGTGTGTTTCATGTTGTCAGCCAGTTCCCTAAGACTTGCTCATATTTGTCCATTCTTTTCCCTATCTGTTCTTTTGTGTGTAGGCTTTCAGTTGCCTTGTTCTCCAGTTCCTGAGTGTTTTCTTCTGCGTCTTGAGATCTGCTGTTTTATGTCTCCATTGTGTCTTTTGTCTCTTGTGTTGTGCCTTTCATTTCCATAGAGTCTGCCAGTTGGTTTTTCGAACTTTTGATTTCCACCTTATGCATGCTCAGTGTTTTCTTTATAGCCTTTGTCTCTTTTGCCATATCTTCCCTAAACTTTTTGAATAGATTTATTATTAGTTGTTTCAATTCCTGCATCTCAGTTGAAGTGTAAGTTTGTTCCTTTGACTGGGCCATAACTTCATTTTTCTTAGTGTGGGTTGTAGTTTTCTGTTGTCTAGGTATCTGGTTTCCTCAGTTCCCCCAATCAGGTTTTCTTAAACCAGAACAGGCTCAGGTCCCAGAAGGAGTAAATGTTCAGTATCCAGTTTCCCTGAGGTTGTGTCTTAGAAGATCGACACACACTGTGAGGTTTCAAGCTGCTGTGTTTTTCATAACCTGCCCAACAGGTGACACCTGTCAGTGTGTAGCTCCTGACTGGTGTAAGGAGGTGTGGCCTTCTTAGTTTCTGTTTTGGCTGTTTTCCCCCAGGCTCTGGGGTCTGGTTCTGAATAGAAGGTGGGTAGTAGAGCTGGGCACCACCTCTTTCCTCTTAGGGAAGATACATCCCTCTAGGGAGTTTTCATTTGCATTTAAATAGGTTCTTTGTCTCTCTGACTCTGCTGTCTCCACCCTTGTCTGGGTCAGAGCACTGCAAGCTGAAAATGGCTGAGGCTTTCTCCACACAGAGTGCTGTGAGCTGAAAATGGCTGAGGCTTTCTCTAGTGAGCTGCTCAGATTGAAAGAGAGAAAAAGATACAGAAAGCCCCTTTCAAGGGGTCAGTCCATGGCCCCCAGTTTCACCTGTTGTTCAGAGATAGTACCCAGTCCTCTGGGCTCTCCTTCCCAAGACAGAGTAGTCCCCTGGTTCTTCAAGGTCAGTCATCACTAAAAGCCTCTGACTGCTTGTTGGGGATTTGCAGCCTGCATTGAGCAGTCCACATTTGCCAATTAAAACCCCAGTTGGAGCTACACTGAGGTATATTCACTTGTTCAGAGAGTGTTGCTCTCTATCTCAGCGAGGCTTTGCAGTTTGTATTGTCCTGGGGGGAGGGGGCTCCCAGCTTGCATCCACAGTTTCTACTCACAGATTCCATGCTGCGATCTCAGGCATTCCTCTCAATCCAGGTTGGTGCATGATGTGTGGACAGTCACGATTGTCCCCCAGCAGTTATTCCAGATCATTTACTTGTCATTCCTGGTTATTAGTTGCCCCAGGGGAACTAACTAACTTCCACTCCTCTCTATGCCGCCATCTTCTTCCCCCCATTGAACTTTTCAAGCAACTTTTCTCAACTTTTTTTTACCATAGCTTCCTTTAATGAAGTTACCGCAAAACTCATACTCAACCCCTTTTGCGCTTGTCCTCTTACAGTAGAAAAGCCAGCAAAGTGCTTGTTTTCTAAAGAACCACTCTTGTAAATAAATATAGGGTTTGTGAGATGGTATAGGGATACCCAGAAAAAGATGCATTTGAATAACAAAAAGAGAAATATAAATAATGAATCCCTGTCTCCATGATCTTGTATTTATTTTTCATCTTCACTCCTATATAAGCCTATCAAAACCTCAATTCAGTGGACAGTTTTAATAGTGCTTTGTATTGTTTAGGGTTCTCTAGGGAAACAGAGTCAATGAGAGATATCTATAAATATAAGATTTATAAAAGTATCTCATGCAACTGTGGGTATGCATGAGTCCAAATTCCGTAGGGCAGCCAGCAAACTGGCAACTCCAATGAAGATGTTTGATGAACTCCTCAGGAAACGAACTGGCAACTTCGACAAATGTGTTCGATGAACTCCTCAGGAAACGAACTGGAAACTTCGACGAATGTGTTTGATGAACTCCTCAGAAAATGAACTGGCAACTTCAACAAACTCCTCAGGAAATGCTTCGCTGGTCAGCCAAAGAAGAAGTGAAGGTCCTCTATCTGTCTCACTTAAAAGTCTTAACTAATTGGATTAAATCCAGTTAACTGTATTCTCTCATCTTTGAAGACACGCCCTTCATTGATGTCTTCAGTCACAGCTGCAGCCAATTGACTGATGATTTAATAAACCAGCCTGTTGGTTTATTAACCAGCCATAAATGTCCTCTCAGCAATGGTTAGGCCAGTGTTTGCTTGACCAGACAGTTGGGTACCATCACCTAGCCAAATTAACAGATGAACCTAACCATCACATGCTTATTCATTAATTTAAAAATGATTGAATGCCCGTACGAGATTTGAGACAGAGGAGAGACCAGACAATGTGGGTTTTGTGTACGTCACTAAAGAATTTGGACCTAACCTTGCCAACTTTATTGAAGGGTTTTGCCTGGAGGAGTTCCTTGATAAGACTGCTTTATAGAGATGCATCTAGCATCATATGGAAAATGAGTTGGAGATAAATATGCCTAGACATGGAAGAATCTTTTAGATACTTAGTGTACAAATGCAAAGGGTGGTATGTTATGCTGCACAAGAGCCCTGACTCTAGACTTACACAGGTATGGATTTGGATCCTGAGTCGGCCACTCTCTGTGACTTTGGACAAGTTACTTAACCTTTCTGAACTTAAGAGATTCTTATTTGTAAAGTGAGGATATTATCTTGTATTTCTCAGGTTTGTAATAAGGTTTAAGGGATACGATGTATAAATTGGCTTAATGGAACCCAGAACACAGTAAGCATGCAGTAAATATTAAATAAAAGCAAAATAGCAAAGTAATATTGGTGAGAGTTGACAAGAGCCTAAAGTATGGCAGAAACAATGAGTATGCCAAACGAGAGATTCCAGAGAGATGAAGAATTTGTAATCTAGAGGAATTGGTGACCAATTAGAAATAAGAAAGATGAAGATTTCCCAGTCAATACTGTGACTTCAGACTTTAAATGCTTATAACAACTATAACTATAATTTTTCAGTCAAAGTATATAGCTCCTTTCATAATAAAATAGAACACCTCTGTGAGCCTGAAAAGGAATAAAAAAAAAAACATAGCAGTAGCCTGCCCTGATCATCAGGGCTCTATCCTCAACAGAAACTTTGAACAACCAGCAAAATCTGCCAAAACATCTTTCTCAAAGCTCCATGAAACAGTTAAATGACTACCATATCAGGGCAAGCACCGAATCAAGTAAAAGGCTGCTTAAAAGCAGTAGGATCTTGTGGTTGCCTGGCTGTTCTGTACTCCACACCTTACCTGTTTGGCACTAAGCCAGCCATTGCTCCCAGTGTGAATCCCTGGTACTGGTTCCGGAAGGAGCAACGGATCTGTTGTTCAGGGCATAGATTTAGAATGAAGATATAAATCCAAATCAGCATATAGTTATAGAGGATTTGCTTACTCTTGTAAGTAAAGTGAAAACAAAGGTTCCTGACCAAAATTTAAGGAGTAGGGAACAGACTAATTGGTTGCAAAAGAAACCAAGAAAAGACGACTGGGGACATAGGAGGCAACCTCTGTGGTATCCTCCAGCTCTGTAACCCAATAAATTTCTCCATTCTTAACCTCTACCATTTGTTTAGGAAAGAAATGAAACTATGTCATTCATATAACTAAAAGTGCAAAGGAAGATTATTAGAACAGGGCCTTGACATCCTAGGATTGGGAAACAAAGGTGTTTATTGAAGCTATATTGGAGGTGGGAGAGAAAATTCTGTTGTCCAAGGAGAGAGAGGGAGCAGCAGCTTCTCTGTTTCCCTTCTTTGGTCATTACCTACGATTTACATTTACTACAGTAATAAAATCTGCCAAGAAAAATGGGAGGAACTTGGATTGATGTCTAAATATTGCATCACTTTTGGTGTTAAAGGAAAACGGTTTTATCTAATTTAGAGAAAATGAAAACACATCCTTTTCCAGTATTGAATCAGTGTTCATCACTCTGTGCTCTTGTTGTAAATCACACTTATGATTCATTCTGTTTTAACACCCTATTTATTACAGAGCCAAACCACCTCACATGGTCTGAGAGCTTTCTTCTATGTTATTTTGGGACTTGTAGAAAACTTAAGTATGAGCAGCAGACAGCGGATGGCTCGAGTACCACCAGCACAGAGGAAAGGCTTGGCTTTACTTTTCATTAGCAGGACTTGGTGAGCAAAAAGCTCCTTTAAAGCGTTAAATATATTCTAAAAAGGCACTTCCCAAATTTTAATGTGCATTGGGGATCCTATTAAAATACAGATGCTGACTCAGTAGGTCTGGGGCAGGGGCCAGCATTTTGCCAGGTGCTGCTGATGCTGCTGTTTCATGATCACTTTGAGTAGAAAGCCAGCTATTCTAAAGGGCCTAGAGACTTTTTTCCACTTGACAACACACATAAAATATTTTTCATCATTTGGCCCCGATTTATCATCCTGGATCAAGAATTTATCATTAAGACTTGTGTTCCTTTCTCAAAACAAACTAGCCAACTCCCGTGCTTAGTAACAATGGTATTCAAAAATGTCAGAGCAAGACAAAGAATGTAGATATTATCATACACACACATACACATAGTTTTCTACTATTAAAAAAAACAAATTATCATAAAGTAGTAACAGATAAATTTTGGGGGGCATTTGAGACATGCTAGCATTTTCTGAATTTATTTAGTTAAGAATGCTATTTGATTAGTTAATATATTGTAACTTAGTGCAGAGCAGCAGAAATAAGATAGGCCCTGATGAAAGAGACATGTTAGAATTTAGCAATCCACTGACTATTTTAGCTCCGTTGTTCACCAGCTGTGTTAGTCAAGTTGTTTGTTGGTCAGTTTTTTCAACTATTAAATGTTAATAAAAGCACTTTCTTCATGGGTTTTTAAATAAGAAATGCATGAAAAGCTCTTAGTACTGAATCACATTAGTAAGTACTTAACAAATAGTTGCTGTTTTATTAAAGAAGAACAAAAATGGAGATAGGTGAATAGGGTAGGAACAGCTTGGGAAAAATACATTCTTGATACATGTTTAGTATCTTTATTTACTTATTTTGTCCTGAAGCAAATACAAGGCTTCTGGATGATCAGACTTGTATTATTAGCTATAGCAATAACAGTGCCGATTCCCCTGGCTGCCATCCCATCAGGGCGACTCAGTGAGAGTACATGCCGGCTGCACATACACGCGTCTGTACTGCGTGAACCCCAAAAGTATGAACTTACAGTTTCTATAGGAACTGGACAGCTGCTTCCTCCCCTCTGGAGGGAGGGAAAAGAAACTTTGTCCCTAATGTAAACAAATCTTCTCTGGGAAAGATCCCTAAATTTTTACAGTGATTTGGAATGTAAATAAAATAGCTGGGGGCGGGGGTGGGTGTAATCCTCGTTTGACCTGTAAACACATAGTTCCAGGGAGATAAATATCTGTATCTCTCCGGAGGTATCTCTCTATCAATTATTCTTTAATCCAGGTGCCAGTTTTCTTCTCTCAGGAAGCCTAACCATGCAGCAACTTGAAATTATTTACTTGGTTTCCTGACACTTAAGACTTTAATACAAAGTTATATTGAAGGAGAAAAAATATTAATTACTTTATATAACTATAAGCAAGGAGAAACATCCCTAGCAAATCTTCCCCACACCAACCTTCATTTTCTAGTAATAATAAAGAGACAAAACCGTATTTCCTATAATCTTCTTGAATATGTCTTTATTAATATACTTCATTCATCCCAGTTCTCCTAAATAATTCCTTGTATCGACTATTTCCCCTGGTACTGTACATGTAAGTAGTTTAAAAAAAATGGAAAATAAATTTACAAAAATTTAGGAAGCCGTTCTCCAGTCGGTCCACCAGACAGTTAACACCAGACCAAATGTCGGGGCTACCTTCTGTATAGTTCTCATCAGCATTTGGACCACAAAGCTGTGGATTTGCCACTTCCCTTATATCAGCATTGCTGATGATGCATGATCATTGCCAAATACAGGAGGAAGGGAAGACATATACTCAAGCAGTTGCTGAAGGACAAGCTGAATTGGCAATGGAGAAATGTAGAGGGTAAGTTTTCAGTGGCTCCGAGAGCACAGTCAGAGATAACACCAATCTAGAGGCTGTTAGGAAATAGCATTCATAGAGCAATCTAGCCAGCCATGCTTAAAAAGGTGGTGTCAGGTCACTGGAATTTGAAAACATGAAAGAGAAAGAGTCAGAATGGCAGAGACAAAAGATTCCCAGTGCTTGCAAGTTCCATTGCTGCGCCTGTTTCTCAGATTCATGGGCTGTACTTTTTTTAAAACAGACTCACAGAGAACCCTAACACCAGCAGTAACATCCAATCCCCTCAAGAATTCAGCGAAAAGCTGTATCTGTTCCATGCAAAGCAATGTACTCAATAGTGCAGAAGATGGTAAGATATGGTCCCTTTTCTTTAAAAGCTGAGAGCTAGTACCACTGAACAAGGACAAGTGAGGGTACGGTGACTCTAATACAACACAGGCTGTAAATGTCACACTGCAGCAGGTGCAAAGTGATATGGGAGTTTAAGAGAGAAAGAGCTTGTGTTTAATTTAGGAAGAATAAGGGATGGCCTAATTTAGGAAGAATAAGGGAAATTTTAGATGGGGCCTTCAAATATGGGAAGGATTTCTATAATAGCTAAACATATTAGTGGCCATTATCGAAGGCCAGGCACAGATTTCCATAGTGAAGATGAACAAGAGTTCCAGATGTAGACTTTCGGTAGGTCCAGACTTTGGATGACTTAAAAACTATTCTCATATTGACTTCTAACCAAATGTGTGGCCCTGAAATATTTCTTATCCTCCCAGGAGTCTAAATCCCACATCTGTAAAAGAGACTTGATCTCATGGTCACTATGACCCTTTTAGCCTCACATTCTTGGATTTTAATATTTTTAACTGAGATGCATTTTATTAGTGCTGTATTCAAAGGAAATTATTTTGAGCATTGAATTTTGGCTCAACACCTGTCTAAATAAAGTTCAAAATAACATTTGTTTGTAAAATCGTGGTCTGTTACTTATACTATCTCCTTTCTGCCATTTGATAAAATTCTTTCTTAGTACTCTTTTGCGTTAGATTCATTGTTCCCAATCCAGGCTCTTTTTCCAAAATGTGTAAGTGTCAGTTGGGCCTGCTTATTTCCTGTTATAATTCCAACCCTTCATCGTGATTTGTCTTTCTTGAGTCTCCTAAACATCTTTATTTAGTACCACAATTGTATTGCTGCTTTAAAATGAGAAACCTTTGTAATAATTAGGTCTATTTGTAGAAAATAATCTTTTCCTTGTGGCTATGTCCTTTGTTTTGCTTTCATGACCTCAGGTAGTTCTAACCAACTCAGCAATTGTGAATAGCATAAAAATAGGTGTTTTGAGTGCTGTAAAGCAAAGTTAAAGGTTCAGCATACAAAAATACATGTGGGGTTAGGTTCTTCAAAGTGGGGAAGTGAATGGGGAAAGGAACCAACATTTATTGAGCACATGTATGTGTGATAATGCTATGCATTATCATCTCATTTAATAATCATAAAAATCTTGTTGTAGTAGGATTTTTAATCCTCATTTTTACACAAGGCCCAGAGATGTTCCATGACTTGTCAGAGGTCACCAAGCTTATAAGAGGTAGAACAAAGATTTATTTAAATTTACATTTGACTTCAAAGCCTTTCTTCCTTCCATTAAATTTCACTTTCTCCAAGGTACCTGCTTTATTTTCTTGTGGCTAATTAGTTATTTATCAGATGAGACAATGGTTGTATAAGCTTTGTATAAACTGTAAAATGCTATATACTCTTACTGGCTTAATTGGTAAAACTGGATAACTCATTTAAGGTTCTTGAGGAAGTATACTAAATAACTGATAAGTATAATTATGCATTTACTCTTGCTCTTGTAATTCTACTTCTCATGTGTGCATTTAAAATAGTATTTTATGATTAATATATTGTTCCCACTGAAGTACTATACATGCCATTTCCATATTTTTCCAATGAAAGCAGAAGTCTGAAGATATTTAAAACCCATTGTATGATTTGGCTTCGGACTTGTTATGGATTTTAAGTTTGTGCATATATATTTGTGTGCATGTATAGATTCTTCACTGAACACTAAAGAGTACTTGTTCTAGTTTGCTAATGCTGCAGGAATGCAAAACACCAGAGATGGATTGGCTTTTATAAAAGGGGGTTTATTTGGTTACACAGTTACATTCTTAAGGCCATAAAGTGTCCAAGGTAACACATCAGCAATCGGGTACCTTCACTGGAGGATGGCCAATGGTGTCCGGAAAACCTCTGTTAGCTGGGAAGGCACATGGCTGGCGTCTGCTCCAAAGTTCTGGTTTCAAGATGGCTTTCTCCCAGAATGTTCCTCTCTAGGCTGCAGTTCCTCAAAAATGTCACTCTTAGTTGCATTTGGGATATTTGTCCTCTCTCAGCTTCTCTGGAGCAAGAGTTTGCTTTCAATGGCCGTTTTCAAACTGTCTCTCATCTGCAGCTCCTGTGCTTTCTTCAAAGTGTCCCTCTTGGCTGTGGTAGCTTGCTCCTTCTGTCTGATCTTATATAGTGCACCAGTAATTTAATTCAGACCCACCCAGTGGGCAGGCCAACACCTCCATGGATATTATCCAATCAGAATCATCACCCACAGTTGGGTGGGGCACATCTCCATGGAAACACTCAAAGAATTACAATCTAATTAACACTGATAGGTCTGCCCACACAAGAGTACATCAAAGATAATGGCGTTGGGGGAACATAATACATTCAAACTGGCACAGTACTTCTAAAATTTGCTTGTTTTATGCTCTAGTAAATTATGAACTGAAAAAATTAAAATAGATGTTAACAGGAATAGCAACTAAGCTCACTAAACAGATTGCTAAAGAAATGTTAAATTATTATTTATTTATTTATTTTAAAGCTATACAGTGGGATCAAGTATGAGTTCTTTAAGAAGGACTCATGAGAAACAAGCCTTTTCTTTTTAAATAGAAGACTTAAGGACTAGGAAAATATGGAGGTGTCTTGATTTCAGGAGAATTGTTTGACAGTTTTCTTTTTATGGTCAGTTAAAAAGAAAGGGAAATACACATAGAGGTAATACTACAGATACTCCTATTTTTGAGGGTGATTAATAATGAGCTTAGAGAATGGCCTTATCAGATCTGTATTTAAGGCTGTGCCCCATTCAGATTTTGCTGGTATCTTTGAAATGGAAAAGATTCTTATAAATTGACATGGTGCTGAGAAAGATCAAAGTATAAGAAAAGTTCACCTTAAATAATTGACTGTAAATGAAAAGTTAACATTTATTCATTGATTTCAAACCTTATATAACTTAATCAAACTGAAAAATTAACATTTACTAAGTTTAACTATTAATTTCTACTCTTTGTGTAAAAAAAGTCAACTTTACCTATCCAGGTTTCAGAAAACCTAATTCAACAGCAAATTTTTGGGTCAAAAAAAATTTCCATGGATTTTAGTCAGAAGCTCATTAAGTGTAGGTGAACTTGAGCAGAGGTGAACTGCCAATGACGTGACATAGCAAGCAAAAAAGGGGATGTGTTCTTAGGCTCTCAGGATCATGAGGATCCATCGGTGCTGGATCCTTAATCTTCTGTACAGCTCCCAAGGGTAGCTCTGAAACCAGTGAGTAAACAATCCAGGAAGAGCACGTTCTAGTTTAATAAAGACTCTATGAAAATAACCAGAAAAGAAGGGATTCTAAGCCAACTCTGCCCTACAGTTTACCTGTTTTCCTCTGCCTGTATCATTCCATTTCCAGTGTATGTGATGCTGCAATGAGCTTACTTTTGCATTTTGATAGACTTTTGAAATGACTTCTACTTCCTTCTAGAACGTCTGCATTACTGCCTCATTTAGGATGGTTCCTTTATAAAAAGCATTGCAGAAGGTTGATTAAGAGCCTTGGCTTTAGATCCAAATATTAGCAGATTTAAACCCGACCTCCACCACTTACTTGTGATGTTGGGAAGGTTGTTTCATTTCTCTGGACCTCAGTTTCTACATCTGTAAAATGAAGATATTGTTTACATTACTATGTTGTTCCAAGGACTAACTGTGGATAATATATATTTTAAATTAGGATATATTTTGAAATATAAATATTTAACATATGATACATATAACAATAGCTTACAAGATAATTCATGTTTCTAAAATACTTAAAAGTGTCAGACACATACTGGGAAATAAATAAAAAGAAATGAAATAAATGGTATGTTAATGTGAAGGAAGTTGGCACATTGGTGCTCCTGGGATGGTCTTTCAAAATGTGAAAGGATCCAGCACTAATCCTTCATTCCTAATCTCTGTGCCTCTATCAGCAAGCATAAACTCACACTATTTCCTCTCCTAAGTTTTCTTAGGAAATAGAAGCTCATTTCACCATAATTCTTCACCTTATTGCCTAATAATGGAAGTAAAATGGTGAAAAAGTAAATGGAACAAGATTCACTTAAAACATTGGCGCCTACACATGCTGCATGATTTGAGGGGTATCATGAAGCCATATCTACCCCCCAAATATTTTCCCTTTTGATTTGACTCCAAGGCCCTCCTATTAGAATTGCCCACAAGTTGTAAAACAAAGGCAGGGACTTTTGTCCCAGACAATCACTGAACCATCTGGGAAGAAGAAAGGGAACACTTTCCATTCTTGCTTAACAGCACTTCAGCAAAACTGAATCTAGCAGATTAGTAATTGATACCTTAGAAGCACGGAAGCAGTTCCCCAAGGTATGATGAGTTATGGAAACAATTGATTTCAGGGATGGTTGGAGAAACAGGGCAAGAATTTACACAGAGAGGTTACAACAGAGGGCAGACTGCGGGGAAACCCAGGGAATAAGCAGAGATCTCAGAGGTGATCGAGAGGAAACTCATAATAGGAAGCGGGATAAGATACCAACATTTTATCTAGGCAGTGTTTATTGCTTTGTTTTTCCTTTTGGCTCTTACATACATCATTCTATGTAATCTTGAGTATATCCTGTGAGTTCTGTGTTTGTATTGAAAAAAGTGAGCAAAACTAAGGCTCACACAGGTTGCCTGAGATCCCACAGTTAGTAACCTGTAGAGCAAGGATTTGACTATCTTCTGTAAAAAGACTGGTATATCCACTCTGTATCACTACCTTCAAAGAACAAAGCTATCCTTTCTTTTACAAGCAGCAAATTATTTCACAATTTTAATAGGTGGCAGGTGTATCTTTCAAAGCCTTCTAATGATAATGCTTTAGATTTAGGGAGACTGTTTAACAGCTAAGATTATATGTGGAGATTATTATAAATATTACCCAATGTGAAATCCTAAAATGAAGCAAGTTCACCAGGGTAGGGGTGGGGGGACCAACGTACACCGTAAGTAGCCTAAGACAAGCCTTTATTAAACCGACTGGGGAAAACACACCTAACTAGGGACTCAAGTACATTGCTCCTTCTGGGCTGGGTTTTTATTAATGTTCAAAGAGCAATTCTAAGAAATTTTGGAGGCAAAGCTTCATAAACCCAAAAATATCATTAAGAACTTAAAAAGCTGATATTAATAAGGAAAGACTTAATTTCCTTCCCAATCTATACTTCTGCCAAAGTTTATTGAGAAAAAGGTCACATATTCATATTCACATATACACATTCACAAAGTTATTTTTGTCTTTGTAAATTTCCAGTGTGGCTTAGGCTTTTTTTTTTCTTTTTTAATTTCCATTCCCTTCAATAAAACTGTGGTAGCATTATTGCATATAAATAGATTCCATTTAAATAAATGCTTCAAATATATCATGCTGTTAGCAAAAACCAGAAAACAACATCACTGCAAAAACTGAATTTCACATTGTTTGGCTTGAAGCCTAGGGTCATGGGGGGAAAGATAATGGAAACATGTGCTCCTTAAGGTATCTCAGAAGATTCTTACTTCTTTTAGCAAACCCTTGCCAATCTCTGATTTGTTCACTTTTTCATAAATGGGTACAGTGAATGTTGCCAATCTCCCTCAAAAGGGCTGAAGGTATGGAAAAATCCTTTTTGCCTGTAATTGATTTTAAATGTGAACAGTATGTCCTTTAGCTTTTCACTTGAGATTCCCAAGTCTGAGGTCCCATTTCTATGGCTTTTTCATGGTAAATGTGTTTCACCTACAGAAATTTGCAACTTCTTCCTGTACCATAAGCATAAAGAGGAGGCCTCCGACATGTAGCCCTCCTATGGTGGCACTTCCCTGACTGTCTCCAAATTCAGAAATATAAAGGATTCTGTAGAACAAAAGCGAGCAAAAGAAGGAAGAGGTTTCCTGGTGAACATTCCTTTCTCATCTTTGCAGAATTTCCTAGAAGGCTTACTGATCCCGTATCCTAATTTGAAGTTAATTCAATTTAATTAGTTTAAGTTATATATGTTCAGTCCATTGTTTTTAACTTGCTTTTTTTTTTCACATCCCACTTGAGAAGTTTATCTTTGTTTTCTTCCAGGTTTTATCTTGATGGGTTATTTTGCTTTCTGGTACCCAAATATAGGGTGGGAGGTTGGTTAATGATTTCCTTGAGGGGAAATAATGAACATTATATATACATAAATAAAAAAGAAGACAAAACATACTGTGTGGAAATTGTGTCATTCTTAGCCACAGGTGATTTAAAAGTTAGTAAAAGTTAGTGACAGGTGAGTTGAGTTCTTCAGACACAGGTGAATTTCTCCCAGTGGATACTCATTGATGAGCTGCTGTCATATCAGCTACAATTTGTTTACATAAACAGAAAGGGCTTAGATATTTAAGCAAGGAAGCACTTAATGCAGGGAATTGCAGGCTACAAAGCTATGAAAAGTACTGGGGATAAAGGTCAGGGAGAACCCAGATGTGCGGCCAATATTCTCAGCTGCCTGAAGCACTGAAGTGGGTGATTTGTGAGGCCTTGCCTGAAGGCCTCTGAAAACCTCACAGTTGCCCACTGCCCATTGGTCAACCTCTGCCCCTATTGGAAGAAAGAAATGTTTTCTCCTTCTTTTCTCCTTTCCAACTCTTTTATGAGTAACTCTCCTTGACAGAATCTAAATGGAAACCTCAGTAAGAGAGGAATCGAGAAAAGTATGGTTTTCAGGATTCTAACCCTTTGGGTCATTGTGCATTCAGTGCCAGGATTGGACTGCATTGACCCATACAATAAAGAGCACACTAGTCAACTTGTATAGATCTTAAGAAGAATTTTAGATTTTCCACCAAATGCTCCTGGCTTGAGTAAGATTGAGTGAACTAATAGTCTAAGTGTTTATATGTCCATTCTTATTCTGTCTCTTGATTGCAGAAAGGATCAACCTATGTTTTTCATTTACATAATGGTGTTTTTGTTAAAGCAGCAGGCCCAAAGGGATACAGATGTGTGCAGTGCACAGGTAATAAGGAAATTGTCTAGCAACAAACGCTGCATCTCCTTCTCTTTCATGAATATTTTTGTTAGCAAATCTGATCACATAAAAAAGGCGAAGCAAGCAAGAACATATTTTAATATTTTTAGTTTGTCTTGTTTTAGAAGATAAAAGGTTAACCACATTAGTATGAAAATGTTCTTTAAGGTATATCTGAACTGTTTTCAGTTGATGAGAGCAATTAAGCACATTTATGTATTACTATAGTAGAAGGAACCATGAAGAAAGGAACTGTGGTCTTCTTTGGTGTCAGATTCTTTCTGACTGACATAGGATTCTATGAAAGTGTTCTATGTTTTCCCCCATAAATAGAGAAAGTTGTAATGCTGAAATTCATCATCAAAGAGATGGTAGATTCTCTCTGAAAGTTTTGTATGAAAGAAGTTGTCCTGGGACAGTGTGTAAAATTTTAAATAATATGTACTATATTGGTTTTAAAGTAGCTCCTATTATTTAAATGGCTTTTGTGACTATCCTTTGATAAGATAAAATCTTCAAGATGGCTAGTGCACTGCATATACTGGGTAATTTTAGCACCTAGATTTTGGTTAGCTTATTAGAATTTATCACTGCGAAAGTGATTATCTTGGAACAAGTCAACAATGCCCTTCTTTTACCGCTTTTATTTAACATTTTCTGAAAGTTCTACACTAGAGTTTCTTAAACTCCATACTAATGCCTTTTTGGGTCAAATAATTATTGCTTGTGGGAACTCTCTTATGCATTGTAAGATACTGAGGAGCTTCCCTGGCCTGAACCCACTAGATGCCAGTAGCACTCCCCCTAACCCTCAGTTATGACACCTAAAGTCCAAAAATATCCCCATACATTGCCAGATGCCCGGTGAGTCACCCCTGATTTCAGCTCTCATCAACTGAAAACAGTTATAACTCTTCTAGACAGTGTGAATTATAAAACAGGAATTCAAAACATAGTTACTGAAAAGAAGACAAAATTATCTTTTGGTTGTTGTTAACTAAAGACTTCAATAAAATAGCCAAAAGCAACATAAATATACAAAAAGCAATACCCGTCAATAACAAGTTAGAGAATGTAATTTAGAGATCCTTTTTATAAAGGGTGGAGCAACATGAAATGCTAGAAATAGCACAAGCAGGAAATGTGTGGACATATGAAAAGAGGGGAATAGAAATCATTTTTCTCTTGTGGATACTAAAGCATACCATAAACCTGTAATAATCAAAACACTGGTATAGAAAGCAGTAACCAACCATAGACCAGTGGCACAGAATAAAGGGCCTCAAAACTGACCTTAATATGCATACAAATTCGCTTTGAAAGGTAGCATCACAAATCAGAAGGTAAAGGAATAAAAGTTTATTTAATGATGCTGGTACAATTGGTTAACCATTTGGGAAGAAAAACTAAACATTCACACTTCACCTTTCAATAGAATAAATGTTGACATTTCTGTGCCACTTTGTACTTTTCATTCTGACCTGAGGGCCTGTTCTCTTTCCTTCACCCCGGGCTGACCTAAGCCATTTCCTCCTTTGACCTCTGCAGTCTCTGTTATATTTCACCCATATAATCCCATATGCCAAGCTCTTGTAACGAATGTCCATTTATTTAGTTCTCTTCTCTGCTAAATGGTGATCTCTTTGAGGGGTTTATTCTGTCACCAAATCTCCAGAATTTAGCAGAGATTTGTTATTTATAAACTGTACCTATAATGGAAAATACTTGTTTTAATGCCCAGGAGAGGTTTTATCTAACTCAACTCATTCATTCTGCCATAAACAAATTCAGACCCAGAGAAGTCATGGGACTTACTACAGAATAAATTGCTATTCTAAGGGCAAGACGTGATTTCTGACTTCAGCTTCCCTCTTGTCGTTCAAATAGACACTAACAGGGACAGCTAGAAACTTTCTTGCTTTATGACTAAACATTTTGTAATCTCTCACTATAAAAAAGAGACATAGAAAATTTGTGAAGCCACAGAGAAAACTATTAAAAAGTTACATAAAAAACTAAATAAAAAAATATGAACAAATATTATTCTCTCCATAAACTTACACAGGTAGAAGAATGGATTAAGATGTAGTTTATTCTTTCTTGCAACAGTAAATTGATAACCAGCCGAAATCACTTTAATTTATTGGTACTATATGTTTGGGGCTTCAGTGCTTTGCAGGAAGTTGCAATGTGTAAAAAGAGTGATACATACATTAGTGGGATGAGCATTGCCTGTTGTTTTGGCATTTTCTAGTAATATGAAGAGATTTGGATTTGATTTTTAGAGTTCTGAAAATATTTGGGAATTCAGAAGTAATACAGTCTGTGAATATTATAAAATGTGCCATTTTCTGGCAGCCTAAAACCAGCTGCAGAAAAAGATCTACTTGTCTAAACATCCAATCAGAGTCCTTCTCCTTCACTGAAATTGATCACAACACAAAAATAACCCTGCACATTCACGAATACATTAAAACAGCATAAAGCAGCAGTCCTATTGCCAGTGAAGACTGCACTTGCCTTATAGTAATAATCTCTGGAAAAAAAACAGCAGCAGTGATGTAAATCCAAGCTATGGGTTTGCCACCTTCTCCAGGGAGTCAGAACAGCTTAAATAGAAGTAATGCTCCTAAAAGCAAAGGAAATTGTGATGCCACAAATCTGACTAAAAACCTCCCAGAGCACCCTGTATTTCCCTTTCAAAAAACACATTAAACGTTTTTGAAGTGGCATTTGTCCTTCTCATTTAGATTGTAGGCTCCAGGAAGGCATTAGCCATGAATGCTTGGCTCATCACTGAATCTCCAGCACTTTGTACGGGCCAGACACATAGGAAATACTCAGTAAACATCTATTGAATTTTTGAATTTATGAGTTAGTAAACATTGGATGTTAAATACATATGAGCACAATTTGGAAATTTCTGATTTTTAAAAACTCTGGAATTTTATTTCAGTACACAACACCAAGGGTTCTTTCTTACTAATGACCCATTTTTATATCTGTTTTCAAAATGGTATCATCTAAAGGCATAAACGATAAGGGCCGCATACCATATTTTATCCACATAGGAGATCCTCCTGTGTCCTCACCCCTGTATCCCCTGCTTTCAGGCAGAACATGGTTTATCAAGAGGTCATCTTGAATTTTTAAAACCCGGTATTTCTGAATATATAGTTTGCCAGGCATCATCCTAATCTTTTCCTAGATATCTGATTTGATCCTTAGAACAATGCTATGTAGTGCATGTTATCGTTCCTATATTAAATATGAGAAAACTGTGGCTTAAAGACCTTAAATACTTGCCCAAAGTCAAAAAGCTACTAAGAAGTGGAACTTGGGAAGTGCTGTTAGTCTTGGGTTATACTGGTGAAGTGCTCACCAAGTGCTCTCTGGCAGACAGTCCCAAACTGCTGTCTCTTAAGATCTAGGCAGAAGGATACGGCAGTCACAGCTTTCAAAACATTCAGCATACATTAGGCAAAGAAGAGCACAGTATAAGTACACACAACATATTCCATAAAATTCATTGGTAAGACTTCCAGAAGCCTCACCCATCTGGGTGTGTTCAGAACACCAGGAGGATCCAAATTAAGTGAAGATGACCAAGCAGTGCAAAAACAGCTGTCACAATGTTTCAGCACTCCATTGTTGCTTTTTCCTAGAATGCTTACTCCTTTAACCCTCAGCTAATTAGTAGCTTAATTGTGTTCTAAAACTTAGTTCAAACGTTACATCTCCTGTGAAACTTTACCCTTAGTCCCCAAATGAATCTTTCCATTTTCTATGCTCCCTTTCTGCTAATCTCTTTGTTTATTTGGGCATTTAATTGGAGTAATAGAGTTAAAATAGTTTTCCATCAAGAGCAGTTACATTTTAAAATAAGTATGTAAATTATTCAGAAAATTCACTCATCGAGGAGCACTGTATATATTTTTGAGAAATAGTCAATTAAGCTTAGTATACATCCAACAACCAGCTATATAGGGTTCAAAAATTGCTGTGATTAGGGAATTTGTCTTGAAGAAGATTGCTGAAATTAGCAAAATTTAGTTGAAACATAATGGTTAACAAAAGAAATGAGCCACAGAAAAATCATTCTAAAGTGCTGTTAACACTTTGTATAAAAATTCTTAAGTACCTATTTGCTTTAGCATTTGATTCTCTCTTGCCTTTGTAGGCTAAAATGAAATGCCCATCAGCTACTTGAGTTCTGACTTTCATTTGGGTTAACAGCTCAGTTTAGAATCCTGAGACCACATCTAAAATCTAGGTTTAGTTTTGAGAGAAGAAGAGAGGGAAAGAGCGAGTATGCCCAAGAGAAGACTTCTTAATGGTATTCATTTGTATGCTAGATAAGGTTTTTTTAAAAGTAAATTTGATTTTTTAAAAAGAGTAGGTTTCAATAAAATAACCACTGTCGTATTAGGGGAATAGGGAGGATTTGTACATTGCTTGAGGTGCTAACATTTTATCCCTGGTGAAAGTACTGATGTCATTGTTTGTGCCAGTCTGTAGACAAAGTGCATAGCTGAAATCGACATTTTTGGAAGAATTACAGCTGAGATGAAAAACTAGATGCTTCTTTCTTTAATGAATCTATTCTAAACAGTCCCATTTCTATTTATCAATTTTGATCTTTGTGCCAGTTTGAATGTGTTATGTCCCCCCAAACGCCATTATCTTTGATGTAATCTTGGGTGGGCAGACCTATCAATGTTAATTAGATTGTAATTCTTTGAGTGTTTCCATGGAGATGTGCCCCACCCAACTGTGGGTGATGACTCTGATTGGATAATTTCCATGCAGGTGTTGGCCTGCCCATTGGGTGGATCTGAATTAAATTACTGGTGCACTATATAACATCAGACAGAAGGAGCGAGCTTGCTACAGCCAAGAGGGACACTTTGAAGAAAGCACAGGAGCTGCAGATGAGAGACAGTTTGAAGATGGCCGTTGAAAGCAGACTCTTGCTCCAGAGAAGCTGAGAGAGGACAAATATCCCAAGTGCAACTAAGAGTGACATTTTTGAGGAACTGCAGCCTAGAGAGGAACATCCTGGGAGAAAGCCATTTTGAAACCAGAGCTTTGGAGCAGATGCCAGACATGTGCCTTCCCAGCTAACACAGGTTTTCTAGACACCATTGGCCATCCTCCAGTGATGGTACCCAATTGCTGATGTGTTACCTTGGACACTTTATGGCCTTAAGACTGTAACTGTGTAACCAAATAAACCCCCTTTTATAAAAGCCAATCCGTCTCTGGTGTTTTGCATTCTGGCAGCATTAGCAAACTAGAACAATCTTGTTGCCCAAACTCCTATATGAATATTCTGGGTGGACAGATAACTGTATCGTCTCTTCTTAGGCTGTGTAAATATATGGATCTCTGGACTAAACTATTGTAATACTTAGAAATCAGAGTTAAATTCAGTATCTATAGGGACTTCTGAGACATCAATACTAGCATTTTGTAAATTTAACTGTTAATTGACTATATATATTTATGAAAAACCGCAAAGCCAAAGTCCATTGAGATACCATTTATTCTCTTTGTCTTCCTGAGAGAAGTTTCAGAGACTTTGGTGTTTGCAAAAGATAAGATATGTTCTTTTCCTATGGATGGAACTGAACAAAGCCTATATTTATCTTTAGATTTGCAGATATGAAACTTATTTGAAAGGCAGTTAAGTTTATTAGTATGACTCTTTCATTTCCCATAACAGTGCTGACACTGGTGGGTTCTCAGTTAGTTAGATCCACATGGTTTCTATAAGCCTGAATGTGGTCGTGGGTGGTAGATCATTTCAACTTGTTTCTCCAAATAAGTAATAGTATCCTGGATTTCAAAGACTGTGTTTTATAATTCCATTTATAATAGCATCTAAAATAAATAAAATGCCTACGAATAAATGTAACCAAGGAGGTGAAAGTCTTTTACACTGAAAACTACAATACGTTGCTGAAAGAAATCAAAGAAGACCTAAACAAATGGAAAGACATCCCGTGTTCATGGATTGGAAGACTTAATATTGTTAAGGCATCAGTACTACCCAAAGTGATCTACAGATTCAACACAATCCCTACAAAATTCCAACAGAACTGGTTTTGTTTTTTGTTTTGTTGTTGTTGTTGTTGTTTGTTTTTTTGTTTTTCAGAAATGGAAAAACTGATCATCAAATGCATATGGAATTACAATGGGCCCCAAATAGTCAAAATGGTCTTGACAAAGAACAAAGTTAGAGCACTCTCACTTCCCGATTTCAAAACTGACTACAAAGTTACATTAATCAAAAACTGTATTTAATTCTCCTTCTCTTTTTGTTCTCCTCAGCACTGACCACAGTACTGTACATGCCGTTACTGCTTTATAAGTATTTACTGGCATCTTAGGAAAGAAGACGTTCCTAAATAAAAGAGAGACATAATTTTCATAGGCCTAATTAGAAATGTATTTCCTGATTATAAGAGGAAAAAAAACTAAAATGTTGCACATTAAAATGCTAAAACCCAAATTAAAAATTTTTATGCCATTTTATTTTTATATAATTTATATACTTACATAATATTTTAAATAGCATTATACTATGTACTAAGTGCAAAATGCATGTAACCCACTGTTCCTCACTCCCCACCCACAAACCTTGCTATCCTTGCCTCCAGATCTTTATTCCTATCCAAGGGTCCATTCTCACCCTTCACTAGCTTTTAGTCATCCTTTAAGATTTAGCTCCAGTAGCCTCTTTTCCAGAAAGCCTTCATAGTACCTCTGTATTAGCTACAGAGTATCTAAAAATGCTTTCTCCCCCATTTCCTTAACATTCCTGAAGGCCAAATTTATGTCCTGTTTTTCTTTGTTTCCCAGAACCTACCACAATGCCTGGCATACAGTAAACAATCAATAAAAAGCTTTAAGCTTAAATGCTAGTTATTATTTTTTTTATTCTGTAGTTTTCAGTATCCAGTAGTTTGTGTTTTTTGTTATTGTTGTTGTTGTTTTGTTTTGTTTTTTACCCTTGGGATCAAGTCACCACAGATTGCTTGAGACACTCACCATAATCTCCTCTAAGCCAGTGGTTCTCAATGTTAGCTGCGTTCTGGAATCACCTGAGGAGTTTTAAAACATATCAACACCCCTAGTAAAATAGACATCTTGTACTCCTGATATGATGTACTGAGGGGAGCACAACATCACTTCTGTGGTATTCATGCAAAAAAAAATGCATAATCCCAGTCTAATCAGGAGTAAATATTAGATAGATCCCATCTGAAGGACACTCTACAAAATGACTGACCAGCGCTTTTCAGAGCATCAATGTCATGAAAGATAAAGACTGAGAAGGTGTTACAGATTAAAGGAGACTAGGAGACATGACAACCAAAACCAACACGGGATCCTGGATTGGATCCTGTTCAAGAAAATGGATATTAGCAGGACATCCAGTGATATTTGTATAAGACTTGTAGATTAGTTAATAGGTTTTGGTAATGTACTATGGTTATATAAGATGTTAATATTAGGGGAAGCTGGGTGAAAGTTATACAGTACTTCTCTGTTCTATTTTTATAACTTGACTGCAAGTCTAAAATTATTTCAAAATAAAATATTTTTAAAAAACTTTTTTTACAAAGTGACTTATGTCACTCCCAGTTGTTATGATTTAACTTGTCTGGTATGATACCTGGGTAGGCATCAATACTTGAAAAATCTTCCTAGGTGATTCTAATGGACAAACTTGCTTAAGAACTGCTGCTCTAAACCAGTGGTGCTTGATGTTGGCTGTCTGTTGAATCACCTAGGAAAATATTTTTAAATCCCAATGCTCAATTTTTATCCCAGATTAAATCAGAATATCTAACCATTAGTCCCAGGCATTGGTAATTTTTACAAGCTCTTCAGGTAATTCTATGTAAGTTATGGTTGAGAACCACTGCCCTAAACTAATGCTCCCAAATGTTCATACATGATCACAAGCATATTCTAGAATGTGAGTTTAGAGGTCTGCACTAAAAATCTACCGAGTCAATATCCAGGGCAGAGGAGTCTTTTTAACATTCATCCAAGGTGAATTTTGTGGTCAGAAAATTTGGGGAAACATTAAAAGCTACTTAGAAGTTCTTGAGTTGGTCCTGTTCTGGTAGTGAAGGCTGAGAGACCTTTCCTTAAGGTGATAGTAGCAGGAAAAGGAAGGTTCTAAATGATGGACTTCAGAGGAAATCCATGGATGTTATAAAGCTCTAACTTAGATGGACTATAAGTAAATTTTACCATTATTTATTCAGTAGTGATTTACTAAGCACCTCCTGGGCTTAGTGTTAGGATGGAGCAGTGGACAGTCAAGTCTCTGAACGCTAAGAACTTGAATTCCAGTGATGTAGGAGCACAAATGATAAGAAGTAAATTTATAAAGGAACATGATAATTTTAAATAGGGATAAAGTGCTCTTCAAAGTAATTAAATAGGGTGACATCGTAGAGAAGGTTAGATGGTAGATGGCTTTTAGATTGAGCCACCAGGAAAGGCATCTCCAAAGAAGTTACTTTTGAATTAAGACATAAATGATGAGAAGCCATATATATAAACATCAAGGGAATAGCAAGTGCAAGGGCAAAAAGGTGGGAATGAGCAAGGATCATTGTAGGAAAGGAAATAAGGCCAGAATTGTGAGGGAGGGGGAGGGTAGTAGAAGATCTGGGCAGGGCTTGTTGGAGCTTGTAGACTAGTAAGGAGATTTAAACAAAGCAATCGTCTGAACTTAATTTCCTTTTTTAAAACTTAGTGTGTATGAAGAATGGATTGTGGGAGACACATCGGAAGGAGGCAGCCCAGCTGAGGTGCTGTTGTAGTGTGGCAGGGAAGATAATAGGTTGGGTTAGGGTGATAGTAACAGAGAAAAGAAATGAATGGATTCAGAATCTCTTTTGAAGGGCTTGCTGATGAAGTGGATCTGGAGATATGAGGGGAGGGAACAGGACCGAGGGGGAAATATTTGAACCCGAGTTCTTCCACTTAGAATGGGGATGAAGAGGGGGCATTTGAGGGAAAGTGCTTGTGTTCAGCACCTCTCAAGCTCCAACATGTGGCCACGGTGAATCCCATTTCTTATCTTGATCAGTGTCAGGGGTTTCATCAGTCCTGCCTGGTTAATTGCCTGACGATGAGCACCTGTTTCATTTGTCAGTTGTGAGTGACCTAGTACCAGGGTGAGGAGGTAGGTGTCTTGCTGAATTACTGTATGTTTTTTTTTTTTTCCTGCTTTCTTTTTGACTTACTGCTATCCCTGGAGTTATGTGGGAATTAATAATGAAGCTGAATGTTTGAAACAAAGATTCTTTGTTGCTTTGAATTCTCATGCACAAATGCATAGAGTAAGAGTAGAAATAAATGAACCAAACATCAGTGCCTTTCTGTAGACATCACTCAGCCTGAGTCCACTGTGCACTCTCTCCCTGCCCCTTGCAGACCCTGAGAACATCCAGGTTGTGAGCACCTGCCTCTTCATTAAGAGCTCATTAGATGACTACCTGCAGAGGCAGCGCTGCCCCTCTTCTTACACTATGGCTCTTCCCTCATCCTCCCATCTCTGATCTTTAATGATCAATGTCTGCAGATCCTTGGGAAGGAAGAGCCTGGAGGCTCTACATTTGGTCTGCCCTGGGAAAGCTGTGTGGTCTCCACCTTGTTTTTCTCACCTGTACTCTTTCAACAGCAATACTTACACTGAAGAAGTGGTATTCTATAGTGTCCCTTCTAGGGATGTCAGCTACAAGTTAACCTTATTATTAAAAGCATTTCTTAAGAAACAAGTCTATAACTACAACTTATCTAAGCTGTCATTTATAACAACTACAACCCTGATCAGGGATCCTTACAAAGTATGAGCATGACTCTTCGTCCTTATTACAATATATTTGTTCATAACATTGGCATTTAAAATGAAAATAAGCTTTGCATCTTATTTGAGGACATTCAGGTTTTCCATATCCAGTGGTAATAATTTTCTAGTCTCTTTCCTTTGAAAACAATCAATACCATGCTGATAGATATTGAATAAATATTCTTGTCAGAAAGCGGTCTAGTCTTTCCCACCCTATGTGTAGAAATAATGAATTCTGCTTATACTATTATAGTAATCTAATAGGTTATATCTAGATTCAATCCCATATCTTTAATAAATCAAAAGTTTGCCAATACATATTGCAATATAGTATGTCTCCCTGTGACTTGAAAATAATTAATATGTATATCAGTATCTATTTTTGATCTATCTAATAATGATATGATGTGAGTTCAATAAACTCTGGCTAAATTCCCTCTTACAGAACAGTGGTTTATCATATAATGCCCTAGAACGAGTATTTTGCCACAAGGTAACTGATACCTTGAAAAAAATATTAATTGGCCTTGTAAAAGTGAATATTTTACTTAACCTACTTTTCTATGGGATCACATCTGAGTGTGCAGATTCACAATGGCATAAATGAATATGCTGGTTATAATTAATGAGTCCTAGACTGTCTTCTCAAATGATCCTAAGGAGGCTGTTTTCCACAATTAAGTGTGATCTGAAAACTTTCTAACATCTGCTTAAGCTCAGCCTAATGAAAATACCTTAGGACACATTCTGATCTGAATTATATGCTGATGTTTTGAAATAAAGTTTTGTCAGAGTGACAAAAGTTTGGTTCAGTGGTACCAATGGGATGCTATAGACTGATAAAAATTTGAGTGTTACATTTGCTCCCCTAACCAGACACTGAATGGAGGCTCACTCATGTGATTAACTCCTTCTCCATTTTAGCCATTCTAAATTATTATTTATTTTGGCCTAAGTTCTACAAATTCCTCAGCTTGCAGGTATGATCCGTGTAATCCTTTCCCTTTGGATATTTATATATTAGATATAAATCGGTGTGCCATTCCAAAGACTGGCTTATTACCTCTTCAAGTGGAAAACATTATTTTTCTGTGGTCTTGGAACTCCCTCAGAATGGGATTCAAGCCACCTACTTTGTTGGAAAAGTCTTCGGGGAAGAAGATGTAATTGGCTGCCTGAGGAAGTTATCCACATAATCTATTATAAGCCAAGACTTTACCTCTGAGGAAAGTTCACAGTATCCATTTACAAAGTAAGCTCTGTTTGGCTGTAGTATAACAAAAAACAAAAACAGAACAGTGGAAGGTCTCTCAAAATGGCTGGAGATTTTTTTTTTGGGGGGGGGGTATGATAAAATATATAGCTGGGTAAAATGTCTCCAAAGAGACAGCCTTCCTAGGCCTTGCTGCAAAATGTGTATTCTTGTTTTCTCTGCTAATTCTGTTGTCACTCAGAGTCCTTCAGCACCAGCATTATCCGAGAACTCTGCAAAACAAAGCATTAGGGATGCCCCTGGCTTATGACCTGCTATAACTATCTTTATAGTAGATACTGTAAAGCAGAGGGAAGGAAAAAGTCGGCTGGGGTAGCAGGAAGAAATAGATCAAACTCCTCCTGTCCAGGCCTGGTTGCTTAGCTCTGGGGGCAGTTTGGAAGGCTGTTGAGTAATGAGAAGGCACTGCAAATCTGTTTTGTACTTTGCTTTCATTTAAAATTCTTTGAATTTAGGCAATTCCAGGAAGAAAGACAAACTATAAGGCCTCGGCTGTGCTGAAGAATACAAATCCTTTATGTTTAAGAATATATTACCGTCTCAACATCAGACGCTCTATAGCCCTGAGCTGTTTGGGGAGCATGAACGCAGGTATCATACGAGAGAATCCATCTTCAGATGCTGGCCCTGCCTTTATTAACTGTGTGAGCTGAACTGGTCATTTAATGTCCCTTGGCTACATTCGCCTCGTCTATGAAACAAGGCGATAGAAGTACTTAATTCATAGGTTGTTTTAATTAAATGAGATCACGCATGAATATGAACATAGTAGGAAATCAGATGTCCTTAAAACGCAACAGGCACAAAAAGATTTGAAAACTGACCTCAGCAGAAGCACCACAGAAGCCCCTTGTTATGTAGGATGACCATCTAACGCTATGCCTGTGTGTTACATAATCCTTCCTCACTGGTTATGTAATCTCACTGCTAGTGTTACCTCACGGTCACTGTTCTGTGGATATGTTTCTCTACTAAATGTTCTTTCTAATGCACTGGGTTTCCTAACTGCTAGTCTAAGCTTTCCTTCCGTAGCTTCAGGCCATGGCTTCCTGTTCTCTTGTCTGAGACCAAGCAATTCCCTTCCCTCATTAATTTTGTAACCTTGGAGGTATTTAAGCAGTCTGAGCAAATACCCACCTGCAGTTTTCGTTATTTCTGAACTCTTATATGAATCTAATTCCTTCCTTTTCTTCTCACACATACACATTAATTCACATTCCCATTTCTCCCTTAGTATTTGCTCTAATTGTATTTAATGAAACTTTGTCTACATTAAGCTCTTCCAATTAATTAGATTAATTAAGATTTTTTCTTCTTTTTCTCATAAAGAAGGCATAACACACCTGAAAAGCTGATCAGGAGTATTTAAAGAAAGCTTTCCTCTTTGTAGTACTTAAAACTATTTTAATTTCTTTCTGTCCTTAATAAAGAACCCGAAGCTTGGGAAATAATTCACTCCAGAGCTGTAACTTAATACCCAGTTTAAAGTGAAATTTTAATTATACGTATCATAAAGTTAAGGGTTATGTTACCCACAGAGACTATTGTTCTAGCCTGGATTTCTCCTAGATAGTAACAGCGAAAGACAGTCAGCTCAGATTTTTAGTACTGCTGAACATGTTCATCTGAAACACAGAATTCTACATCCAGGAATTAGCAGAATACTTCTCCATAAAACCACTGCCTTGTGGAATTCTACATTTTTATTTGGAACAACCTTATAGCAAGGCAGCTCCCAAGAAGATAAAGAAACATATCCCTTCCCTAGACTCTACTTGTTGAATTCGCCACAAAAAAGAATATGGTACTAGCCTTTATTCTTCATCTCTGCAGGCAAGCAAGAATGATAGACTAAATGCAGCAAGAATGAGTCCTTAGAGTCATAAAGAAGAGCTGCAGTCCTGTGCAGTGATCAAATTCCACTCATGTTGGTGATAGAAACTTCCCTTCTGAAATGGGTTTTGGGTTATGATTTGTCCTGTCTGTTTTGTTTTTATTTTTAAGAGAAGGGACTTCATATCACCTTCCTAAAGAAGGAAGATCAACAAGGAATGCTTTAAACATAACCACCTCAAAAACTAAGTTAGAAATGGAAGATATATTAGCAAACTAAAGTATATTACATGTTATTACGGTTGCTAACCACAATGATTTTGAAGTCAGACATACTAGGTTTGAATGCTGATATTACCACTCATTAGCTTTGTGACTTTGAAGAAGTCCTTTCACCTCTCTAAGTTTTCATTTCCTCATGTATCAAGTGGAAATAACAATCACTTCATAGAGTTAAGGCATGAGCTTCTAACCCTATGATATGTGTTTGGGAAAAGCTTCCCTGTTGAAGAGGCTGCTCTGAGAAGTAAAAGCATATGGCCCTTTTGTATCAGTTAGCTATTGCTACATAACAAATCAACACAAAATTTTGTAGCTAAAACGACAAACATTTATCTATCTCACTATTCTTTGAGTAGACAATTGAGTTTATGCAAAGCTGGTTGATTCTTCAGGTCTTGCCTGGACTCCCCCATGCTTCTACAGTCAGCTCAACTATAAGAGTCAATATTCATGAATATTTATATATTGTACCCCTATACAGGAGAAATAGTAAAAATGTTTCGCAACCAGACTAACAGAAACTCGGCCCAATCAGTTGTAATCTGCAGTACTGGACATTGGACCAGAGAGCCTCTGCCAGGTGATTGCCAATCCTTTAGTACCTGGGTGGTCTGAGGAGCCTAATGGAGTTTTGGGGCAGCAGCTCTTTGTCAGACAGTACAGAAGTATTTCTGATACTACACACTGATTGAATGTTAGTCTGGTCCCATCCATACTACAATCATCCCCCTGTCCAGTTTGCCCCAACTCTCTTGGTATCTTATCATGAATAAACTTTACCCTGCAATTAACACCAGCTGCTCCCTGCATCTTGGCACCAAGGATACAACTTATATCCATGTGTCTCTTTATCACACCTGTCCCCAAATCCATTAAACCAACACCAAGAAAAAAGCACAAATTAATAAATATTTCTTAGAAACAGGATAATTCCTAATTGGGAAAAAAAGGTAATGAAGAGTAATTTTTTTTAAAATTCGGTATTTCAATATGATAACACTCATATGTGACAAATGGGGACCAAAAACACATTATTTTTTTCATAATAGAAAATAAAAATAAAGTTGGTAGAGATTTTCCTAAACACACAATTCTTAAAGTTGGAAGAAAAACATGTTCCATTTCAAAAGGCAATGTGGGTTAAAAATCATTGAGAGACATAAAACCAGGGGAAATATGGAGAAAGTCAGAATCTCGGGGATATAGCCCAAGTCTGTATTTTAAACAGATGATTATTACTGGCACTAAATCTTGAGAACCACTGAATGCAGATAGTCCATTGTATTAAGGAATTGCAGTTATAAAAGTGCTCTAACCTGGGTAATAAGGGGAAGGAAAACTATTAGGCAAATTTGAGATATCCACTGTTAATGGAATTCTGCTCCATAAACTGGTTTGGGTCTTTCCTCCCAGCTCTTTTTGAGAACCTCACCCTTAGGCCTGTCCTGATAGCACTGGATGCTCCCACCTTACTCATCTTACTTCTATGGAAGTCATATACAGCCAGCCAAGATTTGCTTGCAGCAGGCATCAGAAGTTATTCTCGTCTTGAACCTTGACTTATATCAATAGGCATACTCCTGACACATCTGCCTGCCTTGGAAGTCCCATCTCCTGAGCAGGGGTGTTGGCCTGAATGGCTTAGGCTCCAGATACTGTTGGAGCAACTGTCCACACCCTAGTGCCATAACAGGTAGATCCCGCCCCCGACTTCCACCCTTCTCAATTTTATTCAGTATGCTACAAGCATAACTTAAGAACTTTCTTATCTTACCTCTCATGAGATTATTTTGTCTTCCCACTATCTATGTCTCATTGGGTACAGGGAAAAGAGAGAAGAGGGAACTTGCTCTGTCCCATTTCTTGTCACCTCACAAAATTCGATATTATGTTGAAAAAAATATTTTAAACTAGTTTTAAAAGCAAGTTATTGCATACTAAATCTTGAGCGGCAAGAATATCCATTCAGTATGCTATATTACCAGCCCAGGACATTTTTGCAAATCTTTTTTCTGAGATACAAGATCCTATGATCCAACAAAGATAAAGTCTTGCTAAATCAGTGTAAGTCTTGTTTGTTTCACTAATTTAATTAATTTAGGAGAAATGACAGGAAAGTTCCTATAAATATTTCATTGATAGTCACATCAGTGCTCACTTTGACATTCTACTATTGAACATTGAAATCACTTTCAGTAAGTCAAATTTCATATTTGGCTGGTTTGACAGTGCATATATAAATCAATCCCAAACTGTTATGAAATCCAGAAACACTGCAAAACCTTGTGAAATATTGGTAACCTGTACAATATTTTCTCCTTTGGGAATCAAATATGAAATGTCTGTGTGGGAACTGCTTTTCTAAAGTAAATAGATTATTATTTATATCTCTAGGTGTAAATGCTTTGAAATAACCAGAACACGTTGCAGCTGGATGTGACCTTACATAATTTTCAAAGCTACTGCATTCTTGTCAGAACACTGTCATGGTGCAGCTTTGATGGTTTGATCTGAATTTGACCCCTCTCTGTGATTCTTACTCACAGTTTTATCATCCACTTTCATGTGAAAAATAAATCTGATAATATCCAGTTGTGCTTCCTGGTGTTTTCAGACTCTGACATTCAGGAAAATCATTAATGCTGCATCCACTGTGTCTGCATGTTTCCCCTTTGAAGAAAGTTCTAGAACACTGGAAGTCTGCAAGTAGTCAGCTAATTCCTTTGTAGTTTCTCTGTTGCATAGAGTTCAATTTGATGTGATCAATTAATGGTTACCAAGAGCTCCAACCATGATTTTGATATTTAAGAAGAAGTTCAAAGAGAGATAGTTGCCAGCACTAGCAATTATAAAGGAGGTTGTTTGATAGTGTGGAAATTTATGGAGGGGGAGGAGAGAAAAATGACAAAATTAAAGAGTTAAACAGTACCTTGAGAGAAAAAAAATAGGAAACTTGAACTTTGATACGTGCTAGAAAGAGATGATATACAAGTAGGCAAAGAGACACCTCAACCTTCAGGGGAAGAATGTTATTATGGAAAAGAAAGCCCAAAAATCAAAGGAGAAATTACAGTAGAAAAGCAGAAAATGGCCAAGAATCAAGCTTTAACAATAGGGATATTTGAACTGTGAAACTCTGGCTAGCTTAGGGAGAAAGGAAAGAAAGCTAAAAATAGCTCTTTGATAAATGATCATTTGATGCATGTGATGCCTATTGAGGGTAAAGACTAAAATAAAATAGTCACTAGTTGTCAAACTGTTTGAATTAGCAGTCAGGTTTTGCTTTTTTTAAAAGTCAGTTATATCTGGTCTTATTTTGGAGACATTGCAGTTATCTGAAAGTGGTCTAGAAAATTCTCTGTTTTTTCAAACCAAAATTCTGCTTTTTAAAGTGGTATACAAATGTACAGAGGTATGGGTGGTGTGGCCAATTTATTAAAAAACTCATATGCTAAATGATATATCTGTTGGTCTGTTTTGATTTATTTGGAATTTGTTACTTAACTAAGGCAATCTAGCATACCAGAAAGAGCCTGGGCTTTGGAGGTTCAAGTCCCAGCAGCTAGATTCACTGCTTTGTGACCTTCGGGATGTTGTCTAAGTCTCTTTTTCCTTATATTAATGGGTGCCCTACACTCTCAGTTTTGAGGATTAAATAAAATAGTGTCCATTAAATGCCTGACTTAAGGTAGACAGAACATTAATGTGGGAAGGATTCTTTCCATCACCTCATGTAGTGTTAGAAAGGTTTGCAGAGGTTTATGAAATTAAAGATATTATAAAATGGTGTAAAGTTCAAAACCCAATGATCACCTTTAAAAGACTGGATTGGTATTACCAGAAATGTGAGAGGAAATAAACATTGGAGTGAAGCCCTGAATTTGTCTCATTTCTTGATAGCTTCATCAGGATGCTATCAGTTGGTTACAAGCAACAGAAAATCTGTGATAAATTGAATAAGACATCCAGCTTACTTCTGGATTTCAATCATGTTCATCTATGAACATCTTGAGATAAAGCATGATATGTCCACTAAAATGATGTGAGAAGGATCCATTTTCGTGCCCTCTCCGTTTCTTGACTCTGCTGTTTTGGTGCTAACTCCATTCTAAGCAAGATTTCTACCTCATGGTCTCAATGTGGCTATGTCATTCATATTTGGGTTTCTTTTTGTTTAAAATCTGAAGTAGCTAACATTATGTAGTAAATGGTTGAGAACCTGACTGTCATACCTGCTCTCTCATTTACATTCATCCAGAAGAGTGCAGGCCTTCCACCCTCAAACACAACTCCTGAGCTTTACCCTAAATGAATCAACCTATAGCACTTGCCCTTCCCTTATCCAACTAATGTAACTGGCGATATGGTTGTGCTTATTAGCCTAGTCCCGAGCCATAGATTCTACCTTTAATTTGGTGGGGTGGGGGTTCCAGTCTTGAAGCACATGTGCTACATTGGAGAGAGGTGACAGCAGTACACAAATGGGAGGGCTGTTATCAAGAGGAAGAAGGATATGTGCTAGATGGTCAAAAAGGTAGATAGCCATAGCCACCAGAGTAGCTACAACTAATTGGGAAACACATTGGGCTTCCTCTCTCTCTCTCTCTCCCTCTCTCTCTCTCTCTCCCCCTCTCTCCTCTCCTTTCTTTCATCATCTATCTGTCTTATCTATCTTATCTATCTATCCACATTCATTTTTAAAAAGGAAGCTTGACATTCATCTTACACTTTTGTAAATTAAATTCAAAGGAGAGTTTATTGAATGGAGTGTTGTCTAAAAACAAACAAAACTTCTAAAGAAACATGTATTCAGCCACCATTCAAATGCTAACTTTTCATATTTTGTTTTCTGATGTTCTACTTTAATGGTAGACATTATTTGGAGAATCAAGAATAGATTGCTAATATATCCATTAGTCCTTCAAATAAAACCATTTTAAAGAACTGAGCCCTATTCTATTGCTGTCGGTTCAAAATTTAGTTCTCTAAGCAGGGAACTATATAGTTCAGCTTCCCAAGATACTAACAGAAACAAAGTTTCTTAATGCTTAAGATATCAGAGCTGAAGTACCTGGCATTCTATTGAACAGTTCAGAACCTTACCCTTGTTTCAGTACTGATCGGGAAGCCATATGGCCTGCAAGTACTTTCAACATTCTCCTAATAAATAAATTATTTGAACCTTCTGCAGCAACTGAGTTGAGCCATATGGCATATAATGAGTGATTTAAATTTGGAAAAAAGGCATTCATTCTTAGAAAAACCTTAGATGACTTCTGGGACATCTGGTTTCAAGTAGCATGGCACTCTGCACTCTCAAATAGCTATATTAATTAGCCCATACAGTGGATTATTTAAAAGTATTTAAATGTTAGAGAATGGCTACTAAAGATAGTGATTTTAGTTTTGTTGCAATTAGGGATGATTAGCTCATCTTCTAAGAATAATCAACCAAATCCAGATGCTTCTGCCAAATAGAAGCAGTAATAGTTAGGATAATAATTTGGCTGCTATAACAAAGTCCAAGAAAATGACATAAACAAAATAGATTATTTTTGTCCCACACAGAAGTCTGAAGATAACAAAACCTGGGCAGATTCTTGGTGTTAAGGTAGAGTCTCCTAGTTTCTCTGATGTCCTTAGTATTCAGCTTCCATTGCTTGGTCTAAAAAGGCTTCTCCAGTGTGCATCTCAACATCTACCTTCCAGCCAGTGAATAAAGAGTAAAGGAAAGGCGGGCATAGACTTTTCCTTGTAGGAGCATGACCCAGAAATTGTCACATCACTTCTGTTCATTTCTCAGTGGTCAGAAACTGTCAAATGATCACACCTGGAATCAAGGGAGGCTGGAAAATCTTGACCTGGACAGCCTTGTGCCCAGTTAAACCATATCTCCCTTGATGGATGGATGGATGGATGGATGGATGGATGGATAGATAAATGGATGGATGGATGGATGAGAACAGATATTAGGGAGAAAACTAACAGGTTCTGGCACAGAACCGCTGAGGAAAGGATGCTGCTTGACTTCCTTTCCACCAAAGCTAAAGTGTATCTATCCAATTTTCCCAATAAGTGTATCAGGTTGTCCAAATATAAACAATCATGGACAGAACAAAAGATTCTTGTACCCCAAAAATTATGTTCCTACTGTAGTTACCATGTGTGCTATATTCCAGCATTTTTAAAGATTATAACATATATTGTTTCTTTCTCATTGTTAAAAATGCATGTTATAGAAGATTTGAAAAATATGGAAAGTTTAAACAAAGTAATAGTCAACAATAATTCCGTTAACCAGAGATAACTATTGTTAAGAGTTAGTGTATTTCCTTTATGGCTTTGCTTATGTGACTTCTTCAAAATTTTTATAATTGGATGCAGTTTTGCATTCTGATTTTTTTAATTAAACCTGAGAGTATATATTTCCCCACGTCATTAAAATGTTATTGCAATATCATTTTGTTTATGGATGTATTATTTTAATCTATAGAAATACCAGAATTTATTCAACAGGTTTCTAATACTGGATGCTAACTATGGTCTTTGCTGGTATTAATAATCCTACTATGAACACTTTGGGCATTAATTTTTCCCTGCATTTTAAACTATTAGAATAGAGTCCAAAGAGTGATATTGAGTCAAAGAGTAGGAAGATTTGAAAAACTTTTCATCTATACTTCCAAATCACTTTCCACAAAGAGTTGTGAAAATTTCCCCTTCTACTAGTTCTAATCTGTTTCCTATCACTCTCACTAGCATTACTATAATTTAATAAAATATGGATCATTTGATTATGTGAAAAGGACACTTGCAGGCCTTTGATTACTTATGAGGCAGAGTATGTTTTCACATGCACCAGCAATGTTTACATATAATTTATATCATTTTGATCATTTATTCATCCCTCATTTTAATGCAAATAAAAATCTTTATGAGTCCAGACTATGTTAGGTACTAAAGAAGGTACAAAGTATATGTATGACACCTTAATAATGATACTTACATGCAATACCAACCAACTTGATCCAGGAAAGAATCTTGAATAACGTATTTAAAAAAAAAAGAAGGGAGTGTTGAATTGCTAAAATAAATGGCCCCTCATTTATGTGCCAAAGCTCAAGCAATTTTCTCAGAGGGAAGACTTTAAATTCTCATTTCAAAGCACATTAACTCTGAATTTAGATAAAATTTAGCACATTTGATTATATGGTTTCCAAGTCTCTGGCAGATTAAAAACAGCAAATTAGAAAAGAGCAGCAGACACATTATCAGCAAATAATGGGAGCCGAGAATTGCCAAAGAGGTGAGAGAGTGATGTTGATTAGATTAAAAACACACACAATTAAAAATGAAATTATGTTTTTAAAAATAACAACAGTTTATTTGTAACAATAGAACAATAATGCTTAAATTATGGCTCTTCTATTCAAGAAATATATTAAGAAGTTCTTATACATGATTTTTACAAGAAGCTTAAATATCACAGAAAAATACTTCTTTGAGACTGGATACAACTTTGCATGTAAAATGTCATTACAAATATGGTTTTAAAAATTGAGAATAGACATCCTGGAAGTAAATGCACTAAAGTATTACCTATAATTTTCTTAGAGAGGTAAGTTTATTTTTCTTTTTTCTACTTTTTCATGTGTTTTCTAAATTTTCTAAAACATATATATTATTCTAATAAGAATGAAAATTTGTTATTTTTTGGAATAGTATTCTAGAAATTTTAAGAATAGAAGTCATTATTATTGTACATATCAGTAACATCCAGAATGATATAATGATTTTTAATGGTAGCCAAGTTAAAAATAAAAGATCAAATATATTTCCACAGGCTCTTTTATAGAAGACTTGGGAAAAAGTGTAGCATGTTTTTGAAAGATTTTCATCTAGAGTAAAAATAAATATGCAATATGTGCAGCTTAAAAAGGAAATTAGCAGAGATTCAAAACAATTAGGGGTGATTTTTTTAAGGCAGTATTTAGGCAGTCGTCCATTGGTGATGACTCTTGGATGCTATTTAAATTATCTGTTCTGTAAAGTAATGCTCATAATAATTGATCATACATTATGACATTTGAAAGGAAATTCTAAAATTGGAAAGTCAAGCATCATTGTATTTAGAAAGAGTGTTAATGCTATATAATAATTATGGTAAACACTTTACAAATTAAGATTACATTTCAGGCCAGTATAACTTTTAACATTTTAAACAAAAAAAGTATTTAAGAAGTTTTCATATACACTTTTCTTGCATGTAATAGTGGAATTTTTATGTAAACAGTTTTTGCAGCATTTCACTGGGGAAATATTTTTTTCTTTGTATTTTAGGGGAACGATTTTTTACTGTTTTTATCCAGAAGAATTCGTGGTACTTTCCAGAAAATTATTAAATATATGAAATATTTTCTTTAATATTAGCTTGAAATTAATGATATGCAAATTTTCTAGACTAGCCACATGAACAATAAGTAATTACATGATTTCCTTAAAGTGATAAATTACATTGAACACATTTTCACGTGCCAGCCATTAAATTTTTGTCTCCCAGATCCAAACCCACACTGCTCAGCTTTGTGATGGGACTACATATACCAAGTTTCTACTTTGCCAATTGCTACCTGTTAGGCTCTGCCAATAGGGGGCACCAGAGGAAGGCTGTGAGGCTGCAGAAGAAGGATCTTGCTCTATTCTGTCTGCTTGAAGCTCCTGTGTCTCCCCAGCTACCTTCCTTACTTTGACAACAACTGAATGGTGTTTGCAGTTTTTCTAACATTTGCAGATCCAGCCCCAACGGACCTTCCTTTTTAGAGACTCTAGCACCAGCTGGCCAGTAAGTTGTGGCCCCACAGGGTTAAGGTTGCCAGATTGAGCAAAGAACAATTCAGGACACCCAGTTAAATTTGAATTTTAGTTTAAAAAAAAATAAAACTTTTTTTTGGTATAAGTATGTCCCAAATATTGCATATTTAACTGGGTGTCCTGTATTTTATCCAGCTGCCCTATACAGGGCCTCTTCTCCAAGCTTCTGTTTTAATAATTCCAACCACTTCCCTTTGCTCCCTGCACTGCAGGTAGAAGCTGTTTCTCACATTTGCCACCTTTGTAATAACTTAGTGTTATCAACTTTATACCTAAGTAAACAGTTCTTTATATTCTGCTCTTATCTCCAGACTGCATTCTAACAGATAAAGCATAAATTTCTAAAGCAGAATTAGAACTTGATATAATAATTTTGTATCAATTAATGGACCTATGTGCAAGTAACGTGGATGCATATATGGTAACTGATAGAAGATATCTAAACTTTGTTTACTTTACAAAGAAATAAGTTCATATGTAAGATATGTGTAGTCTATATGGTTCAGGATATCATCCATAGTTAATTCTTCTTGAGCCCTGGCATAACTTCCTGGCAACATTTTAAGGAATTAAGAATTTATATATATATATATATATATATATATATATATATATATATATATATATATATGGAGAGATCGCAAACACTAACTATAGGGGCAAAAGTTGCTATCAAAAACAATCAGGGTTACTTGTAAATATGATAGAAAGGAAAAAACTTACAGATTTAATATAGTCGTAAAATAGATCAATTATTAACTTTTAAATTTGATTAATTTCATTGTCCCACTTACATATGAATTCTGTACTCTGAGTACTAAATTCATTATTTAGCAAAATACTTTGTATACTAGATATATGTTCATCAGCTCAGTAGTATTTACATGGTGACCACATTGTTCTTATCAAAAAGGTTGTCCTGGTCTTCCCATTTACTCTCTATCCTATTCCTGCCATCAGCTGAATTCAGCCACTAAGAGAATGGCACTGTGGTGGGTTGAATTATACACCCCAATTTAGACCTGTTACTGGTGGTGATCCACGTTCCTGTAGGTGTGGACCCATTGTAAATATGATCTTTTGAAGGCATTGTTTTAGTTTAGATGTGACCCAAATGAATGAGGGTGGGCCTTAGTCCGGGTTATTCGCATCCTTTAGAAGCAGAAAAAATTCAGACATAATCAGAGAAAGCTCCAGGGGGGAGCTGGAAGCTTAAATCAGTGGAACCCAGAAGAAAAAGAAGAGATCGCCATGTGTTGCGAAGCAGGAATACAAGCCAAGAAACCCCAAGGATTGTTGGCAGCCATGACCAGAATTTTCAGACTTGGGGAGAAAGATCATCTTCCCAACTCCTTGATTTTGAAGGAATCAAGCCTCAAAATCATGAGCCAACTAATTTCTGTTGTTTAAGCCAACCTGATGTGTGGTATTTGTGATAGCAGCCGAGGAAAACTAAGACAGGCACCTTTGACCTTACTATCCACTTAGATTATCTTTTCATTCTTTTTCTTGCCCAGAAAGAAAATATATCAAACCCTCCTGAAATATCTGCCACCTCCTTTATTACTGACTTGGACTGACCTCTCCTGAGCTCCTGAAATTCTTACCTCCCTCCTCTTTGCCATGGCCATTTTGATTCCAAGATTTTTGAAATGACTCTGCATTCCTGGCTTGCCCCAGCCACAGTTCTGGCTTACTGCTTGGCTTTTGCTCAAATTGCCTATTTTATGGCTGTGGGTGGTTGTACAGTGACCATTTGATTCTCACCCCTTCCTTTTCTGATATCCTGTAATTGCTATTGACACCTTAAACTCCTCACCCTTGATTTGCTCCAAACTTCTGGTTCTCCCATAAGTCCTTTCGTCTCCCTTGAGACCCTCAGTTAGCTCTGGCCTTCCTGATGCCCACATCTACCAGCTGCTAGATGAATAAGTGAGCAGAAAGCCTAGGCCACAGTGGGAGAAGTAAGTGACTGTTTTTGCATGTCTGGTTATCTGTGAATATTCAGGAAAGGATGTAAAGCCTCATGGCTGACTTTGTGGACTCTGGAGACGGAGGCACTGAGCCAAACCCTGGTTCAAACATTCACTAATTGTGGGGACTTAGCAAGTTTTCTTTACCTCTCTATACCTCCGTTTTCTTAACTATAATGTGAATAGACCAAGAGTATCTACCTCAAGATTATTGTAAAGATTACGTTAAATAAATTGCTTAGAAACATCTCGCACATAAATCACGCTAAGATGTTAGCCATTATTGGTATCCCTCAAACATGGTATATGGTTATATTGTTAATATCTAAAATTGAATGTTATAACTGTTTTCCTGACTTAGGATTGAGTATATTTAGCTTCTCTTACACAACTATTGAACCCAGTATCTTTATGTTTTACCTAATTCAGCAAATGAAAAAGGGAAAAAAACATGATAAATTACTTGAAATCTAATTCCAGTCTGTGTTTGAAAGATCCAATGATTGTTAGGAACCTAAAAGAATGGAATTTGTAGAAAAGCCTGGACCAGAATGGAAATCGTTCTGGCCTGTTCTAAAGTCAAGTTGCTGTGTTAAGCAATTACTAGTCTAACTTAAATTTTGAACAGTAAAGTTTGAATTTTGGATCCATGTATGAGACAGAGATAACATTTTCACCCATAGTGATTCTTAACCACTGTGATATCTGTGTTCATTTTATATCATTTCATCTTCATGATGTGTTCAGTTCTTCACTTCAGTTAGATTTGGGATAGTAATGGTTGGTTAAAATTCCAAATAGTTTCCCTGGACTCCTGGTTCAGCCCCAATGCTGCTTTTCATTCCAGGCTCATAGCAAAGGTGTGTGCATTCTTACTGAGCAAATATGTCCAGTCAGCTGCACGAAATCATGATTCGTGATTTAGGTTGAGAAACTTGATACTGGTGACCAGCATTTTCTTATGTATGATTGCCTGGCTGCTATGACTCTAACTGCACAAAACGATAAATAAAGAATAATTTATATAAGTATCCTTTAAAATGTTAAAAATTTTAAATTTCTTTTTGATGAAGCAATATATTTCTTTTTTATTTCAGAAAATATAATATTACTGAAGCTATTACTATGTGAGGAACAATGAGGGACCAATATATTTGAATGTTCTCTAGCCTCTAAATGTACAGAATTTCAGAAGCTAAATATTTCCCTGAACATTCTTTGAGTAAATGAATAACTTGCCCTTTCAAACCTGAAACACATATTTGTTTCTTCATTCTTTTGGCTACCACTGCCTTACTCAGCTCTAAAAGCCTCTTAAAATTAGTCAGAGGGAGACAAGTGGGAAGGTGTAGACTTCTCACTTCAACAGACTGCTAAAGATGGGAAAGAATGGTGCTATTCAAAGACACTCTGTACTTGGGGATTTAGAATTGGGGATGAAAATAAACCCAATGAAGAATGTTCAAAAGAAAACTTGCCAACCCACTGCAAAAGGCTGAATTGCAAGAAAATATTTCCAATATCCATGAAGCTGAGAAGTAAGTTTCTGAAATCATGCCTTTCTGTTTTTCTATTTCTCATTTGCTTGAAATGTCAGTCATTAGTTGGGGAAAGAAAAGTCCTGCTACTGAACATAGAATTTAACCAAATAGTGGAATCTTATGCAAATAACAGTAGATTTGGATATTTGTATAGTTGCCTTACTATGGAGTAACTATCAGAAATGGCCAACTTTTGATTTTTTGAAAAGAACATTAATTATGTTAACTGCCTGTAATACTTCAATTCTGTAAAAATGAGGTTTTTTTTTTAAATCTTTTTAAAACATTTATTATTTTCTATTAACATTATTTGATTTGTTTTCTTATTTTCATTTTCTGTTTTGTTAGTGTAAATTTGTGGAAGCAAATATCTTTTTTCACTCTAAACATGAGAACAGATGAATAAAATGAAATTATAATACATTTAATGTCATGTTTATTTACTATCAGACAACAATATTGAGATTCTCAAAAGAATTGCTAGTATGGTAAAAAGTCAGAAGATGTTATGTTTCCCAGCCAGTGACTTGTGAATTTTCTAATGCTATAAAGTAATTTATAATAATAGTGGATATAAAAGACTGCATGAAAAGTTTTTAAAAATAGGCACATATTTATCAAAAATATTGATCAAAATGCAGAGTAGCCCACTTAGAGAGAAATAAAAATACCAAAGACCTAATAAGTAAAGTAAGATTATGCGGAAGTATAGGAATAAAAGTTAATAATAAGCTAAAAACAAGGCACTTGTTCTTTGTGGTGGCTAAAAATAGCAAACCATGAAGTTTTTCTTCCCTTATTTATTCTATCTTCTGGTCATCTGAGATGGAGAACAAAACAGAGAGGTTCCTGCTATCAAGAGTTTACTATTTTTCCTTCAAAGTGATAAGTATGTGACAATGGAAAGCATTAAATAAAAATAAGCCGTCCTTTGAACATTTTAACTTAGCTTTTTTTTGTTCAAGTTAAGAAGCCAAATTCTTTATTATTTGTATGAGTAAATCTTAATAATAATGAAGTCAGAGGGAAAACACCAGTTTCCACAGAGTGGAGGAAAGAAGCATCAGCAGTGTTGTGTCCTGTTTTTAGAAAATAATTCCTAAAGCTTATCCCTTGACCAGCAGGCTTATTTTATGAAGGATTTATGAAGGAATCACTAATTTATAATCTAAGGAGACTTTGGAGAAGTCTGTAGACTTCATTACAATTGAAGAAGCCATGGAACAGAGAGGAAGTTTCTTAGAGAAGATTGTGAAAGAAGAGGCAAGAATACAGACCTTTGGCCTTTCTCGGGGTCCTTTTAACAGTAATTGGAGATGATAAGGAATGTCCAGCCATAGCTCTAACTTTCTTTTTAGTCTAGCAGAGAGTCTCTTACCAATGAAATAACAAAGGAGCATTGTTTTCGGGTAAATACTATTATCAGAGTCAGGAAGCTGTTTGACCTCTTTTGACGCAATATTTCTTTCAGATAAATACTGTTTTAGTTTCCTGACTGCTAAAGCAAATACCATGCTGTGGATTGGCTTAAGCAATGGGAATTTATCGGCTCAAGGTTTTGAGGTTAGAAGAAATCCAAAATCAAGGTGTCATCAAGTTGTTGCTTTCTCCCAGAAGACTGTGTGTAGTATTCTGGGGCTGGCTGCCAGCCATCCTTGGTCCTTGGCTTTTCTGTCACATGGCAATGCATATGGCAGCCTCTCCTGGCTTTTCTGATTTCCAGTTACTTCCAGCTCCTTCCCATGGCTTTCTCTATCTCTGTGGCCTTCTCTGTAAAGAACTCAGTACTAGGATTAAAACCCATCCTGCATCAGTCAGGCCACCCCTTAACTGAAATAACCTCATCAAAAGGTTCTATTTACAAGGGTTCACACTCACAGGAATAGATTAAGTTTAAGAATATGTTTTTCTCAGCTACGTAGTTGCAAGCCACCACGAATAGTGAGTGAACATTTATACAGTTCTTTATAATTATGCCAGAGAACTTCTGACTTCAGTTTATTTAATATAAAGAATACCTTTCTTCTGGCTGACTCTTACTTATCCCCAGGCCTCTCAGATGTTTTCAGCTGGGGTTCCTTGACTCTCTAGATATCCCTCTTGCATTGGACTCCTTTTCAAACAACCCCAAGAAGTTACCTACCATGGTGTCTGGTTCACAAAACAGACTGCTTTGCTCTGCCATTACTAGGATTACAACTCAAGGCCTACACGACCTCCTCTTTCTCTGGTCTGCAGCAGAAACTGGTTCATTACTAAGTCCCCTTGAAGGCCCTCAACTGGCTTGATATGAGGGGGAAGCACTCCCTAGCCCCCTTCCTAATACATACGGAAGAGGATGGAAGCACAATATATTGATGACTTTCTCCAAAGAAATTCTCTCTCAGCGTCCTCCTTATCAACTGTTTTATACCTTTTGGGGGATGTGATGAGCCAATGCTACACAAACCAATTCGACAGGCACTTGGCATCACTTTTAGAATATGGAGATATTTGGTACCTTTTCCACAGTTTTCAGCCTTGTGGTTCTCAGCCAAAATTGAAACAAAATTCCATTTTTAAAGCTTCTGCCCTTCTATGACATAAAGTACTTATGCTATTTTTTATTTATTTCCATAAATTGGGCTTTTAGTTGGGGGGAAGGGTTGTCTTTTGTGAAAAAGACTAGTCACTGGTTAAAATATATAACCTTTTATAAACAATATTAATTAAAAGGCATATTTTTCCTTAAGCCTATCAACACAATTCATATGTGTTTAGGTATTTTTGTATAAAGTCACTTGACTCAGTTAACTAATAAATTTACAGACTAAGTTCCCCTGAGATTTATTCACATTTCCAAGCCTAGTTAAATAAATGTCTTTAAACATTTCAAATTACATTTAAAAATGTATATGATTTTTCACAAACATTTTAAATACCTAATGGGACAAATGTAAAATGTAATAAGCCAATCATGTCTAAATACTTAAGAAGCTCATGTAAAACTAATAAATAAAATATATAAATGCAATAAATTAGATTTTCCTAAACATTTCAAACACGTTAATATCAGGACTGGAAGCAGGACTTCCAGTTAAAGATAGCAGATTACCTACAGCCACTCCTTTTCAAAACTCAACTAAAATAACAGCAAAGGGATTTTTATAAAATGGCACATAGACCCAAAAGAACAAAGACTAGAGGAGGCAATAACATCAACAGACTGCAACTCGTCAGAATTAAAAACTTGAGAGTGGGTGGATCTGGGGAGTGGGAAAGAGAAGATGTTAGAAGAATTGTGTTTAATAACAAGCCCAGGAGAGCTATTCGCTGCTTCAGTTCATGTATAAGTTTGATAAAATTAAAACTGTATTTATAACAAGACAAAACATTAACAAACCATCATGTTGATTAAAAACTCACTAAACCTCTTAACTCAGCTTAAACCCAGCTTAAGCAATATTCATTTATTTATTATCTCTGTACTTATATACTTTCCTCGGGTTAAAAATTTACTCACTCAACCAAGAAGACTATTTATCATCATCTCCAGGCTACAGCAGGGCTTCTTGGTGCCATTTCTAGGAAAATTCTATCCAAATTGCAGGTTAATAAGCCAAATCTCTTCTTTTAATGAGGCTTTTCAAGCCCACACCTTTTCTCATAACCTGGTGCATCACATATGTCCTTATATATTTTTTACTATAACCTCAGGTAACTTTTGTCTGAACTGATTTGCTAGATTATGTTCACATTACCCAGAATACAAGTAATCTTTCTGCCTGACTGGATTCAGTACTTTTTTACTATTATTATTATTTTACTTTATCCATCGTTTATCCACCATTCTACCTACTACAGTAATTCATTTCCATGTAGAGCTTACATATGAACAAAGGAAGATAAAGAATAAACAGGAAATAAGTAAATTATGTAGTAATTTAGGCAGTAAGTGCTATGGAGTGAAAATGATGTTGAGCCAGGTGAAGAGAATCAGGAGTGCCAGGGAGCCTGGGTGTTGCATTTTTAAATGGTGGTGAAGATCAGCCTCATGAAGAAGATGATAAAGATGAGCAAAGACTTGAAAGAGGGGAGGGAATTGTCAATACAGATACTTGGGGAAATGGAATTCCAAGAACACAAGAAAGCCCTCAAGCAGGAGCTTGCTTGGCATGTTTCAGGTGCAGCTGAAAGAGGAGTATGACTAGAGTGAAGTGAACAAGGGGAGAATAAATGGTAGATGAGTTTGGAGAGGTAATGAAGGCCACATCATATGGCACCTTTTAGATTTTACTCTGGGCTATAGGACTAAAGCTCTTTCTCAGAGTGAAATGAGACGTAAACAGTGAGTTAGAGCAAAGAAGTGAGAAGATCAGACTGACATTTTGAAAGATTCTTTCAGACTGGAGTGTGGAGAATAGACCAGTAAGGGTGGAAGCAGAGAGACTAGTTAGGAAGCTATCACATGATCCAGTGAAAGATGGTGGCAGTTCAGATGAGCATGGTAGTTCTGGAGGTAGAGAAAAGTGGTCATATTTTGGATATAATTTAAATGTAGAGCCAATAGATTTTCCTGATGGGTAGGATGTGGGGTGTGAGACAGTGCAGAGCACTTTTAAGAAAGTGAAAGGGGTCAAGTATCTCTCCAATGGTCAAGTCTCAGTTCCTATTCAACACATTGATCTCCACCCTCTCCTCAATATACTTTCTTCGCTGGCCTCCAAGATACCACAATCTCCTGGGGTTTTTTCCTACTCCAGTGGTTACTCTTTTACAGTCTATTTTGCAAGATCTAGTTCTTCCCAACACTGGGGTCCCTAGGCTTTGGTTCTTGGCCATTTATCTATATTACTCCTTTGATTGCCTCTTCTATATGTTATCAGGTATGTGTTGAAACCCTCTAAATTAATATTTCCAGTCCAGATTTGCTCCCTAACTCCAGATTTGTATAGCCAACTTCCTTATTCTGTATCACCACTGAATGCCTACTTGTTGTCTCAGACTCAACAAGTTCAGAAATAAACTCCTGATTCTCAGCAAACCAGCTCCACTCACTTCTCTCCCACTTTACTTGATAGCCAATCCGTCCTTTCCTCAGGCCAAATCCTTGGAGAGATATGTGACTCTTGCTTTCTTAAACGTGCTCTCTACTGTCTCATATTCCACACCCTACCCATCAGGAAAATCTGTTGGCTGTACCTTTAAATTATATCCAAAACATGGATACCATGTTCTACCATGAACTACCATGCTCATCTGAACCACCACCATCTTTCACTGGATCATGTGCTAGCTTCCTAACTAGTCTCTCTGCTTCCACCCATACTGGTCTAGTCTCCATATTCCAGTCTGAAAGAATCTTTCAAAATGTTAGTCAGATCTTGTCATTTCTTGCTAGCAAGGTGGAGGTCATTTGTGACTTTAACAAAAGTAATTTCAGTGGAGGGATGGGCTTGAAAACTCAATTGGAATGGATTTAAGAGAGAGCATAGGAAGAGAGAAATTGGAAATGAATATAGAAAATTTCAAGGCGTTCTGATGCAAAGGGGAGCTGATGAAGGGGATGCTTCTCCATGAAGTAAGTGGGGTCAAGAGAGGGCCTTCTTTAAGATGGGAGAAATAACACATACTTGTATGTGAATGAACGTAATCCAGTAGGGAGGGAAATTTTTGATAATGAAGAGGATGAAGAGTTTCACAAGGAATGTGTTTGAACAGGCAAGAGAGGATGGGGACAGAGGTCAAAAATGGAGGCAGAAATCATTCATCTATAGGAACAGATGATATGGTCAAGTCTGTGTTGCAGATGCTAGCAGGTGAGTTGATGTGGAAGTTCTTTGAATGCTTCATTTTTTTTTTTTTTTTTAATCATCATTTTATTGAGATATATTCACATACCACGCAGTCATACAAAACAAATTGTACTTTCGATTGTTTACAGTACCATTACATAGTTGTACATTCATCACCTAAATCAATCCCTGACACCTTCATTAGCACACACACAAAAATAACAAGAATAATAATTAGAGTGAAAAAGAGCAATTGAAGTAAAAAAGAACACTAGGTACCTTTGTCTGTTTGTTTGCTTCCCCTACTTTTCTACACATCCATCCATAAACTAGACAAAGTGGAGTTTGGTCCTTATGGCATTCCCAATCCCACTGTCACCCCTCATAAGCTACATTTTTATACAACTGTCTTCGAGATTCATGGGTTCTGGGTTGTAGTTTAATGGTTTCAGGTATCCACCACCAGCTACCCCAATTCTTTAGAACCTAAAAAAGGTTGTCTAAAGTGTGCGTAAGAGTGCCCACCAGAGTGATCTCTCGGCTCGTTTTGGAATCTCTCTGCCACTGAAGCTTATTTCATTTCCTTTCACATCCCCCTTTTGGTCAAGAAGATGTTCTCCATCCCACGATGCCGGGTCTACATTCCTCCCCGGGAGTCATATTCCACGTTGCCAGGGAGAGTCACTCCCCTGGGTGTCTGATCCCACGTAGGGGGGAGGGCAGTGATTTCACCTTTCAAGTTGGCTTAGCCAGAGAGAGAGGGCCACATCTGAGCAACAAAGAGCCATTCGGGAGGAGGCTCTTAGGCACAACCATAGGGAGGCCTAGCCTCTCCTTTACAGCAACCGTCTTCCCAAGGGTAAAACTTATGGTAGAGGGCTCAACCCATCAAACCACCAGTCCCCTATGTCTGTGGTCATGTTAGCAACCATGGAGGTGGGGTAGGCGAATACCCCTGCATTCTCCACAGGCTCCTCAAGGGGGCACTACATCTTTTTTTTTTTTTTTCCTTGTTTGTCTTTTTTCTTTTCGTTTTTTTTTTTAACTTTCCCTTCTTTTTTCAAATCAACTGTATGAAAAAAAAAGTTAAAAAGAAAACAAACATACAATAAAAGAACATTTCAAAGAGACCATAGCAAGGGAGTAAGAAAAAGACAACTAACCTAAGATAACTGCTTAACTTCCAACATGTTCCTACTTTACCCCAAGAAAGTTACATAATATAGCAACATTTCAGTGAACTTGTTCCTACTACATCCATCAGAAATTAACAGACCATAGTCATTTCTGGGCATCCCCAGAACGTTAAATAGCTTATCTGTTCTTCTTGGATTATTGTTCCCCCTTCCTTAATTGCTCTCTACTGCTAGTTCCCCTACATTCTACATTATAAACCATTTGTTTTACATTTTTCAAAGTTCACATTAGTGGTAGCATATAATATTTCTCTTTTTGTGCCTGGCTTATTTCGCTCAGCATTATGTCTTCAAGGTTCATCCATGTTGTCATATGTTTCACCAGATCGTTCCTTCTTACTGCCGCGTAGTATTCCATCGTGTGTATATACCACATTTTATTTATCCACTCATCTGTTGAAGGACATTTGGGTTGTTTCCATCTCTTGGCAATTGTGAATAATGCTGCTATGAACATTGGCGTGCAGATATCTGTTCGTGTCACTGCTTTCCGATCTTCCGGGTATATACCGAGAAGTGCAATCGCTGGATCGAATGGTAGCTCTATATCTAGTTTTTTAAGGAACTGCCAGACTGACTTCCAGAGTGGCTGAACCATTATACAGTCCCACCAACAATGAATAAGAGTTCCAATTTCTCCACATCCCCTCCAGCATTTGTAGTTTCCTGTTTGTTTAATGGCAGCCTGAATGCTTCATTTTTATCACTAAGTCAGGAAGCAAGGTCAGCAGTGGAGAATAATGATGGAGGAAGAATTGTTGGGGAATTCAGGAGAGAGGGAACAGTGTGAAATTGTCTTTTAAGAGTATGGGACAATGAATGGACTAGAAAAATGCCAGGCAACACTAAAAGGGTCCACTTGAAGTTCAGTCATAAATATCTCTGGATGGCTTGCTTAACATAACTATATAGTTATGTTTGAAAATACAAAAGGACTTTATGATCTCAACATAAAGTGTTTTCAAACTAATTTGTTTAAATTCTAGCAGCTCAAATAAAGTCAATTTGTAGTCATCAGTGGGTTTTGGTTTGACATGTATGCACATGTGCACCACTGCTGTGCCTAGATAAACTGCACTACCTGGATTTTCTTCCTCTCCTCCTCCTGAAACTTCTTCATATTCCCATTTCACATGTTTTCCCATTCTCATTGGCATGAGTCCAGATGGAAATGTTAATATTTGAACTGATGAATATTAATATTGTTTGAGTTAGGGAGAAGGGAGGAAAGGGTGCTAGAATGCCATATCCTAAGTAAGAAGCATGGTGAAGGTACAGAAATTCATACTTTGTCCCTGGAGAACTCCCAGACTAAATTCTGTTACTTTTGGTAGAACTTGCCGATAATGGTTTAACTGAATACTTAACTGCTTACCTTAATGATCTGAGTTTTCAAGGAAAGAAATGTTCATTACTTCTTGGTTTTCACTTATTTGCAAAAAATTGAAATAACCCCTCATTTAATTTTAAACGAAGCAATTTCGTATAGAAAGGCACTGTGGTTAATAGCATGAATATAGACTAGATCTAGACCACCTGGCCTCACGTTCAGGGCTTGTATTTCTCAGCTGCATGCCCTTAAGCAGGTTATTTAATCTCTCAATGTTTGGTGTTTTAATATCTAATTCCTAGAGTTGTTCTAAAAATTAAGCAGTATTATTATAAATAAGTTACCTTTTACTGCTTTTTCCCAACATTCCCAAGGTCACACAGCTAGTAAGTAGAGGAATTGGGAATATTGCTACCATCACCACAATCCTTAAATCTGAGTTTATGGGTCTCAGTAACATGACCTGCTGCTTTCCACTTGGAAATAAAATCAGAAGGCAAGAATGAGTTCTCTTTGATCCTTGAATTAAAAACCCCATCTTTGCAGAAAGAAAAGACAGTTTAGACATCATTTCCCTGAAGATGTCAGATCCTTCTTTATCTCACAGAATGTAATGGCTTGATGGAATATTTAAATATAAGGTTATTCAAGTAATGGGAAATAAGATACTTTGGCTTTAGAGCTGCAGATGCATTTTCGACACACTGCTACCCTCTGCTGGTTGACTATTTTGCATCTTCACATACACCCTTAAAAATAAACAGTACTCTGTAATCCAAATTATAGAATCATATTGAAGGGGAAACTAGGGCCTGAAAGTGACCAAATTGATGTGGATGGTGTCTGATTGACACAGATTTATCATTAGACTACCATCACTTCTTCCTGCTTTACCATATTGCCTTTTCTTCTATTAAATTAAAGGTCAAGTTATTTATTGGGTGCCTACTGTGGTATTGTCTGAAGCTCTGAAGATGGAGAAGTAACAACCAAGTTTTCTGCACTGATGGGAGGTGCATTCTTGTGTGAGGAACTAGCCAATAAATAAAATAATTTCAGATGATGATGCATTAAATAGTAATGAGGATACCTAATTTATGAGCACTGTGTTCTAGGTACTGTTCAAAGCACTTTCCATGATTTCACCTGATCCTCACAGTGTCTCTCAAGTGGATACTATACTTTATGGATGAAGATACTGAGGCAAAACGAAAATGATCATAAGCTTTGGAACCAAGATTTGAAACAAGAGCAACTGACTCAAGAAGTGATTGCAGAAAGCTTCCCAAGAGATGATGCTGAAATGAGGACAAAATGATGATAAGGAGACAAGCTTTCAGAGCTCTAGGGGGAAGCATGCCAGGCAGAAGGAACAGCCAAGCACAAAGACTCAGAAGTGAGAATGAGTTTGGAATAGAAAAGCCCCCGGAGAAAAGGCCCATGTAGCTGTCTAAAGGAGCAAGCAAGGAGAGTATCAGAAGCCAGGCCATAGTGAGGAGCTTAGATTTTATTCTAAATTACCAGATGAAGCCATTGGAAGATTTTAATCAAAGAAGTAACATTATCTGATTCATGATATAAGGGGCTCACTCCTGGTGTTGAGAGTAAAATAGATCGTAGGAGGACAAGAGTTGACAATGGGCATCTAGTTAGAAGGATGGTAACTTATGTCTCACCTGTGCCTCATCTTCTTAGGCCTAATGTTCCTAGTTCCTCCAACCATTTCTCTCACCAGAGTCTCACTTTCAGCACTGGGCACCTATTCTGAGTGTCACCTGACAGTGGAACAATAACATCCCTTAATCACATGTTATGCCATCAAATGCCGCTTGACCTTGCCTTTGCTTTTCTACCTAAGGTGGCCCAGTTGGCTGTGGGTTTGAGCTTGTAACCAGCTACGTTGCCATGTGTTTCATTTAACCCTTACAAAGCCTAGAATCCCACACCTGTACTTAGCAACAGATCATTTTTTAATCCCTCTTTTTAGACAAATATGAAGACCAACTTCCACATTTCTAAATATAAAGTCTAAGCTTTCTTTTAAGCTTTCTTCCCATCAATAAAGAAGTGAAAAATAGTGTTAAATACTTCCGATTTCCCCTTTTTTGTTGTTGAAAATTTTCTTCCCAGCTCCAACTTTGAGAAAATTCTTCTAAGTCTCCTTAACTTTATTGGGAATAGCACTTTATGTAAACAAAATCCCTTTGTTCCATAAATGGAGTAGCAGATATATCGTGAAATGATAAAGAATCAACCTTATTTCTATAAGTTATAAACATTATGACTTTGGGGTCGTAAGTGAGCTTGACTCCTGCTCTGCCATTTATTAGCTACATGCCCCAAGAACATGAACGTCTCCAAGCTTGAGTTTCCTCATTTGTAAATTGCAGATAATGCCAGTACTTAGCTCATAGATTGGCACGAGTTAAATGAGATAATGCACGTCAAACATTTAGCAAAATGCTTGGCACAGGGTAAATACTTAATAATTGTTAACTAGTACTCAATAATTGTTAGCTTGAGACGGTGGCTGCTGAATTTAAAACAGAACCCTCAACTTGGCATTCAGTGCCTTCTACATCATGGACTCAATCTACTGTTAAAGCCTCATCACCCATTTTCACCGCTTATATAAATATTACATAAACCCCAGAGATACTGAAACATGATGTTTCCTAAATGTGCCCTGACATGTCCCTGCCCTGATCTTTTGCAGGTGTTTTCATCTATCTAGACTCCCTTCTTTCCATTGCAACCTATCTTCTAAGACTTCTTTTGGAAAGCTTTTCCTGATTTTTCAAGAGTATAATTGCATCCTTTGAACTCTGTAGCACTTCCAATGTAGCTTTCCTATGTTAACCTCTGTCCCAGCATATTCAGTGACTTGCCTCATGGACTCTTTTAGACTCTAATATAGAGATCAAGGTCTAGTACAGGCCACCAAGTATAACTAGGGGTACATGCTGACCTCTTCCCAAGGGCACCAGTCAAGGCTGTGATTTGTGGCTGCTTGCTAAACTGAGTACAGTAACACACGTCAGTGTCCACCAAGAAGAGTGTCCTTTTTTATTTGCATAAAGGTGCCACATATAATAGAGGGCCCAGAATTGATTTTACTTTCCTTTGCATCCCATGAAACATCTAGCACAGGAGCATATGTACATAGCAGGTGCTCGGTCAACCTGATTTAATTGATTCTGATTAAACTAAGTCCATTTGTTGAAAATAAAACCACAAACTCAGGGTTTTGAATACACTTTGGTCATTTACCAACTGTATGGAGAAAGGAATGGGGAAGAGGGGTCAAGGGGTGGGGGACAGGGCATACTAATCCTGAGTGAACAGCTACCATATCTCATTTGCTTGGTAGGCTGTGGTTTATATCCACAAAAGAGGGATGATGAATTTGCTTAATGTACATCAAGCTGAAACAGCATGTCGTGTTGAAATGTTAACAACTTTGCACGATATTCTCTGATACCAGAGATTAGAAACTTTGAGGATTCTTTGATAAGATTGCTGATGACATATTCTTGGAAGGGGTCACAGAATGTCTTGGGGGAGTAAAACATAAGTGTCCACTAGATTGCTAAGTCTCTAACTGGCCGTTTATAGGATGTGTGGCTCTGTTTTGAGAGTTGATTTCTTCTTTGTTCCCAAAAAGGTGAATCTCTAATGAGGATGTCAGCACCACTTCTTTTACATAAGAAAATCTTCTTGAGATCTTTTAAATTAACGCAGTGTATAGCCAGTTGTTTCTTCTGGCAGTTTTTAAAAGTGGTTCCAATCCCTATAAAGTCATGGATGGTTCTCTTTGTTACATACAGGAATGGTGGAATGATATAACAACCCCCTGCCCCCCTGCCACAGGAGCTCAGAAACTTCCACACTCCCATCCCCAATAGCTACTTATCTGATGCTACTGCATGTTAAGGACTCTATTGTTTAATTGAGAGTTGTAGCTATTGTTTAGAGACCTCTTGAGGTTCTCATCTGTGATTCTATCTTCAGTATAAATGAGTTAAAAATCTTTTCTAGGAGCAAATTTGGTTGAAGAGAATAAAATCTTTGACACCTAAAAAATAAGAGGCATGAGGCATGGAAATTGGACACCTAGGACACTGGTAAAAATTGACTAATTCACATCGTGCTAAGAATCAGAACTGACCTTAAGAGGCACAAACAGCAGAGTGAGCACAAATGAACAAGAACTGTTCTCTCATCCATTAAAAGGTACTCAATCTTTACATAAGCCCCTATGCCTACAGGGACAAGTACTACACAGGAGGGATGGGGCCAGGGGAGATGCTGGAACTGGAAAGCACCTGCCTGGTCTAAAGCAAATAATTCCTGTATAGTTCCAGAAAGCTGTTGCCCTGCAGAAATGCCTCCCCAGAGCTGCCAGATTTTTTCAGTGGAAGGTGTAATTCTAGATTTTTATGAACTCTTTTATGGAAGAGTTGGCAGTTAATTCACTTAAAGAAATCTGTATGGGGGCCACATGTGGCCTGGGGACTACCCATTTGCCATCCTTGTTTAAAATTACAAATAGACTCCTGGTCCCTGGGTTCTGAAAAAGAAGCATGCACAGAACTAGCTTATTGCTTTGTTAACAACCAGTCTTGTCATGACATTCTGTGTTCCTATGGAAGCATAATTTCCATGTAAGAATGGCAGAAAAATTAGCAAGAAAGAAAGCATTTGTCTTATTTTTCTGGTGACTTTTACCAGCATGCAATAATGGTAGAAATGGCCTTTTCCACCATCTGGGCTTGTAAATGAGCCCAGAGGTATAACAGGATCCAAGTGCATCCGATAAAGGTGGCCAATAAAACTCCTAAAGCAGTATTTAAATCCTCAATAATCTGCTGAAATTAGAATGCAGTACACACTTGAGTATTTTTGGAAATGGGGTCTGTGGCATATCTGGCAATAATCTGTTAGAGATCCAGGTCAGAGGGGACTAGTTATTAGGAACCCTTCTAAAAGAGAGTTTTGAATAAGGCTTTAGATTTTTGTCAGTGTATTTTGAATATATCTTTTTCCTAAGTTTGCATATCTTTGAAGCAAAAGGGAGAAGAGAAATTTAATACAAATAATTTTGCATAATAAAATTCTTAAAAATTATCTACTTTGGTACTTTTTATTTGTCCAGTGAGGGAAGAGGATAATGTTACTGTATATTTCTATAATGCTTTATAGTTTACAGAGTTCTTATACTCATTTGATGCTCGTTGTAACTCAGAAGCAGGTGGAATTATTTTGTTTTTTTTAGGTGAAAAAATCAAGCATAGGGGTTTGGTGAAGTTACCCTTAAATGGTTCTCTGATGCCCTCAGGGTAAGATCCAAACCACTGATCTTGACTCATAAGGCCCTTCATGATCTGGCTTCTGCTTATCTTTCTACGTCACGTCTTGCCAGTTTCCCCTTCACTGAAGCCATACCAAGCTATTTTCTCTTCCCCATTTGCTAAACTCTGTCTTGCCTCTGGACCTTTGCATATGGTATTCTGTCACCTTCTCTGGCAAGCCCCTACTTATTCTTCTGGTGTCTGCTTGGACATCATTTCCTCTGATTATCTGTCCCTGTTTCCACCAACACGGAGGTTAGTGCCCCCTGTGTGTTTCCCCAGCACCCTGTGCTTATCCAGATCATAGTACTAACTGCTCCTTCTGTAATGGCTTGTTTCTTGATCTGTAAGCTACTTGAGAGCAGAGACTCCTATCCATCAATGAACCCAAGAGCTTAGCACAGCTTATGACCCATGTAGGTCTTTCAGTTTGATGAATAAACGACTTGATTCACCAGTTGTTCAGAAGTTGCAATACTAAGACCTCCTATGCAAAATCATCTAATAGTGGCTTTCTCACTATTCCATAGCTGGATCCTGGTCCATTATAATTTGTCTCAACACTTCCCCTTTAGAGCCCTACATTGATCCTAACCCCTCATCCAAACCTTTTTAACTTTCTCTGGGGGAGTATTGCAGCCTGAGTATGGTGAAATCCATAATACGACTAGTTCATCCTTCCCTTACCTCTTTTTAAATTTTGTCTGGACCTTCCAAGCTCATAGCTTAGTTATTTTGTCTATTCCTCCCTCTGTGAGCTTGATGCCTTATAAGGTATCTTGTTCTGGCTCACTGCTTCTGCTCACTTTGGTTTCCTTTTGCTGGGTGCTTCCTGTTCTTGTCATAGCCCTAAAACTACAGAAGAGAGGGTAACTCTCTCCTCTCTTTCTGTGGAGCTCTCCAGAACTCTTGAAGTTTGATAATTATTTACTACTGTCTGGGAATTTCCCAATTCTGCTGCCCTTGTCCTCGCATCACTCTTCCTACCTTCAGAATTACCTGCGGCTTCCCCTCCTCTTTGAAAAGCATAGATCTTACATAGGTGGGAAATGTCCACAGCTGGCTTGTTCTTCTGGATGGCTGAGACTTTCTTGATCAGAGCAATTAGCCATCAACATCATTACTCTAAGGCAGATGTTAAAGTTCACTGACTCCATGTTCAGTTTGCTGGCCATATATAGATTTGGCTCTATACGTACCAGCATCACCCAGTTATTTTCATTTTCACTCACAGTGGAAGTAGAATTTTGAGAATTGCTTATCCTTGATCACCTCTTCCAGGTGTAATGATACTGGCAGATTGCTGTCTCCAGTGGGGAGAAAACACACTAGAGAATCTTTAATTAAAAATTTGTTAATATATAAGGTTTTCTTGGGTCCACGTTTAAACCAAGGTTCCTTCACTTAAACAAAGCCTTATGAGCCACATTTTCTCATTTGGTTCTCAAAATCCCTGAGACCTGTCTTACAGGTGAATTATAAGAGGTTAGGAAAGACAAGTGACCTTTCAAGACAGGATCCCATAGAAGTGGCAGAACTAGGACGTCATCCTAGGTGTTCCTTCCATTGTATCACATCGCCTCGTAGTAGCTCTTGTGTAAATGTAATCTGTGCTGTTATGGAACTTGCCCTCTATTTAATACCACGACTTTGCATGGCACCGGAGCCTGTCCAAGAGAAAGCTCCTTTATCCATTACTCAAACTTGGTCTTTTGTTTCATGTTGAGTTCTTAAAAAGTGATTAACATGCTCATTTTGACACAATATTTTAAATCTTCATATACAAACTTAGAAAAACTCTCAATTAACCAAAACATGCAGGTAATTTTGCTCACTTGAATTTTCAGATCACCAAATGCAATTCAGAGAATTACAATGGAAAGGGACAATTTCCAACTCCATCCTGAGATAGGTGACATAAATCAATGAACCTCAGTTTTCTTGTGTGTTAAAGGAGTATTAAGTTATAGTTATAAAGATTAATTAAGATATTGTGTAGAGACTACCAACCACAACAGAAGCACTCATATGTGTTAGTATGGCCATTATTTTGATGGGAATCCTTTTGAAATATTACTTTTTCCAGTCTTTGCTATCATTGCTCATTACTTAAGTATATTCCAATTATCTTGGGACCATTATTAAGACTATATCTCAATATTCATACATTTATGTAAATATATACTGCGATTATGTAGAATAATTAATCTGATATCCTTGGCTTTTGGAATTTTGTTTAAATGGCTAAATTCAACTTGTTTTTTTTTTTGATGACTTGTTTTATTCCATTAATAGAATTATTTAGGAAGGAGAAAACCTACAGTTAATTGAATTCAGAGTGATTACTGTTTTAAGGTAGTAACTAAGGAGGCAGTGCAATTTAGTGGTTTTGTATTCAGGGCCAGGTAAAGAGGGGATTATTAACTTTTTCATTTATTCTTTGATAGTGCTTAAGTTGTTAAAATAAATATATTACTTTTATAATTGAGCCATTTATTTGGAGAGAAGGAGAGAGACATATAGATCCAGATACCAGGTCAAAGATTTCTGGCTTCCCTGTATCCTTTGCTATAGACAGCCGAGTAAAAGCCCTGTGCCTCAGTTTTCTTGTGGAGAATTTTAACTATTGGGATGCAGCCAAGGAAAGAATTAATAGGAAAAATTTTTAAACAAAACAATAACTGCAAATGCTGCAATGTAAATACCCAAAATAATCATAAATGTTAAAATTTGCACCAAAAAATAATTGGTTAACCATAAATGCTGTGTTAATGATTCACAGATGTGTATGCTGTGTGTCTGAGTCTTTACAGTATGTACGTTATAATCTCCCAATTTTAGATATTCTGTAAAAATAATCATCTATCTAAGCTGGTCCACTCTTCTGTAAGTCCATGTTATAAAGAGTTCAGAAAGTAATTACTGTTAACATGTTAAATTGCATCCCTAACAACTCAAATGTATCCCCTGAAACAAAAAAAAATCATTCATGAATATCAGAGGTCATACTTAAATTTGATTTGCATTTAATATTTTGTGTTAAGTGAATCAAAGTTTACAAAATTCAAAAGACAACTGTTTTTAAGCTACTTGTTATATAGCTGCATAGTAATTCAATAAACCTAGTGCCATATTTTTGGAAAGCATAAAAAGATCTAAAAAGTATTTACAGAATGCAAATGGAATATATTCAGGATGAAGTTTTAGTATAAATATCACCCTTTAACACAGCCTTTGAAAAGTTTAGTTTGCCCCACTACTAACTTCAGAAAATTATCCAGAGATGTCTTATGTTTAAAGTAAATTTGACTTCTTAAATTGTGCCTGACTGTATAAAGACAATATCATTGCCTGCCAAATCAATTATGGATCAATTATGTATTACGGGTCACTGATGGCTAAAGGATAGGGATTATATTAGATGAAGTTTAAAATATGACTTTTGAAGTTTCCTCATACTCCAAGATAACCATTATTTTCAGCTATTCCTCAAGACTATTTATGCTTGCAACGTCTGTTCTTGTACTTAACATACCTGCTCCTTACTCTGCTCAGAAAGCTGCAGGAGTGAACAGAAGTTGTCTGCTTAGGCACATATAGGTTAAAGGTAATCTTCTCTCTACTGCAGGGAGATAATTATGCAGGCTCTGGAGAGTCAGAGCCTCAAGTAGTTTATACTGAGATTTCCCACATGTCCCCATGATGTGGGAAAATTGAAGGATCATTGGAGACATCTTCTTGATGACTCTTCCACCCCACACTCTAGGATTTAGGGTATTGAGAGCAGCCTTAACTATAATACTTATATATAACTTAACTTTTTAGTTAATAATAATAGAGCAATTTATTCCCACCATTAGAAGGTGATGTTGTAGGCAGGTCAAGGGCATTGGACTTGCTTAATTGGAAGTAGAAGGCAACAACAACAATACAACAATAATAATAAGTACTTACCAACTCACCAAAATGAAAACCCATACTATCCCAGGGCTATCGGTGTGAAAGACGACCATAGCAAGTTCTTCTTGGTATGTCAGATGTGGTAAATTAAAGGCAACTGTTTTCACTGTCTCACATTCAACCTCTTGAAATAGCTACAACAGCCCCAATTGGAATAATCTATGAAAAGAAAATTTCAATGACCACCTTGATTACTTGCTTCAAAAACAAAAATGCAACTCTTCTATTGTTCAATCAAATAAAATTGGCCAATATCACAGATTTTAAAACATTGAAACCTATTATTAAATTTACTAAATTAACTAAATTTACAAAATTAATTAAATTTACTGTTGCTCTGAAAGAAATATGAATCTAGATTTAGTATCATTTAAAATGTATTTTTATAAAGATTATAGACAAGGTGGGTCTCAAGTACAACTAAAAACATAAACTACTTAATAATACCTTAAAATTTCTACCAATGGGACAAATTAGAAAGTGATAACAAGAAGTTGAATTATTTATTCTATGACTATTTATTGACCCAGGTACTAATTGATTAAATGGTAAAAGTTTATTAATTTGAGAAGTGTGGGATAAAATTTATTGTATTCTACTATAAAGAAATAGTTTTTTTCCCTCATTAAAAATATATTTTTCTCTTCCAGATATCACATAAAAAAAGTGCAAATTGTTATAACAATTGGCCTTTGTTTTGGAGAAAATAATGAACAAATGAGAAAGAAGGGAACTGGGAGACAAGTTCACTGGCTTCACGTTGTAGGACCTAATTTCATTTAAGACGACTAGCTGAAAGGCAGATTAGAGGATAGTGTCACCTCCTCATGCATGATGAACACTTTTCTTTCTTCCTGGTTACTCTTTATTGCTAAGGAGAAAATGTCAGTATTGCTTTATTCAGATACTAATTCAGCATCTCAAATAGTTAACAGTGGTGTTAGTACACAAAGTTACTAACCACAGTGATTTAAAAGTTTACACTGATAAAATCAAATATAATTGTAATTCAGTAGTCTGAAACCAAAAAAGAACATTAACCCAGAATTCAGTATTTACACAATTAAAGAGATGTCTTTCTTTATATACCTCCTTTCTCATGTCTGAACTGGGTCATATTTATTCTTCAACCAGATTCAAAGAGTTTCTTTTTTTCTTTCTTTCTTTTTTTTTTGGTCCACATATGTATTGGATTGTTTTCAAGTTTCTTCTTGAGAAAGGTTAAGTCAATATTTTGACAATAGAATCTTCAAAGTGAGCCATGAGCTTTGGTAATGAGAGTTAAATTTCACAAGCTAGAATGTCAAAGATGAAGGGCAAAAAAAGGAATTGCAAGTCATACAAAGCCTATTTTTCTTAGTGTAAAGTTCATAGCCCTCCATGCCAACAACTCTCTCAGCATATTGACTCATTCCTATTTTCTGATTGGAAGAGACTTTATAAAGTCCAAGGGGAGCTAACTCAGATGCCTGCAGGGGACAGGCATCTAATAGAAATGAGTGAATCTTCCATTTGCAAACAGCAGAAGAGATGGAAACCATGGGAATTTGAGAGCATAGCCCTGTCTAATGATATTCAGATCAATTTAAAAATAAACACTGTGCCTCCAAAAATTCTCATCTATAGGTCAAATTTGACCTATGGGTCCCCAAATTGCTATTCTTGTAAATTTGCCTGACCTAAGTAACAGTTTCTTTGAACCTCTCATCCAAGGTTCGGATCCCATCTCCAATATTCCTGCCAAGTGGCTATTCAACCTCTATTTGAACATTTCTACTAATGGAGAATTTGTCAATCTTGATGCCACCACGTCCTTTGTGAATCATATTAATGGCAGTGGTGGTAGTAGTCTTTGTTGGGCTTTAGATAAAAATAACAATGGATTACTGAACTTTAATAGTAGATTTCTCTGGCCCAAAGTATGCAATAGGCCTTTCTTTGTTTTGTGACTCTTTGAAAGTGTCATTATTGAGCATTTTAACTCTTTGCCTCATGGATGATACAGTTAGTTCCTGAACTGCAAGTAGAGTACTCATATTTGACTGTATTATTCCAGGTTTATTAAATGACTCATGCTATATAGGTTAATCTCAGAAAAGCCCATTTGTGTTTGCTCATCCTACCCCAGATTTACGAAGTAATTTCTTCATGATAGGCATGTGCTAGATAAGAAGGACTCTATTTTCCTTGGACTCACAGTCTAGCTAGGGAAATAGACAATAAGCAAGAAAACAAGCGTAAGATAATTAAAAGTTCTCATAAGTGCTCTGAAGGAGATAGAAGCTGGAGAGGCAGGCAGGAGCCAGATCATGCAGAGATATCTAGGGCAGTAGGAGTTTGGAGTTTTCTGAGCACGTAGTGAGAAGACACAGAAGGATTTTAAACAGAAGGATGATATGATCTTAGAGAAATGATTGTAGAGGGAGATTGCTAGCATACAGTCAGTATAGAAAATTCTGATAATACAAAAATATTAAAAAGAAAATAAGTTACACAAGATATCACCACCCGAAGACAAGTATGGTATGGCATGGGGGGTGGTTTGTAAGCAGAATTCTAATGTGGCTCCCAAGATTCCCACCCCCTGGTATATAGACTATGTATCATACTCTCCCCTTGAGCATGGGTTGGAATATAAAGATGATGGGATATAATAGGTTATGTTATATGGCAAAGGTGAAAAGATTTTGGAGATATAACTGAGGTCTTTGTTCAGTTGATTTTAAGTTAATCAAAAGGGAGATTATCCTGGAGGGCCCTTTAAAGGAAGATCTACAGGTCAGAGACAGAAGTCAGAGAACAGCAGATATGATCTCCTGTTGGCTTGAAAAAGCAAATTGCCATGTGGAGATGCCACATGGCAAGGAACAGCGGGTGGCCTGTGTTTGCCGAGAGGCTCAGATGAGTTTGCTGCCCTGGCTGACATCTTGATTTAAGCATGGTGAGACACTGAGCAGAGAACCCAGGCAAGCCATGCCAGGACTCCTGACCCATGGAAAGGATGAGATAATAAATTGTATAGTTTTTAGCCTCTGAGGTCATAGTAGTTTGTTACACAGCAATAGCACACTAATGTAAGAGAGATGACATGATCTGCTCTTTGAATGAGCTAATTATAGAGGGACAAGAATGAAAACCACTTAGAAAGTCTGCCATGATCCAGACAAAAGATAATAGTGACTTGGGGTGGGATGCTGGCAGTAGAGATGAAAAGTAGACAGAGTTTAAATAGATTTTGGAGGTGAAACTGGCCTTGCTAATGAATTTGGAGGGTGAAAGAAAGGAAATAATCAACAATTATTCTCAGTATTTTGGCATGAGCAAATGCATGCATGGATAATGGTCCTGTTCAATGAGAACTGAGATGATAAGGAAGGAATATTTTGACCTGCCAGGTGGCAAAAGATGGTGTTTGATGTTCGAAATAGGATGTCATCAAGTTAGCAGGTTGAGTATTTTTCTAATAAAATTAGGTTGATAGTGCCCCATTTTACCTTTCTCCCAATTAACAGCAAAAACATACATTTTAGTGATTGCATAATATTTCATTGTATAAGATTCTTAAGTATTTAACCAGACCCTTTTTCCCCTGCTGACATTTTAAGCTGTTTTCAATTTTTTTGCCTTCACAAGTAATGTCCTAGTGAGTATAAGAGTATCTAATTCTTATACCATGATTCTTATTATTTCCTTAGAATAATTCACCAGAATTGTAGTTACTGAACCCAAAAATTTTGAATATTCTTAATTTTTTTTAATTCAAATATATTAAATTGCCCTCTAGAAAGATGGTGCCAATTACCATTCCCTCCAACAGTGCCTGAGAAAGCTAGTGCATTTCACCTTCACTACTGGGTATTATTATTTAGAAAACATCTTTGCCAATTAAAAAGTAAAAAATAAATCTTATTTCTCTATTAATTTATCATAGTCCAGGTAATTTAAAGGTGTGATATTGTTTTTTCTTTCTTGCCTGGCCTGACATCTCTCACTGTAATCCAACTCAGTATGTCTGTGGTCAGGCTCTGTCATTAGTAAGCAAAGGAAGATAGAACTATGTTGTGAAATCAAGCCTCCTCTATGAAACCATGGGTGCTTCCTCTGACATATTCCCCCAAATTGCATCTAGAAAAAGCCTTAATATTGTCCTCATCCTCAACCAGCTTTCCTCCAAAAACAGAGCTGACAGAAAGCCAATGGTAATTAAACGTAAAATATTTTTTATAGTTTGCCAATATTTAACATTTTATCCTGTTTTTCTTTATTTTTAAAATAGTATCTGGTAGTTAATACTACCATCCATCTGTGATAAAACTGTTAAGTAAAACTACTACAAGATATTTCAAGAATCAGTAGTTAAAAATGAATTCAGTATACTCAGAGTGTGTATTATTGGTTCCTTCTGGATGATGGGCTTATGATGGGTAATTGTTATTTTCTTTTTATTAATTTTCTGTATTTTCCAAACATTTAACAATGAACATGTAATCTGTGGTAAAAAGACCGGAATAGAGCATTCAAAATTTAATGAAAAGCACTTCAAAGGGTCTCAGAAAGTAATTATTTGAAATTGATATAAAAATCAGGAACAGAAGTAACCTAAACATTTCAGGGATTAAATGGAAAAACTTTTTCAAAATGGATTTATACAGTATATTAGATGTATGTCGTAACACTTGGCTTCAAACCAACAATTATACTTTTGTAAAAGCCAAACAAGTTTTAAATTCAGTTTTATTGAAATATATTCACATAACATACAACCATCCACAGTGTACAATCAGTTGTTCACAGTACCATCACATGGTTGTGCATTCATCACCACAATCTATTTTTTGAACATTTTCCTTATACCAGAAAAAGTAAAAATAGGAGTAAAAAATAAAAGTAAAAAGGAAAACCCAAATCATCCCCCCCCACCCTATTTTTCATTTAGTTTTTGTCCCCATTTTTCTACTCATCCATCCATACACTGGATAAAGGGAGTGTGATCCATAAGGCTTTCGCAATCACACTGTCACCTCTTGTAAGCTACATTGCTATACAATCATCTTCAAGAGTTAAGGCTACAGGGTTGCAGTTTGATAATTTCACGTGTTTACTTCTAGCTATTCCAATACATTGAAACCTAAAAAGGGTTATCTATATAGTGCATAAGAATGTCCATCAGAGTGACCCCTTGGCCGCATTTGAAATCTCTCGGCCAGTGAAACTTTATTTAGTTTCATTTTGCATCCCCCTTCTGGTCAAGGAGATGTTCTCAATCCCACAATGTCGGGGCCAGATTCATCCTCAGGAGTCATATCTTGCGTTACCAGGGAAAGTTACACCCCTGGGAGTCAGGTCCCACGTAGGGGTTCGGGCAGTGAGTTCATCTGCCGAGTTGAAACCCAAATGGATTTAAAATACACATTCCTACATCTTTTAAAAATGTATCACAAGCTGATTCTGCAGGTGCTAACATTGCCTGCACAGTTCTCAACCATGTCAGAACCAATCAGAGTCCTTTTGACTGGAGCAGCTGGTCAAATTGCATATTCGTTGCTGCACAGTATTGGAAATGGCTCTGTCTTGGTAAAGACCAGCCTCTGATTCTCGTGCTGTTGGATATCACCCCCACGATGGGGTTCCTGGAATGAGTCCTTATGGAACTGCAAGACTGTGCACTTCCTCTCCTGAAAGATGTCTTCATAACAGATAACGAAGATGTTGCCTTCAAAGACTTGGATGTGGCCCTTCTTGTGGGTTCCATGCCAAGAAGGCTTGGAGAGAAAAGATTTACTGAAAGCAAATGTAAAAATCCTCAAAGGCAAAGGTGCAGCCTTGGAAAATTATGCCAAGAAGTTGGTCAAGGTTGTTGTTGCGGGAAACCCAGCCAATACTAACTGCCTGGACTGCCTCAAAGTCAGCTCTATCCATCCCCAAGGAGAGCTTCAGTTGCTTGACACATTTGGATCAAAACCAAGCTAAATCTCAAATTGCTCTGAAACTTGGTGTTACTGCTGATAATGTAAAGAATGTCATCATCTGGGGAAGCCATTCCTCAACTCAGTATCCAGATGCCAACCATGCCAAGGTGAAATTGCAAGGAAAGGAAGTTGGTGGTTATGAAGCTCTGAAAGATGACAGCTGGTGTAAGGGAGACTTCATCGCGACTGTGCAATAGTGTGGCACTGCCTTCACCAAGGCTCGGAAACTATCCAGCAAAATGTCTGCCGTGAAAGCCATCTGTGACCACGTCAGAGATATGTGCTTCGGAACCCCAGAGGGGGAGTTTGTGTCCACGGATGTTATCTCTAATGGCATCTCCTATGGAATTCTTGATGATCTGCTCTCCTCATTCCCTTTTGTGATCAAGAATAAGACCTGGAAGTTTGTTGAGGGTCTCCCTGTTAATAATTTCTCATGTGAGAAGATAGAACTTACTGCAAGGGAACTGGCAGAAGACAAAGAAACTGCTTTTGAATTTCTTAGCTCTGTCTGACTAGACAATCATTTCAATGTAATGCCCAAAGCCGAAGAATCTAAATGTTGTCTTTGACTTTAGTACCAAATAATAATAATGCTATACTTAAATTACTTGTGAAAAATAGCACATTTGAAAGTTGTGTGCTTCTTGATACAAATTTTTGACTCTTTATCATTATGGTATTAGTGCTGCAGTATAAATAAAAATATATATTCAAGTAAAACAAACTGTATCAGAAAAAAAGTCAAAAGGAATGACTCCTGATCAGTGAAGGGATTCTCCAGGATGCTGTGAAGTCAGGACGCCTGGCTTTAAAGGGGGAAGGAAAGCTTTCACGGCTCAGCGTCAAGCCCATAATGCCAGTTATTAAATGACATTTGCAAACCACATTAAAAGACCCACAGGCTACTCTCGATAAATGATAATATCTACCATTTGAGTTTTTACTATTTGCTGGACAGTTGGCTATTTGCTTTACATGCCCTCTCTTTTAAAGACCTAAAGAATTTTTAAGTTAGCCAATTTTACGAATGAGGAAATGTGCTCAGAAAGATAGCTTGCCGAGGATCACCCCTTGGTAAATAGTGAAGGTAGATTTGACGCCACTATTGTCTGACTCCTGAATCTTGTCTCAGCTACTACTCATAATTCTTAGCTGCTATCTTTTAAAACAGTCTTTCTTCCTAGTATAAATTAACTTAAACTTCCACTGCTTTCAAGAATAGCTGTCACTGAGTCAGATTGTGCTGCAACCTGCTTCTTTGCCATTTTAGTCTCTGATTGATGTTCCTCTGCCCTGTGGGTATAGAACATCACTTCATTGACCCACTTTGCTTCAAGCTGGAAGCCCCATTTTTTTTTCCTTTTGTCCCACAAAGCACAACTAAAACAATGTTAATGGGTATAGCACATTTTACTGAAGGCTGGAAGGTGGGAAATCAAAGTGATTACTGCAAAGAGCAGAAACCAACTTCAAATTCAGTGTCAGACATACATTCCTAGGAACTAATCACAACTCCCCAAAACTGGGCAGGTTGCACAGCTGTTTAGCTTTCCATCCTCCACCCCAGTCTAGACTCTGACCATACATTTGCATTTCAATAACTCATTAGGATATTCTGCTAAGGGAAATGCCACCTACTCAGGATTTCCACCTTCAGCTTTACAAAAGGAATCACTGGAGCTTTGAAAGTATAGTTTTGTTTTGTTTTGTTTTGTTATTTCTTTAGCATCCCCTGAGTAGAATTCTCCCACACACCCCTCCTCAACAACCTGAGCAAACTGTAGATATCTGAGTTAGTATTATGTGCCAGACATGATAATCAAGACATGATCCAACTCATTTTGTTTACATATTAGGTGAAAATAGCCCATACTCTCAGAAAGATCAGTCTCAGTTATGCCCCCTGACTTTTTATGTACTAACCACCTCATTTATAGATCTGGTTTGAGGGCTAAGTTCTCCAATGGCAGCCTTGGCATCAGTGCACTAGGGGTAAAGAAGCGCCACTGCTCTAGGGTAACTCTGGACCTGGTTCCAGTTTTTAGGAAAACAAGAAGCATTTATGTTTGAGGAGGAAGCTTGTCAGCCATTGAGAAGAAACTGTCTTTGAGAGTAATGGTTGTGTTAGCATGGCATAATGGAGGTGGAGGATGGTCCCGAGTGGAAATCCCAGTTCTGCCAGATTTACTGGTTATATATAGCCTTGAGCAAAACCTTCGTATTTCATTTTTCAGAGCTTTAGTGAGGGTCAAATGAGAAAAATATATAAATTTTCCAGCAGGATGTTTGACACACTTTAAATGGTAAAGTTCTTTCTGGTCAAAGCTCTCTGAATCACAAGAAATCAAAACTGACCAAAACAACCCAAAAAAGTTGGAGATGGTAAAGATTGGGCAAGCAGCTGCATGGACATCCAAAGGACAGCTAGGTTTCATGGGGACCAGATTCAGTCCTAGAAAGTCATGGGCCAAGCTTGGCTGTCTCTCGCTTCTTCCCCATGGTCTTTAATTTTCACTTTTCTCTGTCTTTTCCCTTCTCCTCTCTACAGAATAGCTTCTTCTGCTTATCCATTAGCTTGCACATAGCTTTTGTTGTTTCAGTACCAATTAGGCTCCAACTCTCCATGGTCATTTTTGAGCTCCAGCATCCAACACAGACTATCTGTGATGTCTCCGTCTCAGTTTAAATTTGAAAAGTCTGATTGGCCCAGATCATCTGTCTGTGGAAGAACAGCACTGAAGTCAGCTGTCAGTAAACTCTTCTCATCTATTTATCTCTGAAGAGAGGGACATGGAGAACCATATGCCCACATAGGCCCACCTGTTCAACAAGGGAAATAACGTAGGCTTGGGTGATATTCCTAGACATGTTTACCGCATGTAGCTGCTGTGGAATCTCTTCACCTTTCATGTATCCTTAGACTTTACAATCTAATCCCGTATGTATAAAGCATGACTACACTATCATCTAACCCTCACAACAATAAGAAAATCTACTAAAATTTTAGAGCTTTATGTGAAAAAAAACAGAATTAAAAGGCAGAGTATACCTGCAAGCAAGCAGAAAACCTTTAGAATTCCCTGTCGAGACCCCATTTACCACTAGGGTTTCATAGCTATTTTAAAGGCAATATGGTTTGAGTGTCTGAACATCTGTGTATAGCCTTTCCTTTTTTTCTTTTCACTTTGCAAACTCCATTTTTATTTGGGTTAAAAAGCTTTAGATGAACAAACGTGATACATACATGTAATAAGACTAGTTACCACTTAAACCTTTTTTATACACAGAAATTAGAAGAAACCAAGTTTTAATCAGATCTAAAAATGTTCAAGCTGAAAAGTCATTAACACCAATTTGGAAATTTTACACAATAAGTGTTCCCCTTCAATTCTTCCTCACAGGAAGGGAAGGTTGGGTTAAAAAAAAAAAAAAAAAAAAGCAATTAAAGGCTTTTTAAATCAGCTGGCTGACAAACATTATTTTAAACCTATAGGTTTTCCCCCCGACATTAACATATCTTCTCCCCATGAACTTACATTTTAAAAACATTTAGGCCATTATACTTTCTAAGCCACATCACTACTGGTCCTAAAACTCAGGAAGAAAAGACGCATTGTTTACTGTTATTTTCTTAAAACAGGACTTTTCTTTGTTTGCTTTTCTTTTTTGGAATTAGGGATGGAATTCTAGACCACTGACCTCAGATCTTCTATACTAAATATTAGTTGATGTTCCCCAAGTTAATATACAGAAAGACATGATTCCCAAATAAATAGAATTCTTTAAAATGAAAACAAAAACACTTGATCAGGGCCTTCTCAGTGGCCCCGCACTGCATCACTTCAGGAAGCCCCTGCCTGGGTCTCTTATTCCTACACCCCCTCCGGGTGCTAGAGAGGAGCCTGGAAGAGGAATGCACTGGCTAGACTTTCCTCTTGATCGTCCCTAAAACATACTTTAATGTGCTTAAGAATTTCTCTACATGTCTTGTACACACAAAACTTTGTGTATGGGTGATTAATGGATTCTTCAGTCATAAATTTGACAGTACATGACTTTCATCTCTCCCTTCTTAACTTCAAGAAATTTCCTCCATGTAAGCTGGCATTCCATATGGAGGCATTATCATTGGTCTTTAAATGAAATGTAATTATTTTGAGTTTGTACATGGTGCTGATTAGCATTTGATCTTATTAGCTTGGTTAATCATATCTTATTGCTAAAATAAATGTTAGGTAAGTGATATTAGAGGTGATATATTAAGGGTTAAATTGTTTTTAAAAGTTGCCTAAGGTTTATGCAACCAGTTTTAGAGTCAAAATATTTGGACTCCTGTTCTGTGCTTTTCCTCCCAAAGTTATTGTCTACCTGTAAGTTTTGTTGTGTTCCATAGGCAAAGTGATTTTAAAAACACAAGCCATTAATAGTCAAGGGCTACAGAATAGGAAAATATGGCAATAGCAGCCCAAGGTCATTGCTATTAATGGAGAGAAAGTGCGAAATTTGGTCCCTATGTTCGTGGTTTTAGTAGCATCTTTCAGCTGGGCACAAAAATACATAATTCATTGGACCACTCTAGATGTTTATGTGATTTTAGGGGCCACCATCTTTTCCTTTACTATCATGTCTGGTACTGTGGCTAGTCTCCAAATTGGATAGGGTATTGAGTTCTGGCTTTTTGTAAAAATTGATGAATATCACTACTAAGACTTAGAGCATTAAAAATCACTGTCCTTGAACTCAACCATTTGTCTGTGGACAGATGCAGTCATTTTATGCAGTAACAACCCTCAGTTATTTTGCTAAATTGTTGGATTGCATTTTAAACTTGGGACAAAGAGGAGAGAGGAAGAGTGTTACTGAATAAGTGGTTATCACCAGTTCCAGTTTGCTGAAGCCGCTGTTATGCAAAATACCAGAAATGGATTGGCTTTTATAAAGGGAATTTATTAGGTTACAAATTTAAAGTTCCAAGACCACAAAAATGTCCAAACTAAGACATTAACAAGAGGATACCTTCACTGAAGAAAGGCTAGTGTCATCCAGAACACCTGTCAGCTGGGAAGGCACGTGGCTGGTGTCTGCTGGTCCTTTGCTCCAGGTCTCTGGGCTTCTGTCTCCCTTAGCTTCTCTCTCTCAGCTCCTGTGCATCCTTGCTTGTTCTCCCAGGGCATTTCTCCCTAAGCATCTGGGAATCCTCTCTTAGCTTCTCCGGGGCGAAGTCTGGGCTTCGTCTCTTAGCTTAGCATCTCCAAACATCTTTCTGTCTGCATCTCCAAACATCTGGGTCTGTGTCAGCCCTGAGCTCTCTTAAAAACTCCAGTAAACTAATAAAGACCACCTTGAATGGACAGGGTAACATCTTCATGGAAATAATCTAATCAAAAGGTCTCACCCACAGTTGGGTGGGTCACATCACCGTGAAAACAACCTTATGGAAAGATCCCACCCATAATAGGTGTGCCGCCACAAGATTGCATTAAAGAACATGGCTTTTTCTGGGGTACTTAATAGATTCAAACCAGCACACTGCCTTTCTAATACACAGCTGCTTAACAAATGGTTGCACAGCTCTTTGCAACACAGAAAGTATACCCACCTTTTCAAAATTATTACATAAGCTTTCCTTGTTTGTTTTCAGAGTTGTTTGCAAAATTTATGTAATATGCCTGAAGGTCATATCAAGAAGGCAGCTTTTCAGAAGTGATTTGAGCTGGCCACCATGAGTGTATGCACGCACATGAGTGTTTCTTTGGACCTTGCACAAGCATATGCATGTGATTCACACATCTTTTTCCATGAAGATTTGAGGTTGCAGGAGATGTCATTCTTTCTGAGTAAAAAGCCAAATCAGATTGCTGCCAGTTAATAGGTCAGATGCCACATAATACTCTCTTCAGTTTAGGTTCTTGAATTCTTACAAGTTGGAGAAGATGATACCCTGGGATTTTTTATTTGCTCTGGGACAAAATGATTCCTTTGTGCTAAAGAGGAGAGGGGGAATGATTCAGTGAGAAAGACAAGCTTTTCTAAAGTTGGCTGTATGATTCATAAAGATAAAAACTGTATGTTATACTTGTAAACTAAGATTTTTAAATAGGAGTTATTTATCAAAATTAAAACCATAGGGGGTGGAGGCATAATACATGTCAGTGATGGTAACACAATAATGTGACTATAATTAATACTACCGAATTGTACACTTGAATGGGATTAAAATGGGAAATGGGAAATGTCGTGCTCTTTCATTGACTACTGCATTAAAAAGTTTTTTGTTTTTTTTTTTTAATTAAAACCATAGGAATTAAAACACAAGGATAGAGTATGGCTGGCTTCCCACATTGCTGAATTGGTTTCTGTCTGAGGTTTATTTGTACAGGTCAGATATTCTTCCTTTTTCTCCCACGAGATTCAGCCTAGACTTGCCCCATGGCCTGCTTTAATAGAACCAATCACATTCTGTTGGGGAGGAGCCCGGACAGACACAGCTAGGATTTAAGGTTTAGATCAGGGCATTGCTAAACATTTCAAATCGAATATCGCCTGCCTATTTAGGTTGAAAACATAAACATCAAGAAATGGAATGACAGTTACTTATCTGTGATAAATTCCGTTTTATATTCCTGGTTGAGAGCAACTGATGAAAAGTAACTAGTCATAGTAACAAGAAGGCAGTTTTATTGCTTTTATTAGGTATGCTTATAATCTGTTCTTGTCCCATTATACCATGAAAGTCTTTAGATGTGTTGAACTGTCTGGAGGAATTTTCTAAGAAGGATGGTGACTTGAAGCTTCCCTTTAGATACTTTGTGAGAAGTTGGAAGGGGAGAAAATAGTGGCTAAGAGCTTGGGCTTTGGTATCAGACCAGACTTAGAGACTTCTCTAGGTCTCCATTTCTGCTTTCTCTAAAATGGGGTTAATAATAGGTCCTGCCTCATACATAGTACACAAAATGTTTATCAGATGTATTAGATTTCTATTGCAGCTATAAAAATTTACCAAAAAATTAGTGCCTAAAAACAACACAGATTTGTTATCTTATAGTTCTTGAGGTCAGACATTCAAAATGCATTTTATTTAAATGATTTTAGCCTTCATTCCTTGACTCATAGTCCCTCTCCCCCCACCACCCTCCACCCCACACCATCTTCAAAATCAGCAGAGCTGATCATCTTTCTCACATCATTTCACCCTGACACTGACTCTCCTGTCTCCCTTTTGCACCTGTAAGAACCCTGATGATTACACTGTACCTGCCCAGATAATCCTCAGTAATCTCCCCCATCACAGGGTCAGCTGATTGGCAACCTTAAAATGCACCTGCAACCTTAATTCTTCTTTGTCATGTAAACTGACATACACATAGGTTCTGGGGATTAGAATGAGGGCATCTTTGGGGGCCATTATTCTGCTTACCACACCAAAGCATCTGCCACAAAGTTAACACACAGTGAATGTTCATTTTTGTTATTCGTAAATGAAAGAACTAAAGAATGCTTGTCTGAATGGTTTTTATTGTTTAGGTCACATGCCAGATGACTAATGTTCCAGAGACCAGGTGAGCTTGGAGCTCTCACACTGCATTGCAACACCCTTTGCAAATAGTAGTTTTGGCACCCTGCCTGTAAAAATGAAAAATAAAGAGCAGGTTTATGACCAACCTAAAAGCACATGGTCTGTCACTTTCTTGCTGTCTTTTCTCTACACTCCTTCCTTTCTTGAGGATCTTTTACTGCTATTCTATCAATTCACCTATGTGTAGATGATTCCCCAAGGGTGGAACTTGAGTGCTAAACTCTCTGATAGGCTTAATATAAACACCAGGCATCCAGCTGTTACCTGGGCAACTTCCCCCCAATATTGTTTGACCCTGGAAACATCTCTAGAACTCAACTGTTTTTTACTCAAACTATCCGTTCCTACTGGTTGCCAGGGCAGCACCATTCATGCTGTCACATGTGAACATTTGGTGTCACCTGCCCCTTTATACTTTCTACACTTTACCGAGTCCTTTCAAGTTGTCTTCCTCACCGATGCTATCCCAGTTTGAGCCTTTTGTGCTCATCTGCGCTGCAAGTGTAGCCTCCTGACTGTCTCCTGCTTTCCTGACTTCATGGATTTGTATTACCACCATGAGGAAAAGTCTCATGTCCCTCCTTTCTGTCTCTTCTGTCTTGTTCTGGATCAGTCTTCCTCAGCATGAAGGGTGTAGGTGATTTCAATCAAAAGTGATGGTTTGTGCACAAATGACCAATTCCTGAGACACCAGGATTTTAAAGAGAAAAAGAGTTTATTGCTAAGTGCAAAGCAGGAGATGAGATGGCCTTTAGGCCTAAAAATCTGTCTCCCCAAACTGCAGTAACTCTGATAGTTTTATTGTACCAAAAGATGGGCAGTCTTTAGAATAATGAGTAAAATGGCTTGAGATGAACTTAGAGATGATCCAATTATTGAGCATGTGCAAAGTAATTACATGCTTAGTCACAGAACGTTTGTAAGAAAATGGTGGCCTTAATATGATGATGGGCATGATTTTTAATGTTATAAGTTGCAAGTTTTTAGTATTATAAGTTTAAGCTACTATGCATGTCAGGTGGGCCAATTTTGGTTAGATCCAGCTCCATCTATCAGGATAACTTTGGAATTGGGGTGGGTTAGTTCTGAGCTGACTCAAGGCCCTTCATTAATAAACATTAGGGGCTGTCTTTAGTGATCATAAGTCTCCAAAGTTGAAAAACAGAATAAGTGAGGGTCAGTCACAAGGTTTTTATAATCACAAAATAAAGGCTATATAGTTATACAATCATTATCTATAACTATATAGTTATATATATAGTTATACAATCATTATCAGAGATCAAGGCAGCTGAACTACAGTTCAGTCATTTCAGTTGTTTCCTTCTGGCTATTCTAATATACTAGAAAATAAAAAAGAAATATCTATATATTGATTCAGTAATCATAATCATTTGTTAAATTCTATCTTCTCTGTTATATAGGGAACTATTTTTAAGTGCCTTCCATATGCCACACATTGTTCTTAGACATTTTACATACACTGTTTCATTTATTCCTAATTTAATGCCCTGGTAAGCAGATGTTATTTCTTCTTTTTCACTAATGAAGCAACTGTGGCATAGAGAGTGTTATATATTCAGCCAAGCTATAAGGTAAGTGACAGAGAAAGAATTCAAACTCAGATCTGTCTGTTTCCAAAGTCCCTGTTTTTGCCATTACACTGGAGCCCAGTCATTCGAACTTCATTTGTTTAATCAAGACAGGATTGGGCTCATGTGTTATAGCAGCCAGTCTTCTGGTGGCCTACTGATAAAGTTATCATGGCTTGGTCATCTTTGTGGAGTCTTTGTGGGCAGCCAAGGACATCTGTGTGCACTCTTTTTATCAGAGATCTAGTATATTGTCAAAGTTCTCCCTTTGAGGTGTTTTGCAGACTAATCCAGGTGCATTTCTCATATTTTAGATAAAGGAGGGGCAATGAAGGGAGGAAGTTATTTTTCCACATGTGGATAGCTTTGAGCCACATTTAGTTAGGGCTCTTGTGAAAGTAAATAAGTCTGTTAAATCTATAAATCTGTTCTTTCTCCATTAGAGATCAACTCTCAGTCCCCAGTGACAGGCTAAAACATGTTTTTCTTCTTTGACCAAAACACCCACAAAGGAAACAGAAACCAGTTTAGCAACTTTGTAAGTGGGTGCAAAGGATTTCTATAAATAAAGCCTCCCATTGTGCCTCTCTGGTCATGTTAGCTTTGGAATGCTGATGGATTTAAATTGTCCTACTCTGAACTCTTACTGCAATGTGGTAAATTTAGCTCTAAGCCGACAAGTTCCATGTTGTAATTTTGATACTTCTTAAAGGTAATGCTCATCATTTCATCTCCCTCTCCACCACTTCCCATCATCCTTTCCTGATGAGTTTCTGAATTTTTCTTTACTTCCTTGAAGGAAGAAAAACATACAATTCTTCCCATAAAGACAGGGACAGTACAGAGCGTCTATGAGACATTTAATGCCTCATTTAAAAATTACAGAGCCCTTCATGTAGCAGGGTTCTAACAACAACAACAACAAATTGTGTCAAGTTAAAATGTGCCAGCAAAGGAATGAGAGAGTTGACCTCACATACCTTGTCTCATTTAATCCTCCAACAAGCCTGAGAGATAGGTACTGTCTTCCTTTTAGAGCTGAAAACACTGAGGCACAGATAAGGTTAAATAGCTTTGCCAAGTTTGCACATCTAATGTAAAGGATATTGTGATGATTATAGCTGCTCACCATATCAGGCAAGTACTCTATGGGTATGTCATTATCTCATTTAATCTCACAGTAACGTCATAGGTAGGTGTGTTACCATCTCCATCGTTTGAGTGAGGGAACTCAGGTGAAGAGAGGGCCATTTATTCAAGGTCATGTCTCTGGTCACTGAGGCAGCTGGGAATTGATTTGTTTGATGGCAAATGTTTTTTCACTACACCAGAATACCAGCTTAGAGCCAATACTAGCCAGTAAATGCAACTCCTCAACTTAAGTCAAACCTGGTGATCTCAATAATAGCAAGGCTGCTTTCTGGGGCCTCAAAAGAATTTCTTGTCTATAAAGAAGCATCAAAGCAAATGCTATTCAAAGGAGGTTAGTTTGGGCAATTCTTTTTTTATTCACATGGTGACTTTGCCCTCATTAATTCTACATTAATGAGGGAACATGTAGCATTAAGCGAAGCTGCAAGAAATATGGACTTCAGTAATATAAGGAAATATTCTTTCAAAGTTTATTACTTCTTTTATAGGAAGAAAAATGCAAGCAAAATTAACTATTAACTGTGATTCCTAGATTCTTGTGTAATTGTGAAAGCTAAAGGTAGTAGAAGATGTAGACCTGAACCTGATAATTTTAAATGCTGTCTGGAGTCATTATTGCGTCAGTAGTCAAAATTGGAATGCCGACTAGATTGTTGTAAGCAACGTACACTCAAGTATTTAGGGATAAAGGGCCATGATGCATGTTACTTACCCTCAAATGGTTCAGCAAATATATATATATTTGCGGTAGTTATATATATATATATATATATAATAGGTGTATATATTAGTGAAAGAAAGAAAGGAAGCAAATTATAAAGCAGAAGAGATAAAATATTAACAGTAGTTGAATCTGGGTAGAGTACATGGGTATTTTGTGTACTGTTCTTAATCTTGCAACTTTTCTGTAAGTTTGAAATTATTTCCAAATAAAAAGTTTAAAACTACTGTCTAAAAAAAGAATTTAAATTCTTTAGTTTTTACTATATGGAGTGGATGGGATTATGTATTGTAGATGGGGACAGGAATATTTAATGACAAGTAAAATTTACCTAAAATTCATTTTAATTAACATTCCAGCATTCTTCTTTCTTTGGGAGGCAATTTAGTGTGGTAGTTAATAGAAGCGGCCTTGGCAGCAGATAGGCTGGGTTGGGGACAGACTCTGCTGCGTCAGCTTTGTAACTGTGCAGATTTCTTAAATTCTCTCAAACACAGTCCCCTAATTAAATGAATGCAGTAATAGTACCATTCTTTTAGTATTGTATGACTGTTAAATGAGATCATGTGTATTTTTCCATTAGACATTCCAAAATTAAGAAAAATATATTCACTTACTTTTATTTCTTCTTCCCATTAGATAATGCAGTATAATAGCAAGAAAATAAGTGAGAATAAACAGAAAGGCAGAGGACCAGTATAATAAGCAGAATTAATAATTCATCAAGATTATATATTAAGTATTCGTAAGAATACTTCACAATACAAATGCACTCCCAAAAGAGCAAGAATGTGGAAATATTGTTTGGTCAAGAACTAATGACTTGAGAGAAAAAAACAATAGTCCAGAAATACATAATCCTATTTATTTAAGGATTACTAGAGACAAATAGAAAACATTCGATTAATATTTGTTTAAAAAATCGTAGCAGGATAGAAAGAATCCGGCTCCCCAAATATCACCAGCAAAACCTATACATAAGAGAAAGCAAAGGGAGAAGACCATCTTGCAAAGCTCTGGCGGTGTCATGGATTAAGGGAACAAGGGTAGTAAGATAAAAATTTATTGAAAATTTGAAGTTTGATTTTAAAGCGAGTCTTTCAAAGAAGAGGGGGTTGATAAGAATTGGGTTAAGGTAAGGGATGCAAAGTACCATAGGGCATAAACTGTCTGTGGTTGTGTCCCTTTGAAGTGTTGATGTGTCTTTTGGAATGTTCCTATAATGAACAATTAGACGGTTTGACTAGGCAGGAGACTCCTGGAACAATATAGTCATGGTAATGAAGACAGAGGAACAGGACAAAGCCTTGTTAATGGAGACAGTAAGGTACAGTTTAGGCTCAGTGTCCAGGCTGAATATGGTGGTAGATGGTCTAAGTTCTCCATAGGAAAAACTCATTTTAATAGATATGAAAGACTTTTTTAAAGGTAGTAACTAGAGGAAAGATAGAAAAGGCTATTGTAGAATCAAAGAGATAATATATATCAATATAAAGACATTTTTCTGGAATCAAGTCATCGTCTTGTTAGGTACAGAGGCTAAATAAAGTCTATGTGTTCTTCCTAAGCAATATCAATTCACGTCTATGGACAGATGATGCTCCAATCTAAATTTCCAGCTGGGAAGATTCTTGAAAACACTAAACCCATAAATTGAACTATTTACTAAACACCCCACCACCATCACTATCACCCCTGCTTTAAACCTGAATTTCCTTCATTAGTCTCTGATATCGAACTAGATTTTCCTCTCCTTGCCCATCCACCCCACCCCATTACTACTAGCATCAATCAAGAAATCCTAACTACTCTAGCCTGTAAAGGCTCATCAGTTGATCCACCTCTTTCCATTTCTTCTGCCACTCTTCAGCTTCATACGTCATATGGATAATAATCTTCACGTCCTAAGGGGTCTGCTGCATTCAGTCTGTGCCCCCACCCCTACCCCTTTTCTATTCCTTGTATTGTGGCTAATTTCCAAGTTCAAATCTGATTTTATTCATCTTCGGATTAATAGCTCGAAGTGTCTCCCTATAGCCCTCAGATTAAGTCCAAATCCCTAATATAATTTACAAGCCACACAACAGCTCTGGTTCTAATCTCAACTCTCTCCCCTCTCTCCACCCCACTTAATCCTATTCTCTCTTACACCAGACTCCAGCCACACTGGACTTCTTTCAGTGCAAGCTTTCTCTGGCCTCCAGGCCTTTGCCCATGCCTCTCTCTCTTCCTGGAGCACTCTTCCTTACCCCTGCCTCCAACTGCTTTTCCAACACAACCTTCCTTCCTGGTGAACTCATATTCTTCCTTTAAATCCCATCTTAGATGAAATTTCCTCTAGAAAACATTTAGTCTCCTGTGTGCTCCTACAGCACCCTGTGCTTCCATGATCACCTATTGTACTGTATACTAATTGCCAGTCTCTTGTTCTATATTTTCTATTGGATCTGTGAGTGCAGGAAACTTGTGTGCCTGGGTCATCCTAATACTCTAGCACCTTACATAGTACTGAATACATAGTAGGTGCTCAATAACTATTCAGTGAATGAATGACTTATTACCCTACCCTATTAAAGCCACAAATACCTCCCACCATTTTATGTCTTTTAAAATCTATTTTTTGTAACAAAGTATGGACCAAGAGTCAGAGGAGCCCTAACATTCTTGACTGTCAACTACCAACTATGTAAATAAATAAATAAAAAGTTAGCATGGTATCAAACACCTATTTAAATGGAACAGTCCTGCCTCAAACCAATAATTGGAGAAAAGATAAAATAAAATGATAATAGGATTATTATGAATGCATTCTTGAAACTAGCATCAGCATGTGCACATTCATTTGGTCAATAAAATTTTCCACAAATATTTATTGAATACTTGTTATATGCCCAGCAGTTTCTTGTTGAGTCATTCAACAAGTATGTATTGACCTCCCACAGCATGCCTGGCACTGGTTTGGGTGCTTGAGACTACAGTGATGAATATTCTTAGAGCTTAAAGCTTGTGACTATTCGCAAACTTATCAATATGTAACCAATAAGTGTCACAAAGAAAAAACACGTAAGGGGGTACTGTCCTAGATACTGTAGTCAGGGAAGAGCTCTCCAAGGAAAAAGTATATGAGTAGGAACCAAAGTAAAATGTTGGAGCAAGCCAGGTGAATGTCTGGGGGAAGAGCATTCTAAGGAAAGAGGAAAAGTAGAGGCCTTAGGACAAGGGATGCTTGCTGTGTTCAAGGAACAGCAAATAGGCCCGTGTGCCGTGAGTTCAGTGAGCAAGAAAGTTATGGTGAATGGGAGTTCTGAGAGGTATCTAGACTCAGAACCCACAGGGTTGAGAAATGAATCCCAGTTCTGATTTAGTGTGTTTATCAATTCCAGATATCTTCATGATTTTGTACTAGAATTAGGAACTCAAACTGGGCTGAATTTCATGTGAAGGGAAGGCTATTAGGGGCCAACGACAATGGGAGAAGATACTCTTTAGTTCAAACTTGTTGTCCTGAAGTTTGATAAGCTAGGAATGGATAGGATACAGAGAACTGGAAGGGTGGTGTCAGAAAGGTAGCTAGTAGAGCAGAGCCTTTGTCCCACATGAACTAGTAGTGCTGGTCAGACAGCCTGGACATCCCACGCGTCTCTTCCCTTTGCCCTTTCCTACCCTGGATTCTGCTGGCTGTTTCAAAATTAAACTGACTTAGCCAACACCTTGGTTCTTCTCCAGCCATTAGGTGGTAATGAAAAGTACTTTTGCTTTTGAACTACAGCAGCGACTTTTGTCAGGAAGTGCAAGACATTGTTAAGGAAAAAAAAAATAATGAATCCCAGTTCTCACATCGGTTTCCAACCAGATGGTCTAAATAGACCTAAGGTAATATAATTTTAACTTATACACTTCTGTGTGGTAAAAACATGTAGAAACAAAACATAAAAGATCATTCTAAGTTTCAAGAGTCAGCTTGTTTCCAGGATTGACCTACACGAATAAAAGATCTTATATTATTTTCAAAACTATCTATTACATTTTCTTTCCTTATCAACCAGTCTCTAATCATTCCATTGTTTTCTCCATTCATTTTCTTCTATTGATCTCTGTTTTTTTCCCCTTCCCAATATCTATAATCTTAAGGATTGTTTTGCTTTTGTTGAAAACAATTTTTTCTAGTAAGCATACTCTTTCAAGTTTGTGATGGAGGGAGGGAAGGGGGACAGAAGAAGAAAAGGAGGGAGGGAGGAAGGAAAGAAGGAAGGATAGGAGAGAAACTGGAGAAGAAAATAATATGGAAATGAAAATACATGATTCATGGAAGTGAAGTTTCATAATGTAAAAAGTTAAAAATGTACACTATTAGGCAGTCTCCAAAGTACCATTGTTGTAAATGTTTTAATCAAACATTGACTTTAACATAGTTCTTTTAGGGTATAATAATTTTCATATGCTGTGTAACTTGTTAATTGTATAATCATGATTCATTTTTCTCAATAGGCTTTATTATAGAGACTTCCAATCAAGCTCAAAATTCATTTCTCTTTATGATATGAAGTTTTCCTTCCTTTTTTTCCTTTCTGCATCTCTTTTTTTGTGGCAATTTTGAATTTTCTAAATGAGGTAATTAAGAAAATCTTTGTTTCAAAGATTTCTTCATAATAACTTTCTACAACATAAAAACATTAACATGGTTTCTCTTGACATGACAGGCAATGTTTGAGGTTATCTGTGTATTTTTTTATAGCTGTCGAATTTTCATGATGATTTTTTAAATTAACATTTATTGAGCACTTACTGGGTGCCAAGTACTGTTCTAAGTACCTTATATGTATTAAGTCATTTAATTCTGACAAGAACCCAAGGAGGTAGGAAATATTAAAATCCCAATTTCATAGATGAGAAAACAGAGATGGAGAGAGGTTAAGCAATTTACCCCAGACCACAAGGCTGGAAGAGGGAGGAACAGAGATCCCAACCCAGGCAGCCTGAGTCTTAACTCTTCATTACTCTGCAATACTTGCTCTCAGAAAAGAATTAACCCAAGGAAATCAGGAGGCAAGCTGACTACATTAGTGCAGATTGCTGAGAAGTTAACAGGAGAGAAGAATTAAATGAAAGACATGCTCCCCACCCCCCCATGAGAGATTTTTTTCCTAAGGGGAAAAACACAAAACTTTGAGGGACTTTTTTTTGTTGGTCAGAAAGTATATTCACAGGAAAAAAAGAAGGAAATAAAAAGGCCACATGTATCAGATGACTGCATCACCATTGTAACCTCGGTGCCCAGGACTTGCCTCAAACACTTAGTTACGCAAGAAACACCATTAAGTTTTATTAGATGCTAGCTGATCTGATAATAATAAGTTTAGCTAAACTAAACTTTTATGCAAGCTAAACTTCAAGGAATTTTGTCAGTTATTTATTTTCCATAAAGCCTAACACATTTTAAATGTCCTATAAATATTAGCTAGTGATAAATGCTGCTGTAAGTAGTTCAGAATTTAAGAGTTGCTCTTAAATATCCTTTCTGTCCCATCCCCCCCCACACACAAAATTATTATTTAAATACTTGATAAGTAACCCATCTCAGTAGAGAAGCTAGGTGTTCTCTCTGCATCTTTGCATCCATCCCCTGGAAAACCTTGTTTCCGAAATGATACCCTCTCACTCCGCATCTTGATCACATTTGTTTCCCCATCCAGTACTTCATCTGAGAGCAAAAGTGTCCTTTTTAGTCCTCTACAGAGTGCATTTTGATAAGAGTGCACACTTCAAGTAAAATTCACCATCTCAGGTTAAAACTATTTCCTGGACATTGTAATATGATACTAGCAAAAGTGCTTTTATAAACCTACCTGCCAACAATTAGCATCTATAAATAGGAAGACCACGTATTTCCAAAATTACCCAAACATTGGAAAGACTTTTATTGTAAATTTTCCTTTAGCCAAGGGTCTATTCCAATCATCTTTTTAAAACATTGTCTACTTTGAGCAAGCTTTGATTATGTAATCTAGCAAATTTATCAGTCTCATAAAAATAAACCAACAAATCTTGACATTTAAAATCATATTATTATAAGTTATTCAATCTACATAGTGCAAAACAGATATAATCTAAGGGAAATAAAGAAGTAAACAGGAAAATAAAGAAGTAAACTAGAGTAAAATAAAGAACAAAACTAGAAAAATAATCTAGCATAAAAACTAAAGGAATTGCAGAAATGGGACCACAGAATTAAAAATATTTTTGAAATCAAAGCTTTGCAGCCTGGATCCCAAAGTGACGGATAGCTAAGAGAGAATGATGCCTGAAAGCCAATGTTACTCATTGAAAACTATGATCATTAGATCCTAATGAATAGCTCTAAAAACAAATTAAAAGATTGACTTGGTCTTACAAAATCTCAAAAGAGCTAAACTTAGCTGACTAGTGATTCAAGTCTAGTTCTGTTTACCAGACTCCTAAGGAGAAGAAATAAGAAAGACCAAATGACAAAATGTTAGAAAATATGTATCTTGTGTAGTATGGCTTATGAATAGATAAATAAGTGATAGATAGACATTTATTTTGGTACCTGTCCTATGACCACTTCATGGGTGTGTTTGATATATGTGTGTGGTTTTATAGATCTCTTATTCATATTCAAACACAACACAAATATAGGTAATATTACCATCTATTTGAGATGTAAATATGTAAAAAGTCCCCTTTGTGTATATCCTTCAAATGCTGTCAACCATATGTTTATGTGTTGTCTGCTCTTTACGCGAATTGTCTTCTTGTAATATATGAAGAAATCTTGCTTAAAAAAAAAGAGCCAGTTCATTCCTGATTTCTGCTTGCCGCTGTTGTTTCCCAGGAGGCTTCAGCTATACTGAATTATTTGAAGATGAACATCAGGAAATCTTCACAACACTGCTTCTGCCCTCTTTTTGTGCTCACCAGATATACCTGCAAGGAAAACATTCTGTCATTATTTTTCTCCATAGAGCTATCTCAGCAAACTTTGAGAATAAGCAACATCTCCCAGGATGGTTGTGTGGATAATATGAGAACACTTGGTAAATGATAAAGCAATGCACGTACGTAAGGCACTATAATCATTAGCATTACTTTAATGGTAATAGAATGGTATCTAGTACTAGAATAAACCAGTCATGTCATTAAGGAAGGGAATGGAAATTAACTTCTATTATGCACCTATTCGAAATAGAATGCCAGGAAATTTACTAGAAGTTTTACATTGGTTATCTTATTTATTTAATAGCCTTCCTAGGAAATGCTGCTGGAACTGTTAAAGGAGTCAAATACAGAATTTGTAGTGGATACAAGTGTAGTTCCATCAAAAAGATTAGACATCCTAAATTTCATTTGTGACTCAATGTTATTGCCAATTAATACCGTTTTCCTCTAAAGAAGCATGTTGTCTTGGCCTCGTACCTTACTAGTCAACAAGAAGCTTATTGTGAAACTGTCAGAATTGGGCAATACCATAAGCTCTGTATTGCATGCAAAAGCTGGGTATTATTACCTTTACACAGAATGGGTGGTATGAACTGATGGCAACGTAGACTCCATTTTCTTTATAATTATTATCAGTTCATTGAGATGTACTTACTCTGCCACACAGTTTTTGATGACTTTTATACATTTTTAGCTTGCCCATGAAGCCCACCTGTTTCAGTATCCAGTAGTTCTTGGACTTCCAGGGAGCTTTACTGGCTGAGTTGACATTCGCTATACCTGTTGTGATCCCTGACCCCAAATTAAAATACTGTATTATAATTTGTGTACATTTCAGTGAGTTGCCATTGAAGGACTTCATAAAAATGTGATGACAGAAGAGAATAAAAGGGAAACATCCACCAAAATATTCTCCAGGATTCTGGAGTTTAAGGACATGAACAGAGAGGGAGTCAGAAAATTAGGCTAAAGGAGCTACCATTTGCTTCCACGGGGCTGACAGGGAATACAGATTAAGAGGGAGTCAAGTAGGAAGAGGAAAGTTATTATGACTCTTATCCTTTTGCTCAGTTGCCACATGTTCAATACTATGATAGGTGTTGGGGTGGGCTCTCTCCTTGCCCTAAGAGGGAAAAAAGACAGAAAGAAATGTCTATAATGCAAAGCAGCATGTACTGTATCATGGCGATGCAGTAGGCGGTTCTGGGAAAGTTTTCAAACGTATGTTCTGAATGAGCTAGCAGTATTTAAATATCTGTAAAGGTACAAAACACCAGCCTGGTTAGTACCAAACTTATCAAATCCATTGCCAGTTAGTGCTATTAGGACTATAGAACAGAGATTTGTTAAAGGCAGCCATGCCATTGATTTACTTTACATTAAGAGCTGTCCAGAAGTTAAATATTGAGTTCTGTTATCCAATCCGATTTAGACTTTACTGGGTCAACTTTGTAACACGTTATGCAGAGCCTGCTGGCACTGGTTCCGAAATGTTCAGTGAGCCAAGAGCAAGCCCACAGTCACAGGATGGGTGCAATGCATTTCCAATGAGCAGAAACAGAAACTTCTGACTCTCGCCACTGCCACCAGGGGTCAGGGACTGGGTGGGAGGAGAGAGCACTCTGGCAGAAAGGGAGTGTTATTTTATCCGGGGAAGAACACGCACCAAAATTCTTCTTTCCCGAGAGCAGCATTTTGCTGGCTGACTGGATTTGAAAGGAGCACCTCAGAAATGTTCTGCTCACGTAAAGGTATGTGTAAGTACTCCCAGCATTTAAACAAGTCATTTTGGAAAGTCAGATAAAGCAGACTTTATAGGGATTACTTTATGCTATGTTTTCAAAACCCAGATGAGTAGCTGTGTGGATCTGTGTCTACTGCCTCCAGAGAGGGAGTATTTGATGGGGTGGGTGGGAAGGAGATAAACTGTCAAAATAATCTAAATATAATTTATAAAAAATATTTTATGTGCATTATTATACTATACATTATTTCTCTAGAATTTTCTGCAGCTGCTAATTATGATTCTGAAAGGAGCTGCTCCCAGAAAATAGACATTTTGAGTCTGTTTTTGGGTCTTATGGGAATTTGTAACAAGTCATTAGAGAGGTGTTTTTTTTTTCCTTCATTCATTCATTCATTCATTCACAGTAAATCATTTGTTGATTAGATTTCCTTATTGCCTTACCTTGCCTTCAACTAAAAAAAAAAATGTGCATAACTCAGGTAATGATTGAGATCAAATCAATGCTCATGCTTTATCACCACTGTGCTCTGGGTTTCAAGGGCTGGTGATACATTTTATTAAGGCTCTTCTAACCAAACCCTTAAAAGTCTGCTAATGTCATTGTTTTCCTGCAAAGTTTTATTACTTTAAGTCCATTAAGGCTCCAGAGAAATTAGAAGAGAAATAAATAGGGAGTTTTACTTTTTTTTTTTTTTTAAGTTTTGGTCAAACAAGCCAAAAATTACATTAGTATTGATGGATCGACCTGTACTTTTAAATGGAAGGAATAAAGATATGAAAAGAACTGAGGCATGTAAGTAACCTCTTTGATTTTTTATGGCATGCAGTAGATGGAATTCATTGCTGACTTTTAAAAACGAAATTGTTCTGCATTATTATTTATTTATAGGTTTGCCTTTCAAAAGAAATAATTACCATTACTAGGTGAGTTTTTCTTCTATAGCAAGCAACTATGTGACAACAGTATCAAAAAGTATAATATAACTTACCACTAAGTCATGAAGCTTAATGATGTTGCAGGTTATTATTGATACGATCAAAAGCAGTGGGTTCTCTGCCTGATGTGCTCAAATGACCAATTCCTGAGACATTAGAGTTTCAAAGAGAAAAAAAGTTTATTGCTAGACACAAAGCAGATCAGATGGCCTGTCGACCTAAAAATCTGTCTCCTGGAATTGCAGTAATTCTGGTAGTTTTATAGTACCAAAAGATGGGCAGGTTTTAGGATAATAAGCAGAATATCTTGAGATGAGTTTGGATAGAATCTAATTATTGATCCTGCGCAGATTGATTACATGCTTAGTCATGTAAGAAAATGGTGGCTTTAATATGGTGATGGGTGTGATTTTTAGTATTATAATGAGGTATAAGTCACTTATAGTTAAAAGTTTAAGCTACTGCACATGTCAGGTGGGCCAACCTTGATTACATCCAGCTCCATCTATCAAAATAGCTTTGGAATTGGTGTGGGTTAGTTCTGGGCTGTCCTTAGTGATTTAAGACTCTAAAGTTGTAAAACAGGATAAGAGGGTATAAGTGAGGGTCAGTCACAAGGTTTTTACAATCACAAGTTAAAGGCTACATAGTTATACAATCGTTATCAAAAATAAAGGCAGCTGGATTACAGTTCAGTCATTTTAGGTATTTCCTTCAGGCAGTTCCAATATGCTAGAATGTAAAAAAGAAATCTCTATACAATGATTCAGTAATCATAATCATTTGTTAAATCCTAACTTCTTGGTTACAACTACTCCCTTTCATTTCATTCTCTCAATCTTGAGGGATATCTGAGTGACAGCCATTCTAACTTCTTCATGCTAAAAAGGGGCATCAACATTATGGGGTAGAGGAATGAAACTAGTTCTTGTTCTCAGAGAGACTGGTATCTCTGGTTTCAGGGGTTATCTGATATAGAAACAATCCACAGGTTTTAAGTCTCTGAAAAATAAATTCAATAAGTAAAACTTTTATGTAAACTTAGGTACAGCCGAGAGTATTCTTTAGGGTTTTTAGGAACACTGTTTATTGGGGCTTGGCATACTGTTCAGTTTGCAATAACTTGCTGAAACTTGCATGAGAGAGTAACCTCCAGAATGACTTCTTGACTCTATTTGAAATCTCTTAGTGACTGATACTTTATTTCTTTTTCCCCTTTTGGTCAACCAATCCCACAATGCCAAGGCCAGGCTCATCCCTGGGAGTCATGTCCCACATTGTCAGAGAGACTTACACCCCTGGAAGTCATGTCCCATGTAGGGGTGAAGTTAGTGAGTTTATTTGAAGAGCTTTGCTTAGAGAGAGAGACCACATCTGAGGAACAAAAGAGGTTCTCTGGGGATGACTCTTAGGCATTAATTATAAATAGGCTTAGCTTTGCCATTACAGAAATAAGTTTCATAAGGGCAAGCTTCAAGATCGAGGGCTTGGATTATCAAATTGGGAGCCCCTATTGTTTAAAAGAATAGTAGGAATTCCCCCAAGTGGGGAAGTTTAATAGTTCCACCTGTTTCCCCAATCCCTCAAGGGATTTTGGAAATACTTTTTCATTTTCTGCCCAAAATACTCAGAACTGCATCAGGGTATTACATTAACCTGTACAGAATATCAGGAGCTCTTTCCCTATTCTAGGTTCCATGTCAAATAAAGCTGAATTAGGTTGCTTAAATAAATTGACCAGACAGGTTAAATCAGATAATGTGCTACAGAAAATATAAATTTTGGACAAAATAAGCATCTTTTCCTTTGGTTGCACACAGAAGTTAAAGTCTTAAAATAACAACAATATCTTCTTTTACCCTGTTTTCTGATTTACCTTGGTCCTAACCAGATCAGCTTCATTCACATCTCTAATTGAAGTCTGACCCCTTTTACAGCTTCTTTAGCTGGAGAACTCTTAACTCTGAGTCTCAGGTGTCACACAGATATCCAAAGTTCTAGGGAACTACCAGGTTATGCACAAAGAGCAAAGCATCTCAGAATTCAGAAATAAAAGTTAAAGCTCAGGAATAATTGTGACTGCTGTAAGAACTTACAATCTAGGCCCTAATTTTCTTGTACACATTTTCTGAAATAAAAGCACTTGACAGTCAACTTACATTGGGGTTTTCAACCACAAATCATGGAATTTTTGTCCTGTCTCACCTTTACATATTTGCCAAGGTTATGTTAATTAACAGGTAGAACATAATTTATATACTTGCCTTGCTTCTCTTTTAAAGTCCCTTTTTGTTTGAAGATTAAGTTTTGACTTAATGACTACATGTAGTTTTAGAGAAGCATTAGAGCAAAGTAGTGAAACTGACAATTAAATTTGGTTGTTCCCATGATCTGTAACTTTCTCCTAAGAATAACTGAAACCATGACTAACAACGTCATACTATTGTCTAACATCATGCAGATCAGTATCAGGATACAACATGGGACAGTGAGAAAATTGTCAAGTCTTTAGGAATTTTATATAATATTTAAATATATGAATAATATTTCACCCATACAAATTTAGCTAACAGAAGGAAAGAAAATCTCTTTTAATTATTGTAATACTTCCCAAACACTTTCTATGTAATAAGTTAAACTATTTTAGTACCTCACTTTTACAAGGTGAAAGAACAAATCCTTTGCAACAGTTTTCCTTTAAAAGTGAGAAGACTTATCTGAAACCAAGGATGATAAGGTCAACATAAATATCAACAAGGACACTATTCTGATATGATATAAAATCTTTGTCTTCTAGACAGAATATATAGATGGTTATGAAAAACTTTTTATAACCTTTCATTAAGAGCAGACCAACAATCCACATTATTTTAACAGAGAGAAAACTGAACTCCAGTTTTGTATGAATGCACAGTTTGACACAAAAGCTATTTTTAAAAATATTATGAACAAGCATATCAAATATTGGTCAGCATTGACTATGACAGAGAGAATTCACTTTCACAAACCTTCTACAGCTTTCCATATCCATTCAGGTCCTGTCTAACATATTAACACTAGCCATTTTACTTTAGGACACACCATACTCCCTTAGACAAGCTTATCAAATTTTAGTCAGCATTGACTACAATAAGCAAATTTCACCTTCACAAACTTTCTGCAACTTTCCATATCCATTCAGGTCTTATAGTCAGCCATGACTACATAAAACGAAATTCACTTTCACAAACCTTCTTCTACTTTCCATATTCATCCTAAGCTTTGTCCTACACATTCCTGAGGATAAAACCACAGGCTTTTCTTTAACAAAGAACATCTTATGTATTTTACATACCCCCATGCTCTATGCTCCAAAAAGATCTTTTATATTGTCTTTAAACATCTTATAAAACATAGTTATTTTTAAATAAAGTTTGTCAAAATAATAACTTAATTTCATTAAACATAAACTTACATTTTTTAAGCATAATAAATATCTAATAAATAGAATGCTGACTTATTTAATCATTAAATTTGTATAAATTTAGGGAAAACATACCTACATAGAGTAAAATTGTATTTGTTTGATTCAAAAAATCATCACAAAAACAGGTATGGGACTAGACTTTGTCACTGCATTTTTTGCAGCTGTATTTGCTTTTTTATTCCTTCCACTGGAGATTAAAAACATCTCTTTGTTTTTATAATATCCTAAAATTATGAATAACCTCAAAAGCATATTGACTATCAAGCTCTGGAAAATATAATAAAATTGTGTAATATATCCCAAGCATAAATCAGGAAAACTTTTTCATAGCTCTCAAGGACATTTTCTTTTTACTTACTGAAATTTGGCAATTAGCTCTTATTCAATTACTCCTATCCCAAGGCTATTTATATTTTAATAATGATTTGTTTACTACAGTTACCATGGCAAAGGTATTATTGGAAAAAATAATTTTAATTGGGGAATTCTTTCAGAACAAACATGGCCTATTCTGCAACACTTATTCTGTGCCTACCATATCTAATCTCCAGCTTAGTAGAAAGCATTCTAAACCAGGCCAAACCCCTCCATCTTTCTGCACCCAGCCCTTCCGCCATAGCTGCCTTAGCTGGTTAGGCTCTGAGGTCAGGAATAGGTGAAACAGAAAGAATGAGGCCTGGTTTGTTGAACTTGGTTTTAAAAGTTTTAAATGAGGGCAGTGGGATTTAAGACCCCTAAGGTGGCCTTAGTTGTGATGAGAATTCCTATGCCCTTCTCCTAATTGTTCCCTATTATTAGATCTATTTTGCCTAAAGCTATGGCCTGGACAATTGGAAAAGTCTTTGTCATTTCCCAAGTCAACCCTCTGCTGCTTTGTATCCTGGTGCCTAGAGGTTTTTTGTGTGTTTTTCTTTGTTTTTCTTTTTCTCTGGGACTCCAGGAGTACTAATTTATATTTGTGTGTGTGTGTGTGTGTGTGTGTGTGTGTAATATACATGCTTACTTATATTTAAGCATTATTTGCTATTACCATCTGGAGGTATGAAAATATACATTGAACAAGCAGACAGACACAAATAGAAAGTTAGCCACAAAAAACAAACACAGAAATACACTTTCGAGAGGGATAAATAAAGGTTGAATATACACCATCTCATCCCATTTCTGTGTTCTTTTGCAGAACAACTCTAACTGTCATACAGTGTCCTTTTTTATAGAACCATTTCAGGCCATTTTTTTCATGATTCTAAATCATACTGAGGCTAGACTGTGTTATAGAAAGAAATAATTTTCTGTTTTTTTTAGTAAGCTTGTAACTAAAATCTTTCCAATTTTTCAAAATATAGTGTAGGAATACTATATGAATTAGAATTTCCCATTTTAAATAATTTTGTAATCAGTAACCAATTAGGAACACTTGAACAATACAAATGCAGCAACACAGCAACTGCCAAATTTAAATAGAAACTTAATACTTACTATATATTTAAGTAACATACCAGTTAATAACTAGACCGAGCACACTGGTTAACATTTAAACGGCCCTTAGACACTTAACTATATGTAAGTAACACACCAATTAACACTTAAAGAAGTATCATACACTTACTTAATTTCATTAAATACCAATTAATTGTTGGATTACTTATTTTCTAGATGTATACTCTACAGACAAACTCAGGACAGGGCCTTGAACCCTGTACGGAATGGTACTCATAAACAGAAAGGTGTAGAGGCCAGGACAAAGGGGTCTCATTCTGGCAGTGGGACCTGGGCCTCAGTTCCGGGTCCAGGGGACTCAAACCTCCCACTGGGGCCCCAGAAGTTTGATCAGACTCCTCCTTAGGAACCCTGGTTCCATCTGGGTCGCCAAATTGATAACAATCAAAAGCAGTGAGTTCTCTGCCTGATATGTTCAAATGACCAATTCCTGAGACACCACATTTCAAAGAGTAAAAGAGTTTATTGCTAGGCACGAAGCAGATCAGATGGTCTATTGGCTGAAAAATCTGACTTCCCAAATTGCTGTAATTCTGATAGTTATATAGTGCCAAAAGATGGGCAGGTTTTAGGATAATGAGCACAATGGCTTGAGATGACAAGGTTAGATCAGATCTAACTATTGAGCATACTCAGATTGATTACATGCTTAGTCAAAGAACATACATTAGGAAAATGTCAGTCCTAATATGATGATGGGTGTGATTTTTAGTATTATAATGAGGTATAAGTCACTTATAGGTTAAAGTTTAAGCTACTGCACATGTCAGGCAGGCCAGTTTTTGGTTAGATCCAGCTCCTTCTATCAAGATAGCTTTTGAACGGGGGTAGTGGGGTAGTTCTGGGCTGACATTAGGGACTGACTTTAATGATCATAAGAATCATAAGGATACAGGAATATAAGTGAGGGTCAGTCACAAGGTTTTTAAAATCACAAGATAAAGGCTATATAATATAGTTACACAATCATTATCAAAGATCAAGGTAGCTGGATTACAATTCAGTCATTTCAGGTATTTCCCTTTGGCTATTCTAAACCAGGAGAAAGAAAAAAAGAAATCTATATGTAATGATTCAGTTATCATAATAATTTGTTAAATTCTAACTTCTTGGTTACATTATCCCTTTCAAATTATTACTTAATTGATGAACATAATGCACAGTTAAAAGCTTGCTTATCTTTTCTTTTTATTTGGATATTTTCAAAAGCAATTATTTCACATTATAAGGCAATTTATTATGAAATCCCCATTGCAGAAACAGAAAAGTTTTAATTAGATAAAAGTAATCTAACTTCATTTTCTCCAGTTCAGCACGTAGATGCTGTGATGATAATAATAATATACGCAAAGTTTTCAAAAAAACTTAAGGTGACTGGTTTTTGCCCAAACGTTAATTTTAATCACAAATTCTAAACTTTTAAGTCATCAGGGAGGTTGATAAGAGTGATAACAAAATTTAATTTTTAAGCAGTGTCATATATTTAATTAATTATATTTAGTTCAGATTTGAGAGGTATTAAAATTGTCTAGTTTTCAATCTTCATAATTTAAGAAACATACCAGAATGGAAGTATCTGCAGTATTAGACATACAGCTATAATGTTGTCCAGGCTGATGTTTTAAAATATTATTTCAGATACAGGACAGCAATTTTATGGAAGATTAGGAGATTTGGTTTGGAGGGGATCTAGAACACTTTTGAATTTAAACAAAGCTCTTAGTCAAATTGGATCCCTCCTCCCATTCTTCCTACCCCATCCTCAAGCCATCCTCCCTTCCTCCCACCTACTTCTTCCTCTTTACTCCTCATTCTTTCCTGTATTTCATAGCTTCCTGGCACTTGCACATTCCAACATCTTTTTGCCAAAATGGATCTGTTTTCTTCAACAGGAGTCATGGTTGTAATTGTGAAGGATAGTGTTCCATGTTGCTGAAGCTGCCGGAATGCAAAATACCAGAAATGGTTTGGCTATTATAAAGGGGATTTACTAGGTTAAAAATTTAAAGTTCTAAGGCCATAAAAGTGTCCAAACTAAGACATCCACAAGAGGATACTTTCACTGAAGAAAGGCTGATGGTGTCTAGAACACCTCTGTTAACTGCAACGGGACGTGGCTGGCGCCTGCAGGTCCTTTGATCTAGGGTTGTATTTCAATATGGCTTTCTCCAAAATGTCTCTGGGGTTCTGTCTCTCTTAGCTTCTCTCAGCTCTCTGCTTGTTTCCCCTGTGACATTTCTCTCTAAAGCATCTGGAAGTCCTCTCTTAGCTTCTCTGCAGCAAACTCTGGGCTTCGTCTCTTAGCTTAGCATCTCCAAACATCTTCCTATTGGCATCTCCAAGCATCTGGGTCTGTTTCGGCCTTTAGCTTCTCTCCAAAATGCCTCTCTCAGCTTCTCTGAGCTCCTTCTCTTCAAGAGCTCTCTTAAAGGACACAAGTGATCTAATTAAGACCAACTCTGACTTGGTGGGGTCCCATCTCCATGGAAATGTTCTAATCAAAAGGTCTCACCTACAGGTGGGTTGGTCACATCTCTATGGAAACAACCTAATCAAAATGTTCAACCCTAATCAAAAGACTCGTAAGTCTGCCCCCACAAGATTGCATTAAAGAACATGGATTTTGTGGGGGACATAATAGATTCAAACAAGCAAAGATAGCAATTAATATTTCATGTGTAGTACTTAAGTCTCTTCTCCTACATTATGCATTTTGCTTCTCTGAAACCATCCATGGGCACTTAATAAATGTGTATTGATTGTCTAGTAAGGTTATATTATGTCTGTTTTTGAGAATTTTCCTACCTTCTGCACTGACCAGCTCTACATTTCCTTGCTTCTAAACTGCAATTTTTTTTTAAAAACATATTAACTTCTTAAAAGCTGAAAGCTTCTTATGATCAATGGTGTATCATAGTTTAACTAGGAGAGCTTTCTTTTTCCTTTCTTGGTGGTACATCTTATAATTGATGGTGTTTTTGGATGTTATGAAATACATCTAATAAAATGCAGATAAACCTATATGCTTATGATATATTAAAGGGTGTACACTTCATAAACTTTGTAGAAATATTTTTTTCTTATGTGGTCTTTACATGGGCAATTTTGATCTCTCCTTACTACCTTCCTGCACTGCACTGTGGTTCTGCCTGTGCTTAAACCAACCATCTTGACAAAACACATCTGAGAAATACTCAAAAGAATTTTATTAGCAATTTAATTACCAATATTTGACTGTAATGTAATGGAAAAAGTACAGGTTTTTGAAATAGAAGACTTAGGTTCAAGTTACATATCTACTCCTTAAAACAATGTGTGTTTAGAGATCCAATAATTTTTCTCAGAGCATCAAATTACACATCTAAAGGAGAGCAATAACAAGATTTCTACTTCACAGGTTTCTTAGGACAATTTGGTAAAAAAAAAAAAAAAAATGGTGATCCAGTAAAAATATTGAATATAAAATGCATGTGATAGCATATTATAAGCCAGAAAATACAGCTTAATTATAAATGTTAAATATCAACATTAAATAAAACATCATTAGGCAGGCACATGTATGAATGGAAAGTTGAAAAGAGTATAGAGAAGAAATTGTATCACTCATTCCAAATAAAAAGAGTAAATTCTGCATTTTTCATCATTGTTAGCAACAGTAACATGACCCATTAACTAACTATCTGAATTAAAAAGAGAACTATGAAAACTATCTTCAGATAATGTGTTACTTACTAGAGTCCTAACTATTCTGAATCCCAGTGCTGAATGTATGCTAGGCTCCGAGAGCTTATATCCTTTATTGAATTAGCTGAGCCACAGTCCACAGGACCTCTGTGGAATTAAAAACAAAAGAAGTCACTTAGATTCTCCAATTCCTTTTCTATCTTTGTTCCTTCCATTTAAGAGACAAATCGAACTGCAAACTACAGTGAGCCTTTGGCTAAAGAGAGAGAGAGAGAACATGCAATAATATAAGCATGTTTGATTGAATTTTTTTAATTCAATTTTATTGTGATTGTTCACATACCATACAATCATCCAAAGTGCACAATCATTTGCCCATGGTACCATCACACAGCTGTGCATCCATCACCACAATTAATTTTTTTTCAAATTTTTAGAACATTTTCATTACTCAGAAAGGAAATAAAAACAAAAAAGAAAACTCAAATCCTCCCATACCCCTAAACCCCCTGCTCCATTATTGACTCATAGTGTTGATATAGCACATTTGTTACTGTTGATGAAAAAATGTTAAAATACTACTAACTGTAATACGTAGTTTGCGATAGGTGTATTTTTCCCTATATACTCCTCTATTATTAACTTCTAGTTATAGTGTCATACATTTATTCTAGTTCATGAAAGAGATTTCTAATATTTGTACAGTTAATCACAGACATTGTCCACCACAAGATTCACACTTCTATACATTCTCATCTTTTAACCTCCAACTTTCCTTCTGGTGACATATGTGACTCTGAGCTTCCCCTTTCCACCACATTCACACACCATTCAGCACTGTTAGTTATTCTCACAATAACCTACTACCTTCACCTCTATCCATTTCCAAACACTTATGTTCAACCTAATTAAACATTCTGCCCATAATCAGCAACCACTCCCCATTCTTTAGCCTCATTCTATGTCCTGGTAACCTATATATTATGTCTATGAGTTTACATATTATAATTAGTTCATATTAGTGAGACCATACAATATTTGTCCTTTTGTGTCTGACTTATTTCTTATTTCATCAACCCGTTTTTTTTTTTAAGACGGTTTTGTTCACACACCATACATTCCGTCCTAAGTAAACAATTGATGGTTCCCTGTATAATCATGTATTTATGCATTCACCACCATCACCACTATCTATATGAGGACATCTCCATTTCTTCCACAGAGAATGAGGAAAAGTCAAAGAAGGTAGAGAGACAAAAGAAAAAAAAAAAAAGAAAAAAAAATGATAGCTAAAAAGCAACAAAAGGAAAGAAAGAATTGAAATAAAGTAGAATAGAAGAGTCACACAACATCACCAATTCCAAGACTCCCATACTCCTCCCTTATATTCCCCTCTTAAAGGCATTTAGCTTTGGTATATTGCATTTGTTACATTAAAGGGGGCATAAAACAATGTTTCTGTTAGCTATACTCTCTATTTTGCATTGATTGTATTTTCCCCCACTACCACCCCATTTTTAACAGCTTGCAAGGTTGACATTCATTTGTTCACCCTCATGTAAAAAAATATTTGTACATTTTATCACAATTGTTGAGCACTCTAGGTTTCACTAAGTTATACAGTCCCAGTCTTTATTTTCCCTTCTTTCCTTCTGGTGTCCCACATGCCCTTAACCTTCCTCTTTCAACTAAACTCATAATCATCTTTCTTCAGTGTACTTACATTGTTGTGCTACCAGCACCCAAAACTGTGTTCCAAACCTCTCACTCCTGTCTTTTCCTATCTGTCTGTAGCTCTCTCTTTAGTATTTCCTGTAGAGCAGGTATCTTGTTCACAAACTCTCTCATTGTCTGTTTGTCAAAGAATATTTTAAACTCTCCCTCATATTTGAAGGACATTGTTGCTGGATATAGGATTCTTGGTTGGCAGTTTTTCTCTTTCAGTAACTTAAATATATCACCCCACTTCCTTCTTGCCTCCATGGTTTCTACTGAGAAACCCATACATAGTCTTACCAAACTTCCTTTGTATGTGATGGATCACTTTTCTCTTGCTGCTTTCAGGATCTCTCTTTGTCTTTGACGTTTGATAATCTGATGATTAAGTGTCTTGGTGTAGGTCTATTCAGATCTCTTCTGTTTGGGGTGTACTACATTTCTTGGATCTGTAATTTTATGTCTTTCATAAGAGATGGGAAATTTTCATTGATTATTTCCTCTATTATTGCTTCTGCCCCTTTTCCCTTCTCTTCTCCTTCTGGAACACCCATGACACGTACATTCATGTGCTTCATGTTATCGTTCAATTCCCTGAGTCGTTGCTTATATTTTTTCCATTCTCTTCCCTATCTGTTCTTTTGTGTGTAGGATTTCAGGTGTCTTGTTCTCCAGTTCCTGAATGTGTTCTTCTGTCCCTTGAAATCTGCTGTTGTATGTCTCCATTGTGTTTTTCATCTCTTGTGTTGTGCCTTTCATGACTATAGATTCTGCCAGTAGTTTTTTCAAACTTTCAATTTCTACCTCATGTTCACCCAGTGTTTTCTTTATCTCCATCTCTTTTGCCATATCTTCCCTAAACTTGTTGAATTGATTTAGCATTAATTGTTTCAATTCGTGTATCTCAATTGAAGTGTCAGTTTGTTCCTTTGACTGGGCCATTTCTTCATTTTTCCTAGTGTGAATTGTGGTTTTCTGTTGTCTAGGCATCTGGTTTCCTTGATTAACCCAATCAGATTTTCCCAGACCAGAATGGGCTCAGGTCTCAGAAGGGTATGATGTTCAGTATCAGGTTTCCTGAGGGTGTGTCTTAGAAGATTGACAGATTTTCCTGTGAGGCCTCTAATTGCTGTGCTTTTCCTAACCTGTCCAGCAGGTGGCACCTGTCAGCCTGTCACTCCCTACTGACGTAAAAAGGTGTGGCCCCTTTAATTTTCAGGTTAAGTTGTTTCTGTATTGTTTTCCCCCAGGCCCTGGGGTCTGAGTTGTGATGGGAGTAGTTGTGGTGGGAGGGCGGGCACTTGATCTGGGCCCCACCTCCTTCCTCTTAGGGAAGATACACCCCCTAGGGAGTTATCTTCTGCATTTAAGTAGCTCCTTTGTTTCTCTGACTCTGCCAACTCCACCCCTGTCTGGGTCAGAGTGCCGCAAATTGAAAATGGCTGAGGCTGTCTCCACTGAGTCACACAGGTTTAGAGAGAGAAAAAGGGAGAGAAAGCCCCCTTTCAGAGCCAGTCCATGCCCCCCCCCCCCCCCAGCTTCGCCCACTGGCCAGAGACAGCAGCCAGTCTCCTGGACTCCTTTTCAGGGCACAGGCACCCTCCAGCTCTCTAAGGTCTGTCTCTAAAAGTCTCCATATATTTTTTTCTTTTTTTAAATAATTTTTTTCTCTCTGCCAGCCCCACCTCCTCTCCACTGGGAGTGATCTCAGGGTTCTTTGCTGCTTATTAGGGGTTTGTCTATATTTGTACCTTGTATTCAGCAGTCTACATTTGTTAATTAAAACCCCATTTGGAGCTAGGTTGAGCTATATTCACTGGCTCCGGGAATGCTGCTTTCTCCTACAGTGAGGTCTTGCAATGCAGCCTGCCATGGTTGCGTAGTTCTTACTTACAGATTTTATGCTGTGATCTCAGCCATTCCACCTAATCTAGGTTGGTGTACGATGTGTAGACAGTCATGGTTGTCCCCTAGAAGTTGTTCCAGATTATTTACTAGTTGTTCCTGGTTGTTTATTTGTTCCAGGGGACTAAATAACTCCACACCTCTCTATGCTGCCATCTTGCCCCTCTAAACTTGACTGGATTTTGCATCACAAAAAGCTCAGAACAAAGTGCGCACTTATCAGTTAATATATTAAGATGAGCTTTATCCCAGCTACTTTGACTCTTGAAATCATTGTCACTGAGTTTTGCCTAACTTCACTTTCAGAGAGAAAACATGGCCAATGGATTGCTCGCAATTAGTGTTCTTCATGAGTTTGTCTAAGTTTCTTGGTCAGAGCAACGAATCTTTGCCTTATTGTCTGCTTGTTGGGTCTACAATGTTACTTATTTACCATGCTCTGTTATACATAAAGATTTGGCCTGAAATAGAATTTTCACATAAATATATATTTTAACAGAGTCTTATCTCCTACAAGAGAGTTATAGATAATGCCCACTAGAAAAAAAGTACTACAAGTCCCAAAAGTAATTGTGGAGGACACTACTTCTTGTTTCTTGATATTCATGAGGGAAAAATGGTACAAAATTAATTGAACCAAATAGGATCCATTGCATAGCTACTTCCATAGCCATGACTCTTTTCCTAGCATAAGGAGGACTTCAAATATTTTACAATTTGCCAATGGAAAATGAGTTCCATAGAATTTCATAGAGGAACCTAGGTGCCATGGAAAAACCAAAGTTCTTTTCTTTTTCTGGATAGGTCAACTATATGTATTCTATTATTATATTTTGTTGTTAAAATAAATATCATTGCTGTATCTCCAAAACACACTAGTAGATAAAATATAATAATACTGTTGAATATAATTTCCATCACTGTAGTGACTTTAAAACACAGATTATTTTTATTTTCTTTACTAAAGGAAAAAAAAAGGTAATGTGCTTTGAATGTGTATTGATTTAGGGATAGGGATACTTTCAGGAAACAGAAGTGAAGGAAAGCAGGAAGTGCAGGTATACAAGGAGATTGAAGGACAGGGAATTTTTAGTCGGAACTTGACTTTTCTCTCCTATCCTCTGTCTCTTCTACACTCTATCTCACTATCTGCACTGCTTCCTCCCATTTTTATGGCAAGAGTCTCCTGAGGGTCTCGCCACTCTGCCCTTGCTGCCTGCCCCCACACCACAGGTTCCCCAAGGCAGCTGAGGAACTCCCTTAAAACATGAATCTGATTGTGTCACTCCTTTGCCCAAACCCCTTCCAAGGCTTCCCGTGTCTTTCAGAGTAGAAACCGAAGCCGTAATCATGGCCCACAAGGCCCTACCTGACCACACATGCACACACACACACACACACACACACACACACACACACACACACATACAGACACTCCTTATCTTATTTCCTGCAGTATCCCCTTGTTTACTCCACCTAAACTTTGCTGCCTTTTTGCTGTTCCTTGAAAACACCAGATATGAGCTTCTGCCGCAAGACCTTTGCAGTCACTGTTCTCTCTACCTGGCAGGCCCTTCCCACAGAGATCCACAGCGCCGGCCCCCTCACTTCCTTCAGGTCTCAGAAGTTGCCTTTTCCATGGGACGTTCCCTGACCACCCAATCTAAAACTTCAAATCCCCCTCTTCCCTGTCCCGTAACAGTTCCTATCCCTCTTCTCTGCTTTGTTGTGTTTTTTTTTCTCCTTAGCACTCACCACTATCTAACGTGTGTCTGTGTGTCTGTGTATGTGTGTGTGTATTCACCTTGCCTCCTGGAATGCAAACTCCATAAAGAAGGGATTTCCATTTTTTCTTTCTATATTCTAGTACCACGAGAGGTGCCCACTACATAGTATGTCTTCAATGCATATTTGCTGACTATATCCCCAGATCAACCCTATGCCTTTCGTAAAATTTTACTCCCATTTTACAGTTGAGGAAGCTAAGACAGAAAGATTAAGAAATTCACCCAAGTGGCAGAGCCAAGATTCAAATCTAAGACCTAACTCCAGAGTCATTGCTTGAACCACCCTACAGTATGCCTTCCCCATTTAAGTGATTCATTCAGTTAATTGGATGACAAGAGATACATATAGATTCATTTGTCCTCTAGGATTTTATTCAGTATGCTTTACTTCCAGTTAAATGGAAAATTAAGAGTTTTTTGCTTTGGACAGCACAAACAGAGCAAAGCCCTCCCCACCTGGTCCCCCTCCCACACACACTTTTAGAATTTTTTTTTTTAAAACAAAAGTGAGGTTTTTTTTAACATAGAAAAATATTTTAGAAACCACAAGTGATCCTAATCTCTCCCATATTGACATTAAAAATAGTAGTAATAAAGTACCATATGCACAATGGTAAAAAAAAATTAACCCTATGGAAAAATATGAAATAAAAACATTTATTGAATGCCTACTATGTTCTGTAATAAGTAAACATTGTGAATACATATTTAGTAGTACAAGTAGAGTCTAATGAGGAGACATGCATAAGCAGACAATTATATTTATGCATTTCTTTAAGTATCACAGTAGGGTCATGTACAATTTTAAATTGAAATTTAAAGAAACGCCAACTAGAGATCTGCTGACAGCTGAAAGCAGGGCCTTGGGCAGGAGTTGTGGGTTAAGTAGGTAATATTGGGTGGAAATGGGTTAAAAGTCTCAACAGTGAAGAAACAATTTCTGAAAGAGGAAATGGCAAAGATAAATGTGACTCTCTTCACAGTTTTGCCTTGGAGGATGGGATTAAGTAAGGGAGAAGATTTTTAAAGTAACATTTCATATGCTATAGAATTCATGTTGAATTTCATTGGTAAAAAGATATCAGTACTTATCTAAATGCATAATATAGAAAACACTCAATTTTGTGTCTACTTCAGTCTGTTTTGTATTGAGGTTGCAGGGTGTTGACAAACAAGAGTAAGAAATTCCATTTTCAATTATTTGCTATTTTTTCTAAAATATTAGGCCAACTCCAAGCCTACACTTAACAGCAAAACAAAAATGCCATTTATCCTCAGTCTGTTGGTGTGCTTCTCATCCTCACATGTGTTTCCTTGGCCTTTCCTGTTCCTCTGGAAATTAGGGTTTTCAGCTGATCAATCATTTCTCTTGCTTGACAAGGTCACTCTGAACTTTCTGATTGTCACCTAAAGCATTGGCAGTCCCATCTAGCCTGTTGAACAGACTGCTTGGTCATTCACATGATGGTCATTCAATAGATAAACAAGTAAAAAAGAAATAAGAAATTTCACGTATTAAGGAAAAAAAATAATAGGGTAATGTAATCAAATGAGACTGCAGGGGGCAGGCTAGTGGTGCCATTAGCTTGGATAACGCAGGTGAAAAAAGATCATTAGAGTTGAAACCCAAATGGTGAGAAAACACCAGCCATACAAGAATTTAAGGGTGTAGCTAACCAGGTAGAAAGATAGTAAGGGCAGAAGCCTTGAGGGGAAATGAATTTGGGATGTTAAGGAATAGAAAGACTACCAGTATGGCTAGACAGAGTGGTAGCAGTACAAGATGACGTCTCAGAATTAGCAGGACTAGATATATATACCTGTGACTGAGCTTTCTCTAGGATATCTCTTAATTTATGTCTGTGAACAGTGGCATTGTTGATCTTCTATAGCTACTGCTATTTATAACTGAAAATAACTTCAACTTGCTCTGCACTGCATAATTTATAAAAAGTTTTAACACATATTCTCGTTTTACTTGAAGACTCATAACATCCCTGTGAAATAGGCAAAGCTAACATTATTTCCATTTAACAGATGAGGAACAGCGGTACTTAAATGTTAAGTGATTTGCCTATTAAAAAGGCCTGTAGAGCCACCCTACATGCTCTGACTCCCCATGCTTAATCAAAATTGTCAAAAAGTCAAAACTGTCTTTTATCCTGGATTTGAAATGAATTCAGGGCTTTGTTACAAATGAGGGCTCATTATGGTGCAAAAAAAAAATAAAAAAAAAAAATAATAAGAGTTGCTACAGTGAATAAAAAACAAGGTGACCTCAGTTTGCTCTAACATCACATGTATGTAGAGTGAGAATCTGCACCCTCCCTGTTTGACCCTGGCTTTGAATCTGCTAGATGATTAGTTTATGTACCATATGATGTCACTGTCAGATTTAAGTTTTAAATAATTCATTCTGGCACGTGGATTTGAGGAGAACAGCACAGATTACTACAGGTGAGCAATGTCAACATCCTGAACTGGGATTTAGGTCTCCCAGTCCCATCCACCTTAGTCATCAAGTTATTGCTGCCCTATGTGATAAATAACATTTCTCTGTCTTGTTGAAATGATGTTACATGTGGAAGCACTTCAAAAATTAAAAAAAAAAAAAATGAGCCACAGTTATTTTCTGTTTTTCACCTATTTACTTTATCATAAAAGGAAATTAGATTCTTGCAACAGTATTTCCTTATCCTAGGAATTTCAGTTATATGTAATGAATACCTGTTTCTCTTCTTCATGCATAATATTTGCTATTTTAATTTCATATTTTTCCAGATGTTAATCTGTCTATAATTTTCAGGATTTAAAAAAATATTTTCTGTCAGAAAGTACTATATTGCTGTGTTCTGGGTTTTGTTTGTTTGTCTGTGTGTTTTTTGGTAGCATGAATTCTATTAAGAGAAAAGGAAACAATTTTTAAAATTGAAAAAAAACTGTCAGACATATTAGATCTCTCCCAGGGCCAAAGATTTCAAGTCCACTTGTTTGAGGCAAGTCAAAGTCATAAACCTAATTGTATGTTTTCTCTTTTTTTAAAACACTGTCAAAAATAAGTTACCATGTAGAGGCATGTTATTTACTGTCTCATCCTATTCACTAAGAAAACCCTTTTTATCTTTTATAGATGATAAAATTAAGTTATTTTTAGAATTCATTTTTTAAATGAAAAAATCTTTCCCATCTCTTGTTTATTGTTTTCATATTTTCAGTTGGATTTCTACAAATATTGTTTTCTGTATGGCATGACCATGAATGAAGTTTGGTGTCTATACGCTTTTAATTTAGTCCTTATTCATATTTTTTTAAATTAATTTACTTATTTTTGCATTGGTCTTGTGGTTTCTTAATACCTTCTCTGTCTGGATGATTAAATTTTTGTTGTAAAATATTTTAAGAGGACCTCATTTTCTTGTTGTTTTTTTAACTTTTACACATTTATTAAACTTGAGATGTGTTTAATTTGAGAAGGTCTTTTTTTTCTTCTCCACTTTTTCCTGCCAAGTCTCAGAGCTGATTTCCTGGTTTAACAATGGAAATCCCTGTATTAATCAGAAAAACAACAAAAACTAACAAATCTTAAAACTGAGGAAAATGTCTTGTGGTTACGGTGCATTAGTGTTATGATATGTTTTCTCAGTTTCAAACATTTTAAATAAATTTAATATTTTATAATTTTAAAAATTCCTAAGAACATTTACCGTTTCTAATTTTCATTATATAACTATGTCAAACCAATTTATATATAGATATATAATAACATACTTCAGATGCATGATTTTTTAAATGTGCTCAACTTTTACTAAGAATTATCATGTATTTTTTCTAATATTGTTTTTATGTGAAAATCCTGAAAAATAGGACCTTTGTTTTCTTCTATGATTTGAGTGTTTTCTCCAGGTTATCTCTCATATTGGCAACAACATGTATCCCAAAGTTCACAGATGTGTTATGAAATATTTGAAATCAGAGCAACTCTGATAAAGCATATCTTGTAACGCAGAATTGGATTAGAAACACATGCAGAAGAGGTCAGGCTAGACAATGTGTTAGTTCCTTGCTGCTAAAACAAATGCCATATAGTGGGTTGGTTTAACAACAGGAATTTTTTGGCCCATGGTTTTGAGGCTAGAAGTTCAAAATCGAGGCATCAGCAAGGCAATACTTTTTCCCTTTAGATTGTGGTGTTCTGGGACTGACTGCCAGTGATCTTGGGGTCCTTGTCCTTTCTGTCACATGTATTGTCACGTGGCAATACACATGGCAGCATCTTCTCCTTTCTTTTATGAGTTATTTCCCCTGTGGCTTTTTCCCTGTGGCCTTTTATGTAAAACCTCCATTAGTAGGATTAAGAACCCATCCTGATTCAGTTTTCCATGCCTTAACTAAAAGTAACATTTTCAAAAGCTCCTGTTTACAATGAGTTCACACCCACAGCAATAGATTGAGATTAAGGACATGTTTTTCTGGGGTACGTAACTTCAAGCCACCACAGAGGTTTCAAAAGAAAATTTGTTTAAATGCTGATGTTCATAGCAGCATTATTAACAATAACCAGAAGGTAGAAACAACTGATATCCATCGACAGATGAATGAATAAACTAAATGTGATATTTGTACACAACGGAATACTATTCAGCTATAAAAGTAATGAAGTTCTGATATACACTACAATACGGATGAACTTGAAAATTATGTTAAGTGAAATAAGCCAGGCATAAAGGAGCAAATATTGTATGATTCCACTTATATGAAATATCCAGAATAAACAAATTTATGGAGACAGAAAGTACATTAGAGGTTACCAGGGGTGGAATGGGTTCAGAATTTCTGTTTTAAGTGATGAAAAAAATTGGGTAATGGATAGTGTTGATGGTTAACAGCATTGTAAATATAATTGACACAAATTTTACACTTAAAAATGGTTCAAATGGCAAATTTTATGTTATATATACCTATATTTTGTTACCACAGTTAAAAAAAATAAAGAACTTGGTTTCTCACATTTCTGGTGATAATAAAATTATATTGTATCACATAGTTCAGATAGCAGTCTTTCTGAATTTTCAAGCTTCTGGTATTTTGAAAGAAGTGTTCAACATGTTTTAAACTTCCCTCACATTGCTTGCTCTTTCAAAGTATACATTTATATTGAGAATCTCCAGCAAAAATAGCTGAAAGGGACTATTATTTTATAGTGCAAACATTACAATGCTGCTGCAATACAGAAAACAGGCTTTTTGAATTAGAAAAAAAGATGAAAACACTAGATATGTGGTGACAAACCAATGATAAAGTGAGATATTCTGTACTTGTCTTTTGTGTCAACTCCACTATTATATATGTTTTACTACCTGAATCAATGTAGTAGATTAATGAGACATATGAAGATGACAAAAATGATAAAGCTGTCATACACCTGAGAAGCTTTTAGGGCATCTTTCCACTTTTTCCCTGCAGCCAAGAAACAATCATACTGAAATTCAGTTTTTCCAATTCCAGAAGAGAGCTTACATGCTGCCTTTTCAGAGATAATTAAAACCTCAAGCAACTTCATAACAAAGAAAATCAATCTCAGAAGTCCACCATTATCTGTGTGCTTCATACCTGAAAGCATTCCGTATTTTTGAGTCAAGTCCTAGAGCTTTTGCCATGACAGAGTATAAGAAGGGGTGGAAATTGGAGGCACAGGGGATCCATCAGCCATCCCTTCTCAGGGTCTGTGGTCTTGCACTGAGGAGATTTCCCATAGGTATTATAACACAGAGTCATTTATGACAAGGAATTCCTAACTGAACACCTAGCCTTTCTTCTTTCTCTCTGCCCTTCCCACTCATTATCCACACTGCCATCATAATGATCTAAAATATAGAACTCATTAGTTCTCTGTTTTAAAAATCATTAAAGATTTCCTACTGACTGCTATATAGTCCAGACTCCTTATGTTGTTCATAGTCCTTCATGGGTTGAAACCTATCTTCCTGTGTTCTATATCCTCTTCACTTAAAGCTGATGTTACAAATACCTGTCCATTGGATTCAATGAGAAACTGTACCTAATATATTTAATAATAACTAATTTGTATTGAGCCCTTATCATCTTACCATGGGTTAGGCACTAGGCAAGGTGCTTATTTGCATTTGCTCACTTAACTTTCATCCATCCCCATGAGGTAGAGATGCTTTCACATGTCCAATCTATAAATGAAAAAAAAAAGGGGGGGGGATTTTTGAGAGGCTAGCCAACTTGCCCAGATCACCCCATAAGTAGAAGTGGAGTTGATTCCATCCAATTCCAAAACTGATGCTTTTATAGACTTTACTGCTGCCTGGCACATTGCCTGGTGTACAGTTCAGTTTGATTAAATATTTACTTGTAAAAACCCATTATTATAAACCTTACAATACCTGGAAAATAACATTTTTTTTTCTTGCTTCCTTTGGCCACTAAGGCTAAAATACCACTTCTCTGACTCTAGAAATGCCCCAGTCTCTTCCATGCTGTCCCCTTTAATCTCCACACTCGCCACACTGAATTAGTAAGAATGAGTTTATATATCTGGTCTATTGGCAGCTCCTTGAGTGCAGGCACCACATCTTTATTGTCTTTGTTTCCTCAGAGGTTAGCATGATGTGCAGCACTGAACAGTTGTCGAACAGCTGTGAGGAGAAATTTGAAATACGTCAGGCTCTCCCCTTTCTCCAGAATGCTGAATTCCTGCTTCCATTTAATGTTTAACTACACTAACTCTTCAAGTAGCACTCAACCAGAGCCTTATGAAAGATCATAGTCAGAGTTAAGATGGTAGGAGGGGCCTAAAAGAAGACAAACTCACTCTTTTTCTTCATTTCTCTTTTCCCTTGGCAAAATTAAAGGATTTTCTTACTGGATGAGAAAGAAACATTGTTGAAGGCAAAGATAACATTGTTGAAGGCAAAGATGACATTGTGAAGGATGTTAAGAATAGTTTCTACCTATTTAGAGAGTGTGAAATAATATTATAAATTCTCTTTAAAAAATTATTAGCTATGCCTTGTGCTAAGTCTGCTAAGACTCAAGTCTGGGGTTTTTTGTTTTTTTTTTCCTGAGTCCTTTTACCGTATTTTGCAAAGACAGTCATACCTACATTCACAGAATTTCTGAGAGGTTAGTGAATGAAGAAACACTAATTCTAACATCTGAGAACACGAGGGAGATCAAGTGATAGGCACATGGTCCCACAGTGAGTCAGTGAACATTCCAGGAATAGAGCTTGGATCTGTTGACCACTAGTCCAGGATTCTAGTCATGCAATTACTGCCATCTTCCCTAAAGAATTTGGTAATAATCGGATACTTTGTACAGTTGAAAAAGTAAAATCATTGTCATTGCCAGTGTCTATAGTCTAGTTTTCTATGTTTAATAGCATAATTTAAAAACTGACAGATGCATTTGTGCTATTGGTTATTTTGTTTTGCCTTATGTCAAGAATACTAGCACAGAAATTCTTCTATAATTTCTGTTATCCCCTAAAATATAGGAAGCCCACATATACAGCACTAAAGCATTTTAAATATTATAGAGTAAATCAAATTCATATTGAGTGTCCATCATTTTTTCTGTCTGAAGAAGGCAAATGTTATTCTTAATAAACTGCTTCTCTTGTTTTTTTTTCCTATGTGCCATGGCAACATCCTCCATACCTTCCCTGAAAGAGATTGAACAACTCTAAGGTTTAAAACAGATTCAGTACTCTGGGGGCAATTATAGTAATGTGGGGGAAAAAATAACAATGTGATTTAAGTATGGTATATATATAAATTACAGTTCCATATCTTAAGAGAGAGAATCCCTTGCATCTTCCTATGAATATACAGGTGAGCCTTCATATCTTACCAATTTAACCTCATCTTAGCATATGAAAATTGTGGCTTAGCTTTCTCTGCAGTGATAAAAGGCAGTTGCAGATAATACCTGGGTTTTGGCCTTAGCACTGCTAACTGCCAGCTGTGCAACATTAGAAGAGTCATTGAACCTCCTTTAGCCTTATTTTCTTCATCTGCAATATAGGAATAATATTACTCCCCTTCCCCAAAAAGTTGTTGCTAAGGTTAATGATAAATGTGTAAAGGTGGGCTTAAGTCACAGAATCCTAGAATTCTATATTTAGTATCTAACCTCACCAATTTTTTGGCTAAGAAAACTGAAGCATAGTAAATACTGTGCCCAATATCATAGAGAGGGAGTCAGATCTGTGGCTATAAGCCAAGTCTTTTGGTTTAGTCCTTTTTTTCTGACTTGCTAGGCACAATGGAATTACTAAAAACATGTGAATAATATAATGACTATTATAGAATAATCTGGAAGAGGAAGTAGGCTGTTTATATAAAATACCATGAAAGCTGATGAAAAAAGAGGAAGGTGGAAGGAAGAATATTTGAGGGTTTATAGCATGCCAAACATAGATTTAAAATTGAAAAACTTTTAATTACCCAGGTTTGTATTACATAGTTAAAATACCTACTAAGGATGTTCTAAAAATGTTTAGAATTATCAGAAAACACATTCCTTGCTTTCCCTGTTTCTAGCAGTCTTCTAATTCTAGAAGTCAACAGCTCTTAACAATGAGCAACAAATTCCTGCCTTGTGCAGTGCTGCTACCTGTGCTGGCTGCAAGGGGACAGTGCAGTGAGGAAGCTTAAGGGGAGACAGGTGAGCAGAGGGTATAGATAAAGAGAACCAGCAAAGCCCCCACTGTTTCATTACCTCACACAGAAAATCTGCACCCATTAAGCGATAATTCCCCATTCCCCTCACCCCTTGGCCCCAGGTAACCTGTAACCTACTTCCTATCTCTATGAATTTGGTTATTCTAGGTATATCATAGAAGTACGATCATACAATATTTGTCTTTTTGTGTCTGGCTTATTTCACTCAACATGATGTCTTCAAGATTCATTCATGTTGTTGCATGCATCAGAACTTTGTTCTTTTTAATGGCTGAGTAATATTACATTGCGTGTGTATATATCACATTTTGTTAATCCATTCATCTGTTGGTGGATACTTGCATTGTTACTATCTTTTGGCTCTTGGGAATAATTCTGCTGTGAACATTGTTGTACAAATATCTGTTCAAATCCCTGCTTTCAATTCTTTTAGTATTTACCAAGAAGTAGAATTACCACGTCATATGGTATAATTCTGTGTTCAAGTGAGGAACTACCAAACTGATTTCCACAGTGGCTGCACCATTTTACAATCCCACTAGCAATGTGTAAGTGCTCCAACTTCTCTGCATCCTTGCCAACATTTGTTGTTTTCTGGTCTTGTTTGCTTATTTCCTTGTTTGTTTAAGATTAGCCATTCTAGTGGCTGTGCCCTTGAATTTTCTTAGCCTTTCTCTCATGGTTCTAAGAGAGCCCCTGCAGTTCCTGCCTTCACATCCATGTTCCAGAAAGCAGGAAGGTGGGAAGCAGGAAGAACCGGCATGTGTATCAGTGAGGCAAAACCTTCCCAGAAATTTCTAGCAGACTTCAGTTTATGTTTCAGTGTCCAGAACTGTGTCACATGGCAACCTAAAAACTGTTGTTTTACTGTCTGTGTGTGTATAAATATTATGTAATCCTAAACAGAATCTGTTACAAAGGAAGAAAGGAAGACAGGATATTAGAAATTAGCATTCTCTTCCTACAATCACTAAGCAACCCCAGGCAAGTATTTTGCTCCATCTATATATTTTTTCTTAATCTACAATATGGTAATCATGAATATCTGCCCTATCTTAACCTTCTATTCCTCCCACATCATAAACTAGATAGTCATAGATCCTCCCATGATCATAGACTAGATATTAGATTCTACCAAGCAATGAGTGCTTATTTTATTAGGTATGAAAATGACATTATGGTTATGGATGAATGTACATATTGGGGGGAAATAAATGTGATTTTAAGCAAACTGGAAAGTTAAAAAGCAGTACATAAATATTAGGTCATTTTATCAAGAAAGTAATAGAAGGCAAGAGATTGAATATATTAGAATATTGCATAACAGTAAAATTATGGCAATAGCACTACTCTTCTCTTACCCTATAACTGTCTTACAAATAACTCTTCAAAAGTAATTGGATTTCAAAATATGTCTTTCAATTCTTTTGGTTTGGTTCTAGTACTCTTTGTCATGCTACCTTCTTGTCTTACTCTCCATATCATTAACTAAGAGAATATATCTCTGAAACAACTATATTCATAGTCTCACCGGAAAGACAGCTGAGAAAACCAAGCTCAAAAGGAAAAGAAGAGCGAGCAAAGTGTAGGAAAATGTTATGCTCATTACCTAATTTATTTTGATCCTCATCATCTGGACCAGCACTTGCTTGTTTTGAAAACCAACTCTAAGTTACTGTCTGCTGATAGAACATATGATAAGGAAAGAATAATTTAGAACTCATGGCTTCAACTTATAATTGCGGACTTCAGGTCCATATAAACATGTTCTGTGTCCATAAAAGCAGTCATAACGAAGTTCAGAATGCACTGTGCTCTTTTGAATTGGCCTAGGCAGTTTCTAGTATCAGGTATCAAGTTTTAATTTGGAGGTCCTCTCCAAATTGCAGAAGCCTATTACAGAAAGATAAGAACATATCAGTGTCCCATCAGCTTAGCTGCAGTAATCTCCTGAAAGCTAAACCAAATTCTTCATGTCAAAACATTTCCTTATTACTGATGACACACAGAAAGACTATATAATTCATACAGGAATTACATAAATGAACAAGAATCTCCCTTAGATATGTAATATCTACTTAAGAGGGTTGATTTTGAACCATTTCACATTGTACAATTTTATTACCCAATTTCCATGATGAACAACCAAAAACTAAACTCTTTGAAAGACTTGCTTGGATGGGTAGATATAAGATTTTTTAAAAAAGCAGTGTTATTTTTTATTTGTAGGCTGATAATTGAATCATAGCACTCTGACTCCAGCTTTTTAACACTACAGTCACCATAAAGCATAAGAATGCAATTCATACAGGTCAAATAGTTATTTAAATCATGCAAATCCCACCATAAAAAGTTGTGCTTTAATCTATTCAAGCTTCTAGCGTTCCATTCATTTACAGAAATAAGGGTGATTGGGGAGGAACTAGTTAAATATTGCCACATGGAAGTAAACATGCAAATCCTTAATATTGGACATTCTCTAGGATAACTATCCTGTTTCTATAACAAGCCAATGACATGGAAGAAAAACAAACAAACATACAAACAAAAGCCAGTGGAGCCTTTGCTAGGATCTTGCTGTTCAAAGCGTGGTCCAGAGTCCAGCAGCATTGGCATCACCTGGAAGATTATTGTCAGTGAATATATCAGGCCCCACCCTAGACCCTATTGAATCTTAAGATCCCTAAGTGTTGCGCACATTAAAGTTTGAAATGCACTGGTCTAGATAACTGGAGTCTTAACAACCAATTGTGATATGTAGGCCTTATTTGGATCCTGATTCAACACACTGTAAAAAGACATTTTGCCAATTGGGGAAATTTGATCATAGACTGGATATTAGATTCTACCAAGGAATGAGTGCTTATTTTGTTAGGTATGAAAATGACATTATGGTTATGGATGAATGTACACTTTTTAAAATTTGCACATGCATACTGTGGCATGGAGGGGTGAAATAATATGATGTTTGGAATTTGTTTTAAAATGTTTGAGCAAAGAAAACAGGGACAAATGAGGCAAAACCTTGACAATTGTTGAATCTGTGTGAAGGGTCGTTATACTACTCTTTTGAATATTTTAGAACTTTTTGTAATAAAACAATTCTAAAATACCAAAAGAAATGGGCTTATACTCTATTATAGGAATTTTAGAATAACTGTAAGAAAGATTCTTATAGTAAGGGTAGTTAATCATTTAAAGCAATGCCAGAGAATCTTTCTCCAAAGAATTTTTAAAATAGTACAAAATGCATTAGTCTAGGGCAGTTTTGTATGTAGTCCTGGTGAAAGCCAGCAGACTTAAAAATCTGTCAAGCACCCCTTCTCAAAAATGATTCCATGATAGGCATTATACTTTGTGAACACTTTCAGTCATCAATCTCAGATTTAATCCCTTAGTTTATGTTTTCAGAAAAAAACAGTTGATGATGCTTCTCTTCTAATATCTCTACTCCTTATTGTACTCTTCACTGGCAATCCACTTAAATGGTTGCCTGATGGAATATTGAGTTACCTACTCATCCAAATCAAGCATTTAATAGAGTCCTGAACAGATCTGTCTGTCCAGAGTCTACCCTTGCAAGTGTAGACTAAGGCTGTTTGATGTTATGTGATCAATAGGAAACCTTTTAAGCTGGTATGATTTGTCATGTTGAAAGGCATTCCTTTCAACATCATATAAACACCCTTAATGGACTTATCCACTGTAAAGTATATAGTTTTTTATTTCTGGAAAAAGGAAGCAAAAAGAATTCCACAAGCTACTTACCAAAAAAAAAAAAAAAAAAAAAAAAAGACGGTTTTGTAGCTTATTAAGTGGCAGTGTTTGTAGTATTATGCCCTATATTTTTGGCTCCCTCCTATAGCAACCTGAGAATGGTTCTCAAACACTAAATGATAAACCTAGCCAACAGCCCCAGAAGTAGACATTACACTGTTTACAGATGAACAACCAACACCTGACTGGTTGAGTAGGTGCCTCATGTTTATAGGGTGAGTCAGTAGATGAGCAAGACTTTGCTTCCAGAAGCCTTCACATTTCAACTACAAGCAATTTCTTCTATCTAGTGCTGTATTTTAGCCTGTTAGTTTTAACTTCATGGAATAATTTAGAGGATCTAACATTTTCCTTTAGAGAAACTTGTATTAGAAGGATTAAGTGAGTAATGTAATAGGGTAGAGGAGGGAATTTTGTTTCCAACTCTGAATCAGAGTTGCTGACACCCAGGTGCTGCTTTTTCACTTCTCTAATTTAGATTATGTCCATGGTGAGAGGCCCTTATTTATAGAAAGCAGCACTCTTAGATGTGTATAGTTTTCAATTTGTAAAAACTTACATTGTTTTTAGTGCCTCTTCCTTATTCTTCTTAGTAGATGCCCAAACAGCTAATCTCTCTCCCTGTTTCCTCCTCCAGAGCAGCCTCTAAACAAAATTCCTTCTGTTGCTCATTAGCCCTCAGTCAGTAAAACAAAAACCTGGTAGGTAGTCAAACTCTTTCTGACATGCCCCAAACATACTCCATCCACTCCTCACCCCTCAGCCTCTGAAGATTCAGTGTGTTCTACTAAAACACAGTATTATAATCCTTAGCTTAAGAAATGTATTCAGAAAAAAACGATTGTTTTTCCTAACCTTATTGCTACTGTTAAAAATAATTTATTATTATAAAATATGACATATCAAGAGTCCTAAATGCCTTTATTACTTTAGATGGATTTAAGAGGAAGCATACACCAAGTTTCACAATCCAAAGAATATATTTTGAACATACATCATTATGTCAAAAGAAAGAACTTTAATACCCATTTGTGTGTGTGTGTGTGTGTGTGTGTGTGTGTGTGTGTAAAATCTCTAATGGGTTCCAGCAGAGAAATAAGACAGTAAGACAATACTGTTTAAGGACAATTTTCTCCAAAAAAGGTAAAATAAGACTCTCCTGGGTGTAAAAATTAACACTGGTTAAATCTTTTATTTAACTCATTAATGAGGGAATCAGTAAGAAGTTACAACCAGTACCAGATAATCCAAACAACAGATATATTCATAAATCAAGATTATTGAAATAAATGTACAGATGGAGGCATGCTCTTCCACAGTTGGGAAGGAAAGTCAACCCGAAGTCTCTTGGACAAAATCTGCATGTTTACACATGAGAATTATTTTTCCATTGCTGTCAGTTATTTTCAGTTTATCCAGTTGTATATTAGTTCCCATACAATAAAAATCACCCTGAGAGGGTGCTGTAGACACTGCATAGTTTTCCACTGAAGCACAGATTTTCCCCTACAGTACTGTATCCCCAAACGTATCATACCATAAGATACTCACTTTAGTTGCTCTCTACTGCCAACAGAAAGTCCAAACTCTTTAGGTTGGCATCCACAAATTAGCTTCATCCCCTTTCCAAAATGTTCTGTCTGTTGTGCATCCCAGCACCCCTGTAGCCTACTTTTTTCAGCCAAAGTTAACTACATATTCCCAAATGCTACTCATCCTTCAAGTCCCTGATCAATTGCCCCTCCCATCCCTACCATGAAGCCATGTTGTACTTTATACACTCTACGTAGACATTATCTTTCGTTCCTCTTGACACTCATCACATTTTTTCTGTACTTTTCTTGCACATGGAGCATCTACCAAGATCTACAGCAGTTCTCAAACTTGAGAGTGTATTAAAATCACCTGGAGGGTTGTTAAAAACAGACTGCTGGACCCCACTTATCCTCAGATTCAGTAGATCTGAGGTTAAGTCTGAGAATTCTCATTTCTTACTAGTTCTAGGTGATACTGAAGCTGTTGGTCTGGGGATCACACTTTGACAGTAACCCAACCAAAGGAACCACTTAAAAAGCTGCAGATAAGAAGATGAATGAGACATAGACCCATCCAGTTAGAAGTCCACAGTCTAATCAGAATGTTGAAAGCTGGCTCTCGGAAATACCTCTGAAACAACCTGTGATAAAAGTAGAGTGTATTGAGGTAAGGGAGAGAGAGCACTGAGCCTTAGTAGTGCCTCAAGGGGGTAAAGGCCTAGCTGGGATATTTGAGATTTTCAGGTGTGATTTAAAGGAGGTCTTTATATGTAACAAGTTGTTCTAGATTGAGTAAAGATCAGGCCATAATAGTTTAGGATTGATAGAATAAATGGAGGATTTTGAGGCAAGGGATTCAGAGTCCTAGAGTACAAACTGTTGGTCAATACTTTCTACTGAAGAGTTTATGGGTCTTTCAGGACGTTCCTGGAATGAACAAGAAGGCAATAGAGCAGTAAAGTCTTATTAACGTAGACAGTAAGCTGCACTAATGGTTTCCATTCTGAGACAGACATGTAAACAATTACAGTGGTAAGGAAGGTATAATTGAGGTAGTCACAGAGTCCTTTGGGAACAAGTATGTACAATCTTATAACCTCCCTGCCATCTGCCACTGCCCAGAATTCTAAGATTGCAAATGTCCTACTTTGGTTTATTTCTAGTATATCAAGGAAAAGACATATTTAACAAGGCAATGTTCTTCCTTGTTAACTTGTGTCTTTTTCTTTCACTCCTTATATTATCAGCACCACCAGACCCCACATGCATACTTGTACATATACTTGTACATACACTCAATATCAAATTTTGGGGGAGGAAAATAATTCACATTTCTTAAGGACCTACTATGTGACATTTTGTAATAATTAGTATGCTCCCTGTGCTAATGCAGATAATCCCTTTCGGGGCCTTAAGGGTAAGTGGATCCCTGGATAGAACTCTTTCTATTTTATCCAAAACTCTTATCTCCTTGAGAGAGAGTAAGTAGTGAATCTTCTATTTAAAAATAATGGATATAAGTGAATATTTTTAAAAGCCCAAATTAGCAAGTGATCTTGGAGAAGTAACTCAAGCTACAATCTTTAATAGCATAAAGTTACCATCTATTACCTTGCAAATCAATTTTGAGAAACATATGAAAGTGAATGTATTAAAGTTACATCTGAGAAAGATAAACCAAGTTTTTTGAAATACAAATTCTCTGCATGAGTCGACGTTTAAACTCAAAATTATTGAAATACTAGTTAACATTTTGTTTTTACCAAATATACCCAATGTTTGATTACAACACTTGAAAGAAAACCTAGCATACTTTTTCATAGGTTCCAAAAACAAACAAGAAAATAAGCATATTATTAAGTAAATTTACTTAGATTTATTCATGACAGACCAATAATGCATGCTCTGTACAATCACTGAGGTAAAATTCATTTTAATAATCATTTACTAAAGTTTTAAGAAATCATGTACATGGTAGTTTAACTTTAGAATTTATCAAATACATACCATCATGCCAATGGCAGTCGCAACATAAAAATTTGCTAGCTAAAGCAGCATCATTCTGTTAGCAATAAACTATTTTGCACATAGCTATCTTCTCTCTTTGCCATATGGGCTCTTATCACACCTTTCTTTTAGTCCCAGATTCTTCTCTGCTAATTGTAGCTAAGTCAAATTGGTGAAAAGAGGACTTTGGAGAGTAGTTTCTTAATTGGAACTGCATAGCTTTTAAAGCTATTAGTGAAAATATGGGGCCAAAAGAGGAAAAACAGAAAAATATATCAAGAAGTGGCAAAAGCCTGCCTGTCCCATGTCTTTTCTGTAAACAAGACGGTGAGCAGTATCAGGATCAATAAAAGCATGCTACCTCTATGTACAATAAAAAGTGAAAGTGTAAAAGAATCTTTGATACAATTCAGCTAGACACAGGATGAAATAAGGCTTTCTTTTTTTTTTTTTTAACATTTATCATTTATTGATTGCTGTTATGTGAAGGACTCTAATACACACTAGTCCTAAAAACAATCCTGTGAGGTAGACATTGTTATCTCCATTACTTAGATGTAAAAAGGAGGTCAATAACAACCTTAGGCCTTTTAGCTAGGTAAGCAAAGTCAAAAGTTAAACTGACTTCTGTTCATCCCAGATCCTGTGGCCTGGGGCCTTACACACTTTTTTGTTGTTGTTCTGTTTTGTTTTAACGCAATTTTATTGAGATATATTCACACACCATGTAATCCATCCAAAGTATACAATCAGTGGCTCACAGTGACATCATATAGTTGTGCATTCATCACTACAATCAATTTTGAACATTTTCATTGCTCGAAAATAAAGAAAAAAATTAAAATTAAAAAGAACACCCAAAATATCCCAAACTCCTTACACCTCCCCCCACCCTGATTTTTATGTTTTTTTTTTGTCTTTATTTTATTACTTATCCATCTGTTTACTGGATAAAGGAAGTGTCAGTCACAAGGTTTTCACAATCACACAGTTACACAATAAAAAGCTATATATATATAGTTATGCAATCATCATCAAGAATCAAGTCTACTTGATTACAGTTCAGCAGATTTAGGAGTTTCCTTCTAGCTATTACAATACTAGAAACTAAACAGGAATAAATATATAATATCCAAGAATAACCTCCAGAATGACCTCTCGACTCTATTTGAAATCTCTTAGCCACTGAAACTTTATTTTGTTTCATTTCTTCCCCCTTTTGGTCAAGAAGGTTTTCTCAGTCCCACAATGCCAGGGTCAGGCTCATCCCTGGGGGTCATGTCCCACATTGCCAGGGAGACTTAACATCCCTGGGAGTCAAGTCCCACATAGCGAGGAGGGTAGTGAGTTTATAGCTGACAGAGGCCACATCTGAGCAACATAAGAGGTTTTCTAGGGGTGACTCTTAGGAAAAATTATAAGTAGGCTTAGCTTCTCCTTTGCAGGATTAAGTTTGATAAGGGCAAGCCCCAAGATTTAGGGCTTGACTTATTAAATTTAGAGTCCTTGCAAGAATATCAAGAATTTCCCAGGTGAAAAAGTTTAATATTTCCACATTTTTCCCCAGTCATTCAAGGGGGCTTCGTAAATACCTTTTTATTTTCTGCCCCAGATACTCTGGGATGTATCGGGCTTAATTGGTACAGAATTACAAGATCTCATTCCCTATTCTGGGTTCCATGTAATTATGTTGTTTAAATAAACTGACCATACAGGTTAAATTAGAAAGTGTGCCATAGAGAATATAAATTTTGTACCAAATAAACATCTCTTAAATAACAGTTAAAACTCAGGAATAGATGTGACTGCTCTAAAAGCTTACAATCTTGGAACCTTTACAATAAGCCTCATTGAACATTCTGTACTCCTGCTTCGTCAACTGCCCAATCTCTGGCCACGTTCTATCCTGATAACCTATGTCCTAGAATTCAATTCTCAGCATCTGCTCATTATAGTTAGTTTATATTAGTGAGGCCTTACAATATTTGTCCTTTTGTTTCTGGCTTATTTCACTCAACATACTGTCCTCAAGATTCATTCACCTAGTTGCATGCCTTATAACTTCATTCCTTCTTGCAGCCACTCAATATTCCATTGTATGCATACACTACAGTTCGCCCTTCCGTTCATCAGTCAATGTACCCTTAGGCCACCTCCACCCATTGCAAATCGTGAATACTGCCGCCATAAATACCAGTGTGCAAATGTCCATTCGTGTCCCTCTTTGCATTTCTTCCAAGTATATACCTAATAACGGGGTTGCAGGATCATATGGAAACCTTATACTTGATCTCCTGTGGAACCACCACACTGCCCCCCAGATGGGCACCATTCTACTTCCCTACCAACAGTGAATAGGTACATACCTCTCTCCACATTTTCTTCAGCACTTGTATCTTTCTGTTTATTTTTTAAACAGTTTAATTCGCACACCATACAATCCATCCTAAGTTAACAATCAGTGGCTCCCAGTATAATCATATAGTTATGCATTCACCACTACAATCTATATGAGAACATTTCCATTTCTTCCACAAAGAAAGAAGAGGAAAAAAGTAAAAGAATAAATAATAAAAAAAAAGAAGAAACAACAACAACAAGAATCCCATACCCCTCCCTTATATCCTTATATCCCCCTCTATTGACATTTAGCTTGGTATATTGCCTTTGTTACAATTAATGGAAGAATATTATAATGTTACTGTTAAGTATAGACCCTAGTTTGCATTGATTGTATTTTCCCCATATAAACTATCCCATTTTCAACACCTTGCAATGTTGACATTCACTTCTGCTCCCTCATATAAAAATTTTCTTATATTTCTACATTTAATCATCATAGTTGTCCACTCTAGGTTTTGCTAAGTTCTACAGTCCCAGTTTTTATCCTCTATCTTTCCTTCTGGTGTCATACATGCCCCTAGCCTTCCTCTTTCAACCACACTCACACTCAGCTTTGTTAACTGTATTTACAAAAAACATGGCTTTCTTAAAACATATTATAAGAATTGTCAGAGGCATGATGTGCTTAATTATTTCCAACATTTTCTAGACCCAAATTTGTCAGCCTTGACACTATTGACATTTGAAGCTGGACAATTCTTTGTTGTGGAGGGCTTTCCTGGGCATTATTGGCTCTTTAGCAGCATCTTTGGCATCTACCCACTAGATGCTAGTAGCACCCCCTCAGTTTGACAACCAAAAAATGTCTCTAGACGTTGCCAAAAGTCCCCTGGGGGGGGCGGTATGGTTACCAAATACAGCAAATAAAAGTACAGGAGGCCCCATTAAAGTTGAATTTCAGATAAACAGCAAATTACTTGTTGATATAAGTGTGTCCTATGCAATATTTGAGACATACTTATTCTAAAACATTATTCATACTTATTTGAAATTCAGATTTAACTGGGGGTCCTGTATTTTATCTGGCAACCCTATTGGGGAGCAGGGGGTGGAAATCAACTGATTGAGAACTCCTTTGCTGGATATATCAGTAAGTTAAGAGCAAAACACCTCAAGTTCTTGACCTACCTGACAGACAATGTTTCCCCACTGAGCCTCTCTGACTCCTCTTACTGCAAAGCAGGATTCATAAACCTGTCTCACATGGCTGAAGTGAGAATTAAATAATGTGCGAAAAACCCCTAGTCTAATGCCTGGCATAGGAAACAATTAATATATGTTTATTATTACTACCTAAGGGCCCTCACAAGGTGATGTTACAGTATTAATTGGTCTCCAGACTTATTTTTCTCTAACAAGAAATAACTGTTCAGTGTTATAGAAATAACAGGAGCCCTGCAGTAATTCTCAATATTGGCTGCTCATTGAAATGACATAAGGAGCCCTAAAAAACTAACACCTCTTTCTACTCCCTAGAGATTTAGGTTTAGCTGCTGTGGGGTATGGCCTGGGCATTGGCATTTTTAAAAGCTTGACAGGTGGTCCTAAATTGTATAGCTAATGTTGAGAATCGCTTTTTAAGGGAAAAGTATCAGGTGATAATTGGTATGCTTTCATAATGAAGAGAGCGAGTATGCTGGGCTTAAGTATCTGATTCTTGGGTTTTAGAAAGGTAATTTAGGGTCAACTCTAGAGAAAAGATGAACATGATTTCATTCATTCATTCAACAAATATGATATTTGAGTGCGTCTTATGTGCTATGCCATGTTCTAAGGAGTGAAGGAGTCCCTGTCTTTGTTGAATGACAGTTGGGAGGGGGGATGGGGACAGACAATAAACAAATAAGATGCTTTAATCTAATTTCAAAGACTAGATCTAAGGCCTACATGAGGGACCCCTTCCCCAAATCAAACTCTTATAACAATTCATGAATAATCTTAACAAGAAAGCAACAGGAGAAGAAGCCAATGTGACTTGACAGGATGTTCTCTGAGCTTAAATCTTAGAAGGGACCAAAGAAGGAAGGGCATATTACCAAAAACAGATTTTAAAAATAGTATAAAACTGTAAAAAAAAGTCAGAAAGACCAACACACAGAATGACATTTTAGAAATACTAAAGAGACTGGCTAATGATGATCATTATGTGGAAATAGAAGCCCTAGAATAAAAGAACAAGAAAGAAGGGTGAGGCTTTCTTTTATTTGAGGAAGATGTGTAATGTTTAACAGGTTTCTAAAAGGCAGAACAAGTTTAGTGTCTATTTTGCTTTATTTTTCTCATTTCAGAATGAGCAACTAGAAAGGATAGAACAAATACTGCAAAGAGGGAATTTGTAGGCTAGGTAGGTAAGGATATAGTGAAAGACCACCCACATTATGTGAATTCACTTTATGTGAATTGAAACCTCTGGTCCAGAAAACTGAGTTGCCAGGATATTTCCATATGTGGTCATAAAACCTTTGGTCATAATCTTAAAAGCATCATAGTGCATTTGTGAAAATTACACCCTTTACCCTAACAAACCAACCTAAATATATGCATAATGGCTTAAATATAGTAGAAGTTCATTTCTTGCTTAAGTCCAAAATTGATGTTTTTGAGTGGTAGATAACTCTCCTCTAGGTCTGGATTTTGATACCAAGGTTCCTTCTATCTCGTGGTTCTGCCATCTTTAATACATGGCTTCTAGCATCATCATGCTTATCTGCTTTAAGGGGATGAAAGGGAAAAGAGCACGGAGGGTCACCAATCAGATGCTCTCATGAGCCAGGCCTCTTAGAAGTAGCCCACATCACTTCTGCAATCCTTCCATTGGCTAGCACTTCATCACTCAGGCACCCCTGACCACAACAAGAGTTGGGAAAATTTTGTATAGCTGCGTGCCTATGAAGAAGAATAAAGTTTGATGATAACTAGCCATTGTCTAACTAGAGAATGGAAGACTGGCCAGAAAACTATAGTTAGGTGAATAGTTAAATTTTTTTTTAAATGGGGTTGAAATGGTGTTGAAGGATTCCAGAAACAACAGACTTGAAACCACTTTGGAGGGGAAAAACAATAGTCACTTGGAAGCTGTATCTTATCTTTTTCTGCAGATTTTTAAAAAGGCTTTTGACAAATATGTGACATTGTTGATAAATGTGAACTGGATGATAGTATCATTTAGTGGATTCATATTTCTTTAGATAACCATCTCCCTTGAGTGATAATCACTGTCAGCATAAAGACAGTCTTGGGCTGTGCCTTGTGACACTCCTTGCCCATGTCTCATTAAATATTTTTATGGACAACCTGAATAGAGTCAAATTTGTGGCTAACTCAATGAAGAGGGAGGTAAGTGATATTGTAGATGAAAGACTCAAGAAGTTTCAAAATGATCTCAGCCAACCAGAACATGAGTAGGTAAAGTTTTTCTGAAAAAAGCCAGATAGTAAATGTCAATTCTACTGTTGTAGAGCAAAAGCAGCCATAGACAATATGTAAATGAATGGGTGTGGCTGGGTTCCAATAAATTTAATCAAAAAAAAAACAAAAAAAACAAGCAGATCTGAAAGCAGTAAATGTAAATTTATTCATTTGATGGCAAAGAACAATGGGCCTCACACTGAACATATATCATGTCCCTTCTAATCCCGAAAGAGCTACATGGTAGATATTACTGCTCTTATTTTACAGATAAAAAACTAAGTCTTAAAGAAATTAAACAGTTTGACCTAGATCTTACCATGGAAAACCCTTTATGGGGCATCATGCCACCTCAACAAATGTTTGTGTGAATTATGAGATTAACAATCAATTGCTCAAGTAACAAGATGGAGGGAAATTTTCCCATGGAAAAGCCCTGGGTCCTTCTCCTGGTTCTATTCTTATCCAAGTGCACAACCTTGAGAGACACATTTAACTTCTCTGGGCCTTCCCTACCTAACTGATAAAAATGAAGAGCTTAAACTAGATAAATACAAAGACCCCTTTCAAGTCTAATAGTTAATATTTCTATTAATATGTTAATGGCATCATATGAAAGAGATTTATTTTCTTTTTTTTAATGTAGTTTCACATGAAACTAAGATGAAAAACAGATAATGTCATTTTATTAGCATAACTTTATTTGGCAAGTTCAAATTTCATAAAGACATTAATTGAGAGATTTAGGCTGATTCGAAATAAATTTTAAACTGGGCATGATGGAGTCTTTTTAGCCTCAGTGCCTCAGCATTCTACCCATTTTGTTATGTTTGTTCACTTGCTTTGGTTGTATAAAATCAAGAAAATTCTTATACACATGTAGAATTTAAATGTTTAAAAAAAAAGTCTTGCAAACTCAGAATATAGAAATAGTAAAAGGAGCCTGAAAAAAAAAATTGCATTAACCTGACAGCAAAAAAAATGAGATGGTGTTCAGTGTATTGGTTAGACATATATGATATGGTTTAAATCAAGCATTTGCAAAACCCTTGTATAGTCAAGATAAGATAAGCTTATGGTTATGCTATGGTACCAATTAAACTCCAAACCTTAGTAGCTTGCTGTTATAAGTGCTTATTTCTTGCTCCTATCACATGTCCAATTCAGGTTGAAGTTGTCAGGGGAGGGACTTGGATCCACATAGTTTCTCAGGGATTCAGGTCTATAGAAGCTCCACCATCCTGTAGCTGTATTCTTGGCTGCTGAGGCAAGGACAAAGGCTTCTGGAGTGTAAAACACAGGCTTTTCTAAGCAGGCTGTTTCTTACACATGTGAGTGTAAAACACGTGCCACTTCTGCTCAGTGATTGCAAGAACTAGGCTCATGACCCTATTTCAGAAGCTAATTTATGGCTCTCATGAGCAAACTATGCAAAACTATGAGCAAACTATGAGCAAAGTATACACTTTGAAGAACTATAAAGATCTCAAACATGGCTGGGAATTGAAAAATACAGGTTCCTGAGCCCCACCCTACAGCCTGGGAATCAGGATCTCTGGAATATGGTTGGGGAATTTACACTTTTAAAAATGTTCCATAGCTGAATCTCATTATCAACAGGAAGCTACAACTGTGAACCAGGAGCATTTTTAAAGCCTCTGCAAGAGGGTTCAAGATTACCCTGGCTCCAGTGTTGGGAGGTGATTAAAGAGGGGAGACTAGAAGCCAGATGATTTCATTTCACCACAGAATATATAAGGTTTAATGAGCAAACATCAATGCACTTGCTTATATACTATGCAAAGGATTAGCGGGACCAGCGTAATCTGGGAGCCCTAAAAATGTTGTTCATATCTCTGTTGTATTTTAAGAATCTCATCCCCACCCCTTCCTTCCTTTACTCCCAGAAAATCAGTAGGGTAGGCGCCAAGTGGCCAGCAGCAAATCCTTGTTCAGTTCATTCAATAAGTGTTATGCATGCCACTGTGGCCAGCTCAAAACCCATAGGAATAGCCTGGGTTGGGGCTGGGTGTTGGCAGTCCCTGCTTCTCTCTTGGGAGATACCTGGAAGTGGTTAAGCTTTTCTCCAAACTTGTTAGGGAAGTACAGATTCCAGTTTTGAATCTGGTTACATACCCATGCCTGCTGCCTTCTGGGAAGATGCACAGTTGAAAGATCTATTGTAGGAAAAGATGACCAGTACATGACTTTTTTAAAAAAAATTAAATCTGGTAGTGCTGGATCATTTACGGTGTGATTGAAGCTTTGGTTTCTCTTCCTATATACTGTCTGCCTTTTGGCTGATTCACCTGGCATTAAAACATCTCTCCCAAAATAGTATTAGGGATGGGGACCCCATCATATTTTGGAAAGAGCAGCAGGTTCTCTTCCCTTCACCCATTATGCTCAGCACTTATCAGTTTGCTGCTGATGTTCCATGGCTGAAACAAGTGGATATTGGTAAAAAGTTGTCATTGCTGCCCAGCACTTTCTCTAAGAGAGATCGATTTGTAGGTAGATTCTCCTTTTATTGCTATACTTTCATCCATTTTGTCTGTACTGACATAGCCCAGGGTTAATTAGTTTCCCCCAACAGGAGAAAAAAAAATAGCTAATTACCAATAAATTGAAGCTGGAATCTTGTATTTTGGCATAGGGTATCTAATAAGTAGCAACAGGCTTACGTTCCTCCTACTTTGTTTTGCCTTTTTCTTTCCTTTTTTCCTTCCTTTTCTTTCTTCTAAAACTGTTTTTTCTTTTTTTTCTTTCTTTTTTTTTTAATACAGAGCAAAGACAGTATATTAGTTTCCTAAAGCTACTGTAAGAAATTACCATAAACTGGGTGGCTTAATACAGCAGAAATTTTTCTCACAGTTCAGGCAACCACAAGTCTGAAATCAAGGTGTTGGCGGGTTGGTTCCTTCTGGAGACTCTTCCATGCCCCTCCCCTAGCATCTGGTGGTTGCCAACAATCCTTGGGATTCCTTGGCTTGTAGCTGCTTCACTTCAATCTCTGCCTTCATGATCACATGGCCTTCTTCCCTGCGTATGTCTACCTATGTGTGTGTCTCTGTGTTCTTTCCTCTTCTTATAAGGTTACCAATCATTGGATTCAGTGCCCACCCTAGTCCAGTTTGACCTCAACTACCAAGACCCTAAAGGTCACATTCTAAGGTTCTGAGGATGGGGGGGGGGGGGGGGCTGAGGGCATGAATTTTTTTTGAGAATGCTATTCAACCCACCCAGAAAATTCTAATAGATTCTAACCTATCCCCAGAAATTTAACTAAAGTTCATTTAACTTAAAAATCTCTAAAGCTAAAATATAAAAATTAATATATTAAAATAAAACATTTTATTTCACTTACCAGCTTTTTTTATTAAGAACAATAAATAATCAAAATTCTATGCAATAAACATAAATAACAAGTTGCAACAACATATGAAGACCTATTATGGAATTGAAAGAGGAGCAGAAGTGGGACAAGGGTGGAGAGGAAGAGTCCAGGAAGACAAAAGACAGAGGGTAGGACTAACTCCTGGCTATGCATGCAGTCCCATCCACAGACACAAACTTGCTACTACAGTCCCACGGAGTGTACCGGCAGAGAAAGAAACATGCAGTGGGAAAGAGAATGACAATGTTCGTCTTCATAATGTAACATTCCTCTTTGGGGGGCTTGATTGGCTACTGTTCCTATAGACTTCTAAAGCTTTATTGAGTTTTCACAACTTCTGGCATAAACATTAATATGCCTTGGCACTTGCTCAATGAGATAAGTGAAATTGATCCAAAAAATAAGAAGACACATTCCAGGTATGGAGTATTTGGGTCTATAATTATAAAATTATAATTATAATCTGCAATAGGATATAAAAACAGTACTGAAATAATCTGTGGTAAATTGATGTGAGTTAGTGTGACCTAAGTTTTCATTATAATTCTTGATGATGGTATTGATGAATCCTTGTTTGACTTGACTGCTTCTGGATGTTATTCCTAATAAGTGTGAGTGTTGAAAACTTTTTAGACAGTTTTCAGAATTAAGCAAAAGCTACCTGTTTTTTGATACAGTTTTTAATGATTATATCCAAGGCTGGTAACTCTTGGAGGAATTTTTTTTTCTTTTTTGTTGAAAATCAATGTTCGGTTTTTCCTCATTCTATTGAAAAGCCATATTAGATATCTATGGTATACTTTTCAGCACTTTGGTCATGGCTGTGTCCAAACAACAGGCCTCTTTCCCTCTGAGGTAATTTGGACAAAGGTAAGAGTTTAATATGATAAAGAGCTCAAATGCTAGCATAAGGCTTTTAGTGGGGAAAGAAGCACTAAGGCTGTGAATGAAGAAATGGTTAATGTCAAGACTAACTTATTTGGATATATACCAAGTTAGGCTTTAGATTTACTGACAGATCCAGATGTGGCGATGATATAATGGGTTTATTCCTTTGTTTCTTAACATTTACAAAACCTTTTGCTAGTGTCAGTCTGCTTTATTTATTCTATCAGTGATTCTGCTTATTGCATCAGAAATCTCAGTCTAACATTTTAAAATCTAAAATATTTGCGAGGTAGGTATTACATGATTACCTTGACTTGACAAAATTCTTTTTCATTAAACCCTTTCAGGAACTAATTGCTCTTTTCTGAGTTTAGTAATTTAGCTAACCTTTTAATGAGAACATGAGATCTCATTTTTTACCATTTTGTTTAAAGGTTTGTAGACATGTGGTACTCATATACTGTATTTTCTAAAGACGTTATATTTCTGCTTCCACATTAAATCCCATTTTATTTCCTAAGTATCATTTATTTTAACTGCAATAAAAGGCATTTTCAGCAAGTAACAAAATGCAAAGTTGTAACTACTACTAATAGTTTTAGTGAGCAAGGAAGTATGCCAAAGAATGGTTATTAATAGAAAAAACATTTATGGCATTTTCTCAGAAAGATAAAGAAGTAAGCTTGAATTTAGAGAGCTCAGTATATAGTATGACTGATAAGAGTGGGAGGTGGGACAGGAATAAAATGATTGAGAGTATTAAATATTAACCAAGACGTTAGACTGCCAAGGTAAGCCAACAAATCAGAGAATGTACCCCTAAAAATATAAATAATTTAATCCAGCTAACTATTAAGAAACTATAAAATTCACAAAACCAATGCTTTTCGGCAATCTGGTTCCCATTGATTTTAGATTCTTTAATATAGCATGCCTTTTGTATAGGAAGAAAATTAGAGTCATTTGCCTAGTTTTCACATCATTGTTTTCCCCAGTTCATTTTTTAGCAATAATCATCTTACTTCAAATTTTCATACTTAAGCTGTCATCCGTATAACCTGAAATGGTAAATATTGTGTTTTCTCATTATTTCCACAATGGAAGGAAGAATGTTTCCTTTAAGAAATGGTGACAATCTTCACTAGCTATTAGGGAGATGCAAATCCAGACCGCAATGCGATATCATCTTACACCAATAAGAATGGCTGCCATTAAACTAACAGGAAACTACAAATGCTGGAGAGAATGTGTAGAAATTGGAACTCTTATTCATTGCTGGTGGGACTGTATAATGGTACAGCCACTGTAGAAGACAGTTTAGCAGTTCCTCAGAAAACCAGATATTGAATTACCCTATTACCGGCAATTCCACTTCTCTATATACACCCAGAAAATTGGAAAGAAGTGACATGAACAGACAGTTGTACACTGATGTTCATGGCAGTCTTGTTCACAATTGCCAAGGGATGGAAACAATCCAAGTGTCCTTCAACAGTCGGACTGATAAACAAAATGTGGTATATACATATGATGGAATACTATGCAACAGTTCTCAAATGTGAACTTTCTCTCTCTAAACCTAACTCTGCAAATAAATTCATCACCCTCCCCCTGACATGGGACAGGACCCCCAAGATGAATGAGTGGCGATGTGGGCCATGGATTTTGGGAATGAGGCTGACCCTGGCATTGAGGGATTGAGAATGCCTTTTTGACTAAAAGGGGAAAAGAAAGGCAACAAAATAAAGTTTTAGTGGCTAAGAGATTTCAAATAGTGTCAAGAGGCTGTCCTGGAGGTTCCTCCTATGCAGGCTTCACCTAGATATGCCAAAGGACCACAATATGATAAGCCAAAGTCAACAGTAGTCCCCAAAACCTTAAAGAATACCCGATTCCTATCTGGGAATCTATAAAATTTTCATTTACTAAGTTTATTCTTCAGAGACTTAAATCCTTTAGAGTGCTCCTATGCCAGCTAAGTCCCAAACCCAGAGGCAATATCTTTTTCAAGAACACCAGCTGGATGTGTCTCCTTTACTCATTAAGTTGTCATCCCTTTTCAACATGAACAGGTCAGGGTGGTCACTGCTTAGACATCCCTGAAGATCAGGAAAGTGATTAAACTAGAAGAAGGGGTAGCATCAGACAAGATGGAATTTAACAAAGAATTATGAATACTGAATCTTTATATAATTTACTTTTCCTTAGTTGCTAGGGTACTAGAATAGCTAGAAGGAAAGAATTGAAAATGGTGGAACTGTAACACATAGCATCCTTTGACATTTGTTCTATAGCTACTTGTTAAACTGTAATTTGAAAGCTATACCTTTTTGTATATATGTTATATTTCACAATAAGGAAATAACTGAAACTATGGTACTATAACTCATAACAACTTTGGAAATTTCCTATATATTTACTTGTTAAATCATACTTTAAAAGATATTACCTTTTTATATATATGTTATATTTCATAATAAGGAAATAAATGAAACTGTGGAACTGTAACCTATAATATTTTTTGAAATTTGCTCTCTACCTACTTGTTAAATTGTACTTGGAAAGTTATTATTTTTATGTATATATGTTATATTCAACAATAAAAAATATGATTAAAAAAGAAATCATGACAGAGGGACAGAATTTCTTAAAGTATTTGGGGGAGCCATTGGTAAACTAAATAAGTAATCTGGAATATACAAATTTAAGTATGTTTTTAGCTCCTACAGTTCTTTTTGGAATTAAATGTGATAAAATTAAATTATCTGGCAAATAACAATAAAAGCCTTGTTCAACAGACAATAAATTCAACGCTAAAGCTCTAAAAATAATGAGGTAGATTTAATATGAACTGATATGTAAAGTTATTCAAGATAAGTGGAAAAAAATAATTGTGCAAAACTATGGACACAGTATGTCCCCATTTGTGTTTTTAGAAAGCAATGGACACACATACGCACATACACACACACTTACATGCATACACAACTTTCAAAAAGATACATGCACAATTTAGAGTTTGATTCTGGAAAGATGTGAGAGATTTGCTTTTCATTATATACCCTTCTGTACTATTTGAGGTGTTTTTGTTTTTTACCATGTGCATATATCTGATTATGTATTATTTTTTTAATTTAAAAATCTAGTAAAAAGTAACTTCAAAGAGACCAGAAATCACTAAGCAAAGAAAAGTGCAAGGTAAGGTAATTTTACCTTTTTGAAAAACAGAAGGTCACTGAATTTGAAATGTAAGGTGAGATAATACCATTTATTGTCTGATTAATGAAAGCCTGTGTTAGGTCTTCATGAGGATTTTTCCTGACAGGAAATTCTAAATATCTGTCATAAATATTTGTCAATTAGGTATACTGAATAACAACATAATGAGCAATGTGTTCAATATCATTTCCTCACACAGCCATTTCCTTCATTGATCCCCCTAAAAAAATCAGAAGTACAACACTAGAAGTAGAACTTGGCAAGGAATTTTGATAGGAAGCATTACAGCTTATTCTTACCAGGAGTTACTGTATTCCAGGCATTATTCTAAGCACGTTGCTTGCATTATCTCTGAATCTTCTCAACTTCTCTATGTTATCTCCATTTTACAAGTGAGAGACAGAGAGCCTAAGTCAGTTGCTTTGCATCACACTGCTAGAAGTAGCGGAGCCAGGGTTTGATTCCATTTGAATCAAGGCCCATGTTCTTAATGACAAGGCAGTGCTGCCTTCCAGGTCCAGTATAATGACTTCAGGTGACCTAACTTGATATGGGGATAACATTTAGACATCTTAAAAAAAAACAACAGATTACATGGTTCTTAATGCCACTTGACAAATACAGTCTATCTTAAATGTGTTTTTGGCAAGAGCTAAATGGTAGTCAGTACGACAATGGACAATCTAGCAACCACCTGGGAGACAGAATGGGCTCAATGAAATAAGGTCTATTTTCTCTTTTTCCTTCTTAATTAAAAAAAATGATTTGTGAATAGGTAATACATGCACGTTGTATATAAAATGAAAACTAAGGCTTCCTTTAACCTGTCTCCAAGCCACCTAGTTCTCCTCCCAGAATAGAAGCATTGTTAGTAGTTTCTTGTATATACTTACAGAAATATTTCATATGTTTGTGGGTAAATACATATACCTTATACTACTTTTTTAAATGGAAGCATAACATATAATGCTCTGCATCTTGCTTTCCTTCCTTAAAAATATATCTTAAATATTCTTCCATAATCAGTTACACCAGAACTAGTTATCTTTAGTGGTTCAATAATATGCCATTTTATAGACATATTTTATTTAATAACTTCCTTATTTTTTGGTTATTTTTAATGTTTTTTAAATTATAAATAGAAAAGTACATCATCTCCTACCGGCATGGGTAAACAGATGGAATAAATAACAAGAAGTGAGGTTGTTGGGTCAAAGGGAATATGCTTTAAAAATGCTGATGGTTTCTTCTAAATAACTCTAGACATTGTGCTATTCGTCATTCCCACCAGGAATATATCAAAGTGGTAGTTTCTACTCACTCTCACCAAAATACTCTGCTTTTAATAATGAGACATGTAATTAGAAGAATGGACATTTTATAGGAAGAAAAAAATTAAAGAGCCTGTTTAATGTCTTTCTTCAATGAAAAATCATGTTCTTTCTACATGGAGGAAGCCTTAAATATTTCATATATACCTACTATTCATTATTACTGGTGCTGGGCATGTAAAGACAAATGTGACAAGATTGCTGCTGTAAAAACAAATGTGACATGAGAAGACTGCAGTGAGAAGAGGTGACCCACCATTGTGAAACAATGTAATTTGCAAAATACAGGAAATAGGAACAGTGCTCTGAGATCTCAGAAGAGCAAACAAGGAGTGAGTTCAGAGACAGTTTCACAGAACAGCCAACGTTTGAGCTTGTCTGGCATGTGAAGTGGGCAGGGAGTGAGGAAGGGAAGAAGGCCTTCTAGGCAGACAAGCGAGATCAGCAAAGGTGCAGACGAGTGAAACTGCAAGGTATGTCCAGGGGAATGGCAAGATATGAAGCTGGAAAGTTATATGGGCTTACAAGGGTAAAATTTTTTTCCTTTAGGCTCTAGAAATCCACCAGATATCTTTTAGCGGGGGAGTGACATACTCAGATCTTTTCTTAGAGATAAGTTGTGATCATAGGTCAAAAAGTGTATTGGCAGTGAGGAGAATTATTTAAGGGGAGAAACACTTAAGGGGAATCATGTAAGGAGGTTATAGTCTTAATTTAGGGAGAGGCTGAGATGGCCTGGAAAGGAAGTGATTGATAAAACAGACATTTCTGGCTGGGTAAAGGAAGGGGAAATATATGAGATTAGTTAAAGAGAACTGTATGAATTGTGATGCTATGATCTGAGAATGTTAATGCAGGCAGAAAGTGGTTGTTTTGATCGTGTAGTCTGAAACTTTGTGTGGCCTCCAGGTATTGAGATGTTACGTAAATCCTCCTAATGCAAATCTGACTCTAAGATTGGGAAAAAAGGTGAGATTTAATTTGTCAACAGCATTTCGTGATAGTTGAAATCAATAAAGTAAATTCAGTCATCCAAACAAAACAAACGAAAGTGAGGACACATTATAGAAATATTTTCATTTAAGGAATTGACAGGGCAGCAGGAACACTAAGACAATAAGAGAGAGAAAGAGAGGAAATGAGAGAAAGAGAGAGAGAGAGAGAGCAGTAAAAGATGTAAGAAAGCCCAGAAAGCAGAAGGGAGGTATTATGGTGAACCGTATGAAATTGCCAAATGTGGACTCATTTTCAAGAAGTAGTGATGAAGGGAAACCTTAAATTGTACTCTTAAAATGAGTGAGTTTTATGGTATGTAAATTATATCTCAACGAAGCTGTATAAAAAACAAAGCAAAGGGTAGCCTGAAGAGGTAGGTAGGCATGGTATAAGAAAACTGTTTAAATTTTAATTATGGTAACATTAACATAAAATCTCCCATTTTAATTATATTTGAGTATATACTTCAATGGTATTAATTGCAATCACAATAGTGTGCTACCATCAATACCATCCATTACCAAAACTTTTCCCCACCCCAAACGGAAACTCTATATATATTAGGCAATAACTCCCCATGTCCCCTCCTCCTGCACCTGATAACCTCTAATCTACTTCTGTCTCTATGAATTTGCTTATTCTAGGTATTTCATATTACGTGAATCATTCAATATTTGTCATTTTGTTTCTGGCTTATTTCACTAAGCATAATGTTTTTAAGGTTCACCCATGTTGTAGCATGTATCACTACTGCATTCCTTTTTATGACTGAATATTTCACTGTATGGATACACCACATTTTGTTGATCCTTTATCTGTTGATGGACACTTGAGTTGTTTCCACCTTTTGGCTATTGTGAATAATGTTGTTGTGAACATTGTGTATCTGTTTGAGTCCCTGCTTTCAATTCTTTGGGGTACATACCTAAGAGTGGAATTGTCGGGTCATATGGTAATTCTATGTTTAACTTTTTGAGGAACTGCCAAACTGCTTTCAACAGCAGTTGCACCATTTTAAGGAAACTTTCTTTTTTAAGGATGGGAAGGATTTATGTGCCTGATATAGGATAAAATGGAAGAAACTGAAGTGGAGCAAGAGAGGAAGAATACAACAGAGAGGAATAATAAGGCTAGCAAATCACAGATAACATAAACCAGACTAAGTTCAGGAGTAAATTTGGAAGATGTGAGGCTTGGACAGGACTAAGCACCTGCCTGCTTCCAAGGCAGGAGCTAAGGATGATTCAGGATATGGAGATGAGCATTTATGTCGATATGAGAATAGGGAAGAAAAATGAGTGTTCATATTTGATGGCCTATTATTTTCTGTGTCATGTAGAAGGCAAAGTAATGTATTCCAGTGATGAATTTGGGAACTTCAGGAAAATGGCATCGGTTCAGACAACAAATGTAGAGAATAGAAAAGAGAGCTAAATACATGAGTAAAAGGATTTTGGAGGCATTGAGGCTCAGCTAAGTTTAAATCAAAATGTATGAAACACTCAATCATCAAGGTCTTACATTTTTCTCTAGTAGCTCTAGCCCTCCATGAAATAGAAGCAGAGAAAATTGATGGCTAAATGTCTGTAAACCTGTATTTTGAACACAAAAGTGGAGATTTAATCTGGTGTGGAAAATTCAAACACTGTTTTGGATATGCTTAACACAAACTAAATGGTAAATAGTCCTTTTGGGAAAATACCAAAAAATTAGAAAAAAAATCAATTTAGTTCAGGATTAGATTTAAGTCATTGAATTTCGATTTTTAAAGTTTACTGAGCCTAGCAGAGAACTTAGAGGTGGTGCTAAGCTGGGTTGTGCTTTCTTATCAAATGGAACTCTCAGAAATAACCACTGGCCACTTACCGGTACTGAATGTGCCCTTAGGAGATTCAAAAAGAAGTCTGGGACAGTATTTTCCCAAGCAGCACATCTGAACACATGGATGATTGCTGGATATGCAGATTCCTGGGCTGCTTCTCATAAACACTGTAAATTAGACCCTCTGGGGGTGCAACCCAGATACACTGTATTTTTACAGGTATTAAGGTGATTCTGATGTTGGAATGGTGATGTTTGTCTAACCTAGAAAGAATTAAAACTGAAAATGTGGAAGAGGGGGGGATATCAAACCATTAAAAATAAGAAAGAGGGAATCTTCAGTGGTTTTGCAAAGAGCCCAAGTTCCTACAAGATTTTCTGAGTTCCATTATTTGGACTGATTTGCTCTTGAACTTCCTATGTAATTCACCACTCTTCTTCTAATACATTAAATGATGGTGATTATAAAAAAGGTGTATTTATTTAATGAGCGAGAAAACTAAAAGGGCTACAAACCGCTGAAAAAGAAAAAATAACCAGATTTCACAGGAAACAGAATCAAGTAATAAACGTATGTCAAAGTCATTGCTCTTTTTCTGTCCAAAGGAGGGTAAGGGTCTTTGTTCCTAAAAGCAGCCCTGCCCACTAAAACCCTTAATTACCGTGCCTTACAGGAGTGGATTCATGCAATGTTGAACTCTAACATCAGTTCAAAATGCCACAGTAAACTTACAATGTGACTACTAATGCTTATTTTACAAAGATGTTCTCCTAAGACCCTTTATTATTGGGCTTGATTATGTTGTGACTATGACTGTAGTCCTACTATAAAACGAAAGCACTCTCCCTGCAAATAATTACAAGCTGAAGTGTTATGTGGCTCTCCATCCACCCTCACTCCCACTCACGCTCTAAGAAAGTCTCTGACACTCTTTTTTGAGGCCCCCGAACTCTGTGGAAGTCCCAGCAAAGGTTCTCCAGGGCCATTTTTATCCCCTGCTCTGCCCGCAGGCGGCAAGCCTCAGCCTCCTCCCCTTCCCTCCCTCCACAGTCCTGAAAGTCCGGTCTGGTCCAGGACGGGGCGGGACGGGGCGGGGCGGGGCGGGGTAGGTCTGCTCCACCGAGCTGAGCTGGGGTGGGGGGAGATCATAGATTCGGTCCGGCTTGTTTCCCAGCCGCCCCGTTTCCGACCCTGCGTGCGTCCCAGGCAGAACGTAGCTTCTTTTCTATCTAAGTTCTGCTAACTAAGCGTTTGGAAGCAAAAAAAAAAAAAAAAGAAAAACTTTTGAAAAACTTTTGTCCAACTTGTGCTCCCCGACGCGGAGTTTCCCGATGGGCCGCCCCCGGGCCCCGCGGAGGACGCCCCCTCCCCCTCCCCCTCCCCCCTCCAGTGAGACGCGCGGAGCCGCCGCTCCCAGGTCAGGTCCGCCGGGCGGGCGCGCTCGCTACGCCGCCCCCGCGGAAACCGTCGCCCTCCCCGGCCCCTGCCTCGCGGCCTGTCCCGCGGCAGCATGGAGTACCTGACCACGTTCACGGGCAAGAGCGGGCGCCTCCTGCGGGGCACCGCCAACCGCCTCTGGGGGCTCGGGGGCGGCGGCGAAGCCCGGCAGGTGCGCTTCGAGGATTACCTGAGGGAGCCCGCCCAGGGGGACCCTGGGTGCGGGTCCCCGCCCCACCGGCCCCCGGCGCCGTCCTGCCCGGAGGGACCTGGTGAGCCCACTCTTCCCTCGCCTTCCGCGCGGCGGACCCAGTCCAGGGGGAGGCGGCGGCCGCGAACCGGGTGGGCGGGGGTCGCGCGGCCGGGCGTTGGCAGGTGTGCCTGAGGCGCGGGGCGGCCGCCGAGGAGGGCCTGGTTGGGCTCTGGGCACCGGAGACTGAAATGTCTGCCTTGTAGCTCTTCCTGCTCTCCTCTTCCTGCTTTCTTCACCTAGACTCGACTTTCTTTACTCCGCGAAGTATTTCAAGGGTATGATCCGCTTCTTTTTCCCCCTCCCACTGGGAAGTGAATATTGAACCAATTATGACGTCCATGGTTTTCTTAGTCTTGAAGAGTGAAAATGCAGTACCTGGCTTTGTTTTGATTTGGGTCAGTCTTTTTGTTTGATATTTGCCAACTGTTAGAATTCACCTCAACACTTAAAAATTGAAAGCTGAATGCTGTCGTACTCTGAATCCCAGCTGAGTTTTGTGCCATGTGCTTTGGAAGGTTGCACGTTGTTTTGAGGTGGCAGAACTTAGATACTTTTTCTCAATTATTGTTGGTACTGGTAATTGCGTTTTCTTTCACCAGAGTGGCTTTGTACCATCCTTTGAAAAAAATCATAGTGGCATGATATATCTTACAGAAATTTTAAGAGCGCTTGCTAGAGGTATTGTAATGCATATGGTAACTTTTGTTGTGTTTTTGGCTTCCTGTAAGTTAATAGGTTATTTATATATATGTATTTTAGTTGTTTTAGTATATGTTTTCGGGTTGTGACAGTAAATATGTGAGCATTGGAGAGTTTTGTAAATAGAGAAAAGTAGAAAGAATATAAAATTTATCCATAACCCCACATCCTGCTATTCACATTAAAGCAGTGAAACAGTGAGACCATCTGATGTGTAGGTCTGTAATTTAAGTTTTGAAGAAATTTTTACATGAAAATCAAACCTTAGGGTGGCACAAATAGCTGGATCAGAAGAGTATTCCTCTGTCTAGTTCCTTAATACACTAAATCTTTAAACATTTAATATTATTTCCTCACTGGATTTAAACTAACTATTGTCTTCAGAAATCCTGTTTATGGAATTAGAAGATGGTAAGGGGGGATACTTTATTTTTGCATTGAAGGACATTAATCAGATACAAAATCCTCTTAAAGGTGGAACGTGCAGTGAGGAAGGAAGGATTTTTTTTTTTTTTAATGAGTCTTCAGTTTGTCTAATTGAAAACAGTTGATATGTGACCAGCCTCTAGATAGATGGAGAATTCAGAAATATGTGATGTAACTAACTACAAAGCTGTATGATCAATATTTAATAAATATGCCCAAGCATACACATCTGATTATTCAGAAACATTCATTGATCACTCAGATATATCTGGCACAGAGTAGCAGCTCCAAAATATTTTACAGATTCTTCGTTTATTGAATTTGTCTTATGAATTTGTGGCATTATTCTTTAATATTCATGGTGCCCCAAAATCTCTGATTCAAATTAGAGAGGCCTTGTGATGTAGCAGTATGACCACGGTCAAATGGTCAGGTATATCCTAGCATCGTTGAAAGAATTTGGACAGGTTACTTAATCTCTTTTGTCCTCTTTTGTTGCTTCTAATTTCTAAAATAAGGTTGAACTAGATGATCTGAAAGATTCTCAATTCTAGAGCTCTTTTTTCTTTGGAGCCAGAATTGATGACAAAAGATAATTGATGATACTAGGAAATACCATTAGGGGGCAAAATCATTGTATAGTCTGTGAAATTATGATATAAAGTTTTGAAAGCAGTTAAAAAAATTAGCAACCAGCAATAATTTGATCACCCCCGCCACTGTTAAAGTAAGTGTAGCTTCCCAAATTGTCTCCTTTGAAAGGCAACATGTATATAGTTAAGTAAAAAAATAAATGGCCCTTTATTTCTAGCTAGCCTGTCCTTAAAAGGGGAACTCTATTCTTTGCAGCTGCCTACCACATGAATATGGGCTAGTCCTTTGTATTTGTGTCCTTCAGAATAAGTATCTGTCTAATTGAAAGATTTCTTCTGCTCCTACTTATGACTACCCTTATTTCAGTATTTTATAACAGCTACTTATGTTTCGTGTTATCTGCCTCCTTTCCTTCAATTCTTTAATAAGTCCTGTGTATTATTTCTTGCATAGATACTTCCACCCTTGTAGATTGGCTGCACTCCAAAAGTCAATTTGTTGTTAGTAATCTTGCCTCTCATCATTTCATGTATGGTAATGATGTTGCTGATGTAGTTTTACCATGGACAGATGAAAGATCGACTAGATAAAACTTTGCTCAAATCTTTCTGGTTTTACTTTTTCTGTAAACAAACCACTTACCTGACTGTTAGCACCACTGCTCTGTGCTTTTATTCCTCTCCAAGTTGGCTGTTTTGCTCTTATAAGCTTTTAGTGTTTCTGGCTCTGTCACCTTTAGGAAAACCATAATTGGGATTTAGACATAATAAGGAACCTTACAACACTATTGCTGTAGTTAATAACAATTACAAAGGAAGCATCTTATATACAATACTTAGTGTTTAGTGTTGCTTAAAGGGTAAATTATGACTTGAGTTTCCAAAAAAAAAGTTTTGCCCTTTAAGTTTAGCTCTTATTTGGGGGAGTGGTATTAAAATCTGTATAGTGTTGTCCTGTAAGGTATTCACTTTACTAGACCTTATGGAAATAAATGTAGATAAATAAGACTTACCTAGTTCAGTTAAGAGTCTGAATTTGTAATATAAACATGAAACAGTTTTTATAAAACATGAACTGTCCCAACTGTGTTAAGTCAACAAACCTTTTCCCACTTGATGACAGGATTCTTTAAACTTAGTCCTATTACATTTTCTTTTTGTTTGTTTTTAACTATTGAACAGTATCTTTCAGTTACTTAAGACTCAGTTGCTTCATTTAAAAATTTCATTCTCACATTCAATTTAAAGCTTCACCCATCTACCTTCCCCCAGTTCTCATTCCAGGTTAGGTTTGGTGTGGAGGGGAGCTTTGGTCTAATGCTCACAAGTGCCTAACTAACCGTTCCCTTCCCTGATGCGTACTCCTCTGGTGTTAGGAAAAGGATGGAAGCTGGGGTCCACTTTTCCATCCTAATCTGTTTTGTCCCTTGTTGGTGGGCCAATAGTGGAAGTAGTATTGGGACCAGTTATGCTGAAATTGCTGCTCCTAAGTGAAGTGCTAACCCCAGTGACCAAGCTCTTTCAGCCTTGAATGTGGGTCATTAAGGTCTTTTACTACTAACTCTGGGCCTGAGATGCAAATTGTTGAACTGGCCTTCAAACAGTTAAATAGGAACAAAACCAGAAATTGCATTTTATTAAATTATTTTGTTGAGTTGGGCCTTCAAATCCAAGTTCATTGAAATAAATTCTGAGACAGAATTAATTTCATTCCATGTTAGCAGCAGGAAAGTTCTGTGTGCTGAATGATAGATACCAAAAGAAAAGAAGGGTTTGATAATCATGTGAAGTGAGTAAACGAAGATGTGGAATAATATGATAATAGCTAACACAAATATAGTGCTTACTATGTGTCAAGTATGCTTAAGCACTTTACATATTTATTTAATCCTGAACTACATCTCTATGGGGTAATTACTATTGTTACCTTCATTTTACAAGTGAGGATACTGAGGCCTATTAATTATCTTGTCTAGTTGAAAAAATAGATATTGAACAAGGAGTTTATAAATGGTGGATATTAGAAATGAAGAAGTAAAATATGCTATGGGAGTGTATGTATAAAAGGGGTTACTAACCTAATCTTGCAGAGGGTGGCTAAAAAAACCAACTATCATCTTTTACTTGGAGTAGGGGTGATGATTATTGATATTGATGGAATAATAATAAAGATGTTGATAGTAATAGCAGCAGTAACAATAATGATAGCTGCTGTGAGCATTTTCTGTGGTGCAGGCCCTGAACAAATATTTTTATCCAATTCTAATAACAACCCTATAAGTTAGGTACCTTTATTATCCCATTTTTTGCATGAGGAAACAGACAGACAAAGAAGTGAGAGAGATGCAGTACCCATTTTTAAGAATTCTAGCCCTGCTTGTGTAAGCAAAAGATGTGAGAAAAATGCAGAATTCTGTCTAGGATGTAAGGTGTTAAAGTTAAAATAAGATAACAAAAGAGTTAGGTAAGGTTGTGAATGATAGGATAAATTGTCATTAAAGAGTTTCGTTAGAGACAGAAAGATGACATTATAGAGACTGAGATGAAAATGCAAAATCCAATAAAGTTCTGAGAAGGTTAATTTTAGTATTGGAAATTGCAGGTTCAAATTATCTGGAAGAGTTAGCTGTTAGCTCATCTTGAACCTAGAGAAGACCAAATGCCTCTTTTTAAAGAATGGAGTGCCATCTGTTACAGTAACTATAAAAAAGTAACTCATCCTGTAGGTCAGTGATGGAAGAAGATAAGCAACTTGGGCTGGGGAGACGGTCTCTGGTTGATAAACAACCTCAGTCTGTTCTTGGTAATCCCAACTAGTTTGGGTTTGTAATATTGTTTCTTTAGTGCAATTGTTTTCAACCATGAGATATTTTGCCTATTTTAGAATTGCTAGTCATCTCAGAGGGTGACTGATCTACCATATGTCGAATTGTCTGTTGTTTTAGGACAAAACTGCCTCTAAGAGGTTGAGTCTGCAGTAGTGCAGTGGTTGGTAAACTTCAGCATGCATCAGAATCTCCTTCAGGGCTTGTTAAAAAAAAACAGTTTTGCTGGGCTCCTTCCCATAGCTACTGTAAATCTGGGTTGGGGCTCAGGAATTTGCCCCCTTCCCAAGTAATGCTGCTGCTGCTGCTCTGGGAACCACAGTTTTTGAGAGCCACTACTTTCTTTAATGGGTAAGTCTTTTAGCACATGGAGAGGTTAGAAACAAATGCAAAAATGATGAAATTTATTAAATGCATAGTATTAATATTTTTGTATTGTTTATGAATAATATGAATTTTGTCTTTAAAGTATTATGTTTCAGAGAATTAGGCATATTAGAGTAGGTACAAATTAGTCCTGTGGATCTAATTTAGAATGTATAGCTATGTAATTTTTTTTTGACTTGTAATTTTAAGTTGAAAGCTGCAAGAATTTGGCTAAATATAGAAACTATTGGAATGTTAAGAGAATTTGACATTTGTTTTATTTAAAACTTTATTGCAATATATTAGCGTTGAGCTCTTAGGGTTTTTTTGTTTTGTTTTGTTTTTTAACTTGTTAGAGGCAATTAAAGTGCTTAAATAGAATATGTTATATTATATATGCAGTTTAGTATATGTAAAAGAATTGAATTACCCAAACTTATAAATAGGATTAATTATTTAAGAATATTTAGTTTGTTTAGTTTGAGTTGATGAACTATTCAAAAGTACCCTAGAAATGGTGGTTTGATGTGCTGAGCCCTCTATCATGGGACTTGCCCTTATGAAGCTTGTTGCTGCAAAGGAGACGCTGGGCCTGCTTATAATTGTGCCTAAGAGTCTTCCCCTGAATACCTCTTTGTTGTTCAGATGTGGCCCTCTTTCTCTAGCTAAGCCAACTTGTCGAGTGAAATCACTGCCCTCCCCCATTACGTGGGATCTGACACCCAGGGGTGTAAATACCCCTGGCAACATGGGATATGACTCCTGGGGGTGAATCTGGACCTGACATCGTGGGATTGAGACCATCTTGACCAAAAGGGAGATACAAAATGAAACTAAATAAAGTTTCTTCAGTGGCTAAGAGATTCCAGATGGAGTCACGAGGTCACTCTGGTGGGCACTCTTAGGCACTATATAAATAACCCTTTTTAGGTTTTAATGAATTGGAATAGCTAGAAGTAAATACCTAAAACTATCAAACTGCAACCCAGTTGCCTTGACTCTTGAAGATGTGTGTGTAACAATGTGGCTTACAAGGGATGACAATGTGATTGTGAAAGCCTTGTGGATCACACTCCCCTTTATCCAGTGTATGGATGGATGAGTAGAAAAATGGGGACAGAAAACTAAAGGAAAAATAGGGCAGGAGGAGGGGACGATTTGGGTGTTCTTTTTTTACTCTTGTTTTTTTATTCCTATTTTAATTTTTTCTGGCACAAGGAAAATGTTCAAAAAATAGATCAGGATGATGAATGAATAACTATATGATGGCACTGTGAACAACTGATTGTACACTTTGGATGATAGTATGGTATATGAATATATCTCATTGAATTAAAAAAAAGTTCACCCAAGTAGGAAAAAAAATGGCACCCTAGAAAGTGTTAAAGTTTACTAGATTTATAAATAGAATATAACTTGTAGTTGAAGGTTAAAGTAAAGGTTTTATATGTGTTACTTCAATAAATGGAACATCAAATTAAAAAATAGCTTTTTTTTTGAAGAGGGGGTATAAAATCTCTCTTCTTGGCCACCAGCAAACTTTCATTAACAGACTTGTCATGAATTTTGTTTGATGAATGAGCATATTAGTACCAAAAAGGGCATGTTTTCAAGACCAAAGCTTGTGTTAAGAGAAAGTCCGCAGATTTGCTTCTGTTTTCTAGCAGTCAATGAAAAGACGGAAATATGATTAGAATGAGTCACCAGTGTCCCTAGGATAAAGATAAACCTGTTGCTTAGGCAGGTCATGAGAAACACCCAACTATTCCTGATAGTGCGAACAAAGAGAAAAAAATTCTTGTGGAACTCTCTAATATAGCAAAAAGTAATCTCAGCATCTTTGCAGTAAATACAGATTCTAATTTCAAAAAAGTATATTTTTAAGCACCATTCTTTAAAGTAGATCAATAGTGTAACACCAAAATGCAAGTTAGTACAGTTCTGTACAGGGTCAAAGCAAGTAATCCAAATATGCAGTTCTCGGATGGTCTGTCTTAACTGAGGAATAGATTTTAGATTGTGAACTCTAGATTTTAGATTATCTAATCAAAACTCTAGATTTTAGATTTTTTTAGAACAGTGTGACCCAATGGAATTTTTTGTGATGATGGATATGTTCTACATCAATGCTGCCCACGCTGGGCACATGTGATTATTTTAATTTAAATTATGCTAAATGAAATTAAAAATTCAGTTCTTCAGTCTCACTAGCCACACTTTTAGTGCTTAATAGCCACGTGGCTAGTGGCTGCTGTGTTCGTGCAGCTGTAGAGCATTTCTATCCTCACAGAAAATTTCATTGGGCACCATTGCTTGGCTATGCATTGTAAGTTTCTGGATAGCTTTTTTAAAAAATTCTCATGCCCAGGATCCACCACAAATTAAATGAAAATCTCTCAGGGTAGAATCTGGACTAGTCTTAAGTTAAGAACCACTGATTTAGGAAATGAAGGACTCTGTGTCTTTTAGACTGTTTTCCTTAATGTTTCTTTCATTCAAGCTTTTAAAAATTATTGAGTCTTGATCAGTTTAGAAGTGGGTTCCCCACCCCTTCAGCAGTAATTTGGATATGCACTGTTTTATGATGCAGGTTAAGAAAAGATATGCATGCTTAAATTTTTTTTCCTAATAAACTTTTTTTAACTGATAATTTTATTGAGATATATGCACATACTATATAATCCCTCCAAAGAATAAAACATTGTCACACCTGCTTGTGTAGTCATTATCACAGTCAATTTTAGAACATTTTCATTACTCCAAAAAGAAAAATAACAGACATAAAAAAAGAAAACCCCAAATCCCCCATACCCCTTATCCCCCTTATTATTGACCCCTAGTATTGATGTGGTACATTTGTTACTGTTGATGAAAGAATATTAAGATATTAATGTTAACTATAGGCCATAGTTTGCAAAAGGTACTTTTTTCCCATATTAACTCTTCATGCAAGTGTCATACGTTTGTACTAGTTCATGAAAGAACTTATTTATATTTGTAGTGTTAATCATAAACATCATCCACCACAAGGTTCACTATGTTATACAATCCCATATTTTAACCTCTAGCTTTGCTTCTGGTGACATAAATGAATCAAATATCCCCTTTCAACCGTATTCACCTACAATTCAGTACTATTACTTATTATCCCAATAAGTAACTACTGTTACCTCTGTCCCTTTCTAAATGTTTGAGCTCAATCTCATTAAACTTTCTGTACATGTTAGGCAACCACTCCCCATTCTCTAGCCTCATTCTTTCTCTTGGTAACCCATATTCTACGTTTTATGACTATGAGTTTACATATTCTAATTAGTTCGTATTAGTGAAATCATATAATATCTGTCCTTGTGTGTCTGACTTACTTCACTCAGCATTATTTCCTAAAGGTTCATCCATTTTGTGGCATGCGGCAGGACTTCATTCCTTCTTACTGCTGAGTAATACTCCATTGTGTGTGTGTGTGTGTATCACGTTTTGTTTATCCATTCATTGGTTAATGGGCACTTGGATTATTTCCATCTTTTGGCAATTGTGAGTAATGCTGCTAACACATCAGTATGCAAATCTCTGTTCCTGTCCCTGCTTTCAGATCTTCTGGTTATATACAAAGTAGCAAAATTGCCTGCTCATAGGGAAATTCAGTATTTAGTTTTGTGAGGAACCACCAAACCATCTTCCACAGCAACTGTACTATTTTACATTCCTGCCAGCGTTGAATGTGTTCCTATTTCTCTACATCCTCTCTAACACCTATAGTTTTCTGTTTGTTTAATAGAGACCATTCTAATAGGTGTGAGATTTTATCTCATTGTGGTTTTGATTTCCATTTCACTGATAGCTGGTGAAGATGAGCATCTTTTCATATGCTTTTTAGCCATTTGTGTTCCCTCTTTGGAGAAATGTCTATTCATGTCTGCCAATTTTATAATTGGGTTGTTTGTCTTTTTAATGTTGAATTGTAGGATTTCTTTTTATATTCTGGATATCAAAGCCTTATCAGATATGTGGTTACCAAATATTTTCTCCCATTGAGTTGGCTGCCTTTTCACCCTTTTGACAGAGTCCCTTGAAGCACAGAAGTATAGTCTTGAAGAGGTACCATTTATCTATTTTTTTTCTTCCATTGCTTATGCTTTGGGTATAAGGTCTAAGAAGTTGCCTCCTATCACTGGGTCTTGAAGATGTTTCCCTATATTTTCTTCTAGGAGTTTTATGGTACCAGCTCTTACATTTAGGTCTTTGATCCATTTTTGTTAATTTTTGTATAGGGTGTGAGGTAGAGGTTCTCTTTCATTTTTTGGATATGGATATCCAGTTCTCCCAGCACCATTTATTGAAGAGACTATTCTGTCCCAGTTTAGTGGATTTGGGGCCTTGTCAAAAATCAATTGAACATAGATCTGAGGGTCTATTTATAAACTCTCAATTTGAGTCCATGGATCAATATGTCTGTCTTTTTTGTGGGACTTTCTAAATCATGTCATCTGCAAATAATGAGAGTTTTACTTCTTCCTTTCCAATTTGGATGTCTTTTATTTCATTTTTTCCCTAATTGCTCTAGCTAGAACCTCTAGCACAATATTGAATATCAGTGGTAACAGTGGACATTCTTGTCTCGTTTCCAGTCTTAGAGGGAAGGTTTTCAGTCTCTCTGTTGAATATGATTGTTACCTGTGGATTTTTCCTGTGTCCTTTATCATGTTGAGGAAGTTTCCTTCTATTCCTAACTTTTGAAGTGTATTTTTTTTTTTTTTTTTAAGAAAGGATGCTGAATTTTGTCGAATCCCCGTTCTGTGTCAATCAAGATGATCAAGTGTTTTTTTTCCCTTTCTATTTGCTAATGTGCTATATTACATTAATTGATTTTCTTGTGTTGAACCACCCTTGCATACCTAGAATAAAACTCTCTTGGTCATGGTGTATAATTCTTTTAAAGTGACATTGGATTCAATTTGCAAGTATTTTGTTGGAATTTTTGCATCTATATTTATTTGGGAAATTGGTCTGGTTTTCCGTTCTTATAATATCTTTATTAGGCTTTGGTATTAGGGTGATGTTGGCTTCCTAGAATGAGTTAGGTAGTGTTCACTCTTCTTCAGTTTTTTGGAAGAATTTGAGCAGTAATGCTGTTAATTCTTCTTGGAATGTTTGGTAAAATTCCCCTGTGAAGCCATTTGGCCCTGGGTTTTTCTTTGTAGGGAGGTTTTTGATGACTGATTTAATCTCTTTACTTTTGATTGGTTTGTTGAAGTCTTCTTGAAGTCTTGTAGGTTGTTCGTATGTTTCTAAGAAACCGACCATTTCATCTAAGTTGTTCAGTTTGTTGGCATATAGTTGTTCATAGTATCCCCTTGTGATCTTTTTTATTTCTTTAGAGACTGTGGCAATGAACCCCTTCTCATTTCTGATTTTATTTAGTTGCAGCATCTCTCTTTTTGACTTTATCAGTCTTGCTAAGGGTTTGTCAATCTTATTGACCTTCTCAAAGAACCAGCTTTCGATTTACTGATACTATTGATTTTGTTCTCCATTTCATATATTTCTGGTTTAATTTTTGTTATTTCTTTCCTTCTGCTTGCTTTGGGATTAGTTTGCTGCTCCTTCCCTGGTTTCTTTAGTTGAGTTTCTTTAGTTGTTCAATTAGGTGTTTGGTTTTAGCTCTTTCTTCCTTTGTAATGTAGGTGTTTAGGGCTATAAATTTCCCTCTCAGAATCACCTTCACTGCATCTGGTAAGTTTTGATATGTTGTATTCTCATTTTCATTCATCTCAAAATATTTACTGATTTCCCTTGCAATTTCTTCTTTGACCCACTGATTATTTATGAGTGTGTTATTTAACCTCCATATATTTGTGAAATTTCCGCTTCTCTGTTTGTTACTGATTTTCAGTTTCATTCCATTATGATCAAAAAATGTGCTTTGTATAATTTCAGTCTTTTTAAATTTACTAAGACCAGTTTTGTTCCCTAGCGTATGTTCTGTCCTGGAGAATGTTCCATGAGCACCTGAAAAGAATGTATATGATGCTGTTTTGTGGTACAACAATCTGCTTAAATTTTATGCCAGCCTGTGGATAGGTTGGGAAAGTTGAGGTGACAATGAAAAGTTTCTGAAGGAAAGGCATTTTTATATGCTGAGAGAGGCTGAAGAAGGAAAGAATGACTGATGTAGCACAGTCCTTGTGGAATACTTGCTCTAGTTCTGAGCAAGTTTAGAGATGGTATAATTTTTTGAATTTATTTTTGGAAATTTAAAAGCTACCAAAAAATTACCATCATCCATTTTTGTATCACTCACAATTAACAACTGTTAATATCTTGACGTATTTACTTCAAGCCTTTTATAAGAAAAAGAGTTATTTTTCTTAAAGATTTATGTAACTATAAAAAAGTCACATATTACAAAGATTAAAAGCCACCTCAAATCCAACTACCCAGAAAGAGACATCGTTAATATTAATTAGGCATCATTGCCAAGGTATAGTCTCTCTCTATATATACATGTAGAATGATGAATGAATTGTTAGAAAGAAAATCAAAGTCAGAATCAAAGATAACACTTCTTCATCACACAAAAAAAATATTTCCTAAAAGGTTTGTCTAAAGTTAAAGAAAGATTCCTAAAAAATTGGGAGGTTGGAATTATTCTTACATTTATGTTTCGGTTTCAGGTGGAATACACTTAAATATTTGCTTTGAAAAACAATATTAGCAGCTTCATCTTCCATTTTTGTACTCCCCACCACTCGATATTTATATATTATATTATTTTTGTAATATTCATAATTCATTTTCACCCACATTTTTAGAACTTAACTGTTGTTCAGTATTCCTTGCCTGTCCTTTTATCATGTCCTGCTCATTCCTGACCTTTGTTTTGATACAGTTGTCATAGTTTCAGCCTTGTGGCATTGAATAATGTTTCAGTAGAAAAGTCTCAAGCAAGCCAGACTTTTTTCTTTTTCTTCTATTAGGTGATTGCTTTTTACATGTGAATCCCTGAGGAATTCTTTTTTTATCTGCGAAGTACAGTAATTTAACAGGAGAAGAGATGTGTATGACTGTGTGTATGTGTGTAAAATAATCTTGTAGGAATTATGTCTTTCCTCTAGAATCCATGTTGATGGTGCTGTCTCTGTATGGAACATCTCTGGTCTTGAGATAAAGAGAAAAGAGAGCATAGGAAGTATAATACTGACTCTTACCAATTCTACATAGAAGACACATGCATTTCTGCCCATGTTTCATTGGCCAGAGCAAGTCAATGGCCTAGACTGACAGTATTGGGTAATGAAGTATATTTTATATTCCTACCCAGGGGAACACTGAATGCTTAGTGATAATAATATAGTCTTTTACAAAGACTAATTTAGGAAACAGTTATATTAGTTTGTTAAAGACTTGAAAACTCCTAGTGTTACTGTCACAAGCAGGGAGTTGGGGCATTTGTTTTTGCTTTTCAGTTATTCAGTCTGTAAGTTTGACTCCTTCTAATGCTCTGTTTATTAACAGTGCTTCTCAAATTTATTGTACATGCAATTCAAACATTAATCAGTAGGTCTTGAGTGAGCCCCTGAGATTCGGCATTCACAGTTTCCCAGGTGATACTAATGCAGCTGGTCCCTAGAACACACTTAAGTCGCAAGGCTCTTTGTATCAGGAACCTTATCACTTAGAAGAAGACCAACAACAAAATCCTTGGGATTGCAGATAGAGGAAAGGGCAACAATAGGGGGAAAAATCAGAAGGGAGACCAAAGAGGAATGTGAGTGTAATTGAAGTTTAAAGGGAAAGAGAAGCATGGTAGTTGGATGCCTCATAGAAATCAAATAAATTATGATTGAAAAAAGCCCGTCAGATTTGTCAATTGGTTTATTTCCGTTTGTCAAGGCAGGTTTAGTGAATTGGGGGAGAGAGAAGACAGATTGGCAATGTATTGATTAAATTAAGTTTATTTTTTGAACCTGTAAAACATGTAGTTCCAAAAGTGAAAACTATAAGGATAGTTATACCCAAGGAAATATCACTCCCTTCTCTGTCTCTTCTATCCCATTCCCACACACCTTCCTGTAGTTAACCAATTTCGTTAGTTTCTGGTTTATTTTTCCAGTGTTTCTTTTTTTTTAAATTCAGTTTTATTGAGATATCTTCATATACCATACAGTCATCCATGGTGTACAATCAACTGTTTGCAGTACCTCTAGTGTTTCATTTTACAAAAATAAGCAAAATGTTGCATGGTATATTTACTCTTTCATAGTTTGCTTTTATTCACTCATCAAGATACTCTTTATATCTGTCACTGGTCATCAATGTTTTCACTATAGAACTCCATTTTATGGACTTGAATTCAACCAAAGTTCTTATGTATGGGGCATTTGGGTTTTTTTATTTTGCGATTACAAATTATGCTACGGTGAATAACTTGTGCATATGCATTTGTTATAGTCATATGGTCAGTGTAAATTCCTAGAAGGAGGATTGCTGAGTCAAAGTAAAATACTCAGGTACCCTATGTAATCTTTGGTATTATGGAGTTTCTCTCCATAGGGATTGTACCATTTTGCATTCCCACCGAGAATGTAGGATAATGCCTATTTTCCTACAACCAACAGTATGTGGTCAAGCTTTTGAATTTTTGCCAACCTGTTAGTTGAGAAATGGTGTCTTTGCATTTTTTAAATTTGCATTTCTCTAGTTATGAGTAAGATTGAACATCTTTTAATAAAGTTAAGAGCCATTATTCTATCCTCTTGTGAATTGTCTGCTCATATATTTTGCCCATTTTTCCCATCTGAGATTTCATTTTCCCCCTCAATTTTTAAAAGTTCTTTTAAGATTTAGGATATGAAATGGATGTATATTTAAATTTTTCTCTGAGTTGTAAGGGATGATTTGTGAACTTTGTGAACTTTTCCTTATAGAAAATCGATGACATTTTATAATAAAGAATTGAGATACTTACAGGCACAGTACAAATTGTTGCTTTAGAATATTAGTTCGTTCAAATGAAATACTTGCCATGTTTCAGACCTTCTGTTAGGCACTGAGGACACAGTGTTGAATAAAGCAGGCATGAGGTGTTTTGGTGGTTACAATTTAATGGAGATTAAACACACACACACAAACTTAAAACTGTGTCAGATGCTGTGAAGAAGACATAAAGGTAGTATGTGATTAATAATAGAGACTTAAGTTAGCCTGGATGATCAGGAAGGTTTTAATGTAGCTTTTTTTTAGTAACATATATGTGTGTATATGAATGTGTCTATAAACCATAAGTTTCGCCGTTTTAATCAACTTAAGTACACAATTCATTGTCACTAATTACATTTACAATGTTGTGCTACATCGGCAGTCTCCTTCACCAAAACTTACTCATTACCCCAAACTGAAACTTTGTACCCATTATGCAATAACTCTCCATTCTACCCCCTCCCCAGCATGTATGTTACCTCTAGTCTACTTTCTAAACGTGCTTATTCTAGTATTTCATATAAGTGGAATCATAAAATATTTGTAATTTTGTGTCTGGCTTATTTCATTTAACAATGTTTTCAAGGTTTGTCCATTAGCATTATCAGCCCTTCATTCCTTTTTATGGTTGAATAATAATCTGCATGTGTATGCCACATTTTGTTTATCCATTCTTCTGTTGATGGACACTTGGGTTGTTTCCAACTTCAGACTATTGTGAATAATGCTTCTATGAACAATTATATCCAAGTATCTGTTTGAGTTCCTGTATTCAGCTCTTTGGGGATATATACTTAGGAGTGAAATTACCAAGTCATATGGTCATATGCCGAGTCATGTGTGTAACTTTTTGAAGAAACACCAAATTGTATTCCACAGCAGCTACACTACTTCACGTTCCCAGTAGCAGTGCACGAGGATTCCAGTTTCTTCACATCCTCACCAACCCTCATTCTTTTCTGTATTTTTGATAGTAGCCATCCAAGAGGGTGTGATATGGTATATTATTGTGGTTTTGATTTGCATTTTCCTAGTGGCTAGTGATGTTGAGCCTCTTTTCGTGTACGTTTGGCCATTTGTGTGTCTTTGGAGAAATGTCTATTGAAGTCTTTTGTCCTTTTGATGTTAAATGAGTTGTCTTTTTGTTATTGCTTCATAGGAGTTCTTTATATATCCTGGATATTAAACCCTTATCAGATATGTGATTTGTAACTATTTTCTCCCATTCTGTAGTTTATCTTTTTATTTTCTTGATAATGTCCTTTGATGCACTAAACATTTTTAATTTTGATGAGGTTTAATTTATTTTTTCTTGTGGCTTGTGCTTTTGGTATTATGTCCATGAATCCATTGCCAAATCCAGGTTCTTGAAGAATTACCCCTATATTTTTCTCTAAAAGTTTTATGGTTTTAGTCTTTTTTTTTTAATTCATATTTATTGAGATATATTCACATACCATGCAGTCATACAGAACAAAGCGTACATTCAGTTTTTTACAGTTACCATTAAATAGTTGTGCATTCATCACCAAAATTAATTTTTGACATTTTCATTACCATATACACGAAAATAATAAGAATAAAAATTAAAGTGAAAAAGAACAATTTAAGTAAAAAAGAACACTGGGTGCCCTTTTTTTTTTTCCTTCCCAATTTTCCTACTCATCCGTCCATAAATGAGACAAAGGGGAGTGTGGTCCATATGGCTTTCCCAATCACATTGTCACCCCTCATAAGCTACATTCTTATACAATCATCTTCAAGATTCATGGGTTCTGGATTGTAGTTTGATAGTTTCAGGTATTTACTGCTAGCTATTCCAATTCATTAGAACCTAAAAAGGGCTGTCTATGTTGTACATAAGAGTGCCCACCAGAGTGACTTCTCGGCTCCTTTTGGAATCTCTGACACTGAAGCTTATTTCATTTCTTTTCACATCCCTCTTTTGATGAAGAAGATGTTCTCCATCCCACAATGCGGGTCTAGATTCCTCCCCGGGAGTCATATTCCACATTGCCAGGGAGATTTACTCCCCTGGGTGTCAGAGCCCACGTAGGGGGGAGGGCAGTGATTTCACCTGCCAAGTTGTGTTAGCTAGAGAGAGAGGGCCACATCTGAGCAACAAAGAGGCATTTGGGAGGAGGCTCTTAGGCACAATTATAGGGAGGCCTAGCCTCTCCTTTGCAGCAAGTCTTCCCAAGGGCAAGTCCTGTGGTAGAGGGCTCAGCCCATCCAACCACCGGTCCCCTATGTCTGTGAGCACGTCAGCAGCCATCAAGGTGGGGGAGCCCAACACCCCTACATTCTCCACCGGCTCCTCAAGGGGGCTCTGCATATCTTTTTTCATTGTTTTTTTTTTTTTAAATTAACTCTTTTTTTTAAAATCAACTATATCAAAAAAAAATTTTAAAAAATACAATTAAAAAACATTTCAAACAAACCATAACAAGGGAGTGCAGCAGGTTCCTGCTCTACCCCAAGAGAGCAACCTAATACAGCAACATTTCTGTGAACATACCCATCAGAAATTAACAAACCATAGTCATTCCTGGGCATTCCCAGAACGTTAAATTTACCCACAATAGCATATCTGTTTTTATTGGGTTATCGTTCCCCCTTCATTAATTGCTCTCTATTGCTAGTTCCCCTACATTCTACATTATAAGCCATTTATTTTAGGAGTGTGTTGTTTTACCTCCAGGTGTTTGTGAATTTTCTAAGTCTCTGATGGTTATTGACTTCTAATTCTATTCCATTGTGGTCAGAGAATGTGCTTTGAGTAATTTCAATTTTTTTTTTAATTTATTGAGGCTTGTTTTATGTCCCAGCATATGGTCTGTTCTGGAGAAAGTTCCATGAGCACTAGGGAAGAATGTATATTCTGGTGATTTGGGTTGTAGCGTTCTGTATATGTCTGTTAACCCAAATTCATTAATCTAATTGTTTAGGTTTTTGGTTTCCTTATTGGTCTTCTGTCTGGTTGATTTATCTATAGGAGAGAGTGATGTGTTGAAGTCTCCCACAATTATTGTGGAAACATCCTTTGCTTCCTTTAGTTTTGCCAGTGTTTGTCTCATGTATTTTGTGGCACCATGATTGGGTGCATAAACATTTATGATTGTTATTTCTTCTTGTTGCATTGCCCCTTTTATTAGTATGTAGTGGCCTTCTTTGTCTCTCCTAACATCCTTGCATTTAAAGTCTATTTTATCTGAGATTAATACTGCTACTCCTACTTTCTTTTGGCTATAGCTTGCATGAAATATTTTTTCCATCCTTTCATTTTCAATTTCTTTGTGTCCCTATGTCTAAGATGAGTCTCTTGTATGCAACATATTGATATTCATATTTTTTGATCCATTCTGCAAATCTGTATCTTTTAATTGGGGGGTTTAATCCATTGGCATTCAATGTTATTACTGTGAAGGCATTTCTTGAATCAGCCATCCTATCCTTTGGTTTATGTTTGTCAGATATATTTTTTCCCTCTCTCTCTTGTTGTCCTTTAAGGAACCAATATTAAATCTCTTTAGTACTGAACCTTTCTCCATCTCTCTCTCCTTTCTTTGTTTCTCTGTCAGTAGGGCTGTCTTTAGTATCTGAAGTAGGACAGGATCTAGCAAAATCTCTCAGCATTTGTTTGTCTATGAAAAATTTAAGCTCTCCCTCAAATTTGAAGGAGAGCTTTGCTGGGTAAAGTATTCTTGGTTGGAAATTTTTCTCTTCAGAATTTTAAATATGTCATGATGTTGCCATTCACCTCCATGGTGGCCACTGAGTAGTCACTACTTAGTCTTATGTTGTTTCCTTTGTATGTTATGAATTGCTTTTCTCTTGCTGCTTTCAGAACTTGCTCCTTCTCCTCAGTATTTGACAATGTGATCAGAATATGTCTCGGAGTGAGTTTATTTGGATTTATTCTATTTGGAGTTTGCTGGGCATTTATGCTTTGTGCATTGATATTGTTTAGAAGGTTTGGGAAGTTTTCCCCAACAATTTCTTTGAATACTCTTTCTGGACCTTTACCCCTCTCTTCCCCTTCTGGGACAGCAATGAATCTTATATTTGGATGTTTTATTTTATCTATCATATCCTTGAGGTCCATTTCAATTTTTTCGATTTTTTTCCCCATTCTTTCTTTTGTTCTTTCATTTTCTGTTCTGTGGCCCTCGAGGTCGCTGATTTGTTGTTCACTTTCCTCTAGTCTTGTACTATGAGTATCCAGAATCTTTTTAATTTGGTCAACAGTTTCTTTTATTTTCATAAGATCGTCTATTTTTTTATTTACTCTGGCAGTTTCTTCTTTATGCTCTTCTAGGGTCTTCATGTCCTTTATATCCTGTGCCATGCTCTCATTGTTTGTCTTTAGTTCTTTGATTAATTGCTCCAAGTACTGTGTCTCCTCTGATCTTTTGATTTGGATATTTGGGTTTGGGTTTTACATACCATCTGGTTTTTTCATAGGCTTTAAAATTTTCTGTTGTTTTTGGCCTCTTGGCATTTGCTTTACTTGATAGGGTTCTTTTAGGATATGTAGCATTTTTCAAAGCCTGATCTCTAATTTGTCAGGTCTACAGCTTGGTGGAGTACACTTTCTCTAACTAACCAGCCGATGGCATCCGCGAGTCACCTTTTCCCCTCAAGTCAGTTCTCCCCAACTTTGTCTTTGTGGTGTGTGAGGGTCTGATTCTTGTGGGGTCCAATTGGTGCACCAAGTTTGGGTGTGTTGTTGCTGCTGTCTTCCCTGAATGTGGGGCGTGTGTCTGAGCGGTTATGGAGGGAGGGCAGCTTTAATAATCAAACCTCCCAGTGTTCCTGGAGATTTAAGGCTGTTGCAAGAGTCTAAACCTTCATTTCAGCATTTCAGTCTCGCCACAGATTGTCTCTGCTGCTGACCCACAAGTCCCTGTTATTGGCGTATGGTCCCTGGGATTTCCGAGTGGGTCCCTCTTCCAAGCCGTGCCCTTCTAGGGCCTCTGCTGAGGGAAGGTTGTGTTGTGTCACAAGTGCACACCTTCCTTCAAGGGAAGTTCTGGGCCGTTGGGCTGTATAGGTATGTTCCCAGCCTTGTAAGAATGGCTGTATGGGGTGTGTTAATTTCCCCCTTTTCACACAGCTCCGCCTTCCCAGCTCCAGGACAGTTAGCTGTGGGTGCACGAAAGGCTGTTGTCCATGACCAATATTGTGGCCTGTGCACGTGTTGCTGGAAACACTTCCTGTCACACTGGGTTTTTTGGCGCAGCTCTGGGCTGTGGCTCCGGTGCCGGGCAGGAGCATTCCCAGCCCTTTGGGAAGATGGCTACAAGGGGCTTGGTTCTTTTCCCCTTTTGGCCCATCTCTGCCTTCCTGGCTCCGAGACAGTTAGCAGCAGATGCGCGAAAGGCTATCTTCCACAACAGATATTGAGGCTTTCACACAGCCCGTTCCTGTCATGCTTCACTATGTGGTTCTCGCTGCCATATCTGCAACTGCTTTTGGGTTTTTTTAAAAAAGAACTAGTCCACCTCCAAACACCAACCCATAGTTTCCCCACACCGCAGTATGGCTGCCGGATATTCAGCAGGCTTACTCATTTCAGAACGCAGACTCCCAGTTTCACCAAGTGTATGGTCCCTATGGATTTAGCAGACCTTGTCCAGCTGGTGCATCGCTAGAACTGGTGTTCTGGGTTACTTTCTGGCTTTTATCTAGTATTTTTCACAGAAGTGTTTTTTTGCCCTGTCTCTCCTAGCTGCCATCTTAGGTTCTCTCTGGTTTTAGTCTTACACTTATGTCACTGATCCATTTTGAGTTAATTTTTGTTTATGATTCAGTGTCGTTCTTTTGCATGTGAATATCCAGTTTTCCCAGCACCATTTGTGGAAAGGGTTTTCTTTCCCCCTTTGAATGGACAGTAGGATAATTTTTTTTAAGCCTAGCAGAGCTTTTTTAGGATTCAGACTTGTCGAATCTTCATTAGAACCGTTCACCTAATAACTGATCTAACAAAGTACATATAAACTCTAATATGGTCAAAATGTCAATTTATTAACATTGGTTAGAGGGAAAGCAGTGAAATAGATATTTTCTAGATTATTTAGGCTTCAGTAAAATTAATTTTTCTTTTCAAACTATGGTGTAATCTTGTAAAATTTTGAGGGTGAATATAGCATTTAGTATGTTTACTAGGAATATACTCTTGTTCAGTTTTGAGTTTTTTTATTAGCTTTTTAAATATTCAGTTTAATCATTTTTACATTTTTAGATAGTATTAGTATATTATCAGTTCAGTGTTGTCAGCACTTCTTGAGAAGCCCTTTAGAAGATGAAGATGTATTTGTTGTCACATGAAGTCTAGGTAAGAGGGTTAACGCTAATGCAGGGTAAAATACATTCAAAATTTAAACTGAAGGGATGCCATTAACTTGAGGTCCAAATGACAATGAAATGTTCAAGTGAAATATTTGATCAGCATGTGAAGAATAATTGGCACGTTATGTGAACGTAAAATGGACAAAAGTATGTTTACATATGAAAACAAAAATCTTAATTTAGTTCATGCTGTATAAATAAGGAAATCAATAATTTAAATAATCCCATAAAGAAGACTGTATATTAACTATGACTTGTGGGAGTAGAGAAATTTTCTACTGTGACGAGTAATGTTCCTTTTTAAGGGTTAGTTTGGTTAAAATTTTATATATATATATTTTTTCCCCCAAATATAGTTTATTACAATTAGGTTAGATCTGTTGATCCCTAATTTAGTTTTTAATAACTTCTTTTATACTGACTCTTACTTATGTTTTGAATTCACTTCCAATTATTATAGTGTTTTATACAGGTCTGTTCCTAAAGCAAGCAGTGGGGAGTACATTTCCTTTTTTGGTGGTTGGTTGTTTTTTTTTTTAGAACAGAGAATCACAGGGAATAAGCTGTATATCTAGTGAATTAAATATCTGGCCAGTGCACTCTAGTCAGCAGTTCCTGACATTACTCTGAAAGGAAAATAAATTTAACAGGAATTTGCCTCAATTTTTTTCAGACACTGGCCAAAAGAAGACCCTAGACAAGAAAGATGGGAGACGAATGTCTTTTCAGAAGCCTAAAGGGGCTATTGAATATACTGTAAGTTGTTTTTGAAAAAGTTTATCCTTGCAATATTTTTATTTAAGATATTCTCTGTAAATACTATTAATAAGTCAAGGTTTTTTAATTCCTTATTTTAAAAATCTGTACTGTTGGTAACTGTTTTATCATTAATAATAATTACGTTCATAACTGTATTTTAAGATTATTTTTCTTACATAGAGATTTTATTAAGTGGAATGCAAAGTTATTTCAGCTAATTTAATTTATTATAGATGGTAATTTACTGGGAGTCAAAAAGTTCCTGTGTTCCAATGACTTTCATTAGGTTAGGCTTTTACGAAAATATTTACTTTTTAGAAATGTGATCTTCATTATATTCCTGGCAGTGCTAATGATGATGATAATGGCAGATATAATACTTAAAACATAAGTTGATGTTAATCTTCCAGAATAACCTTGTACCATTAGATCATTTACATTGATTTATAGCTAAGTCTTTTTAGCTTTGAAATTGGAGCTTTTTTCTGACTGCTGTATTCTTGAAATGACCCTCATTTTCCTGCAGTCAGTTTTTCACATTTCCAGTTACTATAGGAAACTGAAGTAAGAAATAGACTTTGGTATATGGTGTGGTGTGCTGTGCATTTGGTCGAATATAAATGTTTTATATTTAGAAAACGTTATGTCGTAGGGCAATTATATTAACTAATTTAATTTTAGGCATTATTTTGGATTTTTCTAAATATATTATTACACTATAACTGTATTAAGACAATATAGCATTTTTTAACATTAATTCATGCATTTGTGTCATTGTGAGAACTTCCAGTCTTACTTTGAATCTTGGTTATTTTCCATAAAAATTCTTCAGGTTGAACAAATAATCAAAACATTGAGTTACACTTTTTCCTCATATACCGTGTAAGTGACAAATTGAGATTTTTAAGTGTTTTTAAAAGGTTAGGAACCAGATGATTTACAGTAGAATTAAATAGACTAGTCAGAAGAATCTCTTCTTAAAGCATATTATAAACTTAAATTGAGTGCTTGTACCTTCTCTGTATAATTGTCAAATTGAAAAAACAATTTCAGAGTAAAATATTCATTATTATTTAAGGCATAAAATCTGATATGTACATATAATCGATAAAGAATTTTAAAAGTTTACTTGGTTTTGAATTCAGAAGTTTATCATTTTTTGAATACAATTTAATAAAATCTGTGCTGTTGTCTGTATTGGGGCTAAATTTAAATTGAGCCTTTATGTTTGGGAGGAAGATTAATTGAAGCCCGAATTTTTTTTTTCTCCTTCATGTTATTTCTTAGTGTATTCCTTTGGGAAATAATCAGATATTGACCACTATAACACACCCTCCAGCGGGATCTTTGTTTAGACTCCTCTTTTTCATTTTTTAAATTCTACTATTCCCTATACCAAGTCCTAAAAGAAATAAACATTTTCCAACCTTACTGATGCTTAAGAGATGTTTAAGAAAATAAAATGTATTAATTCTAAACCTAAGATATTGTCTTTTACTCCATTCTTATTATAAGCTGTAAAATCTTTATATAACGTGTTTCTCTTAAAGTAAAATATTTTATATCATGTACTATCAAAATTTGTTTATTCTAAAATATTTATGATCTAGCTTAATTACATTTCCAGACCACCTAAATATAATATAAATAAAATCAGTCATCGATCTTTTAAATAGCCTTGTAAAGTCATGTATCTTATGCTTACATATATGGATATGTATGCATACACACACTCATATACTGTTTTAATTGCAAAATCAAAGTAAAATTTTTTTCAGTGTGTATCAAAAGTAGACCTTGAATATGCTATACATTATCATTTTCTCCCTTGTTAATTTACTATCCCTATACCTTTCTACTGAAAGTGCCTTCTTCAAATCATTAATAGTATTATAATTACCAAACCTAGTGAACTTCCCATTGTTGATATATCCTGCGTATTATTCCTTCTTTCTGGTTTTAAGTTCCTTCTTAAGGTCTTTCAGTGAGAGTTTGTGAATGGAAAATTAGACAATATCTGAGATTAACTTAGCTACACTTTCACTCTAGTTGTTTAGCTGTCTGTAGATTTGACAGTTATTTTTTGTCACTCCTGTGAAGATAGTAGTTTATTGTCTTGTGCCTTTTTGATGCCTTTTTATTTTTATTCATTTCTAGGCAATCTTTTTTTTTGTTTTTTCAGGTTGCTTTAAAGCTGAAAATCATATACTTTAATCTCTTTGTACATTTTTTATTACCTTAAACCTGATTTACTTCAGTAGGAGTATAATGGTTTTTCTGAATCCAGGCTCTGTCCCCATTAATCCAAGACTTGTTGCAGCAATCTTTCTAAGATGCCACTTTGGTCATGTAACTCCTTTACTTTATTAGCATTGATGTTTTTATTACCTTCATCATCCCATTCAGTAGGGTCATTCTGAGGATAAAATATATGATAATTAATATGAAGGTTCTTTGTAAACTTATAGATGTTACTGCAAAATAACATTTGCTTGCCAACAGGTTTACAAATATCATTTCAGGTAAGTAGGTAACATATCATCTCATTGAATAGAAGAAAAAGTTTGTACCGAAGGAAATAGGCAGAACTAGATTAGTAACTCAAGTATTTGGGACAAATTTGGCTTTACAACACCATTAAAGAAAAAATTAACTTTTATTGTTTACACACACATATGATTTGCCTAATTTTCAAAGTGTTCTACAACCTAATTCTAAATACCCTTTCAGTTCCATCCTGTTTTGAGATTTAACTCCAGTTACTCACCTTCCTAAAATCTGTCCTTCAAAAATATACTCTGAATGGTTTGGGAGGAAGAGACAGTGTCTCATAAATGTGTTTTGTACTTTTCAATCTCCTAATAAAGTCATTACTTTTCTCTTCACTTTGAATGTCCTTTCCCGCCTCGCTACCTCTCAAATTCCTACCAGTTCTTCAAGACCTGGCTTTAAATCTTTTCTCCTCTGTGAAGTCTTTTTTGGACAAATTAAAGCATGTGCTTCTCTGGGAACTTCTGATGTATTTGTTGTTCCATTTTAAATTGCACCTCATCTTTTGTGTAACTTTTTCTGTATATCTATCCTATTTTCCAATTAGACTGTAGATTCCTTGTACACTAAAACCAATTAGTTGCACTTAGTTGTATTTGCTACAGAGCCGTCATAATGCCCATGTGTAGAGAACTCTGAAAGAATATGTTAACAGATTAAATGACTTTTTCTTTCAGGAATATTGGCAGAATCCCATGATTTAAGATATATAAAAATATGACTGAAAATATACAAATGTTTAGGAGCAACTTTGGTCAAATATTTTCTATTTGTATATATGAATGGCAATATACAGATATACATCAGTAGAGATAGAACATTGTGAGGTTTTCTAGTATGGGTATACTTTGCTAAAATAAAATGTGTTTCTTGAAATTGCTTATCTTCTGGGAGCATTTTACAGAAACAGTGTGTTATTTTTAAGTCTTTGTAAAGTGAAAATATCTTAGTTTGTGTTTTTTAAATTATGTTTTATAATTGCTTGAAATGTGGAGACCTACAGTAATTGTAATGATAAAGCCTACAGTCTCTGTCATAATAGTTTGAAACCATTTGGTAATAAAACACAAAATTTTTTGGCAGTTATCTTCAATGATGAAAATACTGTTTATTAAGCAAATGGAAGATCAGTCCTTAGAAATATTAATTATTATTAAGCCTCATAGTTTAGTTTTTGTGTTTTAACAAATTAAACAAATTAATTTTTTCTTTGAAACAGGTTGAATCAAGGGATTCTTTGAACAGCATAGCCCTGAAATTTGATACAACGCCCAATGAACTTGTTCAGTTAAATAAGTTATTTTCCAGAGCAGTTGTTACTGGACAGGTAGTATCTTTTTTAAAAATGTATTGATATTTAGAAACATTAAGTAGCAAGATGAAAGTATCCATGGCAATATAGTTAATAATAAAGGAAAATTGAGAAGAATAATTTATGCATGCTTTGAAAAAATCCTAATAGTTCTAAGAGAGAAAAATAACTGTAATTTATAACTATAAGTATTTCTTAATATATACTGAAAATAATTGAGTTGTCTTTTTAAAATAGTGTTTTTTTAATTGAATTCAGTTTTATTGATATATATTCACATATCATACAGTCATCCATGGTTTCAATCAACTGTTCACAGTAGAATCGTATAGTTATGCATTCATCACCCCAATCTGTTTTTGAACATTTTTCTTACACCAGAAAGAATCAGAATAAGAATAAAAAATAAAAGTTAAAAAGAACACACAAATCATTCCCCCATCCACCCTATTTTTTTATTTAGGTTTTGCCCCCATTTTTCTACTCATCCATCCATACACTGGATAAAGGGAGTGCAATCCATAAGGCTTTCACAATCACACTGTCACCCTTGTAAGCTACGTTGTTACACAATCGTCTTCAAGAGTCAAGGCTCCTGGGTTGGAGTTTGATAGTTTCAGGTATTTACTTCTAGCTATTCAAATACATTAAAACCCAAAGAGGGTTATCTATATAGTGCCTAAGAATGTCCATGACCTCTTGACTCTATTTGAAATCTCTCAGCCACCAAAGCTTCACTTTGTTTCATCTTACATCCCCCTTCTGGTCAATCCCTCGATGCCAGGTTCAGACTCATCCCAGGGAGTCATATCCTGCGTTGCCAGGGGGATTTCCACCCCTGGGAGTCAGGTCCCAAGTAGGGGGGGAGGGCAGTGAGTTCACCTGCCGAGGTGGCTTAGCTTTTAAATATAGTTTTAATAGGCTTTTAAAAATATTCAATGTAATACCTTCACATGATTAAAAATTCAAATGTTTTTAAAGTTAAGGTACCCTTCCATATTAGACTTCCAATTTTATTATCCAGAAGGAACCAGTAAACAGTTTGCATGTCCTCACAGAAATGTTCTGTCCCTTTTTTTTTTCAAACTTTGATACTTGGAAAATGTTCTATCTGATCACAGCTCTATCTCAGTCTTTTTCATTTTTGGGTATTGTTGCATTTTATTGATATGTTACAGCTTATTTAACTAATCACACAATAAACTTCATTCTGTTTCTACTTTTCTGCTATTGTAAACTTGCTGTAGTGAACACTCTTGTTTATATCTATTTGTCTATATGTGGAGATAATTTAGGATAAATTCCTAGAAGTATAGTTGCTAGGTCAAAGGATATTTGCAGTTTTAATTTTGGTAGCTATTGCCAAATTGTCCTTTAAGAGGAACACCGGTAGTGTATGAGAGTTACTGCTTCTCCACCCTATCCCCAACAGTATGTATTATCAGATCTATCTAAATTGACTTTAAATATCCATTTTTTTTTTTTACTTTTTTAAGAATTGTAGAGGTAATAGTCTTTTAATCTCAAAGTTTTAATTTTTTCAGGTAGTATTCTATAAGCAATAGAATACTACCTGACCATGAACAGTTCAGTTTTACTGACTCCTTGTGTAAATGTTTTCTTACAGGTTTTATATGTTCCTGATCCCGAATATGTCTCCAGTGTTGAGAGCTCCCCATCTCTAAGCCCCATTAGTCCTCTGTCTCCAACATCATCAGAAACTGAATTTGATAAGACCACTGTAAGTGTTCCTGTCTTTTCAAAGATAGCTGTGAAAAAATCTCACAATATGTATATTGGACTTCATGTTTTTTTCTTTCTATTTTGACTATGGTTAAAATAAATTTTACCTTTTTATTTTGTTACTTTTGCTTTGAAAGTGAAACATTCTTGTTGAATCAGGTAAACTCAAATTGACTTGTTAGTGGTGGTGGTTGCAGTCCAAACATACTCTTGAACTCTGTCTTATAAATACCATATAATAATTTAATATGGGAAGGCGTTTCACCTAACAGACATGCAGTTTATCATGGTGGGTAGTAGTACCAAGTCCAGTCTGATTTTCATTTCAGTTTCTCTGAATATTTATGAAAATACAGTTTGTAGAACTCATAAGTTCATTTTTTATACACTCACTTTCAAGAAATAATTTGTTATCTTAATTGTTCTTTCAGGTATTCATCTAGCATTTTTAAGGAATGAGTGTTTCATATAAGTTACATTTTACAAATAAATTTTAAAGGGACCAAGCTTATTTAATCAATTTGATTAAAAACTCTCTGAAAGGAGTTATTAACTTACTTGCCTTTAAAAGATATTAATATTAATTTAATACTAATCATAATTTCCCATTTTGTTAATGACCTAAGGATTTTGTTTACATATATAAGGCTATTCCTCCATTAAATGGCTAGATTCTTGGGTGATTCTTCAGTGCTTGATTTGTCACCTTTAGGAGCTATATCCTTTCCTCTGCTTCATTTGTGTACAAAATGCCAAACTGATAGTAAAACAAATTATTAATGTTATTTGCCTACAGTTATTAGCTTCTAACCTCTTCTGTTAGACCAGTTCTTATTTATTATGTGGAGTAAAGTACAAGGTATTGTTGACAACTGTTTTTCTCTCTGCCTAGGGACTTTGTGTGTGTGCACACATGTGCACGTGTTTGTGTGTGAAAGAGAGAAGGGGACACGTCTTTTTCAAATGATTGTTGGATGTCTTATTTATATAAATATGACAGCTGTACACTTTAGAATATACTCACATTAAAGGAATATATTTATGCTCATCATTGACAAAAATGGAAATCAGGTTCTAATGATAGGTATTTCTGGACCAAATGACCTAAGAATACCTTTTTTTTTTTTTTTTTTTTTTTTTTTTTTTTTTTTTTTTTTTTTTAATCATCATTTTATTGAGATATATTCACATACCACGCAGTCATACAAAACAAATTGTACTTTCAATTGTTTACAGTACCATTACATAGTTGTACATTCATCAACTAAATCAATCCCTGACACCTTCATTAGCACACACACAAAAATAACAAGAATAATAATTAGAGTGAAAAAGAGCAATTGAAGTAAAAAAGAACACTAGGTACCTTTGTCTGTTTGTTTGCTTCCCCTACTTTTCTACACATCGATCCATAAACTAGACAAAGTGGAGTTTGGTCCTTATGGCATTCCCAATCCCACTGTCACCCCTCATAAGCTACATTTTTATACAACTGTCTTCGAGATTCATGGGTTCTGGGTTGTAGTTTAATAGTTTCAGGTATCCACCACCAGCTACCCCAATTCTTTAGAACCTAAAAAAGGTTGTCTAAAGTGTGCGTAAGAGTGCCCACCAGAGTGATCTCTCGGCTCGTTTTGGAATCTCTCTGCCACTGAAGCTTATTTCATTTCCTTTCACATCCCCCTTTTGGTCAAGAAGATGTTCTCCATCCCACGATGCCGGGTCTACATTCCTCCCCGGGAGTCATATTCCACGTTGCCAGGGAGATTCACTTCCCTGGGTGTCTGATCCCACGTAGGGGGGAGGGCAGTGATTTCACCTTTCAAGTTGGCTTAGCCAGAGAGAGAGGGCCACATCTGAGCAACAAAGAGGCATTCAGGAGGAGACTCTTAGGCACAAATACAGGGAGGCCTAGCCTCTCCTTTGCAGCAACCGTCTTCCCAAGGGTAAAACTTATGGTAGAGGGCTCAAGCCATCAAACCACCAGTCCCCTATGTCTGTGGTCATGTCAGCAACCATGGAGGTGGGGCAGGCGAACACCCCTGCATTCTCCACAGGCTCCTCAAGGGGGCACCACATCTTTTTTTTTTTTTTTTTTTTTTTCCTTGTTTGTCTTTTTTCTTTTTTTTTTTTTTTTAACTTTCCCTTCTTTTTTCAAATCAACTGTATGAAAAAAAAAGTTAAAAGGAAAACAAACATACAATAAAAGAACATTTCAAAGAGACCATAGCAAGGGAGTAAGAAAAAGACAACTAACCTAAGATAACTGCTTAACTTCCTACATGTTCCTACTTTACCCCAAGAAAGTTACATACTATAGCAACATTTCAGTGAACTTGTTCCTACTACATCCATCAGAAATTAACAGACCATAGTCATTTCTGGGCATCCCCAGAACGTTAAATAGCTTATCTGTTCTTCTTGGATTATTGTTCCCCCTTCCTTAATTGCTCTCTACTGCTAGTTCCCCTACATTCTACATTATAAACCATTTGTTTTACATTTTTCAAAGTTCACATTAGTGGTAGCATATAATATTTCTCTTTTTGTGCCTGGCTTATTTCGCTCAGCATTATGTCTTCAAGGTTCATCCATGTTGTCATATGTTTCACCAGATCGTTCCTTCTTACTGCCGCGTAGTATTCCATCGTGTGTATATACCACATTTTATTTATCCACTCATCTGTTGAAGGACATTTGGGTTGTTTCCATCTCTTGGCAATTGTGAATAATGCTGCTATGAACATTGGCGTGCAGATATCTGTTCGTGTCACTGCTTTCCGATCTTCCGGGTATATCCCGAGAAGTGCAATCGCTGGATCGAATGGTAGCTCTATCTCTAGTTTTCTAAGGAACTGCCAGACTGACTTCCAGAGTGGCTGAACCATTATACAGTCCCACCAACAATGAATAAGAGTTCCAATTTCTCCACATCCCCTCCAGCATTTGTAGTTTCCTGTTTGTTTAATGGCAGCCATTCTAACCGGTGTTAGATGGTATCTCATTGTGGTCTTAATTTGCATCTCTCTAATAGCTAGTGAAGCTGAACATTTTTTCATGTGTTTCTTGGCCATTTGTATTTCCTCTTCAGAGAACTGTCTTTTCATATCTTTTGCCCATTTTATAATTGGGCTGTCTGTACTATTGTCATTGAGTTGTAGGATTTCTTTGTATATGCAAGATATCAGTCTTTTGTCAGATACATGGTTTCCAAAAATTTTTTCCCATTGAGTTGGCTGCCTCTTTACCTTTTTGAGAAATTCCTTTGAGGTGCAGAAACTTCTAAGCTTGAGGAGTTCCCATTTATCTATTTTCTCTTTTGTTGCTTGTGCTTTGGGTGTAAAGTCTAGGAAGTGGCCTCCTAATACAAGGTCTTGAAGATGTTTTCCTACATTATCTTCTAGGAGTTTAATGGTACTTTCTTTTATATTGAGATCTTTGGTCCATTTTGAGTTAATTTTTGTGTAGGGGGTGAGGTAGGGGTCCTCTTTCATTCTTTTGGATATGGATATCCAACTCTCCCAGCCCCATTTGTTGAAAAGACCATTATGGCTCAGTTCGGTGACTTTGGGGGCCTTATCAAAGATCAGTCGGCCATAGATCTGAGGGTCTATCTCTGAATTCTCAATTCGATTCCATTGATCTATATGTCTATCTTTGTGCCAGTACCATGCTGTTTTGGCAACTGTGGCTTTATAATAAGCTTCAAAGTCAGGGAGTGTAAGTCCTCCCACTTCGTTTTTCTTTTTTAAAGTGTCTTTAGCAATTCGAGGCATCTTCCCTTTCCAAATAAATTTGATAACTAGCTTTTCCAAGTCTGCAAAGTAGGTTGTTGGAATTTTGATTGGGATTGCATTGAATCTGTAGATGAGTTTGGGTAGAATTGACATCTTAATGACATTTAGCCTTCCTATCCATGAACATGGAATATTTTTCCATCTTTTAAGGTCCCCTTCTATTTCTTTTAGTAGAGTTATGTAGTTTTCTTTGTATAGGTCTTTTACATCTTTGGTTAAGTTTATTCCTAGGTACTTGATTTTTTTAGTTGCTATTGAAAATGGTATCTTTTTCTTGAGTGTCTCTTCAGTTTGTTCATTTCTAGCATATAGAAACATTACTGACTTATGTGCATTAATCTTGTATCCCGCTACTTTGCTAAATTTGTTTATTAGCTCTAGCAGGTGTATCGTTGATTTCTCAGGGTTTTCTAGATATAAGATCATATCATCTGCAAACAATGACAGTTTTACTTCTTCTTTCCCAATTTGGATGCCTTTTATTTCTTTGTCTTGCCGGATTGCCCTGGCTAGCACTTCCAGCACAATGTTGAATAACAGTGGTGACAGCGGGCATCCTTGTCTTGTTCCTGATCTTAGAGGGAAGGCTTTCAGTTTCTCACCATTGAGTACTATGCTGGCTGTGGGTTTTTCATATATGCTCTTTATCATGTTGAGGAAGTTTCCTTCAATTCCTACCTTTTGAAGTGTTTTTATCAAAAACGGATGTTGGATTTTGTCAAATGCTTTTTCAGCATCTATTGAGATGATCAATTGATTTTTCCCTTTCGAGTTTTTAATGTGTTGTAATACATTGATTGTTTTTCTTATGTTGAACCATCCTTGCATGCCTGGAATGAACCCCACTTGGTCATGGTGTATGATTTTTTTAATGTGTCTTTGGATTCGATTTGCAAGTATTTTGTTGAGGATTTTTGCATCTATATTCATTAGGGAGATTGGCCGGTAGTTTTCCTTTTTTGTAGCATCTTTGCCTGGTTTTGGTATTAGATTGATGTTAGCTTCATAAAATGAATTAGGTAGTGTTCCATTTTTTTCAATGTTTTGAAAGAGTTTGAGTAAGATTGGTGTCAGTTCTTTCTGGAAAGTTTGGTAGAATTCCCCTGTGAAGCCATCTGGCCCTGGGCATTTATTTGTGGGAAGATTTTTGATGACTGATTGGATCTCTTTGCTTGTGATGGGTTGGTTGAGGTCTTCTATTTCTTCTCTGGTCAGTCTAGGTTGTTCATATGTTTCCAGGAAATTGTCCATTTCTTCTACATTGTCCAGTTTGTTGCCATACAGTTGTTCATAATATCCTCTTATAATTTTTTTAATTTCTTCAGGATCTGCAGTTATGTCACCTTTTTCATTCATTATTTTGTTTATATGGGTCTTCTCTCTTTTTGATTTTGTCAGTCTAGCTAGGGGCTTGTCAATCTTGTTGATCTTCTCAAAGAACCAACTTTTGGTGATATTTATCCTTTCTATTGTTTTTTTGTTCTCTATGTCATTTATTTCTGCTTTAATCCTTGTTATTTCTTTTCTTGTACTTGGTTTAGGATTGGTTTGCTGTTCATTTTCTAGCTTCTTCAGTTGATCCATTAGTTCTTTGATTTTGGCTCTTTCTTCCTTTTTAATATATGCGTTTAGTGCTATAAATTTCCCCCTTAGCACTGCTTTTGCTGCATCCCATAGGTTTTGGTATGTTGTGTTCTCATTTTCATTCGTCTCTATATATTTAGCAATTTCTCTTGCTATTTCTTCTTTAACCCACTGATTGTTTAGGAGTGTATTGTTTAACCTCCAGGTATTTGTGAATTTTCTAAGTCTCTGATGGTTATTGACTTCTAATTGTATTCCATTGTGGTCAGAGAATGTGCTTTGAATAATTTCAATCTTTTTAAATTTATTGAGGCTTGTTTTATGTCCCAGCATATGATCTATTCTGGAGAAAGTTCCGTGAGCACTAGAAAAGTATGTGTATCCTGTTGATTTGGGATGTAATGTCCTGTAGATGTCTGTTAAATCTAATTCATTTATCAGATTGTTTAGGTTTTCAATTTCCTTATTGGTCTTCTGTCTGGTTGATCTATCTATAGGAGAGAGTGATGTGTTGAAGTCTCCCACAATTATTGTGGAAACATCAATTGCTTCCTTTAGTTTTGCCAATGTTTCTCTCATGTATTTTGTGGCACCTTGATTGGGTGCATAGACATTTACGATTGTTATTTCTTCTTGCTGAATTGCCCCTTTTATTAGTATGTAGTGGCCTTCTTTGTCTCTCAAAACATCCCTGCATTTGAAGTCTATTTTATCTGAGATTAATATTGCTACACCTGCTTTCTTTTGGCTGTAGCTTGCATGAAATATTTTTTTCCATCCTTTCACTTTCAGTTTCTTTGTGTCCCTGTGTCTAAGATGAGTCTCTTGTATGCAACATATTGATGGTTCATTTTTTTGATCCATTCTGCGAATCTATATCTTTTAATTGGGGAGTTTAATCCATTTACATTCAACGTTAAAACCGTGAAGGCATTTCTTGAATCGGCCATCTTATCCTTTGGATTATGTTTGCCATATTTTTCCCTCTCTCTATTAATATCCTTTATTGTACCTATACCGAATCTCTTTAGTACTGAACCTTTCTCCAAGTCTCTCTGTCCTGTCTTTGTTTCTCTGTCTGTAGGGCTCCCTTTAGTATCTCCAGTAGGGCAGGTCTCTTGTTAGCAAATTCTCTCAGCATTTCTTTGTCTGTGAAAAATTTAAGCTCTCCGTCAAATTTGAAGGAGAGCTTTGCTGGATAAAGTATTCTTGGCTGGAAATTCCTCTCACTCAGAATTTTAAATATATCGTGCCACTGCCTTCTCGCCTCCATGGTGGCTGCTGAGTAGTCACTACTTAGTCTTATGCTGTTTCCTTTGTATGTGGTGAATTGCTTTTCTCTTGCTGCTTTCAGAACTTGCTCCTTCTCTTCTATGTTTGACAGTGTGATCAGTATATGTCTCGGAGTGGGTTTTTTTGGATTTATTCTATTTGGAGTTCGCTGAGCATTTATGATTTGTGTATTTATGTTGTTTAGAAGATTTGGGAAGTTTTCCCCAACAATTTCTTTGAATACTCTTCCTAGACCTTTACCCTTTTCTTCCCCTTCTGGGACACCAATGAGTCTTATATTCGGACGTTTCATATTATCTATCATATCCCTGAGGTCCATTTCGAGTTTTTCAATTTTTTTCCCCATTCTTTCTTTTATGTTTTCATTTTCCATTCTGTCATCTTCCAGGTCACTGATTCGTTGTTCAACTTCCTCTAGTCTTGTACTATGAGTGTCCAGAATCTTTTTAATTTGGTCAACAGTTTCTTTAATTTCCATAAGATCATCCATTTTTTTATTTAGTCTTGCAATGTCTTCTTTATGCTCTTCTAGGGTCTTCTTGATTTCCTTCATATCCCGTACTAGGGTCTCATTGTTCATCTTTAGTTCTTTGAGTAGCTGCTCTAGGTGTGTCTCTTCTGGTCTTTTGATTTGGGTGCTTGGGCTTGGGTTATCCATATCGTCTGGTTTTTTCATATGCTTTATAATTTTCTGTTGTTTTTGGCCTCGTGGCATTTGCTGACCTTGATAGGGTTCTTTTAGGGTTTGTAGACCAGTTGAAGTCCTTATCTCTAATTTATCAGATCTACAGCTTCGTGGAGTACACTTTCTCTAACTAACCAGCAGGTGGCGTCCACGAGCCACCTGTTCTCCACAAGCCAGATCTCCCCTGCTTAGCCTTTTTGGTGAGTGGGGGAGTGAGTCTTGTGGGGCCCAATTGGTGTCCCAAGCTTGCGTGTGTAGTTGGTGTTGCCTGCCCTGTATGTGGGGCGTGTTTCTGGGCAGTCGGGGAGGGGAGGTGGCCCTAACAATCAAATCTCCCTGATGATCCTAGAGTTTTAAAGCTACTGCAATAGTCTAATCCTTCAGTTCAGTCCTGCCACAGTTTGTCTCTGCCACTGACCCACAAGTCTTTGGTATTGGCGTATGGCTCCTGAGACTTGCAAGTGGGCCCCTCTTCCAGGCTGTGCACCCCGGGTCCTCTGTTGAGGGATGACTGTGCTATGTCGCAGGTGAGTGCCGTCCCCCCAGGGCAGTTCTGGGCTGCTGGGCTGTGTTGGGAGGCTCCCAGTCTGCTCAAATGATGGCTGAATGGGGCTCTGTTAATTCACACTGCTCCCCCTTCCCAGCTCTGGGACATTCAGCTGAGGTTGCAGGGAAGGCTAATGTCCACGCCCAGTTTTGTGGTGTGTGCCTGTTATTTGAAGCACTTCCGTCACACTGGGTTGTCTGGGGCAGCTCTGGGCTATGGGGCTGGCGATGGGCAGGAGTGTTTCCTGTCCACCAGGATGGTGGCTGTGAGCGGACACCCCCCTTTTCTTGGGAAGTTGTGTTGTTTAGTGAATTTTCTCAGCCACTGGATTATTGCCTTTTGTCTCAGAGCTCTCTTAGTTCTGCTCTTGACTTGACGTGCCCAAATTTCAATTCTTTGAAGCTTTCTGTATTGAGCTTCTTAGAGTAATTGTTTTAGAAAAAGCAAAAAGGATTTAAAAAAAAAAAAAAAAAAAAAAAAAAAAAAAAAAAAGGCCCTCCTCAGAGATCTAATGGGTTATTGAAATGCTAATAGACAAAGCAACCAGGGCCATTAAGGAAAAGTGCCCAGGGCAGAGAGATCAGCCTTGCTTCGGGATTTGCATATGCGCCTCAAGGCCTGATCTCCGCCCTTCCCCTTTCTGTGTTCACCAGAACTCCAAAAATCCTCTGCTTTTATTTTGGAGTTTTTCGTGTTGTTTTTTTTCTATGCCTGTCTCCTCTCTGCTGGGCTGGCTGCTCTCAGAGTCTCTGGTGTCTGGCCTCAGTCTATCTATGGTTGGAGTTTGAATCAGTAGAATGAGTTTCCGGTAAGAGCAGCCACTGCAATTCTCCCTTCTCCTTCCTGGAGCTGACAGCCCCTCCTCCCCCGGGACTGAGCCTGGCAGGGAGGGGCGCGGGTCCCCTGGCCGCAAAAACTTACAGATTTCGCTGATCTCAGCAGTTCCACGTTTTCATGAGTGTTGTATGAAGTATGCCCAAAGACAGATTGCTCTGTGGTGTCCAGTCCACGCAGTTCCTGGCTTTTTACCTACTTTCCTGGAGGAGTAACTAAAACATACAGCTCACCAGTCTGCCATCTTGCCCCGCCTCCAAGAATACCTTTTTAAACAAAGCCATTGCTGTTTTCCCATGGAATTCCTAAAAAGATATATCAAAAGAGGCAATGTGACAAAGGGAAGCAGTGTAGTCTTAGGTTAATTGAGCCTATACTTCAAACACTAAAGCAGAATTGTGAAAAGGCTAGAATAAAGCCTCTTGCCTGCCTTGAAAGCTGTGGAGCTCCTTTTTGCCCCTTCGCTTTATCCCAAATCTGCCTACCCATGGGCTTTCTTGGAAGATATGAGATCAAAGAGAAGCATGTATGGAAACACAAGGGAGTAACAAGGCAGGCTTCTTCCTGCATGAAAATACTCCCTTCCCTACTTTTGCCATGTGGTTAAAAGAGAGTGAGAGAACACTAAAGCCATGTGATTGACCTTTTAACCCAAAGTGACTCTACTTACTATAAAAGATGGCCCAAAATATATCCTCTAATATGACCAGCCATATTAATAAATTCTTTCTCTTTTGGATGGGTCAAGGAAGGAGAGAAGAGATGAAAGAGTTCTTGAACTTTGCTTTACTCAGGGGATGATAATCATTACCTGCTATCAAAAAGGTTGTAGGCAACAGAATAATTCTTTCAAACAATGATTTTATAAACTGTAGTTGTATTTTTCCCCCTAGAATTATATTCATTATAAGGGTCCAAGGTAATATTCCTGTGTAACTTTGTGCATTTCTCTAGCGCTTTTAACTCTTTGTAGTAATTATTGTGTTTCAGTGTCCCGTTCTACATATAAGTCGCTTAAGGGCAAAGATTTTATGTTCATTGCATCAGTTCACATTTGTACTATATGTATTTGAATGTTTATTGGCATTGTGTTATTATATATTCCTGAAATTGTCATACTATTTCCAGTAACCACTGATAGTTTCCTGAACTGTCCAAGTTAATTGCAAGTAGTAGCATAAATGCAAGAAGTAAAAAAAAAAAAAAAATACTTCAGTTAGAAATATCAGTGTGGTTTGAAGAGGTTAAATACTGCATATGATTCAAGAGTTGTTCTCACATGCATCATCCTTAACTAGTGTCTAACGCAATTCCCCTCTCTATGTACATATTGTTATTAAATATATAATATTTTATATTTATACTTAAAATAAGTTTAAAAGCACATCTAAAATTATAATATATAATGTATAGTATGCATTATAATATAAATACTGTATAATGCATTAAACATGTTATATACTATGTAATACATGTAGATTGTATTATTAATTTAATATAGAAATATATCAATGCATAAATATATACAAATATATAAATTTTATAATATAAGGTATGTGTTGTTTAATAAATATATATTTATATACTTATATAAGTAATATGTAGTATGTAAGTGATATATTAATTATAAAATATGTAACATCTATGTATATATATAAATAATTTAGTGTTGGTACTTTTAAACTTTAAATAAGTCACATATTTATTAAAAGATTATAATTTTTTAAATTTGTACTTGTTAAAAGATTATGCCCTAATCATACCTTGGTTTTATTATATTCTCAGATCAAAATTTTATGGTATAAAGCTCTGAAAAAATTAGAACTTCATAGTATACTTTGTGTTTATCCAGATTTTAGATAAGCAGATCTTTATGTTAAAGAAAAACCCACATTTGTATTAACACAAGTAAGAAATATAAAGCACTGGGTGAGTCTTTTTTTCTAGAGTTTGGATGAAAGCATTGTTTCCATGATTAGAATTCAACAATTGATCCTTCTTTGCTTTTAACAGAACTGCTGAAAAGCTCAGCGCCGAATCCAAATTCCTAAGTGTATTACTTTATGCTGTTCCTTACAGTTGCATTTTATTTTTGACTCTGATATTTCAGTTTTTTTGTATTTTATTATTTTGCTGTTTTACTTGTAAGCAGCCTCAAATTCTAAGTCCTAAGATAATGGAATTTAAATGCATTCTGAAAGAGATGATTAAACATAATTTATAGGGAATAAATGATAGCTATCCTACCTATTCTCTTTAATGAAGAAAGATAATATACATTGTTTCAGAAGTAAATATTTTCTTTTAAATTCCGTATTTTGAATATATGGCAGGAAATAAATATAAATGTTGATATTTCTGTGTCTGTGTGGTTTTTCTTCCTCAAACTTCCTTTGCCTTCCCTATGTGTTACCAGAGAACATTTCTGCAAATTTTCAATCACAAAAGGGGAAAACCACAGTACAGTTGAGGCAAGACAGGAAGTGGAGAGTTTGGAGTTGCTAATTATTTTATGGTAATAGTTTATAAACATGTTATACAAATCATAATGTGTAATATATAATCATATACAAAAAAGATGATTGTAAGTTAACCTTTTGGGGACATTTGTACTAGGAATGCTTTGTTGTTTTCACACGTAAACATTTGGGGCAATAATAGAGGTTAGATAGATTGATGCTTATACTTCTGTAGTGGCTTAAAAAAGAATTATTCAAAGAAGCTTCAGAGAACGCTCAAATAAGCTTCAAAACCACTATGTTAAGAATCAAAATCTATAAATACTAGTCAAAATCAGCTACAAAGAGATACTGAATACTTAAGGTAATGTATATTTCTGTGAGCTGTAATGAGGACTGGTATGATTCCTCTGAACAACTTAGATCTTTCTTGAAAGAAATTATACTCTTTTATGCTATACTTTGAGCATATGCTAAGCTAATCTCATGTATTCTTTTCAATAGGATTAAATTGACAAATCAGGGGATTATTATAGATACTGAATTGTAGAATTTGAGACCTTTCGGGATCCTCAGAAATCATGTTATTTAACAAGGTATATCTTAATTTAAGGAACGCATTTGACACTGTACCTTGATACTTTTTTTATGAATAATGTGGTAAAATAATAGTACTGTTAAGTGAATTTTATGGTAATTGAACAGTCATAAATAGCATGTTGATAGCTTTGTGTTGACTTGCAGATGGGCTTCTGATGGCTCTTCATTGGCTACTTCTTTGCTCACCCATTTATCAGTTTGAAAGAAAATATGAAAAGGAAGGTGTATAGTGTTGCAGTTAGGGATTTGTATCTCAGCTGCATCATCATTGTCTTTTGGCAAATTACTGAATTTAGCTAAGAAAGGCTTCCTTAAAAATCAAGATATAGTATATATCTTATAGGGGTGATTTGAAAATTATATGAGATGGTTCATAAAACACTTAAATATAGCAAGTATTCATAAATGTTAACTGAGATTATTATTTTAATATTATCACTTATTCAGTATGTGCTAAATGAGTTTATATTTGATACAAAACTTCTGGATATAGTAGTTACCAAAGACAACAGGACTAATCTGAAGTTCTTAATTTACGTCATAAAATAAAATGATTGTGGAAAACTTTGTTCGTAGATGCTAATAATTGAACAGTGTCATGCTGCTCTTAAAATTGTAATTCCATTTTCATTTTTTCTAATTGAATCATAGTATATTAAATGATTGTTCTACAGTGTTCTGCAGTGATCTATCCTTCCTTCAACAAACATTGATAGCTGCCATTGTGCTAGAGATTCAGCCCTACATTTTAGAAGGGACATGTGAAATTTATAAAGGAGGTCTAACATTATGCCCTAATATAGTTTGAAGGAGTAAGATCCATTTGTTAGAAAAAAAAAAGTCATGTTAAGCTTTGATAGCTCTTTTAAAGTATCTAGAGTCTATGAGATTGAAGAAGAGGCCATCTTGTTCTTTATTATTTCAAATAAGTCCAAATCAGAACTGAGTGTAGAAGTTACAAAGGGCAGATTTTAGCTCAAAGCTCAGAAGAACCTTTCTGCTATGAAAACTATTCTGCAAGGTACTGTGCATTTAATCATTAGGTATAAAAACCTCTGTGGAAGTAATTAAAACAAAAGATGAAAGGCGTTTATTTGTCTAGCCTTCCTACACTATGGAAAACTGAACTTTGGAAAGGGGTGACTATGGATAGTATTTAGGGGGTCTGTGAGCTTGGATGTAAAAAAATCTACATCTTTTCACCTACTTCTAAGTGAAATACAACATTTCTTTCAATTAGGAATGTAAGCAGGAAAAGAGAGTAGTCCCCAACAGAACTCAGAGATATTTTCATATCATTTATTTGTTGTAAATACAAAATGTTGTTTATGGCCATCAAAATATATTATGCTTATAAATAAACATAATAAGGAAGCATATGTAACTATTTCCAATTTGTTTTAAAAATATTTGGATATTTGTGTTTCAACATAATTGATTTTCTTTGTAATCCTATACTTTATTTTATACATTTAACATTTTGAGAAGAGTTCACTATGAGAATCATCCATGACGCATGAAAGGTTAGAAAACTCTGATCTAGCTAATTAATACTTTATAGAATGGTTATCAATGAACTCCTTGTAGCTTGAGATACAAAAAGGCTCTTCCAGTGAATGTTTTGCTATATACCTAGGTACCTCAGACAAGCTCCCTTCCATTCCTCTGATGTATATTATATGGTTTTATCAGGACCATTGGTTCGAATCAGATGCAACAGAGTTTGTGTGTGTGTGTGTGTGTGAATGTGTATAGGTGCAAGAGATACATAGCTTTCAAATTTCTCTAGATGATTCATACACAATCTCTATTAAAAAATCAGAGAGTGTAATTACTTTTAAACTGAGAACTTTACTGAACATAAAAACAGTGCCCTTCTTTCCTATAATTCTTGACAAGAATAAGAAAAGATCTGAAACTGCACTTATATTATTAATATTTTGAGCTGAATTATAGAGTAGAATGGGAGGGAACAACACTGACTGGGAAAACTATTAATTTGGCTTGAATAATGTGGTTATTTTTCTTATTTTTAGTTCTCTAAAGTAACTTTTCTTTTCCTTTTATTCATTTATTTTTTTAAAAGAATCCTGATGTAATCCACCGGAAAGAAGCAACTCCGTCATCTAATTTTACTGGTATTCGAACTGCACGAGTTGTATCATCCACTTCTGAAGAGGAGGAAGCATTTACTGAGAAATTTCTTAAAATTAATTGCAAATACATCACCAGTGGCAAGGTAATGAATGATTTCTTTAGGAAAAAACTTTTAACCAAGCTTTATTACTAAATTAAAACAGTTTTCCATTTACATCTTAAGTCATCAACATCAATGAATACTTGACTATTTGTACTATCAGTTTCGATTAGTGTGTACCTTGCCCATAATTTGCTTACAGATCTGGTGGACTGTTGAAATTGTTAAAGGCAATGGAATACAAGTAAACTTCTGATAGTAATACACAACTAATAAGATATTGATAGAATATATCAAAAGCACAAATAAAAAGACACAAGTTTCAAATGTTAACTCTTGGCAAACCTACTATAATACACAAATAGGAAGGAAACTAATATTTACCTACTAGAATTTGCCAACTATATGCCAGAGAGTAGGTGAGGTGGTGTTTTAATAATTTTTTTAATTCAAAATAATCCTGCAAGACAGGTGATCCTATTCCTTCTTCACATACACACAAAAAAAGTCCAGAAAGGTGAATAGCATCAAGGTTTCTCTGTCATGGTCAGAATTCAAACCCAGTTGAATCCATTTTTTATCTACCATACCTTACTGCTTTTCTAAACAAAGAACTTCTGTTCTGCAGTGGGAACATATAACATAGAGTTGGAGAATAAATTCCAGGCATTGCTTAGAAAGTGACTATAACATGCTGACTTCATAAGTTATATATGAGAATAATTACTTTAGAATCATAATTCATCAGTTGGGTATTTCTAATACTAGTGTTCAGTGCTATAAATTTCTCCCTAAGTACTGCTTTAGCTGCATTTCAGTGAGGTTGAAATGTTGTGTTTTCATTTACATTCCATTCAAAATACTTTCTAATTTCTCTTAAGTTCTTCCTGACCCATGGGAATATTTAGGAGAATTTTATTTAGTTTCTATAATCTGGGAATATTACAGATGGTTAGATAACATATTTACTTCTGTTTGAATGCTTAATTTATTGAGGATTGTTTTATGATCCAGACTATGGTCTGTCTTGATAAATGTTACATGTGCACTTAAGAAGAATGGGTGAATTATTCTATAAATGTCAATTAGGTCAAGTTGGGGATAGCGTTGTTCCTCTGTATCCCCACTGAGTTTTTTATTTTTTCTATCAGTTATTGACGGAAGGATATTTGAATCTCCGACTATAATTGTAGATTTATCTTTCTTCTTTTAGTTCTATAAGTTTTTGTTTCGTGTATTTTGAAACTCTGCTATTAGGTGCAAAAACATGTAAGAATTCTTATGTCCTTTTGGCAAATTGACTTGATTGTCATTATGAAAGACCTATTTTATTCCTGCTAATATTCTTTGCTCTGAGATCTACTGTGATGGATTCTAATATAGCCATTTCAGCTTTCTTTTAATTAGTGTTGGCATAGTATATCTTTTTCTATTTGTTACTTATAACCTATCTATGGCTTTTTATTTAAAGTGGGTTTCTTGTAGACAGTATTTAGTTGGATCTTGCTTCTTTAGATAATCTCTGCCTTTTAACTTGACATGATTATTGATGTGGTTAGGTTTAAATCTACCATCTAACTAGTTGTTTTCTATTTGTTCCATCTTTTCTTTGTTCTTTTTCATCTTTTTCTGTCTGTTTTTGCATTGAGTGTTTTTTATGATTCCATTTAATCTCCTTGTTGCTTTATTAGCTATTACTTAATTGCTAAGTGGATGTTTTAGGATTTGTAGTATATATCTCTAATATGTCATAGTCTCATTCTATGTAGAAGAACCTTATAATAGTATACGCTGATTTCCCTCTCTCAGCCTTTGTGCTATTGTCGTTATACCTTCAACATCTACATATTAAACCACAAAATACATTGTTATCATTTTAGCTTTAAAGAGTTAATTATTGTTTAAAGCTGTTAAAACGTCGGCAAAGTCATATATACACACACACACACACACACCCATTTATTATTTCCTATGCTCTTCATTATTTTGTATAGCTCTAGATTTCCTTCTGCTATCATTTTTTTTTCGATTTAGGGACTAACATTTCTTATAGTGCAGTCTTCTGGTGATAAATTCTTTCATAATTTGTATGTCTGAAGAAGACTATTTTTTCCTTCTTTTTGAAAGCTGATTTTCACTGGGCATAGAATTCTTGATTGTCAGGTGGGTTTTCTTTCAGAATTTTAAAGATTTTACTCCACTGCTTGCATTCTTTCCAATGAGAATTTTGCTATTATTCTTATATTTGATTCTATCTTCAAAATGTTTCTTTTTTCCCTCTGGCTGCTTTTAAGATTTTTCCCTTTCACTGATTTTAAGCATTTTGATTACAATGTGCCTTAGTAAATGGTGTACATGATTTTTATTTTTTCTTTTGTTTAGGGTTCATTCACCATCTTATATTTGTGGGTTTACAGTTTTCATCAAAGTTGGAAATTTTTCTGTCATATATTTTCAGATTTTTTTTCTTTCTTATGCTCTTTCCTTTCCTTCTTGGGACCTCCAATTTTGCATACTTTAGGCTTAATTTTATCTGTTAATATTTTTAAAAAATCCCTTTTTTTTCTTCATTTTGGATAATTTCTGTTGCTTTTTTCTTAAGTAATTTTTTTCTGCAGTGTAAAATATTCTGTTAATCATATCCAATGTCATTTTCATCTCAGATCTTTTTTCATGTCTATACTCTTAAATTGGATGTTTCATGTCTTCCATGACACTATTTATTGTACAGTCTTTTTTCTACATTCTTGAAAATACATAATATAGTTATAATAATTGTTTTAATGTCTTTCTCCACCATTTTTATCATGTCTTTCATTTTGGGGACTGTTCTATTAATTGATTTGTGTCTGGTTTTCCTGCTTTTTGGCATGCCTGTTAATCTTTTTTTTTTTTTTTTTTTTCCTCCTGGGACTTCATACGCACTTCATTTTATTTAATAACGTTCTCATTTATGTATCAAATTACTGTACAGAAATTTGACTTACCGGTACAGGTATAATAGGATGTGAGGTGTAGACAATGGGACAGTACAATTATAATAGTTTTATAACTTTTTTTGAAAGCAGTTTTGTTGAGATATACTCACATGCCATACAGTCCATCCAAAGTGTACAATCAACAGTTTTTAGTATATTCACAGAGTTGTACATTCATCACCACAATCAATTTTGGAACATTTTCATTACCCCTAAAAGAAAAACCCCTTTCTCCTCAGTAGTCACCCCTCAATCCCTCTATCCTTCCCCATCCCTACAGAACCACTAATCTATTTCTCTCTATAGATTTATTTATGTTTACCTTTTGGAATCGTACAATATGTAGTACTTTGTGTCTGGCTTCTTTCACTTAGCATAAGGTTTTTTTTTTTTTAATAACTTTTTTAGTTAGAGAAGTTGTAAGTTTATTATATAAAAGTCATGTAAAAATTACAGCAGTCCCATATACTCTCCTGTTGAAGAAACTTTACATTAGTATGCTACCTTTGCTACAATTGCTGAAAAAATATTAAAATAGTATTATTAACTATAGTCCATAGTTTATGTTAGGTATATTTTTTCTCATATACCACTTTGTATTAAGGTCGTACATTTGTTATCCATGAAAGGACATTCTTGTACTATTAACCCCAGTCCATTGTCCACAGCGGGTTTCACTGTGTTAAACAGTTCCATGTTTTGTCTTCTAACTTTCATTCTAGTAACATACATGACCCAAAACAACTCCTTTCAGCCACATTGACGTACATAATTCAGTGCTAATTACACTCACAGTAATGTGTTACCATCACCACCATCCGTTTCAAAACCTTTACAATCAACCTGAATAGAACTTCTGTACAAATTAAGCATCAGCACCTCATTCTGTACCCCCCACTCTATCCCCTGGTAAGCTTTATTCTAAATTCTAACTCTGAGTTTGCTTAATGTAATTAGTTCATATTAGTCAGATCATACAATATTTATCCTTTTATGTCTGACTTTTTTCACTCAGTATAATGTCCTCAGGGTTCATCCATGTCCATTGCATACATCAGGTCTTTATTCCTTTTTACAGCTGAATAATATTCTGTTGTTATGTATATAGCACATTTTTTTCATCCATTCATCGCCTGACGGACATTTGAGTTGCTTCCATCTTTTGGCAGTTGTGAACAATGCCGCTATGAACATCAGTGTGCAAATATCTATTTAAGTCCTGCTTTCAATTCTTCTGGGTATGTGCCTATTAGCGAGATTGCCAGGTTGTATGGTAATTCTATATTGAGCTTTCTGAGGAACTGCGAAACCATCTTCCACAGTGGCTGCACCATTTCTTTTTTTTTAACTGAGCAAAGGACAAGTTTACTTTTTTTTTTTTAATGCAGTTTTATTGAGATATATTCACATACCATAGAAACCATCCAAAGTATACAGTCACTGGCTCACAGTACCATCACATAGTTGGGCTGCACCATTTTACATTCCCACCAGCAGTGAATGAGTTGGTTCTATTTCTCTGCATCCTCTCCAACACTTGCAATTTTCTGTTTTTGTAATTTTAGCCATCCTAGTATGTGTGAAATGATATCTCATTGCAGTATTGATTTGCATTTCCCTAATAGCTGGCGATTTGGGCGTCTTCATATGCTTTTTAGCCATTTGTATCTCCTCTTTGGAGAAATGTATATTCAAGTCTTTTGCCCATTGTTAAACTGTTTTATTTGTCTTTTTATTGTTGAGTTGTAGGATTTCTTTTTATTTCTGGGTAGTAAACTCTTATCAAATATGTAATTTCCAAGTATTTTCTCCTATTGTTTAGGTTGTCTTTTCACTTTCATGACAAAGTTCTTTGATGTAAAAATTTTTTAAGTTTAAGGAGGTCACATTTATTTTCTTTTGTTGCTTGTGCTTTGGGTGTAAAGTCTAAGAAACCATTACCTGACACAAGATTCTGAAGATACTTCCCTATATTTTCTTCCAGGAGTTTTATATCCCTGCCTCTTTTATTTCCATCTTTGATCTATTTTGTGTTAAGTTTTGTATATGGTGTGATATAGGGGTCCTCCTTGATTCTTTTGCATAGATTTTTCAGTTTTCCCAGAACATTTGTTGAAGAAACTGTTTTTTCCCAATTGAGTGGACTTGGCAGACTTGTCAGAAGTCAGTTGACCACAGGTGTGAGGGTCTATTTCTGAACTTTCAATTTGATTCCATTGGTTGGTTTATGTATCCTTGTGCCAGTACCTTACTGTTTTAACCACTGTAGCTTTGTAGTAAGCCCTAAATGTGAGTCCTCCAACTTTGTTTATCTTTTTCGGGATGGTTTGGGCTATACAGGGCCCTTTAGGCTTCCAAATAAATTTGATAATTGGCTTTTCCATTTCTGCAAGATAGGCTGTTGGAATTTTTATTGGGATTGTGTTGAATCTGTAAATTATTTTGGGTAGAATTGATATCTTAACGATATTTAGTCTTCCAATCCATGAACACGGTATACCCTCGTGTTTATTTAACTTGTCTTTTATTTATTTTAGCAACATTTCGTAGTTTTCTCTGTATAAGTCCTTTACATCCTTGGTTAAATTTATTCATAGATATTTCATTTTTTTAGTTGCTGTTGTAAGTGGAATTTGTTTTCTTGATATCCTCCTCAGATTGCTCGTTACAAGTATATGGAAACACTACTGATTTTTGGATGTTGATCTTGTACCCCACCACTTAGCTAAATTTGTTTACTAGCTCTAGTAGCTTTACTGTTGATTTTTCGGGATTTTCTCTGTATAGGATCATGTTATCTCCAGATAGTGAAAGTTTTACTTCTTTCTTTCCAGTTTGGTTGCCTGTTATTTCTTTTTGTTGCCTATTTGCTCTGCCTAGAACTTCCAGTACTATGTTGAATAACAGGTCAGCATCCTTGTCTTGTTCCACATCTTAGAAGGAAAACTTTCAGTCCTTCACCATTGAGTATGATGTTAGCTGTGGGTTTTTCATATATGTCCTTTATCATGTTGAGGAAGTTTCCTTCTATTCCTATTTTTCTAAGTTTTTTTATCAAGAGAAAATGCTGACTTTTGTGAAGTGCCTTTTTGCGTCCATTGAGATGATCATGGTTTTTTCTCCTTTGATTTGTTAATGTGGTGTATTACATTAATTGATTTTCTTTTGTTGAACTACTCTTGCATACCTGGAATAAAACGTACTTGATCATGATGTATACTTCTTTTAATGTGCTGTTGTATTTGATTTGCAAGTATTTTGTTGAGGATTTTTGAATCTATATTCATAAGAGATATTGACCTGTAATTTCCTTTTCCTGTATTATCTTTATCTGGCTTTGGTATGAGGGTGATTTGGGCACCATAGAATGAGTTAGGTAATGTTTACTCCTGTTCAGTATTTGGAAGAGTCTGAGCAGAACTGGTATTAATTCTTTTTGGAATGATTGGTAGAATTCACCTGAAGCCATCTGGCCTTGTTCTTTTCTTTGATGGGAGGTTTTTTGTTTTTTGTTTTTTTCAGTTTTATTGAGATGTATTCACATATCATACAGTCATCCATGGTGTACAGTCAACTAACTGTTCACAGTACCATCATAATAATTGTGCATTCATCACCCCAATCTATTTTTTTGAACATTTTCCTTATACAAAAAAATGAAAATAAGAATAAAAAATAAAAGTTAAAAGAACACCCAAATCATCCCCCCCCCCTATTTTTCATTTAGTTTTTGTCCCCATCTTTCTACTCATCTATCCATACACTGGTTAAAGGGAGTGTGATCCACAAGGCTTTCACAATCACACTGTCACCCCTTGTAAGCTATGTTGTTATACTTACTTCTTCAAGAGTCAAAGCAACTGGGTTGCAGTTTGATAGTTTCAGGTATTTACTTCTAGCTGTTCCAGTACATTAAAACCTAAAAAGGATCATCTATTTAGTGCATAAGAGTGCCCACCGAGTGACCTCTCGACTCCATTTGGAATCTCTCAGCCACTGAAACTTTATTTTGTTTCATTTCGCATCCCCCTTTTGGTCAAGATGTTCTCAATCCCACAGTGTCTGGTCCGTATTCATCCTCGGAGTCATATCCTGTTTTGCCAGGGAGATTTACATCCCTGGGAGTCAGGTCCCATGTCGGGGGAGGGCAGTGAGTTCACCTGCCAAGTTGGGTTAGCTGGAGAAAGAGGGCCACATCTGAACAACAAAGAGGAACTCAGGGGGAGACTCTTAAGCACAGTTATAAGCAGGTTTGGCTTCTCCTTTGCAGTAATGATCTCCATAAGGGCAAGCCCCAAGAGAGAGGGCTCAGTATATCAAACTGCCAGTCCTCCATGTTTGTGAGAACATCAGCAACAATCCAGGTGAGGAAGCCCAACACTTCCATGTTTTTGTTATTGGGAGGTTTTTGATGACTGATCCTATCTCTTTACTTGTAATTGGTCTGCTGAGATCTTCTATTTCTTGTAAAGTCAGTATAGGTTGTTTGGGTGTTTGTAGGAATTTATCCATTTCATCTAGATTGTCTAATTTGTTGGCATTCAGTTGTTTGTGGTATCTTCTTATGATCGTTTTTATTTCTGTGGTCACTGGTAGTGCCCCCCTCCCATTTTATTTTACTTTTTTATTTATTTTATTGATTTCACTTATTTGCATCTTCTCTTTTTCTTTGTCAGTCTAGCTAAGGGTTTGTCAATTTTATTGATCTTTTCAGAGAACCAACTTTTGGTTATTTCTCTCTCTGCTTTTTTTATTCTCAATTTCATTTATTTCTGCTCTCATCTTTGTTATTTCTTTCCTTCTGCTTGGTTTGGGTTTAGTTTGCTGTTCCTTTTCTAGTTCCTCCAGGTGTGCATTTAGTTATTTGATTTTAGCTCTTTCTTTTTAAATGTATGTGTTTAGGGCTATAAATCTCCCTCTCAGCACTGCCTTCTTTGCATCCTGTAATTTTTGATATGTTGTGTTCTCGTTTTCGTTCATCTCAAGATATTTACTGATTTCCTTTGCAGTTTATTCTTTGACCCGCTGATTGTTTGAGAGAATGTTATTTAACTTCCATATGTTTGAAGATTTTCCAATTCTCCACCAGTGATTGTTTTCCAGTTTCATTCCATTATGTTCAGAGAAGATGCTTTGTATGATTTCAGTCTTTCAAAAGTTATTGAAACTTGTTTTGTGACTCATCATATGGTCTGTCCTGGAGAATGATCCATGTGCATTATCTTTGTTTTCCCTCTTAATATTGTTTTTGTCCCACTTGACTGCTTTATATTTTGCAGGTCCATTATCAGGAAATATGCCTTTTTCTTGTTCAATTGTTTTCTGTTTCTTATATGAATTAACAGGTAGAGTTGTGTATTAAGGATACTTTGCTATTGTCTTTTGCATTTACCCTTCTGGTTACCTTACTAATGATCATCATTTCTTCACTGTACTCCAGGGCACTCTCTCCTGTCTTTTCCTTTCAACCTGCAGAACTCCCTTAGTAATTCTTATAGGGCAGGTCTCTTGTTGATGAACTCTCTCAGTTTCTGTTTATCTGTGAATATTTTAAATTCTCCCTCATTTTTCAAGGACAGTTTTGCTGGTTAAAGAATTTTTGGCTGGTAGTTTTTCAGTTGTTAAATGTATCATACCACCACCTTCTCGCCTCTGTGGTTTCTGGTGAAAAATCGGGATTTGGTTTTATTGAGGATCTCTTGTATGTGATGAATCACTTTTCTCTTGCTGCTTTCAGACTTCTCTTTACTCTTGGCATTTGATATTCTGATTAGTATGTTTCTTGGAGTAGTTCTATTAGGATTTATTCTGTTTGGAGTACATTGCACATCTTGGGCATGTATATTGATGTCTTTCATAAGGTTTGGGAATTTTTCAGCCATTATTTGCTCAAATATTCTTTCAGCCCCCTTTCCCTTCCTTTCTCTTTCTGGGACACCATTGATACATATGTTTGTGCACTTTGTGCAGACACTCAAATCCTTGAGACACTACTCAAATTTTTCTGTTTTCTTTCTCTGCTTTCTCTTCTTCTGGTATGATTTTGATTGTCGTCTTCTAGTTCATTGATTCTTTCTTTTGCTTGTTCATATCTGCTGTTGTATGCATCTCGTGTATTTTTTAATCTCTGTTATTGTGCCTTTCATTCCCATAATGCTATGTTTCTTTCTATATTTTCAAATTATTCTTTATGCTCACATATTGTCTTCTTAATATCTTTTATCTCCTCATGCAGATTTTCCTACATCTCCTTGAATTGATTTAGGGGATTTGTTTGAACATCTTTGTTTAGTTCCAACTTCTGAGTCTCCTTTGAAGTTTTAATTTGTTCCCTTGACTGAGCCATATCTTCCTGTTTTTTAGTATAGCTTATAATTTTTCCTGATGTCTAGACTTCTGATTATCTTGCTGAGCTAACTCTGAATGTCTGTTCCTCCCTTCTTTTTAGGGTTTTATTATTGATTGGCTTTGTGTTAAGGCTCTTCTTTGATGCTTGGTCTAAATTATTCTAAACATTTAGAATGGCCCATGTTTAACTGTTGAGATTTTCTCAGCTCTTCTTCATCTGATTCTTGCCTTGGATATAAAGTGCAGTTTTTAAGATTGCACTTTTTTTTGCAATTGTTTCACCTCCAGGAGAGAGCTTCCTTTCTTCTCTTTCTTCTCTGGGACTCTTGATCTGTTCTGTTTGTTTTTGTGCAGACTTTGCTCCCTAGCTCCTATGATTTGTTTAAGTAGTCTCTCTCCCTCATGCTCCATTTACTTTTCAGTTCTGGGCCCAACCTGTCTTATAGTAGTTCAGTCTAATCCCCTTTTATTTCCTGTGAGGCTTTTATGCCTCCAGTTTCTTCCCCATTAGGATATCCCACCCCAGGGAGGCAGATGGAGTCGATCCAGAAAGATAGATCACTTCAGAAAAGTCCATGTAGGTGGTCCAGCCAGCTGAACCTGGATTTGGTGAGGTCATAGCAGAACTTGCCAGCATTTATATCTTGGTCTCTTTTTTTTTTTCCCCCTCATACCTCCACGACCACCACCCACAGACCCTTTTGTATGCAGCACTCCTCAGCAGCTTTCTTCCTTCTTGGGTCTCTTTGGACTTAGGTCCCTGTGCCTGGATATGTGTAGAGTTCTAATTCACTGCTTTGAGTCTTTCTGCAGTCTCTGTCCATGATGGGAGGGACCCAGGCCTTGCTGCCTCTGTGCAACTCCCAAGCTGTTCATAAACAAGACAGTGGGAGGGGAATGGGAACTGATTGTTGGTCCAGGATGGAATTTTCCTACCTGATATTTTTCTTTTTCTTTGATTCAGCGTTTGTGGAATCTTTCCAGTCTCTCCCATCCTCCAGAGTTCTAAACAAGTGGAATTTGTTCTTTTATTTACTGAATCTCTGGGGAGGCTTTTTTAGTTTGTCTTTAAGTCACCATGTTGATGACATCACTTCCCCTGGTAATTTGGATTGGATGCCAGACACTGTGAATTTTACCTTGTTGAGTGCTGAATTTTTTTGTATTCCTATAAATATTATTGAACTTTTTTTCTGGACACAATTAAGTATCTTGGAAGCAGTTTGATCTTTCCATGGCTTGCTTTTTATTAGTCATTTACAGTGCACTAAGGCACATCATAATATAGTCTTTAGTCTATAGCTGTGTTTTCCCCACTATTGAGACAATGCCCTTTTGAGGATTCTGAGATCCTGTAAATTAAAAGGTTTTTTTGTTCTGGTTTTATAGAAATACAAACTATTTCTGGCCCTGTGTGAACTTGGGATGCTGTCCTTGCTTCTTTCAAGTGCTCCTTTTTTCATCGTTGGATAATTTCCTTATACGTAGGTTTCAATCATTGCTCCATTGAACACCCTTAGGGGACCCTCTCCAAAGCTTTCTCTATGGGCAGCACTCTTCGCTCCTCTCCTTTCCCTGGAAACTGTCTACTCTGTAAGCTCGGCCAATCATAGAGCTCATCTTGTTTCCCCTTAATTAGGTATCACTGTCTGACATTTCAGTGTCTAAAAACAGTTATTTCATGTAGTTCTTGTTTTTTTATTAGTTTTAGGCAAAACTTTTGGCTAGAAGCAGAAGTGTAATTGCATGTATTTGAAAAAAAAAATCTTAGTGAAGGATCAAAGCAAAGATAAAGTCATTGGCAGAATTAGGTAATGGCCTGCAGCCTGGTGTTCTGGAAAGATAATCCCTTGTTGGAAGCTGGCTATGTTTATTCTAATGCATGGAAAAAAAAAGTAAATAGGAATAGATGCTTTCTCATAAAAGTCATCTATGTTTCTTGTTTTATCTTTCTCTAGGGTGGTTGTAGTAAAGGTTATTTATGGAAAAATTATGGAAATATATCAAGAATAATTGTAATGATCAAATTATTGTGGACTAAAGACTGAAAAAATATCCAGGTTTTTCTTCCTGCTGGGATGATTTCCCCAGTCATAGTCTTTTGGTATTTACAGAGATCTGTGCTATAAGCGGTAACTTTTCTTTCACAGATAGACTTTTCTTTCTAATAGAATTAAGTTTCTCCTTAGAAAATTAGTCAGATAATTACTCATAAGGAGTTGGAAGTTAATAATAAAGACAAATCTGTGAAATTTCTGAAGGTAATGTGGGTTAAGAAGATGTTTTACTTGGAAACCTCTTGCTCAGAACAGTCTGAATATACTGTTGATAATATGTCTGGATTTATGAAACGGTTAAAATAATGAAATGGGAATATTTTAGTGAGTTTATGATTCAGACTTGGTTGTGGTCAAATGTGTTTGGGAAGTTATTTTCTCAAAAGACTTCTTTGAACTAATATTATGTTCAAGTAAGGTCAATTCTTTTGAGTTATAGAGAATGTCATCTGACAGAATACATCAGAAATCCCAGTTACGTGGAAATCTTGATTATAGAGCAGGGGAAAAAAAGTTTGAAGGTTATATCAATGCATCTTTTCAATAATAAAGCATACAGAGGTGGATTCCTGGAAAGGAACATTAGCAGACTGACCTGGCCATGTTAAATGTAAGGCTTTGAGCCCATGTGAACCAAGAAATAGAAGCACAATTTTGAACTGCTATTCAAATGACTTCTGTAATATACTACTAAGATTATAGTTTTAATGTATATAGAGAATTAAAATCATTATCATTGCACGTAGGCCTTTTCAGGGGCCAGTAATCCTTGTCCTTGTGAAAATCTACTAAGGTAAAAGATACTCTGTAATGTTATGCTAACAAACCATAAACAATGTAATCATTTAAAACTAATGTTCAGGAGAGATTTATAAATTCAACAGTAATCTTAAGTATTTCTGAAAACCTGGTGTTTTTTATTTCTGACTATTCCAATTCCCAAATAACTTTAGTATGTATAAGGTGGGAAAGAGGAAAATATTAAAGATTCGAAACCTTAAGGTTTCCTACATTATATATCATCTACTCTTAAATATCTATTTCTTGGATTATTCCTGGCAATGTAAATGTTCCCTACAACATACCTTACCATCTGTCATTGACATGAGTTGGCATGTGCTCTAGGAGTACAAACTGATATATATGAATCAAATTAAAATATTAGAAAGATAAATAGGCTTGGTTAATTCAAGTTATTCTTTATTTAGGTAGTCCATGGTCTGAACTAGATGACATACTATTCAAAGTTCCAGATTGATTCCCCTTTCCTCACTAGAATGCACATACACATACCTATACGTATACACATTTAAAAATTTACACCCACACTTCCCTCCAATATTTCATGCAGTTACTCTAAATAATAAACATTTATTATCTTGAACATCTACAATAACTTTCTTCACTTGTGAATAAGCATCCGTTTACAATAGGATTTTTTTCTTTTTTTACTTTTTTACTTGATCATTTTTAAAAGTTAATGTCTATTATACCTTAAGTCTTATGTTCTTAAAGTTAACCTGGTATATTCACAGAGCCAAATATGAACTTGGAAGGAGGGTATGATACCAAATTAAACATGATTTAAGTTGTTCTTTTCCTTAATAACTTCAGAAAAAGGGCAAGGCAACTTTTGGTCTCTTGAATTCTGCCAGACTCTTCATATTTACACCTACAGAATATAGTGGAACAGGAGTTTAAAGGGATCAAGGAATGTTGACACTTGATTTGAAGACATTGTAATTTGTGACTCAGGTGGGAAGAGATTATAATAAAAAGCATAGTAGACTACCTGGATTTTGAATCCTGGCTATACTAACTTGTTAGCTATGTTATTTATTAAGTAGTGTAAGTCTCTTAGCCTCTCAGCATTAATTTCTCCATCTGTAAAATGATAATGATAATACCCAACATGGAGCTATGATTGTAAAGATCAAATGTGTAATAATGTATGTAAAGTATGATACATATGAAGCAGTCGATAAGTATTGGCTAATGTTAGTGGGTTAGGCTGCCTGTAGACCTAGTTTCTTCATTTGTAAATGAGAGGGTTGGACTCTTCAAATTTGTATTGGTATTTGTGTAAACAAATATAAAATTTCACAGCTTTACATGGTAAAATTCAAAATGATTACTGTATGCCTTAGGGGTCATCTGATCTACCTTCAGAATTTTACAGAAACTGGGGCCTAGAGGCTTTGCTTGCCCAAGGTCATGTGGTTTGGTGGTAGTAGTGTCAAGTGAAAATGGAGATTTCTTTTTTATTCTTTAGATCTTTTAAAGATACTGTACTCTTTTCCTTTTATAATTGGTTAAATTATCAACATTTATTGAGGCTATACTGTGTACATGAAACTATATTTGGCACATGTGGTGGAACAACACAGGAAGCATGTACAAGTTAATGTAAAGCATGGCTTCTACCTTGCAGGATCTTAATAATCCCTTCTTACCTTACTTAAGTTATTTTCCTGAGATAACTAAGCATTTTATTGAGCCTGCAAATGTGAATTCCTGACTCGATTGTTTTAGAGTGAATATGATTTTTTTTTTTCTTCTGCCTCTACTAAAGAGGAGAATTTACTGGAGAAATTTGAGTTCAATTAAAAACATTTTCATGAGAATGCCATAGTGCTTGAATGTACTACTTTTATTTATAATAAGTGGCCTAATGCTAGACTAAAGCTAGTAAAAATAGCTAGAATACTTTTTGAAATTTTAAGCATTGAAGATTAAACATTATTTTCTTTTTTCATCTTAGGGTACAGTCAGTGGTGTGCTGCTAGTTACACCAAATAATATAATGTTTGATCCACATAAAACTGACCCCTTGGTTCAAGAGAATGGCTGTGAGGAATATGGCATCATGTGTCCAATGGAAGAGGTGATGTCAGCCGCAATGTACAAAGAAATTTTGGATAGCAAAATAAAGGAATCCTTATCCATGTAAGAGTGGTATTTGTATTCCTTTGTAATCTTATTGCATCTAGATAATTGACCCTGGTCTAATATTCAGATATTTTTATTAGTTTTATTATAGCTGCCTTTTATTTTATCAGCTTTGAAATAAAAATGCATGTAGTATTGAAAAGATTGTTCTTAATGTACCTATAATAGTTAGGAATTGTTTTAGACTTATATTTATATATTTGGCCAAACAACAGATATTTGAAAAGTAGCCTATAGAACTCATTTAATTCAGTGTTTACCAACCCTATTTATTCAAGAACACAGTCCAAAATTCTAAGTTACCTCAGTAATCATCATCAGTGGTAGTTTTCAAAGCTTCCTTGGAAGTTCCTGAGAACTTGGGAATGAGATTTGGAGGAAGTCACATGAGCAAACACCTGACATTGCTATAACCAAAAAACCAGAGTAGCTTTGTTTTTATTTTTTTATATATTTTGCACCCTTCTGCCTTGGAGACATAATAAATATAGAAGGAAAAAAAACACAAGATGTATAGTTATGTAGAGTTAACCTTGGAATATACTGGTCAGGGAATTTGTGTGATGCTGATAGCAAAGGTATGAGACTACATGTCAGGCATAGCTTTTGAAAGTAATATGCCTGACCAGAGTAATGACCAGAGAGAAAGGGAGGAATGAAAAAAAAAAGTGCATATATATGTGTATAAAAGATAATTATACAAAGAAAGATAAGAAAAAGTAGAAAGGAATAAAATTATTATGTAACAGAATTCCCCAGGCCCTCCATACATGACTTTGTCAACAGTTTAAAAATTGGCTTCGCTTTAACTGATACTGATATCTATATCTCTGAATTAGTCTACAGGGATGTGGATGGCTATTTTGTTTTAAACTAACCCTTGAGGGGCAGAACCACTTACACAGAAGAGCAAATTGTTTTTGTTTCTGAGGCAGACTTCATGCATTGCCAGTGTGATCTGTGATAGACTTAAAAGCTCTTTTTCAGAAAGTTTCCACCTAATACACCTTCTACTCAACAGAGATCATTTTGAATTGGTAAACTGATCTTTAAGAGGAGTAGATAATTCCTAGGAGGTGTCAATATTCTCTACTGTAAATTATTTAATAGATCATTATCAAAAGTCAATTTCAACAAATAGGAATTATTGGCAGTTTGTGGAGGAATGAGACAAAGATGAAGGATTGAAGTATTAAAAGAGATAGAGGAATTATATTTTGGGTCATTGGTGCGATTCACTCTGTTGCCCCACTTTTCTATTTGTATTATGATACCTTGAGATTCTCTTATTCTGAGAGATCCGTAACTATTCTGCCAGAATGGATAGAGCTCCTCGTCTTGCAAACCACTGATTTATCATTCAGAGTGTCACCTAGAAAGATAATGCATTTGATCCAAACACTTAAAAAATTTCTTCAAAAAGAAAAATCTTTAAGTCCCACCTTACAAATTGATTAAAAACAAATATTTGACACTAAAAAAAGCAAGCAATTTTGCAGAATAATGTCTTGTATGGCAAAAATAAGTAGAAGTTTTGATTGGTTTTCTTCTGTCTCTTGCTGCTTGGGAAGTCACTTTCTGAAACTAATTGATCAATAGCAGCATTATTAGCATAAATAAATGTTTAGCTTTTCAGAATATTAACTGAAGAGTACAGCACTTTTCTAAATATATATCCTATTAGGTTTGTTAACTTTATCTCTTACCTTAGGGTCTTATAAAGTCTATCAGATACAGTTTCTCAATCTTTTTTGCAAGTTTTAAGACCCAATATATGTAGTTTGAGTGAATCACCAGTAGATGACACTATTGTATATTTAATGGAATAAATCAGATGCTTGTGTTCTTAAAGTGAATGACATACGAAGGAGCCAAAGATATGAATTAGACTTCAACTAATTAATATTCTCTTAAAAAATGAATTTTACCTATCCCACTTATAAAAAAAATACATGCTTGTCATAGAAAATTTGGAAAATATCAAAAAGTAAAACCAAAGGAAAAGAGTTATCCAGCTTCACCAACCAAGAAAACAGATTACTTTCCATGTTGTCTTACTTTCCAGGTTTTTCTTCTCAGCGCATTTTTACATTATACTGTATACGCATAAATGTTAATACTCTTTTCCACTGAGAACTCATACAATGTCCATTATATCCATTTCCAAATATCACAGACTGCGTGTAATCAACATTTTAAATTTCATGTTCTGGATGTTTGCAATACCTCTTTACAGAATTTTAACTTTTGACTATTAGTGCTTAAATGTACCAATGCTATTAAATATGGAAATCTGGGTTCAGTTATGAACCAGTGAGCTATCTAATATCTAAGCTTTTTAGCGAAAAAGTTCTCTGAGAACTTTATTAAGAGTTGTTGCTGGAAGTCTGAAGAGTTCCTCTATTAAGTATTTTTGCCTCAATTCTACTCAGTTTGGCTTTTAGCCTTATATTTGCGCGATGTATTTTAGTTTAACCTCTAGTTGAATGTAGATACACATTGAGAACGTGTGTGTGTGTTTGTGTGATCAGTCAGTATATTTGTACTTTTAGGAGATTCAGAATTTCAATCAAAACTTATCAGAGTTTATTTTCCATATTCCATCAGTGAATAAATTTTAGTTTGGAATTGTAGCTTTACTCAGAACCTTTTTCATTGAATTCTCTGCAAGTAGATTTCCTGCAAGGAGCTCTTACATGGATGTTTCCCACATCTCATGCAATTGAAGCAAAAGTTTGACTTAATAATTTGGTCTGTTTTTAGTATCCTGTTAAGAGATATTTGTAAGAAAAGCCTTCAGAGTAATTTTAATTCAGTGTTAAGTTTGTGGAAAGTAAAATACTATAATTTTTAAAGTCTAATACCTTATTCTTGTTTACTGACAGAGAGATAGATCAGTTATCAGTAAGAGATATCTGCCATTTGAAGAAAATGACAAGAAGTAATACAGATGAAATAGACTCAAGAATCTGTGATGCAGGAAATGATAGTGCCAGCACTGCTCCCAGGAGCACTGAGGAGTCTCTTTCTGAAGATGTGTTCACAGAATCAGAACTCTCTCCTATACGAGAGGAGCTTGTCTCTTCAGATGAGCTGCGACAAGATAAATCTTCTGGTGCGTCATCAGAATCTGTGCAGACTGTCAATCAGGCTGCAGCAGAATGTTTGACAGTCAACTCAGAGTCTATTAGTACTCCTGGTCACTTACAATCCAATACTGGACATGAGGTTGGGACGTTATCTCATAATACTGATTTAAATAATCTTGAAATGGCTATAAAAGAAGGAGATCAGGTTACAGATAGTTTCCAAGAAACATCAGGCCCTGAAGAACAAAGCGCAAGTATAAAAGGTAGTACAGACCAGGATTTTCTTCTCCCTGAGGATTCACTACACCAAGGAGAGAATGAAAAAGAAAGTATGTTTTGTGGTGAGGTGACAGAATTTAAACAAAAACAAATTGTCAACAAAGGAAAACTAGGAAAAGAAGAAAATCAGGAATCAGAGACAGAGGTAGAAGAGCTCCGTAAACTCTGGAAAACCCATACTATGCAACAAACTAAACAGCAAAGGGAAAATATTCAACAGGTGTCACAAAAAGAAATTAAGCATAAAATTGCAGCTGCTGATGGACATGTAGAAGGTAAGTGTTAAAGAGTATATAGTTTTTTATCATTTCTTGCTGTTGGAAAAGCTGCTATAAGGCCACTCTGAAGAGTAGGCAAGTGGTCCTTCACTGATATTACCCTGGTTACATGTAGACTGTCTTTTCCTTTCCTTTCCCACAGGTGGATTTTATACATGTTGAACCATGTCACCATTTTAAACATTCCTAACTCTCACTGCAATCTATTTTAAATAGTTTTTCTCTTGAGAGTACATACAAGTTCTAATACCTTTCATTTCTCTACTTTCTCTTTCAATTCTTGGTCTGTTACCTCTTGACACATGTAATGTCCTAATTGCGATATGTAATTGTCGAAGTTGTATTTGTAGTACATTTAAATCCCAACTTTTAAAAAAAAACACAATTAAGACATTAAAGTCCATTTCTAAGACTCTTCATTGTGTCCAAAAGTTCCATCATTTTTTTTTTAGGGTATTTTTTTTAACTTATTTATTTATTAAGATTTATTCACACACAATACAGTCATCCAAAGTATATAATCCACTGATCACAGTACCATCATATAGTTGTTCATTCATCACCTGATTTATTTTTTTTAACATTTTCCTTTTACCAGAAAAAGTGAAAGTAAGAATAAAAAAATAAGAGTAAAAACAACACCCAAATTGTCCCCCCCACCCTAATTTTCCTTTAATTTTTTTTGCCCCCATTTTTCTACTCATCCATCCAGACACCGGACAAAGGGGAGTGTGGTCCACATGGCTCTCCCAATCACATTGTCAGCCCTCATAAGCTACATTTTTATACAATCATCTTCAAGATTCAAGGGTTCTGGGTTGTCATTGATAGTTTCAGGTATTTACTGCTAAGTATGCCAATTCCTTAGAACCTAAAAAGGGTTGTCTATATTGCACGTAAGAATGCCCACCAGAGTGACCTCATGGCTCCTTTTGGAATATCTCTGCCACTGAAGCTTATTTCATTTCCTTTCATATCCCCCTTTTGGTCAAGAAAATGTTCTCCATCCCACAATGCCGGGTCTAGATTCCTCCCCAGGAGTCATATTCCACTTTGCCAGGGAGATTTACTCCCCTGGGTGTCAGAGCCCACGTAGTAGGGAGGGCAGTGATTTCACCTGCCAAGTTGGCTTAGCTAGAGAGAGAGGGCCACATCTGAGCAACAAAGAGGCATTCGGGAGGAGAATCTTAGGCACAATTATAAGCAGGCCTAGCCTCTCCTTTGCAGTAACAGGCTTCCCAAGGGCAAGTCCCTTGATAGAAGGTTCAGCACATCAAACCACCAGTCCTCAATGTTTGTGAGCAAATATCTTTTCATATCTTTTGCCCATCCAGGTGGGGAAGCCCAACAGCTCTGCATTTTCCCCCAGCTCCTCAGAGGGGCTCTGCATATTTTTTTCATTTTTTTTTTTTAACTATTAACTGTATCAAAAAATTAAAAAAAAAAAAAAAATACAATAAAAAAAAAAAACATTTCAGACAATCCAAAACAAAGGAATAAGACAACTAACCTAAAATAACTACATTACTTTCAACATGTTCCTACTCTACCCCAAGAAAAAGAAAGACAGATAACCTAAGATAACAACGTTTCTGTGAAGTTGTTCCTACCATACACACCAGAAATTAACAAACCATAGTCATTCTTGAGCATTTCCGGAACATTAAATTCACCCACGATATCTTATCTGTTATAAGGTTATTGTTCCCCCTTCACTAATTGCTATCTATTGCTAGGTCCCCTACATTCTACATTATAAACCATTTATTTTACATTTTTCAATGTTCACATTAGTGGTAGCATATAATATTTCTCTTTTTGGCCTGGCTTATTTCGCTCAGCATTATATCTTCAAGGTTCATCCATGTTGTCACATGTTTCAAGACATCGTTCGTTCTTACAGCTGCGTAGTATTCCATCGTGTGTATGTACCACATTTTATTTATCCACTCATCTCTTGAAGGACATTTGGGTTGTTTCCATCTCTTGGCAATTGTGAATATTGCTGCTATGAACATTGGCATGCAGATGTCTGTTCGTGTCACTGCTTTCAGATCTTCCGGGTATATACCGAGAAGTGTGATTGCTGGATCAAAGGGTAACTCTATATCTAGTTTTCTAAGGAACTACTTGACTGTCTTCCAGAGTGGCTGAACCATTTTACAGTCCCACCAACAGGGAATAAGAGTTACAGTTTCTCCACATCCTCACCAGCATTTGTACTTACCTGTTTGTTTAATGGCAGCCATTCTAATTGGTGTGAGATGATATCTCATTGTGGTCTTAATTTGCATCTCCCTAATAGCTAGTGAAGCTGAACATTTTTTCATGTCTTTTTTGGCCATTTGTATTTCCTCTTCAGAGAACTGTCTTTTCATATCTTTTGCCCGTTTTATAATTGGGCTGTCTGTACTATTGTCATTGAGTGGTAGGATTTATTTATATATGCAAGGTATGTCTTTTATCAGATACATGGTTTCCAAAAATTTTTTCCCATTGAATTTGCTGCCTCTTCACCTTTTTGACAGATTCCTTTGAGGTACAGAAACTTTTAAGTTTAAGGAGTTACCATTTATCTTTTTTTTTTCCTTTTGTTGCTTCTGCTTTGGGTGTAAGGTCTAGAAAGTGACCGCCTAATACGAGGTCTTGAAGATGTTTCCCTACATTATCTTCTAGGAGTTTTATGTTGAGGGCTTTAACCCATTTTAAGTTAATTTTTGTGTAGGGTGTGAGTTAGGGGTCCTCTTTCATTCTTTCGGATATGGATATACAACTCTCCCAGCCCCATTTGCTGAAAAGACTGTTATGTCCCAGTTCACTGGCTTTGGGGGCCTTATCAAATCTCAGTCAACCGTAGATCTGGGGGTCTATCTCCAAATTCTCAATTTGATTCCATTGATCAGTATGTCTATCTTTGTGCCAGTACCATGCTGTTTTGACTACTGTGGCTTTATAATAAGCTTCAAAGTCAGGGAGTATGAGTCCTCCCCCTTCATTTTTCTCTTTTAGAGTGTTTTTAGTAATTCAAGGCATCTTCCCTTTCCAAATAAATTTGATAACTAGCTCTTGCAGGTCTGCAAAGTAGGTTGTTGGAATTTTGATAGGGATTGCATTGACTCTATAGATGAGTTTGGGTAGAAGTGATATCTTAATGACATTTAACCTTCCAATCCATGAGCGTGGAATATTTTTCCATCTTTTAAGGTCCCTTTCTATTTCTTTTAGTAGAGTTATGTAGTTTTCTTTGTATAGGTCAGTTTATTCCTAGGTACTTGATTTTTTTAGTTCCTGTTGAAAATGATAACTTTTAACTGAGTGTCTCTTTGGTCATTTCCAGTGTATAGAAACATTACTTACTTTTGTGCATTAATCTTGGATCCCGCTACTTTGCTAAATTTCTTTATTAGCTCTAGTAGCTATGTCGTCGATTTCTCAGGGTTTTCCAGATATAAGAGCATATCATCTGCAAATAATGACAGTTTTACTTCTTCCTTTCCAATTTGGATGCCTTTTATTTCATTTTCTTGCTGGATTGCCCTGGCTAGCACTTCTAGCACAATGTTGAATAACAGTGGTGACGGCAGGCATCCTTGTCTAATTCCTGATCTTAGAGGGAAGGCTTTCAGTCTCTTGCCATTGAGTACTGTGCTGGCTGTGGGTTTTTCATATATGTTCTTTATCATATTGAGTAAGTTTCCTTCAATTCCTACCTTTTGAAGTGCTTTTATCAAGAAGGGATGTTGGATTTTGTCGAATGCTTTTTCAGCATCTATTGAGATGATCATTTGATTTTTCTCTTTTGATTTGTTAATGTGTTGTAATACATTGATTGATTTTCTTATGTTGAACCATCCTTGCATGCCTGGAATGAACCCCACTTGGTCATGGTGCATGATTTTTTTAATGTGTCTTTCGATTCGATTTGCAAGTATTTTGTTGAGAATTTTTCCATCTATATTCATTAGGGAGATTGGCGTGTAGTTTTCCTTTCTTGTAGGATCTTTGCCTGGTTTGGATATTACAGTGATGTTAGCTTCATAAAATGTGTTAGTAGTATTCCATTTTCTGCAATGTTTTGAAAGAGTTTAAGTAAGATTGGTGTCAGTTATTTCTGGAAAGTTTGGTAGAATTCCCCTGTGAAGCCATCTGGCCCTGGGCATTTATTTGTGGGAAGCTTTTTGATGACTGATTGGATCTCTTTGCTTGTGATTGGTTGGTTGAGGTCTTCTGTTTCTTCTCTGGTCAGTCTAGGTTGTACATATGTTTCCAATAAATTGTCCATTTCCTCTACATTATCTCATTTGTTGGCATACAGTTCATAGTATGCTCTTATAATTTTTTTAATTTCCTTGGGATCTGCAGTAATGTCACCACTCTCATTCATTATTTTGTTTATTTGGGTCTTCTCTCTTTTTGATTTTTTTTTTTTTATACAGGTGTTTTAGTTTATTGGATGCATATTAGGTACACAGTTAAAAAATTAAATTCCTACTCTCCAGAAAAAAAGACAATTTATAGAACAAAGCTAACTGCTATTATACAAATGGAAGTAATGACCATAAATAAAAGATGAAATATGTGATATTCTATCACATTCATTTGTTTTTTTTTTGTTTGTTCCTTTTTTTTTTAATTGAAATTGTTTGGATATCATACAACTAACCAAAGACCCAAAGCATACAATCAATTGCCCACGGCACCACCATACAGCTGTGCATCCATCAACACAATTAATTTTTTTTCCCAATTTTTAGAATATTTTCACTATTCCAGAAAAGAAATAAAGACAAAAAAAAGGAAACTCAGATCCTCCCATATCCCTAACCACGCCCCCCTCTATTATTGATTCATAGTTTTGGTATAGTACATTTGTTACTGTTGATGAAAGCATGTTAAAATGCTACTAACTGTAGTATATAGTTTGCATTAGGTATATATTTTTTCCCTATATGCCTCTCTATTATTAACTTCTAGTTATAGTGACATACATTTGTTCTAGTTCATTAGAGAGATTTCTAATATTTGTACAGTTAATCACGGACATTGTCCACCACAAGATTCACTGTTTTATACATTCCCGTCTTTTAACCTCCAACTTTCCTTCTAATGACATGTGTGACTCTGAGCTTCCCCTTTCCACCACCTTCACACACCTTTCAGCACTGTTAATTATTCTCATAACATGCTACCATCACCCCTGTTCCTTTCCAAACATTTAAGTTCACCCTAGTTGAACATTCTGCTCATAATAAGCAACCGCTTCCCATTCTTTAGCCTCATTTCTATATCCTGGTAACATATTTCGAGTCTGGTAACTAATTTTATAATTAGTTCATATCAGTGCGACCCTGCAATATTTGCCTTTATGTGTCTGTCTTATTTCACTCAATATAGTGCCCTTAAGGTTTCTTCTTCAACCCATTTCTTTTAAGATGGTTTTGTTCGCACACTATACATTCCTTCCTAAGCAAACAATTGTTGGTTCCCCGTATAGTCACGTATTTATGTATTGAGCACCATTGCCACTCTATATAAGGACATCTCCATTTCTTCCACAAAGAGGAAGAGTCAAAGAAGACGGAGAGGCAAAAGAAAAAGAGAAAGAGAGAAAAACAAACAAACAAACAAACAAAAAAATCTTGACAGCTAGAAAGCGACAAAAGGAAAGACAGCATTAACCTAAAGTAGAATAAAGAGTCAGACAGCATCACCATGCCAGGAGTCCTATACCCTTCCCCTATTCCCCACCCCATCATATGCATTTAGCTTTGGTATATTGCCTTTGTTACATTAAAGGAAGCATAATGCAATGTTTCTGTTAATTCTAGCCTCTAGTTTGCATTGATTGTATTTTCCCCCCAATCCCACCCTATTTTTAACACCTTGCAATGTTGACATTCACTTGTTCTAACTCATGTAAAAACATATTTGTACCTTTTATTACAATCGTTGAGTACCCTAAGTTTCCCTGAATTACACAGTCCCAGTCTTTATCATTCGTCTTTTGTTCTGGTGTCCCTCAAGGTCCCAGCCTTCCTCTTTCAACCATACTCATAGCCATCTTTGTTCAGTGTACTTACGTTGCTGTGCTACTATCTCCCCAAATTGTTTTCCAAACCTCTCACTCCTGTCTTTTCCTGTCTGCCTGCAGTGCTTCCTTTAGTGTTTCCTGTAGAGCAGGTATCTTGTTCACAAACTTTGTCATTGTCTGTTTGTCCGAGACTATTTTAACCTCTCCCTCATATCTGAAGGAAAGTTTTGCTGGATATAGGATTCTTGATTGGTGGTTTTTCTCTTTCAGTTTCTTAAATATATCACCCCACTTCCTTCTTGCCTCCATGGTTTCTATTGAGAGATCCACACATAGTCTTATCAGGCTTTCTTTGTTGTGATAGATTGCTTTTCTCTTGCTGCTTTCAGGATTCTCTCTTTATTTTTGACATTTGATAATCTGATTATTAAGTGTATTGGCATAGGCCTATTCAGATCTATTCTGTTTGGGGTATGCTGCGCTTCTTGGATCTGTAATTTTATGTCTTTCATAAGAGATGGGAAATTTTCATTGATTATGTCCTCTATTATTGCTTCACCCCTTTTCCCTTCTCTTCTCCTTCTGGGACATCAGTGACACGTAAATTCTTGCTTTTTGTTTTGTGTTTAAGTTCCCGGAGATGTTGCTCGTATTTTTCCATTCTTTTCTCTGTCTGTTCTTTTGTGCGTAGGCTTTCAGGTGCCTTGTTCTCCAGTTCCTGAGTGTTTTCTTCTGCCTCTTGAGAGATCTGCTGTTGTATGTTTCCATTGTGTCTTTCATCTGTTGCGTTGTGCCTTCCATTTCCATAGATTCTGCCAGTTGGTTTTTCAAATTTTCAATTTCTACCTTATGTACATCCTGTGTTTTCATCTACAGTTCAGCTCTTTCGCCATATCTTCCCTAAACTTTTTGAATTGACTTATTATTAGTTGTTTCAATTCCTGCATCACAGTTGAAGTGTAAGTTTGTTCCTTTGACTGGGCCATAACTTCATTTTTCTTAGTGTAGGTTGTAGTTTTCTGTTGTCTAGGCATGGTTTCCTTGGTTACCCCAATCAGATTTTCCCAGACCAGAACGGGCTCAGGTCCCAGAAGGAGGAAGTATTCAGTATCGGATTTCCCTGAGGGTGTGTCTTAGAAAGTTGGTACATCCTGTGATGCCTCAGGTCACTGTGCTTTTCTGCCCAGCAGATGGCGCCTGTTAGCCTGTAATTCCAGACTGGTCAGACTGGTATAAGGTGGTGTGGTTGTTCTTCCCCATGCTCTGGGGTTTGGTTCTGAATGGAAGGCAGGTAGTAGAGCTGGGCCCTACCCCTTTCCTTTTAGAGAAGATAGACCCCCTAAGGGAGGTCATTAGCATTTCAGTGGTCTCTCTCTGCCTTGTGTGGGTCACAGCACTGGGAACTGAAAATGGCTGACGCTTTCTCCACTGAGCCATAAAAGGAACAGAAAGTCCCCTTGAGAGCTAGTCCAAGGTGACCCTCCGGCTCTTCAAGGTCAGTCATCACCCAAAGCCTCTTTTCTGCTTGTTGGGGTTTCGTACCTTGTAGTAAGCAGTTCACACTCGCTAATTAAAACCCCAGTTGGAGCTCAGCTGAGCTATATTTGCTTGCTGGGAGAGAGCTTCTCTCCAGCACCAGGAGGCTTTGCAGTTCGGGCTGTGGGGGGAGGGGTCTTCTGACTTGGATGCGCAGTTTTTACTTGCAGATTTTATGCTGTGATCTTGGGCATTCCTCCCAATTCAGGTTGGTGTATAATGAGTGGGCGGTCACATTTGTCTCCCCCCCCATAGTTATTCTGGATGATTTACTAGTTGTTTCTGGTTTTTTTTCGGTTGTTCCGGGGGACTACTTAGCTTCCACTCCTCTCTGTGCCGCCATCTTAGATCCCTCCACTCTCTTTGATTTTGTCAGTCTAGGTAGGGCTTGTCAGTCTTGTTGATCTTCTCAAAGAACTACCTTTTGGTGTTATTTATTCTCTCTTTTGTTTCTTTTTCTGTATGTCATTTATTTTTGCTTTAATCCTTGTTATTTCTTTCCTTCTACTTGGTTTATGATTAGTTTGCTGTGCATTTTCTAGCTTCTTCAGTTGCTCCATTAGTTCTTTGATTTTAGCTCTTTCTTCTTTTTTAATATATGCATTTAGCAGTATAAATTTCCCCCTCATTACCACTTTTACTGCATCCCATAGATTTTGATATGTTGTGTTCTCATTTTCATTCGTCTCTATATATTTTGCAATTTCTCTTGCTATTTCTTTTTTAACCCACTGATTGTTCACAAGTGTGTTGTTTAACTTACAGGTATTTTTGAATTTTCTAAGTCACTGATGTTATTGATTTCTAATTGTATTCCATTGTGATCAGAGAATGTGTTTTGAATAATTTCAAATTTTTTAAATTTATTGAGGCTTGTTTTATGTCCCAGCATATGATCTATTCTGGAGAAAGTTCGGTGAGCACTAGAGAAGAATGTATATACTGGTGATTTGAGATGTAATGTTCTATATATGTCTGTTAACCCAAATTCATTTATCAGATTGTTAGGTTTTCAGTTTCCTTATTGGTCTTCTGTCTGGTTGATCTGTCTATAGGACAGAGTGATGTGTTGAAGTCTCCCACAATTATTGTGGAAACATTAATTGCTTCCTTTAGTTTTGCCAGTGCTTGTCTCTTGTATTTTGGGGCAACTTGATTAGGTGCATAAACATTTATGATTGTTATTTCTTCTTGTTGAATTGTCCGTTTTATTAGTATGTAGTTTCCTTGTTTGTCTCTCATCACATCTTTGCATTTAAAGGTTATTTTATCTGAGATTAATATTGCTACTCCTGCTTTCTTTTGGTTGTATCTTGCATGAAATATTTTTTTCCATCCTTTCACTTTCAATTTCTTTGTGTCCCTGTGTCTAAGATGAGTCTCTTGTATGCAACATATCAATGGTTCATATTTTTTGATCCATTCTGTCAATCTATATCTTTTAATTGAGGAATTTAATCCATTTACATTCAGCATTATTGCTGTGAAGGCATTTCCTGAATCAGCCATCCTATCCTTGGTTTATGTTTGTCAGATGTATTTTTTCTCTCTCTCTTTATGTCCTTTAATGTACCCATACTGAATCTCTTTAGTACTGAACCTTTGTCCATATCTCTCTCTCCTTTCTTTGTTTCTCTGTTGGTAGGACTCCCTTTAATATTTCAAATAGGGCTGGTATCTTATTAGCAAATTCTTTCAGCATTTATTTATCTGTGAAAAATTTAAGGTCTCCCTCAAATTTGAAGGAGAGCTTTGCCAGATGAAGAATTCTTGGTTGACAATTTTTCTCTTTCATTATTTTAAATATGTCATGCCACTGCCTTCTCGCCTCCATGGTGCCCTCTGAGTAGTCACTACTTAGTCTTATGCTGTTTCCTTTGTAAGTGGTAAATTGCTTTTCTCTTGCTGCTTTCAGAACTTGCTCCTTCTCTTCAGAATTTGACAATCTGATCAGAATATGTCTTGGAGTGGTTTTATTTGGATTTATTCTGTTTGGAGTTTGCTGGGCATTTATGATTTCTGTAATTATGTTGTTTAGAAGGTTTGGGAAGTTTTCCCTAACAATTTCTTTGAATACTCTTTCTAGACCTTTACCCTTCTCTTCCCCTTCTGGAACACCAGTGACTCTTATATTTGGACATTTTATATTGTCCTTCACATCCCTGAGATCCCTTTCGATTTTTCTCCCCATTCTTTCTTTTGTTCTTTCATTTTCCATTCTGTCCTGTTTGAGGTTGCTGATTCACTGTTCATCTTCCTTTAATTTAGTACTATGGGTATCCAGAATCTTTTTAATTTGGTGGACAGTTTCTTTTATTTCCATAAGATAGTCTGTTTTTTTTTAAATTTACTCTTGCAATGTCTTCTTTATGCTCTTCTAGGTTCTTCTTCATGTCCTTTATATCCTATGCCATGCTCTTGTTGTTTGTCTTTAGTTCTTTGATTAATTTCTCAAAGTACTATGTCTCCTTCGATCTTTTGATTTGGGTGTTTGGGTTTGGGTTATCCTTATTGTTTGGTTTCTTCATATGCTTTAAAATTTTCTGTTGTTTTTGTCCTCTTGGTATTTGCTTAACTTTATAAGGTTCTTTTAGGATATATAGGCTTATTAGAACAATTATTTCTAATTTGTCATATCTACAGCCTGATGGACTACACTTTCTCTAACTAGCAGGTGGCGTTTGCAAGCCACCTATTCCCTGAAGCCAGTTCGCCCAACTTTGTCTTTATGGTGAGTGGAGGTCTGAATCTTGTGGGGGTCTAATTGGTGCACCAAGTTCCCTTGTGTAGTTGGTGCTGACCACCCTGAATGTGGGGCATGTGTCTGAGCAGTTAAGAAGGGAGAGTGGCTTTAATAATCAAAATTCCTGGGTTTTCCTGGAGATTTAAAACTGTTGGCAGGAATCCAGACCTTCAGTTCAGTCTCGCCACAATTTGTCTCTGCCACTGACCCACAAGTCCCTGGTATTGGTGTATGGTCCCTGGGACTTCTGAGTGGGTCCCTCTTCCAAGCCTTGCCCTCCTAGGGCCTCTGCTGAGGGAAGACTGTCACAAGTGAGCACAGCCTCAAGGGAAGTTCTGGGTTGCAGGGCCATGTAGGGGTGTTCCTAGTCTGATGAAAGGATGGCTGTATGGGGCATGTTAATTTCCCCCTTTCCACACACCTCTGCCTTCCTAGCTCCAGGACAGTTAGCTGCCAGTGTGTGAAAGGCTGTCGTCCATACCAGATATTGTGTGTGTGCATGTTACCAGAAACACTTCCCGCTGCGCTGGGTTGTGCGGCACAGCTCTGGGCTGCAGCACTGGGCAGGAGCATTCCCAGCCCGCCGGGAAGGTGGCTATATGGGGTATTGTTATTTTCCCCTTTTTGCTGACCTACGTCTTCCTAGCTCTGAGACAGTTAGCTGCTGGTGTGCAAAAGGCTGTCGTCCATGCCAGATATTGAGGCATGTCCATAGGTCGTGGGGAAGCAGTTCCTGCCACGCTTCACTGTACAGTTCTCACTGCTGGATCCGCAGCCACTTTTGGGTTTTTAAAACTAATCCGACTCCACATGCCAACCCCCGGTTTCCCCAGACCACGGCATGGCTACTCCAGCAGGCTCACTCACTCATTTCAGAATGCAGACTCCCAGTTTCACAAAGTGCACATTCCCTGTGGATTTAGCAGACCTTGTCCAGCCAGTGCTTCGCTGGAACTGGTGTTCTGGATCACTTTCTGTCTTTTATCTAATATCTTTCACAGAGATGTTTTTTGCCCTGTCTCTCCTAATCCGCCATCTTCCAGAAGCCTCCATCATCGTTTGATTGAATGTTTTCCTATAAAAACTGGCACTCAGGATAATTAAAAACACAACTTTCTCTTTCAGTTTTGTTTTGTGGCACTATTTAATTATGAAAATAGTGGTAATAGTCTGTATTTCATTTCTAATATGTAGTGCTTCTGGTTAATACATTATGGGTTGAATGGGGTATAGCTCAGATAGCCTAGGTAATAATTCTAATGTTAATTCTATTGGAATATTAATTCCAGATTAATCTAATTTACATATGAACTTTTTTTATACTTTTTATCACAGAAATTTTAAAACACAAAAGTAGAGAGAGTAGTATAATGAAGTCCATTACTTCAGCAGCATTAATAGCTATGAATATTCTGCTACTCTTGTTTCATTCTTTTTGCTACTCCTTCCTTTTCTCCTTTCCAGAATATTTTAAATCCAAGAAATCATGTAATGCCATCTATAAATACTTCAGAACATATCTCTAATAGATAAAAATTTTTAGCATAACCATAACTTCATTATCACACCCAAAACATTGGTTCTCAATACTTTTTAGAGTCTTAAAAATGATTGAGGACTCCAAAGAACTTTTGTTCACAAATTTGTATCTATTGATTTTATTAGTTTAGAAATTAAAAGTCAGAAAAAAATTTTTAAAAGAACATACAAGTACACATTTATTAGGTATCAGAGAAGAGACATTTAATCACATATCATGTAACCTCTGGAAAACTCCACTTTATACTAGCAAAAGAATGGACTAAAAAAGGCAAATACGTGTTACTATTAAAACAAAAATAGTTTTGATCTCATTAATTGCTATACTTTGAGAGTCACTGCCCTAAAATATTAATGATTCTCTAACAAGTTCAGGATGTGTTCACTATTTTTGTCTCAAAAATGTCCTTTTACGAAATTTTAGAGTTAATTTGAATTGGAATCCAAAAAATTGCCTTACATTGCCAAATAAACTTTTTAATAATGATGTAAATTAGGCTATAGATCCTTTGGTATATGGCACTGATTTATATTATTTTATGACTTAACTGAGGAATGTTTTTGAGAGGTTAGTTTAAAAAATGAATTTAGCTGAAATCTTTCTGCCTAGAATTTTAGACAAGTCAACTTTGGTAATATTGGCTCATATATGATTTAATAAAAATGTATGCCAAGAAAATAATTTAGGTTTATAAACACTTAGTTTCCATAAATTTAATTGTCGAAGCACATCATTATGTAGAGTGGCAAGTCATTGAGAATACTGGACTTTAATTTCGTGAAGAATTCATAACATCAAGTTTCTGCTCATTCATAGATCTTCTCTGAAACTTTCTCAAAGGTAAACTGTCTCTTTTCAAAATTTTCATATAGTATCTTCATATTTTTTTTAATTTATGTTTCCTTTCAAGACTGTAAGCCCCTTGAGAGTAGAGAATATATATGTATTTGTGTTTTTTTGTTGTTGTTTTGTTTTTTTAATCTCTGTATCTCCCAATGTTTACTGGAGAACTTGGGTCTAGTATTCTTGAGCAAAATATTGATTTATTTACTCAGGAGACCATACTCCCTTGATTTTCTTCCTACTTCATTTGTTGCTTTTTCTCATTTTCCTTTGTTGGTTCCTCCCATTCTCTTTAACCTCTTAATAATGAAATGCTCTAGAATTCAGTATTTTATTGTCCTTTCTATTCTCTGCATTCACTATTCTCCCCCTATTTTACATCACTCCAACCACATTACCCACCTTTGCTGTTTTTTGAATATGCCATTCATGCTCCCTCTTCGTGGACTATTCCTTCCTCAGACAGCTGTTTGGCTAACTACCTCACTACTTTCATGTCTTTCTTAAATGCTGTAATCTTAACTTCTCAATGAGATTTAACTTGAAGCCCCCATTTACTATTGCAAAATTATCCCTGACCTCCACTCCTATAGTCTTGATACCTCTTAACACTGCTCTTTTTTCCATAGAACTAATACCTTCTAGAACTTTATATTATTTAATTATTTATCATATTTATGGTTTCTCTCAATCTCCCCCCAGCCTGTGAGCTCCAAAGGCAAGCATCTTTGTTTCATTTATTGATTTATTCCTAGTGCCTAGAACAGAGCCTAGCTCATGGTAGATGCTCAGTAAAATTTGTTGAATAAATGAACAAATCACTAATGTGTGACTATCAGAAAAGCCCAAGTCAGCATTAGACTAACCCACTTGTTGTACATTAACATCTTATAGTGTTTCAAATCAGATACAAATTGTAGCAATATGTAAATTGCTAAATTCCAGGTTTAGTTTTGCCTCTAAACTCTTTTCCTGTGGAACTGTTGCATAGCCCACACCACAAAAGCAGTGCAGTTTTATTATATTCTCACCCTGTTTAAAAGGGAGAACTTTTTACAATTTCCATTCTGAATCACATATCCAGAAGCATTTGTTCCTATTCTGAGTATTAAAACTTGGGATGTCTTAGATACATTGATATGGATGTAACTGGATGGTTAGTAGACTATTTAGCATGCAGAGCCTTACATAGAAAATTATTAGTCAAGCCACAGCATTATTGAGAAAGAGCAGTGAGGAGCAAAAGTTCTTGTGTAAAAGTAGGACAGTATTGGTTATTCCCAGGATATTGAGTAATGTTTTAGGAATAAAGTACTAATTTCTGGAAATTTATTTCAGACTTGAAAAAATGGATGTTACTAATAAGCTAAGTAGTTGAGGGGAAATCTTTTGTGAATCAGTATAAAACATGGTAGATTTAAATAGTCTTGTTTTTATGTCATAAATTTGAATTAAGTACTATGAAGTGGTTGACCTGTAACGCCATATTGAATGATTATTTGAGATGCATTTGTTGTCTGTGTATAGATAGATAGATAAATAGTAGTAGATGTTATATTTTCAAAGAGCCCTGCTTGTCACATTGTGATTTACATGTTTTTACATTCTTAAATAATGATATCTTCTCTATGCAAAGGGAATATAATTTTGTATTGAAGGCAAAAATTTAAAATATTCAAAAGGACAGTTTCATTACTAGGAAAGTATGAGGTTCTTGCAAAGAGCTTCTTTATAACTAAGGATCAATGTTCTTACCTAATATCTTTGTTAAAAATTTTATTTCCAAGGGAATAAAAGGCATTTTACTATAATACCACAAAATGGACATAATGTAATATGGACTTTTTCCATTGTTTATATGTTTTAGAAATGCTTTGATTTTCTTTCCCCTTTTATATGAGCTACAAAGAAGTAATAGAAGGCATTGTTTTTGTGTGACAGGGGAATATTAAAAAATTTGGTTTGGCTCTGTCACTTTGTACCTCTCGATTGTCTGTAGTTTCAGCTAACCTCCCTGAGCCTCAGTTCTTATTCTTCCTCTGTAAAATAGGAATTATAGCATCTCTCTGGCCTTACTTTAGAGTCATAAGCACCATTTTTAAAGTAAGGTAATTTATTAAAAATGTATTAAAATAATTATTTTAGGTAATTATTATTTATTAAATAAATAGATTAAAAGAGTAATATCAGACATTAAGTTTTCTCATTTATACTTAATTGCATTTTGTATATTTAGAAATGTATAGGGATAGGTTTGTCCCAGGAAGAAAATGTTTTCAACTGCTATTTTTCTTTCTTATTGAGTACCTTCTTGTCTTACTGCTTTGCCTCTCCTGACAACACTACCCCCTCACCTAATCTGCCTCCCCAACCCGCGAAAGAACAATTCAGGTTTCTTTGGGGAAATGTTCTCCTGGTAGAGTGTTTGCTTCTTTCATAGCACTTATCTCAGGTAACATATTGATTTTTCTGCTTTCATGGAGTTTTTAATTCAGAAGGAGTGATGGAAATGCATATATTTTGTATGTGGATGTGGATGTGTACCCAGATCCCCTGACTATAAGTGTTCTTTCCTCCACAGTGTCCCACTTTCACATAACTAATGTCCAGGTTCCTGGACTCCACCATCTTGTAGGGCCCACATGATACCTTATGCCAGCGTCTCAGGTTAGAAAAGTTAGAGGGAATTCAAACTTAATAAACTATCCAAACAGGAGGCAGAATCTAGTATATTGTTTTATCACACCTTCATATTTTTATATATTATATATAGATTATATATGTATATAGGGTATATAAACTTTAATTTTAAAAATTTCTGAAGCTTTTAATCTTTTCCAAATATACCTAGATAACATTTCAGCTCATTAAGTTGGTTCTTTTAAGTTCAGTCTTGCTATACTTTCAAGTTGACCTTTGATGGAAAAAAAATGCAAGTTACTTAAGGCAACTCACCTATATAGGTATCAGTAGATTGAAGTTTTTTTCTGTAATTATTTGTCAAAAGTTTGGAGGTAAAATATTACCTAATTTGAATTAATTAAGCATGTTGTATGAGAATTAAATAAACACTGTTTGCTTCTCAATTCTAGGTTCTGTACTTTTAAAAGAAAAGAGAAGGCATCGATTACATAAGTTCTTATGTCTCAGAGTTGGAAAACCAATGAGGAAAACATTTGTATCTCAAGCAAGTGCAACAATGCAACAGTATGCACAGAGAGATAAGAAACATGAGTATTGGTTTGCTGTGCCACAAGAAAGGTAAAAAAGGAAACAGCAAATAAAAATTAATGAGAATCCTTGAATTAGAATTATTTTGTATATCACTTTATACCAGTGGCAGAGTACTTTTTAAACATACGGCTTATGGTTAAAACCTCACATTAAATCCATTTGAAATAATTTAGCTTCTTTGTTTATATGCTTTAATTTCCCCCATTTTAAATTTTATTCTCTTTTTGGTTTGGCAGAAAGAGTGAACATGTACCCAAATTATAGTTGTAAAAAGACTCACCTAAAAGGTTTTAGAGCAAAAAGTTTCACCATAATATTAACTAGTATGGCTCCTCCCTAAAAGCAGGTGAAAATTCCTTTTTGAAAATTTCTCAAATATTTATTGAATGCCTGCTATATAATGGCACTAAATTAGGTCCTAAAAGGATGTGGTCATCAAAATATTTTTGTTTGTGTACCCTCACACAGTAAGATTTTCGTTAAGTTTAGTACTTGCAAAGATGTTCATTATTACTGTATTATAAATATTGACACTTTAAAACTGTCACATTGATATTTTAAATACATACAGTGGAATGTAGACATCACAATAATTTGCCTTCTGCCATTATCCATTTAAAAACTACTTAGCTCTGTTCTTTTAAAAGTTAGAATTTGCATCATTATTTTTTCTCTTTGATCTTATATTTCCATTGCACTTCTTTAAAGAATTTTATTAAAAGGAACTATATTTTTATCCCTTACTATATTTCTCTGAAAAATATTACATATATATACAAATACACACAGCATTTGCATGTATATTTCAATGTTCTCTGACTGTTGTCAAAATAGTAAAAGGTTTAAGGTTTTCCCATACTTGCAACTTAACATGTCTGCATGTGACAGTTGGATGGATATTCTCAGAAAACATGAGAATCACTGCAATAGCAGTAGCCAAAGTGTCAGCATTTGTGTGGATACTTTGAGCCTCAGTGCCCACAGGGTGATGGAAGAAGGCCATAGGTTGTATTATAGAAGAGTAATCCTAAATTTAGTGATCCTGGATCTTTTATAAGAGGCAGTAAGCATGCTTGCCCTTTACTCCAGAGGTAGATACTATCTCTACCCCAAGGCTTTTTCTATGTTAACTTATTTGAGAAGATAGTGATAAACAAAGATACTCACTACCTCTGCTCACAAGACATAGAAGAGATGCATGAAAAATTCTTTCTCAACAACTTTAGTGTTCCAAGTATTAACTACATCCAAAACAAAAGTTTTATAATTAAAGTTATTAATAATACACAATTAAAGCAGCATAAATTATAAATTGCCTTAATTATTACACGTGAAAAGTAAAATTTCATGGGAAATACATATATTTGTAAGATACATGCTCCGCCCCGCCCCCACCACCATTAGTTCATGTTTCCATTGGCAAATAATATTTAGTGAAGGGATAAGATGAGAGTCAGGATCAGTTCTTCCTCTCCCATTTTTCTTATAATTACTGAGAAACATAAACAGGTAGCTGAGAGTAACAAGTTTAATTATAATGTCATTCATTTCTTTAAACATGTTTCCATTTATATTCCAAAAATTGGTCATCTTTGCCCAAAAATTATTTTTAGTTATCACAGGAGAACCACTATAGGAACTCCCTCAGTTTTGTGAAAGTCAGTGAATTAGAAATTACCTGACATCCACAAGGTTTTAAAATCATTCATTTTCTCAGCACCAACCTTGAGCAATCTGGAAGTTTTTAATATGTTCAATCATGCAACACTGTAAAATTCTGGATGGGTGAGGATATCCCTTCCTTTTATAAGGTGCTTTAACAAAAGCAGAAAAGAGGGAATCTGAAAGTTATCTTGACCACACTTCTTTTCTCAGGAGATTAGCATGAGCAAAGAGGAACAAATGAAAGTTGAATCTATAGGAATTAATTCCATTAGAACTATCTTAAGTGTCCATGTACCCCATGGAAAATCTTTATATGTCACTCTGAAGATGATTGCTTTGGGAAATAATAAAGTTCTTCCCCCACCAAAAAGTATACAGTACAATGTATGCTTTCAACAGAATGTGATTCAAGTAATTAAAACATATGGATGATTTGCATGATTTATGAACACCTGAAAGGGATTACTAAATTTAAGATTACTCTTCTATAATACAACCTATGGCCTTCTTCCCATCACCTTGTGGGCATTGAGGCTCAAAGTATCCACACAAATGCTGACACTTTGGCTACTGATATTGCAGTGATTCTCATGTTTTCTGAGAATATCCATCCAACTCTGACATACAGACTTGTTAAGTTGCAAGTATGGGAAAACCTTAAACCTTAATAATAATACAGGTATTCTTTCCTTGACCAGAATTCACATTCACCAGTGATATGTGATATGGGGATGACTACAATGAAAATTGTAACTATATTACATCTTTAAAACTAACTTAAGGATTAAATTTTTTTTTCATTAATGTTGGCCTTATTTTAATTTTTCTGTGGAATTTGCCATTTTAATATTGTTCCAGCACCTTGGCTAATGTTCATTAAAATTAGTTTTATTAGTACTCAACTTTATGGTAGACATGTAGCTTATGAAAATTGCTGTTCTAATAGTGAGATATCATTGAAAAAATAAAACTTAACACCCTTTGATATGTTAGCTGCTGCCACGTAATGAATGGTATTAAACATCGTTAGTTGGGAAATACAGTTTCCAGAAGCAAAGTTAGTTAGTTATTGGTGTACGTTAGCTGAGAGATTTGTAATCTATTTTCAATTTTTCATTCTAATGAAAGACAACAAAACAGATATTTGAAATGTTTGCTTAACCCCCAAGTATAGTTATCAGTGTTTTAATTCTCTTTTGTAACCACAGGCTTTACTATATCAATCAAAAGATTGAAAAGGGAACAAGAGCTTTTAAAAGATGAGATCATCTATCCCTGCACCAGTAATTCACTGTGAATTTCTGGTATTGTTGGTTTAAAAGTTGAGCACATTAAATTTACATTAACTGTACAATGTCCAAGTCTCAAAGTATGCAATTGCATTGTTTTCTTGTGTTTTAGGTCATTAAATGAATGAGATTAAAGTCGTGATTTAATTTCCCTTCCCGTCACTAGATTCTCCAAAGAGGAAAAACATTACTGTGGACAGCACTTGAGTTAGTCAAAAGCACACTAAGAAGAATCTTAACATAGTTTAGAACAACTTGTCAGAACACAACCAAATGAAAGTAGCTTAACATCTTCCTTTGTTTTCTCTTTTTATAATACAGTAGTATATTTTGCATGTATTTTGAACCTTCAAGTTTTATCAAGGTATTTAATAAATACAATTTTGTAATTCTGGCTAACAGTACAGAATACTTGGTCTGTTATTAATAGTCACTTGCCCTAACAGGACAGACCACTTGTATGCCTTCTTCATTCAGTGGAGTCCAGAAATATATGCAGAAGATACTGGTGAATACACTAGAGAACCTGGATTTATAGTAGTAAAAAAGATTGAGGAGTCTGAAACAAGTGAAGATTCTACTGATGATGCAGCTGCCAAAGAATGGGAGGTAAGGAGAAAAATATCAAGATTCATTCATCTTTTTACTTTGTATGAATTTCTAGCTTAGTGATAATATAGTCAAAGTACAAGTAAGCTTTGCACAAAAGAATAATTTTTAAAAAAAAAGTTCAGGCTTATTGCCCTGGTATATATATATATATATATATACACCAGGGCAATAAATTTTATATATATATATATATATATATATATATATATATACACACACACACACACACACACACACATATATATATATATATATCTTTGTTAAATGTATTTGAATAGTAACTGTGGTTTCATACTGTTTTCATTCTGCTTTTGTAAATACTGCAAACATAGATTATCAGCAGTAACATTTATTGTGTGTATTTTAAACTATTTAGTTTAGGAAAGAGTAACATTATGGCAAAGAAAAAATAATATTAATCACTAACATACTGATACCCATAAAATATATTTATTTCTGTTCTGATTCATTTTAATTTTATCTCCTGCATGGAAGAGGTACAGTAGTCATTTAACACATCATGTTAACTAACAATCCTTTCTAAGTTCAAGACCCAAGCATTATCTTGATGTGATTTTAGCAATAGTAATGTTATGGAAATAAGATAATGCCAGTTTTACAAATAAGTAAAAATTGCATGTGCTCAAACTTATTGAACTTGTCTAAATGGCCAAATTAACACTAATCAACTTTTTCTGACCCCTCTTAGATATATTTTTTAAGATTACATAGCAAATTTTACAAACTTTGTCTGTCTTATGCGATTGGTAGGAGGAAAACATGTTTCTTTTTGTTGTTACCTGGATTAATCTCTTCCTTGATGCATTAGAACATATAGAGCAGATGCTAAAATGTAATAATCAATTTTTGTAATCAAGTTTATTATTTCCATTTGGTGTTAATGTTTGTGGTGGTTTGTGACATGAATTCATTGTTCATGTACCCAACATGTATAATGTTTGAAGGTATACATGATGAGTCTTGTTTAAAATGCAAACCTGATATTGAATGTGTCACAGAATTCCATCCTGTGTCATATATACAAACATTTTTAACTATAACTCCAATTTGATGAAGGGAAAGAAAGAAAAGAAGTAATATTTATTGAGTATTGTTCTAGTTTGCTGATGCTGCTGGAATGCAAAACACCAGAAATGAATTAGCTTTTATAAAAGGGGGTTTATTTGGTTACACAGTTACAGTCTTAAGGCCATAAAGTGTCCAAGGTAACGCATCAACAATCGGGTACCTACACTGGAGGATAGTCAATGGTGTCCAGAAAACCTCTCTTAGCTAGGAAAGCACATGGCTGGTGTCTGCTCTGGAATTCTGGTTTCAAAATGGCTTTCTTCCAGGATGTTCCTCTCTAGGCTGCAGCTTCTCTCCACAGTGTCACTCTCAGTAGCTCTTGGGGCATTTTTCCCCTCTTAGCTTCTCTGTAGCAAAAGTCTGCTTTCAAAGGCCATCTCCAAAATGTCTCTGTAAACTGCAGTTCCTCTCAGCTCCTGTGCATTCTTCAAAGTGTCCCTCTTGGCTGTAGCAAGCTCGCTCCTTCTCTCTGAGCTTAAAGTGCGCTAGTAAACTAATCAAGGCCCATGCCAAATGGGCGGGGCCACAGCTCCATGGAAACCATCCAGTCAGAGTCATTACCCATAGTTGGGTGGGTCACATCTCCATGGAAACATTCGAAGCATTACCATCTAATCAACACTGATACGTGTGCCCACACAAGATTACATCAAAGATAATGTCATTTTGGGTGACATAATACATTCAAACTGGCACAAGTTATCTATTAAGTTTTGGGTTTATTTAATACTTAAGCCAATATTATAAATCTTCATACCAGCTTTATTCATAATAGCTCAAAACTGGAAACGTCCTGAATGCCCATCAGCAGGAGAATGGATTATTAAATTTGGGTATGTTTATAAAATAGACTATTATAGCAATAAAAAAGAGAGAGAGACTGGTACAGGCAACAACTGGATGAATCTCACATATAATCCATTGAATAAAAGAAGCCAGACACAAAAGCATGTATAATGTGTAATTCCATTTACATGAAGTTCAAAAAGGCAAAACTAGTCAGAGATCTCTCAGACTAGTGTTTACTAAGGATTTGAGGAGGTGACTGACGGGCAGGAGAGAACCTTATGTATTACTGGAAATCACCCATATCTTGAGTGGTGGTACATGGATGATTACTAATATAAAAAAAAAAATCCCTGAGCTGTGTATTTTACACTAATAATTTAGTAATTAATTAATTAAAGATTAATAGTCCAAGTGATCAAAGATATGTGCTGGCACTAAGACAGCTACAGTTGAAGGAGGAGTTGAGGGGGTGAAATAAAGTAAAAAAGGGTGCTAATTAAACTGATAGGGTTTGGTAAACACTATGTTACGAATCTTCTAGCTTGGGTGGCGTGGGGAAAGGCAGTTTTAATCAAGAAAGGGAATTGGAAGTTTTCTCTACATTCAGGTTTGGAGCACTTAGCTTTGGAAATAATAGACTATTGAGTATTTTGATTCAAAGGAACTTCTTGATTCCTGTGTGAGACTCTGCAGGTGTCTCCCCTTCTGTTCTTTGACAAGAATTGGTTCGAATAAGAAAATGGAAGAGAAAAAACTTTAATTTTAAAAACTTTTTGCGGCATTGTAGAGAAACTGCTGCACTGTTTATGTGTGGCTACTGAATACTAGAAGTATGGCTAATGCAACAACTGAGGGACTGAATTTTAAGTTTGATTTAAATTTAAAAACTGATACTTGATTCAGTTAATGGAAAGATTTTTAATATGTTTAGAACAACTTGGATATATGAATCTATTTTTTCAACTGTAAATTTTTTAGACAGAATTGAAAGGAAAAAGAATGTAAAATATTTCATTACTGATTTTTTTATATTGATTTCATGTTGAAATGCTCTTTTGGACCTTTTGGGTAGAATACATTATTAAAATTAGTATCACCAGCTTCTCTTTACTTGTTAATGTGTCTACTAGAAAGTTCATAATTCCGTTTGTTTATCACATTATATTTCTCTTGTACGGTGCTGGCATAGTGCCTGATGCATACTAAGTACGTAAAAGGTTGTTAAGTGAATGAGTACTTTCCTCAAGAGAGCGCAATTTTAGCATTGTAATGTTTAAATGATTTTTTCTTTAAAGAATCTGGCTAGAATTTATATAAAACGAGAGTTCCTCAAAATGTGATGTGGTATTTTTTATTTAATTTTTTTTCCCAACCTAGTGATACGGGAGAATAGGTGACCTAGAACTTAGGATGAATTTACTATGGCTGCCAACTTGGGCATCATCAGTCTGGTTAAAACTAACTGCTCTACTCACCATACTGTGTTGCAGTGATAATTAGGAGACCTTTATTTTCCCTGTTATTGAGGCAAAAGTATTTTTGCTAGCCAGAAATTTATGCATTGACTGGAGAAACTTTCATATGGGAAACTTACCTCACCCCTTTTCTCTCTGTAAGCTCTGTGAGGGTAGGGATTTGTCAGTATCATATACTACTATATCCTCAGAGCTAAGAACGGTACCTGGTATATCATTTGTTCAATGATTATTTGAGTAATGAATGAACTTGGGCATAGGTTAAAATAGAAGATAAATTAAAGCTTCTACTCATCTTTCAAGATTGGTCTATTTCCTAAAACAATTTCTTACGCCAGTTGTAGTAAATATTTTATCGTGAAGCCATGTTTCTTTGTTCTTTCTTTTGGTGTACATAACAACAAGAAAAATTTTCTCTATACTCAGATAATCTGAAAATATTTATTTCCCCTTTTAATCTTCTTCCAAAGTACTTTTCCTCAGTATTTCAACTGTTTAACTTTACCCTAAAATATGTGAAAAGCATTCATAAAGCGGTACCACAGATTATTGAAATGTTGCATGTTGTACAGCAAGGAAAATTTTAGAATATTTGAAGGGATTTTAGTTCCAGAATATGTAAATTGAAAGTCATTCCTATGAAGATAATTGTAAAAGGCTAGAATTTAAGAATTAGAAATAGATTAGAAAAGGAATGAGGAAAGAGTGGTATTAGGGATTTTTACAGTGAATTCTAGGGAGAGGAGAGAGCAGCAGAAAGCTACATTCATCTAGAGGGAAAAAAATTAGCCAAATGCTAAAGTGTTCAGGAGTAAGATACACACTAATGATACATGAGAACTAAAATTTCTGAGTATTTAGGTAAAAAATCTGAAAAATACCTATCCATCTTACTCATTTAAGATATGTAAGAGATTGATACTATGTAATGTATTCTCTTTATTCTAGTTTAGTCAATATAGACAAACTTTTATAATTAGCTTAAAATATCAACTACCAAAACTGTGTTTTTCACTATCATGTCTAGAGTTTCTTAATTATGAATGCTTCTATTGTTGACAGTTTTAAAACTCTAGTCTTGAAACTGAGAAAGAACTACACATTGTGCACTTTTTTCTCTGGTTTCTGCCAATTTCCAAAGCAGGAAAGCAATAGTGCAGGGGCAGTGAAGATGCTGTTTTATGTGGGGCTTTGCAGTTTAGTGGAAAATGTTACTTTTTTATTTTTGATGAGGATTGTTTTAAAGAGTTTTTACTGGAAAGGGAGGTTCTCTAATGGCATGAGGCCTATGGATACCTCCTGTTTCCTGATGGTAATGCTTTGGTTTGATATATTCACCCTTACAAGTTTTAGTGAACTGAGGGTATAGTACAAGTACAGTAAATGGCAGAAATATTTGACTGGACCTTTAAGAATTATTTTAAAGCAAGACTGGCCTAACCGTTATTGCAAGGACATTTGTGGCTGGTTAATAAACCAGAAGGCTGGTTTATTAAATCGTGAGTCAATTGGCTGTAGCCATGACTGATTACATCAACCCATCTGTTTTCTGCACAGGCCAAATAGGAGAGTTGAATGGGGATGTGGTGGGAATCACCACTCCTGCATCCTTCAAGTCCGTAAGAGTGGCATTAATCTCTGCAATCCTTCCAGGAATCCGGTATTGCTTCTGGTTTACTATTTTGCTAGGCGGGGTCCGTTCCAATGGCTTCCACTTGGCCTCCCCCACCTTAATAGCCCTCATTCCACGAGTTAGGGAACCAATGTGAGGATTCTGCCAGTGGCTGAGTATGTCTATTCCAATTATGCATTCCAGCACTGGGAAAATAATGACAGAATGGGTCCAGGGACCCACTGGACCCACTGTGAGACGGGCCTGAGCTAAAACTGCATCGATCAGCTGACGTCTGTAAACCCCAACTCTGACTGGTGGACCAGAGTGACGTTTTGGGTCTCCTGGAATTAATGTCACTTCTGAACCAGTGTCTAATAATCCCCAAAATATCTGATCATTTCCTTTTTCCCAGTGCACAGTTACTCTGGTAAAAGGCTGCAGGTCCCCCTGGGGAAGGCTGGGAGGAAGATGAACAGTATAAATTTTTGGTAGTGTAACAGGGTCCTTCCCCAAGGGTACCCGGCCTTCCCCTCATTCAAGGGGCTCTGGATCTGTAACCTGTCTCAAGTCTGGGAATTGATTAAGGAGCCATGACTCTCTGTTTTTATAATTCTAGGTAGACTTTTGTTCATTTGACCTAGAATTTTTCTGTTTATACAGCTCAAACAAGAATTTAGTAGACTGCCCATCTGTTTTACTGCTAGGTACTCCATGATCTAGTAGCCAATGCCATAAGTCTCTGCGAGTCAGAGTATTTTGTCTGTTGCCTTGAGCCTGTTTTCCATTATGGTAGCTATGCCCATCCTGTCTTTGATGATTAATTGCTGCCACATGGCTTCTGACGACTCAGGATCTGATTATCCCATTGCATTTAAGGATTCCAGCTCAGTGACAGCAGCTCCCATGGTAATATCTGACCTGCAGAGAAGGGCGACTACAGAGCTCTTCAGGGATGATGGAACTAGTCTCACAAATTTATTCCTCACAGTCCTGGTAAAAGGTATGTCTTCTGGACATTCCAGGAGTGTGAGAGCAGGTCTTCCATGACAAATCTACTCTAACATTCCAATCTATCTAAGCCTTTGAATCCCCTCCTCTACATTATACCAGGGCAGTTCTGGCATTTCAGCCTCAAGTAATGTCTGCCACCTTTTGATCCACTTTTGAGCTAACCACCCAAACAAACTGTTAAGGCCCTTTCTAGCCCCTTGAGCTACAACATTGATTGCAGAATCTCTGCTTAGTGGGCCCGTATCAGTAAATTCAGCCTGATCCAACTTTATATTCTTTCCACCATTATCCTATACCCTTAATATCCATTCCCACACATATTCCCCTGATTTCTGTCTATATAAGTTGGAAAACTCATACAGTTCTTCTGGAGTATAGTTTACTTCTTCATGGGTCACACTTCGTACCTCACCCTTTGGAGCCTGTTGGGACTTTGGTTTAGTTATAGATCTTGAAGCAAAGACTGGTGGTGGGGGTGGGTCATGAAAAGAATTAGAAGTATCCCTCAAGCCATTTACATCAGGACATTCTGTTGCAGTTTCATCTGGTGAAACAACATTAATCTCTCCAGACAGAGGAGTGAGGGCTGCTTCCTCAGGGGAGGTGATTACAGGTTTAGCAGGCACTGAAGGGTTAATCTCTTTAGGTGGAGTTTGGATCACAGGCTCCTCAGGGCAGACTAGAGGTTGGGAAACTGTTTCCTCAGGGCAGCCCACTACAGGTATATCTAACAAAGACTCAGCAGAATCCAGGGTTCCAGTGTCCTCACTGCCATTATTGTCAATCCATATGTCCTGAATCCAAGTTTCAGGATCCCATTCTTTTCCAATCAATGCCTTTACTTTAACAGCAGACAGCCTGTGAGGTTGAGATTTTAGTTTACGTTGTAAATCTGATGCTCATACAATGAGACTCTGGGTCTGGTTTTCAGAAATCTCAAGTCTGCAGCCACAGGAAATAAGACTTTGTTTCAGGGCTCACAGAAACCTTTACATCTGTCATATGGCGTTTTAGTTTTAAATTTGAAGCCTTTACCTCATTCCTTTCTATTATAACTTTATCCATCTAGAATCAAATGGTGATATTTTGCGTATCTCCATTGCCAACTCACTCCATGGACTGTCAGTGCCATCTTGATTATTGGAAATGGAGTCATTAGTGCCTTTGAATCTAATCAGAGTAGAAAACCAATTGTAAAAGCCCATTTTAAGATTGTTTCTCAAGAACCACTCACGGTACCAAGTTGTATTAGTTAGGGTTTTCTAGGGAAACAGAATCAACAAGAGATATCTATAAATATAAGATTTTATAAAAGTGTCTCGCACAACTGTGGATATGCATGAGTCCAAATTCCATAGGGCAGGCAGCAGACTAGCAATGCCAATGAAGATGTTCTATGAACTTCTCAGGAAACACTTCACTGGTTAGCCGAAGAAAAAGTGAAGTTCCTCTATCTGTCTCGCTTAAAAGTCTTCAACTGATTGGATTCAGTCCAGCTGATTGCATTCTCTCATTGTGGAATACACACCCTTTGTTGATGTAATCCATCACAACTGCAGCCAGTTGACTGATGATTTAATAAACCAGCTTTCTGGTTTACTAACTAGCCACAAATGTTCTTGCAGTAACAGGCCAATGCTTGCTTGACCAGACATCTGGGTACCATCACCTGGCCAAGTTGACACATGGACCTAACCATCCCAGTAACCTAATAAATTCTCTTTATGACAGCCAATCCATTTCTGATATTAGGCATAACAGCAGCTCTAGCAAACAGGAACAGATTTTGGTATCAGAGAAGTGAGGTGCTGCTGAGTTTGCAAATACCAAACATATTGGAACAGCTTTTTAAATGGATAAGGGGAAGAGTCTGGAAGAATTGTGAGGAGCTAGCTAGAAAGGCCTAGATTGCTTTGAAGAGACTGTTGGTAAAATATGGACTCTAAAGATACTTTCTGTGAGGCCTTAGACAGAAATGATGAATGTGTCATTGCAAACTGGAAGAAAGGCGATCCTTGTTTTAAAGGGGCAGAGCATTTGGCAAAATTTTTCCTGGTGTTGGATGGAAGGCAGAATTTGAAAGCGATGAGCTGGGATACTTAGCTGAAGAGATTTCCATACTAAATGCGGAAAATGCAGCTCAGCTTCTCCTTGCAGCTTATAGTAAAATGCGAGAGGAAAGAGATAAGCTGAGAACTGAACTCTTAGATACAAAGAAATTGATGGTTTGAAAGATTCTGGGCTTCCAGAAAGTGAGACCCCAGAGGATGGTGGCCCGTGTGAGGATTTAACCAAACATGGAACCCAACAGCCAATTCAGTACAAGCCAGGATTGGAAATGGAGTTATCCAGGAAGAATTTGCAGAAAGTCCTGTTGTCTGACGATTTTGACCACTGTTTGCTTCATGCCAAGCCAACAAATTTTTTGTGAGGTCTGTGTAGGTAAAATCACTGCCAGTCTGGAAAAAAAGGGACAGAAAAGGAACAAATTGAAGGAAAGATGACTTCAAAGGCAGAACCATGGAAGCTAAGGTCTGGAGCCAAGAAATCTCGGGTCAGGAGAATGGAACTACCCATGCATGTGGAAAGGGTGAGATTGCCATGGAGGCAGAGGGCAAACCTTCTTCCTGAATGCTCAGGAAGAGTGCTGCCACCCCAGGCCTCAGAGAGGTGGAGCACATTCCCCGGAGTTGGGGATAGCCTGGCTACCACCCCGCTGTTCTGAAAGGTTTGAGCATGTGCTCCAGAGATGGACGAGAGTCCGGGTGCAACCCTGAAGTTTGAGGAGGCAGGGGTGGAGAAGAAGGTGGTCTCCCTAATGTGTGGATATGTTGGAGCACTCACCCCAGTGTTTGGACAGAAAAAGGCCTCTGCATAAGCCTTTGGAAAGGGTGGGACTGCTGTTCTCTCAAGCCCTGAGATTAAAACATCATTTGATAAATGACTCTCAGACTTTGAAATCTGATAGAGTATGCCCTGCAGGTTTTAGGAACTGTTCTGGTCCAGTGCCTCCTGTTTTCCTTCCAGTTTCTCCCTATGGCAGTGGGAATGTTTATCCTATGACTGTCCCTCCTTTGTATATTGGAAGCAGATAACTTGTTCTAAGCTTCACAGGCACAGGAGAATTTTGCCATTGGACAAACCCACTTGTAACTGATTTTGATATGACTTTGTACTTATCCATATTGTAATGGAAGGAATGTATTTTTGCATTTGGAAGGAACATGGCTTTTTGGGGTCCAGTGGGTGGCATGTGCCAGTTTGAAACTGTTTTGAACCCCAGAAAAGCCATGTTCTTTTAATCCAATCTTTTTGGGTGGAATCTTTCGATTGAGAGTTTCCATGGAGATGTGACTCACCCAACTGTGGGTTGAAACCTTTGATTAAATTATTATTTCCATGGAGGTGTGGGCCCTGCCTATTCAGAGTGGGTCTTGATTACCTCTCTGGAGTACTTAAGAGAGCTGACACAGACGCTGACGCTTGGAGAAACAGAAGGACTTTTGGAGATGCTAAGCTAAGAGATGAAGCCCAGAGTTTGCCCCAGAGAAGCTAATAGAGGACCCCCAGACAATCAGAGAGAAATGCCCTGGGAGAAAGAAGCAAGGACACACCAGAGCTGAGAGAGAGGAGCAAAGACAGAAGCCCAGAGACATTTTGGAGAAAGCCATTTTGAAACACAACCCGGAAGCACAGGACCAGCAGAAACCAGCCACGTGCCTTCCCAGCTGACAAAGGTATTCCGAACACCATTGGCTGTTCTTCACTGAAGGTATCAACTTGTTGATGCCTCAGTATGGACACTTTTATGGCCTTAGAACTGTAAATTTGTAACCTAATAAATCCCCTTTATAATAGCCAGTCCATTTCTGGTATTAGGCATAGCAACAGATCTAGCAAATGAGAACATGTCTCATAGTCTAGATTTTGCTGATTGCTTCCCCATGATATCTGTTCACATGTTCTTCTGTCCCTTGGAATTTCCCCTAAATTGATTAATAGATCTACAGCAACCCATTTAAGCATTGATTATCATTTTTATTATACAGATAATTTCTCTAAGCTTATGACTTATTTGCCTAAACTCCTCATGGTATTAAGTAAATGCTCAAGGATTATACTCTTTCTACCACACCAGGTTCTCAGCTTCGACAGAACCTTAGAGTCACATAGGGGAGCTTTTAAAAATCTTATTGCTCAGCTCACATCTCAATTGAATCATAATCACTGGGTATGGAACTTAGTTATCATTATTCTTTGACACTCACGAGTAGTTGTATTTTGCAGTCAAGGTAGAAAAACTACTATACTAGACCAAGTTACCAACTACATATTCTGTTAAATATGTAGGATGCTAAGCCCTACATTATACTAATCAAAGTATATTGATCATGAGCCCCTGCCATGAAAGTTACATTGTAAAAATTATGTTTCACAATATTCCTTTTTTTAAGTGTTGCATCTGTACCCCCAAAACAAAAATTTGATTCACTATAGAGAAAGGTTTCTCTAATCATTTTGTGCCTTGATTTTTTTTAAACAAGAGGTACAGGTTTTCCTTTCTCAAAAGCAGCCATGCTGATGCAATTAATTCAGGCATAGCTCTCTTAACATACTGTGGTTTTCTTATACCAAAGAACTCCTATCATGTTGTATACTCAGTGACACTACAAGGAAAAAGAAATCAAGAAACATGCCAGGCTATAAGTCATTGAACTATGTCTCTTGAATGCCATCCATCTACAGGAAGTGTTACAACTCAGCCTGCCATGCCAGTGGGGGAGGGGCACCAGTGCCACAGTTTGGGGAGCTTTACTTACAGTTCTAAGCTGCTATCTCAGCCGTTCCTCCCATTCCATACTAGTGTATGTTGTGTGTCCAGTCACAGATGTCCCCCAGCAGTTGTTCAGACTATTTACTAGTTGTTCTTGGCTACTTACTAGTTGCTCTAGAGGAATAAATAAATTCTACACCTCTCTATGCTGTCATCTTGCCTTGCTTGCCAATAGGTTTTTTGACACAGTGTTTTTCATTTTTAAAGAATAATGATTGGTATTAGAAGAAAATTATTTACATTTACTCCCCATTTCTTATCCTTGCCAAAGTTCAATAAAAATACATTCCATTTGCTATTTTGATTTCTAAGAAGATTTGGTTCTTTTTTAGATATTTAACATTATATTTTCTCAAACAAACAAAGTTTAGTTTATTCTTTTAGGTGTAAGTAAATGTAAATATTTTGATTGCTTGTTACTTAAATCTCTATATCATTATTCAAAAATATTGCAGAATCTACCTTCTGGCTTAAATAATTTCTGAGACTTACTTATACAATCTTCTCATTTTGACTTTATTTTTTTTTTTTTACCTAAGCATTTTTAGCAAAAAATTTATCATATTAGTATTGGATTTGATTTTTCACTACTATATGGAGGTTTTCATGTGGATTAAGTTTTGTTTTCATCCCTGAAATTAAGTAAAGTTATTGCCAGGTTATTTATTAGGTATTCTAGGGAAGACTTTCCCAGCAGTTTAGTATTGTTGCAATTTCTAAGAAGCACCAGTATCAGAGGGCTTCAATTCTTTTTTTTTTTTTTTTTTTTTTTTTTTTTTTTTTTTGGTCGGGGTAGGCAGTATGTTTGAATTCTGTGTTATTATTTTTTATTATTTTGAGATATATTCACATACCATGCATACAAAGCATACATTCAGTTGTTCACAGTACCATTATATAGTTGTGTGTTCATCACCAAAATTAATTTTTGAACATTTTCATTACCACACACGCAAAAATAAGAAGAATACAAATTAAAGTGAAAAAGAACAATTTAAGTAAAAAAGAACGCTGGATGTTTGTTGTTGCTTTGTTGTTTGTTGTTTTGTTTTTTGTTTGTTTTTTTTGCCCCCACTTCTACTCATCCATCCATACACTGGACAAAGGGGAGTGTGGTCCATATGGCTTTCCCAATAACATTGTCACCCCTCATAAGCTACATTTTATACAGTCATCTTCAGGATTCATGGGTTCTGGGTTGTAGTTTGATGGTTTCAGGTATTTACTGCTAGCTATTCCAATACATAAGAACCTAAAAAGGGTTGTCTATATTGTGCATAAGAGTGCCCACCATTCTTGGCTCCTTTTGGAATCTCTCTGCCACTGAAGCTTATTTCATTTCCTTTCACATCCCCCTTTTGGTCAAGATGATGTTCTCCATCCCACAATGCCGGGTCTGGATTCCTCCCCAGGAGTCATAGTCCACGTTGCCAGGGAGATTTACTCCCCTGGGTGTCAGATCCCACGTAGGGGGGAGGGCAGTGATTTCACCTGCCAAGTTGCTACTGGGTATTCTGATGTTCATTTTATTATTCTTTAGATTTCTTTTGTGTGTTTTAAATACTCAATGTATTTTAAAGAAATAAAACTACAAAAATATTTTTTGTATTAAAGCACAAGTAATGCCAAAATTAAAATTGTCAGCATATTAAACAAAACACCTCTTCTCAGCCTACCCAACAAAATTCACGTAAAATTGTTTTGTTTTGTTTTGTTTTTCAAGATGAAAGTAGTCTCTGTGTCTAAAGTCAGTACACAGATATTGTGCATTTATCTTAAGAAAGAGAGAGAATATACATTGGATTTTGCATAGATTGAATAATAGCATAGTTTTACTTATCTTAACCTGAGAAGAACTTCAACAAATTCAAGAAAGGTAGAAACCAAAACAATTTAAGAAAACTTAATTAGAACTCATAAGTCAAAACAAACTATCTGAAATAATCCATATTCGAGTACTTGTATAATTATAAATAAAAAGATCTAGTCTCTGCATATATTTGCTTTTATTACCATTTGGCACCCAGGATTCCTGCCTTATATTTCTTGTTTTGACTACTGATAGGTTTAACTTAAATATATGACCTAAAAGTTTTGTTAATGTGTAGTAGTGACAGTAACACAATGTTGTAAGTAATTAATACCTCTGAATTATATATCTGAATGTGGCTAAAAGGGAAAATTTTAGGTGCTGTATATGTTCTAGAACAAAAATTGGGAAAAAAAACAGGACTGTACAACACAGTGAACCCAAAAAACTATGGACTATAGTTAGTACAGTTATAACAATATTCTCTCATCAGTTGTAACAAAGGTACCACACTAATGCAAAATGTTAAAAATGGGGGCAAGTAAATGGGAGCTCTGTATTTTCTGCATGGTCTGTCTGTAAACTTACAGCTTCTCTAACTGAAAAAAAAAAAGAAAGAAAGAAAAAAGATGCAACCTAACTCGGGAAAGTTTTGAACTAGTGCTTTTGTTTACCCTGTTAACAATATTCTTCCTCAATTACTAGCCAAAAGTTATGGGCTATAAAAATTCTGTAAAACATTCAAAATGTTAATTAACTATAAATTGTGAAGAGAGACAGGATGGATGGATGCCAGACATGTTTATGATTTTAAATATTTAAATTATTTCTAAAACAATTTCTGAAAGGACATCTATTGCTTTAAAATGTTCACATGAAAGATGATATTTTATAGGATTCTATAACCATGAGAAATTTTATGACCATTAGAAAGCAACATAATGTTCATTGAAATAATTTATGTATTTTGTGAAGGGTTCTAAAAACTGTACTTATTTTTTCTGACTGAGCTACCTTTAGTATGTTTATTATACTGATGATTGGAATTGCATGTACTGTGTCTTTAAACTTTTGAGCCCTTTCTTTGCACATTTGGGTACAGTGCAACCAAACTTAAGCATAGGAAACCCTTCCCTCCCTCCCCAGCTTTACAGTCTCCACTCAGTACAGTCTTTGCGGTGGATACTATTTAGTGATTAGCTCTCTGTCGTGTCAATCAAATCTTTGTTTCTAGCAAACTGTTTTGTCACTGTAGTAGTGCTCTTGTGCTGGAAATTTATCTCTGATAGAGGAAGAATGCTTTTCAAAACAGTTCTTACATAATTTGATGTAACTTAATTTGCCCTGGAAAGGAAATGTCTCGTCTTTGGTATGGGACAAAGGGAAGAAGACACCAACCAATTAATCATAAATACACTCTGGTAAATCTTAGTTAATTATTTAAATTTCTATTTTAATCTCTTTATGATCATAGTATGCAAAAATTTACAATTTCTAAAAGTTTAGGCATAGAAAATATTTATATAATACAAAATTGTATAATATTTGCAAAAAGTGTACCTTTAAATTATTTCTTCTAATTCCAATTATCTTCAAAAAAGGAAATGAATAGGGACTGTGATTTTCTTTTGTAGGAGTATTTTGGTTTCCCTATTCTATTCCAACAGGAAGTTACCAAATCTTTATTGCTGCCTTAATAATTTTATATAAGCTTTTTTGTGGGAAAATATTTAGAATTTTCTTTCTTTTAAAATGGAAAATCTGGTTTAATTTTACTCTTTATGCATTTTTTGCATGTTTCAAAAGATTGTCTTGTGATTTATAAATTTATGTTGTGCTTATAGTTTTAGGATTTCAATAGTAAGAATTTGTCCTTGCATGAAAGTAGAGTAGACTAGATCCAAGCTAGATGTGTTTAAGACTGATTTTAGCAATCCGAGAAAAGTATTTTCTTTAAATAAGTCATTCAGAAAGTTTTCAAGCAGCAGTTCTTAATATAAAACTTTAGAAGATATTCTGGTAGGGAAAAAAATCTCAGTTAACTTCATACTCTTTTAAGAATCCTAATTATTTTTCAGTTTAAATGTGTGTGCATTATTTATTACAAAATGTACTGCCAGTTCTTTCTGTGATGACTCAAGATTATCACTTGCCTTATGAATATTAATTTTATTTTTACTGTTAATTGTAGATGATTTAAATAAGGCCAAATATATACTTAGAACCAGGAGTGACTTTAGATGATGCCCCCAAAGCAGCGTGCCTCCTTTAAAAGTTAAGCATTTCAGAATATCACAATGCTCTCATTTTGGACTTGAGAGTATATTGCTGTGTCTTTTTTTTTCCCACCTAATTGTAATAATTGCAGGGTTTTGTTTATATGATACATCAGCACGCTGGGATTTAGGCACCTGAGATAATTCAATGTTTTTTAAATTTTTGATCAGATTTTACAAGATTAGCCAGCTAACACAATTTTTTTTTATTATTATTATTTTAAACTAAAAGCAGTAAAGCTTTTCATATATTTTCTGCTTTGAAGTTTGAATGAATGTTTATCGTTAGTTTGCTAAGGTTGTAATATAGTTTAATTTATTACAAATACAGGCAAAATAAATTACAGATATTTTTAATTTTATAGGTTAGTATAACATGCATCACATGCCTTATTATACTCACTAATTCCTGTCGTTTGTAAGGAAATTTGTTCTGTGATTTTCTTAGGTAATTTATCTCTTGACTAAGCAAGCATGCCTCTCACTGGTAACTCACTGGTCTTCGGCTCTTCCCATGCAAATAGTTTGTGTGTATATATATTTAGAACTTATATGTGTATATGTAAATACTCATTTAACCTTGATAATAACCTTGAATGATAGTAGTATCATCACCCCCATTTTAAAGATGAGGAAACTGAGGCATAGAGTGGTCATTGATGTAGGCTGACATGGAGCACAGAGACAGTGCAACCCTATTACATTTTTAACCTCACCAGGATTCATTTGATGGTTTTCTACAATGGTACAGTGTGATGTATTTGCATATGTAGACAAGCTCAGGTCCCAGATCCCATACTGTTTTCTTGATTTAGAGTAGGGCTGTAATTCAGGAGGAAAGGCTTGAGATGAGGCCTAAAAACATAGCAGCTCTGCTTTTGTTTGTTTTGCATATTGAGAATCTCTGTAAGGTTTTGCCTGAAAGCAGGCTCTTCTGCTTTAAAACTGAAATTAGAGAATGATTCTTCTAAGACAATAAGTATTTTAGAACAAATGAAATACCACTTTTTTGGACTTTGTATTTTCTAGCTTTTTAAAGTAGTTCATATCTTTACTCAACTGATTAGTAGAACTACTAATAGACCTCAGTGATAAGCTGTCTTATAGAGTTGGTGGTAATACTGCCATATAGCTCTGTAAACTTTGACAGGTTTCTAAATGCTTATGTATTCATTATCACATTTGACATTTACAGTAATCCTGTGGTTTAACCAGGTACAGATTTTTTTTTATTTTATAAGTGAGTTAATTTAAATCTCAAAAGAAATTAATAATAGGTAGAATATACCCCAAACAAACTATGTAGAAGGCCCCATTAGCTTTAGTGAGAACCATACAGTTAGGCATGCTTTCCTTTCCTTGTCTTTACTTTTTCTTTTTTTAAGGCTATTTCAGAGTTTATTCTAACAAACAATTTGAACTTTAATCTCTATAATCATTCATTCTCTTGAACCAAAATATACCCTACCTGTTGGTGTCTATCAGTGAATTGTAATTTGTTTGATAGTTACAAGCATATTTTTGTAACAAGGATTTAGGCTTAGATTACAGACACAGATCATTGAATAGCAATATTGTTTTATTATCTCTGTCAATAGTTCTCTAATTCAGTCACCCTTTCTAAAAAATGTAGACCCTCAGAAATAAAACAGGATTTTTTTTTTTAAGTCTCTCATGTAGGACAACACAGGAAAAAAGCTCCTGTGATGAATTATTTTCATCTGCATAAGAATTTTAGGTAGAATTTTAAGAGCTAATTTAAATTTAAAAATCTTTTTAATGACCTCAGCTCAAGATAATAATGGTAATAATCATAAAAATAATGGCTACCACTGCTATTTATTAAGTATTGTTCTACGCACTTAATATGAGTTAAGTACGTAGAACAATACCTGGGAAATGCTGTTGATCTCAACATTTTTGACTTCAGAACTAGAAAGATGATGCCTAGTAAATTACAGAAGAACAAACTGACTGAGGAATGATCCTCTTGATCGAAATAAGTTTGTGTGCACCTTTTGCTGTAGCTGCACTGGACCACTCATCATCTGGCACCCTGGCATGTACTTTCAACACCCTACTTGCTCATGTGCTGTTTCCTCTGCTTGGAATGTGCTTCCTGCCTTCCCCTCCATCTGGTGAACTGCTCATCCAAGGCTCAGCTCCACTGTCTCCATCTCTGTGAAGCCTGCCCTGCATTCTTCAGGCAGAACCAGTCCCTTCTATAAAGCTTCCCTGATGCATTGCCATTGTATTTTTAATTCTTTGTCTGCTTCAGTTAGACTGTGCACTCCATGAGGTCAGGGACTATGTCTTTTTTTGTCTTTGTATCTCTAGTCCAAAGCGTAGCACATGGTAGTTACTTAATGAATGTTTGCTTCATATTAATTTAATTTACTATCCACCTCGTTCCAGAAGTTTATAGTGTTATTAAATGTTTATTGAATGAATAAATTAATATACCATACATTTAAAAAAATTAGCTTATGTAATCCTCCCAACCCTGTGAAGTAGTATTGTTATTATCTCCATTTTACAATTGAAGAAACAGCGGCATACAGCAGTCATAGTATGTTTTTATAATTTTGTCAGATAAACCAGTAAAGGTCAGAGCTGGGGTTTGCTGTATACTCTATCTCAAAATATTCAGAATATAAATAGGGGAAGGGAATTAACATTTATTTTGTACCATTCATATATCAGCATCTATTATGTATACATATGTTCCTTACAGATATTATCGTTTATCCCTCATAAAATGCTTAAAGTATGCGTATTTCCATTTGGAAAAAAAAAAAAAAACACACAGAAAAAGAGAACTTAAGCTCAAGTTCACAAAACTAATAAAAAGCTGAATCAGAATTAAGGCAGCAGTCTAAGCCCGAAGCCAGCATTCTTTCTGCTATATTATGTTGCCTATCTATGTAGATATTCACAGGAAATTTATTAACTAGTATTTATATATACTTTATGATAAGTAAAACATCTTCTGCTCTATAGTTGCTTACAGCCTAACTGAACAGTGGCGATATATACATATATATTCAATGTAGCCTATCTATCCAACTCAGTAGTTGAAAAGTATAATTACATATGTAAGTTATGAGGCATAATAATAAAATGAATACCTGTGAACTCACCACCCAACTTAATTATTAAGTACTAAACATTACAAATGCAACTACATCTCCCTATGTGTTCTTTTCTCTATCTCATCTCCTGTCTCCACCCAATTCATAACCACCGCCCTGAAGTTTGTGTGTATCATTCCCATTTTTTTTAAATAGCTGTATCACTTTTATACATATCCCTAAAGAACATTGTTTGCTCATTTTGAACTTAAAAAAGCTATTTGACTATTTGTATATATGCTGCTTTATATAAACATAATTCATTTATTTTTCACTTCTGTATACTATTCTACTCTTTAAGTATAACCATAGTTTATTCTCCTTGATAGTCATGTGGGTTTCCAGTTTTTTTATTAATATCAATACTTGTTTCTGAACGTTCTTATGTATGTCTCCTGTTTCACATGTACAAGAGTTTCTCTAGAGTAAATGCTTAGGAATGCACTTGCTTTATTGTAGTACAGTGAAAAAATATTGTATTTTATAGCATGAAGCTCTTTTCCAAAGTGAATGTTCCGATTTACGCTCTAACCAGCAATATTTGAGTCCCCCCTTAAGCCATTCTCTTCAATATCAAGATTTGTTATTGGACTTGTTAGATCAGAATTCATTTTTTCCCAGTATAGAGGGTATTAAATATTTCATTGTAGTTTTAGTTTGCATTTTCTTGATTACTGGTGGAGTTAAGTAGTTTTTCATGTGTTTATTATACACTCGTATTTGCATGTTCATCTTCTGCAAATTTTCTATTGGGTGGTTTATTTTTCTCTTAATGACTTATAGGCATTCCTTATATATTCTTGGTGTTATTATTTTATGGGTTATGTATTTTGCAAATACTTTTTCCTGGATTATAGCTTGTCTATCATTTTTATAATTTTTTTAATAATGATGGGGATGAATTTAACTTTTTAGTGGCTACAGCGTCTTTAAGAATGCCTTTCCTAAGTCAAGATCATAAAGAATTTTTTTTTTTATATTTTCTTCTAAAAGTCCTCAATCCTTCTGTAATTTATTTTTTTAGTATAGTTGAAGGGTTTCACTTACCTCCTTTTCTCCCTCCCTTTTTGGCCCTTCTTGCCCCCACCCCCCTTTTTTTTTTTAAATGTAGAAAACTGTTCCTTCCAGCACTTCTTATTAAGTATAACTGCTTTCCTAGGTTCTGCCCTTATATATCAGGTTTTCTTTCTTGATTTTTCTTGGGGGTAGGAAGGAGGGAATCAGTTCTGTTTTATTTTAGATGTCTTTTTTAATACATTGGTTTAAACTTGTGTTTTCATTCTTTTAATGGAATCCCTGAAATTTTGTCCGGCTTATTTACCTTTATGAAGTCTAAAATTAATGAGTGTCTTAATTTCTCCTCCTGAACAGGAAAAGGACCTTAGAGGACTTTAATGCACATCATCAGTCCTATTCCCGGTTACATACTATTGTATTCTGTATTCTTTCTATTCTCTTATAACCTAACGAATTAAACTTTATTATTTTATTCAGTCTATTGTTATTTTATATGTTAACCTTTTTGCTTAACTTTATAATTTACCGTTTTATTTTCCAATTCTTTTCTGTATCTCAGACATTCTTCCTAAAGTGTATGCTTAGAAATTTCTTCTGTGAAGGCTTGTTGATAGTTAAGGCACTGTTTCTTTTCAGGTGAAAATGTCTTTATTTCTCTCCTTGTAAGATAGTTTGGTATTTGAATAAACAATTCTAGATTGATCATTATTTTCTGTCATAGTGAATTGTGTGTTTCGTAATCTTTCCTTGTGAGTTCACATTTGCTTAAGTGCAAATCTTGAGGGGCTGAATTAAGGACACTTCTGATAGGATTTGCATTTGCTATTGGGAAGTCTACTGTCAGTCTAATTTCCATTCTTTTGTAGATTATCTAACTTTTCTGACTACTTTTAAAGACTTGTGTTTCTCTTAAGTATTATGAAGCTTTACTGTAGTGTGTTAGGTATATATTTCTTGTTTAGAATGCAGTATACTTCTTGAATTTATGGATTCTTGTCTTTCAGGTTCTGGTAAGTCTCAGGTATTATCTCCCCAAATATTTGCTTTCTGTTTTCTCTTCTTTTCTTATTCTCCAAATCTAACCTGTTTTATATTTTTCATTTCCTTGCTCTCAGTAATGCACTGAGGGTAATTTCACCTCTTTTATTTCATTAATTAATTAATTAATTAGCCTGTGTCTATTTGCTTCATTAACTTGACTTTTTTTTTTTTTTTTTTAATTTCAAGTTATACTTATGACTTCTGTAGAAGTTCTTTTTGGTTCCGTTTCAAAAAGGCTTGCTTATTTTTTATTATTTCTTATTGCTTGCTTATTTTTAAATCTCATCTTTTTTTTGGCATCTCACTCTATTTGTATATCTGCTAATTCCATTATGTAAAGTTGGTTCAGTGTTTTACCTTACTCTCACTTATTGTTTGTTATTTGAATGTTAGAGTATCTTTTATTATGACCTCATAATTGCTTACTATTAATCTAAGAGAATATAAGGATGTGAATTGAGAATCTTTTCTTTCTGAAAGAATTTGTTTCTGGCAAGAGCCAGATTTTGCTGTATGTCTGGGGCCATTTAATCCTCTTTTATGGGTCCCTATCTTAATGCAAGAGATTCAGTTTAGGACCCAGACTTGGATGTTCCAAGGCTTAGTTTCAGCATCACAGCACTACTATTTTTTTTTCTTTTTTTTTTTTTTTTTTTTTTATTAAATTCAGTTGTATTGAAATACATTAACACACCGTACAATCATCCATGGTATACAATCCACTGTCCACAGTATGATAACATAGTTATGCGTTCATCACCACAATCTATCTCTGAACATTTTCCTTACATCAGAAAGAACCAGAACAAGAATAAAAAATAAAAGTGAAAAAAGAACACCCAAATCATCCCCCCATCCCACCCAATTTGTCCTTTAGTTTTTATCCCCATTTTTCTACTCATCCATACACTAGATAAAGGGGGTGTGATCCACAAGGTCTTCACAATCACGCTGTCACCCCTTGTAATCTACATTATTATATAATTGTCTTCAGGAGTCCAGACTGCTGGGTTGGAGTTTGGTAGTTTCAGGTATTTACTTCTAGCTATTCCAATACATTAAAACCTAAGAGGTGTTACCTATATAGTGCATAAGAATGTCCACCAGAGTGACCTCTCGACTCCGTTTGAAATCTCTCAGCCACTGAAACTATTTCGTCTCATTTTGCATCCCCCTTTTGGTCAAGAAGATACTCTCAGTCCCACGATGCTGGGTCCACATTCATCCCCGGGAGTCATATTCTGCATTGCCAGGGAGATTTACACCCCTGGGAGTCGGGTCCCACGTAGGGGGGAGGGCAGCGAGTTCACCTGTCGAGATGGCTCAGTTAGAGAGAGTGAGGGCCACATCTGAGCAACAAAGAGGCACTCAGGGGGAGACTCTTAGGCACAATTACATGCAAGTTTAGACTCTCCTTTGCGGTAACGAGCTTCATAAGGGCAAGTCCCATGACCGAGGGCTCAGCACATCAAACCGCCAGTCCCAATGTTTGTGACAACATCAACACCAGTCCAGGTGAGGATGTCTAACACATCCGCACCTTCCCCCAGATCCTCGGGGCTAGGGAGGGGGAGTCTGTAAATATATTTTTTATTATCTGCCCAAATTACTCTGGGACGACAGCACTACTATTGATATTAGCCTTTAGGATAAATCACCTTTCCCATTCACAACTCCCAGTTCAGTTTCTACTCTTTTGTTGTTGTTGTTGTTGTTGTTGAATGGCAGGGAACATAGTAAGTACTTTAAAATATTTGTTGAAATCAAAAATAAAAATAGTGATAGAATAAACGTTATCAATTTAAAAGTCAGTAATTTAAAATCCTGTTGAATTTCATTAAAATAACCTGTGAAATTATCCGTTTTATTTCCAAAAGTTTTAAAAGATGAAATCATAAGTTTTAAGACCCTTTTAACTTAAGCATATAAATGTACAAAGGGCAAATGAATACAAAAGAATTAACTATTCAGAAGTAACCTTATGTTTATTTTGTTTCAGAACTGTATTACTGGTCTGCAGAGCATTCAGAACACTAGAGAATTCAGGATTGTGTAAATAAGTATTTTTCACTGATATGCAATGGAGAAAACAAGATTATCTCCTTTTTCTGAGAACTGTCATTTCTTATACTATTGTTTCAGGAAAATAATATGATATTAACATGATATAATTGAATGAGTTTGAGTAGTTACACATCTCTTTTTTGACTAAAATAAAAGTGAGCACATCAGTTTTCTCGTGTAAATCTTTGAGTCATCGGCAAAAATACTGAATTAGGAAGTGATTTGAAATACAGACGATTTGGTCAAATCAAAACCTTGCTAATGTTTTCTATATTGAATTCATTCTTGATTTAAGTCTTTCTCTCTTTTTCAAACTCTACCAGATCTATTTTCCAGTTAACTAATTTCTGATTTTCTGTTAGCTCTTTCATATCTCATTTGTTATACTTCCATTAAGTGTTACTTTGAAAGCAGTAGTTTCAATTAAAGCAAAATGGGGCAAAGTTTTAAAATAATCCAGTTCTCATAATGTAGTAGACTGTTATGTACTATCAAATGTATTAAAACATAGTTATGTGACTTCAAAGATGCTGTTCCATGTTCTTTTTTGTTGTTATCTACAACAGCTTCAGATTAGCATTATCTTTTACTTGATCATATTTTTTAGATACCAAAGTAAGTATAAAGGGCATTGATTAGATAGCATTTTTCTCTCTGCTTTTTTTTTCTGTAACAGTTTTATTGAGATGTAATTCACATACCATATAATTCACTATTTAAAGTGTACCATGGTTTTTAGTACATTCACAGAGTTTTGCAACCATCATCACAGTCTATTTTACAACATTTTAATTACCCTCAAAATGAAACCTCAAACCCTTTGGCTCTCACCCTCTATCTACTCCCCAACCCAAGCCAGTTAAGCAACCACTAATCTATTTTTCTATAAATGTCCCTTTTTGGAAATTTCATATAGATGAAATCATGTAGCATGTGTACTTTTATGACTTATTTCTTTCACTTAGCATATTGTTTTCAAGGTTCATCCATTTTGTAGCATGTATCAGAACTTCATTCTTGTTATATATATATATATATATATATATATATATGTAATAGTCCATTATATGTATATTCCACATTTTGTTTATCCACTCATCAGTTGATGGATATCTGGGTTGTTTTTACTTTTTGGCTATCATGAATAATGCTGTTTTAAATATTTGTGTACAAGTTTTTGTGTGGATGTATATTTTCATTCTCTAGGATATATAACTAGTAGTAGAATTGGTGGGGTATATGGAAACTCTGTGTTTAATTGTTAGAGTAACCGTGAGACCATTTTCCAAAGTGGTGGCACCATTTTACATTGCCATCAGCAATGTGTGAGGGTTCTAATTTCTCCATATTTTTAACACTTGTTATTTTCTGTCGTCTTTTAAATATAGCCGTTCTATATATGTGAAGTGGTATTTCATTGTGGTTTTGATTTGCATATCCCTGATATCTAATAATGTCCAGCATCTTTTTATGTGCTTATTGGCTATGTTTGTGTTTTCCTTGGAGAAATGTCCATTCAGATTCTTTGTCCACTTTTAAATTGGGTTATTTGTCTTTTTATTATTGTGTAGCAGTGTTCTTTATATTTTCTAAAAACAAGTCTCTTAACAAATATATTATTTGCAGATATTTCCTCCTGTCTTCTGGATAGCCTTTTACTTTCTTGATGATGTCCTTTGATATACGAAAGTTTCAAAATCTCATGAAGTTCAGTTTATCTGTTTTTCTTTCGTTTCATGTGCTTTTGAGTCATATCTAAGAACCATTGCCAAATCCAAGGTCATGAAGATTTACCCCTATGTTTTCTTCTAAGTGTTTTACCATTTCACTTTTTTTTTTTATTTTGAAATAAATTCAAAGTTATAGGAGCAGTTGCAAAAACAATACAAACCCCATACACAGCATACCCTAACCCCCTTCCCCCAATACCCCGATCCCATCAACTTTAACATGCTGTCACACTGCCATTTCTTTCTTTCCCTCCCTCCCTATCTGTCATCCATCATCTATTGCTCTGTCCTCTGAACATATGAGAGCAAGCTGCACACATCCTTGAACAAACACTATATTCACATATACAATTCCCATGAACAAGAACATTCTTTTATGCAATCCCATTAAGTGCAGCTAAGAAGTTCAAGAAATTCAACATTGATACAAAGCTTACATTCTATATTTCCTTTTTTTTTTTTTTTTCCTTATGTCCCAACTGTGTCCCTTTGAGCCTCCTTTCCTCCATCCTCAGATCCCATCCAGGATCATCCTTGGCGTTCAATTGTCATCTATTTAGACTCTTTTTTTTTTTCTTTCTTCCAATTGTGGAAACATATACAGCCTAGATCTTACCATTCCACTCCCTCCCTAGCATTCCATTAGTGGGATTAATCACATTTAGAATATTGTAATGCTATCTCCTTCCCACCATCCATTACTAGAAATTTCCCTTCACCTCAAACAGCAGCCCTACACTCATTTCTTAACTCCCCATTGCCCCTTCCCCCACTTCTCATAACCCACACTCTGCTTTTCATCTCTATGGTCATATTCTCTGATAATTTCTTCATGTTTACTGTGGGGCTTAAATGTAACCTCTTAAATCCATAACAATCTTGGTTTTCTTTGATACCAGCTTAACTTCAATAGGACCCATGAACTATGTTCCTATACTCCTCCATTCCCCCGCCTTTATATAGTTCTTGTCAAAAATTACATATTTTGCAGAGTCCGAAACCACTGATTTGTCATTAGAATTTATATATTTTATATCCTGTAGGAAGTAAATAGTGGAGTTACAGATCAAAAATTATTGACTTCTATTTGTATTCCATTGTGGTCAGAGAATGTGCTTTGAATATATTCAGTTGGTTTTTTTTGTTTTGTTTTGTTTTGTTTTTTTTCCATTTATTGAGGCCTGTTTTATGTCTCAGCATATGGTCTATTCTGGAGAAAGATCCGTGATCACTAGAGAAAAATGTGTGTTCTGGTGATTTGGGATGTAAGGTTCGATATATATCTGTTAAAATTCTCTATTCTCTCTCTCTCCTTTCTTTCTTTCTCTGTCGGTAGGGCTCCGTTTAGTATCTGAAGTAGGGCAGGTCTTTTATTGGCAAAATCTCTCAGCATGTGTTTGTCTCTGAAAAATTTAAGCTCTCCCTCAAATTTGAAGGAGAGTTTTGCTGGATAAAGTATTCTTGGTTGGAAATTTTTCTCTCTGAGAATTTTAAATATGTCATACCACTGCCTTCTCGCCTCCATGGTGGCCACTGAATAGTCACTACTTAGTCTTATGTTGTTTCCTTTGTATGTGGCAAATTGCTTTTCTCTTGCTGCTTTCAGAACTTGCTGCTTCTCTTCAGTATTTGAGAATATGTCTTGGAGTGGGTTTATCTGGATTTATTCTATTTGGAGTTTGCTGGACATTGATGCTTTGTGTATTTATATTGTGTAGAAGGTTTGGGAAGTTTTCCCCAGCATTTTCTTTGAATACTCTTTCTAGACCTTTACCCTTCTCTTCCCCTTCTGGGACACCAATGAGTCTTAAATTTGAACATTTTATTTTATCTATCATATCCCTGAGATCCATTTCGATTTTTTTGATTTTTTTTCCCCATTCTTTCTTTTGTTCTTTCATTTTCTGTTCTGTGGTCCTCTAGGACACTGAGTCATTGTTCACCTTCCTCTAATCTTGTATTATGAGTATCCAGAGTCTTTTTAATTTGGCCAACAGTTTCTTTTATTTCCATAAGACCTATTTTTTTATTTACTCTTGCAATTTCTTCTTTATGCTCTTTTAGGGGCTTCTTTAAGTCCTTTATATCCTGTGCCTTGTTCTTCTTCATGTCTTTTATATCCTGTGCCATGCTCTCGTTCTTTGACTGTAGTCCTTTGATTAATTGCACCCAGTACTGTGTCTCTTCTGATCGTTTGATTTGGGTGTTTGGGATTGGGTTCTCCATATCGTCTGGTTTTATCAAATGCTTTAAGATTTTCTGTTGTTTTTGGCCTCTTGGCATTTGCTTTGCTTGATAGCTGTGATCTTCCAGGACCTCTGCTGAGGGAAGGCTGTACTATGTCACAAGTGCGCGCCTTCCCTCAAGGGAAGCCCTGGGCCACCGGGCCATGCAGGGACGCTCCCAGCCTGATGCAAAAATCGCTGAATGGGGCATCTCAACCCCCCCGCTTTTCTCACAGCTCCGCCTTCCCAGCTCCGGGACAACTAGCTGTGGGTGCACCCAAGGCCACTGTCCATGGCCGATATTGTGGCATGTGCGTGGTGCCATGGGATACACTCCCCATCAGACTGGGTTTCCTGGCGCGGCTCTGAGCTGTGGGTCCAGCCCCAGGCAGGAGTGTTGCCAGCACTCCGGGTAGCCAGCTGCAAGGGGCACAGTTTCTTTCTCCTTTTGGCTCTCTCCTCTGTCCCTCTGGCCCCGGGACAATCAGCAGCGGGTGTGGGGAGGGCTATCCTCCATGCCAGACACCGAGGCGTTGGCTACAGCCTGCTCCTGCAGTGCTTCACTGCACGGTTCTCACTGCCATATCTGCAGCTGCTCCCGGGTTTTTGTTTTTGTTTTTGTTTTTGTTTTTTAAAAGAACTAGTCCATCTCCAAACGCCAACCCGCAGTTTCCCCGCACCGCAACATGGCCACGGGACTTTCAGCCGGCTTACTCACTCGTTTCAGAATGCAGACTCCCGGTTTCACCAAGTGCACGGTCCCTGTGGTTTCAGCAGACCTTGTCCAGCTGGTACATTGCTGGAATTGGTGTTCTGAGTCACTTTCTGGTTTTTATCTAGTATTTTTCATGGAGGTGTTTTTTTGCCCTGTCTCACCTAGCCACCATCTTAGGTTCTCTCTGCTTCTTTTGATATGAAGAAATAAAAATTGTACATTCATTCACAGATACCTGCCAGTCTTTTATTAGCCTGCAGTTCAATTAGGGAAGGGGAGGTTTTTGGTTTGTGAAATAATCTCAGGGAAAACACAGGCAAGTCCTGGAAGGAGGGCTGTTAGGCCAAGGTATTGTTCTTTATGCCTAGGAGATGAGCTTGTTCTTATTCATGGGATTGATAGCAACTATAATCTCTATTCTCTGCTCCTGTTGTTCTTGTTGTTGGTGGTCCCTTTTTAACAGAGATAGGTAGATTTAATCCTGCCTTACATTGGTAGTTCTGTGGAAGTAAATGCTTACTGAAACACTTTTTCTGTGTAAGGGTCCTTTGTCAAAGACTGAAAAGACTAGAGAGTGGCTCATAATTCTTGAGAGGGTTCAGATGGAACTTAGCAGTATATGCAGAACCACTTCATTCCTTGAGAAATGACTTTTTAGCCAGGCCATGAATACATTTTTAATTAGTGGTTTCCGCAACTGTGTACCCCTAATAATTGGAATATTTTGTAGAAATGCCATTTTCTACTTAGGTTTAGGTGAAGTAATAAATTTGAACCTGGCATATGATTTACCAAGAGGCTAAAAATTAATTTAATTCCAATTCAATCATATATACTGGAAACCTGCATTCCTTTTATCCATCTATTTTGACAGGTGGAAGTATATTTTAGTCAGTTGATTTCAATCCTTTTCTCTATTTATTTAAGGACTTTCTTTTTGATAGCTTTGTATCTCTTTTCTCATTGGGATATGAGTAAATTTTTAGGATTAAGGGACTGGTGAATTTATAAATGAATACAGTTTTTTTGTTCGTTTTGTTTTTTATAATATGAATGAGAGAAGGTAGACATTAAAGAAACCGACTTCACCAAATGTTATAAACTTAAGGTTACAATGACATTTCATTGCTCTGCTACTGTCAGTGATGCAGTTACAATTAGGTTATAACTGATGCCTTTGTGAGCATAATTCAATGTTGCTTCCAGCCAGGAAGTATGTTTAATATCATAGAAGAGGAGCTTTAAGAAATAGGTTAAGATCAGTATTAATAGGAAAGATAGAAGGAATACAGAGGACTGAAATCATATGATTTGAAAATTCTTGGCTATATTAAGGATACTTGTGGTTACACTGAATGTCTTGGGAAAAAGAAAAAAAAGCACTAACTGGCTATTTAAATGTTTTATAGAGATCATTTTTGCTCACCAAAGGAAAACAAGGCCATGATTTTTAGTATCTAATTTTTCTTTCATCTTGTTGAAATTCTCTTGTTCTTAATTGAAAGGGCCTTGTTATTTTTATCTAATACTGGTATTTAAAAGTAATTTCAGAATAGTCATTTAAAGTATACATAATAGTGCTGAAAACTGAAATACTTGAATACCAAAAATAAAAGCAGACTTCAGCCACTATCATTTAGTCCTTAGGGTAATTTGTGAAAAGTGATCAAGTAAAAATAATTTTAATAATAGTAGTCTCATTTTCTATGTGCTGGGTACTGAATTCGGTCTTTCGTGTATATATGAATATATATATTTATATATAATTTCCTCATTTGATCTACATAAAAACCCTATTTTCTATGCATTCTTATTATTCCCATAGTTCTATGAAGAAATAGATTAAGAAAGGGCTAAACTCAGCCCTTTGTGGCCCTCACCCCCATCCCCCCACCCCAGTGCAGAAGATCTTAACCCCTTTGGCTTTCTTTGCAAGTATAGCATCAGATACTATACTGTATACATTGTTACTCTGCAAAAGTCAATATGATGATAATGGCCGCAATAGAATCTGTCTACTTTGACTTTTTTCTATTCTGTGTCTTTCATAGCTTTCAACAAGTTTGTGTGGCTTTTTACAGAGTCATCTTGATGTTTACTGGTAGGCAATTCATTTTACTTGGCTAGAACATGGGATTTTTAAAACCCAGGATAGAAGTCTAAACCTTTATGGGCCAGTTTAACTGTCCTTTGTGGTCATAGCCCCTACACATGATCTGTTGTGATTGATCAGTAGCTCAGGAGAATCAGCACTTATTTGTAGCACCACCAGAGTTCAATATGTTATGGTAAATGTTTTGAGAGTAATGACATGATCTTAAAAGCTGTAGCCATTGTGTTAACCTGAAGAAACTTGTCTATTTTTGTGTCCTTTTTTGTAATAATGTTTATCTGCTATGTTAATTTGTCATATATGGCTTCCAGGTTCACCACTATTCAAGAACACTAGTCTAGGCAATTATAGAAGATACAGGACTTCCCTTAGGAAGTTAGAATGTAGAAAATTAGTTGTTTTAGTCACAACTGCTACAGTACATACCACAAAGAGATAACATATAGGAGAGACAAAAACTAGAATAAGTCATTTAAAAAGTCTGAAGTAAACATGCCTGAGAAGGTACTGTTGATTAGACATGCTTTTGAAGATACAGTTTTCTGTTTTCTAGTGTTTGTTTTTTGTCTTGCCTTAGGTTTTAAAACTACATACCTGTTTCTTGTTCCCTCCTCTCTTTTTTTCTGATACAAAATGGGTATGTTTGCCACATTTGTCTAATAGAAATTCTTCCAGCATAGCCATTAGGATATCATGTCTGAGCTAAACTGATTTGGAGGGGAGAGTTGAAACTGCCATTTCATTTGTAAATTCCAAGACCATTTAGATTTTAGGTATTATCTTTGGAAGCTGGTTGTATTTTATTTAGTGTCTCCTTTGTAAGAAGCTTAGGTTCTATTTACTAAATTTAGTCTATATGAAATAGTTCTTAAAATCATCTTATGTTCTCATCTAGTTAGATGTAGTGGTTAAACTCATCATGCATGTTTCACTCTATGTACAAATCCTCTAGGATTTTCAGCATGGAGATGAGGAAGAAAGCCTGATTTTTCTTTATGACCTACCATGAGTGTAATTGTCATATTGAACTCATGGAGTCCCACAAAACATATTTATATAATATATATAAAATCCTATAATATTGATAACATTTTTGCTTTCTTTTACAGTTCTCTTACCCCATTTAAATTTCTCCATTGGGTTTTGCTTTGGGTTTTTTTGTTTGTTTGTTTGTTTGTTTTGATAGCTTTCTTTGGGCAATTTTCTTCAACTGTCAGTGGAATTATTGTCTTCCTGTCTCCATATTCAGGTAGTGTCAGTGGCTGAGTATCACCGCAGGATCGATGCTCTAAATACTGAAGAACTGCGCACACTCTGCAGACGTCTCCAGGTGCCCCCTTCAGTAGTTTAAACCCCTCCAGAGATTGAACATTCCCATTTTTAGTGTCCTTTGTTAGGGCAGATCTCACATTTGATGTTTTTGTTTTGACTACAGTACTAAAATAACCCATCAGAAAATTCCTTTTTGTATTAAAGAGTATGGTACTGAAGAGATACAGGATTATCTTTTCTTTCATCTTTTCATTTGAAAAAGATTCAGAGGAATTTTCCATCACTTTAGAACTGTTCTCAGTACTTTGTGTTTCTTAGAGTGATGCGGAATTTTCATTTAATTTTAACATTGGAAGATTGTTGGACTGGAGATTGAATTTGTACTAAAAAGAATCTGAAAGATGTGGTACTTCAAGAAAATTTTTAAAAATTTCAAGGCTTAAGTCTTCTTCTTTATGACTATTTCTGTTATAATCAGTCCCACCTCAAATATGTTTAGAGAAATTCTTTTTGTCCTTGAGGCATTCCTGGCTGGAATTTAGAAATACTTCACAATAGTAAGGTTAGGTATCAGAACTAAATAAATTATTTGAACTTTTGTGAAATAATCTTTGTGATTTTTATGACAAGAAAGGAATACAAACTCATTTTTCTACTTTGTGCATTATTATTTGTGTTTTCCTCTTCTTAATAAGGCATACTTTTATGGCTTTGCTAGACCTGCTGAACTTTTTTCTTTTCTTTTAATGCTAGCTTGGATTTGTTTTTAATCTTTCACATCATCAAAATGAGGGTAAAACATGATGATGTGAAAGAATTAATATAGTTTAGCTTCTCATTAGGACACAATACATTTCTAGAACATGTATTGGTTGAAAATATATGCTATTCAGGATTGCTAAGAAATCTGTTTAAGAAATAAAGTAATTTAGCAGGATTTTATACCTGTGTGGAACCATAGTCAACAAGTATTGCTGCATTTTAGTTATCTGCTCCATGGAATTCTGTATATTTTCCAAGTTAAAAGTTTTATTGGTAATAGTTATGTTTCATATCTTATATTTTCTAACGTTAGTGCATTTGATATATTAAAATAAAATATAAAACTAAGCTTCAACAGTACAGATTGTATAATAGTAAGCTTTTTTGAGTTAACACTTTTTTTTTTATCATTTTAAGACTTATCTGAGATTATTTCCATCAACAAAAGCATATATTCTTTTCAATACATAAAATCAATGTGATTTTAAAAATTGATTTGTGAACAAGTTAATTTTACTATTTATTGTTTGGTCTAAATAGTAAAAAATTCAGTATTTAAGAAGTAAAAAGTAAAAGTTTTTTTAAAAAATGGTAGTTTTTTTAAAGAAGCAAATATATGTGAATATATATTACAATGAAAAGAAGGCTCTAACTTTTATTCTACTCTCATTTAAATTAATTTTGACACCTGAGAAATTTTCTTAATTATTTTTGGAAAATTTTATTAAAATGTTATGTATTTTAAATAGTGCAAGTAAAAAGCAACTAAAATGACTCACTTTTGCCTTTTAAAGGACTAAATTCAAAGTTTGCATGCAACTATCTCCTTTTCAACATAAATACTGGAATTCATCATCCATCACTAGCCTTTCCTTCAAGTAGTAGATGAAAAATGCCTGCTTATAGTTAAAAATCTTTTTTCTACATTAAATATACCATTGTTACTAAATAGAGCAGGTTTTTCCTTTATAAAATCCTTAGTTAAAGCTTTAGCCATTGTTTCTAAGGTGTAACTTTCTCTCAAAAGGCTGAAAGTCTTTGAAAATATGTCCCGATTTTATATTGATATGCTTCTTTACTTTTTTAGATTACTACAAGGGAAAATATAAATTCAAAGCAGATTGCTCAAGTGAAAGCAGACCTGGAGTCTGAATCTTTTCGACCAAACTTAAGTGATCCTAGTGAACTCTTGCTGCCAGATCAGATTGAAAAGGTATGCCATGCCCACATATTTGCATATCTGAGTATGTGCCCATGATAGTAAAACAGCCTGTTTTCAGTTGTTTTGAAAACTGAAGCAGCAGGGTTACTGCTACTGTTGTCCCTCTTCCATGAAGAAAAAGACAAAATGCAGCAACTGGTGTAATAGAAGGCATTACGAGATTTACATAAGCAGACACTAAAATAAAATACTGTAACAATTTAGCCAAAATTTGAGTTCTCATTTTGTTTTATGCAGATTATCTCGTTTAATTGTCACAACAGCTCCAGAAGTTGGATATTCATGTTGCACACATTTTACATGTGAAGAAACTTGGGAATAGAGGAGTTAAGTAACTTGTCCAAGATTACACAGCTATAAAGTTTTGAAGCTTGATTTTTAACTCTGATAGTCTGACTCCAGTCTGACTCATTAAAATATGAGGAATATTTTAATAAGCAAGCTTAACAGTCCAGTATTTTTGTCAATTAGAGAGAGTACAAGCAACAAGAGAGCCATGTTTCTTATCTCTGGTCTAATGTGTATTTGGTTCAGCATGATTCTTTGCTTTTCTGTAGACAGTATTTCATGCTGAGAAATACATAATTTACTTTTCAAGTATTTCTGAGAAAGCAAAATAATTTCTGCTGTTATTTGCTTTTTGTAAACTACATTTCATAAATACCATTAAATTCCAACTGGCATTAGTATCCTACATTTTGATAGTAAGCTAACAAGTAAATGTTAACATTTTGTTTTTCAAAGCTTACGAAGCATCTTCCACCAAGAACAATTGGCTATCCATGGACTCTTGTTTATGGTACCGGAAAGCATGGCACAAGCTTGAAGACCCTTTATCGGACAATGGCAGGTTTGGACACCCCAGTGCTGATGGTTGTTAAAGACAGTGATGGGCAGGTATGAAAAACTAGATATATACATTAATCTTTAAGAAATAAGAGTAACAATAACTTGTTTGCATATCTCCTTGACAAAAAAAAAATCATTTGCAACAGTACATTTTATTAAGTTTGATAATTATTGAGTACTCTTAACATGCAAGGCAATATTGAGTGCTACAAAGGATAGATATAAGCATGAATAGAGTTCCTGCCTTCAAGGTGGCTATAGTCTGATAGAAAAGAAGTTTAAGTACATCACTCACTATCTTTGGTACTGAGCAAAATATGGTAAGTGTGGTAAGAGCCCAGAAAATGTCTAGAGTAAATGTTGCTTGTATTTATTTGAGAGGAGATAAGAATGAGCTTCATGGAAACTGATAGAGTCTTAAAGAATGGGTAAAGGGATACAAAGTTCAAAAGCACAAAAAGAAAGAGAAACATTGATTTGTTCCTGAAATGGCAAGTTCAGGTCAATTACCAGCACTGGAGAGTAATTAGATAGTGAAATAGAAATATTTAAAAATCATAATACCCCACTACTACTGCTGATACCTTTAGCAAGCTTATTATGTTCCAGGCACTGAGCTAATCACTTTATATGCATAATTTTATTTAATCATCAAAGCTCTATGAGGTTGATACTGTTACCATCCCTGTTTTAAAGGTGAGTTAACTATTACTTAAATGAGGTTCATCAACTTGCCCGAGGTTTTATACCAATAAAAGGCATATGCAGCAATGAAAATTAATGAACTATTACCACATGCTAGCATAGGTAAGTCTCACAAGAAAAATATTGAGTTAAAAACCAGATACTACAGAGTATCTTCTTTATGATTCCATTTATAGAAAATTCAGAAATGAGCAAAATGAATCTATGGTGTTGTCAGACTAATGACTTTTTAGGGGGAAGTAGGGATGATAATACAAAGGAGGCAAAAGGAAGACTTCTGGAGTTCTGGTAATGTTCCATTTCTTCATCAAGGTGAAGGTTAAATTGGCTTTGTGAATTCTGAATTGAACTATGCATTTACATTTGCTCTCTATATAAAAAAACCTTTCATTAAGACAGTCTGTTTTTTTAATTTAAGGCTGTCAGGAGAGACAGTGACTAAGAGATTCTCTCTCGGACCCTCTGCACTCCTATTTTATGATGTGGTACCTTAGACCCAAAGCACTGAATTGGCTTGCCCAGGTCTCTTACTCACTTATTCACTTATTATGGCATATGTATATATATATACCATGCAAGGCCAGGAGATTACAGGGCCAGACAGTTCTGACCCAAGGCCTGCCCTCATGGAGTTTACTGTCTTAATGATGAAGAAAAAACCTAGTATACCTTTTTTGTTAATAGTATACCTTTTTTGTTAATAGAATGCTTACCTTTCTTCAAGGGTTTTGTTTCACTAAGTGCTGCAATCCCACAGCAGCATGTTATCCTTATTGTAGATAAATTACACCTATGTGCTTCTAAAGTGTGTTAACCACTTGTTGTCTATTTAATTATAACAATTAAACAAGCATTTTTTTAGATTTCAGAACTATGAAAAAATCTTTTTTTTCCCCACTGAGAAACTGATATGCTCTGTACTTGACAATAATTTGGATTATATAGCAGCTGATCATGTTTCCCTTTTGTCTTGCTTCTAGGAAGCTCAGTGACCTAAAAAATTCAAATATGTGTGTGTGTAAAGGCCTTATGATTGTCATACTTGTGTTTTCTTTTTCCTTGATTCTCACTTCCTGTTGAACATGTATTTTCTGCAAGCATCCTCAAATCCATTGTGAAAAGAGAAGCAGGATATAAAATTTTTAAGTACAAGTAGATAACATTATACCAGATTTCTATTGTCTTGCATTTTATTTAAACATATATGATGGGATAATGCTTAATTAAACAAATTAGTAGTCATGTCATTGAACATACCATTTTTTATTTTTAGGTATTTGGTGCACTGGCATCTGAGCCATTTAAAGTGAGTGACAGCTTTTATGGTACCGGAGAGACCTTTGTTTTTACATTCTGTCCAGAGTTTGAGGTAAATGCTCCAATATTCTGATTATAGAGAGATGGCAGAATGCAAAGAACATGCACTTGTTACTTGCATTTGACTACCATCCTTGCTTTACTAACTGACAGCTTAACCTTCCTTTGACCTTTTTGAACTTCTATTGCGGTATATAAAATGGGAATCATAAAATATAACAGGGTTGTTTAAAAGTTAAATGAGAATCATATTTGTACAACATTTGTCATGGTGCCAAACACACATGACAGACTCAGTAGAGATTATATATCATTATTACTATTCTGTTTATAAATTATGATTGTGAAATTCCTAGAAACTTTTAGTGACTAAATAAGTTTAATGATATAAGAATTGAAAATTTAAAAATAAATTATTTGGATTAACGGATTTCTTTGCCCTGTGTGGTAGTCTTAACTGTGGCTTGACTAACTTAAATGAATTGCATTCTTACGCTAATGAGGTCTAAAATGTAAAGATATAAATGAATTTCAGTGAGTGTGTGACTCTGCTTAAAACATTGAACATAATACCAACATCTCTGGCACAATAAGTTTTAGCATGTCTCATTAAATTTTCCCTAAGAGATAAAATTGTACTTTAATCTTGAGAAAAGGCACCAATAGAGTTGGGTAAAAAATATATATATATATATATATAAAGGTCTTTAGGAACAATTTCTGTATGAACAAAGTAGGAAGGATTTGATAACACAATAGAAGTTCTGTTAACCAATTTGTGATTTACTGGCGTATCTGGTTAACCATGGAACAGGGATTAACCCTTACCTCCATAAAACATACTGACTGATGACTGTAGTTTACTGGAAATTTGTAGACTGCTCTCTAGGCACCTGTGCGTATCAATGCCTACCAATTGTTACAAATTTTCTAAGCTTTAATTATGTTTCTTCTCAAACATTTAATGCTATTTCTACCTGATACTAGTTAATAATGTTATTAAGTAAATATTATGTAACTATGAAAATATTAGTGTTAAAAAAAGTTTATTTTAATGAAAACTTTAATGAATACTTTGGAAAAACTTGATAAAGGTGAGATGCTAGAAATTGCTATTTATTAGGTATGGGTAAACCACCTATGAAAGATTAGAAAAAGTATTTAAGAATATTAACATCTAGAAGGTTTTACCCTCAGATTTATCCAGTGTCTTTAAGTTCTTACTGCTCTTTAAAGAAATTGAAACTGGAAATCATAATTACCCATGCACTATGGGCATGGTATATTTAAGAAAGGTGATTGATCAGCAGATTCATACCCAAAGAAAAGACCTTGACCCTTTTTTAGAATATTATCAGCTTTTATGTACATTTATATGTTTAAGGTTAAAATAAAAGTTAATGGCATCTATGTCAGTTTTTTTAACCAATTCTCTGATTTCTTTAACTTTTTACATTAACCAACAGTTGGAAAAGAAAAGTATGTTTAAAGAGATAACAAGACTTGAGGAATTAGAATTGCTTTGTAGGAGACTGTGTGCTTTCATTCAGTCATACAAACTCTGAAACCCAAAGCACCAGACCCTTCTGTCTTCACCTTTTGTTGCTGTTGTTGCTCATCCTGTCAGTCAGTCTAGATTTTGTTAACCATTTTGGGTTTTGAAAAACTAACTCTGCATAGTTGCCATTGTCATCTACAAGTGTGTGTGTGTATATATATGTGTATATATATGTATATGTCTCTCTACAAAACAATAGACATTTAAAGCCTTTTTTCATTTATGTAGGTTTTTAAGTGGACAGGAGATAATATGTTCTTTATCAAAGGAGACATGGATTCACTAGCTTTTGGTGGTGGTGGGTAAGTCTCAAACATTTTACCATGAGATTTTTTTAAGAAACTTACTCCATTTGGATTTTTAATAATCAGTTATCTTTGGAAAGTTTTTGACATTGGAATCTTTATTTCTGTTTAATGAGACAGAAAATATATTTGCAGGAAGATACTCCAGTGTAATATTTGAAACTATTGGTAGAATATTTGTTTCTTCATTTTAAAATATTGTATAATTGATACCATTTTGTTTAAAGCCTGCCTTTTTCTTTAGATTACAGTGACTCCTTGATATTTCAAAGAGAAAAATCTGAACACCTTGTTAACTCTCAAATTTTCAAATAACCACAGTGGTGTAGTTATTTCTCCCAGTGTACAGAAAAGGCCTAATTTAATGTCATTCTAGCCTGGAGACTATTGGATTGATACCTTAGAAAATTGTTAGTAACGCCCAAGTTTTCATGCTTTTTTAGTTTGTTTTGTTTTTAACAGTATGAGTCATTCAGTGTCTGTTTCCCAGCTGCTAAAACAAATACCCTTCAGTGGGTTTGACTTAAACAGCAGGAATTTATTGGCTCACAGTTTTGAGGCTGGAAGTCTAAAATCGAGGAGTCAGCAAGGCAATGCTTTTTCCCCGAAGACTGTGGCATTCTGGGGCTGGCTTCCTACGATCCTTGAGTCCTTGGCTTTTCCGTCACTTGGCAGTGCCCATGGTGGCATCGTCTTCTTTTCCCTTCTAGGTTCCATTGACTTCCAGCTTCTGCTTTGACCTGGCTTTCTCTCTGTATATCTGAATTTCATTCTTTTTATGAAGGACTTGAGTAATCCAGATTAAAGCCCAACCCAATTCAGTTGGCCATACCTTAACTAAAGATAACATCTTCAAAAGGTCTTGTTTACAATCGGTTCACAACCACAGGAATGGATTAAGATTGATTAAGCACATGTTTTTTTTCTGGGGTGCATAATTCAGCCTACCACATTCAATAATTTGATTTGATTCTTTTTAACGTAACAAGCTCTATGAGAAACTTTTTCTTATTCTTTATCCCAACCTCATTATACTTTACAGTTATTTGGAAGCAGCTTGCTTTCCTACATCCCACCCTGGACTTTTCAAACAGTACTTAGCAAGCATCAACTCCTTTGTTTCAGAATCAGAATATAAGGCATGCTAAATAATTCCCAGAGTTGCAAAAGTATTAACTCATATTATTTATATCCCACAGTTAAGGATATGTAATAATAATTCATTCAGGCTTCAGGTTTTCTTTATTCTTCAATAATATTCATCAGCCCAAGTGATTCTAACAAATTCTCTTACAATTTCTCTGTAGATAGATGTCTGGAAGACATGGTTTCAGTGTTGAAATACAACCATGGTTATTGTAGCCTTCTCTGAAGGACATAACCAGGTAATTAAAAACACAATGTTTTAGTTCAGCTCAGCATATAATGTTTATGTGGTCCAATTACATTTTTTTTTTTTTTTTTTTGGTCATTCAGCCGTCCCCCAAATGGTAGTTTTACATATAATTGAGTTAGTTCTCCAGGAAGGCCTCACAAGCAAGGAGTTTGTAATTTCTAGCTGTTAAGGATGCCTTGAGTCTTTGAAAACCACACACAATGTCATGAGATGTCTGCTGGAACTAGATTTTCCAATCTAATCTGATCAATGGTCATTTGAGAACACCAGCCTCAACATGTACTACATGTGGGACTTTGAGTAAACTACCTAACATGTCTAAACTTTCCTTACCTGTAAATTGGAGATTGAACCCCCCTTTACAAGGAGGTTTTGAGTGATCAGATGAGATAAATTATGTACAAAATGTAATATAATCCTTGACACATAATAGGTACTCAACAAATGAGAGCCAGCCATGATTTCTCATTTCCTTCCATCCATCATCTTTTCTCTTCTGGTACCATGGAAAGAGTTCTGCCTGGGTTCTGCTTGCAATGTCATGGGATCACCTGAGTTACATGACATTAGGATTTGGAAGACTATTTTTATTTCCTTCATTTTCTTACCCATTCTATTCTCAGAAAGTCATGAATCATTCTTGAAAACAATGCCCATATAAAAATATACTTTCTGAGTGTTTCACCTAGAACAGATCTATAACCTTTGAATACATTTGATTAAGATTTGGGGGCATGGGGCACAGACCCCTTTGAAGTGCTGAGGAAAACCATGGACCCTATCCCCCTAAAATGAACAGACAAACCTTCTGAATGCTTCCAACCAGTGGTTTAGATTGTCTTAGAGGAAACCCATTCCAAATAGTAATGAAGCTTATTGCAGAATTTCATTTATTAAGACATGGTTGTGATTAATTTTGATGGTCTTAGATCCAGTTATCTGAGATTACAACTAAATGTATAATTAAATTTGCTTTGTTTTCATTTTGTTTTGTTTTGTTTTTTAAACCCTTCATATTTGGCAAAAGAAGGGTTTTACAAGAAGTTTGACCCTTTCATCTTTCCTATCTAATAGATTGGCTGGTAAAATTTCAGGGCTTTAGCTCAGTGATTCTGTTCCCACTTTAAAAGATATTTTGATTCAGGTCTTTCTTGCATATTAATACCATGAGTATTAGAAACTCTGAAAGCCTATTGCTGTAACACAATAAGTTGTTTAATTCTGAAACAGTTTCTAATTTATCTTTGTGTTTTCCAATGCCTAACAATACCTGTTGCATGATAAATGTTCAGCTAAACTTAAATCAGTAAATCAAACATGAATTTCAAGATGAACTTTAAAAAGCTATGGCTTTCTTGGCAGGTAGTGAGGGCCATAGGAACCATCTATCTTTTCAGTGCTTTCTGTCTTTCACCAAATCATAGACTAGACTGGCATCATTTTAGAGTCATGTTTTGTCTTAGTAGTGTTTTCACTTGTAGAGAATGTCCATTAAGTAGAAGGTCACAGGTAGAAAGTCAGTTAAAAAAAAAAAAAAAAAAAAAGCCCTATTATAAGCTTTCCCCCACCCACATCTCTTGGGTTATATATTCTAAGTTCCTGTTATACCTGGCTTCTACCTTGGTCTTTCTGTTTGATAAAGAATCTCAGTATCACATTTTTATTCACTTAAAGCCTTCTCAAACTGAGCTTTTTTGTTAATCTCATTCTACATAGAAAACCAGAGTCATTTCTCACAAAATTTAGCATGTTGGTGAGAAAGAATAAATTCTCATTGTTCATACTGACCATCTATTTTTAGCAGCACAGTTCTTTCTACATTTCTCAGACAAGCCTTATTCACCAGGCCTTTAACATTAACCCCACATTTTATTTTAGATGATATAGAGTTTTCATGCCTCTGAGAAACTCGTATTAAATATATTAAAGCCAGACAGCAAAGAGAACCCCATAATAATAACAAAGATTAGCATAGTAGCACCTGTCTCAAAAGCTAGTTACTTTTAGAGGATTCATTTTATCCCTTGATATTTATAATAAATGCTTTTGTAATGGGATATGGACAAAACAAGATTGCCTCATTTTTGTTGGAAAGATTTGGGAAAATTCATGGTTTTAGGGTTGTTGGATATTGAAATGTCTCATTTAAATTGCTACTATAATAACTGCTAATATTAGGGCATAAGTATCAGGACTCATTAAAATTATTTTTTATATATTACAGGGGAGAATTTGCTCTTTGGCTTGATGGAGATCTCTACCATGGAAGAAGCCATTCTTGTAAAACATTTGGGAATCATACACTTTCTAAGAAGGAAGATTTCTTTATCCAAGACATTGAAATCTGGGCTTTTGAATAAATGTAATGCTCTCTGTCTTAGCAGGATAATGCCCCAAACCTGACATGGACAAGCATTGTTCGGAAAGTTCAAGAAGCAATACGATGTAACATGTCAGTAGTGTTTTAAAATTATTCTATACCACCATTTGTTACAGCTATAATTTTAGAGTTTATTTCTAAAATCATGTTTCTGTCCCAAAGTTCTTGAGGTTTAGACAGTGGCCTGGGTCCATGCACTGTATCAGCTTGGGCATTAGAATTTTGGCAGCATTTTAATCATAGTGCCCACCTCATCTACAGTCCATGTTCTCATTCTCCTTATTGGATGGTGCTCTTTTGTTGAACCTGTTTTGGTTTCTTACTTTTTAAACTATATTGATTCTTTTACTAGAGCAGTCTGATTAGGCCATTAAGGGAATGAACACTAGATGCTGCTGCATCACATCGAGGGCGGCTGGCGCAGGTGATGTAGGACATGCTCAACTTAGTCATTCTAATGCATACTCTGTAGGCCACTGAATTCTAGTTTTCATTCACGCTATAACATTCTCTTCATTAATTTTGAAGGTATACTCAATTTCATTTTAACAAAAGTGAAATTGAGAATTCTGGTTCTAGTGATCACAATGCACATAATCTGCAGGTTTGGGCATATACTTTTATCATTGAATTACCTGACAAAGACTTATAAAATGACAAAAGAGAATGAGAACTTGATTCCACTGGATTTAATATATTAAACAAGAAAATATAGTACTTATGTATTTGTAGCTTAGCAGGGCATTGTAAGTACAAAAACTATGAAACAGATACATATTTCTTCAACATAGTGTGTCAGATATACTGTTTTATAGTTCTGTTGTTTTAGCCTTGTTGCACACAGACTCCCCAAATATAGGTTATTCCTGTTCGAAAGGAAAAAAATACCTTGTGATATTTTTTTAATTGAGTGGTATATGTTAATTACTATTAGCATTTGCTCTTACAAAAGGGCAGTGATTATAGTAGAAAATATTGTAACTCTGTAGACTCGTGGAATATGCAAACTTAACTGTCAAGTGACCTCAAAAAATGAAAAGATAGAATACACTAGTAGTTCTTATCCTCTTTTGTAGGAAAACCAGTAATAAGCCATTGTGGCAATAATTCACCAGTTAATTTCAAAGCTTCATGTTATGCAAAAAAAAAAAAAAAAAAAATCTTGCTGTTATATATGTGACAGTGACTTTGTGCTGAAATTTCAGCTATTCCAGATAAACATTGTATATTATATTGTAAATTAATGTTTAAAGGTAGTTTTGTTCTTATAGAAAGTGTTGATTGCCAGGTTGCTTATAGCACTTTAAATTATTCTAAAAATGAAATTATAAGCCAAATATGTTGGCTTAAGTAGTTTTAGTTGTATAGCACTTGAATATATTTAATTCTTTTGAAAGTTCAAATAATTATCTAAAGGAAGCATAATGCTAATGGGAAAAATCTGATGTTCTATTATAATATGCTATTGCTGAATATGTATAGTATTACAGGGCATCATTTCCTTGTCTATGTAAAGCTCTCTCATTATAAGTTAGTAACAGTATATAGATTAAATGTTTACAGTATAGGAAATTGTAAATAAATGTATCAGTTTTTCCCCTTCGGTCTTCCACAGCAGTATTATTGTCTTTGTGGAGTTGACTAACCGTAAAAATATCCTGTAATGGATTTCAATTATAATAAGGTCATAGTGGTATATACCAAATAAAATTAAATACTTATATACAGATTTGAGTTTGGATTTATTGAATGATCAAACTACTTTCATAATCTAAGCAATCTCTGGTTAAACATACTACTGTCTTTCATGTGTAAAAAATGCTTCTAGTTGCCTATATTAATGCAGTGATGATGATGATGGACATGGGCATTCCACTTAAAGGGAACACCACAGTTTTTACAGTGGAGATGTCAGAGGGCACTTGGCATGTGAAAGGACATTTAGCACATGGGGAAGTGTGCAAGTTAGTTGATATTTTTCAACCATGTAGTTTTCTTTTTTAGCAGAGGGTGCATAGCAAGGTAAGCCACATGTCATAAAGAGCTTTTTTGCATGCAATGCCAAGAAATTTAGATTGATTTTACCCCATAAGAGGAATTAAAAACATTTGAATGGAAGAATGACATGATCAAATTTGAATTTTAGGAAGATCTCTGTGGAAAGTCAATTTGGAGAGGAGGAAATTAGAGACAAGGAGACCAATAAACAAACATGTAAAATTCAGAGAAAAAAATAATAAGGCCTGAAGAATAGTGGCAATGGTGATAAGGAAGGAGGCATGGATATGAAGGAGATTAGGAATTAGGATTAATAGCATTTGGTTATTGATTGGATGTCAGAAAGAGTTAAGTATATTGTTCTCAGGTTTTTGGTTTAGGAACCAGGTGCATTATTTTTCTTCAAGCTAGGTAATGTTAAAATAGTATAGGTAATTGAGGTTTGTCATGGACCTTTATTACGGTATGATGTGAGAAATTAGGGTGGGTAGGGCATTTATCCATTCTTATGAATAGATATGAACAGAAATCAATGAAAGTAAAAACATGCACACTACCGAAAATCTTTGAAAAAGTTAATAAAATTGTAAAGCCCTAGCAAGATTGATCAAGAGAGTAAAATAACCATTGTTAGGCATTTAAAAGGAGATATCACTATAGAACCTTCTTTGAGGAGTTAGATAAGAGTATATACTATGAACAGCTTTGCATCAATAAACTTGACAATCAAGATGAAATGGAAAAATGTTTTGGAAACATAATTGATTAAACCTGACCTGCCAGTGAGCAAAAGCATTCATCAAGCAACCCTGTGCCCTAGTAAGCAGCTGGGGTTGGTTAAGAGCTAACATCTTCCCCAGGTTGCCAACAGTCTCTTGTGAAATAGAAACATACAGAGTGCCTGCACCCAGATAAACAAGAACGAAAACACCGTGCACCTGCATGCAAATGAAAAAGGAAGGTGGGTAGGCGAGCTCTGGGAGATGACCACTAAATGTGTCTGTGACATCCCCAGCACTTATCTTACATCATATACAAAAAGTAATTACAGATTGTAGATTTAAATATTAATGTTAATACATTAAAGCTAATAATTTAAAAATAGGGGAATGTCTTCATATCCTTAGTATAAGGCATATATTTCTTAAATGGGACACACAAATCCCTAACCATCAAGGATTTTTTAAAAAAATAAACTGTACTGTATTAAAATTTTAACTCAAAAGACAACACTAACAGTGAAAAGGCAACCTACAGAGTGAAAGGTTTTTGCAATGCATAGAACCAATGAGGATCATGTACAAAATATGAAGGACTGATTGACAGAAAAGACTGACAGTTCAAAAGAAAAAAAGGCAGAGGACTTCAACAGGCAATTCTCAAGAGCATTTGAAAAAGCCAGCAAAAGCTATTGTAAATGGTGCTCAACTTCATTAGACATCAAGGAAATGCAAATTAAAACATGCCCACCAGAATGTCTGAAATGAGGATGTGGAGCAACTGGAAATATATTGTGACAGTGAATGTGAAGGGGAACAAAAACTTTGGAAAACTTTTTGATAGTATCTACTAAAGCTGAATGTACACTCATCTTTGATCAGCAAATTTAATTCCTTATTACCCAGCAGTAATGTGTACATTTGTTGACCAAGAAATATGTACTAGAATGTTTATAAAACTGTGTACTTTCCCTCCTTTCTCCTCCAAACACACACTCTTACCCTATTGTTTTACTGAATCATTCTGTGGCACTTTACCTGTAAATACCTGCTTGCATCTTCTAACAATAAGGCTAACTTCTTTAACAACAGTACAATGATCAAATTCAGAAAATCTAACATTAATACAATAATAGTTAAAATGCAATCTATTTTCAAATTTTTCCACTGGCCTAATATCCAGGATGCATTGCATTTAGTTCTTTTTTATTTTTTTTATTATTTTTTTTTTAATCTCTGCTAACCTGGAAACGATCATTAGTCATTCTTTGTCTTTCATGACACTCATATGTTTGAAGAGTTCAGGGTTGTAGAATGTCCTTTGATGTGGTTTTGTATGACTGTTTCCTCATAAGTATATTTAGGTAATGCATTTTTGGCATTTTTGTCAGGAGACACCTATGTATATCCCCTTATTTAGCTTTGATCAATTGATTATGATGGTATCCACTAGGTTTCCCCACTGCTATCATTTTTCCCTTTGTAGTCAGTAAGTACTGTGTAGGGAGATGCTGTGATACTATAGATATTCCATTCTACACCAAACTTGCCGATGTTTTTGGTATCCATTGTGGATTATTGCCTAAATCAATTACTAAGATAGTTGCAAAACTATTTTTCTAACTTATTCATTCCCTGCACATGTATTAGTTGGCAATTTAAGGAAGAGCTTTCCCTTTTCCATCATTTCTGTATATATGTATGAATTTATCTGTATTGACTTATAATGGATTCTTTTTTTAAATTCAGAGGATTGTATAATCCAGTATGGCTTCAGATTTAACCAGCAGAAACCCTTGTCAAGCTACTTCTTTGTCCTTTTGACAATTCTCCATGGTCTTGAGCATTTGCTTTCTGGTGCAACAAGATTTTGCAGACGTAGCTGTACTTTCTGTAACCCAGTCCTAGATTCAGCATTTCTCTGAGGAACCATATTTTCCTTTTAAGGAGGATGGTATTTAGAAACCATTTACAAGTCTGGGCATTAGGTGTGCTCATTGCTACAGAGGTAACCACTTCTAGGACCTTTCGTGGGAAAAGAGGAAATTCATACACTAATTCATACTGATACCTCTTATTCCATTCTAACATCACAGAATTTGTTCTCATCTTCTCTCATTCCATATTCCTCTTCTTCCATAGTGAGGACAACAGTGTATTTACACAAATGCTTAATCTTACGCACGTTATAGTTTGAAAATTGCTACCCTCACAAACAACAAAATTAAGCAGAGTTTAATATTCCTTTGTAGTTCCTTTTGCCTTTAGACTGGGTATTTAATAAAAGTATTTAAAATTACTTAAATTTATTTTTTCCTCCTGTGTGGTTAGTTTAATAACAGTACAGAAGTAGGTTCATTTATTGTTGTTTGCATCCAATTTTAGATTTTTCCCCCATTCTCATTTCATTTTACTTTTTATATATGTAAAGTATTACAATTTTCCAAAAGCGAAAACTGTACAAACATATATTCTCTGGGACACATACCTCTTTTATGTCTTTTCAACTCATTGCCACCCACTCACCCTCTATAGGAAACAGATTTTATTATTTCTGGTTATTGTTAATTTTCTGAATAGATTATATAAACGTGTACACATATATAACCCATTGTAGCTATACATACATAATATACAAACTAACTCCATTTCAATTCTTAGAGAATTTCCTTATTCTTTTTTTTTATAGTTATATCCATTATCTGAATGTGCCATACTTACATTTGATCATTTCCTTATATGTAGGGAATAGGATGTTTGCAATACTTTATAATTTAATGCACAATGCATTGTGCACATATATTTTCATATTGTTGGAGTTGTGTCTCTAAGAAATTTTAGGAGTGAGCTTGATTGGTCAAAAGTAAATGCAATGTAATTTTGTTAGATGCTGTCAGGTCCCCAAAATCTGAGCACACAATGTAATCAATCAGCTGACCCCTGTTGGGATGATAGTGGGTGAAAGCACTCTAAAAACCTCTTGGTTAATTAGGTCATACAGCACATTTATGAATTAACTAAATAATTTGACAGGCATGAACTGTGTATTTACTGTGTACTAAGAAATGACGTGGGTATTGGGAATAAAATATGAATAAGACTGCCCCCTTCTAGGAAGCCCGAGGAGGCAGCTAGCTGCATTAACAGACCACTTCTGTGTGGACCAGGTGGTCCACCGCTCCTCTTAGAATTCCTGGACAGAGTCACTTAATAGAGAAGGTACAGTAATCCTTCCCCAACCATGAGTTTCCATTCACACAAAATTCTAGTTCACACAGAATTATTCCTATATCATGTGAGAAACAGCACCTGTAGTCTTGTATTATGCCTACTGGTAGTAATTTAGAAAAAGAAGGAACTAGAGTTTGGAAAGAAAGGAAAATACAGAAGGCAAACTAAGGATATAGGGGTGGCCATTCTGCAACATGGAAGAGAACCCAATTCTCAGAACTTCCCTCTTGGAGATTAAGTGGGCAGAGGATAAAAAGGTAAATTTGGGAAACAGAAAGTCCTGAATCCTCAAGTTATAAAAGCTAAATGGGAGCACAAATTTGGATGGAGGTTCAGAGAAAAAAGGGGAAAAAGTACATTTCAACAGATCAAAAACTAAATATCTGATTAAAATTTTGGAAAAGGAAAATCCTGAAGATTTGAAGTTAATTGTGCACTACCCATTATGGAGAATTTAGAATTACCAATAGTAAAATGCTTTTGAAAGTATCTTCATTTCATGTGCTACTATATATTATTTCGGTGACTAAAAAAACACCTGTGAGGACTTAGGATTAGCTCTTTTGCAACCTGAGTTCCACTTACTCCCCCCCCCACACACACACACACCTCAAAATGTCATAAGTTTTTCAACTATGGATGTCCCTATCATTGAGTTTTTAGGGTAATCCTTTGGTTAAGGGAAGAATATTTTTGCATCTTCAAATCTGGAATCAGATCAGTGACACGTGATCTGACAAATATTCAGCATAGGAATAATATGCAATAAACCATGAACTTTGAGTATAACAAGGCAGTTCTAGGATGATACCTACTTTACAAGGTGCTTGTTAGGATGTGCCTGTTGCATAGCAGGCATATACCTCTAAGAAAATTTGCTTTCTGACTTTACAGCCATGCCTTATTCAGAATGTTAGTTAATGTAAGCTCTCTAAAAAGAGGACTTTGTATTCCATCCTCAGATTCATGCAAACTGAACCTTTAAAAATCAGTCAATAGCCTGCATAAATTATTATTATCCAGAGTGGAACATGAGGGACTTCTTTTGAAGCCTTGGTTTAAATATTCTGCCAATATTAGAAGTAACTCACATAGCACTGTAATTTCCTTGTATTTCAAATGTAAGAAAGTGGTATTGTAAAATATAACCTAAAAATAGTAGTATAAAAACAAGAACAGAAAATACAAGAAAATATATTTTATTCTTGTGCTATTTGTCTTTAAATTTTGAGGTGTTTCACTGTTGTGATAGTAATGTATGTCTTATATGAAATTCTACTTAGAAACATTGGTCAGTTAGAATTTTATAAATCTGTTATAGAAATAAAAATATATATACTTTCTTCTTTAAGAAGATAGCTGAACTTTCAGTTTGAAAGAGAATCATGCATGAAAACAAAAATAATTCCTGTGGTAATTTAATGTCTGCTTTATTTTAAACCTAACATCTAATAATTATGAATGCCAATTATTTTGAGGTGTCATAATTTGAAATTAATTTCTCTAATGCCAAAATGCTATAATACTGATAATAAGATAACATTTTAGTAACTTTAATTGAATTCAGTAAAACTTGTAATATCACATTATTTTCAGGTTTTTTTTTAGAATTATATGTTACATTAAATCTGTTCATTAAGGAGAAAAATTGACAACATATTAGTGTCAAGTAATTTTCTCTCTGCCATTGCATTTAACAACTATGCTTCCTTCACTTTGGCAGAAGTATATTGCTGTTTTGACTTTCAGACATTTCAGAATTTTCTTTGTTAGGGCAGGAAGAAATTTGCATTGTCTCAAATCTCTTTCTAATTTACCTATGATTCTTTGAGATTCTTCTATACTGAACACTCCCTTTCATCATAGAATTTTCTGAATTTCTCTTTCATTGTGCATTGACATAAATGTAAGCAGCACGATTCATTAAGGCTTTAAGAAAAGATAAACTTCTCCAGTTAAGTCCTACACAGGCAGATAAATCTGACTCTCCCATCCCTGCTGTACTTTCAGAATGAAGGGGAACATCGTTGCCTTCTCCTTTGGCTCTAAGAGCACCAGTGAGGTCTGATTTTAGGTGATTTGCTCAAATCACATAGAAAGAAGAAGGCTTACTCTTACTGGAAACCTGTTAAATTCCAAGTCCACAGAGGAACTTCAACAATTTCAACCTTTTATTTTAAAACTTAACTTTTTATAGCTGCACCTATTTTCTAAGTGATGCTATGATAAATACAGTAGTACAAAGTCAAGCCTCTTAATTTAGTTTGGCCAAACTTAATGGGACTGTTTTTTTGTTCCTGAATGACACTGGCATCATAATATGATCTAATGACCTTCAAAGTCAGTATTCTTCTTAGATTTATTTATTTAATTAAAAATCTATAATTTCTCCTCTGAATAGCCAAATCTTTTTGCCTGAAAAAGTAAGTGGAATTTCAAAAACTAATACTTTTGTGTACTAATAACACTGCTTTCTGAAATTATTTATGTGTGCTTTCTCAAAGTCTTCAAACTTCTTCATAGCTCAGAAATAGTGTGCAAGGAAGACATTTATGTAAAAATTGTTTAATATTTACTAACATTGTAGAGTAGTCTGCATTATAATTTGTAATACGTTAGAATTTAGCATTAAGACAATAATGGGTCAAGTCTGGCTTTAGTTGTTAAAAGGTTCACTCCAGTAGAGTAATCACAACATGGTCATCTCGGCCTTGCCATAACATTTCTCCTTCAAAGTCTACCAGTCCATGTTTCCTGGCCCGCATGAGAATGCCCACTACTTTATCTGAAATCTGAACATATCTGTCAAAGAGATCGCCAAAGGTGACCTGGATCTTGCCATCTCGTCTGTGGTGAGCCATTGTACGGATAATGAAGCACATGTCCATAATTTCTCTGTAAATGTGCTCCTCAGCACGTTTGGCCCTTTCGGCAGTTTTGCTTCCCTCCTTGGGACGGCCATAACCTTCATCTCCCTTGTGTAGGCGGGTGGACATGGCCAGCTGATAATCAAATTCTTCACTGAAAGGATTGAGCTTCTGAGATTGTACGTGTTCATCAGCCCACTGTTGCCATCTCCCTTTCAAGTTACCTACTTGGCTGTATTTCCGCTGGGCCTTGCAGTTGAGTTTCTCAGTAAATCTGTTTGCCCTAAAGGGGGAAGAGAGTGAGTAGTCAAGATACTGCTATTTTAGCACCCAAATGTTGCTTTCCCTTTGTACTTCCTACCCATATCCATCTTAATGTAAGTCTTTGTAATTTTTTTCATTATTAAAAATATATAAACAAAACTAAATTTAGCAACAAAAGAAAAAAAAGTCATAGTCACAGTCACACCATTCTTATCAACTTGGTGTGTCCTAGATTATTTTCTCTATAACAGTAATGTTTTAAGTACTGTAAGTTATTACATTCTATTTCAAGAAAAAAGCTTCCTTACCCATAGTTAATGCAAATGGGTATATCTTAAAGTTGTATATAAATGATATTTTAGAACTGAAATCATACAAGTACATTAGAGGAATCCTCATAGGACTTGTGATACCAGTTGTTTACTAAAGATAATGTGTATACCACCACACCTACATAGTAGTAGTCAACTCATCTACAGATTTTCACATAGGGAATTTTAATGAAAGCATATTTATATGTGCCACAAATCTTGAAATATTAAGTTATACAGATAGAAAACACTAGCAAAAGGAACTTTTATTAGATACTCATTATGTGCTAGCATTCTGCTAAATGCTTTTCATTAAGTTTTCCCACAGCCATCCTATGAAAAAGGTACTATTAGCCTCACTTCACAGATGAAGAAACAGACCAAAGATCTTAAGTAACTTGCTTCAAGTCAAAAAGCTGTTAAGTGGTAGAGTTGGGGTGTGAACCAAAGTTAAGCCCGGGTCAAGACCCTGTATTGTAACTACTACCAAATACTGCCTTATATCTTAATAGAGCCAGGATTCAAACACAAAACTTTTTGAGCCCAAAGTCAATGCTCATTCCTTTATGTGGCAGTGCCACCCAACACACAGGGAGAGACAGTGTCTAATAAATAAATGAATTGTTTTTCAAGTGTGTGTGTCTGTCCTTGGAATTTTGAATGGAATTTTCTATAAAAAACAGCAGTGGAAAGCATAGGCCAGCACTGTCATGAGGCTGCAGGCCTAATTATTAAATGGGTAAAATTTGTCTTTAAAAAACTTCCCCATCTCTTTATCTCCCTCCAATCTCCTAGTCTTTTTTCCTTAGGTCTTTTTGCCTTCATGAGTAAAACAAACTCCTGGATTATCTAAAAGTCAGAGATTTGTTCTTTTTTTTTTTTTTTTTTTTTTTTTTTTTTAGCATTAAAACCCTTTATTTAAATAAAATCTGAATGCCCCTGATGGGTGGGCAAAGAAAGGGTAGGAGGGAAATACAGGAAGTCCACCACTCAGGCTGCCCCTCTTAGGGTAACACAGTTTACAAACCTCAGAACATGGGAAATAAGTGCTCTGCTCAGACAACCTCAGGTGAGAAGACAATGGGAAGCACAGATTTGTGCATCCATAACATTAACTATGGATATATTTTTACCTACTTTTTATTACATTTCTGTATATTTGATCATTTATTTGTGTATTTATTTGGTCAGTTAGTTATATCCCAATTTGTTACCGAAAGAATTTGAAGTAAATTACCAAAAAAATACATAACAAAATATGAATCAATAGAAGACATTCAATAGTAAAGGAAGCTAAGAGTAAAATTAATACAAAAAGTTTCCTGCCAACCAAAGCAAAGGTTGAAATACAACCAGCTACAAAATTCACAGTCCATTTGTGTGAATGAACTAAGAGGGGAGGGGGATTTGATTATTCAGTGAAATTTGATTTCCACTGGTTTTTGAATTAGGTTCCTCTGCACTATAACTTGCACTATAACTTGAACATAATGTACTATATATTCTTAACAAGAATTTAAAGGGACTTGATTGTGCTCAAAACTTGCCCAGCTTTTTCCTACTGAAAAATAGTTTCATAGCTAAATAATTGCACTTGCCCTTCTACTTTAAATTTTCACTATAAAATATATTCTCCTTTGCCAGATTTTTACTGGGGAATAGTTATTAATACAGTGGAGTTGAGACATGTCATTCAAGTTGCAAAAATTGCAAGCACATGTTAAGATCAAAATGTAATTAACAGTAACTAAAGATTAATTACAAAGTACTATAAAAGCAATGAAATGATGGTATAGTATAGCTTATACATTTGCTGAGGAAATTTAAAGGAGATAATCACTGTGGAGTAGGTTAAATAGAAAAGACTCCATGGTAGAAGTGAATCTTAAGCTGAAACTTTAAGTATAGAATTTAGCTAGGTAGAGGATAAGTGTATTAGGGCTCTCTAGGGAAACAGAATCAACAAAAGATATCTATAAATATAAGATTTTATAAAAGTGTCTCACACGACTGTGGGTATGCACAAGTCCAAATTCCGTAGGGCAGGCAGCAACCTGGCAACTCCAATGAAGATGTTCGATGAACTCCTCAGGAAACGAACTGGCAACTTCATTGAACTCCTCAGGAAATGCTTTGCGGGTTAGCCAAAGAAGAAGTGAAGGTCCTCGATCTGTCTTGTTTAGAAGTCTTCAACTGATTGGATTAAATCCAGTGGATTGAATTCTCTCATTGTGGAAGACATACCCTTCGTTGATGTAATCAGCCACAGCAGCAGCCAATTGACTGATAATTTAATAAACCAGCCTTCTGGTTTATTAACCATCCACAAATGTCGTTGCAGTAATGGTTAGGCCAGTGCTTGCTTGACCAGACACCTGGACACCACCCCCTGGCCAAGTTGACACATGAACCTAACCATCACAATAAGTAAACAAGTATGCCAGATTAAGTAAATAACATACATGAAGTAATCAGTGATATTTACAGATGTTTAGATGTTTAATCTTAATCTTGTTCCTATTCTTTTTTTAAAAAAAACATTTTATTGTGAATTATAACATATATACAGAAAAGTGATAATTTTCAAAGTACAGTTTAATAAGTAGTTATAGAGCAAGTTTCAAACTATAGTATAGATTACAGTTCCACAATTCCAGTTATTTCCTTCTTGCTGTTCCAATACACTAGAGACTAAAAAGTAATGTCTATATAATGATTCAGTAGTCATAATCCTTTGTTAAATCCTAAGAGATTTGTTCTTATCTTCATTATAAATGGCCCACCCTCCTTCCTCTGCCACCCCAAGTGGCATCATGTCTGGAAGCACTGGGAAATGGAGATGTAGAGTCAAACTACTGACATGAATGGAATGCCTGTAGTAGGTAGCCCTTGTTATTCAAACTCACACAATTCACTATTGAAAACCCAGGAATGGATCAGATTGGAGTATCCCTCCCTATCCAATCTTAATTGCTGAAATCTGTTTATCCAAATGCAGGAACCAAATAGATAGGGAGATTGAATACATACTTATATAAGCATTTGTATTTGACATCCACTAGATGGCGAACTTTCATTAATTCCCATGCTCTGTTTCCACAAGTCTCTACTTGGTATATTCAGTTTCGCCTTTACAATAGAATTTGAAATGGGAATACACTGCTAAATATAGCACTACTATTCTTTGTTGCCTCATGGATAAAAGTGTATGATAAAGTTAAATGGGAAAAAAGCAGCATACAAATACTAAACAACTTTATAAAATCATGTATTTACAAAAAGGTACTAAGGAAGTGCACCTTAATTGGTGTTTAATGTTTTTTTAATCTCATGAGTGTTCTATATTGTTTTTATATTTCCAATTTTTTAAAAGTCTGAAGTATCAGGTTTAAATCAGGGGTTAGAAAGTCTCTTCTTAGTTCATGAATATGTAAGACTTAATATACCACCTCATCTTGTTTCTGTATTTTCAAGCAAAAATGTGAATAGTGTAGATAGAGCTTTAGAAAGGCAATCTAGTATAAATTTAAAGCAAAGCAATATTCAAATTTTCAATCATATTTTAGGATAGCATTATTTAATCCAGACCATTGCCTTAGTTCTTCCTTATTACAAATGTGATATTATTATAACAATTTTTTTATAATCAATCAGGAAGTATTTTCCCTGTGCCAGCCTGGTGCAAGGTAACTAATTTTACCAGATACTATAAATCTAGTTTCATTCACTGAAAAAAATTGTGAAAATCATTTGTCAACTCCAAAAAAATGACATCAGTTTGAGTGATGCTCTCTTATCTGAATGGTGCTCTAGCAATATGATGAGAATGTGGGAACCAACTGCACCCTAATTCTGCCATTTGGCGGAATAACTATACAGGTAAATTATTAAATATATAGTAAACCCCACAGCAAATAAACTTTCTAAAAGGAATATTTCAAACCTAACCAAAAGCACTGTCACTGAAAACGTTCTCCAGCAGGTACCCTTCACCTGGATCACCAGCCTCAGAGTCATGGGGCCTCGAGGCAAGCTTTTCGGGTCTGTCTTGGAAATCTCTGAAGAAAGTGGAGATCTGCTCTGATTGCCGCACCCCATAGATCTTCGTGTAGAAAGAGTATTTCTCTTCCTTGCCCAGGCAACATTCTTCATCCATAAAGCAAGAACTGCCACCCTTTCCCACCTCTCAAAGAAGGGCCGAGGAGAGTTCGCTCCTCTGCATCCGTTTGCTAGCTGTTCCCCACCGGAAGTATAGCCAATTTGATTGATAAAAGCAGGACCTCCACTGGGTCACATTTATCAGAAGCAGGGTGACTGTTTTCAAAAGGCAATGTGAGTGTCTCCAATCAGCAGTCATGCTCGCTATTCTGTCATCACCTAGGTTTTAGAGCAGGCCTATAATTCTCCTTGCAGCTAGCTTAGTAACAATGCCAGAGTCCATGAAAAGGGTTCCAAACTCTAGAATTGAGAGTAGGTAGTAGGAGGCCATATTTTTGTTCGGGTTTCTAAGTCCTTCAATGCAGATGTACCAAAGCCCTGCATTTGGGGAGTTACTGGAATACTGTTAATTAAGCTGATACTTTGATCCCTAATTTGTTCCTTGAGTTTGTTCTCTACTGAGAGAGGCAACAGTGGTTAAGAACACAAGTTCTTAACTTCATCACTCAATAGCTGTGTGACTTAAGTAATTTAACTTCTCTATAAAATGGCACCCTCATGCTCAACTACTATTATTGTACTGATTAGAAACTGGAGCAGAGGAGGGGTGAGTAATTGGCTCTTTAATATTCCACCAAAGCCAATCATTGTCTAAAGGGACTGATCTGAACGACTCATAATTATACAATCCAAAAACTGAATATTTTTAAAATAAGGCATAAAATATAAACCATATTAAATCCCTGTTAGCAAAACCACTATTGGTAAAGAGTCTGTATACTTTTTACCAAATATTATTTGTTTGTTTCCATCATCTGTGGAACATCTTATCCACCCGGAAAAGATTTTCTTTCTACTTAAACATCTGTGATGCATAATTTTCTCCTTTGTGGGGATGTGGGAAAAGAAGAGAATGGTGCCTAGCATTAAAATAAAAGTGAACCAAAAAAAATATTTTCATATCGGATTACTCAATAATGCCACCTTCTCTGTAGCAATATTTGAGAGTCCCATCAGGTAACAAGTCCCATTAGGCTTCTGCTGAAGCCTCCTGAGCACAGCTAGGATTACCATTGACATTAAGAGCTGCTGTTGCTGTGTACATTCTGGTACCTTCTGTCCTCTAAGATGGTGGGGGTGCGGACTGAAGAAGAAAAAAGATTTAATTTAGCTAGTCCTCCTCCACCCTTATCCCAGACTGACAAGCCCCTTACATCTTGAAAGATTCAGATCACCAGGCCTGACCCCCTCCATTATAATGGGTAAGACTTATCCATCAGTTCCCCTGGGTTCATTGCATTAGAAACCTAATATCAAAATAATTCTGAAATATTAATTTTTTAAATGAGGACACAGAGGCTCAGCATTTGACGAAAGTAACCACAATTCCGATCTAATCGTCTCTTATTCAAAGCTTATGTGTTGTCCATCACACTAAGAAGGGTCCCATGTGTAAGCTTGATTTCAGGAACCCTGAGAAAGGTCCTGTGGGCCTGTCCCCCTTTTCCAAAGGAGATAGAGTAGTGGTCAAGAGGAGGGGCTCTACAGCCAGAATGACTGCATTCAAATCCCATGGGCCTAATCTTAAACAACTGTTTTTGGCCTCATGTCCCCATGTATAAAACGGGAACGACTGTACGGATCCCATGAGGATTAAACGCATCAACATATGATGTTTAGAGAAGTGTCAAGGAAGAGACCAGCCCTACTGTGCACAGGGGATCGGTCCCAGCCATCACTCCCTACCTCAGCCCAATTCAAAATGTGCTGACAGGAAGATCCTCATATGCCATTCTCAGTCCTTATTCTACTGGGTTCTATTACTCCAATTCTAGCACACACACACTCCCCCAAAATCCACAGGGCCAGAATTTGGTGGAATAGCTACTTAGGATCATGAATTCCTATATCTCTATAAGTAAAGTACAAATGCAGGTCTCTGAACACATCCTTAAGGCACCACAAGGAAGTTAGCACCACGTCAGGTTTCAAAACATTGCATTTAGAATCAAGCGAGTCTCAGCTTTGTCACTAACTTTCTGGGTAACTTTCCCCTCTGAGCTTCAGCGCTCTCACATTCTCACCCCTAAAATTGTATAATGCCTACTTCTGAGATTGAGAGGGTTAAAGAGTCAATGCACGTGAAACAGCAAGCACAGTGCATGCCACATATAAATGCATGACAGATTGTTATAATTATCTAAGTTTGCCATTTAATTTTTCTTGAAAGCTTGCAGTATAGTAGTCCCAATTCTTTCAAAGCACTTTCAAAATCACAAACAGTAAGAGAGCTCTTTGTCAAATTAGGTAAGCTCTTTTGTTTGCTTTCTTTTTGCTTCATAAGGCTCAAAAAGCACACCTAACTGTTTCCAGAGGGCATCACTTTTTAAATGTTCATGGCATTGGAGACCTCTAGCATATTCTGACACCTTGTGGTTGTAGAGTGGGATATCCTGAATTTCTATCATGAGAGGAGCTACTTGAAATAAAGCTTCTGTGTTTCTAGGCTGAATAAATGTTTCAGTTTGAGTCATTGTGTTTGTATGTGTGTGTATTTGGCATCTAAACGTTTTGGGATTGAGATATTTTAATTATCCAGCTTTAGTGGCATTTCTGTTTCTGTTAACAAACAGATAAAGCTTTCTTTGAAAGTTCAAAAAGTTGCTAAATAGAATCTATATGCGTAATAGTAGCTGTCACATACTGAGCATGTTGTCAGGCACTGTGTTAAGGGCATGGCAGCCTTAATCTCATCTACATCTCCCATTCTAACAGACATTATCCCAAAGGGTTATTATCTGTATTATTTTACAGTTAAGGAAAGCAGCTTAGAAAAGAGCTGGCAAGGGGCAGAGCAGGGTTTTTTGAACTTGGGTCTGTCTGATTCCAGAGCCTGCCCTCAAGTGAGACAGCAGGTTCCCACCTTCTTACAGAGCAGTGGAGATTTGGGCTCCCTGCACACTATGTGGGTAGAAGTGTCTCCTGATAATATTAATGGACTGATTTAGAACAAAGGAAATGTCTCTGCAGTCAGTCCACCAGCAAACACCTCTCCAGAGAAATAAGCCAATTTGTTACTTTTTATAAAATTGACCTAAAGAATGCTCTCAAGCAGACACCCCTCTCTAAGGGTCTCATCCATGCTGAGGCTAAAACTTAGATGTTCAGTTAAAAACAGAGAGGAGAAACAAAATAGGGCAGGCCCTTGCCCCAAAGGGCCACACCTGAAGTTACCGCCGCCCTTTCAGCTCAGAGACGTGCCTTCCCCACGTGACCTGCCCAATCTTGGAGATTCTCCCTCTGAACTGGGCAGTACTTCCCCCGCTCTCTGGATTCCCAGGGCTGGTTGGGCTACCTCATGATCTGGAACAGGAGTGGAAGGACATATTCACTTACTGGGAGGGCAAGGGCCGTTTGATTCTGGCAGCTGCCACCTGCTCTCCTTCCTGCTCCGGCCTCTCCTCAGCCTCCCCCCCGTAGCCGCTGTCCTCCGTGTCTAGGCTGTCGCTCCTCCACTTGGGCTCCTCCTGCTCCATCTCTTTCCAGCCTTTGGTCAGTTCAGACACCAGGTTGGCACACTTCCTCCTCCGCGTTGGGGAGCTGTGGCTGTGGAGAATTCTGTCGATATCATTTTCCGGCTGCCCAGGTTCGGGCACACCACCGTCCTCGTACTTGTGGCTGAGGTGGCTCATGTCCCCTCCTCTCTCATAAGCCTTGCTGACAACTGATTTGGTCACCTCCTTCCTTTTGATATGGGAGACCTCAGTGGCTTCCTCTGAGCTTTGTCCGTCTCCATGTCCCTCTGGGTTTGGGGACGGAGACTTCAGGGCACTCCCGTCTTTCTGGAGAGGAGTGGGCTGCAGACTCGGTTTGGGAGTTCGGGGTGGGTCCTGGGTGCCTCCGGGTAGCCAGCCTGTGGGCTCCTGGGCCTGCCTCGTGGTGTTCTCATTTGCCCACTGCTGCCAACCGCGGGCCAAGCTGATAACCAGAGTGACTCTGCGTAGCTTCCTGAGGGCACCCCTGGCCGGCCCTACCTCCCTTTCCTTTTCTCCTGGAGCCATTTCTACCTTTCTCTTCTCTGCCGATGGCCTGGGCACTGGCTGAAGTGAGCACAACAAAGTGGAGTGCCCGGGATTTAAATAGAAGCAGGGTGTGGGGTGGGAAGGAGAGCTTATTGACCGTGGAAACTATGTTAAGCATTTCTTGCCAAGATATGGTGCCTTGGCCCTGACAGTGATCTATTTTTAAACCCTGACAGCTCCAGTTTCGTCACAGCAGAAGGACATCTCTGGTGGTAAAGGACCAGCAATATACTCACTCTCTTTCTTCTCCAAGTGCCAGAGTGGAAATTACTGATCATGTGCTTAGCCTTGTGTTTTTCTTGACCTTAAAATGTAGCCCTATGGCCTACCCCGATCAAGGTAGAGAAGTAAGACACCTCAGAGCTCCATCCCTCCACAAAGGCTTTGAACAACCAGCAAGAACTAGCAAAAACATCTTTCTCGGAGATCCAGAAAACGGTTAAGGATGCAGTAACAGGGTGAACACCGAAACAAGAAAGGGGTTTCTTAAAACCAGAAGGATCTCATGGAGCCCTGGCCGGCCCCTCCTCCACCCCTCGCTGGCTCAGCTCAGCACTGGCCCACACTGTCAATGTGGATCCCTGGTCCCGGTTCCAGAGGGAGCAGAGAGGCCCTCGTGCACATGCTGAGAGCATGTATCTCTGGCCCAGTCTTCTGGTGGGTCCTGCATGTAGAAGTCAGCTCACTGAACTCTCCTGCAGTCAAGTCAGGCTGCCTGGGGCAATGAATTGCTGACTGTGGGACATACAATGCAGTACCCAGGACTGGGAGGAAATTGTTTCCTAGGGAAGAGGGGACATTTGTAACTCTATAAAAAGGGAAATCCCTAGGGCCACTTGTGTTTGTCCCAGACTAGACGTTGAAGAAAATTTCAGGGAGTTCTCTACACATTGGTCTGGAGCTATTCTCAGACAACCCATTGTATGAATAAGCCCTGAGGTGAGCACTCACACAGGTCAATCTGCAGACTTATTACCCGGATACAGGCTGAAGGACCAGATGCTGCAGAGTCTAAATTTCAGCAATAACACATTAAAGTATCAAAATGTCCAGGTTTTAAGACAAGGTTACAGACATGCAAATAATAAGGAAGGAATGGCCCAGGCAAAGGAGATTAAAGTCGTAGAAACCATCAATAAAGAGGCTCTGACTTGGGATGCCAGACAAAGACCTTTTTAAAATGGTCCTTAAATATGCTCACAGAGCTAAAAGAAAACATGGAAAAAGAACTAAAGGAAATCAGGGAAACAAGAGATGAAAACAAACAGAATATCAATAGAGGGAAGGAACCAAACAGTAGTAACAGTAACAGAAATAAAAATTCTCTAGAGGGGTTCAACAGCAGATTAGAGCTGGCAGAAAAAAGAATCAGTGAACTTGAAGATAAGAACAATTGAAGTCATCCAGTCTGAAGAACAGAAAGAAGAATGAACAAAAGTGAACAGAGTCTGAGGAACCTGTGGGACACCATCCAGCACACCAACATAGACACTGTGGGAGTTCCAGAAGGAGAAGAGAGAAAGGGGCAGAAAGAATATTCAAGGAAATAATGGCTAGAAAATTCCCAAATTTAATGCACATCTAAGTTGCTCAACAAACTCCAAACAGCATAAGCCCAAACAGACCAACACCACAGTACATTATAATCAGACTATCGAATACCAAAAATCAGGAGAGAATTCTGAAAGCCTCAAGAGAGAAGCAACGTGTCACGTACAAAGAAATTGCAATAAGATTAAGTGCTGATTTCTGATTGGAAACCATAGAGACAAAAAAGCACTGCAAGGACATATTTAAAGTACTGAAAGCAAAAAATTACCACCCAAGAATTCAATATCCAGCAAAACTGACTTTAAAGAAGAGGGAGGGATTAAGACATTCCCATATAAACAAAAGCTGAGGGAGTTCGTCACCACTATACTGACCCTACAAGAGATGCTAAGGAGAGTTCTGCAATATGAAAGGAAAGGACAATTGACAATAGATCAAAGCTGCCTGAAGAAATAAAGATCTTGGGTGAGGGTAATGACATTGGTAATATAAATGCCAGTACTATTGTATTTGTGTTTGTAACTCCAGTTTTAACTTCCTACAGGATCTAAAAGGCAAATGCATAAAATGTAATGACAAATCAGTGGTTTTGGACTCATAATGTACAAACAGGTAATTTAAGATAAGAACTACATAAAGGTGGGGGATTGAGTGGTATAGGAACATAGTTTGTATATACTATTGAAATTAAGTTGGTATCAAAGGAAAAGAAATTGTTATAGATTTAAGATGGTAAATTAAGCCCCAGCGTAACTACAAAGAAAAATATCAGAGAATACGCAAGCTCACAGAGACAGAAATTAAAGTACATGTTGCTAGGGGTAGGGGAGGAAGAGGAGCGAAGAGTAAATATGTAATGGATGCAGGGTTTCCATTTGGAGGGATGGGAAAGTTTTAGTAATAGAAGATGGTGAGGATACTGCAAAATTGTAAATGTGATTAATGCCTTTGAATGGTATACTTGGGAGTGGTTGAGATGTGAAAATTTAGGTTGTATATATTTCCCCACAATTAATTTAAAAAAGAAAAGAAAGAGCAATCAAAGAGACAATGATAATTAAATACAATACATGATCCTGCATGAGCTCTTGCAAGGGACAAGAAAATAATGTCAAAGGGACATTATTGGGACATATGAAAAAATTAGAGTATAGACTGTAAGCTCTATATCAATGTTAAATTGCTTGAACTTGATAACCATACTTCAGGTGGTTATATAAATGGACTGCTTGTTCTTAGAAAATGTACATGGCCATATTAAGTATTCAAGGAGCACAATGTACATAACTTACATTCAAGTGTTTGGGAAATGGATGATAGATAGATGAATAAAGAGAAAGACACAGCAAATGTGGCAAAAAGTTAGAATTGGTAGAGCTGGGTATGTGGGGATTAGTAGGGGTATAATGAAATTCTCTGTATGGAGTTTGTATTATATTTTGTAACTGTTCTGTAAATTTGAATGTATTTCAAAATAAAAAGAAAAGTAAAAAACATGTTACCCTACAATTATAGTAGAATACAACATGTGTACAAATTGTGCTAGGAACATTATAGGCTTGTTCTCCTTTGAACTTTGATGGCCCTCAGTATAGATCATAATTACCTCCATTTTATAGATGAGTAAAATGAAATCTAACTTCCTACAGCCCAGATCTGTTTTATTCCAATGCTTATGTTCTTTGCTTCTACAAACTGCCACCGTTTATTCTAGTGACCAAAGAGCCTAAGAGTCCCTTTTCTTTTGTCTTCAACCCCAATAGAAATAGACTTCAGGAGTCGTTTCATCCAACCCTCATTTTCTAGATGAGAAAATTGAAGCACAGATAAGTGGACAGGCCAAGGCCTGAATAGTCAGATGCTAATTGTTTTCGCTGTGTCGAGAAATTCAGATTAGCATACAAGAGGGTGGTCAAAATTTTGGTCCAATCATTAAAAATCTTTAAGTTAAAACATGTGGGCATACATTCAATTTTAAAGACTATTATCACAATAAGTCTTTTCAAATATTTTGTAAAAGAAAAAAAGGCCATTTACTTAAAGATAAAATAAATGAATGCTATTAGAAATGCCCTCTCCCTTCCTCTTTTTTTTATTAACAAAACCTTCCTCCACAGGCCTTCAGTTAGTGTAGACAAAGCCACCTTTCAGCCCTCAGAACAAAGTCTAAAATATAGTTTTTTGAGAGGACTGGAAAGACAGGTCATTTGGACAGAAAAAGAACCACTTATAAGTGTACTAAGCCAGATAAAAATATTCACTGAATAACTTCTGTGGTGGTTTGCAGCTCTGTATACCCCAGAAAAACATATTCTTAAACCTAATCCATTCTCGTGGGTGTGAACCTGTGGGGAGTAGGACTTGTGAGGGGGTGACCTCAGTTAAGGTGTGGTACACCTCCATCAGGATGGGTCTTAATCCTATTACTGGAGTTATTTATAAGCAGAATGAAATTCAGAGAGATAGAGAGAGAGAGAGAGAGAGAGAGAGAGAGAGAGAGAGAGAAGCACCAGAAGCAAGAAGCTGAAGGTCAAGGGAACACGGAGAGAAGGGAGAGGAGAAGCCGCCATGTGTCATGTGATGTGACTACCTAAGGACAAAGGATCACCAGCAGACAGACCCAGAATGCCATAGTCTTTAGGGAAAAAGCATTGCTTGATGACACCTTAATTTGGACTTCTATCTTAACCTCAAAACCATGAGCAAATGAATTTCCATTGTTTAAGCCAAACCATTGCCTGGTATTTTCTTGAGCAGCCAAGTAAACTGAAACAACTTCTTAAAGTAAGACAAGAGACATTTTTTATTATTAATCAGCTATGTAAGCTATCTTTTCCTTCAATCTTGACATGCACTTAAACATACTGACTGAAAACCACTGTCTAAAGCATTAAAAGAAAATAAGGTAGGAAAGTTACTTTTGATAGTGAAACATTTATTTTGAAAACAACAAAAAAAGTCAGTTTATCATCATGTAGGTCATTTACCCCCTAAGATTAAAACAATTTGAGAAATGATTTAATACTCTATCTAGAAATCTGTCAGTTGTGCTTTCAGAGTTTAACAGCATCTGATAACATCAACTGAGGGCCAATAATACAGGGACAAAATCCTTCTTGACTAAGGAAGAGGAAACTGGATCACAAGGAAAGAAAACTATTATGAACAAAGATTTAAATCTGAGTCAGAACTTTCTGGCATTCCTTCTTGGAATGTAGATACACTGGAGACTGTTTAGTTCCTGTCAGATTCCCTTCATCCCACTTGGAAGCCCTGGGGAAGGAATAGGGTTCCTCAGAGATGCCCATAAGATTAGCCCAGGATCAGGCTAACTTACAACTTTCAAAGGGTGTTTCTGCATCCCTGCCCACACCTGCTCCATATTCAAGTTCTGATAAAGGGAGAAGAAATGAAGAAAGCAAAGGGTTAATAGTCTTCTCCATATTGACAGGGGGTTGGAGCTGTCAGCAGATAGCCTTGGCAAAAAACAGACACGGCTCCTGCAAGAATCTGGTCATTCCTTCTGAGATTTCACCTCCATGGCAACTGCGGTTCTTCATTCATACTTCCTAAAAGACTGTGTAGAACCCTTTTCCTCCCTGTCTCCTTTATGTATTCCTTCCCTAAAGCATGGTCTATATGTTCCCTGATGGACGTCTTTTGATTCCTATAGAAATACTATGTTCTCTTTCTCCACTTAGATTCAGATTCTTAGGAGCTTGGTATTTTTCTAATATAAGGTGTAAAAGGAATGAAATAAGGTTTTGCAGCCAAAGATTGTGAAATTACAAGTTGTTTACAATATGAGTTTCCTATGAAGCTATAAGATTTGAAACCATAGATGAAGGCGCAGACCAGATGAATGAAGCAATTAATACCTAAGAAATTTATCCTAGGTGTGAAAGTGTTTGGGAAAATAGATATTATTTATCATATGGACAACAGCAGGGAGAGGAGGGGTTGTATTCATACCCTTCTCTGCATTATACACATAGAACTCAGGTGGAGTCAAATCCCTCATAACCAGCTATAAAATGTTACTAAAGAGGAGGCGGGGCAAGATGGCAGACTGGTGAGCTGTAAGTTTTAGTTACTCCTCCAGGAAAGTAGGTAAAAAGCCAGGAACTGCGTGGACTGGACACCACAGAGCAATCTGTCTTTGGGCATACTTCATACAACACTCATGAAAACGTGGAACTGCTGAGATCAGTGAAATCTGTAAGTTTTTTGCGGCCAGGGGACCCGCGCCCCTCCCTGCCAGGCTCAGTCCCGGGGGAGGAGGGGCTGTCAGTTCCGGGAAGGAGAAGGGAGAACTGCAGTGGCTGCTCTTATCGGAAACTCATTCTACTGATTCAAACTCCAACCATAGATAGACTGAGACCAGACACCAGAGACTCTGAGAGCAGCCAGCCCAGCGGAGAGGAGACAGGCATAGAAAAAAAACAACACGAAAAACTCCAAAATAAAAGCAGAGGATTTTTGGAGTTCTGGTGAACACAGAAAGGGGAAGGGCGGAGCTCAGGCCTTGAGGCGCATATGCAAATCCCGAAGCAAAGCTGATCTCTCTGCCCTGTGGACCTTTCCTTAATGGCCCTGGCTGCTTTGTCTCTTAGCATTTCAATAACCCATTAGATCTCTGAGGAGGGCCGTTTATTTTTATTTATTTATTTATTTTTTTTAAATCCTTTTTTCTTTTTCTAAAACAATTACTCTAAGAAGCCCAATACAGAAAGCTTCAAAGAATTGCAATTTGGGCACGTCAAGTCAAGAGCAGAACTAAGAGAGCTCTGAGACAAAAGGCAATAATCCAGTGGCTGAGAAAATTCACTAAACAACACAACTTCCCAAGAAAAGGGGGGTGTCCGCTCACAGCCACCATCCTGGTGGACAGGAAACACTCCTGCCCATCGCCAGCCCCATAGCCCAGAGCTGCCCCAGACAACCCAGTGTGACGGAAGTGCTTCAAATAACAGGCACACACCACAAAACTGGGCGTGGACATTAGCCTTCCCTGCAACCTCAGCTGAATGTCCCAGAGCTGGGAAGGTGGAGCAGTGTGAATTAACAAAGCCCCATTCAGCCATCATTTGAGCAGACTGGGAGCCTCCCTACACAGCCCAGCAGCCCAGAACTGCCCTGGGGGGACGGCACTCACTTGTGACATAGCACACTCATCCCTCAACAGAGGACCCGGGGTGCACAGCCTGGAAGAGGGGCCCACTTGCAAGTCTCAGGAGCCGTACGCCAATACCAAAGACTTGTGGGTCAGTGGCAGAGACAAACTGTGGCAGGACTGAACTGAAGGATTAGACTATTGCAGCAGCTTTAAAACTCTAGGATCATCAGGGAGATTTGATTGTTAGGGCCACCCACCCTCCCCGACTGCCCAGAAACACGCCCCACATACAGGGCAGCCAACACCAACTACACACGCAAGCTTGGTACACCAATTGGGCCCCACAAGACTCACTCCCCCACTCACCAAAAAGGCTAAGCAGGGGAGAACTGGCTTGTGGAGAACAGGTGGCTCGTGGACACCACCTGCTGGTTAGTTAGAGAAAGTGTACTCCACGAAGCTGTAAATCTGATAAATTAGAGATAAGGACTTCAATAGGTCTACAAACCCTAAAAGAACCCTATCAAGTTCAGCAAATGCCACGAGGCCAAAAACAACAGAAAATTATAAAGCATATGAAAAAACCAGACGATATGGATAACCCAAGCCCAAGCACCCAAATCAAAAGACCAGAAGAGACACAGCACCTAGAGCAGCTACTCAAAGAACTAAAGATGAACAATGAGACCATAGTACGGGATATGAAGGAAATCAAGAAGACCCTAGAAGAGCATAAAGAAGACATTGCAAGACTAAATAAAAAAATGGATGATCTTATGGAAATTAAAGAAACTGTTGACCAAATTAAAAAGATTCTGGACACTCATAGTACAAGACTAGAGGAAGTTGAACAACGAATCAGTGACCTGGAAGATGACAGAATGGAAAATGAAAGCATAAAAGAAAGAATGGGGAAAAAAATTGAAAAACTCGAAATGGACCTCAGGGATATGATAGATAATATGAAACGTCCGAATATAAGACTCATTGGTGTCCCAGAAGGGGAAGAAAAGGGTAAAGGTCTAGGAAGAGTATTCAAAGAAATTGTTGGGGAAAACTTCCCAAATCTTCTAAACAACATAAATACACAAATCATAAATGCTCAGCGAACTCCAAATAGAATAAATCCAAAAAAACCCACTCCGAGACATATACTGATCACACTGTCAAACATAGAAGAGAAGGAGCAAGTTCTGAAAGCAGCAAGAGAAAAGCAATTCACCACATACAAAGGAAACAGCATAAGACTAAGTAGTGACTACTCAGCAGCCACCATGGAGGCAAGAAGGCAGTGGCACGATATATTTACAATTCTGAGTGAGAGGAATTTCCAGCCAAGAATACTTTATCCAGCAAAGCTCTCCTTCAAATTTGAGGGAGAGCTTAAATTTTTCACAGACAAAGAAATGCTGAGAGAATTTGCTAACAAGAGACCTGCCCTACTGGAGATACTAAAGGGAGCCCTACAGACAGAGAAACAAAGACAGGACAGAGAGACTTGGAGAAAGGTTCAGTACTAAAGAGATTCGGTTTGGGTACAATAAAGGATATTAATAGAGAGAGGGAAAAATATGGCAAACATAAACCAAAGGATAAGATGGCTGATTCAAGAAATGCCTTCACGGTTTTAACGTTGAATGTAAATGGATTAAACTCCCCAATTAAAAGATATAGATTCGCAGAATGGATCAAAAAAAAGGAACCATCAATATGTTGCATACAAGAGACTCATCTTAGACACAGGGACACAAAGAAACTGAAAGTGAAAGGATGGAAAAAAATATTTCATGCAAGCTACAGCCAAAAGAAAGCAGGTGTAGCAATATTAATCTCAGATAAAATAGACTTCAAATGCAGGGATGTTTTGAGAGACAAAGAAGGCCACTACATACTAATAAAAGGGGCAATTCAGCAAGAAGAAATAACAATCGTAAATGTCTATGCACCCAATCAAGGTGCCACAAAATACATGAGAGAAACACTGGCAAAACTAAAGGAAGCAATTGATGTTTCCACAATAATTGTGGTAGACTTAAACACATCACTCTCTCCTATAGATAGATCAACCAGACAGAAGACCAATAAGGAAATTGAAAACCTAAACAATCTGATAAATGAATTAGATTTAACAGACATATACAGAACATTACATCCCAAATCACCAGGATACACATACTTTTCTAGTGCTCATGGAACTTTCTCCAGAATAGATCATATGCTGGGACATAAAACAAGCCTCAATAAATTTAAAAAGATTGAAATTATTCAAAGCACATTCTCTGACCACAATGGAATACAATTAGAAGTCAATAACCATCAGAGACTTAGAAAATTCACAAATACCTGGAGGTTAAACAACACACTCCTAAACAATCAGTGGGTTAAAGAAGAAATAGCAAGAGAAATTGCTAAATATATAGAGACGAATGAAAATGAGAACACAACATACCAAAACCTGTGGGATGCAGCAAAAGCAGTGCTAAGGGGGAAATTTATGGCACTAAACGCATATATTAAAAAGGAAGAAAGAGCCAAAATCAAAGAACTAATGGATCAACTGAAGAAGCTAGAAAATGAACAGCAAACCAATCCTAAACCAAGTAGAAGAAAAGAAATAACAAGGATTAAAGCAGAAATAAATGACATAGAGAACAAAAAAACAATAGAGAGGATAAATATCACCAAAAGTTGGTTCTTTGAGAAGATCAACAAGATTGACAAGCCCCTAGCTAGACTGACAAAATCAAAAAGAGAGAAGACCCATATCAACAAAATAATGAATGAAAAAGGTGACATAACTGCAGATCCTGAAGAAATTAAAAAAAATTATAAGAGGATATTATGAACAACTGTATGGCAACAAACTGGATAATGTAGAGGAAATGGACAATTTCCTGGAAACATATGAACAACCTAGACTGACCAGAGAAGAAATAGAAGACCTCAACCAACCCATCACAAGCAAAGAGATCCAATCAGTCATCAAAAATCTTCCCACAAATAAATGCCCAGGGCCAGATGGCTTCACAGGGGAATTCTACCAAACTTTCCAGAAAGAACTGACACCAATCTTACTCAAACTCTTTCAAAACATTGAAGAAAATGGAACACTACCTAACTCATTTTATGAAGCTAACATCAATCTAATACCAAAACCAGGCAAAGATGCTACAAAAAAGGAAAACTACCGGCCAATCTCCCTAATGAATATAGATGCAAAAATCCTCAACAAAATACTTGCAAATCGAATCCAAAGACACATTAAAAAAATCATACACCATGACCAAGTGGGGTTCATTCCAGGCATGCAAGGATGGTTCAACATAAGAAAAACAATCAATGTATTACAACACATTAAAAACTCGAAAGGGAAAAATCAATTGATCATCTCAATAGATGCTGAAAAAGCATTTGACAAAATCCAACATCCGTTTTTGATAAAAACACTTCAAAAGGTAGGAATTGAAGGAAACTTCCTCAACATGATAAAGAGCATATATGAAAAACCCACAGCCAGCATAGTACTCAATGGTGAGAGACTGAAAGCCTTCCCTCTAAGATCAGGAACAAGACAAGGATGCCCGCTGTCACCACTGTTATTCAACATTGTGCTGGAAGTGCTAGCCAGGGCAATCCGGCAAGACAAAGAAATAAAAGACATCCAAATTGGAAAAGAAGAAGTAAAACTGTCATTGTTTGCAGATGATATGATCTTATATCTAGAAAACCATGAGAAATCAACGATACACCTACTAGAGCTAATAAACAAATTTAACAAAGTAGCGGGATACAAGATTAATGCACATAAGTCAGTAATGTTTCTATATGCTAGAAATGAACAAACTGAAGAGACACTCAAGAAAAAGATACCATTTTCAATAGCAACTAAAAAAATCAAGTACCTAGGAATAAACTTAACCAAAGATGTAAAAGACCTATACAAAGAAAACTACATAATTCTACTAAAAGAAATAGAAGGGGACCTTAAAAGATGGAAAAATATTCCATGTTCATGGATAGGAAGGCTAAATGTCATTAAGATGTCAATTCTACCCAAACTCATCTACAGATTCAATGCAATCCCAATCAAAATTCCAACAACCTACTTTGCAGACTTGGAAAAGCTAGTTATCAAATTTATTTGGAAAGGAAAGATGCCTCGAATTGCTAAAGACACTCTAAAAAAGAAAAACAAAGTGGGAGGACTTACACTCCCTGACTTTGAAGCTTATTATAAAGCCACAGTTGCCAAAACAGCATGGTACTGGCACAAAGATAGACATATAGATCAATGGAATCGAATTGAGAATTCAGAGATAGACCCTCAGATCTATGGCCGACTGATCTTTGATAAGGCCCCCAAAGTCACCGAACTGAGCCATAATGGTCTTTTCAACAAATGGGGCTGGGAGAGTTGGATATCCATATCCAAAAGAATGAAAGAGGACCCCTACCTCACCCCCTACACAAAAATTAACTCAAAATGGACCAAAGATCTCAATATAAAAGAAAGTACCATAAAACTCCTAGAAGATAATGTAGGAAAACATCTTCAAGACCTTGTATTAGGAGGCCACTTCCTAGACTTTACACCCAAAGCACAAGCAACAAAAGAGAAAATAGATAAATGGGAACTCCTCAAGCTTAGAAGTTTCTGCACCTCAAAGGAATTTCTCAAAAAGGTAAAGAGGCAGCCAACTCAATGGGAAAAAATTTTTGGAAACCATGTATCTGACAAAAGACTGATATCTTGCATATATAAAGAAATCCTACAACTCAATGACAATAGTACAGACAGCCCAATTATAAAATGGGCAAAAGATATGAAAAGACAGTTCTCTGAAGAGGAAATACAAATGGCCAAGAAACACATGAAAAAATGTTCAGCTTCACTAGCTATTAGAGAGATGCAAATTAAGACCACAATGAGATACCATCTAACACCGGTTAGAATGGCTGCCATTAAACAAACAGGAAACTACAAATGCTGGAGGGGATGTGGAGAAATTGGAACTCTTATTCATTGTTGGTGGGACTGTATAATGGTTCAGCCACTCTGGAAGTCAGTCTGGCGGTTCCTTAGAAAACTAGATATAGAGCTACCATTCGATCCAGCGATTGCAGTTCTCGGTATATACCCGGAAGATCGGAAAGCAGTGACACGAACAGATATCTGCACGCCAATGTTCATAGCAGCATTATTCACAATTTCCAAGAGATGGAAACAACCCAAATGTCCTTCAACAGATGAGTGGATAAATAAAATGTGGTATATACACACGATGGAATACTACGCGGCAGTAAGAAGGAACGATCTGGTGAAACATATGACAACATGGATGAACCTTGAAGACATAATGCTGAGCGAAATAAGCCAGGCACAAAAAGAGAATTATTATATGCTACCAGTAATGTGAACTTTGAAAAATGTAAAACAAATGGTTTATAATGTAGAAGGTAGGGGAACTAGCAGTAGAGAGCAATTAAGGAAGGGGGAACAATAATCCAAGAAGAACCGATAAGCTATTTAACGTTCTGGGGATGCCCAGAAATGACTATGGTCTGTTAATTTCTGATGGATGTAGTAGGAACAAGTTCACTGAAATGTTGCTATATTATGTAACTTTCTTGGGGTAAAGTAGGAACATGTTGGAAGTTAAGCAGTTATCTTAGGTTAGTTGTCTTTTTCTTACTCCCTTGTTATGGTCTCTTTGAAATGTTCTTTTATTGTATGTTTGTTTTCTTTTTAACTTTTTTTTTCATACAGTTGATTTAAAAAAGAAGGGAAAGTTAAAAAAAAAAACAAAAGATGTAGTGCCCCCTTGAGGAGCCTGTGGAGAATGCAGGGGTATTCGCCTACCCCACCTCCATGGTTGCTAACGTGACCACAGACATAGGGGACTGGTGGTTTGATGGGTTGAGCCCTCTACCATAAGTTTTACCCTTGGGAAGACGGTTGCAGCAAAGGAGAGGCTAGGCCTCCCTGTATTTGTGCCTAAGAGTCTCCTCCTGAATGCCTCTTTGTTGCTCAGATGTGGCCCTCTCTCCCTGGCTAAGCCAACTTGAAAGGTGAAATCACTGCCCTCCCCCCTACGTGGGATCAGACACCCAGGGAAGTGAATCTCCCTGGCAACGTGGAATATGACTCCTGGGGAGGAATGTAGACCCGGCATCGTGGGATGGAGAACATCTTCTTGACCAAAAGGGGGATGTGAAAGGAAATGAAATAAGCTTCAGTGGCAGAGAGATTCCAAAACGAGCCGAGAGATCACTCTGGTGGGCACTCTTACGCACACTTTAGACAACCTTTTTTAGGTTCTAAAGAATTGGGGTAGCTGGTGGTGGATACCTGAAACTATTAAACTACAACCCAGAACCCATGAATCTCGAAGACAGTTGTATAAAAATGTAGCTTATGAGGGGTGACAATGGGATTGGGAAAGCCATAAGGACCAAACTCCACTTTGTCTAGTTTATGGATGGATGTGTAGAAAAGTAGGGGAAGGAAACAAACAGACAAAGGTACCCAGTGTTCTTTTTTAATTCAATTGCTCTTTTTCACTCTAATTATTATTCTTGTTATTTTTGTGTGTGTGCTAATGAAGGTGTCAGGGATTGATTTAGGTGAAGAATGTACAACTATGTAATGGTACTGTAAACAATCGAAAGTACAATTTGTTTTGTATGACTGCGTGGTATGTGAATATATCTCAATAAAATGATGATTAAAAAAAAAATGTTACTAAAGAGACTTTAGGAACCTACATTTGCAGGTTTTGTATGAAAGAGTAAGTTCATGGATCTTTTCCATAAAAGTAACAAGCCCATTGCCTGTTTGTTTCAGAGAAGTGGCCATGAAAATACTTTAATGGAGAGAGGAGAAAGAACCTTTTTCTGCAATAGAATTGTTTACGGTGGGCAAATCACTATGGCAAACATGTGTGGGGGGATATAAAACTGAATGAAACAGAGTCTACTTTCAAAGTTTTCCCAATCTAGCCAAGAGAAGAGATACATTAAACTGCCTGCAATAGTTTAGTGAGTGCAGTGTTAGAAATGTAAAGTTAATGAGAGCATTGAGCAAAAGGTGATTGATTTTATTGGAAGGACTTCACAGAAAAGGTGACTCTTTATCGCAACCTTAAAAATATAAGGATTTTACCAAATAGAGAAAGAGCACTCTAATCTAAACACGCAACACGAAATACGTTACAAAGGCGTGAAGATCTATGTTACATTCTAATGGCCTAGAGCAGAGGCCACAAGCTCAGATGCCTACCGAGTTGGGCAGGTAATGTAAATGCATGGGTGAGCTGGGATGGAGGTGAAACGAGGGGTGATGAGGACTGTCAGCGAATGGTGAGATAATTTTTCAAGAGAAATATGAGATCTGGATTTTTAAGTGAACTCTCCCAATTCTTTAAATGTTGATAGTTAATACACAAACATGCACACAGATATAGTACAGATAGAGTAAGACAGCACAGCATGTCTTTGGACCAGGTGCTGCTTGTAGACCTCCAAGTTTATGACCTTTGGAGAGGAGCGTACTGTACTCATGGCATTCGGACAGGGGGCCGGGGAGCAGTAGGAAATGTCTTTGAAGAAGTAAGTGGGAGCCACATTGTGGAGAGTGCCTTGCTAAGGAATCAGTGTTTAATCATGTGGGGCTCATGACATCCCTGAAGGTTTTGAGTCTCAGTGTGATATCAAATTTGTGTTACAAAAAGATCCATTTAGAACCATCTGAGTGGGGTTTGGATTTGAAAAAGGTCAGACTGGGATGGGGGGACTGTTTTAGGGGTGAATAAAATGATCTTGGAAAGAACCAAATGAAGGTCTGAAAGAAGATAGTGGGCATGGAGAGAAGGATTTGAGAGCCACTGGGGGTGATATCAAAAGGACAGAGGGACCGTCTAGTTGCCTTGGGTGAGGGGCTATGAAGGTTGATCAAGAGAGTTCTCATTTTGGCAATGGTGTAAGGATTAGCTGGGAGAGGGCAGGGAAGGATGAATGTGTGGTGAGAAGGAACAACTTTCATCTTGAGTTGGGATGGCTCTGGGACACGTGTGGAGATGTCAGGAGTGAGTGAGATCAGGAGCACGAACCCTGAGGTCAGGCAGGCGCAGGTGAAAATCCAGGCCCTTCTGGTTAGCTGGGTGACCCGGGCCAAGTTATTTAACTTCTCACACATTCGGTTTCTTCATCTGCAAAATGAGAATTACCAGAGCACCTTCCTCCCAGATGAGGATAAAGGAGTTAACACGTGTATAGTGCTTAGCACCCTGCCTGGTACATCTAAAAATTCAATAAACAGTTGCTGTTATAAACATCTTGATGTTGAATCATAAGACTTCACAAATTAAAGCCCCTTAAATTCTGTTTGACCAGAGCCGGGGCAGAGGTGAGTTTTCAGTTGGGAGGTCAAGTGGGGTCACCTGTAGGACTCCGAGGCTGCAAGGGAAAACTTATTTATAGTGTTTTATTTTAAGGTAATTTATAGAGAGGCTTTTAAGGCTGTGGCTTAAAGGTTTCTCTCAGCCTGGTGGAGGGCCAGGTTGGGTGTCAGTTACTCGGTAGTTATAAAGACAAGTTGGGCATCGGCTCTCTCTGGGTGGCTCTTAAATTCTGGGCTCCACGGTTCACAGTCACTGATTCACATGAGGGTCACCTGTGGAGCTTTAAAAACTACAGCTGCTGAAGTCCTGTCTCTGGCACTAGCCTATTGTAACGTGCCGTCAGGGTCGAGATCTGTGGGTCTGGCTTCCAGGGTGCTATGGGTCCTGCAGATTTGAAGATTGTGGTCACCAGCAGCCCAGGTTTGGGTTCAGGCACACTGTTTTTTTCATTCTGGATCTCCTTTTAGAAACTGCATAGCCTTGGAGGAGTTATTAAACTTTTCTAAGACTCAATTGCCTTGTCTGACATGGCAATGACGTATTTCCCCTCTCTCCCAACCCAGGGCTGGGGTTGATATGATATGGGTTGATATTGATATGGAAGCTATCAATATCATTGTTATTTGTACTATTATTGAGGTTAATGATTCTAAATAAATGACCTAGACTCATAGACAATATATCAAACCTCAGTATGAACAAACTTGTAAATTATAAACAATAACAATTTACCTACACTACCAGAGGCTAAAGAAAATTTCAGAGGACAAAGGTCACAAAGTCCCAGTATCTGTTAAATTATAGTCACATTAACTTAATTCACAAAACACAATCACAATTGTTTATTACACCTAATTAAATCTGAACAATGGTGTTTCAGTAATTGGCTTGTAATTAGGAGGCAAATTCACTTTTCTTTAACAGTTCTTCAGTCTCAACTATGTTATTTATGCTAAGTTGGTTCAATTCATGCCCAAGTAACTCCAAACCACACTAATTCAGAGATTACACCATAAAACAGAGGAATACCCTAAAGTGACAATACCCGTTAAGGTAAGTACCATGTTCCTTCTTTTCTCAGTGAATTGTACCATACAGCACACACAATAAGGCACCAACTTATTGTTCAATGAAAGTAAAGTAAAATCAACAACTGTGGTCTGGGTCTCATCCTCTCCCACCTAAATTAGTACAGTAGCCTCTTAACGCATTTATATGTTTCCAACTTTCTCTATGCTAGTCCATCTTGTATGCTATCTCCATGTTTATCTTCTTAAAACTCAAAAAAATCATGCATTCAGCTGATTAAGACCCTTTAAGGGCTCCCCAATACCATCGAGATAAAGTTCAAAGTTCTTAGCTTGGTAGCCACAGCTGACTATAATTTGCCTTTACTTTCCACTCCGGCTGGAGTAGATCCCAGTGGCCAAAACCCTGTGCTTCCTCACTTTACTTGTTTTGCTACTCTGCGGGCTTTTGTCTAACAAGCCTCTGTCTTCCTGTTCCAGAGGATGTGGAGTTAAAAGAGAAGCCTTGTATTGAAATCCTATTTCTTCCACTTGCAGTGTGAGTAAACACATTTCATTTTATTTCTGCTCTTGCATTTCTTTAGTCAAATCAGGATAATGAGCCTCTTCTGAATCCTGCAGTTGGTGTGACGGGTAAGTGAGGTAATACATACGAAAGTGTTCTATAAACTGTAAAAGGCAGCAGTGTCATCAAGCTCAGATCACTCTTTTTCTTCATCATTTGGGTCCATAGTAACACATTCCTCCTCTGGATTCCCCTTTTGCCATCTGTTTGGATCTTACTGTGTAATTGTATGTCTGTTAAGTGATTGAGTATTCCTATGTTCTATGGAGGGGATGGGTTCAAAAGCGATGAACCTGACCAGTGTCCTCTCCTTATGAAGCCTACTGTAGAAGAGAGAGGGAGAGGAACGTAAACAAGTACAATTAAGTGTTATGAGGGTTATGAGATACAGGTTACGGTATGAGCATATATTAGGTTGTGGTTGGTTATATCTGTGGGGCTACAGAAAGCCTCGAAGGGAAGGTGCTGATTAAGCCAGCTGAACATTATGGGGAGCTGTCAAATGGATGGGGATAGAGCCTCAGAGAAAGGGAGAAAAAGAAGGGGGGGTGGAGAGAGAGGGAGTATAGTCTGAGTTTCCCTGCATACTATAGCTTTCTGGGTCAATCTTTCTTTTTAATAACGAAATCAATAAGTTAAGCCCCTACTCAGTGTAACCAAGGGGAGTCTAATGGCCTATGCTAAAAGTTTTTATCAAATATGAGAGTGTATGGAAGTGGGGGTAGAGGGGTGGAGAGTGGGGATGGGGGTGTCCCCTGGTTTGTTGGTGAGCACGAGGCTTGCGCTACAGCTATCATTACTGACCCAGCTGAACACACACGTTTCCTCCCACGCTCCTCCATTCCTTACCCTACTCCAGCAATACTGACCTCCAAGCTTGTAGCTGCTTCAGGACCTTGGCACAATTCCCTTTGTGCTAACCTCCTTATCCCCCACCAAGCTTGGTGTCATTGCCTCTAAACAATTGAGAGACCCATTAAGGGGCTTTTTCTAAACAAAGGTGTTCTCTTAAGGGAATATCCTTCTCTGAAGATACCAAGTGGGACGGTTAATTTTATGTACCAATTTGGCTAGGCTGTGATGCTCGGTTGTTTGGTTAACACTAGAGGTTTTGAAGGAGTTTTGTAGATGTGATTAACATCTGTGATTGGTTGACTTTAAGTAAAGGAGATTACACTTGATAATGTGGTTGGGTCTTATACAATCAGTTAAGATCCTTAAGTGCAAAAACTGAGGTTTCCCCAGAGAAGAAATTCTGCCAAGTTTACAGCCTGCTGGCCTGCCCTCATCTTAAACCTGCCAGTCCCCACAATCGTGTGAGCCAATTCCTTAAAATATATAATATGTGTATCTATATATCTATATCTCCTATTGGTTCTGGTTGCTGGAGAACCCTGACTGTTGCAGAAGACAATAGGACCTTCTTTTATTTTGTCCTTCAGAAATGGAGACTGAGGAAGGAGGTACAGTGAGGTTTGAGGCTGGAGAGGTAAATAACTAGATAGGATGAGATTGTGGAGGAATTTTATAGCTCTGATAAGAACTATAGGTTTTATCAAAAAATTTTAAAGATTTTAAACTGCAGAATGGCATTACCAGAATTGCATTTTATTAATAGCCGTTTGTTGGTGGTGTGGAGGATAGATTCAAAGATGATTTTCAGGAGGAGGGGGAAAAAATCTGGTGTACAAGCCATGTTTAACGGGATAGCTCTACAATTTTTTTCTTAAAATGACAGCTATGAACTGAAAGGAATATTTCTTCTACCACAATCAAAGTTTTGGAATTGGGAGTACATAGCAGCTATATATGAAATATGTATGCCTAAGGATGAGCTGTGTGTAAGAGTGTGGTATAATTATGCTTGGTTATTTTTTTCTGGGTTTCCAGACTTTCTGTTCTCTTTCCCTCTCCCTCCCTCCCTCCTTCCTTCTCTCTCTCTCTCTCTCTCAATACACTCACACATACATACACACATTGAAAAGCATTTATACAAGAATATCAAATGCTGTTGAAAGATTAAATAAGTTAGAACTAAAAAATCTCCCTTGGATTTAGCAATGAAGCTCACTGTGAGCTTGATAAAATTGAGTTTGTAGGCAGAAACCAGAATTTTGAGTTGGATGAGTTGAGAAGTCAACAGGAGGTGATAAATTAAGAATGCTTTTTAAAGACACTTGGCTATTAATAAAGTTTTAAGGGATCAGCTAGAAAGTCAGAGCTAACAAACTCTATATTTAGATCCCCTTAAGCAGCTGGTTTAGAGAGTGGTGTCATAGTCTTGTGAAGTGCTTGTCCTTCAAGGCCAGAGTGGAAAGCAAGGAGGAGGGAAGGAATCTGCGTTAGAACACGTCGTTAACAGCCCTGACTCGTCAGACTGCTTGGGTTTGATCCCTGCTGCATCTCTGGTTGGCTCTGTGACTTGGTACAGCTTAGTCTCTGATTCTAAATGATGTCCTATGCTACGTAATAGCCTAGACATCTCTCCTGGGCTCCAATCCCAGGCTACCGAACAGCTTCCCTTAGATAGTCAACAGGTCCTGCAAATCAATATGCTCAGAACTTAATGTAATATTTTTCCCATCCTCAAGCTTGTTCTTCTCTTGTATTTCCACTCTTAGTGCATGACACCACCATCCACCTAGTAACCGAAGTCAGAATCCCTGTGCTCAAATGAAATGCCTCGGTTTCCTTCACAGCTACCCTCTAGTTGGGACACGGTGTATTACTTCTACCTCTTAATTCCACCACCAGTATTTATGCCCTCCTTTACCATTTCCACCTTCGAGTAGGTTCTAATCATCTCCTACCGACTGCTGCTAGGGCTTCCTAACGGCCTCTACTCTCGCCCAAACCTCTTTCTTCCTTTATGAGACAAGTAGATTCTAAAGTCCATATGGAAAAATACATAATCAAAAACAGCCAGGAAACACCAAAAAAGGAAGAAATTTCTACAATTAAATAGTATTATACTGACATACAATTGACAAAGTAGTAGAGCAGAATAAAATTTTAAAAAAATCCCAACAATATATAAGAATTTAATACCTGATAAAGGTGTCATCTTGAATCAGTAGGGGAAAATAGACTCTAAAAAAAATGGTGATGGAACAACTAGATAGTCATCTGGGGAAAAAAAATGGATCCATTTTTCATGCTGTACACCAGAATATGTTCTAAATAGGTCACAAGTTTAAAATAAAAAAGTGAAACCATAAACAGACTAGAAGAAAATAAGAACATTCCTTTATAAATTAGAGTAGGGAAAATCTTTCTAAGATGATTCAAAATCCAAACACCATAAGGAAAAGATTGATAAATGTTACTATATCTAAGTATTATTATATATAAATATTACTATATATAGTATATATTGTTATTATATATATTTAAATAGATATAATGAAGATAAATACATATATAATCTACAAGGCCAAAAAGAAAAAAAAAAGAAATCTAAAAGTAAAGTCAAAATGCAAATAACACAGGAAAAAATATGTACAACTCATAAAACAGAATAATCTCCCTAATACATAAAAAGCACATAAAAATCAAGGGGAAAAAGGCCAACAAAATCTAGTAGAAAATGGGACAAAAATATGAATAAATAGTTCAATGGAAAAGGAAGTCACATGGCTCTTAACACATGAAAAGATGTACACCTCATTCATAATAAGCCAAGGCAATTAAAAATTACACTGAATTATCATTTTTCTTCCAATCATAATGGCAAAAAACCCCCACAAATGTTTGACATCACACTTTGTAACCTATGGGGAAACAAGAACTCCCATGCAATGTCACTGGGACATATACGTTAGTAAAGCACCTCTGGAGGTCAATTTGACAATATTTGTTAAAATTGCTCATACAGTATTTGAGCCAGCAATCCCTCTTCTGGGAAATATCCTAGGGATTCAAATGACATGTGTACAAAGTTACCTATTAGAACACTGTTCAAAACAGCAAAGGATTGAAAACAACCTAAATGTCCATCATAGGGAAAGCACTAAATGACGGCGTATGTACCCAAATAATGACATGCTATGCAGTGGTAAAAAAAAAAAAAAAAAATGAGACTCTCTGCCATCCTTTCTCTGTCCTGCAGAAAAGCAACGGGGGACTTTGCTGTTGGGCCGGGCCCCTCTGCCAGGGTTCTCAGGTGATTCCCAGTTTTCAGTCTCCAAGGTCTCAGTTCTCCCAGGTTCCAGTGATTTCTGTGGTTTTAATTCAGCAAACATCCATTGAGCCAAGACAGGCACTCATGGCAATGACAGGAGACTTCAGAAGTTAACCTCAGGATTTTTTCCCCCTAAATCTCTGTATAAGTTTCCCAAGACTGATGTTACAGTTTGCTATTGCTGCCGTTATGCAAAATACCAGAAATGGATTGGCTTTTAAAAAGGGGGGTTATTTGGTTACAAAATTACAATCTTAAGGCCATAATGGTGTCCAAGCTAAGGCATCAACAATCAGGTACCTTCGCCAAAGGATGGCCATTGGTGTCCAGAAAACCTCTGTTAGCTGGGAAGGCACGTGACTGGTGTCTGCTGATTCCAGGTTGTGTTTCAAAACGGCTTTCTCCCAGGACATTTCTCTCTAGGTGTCTGAGGGTATTCTCTTAGTTTCTCCCAGGAAAACTCTGGAGTCACAAAAGTCTACTTGCAATGGCCATCTCCAAAATGTCTCTCATGGCTGCAGCACCGAGCTCCTTCTGTCTGAATTCTTACAGGGCTCCAGTGATTTAATTAAGACCCACACTGAATGGGTGGGGCCACACCTCCATGGAAGTAATACAGTCAAAAGTATTACCCACAGTTGGGTGGGTTACATCTCCATGGAAACAACCCAATCCAAAGGTTCCAACCCAATCAAGACTAAATATGTCTGCCCCCACAAGATTGCAAGAAAGAACATGTCAATTTGGGTAACATAATACAACCAAACCGACACAGCCAATATAACAATTTATCACAAATTTTGTGGCTTAACAGAAATTTATTCTCTCACAAATCTGGAGGCCGGAAGTCCTAAACCAAGGTGATAGCAGGACCACACTTCCTCTGGACATTCTAGGGAAGTCTCCTCCCTTCCTCCCCCAGCTTCCGGTGGCCCTAGGGGCTCCTGGGTTTGTGGCTGCCTAACTCCAGTCCCTGCCTCGGGCTGCCCATGGTCTTCTCCTCTGTGTCTTCTCTTCTGTGATTGCTCCCGGCTTTCTCTTATAAGGACATTTGTTACATGAGTGTCTCATAAGGAGAGTTGTTACATAAACACTGTTACCCCAGATTATCTCATGTCAAGGTCCTAATGGCATCTGCAAAGACCCTTTTTCCGAATAAGGTCATATTCACGGGTTCCTAAGGTCAGGACGTGGACATATCTTTTGGGGGCCACCATTTGACCCACTCTAGTCTCCTTGCAGGGTGTCCTCTTTCTTTTGGCATCTTTTTGTGCTTTTGGTCTTCTGTCTTGGTATCATGTAGGCTGACTTTGGATCAAATTGGGCCTAGCCACTAGCCAGCTGGGAGACGTAGACATGTTATTTAACTTCTCTCTGCCTCAGGTCTCTATCCAGATGGAAGTGTAAATATGCGCTCCTTGGGATTGTTGTAAAAATCAAGGGAGGCATTGACTGCATGACTATTAGCACAGCACCAGGAACACATTAAATGCTCAATAAATATTCCTAGAGATTATCGCATGTAGTTAGTATCTATAGCAGTTGAGACTAGGAGGACCTCAGCTTCTCAAAGTGTAGTTTTAGGAGGAGTCATTTATCTTTGTCCTCTTGACTTAATGCTCCAGTGCTACCAAGGGAAGCTTTGGGGGATTGCTGCAGACTTGGGGATCTGTCTTTGAAGCCCTTGTAGTTGGTTGTCAGACAATTGGAAATTCACTATTTTTGTAAGAACAATAGACCCTGGGCACAGGCAGGAGGCCTGAATTATGTTAATTTCAGAACCCTCTGACAGGGTTATCTTCAGATTTTTTTTTTTTTAAATAGAGATTGGTGCTTACTGAAAGAGTCAAAGGAAACTGAAAGGGAAGTTATCTGTGTAACATCTGCCTGTCATTTGATGCCACTTGTACCCCACCAGCAGAAAGGAGAGGCTGCCTGGGAGCTAAATTTAAGTTGTAAGGGTCTATGCAGCATTTTAAAAATAAGTCAGATAACAGCATCCTGTCTGGGAGAGATTACTGAAAGAAAAGCTTTCATTTAACATTTCTTTACTGTCTTGGTGAGAATGATCCCACCCACCCCCAAAGGCCAGAGAGGAGTTAATTGTAGTTAGTTAAGATGTTTCAAATTTTTATACATTTTTTCTTCAAAGTAAATATTTATTCTTTTTCAAAAACATAGAGTGTTTAAAATTTTACTTCCTCCCTTTCCTTTTATTTAAAAGGAAAATGTTTCTCTGGTAAAACACTTGGGCTAAATGAAAATTTCCAGGGAGGCCCAATTTACAAAAACAAATGAAGAAGAAAGTTTTCTTGTTTAGGGAGAGGGGGTGATGGTCTAGAATCTAGAGCAACCCTCGCCCCACATTCCTCAGCAGGCAAAATGTGGGGCCCTTGGAGCTCCATGGAGCTGGATTGGAAAACAGTACCTTGATGAATCTTCACCCAGAGAGGGTCACCCTTTGCCCAGGGCAGACTGTCACCTGCTTGAGGACGGGGCTCAGGACATTTGGACCAGCCAGAGTGCCTGGATCTTTGATTCCAAGGTCACGTTGCCTTGTGACAAAGGTTGTTCTGTGAGCCACGTCAATGTGAAAAGAGGCTATCAGATGTCAACTACATGGCACCGCTGAGGGTTCCCAGGGTAAATTTGGAACAAAAGTATAGCTAGATCCATTGTTGATAATACCATTAGTTGCACCAAAATCTGGGGGATTTTGACCAGCATAGTGAAGTGGTTAAGTGGACAGGGTCAAGAACTCAAACTACCGGTTCCAATCCAAGCTTTATGGGTCTCGGTGGTCCCTAGACCATTCGGTAGCTAGCATCAGCATCACCTAGGGGGTTGTTGGAAATGCACAATCTCAGGCCCCATCCCAGACCTTCCAAATCAGAATCTGCATTTACCAGGATTTTTAGATGAGTTTGAGAAGCCCTGATGGAGTGTGGCAGATAGACCCTGGGGTGCCCTCCAATAATTACTGCCTCCTGTTGTTCACGCCTTTGTGTAACCCTCTCTCCTTGAGAGTGAGAAGGACTTGTGACTCTGTGCCAGCCAACAGAAAATGGGAAAGGTGAAGAGATTTGCAGGTTTAATTAAGGTCCCCAAATTAATAGATTTTTTAGTTCATCAGAAGGGGGATTGTCCTGGATGGGCCTGACTAAACAGGTGACAATCCTCCAGCCAACAGCCAGAATAAAGCGGGCTCAGGTATCCAGCTACCAGGAAATGATTTCTGCCAACAATCGGAGTGAGCTGGAAAGCAGTTTCTTTCCCAGTCAAGCCTCCAGATGAGAATGCAGCTTGGCGGATGCCTTGTTACAGCCGTGTAAGACCCTGCACAAAGGGATGTTTAAGACAAGTCTGGGCTCCTGGATTTAATAAGTTTGAGGTAATTTGTTACACAGTAGTAGAAAACCAGTAAATCAAGGGCAATTTACTTATCCACTCTGTCTTTGTTTGCCTAAATATAAAGAGGGGGTAAAAATAGTATGAACAGTGGAGTTATTGTGAGGATTCATGAGTTAATGTGTGTAAATGCTTAACATTCTGCTTGGCACAGGGTAAATGCTCAATAAATTGTTTTATTAAAACATTTACCCAACACAGAGAATTATGTGATTATAATTCCCTGTCTTTTGAAAATTGCTTTTCATGGGGCTGAAGCAGGGTGAGCAAAATGAATGAAGGTGAAGTAGTTGTGTTGTTTCTCATATATATGAGTTTCCAGAACATGAATCCCAAGTGCATCTTTTAAATTTGCTTTGGTGAAAATGTAGGTAAATGATGCCATAGTCTACATGTTGCTTCTGTGTCCTGGTAAGAACTTACTCTTGATCTCTTGGTCATCATTTAGGACATTACAAATCTGTGTGTCCCTTGCTGCTTGGTCCCTGGGTCAGAGTTACTCTCCTGATCAAAGGCTTCCTGAAATGCAATTAAGTGGTTCTTTCACCTAAGAGAATCTCTCCAAACATCTCCTAGTTACAACCCAAATTGGGAGGACATGACCCTTATCTTCATTTTACAGACAGGGAAATGGAGCCCCAGAGGAAATGAGTTGTCCGTGTCATGGAGGGAATAAACGACATAAATGGAATTGAAATCAGGCATCTCGATTCAAGCCTGGATTCTCACAATACTACAATTTGCTTGCTAACTGGCAAGAGACAGGTTCAGATAGAGAAGGCACTGTGTAAAATGGATATTTCCCAGCACAAATTTCAGCCCTTGCTTCTTTGTTCTGTGTCTGCCTCTGTGGTCGCGGTTACTGCTTCTAGGGGGAGTGGCGGCCGGTAGCTGAGCCCTCAGCTCTCGGGGCTGCTTAAAGGGTACCGGCGGCGGGGGCTCTTTCCCGGAGGCGAGGGCGAGGCGGAGGACTTGGCCGGGTCCTCGGCGGGAGGCGTGCAAGGTGTGGAGGGCGGCGATAAGGACAAGACACTCTTCATCCAGTAGGAGTATGTGCCAAAGAGATTTATTCAGGGGTGATTACAGGTTATATAGGCTGGTAAGAAGGGTAGGGCTGGAAAAGAGGTGAAGTAGCCTTAAATGGCAATACTGAAGGGAGAGGGGCTAGGATTGGTTCTGAGAGGACGCAGGAGCCGTTGCAGCGGGCGGGAGTTGTTCTGGCCACGGTGCATGCGCGCTGGCAGTGGCAGGAGTTGCCTTGGCACAGGGGAGTGTACGGGCAAGATAAGGAAGTGGGGAAAGGGCGGTTGGGAGAAAGGCGGTTCCCTCCGGCAAGCCTCCCCTGCCCGTGACATTTTGGGTGAGGAAAAGGGAGCTGCCTTGACCTCGCTCCTCAGGCTCGGGGGGGCTGCAGAGGGCACTAACGCCCGTACCTACTACCCTCCCCAGGGGGTGATATCAGGTCCCCTGGCCCAGGCCTGGTAAGTCGAGGTACAAGCTCAGTCACCCGCATGCCTCTCCTAACCTTCCAGACAAAAAACCATCCTCCTTTCCGCTTTGTCAGAAACTTAGTTTTGGGGCTTGCAAAATGTTACGGCTGATTACACACCACCTCTTGCAGGTATAAACAATGAAGAAGCAATAGCAGGTCTTTGAGCCTTTGAGTGGCACCACAGCTGCTGGCATGACAATAAAATTAGAATGGGAGATGAATTCCATCCTTTTGCTGACACTTAATTTTTAAGCCACTGCAAGAAGCTGCCTGTGCAGTGCAATTCTGGACACCTACTTTCTGAGTATCTTGTCCTTTTTTGTCAGTGCCTGCATTACTTTCTTATTGGAATGACCTTGTATTATTTGATTTAAAATGCTGTTCATATATATTTAATTATAATGCCCTTTCAGGATACTTGTATTTGGCAGTCAATGGTTGTATTGCTCTTTGTTTAGAAGTTCAATATGCATTCAGGAATGCTTTTCATTCTGCTCTACCAAAGGCACTCATATTTGGTTCTTGGCAAATACCATAGACAGGGTCCCTTAACTGAGTGTTCATAAATCATCTGCGATGTGCAACCAAATGTCCACAACCTTTTCTTCCCTCAGAAACCTATTCTAAGTTACTAAAGGATGAGATAAAGAAGCAGGTTTATCTCTCTCAGTACATGTTTTACTTTTCATTCCTTTATCAACTAAGGGCTTAGGTTTTGTAGCTAGTGCAAATGTACTATTCTCACCTTAGCTTGCTGAGGAGGTAGCAGAGTTGTGAAAATTGTGTTTTCCTAAAATGTGCATAATATGAAGGGCATATTTTTAACCGATTCAACAATACTTGATTTTGCAAAAGTGAAAAAATGTGAGCATCACCTTTCCTTTTGAACGTGATTTGGGACTGAGGGTATCCAAATGATGCCAACACAATACACTTATGATAATAGTGATAATAGGTACACCTTCTTTTAAATAAAAAGTATGCATAGGATTTTGTATGTACTGTGTTAGGAAAGCTATATGGCAAAAATTCTTTAGGAATCTTTCACAAACAATATTAGTGAGTTAAAAGGATATTTCTAGATGACAGATTTTCCTTCAGAAAGCTTTCATAATGTTTTTTCATGATGTCTTGAGTTAGTGTGGGCAAAGTTTTTTTTTTTTTTTTTTTTTTTTTTTTTTTTTTGCACAGGGAAAACTAAGACAATGAGATTAAGTAAATTACATAAGAAATACAGCCAAGATGGAAAATCTAGATCCTATTATCATATTTGTGACTCATTGTGTCTTGTAATGAACAATTTTGGGAGCAGCAGGAATGATCTTCTGCAGGTTCACACAGACATGGCTGGTTTGGTTGCTAGAACGTTGAGATGCTCATGTAAACAGCACGTGCTGAACACCCCACCCCTGAGCCCAGGGATTTCCAGGCACCTCCTGATCCAGCAACTAAAAGATTGACACCTGGCTCATATACTGGGCCCCTAAAGACCCAACTCAAACAATTCTCAGGCTTGTCTCAGTGGTTCAATAATTTGAATGTCTCCCATGGATACAGTTACTTAAAAAGTAACTGTGATACCTGGAGAAGCTTCAGTGATTCAGGTGACTTGTAGTTGTCTTAAAAAGAATTGTGATGCGTTTTTTTCTTCTTTCTGTTGGAGTATGTTTCATTATCTTTACATCTTAAACTCTAAAACTGTCAATTAGCCAACCTCTGCTTCTGTAAATTTCCAACCCGGAAAGCTACTTCAAGGAATCTGATATTTGCAAATCTGAATACCTTTAAAGAGAGCTGCTGAAAACTCTTGCTAAGACAGGAAAGGGAGATAGAAAAGAAGCAGTGTCACTACATATGCTTTAAAACAGTAATATGCAGAGGAAAGAAATAGCACCAAAATGTTTTCTTAGCAGATGCCAGGATTTAGCTACATGGCTGCAAATTTTGCTAGTTGTGATAAGATGGCCTCAAACACATAGAAATAAAGAAGACTTTTGATTTTCTCTGGAAGATAAATGAAGTCCGTCTAGAAATTGAGTTATACCATATGGGGTTTTCGTTTGTTTGTTTTTAATGAGGGAGGACCAGTAACTGAAGTTTGAAATATCTATAAATGAATCACTCTTGCCTTCCTGTAGCAATATGATACACCAATGTCAAAGCAACATTCCACGTAGTAAAGATCCACCTTGAATTCCCAATATAAAGAATGGTCCTTAGGGAAGGGGACTGATGACTCAAAGTTCAGATGTTAGTATCTGTTTCAAAGGCTGTTGGGAGATTCTTTCTTGGGACAGGGTAATCTCAATCTTTATTCTCTATGGAGTCAAATTGATAATTTTCTATTTATGACCGTGACTTTCTTTCATTCCTAATCCCCATTTTCAATTAAAACTTTCTTTTAGTTAAGTAATGGCCAGCCCATATCAGATAACAAGGTGCAGATAATGCTGACTGATGATCAATTTATTTTCCTCTTTTCCAGGGCCACTTGTGCCCTAATTTAGCCTGAAATGCACACCCCTGCTACCGTTACCTCCTTACTCAAGAGGCTTTTCAGGTCTCACTACTACATGCTATTGGTGAATTGTGGTGTTTTCTGGTACAGTGGCAGCCCTTGAATTTGCAGTCAGTGGCTAGAAAGTATGTTCTCATTTTCTCCTTGTTACCTTCTCCCACTGGATTTGGCTTTGAGATACAACTCAGCTGCATTTGAGTCTAAATATACAGCTGAGTGGCTTGACCTTTCTATTCTGCAGACTCTTTCAGGGCCAGTGGGCCTCTCAGCTACCTCTTTCACATTTCATAGGCAGAACATGTCCTCATCCACCACTTTCCCAGCCACCAACTGCTTTGCTCTGCAGGTGGCAATGTTAGGGCTGGGAAAGGCAGCCTTCAATAGACTTAATACTTACTTAACCAAGAGCAACCTCTTGGGCTAACCTAGAATCACAGTGAGCCTCAATCATACATCTTCTGTACAACCAGTGCCTCTTAAGCCTGTCAAAAACTTGTGATTAGAAACTTTGATAGAATGGGATTTGTATTCGGGCTCCTGAATGCCTCTGGGGCTCTTATGCTTAGAGCCTTCATGAGATATGGAAAGGAAGCAGTAGTGAATGCTGTGGTGCAATTCAAGACATAAGCCAAGATCTGTGTTGGAGGTCATTTGATTTGGCCAAATTACCATTTTTGAACATATTTAAATGAAAGTAGCCTTTTATTTTAATGTGACCAGGCATAGACTTAAAAGCAGTGAAAGGGGATGTAGATAAAATCAACCATGAAATAAAAAAGGATACACTTTGAACCTCCTATGATTTAATCTCTTACCAAAAGGGTAAAAATGCTTGGGCAGATTTTGTTTTATGGCATTCCACGTTCCTCTTCCACTCAGATCAACTTTCTTCTTAATCAAACCAGCTGTCTTTATTCTCAGAATTATCCTAGACAATCCATATGCCAATACAATCTAATCCACAAATCTCAAACTTTACCTAACACCATGATGCACCAAAGAGAGTTTTCTCCCAACCACCCTTAACTATCTTTATAACCTACCTCCACCCTGGTCCCTCTGCCCCTGGTGTCCCATACTGAGAGAAGTCCAAGTCATATGGCTTGTCCAAGTGTAGGCACGTCAGTCAATGGCTGCCAGCTGAGCTCCCAGTCAACAGGCAGCATCAACAGCCAGCCTTGGGAGTGAATCCTCTTGGATGTCCAGCTCAGTTGAGCTTTCAGACAACTCTACCCCAGCAGCCCTAAGACTGCACCTGCATGAGAGATCCCAAAAGAGAACCCCCTAGATGAACCTTGTCAACCCACAAAATCCCTTTTCAGATGACAGGGCTCTCTCATATTTTTTACAGGGTAAAGATCATCTGAAGGGTGCAGCTGTAAGATTCTTTAGGAATCCTAAAAGATTTAAGGGCACATCTTAGAGACCCTTTCAATTAGACAAGAAGGCTTCTAATAACTCTTAATGGCATTGTCTCACTTAGGGTTGCCAGATAAAATACAGGATGCCAGTATGTGGGACATCCTTATACTAAAAAATTATTCATTGTTTATCTAGAATTCAAATTTAACTAGGCATCCTGTTTTTTAAATTTCCTAAATCTGGCAACCTTAGTGCAACACCCTGAATCTCTGCCCAAGACAGAAAGGGGCTTGTCTCAAAGAGACTACTTATTCTATACCTTGGTTCTTTATTAGATCAATGGAGAAAGTAGATTCCCTGTACCAAGCAAATTGGCCCATTAAAGTGCTACAAACCCTTCTCCATTCATCCCCAATGTTCCCAAACCTTTATAAAATATGTAGTTGAATCCCATAAAACAATTCCAAAAGCAAACTAGAACTGGACCTCTGAAAAATCAGAAAGAATGCAATTAAAATTATGATTGAGTAAAACAAAGCATTACTTGTTTTGATTTGTCACCAAAGGACATGGTAAAGACAAAAGAAATCCAAGTATTGGAATGACTTTCAGCAACAACAATGAAAAAAGGACCTTAGAGTTCATGGGGAAAAAAAATATAATTCCAATAACATTTAATGTTTGGCTATTTCTTCATAGTTTATTAAAGATATTATCCATATTATCTAATTTGATTTTCATAAGAACCTATGTGAAGTAGAAAAGCAATAGATTATTTTTGAATCCTATGGACCTTAATACTGACTGGCACTCAATGTATTATTTTAAAATTTAATAATTATTTTCATTTTACATATGAGGAAACTGAGGTTAAAAGAAGCTATGTTAGGTGCCCACTGCTGGATAAATGAGTTAGAAAGCCAGGACTCAAATCTGGTATTCTGATACCTGATTCAGTGGTTTTTCCAAAACACCATGCAAACTCTCTGAAAACTATAACCAATGAAAACCACTTTAAAAAAACAAAACAAAAAAGCATCATGGGTGAGGAAAATGCTGATTTAACTAATACTATTGAACACCTATTATATTATATATCAGCACTAAACTAAGTGGTTTTGCACACATTTTCTCACTTCACAAGAACTTTTAGTAACAGTTTATGTGAATCCAAATATCTAAAGCTCTCCCTTCTGGAACAAAGGTAAAGAACATCAAAAGAAGTTTAAAGATCTCAGAGCAGTCTAAATAAGCGCCAAACTGTAACTTCATTCATCCTTTCCATGTACATTTATTGGGTGTCTATTTTATATCAACCATTCTGCTAGGTACTAAGAATGCAGACATGAGGTTGTTGTCTTGGATTTTTGTAGCACAGTGGTTGTTGAACATAAAATATAATCTATGCACTGAAACTGTTACACCTTATTCATTGCAGAGCTCCTTACATGATCACATAGAATCTATTTACCCTTATTTTAGACAGGATTCTAACAAGTTCAGTTATCTGTTACCCCTTCTCCAGCAGGTTGGAAACTGGAATAAGGAAGGTGCCCTTAAGGCATGAAGAAGACACAGGTGACCATCTGGCAATAGGAGAAGACATAGCAGATACAACTATTCCATGCAAGTTGTAAGTTATCTAATAAGCCCTGAGGCTTCCACTGATTTTTTACATATTCATTTAATTGATATTTTAATCTATGACCCAGATATTTATACTAATGAAGCTAATAAATAAAATAATGCACTTCAGAAAACTGTCATACCAAAGTAACACATAATTAAAACACTTATCAGGAAATATTTCCTACATCCTACAGGAAATATTTCCTCATGACTATGGTAAATTAAAAATATATTATTATATTAGGATCATTAAAAGGCAATTACATACATGTATAAAGAAATTAAAAAGCCATTCATTTCTACTCTCATTTTAATGCATGGGTCTTTCTGCAAATTATGTTCAGTTGGTACCAATAACATCTTTGGTGATTTCTGCATTAAGCGTAAGTGTATGTTGAAAATTTAAGGGAAAATTCCAACATAAACCTGAACAGCATAAACTAAGAATCCAGTGAAATCTTCAGTGGACTGCAGGCAATTCTTTTGGCAGAGGTGGGGTACCTTAAGGCTCATGTTCAGTGGTCGGGGCAGTAGCTCCCAAACTTTTATTTCCCTTCACACATATGATAGATGACTAAAATTTTTTTTCATGTAAATTTAAGCAAAGTGTATCATAAGTGTATCAGAGTCAATATAGATGTGGACAGACTACTTACTCTTTTTGCATTTTCCTTGCTCTTTTCTTTATTCAAATTGTATCTATTAATAAATGAGAAAAGAAGTTGGAAGAAATTATGAAATTATAACCCACAAATACCCCACAGGTTTATCTGTAAGATACAGTTGACAAATGTTACTGTTGAAACCACCCTGCTGTATGGAGTTGGCTACTGTTTTGTTTGTTTGTTTGTTTGCTTGATGCTTGGCTTCCATTTTTCTTTCTTCTGAAAACATCATCTCAATTTTGCTATCATTTCAGCAGACTGGGAGCCTCCCTACACAGCCCAGCAGCCCAGAACCGCCCTGGGGGGACGGCACTCACCTGTGACATAGCACAGTCATCCCTCAACAGAGGACCAGGGGTGCACGGCCTGGAAGAGGGACCCACTTACAAGTCTCAGGAGCCAAATGCCAATACCAAGGACTTGTGGGTCAGTGGCAGAGACAAACTGTGGCAGGACTGAACTGAAGGATTAGACTATTGTAGCAGCTTTAAAACTCCAGGATCACCAGGGAGATTTGATTGTTAGAGCCACCCCCCCTCCCTGACTGCCCAGAAACACGCCCCATATACAAGGTGGGCAACACCAACTACACACGCAAGCTTGGTACACCAATTGGACTCCACAAGACTCACTACCCCACTCACCACAAAGGCAGAGCAGGGGAGAACTGGCTTGTGGAGAACAGGTGGCTCGTGGACGCCACCTGCTGGTTAGTTAGAGAAAGTGTACTCCATGAAGCTGTAGATCTGATAAATTAGAGATAAGGACTTCAATTGGTCTACACATCCTAAAAGAACCCTATCAAGTTCAGCAAATGCCAAGAGGCCAAAAACAACAGAAAATTATAAAGCATATGAAAAAACAAGACGATATGGATAACCCAAGCCCAAGCACCCAAATCAAAAGATCAGAAGAGACACAGCACCTGGAGCAGCTACTCAAAGAACTAAAGATGAACAATAAGACCATAGTACAGAATACAAAGGATATCAAGAAGACCTTAGAAGAGCACAAAGAAGACATTGCAAGACTAAATAAAAAAATAGATGATCTTAAGGAAACTAAAGAAACTGCTGACCAAATTAAAAAGATTCTGGACACTCATAGTACAAGACTAGAGGAAGTTGAACAACGAATCAGTGACCTGGAAGATGACAGAATGGAAAATGAAAGCATAAAAGAAAGAATGGGGGAAAAAATTGAAAAAATCGAAATGGACCTCAGGGATATGATAGATAATATAAAACATCCTAATATAAGACTCATTGGTGTTCCAGAAGGGGAAGAAAAGGGTAAAGGTCTAGGAAGAGTATTCAAAGAAATTGTTGGGGAAAACTTCCCAAATCTTCTAAACAACATAAATACACAAATCATAAATGCTCAGCAAACTCCAAATAGAATAAATCCAAATAAACCCACTCTGAGACATATTCTGATTACACTGTCAAACACGGAAGAGAAGGAGCAAGTTCTGAAAGCAGCAAGAGAAAAGCAATTCACCACATACAAAGGAAACAGCATAAGACTAAGTAGTGACTACTCAGCAGCCACAATGGAGGCAAGAAGGCAGTGGCATGATATATTTAAAATTCTGAGTGAGAAAAATTTCCAACCAAGAATACTTTATCCAGCAAAGCTCTCCTTCAAATTTGACGGAGAGCTTAAATTTTTCACAGACAAACAAATGCTGAGAGAATTTGCTAACAAGAGACCTGCCCTACTGGAGATACTAAAGGGAGCCCTACAGACTGAGAAACAAAGAAAGGACAGAGAGACCTGGAGAAAGGTTCAGTACTAAAGAGATTCGGTATGGGTACAATAAAGGATATTAATAAAGAGAGGGAAAAAATATATATGACAAACATAAACCAAAGGATAAGATGGCTGATTCAAGAAATGCCTTCACGGTTATAACATTGAATGTAAATGGATGAAACTCCCCAATTAAAAGATATAGATTCGCAGAATGGATCAAAAAAAATGAACCATCAATATGTTGCATGCAAGAGACTCATCTTAGACACAGGGACACAAAGAAATTGAAAGTGAAAGGATAGAAAAAAATATATCATGCAAGCTACAGCCAAAAGAAAGCAGGTATAGCAATATTAATCTCAGATAAAATAGACTTTAAATGCAGGGATGTTTTGAGAGACAAAGAAGGCCACTACATGCTAATAAAAGGGGCAATTCAGCAAGAAGAAATAACAATCATAAATGTCTATGCACCCAATCAAGGTGCCACAAAATACATGAGAGAAACACTGGTAAAACTAAAGGAAGCAATTGATGTTTCCACAATAATTGTGGGAGACTTCAACACATCACTCTCTCCTATAGATTGATCAACCAGACAGAGGACCAATAAGGAAATTGAAAACCTAAACAATCTGATAAATGAATTAGATTTAACAGACGTATACAGAACATTACATCCCAAATCACCAGGATACACATACTTTTCTAGTGCTCACGGAACTTTCTCCAGAATAGATCATATGCTGGGACATAAAACAAGCCTCAGTAAATTTAAAAAGATTGAAATTATTCAAAGCACATTCTCTGACCACAATGGAATACAATTAGAAGTCAATAACCATCAGAGACTTAGAAAATTCACAAATACCTGGAGGTTAAACAACACACTCCTAAACAATCAGTGGGTTAAAGAAGAAACAGCAAGAGAAATTGCTAAATATATAGAGACGAATGAAAATGAGAACACAACATACCAAAACCTATGGGATGCAGCAAAAGCAGTGCTGAGGGGGAAATTTATAGCACTAAATGCATATATTAAAAAGGAAGAAAGAGCCAAAATCAAAGAACTAATGGATCAACTGAAGAAGCTAGAAAATGAACAGCAAACCAATCCTAAACCAAGTAGAAGAAAAGAAATAACAAAGATTAAAGCAGAAATAAATGACATAGAGAACAAAAAAACAATAGAGAGGATAAATATCACCAAAAGTTGGTTCTTTGAGAAGAGCAACAAGATTGACAAGCCCCTAGCTAAACTGACAAAATCAAAAAGAGAGAAGACCCATATAAACAAAATAATGAATGAAAAAGGTGACATAACTGCAGATCCTGAAGAAATTTAAAAAATTATAAGAGAATACTATGAACAACTGTATGGCAACAAACTGGATAATGTAGAGGAAATGGACAACTTTCTGGAAACATATGAACAACCTAGACTGACCAGAGAAGAAATAGAAGACCTCAATCAACCCATCACAAGCAAAGAGATCCAATCAGTCATCAAAAATCTTCCCACAAATAAATGCCCAGGGCCAGATGGCTTCACAGGGGAATTCTACCAAACTTTCCAGAAAGAACTGACACCAGTCTTACTGAAACTCTTTCAAAACATTGAAGAAAATGGAACACTACCTAACTCATTTTATGAAGCTAACATCAATCTAATACCAAAACCAGGCAAAGATGCTACAAAAAAGGAAAACTACTGGCCAATCTCCTTAATGAATATAGATGCAAAAATCCTCAACAAAATACTTGCAAATCGAATCCAAAGACACATTAAAAAAATCATACACCATGACCAAGTGGGGTTCATTCCAGGCATGCAAGGATGGTTCAACATAAGAAAATCAATCAACATATTACAACACATTAAAAATTCAAAAGGGAAAAATCAAATGATCATCACAATCGATGCTGAAAAAGCATTTGACAAAATCCAACATCCGTTTTTAATAAAAACACTTCAAAAGGTAGGAATTGAAGGAAACTTCCTCAACATGATAAAGAGCATATATGAAAAACCCACAGCCAGCATAGTACTCAATGGTGAGAGACTGAAAGCCTTCCCTCTAAGATCAGGAACAAGACAAGGATGCCCGCTGTCACCACTGTTATTCAACATTGTGCTGGAAGTGCTAGCCAGGGCAATCCGGCAAGACAAAGAAATAAAAGGCATCCAAATTGGAAAAGAAGAAGTAAAACTGTCATTGTTTGCAGATGATATGATCTTATATCTGGAAAACCTTGAGAAATCAACGATACAGCTACTAGAGCTAATAAATTTAGCAAAGTAGCGGGATACAAGATTAATGCACATAAGTCAGTAATGTTTCTATATGCTAGAAATGAACAAACTGAAGAGATACTCAAGAAAAAGATACCATTTTCAATAGCGACTAAAAAAATCAAGTACCTAGGAATAAACTTAACCAAAGATGTAAAAGACCTATACAAAGAAAACTACGTAACTCTACTAAAAGAAATAGAAGGGGACCTTAAAAGATGGAAAAATATTCCATGTTCATGGTTAGGAAGGCTAAATGTCATTAAGATGTCAATTCTACCCAAACTCATCTACAGATTCAATGCAATCCCAATCAAAATTCCAACAACCTACTTTGCAGACTTGGAAAAGCTAGTTATCAAATTTATTTGGAAAGGAAAGATGCCTCGAATTGCTAAAGACACTCTAGAAAAGAAAAACGAAGTGGGAGGACTTACACTCCCTGACTTTGAAGCTTAGTATAAAGCCACAGTTGTCAAAACAGCATGGTACTGGCACAAAGATAGGCATATAGATCAATGGAATCGAATTGAGAATTCAGAGATAGACCCTCAGATCTATGGCCGACTGATCTTTGATAAGGCCCCCAAAGTCACTGAACTGAGTCATAATGGTCTATTCAACAAATGGGGCTGGGAGAGTTGGCTATCCATATCCAAAAGAATGAAAGAGGACCCCTACCTCACCCCCTACACAAAAATTAACTCAAAATGGACGAAAGATCTCAATATAAAAGAAAGTACCATAAAACTCCTAGAAGATAATGTAGGAAAACATCTTCAAGACCTTGTATTAGGTGGCCACTTCCTAGACTTTGCACCCAAAGCACAAGCAACAAAAGAAAAAATAGATAAATGGGAACTCCTCAAGCTTAGAAGTTTCTGCACCTCAAAGGAATTTCTCAAAAAGGTGAAGAGGCAGCCAACTCAATGGGAAAAAATTTTTGGAAACCATGTATCTGACAAAAGACTGATATCTTGCATATATAAAGAAATCCTACAACTCAATGACAATAGTACAGACAGCCCAATTATAAAATGGGCAAAAGATATGAAAAGACAGTTCTCTGAAGAGGAAATACAAATGGCCAAGAAACACATGAAAAAATGTTCAGCTTCACTAGCTATTAGAGAGATGCAAATTAAGACCACAATGAGATACCATCTAACACCTATTAGCGTGGCTGCCATTAAACAAACAGGAAACTACAAATGCTGGAGGGGATGTGGAGAAACTGGAACTCTTATTTATTGTTGGTGGGACTGTATAATGGTTCAGCCACTCTGGAAGTCGGTCTGGCAGTTCCTTAGAAAACTAGATATAGAGTTACCATTCGATCCAGCGATTGCACTTCTCGGTATATACCCGGAAGATTGGAAAGCAGTGACACGAACAGATATCTGCACGCCAATGTTCATAGCAGCATTATTCACAATTGCCAAGAGATGGAAACAACCCAAATGTCCTTCAACAGATGAGTGGATAAATAAAATGTGGTATATACACACAATGGAATACTACACGGCAGTAAGAAGGAATGACCTCGTGAAACATATGACAACATGGATGAACCTTGAAGACATAATGCTGAGCGAAATAAGCCAGGCACAGAAAGAGAAATATTACATGCTACCACTAATGTGAACTTTGAAAAATGTAAAACGAATGATTTTTAATGTAGAATGTAGGGGAACTAGCAATAGAGAGCAATTAAGGAAGGGGGAACAGTAATCCAAGAAGAACAGATATGCTATTTAATGTTCTGGGGATGCCCAGGAATGACTATGGTCTGTTAATTTCTGATGGATATAGTAGGAGCAAGTTAACAGAAATGTTGCTATATTATGTAACTTCCTTGGGGTAAAGTAGGAACAGGTTGGAAGTAAAGCAGTTATCTTAGGTTAGTTGTCTTTTTCTTACTCCCTTGTTATGGTCTCTTTGAAATGTTCTTTTATTGTATGTTTTTCTTTTTTGTTTTTTTTGTTTTATTTTGTTTTTAATTTCTTTTTTCCATACAGTTGATTTAAAAAGGAAGAACACGTTAAAAACAACAACAACAACAACAAAAAAAAACCAGGAAATAAATATGTAGTGCCCCCTTGAGGAGCCTGTGGAGAATGCAGGGGTATTGGCCTATCCCACCTCAATGGTTGCTAACATGACCACAGACATAGGGAACTGGTGGTTTGATGGGTTGAGCCCTCTACCGTAGGTTTTACCCTTGGGAAGATGGTTGCTGCAAAGGAGAGGCTAGGCCTCCCTATAATTGTGCCTAAGAGCCTCCTCCCGAATGCCTCTTTGTTGCTCAGATGTGGCCCTCTCTCTCTACCTAAGCCAACTTGAAAGGTGAAATCACTGCCCTCCCCTCTATGTGGGATCAGACACGCAGGGGAGTGAATCTCCCTGGCAACATGGAATATGACTCCCAGGGAGGAATGTAGACCTGGCATCGTGGGATGGAGAACATCTTCTTGACCAAAAGGGGGATGTGAAAGGAAATGAAATAAGCTTCAGTAGCAGAGAGAGTCCAAAAGGAGCCGAGAGGTCACTCTGGTGGGCACTCTTACGCACAATTTAGACAACCCTTTTTAGGTTCTAAAGAATTGGGGTAGCTGGTGGTGGATACCTGAAACTATCAAACTGCAACCCAGAACCCATGAATCTCGAAGACAATTGCATAAAAATGTAGCTTATGAGGAGTGACAATGGGATTGGGAAAACCATAAGGACCACACTCCACTTTGTCTAGTTTATGGATAGATGAGTAGAAAAATAGGGGAAGGAAACAAACTAACAAACAGACAAAGGTACCCAGTGTTCTTTTTTACTTCAATTGCTCTTTTTCACTTTAATTATTATTCTTATTATTTTTGTGTGTGTGCTAATGAAGGTGTCAGGGATTAATTTAGGTGATGAATGTACAACTGTGTAACGTTACTGTGAACAATCGAATGTACGATTTGTTTTGTATGACTGCGTGGTATGTGAATATATCTCAATAAAATGAAGATAAAAAAATAAAAAATAAAGTGAAAAAAAAGTTTAGGGAAGATATGGCAAAAGAGATGAAGTGTATAGTGAAAACACTGGGCATACATAAGGTAGAAATCAAAAGTTCAAAAAAACACCTGGCAGAATCTATGGAAATGAAAGGCATAATACAAGAGATGAAAGACAATAGATACATACAACAACAGATCTCAAGAGGCAGAAGAAAACACTCAGGAACTGGAAAACAAGACACCTGAAAGCCTAAACACAAAAGAACAGATAGAGAAAAGAATGGAAAAATATGAGCAACGTCTTTCTGGGAATTGAATGACAACATGAAATGCATGAATGTATGTGTCACGGATGTCCCAGAAGGAGACAAGAAGGGAAAAGGGGCAGAAGCAATAATAGAGGAAATAATCAATGAAAATTTCCCGTTTCTTATGAAAGACATAAAATTACAGATCCAAGAAGCACAGTGTACCCCAAACAGAATTGATCTGAATAGGCCTATACCAAGACACTTAACAATCAGTTTAACAAATGTCAAAGATAAAGAAAGATCCTGAAAGCAGCAAGAGAAAAGCGATCCATCACATACAAAGGAAGCTTGATAAGACTATGTGCAGATTTCTCAACAGAAACCATGGAGGCAAGAAGGAAATGGTGTGATATATTTAAGATACTGAAAGAGAAAAGCCACCAACCAAGAATCCTATATCCAGCAAAACTGTCCTTCAAATATGAAGGAGAGCTTAAAATATTCTCTGACAAACAGACAATGACAGTTTGTGAACAAAACACCTGCTCTACAGGAAACACTAAAGGGAGCATTACAGACAGAAAGGAAAAGACAGGAGTGAGACGTTTGGAACACAATTTTGGGAGATAGTAGCACAGCAATGTAAGTACACTGAACAAAGATGACTGTTGAGTATGGTTGAAAGAGGAAAGTTAGGAGATGTGGGACACCAGAAGGAAAGAGGAAATATAAAGACTGGGACTGTATAACTCAGTGAAACCTAGGGTGCTCAACAATTGTGATAAAAGGTATAAGTATGTTTTTACATGAGGGAGAACAAATGAATGTCAACATTGCAAGGTGTTAAAAATAGGGTAGGTTTGGGGAAAAATACAATCAATGCAAACTAGAGACTATAATTAACAGAAACATTGTATTATGCTTCCTTTAATGTAACAAAGGCAATATACCAAAGCTAAATGCATATGGGGGGGGCATAGAGGAGGGGTAAGGGACTCTTGGCATTGGTGGTGTTGTCTGATTCTTTATTCTGCTTTGGTTTAATGCTGTCTTTCCTTTGTCGCTTCCCAGCTGTCATGTTGTTTTGTTTTGTTTTGTTTTTCTCTTTCTTTTTTTTCTTTTTTATCTCTACCTTCTTTGACTCTTCCTCCTCCTTTGGAAGAAATGGAGATGTTCTTATATAGATAGTGGTGATGGTACTGAATACTAAGTATGTGACTATATAGGGAACCATCATTTGTTTACTTAGGACAGAATGTATGGTGTGTGAACAAAACTGTCTTAAAAAATGGGTTGATGAAAAAACCTTGAGGGCACTATATTGAGTGAAATAAGACAGACACATAAGGACAAATACTGCATGGTATCACTGATATGAACTAGTTATAACATGTAAACTCATAGACATGAAATATAAGTTACCAGGAAATAGAACAGGGCTAAAGAATGGGGAGCAGTTGCTTATTATGACCAGAATGTTCAGCTAGGGTGAACTTAAATGTTTGGAAGTGGACAGAGGTGATGGCAGCATGTTATTGTGAGAATAAGTAACAGTGCTGAATGGTGTGTGAATGTGGTGGAAAGGGTAAGCTCAGAGTCACAAATATAACCAGAAGGAAAGTTGGAGGTTAAAAGATGGAAATGTATACAACAGTGAATCTTGTGGTGGACAATGTCTGTGATTAACTGTACAAATATTAGAAATCTCTCTCATGAACTGGAGCAAATGTATGAGATTATAACTAGAGGTTAATAATAGAGGGGCATATAGGAAAAAATATATACCTATTGCAAACTATATACTACAGTTAGTAGTATTTTAACATTCTTTCATCAACGGTAACAAATGTACTATACCAATACTGTGAATCAATATTGGAGGGAGGGTGGTTAGGTATATGGGAGGATTTGAGTTTCCTTTTTTTGTCTTTATTTCTTTTCTGGAGTAATGAAAATGTTCTAAAAATTGAAAAAAAAATATTAATTGTGATGATGGATGCACAGCTGTATGATGGTACCATGGGCAATCAATTGTACACTTTGGATCTTTGGATAATTGTATGGTGTGAACAATCTCAAGAAAAAAAAAAAGTGGCTACTTTTAAAGGAATGAGTGGCTCTTTGCCATATCCCAGACTGGAACCCTGATGAGCTTCTGGAAAGAAGGGAATTTCACAGCACTAAAGGCTTACTACAGAGAGGGATAATGGACATGGCTGGATGACTTCCTGATGAATCAGCAGAAGGGTATGTTACTTCATCAATGCGAGGGAGAACATCATCTCTGATCTATGTTATTAGTCTCTGTTGTATCTAACAAAATAAGCCTGTGTGGTTGTGAACAATATGGATTCTATAGTCAGACAGATCTGGGTTTAGAGACAAGCTCAGTCACTTACTGTGTGACCTCAGGTGACTTTCTGAATGTCTCTGTGCCTTCGTTTCCTTTCCTCCAAAATCGGAAGGTCCGAGGGTGCTGTTACTGGTTGAACTGTGTCCCCCCAAAAGATATGTTGAATTCCTAACCCCCAGCATGTCAGAATGTGCCCTTACTTGGAAACAGGGTCGTTGCAGATGGAATTAGTTAAGATGAGGTCATACCAGAGTAGGGTGGGCCCTAATGCCATCTGTCTGGTGTCCTTATAAGAAGGGAAGAAGTGGCACAGGAGGGGAAGCCATGTGAAGATGGAGGCAGCGATCGGAGGGATGCATCTAAAGGCTGAGGAACGCCAAGGATGTCCAGCAACCAACAGGAGCTAGAAGAGGCAAGAAGGGTTCTCCCCTACAGGATTTGGAGGGAACATGACTCTTGATTTCAGTCTCCCAGCTTCTAGAACTGTGAGACGATAAATTTCCCTTGTTTTAAGCCACCTGGTTTATGATACTTTGTTAAGGCAGCCCTTGGAAACGAAGACAGGTGTGGAAATGTTTACATGAGGTAACATCAGTGAAGTGCTTAGCACCCTGTGAGCACTCAGTAGCTCATTGCTAGACCTAGATCTTACCTGAAAGTGGGAGGACACCTGCTCAGTTGGTCACTATCTGCTTGACACTGACACAGTTCCTCAGTGGTAGGTGAAGCATGATTTGAAAACCTTGACACAATTTTTATTGAAGTCAGTACTAAGAATTTGGATTGTGACAGACATCTAAATTCTAATTAGAATGAAATGGCTGCTCACTGCATTCTCCCCCTTTCTCTTACATTTGGAGAACTAGGCCATCCTTTAGGGTGGGGATCCATGTGCTAAGTCTTGCCATATCTCTACACCAGTGATGTACAAATGGGGTATTTCCAGTACCTTGGTGTTGGGGATTGAATCAGTCCCCACCTGACCTCCACATGTTCAAGTCTTAATCCCTTTTCCTGTGGGTGTGAACTCCTTTGGAGATATATTAGTTAATATGTGACCAAACTGAATGAGGGCAGGACTTAATCCAAGATAGCTGAAGTCTTTATATAGAGAGGAAATTTGCACACAGTCAGAGGAACCAGAAACCAGCAGTAGAAGCCAGCAAGGAGAGAGTGATTGCCAAGTGATGGAGGCACTGCCATCACCAGAGCACTGGACTCAGGGAGAAAGCATGGCCTTGCTGACATCTTGATTCAGAACTCTAGTCTCCCAACTGTAAGTCAATACATTCTTGTTGTTTGAGCCAATGCATTGTGTGGTGTTTATCATAGCGGCTCTGGCAAACTGAGGCACTTGGTTAATAAAACATTTGTCATTTTGGGGACCAAACCTCCCATCAGTAGCACAGAAAGAATGACTCTCAGAGCCTTCATTTTCCTTGTCATTTACACAGACAGCGATTTGTGAGACCTGGAGGTCACTTGGAGCTATACCTCCCCCGTCTGGCACAACTGGACTCAAAATTTTTCAAAATTAAATGTTTTGCTCAATCCTGATTATCTTCTAGTAAACCCAGTCCTACTGTTGCCAGAAAAAAAAAATACCTAATATTTAAAGATTGCTTTACTAATTTTACCTTCCTTGTATGTGATCTAATTGTGTATGATCTAATTTAGATTTTCCAAGCCAACTTTTCACTTACCTGCAATCATCAGCAGCAGGTCTTCCAAAATCAGTCTTTGGTTTTCTGAATTCGACATGTATTGTGGAGATTTTGGTTTGCCTTTATTCATCAAGTGAAATGGCATTTATCAAAGCCTTCTTTGATTACAAATTTATTAATTATATCCTTTAAAACTTCATATTATGGAAAATTTCAAACATTGACAAAGAAGATAATACAGCATAATACCTTCTATGTACCCAGTGTCTCTATAAACCAGCTTCAACAATCATGAGCCAATGGTTAAGCTTGTTTCTTCTACATCCATGCCCATTCTCCATTCATTGTCATATTTTTTTTTTTATTAAATTCAGTTTTATTGAAATACATTCACACACCATACAATCATCCATGGTATACAATCCACTGTCCACAGTATGATAACATAGTTATGCATTCATCACCACAATCTATCTCTGAACATTTTCCTTACATCAGAAAGAACCAGAACAAGAATAAAAAATAAAAGTGAAAAAAGAACACCCAAATCATCCCCCCCATCCCACCCCATTTGTCCTTTAGTTTTTATCCCCATTTTTCTACTCATCCATACACTAGATAAAGGGGGTGTGATCCACAAGGACTTCACACTCACACTGTCACCCCTTGTAATCTACATTATTATATAATTGTCTTCAGGAGTCCAGACTGCTGCGTTGGAGTTTGGTAGTTTCAGGTATTTACTTCTAGCTATTCCAATACATTAAAACCTAAGAGGTGTTATCTATATAGTGCATAAGAATGTCCACCAGAGTGACCTCTCGACTCCATTTGAAATCTCTCAGCCACTGAAACTATTTCATCAAGAGTTTTCATCAAGAGTCAAGAAGATACTCTCAGTCCCACGATGCTGGGTCCACATTCATCCCTGGGAGTCATATTCTGCATTTCCAGGGAGATTTACAACCCTGGGAGTTGGGTCCCAGGTAGTGGGGAGGGCAGCGAGTTCACCTGTCTACATGGCTCAGTTAGAGAGAGAGAGGGCCACATCTGAGCAACAAAGAGGTACTCAGGGGGAGACTCTTAGCCACAATTATATGCAAGTTTAGCCTCTCCTTTGCAGTAACGAGCTTCATAAGGGCAAGTCCCATGATCAAGGGCTCAGCACATCAAACCTCCAGTCCCAATGTTTGTGACAACATCAACACCAGTCCAGGTGAGGATGTCCAACACATCCGCACCTTCCCCCAGATCCTCGGGGCTGGGGAGGGGGAGGCTGTAAATATATTTTTCATTGTCTGCCCAAATTACTCTGGGATGTGTCACTATTTCACTCAAGCCTATATTAACCTACCATATCTCACTTCCTATTCAAAGTTCCATACAATTGTGGTATTTGAACAAATCGTATTGTCATATTATTTTGAAATAAACCCTAGAGAGCTTATCATTTATTGATAAATATTTCAGCCTGTCTTTCTAAAAGATAAGCTTACTCTCACTTTTAATATAGCCATAATAACATTATCACACCTAAAAATTAAACTATAATCCTTAATATCATGATCAGTTGGTCAGTGTTCAAATTCTACCAAACTAATTATACTTTTAACTGCAGAAAATGGCAGCTTCTTTTCCTAGGTGTGATTTCCAGAGTTAATCCTTAATCTCTGTGACTACCAGCTTGATGGCCACCCTGTGCCTACCAAAATCTCTGGCAACCAATTTGATCCACTTTCCCATGGAACACAGATATTCCCTGGAGAAATAGTGTGCCCAGTCCCAAGAGAACTGCCTGCTCTGAGTAAAGGGGGAAGCAATGGGCCCTGAAAATTTGCAAACACTCGTGAGACACTGAACCCGTAGTAGTGGCTGAGTGTGAGAGTTAGAAAAGTTTTCTCTTCTCCCGTCAGTAAGCTGGTGATAGAGAGGGTGTGGGCAGGGACCTAGTTATAGATGGGTGAGATTGCATCCTTACAGCTGCCTCCACACAATCGTCCTCTTCCCCCCGCCCCTCACGCTGCCACCACACAGCCTGGGAATTAGTGGGGGTGGGGTGGGGAGGAGAGGGGAGAGGGTGGAATTGGTATCTGTCATTCCAGAATGCCTTTTCTGATCAACCCCTGGGAGAAGGCAACAATGAAACCTAGTATGGAGGGGAAATGTTATCCCACTAATACCCTCCTCACCAATCTCCCTCTCTAGGTGAGGCTGTGCTTTGAGAACAACGCTGATAGACGGACATACCCCATTGGGGGCCTTGCTCAAGCCTGTCTACTGGGGATGTGCTTTCTGATGGTAGCGCCAGAATCAGGGGGCTAGTGGTGGACTTGGAGACTGCAATGTGTGTCATCAGTGGGTCTTCTCTGGGTGGGATGGCAGCCTCCTGGAGAACGTTGGTGGGAACTGCAGAAAGAAGAGGCAGGGGGACAGTCACCGAAGCAACCATCAGTGCTGCTTCCGGGCTCTGGGGAGGAAACGTGTCCAGAGCAGATCACACCTGGGGCTGCTCAATGGTGGACAGGGCTTTGGTCAAGCAAGAGATGTATACTGCTATTGGGGTGGACTGTGTAACAGTGGTTGGAGGGTGGTACTTTCTTTGCTCCCACTATAACTGGCTTAAGGTGGCTACAACGCACAGTGACCAAGGGGGAGAAACTGCCTCTCCAGCCTCACTGGTCAGGACTCCCACCCAGTCCTCTGTGACCCAGCTGTGCCAGCTTCTCCACTCGGGAGGGCCATGGCAGGTCTTTCTCGGGGAGGTGCTCCGGCATCTCAGCACCCAGGACTGGAAGCCCCTTATGATAGCCACCTTCCAGATTCCATTTCTACATGGCAGACTTTACTGTGTGAAGAAGCCATTCCAAGGGCTTCTAGTCTAGCCTTTGATTTTAGAACAGAGATCTCCTCTACACCATTTTCCGTAATGAAGATGAGGCCCTGTTAGAAGAACTGATTCACAATAGAGCCTGTTCTGTTGTTCTTCAGCAATTCTCACTAAACAAACAAAAGTTTTTATGTGTTTCATTTTAAAATTTGATTTCCTGAAACTTCCATCCATATCCTTGTTCAAGAGAAATTTGTAGTGACTTAATCCATGTCTTATGTAACAGACCTTGAAATATTTTAAGAAAGCTGTTAGTTTGGGCCATAGTGCCTTTATCTGTGATGTAATGGAGACATTGTGTTGAACTAATCTAAAGGAGAATGGGATTTCTGAAGGAGAAATGAGGAGTTAAAACCTGCTGAAAAGTTCAGTTTTCTACTATTTTAAAGTCACTCTTCCATTCCTGAATATTGCTTCCCTAGACCCTGTTGCCACATATGGGAAATGGACATTATAAACACTTTATAGAAAACCCTGATTTGAAAAAGTCAATATTGTCCCCCAAACAGAGAGAGCGAACTTTACTTGTGGTCTGAAAAAAACGTCACCTAAATCCTTAGTTGCTTTGTTATGGAATAGAACCTTGGATTATTTGCCCTGTTTCAAATTGTTGTCGTATAAATATGACTGACTTTTTCGCAGGTTATAAACAACTAACTCAGTTGCTTTGTTTAGTACCTAAATCACTTCCCTATTTTTAGATCATTACTGTATTTGAGAAGAATAGGTAACCTTTGACTTCTTTTGTATGCAACAGCCTGAGGTACCAGAACTCTGGGCTAACGTAGCTCAGTCTTGTTCGTGTAACAAAACTGTGAAACTGGCAGTACAGGTGGAATCTAACTCAATGGAGTCGTTTTTTGTTTTGTTTTGTTTTGTTTTTTTCTCTTCTTTTTCTCTGAGAATAGATCCCATTTAACAACTTTGGCCTAAGTTAATATAGCTGTTTGAAGCCCGGACCCCTCTTAGTCAGTGGCTCCTGGCAACCCCCACCCGGCTTGTGCTCTGTAACTCGAATCCACCTGCAGTTGGTTGTTTTGACAAGGAACAGCCTAAGAAGTCACCACATCTTACAAGTGAAGCGACAGTGTCCAGCCCTATTTAATGCCATTCCAAGTCAGAGTGCCAGGAAACAAGATTGACTCATGGAAAGACAGCTTGTGTCAAAAGTGAAGAAGACCACAAAGAATATATGCAAAATGGTCCTGATACCTAAATCACTTGGGAATCAATATGTGTGTCCCTGATCTTGTTTATTTCATGTACTGGAAATGTAAAGGGCTATGGGATTCATATATGACCTAAAAGTGTGTAATCTCAACTGAACATTTTCATGTCCTGAAATTTCAAAGTTATCCTTGTAAGACAGCTACTTTTTGTTTCAAGGGAACATTGGGTTAGAAGAGTAGTGAATTTGCCCCTCAGGAATATTTTTTCCCCCTAGGGACATTTGACAATGTCTGGAGACATTTTTGGTTGTCACAGCTGGGGCATGCTACTAGCATCAACTGAGTAGTGGCCAGGGGTGTTGTTAAACATCTGACAATGCATGGACCCCCTACCCCCCCCCCCCGCCCCCACCATATCTGACCCAAACTGTCAATAGTGATGTTGTTGAGAAGCCCAGGGTTAGAGAATTTCTTTCTAGCTGATTTAAATTTTCTCTCTTCTGACTTCACCCTTTTTACTGCTATAATTTTCTTGAGCTGGACAGTGACCCAGGTCAGTTCATGACAGCCTGAAGCACATCCAAGGTAAATCCACTTACAAGTATATGAGGAGAAACTGCTTCTCTATGTCTTTTGTACCCTTAATGAGGAAAGACTAAAAAGGAATAACTATTAGTTTTCTGATGGTGCCGTAACAAATCACCACAAATTTAGTGGCTTAGAACAACACAGACTTATCACCTTACAGTTCTGTAGGTCAGAAGCTGGCATGGGTCTCGCTGGTCTAAAATCAAGGTGCTGGCAGCTCTATTCCTGCTGGGAAACCTATTTTCTTCCTGTTTCCAACTTCTGTTAGGCTGTCCACATTCCTTGGTTTGTGGCTCCCTTCCTCCATCTATCTGCAAAGCCAGGAACATCACATCTCTCTGACCATTTGTTCTGTAGTCATAGTTCCCTCTTACCACAGCTGGGAAAGGTTCCCAAGCGATTAGATGGGGCCCACCCACATAATCCAGGACAGTTTCCCCATCTCAAGGTCCTTAACATAAACTCATCTGCAAAATCCCTTTCACTCTAAGGCAACATATTCTCAGGTTCTAGGGATTAAGATATGGACATCTTTGGGGGCCATAATTCTGCTACCACACACTAGGGTTAATTTTGACATCCCCTAACTTCCATTGAGCTGTGTCCTGCAAGCTGAGGACAAACTAAAGGACACAGGCTTGGGATATGTTCTGATAGCAGCATTGTCCTCTGGGAGGCTTGACTGCCATCCTGTAATCACCGTGGGTTTATCTCTGAAGGAAATGGAAGCTTCATTTGTCAGTCATTCTGAAAAGAAGTCATAGCTGAGCGAGTCTGACAATAGTGAGGGAAATCCTTTCTTCTCTCTCGGAGGCCTGGGCTCCCACCTGGAGCTGTGGTGGTACCTGGAACTCGCACAGTGGTTGGGAGGAGGATAAACCCCTGGGCTTGAGCAGATGGCCTAGGATTGAGGAGTGAACCTGCTTCATAAAGGCCCTAGAAGGCACCTGAGACCCTGCAGTGTCTGTGGGTTACTTTTAGAAAACTCTTTTAGTAAAAAAGGAAAAGCAGCACTGCAATGCTGTGAGAAATGGAGGGACATGGCTTCTGTTGTACATGGCGCTGCCATCCTGCAGTGGGAAGAAGGAGCCTGCAGAATGCAGAATCAGATAGCTGCTAAAGGGAAGATTTGAGGAACACGTAAGCGGAAACCTGGCAAAGATCACACTTTAGAAGGATGCTGTGATTCCTATATTGAATGGAAGATCTCCAGGCACAGCAGTCTGGGATATTTGGGTTATGTAGAAAAATCTGTTTTTACAGTAACCAGTGCAAGTATGGGATTCAGGTCATTTGGTAATAAAATTAATTTTTTGATTCCCATAATACTGTTTTAAAATCATAAAGTTTTATATTGAAATGCTGGCAGAGATTCGATGAAGTTCTTCTTTTGAAGGCATTGACTGGGGTAGGCCTCGGAGAAAGAACTTAGATTGGTCATGAGGAGACTGGGTTTTGTGTCTTCTGCTTTCCCTCTGGATGTTGTACCAGAATGAGCTCATTCACATCATGATTTAACCACTGTCACACCCTGATGATTTTTGGTATAATTCTCTTCTTTCAGCCTTGGCCTATCTTTGGAAACCACAGCCCCTGCCCTAAGGAACTTGGAATGTAGTTTGTCTCTTTCCCTTTTGTACCTGTAGGTAGCCAGTGCTATGCCTGGAAAAGTTCTCACTAAATTATTATTTTTTTTTTTGCTAAATAACTATATCAGGGTTACTAATCTTTCACTAACCAGCTGGCTGACCTTGGTGAACTCATTTTACTGGGCCTCAGTTTCTATACCCAAGATGAGTGGTATAGAAATCACAATTCTAAGGTAATTTCTGCCTCTATGACTCCATATTATTTTCCATATTTTTTTCCATATTTTTTTTCAGCGTTTAAATTGTTGCTTCACCCCAGTGATGGTTTTGCCTATTCTTTTTTTTTTTTGACAAAGTAGAAAAGGCATCTAATTGTCTTCTAGTAAAGTCTCAGACACTTCAATATTTAGGTGTGCCAGGTTGAATCTTTTATGTCCCCCCAAAAGCCATGTTTTAATCCAATTTTGTGGGATATTAGCATTAGGCTGTTTCCATGGAGATGTGACTCACCCAACTGTAGGTGACACTTTTGATTAGATTATTTCCATGGAGATGTGGCACTGCTCAGTCAGCATGGGTCTTGATTAGTTTACTGGAGTCCTTTAGAAAAGAGCTGACCCAGACCCAGATTCTGCCGATGGTTAAAGATGCTTGGAGATACTGACAGAAGGATGTTTGGAGATGCTTAGCTAAGAGATCCTAGCCCAGAGTTTGCTCCGGAGAAGCTAAGAGAGAGAGACACAGAGACATTTTGGAGAAAGCCATTTTAAAATGCAACCTGGGAGCAAAGGAACAGCAGACGCCAGCCATGTGCCTTCCCAGCTGACAGAGGTGTTCCAGACGCCACAGGCCATTGTTCAGTGAAGGTGTCCTCTTGTTGATGCCTTAGTTTGGACACTTTTATGGCTTTAGAACTGTAAATTTGTAATCCAATAATCTCCCCTTATAAAAGTCAACCCATTTCTGGTGTTTTGCAAAATGGCAGCATTAGCAAACTGGACTACAGGTAACCCAGATAAGGGGTAGGATAACTCTTGATATATATTCTGTTCCTCCTATTCCAGTCAGTTCATGTTATGTTCACACTACATCAAGAACACTGGAAATCAATTCCACCCCTGTGCCTTGTCAGATTGAACCAAAGAAGCAGTTTCTGGGTGTGACATCAGGCAAGGGTTTGGGCAAAATGAAGAATGGGATAAGACCCTGACATTTTATTGTTTTCTTCTATGTTGGTGTCTCTTTAGACCTTTTGGTCAGAGACATGTATCTGGTCCCAGAGAGTCCATTCCCCTGGCCTGACACCCTTGGATCTTCCTCAGAAATCTCCTTTTATTCTGCAAAGGAAATGCTGAGTTGTGTGCTTGAAAGGTTTCTTAAATGCATCTTCCACCAGGGACAACTGCAGTTACCTTTCCTCCAGTGCACTTGTAGCTTTCTTTTGAGCTTCAGCATGTGGGTAATGACTGAAATATACTGGCTTACAAATGCCAAAACCCAAGGCCACCCCAGGGATGCAGAATTTACTGGCTGGGGTGTTTGACACTTGCGTCAAGAAAAAGCAACAGCTGAGCAAAGCCCTGTGAGAAATACTTTCTCACATAAGAGGGGAAGGCTGCCCAGAATTGTAAATCTTTTCAACATCTCTTCTTCCAGTGAGTTCTCCCAAACTTTCTTAGCAAAGGGCAAGTTACACACTGAGCTCCCTATAGGACTTCTGACAAGAAATATAACTGGAAAATTGGAGACTTGGCCCAGCCCATGCCATAATTTCTTTGGTTTCAGGACGCTGTCACACCATTGTTCGTCTAATTGCTACAACAGAATACATATATATAAGTGACTATTGGAAAGTTTATTTATTTACTTCATGTAAATTAATGCATTAGGTCAGTGGAGATAGAGTGCCCAGATTTTATGGCACTTTTCAGAAAAACGTGAAAAATGGATCAGTTAATTTCTACTATATGAGCTAAGAACATTACTGATGAAAAATATTGCTATATTTTAAGTTTATAAGTTAAAATTGTCTTGTGTACACCTGCCCATGAAATGAAAAATCACAAAACCAACATGTTTAGCTTCTTCCTAGGTTTCCCTCTTTAATCTTCATTACTTTTTTCTCTCATTTATTTTTTTCAGCATTCAGCACTTGATTACAGAAGTGTGGCACAGACCCACAAAGGTTCAGTAAAAATATATGAGACAAACTTGACATTGAGAACATATCTTCCTTTAAATTAATTTTTTCTGCAAATTGGAAAAGACTAACAATATTTTATGTATATGATGCAATACCTTTTGCTGACTTGGAAAATATCTGGATTACATGAGAAAACAGTTTGATAACCTTTGTGCTGCATTCTTTAGAGAGATGCAAAGGAAGTTTCTATCTATAAAGATTGGCAAAGGCAAAGCTTTTATTTCTAGAAGTTTATTTTTTTCCTGTTTCTCAGCTACTGCTTTTCTACAATCTTAGGCATACTTCTTATATTTTAGTCTTCTAATCTTTTTAATTAAATGGGTACTTTTTAATCTGTATCTTTCATAAGTACTCTGTAACTTTTCTTACCTTTGGCCACACCTTTCTTGAAATTCTCCTCTCTTACCTTCTGGAACATGACTCATCGCAGATTCCCATCCTGCATCTCTGACTGTCCATTACAGACACTTCATCCTTTTTCTGTCCCTTGGAGGTCAGCTGTTCCAAAGCTGGACACATTCTTTCTGAACAATCTCATCCATGTCCACATCTTCTCTGTCATCTCTGGTAATGATTCGTAATTCCCCATCCAAGTTTGGACCATTCTTTTAACTTTCAGATCTATGTTTCTACTGTCTCTAGTTAGCTTACTCACAGGCACTGAAATTATTATTTTTTTTTCATTCAACATATATTTGTTGAGTACTGAGAATATAATAATGAACAAGTTTTTTTGCCCTCAAGTTTTTCATGGTTTAGCATGAGAAACAACTTTCTGGACTGTTCTCCCTACCTTACTTGGGATGTGAAATTCTTAAAAATAGAAATTGTCTTTATTTTGTGTATGTCCAGATTCTACCAGCAGCTAGCATGTTGAAGATGCTCAAAAAAAAAAAAAAAAAAAAGTGTGTTAAATGAATTAATAATGAATCATCCCTCTTGAGGGCAAAAGGAATCATACATTCAAACCTCAGCCCCAATAATGATAATAATTGATTCTCCTCTAAAATATCCCAATAATTGATCACCCAGTTACTGCTGGCACTAGAGGATTATTGTTTGTCATTGGTATTTATTTAGTCCATATAAAATGGCTTTCTTAGTTTTCTTCTTTAATAACAAGAAAGAAAAAAATTAAAACTGATCCAAGAAAAGACGTCTCTCAGGATATGTGAACAGAGGTAGAAAGAAATAGCCATTGTATAATGAGATAATCATATAAACAGAAAAAGAGACTGAACTGTTCATTCCATGTAGCACCCATTCAAAACAGAGTCAATGCTACAGCTGTTTCAATTTTGCCAATTTTGCCCTCCAAATTAGACACGTGCCTTCCATTTAGTTTAATAGGAGCCATATGTGTGAGTTGATGGCAGTACTTATCGCTAAGGAAGCAAAGTGTTGAGTTCCTGCCACCCACCCACATCTGTGGTTTTAATAAGCCACAACCAAATGAAAAACAAACTTGCTGCTGGCATATTAGGAAAGCATGGAGCTTTGACAAAACCAAAGAAAAAGAAAAAGAAACTTGGGATGTGGAGCCTCTCTGAGTTGGTGGGCTGCTGGAGTACTATAAGAGGCCAAGATTCTAAATTCACTGCCCACGGGGCACTTTGTCTTTCATCACTGGGGACTTGGGTTTAAGCAGGGGATATTTCTGGGACTCTAAAGTCTAGGAATGAAGCACAATATGTGTGGTTAATAAAGATAGCCATTAATTTACTCAACATACGCTTATTGAGTTTCCAGAAGTCGTCAACTTGGATATAGTAAACTGTCCCATAGCATGAAGTTTTAACGTTAACTATATGGGTAACCCCTCCCATATCACCAAGTTTTAGTTTTAAAGAAAAACCTCTATTTATAAGCACAGTCAAGGATATTCATTGCAGCATTCTTTATGCTATCTCTAATTTGGAATCAACTCAGGGTTTGGCAAAGCAACTTGATAAATAAATTACAAAACTTTATACAATGAAATATCATGCAGAAGTTAAAGAGAGAGGGTTAAGTCGGGACCTCTCTCCAAGATATACTGCTCGCTAAAAAGAAAAGCTACAGAAGAATATATATGCAGACCTTTGTTCCACAGATTCGGGATTCTCTGAAATCTCAATTCCCTTTTAAGCTTAGTAGGTTGGGATCTATTTACCATCAGTCAATTTCAGTATTTACAAAGCTAGTTATCCTGTTAAGTCAGTGCCCCAGAATTTGGATTTTGACCAGTGGATCAGAAAGAGAGCTCTGTGCATCTGACCACAACTTAGCTTAATAGTCTCTCATTTGACCTGTCTCAAGACAGTTCAAAAGTCCCATCTCCTCTTTTCCTGTCCCCAGTCTGTGGCTCAAGGGCCCTTTTTCTTGCGTGTGTCTCCTTTCTCAGTAAGTTCACAAGTTGGAGTGTTTAGAAGAAGCCTGGGGGAGAGATGTATTGACTCTTTTGGGGTCCCTGTCTTACCTCCAACTCTACTTTAGCCTCAATAGCTTTAACCTGGGACAGAGAATTTGGCTTAGCCGACCCTGCGAGTAAAAACATGAACAAACTCTAAAATATCTTCAATTAATTGCTGTAGGCAGAAAAGGTCTTCCTTAGCCAAGTTTTATTTTCTTCCCTCTCTGTATCCAGATGGGCTGTTATATATAGAATTCTTTGTAAAAGAAATCTCTTTCTTGTTAGACCTTAATGAAAGCTGAAAGGACTAACCAATATATTCTACATTCTGGTGATTTTCTGCAAAATTTCCTAATGCTCCAGCCTTGTTAGAAACATTATCTCTATCACCAGATACCATAGGTGACAGGTCAAATGTCCTGTAACAAAACTCACCAACTTCTTAGGTTGGGTTAAAGGAATCCTTACCGTCATCTACCATATCAGAGCTCAGCCAATTCCACATTTTTTGTACCCTTATTTGTAATGCCCTATTTCCAAGTGCTAGTTTCTGTATTAGACATTTCTCTCAGTTTCAAGTGACAGAAAACCTAGCTCAATCTATTTAAAATAATTTATTGTCTTCTATATCTGAAACACAAGGGTAGTTTGGCTTGAAGCACAGCTGGATTCCATAAAATTTTACTAGGTTGGGGATTAACCTACTTGAGTGATTTGTCACACCCGGGTCCAGTTCTTTTTTTTCCATCCCTAAACTCAATTTTCTTTGTACTGTCTTCATTCTCAGGCTTCTACCCTGGGCAATTCTAGGCCTGTATATTCCCAAGTATGGTATCTGCAAAACACAGAGAAAGCCTCTTGTTTAATGACATGAATAGTCTTGGGGTTGTTCCCTTGCCTCTAATTGGTCTGGCTGAGACATGTGCTCATCCTAAACCAACCACGTGGATTGGAGACAACCAGCCAGAACTCATGCTCAACTGAGTCCCAAAACACTTAGATTTAGGGAGGGAGCAATTTCCCAAGGAAAAATGTGTTTTCTCGCTAGAATAAGGAATTATGGATTTTAGGCATGAAAAATAAATGTTAACAACTGATGAAATATTAAAGAAACAAAAAGCTATTTATAGAAGGGAAAATTTTCTTGAAAAGGAGGAGAGAAAGAAAGGGAAGATCCTGAGTAGGCTGAAGTTTTGAGAGAAGGGAGTTTCTGAAACAACAAGGAGGAGAAATTAGAGGCATTTGCTCTATTGTGATGTAAGATTTTGGGGAAACTGAATTTTTTAGTAAACTTTTCTATTTATGCTTTGTAACTTTCCCTCTGTCTCTTTTCACGAAATATAAGTAAAGCCTCATACTATTTGTCAAGGCTTTTTGGAGATGTATTTATGTTGCCTTACGGATGCAACACTCTGCTGGCTCTGGTCTAGAGGGCTCCCAGCTTTACTTGGACTACATGAGATACTTGTAAACCATTCCTAAGTCGTTAGGGAGAGTGACTAAAATCAGGATAATAAGTACAGAAGCTCCACTTCCAAGCAGTGGGCACTTTCTCTTCAGAGATCTTCCTTTTCTAGTAGTTTTCGATTTTTCTGATTGGCAAATCTCCATTTAACAAGGATTTAGGACTATTTGCATGTATGGACAGTAGCAACACAGATGAGCAGTAGACACATACAGACAGCCCTAAAGGATCAGGAGGCATTGAAAACAGTACTTTATTCTGAAAATCAGGGTTTATTGTACATGAAAACACTATAAATCAGAGATTCACCTAGATACATATTAAAATCAGTAAAGGAGCTTTAAAAAATATCAATACTTGGGTCCCACCCCTAGTGATTTTAATATAATTGAGCTGGGCAGGTTTGGCATCAGTATTTTTTTTTTTTTTTCATTCAAATAGTTATTTTCATTAAAGTAAATCTTTCATCCTGGAAACATTATAAAGCTCACCAGAGAGCTTTATTTCTTCACGAGGCTTCAATTTACTATCTATTATCCTTTCTTTTCACCTTCAGAATTCTCTCTAGTAGTGCCAGTCTGGTGGTGACAAACTCCTTCAGCTTTTGATTATCTGGGAATGTCTTTGTCTCTTAGTCACTGGAGAGTTAGTTCAGTGACCAAAGTGAGGTTAAGTATTCTTTAAAAACTTTATTTTGAACTACTTTCAAACTTACAAGACAGTTACAAAAACAATACAAGTGTCATACGGAGAACTCGACAGACCCTCACCCCCCTCCTCAGATACCCAGATCCACCCATTTTTTTCACATTTTGCTACATTTGCCATATCATTCTGCTATCTAACCATCTTTCTATCTATCCATTCATTAATCCACTTTGTGAACACTTGAGTGTAGGCCATATACATAATGCCACCTGGACACTTAATACTGCTATGTACATTTCCTAAGAAAAGGGCTGTTTACTTACGTAACCACCTTAAGCACAGTTATCAAGTTCAAGAAATTTAACATTGATATAAAGCTTACAGTCTATATTCCAATTTTTTCATATGTCGAATATCCCTTTGATCCTTTTCTCCTCACCTGCAAGATTCCATGCAGGATCATGTAGTGCATTTAATTGTCATTGTTTAATTACTCATTCTGTTTTTTTTTATTAATTGGGGGAGGAACATATACAAGATAAACTTTCCCATCTCAACCACTCCCAAGCATACCATTCAGTGGTATTAATCACATTCATAATATTGTGGTGCCTTCACCACCTTCCATTACTATAACTTGCTCATCTCCCCAAACAGGAACCCTAGACCCATAATGCATTAACTCCTCATTCCTCCTGTCCTCTGCTCCTGACAGCCTGTACCCGAATTTCTGAATCTGTGACCTTGCATATTCTCTGATCTCTTCTTTGTAGTTACCATGGGGCTTAAGTTTAACATCCGAAATCTAAAATAATATCCTTTGTTTTGAAACCAACTTAATTTCAATAGTATATGCAAACTATATTCCTATACCCCTCCTTCCCCCCACCTTTACCTAGTTCTTGTCACAGATTACCTGTTTATATATTAGGAGTCCCAAACCACTGATTTATCATTACATTTTATGCATTGCCTTTTAGATCCTATAGGAAGAAAAAGTAGAGGTACAAACCAAAAAAATAAATACACAGTGTTGGCATTTAGTGCTTAACCACATTGTTACCCTCACTGGAGAGCTTTATTTCTCCATGAGGGCTTCAATTTACTGTCTATTATCCTTTCTTTTCACCTTCAGAATTCTCTTTAATAGTGCCAGTCTAGTGGTGACAAACTCCCTCAGCTTTTGTTTATCTGGGAATGTCTTTATCTCTCCTCATTTTTGAAAGATAGATTTAGAATTCTTGGTTGGCAATTTTTTTCATTCCACTGCCCTCTTGGCTACATGGTTTCTGATGAGAAATAGGAACTTAATCTTATTAAGGCTCCCTTATCTGTGTCATGTTTCTTCTCTTGTGGCTTCCAGAATTCTGTTTATCTTTGGCACTCAACATGCTGTCACATGGGTTTATTTGAGTTTATCCAGTTTGGAGTTTGTTGAGCATGTTGGATGTGTATATTCATGTTTTTCATTAAATTTAGGAAGTTTTCAGCCATTATTTCTTTGAATATTCTCTGCCCCTTTCTCTCTTTCTTCTCCTGCTGGGACTCCCACAATGATTTCCTTGATGATGGCCCAGAGGTTCCTCAGGCTCTGTTCACTTTTCTTTATTCTTTCAGCTTCTCATACTGGATGATTTAAATTGCCTTATTTTCACATTTTCTGATCCTTTTTCTGTCAGCTCCAATCTGCTATTGAACTCAGGGAATTTAAAATTTCTGTTACCATGCCCTACAGTTCTGTTTGATTCCTTTTTATTATTTCCCCCTTTCTATTGTTCTTTGTGTTCATCTATCATTTTCCTGACTTCCTCAAGTTCTTTATCTGTATTTTCCTTTAGTTTTCTGAGCATATTTAAAAAAATTCTTTGTCTGGTATGTCTCAGGTCCTGTCCTCTTCATTGAGATTTTCTAATGCTTTCATCATCTCCTTTGCCTGGGCTTCGTGTTTCTTTATATGTTCTATAATCTTTTGTTGAAACCTGGACATTTTGATATTAAACTATTATGGCTGGAATTTAGACTCTGAGGCATCTGCTCCTTAAGCTTGTATCCAGCTAGTATTATGACAGAGCTTTCCTTGACTGCTAGGTTCTAACAAAAAGAAAAAAAAGAAGAAGGAGGAGGAGAAGGAGGAGGAAGAGGAGGAGGAGAAAGGAAAACACCTTTCTCAGTCTTTGCAGATTGACTGGTGCAGAACACTCTCTTTCAGGACTTATCCATCCATACAATGGGTTGCATGAGAATAGCCTAAAGCTAGGGGGCCCCCGTAATCCTTTCTGCGCATGCCTCTTGTCTTGGGCATGCACTAGCACGGAGCACAAGCTGCGGCCTTGGGAATTCCCCCACTTACACAGTTAACAAATGTCTCCTCTTCCCTAGGAAACAATTTCCTCCCAGGCTCCAGCACTGCCAGCAGTCCCTTGCTGGTTGCAGCACAACTTACCTGCCCTCCCGCAGCGTTCTGTAGGAGAGCTCTGGGAGCCACTGCCTGCACACAGGGAGCGTTCTCGGACAGCGAGTCCCTCAGGCCACCACCAGACAGATTGGGCAGGGCATACATGCTTCCAGCATGTGCACGAGGGCCACCCTGCTCACTCTGGAACCAGAACCAGGGACCCACACTGGGGGCATGGCCGGCCCCGCATCCGAGCCTGTGAGTGATGGGGAGGTGTGGGGCAGCCAGGACGACTCGGGATCCTACCCCTTTTACAAAGTCTTTTTCTTGTCTGGCATTTGCTCTGTTACTTCAGTCCTTTAACTGTTTTCTGGAGTTGTGAGAGAGTTGTTTCTGCCAGGTCTGACTCATTGTTCAAAGCTTCCACGGAGGAATGGAGACATGAAGTGTCTCTCTCCACCATCCTGATGGAGGCAGGGCCTTGAGCCTGACAGCAGCGTTTTTAAAATCTGCAGGTGATTCTAATGTGCCACCATACTATTAGTGACAACTGCCTTCAGGTCTTCAGATTAAGGCCACAATCATATGAACCACATTTGTCAAGAACTCATATATTATTTAATTAGTTTAATATGCCCTGGGACAACTCAGTTGTAATGCTGCTTTGAGGAAATAAAGATAGTGTTGAGTCAAGTAGCTCTGTGGGTCAGTATGAGGGAGCAGGAGTGGACCTGCAGAATGACCATGATCCCAACAAGGTATTCAGGACTACATTTATTTATTGCATTTCTAATGGATGGTAGAGCTGATCCAGAGTCAAAAGCCAGCATGTAAATGTCAATAATGTCAATAACCTGCTTCTGCTTCTGAGTTCTGCTGAGCAAGTCAAATGCTCAGGCAACAATCTTATAGCAGAGCTGTGTTTGAATTTATGCACCTGTAGAGAAGAGGAGACTCTTAGTTCATGCTTGGCACACTGTGGCATCTCTAATTCTGTGTTGGGAGAGCTGCTGTGGACTTAGAAATAGTTTTATGTTACTCTGAGTTAGAAGCTCAGGTTTTGCATGTCTTTCTGCCCCACCTAATCCCCCAAGTCCCTCTTATTTTGCTTGATGGCTGCCCCCCCCCCTCGCTCCCCTTCTCTCTTCACCATTCTTATTATTGCATCCTGGTGGTGCTCTCTGGTAGATGTGGTGCTTCTTATTCCTGAGACTGCTTTCATGTCTGCACATCCAGGATCCTGTAAATAAAATCTGGGGAACAAATGCGTCATGATAATTTCCTGCATTTTGCATCTTTGTGTAAGTAAAACCCCTTCTGTAGTGGAAATTGAAAGGAGCCACCCATGACTTTTACACACTGCTTAAAAGAAAAAAAAAAGAGTTTAGTGAGAGTTATATTAATGCTATATTGAAAATTAAACTTTCATTTTGATGTTCTGATCTTCCAGCAAAATACCATTTCCTCAGAGTCATTTGGTATTTTTCTCCCTTAGAGTAGTCATTTCTGAAGGTGATAGCCATGACAATTTCTAAAAAGGGACCAGAAAGTGGATTTTTGATTGTTTTGTAATGGAAAAGATTTGACAGAGCTGAGAGAAAGTGCTGCAGAAGGCCCATGTGTAAAGCGGGGAGAAGAAGAACAGAGGAAGGGGATTTTCAGGGTCACCATCTAAAACATTCTTTTTAGATGCAAAGAAACAATGCCTTTAATTCCCCTTCTCTGGTTAGCTGATGTTGAAGGAGTTTTGCTTTTGATGAGGTCTGTTCCAGTTATCTATTACTGTGTCACAAAATATCCTCAAACAGTGACTTAAAGCGATAACAATCAATTATTATTAACTCTCACAGTGCTGGAGTTTGGCTGGGCTCAGCAAGGTGGTTCTCCTGCAGGGGTTCTCATGTGACTGCAGTCCTGGACTAAGGTAAGCATAAACCTAAATGGTCCCTGTGGTTGGCCAGTGCTGTCTATGACTAAGTGGGCATGGCCAATGCTGTTGGTGCCCCGCCCTATCCTCCCAGCATTCACCTTTCATGCAGAAGTGTGCTAATTACAAACACCTACACTTTCTGTTGGAGTGTTTTGTTTTTTTTCCTTGGCCATGAAGAACACTTGACCCTTGCACAAGACAAGCTGGAATTGTCTGACAGTTGATAGCTTCAGAGGCAGTCCTCAAATAAGGATGGTTGGGAGTTAATGCATAAATACTCCAGCTTCCTGGCCACTAGGTAGACATAAGTCTAAGAGTAAAGTTCCATGCTTTCCTTGAGAGTTCCCCAGCTGGATTGAGCTCAGGCTGTCCACAGTGGTAATTGGCGCTAGAACGTACTGCCTTTCCTGTCTCTTTCCCCCCTGCCCTCCCCTTTTGGGATTAATTCCCAAATAAACTACTTGTGGTCAAATTTTTGTCTTGGGTTTCTGTGAATCTGTTCAGGGTTCAAAATTTGGGACCACTGCTGCCCGCCACCCCCCCCTCGCCCCCAGCCATGTTCTCCAACAACTCCATGAGTGATAGAACTGACTTTTCCAGCCCCATCATCTGCCTGACTTCTCTGTTTATCTCAGTTAGTTCAAAGCTCATGTGGGCAAACAGTTTATATCACTGGGGCATCTTCTCAAATACCCATGTGTTTCACTTTTCCGACTTTACTAGTTTCCTCACAATAAAAATTTAAAATACAAAGATAGGTTTTATAAATAAACACTAAGTGAATTTACCGCTCAACCAACTGTGCTCCTGCCAAAGACATTTCTATTTTGTTTTACAGTTGTGTGGTCTCATGACAAATTTAATTTTCTTAACTAGAATTTGACAAAAATTGCTTTAGGTGACCGTATTAAGCGCTGTGATTTTTTGTTGTTGTTGGAGAACCACATTACATTCATCTCTTTATTCTCCCTTTGTATGGTGGTTTTCTCTGGAAACAAACATTTTTATGACACATGGTTTTGTATTTGCTTTTGGAACTGTGTCAGAAGAATTTACAGATGAGGAAGTTGAGGCTAAGGAGTGAATCCAATATGCAAACTTGGGTTAACTGGTTAGCCTCAATCTTCTCATCAATAAAGTGAGGATGATATTATCATGCTTATGTAAGATTGCTGTCAATGTTGAATATATGAGTAAAAGTATTGTCTTATTAAGTGGTATAAAAATCTTGCCTTTTACTTCCACAGGGGTAATTTTGGTTTTGAGGCAGAGGTCTTTCAAAAATATAGCTAATTTGAAAGTACAGGTGGGGCCTACATAAGAACCCATTGACTTCTTTTGTAGAAATATATGAGATTATTTCTAGGGATTGCAAAAGTATTCTAAGTATGGTGCATTTATGTTCCATGAGGGGGAGGGGGTTGATTAAGTTTACTTGATTGTTTATGGTAGAGAAAATTCCCCCAGTAGGTAGAGCTTTTTCTGGAATTGCCAGTAAGACTCTGAAGCAAGGTTATTAGCATGGGGAGCATGGGAATGATGGCTGAATTTCCTTTAATTTGATCATTAGCTGTGATCCTCAAAAAACTGCCCTTTTTACATGATGTTTGTGCTAATCCCAGGTGGGAATGTGTCTGGTATTCAAATTTACTAAAATAATTTTGCCATTTGCAGCATATCTGATTAATGTGGCATTGGTTAACTAAAATAGATGCCCTCCCGTATCATGAAAAAAAAAAAAGGAGTTCATTTGTTATGGTGTTCATTAACAAACTTTTTTGGTAATTTTTGTCGATTTCTATATTTGAGGTTATTTCTTTATATGTCCTAAACGTCCAAAGTGTTATCTCCTCATGTAAATTTAGGCAAGTTATTGTTTTTTTTTTGTTTTTAAGAAAAGTTAAAAATAAAACCCCCACAGAGACTTGTTTTTATTTTCTAGCTTTCACTGACACCTGGTGGCCATTCATGCTGTGTGGGGGAGAAAAAGTCAGTATAGGTTGTACTTTGGCTGTACCACAGCTTGGTATTCCCTGTGTGATGAGAACTAAAGTTATTGTTTTTCTATAGAATGCTAGAAATGGAGGCTTATACTAATAAGGCCTCATGGAATTTGTTATGGTGGTCAGACTAAAATGATCTGGAGACTTCAATTTGACACATTTTTTAGAGTTGGAAAGAATTGTAGAAATTAACTAAGCCCAGTTTCTAATTTTACAGATGAGAAAACCAAAACCAGAAAGGCCGATTGTTTTTCCTCTCGGCCATCTGAGCCCGTTAATGGCAGAGGAGGACTGAAACGATGTCCGACTGTTTCCAGGCACTGTGTTTCTTTTGTCCGCATAAACTTTGCCATTTATTGTGTTCATCCTTCCATGCAACAAGCACACACTGCAAACTCTCTCCACTGGGCACCATATGGATATTCATTATGAGAAACCCTGTCAATTTCCCCTTTAAAGGGGTTCAAAATCCCTTACACTTAGCTTGTCATTATTTTTTTTTTCTCTTTTCATGAGAAACAAACAGGATTAACAAACTGTGTCCATGGTTTGTTTTTAAATAAGTCACTGTAAGATAAGTTCCACATATTGCAAAATGTTAAGCATGTTAATGCTTGTAAAATTTCTCTGATAAAACTCTATTTGTCCAACAATTTTGCTTGCTGTTTAATGTTTCTCTAACAGGTTAGAGACCTGCCCCGTCATCCCTCAAAAGAGACAGGAGAGTTGTGATTAGATAAGCACAGTTTGAGGCTCAGGAGATAATAAAAGAGGATATAACCCCTCTTAAAGGGTCATCTGGTGGTGGCTGTGAAGTTCAGCTGTGGATTGTATGTAAACCCTCGGAGTCCTGGACTGCTCAGGTGGGGAAGACAGACAACTTCATGCTCAGGTCATGGGCAGAGCGGGTATCATCTGGGCATTGTTTGGCATTGCATAATGGGACAGTGAGGCACTTTCTGCCGGTCTCTTGAATTGTCCTAATTTCTATCTCATTGTGATTAAACAATGCAAAGTAAGGCTCAGCCTAGAAGGTGAGGTGATTCTAATTTTTATTGCTTCTAAGGTATTGGACCCAGAATTTTAGCAGAAACTAAAACAGTGCTAGACAGAAAAATTTGAAAAAAAAAAAGCACTGTTCCTACCATAGCCCCATGTGTCTTTCTGCTGGGCTGTAACAACTGAAAGGCAGCAACCATGTCTCATTCATCTTTGTATTTCCAGTGCCTGGCACATTAGTAGGCATGCAATTAATGAAACCGATGAGTAGAAGTTGGGGCTGTATGGGAGGACAGTGGGAGATGATGCTAGACTACGGGCAGCTTGCAAAGGGTCTTAAATATTAATGACATAAAGAACTCTGAATAACACGTGGTTGATATTAAAAATAAAATAAATTATTTAATTGAATATTCAAATCTGCAGCTGTAATATTAATTTAAAATCCAGTGAAAGTAAATAAAAGGGGGAACTACGGTAATGAGGCCTCTGTATGAGATTTATGACCCTCTAACTTAAAATAGGATAGTGTTTAGACCATGGAGAAGAGTGCAGAGTTAACAGTGGATCTTACTAAGTCTCTAAACATCAGGTGCTCCTGTGAGCTTCTGGCAAGGGTTGGAACATAGAGAATTCCTGCCTGCATTCTTGGAGTGCCCAAAGTGCCAACTGTCTGTGGTTTTGATTGAAGATAGATCTATATGCCTTAGCTGCCAGACTTGCAGGCGGCACAGTCGACATTCTGCCATGAAACGTTAGCAGCCCTGGCTTTTGTGCTCACCCACAGAGGATCATCCCATGGCTGGGAGGAGGCTTCAGGGCTGCCTGGGAGCAGGGGAAACGTTTTTGTTACAATTTTTTTTCTTTTTAAAATGCCTAGATCTCCAATCTTCTAATTGGTTTTGTAAAACGTCTCCTAAGAAAGGTATAAAAACTTTATTAAGGATGGCTACTTATTAAGGATTGGGTTACAGTTTGAGAGAAGTATGTTGGAAAAATTGTTCAGTAGAAGACATTAACCCTGGCTTCCTGGGAAAGGGGAGAGGGAAATTTAATCAGAAATAATGAAATTGTCAATAATAGTTTCTGATAGCTGTTTAAATCTAACATTGGACCTCTGTTCAAAAGGGTTTTACAGAAACTTAGAACTGTTGGATCAATTTATCCTGTTGCTTAAAACTCTGCAGGTTCTTTAATAGGACATTCAAAACTTCAAAATTTGGCCTCAAAGTTCCTTTGGGTGTCTTCATACAACTCTTCCCAAGTAAACATATCAGCTTGTTCTCCATTCCCCAGATGCCTGACGTAACTTTGCACCACGATTGCTCCTTCTACCATGTTCTCTGAAACAACCTTGCATTTTGTTTATCACAGTAAAACATGTGTCACATAAAATTTCCTGTTTTAAGAGTATACAATTCAGAGGCGTTGCGTACATTCACAGTGTTTTCTGAGTACCATCACAAACTTTTTCCACCACTCCAAATAGAAACTCCATACCCATTAAGCAGTTTCTGCCCATTCTCCTCTCCCTCAGCCCATGGCAACTACTTTCTGTCTCTGTGGATTTACCTATTCCAGATAGTTCATATAAATGGAATTATACAAAATGTGGCCTTTTGTGTCTGACTTCTTTCACTTAACATAATGTTTTCAAGATGCATACATGTTGTAGCAATATAGCTATACTTCATTCCTTTTTATGACTAATATTCCATTGTATAGATATACCATACTTTATTTATTCATTCATCTGCTGATGGACATTTGGGTCCTTTTCCACCTTTTGGCTATTGTGAATAGAGCTTATATGAACATTCATGTACAAGTTTATGTTTAAATACCTGTTTTCAATTCCTTTGAGTATATACCTAGGAGAGGAATTGCTGGGTCATATTGGGTCATATGGTAATTCTATCTTTAATTTATTGAGGAACAACCAAACTGTTTTCCATGGTGGCTGCAACATTTTACATCTCCACCAGCAATGTATGAGGGTTCCAATTACTTCACAACCTCACCAATGCTTCTTATTTTCCTTTTTTTTTTTAATGGGTGTGAAGTGGTATCTCGTAGTTTTGATTTGCATTTCCCTGATGACTAATGGTGTTGAGCATCTTTTCATGTGTTTGTTGCCTACTTGTCTATTTTCTTTGGTGAAATGTCTATATAAGTCCATTTTCCATTGTCTGTTTTTCAACTGGGATATTTGTCTTTTGTTGAGTTGTGTGTTTTTTTTTTTTTTACTATTCTGCATACTAGACACTCATCAGATATATGATTTGCAAATATTTTCTCCTAATTTGTGGGTTGTCTTTTTACTCTCTTGATAGTGTCCTTTGATGCAAAAAAGTTTTAATTTTGCTGAAGTCCAATTTATATTTTTTTTCTTTTGTTGCCTCTGCTTTTGGTGTCATATTTAAGAAGCTGTTGCCAAATCCAAGGTCTTAAAGATTTTTCCCTGTTTCCTTCTAAGAGTTTTATAGTTTCAGCTTTTATATTTAAGTATTAGATCCATTTGGAGTTAATTTTTGTATATGGTGTAAAGTAAGGGTCCAACTTCATTCTTTTACAGGTGGCAGTCCAGTTGTCCTAGCACCATATGTTGAAGAGACAACCTTGCAGTTTTGACATTTCTTTGGAGTATTTTCCACTTCTTTACTTGTTTTCCTTGATGATACCACTTTTCTGGCTGCTCTCTCTTATAGAGGTTTCTTTTTCCACCTCCTTCTCATGGATCCTGGAAAGATCAGTACACTTTAAGCTCTCACTTTCTGCCTCCCTCTTACTGTTCTCCCACTAACCCACTAACCTTTCTTTGGAAGCCCATTACTATTCATTTATGCTACCTTCTCCTCAGCCTTATTGCTATTATCAACTGATGATATCTTACTTGATGGTTTCAGCACGTAGAAAAGAGTCTTTCTCTACAATGGAATCATTGTTGTCATCTTTTCATACTTCAAGAATTGTATTGATGACTGGCCTCTTTGTTACTTAACTTTTGCAATGCAGGATCTTGATCTTCCCTCTTCTCAAACATCTGTAGTGAGGCCATGCTTTAGACTGCATCACCACCTGAAACAATTTCCTTACAAGCTTTAAAACTGAAGTTCCCACCTCTCTGAACACTCTTGAATTCGCCTGTCTCTTGACCTCTTACTCCTGTTGAACTTGATATTAACTCTGTGATTATTTATGATCTCTTTGCTGCACCTGATTCTTCTAAAGTACCATAAATGTAAAAACTTTTGTAACCTTTAAGTTTTAATACATTTTTGAATTGTAGAAAAGTTGCAAAAATAGCACAAAGAACTACCTACTTTATATTTAGATTAATTATTTACATTCTGTCCCATTTGCTTGATCATTCTCTTTCTTTCTTTTTCTGAATCATTTAAAAATAAGTTGAAGACAAAATGTCTCTTTGTCCTGAATATTTCAGGATATATTTCCTAAGAACAAGGACATTCACTTACATGACTACAGTAAAATTATCTAAAACAGAGTATTTAATATTGTTATCTCTTATCTAGTTCACATTATATATTCTTAACTCCAGGTAGTTAGAGTCAGCATTGAATTGAATTGAGTTGCTTGCAGTATTTGTAGTTGCTGATTGAACTTTTGATAGCCTTTATAGATAGAAAAAGAATCAGCCAGAGCAAAAGTTTGACTGTATATAACAAGATGAACCTTACCATGGATGAGGCTCTTTACTTGGGATAAATAACATCATTAACACCAATACCAGGGCCAGAGGACATGGGGAATGATGCAGGTGAAAGTTATGATTTTTAAGGTTGAGTTGACTGGCCACTGAGTGTTTTTTAACAAAGAACATAACGATCATGGTGCTAGCTGGAGGCATGAATAGGTTTGGCTCAACTTTACTAGGGTCCTAACTTGTTTATTTGGTATTAGGTTTTTGGATGAGGTAGGATGTCTTCCTTCTTCTGTTTTCTCCTTATCTTCTGCAACTTATTTTGTTCTGGGCTTTTCTTCGTCTTCTCTCTAATCTCTCTCTTGCAACTATCTATAAAGCAATTATTGGGAAGGTGGGGTAAAATATGCCCCAATGTGTAAGCCCAAATGGTAGGATATAGAACATGATAGCATATGAAATTATCTATGGGAATTGTGCCACCTCAGTCTGATTTGTTTGGCAGCCATTTACAAATTGCTTCTTTTAGATTAAGATCAAGTCTAAAAGTAAACACTGAGGGAGAGGATTTCCACTGCTACACCAGGTTGTGCACATCATCTGCCCAATTGTTCTTTGCTTCTGCCATTATCCCACTTTTTTTCCTCTATTTGACCTTTCCTTTCCTTACTTCTCACAACATCCTTTCTCTTTCATCCATGTTAATTTCTTTGATATGATTTTAAATTCTTCCAAATAAGGGCAAGAATGGTTGGTAAATATTCCCAAATTTTGATAAAGACATATGATACAGCTTAATGGAATTCTCTTTACTGGCTGTGAAGAGCTAAGGCAGGGACTGTGTCTTCAGCTCCTAGGACTTTTCCTGGTATATGATATGCACCCAGTTATGCTAGTTGAATAGATTGGGCACTATTTTTAAACTTTTTATTTGGGAATAATTTTAGGTTTATAAAAAATTGCAAATATAGTATAGAGAGTGTTCCAGTTTGCTAATGCTGCCGTTATGCGAAATACCAGCAATGGATTGGCTTTTATAAAGGGAGTTTGTTTGGTTACTAAGCTGTGGTCCGAAGGCCATAAACTGCCAATTAAGGCATCAACACAAGTATTCCTTCACCGGAGGAAGGCCAATGGTGTCCGGAAAATCTCTCTTAGTTGGGAGGGTGTGTGGCTGGCATCTGCTGATCCAAGTTGTGTTCCAGCTCCTCTCTCTCAGCTCCTGGGTATTCTTCAAAATGTTGCTCTTGGGGCATTTTGTCCTCTTTTAGCTTCTCCAGAACAAACTCTGGGCTGGCATAAGTCTGCTTTCAATGGCCGTCTCCAAAATGTCTCCCTCAGTTGCTCTCCAAAATGCCACTCACAGCTGCACTGAGGTCTTTCTGTTTGTGAATTCTTTTATAGTATTCCAGTGATTAAATCAAGACCCACCCTGAATGGGTGGGGCCCATATCTCCATGGAAATAATTTAATCAAATGTTTCATTCACAATTGATTGAGTCACATCTTCATGGAAACACTTAATCCAAAGATTCCAACCTAATCACCACTAGTCTGTCCCCTCAAAAGATTGCACCAAAGAACATAGTGTTTTGGGGGACATAATACATCCAAACCAGCACAGAGAGTTACCATTTACCTTTATCCATCTCCCCTTCCCCTAATATTAACATGTTACACAAACATAGTTCATTTGTCCAGACATTGACACTGGTACAATATTATTAATTAAACTATAGACATTTTTCAGATTTCACCAAGTTTTCCACTACAATCCTTTTTTTTTTTTTTTGGTTCTAGGATTGAATTCACATTACCACCTTGCATTTAGTCACATGTCATCTTAGTGTTATTTCATCTTGGATACTAATCTTTAAAATTTATCCTTATGATTTTGATTTTAATAATGGTTTTTAAATGTTAAATAGTATGGAAAGCTTAGCAAATAATTATATAAATATGTAAAAATAAACTTATTATATGTCATTTTTCAGTGAATCCAATTTTGTTTGAATTTAGATTGGTTGGCATCAGTATGGCAGAAAGGAAAATTATCAGATTTAAGTTTCAGGATTCTGGAAAGGGAACATTTTCTCTGCCACCTCTTGAGTTTTCAAATTCCCTTTACTTAAAATGTAGGCCTACTTATTGACTTTTGAAATATAATGAAAGTGTATTTTTTAGCATTGATAATTCAAACTGCTCTCAATTGGCAAGGTTAACACTGCTGCCTGAAAAACGTGTCTTATAATTTTATTATTGTTAATACATTAAATTCCAAAGGAATACTTTTGGAAACAAAAAGAGTTGGGATTTTGGAGTCTAGTCATCAGATTTTTGTGGTTATACTAGTAGGATTTTTAAAAAGTACCAACCATGCCTAATATTTTTGGTGTCTGGAATACTACTCAGTGTTACTTTTCTTTCATATTTTTTAGTTGTAGTCCCTGTGCATGAAACAATTATGTTAGTATACTGTCCAAATGTTCTTGCCTTTTCTCTCATCAACCAAAAAAAAAATGAAACAGGACAAAACCCCAGTGTTTTTTCTAAACATATGGTAATTTAAGGAACTGTTTTTAAACTGGGTGTCCTTGCTCAACAAAATCATGGCATATAGCATGAATTCAAAAAAGATTTGATGGATGCAATAATAGAAACCTGGATCAGAAAAAGAAGCTGTCAATAGACTGCCATAGCTATGAAGCTCAGCCTGAACCCCGCCTGCCATCTTGAGGCCACAGTGAGAATTGCATCAGCCTCTACCTAAACCATGACTACACATTTGTAATGGCAGAGCAATTCACATAAGGAAACATTGCAATTTTAAACAGACATGAATTGAGATGGTTATTCAGATGATAAAAATGAAAAGTGAGTTTTCACCTGATGTACCAATTACTGAAGCTATGTAAAACAAAATTACTAGAAAACTCTCTATCGTACACTTGATCTTGTTAGAGTGGAACATGCAAAAATATGCCTTTTAGTACAAAGAATCTGTGAAGTTTTCTTAACTTCTTCAGTATCCATGTGTATTCAAGTAGCTTGTTTAATTTTCTTAAACTGTGTGATACTTAAGTTGGAGACGAAAGAAGAAGACTGCTGGTAATAAAGGAACAGTGAGGGAAGGAGATCACAGGAGAAATGAAAGCTTTCTTTGCCGGTGGTGATGCATCACTCTTGCATCGAGGCACATGAGCAGAATGTGATGGGCTGTGTTTGTGGCCAAATAAATATGCGCATAATCCTTTTCCCCTCTTTCTTCTTTGTCCCTCTGCCTCACTGAGAATCTATACCACTTTCAATTTTTGTTCCTTTGCAGAATCTTTTTTGTATGTACAGGAACACCACTCCCTCCCCAGTTTCAGCCTCTTGTAAACTGTCTGTCCTGTTTTCCATTTATTTTGTCTTTTTGAAATGTCACAGGCATTTTTCTCTGTAATAGTCAATTCATCTCAAATCTGTTCTGTTGCTAAGCCCATGGCCCTTCATTTCCCCATTTCCTATCTCATTTGCTTCTTCAGTGCACTGCTTTATCCTTCCAGATGTCTCAAAATTTCAAAAACACAGTTGTCTTTTCTCTTCTTCATTGTTGTGTGCTACTAGCCAGATAATGAGAATGCGTCTATCATTATGGACACATTTCCCAGGTGAGGGTTGTAAAGGGCATGAATATGACATCCTGGGATTAACAGAAGTGTTGAAACATGGTATAAGGCGTAGCACCCCCAAAGAGGAATTGATTATGTATAGGCACAGTTTCCTCAAGACAGAGAGGGCTAGCTACAGTCTACTGAGATTTTCTACTCACTAGGCGAGCTAGGCAAGTGTTCTTAACTGTATTTCGATTGCTGTGGGTATTTTGGTTCTTATTTGATGGTGATAGATCTGTGCAAATGCTGAGGCTGCAAATCTCTACATGATTCCTTTGAAAGCTAAGGTTTCCAAAAAGGAGCCAACATGCTGTATAACGTTATGTGCCCCTCACAAAAATCCTATGAGGGAAATACTATCATTATCTCTATTATAGAGCTGAGGAAAATGAGACAGCAAAGCCTAGAAAATCCCCCTCCCACCACTGCCCAGAGGGGTTCCCCAGCAGCAGGCCTGGAGGGCCTGTGACTAGCAGGGAGTGGAGCCAGGCAGGAGGGCTCTAGAATCTGCTGTCAGACCACTATCTTGTGAGGCATCACAGGGGCTATGGGGAGGGGAGTACTGAAAGGGTTCTTTGACTTGATAGATACCGGTTATGGTTGAGCAATCACAGTGTAGTATATGGGAGCCTACAGGGCATGATGGTGTCAACTTTCCACCTTAGAATTTTCACTCTACTGGTAGAAGAGCAAATACATTGAAAGAGGTAAAACTAGAGTCAGGGAGAAGAGTTAGGAAGCCTTTGCCATATTCGAGGCTTTGAGTGGAGCCTCGGAATTAGGAATCAAAGTCGTGTTGAAGGAGAGGAGGAAAAAGTTTCAAGATTGAGCTTCTAAGATCCTCACCTTATGGTAGCTCTAGGAGGATGAGAGATCTAGTTCTCTATTTAAAACGTTCAAAAATCCAAATGTCTTTCCGAGAGGATGGTAAGACATTTAAGTCTTCATTCTACACCGGCCCTCTACTCTCGGTGCCTGCAAAGCAACCACTTTTTCTGTGGTTTCTTGTTTTTCCTTCCAAAGATTCATAAACATTCCTTTATATACAAATGTGTGAATATTGTGTGTGTGGTGTATATATGTGTGTTTACAGGGTCTACATAAAGTCCTTATGTGATATTAGTTTTTTAATTCAGTTTTATTGAGATATATTCACATACCATATAATCATCCATGGTGTACCATCAGCTGTTGACAGTACCATCATATAGTTGTGCATTCATCACCCCAATCTATTTTTGAACATTTTCCTTACACCAGAAAGAAACAGAATAAGAATAAAAAATAAAAGTAAAAAAGAACACTCAAATCGTCCCCCTATCCCACCCAATTTTTCTTACAGTTTTTGTCCCCATTTTTCTACTCATCCATCCATACACTAGATAAAGGGAGTGTGATCCACAAGGTTTTCACAATCACACTGTCACCCCTTGTAATCTACATTGTTATACAATCATCTTCAAGAGTCAAGGGTTGGAGTTTGAGAGTTTCAGATATTTACTTCTAGCTATTCCAGTACATTAAAACCTAAAAAGAGTTATCTATATAGTGTGTAAGAATGTCCACCAGAGTGACCTCTCAACCTCCATTTGGGATCTCTCAGCCACTGAAGCTTTATTTCGCACCCCCCTTTTGATCAAGCAGATGTTCTCAATCCCACAATGTTGGGTCCAGATTCATCCCCAGGAGTCATATCCTGTGTTGCCAGGGAGATTTGCACCCCTGGGAGTCGGGTCCCACTTAGGGGGGAGGGCAGTGAGATCACCTGCCAAGGTGGCTTAGTTAGAGAGAGAGAGGGCCACATCTGAGCAACAAATAGGCACTCAGAGGGAGACTCTTAGGCACAACTATAAGCAGGTTTAGCTTCTCCTTTGCAGTAACGAGCTTCACAAGGGCAAGCCCCAAGACAGAGGGCTCAGCATATGTGATGTGAGTTTTTAATGAAGTCGTATCTGCATAAAATATGAATAGCCCGAAAAGGCAACAGAGAGAAAATTTACTGAAGATTCAGCAAATTAAATTGCAGAAATCTTAGCATGGAATATATTTACAATCATTTTGGATGTATTTGAGTATAATTGTTCAGAATAATACAGAGTTCATTATCTATAAAATAGATAAAAGAACTGAGAACATACAAGTCATTGACAATTTTACTTTGTGAGAAATTGCTTTTCATTGCATTCAACAAATTGTTTACATATTACATAAATATAAACTTCTTACATTTCAAACTGCACAAGAAAATTATGATATATAATATTTATACAAACATTTCTATGTGTGTGTAAAATCACATTTTAAAAACAAATTCTATATATACTGATCTGCATTTGTATTTCTTATTTAATGAATATATGTTGGGGAATCTTTATAATAGTGCATGCATCTCTACCTCATTGTTCTCAAAAGCTTTATAGTGTTTTGTGTGTTTCTTTTTGATCATTTCAAGTTTTGCAAATAAATAATTGTTGCAATGAATATTCTTGTCTCAACATATAAATCATAAAAAGAAATTGCTAGGTCAAAGGGTATGTCCATTTTAAATTATGACAGATTTTAAAAATCCCAAAGAGTCTTACAAAGAATTTGTATCAATTTATACTCTCATCAAAAATGTCTGAGGGTGTTTGTTTCCTAACACCCCTTCACAGTATATTTGTTCTTTGCCAATATTAAAAGTGAAAACTGACATTCTTTGTAGCTTTGATTTGCATTTTTAAAAAGTGAGATGGAATATATTTTTATATGTTTAAAATACTTTTTACATATACATAAATTATGTATAACATTTTTCCTTTAGGGTTCTGGGTTTTGTATTTTTCTTTTAAAGAAGGGCCGTCCTCATTTTCAGATTATAAAATTTTTTTCCATCTGTATTTTTAGTAGTATACTTCTAGGATTTTATATTTTGCATTAAATATTGGATGCATTTGGAGTGGATTCTGGTATGAAAAATGGAGTATGGATAAAATTTTCTCTTTTCTTTTGAGATGGGTATCTCCATGGCCCAGAGACCATTTTTCTCCAATTTAAAAAATGTTATCTCTACGCTAATACTAAATATCTGAGCTCTCTATTCTATTCCATTTATCTCTCTATTCACGCTAAATGTTGCTGGAATCTGAGTTGTTGGGAAACGCGCCTATCTGCTGAGTGTTTCAATATGGGGCAGACTGGGGATTTTGTTCACCCAAAGAAGTAAAGTCAACCTCTACTGCTACAAGAGCTAGTTTCTTGGGTGGCTAGAGTGATTTCACCTTTCCACTTCCCTCATTTCCTTTATTTCTACATCAATCTGAGAACAACAGTCCTCACCAACACGGGGAAAGTGGTTTTCATTATCTCTTGGGATATGAAATTTGCAGTAGAAACAGTAGCATGAGCAAGTGAACAGGATTTATGAGGGATTCATTTGTTGTGTCAACCAAGGAAAGAAAAAAAAGTCTGCTCAAACTGCTCATAAAAATTCCATTCTGTACAGTTAGATCAGGCTGAGAAGCAGCAAACCTTTCCTTACTCAAAATTTAGCACATTAACACTAAATGAATGAATATTAGACATCAGAAATTTGTCTCAAGTGTGCACTTCAATTACAGCTCCAAGTCCAGGTTTCCAAGGAGAATGTTCTCACTTTGTTTTTGTGGAAAATTCCAGACCATAATAGAGCTCTCCTCATTTAAAGGTAAGGAACCATGTGAAAGGAACATTGGACTTATGAAAAGATTCTACAATCTACAGAACAGGAACATTTCTCTCAAACTGTAGAGAAAATTCAGACTTCTAAAAAAAGAGGCAAACTTTATAGACCACCTGCTTTAGATTTTCAATAGAATACAGGAAAATGATTCAATAAAAAGAGATGGCTAGTGTTTGTGTAAAACAAGAAATATGAAAAAATAGTGGTTTATATGCAGGTGAAAAAAAGAAAAAGCTTGTATAAAACCTAAAAATGATGTAGCATGATTTACAGCTTGAATAGAATATAAGCAATATTGAAAATTTTCCATTAGAATCAGAGAAAATGTTCCTGATCAGAAATGATGAAAACTAAAAAGAATCAAATATTTGAGAGCATAACATTTTAGACCTATGAAAGACCAGTTGTAGATAAAATGGGCTTACCAAATAGGAAGCAAAACTGATGAAAAGAGTAACCCCTAGACATAAACTGATGAATTGTTTTTAAATTTTAGAGATAGCACATACTCTATTTAAATGTCCAGGCAGAAAAAACAAAACAGAAGCAGATAACGGTAATTAAAAATGAGTTGAGAAGAGGCTGGTTTTACATTTCTTTGCAACATTAGTGTTATACTCTAAGAACATCATACTTATATCCACTTCTGGGAAAAAATTGTGATCCATTTTTTTCTCTCTTCATCCAAGGTATCATTCACATATGAAGAAAGAGAAAGACAGTCTCAAAAAAAGCAAATATTCAAAAATTATATCACCCATGTACCTTTAAAAATTAAGTCAAATATACAGTGAACAAAATATAAATTAGTAATCCCCCAAGAAGGAAATATTAGGCCAGAAAAGGTTTGATGCTAATTACTGAAAGCAATAATAAACAGATAAAAGTGTAAATTCTTGCTGTAAATATAAATAGAAGACATAATGCAAATATAATAAAATACTCAAAGAGAATATGCAAAATTAAAATAATCCATGCCTCAAAAAGCCATATTATTGAAATAAAAACAATAGATGGGAAAGAATTAAAGGAAGCAGGAACATGCTAACTTCTTTATTTACATGGGAGAGTCAAGAGATATTTTTTCATGTTTGATATTGACAATTGAAGAAAGTGATATCAAGCTTGTTTTTGAAAAGAGTGTAGGTTATCTCTAATTGATGAAAGCAGAGAAAATATAGCAATAGTCCACAAAGCAAAAGACAGAAAAAAGCTAAGAGATGGAAAATTATAAATAAGAGATGTATGAAAAGATGACATATATATGAATACTTACATCTGTAGTTATATTAAATATAAATTGATCATAGTTTTTATATTTGAAAAAGAGAGGAAAAATCCAAATTCAAATAGTAAAAGGAATGGTAAGAATATATTAGGCACATAGAAAGAAATGAAAAACAGTGGTGGCAGTATTAATATTCCACAAAGGAAAACTTGTAGGATAAATCATTAAAAGGGATAGATGTATTTATTTATTTATTTTGATGGGGTAAATTATTCAAATGGATGATGAAACTATCATATATATTAATGCAAGTGATAATTTCACATATATAAAACAAGAACAGCAATATATGGAGAAATTACAGATTCCCATCCTATGCCAACATTATGTAACAAATGCATCTTGCAGACTTTGATCAAGCATGCAAAAATTAAGAATACAAATAATCGATAGAATTATAAAACTTTTTCACCCAGTGAGAATATAACTTATATTCAGGCATTCATGGAACGTTTTCAAATTTTTGTCATCCATTAGTCCAGTAATCTCATTGGAGTATGTACCCAAACAACACTGAGGTAAAGAGAGAAATTAAAGAATATGTTAGTGCATATATTTATAAATATACATTTACTGGAGGTGTAGGCCCCAAACCTTCACTGATAGGTATGGATGATCTGAAAGTTTGAAGACAACTGAATTGAGTCACAATAACTTTTGAAGGATGGGGGACATTTAAGAGAGTATTTTCAGTTGAGATTACAAGAAAGTGAACTAATCCCAAGTGAAGAAGTCAGTCAGTAAATATGTACTGCACTTGATATACTGATTTCTAGGATATATGCATTTTGTGTGTGAGTGTGTGTATTCATTTGTTTTGCAGAGTGTTTTAATTTCCTTGACTGCTCAAGCAAATACCGTGCTATGGGCTGGCTTAAACAATAGGAATTTAATGGTCATGGTTTTGAGGTTAGGAAAAAGTCCAAATCAAGGCGTCTTCAAGACGATGCTTTCTCCCTGAAGACTGTGATGTTCTGGGGCTGGCTGCTGGCCTTGGTTCTGGGCTCTTCTGTCACATGGAGATGCACTTGGTGGCCTCTCCTGGCCTCTCCCTTCTTTTTCCATTGATTTCAGCTTCTGGCTGCTCCCTCTGTGGCTTTCTCTTTATCTGTCTGAGTTTCATTCTGCTAATAAGGGACTCCATCCTGATTGAGATGGGCCTCACCCATAGGAATGGATTATGTTTAAGAGCATGTTTTTCTGAGGTGCATACAGTGCCAAACCACCGCAGAGGTTGAGAGCCGGTTACTTTGTACTGTGCTCAGAGAATGTGGTCTGTAAAATTATTGCTTTAGAAAAGTTTTCTTGGTTTTCCTCATTATCTACTTCTATGTTCCATTTGCTACTTGACTAATCCCCACATACCTTTTAAACCCTGACTATTTTTACACTATAGTCCTTGGTTCTATTTCTCTGGCTGCTGCTTTTCTCTCACCTTATTTCACTCATCTCTCCCTTCTTCTCTAAATCTAGGTCCTCCTCAAGGTTTAATAATAGATTTCCCCTCTTTCAGCATTCTTTCCTTTCTGAATCTTGTATCAACTGTTATTTCTATTTAGAGGACCCAATTTATATCTCTCATCCTAAGCTCCTTCTTAAGATGCCAGATAGAAATTTCCACCATGTATGCCTATTAGAAGGATTTATTGAGCATTTACTATGTGAAAGGCACTATTTTAGGTATGAGTACACATCTTTTCTCACTTCGTCTTCAGAGCAACCTGCCAAGTAAGTATTATCTCTATATTTATAGTCAAGGAAATAAAGTTTCAAGATGCTTGGGTAATTTGTCCAATTAATGGGTGTAAGAGCCTGTTTACAAATCTTATTCTGCTTGACTACAATGCCCAAGAAGAGGACTTGTGAAAACTAAAATTTAGGAAAATCATCCTTTTGCCCTTTTATAGGGAAGACTACCTTTGATTTAATTTATTCACACCTTTGATTTAATTTATTTCACAACTCTAAGAAGTGGAAGTAGACAGGTAAGAAGATCTTTCAAGATTATACAGCTGACAAGTGGCAGATGAGGTATTTGATTCTGGGTCTTTTTCTTAATTACAGCACTCTGCCTCTCTGGCTTTCTTAACTATTTAGTTGTAAATTTGGGATTAAATTACTTGCCCATCTAGTCTATACTCAGTTTCCTTATTTTTAAAATGAGGAATTAGTCCTCTGATAACCAAAGCCTCTTTTGGTTCTGTCATTATAAAACTCAATAGCTCTACCATAGATGATGGATGATAGATAGGAAGGGAAAGAAATAGCAATGTGGCAGCATGTTAAAGTTGATGGATTGGGCTATCGGGCGAGGGGGGTCCAGGTATGATGGAATTCTGTGTATGGGGTTAGTATTGTTTTTGCAACTGTTCCTATAACTTGGCATTTATTTCAAAATAAAAAAAAATTCAATGGCTCTAAACAGAAAAGTGGATCACTGAGAAAATTAAGTTTTCTGGTTTGCTAAATCTGCCATTATGCAAACCACCAGAAATGGATTGACTTCTATAAAGGGGATTTATTAGGTTACAAATTTATAGTTCTAAGGCCATAAAAGTGTCCAAACTAAGGCATCAACAAGATGATACTTTCACGGAAGAGAGGTTGATGGTGTCCAGAATACGTCTGTCAGCTGGGAAGGCATGTGGCTGGCATCAGCTGGTCCTTTGCTCCTGGGTTCTGGTTTCAAAATGACTTTCTCCAAAATTTCTCTGGAGTTCTACCTCTCTTAGCTTCTCTCAGCTCTCTGCTTGGTTCTCCTGGGGCATTTCTCTCTAAGCATCTGGGAGTCCTCTCTTAGCTTCTCTGGGGCAAACTCTTGACTTCATCTCTTAATTTAGCATCTCCAAACATCTTTCTGTCTATATCTCCAGGTGTCTGGGTCTGTGTTGGCTCTTAGATTCTCCTGAGGGCAAACTCTGGAATACATATTTTAGCTTCTCTCCCAAATGTCTCTCTCAGCTTCTCTGGGCTTCCCGTCTTCATGAGTTCTTTTAAAGTAGCCCAGTGAACTAATCACTGGATGGGTGGGGTCACACCTCCATGGAAATGATCTGATCAAAAGGTCTCACCTACAGTTGGGTGGGTCACATCTCCATGGAAACAACCTAATCAAATGTCCCACCCTAATCAAAAGACTAAGAAGTCTGCCCCCACAAGATTGCATTAAAGAGCATGGCTTCTGCGGGGGACATAATAGATTCAAACCAGCATATTAGGTGTCTTAATAACAGTTGTGAATAGATATTTTGCCTCAGAATCAATCTCAGCATTCTCATTGTACTAACATGCATCTTCTCCTGTGGTCTCTATCTCAGTTGATGGCATCATCCTCAACTGAGGTGTCTGACACAGAGGCCCATGAGGCATCATCCTCACCCCTCCGATTCAGGCAATCACCCAGTCCTATCCATTGTCATAGCTTTCAAAATGGTATACTTTTCCCCATCCTCAGTGGCACTCCTTTATTCCCAGTTACCGTCATCCTTGCCTGTAACAAGTCTCTCTGCCTCTAATCTATTCTCCACAAGGGGCCATAACGATTCTTCCAAAATGCGAATCTGTTAAATAAAACTTACAGTGGGACCCATGCCCTCAGAGTGAAGTCCAGTCTCCTTAGCATGGCAAATACGGCCTATTGTGAACTGACCTCTGTTTACATGCCTACTCTCATTTACTCGTCACTTCTTACCTGTCTCTAGGAGCACTGAGTTGATAAACTCTAGTTCTCTAGACTTTTGAGTCTTTGTGTATTCTTTTCCCCTTACCTGAAATACCATTTTCTCCACTATCTACCTGAGTTTTTAGTCCATTAGTTTTCTTTCTCCTCAAGACCGGATGAGGTGTAATGTTTATGAGCTTCCAAATTATCAATATTGTCCTGGGCTTACCCCATGGTATTTATTATATCTTAAAACTGTATGTTTATTGTCTGTCTTCTCTGCTATGTTGTAATTTCCTTTTAGATGGAAAATATATACTTAATCCAAGGCATGGCATATTGGACATGTATAGTAATATTTTTTGAATAAATGAAATACTTTTTGTAAGAATCATGTCTCTTTTTGGCATCCACGAATCTCTTTACCATGCAAATATTTGTTTTGGGGTCTCATTTCTGCTCCCCTCTGCTTCCAGGGAGTACCTGCTAGTAATAATGGAAGATCATGAGGAGAGAGAGAAAAGGTAATGACATTTGACTGAAACAGAATAAAAAGAGCAAGTAAACTTACCTCTGTTGAGTAGACTGGGCCTTTTAGTAAGAGGAGCTAGACCAGACGCAAATGCTCAGCTGCACCCTGGTGAAAATGGAGAAAGGTGTTGAAACAAAATGTTGGAAGACCTGGAAGACCTATATTTTTCATTTATTTAAAATTCAAGATCAGTTTTTTTCTAGATTTTACATTCCAAAGTAAAATTTGCATCATTATTTGGTCTTGTGCTTTATTTTCCTCTCCTGGAAGTGGTGCTTTCTCTTCTCTAAGCTTATCATCTATTCTCTCATATATAGCAATGGTACTCATTAGAGGCAGTTTCCTTGATAAGAGATATTTTAGAAATCTGGGGAGGGAGTGAGAGAGAATTTTGTGGTTGTCCCAGTGATTGAAAAGCCCTATCAGCATTTACTGAGTGGGGACTAGGAAGGCTGGATGCATAACAAATAATTGTTCAATGTACTGCTGATTTTTAAAAGTCTCACCAGAGATACACATATGTAGAAAACCTAATTATAATTGTCTGAATCTAGAACCAAATTACCTTTTATAAAAAATAAACATGGATTTTTATGCGGTTTTAATATCAGCTACATTTTCCAGTATGCAACTATTCTGTAAATTGAGAAAGATTTTACTTTGTTTATCTGGAGCTTTACTAAAAGTTGTTCACCACTGTGGTAAATTGAATTACTTAACTCCAGTTTAACATGTCCTTAATCCATCTCACTGTGGATATGAAGCCATTTTAAACAGGACCCCTTGAAGATGTTATTTTTAGATAAGATGTGGCCCAACTGAATGAGGCTGGGCCATAACTTGGATTACTAGAGCCCTTTATAAACCAAAGAATTTCAGACATGGTAAGAGAGAAAGCCACGGGGTGGAGCCAAAAGCCAGAAGTCAACAAAATCTGGAAGAGAAAGAAAACATCTCCCTGTGACGGGAGGCGAAGGAGCCCAAGGATTGCCAGTCACCCAGAATGCTACTGGCCCTGGGAGGAAGCAAGTCTGGTAGCCAAAGCCTCAAATTGGACTCCTGGCCTGTGATACTGTGAGCCAATAATTCCCATTGGTTAAGACGACCCATTGAGTGGCATTTGTCTTAGCAGCCTGGAAAACAGAGACAACCATTAAGGTAAATCTCATCACTGATGGCAATGCTGTTTGTGCTATTTGAGTAAAAAATGCAACACATGGGTATCAGTCTGCATTTTTGGCTGTCTAGAGCATTATATTTTCTAGTATAGTTCTTCCTGAATATTTGCATATTGAATTGCCTATTATTTTACTGTTAATTGTTTTCCTTTTATTTCTCTGTTATATTAAAAGTAGGGCATTCTGTGTTTTGTTTGTTATTGCTTTACATGTATCTGTAGGGAAGTAATATTTTCTATGAATTTCATTTCAGGATAGCAAGGTGAAAATTACACAATATATACTTTAAAGGGGAGTATTTGATGTGATAGCATTGAAAACCTTTGCTTTACGTAGTAGGACATAATGATTAAGAGCAAGAACAATGGCGTTGGTCCTGGGTTTGAAGCTCTTCTCCACCACTCACGTGCTGTGAGAACTTCCCGAAGTCAATCTCATTCTGTTTGATGTAGTTTCCTCATTTGCAAAATAGGTTCCCTGTAGAGTTGTTGTGGTGATTAAATCAGTTTATACAGCAGGAAAAGCTTCCCTCTAGGCCTTGTACATGGAAAGTATTTGGTAAATGTTAGCTGCAATTATTATAAGCATTAACTTTTTAAACACTCATTTCCTATCTATTTTTCAATTTTACCTGAAAGCATGTTTTATTTTTTGGTCTCCTTTTTTATTTATCATTAAACTTTCTAAGGTATTTTGACCTTTGAGCATGAGAAATAACTTAAATTCTGCTAATATTCCATAGTTTAAAGTACAAAATCAATCACTTTACTTTTGAAACATGTATGGGGTAGGGAAGGGTTTATAATCATTACAGAAAATTATTTTAATTGTAAAAAAGTTACAGACTGGAGTTTGTAGATTTACTTGGATGATAAATGAATTTAAGAATTTTGTCTGAGTCTTCTTTAGTAATGATGATAAATGTGAAGATTTATTGGTGGAAACAAGATGAGAGAGTAAGGTAGAATGATGAGATGGCCTTGATTAGCCAAATAATTCATCTTAGTCCCCCCCTTCTGATGGCAGAAGATGACTGTAGATATCCCCGACACATGTTGTGTTAATGTTAAAAGCTTACCTTTGCTGAAGGTAGCACATTTATTTACCAGCAGTTCCAGTTAAAGGGGCAAAAGAGACAAAGGCATCCATAGATGAGGAGTCTGTGGGAGGATGGAGAAGGCACGGTTAGAGGAAGGAATGTCCCAGAAAAGAATCATGGTGCCAAGGAAATAGAGAAGGACAAGAAGACGTTGAATTTTCAGGGAGGATCATCACCTATGAACAAAGATGGTTGACAGGTGTGCTTGGTTTGAATCTATTATGTCCCCCACAGAAGCCATGCTCTTTAATGCAGTCTTGTGGGGGCAGACTTATTATTCTTTTGATTAGGGTGGGACCTTTTGATTAGATTGTTTCCATGGAGATGTGACCCACCCAATTATAGGTGAGACCTTTTGGTTATATCATTTCCATGAAGGTGTGCCCCCCACCCATCCAGTGATTAGTTCACTGGAGTCCTTTAAGAGAGCTCATGGAGAGAAGGAGCTCAGAGAATCTGAGAGACATTTTGGAGAGAAGCTAAAATATGAAATCCAGAGTTTGCCCCTGGGAAAAGCTAAGAGCCAACATAGACCCAGATGCTTGGAGGTGCTGGGAGATGCAGACAGAAGGATATTTGGAGATGCTAAGCTAAGAGACAAAGCCCAGAGTTGGCCCTGGAGAAGCTAAGTGAGGACAGACGCTTAGTAAGAAATGCCCCAGGAGAACAAAGCAGAGAGCTGCAAGAAGCTAGGGGAGACAGAAGCCCAGAAACATTTTGGAGAAAGCCATTTTGAAATGCAACCTGGGAGCAAAAACCAGCAGGCAACAGCCACGTGCTTTCCCATCTAACAGAGGTGTTCTGTACTTGATTGGCCTTTCTTCAGTGATGGTCTCTTCTTGCTGCCTTAGTTTGGACACATTTATGGCCTCAGAACTGTAAATTTGTAACCTAATAAATTCTCTTATAAAAACCAATCATTTCTGGTATTTTGCATAATGGCAGCTTTAGCAAACTGGAACAAGTAATCAGATTTGTTTTGCTTATGTGATGCTAAAATGAAGTTGTTGTTTTTTTTTAATTGTCAATTTGAGATTTGGCCTTTTTAAATTCTGGGAGAAATTTTGCAAAATTCCAGATAGGAAATTTAAATTATAGGATTTTTGATACATGAAAAGATTTGTAATTAGAAATTTAATCATTATATTCCTTAAATTGGGAAAGATGTTAAAATTATCTAAATTTATTTATGACCAAAACACCTTGTGAGCTTGATATATCTTTAAAAATCTTACTTCCACAGAAATTGTGGTAGTATATATATATGTTTCTTATGACTTTTAGCACTTTGCAAAGTACATTAAACAGTTCTAAATAGGAAGCATGGCACAGAACAGGAAATGAAAATTTTGGCATTATAATTTATTAATCTGTGAGAGGCCATTGGGTATACAATGATGTATTTTACTGACAAGAAAATGAAAAAGTAGCATTTTTACCTCATTGAGATGTTCGAGTGAATCTGGTTTTCCAGAATTTGATCCTACAAGGTAGATGACTCTAGCCAAAAGAAGCTGGAGTTTTTGCAGCATAGAATCTAAGTAGTAAGAACAATTACTCTAAGATGCTTAATAAGAAGGGTGAATGTGTCAGCAGTTATTATTTTTCTTTTAAGAACACTATTGTATATGAATGGTCTAGATTGAGAAGAATAAATGAGTAGAAATATTAATAGAATTTTAGAGTTCAAAAAGCCAACCTAAGAGGAATGGTGACCGTATAATTTATCAAACAAACAAGGACATGTTTGAGAACAGGAGGAGATGCTATAATAACTCTGGGACATCAAGTCAACTAGGACTGTTCTGGGTTGTATGGTCCCTTACCAAGAGGTCAACTTGTCAAACCTTCTCATGGTATACATCAGGATGTAAAGCCACAAAGATTTGCAGCTTAGTTCAAGTCACATATTCCATCAGGGGCTGTTCTAGTTTGCTAATGCTGCTGGAATGCAAAACACCAGAGATGGACTGGCTTTTATAAAGGGGGTTTATTTGGTTACAAAGTTATGGTCTTAATGCCATAAAGTGTTCAAAGTAACACATCAGCAATCGGGTACCTTCACTGGAGGGTGGCCAATGATGTCCGGAAAACTTCTGTTAGCTGGGAAGGCATGTGGCTGGCATCTGCTCCAAAGTTCTGGTTTCAAAATGGCTTTCTCCCGGGACATTCCTCTCTAGGTTGCAGCTCCTCAAAAATGTCACTCTTAGTTGCTCTTGTGGTATTTGTCCTCTCTTAGCTTCTCTAGAGCAAGAGTCTGCTTTCAACGGCTGTCTTCAAACTGTCTGTCAGCTGCAGCTACTCTCTTAGCTCCTGTGCATACTTCAAAGTGTCCCTCTTGGCTTAGCAAAAGCTCGCTCCTTTTGTCTGAGCTTATATGTGCTCCAGTGAACTAATCAAGGCCTATGCTGAATGGGCGGGGCCACACCTTCATGGAAACTATCCAATCAGAGTCATCACCTACAGTTGGGTGGGGCACATTTCCATGGAAACAACCTAATCCAAACATTCCAACTTAATCCCCACTAATATGTCTGCCCCCACAAGACTGCATCAAAGAACATGGCTTTTTCTGGGGGACATAATATATAAAAACCGGTGCAGGGGCTGTCTTAGTTTCCTAGGGCTGCTATAACAGTACCACAAACTGGAAAGCCTAAACCAACAGAAATGTATTTTCTCATAGTTCCAAGGATAGAAGTCTGAACTCTGTAGGGGAGAATCCTTCCTTGCCTCCTCCTTCCTTCCAGTGGTTTGCCGGCAATCCTTGGACTTCGATCCCTGCCTCAGTCAACATAGAATGTTCTCCCCTGCATCTGTCTATCTATGCCCAATTCTCCCCTTCTAATGACACCTGTCATATTGAAGGTATCCTAATCCAGTTTGGTTTCATCTAAACTAAACACATCTTTAAAAATCCTATTTCCAAATAGAGTCACATTCAGGGCAAGGGGTTAGGACATGAACATATATTTTTGAGCATACAACTCAACCCATAACAGGAGCCAGCTTAGAACTAAAACCTAGCTCTTGGTAAAGTGGTAATTCTCCCTTATATACACTTGCCTTCCTTTCTAATTTCCCTTTTGACCCATGTTTCTGTGCTTTCCTTGCAAAAGAGGCAAAATCCTAATCTTTGCAAATCACAATAGAGGGAAATAAGAGAACAAAGGTAAATTCTTGCTCTTCAGCTTGTTTTTAGAAGTTGCTCTTTTTTGCTCTTCTTCCTATGCATATTCAGAAGAAAGAAGAATAGAATGAAAGAAGGACCTTGTAATACCATTTAGGGACCTATCATTAGCTAATCTGAGCTGTTTCAAAGAGCATGTAACTTCATTTACTTTAATCTTATTTTTCTTTAAAGCCTGATTTCAGGGCATGAGTTCTCTTTATTGTCTTTTTTTGCTGTTGTAGTATTGGCAACATGTGGAATTTGCATGGCACTTTTCAATATTGCATGTCTTTCATATTTACTCTTATCCAAATGTCTAGGCACTACTTAATTCTTTACCAGTTTCTTTGCAATCTGCTCTACCACATGAACCCTGGAACAGATAAAAACTCCCAGGGAATCTTCAGAACATATGATCTGCATTTAATGCCTCCAATACTCACTGTGCTGAATTGTGGGTGGACGTCAGAGAAACACAGTAGACCGAGCCCAGCCTCAGGGTTATATATTTGTGGATCTCTTTGAGTTACCAAGCCCAGTGAGTTCTGATTTCATACATAAGGCTTTTAAGCCTCTCAGTTGGTGGTTATGACTATGGGTGTCATTGCACCATATGCCAGGACATCTGTAGTTCCTAGCATATGGGAACTAGGAAAACATTTCATTTTACTTGTCAGCACTTAATGAAAAACACAAGCTATCTGGGATTAATAGGATCCATTATTTATTTCTTCTTACATAACAAAATTGGTTCATTAAAATGAGATTTTTGGAAAGTCCTCAGTTGATAATTATTTTGCGCACTTAAAACAAAAATGAGATTTTGAATTTAAGTAACCTAAAGAAAAGAGATTTTATCCAAAAATGACAACTTAGAACAGAGAAATGAGAAGTGAGGTCATAGGAACTCCCATTAATCAAGCCTGCACCACATGCCAAGCATGGGATTATATGGTTTACAGGTCTTAAAAAATTAATCTGTATAATAACACAGTAAAGTGTATATATTATGCCCACATTATATATGAGGAAACTGAGACTCAGAAAGTTTGAGTATATTGCCCAAGGGCTAGTAGTGTGTGGTGGAACCTGTCCAACCAAAGTGCATGCCATGTTCCCTTGCCTAAAAAGGCAAAAGTAATGTAGTTTTAGCAAAGTCTGAATAGCTTAAGAATCATGTCAGCTATAGACTGAACTTTCCCTAAAATATCAAAAACTTATTTTTTATAGAGTTATTCAGGAGCATCATAACCATCACTCTGGCCCTGCTCCCTCTGGGCTCACACACATAGTACCTGTGGGAGAAGCAGCTTGAGCACATTGCGGCCATTTGAAACATCTACCCTTGTGGCCTTCTGTTTGGGGATGAGATTTGAAACCACTGTTGTTTTCTCTGTCAATGGTATATTAATATATCTGGCAAATCTCTTCCAATTGACAGTCATACTGGGCTCTCCCTGATCCCCTTTCCACCTGGTCAGGCATTTGGTTGCCTGGTTCATCAAAAACCAATCATCCCAAACATAGCTTACAGATTTGGTGACAGTGTATGCATCCTTATTCATATAATATAGCAATAGACAAATACACATATATGAAACTTTATTTTAGTAGGTCATTTTTACTCTTCTCCCTTTTTTTTCCACTGAAGCAGAATGAATTTGGAGAATATATGATGCATATATAACAATTGAGCTTCCCCTGGATTAGACATTACCAGTGCTCGCTAAGTATTCTTTTCTGGGCATACAGGAGTCCTCACTCCCAAGCCCATGCAGCTGTCTGGGTGGGGTCTGTGACTAGTTCCTGCCAATGAAATGTGAGCAGAAGTGTCCTATGTGCTTCTGGGTTTCCCTGAGTGTAGGTCGCTTACCCTGACACCCCACTGCCCTGAGGATAAGTACTAAACTCTGAATATATTTATAAATTTTCATCGTCTGTCTGCCTTTACCCTCCAGCCTTTCTCTCGCCATTTCCTGCCCCTCTCTCTCTCTTTCTCAGCCATTCTGAAGCTTCTTGAAAGCACAGAGTACTTTCCCACCACTGGGTCTTCATTCAGGTAACACTCACTTTCTCCAGGCAGTCTACCCTGAACTCCAAATTATGCCTTAGATGACCGTCTATGTGCTTCTACAGTACTATACCTAACCCTAATTATAGCACTTATCACACTTTTTTGAAATCTCCTCATCTATCTGCATCCTCTCACTGAGTTATATGATCCTTGAGGGTATTTTGAGACTGATGCATCTTCACTCATTCATTGACTTAATGCTGATTTCTAACCCTAAATACTGATTCTCCCCCTGGGAAAATCCCTCCTGTTCTTACTCACTCATATTCCCCTTTGTTTTAGAGAAATAACTTCAAAACATCTTGGAGTCCTCTAATTTGTTCCCCTTTCCTCCCATATCTCACCCAATGTTCTAGTTTGCTAATGCTGCTGAAATGCAAAACACCAGAGATGGATTGGCTTTTATAAAAGGGGGTTTATTTGGTTACACAGTTACAGTCTTAAGGCCATAAAGTGCCCAAGGTGACACATCAGCAATTGGGTACCTTCACTGGAGGATGGCCAATGGTTTCCAAAAAACCTCTCTTAGCTGGGAAGGCATGTTGCTGGTGTCTGCTCCAAAGTTCTGGTTTCAAAATGGCTTTCTTCCTGGGCGTTCCTCTCTAGGCTGCAGTTCCTCAAAAATGTCACTCTTGGTTGCACTTGTTCTCTCTTATCTTCTCCAGAGCAAGAGTCTGCTTTCAATGGCTGTCTTCAAACTGTCTCTCATCTGCAGCTCTTGTGCTTTCTTCAAAGTGTCCCTCTTGGCTGTAGCTCCTCTTCAAAATGTAACTCACAGCTGCACTGAGTTCCCTCTGCCTGTCAGCCCATTTATATGGCTCCACTGATCAAGGCCCACCCTGAATGGGTGGGGCCATGCCTCCATGGAAATATCTCATCAGAGTTATCACCTACAGTTGGGTGGGGTGCATTTCCATGGAAACAACCTAATCCAGACGTTCCAACTTAATCCCCACTGATATGTCTGCCCCACAAGATTGCATCAAAGAATATGGCTTTTTCTGGGGAACATAATACATTCAAACCAGCACACCCAACAGCAAGTCTTGTTGGTTCTACCTCCCCAAATCATGCATCCATCCACCTCACTCATTCTTCATTGCTACCACCTTAGTCCAATTTCTTATTAAGACTATGACAGTGCCATTCAAATTGAACTCTCTATTTCTACTCTCATTCCTTTTTTGTCAAGTCATATTCATATTCTATTACTTCCTTACTTACACTTGCTAATGGCTTCCTATTTCATTTAGAATTTAATGCAAACTCATTATCATGGCCTACAGAGCCCTATGTAACCTGGCCACTACCTATCCCTTTGACCTTATCTCTGATACGCTCAATACTTTCCTAGTACTCTGCCCTTCCTTCTGTTCCTTGAATAAAGCAACCTAGTATGGTCTAGATGTGTATGTGTGTAGGTTTGTGTGTGCCCATGTGCTGTCTGAATATCCCTGTGTGATACTACAGAGTTCTGGGAAACAGAGACAAAGAAGCAAGTGATACGCTATCTTTACTGCTTATTTTTTTCTTATGCCACACCAGTTAACTGCTTTTTGTAATTAGCTTTGTAGCTGTGGGTAATTTTCAGCTAAAGAGAAACAAAGGCTAAATCATTATATATTGGCTGATGGCAGAAGTGGCATCATTGTAGCCAGGAAAATGCCTGTGATTCTGGATGGAAACTTGCTCACTGTACTGAGAGCTCCCGAGGAAGTAAGTGTACAAAGAGAACTGTTTGAAAGTGCAGCTTCTTACTGACCATTTCACCTTTCAAGGCTCTCCCCATGCTATCTTCCAGTAACAGAGCTTGCGCATAAAAACCCCCTTTCAAAGTATAGTACTAACCAGACACTAACTAGAATGGGGCCTCTTACAATACTATGAGAAAAAATCTGGACAAGAATATGACAAACAAAGGACTGAAAATAGGTACAGATGAGAAATATTTTACCATGAAGCATGTAAAAATTAGGAAAGAGAGTCTTCATAAAGTTAGTTTAGTAGTGATTGCCCAATATAAATGCTCAAAGTAGAGGTAAGGCAGTAGAAGTTGAAAAATAATAAGTTGTCAGAACTCGGCAAACAAATGTGAGAAAGAATACCGTTTCAAAAAATTAAAAGCATAAAAGAAAAATTAACAAAAAGCAAACTGAAGATTAGGTATTGTTGAACATGTAGCAGTTTCAAACTACAAAAAGATGCAAGAACAGCGCAAAGAACTCCTATTTATCCTTATCCCAGAACCCCATTGCCAGTTGTTCCAGTAAAGTCCTTTATAGCAAAGGCCCCATCCTGGACTATGTATTACACCAGTTGCCTGGTCTCTGTCTCTTGTAAACTGGAACTGTCTTAGTCTTTGAATTTTATGACATTGATAGTTTTGCAGGTTCTTCGCAGGTCATTTTATAGATTATCTTCAATTTGAGTTAGTCTGGTATTTCCTTATGATCAGGTTATGTATTTTAGTAGATGGTACCTGATGTCTGTTTGCCCTGTTACTGGTTGTGTTAAATGTGATCACTTTATTAAGATTTCTGCCAGGTTTTTCCACTATAGTTACTGCCCTCTCCTTCAATAATTATTTTGTGGGAAGGTCTTTAGAGACTATACAAAAATCCTGTTTCTTAAGCAACTTTCACCAACTAATTTAGCATCCATTAATGTTTCTTACTTAAATTAATTACTACTAGTACAGTTGTCAAATGGTGATTTTTCTAAAACTTTCATTCTTTAGACATTTATTAGTTGCTTCTACTCTGAGGGAAAACTTTCTCTTCTCCCTACTTATTAATTAATTAATTTATTTATTTATTTCAGTGTGGATCCTGGGTTCTTATTTTATTTAGTGGAATATAGTCCATTACTACCACCATTGTTTTGATGCTTTCATTTTCCCAGATTTAGACAATGGGAGTCCCTTCAAGCTGGCTTTTGTGTTCTTTTGCCATTATTCTTTGAGCACTTCTTAGTTTCTTGTACAAGATGTTCCAGGATCATCTTGCTCTTTCCATGTCCTAGTCTTGAACTCACCCATTTCCCCAAGGATCCCTGGTTGCATTTAGTGGTGAGTGGTATTTGGAAACCAACATTGGGCTGAGAGTTGTGTGCGATGGTGCTCCTTGGGTGTCGCTCCTTTATATGTGTGCACACACATATTCTCACATGCACTTCCATTTATAATTATTTCTCTATCTGTATATATATATTGAAAGCCATGAGTTCATACCATTATCTCTAATTCCATTTCAACAACAGGTTTATTCTAGCTTTCTCCTTTTTCCTATTTGTATCTTGTCTGACAGTGAGGAAACTGGCTCCCATTGTCTCAGCCCCCCTGTATGTAGTCAACCTCCTCACTCTGCTCACTGTTAATTTCCTCCAGCCAGGAGCCTCCCTCTCTAGGACTCACCTCATTCAGGGCTGTCTAAGAGTTTTGTTTATTTTAATTTATTTTTTTTTTGGCATCACTAAACTTTTTTTTTTAATGGGTCTCAGAATTCTGTGGCAGATTTTTGGTTGTCTAATAGCCTTTGGGTGAAGAAAAGAAAGAAGACTTTTTTTTAATTAAAAAAGAGAAAGGGAACGGAAAAGGAAGAGAAATGAGCCCCACTTTTCAAAGATTCGTGGGGATTGAAGTATAAGAGATAAAGTCTAAGACCTCCTCAATGTGAAGAAATCTAAGACTTCTGTTTAAATTCCAAACTCCAAATACCCACACTTTAAGAGTAATGAAAATGAATAATAACCCTGCCATATAGAAGATGACATAACTTTGGCATAGGCTGTAACAAAAATATGTCTTCCCTAAGAATTTGTACTACAAGTTAATTCTCATGCAGGTTTGAACCTGGATTCATATGACATACATGGTCCAAAAATATGTCAAAAATAACCACTTTAAATTTTATAAGAATTTTGTGTGTATTTTTGGACCACACAAAGAGAGAAAACATAAAAGAGGGGTTGAGAGAAAACAAGGATAGAAAGATACAGTCTAACAAATATCTAGTGAGAATTTCAGAAGGAAAAATCAGAAAGGCTTGGAAAGAAGTAGTATTTGAAAGTATAAATGCTGAGAATTTTCCAGAATTTTTGAAAGCTGCCAACCATTCAACTGAAAAAATACAAAGATAAAACACAAAATTAAACAGGACAAATAAAAAGAAGTCCTAATTTAGATTAAATCAGAGTGAGCTATAGAACAGTAAACATAAAGGTAAGATTTTAAAAGCCAAGAGAAAGAAATGCCAATGTGACTGATGGCCGACATCTTAATAGCAGTAACCAGAAGATAAGGAATATCTGTAATGTATTGAAAGAAAATGACTGTCAGTCTCAAATTGCATATATCTTACTCTTGTTTTATATATTTTGAGGCCATGTTTTTAGTTTAGAATTGTTATATCTTCCTAGTGAATCACACATTATTTCATTATGGAATGACTTTATCTCCAGATGCTTTCAAGAATAAGGGTAGAAAGATGGTGGCATAGAGAGGAGTGGAAGCTAAGTAGTCCCCCTGGAACAACTACAAAAAACCAGAAACAACTAGTAAATAATCCAGAATAACTGCGGGGGGACAAACGAGACCATCCACTTATCATACACCAACCTGAATTGGGAGGAATGCCCGAGAACACAGCATAAAATCTGTAAGTAAAACCTGCAGAACCAAGTCGTGAGACCCCCTCCCCCATAGCCAGAGCTGCAAAGCCTCGTAGTGCCAGAGAGAAGCTCTCTCCCAGCAAGCGAATATAGCTCAGCTGAGCTCCAACTGGGGTTTTAAGTAGCGAGTGTGAACTGCTCACTACAGGTACGCATCCCCTAAAAACAGACAGAGGCTTTGGGTGACAACTGACCTTGGAGAGCCGGAGGGTCGCCCTGGACTGGGTTTGAAGGGGACTATCTGTTTCTTTATTGGCTCAGTGGAGAAAGCCCTCGTCATTTTCAGTTTCCAGGGCTGTGACTTCGGGAAGGGTGGAGACAGCACAAGCAGAGAGTGAGACCATTGAAATGCTAATGACCTCCACCTGGGGGTTCTGTCTTCTCTAGGAGGAAAGGGGTGGGGCCCTTTCCATTCAGAACCAGACCCCAGAGCCTGGGGGAATACAGCCATACCTCCTCATACCAGTCAAGAGTTATAGGCTAACAGGCATCACCTGCTGGGCAGAAATGCACAGTGACCTGAGGCATCAAAGGGTGGAGCAATTTTCTAAGACACACCCACAGGGAAACCAGATACTGAACATTTCTTCCCTCTGGGACCTGAGCCTGTTCTGGTCTGGGAAAACCTGATTTGGATAACCAAGGAAACCATGCCTAGACAACAGAAAATTACAACCTACACTAAGAAAAACAAAGTTATGGCCCAGTCAAAGGAACAAAGGTACACTTCAACTAAGATACAGGAATTTAAACAACTAATGCTAAATCAATTCAAAAAGTTTAGAGAAGATATTGCAAAAGAGATAGAGGCTGTAAAGGAAACACTGGGCATATATACGGCAGAAATCAAAAGTTCAAAAAAACAACTAGTAGAATCTATGGAAATGAAAGGCACAACACAAGAGATGAAAGACACAATGGAAACATACAACAGCAGATCTCAAGAGGCAGAAGAAAACTCCCAGGAACTGGAGAACAAAACACCTGAAAGCCTACATGCAAAGGAGCAGATGGAGAAAAGAATGAAAAAATATGAGCAACGTCTCCGGGAACTCAAGGATGAAACAAAGTACAATAATGTACGTATCATTGGTATCCCAGAAGGAGAAGAGAAGGGAAAGGGGGCAGAAGCAATAATAGAGGAAATAATTAATGAAAATTTCCCATGTCTTATGAAAGACATAAAATTACAGATCCAAGAAGCGCAGTGTACTCCAAACAGAAGAGATCTGAATAGGCCTACGCTAAGACACTTAATCAGATTATCAAATGTCAAAGACAAAGAGAGAATCCTGAAAGCAGCAAGAGAAAAGTGATCCATTACATACAAAGGAAGCTTAATAAGACTATGTGCGGATCTCTCAGCAGAAACCATGGAGGCAAGAAGGAAGTGGTGTGATATATTTAAGATACTGAAAGAGAAAAACCACCAACCAAGAATCCTATATCCAGCAAAGCTGTCCTTCAAATATGAGGGAGAGCTCAAAATATTTTCTGACAAACAGACAATGAGAAACTTTGTGAACAAGACACGTGTCCTACAGGAAATACTAAAGGGAGCACTACAGGGTGATAGAAGACAGGAATGTGTGGTTTGGAACACAATTTTGGGAGATGGTAGCACAACAATGTAAGTACACTGAACAAAGGTAACTATGAATACAGTTGAGAGAGGAAGGTGGGGAGCATGTGAGACACCACAAGAAAGGTGGAAAGATAAAGACTGGGACTGTGTAACTTGGTGAAATCTAGAGTATTCAACAATTGTGATAAAATGTACAAATATGTTCTTTTACGAGGGAGAACAAGCAAATGTCAACCTTGCAAGGTGTTAAAAATGGGGAGGCATTGGGGGAGGGATGCAATCAGCATAAACTAGAGACTGTAACTAATAGAATCATTGTATTATGTTTCCTTTAATGTAGCAAAGGTGATATACCAAGGTGAATGTAGATAAGGGGGGGATAGGGGAGGCATGTTAGACACTTGACATTGGTGGTATTGTCTGATTCTTTATTCTACTTTGATTTAAGGTTATTTTTCCTTTTGCTGCTTCCTAGCTGTCATCTTTTTTTCCTCTTTCTTTTGCCTCTCTACCTTCTTTGACTCTCCCTCCTGCCTTGTGGAAGAAATGTAGATGCCCTTATATAGATAGTGGTGAAGGTGATAAACACATAAATGTATGACCATGCAGAGAACCATTGATTATTTACTTGGGATGGAATGTATGGTGAGTGAACAAAACCATCTTAAAAAAAAAAAAAAAGGGTTGATAACAAAACCTCGCAGGCAATATACTGAGTGAAATAAGCCAGACACATAAGGACAATTATTGCAGGGTCTCACTGATAGAAACTAATTATAATATGTAAACTCATAGACATGAAATGTAAGGTACCAAGATATAGGATGAGGCTTAAGAAATGGGAGTGGTTGCTTAGTATGAGCAGAATGTTCAATTAGGGTGAACTTAAATGTTTGGAAATGAACAGTGGTGTTGGTAGCAAGATGTGAGAATAACCAACAGTGCCGAATGGTGTGTGAATGAGGTGGAAAGGGAAAGCTCAGAGTCATATATGTCACCAGAAGGAAAGTTGGAGGTCAAAAGATGGGAATGTATAAAACTGAATCCTATGGTGGGCAATGTCCATAATCAACTGTACAAATACTAGAAATCACTTCCATGAACCAGAACAAATGTATGACAATACAATTAGAAGTTAATAATAGAGGGGCATAGAGGGAAGAACTATATACCTATTACAAACTATATACTACAGTTAGTAGTATTTCAACATTTTTTCATAAACAGTAACAAATGTAGTATACCAATACTATGAGTCAACAATTGAGGGGGGTTGGTTAGGGATAGGGGAAGATTAGAGTTTCCTTTTCTTTTTTTTCTTTTTTCATCTTTCACTTTATTTCTTGTCTGGAGTAATGAAAAGTTGCTAAAAACTGAACAAAAATTAAGTGTGATGGATGCACAGCTGTATGAGGGTACCCAGGGGCAAGTGATTGTACACTTTGGATCTTTGGATAATTGTATGGTATCTGAACAATCTCAATAAAAATGAAAAAAAAAAAAAAGAATAAGGGTAGAGTAAATATATTTGCAGATAACAAAAACAGAATGTTTATCAGCAATAAATCCACAATAAAAGATATTCTGGAGAATATACTTAAGGCAGAAGAAAATTAATCCTGTAGGGAAGCTGTAAGAGGCAAGAAGAAATTAACCTGAACCAAGATATTGCTAAGTGTTTTAGTTTGCTAAAGCTAAGGAAATGCAATATATCAGAAATAGGTTGGCTTTTACAGTGGGGATTTATTAACTTATATGCTTAGATTTCTGAGGCCATGATAATGTACAAACCAAGGCATCAAAATGTGATGCTTTCTCCCCAGTGACTGGCTGCCAGCTATCCTCAGCTCCTCTGCCACATGGTGTCTTTTGGCCCTTCTTTCCTGGGTTTCATTGCTTTCAGCTTCTGGCTTTTCTATCTCAGCTTCCCTGGGGCTTTTTCCTTTGTGCTTCTTATATAAAGGACTCCAGTAAGAGTATTAAGATCCACCCTGAATGATGTGGGTTGCATCTCAAGTTAAAATCCTACTCACCAAAAGATCCTACTTACAGTGAGTCCACACTGACAGGAATGGATTAAACTTAAGAACATAATCTTTTCTGGAGTACATACAGCTTCAAACCATCACACTAATGTTTGTTTTAGACAAAAACTGATACCATCAGATGGTGGATTTAATATAACAAGATGGAAACAAGATACTGGGAAACAACAGCATATGAGCTAGTAGGAGTTATCAGAATTGAAGGGTTCTAAGGTTTTTGGGGAGGGGAATAAGGATTTTGATTAATATTAGACTTAATGTAATTAATTATGGCACCCGCTAAAAGAATAGGCATAAAAGCCAGAGTTACAAATTAATAGAAGAGATGAACTGAGAAAAAGAAAAAAAAGATCTCCTAATGAATCAAAAAGGGCAAGTAATGAGAGAAAAATAGAAATAGAAAATTTGAGGCAATGAAAAAGTGCAAATAAAATGATTTGCAAATTTATCAGTAACCAAAATAAATATAAATGGACTAAAACTCCAGTTAAATAGCAACAATTGTTAGACTAGAGTTTCAATCCAACTTTATTTATAGGAATTTGGCTAGCACAGAAGAATGCTAAAAAGTTTAAAGATAAAGAAATGGAAAAATGTGGTCCTATACAAATGAAAAGAAAGGTAATTTAGCTGAGTTAATATCAGACAAAATAGACTTCAAGGTAAAAAACATCTGGAAACAAACTGAAGCATAATGAAAAGCATAATGAAATAATGCTGGATTCGCTAGAATGATATGACAATTCCAAACTAAAACAAATCAAAGAATTGTCTACTTAGAGTGATTTAAAATGATTTTAATGTTATGCATATTTTAACACAATTAAAAAAATAAAAAAACCGTATAAAACAAAAACTGACCAAAATACAAAGAGAAATGGAAGAATCCGTGATTATAAAGGAAGAATGAAACATCTTTTTCAGTACCTACTAAAAGAAACAGTAAAAAAAGAAATCTGTTAGTATATAGTAGATTTGAACTGTAGTTCAATCTGTAGCAGGAAAGAAAAAACTAGATCTAATGACAATGATCTATAAAAATAGAATGTTGCATTCAACAATTGGAGCATATACCTACTGTCAACCTGTGAGCAAACCACTGATGTGCTAGCCCATAAAGATATTACTCCGTACTTACTGATAAGAAATGGTTAAATTTACAGTTCTTAGAAATCTAAATTCAAAACCCTAGACAAAAGCCTATTTCTTCGTTTTTCCCTTTGTGTTTTCTTCTATTTCTCTCCTAAGCTTCAAGTCTTTATACATAATATAGTTCACTATATTTGGATAGAAGATCTGCTTAGGTTGAGAGTTTGTCTTTTCCTATCTGTGTTTAAAAAACTGTATTTCCGTTTGTCATGGTGTGGTCAAATAAAATAAAGCTTGTCTACAGACAGAGCAGATTGAAAATTCCCATCCAGATTTGTAATCAGACAGGCATTAAGGAGATGGTTATTGTTTTGTTTGGGGGCAAGGCAAATGTTCATACACAAAATGTGTCTTGAGAATATTAACAGAATACATAGTTTCCACTAACATGCTAGTAAATGACTATATACATTTTTTCTTTTAACTTTTGTTTTGTCACGTAGTATTTTCATATTAGGGCTTGTTGAAAGCAGTCTCTATGACTATGCTATAGAGATATTTTAGTAAAAAATAGTAACTTGTTTATCTTATAATATTGCATTGGCATCTGGCCCATGAAAATGGAGAGTTGTGTGTGTTTTTCTCTTTCTCCTCAATTCGGAGAAACAATGGATAGTGAAATACAGTATAGCAAATTTCTTCTTTCATGTCAAATCTCAAGAAAAACAACTTCCATCAGATTCAGAAAACTATTCTACTCTGAAAACATATTCTGCCTACCAAAATACAGCTTAACCACTGCAGTAAGTATAATTGGCTGGAAAATAATTCGTAGAAAAGGCTTCTGTGAAAAGAAAGAAATGTGACATGGCTAAGGGTCTAAAATTCAACTTCTTTTTTTCCCATAAAGTCTACAGTCCCTATCTGTTCTTTACCGTGGAAATTCTTGTCTTTCAAAGTTGATAATTATAATTTAGCTTCATTTCCTTGTTTGATTCTCCAGTTAACCTTTGAAGGGTTCCAGGATCTTATGTATTGGTCTAGGATGTGGGGAGGGACTTTTCCTTGGATAACTGTAAGACATGTGAAAATAAATGAAGAACATCTAAATAAGAACAAAGAAAGGCTATTTATTCAATACTTGCTATAGCAAGGGAGTCAGCCAACATCATTTGTGTTTGGCAGAGATTCAAAGGCAAGCAGAGGGAAAAAGGGATGACAACAGTTTATGCCTTGATTGGAGGCTTTTGGCAATGGAGAAACTGGAGGTAGGCTAACTAGAAGTGGGGCATCCAAAATGATAGGTTTAGGGAAGCATAATTTGACTTTTCTCCTGTTGGTTCCAAGTTGGAAGTGGGGGCAAAAATTAGAGAAGCTGTCAGTTATTGATCAGTCCTCACTATTTTAGGCTGATTGTTGCAGATATTGTGGTTTAGCTTCCTTGACTGGTTGTTGTAGATAGTTACCTGCCTTTCTGGACTGTTTGCTACACGCCAGAGTTTCTTGGTCTAGTTACTACTGAGAGTGAGTCAGAGTTTCCTGATCATTGTCAATTTGTGTATTTGATCTCTCAGACAGTGTTATTTAAGCTGTACTTTCCAGAGAGATGTCAGTGCCATGTGAACAGGTGTCTCAAGGCTTGTTCAGAACAGGAACTCCCCAGGATGAATTGACTAGCCAGAACACTAAATTTCCATGTCACTGCACTTCACTGATGCTCACTGCTTTGGAAAAATCTGTATGGCTTGAACATTCTGTATTAATTAATTTTGTTCATGTGCTTGAATCTGTATTAGAGTACTTGATGTTTAAGGCAACCTGTGATGACTTGGTAATAACAATCAAGAGGTACAGAGAAGAGCTTGAATATACGTACATATCACCTGGGGATTCTTGTTAATCAGATTCTAATTGAGTGTGTTTAGAGTGGAGACTGAGATTCTGCATTATTAACCAGCTCCCAGGTGATGCTGATGCTGCATGTCCTAAGACCACACTCTGAATAGCAAGAACATAGGCTTTGCACTTCACGTGGAATCCTCCAGTAGCTGTGGGCAATAGGAATTAACCCTTTTACAGATGAGGAAATAGAGGCTAGAGAATGTCATGCAGCCATTAGTCCTTTGATTCTAAGTTACATTTTTTTCCTACTACACTTCAACTGCATCCCATTTGTAAATAATCATCTTCTTATTTGTCTCTTGAATTACTATTTTTGTGTATTTGTTTTTCACATAGTAGTAACTCCTGCCCTGCTCTCAGAAGTTTCGTATTTTTTCCTTTGTAAATTTTTTCTCAAAAAAATGATGATATTTACCTATTCCATTCCACACTTTAGCACTGAATTTTGAAAATCTTCTGGGCTTGTAATTTGTGCAGTCCCTCCGATTTGACAACACTACAGTATTCTGTGTATCTGACAGCAATACAGCTTCATGTTGACAGACATACAGAATGGGCATAAGGCCAGGCAGCTGAGTTGGTTATAGGATCTTCTACTAAGGGTTAGTTTGGGATCGCTCAACAATTTTGTAGAAGAAATTCTATTAGAACTTTTTAACCTGGGCTGCCTGTTAGAACACCTGTGACCTTTAAAAAAGTTCTATTGCAGGAAGTCACCTGTAAAGAATCTGATCCAGTTGTTCTGAGGGTGAGTTTGGTATTACATGGTGTAAAATGTGCCAGGTGATTCTAACATGAAACAGGAGTTGAGAACAACTGTTTAAAAATACTGATACTTAAGCATCTATACAGAACAATTAAATCAGAATTTCTGGGTGGGCCTCAAGCGTGGGTATATTTTTAAAGCTCTTAGGTGATTTTAACATGTAGCATGTTTGAAAAACCACTGCCCAAACCCATTTTCCTAGTGAATTCATTATCTTGGAGGTGTGTGGTTTATATTAGTATTGTGAAAAAGGAGCTATTTTCTTTCCCCACAAGATTAATGGATAGGGGTGAGCTTTGCTAAAAAAAATAACAGTTTTGAAAATTGAATCAAGAGAAGGGCACCAGTAAGATTAGGTCAGTTTGTGCATGTTTTAAATCAATGATTTTGAAACAAGGATGTGGCAATTATTTGTTAAATAATTGTCACATTATCCCAGTTTGTGTTGTGTATTTTTCCCATTAGGAGTAATAAGAATTCAAAGACATAAAGTTAGAGAAATTTTGAGATCTTGTACTAGGTAAATCAATTATAGGAAAAGTTATATCTGATGAATACTATCTTCAACATTTTGCCCTACGGTGATTTTCTCAGAGTGAAGTGCTGTGTTGTTTTGTCATATGAGCTATTTTAGCTTCGTAGATCTTGACTTCCAATCAGGTTAAATGCTATGTTTAATATAAGAAAAGGCAATCACGGTATTCATGATGAAGTGTTTCTCAGTAAAAATGAATCGTGACTAAAATAGATTGCTCAAATTAATCTAAGTTGTGTTACAGGAAAACTATGTGGCTGTTTTCCACAGTACAATAACTTCACATTTCCATATAGAAAGCAGTCTCAGATTTAGGGACCTGCCTACCCTTCCTTCTAGAAAAGAGTTGAGCTTTAAGTTTTTATCTTCACAATTTATTTAGGGAGAACATGAGTTCCTGGCAAGGCAAAGTCAAAATATTAGGGATGAGACTTCAGGTAGTCAGTTATTTAGCTTATAAAATTCTGGATGGTTTAAATAATTACTTTGCATGACATCAATTCTAACAGCAGGTGTATTTAATGCTTCATGTTCTCATGACAATTAGCTGGTTGATTACTGTTGAGTAGACAGTGAATATCTCTGCCTCATTCAACCCTTTGCCCTTCACCACAACCTTTTATTTGGAAAATCTCAACTTTTGTATATTTTCAAAGAATTGAGGTAGGGAGAGGGCAAAAGAGTTCTTCTAAATGATTCCTTATTGTTTTATATTTATTTTTGCTTAAATGTAAATTTCACAGTGACAATGGTTGATAATTAATGGGAAAATTTTTTTAAAAGTTTAGGAAAAAATTAAAGAACTAATAAAGAAACGTGATGGGCCTTCATGGTAGATAATGAGATACTGAGGTACCTGAGAAGTTTGTGCCGTGTCGATAGGTGTTTTTCCTCAGTTTTTCACCTCTTCTTTTCTGTGGTTAAACTACACTGAATTTCTTTCACCTTGCCATGAAGTTATATCCTTTATGGCCTTTGAATTTTTTTTTTTTTTTAATCTTCATTTTATTGAGATATATTCACATACCACGCAGTCATACAAAACAAATCGTCCTTTCGATTGTTTACAGTACCATTACATAGTGGTACATTCATCACCCAAATCAATCCCTGACACCTTCATTAGCACACACACAAAAATAACAAGAATAATAATTAGAGTGAAAAAGAGCAATTGAAGTAAAAAAGAACACTGGGTACCTTTGTCTGTTTGTTTCCTTCCCCTATTTTTCTACTCATCCATCCATAAACTAGACAAAGTGGAGTGTGGTCCTTATGGCTTTCCCAATCCCATTGTCACCCCTCATAAGCTACATTTTTATACAACTGTCTTCGAGATTCATGGGTTCTGGGTTGTAGTTTGATAGTTTCAGGTATCCACCACCAGCTACCCCAATTCTTTAGAACCTAAAAAGGGTTGTCTAAAGTGTGCGTAAGAGTGCCCACCAGAGTGACCTCTCGGCTCCTTTTGGAATCTCTCTGCCACTGAAGCTTATTTCATTTCCTTTCACATCCCCCTTTTGGTCAAGAAGATGTTCTCCGTCCCACGATGCCAGGTCTACATTCCTCCCCGGGAGTCATATTCCACGTTGCCAGGGAGTTTCACTCCCCTGGGTGTCTGATCCCACGTAGGGGGGAGGGCAGTGATTTCACCTTTCAAGTTGGCTTAGCTAGAGAGACAGTCTGGCCTTTGAATTTTTACACACATGTTATTCCCTAGATCAGTGGCTCTCAAACTGTTTGTTCTCAGGATCCCTTTATGCTAAAAATAATTATTGAGCACCCTGAAGAGCTTTTGTTGACATAGGTTATATTATTGCATTTATCACATGAAAAATTAAAGCTGAGAAAATTTTAAATTATTAATTAGTTAGTTGATTTCTTATAACACCATAAAGCTATTACATGTTAATATAAATAACTTTTTTAATGAAAAAATGAACTTTATCTTTCAAACAACAACAAAAAAAGATATTTTGCAAATTTCTTTAATGTCTGGCTTATTAGAAGATAGCTGGATTCTCATATTTGATTTTGCATTCAATCTGTTGTGGTATACTGTTCTGGTTGAAGCATATAAACAAAGTTCTCCATCAGACAGATATGTAGATGGAAAAGTGCTAAAATACTTTTGTATTTTAGTAGATTTGACAGATAATTGTGAATATTCTTTTTTGATACTACATGAAAATTCACAAAGTTGTTTTAAAGCTTGGTTGTGCTGTGCTTGCAAGAGCACCTCATAAGTATATCTGATCACACAAAAACACAAGAACACTGTCCAAACCACAAAATCACCAAACAGTCCCATTTCCTGGTTAATATCAGTGACTACTTCTTTACCAATTATTGCTTAAGCTCTGCTTCTTTCTTCCCACCTTCTAGATAAAAATTATTAAGGCACCAAATCATAGATTTACCTCCAATTCCTGTCAGAGAAAAGAAAGCCCTGCTTCTAGGAATCTTTCCCAAAACACCTAACCCAAATCAAAATCCTACAATAAATCTTTTCTGATACCCTCTTATTGCTGCACCTTGGTTCCCTTGGTTCCCTGTGGTGTGCATTCCCCCTAGTTGCAACATGTCATTCAATAATGCCAACATTGTTCGGCTACAGGGGATCTTGTGCTGGAGTGCATCAGCAGTGTTCTTTTTTTTTTCATGGATTTGTTGAGTATTTTCTGGCAGCTGGATAAGCTAGCTTATTTACCCATTTGTAAGAGACTGCTATAAAGATGGAACCCTCTTCTTTCAAGATTGGTACTTTTCTTAAGTTCCTTGGCTTTCATTTTAGAAGACTGTTAACTGGTGACCAATTCTAAAACTTTGAATTATAATCTTTGCATCTGGGCTTTGCGATCTGTATCCTGGAGTCAGACTACCTGTATTCAAATCTCAGCTCCACTATGTACCAATTTTGTGAACCGCTGAGATTATTTAAACTCTCTATGACTCAGTTTTCTTATATGTAAAATTTAGATGATAGTACCACCCTTACAAGGTTGCTATGAAGAATAAAAGAGTTATTTGTGTTTATTTTGAATAGTATTTGGCACGTTGTGTGTGTGTGTGTGTGTGTGTGTGTGTGTGTGTGTGTTAAGGAAATAGTTTCTTAACATAGGCCCAAGGTCCTGCATATCCTTGTAGACCTTAGCCTAACTGTGCAAGTTAAGGGAGAAGCAATGCAAATATAAGCTGTGATGGTTAGGTTCACTTGTCAGCTTGGCCAGGTGATGGTGACCAGGTGTCTGGTCAGCAAGCACTGGACTAACCATTACTGCAAGGATATTTGTAGCTGATTAATAAAGGAGAGGGCTGGTTTATTAAATCATCAGTCAATTGACTGCATCTGTGGCTGATTACGTCTGTGTGTCTTCCACAATGAGAGAATTCAATCAGCTGGATTTAATCCAATCAGTTGAAGACTTTTAAGGGAAAAGAGAAAAGAAACTTCATTTCTTCTTTAGCCAGCCAGCCTCTCTTGGGGAGTTCATCGAAGACATTCATCGGAATTGCCAGCTTGCTGCCTGCCATATGGAATTTGGACTCGTGCATCCTCACAGTTGCGTGAGACACTTTTATACAATCTCATATTTACAGATATCTCCTGTTGGTTCTGTTTCCCTAGAGAACTCTAACTAATACATAAGCTGATGAGGCTTTGTCTGCAATTCTCCTTTAAAATTATCTTAACTTGTGTTCACAGTTGATTGGTAGAAAGATAATTGCAGATTAATTAACGATTGTGAAGTTTTTAATGGTAAATAAGGAAATTTAAAGGTATGATTACATAAATAGTAGATAAAGTATCCTAGAAGTATAGCATATTTCACACGTGAGAAGATCTAAATTTCCTTAGTACAATAAAATTGCTGAACTCTTATATGTTAATGGTATCTTGTACTTTACCTTGATTGATACGTGAGGATATATAAATGTAATGTGATTAGGGGTCTTAAAATTGAAATTTGTTGTACTCAAAATGTACTGGTCCTTCATAAGCGTAACTTTACACAATATAGTAAAATTACTGGGACCTACAGAAATTATTTCATATGAACTTTTGTAGTAAAGACCATCTTTATAGTTATGTCAATGAGATATTTTAATACTTTAATACTTGAAAGTTTTGTGTACATAAAGGGCTCTTTACAGTTACTAGGATTTTAATTACTATTCGAATTATTGAAAGTGTACATTTGAAGCCTAGTTTTTCCTAAGACCTACGTGCAGATGTAGAAATTTTATTCTATTTATAAATCTGTTGTTTTTATGTAAAATAGGAGTAATCATTCATGGACTTAGTTTGATTTATGTTCACTGACTCATAAATTTAACAGATTAAATTCCTTTGTATCAATAACCCCATTTGCAAAAAATTTATTTCTAAGTGTTAAATCGTGTCCACCATGAAAGGGTACCAGAAGTGGGTGCTGCTAGTACAAGTAGCAATTACGAATACCTAAAAATGTGGAAATGACTGTGGGATTGGGTGATGGGTAAAGGCTGGAAGAATTGTGAGGGCTTAAAAATGAGTGAGAGATGTAGAGTAAGTTTGTATCATCTTAGAGAATGCGTAATTCATCATGATTAGAATGTTGGTAGATATGTGGATGTTAGAGGTGCATCTGGCAAGGCCTTAGAAGGAAAGGATGAACATGTCATTGGAATTTGGAAGAAAGGTGATCCTTGTTATAAAGTAGCAGAAACCTTGGTGAAATTGAGTTCTGATGTTGGATGGAAGGCAGAACTTGAAAGCAATGAATTTGTATATTTAGCTGAGGAGATTTCCAAGCTAAGTGTGAAAGATGCAGCCTGGTTTCTCTTTGCAGCTTGTAATGAAATGAGAAAAGAAAGAGATAAACTGAGGATTGAACTGTTAAGCCCTAAGAAAACCAACAATTGATGATTTGGAAAATTCCAAGCGTCTCCAGATAGTGTCCTCTGAGACTAGGGCCAGAAGTGGCCCTATAAAGGACCTCCCTGAGCTTTCAGGAAGTAAGTCCCCAGTGAGCTTTCAGGACGCAGCTTCATGTGGGGTTTTCACTGAACAACCCTTTGCTAAAGGGAACATGGCTCCATGGATCCAGTGAGCCATTTCAGTGGAAGTCAGGATTGGAAATGTAGTTATCCAGGAAAGGTCTGTAGAAAGTTCTGCTGTCTGATGGCTTGGACCCACTTGAACTGCATGCATAGCCAGCAGAGTGTTTGCAAAATTTGTATGAGCAGAACCATTGCCAGCCTGGACTGAAAGGGAAACAGACGGGACAAACTGAAGAATGACTTCAAGGGCAGAATGATGGAAGCAAAGTTATGGGCCAGAAATATCTCTTTTGGGCCAAGAGAGTGGGCCCATTCCTTCTCTTTGATGGGGCCGACTATCTGCCCTGGAATTTGGAGGGGGTGGGCCTTGCACCCTGTTGTTTAGGGAGAGTGCTGTCACCCCAAGGCTTGGAGATGGTAGGGCCTGTGCCCCAGCATTCATGGAGAGCCTGGCCACTATTCTGATGCTCGGAGAGAGCGGGCACTTCACCCCAATATTCAGGGAGATAATGGCTGTTGTGCAGGTGCTTAAAAGGGTTGGGGCTGCTACTCTGCCAGGCCTGGAGGACAAAATGGGGTTTAGGACTTGTTTGCGATCTGTGACCTCTGTTTTCCTTCCAATTTCTCCCTTATGTAATGGTAATGTTTATCCTGCCCCTCCACTGTATATCTGAGATATACTTGTTTTATATGTTTCACACGCCCACCAGACAGAGGAATTTTGCCATAGGATGGAACATAAATGATTTTGATGAGACATTTTACTTAACATTATTCTAAAATGGCTTAAGGCATTTAAGATGCTGTACTGGAGTGAATGTATTTTGCATGTGGGAAGAACATGTCTTTTGGGAATCTAGAGAGTAGACTGTCTGGAGATTGAATCATGTCCCCCACACAAGGCATGTTCAGGTCCCAACCCCTGGTCCTGGGGAGTGAACCCATTTGTAAAGAGGACCTCTGAAGATGTTTTTAGTTAAGCTGTGCCCAACCTGAATGAGGGTGGGCCTTAATCCAATATGACTGAAGTCCTTATAAGCAAAGGAAATTGGACACAGAGAAGCTCTTGGGAGCAACCAAAAGCTGGAAGTCAATGGAACCTGGAAGAGGAAGGAGAAGATGGTGCCGTGTGTATGCCATGTAACAGGAAAGCCAAGGACCAGCCCCAGAATGCCACAGTCTTCAGAGAGAAAGCATCACCTTGTTGATGCTTCAAGTCTGGACTTCTAGCCTCAAAACCATCAGCCAATAAATGCCCACTGTTTAAGCCAATCCATTATATCGTATTTGTTTTAGTTGTCAGGAAACTAAAAGAGTTATATTATCTTAAAGATTATAAAAGTTAATGTACCCGATTTTCTCAAACTTGATAAATATTCATACACATCTAACAAGTAGAATATTCCTAAACTACTTCTAACCAAATTTTGTCTAAACTTAGATTTAATAAATCATAATATTTAATATTCAAAATAACATCTACAAATTAATCAATCCCTGTCTTATACCTTTCAAAAAATTTAAAGTAAAACTACATGTTTAATAAATCAGTAGAAATGCACATAGCACAGATGTTAGCATGAACTCTGGAACTTGACATTCTCAGGTTCAAATTCCTGCTTTGCTACTTACTAACTATACAACCTTGAATTAATTACTTCTCTGTGCCTAAATCTCCTTATTTGTAAAATGCAGTGATAACAGTACTCCCGGAGGGTGGTTATGTGTATTAAATGGGTTCATATTTCTAAAGTACTCAGAAGAATGCCTGCTACATAATATGAACCACATTAAGTGGTTATTAAAATACCTATATAAAATTCTATAACATATCAAGTTACCTTAAACATTTTAAAATCTAATAAATTCAGTGACTTCAAAATTTACTTCTGAACTTAATCCTAAATTATTATTAATATGGTTTGATTTACTTACTATATCTATGCTTATTTTCATAACATTTTATAGTTTCAAACTCACTTATCTAAATAAGGAAAGAAATGTTATCTCATGCAAGTGGAGGCTACTTGTGGAATATTGGTGATGATGGTACATATTAGGTTTGAGTTACTGGCTAGAGATTTGAGGAGAGGGACCCATGACCTTTTTTTAATTTTTTAAATTCAATTTTATTGAGATATATTCACATACTATACAATCATCTAAAGTGTACAATCAATTGTTCACATTACCATTTTATAGTTGTGCATTCATCACCCCAATCTATTTTTTGAACATTTTCCTTGTACCAGAAAAAGTAAAAATAAGAATAAAAAATGAAAGTAAAAAAGAACACCCAAATCATCCCCCCCCATGACCCTATTTTTCATTCAGTTTTTGTCCCCATTTTTCTACTCTTACATCCATACACTAGATAAAGGGAGTGTGATCCACAAGGCTTTCACAATCACACTGTCATCCCTTGTAAACTACATTGCTATAGAATCATCTTCAAGAGTCAAGTCTACTGGGTTGCAGTTTGATAGTTTCAGGTATTTACTTCTAGCTATTCCAGTGCATTAAAACTCCAGTGCATAAAAAAGGGTTATCTATATAGTGCATAAGAATGCCCACCAGAGTGACTTGTCGACTCCATTTGGAATCTCTCAGCCACTGAAACTTTTTTTGTTTCCTTTTGCATCCCCCTTTTGGTCAAGAAGATGTTCTCAATCCCATGATGTTTTCAATCCTGTGATGTCGGGTCCTGGGAGTCATATCCTATGTTGCCAGGGAGATTTACATCCCTGGGAGTCAGGTCCCATGTGGGGTTGGGGAGGGCAGTGAGTTCACCTGTTGAGTTGGCTTAGCTAGAGAGAGAGGGCCACATCTGAGCAACAAAGAGGTACTCGGGGAGACCCTTAGACACAATTATAAGCAGGTTTAGCTTCTCCTTTGCAGTGATGAGCTTCATAAGGGCAAGTCCCGTGACAGAGGGCTCGGCACACCAAAATGCCGGTCCTCAATGTTTGTGAGAACATCAGGAACAATCCAGGTGAGGAAGCCCAGCACCTCTGCATTTTCCCCCAGCTCCTCGGGTGGTGGTGGTGGGGGGTGGGGCGATGTAGGGGGGTGTTGCATATATATTTTTATTCTCTGTCCAAATTACTTTGGATGTGTTGTTATTTCGCACTAACCTATGCAAACCTACCAGGTCTCACTTCCTATTAAAAGTTCCAGGTAATTATGGTATTTGAACAAATTGTTTGAGTTAAAATTGTTTAGGAAATATAGCACCAACTAAACATCTCTTCCCTTGGTTTCACATGGAATTTGAAGTTTTAAAACACAGTCAGTATTATGACCGATGATCTTTTGTTTTCCAAAATGATTTTTCTTAAAATGTAATATCAGTAAGCTGTTCTTGTTCTTTTTGTTGGGGCTCTGCTTGCTTTGTCAATAGAGAAGGGAGAGACTATAATTACAGCTGAGATTTAATTATCAATCCAGTAAATTTTAGCTATAACCCATTTTTCAACTTCATCTTCTTTTCTAATCCTGTCTCCAAATTTTAATTGTCTGAACTGAAGGAATGGGTTTTTTCAGCCAGAACACAGATCTTAACCAATTTCTTCACTATTTGATTGGATTAAGTTAATCTCTTCATTGCGTTAGACTTTTTCATTCTTTTAATTTTTATCTTCTTTTTTTTACAGTGTAAAGTCCTATCATCATTTTATTGACAGCTTCCTCAACTCCTCTGCTCCTACTTTTTATCTGTTCCCAGTCAAAGCACAAAGGAAACAAATTATACTGTTAAAATTTCTGACCTTGGAAATTTGGATTAGCGGACCTTCTTAACAAAACCTGATTACTTCTCTGGGCCTTTTGGACTAGAATTCCTTGGGCTGCGTGTATCCCTCCCTTGCAACATTTAATCAAAATCTTAGTCACATGATCCTTATCTAAAAATAACACAGATGACAGCTTAGTCAAACAACTTGCTATTTAGAGTAATAATAATTGAAATGTTCCCAGTCCTTTATTGTAAGAAAATCTCAGTTTCTCATTCAACCTCCACTCAGTTATTTTCACATTTTAGATTTTGCCACTTGTGATACTCCACTTCCAAGGACCAATTTCTTAATTAGTCAGGACTCTCAGTTGGAAACAACAGGGGATTTCTCTGGTTAACACAAGTTTAAAAAAGGGATCTGGGGTTATTGAAAAAACAATGGTCTAACTCAGAGAATCAAAGGAAGAGCAGAATTATTTAGCCTTGGAGAAATGGAGAACCAGATGGACCTTGTAGATCTCCTCTCTAGTGTTCTAAAATTTTGATGACTTAGCACCATTTTTTTTTTTTTTTTCATTAATTATCTAAATCCAACCCTGCAAGACCCCCTTTGGAACTCTAAGCTCTGGCAAAATTGAGTGGTTCTATCTGGTTTGAAATCCCCTTTGATTTAACAGGTGAGAAACCTGATCCAGAGTGGTTAAATAAATTAATTCTAGTAAATATAATAAAGTCCTTTGGCATTTAAGTAAAGAACCCTGTTTGAATGTTCCTAAGAGTTGATTAACTTCTAAAGCCTTCCCAGCAGTAAATGTGATTAAAGAGACATTTTACTAGAATGACGTCAAGTTCTTTTGTTGTATCACTGAACAAGTCACCATAATCTTTAAATGTATACATCATTCTTTATACTTTTCTCAGCCCTTCTCCTGTATCTATCACAATAACAAGATTATAAATATGTTACTTGTTGCATTGAGTCAACTAGTAACAATGAGAACATATCTGAGACAGACTTTGTTTGTATGTAACAATGTAGAAAAATATGGTTTCCCTAAAGTTGTACCAATACTTTTTATCTAGTGACTTGTTAAAATTAGATTACTCTGAACAAATTTGCTCTTTGAAATTTCACTCATTCATCCAACACAACAAAGATTAATTTATCATCTTCTCTGTGGGAGGCACATAACTGTTTGGGATGCATTAGTGAACAAATCACAAAAACAAATATAAAATATCCTTGGCTTCATGGTGCTTATATTCTAATTAGAGAAATCAAATAATAAAAGATAGACATAAAATGTAAGTAAACTATATAGATATTAGCTGATACTAATCACAATAGGAAATAAAACAGCAGAATAAGGAGATTCAAGAATTGAAAGGAAGAAATGAAATTTTAAATGGGGTGGTTAGGTGGGCTTATTGAGAACAAAGAATTAAAGGATGTAAGGATTCTTTCATTTGAATATCTGGAGGGAAAACTGGACTATTCTTTGGGCTTCCTTTGGATTTTTAAAATCAAATTTATTTTTGAGGCATAAATTATATATAGCCATTGTATATAATTTCAATATACCTATTTGAAATATACCTATTTCAAATGTAGAGTACAATGAGTTTTCACAAATGCTTATTTATATATTACTACCACTAAAACTGAAATAGAGAACATTACCATCATCTCCAAAAGTTCCTTTATGCCTACCCTATTCAATCCCCACCCTGCATCCTTGGTTCCAGGTAATCCCTGATCCAATTTCTATATTTGTAGATTAGATTTATATTTTTAGAATTTCATAAAATGAAACCATTCTATATGTACTCCTTTTTGTTTGCCTTCTTGTACTCAGCATAATGTTTTGTGAATCATCTATGTTGTTGTATATCTCAGTAGTTCAATCCTTTTCATAACTGTGCAGTATTCACTTTTATGGATATACCATGGTTTGTATTTTTTAAGTTCTTTCAATGAGAAAAATGTTTTAATGTTTTATTTTAAACTTTTTGTTTTGAAGTGGTTTCAAACTTAGAGTTGTAAAAATAATACAAACCAATACAGAGAACTACAACATAACCCCGCCCCCACTCACCCAGATCCACCAATTTTAACATTTTGCCACATTTGCATAGCATTCTGTCTATTCTCCAATCCCTCTATATATCAGTCCTTCCATCCATCTATTTATCTATCTCTCTCTCTATCAGTCATCTATTTTCTGAACCTTTTAGAGTAGGTTGTATAAATTATGATCCTTAAACAATTAATACTTCCATGTACGCTTCCTAAGAACAAGGATATTCACTTATTTTACCATCTTAAGTGCAGTTATCACATTCTAGAAATTTAACATTGACATAGCGCTTACAGTAGGTATTCCAGTTTTCTCATATGTCCCAATGATGTTTTTTCCAGTCCCCCTAGGATTTTTCTCAATTAGAGAAGTTATAAGTTTACAGAAAAATCATTCAGAAAATACAGTTTCCATGTAGCCTCCTTCACACATACAGTTTTCCCTATTATTAACATTTTGCGTTAGTGTGTTAATTTTGTTACAGTTGATGAAACAATATTATTATAATTATATTACTAATTTCAGTCCTTAGTTTACATTAGGGTTCACTGTGTGGTACAGGTCTATGTTTTGTTTTTTTTTTTAAATTGTATTCTAGTAATATATATAAAACATAAAATTTCCCCTTTTAACCATGTGGAAATATATAATTCAATGGTATTAATTTCAATGTTGTGCTATTTATGTCTAAATAAAATTGGAAAATATTTATATACACATTTTGTTGATCCATTCATCTGTTGACAGACACTGGGTTGCTTCCATCTTTTAGCAATTGTGAATAATGCTGCTCTGAACATTGTTGTGTTTTTTGAGTCCCTGCTTTCAATTCTTTGGGGTATATGCCTAGAAGAAGGATTACCAAGTCATATGATAATTCTACACTTAACTTTCTGATGGACTGCCAAACTCTTTTCCACAGTGTGACATCATTTTGCATTCCTACAAACGTGTGTGCATATTTCACCACATCCTCTCCAACACCTATTATTTTTCAGTTTTTTAAAATAGTAGCCATTCTAGTGGGTGTGAAATGTAGCTCATTGTGATTTTCATTATCATTTCCCTAATAGCTAATGATGTTGAGTTCTTTCATGTGCTTTGGCTATTAATATATCTTCTTTGGAGAAATGTTTATTCAAATCTTTTGCCCATTTTTAAATAGCGTTGTTTGTCTTTTTGTTGTTGAATTGTAGGATATCTTTATATATTCTGGATATTAAACTCTTATCAGATATGTGTTTTCCAAATATATTCTCCCATTCTGTAGGTTGTCTGTTTATTTACATGATGAAGTTCTTTGATGCATAACAGTTCTTTTTAAATTAAAAAAATGTAACTTTTATTTTGTAATAATTTCAAACTTAAAGGACAGTTGGAAAAATAAAACAAACTCTGTACAGGGAATTCCAACATATCCTCCTTCCCCTGCCAGATACCCAGATCCACCAATTTTAACATTTTGCCACCTTTGCCCTTCCTTCCTTTTTTTTTTTAATGCAGTTTCATTGAGATATATTCACATATCATACAATCATCTGTGGTGTACAATCAACTGTTCACAGTACCATCACATAGTTGTGCAATAATTACCCCAATCTATTTTTTGAACATTTTCCTTATACCAGAAAAAGTAAAAATAAGAATAAAAAATAAAAGTAAATAAGAACACCCAAATCATCCCCCACACCCTATTTTTCATTTAGTTTTTGTCCCATTTTTCTACTCCTCCATCTGTACACTGGATAAAGGGAGTGTGACCCACAAGGCTTTCACAATCACACTGTCACCCCTTGTAAGCTACATTGTTATACAATAGTCTTCAAGAGTCGAGGCCATTGCATTGCAGTTTGACAATTTCAGGTATTTACTTATAGCTTTTCCACATTAAAACCTAAAGAGGGCTATGTATATAGTGTATAAGAGTGCTGACCAGAATGACCTCATTTTCTCATTTCTCGACTCCATTTGGAATCTCTCAGCCACCGAAACTTTATTTCATTTCATTTTGCATCCCCCTTTTGGTCAAGAAGATGTTCTCAATCCCACAATGTCAGGTCTAGATTCATCCCTGGGAGTCATATCCTGCGTTGCCAGGGAGATTTACACCCTGGGAGTCAGGTCCCACATAGAGGGGAGGGCAGTGAGTTCACCTGCTGAGTTGGCTTAGCTAAAGAGAGAGGGTCACATCTGAGCAACAAAGAGGTATTCGGGGAGACCCTTAGGCACAATTATAAGCAGGTTTAGCCTCTCCTTTGCAGTAATGAGCTTCCTAAGGGCAAGCGCCATGATAGAGTGCTTGGCACAACAAACAGCCAGTCCTCAATGTTTGGATGCATGACAGTTTTTAAAGTTGGTAAAGTCTGATTTCTCTATTTCTTCTTTTTTTGCTTGTGCTTTTGGTGTAAAGTCTAAGAAACCATTGCCTAACACAAGATCCTGATGATGCTTCCCTCTGTTTTCCTCTAGGAGTTTCATAATTTAACTCTTATATTTAGGTCTTTGATACATTTTGAGTTAAGTGTTGTATATGGTGTGAGGTAGGGGTCCACTTTCATTATTTTGCATATAGATATCCAGTTTTTCCAGCACTGTTTTTTCCCCATTGAGTGGACTTGGCAAATACTCAATTGGCCATAGATGTGAGGATTTATTTCTGAACTCTTAATTTGATTCCACTAATTTATATGTCTGTTTTTGTGTCAGTACCATGCTGTTTTGAGTACTGTGGCTTTGTAATAATTTTTTATATTGAGAGGTGTGAGTCCTCCAACTTTGTTCTTCTTTTTCAAGATAGTTTTGTCTATTTGGGGTGCCTTACCCTTCCATAAATTTGGTGATTTAGTTTTCTATTTCTGCAAAGAAGTTTGTGGAATTTTAATTGGGATTGTGTTAAATCTGCAAATTGCTTTGGGTAGAATGGACATCTTAACAGTATTTAGTCTTCCAACCCATGAACACAGGGTGCATTTCCATTTATTGAGGCCTTCTTTCATTTCTTTTAGCAAAGTTTTATGGTTTTCTATGTACAAGTCCTTTACATACTTGGTTCAGTTTCTAGATTTTTGATTCCTTTAGTTGCTATTGTGCATGGATTTTTTTTTTCTCATTTTCTCTTCAGCTTGTTCATTACTAGTGTATAGAAACATTACTGATTTTTGCATATTGACATTATATCCCATCACTTTTCTGAGTTCATTTATTAACTCTAAGGGTTTTATTGTGGATTTTTCAGGATTTTCTATTTACATGATATATCAACTGAAAACAGTGCAAGTTTTGCTTCTTCCTTTCCAATTTAGATGACATTCATTTCTTTTTCTTGTCTAATTTCCCTGGCTAGAACTTCAAAGTACAATGTTGAATAACAATAGTAACAGTGGACATCCTTGTCTTGTTCTGATTCTTAGAGTGGAAACATTCAACTTTTCAACATTGAGTATTATGTTATCTGTGGGGATTTTTGTATCTGCCCCATGTTCAAGAAGTTTCCTTCTATTCCTAGTTTTCTATGTGTTTCTATCAAGAAGGGGTGCTACATCAATTGAGATGATCATGTGGCTTTTTTTCCCTTCATTTTGTTAATGTGGTGTATAACATTAATTGAATTTCTTGCATACCTGGGATAAATCCCACTTGACCATGGTGTATAATTCTTTCAGTATGCTGTTGGATTTGATTTGCTAGTATTTTGTTGAGGATTTTTGCATCTATTTTCATAAGAAAAATTAGTTTGTAATTTGCTTTTCTTTTGGTATTTTTATTTGGCTTTCATAGGGTGATGTGGGCCTCATAGAATGAGTTAGGATGTGTTCCCTCTTGTTCAATTTTTTGGAAGAGTTTGAGCAGGAATGGTGTTAATTCTTCTTGGAATGTTTGGTAAAAGTCTTCGGTCTAGCCATCTGGTCCTGGGCTTTTCTTTATTGGGAGATTTTTGATTAATATTCAATCTCTTTACTTGTTATTGTTTTTTTTTTTGAGATCTTCAATTTATTTTTGAGTCAGTTTCAGTAATTTGTGTGTTTCCAGGAATTTGCCCATTTCATTAAGGTTATCTAATTTGTTGGCATGCAATTGTTCATAGCATCTTCTTACAATCCTTTTTATATTTCTGTGTGGTTGCTAGTAATGTCCTTCTTGTCCTTTCTGATTTTAATTATTTATGCCATCTCTCTTTTTTCTTTGTCAGTCTAGCAAAAGGTTTTTTTAGTTTTATTTTGCTCTTTTAAAGAACTAACTTTTGGTTCATTGACTCTCTCTATTGTATTATTATTCTCTATTTCATTTATCTCCACTCTAATCTCTGTTATTTCCTCCCTTCTGCTCACTTTAGGTTTATTTTGTTCTTCTTTTTCTAGAATCTCCAGTTGTGAGGTTAATTTTCTGACCTGAGATATTTCTTCTTTTTTTAATGTAAGCAATCGAGTTATAAATAGAGTTATAAATTTCCTTCTTGGCACTACCTGTGCTGTATCACATCAATTTTAGCCTATTGTGTCCTTTTGACTAGAGAGTTTAATCCATTTACATTCAAAGTAACTACTGATAATCCAGGACTTTCTTCTGTCATTTTGCTATTTAGTGTTTGGAAGTTTTATACCTCCTTTGTTCCTCAATTCTTCCATTAATGCCTACTTTCATAATTATTTGATTTTTTGTCTTGTACCATTTTGAGTCCCTTCTCATTCCTTTCTGTATATATTTTTTTCATTTATTTCCTTTGTGGTTACCATGGGGCTTAAATTTACTATCTTAAATCTATAAAAATCTCATTTGACTTAACTTCAATAAAAATCCACTGTTCCTATGCCCTTCCTTCCCCTCACCTTTTTGTTGTACTTGTTGCAAATTATATCTTGATATATTGTATAACCAAGATCATAGACTTATCATTTATTTGTATGCATTTGCATTTTAGAACTCATAAGGAGTAAAAAGTGAAGTTACATACCAAAACATGCAATGCAATAATTCTGGCATTTTTAATTCCCCATGTGGTTACCTTTACTGGAGGTCTTTATTTTGCTGCTTACATCCACTCCCTAATGGTCTTTATTTTCAGTCTGTAGGACTCCTGTTTTCATTATTTGTAGGCAGATCTAGTGGTGACTGCTCCCTCAGCTTTTGTTTATCTATGAATGTCTTAATCTTTCCCTAATTTTTGAAAGACACTCTTGCCAGATATAAAATTCTTGGTTGGCAATTGTTTTGATTCAGCACTTTAAATATTTTTTCTCACTGTCCTTTTGCCTTCATAGTTTCTGATGTGAGATTGGCACTTAATCTTATTGGCATTTCCTTGTACAAAACACATTGCTTTTCTCTTGCAACTTTCAGAACTCTCTCCTTGTGCTTGGCATTCGACAGTTTGACTACATATCTGAGCATCGTTTTCTTTGAGTTTACCCTATTTGGGCTTTATTGGGCTTTTTGAATGTGCATATTCATGCCTTTGTTAAATTCGGGAAGATTTTTGAACATTTCTTCTGCCCCTTTCTTTTCCTCCAGCTCCCTGGGATTCTCATAATTCATATAGTGGTATGCTTTATAGTATCCCACAGGTCTCTTAGGCTCTGTGCACATTTTTTTTCTTCTTTTTTCTTTTTCCTTCACAGCCTGGATCATTTCAGTTTTCCTATATTCATGAGCACTTACTATTTCTTCTGCTAGCTCCAATCCATTGTTGAAACCCTCTGGGGAATTTCATTTTGGCTATGATGGGCTTCAATTTCACTGTTTTTATTTGGTTTCTTTTAAAAATTTATCTTTATTGAGATTTTTATAGTATTCATTTATTGTTTTGCTGATATCCTTTAGCTCTTTCTTTGTGTTTTCATTTATCTCCTTGAGCATATTGAGGGTCATTTAAAAAAACTCTTTGGTGTATCCAAGGTATAACCATTCTTTGTTGATGGTTTCTGAATTTTTGTATTGCTCTTTTGGGTAGGCCACCATTTCTTATTTCTTTGTTTTTCTTGTAATCATTTTTTGAACACTGTTCATTAAATATTTTAATGTGTTAACTTTGAGATTTAGTCCTGAAATGTTTGTTCCTTGAGTTAATATCTAGCTAGTGATAATTTTGGCCTATTCAAGCCTATTTCTTACATCGAAATAAATCTTTTTCTTTTCTTCACCATCTAGCTCTTGATTGTATTTTGTCATGTAATTTTGCTTGACTTTTCATGTGTGTAAATTTTCTTTCCGTAGCTCACTCGAAGTCTTCTCTCCTTCACTTGACTATTTAGTATTGTGTTTTTCTTCTGCAACCCCACAATGTCTGGGGGAAATTCTGAGCTCACTAGATTTCTAGGAATTTATTTATTTGCTTGATTAGACTTGATCTACAAGTCTGTGTTTTGTAACTGTTTGGAAGTTTTGTAATTATTTTGGTGGTTTATCCCATGGTAGAAGGGAAATTAGCTACAATTTTTAAAAATCACAAGTTATATTTGGCTGGCAAGCCTAAATAGGTAAATTGTAATCAATGAGAGGAGAAATGTAGCTATATGTGTACATTATACTTGGTATCAACTTATATAAATGTATTATGTATTGTTAGATACTTGATGTGAATTGATACCTTCCTGTATTATAAATAATTGCTCACTGGTGCTGTTACTACTTTTTATAGTGTTTATAAATATATTGTTGAATATGTTTTCTAGATTGATAGAAACATTCTGATGACAGTTCATAAACTCCAGAAACTGGAAGAAAGTATATTCCTCATGGAGTTACTGGGCTCCTAAATCCCCTAAGTTTTATAGGATTTAAAAGAGCAGATATTTACAGAGAGTAGAGTCAAATATTTTCTGTTTCCATTAGATACTATGTTGCAATCAGACTACAAACCTTATTTTCATCCACAAAAGCTTTGGCTGAGGATATATAAAACTTTTATGCCTAGACACAACTAGAGCCTAGACACAAACCTGAGGTTTTATTAGAAGTACCTTGCTTTGTCTTCCCTAAGGACTCAAAATGATGGGCTAGGGCCAGCTTGGTGGTGGGAAGGATGCTGCAGTAAAACACCCTTTTCTAAGCCCGCCGTACTCTCTCAGAGACACTGGCCCTTGTTAACAGAATGGGAAGGTAAAACAGGATTTGGGGATGTAGATAGAAGCACATGGAAGGAAAAAAGAGCTAGTAACTTGTAGGTGGCACTTGGAAGTAACCTTGCCCATATTTTTGTCGATAAAATAGTGTCTTTTGGAATAGCTTGAACAGGCCAAATTAGGAATGGTATGATATAAATGAGGACTGGAAGTCCAGACAGGATGTATTTTCATTGCATAAATATTCCAACCTCTTGGCACTGGCTTCACTGCTGTGGGGTGGAGTCCACACAGACATCATGCCACTCCTTTCTTTAAACTTGACAGAGCTTCTACAGTACCAGAAAGATAAAATTTGAGAGGGATTCATTTGGGTTTAGGCTTTGGGGTGGATCTGCGTTAAACTGTGTTTCCAGCTTATATACCAGATTTCACATGCTTAATTAAGCCAAATGAGAAATACCCATTCCCCGAGGGAGGATGAGTTTTACTTTATATGCACCTGGTTTTTACTTGGCATGATGAGTTTAGATTTTGAACAAGAAGTGTGTCCTTAGGGGCCAGTTAAAGATGAACTTTCACTCCTTTCATTCATTTCAAGCTGTAGGGGATATCTCAGCAGTGTAAGTACTTTCAATAAGACCATTGGCACTTTTATCAAAATTCAGGTTTTGTTTGATTTTTTCTTTTTTTTCTTTTTTTTGGTAGGATGGTGTTCTAGTTTGCTAATGCTGCCAGAACACAAAACACCAGAGATGGATTGGCTTTTATAAAAGCGGGGTTTATTTATTTACACAGTTACAGTCTTAAGGTCATAAAGTGCCCAAGGTAATACATCAGCAACTGGGTACCTTCACTGGAGGATGGCCAATGGTGTCCGGAAAAACTCTGTTAGCTGGGAAGGCACGTGGCTGGTGTCTGCTCCAAAGTTCTGGTTTCAAAATGGCTTTCTCCCACGATGTTCCTCTCTAGGCTGCAGTTCCTCAAAAATGTCACTCTTAGTTGTTCTTGGGATGTTTGTCCTCTCTCAGCTTCTCCAGAGCTAGAGTTTGCTTTCAACGGCCATCTTCAAACTGTCTCTCATCTGCAGCTCCTATGCTTTCTTTAAAGTGTCCCTCTTGGCTGTAACTCCTCTTCAAAATGTCATTCTCAGCTGCACACTGAGTCCCCTGTCTGTCAGCTCATTTATATGGCTCCAGTGACTCAACTTAGACCCACCCTGAATGGGTGGAGCAATCAAAGTCATCACCCACAGCTGGATGGGGCGCATCTCCACAGAAACACTCAAAGAATTACAATCTAATCAACACTGATATTATATCAAAGATAACGGCGTTTGGGGGACACAATATATTCAAACTGGCACAGATGGGTACTCATTCATTAGGATTTTTTCCCCAATTTTTAAAAAGTGTTATTGAATGATTTTCTTCCCTTAATAAAATACTTTCAACAACAGGATTTTTACTCCATAAGCCAGATGGATTCCAGTGAAATTTACCTAACCCCCACTGGCATTAAATGTTCACATAAATTTGATTTACTTATAGCCCTAGCTGTTTTCTAAAAGAGAAGAGTTTCCTCTCTGGATATTTTCACATGATATAGAGCCTTTCCACTTGGCATATACTTTTCTACAGAATTGCAAATTTGAGTATATATTTTTAAATCTTTATTTTCTTCTTATTTATATTTATTATCGATTTCTTGTATTTGTACACTTTTTTTTTTTGGCAAGCAGATTTGACATTTGGGATCATCTTCCTTTTTTGAAGAATTTCACATCACTAAGAGTTTCACATTAGTAAGGTAGTAATTAATTCATTTTTGTGGCCTCATTCAACAAAATACAATACAAAAAACATGCTGTTTTCAACTTTCACTTGATTATATCCTATAGCTTAACATGTTTTAATCATCATATAAACACCCATTATTCTGCCATTCCGGTATTTATACATTTTTACTGTCATCAAAGATAGGCTTAGAAAATAAAGTAGGCATTTTTAAATTTAAAATGTGTATCTAGGATTGACTGCTGGTGGTACTTTGGGAATTTTCACAGCATGTTTTCTTTCTGGGAATTATAGAGTTAGTTTGGGAATCTGGAAAAGTCACTGAGAATTCTAAGAATCTGGATTCTAAAAGTAGTTGTATCAGTTCAGGGGTCATGTGGTTTGGTCAATGAAAGGGCATCATTAGAACAAGTAATAAATTGATTATGCTGTCATAGAAAAGCTTCTTTCTTCTATACTCTACAATGAGGGGAGTGACTTTTTCCCAAATATCTAGCCCCATTCTGCTCAGTAGACATCTGCTGAAGGAACCTCTAGCCCCTATTTGGGGCAAAGACTTTTTGAATATTGTGAAGATTAGTTGCTATTCATATCTCTTGGCTGTTAGCAAGACTGGCTATGTTTTTTGACTTCACTTCAGCTTCTTTTTATAAGGGATGAAGGTGCCCTCTTGAAGTCTTGTCTATATTTAGGATAATCATATAATCATATAATTTATCTCCAAATTGGGGCTCTTTTGAGAATGAAAGAGGTGCTATTAACAATTACACTGGGAGACAGGTATAAAACAGGGCTATCCCAGGCAAACTAGGATGGAAATTCCCCTTAGGTATAATGGCTTAGAAGCAGTTATATCCAGTGCTTATATTGTGAGAGTGATTGGCAGGGGAAAAGACCTGTCCTAAGATGAACTGGATGATGGCTCAATGGGGTGCACATGCAAGAACCTTATAAAGGCCACAGAACCAGTACAGAAGAGAAACTGCTTATCATTCACAAAAGCTTGCTTTTAGTAAACCAAGATTTATTCCATTGCTGTAAGTCACAGATCTTTTATGAAAGATAATAATACTCTCTGCAGAAAATGCACATAGATATCACAATTTACATGCAATTACAAGGGAGTCTCAGTTTCCATAATGCCATCTATAAAAATATGGACCTTAGATTTAGAAACCCTAGCATAAATCAAACAATAGACCTTTATTACTTTTTGCAAGTGTGCTACAATAAAATAAGCCTATGACTTATAGAATATTGAAATAGACATGATCAAAACAATTATGGATCAGGTAATACATAAAATTTGTATGAAGCTGGTTCATGAGTTGGTTCATTAAGTTCACTTTTGTAAATACACACCACTGACTGACCTTTGAACCAATTGGCAGACCATCAGGGAATTCATCCAATCAGAATTCAGCAATGCCCTGATCCCAAGATCACTCCAACTGATGCTTATTTATGGCAATCTACTGTAGTTATAATTGATATGGGATTTTATAAGGACTACAGACCAATTAAAAAAAAAAAAAAGCTAACCTCTACTGAGTCTTTACTGTGGACCAGGCATGTATCCAAGCACTTTATATGCACATCTCAATTATCCTGCACATAACCCTTCCAGAAGTACTTTTATTAATTTTTAAATTAAACTTCTTTTTACACAAGGGGAAACTGAAACCCAGAGAGGTGAAGTAACTCCTACACTTAGCAGAATTTCATCCCAGTCTGTCCGACTACTAAACTGGAGCTCTCATCATCTACACAGCCTGGGCCATGATACATGACAACCGTGATTACTTCTAATGCTATAGAATTGTAGTCCTGTGTACAAGCAGCAAGATGACATGATGATGACAGGGTAAGGAAAAAAAATAAGTTGTCTAGGGCAGGATGTAACTTGCCTCACATAAAATTTCAGAGCTGCTTCAGTAGGAGTAAAGAGATGAGGGTTTTGGAAAAGAGTCTTTAGGGTAGCTGTGATAAAAAGAAAGAAAATAGGAAAACAGCTCTCTGACTGATCCTGGGGAGACATGGATCCCAGATAGCTTTTAACTCAGTCTTTCTCATTTTCACTCCCCTCTAGTCTCTGCTCCAAAGGTAACCACTATCCTGAATGGAGTGTTTCTCATTCCCATGCATTTCTTTATCCTTTTATGACAGTAATACACAATTCTGAATCGTATCATACTGTGCATGTTCTTATTTGCACAACCTTATGTTTGTAAGAGTTATTCACATCAATAACTAACTAGCTCATTTATGTTTTACTGCTACATAGGTTTCCATTGTGGCATACACTATAGTTTTTTAAAAATCCATTTTGTATTTAGGTTGATTCCATTTTTTTGCTATTACAAACAATGCTGCTTTGAACATTCTCGTACATGTTTCTTGTTGACAGATATGAGAGTTTTTCTAAAGTATGTTCATAGATTTAGAATTGATGGATTGTAGGTATGAACATTTTCACCTTTCCTAGATTTTACAAATTTGGTTTCCAAAGAGTATGTAACCATTTTCACACTACCAGCAATGAATCAGCATGTCTGTTACTCCATATTCATCATCGACACTTGGTTTTGCCAGGCTCTTAAATTCTGGCTAATATGATGAGTTTAAATGGTAAGTCATTTTGCTTTGAATGTGTACTTCTTTAATTACTAATGAATTGAATATCTTTCATGTTTATTGGCTATTCAACTCTTCTCTTCCATGACTTGGGTGTTTTTGTTTTCTTTGAAGTATCTTTTTATTTATTGATTTTTAGTAGCCTTTTGCCTTTTTGATGTATTTTGTATACTAATTCTTTGCATATCATGTATATTGCAAATATTTCCCCCCAGTCTGTGCTTGTCTTTACAGTTTTTAAATGCGGAATTTTGAAATATGTATGGTTTATGTTTTAATATCATTAAATTTATCAAATTTTGTCTTCCTCATTTGCCTATTTGGGTTCTTATTTAAAAAATCTTTCCTTTCACTGTTATCGTAAATCTATCGTATATTTTCTGCCCAATTTTAAAGTTTGCTTTTCACATTTAGGTTTATAATTCATCTGAAATGAGTTCATATGAATGGTGTTAGGTAGGAATCTAAATATTTTCCATATGGTTAAAAAATGCCCAGCTCTATTTATCAAAAAATCCATAGTTTTTCTACTAAGGCCAAGGTTTCCATGCTCTGGGTTCTGAGACTCCGCCGTTGCCACTTCCATGTGATCCAACCACAAGCACTCCCAGCAATTCCCACTTTGATCTGTTTTTAAACCATGCATGTGGGTTTTTATTTTTAAGAATTATAATTTCATTTTTAGGAGTTGATGTAGTTCTCTTTTTTTTTTTTTGCCAAATATAATGATTTTTGCTTATGGTTTCAATGCCATTTTGATTTCTTTAAATTTTTAAAGCATCATTTTATTCAGTATATTTTATTTCCAATATCTGCATACATGTGACATAATGCTGCTATTTATTGTGTGTGCTTTGAACTCATGCTTGGATAGGGATTTTCTGGGCAAATCTCTAAGGTCTGGTTGGAGGGTACAGTCCTCCAGAAAGCAGTGAGAAGATAATGAACTTAATTGTAGAATATATCGAGTTTGAACACCTCTGAGATATTCAAGTGACGATGACAAGCAGGACCATTATATTTATATAGCTAGAGCTTGGAAAAGAGTTCTGGACTCTAGGCATACATTTGCTAGTAAAAATTTAGATTATGAAAAACTGAAACCATAGGTGTGACTGACCTCTTCTCAGAAGAGAGTGTCGAGTGTAAAAAGAAGAGGCTAAGGCTCATCATCATGAATTCTGAACATTTCTGGGAAAATGTACGAACCAGTCTCTTCTCATTTGTTTAGGGCCATGAGTTTGTTCATATTCAAGTAAAACATTTGAATTTTACTTGTGCTTTTCTGCAAACAAACCCGAAGTGACTTTAATGACTGGTATATTAGGCATATTTTGGGGGACATGTGCTTTATAAAGAAGACTTGTTAGAAGCTGCTGATTCAGCTATGAGTAGGACTGCTTTGCTCTCATACACAGCCTGAGTTTCTTTGTAGCCATGATCAATCAAAAAATAAAAAAGCAAATCCAAAATAAAGAAATAAATTAAGTTCAAAGTGCATAGCTAGGCAATGAAGTAATTGGTTAGTTTGTTTATTCCTCCATTCAACAATATTTGTCAAATACATATCATGCGCCAGGCATGATTGTAGGCCTGACACATTACTGGGCACTGCCACTATGCTGGCCTAGTGTGCCATGTCCATGTAAATTTGAGATGTGCTATTTCTAGGGCCCCTAAGAAATACATTAGCGTGTTCATAAAGGCCAGGATCAGCAGTAGGATGTAAACACTGCATCAAACACTTGATAGAAACTAAAACATTGGGCCTCCTCTCTCTTCTCCTCAACCTAAATCCTTGTGACAGAAGTATATTTAGGTATGTTTCTTTCCTGGTGCTGTTTATGTTAGATTGATGTCACCCAGTGAGGTGACCATTTGCTTCATACCATTTCAATTGCCAGTGGAATTTGAGCAGCATACATATTTCTTTAACTGTGTTATTCTTTTATTTAATCACTGTCATTTCTAATATATTCTGAGAGTGATTTAGTTACATAGCTATGCCCATTTACATGAGGCAGAACATTTTTGGTTTTTGAAAATCAGAGTCTCCAGTGATATTGCAGAGATTTAAGAGTCTGTACCCAGTTATATAAGAACTATTATACAATTTTAACCTGTTGTAAATTGCTCTTCAAGGGGACAATATTTGATATTTTTATTGTCCTACTTTGGTGGAATACAGAAATTAATCTCTCATTCTTCATTATCAATATGAATAGAGTTGTTCTGAGCATGCTTTGAAGATAGTTCCTAGTTCACTGCCCATTTAAACAGCCTTTTATACCTTTTTTAAAATAAGATTTCAGAAGAGAACTTCAGGCATGCTAGAATTGTGTTGTTTTCAATCTAATTTCTATCCTGACAAAATTGAGTTATCTCAAATGCTTTTATCAGGAATTGAGGCACTTCAGCAATGATTTGGTTGGGAAAGGGCTAAGTTGATTATGGGCTATGAGAAGTTCATAAAAATTCCCAAGGAATTTATTCACAAAGGATGAATATTTGCTGTATCTGCCATATGTTGAACATTCCCCTAATTACAGAAGATATTGCATTGAGCAGGTTAGTTATTGCCCTCTTGGGATTATATTATATTGGAGGAGTTGGATAAGTATCACGGAGTTTCACTGCAGGAGAGTAAGAGTTGTTATGAGTGTAGTTATAGGGCATGGAGGAGGGGCACAGAACCCATTTGGCTTATTTGATTTGGAAATTAGGAGAAGATTTCCAGGAATAAATTATATCTAGGTTGAGACCTGAGTAACAATACTTAGCTAGGTGAAGAACTGTCAAGATTGTGGGCTGTGGGCTGAGAGTTCTAAGGATAAGAGAAAAATCCATGTGCAATGGGCTGAAATTATTGGGAGCAGGGCAATTTTAAGAAATTCAATATTTATTAGCTGGAGTTCAGAGTGGTACTGAATGAATTGAATCATTTTTAGGACATAGTGCTGTCCTCTTTGTTTTGTGTAATTTCCTTCTCAGATATTATAATGCATTCAACGAATGCATAGAATTTGGATTCTATACTCTACAGTCCTTTTCTACATATGATCAAAGATTTTGTGCATAAAAAGCAAAAGAAAATTTTTTGGAGTGTAGTGAAATTATTAATGGTCTGTCTAGTGAAAAGAGCACCAAATTTAATATAAGAAAACCTCATTTAGACTCTTTTAGTTCCAAGTAGTAGAAATTACACAAACTGGCTCCAACCTAAAGGGTATTTATAAGGATGCTGGTGTACCCGTGGAACCCAAGGGCAGGAATATGATGAGCCTGGATCTCACAAATAAGCAGAACAGGTTCTCCCATCCTCTTTCCTCTCTGCTTGTGTGTGTGCATTTATTTCATTCTTCTCTCTTGCTCAGAATAACTTTCACCATTGCATAGGAATCATAGATACCAATAGCTCCAGAGTTCAATATATAAAGTCCTATCATCAGAGAGAAACTTTCTTGATGTTTAATTCCAAAAAATCTAGAGAAGAGACCCATTGGCTCAGCTTGAGTCAGATGGCACCCTTGGACCAACTGATGATGGCCACCTGACTATGAGCTGCTACTATTGACATAACTTGGGTCTTATTCCCATTCTTAGACCAATTAATGGGAGCTAGGGTGTGGATTTCTGTAAGACTTGAAAGTTCTCACAGGAACCATGAAAGTGAAGTGGAAGGGAAAGCACTTCAGAACAAAGAAAAGTGCTAGCAGCCCGAATAATAAGTATGTACTACAGTAAAAGTGATTATTAAAATGTCACAATTTCTCTGAGCAATTGTCTTGTCTCTAAAATGGTATTAGTTAATGCTATGAATTTGTGTCAAATGAGATATTTGTGAAATGTTTATAAAGATTCTATACAGTTACAAAATGTTGCACTGATTATTACAGCAAGTTTGCTGAAGTGGGTAGTAGAAACTATCTCTGAAGAGTGCTAATTTGTGATTTTTCTTCTCTCTCCTATGGCTATGGGCTAAAAAAAACAGATAAAGTATACTTTCCATTTATTGTTGCTTTATTATGTGCCACATATTATGGTAGGTGCTTTGCACATATTATTTCCTTTAATCCTCACAACAGTCCTATACAGTAGATAGTCTTATTAATTTTTATACAATAGGCACTGGAGGTTAAAGAGGTTAAGATTAAGCTCTTACATCTAATAAGAGTTAGAATGAGGATTTAAATCCAGATCCTTCTAGTCCCAAAGGTGGAATTTTAGTAGCTGGTGGGAAACTTGAGGAGTCATTTTAACTCTTATTCTATGAATGCACTGTAATTCTTTATATTGGTCACAATTAAATTATTATGATTATTGGATTATTTCTTCCTCAAAATATTTAATTTTATTTATTTATTTAACTGGAATTTTTTTAATTTTAAGAATATAAAATTTTTTTGAATAGTGTTTTTCCATTCCATTTCCATTTGGTGATCTGGTGATTATATTTAAAATCCTTTCTTTTATAACAACATAAGAGTTTCATACTGTGGATCTGTGAAGAACTGCTATACTCGTTTGGAGCAATTCAAACTTTTAAGTCCAAATGGAAAGCTTGATGTTTGTTAAAAACTGCAAGAAGAGAGGGAAAAATAATCACAATTTGTCCGGAAACAGCATGTCAGCCTTCAGGGTGATGTCTGAGAATTTTCAACAGCTGATTAGCATTTTTGGTCTTGATAGTGGAAGGAACAATTAGTCAGCAATTATTAGAATTATTGGAATTTGACCCAGTTGAACAGAATGCACCCATTTTTCTTGTATAATTTATATCAAAAAGGAGATCCTTGGCTCATCAGAGCATTATGATATTTTTGTGGGCTTGTGTTCTAAAATGAATTTCAGAGTCTTCTAAATGCCTTTCAAAGGCAAATTTTCTCAGTCGGATGGCGAATATTTAAGAAAACATGGTTTTCTACTTTTATGTTCTTTATTTAATGAAGTGCTATAAACTCCAGATTTCATCCAAAGATATGAATGGGCCAGCTTGTATGATATTTCTCATTACTAAAATATTTTATGACCCTTACAGATATTTCTGTTAACACATTTTATTTGACTTCTCTAGGAGACAGAGTCCACTCTCCATTAATTAATGCTTGGTAGTCCTCTTCAGTGTCTCAGATTGTACTGTTTACCTCCAGAAGGTTTCTGTGCAACGCCTTTCTTTTTTATTTGGCTTGACTATAGGCCTCTTTTCTCTTAGTTGTGTGTGAGAACTTGGTGGTTCTCTGTTTCAAAGAGTATGCTTCCTTTAAGGCTTAAGCGCCTTTGGGAATTAATCCAAACTCGTGATGTTATGTGAAACTCTAGGAATAACGAATTTATATATCTAGGAGAACAACTTCATCCACACCATATTATCACATCATATCATCACGTCATTTACCAGAGAATGTTAGATTTCTTTGAGTGTAGCTTGTTGAGTAGGCTGTCCCTTTCATGTACCAAAAAAGTATCAGGTATATATAGCTTTCATATTTGAAAACACCTTCAAAGAAGGTATCCTGTGAAGTTTGAAGGGAATATAATATTATTTCCATCTTGCAGATGATGGAACTAAAGTTTTGGAAGGCAGAATGACTTTTTTATGCAATGTCATATGGCGGATTGGGAAGTAACATTCAGGTCTTCCAGCTCCAATTCCAGAGTACTTCGTGTGATCCCTTTACAAATCACTTTCATCTCTATTATATCATTTGGTTCTTAAAATAATATGGTATGTAAGCAGGAACAGATTTGTTCCCTCACTACTTTATAGATGAGAACAATGAGCTTTGGAGGGGTTTTGCCCATGGCTACATAATCAGAAACATTTTGCCTCGAGTCCAAGTTTATTTCCACTAAAATTTGCTGCCTTTCCAACTTTAAAGTCCTTAAATGGTCCATTAAAAATTCTACAGTCTTTTGGCTTTTGAAAAAATTTTCTTTATATTTTCCTGATCTCTTGTATGTGTAATATTTTAAAGTAAATATTTTATTGAATTAATAAATCAGTACTTTAGTAGAATTTCAGACCAAACTTTCCAGGGATTGAGGTTTACATCTCCTCTGTTGCCTATAAAATGAGCATTTCTTAAGTGACAGGTGTGAAATAACACCTTTAAAAATATGGAAATTTTTTTATATATTGAAGACAAAATAAAAAATGTTTTTATGATTCTTTTCCTTTAGAACTAATTGATATTAATTTAAGGAAACCATTTTCTTTATCTTTCAAAACATCTGGTAATTTGCTAAATGCCCATTAGGAAGAAGTTTACTGTTTATTAGCAGGAATAAAGGTGGATTCCAATTTCACCAACAATAAATTAATAGAAAATAAAGTCAGTGTTCTAGCCCCAACTTTATCCCTAAAATGAGGTATGACATTGAGCAAGTCATTTTAATTCTCTATTCACTAAGGTCCTATATTAGTTTTCTTTTGCTGCCATAACTAATTACCATGAACTTAGTGGCTTAAAACAACATAAATTTATTATCTTACATTTTAGTAAATCATAAGTCCAACACGAGTCTCATGGGGCTAAAACTGGCAAGGCTTTGTCGTGGGCCCCTTAGTCTTCAAAGCAAGCAGCGGTGGGAGGTCATCCTTCTCATGCTTCATCTCTCTTGTCTCTTCAGTTCTCCCCTCTCTCTGACCACAGCCAGGAAGGTTCTGCACTTTTAAGAGCTCATGTGATTCGAGTGGGCTCACTCTGAAAATCCAGCATAACCTCCCATCTCAAAGTCCATAATTCTGATCACATCTGCAAAGGCCCTTTTGCCAAGAAAAGTAACATTTACAGGTTCTGAGAATTAGGGTTTCCCTCTTTGGGGAACCCTAAGAACCATAAGAACCTAGATGACTACCACAGTCATGGGTTCTGAACTTCAGTTTTTGTCTTCTCAGCCCGATGATCTTCCCAAAGCTTTGCTGACTTCTCTGCTGTCTCTTAGTAACTGTCCTTTTCTGACTTCTACGACTTCCCCATCTCCCACACAGGGTCCCTGACGAAATTCTGTGACTGTTTGATTCAAGTTTGTTTTTGTGACTCTTTGATTCAAGTTTGTATCTCCAGAATAACTGCTTTTGACTTCAGAGAAGTAAGAAACATTGGGAAAATTATGGTTCCCATGTTTCAGAGGCTAAAAATCTTTAAGATTAATTGCATTAAATTTTTTCTCAAAAAATGAACCCTCTGCCCCAATTTGTGCTAAGTAGGCCAAGTGAAAGGTTGATTTAGTTAATTCAGTCAGTCAGTTAATGCAGTGAAAACATTTATACTCTTGGTTGTTTAGTGTCAAAATGACCGAAGGTCCCACTTTCAAGATGTGAAGAAATGCCATGCTAAAAGAGTCCAGAGCAAAACAAAATTTTGAGGATTCCAGATTTCCTCCTGTCTTCTTTTCCTCCTAAGGAAGAGGGGATGGTATTGTGGGACAAGATGGTGGAATTAAAAATAAGATAAAAATTAATTAATTTGGGTATGCTTTCAAGCCTTGTACAAGGATACAAATTCTCTTAAAATAGGGAAAAATTTTCTTTCTGCCAGATCTTGAGAAAGGTGAGCTTTTGGCAAGGAATGAGATAAGTGGCGTTATAATTATTGGACCATGTGTAACCCTAATATTTCATTTTTATTTGTGTATTTTCTTATTTACTCAATAATCTGATAAACATCCTGAGTTCACCAACCAAACCAAGAACTGTAATGCTAAACATTCTGAGTTTACTAATAAAAGTGAGAATTGCAACATTACCAATAATTCTACCGTGTGCTTCCCCCAATTTCTCACTTTTCCACTGTTCCAGAGACAAATGCTATTTTGAATTTTAGGTTTATAATTTCTTTGACTGTTTAAAGTTTATATGAGTATGATTGTGATATAATTATTAGTTTCAATTTTTTTTTTTTACTTTATAAAAAGTGTATCATTTGTTGTGTTTCCATTTTGTACTTGTGGTTTCACTCAATATTTTTACTAAAATTTAGTGTTTTGCTTTTAGATGTGGTTCATTTGCACAGCTATACTGTATTCAATTCTTTTACTATACCACAACTTACGTGTCCATTCTCATAACGATGGCCACTTGGCTTCTTTGCAATTGATTGCTATTAAAAAATGCTGTGTGGGAAATGGGCAAGTCATAGAAGTCAGAAGAGGACAGTTAGTAAGAGACAGCAGAGAAGTCAGCAAAGCTTTGGGAAGATCATAGGGCTGAGAAGACAAAAATTGAAGTTCAGAACACATGACTAAATAGGGCTTTGGTAGACATCTATGTTCTTAGGGTTCTTAGACTACCCTAAAAGTGGGAGAAACCGGAAGTGCACCGAGAATTACAAAGCCTCAGTCAGCTCAGTTGATGGTTGGATTGAGATGATCTTCCCTTAATCTTCTTGTTTCTCAGAAAATAGGGAGAAACATCTCCAGAAGAAGACAGCACCACCCAGAGATTCTATAAGTTTTCATATATAGTGTCTAGTATTTAATAAAAAAATTCCAGGCAAGCTGTAACAGTCAGGGTTTCCCAGGGAAACAGAGCAAATAGGAAATATTTGTATGTTTTGGAATATGTCCAAAATTTATAGGACAGGCCAGAAGACTGAAAACTAAGGCAGGATTTGAGGCAGAATTTCTTCTTTTCTTGGAAATCTCAGTTTTTGATTTTAAGGTCTTCAATTGATTGGATGAGGCCCACCCAGCCCATCTAGGTTAATCTTTACTAAGGTCAACTGACTGTAGATTTTAACCACTTCTACAAAATACCTTCACAATAACAACTAGATTAGTGTGTGATTAAATAATTGGGCACTATAGCCTAGCCATGTTGACATGTAAAACTAAACCATTACACAGCCAAAAAAAGATGATAGAAATAAACTCACATGAGATCTAGATATTGAAGATATCAGATACAGCCTTTGAAATAACTGATTAATATGTTCAACAAAACAGGTAAGATGGATACTTTCATTGAGAGAAATGGGACCTATAAAAAATAAAATGTAAATTCTGAAACAGAAAAATTCAGTAACTGAAATGAAGACTATAATAAATGGATTTATCAGCAAACGGGACAAAACAGCCAATTGGGCTGGTAGACTGAAAGATAGATCCACACAAGATATGCAGAGTGAGCATGGAAAGCAAAAAGGTTGGAAAATCTAGGAAAGAAAAGAAACATATAGGTCATGGTAAGTGGTCCAACACAAGGGTAAATGTGTTTCTCCAGATTCTTGTAATCTGGAAAATAATCTTGATTCTTCAGAGACCAACTTTGTAACAGCATCAATTACCATTATCGCTTCTATAAATGACAGTTACCACTAAGCTTCTCAAGAGTTCTAAAGCACCTCTCACTTGTGCATACTTTCTCTCTTTGATGAATAGAGGATCCTCTGGGCTTTCTTGGGAAACTGAGTCAATTGGCTTTACATATTAAATCCATTTTAACATGTTCACCTTTTTGAGTCTTTTTACCCCTTCTTCAATATCTCTTCCAAGAGTATTCCAGGATTTTCACTTCACTTACTGCAAGCCATTGTTTTCATCCTGTGAGAAGTAATTCCAGCAGTGTATTTGGACAACTTTGCAGGATGTTAAATACTAAGTCATGGGTGAATTTTCTCATATTAATAAATTCTCACTTTTCAGCATTAATACGCTTCCCCCTCCCTGTCCCAGCAACCTAAAAATTCATTCTCACCATATTCTACCAGTTCTTGCCATAAATGTTAGCTAGGTACATTTAGTGGATAATCTATTTCATGACCTAATTATTTTAGTGAATAATTCATTTTCTCCTTTGCTTGGTCCATGCTAAGATTTGACTCTAGTTATTGGCCTAGAAGTAACGAGGAAGGCAGGAGGAGATCTTGAGGAGGGGAGACATCATTTCAAGAGGCTTCCATTTGAGTTGAGGCTTTGCACATCTCCAGGCAAAGAGGCTTCCCTATTCTGAATGGGGAGAGGGACACTGATGCTTACTTGGAAGATACAGGGAGATCAGGAGGGTCTAGGTTTTCCAGTCCATTCACTCAACTGTCTTCAACCAATGTCTCCCTCCCTCCCTATGCCTATGACTTTAGCATAGTTAAAAATTTGTTGGGTTCGTGGTCTTAGCTTACTCTACAACTCTGCCTCTATTACAATCAGATCTTCAGGTTGATTGTCTGGACATTTTGTTCTTTAATTGTAGGACATGCTGCATGAGTTGCTACGTGGTACATTGTGGAAACACAGGCTCAGGCACAACAAAGACTTTCAGCAAATGACTACTTTGTTACTTACACAGCATCAAGTGTCCAAAAGAGCAGGGGAAGAGACCCCATCATGGCAAGTCTCCCAGGGAAGCCAGCTATTTAGGTCAGGGTCTGTGGACGGCAGCTCTGCAGGCCTCACTTTGCTTTGGAGAGGAGAGAAAAATCCACGCTGTTTGAGTGTTGAGTATTTTTACAGCCTAAGAGGAGGGGCCCTACAACTGAGGGTTCCTGCCCTGATAAGCCTCTGGGAGTGCTTGTTCCTGGTTTCTAGGTTTAAGGTATGGTCAGGCCTTTCCATTAGACCTAACATCTCCAGGGGCTGCAGAATGGAAACATACTAAAGCATCTACACACAACTGAAAAGGAGGTTGGGGTAGTGAGGGTTGGTAAATTGCTACATGGTTCCCTGACTTCTCCAGCAGGGCATGAAGGTCTCTTTAAACCCTATCAGGAGTCTTGCTGGTTTTCTGTGTGCCCTGGGTTGACAGTTCGCTGATCTGAGCCTCTTATTTTCTTCTCTCAAGGTTTCTATAGTAACTGAACAATCTGTAAAATCCATATGACTCAACTGCTAGAGCTATTGCATAAGCTAGTATATTCTGATTCTATTTCAATCTCATTCCAAGTCCCCGCAGGCAAGTGTCTTGGTAATTGTGGTGCTTTGGCAGTCTATAGATTATCACAAACCTCTCTCACATCACAATGGCATCTTTTTTTGACCATCTTGCCAGTGAATGATCCAGTTCCAGAATTCCACTTGAGAGTCTGCTTCCTAGGATCATTTCTTACAGTGTCATAGAGTGGATTCCCCTAGAAACACACCCTAAGACAAGGGTTTGTGTGCCAGTAGTTTATTGGGGAGATAATCCCAGAAAACTTCTGTAGAGAAAGTGAGCCAGAGAAGTGAGCCAGAGAAGGGAAGGCAATCAACATGGGGCATGTTTTAAGTAGATTATTGCTGTGGACAACTGGGGCTCAATTCTGCTTGGGGAACGTTGAGAGACAGAATTATCCGACTTGATGAGGGCAGAGGCTTGTAATTTAGCCTCTCACTCCCAAATTTCATTGACTGTAGACTACTTCCAAGGGCATTAACTCTCTGACATTTTCAATTTGCCCTGTATGGTACCTGAGAGAAAGGCCTCAAGCAGAGACTAGAATAGAGATGGGACACTACTATGCTAAATGTATCCTTTACATAATGCTTTGGGTGTGTCTTTTTAAAACAACATAAAACTGTTCTTTTTCCCTTTTAATGTTGTATTTCAATTGGTGGCTTTAGTCTATTTATGTTTATTGCGATTATTGATCTCTTTGAAGTTATTTCTACCATTTAAATTTTTTTCTGTGCCTTTTTTTCTACTTTTTATTTCCTTTCCTTTTGACTGAGTTTTTGTTGTTCATTTGTTTTTATCCCCTTTTATCTCACTTCTTTGATCTCTACTATTTAGAGTTTATATACTCTCCTTTTCTTTAGTGCTTATAATTTTATTATACACACTTTATTTAATAAAACCTTAAAGCTGAACAATTAATTTACTTAAAACATTTTGGGTTTGATCTTTCCCTTCCCTACTTACATAGTGACACATATTTTAGTAGTCGTTTTTATTTTTAACTCCACAAAGACCTTATGCAGACAGTATTTTATTTGCAGTCTATCAGAGTGACATTCTTGAAAATTTTTCCTTCTCCTTGAAGTAAACCCATCAGAATTCTTTTATAGAAGGCTTTTTGATGGTAAATCCATTCTGTTTTTATATGAAAATATTTTTATTCATTCTTATGTAATAATTAATCTAAGAACAGTTATTTTTTTCCTGTCACTTTGAAGTTATTATTCCACTATCTTCCAACTTTTATTTTAGCTGAGAATTCTGCTGTCATTCTAATTGGTGCTTTTTTTTTTTTTTTTTTTTTTTTAAGATGAGCTGTGCTTTATCTCTGGTTGCTTTTAAGATATTTATTCTGTTTTGTAATTTTCTTATCATCTGAAATACAGATGTCTTTTCATTTATCATGGGTCTTTGGATTCCTATTTTGCATTTGTTCTTGGCATTTTGCAGCCGTTTTAAAAAAATATTGCTTTTCCCTCATTCTCTCTATTTTCCTTTTCTGGGATGTTTAGCAATGTGTGTATGTAAGACCTTCTCATTCTATCTTCCATAGCTCTTAATATCTATTTTATATTTTTTATTCCTTTATGCTACATTGTAGATAAATTCTTTAGCTGTATCTTCCTTTAAGCTGTAATTATTTCTTTAATCCATTTATCGACAATCATTGAACATTTTGTTTCAACAATTATTTATTTCTGTAAATTGCAAACTTTTAAACTCTATTTACTTATTTCCCATACTTTCTTATTCTAGACTTATCTTTGTAATTGCTTTTTTCTTTTCATATTTCATATACAGCTATTTTCTATGTTGTCAGCCAGTTCAACCTCTCCAGCCCATTTGGTCTAAATCTTTGTTTCTTGTCTGCTGATTCTCTCACATTTTGGCTTGTTTTTCTGTATGTTTAGTGATCTCTGTAAGATCAAGCTTGCTTTTAATCTGTAGTAGTCCTGTGGGCCTCTTTTAGGGAAGCTTTCCTCCATGGAGAGTTTGCTTCTACCTTTACTGTTGGAAGGGTGGGAAGAGGCTCTTCTGGCTACCTCAGACCCTGTAATCTGGAGAGGAATCTTCCCTCCCTGGCTGCTCCACACCTTCGGCATCGTTGTCTTGGGACACTGCCTCTGTGGCAGTGATTTAAGCAGCCCCCTGCCTCTCTGCCTGCCCATTACTCTAAGTCTCTGTTTCTCCAGCCCAGGCTCCCCTCTGTGTTCCTGGCTCCTGGAAATTTCAGTCTAAACTTCCAGGTGTTCCGTCTGAGTTTTTGGCTGACCAAGTCCCCATTCCCTGGAAGCCCTGGAGTCTGCGCTCTTTTGTCAGTTTGTCTGTTTTCTTTTTGGGGGAGGGGGCATGTGATCTTGGGAAATGTCTCCTACCTTTTACGACACTAGTCAAGAATGTGCAGTTTGTGGTTCTAGTTGTGAATAAAATGGTTTCTCATACCTCTTAGACACTAGCGATTCTGGAAGTGAAAACAAGCCAGTGGCTTCTCGGCACTGGGATGGAAAAGTGGAAATCCCAGAAGGTAGCTATATGTTTGTATACAAGGAAGTGAGAGCTGTATTTGGCAGCTTATATTTTGGGGAAAATGTTGGCAATGACTATCTCACTTGCATCTGTGACAAAAGGAGGAAGCCAAATTTTGACATTGCAAAGGTAAAAAGTGTAGACAAATTTGTGCATGTGCTCTTTGGAAAGAAAGGGATGACAGTTACCATGTTATAAAGGACATTCTAATTACTAAAGCATGAATTAGCTTTAAGAGTGAACTGTTTTCTGTTTTTGTTTTTTTTTCCCCCTAGGAAGTATAAAACACTGGCTAATAAAGGACATAGATAAGGAACATTCTAGATGTATAGACATTCTAGATGTTTCGATGTATAACTTTAGAGGAGCTAATATCACGTTGCCCAACATGTGTATATAATGTGTGAAAAGCTTCTGAGGATGGTAGAATTTCATAATTATAAAAGAACATCTCAGTTCAGCTTAATAAGAGCAAATGCCTTATTAAGTTTTTATTTCAGTCCAGTGCTCTTTACATTGTAACTTGCCACCAATCCAAGGATAGGTGATCAGGGTCATTAGGGACAAGCTGTGTAGGGGACAGGGGTCTGTGAATTAAAAAAAAAAAAATCTGAAACCACAGTTGGCTTTATTTAGACCTTTACCAGAAAGCACTAATTTATGAAGAGGCATTAGCAATAAGAAACATTTCTTAGATTATCACTGATGGAAATGTCATGGTGTCTGTTAATTAAAACAGTATTGCTAGAGGAAAGGAATACTTGTAGCTTCATTTCTTCATAATTAGGTAGAACTTGGCATTTATGTAAAAAAATTAAAAATATGTTTAAATTTTACGGTGCCCATTTCTGTCATTTATGCTATTGAACAGTTGATGAAGACAAAAAATAGCGGGAATGGTAAGAATTTTTTGAATAATAATAATAACATCAAGCACTTTACACTGTGCCCAGCATGGCTCTAAGTGTTTTATGGATATAATCCGCATTTTAAAGGTGAGGAAATAGAGGCAGGGAGGTCAAACAAGCAATTAAGAATGTGAACAACATGTCCCAATATTGAATTTCAAAATGTGTTTTGCAGATCCTTATATCTTTGGAAATGACTAGCAGAACTAAGATAACCTTGCAAATCTAATGAAGTTTATTCATATGAATGCATTATCTGGCTCCTTCCCAAGTGGCTCACCTTCCCAAATGAGAGTCTGAGATCTCAAAGAGGTACTTAAGTCCATTCATGATTTTTGCAATATTTTTTTCTTTTTCTATACTGCACTATTGATGCTTTTCAACAAGGCACAATTTTACTTTAAAAAACCTTTGCAAGCAAGGCCAGAAAATGGAGAAGTTCCATTGGCAACATCATTGCACATGCTCTATGAGATTGCAAATAGTGGTTGGAATGAGGAATAGTACTATTTAGGAACAAAACACCCTGTGATAGTTCCACGTGACTGTCCCATTAAGTGAATTACCCAGCCAGTAATGGAAATTATGGTGTGAAGAGGAAAGGCTTAAGAAAATCTAAATCAAAGAATTAGTATGGAATTGGAGATGACAATAAAAAAGTGTTGATGGCAAGAGACAGAGATAATTTGATTGAATACAAGGATATGATTTTGCTGATTTAAAATTATTTTGAAGAAACACAGAAGCGTTTTAAATGTTTAGACCCATATAAATTGCAATGCACAGACCACAGAGAATCTCTAATAGAAATCAATGTACTGTGTTATAATTTTTATTTTTGTATTTGGTTCAGAAATGTCCTGAAGAATATTATACAGAAAGAACCTGACAGTGTCTGAATGTCTACATAAGCTTATTTAAAGAATTAACTTAACTTGAAAGAATTTATCATCTTGGACTAGATATTTCCTCAAGTCATAAGTATGAAATACAACTCAATAAATGTGGAGTGGAAAATCTGTTTTTGTTGTTTTGTTTGAAGGGATATTGAAAAGGACGTTGTTGAGGATGATATTTCACACTTTCTGTCTTATATTGACCCACAGAGAAAATTTCTGATAGCTTGAGTTATAGATTTTAATGCAATTTTATTGGGATATAATCACATAGCATACAATCATTCAAAGTGTACAATCAGTTGTTCAAAGTGTCATCATATGGTTGTACTTTCATCGCCACAATCAAGCTTTGAACATTTTCATTACTCCAGAAAAGAAAATAAAAATGAAAATTAAAAAAGAACACCCAAAACATCCCATTCCCCTCCTCCCCTCATTGTTCATTTACTTTTTTTGGTAGTTTAATTGAGATATATTCACATACCCTACAGTCATCCACAGTATACAGTCATTCATAGCACCATCATACAGTTGTGCATTCATCACCAGAATCCATTTTTGAACCTTTTCGCTACTCCAAAATAAAAATAAAAGCAAAAAAGAACCTCTAACTCTTTCCATTCCCTCCATCCCGTCCTATTCTTCATCTAATTTTTATTCCCATTTCCCCATTCATTTGTCCATACGCTGGATAAAGGGAGTGTGAGCCACAAGGTTTTTCACAGTCACAGTGGCATACTATGCAATCTACATAGTTACACAATTGTCTTTAAGAATCAGGGTCACTCTTCAATTAGTGATATGAATGAAGCAGGTCTGGTTAAGACCAGGGCAAGCCAAGCCAAAGGGTAAAGGTTGAAACTGACTGTGTTTTAAAACTTCAACTTCCGTGTAAGACCAAGGGAAGAGATATCTATTTGGTACAGGATCTAAATTTTCTAAATGGTACAACTCTACGGTGATTTGTTCAAACACCACAATTGCATGGAACTTTGAAAAGGAAGTGAGATACAGTAGGTTAGTATAGGCTGGAGTGAAATAGTGACACATCCCAGAGTAATTTGGGCAGATAATAAAAAATATATTTACAGCCTCCCCCTCCCCAGCCCCGAGGATCTGGGGGAAGGTGTGGATGTGTTGGACATCCTCACCTGGACTGGTGTTGATGTTGTCACAAACATTGGGACTGGCGGTTTGATGCGCTGAGCCCTCGATCATGGCACTTGCCCTTATGAAGCTCGTTATCACAAAGGAGAGTCTAAACTTGCATGTAGTTGTGCCTAAGAGTCTCCCCCTGAGTACCTCTTTGTTGCTCAGATGTGGCCCTCTCTCTCTCTAACTGAGCCATCTCGACTGGTGAACTCGCTGCCCTCCCCCCTACATGGGACCCGACTCCCAGGGTTGTAAACCTCCCTGGCAATGCAGAATATGACTCCCAGGGATGAATGTGGACCTGGCATCATGGGACTGAGAGTATCTTCTTGACCAAAAGGGGGATGCAAAATGAGACGAAATAGTTTCAGTGGCTGAGAGATTTCAAATGGAGTCAAGAGCTCACTCTGGTGGACATTCTTATGCACTATATAGATAACACATCTTAGGTTTTAATGTATTGGAATAGCTAGAAGTGAATACCTGAAACTACCAAACTACAATGCAGCAGTCTGGACTCCTGAAGACAATTATATAATAATGTAGATTACAAGGGGTGACAGCGTGATCGTGAAGACCTTTTGGATCACACCCCCTTTATCTAGTGTATGGATGAGTAGAAAAATGGGGATAAAAACTAAAGGACAAATGGGGTGGGATGGGGGGATGATTTGGGTGTTCTTTTTTCGCTTTTATTTTTTATTCTTGTTCTGGTTCTTTCTGATATAAGGAAAATGTTCAGAGATAGATTGTGGTGATGAACGCTTAACTATGTTATCATACTGTGGACAGTGGATTGTATACCATGGATGATTGTATGGTGTGCAAATTGTATTTCAATAAAACTGAATTTAATTAAAAAAAAAAAGAATCAGGGTCACTGGGTTGCAGTTTGACAGCTTCAGATATTTCCCTCTAGCCAATCCAATACACTAGAGACTAAAAGGTGACATAGCGCATAAGAATACCCTCCAGAGTGACCTCTCGACTCCATTTGAAATCTCTCAGCCCCTGGAACCTTGTTTTATTTCATCTCTCTTCCCTCTTTTGGTCAAGAAGACCCTTTCAATCCCACGGTGCTGGGTCCAGGCTCATCTTCTGGAGTTGTTTCCCTTGTTGCCAGAGTGATTCACACCCCTGGGAGTCAGGTCCCACGTAGGGGGAGGGCAGTGAGTTCACCTGCTGAGTGGGCTTAGTGAGAGGGGGCCACATCTGAGCAACAAAGAGGCTCTCTGTGGGGGACTCCTAGGCACAATTATAAGTGGGCTTAACCTCTTCCTTGCAGCAACTAGCCTGACGGGAAAGCCCCCTGATCCAGGGCTCGGCCCATAAAATTGGCAGTCCTCAGTGTTTGCGGGAAAATCAGCAATAGCCCAGGTGGGGAAGTTCAACACTTCCGCATTTCGCCCAGCTACTGGGGTGGGGGCACAAATACACGTATACTCTCTGCCCACATCACTCTGGATGTGTCAGGATTTCACCCCAGCCTGTACAAACTCACCAAATCCCACTTCCCATTCAAAGCTGCATGCACCTATGGTGTTCAAACAGGTAAGTGATAGATTTTTTTAAATCTTGGATATTATGTCTTTGATAAATGATTGATTCTTTCTTTGCACACTAGGAATCTCAAAGCTGAATTTGCAAAGTATTTTTAGTAGCCATGTAAGCCTTTTGTTTCAATTTACACTCTTCTTTCACCCTTGAATTCATCCAACAGGCCTGCCTTTATTTTCCTTTACATTCATTCCCTAATCTGTTTATGGCTCTGGATGTTATCTATATTTATGTAAACAACTCCAAATCATTTTGAAAGTGTGTAGAGTATATTTACCTGAATAAATGCTCTGTTTTATTCTTATCAAAACCCATAAATAAGTACAATAAATAGTGACAAGGAATGAATTACCAACTATGCCAACATGACATAGCAAAAAAAATCCATACCATTATTTTTTGTGTGTGAGACCTCCAAGTCTGAAGAAAATCAGAAATAGAGGAATGTTAACATTAAGTGGTATACAGTAATGGGAAAGACAGACCAAAGCCAACACACAAGTCAGATATTTAACAGGTACTATATAAATGTTATTTGAAGGAATTTGGGTATCAATTCATTTATTGTTTGGAATTTGAAAAAATAAGTTTATATATTGGCAAAACTTTTATAAATTCCTTATAGATTTATGAGCTTTGTAATCTGTTTTGCCTAATGTAAACCAATTGTAAACTACCTTACTTTGTTTTTCTTTTTTCACATTGCCAACAAGAATATTCAAGGAACAAAATCTAATTTGTAATACATTCACTTTGGCTTATTCAAGGTTCGTATTTTTTTCAGTGGAATCTATCTAATCTCATCCTTGTAATCACTGTGTTTTCACTGTGTTATATTGCTTGTATCTGTTAGGGTAAGCAAAGTTAATATGCAGTAAAAAATAAGGCGCCAAAACCTAGGGGTTTTGAACAGTAGAAGTTTCTTTCTCATTCGCGTTTACATATCTGTCATGGGCTGGCTGGGGCTTTGAAATCTGCTGTCTTCTGTCTTGACCCTACGCTGATGGAGAATCTCTCTTTTGGGGTCATTACTAGTCTCAGAGCCAAGGGAAAATAGAAATGTGGTGACTCAGGTGCTGGGTCTGAAAGCTTAGGCTGAGAAGTGACACTACTTTTTTGTTCACATTTCATTGTCCAAAGCAATTCACATGGCTAAACTTCCTGTCAACAGGACAGGGACGTATAACTCCCACAGAGGGACAGTAGATATTTTGAATAATAATGCAATAAATTGCACTGCTGCAAGCAAAGGGTCTTGTGTCTTGCTTTTCCTTTTTTTTCTTTTTTTCTTTTTCTTGATTGAACTTGGTATAGTGTCAGTGTTCAGTACACAGAATACCTGTCTGGTCTTGATACTGGCATAAATAGATGGCGTTTCTCTCTTTCTGTTTCTCCTAGGATACCTGTGCTTTGTGTTGATGACACCTGAAACAAAAGCCAACTTTCTTACATTCTTTTCTAAACTGCTTTATAAAGGATAAATAGAAATATATATGTGACCTTAGAAAAATACATTTAGTCCATGTTTTAGTTTGTTAATGCTGCGGAATGCAAAACACCAGAGATGGATTGGCTTTTATAAAAAGGGGGTTTATTTGGCTATACAGTTACAGTCTTAAGGCCACAAAGTGTCCAAGGTAACACATCAGTAATCGGGTACCTTCACTGGAGGATGGCCAATGGCGTCCGGAAAACCTCTGTTAGCTGGGAAGGCATGTGGCTGGCGTCTGCTCCAAAGTTCTGGTTTCAAAATGGCTTCTCCCAGGACATTCCTCTCTAGCAAGCTTGCTCCTCTTCAAATAACATCACTCATAGCTGCACTGCATTCAGTCTCTTTGAGTCAGCATGTTTTATATGGCTCCACTGATCAAGGCCCACCCTGAATGGGTGGGGCCACACCTCCATGGGAGTATCCCACCAAAGTCACCACCCACAGCTGGGTGGGGCACATTCCAAGCAAATCTAACCAGCACCAAAACGTCTGTCCCACAAGACCACAAAGATAATGGCATTTGGGGGACACAATACATTCAAACCGGCACAGTCCACAAAACCACCCTTATAGGTGTAAATATATACCTCATAGGATTGTTTCGAGGATTAAATAAGATGATGTGTGGATGGTCTTTAGCAGTGTGTTTGGCACATTAGGTAAGTTCTCAGTAAAGATTATCTATTATTGGTAGTAGTATTCTAGAATACTGTCTTTTGCTATCTTTTCAACTCAATACTTGAATAATCATGTAAAGAAGTGATTTATTAAAAAGCAAAAATAAAATATTGAAGAATAAACTATACCATTAAATAAATACTATATTATTATATGAATTTGTATTTTATTAATATAACAGTGTAGTATACACACACATACACAGACACACACACATAATTAGAAAAGATACATGTGAGAGACAGTATGTATTTGTTCTACTGAAAAGGTAAGGAAGGCGTGCCATATTATTTGAAGACCTTTGCAATGAATCTGTTCTCACCCTCCAAAGTTTTGTTGTAAACTTCTTGTATATATAGACAACTGAATCACTCCTTCAGTGGAACATTAATTCTAACTCTGGTCTCTCATTAACTGCCAGTTACCTCACTCAACATTATTCCATAGGTTTAGCTAAATTTGTTGGTCAACATCAAGAAGGTCACTTAAATGTTAATAATTTCAAAATGAATAAAACTCTCCCGAATTAAATTTCTCTTTAAGCACACATGGTTTTTAAGTTGAAGGGTCAAAATATTCCATAAAATATGTTTTGAGTTTAACGAATCCAGGACTGTTAGCAATTATTTGAATCACAATTAAATCAACATGTGTGGCAAAGACTTGACTACTCTGGTATCCAGCAATGCATTTTTGCACCGGTTTTTATTTTATATTTTATAGAACTATAAAAGGGAGTTTATGGTTGCTTGCATCAGCTCAGTTCTTGAAATATTTTCTGAACAGAATAGAGAAACTTTCAAGGAAAATAAGTGAATGATATCATGCAACACCATACATACATTTGAGTTCACTGTTAGCCAAAGTTATTATGTATTATCATGTGGTACTGTTCTTTGCATTTTCCTTGTTTCCTCTAGAGGAATATTTTCCTTATGGTGGAAATCCAGTGATTTCTTTCCTTATGTTTGGCATTTTCTGTTTTCAGGAGAGAAAGCAGAGCAAATAAATAAGTGAAGGGAATCATGAAAGAAATATTTGGGGACTGTATGGGAATTCTCTCCTTGTGTATGGGGTGGCAAAGGCACAGCTCATGTGCTGAAATAGATTTACATTGCTCGAAACAAGTCTTACCATTGAAGCACTATATGAATTAATATTTTGGAAAATGGGATAATTTCTTCCCACTTCCTTGTAATTTTACAGATATTTATTTTTATTTATATTTCGGATTGAATTTTAACAATGTGAGCCATTCTTCAACTTTGAAATTAACTATCTTCTACATGTCCATAATAATTGGAAGAGTAAAGGATACTATACCCTTTATAGAACCTTGAGAAGAGTGAGTGCTTTTGTAAAGTGAAATATAGTTTTCTAGTATTAGAAATCACCCTCAGTTGATCTCCTGTAAAGTTTGTCTTAATATTTTGGCAAATGCAGTGTTTCTTGAAAGTGAATGTATAATGAAGAATCCATTTTTAATATGAATGATCACCACGTCATTTTTCTTTTTTTAAAGCTATGGACCAGTTACATTTTCAGGGAATGCAGGATGGGTCAACACTTCTCTGAGGTTGGGAATGGGCTGGTGCTGAGGGATTTTGCCAAAATGACATGTCCTCTGATGTTGGTGGGACATGGGATTCCACAGATGTTGTACCCATCTTGTGTAAGGGAGGGCTTTCACCTTTTCATACCTTGGTTCCCATGGCAACTTCATATACCATTGGTCTTTGGTATTAATAGTGGCAGAGCAGCACATCATGTTAAATTAGAGCCAAAGACTCAACCACAAGTGCTTTTGCTTCCTGACATATGAGAGATAGCATAATTGAGAGAAAAGGATTTGTAAGTAGCAATTAGAGGAGCTGTGGTAAAGAATTTTGCTGAGATTTATTTTTTCAGTGAAGTGCAGTTAATGGAGCATGCAAATGGAAAGGACTTTTTGTCCTTTGGGTAGCTGATACATTCCCTGATTTAATCAAATACGACTGAAGTGTGCCTTTTACTTTCTATGCAGTCTGACAAAGGTAATTTAAAAAAGTTCTTTTAGATGCAAGTTGGCTGCTGCTGCCAGGATTCACATCTTTATGAAGGACATACAATTACAGATGTCTGCTCAAGCTGATTAATAGGCAATAAGAAAGTGAAACAAGAGCCCAATCTCCAAGAAATGAGAAAAAGTTGTATTTGTTAAATGGGGCAGAAAGATATCTGCTATCCTCTTGTGATTTTTGGGTCTAATTTAGTGTCTATGCAGATCTGAACTGCATCATATGAAACCAGATCCTCATTACCAGTGCAATATGCTCCATTTGAGTCATAACGTTTTCATTGAACTGCATATCCCATAAAGCTCCAGAGCCAACCTAAAAATCTTGGCTGATTAGAATTATCTGCATTTGTAAACCACTGAGTGGTCCTGGGGAGAAAAGGGAATTGCTGGACTGAGGGCTCTAGTACTCACCGTAATCAGTAGAGGATTTTAGATTCAGATCTTTGTTTTCATCCTCAAAACTATTCCTCTTTTTTCATATAAAATTCTTATACTGAAAATTGAGGGCAAACGCTATAAGGTGGCAAAGTAGATTACTGTTTAGTACTACAATACATTCCTCTTTCCCTCCCTCTTTTCATGCTTGCAAACATTTATTGTGTCTTTACATACCTAACAAGGACGTTGCTATATATTGTGGGGATGGACATAAAACTAAATAATTATGGTGAACTGTGCCTGGACAGTAGTAGATAATTTCTATAATCGAGGATTAAGCCTGTGTAAGGTGTTTAGATAGCTAGAGTCAGCAACCCTGTTAGAAGGTTGGGGTGAGTCAGAGAAGACTTCACCATGGAGTTCAAGGAGAAAAGGAAATTCCAGGTGGGGAAAACATAGACAGTAACACAAAGACATGAAGCAGTAAGGTATTTTTGGTTGCTTAGTTCTGGTCAAGGCTTTAAGGAACGCCTAAGGATGAAGGGTTAATGACATTAACCTTTTCAATTACTAAGCTGGTTTATCATGTTAGCTTGATGTTATGAAAGTGGTTTGGGCTTTGAGACAAAACATATAGTTCAGAACAAAGTTTAAACATTAATTTCCTCTTGTCATAACTCTCTTGCACCCAAGTGGTGGTATAATATGGGACTGGGCAGGGTGCACATTGATAAAGAAGATCCACATATTTGATGCAGATTGCATGAGTCTCTTCACTTTTGGAGAAATTATTAACAAGCAAAAGGAATGATTAGCAATCAAAGGTCATTGTGAGGTTTCTATCTTGGACCACAGGTATTGGACAAGTTAAAGTTTGAAGTACTGAAGGGCCATCATATTTATCTTGGAACTAGAAATACACGTTTAGATTCCCAAAGAACAGCTGGGATTGCAGACAGATTTGAGAGTACCTTTGTATAGCTGGCAGTTAAAGCCAAGGGGTAGTAAATCAGAATGCCTAAAATTGCTGTACATGAAACTATAGAAAGCCACAAAATTTAATTCATGGTCTAGGAGGAAGTTGGGAGACAATAACCCTGATTGGCATTTGTCCATGGTCAACCCAGCAGTGATTCCTTGCTTCCCCCTTATAGACAGTTCCCATTTTTATTTGGTTATCTCTACACCCTTCCACTATGCTGTCATGCGTTTCCTAGGAAGCTGATTCCAACCCTACTCTAGAGATGAGCCTTGGTTTATACAAGTCATTCAAAGTGATAATTGGTTCAAATAACTCAACCCTAAGATAATCAGAACCTGTCATTTCTGGGTGAGAGGGACTAGTTTAGAAAGGGGCAATGACCCAATTAAATTTCACTAGACATGGTGGGAAATTTGCTGGAGGTTTCTGGGAAAGAAGCTTCTGAAAGACAATCTTCTCATTTTGAAAGGTGTGGCAAGTTAATGTGAAGCTTGGAACTGTTACAATTTAGAAGGAAACTGATACCAGAGAAGTAGAATAGAAGGAAAGAAATCAGGCCCTGATGAGCTGCCTAATCATATCAGCTCTGAAATCTGCCTTAGTTGAAAATTTCAGTTACCCTAATTTATAAATTGTCATTATTGTTTAGGTCAATTTTAGTTGAATTTTCCTTTGCAATGAAAGCATCTTAACTGATGCAGATGCACTGTCATAATCAAGATGTTGAGTAAATTGGCAAATGCCACAGAGGTTAAGTAGGCATGGGTTTGGCCATTAGAGGTTATTGCTGCTAAAGCTCTGGGTGACTGGAGAGGTGAAAACAGATTTCAGCTGCTAGAAGAATGAATAAATGAGAAAATGAAGACAGAAAGTTGAATAACTGCAGGATATTTTCTCTTTTTTTGTTTATTATTGTATCCACCATACTAGAAGGGTATATGACACACTGTACACACACAACACAGACTGAAGATTGAGTGAATGAGCTAACATTCATTGCATATTTTTCACTTAAGAAGTGTGAGGAGAAGGGAATAGAGAGAGGGTGGTAATGTGCTGAAAGAGGGTAAAATTAAGTAAAAACTAGTTTAAAACTGGAAAATGTTTAGATTGACAAGGCCCTAACTAAGCAACTAGAAGAAATTGAGGAAAATGTAAAAGACACCAGAAAAAATTGGAAAATGTGAGTAATAGGCCTAGAAAATTTTTGAGAAGTTGGAAAATGCAAAAAGAAAATTTTGCAAGTTTCCAGATAGAATAAAAAAAATAGGTTACCTACAAAGGCAGAGGATGGGACTGGTATTGTGGAAGCAAGAAGATTGTGGGCTAACTGCCATAGACCACTGGGATAAAAGGGATACAGGGTGAAAATCTTGATAAAATTCATTGCTAAGGGAAAAGAAAGATATTGTGGATTTGTAAGTGTTCAGAGAAAATGCCAAGCACATACCCAAAAAGGGAAAAATACTTGCAAAAATGAAGTCAGAAGAAATATCAAAGTAGGTAAAGAGGAACAAGAAAAGAATGACAAGCAATAAACTTTAAAATGTATCTAAAAAGTGTACAGTTGTATATAAATGGATGTAAAATGTGTATAAATGGATATTGATAGTATAACAAGGAATGGATAATCTAAGTGTTGAATACAAACTGTTGAAACAGACACACAGAAAGGAAAAACTGCAGTTGCTAAACACTCCCAGCAATATTTAGAATTTAGGTGTTGGTATAGTGGGGTGGAGTAAAGAAAGAAGGGGAGGCATTCTAAACACCTCATCGTCAAGAAGAGTAGAGAAATAAAAGTCTTATAGTGGTTTCCTTAGGGAAAGGAAAGAAAATGTAGTGGAGAAATAGCACATCTAAGTTGGAGGAAATAGTTGCTATTTTGATTTTTATATAAAAAGAGAAAAATAAGTGTTTAAGAGTGTTGGAAAAGAGAAGATAATTACTGGTAGATGAAAATGTACAGAATTTCAAATTAAACATGGGAAAAGAGCAAAGCAGCAAAAACAAGGAAAAGGAATAACAGTAAACAACAACAAAACAAAAAAAACAGATGTGTAAACATGGAGTAAGAAGTAAGAAATAAAGTCTTTCAATTGTTGCATTATATATTCTTGTCTGAATTCTTTAATTGAAAGATAGAAATGGAAAGATTAGGGTAAAGTGGTTCAGTGAAACACACTCATAGTGATAAAGAAAGTTTTAAAATAAAAGGATGAACATGAGAGACCAGGTAAAGGCAAAGAAAAAGAGGAAAGTGGCAATATTATTAGATGAGGTAGAACTTAAAAGTATTAAATACATCTGTGTGACAAAAGAGCGAGTTAGATCTACGTCACTTTTCCTGGTGAGATCTCCATACATAAGTATGAAATGGTAGATGTGGAGAATGTAATACGAAAACGATTTTTGTAACACAAAAATAAAACAAACCCTCAAACCAGGTGAGTGTGTGTGTGTGTGTGTGTGTGTGTGTGTATGTGTCTGTGTCTGTTTTCGAAATGTGTATATTCTATGAACATGGAGAAAGTTGAGAAAAGAAGAGTGCCAGTGTTTAATACAGACTTCCTAAAATGGGTTGGGTCAGGTTGTGCAGGATCAGGTCAAGGTGAGGCTGGAGGAAGAAGAAAGACTCAGTAACACCAAACTTGGAGCAAATGGACTGATAAAAACCACCACCACCACCACCTTCAATAAAAACAGATCTTTCTTAAGAAGGCCTGGATCATGGAGGACAGCTTGAGGAGGATGGAATCAACAAGCCCACAGGGCTCAGTCCTACAACTGACCCTTAACTTCTTGCTTAGGCATACTGCTCGGGAGAAGGATACATTCTTTGATATTTGATGGTTTATGTGTGTGTGTAAACAGAAAACCACATAGTTAACATTTAAAAAAATTTAAAAAAGAATAAAAAGGTATGGTTGATTCCAATAAAATTTGCTTGCCCTGTAAACTGTGATCTAGGAAGCCTTCAAAATGTCCTAGATGAATATATATTAAGGAGTGTTACTAAGTCGATTTTCCAGACCCTGATTTCACAAGGGCTGATGTTTGGTCACACTGATTAAGCATAAAGAGAATAGCACTATACCCTCAACACTTGGGATCTGTACTCTGTCCTTTTCCCTGACATATCCTTTGCGGAAGATTAGTTTTGAAGAGCCAGACACAAGCATAAAGGTTTTCTTGTTGTTACCCAGAACCTAGATAATTATTTTAAGGGTATTCTGCAAAGGTCTGGAGTCACCTTTATATGGTGGTTGTAAATAAAAGACAATGTAGTATGTAAAATCTTGGTAATTCAGATTTTTTCTGTATGTTTCAGTATCTGAGAAATGTGACCATGACTGATATAAATATCGGAGTAACTTTGTGATATAATTAGATAAGTTCGTCAGAGGTGATTTTCTTGTTTTCCACAGCTACAGGAGGAAGCCAGCCAAAATGCCCTCTGTTTAGGGAAACCCACATGATGGATTCATGAACATGAGACAATAAGTTCATGTACAGAGGGCTGGATTGATTATAAGATTGATGTTGGTGAGTACATTTATAACTTAAGTGTGTAAATGTAACTTCTGATAACAATTTTATTTAAATTTGAATAGTTATAATTTCCTGTAACAAATGTTTCATATAGTTTGGTCATCAAAAGCTTTATTGTTAAAAGTTACATTTGTTTGTGATTAAACAAAAAGGTTAGTTAAGCAGTTGACTATTAAAGAGAGGTGCTTTAATCATGAAAATAGGAAACAGAGCTTGTACAGAATTAAAGTTAACTAAGCAATTGTCCCTTCTGGCTAATCTCTGTATTTGACTAATCTCTGTGGCAGGTCCCTTGCTCTCTGGTTTATATTTGGGTTCTACCAAGGAGAGGTAGAGGCAGAATATTGGAGGCTGGGAGTAGAGTGAGTTTCAGTATTCACTCTTCCAGCTCCTGCCCTGCCCTGTTGCCACAAATTGGCTGCGTTTGTCTCTGGAAGTCAAGGACTCCTGTGTAGCAGCCCTTTCCATACACAATCCTCTCCAGCAATCACCCTTCCCTTTCCCCTTTCTGACCTGGAGGTGGTAATTTTTCCTTGCTCTAGCCCTAGACTTTTGTGCCCTGCTTACAGTTTTGCATATAGACCCATTATTGAACTTTCCTCACTACTCAACTGGTGCCAAATATTTATTGTTGGGACTCTACCTGATTGATAGAATATCCTATAAAGTTCTCTTCTGTAGCTTGCTCAGAAGTGCAATTTCAACCCAGGACTTTCCTAATTATGTCAACAGGATTCTTCTTCTCAAAAGTAATCTCATCAAACACAATTGTCCTACATTTTCGCAGTCCAAGTCTATCAAAGAAATTAAAGTTTACTAATTCTGCTCTCCACAATGATATCCTGTTTTGTAAGTTCATAAACAAGGACAATTCAATTATGATGTGGATATTAAGATTTATGCATCTCATTACTGTGTATGTTCCCAGCTTTGCTCCTGTATATTTAGACTGTGGAATTGATGTTTTGATATATTCTGGCATGGTGAGTCTTTAAGAACATCCTCAGTGGGTCTAAGTAACGATGATATATCACTTGGTTCTTACATGTGCAGGTGAGAGCTCCGTGGTAGCCTCTTGGGGTGAACAGGAAGATGTGTGTGTGTGTGTGTGTGTGTGTGTGTGTGTGTGTGTGTACTGCTATCTCTAAAGGAGAAGGATGTCCAAGCCTATGTGTTCTGGATGGCAATGGGGAGTGACTCTCCTCACCAATTAAGAATTCAGGGACACGTGAAGTTTTGAGTTCCTAGATAGTGAACTAGGGAGTCTCACCTGCTCCATACTCTTCAGTGCAGTTAATGACAGAGAGGTATTTCTCAAACCCAGAAAATGCAAAAGAGCTTAATGGAAAATAACCAACTACTAATGGTGAATAACCTGCCGGCCCAACACGCAAATCTCTGAGGGACTGATGTGAATCTTAATCTTCAGGCTTGCTCATGTATAGGAAAAATTTCAGCCAATAAAATGCAACTGACTGGACCATGATTGGGATATAACATCTTCTTGACATGAAACATGTTGGAGGATTTCTGGATATTATTTTGGACCACTTGATTCACATGGTACCGCTCAGTGATGGTGTCTTTTTCCAGAGGCTCTGTTCAGAGATGGGGAGGTGAGGAAGGACATGGAGGTGTCCTGGCTCTCATAATAGGCTTCCTTTGAAGATGACGGTGTAATGAACAGGAGAAGTGTGGAGACCCAACGCAATTTCCCTCTGGATAAAACAAGAAATGAGGCCTGGACTTAAATGTGAATTGAATAAGTGAGGCAGCGGGTCTCATGGGGTCTTTGGCTCCCTGGCAACATGTGAAGAGTATTCAGACAGCCTCCATGTAAACCTCAGAATCCTTCCATACTGTGTGTAATGGTAATGGAGCAGAGTGTTAGAAATATAAAATAGGAAATTCATTCAGCGGTCATGGTGGCATACTCGTGTCCTCAACCCAGTTTCCTGAAGCATTCAGTGCCCATGGGAATCTGTGCTTATTGATGGTGGGAGCTTTAATAAACATCCTCAGTCTGTAAACAGGTTTCTCTGTTGGTGCAATTGGCATTTTTGATTTCTAAAAACATTTCCAAAATTACTGCTCATGGCCTTGGAGCACTTGGGGACAAAAACAGTGACCATATAAAACATTTTGTGTTATGAGCTCACATCTTCGGAATGCTTGATGTTCTTGGGCAGCATTTACTGAATTTCCTAATCTTTTAGAAGCTTCAGTCAGTCAGGAAAAAGACAGCAGGAGGGCACATTTCCGTGTGTTACTATTCCTAACAGTTTTAGATATTTTCTCCAGAGAAATTGATGATCCTTTGGCAGATAGTAGATAATTAATCATCATCCCAACCTTACAGAGGAGAAAAAGTTCTCTGATTTAACAGATGGTGGACATGTTACCACAGATGGAGATGAAACTGGATCTTGGAGAGGTACCAGAGAGCTTGTTTCATGACAAGTTGAAGAACTTTAGCTACTAGATACTTACGGCACTGGTGGCGGCAGCTGCAGCTTCCAGGAAAGATTGACTTGTTTGTCTTGACATTCTCATTTCAGGATACACAGGACGGTATGAATTTGGGGCAAAAGTGTTCTGACATTTCTCATGCTCTGCATTCTCTCATCTTTCCTGGAAATTCAGCACATGCATTTATCCCATTAGTGGTAAGAGAAAAGGTCCTGATTATCCTCCAGCTCACATGATGTATGTCAGTGGGTTGAAGCAGCAGTGGTGCTGAATTCTCTGCTTAGACTGTACATGTATTTAAGGGTCCTTGAAACATAAGAATGGCCACACTATAAGCAGCTGAGTCTCTTTCTCTAGCTACTGCTCAGGTATGGATTTCTAATTTAAACAATCAACCAACTTAATCCAGGCTACGTATCTCCAAAGAAGAGACTCTGCAAATCCAGCTTCCACTTTCAGTTCTTTGTGATGGCTTGTCTCAATTTTACTGTGTCTATATTTAAATTTGCTTTAAGTTAAACAAAGAAAAATACACATACCTTTTTACCACAAATGTATACATGTACAATAACAGCATCAAAAAACCTAGTTTGAGCTTCAAAGCCTCTTATTCCAGTGCTCTATGTGGCTGCTATTAGGATGGTAAATTGTATGAGAAATGTGGAGAAATGTCAGCATGCTCTAGAGTAAACTACTGCATCCTACTGGCAGGGGGCACTGTGGTAATTTTTCATGTAGGTCCTGTTTCCCTCTGCAGACTGACATTGAAGAAAAATCAAACTCTTGACCTAAAACCCTTTGTCTCTTTTCTCAGGGTCTGGTTAGGATAGCCTAACTATGTATGGAGGAATAGCTGAGCTGAGCCCCCTGTTGAATCATTGCCGATCCAAAGATCCTAAAGATAGGATTGCATATATTGTGACAACAGCAAGGGGCATGAATACTGAAAAAGCAGTATGGGATAGGAATTACAAATGGCTTTAAGAATGGCCAGAGTTGGGATTCAACTCGGGAGGACCATGAGCTTTTGTTGGTGTATGATCTTGAGTAAGCTTTCATTTTCCTCCTTTGTAAAATGGTTTCATTCAGGAAAAAATGTAGATAAAATACTTACCATAGTTCTTGGCCTATAATGAACACTCAATATATAATGTAATGATAATGATGATGGTTACTCTTTTGAATCAGAACCCTGTATTCATTTACAGCATCTTCAACAGAGTTACTGAATATCTAATACTGGGGACTAGGCATGTGCCTGTTGGAAAGCTACATGGGGGGTTGTGTAGGGACTGGATAGAAAATCACCCATCTAGGGTTGGAATATTCTCTTACCATGTCAGTTTGGTCCCTGAATTCTGATTCAAATAACTTCAGTCTACTCTAGGCAGCATCATTGCCCTGGATCAGCCCTTCCCTCTTACTATCCAATCCCTGTTACTATCAAATCCCTGCCTTAGTGCAATAACCGTTTTTCTGCCCCACCCCAGAACATCATACTTCATGGAGGTAGTGAGAGGCTCCTCGGAAGATGGTATTTGAAATAGGATTCTAGGTATACTGAGGTAGACAAGTCTTCTATGTAGAAGATGTATGCTATGGAAAGAAGTTAAATTATGAGTGGTAGAACCATATAATGCATGATGAAGATGCATAGACAAAATGGAAAAAAACAAGCTACTATGATTCCTTTATTCTTGTTCCTGAAATAATTTTATCTAAGCTTCCTTACGTCTGTGTCAGGTTTTCAAAGAGGGAATAAATAAAATTTTTAGCCTAGAATTTTCTCTGTTAACTCTTAGTTACTTGTTTAGGGAACAGTGGACATTCAAATGTTGTGTCTACCTGTGGTATGTACCAGATTCATAGAGGTGGAAGGACTTGGACATGGCTATTCATAGAGCATCTATAAAGGGGACCAAACCTTTGGAATGAGTGAACATTGTGAAAGAGTGAGGAGAATTTCAGAAACTTGGAAGTGTGGCCAAAAAGTTGGAATGCTAGGCAAGATTTTTGAAAGTGAAATTTGAATTAGAATCCCAATTCTATGAATTTTTAAAATTCTTATGATATAGGTTCAGGAGCACAGACGAAAGAGCTCTGGAATCAAATAAAAAAAAGCAGTGAATAGGTTGCACTACCAGGAGAAAAGGACGTGAACAGGATGCAAACCAGGAGAAATTAGTGGGGATACCACTCTTTCAGGTTAGGGAATAACGTAATACTATAAGCCCCTTAACATAAAACTAAGTATCTCCTGTTGAAAGGAAACTAGAATGAAGTGTAATTTTCACTAAAGGAGATCAATAGGTATAACTCTGGGGAAGCTAGAGAAAAACAGAGCCAAAGGCAATGAGAAGAAGGCTAGCATCATCACAGCATTTCCATCTTTGATTTTCTCTAAATGCAATTTACAAAGTATTTTTGGTTACAGATAAGTACCATCACCACCTAGGATACATTAAGCACTTACTACGTTCCAGGACCTGTGCTATTTTACATGCACCATCTCTTTATTCTTTCTAGCAACTCTATAAGTAGATTTCTTTCATCATTTCCATTTAGCAGTTGGGGAAACTGAGTTTCAGAGAAGTTACTATGCCAAGGTCACAGAGCTATAGGTGGAAGAGCGAGAATCCAAAGCCAGTTATGTTAACTACCTTATACTTCCTGATTTAGCTGTAATTTATTGATCTGCACTAAATCAAAATAATCCTTCCTGAAGTAGTCTGATGATTTCCTTTCCACTGGTAATTCAAGCCTACTCAAGGAAAATGAAGAGATATGAAAAGACATAAGCAGCACCAATTTCATCGATTATTTAATTATACAAATACTGAGCATCTACTCTGCCCTAAACATTGAGTAAGACAATGAAAGGGATTCACCAATGTATGAAACACTCTCCCTAGGCTCAAGGAATCTATAATCTAGTTGGGACAATAAGGAAAACACCATAATAACATAATGAAGGTCATAGATGTCACAGCTGTACAGTCAAGCAAACCAAATACTATAGGAGTCTGAGGAAAGGAGGCCCCTTTGATATTGGAGATGACTGCATGGGCAAGGGAGCAGTTCAGCTAGGTCTTCATAGTGTTACATTAAAAATCAACTTATCCAAGTTTGGTGCTTTCTGCCTGTACCAGGGTCATCTAGAGGGGTGCCCAAGACATAGTAGAACTCAATAAATATTTTGTATTAAAAGAATGAGCCAATGAATGGTATCTATTGACCATTTAGCTTATATACTTTTTGGAACAAATTTATGGCCACAGACATATCATTCCATCTGCACAACTGTTATGTATTATTTTAAAACTAATGACATTTAACATCAATTCTTTTAATCCAACCATCTTCTAGTATTTGCAGTTCTTGTAAGGGGCTTTCAAAACAAAGTTGGAAATTGAACGACAAAACAACTCTGATGTGGAAAAGCAATGCAAAGTGTTTTGAATTAGACTCATTAAATTGTGCGTATCTGTATTTTCTCACAAGTGGAAGCTTGCAAAATCTTGTAGACACAGTTTGTGTTTGTTCCTATCCTGTTGAAAGAGACTCAAAATAAACATAAAATTTTTGTCTTTAGGAAAACAATTTTCATATATGATTCTCTACTAATTTTAAAAAGCTTAAGTCTCCTCTCTTTCTGTCTCAAGGCAACTGCATTAGTTATCTATTGCTATGTAACAAATTACCCTAAAGCTTAGCTGCTTTAAAGAACAAGCCTTTACTTATGCCACAGTTTCTGTGGGTCAGGAATCTGAAAGCAGCTTAGCTAGGTGGTTCTAACTTGGGGTCTTTCATGATGTTGCAGTTAAGATGTCAGCCTGTCAGCCAGGGCTGCAGTAATCTGAAGGTTTGGGGCTGCAGCATTTACTTCCAGACTCATTTACATGACTGTTGGTAGCATGCCTCAGTTCATCACTGCTCTTGGCTGGAGGCCTCAGTTCCTTGCCATGTGAACCTCCCCATAGAGAAGCTACAACGGGGCAGAAGCTAGCTTCCTCAGAATGAGCAATCCACAAGAGAGAGAGAAAAAGATGGAGGCCTATCATTTTTATCTAGTTCCTGAAATATCACACCTTCACTTTCAGTTTATTCTATTCATTAGAAAGGAATCACTAAGTCCAGCCTCCACTCAAGGAGAGGGAAAATGAAGGAGAGGAGGAGAATCAAAGAATTTGGGCACATATGTTTAAAACCACCACAGCAGCATATTTATACTTGTCTGTATTTTCCTTTTGTTTAATACATGAGCAAAAAAATTTTTTCTTTTGAAAAGAGTGATGTATATTTTGATATATAGCTCTCTCCATCATATGAATGGATTGATCTGATGATATTGGAATATTCTGAAGGATATTTTAAGAAATAGAAATGTCTGAAACTCATTGCTCTGTTGACTATACAAATACTTATTATGCTAAATCAGGAATAGCTGTGCTACATTGAACAACTAGTTTGTTTTTACCTTTTGAGCCCCATGAATCTTTTAAATTACCAGGGTTTATTTCCTCCTCATACTACTTGCAAGAAGATTGAGTCAAATTTTGACCCAAGTTTAGTATAATTATAAATATTATTATATGTCTTAAGAACTAATATCAGATCTAGCTTCCTCTATGTTCCCTTCCATAATTTGCTCTTATCCCAATTTTCTTACTCTTATTTTTTTTTGTAAATTTATCTTACTGTTCAGCATGCAGTTTTGACAATGACCTTGTATCCTTTTTAGAACAAGACAGACAATAAATAAACAAATGTGTGTAATAATGGCTGTCATTTATTGTTTATTACGTGTAAATTGTGTTTGGACATTATTTAATTTAATGTTCATAAATATTCTTTGATGTGGGTGTTCCGATTTGCTAATGCTGCACTTTTGCAAAACACCAGAAATGGATTGGCTTTTATAAAGGGGGTTTATTTGGTTACAAAATTATAGTCTAAAGGCCATAAAGTGTCCAAGGTAAAGCATCAACAAAGGATACCTGCACTGAAGGATGGCTAATGGTGTCCGGAAAATCTCTGTTAGCTGGGAAAATATGTGGCTGGCGTCCATTTCAGAATTCTGGTTTCAAAATGGCTTTCTCCCAGGATATTCCTCTCTCAGCTACTGTGCATTCTTCAAAGTGTCCCTCTTGGCTGTAGCAAGCCCGCTCCTTCTGTCTGAGCTTATATAGTGCTCTAGTAAACTAATGAAGGCCTACGCTGAATGGGCAGGGCCACACCTCCATGGAAATACTGAACCAATAGGTTCCAACCTAATCCACACTAATATGTCTGCCCCCATAAGATTGCATTAAAGAATATGGCTTTTTTCTGGGGGACATAATATACACACCCCAGCACAGTGGGTAACATTACCCCCATTTACAGATGATGCAGCAAAGTTAAAGACAGCTAGTAATTGTCAGGACCAGGATTCAAACTCTTATCTTTCTGACTTCCAAGTCCTCCCTCCCACCCCACCAACCCAAAACACACATAACTAAATGGACAAGATGCACTTTCCTTCAGCCTCATCCTCTTTCCCAATGAAGTTCTCTCTGTAGTCACTGCTGATCAGTCCTGCTTGGTGCAGGTGGAGACATTAAGGTGCTGTCTTGGGGCCACATGCTTGAATGAAAAACTTCCTTTTAGTGGTATGAGAGGATAACCTTTCCCACTATTTTCTATGCCATGCAATAGCCCACAAAACAAAGCAAAACAAAACAATAGTGCTAGTGGAATGTAGACTGAGATTTATGTTTTGGGAAGGAGCAAATAGCTTTGTGGACTTGGGATCCTTGACAAATATCTTTGAGGGCTATAGGATTTCCCTTTACATTTATGTATTTGTACTTCAGGATTAAGATTAGTATTTCACTTGATATGCCATCCTACTGCCAAAACAAAACTATGGCTTTCTTCCTGTTTCAAATTAAAATCGATACAAATTACTGAGCCACATTTCTACCTGCATGAATAAACTAATGATCTAAAATCAGATCTGAAATCAGAGGGAAGGGTGGGGTGGTGCATAGTTTAATTGATTTGTTGGCTGATGAGGGCAGAGAATCAAGTTGATGATATTCAAAGTCATATTTTGCTTTCAGTCTACTCTCGTAAAGGCGAGAGACTTTTTTTCACTGTCAGATTTTCCAGATGAGTAGCTTATCAAGTAGTCTGTTCAATCCATTTTATGCCAGGTTGACTGGGATGGGAGCCCTTGGTAGGCATTTACTCTGAGCTGTATGGGATCTGTAATATTTTTCTATTGACTTGGCTCAGGGGAAACTCAATTTATTTAGCATTGGAGCATGAGCCTTGATTGATTGTGGCTCCTGTGACATTCGCTTCATGTAGAGGGTGTTCTGTTTTAGATCCTGGAATATGAGTGCATATTTGAAGCTCTTATACAAATAGCTTATATTTTTATAGCAATCCTATCCCCACCCTCCCCCTGCTTTTTTTTTTTTTTTTTTTGTCTGTCAAAATTAAATACTTTTAGAAGTTTTTGGTTTAGTAGAATGCCAAGGAGTATCATAGACGTTGAATAGAAAAGTAGAAAGCAAGTTTTAAGGATTGAGGTAGTACTAATTAGAAGTATTTCTCCAAAGTAAAACAACTGTGCTATGCTCAGATCTCTGAAATTGTAAGAGAAATTGTCTTGTCAGGAAATGGCTAGAAAATGCAAAAGAATTCTTAGGGAATATCTAAGAAAGGAATTGACTGGGGGGTTGATTTTTCTACATCTTTTCTGGACCCCATTCTTTGTTTAAATTTGAAATTTATAATTGCTGAAATATTAGGGCCAACAAAAAAAAAGAATTCATCTGATACAACCAAATAATTGAAGCAAAATTAGGATTGGTAATTAAAAAATTCAAGTACTTCCTTAAATTCCTCTTGTTACCTAAACTAGCATTGAGAAAACCAACAATTCTGTATTAGTGTAGAGTTTCTGGGATACAACAAACTTACAATGCCAAAGATTTTAGGACATTCATTTATTAATTCATTCACCAAATATTTACTTACTACTTACTCTGCACCAAACAGTGTTTTAGGCACTTGGGATACAGAAGCTGAAAAAAGAAAAGAAAGAAGCAAACAAAACACTGTATTTAAGGAGAGAGACAGTTTATTAAATAAGTGAATATGTAGTTTGTTGGATAGCGGTGAAGTGCTAAAGAGGAAAAGCAGGGAAGCTGGATAGGAAGTATTAGGGGTGGGGGTGGGGGGTTGTAAGTTTAGATTCTGTGGCCAGAGAAGCCTTCATTGATAACATTTGAGGGCATTTGAGTAGAGTCCTGCTGGGAGGGAAAGAGTAAACTAGGTCAAGATCTAGAGGAGTCAGTTTCCAGGCAAAATAATAGCAGTGCTTAGACCCTGAGGTGACAGTCTTCCTGGCTGTTGGTGAAACAGAAGGTAAGGAGGCCAGTGTGGCTGGAGCACATAAACGAAAGGAGGGTCATGAGAGATGAGTTAGAGAGATAACAGTTGGGGGGCAGGAGATAGATCCTATAGGGCCTTGTATGTCATAGCAAAGACTTCCGTTGTTACTGTAAGTCAGAGATTTGTAACTCCAGCACAACTGACATTTTGTTGCATGGGCTCTCTTGTGCGTTGTAAGATGTGTAGCAGCATCTCTGACCTCTATCCATAGACGCCAGTAGCACCTCTCCAGTGTGACAATCCAAATTGTCTCTAGACCTTGCTAAATTCCCCCAGGAGGCAATGTGTGAGTGTGTACTCCCCCCACCCCCATCACTTGAGAACCATTGATTTAACTGATGTGAGAAACCACTGGAGAGTTTTGAATGGACGGGTGCACAAACTTTTTACTTTAATATGATTACTCTGGCTGCTAATTTTAGTATAACCTGGAGGGAACAAGGGAAGTTATACAGTGTTTCTACAATTCAGTAGATTCTGAGTTGGCATTTTAAAAGTGGACATTACCAGTGGGAATTCTGTTGCCATACGTCAAGGATCCCTACTGGTAAAATATCTGACTTGCTCAATAGTTAAAGGAAATTCACAGCAATGATATGAAATCCAAATATGACATGTCTCTTCCCCATTCCAAAATAGAAACTTAAAATTTAAAATCTCCCTTCAGATTACAAAAGTATCAGTAAACAAAAACAGAAGATTTTTGAAATTAAATGTATAAACATTGGAAAGATTTTCTACTGCAAAAACACCATAAAATTTGGAAAATAAGGCAGTTGATAATCAGGTAATTATATTTGTAATATGTAATATACAAAAGATTAATATTATTAATATACAGATCTCTTCAGAGTTAATGAGGAAAAGAGAAAGACTTCAATAGGAAGAAGGACAAACAGTATAAATAGGAAGTACACACAAACGAGATATAGATTAATAATAAATTTAGAAAAACATTTAATACTCTTAAGAATTACATAAATTCAAATGAGTGAGATACTATTTTTCACCTATCCTACCGGCAAGAAGAAAAGATATTATTTGAGATTTAGAAGAAACAACATGTTCAATTTACATCACCAGGTAAAGAGTAAAATTTTAAACCTTTTGGGAAGACAATCATTAGTATTCTACTTATAGGGATTTTTCCTATGGAAATAATTGGACAAGCGGACAAAGATATATGTATAATCATGTGTTTTGTGGTTATCCCCCAGAAGGTGGGATCAACACCTTGCCCAGAATTGGTTGGAATGCTGAGATTGATGATGCCCCACAAGCACCCAGAGGGGAAGAAAAAGTTTACTATTCACGTAATGGGGCTATCTGGGGAGAGCAGACCAGATACTCAAGCCCATCCAGAATGACTTGAGTGAAGGAGGGGACAGGTGGCTTTGGTTTTAGTTGTGGTTAGGGGATGGGCCGGGCTGGGTGTTTCTGTGCCCAGGACTGTGCTTGCAGAGTTTGAATTTCCTGCCTGCGATGAGGGAGAGAACATCTGGGCTTTCTTACTGGCCTGCCCAGATGTGGGGCATGAGGAAGGGCGGGTCTTGAAAGCCATTGGTGGTCAAACATCAAAAGTGAAGTCAGGCTCTTTATTACAAGTCTCTCCTGATGTCTGATCTATGCCAAAAGATGTACCCTGTCCCATTTAATTGAATCTGACCTTAATTAGGACACCCGTTATGGTGGTCCATGAAGGCCTGCAGCCTGAGGAGGGTAAGACAGATGAAAATTCTGTTGACTTCCCTGTTCAGGAACCCAGTGGTATGTATCTTGAGAAGTAAAGTTAATGCCTTGGTTACTATCAATAATCTCTGGAACCCCAAAGAGAATAAGGGACATCTTGGTGAGGTCTTATATTGTGGTTTTAGTATGTGCAGAGACATATGTGAACTTGCTTTATATTTTGGGTTATCTGTGAGGCAATTGTTCTTTGGTCCTACTGGGACAACCTTAGGTAAGGAATTGTTGCTGTTGCCACTTTCCAGACCAGGTGGCCAGACCACTGGCAGTGGCCCAAAGTCTGTAAAAATGTGCTGACAGGACCAATTGTTGTCCCAACCATCCTCTAGTTCTAGGATGACTGCCTAAAGTTCAGTCAATTGTGCGGACCCTTGGATCTCAGGATGTTCTGGTTAGGAGACAGACAGCCGCTACTTCCCAGATGGCACCAGCACAACTGATGGTGTCACTATCATCTATAAAGTGTACGAATTCCCTTTTCTGACTGCTCAGTTGATCCCCAAATGTTCCTCAATTGGCCATTGGATCTTCTGGAGCGACAGAACCTGACAAGGGACTGAGAACAGGGGAAACCCCTTCTTCCCATAGGTGGGACAGGCCCAAAGGTCCACTTTTGGCTCTATCCTGAGCTGCCATTTCCATTTGAATAAAAGCCTGCAGGGTACTACCCCCATGACCCAAGCCATGCAGTCAGCCATGTGCGGGGAGTCGCAGGCTCAGGCTTGTGAGAGCACCCAAGCTCCAAAAGGGCCCAATATGCCGCCAGATTTGCCTGTCTAGTGGAGTGTAGCACGGGGCCAATTGGGGAAGTCCCCTGCACCAGAGCACATTGGCAACTCATACCTGTTGTGAGTGGTTCACAGACCCCAGAAAGCACAAGAAGAGGTTCCCAAAGCCTCTGCAGTGAAGGAGACTCTGGAAAATGAGTGGGAGTCCCTGTTGTATTGCAATTAGTACAGATTCTAGAGTCCTATGTTGTAAGGTGAGCAAATCAAAATGGGCAAATTTGCAAGTAACAACATGGATTGATTTAAGTAAAATACATAAATGAGAAATATGTTGTCTCCAGAACCCAAAAGTACATAAAGGATGTTGGCCTTTTGTTTTTTTTTTTTTAAATGTGGGTGCTGAGAGGCTTTAATAGTTGTTTTGGACAGTGTCAGGAATGGAGTGGTCCTCAATTGCCCAAACAGTGCCTAGACATTTTAGTGAGGGGTTGGGACCTTGTAATTTGTGGAGGGCAATGACAAGTCCTATTTTGTGAGCCTTATGAATATTTGTATGTCCTGAATGTGTCAAATGAATCTGCTTGGAGGAGGATGTCATCATGCAATGTCATTCCTGTGCTCCTGGAGAAAGTTGGATGCAGTTAGGATCCTGCCTGCAAAGGTCATGGGCAATGGCTGAACTATTGAGGTACCCCGTGGGAAGTCGGGTAACATTTTTTGTGTCCCTTCAAAGGTGCAGGTCAATTGAAGCTGATGGTTTGTTGAAATAGGCCCGGAAAAGCACATAATAGCCAGATCTATAATAGCAAAATATTTTTCAGTTGCTGAATGGATGGAGTTGGAAATCTCAGTAACATAGGGAAAAGGCCTCAACTGGGAGTACCAATGCATTAAGGATGCGCTAATCCACCAATAGGTGCCATTTCGTTTTTTTTAACTAATAGATTATTTTTCAGAATAGTTTTATTTTACCAAAAAATTGAGCACGTGATACAGAGAGTTCCCACATACTCCTCCCCCAAACACTGTTTCCCCTGTTATTAACCTCTTGCATTAGTGTGGTCCAATTGTAAAAATTAACAAACCAATATAGATACATTATTATTGACTAAAGTCCATATTCACTAAGGTTCACTCTTGTGTTTTACAGTATCATACAGCATAGTTTCACAGCCCTAAAAATGCCCCATGCTTCACCTATTCTTCCCTTCCGCCTGAATTCCTGGCAACCATTGATCTTTTTACTGTCTTTATGGTTTTACCTTTTCCAGAATACCAATAGTTGGAATCACAGAGTTTATAGACTTTTCAGACTAGCTTCTTCCACTTAATAATATGCATTTAAGTTTCCTCAGTGTCTTTTTTTTCAGAGAGGTTGTAGATTTATAGAAAAGTCATGTAAAAAATACAATGTTCCCCAAACCCCCTTTTATTGACACTTTGCATTAGTATGGTACCTTTGTTACAATTGCTGAAAGAATATTAAAATATTACAATTAGCTACAGCCTGTGGTTTACATTAGGTGTATTTTTTCCTGTATACCACCTTATTATTAACACTTTGTAATAGGGTCATGCATTTGTTAAGGTTCATGATAGAACATTCTTACATTTGTACTATTAACCACAGTCCATCATCTACAACAGGGATCACTGTGTTATACAGTTTTATCTTCTAACTTTCTTTCTAGTAATACACATGGCCTAAAACTTCCCTTTTCAACCACATTCACCAACATAATTCAATGCTGTTAATTATACTCACAATAATGTGCTAGTATCACCATTGTCCTTTCCCAAACATTTACAATCAACCTAAAGAGAAATTCTGCACAAATTAAGCATCAGCTCTGCTTTCTCTACCCCTGATAACCTATCTCCTAGATTCTGATTCTATGAGTTTGCTTATTATAATTAGTTCATATCAGTAAGATCAAACTATATTTGTCCTTTTGTATCTGGCTTATTTCACTCGAGAGAATGCTCTCAAGTTTCATCCATGTTGTCGCATGCATCAGGACTTCATTCCTTCTTATAGCTGAATAATAGTTCAATATATGTATGTACAACATTTTGTATATCCATTCATTGATTGATAGACAATTGAGTTGCTCCCATCTTTTGGTAATGGCGAATCATTATTGTGAACATCAGTGTGCAAATATCTGTTCAAGCCCTTGCTTTCAGTTCTTCTGGGTATATACCTAGCACTAGCAGCAGGATTGCTGGATCATACGGCAATTCCATGCTTAGTTTCCTGAGGAACTGCCAAACTGTCTTCCTCAGCTATGCCATTTTACATTCCCACCAGCAGTGAATAAGTGTTCCTATTTCTCCATAACCTCTCCAACACTTGCAGTTTTTTTTTGTTTTTTTTTTTTTGATAGTAGCCATTCTAGCAGGTTTGAAATGATATCTCATTTTGGTTTTGATTTGCATTTTCCTAATATCTAGTGAAGATGAGCATCTTTTCATGTGTGTTTTAGCCATTTGTATTTCCTCTTTGGAAAAATGTCTGTTCAAGTCTTTTGCCCATTTTTTAAAATTGGGTAGTTTGTCTTTTTATTGTTGAGTTGTAGTATTTCTTTATATATTCTGGATAGTAAACCCTTATTAGATATGTGGTTTCCAAATATTTTCTCCCATTGAATAGGTTGTCTTTTCATTTACATGACAAAGACTTTTGCACAAAAGTTTTTAATTTTGATAAGTGCCCATTTATCTACTTTTTCTTTTGTAACATGTGCTTTGGGTGTAAAGTCTAAGAAATCATTGCCTACCACAAGATCTTTAAGATCCTTCTCTACATTTTCTTCTGTGAGTTTGATGGTCCTGGTGCTTATATTAAGGTCTTTGATCCATTTTGAGTTAATTTTTTTATAAAGTGCGAGATAGGGGTCCTCTTTCATTCTTTTGCATAAGGATATCCAATTCTCTCAGCACCATTTGTTGAAAAGACTATTCTGTCCCAGTTGAGTGGACTTGGTAGCCTTGTCAAGATCAATTGTCCATAGATGTGAGGGTCTATTTCTGAAACTTCAATTCAATTCCATTGGTCAATATATCTGTTTTTATGCCAGTATCATGGTATTTTGACCAGTATTGCTATGTAATATGCTTTAAAGTCAGGAAGTGTGAGTCCTCCAACTTCTTTCTTCTTTTTTCAAGATGGTTTTGGCTAATTGAGGCACCTTACCCTTCTGAATAAATTTGATAATTTGATTTTTCCATTTTTGCAAAGTGGGCTGTTGGAATTTTGATTGGGATTGTGTTTAATCTTTAATCCATTTGAGTACAATTGACGTCTTAACAGTATTTGGTTTTTCAATCCATGAATATAGAATGTCTTTCTATTTATTTAGGTCTTCTATGATTTCTTTAAGCAATGTTTTGTAGTTTTGGTATACAAGTTCTTTATATCCTTGGTTGAATCTGTTCCTAGATATCTGATTCTTTTAATTGCTATTGTAAATGGAATTGTTTTCTTGATTTCCTTCTCATATTGTTCATTACTGGAGTATAGAAACACTACTGATTTTTGTGTGTTGATCTTGTATCCTGCCCTTTCCTGAACTCACTTATTAGCTCTGGTATCTTTGTTGTAGGATTTTTTTGAATTGCTATAAATATGGTCATGTGAACTGCAAATATTGAATGTTTTACTTCTTCCTTTCTAATTTTTATATCCTTTATTTCTTTTTCTTGCCTAATTACTCTAGCCAGAACTTCTAGCACAATATTGAATAAGTGGTGACAAGGGCATCCTTGTCTTGTTCCAGATCTTACAGTGAAAGCTTCAGTCTTTCACCACTGAATGTGAGGTTAGCTGTGGGTTTTTCATATATTACTTTTATCATGTTGAGGAAGTTTCCTTTTATTCCTGTCTTTCAAAGTGTTTTTATCAAGAAAGATTGCTGGATTTTGTCAAATGTCTCTTCTGTGTCTATCAAGATGATCATGTGGTTTTCCCCCCTTGATTTGTTAATGTTGTATATGTGCCAGTTTAGAAATATGTCACCCCAAAAGCCATACTCTTTAATGCAATCTTGTGGGGGCAGATTTATTAATCTTTCTGATTATGGTGTGATCTCTTGATTGAGTGTTTCTATGTTCAGCATGGGTCTTGATTAGTTTACTGGAGGCCTTTAAAAAGAGCCACACAGGCCCAGACACTTGCTGATGCTTGGAGTCGCTAAGACATGCTAGCCAGAGTTTGTTCTGGAGAAACTAAGAGAGACAAATCCAGAAACATTTTATAGAATGCCATTTTGAAATGCAGGAGCTGAAACACAACCTGGGACAAGCAGACACCAGCCACATACCTTCCCAGCTGACAGAGGTTCTCCGGATGCCATTGGCCATTCTTCAGTGAAGGTATCTTCTTGTTGATGCCTTTGTTTGGACACTTTTATGGCCTTAGAAATGTAAATTTGCAACTTAATAAAACCCTGTTATAAAAGCCAATTTATTTCTGGTATTTTGCATAATGGCAGCTCTAGCAAACTGAAACAGATTTTGGTATCAGAGAAGTGGAATGCTACTGAGCTTGAAAATACCAAACATGTTGGAGTGACTTTTTAAATGGATAACGGGAAGATTCAGGGACAATTGTGAGACGCTTGATAGAAAAGGCCTAGATTGCTTTGAAGAGACTGTTAGTAGAATATCTAAAGATACTTCTAATGAGGACTTAAACAGAAATGATTAATGTGTCATTGCCAACTGTAAGAAAGGTGATCTTTGTTTTAAAGTGGCAGAGAATTTGGCAAAATTGTGTTCTGCTGCAGATGGAAGGCAGCATTTGAAAGCGATGAGCTGGGATACTTAGCTGAAGAGATTTCAAAAATAAGGTTGAAAATGCAGCCTGGCTTCTCCTTGCAGCTTCAAGTAAAATGCTAGAGGAAAGACATAAGCTAATAACTGAAGTATTGGGTACAAAGAAACCAGAAATTGATGGTCTGGCAAATTCTGGGCTTCCAAAAAGTGAAACCCCAAAGGCTACAGCACCACATGAGGATTTAATGAAATTTGGAACCAGCCAGCCATTTCAGTTACAAGCCTGGATTGGAGATGGAGTTATCCAGAACGGATTTGTGGAAAGTCCTATTGTCTGACAGTTTTGACCCCTGTAAGCTGCATGCCAAGACAACAAATTTTTTGCGAGATCTGTATAGATGGTTCTCCTGTTGGTCTGGACTGAGGGGACAGAGAAGGAACAAAATGAAGGAAAATTTTTGTTAAAGACAGAACCATGAAAATTGAGGTCTGGAGTCAAGAAATCTCAGGCAAGGAGAACAGAGCAATCCATGCACATGAAAAGGGTGTTTGCCCTGGAGGCAGAGGGCAGGTCTTCTGCCTAGATGCTCAGGAAGCGTGCTGCCACCCCAGGCCTCAGAGAGGGTGGAGCACTCCCTGGGGATTGGGGAGAGCCTGGCCACCACCCCACTATTTGGAGAGGGGAGAACCTTTACCCCACAGAGGCAGAGTCCAGGTGGCACCCTGATGTTTGAGGAGGGTGTGGCTGAGAAGAAGGTGGTCTCTCCAGTGTGTGGCTATGTTGGAACACTCACCCCAGCATTTGGAGAGAAAAGGACTGCTGCGAAAGCCCTTGGAAAGGGTTGTCCTCCTGCTCTCTCAAGCCTCAAGGATAAAACATCATTCTATAAATGACTCATAGACTTTGAAATCTAATGGAGTTTGTCCCCACAGGTTTTAGGAACTGTTTCTGTCCTGTGAACCGTGTTTTCCTTTCCATTTCTCCCTATGGTAATGGAAACATTTATCCAATGACTGTCCCTCCTTTGTATATTGGTAGCAGATAACTTGTTCTGAGTTTCACAGGTCCACAACCAGAGGGGAATTTTGCCTTAGGGCAGACCAATGCAATGGCACTCTGATGAGGGAGAGTTTAGGCCCCCTGGTTAAGGACAGGCATAATTTTTTGTCTTCAATTTTGTGTTTATTAACTCTCACAAGAGCATAGGAGGAGTACCTTGCTTAAATTAGATGTATCCCCAATTACAATTGTAATTTGAACCCCAGTACTGAGTAAGCCCATGAAGTTCAACTGATACGTTTCAGCAAATGTTGAAGATAACCTTGCACCTAGATTGTAGAAGAGTAAAAGATGTTTGCTACCCTTTCTATATTTCTGTAACATGAGTTCTTTTGATAAGTTTTGTGTTCTTAATTGGGTGAAATAGCAGACCTCTGTTTTAGTTTCTGTTTATCCTTCTGTATCAAGGTTTGCTTGTTTGTTTAGTTAGTTAGTTATTGGCCATACCTCAGGAGGATGAGTCCTTTCTACCTTGCTTATATTTGTAGTTTTTTTTTTTTTTTCCTGCAGAGACTTCAAATTCAATATTGTCAGCGTTAGGGCATCCCCTCATGGTGATTGTTACTTTACTGGTTTTAAAGATTGTGCTGGTTTGGAGTTGTTATGGACCCCAGAAAGCCATGTTCTTTTATTCCAATCTTGTGTGGTGGGATATTTGATTAGATTATTTCTATGAAAATGTGACCCCGCCCATTCAGGGTGGTTCTTAATTAGATCACTGGAGTCCTTAAAAGAGCTGAGAGCCCACACAGACCCAGATGCAGAGAGATGCTTGGAGATGCAGATAGAAAGATGTTTGGAGATACTAGCTAAGAGATGAAGCCCAGAGTTTGCCCCGGAGAAGCTAAGAGAGAAATGCCCTGGAAGAACAAGCAAGAATGCACAGGAGCTGAGAGAGAGAAGCTAAGAGAGATAGAAGCCCAGAGAAATTTTGGGGAAATCAATTTTGAAACCAGAACCCAGGAGCAAAGGACTAGCAGATGCCTGCCTTCCAGCTGACAGAGGTATCTGGACACCATTGGCCTTTCTTCAGTGAAGATATCCTCTTGTTGGTGCCTAAGTTTGGATACTTTTGTGGCATTAGGACTGTAAATTTGTAAGCTAATAAATTGCCTTTATAAAAGCCAATCCATTTTTGGTATTTTGCATAATGGCAGCTTTAGCAAACTGGAACAAGGATCCTGAGCTAGAGGCAAGTTTGAAAATCCCTTGGCATTTTGATAAGCCCTGACACTCAAATGAACTGTTTTTGTAGGTGTGTTTCACAGCTGTCCTATAGGGTGTTGCTGCCCTCCTCCTCTTTAAGAGGGAGGAGGATAAAGCATTTAGAGCTGCTTTTCATAAGGGTCTGTGCCATAGAGGAGCCAGGGATGTTTTCTCTCTATCATCCTGAGAATTAGGGCATTTGTTCTGACAGAGCCCTGCACAGCAGTGGCAGCAGGCATTTAAGGCCGCAGAGGGTCCTAATGAGCCATTTCCTCATCTGCTCTCCACATGGTGATTCCTATTCCTCATTGAGCAGCCACCCCATTGGCCTGCATGGCATAGAGTATCCCTGAACACTCTATAGTATGTGGGTAAGTGCCTGGTTGAGACACACAATGAGTGGTCTCAGAAGAGTCATCCCTGAGCCTAGCATCAATTATGGCTTGTGCTGGAATAGAGACACGTGGTACAATTTGAGACACATGGATGGGTCTGGGCTAGGACACATGACCCACGTCCATTTAAGTAGGCCCCCAATCCCATACTCCAGTCCTTAAATAGCACTTATTGAAACCTGTGACTCTGGTTGGTTAAATTCATAACAGATGTTTGGTAAGATTCAGCGCAACTCAAAGTATAAACTCACCACCAGGCATCAGCCTAGCTCAAAGTGCATGCTCATAGCAGGCAACAGAGTCAGTTAGCAAGCCAAAAGCAAGGGAAAAAAATCCCGAAGGTGGTAGTTATTCCCTAGATCATCTGCCCATAGCAGTTGTTTTGTGGTTGTCCTGTAGAGGGTAGGATTAACCCCTCGCTGAAAATTGGCTCAGATATTGAGTATGATGATGCCACACATGCACTGTGATGTTATGTAAACTTGTATTACTTAAATAAGGAAACTTTTGGGGGAGAGGAGGGCAGATACCCACGCCCATCTGGCATGGCTTGAACAAAGGGAAGGATGAGTGGCTTTGTTTTCTGTCATGATCAGGGAGTGGACCTGGAGTGATAGTTTCTGCATGCAGGTCCAAGTTAACATGGTTTGAACTTCCTTGTGTGTGTCAAAGGAGTAAGCACCCAGGCTTTGTTATGGGTCGCCCAGATGTAGGGCAAGAGAAGGAGGGCCAGGAAATGCTGCTGGTGGTCAAACATCTAAAATGAAGTTACACTCTATTGAAGTATGTTTATCATGATTCTGTTTATACTGACAAAGAACTAGAACCAACCTAAATACCCAAGGAGAGGACTGGGTAAATGATTTTGTAGATCCATGCAAGGGAATATGGTGGGGCCAGAAATGTTATTAGGTGAGGAATGTAAGTAATGCAAAGGGTGTGCAGCGTGATTCCATTTTTGTGTATATACACACAGATATCTAAAAACACACACAATGGAAATATACACAAACCCAGCTAGAAGGAAATACACTAAAATGTTCACAGTGATTATATTTGGTGGTAGAGTTAAAAAAGTTTTTATTCTAATTTTAATTGTTTGTTTATTTGTATTTTCATATAATGTATATTAGAGTTGTAATGGTTTTTTTAAAAATAAGGCTTTTTGTGGAAACCGTTCTATTTTAGATCTTTGGTTTTATGTAATTTCCAGTGATGGGGCCAAACATAGAGTCTCGGTGTAAGTTGGTGGTTTCCAGCCTGTGTTCATCATTTTGCTTGGTCTAGTTTAAGGATGATCCAGATGGCCAAATATGCTATGTGGAGTAAATAGCTTTGCTGCATGGTCTGCTTAATTTTCATTTACCATGGTTCAGAGCATCTTGAATTACTTTTATATTTACTTCATAAGTGTGTAAAATCCTCAAATTTCAGAGGTAGAAAGATGTAGGAAAATTCAGAGTTCCTACAGTAAATTACCTCCATCTCCATTTTTTAGTGCCTTGCCTAGAAAATGATAACATCTTTATAATAAAACTATTGGATTCTGAGGACTGAATAGGGTGAGAATTTGTTCCATCATGATTACTTCATTATTAAAGCAAATAAGTTTTAGAGAAAATGAACATTTCATGGCACAAATGAAGGATGGTAAATGAGCCTATTAAAAACTACTTGGCATGTTTGAAAACAGCATATCTTTCTATTGAAACAAATATTATTTCTTTTTAAATGAAAGGTCAAAAACATTTATGTTTATGCTTTTTAAAGTGTTAATACTAATTTCTTAATCATAGCCACTGAGAAAAGAAAATTTCTCTTATATTTAAAAGTTGGCTTAGCAGGAAATCTAAAATTAAGAAATCTTTATTAAGTGGCAATTACTTTCACATCAGAATACTAACGACAGATGTAACAAATAATGACCCTTGTCTAGTGGGTGATACTGCAGTCTTCTAAATCTTCCCAAAAAGAGAAAGGCTTCTTGGATTCAAAACTCTTTGGCAATAAATGTATTTATTGCATTATAATTATTTTAAAATTGATAATTTATATAATAAAAGTTCCCATTTAAATATACTAGTTCATAAATCAGAAAATTTATTCTCCAATTGCCCAAAATAAAGAATTTATGTAATGTAGTTTCCAGAGAGATTTCATTTTCAGAAGACATTGGTTTCACAAATTTTGGTATTGACACTTTAAGGTTCTTTATTATTGTTAATATATTCTTTATGTCTATAAATGAATCTAATATTCACGTTATATCTCTAGGCCATTCATTTATGAATATAGCACATACACAACACAGTCAGACATTTTTCTATTGCATCTGGATGGCTATGGCTTAACTGTGACAATGATGGGCTGCTTAGACTTGCCATTTACTATTGAGATAGGTGCAGAAATATTAGAAAAAAGGAATAAATATTGCCTTTTCTCTACAGTGGCATAAGTGAGTGGCATAAGACTGGGTGGAGAAAAAGCATTCATTTCTTGTCTTTTATGTGCCACACAAAACAAGAATGTTACCCACATTGTTCATTCATTCATTGCCTTTTCAACTCCTATTGAGCATCCAGTCTGTGCCAGCCTTAAGTTCCCTATGGTCTCTTCCTTGATGGAATTTATACTTACCTATATATTTTAAGCCTCATTATAACTCTTCAAAACAAGCATTTGTAATCAACCAATGGGCAGAGCTGTCTTCCCCTTCATTTTCTCAGCCTCCCTTGTAGCTGGGGACAGACGGACATGTCCTTTTTCCAGGGGTGGCCATGGCATCTGAGAGGCAAGCTAAGGTGTCTGCTGGGAGTAGCTACTGTGGGGTAGTCAGCCTCTGAGCCTGGTTCTCTGGCTTTGGTTGGACTAGTTTTTAAGAGCTGCTATAATGAATGATCTCAAACTGGGTGACTTAAAACAACATTTATTCTCTTGCTGCTCTGGAGGCCAAAAGTCTGAAATCAAGTTAAGAGCAGGGTTGGTTCCTTTTGGAGGCTCTGGGGGAGAAACCACCCCATGCATCTCCCCTAGTTTCTGGTGGTTGCTGGCAGTTCTTGGTGTTCCTTGGCTTGTAGATGCATCCCTCTAATCTCTGCCTGTGTTTTCATATCACCTTCTTCTCTGTGTCTCTCTGCCTTCTCTTCTTCTGTCTCTTATAAAGACACTCTCAGTGGATTCAGGGCCCACCCTAATCCAGTATGGTCTCATCTTTGATTCTTACCTTAATGACATCTGTAAAGACCCTTTTTCCAAATAAGGTCACATTCTGAGGTTCTTAGTGGTCATGAACTTGGGAAGAACACCGTTCAACTTACTACACTGGTCTTCCCTGAGATTCTGTGAGCCATTAATTGTCATTTAAGTTAAATCCATTTATGTGTGTGTGTGTGTGTGTGTGTGTGTGTGTGTCTAAAATCAGCCACAGTGCCTTTTGCTTGCATCTGGGAATCTAAGTCATTTATTATTGTTTATCTTCTTTCACCAAGGAGAGGATAAAATCAGAGAACTTTAATTAAGATTTCTTTGCTAAGAAGTCCCTGCTGTTTTTAATATGTCATGTTGGAGAGATGGCTTCTCTCATATGCAAAAATGCCTCTTCGTCCAATTTTACAACCTACTGGAAAATCAGTCATTGTAACTTGTATGACCTTTTGCAGTGGCACATGTAATGAGGACAGGACCAGGCTTCATCCACCTAACTTAACTCAGGTTGTGTCTATGGTGCTGAAGCAATCTTGAGCTCATTCAATTACTGAGAAAAATAGTAAAAAAATGACTGTAAAAATAAAGCTTGACATTGAAGAAGCAGTTCACTGACTTATTGCATATTTTGGTTTTCAGGTCATTGTTTTGCCATCAAGTGTAAAATAACAGTTTTAAAGTAAAAGCTGGTAATCTTCTATTAAAGACAGCAAGGCTGTTAGAAGTGTTACAGGAATGGAGCTGGGGCCCTGGTCACTATTGCTCATTTCACACGCTCCTGCTGTTATGTGGAACACGCTCTCAAGATTTATGTTTGTTTTAAAGTTAATTAGCTCAATATAAACCGTATGTGCTTTTGATTAATTGGTTTCACACTGGCAGACTCTGATATGCATGCACGATCCAATACCGAAACACAGACGCAGGGCAGTGACTGGCCATGGGGGGAAGGGCCACCGGGTCTGGTGTGGAAGTGGATGGAGGTTCTTTCCATAAGAGGGCACTCGGTTCTCTTCATCCTAAATTTCATAACAACAACAACAACAACAAAAGTAAATTTTACACTGTCTCAGAGCAGAAATTTATATCTCACAATTCACATAGTGATTTCATGACCTACCACATTTCATGTTTGAACTCGTTTCTGACAGTTAAAATTACTTTGTTTTGTTTTTCTTTTAACCTTCTTTGGGCATGTTATTTTATGAAATTCTTATGGTTAAGTCTCTTTTTTTCTGTGCCAGACCACTTTTTGAGTAAATGCTCAGTTTTTCGGGTTCTGTTCTCACCTCTTTCTCCTTCCCAAATTAGCTGCTTGAGTTTTGAGGCAGTCCACTGTGTTTTTGTGGTGGACGGTTGGCAGGGAAGCCTTCTGCCCTGTGCCCTGCCAATGTGTTTTCTGTGCAAGGGCCTCTCCACATTGGACTCTTCCCACAAGATATAATGGGAAACCAAGGAAAATGCTCCTTCTTTTAGTTTTACTCTCAACCTAACAAATAAGCCTCCTGCCCAACCTAATATTTTGGCTTTAAACGAGGAGGAGTTATTGCAAGCTCTCCAGACACTTTATCTTTTCTTTCTACTGTCTTCCAGGAGTGGAAGCGATTTCGTCCTCCTTCTCAAGGTGGAATCTGTCCTGCACCTTCTCTGGACCATAATGGTGGTCAAGATGCAACAAAAGAAATTGGTTTACATTTAAGAGAAATCCAAAAGTTTTATTCCCTGCCCATTTTGTGTGTATGTATGCATTTAGTTCTATTGAAATTGGATATGTACATACTATTTTTCTGTTCCTTATGGATGTAAGGTAATAACAAATCTTCTTAACACCTTTCTTTTTGGAGAAGTATCTATATAAATGCTTTAAATAATAAGAAGACAAGGAAAGAGGAACCCATAATAGAATTCACAGTCCCCTTCTTCTCCTATCTCACTCCTGTTCCCCAGAGAGAACCATTTTTATCTTTTTATACAATTTCTGTTTGTTTCCTGATAATTGTCTCCATATCACTAAATAATACAGCATCAACATGGCAATAGGAAACATGTCAGCCTGCAGAGTACTTGTCCACCCCACCTGGAGGTGAGCTCAGAGGTGGGTCCAAGAGTATGGGCTGGGCATCAGCTATGTCTGCTACACTGTGTCTATCCAGACTTATGACCATCCATTCCTTATTAAGAATGCATTTCATACTAAATGTATGGGTAAAATTATATTTATTTTAACATTTAAATTAAGCATATCTAATTATTGGCAGATGTCTGAAAATGGGAAAACTACAGCATTTATAATGAAGATTATGTATATAGAGTGGGTATGTGTAACGATAAATTGAATGCGTAACTCAAGGGATGCAATCAAAGCTTTGTCTGTTAATGCCCTTTTCAACTTTAGTCAATGGGGAAAGACTTTCCTCTGCCACTGTTACTAAGTAATAGACTGTCATAAAATGTAGTCAAGATTCAAATATTAAAAGTGTATGGTCCAAGCTATTAACCAAAACTTCAGTCTTTATTCAGAAGTATGACTTCTCAACTTCTCCCAGCTAAAGTCTGGGGAGTAATCATCAACTGCATTCTTTTTCTCATATCCTATGCTGAGTGGATGTTTTCTACGTAATAAGTGTTGACACAATAGCAAGGAGAGGAACAGGGATACAGATATTGCTTGTCTGGATGGCTTTGTGTCCTCTGCCCTGGCATGGTTGAAACTATTTCTCCTGTGGTTCCTTCATGAAAGGCTTTTTTGAAAATCCTAAATGGGGGACCTCTCAGTTGCTATGTCCTTGACCCAAGAGATTGCCCCTCTTTTTCTGGCTGATCACTTGAGCCTCCTTCTTTACTTCCATGAAACTGTGTCCATCTCCAGCTTCTTGCTGCTGGCATTTCTTTGACGCTTCCAGTACAGGACCCTAGACAACCTTGCAGTAGATCTCTCTCACTTATGGCACATGGAAACACTCACCCATCCTTTGCCCCAACAGACTCTGGGAGTGCAGCCAGTCCAACTCACTGGCAACTCTCCTGGTTCTGCTGCCAAAGCAGTGAATTAGTTACTCTTTCATCCCCTTGTTTTACTTCTGCATAGAATGCTCTCTATCCCACTGCCTCCATTTTGCCACCACCAGAATCCTAGCCCATTTTGCCCCCACTTCAAAGGTCATAGATTAAGTCCTCTGGGGAGTCCCATTGGAGGACCTCCTCACCAGGATTTCAGGTGAGAGGAGTTTGGATTGTATAAGATTAGCATAAAGGGGCTACCATATCGATTGGTTGCACTCTCTGCAGATATTGTCCATAATGGCTCATTGAGTGCATTCCTTGGCACTTCCTACACTACCCAGACCTGTTAAGTCCATGCAAGTGAATATTCTCAGGTATTCATAACCTGATTCATGGCTGGCTGGAGTCTTTGGTAATAACATTCTGTTGTCACCTCTGGAATCTGGGAACCTTGCAACCATTTACCACTTATCAGATCTGGTAGAGAGAGATTATCTCACTGAAGGAAAATTTTGACTCTCCAACTTCACATTCCCATCCTTCAATGAGTATTTTTTGAACTGAAATCCCATCAAGTAGAACAAACCTTGGAATTCTATTTTGTAAAGTAGAAATGGAATATCCAATCAATGAACAAGACCAGTCCTCTAAGTCTCAGCCAACTACATGAGTAGGTAGCTGCTTATCCATTAGGAAAAAATGGCTATGTAACTATTTTATTTAAACTGTTGGTTCAACCAGAACTTTGCCTTTAAGACTTGACAACAAACAGTTCCTTAATAGGACAGTTTAGCTCTGATGTGGTTATATTCTTTGCGCTATTGAAGCCATTTATCTTTGTGATGTCAAACTCTGGTAGTCCACAGTATTAGTTGTTCTGCTCAATGGGCTGAAATTTAAGCTGTGTTCTTTATGATCTGGCTGCTTGATCAAGCAGATAGTCAGATAAGATTATTAAGGGCACACTCATAAAGTGTCTTCTATGGAAACAAGAATCTTGACCAAGAGTGACTAGAAAGACATATTGGGATACTCTTTCCTGTGTGGTGGCAGCTGATAGTCATACTGATTGCAAGGGAAACTCTAACTGCATTTTTGTACTGAAATTACCCTCTGTTTCTGGGCTCACCTTTCATGTAGACTCCTGAGTTCCTATAGTGTTAATTGCTCCAGAAAATGGACAGACTGTCTTCTCTAGAAAGAAAACAAAGGAAGACCAACCTTTGATTACTTGGGTGCAGACATGATGTTGATCTCAGGATGGGTGGGAAGTTAAAGGGTGTGTAACTTTTTCCTCTCTTTGCAACTTATGTATGGATAGGTAGTCCAAACATCTTCTTAAACTGTCCAGATAGGAACCCAGAGTGAAACCGTGTCAGAAACATTGGCAAAAAATTTTATCCATCGTTGAAGTGTAAGTGTAGATTTAATGAGCCTCTGTAACTAGGGGACTAAGGTGAGATCTCTCTTTCTTGTAAGCTAGCAGTAATTCTTCAAAAGCCTGCTCATATGCAACCTCTGCAGGTCATTGGCATTAGAGAATAGGATATTTCTCTTGGCAGCAAGGCCAGATAAGCCAGTGACCTCAGATTCTGTCCAATTCCTTTATAGATGCATGAGGAGGCCAGGATCAATGTCCCTTTCCAGGAGCATAATCCACAGTGTGCCTGGCCATTATTGACTCAAATACACCACTGCAATGGTGGTGAGAGACTTGGGCATCACATACTTTATCTTACAACTTGAAGTTTTTGTGGAGCTTGGTCTCATCCCTTGTTTGACGATGGCCTTGTCATCTTGCCTAGTCTCTATCTGGAAAGTGAGGAATAGGCTTTTCCTAAGTGGTTCTATTTGAAATTCCCCACATTTAGCTCATCTTTATCTAAGCTCTGTCTCCCCAGTGCTCAGAGAGTCTGACCAGGAGGAGAGCAAAGCAGCAGAAGTCAGGAAGCTTCATTTATGTGTTTCAGTTTTTATTTAATTATTTGATTTTACTGTATTTTTAATTTTTTGAATGACATATACTCCTAATTCCATGTTAGAGGTTTCCAACTGTAAGCATGAGAGCTAAATCTGGCCTCTTATGAACAACATGTGGTATTTATTTTTTTGAAATTTTTCATCATTCAAAAATGAGAATATATCACATATAAATATGGATATAGATTGTTTTTTGCCTTTAAAAAAATCACGAATGGTAACAGTTAGCTAGAGCTGATTGGTGGCTGAACTCTAGATCGAATATGTCCTTTCTCATGGTACTGTCAGTGCCACATATTATCACACATACACTGAAATTCATCTCCTAGGCAGAAAGTGTGGGAATCAATGATTTATGCTATAGCTTCAATAAGCTAGATTATTTTATGATTGCTTCAGATGTTCTACTGAAAATTTCCCTTTGGGAATAAAATGGTTGGCAAAGGATTGAGTATTGAGATATTCTGAGCTAGGTATATGTGTATACACTCACACACTGAACTCTTCCAAGACCTGAACTACAAATTCCTAATTTCCAGAAGAAATGACAAAGCATATGTAAATTCTTGGCTCATGTGATTATAATGGCTGAGCAAATCTGAATTCTGTAGAGTAGGTTGGAGGCTGGGAATTCTGGTTGAAGTCTTGAGTCCATCCTTAGGCTGAAAACTTAGGAAGGAGTAGAGGGTGAAATTTTGAAGCAGAATTCCTTCTGAACCCCGGAACCCTTATTTCTTTCTCTTAAGATCTCCAACTGATTGGATGAAGGCCACCCATATTATTGAAGGTAATTGTCTTTATTTACAGTCAACTGATTGTAGATGCTAATTCCATCTACGAAATACATCCAGGCAACAATTAAGCCAGTGTTTGACCAAACAGTTGGACATTATAACCTAGCCAAACTGATACATAAAAACAACCATCACACCAGGTAAAGTCTTATTGTATAAACTTGTAAAATACTATATTTATTTCCTTATTAAATACGTCTCCTCAAATTGCAATGTAATTTCTATGAGGGAAGAAATTTACATTTGTTTGGTTCCTTCCTGTTACCTAGAAGAGTAGTTAGAAGGTGTTTCATCATTATTTTTTGAAGGGATATTTGTTGAATGGGTAGAGATCAATATTAACTGAATGAATATTTGTTGAATGAATAAATAATGTGATTCAATTCCTTTTTAACTGATAATCTAAACAAATATTTTCCAAAGTAGTTTTCTAAAATTTGAGACTCTTGAATTACATAAAACCAAATTAATAATCATCGATTAGCTTAGTTACTTTTGCCAGATTACTTTCCATTGTTTAAGATGACATAGAGGCTATCTCAAGGGAGATTATGAATATTTTTACTGTTCATGTCATGGTTCTTTAGTGTAGAATTTTCCAAGAGGAGCATGTATATTCCTCTTGTGAACAGATAAAACCCACAAAATCCATAATATGTATTTTTGAGATTATTTTTAGTGTTTGGACTTTTTAATACCTGTACTAAGATCACCTTCTGAGAGCTGTTAACAAATGGGGCACAGATTGTTACTAATTCGTAGTCATTGAAAATCTCAGTATTTCTCATTCATTGCATGCTTCTTTGCTATGTATTTGCCAGGGCCAAAGAGTGAAATTCAGACAACTTCCGCACCCTAGGAGAATTCTGAATATATCCTAAAAGATTATTGCAAGTAAAAGTTAAGCTAGTTGGAATGAAAAGGAAATAGCACATTTAAAATTTGTTCCTTTTTAACTTAATTCAGAGGTTTTATTGTTTTTCTTCTAAATTGATTTTTTGGCATGCATTTGTTTTTATCTATATTTAGAATTACTGAGAACATAGCTTCAGGTTTATTCTGATTTTCATCACATTCTTTTACTTTTTATTTTATTAAAGCAAAAGAACTTTTAAGACAACACATAATAATTTACATGAAGCCACTTTAGAAGGGATACTAAGGATTATGAAGAATATCTCACTGTTATGAGATAGATGTGAATCAAAATAGTTCAATTGGTCTCAATACATTTAAGTTGAACTTATCTCCATTCACCATGTGGTGTATTTTAGCTTCCTCATACATATTTTCTATGATCCACATCCCAATGAAGTAGCTGGGGGAATTTGCAGAATGCAGCAAATTAGGCTTAAAATCTTCATAAATCGATGGCAGGAAGCAGAAGAGAAAGGAACTTGGATGTCTCAGTTCTTAGAGGAATGTGTTTAGGCTGAGTGCAGTAGCAACAGGCTTGAGGAAGATTCTGTTGTAGCCATGGCTTTTGTGTGATGGATATTGCAGTGAAGAGCTCTGGCTCTGAAGTTATACACTCTTCCATTGGAATAATCAGTCACAGTTTCATGTGATCCTGGTCTGAATTTTTCTAAGCCTTGGTTTGCTCATCTGTAAAATGGATGCTATTTTGCACATATATTATACCTAACTGCTTATCTATTCTTAGGGTCTGTAAGTTATAAATTAGTCTCCCCTAAACTTTGTAAATTAGATGCTAACAGTGAAACTTTGTGGGGAAGGTCGTATGGGCTTGGTGACCTATCTAAAACCTTATAAGAAGTATTAAGGTGGCCTCAGCCCCAGTATCAGTCAATGTTTTTACTACAGTATAAGATCCATTTTTTTCAATAAATTGTAGTTTTTACATGAGGCTGATATATAATTGGCATAGATATATTAAAAGGAATGACTGTATACTTAGAGGATAGCATTTATAAATCTGGAGTAAGGTCTGGTTAGGGCTCACACATCATTCAATACTATATTCTTCCTGTTACTCTCCACTGGAAACAGTTAGTACCAGCCTTACTGGGCTTGTGGTATCCAAAAGGAGGAGAAACAAGAAGAGTTGGAAATAATGAGAGACCAAGAGACAATGAAAATAAGAGAGAGAGCCTCTGAGAGAGAGGTTGTTAGATCTTGGTCTAAAGATAATTTTTTATTGACTTGAGTAAAAGTGAGGTGAATACTAATCAGGACATATTTTTTAAGGAGAAAGTGGAATTGTGTCATATTTGCATTTCATTTATCCAAGTTCAATACCAAAAACAACAAAAAAATCCTCTATATCTATCTATCTGTCTGTCTACCTAGTTATTTATCATCTATCTATCTATCTATCTATCTATCTAATCTGTCATCTATTCCTCTTACAATATGAACTTTATATATTAGCTATTTACTTATTTACTAACTTATTTAGTTATTTACTTACTTATTTAACTTATTCGGTGCCCACCAAAAAAAAAACCCCAACAATTTGATCCAATATTGGAGAGAATGCACAAAAAACACACAGTGTTCTTTAAGGTAATTTAATGGGTTGAGGGTAATTTTGGCAATATGCAGTTTTCTCCTTAGGCACTTTTAAAAGAATGTAATCTATGTTAGAGCTGATTTCATCGTGGTGTTAATGTAAATTCTTCCTATGGGTTAGATTAATTTTTGCACAGTCTATTACTGTTCATAGATTTGTATCGATCCTCTATATTCTGAAAAAAAGGTTTAACTAGTACAAAGCTAGATGTTTTTTTAAGGTGATATGTTCATAAATCTTTTATTTACTGGTTCATTTGTATTTATGTGTTTTGCAACTTACTCATATGTTATATTCATTTTATAGAAACATTGTTATACATGATGGGTAGCTTCCCAGGAAAGCCTGCCCCTTCAACCCCCAAAACTGCAATGTACCTGAAATGTGCACTATGCATTTATAATAGAAACAACAACACAATACCAACTTGAAAGTAAACTCTCCCGTATGACTCATAAAGCGAAAAAACCTACCCATCAAAATGCTTTGAAAGTCTTGGAAGAAATGTGCCATCAAAATGCAAATATGTTTTCATTTAAAAAGAAAAAATTCTCTGTGGAAACTGGTTTACATAGGATTTGGAGCTAACATTCCAGTTTTTCAACTGATTGAAACCATTGGCTATTTTATTTAATGATGTTCTTTGGACTTAGAACCATCTGCTGCTCATTGTTAGGGCATGCAAAATTCCTGGGATTGCATATCCTCCAGCAGATTTCTTTGCTGTGGTCCATTTTGTAGGCTGTTGGTTCAACTTTTTTCTTGTGGACTACAGTATTCATTTTGCTGAAATCTGTGTTTTTGGTATAGTTCTTCCAAGACAGGAACTACAAATTCCTAATTTCCAGACAAAATAACAAAGCACATGTAAATTCTTATAGCTTGAATTATTCTGACCCTGTTAACTATACTAACTCTTTTGCTTTTGATAAGGGATTTTTCTTCCCTCATTTTCATTTATTCCAGGAAAAAAATCATTTTGCTTATGATATTACAAGGTATTGTTAAGCAGTATTTTACTACCCAAGAAATAAAGCTCTCCCAGACCTGTTGCTCACCCACTAACCTTGTTGCTCATGCTACCTCTTCATTCTCCTCCTGTCTTCCCAGATCTTCCCACTTCTTTACCTATTTTCATTGCTATTCCTTTAGTATAGACGCTTGTCTTTCACATCCATATATTCAAAATTTACTTGTCATTTAAGGTACTATTGCTCAAATGCCAGACTGTTTATGAAAATTTCATAAAAATATAATTTTAATAAAAAGTAGGAGTATCTCTTCCCCCATGTCTCATTCTAAGATCCTCAGTTCAACCCCAAAGGGCCAGCAGGAGAGTTACTCTCTGTCACTGCTGTAGATGCCCAGGTATTCCCTTGGGCTTATGTGTAGCTTGTGTATATTCTGTGGCACACAGAATAGGATAGAACAGGATAGGGTTGCTAAATGGGCTATTGGAAGAAGACATGGGATACGAACATGGAAACTGATATAAACAGGTGTGGTGCTCTGGAAAGATGGTAAGAAGTCCACATTCATAAGGAGATGAGTGATGGGTGGAAAAATTGTCCCTATGTAACCCAGGCTGAAATTTTGGGCATTCTACCAGTGCTCCTAAAGAGTTTCTTCTTTATTCCATTTATAAAGGCCTTGCCTGGTCAGCAGAACCACTGCAAACATGTTGTCCTATGTTTTATTCTAGTTCATTAAAAAAACACAGTTAGCATTTGATTTGAAATTCAGTTTGGGATCTAGTGTGAACAGAGAACATAAATTGATCTTTTCCAATTCACCTGCAATAGAATAATCCATTTCTTCTCTAGTGTATGATGCTTCTTTTATAATATATTACAAGTTTATATATGCCGGAGGAATATTCTTCTGTTGATTGATTTGGGGGTAAATTTTTTATTTTAATTATTGTAACTCAATAAGTTTGAATATCTTGTAATATATATCCCTTCCATTAGTTTTGCTTGCAGAACACTTATTACCCAGCCATTCACTGTAAGTGATAAATTAAAAAAATAATTTTGTCTTTGAATTTAACCTAAAATATTTTTGTAGGAAAATGGATATATTTACAGTACTTGGCACTGTCATATTTTAACATGAATTTTCATTCTTTAGCAAAATTTTGTAGCTTTGTTTGCATTTAATGTATTTCTCCTTAGAGTTATTGATAGTGATCTTCTAATTTTGTTGTTGTTTTCACTCTATTAAATTAGGGGAAAGGCTATTCATTGGGAGTGTTTATTTCTATTCAGGCTCTTTACTGAAGTTGTTTCTGAATTCTAGAAAGTTTTCAATTAATTTCATTGAGGTTGTATAAATAGACAATTGTGGAAAGCCAAAATAAGAATGATATTTTTCTTCTATTTTCCGAATAGTTACATCTATGTTTTCTGATTTATTTCTCATTGAATTAGCCAGAACTTTTAGAAAAACAAGAAATAATTATGCTCATTCTGTTTGAATGGGGATTTCTCTTAACTGTTCCATGAAGGAGGAATTGGGGTGGGATTTCATCAGTTGCCTTGTCAGTGTCTCATAAGATGATCATACAGTTTTCCTTATCTTCCCTGCTGTACCTGATATATCATTTTGATATATTTTATTATTAGAGATCTTAAACTTTAAACCTTTCTTGCATTATGGATTGAAATCTAATTTAACATTTCATAAAATGCATAAGAGGAAATAAAATATTCCAGAAAATATCTTCCATAAGGCCTTGAAAGAATTCACTTATAAAAATATCTAGTATTGAATGAAGCCTTTATGTGCAGCAATTCCTTAATTTTTTTTTTTAAACTAAGTTTTAGTTTTTTTGGTTTTGCACATTCACATTTGGGTCAATTTTAGTAATTTATATTAGCAAGTCAATTTTTCTATTCCCACTATAATTTCAAATTTTAATTATATATTAGCTCTTTTTTTCAAAATTGAGTAGACGTTTTATTAGAAGTAGACTTCTAATAAAGTATTTTTCAACAAATCAATTCTTAGAGGTTAATATATCTAAAATTATGTAAATAATACTTATATAAATTTAGTTTTTCATTGCTTAATATTGATTTATGCTTTTTTCCTTAAAGTTTTTGCTTTCTGAATTCTCTGTATTTTTGATTATTGTTACTCTTTTTAGAAGTACCTAAATTTTAGAAGTACCTAGGTTTAAAGCTTTTTTGTTCCAATTTTGGTATATGAGCTGCCTAAGCAAGCACTCTTTGTATATTTATGAATATACATCTTTGGGATATAAAGACAAGAGAAGGATTGCTAGATGGAAGGGTTTCAACATATTAATTTGACCAAATGGTATCAGATTTTTCTCAGTGCATAGTCTGCACTTCTACCATCAGAATATGATGGTTCCCATCTCTCTAATCCCAGCCAACATGTAGCATTATCCAGCTTTCTAATATTTGCCATTCTGAAAGGTATAAAGTGACACCTATATGTGCATTTCTGATCATTAACTGGTTTAAGTACCTATTCAAATTTCATTTTTGTATTTTGCTTATTTTTAGCCTTTGCCTATTTGGTATTGCTGTTCTTTCTTGTCTTGTTGGTTTGTAGAGTTTCTTTTATAGTCTGGATCAGGGGTCAACAATCTGTGCCCTGTTGGCCACATCTGACTTGCTGCCTGTTTTTGGACAGCCCACAGGCTAAGAATGGCATTTTTAAATTATTGAAAAAAAATTTAAAAAATGAGATTTTGTGACATGTGAAAATTATGTGAAATTCAAATTTCAATGCCTATAAATAAAGCTGTATTGGAACACAGCCAAGCTCATATGTCTGGGAATCGTCTATGGCTGCTTTTATGCTTCAGTGGCAGGGTGGAGTACTTTCAACAGAGACCATAGGATGCACAAAGCCTAAAATATTTAATGTCTGGCCCTTCACAGAAAAAGTTTGCTGACCCCTTGCTGAAAGAGTTTCTCACTGATTTTCAAACATTGTAAGTTCCATCTCCCAATCTATTTTCTGTTAAATTTGCCAATATGTTCACCACCCAATAAGCACTCTAATTTTGATGTAATCAAATGGATCACATTTTCAATTATTTTTTGTCTGATATGGAGCTTTTACCTTATGTTTAAATGTCCGTTGCCACATTATGACATGAAGGTATTTTCTCACATCTTCTAAAACTAGCTTTATAATTTATCTTTTACATTTAAGTGTTATAAACCATGATTCTACCTTTCCAAATCTTATTAATGAATGAGCTAGTTTTACTTTTCCTCAAACCATGTAACAAACAAGTGGTTCTCTCCCCATTGATACATTACTATATGGTGACAATTTTATCATACACTCGCTTCTGTATGTTCATGGGTCTGTCTCCAAGCTCTGTATTCTGAACTATTTGTCCATTTTTCCAATTACTGACTATCGTAATATCTGGAAGAGTAAGTCTTCCTCTTTGCCTTACTTTTTATAGGTTGATTTAGTTATTTGTAGACTTTTATTGATCCGTAAAGATTTTAAAATATGCTTGATTTTTCTTCAAAAATTCCAATTGGAATTTTTATTGGATTCAATCAAGTTTATAGATTCAATTTGGGAGGACTGATATCTTTATAACACTAAGTGGACTCTTTCAAGAGCACAGACTATACATCCATTTATCAGAACATTATCTATGCCTTGTTCACAGTTCAACATTTTTGAAAATGAAGTTTTGTATATTCTTCATAAAGATAATTCCAAGATGCCGTACGATTTTTGTTGCTATTAGAAAAGCATCTTATTTTTAAGTTGTATTTTCTAGTTAGTTATTCCTGGTTAGAGAATGCTCGAGTTTTTCAAAGCCTTCTGTGGTCATCTCATGATTAGCAGCTTTTCCTTTTAAGTTTTTTGGTCAGTTTATTGTTTGCCTCAGCTGTTATCACCGCCTCGGTCAGCTGTGAAATTAAACAATTGCTGCTCACTCTTTTTGACAAGAGCCCCCAGGAAAAAGACAGCAATGGTTGGCTCTGCTGAGGTCAAATAAGGACAAGCCGTGGGAGTGAGGTATTCAATTACTGCCAGACAGCTAATTAGTGAGAGTTATCTGGGAATAGAGCACTGGAGAAACTTGATTCCTATTCTGCCCCCTCCAGTGGCTTCTAGGCTGCTGGTTTTCACTGATTGTGGGAGTGTTAGTTTTCAAGGTTACTCTGGAGCTGGGGAGAAGAGGGTGGGAATATGGCAAGTTCAAGTGCCACAACGGCCATTGTTCTTATAGTCAGCCATTTCTCTTGAATAAATGCTCTCTGGAATGTTGTCAGGTTTTGGTTGATTTCCAGGGTTCTGAAAAAGTTGATTTTGAAAATTTTTGCCAGTGTTCTTAGTACTTTTTGGAGAAGAGGATTTTAGGAAGTCCTTATTTTGCCATTCTCACTGACATGTCTCCTGCATTGTTTACTTTTTAGTATAGAATCGTCTTTGGATAATGCTACGTGATTATTAATGATTTTAAGAAAATACACTGCTGGATTTTTTTTAAGCTAAATTTTATTTGGAATTTTTGCATCCAGAAGCATGATGAAATTTGTTTATACTTTTGTTTTGACACCTGATGTTGGAATCCTGATTACACTTTCTCTGAGTGATAGTCAAACCAATCAACATTCATAATGGCATGGACACTGAACAATCACCATGGCTCATAAGCCAATCAGAATCGAAGCAGTTGATACAACTGTTCCGGTGAGGCTTGAGTGAATATCACTGCTCCATATAAATTAGGCTGGATAGTTTTTATTATTTTCTGGAACAACTTATGCTGTAGTGTTAATTATCTGTTTGTCAAAGGTTTGGCAGAACTCAGTTGTAAACCCTAAAGAATATTTGGTGGGGTAGGGAGAGGAGTCTTTGACTATAATTTAAATTTCTATAATGCTTCTTATACAATTCAACATTTCTGTTCACTTTTGAATCAGTTTTGACATTTATTGGAATTCATACCTTTCATCTTAGTTATTAGTGTAAAGTTGTTTATAACATTCTTGTTTTTGCCTTTTGTCCCAATCATGACCTTTATGGCATTTTTTTTCCCTAGCCTGGGACCTAATCCAGAATCATGCATTGCATTTAGTTTTTATGTTTCTCTAGACTCCTTTACTCTCAGCATTTCTTTGTCATATATGACATTGACATTGTGATGTGTTCAAGCCAGTTATTTTGTAGAATTTTCCTTAGTATGGTTTTGTCTTATGTTTCTTCATGATTAGATTCAGGCTATGTATTTTTGGCAGGAATACTACCAATATTGTGTTCTTCTAGGAGTCATAGAATTTTCTTCTTAATACAAGTGTTATTTAGAAATATACTGTTTGGATTCCAAAAATACAAGATTTAAAGCAATGTTTTCTTATTAATTTCAAATTTCTTACAGGCTTTTTTATATTGATCTTTTGAAATGTATCATTTTTTGGTATGATAAGATTCCTATTTTCATAAATGTTTTACGTGTACTTAAAAAGAATGACTATTACAGCAAAATAATTAAAATTCTGTTTCATTCAAGTTAAACCTTTTGCCCTTCCACTGAAAGCTTAAAATAGGGGAAGGAAAAGTGGTTAACTTCACTATTTCCTTCTTTAGTAGCTTACCTGTTTTACCATATTTATCTAGGCCTTCTCCAGGTGTCCCAGTGTTGAATTTAGGAGTGAGGAGAAAGCTGGGGAACGGGAGGAGAGTAAAGAAACAAAAAAGCTTTTATTTGCCTGTTATTGTTCTCATCTATGTTGGTGCCCTCTAGACGTTCAAGTTTGTTGAGGGAACTTCCAAGGGTTCCTCAGAGAGTCACCGACTGGAAACACCTGGCTAAAGCTCTGTGTTGTAGGCAATGTTTTTTGACTGGTTGCTTATTTCCTGCTCTCTCCATACCCATCTCCTTCCTCTAGTGGTAAATCTCCTTTCTACCAGTCACTTTGCTATTCCAATGGTTTGTTAAACCTCCTCACCAGGCTTATGGGGAGCATCTCTTCCTTTCCCCCATGAGGGAGGGAAAGAAATGCTACAATACCTTAACAAGTTTTGCCTTGGAAATTTTCTCTCCTCACTTCCTCAACCTCCACATATTTGTTCTTGATGTGGTTGCTGGCCTCTCACCAGCTTAATATTAAGCAACTGCTTCATATTTAGTCTATCACTTTGGAATAGGTGCTACCATTTTGTTCTTTTCCTCAGGATCTATAGAAATAGGTCCATTTAAGATGCTATTACAGATTCAAGATAACACTAATCATGTTCTCTAACCACAGTACAACGAAATTAGCAGTTGAGAAGAAAATGATACAAAAATGTTTATTAAGAAAAACACAAAACTTGGAAACAAACAAATCCCTAGAGAATACTGAGGAAATCATATGAGAAACTGCAAAATATTTGGAACAAAATGTCATTGAAAATTTGTGGGAATACTTACTCCATAGCCATGGTAATTAAGACATTGTAGTATTGGAGCAGGATTAGACAAATAGACAAATGGAATTGAATAGAAATTCCAGAAACTAGTTCACACATGTGCTGGTTTGAATCTCTTATGTACCCCATAAAAGACTATGTTCTTTTGATCCACTCTTGTGGGAGCAGACTTATTGTGGGTGGGACCTTTTGATTAGATTGTTTCCATGCAGATGTGGTCCCACCCGTTCATGGTGGATCTTGATTAGTTTACTGGAATCCTTAAGAGACCTCAGAGCTAACCCAGAAGCTTGGAGACCCAGATGCTTGGAGATGCAGAGAGAAAGACATTTGGAGATGCTAAGCTAAGAGGTGAAGCCCCAAGTTTGCCCCAGAGAAGCTAAATGAGAACCCACAGACACTTAAAGAGAAAGCCACTGGAATCAGAAATTAAAATCAGTGCAACCTGGTAGCAAAGGACCAGCAGACACCAGCCACGTGTCTTCCCAGCTGAGAGAGGTGTTCTGGATGCCATTGCCTTTTTTCAGTGAAGGTATCCTCCTGTTGATGCCTTGGTTTGGATGTTTCATGGCCTTAGAACTGTAAATTTGTGAATTAATAAGCTCCCATTGTAAAAGCCAATCCATTTCTGGTATTTTGCATTCCAGCAGCTTTACCAAACTGGAACAACACATATGTGGGAAAATGGAATATGACAGAGGTAGCAGTACAAATTAGTAAACAAATAAGTGAAACTGTAAATGGTTCTTGGATAATTGGTTTTCTAAATGGAAAAAGTTAAATTTCTGCTTCATTCCATGTACAATATTCAAATCCATGTGATTTAAAGAACAAATTGTAAAAAAGCAAAATTTTTAAATTTTTAGAAGAAATTATAGAAGATAGTATGACCTCAGGGTAGGAAACATTTTCAAGCAAGACACCAAAAGTTCATTACATAAAGGAAAATATTGTTGAATAATTCAATATAATTAGTTATGTAAAGCAGTCGCCATCAACAAAATTGGAGGCAAGCTGCCGAGGGCCGGCCTCAGCAACGGTCAGAGTCCTGATAGGGGGGCTGGAGTCGGCGAAGAAAGAAGACAGACACCTTGTCGTGTCTGGGTACGAAGATGAAATCTCCGACCAAGCAGAGCATCAGAGCTTTATTTTTATAATTTTCTACAACATACACACTAGCATTTAGGCATACAGTACTAGAATAGTTTGGCTAAATTTCAGACATTATTTATTCTTACACAATGATCAATGGGCTAGCAGGGACAGACTCCCTGGAGCGTAGCAAGACACAGTGTTTTCGGCACAGGCATAACAGTTCCTGTTATTTGGTACCAAGCAATCTATAACTATTTTTTTGTGTTCATGTTTTTGAATCTGTTAATCATTACCTTTTTGTTTCTTCTAGCTAACTCTTTCAAAGCTTGGGAAGGGGGATTACTGCCTAGTTGACAGGTGGCCAGTGGGAGTGAGCAGAAAGGGTGACCTATTGTCTTCTAAGAAAGGAGCAGGCATTTTCACTACGCTGACGCTAATGCAGGGTAAGCTGCTGGCTCATTAATGTAGCTAGGTGTGGGAGCATTTCACCACCACAGAGCCCAAAAGACACCAAATGGGAAAAAGAGGCAGTAAGAATATAAGAAACAGCAGCAAGAAGCAAATTCCTTTTAGGCAGGAGTCATAGGTGCCACTCGGTGCTCCGCCTTGCGGAACGGTCACCGCGACATGTACTGAAGGCCCAGGGACCATGCCACTAGGCCGACTGCCAGGTGCTGAGTTGGCTGCCCACAGCAAGCCAGTTAAAAAGAAAATGAAGAAAAACAAAAACTATGCTTATCTCAACAGATGTAGAAAAGACATTCAACAAAATCCAGCACCCTTTCTTGATAAAAACTCTCAGAAATGTAGGATAGCAGGGTATTTTCTCAATATGATAAATGCCATTATGGAAAAATCCACAGCTAACTTCATACTCAGTGGTGAAAGATTTAAAGCTTTTATCCTAAGATTGGGAATAAGACCAGGATACTTGCTTTTGGCACTGCTATACAATATTGTACTAGAAGTTCTTGCTAGAGAACTTAGACAGGGAAAAAGGAAACAAAAGTTATCCAAATTGGAGAAGTAAAACTCCTTATTTGCAGATGACATGATCAAATATTAAGAAAATCCAAAGTGGTACATAAGACAATTATTAGCACTAATAAATGAATTCAGCAAAGTGGCAGAATACAAGATCACATCCAAAAATTATGTTCCTATACACTAGCAATGAATGCTCCAAAGAGGAAGCTAAGAAAAAATTCCATTTATATGGCATCTAAATGAACAAAATTTCTAGGAATAAATTTAAGAATACAAAAGGCTTTGTATACTGAAAACTGCAAAACACTTTTGGGAGAAATTTAAAAAGACCTAAATAAATGTCAAGACATCCCATGTTCATTGATTGGAAGAGTTGACATTGTTAGTATGTCAATATCACCCAAAGCAATATACAAATTCACTGCAATCCCTATTAAAATTCCAGGAGCCTTTTTTTCCACAGAAATGGAAGAACTGATTCTCAGATTTATATGTAACTGCAAGGGACCCTGAATAGCCAAAACAATCTTGAGAAAGAAAAACAGGGTTAGAGAACTCACACTTCCTGATTTCAAATGGTAATACAAAGTTACAGTAATAAAAAAAAAAATGGTGGTAGTGGCAAAAAACAGACATATAAATCAGTGGAACAGAATAGAAAGCCTAGAAATAGACTCATGCATCTATGTCCAATTAATATTTGACAAGGTGCTAGGAACATGCAGTGGGTAAAGAATAGTTGTTGGGAAAACTGGATATCCACATGTAGAAAAACTGAAGTTAGACCCCTACCTCACACCATATACAAATACAAATGCAAAACAGATCAAGGATCTAAATATAAGAGCTAAAACTATGAAACTCTTAGAAGATAAATAGGGCCAAATCTTTACAGTCTGGGAGTGGGCAATGGAGTCTTTGATATGACACAAAATGTGCAAACAACAACAAAAAATAGATAATTTGATTTCATCAAAATGTAAAACTTCTGTGCATTGAAAGAAAAAATCAAGAAAGTGAAAAGAACCTACAGAATGGGAGAAAATAATTTTCAGACCATATATCAGATAAAGGTTTAGTATCCAAACTATATAAAGATCTTTAAAAATGCAACAACAGAAAAACAACCCAATTAAAAAATGAACAAAGAACTTGAATAGACATTTCTCCAAAGAAGATATACAAATGGCCAATGAACACACAAAAAGATGTTCAGCACCACTAGCCATTAGGGAAATGTGAATTAAAACCACAGTGAGATACCACTTCACAGCCACAGGAGTGGCTATTATTATTCAAAAAAAAAAAAAAACAACAAAAAAGGAAATAACAAGCTTTGGAGAGGATGTAGAGAAATAGGAACTCTAGTGCATTGCTGGTTGGAGTGCAAAATGGTGCAACCACTGTGAAAAGCGATATGGTAATTCCTCAAAAAGTTAAATATAGAATTACCATTTGACCTGGAAATCCCACTTCTAGGTTTATACCCAAAGAGAGGACAAACAGGGTCACAAACTCTATTTATAGCAGCATTTTTCATAATAGCCAAAGGCTAGAAACAGCCTGTGCCATCAACCAATAGAAGGATAAACAAAATGTGGTATATACACAAAATGTAATATTTTTGGCCATAAGAAAAAATGAATTTATGAGACATTTTGCAATATGGAAGAACCTTGAAAACATTTTGCTCAGTGAAATAAGCAAGACATACAAAGAAAAAAATTGTACAATATAACTTAGATGATTGGAAGAAATTGCAAATTTGCAGAGATGAAAAACAGATTAGAGGTTACTGGGGAAAGAGGCATGGGGGAAGGAAGAAAGGGGAGTGTTTGGAAAAAAAATAAACTCATGACAGAAAAAAAAAGTGGACAAAGGATATAAGTAGGTATTTCTCTGAAGAGAAAGCTCAAATGACCAAAATATGCTCAGCATCACTAATATAAGGAAATAAAATTAAGATCCTGTTTTACATCCATCAGAATGGCAGAAAATTTAAAAAGTCAAGCAATACCAAGTGTTTGTAAGAATGTGGAATAAAGCAAACTCTCATAAACTATTGATGAGAATGTGAATTAGCACTATGGCTTTGAAAAGCAACTTGGGAATATTTATTAAAAGAGATGATACATAACTAAAACCCAGCAATTTCACTTCTAGATGTCTGTCTAGAGCCATTATAACCCATGTACATAAGATAGTGTCTTTAAGGATGTCCCTGCAGCACTGTTTGAAATAGAGAAAAAAGAAGACTGGATAAATTGTCAAATGAAAATGAAAGACCTGCTGCTTCATGTTTCAACAATGAGAAATGTCAGAAACAAAAGTTGAGTAGTAGAAACAAGTTATGGAATGATTCATATAACGTGATAATATATATTTAAAGTTCACATATGACACCTTGTCCATAGCTTTCTACGTACGTAGAATTAGATATATAAATCTTGGAAGGGAAGATACATAGCCACTTCAGGATGATGGATTTCATGGGCGGAGAGGGAGAAGGGGGATGGATTTCAGAGCAGTCAGTGGGGTGGCAACTATTTAATGTTTGGTTTCCTAAAAATAAAACAACCAACCAAAAAAAGCAAATGTGGTATAATGTTAATATTTATTAAATCTGGTTGTGGGCTTATGGGTGTTCATTATATTAGTGTCTAATTTTCCATTGTTTGAAATATTTTATAAGAAATATGTTTTTAAAAATCTCAGCAGGATAGAACAATGTGCTGTCAGTAATAAGATAAAATTTTAGAGGGATGAATTTTAAAAATCCTAATATTGAATCAAATAGAAACCCCACCAAATGGATGCATACACAGAATACGATATGTTGGTTAACAGTAGAATGCATTTAGATAACTCTAATGTAACACATAAAATTGACTACAATTTTGTCAATATTACTAATTCCTGCCAACAAAGCTAATTTGTCCTTAAGCTGAACGGTATAAGTACAGGATCTAAAACAGAAAAATGAAAGTACTATTTAATTCTGCAGCAGTCAAAACTTATATTGCCCAATTTTATAGAAATTGGAAGCTAGTCAGAAGACGAAGGCCAGAATGGTGAGAGGAACTCTGAGTTGCATCATGTGCAGCAGCACCAGCAGATGCTTGGCCTGGAGAAGACAACGTTCAGGAAGGACATGGCAACTGCCACTGCTTATTGCTGTCCTGTTGAAGTGAGATTTGGCTCGTTTGCTATGGCCTGAAAAATAGAATAAGAGCCAGAGGACGAAAGGAGGGATGTTTCACCTCAACATGAAGACAACTTGCCAACAGGTCTGGCCAAACATGAGCTAGTCTTCCTTGGAAAGCAGTGGATTCCTCACCACTGGAGTTGATTAAACAGTAAGCCTGACTATTTGGCTGTGAAGTGTTGGCTGGACTAGAGCAGTGGTTGCAAAATTTAGGTTTCACGGACCAGTAAAGCTACAAATAAACAGTTGGAGAACTAACATCGAGGTGCCAATTTACTATATTGCTAATCAAGATTGTTACAAAAAGACAAAAAACATAAAAGGCACTACCTATTTCCACCAACATTTTATAAAATAAATAACATTTAACCTCAAAGTTAAGGTACCATATCATGTTAGAATATTTTTTTTCCTTCTCAAGAAAAGAAAGTTGGCCACTTTGCACTAATAGTTTTAAAAAGTATATATTTATATTTTTTCAAATAAGGGAAAATTTCAACACATTTTTTTTTATTATATGGTATGTAATTTTTTCTTGATTAAATCATAGCAATTTGGGAATTCATACATATAATAGCATAATGTGAACTGGAGTTCATATTCCAAGTTTTTCTTGAAGTTTATTTTTGTTTATAGTCACTGTCAAACATACTGCTTGACCTGGGGGTGGAACAAATTGCAAACATTATTTCACATAATTTAGAATATTCCAGGTGGGCTGAGAAAAGCCAAATGACAGTTAAAGCCCTTTCATTTTAGCCACAGCAGGTCAGGATCTAAGAGTCCAGTCTGATGGAAAAGAGGAGCAGGGCTGTGTACTCCAAATAATTGCTTATAAGGAGGGCCTCCCAAGCTAGGAAGTAGGAAAGGAATACTTACCAATTGGATGCATTTAAAGTAGGGAGAAGGTGGCCTCAAATAACTGCTTACAGTGAGAGCCTTCCAGGTAAGAAATCAATCCAATAAAAGGAACAGACTTCCTCACAGATTGGGCTGATCCAGGGGCCATTGGTCTAAAATAGGGTTTTAGCCTTGGGACTTGACATTTTGGACCAGAATTCTTTCTTATCAGGAGCTGTCATTAGCTCTACCCATTAGGTGCTAGTAGCACAGCTCTGTTCCCAGTTGCAAACATCAAAAATGGCTCTAGACATGCCAAGTATTCCCTGGGGAACAAAATTGCCCCAAGTGAAGAACCACTAGTCTAGAAGATATTCAGGCTCTTTCCAACCTGGAGAGTTCAGGATCAATCTATTGAAGTGCACTGAAGTATATAAAAGAGGGTTTCTAGAATAACTTAGTTGTTTTTATTATCTTTAAGTCAAATGAAGATCAGGAATGATGAGGCAGTTTTTTACAGGCACTCTTCTGTTTGGTCAAAGATCTTTCTTCCTTTAGACATGGACAAAAATATCTGGGAACAAGTTTCAGCTGCACTTGAGTGTAGGGAAACTGGTGAACCTTTAAATACCAAAGTTGCCCTCTTTACATTAATCAGTTTTGATGAAGGCTGTGGTCCTTTTATCATGCTGTTTCTTCTTTTAAAAATTACCTCAAAATATTTGGAAAATAGTTGCAAAATTCTGTAGTCTGATCGTTAGATTTCCATCATCTACTAAAAGCCATCAAAAAGTTAACTTCATTATTTGGGGAAAATCCCTACTTATGTAGACAACTTTCTCACAAATGCATACATATGGCTTCTCTTATTCTAGGTTTGGCCTTCTGCCCAGATGTAGGAACAGATTTGTATTTGCCTTTGAGAAAGGGATTTGTGACCTGTCTTTTGTTTTCCAGTGCTGTTTTTTAGAAATCTGTAACCACACACCACCCAGATGTAAATAGTCTCTTTTGTTCATCCTACCAGAAAATTATATTCTGTGTAGAGGTTCTGGAACTATATTTGCAGCCAGATGCCCTTGTGTGTGGCGACAACAGCAAATGGATGGCATGAGGACTATGCCAATTAAATCAATACTTTCAGAGTAGATATTTATTATTGTTTGATGCTAGGTAAGTAGATCATATAAGTAAATGTCATATTTGCTTAGGTCCATCTCAGTTTCTTGATAGAGCTATATATAGTATCCGGATATTATGTTTTCCAGAATTTTTTGACCCTTGCTTGTCCTCAGAATCCCATTTATCCTAATAGGAGAAAGAAATCCAAGGCACTGGTTATGGTAGCTGAATGTTCACTGGTCTGCTGTGGAGAGGGGGCACAAAGACAGTAGGGCTAGGGGGCATAGTAGTTCTAGCATCTCCTAATCCCATGAATTGGAAATGATTATCTGCTTAGAAAAGTGGTATAATGGGTTAGAGTCAGAGTGGCATTTATTTTTATTTTTGTGTTTTGCTTTGCTTGTTTGAGAATGGGGCAAGACTTCTTGCTTCACACATAGATATTCAGATACAAAAACAAGAAAACAATTGAAAAACAATCTTTAATAGTTAAAGTCTCCCCTGTGGTCTGATTATCTGGTTCATTTACCCTTTCAGCTGCTTGAGAATGAGGAATGCCCTTTCAGGAATATCAATGTCACCATCTGAGTTTTGGGGTTACAGAATTCTATGATGTGCTCTCTTAACCTCTTTTCCCAGGAAACTAAATGATTAAGATCTCATCTTTCCTGTTTCTTGGTTTTTGTTGTTTGTTGTTTATTTATTTATTTATTTATTTTGCTCACACTTGTCTATCAACAACTATCTGAATACACATTCAAGTATCATTTTGTTGCTTAGCTCATGGTTGCAGGAAATTTCCCAAATATTACTTTTGCAAAATATCTGATTTTATTTTTTATTCCTCTTCTCTTTCCTAGCTTCTTTTTCAGATGCTAGAATCTAATCATCATTTTCTTTATAGTTCTTTTATACCTGTATTTACTCCAGTTGGTTACTCTTCCTTAGGAACTTACTATTGGTTGCAGGCAGGGTCTTTGTTTGACATAAAGCTGCTTTTTTTTTTTTTTGCTAAATTTGAGGGCTTTTATTGCATTCCCATAAATATCGTATACTCAAATTTTATTTTCATGGTAACCATACTGTTATCAGATTTTTATTATGTTTTTCTCTTAGATACTCCTTACATGAGGAGAGAAATCCTTTCTGCTCTCAAACTGACCTTGCAGTCTTTTGAACCAAATGTTACCTGAGGGTAATAGTAATTGGTAATCCCACAGAGCATCAGTTGCAGTAGCCCCAGGATTAGTTGAATATCTGAGGGCTCAGTGGGAGCATGACAGTGAGGGAAAGAATGAGACCACATAGAGAAAGTGAGATGGGGAGAAAGGAGGGGAGAGAGCCGTGGTCCTCATGCCTGTAGCAGGAAGATGGAAAGAAACGAATTCTTCCCTTTCTGGTGACACTGACAAGTTTCAAGGGAGTGAGAGTATAAATGGGGAAGGCACACAACTGAGTAATCCAGGGATTATTAGCATCTGATGGAGTTATAATAAAGACATTTTTACCGAGTTAACTCCTTGTTCACTAACTGACCCACCCTCACATGATAGAGAAACTAACAGATTGGCAAAGAGCTTATTGCTTTTTATATAAACTAATTCATACTATCATATTAATTTTAGTTTGTGGTAAAATACCTTTGTCTGTTTCATATATTTCCAGAGTGGTAGGAAAACAGCCTATGTCAAGTTAAAAAAATGTCTGTGGAATAATTCCTGCAGAAATTCATAAACGGGTTCTGATATGGGTTGCATAGGAAGTACTACAACTAATTGGTGGTTAGTCCTTTCCAAGCTCCTGTAAAATCTCTTCTACACATATTTTTGCAGCACTTAGAGATGGTGCATGTTTTGTTTACCATTATAGCCCTATTGCCCAGGCCAATACTTGGTATATAATAGGCATGGTGGATTTAATTATGCACCTCCATTTAGACATGTTCTTAGTCTTGATCTGCATTCCTTGGGTGTGACTCCATTGTGAACAGGATCTCTTAAAAGGGTTATTTCAGTTAAGGTGTGGCCCAACTCAATGAGGGTGGGCCTTATGGGAATTACTGGAGTCCTTTATAAGCAGGCGAAATTCAGATATAGTCAGAGAAAGCCATGGGAGGAGCCATAAGCAGAAAGTCAGCAGGAATCCAGGAGAGAAAGGAAAGGATACAGCCACGTGGCAAAAAGCCAAGGAACCCAAGGATTGCCAGTCAACCAGAACACTACTGACAACCCTGCAGGAAGCAAGCTTCTAGCCTATGCCTTGATTTTAGATTTTTGGTCTCTGAAACCATGAGCCAGTAATTCCTATTGTTTAACCCAACCCATTGTGTGGTATTTGTCTTATTAGCCTGGCAAATTGAGACAACAGACCTACAATGAATATTGTTGAAAGGAACTCTTATTTGAAAATTGTAGTGTTTGGTCCAAAATTATACAGCTCAAGCTAATAAGTGTGAAAACAAAAGTCCCAATCCAAATACAGGTCTATCTAGCTTTTCTTTTTGTATTTAATGCACTCTTATCTACCATTTGTTTGCAAAGTGAATTATGGAGTATGTCAAATAATATGCAAAATAATGATTAAAACATTGTGTAATATTTAATATACGTAAATAATTTACATGACATTATGAAGCATAATAATGCCAAAACTGGTGGACCCATGATTTAGATTAAGAACTAGAACATTCTCAACATTATTAACATGTCTATTTTTCCAAAATTTCATTCTTCCACCTCTTTTCTAGATGTAACCACTATTTCAAATGATGTATTTATTATTTCCTTTCTTTCTAAAGTAAATTTACCACATTTGTAGCAATCTCTAAAATAAAATGCTTTTTCTTAAAACTGGTAAAATGGTATATGTAGTTTTCTGCAACTTGCCTTTTTATTCAGTAGCTATAGTTATTTATTCTCATGACAACATAATATTCTATTGTGTGAATACAGTACAATCAATTTGTTCATTTTTCTGTCATTGGGCTTTTGGATTGTTACCTGTTTACTGTTATTGAAAAAAATTCCTGTTTCATTGCATAATTCTTGTATGCCTCTTCTGAGGCTCATATGCAGGTTTCTCTAGGTCTTCTTCCTAGGAGTAAAATTACTCTGTTATAGGTAGTTTTGTGTTCAGGTTTATAAGATGATTTATTTTCCAGTCAGATATGCTAAATTATAATCTACCTAGAGCAATATATATTTTTCTTCATTTTACTTACTTGCCACCACTGGGTTTTATTAGTTTTTAACTTTTCAATATAATTCAAATAAAATGATATCTGCTGAACTTAATTTGCACTCTTCTAATTACTAATGAGGCTGTGCTGTTAGTGTTTTCTCTCATTTGACATGCCTATTGGATTATAATTAGTTTTCTTATGGAATTTGTTTGCCTTTTTCTTGGTGATTCATAGGAGTTGATTCTTTTTAAAGAATATTAATCCTTTGTTCACTATTCATGTTGCAGTTATCTTCTTCTAGTTTGTGGTTGGCATTTCCATTTTCTTTATGGTATATTTGGATAACCAGAAGTTCTTCCTGTTAATGTAATTAACAATTTTCTTCGTTTATGGTTAGCATTTTCCTGTTCTGAGATTATAAAGATTATCTTCCCTATTTCCTTATAAAAAGTTTTAAATTTTGCCATTTGCATTAAATTTTCAAACTTCCAGGAATTGATATTTATGTATTATGTAAGCAAAGAATAAATTTGTCTTATAATTATTCTAGCACCTTTCTCCCACAATTGGTAATACCATCTTTCTCATATATTAAGTTTCATTTATGCAGAGGTCTGTTTATGGGCTCTCCGTTCTGTTCCAATGGTCACTCTGTCTTTCTTTCAGTTAATATCACATTGTATTAACTCACACAGCTTTATAATAAAACTTGGTATCTGGTGTGCAATTTTGCCAAAATTATCCTTCTTCTTCAGTGAGAATTTATACCATTATTGGGTTTTTGCTTTTTCAAATAAGTTTTAGAGTTAACTTGTCAGATTTCTCAAAAAGTCTGTTAGTATTTTGATGGAAAATGAATTAAATTTACAGTCTAATTTAGAAGAACTGACATTTTTATGTCGAGTTTCCTTGCTCCCTGAACATGGTATAATTCTTTTTTAATTTGTCTTTTAAAAATATCTTTCAATAAAATTTTAAGCATTTCTTACTTAACCTCTTACATATCCTCTTTTAAAATATTCTCCACTGCAATTATATATTGTTTTTGCTAATATAAAGAAAGTTTACTTTAAATTATGTTTTTTAACTTTGTAGTTTATATGAACACATTAGATAACCCTTTTTGATTGTAATATTGTGGCTTTAGATTCTTTGTTTCTAGGTAGACAATCATACCATCTGTTAACAATGATAATTTGTCTTCTTTGCCTACGTACTAGATAGGACCTACAGTACAATGTTGAAAAGTAGTGATATTGAGCATCTTTCTTGTTTATGGTATTAAAACAAATGCCTTATGCTCCAGATTGATATACTGTGTGCTATGGGTTCTTTTTTTTCTTCTAAATACCCTTTATCAGATAACGGAAGTTGTTTTCTATTCTTTTTTCATAAGGATTTTGGTTTGTGCTGTTGTAAGAGTGTTGGATTATAGCAAGTGCTTATTCTGCATTTATTCAGATTATCATATGATTTTTATTATTTAATCTGGAAATATGAAAATAATTTTAAAAATTTGTATTTATAAGGTTTGAATGTTAAACTACCTTTGATTATCGGGGCAAACCCAAATACTTCATGATGTAGTAGTTTCTTTTTTAATACTTTGCTTCACTTGGATTACTAATATTTTCATTAGGAATTTTGAATTATGTTTGTGAGTGAGATTGGCCTGTACTTTTCTTTAATCGGATTTTCATGGTTTTCATATCAAGGTAATACTAAGCTCAAGGAATGAATAATGGTGTGCTTTCTCTTTTCTCAATATTTGATGGATTTTCTAAATGATTGATACTTGTGAAACATTTTGTGTTTCCCAAAATGGCTGCTGCAATATTTTAGTCCCTCAAATTCTTCCATAATCTTGTTACTCTCTGTGCCAGTTTGATTGTATTATATCCCCCAAAACACCATTATCTTTAACACAATCTTGTGTGGGCAGATGTATTAGTGTTGATTAGATTGTAATTCCTTGAGTGTTTCCATGGAGATGAGACCCACCCAACTGTAGGTGATAACTGATTAGATAATTTCCATGGAGGTGTGGCCCTGCCCATTCAATGTGGGCCTTGATTAGTTTACTAGAGCACTATATAAACTCAGACAGAAGGAGGGAGCTTGCTACAGCCAAGAGAGACACTTTGAAGAAGGCACAGGAGCTGAGAGAGGAGCTGCAGCTTACAGAGACATTTTGGAGATGGCCTTTGAAAGGAGACTTTTGCTCCGGAGAAGCTAAGAGAGGGCAAACACCCCAAGAGTGACATTTTTAAGGAGCTGCAGCCTAGAGAGGAACATCTCGGAGTAAGCCATTTTGAAACCAGAACTCTGGAGCAGTTGCCAGCCATGTGCCTTCCCAGCTAACAGAGGTTTTCCAGACACCATTGATCATCCTCCAGTGAAGGTACCCGATTGTTGATGACTTACCTTGGACACTTGATGGCCTTAAGACTGTAACTGTGTAACTAAATAAACCCCCTTTATAAAAGCTGATCCATATCTGGTGTTTTGCAAAAGGGTAGCACTAGAAAACCAGAACACTCCCCATGAAGAGTTGTAGGTTATTTCCCATCCCCCTAACAAAGATGGAACTTTGCAACTACCTCAACAGATAAAATGAGGCAGAGGTGACACATCGTGATTCCTAAGGCTAAGTCTTAAAATGCAGATTGGCTTTTGTCTGTCTGTCTGCCTGTTTGGCTCTCAAGATGCTCACTCTTGGAACTCACCCACCATGTTGTTAGGAAGCCCAGGTCACATGGAGGAGCCTCCTGTAGGAGTTCTGGCTGGCAGCCCCAGCTACGTTCTCAGTCAACAGCCAGATCTATTGCCAGGTGTGTGAGTAATTGAGCTTTCAGAGGCTTCCAGCTGCCAACTTCCAAGCTGCTCCAGCTGATACTGAGTTCAGCAGAGAGGAGCTATCCCCATCAAGTATGCTCAAATTAAAGTCTCACGAGCAATACACATGTTGTAATTTTTGAATGCATTTTTTATTGTGAACTTTAACATATATACATAACAGTGATAACTTTCAGAGTACAATTTAACAAGTAGTTAGAGAGCAAATTTCAAAGAATGTCGTGGGTCACAGTTCCACAATTTCAGCTATTTCCATTGTTGTAAAATGTAACATACATATGGAAAGGTGATAACTTTTGATGTATAGCTCAACAAGGAATTATATAGGTAATTTCAAAAATTATGGGTTACAGTTCCATAGTTTCAGTTCTTTCCTTATTATGCAATACAAGATCTATGCAGATGGAACTTTGAATAGGAAGTGAGATACGGTAGGTTAATATTGGCTGGAGTGAAATAGTGACACATCCTAGAGTAATTTGGGCAGATAATAAAAAATATATTTACAGCCTCCCCCTCCCCAGCCCTGAGGATCTGGGGGAAGGTGCGGATGTGTTGGACATCCTCACCTGGACTGGTGTTGATGTTGTCACAAACATTGGGGCTGGCGGTTTGATGTGCTGAGCCCTTGAGCATGGGACTTGCCCTTATGAAGCTCATTACCACAAAGGAGAGTCTAAACTTGTATGTAATGGTGCCTAAGAGTCTCCCCCTGAGTACCTCTTTGTTGCTCAGATGTGGCCCTCTCTCTCTAACTGAGCCACCTCGACAGGTGAACTCGCTGCCCTCCCCTCTACGTGGGACCCGACTCCCAGGGGTGTAAATCTCCCTGGCAACGCAGAGTATGACTCCCGGGAATGAATGTGGACCCGGCATCGTGGGACTGAGAGTATCTTCTTGACCAAAAGGGGGATGCAAAATGAGACGAAATAGTTTCAGTGACTGAGAGATTCCAAATGGAGTCGAGAGGTCACTCTGGTGGACATTCTTATGCACTATATAGATAATACCTCTTAGGCTTTAATGTATTGGAATAGCTAGAAGTAAATACCTGAAACTACCAAACTCCAACCCAGCAGTCTGGACTCCTGAAGACAATTATATAATAATGTAGATTACAGGGGGTAACAGTGTGATTGTGAAGACCTTGTGGATCACACCCCCTTTATCTAGTGTATGGATGAGTGGAGGAATGGGGATAAAAACTAAAGGACAAATGGGGTGGGATGGGGGGATGATTTGGGTGTTTTTTTTCACTTTTATTTTTTATTCTTGTTCTGGTTCTTTCTGATGTAAGGAAAATGTTCAGAGATTGATTGTGGTGATGAACGCATAACTATGTTATACTGTGGACAGTGGATTGTATATCATGGATGGTTGTATGGTGTGTGAATGTATTTCAATAAAACTGAATTTAATAAAAAAATAAAATAAATAAATAAATAAAAAAATTGATTGACGCTTATGTTGGGGAAAAAAAAAAAGATCTATGCAGAAAGGTGAAGACCTTCAAGGCACAATTCAACAAGCAGCTATGGAGCAAATTTCAAAGGATGTTATAGGTTATGGTTCTACCTTCCAGGTATTCCAATACCCTAGCATCTAAAATATGTATAATATATATATATTTATATAAAGTTTCAGTATTGATAGATCTTTGTTAAATATTATCTTGTTTGTTGCTACCCCTTCTTCTCACTTAGTCTCTTTTTCCAACTTCAGGGTTATCTGGGCAGTGAGTACCCTAACTTGTCCATATTGAAAGGGGGTGTTGACAGTATGGGGAAGGGGGCTTCATCTGATTGTTGACCTTAAAGAGGCTGTTGCCTCTGGGTTTTAGGACTTGTCTGGCATAGGAACACTCTAGTGGATTTAAGTTTCTGAGAGATAAAACTTAATGAGTGAATCTTTTATAGAATTTCAGGTAGGGACCTAGGTATTTTGGGGCTACTTTTCATAAGGACATGGCATATTGTGGCCATTTGGGATGTCTAGCTGGAGCTTTTATAAGAGGAACCTCCAGGATAGCCTCTCAACTCTATTTGGGATCTCTCAGCCACTGTGACCTCAGCTTGTTACCTTTCTTTTACCGCCTTTTGGTCAAGTAGGCATTTTCAATCCCTCACCGCCAAGGCCAGGCTTATTCCCAGGAGTCATGTCCCACATTGCCAGAGAGATTCATTTCCCTGGGAGTCATGTCCCTTGTGGGGCGGAGGTTAATGAATTTATTTGCCAAGATGGGCTTAGAGAGAGAAAGGCCACATCCAAGCAACAAAAGAGGTTTCCTGGAGGTGCCTCTTAGGCTTAATTATAGCAAGGCTCAGCCTCCCATTTACAACCCTGTTTCACAAGAACAAGTCTCAAGTCAAGGGCTTGATTTATTAAGTAGTGTGTTCCTAATTTCACTTAATATATATTCTATCCCAAGATAAATGGTCAGTTCCTTACATTATCTTCACTTAGTTGTACAATTATAACTCTCAACTTTAAACAATTATCATAACAGAATGCATCCTAGAGCTCTTACCAGCTGCTAATTATTCATCCCTAGTATTAATGTAGTGTTGGTAAGATATTCCTTTAAATGTAGTCTTTAATATGTAATGGGTAGTTTTTCCATATACCACTCTGTTGTTAAACCTCTGCATCAGTGTCATACCTTGTAAGTATATCATGCTAACACTTACTTAGGTTTGTGGTGCTACTCCATGGGTTACATGCCTTTAAACAACCATTTACAAACATGTTCACCTTCAATTTGTCACTTATACTTATAATCCTATAGTCACACCCGACCATTCCCATGCCGTTAAGGTCACCCTCAATTTCATATCTGTACATATTAGATTATCATTCCCCCTTCACTGGCTTCTGTCTATCTCTAGGTCCCCTATATTCTACATTATGAGACACTTATTTTACATTTTTCACAGAGTTCACATTAGTGGGGACATACAATATCCCTCCTTTTGTGTCTGACTTATTTCACTCAGCATCATGTGTTCAAGGTTCATCCATGTTGTCATAAGTTTTATGACCTCATTCCTTCTTACTGCTGCATAGTATTCCATGGTATGTATATACCACATTTTGTTTAACATTGAAGAACATTTGGATTGTTTCCATCTATTGGCAATTGTGAACAATGCTACTGTGAACATTGGTGTGCAAATATCTGTTCAGGTGACTGCTTTCAGATCTTCTGGGTATATACTGAGAAGTGAAATTGCTGATCATAGGGTAACTCAAATAGCTAATTTTCTGAGGAACTGCCAAACTGTCTTCCAGAGTGGCTGTACCATTATGCAGTCCCAACAGCAATGAATAAGAGTTCTAATTCCTCCACATCCTCTCCAGCATTTGTAGTTTCCTGTTTGTTTAATGGCAGCCATTCTTATTTGTGTGAAATGCTATCTCATTGTGGTCTTGATTTGCATCTTCGTAATAGCTAGTGAAGATGAAACATTGTTTCATATGTTTTGTAGCCATTTGTATTTCCTCCTCAGAGAAATGTCTTTTCATATCTTTTGCCTGTTTTATAATTGGGCTGTTTGTACTATTGTCATTGAGTTGTAGATTTCTTTATATATGCAGGATATTAGTCTCTTATCAGATACATGGTTTCCAAATATTTTCTCCCATTGCATTGCTGCCTCTTCATATTTTTGACAAATTCCTTTGAGGTACAGAAGATTTTGATTTTGAGGAGTTTCTATTTATCTTTTTTTTTTTTTTTCTTTCATTGCTTGTACTAATACTAGGTCTTGAAGATGTTTCCCTACATTATTTTCTGGGAGTTTTATGGTACTGTCTCTTATATTGAGGTCTTTGATCCAGTTTGAGTTAATTTTTTTATAGGGTGGAGGAAGAGGTCCTCTTTTATTGTTCTGGATATGTATATAGATTTCTCCCAGCCCCATTTGTTGAAGAGACTGTTCTGTCCCAGTTCAGTGGATGTGGGGGCCTTATCAAAATTCAGTCAACCATAGATCTGGGGGGGGTCTGTTTTTGAATTCTCAATTTGATTCCATTGATCAATATGTCTGTCTTTGTGCCAATACCAAACTGTTTTGACTACTGTGGTTTTATAGCAGGCTTCATTGTCAGGAAGTATAAGTCCTCCCACTTTGTTTGTCTAGTTTGTTGGCATACAATTGTTCATTGTATCCTCTTATGATTTTTTAAATTTCTTTGGGATCCACAGTAATATCCCCCCTCTCATTTATTATTTTGTTTATTTGGGTCTTCTCTCTTTTTGACAGTGTTAGTCTAGCTAAGGGTTTGTCAATCTTGTTAATTTCAAAGAACCAACTTTTGGTTTTATTTATTCTCTCTACTGTTTTTGTTCTCCATATCATTTATTTCTGCTTTAATCTTGTTATTTCTTCTCTTCTACTAGCTTTAGATTAGTTTGCTGATCATTTTCTAGCTTCTTTGTTTTTCCATTAGTTCTTTGATTTTAGCTCGTTCTTCCTTTTTAATGTATGCATTTAGAGCTATAAATTTCCCCCTCAATATCACCTTTGCTGTATCCTGTAAGTTTTGATATGTTGTGTTCTCATTTCCATTCATTTTTAGATATTTAGCAATTTCTCTTGCTATTTCTTCTTTGACCCACTGATTATTTAGGAGTGTGTGTTGTTTAACCTCCAGATATTTGTGAATGTTCTAGATCTTTGATGGTTATTGACTTCTAGTTACATTCCATTGTGGTAAGAGAATGTGCTTTGAATAATTTCAATCTTTTTATATTTATTGAGGCTTATTTTATGCCTCAGCATATGATCTGTCCTAAAGAAAGTTTCATGAGCACTAGAGAAGAACATATATCCTGTTAATTTGGGATGTAATGCTCTATGTATGCCTGTTAAGTCTAATTCCTTTATCACATTGTTTAGGTTCTCAGTTTCCTTATTGGTCCTCTGTCTGGTTGCTCTATTTATAGGAGAGAGATGTGTATTGAACTCTCCCATGATTACGGTGGAAACAGCTAGTGCTTCCTTCAGTTTTGTCAGTGTTTGTCTCATGTACTTTAAAGCACCTTGATTGGGGGCACAAATGTTTATGATATTTCTTCTTACTGAATTGTCCCTTTTACTAGTATATAGTGTCCTTCTTTGTCTCTTATGATATCCTTGCATTTAAAGTCTACCTTATCTTAAATTAGTATTGCTACCCCTGCTTTCTTTTGGCTGTAGCTTGTGTGGAATATTTTTTTCCATCCTTTCACTTTTGATCTCTTTCTGTCACTGGGTCTAAGATGAGTCTCTTGTAAACAGCATATTGATGGTTCATATTTTGTAATCCATTCTGCCAATCTATATCTTTTAATTGGGGAGTTTAATCCATTCACCTTTAATGTTGTTACTGTGAAGGCAGTTCTTGAATCAGCCATCTTATCATTTGGTTTTTAGTTGTCAGAGCTAACTCTGAACCTGATATTCCAACCCATCAGCCAGTGCCTCTTCTGAATACTAGTAGCCAACCTACTAATCCTAACATGAATCGGAGGACAGCCAGTAGAACAACCGTTTATCATCATCAGTCAACTAGCATCAATCTTATACTTCTCCATTATTCTGATCCTAATACCCATCACAGGCCTAATTGAGAACAACCTAATAAAATGATAACAGTCCTCATAGTATAACAAATTACACTGGTCTTGTAAACCAGAAATGAAACGCATGCTTTCAAGGACACTTCAAGGAGGAGATCACAACTAACCCCACCATCAGCTCCCAAAGCTGAAATTCTCATTAAACTACCCCCTGGTTAAGCAGCAATTGTAACCTAATTCAACCTTAATGTGCCACGCCAGTATTAAAGCACTTGGCCTAATCTCACCACGTGAGAACCAAGCACGGAAACAGTCCTATGCTTCATTGTGCATACATTTATATTCCCCATGGATATCATCTGTATACTTGTCATTATTAACATTACATAATACATTAAATCCTTGATTGTACATGGCACATTCCTTATAACTCATCCTTGTCACCATGCTTACCCCCTCCCTTATTTTTCCATAATCACCAAGCTTTGAGAAACCAACAACCCTCTCTCTTTATTTCCTTTAAGATACCCATACTAAAACTCTTCAATTCTGTGCCATTCTTCAGGCCTCTCTCTCCTGCCTTTTTTTCTCAGCTGGTAGAGCTCCCTTTAGTATTTCTTGTAGGGCAAGTCTCTTCTTAACAAATTCTCTTGGCATTTATTTGTGAAAATTTTAAGCTCTCCCTCAATTTTGAAGGAGTGCTTTGCTTGATAAAGGATTCTTGGCTGGCAATTTTTCTCTTTCAGAATTTGAAATATGTCATACCATTGCCTTCTTACCTCCATGGTGCCTGCTGAGTAGTCAAGTACTTAGTCTTAGGTTGTTTCCCTTGTATGTGTTGAATTGCTTCTCCTTGCTGGTTTCAGAACTTTCTTCTTCTCTTCAGCATTTGACAATCTGATCAGAATATGTCTCGGAGTGTGTTTATTTGGATTTATTCTATTTTTAGTTTGTTGGGCATCTTTGATTTGCATATTTATGTCACTTAGAAGAGTTGAGAAGTTTTCCCCAACAATGTCTTCGAAACTCTTCCTAGACCTTTACCCTTCTCGTCCCCTTCTAGAACACCAATGATTCTTATATTTGTAAGCTTCATGTTGTCCATCAGTTCCCTGAGATCCATTTCAATTTTTTTTTAATTTTTTCCCCCGTTTGTTCTTTTGTGCTTTTGCATTCCATCAACCTGTCCTTAAGTTCACTAGTTCATTCCTCTACCTCTTCAAATCTGTTCTTATGTGTCTCAAGAATATTTTTACTTTCATCAACAGTATCTTTACCTGGTATTTTTTTTTACTTACTCTTGAAAATTCTTCTTAATACTCTTCTGGGTTCTTCTCCATGTCCTTTATATCCTGACCCATAATACTGATGTCTGTGTGTCCTCCTTTGATTAATTGATCCTAGTTCTGTGTTTCCTCTGGCTTTGGGTTATCCATATCTTCTGGTTCCTTCATATGCTTTATAATTTTCTGTTGTTTTTGGCATTTTCTTATCTTGATCAGTTCTTTTAGGATATGTGGGATTATTTGAACACTTACCTATAATTTGACAGAGCTACAGCTTTGTGGAGTGCACTTTCCCTGACCTACCAGCAGATTCTCCCCCAGCTTTGTCTGTGCACTAAGTGGGATTCCAAACTATGTGGAACTCCACTCAGTGTACCAGTTTTCCTTGTGCCATCCCTGTGGGTGGGGGGCATGGCCTGTGTAGTTTGGCAGGGAGTCTGCCCCAGGACACAGTGGTACTGGCCATTCCCATGGCTGTGGGTGGACTACTCTGGGTCTACAGAGCTCTGCATCTCACCTTCCAGCTCACATGCCCACAGTCCTTGTTTGCCATGCACCCACCAGTCTCTGGGATTGGGGGAGGTCTCCTGGCACTTCTATGCAGTGCCCTTGCCTCTAGGCTGTGCACATCATGGGTTTCTGTGGAGGAAAAGTGGATGCTGTCACAGGCCTGCCAAATCCCACATTCCCTCTAGGAAGCTCTTAGCCATGGGCTGTGAAGACTTATCTCCCCAGACAACTGCAAAGATGGCTGCATGGGGCATGGAAAGCTGTCCCCCTCTGCAGTTGTCTCCCTGCTCCAACTGCCAGTCCCTGGCATGGGGGCTCTCAGCAGTGGGTCCATGAAGGGTTATCACCCAAGCCAAGTGCTGAGGAGGGTGCCCAGTGTGTGGAAGGCTGCTCCCCTCCGCACTTGTCAGCTAGCTCCAACCACCCATTCCCAGCAGCTGAACACTCACCGGTCTTAAACGCAGTCTCTTGGCTTCTCCAAGTATATACTCACTATGTGTGCCCAGCTGGTGGAACCCTGGAACTGTTGTGCTGGAGTGCTTTCTGTTCTTTACCTGGTGTTTTTCACAGAGGAGAATTTTTCCCTGTCTCTCCTAATCCACCATCTTCCCAGAAGCCCCACATATTGTTATTTTAAGCCAATAAGTTTTGGGGTGGTTTAGGGTGGTTCAGCACTAGGTAACTAATACTTTGGCACAAATTATTTGTAAATGTTTCTTCTTGTGTCACTTTTAATTGCTTATATTTTTATAGGATCTTTTCCATTTTGTCTAAATTTTCCAGGTTTTTCTTATAAAATTGTCCATATTGCATATTTAAAGTTGTATTTTCTTGATTAATTGAAACTTATTTTTAACACAAAATGCCTTTTGCTATAAAGTCTATATGTCCTTATAAGCTGATCCCAATAGACCATTTCTTTTTTATTCTTCATTGGCAACTTCTGTCAATTTATATTTATTGTGATTACAAATATTTTTGGAATTGTTTTTATCACCTTAATCAGTGTTTTCTATTTGTCCCCCTTTCATTTACATCTTCTTTTCTTCTTTGCATTTTTCTTTATTAATTTTTTGTTTTTTTCCCCGAGATTTGATTTCTCCACTCTTTACTATTTTGACAGGTATTCACTCTATTTTTATTCTTAAATGATTGTCATTAAAATTTTACCAGGCATACTTATTGATATGAAGGTATAAAGGTAACCAATTTCTTAACTATTCTTCCCAAGAATACAGGGCCCTAGAACAATTTACCTCTGATCAACCACCTTCTAAATTGCAAGCTATTCTATTTATTCTCTAGTACAGTGCTGTCCAGTATAGCTTTCTGTGGTGATGGAAATCTTCTATGTCTGTTCTATCCAACACAGTAGCCTCTATCCACATGTGGCTACTGAGCATGAGAAAAGTAGCTAGTGTGGTTGAGAAATTGAAGTTTTAACTTAATTTAAATTTAAATAGTAACTTGTAGGTAACAGTTACTGTATTGCGCAGTACAAGTCTAATATTTTTGTTCTGTCTTTTCTTTTTAAATCAGAAGTTAGTCCTCATTTTATTATTAATGATTTTACATTCTTTCTTTTTAGATTAATCTATTTCTTTGAAAATTTCTTTGTTCAATATTTTTTCATTTAACCTTTCTTCTTGCATTTCAGGACTCTCCTTTCTAGAGTAAGTTTATTCTTTTGGTCATAATCTTTCTCAGTTTTTCTTTTTTGGAAATGTCTTTATTTTACCTGTGTCTTTGAAAAAATAATTTTTACAACACACAGTTCTAGGTTGCTAATTTTTCTCCTAGTATTTTCAAGATATTGCTACAGAGTTCTGACTTCCATTGAGGCCGTTGGAAAATCTGCTATTAGACTAAACCTTCTTCCTTTTTTGGCGTTTGGTATGTTTGTTTATTTGTTTTTTAACTCTGGCTGTCTTTCCGATACTTTATCTTTGGTATTTTGATTTTTCACTATAATATGTTTTACATATGGACTTCTCTTTTTTTTATTCTGCTTGGCATATATTGTGCCTCTTGTATCTGTGGATTTATATCTATCATCGGTGCTGGGCAATTCTTAGCCATTATGCCTTCCAATATTGCCTCTTTTCCAATCTCTATTATCTTTCTGGGACTACAATTAGGTGTATATTTGAGTCTCTCATTTTTATTTTATCTTCAATTTCTCTTAATCTCTCTTTTATATTTTCTTCTCCTTGTATCTCAGTGCTGCAAATTCTTCAGATCTTGCTTTTAGCTCACTGATTGTATCTTCAGCTATGTCCAGTATGCTATTTAACTATGCATTGAGTTTTAAATTTTATTTATATATTTTTCATTTCTAACACTTCTTCTTTGTCTTTTAAAAAATATGCTTGGTCATTTAAAATGTTCTCTTGTTCTTTACATATTTTTTTTAGTGGGTTTTAAAATTTTCTTTAAACATTTCATAGCATGATTATTTTACATTTTCCACCAGGCTAATTATATTTCCAGTCTTTGGCAGTTCAAAATGGATGTTTGTTGTTTCTGCCATCTCTGATTCATGGTGACCCATTTCATTTTGTGTTAGGTGATTTTATTTATTTATTTATTTATTTATTTATTTTTACTTTTTATTTTGAAATAAATTCAAACTTACAGGACAGTTGCAAAAATAATACAAACCCCATACATAGAACTCCAGCCTACCCCAACCCCCCTCCACTGATACCCAGATCTACCAACTTTAATATTTTGTCACTTTACCATTTCTTTCTTTCCCTCCCTCCCTCCCTCCCTCCCTCCCTGTCATCCATCATCATTGCTCTGTCTTCTGAATATATAAGAGCAAGTTGCACACATCCTTGAACAAATAATATAATTCACATACACATTTCCTATGAACAAGAATATTTATTTATGTAATCACATTAAGTGTAGTTAAGAAGTTCAAGAAATTTAACATTGATATAAAGCTTATATTCTATATTTCATTTTTTTCTTATGTCCCAATTGTGTCCTTTTGAGCCTTTTCTCCTCTATTCTTAGATCTCATCCAGGATCATCTATGGCATTTAATTGTCTTATCTATTTAGACTGTCTATTTTTTCAGTTGTGGAAACATATATACAGCCTAACTCTTCCCATTCCAACCCCTCCCTAGCATTCCATTTAGTGGGATTAATCACACTCACAATGTTGCAATGCCATCAACTTCCCACCATCCAAACAGAAACCCTACATTCATTTCTTATTAACTTGCCATTGCCCCTTCCCCCTCTTCTCATAATCCATACTCTACTTTTCATCTCTATAATCATATTCTCTGATACCTTCTTTGTGTTTACCATGGGGCTTAAATTTAACATCCTAAATCTAAACAATCTTGTTTTCCTTGATACCAACTTAACTTCAATAAGATGCATAAACTATGTTCCTATAGTCCTCCATTCCCCCACCTGTATGTAGTTCTTGTCCAAAATTACATATTTTACATAGAGTCCAAAACCATTTATTTATCATTACAGTTTATGTATTTTAGATCCTGTAGGAAGTAAATAGTGGAGTTACAAATCCAAAATACAGTAGTATTGGTATTTATATTTACCATGTGATCTTTACTGGAAATCTTTATTTCTTCATGTGGTTTCAGTCAATTGTTTAGTGTCCCTTCCTTTCAGCCTACACAATTCCCTTTAGCATTTCTTGTAGGACTGATCTACTGGTGATGAAGTCCCTCAGCTTTTGATTATCTGGGAATGTTTTCATCTCCCCCTCATTTTTAACCTCCAGGTGTTTGTGAATTTTCTAAGTCTCTGATGCTATTGACTTCTACTTGTATTCCATTGTGGTCAGAGAATGTGCTTTGAATAATTTCAATATTTTTTTAAATTTATTGAGGCTTGTTTTATGTCCCAGCATATGGTCTATTAGAATGTTCCATGATCACTAGAGAAGGTGTATCCTAGTGATTTGGGATATAATGTTCTATATATGTCTGTTAAATCCAATTCATTTATCCAGTTGTTTAGGTAATCAGTTTCCTTATTGGTCTTCTGTCTGGTTGATCTATCTATAGGAGAGAGTGTTGTGTTGAAGTCTCCCGCAATTATTGTGGAACCATCCATTACTTCCTTTAGTTTTGCCAGTGTTTGTCTCATGTATTTTGTGGCACCATGACTGGGTGCATAAACATATATGATTGTTATTTATTCTTGCTGGATTGCCCCTTTTATTAGTATGTAGTGGCCTTCTTTGACTCTCATGACATCCTTGCATTTAAAGTCTATTTTATCTGAGATTAATATTGCTACTCCTGCTTTCTTTTGGCTGTAGATTGCATGAAATATTTTTTCCGTCCTTTCACTTTCAATTTCTTTGTGTCCCTGTGTCTGTGATGGGTCCCTTGCATGCAACATATTGATGGTTCATATTTTTTGATCCATTCTGCCAATATATATCTTTTAATTGGGGAGTTTAATCCATTTACATTCAATGTTACTACTGTGAAGGCATTTCTTGAATCAGCCATCCTATCCTTTGCTTTATGTTTGTCAGATATATTTTTTCCCTCTCTCTCTTATTGTCCTTTAATGAACTGATATTGAATCTCTTTAGTACTGAACCTTTCTCCATATCTCTCTCTCCTTTCTTTGTTTCTCTGTCAGTAGGGCTCCCTTTAGTATCTAAAGTAGGGCAGGTCTTTCATTGGCAAAGTCTCTCAGCATTTGTTTGTCTGTGAAAAATTTAAGCTCTCCCTCAAATTTGAAGGAGCGTTTTGCTGGATAAAGTATTCTTGATTGGAAATTTTTCTCTCTCAGAATTTTAAATATGTCATGCCACTGCCTTCTTGCCTCCATGGTGGCTACTGAGTAGTCATTACTTAGTGTTATGTTGTTTCCTTTGTATGTGGTAAGTTGCTTTTCTCTTGATGCTTTCAGAACTTGCTCCTTCTCTTCAATATTGGACAGTCTGATCAGAATATGTCTTGGAGTGGGTTTATTTGGATTTATTCTATTTGAAGTTCGCTGGACATTTATGCTTTGTGTATTTATATTGTGTAGAAGGTTTGGGAAGTTTTCCCCAACAATTTCTTTGAACACTCTTTCTAGACCTTTACACTTCTCTTCCCCTTCTGGGATACCAATGAGTCTTATATTTGGACATTTTATTTTATCTATCATATTCCTGAGGTCCATTTTGATTTTTTCAATTTTTTCCCCATTCTTTCTTTTGTTCTTTCATTTTCCGTTCTGTGGTCCTTGAGGTTGCTGATTCATTGTTCAGCTTCATCTAGTCTTGTACTATGAGTATCCAGAATCTTTTTAATTTTTTCAACAGTTTCTTTTATTTCCATAAGATCATCTTTTTTTAATTCACTCTTGCAATTTCTTCTTTATGCTCTTCTAGGGTCTTCTTCATGTCCTTTATATCCTGTACCATGCTCTCATTGTTTGTCTTTAGATCTTTGATTAATTGCTCCAAGTACTGTGTCTCCTCTGATCTTTGGATTTGGATGTTTGGGTTTGCGTTATCCATATTGTCTGGTTTTTTCATATGCTTTAAAATTTAAATTTCCTGTTGTTTTTGGACTCTTGGCATTTGCTTTACTTGATAGGGTTCTTTTAGAATATGTAGAATTATTCAAAGACTAATTTCTAATTTGTCAGATCTACAACTTGGTGGCGTACACTTTCTTTACCCAGCGGATGGTATCCATGAGTGACCTATTCCCCTCAAGTCAGTTCTCCCCATCTGTGTCTTTGTGGTGTGTGGGGGTCTGATTCTTATGGGGTCCAATTGGTGCACCAAGTTTGGGTGTGTTGTTGGTACTGTCCACTCTGAATGAGGGGCATGTGTCTGAGCAGTTAGGGAGGGAGGGCAGCTTTAATAATCAAACTTCCCAGGTGTTCCTGGAGATCTAAGGCTGTTGCATGAATCTTAACCTTCATTTCAGTCTCACCACAGATTGTCCCTGCCACTGACCCACAAGTCTTTAGTGTTGGTGTATGGTCCCTGGGATTTCCGAGTGGGTCCCTCTTCCAAGCTGTGCCTTTCTACGGCTTCTGCTGAGGGAAGGTTGTGCTACATCACAAGTGTGCACTGTCCCTCAAGGGAAGTTCTGGGCCACTGGGCCATGTAGGTGCAGTCCCAGCCTGCTGTAAGGATGGCTGTATGGGGCATGTTAATTTCCCACCTTTTGCACAGCTCTGCCTTCCCAGCTCTGGGACAATTAGCTGTGGGTGTGGGAAAGGCTACTGTCCACACTCGATATTGTGGTGTGTGCACATGTTGCTGGAAATACTTCCTGTCCCACTGGGTTTTTTGGCATGGCTCAGGGCTGTGGCTCCAGCGCCGGGCAGGAGCATTCCAAGCCCACTGGGAAGATGGCTGCAAGGGGCGTGTTTTTTTTCCCCTTTTGGCTCACCTCTGCCTGCCTCGCTCCGAGATAATCAGTAACTGTGTGCGAAAGGCTATCTTCCACACCAGATATGAAGGCATTCACACAGCCTGTTCCTGCCATGCTTCACTGTGCAGTTCTCGCTGCTGTATCTGCAGCCACTTTGGGGTTTTTTAAAAAAGAACTGTTCCGACTCCAAATGCCAACCCACGGCTTCCCCACACCACAACATGGCTGCTGGACATTCAGCTGGCTTACTCACTCATTTCAGATCACAGACTCCCAGTTTCACCAACTGCACGGTCCCTGTGGATTTAGCAGACCTTGTCTGGCTGGTGGATCGCTGTAACTGGTGTTCTGGGTCACTTTCTGGCTTTTATTTAGTATATTTCACGGAGGTGTTTTTTTGCCCTGTCTCTCCTAGATACCATCTTAGGTTCTATTATTATTATTGTTATTATTATTATTATTGTGAGTTTATTTTATTTTTTTAAACTTGATCTTTGAGAATTCTGAAGGCCTAGCATGGGTGACTTTCCACCACACACGATTTGCTTTTGCTTGTAGTGAAGCCAGGAGGCACACAGACCTGTGACTACTTTGCTCCTTTGGAGGATCCTGCCATGATGGTTGGCATCCTCACTTTGTGGAATGACTTCGTGTTGTCTCCTGAGACTATAGGTGGTATTAGAATTGGGGAAGCCTGACTTTCCTTTTGCTTACTGGCATTATTCAAAGTTTAGTCCATTGTTTGGGGTTTAGCTCATTCTTTTTCCTTCTTCCTCCTCTTTCTCCTCCTCCTACTCTTTTTCCTCGTCTACAAATACTGTCTACTTTGATCATCTTTCATATTTTATATGGCTTTTGTGAGCTCAAGGATACTTTAAAAAATAATTTTGTTGTAATTATTCAGGATCAAGTTGCACAGTAGTAGGAGGACCACTTACAAGATCTATCTCCAGATTCTGTTAAGATGAGTTCAGACCATGACATTTTGTTGTTGTTGTTAGAGAAGTTGTAGCTTAACAGAAAAACCATGTAGAAAATACAGAGTTCCCATATACCTTCCCCCTATTATTAACACCTTGTCTTAATGTGGTACACTTGTTACTACTGATGAAAGAATATTACTATGATTCACCTGCAGCACATTGCTTTCTCTAGAGGCTGGCAGCATCTCTGGATTATCAGGTGCTTGTTATGGAGCCTCCAGCACTTGAATTGGAATTGAATCATTTTATTTCCCTCATATGCCAGATATGTTTGGGCTTCATCAAATTTCATTTATGTTATGTATCAGATAATTAAACTAATTATTTTAAGAAAATATAGACAAAATTAAATAATTATATCTGAAAAGGAAACATAGGCTCTATATTTTTGGTCTTTCTTGGGAAAATGGTTTCCATGCAGGGTGGAAGTATTATTTTTTCTTTGTTCTGAATTCATCCTTCTGACTCACATTGTCCAAGATTGGAGGGCAAGCAGCCTGCGGAGAGTACTAGACTTGGGGTCAGAAAAGCTAGACTGTAATCTCAGCTTAGATGCTAAGCATATGATTTTCAACAGTGTAATTAACTTCCATGAGCCTGTGTCTCTTCATTTGTAAAATGGTGATAATTTCTTTTTTCAGACAGTTATTATAAGAATTAAATCAATTTAACAGGATAATACATATGGAATTACCCATCATGACATCCAGCAAATATTGGACATGTAGATAATACTAATTTTTCTTTTCTTCTTATGAGATCTTTAGCTAATGTGACTGTATGCATGATTTCCAAAAATATATCTTGAATTTTTGATGCTAGTCATTCACTTCTAGGACAATCCTATCAACCTTATATCTGCAATAAATTGAGAGTTAATTTTTAAAAATGGTGCAGAGTGTAACTCCTATCTATACAAATTACACTATTTTCAAAACATGGTAAGTCAGTTAAAAATGTGAACCATGCTTGTGTAACTTTAGTTAGTTAACATCTGCAACTGATCTCCAGAACTTTGATTAACAGAACCAGTGTGATAAATTCCAGATGTTTAAACATGGCTGTGCTTTATAGACTCCCTGGATGAGAATGAATACATGTAAGGTAAACGTTTAAAAGAAGTAGGTGTCAAAGTTGCCAAGGGAGGTTTGGATGCTGGTTCACTTGTGGGGAGGAGGTGTGTTTCTATAACTGAACACCCCCCTTTTATGTTTTGTATATGCTATCAAGACAAAAGTCCAATCTTTGATGACCTCAGTGGTATGATAAGTCTTAATAACTTCACTCACATTTATTCCTGCACAAATATATTTTTGAGCACCTACATATGCAAGGTCTTGTGGTTACAAGAAAAAATAATAAGCAGTCCCTGCCTTTGAAGTGCTCAGTTTGGTGAGGGAGGTAGGAATGTGAACTATAATTACCATTAATTATAACTTCTGTAATAGAAGGCTGAGTTCAGATTAACCAGATCTTCCAGGGAAAACAGGAAGTTTTCGTAAAGGAGGTGACACTAGCTCAGTATTTCCTTACTATATATTTAAGCCATATTTAGCTGTGCTGATACAATACAGTACATTGCAAATTCCATAGGGCATGACCATTTGCCATGTTGAAAAATATATTTAAAGAAGCAATTTCTGAAATTGTAAAACTAAGATATTTTGATAATCCAATCCATTGTCACAATGGTAAGAACTTGATTAATAATCATATGGACTTCTGTTATTTGGTAAAGCTTCTAGGAAAACAATAAATATTTTCACCTTTCTTTCCCCACAAACTGTTTTCAAGTAAAATTTGGAATCCCTTTGCCTTTTGTAACCTTTTTCTTGCTTTCACCAATGCCTTATGCTGTGGGCAGAAAAAAAAAATCAGAAATGTTCTGGGTTCAAACTTACTTTAGAAGCCTTTGGGGGAAAATATGTAGCTGTTTTGTAACATACATAATTTCTGATAAAATCTGCTCCATATTTTTCCTCCCAAGGAAATCTACTCTGAATCAAAAGAAACAAAACTTGTACCTTAAGGAGAGGAAAACAAAATGCCCTATTGGCAGCAATTTTTAAAAGAAGTAAAAATAAATGGATAATAGCATGCATTCAGAGGTAGAAAAGAGGGATAAAACATAAAATAGTAACCAGATGACAAGAATTAAAAGGCTGACTAATTCTTAGATAAACTATTCAGTGAAAACTAATGGCTCATCAGGTTCAAATGTGCTTCTTCAAACTTTCTTTTTTCTATGTCTCAATGCCTCCATCACTCACCAAATCCATACTGTTCATTAACTCTTGCAAATCCTTCCCCTAAAATAACAAATACACCCATCTCCTCATCCAAAGGCCCTACAGCTAACAGATGTGGGCTTTATCCTCTTTTTTGGACAGTCCTCTAACCCTTCAACACTTCTCATCTAATGGATATTCTGTCTTTCAAGACTTGGCCTAAGTATCTTTTCCTCAGAAAGGGCTCCCCAGTCCTTCTAAGCTAGGTAAAATCCACTTGCTACATACACCCATATCACCCTGTCACATGACCCTCATTGCACCTGTAACTATATGTTCAGTATCGATCTTTATCACCTGATTGTAAGTTCCATGAAAGCAGGAACTTGCTGTATCTATATTCACCAATGTATCTCCAGCTCATCGTATTCACTCAATAAATATTTGTTGAAAAGAATATTGTGCCGGTTTGAGTGTATTGTGTCCCCCAAATGCCATTATCTTTGTGGTTTTGTGTGGGGCAGAAGTTTTTGTGCTGGTTGGATTTGCTTGGAATGTGCCCCACCCAGCTGTGGGAGATAATTTTGATGAGATGTTCCCATGGAGGTGTGGCCCCACCCATTCGGGGTGGGCCTTGATCGGTGGAGCTATATAAATGAGCTGACTCAAAGAGGAAAGAGAGTGCAGCTGGGAGTGATGTTTTGAAGAGGAGCAAGCTTGCTAGAGAGGAACGTCCTGGGAGAAAGCCGTTTTGAGGCCGGAGCTTTGGAGCAGATGCCAGCTGCCTTCCTAGCTAACAGAGGTTTTCCAGAGGCCATTGGCCATCCTCCGGTGAGGGTACCCGATTGCTGATGTGTTGCCTTGGACGCTTTGTGGCCTTAAGACTGTAACTGTGTAGCGAAATAAATCCCCGTTTTATAAAAGCCAATCCATCTCTGGTGTTTTGCATTCTGCAGCATTAGCAAACTAGGACAGATTTTGGTACCAGAGAAGTGGGGTGCTTTTGCTGCTGAGTTTGCAAATACCAAACATGTTGGAACGGCTTTTTAAATGGATAAGGGGGAATTTCTGGAAGAGTTGTGAGGAGCTTGACAGAAAAGGCCAAAACTGCTTTAAAGAGACTGTTTGTGGAAATATGGACTCTAAAGATACTTCTGATGAGGACTTGAACAGAAATGATGAATGTGTTGTAAACTGGAAGAAAGGCGATCCTTGTTTTAAAGTGGCAGAGAATTTGGCAAAATTGAGTCCTGGTGTCAGATGGAAGGAAGAATCTGGAAGCAACAACTTGGAATACTTAGCTGAGGAGATCTCCAGACTACGTGTGGAGGACGTATCCTGGCTTCTCCTTGCAGCTTATAGTAAAATGCGAGCAGAGAGAGAGAAACTTAGAACTGAACTCTTGGGTTCAAAGAAACCAGAAGTTGATGGCTTGGAAAATTACGGGCTTCCAGTGGGTAGAATCCCAGAAGCTACAGCCCAACCTGAGGACAAGCCAAGATTGGATAAGGAGTTAAGCAGAAAGGATTTGTGGAAACTCCTATTGTCTGATGGCTTTGACCCCTGCATGCTTCATGCAAAGCCAACAGAATTTTTGCGAGATCTTTATAGACAGAGCCATTGCCGGTCTGGACTGGAGGAGACAGACAAGGAAAAAATTAAAGGAAAAATCTCTTCAAAGACAGAGCCATGGAGGTTGAGGTCTGGAGTCAAGAGGTTTAGGGCTGGGAGAGCGGAGCAGCCCACATGCATGGAAAGGGTGAGTTTGCCCTGGAGGTCGAGGGCGGGCTTTCCGCCTCGATGCTCTGGAAGAGTTTTGCCACCTCAGGTCCCAAAGAGGGTGGAGCACATTTCCAGGGAATTGGGGAGAGCCTGGCTGCCACCACACTGTTCTGAAGGGGTTGAGCGTGTGACCCGGAGATGGAAGGGAATCCGGGAGCTGCCCCGATGTTTGAGGAGGGTGGGGCCGAGAAGGTGGTCTCCCCAATGTGTGGAAATGTTGGAGCACTCACCTAAGTGTTTGGAGAGGAACGGGCTGCTGAAAAGGCCCTTGGGAAGGGTTAGGCTCCCACTCTCTCAAGCCCCAAGGATGCAACATTGTTCTGTAAATGACTCTCGGACTTTGAAATCTAATGGACTTTGTCCTGTGGGTTTTAGGAACTGTTTTGCTCCTGTTAACCCTGTTTTCCTTACTGTTTCTCCTTATGGCAATGGAAATGTTTATCCTATGAATGTCTCTCCTTTGTATATTGGAAGCACATAACTTGTTCTAGGTTCACAGATCCACAGCTAGAGGGGAATTATGCCTTAGAACTGACCAAGCCTAAACTGATTTTGATGGATTTTGTACTTAACTTTTGTTACTGAAATGATTTAAGTTTTTGTGATATTGTGATGGAATGAATATATTTTGTATTTGGAAAGATAATGTCATTTTGGGGTTCAGGGGGTGGATTGTGCCGGTTTGAGTGTATTGTGTCCCCCAAATGCCATTATCTTTGTGGTTTTGTGTGGGGCAGAAGTTTTTGTGCTGGTTGGATTTGCTTGGAATGTGCCCCACCCAGCTGTGGGAGATAATTTTGATGAGATGTTCCCATGGAGGTGTGGCTCCACCCATTCGGGGTGGGCCTTGATCGGTGGAGCTATATAAATGAGCTGACTCAAAGAGGAAAGAGAGTGCAGCTGGGAGTGATGTTTTGAAGAGGAGCAAGCTTGCTAGAGAGGAACGTCCTGGGAGAAAGCCGTTTTGAGGCCGGAGCTTTGGAGCAGATGCCAGCTGCCTTCCTAGCTAACAGAGGTTTTCCGGAGGCCATTGGCCATCCTCCGGTGAGGGTACCCGATTGCTGATGTGTTGCCTTGGACGCTTTGTGGCCTTAAGACTGTAACTGTGTAGCGAAATAAATCCCCGTTTTATAAAAGCCAATCCATCTCTGGTGTTTTGCATTCTGCAGCATTAGCAAACTAGGACAAATATGTTCTCATATCTTTATCACTACTTTAAGCCCTCATAATGTCTCGCCAGATCTGTCTGGAAGGTGTTTCTTATCTTCAAGCCTTTAATGCACTATTCCCTTTGGAACAACTTTCTCATAAATGATTACTTCTTGAACTTCAGGTCTCTACTGATATCTCACCTCTTCAAGGAGTCCTTCCCTCCCCAATCTACCTGAGTTATTTTCTATTAGTTTATCTTATTTGTTTACTTTATACTGCTCATGAAATTTATAAGTATATATTTAAGTTTTTCACTAGCAATCTTGAGGGTAGGACTGTGTAGCCTAGTACCTAGCTGGGTGTCTGATAGGCAGATGCTCACTAAAAAATGAAGTCGAATGTGTGGATTTTTGGTGAATGACTCTAAATATATTGTAATTTTCTTAGCACTGAGGCTATTTTTCTAGTATCCAGCATGCTTCTTTATATATATATATTAGGAGCTCATATGTTTCTATTAAATGAATGAATGTATAAAAAATGATTGGAGTCATTGAAAATATAACACTTTTGCAAAATCTTATCATATAAGACCTGTTATTTACACTCTATATGTATTAGGAAAAAATCCGGGTGATGTCAGTTGCAGATCTAAAGAAATAAAACATCAATTACCGAAACATAACTACGTAACTTTCATTCAGTAATTATGAACACCTTGTGTTCAGAGTGCAATGGAACCTCTGTGAACAAGACAGAGACTATGTGCTCAAGCGGTTTTGTTATTGTAGCCGGGTGTTCCCTTCCTCAACATTTCAGGAGAATTGCTACTGGGTTCTAGTCTACTCACAAGATAAAATGATCGGCCCCATATTCTCACCTGCTAGGAATAGTGGCAAATATGAAACAACCTCCTTTACCATTCTGCACGTTGACCAGCAGTCCCCTAGGGCTAAAGACTCACTGCCACACTCCCGGAGTTGACCTTGGGAAGTGAAGAAGTGCCTTGAGGAAGCAATTCTGCTATGCTAAGGCCCATTCTTCCCTGCAACTCCTGGGGACAGGTTTGCTGGGGATATGTGAGCCCAGAACCTGGTGGCTGAGATGGGTTCTCTGTCAAGGGCACTGTCAGCTACACTGGGATGATGCCTCTTTGTAGCTGTTCTTTCACCTCAGTGGCCCTGTCACTTCTCAGGCCATGAAACAGGTTCAGAGAGTGGGACAGGGTTGGGATGAGCATCTGCCAACCCATGGTCCAATGCCAAAGCTCCTAGTCTTGGGGCTGCTCCAACTTAAACGAAGAAATATGAAAGACTTCGTTTTGCCTTCTTTCCAAGGGCAGTGTTACACCAATCTTTGTTAAGTGAAGCTTTTAGTGATTCAAAGCACTTTTCTCCCTTAGGGTATGAATGGCGAGTTGGTGTTTACAGAGTGCAGGATTCCTACCCCACCAGCCCACCCGGCCTCTTCTATGAGAGGCGGACCTCACTTTTTCTTTACTTTTCCTCTTCGAAAGCATCTTTCTTCTGAGGCAGAAGGGTAAAATGTCCCAAACTTGATCTATATTAGGACAATCCAAATATGGCAATATTATGCAAGATAAGATGTTTGTTAAGATAAGGTTATGAGTAGAATATGCCATAAAATCAGTACAAATGTATAAAGAATGTGCTCCATGAGTTCATGGCTAGGGGAAATCACATTTGCCTGTGAGAGCCAGGAAGGTTTTGAGGAGAAACTGGAATTGGAACTAAACTTGAGGGCAGGACTGAACTTGAACATGTGAAAAGGTGGTAGAGAACTCCAGGGGATGTAACAGTTTGGGCAGAGGCACAGAGATGGGAGAGCACAGGACATAAACGTAAAGAGAGAACAGGAAAGTTAGTGCTAGAGCCTGGTTGTGGAGGTCTTTGCACGGCAAACTGAGGAGATTCGAGTTAGGAAAAAGACTTTTAAGCAGTCACATACTGTGTGTGTACAATTGATAGGTTCAGGAGGATGCTTGGAAATTAAGGTATCCCAGAGGAGAATCTAATAAGGACTTGATTTAGAATAGAAGAAGCGGGAACAAATTGGAGAAAGATGGACCGAATTGATGGTTCTACTGCTGGATGTGAAGAGAGCAGAATCAAAGAAGCTGCCCATTCTAAATGGGAAGATGAGCCGGAGTTGCAGTGTGAGCTGCGCACCGGGGATTCCTGCTTTAAACAGGAGCAATTGCTTCTGAACATCTTCTGAAAATTTTCTGAGTTAAAATATAACTTACACAAAACCTCTTTACCTGCTTGGTGGCTTTCCATGAGCTTTTCTTCTGCCAAGTGCTATGCTTTTTGCCCAACAAGCAAGAATTTCCTTTGCAGCACCTCTGTTTAAGGATCTTATTTGGCCTTTCTTTTATTAATTAGGAAAATGGTTACACCTTCAGAGAGCTCTTTGTATTCAGAAGGCGCTGAAAGAACCCAATGCTTGACAGGTTCCTTTCACATCCTGGCTCTTATTTTATTCTTATCACAGCATCATGAGGAAGGTTTTGCTGCTCTTCATTAGGTGAGAGGCAGTGTACTTTGTTTAACTGTCACCAACATTACCTGAGAAACCAAATAATAATAATAACCCACCCATGTGCAGAGCATCCCCATAGGCCACACAAAACCATCTGGGATTTTAAAGAAACGGAGCATCTGCTTGAGGTGTCATCAGAGGCAAAAAAAACATCAGTGTGCTATTTCAGAGCCTATATCTGTAGCGAGAGCCAGGCACTAACCCTTTTTCAGCCAGTTACCAGCTGCAGGATCTTAGGCAAGTTATTTAACTTCTCTGAGCTTTAGTTTCCTCACCTGTATAATGGGGTTACAGTGATCTTCATTAAATAGAAAAAAATTATTAGTATCAGTAACAACTATACACTGTATTTCTTAAGTTCCAAGCATTTACTAAGAGTTTTACATCAGCTATTTCTCCAAATGACCTGGGATAGGTACTAGAAGTATTTCTGTTTTATAGAGGAAGAAGTTGAAGGCCTTTGAAATATTAAGTAATTTGCCTAGATTACAAAGCTAGTGAATGCCTGAACTAGGATTGAAATTTATGTTGACTGATCTTAAATTGATGCTTTCAACTTTATTCATACCATTTTTGCATATGTAAAGTACTTAACATGGTGAATGGAATGCAGTATGTACCTAGTGTCATATTACTGTTATTGTTTTATTAGTCTATTTAGTCTTAAACAAAATTATTACTTAAATGGTATGATATAGGCACTCTGTATACTGTTTAATGTTTTATGAACCTAAGGTTTAAGTAAAAATGTTGATAATAAGATGAAAGCAGAAATTTTGGGCGGTATTAATCTAGTGTTAGGTTGCAGAATGAGCTTTAAGAAGGATTTGAGTGTAAGGAGAGAAAGGGAGGGAAGGACCAGGAAAAAAAGAATTATAAATGGTATCATTTTTTTTTCCATCTTCCCCAATGAATTTGAAAAATAATGTCTGCAGTACACCCATCTACAACCGTGAGAGTCTATACCATAGGCATCAAATAATTGCACCACCAGCAGAATGGTCTGTGGGCCACGCATCTTATTGTGCAGATTGAGGGTTGGTGTGAATAACATATAAGATCTTCCCAGTGTCCTGGCATGCTGGCAGGTCAGACAGTAGCCTTGGCTTGAGAAAGGATGTGGTCTATTTTTGTATTTGGGGCAAATTGAAATCCATTGGCCAGAAGTTTTTCTGAGGGCTTGATCTTGATGTCATTTATCAGAACTGGATCCCACATCAAGTTGGCCTCCAGAGGTAGAAGAGATATTATGCCATCTCCATATTGTCCCAAAGGGATTGCTGATCTGAAGAATGCTAGTGACCAGGCACTTAATGCCCTTGTGGTTCAATATTAGTTACCCAATTCCTTGATTGCTAATGTGCTCAAATATCTTCATGGAGTCGCATTCTGAATTAAGCTGGACTCCAGTTGTTCTTGAGTTTATCTATATCACATATATGGCTTGCTGGCATCTCTTGAAATGCTTGGAGCTCATGTCTTCCTCAAAAAGCATCACACTTCTGAACCAAGCTCAAGACAGTTGTACTTTTCACATCTACCCCCGTCCTACCAAGGTAAACTGTCTTAAAAGAAAATGGCACCAGATGAAGATCGCACTTTATTGAATGTGGTTAGTCATTCCTAAAAGTAGAGTTGAATCCATATTTAAAGAATTCATATTTGATTTGCATGGTAAAACAATTGTCGTGGTTTTGTTTTACTTATGTGACCAATTGTATGATTGATTTAACTGAATGAACCAGTTAATTTTGTTCTATGTTGGTTGTAGAAACTGTCTGTGTAAAATGTGGACACAGTTAGTGAATGTTAGCCATGCTGGCACAAATAAGCAGGAAATATGGTCGTTATAATCATGATGTTCACATTATTATGTGTTTAGTCAGTATTGTCCTTATTCAGAACTTCCAAAGGAATGCAAAACCTCTCGTTGTGAAGCTCTTTCACATGCTGAATTTCAATTAAAAAATGCAACTGCTTTTTAATGATTTTTATGGGCAAGCTAACATCGTTAACTTTCTACTAGGGGTATCATAATTTTGTGGCTCTTCTCCTACCTACCTGCATTCTAATGATAAGTGTGCCTTCACTTCCTTCCAATGTTACCGCAAATAAGCAATCTAAGCTGGAGAAAATACTGGGAAGTTTCACCTCAAAAGAACGTTTTTGGCAAATTTTGAGTGAAAGCAGGAAAATATAATAGAAACATTATGCATGTCTCTACTGCTGAGTGTAGACCTCATGTTTTTACAGTTACCCAGTGCTAATGCAGCGGGAGGCCCTGTCCTCACGTCTTTGTGTCTCCAGACTACTTTATTTCCTGTCTTCTTGCCGTGGGAATACCTTTGCTTTCTCGTGTCTCAGGGAGTCTCGGGACTATGAGACAACATTAGCCCTTCTGGTTCTATTTCTTGGCTATTTGTCTTTTTGCTTTTTTCTGTTTCGATTCTTTTATTTTATTCTTTCTGCTTCTGTGAGAACAAGGCTGAATTCACTATTAAATTAAAGGCTGAGGGAATAATAATAATTAGCACTTATGGAGCACCTCTTATGTGCCAATTATATGCTTTATTTGTAATTAAAGAACCTGAAGAACATAGTGTTAATATCCATATTTTATAGTTATGGAAACTGAGGCTCAGAGACTAGGAAATTGCTAAAGATCACACAGCCAGTAAGTAGCAAAGTCAACATAAGGCCTCAGGGCTACTGCCTTCCAAAGGCCATACTCTCTTTACCATGCTATGAGGCCGTCCACTAGGTCTAGCTTAGCTTTGTTACCTTCCCAGGCATGAGACTCTGATCTTCCAGTGATCACCAGAGGACTTTTATTTTTAGGCAAATATTAAGTTTTCTGTTTTGATCTCTGCTATCTTTTCCTGCTTTTGCCAGTCTGTCTGGGAACTGCAGCTCTAATCTGGAATGCGCTGGGCTGTGCACCCCTGTCTGACTTCCAAGACTTGGCTCTTTGCACGCTGCTGCACTTTTTTATCAGCAGGATTATCTGGTTACAGCCTGTCCACCAAGTGCTGGAGGCTACAACAAAGTTTGAACTTCCAATGCCTGAGTTTCCAGGAATGCTATCAAACTTATAACTGAAATTTTCTGATTTGCCCCAAATACAGTTGCTCTTTCCTAATATTCCTCCTGGAGTGGTATCAGCCAGAATATACCAATTCAATTACTTTAAGCCGAAAGGAGTTCAAGACAAAAAAGGGGTAGCCTCTAGGCAGGTCCTCCAGGAATGACCCTCAGAAGCAGACTGAGGAACTGGCCAACCAGGGGAGCTGCTGCCTTTGCAATAACCAAGGGGTGGGCATCACAGACCATCGCAGCAGCCTCTGCAACTGCTGACAGACATCCCCGTGGCACCGGAGCAACATTTCAGTCTCTGGCTGAAATGTTTCAGGCTGTGACTGTCCAACAAACAATCAATCAGCAATTAAATGGTCTCTAACCTACTTCCATCCTTCCATCCTCTGGAACTTGCATGAGCAGATCTCGTTGTTAGAACCTGCTGGGCATCTAGAACCCTAGATGCAAACGAGTTTGAAATGTAATTTTCAGTTGTCTAGGCTCTGCTGCACAGAAGTTCACTCTAGAAAGACAGTGGAATGTAGAATCAGTAAGCCAGTTTTCCTTATACAACAGAGGAGCATTTAGTACACACTGTTTTATTTATTTATTTATTTATTTTTATTTAGTGAAAGTGAGATGTAGAATTTTTGGCAAATAGCTGTAATAATGCAAACAACAACGATAAAACACAATGTGAACACTTCCATTATCTGGATGAATGTGTGGTGTCTTGCCCTACTGGATAGATACAAATATTTATGCTTTATTGATTACATTATTTGACAAGCGTGTTTTCCTTTTGCGTACCCATAAATGATCCCTTAACTGGAGGGAATCTGTCTTAAACACTCTGTGGCTCCATGTGGAGGGACTTACAGTGTAGAATTTAAGTTCTATAATCTTCATGGTATTGAGAGACTGGAAGAGAATGGAAGTGTATCTTGTTGGCAAAATACTAGACCTATGTTATGTTTCAGATTGAACTGAAAAATCATCAGCATTATGGCGAAACTAAAACCAATTCAAAGCAAACGAATCAGTTGTAGAGAATTCCATAATGAGATCATCAAGCAACGAAAAAATGCTAAGGGTTATTTTCTATCTAAAAGAGAAAAACATGGAGTACTCAAAAATAATAGTAAAATTAATGACCTAATTAAAATTGACAGCATGAAAATTAGCATACAAACTTCATATCTTTAAATGAAACTTGAAACTAAGTATCTTTTAATCAATTTATGCCAGATACAAGTAATTATTGGAATAACAAGGGATGTTTTCCCATAAAAAAGAATTTTTTCTTTGAATTATAATTATTTTTAATTGAGTTCTTAACTAGTCATCTCAAAGAGCTTTACTGAAAAATATACTTATGTATAAAACAGTGCAAAGGACAAACTCTTTTGAAGAAAGAGTTAGCTTTTAAGAACTGTAGTCTAAATATAATACCAACTTTTTTGTTCTCTGGATAATTTAAAAATTCCATTTTCATATCTTTTAGTAGATCTTTTTCTTCCTTGTCTACTGTTTTGGGGATGGTGAGGAAGAGGTAGGGAAGTTCCTTAGGCTAACAATTCTGCCCCACTTTTCAAGAGCACTTTGTAACTAGATTTTAATTTTTTTAGTTCTTTAAAATAAATACAAATGTTTTACTTTTATTTCCTACTAAGTTAATAGGTTCAAGAATTTGAGTCCTGGAATTTTGATTTTTTTTTTAATGGTATGATTTCTAGAAATACTATTGATAAGTCTGTTATAGTTCTCGCTGTCATTTTACCAGAAATTCATGTGGAAATCAAAATAGAACCTGAACTCTGGACTCATAAAAATAAATGCAAAGCAATTACGTCAAAAGCGGCTGGCACACTTATTTCCAGTAGAATTACAAAGGGAGTTTTGTTTCTTTAACAGGATTCTTAGGGTGGGTTCCCTAGAAGCAGAGCTGGAGACAAGGATTAAGATGCAGATTTATTGAGTGAATGCTATTCAGATAAAACATGAAAGAGAAGAAGTAAAGCTGGATAAGAAAGGGAATGAGAGGGGAAATGAGAGTAACCTGTGGGGCATGGCCGCTCCTGTGAGCTGGGGGCTGTTTCCTGGAGAAGGGGGCAGCTGTATCTTGTAGCAGCCACACTCACGGCAGCTGGGGGATGTATGCACAGGCTGGTAGGAGGGACGTGCTCTGGGCATCACACATCTGCTGCAACAGAAAAGAAGAAATTGCAGTCAGCATAATTCACAACAATTGTGGTAGTTACTTCCCTCCATCTCAGTGTAAGGATAACTAAACTATCAGCAGTGGCTGCAGAAGGGGTGACTTTGCACCACATAACCTTCAAAACTACAGAAGATTGGAGGATCAGAGGAAGTGTCAAACAAGGTGCAATCAAGCCATAAATTGGTCAATGGCCTATGATAAGACCAGCTTAAAAGATGAACTGGGCCAATCCGATTTCTTAATTTGGAAATTTGAAGTAGGCAGTACTGAGAGCAGAAGCTGAAAAGTCAGAGAAGTCATGATATATAGGCTGATGGTATGAGGGAGCAGAAACTATGAGTAAGTAGCAACTATGAGATAGAGAAGAGGCATTCAGACAGTATAGAGTGAGGAACCATTTGCAGGAGAAATGGACATGGAGAGAAAAAGCAGAAACATAAAGGGTAGCTAAATCACATTGACAGAACTCCTGAGCAAACTACTGCAAAGTCCTGACCCTGAAAGACCTTGTTTTTTTTTTTCATCAGTTAGGAGGAAAGATTTCAAAGAGCATGCTCAAGACACACTAATTTGGATGAGGGTTAATTGGCCTCTGGGGAGGGTAGATCCTGTTAACTGTTTTGTCTGCTCAAATGGATCTCCTAAGCCCGAGGGTAGAATTGCTCTGCATAAGGCCAGGTTGCTGCCCAAGGGAGAAGTAAAAAAAAAAAAGTGATAGAATTTTTAAGTTGTTAATGATGGAGTGTGCAATGAAAACCTATCTACCCAAGTGATTTTTTTTTTATTTTTTCTTTTTTTGGCGGAAGTGGGAATCAAGCAGGAGAATGACAGAACAGCTGACATCTGGGCCACACAATATTATTTGGTAACCCCCTGAGAGGGGGACAGAGGTGTGCAAAGAATTCCACGTGAACTTACAGGAAGGGCATTGCCAATGGATTCGGTAAAGATTCATGGAGGAGCAGAAGCCAGAGTCAGGTCAGACAGAAGCCTGAAGGATGGGCAAGTGAAGTAGAGGAAGCGCAGGTGATTGTTCTGGGTGGCGACTCTTCCTGCTCATCCTGAATACGGCGCCTCTGGCATTTGGACCTTCCTCACTAGTGGGAAGAGAAGCTTAGGTGTCTTGGGTAGGTTCAGTGAGGTGAATCTTTAAAATTTGGGAGTCATTTCTACTATGCTGTGGATGTTCTGAATCAGTGGCAAAGGAGGCCAGAACCTGATTACAGATTTCTCCCTCTCCCCTCTGAGAAAATGCTAGAAGAGATATTAGGTATCCAAATTCTTAAGTCAAACAGATTGGCAAACACTTCAGGAATTGTTAGATCTTCCTTAACATTTGGCTGATCAACTGCTTGACCCAAGAAAACTCTCTCTCTCTCTCTCTCTCTCTCTGTGTGTGTGTGTGTGAAAGCATATTCATAGATCCACGTTTTTGTGGGGTCAAAAGGATTTAAGACATGCTTCATTATTTTTGCACTTGCTCTTTGCATTTAAGATTTGAATTACTGATTTATTGAAAATAACCTTAAAATAGGCCTTGAAGTAATAATGCAGAGCTGAAAACTTAAAATGAAACAAAATAAATTAATAAAACAATAACAAAAGAGGATAGTGTGGGGAAGATTGAAAACAAGTTCATAGTGTAAAGAGCCTTCACTGTATATGGTGGCCAGGCTAGTGTTTGTGCACAAGCGAGTGTAACTGTGAGTGTGTAGTTCTGTGGTTAGAGAAGATTTAACATTAAGTTGGCAGAAACTTCTTTCAGTAATCAGTGATCTACCTAACTCTGGAATTCTTGAGTTACCCCTGATTCCTCTTGAAAGCACTGTACAAAGCTACTACAGATCCCTGTACCCCAGTTTCTGGAGAATACTTAGAGGATAATTTCATAGGCTTTGGTGTTAACAATGCTAATTACAGAAACTTAGAGTCTTTAATTTTGAATGGAACATTTTCTTTGTTCCTGTTGTCAAAAATGAAATACAACCACTACAAGAAAAAGTATTAATCAGATCAACTTAAGGTCAGAACTTCAATGGAATGCTCTAAAAATCAAAACAGTGTGCCCCTAATGTGATAATATGTACTTATAAACAGGGTTTTGTGGTTGATGCCATCAACCACTTTGCAAAGTCTTGCCAATAATTTTATTGCCATAAGAATTGGAGAGTTGATTAGTGGGTTACTTAAAACCGTAATCTTAGCCTTTAGGGGATTTACTTAAATCTAATTTAAAAAGAGTTCCTTAATATTTATTTTAACAAAAATTTACTTAGAAATTTAAGATTAGAAAATACTTTCAAAAGAGTGCAGCTGAAATTGGAAGAAGTTGGATTTGTGGCTTTTTTCCAAGGTGGTCGTATTTCCCTCAAGGCCAATTTGTCATTGATGAAGCATCTGTCCAAAACCATTCATCTGTGTTTTGAGAACCCAGCATCAATCACACTCTCTGTTTGGATAGTCAATTATTGTTTTCCAAGGAAAGATGGATGATGCTAGGTGAATATAATAATTTTAGGTTTAATTTTAATGATGTCTCTATATTTTTCTGAAATTGGAAAAATACCAGGGTGGTATTTTAAACTTTTGCCTTATCTCACCATTAAGTTCTTATTGGAAACTGAAAAAAAAAAAAAAAAAAAAAAACAGTTGAAGGGTATTTAGAAGTCTTATGAATTTGTGCTAATGGCACTTTCTTATGGGAATGTTTGAATATACTGCCAATGATGTGTCACTATGTCTATAAAAATAAATTACTGAAGATTTTTCTATTTTCAAATACTCTTTTTCTTTTTGAGACTCTAAAACTATGGTGTCATTCTACTATCCCATGGCCTACATACTGTATCTCCTATCTCCTTCATTACAGCCACAGGCATGCATGAGATATATTGTGCTAAGTTATACATAAAATGGAATTTTTACCCTTTGCCTATATAGAATAAATGATAACACTAAATTGGAACCTCAAGAAAGAGGTGAGTACTAATAGGTTAAGATTTTCACTTAACTGTTTGTTCATTCATTCACTCATTTAATTGCTAAATGTTTATTCGTATCTGCTTTCTGTCAGGCATATTTTACATTGTACTACAATGATTCGTTTATGTCTTATCAGACTGTATCTTCTATCTCAATGGCTGAAAAATAGCTAGCATTTAGTGCATTTTCTATACATAATTGTCAAACAAATAAGAATGTAAGGATTCAAAGTGATTTTAAAAAATGAAGGGGGAAGCAAAAGTTGCAGGTAACATTTATTTAGCGTCTAGTTTGTTAGATCATTTTTGAAAGAGTTCAAGAACACTATCTTCTTTATTTTATTCAATTTTTACAGTAAACCTTCGGAGAAAGTATGAATGAATAGAATCAGAGACATCTAGTGACTTGCCCAAAGTCATCACGCTGGTAGGCACAGCTGGGAGTTGAGTTTATGCCTGTATGATCCCAAGGTCCATGTGCTTCAGATTGCACAGTTGGCCCCACAGAAGTCCATACCACTTGTGCTGGTTTGGATCTGTTACGTACCCCATAAAAGACCATGTTCTTTTAATCCAGTCTTGTGGGGGCAGACCTATTGTGGGTGGGATCTTTTGATTAGATGGTTTCCATGGACATGTGACCCCGCCCACTCAAGGTGGTTCTGTGTTCTCTTGCTGGGGTCCTTTATGAGAGGATAAAAGGCAGAGACATTTTGGAAAGATCTCAGAGAAACTAAGACATGTAATCCAGAGTTTGCCTCCTGGAGAAGCTGAGAGAGAAGCTATGATAGGAAATCTTAGAGTTTGCCCCAGGAGAAGCAAGAAGGACCCACAAGAGAAGCTAAGACAGAAGCCCAGGGATATTTTGGAGAAAGCCACAGAAACCAGAAACTAAACCTGGGAGAAAACCAGCAGACTCCAGCCATGTGCCTTCCCACATGGCAGAGGAACCCCAGATGCCATCAGCATTTCTTCAGAGAAGATATCATCCTGTTGATGCCTTAACTGGGACATTTTCATGGCCTTACAATTGTAAATTTGTGAGTGAATACATCCCAATTGTAAAAGTCAATCCATTTCTGGTATATCGCATTTTGGCAGCTTTAGCAAACCAGAACACCACTTAATAAGGGAAAAAAAAAAAACTATGACCATTATATTACATTCTAAAGGGAATTTAATAAGCATCAAAACCCATTCTAATAAAGCATTTCTTTTAATGCAGTAGCCACTATTATATGTTCTTTTAAAAAATGTGATGGGGGTCAGCAAGTTTGATTTTAATCCTTGTTATATATGTTCTAGCCAATTGAAACAGATATGGAATACAAATTTTAATAGTAAATGTAAAAAAGTTAGAGAAAATATTATAGTCTGTAGTTGATATGTTTAGATACCTAGAATAATAAAAAAAGACTCCACTAAGAATTTGTTAAAATTTAAGTGAATTAAGAGGCCAAAACATGATAAACATAATAGTAATAACTATTCTTTCTTTTAGTCATTCAATAAATATTACTCTGTATAGTCACTATTCTAAACACTAGGGATACAATGAGGGACAAGAGACAAAATTCCTGTTCTCCTTGAGCTTACATTCTAAAGAGGATACAAATAATGATATTTATAATAACAGTTTGTTCATATGTAATGCTTATATGCCAGATACTCATTTTTCTAAATGCTTTTCACACACACACACACACACACACACACACACACACACACACACCACGCAAAATACAGAAGCATGTTTAATTGTTACACAATTTAATAGCCCTCTGAGGTAGGTAGGTACGATTATTATTCCAATTTTTACCACTATGGAAATTGAGTCGCAGAGAGGTAAGGAAGTTGACCAGGGTCAAGAGAGTGAGTGTGGACACAAGGTTCAAATCCAGGCTATTCATATTCATGTGTCAAGTATGATTAGTGACATGAAGAAAAAGAAAACCAGAGTAGGAATAGATAGTGGTGAGGGGGCTATTTTATTTTATTTAGGATGTTGGACAAAGGCCTGTGGGATGAGATTGCATTTAAGAGAGACCTGACTGAAGTGATAATTTAACCGTGAAATTATTGGGGATAAAAAGAATTCCAGGCAGTGGGTACAGGAGACGCAAAGTTCTGTGGTTGGAGCATGCTTGATGTATTTTAGTTATAGCAAAGTGGCCAGTGTAGCTAGAGTAAAGTATGCAAGGAGAAAAATGAAGATGAGGTTAGATAGTTAACTGCAGTGATAGCATGGGGTCTGTATACCATGTATAGGACTTTGGATTATTCTGGGCATAATGGGAAGCCATTGGGAGATTTTAAGCATATATTTTACATTTTATAAAGGCCCATCTAATATGACTAAACTATAGACTTGTAAGATTGGAAATGGGAGCATTAATTAGGAGGTTACTACAATTTTCCAGGAAGATGAGGATGGTGGCTTTGAATGCGTGTTTAGAAGTGGGTAGGTTTTTTATATATATTTTTAAAGAATGACCAATGAGATTTACTGAGAGATTATCTCTGGTATGTGAGAAAGAGTCAAAATGACTACAGTTTTTGGCCAGAGTAACTAGATGAATAGATTGCCTTTTACCAAGAAGGGACATACTGAGGGAAAAGCATGGTGGGGTAAAGAGATGCAGGAATTTTGTTTTGGACATTTAAAGCATTAGATGTAGACCAGACATCTAAATAGAGCTAGATGTTGAGTGAGTAGCTGCATATTTGAGTCTGGAGACCAGCAATAGAGATACACATTTAGAAATCATAGGTCATGAGTGATTTTAAATCTGAGGGCCTGAATGACCTCACTTAAAGATGAATGTATATAGAGAGAGAGAAAAAAAGAAGACTTAGGAATTGAGTCCTAAGGTATTCTGACCTTTAGAGGTTGAACAATGAGGTTTAGTTATGGACAATGAGGAAAAAGTGTCCAGTGAAGTAGAAGACTCAAGTGCTTTGTATCCCCCAAATCAAGAAAATTTTAGGAGAGGGGTTTATCAGCTATGTTAAAGGCTGTCAGTGGATCAAATAGAATGGAGACTGACAACTGATGATGGGACTTGTTGATGAAGTCAATGGTGGCCTTGACAAGGCAGTTTTGGTGCAGCCATGGCAATAAAAACTGGAATGGGTCCAAGGGATAAAGGGAGGAAGAGAGATGCAGAGAGTGAGTATAGTCAACTCCTGAATTTTGCTCCACAGACAGTAGCTTGTGAGAGGATATAAACTTAGGGGAAATTTTTTTTTTCAAGATGGCAGATAATACAACAAGTTTGCACACTCATGAGAATGATTCATTAGAATCAAGAAGAGCAATTGCTGGACTGAGGTCTTTCAGTGAACAAAACCATGCAGTCCAGTGAATAAGTGGAGTGTTTGCTGCCATGGTGGAGCATGTGTATTTCAACTATTGTAACAGAAAGGATGCAGAGTATATGTATTCAGATGTGGATAGGTTGGTAGATTTTGGGGTAAGATGATGTAGAATTTCTCTTTTGATTGCTTCTATTTTCTATGTGAAATAAGAAGGAGGATCATTTTCTGAAAATGAGGAAGGAAGAGGAGGTGTTGGAGATTTGACAAGTTATGTAAAAGCCATCTGGAAGAAGTAGAGTGAATTGATGGGGAAGTTTAATAGTAAGTTTGGCAGGCAGTACTGAGAGCTTGGTTAGAATCTTTAATCATAAATTTAAACTTCACTGTTCAGCATGGCTCCAGATTTGATTGTAGCTGTATTTAGCTACTTCAGTGCAGTGAGCATGATCTTATTATATTGAGGGAGAGAGGGTGAGGGAATTTGGGTGTTTGCAATTTAGTAAATATATTATATAGAGATCCCATCAATAGTGGCAGCACAGTTACAAATAATTATGCATGTGAGAGATGTGTATATGATACAGGAAAAAAAATTCCATTGAGAGATGTGATGACTTTTTTTTAAATTCAATTTTATTGAGATATATTCATATACCATACAGTCATCCAAAGTGTACAATCAATTGTTCACAGTACCATCATATAGTTGTGCATTCATCACCCCAATCTATTTTTTGAACATTTTCCTTATACCAGAAAGAGTGAAAATAAGAATAAAAAAATCAAAGTAAAAAAGAACACCCAAATCATCCCTCCCACCCTATTTTTCATTTAGGTTTTGTCCCCATTTTTCTATTCATCCATCCATATGCTGGATAAAGGGAGTATGATCCACAAGGTTTTCACAATCACACTGTCACACCTTGTAAGCTACATTGCTATACAATCAATTTCAAGAGTCAAGGCTACTGGGTTGCAGTTTGATAGTTTCAGGTATTTACTTCTATCTATTCCAATACATTAAATCCTAAAAAGGATTATCTATATGGTGGTTAAGAGTGTCCACCAGAGTGACCTCTCGGCTCCATTTGGAATCTGTCAGCCACTGAATCTTCACTTCATTTCATTTCGAATCTCCCTTTTGGTCAAGAAGATGTTCTCAATCCCATGATGTTGGGTCCAGATGCATCCCCGGGAGTCATATCCTGCGTGTGATGGCTTTTTAATGTGTCAACATGGCTACACTGAACCACATTTCCCAGGATTCCCTTTCCTGTATGTTTCCAGTGAGGTGGGTCACTATAGATAGTAGGAGATTTGGGAGGTGGAAGGTTTTGTAGCTCACACACAGTGGTGCTGATCTGCTGGCTCCACTTGTTGGTGAGAGACAGTAGCTGGCCTGCAACTGCACCACCTTCCCGGGATCCTCCTTTAACTTCCCTGACTCCTGGTAGGTGTGCATTTGACTCCATGATGAAGGGTGCTGGTTTTCCATGCAGGACACCTACACCATCAGGATCAGAGGCAGTGAGAACTGACATGGGTTTTGTTCTGACCTTGTGTGTTCATGCTTTTGAATTCCAGCTCGTCCTTTCTCTCCCCTATCCTATATCCATCTTCTCTTCCCCACTCCCTGCCCTGCAGACTTCAGTTTCAGCATCAAATAGGAGGACAACATCCATTCAGAGACTGCTTAGCCAGCTTCCATACAGGCGTGAGATCAAATTCCAGTACAAACGGTTATTTTATATGTAGTGATTCTACTTGTCTGAGAAAGAGATTTGGAAAGAAGCATTGAACTAATGGGGGCATGTCATATTTTAATCTGAGAAGATTAAATATTGCATAGTTCTCAAAACTCCTCAAATTCATTTATGAATTTAACAATCCCAATAAAAATCCAGTAGAATGCTTTTTAGAGTATAAGATATCAGTGAGAATATTTCCACAGTAAGTGTGTGACTGCTTATACAGGAGGCCTCTGCACCGACTCCCTAGAATGTCTGCTGGTAGAATAAGAACAGCAAGATTTTTTTACCATGCTTTAAAGAATTATGTAAAATAGGTGTGTGAAAGGTATGCAGCCAGAAATCATAAACTAGGAACCCAGATATTCATTTGGGGTAGCAGGGATTAAATAGAATAAAATCATAATTATAGCTAGCATTTAAATAGTGCTTTATGTGTGAGACACTCACTTGCTAAGTGCTATATACACACACAGTCGGCTTATTTAATCATGACAACAGCCTGATAAAGAAAGTGCTATTTTTATTCCCATATTACAGGTAAGAAAATGGAATCACAGAGAGGTTCAGAACTTGCTTAGGGTGATACCAGAAAGCGGAAGAAAGGTCATGCCAGAGTGAAAGTCAGAACTCCTCACCCCAGCCTTTTACATTTCCCATTGAGATGTGAGATCTGCTAGGTGAGAACCTAATGCTGGAGGAGCAGACAGGCAATGGAGTAGCCCAATACCTGCAAGATCACTCTTCAGAGGAAGGCAGCAGTAATGCATCCTGTAATTAACCAGATGCACCTGGACTGTGCATGAGTGGAGTCAAGTAAGAACAATGGGCCATGAGATTATTATTATGGGCTGCTGGGTGGTTGCAATAAGGCAGGCCGAACAGCCCAGGGGAGACTATTAAGTAAAACACTTTATAGAGTGAGAAGCAAGACAAATGATGTTTAATTAACACCCTGATCTTATGAGTGAGACATTTTAGTGCACTCCAACTTAAGGATACTTCTCCAGCTCATTTTAATCTCACCTGACAGATCAGCAATCAGAATAGTGAGGGAGGGGCATTTCGTTGCTCCAGGCCCATGACCTTGTCAAATGACAGGCAGCAGCAGTCTTTCTCTGGGAAGTGGGAAATGCTTGGTGTAAATGTGTGAGACTTTGGGAATTACTGTTTTTTCATAAAAAGCCTTTAATCCATGTGTATATGTGTCTTTGATGAAGAATAGGAACTAAGAATTTTAATGAGATACAATTCTTTAGCTTTCAGGCTGGCAAAATGCTATTGAACCTGGGATGAAAGCACCAGAAACTGTCCTGGAATGCTGACACAGTCACTGCTGGTGGAAGAGTCAATTGGTATGACTTTTCTGGACAGCAATTTATCAATATGTTGAACAGTCTTAAGAAACCTGATATCCTCTGACCAGTAAATCTACACCCGAGAATCTATCATAATAAAATAATCCCAAATACAGAAAAGAGCTTTACTCTCAAAGAAGTTCATGGGATCATCATTAATAATTGCAAAAAACTGGAAACAGACATAATGTCTAATGAAAAAGAAATTATTAAATAAACCATGGTACATCCACTCAACAAAATATTTTGTGCCACTAAAAATATTTGCCAAGATTATGTAATAACATGGAAGATACTAATGGAATAATATTAAGTGAAAAGAGCAGGATATAAACCATATGTAAGATATGATTACAGTTAAGTTTTTTAAATGCATATATTTTTGTCAAAGGCTAAGAAGACAAAAGACCAAAAATGTTAGAAAACATAATTGAGTATAGCTGGTAGGAAAATTGGTGATTTACCCCTTGTTTCTACTTGCCTGAATTTGCAAATCTCTGTTAATGAATATACTTTGAGTGGAAAAAATATCAAAGGAAGTTATATGCCTTGACAATAGTGTAGCAACAGTGTAGGAAGAAAAGAGGAATTATAATGAACAAGCCTGAACCCCTTCACTCCACCATCATTAAGGCCAGAGAAAAGCCCCCAAACTTCAAAAATGTAATTTAATGCTCTCCTATTGTAGCTGCTATAGGAACAGCTTTCAAAGTAAAGCTCACAATAGAACCTAAAATAAATAAATATTCTTGATATGTGACAGAGGTTGGTTTATTTTGAATCTATTAGCTCGAAAACTTTGTTGTGATTAACCTGTGTGGGCAAGCCAGAATTTAACTTGAATCTTTGGTTGTACTGCATGCATCTTGCTTATTCCACTGAATAGAAAACACTAATATTGTATTGAGAATGTGGGAGTAGGGAGTGAGGAGAAATTATGGACAAATGTGTTTTAGATTAGAGACTTTCTAGACTGTGTGGCTTCAAGGTGGAATTAGACATTGGCACGAATGCTTCTTTTCAAAACTCTTGTATATGGGGCAGAAGCAATGGTGTGTGTTTTCTAAGGTTCTCACGTTTCTCTGCAGTCACTTTACTGGGATTTGAGTTAGGAGATGGAAATCAGGGCTTCTAGTTTGTGACCCTCTAAGATAGTATATTTTTCTTTTTAAATTTATTCTGAAAGACTGCCTGCTGTTAGTGCATGGCTTTTCAGAAAAGCTTAAAAGCACAACAAATAGCCTTTCTTGGTTATTTCCCTGAAACTAGGCTTTAGTATATTTTAAGGAAAAAATTTAGAAAAACCAAAATAAATAATCATTATGGATATATGGATCCGAATTCCACTGATGGACTCACAGTGAACTATATCTAATTTTACTTTCTTTAAAGATACCCTTTGCCTTTTCTTCAAAAATGTGGCAATATTTATTCCTGATCATAAAATATAATAGCAAAGAAAGCATAATAGATAGCTCTTTCATGCATTGTAGACATTTGCAACTTTTAGAAAATAGACACAAGTAGATAATAGATCAGGTCACTGCCTTTTTGCTCTTCTCTCTTTCTGCATTCCCAGTGAGATAATTATATTACGGGAATTTGTACATTTTTCAATGCTGACAATGTCTTCTATTTTTACCTTCAAACTCTTCTGCTGCTTTCAGTATTGTGCAATGTTTGGCTAACATCACATTTTGGCTGAATCAGGAGTTTCTCATGTTATACATTATTACAATAGATTTTGTTATTGATTCCAGATATGTTTATATGTCTTTCTTGTTCTCAATTTCTGGAGGGTAATTTATCTAGTATCGTTCCTTTTCTAGCAGAAAGGAATCTGAGAATCCTTTGGAGTTGGATGAAGCTGAAACAAAAGAGAACCAAATGAAGCCTTTGGAGAGAAAGCTGAAAACTGACCAAAGGAAACACTTGTTTGGGTGTGAAAAATTTCAGACAAATTTAGAAGTATTTTTATATATAGTCCTTTCACATTCTTTCTGAGTATCAGAAGTAGAAAAAAAAGTGTTTAATGACAGAAAGGCTCTTAAACTCATTAACAGCGTTTTGTTGTAGTAAAGGCTTCTGAAATTGAAACATGATTTATATTTGGCAGCAAAAGAAGTGAAACATTGCTAAAATAGCCAGTCTAGAAGCAGGTAGCCTTTTTCTTGACCAGTCAGTATGATGGACAAATGGTCACAGATGGGTTTATCTTGAAAGCTGTTGCAGCCAATGAGGTTTTCATAGAAAGGGCTCCATTTTCAGTCTCTGTCCCAATATAACCAAAGTATTAACACAAATGAATCATTAGACATAATCTAAAGAGTTTTTATCTCCCATTGCTCCTTTAAACTTTAGTTGGGAGGAGCTTTTCTCTATTAGGTAAAAACTTAGCAAATCCCAAATTGATTATGCTCACTTTTTGGTAATAAATAGATAGCCCTATAGTTACTTTCAGAGATGAAACATCATCTCAATTCATAATTTTAAAAAAGAATAAAGCACAAGATATTTGTTAGCATTTCAATCTTTAATCAAGAGTGAGATGTCTCTTTTCCCTTCCCCAGCTTAGACTGGCAGGCTGGGTGGGCATTTGGGGAGGAGAAAGATAAGCTTATCCATACCCCCTCCTGAACTTGGCACTCTGGCTGCAGTTTTGGCCCTTGCCTGGATTGAAGAGGGAGGAGGCAGGCAGGGCAGGGAAATAGGCAAGGAAATCTGTTTCCTGACTGGTGACTAGTAGGTACCTTCAGATGCTGGCCTCTCACTCTGGTCTTTATAGATGCTGGCATCTGAAGCTTTGTCTTGTGAATTCTTTGGAGACCCACAACTGGCACTTTCCAATCGCAGCTGTCATAGCAGGGGTGAAGTCTCTCCTTCAGCCGGTTCCTGTCCTCAGCCCTGCTGCTGAGTCATCCTCCATCCTTGTGCTTGATCCAAGTCCTTTTGTGCTCCAGACCAGTTCTGTTCCCTACATCCCCACCCACATCTGGTCCAGGGGAAATGTGAGCAGCCACATTCCGGATTAGGCCTAGTAGACAAGCTGCAGCCTGCCCTTGAGTTCCCCCCGCCCATCGAGTGGTGCAAAGATGGCGCCCACATCCTGCTTCCGCTTTGTGATGTATGTGACAACCCTCTGTATTCACCAATCATGCTTGTATGCGTGGCGTTTGCCCATTGGATATACGTAAGGTTTATAAGAAAGTTCCCGGGCAGAGCTCGGGGAGACAGCCCACAAGGAGCCGCGCCTGACGGCCGCATCGAGGTTGTTCTCCCCCGAGGCGCCTTGCCCCGGGCGGAACCTGTAAAGAGGATGATTGCCTAGTTCCATTAAAAGCCTACATGCTTCACTGCTGCGAGTCCAGAGTGATCACGAGTGCGTCGGGTAAGACATTGTCCGCACCCTCTCTCCCCTTATCTCTCTGGTCCCCATCGCCGGCCGACCGAGGACTCGAGGCGAGGCGGAGAAAGCGCCGGACAAGTGGTGGCCCGTACGGGGAACCTCATTCGCGTTCCCCTCGACCCGACGGAGACGTGCTCCCGGGATCCGTGGCTTGACTTCCGCGACTGATCACCGCGAGAAGGAACTAGGACGTCAGCCAGTGTGGGTGCCGGAGAGATTGGTGAGAACCGTGCAGCCGCCTGAGAATACCAAAGAACTGCAGCCGGATAAGTCGTCGAACCCCCAACGTGACCTGTTGGATCCAGCCCTCGACTCGCGTAATGAGCGGTCAGATGATGTCGGTGGCGCCAACCACTCCCCAACAGCCCGGGAAGAGGGCCTGGGATATTGAACCTTTTTCCCTCCTGGTTTGTCCCTCTCTACCGGGGAACTCGCCTTAACCATGGAAAGTGTTAACGAACTTGCCAATGCCACTCGAAAGGCTATACAGGCCCACGGCAAAATGTTGCAACTGAATTCACAGGCCATTCAAAGCCTGCAGCTTGAGATACAGGAACTCGGCCAAGAGATAGACGTGCTCTGGGAAGTGATTGGGCAAGCATGTGATGCCCGATGGCTCTGGTCAAAAATCTGTGTCACTCCTACCAGAGCCAACACAACTGTTAATATTCAAAAGATCTCTGATTGGCTGAAGAATACTTATCTCCCTGAATTTCAGAATCTTACCCTGCAGGTGGAGTCCAGTCTACATAGAATCGGGGGCATTAAGTTACAGCCCGTGACATTCGATCTGTCTACTTTAAAGGAAAAACTGGGGGAGTTGTGGAGCACAGTCACATCCTGGCTCTCCTGGCCTAATCTGACGAACTGGGTTCTCCTTGCTGTGGGGTTATTAGTAGGTTTGATCATTGTTAAGAGCTTGCTGGAGCGTCTGTTTCAAAAACAGCAGCAATTGCGCGTTACCGCCATGATGGCCATGTCCTCTGCCTGTAACCCTCCTGATGACTATAGTCCCTCTGCCCAGCACCCATCCCAACCACTCGAAGCGGGGCATTTGGGGGCAAGGTTCGCAGCTAAGTATTTGGCAAAATCCCGGATATAAATAATCGGCACCAGTGGTCCTATTTTTGTCTCAGGTAGATCTCTTGGGCAGAGTCCTAGTTGTGGCCAGACGGGACCCCTGCCATTGCACAGAGACACCTAGTGACGCCCTCGACACTGGCTACCGTTCTCCTAACCCTCTTGTCCCCCAGTTGCGAGACTGAGTACTGCAAGGAGAGCCACATGGTTTCCAGCTCATGGGCTCTCCGGTCTCTATATGAAGTGAGCATTCTGGTCGGTGCCAGAGGCCCCGCCGCAGTATGGCCGGGACCTAGTCCAGACTCCCCAAAGCACCAAAACATACGTTGTGGGCCATCTAGGTCCACGGGAGCACATTCATCACTGGAGACACTGGGGCATCAAAATAAAAACAAAAAGGGGGAGATGTGAGCAGCCACATTCCGGATTAGGCCTAGTAGACAAGCTGCAGCCTGCCCTTGAGTTCCCCCCGCCCATCGAGTGGTGCAAAGATGGCGCCCACATCCTGCTTCCGCTTTGTGATGTATGTGACAACCCTCTGTATTCACCAATCATGCTTGTATGCGTGGCGTTTGCCCATTGGATATACGTAAGGTTTATAAGAAAGTTCCCGGGCAGAGCTCGGGGAGACAGCCCACAAGGAGCCGCGCCTGACGGCCGCATCGAGGTTGTTCTCCCCCGAGGCGCCTTGCCCCGGGCGGAACCTGTAAAGAGGATGATTGCCTAGTTCCATTAAAAGCCTACATGCTTCACTGCTGCGAGTCCAGAGTGATCACGAGTGCGTCGGGTAAGACATTGTCCGCACCCTCTCTCCCCTTATCTCTCTGGTCCCCATCGCCGGCCGACCGAGGACTCGAGGCGAGGCGGAGAAAGCGCCGGACAGGGAAACAGGAACACATTCCTTGACTTTTATTAGTGGAAGTTATAGTTGTTTTGCAGACACAGCCCTCTCCTCTCTCTCTTGTCCCCTCAGAGGCCACTTTAACTTTCTCAGTCTACAGTATACCTCAACTGCAGAGAGGATCAGGCCTGCAGGGGCCCTGGCTACAGCTCTTCCTTGCATTGAGATCTTTCTCCTTTCTCCTTGGGGAGTAGGGGTGGAGTTCAAGGCTGGCTTTTTCCATAGAAATCTTCCCCACAACATCCTCTCTCACTCTTTGCATACTCAGACCCCTTTTTAAATCCTGGATCTGACTGAGGCCCAAAAAGTAGAATCAGTTTTTGAACTCTTTATTTGTGAATAATTCATTTGGGATATATGTATTTTGGACAGACTATTTGGGACATGCATGTTCTAAAAATTATTCATTGTTTAGCTGAAATTCAAAATTAACTGGGCATCCTGCATTTTATTTGCTAAATCTGGCAACCCTATCTTAGCCAAAGTCCTTTAAATCCGACTGGAAGATATTTGGATTAACATTTCATTATTTTCAGGGCTTTGTTTGTTTACTTGTTTATTTATTTATGTATATAGGTACATATGTATGTCTCTCATATCCAGTTTGGTTATTTAGATGTAACCTATGCTAGATGCATAAAATAACTCTTCAGCAAATCTGCTTTGATGACAAATATATGGTTCTGATACTGGCTGTATAGAATTTGCCATTTTCTTGGCTACTAATTTGTTGGATACTAATTTGTCTTGCACCTACACATATGTAATGGGTCTTGGAGGTGAAATAAAGTCTCTTTTCTCTTAGCTTGTGTTGAGGCCTGATTTTGGGAGGGTTATAATACAATGAAAAGCAAACTGATACAGGACATAGAATGTTCTGTTATAACATACTTCTTAAATGATTGTCTTTACTTATCTGCTCTTTAACTCACATATATATGTTATTTACAATGTGTTCCATAAGGAGTTCAAAATATGTTACAAATGCATTGTATCAAGGCTAGCTTTTTCCATTGTTGTCATTGTTCAGTATCCTTGGTAACAAAGGGTTTGATCAATGAGGTTACAAAAATCATGGCACAGGGAAATTACTTACAAATCAGGGTTTCTTCTCAGCATTTTCATTTCACATCATGAGATTCATTAAATGACTTAACCTTTGTGAGAAGGCATTACCTCGTGTTTCTGTGAATTCTTGAATTCCTGGATTTATGGTAGATGGAGAGCCAGAGGTTTTCAACAGCAAGATGGATGAGATGTATTTAGAGTATAAATTACCTGAGAGGTGTGCAGGAAGGCGTGTCATAGAAGACTGGAACCTCTTTTGCAGCAAATTCTGAAAAGTTTTAACAAAAGAAAGCTTGGTGGAGAATGATTTTATGGAAATTAGTTGAGTGATTAACTTTAAATACTTACCAAGTGTTTTCTGATTATGGATAGCTAAAATTATTGTTTTTCTTTTTTAGCCTGAGGATTCCACTGTAATGCTTCAGTCTTTTACATCTAAACTTAAGGGGACAGGGTCTCAGTTAAGTTTATCGCATGTCTGTGAGAAAAGTATAGGATAGAATGGGAGAGAGCTGCCTTAAAAGAAACTAATGTGATAAAAAAGAAATGATCTGGGCATCTGATGCCACTAAAAACTCAATATGAGCTAATGGTGTGATGAGTGGTTACGATATTAAAGTAGTCTAAGTCTGCAATAAAATAATGACCCGCTCAGTTCTCACTTCTTGGTGAGACAGAGAATTTGTAAGGATTTGCAATGTTTATGTGAGAGGAAGACTACAGTTGGACAATCTAGCTATCTTCAAATATTCAGAGGGATGTCTTATGTAGATTGATGTACTTAGTATAGTTACAGAGCATCAGTGAGGAAAACTTACCAGGAGACACATTTCAGCCTATCATTAACTAACAAATAGAATTATCAAAAAACAAAGCAGTCTGCTCTGTTTGGTAGCACATATCCTCTTGAAAAAGCTCGATTAAAACTTGTATCATCATCTTTCAAAAATTTAGATAAACTAGGTAATATAAATTCTTTCTAACTTTATGATTTCATGATTCTGTATCTTACTTTTTTGCATTTTTTTTTCAGAACAAATTCAGGATTTTAATCATATATAAAATGTATACAGAGTGAGCAAAGAAAGCCATGATATGATTTTTATTGGATTTTCTGAACTCCAGATTACATGGCAGGAAAATCCTTTCGGAGGAGAAAAAATATATATATGCAAGTAAGATTTCACAATATTAAGTTTATCTCTATTTGACCTTTTTTCTTGCAATTTTATTGAGATATAGTCAAATACCAATCATCTGAAGTGTAGTTGTTAACAGTATCATTATATAGTTGTGCATTCATCACCACATTCAATTTTTGAACATTTTCATTACCCCCCCAAAAAAATAAATAAATGAAAATAACAATAAGAATAAAAAGTATATAAGAACACCCGAAACAACCCATCTACCGCATCCCCCCCCCCCATTTTCATTTACTTTTTTGTCCTCATTTTTCTACTCATCTGTCCATACGCTGGATAAAGGGAGTAGGAGCCACAAAGTTTTCACAATCATACAGTCACAGAGTGTAAGCTATATAGTTATACAATCATCTTCAAGAATCAAGGCTACTGGGTTGCAGTTCAAAAGTTTCAGATATTTCCTTCTAGCTATTCCAATCCACTCAAAACTAAAAAGGGATATGTGTATAATGCAGAAGAATAACCTCCAGAATGACTTCTCGAAGCCATTTGAAGTTTCTTAGGCACTGAAACTTTACTTTGTTTCATTTCTCTTTCCCCGTTTGGTCAGGAAGGCTTTCTCAATCCCACAATGGCGGGTCCAGACTCATCCCCGGGAGTCAAGTACCACATAGAGGGGGGAAGGCAGTGAGTTCACCTGCCAAATTGGCTTAAAGAGAGAGGCCACATCTGAGCAACAGAAGAGGTTCTCTGGGGGAGACTCTTCGGCACAGTTATACATAGGCTTAGCCTCTTCTTTGCAGTAACAACCGTCATAGGACAAGCCTCAAGATTGAGGGCTCAGCCTGCTAAATTAGTAGTCCCCAATGTTTGCAAGAACATAAGAAATTTCCCAGGTGGGTAAATTTAATATTTCCACATTTTTCCCCAGTCCTTCAAGAGGGCTTTTCAAATACTTCTTTATCCTCTGCCAAATTACTCTGGGATGTATCGGAGCTTCACATTAACTTGTACAAACAAACCAGATCTCCCTCCCTATTCAAGGTTCCATGTAATTATGGTGTTTGAATAAATGGAACGTATAGGTTAAATTATGCAGCATGCTACAGAAAATAAAGATTTTCCACCAAATAAACATTTCTACCTTTGGTCTCACACAGAAGTTGATGTTTTAAAATACAGTCAGCATCGTCTTCTACCCTTTAGTCTGATTCGCCTTAGTCCGAACCAAGGCCATTTTGTTCATATCTCTAATTGAAGTCTGATCCCTTTTTCAGCTTCTTTAACATTTGCTGTGTGGGGTAATATAGACATTCATAGCTGCTGAACTCTACCTCTGAGTCTCAGGTGTCACCTAGATACCTGAAGTTCCAGGGACTAACCAAGTTATACCCAAGAGCTCAGCATTTCAGAATCTAGAAATAATCATTACAACTCAGGAATAGATAGATGTGACTGCTGTAAGAGCTTGCAATCTAGGAACCATTACAATAAGCCTTCCCCTGATAACTTATGCTCTCAGACTCAGTTCTCAGAGTTTGCCCATTATAGGTAGTCCATATTAGTGTGGCATTATAATGTCTGTCTTTTCATTTCTGGCTTATTTCATGGAACATACTGTCCCCAATGTCCAATTACCTAGTTGCATTCCTCACAACTTCATTTCTTCTTGCAGCCACTCGCTATTCCATTGTATGTATACACCACAGTTCACATTCTATTCATCAGTCAATGTACCCTTAAGCCACCTCCATCCATTGCGAATCATGAATACTGACGCCATAAACACCACTGTGCAAATGTCCATTCATGTCCCTGCTCTCAGTTCTTCCAAGTATATACCCAGTAATGGGGTTGCAGAATCATGTGGCAGCCCCTTAGTTAGCTTCCTGTGGAACCAACTCACTGCCTCCAGATGGGCTGCACCATTCTACCTTCCCACCAACAATGATTAGGTACATCCCCTTCACCACATTTTCTCCAGCTCTTGTATCCCTTTCTTTATTTTTTAAACAGTCAATACTGAGTAAGCAGTCAATGGTTCCTGGTATAATCACATAGTTATGCATTTACCACCACAATCTATATGTGGATGTTTCCATTTCTTCTGCAAAAAAAAAAAAAAAAGAGGAAGAGGAGAAAAAAAGATGAAAGAAAAAAAACAAAAGACAATAAAATGATGAATAAAAAAATAAAATAAAATAAAATGTATTAAAGGTCAGACAACAACACTACCACCAAGAATCCCATACTCCTACCTTTTAGCCCCCTTTTACAGATATTTAGCTTTGGTATATTGCCTTTGTTACAATTATTGGAGGCATATTACAATGTTACTGTTAACTATAGACTCTAGTTTGCATTGATTGTATTTTCCCCCGAATACCATCCCATTCTCAATTAGTTCTCCCTTGTGTAAAAACATTTTTATATTTGTACATTTACTCACCATCATGGACCTCTCTAGTTTTCACTAAGTCATACAGTCCCAGGTTTTATTTTCTATCTTTCCTTCTGGTGTCATATGTGCCCCGAGCCTTCCTCTTTCAATGGTAGTCACACTCATCTTTGTTCAATGTACTTACAATGTTGTGCTGCCATCACACAATATCGTGCTATCCATTTCTGGATCTGTACAATCAATCCTGTTGAAATTCTGTACTCCTTCAGCATCAAATGCCTGATCTCTAATCTCTTTCTATCTCCTAATAACCTGTGTTCTCAATTTTAATGCTCAAAGTTTGCTCATTAATGTTGGTTCATATTAGTGAGACCATACAGTATTTGTTCTTTTGTTTCTGGCTAATTTTGCTCAATGTAATGTCCTTAAGGTTCATCCATGTTGCTATATGCTTCATGACTTATTCTGTCTTACAGCTGCATAATATTCCATAGTATGAATATATTACAGTTTGTTTACTCCTCTGTTGATGGATATTTGGGCTGTTTCCAACTCTTGGCAATTGCAAATAATGCTGCTATAAACATTGGTGTGCAAATGTTCGTTCATGTCCTTGACTTCAGTTCCTCTGAATATGTACCTAGTAATGAGATTGCTGGATCATAAGGCAGTTCTATGCTTAGCTTCCTGAGGAACTGCCACACTGCCTTCCTGAGTGGTTGCACTACTCTACATTCCCACCAACAGTGAATAAGTGTGCCTCTTTCTCCACATCCTCTCCAGCACTTGTAATTTTCTGTTTTTTTTTTTTTGGATAATGGCCATTCTAGTAGGTATGACATGGTAACCCATTGTGGTTTTAATTTGCATTTCCCTAATAGCCAGTGAAGTTGAGCATCTTTTCATATGTTTTGAGCCATTTGTATTTCCTCTTTGGAAAAATGTCTGTCCATATCTTTTGCCCATTTTTAAATTGGGTTGTTTGTCTTCTTATTGTTGAATTGTAGGATCTCTTTATATATCTCTTAATTCTGGATATTAAACTCTATCTGATATGTGGTTTCCAATGATTGTCTCCCATTGTGTAGGCTGCCTTTTTACTTTTCTGGCAAGGTCCTTTGATGCACAAAAGTGTTCAATTTTGAGGAGATACCGTTTATCTATTTTTTCTTTTACTGCTCATACTTTGGGTGTAAGGTCTAGGAAACCACCTCCTATCACAAAATCTTTAAGATATTTCCCTACATTTTTTTCTAAAAGTTTTATGGTCTTAGCTCAAATGTCTAGGTCTTTGATCCATTTCAAGTTGATTTTTGTATAAGGTGTGAGATAGGAATCCTTTTTCATTCTTTTGGATATGACTATCCAGTTCTCCAAACACCATTTATTGAAGAGGCTGCTCTGTCCTGGTTGCATTGGCTTGACTGTGTTATCAAAGATCAATTGTCCATAGATAAGAGGGTCTACTCTGAACATTCAACTCAATTCCATTTGTCGGTATCTCTGTCGTTATGCCAGTACTATGCTGTTTTGAGCACTGTAGTTTATAATATTCTTCAAAGTCAAGTATTGTGAGACTTCCCACTTCATTCCTCTTTCTCAAGATATTTTTGGCCATTTGGGGAAACTTGCCCTTCCAAATAAATTTTGTTATTTGTTTTCTATTTCTGCAAAGTAAATTGTTGGGATTTTAATTTGTATTGCATTGAATTTATAAATCAAGTTAGGTAGAATTGACATCTTAACTATATTTAGTCTTCCAACCCATGAACATTATATGTTCTTCCATTTATTTAGGTCCTCTGTGATTTCTTTCAGCAATTTCTTGTAGTTTTCTGTGTATAGATCTTTTCTGACCTTGGTTAAATTTATTCCTAAATATTTGATTTTTTTGGTTGCTATTGTAAATGGATTTTTTTCCTTGATTTCTTCCTCAGATTGCTCCTTACTAGTATAGAGACACTACTGATTTTTGCATGTTGATCTTGTACCCTGCCACTTCGCTATATTCATTTATTAGTTCTAGTAGTCTTGCTGAATATTTTTCAGGATTTTCTACATATAAGATCATGTCATCTGCAAACAGTGAAAGTTTTACTTCTTCCTCTCCAATTTGAATGCCTTTTATTTTTTTTCTTGCCCCATAGCTCTAGCTAGAACTTCCAGCACAATGTTAAATAACAATGGTGACAGTGGGCATCCTTGTCTTGTTCCTGATCTTAGAGGGAAAGCTTTCAGTCTTTGCCCATTTGTATGATATTAGCTGTGGGTTTTTCATGTATTGTGTTTATCATATTCAGGAAGGTCCCTTCTATTCCTATCCTTTTGAGTGTTTTTATGAAGAAAGGACGTTGAATTTTGTCAGATGCCTTTTCTGCATCAATTGAGATGATCATGTGGTTTTTCTGCTTTGCTTTATTGATATGGTGTATTACATTAATTGATTTTCTTGTGTTGAAACAACCTTGCATGCCTGGAATAAATCCTACTTGGTCACGGTGTACAATACTTTTAATGTGCTGCTGTATTTGATTTGCAAGTATTTTGTTGAGGATTTTTTAATCTATACTCATTAAAGAGATTGGTCTATACTTTTCTTTTCTTGTAGTATCTTTGCCTGGCTTTGGTATTAGGGTGACATTGGCTTCATACAATGATTTTGGTAGATTTCTCTCCTCTTCAATTTTTTTGAAGAGTTTGAGCAGGATTGGTACTAATTCCTTCTTGAATGCTTGGTAGAATTCACACAGAAAGCCATCTGGTCCTGGGCTTTTCTTCTCTGGGAGGTTTTTGATGACTGATTCAATCTCTCTCCTTTGATTGGTTTGTTGAGGTTGTCTATTTCTTCTCAGGTCAGTGTTGGTTGTTCATGCTTTCCTAAGAAGTTGTCCATGTCATCTAAGTTGTCTAGTTTATCAGCATATAGTTGCTTGTAGTATCCTCTCATTATCTCCTTTATTTCTTCAGGGTCATTGGTTATGTCCTCTTTTCCATTTCTGATATTATTTATTTTCATTCTCTCTTTCTCTCTCTCTCTTAGCCTAGCTAAGGGTCCATCTAGTTTATTGGTTTTCTCAAGGACTCAGCTTCTGGTTTTGTTGATTTTCCGTATTATTTTCATGTTCATTTCATTTATTTCTGCTATAATCTTTGTTATTTCTTTCCTTCTGTTTGCTTTGGGGTTAATTTGCTGTTTTCCCATTTTTGCTCTTTCTTCTTTTTTAATATATGCATTTAAGGCAATGAATTTCCTTCTCAGCACCACCTTTGCTGCATCCCATAAGTTTTGATATGTTGTATTTTCATTGTTGTTTGCCTCGAGATATTTACTAATTTCTCTTGTAATTTCATCCTTGACCCACTGGTTGTTTAAGAGTATGTTGTTTAGCCTCCATATATTAGTGAATTTTCCAGCCTTCCACCTGTTATTGATTTCCAGCTTCATTTCATTATGATCTGAGAGAGTGTTTTGTATAATATCAGTATTTTAAAATTTATTGAGACTTGCTTTGTGACCCAATATGTGATCTATCCTGGAGAATGTTCCATGTGCACTTGAGAAAAATGTGAATCCTGTTGTTGTGGGGTGTAGTGTTCTATAAATGTCTGTTAAATCTAGTTCATTTATTGTACAATTCAACTCTCTGTTTCCTTTTTGATCCCCTGTCTAGACGTTCTATCCATTGGTGAGAGAGCAGTGTATTGAAGTCTCCAACTATTGTCGTAGAGATGTCTACTTCTCTCTTCAGTGTTGTCAGTGTGTGCCTCATGTGTTCTGGGATGCTCTGGCTTTGTGCATAAATATTTATGACTGTTATGTCTCCTTGATGAATTGTCTCTTTTATTAATATATAGTGTCCTTCTTTGACTCTTTTAATTGTTTGGCATTTGGAGTCTAATTTGTCTGGTATTAGTACAGCTAACCCTGGTCTTTTCTGGTTGTTGTTTACATGAAATATCTTTTTCCAACCTTTCACTTTCAACCTATTTTTGTCCTCGTGTCTACGGTGAGTCTCCTGTAGGCAGCATATAGATGGGTCCTGTTTTTTAATCCATTCTGCCAGTCTGTGTCTTTTTATTGGAGAGTTTAATTCATTAACATTTAATGTTATTATTCTAAGGACAGTGCTTTCTTCTACCATTTTGTCTTTTGGATTTTAATGTCGTATTTTATTATTCCTCTTTTTCCTTTTACCCTTCTCGATAGTCTTCATTTCTACACTCTTCTCCAAACCTCTCTCTCTTGTCTGTTCCTATCAGCCTGTAGTATTCCCTTTAGTATTTCTTGTAAAGCAGGTCTCTTGTTCACAAACTCTCTCAGTTGTCTGTTCATCTGAAAATGTTTTAAACTCTCCCTCAGTGATCAATCTATGATGACGTTATATACATGATTTCACTCATTTTTATCTAAAACTAACTAAAGGATTTAAATCTCACCTATTTTCATGAAGGATTTGTGGTAGTTCATACTTGGGTCAATTGTATAATATACAAAAATAAATGTTAGCTTATTTGGCCTAATTAAATAAAGAGGTAATTAGTAGCAAATTATATTTAAGTAAAAGCTTTTTCTATCTAATAAGTAGGAACCAATTTAAAAGTTGAATATGAGAAAATATGCCTAGCATTAAGATTATGATGAGCTTAATTTAATCTTTGACAATTTGTACATTTGTTTTTTTTTGTTTTTTTTTTGAATTATAAAAGATCCAAATTCTAAGTATCAATTGCTCTTGTATTGCAGATATGTTGAGGTTTACTAATAAAAATACAAGAATATTAGAGTTGGGGGAGCCTAAAAATTTAATCTTGTCAAAACTGTGTAGAAAACCAGTGTCAAATAAGATCAAATAACACAGAGCCAGAACTAATATCCAGGTTGTCTGACCTCTAGTTCCTGGATTCTTTCCAGGATAGCACATCAATCACCCTTCTGAGTCAAAGGCTTGTGTAGAGGACTTAAAGTTAGGTTAATCAGCTTCTTGTCCAGATACTGGAGCAAATTTAGGACTTCTTGTTTTGATGATATGATCAAATTTCTTCATATTTCCACAATTTTAAGATGCCATAATTTGTGATAAAAATGATCGATATAATTATAGTGGTTCATGGAAAAAACCGTCATCGCATTACATGTTTAACTGATTGTAAATGGTTGATTATAAAGACATAAATCTTATAATATTTCTGATTTTGGAAGTATTAAAATGTTTATCTCAGATTCAAAGATGCAATTGTGTATACTCATTTTGTTACACTCTGGTTTTTATACATTTAGGCTCTGTTCAGACACATTTCAGAACAGATCATTCATTGATTTATTCCAGTCAGGGTGCTCCTTGTTTTGGTGCCATTTCTATAAATTTGTCAGTGACCCAGGATAGTAATTTCATGCAGGTTCTTCTCATTTACATGCCCTTCCTTAACAATGCCTGAATAAGTTCTTTTACTTGATACTTAATATAAAGCCAATAAAAAAATTAGTTGGAGCATAATAAAATCAATTTATAGTTAACAGAGGATTGAGGACAGCAATTGCTTGCAGGTTGCTTGCAGTGTTTTTCTATCTGTGATTGCATATCCATGGCATAAGTGTCACCCTTTATGACTCCTCTACCTATAAGCTACCATTGAACTCAAATATGGTGCTTATATGAAATGAAATCTATTGATACTTCATAGTACAGCATTCTGGCAACAGCTACCCAATGATCTCAACTGGCCCATCATTTAAAAACTATTTATCATCCCTTTCCTTGCTACTGGTGGAGCCCCTAACTGGGCATGGTTAGAATGATGTTTTATTTGAGTCTCAACCTGTTCTAAATCTTCTTTTTCCTTAGTTCTGTTTCTGCCTCTGATCCATATGGTTTGCTTCTGTATCTTACATCTGGGGCTTATTGTTGAGAGAAGCAAAATCTTGCCTGAAATTGTTAAAAGCTCAGCTTGTGAGGGGTAGATGCTTTTGGTCTGAACTCGATGGATTCTATCAGTTGTAATTCTACTATTTCTATCTACTATTGCTTAATTCTGTGCAATACAGGGATTGTGAGAAGTACAGTTCTCTTGTGTGACTCCTTCCAAATGCTCTCAAGTAGCATGTATCACTTAAATACTTTTTGAAAGAGTTTTGGCAGGAAGGGTAATATTGCCTGGAGTAAGAAATGCTGGGAGACATTTTCTCATAGTGGAAATCCTTTTTAAATCCTATTTTCTTTGTAGTTGTTGGCCTTCTCTTACCTAAAACTAATACAAATAAAAATAAACAAGCAGACAAAAGATTCTTGCCCCATTGTATGCCATTAGCATTTGCAAGAGGGCATTAATTAAGAGTTTTGCATTTAATAACATATGAATTACACTGGAGTCTCAAAAATTCTTTTTTTACTTTAGGTCTTTTGCAACTTATGCAGAGAAAAGACCAGTTATAGGACACAGTTGCTTCTAAATCTTTGGAAAATGGAACAAGTATAAGTTAATACAGTATTATCAGATGGCTCCACAGTAGTTCTCGAGCTGTGATCCCATGAAACAAAACTTTGGTGTTGCTTGAGCCGAATAGATTCTAATAGAAAGCAAGAAAACAAGAAACAGTCCACAGCAATCTTTACTAGATTTCAGAAAAAAAGAATCCATAGATCTAATTTTCTCAATGATAAGTTGCTTCTAATTTTTTTCAAACCTTTGGTGTCTGCTACAGTTACAGAGTATAGTACTCCAAATAAAAGAAAAATTAAATGAAGAAATTACAAATGAATGTGAGTGGATATATGGGTTAAAATTGGTCAAAACATATTTTGCTTTTCTTGTATGCTTGCCTACTTGTATTTCATGCGTTTATGGTGAGAGAGAGACACACACTCAGAGAAGGTGATCCTGCTCATTAATAGGTTCCTAATTTATATAGACATGCTCAAAATAATAGGATATTTTTAATAGTTGAATTCCATCAAGCAACAAGTTATATCACTCTGTAAAGAATTCCATGACTTCCAGTTATGCTGACATCTGAACAAGTTTGAGAAAATTGTTTATTATACCCACAGTTTCCCTTGCCACATCTTCCAAGATCTCTGCTGCACCCCAGCTCTCCAGCCCCCTCTGTCTTCTCCAGGGTTTCTACAGAGTCCCAAATAATAAATCTGCAAGAAATTTCCTCTATTAGCCAAGTTTCTCTCAGCATCTATCTGAAAAGATAGTCCCTTTCAAGTAGCTTCTTTCTTAAAGAACTGTTGTCGAGATGACATGTGTCACATTAGCTGGGATGTTTCCTCCCTCAAAACTTCATTGAATATTCTCCTTTGTCTCAGACAGCTAAGACATCCTTGGCTTCTTACTCTCAGAGCAGGGATGTTATTACTACAATGCAGAGAGAAAAAATGAGTCAGTGTTCAACTTTTGAGTTTTTAAATAGGTTTTTGAATTTCAAGAGAAGTAACAGTATTGAGGCATTTTGAATTGCAGAAGCTGGGTTTTATATTTTTAAAAGAAGAAAACAAAGGCCTAAGAGCATAAAATTCATGCCATAAAAGCCCAGTACATTTTTCTGAATCTAGATAAAGGCCCTTCAAGTTGGGCTTAAGGAAATGACAGTCAGAACAGAATGTACAAAAGAGCGAGTCTTGGGTGTGAGATCTGAGAAGGAAGCCTTGTGCTGTGTTTTCCCTCTGGTTAGTTCCAAGTGGAAGCAGATAATGGAACCCCTTGCATCTCCCTTCCATGTAAGTTTGCCATTCAGAGAGAAGAGGGAACTAGGCTTGCTTCTAAGGTGGAACCCAAGGAAGACAGCAAAGTTTGAGATTGACCTTGTACCACATCAGCTTGATATAGTAGCGGTAGAGTAGAAATGGTGGCATGACATGATTAGGTACACAAGACATGAGATAGCCCTACAAGATGTTCTCTAGTGGTCCCAGAAAGGTTCAGGGGAAGTATGAAAATGTCCCATGGCTCCAGGAGTGGAAGAGAAGTGGATGAAAGAGGGATAGCAGATCAAAAAAGACCTCTTAGTTGAAGAGGGAAACAGACTCTGTGGAAAACTATGGCCAGTGGGATGCGGCCTGGGAGAATGAGATGCTGGGCCCAGAGAGGGTGAAAATGTCAGCAAGTGACCAGAAGTTGACCAGTGACCAGTTCCCTGCCTTCTACTCACTAATTCCATAAAGTTATGTGAGAACCCAGGAATCTGGGAAAGACAGAAGGGGAAGGGAGACTCTTGGATGTCTAGCTTACACTTGAAATGACAAATTTCTACTAGAATTAACTAAAATCAGGTAGGATTGGGTTTGAGATAAAAGTCAAGTTGATTTATAAAGAATATAGAGGCATATTAGTTTTGCACTTCCGGATATTATACTTGCTGATATGCATACTGATATGTATCCTGATAATGTATGCTTGCTACATATATATGCTTGCATTCCTCCAGTTTCTGTTGTAGAATCTTGATTAGACGTGATCCTGTCTTACAGTATGGTAGAATTACTTTAATTAGAGATTTGTTTCTTAAATCAGAGTGAAAAGCAAAATCATTTATAATGAAAATCACCCATGAAATCCCTCAGGACTGTGAATACAGCACAGTATTCAGGCATATGATCATTCAGTAAAATTCCTCCACAGGCAGTGTTGCCGCTGGAGTTGGAGGGTAGCTGTTTCTGCAGGTGAGCATCAGATTAAGTAGTGGGCTTTGTATCTTGATACCCTAGACTGCAAGGTGTTCCAGATATGAGAGGCTCAGGGGATTGGAGACCAAGCAAGGGGCCAGCAGATTTACAACTCCCACCTGCCACCCCAAGGCATTGACTCATTTGGTGAAAGGTGGGCAGATTTCCCCATATGTTTAGTTTCTCTTTCTCTCTCACTCTTTCCTCTCTCTCTTGCCTTACTCTTGTATATTGGAGTAAATTATAAACTGGCTTAACTCGTTTTATTGTGCTTTGCAAATATTGCACTTTTTACAAATTGGAGTTTTGTGGCAACCCTGTGTCAAGCAAGTTTATCGGCCTGTGCCATTTTTCCAACAGCATGTGCTCACTTCGTGTCTGTCATGTTTCAAAATGGTGTATGTATTGTTTTTAGACACAATGCTATTGCACACCCAGACTACAGTACAGTGTAAACATAACTTTTGTATGCACTGGGAATACTGAAAATTTGTGTGACTCACTTGATTGCAATATTTGCTTTATTGTCGTGGTCTGGAACCAAACCTGCAGTATCTCCGAGGTGTCTTTATTGGTAATTGGACTCTTGTATTCATTCTTGGAATTTCGCTTTGAAAGTTATGACTTTGGGCAGACTTGGCCTCTATAAACCTGGTCTGATCATTTTGGGTTGGATCCAGTATCATTTATACTCAGCCTTCTTCCTCCTAACTCTAAATGTCTGTCCTCCATCTCAGGAGGTTAAAATAATATGTGCTTCTTTATTCTCCAAATATGCTGAGGTTTGGACACTGAGAACCACCTGACTTAATTCAATAAAACAAGTGCCCGTTTGGAAACAACCGACTTAAAAAAAAAATACCTGGCTTCTAAAATCACGTTGGCATTGAGCCATTGTCTTCAAAATACAAACCCATTGTTTGATGATAATTATTTTAAAAAACAAAACTGATTATATATACTTAATCCTGAGCTCAGATTCACATAATTGTTTTACTTCAGAGCAAACTTTTGTAATTATTTTAAGCTAGGAAAAACAGTCAGATTATACTGAATTTTAGTGTTACTCATTGGTTTTCATCATTAATTATGATTATAATACTTACAGATAAAATTAGGAGATCAAGGTTTTGTGGGACTTAAAGCTCAATTTAGGAGGCTCCCTTTAAGAAAAAGAGAGGTAGATATTTTACAATATTTAAGAGGTAGGTATTTAAGTTAAATATATTTACAATGAGAAAACATATCAAAACAAAATAAAAATAAAAATCACACTTTGCTAGGGCTTCTCCAAGAAACTTGGAAGGGATCCTGAACAAAGGAAGCAACCTGAAACATAAGTTTTTTTAACTGCATGGTAACTCCCACTGTAGGCACAATTTATTGAATATTTGCTATATGACAGACTGTGAATTAGGCATGTTATATATGCTAGCTCATTATCTGTTATCTCATATCTTAATTTTATTTAGGGATAAGGAAACTGAAGCTTAGAGAGGGTTAGAAAGTTACCTGGTCACACAGCTAAGTGCCAGAGCAAAAATTCTATTAAGTTCAAGCCTGATTCGTTCCAAATCCCTAGTTTTATTTTTACAATGCTTATTTAAAATTTGATGAAAGCGAAGTTTAAAATGGTATTTAGCATCATAGTCAGGTGCACTTGAAGAAGAAAAGAGGCAGAAATATTTCTTTTTCCTCAGGCTTATCTTTTCAACTTATTTTGCATATATATTCAATCCTGACCATGGATTAATGCTTTAATAGCCATTTTCTTGAAGAACATTAGATTTATGCCCAGATTCTGGGGACAATGATGTGTTTCCTAGTCAGTCCTGGGTAAAAAATTAGGCTAGGTATGGCATTTTAAAAGCAGTTATTGCTACTAATACCCAGGTGAGTAACTACATTCTACTTAATGATTTATTGAACATTTAATGCTCTAAACATGTTTCTTTGGACTTGTCCTGGAGTTATATGTTTCAGGGCAAAGAACCTGTGGAAACATTGGCTTCAGACTTGAGTACGTAATTCAACCAAGCTGCAGCTCTGATTCTCATAGAAACACAGAGCACTAGGATTTTCTTATGCTTTGATTGTTGCCCTTTCTCTCCCAGTCTGGAGTCTGATGTTTATTGTGCTAGCTGTAAGGGGACAGCAATCTTTAAGACCCAAGCATCAGGCAGCTTTGGGTTTAGTGAATTACAATTTTTCAGTCTTCTGGGTGTGTAAAAGTCAGAAGTAAAAAAAGAAAAGAAATATCTTTCATAACCTAAGTGCATATGCGCATAGAGTATTTATATATCAATATGTTGGTAAAAGTTACTTGCATTCAGATGTGGTTGTTCTTGACAACCCGCAGACTCTAGCCAGTGGAGATGTCATTACAGGAACTATCTTGATTTATTCGCTGCTCTGGTCCTCTTGGCTGTGCAATCCTTTTGTTTTACCCTCAGCTCTTTGGTAGGCCTTTCAAACTGTGCCATGACTTGGTTCACATCATCTTGACTTAACTTTAATATGTCACAGATCAAGTATCTAATTGTACGCTTTCTTGCTTCTATGATCTTGCACTGCTGGTCTCCTGTCAACACCAGTTGTTAAATTGAATTCCTTTGGCAGCTGTGCCCCTGAAATTTATAGTTATTTTTTTCCCTGGAGTTCGGCCATAAATTTTTCAGCATCTGGGTTTTAATCAAGATTTTAATTTTATTTGTTTTACTGGTGACATCCAATAGTAAATCTACTACTTTCTTTGGGCAGCATTTTGGAAAGAGAGAGATGAAGAGAATGTTCTATTCCTGATTGATAGAAATATTATTAATGTACTGTATATGAGTAATATAGATATTTCTGCCCTTTAGAATGAAGAACTTCATGATCCTTCCTTAGGTATGAGTGGGGGAATCACACTTTCACAGGGAATAAAACATTTCTTTCCCTTATTCAATAAATTTTCCTTCAAGTCAAGGCATAAAGCAAGCATATAATAGGAATTAGAGTCCTATTATATTACTTAAGTATCTCTGCTTTTTATTTTGTTGTATTATTCCAGGAAAATGATGCAATTGATTGGGATCCAAGAAGTGATTAAAAACATACATGCCCTATAAAATCTTGTATTTTTGGCCCTTTACAGAAAATTGCTGGTATCTTGATGTTAAGAATGTGTAAACCTGATCACTGCTGATATTATGTGATAATAAGACTTGATATTTAGAAAATAAAATGTGAGACAATTCAAGTTTAGGTTTAGTTTAATTCAACCAATGATTCTTGGATGCCAACATGTATAAGGCAATGTTCTAACTGCTAAGAATATAAAAAATATATAACATGACAAATGCATGCCCCCGCCAAAAGCTCACTATGTACTAATGAAAAAATAGGACATTAGCAAAAAGGTCTATTTGAAAAGAAAGGAGGGATAATGGCATAGTACTTATTTTTTATGAGAAATTTCAGCAAGAATTAACTTCAGGAAATGTATTAATTGATTAATTATCCTCATTTTATTAAATTGTGTGACAGACACCAAAATAATGCATCCCTGGTCTCTACAAATTTTTTTCTCTAAAGAAATGGTGTGGGATACAGCAGACCTTCATGTAAATCTTGTTTCTACTTCTTACTATTGTGTGACTTTGTTTCTATATCTGTAAATGGGAGGTAATAAAAGTATCTATCTGATAGATAATATAAAAATTAAATTATCCATTACACAAGTTTTGATTAAATAAACTTTAAATAAATGTTGTTTATTAATATTTTTTTCATGATCTGTGGGAGCTAGTGGTATACTGATATTTTATGTGTGACCTGAGATTTCTAATCAAAGTAGCCAGGAGATGATCATGATTGGGTAGGTTTATCTTCTCTAAAAAAACGTAAGAAATGAAAAATGTAAGTAATTTGTTGCCCTTGGAAAGATCAGCACATTCAGAGAGCAGAGTCATTCTGTAGACCAATGGTTCTCAAAGTGTGGTCCCCAAAACAGCAGCATCAGCAGCACCTGAGAACTTGTTAAAAATGCAAATTCTTGGGCCCCCCAGATCTACTGAATCTGAAATTCTGGAAGTTGGGCTCTATCTGTCTATGTTGCGACAACCTCTCCAGGTAATTCTGATTTACACTAACATTTGAGAACCATTGCTGTAGAGAATATTGACATTAATACCATATGTCTCATTAGACACATTATTTGTGACCAATACATTACCAAGTCTGTGTGTAGGAGTATTCCCCAAATTTACTGTTATGTGGAAACCTTCAAAGCCATTCCTTAATAGCAAAATTTTACTTTTCATTTCATTTATAAGAGAAAAGCAATTATTTCAGTAATTGAGGAAGCAAGAGAGAAAAGAGAGGGAGAAGAAATTAGAATGAAGTTGAAGCAGTGAAATTGAGTATAGACTGGGGCATGTATAGTAACAGAATGTTCTGAGAATCCTCTGTCTATGGGGATGTCTTAAAGGCAAAAACATTTTTTCGTTTCTCTTGATCACCATATTCTTCTTTTTACTATTAATTTTTCCATTAGCTGATTTTTCTGAAGTCTTTAATGAACATCTTTTGGGAAGTAACTATGTTCTTCCTTTCTAGATGCTTTTTTGTTTGCACTTGGTCCAGAAGATGAAACATGTCTATCAGCTCATTAGAATGGAGGCTGTTTGAGGATTTGAACCTTGTCTAATATCATTTTGCATCCATAGTGTCTACCATTGTCTTTGGTGCATACAGGTATTTAATAAATGTTTGTTGAAATTGCATTAAAATGATTGCAATGGTACAAAGCCAAAAGAGACCGACAGTATAGATTCAATAAAGATAAAATAATCTAAGATTTCATAAAAGAGAGTGATTACTTCCAGCTGGAAGACTAAGAAGTATTTCACAATAAAATGGAATTTGAGCTAATCCTTTGAAGGAGTAAAATTTAGACATGGTAGGGTGGAGGACTTGGCAGACCTAGGGCATTCTAGGCAGAGTGAATAACATTTTTTTTGTTTAATATACAGAGGCAGGGAGTGAGGGATATGTTGAGAGTATCAAATACTTTGGTGCTGCATGAACAAAGGAAGTTTTCGAAAATATCATGATAAAAAAAATTTTGAAGCAAAACCATGGACTAGTGACAGGCTTGGAGTCTGGACTTTATTCTATGAGTAGCAGAAAGCCATTGTAGGTTTTTGGACAGATAAATGAATGGTTAGAGCTATGCTTGAGGAAAATTAATCTTCCAAGAATGTGCAAATTAGATTAGAGAAGGAGATGTTGAATGTGAGAAGAACTGAGGATGACCTGGGTATGAGAGAATTAGTGAGGTTCAAAGCACAATGATTAGTGTCTTTTGATGAGGTGTGAGGATCAAAGAACAATAGAAATATGTTCTTCCATTTATGTTCTACATTTTAAGCCTGGGTCATTAGGAAGATAGTGACTCAAAGAAGTGTATTAGAAAACACAGGCTGAGGGGGGTAAAATTTTGGACATAATGAATATGAGATGGTTGCAGAGCATACAGGTATCTGATGAGTAGTTGAATACTGGAGTTCAGTAAAGAAATCAGGCTAGACACACAGATTTGAGAGCCTTTTGTTTAGAAATCACAGCCATCATTATGTTGACTGAATAACATTTTCCAAGGAGAAAACTGAGAGTAAGAAGATAAGAAAGTCAAACTATGTAGATAACTTTGGAGAATATCTACATAGTGTGGGGAAAGAAGAAACAAAGAAGGAAAGATATATCTAGATGTGTCAAATAAGCAGATGTAAAAGAAGATGAGGAATGCAAGAAAAGAATTTGATGACTCTGAGGTTATTAGCAAATGTCGAGCAGGAGTTTTGGTAGAAATAATGTTGGAAACCGAAAGCTATGATTTAGGAGGGAATTCACAGTGAACGAATAAAAGCAAACATGAAAACTTATCTTTCAAGATTTCCAAAGCACTGTGATGAAAGGGAAAAGAATGCAATGTAGGACTTGCAAGTTCAGAAAATTTTGGTTTGCGTCTCTTTGCTTTTTAATGGGGGTTACTTTCAGATGTTTGGAGGCTGAGTGGAATGATCCAGTGAAGAGACTGAAACTGAAGGTAGAAGAGGAAAAAGCCAGATCTTGGAGCTCCTGAGTGCAGATATGATCAAGGTCATAATTATAGGGGCTAGCCTTGGAGAGTGAAGGGATACTTATTTCTGTGAAAAGATAGAAAAATTTGAAGTTGAGAAGAAAAGTAAAGGCATTCACTCATTAGTGACTTCTATAGATTTCCATACTCTTAGACTTTCTTACTAACATTAATGTTGTTGGCTAGTAGGGGAGGAAAAAAATTATATAGACCCAAGTTCATTTACTGTCTCTTTGAATCGGCTTCTTTTCAGTTCTGGCTCAATTCTGAAGGCTTGGTCCCAGAGCAATCTGGAATTTGAATCCTCTACAATTTTTAAAGAAAAAAAAATCCTTGTCAAAAGACTAAAGTAGTACAAGAATAACTGATGTGTGGAGATATGTAGACTGAGTTTCTCTCATAGAATTCCATTTCTGGTTGTTGACTATGAAACTTGAAAAACTGATTAATCCAAATGTCATCTGCATTAAAATTTTTGTTTGGTTGATTATCTTAACTGGGATTTTCTTTTTCTTATGGAATAGGAACATATTTTATCTTTCATTAAATATCTCTTTATTTAAGAATATGGTGGTATTTTGTATTATCTCCAAAACAATCAACAGGGATATATTTATGAATTTAATCTCAAATTTTCTCTAATAAAAGTCTCTAAGCAGTTTGGAAAAGACTACTTTAGTTTGTCATAAGTATCCAAGCCAGACTACAGTGTTAAGGCTTGGTGGAGGAGACCAGAAAATGTGCAATGAATCTTTAAAAGATTCTGGACAGTATTTCACAATCAGCTACTGAAAACTTCAGGATTACTTTGATAATTAATTGCTAACATTTTAATACTCAGGCCAGTGAATTATTGGACACTGTCACTCATTCACTCTTTATCAAGGGAGCCTGTTTCATTGCTGTTATTCTTCAGTGGGGGGTTGTTTTCATACCTGCTTTATGTCTTAAAGATGCTCAACAACTCTTCACTCTTCCTGTCTGCCGGTAAAATGTAGTTGTAGATGTATTAACACGATCCCAGTCTATATTTGTTTTTCAAGAGGGACTGAGCAGTGTTTTTCAAATTTTTGCTTACTATTTTAGGTCAGGAAATATTTCTATAAGCCTTTTTGCAACTTTTACAGTAAATGACACAAGCAGGTTCTAAAACCTATTACTAATTTCTAGCTTTGAGTATTAGAATAATGAAACTATAAATTCAGGTTTTCTTAAAATAGAAGAGGTTGTAAAAGTATAATAGCTAACTACAGAATTTTAGTATAAGGGAAATCCTTAGAGTTTATTTTGTTGCATCTCCTTTTCCAGATGAATAGATGAAATCAGATAATTTGAATGATTCATACAAAGTCATTCTTAATTAGTGGCAAAACTAAAACTAGAGCCTATATCTACACATTTTTTTGTCAACTGATTATCTTATGTATTTAGATAATGGGACAGAAGAAGAAATGAGGCAAAGAGAAATATCTACAAATATCATTAGCTGTGTGTGTGTGTGTGTGTGTGTGTGTGTGTGTGTGTGTGTGTGTGTGAGTAACATATTGTTGGCTGGGTAGCATTATAGACACTCGTCACTGACGAAAACAGAATGAGCTCTGATCTTAAGAAGACTGGATTCCATTTAGGGGAGACAGACAAATATATAAACAAATCAATAAATAGAATAATTTAAGCACTGATAAGACTAGTGAAGATGACAGAAATAAAACTCAACTGAAGAGACTGGTGGCCTGGGGAGAGGGGTTGTGCATCTAGTTAGAGAAATCATTGAGGGCCTCTTTGGCATGGTGATAGAGTTCAGATCTACATGTCAGGAAGGAGAGAACACCAGATAGAGCATGCTAAACAGAAAAAACTGCATATTCCAAGACCTTGAGATGGTAACAGTTGTGCTGTGTATGAGGGATGGAAAGAATGTCGCTGTGGATGGAGAAGAGCAATTGAACCGGAGTGGACGGAGAAGAGGTTGGAAAGTAAGACTGGGACCACATTATGTATGGTCTGGTAAGTCATAGTCAATGATTTGAATTTCATTTCATCACTATGAGAAGAAATGGAAGGTTTGTGGGAATGAGAGTATAATGATTTATCTACACTTAAAATAATTTTGCTGCTCCATGGATATATATACTCACGGGGATAAGTTTTAGGAGAATATTGAAATAGTTTAAGGAGAGACGATGATCGATTAGACTCAACCTAGCAGTGGAAATAGTTACAGCCTTCTGGATTTTGGTTACATTTTGAATGTAGAGTCAACAACACTTCTGATGAGTTGGATGTGGATATGAGCATAAGAAAGGATCAAGTATGATTCCTAGAGTTTTGGCTTGATTGACCTGTTAGACAGCAGTGTTGTTTATTGCAATGAGAAAGGCTTGAGAGCAGAGTGGAGTTTGAGATGCCTTTTTTTTTTTTTCCAGGGATGCTGTCTGTGCTTGTGTAGGTTGTTCACTGGCTTTCATATATTCTTGTTGAATGATATCTCTAGGGTTGCATACTGTACAATCTATAAAACTGTATTCATAACACCTCTCTCAGACATTCAAGAGGAAATGGCAAGTAGTCAACTTTAAAAAATTGTCTACTTGGTTCAGGTTCGATATATAAAACTTAAGAAACATTGGCTTATAAATGATATTTAAAATTGTGGGACCAGGGGAGCTTAATACTGAAAACAGAGCTCTAGGGTACTCCAACAATTAAAGGTCTGGTAGAGGGGATGATCTAATAAAATGATGAAAAGTAGTGTCAGGTAAGAGGTAAAATAGGCAAGCGTGTGGTCATGGAAGCTTATCAAAGAAAGCATTTCGGTAAGAAAGGAGCAGACAGCACTGTCAAATGCTACTGAGAGGTCAAGATAAAAGAGGATAGTTGCATGCTGGATTTTGCAAAAGTTGGTGTCATGTAACCTAAAAGAGTTTCACAGAATGATGGAGATGATAATGTATAAATCAGGCTATATTTTTTTTACAACAATTAATCCAAATTAACAATTTGTAGCTTGAAGGCTTAGTCACCACGATTTTATACAATGGTCACTAGCATAAAATCATAGTTTACTTGGGTAAATGTGGTGCCTATTATAATTCCTTTAGGGCTGAGGCTGTATTTTGCACCTCTTAATATTTTTGGCCTAGAACAGAGATTTACACATAGTAGGAATTGTAATTCATTTGTTGATATTTATGAATTGTCAATTGCCCAACCTTAAAAAAATAAAAAAAAAAAAAGGACATGTTCTTTTCCAACTCTAACATTTTATGAGCCTATGTTGACGCACTTTAAAAATATTTGTACCTTGTAAAAAGACCAAGATAAATATGGAGGAGTGGGAAAAAATAAAGAGAATGCAATAATGGGGAAAATTGATTTTATGAAGAAGGAAAGACTAAGGGAGAGAAATTGATATTATTTATCTAAATGTTTCTTGCCTTGTGTGATTTTTAAACGTGGACATTTCTAAATTTATTGTTCTAGTTTAAGACTTTTCAAAATACTTTAACTTATATTTTCAAATAAATACAAATATGAGAATTATATCATCTCGGTGATTCAGAGTTTCAAACCACAGTTATGTTCAGACTTTAATATTTCATCAGTGAATAAAGCCCACATAGCTTTAATTCTTGCAATGATGTTTTATCCTATTTATAAGGGGCCTGGCTCAAAAGGAAGTGTCTCAATTAATAATAAATAAATGGAGATGAAATTCTGTCTCTTGTTCTTTGTGTTCTTGTTTCTTTCCCTTTTTTCAGTGAACATGCATTTGACTATCGATCGATCTCTCACTTTGAATTTCTTGTTCTCTCCCTGAGTTATATCACTAATAAGACTTACTATTTATTGAGTGCTTACAATACCCTATTTTAAACCAGTTATATATATATTTATTAATTCCTTTAATGCTTATATAATTCTCATGAAGTTATTTTATAATTTTCCTCAAGATATAAGGAACTTATCACTATGACATTTAACTAGTTTTTCCTGTATATCTGCTATGGATATTTGTTTACACATATCCATAAAATAACAGGAAAGTTAGGAGTACAAATTAAATCACACATGACCCATATCTTTAGCATTACTAGGAAACAGAGAATTCCATGAAATTCGAATTTCCTTTAAGCAGAGAAATAAACAAGTAGCAAAAGAGCTTTGCTGCAAGACTGTGGTTATGAAATTGGGAAAGACATCTACAAGACTCTGTGAAAAGGTAGAAGGGGTACATAAGACAAAGGAGAAGCTCAGACAAAACCGTCTTCAGAAAGAAAAATTAAAAACTAAGTGCCAAAATACAAAACCTAGGACTGAAACTTAGTAATTCAGTGCACCAGCTGCAAGAAAAGGGCAGGCTTGAAAGTCAGTGACATAAGAAGTGGCAATCTCAGCAAAGTAATGCTTCTAGAAGATAATTAGATAAATAGAGAAAGGATGAGATTTCTTGAGATGGGACACTGTAAGAGAAGGAGGAGGTAAAATGGGAAAATAAAATCCTCCAGAAACGAAAGAGAAACAAGGCCTGCTAACCTACCCCAGTCCCTTATCACCACCACCACTACTAACATCATCCGTTAAAGAAACGGCACTTAACTATGTCAACTAAAGAGGGTGCTCTAGAAATGGGAAATCTCTCCAGAAAATATCTAGGAATAGAAGACAATGAGAAAAATAGAAAAAAAAAAAAAATCCACAGAAATACAGGTCAAAAAGAAACATAAAATGCAAATCACAAAATTTCAAGTAATAAAAATTCTAGGCTCCAACAAAAACTATGAAGCAGAAGAAAAGTATAACACCGTAATACCACATTCCAGACTCAAGTATTCTTAAATATTAAAAGAAAACAACTGGAATCATAAATTCAATAACTAGGACAAATAAATAGAAATAGACACACAGATACACATGCACACACACACACACAACAGGAGGAAATGCAATGAGAGTGGATCAAACTCAAGAAAAAAAATAGAAGGAAAAGTCAAAACCATCCCAGAAATGAAGAATAAATTACAAAGAAAGAAGAGATTTAAATATAAATTTAATAAGGAGTATTGAAGAGGCGGAATAATATATGAGAATGAGAATGAGATAAAGAAATACAAAGGGTCACAAGAGAAGGTGGTTCAAAGGAAGTCAAACAAAGCAGGTTCAACATACACATAATCAGAGCTTTGGAAAAAGAAAAAAATCTATGAAGCAGAATAATATTTAAAGTTAAAACATAAGAATATATCCTGGAAATAAGAGAAAGCGTTTATCTATAAATTGAAAGGGTTTACTGTAAACCTATGTAAACAATTAGATTTTAAAAGTGAAAAATGTCCTTAGGGCATCCATAAAAATGATCAAATTAATAATAAGGTTGAGAAAATTAGGCCAGTATCAGACCTTTTGAGAAACCTGTACTACAAGGTGACAGTAGACCAGTATTTTTAAGAACCTTAAGGAAATAATGTTTGAACCAAGAATGTTTTATCTAGCCAAGCTATCCTTCAAGTATCAGGGCTATAGAAAAGAAGTTTTAAAAATGTAAGTAATCAGGAAATGGTGTTTTGTTATTCTTGGGGATTTTGCTTACTACTAGTGAATAAGTGTCATTCACCTAAGTGACAGCTGGGGAGACTTTGGCAAAAGGACTGATGGTGGGCATAAAATATATTTATATATATGATGAGTTTATAATATATTTAATTATAGAGTTGACAAAACACAGGTGGTAATATGGTGAGAAGAATATATGTAAATGTTATATGTTCTTACAGAGAAAAAAGACTGGAACTTAAAAATGGAAGGAAAAAGTAAAGGGAAAAGTAGAATGAAACTACTGACTACTGAATAGGTAATAGGTGGGAATCAAAGGATGCTATTTTTTAAAAAGACAGACTACATAATATGAAGGTAAGTAAGAAAGAGGAGGATTAAGGAAGCTATAAAAACAATAAATATAAACATTACCACTAAAGTAGTTAAAAATCTTCCTAAATTCCACAAGAAAATTTCAAAACACAGAGAAGACATATACAGTAAAGAAACACAACAAATAAAATATAATACACATTGAAATTATTGTACAAAATACTGTAATAGAGGAGATCAAATATAGCAGTCAAACCAACAATGTAAATTGGACACATTCCTATTGAAATATTTTCAAATTTAAATGTTTGAAAATCCAAAAGATAGATATATATATACACACATGTGTAATTAGAGGGTGGTGGAATTAGAAGATAACCATTTTTCAAATGCCATAATAGTTTCTTTCAGGCAAGGATCATCAACAGATGATAAATCTTGGGGGAGGGGCAATGATGGGTTGTCTGATGAGGAGCAGGATATTTTACAAGGTACTTAAAGTGTCTCTCTGCAGTCCTCTTATTAGATGCAAGAGTGAAAAATAGTAAATATGTATTGAAGAAAACAGACATCTCAAGCTTATTATGAATAATTAGGGACTATTGGAATCCTCTGGATTATCATATCAAAAGAAGGCAACAACATTTTTGCAGTGTTCAGGCTGGAAATGCATAATCCATATATATAATTGCAAGGGACTATAAGAAAAATTAAAACTGAATATCTTTTATAAAATAACTGATTCATACTAATAAGAATAATGAAATGAAAGATAAAAGCTGAGAATTTTTTCAGATAAAAGGAGACTACTTAAAGAGATATAAACACTAAGTACAATATATGATTTTGACTAGAACCTGTGATGGAGGGAGAATAAAAAACCACTATAAAGGACATTATTAGATCATTAACAAAATTGGAAGGCAGACTGTGGATTAGATTAGAGTACCATTTCAATATTAAATTCCCTGAGGTTGTTTACTGTGGTTACGTAAGAGAATATCCTTGTTCTTAAGAAATTTACACTGATTCATTAAGGGTTAAAATGTTATGATATAAGTTAACGTATTTCTAAATGGTTCAGAAAATATAAATGATTGTGTGTGTGTGTAGATACAGTTAATGAAACAGAGAAGATAATAATAAAGGGGCAAAAGTGTTAAAAATTAGTGAATCTGGGTAAAGTGAACATAGGGGTGCCCAGTATTACTTACTCCTGCAAATTTTCTTTAACTTTGAAATTATTTGAAAATAAAAAGTTATAAAAGCAGAAATGCTTCACTCAATAGTTTTATACTCTTGTTTTCTTAGTCCTTCTATTAGATGTGTAGTAGTTAATATGTTTCTGTCTTTCTGACAGTCTGTAATTTATGACTAAGTTGCTTTTTACTTATGAGAACTTTAATTTTCATTTTCTCATTGGTCACATGACCATGACAAAAATTACATTTTGTCTTCATAGCTCCAGTAAAATGCATCTAGTCCTTTGATTCTAAGAACTTTTATTTAATCTGAATAGAGTAGGATCAACTGAAGATAGAATTACTGTTATGATGCTTTATAATCAAGCATTACAATACATAGAGAATGTGCGCCAACAGCACAAGAGAAGGGACATGATAATTTTTATTACTGAAAAGAGTATTTAAATATGGGCAAAACCCAGCTTCTAACACATTTCAGTGCAGAAAAATTAATGTGTGGCACAACTTCAGAGTTCAAACAGGTTCAGTTATAAAAAGTCAAATGCAGTAAGAACAAATAAGCTAATATTGAGAGAGAAAACTTCTCAACAGTTTTTTACCTTGGGATATAAAAACGAATACTTTATGGGGCTTTATAATTTACAATGTATATTCTTATAGATCATCATTCCATCTTACTTTTTCAGAAACCAGGGCATAAGTGGTTAGTATTTTGCTTAATTACAGCGATTAAGTTGCAGGAGCCGGCAGCAGTTTAACCCAGTACTTATTCTAAGTTTACTGCATTATAATGCCTTTTGAAGAAACTGTAGGGAGCCAAAGATCTTTTGTCTTTATTTATGAAAACAGGAAAGTGAAAAAATATGATTTGGAATGTTTTTTCAACAATTGAGGTCAAAAGCAAAAAACTCTGGTTAAATTCTCGGTTGGCAAATAAGTATAATAATAACAACAAGCCCAGTTGGGATGTTCTGATGGAAAACATTTCCACTTCATGTAGATGGTAGACCAGTAGGCTATGAGAAACTCCTTCGGGTGCCTGTGATACCTAATACTATATCTAGCAACTGTATCTATTTAAGTTGAGGAATTGATGAGTGGTTTAAACTATCTTACTCAAAATATTAGAAACAAGCCAGGCATCTTTCCATGACCTGCATGTTAAAGAACTTTTCTGACTGAAGATTTTGATTGAACCAGTCATCTGCATTTGGCCTTTTTGAGTTATATTCGGAATGATGGATACCTGGGACATTCAATTGACTGCAAACAGTAGATTATGCAAACAGATGGTTGAACTGTTTGCTCTTCACACAGGCTGGCTCACGTACTTTTGTGTAACCTGTGACCAGCTGTGCTTCACTGACAGAAAATGAGAGTCCACAGCAGAAGTTATTATCTGAGATCCAGTCTGCTGAACTAACATTGTAAGAAAATTTTGTGTGGGTGTGAAATCCTTGAGAGGAATGTGTACTGAGCTCTCACTTAAAGGAGTTCTAGACCCCAAAATGCTTGAGAACCACCATGCCACTTTATCCTCAAGATGCTCACCAACCAATTGCCTCTGTACCTTCACCATCTGCCAATAGTTAGTTGATTGATTCATTTATTCTCCTTATATTTATTATCTGCAATGTGCCAGACCAAGGGGAAAATAGTGAATAAATATGAACTCTGTACTTTAGTAGCTTATAGTTTTTTAGGAGAAACAGAACAGTAATTAGAATATGATAAAAGCCATGATAGAGGCATCTTCAAAGTCTCAGGAAATAATTTAATGATTGGAGTTTATAGTGTGGCCGAGTGGAGACCTCACAGAAAACATGGCATTTGACCTGTGTGTTGATAGTTAAGTAGTTTCACACTTATTTAGTAAGTTTGTAAGATATTGATTCTTATTAATTGAATATAATAACTTCAGTGGCTTATTCCTCTCATTTTCAGAAGTACTGTAAACAAAAATCTCAATGTAGTTGGTTTACAGACTACTTACTTTTTTTCTAATTTGAAGCATTTTGCAAATGAGATTCCATTTTCTTTTAAAAGAGATTTAACTCTGATTTATAGAAAAGCCTAATCAAATCATGAATAAAAGAACAACCTATGTGGGATTGTAGCTAAAATATTTGTGCAATAGAGAACAGAGTTCTTGATTAGCATTGCAATGGCATAATACCTTCCATGAATTCAGCAAAAGTACAGCAAAAGGTTAGAGATGATTACTGGTGAAAATTCAGGGGCAAACACTGTCTGCTGCTTACATAATTGCATAACCAACTCCTGTGTTTTCACCAAGGCTTTTTCAAGTTCTCACATAAAAATACAGGTCACCTGCCCAAATGGTCCTTATTCCAGACTTCTAGAAATGGCCAGGCTAGGCGACAGTCATTGAGCAAAGTATAGCAGCCGTGGGTGACAGATGAACCAGGGGAAATAAGATTGACAAGGAAGGATATTGGGGATGCTTCACAAATCCTTCTCCAGAGAGAACCAGGAGACCAGCAGTTGTATTGATTTGGTGATAAATAACTGGCTGAAAAGTGAATATTTTGGTTAAACTTCTTTTTTTTTACCACAGTGCAAATAAAATTTACTTGTTATGTGAACAAATTTACCATTTAAAAACCTAATTTAAAATGGTGCAGCAGCTTTGGAAAAGCAGTCTGGTAGTTCTTCAAAGGTTAAACATAGAGTTACCATATGACCCAGAAACTCCACTCCCACTCTTGGGTGTATTCTTAAGAGAAATAAAAATATATGCCCACACAAAAACTTGCACCTGAATGTTCATAGAAGCTTTACGCATAATAGTAAAACACAGTGGAAACAATCAAAATGCCCATCAATTGATAGACGGATAAATAAAATGTAGTGTATCCATACAGTTGAATACTAACCAGCTATAAAAAGGAATGAAATACTGATACATGCTACAACATGTACGAACCTTGAAAACATTATGATAAGTGAAAGAAGCTAGTCACAAAATATCATCTATTGTATGATTCTTTATATGAAATGTCCCGGCTTGGCAAATTTATAGAGACAGATTACTGGTTGCTTGGGGCTGAGGGGATGAAGGGATTAGGAATGAAGGTTAAAGAGTGTAGATTTATTCAGGGGGAAATGAAAGTGTTCTAAATTTTATTGTGGTGATATTTGCACAAGTCTGTGAAGCTAACAAACACCACTGGATTGCACTTTGAATGAGTAAATTGTATGATATATAAATTATAACTCAATAAAGCTGTTACAGTAAAAAAAAAAAAAACTAATTCAGGGACATAGAAATATTTTTGGTGTTTTAGAACAAGAATCACTTCCCTTGCCTACTGTGCATAACTTTCCTGGTACTGGTGGCTCTTTACGAAGTTTCAGATGCACTGTTTGTTTTTTTATTTGTTTGTTTTTTTACGTGGTTTAATTTCGGTGTCCAATTTAATTTTTTTTAAAAATTTAGTTTTATTGAGATATATTCACATATCATACAGTCATCTCTGGTGTACAATCAACTGTTCACAGTACCGTCATGTAGTTGTGCATTCATCACCCCAATCTGATTTTTGAACATTTTCCTTATAGCAGAAAAAGTAAAAATAAGAATAAAAAATAAAAGTAAAAAAGAACACTAAATCATCCCGCCCCCCAGCCTATTTTTCGTTTAGTTTTTGTCCCCATTTTTCTACTCATCCATCCACACACTGGATAAAGGGAGTAAATGCACTGTTTTTTAACCAAGTTGATCTCAGCAGTAGTGAATAGTGGAAAACAAATCTTCTATATGTATAGCATACATCATCCATGTTTGGGGGACAACACAGAAAGATACAGAAAATATAGAACTTCCAATCAAGAAATCTGGAGTTGAGACTTGACCCTGCCATTAACTCTCTGGTTGACTGTGAAAAGATAAACTAATCTCTTCGAGCTTCAGTTTTACTGATCTATAAAATTTGATTGAATAACACCACCACCACCAACAATAACAGTTATATAATTGTAGATCAAAAAGATAATTGGTTCATTCGTTCATTCATTCAAAGGCCTGCTAGGGGTCCTAGGGGCTCACAGACCTCTGGGAGGCTTATGGAAAACAACCACAGATACCTTGAGAGCAGATGGGAAAGTCACCTACCCAAATTAGGAAGTTAAGGAAATATCTCTCAGGAGAGGTGATGCCTTAGCTGATTACTGAATTATAGGGAGGATTTCAGCAGGCTAGGAAGCATAATGATGGGGTTGGTGATTGGAGAGGGAGAAGTTAGACAAAGTCTCAGAAGTGCATCTGAATAAGATGTTCAGGGGAGTTCATGGAGTCAGATAAGGCTAGAACAGTGGTTCTCAAACCGTGGTCTCCAGACCAGCGTCCTCAGCATCAAGTGAGGACTTGTTAGAGATGCAAATTCCCAGGCCCCACCCCAGACCTACTGAATCAGCGACTCTGTGGGTGGGGTCCAGCAGCCTGTATTCTAATAAACCCTCCAGGTGATTGTGATACACACTCACGCTTGAGAAAAACCGGACTGGAGGATCAGGTACTAATGGCAAGAGATGTGTCTTTACCAGTAGAATAGCAGATATAAAAATGCTTGTGTAAACTATATAAATTATTTACTATTTTAAGCTATTTATTTAAAAATATAGAAAAGATTTAAAAAATAGTAAATGACTATTATCCAGAGATACCTAATATTAATATTCTGGTGAATTATATATTTTCCTTTTTTGTAAAGCAGCTTCAGGGCCATAACATCCATTGTTTTGTATTCCATCTTTCTTGATATTATTTTATGAATATTTTCCCATAGATTTTGAATTCTATCAGTCAATCCTAAAAACTCTTGGTAAATATTATTTTGAACGATTGCAAACTATTTCATCATGTGGATAGGGCATAATTTATTTTACCATTCCTAATTGTTTGGTATATAGATTTTTCCTTAACTTTTATACATGTTAAAATGATGAAAAACATTTTACTAAACTTTTTTCTGAATCGCCATTTTCCTATGACAGATACTGTATATCACCTATGGCTGTGAGCAACGTGGAACAATAGTGAAAGTGTAGGACTTTCTCTCCTTCCTCTTGTGACAGACCCATCTCTTGTGGCTTTGGGGCTGGCAGCCACCCCAGGCTGGGCCAATGGTGATGCCCATTCCCCTGACCACACAGAGTACTGCAGGGACAGTTATGTGACCCAGATGGGGCCAAGCAACTTATTGACTGGATCTTGTGGGAAGCCATGAACCCCAGAGAGGATGAAGAAACTGGTCTGCAGTAGGAAAGAAACAATAAATTTGCAGAGAAGCAGCAATGAGTGATAGAGAACATACAAATTTTCAATGTTTCCAGCTTCCCTTACCCTCCCAAAACAAAATCACTTTAAAAATATATCTGGTTCAAACTGGATTGGGTTTTTACTTTTAATCCAAAGCTGTCCTAACTAATATACCAGGCCTGGAAGGGCATGAGTGAGATTTCATTAAACCTCCACCTAAGTTTGGGAACATTGAACACCTGTGTAGTACTTAACATTCCTATTTGGAAATATATTGTGTTTCTCCAATTATTTGAATGTTCTTTCATAATTTACTGTAAAATTTGGTAATTTCTTTCATAGGAGCAACATATTACTGATGAAGTATATTCTTTGACATAACCATTTTTAGTCGCTTTTGGCATAATGAGCTTTTCCCTCGTATTTGATTTCTATGGCTGCTGTAGCAAATTGCCACAAACTTAGTGGCTAAAACAACACAGATTTCTTATCTCACAATTCTGGAGGTCAGAAGTTGGAAAGGGGTCTCACTGGGCTAACATCAAGACATTAGCAAGGGCAGTGTTCCTTCTGGAGGCTCTGAGGAAGAATGTTTCCCTGCCTCTTCCGGTTTTTAGAGGCTGTTCACATTTCTTGTCTCTTGCCCCCCTTCCATCTTTAAAGCCAGCAGTAATCAAATGAGTCTTTCTCATGATGCTGTTTCTCTGGTTCTAACTCTTCTGCCTCCTTCTTCTCCATTTAAGGATCCTTTGATTATAGTTGGCCTACCCAGATAGACTAGGATAATCTCCCTATTTTAAGGTCATTATCCTGCCTTCCATGCCCCCATTATACAATGGCTACTTGTGTGTGTGTGTGTGTGTGTGTGTGTGTGTGTGTGTGTGTGTATTTGCTTAAGGCTTTTTAATAAGAGTTGGCTTCTACAATGCTCCCTCTCCTGTATCTTTGTTTTTCTATCTGTATGGCATTATTCTCACCCTAATATGAATCTGCTATAATGGCTCTGATTTTCAAAAAAAGTCCTTTCCAGATATTGCCCCATTTTTCTGCTCTCTTTACAAAACTTCCCAGACAACTGCCTCTATGGTGTTGCTTGATATTATCTTTTGAACCCGCTGTAATCATGCCTTCATTTCCACCATCCTGCTAAAAACTTCTTTCAAGGTTATCAATTACCTGCATTCTGCCAAATCAAAGGATTAAATCATGCCTTTCATGGTAGGTTTACTGACATCCCTGAAATATCAGTGTCTTAACACAATAACAGTTTACTTCTTGATCATGTCACAGTCAAATGATGGTTGGAATAAGAGGGAACTCTTCTCTACACCATCATTTTACAACCCAGGTCCTTTTCAGGTGATGATTCCACCATCCTTTAGAGCCCTGAGTCTCCCTATGGATCCTGTCAGAGGAGGGAAGAGACAGCAGAGAACAAAATGGTGCAAAGTTTACTTTTTAAAAAAATTTAGTTCTGCAAATGATGTACAACACACCCGCCATATTCCATTGAGCATAACTCAGTCTCATTCTTCACCTAACTGCTAGAGATGCTGGAAATTAGAAGTTGGTTCTAGCTGTGTGTTCAGGAGGAAAGGGCAAGTGGGCTCGGAACACATGGCATTGCTTCTACTGAGTTCACCAATCACGTGCATTGGAGGCAGTTGGCTATTCCCTTCTAGGACCTTCAATACTCTCTGAGACCAACCCTGGGAAGGGCCTGGGAAGCTCAGTCAGTTCTATCACTGAGATAATTTGCACCAAATTCAGGACATTTATGATGATTTAATTCTGTACAATTCTCTTATCTCCTCTCTCCAAACTTGTTCTGTGTCATCTTATTTTCCATTTATTTTCATTAGTGATCTGTTTTTCTTTACTGACTTTTTTTTTACTCCTCCCCTGTTACAATATTTTTGCCAATTTCTACACACCCTTTAGAACCCATGTTCCATTGTGACCAATTCCTTTCATCTCTCACTAATACTTTCAAATGATTTTCTCTGTATTTTGATATAAGACCTTAAGTCTGGACATTTGTCTGCATCCTTCTTTAGTGGACAATAAACATTTCTCTTGGTCCTCATCTAAGGTCCAGAGGGGGTGGGGGCTTGGCATTTTACTTTACAAAATTTTCTGGTTTTTCAAGCTCAAGTCCTCAGTACTTTATTCCTATGCTTTAGCCAAATAGAATCTAAAACAACACCTGCTATTACTAACAATAACACTAATAACAATAAATAGTATTTATTGATCTATTTGCCAAACACTTAAGTAAGGATTTATATATGTTCATTTAATCTATAAAACAACACATTCTTTTTACCCCTATTTCAAAGAAAAAGCTATCTCTCTTCCTTTAACTTGTCAAATTTCATCTTAATAATAATTATTACCTAAAGGTCTTTTATGATTCTTAATTTTTCTTGATATTTTACAACCTTAGCTCCTATCGTAACCTTTTCCATAATTATAATAGCTAACATGTTTCATGTGCCAATTAGGGGCCAAAGTGTTAAGTGCTTTATGTCATAAATTGTTGTATTTAATTCTCTCAGATATTGGTACCTTTTTACCACCAAAGGTGGAAATGGAGGCGAAGAAATGTTTAGGAACTTGCTTATGATCAAACAGCTTCACAAGTGGATGGATAGGACCCAGGGTGCAGGCTCAGAATTGACAGCCCGATTCCAGCCCCAGTGGGCAAAGTCTCCGTTTCCCAGCTGGGTGTGTATTCTCGCTTGCTGCTGGGCTCTTCCTCCTGCTGACTGCTCTGCTCAGGCCCAGCTCCTCAGCTTTGTAGCCATGACTCCTGTCCCATGGAGCATTTCCTGTGCTGAGTCACTCTTACCTGTTTTAGAAAATGATCATTTATTAAAATTAGAAATGAGGTGAGAATTTTTATAGTGTATTATTTTAAAAATAATTTTATCCACATATACTTTTTTCTGTTTTACTTCTGAATTTGCAGAATTTCTTTGTGAAATTAGAGATAGAGAATCAGTTATATTTAAAATTCTGTGCTTTTGTTAAATAAAATAAAATTCTGGTACTTAAGAATCAAATTTGAATTCAGACTACTTCAGTTGAACAGCTATTTATCTATAATAGAAACCAGTGAGGGTGACTTTTGAGAAAGATTCTAAAATCAAAGTTTAAATCACAGAAATAAGCTTGATAAATAAAAGGAGAATTAAAACTCCAAATGGGTATACCCCTATCTGGACAAGTTTACTAATCCATGAATTTATAGCATATGTTCTAGTAGGCAATAAAAAGAAAAATTGTCTCATATTCTTCTTGACTAATCAAACTTTGGGGTAACAAGTCCATCATAAATCAAGTGGAATAAAATAGGCTGTGAGGTAACTTGATCCAGAAAATCTCCTGGCTTTTCTCTGAACCATGTTCAATAAATTCTGGTAATGCTAATTCAGACAATTCATGTGCCTACATGAAAATGCATAAAGATATCTTTTCCAGTATCATTGTTGGAGAAGAATTTCCCATGTTTATTAATAGTAGGAGAGAATTCAAAAGATTGGGGGCATGTTGACATTCCTATTAATAAAATATTCTAAAATGTTTGTTACACTTTAGTTATGAGGAATGTAGATTACATTCTTATTTGGATGCCAGTGTTGACCTTAACCCAATGACACTTGTCAACTTTAAAGTGAAGAGTGTAAAACTGCCTGGATTTCCATGGTGATTTAACTTTGCTGACCCTTTTCATCAGTTCTTATTTTTGAGGATTTGTAGTTCAAAGAAAGGTCCACAGTTTTAGCCCATTACAGTGAAGCATATGCTCATATCCATATGAACTGCACCAAACATTAACTTAGCTTTAGTGGATATTCTTTTGTTTACTAAAGAAACTGTGGATACTTGGCAAATGTCCCTTAAATTTTTATTTGATTTTTTTCTCCTAGTTTCCCTGATGTATGATCTAGATATCAAAATACTATTTAAATTTTTTGTTTTCAACAAAGGCTATGAGAATGCATGTAAATTTAAGGGTAGACTAAAGTCAGTTATCCAAACATACAACTAAAAATAACCTCACCTTTAGTCCATCTATCTGTTAATGAATAATAAAAGTTTGCTTTTCTTCTCCCTTTTCACATAATATCTTTTAATTATATCTGTATTGGTGACTAGAGTGTTATTATAATGTCACCAACAGTATACAAAATTCTATGCTTTTTATTCTACTCTTCCCATATCTAGGTTTTTATATTTGTACAAGTTTGTATTAGTTCACATGGTATTTGCAAATATTTAAAAATAATTTCTAAATTTACTTCACCTTGGATTGGAAAAATTCATGAGATCTTAAGCTTTATAGTCTTAATTGTAGCATTTAAGTCTATTCTTCTGACTGTAACAACAGCAAGGTAATGAAGATATTTTCTAGCTTCATTCACAATGTATGGAATTAGAAGGGAGGTGGCTTATTTGGGCAACATACTTCCCTTGGGTTTGATGCTGGTTAATTTAAGGCTTATAGCTAATAGGTCTTATCGCCTTCTATGACATAGAACTGGCCTGGGGCCCAGACCAAGAGCATTTAATGGGATGAATGATTATTAATTCTGAAAAGAGTATAAATCAAAGGATTTAAGGAATGGGTCTGTAATGTTCATCACAACTGGCAACTTTGGCAAACTTAATAGCTTCTCAGCACTGGCTGACCAACCCCTGTTAATCAACTGTAGGGACTGCAATAGAAGAAAAGGTTCAGGCTAGTATGATCACTGAGCTCTGTGGCTCAGACTCCCGGAAAGGTCGATGTAACATAATCTGGGAGCCACCAGATGTCGTACATACATTGTTCATTATTCGATTTCTCCAACTACATGTAGTGAGTGCTGGAAAGAAAAAAAATGTTGCTGCAACTGTTAAGAGGTTAACAGGATTCTGTCCAGAGCAGTGTTGAGTTTACTGATAAAATTTACTTCCTCTCATCTTGTACAGCCAGTTTATAAAAGAACCACCACCTCATTCATGGGAAGCATCTTAAGTTAACATGAAACATGATAATTATTTTTATGATAGTTGGATTTTTCCAAACATATTTTTTTTCTATCAAGTTCACGTTTTGTTTATTTTTTCATTCATTCAATAAGCATAGCCTGATTGGGAGTCTTCTATTTAATAGCCACTTGCTGGGTGCTGAGAATACAGAGCTGAGTAAGATTTTCCCTTTCCTCAAGGATCTTGTAGACCAGTCAGATAGTCAGATAAGTAAATGAACCAGTAGAACACAGCTATGGTGCGGTATCAGATTGGGAAGCAGACACTGAAATGGAATTTGGGTACAAGATGTTTATTAAGGATGAACATTCTGTTAAAGGAAAGGATGCAGGCGAAAGGAAACCAGTTTGGGCAGGGGAATACTCAAACTGTGATGCAGGTCTGACAAAGGGTTGGCCAACACGGCGGGATGTTCTAGAGCAAGTACTGCTCATTAGAGCCATTCTTTCATCAAGCCAGGTCTTTAAATCTCTGCCTCACTTAGTGTACAAATGTGGGCTGCCCTAGGAAGGGCACAGCCTGGAGTGACGCTGCTCTGCAGCTGAGGCAGGCCCTAAAGCTGACATATAAGGCTGTCTGAGGACCACAGTCCCTACGGCTGGGAATCAAGTCCTTTCTTGAAGGGAGATCTGATCTGGGAGGTGCAGCTGCACACAGGATGCTAGGAGACCCCAGAAGAAGGTAATAATTCAAATTTGGGAAGCAGTTCATGGATGGTTGAAGGAGGGGCAACCATGAATCTTAAAAACAATAATGATAATAATAGCTAAGATTTATTAAGCAATTACTATATGTCAGGTATAATATTAAATCCTTTGCATCATTTAATCTTTATCACACAACTAGGAGGATAGATATGTAACTATCATACTCGGGTTACAAATGAGGATTTAGTAACTTGCCTAAGGCTGCACAGATAGTCTCTGGTAGCCTTGGGTTTCAGTTCTAGGCTGTGTGACTTCAAGACCCATTGGGTATGTGCATATTCTTTGGGGGCATGGGCTGGACTGATACCATGGGGAAACACTATGCATTAAGGCACCAAGTGTCTGCAAAGTTCCTGAACCTAGAGTGTGAGCTTAATAAACATCTGTTGAAGGAAGTAAAAACAGGAGGGAAGGAGGGGAGAATCAAAAAAGTCACATTTAAAGGCTGAAAGAAGATGGATAATATTAAATAACTGAGTCATATGCCTTGTTAAGAAGCTTTTAAATCTTTCCTAAAAGGAATTGAATTGGTATTGGGTGTGTTGTACTTTGTGTTCTTTGTGTGGGTAGATGCTCCTTTTGAGATGATTTCCTCCCATTCCCCACTTTCTTTTTGAAAGTGTACCTGCACATGGCGACTGATAGTTCTTTCTTCAGTGCATACCAGAGTTATCCTATTACTTTGGGATTGTTTCCGAGGTCCTTGCAATTTACCAGACTACCTTGTTGCCTTAGGCACCCCGTGATTCTTGCCTCACAAAGATTCTCACCATCCCTAGAGAACTATAACAGATTGTCTAATAAATTTGACTTCTCAGCATTTGATGGTCATGTTATTTGAGCTTCTACTTTTGTGTCTCCTTCTCATTTTCTCACTTTCTACCCAGTTTGTGTTCAGTCCATCTCAGTCTCACCAGACAGTGGCACCGTGTGTTTTGCTTAGTTATCAAGCCCAGCAGAAATGTGCCATCACAAGCCACAAGCCTGAGGCTCAGTAAGCCTGTGTACCTTAAGCATATGCTGCTGTTAAAGGTTATTGAAAAGCTACTCATGAAGCTACTTATGATACCTGCATAGGCCTGTTTGTATGACACTTTGTCTTTCAACAACACAAAATGGTTTGAATATCTTGTTGATTGTATTTTCTGCTTCCTGGAAATATTTGACTTATATGGCTCTATTTTAAAGGCCATGCTTCATGGATTTTGGAGCTGAAATAATACTATGTACAAATAGAGCCATATAAATTATACATACAATTATGGAGAAAGAATGATGAAATAGAAGAGATGTGTAGGGCCCAGAGTTGCTTTTTATATGAGTCTGGAAAAGGCATGTCGGAAAAATCAATTGTGATGGTGCTGGCAGATAGGTCACTGGATTCAAAACATCCAGCAGTGCTATGAACAGCCAAGAGAAGTCTATTCTTTCAATCTACAAGAATCTCTATAAAAAGCAAAGTCCCAGAACCTGGGATGTCTGTGATCGGCTAACACCACAGCCCTGATCAAGGTCTTCTGGGTGACTGATGTTCCCCCTCAACACTGGTGATCTGGATGGGTGCCAGCTTGATGTTCTGAGGCCAGGGCAGGCATTTTACCTGGAATAATTTAGGAAACAAGACCTAAGAGCGGCTATTAGAGAAAGTGTGTGTTTAGCGTCAAATCCAAGGTTAAGTGAAAGTTGGTAGACAAGTAATAGAGGTGATCAAGTACAGATCTGAAAATAATGCTGACTGTGGCAGGGGAAGGGATGAGATGAAAAGTCCAGGGAGTGGATGGATAATGAAGCCAGGGTTTGGGGAGCATCTCCTCCCAAGTTCAGGGAAGGGTTAGCTGAGGCAGCTGTGGAGCGTGGTCATGTTGTTGGCTCCATGGGCAGCAAGACAAACAAGGGAGGTGTATGATCTCCGAAGGCACGTTCTACTTAAATTTATATTTTTATCTGGGGCTAATATGGATCTCACATATACTTAAATATATCAGCTATAATAGCAATTTTCAAAGTATTTTTAATTTTATCAGTGGAACCATTTTTATGAAATGAAGCCCTACATGGAACCCTAATACATTAAAAATAAAATAAAATAAAAACAGAGCTATTTTGATTGAACTGAGGTGGCAATGGGATCAACACCATTGCCCTTTTCTTTAGGGGGGCCCTGAGGAGAAGCTGTTAGTAGCTTCTGCAGGTTTAATGGTATTTGAGAGGAGATGTAAAACCAAATTTCAATCCTTGATTCAACATGAAATTTAAAATTGTATAATATTTTGGTATAGATAATTTGCATGTGATAATAATTGAATATATAGTTATTTTTTGTTTTCCAATTTTTTTTCTTGAAATATTAAAAATAAACAGAAAAGAATATATAGAAACCCATATACCTACAATCCAGATTTAACAAACAAAACAAACAAAATGTTAATATTTTGCCATATTTGTTTCAGAAACTGCACACCAACTTTTTAAATAATAAAGTAACTTTGGATCACAAAGTAATAAAATATATCTATTTTTAACCTGACCTCAATATATATATCATATATATGATATATATATAGTTTACACAGAATTATTCAAATATATATATACACACACAGAAGTTACAAAAATAGTCACTGTGGCACTGTAGTAGTGAACAAGTAGAAACAACTTAAACTATCCCTGAGGGATGGTGAAATGGATTATAACCATCTATATCATACTGTGTGCAGCTGTTAAAAACAATGAAGTATGGACTATAGTTAACAGTGCAATTATAATAACAGTCTTTCATCAATCACAACAAATGCACCACACCAAAGCAAGATGTCAACAATGGGGGAGGGAGGATATGGGAACTGTATTTTCTGCATGAGACCTACAATTTCTCTTATAAAAAAGTTTGCAGAGCAGTATAATAAAATTAGGAGCAAAAACAAAAAACTAAACGAACATACAATGAGATAGATTGAAATGTCATGACATGGAAAGGAGATCTTTAGATTTTTACACCATCCACCCCCACCACCACCACTGCCACGGCCCATTTCACCCCAACTCTTCAGACCGGGGGGCAATGATTTTTAAAAGACATTTCTGAAACAACTGGTGCATCCTAGTAAAGTATATATGGACATTCATTATACTTTTCTGTGGGCTTTGAATTTTTCCAAATAAAAAGGTAAAACCAAAAATGTACTTGACTTGATAGGAGAGTAGAGTTTTGCCTTAGAATTTGTATCCCTTTCAAGTTGCATTTTGTTTCCTTCCATTTCCCTTTAATAGTCCTTTTTAACTTTTGCTAATTAGTATTTCTTTTTTAATGTAAAATATTATGAAGTTCTGAGTTTACTGCTGCATCATGTGACCTTTTTTTCCTGTTTATTTACTTATTTATTTATTTTGAATCTGCAGATTTTGTTGATATATATTCATATAGCATATATTCTATCCAAAATAAACAATGTCTCACAGTATCCTCACTTAGTTGTACAATCATCATCACTCACAATTTTAGACAATTTTCATTGCTCCAAAGAGAAAAATAATAGCTAGACACACCCGCAGCAAAGGGAAAACCCAAAACATCCCATAACTCTCATCCCCGCCCCCCACTTATTTACCCGTAGTATTGGTGTGGTATTAGTGAGGTATTCCTGTTAAATATAGTTCATAGTATGCAATAGGTAATTTTTCTCATATACCAGTCTGTTATTAACTCTTTGTACAAGTGTCATACTTTTGAAGTAGTTCATGCAAGAACTTATTTATAGTTGTAATGCTAATCAGTGAGATATGTGACTTTAAAAACCCCTTTCAATCATATTCATCTTCAATACGGCACTATTATGTATGATCCCATATATAGTCATTTTAATATTTAAAATCTTTTAAATTTATTTAGTTAATTTTTTTTGTATTATTAGGTGATTTATAGCATAATATAAATAGTGGGAGTAACTCTAAGGCTACACTACTTGGGATTTTATTCCAGTTTTAACTGTTCACCTTGGACACATTCCTTACTCTTTCTGTGCTTCTGTTTCCTTATCAGTAAAATTGTGCCTACCTCCTAGGTAATATTGTGAGGATTAACTGAATTAATACATATAAAACACTTAGAATGATCCCTGGCATGTGGTATGTGTAACATAAATTTTTTCTATGATTTTTATTAATATTAATAGTCTTTTCTGTATCTTGCATTTGCAAACAGATTGCAAACTTCCTGGAGTCAGAAGCATTATTTATGCCTCTTTTTTATCTTGAATGAGCAGAATAATGGTTTGAATGTAGTAGATGATCAAGAAGGTAATTAATTAACCAGTGACTTATTGAACACCTACTTTGATATAGGAGCACTGGAAGGGGGGTGTTCCAGTTTGCTAAAGCTGCCATATGTAAAATACCAGAAATGGATTGGCTTTGATAAAGGGGATTTATTAAGTTACAAATTTACAGTTCTAAAGCCATGAAAGTGTCCAAACTAAGGTAACAACAAAAGGATACCTTCCCTGAAGAAAGGCTGATGGCATCCAGAACACCTCTGTCATCTGGGTAACAGATGGCTGGCATTTGCTGGTCCTTTGCTCCCGGCTTGTGCTTCAAAATGGCTTTCTCCAAAATGTCTCCGGGTTTCTGTCTGTCTTAGCTTCTCTCTCTCAGCTCCTGTTCATCCTTGCTTGTTCTCCCAGGATGTTTTTCTCTAAGCATCTGGGGGCCCTCTCTTAGCTTCTCCCTGGCAAACTCTGGCTTCATCTCTTACCTTAGCATCTCCAAACATCTTTCTGTCTGCATCTCCAAGTGTCTGGGTCTGTGTTGGCCCCTGAGCTCTCTTAAGGACTCCAGTAAACTAATCAAGACCCACCTTGAGTGGGCGAGGTCACACCTCTGTGGAAATAATCTAATCAAAAGGTCTCACCCACTGTTGGGTGGGTCACATCTCCATGGAAACAAGCTAATCAGAAGATCCCACCCATAATATGTCTACCCTTATAAGATTTCATTAAAGAGCATAGCTTTTGTGGGGGACATAATAAATTCAAACTAGCACAGAGGGTGAGAGTATAAAGATGAATAAAACAGGACTCTTGAAAAACTTGCAGCCTAATGACCCTAAATTAAGTGAAATAAATTCTAATTAAAGATCACTAATAGAGGTAAAAACAAAATAAAAACAAAAACAAAAAACACTTCAGGAAACAGTCATTTAGTTGATTTTTTTTTTAACTTTTTTAACTACCTGAATTTCATTTCAGATAAATTTTGAAGGAAGCATTGCTAGTTCTAGATGTGTGAAAAAGGCATTTTGCCCAAAGGGATAACTGTACGAAAAAGCACAAAGGCAAAAGGTGGCATGACAAGTTCAGGAAATTGCAAGTAGCCCTTTAGATTCTGAAGTAGGGGGAGGATATTACTGGGGCAAGATTCAATGGTAATTAAGGACCTGAATACAGAAACCTAATTGTGCCAACCTAAGATTTGGGTTTTAATCCTGTCAGCTTGAGTAACTGTGTAGGTTTCTTTGCATTGCTCTTTGTGGCTATTGATGATATCTGTTCTGGATTGAAAGCCTCTGTCTAGCTTCCTGTGGGTTTTTGGGGTCTTTATACCTGGATATATATACATATATAGATACACACACACACACACACACATACATACATACATACATATTTTAGTGAAAACTAAAAAATGAAGAACTTTGCATTTTAGAGTCTCCAACTAAGTGTTGTTAAAGGTCATACCAAATAATTGAGAGTTTGTGTATTTTGAACTATTCACTCTTCCAGGTTTAATTTTGAAATCCTGTTTGACTGTAGAGAAATTAGATTTTTCTGTTCATATAGCAAAATGTAAGGAACAGAACCGTGGGAAGTTTTCACTTGGACAGAAACCATGCCATTCACAGTCTACTGTAATTTTGTAGGAGTAAAAATAAGAGCTGTGCTTGGCTACAACACATGCTTTCTCTAGATTTAAGAGGATGAGAAAGATCAAAAGTACATAAGGTGGGCCTGTGTGAGATTTTGTTGATTTGGCTGAGTTTTGCTCTTTTCTTTTGTACTTTCCTTTATTTGTCTTTAACACTGGTTTATATCTATACTGTTTTGTTAGGTATTTTATACCCTTAGGTTTATTTTTTATGCTTAGCCCGTAGTAAAAATTCAATAAATGTTACATGAATGAATAACACACTCTAAGTTTCTGTACCGAAGAATTTACATAACATCCATGACAAATAGTAAATTTGCTGGTTACATGTGGAAAAGGAAAATGCCACAAAATATCCATCTTTTTCATGTTATGTTCTTGGTAGGAAAGCAAACCTTTCTTTGGGAGCCCAGTATTTGAGACCTTTTCCATCTTCTTTGCTGTTTTCAATGTCAATGACTTCCCAGCCCTTGTGTGACCCAGACTCAGCAGATCCTCATCTAGAAAAGGGTCATTTTCCCAAAATTGACCTCCAACAGGTAACATCATTTCTCTTAGAGGAAAAAAAGAGGAAAAGTAAGACGAAACAAAAGCCCCCCCTTACTTTGTCAAGCACCAACATTTTCCAAATGAGAACATTACCATATGTTGAAAAAACACATGTTTTTCAGAATTATATCCGGGTTCAAAATTTGGCTCTTGTTCTTATGTGACCAAGCTTTTGACATTGGGCAATTTACTTTGAGTTTTAGTTCTCTCAACCATAAAATGAGGAAAAATAGCATCTATCTTATGGGGTTGCTTTGAAGATTAAGGGAGGAAGCAGGTGTGCTGGCACTTAGCATGGTATGGACTTGTACCAATAGAAGGTGTCCAGTACACCTTGGGTTCCCAACCACCACCATGTCATGTCTCCCCACACTCCATTGCTGAAAATCTGAACCATAAATCTTGCTTACATATAGTTATTGTTAATATTAGTCCATTGAATTCTTTATGATTGTTGTATGATTGACTAAAGTATGGCAGACCTTTCCAGTCTAAGAAGCTCCCCTTCCTGTGGTTCTATGGTGGTGATAATCCTTCTCATTCCACTCATCTATTACAGGAGTGATCATGAGCCTAGACTCAACCAATTAAAATACCTCTTCCCTGCAACAGAGAGATTGATTAGGGGATGGACATGTGATCGAAGCCAAGACAATTTTTTCCTAGTTTTCCACACTAAATGTTGGTGAAGCTGTCTCTTTCCACTGGACTTGATAGGTTGGCAGGATTTGAGTCAGGGGTGCATTTATCTATCTTGCCCACCATATGAAGAACATTCTGAGGAAGGAATGAGAGAGGGAGAGTCTTAGGATATCAGTTGTGTCCCTGGATACAGACATTCCAGAAGCTACCTTTATCCCTAGACTTTTTCACTTTATTCTTAAACTGTTTTGAGATAGGTTTCTCCTATTTGCAATAAAAAGAACCTGAAAACACACACTTTGGCTTTTAAAAGAAGTTATTCTTACTAAAAAGAGAAAAAATATTAATCAGTTATTCTATATGTTTATATTTTCTGAAGACACTTTCATGTTGGAGAGGAAATACATGCAAATATTTAATATTTTTCAATTTTTTAGGTTTCTGGTATTAATAGTTAGATGGAGGTTTATAAAGTGGAATCAGATTAGCTTGAATTAGGGAAGTGTATTAATAATGTTAGAGCTGGCTGACTAACTCATACTCAAATGGACCTTAGGAACAGAAGAGGCCACTTAGCCTAAGAATCCCAAGAAAAGTCAACACAAGCACCAAAAACAAATTCAGAGACATGCTGAGAATATTTGAAGGTGTTAATCAGGGCAAGTGCTGGACTAAGCTGCTGGAAACAAGCCCCTGATAGCTTCTCTAGAATCTCTGAAGTGTCTGCAGTGTGGTACTCTACACTTCACCACTCTCTGGTGAGAACAGATTTACTACAATTAAGGTCAAGATTTTAAAGGGAGTAAAACATTTTAGAAATAGTCAAAAAAGATGTCAGATTACATGGTATACACTACTAAACATTTATTTCCCCCATGGACAAGACAAACAAACAAGAAATCAGCACTCACTATTACTTACAAGCATGCTGTTAAGTTAGTAAATCATCCAGTGTTCATTTAATCATCCATTCAACAAAATAGTTTTGAGGGCCTACTGAGTGCCAGTTACTGTTCTGGGTGCTGGGAATACAGTATTGTATAAAAAGCATTGTGTACTGCATTGTGGAAAGAAGTCTCTGCTTTCATGGAGATCATACTTCACTAGGGAGACAACTTAAAATATAAATAAAATATGTCATGTGCTAGATGGTGCTAAGTACTATTGGAAATAAGCTATAGGAAAAAAGAGTGCTTTAGGTAGGGGTGGAGTTGTATTTTTAAGAAAGGGGGATGGGGAAAGGCCTTGCCAAGAAGCGAAGAGCGAGCAAGCCTTTCGGATATTGGGGGAAGAGTAGTCAAGGAAGTGGGAAGAGCAAGTGTGAAAGGTGCCAGTCTGGAGCATGGCTGGTGTGTTGGGAAAAAAGCAAGGAAGTCCCTGTGGTTGGTAAAAATAGTCGAGTAATAGGAGATGAGGTCAGAAAGGTAGAAAGGGCAGATCTTGTAGAACCTTGGAACCTTTAGTACTTGAAGCAGCAGGGCAACATGATCTGATGTAAATTTTGAAGGGATCCCTCTGGCTGGTGTGTTAAGAGGATACTGCGGTGGAGGAGAGGCGTAATCAGGGAGACCAGTTAAGACACCACTGTGTTAATCCAGGCAAGAGCTTGCGGCTTGGCCCCAGTAGACGTGGAGATGGGGAGAAAGTTTAAAAGATGAGTTTACATCTATTATCAGTATCAAATATGTAACATCTGAAGAATGTTTTATCATTTGCAAAGACCTCCATAAACCAGAGCTTGGAAAAGAAAACCATTCCAAGAGGAACAGTCATTTGAGAATTTGGGAAATAATCCCTCATCCCTTGCTTTGCCTTTGGGAATGTAGGCAGGAGATACTCAGACCTCTCTAGGTTTCTCAGCCTCCCTGTCTCCCTCTTCCTCTGCCTTGCTAAATATAAAATTATATATCCAGGGCAAACTATATGATTTGTGAGGCCTTAGTGAAAATTAAAAATATAGGGCCCCTTGTTCCAAAAAGCAGGAAAGAAAGTGCTATTACAGGTACTGAAATTTAAACATTTTCCTTTCTTCTGCAATTTCTCTCTGAAGTTGTCATCATGTCTCTTATTTGCTATTTTATGTTGTACTAAGTGAAAAAAATACAATTTAAAATTATTAGTGTGAATTCTACTGTTCATTTTTATATTGTGCAATTCCAGTTTCAGTGCTCATATGAGAGCATTTAATTATGTGTAGAATCACTAAAATTACACAATTTGTGTTTTGTTTTGTAACTCATATGTGCATATGTATTTAATTATTACCAGAACAGTGGAAATGTTGCACAAAACTAACAACTGTTTTTATTTCATTTCATGATCCATGCATAGTATACTGACACTCTATTTGGGGCTTACTAAGAAATAAGGAAGGACTGAAAGGAAAGGAACTACAGGGTGTCTTATCTTTCCCTTTCCTTCTATATCAACATTTTCTGCATGAGTATTTGGCTAGTACAAGTAAGAAAAGATATAATAGGTTTCTTGGTCATTTGTGTTTCTTAGAATGTCATTGCCTTCTTTCTGCATTGTTGTGCAGAAAGTTGTGCCTTGAAAAGCGAAGTGTGGATTTTGGGGGCTGTCATAACATGCTTACTGCATTCACCCTTTTGAATCTTGCTGAACTCCCAAACAGGGTAGGTCCATGCCAGGAGACTATCTGCAAACAAAGCAGCAAGAAATGGCAAACACCCAGGTTGTGCATGTTTCCTCTGCCTGAGAGCATGCTCCATTGTCTCATCAGACGTCACTTACAAGGCATTTGCTCAAAGATTATTAAAAGTTTCAAGACAGCAACAATAGAGTATTAAACCAAGTGCGAGGCAACTGTACCAGTTTCACACTCATTAATTCAGCTCTGTCTATATCTTGCATTTTGCTATGAGGCCCCCCTTCCTTTTAAGATTCAAGAGGTAAATTCCTGGACCCACTTATAAATATCTTGCAATATAATATTTTCCCATTAATATAATTACCTACCTAAAAGGAGTTTTGCTGCCATTTGTTAATTAAGTCTTCTTTACCTTGCTATCTCATTAGTTTTATACAAACATTTTTTTCCCACTTTTTAACATTTTTGAAAATGGGATATAATCTAAAACCAATGTGCACATTTAATGAAATAGGGTTTCTGGTATGTTAAAATTTGAAGAATAAAAGTGTAATATAACCAAAGATCTATTTGTAAACAGTGTTGCTGTCAAAGAACTAAAAGGGAACACATGGCCTCCATCACCACCCGCCATAGTACTTTGTACATAGCTTTATTGCGGTACTAATCACTCGGAATTGCAAGTATTTACTATATGTTTGTCTTTTCTACTACACTGTGAATATCCTGAGGTCAGGGACTATGCTGTATTCAGATGTATACCCCTATCTCCACCTGGAAAACTAATTTTAGCTCCTAATAGAAGTTATTTAGCACTGGAATCCTGAAAGAATGAATGGCTGTTTCTTATTTCAGGGGTTATAGTTTTAGCTGAGCATTCAAAAATACATTTTAATATTTATAATGCGTTCTGTATACTCTGATTTATACTTTTGAAAAACCACATCTAGGAATCTCTAAGATTTAAGAATACACATGCAAAGTATCATCAACATCTTATAAAAAATTTTTATACACACGTTTAGCCCCTTGAATCTCTGAAGATAATTTTTCAAACACTAAGTTTAGATAAGAGGTTGAAGGCTTATATAACAAAATTCTTTTATTGTGCTGCCCTGTTCCTTTTATCTGGGCACTGCTCAGTGGAAGTATATCCTGATTTTGCAGGTATATTTTCTCCTTGCTTCCATGGTCACTGCCGGGGCACTAGGACAAAAGACTAGGTGGAGAAAGAACAGGGCTTTATAATTCTACCACTCCACCACTCATATTTATTTTATGGGATCTTGGAACCCTTGAATTAGAAGCAATCTTGAAGATCATGTAGTCTGCCTTCTTACTTAATGCCAGAATTCCCTACATATCAGCCCTGACAGTTTACAGAAATCCATCCTTGGGATCCAGGCTCTGAACCAAGATTCAGAAGTGCATGCTCTAGGGTAGGAAAGAATATGTTCCTGTTTTGTACTCAGAATGCCTTTTTAAGGGTGGCATTTCTCAGTCATTACCATAAGCTGCATGCCTTTTGATTTCGTAAGACCTCAGCTTTCAGAATATATTAGTTTTTAAACCATATTTTTCTCTTAGGAATTTGAAGAACTTTCTCTTATGGCATTTCCTTGACTCTGAAAGTTACAACTATGACAATAAATGTGAATTTGTTTTGTTTATAAATATATACCTATACCTTAGGAGAGTGTATATGATCCCCAAATCCCCTTTTATTCATTATTTAGTACAAGTTTGAAGGCCAGCTGGGTACCAGGCTCATTTGCTAGCTTTTGAAATAAAGTGCTGGCCTCAAAGACGTCCCTGCCTTTAGAGTTTGTAGTTTTGCAGGTAGAGAGGTAATTAATCAAGTATCCTGGTGGGGTGAGCTTTGAGGAATTCTCAATATGAAAGCTGTGGGAGTGTATATTAGGAACACTATGTGTTTTAGGATGTCATCTGCGTGGTTTAGGATGTCCTGAGTCTTACTGAACAATGACTGTGTAAGTCGAGATCTGAAGAAATAGGCATTGGCAAGGTGAAGAGAATAGGGAACAGCATGTCTGATGGTCCAATGACCAGAGATACTACTATAAGCTAAAGGAACTGAAAAAAAAATTAATATGTCTGGTGTGTGAGAAAAAGAGGGACCTCAAATGAGAGTGGAGAGCTGGGCATAAGCCAGGTTGCAGAGAGCCCAGTGAGGGATTTGGCATTTAAAGCTAAGGGAAGCAGGGAGCTACTGAAGGTTTTCAAAAGCAAGGAGATAATGCATGGAGGAAGTGGTGTGCTTTAGTGGGAGAATACTGGTGAGATAGCCAAATGTTAAATATTCAGGAATTTCGTGAACTGATGGTTAAACTGTTGGTAGCTTGAAATTGGCCATTGTGGAAGTATTTGCAAAATGGAAATTGGAAAACACTACAAATCAGGTGTTTGATTTTGTTGTTATTGTTACTTTTGGAAAGCCGGTTTACCAGTACACCACTGGATGGATGTAAGCCAGACTGGAGAAAAGGAGAAAATGATGGCCTTGCAACCAGGGTAGCAAGGGGTCAGAAAGATGTGGTTACATTTGAGAAATATATAGGACTGATCTGGCTTGGTGGAATAGACAGGCAGATAGGAAAAGCAAGCGTGCTGCATCCAATCCATCAGTAGACTTCTAACTCGAATACCCTTTAAGTTGCTCCAGTTTGAAAACAAAGGCCAGCCCCCCTTCTGGACATTCCAATTCACATTCAGTTGTACCTTTTTTTTTCTTTCTTAAGAAAATGTGTACTAAAAATTTCTTACCATAGAGTTCTTATGGGCAAATTAATAATGCCTTTCTTCAGTTTTTATATTATCAGTAACATAAAGCAAAAGCATTCTTATGTCCAGAGACTCCATTTTCCTCATCTGGCATTTATTGCTAGTGTTCTCCAAGACCTCTCAAAGACACTGTGGATGCCAAATGTGGAAGGCAAGTTGAACATTAAACTATATGTCCTCCCGTGATTCTGCAAAGATGATTTTTCTCTAGGGTAATGCTGAAGCAGATGTTATGATTTTGTGAAAGTTTTATTTGTAATTTTATGAGATTAGCAAAAAAAAGTCTGTATGATATGTTCTCTTTGGTTTTCAGCAAGAATTATATATATTCTGCAGAGGTAAGGGGCAGAAGAGAAATATTATTTATTTTGGCCAATTCAGTTGCCAAGCAGACACATTATTTGTGTGTTGGCTCCAAAGTAGCACATTTTGAATGTGAATCAGAATATTTATTTTTTTCTTGTTGTGTCATATTACAAGGAGTTGAATCGCCTTGTCAGCAGTTACCATTTCTGTGACCAAAAAAGCCATATCCTGTCATTTTTATGCTCCAAAGATGATTCTGTTTAGACAGAGGAAAGTGTCAGGAATGAAGCTTTCTGACAGCAGGGTGAAACTCTCTCACATTTAAAGAATTCTCACCAGAGGTGTTTGTAATCTCCCTCCTATTTTCCCTTCCTCCTAGAACCTGTTTGAAGATAAAGCAGAGTGTAACCTGTGCCCTGTCAGCTTCCTGCAGAGTGTTAACTCAGAAACCTCCATCAGTCACGGAGTACATCATTTAACAAGTTCCTGGTGATCAGGAATGAGTTCCAGATCACCTTACATACCGACTGGTTGTCTACTGCCCCAGGCCACTGGAGCAATTCATTAAATCTTCACAAGGTGATATCTAGCTCCATGATTAAAGAATCTTTAAACAAAGTGCAGTATGATTTCTTGTCAGTAAATTCATCTTACCTCCCCAAAACCAGAGATGAGAAATGGCTTTTAAGTTTAAGTAGTTGAGAGTTTTCTAAAGAAAAGTAGGGAGAATATGAGAACTCCTTTGAAATCTAGGTTTTGTTTCTATTGTTGTTATAGTCTTTGTTTGAGTTTTAAGACCTAAGGCTAAGAAGTAAATTCATAAAAAAAATTACTTTAGTTCATTTTTTTTAAATGCCTCTCCTCATCCATATAGTATGATGTTGAGGTTATAAAGGTGAACAAGACAGATAGGTTCACAACATGTATGGAGCTTGCCTTCTGGAAATAAATTATTGCCAAAATGAATGGATGTTACCTGCCCAAAGGCAGGGAGTTGAACCAGCTTTTAACTTAAGTTCCTGCCAGCTTTTTTTTTTAACTTTTTATTTCGAAATAATTTTAGTCTTACAGAGGAGTTGCAAAGAGAGTACAGAGAGTTCTTTTATACCTTTTATCAGCTTTGCCTAAGATTAACGTCTTACATCTTACACTGTAAAAATGGCCAAAACTAAGAAATTAACATTGGTGTCATACTATTAACCGAACTCTAGACTTTATTTGTATTTCCCCCGTTTTTCACTAATGTCCTTTCTCTGTGTCAGTATCCAAGCCAAGCTATCGCATTTCATCGAGTTGTCGTGGCTCCTTAGTTCTCCTCCAATCTGTCACAGTGTTTTCTTGTCTTTCGTGACCTTAACACTTTGGAAGAGTTTTGGTCACATATTTTGTAGAATGTCCATAAATTTGAGTTTATCTGGTGTTTTCTTATGATTAGACTGAGGTTGTGGAATTTGGGGAAAAAGGCATAGAGATGATGTACTGTCCTCTTCACACCACATGAGGGGATCTGTGATATCAGCATGGTTTATTAGCTTATAAATATTAAACATTAGTGATATTAGCATTGATCACTTGGTTAAGGTAATGCAAGTCCAATTTAATTATTGTAAAGTTACTATTTTTCCCTTTTCATATTCTGTTCTTTGAAATCGAATTACTAAGTCCAGCCCATGCTCAATGAAGGGGAAAATAAGCTTCACCTCGTAGAGGGAGGAGTATCAAAAACTTTGTGGATATATGTTAAAACCACTGCAGTAATTAATAAATATTTTGAGGGAGATACTTTGAGGCTGTGCAGAATCCCTGTTTCATTTTAGTTTAGAATTCATCAGTGGATTTTGCCTGTATCAATTATTATAGCAGTGTTCTAATAGTGATTTTCTATCTCCCTCATCCCTTTGACATTTATTAATTGGAATTCTTCTATAAAGAATAATTGTCCCTTCTCCCCTGTTTGTTTGTTTATTCATTTTTTGTATCTAGATGGACTCATGGATATTTATTTTATTCTTTGGGTTATTATCCAATACTAGTTATTTATTTTGTTTTTCAAATTGTTTGAGTTTGGGCCAATTTATTCTTGTCAAACATTCTGCTCTTTGCCATCAAGGATAGAGAAATTCAGTCATTGGCACTGTTACTTTTTCTCTGTGTTACACAGAGGAATTTCCCTCCATGAGAGGCAACTTTGTATGAAGGTCTTTGTGATTTGTGAGCTTTCAAAAGATAATTGAAGGAAAAAAAATGGTCACATTAACTTTCAGAATTATTCATGTATATATTTGAAACATTCAGCTGCATTTGGTTGAGCAGAAGTAATAGCCATAGAAGAGAATAATGAAAACAGTAATTATTTTGTTTTTTTTTAATGCATTGTTAAGGATAATTATATGTTTCCTTAAGTGAGGTACCACACCCTGATTACAGATGTCAATCTTTTAAAATTTTGTCTGAGCATAGTAAAATGTGATATCAGCAAACCTAAGATATAACTATTCATTGAGTTCCATTGATAAATTCATTGATAAATTCTTCTCTGTTTATTCTGGCAAGGGGAAAACAGAAATACACATTTGTTGAATGATAAACATGTAATTTCTGTGCTAAAGCATTGTAATGTTTGTAGATGAGATAAAAATGAAAAAAAAATGAAGTAATTAATCCAGAGCACAATATTATATTTAAGTAAATTTACATTTTATGGAACTGATGGTAAAGGATTCTCCTAGTTAGTGACTCTACTATTTGCTTTTCCTTGTTGTGACTAAGCTTTGGGGAAGCAATTGTGATTTATATTGAAAATTGGAAAGGATTAGAGATGTATTTTAGACTGATTCATTTGTCTATTGCAAGAAGGCAGACGTATTAATATCGTAGTCATTTTTTCCTGTCATTTGTTAACCTTAATTTCAAAATATTGTGAATTAGATTCCTAACTTCAATGTAACTGCCTTTAATGAATCTCTGAATGATTTCTTGATTTAACAATTTTATTGGTAACATTGAATTGAGATCAAGGTATTTCGATAAAGGACTGTTAAGATTCTGCAGTGTTAACGCCTTTTTTGTCTTTGATCTATATGCATTTAGATATTTCCTAACTTGGCTTTATCCATCCATTTTCTCTACATTTCAATATTAGAAGTATCTTCTGGCCCTAATGACCATGAAAAAAATCCACAGGAAAACCATAACAAACATGAATAGAGAAATCTACCAATAACAAGGGAATTAGTAGTAATTCTTCATTGTAAATGCTAGTTTGGGAGGTCTGGCTTCTAAGAAGTCTGCTAATCTAATGAAGTAGCACAACATAAATTGAGCCTTAACATTACCCAGAGATTTGGCTAAGTCTCATAAGTTACACACTTATTACTCTTAGATGAAATTTCAAGGAACCCATGTTTGCCTGTTTCTGATCACACAGCCTCAACTCTGCATAGTCACATTTACATTAGAGCTGTTTAAAGTACAAATCTTATTTAAAATGTGAATGCCACCACGATAAAATCTCATAAGAGTATGAAATACATTTAAGAATAAAGATTATGAGCCTTACACAATAGATTCACAAACAACACCTCTTTACAGAGTCAAGTATATATGGGAAGATTCTTCTGATAATGAGTATTATCACTACATTCAAAAATTGATATAATTTCTCTTGTTGTAGTAAAATAAATGTTAACCCACAATTTAACATAGCAGATAAAAGAACCCACTTATTATTCCATCCAAAACCTGGTGTAATGTTATTTAGTTGACATTTTAGTAGTTTTAAATAGGATCATATTTTAGAAAATTAGATGTCTGTGACTGGAAAAAATAAAAATAATGTGTGCATTAACTTTGTATTTTTAAAATCTGGTGATATATAGTTTTGTCAAATTTAATATTAATATATGACATTTAATTCTAATCTCTTCCACTCCAAAAATCTGTTAAAAAAAAAAATTACCTTTTTCAAGGACTGCTAAAAATTTGTAAAAAAAAAAAAAATTAATTATAGCAAAACCTTAAAAATGGGTTTCAGTCTTTATTTCTTGGTTAGCTTAATGGATTATTGTATTGTGTGTTATGAAATGCAAATAATATATTTGAAATGATCAATTAATAAGTCAACTAAAAAATTAAAAACAGATTAATGATGCTTAACTTTGTACCCCTAAATATTACATATTTGCTAATGTCATTGTTCTGATTTGCTATTGCTGCTGTTATGCAAAATACCAGAAATGGATTGGCTTTATAAAGGGGGTTTATTTGGGTACAAAGTTATAGTCTTAAGGCCATTAAGTGTCCAAGGTAAGGCATTAACAATAGGGTACCTTCACTGAAGGATGGCCATTGGTGTCCAGAAAACTTCTGTTAGCTTTGAAAGCATGTGGCTGGCATCCACTTGCTCCCAGGTTATGTTTCAAAATGGCATTCTCCAAGATGTTGCTCTTGGGGCATTTTGTCCTCTCTGAGCTGCAGCTTCTCTTCAAAATGTCACTCTCAGTTGCTCTGGGGTCCTTCTGTCTGTGAATTCCTTTATATGACTCCAGTGATTCAATTAACACCCACCCTGAATGGGAGGGGTAAAACCTCCATGGAAATTATCCAATCAAACGTTTCACTCACCATTGATTGAGTCACATCTCCATGGAAACACTCAAAGGAGTCCAATTTAATCAACACTAATATGTCTGCCCCCATGAGATTGCATCAAAGAACATGGCATTTTGGGGGACATAATACATCCAAACCGGCACAATTAAAAAATAAAAAAGACTAATAATGCTTAACTTTATACACCTAAATATTACGTATTTGCTAATGTCATCTTTGATCTTTTCTTTTTATGTTTTTATGTTTGCATATGATCAACAAATAATCCAATTCATTATACCAAATACTGAGGGGGATTAGTCACAGTTGATGCTGATCATTTTTTTTTCTTTTTTTTTATTCATTTTATTGGGATATATTCACATACCACGCAGTCATACAAAACAAATCGTACATTTGATTGTTCACAGTACCATTATATAGTTGTACATTCATTACCAAAATCAATCCCCGACACCCTCATTACCACACACACAAAAATAACCAGAATAATAATTAAAGTGAAAAAGAGCAAGTAAAGTAAAAAAGAACACTGGGCGCCCTAGTCTGTTTGTTTGTTTGTTTGTTTCCTTCCCCCACCTTTCCACTCATCCATCCACAAACTAGACAAACGGGAGTGTGATCCTTATGGCCCCCCCAATCCACTGTCCCCTCTCATAAGCCACATTTTTATACAATCGTCTTCAAGATTCATGGGTTCTGGGTTGTAGTTTGATAGTTTCAGTTATCCACCACCAGCTACCCCAATTCATTAGAACCTAAAAAGGGTTGTCTATATTGTGCATAAGAGTGCCCACCGAGTGACCTCTCGGCTCCTTTTGGAATCTCTCTGCCACTGAAGCCTATTTCATTTCCTTTCACATCCCCCTTTTGGTCAAGAAGATGTTCTCCATCCCATGATGCCGGGTCTACATTCCTCCCCGGGAGTCATATTCCACGTTGCCAAGGAGATTCACTCCCCTGGGTGTCTGATCCCACGTAGTGGGGAGGGCAGTGATTTCACCTTTCAAGTTGGCTCAGCTAGAGAGAGAGGGCCACATCTGAGCAACAAAGAGGCATTCGGGAGGAGGCTCTTAGGCACAATTATAGGGAGGCCTAGCCTCTCCTTTGCGATGCTGATCATTTTTAAATCAAAGTTCAATAATGCAGGATTTAGAAGAACGATTAAGGACAAATATCTCTATAAGTTTCTATTGCCAGTGCCTGATAATTGCCTTTATAATCATATGTTGAGGTTATAGTTGACAGCAGAAAAGATTCATTTTTCTATTTACTTTTTATATTACCTGGAATCATAGAAACAATGGCCCATGTATTGTTCTCAAAGTGATGGTACCTGTCTAAAACATTTCATGTGTTCCCCAAGACATTTTCTTTCACTACCTGCTACCACGATCATGTCATGGAGTATTGCCCAGCATCCTAACTGCTCTCTCCCACTATTCTTTCCCTTTCTTTATATCTTGCACATCTACTCCAAACTGATTTTGATCTTGTTCTCATCATGTCATTCTCTTTCTCAAAAATCTCCAATGGTTCCCTTTATTCTACAAGATAGTGTCCAAATCACTATTAGCTCTTAAAATCCTTGCATAATCACATACAAAATCACCTTTGAAATTGAATCTGCCACTATTCTTTTTCACATTTTTCCTCAACCAGGTAAGCTAGTCACTGTCTCTTCCAGGAGCCATACTTACTGTTGCTTTTATAACATTTCTCTTAATTATCCCTTTATCTGAGTTTTTGTTTCTCTTCTCATTTTGCCTAGCTCTTAACTTATTTCCAGGTCTAATTCAACTCTTACCTCCTTTTTGATAACTTCAAACCACTTTCGTTCCAAGCATTCATCACATCACATCAATCCTTTGCACTTAAACTCATGATTTGAGGTTTGTGAGATAGCTCACTCTTTTTTGCATGAGTTATATAATAAAATTCTTGAGCTGTTATTTAACTATGTTTTCAGAGTTCTTTAGGTCAGATGCTAAATATTTTAGCCTTTAAAATACTCTGCATGGCACAATGCATTGATTTTAGAATAGACAATCTTAAGGTTTGAATCTGGACTCCACCATTATTAGCTGTGCAAGGGCCATCTTTTAACCTTTCAGTCTCAGTTTGCTCATCTCTAAGAATCAGTGATAAATTAATTTGTAGGATTCTAGTGTGTAGTGAGTACTTACGTAAAATCTTAGTGTTCAACAAATGTTAGTTCTCCCCTTGTTTTATACACAGCATAGTTGTGCAGTAATTATTTATCAAATGCATTGAAGAAGCATTCACATATATCTGATTATCTCTTCATTTAAAAAATAAGGTAATTCAAGGATGTATCAAAATCTAAATCCAAAAGAATTGTGTGGCTCTCTGTAGATCTCTGTGAAGACTAGTTCCCTGATTAGTTTCAGCAATGTCAGCTATAGTCTGGGCTTAATTTCATATAATAGGAAAAGGTTACCAAAACCAAAATCCTGGAGCAAGCCAGTCCATCAGGATTCTAACAAAGCTGCCTTAAAGTCAAGATGTACTGAAGACAGATGACAGCACTATTCCCACATATTTGCTTCTGTATTTCAATATGAAGATGGCTAGGCAGAAAGTCTGAAAAACATTCTAATAACATATAGAAAAAAACTTCAAACAGAGCAGCCTATGTAAAATAGTTGGAAAAGAACAGCAATGAGATGGAAGAATTCTTATTTATCTACCTGTTTAGTCCTTGAAGCAAAGCAAAAGAAGAATCCAAACCACATTAGACAGTTAATAAGAATTAAATCTGCATGTATATAATACTGAATATTAATCTAGAGATTTATGTAGAAAATTGCAGGACTTGAATTTGTCTTTAAAAATCACACTCATATATGTCAAAGTGCTATAATAAATGTATTATATTTATGAATATATAATGTATAAGGGTGTATGTCATAAGGATTATTGAAGTTAACCAAAATTAGAGTGCTTAATACTTCATCTGTCAAGCAAACCATTAGAAGGATGTGAGAATTCAGTATGCATACAAAAAAATCTGTTTTGTCCACATAGATGTCACATCAGAAATACAATCCACCACTTAAAGAAAAGGGAAGTACATGAATTTCCTGGGGGCTTATGCCAAAGTATCATTTCTCTTTCCTTTAAAAAATACTGAATTGGTCCTAACATATTTTCAACATATTTATATATCACAAATGATTACTTTTTTTGGAATGCTTAGGAAACACTTCAAAATGTATTAAACATTACCACAGATGGAAGTCTTTAGTGTTGATAAAAAAATTGCAGACTCTATTTAAAGTTGTATTTCTTCTAAGGGATTAATAACATAAAAATATCTTCTTAATTCCAAAGCCTTTGATGAAATGAAAATGCTTAGTGTTCAATACTGTGGTTAAGTTTTTGTCATTTTTTTCAACACACTTTGCTTTTCTGGTAGTACCCAACAACATTCATGCTGCCCCACTACCCAAGCAAGGATAAAATGCATGAGAATTTGTTTCTTTTTTCCCCAGTGAGTTTAAATAATGGTTTTCAGACTTCACTTTAGATCCGGAAGCCTGTGCTAACCCAGCTAAATGACTTGGACAATTCGCTGAGTAAGCTTCCGGCAAATCAGTTTTATGTAGCAGTGAAAACATAGCTAGTGTGTAAATGAGTGGTTCTTTTTTTTACCTGGCATTTAGACTTCACTCAAGAGAAAGGCAGAGAGATGTACACAGTAGCTTCACCTTGACTCTGTTGGCTTCCAGAGCATTTGTTACTGCAGTCGTGTGGCAGTAACGTGAGTGGGGCTCCATCATGTTGGCCCATAAGACAGAGGTGATAACGTTTAGACATTTTATGTATTCTTTGATCTGGTCTTGTCACTGGATTGAAGTCAGTAGAAGTCCCATTAATTCTCTTTAGAAAGGACTCGTGTGTGTGTATGTGTGTGTGTGTGTGTGTATGTGTGTGTGTTTGGTTGTTGCTTTTTGTTTTAGCATAATCTATAACAACTTAGAGGAAATATTAGTAATGTCAAGTCAATTGTATTAAACTCTTTCATAAGGAATGGAAAGAGGACAGGAAGAAGGAAAGGTCAAACCTTCTGTTTAGTCAAGTCTTTGCCTAAGGAAGTTTGTTAGATGGGGAGTTTTATTTAAATTGACAGGTGGTTAACAGGGAAACACTTTAGACTGAAGACTATCTTCAGCATGCTGCTTTGGCTATTTAGGTTTTTTGGGTTTTTTTTTTTTCTAAAAAATAGTGCTCTGAGGAATTCAGTTACACATATGGATTTTCAAATTCCAAAATAAAGAAATGTCTTTATCTTTGAGAGTGTATAAACCAGGATTGCAGTGAAAGATGTGCCAAATCTCAGAGACCCGTCATTTAAGGGAGAGCACTGAGTTCTTACATTTTTTTTTCTGAAAACTTTTTCTAATCCTAAACATAGATATATGTATATTTATGTGTAGAAACACATACACACATATTTGTACATGTATACACACACACCGACCCATTTCATTGGAGAACATGCAAGTCAGTTTCCATTTTACCTCTAAGACATTCATATATATTTTTGTCTATCATTTCATTAAAGTAATGCCTTGATTATTCAATGCCCTTATCCTGGATCTTTAAATCATTCAGAAAATCCAGGAATCAAGGTTGAACAAATCAGGCTATAGTGCAGAGGAAGAGGAAGTCTCAAGTGCTCAGTGAAAGATAGAAGATGCAAAGAGGGTTTAGCTTACCGATCAGAAGTAAGGCTCAGCCTGGGATCAAAGCCAAACCTCACTGGTGCTAAGCCTCAGACATTTAGAAAATCATCAAAAAGCAAAAGAAAGCAGCTGCTTGAGCCTTGTGTGGTGAGCATGAGAATTGGTGGATGGTAGGTGATCTAATGGAGATTAGTAGAAGTCATGTGGGTTGAGAAAAGCCAAGAAAAACATCAACTAAGAGGTCCACAGGCAAATTTCTTCATTTCTTTGGACCTCAGTTTCCTCACTAGTAAAATTTGGATGATAATAATACCTACCTCAAAGGATTGTCATGTTAATAAAGGAGAGATTCATGCACAAAACATAAAAGAGTTTCTGGAACTTATTAATTTTGTTCTTACTGTTAGCTTTATAACTGAAGTTTTCCAAATTAGTGTCTCTCCAGATATTTCAGACCTGGCCACCTATCTATGGTTCATGCTGATCTGACGGCTTGTTGGGACATTAGATCATGTGTGGGAATCTCCCTGTATAGCTGCTATTTTTCCAGCTCATGTCCAGTGTTGTGATGCTGTATGGTGTTAGAGCGCGTAGTGGTCTTGGAAGCTGAGATTGTTAAGAGTGATATATTCTCAGTGGAGAAGTGTATTGAAGTTTGATTGCCATTTCACACACATGCAGGGTAATATTAAAAGATTAACAACAAATATGGCAAAAGCCTCAATGAATCAGTGAGATCCTGGCCCAATTCAAAGATAAACCAATTGTAGACAATTGCAATAGATGTTCCACTGTGCATCAAAAGAGTGTCAGCCCTGCCTATACGAGTCCAGCTTCAGTTAATCTGTCATGGTGAAGGTTCAGACAGAGGATTTCTGTGGATGGAGGAGCCTCTGCTTTCTGATTGGTATTATGGCTTTCAAAGCAGAAACGTACCTAGTGATTCTGGATCCCTCGTAGAAGGAGAAAAGGAGATGGAGAGATGGAGGGAATGTGAAAGGGAGAGTGAGAAGAAGGAAGAAAGGAAGGAAGGGGAGAAGAAAGGATAACAAAACCAACAAATAAACATCCCAGAATACCCACTTCATTACCTAATACCAGTTTGTCTATTGATTTAATCTTCTAATGAGTAGCTAGCTTAAAATCAAAGTCCCTGTGAGTGTACCAGAATTTATTAAAGCATTTAAAAGTAAATAAAGTAAAAATAAAATAAAAACAATTAAAAATTAAAATCCGGAGAAAGGCTCTTTATTAATTTGGGTAAAGTATTATCAATTCTCAGAGATAGTAAAGAAAGGATGCCCACAAGAAACAAAAGAATGCTCCAATTTTTTAAATACTTTAAAAAGTATAAATATCTGTGAGAAACAGCTAAGTTGGATGTAAACTTAAACCAATTGTTTTCAAAACTATCTCAAAAAGACTCATGAAAATAACAAAAGGAATGTAGACACCCAAACAGATATAGAAGCACTCAGAAAAGCATTGTATTTTAGGAGAAATGGTCCTCAGGTACATTTCTTATTAAACTGTTTCTAGGTGAAGTGGCTTTAGGCAAACTGGATTGAAGTGAATCAACACTGGGAATACTTGAGCCAATAAGATTGGCACACCAAGCCATAGGAGAACAATTTTCCCAGTTTATTAGATCTGCTTCCAACTTGGATCATCAGATTCTTGAATCGTGAATGTGGCCTAATGGATGTGGGATTGATGACACTTCAAGAACATGCATCCATATCTGGAACCAACTTCTTGTGAAAGCAGTTGTACCTGTGATCTTCCTATAAAAGATGTCCATACTGCTTCTACTGGGGGTCCCTTTTGAGGCAATTCATTAATGAAACATAAAGAGTGGAGAAATAGAAATTGAAACATCTGGAATGTTGCTGAAACCAAGGAAACATTGATTATCTTGGATAGTTTAGGAGCCTGATGTTTCAAGAGGGTAGACATGGATGTTGGTAAGTCAATGGGACTATTTATATCCAGGAATCTTCTGCATAGATGGAAACAATACATTACCTGGAGTTAGCTTAAAAATGATGAATAGTATTTAAGAATATCATCCAGATATATTACATGCTGCCTCTACCCTTTCCCAGGGCAGGGAGTCGCATAGTAAACCATTAATTAAATAAGGGACAGAGCATTACACAAGGCTAATAGGTGCATGCCCAGAAGAGTTTGCAGGTACCCCAGAAAACCAACTTTTTATTTTAGACAGAGTTCTCAAATATAGCCCAATAACAGTGGGTAAACCAACCTACATTGTCAACTACATTGAATCTGAGGAAGACCTGATTTGGCCAGGTCACTAGGTCAATTGTAAAATAACAGTTGTTATGCGAGGACAAATCTTCAGCTTCCTAATTGGAAAAGTCTCCTTGACATGTTGTATATTTGGGAAATATCTAGAGTAAGGGGTAGAGTGGATTTGTAGTCCCACTTGGCCAGAAATAATCGCTTTGGAAGTATTGTCATAAAGCACAGTAAGTACAGGCAGTCTTTGCTTTGCATAGCATTGTGCTAAATGAAACTTGTGCACACTAAAATAGTTTCATAGCTTTTATGGTTCCACTTTATGAAACAAGGATGCAGTTTTGGCATGCATGAGTTTCCGTTTACATGATACTATGCAAAGCAAGAACTCCCTTTTCTACCCCAGGACATAGTGGATCATAGGTACGTGACAATATTATTTATCTTTCAAATTATGATGATTTTGACAGTGAAAGTAGACTCTACTAATTATGACAGAGGGACAACAGATATAAATTAGGATCATCCCAGGCAAACATATGGTCACCCTGATCTTGACTTTCTACACCAGGTGAGCCTAATGACAAATGGAAAAGACGAGGTGCTAGACAACAACTGTAGTGCCAAGAGCTCTGTTCAGACACATGGGCCTGGTTTGGGGATGATTAATTACCAGAGTATTAGCCTATCAAATTGTCAATGTTTTGATCGCCACCATATTGTGACCACATTGCCCTGTATTGTACTGGCAGCATGACAGTGCCAGGATCAACAAGAGTTTTAGTGTCACTGGGGTCCCCAGTACTGGTAGATTGTGGCATTTACCAGTGATAGGTGTGATGCAAAATGGATTTCCCTTACTGGTAGCATATAGTTCTAATAATTCAGCATACTTGATATATAAAAGATACTCAATAAACATGCAGAAGATGAAATACAAGATTCCATGAGACAACTCCCTTGACAGATGGTCATCTAGACTCTGGTAGGACACCATAGAACACCTGTAAACCAAGACACACAACTTTATAAAGAGTCAATTTCATTGTCAGCCAGTTGTAGCTCTTAGATTATGTATGTATCTGAAGTCTGTCTCTGTAGTTCCTACCCTTTTCTGCCTTCTGAATTCATAAAAAGCAAGTATCTTTTCCCTTTTTTTCAGTTCCATTAAGGCACCCCTTGGACACTTAATTTACTCCAGGCAAAAAGTCCATATTGCTTTACCAATTTTCTATGTGATTTGTCCTTAGCTACTTTAAAAGAAAAGTACATTAGAAATATCTTGGGAATATGCATAAAATTCTCTTGCTTTGTGTCAGCATCAAGAGATAAGTCATGCTATTTGTTTTCTATATGATACAGAGCATTAATATCTTGATTCATGAGCTATACTTATTATTGATGATGAATTTTAGTGCCCTATTCTGTTAGCTATTATCTTTGCTTTTCCTCATTTATCACTTTTTAATCTGCTTTTTGAATAGTCAAATCTGTCACTAAAATTTCAGGAAACTATTAAACATAATTGTTTTCTAAGAAAATATACTGTCTCCCTTATTGTGGAGCCGTTTTAATTTTTAAAAAAGTTTTATGCTATCCCTGCACCATCCCTCCCACCCCTAATTTACCATTGCTTCAGTATTGTTAAGCTAAGCTTCAGTGGGTATACTGTTTCTTTTAATCAATTATCAAATCCACAGACATTTTTTAGAGTGCACTCAATATACACACACTTTGCAGATATGTTAGAAGGAAATAAAGTGGTTAATTTTAAGCCTGGGTTATTCTTTAACTATTTTTTTGCACATAAGACACAGATGGTGGGAGGGGAACTAATGAATAACTTTAGGGTGGTGAGGCAATAGTAGAATTCTAGAAGGAACGGTACATTTATAAATTGCCTCCCAGGTTAAAAAGCATTTTTGTTTATTTTATCACAGGTGATCCTTATAAAAACATTTTTTTTTTTTTTAAAAAAAGAACACTATCAGAGCTATTTGCACTATGAAGATACTTTCAAAATATATCCCTACTTTTTAAAATGTAAAGTAATGTGGCAAAATGAAGAAAGAAAACCAGTCCAGTGGCCTGGGTAGATTAGGAAGGTTCTGTTCAATACACAGAGAGAAGCTACTTCTGCCCAACAGTCAATGTTTGAAATTAGACACTCTATGATTTCTGACTTTCATAGTTTATTCCCCTTTTCCAGTTCTGAATAAACAGATTTACCATAAGTATTAGGTAATTGTTCACACTACCACTTGTACCAGATATTGCAGAGGTAGGGTGTAAAGGTGCAGTTTGTAGATTTAGGTAATTTAAAGTTTGGATGCTTATAAATTGGAGACTTAAAAAGAATCAAGTCATAGGAAAATTTATTAGAGACACTGGATTTCTTGAGTATTTCTCCTCTGAACACTGTAACTGTAAGCCTATCAATTTTTAAATGACTTGGGTTTTTAGGATACACATATTTAGCTCTAAGACAATAAAGAACTGGAATTTGCCCCTGGGTCAGCCCTTGTACTCTAATTACTGATATTAAGTGAATACCAGCCAGTGAAATCACAGTGGCTCCAGAACATTTTAAGGAGGGGGTCTGCACAGTATATAGCCTTACGTGCAAAGTAGAAGCTTGCTTATACAAACAGAAGCTTGCACGTGAAAATTCCTTTTTGTGTTGAGAACTGCTTGTTTTGTACAGATAATCACCAGGCTGCATTCCCACTAAATGTATTCTGCTGCCTTAAATTGCGTCTTAATTGTGAAAATTGATCCTTTGAAGTAATGAAACTCTTTGAAGGTTTATTTTTGGACTGCAGAACTTCATGGGTTTTGTCTATAAATTGAATTGTATAGGCTGGCTGGGTTGATGGACTCTATAGGCCCAGCAGTGTCACATTACCAATTTTCCACCATATCACTAAATCTGGCACAGGGACCCATGGGCCATGAGTTGATGGTGGCATTAACTCTCTCATAAGTCAGCTCTCTGCTTTTGGACATTTTCCCCAGCGATTATCAATGAAAGCCGAGAAGGAATTAGAAAATGCTTCTGTCTATACTCTGGCCTTATTGCAAAAGAGGTCAGGATGTACTGTTATGAGGTAGTCCTAATTGTGCTATGAAGATAAAGACAGTATTATTCAGCATTAATAAATTATTTAATTTGTCACCTATGTGACAGGATTCAAACATAATCCTGAAAGTGATGGTACTGACCTGGCTGGGAAAATTAAAAAAAAAAAACAAACAAGAAAAAAACAAACACGTGACTACGTGACCAACATGCAAGTTAGAAGTGAACACTTGCTTGTGGTTTGTACCCTGAATCAAGTCTCTGAATATTAGCTACTCTAACTTTTCCTCAAACATTTCCTTCCAAAGAACCTCCCTGATTGCCACATAATAACAAGCCATTCTATTTGCTGTGGTATTGCTTGGAAGCCCACATCTGTGCCATATTGTGAAGGTGGGTCACATGGTGGTTTTTTAAAAAAAAAATCTACTTTGTGTGTGAATGTGTGCAACATTTCTGGAGGGAAATTCATCCCACGCTCCATGACTCCACATTCTTACTTCCTGGAATCTATCCTAAGGGGAGAAAAAACAATAGTGATGCATATAAGCTATTCTTCAAAGTGTTTAGTTTAATTACAAATTTGGGAAAATTTATGCTGCACAATGAAAGAGTACTCATACAAATTCTATACAAAAGATAGAACCATTTGTAAATTGTGTGATACGGGGTTAGGGATATCAAAAAATTGTTTAAAAGTGGAAAGAGTAGTTTTTGAAAGTATGTTCAGGTTGAAACTACCTTTTGTAAAAATAGTTGTAATACATAATAATGAGAACTAGCAAATTTTATAATTGTCTGTGTGTGCATTTATGTTATACACTATTATCATCATTAATTCCAGAGTTATTTTCATTTTCTTTTCTATGCTTTTTGGTATTTTCCAAAGACCTGATAATGGCCATGTATCAATACTATTATAATCAGGTAAACAATAGTTGCTCTCATTTTTATGGTCTCACCTTCACCCCAGTGTAGAAGTTCCAGGGACAGCTGTGTTTTTTAGAGAAGTCTTAGAAATAGATAAGCTGTGAGTGGGCCTTCAATTAAAAAGTCTTCCAAAGTAGTCTATCTAACATGCCCTTTTCTTCTCCCTCCTCCTTTCCCACATGCAACAAAAATGACTACAGTTTGATTCTGAAATCACTGTTCATTTTCTTTCAAACATTGCTAAACTGCAACAGTACAACAGCAACCACCTCTGTCCCCACTGCAGAGCTCGAAGTAAGCAATTCTTCCATACGTAATACATACTTAACCCAGTGCAGGAGTACACTTTTACTAAGCTGTGTCTGTCACTAGAAGTTGAAGAAAGATTGAAAAGGTATTAAAGAGGTAGAAAAGAGATTGACGGGGTATGGAGAGTGGGGCAAGGCCAGGTGGACTTCCACACACAATGGAGGGAACAAGAAAAGTGTGGCTGGAGAAAGAAGAAATTTTGAGCACAGGCAGCATGAACAAAATAACAATGTCACTTGCAAATAACTGTTGCAGGGTTGTGATTATTGCACTTTGAATACTGAAGCAGTTTACTTGAGACATCCTTCCTGTAATAGTACTGAAAAACCAAAAGGGATCCTTGACCATAGGTTCTTGCCTCTTCCCTTGGACTGCAGGTGCCTTTGCACATTGCACTCCAGGTATTACTGAGCTGCAACATTTGTGCACCTGCTAGTTATGATGCAAGGTCTAGGATATAGAGATGGATATGACATCACTGTCCATCCACAGAGAGCTCTCAATGTAGAAGGTGACATGGATGCAGAAATAAATAATTATAAAGCAGTGTGGTTAGTGTAATAATTGATATTTGTACTCTATCCTGATTGTGCAGGAGAAGGAATAATTACTCTCTGGACTGCAAAGTTCTATTTAGGCTTTACAAAAACGGTGATGCTTGATTTGGATCTTGAAGATTGAGTAGGCATGGAAATTATGAGCGCCAACAAATTATAAGTACTTATAAATTATGTGGTGACGTGTGGCAATGTAGTCCCATTATTTAGGGTTTTCTTAGCCAATTCAAGGGTCAAATTTGGTTCAGTCAAATGATTCATTGGAAAATGTCATTTTGAATTCCACATATATGGCCTTCTTCCAACATGCCATCTACGAAACAACAAAAATCGCAGGGTTGTGAGAAATGACACAAGTCTTCAACATCAAAGAAGCAAACCCCACACAGGCAGTGGATTCTGTTTATGAAGCATCAACTTCAGGACAAGGACTGATGAATGTCAGAGAGAAATGAACATCCAATAGTTTTGCAAATTCATCACAAATTTCAGTTTAGATTAGGTTTTCAATCTTGTCTTCATTATCATTCATTACATCCTCTGCCAACAAGCCTTTTTAGGTGTGTTTTTTTTTTTCAATTGCCTCCCCTTCTTCCCGTAAAATTTTAAAACCACAGATATTCTCTATATCTGCTTATACACAGCCACAAACCATTATAACAGCTAAGACTTTTTTCAACCCCACAAGAACCAATTTTTCCCCCTTGTGGGTGATATAGCCCCTGTTGAGTATGTGTGATTTAGATGAAACAGGTCAGTGGTAGATGGTAGTGCAAAAGTTTTGTCTCCTCGATTGCTTGGAGCAGAGCATAATTTTATCCAGATGCCTATATTGTATTTTGTTGTTTACATGGCTCAAGGATGTAAATCACATTGACTGATAATAAATCCTTTAATGTGACCTCAAACAGCCGTTTTAAGCAGAAGTTTTATTCAAATTCATTGTGGAAGCCATATTCAATTTCTGAAGTGTAGTGCTCCAATGAAGATCTGCCTCTTATTTCTCAGATTTTTGAACAGAATTTCATCTTTGTTTTCATAATATCTTGGGTAATAATTTAAAAAATAGACATGAGTCAAAAATCCTTCAAACAGTCCTTTATTGCCATAAATTTCCTCTGGCTGGCCTTAACTCGCCAAAGTCACAGCAGCAAGCAGTTAGAACAGATTCAAAAAACACACATACACACACACACACACACACACAGAAACAGAACTATAATTTTATTTGGCAAATGCAAGCTGTGGCCAAAATTGTTGTATAAAATGTAATGCTTCAGAAAATAGCATACCCACAACTATGCATCCTGGGAGGCTCCTTATGAAAGAGAAAATAGATTGGCTGGAGGAACAAAAAGCCACCACAGGAAGATGAAAGTGACAGCGTCCAGGATTGGAAAAGGTGAAGTGGAAGATGTCAGGAAGGGAGATGGGTTGGGAACTTCAAGTGAATGGAAAAATGTCTTTCCTGGACATATGCAGGAGCTAAGGAGCAAAGGACTTCTGATTCTATACTAGGATAACTGGCATGTAGCTGAGGAGCAGCAACCAACTGCAGATGGGGTGCATGAACTCTAAAAGGTGAGTACCCTGGGGGTGGAAGCATGAACATCAGGAAGACATGGAGGAAGCTGGAAAGAAAGACTTCCCCAGATTCTACCATGGCAGTCTGATTCATACACATCAGAATTTGGCAGCATCAGGCAAAAGATTTTGCCAGTTCCATTCAACAGCCACTGACGTGACACATTAAAACAAAATTTCAGAACACTATCAATAAAATGTTTCGGTTTTATTTTTTTCTAGGAGTAAGAAATTGGCTTCTATGGATCTATGCTGTTTTGTTATTCATGAAAGTGTTGACCTGGGGGGAATAAAAACAAAAACAAAAACAAACAAACAAACAAAAAAAACCCAAAACAAAAAAAAGGTAGGAATGGCCTGACACAGGGCCATAAGCAAAACATGCCTCAGTGCCCTTCCTTCCCTTTGGTTTTCCCTTCACCTGCAGTTCTCTCCTACCTCCTCCCAGGTACCCCCATTCAGCCCTTCAGGCACGTGTCCTCTTTGCTCCTGATTGAGTAGAAAGCTCACTGTCAGTCCAGGGCTTAGAGTTCGCAAAGTGCTTTCCCATATAAAAACCTGTCCCAAAAGGATGATGGAAGTGCACAAATAAAATGTTTCATGGTAAATTAATGTTGGGAAACCTATGATGAATTTAAACATAAACAGGTTTACCAACATGCTGTTAAGCACTGTGATTTCTTCAAGAGGGACATATAGCACATATATTAGAAAATAGTTTGAGAAAAGCTAAAATTCAATATTCTATTTTACCTTCACTCTGACTAATAGAAACCGGTATTTGTCAATGTGAATTTTCTTATAATGCTGGGGCCAGAAAGAAGTCTTGAGAAAAAATGACTCTATGCAGTTACTTGGTATCTGAATTAATATTTGATTTATTACATTTGACAAGTTTAAGAAACTTAGCTTTCTGTTAATCATTCAGTTTGATATACAATTATATTTTCCAATCTTTAAATAGTTCAATGAATATTTTCTAAAAACAAGGTCATTTGTTTATATAACGACAGTATAATGTTCAAAATCAGGAAATTAACACTGATATAATACTCCATATATTGGAGCATACCTTTTTTTAATGTGGTGAAATGCTGCACATAATATAAAATTTACAAATTCAATCATTAAAATGTACAAAAAGTATACATTAAAGTATATAATTCAGTTGTATTTAGTATATTTGCCATGCTGTGCAGCCATCAACATACAATTTTTGATATTCTATCAATAAATCTAGTAATAATATAAAAATAAAATCCCTTTTACCTTCTTCAAAATTGTGTTCAATTAGCTCACTTTGAACAGACTAAAATACCTGAAACAATTAATGTCATTTAAAATTTTGTTAATTATATTCTCCTAAATGTTTTATCAGCACTTATAAATTTAATAATTCGATTTTTTAAGGGATTCAAATGTATGACAAGGTATAGTTACAACCTTAACTTGCAAAGCATTTCTATACCCTTAAAACTAATATTTATATAGTGCTTCCTGTATGCCAATACTTATCTAAGTTTTTATATATATTAATTTGTTTAATCCTCCAATCCAATCTCCTGAAGTAGCTAACTATTCTGTCCCTATTTTACAGGTGAGGAAACTGAGGCACAGAGATGTTGAATAACTTGCTCAAAGTCACACAACTAGTATTGGCAGAACTTTTATTAATTTCATACATTTAGCTTATCAGTATAATCAATCAAGATCTCTTAGACATTCCAATACTCCTGACTAACTTAAATTCTCTACTTTCACTTAAATTTCATAAAAGTAATATGCCATATTCTTTTAAGCATTACAAATATCTTAAATAACAAACATATAGATTATTCTGATTTTACCACAAAGTTTTAATACTAAAGGATTGAATTTGATTTTTATTTCTAAGGTTTTCCCAGAGTTACTTCTCAGTCAGAGAACAGAGCCAACAATGGGTGCGCAAGAGCAAAAGGCTAATTAAATTCTGTATTCTTTTCATGTTTTTCTTTAAGCAACAACTCTAACAAGTCTTCCAAATGATGACTTATCATTACGAGTTTTCAAATAAGGTAAGGTGAGGCTCTGAGATATTGAACAACTTGCCCAGAGTCCAGTAGTAGATAAGTAGTGAGCTGGGATGCAAGCTCAGGTTTTCGGCATCCCAAATCCAGGACTTGTTTCCTGCTTAATAATTGGTTCCAAGTCCACCTGCTGTAGTTGCTCAGGCTGAACTTCCTACCTGCCGTGCAACAACTATCTCATGTTGAAATTCTATTCCCTCAATGCATTTTCTCAGTCTGTCTGTGCCTTTGAAAATACTCAGTTACTGTTAGGTCATTTATCCATTCAGTCAGTCACCAAATATTTACTGGATGCCTGTCATATGCTGGGCATTGCTCTTGGGACTTGGGACGTGGTGAGAATGAGAATGAAATATCAATTTATACTGGAGGAAGGGGTTGACTTTTGTTTAAAGAAACCCCTTATAACTATATTTGTCAGGTTTTTCTTCTGAGTAACAGAAACCCAATATAAATTAATTTACATTTAAAATAAATTATTTGTGTAACTGTAAACTCTGTGGATAGGGATCAAGACTTCAGGCATACCCAGATCAGAGGTCCAAAGGATGGCATCATAAAGTCTGCCTCTCCTGCTCGTACACTCTGATTTCACGTGGTCTCTCTCTCCATGTCTCAGTTTTGGCCTCATTCTTTCCTGTTACTGAATACTTCTTCCATGTGGCCAATGACCATGTCTATAGATCTCTTCAGTTTGCATTTTCCTTTCATCTCATGATTTAAGACGAAACAAGAGTGCCTCATCCAAAAGCTCTTGGAGAAGAAATCTGGAGAAAAACATTAATTGGCCACACATTTCTCTGTGTTTGAGCCACATGCTTATCTTTGAATGAATTATTGTGACCAAGGGAAAAGCAATTTGGAATGGTGAGGGGTGGTTTTGAAAGGAAGCATGCTGGACAGACCAACATCCTGGGAAACAAGTATATATTCTCTCTCCTTCGCTCTATCCCTCCTGTCTTCCTTCCTTCAGTAGTTATTGTGAGCCCACTGACTGCTAATTACTGGAAATAGAATCAGATGGAATAAGATCATCATAACCATAATTTAGTACACAAGCAAGGAAGATGGACATCAAACTAGTTAATCATTAAGTTTAATAATTAATTTCAATTGTGACAAATGTTAAGAAGCAGAAGTACAGACATCAACATAATGTATAGTGAAAAAATGGCCTGAAGGGCCATTTGGGCTATGTCTCAAATACAATATTTGAGAAATTTATTGAGATCTAAAGGAAAATCAGTAATTAACTGGAGAAAGAAGGAAATGAAGAGTACACCAGAGATGAGGCAGAGCATCTGAGATGATCAGGTGGGCAGGAATATGGTGCATTTGAAGAACTCGGAGGCTGGCATGGCTGTGTCATACTGAGCATGGGGGAGAGAAACAATAGTTGTAGCTTGGGGGTGAAGACAAGGGACAGATCATTCAGGTTCTTGAAAAATCACAGCAAGTTTTTGTGGCTTTACAGTGACAGTGCCCTACATTTATTAGATTGTATAATCTGAAGGAATGAAATGAATGCTAGGAATATCTGGCTACTAGAAATGTGGAATGGGAAAGCAACAATGTATCAGGAGAGTTGAGGGCACTTGGGTCTGGCAGTTTCATACAACGCTCTATACGGCCGGGAGCTGACCCTGCCTACAAGTATGTTTGGACCTGAGACAGTGACTGCTTTGGGATCCTGTCACCAGCCTGCCTCAGCCCTCAGTACATCCAATTCAGTTCTTAAGGATGAGTGACTTACAACGCTTCTGAAACGTGAAGTCCATCCTGCTTTTGAATTTTGAATAATTTTAGAATGTCTGTTTCTGTCTTCGTACATCCCTTCATCTTTGGTCCCTCGCCAAGCTAACTTCTATTCTTCTAGTCATCCTTTGGACCTCAACTCAACCATCTCTGACTTTTGGAAGCCTTCCCTGATATCCATTTCAGATAAAGATCCACCTGCTATTTAGTTTTTACTGTGCTTATCTTGCATGGCACTTGTCATTACTAATCACACATTTGTGTGATTAAATATGAAGTTATATAACTCATCCCACCAGATTGTAAACTCCTTGTGTGTAAAGACTATGTCTATTTTGAGAACGGCTGTGATACCCATTGCCCAGCAAGCACATAGTAGGTGATCAATAAATATTGATGAATAAAAGAATAATCTCAATTTTTCCATTATATTTAAATCTGGTAATAGTCTAAGATTGTGGTTAGTCTCCAGTTGAAGCCTTGCTTGTTCTGGGGACTCAATGGTATTTGCTGAGATGAATTAAATTAAGAAAAATGAATCATAACTGTTTTTAGAATGCCTGAAACCATGTAATTTTTTATATATAATTTCATTAAGAGATCAAAAGCACAGAACTATCTCCTTTTGAGTTCTTCTCTCTGTGGAGTCACACATTCATGACCTTTGTCCCTGTCTCTGAATCTTCTATGAGAAAGCTGCCTGCCGCTGCAGTCCTGGGAGGGACAGGTCATGTGGAAAGAGGGGATGGAAACTCTGGGCCAAATAACCTCATCTCAGCTGGTAAACACCACTATACTTTATGGCTGAGCTCTTCGCTCTAAAGATCTTAGTCATTTTTATTTATTAGCTGCTTAATGTTAAATGCTTCTCAAAGAAGGAGTATTGAATACATAATACATATTCTTTTTCTCATTTATTAAAGATTTCTTTCATATTTAGTTCCTGTGCCTAATCCTAACTCTTGCAATTTTATGTTCTCCTTTAACCTTCAGTTTCCTCTTAAATAAACACGTCCAGGCCTCCAGCAGTAGCTAGTTAGAACTGTTGTCTGTCTACTAGGAGATGAGATCTCAGTGATACTAAAATATTCGTGGCATTTGGACTCATAACTGTTGTACTGTTCTAGAAGGGGAATCTTGACGATGAGTTGACATAGCTCCATCAGCAAACATCCCACCGGATGTTTTCTTAAGCATTCTGAACAAAGTTCAGCTGCCCTTTGGGAAAGAACACACATTTCTTTCTAATTTATAATTTTTGGAATGATACCAACCAAAAAAAAAAAAATCTGTAGTGTTCATTGGGGGAAAAAAATGTTCAAATATAACAATACTTTGCCTGTCCTTTATTCCAAAGAATCATACAGTTCTTTTCTAAGTATCTGGACAACCAGTTAGTATCATTCTTGAGGAAGCTGAGAAATACTAGTATCATTTTATAGCTGTTTTAGAAGAAACATGAAAGACTTTACTCTTCTGAAATTAAGAGCCTTCCTGGAACAAGATACGCTGCTTGGGGGAATATCTTAATACTTTCAGATCATTTTTAAGAAACAATGCAATGCATTGCTAATTTTAGCTGTGAACTAGGATAATAGAATTGAAGTGCCCTTTAGATTTATTTTTTTCAAATATAGGTTGTCTGCTGGAGTTTGCTTTAAAAGATGCAGGGCCTAGTGATTAAAAAAACTTGGAATAGTCATGTAACTCAATCTCAATGAAGAAAATATTTATGCTTTTTTAATTAAATTTGCACATTTATCTTACATTACTTCAGGTCACTGTGATCTCTAGTGCACTGCAGAATAGGAACAAAATAATAGTTTCTGGCTATAGTCCCTTTCCAGCAGTATCACTGAAATCTAGTGGTCTAAATATTTTCCTTCAGTTTAAGTAGTGATTGGTTATTCCCATCTTGAGTGGCTAAGGAATTCCTCTTTGTCCCTGTATGGATTCCCTTTCCCTGAACCAATACCATTAAAAAAAAATTATAGTTGCTTCACCTGCCACTGTGCTGATATCTGCTCCAGCCAGGACCCTGATGATGTGTAGCCATTAGGCTTAAACATTCCCATGCTTAGGAAGGAGAAAATGGTGGCTTGGGAACCCAATGAAAAAAATCATAAAATACATCACACATTCAATACATGTGCCTCAATTAAAAATAAAATATATCATGCATGCAAAAGTGAATAAGTGAATGTAATGTACCTGTATGTATAAACAATGATACTAAAATGAACACTTATGAGGCCACTATGATAGACTGAGTTATGTACCCTAGTATGCTGGTTTGAATCTATTATGTCCCCACAAAAGCCAATCTTGTGGGGGAAGACTTATCAGCCTTTTGATTAGGGTGGAAATTTTTTTTTAATTTTTTTTTAATTAAATTGAGTTTTATTGAAATACATTCACACACCATACAATCATCCATGGTATACAATCCATTGTCCACAGTATGATAACATAGTTATGCGTTCATCACCACAATCTATCTCTGAACATTTTCCTTACATCAGAAAGAACCAGAACAAGAATAAAAAATAAAAGTGAAAAAAGAACACCCAAATCATCCCCCCATCCTACCCCATTTGTCCTTTAGTTTTTATTCCCATTTTTCTACTCATCCATACACTAGATAAAGGGGGTGTGATCCACAAGGTCTTCACAATCACACTGTCACCCCTTGTAATCTACATTATTATATAATTGTCTTCAGGAGTCCAGACTGCTGGGTTGGAGTTTGGTAGTTTCAGGTATTTACTTCTAGCTATTCCAATACATTAAAACCTAAGACGTGTTATCTATATAGTGCATAAGAATGTCCACCAGAGTGACCTCTTAACTCCATTTGAAATCTCTCAGCCACTGAAACTATTTCGTCTCATTTTGCATCCCCCTTTTGGGCAAGAAGATACTCTCAGTCTCACGATGCCGGGTCCAGATTCATCCCTGGGAGTCATATTCTGCATTGCCAGGGAGATTTACAACCCTGGGAGTCAGGTCCCACGTAGGGGGGAGGGCAGCGAGTTCACCTGTTGAGATGGCTCAGTTAGAGAGAGAGAGGGCCACATCTGAGCAACAAAGAGGTACTCAGGGGGAGACTCTTAGGCACAATTATATGCAAGTTTAGCCTCTCCTTTGCAGTAACGAGCTTCATAAGGGCATGTCCCATGATCGAGGGTTCAGCACATCAAACCGCCAGTCCCAATGTTTGTGACAACATCAACACCAGTCCAGGTGAGGAAGTCCAACACATCCGCACCTTCCCCCAGATCCTCGGGGCTGGGGAGGGGGAAGCTGTAAATATATTTGTTATTATCTGCCCAAATTACTCTGGGATGTGTCACTATTTCACTCCAGCCTATACTAACCTACCGTATCTCACTTCCTATTCAAAGTTCCATGCAATTGTGGTGTTTGAACAGATCGACTGTAGAGTTGTATAGGGTGGAAATTTTGATTGGGTTGTTTCCATGGAGATGTGACCCACCCAACTATAGGTGTAAACTTTTGATTAGATCATTTCCATGGAAGTGTGGCCTCACCTATCTTAATTATATCATTGGAGTCCTTTAAGAGAGCTCATGGAGAGTCACTCAGAGAAGCTGAGAGAGACAGCTTGGAGAGAAGCTAAGAGCCAACACAGACCCAGATGCTTGGAGATGCAGATAGAAAGATTTTTGGGGATGCTAAGCTAAGAGCTAAAGCCCAGAGTTTGCCCGGGACAAGCTAAGAGAGGGCTCCCAGACACTTAGAGAGAAATGCCCCCAGAGAACCAAGATAAGAGAGAGAAGCTAAGAAACAGAAGCCCAGAGACAATTTTGGAGAAAGCCATTTTGAAACCAGGACCCAGGAGCAAAGGACCAGCAGATGCCAGCCACATGCCTTCCCAGCTGACAGAGGTGTTCCAGACACCATCAGCCTTCCTTCAGTGAAGGTATCCTACTGTTGATGCCTTAGTTTGGACACTTTTATGGACTTAGGACTGTAAATTTGTAACCTAATAAATCCCTTTTATAACAGCCAATCCATTTCTGGTATTTTGCCTAATGGCAGCTCTAGCAAATCAGAATATCTAGGGGGTGGGAAAAAACCTGTGGTCTCAATTTTTATGCCATTCCTGGGGTGTGAACACATTGTAAAGAAAACCTTTTGAAGATGTTATTTTTAGTTAAATTGTGGGTAACTAAATCAGGAAATTGGTCTTAATTCTTTTACTGGGGAAATTGATGGGGAAGAGGTGAAAGCCAGAAGTCAGTGGGAAAGGACATCAATATGTGATGGGAAAGCCAAGGAACCCAAGGATTGCCAGCCAGCTAGAATGCTGCCAGCCCTGGGAGGAAGCACACCTTCCAGCCTTTGCAACCAGAAGCCAATAAATTCCCACTGATTAAGCCAACCCATTGTGTGGTATTTATCATAACCTGGAAACTATGACATCCAGCAACCGTCTTAGGGAATAGAATCTTGCTAACATCTTTGAATCCCTCTGTCTGCCCTTATCTTACCTGTCCTCCCCAGTAGAGTTAATAACCACCAGCCTGAATTTTGCATTGTCATTTCCTTGCCTTTTAAATTTTATACACACGCACACACACACACACACACACACACATACACAAAAAGAATATGGTGTTTAGTTTTGCCCAGTTTTGAACTTTACATATGTGGAATCATGATGTATTTGTTCTTTTGTGACTTGTTTTATTGCTTATTGTATGTTTTTGAGATTCACTCACATTGGTATGTATAGCTGAAGTTTATTCATTTTCACTGCCATATAGTCTTTTATTATATGGGTTTGCACTTTAAAGATCCTTTATGCTCTTCATGGACTTTTGGGTTGTCAGAAGTATTTGTTCATTAGTTATTATTGACCAAAACTTAAGTACACTTTATTTTTAAATAATTACAAACTTACAGAACAGTTGTAAACATAATACAAACCTCATACAGAAAACTCTAAACTACCCCTTCTTCCTCCCCCCAGATACCCAGATCCACCAATTTTAACATTTGCCACCTTTGCTGTATCATTATCATCCATCCATCTACCTATCTATCTACCTGCCATCTGTTTATCTATTTTCTGAGCATTTGAGAACAAGTTGCATACATCATACTACTTGAACACATAATACTTCCATGTAGATTTCCTACGAACAAAGTAATTCATTTACATAATCACCATAAGTACAGTTATCAAGTTCAAGAAATTTAACATTGATATAAAGCTTACATTCTATATTCTAAATTTTTCTTCTGTCCCAATAATATTCCTTTGAGACTTTTCTCCTCCATTCTTAGATCCCATCCAGTATCATGTATTGCATTTAATTGTCACTTTTCTCTTTAGTTTGTCAGAATTTTTATTAAAATGAATGCTGCTATTGTGAAGATTCTTGTTCTGTATAATTATGTGTAAATATGTGCAAGTTTCTCTAGGATATATGCCTTAGGAGTGAAACAGCTGTTGTAGAATATATATAATTTCATTTCAACATTGCTAGGTAAAACCTAACTGTTTTCCTAAGTAGTTGACCCTGCTTTTATACTTGCCAACATGAAGGAGAACTCCTTGTGATTTGTACTTTCATTAACATTTGGTCTGACATTTTTAATTTTTGCACATTAGGTTAGTGTGAAATATCTCATTAGTAGCAAGGTTGAATATGCTTTTATATGTTATTGCCTTTCCAGTGAAATGTCTGCTGTGTCCTTGTTTATTTTTCTTTTGAGTTATCTTTTACTTATACTTCTATAGTTTGTATATTTAGAGTCTTGTTTAAGATATTATTCCTTAACTGCAAGATTATAAAGTTATTTCTTCTATAAGTTTTTCTAAAAGTTTTAAAGTTTTGTCGTTCAAATTTAAGCCCTTAATTCATGTGGAATTGGTTTGTGTATATTGTGTGGTAGATACACATTTCCATTTTTCTCCATCAGGATCCCCCATTATTTCCTACCACTTATTGAATATAGTCCTTCCTTTCACCATTTCTCTGCAATATATCTCTGCCCTGCATCGGTTTCTATGGTTTTTGTATCATTTCTGGGCTCTGTATTCTGTTCTGTTAGAAAATTTGTCCAATACTCTGTCACGTTCACACCTTCTTGTTCACGATAGCTTTAAATAGTGTTGATACATAATAAGTCATTTCAGCCTAATTCTTCAGGAATGTTTTGGCTCTTCTTGGCCCTTTGATCTTTCATATAGATTTCACATTAAAAAAATCCTATTGGGATTTTAATTGGATTTTACATGAAGTTGAATTGATTTAAATAGAATTGATATCTTTAAGCTGTTGTGTCCCATCCTATGATAAGGCTATATCTTTCCATTTATTTAGGATTCCTTAAAAGCTTTTTTAAAGAATAGTCTTGCACATCATTTGCTAGATTTGTTCTTAAGTGCTTTATATTTTTAGTTGCTATTGCAAAATGTTTTTAAAAGGATTTTCTTGTCTAACATTTTCTCTCTGATATAAAGAAATATATGGAATCTCATGCATTACTTATATATATATATACCTTGCTAAATATCCAATTAATTCTAATTTATTAATTTTAATAAATTAATTATTTGTCCAATTAGAATTTTGAGTTTCCTATGTAGACAATCATAGACGATGGAAATAATGACAGTATTGTTTATTCCCTTCTAATCCTCATACATTTAATTTATTTTTTATATTCTGTATAATGTAACAGTATTTTGTATTGTATAGGCTAGGAGATGATCTTTCTTGCTAACAAAAATCACATGAGTTTTTAAAAATAAGATGAACCAAATTTTCAAGGCTATGATATGGTGTTCAGGAGAAAAATTTAAACCACTGATCAGAATTTTTAAATTATAGGATTTAATTTTCTGAAGAGTAAACTTAGCGAGTGAAACTTTTATAGAGTCTTAGATAGGATCCAGGTATTCTTAGGGTTTGGGGGAATACTGTTGACTTGGGCTTATCATACTGTGGCCATGTAGCATATCTAGCTGAAGCTTCCATAGGAGTAACCTTCAGGACAGCTTCTTGACTCTTGAATTCTCTTAGCCACTGAAATCTTATTTTGTGCTAGCTAAGTCCCAAAACCCAGAGACAATAGGCTCTTCAAGAACATCAACCAGATGTGTCCCCTTTTCCCATAATGTATGTTGACACCCCTTTTCAACATGAACAAGTTAGGGTGGTCACTGCCTAGACATCCCTGAAGATTGGGAAAGTGATTAAACTAGAGGAAGGGGTAGCAACAGACAAGCTGGAATTTAACAAAGTTTATGAATTCTGAATCTCTATGTAATTCTCCTCTTCTTAGTTGCCGGGGTATTAGAATAACTAGAAGGAAATAATTAAAATAGTGGAACTGGAACCCATAGCATCCTTTGAAATTTGTTCTATATCTACTTGTTAAATTATAATTTGAAAGTTGCCACCTTTTAATATATATATGTTATATTGCACAATAAGGAAATAACTGAAACTGTGGTACTATAATTCATAATATTTTTGGAAATTTCCTATATAATTACCTGTTAACTCATACTTTGAAAGATAATTACCTGTTTTACATGTTATATTTCACAATAAGGAAATAACTGAAAATGTGGAATTGTAACCCATAACATTCTTTGAAATTTGCTCTCCAACTACTTGTTAAATTGCACTTCAAAAGTTATCACTTCTAGGTATATATGTTATATTCCACAATAAAAAAAATGATACAAATTGTTATAGGATTATTCAGTGTTCTCTCTCTTTATATGATAATTTGTACTTGTTTATCTAGGAATTTGTTTATGTCAGTTAAAATTTCAGATTCTGGGAAGATGGTGGCATAGAAAGAAGTGGAAGACTTAGTCTCCCCCAGAACAATTCATGAATGAACAAAAAACCAGTAAATAACCTGGAATGGTAGCGGGGAGACAGATGTGACTGTACACTCAACATCCACCGACATGAATTGGGAGGAATGCCCAAGATCACAGCATAAAATCTGTAAGTAAAATTGCGGACCTGAGCTGAGAGCCGAGAACCTAGAGCCGGGAGCCCCTCCCTCATGGAAGCCGCGCTGTGCACTTTCTCAGCCCAGCTCCAAGTGAGCTTTTAATAATAACTGCTCAATACAGACAGCGAATCCTCAACAAGCAGACAGAGGCTTTTGGTGACAACTGACCTTGGGAGAATCGGGGGAAATATTTTGTCTCTCGCTCTCTCTCTCTCTGGAGAAAACCTCAGCTGCTCTCAGCCCACAAGGCGTTGCAGTAAAGACAGCCTCACACATTCTGCATTCTGAAACGAGCTGAGAGACCCGCGGCACAGCCAAGCGGCCCAGGGCTTCCCTAGAGGGATGGCGCACACTGATGACGTAGCACAGCATCCCCCTCAGCTGAAGGAGGATCGCGGCTGGGAGGGGGGATCCGCTCGGAGAACCCAGGGGTGCTACGCCAAGTCCGGCAGTTTATGGGACACCAAGAGAGAGCTGCCCTTCCTCCCTGGCCACCTGTGCGCGTGCCCCACATTCAGGGCGGGTGACTCTAGTGGTGTGCCCAGGCTGAGCTCTCCAACTGAACACACAAGAATTATTTCCCCTCACTACATGAGAACTGACTGGAAGGATATAGGTGACTCACAGATGCCATCTGCTGGTTACTTAGAGAAAGTGTACGTCACCAAACTGTGTCTCTGAAAAATTAGATCAATATCCCTTTTTTTTTAATACAACTTGAAAGAACCCTATCAATCAAAACAAATGCCAAGAGGCCAAAAACAACAGAAAATCTTAATGCATATGATAAAACCAGATGATATGGAGAATCCAGCTCCAAACATACAAATCAAGATTTCAGAAGAAACATTATATCTCGCAAATTTAATTAAAGAACTACAATCAAAGAACGAAAACATGGCAAAGGATTTAAAGGGCATCAAGAGGACCATGGCCCAGGATATAAGCGCCATAAAAAAGACCCTAGAAGAGCATAAAGAAGATATTGCAAGAGTAAATTAAAAAATAGAAGATCTTATGGAAATAAAAGAAACTGTTGGCCAAATTAAAAAGACTCTGGATATTCACAATACAAGACTAGAGGAAGCCGAACAACATCTCAGTGTCCTAGAAATCCACAGAACAGAAAATGAAAGAACAAAAGAAAGAATGGAGAAAAAAATTGAAAAAATCGCAGTGGATCTCAGGGATACGATAGATAAAATAAAACGTCCAAACTTAAGACTCATTGGTGTTCTAGAAGGGGAAGAGAAAGGTAAAGGTCTAGAAAGAGTATTCAAAGAAATTGTTGGGGAAAACTTCCCCAACCTTCTACACAATATAAACACACAAAGCATAAATGCCCAGTGAACTCCAAATAGAATAAATCCAAATAAACCCACCCCAAGACATATTCTGATCAGATTCTGAAATACTGAAGAGAAGGAGCAAGTTCTGAAAGCAGCAAGACAAAAACAATTCACCACATACAAAGGAAACAATATGAGACTAAGTAGTGACTACTCAGTAGCCACTATGGAGGAGAGAAGGCAGTGGCATGACATATTTAAAATTCTGAGAGAGAAAAATTTCCAGCCAAGAATCCTTTATCCAGCAAAACTCTCCTTCAAATTTGAGGGAGAGCTTAAATTTTTCACAAACAAATGCTGAGAGACTTTGCCAATAAAAGACCTGCCCTACTTCAGATTCTAAAGGAAGCCCTACCAACAGAGAGACAAAGAAAGGAGAAAGAGATATAGAGAATTTTAACAGACATATATAGTACCTTATATCCCAAATCACCAGGACATTCATTTTTCTCTAGTGATCACAGATCTTTCTCCAGAAGGGACCATAAGCTGGGACATAAAACAAGCCTCAAGAAATTAGAAAAAAAAAATTGAATATACTCAAAGAACATTCTCCAAACACAATGGAATACAAATAGAAGTCAGTAATTTTTGAACTATAACTCCACTACATGATAAAAAAATACACAAACTCTAAGGACAAATCAGTGTTTTTGAACTCAATGTAAAATATGTAATTTTAGACAACTATATAAAGGTGGGGAATGAAGGAGTATAGGAACATAGTTTATGTGCCCTATTGAAGTGAAGGTGGTATCAAAGAAAAACAAGACTGATAGGGATTTAAGAGGTTAATTTTAAGCCCCACAGTAAACACAAAGAAATTGTCAGAGAATATAACCATAGAGCTGAAATTAGAGTTTGGGTTAAGAGAAATGGGGTAAGGGGCAATGGGAAGTTAAGAAAGGAGTGTAGGGTTGCTGTTTGAGGTGAAGGGAAATTTCTAGCAATGGATGGTGGGAAAGAGCATAACATCATTCTAAATGTGATTAATCCCACTAATGGAAGGCTAGGGAGGGGGTGGAATGGGAAGATTTAGGCTATATATATGTTTCCACAATTGAAAAAAGGAAAAAAAAAAAAGACAGTCTAACTAGACGACAATTGAATGCTAAGGATGAACTTGGATGGGATTGGAGGGTGGAGGACAGGTGGCTCGAAGGGACACAGCTGAGACATAAGGAAAAGGAAATATAGAATGTAAGCATTGTATCATTGTTGAATCTCTCATACTTCTTAGCTGCGCTTAATGGAATTACATAAAACAATGTTCTTGTTTGTGGGAAGTACATACATGGATTATAGTGTATGTTCAAGGATGTGTGCAGCTAACTCTCATATGTTCAGAAGACAGAGAAATATGTGATGGATGATAGATAGGGAGGGAAAGAAATAGTGATGTGACAGCATGTTAAAGTTGGTGGATTGAGCTATCGGGGGAGGGGAGTCAGGGTATGATGGAATTCTGTGTATGGGGCTAGTATTGTTTTTGCAACTATTCATGTAACTTTGAATTTATTTCAAAATAAAATTTAAAAAAATTTCAATATATTACCTACGAGTTGTTTAAAATAGTATCTTTTTTATCTCTGCTACATCTCTAATTGTGCCTTCTTTAACATTATTTTTAAAAAATCCCCATCTTTTTTCCTAGATAAATCTTTCTAAAAATTTGTCTGTTTTACTATTCAGTCTCTCTTTAATTTTGTTAATTATTTGTTTTTATTTTATTAGCTTCTACTCTTCTAAAAAATTAATTTCCTCCCTTCTTTTTCCTTGAATTTATTCTGTTTCATTTTAACTTCTTTATTTGGATGGTGGCTTATTTATTTTTGTCTTTTTAAACAAAAGCATGTCCACTGTAATATTTTCTTTATGTTTCTTTGGTTCTAATTCACAGGTTTGTAATGAAATAATGCCAATTTTTAAAGTATTCTCTAATTTACACTACTGTTTCCTATTGGACACATAAATATTCATATTTTAAAAAGTAATCTTGGTTTTTATTTATAACTACTGGTTTTGGATAGATAAATATGTTTGTACCAGAAGATGTTTGAAGTCTGTTGTAAGATGCTATATGGGTTTGGGCATTGTGAATTTATATATAATACATATTTTATTTATGCTAGCAAAGAATATTCATTTTGGAATGGTTGAGTACAGTATTCTGCATATATCCTTTAAAGCAATCTTGTTAATTTTGTTCACATTATCTGTAGTCTTACTTGATTTCTTTTGTCTGCTTGATAAATCAGTATGCAGAGAGGCGTATTAAAATATTCTACTTTCTTAGTTGATTTACCAATTACTTACACAGATATATCAATATTTTAATTTTATATTTTGAAAGTTTCATGATGAGTGAAGTCAAATTTAGAACTGTCATATCATCCTGATGAATTAAAGAATTTATCAATATGTGATAAGCCTTTTTATTACTAATATTTATTTATGCTTTAAAATTGATTTGTGTTGTTAATATAGTTAAATTAGCCTTGTTTTGATTTATATTTGCACAATTTATGTCTCTTCATTTTCAAATTTTAAACATTCAACTTTTGTAAACAATACAAAATTGGATTTTGTTTATGATCCTAACAATCCTTTTTTTAAAGAAGAAAACATTTTTTATTTATAATTATTGTGATTACAGATATATTTGGATTAATTTCTACCATCTCATATTCTGCTTTCTATTTGTCCACTTCTACTCTAATCTTTTTTTCTTTTGAGCCTTGTTTTGGATTGATTGATATTTGCTCTTCCTACATTTTATCATTTCTCTGATAATTCTGGAGATTTAAGCTATTTTTCTATAGTTTTAATGGTTACTCTAGGAATTTTAAAGTACTTGAGTAACCTAATAAATTTTAAAGTTAATAAATATCTTTATTCTTCTGAATAAATCAAATAGTTTAGAGCATTTTAATTCCAGTCACCCACATCAGGTAGTGACATATTCTTCGGTCTGTACAACCTTGAATTTGTAATCCACAAATGATTCATTGTTGTTAATTTTTCATGGACCTCTGTTAAATATTATTAATATGTTTATTTACAATTTTCTTTTCTTACCATTGTTATATCTCAGAACTTTGTCCTTAAGTACATCCTTTAAAAGTTACTTTAATGAGTATCTTTGTTTAATATAACCTCTTGGTTTTTGTTGGCATGCAGATGTCTTTATTTTGACCTCATTCTTAAAAGATCCCTGGATATAGAATTCTAAATGCTGATGACTTCTGTTTTGCTGTACTTTGAATGTTGTTGTATTGACCTTTAGATTTCATTGTTGATGTTGACAAGTCAGCTGCCAATCTCACTGATGTTCCTTTGTTGGTAATCTGTCTATCACCCTTGATTGCTTTTAAGATTTTTCTCTTTGTCTTTGGGGTACTGAATCTTGACTGTGAAATGCTTAGGTATAAATTTATTTTTAATCATCATTCTTGGTGTTCATTGGTCTTCTTAAATCTGAGAATTGGTCTCTTTCATCTTTTCTGGAAAATGTTAAGCAGACATAACTTCAAATATTGTTTCTTTTCCATTCTTTCTCTCTCTGTGCTTCTTAATTCATCTATCCAATCTACTCTCCATGTCAGTTAACATCTCATTCAAAATTTTCATCATTTTGCCCCTCTAAACTGAATTATGAGTAATTGCTTCAGATCTGTCTTCCAGTTCACTTAGTCTCTCAATAGCTTTGTTTAAGCCAATGGTTAACTTATTCATGCAATTTCTTGTTTTAATTATTTTGTTTTTAATAGAAGTTCTAATTGCTTCTTTTTCAAATATGTTCAATTTAATTTTTATTCTCATTAATCATTCTTCCTTTTACTTTTAGGCCATTTAAGGAAAACTATTTGATGTGTATCTCATGATTCTGATTTTTTTTTCAAGTCTGAATTCACAGTTTGTATTTCTGCTGACTATAACTAATTGTGGCTTGTTTTATCATATTTTTAGTGACTTTTATTGAGGGCTCATATGTTCCTTACAACTTAATCATGTGAAATTTCCATGAAATCTGGCTTCAAAGTACATACTCTTCCAGAGAGTATTTGCATTTGCTTTTGTGAGGCTTAGTGTTTTTTTTTCCATGTGGTTACTGTGAATTCATACACCAAAATCTTGTGAATGTGCTATCATGGGTAGAAATTCTTAGAGGAGAATTTGTGTCCCCCTCCCCCACCCCCACCCTGGTGTACTCATAACGGAAGCCAAGGCAGGCATGTGTCTCTACTGTCGTTCTCCGTATGCTTGTTTGTCTATTTTTAAAATTCATCCACTGAGACTATTACCTTTTTGGAGGAGTCCTTTATTTCAGCATTTTCAGTTTTGTTGTACCAGGAGCAATGTCTGTGGCTTTCTAGTCTGCCATATTGTTAGAAATATAAATCCAAGGTGGCTCATTCCTTTTTAACTTCCTGTACTATGTCCAATATTAAGCAAAAGAAACTTTGTGTTTTCCAGTTTCTTCTAGCTTGTTATTTATACCCTTTCTGTCATCTCCCCTTTTTTAAGAACCTAACAGATTTGGAGCTTCAGCCAGAAGAAAATGTGAGTCATATGGCCTCTTGCTGGCTTCAGATTCTTCTTTCCTACATCCCCCAACTAGTGGTCTCAGACTATTTTGTTACACCATGATTCTCTCTCTCCTGAGATTTAGTTCTTTATGGTCCTTGATTTATATATTCATTTACTTTTCCATAGGCCCTGAGGTAATTAAAAACCTGCCTGGATTCTTTCTATTTACTAGACAATAATGTATTCATTCAATATTTGCAATTTAGCTCTGGGATTCTTATTACAAGAAAAAAACTACCCTAAGGCAGGCATTTTCATGGCCTGCAAGGTGCTACTTGATCTGGCTCCTGCTACCTCTCTGAACTCATCTTTCACTGCTTGCCCCTCTGCTCATTCTGCTCCCACCACATTGTCCTTCCTGCTCTTTCTAGACCACACCAGCTTGTTTCTGACCCAGGGCCTTTGCACTGACTGCTGCCCAGGCTTCCTTTGCACCGTCTCAAGACTCACTGCCTCCCTTCAGTTTGTGCCTTTGTCACAGTTACCTCTTCAAAGATTCCTTCCCTGATCCTCAAAACTCTTTAAAATAGCACCCTCTTTATTTCTTCATATTTTACCCTACCTTATTTTCCTTCATATGATATTATGTTTTGATGTCTGGATTGGTTTATTATCTGACTCCTCTACTATAAATGTAAGTGCTAAGAGGGCAACACTTTGGTTTGTTTTGTTTGGCATTGTATCTATGGTTCTAGCATAACACATGACACAATGTGGGCACTCCATACACATTCATTGACTGAAGGAATGAGTGGTCATATAGTAAACTTAAATACCTGATAAAACTCCCCAAATTCTATCGGAGCATGACTTAGTAGTTCTGTGCTAGAACTGAAGTGGATTTGTGTAAGTCACGTGGCTTTTCACATGACCAGATTGTCAAGAGAATAAATACTTTTCCTAATAATATCTAACTTAATAAGAATATGTACTTAAATAAAATTTTAATTCAGTGTGCCATTATGATGCTTACACTTCTGCTATGAACTCAGGCACTGTGCTAAGTAGGCTGTTTAACAGATGAGGATACTGTGTTAGAGAATTGAAACTTATACATGGAGAAAGCTTGATGTGGATACAAGCAGAAAGATGCTAGAGCACCAGTCCTTAATCACAGCCAACACCCGTTCCTGATCCAGGGGGTCAGACTACTTAAAGTCACCAGTCTTGAAAAGGTTTTCCATAGACAGGTGGGCAAAGAAAATCTGCGGTGACTGGAGTCGTGGGCAGTAGGAACTAGGTCATTCCCTAGGGTATAGAAAATAGCTCTTGATCCTCAGACTCAGGTTGTCAGTGCAGGAAGGCTGACTTTATCCAATTTTCCTCAATTCAGAGGAAATTTTAGTCCTATATAGCATATTTATTATTAAACTACTAAATATTTATTGGTGATCATGCTAGCTGTTCTTTGTATTTTATTATTTTGAATCATGTTTTATAAACCATTCTAGTATCAAACCAAGGCAGAATTACAATTTGGTGACAAATATGTTTTTCTCTGGCTTTTATTCCCACTAACAAGCTAAATGGCAATCCAGCTTCTCTTTCAGTGTCTCTGCACCCCAAATTATTTCTGGGAGGCTCCAGGGATGTCTCATAGGTGCCCACAAATAGACCATTGCTGTGTGGCAGGGGCCATTTTCCTTCCCAACTACCCTTCCTTCTCCAGGCCTCAAGTACCCACAGATCCTCACGAGAGCAACTCACTGTGCCTCCTCTGGGTGGGCCGACACAGAGAGCTGATGTTCGTCCCACGGTCAGAGGTTCCCAGGGTCCTACAAGCCCCTGCTGTGCTCTACCTGTGCCAGTGACAAGCTGCGTCCTCCAGAGATCCTGCTGTCCAGGGTCATGATATGTTATCTACAAAAGGGAAAACATTGCTTTCTCCTTCCTTATATACTCTGATAGTAAACAAAGAGGTCTCACAAGGATTTGGAGATTGAACATCTTTTGATTCTTGTTCTGTTTGCTAATTATTTAAAGCATGGGACCAAGCTATTTTCCTTATGCCAGGGACACCTGTGCATGAAGAGGGTGGGAGGGGGCAGAGGGCAGGGAGGTGAGTGTGGGAAGGGGCTTTGGGCAGGGAGGTGAATGGTGTTTGGACAGGAGCTGCAGGGGTAGTTTGTTGGGGCCCTCCATACATGGTAGATGTTACATGAGAGACACCATACTGTTTTCAAAGAGGCCTGCCCCTCAGATGACTGACGCATTGTTATAGGCCAACCTCAAATGCCTGAATTTTTCTTCTCTAGAATGAGATCTTTCCCAGGGAGTGCTTTTTTCTACCAGACAAACAGCTTCCCTGGGCCCACGCTAGAAGTTCTCCCTTCATACTCAAGTGTGGTCTCAATCCCAGGCTGGTGATCTGGGTATAAATTAAGCCAGAGCCTTCTGAATAATATCAATTTGGTATTTTGTAACTTTACTGATACCCGTATTTTAATACAACACTTTATCTGACTTTTTGCCTCATTACTTTGTTCATTGGCTTTCCATTTAAATACAAATATTTTCAAAATTATTCATAAATTTCCCTACTAAAGCATATTTCATTTATTTAACTGGCCTTATCCTCTACCCCCGTACTTTAAATGTAATTAAGCTCCTCTTTCTTCCATTTGTTAGTGATTTGTTCTTATTTAAAACACTATTTCTCTTGTTTTGTTAATTTCCTGTTTTCTATTTATATATTTTCTAGTTGATTGTGGTTTCATACTTTGAAATTTGAAATTTGAATTTTTTGATGCCTGTTTCTTTATTTTCCTTTTATTTCCTTCATTTGAGAGATTTTTGAAATTTGAATTTTTTGATGCCTGTTTCTTTATTTTCCTTTTATTTCCTTCATTTGAGAGATTTTTCTGCTGACATGCATTTCTTTTTTCAACGTTGTTAAGACTTTCTTTGGTGATATTGCTCCTTGGCTTTTTTCATACATTTAAAATTAATTGAATAAGGATTTTGCTAAAAATATTATATTTCTCTTTACACATATTTTAACTTTTATTTAAACTTAATGTGAAGTTTTATAAGAATTGATTAATCTACTCTGTATCCCTCAAATGAAAAAAAAAAAAAAAAAACGACAATGATCCTTGTAGTCCAGGTAAATGAAGTCTGGTCAAATGATATTCAAATTGTGGCTCAAAAAATATTGGCTGTCACCCTAGAGACCAACATCATGGATCCCAGAGAAAAGAGGTGAATCCCTAATATAAGATAAATTGGCTTGAACTGATAGAAATACAAATGATTTCATCTTTGTTCCCACTTTAATATCAGAGTTCAGCAGCAAAACTCCTTTTTTAAAATTATCACATTTATCTGAGGAATTTGAAGTGCTGTCAGAACAAATCTTAGACATTGGTAAGATGTATCAGTGGAACCAGCATTCTGAAGGCAGTGATGTTGTGTGTGTGTGTGTGTGTGTGTGTGTGTGTGAATATGGTAGGAAGAAATCTAAGCTACTTTTAAAAAAAAAATTCTGCAATGTATTGAGCTTCATGTATGTGCCGAGAATTGTGTAAATATCTTATCTGTGTGTTTGAAATTGTGTAAAGTGGTTTAGAATTCTGTCTTTAAAACAGGCATTCTTCCAGCAACATAGAATGCACTTATTCCTGTACGTGCTGGGTTTTGTAAGGTGTTTGTTTTTTACCTTTGTTAAGCTGTCTGTACTCTGACTTTAACATTGGAGAAGTGGGACAGTACAAGCCATCCCTGCAAAGGTCTTAGGGCTGGTTGATCAGTCCATCCAATTCATCCAGAGGAGTGTGCCTAACACTCTTATTTACTCACGGCATTGTCTTACCTTGATGACCAGTCTTGAGTTGCTCCTCTATCTACTTCTGCCAGCCCTGCTCACCATGCCTCTTTCCTGCTCTCTTTGAAGCCTGTCCCTCTTAACCATTTGCCATTGGTCTTCTAGGTCCATCTTCACTCATCACCCGCTCCTCTTCCCTCAGTCTCATCTTTTCTCTTTCTCCTTTGCCTGGGCCTGTCCATCATTCAATTCCAATAGTTTTTCCTTTCCCCAGGAAGGAACGAGAGAGACTTCAAATCCAAGGAGGGTTGGAGAAAATGGAGGAAGCCAATTAGGAAAACACTGGCAGGTTCAATCTCAGTGCCAAGCCTGCACAGGACAAACAGACATTTGACGTAAACAACACCTGTCTCTTGGAGGACACCTGTGCATTATTTTATTGAAGAGAACCTCTGTCTCTTATCTCATTCTTGAGCACAGTGAAAAGTGTCTCCTTTGCTGTCAAGGCTTTTTAAGTGCAAATCCTAGAGGGTTTCTGTTCAAGGGTGGGAATAAAAAGGAGGGTAAAACCTCTTACCTGCCATCACTTTGGAAATGAATTTTGACACCTCAAGAAAGCCGTTACAGATGGTGTTAGGCAAATCATAAATGTAAAACCTTAGCATTCTTCTATAGGTTTTGGTTCATAATCCAGTGGTTTAAAATGAAGTTGAGAATGTAGATCTTGATGTATAGAAGGGAAAAGGAGTATCAGATCCCAGTGATGACATTTTCCCAATCCTTCCTTGAGCAGTCATTCGGATGTGTGGTTACTGAGGAACTTGTGGCTTGTGAAAAAATTCTACATTTGGTGCAGACCTCCAGTTGGCTGTCTAAATAATTATTCACTCTAAATCTGCTTAGCTCAGTGACATTTTCAACACTCTCTGCACCCCTTTGTGCTCTGGAGTTAGAAACTTGGGCTGGAAGACTTAATTGTTGATTTGTGTGGTCATTTGAAATATTCCTGGACTTGGGTCATTTGCTTTTGGTGGAGCTCAGATATAAAGTGAAGCTTAAAACTCTGAATTGAAAGAAATGCAAGTGCCATTTTTAAATAGTCTTTGATGATTTCTTAAAAAGACATTTATATGGAACTTTCTGTGTTGGTAAAACATTTGAAATGCAACTGGGAACAATAGCTAAAATCATCACCATTTATTGGGATTTTAGCCTATTTTTATATGACCTTTAGCACATACTCTGGGGTAGTATCTGATTCCCATAACAATGTATTTGACTCTCATTATCTAATTTAAGGAATATCTAAAAATAAAAGTTATATTCTTCAACACAGAGTGATTAAATTATTTCTTTTTCTAGGGGATTATGCACTAGTTCTTTAGAGAACTAGTGAGATATCTTACAAATCTCCATGCTGATGATCTTTAAGATAAATACTTGAAATTCTCCCCAAGAAAATCAACATAAGAAAAGTCATAACATATGCATGCTGTGGAATTACCCTAAAGTGATTGGGATTAACATCATTGAATATTATTGTTGTAGTATCTCATTTGAACCTCCAAGCTAAGACCCATCTAACCCTCATAAAGATATGAGCTCAAGCTTTTAAACTTGTGTTCTTAAACTAGAAATGACCTAAATAATATGAAACATTGTTAAGTGTTCTTAAAGCTAATTCATTCCCGTGGTTGTAGACCCATCATAGGTAGGATGTTTTGGTGAGTAAGGTCTTAACTTGAGTTGAGATGTGACCCACCTCATTCAGGGTGGATCTTAATTCTCTTACTGGAGGCCTTTATAAAAGGATGAAATTCAGAGAAAGACACAGAGAGAAGGCCATGGAAGCAAGCTGAAAGGCAACGAAACCCAGAAGAGAAGGGAGAGACCAGCAGATGTCACTATGCATTTGCCATCTTATGAGGGAATCCAGGATCACCGGCAGTCTATCTTCCAGAAGAAGGCATCATTTTGATGATGCCTTGATTTGGACATTTACACAGCCTCAGAACTGTAAGCTTGTATATTGCATTTTGGCAGCCTAGCTGACTAAAACAGCCTCCCTCAAGAAGTGAGATTTAAACTGAAGTGAGAAAGAGGAATTAGCCAGGTAAAGTGGGGCATTCAAAGCAGAGTGAACAGCAAATTCAAAGCCTTGAGGCAGAAGAAAGTTTGTTTTATTGGAGGAGAGGAAAGGCCAATGTTACCAAGGTCTGGTAAATAGGAGACCAAGATGAAGGAAGAGAAATAATCGAGGGTACATTCATGCAGACTTTTATAGGCTTTTATATGTAGATGATGATTTTTGTTCTATATCCAAAGGTTTTTTTTTCTTTGCCCTTTTATTTTTATTAGAAAAGTTGTAGGTTTACCAAAAAATCGTGCAGGAAATACAGTTCCCATATTCTCCCTCTGCACCCCTGCCATTATTAATAACTTGCATTAGTGCGGTACATTTGTTACAATTGATGAAAGGATATTATTGTGCTAGTAATTATAGTCCATGGTTTACTTTAAGGTTCACTATAAATGATCCTATGTGTTTTTAAAAATTTATATTCTAGTAACATATATAGAGCCTAAAATTTCCCCTTTCAAAACACATTCAAATATACAATTCAGTGCTGTTAATTATTTTCACAATGTTTTGCTATCATCACCACCATCCATTACCAAAACATTTCCATCACCCCAAATACAAATTATGTACCATTTAAGCATTAACTCCCCTTTCTCTACCCCCACTCTGCCCCCTGTTAAACTGTATCCTAGTTTCTGACTCCATGCATTTTCTAATTCTAATGATTTCGTATCAGTGAGATCATACAATATTTGTCCTTTTGTGCCTCGCTTATTGCACTCAACATGATGTTTTCAAGGTTCATCAATGTTGTTGCATGTATCAGAACTTCATTCTTTTTATGGCTGAATCATATTGCATTGTATGTACATACCATATTTTGTTTATCCATTCATCAGTTTATGGACACTAAACTAAAGATTGCTTCCATCTTTTAGCAACTGTGAATAATGCAGGTTTTTATTGAGGGGACTGGTGTTCAAAAGGCCATTTTCTCAAATATTATATGGTATTGCATTCAGCATTCCCCAAATTTATTTGATCATGGAAACTTGTTTTGATGAAAAGTTTCCAGGGAGTAGTATCCTTGGAAAACCATTCAGCCAATACTTTAATAAGAGATCCTACACCAACCACAGATTTTGTGTTAGGACTCCGCAGACTGTAAGTGACAGAAAACAGTAAAAGAGACTTTATCAACTCAGATATATTTATCAATATCAGAAATATTCCGAAGTAGGACCAGCAACATAGATGAATTTTTGGCTCAAATCCTATCAAGACTCAGTTTCTCTCCATGTGTCAGCTCTTCCTGTCCCTGTTCTGGATTTATTCTTAGCTCAACAGTGTGGTCCCAGAAGCTCCACTACTTCCCATTATGGTAGCAAGGTGGCTGCATCATTTCCTCACATGCTCCCAGATTAGATTGAATCCCATTATTCAGTGGGAGAAAGAAACCTCTCTCTCAACATTCCCACAATGTATCTTGCGACCTTTAATTGAGTTTTACTCTTCTCTGGGGACCAACCACTCACGCCAAAGTATCAAAATATGTTGATAAGTTTAGGTCTAGTAAACCTGCAACCTCACCTATTTGGATTCCCAAATATAAATCTAGAATGAAAACTGCAAGAGCAACAGTGCTGGGGAGGGTAGAGCAAATTCCAATACAGCATTTTTTGGAACTTCAGCGTTTCAAATTATTTGTATATGTTTTGGGTAATCATGTTGTTATTTCCTGTTGAAGAATAAAAAGAAAATGTAATAAAAGTTTCTAAAATAGCATAATTTGTGAGGACTGAGTAGGAACCAAAAACAAAGTGCTTTTTGTTGCTTCTGGGTGGTCAAAGAGAGTAGAAAAATAATGAACAGTGAAATATGATATTTCTGTTATTACTGCTACTAACAATTCACCTCAATGACTACTGCATGAAAATTGTTCTACCTGGACTACTGAGTAACTAAATAAATGAAGTTATGTGTTTCATTTAAATTATTGGCTGCAGCCCTTCCATTGTGTGCTTCCAAATACATACACCTTTTACTACATCAGACATTTGGCTAAATTTGCTTAGATTCCCACACGAACATTTCTAAAGACTATATATTTGTGTGTATGTGTGTGCATATATATAGATATGTATATGTATATATATAGCAAAAAGTATGCTTTGAGGATTATAAAAGATGGCTATTTTACAGTTAGATCCTTGAATCAAAATGTTTCTCAGTACCTTTAAGATACCAATAAATACCAGAACTTATAAGAGGCAGTGAGTCAACCTCTTGAGCATGTAAAATTAATTTTAGGAGTATGAAAGGAAAAAATGCTCTTCTGGGAGACTGTCAGATGGTCTGAGTGATCAGAATAGATTTAGATAAACTGTGAAGGCTGAATAAAACCTACAGGTCAAGGGAAAGCTAGAACCCTCACAACCTCAATGGCAGCACATTTTTAGTCTTATAGATGTAAAAAAAACCCTTCTAGTCATTTGTATTTTGTTCCTTATGTCATGACTATTATCTAAAAATAGTTGAGGCCACAGCAGAGCAGAAATTGTTAGGGAGGGCTTTGTGGATGAAATGAGACATTGGATAACTTTTTTAAGTGGGTGTAAAAGTGCATGGTAGAGAATCCTAAAAGGAAGTCAAATGGAGGAAGAAAGGAGCTTGGCAAATAGAATCTTATTGTCTTTACCTAAGAAACATTTTCAGCTTCCCTCAAATCCAGAGAGTGATCATGTAGTAAATTTCTCAAGGATTTTCAGACTGGTGGGCAACCAAAGCCAGATTATATTTTGTGATTTCATACTGGATATATGTGTCCTTCCAAATTCCTCTCTCATTCTAGAGAGAAAAAAAAAAAAAGATTTGCCATTAGATGAGAAAAGAAAGAGAGGTGCTTCCCATTTCTTCTATTCCCTTCCTCTCTCCCTCCTTTCTTGCAGGTGGGTTTATGCATTACTTTTGTAAAACGTATGTTTTTACTTAGCGATCATAAATTATTAAAACACTTAATATATTTCTTATATTGTCCATTGTCCAGTGACATGTTTGATTGTAATAGCTTATCAAGTTATGTGAATTCAAATCATACATATAAATGAATAATGGTTTATTTTCTGAATAATTCTTAGAAAATTAAGTATTATGTCATTTATTATTTGTTCCAAATAATAGATTCTTGCACTCTATAAAAGTAAGAAAATTAATATTTTCATATGTTTTGTTAAATTAAATTATTCTAAGGTGGTACTTTAGTGTAAAAATAATTTTTACAGATACCAGCATGATTTAAAGCTTTGGCTGTGCCATATACTATAAATCATAGGTATTATTAAATTAACATTTATGCTAAATTTTTTTGTGGAGGATTTTCCCATTAGGTTAATCAAGAAGAATCCTAACAGTTCAGAAACATTGTATTTTGTAACAAGAGACTAACCACGGTGTTTTGTTTTGGGTCACATTTTCCCTACGCATTCATTATACAAATGTATTGCACATATATATGGGGATTTTAATTTGCCACATTATTTTAAAAAATACTAGGGATAAATTATTTTTTAAAAGTTGACTGATATAATGTGCTAAATTCACATTAGTATAGAACTCAAGAATTCTGATTTTCCTTCTCTCCTTTCTATTAATTTGTTAAAACAGAAAATTGCATTCTTTGCCAGTTTACCTCCCCAGCCCTTTAAGATTCTACATGGTAGGTTCTATAAAGTTCTCTTCCCAATTTCTCTGAGCTCCTGACATCGCAGCTTTGGCCCTCCATTCTAATATCTACAAGCCAAGGTGCTACTAATTCCTCATACTCTCTTTAAACCATCTTCTCCATGCAAGTGACATGCAAATGAACTTGTCTACCTATGATCCAGGCCCAGAGTTTTCAAATTAGTTGTCTTTGTGCCAAATCAAAGGAAATATGGCAAAGAAAGAAGGGTAAATGCTTCTTTCAAAGTTCCCACCCCTGCCCCAGGCTCCCCAAACAGTGAATCATGCTACTTATCACCAAAGGCGCAAAAAGCCTCAGGATAAATACCATTATTATAAGCAAGTGTTGATGGGTTTCTTCTCCAATATCTCCACCTACATTCCTTTATCATTTATGATGTGAGTATTTCCTCTTGTTACTATAATCTCCTTTCTTTAAACTCACATTCTGGTATCAATCTGTTATTGTTAATTATCATTCTTTTCCCTTCATTTTGCAGACAATGTCATCCTCCACTTTAGGATCTTACATTGTTTGCAATTACATTTATTTCATCAACATCCACTTTTCTGAAAGCAGGTGATTTATATGGGATATAGGTTTGTAAAAATAGTTTTTACTGTGAATTGTTCAAGATTCTTTCAACTGTATGTAACAAACAACAATAAAATTGTCTCTTTGGATTCTGAAAGAAAAGGGATTAGTAAATAACTATCAGGTGACTATGAAGTAAGGGCAACATTTTTGGAAATTGTACTAGAATTATCTCATTAATACAATTTCTGTGATTACTAATTGTGATATTAACTGTTTAAAAACTTAAAAAAACATACTTCAAGCATGGCTGGATCCAGGGTGCTCAAATTATCTACTGACACTACCACTCCATCTTACTCTATCCATCTGTCACTATGGCTTTCCTCTGTGTTGGCTCCAGTCTCAGAAAGACTTTCTCTTCTAGGTGGTTGCCAACAACTTCAACTTACAAGTTATCTTTTCAACAACATTCATGTAATTAGTCTATCCAATGATTCCAGCAAATGTCTTAAAATTGAGTCTCATTGGATCTGATTGGTACATGTGCTTATTCCCAAGCCCATCACCATGGCTAGGTGATTTCAGTGCTCTGATTGGCTGTATTGGGAATACATGCTACTTCCTGGATCTAAAGGTGGAACCATCTTCTCTAGGACCACGTGGACTAACATGGAGGAGGGTGATTTTTTAAAGATTAGGGAACTATTACCAGAATCCAAAAACAACTATGTTAACTATATATGGGAGAGGGAAAATATATAGATATTATATCAATACAAAATAATAAACCAATGACCATCAAGCCCAGTACATCATGACATACTCTTGGAAATATTTTACATTTGGCGGTAATTAGAGAGTATTCCTTAATTTTTCTTGTACGTAATATATAGGCTTATCTGTAGGAACACTGAAAAGCAGATGAAAGAATTTTCCATCTGGCTGTCTCTACAAGCATTCAATTTGAGGGGGGAGGGTGGGGATCAGTCAACCCATTCCCTCTAGAAATGGGCAAAAAAGGGCAGGTTACCTCAAATGCACAGACACATTCTTAATCAGTCTCAAGATACTGCACTACATTCTTTGCTGTCCTCACCTACAAATATCTTTCAAAAGAGTCACTAATGGGATACTTAGCTGCTTAATACATGTGCTAATAACAAGGAACTTAAAGAAAAATGGATAACAGAGATAATGATTACAAGCTATAATTTAAATCCCTCTCAGGTGTACTTTGCTGCCCCTAAGGCAAAGCAAGTAAAATCCACCATCACATTCAGCAGCTGCTTCTGCTGAAGTCAGATATAACTAACAAAGTTATAATTATGGTAGGTTGATGGAGGCATCTAACTTTACTGAAGAACGGTGATCAGACACACAAACAATCTACATCTTGTGGAGAAAGAATTGGATTATGAATGGTGACTAGTGTCTGAGAAATATCCACTTAACTTAGGAGGAAGAAGACTGCTCTATAAGTCCAGAGATCTAGCTTCTGGTCCTGATTTACTAATTTGCTAGGTGGCATTAGCTAAGGACTTTGCCTATCTGGGCTTTGGTTTTTTCATCTTTAAAATGTGTGCATGCATATGTGTGCATGGGTTTATTTCTAATACCTACATTTGCTAGTTTACTGAGATCCTATAATCCATCTGGAGGAAAAGAAAAAAGGTACATGGATCAGGCAAACATTTTTGAGAACCTGAACCAGTTGCATCAATGGCAGGTGCTATGCTGCTTGAACAAATGTGGCGGGACTGTCTCATTCCTGGGAGTAGATCAGCATCAGCAATAAAGACAGCCAGAATCTCCAAAAATGACCCAGGGAGAGGGAGAGCTCCTTCCCCAGTGTGCACATCCCAATGTAAGAGGGGAATCAGATGGACAGAGTCGGAGAAGGCTGGGGATTTTCAAGGCCTCCCATGAAAACCCTTTCCTAGGAGTTAAATTGTTCCTTATTAGCACTAGCCCTTTCCACTGATATTACTGCAGCAAGGAGCTCCCTGGACTAAGTTAACTGTACCAGAAGTAGGCTTTTTAGTGAAAATGGACCTCAGGGATTTGGATTTGGGATGAAAATAAATAAGTAATTTTTACTCTTTAAAGACTGAATTTAGGTAACACATGGGAGCTGTTAATGGACATGCCCTCCACCATAAGGTCAAGAGAAGGGGAAGAAACCAGCTTCAGAGAGAACATGAGAGAAGGACCAAGTGGATATTTAAAAAGGTGCAGAGATGAGAGAGAGAGTTCCCCTTCCAGTGCTTTCTGAGACTAGCAGTGTTCTTTTCTATGAGACAGCCCAGTATTAGTTTGAATTGTCATTAATGAATTTTTTTTCTTGAGTTAATTTGAATTAGTCTTAACTCTTAAAAAATGTGGGGGGTGGAGGCAAATATTAGTTTGATTGTAATTTAAGCTTTAAGTATTTTCTGGTAACTATTGGAGTTTTTTTGTTGTTGATGAACTATTAGATGCTAGATATTAAACATAGGTTATTTTCTTTAATAATCAGCAAAGTTCTCTTAAGTGGGCAATATTATCTCCTTTGTACAGATGAATAAACTGAAATTTGGAAAAGTAATTTAACTCACCCTGAGTTAGACACTAGTAAGTGGTGAGGCTACTTTCTAAAAGTAGCCTTTAGTTGGATTGCAACTCTGGTCAGTTTAACTCCAGGCCCATTCTTTTAAGCATGATGCCATAAGATTACATAAGATGCGAGTTGCTAATGGGAAGTCCAAAAGATCAAGTATATCAACTACTAGTTTTCATAACACTTTCCAATTTTTCAGAAAAGGGAATCAATATGGTTCTGAGTCAGGAATGGGGATATGGAGAGAAAGAGAGTGGTTGGTGTTTAGTGTAGCCTGATACAAAACTGTATCTTGTCATGTCATATTCTATAATTCTAAGAATCAAAACCTTCATGGAGTAGTTAAATAAAGGCAATTATGTAAGGGTTACTTCATTTAGAATTGAAGTCTGTGCATCATTTGGCTGGCATTTACCAGTGCCAGAGGTCAAAAGCTACCACTTCATGAGTTAGTGGATTTTTCTCCAATGAGTTTCTCCTAGTCTGTGGGGCCTTGTAACTCTTTTCAAGTCTAGCTGTGTTGTCTTTACAAGTATTTTTAATCACAAACATTCAGTTGGCCACAAACACATTCCTGTACAATTCCTTCATTGGTGTCTTCTTAAGAGTGAACTGAACTGTTAACTTACTTTTAAACAAAACTGAATAGTTGAAATGTCTGACTGCTTCCTATCAGTATAAAAAAATATGAGTTTTTACAACAGCTGCAACTTGTTTCAGTAAGGATTAAGTTTTACCCAAAGAAGGACTCAAAAAAATTTGCCTTTAACAAAGGAAGAATAATGTTCTCAATGGAAAGAAATGAATATGCCCACAGCTTTTAATGTTGTTTAAAATAAAAATGGCTTTGAAGATTAAATGAAGAACATCCTTTCTATTATGATCCATCTCATGTCCAGATTATTAGTAGTGTCAGACCGTGAAGATTGTTAAAGTATTAAAGAAAATGAGGGGTAAGATTTGAAGAGTGTTACAAAATTTCAACAAAGGTATCTATAAAATGGTTGGTCAAGTGTTATAAAATGTCATGTTTGTTTTTTTTTGGTTGTTTTTTTTTTAATAAGGAATGGTAAAAATATGCCTGTGAGGGTTTTCCTCATTGAGAGCCCTTGCAATCTTTCCCCATGTATGAGCTAATTGGCATCTTTACAATTGACCCAGGTTATGTAACAGTATTAAATAGATGTAAAATATTTTATAAGCACTCATAACTCACCACCACGACCTAACAACTCTCCACTACACAGAGTTGTAGCAGTGAGATGAGAATTCGTGAAGCCACTGGCTGGACTTCTTAGAGGTAATATTTGGGCTGAGTCATGAATTCCAGGGTTCAATTCTTTCTCTTTGAGTTCAGAACTGAGCGTTCATATCCCACCTAGAAATAATCACTCCTTTAGCCAACTTGTTCCCTCAGTCAGTCATTTAGGAAGTGTGGCGTGGAGGATAAGAGCACTGAGTCTGAAGTCAGCTGCCAGGTGTGAATCTTGGCTCTTCAATTCAGGCAGATCATTTACTGCCCTGTGCTTTAGTTTCATAATAGGTCAAATGGAGAGAATATTAAACCCAATCTCATATGAATCTTATGAGAATTTAAAATATTAATAATTGGAAAGACTTTAGGACAGTGCCTTGCACTGTAGTAAACATGATATAATTATTTGTTAATTATAAAAATTAAGTACAACATTTGTTCCAGCAGGATGTATTATGTGCCTACCAAGGGTCAGATACCATGAGTTGCTCGAGAAAGATGAGGTATCTGCCGTCAAGGAGTTTACAGTTAGGTTGGAGAAGGGTGATGATACAGAAGTAAACAATTCAATAGAGAAGATTATTTCAGACACTGATAAGTTTCATGAAGAAAATAAACTGAATGATGAAATAGAGATCATTTGAGGTGGGGAGGTGAGGAGTGGATGTTGTTCAGCATTCTCTTTCATATTTAAGCCAAGGCTGAAGGATAAGAAGAGGGCAGTCATGGGAAGCATGGTGGGGAAAGCTGGAAGGATGAGGGAGGATAATGTAGTGTGGCTAGACTTTGCTATGGAGGAGAATGTAGTAAGACGTCAGAGAATCATGCAGCAAGCTGATGATATAGGACATTTTAATATCGATGGGAATTCATTTCTATTCTGGCTCTTTTGATCACAAGTGAACAAAATTTTACTTTAAACATAGTGAAATTGTTTTTGAATATAACTAAAAATATTCAAGAAAATAAATCTGATCCAGGAAGAGCTGGATCAAGACCTTTGATAATGGCTTCAGGTGCTGTTTTTGTTTCTCCATCTCTTTACTTTTCTCTATTTTGACTTTACTGTCAGGCAAGCTTATACCTTGACGTAGTAAAGATGGCCACCAGCATCTCCACACTAACATTCTATCAGCAGAGAGAAAACCCCTCTTTTCCAAGAATTCTAGTAAAAATTCCCCAAGATGACTTATTCTTCCAGGCTGTCATGAGCCTACTTTGCAATCACTCACTTTGATCTGCTGTGCCTGGATGACTTGCTCATCCCTAGAGCTAGAGGATAGAGTCAGCCTGACGGGAGCAATATGGAGAGAATGGAGTTGGAAGGCTTTCACAGGGGGAAATTAAAGTACCCTTACTGAACAAAAGGGTGCTGAATTTGGGGCAGGTAAAAGCAAAAGATTTCCATGAGATGTTTGCAGGGTTTTAACAAAATAAGTGCTAAATTATTGGTTACATTTAGTAGGCATAATATTTTTGGTCCATAATTTGTCCATTCAAAAATATAATCTTTATTATTTTCATATGATTAAAAATAGATTTTCTTTTGATCTACCATTCTCCTTGATGGAAAAAAAAAGTAAGACAGCTAATGCCAAGTAAACTCAATCAAATAAGGATTTTCCGTCTTCATGTTATTCTTCTCTTTTCAGCTGAAATGATCTGCAGTCCAGTGAGCTTATATAACATCATGCCTTTATAAAGCTGGGTTTCAGAGCTCAGTAATATGGTCCAAATTCCTCATGTGTCCACACTGACATCCACTGAAATGTGCATCAACCCTACTCTTTTTTACTTTTTGACATCTATCTCCACTGGCATCTGGAAGAAGGCAAATCCCCATCTGATGTGCAGACATCCATCCATGCATACCATATCCTCTTGGCTCCTCAGATTAGTCAGTCCTCTCTTGGGCACTTCTGTACCCCTCTGAGAGCCTAAAAAACTTTTTGATTCTATTCAACGTCATCAAACCTTTGAGGGACATGTCCAATTCTCCTGCCTAGACACTGTAGCACTGTCTTGTCTTCTACTGCCAAATACTCCTGGGAGTGAGGAGGCCTGAAAGCCTTTTTACCTCTTTAGGCTTCCTCAGAGTCTAGCCACATATCTTCCCCTCCCTGATCCAACCAGCCTATTGTGGAGTGAGAAATCTGGAGGATATGGCATACGGCCCTTCTTCAGAGAACTACCCAACCTCTATCCCTACTGCTGTTTTCTTAAGCTCTTCTTTGTCCCTCCTTAACCTTGGATTCTTTATCAACTTTAAGATGGAAAAATTGGCCCTTATATATGTCAATTTTATTGCTTATATACAAAAGTTTGGATTTGGGTAATCAAAAGCCATGTGTCAGGAATTCAAAAATCCTTTATCATATCCTATTGCGTTTGCTTAGCATGTTAAAAAGACTATTTCCTAAAACTGACTCTTCCCTCCCTGGTTCTGTGTGACTTCCCTTTCCCAAAGAAGTGAGCCCAATCCATACCAGCTGATGTTTGAATGCTCCTCTATTGATGGAACTGCTTGTGAGCTCCAAATCCATTGTTAATCTCTCTTGGAGAGTGATATGTGTACACTAACAGGGTTTGCTTCTTTGAACCCTGTTTTCCAGCTGACCACTCTCTTGTTGTTTATATCTTTTCTTAAGATGGAAATTCTAAGCTCTTTTGAAAGACAACAATTTTATCATTCAGTTCTTAACTGTAAGCAACAGAAATCTACTTTGCCTATTTTAAGCAAAAGGGAATTGTACCACATCTGGACTCACAGATGGAACAGCAAACAGTAGAAATCTAAGTAGTGTGTCATCTCTGCAGTGTAAAGAATAACCTCTCACCATGATTCATATCCTTGCATCATTCACTTGGGTCCAGTGAGAGAGCATTTCATCAACTTGTCCTAAATCCTTTCCAACTGTGGGGTGCACTAGGAGCATGGAGAGAGAGGATCTGACCCCCATGACTCTGTAATAGGAAGCAGATGCTACTTCCCACCAAGACTGCACGCAACGGGGAAAGGATAACTCCTCGAAGAGAAATCAAGGTGATAGATAGGAGAAGAACTACTGGACAGGTAAAATGGATAGCGGTCCACTGTAACAAGCCAATGATCCTATATTTTATATATAATATTGCCTAGGGCTAAATATATCACTCAGGTGCTGTTGGGAAATATTATTATACCCTCTTCCTAAAGATGAAAAAATAAAATAATTTCCATCTTAATCCCTCTACTGAGCAAGAACTTCTTGGAAAATTTCCTTAATTCCTCCTCCTATGCAAAGCTCTAGTTTTGTTATATTTACAGGAGAAGAGATTACAATGTTGTTACTCAACTCCAGTGCCATCCTGATCATACTTCTCTATTAATAAATATAAAAGAAATGATATATCAGAGCCAATATGAGAAACTCACTTTGGAGAAGAGTCCGAAGATGTAGAAAAAATAGTGGAAGGAAAGAAAAAGCAGAGAAAGTGTGGAGTATGAAAAGGAAGAGAAAAGAATTCCATTTATAATAATGCCCAAGCAACAGCTTTAAATGGAAAACAATCATTATCATGAACTAAAGAGATCCCTCTCCCTCTTTCTCTCCTTCTCTCCCCCTCCCCCCTCTTCCTTCCTCCTTTCCTCTCTCTCTCTACCTCTGTCTCTTCAATTTTATTTTGACACTAAAACCCATTCCCAGGAATCTTTTATTGGCAGTTTTGTGAGGAAATTCTTCAATCTCAACTCTACGCCCTCACCCAAAGTGGTCACCTTAAAAGGGCAATTGAAAAAAGAACGAAAATATTATACAAAGGTTTCTGGGATATTTTTGTTGCTGTTATTCTCCTCTCTTTAAAATTTCTGGGATCACCTTTAACTTTTTCCATTGGAAATCAGTTTGAAAGCATTTCCCATACAATGCTGACATAAAGCTTTGGCTTTTTGTCATGATAATTTGGTAAATAATCATAACATACTTTGAAAATGTATAGTTTTGTGTAACTCTAAACTACAGTTCCATGTAAGCTTGCCCACAAATGTGTTTCCACTAAATCTGGATTGCCTATACCCAATGGTGAGAAACATGGAAAACTCTGTTTCCCTAGCTTTAATGAATTCTTTAACAGATGAGCCCTTTAGATCTTAGTTGGATGTCAACCAACAAATTCAATCAGCCAGCTCAGCATTTACCAGATAGTTATGCCATTGGATTGACTGCATGACTGTGATAGGATATTTTCTTGTGATTCAAGGTGTGTGACTTTTAATTTAAAAAAACAGTAACAATCATCATTTTCATCTTTAATATTTATGAAACATTCACTACCCATCAGGAATGGTGCTCTGCACTTTAAATGTTGTATTTAATTCAATCCTCAAAACCACTCTAGGATGAAAGGAAAATCAGGCCATGGTCCTACAGATAATATATAATCTGTTTTCCTCTTTGCATTTGTCTGTATGCATGTGAGTACTCTGTATGTGTGTATTTGTGTGTGTGCTTGTGTACCAGTGGGGATTTAATGAACTCCCATGTTTGAAGGGAACACTGAAAGTATTTTCTATGGGCACATGTTTCTTAGCTACAGCGTGAGAAACATGATGGGGAGTTATAGTAACATGGAAAAAGAATGGAATCTGAAAATGCCCTTAAAAGGCCCAGTGTCTTTAAAAATTATTTAAGAAGACAGCATATAAAGTTGATTAAAAATAGTTCTTAGTCTGATAGCCTAGGTTTAAATTTCATGAATTCTAATTACTTATCTGTAATCTCTTTTATGTTTTCCTGCAAAAATAAGCATTTTCTTTCCTTTCATCCCAAACCTTGTATTTTCTATCTCATCTTCTATCTTATTTCTATCCTTACATTTTCTGTCTCATTGGCTAGTTCTTCTAGTTGAATGTTGAATAGAAGAAATAGTACCTGCCTCATTCTTGATTTTTAAATAGTGCTTTTAAGTAAATTATAATAGTTGTAATAGCTGTCAGATTTCCATTATTAGCTGCAGTAGCTATCAATTTATTGCTTCTCTGTTCCAAATCTATCTTTTGTTGCCTGCTCTGTGAAAATTGAGATGAGCCCTTTAAATATTTTTCCTTTGACAGCTGGCATGATGTTCAATATTGCCAATACAGAGTTGTGGAGAGACATTGCAGGAAGAAAGATTTTCTTCTTGGGTCTGCTGTGTTTGCTGGGCATACACCTGCAGCTCACGTGGCTTCGCCAGTGCCCATCTCAAAACATAGGTGGCTTCTCCACCATCTGGCTCCTGAAGCATCAGACTTCTCAGGGCCAGGCTTCTGTGGCACAGGTGGCTTCCCTGATTTCAGGGCCCCACAGCACATGCAGCGTCTCCAGGCTTCAGCCCCTGCAGTGCATGAAGATTCCCCAATGCACAGCTCCTGCAGCAAAGCCTGCTTCTTCAGTGCTAGGCTCCTGCAGTGCTTGGCAGTCAGTAGCAACCAGCACCAGCAGCTTCCCCTACCACCCCACTTGTACAATTTCATTGCAGAGTACAGAGAGTAGGTTTGTGGTAAGTTCTGGAGGGCATAATTCCAGCAAATTCCACCCGTGAGGCATCATAGCAACTTTACCACCACCTAGTGAGTCATAGCAAAGGGTAGTGACCCCTCCAAGGATGTCTAGATCTCAGACAGGGTGTGTGGGGGGCTCTTCCTTGTTACTTTATTTCAGCCATAGGGGTAGTAGCTGCTCTTTACATCTGCTACAGTCTTTAGTTTCTCTTTAGTTCTTACTAGCCAATTCCTTATTTACTCCAATAATTTACCAGAGTTAATAATTCTTTCTAATAAACTTTTCCCACCCAAATTGCTATGTGGTTTCTGTCTCCTGATAGGACCTTGACTGATATATCAGGTTTAATAAGGTTTTCTTCTATTTTTATTTTGCTCTAAGTTTCATTTTATTATTATATTATATTTATAATTTATTCTAATAAAGATTATATGCATAATATAAATATAGTATATATATTCAAATATATTTTAATGATAAATATAAATATTATCTAATATAAATATTAGATAAATAACAAATATAAATATATAAAATATCATGTAATATAATAAATACATTGTACTATAAATATAATTATAATTTATAAGACTAATTTATTTATTTATAAATCATAAAGATTATAAACATTATGAACAGGAACAGGATTTAATCACACATCTTTTCTGTGCAAACTGAGACAATGATGTGGGTTTTTTCCTTGATTTGTTAATGTGGTGATATACATTAAATTTTTCTAATATGAAGCCGTCCTTTTCATTCCTGTGATACATCCAATGTGGTCATGATATTTTATGCACTATTAAATTTGGATTGCCAATATTTTCTTAGGATTTTTGTGTCTATGTTCATCTATGAGGTTGAGCTATAATTTTCCTTCTGGGATTGTCCCTGTCTGGTGTGTATGTCAAGCTTCTCCAAACCTCGTGAATCATGTTGGATGAGTCAGACCACATTTTGTCATCCCAATTCCTTTTCCTTCTGCCTTTCTTTTCTCTTTCCTTGAGCCATTTCTGTGAAAAAAAACCTTTTATTTCTTGCCCTTGCCTTAGTTCTTCCTCATCTTTAATTTGAGCTATCCCAAACACCTTTTCCTCTACCCAAATTCCTTCAGTAATGATATAGGAATTTGAATTAACTTTCTAAAACATAATAATATTTCTGGAAGCAGCAAAGAAAAATATGTGAAAGCCATCAATGGAATTATGTATTATTAGGAAAACTCTATTCCTGGAGAACTAAAAATTGATCCAAAATTCCTAACTGCAATTTACTTTTTAGACACAGTCTTCAAGAATTTATAACTAACATTTCACACATGTTCTTTAACTTTGTTCTTTTCCTTACTAATTATTCACGTAGTCAACAGGCTTAGGTTCAATGAGCATCCGATTGAGGCTTAATAGTCTTGATATTTAGCATAATGATTCCCATCTTTATCTCAGGTTTATTAAATTCATAAGGTCTTTGCTTCTTATCACTAATATCATTGCTTTACTTTTTGTAAAAAAAAAAACGACTATTTGTAAAATAAGGGCAAAGTGCAAAAAAATACCATCTTTTAAATTGCTGTGCTAAATTGCTGACACACATAAAGTATACAGCAAGCACTACCTTCAAAAAAGTAATTTATTGGATGGGGTTCAAAAATGTTAATTTAGAGTATAAAGGCAATTTTAGGGTTTTCAATTATACTTTCTGAAAGTGAGCATTGTTTGAAAACATCACAATGCTTGTAGACTCTATTTACTAAAACTTTTGGTGTTTCTTCATTGTTTTGAAAATAAATCTCAACTTCTGAGCATGCCATTTGATACCATCCGCAATCCCAGCTTACTTTTCAACCTACAGCCCCCACTATTCTCCCACTTCAATTACACTAGATTCTGTGTACCTGTTCTCAAGTGTGCCCAGTTTTGTATGTTTTTGTTTTCTATTTCATGTAATTAAAGAACTTTATTTTGAAATAATTTCAAACTTAGAGGAAAGTTTAAAAACAATATACAAAAACAATACAGAGAACTCTAATATACCCCCTTGTTCTAGTTTGCTAAGCTGCTTAAAGCAGATAGTATGAAATGTGTTGGTTTTCACAATGGAAATTTATTAGTTTACAAGCTGACAGTTCTGAGGCTGTGAAAATGTCCAAATCAAGGCATCAAGATGGTACCTTGCTCCTGAAGACCAGCTGTCTGCAACCCTGGACTCCTCTGTTATATGGCAAGGCACAGGGTGGCATCTGCTGGTCTCTCCCTTTTCTTCCAGGTTCCGTTGCTTCCAGCTTCTTGTGTCCATGGCTTTCTCTCTCTTTGTCAGAATTTCATTCTCTTATAAAGGTATCCAGTCAGAGGATTCAGACGCACCCTGAATGAGGTGGGTCATATCTAAAGACCCTACTCACCAAAAGATCCTACTTACAATGGGTCCACACCCATAGGAATGGATTAACTTTAAGAACATACTTCTCTGGGGCACATACAGTTTCAAACCATCACACCCCTCCCCTGATAACCAGATTTACCAACTTTTAACATTTTGCCACATTTGTTGCGTCATTTATCAGTGATCATCTATCCATCCATCCATCCATTTATCTATCTATCTTCTAAACATTTGAGAGTAGGTTGTAGACATCATGCTCCTTGAATACTTAATACCGCCATGTATATTTCCTAAGAACAAGGATATTCACTTATGTAACCACCTTAAGTAAAGTTATCAAGTTTAAAAAACTTAACATTGATAAAAAGCTTGTGATCTATATTCCGATTTTTTCTTATGTTCTATTAATGTCCTTTTGGGCCTTTTTCCCTCCATTTTTAATATCCAGTCCAGGGTCATTAATTGCATTTAATTGTCATTTTCTCTTTAGTCTCCCTCTTTCTCTCTCTCTCTCTCTCTTTTTTTGGTGTGGTAATACATATGTGACATAAAATTTCCTACCTCAACCACTCCCAAGCATACAATTCCCAATGTTGTGCTACCATCACTACCTTCCATTACCAAAACTTTTCCAAATCTTGTGCCAATTATATTTATGTAAGTTTCACAGGTTACAAAATATTATTCTTGTTTTGATTTTTTTCAACCACTAAAAAATGCAGAAACCATACTTATTACAAAAATAGGTGGTGGGCTAAATTGGTTTGTAGTTTGCCAACTCCAGGCCTTCGGGTGAAATCCCAACTGCTCTGCCTGAACCCCCAGGACTCTTAGCAGTCACAGCTAGACATTGTTCCAGTTTCATCTGTGTGCCTGGTTTTTATGCCTGCTTCTACAGTCAAAACATGCCCTTGGTCTGCTTTACCATCTTCTCTTCCCTTCTCTCAAAATCTAATTTTCCAGGTCCTATGAAAACACTAAATCCAACATGCGGCTTTTCTCTTCCCCCTTATGCATCCCCAGAACATATTAATTCTCCCACTCTATTCTCAAATTCTTTGATTATATTTCTAGAGCTGTATCTTCTGAATGGAGGTAACTGCACAAGTTTGGGGTACAATGTAGATCACATCTCTTTCTAATATTTCAATTAAATGGTTTGAGTCATTATATAACCTCTTCCAATGATTTTCTGTTGTTCCCAGATCTCCAGTCTAGAATGATTCTGAGAATGATGAAAGTTCAATAACAATTGACACTTATGTAGGGCTTACGAAGTATGTTTTGCAAACCTGAATGCATTTGGCCTCACAACACCCTCATGTAGTAGATATTACTAGAGTACTCATTTTACACAGCAGGAAACTGAGGCATGGAAAGGCTAAGTAATTTGCTCAAGGTCACACAGCTGGCTCTCATGGCCCAGCTACATTAAGCTGAGTCTTATGGAGAGAGAAGCCACAGCAAAGTTGAAAAAAACTGGTTTTGCAAGAGACCCTGAGAACCAGGGGTGCACAAGCAGCTTTGGGGCTCGGGTGACATAATGGGGCACAGAGTAAGAGTGACACTCTCTTGTCACTTCTGAGTGGATCTCAGCCTGGTGCAGTGAAGATTCTGGGAATGGCGGTGGCTCAAACACCTTGAAGGTATTAAGTTTAGGCAGCAATGGAAGACAACATCCTTTTGTCCTTCTCATGAAGAACATTGGCAACATTCTTATGGACAGGTTCAGAGAACATTGGTGAAGAAGGCAGTGGGCATAGGAAAACTGTTAAGAGAGTCAAGAAATAAATGGATGAGACTTGGATGAACCGTGAGTCCTCCATTATAAAGTATGGGGCAAGAGACATGGAAATCTGTATTGTTGTGATTAACAAGACCACAACAGTGCATATGCTTTTGTGAAATCTGAGCCACCACTCTGGATACACAGATGATCTTATTTATTCCCCATATCTAACTTGCAGGGTAGGCATTATTATTTCTATCTTAAAGTTTTCAGAAACTGGAACATAGAGAAATAAGATACTCGAGACCAGGATTCTTGCAAGTAACAAAGCTAGGATTGAAATTCAGTAATTTCTGACTCTAAAGGTCATGTTCTTTCCACTGTGCAATACTGCCCTCCTGTAAACATGCATTTCTTGTAAAAATACTGATGCATCTTCAGTTTGATGTATATAGGCAAAGCATTCTTTTCTCAGTTTTTGGCATTTCCCATGACCTAGAAATTAGAATTCATTGATACTTTTATAAAAAAGAACTCCCCAGTGAAGAGTTTTGTCCTCAGCTAAATTAGATGAAACTCGTATGCTGCCATACTCTCAATGTGGTTTTCTTTAGAAAATGTGGATTCAGATGTAGCTATCATTTTTAATGTATGAATAAATGCATACGTATATCACAGTTTTTCAGCTATTAGTTCATATGGTATACAGATGAGAGAAAGACCCTCTATTTCCCACAGTACACAGTCCAGTCTTGTAGACGTATTTCTTTTAAAGCTTTACAACAAAACATGTTTCCCAAGATATTATATTCTTCATAAATCTGGACATTATGCTGCTTAAGAAATTCCTTGAAACTCTTCATATATTAAAAAAAAAAAAAAAAAAAAGAAGCAAAACATGAAACTGCATCCCAAAAGTAGAAAGAAGAGAAGGTGCTATAAAATCATTAATAGAAAAATAGCTCAATCAGAAGATTCATTATTGGACACTGTATTCAGTTCATCTCAGTTCTGATTAAATTACAAATTTGCATATTGCCATAGGAAATGTGATCTTGCTATAGCTTCAGTTTTGTGTAATTTAATATCATAATTCAGAAGAACCTTCATTCATTCCAGTGAAGGGGCAATGGTGTTGCTTGTGGCCAACGTTAAGAGTTTTACTCTGAATGCTGAATTCAATTGTTTGCTAATATATGAGGATCAGAGAAGAATGTTTGATTGATTTGAACACTTCAGCTCTAGATATGAATGTTCCCCAAAGTAGGCTAGTTCAATTTGTACCTGCTTTTGTTTTCTTCTCAATCTTTCTGAATTGAGTGGGTTGAGTTGGTGAAGTGATGGAATTCTTTCCTTCTGCTTACTTATGACTGGCTGAAAATCAGCAAAGCTGTCATAAAGGTGACATCTCCTTGGTGGAGGTAAGAATTCAAATCCCTGTGCTACACAGTTAGACATTTTTATTAGAATGTATAAATGTAACATATTTATATTTATATGTATTTTTAAAACCTATATTCACTAGAGCAGGAAGTGAGGGGAAGCTGTGTTTGGGAGTCAGCCCCTTGTAGTTACTCAAACATTTCCACAGGAACTGCCTGAGGGAAAATCAAGAATATATTTTGTCAAGAATGTTTCCCCCTAGTATTTTAATCCTCCAAAAATGAATCCATTCTTTTCCAACATTTAATTTGATGATATTTATGATTTTCTTCATTTTAATTTGAATCAAAGTGTGAAATGGAACATTAGATTTTTTTACTCTACAGAATCTAAACAAGTTGTTTTGAATATTTGAGATTTTTCTTCTTCATAAATAAACTGTTCTTGCACAGTACTGATGACTAAAGGATAAAACTCAGAAGCAAATTTGATAATGAAATAACAACAAAGACTCTAAACCACTATGAAAACAGCATTCCACACTTTCCCTCTTTCTACAGTTCTCTCGTCAGTTTTACACTAACATGGCGGCACCAGGATACAAACCAGGAATACTGAAATCCAAAGCCCTATGTTGTCAACCACTTTAGAAGGGCTAATTTCTTTAAGGTTCAACTTAAAATTCTATCGTGGGCCTTGGAACCCATTTCTATAGTGTTCCCTTGTTGCTCTGAGGAGCTAGTGCTAGCAACTCACCCTCCCTTTAAAGCCTGTTGTATATTCTTAGACCACTAGTTTCCGCCCCCAGACTTTTACTACAAAGATGGAATAATTTACCTTTTCGTTCTTTCTTCTTGGGTCAGATTTCAGGCCTCACAGCATTTTTATTTTTCCTCTCTATGCCTTTTTCAAATTATGCACATATGATATTGTGACTGCTTTGAATTATTCAATTGTTGATCTAATAATTGTCATCCGTGTTTTTCTGAAAACAATAATTGCAAGATTGCACAGGCCTGAAGCTGTAACTCCTCTGTCATGTGCAAGAATGTAAAATAAACACAAGGGAGCCAATGAGAGTAGGGGAAAGTAACTGCCAGCTGGAACTTTAGAAAAGAATGATGTTCTGTAACCTCGAGCACAAGTGAACCTTGTCTATTTTTGGCAGCATATTAAATATGCATGTAGCAAGTGTGGCTTCCCTTCCCTGCCCACCAAGCTTTTGGGGTGTATGGAATTGATCTAGTGCAGAATAGTAAGCAGCCTAGTGATCGTGGTTGCATGGTGCTTTGGGTTAGAGTGAAGCTCAGAACTATTTTTGGCATTTTTCTCCCATCAAGAGTCATATTGATATAACAGTCCTGGACCCACATCTTTTCTATATTCCAATATTTTTATGCTTGCTCCACAGAAATTACCCAACATGATTTTTTCTTGTGCATAAGATATACAGATTTTATGAGGCTATTATTTAGAGGTTTAGTGCCAATCCTGATTTAAAATATATATATATATATATATTAGTCTCTGTCAAGACATGGGAGTAAAGAAGAGTTTCAAAATTTTCCTGCACATACCATGAAATATAAGGCATTTTCTTGTCTCTCTTAGGATTGTTTCCCCTTAACCGTGAATTTCTTTAGCAGAGAAAGTACATGGAAACAAGCACTGAGTGACTATTACTTACTGTAATTACTTATTGTAGTAAGCAACTCTTACTTATTGTAATTACCACCTAATGGTAATTACTGTTGGTAATGGTAGTGGTGGGCAGAGAAATAATCTTATCACCAGCTTTGTCTTAACACTTTTAGAAATTTGAAAATGTAATTTGCTTATTTTGGGGAGGATGTTCCACGAAAGTTCTAACCTAATTATATGCCCAAGCCCATCTAGAATATGGTCTTCTTCTTGAACCACAAATACTTGAAATACAGCCCTTCATTTCTTTGTGTTGGTTTTGCCTCTAACCTTTGTCTTAGCATTTTGGGTGCACAAGCCTCAGTGTTGTCCTACCTAAGAACACTCCTTCTCAAACTTTAGTGTGCGTACAGATCACTTGATGATCTTGTTCAGAGCCAGGTTCTGACGCAGCAGGTCTGGAGTGAGGCCTGAGAATGTGCATTCCTAACAAGCTCTCAGGTGGTGCCAATAAGGACTTGATTTGAGTGAGAACAATTTTATGTGGAATAAGGTCTCAGTTATGCCAATGCAAAAGATGTCCTCGACTCTTTTTTCCTCCTAATTGCACATAATCATTTGTCCAGTAAATATTTACTAAAGACTGCTCTGTGCCAGACAAATCAAAGAGTTTTCACTGGTCTCAGAAATACCTACTTTTCTCTATTTCCCTATTTCTACTACTACCCAAATTCATGCTACTATTATCTGTCTTCAGGATTTTGGCAATAGCTTCCAAATACATTTCTCTACATGCACACTTATTCCCTCTTCAATTCATTTCTTTAAAACAGCAATAAAAATTAATCTTTAAAAAGTGAATATCTTCTCATAGAATCCTGTGTATCCAAATTTGAGAAACTTCCCATTGACGTGAAGGATAAAATGCCAAAATTTTAACATGAAAAGCTAGCAAGATCCAGCTTACATTACCACCTTCATTTCATATCACTCTCTTCCTCACTTTTGATATTCCAGTCACGTTGGCCATCTTAAAATTTAAACCTACTAAGCTTCTTCTCATCCCATCTTTCGCATATGCTATTCCTTTACCTGGAAAGTTCTTCCTCTGCTTCTTTAGCTAATACTATTCACCCTTCATATCTCAAATTAAGGTCACTTTCTCAGAGAACCTTTATTTGACCTTCCAGAAGAAGTCAGGATATCCTGTTACAGACTTTTTTAGTGCCTCTTATTTCTCTTTTGGATGCTCTCCATAGATACGATTATATAATTAAATATGTAAATTAGCATGCTGCCTCTGATAATCAGTGACTTGAGAGCATGGATCTTGTCTTTCTTGTTTTAAACTTTATAGGTCTATTGCCTAGCATGGTGCCTGTACATAATAGATGTCAACAAATATTTAATAAATGAATGACAAGATAGGAAAGAAAGTGGTACATTCTGGTCCATTTTGTATCCCTCTGTTAATAACAGAAGTGAATTACCAGCTTTCATTGGTCTCGTATATGTATTCATTGGGTGCTTCAATATCTTCCAGTGCTTCCCTGTCATTTATGTAAGTATCCAATTTCCTCTGAAGTTAATGATATGACTAATAGAAAGCTTAAATTACTTGCATTTGAAAAAAATCCAGATGTTCATGTATTTTAGAACTGTTTACTAAACTGCCACACATAACCTCCTCCTGCTTCATAAATTGTTTGTGATGACACATAATCTTTGTACATGATGCCCTATTAAGTTGAGTTAAGAATCCTTTGTCAAAAAGGAAGATGGGTCTTTGGGATCTGCATCCCAGCAAGCCTTTGTAATTATATGATTTGGGTATTCTAAGAACCTATGGCTTTATTTTTTTCTCTGATTGACCAATTTCCTATCTGGTTTTTTATGAAAGTATCTACTGAATCAATTTCTTGAGGCACCGCCAAAATGTTGGAACATTAGGAGAATGATAGTGGCCCTTGAGCCTGCATGGCCCTAGATATTTAGGACCATGCATAGCCTAGTCTAGAAGGGCTGTATGATCTCCTCAGAAATCACTATTTTAGAAACATTTTTCAGGCTCAGCTTTCTGTAGACTGAAGAAGTGAAAATAGTTTTGGAAGATCCATCCATCCTTCTTCTGCATTGTCAACATGAAAATAATTCAAAGTTGTGACTGAGGTGCTTCTGTTTGTGGCTTGGTGAAGATGTTTTCTGAAGGCCAACAGCTGCTGTCTAACCCAAGAAGATCACAGGCAATGGCCTCAACCCTCCCTAGGCTGTCACATTCTTTATCTGCAAAGTGGTAATTCAGTGTTATTTTAAGCCCTGAGTGAAGTGGGGGGCATTATTCTCCTCAGGTCCACAGTGGACTCCAGGCCAGTAGCAGCTGTCAGCTCAGCACGGTTTCTACTTGCCGCTCAATGCAGACTGGCTTAGCCCTTGACCAGGATGAATGAGAGCCTGTACTTATGGGAAAATGCTTAAGTTGTCCATTCCCTTTATGTTGCTGTTGTTTTACAGTCCAAGTTCCATGTAATAGACATCAGGAAAAAGCTGCTCCATACTCAGTAGTAGTGGAAACCTCCATTCTCACTGGTATGTTACATCAAAACAAGCTACCTGCAGAAGGTTGAACTCTTCTTGCAATTGGAGGGGATCTGACTGCAACTTGCCACAGTCTTATTCCCAGCCACAGCCTTGCTTTGTCTCTCATCTTACTCAGCTTCTTACATGTACATCTCTAACCTTATCTCATTCCCAGAGTTTCATAATACTGATATAATAAGCATTCTTTTTATTGTCTTCTTCCTTCTAACAAATCTTGTGCCAACTTTGGTCTACCACTTTTATTACTCATTATAGTTAGCACACTTAAGATGTTTAAGCTTTAATCTTCAAACAGTGCTGCATTTCCCAGTTTACACACAGGATAAAATGACTAAGGTTATCAGAAAAGTATGGGTTGCTGTTATAGCTGCTAATGGAGGTGAGTAAAGTGTTCAGGGGAACCTTTCCTGAACAGTTACATTTAAGCTGAGATCTGAAGGATCAGACTAACGCAAATAAGCGAAGAATCTGGGAAAGAACATTTCAGGCAGTAGGCAAGATGGAGAGGCAGGAAAGAGCTTGTATTTTAAAGACTGACGGAGTCCAGTATGGCTGGAGAACAAGAGAGAGTGTCCCAGAATCAGCTTGGCGAGCCAGGCTGGGACCAGATCACAGGAGAGCCCTGTAGGTCACAGTAAGCTTGAAAAATGGTGTCATGCTCTTTGCAAGGTGTTAATCTTGTGACAGCAATGGTGACTGATTGGTATAACCAGGTGATAATTCTAAGGAAATCATCTTCTTGGCAGATTACGTATAGACATTTTCAGCCTAGTTCTTGGGTGAGAGTGAGGGGAGAAACTCAAGGAATCCATTCTCATGACTGTTGTCCAGAGAAAAATCCAGAGAGCCAGCTTTCTCATGTTCAGGATTACAGTGTGTAATTAAATGTATACAATGATTTACATCCAAGCACTTGGAATTTTCATCCCATTCTTCAGTCCCTGTGCCAACCATTTACCTACACACTTAAGACCTATTTATCTGGAATCCAGGTTGGGCAGGTCAATGCATATTTCTAGGCAAATTTTGCTGAGTCCAGCCTCAGGAAACTCCTTTTAGTTTTTAATTCCCAGGGTTCTTTCCGATGTAGATGCCCTATTGGGTTTGTACTTTGTACAATATTCCACATCTGTTAGTATTTGACTTTTTTTTTTTCATTCTTAATATGCTTTCATCACCTTCCCTTGTTACATGTTAAAATGTGATCATTTGATTCCTAAATCCCCATGGTTTCTGTCTGAGGATTATCATCAAGCTGTAAACTCCTAATACTTTGATAATAGTTTTAGAAATTTAAACTACAAATGTACTTTCTGCATTTTGATATGCATTATACTCCAGGAAAAGCATTAAAAAAAAAAAACAAACTATTTCAAAACAGTTTAATTGGCTTCCTTAGGCTCTTTGAATAATAGGTTGAGCCAAAGGTGAAATAATATCTTATTACTATTTGCATTACTATATTTAGAGCATGTGACTAGCTCTAGTGAAAAACTAGGAAGGGTTACATGTAATGGACCCAGATGGCAGAATACCACATGTTCTAATGTCATAGTATGAGGAACAGATCAAGCAAGTAAACTGTTCCCAGACATTTATCACGTAGTCTGAATCTGGAATAATTATTATGCTCCTGGCAAAAGACAAAGTTAAAAAATGCACGTTTAAGTGGAGTTAACATTAAAGGAAGTATTGCATTCTTTTCTGAGCGTTGTCACCTGTAACTGGAAAGGTAATGGTTCCACATGTCTAGTTCTTTATTGATTTCTGTTAGATATTTGCACTAGTTTGACCCCAGTGTAGGTGTGGGATGTTGCTAACCTATGTATTCTTGAGAACTTAATAAAACCATACTTGGTTTGCCAAATGGTTATTGGAAAAAATAAGAGATATATATTTGGAGTATGTAGAAGCTAATATTTCCAAAATAAATAAATTAAAAGATTTCTTTTATTAAAGATCTAACAATATGCCCTCCCTCTAATACATATATAATTTTCAAATAAGTTGACATACATTTTGCTCACTCAGTGCAAGTTGTGGGAACAATTTTGTTTAATCTATTTGTACATACAATTCTGAATGAGTGGTGCAAGCATGTTCTCTGTGGCATTTCTTAACCTCAAAGGCCCTGTTTTGAGCTAGCATTTCAACATCTCACAGATACTATTTCTTTATCAACAATTACTCCAGTTCCCTTATGTTGGGTATTTGAATATTATATTTATGCCCAGAGTGAGGGGTGTACAAGAGAAGAACTCCTTGATTAATAAAGCTAATTGCTTTTTTTTTTTTTTTTAATTTAGAAATTAGTAAAGAGACCAAGGCAACAGGGCTGGTTCCAGGAAATACCTTATTTCAGCTAGATGCTGCTAACAATTTCCTACTTTCTTTATCATAAAAACAAAGTTATTTAGAAAAGACAGCTGCCTATAACTCCAAAGAAAAAAGGAAAGAAAGAACTCAGTCATTTATTAAACTCTTACTATGGGCCAGGAACTCCTCCAGAGTTAGATTGTTCAATGCACAAAATAACCCTCTGAAAAAGGTATTATTATTCCCATTTTACAGGCAAGCCAAAAGACGCTTAGAAAACATAAGGAAATTTCCCAAGATCACACAACTAGGCCTGGGTGAGTCACTAATCTCTCAGTGCCAGGGTCTGTCTAGAGTGTGCGCAATAAAAGTTAGGTGATAAGCTGAGGTCGATGATCACGATGAAGATGAAAGGACATTTAGAGGTAAAGAAATGTGCACTACTGGCAAGCAATGGGCTTCATTGCCCTGGTTTGTAACAATCAGAAAGCTGGATAACCTCTAAGATTCTCTCATACTTTGATTTTCTATTTCAATGTGACCTTCTGCTTATATCACTGAAAGTATATGCAGAAGGTGGGTGTAACACTCCACTGCCTGTTCAAGGACTGGCATCTCTGGATAGATTTGTAGAGTTTGGAGAATGTACACCTACTCGTTGCTATTTAATCACAGATTCAGATTTCTTATGTGTGAATGTGCATAATTACATTGTAAACCACACCTTTGAAATCTAGAATATTTTGACATGCAAAACTGCAACATGCAATTTTTTTTTCACCTCTGGTCTTTTATTGGACCATCAAAATAGGTAACAGATAGAATTGCAGGGTTTTACTAGTGATATCACATAGAAGGTCCTAAAACATGTCATGGAGAATTTTTTTTCAAAGTTATAGTAATTAGATAATGAAGTACAATAAATTAAAAAGCAATAATCTCACAAGACTGATGGAGAAGAGGGAAAGGGGCTTTTTCAGGACTTCCTACCTGCCCTCTTTGTAAAGGGAGAGACATTTGTATAACCACACTCCCTGTCCCGCACAGTAATGCCTCCCCAAGAGAGGAGAAATCACTTCTCTGATGGTGAGTCTGGAAGGAGACACTGGTCATTCTTTACCCAATACCTTCCTCTCTCATTTCCTCTTTGGAGCTACTCACAGAGTTCTCTTCTGCATCTCCATGCCAGACATTTTACTGGGCTCTGATCCCATGTGGGGAGCCATGTGATGGTCTGGTGCTGTCATGACTAGCTGGATAAAACCCAATTCTAGGGCTCAAAACAATGAAACCTCCATAACTGCAGACATAAGCTCTATTATTTTTCAGTAATAAAAGTGATATTTTTACCCTTTTGATTCTTATTCCATTGTCTTATTTCTTACTTGTTCAGAACATAAGTGCCCACCAAAAACCCCAATATGGCTATTGATAATTATATAAAATATTAATTTCTGAAAAATTGCTCCTCATACTTGCATGCGGTGTTTTTTTTGAAAAATCATTGTCATAAAGTTTTTGGGTATTAGCTAATTCAGTGCAGTGGGAAATTTTTAAATGGCATCAATGTTGATCATATATATAGACATATATATTTATATATATATACAGAAGAACATCTTTTCATTTTTTTTGATTTTTAAAACATTTATTTTTTTTATTTTCTATTATTATTTTATTATTTATTTTGCTCCAAATAGAAAGATATTTGCCAGCATGTGGATCTCAGGAATCCATCTGGCTTTAACTAAATGTGCTCCACATAACTCATTTCTGTACAATATCTGCTTAAGTTTCTCCATGGGGGCTGGATTTGCTTATGATAATACTTGTAAATGAATGAATATTGTCTACTATTGGATGTTTTTCTTCTTCCTTAACAAAAACTTGCTCTATTCAACAGTAAACTCAGTGGTCGTAGTTCTTACATAGATGCAGCTGGTTATATAGCGTTCCGTTACTGCTAAGAATACTTACTTAACTTCATCTTGAATTTTTTTCACATTTACTTCTAGAAGAGAATCCTCCTTCCTTTGACTGGTCTTCTACTAGACAAATTCACAATTATGAACAATTCTAAGTGTGAATCATAAATTCTTGACTTTGATAATATACTGTGTGATAATGGGAAAGAATCAAACATTTTATCTTATGTTTCCTGTATGAATTTCATCTTGAGGAAGGAAAATTTTCTTTATAGAACAATTCAAGCTAATAAACTCAAGTAATGGATTTAAAGAAAATTGCTTAAAATATTCTTGCAAAAGAAAAAGAAAGAAGGAAAGAAGGAGGGAGGGAGGAAGGGAGGAAGGGAGGGAGGGAGGAAAGAAGGAAGGAAGGAAGGAAGGAAGGAAAGGGGAGAGGAAGGGAGGGAGGAACAAAGGGAGATAAAGTGGAACTCAGGCCAATGTGTCAAGGTGTTACATGTAGTTAATAAGTTAAAAAGCATCCTGTATGGCAGAATTTCAAACACTGTTCCAAGCTCTCCTTTTTTTGCAGGATGGAAAGTCAGACCCAGAGAGGCAAAGAGATGTGGCCAATGCCATGCAAGAAACTGATGACTTTACTCATATAAGAATCACAAGGTAAGTCTCTTGAATTCTGCTCTCTTGTCTTTTTAAGAGGCCAAGCTCCTGTTGTTTATTTTGGTGCTATTTCTACAATGTCAGAAGTGGAAGGTCCCTTAGGATTCTACTGGGTAATAAGGGCAATGAATCATAAAATGACTGTTGTCTTTATTTGATTTCTGCTGGGGAAAGGAGCCTGAAAGTGAAATTAAGTGGCTGAGGATTCTGAGGTCTCTCTCCCCAGACTCTAAATGTGAGGTTTAAAAAAGTCTACATTTGCCATATGTCCAGTGGCCAAAATCATTATTGCCTAGCCAGTTTAAGCAAAAACTTTGTTTCTGTGTAATTCGTGAGTCTGCGGGAAGAGGGAGACTCTTTCTAGACTTCTGCAGAACTCTCTATGGCCTGATGCTCAGAGAGGAGGAAAAGTATGTGGAAAACAAACACATTCAGACCTTCTTTGTGCATTGGCTTGACCTGCCAAATCAGACAGATACAGAGGCAATTTTTTTCATGTTTGCAGCCTTACACTGGCTTCTGCACTGGGAAGTTGGGAAATATTTACTGTTGAATGGGGCCCTGGGAGATTATTCTTGGAAGGAACAACTTCTATGAACCTTTGTGTGTTGCTTAAAAATCTTTTAAAGCTAGAGTTTCATAAGCTAGATATGATTGCCTCCTCCCAACACAAAAATTACTGGGAAACAGAGATTCTTCTTAGAGCTTTGAAATCTAGTTATATAGATGTGTTTTCTTCTTACCAATATAATTTATATCTCTGGAGCACTGAGGTAGTAAAGTGTGGAAATTGGGGGACAAATTTTAAGTTACTGTATATTACTCTCTAGGAGTTTGTGGGCCATTGGAATTTAAAAACAGTAATATCTATTGACTCTTTACTCATTCAGTTCAGTTTTTGTGGGTTTTTTTGTTTGTTTGTTTTTGAGCTCCCACTATATGAACAGAAATGTACTAGGTACTGGGAGAGCTGCAAAGATGAAAAAAAGCATAACCTTTGACCTCAAGGATCTCACATAATTTACCACTTGAAAAAAAAAATCAAACAAGAGTTATAATAGTAAATACGCCATCTGTTATAAATATTAGTCTGATTTAAATAGTCCACATAAGTGTTCCTTCTTTCTTGGAATAAAATATTTGCCATTCAAATACAATGTGCCATCATTCTTTCTCTCTAAGTTGGTCCAAGTGTATGGAGAAAGAGGTGTATGTAGCTCACAAACCTTAGGTTAATGGGAGTCAGAGTCTTCAGGCACAGTTCTGTCTGTCACATCTGGGATCTAGAACAACATCCCCTATCCAGCTGGTGCCACTAGTCCTCTTCAAGCGTCGGAGTGACAGCCGGACTCTCCCCATTCTCGGGGGCACAGGCTCAACCCCCTCAGAACGTGGGGTGGTGGCCAGTCTCCCCTTAATCCCCAGGGAATGTGCTCCACCCTCTCTGAAGCCTGGCGGCAGCATTCTTCCTAAACAATGGCGTGGCCAAGCTCTCCTCAATCCCCCAGGCGTCTGAGAACCCTGGGGTAGGAACAGTCTCCCTGAACAATGGGGTGAAGAGCCTGCGCAAACTCACCCTTCCCAAGTGCAGGGGCGGGTTGGCTCTCTTCCCCTGAAGTGTCTTTGCTCCAGACCTCAGCTTCCCTGATTCTGCCTTTGAAGTGATTTTTTCCTTCAATTTGTCCCTTTTCTGTCCCTTTTAGTTCAGACTGGCAGAGGTTCTATTCATACAGATATCACAATAAACTTTTCAGTTTTGCACGCAGCATACAGGGGTCCCAACTGTCAGACAATGGGACTGTCTACAAATCCTTTCTGGATAACTGCATTTCCAATCCTGACTTGCACTGAAATGGCTGACTAGTTCCATGTTCAGTTAAATCCTCACATGGGGCACTATTCTCTGGGGACTTGCTTTCCAGAAGCTCAGAATTTTCCAAACCATCAATTTCTGGTTTCTTTGTACCCAACAATTCAGTTCTCAGTTTATCTCCTTCCTCTGCATTTTACTATAAGCTGCAAGGAGAAACCAGGCACGCTTTTCACATGTAATTTGGAAATCTCTTGAGCTAAATATCCAAGCTCATCACTTTCAAATTCTGCTTTCCATCCAACATCAGGACTCAATTTTGCCAAATTCTCTGCCACATTAAAACAAGGGTTGCCTTTCTTCCAGTTTGCAATGACACATTCATTTCTGTCTGAGGCCTCAGCAGAAATACCTTTAGTGTCCATATTTCTGCCAACAGTCTCTTCAAAGGAGTCTAGGGCTTTCCTATCAAGTGCCTCACAATTCTTCCAGAATCTTCCGCTTATCCATTTATAAAGCCCTTCCAGCATTTTTGGTATTTGCAAATCATAGCACCCCACTTCTGGGTACCAAAATCTGTTTCAGTTTGCTAAAGCTGCTAGAATGCAATAAACTAGGATTGGGTGGCCTTTACAAGGGGGATTTATTAACTTAAAATTTACAGTTCTTAAGTCATGATAATGTCCCAACTCAAGGCATCAACAGGAAGATACCTGGACTCTGAAGACAGGCTGCTGGCATCGAGGACACCACTGTCGCATGGGAAGGCACATGGCCAGCATCTGCTGGTCCTTCTCTCTGGGGTTCTGCTGCCTTCAGCTTCTGGCTGCTCTGTCTCTCAGCTTCTCTCGATGCTTCTCTGAATTTTCTCTCTTAGCTTCTGTATTTGTTTTTATCCTCTTACAAAAGACTCTATTCAGAGAATTAAGACCCACCTTGAACGATGTGGGTCACATCTCAATTGAAATAACCTAATCAAAAGTTCCCACCTACAGTGGGTCTACACCCACATCAATGAATTAAAAGAACATGACCTTTTCTGGAGTACATAACAACTTCAAACTACCACATATGACCCAAGAATTCTGCTTCTAGATATATACCCCAAAGATTTGAAAGCAGGGACTGTTAATTAACAGGCATTTGCACAGCAAAGCTCACAGCAGCATTATTCGTACTTGCCAATAGATGGATACAACCCAGCTGGCCATGAACCGATGAATGTTTAAACAAAATGTGATGTATGCACACAATGGAACACTATTCAGCTGTAAAAAGGAATGAAGTTCTGGTCCATGCAACAACACAGATGAGCATTGAAGACATAATGTTGAGTGAAATAAATTAGACACAAAAGGACAAGTATTATGTGATCTCACTGATATGAAATAAACAGAATAAGCAAACTCATAGAGTCAGAATTGAGAAAATAGGTTGCCAAGGGATGGGATGGGGATAGGGAATAAGGAATTAAGGCTTAAAATGCATGGAATTTCTATTTGGGACAACGGCAAAATTTTGATAATGGAGGGTAGTGGTGGTAGCACAATATTGTGAACATAATTAACAGCACTGAGTTATATATTTGAATATGGTTAAAAGGTGAAGTTTTAGGTTGTATAATATGTTTGAGAATAATTTTTAAAAATCCATGGAACTACACAGCACAAATCGTGAACCCTAAGTTAAATCATGGACTACTGTTAATAGATCAATTATAAACATGTGCTTTCATAAATTGTAAGAAATATACCACACCAATGCAAAATGTTAATGGGGTGGTTTATGGAACCCTGCATTTTGTGCCTGATTTTTCTGAAAACCCACAACTTAACTAGTTTTAAAATAACATATTACTAATGTTTAAAACTTCTCCTTGTCTATGTTTATTATGCTTTTCATTTGGAGTTATCTTCCCCTGAGTCCCAAAGAAGGATTTGTGACCAAATCTTCAGACAAGGAGCTCTAAAAATGTAAGTAAAATTACTTTTATTTTTTGGGTGTAATCTTCATAAGACTCTGTGAACAGAGACTTTTATTAACTTCTCAAATAATGAGAAATAGTGCCAGACATTTCTGTAATGCGGGAAGACTCTAGGGGAAGTCAGAAGAGCTTCTGATACAAGAATCAGCTGCTTCAAGACAGACATTGCACACTGTCAGTACCTTCCTCTGGTGCCCATCAGTCTTCAGCCCGCAGTGGGGAAGGTGAATACACAGGCAACCGCTGCTTCAGGGTTTATTCACCAGGGAACCAATGAAGAAGGAGAAAATGAAGAGGCTGAAAGTTCTAGCTCATGGAGTACAAATGACACACCCCACAGGAGATTTCGGGTACTGTTCTGGAAGAAGGTGAGAGGCTCAGAGTTCCTAAAATGTCAATGATGGGTTGGAGAGCTTGGGGGAAGACAATTTGGAACAGTTACTGTTAACTTCTTTTCTCTCCTGCTTTCCCTCTTGCAGACTTGAAGAAAGTGGTATATCACAATGGAATTATTAGGGTTATATATAGGGTTATATATTATATATATGTAGGGTTATATTTTATATATATATTATTAGGTTATCTAATGGAATTAGATAGCCATAGCCATTTAATTACTATTTAAAGTATTTTAGTTTCTCATTTTATATTGCTGATTTAGGCTCATTTTTTGAGTTTAAGCATTGTTTTATTTTTTAAAAGCTTTATAAACATCAAGTAATTCATAGGTCAATTGGTTCTTATGCTCATTGACTTCTGGATAACAGAGACAGTTTTTGAAACTGCTTTTTTAGCAGTTTTATCGTAAGTGGTCCTAAAGTGGTTAGAAGTTATGTTATTCTCTCTGTCTAAAAAATATCTTTCCCCTTCCTTTTTATATGTTTAATGTCTACTTATTCTACTTCCCTGATTAGCAACTCTACCCCCCGCATTTAAATCAAGCACCCATTATACTTTCTCATTGCATCCTCTTCTTTTCTTTCAAAGCACTTATCTTGATTTGTAATTATAAATTTATTTGTGCCATTTATTGTTTTTATATTGTTTGAGACTGTAGCTCATTCTTCAGACAATCAAGGAGAAGAAGTCAGAAAGAAACCCTTGTCACAGTTGGCAGGTAACATTAGGGACTGAAAAGAAAACAAAGGGAATGCTCTACTTCTGGTCATGCGCACACCAGTTGCCTTTTGGGTTGATAACAGATGGGCCCCAGTTCCTCCTCAGCACCTCACTTTCCTGACTTGCCAAGAGCCCACCCAACTCCCAATCTGTTATTTGTCTCCGTCCCCAACATCCTCTGCCTCAGCACCACCCCCCAGAGAATTAGATGGGGGAGACATTTACTCCCATCTGCCAGCCGCTTGGGAAGGGACAGAGGAATAGTGGGGAGTGTTTTCTAAACCACTGCAAGGCTAAAGTAAAAAAACTGCCCCTGAGTCTCATGTTGGACCACCAAATGAATATTCTTTTCCTAATATGTGGTCATGAGGATCTAAAGTAATAGAAAAATCAGGGTCAGTGCATTTAAAGACATCCTCATGATCCCACAACTGCTACATGACTGAGTGGGGAATTGAATCCTGGCCAGTATGGTTCTGGGGTGCATAAGCTTTGGATTAAACCCAGCTGCCTGATGCTCACCAGCGCAGCATCAAGGTCAACCTAGACATAATTCCATTACTGACATTGCTCCCAGGAACTTTACTGAGCTCCTTACTTGGTTCTTTTATGATCAAGTCTCTATTTCAGTGATTCAGTATCCTGTATTTTCCATCCCAAACTTCTGTAGAATAAGACACTTTTCTGTCAGTAACAGTGGCTTGTATTTGTAGAGTGAAAGGTGAATGGGGGTAGAACCATTGTGTAATTTGAAAATAACCTTTACTTATTCTAGACAGATTCTGATATATATATATATACACACATACATACCTAGGAAGCCTTAAGGAGTTTTTTTGTTTTTTGTTTTTCGTTTTAGAAACAGGGTCATTTGTGCTTGCATCCTTGCTTGTGAACCTCTATATTTTCTGTTTCTCCAGAACCAGAGTGCTTTCAGGAATTGGAGATTTATTACTGAACACTCCTCACCCAGCATATGTTGTAACTGTACTTCTCAGATTCTGACTGCATACCTTCCTTACCTTCCCCACGCTCGGCCCAGCTTCCCTTCTTACTACCCCAGCATTCCCAGTACATTGCTTCCATCACTACCTAGAATGTCTGCCAGCTGTTTACCATTCATCCTTGACACATCTGTGGAGATCTCTTTCTGATTCCTACTCAAGTGAGCCCCCGAGGACAGCCTTGTGGCCTTTCTGCTCTCTGGGTCTCAGTCATTTTAACTCCACCACAAATTTTTCTGGGCCTTCCCACTAAGATATCCACATAATTATCCCTTATTCTTTATTGTTAAACTTGACCCTTCTTTTAATAGCTTCATCATGGGTGAATGAGTTTTAAAAATGGAAATGTATCTTCCTTAAATCCATTTTTATATGAATTCTTGTTTTATAGTCCTTGAATGGATTTATTTGTTCAGGAAAACACAATAGAACATGGATGTTTGGGCCAAGTGTGCTTGCTAAATGGTATTCTGTATAGAATGCTTTAAGGAATATGAATGTTCACAACAAAAGATGAATAAATACCCTCCCCTTTTGGAATGGTTTATTTATTTATTTATTTATTTATTTTGCAAACTAGGGAAAAGTTGGATTTATAAGCCAAATCTGTGAAACATTTACTAAAAAAAATCTAGCAAAATTTATGAATGAGTCTATATATTAAAGTATGTGAAACCACGTTTGTAAAAAGATTAAACCCTTTAAAGGTTGATATCAAGCATTCCCCACTGGATTGGTTCTATTAATTTATATCCTTGCTCAGAGCAATTTCTATTGTTTTTGAGTCTGAGCCATTGGAAATACCATTCTGGTAAGGATGTGCTGACACATGGTACGTCCTAGTGCTAGGAGGTGGGATCTTAGTCAAATACTCATTCTGTGGAATTCAGGTAAAGGAATAGACATTACCTTTATTGTTAGTTTGTGTTTAAAGAATATTAGGCTTTCCTGCTAGCTGTGGCTATATAAAGTACTGGAGTGAAATTGAAATTGATTTTCTTCTTTCTCAAAGTGTATGTAATAGGCTAGCAATATACTTTAGGGATTTAGGCATTAATTGTTTTGTCTGTTTGTTATCTTCCAACCTTGAGTTTATAGTGTAAAGACCCACACTGGAAATGATAATATCAGGCAAAGTATTTCCAGTCAGTAACAACGTTCATTCATACTTTGATGTGCAGAGGTTTTGAATATTTGAAGCCTTGAATTAGCATTTCTGTGCTGATACCTGGAATGTATTTTTTAATCCAAATTCCAGTAAACTGAAAGGGTCACCGTAAATACATTCAGCTCAATGTGTTATTTCAGAGAAGTTCAGGATAAGGTCACATCTGAAAAGTGAGTCCTCTGTGCATTCTGGAGAAAATGACAATTTGGGATTTTCATATTTAAGACATCTACTCCCCAACCCCCAATAAAATATAGGTTGCGTGATTCTGGAGTTTTTGGTTAGAAAGTTTTGCTTTCATGGCGGCAGAAAAATACAAGCTATTATAGTCCATAAATGTGTATTTAGGGAAAGTGGGTGATAACATATAATTGAAACTTATTTCTGAAGTAAATTAATATGATTCCATATTATTTCATACCGCAAGAGTAAAATCATTCTCTTGGAGAAGTCAATTTCTCTCCCAAATAACCTGGAATCTCAGTAACTTTTGAACAGTATATTCTATTTAAATTACTACCATTTGTCACTAGTCCTATCTCAAACAAAAAATAAGGATTTGATAATTTGCAGTATTCTGTGCCTGGGTTTTTATTTGCCAGTGGGTTTGAATTTGGGGGGAAAATCTATCAGTGGTTACCTGTCTACATAGTTGACCTATATTTCCTCTGTAATATTGCTAATTAGGTCTGTTAGAATTGACATCTAAATTTTATGCCATACATTCAGCTGTCAGTCATCTTGAAATTGGAATTGATTTTTTTACTTGCCCAGTAATACATACTGTCTATAATTAATTGTAGCTCAGAAGCTAGGAGGTCTAGAGAAATTAAGTAAATATGGTTTCCCTCTCGAAGGAAAGAAATGAAATGTATATGGGGTGAGGGGCACTTGAATTAGGTGGGGAAGGCTGTCTGAGAAAGCTTAAGAACTAAGATCTTTAACTGATGTAGAAGTACATATTTTAGAGGGCATTTAAAGGCAAATGCCCTTCTGCTAAGAGGAATATTCAGATGTCACACTAATCTTAGTCAAGATAAATTGATGTGTTTTTATTCAACCAGAAAAAGGAAAAAGAGAATCAGAATTGCAAAATGTACTTTTGCTTACATCACCTGGTTAGTTCATGCTAATGCATTCCCTCAAGTGAGTTGAAAGAAATGCTTCCTGTGTGAAGGGAAATCAAAGGCTGTAATATAGAGTACCATTGCTCCTAATGTGTTGGGGTTTAAAAAAACATAAAACAAAACCACAGAAGGAGTAGATCTAATGACCAGTCCACTGGAGTTGAAATCTTGAGCATAGATCCTTGGGAGGCAATTTACCAGACAAAGAGTCAACTGAACGTCCATCTATGGGTTATGTCAGCTCTGTACAGAGAGGTATGAGCCATTTCAATGCATTCATCACAGCAGAAGTGAAGCTCTTGCAGCCAGTGTGAAGAGAATCACTCCTCAGGAAGTGCCCCAGAGATTGAAGGTAGTTGATAGTAGTTTTCAGAAATTAACCTCTTACATGTATCTTTCTGGGACTCTTTCATCTATTAAATCAAATAGATGACTACTTAATGAATTTCACTAGCATACAAATTGTTTGATAAATCAAAAATATATTTGACCCAAATAAAACAGCAAAAAAAAAAAAGTTAAATAAAAGTACTTGTAGCAGGGAGGCGGGGCAAGATGGCAGACTGGTGAGCTGTAAGTTTTAGTTACTCCTCCAGGAAAGTAGGTAAAAAGCCAGGAACTGCGTGGACTGGACACCACAGAGCAATCTGTCTTTGGGCATACTTCATACAACACTCATGAAAATGTCGAACTGCTGAGATCAGCGAAATCTGTAAGTTTTTGCGGCCAGAGGACCCGCGCCCCTCCCTGCCAGGCTCAGTCCCGTGGGAGGAGGGGCTGCCAGCTCCGGGAAGGAGAAGGGAGAACTGTAGTGGTAGCCCTTCTCGGAAACTCATTCTACTGATTCAAACTCCAACCATAGATAGACTGAGACCAGACACCAGAGAATCTGAGAGCTGCCAGCCCAGCAGAGAGGAGACAGGCATAGAAAAAAAAAAATAACATGAAAAACTCCAAAATAAAAGCAGAGGATTTTTGGAGTTCTGGTGAACACAGAAAGGGGAAGGGCGGAGCTCAGGCCTTGAGGTGCATATGCAAATCCCGAAGAAAAGCTGATCTCTCTGCCCTGTGGACCTTTCCTTAATGGCCCTGGTTGCTTTGTCTATTAGCATTTCAATAACCCATTAGATCTCTGAGGAGGGCCCTTTTTTTTTTTTAATCCTTTTTTCTTTTTCTAAAACAATTACTCTAAGAAGCCCAATACAGAAAGCTTCAAAGAATTGCAATTTGGGCACGTCAAGTCAAGAGCAGAACTAAGAGAGCTCTGAGACAAAAGGCAATAATCCAGTGGCTGAGAAAATTCACTAAACACCACAACTTCCCAAGAAAAGGGGGGTGTCCGCTCACAGCCACCATCCTGGTGGACAGGAAACACTCCTGCCCATCGCCAGCCCCATAGCCCAGAGCTGCCCCAGACAACCCAGTGTGACGGAAGTGCTTCAAATAACAGGCACACACCACAAAACTGGGCGTGGACATTAGCCTTCCCTGCAACCTCAGCTGAATGTCCCAGAGCTGCGAAGGTGGAGCAGTGTGAATTAACAAAGCCCCATTCAGCCATCATTTGAGCAGACTGGGAGCCTCCCTACACAGCCCAGCAGCCCAGAACTGCCCTGGGGGGACGGCACTCACCTGTGACATAGCACAGTCATCCCTCAACAGAGGACCCGGGGTGCACGGCCTGGAAGAGGGGCCCACTTGCAAGTCTCAGGAGCCATACGCCAATACCAAAGACTTGTGGGTCAGTGGCAGAGACAAACTGTGGCAGGACTGAACTGAAGGATTAGACTATTGCAGCAGCTTTAAAACTCTAGGATCATCAGGGAGATTTGATTGTTAGGGCCACCCCCCCTCCCCGACTGCCCAGAAACACGCCCCACACACAGGGCAGGCAACACCAACTACACACGCAAGCTTGGTACACCAATTGGGCCCCACAAGACTCACTCCCCCACTCACCAAAAAAAAGGCTAAGCAGGGGAGAACTGGCTTGTGGAGAACAGGTGGCTCGTGGACGCCACCTGCTGGTTAGTTAGAGAAAGTGTACTCCACGAAGCTGTAAATCTGATAAATTAGAGATAAGGACTTCAATAGGTCTACAAACCCTAAAAGAACCCTATCAAGTTCAGCAAATGCAACAAGGCCAAAAACAAAAGAAAATTATAAAGCATATGAAAAAACCAGACGATATGGATAACCCAAGCCCAAGCACCCAAATCAAAAGACCAGAAGAGACACAGCACCTAGAGCAGCTACTCAAAGAACTAAAGATGAACAATGAGACCATAGTACGGGATATGAAGGAAATCAAGAAGACTCTAGAAGAGCATAAAGAAGACATTGCAAGACTAAATAAAAAAATGGATGATCTTATGGAAATTAAAGAAACTGTTGACCAAATTAAAAAGATTCTGGACACTCATAGTACAAGACTAGAGGAAGTTGAACAACGAATCAGTGACCTGGAAGATGACAGAATGGAAAATGAAAGCATAAAAGAAAGAATGGGGAAAAAAATTGAAAAAATCGAAATGGACCTCAGGGATATGATAGATAATATGAAACGTCCAAATATAAGACTCATTGGTGTCCCAGAAGGGGAAGAAAAGGGTAAAGGTCTAGGAAGAGTATTCAAAGAAATTGTTGGGGAAAACTTCCCAAATCTTCTAAACAACATAAATACACAAATCATAAATGCTCAGCGAACTCCAAATAGAATAAATCCAAATAAACCCACTCCGAGACATATACTGATCACACTGTCAAACACAGAAGAGAAGGAGCAAGTTCTGAAAGCAACAAGAGAAAAGCAATTCACCACATAGAAAAGAAACAGCATAAGACTAAGTAGTGACTACTAAGCAGCCACCATGGAGGTGAGAAGGCAGTGGCACGATATATTTAAAATTCTGAGTGAGAAAAATTTCCAGCCAAGAATACTTTATCCAGCAAAGCTCTCCTTCAAATTTGAGGGAGAGCTTAAATTTTTCACAGACAAACAAATGCTGAGAGAATTTGCTAACAAGAGACCTGCCCTACTGGAGATACTAAAGGGATCCCTACAGACAGAGAAACAAAGACAGGACAGAGAGACTTTGAGAAAGGTTCAGTACTAAAGAGATTCGGTATGGGTACAATAAAGGATATTAATAGAGAGAGGGAAAAATATGGCAAACATAAACCAAAGGATAAGATGGCCAATTCAAGAAATGCCTTCACGGTTTTAACGTTGAATGTAAATGGATTAAACTCCCCAATTAAAAGATATAGATTCGCAGAATGGATCAAAAAAAATGAACCATCAATATGTTGCATACAAGAGACTCATCTTAGACACAGGGACACAAAGAAACTGAAAGTGAAAGGATGGAAAAAAATATTTCATGCAAGCCACAGCCAAAAGAAAGCAGGTGTAGCAATATTAATCTCAGATAAAATAGACTTCAAATGCAGGGATGTTTTGAGAGACAAAGAAGGCCACTACATACTAATAAAAGGGGCAATTCAGCAAGAAGAAATAACAATCGTAAATGTCTATGCAGCCAATCAAGGTGCCACAAAATACATGAGAGAAACACTGGCAAAACTAAAGGAAGCAATTGATGTTTCCACAATAATTGTGGGAGACTTCAACACATCACTCTCTCCTATAGATAGATCAACCAGACAGAAGACCAATAAGGAAATTGAAAACCTAAACAATCTGATAAATGAATTAGATTTAACAGACATCTACAGGACATTACATCCCAAATCACCAGAATACACATACTTTTCTAGTGCTCACGGAACTTTCTCCAGAATAGATCATATGCTGGGACATAAAACAAGCCTCAATAAATTTAAAAAGATTGAAATTATTCAAAGCACATTCTCTGACCACAATGGAATACAATTAGAAGTCAATAACCATCAGAGACTTAGAAAATTCACAAATACCTGGAGGTTAAACAACACACTCCTAAACAATCAGTGGGTTAAAGAAGAAATAGCAAGAGAAATTGCTAAATATATAGAGACGAATGAAAATGAGAACACAACATACCAAAACCTATGGGATGCAGCAAAAGCAGTGCTAAGGGGGAAATTTATAGCACTAAACGCATATATTAAAAAGGAAGAAAGAGCCAAAATCAAAGAACTAATGGATCAACTGAAGAAGCTAGAAAATGAACAGCAAACCAATCCTAAACCAAGTACAAGAAAAGAAATAACAAGGATTAAAGCAGAAATAAATGACATAGAGAACAAAAAAACAATAGAGAGGATAAATATCACCAAAAGTTGGTTCTTTGAGAAGATCAACAAGATTGACAAGCCCCTAGCTAGACCGACAAAATCAAAAAGAGAGAAGACCCATATAAACAAAATAATGAATGAAAAAGGTGACATAACTGCAGATCCTGAAGAAATTAAAAAATTATAAGAGGATATTATGAACAACTGTATGGCAACAAACTGGACAATGTAGAAGAAATGGACAATTTCCTGGAAACATATGAACAACCTAGACTGACCAGAGAAGAAATAAAAGACCTCAACCAACCCATCACAAGCAAAGAGATCCAATCAGTCATCAAAAATCTTCCCACAAATAAATGCCCAGGGCCAGATGGCTTCACAGGGGAATTCTACCAAACTTTCCAGAAAGAACTGACACCAATCTTACTCAAACTCTTTCAAAACATTGAAGAAAATGGAACACTACCTAACTCATTTTATGAAGCTAACATCAATCTAATACCAAAACCAGGCAAAGATGCTACAAAAAAGGAAAACTACCGGCCAATCTCCCTAATGAATATAGATGCAAAAATCCTCCACAAAATACTTGCAAATCGAATCCAAAGACACATTAAAAAAATCATACACCATGACCAAGTGGGGTTCATTCCAGGCATGCAAGGATGGTTCAACATAAGAAAATCAATCAATGTATTACAACACATTAACAAGTCAAAAGGGAAAAATCAATTGATCATCTCAATAGATGCTGAAAAAGCATTTGACAAAATCCAACATCCCTTTTTGATAAAAACACTTCAAAAGGTAGGAATTGAAGGAAACTTCCTCAACATGATAAGGAGCATATATGAAAAACCCACAGCCAGCATAGTACTCAATGGTGAGAGACTGAAAGCCTTCCCTCTAAGATCAGGAACAAGACAAGGATGCCCGCTGTCACCACTGTTATTCAACATTGTGCTGGAAGTGCTAGCCAGGGCAATCCGGCAAGACAAAGAAATAAAAGGCATCCAAATTGGAAAAGAAGAAGTAAAACTGTCATTGTTTGCAGACGATATGATCTTATATCTAGAAAACCCTGAGAAATCAACGATACACCTACTAGAGCTAATAAACAAATTTAGCAAAGTAGCGGGATACAAGATTAATGCACATAAGTCAGTAATGTTTCTATATGCTAGAAATGAACAAACTGAAGAGACACTCAAGAAAAAGATACCATTTTCAATAGCAACTAAAAAAATCAAGTACCTAGGAATAAACTTAACCAAAGATGTAAAAGACCTATACAAAGAAAACTACATAACTCTACTAAAAGAAATAAAAGGGGACCTTAAAAGATGGAAAAATATTCCATGTTCATGGATAGGAAGACTAAATGTCATTAAGATGTCAATTCTACCCAAACTCATCTACAGATTCAATGCAATCCCAATCAAAATTCCAACAACCTACTTTGCAGACTTGGAAAAGCTAGTTATCAAATTTATTTGGAAATGGAAGATGCCTCGAATTGCTAAAGACACTCTAAAAAAGAAAAACGAAGTGGGAGGACTTACACTCCCTGACTTTGAAGCTTATTATAAAGCCACAGTTGCCAAAACAGCATGGTACTGGCACAAAGATAGACATATAGATCAATGGAATCGAATTGAGAATTCAGAGATAGACCCTCAGATCTATGGCCGACTGATCTTTGATAAGGCCCCCAAAGTCACTGAACTGAGCCATAATGGTCTTTTCAACAAATGGGGCTGGGAGAGTTGGATATCCATATCCAAAAGAATGAAAGAGGACCCCTACCTCACCCCCTACACAAAAATTAACTCAAAAAGGACCAAAGATCTCAATATAAAAAAAGTACCATAAAACTCCTAGAAGATAATGTAGGAAAACATCTTCAAGACCTTGTATTAGGCGGCCACTTCCTAGACTTTACACCCAAAGCACAAGCAACAAAAGAGAAAATAGATAAATGGGAACTCCTCAAGCTTAGAAGTTTCTGCACCTCAAAGGAATTTCTCAGAAAGGTAAAGAGGCAGCCAACTCAATGGGAAAACATTTTTGGAAACCATGTATCTGACAAAAGACTGATATCTTGCATATACAAAGAAATCCTACAACTCAATGACAATAGTACAGACAGCCCAATTATAAAATGGGCAAAAAGATATGAAAAGACAGTTCTCTGAAGAGGAAATACAAATGGCCAAGAAACACATGAAAAAATGTTCAGCTTCACTAGCTATTAGAGAGATGCAAATTAAGACCACAATGAGATACTATCTAACACCGGTTAGAATGGCTGCCATTAAACAAACAGGAAACTACAAATGCTGGAGGGGATGTGGAGAAATTGGAACTCTTATTCATTGTTGGTGGGACTGTATAATGGTTCAGCCACTCTGGAAGTCAGTCTGGCAGTTCCTTAGAAAACTAGATATAGAGCTACCATTCGATCCAGCGATTGCACTTCTCGGTATATACCCGGAAGATCGGAAAGCAGTGACACGAACAGATATCTGCACGCCAATGTTCATAGCAGCATTATTCACAATTGCCAAGAGATGGAAACAACCCAAATGTCCTTCAACAGATGAGTGGATAAATAAAATGTGGTATATACACACGATGGAATACTACGCGGCAGTAAGAAGGAACGATCTGGTGAAACATATGACAACATGGATGAACCTTGAAGACATAATGCTGAGTGAAATAAGCCAGGCACAAAAAGAGAAATATTATATGCTACCACTAATGTGAACTTTGAGAAATGTAAAACAAATGGTTTATAATGTAGAATGTAGGGGAACTAGCAGTAGAGAGCAATTAAGGAAGGGGGAACAATAATCCAAGAAGAACAGATAAGCTAACGTTCTGGGAATGCCCAGAAATGACTATGGTCTGTTAATTTCTGATGGATATAGTAGGAACAAGTTCACAGAAATGTTGCTATATTATGTAACTTTCTTGGGGTAAAGTAGGAACATGTTGGAAGTTAAGCAGTTATCTTAGGTTAGTTGTCTTTTTCTTACCCCCTTGTTATGGTCTCTTTGAAATGTTCTTTTATTGTATGTTTGTTTTCTTTTTAATTTTTTTTTTCATACACTTGATTTAAAAAAGAAGGGAAAGTTAAAAAAAAAAAAAAAGAAAAACAAGGGAAAAAAAAAAAAAAGATGCAGTGCCCCCTTGAGGAGCCTGTGGAGAATGCAGGGGTATTCGCCTACCCCACCTCCATGGTTGCTAACATGACCACAGACATAGGGGACTGGTGGTTTCATGGGTTGAGCCCTCTACCATAAGTTTTACCCTTGGGAAGATGGTTGCTGCAAAGGAGAGGCTAGGCCTCCCTATATTTGTGCCTAAGAGTCTCCTCCTGAATGCCTCTTTGTTGCTCAGATGTGGCCCTCTCTCTCTGGCTAAGCCAACTTGAAAGGTGAAATCACTGCCCTCCCCCCTATGTGGGATCAGACACCCAGGGTAGTGAATCTCCCTGGCAACGTGGAATATGACTCCCGGGGAGGAATGTAGACCCGGCATCGTGGGACGGAGAACATCTTCTTGACCAAAAGGGGGATGTGAAAGGAAATGAAATAAGCTTCAGTGGCAGAGAGATTCCTAAACGAGCTGAGAGATCACTCTGGTGGGCACTCTTATGCACACTTTAGACAACCCTTTTTAGGTTCTAAAGAATTGGGGTAGCTGGTGGTGGATACCTGAAACTATCAAACTACAACCCAGAACCCATGAATCTCGAAGACAGTTGTATAAAAATGTAGCTTATGAGGGGTGACAATGGGATTGGGAAAGCCATAAGGACCAAACTCCACTTTGTCTAGTTTATGGATGGATGTGTAGAAAAGTAGGGGAAGGAAACAAACAGATAAAGGTACCCAGTGTTCTTTTTTACTTCAATTGCTCTTTTTCACTCTAATTATTATTCTTGTTATTTTTGTGTGTGTGCTAATGAAGGTGTCAGGGATTGATTTAGGTGATGAATGTACAACTATGTAATGGTACTGTAAACAATTGAAAGTACAATTTGTTTTGTATGACTGTGGGGTATGTGAATATATCTCAATAAAATGATGATTAAAAAAAAAAGTACTTGTAGCAAATAATAGCACTTATCTTTATTATATCATGTAAAATTTTCATAAAATATGGTAAGTCCCAAGAGTCTCAATAAGTACATGCACAAAATTCATAAATAAACAATTCGTATTAAGAGGATGGAAACACTTTCAACTTCAGTAAAAATAGAATGCAAATGAAAATGATTAAGAGATGCCATTTTTCTGGTGAATAATGAAAAGGAAATTCTGACTCTATTAATTGTGGCACAAAAAATTGATTAAAAAGAAAAAAAGAATAACTCCAAGAAAAAAGTTTGTCAGTTCTTCTCAAGAAAATTTAAGTGTTAAACTAATTTGACCTAACAATTTACCTCTAGAAATCTACATTTAAAAAAGAAATAGTAGAGGAGGGGCAAGATGGTGGCTTAGAGAGGTGTGGAATTTAGTTAGTTCCTTGGAGCAAATAATAAACAACCAGGAACAACTAGGAAATAATCTGGAGCAACTGCTGAGTATAACCGTGACTGTCCACACATGATACACTAACATGGATTGGGTGGAATGGCTGAGATCACAGTATAAAAACTGTAAGTAAAAACTGCAGAAACGTGCCAGGAGCGCCCTCCCCCCATGGCAGGTTGAGCTACAAGACCTTGCTGTAGGAGAAAGCAGCAGTCCCAAACCAAGCAAATACAGCTCAGCCCAGCTACAACTGGGGTTTTAATTAACAAATGTGGACTGCTGAATACAATCTACAAACATAGAGAACCCCTAACAAGCAGACAGAGGCTTTTAGAGATGACTGACCTTAAAGAGACAGAAAAGTCCTGTGCCCTGGGAAAGGGAGTGCAGAAGACCAGGTGCTCTCTCTGACAGGTGAAACTGGGGGGCTGTGAAATGGCTCTGAAAGGGGGCTTTCTTTCCCTTTTTCTCTCTCTCAACCTGAGTGGCTCTGTGGAGAGAGCCTCAGCCATTTTCAGTTCACAGTTCTCTGACCCAGATACGGGTGGAGTTAACAAAGTCAGAGAAACAAAGGAGCAATTCAAATGCAGAAGATAACTCCCTAGAGGTGTATCTTCCCTAAGAGGAAGGAGGTGGGGCCCAGTTTTCCATTCAGAACTCAGACCTCAGGGCCTGGGAGAAAACAGCCAAAACAGAAACTTAAGGGGCCACACCTCCTTACACCAGTTGGGAGTGACAGGCTGACAGGTGCCACCTGTTGTGCAGGTTAGGAAAAGCAGAGCCGCTAGAGGCCTCACAGGAAAGTCTCTCATTCTTCTAAGATACACCGTCAGGGAAACTCGAAACTGAATATAACTCTGTTTTGAGACTTGAACCCATTCTGGTCTGGGAAAATCTTTTTGGAGTAACCAAGGAAACCAGATGCCTAGACAACAGAAAATTACAAATTCCACCAGGAAAAATGAAGATATATCCCAGTCAAAGGAACACACACTTCGATTAAGATATAGCTGAGATATTGTTTCACTTTAACGAAACAATCTATTAGAGATTTTTGAAGAAAATCAACTCAAAAACCAAATCAACAAGTTCAGGGAAGATATGGCAAAAGATATGAAGGATATAATGAAAACACTGGGTGAACATAAGGGAGAAATCGAAAGTTTGAAAAAACTGGCAAAATCTATGGAAATGAACAGCAAAACACAAGAAATGAAAAACGCAATGGAAACATACAATAGCAGATCTCAAGAAGTAGAAGAAAACACTCAGGAATTGGAGAACAAGACACCTGAAATCCTACACACAAAAGAACAGATAGGGGAAAAAATGGGAAAATATGAGCAACATCACAGGGAATAGAATGACAACATGAAGTGTATGAATGTACATGTCATAGGTGACCCAGAAGAAGAAAAGGAAAAAGGGGTAGAAACAATAATAGAGGAAATAATCACTGAAAGTTTCCCATCTCTTATGAAAGACAGAAAATTACAGTTCCAAGAAGTGCAGTGTACCCCAAACAGAATAGATCTGAATAGGCCTACACCAAGACACTTAATAATCAGATTATCAAACATCAAAGACAAAGAGGGAATCCTGAAAGCAGCAATAGAAAAGTGATCCATCACATACAAAAGAAGCTTGATAAGAATATGTGCAGATTTCTTAGTAGAAACCCTGGAGGCAAGAAGGAAGTGGTGTGATATATTTAAGAAACTGAAAGAGGAAAAACCACCAACCAAAAATCCTGTATCCTGCAAAACTGTCCTTCAAATATGAGGGAGAGTTTAAAATATTCTATGACAAACAGACAATGAGAGAGTTTGTGAACAAGATACCTGCTCTACAGGAAATACTAAAGGGAGTACTACAGACAGATAGGAAAAGACAGGAGTGAGAGGTTTGGAACACGATTTTGGGTGATGGTAGCACAGCAATGTAAGTACACTGAACAAAGATGACTGTGAATATGGTTGAAAGAAGAAGGTTAGGAGCATTTGGGACACCAGAAGGAAAGAGGAAGGATAAAGACTGGGACTGTATGACTCAGTGAAACCTAGAGTGCTCAACAATTGTGATAAATTGTACAAATATGTTTTTATATGAGGGAGAACAAATGAATGTCAACCTTGCAAGGTGTTAAAAATGGGGTAGAGTTCCAGTTTGCTAACGCTGCCAGAATATAAAACACCAGAAATGGATTGGCTTTTATAAAATGGGGTTTATTTGGTTACAGAGTTACAGTCTTAAGGCCATAAAGTGTCCAAGGTAAGGCATCAACAATCGGGTACCTTCACTGGAGGATGGCCAATGGTATCTGGAAAACCTCTGTTAGCTGGGAAGGCACGTGGTGTCTGTTCCAGAGTTCTGGTTTCAAAATGGCTTTCCCCCATGATGTTCCTCTCTAGGTGTTGCTCCTGGGTTGTGTTCTTTGTAAACTGCAGCTCCTCCAAAATGTCACTCTCAGTTGCTCTCCAAAATGTCATTCACAGCTGCTCCAGCATCTGGGCTCTGTGGCTCTTTTTTAAAAGTACTCCACTGATCCAATTGAGATCCACCCTGAACAGGTGGGGCAACACCTCCATGGAAATTATCCAATGAAAACTCTCGCCCACAGTTGATTGAGTCACATCTCCATGGAAACACTGAATCAATAGGTTCCAACCTAATCAACACTAATACATCTTCCCCCACAATATTGCATCAAAGAATATGGCTTTTGGGGGGACATAATACATCCAAACTGCCACCAGTGGTATTGGGGAAAAACATACAATCAATGCAAACTAGAAACTATAGTTAACAAAAACACTGTATTATGTTTCCTTTAATGTAACAAAGGCAATATACCAAAGCTAAATACCTATCAGAGGGGGACATCAGGGAGGGGTATGGGACTCTTGGCATTGGTGATGTTGTCTGACTCTTTTTTTGTACAGTAGTTTAATTCTGTCTTTCCTTTTGTTGCTTTTTAGCTGCCATCTTTTTTTCTTTCCTTCTTTTTCTTTTTCTTTTGTCTTTCTACCTTTTTTTACTCTTCCTCCTTCTTTGTGGAAGAAATGGAAGTGTCCTTATATAGATAGTGGTAATGGTGGTGAATGCATAAATACATGACCATACAGGGAACCATCAATTGTTTACTTGGGATGGAAAGTATGGTGGGTGAACAAAACTGTCTTAAAAAAAAAAAAATGGGTTGATGAAGAAACTTTGAGGGCACTATATTGAGTGAAATAAGTCAGAGACATAAGGACAAATATTGTGTGGTCTCACTGATATGAACTAATTAGAATATGTAAACTCATAGACATGAAATATGTTACCAGGATACAGAACGAGGCTAAAGAATGGGGAGCGGGTTGCATATTATAAGCAGAATGTTTAACTAGGTTGAACTTAAGTGTTTGGAAATGGACAGAGATGATAGTAGCATGTTATTGTGAGAATAACTAAAAGTGAGGAATGGTGTGTAAATGTGATAGAAAGGGGAAGCTTAGAGTCATGTACACCACCAGAAGGAAAGTTGGAGGTTAAAATATGGGAATGTGTAAAACAGTGAATCTTGTGGTGGACAATGTCTATGAGTAACTGTACAAATGTTAGAAATCTCTTTCATGAACTAGAACAAATGTATGACTTAACTAGAAGTTAATAATAGAGGGGTATATGGGGGAAAATATATCTATTGCAAACTATGTACTACAGTTAGTAGTATTTTAACACTCTTTCATCGACAGTAACAAATGTACTACACCAAAACTATGAGTCAATAATGGAGGGGGGGGGTGGTGCTTAGAGGTATAGGAGGATTTGAGTTTTCTTTTTTGTCTTTATTTCTTTTTTGGAGTAACGAAAATGTTCTAAAAATTGAAAAAAATTTATTGTGGTGTTGGATGCACAGCTGTATGATTGTGCACTTTGAATCTTTGGATGATTGTATGGTATGTGAATAATCTCAATAAAATTAAAAATAAAGAAATAGTAAAAAAATGCAGAAAATATTATGCACAACCATATTAATTAGAACCTGAAAGATCTGTGATCACTCTGGCCCCACCCCTTTCTGTGTGACTTTGAGTATTGTTTCTTTCTGAATGATCTTCAGTTTCATTCTCTGTCAAAGGTGATAAGGTGGAAAGCACTTCTATCTCATACAGTTATGAGTATTAATATGGTATATATAATGTGCTTAGAAGCATATATATTTCAAAATGAATGTGGTATATATAATGTGCTTAGAAGCATATCTATTTCAAAATGAGTGCTCAAAAGGTGACATGAATATATGACTAATACCTTTCTAGCCAATAGGAAATGATTAAGTAAGCTTAAGACATCAAATTGATGGAATAGTATTCACCCCTTTTTAATAAAGAATATGAAATAGTGTGGAAAAATCACCTTAGATTAGTTAAAACATATATAAAATTGCATAAATGGAATAAATAAATTAGAAGAGCTGTCAATATCATATTTTCTTTAAAAGGGAAGGAAAAAATAAACTATGTTTAGAAACATGTCCTGGAGGAAATATACTAATATGTTAACAGCAGTTGTCTCTGGAAGTACGAAGAATTTTTCTCCCTTGTATAACTCAAATTGTATTGCATAGAAGATCCACTTTTGGAATGGCAGCAAGAGGAGCTCTGCAGATCAGCTCCCCAGCAAGACTACTGTAACTGGAAATGATAAAAACAAAACCATTTAACTTTCCTTAAAATTGTCCTAAGGGCATAGCTAATGAAGAGAAATTTATTTAAGAAAATTTAGTAAATCTCAGTAAGAACAGTGAGAGTCTGCAGCACTTGAGCTAAGACCTGTGCCCTCTTTTCCCCTCCCCTAACTCACTGTGATAGAAGCTCCACACTGGGTAGGTGCAGCCAAGCCACCAGTCTAGAGCTATGGTATCTCCCCAAAAGGGGTGAGTTGCCAACTTTTCTCATCCCTTCCAGCTCCATATTGCAGAAGTTAAATTCTAGGCTAGTGAGACCAAATGGTTGGAGGCTCCTTCCTCCACCCATTCCTACACTTATGGTGGAGGCTCTACCTGAGGTGTGGCAGATAGTGGGGTCATGATTGTCCTCACTCCGGCTCCCTCTTAGGACAGAGACTCCATGCTGGGAGAGGCAAGCCAGAAAACCTAGAGGCTATTGACCATAACCTGTGCCCTGATCCTAAATAACAGACAGCTGTCCCTGACCCCAGGTCCAGAGCAGCAGCTCAGAGATTCTGCCCAGGAGGGGAGGCAGACCATAAGAACAAAGGGCTCCAAGAGTTTTCCCAAATGAACTTTTATTTAGAACAGACTGTGGATAAGTTCAATGTTAAGGGCACCCCTCAAACAAAGGAGATGTTGATGGTAGGTATTGAGGAGGAGGCTGGTGGCTCTGTGACAGCAGCAGGCCAAGCCCTGGGACTGTTCGTTTATCAGAGTGAACCAGGAAAAGAGGTGTCTAGGGAGAGCCCTCCTGTGGTTAGAGCAAACCACAAAGACTTGCCTCAAAAATTACTACTTCAAGGGATCTGGATCTAACTGGATCAAACTGTGGGGCAATTTATGTCCCAGGACATTCTCTAAAGCAATAATGCATTCAGCTAGCAATTAGTGGAGGCCGTCAGGTCACAGACTGTTTCTTCAGCCAGTTCAAATCTATTGTTGAATTCTAGTAACTTTTTCATTTCAGTTATTGTTCTTTTCAAATCTAGACATTCCATTTGGTTCTTTTTCAATTTTCTATCCTTTATTGATAGTCTCTATTTGATGAGACATGGCCATCACATCATCCTTTGCTTCTTTAATTGTGGTTTCCTTTTGAACATATTTATAATCGCTGCTTTGAAGTCTTGGTCTCTTGTCTAACATCTCAGTCTTCTCCAGTCAGTTTTTGTTGCCTCATTTTTTTTTCTCCAATTTATGGGTCACAATCTCCTGTCTCTTTGCATGTCTCATAATTTTTTTTTGAAAACTGGATGTTTTAGATAATATATTATAAGAACTTTGGATATTGACTCCTCCTGTCCCCCATTCCAGGGCTTGCTGCAGTTGTTGTTTGCTTCCTTATTTCTTTAGTGACTTTACAGGACTATTTTAGTGAATTCTACAATAGATGTGTAATGGGAATGCCAAAAGGAAGGGGAAGAAAAAGGAGCAGAAAAAAATAATTGAATAAATTATGGCTGAAAACTTTCCAATTTGATGAAAAACATTAATCTACACATCCAAGTTGTATGCCAGATAAGAGCAATGCAAAGAGACTCACACCAGGCACATCATAGTAAAAATGCTAAAAGACATAGAGAAAATCTTTGAAAGCAGCAACACAAAAAAGGCTAGTCACATACAAGGGAACCCTAACAAAAAAAAACAGCTGATTTTTTTAAAAATCCAGTTTTATTGAGATATATTCACATACCATACAGTTATTCACAGTGTACAATCAACTGTTCACATTACCATCGTATAGTTGTGCTTCATCACCACAATCAATTTTTGAACATTTTCATTACTCCAAAAAAAAAAGGATAAAAATAAAAGTAAAAATGAATACCTAAAACATCCAACAGCTGAATTTTAATCTGAAAAATAAATGGAGTGCAGAGTGGGATGGCATGTTAAAACTGTTAACAGGAAAAAAAAGTACTTTCAACAAAGAATTTATATCCAGCAACACTACCTTTCCAAAATGAAGTCAAAATGACATAAACAAAACCCTATAGAATTTGATGCTAGCAGAGCCACCAAACAAGAAATAATAAATGAAGTTCTTCAGGTTGAAAGTAAATGACTCCAAGCTACAACTCAGGTCCATAGGAATGAACAAAGATCACTGGTAAAGGTAATTATGTCATTATAAAAGACTGAATAAATATGTACTTCTTTTACTTCCTTTTCTTAACTAATTTGAAAGGAAATTTCATAAAACAATATGTATAAAATTGTATTGCTGGGACTATAACATTAAAAAGTAATGAGACTGACAATAATAGCCAACAGAGGTTTGATAGGAGCAAGCTGTACTGAAGTAAAGAAATGATACCAGATGGTAACTTGAATCCATAGGAACAAAGCAGAGAACCAAAATTGTAAATGAGATTATTATAACTATCTCTATAAACATATATTTGCTCTCTTCTCTTCTTTTAGTTTCTTTTAAAACATAAATTATTATAAAATAATAATATAGCAATATATTGTTGGGTTTATAACACATATAGACATAGTATGCAAAACAGTAATAGCACAAAAGGAGGAAGAGGGAATAAAGCTATGTCTCACTTATATTAAGTTAGTATACAACTGAAGTACATTTGGATAAATTTGGCTGTATATATGGTAAGCCATAGAGCAACCCACAAGAAAATAACTAAGAAAATTCAGTGCAAGTTATTAAAGAAATTAAAATGTTACACTAGAAAATACTTAATTAAAATAAATCAGTAAAGAAGGAACAGAGGAACAAAAATGTATGAGACATAGAAAACAAAATATAATGGCAGGTGTAAATCCAACTATATCAATATAATATCAATAATATTGTCATTAAATTTGAATGGATTACAACAAAGTAGTAAAAAAGCAGATTGACAGACTTGATTAAAAAAGAAAGAGCCACCACATGCTGTCTACAGGAGATACACTTTAGATTCAGTTACAGATAATTTGAAAGAAAAGGATAGAAAAGACATACCTGCAAATAGCAACCATAAGAAAGCTGGAGAGTTGACACTGATATCAGACCAAACAGACTTTAAAACAAAAAATATTACTGGAGATAAACAGGAATATTTTGTTATAATAAAACAGTCACCCCATCACGAAGATATAACAATTATAAAGTTATGTACATACAACAATGGAGCTCCAAACTGCATTGAAGAAAAAACAACTGAATTAAAATGAGAAATAGACAATTCAACAATCAGTAAGATTTGGAGACTTAATACTCCACTTTTAATAATGGATAGAACAATAGGGTAGAACTTCATCAAGGACATAGAAGACCTGAACAACACTGTAAATCAACTAACTAGAACTAAAAGACATTTATAGAACAATTCATCCACTAAGAGCATGTGTAACATTTTCTAGGATAAATCATATGCTAGGTTATAAAACTCAATAAATTTAAAGGATTGACATCACACAAAATATGTTCTCCAGTCACAATGTAATAAAATTAGAAATCAATAACAGAAAGAAATGAGGGAAATTCACAGATACGTGTAAATTATACAACATGCTCCTAAATAACTGATGGGTCAAAGAAGAAATCACAAGGGAAATAAGAAAATATTTAGAGACAAATGAAAATGAAAAACAACATAATGAAATTTGTTGGATGCAGTGAAGGCAGTGCTGAGAGGAAAATTTCAACTGTTAATGCCCACATTACAAAAGAAGACAGATCACAAATCAATAACTTAACTTCACACCTTGAAGAACCAGAAATAGGAGAACAAACTAAACCAAATCAGCAAAGGGAAAATAATAATAATAATAAAGATTAGAGCAGAGATAAATGAAATAAAGTATAGAAAAACAATAGAGAGAACCAACCATAACAAAAAAAAAAAATGGTTCTTTAAAAAGAGCAAGAAAATTGACAAACTTTTAGCTAAACTGACCTAGAAGAGTGAAGGCTCAAATTACTAAACTCAGAAATAAAAGATGGGACATTACTACCAATCTTACAGAAACAAAGAAGATTGTAAGGGAATCTTACAATGAACAGCTGTATGCCAACAAATAAGAAAACTTGAAAAAAGTGGGAGAATCCCTAGAAAGACACAAACTATCTAAACTGGCTCAAAAAGGAATAGAATATCCAAATAGTCCTATAAGAAAGGATTAAATTAGTAATTTAAAAACTTCATGCAAAGAAAAATCAATGCCCAGATGGCTTCACTGGTGAATTCTACCAAACATTTAAAGAAGAATCAACACCACTTCTTCACAAACTCTTCCAAAAATAGAAAAGGAGGGAATCATTTCTCAGCTCATTCTGTGAGGCCTGTATTGCTATGATACCAGTATTAATGACTTACCATTTCACATCACTATAATTAAAAAGTGAGACAATAATGTGTTGGTAAAGTTGTGGATAAACTGGAACCCTCAAAAAATTGCTGATAGGGGTGTAAAATGATGGAAAAAAGTCTGGCTGCTCCTCAAAAGTGCAAACATAGTGTTACCATATGAATAAGCCAGTCCACAACTAGGTATATTCCTAAGAGAAATGAAAAGAACTTCACACAAAAACTTGTACATGAACATTGATAACAGCTATTCATAATAGCCAAAAAGTGAAAATAACCCAAATGCCCATCAATTGATAAATCAATAAATAAAATATGGTATCCATACAATGGAATATTATTCAGCAGGGAAAAGGAATGAAGTATTGATACGTGCTAGACCATGTATGAACCTTGAAAACATTGCACTAAGTAAAAGAAAATTGTGTGATTATGTATGTGAAATATCCAAAATAGCAAATTTATTGAGACAGAAAGTAGATTAGTGATTGCCTAGGGTTGGTTTGGGGAGAGGAGGGAGGTGTAGGTGATAGGGTAGAGAAATTGGGAGTGGCTGCTAATGGGTGCAGGGTTTCTTTATGAGGTGATGGAAATATTTTTAAATTGAATGTGGTGATGGTTGCACGATTCTGTGACTATACTAAAATCATTGAATTGTGCACTTTAAATTGGTTAATTGTATGCTATATTAACTATATGACAATAAGATAAATAAAATCATAAAGTGTATTGAATATAGCCATACAGACTTCATAAAAAAATGTGCATGAACACATAAACACAATATACCTCTCTTCAAAGAAATAAGCTATTTCATCAAGTTCCTCTAATTTAAATACCATGATTGTATGAGACTATGAAATAAACAGAAGAAAATAAATATTGTTTACATATTTGTTATTAAGAATAATAATACTTAAGTATTAATACTGATTAGCAGAGGATGAAGAGACATTAGGGATGACGAGGAAGTTGTGAGATTCAGGTTTTCCAAGCTTTGTAGAATGTTTTTCTGGAGAAGATAAAACTTGATAGAATCGTTAATGCATAGGGATAATTGATTAAGTAACAACTCCCAAATGGGTAAACAAATACGGTTTTTAAAGGGTTCTTTTCTTTTAAGTAGCTGCTATTTAATCAGGCACTTTTCTAAGTGTTTTACATGAATCAACATTAGTTTTTACACAATACATTCTGCAAATGAGAAAACCAGAGCTTAGAAAGGTAACAAGATCACACGATTAGTAAGTGGTGGAGTAAAGACTAGAATTCATGAATGTTTACTACATCATTCTATGTCGAGTATTATAATTTAAAATGCTGTGTGATCCACTAAACAATTTTTAGGAAAACATACATTGCACATCATTGAGCCAAAATGAAGGGGAGACAATTACAATTCTTATACAAAGTGATTAGCTTATGGATAAATTCCAAAGTCCCAAAGACCCTGAGACATCTTAAATACTAAGGCTTAAAAAAGATGGCATATAAATCTAATAGCAACTTATATCATTTTTGCAACTTTTCCAAGTGAATGTAATGCAGTTTTTCTTCTTCCTGAGCAGATATCATTAAATATTTTAATTTATTTCCCATTCATTTCTCTAAAAAATGATGGTATGAGGCCTGTCAGTTGAGAAATCTTGGTCACATTTTATCAAAAATCTCAAGAGATTCTCTCTCTGTCTCTCTTTCTCTCTCTCTTACTCTTTCTCAGATAAACGGTAACAAATAGTTTTTCAGTTCGATATACTTTACAAATGCCCTTTATGTAAATAATATGTCCTAATGTAAACAATATATGATATACTCAAACACTGCACTCACCCTTATGCTTTAAATTAGATAGTAAAGGAAGAAAAATATCAGGCTTATAAGGATTTTTTCATGATCTAAATATTTGCAGTTATTTTTGTACAGAAAAATGATTGTTTTTTCCTTTATGGAAAAGTAAACTGGTGCTATAACTCTGACAAAAAGATTTGTGTGATTCCAATCATAATTTAGATCACAAATAGATATAAATGTATTGGTCAAAACCTTATGCTGGTGTGAGCCCTTCAGAATCCCCTGCCATGGAATCTCAGATGACGTCATACCATTGAAGACATCACTTCACCAACATCTGGTACCAGGATACCTTGGGTCTGATTCAGACAAGAAGTATGCTGATTAGAGAGGAGAGGAAGGGTGCACTATAATTAGGATAACCAAAGCTTAGACAGATTTGACCTTTACATTTAGGGATTGATTGATTTAATGAGCTACAAACCTATAGAAAGGAGCCCATTCACCCTGGTGGAACCCCAAACAGTTCCCAGATAGACCCACTGCCCAACGTATCTTTGAGAACAAACGTGTACATTACTTTGATGTAAGTAATGTCCTTTGACATGAGAGGGAGATCTTTTTGCTTTGGGATTAGGTAATAACATATTCTCTGTAAGTTTTTGCTTTTGAATTAGGCTATAACATTCTCTTTGGCCAACAGAGCAGAAGTATTGTGGGTTAAGATCAAAAGTAGAAAGAGTGAAAGGAAGACAATAGGAAGCAATTGCAGGGCAATGATAAAACAGAGCATGGTATGTTTATTTAGATAAATGAGTCATATTACAGGCTTAAATGTCATTCCTTGTGTATCCCATCCAAAAAAGATTTTTAACTCTAAAGTTGGTTGAAATGAAAAGCACAGGTGGCTTTAAACAGTGCATGTACAATCCAAAATCTTTTATTTTTAAGAACATTATGTAAGAAAGATGACATTAAAATCCCTCCCAACATACACACCAAAATAAATGCTTGTAGAAAAGCCAAACACTGAAGAAAGACATCTCTTGAGTTTCAATTTCCTTATCTGTAAAAATCATAATAAAAATACTTGCCCATTTGAACTTGTGACCTCTGAGATTCTTTTCAAATTAGAGCTTTCATGATTCTAGTTAAGATAAACTTAATATAAGTTCAAGGTGTCACATATACCAGGAGTATATGACTTTTAATAATTAATGATGAAACACCAAAACCCAATGGGATGAATCTCTAAGGATGAAATATCATAATCTGACAGGTTTGTGGTGGACACACGTGTGTGCATGTATGTGTGTGTGAGTAAAGCCTACTATTGCCCTTAAATCATACTGCTGTTTTCCAAAGCAAACCCTACAGTTGGCTGCACATTAGAATCTGGGCAGCTTTTAAAAATCCTGATTCTGAGGCCACACTGCAGACCAATTAAATCAGGATGTCTGAAGATGGGATTTGTGTATTAATATTTTTTTAAAGCTCCCCAGAGAACCATTGCCTCATGATACAAAGTTTTTCATTTATATTTATATCCTATTCCATATTTAATGTTTTATAGTCTGCTTAATTTTTACTTACAAGTATAAGAATTTCACAGTAAAACATCATTTATAATGCCTGAATAATACTTTATCCCATGAATATAACCAGTTTAGTTAATCGGCTATTGTAGGAAATATGATTTCCAAGTAATGGTTCAGCAAACCTCCTTGTTCATCAATCTCTCTGCACTTTTGATAATAATCTTAGAATAAAAAATGTAGGGTAAAGTTGCTTAAAATATATGTGGATTTTAAACGTTTGATACATATTTTTAATTTTTTTCTTAGAAAGGGTATACCAGTTACACTTTCATCAGTAGTTTATCTGCCTTTTAAAATTTTTCCAATTTGATAAATATATATCAAATTGTATGGAATTTATTATTCCAAAGTTAATAAATATTTTTGTACTTCAAGATAACTTGTGGTTATTAATGAGCTTAATGATACATTTTTTTCTTAAACTTTTACTTTATCAGGTTTCTCTTAAATACAATAGATATACAGTTATAGTAGAGATTGTTTTCAGAAGAGGCAAAAAAAAAAGCATAATTTTGAAATGAGAGGAATGATACCCAAGGAAGTAGGAAAATTGCAGAATAATAATTCTTCCTCCATCCAAAATCAGTGGTTGACAGGGAAGAGTGAGTTTGCCCAAACTGAGGATTAAGTTTCTTGGGATATCAAATGGAAAGTAAGACTGTGCTAATAGCTTTGGCTGGAACTCTGAAAGTGTTAGAAGACGTTAAAATTGACAAGGCACCAAGTCAAACATTATACACCCAAGACTGATAAAGGAAGTTAGGGTAGAAACTGGAGAAGTATCAGTCAATGTTTTCACAAATTTGTGTGGCTCAAAATGAGATCCCTGAAGACCAAAATATAGTTAGCATAACCCTATTATGAAAAAGGGGTCTGGAGAATTACTCAGAAATTATGCATCAGTTCATGCTAATCTCATTTGGGAGAGAAATTGTACAAGCCTTCTGAGCATTCTGATAGAGCAAGCCTTCAATTTGATGGAGACAAGCTCCATGCTCTCATTCCCTGGCTCACTGGAATTCTTTGAGGATACCCCTACAGTGAAGGTGCTAAACTGTTTTTAGGAGAAAAGAAGTAGAAGTACAGAGTACATGCTGTAACTGCTTTGAACGGGGTCTCTGTTTGTGCAGGTTCAGCGCTGATACTATCTGGTGAGAGGAGACTTCCTTTATCATCTTATTAATGCAGTGAATGACCTGGGTCCTTCTGTAGTAGTCACATGGGGAGATTCTTTTTGACTTTCGACAATTCTGGTGAGGAAAAATCTACCATTCAATGGATTTTTCCTTCTATAAAGAAGACTTGAGAACACGGTAATTTTAAGAAGAGTGGGCTAATGTAGTAAATATGTGAGGAGGTTTGTTAGGCAGTCTAAACCCATAGCTATTCCAGTATCTCTGGGTGGCTTCCGAAAATCGGAATACCGTGAAGGCACTATTATGGCCCCAAGTTCAAAGAAGAGGAAAGAAAGAAACGGGAGGATTTAAATGGCAGGAAAGAGATAAAGACAGCATATAACCAAAAATTCACTCAGGAAGATTTCCAAGGACAGTGCTTTTTACCACTCTCCTCTTCCAACTTGAGTCTTTCTTATATTTAAAGTCCCCTGGAACCACAAAACTGGGCCAGAGATTTTCTGGGCCAGTAGGTTCCTTGACATTTCTGTACTGACCTGCAAGGAAACAGCCAAACAACCGATCGCTTCCTGCTTTAGGCCTAGCTGGAAAAGAAGAACACAATGCATTTAATTAATTATTGATTTCCATGTCAACAGAGTGAAGAATTTACCATGTGAAATAAAATGTAGATAATCTGCCTGGTAAACTGGGCACACTCTGCTGTTCCATGGCTTGGCCATTCTAGTATTTCTCTAGTAAACAAACATCCTCTTTAAAGATTTGAATCACTATCCCTGTCCAGGAATCTTTATGGATACTTCATATGGCAGATTCTGTCCTAGTCTAGGTATGATTTCCTGTAATCCAGTCCTAGTGGTTTTGAAATTGAATAGTCACAGCACATTTCAAAGTCCCTTGAATAACCCATGCTGCCTGGGAAACAATTTCCAGACTGGCTGTCTCTTTGATACACTCATCAGGACATCCCTGGACAAAGTGTGCTGCCCTGGCTTGATGGGCACAGGGTAGGGGGAAGCTTGGTTGCAACCTGCATGCCCAGATGGGGTTCACAATTTGCATTTATTTTTAGAAACCAGGGACAAAAGGACTCCCTTTTATTAAGCCACATTCCCAGTTGTGGAAGATCATTGAGATCAAATGTTTTAGCCCTGGAAAAACTTTAGCAAGCCCATGGAAAGAATATGTCTTTTCTGTCCCAGCTGAGTGTGCCTCCAAGATACCTCCTAAGCTCAAATGAGTCACAACCATAACTATGTGGTAATTTCTTTTAATAACCAAATCTTACCTTTTATACTTTCATCAGTATAGTTTAAACACTTTTAGTAGATAAAGGAAAGAAATTAAGGCCACTGTGCTAAATAGATCTCATGATATCAACCACCCTTTGTGAGAGTATCTTGATGATCAAGAGGTGGCATAGCAGGTGAGACGAGGCCTCCCCAGGATTGCATATGCTACACATGAAACCTGTAGTAAAAGAGTTGGGGGTCAATTAAGAAGCAGAAAAGTAGAGTTTAGTCAGTCAAAATGCTTCTAAAACTAGGCAAAGTGTAGAGATCTAAGATGGTGGCATAGAGAGGAGTGGAAGCTAAGTAGTGCCCCTGAAACAACTAAAAAAAAAAACAGAAACAACTAGTAAATAATCTGGAATAACTGCAGAAGGACAAACGTGACCGTCCACTCATCATACACCAACCTGAATTGGAAGGAATGCCCAAGAACACAGCATAAAATCTGTAAGTAAAAACTGCTGATCCAAATTGGGAGACCCCCTCCCTCCCAGCCCGAGCTACAAAGCCTTGTGGTGCCACAGAGAAGCTCTCTCCCAGCAAGCGAATAGAACTCAGCTGAGCTCCAGTTGGGATTTTAATTAGCAAGTGTGAACTGCTCACTACGAGGTACGAATCCCCAACAAATAGACAGAGGCTTTGGGTGATGACTGATCTTGGAGAGCCAGAGGGTCACCTTGGACTACCTCTGTTCATTTTTCAACTCAGTGGAGAAAGCCTCAGCCATTTTCAGTTCCCAGTTCTGTGACCCAGACAAGGGTATAGCACAGAGAGACCATTGAAATGCTAATGACTTCCCCCTAGGGCGTCTAGCTTCTCTAAGAGGAAAGGGGTGGGGCCCAGCTCTACTACCTGCCTTTCATTCAGAACTTGGGGAAAAAGAGCCACACCTCCTTACACCAGTCAAGAATTATAGGCTAACAGGTGCCACCTGCTGGGCAGAAAAGCACAGTGACCAGAGGCATCAGAGGGTGTACAAATTTTCTAAGACACACCCTCAGGGAAACTGGATATTGAATATTTCCTCCTTCTGGGACCTTAGCCCATTCTGGTCTGGGGAGGCCTGATTGGGGTAACCAAAGAAACCATGCCTAGACAACAGAGAACTACAACCTACACCAAGAAATTTGAGGTTATGGGCCAGTCAGGGGAACACACTTGCACTTCAACTGTGACGCAGGAATTGAAACAACTAATAACAAGTCAATTCAAAAAGTTTAGGGAAGATATGGTGAAAGAGCTGAACCATATAATGAAAACACAGGATGTACATAAGGTAGAAATTGAACGTTCAAAAAACCAATTGGCAGAATCTTTGGAAATGAAAGGCACAACACAAGAGATGAAAGACACACTGGAAACATACAACAGCAGATCTCAAGAGGCAGAAGAAAACACTTAGGAACTGGAGAACAAGGCACCTGAAAGCCTACACACAAAAGAACAGATAGAGAAAAGAATGAAAAAATACGAGCAACATCTCCGGGAACTTTACAGACAAAATGAAAAGCAAGAATTTACATGTCATTGGTATCCCAGAAGGAGAAGAGAAGGGAAAAGGGGCAGAAGCAATAAGAGAGGAAATAATCAATGAAAATTTCCCATCTCTTATGAAAGACATAAAGTTATTGATCCAAGAAGCACAGCGTACCCCAAACAGAATAGGTTGGAATAGGCCTATGCCAAGACACTTAATAATCAGATTATCAAACATCAAAGATAAAGAGAGAATCCTGAAAGCAGCAAGAGAGAAGTGATCTATCACACACAAGGGAAGCTTGATGAGACTGTGTGTGGATTTCTCAATAGAAACCATGGAGGCAAGAAGGAAGTAGAGTGATATATTTAAGAAACTGAAAGAGAAAAACCACCAACCAAGAATCCTATATCTGGCAAAACTATCCTTCAGATATGAGGGAAAGCTTAAAATGTTCTCTGACAAACAGAAAATGACAGAGTTTGTGAACAAGAAACCTGCCCTACAGGAAACACTAAAGGAAGCACTACAAACAGAAAGGAAAAGACAGGAGTGAGAGGTTTGGAAAACAATTTTGGGAGATAGTAGCACAGCAATGTAAGTGCACTGAAGAAAGATGACTGTGAATATGGTTGAAAGAGGAAGGCTGGGATCATGTGGGACTCTAGAACAAAAGACGAACAATAAAGACTGGGACTGTGTAACTCAGGGAAATCTAGGGTGCTCAACGATTGTAATAAAAGGTACAGATATGTTTTTACATGAGGTAAAACAAATGAATGTCAACAATTGCAAGGTGTTAAAAATAGGGTGGGATTGGGGGAAAATACAATCAATGCAAACTAGAGGCTAGAATTAACAGAAACATTGTATTATGCTTCCTTTATTGTAACAAAAGTAATATACCAAAGCTAAATGCATATGGGGGTGGGGAATAGGGGAAGGGTATGGGACTCCTGGCATTGGTGATGTTGTCTTACTCTTTATTCTACTTTAGGTTAATACTATCTTTCCTTTTGTCACCTTCTAGCTATCAAGTTTTTTTGTTTGTTTGTTTTTCTCTCTTTCTCTTGCCTTTTTCTTTTGCCTCTCTGCCTTCTTTGACTCTTCCTCTGTCTTTGTGGAAGAAATGTCGTTATATAGAGAGTGGCGATGGTGCTCAATACATAAATATGTGACTATACGGGGAACCAACAATTGTTTACTTAGGACAGAATGTATAATGTTTGAACAAAACCATCTTAAAAGAAATGGGTTGATGAAGAAACCTTGAGGGCACTATATTGAGTGAAATAAGACAGACACATAAAGGCAAATATTGCAGGGTCTCAATGATATGAACTAATTATAATATGTAAACTCATAGATGTGAAATATAAGTTACCAGGATATAGAATGAGGCTAAAGAATGGGGAGCAGTTGCTTATTATGAGCAGAATGTTCAACTAGGGTGAACTTAAATATTTGGAAATGGACAGGGGTGATGGTAGCATGTAATGAGAATAACTAACAGTGCTAAAAGGTGTGTGAAAGTGGTGGAAAGGGTAAGCTCAGAGTCACGCATGTCACCAGAAGGAAAGTTGGAGGTTAAAAGATGGGAATGTATAAACAGTGAATCTTGTGGTGGACAATGTCCCTGATTAACTGTACAAATATTAGAAATCTCTTTCATGAACCAGAACAAATGTATAACACTATAACTAGAAGTTAATAGTAGAGAGGCATATAGGGAAAAAATATATACCTATTGCAAACTATATACTACAGTTAGTAGTATTTTAACATTCTTTCATCAACAGTAACAAATGTACTATACCAAAACTATGACTCAATAATGGAGGTGGGGGGCATGGTTAGGGGTATGGGAGGATCTGAATTTCCTTTTTTTAATCTTTATTTCTTTTCTGGAGTAGTGAAAATGTTCTAAAAATTGAAAAAAAATAATTGTGTTGATGGATGCACAGCTGTATGGTGGTGCCATGGGCAATTGATTGTACACTTTGGATCATTGGATAGTTGTATAGTACCTGAACAATCTCAATAATATATATATATATATATAACTAGGCAAAGCAAGACACTGTCTATGTTTAATTACCATAAATTTTTCTTAACTACCTCAGCATGGAGATTTTTCCAGTCTTTCATGCAATGTCTCTTTCTATGATGTGTCTTGAACCAAACATTTTCTCATTAGATTGCCATGTGAGTCATATAACTCCACTGGGTTATAAGCACTTTGAGGGCAAGTACAAGCTCTTATAAACCTACCACAGGGTTCCGCAAATTGTAAACTTTTATTGAAAAATTTTTGTTACCTCCCTTGTTTGATTTTCTTGGATATCAAATAGCTCAACCCACTCCAGAGACGCAAATATTTTCCAACCCAGCCATGTTATTTGACTTCTCCCAAATAAGTCTTCATTTCTTTATATCTTGGAAGTTTCTCAGTCTTTAATTATGTCTATAAAAAATGCAAATACCCCTGAGCAAAATAAAACCAAGGCCTCCTCTTGTGGTAGTGGGTACCCTCTACCCCAAGATATTTCTCCTTTGCAGGTCCTTGCTTCCCAGTGTCTTCTTTATCTGTTATTTGGAGAAGGGACATACAAGATAATATGGATATTTTGTTTTCCCTTGGAAGCAATTTAAAGTAATTGGCAGTTGGTGTTAGTGTGTTTGTGCAAAGGATTTGTTCTGATTGTTCTAGAAACTTTTGACTTATAACTTTGATGCAAGATTGCAGAGCATCTTCTGTGTCTGGACTTCTAAGTCCAGAGCAATTTCATTTAGACCCAAGATTGTGCTTTAGTTGTATAGTCAGTTTAAATAGTGAGAAATTACACCTTTATCTGAAAAGTCTCCACTGCTTGAACAACCATGTTATCTATTTTGGTATTTTGGGAGGGAGGAGATAGCACTAATTTTCATAAAACCCAAGCAAACAAAAAGTAGTCAAAGCACTTGTGGTCTTTTTTCCTATATTATGCATTTAGATATTCAGTGTTGGAAAGAAAATACAAAATTTTACAATGGTCAAAAGTTTACACTCTAACTGTAAATTTTTAATCCACAAGGGAAATGACAGGATGGCCATAGAGGAGGCCTGTTTCTAATGGAGAGAGTTCTGTCCTGCCCTCAGCCCAGCGGTCTGTGAATTGGAAGCCTTTAAAGTTTGGGAAAGTTCATTCCCTTCCTCCTCACTTCATCATGAAGCCTTTGAATGCTTTTCACTCCCCTCAGCCTCTTTTAAGAATAATTAGTACCCTCATCAATTTCCCTGCCCTTGCTCTTTTGACAAACAAGTGCCATTTGAGTGAAATGTCTGCTGAGCAGCATTTGGAGCAGTTTCCATAGGTTTCACAGCAGTGATGCTGCCTGGAGAGTCAGAAGTGATTTTGTGGCAAGGTAAGCAGTTTTGGCTGACCAACAGTGTAATGCTGGATCTCTAAATTGGCTTTGTATTTCAGTCATTAACTGGTGTGGCAAGAAAGCCTTTGGTTTCAGTTCCATTCGGTTCAACAACCTGCTTCTGCTTCCTTACCAGGTCTAAGAAACAATAATATTAGCCTTCTAGAAATCTGCAGGAAATAACCATGGAGAGTGATAGACCTCTACTCATTTGATTATTTTAGAAAGCTCCGATGCAAAGAGCTAAGCAGACACAGTTTCCTAACTCTCTTTTTACAACTGTATAGAGAGAATGCTTCATTCCAAGCTATGCGTCTAAGCTAAAATCTCTTTTATATGCCAGATCCACATAATAAGTTATGATCCTTAGTAAATAAGATCAGTCCTGGATTGTCAGCCTGAGGATGAATGATTTTCCTGTATTTCCTCCTCTTTTCTCCAAGTGCCTGTGCCTTGGCAAAACACTTCATGTAGTTCCAAATGCAAATGATGGTCAGGAAGGAGAGGGGGAGAAAATAATAGAAGTTCACTTTGTTATTTGTTTTCATGGAGGGTTAACAAAAAGAAAGATTTTGTGAGGGGGTGAGATAACTCTTTTGAGAGGTTTTCCCAAAAGACATTGCTGTCCCTTGACTCAGCAAGCATTTGTGAAGCACCCACTGCCTCCTGAGACTGCAGCTGGCCCTGTGAAATGCCAAGGAAAAACCACATTGTCTATCTTTCTGCGAATAGGAGACAGGCAGTGACACATGAAAGAAAGAGTAATACAAAGAGGTAAAAGAGTTAGGAAATTTAAAATAAAGGTAATGGCACCCTGGAGCTGAGACTGTCAGGAGAGATTTTTTTTAAACTGGACTTTGAAGGGAATAAAAAAGGGTATTGAAGGCAGGAGGTGTGGAACCAGAAAAGTCAGGCTGAGTCAGCAGTATATGCTGGGAGAAGAAGGACATCATTCAAATGGCTTTGGAACCAGTTAGTCACAGGTTAGGTGTAACAGAATTCAGAGGTGATTAGAGAAACTCTAGTTAATCAGAGATAATGCAGTGAAAGCTTTGTGTATTTCATTAGCACAGTCTGGATTAGACTTGATGCTCAGCTATCTGTTAAAGATCACTTATGAAAGCACAATTTGGGAGAAATATCAAGCACTAATAATAACATGAATAAATTGAGGGAGTGCTCAGAATCAACTAACTTTGGTAGGTTTTCCTATGATTGATATTAATTAAAATAAATTGAAATTAATGAATTCACTTAAGGGTTCCAGGTGACTTCAAATATTATTTCAGAATTACTTTAGCTCCCCATGTTTCTAAACGATTCACCTTAAATAATTTTGAGGCAAAATTATTACATGAAATGTGATCAACTCCAGACATCTAAGACAGAAAACCTACAGAGCAGGTTATTGATGTATTCCATTCCTTAATTTGACACTCAAAACCCTGGTAAAATAAGGGCTTCTCAGTCACAAGTTTATGGAACTCACTGGAACCAAAATTGACCTTGTCATCTCTGTAGTCAGTCTTCAGAGCAATCTTGCAAACAATATAACTGTTTGAAAGCAGAGTTGTCATTATAAGATCTGAATTCAAAGCTGGGATTTATAATCAGTACAATGTTCATGATATGCATGGCAGCGTGAAAATTAGGCTTTGATATAGTTTGACATTCCCTGGACATACTTTAGAGGCAAAACTTGGCTTGAGTTCTAGTCAATAGTTTCTTCTTTATCTAAAACAGAAGAAAGCATTTGTCAATGCATCAATCAAAGTTCCAGAGATTTCAGAATGTAGAATTATTTAAGGAGACTCAGGGGAGCTATCCCAAACTATCTACCTAAAATGACGTTGAAGTCATTTTTATTTTTAATCTGAAAACTAGAGTCATCTGATTATAGCAACTTTGCCTTACACTCACTCAAGAACAGACTCATGACCTTGCTTTCAAGCTGAGTTTAAACCTTAGAGAGATTCCAAAGTATAAGTAAAACATTGTAATCAATACCATCTTTTTGACAAGATCTGGGAAATAAATTAGAAATTCCATTTTTCTAAAATGAAACAAATTGACAACATTCACACAATGTAGATTGCGTGATGTATCTTGGCTGCATCCTCAGTGATGTTTTCAAAATATAAAAATTAAACTATAGCATATTGAATTGAGAACAATGAATACTTTGGAATCAGTAGGAATACTTCCGTGTGCTAACATTTTTATGCATTGATTTGCTGTCAATTTCTTCATTCTACAAATTTTTGTTCATGTCTTATTAGGTGTCAAATACTGTGATAGATGCTAGGACACAAAGAAAAATGGGAAGGAAAACTGTTTTTGCCACCATCTATTCTCCCTTTATCTCAAGTTATTCCTCCCAAGTTTTGAGACCATTTGGCCTGTGACTCCCCCCCACCCACACACACACAATCAATCTAAAGGAAGTTTCTGCTAAATATATGGATTATTAATCTATACTAATTATTAGCCAACTTTACGGCCACTCATCTTTTAGGAGTATGGAGAATTCTGGAGGAAAATGGTGTGTGTGTGTGTGAATCTAATCATGTTAAAAATCTTTTACAGCCACATTTAGTGTGGACAGAAAGAACAATCTAAATTAAAGGGACAAAAGAAAAGGGAAACCAGTGTTGCTGTAATTTCTCCTTTTGTGGCAAATACAGATATTTTGCAATTATTATGGACAAAGTATAGAAGACAAAATGAATGAAGAGAAATATGGCAATTGTAAAACTGTGATGCTCTTACATCCAATGATGACAAGGGAGATGGGAGTGAAGCCTTGGGGGAAGACATCAAGTGTGCTATCAGCATGAAGACAAGTTTGCAGATTGTGAAAGATTTCAGCAGAAACATCTAAAAGCTTAAAGTGTAGGTCTAGACTGGGAGTAATATAGTTGGCTTAGAAAGGTAGATCTTGGAATGATCTGCAGAATGATGCTGTTGTAGCTGGGCCAGCATCGGTGTTGGCAGGGGAAAGGAACTCTGGGCACTACATAATCCAGGAGCCAAGTCAAGATGGAGCTGGTCCCAGACAAAGGAGGCTGAGGTGGGAGTGCCGAAGGGACTTCCATGGTGTCTGGTTTCAAGATGTTGTATCTATACTATTTGGATACTTACAGATAGGGATTTATAATCCAGAAATCTAAAACTAGCAAAAGAAAATACAGTGCCTGAAAACAAAGACAGACAAATACCTGCAAGAATGGGGACAAGCAAGCAGAAAATGGAGACGTCACCAGAGGCCAAGCATGGTGATCGTGGCAGAATGGAAAGTCCATCAAACGTGTTTAGGTTATTTTACTTTTTATTTTAGGTCATTTGCTACAACTTCTTAACTATGCTACTTGAAATGAATGTTTGATTCAGGTTTTTAATATTTTTATTTGCCTTCATTGACATTATGGATTAACATTTTGGATCAGCGTTTGAGGATCTAATTCCTTTATTCCGTGGAGAGTACCCTTCCAGTTTCTTGGGTAGCACAGGAAATGACTTCAAGGAGTCGGCAGTCTGAGAAACTAAGGCTGACGAGGAAACAATAAGTGGTCAGAAATATGCATGAAATTAAGTACTAAATTGTGAGTTCTAAGTCGATTGCAGCTAAAAGGTTTTGCAATGGGCAGGATAAGTCAAGGCTGGAAAAATAAAAGGAGAGTTCAAGGAGGAGGAATCTTGGAAAGATGATTTGAAAGGGAAGGAGAGAGTCATCACTGTTATGAGGGAATGGCACGTCAGCATGGAGGAAATGACATATTTAGGATCTGGTAAGTTATCAGGCTCTCAAAATTAGAAGTTATATGTTTAAAAGCTATGGGAACTAAATTTATCTAGATTAAGGAGAACTTGGAAAGCTGCATGAGGAGTTTGGATTTCAAGCTACATCTAGGTGTCTTGCCTGTCTTTGTATTTGAAGGAGAGGTCCCATTGCAGCTGCCAACACTCCTGATGTCAAAGACCACTGAAATCTAGAAGAGGTGGTGAGGGCCAAGACTTCCTTCCCACACCACAGCTGATGAAGAGCCTGCTGTGCCCAAACTCCGTTCCTTCCAAATGAAAATTTTCTACTGCTCAGGCTGATCCCAGTAACTGCAGCTCTTGCAGTGCCAGGATGGATCACCAATCTGCTGCTCTTCCACTCCCTTGAGAGGCAATTAGCTGTCCTTCTAACACTCAGCCAAATCAAGGCCTTATGCTTAAGAATTATCAGTTGTGTAGTTTAGGTAGGTTGGATGAAAGCTAGAAATTCAGCTGTTGAGGCAGTATGCTGCACATGGTAAATGGCAATAAATCGACTCTGCAGTTTCATGTCTTGGCAACCAGCATACTCTAATTTCTTCATCCCACCCTGAATTTTCTTTCCACAATTAAAGTATTCTCATGCTTCTTTATTTTTTGAAAACTACTTCTGGTTCCCCATTACCTACAGCAGTGGTTGGTGAAGTGTGATCCCCTGGTTAGCAGGGAACTTGTGAGACATGCACATTCTTGGAGCCCTCCCCAGACCTGCCTAATCAGAAACTCTGCCGGTGGGAACCAGCAAGCTGTGTTTAAGGAGCCATCCAGGTAATTCTCATGCATGCTAAATTGATTACTAATCTACAGGATGCAGTGATGACTCCTTAGAATGCCATTCACTGCTCTTCGTAGCCTATCCCTGACTTACCTCTCCAGCCTCATCCATAGCCCTTTTCCTGGCCTACGACCAAACCCTGACACTGAGTGCACATGTATTATAGACACGTGCACAATTTTCTGAGTTTCCTGACTACACCGTGTTCTTTAATGCCCCACTGCTTTTATATTATCATTCCTGCTACCTGGTCTAGAGTGCATGTCCCTCACTTTGGTAAACTCCTACTTTTTTTCCAAGTCCATCCTCAATACTACATACTTCATGAGCTCTTTCTTGACCCCAGCAAGCAGTCACTCTCTCGTAGTCCCAAAGCCCTTTGTTCATATTGCTAAAATAATAATTACAATAGATTGAATTCTCTATTTGCATGTCTATTTTTGATTAAGGTCAGGAATTTTGTTGTATTCAACTCTGAGTGTGCAGGAGTTAGTAAAGTGTCGGACGCATTGTTGAGACTAAACAAATACATAAAATTAGTTGATAAACCAAAAATTTATACTTAAATAATCAGATTAGTTCCCAATTGGAGATAAAATGGCATAGCTGCTCCAGCCTAAATTTCTCATGAGCTGATTGTTCCTGATTTTGTAAAGTGGTAAACATTTAGGAATGTGTGTATGTGATGTGTAAGTGTATTCTTTTCCTTATCAGCCATGGCTGACTCAGTGGCAAAGCAGCCCACCCACAGCATATTGAAGCAGCAGTTTGCTGCCAGCAATGATTTGGTTAACCTTTGATTAAACATAGGAATTTAAAGCACGAAAAGGTCTGGAACCCAACCCAACCCTTTGACACCAGGCTGTCTGTCATTAATGATAATCCACCATTGGATGTTCGGCTTTGAAAATGGAATTAGACGACTTCAGTTTTCAGCCCTAACCCTGCAGTACTGTAAACTGAACCCTGCTGTGTTTGGAGACTTCCTGATTTACTGCTTTGCCTTTTAACTGTTTTCAGGCAGACGGGGATTGTGGGAGGGTAAAGGAGTCCAGGGTTCAAGTGAGTACAAACAAGGCATTTCAAACACTATCAAGGGAGGCGACTTCTGCTTAACATAAGTCACTAGGTCAAAAGAGCTTTATTCCCACAGTTGATTTAATCATCCTTTCCTCTCCCCCTACCCTAACTAGGTGTAAGAATTTCTTTGCTGGGACATCATGCAAGAAATATTCGGTATCCTTTTTCACTTCCTTAGGAAAACACAGCAATCATGTAAGAGTTCCCTGGGGTTTTTCCTAAGTCTCAAAGGTTCTTTTCCTTTTTACCACGATCTATCAGTGTGTCTGAAAGCTCCACATTTCATTTTATATATGGTGTGGGATTCATAGCAGGGTGCAAAATATGCCTAGATGCTTGTTGAATGAATGAGTGACTAAAGCCACCTCCCAATTCTGTATCAGTGGTTAAGATATAAAAGCAAATTTTAGACAACAATAAAATTACAGGCAGTTGGCCCAGACTGCTTCCTGTTAACAGCTGATTTGTTATTTTTAGGATCTTTTTTTTGGCTCTTGAATCCCTGCCTCCACACACATGCCTTTTGGCTAACTAGAATGGAGAATCCCCCTCAGCTCTTGGCTCAGCTGACTCCTGGGATTTAAGGGTCCCTAGAGTCTTTAGCAGGAGACTTTTCCTCTGGTTTCCACCCTGTAGACCCCCTCCTGGAGGTCCACGATTCAACTCCCCCATTCCCTGAGAGAGAGACTTGGACAGCATTTCCCATCTACTTCAGTGAGAAGGATTGGAGTAAACTATATTATCTTTGGATCCCTCTAAGGTACAGAGACGTTTTAACACAATTTAATCATTTTTGTTCTCCTACCAGGTATTTGGATTCCAAGTCGAATGTAATTATATCATATTGCTGCCATACAAAAACTTTTTAAACCGTAATAACGCTCACGGATTTTCACTTCAGTAAAGGAGTATGACATTGCCATTACCACTGTAGCAACCACATCAGCATTACTTTGGGAATCTGAAGGCTATTCCAGGTTAAATGTGCAGATGGCTATCCTGGGAAATTTTATTGTATTTTATTTAACAAACTCACATAGCATTTACCAGTAACCAGACAGTTTTATGTGTTCCATAAGTAATACTTCATTTAATCTTAAAAATAATATAAGAGGTAGGCATTATTATTAGCCCCATTTTAAAATGAGGCAAGTGAGGCACAGAGAGTTAACTTACCCGAGATCACATAAGTAATAAATGGGAGAGTTAGGCTTTCACCCGGCAGTCAAGCTACGAAGCCTGTGATCTTAACCACTTGGCTCTGCTGACTCCCTGACTCCATCTGGTATTTCTCAAAGCAGCCGAAGTAGTATCTTTTATCATTAATGATTAAAGAATGATAGGGTAAATAGTTTTATTAACAATAATAGATCAATAACAACAACAATAATAATAATACAATAATAAGAGAATTGCTCCAATTATTTCAGGATTGTGGTATTGTTTTGATATTCATTTTAAATAAGATTACTTAAAATACACTCTATGTTTAACATTTTAACAAACTGCCAGACTATTTCCAAAGCAGCTGTGCCATTTTATACTCCCACCAAAATGTATGAGGTTCCCAATTTCTCCCCACTCTTGCCGAGACTTGTTATTATCTGTCTTTATACTGAAGACCATCCTATTGGGTGTGAAATCTAATCTCAGTATGATTTGATTTTCATTTTCTCTAAAGACTAATACTCTTCAGCATCTTTTTCATGTGCTTATTGGTCATTTGTATATTTTCTTTGGAAAAATTTCTCTTCAAATCATTTTTCATTTTTTTAATTGGTTATTTTTATTATTGAGTAGTAAGAGTTCTTTATATGTTCTGGATACATGTCTCTTGTCAGATATATGATTTGCAAATATTTTCTCTCATTCTATGGGTTGTCTTTTCACTTTCATGATTTTATTGTTTATAGCAAAGTTTTAAATTTTGATGTAGTCTCATTAATCCATTATTCTTTTGTCACTTGTATTTTTGGTGTCATATCTAACAAACCATGGCCTAACTCAAGGTCATGAAGATGTTCTTTTCTAAAACAGTTATAGTTTTAGGTTTACATTTAGGTCACTGATCTATTTGGAATTAGTTTGTTTTATATGGTGGGAGGTAGGGGTTCAACGTCATTCTTTTGCCTGTGAATATCCAGTTGTCCCAATACCGTTTGTTGAAAATACAGTTCTTTCCCTATTGAATGGTTTTGGCACCCTTGTCAAAAATCAATTGACAATAAATGCAAAGGATCATTTATAGATCCTCAATTCTACTCCCTTGATCTCTATACCTATATGGCCATCTTTATTCCAGTTCCATCCTCTCTTAGTTACTGTCACTTTGAGGTAAGTTTTGAAACTGGAACTATTAATCTTCCAACTTTCTTCTTCTTTTTCAGGATTATTTTGGCTATTCTGAGTCCCTTGGATTTCTATATGAATTTTCAGATCAGCTTCTCAATTTCTCAAAACAGGCAGCTGGGATATTGATAGGGATTGTGTTGAATCTATGGACCAATTTGGGGAATATTGTCATATTAACAATATTAAATCTCTATACCATGAAGATGAACTGTTTAGGTCTTCATTGATTTTTTACAGTGATGTATTGTAGTTTTCAGTTTACGAATCTTACATGGCAATTGGTAAATTTATTCCTAAGAATTTGGTACTTTTTTAAATTTAATTTTTCTTAATTTCAATTTCAGATACACTTTTCCAGAATTGATTTTTGTTTATTGATCTTGTATTCTGCAACCTTTCTGTACTCATTTATTAGTTCTAATGTATTTTTTTGTGGTGGATTCTGCAGGAATTTTTATATAGAAGATCATGTCATCTGCAAACAGAGATAGTGTTATTTCCTCCCTTCCAATCTGGATATTTTTATTTCTTTTTCTTCCTAATTGTCCTGACTAGAACCTCCAGTGCAATATTAAATAGAAGTGGTGAATGTATACCTCCTTGTCTTGTTCCTGTTCTTAGGGTTAAAAATTTAGAGTTTCTTCATTAAGTACCTGTGTTTTTGTTTGTTTGTTTGTTTGTTTGTTTGTTTGTTTGTTTTTTGATATATGCCCTTTATATATTTGAGACACTGTTGGAGATTGAATCAGGTTCCCAACAAAAGATGTGTTCAGGTCCCATCCCTTGTCATGTGGGTATGAACCCATTTGTAAATAGGGCCTTTGAAAATACTAGTTAAGACGTGCCCAGACTGAATGAGGGAAAATCTTTATATATATATATATATATATATAAAGCTGAAAATCTTTATAAGCAAAGGAAAATTGGACACAGAAAGAGAAACTATGGGGAGCAGACAGGATCTGGAAGTCAACAGAACCCAGAAGAGAAAGAAGAAGAGGATTCCATGTGTATTGCCATGTGATGGAAAAGCCAAGGAACCAAAAAATTTCCATGCTGCCAGAAATATCAACCCTGGGAGGAAGCAAGCCTTCTAGACTCTGAAACCATGAACCAATAAATTCCTGTTGTTAAGCCAACTCATTTATAGTACTGTTTTAGCAGCCAGTAAACTAATACAGTGTTTGGTACCAGGAGTGGGGTGCTGCTATTACAAATACCTAAAATGTGTAAATGGCTTTGGGATTGGGTAATAGGTAGAGGCTGGAAGAATCGTGAGGTGCTTGATAGAGAAAGTCTACATTGCTCTGAAGAAACTGTTGGTAGAAATATGAACATTAAAGGTACTTTTGATAAGGCTTTAGAAAGAAATGCTGAATGTGTTATTGGAAATTGGAGGAAAGACAATCCTTTTTAAGAAGCAGCAGAAAACTTGGTGGAATTGTATTCTGATGTTGGATGGCAGGCAGAACTTGAAAGCAATTAACTTGAATATTTAGCTGAGGAGATTTCCAAGCTAAGGGCACAAAGCACATAGTCTGATTTCTCCTTACAGCCTATGGTAAAATGCAAGAGGAAAGGATTGCTGAGATTAAATTCTTAAGCACAAAGGAACCAGTAATTGGTGATTATAAATATTTTTAGCCTATCTAGATAGTTTACTCTGAGACTAGAGGCAAAAGTTGTTCTACAAGGGATTTCCTTGAGCTTTTAGGAAGTGATTCCCCAGAGAACAGGGTTCCATGTGAGGATTTCAATGAGCAACCCTTTGCTAAAGAAGGTATGGCTGAACATGGATCCAGTTGGCCATTTCAGTGGAATTCAGAATTGGAATGCAGCGATCCAGGAAGCATCTGTGGAAATTTCTATTATCTGTTGGTTTGGATCCCCTGGAACTGCACATAAAACCAACAAGGTTTTTGCAAATTTGTATGAGCAGAAGCAATGACTGAAAGGGATAGAGAAGAGATGAACTGAAGGGAGAATGTATTCCAGGGCAGGATCATAGAGGCTGAAGTCTGGACTGAAGAGATCTCCTCAGGCTGAGAAAGTGGGCCCATCCAAGTGTATGGAAAGGGCAGGTCCACCTCTGGGTTGTTCAGGGAGAATGCAGCACTCCAGTGCTCAAAGAGGTTGGGAAGAGCATGGGCAAGCACTTAGAAAGAGTGGACCTGCTGCTCCAGCATATCTGGAGGACAGAATACTGATCCACAGATGACTCTCAGGCCTTGAAATCTAATAATGTTTGGCCACGCTGGGTTTCAGACTTGTTTGGGACCCTTGACATGTTTTCCTTCCAATTTCTCACTTCTGGAATGAGAATGTATGTCTTATGCCTGTCACACCATTGTATATTTGTACTAGGTACCTTATTTTCTAGATTTTCACTGGTCCACAAATGGAGAGGAGTTTTTTCCCCAGGACGGACCACACCCTTAACTAATTTTGATGAGCCTTTGTATTTAGCATTGTTACTGAAATAACTTAAGGTTTTGGGGGATGTTGTGATGAAATGAATGTATTTTACATGTGGGAAAAACATGTCTTTTTGGGGTCCAGGGTGTGGACTGTTGGGAACTGAATCATGTTCCCCACAAAAGACATGTTCAGCTCCCAAACCCTAGTCCTGTGGGTGTTAACCTGTTTTTAAATAGAATCTTTGAAGATGTTATTAGTTAAGGTGTACCCAAACTGTAAGAGAGTGGGCTTTAATCCAATATGGCTGTAGTCCTTATAAGCAAAGGAAACTGGACATGGAAGGAGAAGCAATGGGGAACAGCCAGAGGCTGGAAGTCTTCTAAAGAAGCTGAGAAAAGAAAGGAGAGGAAGTATTTATAGAGTTTGCTATATTAACTTTCTTATTTACCATTTCTGGTTCTTTTTATTTGATCCTATAGATTCAAATACCATCTGGTATCATTTCCTTACTACAATACAGCTTTATTCCCACCACTTTCTTCATGCTGTTATTGTCAAATATATCACAAAACACAATTATATGCATAGTATTTTATGCAATCATTCTTGATTAGATAGGAGGAAAAAGGGGAAGAAATATGCAATTATATTGTCTTATTATTACCTCCACAATTACCTTTGCTGGAGCTTTTTTTCACGTGAATTTGAATCACTGTCTAGTGTCACTTGCTCTCAACCTGAAAAAATTCCTTAACTATTTATTATAAGGTGGTTCTGCTAGCGATCAATTCTCTTAGCTTTTGCTTATCTTGGAATGCCTTTATTTTGCCTTCACTTTTGAAAGATGGTTCTGTTAGATATAAGATATTTGGTTGACTTTTTTTTTTTTCCTTTTAGCACTTTAAGTATGTCACCCCACAGCTTTCTGGCCTCTGTTTTTTCTGTTAAGAAGTTAGCTGTTAGTCTTATTAGTTTTCCTGTGTACATGATGGATCATTTTTCCCATTTGGAGCTTTTTCATAATTTCTATCCTGTTGATACTCTATTTGATGAAACATTATTATCATACTTTCTTTTCTTTAATCATAGTTTCTTTCCCTCCTTTGAACATATTTATATTGGCTACCTTGAAATCCTTGCCTGCTAAGTCTTGTATCTGGGCCTCTAGTAGACTAGTTTCTATTGTCTGATGTCTGCTTTTTTTTTTTTTTTTTTCCTTCCTGTGCTGTTTATTTGCATGTCTCATAATTTTTCTTGAAAACTGGACATTTTAGTTGATATATTATAGCAGTTTTATATAATGACCCCCTCTGCCCCTAGGGCTTGTTGTTGTTTGTTTGCTTATGTATTTGTTTAGTGACTTGGCTGGACTAATTCAGTCACTTTTGTTTCCTCTCAGCATGCACCCTCTGATGTTGCTCTTTAGAAAACACAGCATGGACATGCACACATTCTTCACTACCACCAGAGATGACTGTGCTTTTAGACAGGCTCTCCTGATGGTCTCTTTTCTGATCTCCTGGTCAAGCTCCTGACTTGTCTGCCTCTTTTGGTATCACACTCTGCAGAAAAGAGTTACTATAACTGAGATGGCTATTCTTAGATAGGCCTGCTTGCAAGGTTGATCCTTGACTGGTGTCTGGGAACTTGGATTTTGGAAGAGTTTCCATTATTCACAGAACTCATAAAAGTGGTTCACTGTGCCCACCTACACCAGGTAGAACCTTTACACCATTGCACTGGAGCTGGGGGTAGGGACTCAGGCTTACTTCATCTAGAAAAACCTCCTGCTCCGTGAGCAGAGTACTGGGTCAGGGGTGGTAGCCCTTCAGGCATGGATCCTCTACGTTATAATTGAACCATGGTGGGGAAAATTGGGGCCCAGAGTTCTTGGCCTGCCACATCTGGGGTCGAACTTCTGCTGAAGGAGTGGGGGTCAGATAGGGGTAGGAAGCCCAGTTCTCTTGACCATGCATGATTGGACGAGAGCTTCTGCAACACAGTGCTGGGGGAATGAGAGACACCATGACCTGCCCCTCCTGGAGTGAAATTTTAATCCTAGACTACGAGCTGAGGGGAGAGGGAGTCTTGCCTTCTTGGTTGCACCCACCTGAAGTAGAGCTTCTCTTGCATTGAGCCAGGGGAGGGGATGGGAACAGATCATGACTCAAATGCCAAAGACTCACTATTCCCACCAAGATTTAGTAGATTTTCTTGAATAAATGTTTCCTCATAAGCTGTATGATCTTAGGGAAAAAATCCAGAGATTTTAAATTGTTTTTTACATAGATAATTTTTATTAGTTAAATGGTTACTTCACTGGGGAGAGAGTTCCCTGTGCTCCTCATACCGCCATTCTAGAAATCCTGCTTCTGATCCTATTATTGTGCAGAAAAATTTTTAAGACTCTCTATTTCCTGCTAAAATAAAATCTATTTTCCTTGGCTTGGTTTTCAATGCCCTGTATAAATTTGACTCCATGTGGCTCCACCATAACCCTAACAGCTCAAGTCTGGTCTTCCTTGAACCTACCTCTTGCTGCTTCCTCTGACAAACTGTTTATCTCCTTTCATTTCATAATACATACGCAGATTCTTCATTACTTCCATATAAAGTGAAGACTCCTCTTCGATTCCCTTACAGATTCTCCAGCTCACAGATGTCCCTCCATCCTAAAAACTGTGCTAGATCTTAAAGACATCGATCACTTTCTTTTATGCTAATTTTGTACATGTGTTAACAGCTGTTATTCTTCACTGCACTCAGCACGACACTTGACACATAGTAGGCATTCTAGAAATATTTCTTGTTCCGTGAACAAATGGCTGAATGAGAAGAAACCATAGAGGGGAAAAGTGTGGAAAATGAGGGCTTTGCCATTTAAAGCACACTTTTTCACACATGCATCCCATTTGCTTGTCCCAGCAACATTGTTAGTAAAGGTTACTATTATTGGCCGTCTGAGGAAATTGGAGCTTTTAAATGTAACATTCCTACCCAAGAACACACAGTTACTGAGTGGCTATTGCAGATATTCTGACTTCAAAGGCTGTGCTCACTTTAGAACCAAACTCTTTCTATATGGAAGGATATAAGGGAAGGAAAGTGCCTTCCCTTATATCTTGTTCATTTTTTAGTTTATTAGGGATAAGGGCAATTTTAAAATTTTAGAAAAAAATAAAGAAAATCCCCTCTGAAATTTTTGCTTAGACATCTAAAATTTAAACTTAAAATTTTGGTAATGAATGTTGGTTATATAATACATAGGAACAAAGTAGGTCTATTCTTCACAAAACCTCACTGTACTAGCCTAACCCCATGACCATTTTATTACAGTGACCATGTTGTTTTGTGAAATAGCTCATTCCACTAAAGGTGAAAGATAAGTAACAGCCAGTATGTGGAGCAAAAAGGGGAACTTGTGTTGTATGTGGCACCAAGGCTAAGGTCGGGTGAGAGTGGCCTCAAGGAAAGGATTTGGGAAGGAATTAATTTCTAGATAGTGGTATATGCTATTTCAAAATGATATTTGGCTCCTTTCTTCTAGTCACTAAATCACCTGTGTTAGTCATTCACTGAGGAATACTTTTCCCCCAAAAGTTCCCTGATTGATACTCGGTAGATTTAGTTCATAACCACCCTTGGCGTTGTGTCTGATTCCTTCCCATACAAAAGGAGTCATCAACTGAGGGTCCATTTTTGTAGGTGTTGGTAAAGAGGTTGAAATGTATTCCCACATGGAACATGTTGGAAAGGCAGGACTAATAGCATAGCACTGTACCCTGTAACCTGAGCCCTGTACCATGATCCAATTTCCTAGCTATAAAATGGGCATAATATTTCCACTTCTGGGTTTCCCTGAAGATTAAAAAAAATCTGTGAACATTTCCAGCACAATGCTTGGCACATGATATATACTCAACAATGTTTTACTTACCTGACTTCTCTTCCCATCACTGCTACACCCCAAATGTGGTTTAAGTTTCCCTTTTTTTTTTTCCAACATGGATAAAAATGTTCAAAAATAAAAAGGTTGAGAGTTTGAGATGGTGCAATACAGTAAGCGGGCTGTGATGCCCTCATCATTCACTTGTCTTAACCCTCCCATTATGGTGGTGGTGTGAGTGGGTGGGTAGTGAAGGAGACTGTGGATATTGTATAATTCCAGAAGATCACAAAAATAATAGATGGTTTATCCCATGTGCTTTCCAGTTTGCAAAGTATTTTCATATATATAATCTCACTTAACTCTTCCCAAAGCATCACAAAGTAGATGTTCTTACCATCATTTTACAAATGAAGAGACTGAAGTTTAGCATGGTTTGAAGTATTAGTTTCTTACACCTGCCATAAAAATTTTATCACATGCTGGGTGGCTTTAAGCAACAGAAATGTATTTTCTCACAGTTCAGGGGTCCAGAAGTCTGAATCACGGTGCTGGTGGGGCCACGCTCCTTCTGAAGGCTCTAGGGGAGAATGATTCTTTGCCTTTTCTAACTTCGAGTGGCTGCTATTAATCCTTGGCATCTTTGGCTTGTAGCTGCATCACTCCAATCTGTGTCTCTGTCTCCTTCACACAGCCTTCTTCCCATGTGACCTCTGTGTGTCCTCCCCCCTCTAATAAGGACACCAGCCATTGGATTAGGACTCACCCTGAATCCCAGTACAACTTCATTTTAATTTACTAATTACTTCTTCAAAGACCCTATTTCCAAATAAGATCACATTCTGAGATTCCATATGGACATGAATTTTGGAGGTATATTATGAGACCCACTACAGTTGTTGATACACCAAAAGTATTAGAATGAAAACATTCATGTGAGTGGCTGAGTTTCCCATGGAGAGAAGAGGTGGTCATCTCTTAATGAATTATAGAAAGAAACATGGCAATGTATAAGTTATTGTTGATTAGGAATAGGGTGTCACAGATGCATTTACACTTGAGAGTGATGAACAGAATTTATTTTGGGACTGTACTTGCAATTATATAACTTCTCACTTTTGATATCAGATAAATTCTGAAAGATTTTTATCCTCCTTTTCCTGTTGTTCTTATAGACTTTCTGATGGTTACACATCACCTTTCATAGTGAAAACACACATATTTACTTATTCACATTCATTCCAACCAAAAGCCCTTATTGGATAACAGAGAAGTATTTGGAATAGTATAAAAGAACTGTATTTTATTGACAATTTCCTCACTTTCAATTCATTTTCAATGAATGGATTGAAGAGTCCAATGAATGAGTTGAAAAGCCAAATATTTTTCAATATGTTCATATTCATTTTCTTTTAACTTTAAATCTCTGTGAACCTTCCAACCTTTTGATGTATTATTTTAAAATCCAATTCTTAGAATACAATAGGGCATTTCATTCCTTTCTCTATATTTTATATGATGATGACTGATATTTATGTGGCTTGTTTTCAATGAAAACCAGAGGTACATAGTGGTAAATACTTATTTATTTATTATTTATAATAACCAATTCACTTTCATAGACATAAAAAAAATCTCAATTAAAAAAAGCCAAATAACAGAAATGATGGAGTTCAAGACATTAAAAATATAATGTAAATAACTCAGGCAAACCTGAATTTTGAGGAAATAAGAGACATTAATTTGAATATTTTTGGTTGTGGTCTTCTATACTAATTGTTATTTGAATAATTATTTACTTCACATTGTACATATTATTTTATTAGCATAAAACATAAGTTCAGACTGCATGACAATAGATAAAGAAAAGTATAACATGAACTTCCTCCTTGGAAATAAAAATTAAATTGTATATACTAAGTTCACTTCAGGGAAAATTCAGATACTGAACTGATTTTTGCTAAAAGGTTGAAACCCTTATGTATAATTGTTGTCTCTGATAACACTGCCCAGAACGCTTGCTGAAGATAAACACAATGGAAACAACCCAGTAATATGATATTTCCTGATAGAATACCAAGTTATCCCTTATGGGACTCAAATCCCATAGTCAACGGGCAGGTTGCAAAGGTCTGTATTATACTAGATTGATCTGATAATCCATATGATGTTTTGACATATTTTGTGTATTACAACTTATATTCATTTGCTTCTATGGCAACCAATGGCTTTATAAACTAGTTTTTGAAGCACTATGGAAAGAACACATTGGCAGACTGCTTAGGTTTTCGTTTTTCCAAAGGCAGAAAAAGCAAGATACTCAACAACTAGCTGTGATGATGTGACAAAAGATTATTTAATTATTCTTGACATGCTTCCATGCAGCCAAGAAGTGATCTTAACTTTCCTAAAGGCCTACTTTGAATTAAAAACAAACTCAAATATGAAAATATATATTTATTTTTTAAATAAAATAATAGATTTTTTTCAGCACAAAAGCAGGTACATGATACATAGTGCTGTTTTGGTATTGACATGAAAGAAACATTTTGTAATTTTGAGTACCCAAATGGACCTTAGTTTTAGTTATTCTACTTTAATAATACAAAATTTTGTTTAATGAAAAAATTTCATTTCTTCAATCTATTTCTACACAAGAAAATTTACATTTTTTCAAAAACATTTTGGTTTTCTTAATTGGCTAGTAAATACAGCCCATTGGTGTTTTTGTATGTCTTGTGAGCTAAAGATGGTATTTGAATTTTTAAATGATTGAAAATTGTTTAAAAGAATAATATTTCACTACATGAACATTAAATGAAATAAAAACCCTAGTGTCCATGAAGTTTGATTGAAGCATAGCCAAGCCCATTCATTTACATGTTGTTTATGGATGCTTTTGCATAACAGTAGCAGAATTGAGTAGTTGCAACAAAGACCATATGATGCACAAAGCTGAAAATATTTACCATCTGCCCTTTACAGAAAAAGTTTACTGACTCCTGAGATACTTACCTCTATAAATCCCATGCTCTATACATTTAGTAGCCTGGCTACTAAAATACATGCATATATACACACACATCCTTGGAGTATGCCCTATGAAAGTGAAAATGTTTTCATTCCAAAAAGTTTGATTCATGGGAATTATCCTTTCATATTTTGTGTAGTCTTTTCAAGTTTTGAAATTATTAGGAAAGCACCCTCTTATCTTTGTCATCAAAATCATGACAATTTAAAAAAGAAAAAAAAACTAAAGACACTAGATTGTGCAACTATACATCCCATGGATTAGATATACCTAAATAGCGGGGCCACAAATTGATTGGACTGATATGTAGAGCATCCATATTTTCTTTGCTTATTCTCCACCATCATCAATTGAACTGAAACACTGATACGATTTTTATTATGTCATTTGATGTCTACATGGTTGATAGTATTATTCAAAGTGATATGTTGGATTGTTACTAACAGAGGATGGAATCTAAAGTTAATTTAATCTTAATAATTTGTATTATCTTCACTGGAAATATAATTATATGTTTCTTAATTTTAACAGTTTGATGCTTAATTGACGTTGTATCTCTATGATACAAAGATATCTAATATTTTACTTACTGACCTGCATTTTCTAGAAAAAGAGAGTGCAACTGTGTTCTGGAGAAGTGGTGGCTGGTGGGAGATGTACAAGGAAGAGGCCAATGTGGTCAAGCATCTCAGCCTGCACTCCTGTTTGATTAGAGTAGTTTGCTTGTTTTCACATACGATGGGTCCAACATGCGGCTTTCAAATGTTTCTAATGTTGCTAAATGTGGTGGTTTGGTTTTTGGTTTTGTTTTTAACTGTCAGTTTAGACTAACTAGAACTATGCTTTCCAGAATTCTCTTCCCTGTTTGGTTCCAGGACAAAGCTGGCCACAAGGGAAGTTTGCCCTGGATGCGGTAGGCAGATGGAGCACTTTCATTATGGCCTGAAGTTCATGGCAGGAGGCCAGACAGCACTGCAGCTTGTACACATTGCCTTTGACCTGCCAGATCACTTGTTTTCATGAGGCAACAACTGGGGATGGGCACTAGCATTTTCTCTAGGTGGCCTACATCATCACAGTTGGAGGTGGTGAGAAGTAGATGCGAGTTTCAGTTAGATCCCATGAATTTCAGTTGTCCTTGAGCATTCCAGGTTGTCCACGCTCTCCCTGCTTCGTGTTCAGCATTTCTTCCCAAATGCTGGTCCCACTGACCTGAGGCAACTTCAGGTCCACCACCAGATGTAGAAGCAGCAGCCTCCCCTAGACATCTTCACAGCTCCCACCTTCATATATGATCTAAACCCCTAAAATAAGTCCCTTATTCTAAATCACTCAAAGAGGTTCTGCATCTCTGATTGAATCACAAGTATACTGAAAGTGTTTGAAAGCCATCATTGCTCATACACAGTGTTTTATAAATGAGGAATTTGCAATCCAGAGGTAATAGCCTTTGTAGTAGTCAAAGTCGTTGCTGTCATAGCAGTAGTAAAGATTTTATTGGGCATTTATACCATTCTCTATGCAGTCAATTCTGGTTATTCATGGTAGTTATGTTCAGTAAAATCCATGGGTACACTGATTTAACAAATACTGAACCACTGTCCCCAGGAGAAACACAGGGTTAGGTTCCTGAGAGCCTCTGGTCACATTTTGTCTATCCATCATTACATAAGCTTGTTTTATGTACATTTCTGTTTAACGGTACTTTGTATCTTTTGCTTCCTCCTTAAATTTGCATGCAGTAAATCCCTAGGAAATTCTTTGTTTCACCAGCCTTTTAGAGACTGTTCCCCCACCCCCACCCCTGCCATTTAACTCCATCTAGAAACAGTTGTCATTGCCTTACAAACATTTTAGAGCAACATTTAAACAAAGCCTGTACACATATATTTAAGCAAGTTTAATCATAAATCACATGGGGGGGTAGTAATTGGCACTCATTAAATAAAGTGTTGATTCATTAACATTGAATTGACAGCCAATAGCACTGTAACTCATGCATGGAGGAAGCTTATCTAGCACACAATTTTTCACATAAGGTGTATCACAGCCTTCTTGGGCTTAGGAACACTAGATGCATTTCAGCATTATGCCTGCGGGCCATTTAAAAAAACTAAAATCACCAACAAAAAGCACAAAATTGCAAAGAATGTGGCTTGGCACTAAATATACTGCCAAAATGACACTTGTTTACAGTCTGAGAGCTGAAACAAGCTGAGCATCACCTTGTCTGACCTCAGCTGGGACTGTGTGCTTCGGGCAACTTAAAATTTTCACAATGAATGACTACAAAGATGCTTGTGAATATTGATTTGGGGTTACGAATAAATTTTAGGGAGTAGGCGAATTTGCAAATATGGACTCGGCAAGTAAACAGGACTGACAGTACTTTAAACATGTAAAGTCACTCAGTCCTCATTATAATGCTATGATTAGTGTTAGTATTTTCCCATTTTAAAGGTGAGGAAAACTGAGGCAGAGAGAATTTAAGTTTAAGGCCTGAGGTTACAGCTATTTAAGTGGTGGAGTTGGAATTTGCATCCAAACATTCTGACTTCTCTCCAGGCTCTTATTACAGCTTTCCTACCTTTGGTTGCATAGTTATTACTGAGCTGAAATGTGATACCCATTTTTCCATGTCTCTACTTTCCCAGGCAATTGATTCAACAATTCACAAATATTTAGTGAGTACCTCACACATGATAGGTATTATCCTAGACAAGACAAATTCAGTCCCTGCCCAGATGGAGCAAGGTCTCATGGAAATTCAGTTTTCCAAGAACCATTTCTAGAAAAATCAAGCTTCTCTAAAAAGTTTCAACCTTTGAGTAACCTCCTAAAATGTGTCTTTTCTTGTTTATGAAGAAGATGCCTTAACCAAGTAAGAACAAACAGCAGAGTGGTGCCTGTGATTGGTGAGGTTGCTACACAGAAAAGAGCTTTCTGTTTGGTTGTCGTTGACAAACATTCAACCACGCATTAAGTGGAAGGCTTGTGGGGAAAGTGACAAGAGATGAAGGAGATAGGGAGAAGAAAAGGGGGGGTTTAGACAAGGTAGAAAGCAGTAGGATTAGATTCAGTATATCAAGAGTGGCAACAAGGGGTGATTGGCAAACATAGACTCAGAGGAGAGATCAGGAGATAGGACAGCACGAGGAAGGCCACTTGTGCACTATTAGCCTTCAAAGCCTAGGGCATCATTAAGCTCTGTACGTCCCCTACTTTCTGTTTCTATTTGTGTAGCATCCCATTCTCTCTCTGCCCCCACTCACTCTTCCCCTGGGGAGATGTGGTTACTTATCTGGAGAATTTGTGAGAGAGACTGGGTCTCCATAATGCTGTCCTTTCTGCTCCTTTTACTCTCTGGGAATACCCTGGCTATGGAGAGTATGTGTTTGGGTTGGGCCCCAGCAAGTGGCATGGAGAGGAGAAGGTTCTGCCACTGCTGAGGGGAATCCCAATGTTATCTAGCATTGCCTGTGACTTGGTGGGTAAACCTGTCTGATTCTGAGGTCCTCTGCTGGGAAGTCCACTCTCCCCTGCACAAGTACCATTGTGTCAGGCTGTCCCAAAACTTGAGTGGGAATATGCCCTGTTCTGTTACTGACAGGTTAAGCAGATATCTGGGAGTCCCAAGGAAGAGGAGAGATGTAAACAGTATCGGAGTAAGCTGTTCCTTTGTACCTCACAGGAGGGAGAAGCCACCCAGTCTAGGATACATAAACTGTCTGATGTCACCCACAAACCTCAGGGATCCCATCAGGGCTGTGGCATTTTCAGTAGGAGGGGCCTCCCACCCATCTATCTACTCTTTGTAAAATCCCATCCATAAAAGGGAGCATGTAGGGAGCAACTCTACTCTCAGCTTGCTGTTTTACTTTCCTAGGATGCTTAAATAAATACAATGGTTTGGCTTAAACAATGGAAACTTATTTGCTCACAGTTTTGAGGTTAAGAGAATGTCCAAATCAAGGCATCATCAAAGCAATGCTTTCTCCCTAAAGACTGGCTTCTGGGGAGATGGCAAGCCACGTGGTGGCGTCTCCTGGTTTCTCCCTTCTGTTCTCGTTCCATTGATGTTCAGCCTTTGGCTGCCTCCTCTGTGACTTTCTTCTTTTTGTCTGAATTTCATTCTTCTTAAAAAGGACTCCAGTAATAGGATTAAGACCCATCCTGATTGGGCTGTGCCACACCTCAGCTGAAGTAACCCCATCAAAATGTTCTATTTACATTGGTTTCACGCCCACAGGAACGGATTAAATTTAAGACCAAGTATTTCAGGAATATATATACTTTCAAACCACCACAGTTGGGCTCATCTTTCCATATTTCTCCTCAATATTTACAGTGATGAGACTACAAGGGCCGTGTTTGGATCTGAGGCAAAGGCGCTACATAGGGCGTCTATTTAGCCAGTCTGAGGCAAGAGCGTCAAAAGGGAATCTTAGGTCTCTCACACAGCCAGCCTAGCTTGCCCCATAGAAGACCAAAGAGGGACTTGGTGTTGAAGGAAGAGTGCCTTTGCCCAGAGCATCTGGGCTTCCCTCTAGGAGTATAATGTTGGCAAAGACATCTGGTCAAGTATTGGGGGTTTCTGGAATCTAGTCACATTTATTTGTCTCAGGGATGATTCTGATAAAACTGCTTCCTTTTTCTTTTGAATAAATTGGGGAAAGTCCTTGGGCTGTGTCTACAGGAATAGATTCTGGCCAAACGTGTTATAGTCTTTTGACTTCTGCTGAACCTTTTCTGTGATGTGTGACATTCTCAATCTACAAAATATCACCATCATCTATGTTAAGATTTTAACTTCTCTCTTTGAGAGAAGTTTATATATTGCCTCATTTATATACTTGCAAAATGTGTCCCAGTTTTTATGAATTTGTTTATTCAAAAAAGTCCTGTAAAATGCTGGATCTTTGCCCTTTAATCGTAGGCATGGCCTTTTTCCATTTGCTTAGTCCTGTAACTCTGTGACCTGAATGCTCTGTTCTTTTTTTGGGTTCTCTCTGCTGGATGGGCTCTGTTGACACAGGTGATGGTTACATTCTCCTCCCTTAGATGGGAAGGGTTTCTCACTTCTTTATCAGTGTCCGTGTTGAAAGCTACATCCCCAGTTGTATAGCACCATCCATAAATTTTTGTGTAACCCCATAACAGTCAGTTCCGCGACACTGCTGCTAAACACCTTCACACCCATTATCATGTGGGATTTGGGAGTGCAGAGGAGGAACTTCAGTTATCTGCCCCTCGCTCCTGTGGTGTTGAAGGCATTAGATATTGCTATAGCAACAGGGGAAGCCAAAACATGGTTCATGTACATCTATGAGCATCATAATGGTTGTGGTATAGATGTCATATTTTTAAATAAGCAGTATTTTCCTGTGTCCTAGGGAGCATGGGTTTTGAGGTTTTGGATAATTGTTCAATGAGGAAAGAGTTCTGATACTGGGAAATGATGCATATTATAGCTACTTCATGTAATTTTACTACCATATTAAAAGCAAGTGACTCTACAATAAAACACCTGTTTGATTATGTTGTATCCTGTATTTCTGGAATTTATTTGACCACAGAACTTTTTTGTTCTCACCAAATCCTTACTAATATGCTATTTCACTTGGAGATGATATCGAATGAAAAGCAAAGTGCAGAACCACATTATTGTTTGTGTTCATATCAAGGAAGAAATTGGACATCTGTTTACACCCAAAAATGTAAGGACAGGAAATGTTGATAAAGCAATGTAGTATAGATATGTCTCCCCTGTTTATTACCAGGGGTAAGAGAGGGCAGTTGTTGAAAGTCTCTGTAGGTCTCAAAGACTAACAGACTCTCTGCATGGAAAAGACATGATACTAAACACCTAGCGATCAAACTGTGCTCTGAGCGATCCCTTCAGGCCCCCTTAGTGCAAATGGTGGACCCTGCTGGGTTTCATCAATAGCTGCTTCTCCTATTCTTTCTGGCACATGGAAAACTCCCCTTCTCAGTCCTCTCACAGTTGACTGCGCTCCATGACTAGTTCTGGCCAATGAAACATGAGCAGAAGTGATACATTTCGTTCCATGGTTAAGAAGAAGAAAGACCCTGCACTTTCTCTTTCCCTGCCCTCATAACCATGAAGTCATGAGCTTCCAAAAGTAAAGCAATGAGATGGAGGGGTCTCTTACTCGGATTCCTGAGTGACTGTGTGCAGCTGACTCCACAACCCCTGCTCCCAACATCCCGTCACTCCCACTTACCTCTGCTAAACACGTAGCACAAGCAAGACACTCTTGCTGAATAAAGTGGCTGAGCATTCGAGATACTGCAGCATAACCAAGTCTCTCCTGAGCAAGTGTGAGTTTTGGCGGGGTGTAGACCAGGCATCCCTATCCTGTTTTGCCTCAATCAGAGAAGCTGTTTGTTGGTAAGTTTAAGGTATTCTAAATATCTTAAAATAGATTCTAAAATAGATTAAAACAAAAGTTTCCATTACTGAAAAATATTGAAAGTCATTTGTTACAGATCATCCCCATTTTATATATAAGAAAACTGAAGAACTACTGAAGTGAAAAATTCATTAGTTACTTCTGACAGTGGGAGATGCGGAAATAGAACTCAGAGTTTTTGTTGAAATTTTTTTTTATCTTATTTTAAGTTTATTTTATCTTATTGCAATCTAAAATTGAGAGGTAATGATAGAAAATTTGGAAAATAGTATAGAACAAAAGAAGAATCCAAATTGCATCCATAGGCCCAATACTGAAAGAAACCACTCCTTATTTTCGTATGTATTTCTTTCTGATCCTTCAAATTAATAATAGTAGTTATAATCATCTATATTTATTTAGCCCTTCCAGATGCCAGACACTCAACAGTTAAAAGCAAGGTTTTCAGAGTTTGTGCTTGGGAAGAATCCATTCTCCTAGCACTTATCAGCTGTGTGGCACATTAGATTCCTCATCTTTACAATGAGGATTTTATCTATGATTTTATAAAGATTAAATACATTTTAAAAATATATAAACTATTAATACTTAGAAGAGTGTCTGGATTATTGTAAGCACACAATAAATATTAGTATCTTTGCTTTTTACTTTTTCCCAGTTAAAGCTAACATCAAGCCTACATAATAGGTATTACTATCCCTCTTTTATAGATAAAGTAAGGAAGGATTAGCAAGGTTAGCAATTTTCCACAGTCATACAGCTGACAGGTAGCCAAGATGTTCCAGAACTCACTTTCTAAATTCTATAATATAAAAATATGCCATTTTGTACATCAGCAATTAATTTCTATACCAATGACAGGTAGGGGTTTCTGACTTTTTTCACTATAATACCTCAAATACAGTGAATAATACTGTGAACTAAATATCCTTTTATTAAATATTTTTGTGTGTTTTTATTGTCAGTTCTTAGGATAGATTCCCAGAAATGATTTAAATTTTAAAATAATGTTTTTGTTCTTAACTGTTGATGCATAGTCCCAAATTGCTGTCTAAAATTATTCTACCAAGCCCACTAGTTGCAAATGAGAATGTGCTAGCAGAAAAAGTGTTGGGGTTCTGATTTTATAAGAGATCTAATCTAATAGGTAAAAAAATAAATAAAGAGAGAAAGGAAGAAATTTTAATTTGTAGTGTTTCAATGTGAAGTCTTCGACCAATAAAAATTGATTTACTTGAAATTGTATACAGTCAGGTGCTCTGATTTAGGTATTATATGATCCTGAGCCATTCTTTAATTAAGCCAGAATTTTAAGGCATGTTTTTGCATGGTTTTAGCCTCTGCATTTTTCTCTCTTCACTTTGTACATTCTGGGGGAAGTATCCTCACCTGAGACTTCCCTATCACCACCACCAATATCCTGTTGATGTCCGAATCTCCATATCTCAAAGTCTCCAACCCAGTTCTTTCTTCGGATCACAAATCCAAGACATGCCCTGAAAAGAGACATCTGGTTGTTTCTTGTACATCTTGAATGTGAAATATCCAATGCCTCAAGACCTTTTCCTCCTATTTTGTTTTATATGTGATGACTTGGTGATTGGTGAAACCATCTACCAGATTGCCCAAACTTTAAATGGGCAATTCTCTTTCTCTGACTTTTACAGGCACATGTGTTCTGGGCTCTAAAATACCCTTCAAATACATCCCTCCTCTGCACCCACACTGTAGCATGCATTATCCCTTGACTGGAATCAATAAACTCTCTCTCTTTTTTTTTAGATTAAAAAAAATATTTTTCTAAAGCATGCAATTTACAGAAATTTCGAGACAAGCCATACAAAATGGTCACAAGCTTCCTTTGTGAAGAGAGGGTTCTACACTTGACAGCAAAGTCACAATGTTATTAGTAAGGGCTGTTGTTTGTTTAATGTTCCCATTTTAGTTTAATCAAGCTTGTCCATCTACAGTGTCTAAATAAAGTTAGACTTGGCTAGAGGGCTATCTAAAGAACTGGTTAGCTGCTTTTAACCAATGCATTTAATTAAATCACCAAACAAACAGGGGGAGGGAGGAGCTCATAAAATTAAAATAAAACTACCACCTCCTCAAAAATGAAAATAAAATAACAAAAAACTTCCACACTCCTGCAGCTAACCCTGACAACTACCTTCATTCACAGTGCCTTATACTTAGAAAAGAAAAAAAAGCAGGAGAGGGGCCACTGCTTTTAAACATTACATGACAAACCAGATGATGCATCTAGCCTCTGCTCGTGCTTTACAATGTTAAATCAGGACAAGACAGATTTGCTAAAGTGCGTTTGATCAGCAAAGGACTTAAGCTGTCTGGGATTTTATTATGCAATGTTTCTAATACTGTGTCCATTAAAGGCAAAGGAAAAAGGAAAAAGTCTTGGCAGAACAAGAGAGTGATACACAGGTGACGATCATATGGATTTAACCATTATTCATGGCATATGGCTTAGTCCATGCTCTCGCTGTTCTGTGGGCTTCTTTAGTCTTCCACTTCTCCACTGTCTCATTTGCTAATGGATCATCTGGATTGGGAGCATTTAACAAAGCCCGGATCCATAGCACAACTGCACAGGTCTGCAGTACTGAGGACCACTTATCTCTCAAAATACCTGAACATATTCTTCCCAACTTATCTACATTAGGGTGATAAATTTTAAGCATAAAATGTACTTTAGGGTCTGCCATTGTGTATCCTGGAATAGTTCAAGTTTAAAAGTTCCTCCCTCAAAGGCAGGATCTTAGGGGCCAATAATGACCACATGAAAATAACTGGCATTGCTCGCATCTGGTTCTGCTTTAATATCTGGAAGTGATTCTGCCAGTAAACCCTGGGTTTCCTTGATAATCCTGTGGGGCAGTCCTGCCATTTCTTCAAATGCAAGTTCCACCTCTGGTCTCCTCTCTGGCTCCACTCACCTGACCAATGAGAAGCCCCTTGGGAAATGTAGTCCCTGCTTGGGCGCGGGCTCAGGAGCAGGTGTGCATCCATCAGCCTTGGCCCTTGCCCCATGCTCCCTGCCCTGGCCCCTATCTAGGGGTGGCAGAAGTGACCCACCGTGGCCAGGTAGGGATGTTTGGGAGGCAGCGCGAATCTCCGGTGGGTGTAGCTGGGCCTGCCCTGCATGGGGGTCTGTCAATAAACTCAACTGGTCATCTTGTCTCCTAGCTAATTCCCACTCGATTCAACTTTTGCACTACTTCCAAAATGACTAAGTCCATCCTGCTGTAACTGAGAATTAAGAGTTAACAAATGATTGTCATTATTGAATCATTATACAGATGGTTTCTTACTTTTTGTTATATAACTGTATAATCTTTACTTCCTAACCGTAAAGGCTCACGGTAACTAGCACTGGCCACCTGTCCACTCTTATCCTGTTTTACAACTTTGAAGTCTTGTGATCACCTAGGCAGTCTCTTAATGTTTATTAATGAAGTCAACTCAGAACTAACCGACTCCAATTCCTGGGCTATCTTACTAGACAAAGCTAGCTCTAATCAGAATTGGCCCACCTGACATGGGCAGTTTAAACCTTAATCTATAGGTGACCTCTGCCTCCTTATAGTACTAAAAATCCTGCCCATCATGTTAAGGCCGCCATTTTCTTACATATGTTCTGTGACTAAGCGTGTAATCAATCTGCACACACTCAATAATTAGACTGTCTCTAATTTGGTCACTGGGAGCTATTATACTCATTATCCTAAACCTGCCTGTCTTTGTTTGAATACCGTAAAACTCTCAGAGTTACTGCAGTTCAGGGAGACCCGAAAGCCTCCTGTTCTTGCTTTGTGCTTTGCACTTTGCCATAGCAAAGCACCCCAGTGTCACACAGGATTGGTCATGGTGCGCATCGGGCAGGGGACCCCCGCTTTGATCGGTATCACTGCCACACATGATGAGACCTAATTTTCATGATGTCCATCATTATCCTCTGTTGCCTCTTCCCAAAACTTCCCAGCCCCTACCCAGCCCTACATACACACTGTGCGAGACCCAAAGTTCTCAAGCCTGACTGCACATTAGCGTCACCTGGGGAGCTCCCGACAGAGAGCCGCACGAGGACCCCACTCCCAGAGCTTATGTTGAATGCACTTGGGTGAAGCCTGGGCATTGGCGTTTTTACATGCTAGAAGTGAAATCCAACTTTCCCTGAATGAAATCATTGTAATTCCCAAATTCTCTTTTTCCAACTTGCTTCTCTGCCAGTGATGCCCACAGTCACCATTTCAATCTCGCAAACCCCTATTTCTCTTTAAAAACTCAGTTGAAATTAGTTTGGCACTAGAGGGGAAGGAGACTTGAGGTGACTTTGGCACCACCTCCTCACAATGTCTGTCAGCTCTCCTCCAGATTTTCTCTCTTGTGAACAACCGACATTTTCTCAATCTAATAAGTAGAGTGCTATGCAAACACAACTTCAAGGTAGCCCCTTCTGACCAGGTTGCTACTCCTGAGGTTCTCCTGGGGAGTTCTTTTGAAGTTGGCTTCCATTGGTCTGAGTGTTACAACCTCAGTAGAGTCTTTTCGGTCCCTTGGTTGGACTACACTGCTCCTTCCTTCAAGTGTACGTAGCACCTTGCGTTTTGGCAGCTTCTTGATAACCTTTGTTGCCATCCTGTACAGTAACTCTCCATTTGCATTTTTCTGGAACCACTGGACTCTGAAGGACTCTAAGGCAGCAGCAGCATCTTATTCATCTTTGTATCTCTGCCATCTAGCACAGCATCTGACTATACAGTCACGTATGCCTACCTACATACTCAATAAATATTTATCATGTGCGTGTCTTTGATAACCAACCTAACTGCTGCCAGTTGACTACTACACTCTCTGCAGAGCCCTCGGGGACTTCACTAGGTGAGGAATCAGATCATAAGGAAATAACTTAACTCTCTGACCTCTTGAATCTTGGCTTACCTTCCAAGTTCACCTTAGAGTTGTACTGCATTTCTATGATCAATCTTTATTTTCAAATCCTTTCAGTTTAGTTGGGAAAAAAAAATCCCTTCCATGTGTTGGAGTTTTCATGAAATTGTTTTAACCTTTAAAACATCAGTTTCTGCTTCTGGAAAATAGAATATTAGCTTTCTCCATTCCTTTGGCAGTACAGGAGTTTGGGATATATAATAAGTTCAGGATGTGTATTTCTCCAGTTTTTTAAATCTAAATAAATCAAATAAATGAAAAACCATTATTTACTGTGTTTTTAATAAAGCTTATAGTCTTTAATCTGGGACAGGCAGAAAAGCTCAATTTATTTCTGCCTTTCTTAAAGGAAAATAGTATCCTTAATCTTAATTAGCTTGTAGGAGTATGTTTCTTTATTCTATAATTTCAACATGACTGAAAATGTCTGAGTTTGTTAGTTGACAATCTTTATACTTGACCCTGTGAAAATTTTGATAAGGCCCCATTAAGCAACAGTCATTCCCTTGGGTTGGGGATAATAGAAATAATAGGAATAATAATATTTATTGATTTCCCAGTATGGAGCAGGCAATGAACTAGGTGCATTTAATGCATTATCTTATTTTATACTCACTACTGAAGTTCAAAGAGGTAAATTTATTTCTCAGTGTCACACACCTACTAAGCCATGGAGATGGCATTCTGTGGCCAGAGTGTCTTGAAAATGCTGCAGATATACACTATGCATTAAAAAGTCATGCTACACCTCCTGAACCTATGAATGTAAGCTGCAGAGAACCCCCAGGGGTGGCTCTGGAGAATTCCCATGGTCCACTCTGTCACCATGAGTCACCTAATGAAAGAAGGTGTTGGAACTTTTCCAGCACAAATATTATGAACCAAAATATGTGCCTGTATTTTTATATTGGTCATTTATGACCCACGTAAAAAATTAATAAAGAGATGTTAAGACATGATACAAATTGGCTTTTGTATCTCCTACATTCCAGGAAGGGTCATCTTTTAACTAAGAAAGGACAGAAACTTTGTGGTTAGCAACTGAGGAGTGTGTTGAAAACTCACCCCTTAAACGTAAATATAGTTTCAAGCAAATTTGATAGGAAATTTTAGATTCAGAACTGATTGTCCTTAAACAAATCACACTTTTAATCTTTCTTGCATACATTAGTTGATTTATTAGTTAATTGGTTATATAGGCCTAATATTTATTGTCTTGATTCTACAGAGATGACTGTACTATCATGTCCATGTCAACAACTATTTAAGGATATTCAAGAAAAATCACTATTGACACAGTTTATCAAGAAAAAATGTTTCTTTCTGAGTGTTAGTGATTCTATAAATAAAGACTCTCTCTTTGGTGGTTACATATATTTAGTGATATTTAAACTTTTTTACACATAAAACATCATACACTCTGTTCACACTGAGAGAGTTGCAAACACTGTGTATAGACTCTTAGCATCAGTTCTTTTTAAATTAAAAGTAGACTTATTTTCCCAGTGGGAAAAATTGTATAGCACTCTGTGTGCAAGGAATTGAAATTATCTTTCATTTATCACAAAAATTTCCCTAAAGATAGCTTGGTTTTTGTAACTAGTGAAGTAATTATTCTTTTGTTTAAATTTTACACTATCAAGAAAACTGATGCACATTTCCCATGGATGACGGTTTGATAAAGACGTTAGTGAAGAATTTCGCTCTCTCTATCTGTCTCTGTCTCTCTGTCTGTCTGTCTCTCTCTTTCTCTCTCTCCTTCCCTCCGTCTTTCTCTCCTTCCCTCCCTTCCCCCATTTTCTCTCTGTCTTTTTTTTAGGGATAGAAAGGGGGCTACTCTCTTAAATTCTCATTGAGCATATACAGTATTTATCTATAAATGTAGGTGAGCTCAATGTGTACCTAAAATCAGACTTGCAGTCTTCCAACCCAAGCCTACAATTTGAAAGAAAATTTTAATTTGGTTCATACCAACAATAATAGCAATTAGAAGTTACTGTTTTGTGGCAATCCAATATCAGCATATCCTTTATCTATATTATTAAACCACTTCAAATCATTCCATGTCTTGTGGTACTTACCCTCCCTCTAAAATTAAGCACATATGAAAGTCACCTGGTTTTGAATTTTGAAATGAAATGCAAACCAGATGGCTTTTGTTGCAAATGTGGTCCTTGACTCATGCTGAAATGAGAAGTTGATTTTTTTTTTTTTTAATGACATCTACAAATACACACTTAGATGGAAGCTTTTGTTGGTCACAAAGTCAGATGTTAGGGATCTTGGGGTTTTGGCCTGTCCCAAAAAGTTGTTCTATTAAGTATCTGGTTCCTTGCATTTATAACAAAATAATAGCTTCTGTTGAGCTATATTACCTAAAATTATAAAAAAAGGCTATTTTTTTCCTTTTTTTTTTTTTTTTTTACCACAAGGTCATTGCCTTAGCATTGTACTTCAAGTCAGAAAGTGGAGGGGAAATTTTTAATTATAACATTTTTTTCAAATTACTGATATAATTAAAGTGTTATAAATGAAAATATTAACTTAGTTATTTTTGAGTGCCTACTTTTTGTCAAATCCTGGATATATAAGGGTAAAAACTCAGATTTGGTTAACCTCATGCAATTTAGTTTTGTGAATCTATTTTGTTCATTGCTTAAAAATAAAGAAACAAGAAACCAAACGATCAATTGAAGAAAAGATAACTAATATATATATCAAGTACTAACTCTATGAACACTGAGCTAGGTTTTTTACCTCTTACTTAAACTTCCTCCAAACCCTTCAAGGTAGTTATCATTATCCAACTTTTACCCATGGAAAAGCTGTGGCTCAGAGTGATTGGGTACCTTGCTTAAAATCACACAGCTAATAAATTAGTAAATGGCAAAGTGTGCACTTGAACCCAGGTCTGACTCCATAGTTTGACACCTCTCCTGAGGTTAGTGCCATCTCTGTTTTTTAGGATTTGGGTTCAGTTGCCAAATTCCCCCTTCCTCTGCCTCACTCATAATTTAACTTTAGCAAAAGAAATACTATGCTGTAGACTGGGAATTTGGAAAGCGTTCCCAGTATTATCACTGGTCATTAGATCTTGGTCCTTTTTGTCTTTGACTCTCCTCATAGGGCTGAAGAAATTAAGTGAATAAATGCACCTAATAGAATTTAAAACTAAAAATATATAAATTAAGACAAATTACTCTTTTTGAGTTTTAGAAAAGAGGCCAACATTTAATTATTGCATTTTGATTTTTTTAATTTTATTTATTTATTTACTCACTTTTGGCCATTTGAAGGTATAGCCTGACTGAGGTCTTTGCTGGGTAATATGGGACTTTGTGAAAGCTGGATTTCCAAAAATAGCTATTTCCTCTAGAGAGATATCCTGATTGGAGTATCATATCCCTCCAAGACAACTAATATAAAATTTAAAGCTTATTTTATCTTGTCTACTTCCTGAATTCTCTCTATAGCCTCCTTGCCAAGTGTCTTCTCACATTTCCTTTGCATATCTCCAATGATGGAAATCTCACTACCTTTTGAAGAAGACCATGCTACGTTTGAATAGTTCTAATAATCAGACTATTTTTCCTCAAAATATGACAAAACCTTTCCATATAATTCCTAGGTACAGAACATATTTAATTACTATTCTATATGACAGTCATTTAAATTTATCCCATACAGAAAAGGTTTAATTTCTCTTCTATGTGGCAGTCATTTAATTTTAATAACTACTTTTAAATAGCGATCATGATCCCTATCTGTTACTTTTGTTAAACATCCCCAATTCTTTCACCTGTACCTGGGATAATAGACCTTTGTGTTTCTTTACCTAAAACAAAGGTGGTACCTGGAAATAAGCTCCATATTCCAAATGTAATTTGACATTTCATGTTAGTTTATTTTGGAAGTAACTCCTTATTTTTGGCTGATGCTGAGTTTATTCTCAACCCAAACCCATATACTTTATTTAATTATGCTGTGTATCTTAGGTTTCCAGGGCTGCTATGACAAATATCACACAGGGTTTGGCTTGAATAACAAGTATTTATTGTCCCACAGTTTTGAAAGTAAGTAGTCCAAAATCAAGATGTTGGCGAAGCCATACTTATTCCTGGAGTCATTAGCATTCTGATGATGGCAGACTGTGTCCAAATTACCTATCTCTATTAGGGCCCCAAGTCATATGGATTAGGACTCACCCTGATTCAATCTGGCTACAACTTAATTAACAGAAAGCATCTATCTTCCAAAGGTCCTGTTTACAAATGGCTTCACATCCACAGGACCACAGATCCAGATTTGAACGTATCTCTTTAGGGGGCATGATTCAATCCCCAATACTGTGTTCCAATCCACAAGCATTTCCTTTAATGCTGCTACTGAGGTATTTACTGTCAGACTAATTTCCCTCCCTTTTTGCATTATCTGTTTTTTCTCTCCAGTTGCTTAAAATTTTTTTTTAATTGTAGAGTTTTTTTTTTTTTTTTTAATAATAGATACAGGAGTGGATTTGTTCTCTCTCCTGAATCTAAGAATTCATATCTTTCATTGGTTCTGCAAACTTCTTGGCTACTCTCTCTTCATATTTCATTTCTTCATATTTGTTTTTCTCATATTCTCTGAATTTTCTGTTTCTGATTTTCCAATGAGACATTTTAGCCTGTTTTATTATATTTTCAGCATTTCATAATCTCTGTTTCATATTTCATATTATATTGTTCCTTGCATTGGGTTGTATTTCAATATTTTATGCAGATCTATACTTGTTATATGGAGAGTTTTTTAACTGAGTTTGAGTTTGGACATTTCTAAGGATTTTCTAGTAGTTAATAAAAGTTTACATGTATTTTTATACTTTGGTCTAATAGTTCCACTTTTGAAAACTCACATGAGACTGTGCATAAGGATATTTATTTCAGCATTATATGTAAACAATCTGAATTTCCATCCATAAGAAATTAAATAGATATTATTTCATATAATGGATTGTTATGCAATTGCTACAAAAACTTTATATATATGTAGGGAGAGAGAGAGAGAGAGAGAGAGAAATTGAAAGAGGCAGAGAGAGATGGAAAGATGTCCAAGAGAAATTGTTAAATGAAAACAAGTTGTAAAATACTGTCTATAGCTTGATCCATTTATCTAAACATCCAAGAAGTATATATAATATGTGTGTATATGTATTTATATATCCACAGAAAATTTCTAAACAGATAGTGAGGAAACAATGAATGGCGACTGTATCTGAGGACTTGTTAGGAGTCTGGGAAAGATGGGAAAGAGTCTTGTAATTTTTACTTTATAAACTTATATCCTGTTTGATCTTTTGCTAGCTTTTTTTTTACAGTGATCATATACTTCTATACTGAAAAAATATAATTTAAAAACATCATATTAAATTCATTTCCTCACCCCATTTATCTTTTTTAATTTTTTTGTTTGGAAGGGCAGGATTATGACAGATTGTCAATAGGTTAGATAGCCTCCTCTACTTCATGTCATCTGAAAATTGTTTAATATGAATTCTAATTCTAAAACATCATCAGTCATTGATAGAAGTTTGGAATGACTGTTAGAAACCTCTTTCCAGGGAGGTCTTATCATATGGTAACCCTGACACAAAGGAAAATGACCTACTTCTCAAGAATCCATATTTTCTTTCCTTCCTTCCTTCCTCCCTCCCTTCCTTCCTGTCTTCCTTCCTTTCTTCCTTCCTTCCTTCTTTCATGTATATGTGTGTGTGTTACATGCCAAGCATATTTATTTCTGTTACACAAATGTACAATGTGGAAATACTGGTGTGTTCATTCCTCGTGTTTCAGAAAATTTCCCCTCATATTTCCTGTACTATCAAAATTTCTTGGAATTAATGAATTGTGAAATCCATATCTTTATCATTTCCCAAATCTTTTAAATATCTTCTCTTATTACATCAAACTACAAAAGCATTCTGGGCCTACTTTTCCCTTCTTGACAGTCACAGATTCCAAGATATAAGAAAGGAAAAACATCTTGAGTTAAGACTTGAGGCTAAGAAAAATAAAAAGTCTTTGATTTGAGCCTTTACTTCCATGTCACCCTTCCCAAAGTATCTTCAAATTAAAAGTTCAAATTAAAGACAAAATCTAAACTGGATTTTGCTAAAACTCAAGGGAGAAATGAAGTTGACTGGTAGGATATAAGAGTTTTCTTCCGTGATTAAGTTTGATTACCCCTTCAGTTACACTAGCTCTGATTATATTTCTGTGAGGTCCCAAGGAGTTGAGAGTTAAAGGTGCTTCTTTAGTTACTGCATATTTTCAGCCCTGTGGCATCTTCTCCTAAGCTCTCCAAGCTTTACAGAGTACTACTGAAGTTCCCTAGAGGACCACCCAGAAGCTTCATAATTTCTAAAGCTTTTTCCTTAAGTTCCTGGAGCTAATGGGACCATTATTTTCAGACTTCACTTTGTTTCTGTCCATTTCTAATACAAGTATTCCTAATGCTATGCAAAATGTCAGTTTGAATCTGCACATCTTTGTGTTATTGTAACTTGTTACCTTTGGGATCCCTTTTGCTCCTCTTCCACATTCCATGAAGATTAATCATTGAGCTCATTATGACTGGGTTAAACTGTATTCGGAGGTCTGGACAGAGGGTGTTGTACTTTGGAGTCCCTGATTAACCTTCAGAGAACAGTGATTACATAATTCTAGGTCACCTGCCAAAAACATTTTAGGATGTTCAGAGAATTTGCCTCTTTTTGGAAGTGTGGTTTTATTTTCTTTGTGCATTTTGTGTATAATTTCAATATATTTATGTATTCAAAATATATAAATTTCTGAAGATATAGGAACTCTTTATAAATCACTTCATTTTTTTTTAGGAGAAAAATCATATTAATCCAGTCTGAATAGTTAGAAATAAGAGGGACCTAAATGGAAATTAATATTTTATTATTTTTATATGATTGGTAAGATATGATTCCTGATTATTAATGAATTAGGCTTCAGAACCAAAAGACAAAATTACATGAGTTCAGAATCAAGACAATCAGAGGTAATGTTTGTACACGAAATTGGTCTAGCCATTTTGACTGATTTAAGTGCTAAAACTATATTCACATGCATTCTACAAATTAAAATTGACAGATGTTTGCAAGAAGGGGCTGATTTTTTAGCTCAGCTAACCTATTAAGTATTTAAAATTGTTGATCTAGTTATATATATGACCCAGTGTGTATAAATAATATCAGCATGTTGTTTCTTCTTAATTAACAAGACTTTAAAATTTAATATAATTTTGTCCATAATTCATTGAACACTGCACTTAGTCACTTTACAGAACTATTTTATTTATCCTCAATATAACTCTAAATTAGGGGAACTAATATTGTCAGCTTCATTTTGCAAATGAGAAACTGAGGATTGAAAATGTTAACTAGCAGGCTCAGATCACCCAGCTAATAATTGATGGCTTTGTGATAAAAAGGAAGGGCCAGAGTTGAAGTTGAGAACCACTATGCCATAGAGCTTCTTAGAGTAACCACCTTGTGTGTATTTGGCTAGCATGATGTCTACTACACGCTGGAAACTCCATAATAAGGAAAAAGTCAAGTTTGTAATTCAATATTAATTTTTCTGATATAGGAAGAAGTTTTATTTTCCTTTTTCTTTTTTTAAGGCAAGTGCCTGCATAATAGTGGTCCCCAGTAGAAATCAGAGGGGTGTTATGTCAGCAGTTAGCTGGGGAGGACTTCAGAGACTCTTGTGCTAGGTCTGGTTCTAATTAGTAGTTCATTGTGATGAACGCTAAACACAGACAGGCACTCCAGAGTAAATGAAAAAAAGAAAGGCCATTTTATCCAATGGAAACCTTTTAAAATTTGTCCTGAATAAATTGTTGCATACCTAACAATTTTCTCCTGGTGTTTATTACAGGATGTTGCCAAAGTTTGCCCATTTGGTGCACAGCCAAAAGTTTTGCAGTTTCCTTCTGATCTAAAAACATTATTGTAAGATTTTCTTTTGAGTCATCAGCTTTTCCAGAAATCAGACAATTGAGTCAATTAAAATAAAGTTAATTGGTATTTTTGTTCTTTGCCAAATTGAATCATTCCATATTGAAGGGATATGCAGATTGCTGTAGATGCCTTTTGGGAAGGTGAGTTCAGAGGTGAAGGCTAAGAAACTGTTTCTCCTCTGGGGAAAAAAAAAATAAGTGATTTTCTTTCTAAAAGTAAGAGGTGTTATTTTAAAATAATCTAGATGCCAACCCTTGGAAAAATAATCTATTGAGTATCCCAGGGTTTTACTTACGTGAGCCTACAGAGAAATGTAAGTAAAACTTATGGTCATGGAGAAATCATTATGACAGGACCTCCTCTTTCATAAAAAGTTAATCATATTGTTTCATTTCATTATTTTACATCCTTTGTTTAACTCTTGAGGCATACTTTCGGAAGTTGAGCTGTTTCTGTGTTGAATTTATTTAAATTTCAGTTAAAAATATTCACATGTTCAAATAACTTCTTGACTTTTCTTACAAGCTCCCTTAATGTGCTTGTCTGCATTTGTTTATATGGTTTAGCAAGGGTTGTAGGATCTCAATGTTTTCTTTTAATGCACTATACTGGTCATTGTCACTTTAACAATTTTAATAATAGAAGCTACCCTTTACTTCATATATCATGTATGTGGTCCTGGAATGTGAATTAGGTTTGTTCATTATCTTACTTAATCCTCATAATAACTTCATGAGGTAGAGATTAGTTCCATAAGGAAACTGAGGCCCAGGCAGATTAGGTAATTTGCACAAGTTCACACAGCTTTAAGTGGGAGGGATTCAATTCTCTCTCTCTCTGCATGTGGAAAAGTCATCTTCCGAAGCTCTTCTATTTGTCCTGAATATAGTTTTTAGTAAAAGCACCAAACAATTACATTTATCACGAGTGGGAACTGACTCAGAGTTTTGACAGCATAGAAACACAGCTAGATGACTGATTTAAATGAAAAAAAGAACAAGAAATACATAGACTAAGTCTTTTTATACAAGCTTTTGAATAATTATCCCTGTACTGGTGGCAAATGAAAGGTGTTTTTGCTGCAATAGGAAATGTGCCTCTGCTATCAGAAAAGAAAGTATGAGGAAACAACTGAAAATGGAGAGAATACTGAATCAAGAAGCACACATCTCTTGCCAGAGCTTTGTCCAATGGAGTATTTTGATTCTGGCCATTATTTATTAATTTTTGGCACTGTTTAAAAAGAGAGTCATAATCCATTTTTGTTACAACCTGCACCAACAGAAAGGCCTTACTATCTTTGGAACATTTTATACCTTGACAATTTTGCATTATGGAATTCACCTTTAAAGATAGTTTTCGTTGATTACTTTCCTAACATTTCCTCCACATGGATATCCTCTAAAGAATGTACACCCTTCTGCTTGTAGACATTTCTGGAATAATATTAAGGAAAATATTTAGCATATGCTCTGTGCTACAGTTGTATCAAAGATAGGAAAGGGAAGTAATATATTTCAGATCCAGCTGTAACTCTCATCACAAAGCAGAAAAATTGAGATAATTTTAAAAAATTAAATCAAATCACATTGCTCTCCTGCTCAAAACCCTCGACTGCTTCCCACAGAACTTGGAAGAAAATCTGAATCCTTAAAATGCTCTAAAAGACCTACGTTATCTGGTTCCTGCCAACATGTGCAACCTCTTCAACCACTCCCCACACTTGACTCCTCTGTTCTGAAATTCTTTGTCCCTGGCACAGACAGGGACAGAGTATCCCTTCCTCTGGAGCTTTTTACTTACTGCTTCCACATCTAGAATGCTCTGTCCCTAGAGCTTTTTCCTGGTTCACTTCTTCATATAATTCTAGTCCCCCTCAAAGTCATCTTCTCACTATCATCTGAGCACTTTTCCTAAAGCAGCCCCCAAACAATCTCATGCTTCTTCATTTTCATGTCTTACCCTGCTTTATTTTCTTAATAGCATCTTTCATTTACCTAAAACTATATTATTAACTTATTTATATACTAACTTATTAAGTCCCCTCCATGAGAATGTAAATTCATTGATGTAGAGAATACGTCAATGTCATTCTCAGCCTAGAAGAGCCCCTGGTATATAACGTATATTGTATTCATTAAAAACAGACAAACAAGTAAATATTTTAGGGAGTGGCTTCTAACCCACTTCCCATTCTCACCCACATTTTCATTCTCACCCACGTTTTAAGGAGTGAGAATGTCTCCATGTTTCAGAGTTAAGAACTAAGTGAAAAAGCACTGCCTCTCATCAGGCTGAAGTTTTCTTTCAAAACCATTACTTTCTCACCCAGGGTTTTTGACATGAGAATGTCCTCTGCTTTTAGGAGAAACACCATACCAAATTATGTATTATTCATTACCCATGATAGTTTCCTAAACCTCCTTTTCTACCTTATTATTGCCTGGTCTCTCCTTACCTCCACTCCATGCCCACACCCTAACTCAGACTGGGATTTGCTGTTGTCTGCCTTCTTTATAGCCAGGTTTTCTAAAATAATTTTATGACAATCTGACAATTTCCCTGACTCCAACAAAGTGTTACTATCATTACCTCCTTTGCCCAGCCTATGGATAAAATTTTCCTCAAAATTTGAGTAAGCAAGCAGTCTTTCATATATGTATCCAGATGTACAGCCACATTCAGGGCCTTCTTCTAACTCAAGTGGAATTATTGATCCCTTTTTTGGACATACACATTAATTGATGCTGGTTCTCTAACAATCCTGCCTTGGAGGCTGGGCCCTCCATTATTTTGATCATGCTTGTTAGCAGTATTTGCTGCTCAGTGATACATGTTAACCCCTAGCTAGAAATAACCCTTTCACCTTCTGTTAGCTATTCCTTTTTTTTCTGAGATATTGTCCCTAAAATATTGGAACAGCCTTTCTTTCCTCTTACCTTGTTTGAGTGTTGGAATGTTTTAGTCTTCTCTTTGAGATCCAGGCCCTAATTCCCTTTCACTTTTTCATAGAGGGTAACTGATCTGTATGTTCCATCTTCATACAGATGGATCCTGGGAAATTTGTCTTAGCATCCCAATGACTTGTGCTGGGAATGAGGAACAAGTTATATCATGATGTTCCATATAGTACAATGCAACTTCTTCAGCATCCAAAGTGGGACACAAGCTTGAACTGGCCTTAGTATTGAAGCAACAAAAAAAGGCTTGAATGAGTTCACTTATTAACATGTCATTCAATTTCATACAGAGTGACTAGCATGATTTTAAGAGTTTGGCACAAGGGTGTCCCAACTGAATTGCCCATTCCTTGGAATAAAATGCTTACTTCTTTTTTAGCTATCTATGGTGCCACTACAGCTTTTTCCACCCAGTGGGTACTCCATAAACATTGTCTGCTTGGAATTTGGAATTTCCAATGTCATAACTTAGGAGTTACTGGCTCCTTATAATTGCATATAATCTGAACTACAAATGCAGCTAAAACTGGATCTCTATCCTGAAACATTTGCATTGAGTGTCTGGTCCAAGTTACAGAGCAAACCCTTAAGACAGAAATTATCCTTTTTTATAGCTTCAAGTGTGTTATTTAAGGCCAATAAATACTGGTTAATAATGGAAAAGTCTTAAATTTCAGGCATGCTTTTAGATACTTAGTCTAATATTGTTAAATGGAAGCAAAGGAATATTATTTGTTTTGGTTGTAGTCATTAAATATCCAAGAGAAGCCTCAGTAATGTTTTTGTGGGTTGACTCTTGCTTCCTCAAATGTGGGAAGTGGCACTGAGAATAGTACAATAATACTTTTAAAGATCCCAGATGTTTGTAACATTCACAATCAGGTTTCAGATACTTAGGAAGATCCTATTTTTAAGAACCATGACCTAGATACCCCACCTTAATGAAACTGGCATTATGTTAAACATGATGTATCTATAGTCAGTGTCATAAAATGGTGAATGAAATGAACCTTAGGTAGTAAATCAGACAAATTTTTTCCCTCTTAAAAATAAGAAAATACATAATTAAGATCTAATATCTCATAAACAATGTTTTAGCCTCACAAACAATTACTTAGCAGGTGCCAAGCCCTGAATAAATATGAATAAAACATAATCCTTAACTTAGAGGAACTTAGATGAGAGGAGTGGTTTCAAAGTAGGGTTACAATTCTCAGGAGATCTGCAAGACAAGCCTTTGATTACAGGGAGAAAATATTAAGATGTCTGGTTCTACTTAGTTGAAAAAAATAAAAAAAATAAAAATAAGAAAGTAAAATATAAAATCCAAAGTGTTCAATTCAAACTGATTAAGACAGTAACCACACAATGGAGCCTGGTGCCTTGACTCTCTCACATGTAATAAATAAACGCAATGAAGAATCATAAGGAAGCAGTCCGGACATAAATCTATAACTTCTTAGTAATGTTCAAAAGTGGAAGACACTCAACCAGACTTTACAGAAGTTTACTAAATATTATCAATATTTAAAAGCCTTTTTGTTATTTAATGATGAAAAACGGAAAGCAAAATACTTTGAGGTGTGCTTATTCTTCTTGCCACAATAAAAAGTGACTAAAACAATGCACAGAAAACAATATAGTTGCATATTCAAATGCATTCTTTTGTTATAAAATCACTGGAGGATGCACAAGATCGATATAGATGAGTAGAAATGAGTATTGGAAGAAGTCACCAGTGTGGGGAGTTTGCAATGCATTTGGAGGAAGGCACAAATGTTACTGACATGTCTCCTGTATTGGTATTTGATTCTTTTTCAATAATGAAATACACAAAAACTACTTTTTTTTTAGTAAACCGCCAAAGGAAAGATGTACCAGAGATTATATATTCTCAATAGCAAATGATTTTCTTAATAAAACCAATGTTTTATGAACATAACTGTGGAGTGCAACCGCTGATGAAGCAGCTGCTCTTTACTAGCATTTTCAAAAGGATTCCAGGGAAACAGTGAGCAGACATCATCATTTCCTGAGTCCTTTACAGGCAAGCTATTTAGGCTAAAGGGTGCCTAAATCCAGAAATGCTTAGACTGCGTGAAGTCTTAAAGAATATCCTCTGTATAAAAACAAAGCATCCAAGATGCTTTAGCAATTTTCTTCTTTACACGGTTCCAAATGTCCCCTTTCCCTAGGAAACAGTCTCTCGGGGGTCCTGGGCACTGCACTGTATGTCTTGCAGCCAACAATCCCTTGCTCTAGGCAGCACAACTTGACTGATCTCCCTCAGCTGTTCCGTAGGAGAGCTCTGTGAACTGCCTTCTACACACAGCACAAGTTCTGGGACAGCGAGTCCCTCAGGCCACCACCAGACAGATTGAGCCAGAAGTACAAGCTCCCAGTGTGTGCATGGGGGTTACTCTGCTCCCTCCAGGACCTGGACCAGGGATCTGCCCTGGGAGTGCAGGGCAGCTCTGTGCTCACCCAGGGAGGGGTGGTGGAGGGGCCAGTCAGGGCACCACGAAATCCTACTGCTTTTTTTTTTTTTTTTTTTTATTGAGATATATTCACATACCACGCAGTCATACAAAACAAATCAAACTTTCGATTGTTCACAGTACCATTACATAGTTGTACATTCATCACCTAAATCAATCCCTGACACCTTCATTAGCACACACACAAAAATAACAAGAATAATAATTAGAGTGAAAAAGAGCAATTGAAGTAAAAAAGAACACTGGTACCTTTGTCTGTTTGTTTTCCTTCCCCTATTTTTCTACTCATCCATCCATAACTAGACAAAGTGGAGTGTGGTCCTTATGGCTTTCCCAATCCCATTGTCACCCCTCATAAGCTACATTTTTATACAACTGTCTTCAAGATTCATGGGTTTCTGGGTTGTAGTTTGATAGTTTCAGGTATCCACCACCAGCTACCCCAATTCTTTAGAACCTAAAAAAGGGTTGTCTAAAGTGTGCATAAGAGTGCCCACCAGAGTGACCTCTCGGCTCCTTTTGGAATCTCTCTGCTACTGAAGCTTATTTCATTTCCTTTCACATCCCCCTTTTGGTCAAGAAGATGTTCTCCGTCCCACGATGCCAGGTCTACGTTCCTCCCCGGGAGTCATACTCCACGTTGCCAGGGAGATTCACTCCCCTGGGTGTCTGATCCCACGTAGGGGGGAGGGCAGTGATTTCACCTTTCAAGTTGGCTTAGCTAGAGAGACAGGGCCACATCTGAGCAACAAAGAGGCATTTGGGAGGAGGCTCTTAGGCACAATTATAGGGAGGCCTAGCCTCTCCTTTGCAGCAACCGTCTTCCCAAGGGTAAAACCTATGGTAGAGGGCTCAAGCCATCAAACCACCAGTCCCCTATATCTGTGGTCATGTTAGCAACCATTGAGGTGGGGTAGGCAAATACCCCTGCATTCTCCACAGGCTCCTCAAGGGGGCACTACATACTTTTTTCCTTGTTTTTCTTTTTCTTTTTTTTTTTAACTTTCCCTTCTTTTTAAATCAACTGTATGAAAAAAAAGTTAAAAAGAAAACAAACATACAATAAAAGAACATTTCAAAGAGACCATAACAAGGGAGTAAGAAAAAGACAACTAACTACGATAACTGCTTAACTTCCAACATGTTCCTACTTTACCCAAGAAAGTTACCTAATATAGCAACATTTTCTGTGAACTTGCTCCTACTATATCCATCAGAAATTAACAGACCATAGTCATTCCTGGGCATCCCCAGAATGTTAAATAGCTTATGTGTCCTCTTGGATTATTGTCCCCCTTCCTTAATTGCTCTCTATTGCTAGTTCCCCTACATTCTACATTATAAACCATTTGTTTTACATTTTTCAAAGTTCACATTAGTGGTAGCATATAATATTTCTCTTTTTGTGCCTGGCTTATTTCGCTCAGCATTATGTCTTCAAGGTTCATCCATGTTGTCATATGTTTCAACGAGATCGTTCCTTCTTAACTGCCGCGTAGTATTCCATCGTGTATATATACCACATTTTATTTATCCACTCATCTGTTGAAGGACATTTGGGTTGTTTCCATCTCTTGGGCAATTGTGAATAATGCTGCTATGAACATTGGCGTGCAGATATCTGTTCGTGTCACTGCTTTTCCGATCTTCCGGGTATATACCGAGAAGTGGCAATCGCTGGATCGAATGGTAACTCTATATCTAGTTTTCTAAGGAACTGCCAGACTGACTTCCAGAGTGGCTGAACCATTATACAGTCCCACCACAAGTGAATAAGAGTTCCAATTTCTCCACATCCCCTCCAGCATTTGTAGTTTCCTGTTTGTTTAATGGCAGCCATTCTAACCGGTGTTAGATGGTATCTCATTGTGGTCTTAATTTGCAATCTCTCTAATAGCTAGTGAAGCTGAACATTTTTTCATGTGTTTCTTGGCCATTTGTATTTCCTCTTCAGAGAACTGTCTTTTCATATCTTTTGCCCATTTTATAATTGGGCTGTCTGTACTATTGTCATTGAGTTGTAGGATTTCTTTATATATGCAAGATATCAGTCTTTTGTCAGATACATGGTTTCCAAAAACTTTTTCCCAATTGAGTTGGCTGCCTCTTTACCTTTTTGAGAAATTCCTTTGAGGTGCAGAAACTTCTAAGCTTGAGGAGTTCCCATTTATCTATTTTTTCTTTTGTTGCTTGTGCTTTGGGTGTAAAAGTCTAGGAAGTGGCCGCCTAATACAAGGTCTTGAAGATGTTTTCCTACATTATCTTCTAGGAGTTTTATGGTACTTTCTTTTAATTGAGATCTTTGGTCCATTTTTAGTTATTTTTGTGTAGGGGGGTGAGGTAGGGGTCCTCTTTCATTCTTTTGGATATGGATATCCAACTCTCCCCAGCCCCATTTGTTGAAAAGACCATTATGACTCAGTTCAGTGACTTTGGGGGCCTTATCAAAGATCAGTCGGCCATAGATCTGAGGGTCTATCTCTGAATTCTCAATTCGATTCCATTGATCTATATGTCTATCTTTGTGCCAGTACCATGCTGTTTTGGCAACTGTGGCTTTATAATAAGCTTCAAGTCAGGGAGTGTAAGTCCTCCCACTTCGTTTTTTCTTTTTTAGAGTGTCTTTAGCAAATTCGAGGCATCTTCCCTTTCCAATAAATTTGATAACTAGCTTTTCCAAGGTCTGCAAAAGTAGGTTGTTGGAATTTTGATTGGGATTGCATTGAATCTGTAGATGAGTTTGGGTAGAATTGACATCTTAATGACATTTAGCCTTCCTATCCATGAACATGGAATATTTTCCATCTTTTAAGGTCCCCTTCTATTTCTTTTAGTAGAGTTATGTAGTTTTCTTTGTATAGGTCTTTTCACATCTTTGGTTAAGTTTATTCCTAGGTACTTGATTTTTTTAGTTGCTATTGAAAATGGTATCTTTTTCTTGAGTGTCTCTTCAGTTTGTTCATTTCTAGCATATAGAAACATTACTGACTTATGTGCATTAATCTTGTATCCCGCTACTTTGCTAAATTGTTTATTAGCTCTAGTAGCTGTATCGTCGATTTCTCAGGGTTTCTAGATATAAGATCATAGCATCTGCAAACAATGACAGTTTTACTTCTTCTTTTCCAATTGGATGCCTTTTATTTCTTGTCTTGCCGGATTGCCCTGGCTAGCACTTCCAGCACAATTGTGAATAACAGTGGTGACAGCGGGCATCCTTTTCTTGTTCCTGATCTTAGAGGGAAGGCTTTCAGTCTCTCACCATTGAGTACTATGCTGGCTGTGGGTTTTTCATATATGCTCTTTATCATGTTGAGGAAGTTTCCTTCAATTCCTACCTTTTGAAGTGTTTTTATCAAAAAGGATGTTGGATTTTGTCAAATGCTTTTTCAGCATCTATTGAGATGATCAATTGATTTTTCCCTTTTGACTTGTTAATGTGTTTGTAATACATTGATTGATTTTCTTATGTTGGAACCATCCTTGCATGCCTGGAATGAACCCCCACTTGGTCATGGTGTTATGATTTTTTTAATGTGTCTTTGGATTCGATTTGCAAGTTATTTTGTCGAGCATTTTTGCATCTATATTCATTAGGGAGATTGGCCTGTAGTTTTCCTTTTTTGTAGCATCTTTGCCTGGTTTTGTATTAGATTGATGTTAGCTTCATAAAATGAGTTAGGTAGTGTTCCATTTTCTTCAATGTTTTGAAAGAGTTTGAGTAGATTGGTGGTCAGTTTCTTTCTGGAAAGTTTGGTAGAATTCCCCTGTGAAGCCTATCTGGCCCTGGGCATTTATTTGTGGGAAGATTTTTGATGACTGATTGGGATCTCTTGCTTGTGATGGGTTGGTTGAGGTCTTCTATTCTTCTCTGGTCAGTCTAGGTGTTCATATGTTTCCAGGAAATTGTCCATTTCCTCTACATACTCCAGTTTGTTGCCATACAGTTGTCATAGTATCCTCTTATAATTTTTTAATTTCTTCAGGATCTGCAGTTCATGCACCTTTTCATTCATTATTTTGTTATTATGGGTCTTCTCTCTTTTTGATTTTGTCAGTCGAGCTAGGGGGCTTGTCAATCTTGTTGATCTTCTCAAGAACCAACTTTTTTGGTGATATTTTATCCTCTCTATTGTTTTTTTGTTCTCTATGGCATTTATTTCTGCTTAACCTTGTTATTTCTTTCTTCTACTTGGTTTAGGATTGGTTTGCTGTTCATTTTCTAGCTTCTTCTTCAGTTGATCCATTAGTTCTTTGATTTTGGCTCTTTCCTTTCCTTTTTAATATATGCGTTAGTGCTATAATTTCCCCCTTAGCACTGCTTTTGCTGCATCCCATAGGTTTTGGTATGTTGTGTTCTCATTTTCATTCGTCTCTATATATTTAGCAATTTCTCTTGCTATTTCTTCTTTAACCCACTGATTGTTTAGGAGTGTGTTGTTTAACCTCCAGGTATTTGTGAATTTTCTAAGTCTCTGATGGTTATTGACTTCTAATTGTATTCCATTGTGGTCAGAGAATAGTGCTTTGAATAATTTCAATCTTTTTTAAATTTATTGAGGCTTGTTTTATGTCCCAGCATATGATCTATTCTGGAGAAAGTTTCCATGAGCACTAGAAAAGTATGTGTATCCTGGTGATTTGGGATGTAATGTCCTGTATATGTCTGTTAAATCTAATTCATTTATCAGATTGTTTAGGTTTTCAATTCCTTATTGGTCTTCTGTCTGGTTGATCTATCCATAGGAGAGAGTGATGTGTTGAAGTCTCCCACAATTATTGTGGAACATCAATTGCTTCCTTTAGTTTTGCCAGTGTTTCTCTCATGTATTTTGTGGCACCTTGATTGGGTGCATAGACCTTTACGATTGTTATTTCATTCTTGTTGAATTGCCCCTTTTATTAGTATGTAGTGGCCTTCTTGGTCTCTCAAAAACATCCCTGCATTTAAAGTCTATTTTATCTGAGATTAATATTGCTAACAACCTGCTTTCTTTTGGCTGTAGCTTGCATGAAATATTTTTTTTCCATCCTTTCACTTTCAGTTTCATTTGTGTCCTGTTCTAAGATGAGTCTCTTGTATGACAACATATTGATGGTTCATTTTTTTGATCCATTCTGCGAATCATATCTTTTAATTGGGAGTTTAATCCATTTACATTCAAACGTTATAACCGTGAAGGCATTTCTTGAATCAGCCATCTTATCCTTTGGTGTATGTTTGTCATATTTTTCCCCTCTGCTCTATTAATATCCTTTATTTACCCATACCGAATCTCTTTAGTACTGAAACTTTCTTCCCAAGTCTCTCTGGTCCTTTCTCTTGTTTCTCTGGCTGTAGGGCTCCCTTTAGTATCTCCAGTAGGGCAGTCTCTTGTTAGCAAATTCTATCAGCATTTGTTTGTCTGTGAAAAAATTTAAAGCTCTCCCGCAAATTTGAAGGACAGCTTTGCTGGATAAAGTATTCTTGGTTGGAAATTTTTCTCACTCAGAATTTTAAATATATTGTGCCACTGCCTTCTCGCCTCCATGGTGGCTGGTGAGTAGTCACTACTTAGTCTTATGCTGTTTCCTTTGTATGTGGTGAATTGCTTTTCCCTTGCTGCTTTCAGAACTTGCTCCTTCTCTTCCGTGTTTGACAGTGTGATCAGAATATGTCTCGGAGTGGGTTTATTTGGATTTATTCTATTTGGAGTTCGCTGAGCATTTATGATTTGTATATTTATGTTGTTTAGAAGATTTGGGAAGTTTTCCCCAACAATTTCTTTGAATACTCTTCCTAGACCTTTACCCTTTTCTTCCCCTTCTGGAACACCAATGAGTCTTATATTTGGACGTTTCATATCATCTATCATATCCCTGAGGTCCATTTCGATTTTTTCAATTTTTTTCCCCATTCTTTCTTTTATGCTTTCATTTTCCATTCTGTCATCTTCCAGGTCACTGATTTGTTGTTCAACTTCCTCTAGTCTTGTACTATGAGTGTCCAGAATCTTTTTTAATTTGGTCAACAGTTTCTTTAATTTCCATAAGATCATCCATTTTTTTATTTAGTCTTGCAATGTCTTCCTTATGCTCTTCTAGGGTCTTCTTGATATCCTTTGTATCCCGTACTATGATCTCATTGTTCATCTTTAATTCTTTGAGTAGCTGCTCTAGGTGGTGTGTCTCTTCTGGTCTTTTGATTTGGGTGCTTGGGCTTGGGTTATCCATATCGTCTGGTTTTTTCATATGCTTTATAATTTTCTGTTGTTTTTGGCCTCTTAGCATTTGCTGAACTTGATAGGATTCTTTTAGGATCTGTAGACCACTTGAAGTCCTTATCTCTAATTTATGAGATCTACAGCTTCGTGGAGTACACTTTCTCTAACTAACCAGCAGGTGGCGTCCATGTGCCACCTGTTCTCCACAAGCCAGTTCTCCCCTGCTTAGCCTTTTTGGTGAGTGGGGGAGTGAGTCTTGTGGGGTCCAATTGGTGTACCAAGCTTGCGTGTGTAGTTGGTGTTGCCTGCCCTGTATATGGGGCGTGTTTCTGGGCAGTCAGGGGGGGGGGGGGTGGCTCTAACAATCAAATCTCCCTGGTGATCCTAGAGTTTTAAAGCTGCTGCAATAGTCTAATCCTTCAGTTCAGTCCTGCCACAGTTTGTCTCTGCCACTGACCCACAAGTCCTTGGCATTGGCGTATGGCTCCTGAGACTTGCAAGTGGGCCCCTCTTCCAGGCTGTGCACCCCGGGTCCTCTGTTGAGGGATGACTGTGCTACGTCACAGGTGAGTGCTGTCCCCCCAGGGTGGTTCAGGGCTGCTGGGCTGTGTACGGAGGCTCCCAGTCTGCTGAAATGATGGCTGAATGGGGCTTTGTTAATTCACACTGCTCCACCTTCCCAACTCTGGGACATTCAGCTGAGGTTGCAGGGAAGGCTAATGTCCACACCCAGTTTTGTGGTGTGTGCCTGTTATTTGAAGCCCTCAGTCACACTGAGTTGTTTGGGTCAGCTCTGGGCTATGGGGCTGGCGATGGGCAGGAGTGTTTCCTGTCCACCAGGATGATGGGTGTGAGCAGACACCCCCCTTTTCTTGGGAAGTTGTGGTGTTTAGTGAATTTTCTCAGCCACTGGATTATTGCCTTTTGTCTCAGATCTCTCTTAGTTCTGCTCTTGTCTTGACCTGCCCAAATTGCAAGTCTTTGAAGCTTTCTGTATTGGGCTTCTTAGAGTAATTGTTTTAGAAAAAGAAAAAAGGATTGAAAAAAAAGGCCCTCCTCAGAGATCTAATGTGTTATTGAAATGCTAAGAGACAAAGCAATTAGGGCCATTAAGGAAAGGTCCACAGGGCAGAGAGATCAGCTTTTCTTCGGGATTTGCATATGAGCCTCAGGGCGTGAGCTCTGCCCTTCCCCTTTCTATGTTCACCAGAACTCCAAAAATCCTCCGCTTTTATTTTGGAGTTTTTCATGTTGTTTTTTTCTATGCCTGTCTCCTCTCTGCTGGGCTGGCTGCTCTCAGATTCTCTGGTGTCTGGTCTCAGTCTATCTATGGTTGGAGTTTGGATCAGTAGAATGAGTTTCCGATAAGGGCTGCCACTGCAGTTCTCCCTTCTCCTTCCCAGAGCTGACAGCCCCTCCTCCCACGGGACTGAGCCCGGCAGGGAGGGGTGTGGGTCCCCTGGCCACAAAAACTCACAGATTTCGCTGATCTCAGCAGTTCCACATCTTCATGAGTGTTGTATGAAGTATGTCCAAAGTCAGACTGCTCTGTGGTGTCTAGTCCACGCAGCTCCCTGCTCTCTACCCACTCTCCTGGAGGAGCAACCAAAACATACAGCTCACCAGTCCGCCATCTTGCCCCTATTGCCTACTGCTTTTAAGTAGCTTTTTCTTGATCAGCGCTCACTGTGCTCCTGCAGTCCTTGAGCTGTTTTCAGGAGCTTTGAGAAAGATGTTTCTGCCAGTTCTTGCTGGTTTTTCAAAGCACCTGTGGAGGGATGGAGCCCTGAAGCACCATCTTGATCAGAGCAGGAGAAAATAATGCATTTTTAAATGAAGAAGTCATCTTGAATTCATGTTGATGATAAGAATTCAATTTCAGAACTTTACAGTTTTTATTAATCTCATTGAACTTTCATGTGCCTCACAGCTTCATATTTCTTCCACTGTTAAATTCCTGGTCTGCAAAACATCACTATATTTTCTTATTTGTATTTATCCCACAGAGTACATGAGGTAACATCAGAATGAGAGTGCCAACACTAACAGCAACAGCTTAATTAATTGTGTGTGAATGTGTTTGACATGTATCCCACAAGGGATGTACAGTCAACTTACTGTGCTTTGAAGTCACTTGAAGTTATTCTTTCACACAAGCTATGCAATGCACACTTAATTCTTGCAATTCATTTATCATTCAATTTATAGGTATCGCTTTTTAATCAAATGTTTAATAATTATGCAAAATATTCACAATGCTCCAAAATAAAATATACAAATTAAGGCATATTTAGAGAAGTTTAGTTTATATCCTTGTTCTGCCTTTAGCTGTTTCTTCTGTCCCTTTATAGGTAACTTTAAAAGAAAATTGTTTGGTTTTGGTTCCTCCATTGTTTACAGACCTTAACTCTACAGTGAGATAATTATTAACATGTGCATACTCCCATGTAACTCACACTCATAACAACACAATGCATACCATTTCCATTATCACAGAAGACAATTTTAAGGCCCTTTCCCAGTCAATCCCACTATCCCAGAGACAGTTACTTTTTTCTTACTTCTTTTGCCTGTTCTAGAAATTCATATAAATGTAATCATTTGGTATGTACTCCTATGTGTCTGACTTCTTTAGCCCAGAATAATATTTTTGAGGTCCTTGCATGTTGTACATTTATCAGTAGTTTGGCCCTTTTTATTGCTGAGTAGTATTCCATTGTTTGGAGATACCATTTTAAAAAAATATATTCACTGGTTGATGGACATGTGAGTTGTTTCCAGGTTTTCCTTGCTATGCATAAAATGGTTGCAAACATTCTTGTACAAACCTTCTTGTTTAAGTATGTTTTTCTCTCTCATGGGCCACAGGGTTGGTACATGTTTAACTTCATGAAAAACTGCCAGGCAATGCATGAGAATTCCTGCTGTCTCACAACATGTCCAATTTTTGGTGATGTCCAAAAGTCATAATTTTAGCCCTTTTATGGGGATGTACTGTATCACATTGTACTTTTTAAATTGCATTTCTGTGATAAAGAATGCTGTGGAGTATTTTCCCCCTTGATTGATGGCTATTTGTATATCTTCCTTTGTGAACTGCTTAAGTCAAACTCCATTTTTTAAAAAGGCTTTTTTTTTTAGCTTTCTGTTTTAAGAGCTATTTATGTATTCAGGATATAAGTCCTTTGTTTTTTGCTGAGCAGAAGAGTTTCATTTTGTTGGTGCCATTTGATCAAATTTTTTTTTGTTTTATGGGATTTCTGGGCCTTTTGAATTGCTGTATCTCGAAGTGCTAAAGATTTTCACAATTAATAAATCATATTAAATAAAATTTCTCTCTCTAGAAAGCATTATTAATTTTTTTTATTATTTGACAGGAGCAATATATTTTCAATGCATTAAAAAATAAAGTCAAAACTTTATTTCATCTTATTTCACCTGGTATTTAACATATCTACTTTTATATCTATTTTATAAATATAATATGTAATTCCTAGAATAGATTAGGTGTCAAATTTATACATTAATAAATATATACGTACATCCCTAAACCAATAACATATATTGGGGTGCATATGCAACAATATGTTGTTAGCAGGGAATGATAGCGTTTGGAGACCACAGAGATAGATGTCTAAAAGTAGAGAAAGAGGTATATACAGGACATGATGGACACTCAGAGGACAGATGATTAGCCAAACATGAGATCTAGAAAAAGCTTTCTGAATAAGATAATCTTCTATTTGGGTCATAGGAAGCTAGCAAGAGTCGCACAAGTGAGTATAAAAGAGAAGGTCATGTAAGGAAGTGGAAATGAGAGGAACACAAACATAGAGGTGTGAAGCCTCATGGTTTGTGAGGGAAATTTCAATTAATTCCTGATTATTAGTGCATGAAGTCCAAGGAGAAGAGATTAGAAGGGTTGAATGGGGGCAGCTCATGACATACCTTGCTTGCCGGGCTGAGGAGAATGGACTTTATGCTGAAGGCAGTAGAGAGCCACCCACTAAAGTGTTTTAAGGATGGAGTGCCAAATTCCAAGTCTAATGACGCACTCTGATAGCAGTAGGAAGATGGGTGTGACAAGGACAAGGCTAGAACCTGAGAACAGTTATGGAACATTGCAATAGTGTAAGTAGCAGAAGGATGAGGACATGGACAGGAACTGGTGGGGGGTGACCACCAGCAGGGCCTGGAGATTAGTTTGAGGTAGGGGGTGGGAAAGGGTAACTCTCAGGTCCTGGCTTGGGTGGCTGAGTGTGATGGTGGTGCCATCATCCAAGACCAAGGGGAATGTAAGAAGAGAAGCAGCTCCATTGGGAGCTTTACTCAGCCTTTACTCTGCCTTTGTATTCACAGAGGCTTAGCCATGTTGATAGCTACCAGTTCTTGTCACTGGGAAATGAACTCTTCAGAAACATTATGGTTGGTTCTTAGAGTTCCCTAGCACTCTCTTATCTCTCCAAGTGAATCTAAATAATATAATAAAATCATATTGGAGTGCTACATTGAGTGTAAAAATGCCGAGCCTGTGTTTAAAGAAAATCCATTCATCCTTTTAGTCAAGAAATATTTATTGAACGTCTACTTCACGTCAGGTATGAGGGGATATAGTGGTAAACAAGGCAGGCTAAGGCTCTGAGCCCAGGTTAATGATTTCCAGAAACATGAACAAAGTGTAATGTTGGGGAAAGTACAAGAAGCCTTGAGGATGTATAGAAGGGAGATCTGTTTTGGTCAGGGGTCAGGAAAACCTTCTAGAGGAGAATGAAGTTTGAGTAGGAGCTGACCAGCTGAAGAAAGGAGTGGGAATATGGAGGGAGTACTGCAGGCAGAAGAAATATCATATACAACGGTACAGAGACAGGAAAGAACCAAGTCAACAGGAAAAACTGAGAGTTCAGTAGAACTGGAATATGAAGTGGAAGAGTGAGAGAGGAAAGAGGTGAGATTCTTTCAATAAATATTTATTTTGATGTACCATAGTCCAACAGGCTGGGTTTGGTACTACATTTAAGGAAGAAAGACAGAGTCAGAAACAATTAACTGCAATACTCTATATTAGGTGCTCCTTTGTGTATTTAAGGTTAGTGTGGACTCTCAGGCATGTGGGCAAAGCTACTATGGCTCAGGGAAGGTGGAACAGAAGAAGACATGTTTGAGCAAAATCTCAAAGATGTTTTGGAGTTGCACAGGGCAGAAAACAGAAGGCATTCCAGGCAGTGGAAATCAAATGCACAAAGGTGCAGGACTTGGAAAAGATAAAGGCTTTTGTATCTCGGGGATTACATTTAAAGCAGTCTGGCTACTTTATTTCTGGTCCAGCTCTCAGCCCTCCAACTTCTCAGAGCCATCCTTCTAATATTCCCTTTAGCAGAGAAAGAGAACATCGTTTGAGATAACTTACTTCAAATGGCAAAAAGATGTAACGTAAAATGATAACCTTTAAGGTAGCAGAACATACCCAAATCACAAAACACAATCATTCTATATTACATAGAATAGAGGTCTCAAAAATATTTAATCCCTCTTCTTTTACCAATTTAAAGTTATATGGAATTTCTTCCAGTCTTCAAGTGAACATTCAGTAGAGTGAAACTATATATTGATGTTCACATTTTATATCATTCACTTGCAAAATTAGTATGAAGAAGGTGTTTCCACTTGTATTTCAAGAATTTGCACATGGAGACTACATGTCCTAGGCAGTGAACCAGAATGTCTCTGGAAAGAAAGAGGAAAGGGGGCCTTGCAATCCGATTGTGAATTGATATGATACAGTAAGCTGATAAGTGTATTTTATGACTGATATTGTAAAGCTGTTCCTTTGGAAGCTTGAGTGTTGGACTGCTTTATTGAGGTTCGCTTGGAAAGCTGGAAAGCATAAAATATTAAAAGCATGAAAGACACCCTTCATAATGGTTACAGATTATGGAAATTTTGTGTGTATATGACAATAATAATAATAATAATAATAATATAAAATGAGCACATCATGGTGTCATGAGGATGAAATGACATCTAATAAGTGTTGGTAACTATGAGTAGTAGTAGCATTGCAGATAATAGTGTCAGTATTCAAGATTGTACTCACTGCTACAAGTATAGTTAGTATTGTTATGTTATCACCATCATCACCAGCATCAGCATCACTGTCATCACCATGCGAATGGTCCAGCCTGACAGGTGGCATTCTGTGATACATATGTCAGGTTAGATGCAGATCATGAGATTTCCAAGGGGGTGCAAGGGTCCAACCTGTAAGAAGCAGTGTCTTAGCTAGGGTGCATGTGTACAGGAGGGCAAAATCCAAGCCTCAGGAGGAAGCAGCTGGCACGACTTAGATGTGTAAGAAAGGGTGAAGTTTAGCTTTCATATAAGGGCCACATGGAATAGGGAAAAGGGAGACGGCAGAACTGGCTTAAACTGGCCCCCTGGTGAGGGGAAGAAAAGAAAGAGAGAGCGCCATGATGTAAGTCTAGAATCATTGCCAGTTCCTTATATGGGAAAGATAACCAGGGATAGTGGAATGTAAAGGGATGTGGGGTATGCTCAAAGACAGGGACTCTTGGCAAAAAATTTGAACTAGTTAACGCTCTCTGATAGGCTGTACAATTCAAATTTCCAAAGGCGGGCTTGTTAGCTCTCTTGAATAGATTGTACCCTCTGAAGTATTCATCCAATGGAGAAACAGGGGAGGGACTTGTGTTTTAGGCCTAGAATATAAAACTTTGCTATGTTCTATTGTTTGGCACACCTGCCACATTTCTGGCTGTGCATCCGTTCTTGCAAGATCATAAATAAATTCTTTTCTCCTCCACAACCGAGTGAGCGTTTATTCTCTTACGAGTACCACTTCATTTCCAACTGGTGTGCTATTAAGGGCCCAGCCAGAGTCTGTGATTCAGGCCATGGCCTCAACGCAATAGGGGAAATTTAGTGAAAATTGGGCAGTCAAGTCTGAAACCTAGGTTTATTAATTGGCACAAGTGATAGAAGTGAGAGGAGGTTTGGGCTTGGTGAGCATACGAGTGCCAAGTGGTGCACTCCAGACAGACAGGCCACCCAACTGAGATCAGATCTGGTTCCTAGCGTGGCTCCGGCTTGTCTAGAATTAACTCAAGACTGATACAGACACAGCTCCCCCCCCCAAATGTTAATTATACATTTTTGAAAATTGGGTATGTGTGGCAGAATAATTTCTCAGATATGAATGTGTATTTTTTGTTCTGTATTTTCCTCTTTTCTTTTCTCCATTCAAGAGGTAGCCAGGCTTTTCATTCCCTTACTTTGGGGAAGTTTTCATGAAAAGAAAGTAGAAGTTAACTTCAAAAATCTTTCTTTACTCAATGTTGTGTCCAAGAACCTAAGGCCACTAAGATTACGCCAAGTTTCCTGGAGGGTGACCCCACAGGGCGGAGCTGTGAATAGCCCAGTTCTTAGGTGGGGTGACTGAGGCAGCAGCCCCAGACCTGGAGTCTGGGGTGGTGGGTCCTACAGGCACTTCTCTTTACCCTTCTTTTCTGAACATCGATAAAATTTAATTTTGATGTTTCTGTCTTTAACCATATCTCAAGGTTCTGTGAAAGAGGCCTCAGAGGAGTGATTATCCTGGCAACCCTCCACCTGGTGAGTTTCTCTGGGAATTGCACCCTTCCAGGGAGGGCCCAGGTCTGCAGGGAAACTCCAGGGGAGAGGAAGGGAGGGATTTCCCTGGACTTGAAAGTAGAATCCCTGGAGACTGGGAGAGGGATAGAAGTCCTTGAATTCTTCAAATAGCAGAAACTCACACCCATTTACCAGTAATGCCCCAAAGTGCTGGCAAGGATGCTGGGGCGGGGGAGGGGGCTCTGTGGGTCCCAGCCCGAAGTGCAGCCTGGAATGGGAAGGGCAGGATGAAGGCAGGGAAGCACTGAGGTAGGGAGGATGGGTGTCTCAGGAGTAAACCAAGTGATGACTGAAGGAGTTCTTCATAATCTTGACTCTACACAAGATTCTGGGGCCTTTACGCTGTATCAGGGTGGGGTGAGTACCAAAAATGACAGAGGCAATTTCCCTGCTGGCTTGACAGGTTGGGGGTTGTGAACAAAATTAAGTTGATTTAAAATAAAAAATGTGTTGTAATATTCCTTGCTTATTTGGCCTTGAGAAATGAAATTTATATTCACAAAAGTTATTTAAATGGTCCATTTGATACTGGAAAGGAAGAAAGGCAGGTGAAGAGTATTAACATTTAATAACTGAAGAAACCATTTCAGAGAGGTTAAGAGCAATTTTCAGGGTAAATATCAGTGCTGGATCATTGGCCTGGAACTTCTGGTTTAATATTTATGGAATAACAATGTTTTCACCACACACATTCCTTTTCCAAAACCCTAGATCCTTTTACTGATACACTGAGTTCTATTTTTTGTTACCTGTGATAGGCAGAATTCTAAGACCACCTCCCAGATTTCCCACCCGCCATTGTACACAGCCTGCACCATCCCCAGGCCTGTGAATGTGATGGATTCCACCTCTGTGATTGGACTGTGTTATATAGTATAGCTGGCTTTAAGAAAGGGAGATCATCAGCTGGGACTGACTTTATCACGTGAGCTCTTTAATCTGGGTCTAGAGGTCAGAGACAGGGGAAGTCAGAGGTGGAAAGTGTGAGAGGGATTTGGCAGTGAAATTCTCCTGCTGACTTTGAAGATGGAGGGGACCACATGGCAAGAGCAGCCTCTAGATCTGAGCGTGGCCTCCAGCTGATCCAGCAAGAAAACTGGGACCTCATTTCAATGACCCCAGGGAACTCAACAATAAATTCTGCCGACAGTCAACTTAGAAGAGGATCCTGAGCTCCCGTTGTAAATGCAGCCTGCTGACACCTTTATTTCAGCCTTGTATAAAACCAGAGTCCAGGCATCCTGGGCTTGGACTTCTGAACTACAGAATTTTGAGCTAATACAAATTTGTGGTAATTCATTATACAGAAAAGAAAACTAATATACCATCTATTTACTGTTTCCTTAAGAACTTTTCTCATTTATATGTTTTAGATTATCCATGTATTAAATGAAGAAAATCATAATTATATTATATTACATAAAAGAGTATTTATTAAGCATGGACAACATAACTGAGAGCATGTTGTACACTGTGGGCTATAAATGTGGCACCAAACACAGTTCCTTTCTCCTCAAGGAACTTTAGAGAAGATACTATGTACACGTGTATGAAGTAGTGAACAGAGAGATTACGTGGCTTGCCTGAACCTATGTGGCTAGTTGCTAACAGAACCCTAGTCTCCTAGGAATCATCAGCTTTGGCATGGCAAGAACCCTTTGCTTCCAGACAGGCCATTTTGGTGAGAAAAGTCTTGCAGCAGTGTGTGTGGTGGAGTGGAGTAAGACACTACTGAAGCAAGGGAGACTCACGGGGTTATTGAAGAAATGGAGGCAAATATATAAGTAAATATGAGACAGGGTTCTAGGCATAAAAATGCAGGGAGGATATCCAATGGAGAAAAGGTCTTCATACTCTAGTGTGTGGAAGAAATGCCTTGGAGTTTGGATGAAACAGATTCCCTGATTGCATCCCAGGCTTTCAACTGAGTAGGTCCAAGGTAGAGATCAATTATCTGCATATATAATAAGCTGTCAGAAATTAGCTACAATGAGGAAAGACACATGATAGGAGTGGTAATTAATACATAATACAAAAGGGCATGACAATTTGCAATAAATATTTTGAACAAATATTTCTTGGGGCAGGTATGGTGTTCATACCGGAAAACAATAAAACGTCCCCAAATATTTAAACCAAATAAATGCTTCCCATCAAAATATTAATGCTGAAAATCTGCTTGAGTGTGCATTTAATCACTCTTAAGAGGATAAAAGACTGAGTTATATGGTTTATAGGATGAAAAATGGGGGAACCTACATAATCGGGAAGGGGTGAGGTGGGAGCAGTAGAAAGGTAACAGGGAAAGGGAGATGGGGCGATGGGAGAGTGGAGGAATGGAAGGAGGCCACTGGCCTGAGTCTGGGCCACTGCAGCAACTGCACATGGCATACATTTAAGCTGGGGGCTATGCTAGAGAAATCCGATGATTTCCTTAATCCATTAATCTTCCAAGGTTACCGTGGTGGAAACACCTCTCACAAGGAAGTGTAGCTCTAATTCATTTCACTCCAGGTATAATTAGCCCTTGGAGAACTCCTCAGTTTCCATGTTCTTAAAAGTTACTTGAGGATCTTATTAAAATGAAGATTCTGATTCAATAGGTCTGAGACGGGGGCTAAGAGTCTCCATTTCTAACAAGTCCCCAGCCTATACTGATGGTTTAGATACCATATAAGTGTCAAGGTGTAAACTGTAATTCTTATGGTCTTGCTTCCCATCTATTCATAACCCTCTTGCCGTCCGACTCGTAACTCCTAGACCTCCAGTGCTGCTGCCTTTATGAACACCACCGGTGGCCAAATGGGTTATATGCCAAACCCAACAGGCACTTTGCAATCATAATGCCACCAGCCCTCTGTGGTGAATTGGACAGCCCTGCTTCTTGATACAATCTACCCACCTAACTTCTATGACTTCATTCCACCCTCATTTTCCTCTTGTCTGTCGAGCTATAATTTCTTATCTCCTTCTCGAGTCCTCCTTATTGGCTCTTTCTAATTTTTATGTTCCTTTAAGTTTTTCACTGAAATCTATTTTACTGAAATCTGTTTCACTCTATACTCTCTTTTGAAATAATTTTAATTTCTGATTAGATGCTGTAGAGTTCCAAATCTTCTACTTTAGTCATGCTTAAACTCAGATGCATCTATTCAACTGCTAAACTTAAACCACAGGCATCTCAAACTCAACATGAAAATCTTAACATATGAACCACTCCCCAAACCTGTGTTCCCTAATTTGATCATTTGCACCACCTTCCATCTAACTAATTAAGACAAAAACATGAACTGTCCTGATCGCTTCACTATCTCTCATTCAGTCCTTAAGTAACTTAGATTCTCTTTCTTTAATATCTCTCAAAAAATCTTTAAAATCTTCTCTGGTCCATTCCTATAGTCCACTACTATATAGATCACATCCTCATCCTAAATGGCCTGGTGGTAGCCTCTTCACTGGTCCCGACTTCTCTAGTCTTACCCACTTCCAGTGCATCTTCTAATTGCAGAAAATATGGCCTTTCTAAAGTGGGTAAAATCTTCTTCATTTCTCCCATCTCTAGTCTTGTCTCCTGGTGCCTTTTCCTCAAATAAACTACAGTCCATTCACACTGAATGATTTGGCATTCCCCATAACTCCTTGCTTTCTAATATCTTTATGCCTTTATACTCCTGTCTTCCAATAAATTTTCACAATACAGCTCAGATGCCATCATCTATGGAACCTCATTGTGTAAATTGAGGTAGGCCTACACATTTTTTCTGGTTTTTAAACTATGTATATACAAAATTTACTATTATTAACTATTTTGCACATATTATTGTTATTATACACAACTATACACAATACAAATTTCAGCAGACTTAATCACTTGTCTCAGTATTCCCTTTGCAGCTTAAATACTTCTATTAATTCTATTAATTGTAAAATTATCATATTGTTTATTTTTGCTGACTTGTCTTTCTCACAGTGATTTTTTGTATGCTTTATTCATCTCTGTATCCCTTGTACCTTCCTAATACTTTATCTGCATGATAGTAACTACTTGATACACATTTGTTAATATAATTCACACTCTGCCATTAAATCTATAAAATAATTTTCCAAAGGAAGAGCTTATATGACTGTAAGCCAGCATCTCATTAGCAATATTATTAATATATGTTTATTTTAATGGAAATATTCAAATTAATTTAGAACCTTAATGATTTTCTTCTCACTCTAATCCCTTCCATCACTGCTTCAATGTTTAGACATTGTATTAAAGTACACGTAGTTGAATATTCTCTTAGTATAGATTTTTTAATCCATTTTTAACTTACAAAATTTTAGTCTTTTTTTTTTTCTTTTTACTTGATTCTGGTTTTTCACAGTGTATCTAGGAAGTAGACCCATATTTTTTTCAATTTTTTCATGAGAGGAAGGTAGGTAAGGTAGACACAGTAATTCTGTGGCATAACTGGCCAATAACAGTACCCTCTCTGCCTTCACCATCATAGCACGCCCATGGACTCCTGCCAAAGGCCTGGATAGAGTGGATGGATGGGCAGGAGGCAGGCTGGTCTCATGGGCGGATGGATGAAGGAGGAACTTGCCTGTAGTGGATGATATCAGGAGTCCGTCTCCTGTCTACCCAAAGAAGACAAAATAAAGAATCCTCATACATTTTGATGAGCTTAAACATGCCAGAGTTTGAGATTGCTTGTCCTGGGTTAAAAGGTAGTTCTGGGAGTTATTAAATCTTGACCATTATTCATCATTTTCTCCTTATTGGGAATGAGTCTATCATTTTCTTTCTTGAGAGAAAAGCTTGCAAGAGATGTAATGACTTGTTTAATGTCATTTTCCCCCCCAGGAATCCTTCTATTATGTTCACTATCATAACCCCAAGGACTGACATATAGTAAGTGATCAAAAAGTAATGTGCAGAGGAATGATCAGTAAATGAAAAATTATTGATCTTGAATTAGAAGAGGCTACTCTTCCTGAAAAGAAAAAGACAAATCAACTAGAGAAAAAGGCTATAGTCGATTCTTAAATCCTAAAGCTGAAAATAAGCTGCCAAAGCATAAACTTTAAATTAGATATCATCTTCTTACATTGAAACACTAATGAGTATGTAAAGAAAAAATAATTACTACTCATGAGTGAATTTAATATATTTAAATGGTTTTAAAATTAAAAGAAGCATGTGGTCCTTCTTCATTTTATACCATATATGTCAGCAAAGTTAGTAATAAAGTGAATTTCTATGATAACTAAAATTATAAATCAGGAAATATTTTTCTGTAGTCGTAAAGGGCTAAGTTGAATGTCTGTAAAAAAATGGCTAAAGATAGAAGTTAAATCTGTGGGTGTTAGGTTTTGTATAGATACAAGGAATTTTTTAATCTTGCAGAGCAATTTTGTTTCATTCAACAAATAACAAGGGTTTGCTAGGTACTGTGGGGAATTAAGAATGAATGAGAGACTGCCTCTTACTGAACAGTAGGGAATATAAAACAAAATTCAAACCAAATATGTTAAGTTTTTTAAGAGTATATGAGTGAAAAGAGTGTGACAATTAATAAAGGGGATCAAGAAAAGAGTCATTGTGCCAGTTTGGATATATTGTGTCCCACAGAAAAGCCATGCAATCTTGTGGGGGCAGACTTATTAGTCTTTTGATTAGGGTGAAACCTTTTGATTGTTTCCGTGGAGATGGGACTCACCCAATGGTGAGACCTTTAAGTAGGTTATTTCCATGGAAATGTGAGCCCTACCCATCCAGGGTGGTTCTTGATTGGTTCACTGGAGAACTTAAGAGAGCTCAGGAGCCAACACAGGTGCTGACGCTTGGAGACACAGACAGAAGGACATTTGGAGATGCTAAGCTAAGAGATGATCATGCCCAGAGTTTGCCCCAGAGAAGCTAAGAGAGGACCACTAGATGCTTAGGGAGAAATGCCCTGGGAGAAAGAAGCAAGGACACACAGGAGGTGAGAGAGAAGAGCGAAGACAGAAGCCCAGAGACATTTTGGAGAAAGCCATTTTGAAACAGAACCCTGGAGCAAAGGAACAGCAGATGCCAGCCATGTGCCTTCCCAGCTGACAGTGTTCCGGATGCCACTGGCCGTTCTTCAGTGAAGCAATCCTCTTGTTGATGTCTTAGTATGGACACTTTTTTGGCCTTTGAACTGTAAATTTGTAACCTAATGAATTCCCTTTATAAAAGCCAATCCATTTTTGGTATTTTGCATAATGGCAGCATTAGCAAACTGGAACACTCACGGAGCAGCTTTTTAGATACACCCTAGAGGACTGTTAGAATTTTTGCCAACTCAGCTGAAGGAAGCAAACATCACTGAAAGACAGTGATTCTGAAACTTTAGGATACCTAAGAATTACTGGGATGCCGGGGAGCTTGTAAATTACTGCTCTTTATCCCTGGGAATTCTAATTCAAACTGTTGTTATATCACACTTTGAGAAACACTCTTCTGGGTAAAGGGGACAGTATATAAAAAGGTACAGGGTCAGGATATTATAATGTATTGGGTGGGATGTAGGCTCAGTTAGCTATTGTTACAATAGTGCTAACAAAACACCCCGAAGCACAGTGGCTTAAAACAATAACCACTTATTGTTTTTCATGATTATACAGATTAGCTGGGTGGTTCTACTCATCTGAGCCAGGCTCAGTTCATCTCAGTTGCGCTCACTCGTGTGTCTGTGATCATCTGATAGGTCCACTGGGGGCTGGCTGGTCTAGGGTGGTCTCAGCTGGTAAATTCAGCTTTACTCCAGTTTATCTCCAGTCCTCCAGTGGGATACCCTGGGCATTTTCTCAAGGCTGAGGTAGGGTGGAGCACAAAGGCTCTTGGCCCAGGCTCAAAACCCACAGTCACTTGTGCAGCATTTTATTACACAAAACCAGTTTGGAGCCAGCTCAGATTCAGAGATGGAGAAATAGACTCCATCTCATTATGAGAAGGGCTGCAAAGTCACGTTGCAAGGGACAAAGATACAAAAAAGGGAAGAATAGGGGTCATTTTTGCAATCCATTTACCACAGGGGCTTTTTCATTTTGACCAGAATAGAAGTAGGTGGAATGGAGTTGTCTGGGGATGGAGTTAAAATAAACATGGACATGTTTATTTTAATTTCAGGCAGTAGTGAGGAAACACTGAAGGGTTTTGAACAGAGAAGAAACAACAGAAGTCTGGCTGTAGAAAGAATAGCTTGCCGTGTTATGGGGTGAATAGGAGCAGAGAGATACAGGAGAAAGAGTACCTTTCCCAATCATCTAAGTAGTAGTTAAGGAGGGGTTGAATCAAGTGTGGTGGCAGTGGGAGTAGATTCGAGGAGATAAAGGCAAGAAACTTTCCTGTAAGGATTGAACTGATAGGATGGCTGTGTGGGTGAGGGAGGAGTAGCCTTTCCTTCAAGCTCTTTCTCTTTTCCCCTTTATACCAAACTCAGGTATTCAGCACACATCCTCTAGCTCCACATTCAAAGTTCCCATAATTCATTGATGTACGCGATATCACAGCGTGTGAGAACAGGCAGGACCTAACAATCATAGTAGGGTCTTGGACCCCACTGCTTAGGTTTTTCATGCTAAAGGGGATGAAGCTTTCTTATTCTATCCCAGATTTCAAAGATTGAGGCTTTAGTTCATTTGGACATTTCTTTTTCAGTGATCTCATACTTCCTTAAATCTCTAATTTTAAATTTTATAAAGCACTTATTTAAAATGAGATGAAGTTGCACAAATATCTTATTTTCAGTTTTGTTTAAATCAAATAATGCTGTGATTGATACAAAGAAATCTGCCTAGAAACCACATGGATTTTATTGAAATAAAAATGTAAAGACAAAATTCTAATACCTATTTATCTTTTCCTGAAATAATTAAATGTAAAGGGTATGTGTGTTAAATTGCTGTGAATCTATTATGATACATATAATAGTCAGAAAACATTTTATATGGCTTTATTATAAATAACTGGAAACCATAATTCACTTTTCAAACCCAGATAACAAAACAGTATATATCATGCTTTCTTTTTTTTAAATTTCATTTTTGTCATATAAGTTGGGAAATAGTATTCTTAACCCAAAGACTGGTAAAAAAAAATTCTTTAGGAACACAAACAAAGAAAACACTCCATTATTTTTTCACTTAAATGAAAATAATTGAGAAGATTTTTGGAGGCAGAGGCTAAACAATGCTATGAAGGAACCACCAAGAATATAAAAAAATGTGATATCTGCAAATATTACTTCCAAGGCACAACAGGGCTGTATCCAGGTATGTAAATATAAACACTTGACATAAACTTTTAAAAATATTTTCTTAGAAGTTTGAATAGCTTTATTCTCTTAAATGGAGGAAAGCTACTAAGACATAATTGATTAATCACCAAGTCTTATATTGTATTATTGCAGTGAAAACCCTTTTCTTTTCTAAGAAAAGAGACCTAATATCCATTTCAATTTTCTTATCTTACAGTGGCTCACATTATGATTAAAAACTGTTCACTATTGTAACCTTGAACACTTAGAGGCAGAGAACATTTCTTGATAAAGTACTGTAATAACTTCAAACTTGCCAGAAAAATGTGTGCCAAGTCACTCAAAATGGATTATTCCAAAGGAATATTTTCATTACAAGATCTATAGCAGCTAGCATTCATAATTTTCTCAACTAGTTGGGTGACCATGATTAATCTTTTTACTTATATGTTTCCATTAAATACAATACACATAGTTTTTTCAACTTTCTCCACTAATAATAATTTTTAAAAGTTATATATTGCATAATAAAACAGAGCCTGAAGGAGAAAAATACGAAAAATAATGTGTTTCATAAAGTAATATGGTAGATGTCTTTGAAAATTTGTGTTTATCTGCATCAATTAAGGATAACATTGCATATTCCAGATCAAACAGCTATTAGGTTTACTGTGGATATAAATATGCTATGTACAATGATATTTATAACTCCTCTTTTATTTTTCATAGATTTCAAAGTGTATCTTTTATAGAAACTGCACAGGGTAGATCTGATAAAGATGTTTCAGTTAACTGACAAAAATTAAATTAGCACGAAATAACAGGGTGAAGAATTGGAGAGCTAAAAACATTTCAAACTAATGAAGCTACACTTGAGTGTAGACATGAAAGATGATAGTCAGATGAAACTCTCCAGTTTACTATGATTTTACTTCAATGTGATACACTCTAAAATACTGTTTTCCTGTATAATATTAAAGGACATAGTAAATGTGTGTATATTATTAGAAAAACTTGGTGATACATTTCATTCTTTGAACTTTCCTCAGCCTATAAATATATTTATACATCATTCGGTCAGTTTCTAAAGTAAATGAAAAGTGTAAGATGGGGGTGGTGGTAATTTTTTAATCCCATATATCCTGAAAACTGTACCAAAATGAATCAAGTATGTTTCTACCTCCCACTATAATTCCTCATGCATTACAATTGATTACGGCTCACCAAAATGGAGTTTACGTTTGAAGAACTGAAATCAGCTATTAGGTATATTAGAATGTGACTTCTGAAAATTTTTAACATTTAACTAACATAGGGAACACCATTCTTTCTGAACTTTTATTAAAACTGTGCAACAGTATAAATGTATTTGTTAGTAGGTTTGCATAGAAATAACACCATTTCACTGGTGTAATACACCTTTTCCAAAGGATTATGGCAGGCCCATTTCTATTCTTCTAACCTGTTTTCTCATTCTCTTTCTTCTAGTTGTTGTTGTTCTTCTTCTTCATATTCTTCTTCAGTTTTAAATGAAATAAACCATATTTATCATCTGGCTACCATCATTCCAAAATAAGTTCCAGTAGTAGTTCAAAGCACAGCGAGCAGAGCAGTCTCTTCCTTTTTTAAAGCATGACAGTGAGTAGCATTCTCTAAATTCAAGCCATATCAACACAGTGACCCCAAGTAGAGACTTTTGTGAACTCAAAAGTCCCTAAATCCACAGTCAAGAACTTGGTGACTTCACATAACTACCCACTTGTTACTGAAAGGGAGACACTACTGTTTGCTTCAGAAGTTTTCAAGAAGTTTCTCCTCTGGTAGCATCCCCAGATTTCCTTGTTGTATTTGTAATTGCTTCTCACATTGTGCTTTCAAAAGTCCAATGGTCGAATCATCATAGTAGTGGAACGTAAGGAGTAACTGGGCCCTTTGAAGTAGTGCCACTTTATCCCATTCAGTTTTCCATGGTTTTGCCCCGCAGTATAGAACATTCCATTTAGATTGGAGGGGCCACAGGCATCAAACCACCAACCTGAAAAGTTTGTTAATAATTAAAAGAGAGAAGGAGAAAAAAATAAGTACATTGAATATTTGGAAATGGATGGCATTAACTTGTTTATACTTGTTACAGTTGGGGAACTTGTTTATACTTGTTACAGTTATTTTCATAGAAGAGGAATTCAATAAATATCTGCTAACTAGTGGAATGGTTTTAAATGGCATTTGATTTAGGCAGAGTAGGATCAATCAGAGGGGGGAATGCTGTCATGCAAACCATCCTTCACTGTGACTCCATTGGGCTCACTTCCCACTGTAAAGATGAGCAGCCTCTGGGCTTCAAGATACAAGCTAAGCCAGGCCTGGATTTTATATGTAGGGCAAGTAAAATGTGGATACCTTTAAGAGACATTCCATCTTATGCCTGTTACTAGGAATAGAATGATTCATTATTAGTAAAGACATTCTGAAGCTCAGAGAACTGACATCAAAATAGAAAGAGATGCCATCCATCCATTTCATAATTATGTCAAGAACTGGCCCTAAGATGTTTTTGAAACTACTTGGATACTGGGCAATGAGTATGACACTCAAGTTGAATTTTAATTAATATATCCTCTCCAGAGCTTATAGCAATATGGGAAGAGTTCATCAATAGTAGCCGTATTGCTCCTATGTAGCGTATTTTGTCTGTGATTGCTCAAGTACTTTTTAAACTTTGTAAATAAACAAAAACAACAACAACAAAAAACTAAAAACAAAAATAAGCAATGTTCAGAGGATTCCAGGGAAGATGGCAGAGTAGGGCGCTCCAAGCCTCAGTCCTGTCACCAAAACAATTATTAAACACGCAGGAACTGTCTGAAACAACTACCTTGAAACTGCAGAGGAGAGAAGAACATGGTACAGCATCCAGGGAAGAGCAGGAGGAAGAGGCTGATAAATTACAGTAAAGAAATATAAATTGCTCTCTCTGTGCAGTGGCTACCAGTGCCCATCGCCCACTCCCATGGCAGGCTGTCGTGGGGTCCAGTCCCTGTCTAGCTGCTGCTAACAGAAAGGCATGTAAAAATCCTCTTCTCCAAGGACAAGGGTGTGCACAGTTGATCACTGATCATGGTGTTGGATTAGCAAATTTGGATCACTAGGTCCTGGCTCTGAGGGTAGCTACTGTTTCAACCCCATCCTAGACAAAGGTGATGGCAGCCATTGTTTCAACTCTCCCTGGCAGGGGCAGAGGTGGTGGTGATTTAAAGACTCAGGGATTCCTCAGGGCTGCAGGGGAAAGTTAGCTGAAGGGCTGCATTTTCTGGGCAGGCAAGGAAAGCTCAGTTTTGGGGAGCTGTCATAAGTTTTAGGCATTGTCCCTGGTCCTTTCCACAGGACACTTTGGAGGTGGCTTACACCCCTTTCATGGGTCCCTGGCCCTGTGTTGGCTGAATTGGGAAAGTCCAACAAAAGAAATGTAAAAAACTTTAGAGGTAAATCTGGGACAAAGGCCTGCCAGCTTCAAATACCCAGGAGAGGGAGATTTGTCCCCTGGGAAATAGAGGGGACAGCCAAACTCATGTAAACAGGGAAACTCCAAAAAACTCACAAGCAAAAGACCAGGACAAGACAAAGGCCAGTAAGACAGGGAAAACCCTGCATAGTGCATTCACCTTGGGCAGACCTTCCCAATAGGAGGGCTGGAGCTCAAGAAAATCTCTGTCTTAAAACCAGCTGGTTACACAACCAGGAAACAGACATCCCAGGAAGTAAATCCCAGAGTTATCATTTTAAAATATTAAAATGTACAGTGTAAAACAAGGAGTACGAAACAAACAAACAGGAAATGCAATCCCATCCAAAGGAAAAGAATAAAAATACAGTAAACACCAACGAAGAAATGAGAATGGGGACATACTAAACAGAGCTTTAAAAAAAAGTGATCTTAAAGATACTTAAGGAGATGAAGGAAAGTACAGAGAAAAAACTATAGGATATCAGGAAAACAGTGAATGAACAATATGAGAATCTAAGTATGGGATAGAAATTTTAAAAAGGAACCAAACAGAAGTATTAAAGTTGAAGACCACAATAACTGAAATGAAAAATGCCCAGGAGAGTTTCAAGAACAGAATGGATCTGGCAGAAGAAAGAATCAGTGAACTTGAAGATAAGACACTTGAAATAAGTAGACTGAGGAGCAGAAAGAAAAAAGAAATATTAAAAGTGAAAATAGCATAAGAAAGCTATGGGACACCATCAAGTGTACTAATATACTTGTGATGGGAGTTGCAGAAGGAGAAGAGAGAAAGGGGCAGAAAGAATAGTCAAAGAAATAATGACAGAGAACTTCCCAAACTTGACAAAATATGTGAATATGCATATCCAAGAAGTTCAAAGAACCCCAAACAGGATAAACATGAAGAAAAACACACAACTTGTCATATGTTGATTACAATATCTAATGCAAAAGACAAGGAGAGAGTTCTGAAAACTGCAAGAGAAAAGCAAAATGTTACACACGTGGGAATCTCAAAAAGATTGAGTGCTGTTTTCTCATCAGAAATGATAAAGGCAAGAAGTCAGTGGGTTGAAATACTTAAAGTGCTGATGGGAAACAACTGCCAGCCAAGAAAAAGTGAGTTCTTCAGACTGAAATGAAAGGACACTTTCATTGCACCCTCACCCTAACCCTAGTCAAAGCAGCATAAAGAAATAAAGATCTGCAGTAAAGGTAACCATTTGGGTAATTATAAATGCCAGTATTATTGTATTGTATTGTATGGTATGTAACTCTCCTTCTTTCTTCCTATAGGTGCTAAAATGCAAATGCATAAAAAATAATGATAAATCTATGTTTTTGGATATACAATGTACAAAGATATTTGTGATAATAAGTAGAAAAAAATGATGGGGGTAATGAGGGGAATAGGAAAGTGTATGTGCATGCTATTGAAGTGAAGTTGGTATCAAACCAAATAAAATTGTCATATATTAAGGATGTTAAATTTTAACCCAATGTAACCATAAGCAAAACAGATGAAAAATATATCCAGATAAAAATGAGAAAGCACTCAATATGGTACAAGTAAGAAAATAAATATAAAAGTAGGCTTTAATGGAAGTGAGGGACTTACAAAGGCTATATTGCTATTTTGCTATTTTCCCTTTAGCATTGCTTGTAGGGCAAGTCTAGTGGTGATGAACTCCCTCAGTTTTTGTTTGTCTGAGAATGTCTTAATCTCTCCCTCATTTTTGAAAAAGAGTCCCACTGGATATAAAATTCTTGGCTGGCAGTTGTTTCCCATCAGCATTTTAAGTCACTTTAAGACTTACAAAGGCTAAGTAGCAAAATAGCAAAATGGCAGAAGAAAGATTTGTGACTTTAAATGTTAAATGGATTAAACTCTCCAGTCAAAAGGCAGAGATTGGCAGAATGGATAAAAAAGCATGACCCAACTATGTGCCATCTGCAAGAGAATCACTTAAAGTCAAAGATACAAGTAGGCAGACAGTGAAAAGATGGAAATATATATACCATGCAAGTAGTAACCAAGAGAGCTGGTGTGACTATACTAATATCAGATAAAATAGACCTTAAGTCAAAAAGAGCTATGAGGGACAACAATAGTCATTATATACTGATAATGGGGACAATTATAAATATATATGCCCCCAACACAAAGAGCCCCAAAATATATGAAGCAAATACTGACAGATTGGAAGGGAGAAACTGATGGTTCTACATTAATAGTAGGAGACTTTAACACACCACTCTCAATAATGGATAGAATATCTAGTCAGATGATCAATAAGGAAGAACAGGACTTGAATGATACACTAAACGAACTGGACCTATCAGACACATGTAGAACACTGCACCAAATGAAAACAGGATGCACATTCTTCTTGAGTGCACATGGATCATTCTTCAGGATAGACCATATGTTGAGTCACAAAAAAATTTAAAAATACTGAAATCATATAATGTATATTCTCCAACCACTATGGAATTAAGCTAGAAATCAATAACGGGGAGAAAAAGTAAAATTCACAAAAATGTGGAAATTAAACAACTTATTCTTAAGCAAACAACAAATGTTTTAAAGAGGAAATCAGAAGCAAAATTAGGAAATATCTTGAGGTGAACAAAAATGAAAATACAAACACACCAAAACTTACAGGATACAGTGAAGGCAGTGCTGAGAGGCAACTTTATAGCCCTAAACGCTCACACCTTAAAATAGAAGGAAGACTTCAAATAAGAAACCTAACCTCAAAACTGGGAGAACTAGAAAAAGAAGAGCAAACTAAATCCAAAGTAAGCAGAAGGAAGGAAATAACAAAGATGAGAGCGGAAATAAATATAAATAGAAAAAAAAAAAAAAGCAATAGAGAGAATGTACAAACCCAAAAGTAGGTTCTTTGAAAATATCAACAAAAACGACAAACCTTTAGCTCAAATGACAAAAAAAAAAAAAAAGAGAAAGGATACAAATAATGAAAATCAGAAATGAATAGGGGAACATTACTACCAAGTCCACTAAAATAAAAGGGACTGTAAGAGAATTCTATCAGTAACTGTATGCCAATACATTAGATAACCTAGATGAAATGGACAAATTCTTAGAAACATACAACCTACCTACAGTGACTCAAGAAGAAATAGAAGATCTCAACAAACCAATTACTAGTAAAGAGATTGAATCAATAATCCAAAACCTCACAACAAAGAAAAGCCCAAGACCAGATGGTTTCACAACAGAATCCTATCAAACATTCCAAGAAGATTTAACTCCAATTCTGCTCAAAGCTTTCCAAAAAATTGAAGAGGGAACACTCCCTAACTCATTCTATGAAACCAATGTCACCTCCATATCAAAGCCAGATAAAGATACCACAAGAAAAGAAAACTACAGAGCAGTATCTCTTATGACTATAGATGCAAAAAATTCTCAACAAAATACTAGCAAACCAAATCCAACAGCATATTAAAGGAATTATACACCATGATCAAGTGGAATTTATCCCTGGTATACAAGCTTGGTTCAACATAAGAAAGTCAATTAGTATAATACAACAAATTAACAGAATGAAAGAAAAAATGATCATCTCAATCAATGCAGAAAAGGTATTTGACAAAATACAGCATCTTTCTTGATAAAAACACTTAGAACACTAGGAATGGGGGGAGGGGAGGGAATGGAAAGGTTAGGCTTAAAATTGAAAGGGTTTCTATTTGGAATGATGGAAATGTTTTTGTAATGCATGGTGGTGATGGTAGCACTACATTGTGAACACAATTAACAGCACTGAGATACATATCCGAATATGATTAAAAAGGGAAATGTTAGATTGCATACATAACAGAATAAAAATTAAAAAAAAAAAATCCATGGAACTACAGTACGCAGTGAACCCTTAGTTAAACCATGGACTTTAATTAATAGTACAATTATAAAAATGTTCTATTATTAATTGAAACAAATGTTCCACAGCAACACAAGGTATTGGTGGTGGTGTGACATATGGGAAACCTGTATTTTATGCATGATTGTTTGTTCTGTAAACCCACAACTTCTCTAATAAAGGGGGGGAAGCAAAAAGCAACAAACATTGATCAAAATAGAGGAGTGCACAACTCTCTGTAAGGATAACTCAGAACTTTTTTTTTTTTAAAGAATTGTTCTTAGATTTTCAGACAAAATATAGTACTTTTTCTCCTTCCCCTAAAGTAACACTTGTGAAATCTTTACAGAAAGATTTATGCCAGAGACATTCTGGTATATTTTTATTTGGATACAGTTGACCTCCCTTTGATTACAGAGTTACATTGAAGGGACTAATAGCAAGAAGAGGAAAGAGGAGGAGGGAGGGAGGGGGAGGAGAAGGAGGAGAAGGAAAAAGGGAGAGAGAAAGCAAGCTAGAAAGCAAGCAAGCTGTACAGCTGTTTAACTGTAACATGAGCATCATCTTGCACAAACTTTAGAAAAAACTAAATGAAGAAAAGCTAATCCTTGTTTTTCAATTTTAGAAGATGAATACAGCTGGGTTATGTTTGTAAAGTCATATTAGAGGCATAGCAAGCTGCATTAATTCACCAGTTCATACTGGAGGATAGTAAGGTATATCTTGATGAATTTAGAAAGACACCGTATTTAATGCTGTTCTACCAACTATATGCAAACAAGATAAATGCTAATAAAGTCAAAATGAGCGGGACTCTTGTTTGACAAAGTAGAAGGAGGAACTGTAAAATTGGACCACTGTTTTCTTAAGATTAATTCCTTTACTTTTTCTTTTTTATAAACTAGTAAAATATGCTATTTATATTACAAAAGGCATCCAAATGTTAGGGAATTTATTTACCCAGAAGACTCTCTTTAAAAGACAAAATGAAACTTGACTGCTTCAGTGTTTTATCTTTTCTCCTCCTTTTCTATGACCTTCTTCAAGGCACTCCTCCATCATACTGATGAGCTTTTAATCATCTTTCATATAGCCACCACATTCTCTGAACTAAACATACTCTATTGTTAAAGATTACTACTATCCATAGAATGACTCTCCAAGCTATATTAGTGTCCTCATGGTAAAAATGTGTGTTTTTGTTTATTCTGCTTGTAAAAAGTCACATGAGTCCTGGAAGACTGTGGTAGGCAGAGGTCTGTTGCAACAGCAGCCTAGAATAAAGGGCACAGGCTAAAGGACATATTCATCGGGAAACTTTGGATAAGCTTAAGAAAGAGACAAAATACTGTGATAGACTCAAATGAATTGTTCTTGTATATCTTTTCTAATGAGTAAAGTGGGGTAATCGTTGTTTGAGAATGGCATTTTTGGAGACATTGAAAGAAAGCCAAGATGGCTGGGACACAGTCAACAAGACAGATAGTCACCTGAAGTTGAGAGGGTCTGACGATCAAATCACACCAGACTCTCATTTGTTATCCTAACAGCAATGAAAATCCATGGTTCATTTACTGGCCCACCTTTTATACTTAGCATTGCACCTAACAGAGTTTGCTAACAAAGGACTGGCAATGGCTACAGGCTTATTGATTGATTGACTGTCACTGACTAATTCTTCGTGCAAAGTCTTTATTGTCTGAAGAAGTTTAGTTCACTAAGAAAAAAACATATTTGATAGCCATCTCAATATAGAACATCTGTGTTCATTGTGTTAATTTTTTTCTTTACTCATTTGTTATTTAATTATCATGAAGTGCTCTTACATGGTACTCCACCAGACAGATGTGGTCCCTGACCTCATGGGCCTCATGTGAGAAATGGACAAAAAAAGTTAGCAAATAAATAAATTAAATAGCTACAAATTGTGACCCAAAATGCCATGAAGACATTAACCAGGGGTCTGTGAAGGAAAATAACAGGAAATTTACTAATTTTGATGTTCTTGGAAGAAAGTGATATTTATCAAGAACTGAAGGACAAGAAGGAGGAAAATGGGGTAAGACTCTTCTAGGTAAAGTAAAGCCCATGGAAACACCATGAAGCAGAAAAAGAACTTGGTGTATTTAGGGACTAAAAGAAAGTCAGTGTATCTGATACACAGTGAAAAAGGGTGAGAATCATAGGATGAAGGTGGAGAAGTAGGTGGTTTTAGCGGAAAACTGAATGGTGTTTGTAGGCGGTTTTAGTGGAAAATGGAATGGTGGTTGTAGTAAAATTCATACTTCAGGCAGTCTACTTTTTATCATCAGTTGAACGGTAAAACATTTGCTATGAATGGCAACCAATATCTAACCAGGGAACTAGATATACCAGGTTAAATGTTTTATCAAACATTATTTAGGGCCCTCCTTCTATAAACTATGATCTGCCACAGCCATGTTGAGCATATGTGGCAGCATGATGAAGAGGAGAAAACTGAATCCAGAATCAACTCAACAAATATTAACCAATGGGCAGACATAGGGGATAGAGTTGAATAAAACAAAATTCCTGGCCTCAAGGATTGCACAGTTTCTTGAAGGAGGGAGACTAACAAACTATTAAGAAATAAAATAATAGATGTTAAACAAGAGATGCAGAAAATCTTATGAGACAGGAGAGGCAAAACGTCCTAACTGCCTGTGGCTCTGCAAGGTTTACCCATTTAAAACCCAGGCCGGGTCCTGAAGGATGGGTGCAAGTTCAGTGGGCAGAAAGAGATGTTAAACACACTGTACCCTGGAAGAGCAGGAGAGTGAGTCTGCCAGTAGCTTGGCTTCACTAGAATGCCAGTAGGCAAAGGGTTGGAGAATATAGGACTAGAAAGTAAATAAACAGGAGAGAGAGCACAGATTTTTTTATTATATTTTTAGAAAATTTTCTGTGGGCAACCAAGAGCCTAAAGAGCACCATACCAGCACCAGAAGATCCTGTCATTGATGCTGACCTCACTAATTAATAGCTAAGAGACTCTAGGCAATAACATTAATAATGTTTACTGTTTATTGAATAGTTAATATGTGTCAGGGACTATGCTAAGATTTTTACCTGCATTCTCTCATGTTATCCTCAAATCAGCCCTGTGCCATGTGTCAGGTGCCATGACAAAGATACGTGTGGTCAGAGAGTTTAAGGAACTTTTTCCAAGTTGCACAGCCTTCATTTATACAACATGGATTATCATGTCTCCACACTCATAAAACGTAGATCATAATGTCTCATTGGCTGATTTCACAGCACAGTTGTGAAGATCCAAAAAAGATGATAAGCAGACTATGAGAGCCTGTAAAATCCTACCCAAGTGCTTGGTATAACTTACTAGGAAGTGGAGCGGAGGGCATAGGGGAGGAACAAAAGGGAACAGATCTTGTGGGGGCATCATAATGATGTAATAATGAAGACAAGGTCATCAGGGCCAACATATTTCCTTATTTGCTTGGTAGGGTTTATCAGAGAAACACAAAAATAGTTTGGAACCAATTGACACAGTACAGCTGTAAAATGTTTGCATTATGATGGCATGGCCTCTAAATACTCAATGTTGGTTTCATTTTCAATGCTTATTTTGATTTCATGAAGAGCCTAAGAGCACGAGGTGTTCTGATTATCTCTGCCTTAAGACCTGTGGGCCACATACACCGTGGACTATTAGATAGTAATTGACGATAGAGATGATGAAGTAAGATGGCAGAAAATGAAATGAAAAGGCAATTGTTTCTCATGACAGTATAGTTTGTATGGTCCTTTATAAAATATTCTGAACTCCAAGGTAGCAGAGATTCTGTGCAGGCAAGTAGTCTCTATGTTTTCTCTGACATATGCATTAAAAACAACCAAGGCATTTTTTAGTCTCCGATATTTCAGTTTGTCTGTTTTCTACCTTTCTTTGAAAAAATTAAGCATGGCCAGGTTTTTAAGCATAAATCCTAAGAAGATGTGGTATTAGAGCAGGCAAAGCAGAGCAGATTCCTGGTTACTCTTCAGTGCTTCATGGCATTCATAAGTAATCACATGTAGTCACAGGTGCTCAGTACATAAGTAAGTTTGCATGGGATGAAAGTATTCTGCATGAACCTATAGAGGGGTGTCTAGGTGTGCAGTTGCTCTCTGGCAAGATCCCAAATAGCTGAATTATAAATCCTTTGCAATCCCGGGGAAATAGTACTTTGTTAGTTGTTCGGTAAGTGCCTGGGAACAGCAAATGAGTGCTATGCTAAAGAAGTTAATCTAGGAAAGACCTTTTAAGCGCCAAAGAACTCATTGATGTAAGCAAAGGGTGGAAGAAAGCAACTTGTTGGGAGTACTGATGAAATGTCTCAACTGTTTCAAGGTTGGCAACTGTCCAGATGTACTTTGCCAAGCATTTTTCTTCATAACCTGTAACCTCGTGTATATTTTAATAAGAAATATGAGATGCATGTTTCTAATTCATTTACACTTAACTCATTAAAATTTAGTTTTGTAATAACTATCCAAGGCTTCCCAAGTCTTTAAAAATCATCTGAGTCTTTTATCTTTGAAGCAGAAAATTCACATTTTATCACCAATGGACGTAACTTTTCCCAGAAAATAAGAATTTGATTCTAAACTTTGTACTCAGGAAGTTCAAATTTATTTGATAGTCAGGAAACCTAACTCCCAAATTCTTCTGATCCTAAACAAAATATCTCTCAAAACTTCTAAGATAAAAAATACAGAAAAATAAAAAGGTATGTGGGTTTCCGTGGATGTCTTTCATTCATTTTCAGTGCATGTGTTAGAATCAACAGTATGCAAAAGAGCTTGCGGAGGAAATAAGATGTTACTCTGTTTTGTTCTGTTGTGTTTTGTTTTGACTCATTGCTCATGAAGGATGAGACTGAACTAAGCTGACTAATGCTATTTTATCAATGGGACCATCTCGAAAAGCCATCCTCGGAGATCTCAAATACAAACTTGACCCTTCCCACAGCTAACTACAACGAACAGCTGCCTGGGTCTTGTGTGCAGGAGGCAAAGGACCTTTGTGGAGGTCTGCATTCCTTCTGCCATCTCCTACTACATCCCCTTCAGGCCAAGAGCTTGGCTTGTATTCTTTGCTCTTCTTTTTGTTCCAAAGAGGAAATGCTGTTTATCTTGGCCAGTCACCTTGAATTCATTTAAAACCCCTAGGTATTCTCTTACTCTCTTACTGTCTCTCCTCTGCTTCATACCTCAACTCACTTTTACTCATGTTTAAGTAAGAAAATGTTTGCAAAGAGCAAACAGAGCTCTATCTTTCCCCTTGAAAGCCATTCCTCTCAGTGGAGGCAGTGCAGGGAGGAGATAAGGTCCTGGCCTCTGGAGGTTGAGGAACTGCCTTCAAGTCCTGACCCTGATACTTACTAATTGTGCAACCTCTGGTACAATAAATATTAGCTATATTATTATGGGAGGAAAATATAAACAAAATTATTATTATTCCCCATCCGCTGTCAATTATTAACCTTCTGTTGCAGTCTTATGCTAACGGTCCCTCAGAATCTGGTTCACCTTTTTTCAAACTTTTGAAAGATGTTTTCTCATATCTTTCTTTCTCTTGTCAATAAATGAAACTTTGCCCAGAAAATAAGAATTTGAGTCTATACTTTGTAGTTAGGAAGTTCAAATGTATTTGAAAGTCAAGAAACTAACTCTCAATTTTTTCCAATTCTATAATTTATTCTTCTTGAGTTTAATTATTCTTAAAAGTTAGTCCTAATCCCCGATATGCATTGCTTTGTTCCATGTTTGTACATGCAGACATATATGTACTTACACATTTTAAATCCAAGTCCACTGCAAGAGTCACATTCAGACTCACACTGATTTCTTTTTATATGTTCTCACCACAATAATTTGTGATTTTGTAATGCCCTTTCAGACTCTCTGGCAACATATTCATTCATTTAATTATTATTTATTGAGCATATACTATGTACCAAGAACTATGCCAGGCACAGAGGATACCATGGTGGCCAGCACAAAATTCCATCCTTGAAGGATCACACATTTTTGTGGAATAAGCTTTCATATTGTGTACTAAATATAGAGACTGTGTTAAAAGTAATGCAATGTAGATTTCTGTGATCAGATTTTCCATATGGATCTTTCCTCTCGACATTTCTGCCTTAAAACCTAGGGAATGCCAGTTATCTGACAATACGTAACCCGGCCTTCCTGGGTTATTACAAACTCTAAGATGATTATATTTTCCCAAAGATCTTGTCACTTCAACATCATCCACCAGTTGAAGAAGCTGCTAGCTTCTCTCATTTTCTTTTTCTTCTTCAAGATTATAGCAGGCAAGGGAAGCATTTATCAACTCTCTGCTATTAGCATCTGATAAGTTCTCGGGTGCACTCAGAAATTTATGTGTGTGGCTTTATCCCCTCTGTTAGAACTGAACTGAGAACTAGTCTTTGATAGCTTTAGAAAGCCTTGTATGTCGGCTAACATAGTTTATGCGTGGGAAAAGAGATCAGAGTTTCTACCGCAACAGATTCTTTCTCTCGAAGATTAGGTCACATTTTTACATAGCCTTTATATTATGTACTAAATATGGAAACTGTGTTGAAAGAAAAGTAAGGTAAGAAGAGGAATGTAAAATAATATCATGATTTTTGTGTTGGCAACTTTTAGTAACTGCAGTTTCTAATGGACTTTTAAGAATACCTACTTGAAGAATCCTAATTTATTACCAAAGACCATGTAAATCCTCTTTGAATGTGATAATCTAAAAATAAAGTTTTCCATTTTCCTAATTCTGGAGTCATGGGTTTTTTTTTGGCATATTTATTTCTTATATAGAATATATTAGCATAAATAAAATCACGTATTGGATAAGTTTACCTCTTCATTTTCTTTATGTTAAGCAGTAGATAAAACTGTTCAGTTTATAATGAAACTGATTCCTTTCTTTGGGCTCAGGAGGGTACAATAGAAGCTCTCCTGGGGAATTAAGAAAATACTTCCTCCAATCACCTCTTAAATTTAACCATCCCACTAGAGAAATATAGATTTGCAAGAATATTCTATATAAAGGGGGAAACCTGAGGAGGAAAGTATCAAATTTTCCCAAGGCAATGGTAGCCACAGAACAGATATTTCTGGCTTTTAATCTATGCTGACAAGTCACCCCCTTTAATGATTAATAAGGGTCAGTTCCATAGAAAACGTGTGCGGCAATTTTGACCTTGAAATGCATGCTCTGTTCACATAAAAAATGAGTAAGCAAACATAGGGATTATTCAATATTTAAATTGGATGGAAGAATGCTGGCTTTCTGATAAGTGAGGAATAAAAATGTATATGTAATTCTGGGAAAGGGGGAGTAAAACATTGTGGTATCTGTACTGATGCAAACGTATGTGCTTTCTCAGCCCACTATGTCTCCTTTCAACCCAACAATGTACTATGAACTTCAACCTACACAGGAAAAATAATATTCTTTATTTTTCTCTACTGGCAACCACACTGGGTACATGGACTAATAGAATCATAGAACCAGAAGAAAACTTAAGAGATCGTCTTATCTAGACTAACACCTACAGGAAAATATGTAACTAAACTCTTTCAAACAACTTCTTTTCTATTCTCTTTCTTGGAGATGTCCATAGCTAGAAATAAAAATTCCCTGGAAACTCATTCCAGCCTCTGATCCCAGGATACTCCATATAAATTTGCTCCCTTTTCCTCTAGTAATTCTCTATCACATATTATAATTTCTACATAGAATTTGTTATAGCTTGAATTGTATTATTTATTGTTCTTTTTTGTTGATAGTCTCCCCCAATAGCTGCAAACTCTAAGAAATCAGGAACCTTTCTGCCTTGCTCATTTCTCTAATAGTAATGAGCCCTTAGAAGGTAGTCACTAAAATATGTTGAATTTATGGAAAGAAGTTAATAAGTTTGGAAAGAGGGAAGAAAGATCAAAATGTTCTCCTACCTTATGTCTAACTGAAATACCTTCTGCTTTCAATTAAGCCTATCTCATGTTTTTCAGTCTATGATAGATAAGAGTAACAATGATACCACATTTTCCAACTAAAATATCTCCAAGTACTTGAAGAAACTCTTTAGGACAGCTGGCAGGTAATAAATCTTAACCTACCCTTAATTCCTTTTAGAAGAAACAAAAGTAAAAATATATAAATAAACAAGATAAAACAAAGCTTTAATTGATGATGACAGAGAACCATAAGTTATTGGCTCCAAAGAGTATGAAGTCTCACTGCTTGAAAGAGACCATGCTAAATAAGCAACAAGCTCAAATACAAAAAAAAAAAAAAAAAAAAAAAAAAGACAGGGAAATAATTAGACAAAGAAAATGGTGCTAAGGAGAATTTGACAGAGACAATGTGGTGGTGGCATGGAGCAGCTAAGTAAGTAAGATGTAAGTTCCAGGCAATGCTCTTGTTACCTGAACTGCCACTGACATATATCCTTCTGTTCTCCAATCCTTAGCTATCTAAATTCCACATTTTAGTTTTACAGAGTGAATAGCTTTGCAAGACCTGGATTCTTTCAAAAAGATATTTGATAGGTAATGTTGTTTATTAGAAAAATACCTTTACTTAGACTATTCCAGCCCAAGCAATAAGTGGAAATTTTCTCTCCCCAACATATGTGTTTATTGCTGAGTAAGAAGCAGGTCCAAGAATGATCATGGTTGAAAGAACATGACAAAGTTCAATTATCTGAAGCAGAAAAATGTCATAAATCTAAGCAATGAAATTTTCTCATTGACAACCAAGAAGTGCATTCGCCTCTTCGCTCCATATTTTCGTCTTTATGACAGGAATAGGAACATTTTGGAATACTTTTCTAAGGAAACATTTGAAAGATTTTAGTCTTGGCCTTTCATGTGTTGTACTCACTTGGTAAGAAAAATTATTTGTAAAATAGACATAGAGAAAATGAAGCATATTTCAATATTAAAATGGGCAGGCAACTTGAAAATCAAGTCCTTTGGCCTTGTATAAGTTACTGACAATTTCATTTATATGATCAAGGAGGTAATTAAAAGAAACATTTTTCTTTCAGAAAAAAAGTCCATGACCTGATTTGTGGGTACCATTTTTAAAAAACGCTATAAATTTGCAGCAACTTTTTTTTTTTTAAGTGTGTGTGTGTGGGAAGTCATAAAATTGCATATGGGAGACTTGATGCCAAAATTACATGTTCAAAATTTAAGGAGAAGAATATGATAGAGGCAGAATCATAGCAGGTAGGTTTTGATAATTCTAGGCCTGGCTTCGTATCGAGAAAATGGCAATATAGGTGAAATGGATGGGTGCAATGGATTGTGATTTGGTGGAGGTAATAATGAAAGCAAAGAAGGTAGAGGGGGAAGGGGAAAGAGTATCCAAAACCTTCCCTCCATACTCTTCCATGCTCTGTTAATTAATGAAAGAAATTTTAACCTAATGATTCATTTTGTTGGCTAGAGTTATTTCAAGGGTTACCAGCTTGTTATTCCTTCATTCATGCACCATATTTTTATTGACCCCTATGAAGCATACTCTACTGGGCTAGTTGTTAAGAATAAAATGGTGAACATTAACTTAACTTTACTTTTCCTTAGATTACAGTTTCTCTCCATGCTTATCTCACAAGCTGGTTTGGAGTTCAAATAATATGGTATGACATGTGAAGTGACATATAATAATATGTAATAATAATGGTATCATGGAAGTAGTTTTGGGAAGGAAAAATATTAGACTTGAACATTTCTTAGTAGTGTGAAAATGTGTTTTGTTATAGAATAACATAGAAAGAGTACCAGAACAGGCAAAGATGGGAATTATTGCTATCCCATTAAGAGAAGAAAATCAGACTAAAACTGGGAGTGGGGAAATACTGAACAAGAGGTTTCTTTTACAATTTTGTTCTGTGCAAACTCCCGATATCTTTGTATTCCTCTTCCCCGCCAGAACCTATAACATTTTTGAGTACATCATTTACAATCAGGTTTTAGCTTAGTGCTTCCCAAACTTCAGTCTTTCATTTATCAACTTCAGTTTTTGCCATATCCATTACAACTTTTATTAATATTTAACTGATTTATTAAATATCAAATGTTGAGTATGTAACTTAAAATGCACAGTTTAAATCATTCCCTTAGAAGGGAAACTAGGCATTTGCTATAATAAAGGTAGATAAAAGGTAAATAAGATTAAAACAAAATAACATTATTTAATTTTAGGTAAATGCCATCACCTAACCTAGGCCCTGAGCCTGAGGCCTGGCCTGCTTGCTCTTTGTTAAGGCTGATTAACAAGTGCTAAGGAAGTGTTACAGATATGCTAGCACCAAATTGAGAATTTTCTTTTGATACCATCAGAAGGCTGGAAACATATTGCAAAGGTATCAAAATGATTAATTTTCTTACTATGTGATACACTATTATTTAATGGTATTTCCTATGCCACCCCAAAATACCTTGTGGCGTCAATCCCATATAATGCAAAATCCCAGTATGACTGGTCTGAATTGCATGACTTTAGGTCTAATTATTCTTTATTCTTCTTATTTCTTTCCAACAGAATGATCAATGAATTCTACTACATAGTAGCAAAGCATTTCATAATTATTAATTGCTCTATATGTGGAATTCCCAACCTGTTGTTCTTTCCACTATGGGTATTGTGATTATTATTTAGGAGGTAGAATAACAGAGACTTTAAAAAGCTAAAGAATTCATTCCGACTAAGTTTCTGCTGTAGATGTTGGGGGAGGAGGCAAACCTCTAAGTATGCTAGCAATGTCTTGCACAAGAACACATAGTAAATTAGTGGCAGAACAAAATTATCTCTAGGGACTTGCTCTTTCGTCTCCTGACCAGAAGATCATACCCCTTGCTCACAGATAAGAAACCTCAAGCCTCAAACCAATGAAACATAACTTAGAGAATGGCCCCACAGGACTTACCTCCTGTTAGCATGAGGGCACATTTGCACATACAGTTGTCATTATCAGCATCTTTAGTGCTGAAATCAGCACCGTGTAAGATCAGGCTGCTCTGTTTTCCTGCTGTCCCAGTGTGACCCTTCAAATACAACCTGAAGTTAAAAAAAAAGAGAGAGAGAGAAAAAAAATTAAGCCACTGAAGAGAATAACAGAGCCCAGAAGACCAACTCATTGAATATATAACTTTTTCATCATTTTCTCACTTCTTTAAACTCAGTCCTTACAAAAAACTGCTATAAGATCCAAAGTCTCTGAAACAAAAGTCAAGAAGGAAGGAAGGAGAGAGGGAGGGAAGGAGGAAGGAAAGAGGGAGGGAGGAGGTAGGGAAGGAGAGAGGGAGGGAGGGAGGAGAGCAGTAAGAAGGAGGGAGGGAGGAAGGAGGGAGGGAAGAGAGAGGGAGGGAGGAAAAGAAAAGAAGAGTGCGGTAGATTGAATGTTCTTGATCTTAATCCACATTCCTATGGGTACGAACCCATTGTCAATAGGACCTCTGGAAGGTGCTATTTTTAGTTCAAGTGTGGCCCATCAGAATGAGGGAAGGTCTTAGTCCTCAGGCTTGGAGGCTGTCTAAAGCTGGAAGTCAGAGAAGGCCCCAGAGAGAAGATGGAAGTCAGTGGGAACTGAAAGAGCAGAAAGGAAAGGACGTCACCATGTGACAGGAGGCAGACATACAAGCCAAAGAACCCCGAGGATTTCCAGCAGGCAGCACCAGAACACTGCAGACTCCAGGAGAAAGCAAGCCGTGCCAATGCATTGATTTTGGACGTCTAGGCTTAAAACTGTGAGCCAATATATATCTGTTGTTTAAGACAAACTATTGTGCTTGCCATTACAGCCTGGAAAACAAAGACAGTGAGAGAAGGAAAGGGAGGTGGGACGGAAGGAAAAAAGAAGGGAAAGAAGGAATCCAAGTAACAAATAGGTAAATGTCTCTACAGCCTATATGCTTGGTGTTTATTTCACAATGCATGTGCAAACACATACAGCTCAGTGAAAATGCAGAGAACATGGGTTTATTTTATTTTTATAAGAAATAATCTCTAAATTAAGCTGCTTATCATCATGTCAGCATGGTAGAAGTCACTCAGTCAATATTTAACACTGATGATGTGCTCAACACTATAATTAGTAGCAATGCCAATAAGAAGTCTCATTAATTGAAGACCTGCTCTCACCAGACAAAAATTTCAAACAACATGCAAACTATTGCCCACAGCCCAATCTCACCTCCCTCCCTAGAGGGAAGGGAGGGATTTTTCCCTGCGCAAAGACCCAGTAGAGCTTATGATTTATACAAAGTACCATTCATCCCCTCTAAGTCTATAGACTTGCCCCTTCGGACATTCTTTTGCACTGGGAGACAGAGAAGACGTTTTATAAAAATAATTTCTTCTTAAAATTATTTTGAGAAATTTACCAGTGAGGGCAACTATGCTTCTGTGGAATCCCACAATTCTGGTAGCAACTATGTTGTCAAGGATAGATCCTCTGCACAGTTAAGGAGCTCTTTCTTTCTTAACAGCTATTAGTTAGCACAAAATCAATTATTTACTCAAAGCCAGCGATGAAAGATGGTTATTTGATTCAGGTAGACTAAGCGCTGGCCATTCATTTATGCAAGCACTTTTCTAATTAGGTAAGAAAACTTGTTTAATTTGAGGCCCAAATAGAATATTTAGATGGTTCTTTTGACTAATGGTCCTGGCTATTTTCTAAAATCCTCATGTATAATTAACTATCCGTGGGTTTTTCTATTCAGCCAATAATTTTTCCAAGTGGATCTTCATTTTACAACAGAAATGTCAATATACAGAAGGGCCAAAGTTGGCTTCGAATCTGACTATGATTAAAAGGAACCTGAAGTGTGAATCATTAGAGAGAATATGTCCCCTACAATAATATCATGGGAAATCTGGACATTTAATTCTTGTGTTCAGGCAGTACAGATGTATGTACTTGAAGAATGATGTGTTATGAGACAACAACAAAACCCTCCAGCCAGAGCAAAACATTTGCCTTAGGGAGAGAAACAAAGAAGTTGCAGAAGAACCAGTTAGATGTGACCAGAAAGGCAACCACAAAGTAGAATTGTGGTATTCATCCCTTTCAACCTAATTAGGGGGAAAAAATTATGAGTACCATTGCATGAATGACTATAAAGAAAATCAGCATTTAAAAACAGCAGTATCTTAAGGGAAAATGAAACGGATGCACACTGAAATTGGCCATGATTTTCTAGTCATCCTTGATGAAAATATAGTTACTTCTTCTCTTTCACTTTCAGAACTTTCAGAAAGTAGAAACACTAAATAATCATATTTCTTAAGGAAAGTAGGACAATAGTGACTTCTATAGGGAAGAACAGGCTTCTGAAATATGACCGTGGAACATTACAGTGATTAAATAACTTTTCTTTCTTTAAAATAGGCAGCCCCATCTCATAAATCCATTTTCTCATGAATTCTGTCAACTTAAGAGATTGCCACTCTCTTCACATTTTTACATTTTCACTGAAATGAGGGGGGCAAGAGTCTCTTTCATTATCCAAGGCAATGGGAGTTGTATGTATGACAAATTGAAGTTTGGCCTCAGCTCTTTTAAACAGTAGACAGACTCTCAGATATCTGAACTTTAAGGTCTTAGGTACTGACAAGCTGAGCAGATTTTTATTTTGCTCTGAGCTCTTTCCCCGCCACCATATGGAACTAGTTTGTCTTTCTCTCAATTACTTGAAGAAAATGCAAAATGACCCCTATGGTTTGTTTCAGAGCCCTGGTAGCAATGACTCAATCTGACAGAGTTTACCGACACTGCAGTGACTCTGGGAGGCTGCTCCAGACCTGTCTCTGCTTTTAAATCCCCCACCCCGTTGAAAACGCTGGACACCACACGGTCACCAAAGGGGGATGTTGTCGTGTGTCTTTCAGTGCTGAACTTAAATAAGACATCTATTAGCCTTCTATTGCTGAAAATAAAGACAGTATTTCTCTTGTCAATCTACCTAGAGAGAAGTCTAGTATAGACTTACAGCAAGAAAAAGGCTTTCGTTTGGAATTAAGAAGACTTCTTTGAAAGGTACACAAATAATTAGTAAGGGAAAACTTCAAAGATGGCTGACCTTCTCAAAAAGTTTTTGGGGGAGATTGGCTTTGGAGAGTGTGAAGGACATAGATTTTTGAAGAGGGATGAGGGGTATTTTTTGATAAAAGGAGTTGGAAATTAATAGCAAAACTAAGTTGTTGTGTTATCTAACATCAAAAAGAAGAAAGGAAATAAAAGATTTTCCATTAGTCATTTGTGTTGGGAGTGTCAAGTGAAAAACAATTAAGTTATTTAGAGATATTAAGCATTTAAAATAGGATATTTTCATTTCTTTTTTTTTCTTATTATTTCAATCTTAAATTCTTTGTTTTCACAAAATACCCTTTTTTGTTAAGTGTATACGGTTCAAATAATTAAATCTGCTATGATGAAAATTAATAAGACCAGAAGCCTTGAGATAAAGAGAAGAATATAAATTCATTTGAGCACAAGGGGAGGCTTGAGCTCTATGTTAAAACTTTGCTAATATATCATAGTAAAATTATCTCTAGCTGTGCTGGTTTGGATGTATTATGTCCCCCAAAACACCATTATTTTTGATGCAATCTTGTGTGGGCAGGCATATTAGTGTTGATTAGATTTTGGAATCCTTTGAGTGTTTCCATGGAGATGCACCCCACCCAACTGTGGGTGATGACTCTGATTGGATAATTTCCATGAAGATGTTACCACACCCATTCAGGGTGGGTCTAAATTAAATCACTGGAGCCATATACATGAGCTGACAAACAGAAGGAACTCCGTGCAGCTGTGAGTGACATTTTGAAGAGCAAATGAGAATGACATTTTGAAGAGGAGCTACAGCCAAGGGGACACTTTGAAGAATGCACAGGAGCAGAGAGAGGAACTATTTACAGAGACATTTTGGAGACAGTCTTTGAAAGCAGACTTTTGCTCTGGAGAAGCTAAGAGAGGACAAATGCCCCAAGAGCAACCGAGAGTGACATTTTGGAGAGAAGCTGAAGCCTAGAGAGGAACGTCCTGGGAGAAAGCCATTTTGAAACCAGAACTCTGGAGCAGACGCCAGTCATGTGCCTTCCCAGATAACAGAGGTTTTCCGGACACCACTGGCCATCCTCCAGTGAAGGTACCCTTTGTTGATGGACACTTTATGGCCTTAAGACTGTTACTTTGTAACCAAATAAACCCCCTTTATAAAAGCCAATCCATTTCTGGTGTTTTACATTCCGGCAGCATTAGCAAACTAGAACACTAGCCAAATAATATTTTCTATCCTAAAAATAATACCTGAGAGATGACATCCTTAGTTCAGGATGGTCCAAATGCATCTTGTGCTTATAAAGGACCAGAGCTTTCTCCATGTCTCTACAAGTCAAAAGTCAAGTACACTGACTGTGCACTTTAGTTGGATTGTATGGTATGTGAATTTATCTCAATAAAACTGCTTAACAACAACAACAAAAAACCATAGAATTGCACAACACAAAGAGTGAACCCTAGTGTAAACTATCAACTTTCATTAATAATGTAATTACAATAAATATTGGTTCATCAATTATAACAAATGTACGCTAATGCAAAATAAAATTTTAAAAAAGGTCAACCATCTTTCAAGACTAGCCCGAATGGTACATCATCCAGGAAACCTCCTCCCTTCTTTCTCCTTTGAACAGTCATTGCACAGATAAATTGTTTCTCTTGTGGCTCATCTCACTTTTTTGCCTATCGTGGTATAATTTATATGTTTGCCTTATCGTCCTCACCAGACAGTAAACTGCTAGTTAAGTTTTCACATCTTAGCCATCTTTGTAACCTCCATATAATATACAGGTAGCAAGCATTCAATAAATATTTATTGAGTCAATTATTTCAGTTAAGGTGTGGCCCACCTCAATCAGAATGGGTCTTCATTCTATTAATGGAGTCCTTTATAAATTGGGTGAAATTCAGACACACAGAGAGAAAGCCACAGAAATAAAGAAGCTGAAATCAACAGAACCCAGAAGACAAGGGAGAAACTAGGGGATGCTTCCATGAGCCTTGCCATGTGACAAGCTAAGGACCAAGAAGCACCAGCAGCCAACCCCAGAACACCAGTCTTTGGGAAGAAAGCATTGCCTTGATGACACCTTGATTTGGACTTTTTCCCTGCTGCAAACCATGAGCAAGTAAATTCCTATTGTTTAACACGATCCACCTCATGGTATTTGCTTGAGCAGCCAAGGAAACAAAAACAGCCTATAACAGACAATTTTATGCCAATAATCTACATTCATAGAAATAAATCTGTAAGTACATGGCTAAGTTCAAAGACTTACTTTTCAGTCTCAGAGGGCATGAGTAGGAGGATTAAACTAACAAATAATGTACAGTTTGACCAAACAAGAATAAAGGATATGATACAGATTTACAGATACCTAAAAAAAAGTTAAGATCAAGCAGATATAACTGGTTTGTTACACAATAAGTATGAATAAAAGAACTAACAAAGTCATTAACCAAAATTCTTTCTTTTTTCCTTCCTTTCCACCCAGTCCCTACCAAAACAAACCTTAGTTTCTAAAGGTTGGGACTGTGTCATGCTCCCAGAGGTGTAAGTCTCCCTGGTGATGTGGGATCTGACTCCTGGGAATGAGCCTGGACCTGGCATTGTGGGACTGAGAAAGTTTTGACCAAAGGGGTAAAAGAAATGAAAGAAAATAAAGTTTCAGTGGCTAAGAGATTTCAAATAGAGTTGAAAGGTCATTCTGGAGGTTTTTCTCATGCATTATATAAATATTCCTTTTTAGTTTCTAGTGTATTAGAATAACTAGAAGGAAATACCTGAAACTGTTGAACTGTAATACAGTAGACTGGATTCTTGATGATGACTGTATAACTATATAGCTTTTATTGTGTGTCTGTGTCATTGTGAAAACCTTGTGACTGATACTCCCTTTATACAGTGTATGGGTAGATGAGTAATAAAATAAAGACAAAAATAAATAAATAATGGGGGAGGGGATAAGGGGTATGGGATGTTGTGAGTATTCCTTATTATTTTTATTTTTTTCTTGGAGTAATGAAAATGTTCTAAAATTGATTGTGGTGATCAATGCCCAACTATATGATGATACTATGAGCCACTGATTGTATACTTTGGATGGATTATTTGGTCTGTGAATATATCTCAATAAAATTCCATTTTAAAAAAACAGAAAACAAGGAAACAGAAAAAAAAAAAGACTGTGTCATGTGTACTTATGTCTCAAGAAATAGTATACAATAACAGAACTTGGAGCTTACTTGTCTAGGTTTGCCCCTTGTTCTTGTCCTTTATGGTCCTCAGTTTCCTAATCTGTAAAATGACTAATAACAGTAATATCCTTCTAATAGTATTGTGGAGATCAAACGAGGCAATGCATCTAAAGCCCTTAAGAGACACTATCTCATACAGAGTTGGCACTCAGTGAAAATTAATAATAAGTCGAACAAAGAAACCAAACATCCCTAACCAGTATTCATAAAATTACACAGTAGCTCAGTGAACATGAGTTGTCTAAATTAATCAAGTATAAGCTTTTATGATCTCCATAGCTTTATATAAACATATTGAGAGTGATAAAAATAATAAGATGGAGATACAGATGATTAAGACATGCAAGTGGGCAATAAGCCAGAGAAATTAAGATTAAATGGACCAATCTACTCAAATCCATAAGGCCCTGTTCCTTTTGGGAGTTTTTCCCAACTTACATAGATCAAGCAGAATACAAATTACAAAGGACAAGAAACCAAAGAGTTGCTTTGCTCACTGACTACCTAGTTTAAGGCCTACATTATTTTGAACCCAGATGGCCTGAATAATGACCCTTTAATTCAAATGTTTATGCTTTCTAAATTAAAATTCCCATTTTTTTGAGAATCCTGTTTTTCTTACTACATATAGGGTCCTTTATTGGCTGACTCCAGTACATGTTGTACCCCCATCCCCTTTTCTTTACCCATAATTAATACTGGGTGAAAATCCTTGAAAAGATCACCCTTGCCAGTCTATCCTTTAATTTCCATTTCTACTTCCTGAGAGCTTCCATTATCACATTAATTCTTTAATTGGTGTCATTTGTTCTCAGATGGACTGAATCATTGGGGAAACAACAAAATTTGTGCATATTCACTTAACCATTATGCCAAGAAGATGGACCTTATCTTATTTGTTTCTTAAGCCTCCCATGTCCTGAGGTAGATGTGTTGTTTATCTTTGAACACATGTAGTGTAAGATGTGCAAGTGTGAAACACGTTTGCCATAGAGAGGGTCAAGGGAATTTTGCTATGATTAAGAAAGATAAATATCCGAAGTTGTAGAAAACCTCATCCCAAATAATGCGAAACTAGTTCCATTTATTCTTTAATTCTAATATGATCATTTTACATATTAGGTTTCATTATACATTACATAAATTGTACATTAATATTTTATCAATTTAAGTTTTGACAATTTATATGTTTTAATATCTCACTCTTGACTTACAAATGTAAGTATAATGTAGAACTTTGACAAAAATGAATTTGTCAACCACCCAAGTTTTCTCAAGCTCTTGACATAAGAAACACTATTACTAGTGACATGTTTCAAAATCTCAGTAAAACACAGCTCTCAATGTTTCCCAATGACATGAAGATTGCATATGTTCAAAACTCACGATAAATTCTTCCTCCAAGGAAAATAGCAAACCCACATACTATCTGGGGTGCCTTCGCATTGTGCTGAGAGAGATCACTCTATTCTGTACAGAACAGGAAAAAAAATTTTTTTCATGAAATCTGTAACAATAGAACCATTCTTCCCAAAGTTCAGAAATATGCACTGTAGTAATTCACTGTTTTAGTGCAAAATAAAATAAGCAGTTCTTTCCGTGTTCCTCCCCTTTTCTAAAAGTACATAAAAAATCTGAGTGCCAAAATGAATTGTGAGGCACTAAGATCCCTGTAAAAAATACAAACAGTCCCTTAAACATATTTCAATTCCCTTGGTATCACGTGTGCCTGATAAAGATTCAGTTTCAAGTGAGTGCCTCACTGACCTGACCCTCTTTTGGTGCCTAAAAGACTAAGCCAATGGCCATCTCAGGGAGTTAATGGCTTTTGCTTGTTACTAAAAATTAAGTCAGGACCTTGTAATACTTGCAATCAACCTTGCTGATATTTTAGTATAAACAAGCTCAAGGAAGGTAGATTTTCTTTTTAAAGAGCAGCAGGAAACTTTTTCCAACATCGCCTAGGGTAAGACAGAGAGAGTGGAAAGGGTGAGTAGGATGTTGAAAATCATTGAAAGGCATTGCCTGAGGTTTTTTGTAAAGAGGAAATACTTTCTCTTGTTGTACTTGGACAATATGTTGCTATAAGCTCTGCAAATAAAGACTCTAGAGTGCATAAGCAGATTCTTCTGTTGACCAAAATCACTAGTGTGCTTATTTCTCTTCACATTTAACTATAGGATAGAGTCCAAACTCCTTGGCATGGAATATATGGCCCTCCATTATCTGTAGCATACTGGACTCCTCCACAGGAGATGCTTGCAGTTGTCTAAATAAGCAGCCTATCTCCCCTTCTGTGTCTTTCCACATTGCTCCCTTTGGCTGTTATATCAAGACCTACCTCCTCCTGCAACCATTCTCCATACTTGAATATTGATTCATATTTACTAAATCACCAAGGATTTCCTCTGTGAAGCCTTTCCTGGTTCTCTTCAATCTCCTCCAACATAGACCAGTAGAATTGACCACTTTTCTTTGGTGTGTTATTATAGTCTAATTCCAAAAGTTCTTACGCAGTGACTGTGAGCATGGAGTTGAATCACACATAAATTGCAAGCAAAATTTTGTGTTTGTGTATTATTCTGGGGAGAAGATTAATAGCTCCATCAGATTTTTAAAAAGTCCATGATTTCTCAATCAAAAAAAAAAAAAGCCAAAATACACTGACTCTAATTGGTACCACTTTTAAGGCAATGGTACCATGTTTCTTTCCTTCTAAACACCAGGCCCATAAGGACAGCAAGCATGGTATCTCCTTTTAGTGTCACTAAAGTGTTATTTCTGCATTAGCATCACCTGGGTATAATTGGTAGAACTGAGGTATCTAGGATCAGAATCTCAGAATGTGAGGCAAACTCTACACTTTGAAGGAGCACCTTATTGATCTTATGTACTCTTAAATTTGGAAACAACTGGCATGCTGTTGTTCAAATAATAGCATCAGGGTAAATGTTTGCTGGCTGGCTGAATGGACAAACGAATGTGGGCTCTGATTTCAAAAGAATTATGACAACTTTTAAGAGCGTAATTTTAGTAGAGTTTTCTGGACGAAAGCAAAACCATACCCAGCTAAGAGAGAAATGAAATATTTGTAGATGTTGGACAACTGCATATTCAATAATTATTGTTTTTTAACAAACCACAAAAATATTGACAATTGTCACCATATCTTCTAGGTTAGGAACTGCTAAGGAAGAATATAATTTTCAAGTGTAATTCAAAGAACTCTAGGTGTACTTTAAAAGTCAGATTGTAATTAAGTGCAAACTATTTATTTAATCCTTTTATCTATTATTTTTGAGGCACAGTTCATTAAAATAATTATTTTTGTAACACAGTGATCACCAATGGTTTATATAATGATGAGTCAATTTTGATCTTCAGTTCTGGAAAGAGCTCTCTAGAATTGATCTTGAAAGTGTGTGATGGAAAGGAAGCTGTTTACTATTTTCAAACTAAAGAAAGTACAAGTCACGACCCTAAAATTCTTCACCCAGGTGCTTAGCCCAGTTTCTAACCTAACCAGGCAATACAATGTTTTCCACAGGAAATAAGCAGACCAGCTTAAACATTATGATATTAGCATATTTGTGATATTAGCATCAAAAAGACATACCTAAGCTCTCTGCAAACAATTGGCATGAAGTAAGTGCTCAAGTCACTGTAGCTGAAGTTAAAATTATGATGTTACTGTCAACACAGGGTTTTAATTGATTGTATAATGGCAATACTTACCATTAATGATACCTAGCATCATTATTTAACTGCTTTTGTGATGTTTATGGTTGAAATGGGTAAAGCCTCTTGTGAAAGAACTAAATCAACTAGAAAGAAAAAGCACTGCATAAGTTATTGTAAAAATTTCAGAATTTAAAAATTTTTACTGAAAAATATAACTAACATACTTTTGTGTTATTTATTAATCTTGCAGTTTCTCACCTGTAATGAGTCCTACACAATCAAAGTTTACTATCACCTAATGGGCGCTATCACAATTACAGGCACAGTACCTGGTCCTTGTAACTCACAAATTTTTTATTAGTGACAGCAACATAGGATCCTCTTCCACAATAAGTTGGCCTTGGGAAGAAGATCTGTTGTATGTCTATTTTATTAATATTTTATTTTATTTTATTTGTACTGCACAGTCCAGAAAATCTTACATATCATTTGCAAGTAAAGATAAAAACCAGATGATCCTGGAGTTGAATGGATCAGGGAAATGAATCTCATCCAAGCAACAATCCAAGAAACCAAAGGGCAGAGTACTTTATTTGAAAATCTCACATAGAAATTGTCATATGTCTCTAATTCTATACCATAAGCCTCTTCGTGCAGGAATCTTGACTTACTGGTATCTGAATCTTAAGCATCTAGATCAATAATTGCCATATAGTAGAGTTAGTCATGTTTGTTGAATGCACAAGAGAATATCTTTATGTGTCTTTCATGCATTTATTAGGAAGTACTTCATTTCTAGGCTCAGGCCAGGCATTGTGAAGAGATCCCTGTCCTCCTAGAGTGGCAGCCAAACAACAGGGAACAATTACAACCCAGTATGATAAGGACTGTAAAATGGTATGCACAGGACACAGCGGAAGAACGTAAAAGAGGCCCCTTATCCATTCTTAAAAATAAAGCTCTACAGATGGAGCTAAAACTTAAAAGTGCTTGCCAAGCAAGTCAGGCAAAGATTGTAAGCTGAAAGGATAGGAGTTTGAGTTCTGTGAAGTTTTCTTTTGCCCACAGAATCTGGTACAGTGCCTTGAACATTGATATTGCTCATATTAATGGACAGAGTGATCAAAATGTTTTGTGAAAAAAATTATTTGGGATGTGAGAAAAGACATTTCAGATGGGCTGCCTTCAGAGGCTGTTCTAGTTTGCTAATGCTGCCTTTTCGCAAACCACCAGAAATGGATCAGCTTTTATAAAGGGGTTTATTTGGTTACAAAGTTATAGTCTTAAGGCCATAAAGTGTCCAAGGTAAGTCATAACAACTGGGTACCTTCACTGGAGAATGGCCAATGGTGTCCAGAAAACCTGTTAACTGGGAAGGCATGTGTCTGGCGTCTGCTCCAGAGTTCTGGTTTCAAAATGGCTTTCTCCCAGGACGTTCCTCTCTAGGCTACAGTTCCTCAAAAATGTCACTCTTAGTTGCTCTTGGGGTGTTTTTCCTCTCGTAGCTTCTCCAGAGCAAAAGTCTGCTTTCAAAATGTCTCTGTGGCTCCACTCTCAACTCCTGTGCATTCTTCAAAGTGTCCCACTTGGTGTAGCAACTCGCTCCTTCTGTCTGAGCTTATACAGTGCTATAGTAAACTAATCAAGGCCCATGCTAAGTGGGTGGGGCCACACCTCCATGGAAATTATTCAATGAAAGATCTCACCCACAGTTGAGTGATCACATCTCCATGGAAACATCCTATCAAAAGTCTCCCACCCAATCAACACCAATAGTTTCCTGCCCACACAAGACTGCATCTAAGATAATGGCCTTTGGGGGGTACGTAATACATCCAAACTGGCACAGAAGCCATCACTGGTTGCCAGTCCTGGGTCTTCCTCATACCGTTAGTTGTCTGGCCCTCTTTTGCTCTCCCTATGCTTTAAGCAATATCTAACCACTTCGAGTTCCTCCAACAAGCCACGCTGCCTCTCATTTGTGAGCCCTCACATATGCTATTACCTCTTCCACCCCCAACCTTGAACTACTATCCAGCTAATTCCAATTTGCCATTTTAATGTCAACTTAGGCCACTTCTTGGAAGCTTCCCTTGACCCACAAAAATAGATTAGCTACTCCGTTCATGGCATACGGGTCTCTATCAATGAACTAACTACGTTCATGGCAAATTGCAATTGCCTGTTTGGCTATCCACTATCCACCCCACCTTCATCACCCATGTTATACCCACAGCTGAACACACATGTACACCACCATACTGAAATCTCTGTGGACATTTTATTCTTTCAGTAGCATATAAAAGATACATAACAAATACTTCTTTTGCTCAAGTTACAGCCTCCACAGTGGACGGCACTGGGAGGACCCACAGCAGTGGATCCAAGTAACATCTCTTCAGATTATTCCCTGGAGGCACTGCTAACTGATTCTAGTATTTCCCAACCTTTAAGTTTCCAGATGAGCAGTTGTCTGTATTCCAGTATTACTCATTCGGTAGCAAGAATCCTCTTTTGTTTTTATCAGCTTGGGAAATCCTAGGCCCTAGAGAACTGTCATAAATCTGCAATGAAGTCAAGAGGTTTTACTGATGCTTGGGGACCTGAAGAAGGTACAAGGTGTTGTGGCCTCTGATACCACCTGCACCTCTGAAGATCTGAAAAGTCTTCTACCTCTTGAGTGTTTCAATCCAGCCAAGGAGTCTAGATATAAATTTTGTCAAATAAAACAATTCCTTCTCTGTTTTTGGAAGTAATCACAACAAAAATCACATTCTATATAAAAGTAATATGTCCTCACTAAGTTGGAGGATTTATTTGAAAATATAAACAAAACCATTTAACACCTTGAGTTTGAAAACCTAGGCTAGAAATTCAACAGGATAGAAACTTCCAGGAATTTCCCTATATATATTTTTTCTACCTTGATCAGTACAGAGTAACAAATTTCCTCTTAGTATTTCAACACATCTGCTACTGGTTCCAGACAGACTTGTAGCTCAGAGAATAAGAGAAATGAGAAACATTTCACTGAAAAAAGCAAAGAAAGTTTTACAATACTTACCAAAACGCAGGGCTTAAATATACATGGGAGGCTCAAGAGAATTCTTTCCAAGCCATGCTAATTTGTTTTGTCCTCGAAATACATACAGGATATGGGAATACTTTAATGATAATAAAAAAATGGATTGTAGAATTGGAAAGAACTTCAGTCTTTCTTCCTCACTTCACTTGTAAGAATCTATAATTTGGAAAAGTGAAGAAACTTGCCCAGGGTCATTCAGAAAAGTAACTGAAGATTCAAGCCTGGAGTTCAGGTCTCTCAATTCCCAATACAAGGTTTAACCCATTATGTCAAATTGCTTCCCAATAAAGATCTCGGCCAGAAATAAACTTTATGCAAAAACATATTGAGTGGAAAAGTTAGTTTCTTTTTTTAAATGTGTCAATTTTGTTTCAGTCTATTCATCTAATCACATGGAATGATTTCCAGAACAAAGCTTTCTGATAGCTCATCAATTAATCGGTTCTAACCTAACTGTATCATTCTTCCCCAATAAATATATAAAGATATTAAAACATGAAGAATATGTGTAAGACATGCACTAATCTATAAATAAACATTATCATTCAGACTTAGCTAATACAAGTTTTCCATTGGTTTAAAGAAGGGCTATCCTTAAACTTGTCATTGTACTATCTGTGATAAATGATCTACTAATCAAGTTAATACCATAAAAAGATAAAAGAATAAACTTTAGTGAGCAAACTGTCCCCAAGATCTGAAAATTTCCACACTCAAAATCAATTTATCTAAATATAAAACTATGCCCCTCTGACTTAAGGCTGGAAATATTTTTTATAGTTTCCTTTCTGTTTCTATATTTGAACATAGCACAACTAAATTTATTTACAATGGGTAAATCATACTTTTTAAACATGCTCTTCAAATGTCTGAGGTACTATCAAGAGGAGGGAAATTGTACTATGTCCTCACATCCATTTTGACTAAAATAGACTAATTTTATGTGTTTTATATATTATGATCCTTTTTATGAATTTTCTTTGAGAGTATAATATTCCATTGCAAAAACCAAATCAAAACCTTAATCAGTGAATCAATCAGCACAATTAATAAAAGGGTAGACTGAATTTTTTTGCTTCCTGGTGTGACAAAATGCAAAGCACACAACATCATTTATCTGGTATTCTTGTCAAGAAGTTTTAATTTGAACCCAATCATGAAACTGATCAGGTAAATTCAGAAAGCAGGATCATTTGAGGAAAACTGGCCTTGACTATTAAAAACCGTCAATGGATAGGTGGGTGGTGGGACTATTATAGATTTTAAAAAGTGACTGAAGAGACATGACCACAAATGCAGTGAGTGAACCTGAGTTGAATCCAAATCCAAATAAATGCATTCATTAATTGCCAGTCAGCTGTAAAGGAGATTTTTGGAACAATGAAAGAAATTTCAATATAGAATATATAATTAGATTTTTATTGATCAATAATAAATTTCTTCGGTATGATAAAAATTTGAGTTCAATAATTCTGAAATACAGAAGGAAAAGGTAATTTGTCCAAGGCATAGCTGGACTGTACCACTGTCAATGTGGTTAATCTGGGAACTACGTTTCCCAGAATCCACTTCCTTGTATGGTTCCAGGTTAGAGTTGGACCCAAAAAAGACAATGTGTGAGATTTGAAAGTCAGAAGTGAAGCAATGGCCATATTATCAGATCATCAGATATGGTGATGTTCAGAGCCAAAGGTGCCTGGCTGTTTCCAGCTTGTCCTCTCTCCCACTCTGCTAAACGGTGACCCCAGATCCACCACCACATGCTTGGCTGTACAACCACAGATACGCAGAAGCAACAGCCTTCCACAGATCTCCCCACAAGCTCCTCCTTTGAGGTCCCACTCTGGTGCCTGGACTGGTGCTTGGTTTCTCAGATTTCCCTGCAATCTCCAGCTCATCCCTTATGGCAGGATTTCAGGCATGTGTTTTAGTGACCCTTTCTCTGATCCTCCAACAGATCTCTTTCAGATTTTCACCTCCCCAGCTCCCATCCCAAAACTGTGTATGGTCTAATTTGTATAACAAATCCCTTACTTCTATAATACTCTTCATGACTTTGTTTCCCTGACTGACCCCTGACTGATAGAACCATGTTGACCTTACTGGTGGAGAAGCCGGACTTCTTCACAACTTCCTCACTTTCTGATTCCTTTTCTGAATTCTTTCTTAGTAGACTGTGGCATCTCCTCAACCCCACAACTAGCCTGTTATTTTGTAAGCATTTGTTGTTTTGGTGGTGATTGTTTGCTTTCCTAACTCTCTGTATTGGGACTAGCAAACCTTTTGTAAGAAGTTTTTACTGGTCACTGTAACCCCTAAACTGATGGAAACTGTTACATATTTATTGGTGGATCAAAGCTTCATAATTTAACAAATAACTGAAAATCCATAAAAATAATTTATAAGGGAAGTTCTATTCTAGAAAATAATGTTTGGACTGCAAGGAGTTTTATAGATACTTGAATTTATAGGATGGAAAACTGAGAACCAGAGGGATAAGATAATGTCTCTAAGGACACCCATATTATTAAAGACAGAAATAGGATTAGGAAAAAACATATTCTATCTATTAGAATATGTGCCTTGAGTTTACATAATTAATTTTAGAAATTAACTGATGTACTGCCATTTGGGGGATGGCCATATGGGTGGGTAGTTATGTGATCAAAGTACAGATCCTGACTCCTGCTTGTATCAGTGCCTGTGACCTTGTGCAAAGTACTGTGCCTCAGTTTCCTCACATTGAAACAAAGTATCTGTTCCACAGTATGTATCCATCTAATATCAACTTAGGTATATATCTTGAATATTGATAAAAATGGTCCCTACACTCTGGAAGCTTTGAAATTAGTGGAGAAGGACAGAAAGACACACATACAGTTATTAATGACTTAGAATATGGATACCACATAGAATGCTACAGATCGATGGAAGGGCAGCATCCAATTTTGTCATGAGAGTGAGGGTGATGCATTTCCCTGGGAAATCAGTTAGGAAGCTTTATAGGGTGGAGCTCTTAGGATCAATTCCTGTGCTGGTTTGGAGCTGTCACACACCCCAGAAAGTTATGTTCTTTTATTCCAATCTTGTGGAGTGGGAACTTTGATTAGATTATTTCCATGGAGATGTGACCCTGCCCATTCAAGGTGGGTATAAATTAGATCACTGGAGTCCTTAAGAGAGCTGAGAGCTCACACAGACCCAGACGCTTGCAGATGCTGGGAGATGCAGACAGAAGGATGTTTGGAGATGCTAAGCTAAGAGATTAAGCCCAGTGTTTGCCCCAGAGAAGTGAAGAGAGAACTCCCAGATGCTTAGAGAGATACACTGCAGGAGAACTAAGCAGAGAGTTGAAAGAAGCTAAGACAGACAGAAGCCCAGAGATATTTTGGAGAAAGCCATTCTGAAATGCAACCCGGAAGCAAAGGACCAGCAGATGCCAGCCACGTGCCTTCCAGCTGACAGAGAAATTCCGGACGCCATCAACCTTCCTTCAGTGAAGGAATCCTCATGTTGATGCCTTAGTATGGACACTTTTATGGCCTTAGAACTGTAAATTTATAACCTAATAAATCTCCTTTGTAAAAGTCAATCCTTTTCTGGTATTCTGCCTAAAGGCAGCTCTAGCAAGCGAAACAAATCCTTTGGCAGAGTGAAGAAAGCAGGAGTTGGAAGAGGGAGAAGTTACGCTCAACTTCAGTCACAGTGAAGGCCTCAGTTAATGTCAAGAAGAACGCTGGGCTTAAGATGACTGTTCTGAATTGTCCCAAATCGAGGAAAGGGGGCTTTTCTACTGCCATGTTGATTAGTTATTGTTTGCAAGCTTCCTGCATGAAGGAGCAGTGACCCCTTCAGCCACAAGCAATGTCAGAAGAGGGGACTTTGGCTGCGAGCTTTCAGCCATCAACATCCCCAGAGACGGGGGAAGGAGGGCTTCAGTCCTGAAGGGGGGCAACTGGTTGGTGCATCACAGCAACTAGTACAGTGGGTATCAGTAAAGACTTCCTGGACTAAGGCAGAATCGTAAAGATTTAGATGTAGCCGTGAGACAAAGTAGGGTTTATCTATTTGGGGAAGAGTTATAGCATAAACAAAGGCATGGAGGACGTAGGGCAATGCAAATAGTCTCTGAAACATAATCCTGAGGGGGTGAGGCTGTGGAAAGAGTATGGTAGCAATAGCTAGAGGGGTAGGTAGAAGCCAGGTCATGAAATGTCTTTTAAGAGGCAGATTTTAACATGCAGATATTTGAATGCTGTTGAAATACATGAAGGATGGGAGAGACCAAGTCAGATTGTCTTTTAGAAAAACTATCCCAATAACAGTGTGAGAGATATATTTGAGAGCATCAAGGCTGGGGACAGGAAGGCCCTATAATAGTCTAGGTGTTAGATGACAAGAGTCTGGAAAATGCTACCTCTCTAGGAGAAGGATTTAATAATTTCACATCAATTGTTATTTAACATGATGTATTTATCACGACACTCTCGGATTATTGTTTTGTTCTTTATTTATATCCTCCTGGGTTCTATAGATTTTCTTTTCTCTCCAAGAAAAATTATTTGGAGTTTCCTTAGAGGATAAAAAGAAAATATGTGTGTTACACATATATTCCTAAGCTCATATATCTATTCACAACACTCACTTTTAATCAATATGTGTCTAGAGCATGAAAAAGGTTTTTTTAAACAAGAGTTTAAAAAAAAATCTATGAAGATAGAAAATTTAAGAAAAAAGAAAACTCTGTAGGTTTGTATAGGTTAGGGTGAAATAGTGACACATCCCAGAGTAATTTGGGCAGATAATAAAAAATATATTTACAGCCTCCCCCTCCCCAGCCCCGAGGATCTGGGGGAAGGTGCGGATGTGTTGGACATCCTCACCTGGACTGGTGTTGATGTTGTCACAAACATTGGGACTGGCGGTTTGATGTGCTGAGCCCTCGAGCATGGGACTTGCCCTTATGAAGCTCATTACCACAAAGGAGAGTCTAAAGTTGCATGTAATGGTGCCTAAGAGTCTCCCCCTGAGTACCTCTTTGTTGCTCAGATGTGGCCCTCTCTGTCTCTAACTGAGCCATCTCGACAGGTGAACTCGCTGCCCTCCCCCCTACGTGGGACCCGATTCCCAGGGGTGTAAATCTCCCTGGCAACGCAGAGTATGACTCCCGGGGATGAATGTGGACCTGGCATCGTGGGACTGAGAGTATCTTCTTGACCAAAAGGGGGATGCAAAATGAGACGAAATAGTTTCAGTGGCTGAGAGATTCCAAATGGAGTCGAGAGGTCACTCTGGTGGACATTCTTATGCACTATATAGATAACACCTCTTAGGCTTTAATGTATTGTAATAGCTAGAAGTAAATACCTGAAACTATCAAACTCCAACCCAGCAGTCTGGACTCCTGAAGACAATTATATAATAATGTAGATTACAAGGGGTGACAGTGTGATTGTGAAGACCTTGTGGATCACACCCCCTTTATCTAGTGTATGGATGAGTGGAGGAATGGGGATAAAAACTAAAGGACAAATGGGGTGGGATGGGGGGATGATTTGGGTGTTTTTTTTTCACTTTTATTTTTTATTCTTGTTCCGGTTCTTTCTGATGTAAGGAAAATGTTCAGAGATAGATTGTGGTGATGAACGCATAACTATGTTATCATACTGTGGACAGTGGATTGTATATCATGGATGATTGTATGGTGTGTGAATGTATTTCAATAAAACTGAATTTAATAAAAAAAAAAAAGAAAAAAGAAAAAAGAAAACTTTAAAGCAACTTCTGACTTCTGAATTTAATTTGAGAAGGAAAAAATATATAGAATTGTAAAAATGTAAAACAAAAACTCTTCATGAATTCCAAAGTTTAAAAATTTCACTTGGTAATTTAAATTGACCTTGGGGCAGGTCAATTGACCCAAGCCTCAGTTTCCTCATCTTTCAAATGTGTCTAATAATATCGCCTTCAGAAAGCCACTGTGAATGTTAGATGAGACTATATGAATGTTAGATTAGTACTTTTAATCAGTTATCAAAAAGAGGTGTCCTAATGCAGAGGGGAAGTGATGAGTGGAGGAAAACCACACAGAGGTTGTGCTGGACATCTGGAATTGTAACTTCAGGCCACGCGTGGAGTTACTAGGTCTGGAGAATCCCAGCTGGGCATGAGTGACAACACAGGGGGTGGCAGGAAAGTTACAAGGATTTAGTTTCCATTTTCAGGCTTGTTTCATTTTCTTTGACAGTGTGAATAACACCTTTTATATAGTGTGCTTACTTTAATCTAAGCTTTCATCAGAACAGGCATCATGATATAATGAGTTCTAACTTCTCTTTGGAAGACCACATGAATCCTATACCTAATCGCATGAGAAGGTGATGAACACAGGCTCATTTTCTGCTGGGTGCTGGCAGGACAGAGGTGCCAGAGCCACTAGTTCTATTAGGACAGCATGCCACAGTAGGAGTCAAATGTCCCATATTTCAATCTCTCTCGCTAATTGGGCAAAATACAGTGTATTGCTGGACCTCAGCTTTCTTCCCCCTAAAACCAGAGGTTTGGAATTAATTAATTTCCTTCTGGCTTTATAATTCTGATTCTCAAGGCTCACAAACCTCAAGAAAGAAAAAGGGGGATTCCAGAGTGCATGGCCCACCCTAGCTGAGAAGACTTATTTTTGGCCGTAGATACATATCAAATGGGAGTGTGAAGATACAGAATCACTCAGGCATGGAATAAAAAGGGAAATGCGCAAGGAAGGCGACAGGGGTCTCTAACCGGAGTAAGTGTGCCTTCTTCACGCAGATAGATGCCAGAACCTCTGATATCCATATCGTGCGCTGAAACCTGCTGCAGATGCCGACAACCCTCCTAAGTCTGATGAAATGCTCTCTATTCCCCTGACACTACCCCAACCCCACACACATACAACCACCTATGGAGAACTGAGAGAAATTTTGAAAAGAAACCAAAGCAAATTCTTCAGGAGGCTAGAAAAAGACTGTATTAATTATTTGCTAGCCCTATTGTCAGGCTGTCTGACATTCGCCAAGTTTCATATAGTTTCAAGTTTCAGGTCAAAACATTTATATAAGAGTCCCCCTGATGTTTTACAGTGGTTTTTCTTGTTATAAAACTCTCAAAAATTGACCTCCTTGGAAACATTTCTTCTTACACTCCATTGCATTTTATAAATGTCTCTTCTTTCGTTTCTTGAGTTGCCATTAAGTACACCCTCCCTCCCCATGAGGTCCTCAATTCTTTAGATCTATTTTTCAAAACTGTTGTGATGACATCATCACTCTTTGTCAGGAAAATGACTGTTATGTCTCAAAGGATCCAATCCCATACGTAAGCCATTAAAATAAAATGAGCTGTGCCCGTGAAAGAGATGCAGATTCAAACCCCTAAAAAATGGTATGACTTGAAGACAAATAATCTACAGAAACAGTTGAACTACAAGGTGATACCAAAGAGGCTGGAAAAAAAGTACAAGGCTTGGCTGCTACCATTGTATTATGCTTGAAGCATTGTGCCAACACGGTAAATGCACACAATCATGTTTCCAAGATGGATGCAGAGTGGTCACAATATTGACATTTAAAGATCATTGCAACCATAATTTGTTGATTACGAAACTGAGGTACACACAATTATTTTAAGAACCTATCATGTGCCAAGTCTTGCATTAGTGGGGAATGTCTGCCAATAGTTTAGTGACTTGGTAGTAACAAAGCTGGACTGTTGAGAAAAGAGACTTTGTTGATGATTGCTAAATCATCAGTGCTTAGTATTGCTCCTGGAACATAGAAGAAACACAGTAGGTGCTTGTGGAATGAATGTACCACACCACATTAGTGTCTTAGCTATGTTTTTATGGGTTTTTCAAGGGTGCAACATGCTCATTGAAAAAAAAAAAGACTTACAAATAAGCATTTGGTTTGTCTATTTTTACATCCACAGAGATCTATATCAATGCCATTGTTTAGATTTACTTTTGCCTTTTAAGTTATTTTAAAAAAACTTTAATTATACCTCACCTTTTAGGCAAGTCATCAAAAAATATATTATGCTTCTTTCTTTGGTCACCTTCAAGATATTTTGAAAACATAATTAAGAAATGTAAATAAAGTTGAAGAATTTGAAAATCTTTTAGTACAAGGCAGAGATTATTTTAAGCCACTGAATTTGGGTCATTTCTATGTGATTGGTTTCATATGTACGAATTCATTGTACCTTCGCAACATCAGTAATTATTATTATTATATGCTTGATTTAATTCACAATTCTGTAGAATTTGAGCTAATATCAAGACTGTTACTCAGTCAGTGAAAACTGAAATTTAAAACCTGTGAGAAGCCTTTGTAGGGTTTTTCCTATCTCTTTGGCTTAAGCATGGTCAAACAATCTAATTTTTATTTTGAAAGATGATTTTCATCATTTCATTTTTCACACTATTTTCCACTAAAAATATTAAGTGGTTATGGTAAAGATATTAGAGTACTACACTGAAACTTGACTTACCTATAGTTTTGCTTTTCATTTCCTATGTGGAATCTGTCATACTGTGAATAGGCTCGGTTTCCTTCCCAGTCCATTAACTCGATTCTTAGTGTATACTGCCTCTGACTGGTTATGGCAAAAATAAACTCATTCCCCAGCCAATATTCACCAGAGGGATTTCCGAAACCCTGGGAAAGAAGATAGGGATACAGTCGTTACTTTAGAGAGAAGCTCTTTCCATGATCAGCATTTAACCATTTTTTACATAATATTTTTAACCAAAAATGTATTTCTTTCACTTTTATACATTTTTTTTTCTTCAATTACTGACTTATTTCAATGCTTTTCTGCTATGTTTCCCTCTATGTAGGCTAAAGTCCAATTCTCATTATAGTAAACCCTCTGTTACTCAAATGCTCATAGATGACATGGTTTTGTATTAAATGAATATGTTTATTAGGTTTAACTAGAAAATACTTCTGAATTCATACCTTGTGTTGTAAAATTTATAAAATACCAGTTAACAGAATATTTTTAATGTAATTTAATTTTTTTTCAATCAGTACTACAAGGTGGTGTTGGACAAGTACATAACAATATTATTACTACTACTACTACTACTATTATTATTGGTATTAGAATTAGCATTATTCAGGAGTCCAATTATGCTCCAGTAATAATTTGCATAGGTTAGTAGACCCTTGAATTTTGCAGCTTTAAATTCTTATTTTTAAACATTAATAAGCAAATCTGCAAATTCTTGATTATAATCATTTACAATGGTTTAGCAGCATGGGTTTGAATTCTGAGGCAGAAGGTTGATATGCAAGCCTAATAAGTGAACGAAATGGCTGCTCTGCATCTAAATCTCAATATGGCTTTATTTATATCTTTACAACAATCCCAATTATGATTATTAAATATTCAAAATAGTTCCTTTGTGGGAAAAAAAACAAAACAAAGCAAGTGGTCCACAAAAGAAAGCCAACTCTTGGTGTTGGCAATGTTAGTGATAGGAAAATAAAGAACTCTTAAGAAACTGCTGGCATTTTAGATTTGGGACATTCACGATGGCCTCAAAAAGTATTCCTTGGGGATGCTTGAAATTTAGTGTAATTCTTGATCTAGATGTTTGTCTTATTTACCAGACTATGAGCTCCCTGATGACAGAGGCTAAGTTGTATTTGTGAATCTTCAAAGGCTAGTGAAGTGCTGGCATACATTGGACACTTCACATGTGTTTACTGAAGTTCAAAGAAAAAGGAAAAAAGGAAACAAAATATTTTAGTACTTTAATAAAGTCATATAGCACAAATACCATTCAGAGAGGTAACCATAAACCACAATTCTTGTTATAAGCAAATTTGTTGAGTCTCAGGGGAGTGTTTTTTAAATTGCCCAACTGAGGCATAATTACTGGGGTTCTGGCTCCACACTGGGGTTCCTGGCTTCACACTGAATCAGAATATCTGACAGCAATCTCATATCTCAGCATTTGAACAAGCCCCCAATTTGTCTTGTGCACATTAATATTTGAAAGGCACATCTCCAGTAATCACAGGTTATATTCTGATGTCAGAAAGAAAGAAAGAAAAAAAAAAACAACCTATGGTTAATTGAGGCTTCATTAATAAAAGTCGTGTTATCTTGATTCAGAAACCTTTTGCAAAGGCCTATACACTCTGAAGCAGTGACACAGGATATTGTGTTTGATTGAAATACAGAAAGCTGTTTATCCCCAATTCTGGCCTCAGAATGCTGCTGGGGCTGGAAATATTTTTTGGGTGACATCTGTGACTGGACACACATTGTACTCCAGCCTGGAATGGGTGGAATAGCCGAGATGGCAGCATAGAACTAAATGGAAATATCCTCATATAGATTGTGGTGATGAGTGCATAACAATATGATTATACCAGGAATTACTGATTATTTACAAAGGATGGATTGTATAGGGTGTGAATAAAACTGTTTAAAAAATAGAGGGATACAAGTGCTAGAGAAAATGTGGAGAGAAGTATGTACCCATTCCCTGTTGGTGGGGAAGTAGAACACTGCAGCCCATCTGGAATGCAGTGTGGTGGCTCCACAGGAAGCTAAGAATGGGGTTGCCATATGGTCTTGCAACACTGTTATTGGGTATATACTTGGAAGAACTGAGAGCAGGGACATGAACGGACATTTGCACACTGGTGTTTATGACGGCAGTATTGACGATTTTCAGTGGATGGAGGTGGCCTAAGGGTACATCCACTGATAAACGGAAAGGTAAACTGTGGTGTGTACATGCAATGGAATACTGAGCAATGGCAAGAAGGAATGAAGTTGTGAGGTATGCAACCAGGTGAATGGACCTTGAGGACAGTATGTTGAGTGAAATAAGCCAGAATCAAAAACACAAACATTATAATGCCTCACTAATATGGACTAACTACTATGTGCAAACTCTGAGAATTGAATCTGAGAGCACAGGTTATCAAGGTAAGGCTTATTATAAAGGTTCCTAGATTGTAAGCTCTTACAGCAGTCACATCCATTCATGAATTGTAATGGTTATTTCTAAACTCTGAGATGCTGAGCTGTTTGTGTATAATCTAGTCAGTCCCTGCAACTTCAGATATCTGTGTGACACCTGAGACTCACAGCCAGAGTTTCGCAGCTATAAATGTCAGCATCACTCAATAACAGCAACTGTTAAAAAAGCTGAAAATGAGATCAGACTTCAATTAGAGATATGAATGAAATGAACTTGTTTGGGACTAAGGTAAGTCAGACTAATGAGTAAAGGATGATATTGACTGTGTTTTAAGACTTCAACTTCTATATGAGAACAAAGGAACAGATGTTTATTTGGTGCAAAATCTGTATTTTCTGTAGCACACTATATAATTTAACTTGTATGTTTGGTTTATTCAAACACCATAATTACATGGAAGCTTGAATAGGGAGTGAGATATGATTGGCTTGTACAGGTTAGTGTGAAGCCCTGATACATCCCAGAGTAATTTGGGCAGAGAATAAAAAGTATTTGCAAAGCCCTCATGAGAGACTGGTGAAAAATGTAGTAATATTAAACTTCCCTACACAGGGAATGCCTGATATTCTTGAAAGCATTGGAGACTACCAGTTTTGTAGGCTGAACCCTTGATCTTGGGGCTTGCCTATTTATAATTTTGCCTAAGAGTCACCCCCAGAGAACCTCTTTTATTGCTCAGATGTGGTCTCTCTCTGTAAGCCCACTCAGCTGGTAAATTCACTGCCCTCCCCCCATGTGGGACATGACTCCAGGGGGTATAAATCTCCCAGCAATGTGGGACATGAGTCCCGGGGATGATCCTGGACCTGGCATTGTAGGATTGAGAAAGCCTTCTGAACTAAGAGGGAGAAGAGAAATGAAACAAAATGAAGTTTCAATGGCTGACAGATTTCAAAAGGATTCAAGAGGTCATTCTGGAGGTTATTCATATGCATTATATAGATATCTCTTTTTAGTTTTTAGTGCATTAGAATAGCTAGAAGGAAATACCTGAAACTGTTGAATTGCAACCCAGTATCCTTGATTCTTGAAGACAATCATATAACTGTATAGCTTACGTGGTGTAAACATGTGATTGTGAAAACCCTGTGGCTCATACTTCCTTTATCCAGTGTATGGAAAGATGAGTAGAAAAATAGGAACAAAAAGTAAATGAATAATGCGGGGGCGGGGGGTATGGGATGTTTTAGGCATTCTTTTTTACTTTTACTTTTGAAAATGTTCAAAAATTGATTGTGGTGATGAATGCACAACTGTATGATGATACTGGGAACAACTTCGGATGATTATATGCTATGTGAATATATCTCAATAAAATTGCATTTAAAAAAAAAGTCATGTTATCTAAATTAAGAAATATGAGGAAAATGCTAAAACAATTGTATCAGTCCTTATTTTCTCAACACAAGTGATAGACTTTGGGAAAGCTGATTCCTTTCATATTTAAATGCACATCAATTTTATAGAATGATAACTACAATAGAAGTTCTCTTAAGTGCTTTCTCCTCTAACCGACATATTAAATACACTTGTATACTACTTCCTCCTTGCTAATTGAGTTGTATGCTTACCAAAGACAAGTTGTGTGTGCTCACAAACCTGTTTATGCCATATGTGCTACTGTAATGGTAGTATTTTTAACATGTTATGTAAATAAGTTAAATATTAATAGGGAAATGGTGTTTTCTTAATAAAACCTAATTCTAATGTTTAGATTTGCTCAATAAAAGCAATAACAAAAATGCTTTTGAATCAGGTGTTATTGAGACAACTCTAAAAGACTTGGAAAAATGATAAAAACACTAGAAGATTCTTCAATTAGATTGCTTTCAATATCTTTAAGTGCTTGCACTATTTTAAAGAAACTGAACCTAGAAACTGAATGCGTTTCACTATGGGAAAGGTTTATCTAAGAACCACTGACCCAGAATCCCAGGTCTTGGCCCTATATCACAAAATGGGTAAATGAATGCATTAAAGTTAAAATGAAATGTATTGATATAGGTAGGCATACATTAAAAATCATTCCCCAATTTAATTTTGTTTGTTGGTTTACTGAACACCCTTGGTCCAGACTGCACTGGACACTTACTCCCTTCAAGACCATTCACCTATAGCTTAGAGCAAAACAGAAAGGACCCACTGAAGTTAATCCTCCAGGAGCTCCTTGCTTCTCCTTTCCTGAGATGCTTGAGTCACAATTTGCCCAAGTTCCATAGTGCCAGGGGGATATTAGAGCAATTAAGGATGCACTAACAGTTTTACACAGCCCCCTCCAACCGTGTAAGTTACAAAAAGGAAAAAGCATGCCTTCTCCAATGTACTTTTTCTCAGTTCAGGTATGTCAAAACTCTCCCATTAGCCACTTGGCAATTCCCACTTCTGTGTGGTCAGTAAGAAGGGATTCAGCAATTATAATAGATGTTAACAAGAGGGCTGAGAATGATGAAGTGTTAAGCTTTAGGTCATATTATTTCCCTGCTGTGGAAAGCACTGTATGGATAAAGCTCTCGGGCTTCCCCAGGGCCAAAGTACAGTGATCTCCAGCAAGCCTCAGAAACGGCTGAGTAGTAGTGCCATTTCTACCAAAGACTCCATCTCCATCTTGACATGCAGATAAGTACCTCCCCTTGAGTGGAGATAAATATCCCTTATTAAACAGTTTGCTTTGTTTCTGACTGAAAATAGAGGACTGAAAAGAAAGCAATGATATTTACTTTTAGAAATCAAACGTCTATTTCATGGGAGCAAAATGTTTGACTACAATGAATCAAAATGACTGTTAGAAAGATATTATAAGGAGGAAAGCTTCCAATGGCCAACAGCAGTGATATAGACACTAAATGTTTCACCATAAAGATGAAAAACAGGTGAAAGAAGGGGAAATGGGTTCCCACATTAGTTAGCTGCCTATTGGGTAGTTTATCAGGCATAAACACAGACTGGATGCATAGGAGCAAAGGCTTGGCTTAGATTAAATAATCTCTACCCCTTATTTCTTGCTCTGTCATGTATTTGCTGTGGAACCTTCTATGTTACTTCTGAGACAGTTTCCTCATCTGCAAAACGGGGATTAAAAATATAGCTTCCATACATTGTACTGTGAGAATAAAATGAGTTAATATACCTAAAGCACTTAGCTGAGTGCTGATACATAAAAAGCACTTAACAAAAATATAATTGTTGTTATTGTTATAATTAGAGGATATACCACAATACATAGTAATTTTCTGTGTATGTGTCTTTCTTCTAGGAGACTATGAGTTCTCTGAGGGTCAGCAGATTCTTTTCTATTTTGTATGCCAATATATACCATTATGCCTAAAACAATAAATAGTTGTTGAATTAATCAAATAATATTTTACCAAAGTGGGATTGGAATACACTGGCAAATTAACTACTTACATACAATCATCTGTTTTCAACCTCCCATCCACTGAATTACATAGTATTTTGTATTTTTTCAAGGATTTTCTTTTAGAAGGGTTTAGTAGTGGGTTTTGATGCTGACTTTCTGATATCCACACCACATCCAGTGACAAATTTTGGTCTATCATGGTAATCTTTTTCCCTCTGCACATGATTGCTTTAGGGATGGACATATGACCCAATCATGGTTAATGACACATAAAGGGGACATCCACTGGAAATATAACTCAGATCATAAGAGAGAAATCTTGAGGTGAGATGCCTTGCTTCCTCCTTCTGGATGTCATTGTGTTTAGCTGACCAGAAACTGCTGTTGCCATCTTGCCACAAATTTAAGGATGAAGACATCACACAAAGGTAGGCAGAGTCCAGAAATTTTCCAAGAAGCAGTGTGGTGCTTGATGCTAAATTATCTATTATTTTAATATCTACTAGATATTAAATTTTCTTATTTTGTAAGTCAATTGATTAAGGGTTTTCTGTTATTTGCCCCTAATAATAGGGAAGGCATTTTCATTTCATTGAAAATTTTCTTTTCAAATTAATTAACCTATAAATGACATGATATCTAGGTCATTCATTAAAGCAATCAACCATCATTCAAATGAAATAGTTGTAGTTTGCCAGTATAACAATGGTAAAGAGCATATTTTCACTAAAATAAAATACAAGGTTGCAAAGTTTATTTGCTCAAAAGGAGGTTTGCATAATTTTGGAAAGGGAACAGAAATAATCCAGGGTCTTGTCTTTATCTGAAAATTAATAAACATATACAGAAACAATTATTTAAAGGGCTTTCAGATGTGAGGGGCTAATGTTTTGAGAAGTTGAGTGTTATCTATACAAATAAGTATTACCATTTTAATCCAAGAAGTTAATTATTAAACAAGAAACTAAACCCAACTGGTTGCAGTTGGGGGTAAACCCATGGCATAAATGAAAGCACAGACTATCTTCTTATTCTTACCCCTGTTTCCTAATGCTAAAGAGAAACTGTCTCCTCTTAACTCTCTGGTGGTACTATTCTTTCTACGCTCTCTTTCGCTAGGACTCAAGAGTTCAAGACTCTAAAAAAAGAGTTTATTTTGGGGGCCTTAAACCCATCCTAATAAATCAGTAGTTCTCACAGTGGATTTCAATCAGAGTTGTGGAGCTTTTGAAAGCCATAATGTGACTTGGTTCCCCATGGAGACTCTGATGAGTATGTCTGCAGAAGGCTCGGAGATCTGTATGTTCACAAAGTCCCAGAGGTGAGTCTGCTGTGCACCAAAGGTGGAGAACCACAGAATTCTGATGTGGGATAGCTATTTTGAACACAAATGAGGAAACATAATACTATTCAGATCACATAATCTGAGTGGTACACAGAGAAGAGGCAGGTGTAAAAGCCTATCTTCACACAAAACTCCATATTAGGAGGCAAGTTCTGATTATGTCTTATAAACGTTTCCCAGAAAAACAAATTAATAATCATGCCTGAAATACAGAGATGGAAGATGCACTTCCATAAAGATAGTTTTATACATTAATGCACATACTAGTCTACTGCAGGTCTGTATTGTACCCCAATTAGCCTGTCACAGCCATAATAATAAAAATAAAAGCTTATGAAAAATTCTTGCCTGATACTGAAAAAGCAGTAAGTCCTTATTGAATGAATCAACAATGGTAATAACAATAGAATATTTACTTTTTCATGGATAAATCCAAGCATTCTATGCCATATCCTTTCACAAAACTACAATGCCTAGTGACCTCAATCACAATCATATGAAAGATTTTGATACCATTATTCAGACATATGTTAGTCTTATTTCTCCTTTAGTTCTTTAATAAAAAGAAAAGAAAAAAACCACTGGAATTTAACTTAAAATAATGTTGACTTAAAATTGGCCTTAAAGCCATATTTGACTCAAAACATGGATGCAGAGGAAAGACTGGTATTCATTAGTTTTTACCAAAACCTGCAGGAATGTTAAATTTTGGTTTATGTTTCTCCAAGTTACTAAAATAACTATCTCTGATACCTTATTTATTTGGTCTGCTCATACTCATAGGAAGTGTTGCCTTTTTATAGATGAAACAAAATTGAAGCCAGACATAGTTCATGCATCTTATGGATTTCATCTCTTTTCATACTAACGTTTAAAATAAACAATTAGTCAGGGTTACTGTGCTGCTGTTTTCTCAAGATAGTCTAATTCACAATCAAATTGTGAATCTCTTATAACTGCTGAGGTACTCAGCCCAAGAAAGATCAAAATAATTATTTACATCAACATTTTAAATTTCATATACATTTTTCTCCTTTTAATGGGAAGACGTGCTGTTAATTTTTTCTAGAAAGAACTCCCAGAAGGTATGGTGCCCAGACTGAAATATTTGTGTCAATAGGAAGCTCTGTTTATGGGGGTAATTGTTTTCAATACAAAGCCAGATTGTCTCCAGGGTATGAGTCATTGCCTACTATAAAGTTAGACCACTGGGGTCCTATTTGGAACTCCTAGCTTCATTGGGCTTTACATGTGAAAGCACTGCTAAGTGTTATTGCTGGAGGCCACTAAATGGTATCCTCACCATTTGAAGGAGTTAATGTAGTTCCCTAAGTGCCTCGTTAAAAAGCCCACTCCAAACTTTCTTCTTGGCAAACACATCTTTACAAATCCATAAACCAGATTCGGCGGAATCTCCTCAAGAGGAAGGTTAAAGGAAAGCAAAGCTCAGGTGAAACACTTTTGTAGGCTTAAAGCCAATGACAGAAATCCAATAAAAATTGTGAGCCTTCAACATGGGAAAAGGTTTTAAAATAATAATTATAATATATAATTTATCAATTGATAACCTTAAGACACTGTTCTGGAAAGCTTGTGAGGCAAGAGGCAGCCCACAGACATCAAACAATATGAAGAGAGGGAGAGGAAAGGCAGAAAGAAGTGGGGAATGAAACTATTTCTACACTCAGTGCCCAAGGAAGAAGTGTTGCATCTTAGTGTATATAATAATAGATTAGTCAAGATCTGGAAGGAAGAGGCGCATGCGAAGGGTCCTTGTTTTCCCAAAGGATGTACACCCTAAGCTGAAGGAGTGAGCAGCCAGTTTTTCCAACTCAGGGGACAGAAATGTGTGCGACTGATAAGAAACGGCATAAGGGATCTATGTCCGTTTTTGGTGGAGCCATGGTATTTTGTCTTCAGATAAAAGAACAGCTCTGGAGAAAACAACCAAAACACTTTGTGCCATGTGTTTTGGTGAATGTTACCAAGTGCTAACAAAAGATAAATTCTCTTATTTAAAAAATCTTTGGACTCATTTTTTGACAGAATGTTTCAGAATTTTGGAGTTTATCTCATTTCTGACCCTGTAGAATTGACATTCAGCTGATACATTTTTCAAATTTGAATGAAATATGACAGTCTTTCGAATTTAAGGAAAGGGGTAGAGGTAAACCCTATAAAAGCTACGATTAAAGAACAATTTCTGTCCCATTCCAATAATGAAAAAAGAATTGCTTTAAAATTTATACATATGGTAAATACTTAAAAGACAAGAATCAGTTCCATACTTCACATGGATGTCTTTCTTACTCAAAGTGCTTAGCTTGCCAAGGCAGCAGATGTTTACAGCTAATAATTCACCATTTGGGAAAGTCACCATGATGACAACTTTATACTCATATTTCTATTATCATTAATAATAACGTATCTCAGATATCTATAATTTGATTCTCAGATGATCTCTTCACATCTCACTTTAGTGGTGAAAATGATGTTAGGGTTGATCACAAAATTTTTCTGGCAGATTTAAGTAAAATCTTTGCACACTTCGATGTTTTAATCTTGGATAAAAATAACTACCATTTGTTGAAAACTCACCTGTGCCAAGTTCTTTACTGATATTGTTTCTAATCCTCACAACATCCCTATAAAGCAGGTGAGGTATTAATATGAAAAAAACCTGAGGTATGGGTTACGTAATCGGCCAAAGATCACTCCACTTGTAAATGGCAGAGTGAAGACTCATAATGTTAACACAGACCTAATTCAAGGCCCTCTTTCAGAACCTAGATTATCTTTTTTGCCATGTGCTCTTACAATCACGTAGGCAGAAAGAGGTCTTCGAGTCAGACCTAACTTTCCAATTCTCTATTATCATTCCTGAAAGGTGCTGATCCAGCTTCTACACAAGACTGTTTCCACAGAAGGGGGCTTTCCACTTATCAGCCAGCCCATTTCATGGTTAGACAGAATTAATCATTAGAGTTTTGTTCAGACTTGGCCAAATTTCGCTTCTCTGGAAGGATCCACTGTTCATTAATGAACCTAGGCATATACTAACTCTATTTTATGAAGAAACTGAAATTAGAGAGATTAACTTCTGCAAGACAGAACAGATGGTTGAAATAATCCTACAACATGGTTACTGCCTACAGCATTATCTACTAAAATCTGATAGAGTAATGAAAGAGCATCTCCATTTCTGGACTAATTCTTATTCATTTAAACCTGATGTTACTGAATGATTCTTGTCTTGATTTTTTTTTTTTTTAATATATAAATTGTCTCCTCAGAAGGCAAACAGAAAGGTGAAGAGAAGTCTATACTAGCCCTAGTTCTTTCTTATTATTCTTGTGGATAATCTGTAAAAACTTCAGTTGGTTGGCATCACAGTTCACCCATTAGTAGGTTCATAGTTGGTCGAACAATGGTAAACAAAGTGTTCAGTACGTCTGGGGTGGAGCATGAGATTCTGCATCTTTGATAAGCTACCAGATGATGTTAATACTGCTGGTAACTGAGCCACACCTTGAGTGGCACCTACATCAATTCAATTAATTAAAATAGCTATCAAACAGCTTTATGCCTAATTCTTGTTTGTTTGTTTGTTTGTTTTTCCAAGTTAAATAACCCCAACCATTCACCTGCTCCAGACATGCTTTCTGGATTTTTCCGATCCTTCTTGTAGCCAGTAGGTTAACTTCACTTGATTGTAAGCCTCCAGAATTGAAAGCATTTTTTTTTTTTTGATGTATCCAGACCATAGCAGAAACCAGTGAACTGTGCATTTTTGTGACTTAAATATTACTGTTATGTAGGCGGAGTACACTAGTCTTTGTTCTGTCATTTTTTTTTAGCTAACAACACAAAGTTAGCTCATAGTCAAATAAATCTCTCCTTCTTTCAAATACTCAGTTCTCAATCCACATTGTCACCTTTAACCTATATTCTCATAGTTAATCTTGTATATTTTTGATCTAGTGAAAGACTTTACACATACATTTGTTGAATTCTATCTTGTTGGCTTGAGTGTACCTCTCCAACTTGAATTTATGGTTTATTGAATGCATCAACATTCCAATTTTGTACAACTGCAAACTTTATACACCTGCTTCAGAGTACTTAACTAAGTATTTGACAGAAATCTGTAGAGGCAGAGACACCACTGGAGACCTCCCTTCATCTATTAAAACACTTTGTTTACTGTTGTTCGACCAACTATGAACCTACTAATGGGTGAACTGTGATGTCAACCAAACCAAGTTTTTACAGATTGTCCACAACAATAATAAGAAAGAACTTGGGCTAGTATAGACTTCTCTTCACCTTTCTGTTTGCCTTCTGAGGGGACAATTTATATATGAAAAAAAATCAAGACAAGAATTATTCAGTAACATTAGGTTTAAAAGAATAAGAATTAGTCCAGAAATGGAGATCCTCTTTCATTACTCAATAAGATTTTAGTAGATAATGCTGCAGGCAGTAACCATGTTGTAGGATTATTTCAACCATCTATTCTGTCTTGGAGAAGTTAATCTCTCTAATTTCAGTTTCTTTTTCAAATAGAGTTAGTATTAGGTAATGTATAGGTTTATTATTAAAATTACATATGAATTTATGTTCAGGACACTTATCACAGGATCTGGCACACATTAAGTATTAAAAAGGTTAGCAATGATGATGATGATGATGATGATGATGTCATCTATTGTTATTTAGAACCATGCTTCCCAGTTCATACCTTGTGCAGTCCTCTTGCCTTGAATCTGGGCTAGCCCTAAGATCAGCTTTCACCAGCAGAACTGACACTGTGCCATTTCTGGGTCTAAAAAATCTTTAAAAGACCTGGAAGCTTCTGCTTTTGGGCTTGGGGGATATCAGCTTCCATGAAGAAGTCTGACTATCCTGAATCATCCTACTATGAGAAACTCAACCTAGCCATGTAGAAAGGGCACATGGATAAGCTCCAAATGGACAGCTAGCGATGACTAGCCAGCCATGTGACTGAGGCTAATTTTGTGCCCTCTGCAACACAACCCACAGCCCTGAACAACACTCTCATCCTGGCTCCTATACCTTGGCCTGGATCTGAGTTCTAGCTCTCCCCACCTCCACTCAACTAGGAACAAAGCCCAGTTCAGTCATACACTTTTTTTATTCTGATGTAAACTTGGAAACAATTTACTGAAAGGATTGATGACTGTTGTGTGTCTAACAAAAATGATATCACTAATGTAAGTATCATTTTATTTTTAAAATAACTCAAAATTGCCTAAAATTACAAGGGTTTATCATAGTATGGTGAAGATAACCCCGTAATAGAACACCAAAAAATTACTGTAAATTCTTCCATCTTACCATTTTATATTCTTTCCAGCCTCTTTGGAAATCTAGACTTCCATCTTCACGATGTTGTATTACAGTCCAACCTCCTCCATTAAGATCCATATTGCAAAATACCTGTCAGAAAAAGAAAAAGTCAAGTGAAAATTATGTCTGTTTTAAAGAATGTGAATCAGATATGTTTCAAAAGAGAACTATATTAGGAGGTCTATAGATAAAAAGAATAAAAATTACTATGGTGGAAAATGTTAACTTAGAAATAACAAGCAAGATATCTTTCTGATGATTCATATTTGAGTTATTTCTGATTAAATTTAATCAACTGTCTATAAATTATTAATAAAATTTAAATCAGTTAGCTGAAAATTAATAGTCTCAATTTCAGACTATGAAACACTTCTAAAAATCTTAGGAAAAAAATCTCAGTCTGCAGTGGAAATAGGCAATTGTGTATGTTCAATTAAAAAAACAAAAAACTCTTAAGTTCTCCAAAATTGCAGGCCATTTTATTGCCAAAACATAAGATTTGGAATTTTTAAATCTTTAATTAATTGAAATGGTAATATAAGAAAAAAAAAGGGGGGGGGATTGGTAAAATAGCATTTAAAAATAGCATATATAGCTACTCCACATTTCATTGCATATTAACTCCTATACACTTACATATCACAATAGTTATTCTTGATAGTTTAATATTACATTAGAGGCAAAATTTGGTCCTCATATGGAGAATGCATTACTTGCTTGATTTTTGTCATGGACAATAAGAGAAGAATATGACATGCTACATTACTTTTGAATGTGACAAGAATTTCATTCCCATGTGGAAAAGTTATCCAAATCTTTCAAAGACTTATGCTTATTTCAATTATTCTAAGTACAATAGTATTTATTTAGAGATTGACTCATTTCCCCCAGAGTCCGCCCAAGGAGAGAAAGATATCTGTAATGGGATTATCTGTGGAGAACAATCACTGGAATTGATGTAACATGAGTGTGGCAGCATGATTATTTCAGGGCCTGGTTGTGGGGAAGACCATTCCCCTGGCAAATGAATACTAAGACATTTTGGAGGCTGGCTAAAGGTGCAGGAATGAGGCAACAACACTAGGCAGGCTGTGTGGGCAAAGAGCTCAACTGCGATTAAAGGAAAAACCTCAAGCATTTTCCCTGAGGCATTAAATTTGGAGCACAAATGGCTAAAGGGTATGAAAACAATAGCAAGAACTGTCATTCAAAGGACAAATTATCCATGTACTTCCTCAGAGTGAAAAGAACTAAGAGATACATGGATGTTTGTGAGCATATAACATAGATCAAATGTTCTCCCGAGGGCTCGCTGTCTAATTTGACAACAGCCACCCACAATTACGTCTTCATCATCCCTAGGAACTGCCCTATCTCCAAGATTATAAACTTGAAATTCCCCTCCCTGTCTCAAGCTGTTGCCTCTCTTAACCCTTAGCCCTTCTGTACCTGCTCTTTGTCGTCAACATAATCTCTAGCTAGTCTTTGGTCCTCCTTATTTCTAATTTTCACTTATTTTTTTCACTCAACAAGTATTTTCATCACCTATTCTGCATTACAACTGGGGATATTAGGATGAATAAGCTATGGATCATGTCCTCAAAAAGCCTGAAGGTTTCAATAGTTACTGTTCCTATAGGATTGAAGAGACGTAGGAGTCCACAATTTTCAACACAGGTGAGTGGAAGCACAGTAGACACTGATCTAAATGAAAAATTTAAGAAAGAGAACTAACACGTGAAAGAAGAAAATGGCCATGGTTTTGGATACTGAGAATTTGAAGTGGGACAGACACTCAAAGGGGGGTACTTACTGAGCAGTTAGAGATGACCTATTGGAGGTAGGCCAAGGAGAAGAATATGGATAAAGAAATGGAAAATAAGAAAAGAAGAGCCATAAACAATGGCATGCTCGTTAAGTCCCAGATAATTTAAATACTTTATATGCATTTTCTAATGTAATCTCACGACATCCCTACAATGTAGGTATGTTATTATTGCCATTTTACAGATGAAAAACTGAGGCTTAGAGTATTTCAGTAACTGATCAATGGTCATACTTATAATAAGTATTGGATCTGGGATTTTAATTCCATATGCTTAATTCCAAATTATTGGATATAATCTTCTTGAAATCAGTAATTGAGAACATGAATATGGATGCAAAATTTAAAGAAGAAAAAAAGTGTAAATAGCTGTGATGTGTATATGTATGGTCGGTGATGGGCTCCAAGAATGGGCTTTGGTGAACAACTGATAGGGATAAAATTCATCAGAATCCATTATTGGGGCAAGGTCCTTGTTTTGTTTGCTGCTGTCCCCGGTGCCTAGAGCAGTGCCTAGTCTACAGTAGATACTAAATAGTTATTTGCTGAATGAGTCGAGATACAATAAAGAAAGATAAAGGAGGTAAAGGAGGTAAACTAAAATAATGGAGTACAAGGAAATCTGAGGATGGATTTTGAGGTGGGGAGGGGATCAATTTAATCAAATATTTCAAGTCAAGGTCAATAAAGATTAAGAAAATACATTCTTAAATTCAAAAAGCAGGAGCCATTAGGGACCCTGGGAGAGGAGTTACTAGATTGCTGTAGGAATAAAATCCAGATGGCACAGCCTTAAAAGGAAGTATGTGGTGTATCAAGAAAAGTGGCCAAAGTGGAACATTTAAGGGTGAAATTTAAATCAGGGTAAGGGAAAGTAAAAATGTCAAGAAAACATTTTGTTGTGGGAGACTAATGTCACTCACTTATCAATTTTACTCTGCTTTGGCCAGTTAATCCATATCTTTATTTCTAGTAGACATTGATTGACTCTAAGTTCACCAAACTGTATTTGCAAAGATATAAAGTCTACTTGCACATTACTCAGGGAAAGGAATCACTAAATTTACAAAGTGTGGAGGAAACTATGATGCACAGGTTTTATGTTTTTATAATTACTATTATGTTTTTTATTAAAATTCTGTGCACTTAAAGTTTTAAAGTCACTCAAAAATTTTTTTAAAAGACAAAGTTCCTTTTAAAGAGAGGCATCCAATGACTTGTAAATGTTAAGTGCTGAGAATACGTCTTAAGTGGAAACCCAGAGAAGTCAGAGCTTCAGGGTGATGGAAGATTACTGGGCAGGCAGATTACTGGGTTGGAAGCTAAGGCAGAGAGAAATTAGGGTGCTTGACACATGCTCCACACTTCTTATTAGGACTCGATGACAGCTACCATTTGTGGAACACAGATACGATAAGGCTGAATGGTGTGTTGGTTAGAGTCACGGACTTACCTGGATTCAAATCCAACCTATGTTTTCTACCTCTTAAGGTTCTTACAAAGATTGAATGAATTAATGCAAGTAGAGTTTTAGATCAGTGACCAGGTATATAATAAGTGTCGTCATTACTTTGAGGCAATGATTTATTCAACAACACTGTGATGGAGGTACTATAATTCCTATATTATAAATTAATAAATTGAGGTTTAGAATGGTGAGCCATGTTCACACAGACAGTAAATGGCCAAATCAGGAGTGGCACTCTTTCTGACCCTTAACTTTATACTGATGGAGAGAGGCTGGGTAAGTGTTTATCAAAGCTCATTTGAACTAAACCTAAACCTAGAAGTTTAGTTCAAAATCAACTGAATAGTGTAAGTGGTAGAGAAGAACCTAATATGCAATGTATTTTATGCTCAGTATTTATAGATTTATTACCATTGATGATAACAAGAATTTGACTTTTAATCAAATCGGCTGTGAAATAATTAGTCCTGAATTTTTCAATAACCAGTGCCTTTAAAGAGATTTGGCTTAATAAGGAATCAAGTCATTTCACTAAATTATAACTATGTGCTTTATCATAATTCTCTAGTACTTTACAATGATTTTCTAATTCAACTCAATATCCAGTGGCCCAAATATGGAAGAAGCAAATTATAATAATAGAAAGAAAAATCATTTTGGCTTCTGGAAAATCAAATCACAAAATACTTTCTAAATGTCTGTTAAGCTTAAGTACTAAAATTGGGGAGCACATATCTATCTGTATGATGACTTCATATTTTTCAGAGTATCTTTTTCTCTTTCTATTATGATTTGTAGGCTATTTATCCCATTGCTGGTTAGGAATTTCAGCAAAATATAGTGAAAACAAAAATGGGCTACAGAATGAGGTAGGACTTGTGTTCAACTCCTGGTTGAGTCACCTACGGGCTGTATTAATGAAATAACTGCATGGAATGCTTTGCCTCTTCATCTCTTCTTTGAACTGTACAGAAGAGATAATATGCATTTATATCATGCACTATATACTTTATGTATTTAATATCTCAAAAATTTTATTATAGTTTACTATTTTCTAACATTGTGCTTAATTTATACTATTTATAATTTACTATGAATTATGTGGACTATATAAATCTAAACTGTGTAGAAGTTCAATAAATTTTCCTTTGATTACCATTACCAGCTCTAATTAATAATATTAGCATCACCCTTCTTTGAGCATTCTAGTTTCTATTTTATACATATTTACTTAAGAAGTTGAATTTACTCTGACAAAAAAAAACACACATGCACACACAAAACCTAACACTATTATTTCTAGTCAGGAGAAAAATAAAAATCTATACTTAACAGATTAAGGAAGCTCAAGAAAATAGATGATAGGTTTCAGAAAGATTTGAGACATGAAAGGACTTGAAAAGTTCATTTGCCAGTATTGTGTGGTCTGTGCTATCTGGCTGTGCCCTTCCTGTAGACAAGGGCCTCGTTACATTTACTATGCCTGTTGTGTTCATTGATCATATGACATGGACTCAACTCTATCCAAGAAAAATTGAACTGGCTCCTACTCCAGGCAAAGTCAAAGCTTCAAGCATTAAACACCTTTTAACATAATACAGAGCTTTAAACCCAAACAAAAAGGGGAAATTTGATTCACATCACTCTTATGAATTAATGCTCCATTCAAGTTGGAATGATTAGGTTTGGAGACATTAATTATTTTTCTATAAACTTAAATTAAAAATGCTCAACAGATTTGTTATTGTCCTTTTCCAAGAATTAGAGGAATTGTGAGTTCAGAAACAAATGTTTAATATTTTACAACAAGCTGAGATATGATCTAATGGTTTGTTTCTCTGCATGACACTAGGCTAGTTACAAGGCATTTGGTTTTAGAAAATTATGAAATGAAAGGAAAATTCCTGTTTCCTACTACCTTGTATTGAAGAGGATTCAGAAAAGAAAATAACCAAAGCCATTAAAATCATAAAAGTAAAAAATCCATTAAATATAACCTAATGTCCATTTTCTATCTGCTTGAAAAATTAAATCTGTCCTAGAAAACTGCCTTTGACTTCCACATTGCATTTTAAAAGATAACACTTTTCTAACTTTTGCAGACATTGCTTTTGGGGCATGTAACAATGTCAGTCACAACAATAACCGCATAACAATCTTGCTGTATTTACAACTCTTACTGCCTAAAAGATTAATATTTTTCTATTAAGTTTTTGTCAGTTGTCTTAAACAGCCCAATTTAATTGATTGGTCCACATCCCATATCATAGATATTCAACTTTATGCTTTTGTTTTTATATAGGCTTGCCTTAAGTCTCTTACCCTTGCTAAGAACTTCTGAAAGTGATACAATAAGCAAAGCCTTTCCTAAGCTTATCTGCTGATAGAACCAAATGTCTATGAAGTGCAGGCTACTTGGGAGGGCAGAGATCCTAAAGATACATTTTCTTTAACAGGATTGAGAGAATACAAATGATTCATATCAAAATGGGGTAGATGATGAGATGGAGGGGAATGGGGTCAATTATAATCAGAACATAAATCAATTTTACACTCACGCCTTTGTCACTTACATATCATATTTTCTGCTTCATGTGACAATAGGTTCATATTAAAAAATTATGAATGGCAAAACTTCAGTCATCACTAGTATAAATAATTATCCTGGTTAGCCTCTTCGTTAAAGTGGTGCAGTATGGAGCCAAATTTCTTGGATTCAAATCCTGCCTTCAATATTTGCTATGTGACTTGGGTAAATTACTTTTCTAAAACGAGGATAATGGGAGCACCTAACTCATAGGATTGTTGAAAAGAGTAAATTAGTAAGTATATCTAAAGTGCTTAGAATAGGACTTGGCAAACTGTAACTGCTCAATACTTTTGAGCTAATGCATTAATCAGCTTTAAATTACTTTGGGGAAGTTGGTACAATATTTGTTTTTACTAATGCCATGCTATGTGATTATAAATAAGGGATTTAAAACAAAATTTATTAGCTCAAAAAAGTGCAGATATGTCAGTCTAGAGTATTGATCTTCATAATAGAACAAATATCACTACCTATGAGAGAATACATGATCATAAAGGAGAAAGAATTCAGCAAGAGACCAAACACGTAAGTCTAAGAGAAGTGCAAAGTCTTACCCTCTTCAGCTCGGTCATCTTCCTCTCTTACCATACTCTGCCTCTATTCCTAATATAACTAAATCTAATGATAGTCCTTCTTCCTTCTGAAAAGCAGTGGGAGCCATTCTTTGGTGGTAAAATTTGCCTCTATCAAGCTTGTACTGATAGGACTGTTAACCTACTAAGGTTACTATTTTTTCCAAAGCCCAAATCTTAGACATTAAGTAGATATTTGACATTTCTAGATTTAATATTTTAAATTTCATTTATTCAGGAACAACCCTGAAGCTCCATGATATGCACAATCCATCATTTTGCTGAGGTACAAATTTAAATCAGGTCATCCTGACAAAACTGACCCAGGAACCAGCCACGGAACTAGAGAGTGCCCACTGCATCATTAGCATCACGAAACATTTTGAACACGAGTTGTGGTTATACATGAATCAACACTCATGGAATGATCAAAACTTTAGTTGTGGAAAATGGAAAACGGTGTCCCTCTGCCACCAGGAAAAGCCAAGTGGTAGGACTTGTGATGGAGTGAAAAGAAATCTAAGTGTGTGCATGTTTTCAATTTGAAAACTCTGAAATTACTTTGTTTTTGTTTTTATAGTCATAGAATCATTAGAAGCCCAAAAAAAGAGGGTGACTTTATATTTTTAGTAAGCTTTATTTTTTTACTGAAGTTATACTTTATGGCAGAATTGACAAAAATTTAGGGATTCTTTCAGATATAAGGTAGTATAGCTAAGTTAAGTGGTTTTTATTTTAGCTCCACCCTTCTCCCCTAGGACAGTTTCTGGCACACTTTATATGCTATGCATATGGTGTGTAAATGTGGGGGTGTGTATCCACATGCATGAGTATGCATGTGAATTGAATTGAATTTCAAATATGATTTTAGGGCATCAGCAAGAAAAGTAGCAAAGTTTCATGTTACTTGATCTGAGGGATCCCAAAAGTCCTCCCTACAGTAAGTTACCACTTCCCTTGTCATAGCCTAGTCACTGTGTCTTCACAGTTTTGTGGGTTTTTTTTTTTTTTTTTTTTTAATTCCATGGAGCACTTGCTTCAGTGAAACCTTGCACAGAAACTCAAAATGAAAAACAAGCCTCTTTGGTAGGTGGAAAATGTAGGTGTATCTAGACTGGGCCTGCTTCTTTCTTCTCTCCTGCACTTACTCTGTCCCTGGTCTCCACCCTACCTTACATTAGAACACTGACACCCTCTTTTTTAAAAGAAAATTTTAACCCAGCAATGGGCAAAACACATTGAGCTATTTTAAACCACCAATCCTTCTTGAAATCAGGAGAGAGAGGGCACTGATAGGAAGGGAACTAGAATTTGATCAGGGGACCTGAATTAGAATCCAGACTTCCCCTCTTGGCGATGACATGACATCCGGCAAACTGATCTACAAGATTCATTTTCTTCATCTATCAAAGGAGATTTACAATCAAAAATAGGTTAAGCTGACTGTATAGTTTACTGTGTAATAAACTGCATAGTTTACTTATTATATGCAAGTGTTGATAGTATCATCAACAGGTCATTTATTGATTCATTCCAACACATATTTATTGAGGACTTACTACGTACTAGACTTTGCTAGATTCCAAGAAATCAAAGACAAAAGCACAGTCCCTTCTTTGCAGAACGCTGACAGTGAGACAGTTGTGAAAAGTTGCTTGGGGGAATCATGGAAGGCCTTCCAAGGACATCTGCACAGGACCCAGATGGAATGTGGACAGAGAACAGGCAATTTAGTTGGGGCAGACAGAGGAAAGTTGTCCTTTGAAGTCTTGGGCATCTAGCTAGGGCTTCTGCATTTTGAGCAGGGTGCTTGCCTCTCATCCCACTCTCCTTGGATGTCTCACCTTGGGCTCCTGGTACACCTTGATTCAAACTGTTTGTCTCTTGCATTGCACTTCCACGTGTAGTTGTCTATCTCACCACTGCACCGGGAACTGACTGTTTTATATTTGTGTTTCTAGCCAGTGACTGGTGAATGACAGCCATTTCATATTTATGAGATGCATACGTAGATGGATGATTTAATGAATAAATGGACAGAGAGACTATAGAAAGGAGGTGAGACAGAAGAAAGGTAGTGTTTGCTTACTTCAAAGTTTACTTTGGGTGCTGTTCAACCCACTCTTTTAAGTAAATATGAAAAGAAACTCCTTTGAAGATTATGAGTGAAGATAGGATATGCTTCTCTCACGCAATAGAAGGAGTGGTTCTGTAAAGAGCAATATGTCTCCTTCTCCCTCCTCACAATATTTGGATTCTGGAGACGTGTCCCTGTGGGTTATCAGGACTTGGGAAGGTGGTTCCTAACTCTTCGTCATGCACTAAACATACGTGTGCTCCCAACACATTTTCTCTACAAGGCTAGCACTTACAAGCAATGGGGCATCCAAGGAATGAGCAGAGAAGAAATAGAAAACTGTGTGTGTGTCAAAAAGGAATGAGGAGATCTGGAGGCTGGAGGGATGATTGTGCAAGAGGATTTTCATATTTTAGAGAATTTCATTTTTTCTCTGAGTGTCTCTGGGAGAAAAGAGCTCAAGCAGATACATTTCCAATTTAACAAGCTCACAAATCAATCTGATCATTCAGCAATTCAACTAGGATATGCTTTACATCTTGTAAACAAATACCTCTGGTTTTACCTTTTTCTCTGTCATATTATTAACATAAATAGTGTAGATTCCACTTTTATTAAAACCAGCTTGATATACATCTGCACAGTCTCTAAATGGTTTCTCTTCCTCTCTCTTTCCTCCCTTTAGCAAAACTGCAAAAGAAAAAAAAAAGAAGATTGTAATATGTGAATAAGAATCTCAGTACCATTAGCACCCAAATGGGCTCCAGGCATGTCTATGCGTGTCTTCACTTTCTCCAGACAAATGTCAATATCGAATTTGCTGAAAAATCAATCGTAAAGGCAACAAGAGATTTTGAGATGACTTACAAAATTATAAAACTGAAGAAAAAAAGCTGTAGAGCACCTTCTAGTGGAATACTTCTTTGTAATTCATTTAATTTCTTTATTCTTGTTTTTCTGTTTATCTTTTCCGGATTATCATCTCAAGGGACAAATGGGCTGGTCATATGCTTCCCTTTGGTACCAATTAGGTCAATGTTTCCTGCAAATTTTCTAAAGGATTCTTAAATTTTAAAAATTAAAAAAATTTTTAAAGAATACCAAAGTACTTTTTAGAGGAGGGAGAGGCAGGGATAACAAATCCGAACATAAAGACAAAGAAACGTATTTAGCATTTAAAATGCTAAATGCATGTAGTACTGTTTTTCTGTTGTTTCAGACTGAATAGCTCCTAAAATCTTTTTTTCCCAAAAAAAACCCCAAACTTTCATAATAATGAGATTCGGCAAGTAGAAAAGTGTCTTTGACTCAATTTAACAACCTAACTGGAAACTAAAACTGAATTTTGGGTTTTATTTAATGCCCAGAAGATAAACCATCAGGCAGATGATATATCAATAAAAGCACAAACAAATGAATAAGACTTAGAAACTAAATTATATAGGGGAAGAGTCACAGCCAATGCAAGGAGAGTTGACACAAGTGAAGACAGGAAATTCAACAGTAGTAGGCACTGAGAAGAACCTTATTTTATTCACCAAGCTTTATCCATTAAGTTCTTAAATAATGAATCCAAAATTAAAAAAAAAACTATTTAACAGTTCTTATCAAAATACATGATACATTTATAAAATATTTATGTTTTAAAATTCTATAATACATATATTGTATTTTAGTAATGATTTCATTTAACACTTTTCTAGAAATGAGAATTAAATATATTTTATAATTTTGCCTTTAGGGTCTCCTGCTACTAATAAATATCTGTTTCATTCACTTTGACACATATTGGTATCTTTAAAATATCAAAGGTGAACTATGCATCAGTGCTTTTAAATTTATTTAAAGTCTAAAATGTTAGGCTGACAAACTGTAGATGCTTAATACTTACTAATTTATGGACAATTAAAAATAAGCAGTCCAATCTGTGGAAAAATGGCTTATCTCAATGTAAATATTTCAGTTTTCAAGATTGTTAAATTATGTTTTAAAAAATGAAGTATGCATGTCAGATATGTTGCCATAATTAAAAAAAAAAAAAAAAGCATCACAGTATCCAATAGCATCCAGGTATTCTATATAGCTCAGGTCTTTGCACTAACAATTTTGGTTACTTATATTAATAATTACATCTAAGCACCACCATTACAATTGCAATGTCAACACAGAAAAGAAAACTGAGGAATATTAAGGGTTCACATGACAGTGAAGACACAGTGCATGGACTAGATGATAATAGCAATTTAAAAATGAATATGTAACTGGTTACTCAAATACCATCTTTAATGTCATTGAGAATGTAAATGGATTATATAAAAGATTAACCTCAATGATGTTTCAAAGACATCAGTGCAATTCACATGTGCTTGCTTATTTTAACCTAAAGGGCTGTTATTTTTCTAAGGCAAAATCTTCCTAAATACCAAATACTTGATCTTTTCTTCCATTGAAAACATGAAAATAACTGAATTAGATGTCAAAAAAAAAGGGATGTAAAGAAAAACAAACTAAAATTTATGACTCCTTGAGAGAATGAGCAATACAGGAAAGTGTGATCAACAGGAACCCAACTTTAAACGTATTTTTCTTTTTTGGGTGAGAGATGGAGAAAGTCATTTATCTAAGGAGAAAATGCTTCTCTTGTTGAATAAACCACTTCCTGTCCTTCCTTATCTGGTTATGGAAGGAGACTGCATTCCCTTCCCACTTCACTGCCACCTCCGTCTCCCCTTTTTGTTTCCACTTCAGGAAGATGTGGGTGAAGAGACTGTTGGGTGGGAGGAGGGAAGCTATTTCACACGTATTTTCGATTAACAGAGAAGAAGGAGAAAAAGTTAAGTATTAACTTATTTTTCAGGAAACTAATTTTATATAAATGACATCCAAACCATGAATAGAAATCCTATACATGGAATATGGTTTGAGGATTCTATCATAACAGGTGCACGATGAGATTTTTGTTGTTTTGTTGTTATGGCAACATATCTGAGGTGGATAATTCATTTTCTGGAAACATAATGTGTTCTTTTTGGAAAATTCATTATTTCCACAAAGATTAGATTATTTTAAACTATTTAAATAGTAAATATTATGCTTAAAAGCTTAATCTAGTCTATAGTTTAGATTATTATGGCATTTAAAATCAATTTAATAGATCCACAACTTACCTTTGATATTCTTTGACACTATGATCTGATGAAGGCCCTTCTCCAAATAAGGGAAGCATGATCTTCAGGGCTTTTTTTTTTTTTTTTAATCTATAGAGTGGTGGGGTAATTGTAACGATCTCTGAAGCAGGTTTGTGAATTTGATAATACTGGGCAGAGTAACTGAAACATAGTACATACTCAAGAAATGGTAGTTGTTGTTGTGATAATAGCATTATGAGTAGCACCATTATAGTATTCTTCAAAGCCAGTCAGTTCCCATAAATGAAGCATTGGATGCTGCTGTCTTTCACCTTCACATCCAAATATTGTAGCAGGCTGGATCCAGAGCAGTTATAGTTGGCTGGTTATATGTAGGATTATTAACTGGCCTCTCCTTGTTGAAGTTGGCTAATTGGTTTATTTTAGTGGTTGATGAAATCAGATCATACCATCACTGTTTAAGTCTAAAAGCACGGGCAATGTAATCTTGGTATGTATTGTAAGATTTGCCTGAATAGTTAAGATTTCAACTTATTTCAGGTGGAGCGATACATGATGTATATACCAACCAGGGTCTTAATCTCATAACTTGAGTTTGCATATTGGATTATTTTCTTTGTTACATCCCAAGAGTTCTGAAATTAATGTCATGCTTTACATATTATAAAACTGAATACACAGTAAACATTTTAAAACAGAATGATAATAGCAAAGATGAATTTTCTCAATGTGACAAGTGTCAGAACTAATGATAGATTTTTTAAGAAGTCCTGAGATTCAGTATGATGGAAGGCAATGCCTGGAGTAACATGTGGTAACTGGCAAGAAAGAGGGACCTGGAGGCCGTGATGAAGGAGGTTGAAAGAAGAGTGAAACGGACAGGGCTGGGAGGAGACCCCTGCGGAACTGACAGAGGTCTTTATTTAGGTAAAAGTGGTTTAAACCTTTTGTAATAACCAACTGACTTAAAGGCATGGATTAATAAATGGACCTTTACATCGAAAAGTTCCTCCTTTGACCACAACTCTTACCTTTTACTCTCTTACTCTTTAATTCCTACTGAATTTATATTTCCTCTAATTGACAGTCTGCATTCCTGCCATTACTAGCAACCTCTTCTTAGCTTCTCTTTCCTTTCTTCCCACCCTTGATCTCAGGACCAGGCATTTAAGTTTGGTTCAGAGGTGTTCATGGTGGTCTTTATCCATTGTGCTTTCATGGAACAAACATGGGTAAATCCTGACCCTGGGAAGGGCATTTATTTGCTTTCTTGCCTTCTATTCCTAGATTTCCAAACCTTAAAGTGAGGCTATTTAATGCCATCTAAATGCTGTTTTCTAAGCTCAGTTGAACTCTCCACACTTCTTAGTCAAACGCTTGGTCATCCCTAGCAGATTTTCCATTATATTTCCTGTAAAGTCTATTTCAAACTTTTCACCTTTTTTTTCAAGACTAAATCTCACTTAGAATCTTCCCTCACTCTAAGATCTCATTTTGTATTTTACTATGAAGTTCAAGGCCATTTGATATGCATCCTCCACTCCCTTCCTCTATTCTACAGAAGTTACTGTTGCCTGTCTTTCCCTTGCCTCCTTCTGTGTCAACCTCTCCTCGTCCTGTTTCTACTTCTGGAACTGTCCTTTTTCTTTCACCATTATTGTCTCTCTTTCTCTCCTCACTTACCATATAGATGTTCACCAAGATTCCATTCTTGCCATTCTTGCCACCTATTCATTACACATTTACTTTTTTTTTTTTTTTTGCAAATCATCTTTCATGGCTTCAAGCCTCTACACAGAAGATTCATAAGATATATAAACATTTTTTAACACTTTACATGTATTCTGCAAAGATGAATGAGAGAAACTGAGCCTGGAAACAATGATTTTTGAATAATGTTACTCATTATTTACGGAGGCATAATATGGAAGTCACTACAGTGAAGGGGCACTTAGTGCAGTCTTCAGTTTCAGGAAGGGCTCCCTTGAGGAAATGGCAGCTGGGCTGGGGCTTAAAGAGTGAGAAGTGTTGGCCTCTCTCTTGATCTGCAGATCCATATTTCTACTTCTTTTTTGGGCCATTCCTATTGCTACACCAGCTTCAATGTGCTTAATGTCACCTAATCTTTCCTTCCAGATCCTATGTTCTCTATTTCTCTTACTGTTCCCACTATTCTTTGCCAATTATCACCAGTAAAAGTTAATGAAAGTCTCAATATGAGATTATTAGACTGAGGGTTTTTATTAAACTGGTCTCTCTTCCTTCTATTCCTTATTAGTCTGTTCATCCTATATTAATTAATGCAACAAATACTAACTGAACATCTGCTATGTGCAAGATTTTACCAAGGTACTGGAGACACAGATATGAGAAAAGCCTGATCCTGCATTCAATGTGATCACATTCTGATGGGAAAAAGGCTTATTATATTTCAAGCCAACTTAAACAGATAATTTATTGGATGATGTAATTAAGCAATTCAGGGTACAGTTTCAGGTAAGGCATGATGAGATTTAAAACAATGTGATTAAAAATCTGTTTCTTTATCTTTTTCTTGTCTCATTTCTTGTGAGCACGCTACCTGGTCACAAAATGACCAGCAAGCATCTTTTAGGGCTATAATGTTACAGGTTTAAATACAGCAGCAAAGAGAGAACATGCAGACATTTACTTCATAGGAGGGATACAGCTGATGCACTAGGGGAATGCAGGGTTCATAAACACCACCTACCAGGTGGACTTGGGGAGGGCTGCCCAGAAGAGATAACACCCGAGAGAATAAAACATGTAGGAAAGTTTGAGCTAAATTTTAAGAGCCTGGTCTGTCAACTCAAAGATTTCACCTACACCAATATCAGCAAATAAATCTAGAATGTCTTAGGAAGGAATCATTCATTATTCATTCGTTTCTTGTAGTCTTATCTGTACAACCAAATCTTTGTGATCTAAAGGAAAAGAATAGGACACAAGCAGGTGCATGATCTGTCTTTCATCAGCCAACATTCAGTTCCCAATAAGCAACCTGAGACCCCAACTCCAGCAGCTGTTTACTTTACTGTTTACTCCTGCAGGGCTCTTCCCAACCAATTACATCCTGATTGTGTATCCACCACCAGACCGACTTCAGAGAAAGATCATGAAAGCTGAGGCATGGGGTCATTTCAATTTAGAAGAACCCTCAAGAGAAAACTTCCTGGAATGTGGGTTTGGCAATTCTGAGGTTCAGCAACCCTAGCAGAGAATGCAGAAGCAATTAGTACTGCCAACAGAGACAAGGTAAAAAGACAAAGCCCTTGTTCCTACGCATTCCTAATAAGTTGCTTTTATAAAGGGATCGATTTTTCAAACATTTTTCTTAGTTCTTAAAAGTAGGTAATGACTCATATCTTTCCAGTATTTAGAAAACATCAGAATGTATGTGGATCAAGTGATTGAAGGATTACCTTTGTGGGACTTTTTGGGCCATCATTGTTAGGGAGATCATAGCACTAGGAATTGATCCTAAATCTGTAATTTCAACACAACAGGTCACTGAAGTTAACTGAGTATATGGCTGAGTAAAATGGTACATGTGACAAGGCAAAAACAAACAAGCAATTGATTAGATTTTGTACTCTTTAGCCAGGTATGTGGGCGTTTCACAGAAAGACCATTTTGAAGATACTCCTAGAATTCTAATTTATTTGAAGGACTTTTAGAAAAATTCATGAAAGAGGGTAATATCTTGCATTTCAAGGGTGCAGAAGAATTAAAAGTGTGAAAGCAGCCTAAGTTTTAAAATTTTGTGGGTGGGTGTAAGGATGAAAGATTCATCAATGATTTTATACATATATATACACATATGTATAATATACATAAACAAATAAAAGCTTTAGACTTCTTAATAGAAATTTTCAAGGTTGATATTTCATCTTATAAAACGTGCATAAGAACTTAAATATCTGTGGGTTGATGTGTCAGCATGACTGTTTTGAACCAACAGAACTTCCATGTGATTCAAATACATACAAACATTACACAGAAATTGCTGTTTTACAGTACAGCAAACACATATATTCTACTCTTAAATTCTTAAAAACCCTTAATCAGAAAGCTTTGTTAAGTAGTTAAGAGGTTCTCTTTTTCTAAAAGCTACTATACCTATACCCATCCCCCTCCTTGCACCAGTGTGAAGAAACCTTTGGAACATCATTTACCGGCAGTATTATTATTTTAATTAAAGTTTTTGTAATAGAGCTGCTTTATTCTCATTTAATCTTTGTATGTATGTATTTTGTAGCTAATCTATAAAATTTTGACTCCCCAGCAACTTGCTTGGTGGAACTATAATAATCATGATCAGGGAAGCAAGGAAGGATGGGACAAGTGACAAGGGGCAGAAATCACAAGAAAGAAGAACAATATTCAGAGTCACAGAGAATTATATTTTCTATGAAACAGAGACTGTCAGGAGAAATTTGAAGCAGTGATGGCCCATAACTTCAAAAGCTAACAGAGGATTAGAAAGTAAGAGGCTTCTAGGCAGCCATGTTGGATTTTATAAGGTCTATATGTCACACAAGTCATGTTCACCCAGCATTTACCCTCTTTAATTTTAGATACTATTCTCACAAGCCTGGTCATGTGGGTTCCCAGGCTCTGGATTATTTACTAGAATAGATGCTATATGTCTAGAGGAAAGGTTGGTGGGGAGGCAGGAGAGAGGTGTTGTGTGTGTGTGTGTGTGTGTGTGTGTGTGTGTGTGTGTGTGCATGTTCATATAGAATAGGTTATGAAGACAGGAAAATTGATAATTGACAGTTTTATTGTGTGTGGAGAAGACAGTAAATATAGAAAGTAGACAAAACTAAGAAATGATAATAGTTTGGGTATTATATAAGGACAAATTATACACATTCCCTAGGATATCAAGGTATTATGATGTGAATTAATTCATGCTGATAATAATGAATTCAAATCATAAGGGAAAGATAATTTTATTCAATCATCTCTTCTGTAAAAGGGAGAAGAAGATTAAAAGCAATATAGCAAAACTGCCATTATAATGTTAAATTTTCTTAAACCTTTACTATTTTTAAAGGGATACATCGTAAGTATATGGATAATCTATTACCCATGGTGTATAATTATAGGTATATACATTTTTAATAATATTGAGGTGCATGCATAAGGTATATAAATTGTTAAATCTATGAGGACATGAAAACTACTTTATGTCATAGGTGAACCTCATTTTAGGTGTTTTTTTTTAATGTGGAAGAATAATGAAACAGCATCTACTTCCCTAGTTAGATTAGTGTACTTAAAAGATTTTCTAATGTCGCTCTAACGTAAAATGATTCTTATGTATATAACTGAATGTGTATTTATTTGATGCCAATCATTACTTAAAGTAACCAAGAATGAAAACAAATACTTGACTATAAGTTGAAAATAGATTTACATATAATCTTTGTTTAACTGAGTGACAATTCATTCTTCATCAAATTCATTTCTGTATTTTCCCTTTGGGCACCCTGATGGAACATTAGAGGACTGCATGACCCTTACCATTTGTTTAGAAATTCATTACATTAACAAAGGTATTTCAGGTGTTTTTGTGTGTGTGTGTTAATTTCCCATGTGTGTGGGATAATTTCCTATGCATGTGGCATAATGTTTCCCCATGTACGTAGGATAGCTTAAAGGCCATCTTTTGTGACCCATTACAAGTAGACAAATACTTGCTTTCAGCAAAAGCCACTAAGAATGGAATTAAAGTCTTTGAATAATGCTATAAGCATACAAAGTGGTGACCAGATGCATTTAAAAATTGACTAAATAAAAAAAAACAAACACTGTACTTTGAAGTGTTAAATAAATAATTTGGGGCTGACTGTCACCCTTGATATATTACTTTAGTTCTTACTCTTGTGGGGAAATATACTTGAAGAACAGTATCTGAGTACCAGTTGGGGTTCAACATGGAGTTCTACTCTTATTTTAGGGCTTCCCCAGTCATTAGGAGTGATACAGAGCCATGAGAAGACATGGAAGGATTGAATCATAAAATGTGGGGGTTAGTCAAGAACACCAGTCAACTGAGAAGGTGTAGTAGTCTTATGTTAAGTAAGCTGGCAGAAAAACTGGGACTGGAACCCAGGTGTTCTGATTCCTATTCTTTCTAAACAGGACCCCAGAGTGGGTCTTCCCAATCTAAGCCCTGACTCCTGACGCAAGGGAAAGAAGCTGGAGGGTTAATTGTAGTTGAGATTTGGTTTGTGTGTGTATGAGTGTGCATGTACTTTTGTAAATGTATAGGTTTAAACAATGGGCAAAATCTTTATTTAGAACCAAATACCCATTTCAAATTAAACCCAAAGTTCAAACCCATTATTCTAAGGGAGCTCAAAATGGTTGTAAAAGAGATCACTCTCACTTAAAATAGAGTACATACAAAGGCATAATAAAATACACAAAAGATATTTGATTTAATTGATCTTACACTTAATAATTTTATTTCTTCATGAATTCATTAAAAAGACAGCTCATCCTTGGTAGATCACAATATTAACATGACCCTTTATCTGAGAAGTCCATCTCAGAATATAAACACCCAAGCCAGTACTAGGGCAAGATTTCAGTGTACTTGGAATTAATTATGATATTGGTGCTCTTTAGTTGAAGATAATTATGAGCTCCATGGGAAACTAAAACTGCTTGTATCATTAGTTATAGTTTGCAATTGACTTTCACAAAAATCTTATGCTAATAATTTTCTGTTCAATATTCTGCTTGTCTGTATAGCCTTAATGTACTATTACAACATTTCTCAAGTTTTCTTTCCTTTTACTTCCTTCTCAAAATGTAAGAAATTTCATGGGGTTTTACTCCATGTTTGATGTGTTCCATACGTACTTACTGATGCTAATAAAATGTTTTTTCCTGTTTTCTCTAAGAATAATTATAGGCATCATTTGGCTTAGTATGAGGTACCACAGCTTATCATTAACAAATGTCCTCTGTCCCACTATGTCCCCAGATGTAGAAAATATCTGTTGAATTTGACTTGTGTGTGAATGAGTCCAGGAAATGACTTACTTGAAATTCAATCCAAAAATAATTCTATCCAAACTATTTTGTGCTTCTTTGCTTTACCCAAACAGGCCATGAAAGCACAAGAGAAGAAGGAATGGAGTTTACTCATAGTAATGCTGGTCATCAAGGAAACATTCTTTTTTGTGGCCTTTTGATTTGGTAGCTTGCAGGCCCAGCAGGCACCAGGATAGAGCCTTTTTCAGATAGTCTAGTTTCTGAAGTTGAAACTCCAATTCCAAAAGAGAATTAACCACAAAATTTCAAATCTCCCCTAAAAGATGCAGTTTAGAAACAGTTCACGGGAGAGGTCAAGGACTGTATTATTTTTTATTTTGTTATCATTAGTTTGGCTATCTGTTATTCATACAAGATTTTATAGAAACTACAACTTTTCCAAAGACAGATAACATGCTCCATCAAAAAGGAGAAATACCCCATTTCTCAAAATAAATGGCACTTTCCCCTTAAGCCATTGGGTTTTATGAAAGGAAGTGCTAGAAAGTGTGGTTCATTTTAAGGAAATTGTAAATGTTTGACATACAATTTTCTGTCAAGATAAAGCATTTCCCTCATTAAAGGGAAAAGTACTCACTGTCGCTTTCAACAGAAGACTTCCTGCATCTGTCTTTTTCTTTCTACCTAACAATATTAAGTTGTTCATTACAAGTAGAAAACGAAAAAGCCAAATATTTTACTCAGTCAATGGAAATGATGTTTTCTATTTTTATCATTGTTTATATGGGTGGCACTCAAAAAGCTTTAATTTCCTCCTATCACTTGTGATACTTTTAGAGACATGCTTAACCCAAGGGACTTGCAGGAGTTCAAACTATCTCATTCCTTGACTGAATGATTTACTTCACAGGCGCAGCAGACACTAGAGGGGAGGTAAATTCCTTTCAGATGGCAGAATTATTCTGAGATCAGAGCCAAATGACTCCTGGGAAGGAAGCAAATGCCTCATTTCCCCTTTTAAGAAGGCCAGAGGACCAAAAATAATGATCAGACGTTCCATATCACTGCATCAGCCTCTGGGAAAGACCCTTTAGCCCAAATAATTTAGATCACTGATGAATTAGTATATCAGTCATTATGTCTTTCAGATGTTGTGAAAAAAATTTTTTAAATGAACTTCATGAGAAATTCCTTATGAGCTGAAGTTTGAACTTCATAGTAGGAAACTAAGTTTATAAATATGTTCCTGTATCTCAATAATGTTACAAGGTTTCTTTTATTCTTCTTTATCCTATGTCCCTACCTATTTAAAATTTTTATCTGTTCTTTCACATTCAAGTTTCAAGAAGTTTCAAGAAACTTGAATGTGGGTAAACAACACTTTCTGATTTTATTTCCTCTCATTCATTTTTGTCTTCAACTTGTTGTTGAGCCATATCCTTCACTGAAACTCTGCCTGCAGAAAATCACAACCCAATTCCAAAATTCATTTTTCACTTTTAAAAATTTGACCTTTCTGCTTGACACTGAAGATAATACCTCTCATGACACGTTGTTTCTCCCTTCCACATCACTACCCACTACTGCTTTCTCCTCCTAATTCTTTGTTTTCCTTTTGGTCTCCTCTTCTTTTATCTATTAGAACTCCTAATTTTCTGTCTTTGATTTTACATTCTTATAAAATACGTTAGTAGCCTTCAGTTGTAAATTCTCTGAAATGATAATAAAATTGTGTCTGTGTACTTGTACATTGGGGGAGGGGGAGTGTAAATGGCTGGAAAGGTACAATAAATTGTTTGCATTAGATTCTAAACTGGATCCATGGGCCCAAAGTGGTTAAGAGCCATTGCTGTTTCTAGGCACCTTCAGTGATTTCCTTCACTGCCAGGGCTTCAACTAATCATCTCCTCTGAGGACACACCAGTCCATGTGGGCATCCAGCTTTCTCCCTGAATTCCGGATTCCTACTCTTCTGCCCGCCACACTCAAATGTTCCTCAAGCACCCCAGTCAGTATGTCCAAATCTAAACTCATTATTGTTCCCCTTAAACCTGCTGTCTTCTCATGTTGCTGATTTTTGGGAATGTCATCAACACTCCCTCAGTGACTCAACCCAGAAACTTGAAAGTCATATCTGATTCTACTTCTAATGTATTCTTCCCTCTTGACCCCCCCACCCCCACCCCCACAAATATCCATTTGTCTTTCCATTTGCCTCTGTTTGATCCCAACCCCAGCATTTGTCTCCTAGGAGATCCCTTTGAAAATCTGATGAAAACCATCCATTCTTCTTTACCTCCCCGTCACAGAACAGGGGCTTACAGTACAGACACCTGAACTAGACTGCCTGTACTCCAATCTCAGCTCACTCTCATGCTAGTAGTGTGATATTTGGAAATTATTTACCTCTCTGTGCTGAGTTTCTGTATCTGTCACATGGTTTATTAGTAGCATCTTTTCTATGGGGTTGTTATCTGGATTAAATGAGTCAATATATGCAAAGCACTCAGAAGACTGGCACTTTGCATGTGTCAGCCAAGTATTTGCTAGTATGATAATACCCACCTGGTTCCCGTGTTTTCCCCAGACTTGTCAATTTCCAATGCATTCTCCCTACACCATGGGACTGGGGGTAATTTTTCCAATATGCAAATATAATCATCATCCTTGTATATTATCAATGACTCCTCACAGCCTTCAGGGGTAAAAATTGCAGCTCTCCTGATGTGCCTATCTAACCTCGTCTTTTCCCATCTTCTGCCTTTTATTCTGACCTACAGGCTTAGGGATCTATGTATACCACCCCCCTCCCATGCTCCCATAACTCCTGGCAGATATGCATGTGGTTTGGACTTCTTTGTGTGTCAAAATGGAGGCATTTCGAAGACTCAGTCATCATAACCTCATTAGTGCCAACCCACCTATGCTTTAATTCTGGATCAACCTTTCCAAGATTGGGCAAAACCTACTCATGAGCCCTCTGGAAGTTATAAAATGGAGCTAAACATAGTAGCTCCCTCATACTGTTATGAGAGAATTGACTAAGTTGATTTGTGTAAAGCTTAAGCCATGTCTGGCTCATTCAATTAAATCCCCAAGACGACCTCCAGATGCTGGATTCTTCCCTCATCCTCCTGTCCCTGTCATGATTTTAATATTCTTCCTGTGTGCTCTGCCAGTATCCCAGTGTCCTGGGCTCACCTCTAGCAAAAAATCCTGGAACATAATGGTCTGTCTCTCTTCCCACAAGCCCTTGAAGCCACAGACTGAATCACCTCCTTTCTCTAGCTCCAGTGGTTTGAACAGCACATTATAGGAACTCAGCAAATATTTCTTAAATAAAAATGGATGAATATCCTCAGCTCATCTCAGTACTGCAGAGTTCTAAGCATATTTGGACAGTGAGACAGCCTCTGTAATTTTATGATGGAACCTGAAACTGTTTTCTTTTTTCTTTTATTTCTTCCTTTTAATGTATGTATGTATGTATGCATTTATTTATTTTGCATGCTATGTAATAATTTAATTCGTGGCCACCTAATACAGTATTCCTCATGTGTGCGCTCAAAATATGTGGCCGTGCTTTAATCACCTCTGAACATAGGTGACCACTGGTGAAAGTGTGATAGTCCCAGGACCTGAGATATCCTGATTATCCTCCCCAAAGGAATTCAGGACCTTGTTTCTAAGCCATTATCAATGTAAACTATTTATTTCCAGCAATAACTGTGAATTGCCCAGAACATGAAGCAATCACCGAGCGTTAACACCGTGATAACACTGTGGGCAATATTTCTTTAGTGGGTAATGTTTCTAAGAATAAATGTGACCAGATGTTTGCAGACAAAGGTTAGACAAAAATAAAATGTGTTACCCGGAAGCCTTTCAAAATGGGTGCAATTAAATTTAACATGACTATTTGCCTAAGGCACCACTATTGCCTATTCTGAACAAGAAGAGGAAAGCTTAGTGACTTATTTTAGAAAACATGTTTATTAATTGTACCTAGCTTAAACATCTCTCATGACATCAAATATTTTAGTAGGAAATGTGCTGTGAAAACAAACAAAAATATCCCCTATATGTAAAAATGGGTTTACAGTTCCTGGACCAAACAAATGTTTGGGGAAAGGGTGAATATTTAGCCAACATTTCCTAGAAATGCTTATCAAATACCCTTAATGCATTTGCTATAAGCACTCTAGAAGGCATAAAAATTTAAACTACAATTTATTAAGTATATATTATGGATGGGCACAGATACCAAATGTTTTATACAAATGTCTTAATTCTTACTACAAATCCATTAGGCAAATATTATGATCCCCATTTTAGAGATAAGGAAACAGATAAAAAGAAGCTGCTTGGATGACTGTCAACAATCAAACACTCTAGGGCACTGTCTTCAGACTTGTTCTGTGAAAGAAGTTTTGCTTATAGATAGCACTTAATAGATGTGTGTTTAGTTGAATCTTGTCAATTGGAGGAGACGGAAAGAACTAAAATTTAATGAGTCAGCTATGTCCTCAGTACTGTGCTCTTTGCTTTTCTATGCAGCATATAATTTAATCTTTTCCTTTTCACTGTGAAGCAGATACAGGTATCTTGATGCGGTAAGTGATGAAATGGCTTTATAAAGGTTAAATTAGCTGCTAAAGACAGAGTAAACTCACTAAAAAAATTCTTCTCTTGTGTTGTAGTATCAACTTCAGGATGTTGCAAAATGACTGGGTCAAGTTGGAACCAGAAGACCCTCAAGGTCAATTAAAATTTTTGTATTTTTGCATTAAAATACAGCTCATGATGTTTTTGGAAAATCTTGTGAAAGACCACTCTCTGAGTTTTTAAAATACTCACTTTAGAAAATGTGAAGCATTTATAATGGTTTATTGATTTTGGAATTTTGTATATTTGTGAATCTAAAAGTAAACTGTTCACATATAATCCTTTGATAAACAATAAATTCATGTGCCAAATGAATTTTTGGTTAAGAGTAGTAGAGAAGGTTTTAGTGTATATTATAAGAATTAGAATGAAATAAGAGTACATTTTAGTAACTTCATGCTACTTTTATTTTGCAGCTTTATAAGAGGAAATTTTCCTTTTATTCTTTATGAAATTTATTTTAATACAGTTGTAGAACATGGAGTGCTTATTATTCATGGCCCATGATTTTAACCAACATACATTTTGGGGAGCATTTCACCAAATAGTGATCATTACCATGTTAGTAAAAGAAATATTTGACTGTCCTGAAACAGTCAAATAGATATTTTTATTAAATGTTAAAATGTATTTTACTAAAATCACAGTAATGTTGATGCTATTTAATCCAGTGTAATGGTATTAGCCATTAAAAGTTTTCAATTCACAACTGAAGATTATGACTCCAATGAAAAGGAAGATATGTAAAAAATTTAAATTTTGATAGAAACCTTTATTAAGAGTCATTTTCTATTTTTGCTGTCTTTTATGAGTTCTTAAATGACCTAGTATTTAGTTAAAATTCTTAATTGTGGGATTAAAGAAAAGGAAGATATCTAATAAAAACCAATTAAATCCGTGGTTTTGAGACCACAGGACCCAATGCAAAATAGAGCCAAGGTCTTACATTAGGATCACAAGTTTGGCAATTAAATCAGGATTTTATTTTAAGATTGTACCATCAAAAGTAAAATATACCTCTAGAGACCTAGAGTATTAGAAAATTTTAGTTGCTACTTTTTATAAAATTTTGGACATACTGTATCATTTCAATATATACTTTCCTCACACCCTGAGTGGATATTAAGCATATCATCTGCAGTGGTTGCCTCCATAATTGTTCAATAAATGGTTCTTGAATTGAACAGATGTTTGGTTGTCTGATGTTTCACTCAAACTCCAACTCTGGCCTAGGATCTTAATTTTAAAGTCACACCCCCTGCCTCTAAAAGTCTAAAGACATATTTATTAGAAAAATACTCAAAAAAGAAGTTAACGTATGATAAGGACATATGAGCTCTGTGAGAATCACAATCTCTAAAATTAAGAAAAAAGTACTCAACTCCATGTGCATTAAGTCTCAGGATGATAAGAAAAATGTGTTTTCAATCTTTCCCCAAATCTATTCAGCTCAATACGAGAACAGCAATGTCTCATATTGATACTTAATTTCTAAATACTCATGAGCTCTATTAACATTCTCTGGCAAAATCCTACCATGTTTTCTTCCAGTGGGCTCTAACTCAAGGTTTTGACAGGCTCTGAATGATTAGCAGGTTTTTTCCTTCTCAATCACATTACTAAGCATGCACAAATGGTGCTCTGGAAACTCACTGTTTAAAAAAAAATATTACTTTACAAAGTATATTAAAGCTTGTTTAGACTATCTAAAGGAGATATAATTCAAGGTAATGGAGTGTAATAGAGAAATGTGAAATGTCTTTAAAACAAGATCACTTACTATGGAATTATCTTCTATAGTTATATCTACAATTGGAAGTAAGGATTGAGCTAATTTTTCATATAACTCAAGTTCACTGTTAAATTAAAGGAGACTGCATGTGTGCATTGCCTCTGCAAACTGAACAATTATGTGAATGGTCACATAAGCCATAGTTTAATGACAACCATAACTTTCAGATATAAGTGGTATTCTCTTCCACACTCATCACTATTTACAATTGCATCCTCAGTCAGATAACGGCTAATTAGAGAGTATAGCTACAGCAGATGATCTCTAGCTCCAACTTTTTAAGAACTCTACTGAGGCTCATGAGAGGTTGTGCTTGAAGTGGGCAGGTGCACACAGAGATCTCATTAAATAATTGTTGGAAGTTTGGATGGATCGATGAATGGATATCTTCTAAATAGGCACAGGTCTTCAGATACTTCCAATGGTTAAATAGTTCCAGAAATTTTATTATCAAAAATTTGTAATATTTGCCACTGTCATAAAGGTACCAAAGAACAAATGTATGTAGATGCCCTGGTTACATCTTCTCTACATAGGACTAAAGTACAAGCAGTCTTAATACATATTTTGAATAACAGTGTTCTTGTCTCACTCAGAATAATTGTGGGAACTGCCTTTATCTACCTTTCTCTTTAAGCAATTCCCCACCCCACTCCCAATTAAAAAACACAACTAATATTAGTGTAAAGTGGGGGCCCTCGTGGAATTCTTCCTGACACTTTTAACTCATCTTTAACATTGGCTAATTTCTCTCCTGTAGGATTAACTATCTAATACCAAATATTCATCCATGGGAGTATACTAGATTTTATTTAAGCTTAAAAAGACCAAGAAAGAAAGAAGAAACTAAAAAGCTCTTTTAGAAAGATATTGTGGATTTATGAATTTACTCTTATGAACTCACTATCCAAAGTTAAAAACATGAGGCAATTGTCAGCAACAACCCCAGGATATAGTTACACTATCACGTTCCTTGGGCTGATTTTACACAACTAATGTTCAATAGAAATTTATATTGAACTTTTACTTGCTCCAATATTAACAAAATATTTGCAGCATCGAAGTGAGGAAGAAAGGCTTACCACCTTCTTTATTGCAAAGGTTGACGAGGCTGTGAACTGTGTCCATCAACTCCAGCTGCTGCTTCTGAAGGACACTGTTGTTGCTGGTGGCTCTGTTCAGTTGTTTCTCCAGCTCCTGGATTATGTATGTTTGACGAGTAACCAAACCTTGAAGGTTCTCTTTCTCTTCCATTAAGGTATCCAACTCTTCCTTGTGCTTTCCCTCCATTTCTAAGATTTTGTGTTCTAATAAACTACAAAGAAGTGAAAATAAGACTTAATTTTGAAAATGCTAGATGAAAAATGTGATTCAACCAGTCCTGGAATTTATTTATGGTTAGAAATTTTAATTAGATATTTCACCATGGTAATATTTTCAAGGGAGAGACAGAGACACAAGAATAATTCTTTTTAAAAAATAGGACACACACACACACACACACACACACACACACGCATACATGTATACAATCATGCCAAATGAAGAATTATTAGACTAGATGTTGTTAGAGTAATGTTTGTTCCCTAAATATAAGTTATTTCCTGGGGTGTATTTTATAACCAGGGAGTAGCTGACTTGTACCCAAATGATTACCGTCTGGAGTAATAGTATAACTTTCGCTAAGAATAAGTCCAATAGGAAAGCAATAGTTCAGGGAAAAAAAATGAACAAACTATAGAAACTATCTTTTATTTACCTTGCTTCATTCATTTGGAATTCCCAAGACATTAACAAACTGATTAATTTTCACAATGGTTTTACAGGATCAGGGGATATATTCATGTAGAAAGCACAGGACCAAGACAAGACCTATCTAAATAAAGTCACAATGAATTAGAATTCTTGGGACTTTTGATACCTGGCCCTAAATCCTAACCACTGGTTAATCTGTCAATCTGAATTCTGGGATGAGGCTTAAAGGCATCACAAGTCACTGTATAAAAGGCTCCTAAAAGGAAGACTACATCACACTGGAGACATGCCCCTACATAAGAACTTGGGATACTTTGCTCAGGCTGATGTGATCTTCAACTGAGAACCTTGCTCGTTCAGAATTCTTCAAAGGATACTCCCTTGTGCCTTAAAAAATGATATAGGATGCAGAAGCTCTATTGGATCCTAGAAGTAGACTAGAAATAAAAAAATATACACATTTTATGGAGTGTCTAAATACTAGTATTCCTCAGGGGAAAGCTTTACTCAGTTTTCTCAGTTCAATTTTCAGAAGGCTCAAGGAGTCCTCAGTTTACAAGGTGCTATAGAATGTAACATACCAAACTAGGCACTAGTTTACCTTGGAGAAATGTAGCACTGAATCATTCCTATAAGTTTTCAAAAAGGAGACACTAGGGAGGGTTTTAAATTTTATAGTTTAATTATAAAATAGAGCACGGTTGAGGAGCCAAATTCTCTAACTCCATGTATTGGGAACAAGCTGGAATACCTGATTGCCCTCTACATAGATTGAGAAGTGTAGAGAGAATTACTCATGGGCATTCTAAATCTCTGTCAACAATCACGTACTACAAGAAAGTGTGGCCCAGCATGTGGCAGTACCTGCTGAGCCAAGCCTGAGACACACCTGGATATTTTATGTATACGACCTTAGTAATTTAACCCACCTTTGGGAACATGCTCAAATTCACATATGAAATTTTCATATTGAGATGCTTTAGGGGCAGTTCGGTGATATCTGCAAGTCAAGCAATACCTTGCCTCTCTTTTGAGTTGCCTTCACTCTACTGGACACCAACTTGGAAAGGGTCCTGACCTATACTAATCAGAAAGCAAATCCAATCTCAGTAGATCTTAAGTCCAGTCATTTGAGGAATATATTATGTTCACTTATATTTTTTAATCCTTTTTTGGAAAGGAAAAACTTAGGCAATGATGTAAGTGTAATTCATTGTCTTGTAGTATTTTCTTCTATACCAATAACATGCTGCTGTTAGAGAAGTTCACAGTTTAAAAAAGACAAAAACAAAAACAAAAAACCCTTTCTATCAGTTAAAAACATTTCAGTCCATCCACTGGTTAAGCAATTCATGTAGTTGCTGTGGATATCCAAAGTTTTCTCTGTGTCTATTAAATGTTGGACTTCATATCTGAGAATTAACCACAATTGATGTCTTAATTATTTCTTAGTTTACTCTTTAATTATTTTTGTTCCTACTCATGGGGTAATGATCAGATGCAAGATGCCCATAATTTCGGGAATCAAAAGGCATTAACATAGCCCTCCCTCTTAGAATAGACATTCAAGTGAAATGAAGAAGGGAGTGCTCTCAGAAATAAGAAGGCAAGTCTGCATCACAGACATCTCACAAGACTTAGAAACCTAAGTCATGTGCATAACTACAAGCAAATCAAAAATGTTCACATTGTTTCCCAAATGGCAAGTCTTACCAGTTAACTACCTCTTTCAGTCATTTTTGCATCTCATTTCTTCACTCAGAGCTTCATTACTTTTATACTCCAATAATTCTATATTAACCTTATTTATTATGGATATACTTTATGCTAATTATATTTCTTGAGGCAAGACTGATCCCCTCTTGACTTCCATTTCCTCTGATACTGCTCATTCTCTCTTCTGTTTTCTAATCATAATTGACTTCCCAAAGACTATTCTATTGTCTTTGACACTTCTCACCCATTGTCTTATCATCTACTTTAGAAGTCAGCCCTTCTTCCTTATAACTTCCAAAATAGTGTGAATCTGAGACTTTCTTGCCAGAAAAAAATCATATACTATGTCTACTTATTTTCACATTGCTGTAATACCATTACAGTTGTGTAACACCTTTAAAACCTTTAACGTCTTTGATTCTTAAAGCAATTACTGTGCTTTAGATTGAGTATATGTTGAACTCCAGTTTATAAGTAGGAATCTAAATGCCTTAACAGAAATAGTAGATATTAAGTGTTAGAACCAGGACAAAACTCTATGTCTTTTAATTTGTTAGACTAAAATTTCCTATGACAGCCCATGGCTGTGAAAACCAACAATGTTTCATCTCTTTGATTTAGTGTAATGTAATCTGTACCTATTTCCTCCATTTATATTTCACCAGGAGTCAGGGCATCATCTTAATATCTCCTTATTATTTGTTGCTTGCCATATGGTTATTTGGGGAACTTGTCTTTCACAAAGTTCTTTGAATCTATGTATCTTTCCTCATGTATATAAAAACAAAATTTCTTTGCCAAGTAGGTTTCTTTTATTTGAATTGAGACTGCCTCAAAGACCACCTTGCTTCAACTCCTCTGCAATTGAATTTAATTTTCTTAGCTACTCTACTGAGCATATCACATTTTTCCCCAAAGCCTTAATTGGTTCTCTAACACTTTGTCTATCCAGCTCAGTTGAGAGAGGCCATCTCATCTTTTCCTATAACAGGTCAGTTGGGAGAGCTTGACACAATGACCTCTATGTAGAGAGGTTGATTTAAAGGACAATATTGCAGCTCCAGTGTCCTAAAATCAGGTAGGAAAAGCAGTCAGGTTTTGGCTAATGATGGTCTTCAGCAACTAGTGCAGCTTAGGTTTAAATTAATAACCCAAAACCTCATTCCTAACCCAATGTACTGCTTCTAGAGCATTTACTGTAAAGAAGTCCATTGTCAAGATTTGGGAAGCTAGATTAAATAAACAGCACTATTAAGATGTATCTTTTAGGATTAGTGTTCCATGGAACAGCAATTTATGAAACTGTACAAATCTATACAAATTGAGCTAGAAATCCAAAGACAAAGTTTCTCACAGGATTTTCAGTATTTCCTGTTTCCCATCTTTATGGAAACACTTTGAGAAGAGTCACGCATAGAATTTTGGCACTTAACTTTTAGTTTGAGGCAGAGGTGCACTTTAACGAGGAGTAAAATAAACAAAATAATCTAGGCCTTTAACTTTAGTAAAAGGTTCTAAATGGGTGTACACTGAGCTCCATTTGAACTTTTCAGTTGGTTTTATTTTTTTTCTATTGCTTGTCATAGTCTGTCTCCTCCAACATATCTTATTGGAAATATTTCAAATCAGTGAACACATCTTGAAACTTTCACAGAAAAACCTCTCCCTTTCAAATTGTTTCCCACAATAGAGTTCTTAACATAGCAGCCAATGAATTCATAGTGGTGACAGTTGCCTAAGCTCTAATATGTAAATATAGCCCTTCAAACAAGGAAGATGTTGAAAATATAGAAACCTTCTCATTTTTATCTGTTTGACCCTACTTACAGATGTTTCAATTTTTCATTATTTTTACTATGTCTAGTGCCATCATGTGTTACAAATATGGGTCTGTAGAGAGTGATTTGTACCCCTTTCAAACAAGTCTATAGTAAGTACAGGTTAAATTTATACCTTAAGTTTCTAACTTGAACACAGCATTTTCTCAAAATCTGGAGTAAATTTCTTTTGTAATTCAAAATTGGGGCAGAAGCATAGATACTCCAAGTAAACACTGGCACATAATTTCTTTTCTTTTCTTTTCTTTTTTTTTTTTTTTTGGTTTGGCATAAATAAGAGTAAGCTAAATATGTCTTGAAAGCCGGAAACCAAGAAGAAAAAAGATGGATAAATTTCATGGCATAGAAATGTAATGCTTTTGCAAAAAAAAAACAACAAACCAAAAACAATAAATAAAATGAACAATAAATGCAAACTAGAGAAAATATTTACAACATATTTGACAAAGTTTCAATATCCATTAAAAAACACATGAGTTGGTAAAACAAAGATAAATAATCTAATAGAAAACAATAATAGAGGTGAATAAGCTAGTCACAGAAGAAAAACGCAGAAAAGATGCACAACCTAACTTCTCAAGATTAATTAGATGGCTGGCAAGGTTTGGGGAAATTGGTAAGGCCATGCACTCTTAGAGAGAAGGTAAAATTTGGAGATAATTTAACTTCTACGGGGATTTTAAGTGATCACAACAACAATTCTAATAAATCATCAATTATAGTGCATCCATAAAAGTGGGTTGCTACTCATCCTTTAAAATGACTGAGGCATACCTATATATCCTTACATTTATATATACTTAACATCTATAAGACATCTACACTAAAATGGTATTAAGGAGAAAGAAACCTAGCATTTACAATATTTTAAATCTACACACACATATAATATAGACTTGTGCACGTGTGAGAGTGTGTGTAGGTGTCTGTGTAGACACATATAAATATGCACACTCTATATACTCGTGTATGTTAATATATTCATGGAAAAAAAATCTGGAAGAGTAAACACCATACTCTTAATCAGATGATGATGATTTTTCTGCAGGGGGAGGGAATTAGAGAGACCTTCACTTTCAATATCAAATACTTCCATATTACATAATGTTTACATCAAGTTTGTCTTACTGTTTTATTAATCAGATAAATGAGTAAACAGCCATGTGGGCAGATACTCTCTAGAGAGTAAAAAGTTGGGATGAATTAGCAAACCTCAGAATGTGGAATGGTAAACTAGGTTGCCATGCAATAGCTTTTTGGGAATGCAGACTAGCGGTGTAAACACCATCTCTGTATTTTTTATATTAAGAACAATCAATGCATTTACAAGATTTCATGTAAACTATGAGAAGTGTGTTTCCATCAGAAGTATTTTTGTTAATTTTCTGGGTGTGTGTTTGTGTGTTAAGTGACATTTGTTGGAGTAGAGCTTCTGGGAATATTTGCCAGTTCATCATTCATTCAACATTCAAAAGACATTTAATACTATGTATACTGTGTGTAGAGAATTGTATAAAATTCACAAAGATAAACAAATGACAGTTGCTATGTTTAAAAGGTCACAGACTAACAGTAGAGGGAAGATATATAGTGATATATAGTGATGATATATATAATGAGGATAAGTGGAAAAATGGGGAAAAACAAGGTACCTTGTTATCACATATGTTGTAATGAGTAAAGCTACCTGGCAGAGTAGGTGATATCTGCAATGACTTTTAAGGATGAGAGGGAGTTGTGAGTAAAATAAAGGAGGACAGACAAGTCAGATATCAATCATGTTTTAAATAACATCATGTGTTTAAACACTTACTATGTGTGCCAGGCACTGTTCTCAGTGCTTTATATGCATTAACTGATTTAATCCTCACATCCACTCCATGCAGTACTGTTATCATCCTGGATTACAAATTAGGAAACCAAACACAGAGAGTTTAAGTATTCACCACAAGAGGACTTGCAGGAAGTAAGGTTGGAAATTTAAGATTATAATGAGCCATGGATCATGTCCTATGCTAAAAAAGCTTAGACTTTCTTAATTCAGTTACAGAGAATCAGTAGGAGGATGGGAGGAGGCACTTAAACAAAAGGGAAAAACATTTTGACTTGCATTTTAGAAAAGATTTTGGCTTGAGAGGCACATGGCCTAAGGCAGAGAGATCATTGAAACGGCTCAGACAAGATTTAATGGGAGTGTGACCCAAGGTTCAAGCAGTGGGGACAGAAAGAACAGGTTGGATTGGAATAATACTTAGAGAGGGAATGGACAGCATCAGCAGTGTTAAGTGAGTTAGGGGATCAGCAAAAGAGAAGAATTAAGGTGACCCTTAGATTTCTGGTTTGATTTGGAATTCTTTCACTTTAAGATCCTGAGGCCAATGAATTTTAATAGAAAACACTATATTCCATTGAGCATAACATTCTATTCAAAGAGTCTGTAAGGTGTTTCATTTACAAGGAATAGAACAAAGCAGCATAAATTCATGTAGACATGTTTTCTTAATCCCTGCTATATACAACTAACATAAGTCAACCTAGTCTAAAGCTAGAAGTTGACAGGTTTTACTTTAGTACTTTGTAAATAAATTATCAGATGCAGAACCACTTTAATTAAAAGTAATGTGACAACTTTTCATTTCTGCAGGCATCTTAAGTAATGAAATCATATTTTATGCCATTACAGTTATTTGTAAGGCATAACTTTAATGTCTTGAAATTAAACATGCTTTAATCACTTAAAACTAATTAACTTAATACATGCCCATAAACTCAAGCAAGATAAATGAGGCTTGTCAGATAAGTTCAATAATTCCCAAGGTAAATAGTTTATATCTGCTACTCCAGTATTAGAAGGAGTAAATAATGCTCTACACAGGATAGGCCAAAAACAACTTGCTGTCCTCTTTCTTTAAATTTGTATTTGTTTGTGTTAAGAGACGAACTTGACAGCCACATTGATCATACTTGAATGCACATCATGTTGGAAAAAATAATTCTTGTAATACTCAGAACAGAGACTCATCATGGGCTTGTACCCTAATTTTGCCATAGACAACCTGTTTGATAATGGACAAATTACCTGACCTCTGGGAGCTTCAGTTTCTTTATCTGGAAAATGGAAATAATATGTGCTTTGAAGACTTGGTTAGAGAATTAGTAATACTGTAGGTAAAGCACATAGCACACATTTTGCACCTTGACAGTAGATAGCTGGGCAGTAGTTAGTAATACTAAAATTATGTTGGAATGGCCACCACATGTTTAGTTTTACTTTACCCTGAATTGTATTACATATATGATTTCCCTGATTTTCACTCTGCATAGTCAGCACAATTACCAAGATAACTCAAGTGATCCACGTATGTATACTTTAGTGCTGATTTTACTTTTTGCACAGCCTGGTGAGGTGGAAGTACTTCTTGTGGAATATTCTCTCTCCTGGCTGTGCTCCTACCTTGGGGAAAGTTGGGGTTAAGTCAAAGATGGGCAGGTGCCTTGAGACCCTGCCAGTTGACCAAACCTTAAGACTAACAGGTCCAGGTACATATTTGGTGAAGGAATTTTCATTATGACATCTTTCTCTGTCTACCACTCTTTTTCCATTATTTCAAGCAGAAGCAGCAGGATACACATTGAGGAATCTAATAAAAGGTGCCAATTATATGGTCTCACTTTTTGCTTATACCACCCTTCTCTGTGCAAGGTAAATCTTAATGCTTCCCATTTACTTGGGTTCTTGGTTGCATAATTTCAATATTATGGGCATGTACTGATCCCTTACTTTCAACTGTTATTTCCTTAAGATAAGAAACAAAAAATGATTTTTGAGAATAGGGTATCATCCAACAAAAGAAAAAAAATTTCCTAAAGAAAGCAAACTGGAAACTTCTTAGAGTCACCCCCTCTAGAGTGTTAGGAAAATAAACAGTAGAGCAAATGTTGCTAATCCTATTCCTGCTTTATGCCTTTGGCCAGTAGGGAATAAAATAGCGAATCAGGCCAAAATCCATTTTCAACCCTACAATACAAGTGATGCATTTAATTTGCCAGGATGTAAATCAGCAGGGCCTCTCAGCATGATTGTGGAGTATAATCCTGTCCATAAAGTATTCCTCCTTGTTGTGCTAAAGATGTGGTGTGTCCTCACAAGGACTAGCTCACTGCCTTGCTGGCTAAGGCCTCACCATTCTCAAAGCTGGTAAGTCACACACCCAGACATAACCCCTGGCATTCCTTGGGGAGGAAGCAAAGCTTAATTTAGATAATCCCCTTTGCAAAGTGTATTAGTTGATCCAAACTAGACCTGGCAGACTGAAGGCACGCTGTTCCTACATTTCAGAGATGCCTCAATGTAGAAATAGCTTCTTGTTGCATTTGGAGGATTAAGAGTCATTTAAGGAATAGGTAGGGATGATCAATAAACTATTTTTTAAAAATATAAACTGCTTCACATTTGACTTTGACCTTCTATCCACTTAAAAGGGTGGGGAGAGGCCATTTCTTTGTTGCTTTAGAAAAATGCTTAGCAGAGTTCCTCTAATTCCATTGCACACATGAAAATAAACAATAACAATAAACAGAGTAGGGAAAATATGTATCACAAGTGGATATTTTTGGTTTTTATAAAGAAAAGCACTTTTTCTAAGTGGTTAATGGAAGAATATGCTTGGTCTAAGAAGAGATGTTCCACCAATACTCGATTACCTACTTTGGACCCTTCTATAGAAAGACAAACAGATAACTACACAGATCTGGCAATGCCAGTAGAGAAAGCACACTGACAGGAAAGATGCCCTCAAGAACCACATGCTGAGGTAATGCCATACTTCAGAGGCCCACAGTCAAAAACAAAAGGAGTGTGGAGCAGTTTAAGACACATTTCTGTTTTTGTGAGCACAAGCACAGAAATGAATTTCAAGTTAAACTGAAACTCCTGAATTCGTTGTAGAATAGCCAAATTGCTGGAAAATAAAATTGTTGTATTTATGAAAACAATTATCATTAGCAATAGATGGAGTGGTTTACATATGTTAGAAAACCTGAGTTTTCCTTACAAATCAGAATTTAAATGAGGGAAAATGATCCTCAGCAGTAAGGCATATGTCTGCTTGGGGTTAGGACTCAGTTCCCTGTGAGACATGATGGCACAATGGAGAAGCCCTTTCTGCTTGATCCAGAGAGGAGCTATTTTGAGTGCTAGCACTCTGACTCAGCTATACTGATGGAAGAGGGAGAACAACTTTTGAGTAGTTCACCTTTCAAAAAATGTATTTCATAGTGAGAATTCCCTAAGGGGAAAAGATACCAGGTGCCATATTAAAAATCATGATGGAAAGACAAGATATCCTAAATGATCTGGAACTAGGGTGGGAAGAAGCACATTTTTAAAATGGGAGAAGAAAAGAAAGCAAAAGAAAGACTGCATAAGAGATGGAGGGAGTGAGGGAGAGACAGAGAGAGAAGAGTTCTGGGTACAGGTGGCAGTAAGGACAGCATTTGCTTGTGGATTTAAGGGCAAGCCCTTTTGGGACTCATAGTTTACACTGTGGTCTCCTGACAGCTAAAGTGTCAGATTTAGAACAAAAGATAATGCATATATCAGTACGGGAAGAATTGAAGAATGTAAATCCATGCTGGCAGTTTTCTAAAAGATCAGTAATATGTAGTAGCATACCAGGAAAGAGATGGATTAAACCACCTTAGGATACAACCGTAAAATGAAATCCCATGCAGTTATTATGAATGATATTAGAGGGATTATTTTGTTGATATGAAAAGATATACATTTTTGCCAAAAGCAGGCTCCAAAACAGTGTGTATAATAAGACCCAACATTTTGTTATAAACATTATTTATGTATACAAAATATGCAGCAACATATGTAGCTCTCTCAGAAGGACAGGATTATCATTTGTTTTTATTTACTTTTGCTTACTTTCTTCTATTTGTATAAAAATGGACATTATTTGTGTAACTATAAAAACAAACCACAACCTACAAAAAGGTAAAATTGTCATTGTTTTGCTTATTAATCAAAAAGCTTCACAATAGCATCTTGAAATATGCTATGTGAATAAAGTTCACTTTTAGCAACAAAACTAAAGCATGGGATGGTTGAAATAAAGTATACCTCCAACATGTATGTGTCTGGTTACTGTGAAACTGCATAGTATAAATTGTGCTTTTCAACAGGATTTTCAATTCCAGGACATTTCATCATGCAACCAGTTCAGGGTCAAGTCCTGTCAAGTTTATTTATAGTTATACAGTTAACCCCACGACACAGTGCAAAAGATAAATAAATACAAAACTCAGAAGATACAAGGTGTCAAGCATGAGTCACCCCTTTCAGACTCTAAAACAACAGCCAGGTTTATCTTCTTCATGCAAAAGTTTAATTATAATTGTCATTAAGGTCTACTTTTAGCATGAAGTTGAGAAATCCTCCTAGTTTATAGGTAGACTCAAGAGACCATGTATTACAGTGGGAAGAGCAGGGCTAGGAGGGAAGAAACCAGATTCTACTCCTATTTCTGCCCCTAGCAAGCTGTGTGGCCTTTGACAGGTCACTCACTTCCACGGAGGCTCTGTTTCCTTCTCTGTAAAATAAGAGGAGAACCGGAGTCGGGCAAGATGGCGGCATAGAGAGGAGTGGAAGCTAAGTAGTCCCCCTGGAACAACTACAAAAAAACAGAAACAACTAGTAAATAATCCAGAATAACTGCAGGGGGACAAACGAGACCATCCACTCATCATACACCAACCTGAATTGGGAGGAATGCCTGAGAACACAGCATAAAATCTGTAAGTAAAACCTGCGGAACCAGGTCGGGAGACCCCCTCCCCCTTAGCCTGAGCTGCGGAGCCGTGTGGTGCCACAGAGAAGCTCTCTCCCAGCAAGCGAATACAGCTCAGCTGAGCTCCAACTGGGGTTTTAAGTAGCGAGTGTGAACTGCTCACTACAGGTACGCAGCCCCAAAAAACAGACAGAGGCTTTGGGTGACGACTGACCTGGGAGAGCCGGAGGGTTGCCTTGGACTGGGTCTGAAGGGGGCTATCTGTTTCTTTTTTGGCTCAGTGGAGAAAGCCCCAGTCATTTTCAGTTTCCAGGGCTGTGACTCTGGGAAGGGTGGAGACACCACAAGCAGAGAGCGAGACCATTGAAATGCTAATGACCTCCACCTGGGGGGTCTGTCTTCTCTAGGAGGAAAGGGGTGGGGCCCTTTCCATTCAGAACCAGACCCCAGAGCCTGGGGGAACACGGCCATACCTCCTCACACCAGTCAAGAATTATAGGCTAACAGGCGTCACCTGCTGGGCAGAAAAGCACAGTGACCCGAGGCATCAAAGGGTGGAGCAGTTTTCTAAGACACACCCACAGGGAAACCAGATACTGAATATTTCTTCCCTCTGGAACCTGAGCCTGTTCTGGTCTGAGAAAACCCGATTTGGATAACCAAGGAAACCATGCCTAGACAACAGAAAATTACAACCTACACTAAGAAAAACAAAGTTATGGCCCAGTCAAAGGAACAAACATACACTTCAACTGAGATACAGGAATTTAAACAACTAATGCTAAATCAATTCAAAAAGTTTAGAGAAGATACTGCAAAAGAGATAGAGGATGTAAAGGAAGCACTGGACATGTATACAGCAGAAATCAAAAGTTCAAAAAACCTGCTAATAGAATCTATGGAAATGAAAGGCACGACACAAGAGATGAAAGACACAATGGAAACATACAACAGCAGATCTCAAGAGGCAGAAGAAAACACTCAGGAACTGGAGAACAAAATACCTGAAAGCCTACACGCAAAGGAGCAGATGGAGAAAAGAATGAAAAAATATGAGCAACGTCTCCGGGAACTCAAGGATGAAACAAAGTACAATAATGTACGTATCATTGGTGTCCCAGAAGAAGAGAAGGGAAAGGGGGCGGAAGCAATAATAAAGGAAATAATTAATGAAAACTTCCCATCTCTTATGAAAGACATAAAATTACAGATCCAAGAAGCGCAGCGTACTCCAAACAGAAGAGATATGAAGAGGCCTACGTCAAGACACTTAATAATCAGATTATCAAATGTCGAAGACAAAGAGAGAATCCTGAAAGCAGCAAGAGAAAAGCAATCCATTACATACAAAGGAAGCTTAATAAGACTATGTGCGGATCTCTCAGCAGAAACCATGGAGGCAAGAAGGAAGTGGTGTGATATATTTAAGATACTGAAAGAGAAAAACCACCAACCAAGAATCCTGTATCCAGCAAAGCTGTCCTTCAAATATGAGGGAGAGCTCAAAACATTTTCTGACAAACAGACAATGAGATACTTTGTGAACAAGACACCTGCCCTACAGGAAATACTAAAGGGAGCACTACAGGGTGATAGAAGACAGGAGTGTGTGGTTTGGAACACAATTTTGGAACATAGTAGCACAACAATGTAAGTACACTGAACAAAGGTAACTATGAATATGATTGAGAGAGAAAGATGGGGAGCATGTGAGACACCACAAGAAAGGAGGAAAGATAACAACTGGGACTGTGTAACTTAGTGAAATCTAGAGTATTCAACAATTGTGATAAAATGTACAAATATGTTCTTTTACGAGGGAGAACAAGCAAATGTCAACCTTGCAAGGTGTTAAAAATGGGGAGGCATTGGGGGAGGGATGCAATCAGCATAAACTAGAGACTGTAACTAATAGAATCATTGTATTATGCTTCCTTTAATGTAACAAAGGTGATATACCAAGGTGAATGCAGATAAGGGGTGGGGATAGGGGCGGCATGTTAGACACTTGACATTGGTGGTATTGTCTGATTCTTTATTCTACTTTGATTTAAGGTTATTTTTCCTTTTGCTGCTTCCTAGCTGTCATTTTTTTTGTTTCCTCTTTCTTTTGCCTCTCTACCTTCTTTGACTCTCCCTCCTGCCTTGTGGAAGGAATGTAGATGCTCTTGCTTAGTATGAGCAGAATGTTCAATTAGGATGAACTTAAATGTTTGGAAATGAACAGGGGTGTTGATAGCAAGATGTGAGAATAACTAACAGCGCCAAATGGTGTGTGAATGAGGTGGAAAGGGGAAGCTCAGAGTCATATATGTCACCAGAAGGAAAGTTGGAGGTCAAAAGATGGAAATGTATAAAACTGAATCCTATGGTGGGCAATGTCCATGATCAACTGTACAAATACTAGAAATCACTTCATGAACCAGAACAAATGTATGACAATACAATTAGAAGTTAATAATAGAGGGGCATATAGGGAAGAACTATATACCTATTACAAACTATATACTACAGTTAGTAGTATTTCAACATTTTTTCATAAACAGTAACAAACGTACTATATCAATACTAGGAGTCAACAATTGAGGGGGGTTGTTTAGGGATAGGGGAGGTTTAGAGTTTCCTTTTCTTTTTTTCTTTTTTCATCTTTCACTTTATTTCTTGTCTGGAGTAATGAAAAGTTTCTAAAAATTGAACAAAATTTAAGTGTGATGGATGCACAGCTGTATGAGGGTACCCAGGGGCAAGTGATTGTACACTTTGGATCTTTGGATAATTGTATGGTATCTGAACAATCTCAATAAAAATGGAAAAAAAAAAAAAAAATAAGAGGAGAACCAGTAGCCCTTTTAGGGGCTGTCCCGGTTTGGACTATGGTGGAAACTCTAGTTCCATTAACACAATGGTCTTTAGTTTCTATTGACACGATAGTCTTTAACTCAGTGTAATGCACAAGAACTGGTTCTTCTTCAAGTTTTCCAAATGCAATTAATTATTAAGATACTTGCCCTTTACATGTCAGTATTGTGAACAAACTGCTTTGATTGAATTATCATCTATGTTAATGACTTCAAAATAATTGACCTAGTCTATATGTCATTATCAACTCTAATGATCTCTAAGTCCCATTGCACTTATCAGAAATGATTCATAATTTATAAGCTACAACAGTGTGACGGCATCTGTAAGGCTAATGAAAAAAATTTATGACCAGAGGAAATGCCTTTAAATGAAATATTTTAAAAGAAACACCTGAGTCAGCGTTATATATAAATTAATTTATATTTAATTTTCTGGGAAAAATGCAAATTTTGCTTTTCTCTGGTACAAAATCTCCCTACACGCTTGTAGCTTTATACAAGCTTAAGTTTATGTAGGGTGATAATTTAAGATACAGAATTTCGAAGAGGTTCTGTTCTTTTCTCGATCGCTGTAAGCTTTGATTCTGTTGAAAACTGTCAATATTTGAGTCAAGGAAATTAATCATAGAATAAATAATTTTTGTAGATATGGTGGGATTTGAACAACTGAACATCAGAGAAATTAATGATAAAAGTTATAAAAACAACAAATTTCAGCAAGGTGAACAACAATATTAGTCCTTATTGGTGACATACTTGCTGTATTCATCTTAAGCCCTCTGTTCTTTTTATATAAAAAACTGATTTGACTCAGTATATCTTCTGGTAAATCACCACAACATTTTTTTACAGCTTGCAGAAAATGGAGATATAAATTAAAATATACATAAATATTGTAGGAATACAACAATCCTCACCTGTTCTTCTCGTGAATTTTTAGAATTTCATTAGTCTGCTGAAGAAGTTGCTTCTCTAGCTTGTATGTAGATAATGAATTCTCCAGCAATTGTATTTCAAGTCGAGAGGTTTGATTTAGTACCTTAAGATAAAAACAAAACCATTTCAAACTTTAATCACAAATCAGAGAGGAAAAAACAATTACTGCGGGTGATCTGTTTAGGCGTGTTTCTTTTTAAAAGATATTTCTTGATGGATAATTGATCAAAGGGTCTACTTTCTACTAATTAATGCTTTATACATTTCTTATACATTATATTGGCTTGAGATTGAGGTTGCAGTTAAATGAAAAAATTGTGTTTTTAAATCCATTTTTGTAGTAACAATTCTCATGTCCTAAGACCCTAGGATATTGTACAATGTTAGTTGCTTTATACATATGATTTCCAACACTTATAAGTGCAAGGTAAGTATTAGTACAAGGTCTTGGGTATTATGTATAATTAAGAGTGACAAATAGGCATGTAAAATACTCCTGCCTCCAACTATCACCTTATGAAAACCATTTAGAAATGTGCAAACAATTCGATATAGTTTAGATAGATTCATGATCACACACTTATCGAACACCTATCACATTAGGTCACGTCAGCCCTTCCACAAGTCATGTCATTTAAAATACACAGTAGACTGTTGAAGGAGGAATCTTTATCATTACTTTACAAATGAGGAAACTGAGGTTCTGAGAAAGTCTCAAATTCACCCAGGAACCAAGGTAAGACCTGGGTTTCAAACCCAGATAGCTTGACTGTGAGTCTACTACTCTACATAGAAAACTAAGAAGAGGGAGAACCAAACCATTCTGCATCATAATCCAAGGAAAAGAAGTGACCAGCAACTCAAATAATGAAAAAGGCAGATTGTCATTATCCTTTCAACTCCACCAAACTGGGTCTTATGGAAATTGTAAATGCTTAACTCATCTTGAATGGTGAAGCCCCAGGTTGCTAGTTGAGTCTTGTTATAGCAGCTTGTGAGCTGTGCACACAAACCTTTCCATTCTCCAAGAAGTGATCATACCCTCCAATCCTAGCAGAGGCCTTCAGACTGTGTCAATGTCCCTGTGCCTACCTCTGTCCTTTCCCTCTCTTCCCCCTCCTCTTTTCAAAAGTTTACTTGAAAACTTTTGCGACCCAACTGCCACAGCTTTCCTGGAACTACTTATTGAAAGGTACCTGGGAAACCTTCTGCAGGATTGGTATCTACCTAAAGAGTGCTCCTCTAAAGAAAACGCCATTGAAGCATTCCCCCTTTTCTGCAGCAGGTCTAAATCTGGGGATCTATTAGATGCACCAAGAAAGTTATTCCTGATATGCCCAAGCCTGGGCTTGGGCTCAAGGAGTTTATTGGGGAGCAGGGACTTATTTACTGGGTTGGGATGGGGGGAAAGGAGGGTTAGACCCTGGATTAGGCTGAGGAGAGGGAGGCATTAGTCTCAGATATAAAATAGAGGATGCCAAAAAATCAGCAATAAGATAAGTAATGTTATAACAAAACATTTTAAAAAAATCAAAATTAATGCAAAAAATCCAGCATGAACAGTATAAGAAAATTTTAAATAAAGACAGAATCTGACACTGTATTTGTATGACTTGGTCTCTCGTGATTCAGTCTAGCTCCCCTCACCCTAGTCCCAGCCCTACAGGGGGAATTGGTCAGAGGATGGCAAAACAGGGTATTTGCCCTTCAAAAAGTTTTAAGGTGCAATAATTCATTTACAGACTCAGCAATGAAGAGAGATATGGATGCCAGTCTAAAAACCACCACTACTAAAAATACCTTGTATTCTTGGAGCATTTTAGAGTTTTAAAAAATGTTTTTCTGTTCTGAGTCATTTCATTTGAGGAAAAACAGGGGTAAGGAGACCTGGGATTTGATGGCAGAGTTGGGAGCAACCCAGAGAGAAAAATGGTAGAAAATGTAAAGACTGGGGTACACAAAATATATATTCAAATATCAACCATTTTGTCACAGGTCAGTGATATGCTTCTTTGTTTATTAACTAGAGAGACAATTTATTAAATAGTGATATAGGGAATGAAACGCTTGAATCTTTTGGTGACATTTAGAATGGAACCCAGAAAATAAAATTATTATTTGTTTAATGAATAAAAAGCACACTGTATTTCCAAAGCAAGCATGTTATATGTGGTTAAATAAACTCTGTTTTCTCCCTGATTCACCCTGATCACACTTCCTGACAGACTCCACCACCAACATTTAGATGTTACAAAGGACAGAGCAAAATATTCTTCTCCAAGTCCACAGAGAATAGCATGGAACCATCCATAGCTGAAAATGAAGCTGCTTATATTTACGTCTTCTAGAGAGTACCTCAGCTCTTAATTTGTCTCCCTGCTTCTATTCTTTCCTACCTCTAATTAATTTGTTTCATAGCAACCAGAAAATATAATCAGATCATGTCATCTCCTGTGTCAAATGTGCCAATAGCTTCCTTGTGCAATTAGAATAAACTCTGATGTTCTTAGCCAGATTTACAAGTCCTGTGTGATCAGGATCTGCTTACTTCTCAGATCTCGCTTCCTGGCACTCTCCCCCTTGCTTACTGTGCTCCAACTACACTGGACTTCTTTCTACCGCCTCAGAATGCTCTATTCATTTTCACTTCAGGGTCTTTGCACTTGTTTTTCTCTCTGCCTGCCACATCTGTCCCTTTCCAGATGCATGATTGGTTTGCAAGGTTTGTTCTGAGAGGCCCCCTCTGGCCACCCTCAGTAAAGTCATTCTCCATCACCCTGCATCAGCTCACCCTGTTTCCTTTTCTTTATGGAATATTCGCTCTCTGGAATCATCCTGTCTGAACAGGATCTGTTATCTTTCTGCCTGCACTAGGAGGTCAGCTACACAGGTGGCAAGGGCTGCTCTCTGGAGACCTCCAAACCTCCAGAGCTGGGGGTGCTTATAGCTACTCGTTGGACAGCGAGTTGTCCTTCAAGTTGGGTAGTGGTCAGATAGAGTGTAAAAGACTCCCATGAATACTGAGCTGACTTCAATTATATAAGCCCAAATCTCAAGCAGCATATGAACTTGGAGAAGGAGAAGAACAAATCTCAGTCCAGGCCAGTTTTGAGCACAAATGCCAATCCTACTATTCTCTCCCCAGCAGCTTGACTGAATTGTTGTTTTATTTCAACTCTCTCCATTGATGAATTAAAATAGGCCTGAAATTCAAAAGTGGGCAACTGAGAGAATGGTCTAGCCAACTATGATAAATTTACCACTTTCATGTCATGTGTCCATGGAACTTACTATTTAGCAATAGATAGAATGTTGCATTAAAGTGACAAAAGACATTTCCTTCTTTAGCCTGAACACATCTCAAAACACATTTTTATAAAAAAGAAGGAAAGAAGAGAGGGAAATAAAGGAAAGCGTATGTGGAACAATTCCAAGAAACAATTTCAAAACTTAAATTTTCCAGAATTTTTCAAAGAGTAAAGAAGATGTAAGACCATGAAATTGAGGACTTATGGACTTTAAATTTTAGTTTTCTTTAAAAAATAAAGAAAAATTTAAAAATAAAAATGATTAGTTTCCCAGAGAAAGTGAACTAAAAAATTTTAGCCAGTTTCCCTTTAATACTTTCAAGAATGCTTTTAATCTACCTTAAACTAGCATTAACACCGAATAAAGGTAAAGATCGAGGCAGAACACAAGAACTATTAAAGAAAATCTCCTTCACCAGCATTCTAACTTTGAAATCGGCCTTGTAGGTTTGTGTTTCCTTTTATTTTTTTTTTTTTTTCCAAAGAAAAAACACTAACATAAGGGAGGATGCCTTGGCAATCTAAATTTTTACAGAAGAATGAAGACTGATACATGTAGAAAATCACTGTTTTACAAATACAGTGAAATAATTATTTGGCCAATGATCAGCAGTGTGATAAATTATCACAGGTTATGTGCTAATTTCAAAGGAGGAAATGCACCCCTGGGATGGAGAGAGATAGAGGCTACCACCCTAACCAAGTTAACATAATTAGCATCACTGACAGTCTGGCAACCTGACATCTGTGCCTTCTCATGAGATAGATGCAATATAAAAATGACCAGAAATCTATGAAGCCCTCCTACCACCATGTTTGACTCAATTTAATCAAGCCTTTAGACTTAACTTGCAGTGTACAGAAACCACAGTAAATTAAAGGACATCATAAAGAAATACACAAACAAATTTTAGTATATGGAACAGTTTATATGGCAATTGGCCCAGTCACTTCAAAATGTCAGTCTCAGGAAAAAAGAAAAATGTGGAAGACAGCTCTAAATTAAAGGACTACTAGACCTTGAAAAACAAAACACACAAAACTTCTGGTAGAACAACTGAGGAAATTTGTGGAAATTAGATGATCTTAGAGATTATTATTATTATTTGTTGTGATAATAAAATATAATTAAAACCTCATTGAATTATGGAGATGTTTAATGGAGACAGTACTTACAGATGCAGAATTTGCAGGCAGAAGTAACTTGCATGAGAGCTAATACACAACAGAGCCGGAATGCAACTCAGACAGTCTGTCTCCCGAGTGTGAATTCTTACTAGTAGACCCATTTAGCTAAAAAGAAACAGCTTCCTTTTGGAAGAAACAGCTTCCTTCATTCAATAATAACTGTTACCAAAGTCATTTCTTTCAAATGTCATGATGTCTTCTGCTTGTTACAGCTGAAGGCACCTCCTTTTCTCTTTCACATATTCAAGCACTAATAGCATTTGAGGCAGGAAGGGAGCCAGGCTCCAGATGCTTTTTAGACTATAGAGAAAATGCCTTCACCCATTGTCCTTAGGCAGTCAGAACCTCTCCGCAGTAGACTGACATCTACTCTGCAAAGTCCTTTTATGCCCATTAGCTATCTCTGCATATATGTTACCATAAATACACAGTCCTTAGACCACTGCCCTTAGGCTTGGAAGCACTGGGCTGACATCCACAGAAATAAAGGGACAATGATTTAATTAATTCAATAATTCATTAAGTATTTATCGAGGGCCCACTGTGTACCAAGACATGTTCTAAATTCTAGTGACTGAGCAGAGAACAAGAGAGACAAAATCCCTGCTCTCAAGGAGTTTATATCCCAGTGCAGGGACTTGCCAACTTTTTTTGTAAAGAGCCAGATAGTAAATATCTTAGGTCTGGCAAGTGAATACCTTCTGCCACATCTGCTCAACTCTGTCACTGTAGTGAGAAGGCAGCCAAAGATAAGTAAATGAATGAGTGTAGCTGTGTTCAATAAAACTTTATTTATAAAAACAGAGGGTATGCTGAATTTGAGTTGCAGGCCACAGTTCACTGAATCCTGTCCTAGTCCTAGTGGGTTAACAATTTTTCCAAACCTTACAAGAAAATTAACTACCAGGGTATTTTCTTTAACAGCCCATTAGCAAACTTATTTCACTGACATTCCAGTTAGGCCAAGGTTAAATGTTTATTCAGCTATTCTCTCAAGTTAAAGAGGTCCATAGTTCAACTGTAAGAGCTACCCTTTGAGAAGAAAAACTGAATTCTACCTAGAGATGCATGCTCATTGATAGAAATGTTCTTGAACTGCTTAAACCTGTAATTGTTCTATTAAGGTCCAAAAAATAGGTGTGATAGTTCTGACCTCTGAGAAGCAGATCCTAAAAATGCAAGAAATTTATTAAGAGAAATGCCTGGAGGGAAAATGGGGAGGAAGCCAGAGGAGGCTGGGAGAATCCTCAGATCTAACCATATGAAGATGAAAGGGAAGGAAGGATGGTTGAGTGGAAGTCTTAACAAGCAGTGCAGTTGTAAGAAAGTTTGTCAAGGCTAACGGGGAGTCCTTGGGTCAAAGTCATGTGCCAGTGGAGGCCCACAGCTTCCAGGAGCAGGACTGAGCATCCTTGCCACAGTGAGCCATTGGCTGGGAGTGGTCACTGGGAATTCCAGCTACTGCTCCAACTCAGTGACGGATTACAAAGCACAGCAGCTAGGGCCATGGTCAATTATGCTCTCCAGTTTGGGAGGCTGAAGACGTGCCTTTTCATGGCTGTAAGGAAAGGCTTCAGAGCCAATTAATTTTATTGAAAGTTAAGAAACAAACAGTTTAGAAAAGTTTGCCACATTAATTCAGTTAAGCTTACTGAGGATGAGGACTGCTTGACTTGTTGTATTCTCTATAGTACCTATTAAAGCATCTTGCATGAGGAGGTACACAAAATACATCTTTTAAAATTTAATTGAATTCCATTTCTAACATTGTGGTTCCCATAAAAATTATTGAAAATGTAAGTTTATTTCAATTTCAACAAATTTTTATTGATTGCCTAGTATGTGTCACACATCATACATAGTGAGTATATAAAAATATATGTCATAAAGATAAAGAGATAAAATAGATAAAGCCCACAGGTTCAAAAAGCTTATAGATTAATAGGGGAAACAAACAAATTATTACACTCTGGTGTGTTACTGCAATAACAGTATATACAAAGGACAAAAACAACATGTAATAGAGAACTACCGGCAATGTCTGGAGGCAGGATACTGAAGGAAACATTAAGGAGGTGGCTTTACCCAACCCTGGCTTGGAAGGACTGATGGGAATTTGGTGGCACAGTACAATCAAAGCAACAGATGTGCAAAGGTTCAATGATATGGACCCATATGATGTCTGTCGGGAACCATAGGTAATTTAGTGTTAATGTAGTGTAAGTATAAAGGCCGAATAGTGGAACATGAAGCATGGGAGGTGTGCAAGGACCAGATCATGAAGAGACCAGAATGCCATGGCAAGAAACTACAAATTAGGCTATAAGGAGATGGGGAGTAATTAAAAGCTTAAAGCAGACAAAACGCATAGTCGAGTTTGTATCTTAGATCACTCCGTTGGCAAGGCAGACAGTATTTTACGGTTGGCTTCATGGAGGTGTGTGGTCCAGGGAAAGGCGAGACTTGCTATGAGAGGAAAATGATCCAGGCAAGCCCATAAGAGCACAAATTGAAGCAACGATGACGGGGATAAGAAAGAGTGCAGAGTCAAGGGCTGATACAGGTCAAATCACCCAGATGGGGTAGCGAGCAGATGAAGCTGTGAGAAAGAAGAGCAAGTTGAGACAATTCCAAGGATTCTGGTTTAGGTGCTTGGGTGGTTAGTCATGATGAAATCAAGTTAAGAGATGCAAGAGGAAAAAGCAGATTGTTAGAAGGGGTAAAAGGGATGGCTCAGTTTCATTTTGAATGTGTAGAGTCAGAAATCTAGGTAAGATGTGATGCATAGGCCACAGACAAAGTGACAAGCCACGAATAATCAATGTTTTTCATGGCATATACAATTTTACTGAATTCTCATAACATTTCCTATTAGAACTATCACTCCAATTTACAGATGAGAAAACTTGGGCTCAATATATAAAGAAATTCCCTGCAGTTACACAGCCAGTGAATGCAAGAACAGCAGTGGACCCCAGGATTACATGAGGCAATGTGATGGGCACATGGAAAAATGTCAAAATCACCGGTGGTGCCATCGTCACCAGCAGGGCAGCAGCAGCAACTTCTTTATTTACAGAAAACATTCGGCAGCTGATGACAGGTCCACACTCCCTTTTGCTTTCTTTGATTTCATCTTACCATCTGGTTTGGACCCAGTTACTTTTCTGTAACCTTAAAAAGAGAAGCAAACTGCAACACAGAGGCAGCATAGAGAGCTCAGGAAGCATACAGACCCTGCTGCCACATACAAGCAGTTCAAATCCTCACTCTACCATTTGCTAGTTTTGTTGTTGTTTTGTTTTGTTTGTTTAGTCCCAGGCAAGTTGCTTCACCTCTCTGTGTTTTTGTTCCCTCATCTTTACTCCAGAATGGTAATAGTACTTACCTGTAGGATTTTATTTTTATTTAATAGTTAATATATGTAAGAGTGCTTAGAAGAGAGCCAAGCACATATTTATAGAGGTAAATTTAATGCAGTTTGCCTATTAACTTCTAATCAAAACTGTCCTTAGGAGGAACTCAGAAATAGAATCCTACAACAGGAAGGGACATGAATAATCCCTGAAAACCATCCCTTCATATTGCACACTTGAAAAGAAGAATTTGAAGGAGAAGAGATATTGGTACAAATGGGTAACAGTGAGAAAAATACAGCAAGCCAGAGTACAGAGGAAAGAAAGGGCATGGTGTTGGTGCCTGATTCACACCATCCTGGCCAGCAGGGTTACTTAGAGGTGCTCGTTATCTGTCTCTTTTCTGATCATGATGCTTATTGAATAAAATAGTATTTTAAAATATGGTTACAGTAAAACCTTGTCTCTGCCACCTTCTGTTAAGCTGCAGGTCTAGAAGGTCAACAGAGGACTAGAAAGCAATAGTTTACTTATCTTTATAACATCATCATGTGAAAGCTAGGGTACTAAAATGTATTGCAAAACCATTGTCATGTGTTCCTGAAATCACTGGGGGCCTAAAATCAGATTTAGGAAAAGTGATGCTAACCAAGGTAGTATGAAAGCAGAAGCAAACCCACAGGAGCATACCTGGGCAGCATAATAGGATCCACTGGTTTATAAATGCTTGTTATAAATGCATTGCGCATTTTCAATTTAAAGTATTATGTTCTAATAAAAATAAGAGAAAATACACTGACATAATTTATACCACAAGAAGCCAATTTGTGTGGATCACCAAGCTTGCTTAGTAGAACAATAAATGACTAAAAAGTCTTGTAATTTTTGTACTATATAGTTTCCTCCCTCCCATCTCCCATGCTTATCTAATGATAATATCCAGCAAAAAATATTTCCCAAACAGCAAGTGATTTATTACCCCAATGTAGTCAACAGTTAACTCCTTATTCAATTTTTAAATTATTATTAATAAAGATGGACAGAAAAGGAAAGAAACAAAAATGCCTCAGTTTGAGTCCCAGATTAGCTATGTCAACGTGAGAAAAATCACTCAGACTTTCTAAACTTCTATCTGCTCCAGATGGTTTTCATAAAAATCAATTGTAAATGTGAGAGTGACTTGTGTAATATAAAATGCTAGCTCCATATAAATTGTCATTGCTATTTCTCTTTAAGTACCACCATATGGTCTGTGATGCCATTAACACAAATGAAATAAAATAGAAGTAAGATTGTACCTTATTTTTCAATTTATATATTCCAGCTTTGGTTCTAGAACTCTACTACATTGAGGTGAATCATCCCCCGAGTTTCAGAATGGTACCTGAATACCCATTTCTGTGGCTAAAAGTGGGTTTAAAGGTCATCTTCTCTTCATCAAAAATGATATGTGCACTAAACTCTAATGGAGGGTTATGACAGCGATGATTAAAGGACATCCCTAGATTTTTACCAATTCGTACTTAAATAAGTAAAAAACTATGCCATTGTCCATGGGTATATATTGACCTCTCATTATAAAGGAACGCTGAATTTTTAAAAAATCTACACATTACTGGGGTTTTCCTTCTTGCCCACTAGAAGCACAAAAGCTCTGCAGGTGCCAATACCAGGAGAGCTCTACCAGAGACCAAATAGGACAGGTCAAAATTGACATCAAAGGCACCAATTTGACCCAAATGATTATTTTGTTTGACTCATCATATCACAGCTGGGTAGCCGCAGTGCTTATTTGAATGCAAATACTGACTAGGTCATTTGCAGTCCCGTTTTTGCAGACACATACAAAGCTAAATATACCAACCCTCATTAAATCAAAAGAAACATGCATAGCATGTGAGGCAGTCATTCCTGTTATTACCAATAAACAAAAATGTATATGCTTCCCCAGTCTCAGAGATGAAATGTGCTCTGTGTTTAAGGAGCAAGCTAAAAGGGAAAAAAAAATTTTCCTGGTTAAGAGTTTGTCGACTCTGGCCCCAGGGGAGTACCTGGGTCTCGACATCAGTCAGCTTTCTGGTCTGCTCTGCCGTCTGGGACAGGAGGCTGGTTCCTATCTCGAGCATGGTGGCTGTGTGATTCTGAACTGCATTTTGCTGTATCTGGGCCATCTCCGACTTCATATTTTCCACAATGTAATTCTCTAGCTGCAAGAGATAAAGGACAAAGCATAGTATATTAGAAGCAAAGACTCTCAGTTGGGACGTGTAATATTTATGATGACAAAACAAGACAGCTGGCAAATCAGCCATCTGGCAGGAATCCCTGCATCTCTGAGATTTGGGGAAATGGAAGCAAAGCATGCAGGAATCCAGATACTAACATACTCTTAACATGCTGATTGTATATGTGTGTGTGTGTACACATCTATATAATCAGAATCAAAATGAAAATTTGCATTTGCATAGTGCTTTCCCTATGATGATGTTTTCAACATCATCTCGTTTCACCTTCACAGCAAAGATAGGAATTAGGCACAGAAGACCTTACTGTATTTTTTTTTAAATGTTCATAGCTGAAGAAACAGAATCAGAGAGGGTTCTGACGAAACCAACTTTACCCAGCAAGAATGCAACAGAATTAGCACAAAAATTTAAATCTAATCCTTGGTGCTGTGGTCTTTCCATTATACCATACTGACAACTTATCTCTGAGAAAATATTCAGCTTCCTGCTTCCAACTCTGTGACAATGAATCAAAGACCCTTCTGGACTGGCAGAGAGGGGTAGGGAGTGGGGGGGAGGGCAGATGCTCATAACATGAGACTTTAAGGGACCATTAAAACAGGCAACAGCATATGAAGTGAGTTGCAGAATCTGAGAGCTAGATATTACCATTCCCCATGCTTTTTGGTTGACTAAAACAAAACAGGCACTGAAGGTAAAGCACAAGGGGCATTTGCCCTTCTCACTTTGGGTAAGGCTTAGAATTTTATGGTGCCATCTCAGAGAACACTATCATTGTGAAATAAATGGTCCATTGGGGCTAAGAAGAATTATGAAGTGACTTAATATGAGGGAGCCTGTTAGGTACCTGGGAGAATAAAGCTGAACATATGCACTGCTTGAAAAATAAAGAAGAAGCCTGCACCTCCCTGTCAGTGCATTTAATTCTCCTCAACCACCACGTGGTAACTAGATTTTATTACCCAATTACACACATGGGGAAATTGCCTCCCAGAGAAGTCAGGTCCAAGGCCACACACCACAAAAACAGTCAGACTTGGATTTGAGTGCCGAGTCCCGAACTCTCATGCCAACACTTGACCACTTGCGAGCTCTGCCAAGGCGAGCTTCACAAGTTGGTTTCAAATAATTAACAGCTACGTGACTTTTACTGATTTAGTGAACCATAATGCATTCACAATTTTATAATCCATAGTAACATTATCATGGAATAAATATAGTCTAAATCTAAATTTCCCTTTGTGAAACTTTGGCAGTTTGCTTTCAAACATGATCTCTTGCTTATTTCTATTTGTCAAGCATGAATCTGCCCAAGCTAAAGAAAATGAAAAGTTGTAATCAGACTCATATTGTTAGTAACATATTATGACTTAGCTCTTATTTGATGTAACTTCTCTTCTTCCTTTATCCCCAAAATTAGAGGTAGGAAAAATAAAATTCATCTATAAACATTCAGTTATGAAACAAACATAGAATAAAATATCTGAAAATTATCTTACCAAAAGAGAAAGCCTCTAGGCCAAATTTTGACTTAAATCCAATTGAACTAATATATTTAAACAACAATGGAAGGGTAGGGGGAAGGAGGATAGGTCAGGGTAGTAGTCATCTGTTGTTTTGGATTCCACATCATACGTTAATTCCTTTTCCTAATAATATATCTTAACTTCCTTTTGGAAAATTATATTTGCCTCCTTCAGAACAGATGCTTCAGGAGGAGTTGCCCCACCTAGCTCCAGGAGCTGGGCAAACCAGAATATTCTGCTCTTACTTAGCCAGAGCAACTTGTTCAAGAATGAACAGACACTGTGTGTATGGCCCTGAACCTAAGTTCTGGAATTATGCCATAACTATTTTACAAAAGAATTTCTTTTTCCTCTGTGGCTATTGGTTGCATATCAGCCTGACACTATTAATGCCCCATTTTGCCACCACAAAACCAGAGCTAACCCAAAAAGTAAGTGAATGAATAAATGAGTGTGTGAAGGAATGAATAGATAGATAAATAGATGATAGATTGATAGTGATAGAAGAATACCTCTTGAGCATCTGGGATCCAGCTATATTTTTAGTCAGATCTACCCTTGGACCTTGAATTGTAATTTACGTAATCTAATAATCTCCTGAGTCACTCATCCCCACCCCACCCCGTTTTTTCCCCCTTAATTGTTAATTCACATTGATTTAGATTTCTAACACTTACAGCCAAAGAAAGTCTTAGCACATTTGATGGATGTTTATTAACACAGGAAGCCTCAGAGAGATAAACATCAGAAGTATGTTCTTTGCGGATTCAGGGAATATGGTGCTATGTATAAGCATTCATCAATTGCCTAACAAGTGGCAGGCACTGTGCTAAGTGCTTTCCTTTTACAACCTTGCTGAAATATTACAAGAACTTTATGTGGGAGGTATTATTATAGTCACTTTATAGGTGACAATATGGAGACTCAAAACTGCTTGTACAAGGTGGTCAAGCAAGAACTCAAACTCCAACTCCAAAACTCATGTGTAACCTCTAACCCATTCAGCCCAGCATTACTTAAGAACTCTATTTTAACATGTAGCTCCCAAACCATGGATGTTCACCAAATCCATGGCAAGCATTTTAAAAATGCCAATGAATATGCCACACAACGGAACTCTGATTCAGAATCTTCAGGGGTGAATATGAGGAATCTGTATATTTTTAAAAGTGTCACCCATGTAATTCAGACAAAGAATCAGTATTTCTCAAAATATGCTCCCGAGAACGACTGCCAGACAAGAACTGCTTGTTAACAGTCTGCAACGGGATAAGAAGTTCATACCAGAATATAAATTATCTATGTCACTAAGCACACAGTTTAATTCACCTAATATTTCTTTTGGAGCAAGTCTTTCTCAATGAAGAAAGTGATGTGCAGATTTACATGCTGGTGCTAGCTTCTAAACTTTTCACAAATGAAAATTTCTTTCAGTAGTGTTGCTTTACACCAAACTACTTACTCCAGTATGTCAGATTCCCTGTCTACCAAGAAATTTCAACTAATAATTTGGTTTCCTGTGTAAATTTCCCTCCAAGAGAGAATTTACCAATTGGTGAGCTCCAATAGGGAATCTGTTCGATACATCACCTTCTTATGCATTTGGTTAGCAGGGGTCAGTTCCCAGAGCTGGACTCACTCTGGGTGTAACATTGTGTCCCCTTATCTCCACAGAGGACACTCGCTGACAACAGATGACTACACCAAGGACCAAGGTTCAGCTGCCTTGTGAACCCACCTACATGTCAGATATTCAACATTCTGTATTATTGTACGGTTTTGGGGTTTGTTTTTTACTATGAAAGTTAACACCAGCAAAGCATAATAACTGTTTTATGGCAGCATTTATCACAACAATAAAGAAACTCCCAATTCTGCTGACATGAAGTAGAAATAAAGTAGGTCTCCAATTTATGCTAAAATTTCTATTTGAGCTGCCATGATGAATAACACAAATATAACTCGTTAATTATTTTTTAATGAAATGGGCCTGCTCCCTCTAGAAGTAACTGTCTTTTAGTGCAAAAGGCAATGGCACACTTAAGTAGTAAGGACCAGATGTAATTGATTTAAAGGCTAAGCAGGGAGGCAGAAATCAAATATACAATGTGTGATTAATAAGGAGGACTGCTTTCATCTTATCTCTACACATTCCTCTGTAGACATATAACTGTGAAATCCATCTTGATCCATATCAGCTGGGTTCAGAAATGATTTGTAACAAATTTGATTGTCTTTATGTATTCCCTACTGGTTTTAAAAATGTTTACAGAAAATGATGGCTACTTCAAGGTTAAATATTTTGTAAAATCTAAGATGTGAATTTCAAGCTTAGAACTTGCTGACCAGAACTGATGTTGCTAAAAAGTAGGAGACTCCCAACCTCAATCATAAAATTTTTCGACTATAATACCACTCTCAGTATCCGACTCCAGAGTGTTATAGAGTATTGACCAAAAAAAAACTAGCAAGAGGATGTGATTTGAAATGAGATGATGAACAATAAATGATGAGTTCAAGCAAAGAAGCGATGTTATGTTTGTAAGGTGGTTTAGTGTTTACAAAGAGCGTTTATGCACATTGTCTTAATTGATCCATATAACAACCCTTGGAGGGGAGTATTGGCCCCATTTTAAGTTTTAAAAAACACAGGCTCAGAGACCTTAAGCAACTTGATAGTGATCACAGAAAGGATTCAATTCTATCTTCCGATGTTTCACTGGCCTCAGAGCTATGGGAACTGCACTATCGTTGGGTTGGTTGATTGGTTGATTGACTGATTGAGTGATTGCTTTCATTTCTAGTCAGCTCATTGAGACCATTTACTTATTCTTTTGAGAAAAACATGCATTGTTTGAGAGTGATTACTTGCACTCCACATCACCAGGCTGAGTTCAAGATAATCAGAGGCAAGGTGAGAAGGCCTACCTAGGGTCAGGTATGTGGAAAGTTTATTTTGCCAGCACATTTAAAACAAGGGAATTATTTTTAAAAACCTTTACTATTCATACATTTTTTCTTAGTATGTAGTTTTTAACAAAAGTTTGTTTTCATCCTCCCATCTTTTGCACAAATCATTGCAAAATATAACAATAGGAATAAGAACAACAATAATACATTAAGTCTCTACTAAGGCTAGATATGTACCCCTCATCTTAGTTTTCTGGCTGCTATGACGAATACCATATGAGAATGAATCAAGGTGTTGGCTAGAAAGCTTGCTTCCTCCAAGAGTTGGTGGCATTTTGCCTCATAATACTTGGGTTACTTGGCATTCCTGTCACACAGTGATCAACTCTCCTTTCTCTTCTGGTTTCTGTTGACTTCTGGCTTCCAGCTCCTCTCCATGGCTTTCTCTCTCACTATTTCTGAAATTCTTCTGCTATAAAGGACTGTAGTGAACCAGATCAAGGCCCACCCTTATTCAGTTGGGCCATCCTAATTCAAAATGACATCTTCAAGAGGTCCTATTTGCAACAGGTTCACACCCACAGGGATGCAGATTAACAACATGGGTCTTTTGGGGTATGTAATTCAACCTAGCACACTGACTTTACGGACATGTAACTCACTGAATCCTCACAACAATCCAGGCACTGCAGGTATTACATTCCTTATTTTATTGTTAAAGCTCTGAGAAGCTGTCGAAGATCATACATTGAGTCAGTGGCAGAGCTACTTTGTGTCTTTGAAAGAGGCTAGCTTGCCCAGGAGGTTGTGCTTCATCCTAAAAGAAAGTCACCCAACAAACAAAAGTACATTGTTACCAATGCTATGGACAAATTCCAGAAACACATGATATTCATATAAGGAATATGTAAGATGAAAACTACAGTAATGGTGAGGTGAAACTTTGAAAGATAATTTTAATCCTTCTCATTTTATCATTTACATACAAATTAATGGCTATAATATATTGAGAATAGCTATAGGTGGTGAGAAGGCAAATATGAATACCAGCCGTGCTCTTACAGAATTCACAAGCTAGTAGGGAAGAAATAGCCATCTACTCATGGTGAAACAACATGTTCTAGAGATAGATAGAAGTTAGCGAAGGGGGAACAATAATCTAATAAGAACAGATAAGATATTGAGGGTAAACTTAATGATATGGGAATGCTCAGGAATGACTATGGTTTGTTAATTTCCTTTTGGTATGGTAGGAGCATATTGGAAGCAATGAAGTTATTTCCTACTCACTTTCTTTGGGGTGGGGGGGGGGTCTGGAAATGTTTATTTCTACTTTTATTTTCATTTATTTTATGTTTATTTTTATTTTTTGATAAAGTTAATTAAAAAAAATAACATGTGGGAAGAGTGGGAGCAATTGGCTAACTCTGCCGCAGGAAACTGGGGTAATCTCCACGGTGTTAGAACTTTTTAGGTTGGATTTTAAAAGGCAAGTAGAATTATATAAGGTCCTAATGCTGGGAAAGGCATTGTGAGCAAGAAAAGTACTTGTGGAGATAACAAGCCAAGAAAGAATATGCCAGGCGGCTCAAGCACATCATTTGGTGTGCCTAGTACCTAAGTTAGATAACAAAGAGGGGCAGGAGATGAAGTTGGAATGTAATTTGAAAGAAAGTTTTGAAGGTGCTCCTTGGGAAACTAGAATCCTGTTATTTTGAAAAGATGAAGGCAATTTTTAATCCTAAAGTGAGAGCATCTACAAAATAAGGATCGGCTCTGCAGTCCCAATATTCAACATCCATTCATTCATTCATCCATTCATTCATTCATCCATGCCAGAGCTGGGACCAGGATAAGGCAATTGAGGACTCTATGGTACAAAAATTAAGATGCATTTACTCCTGTATGACATGATAGTGAATTAAAGTAACTAGTAAAGTACGTAGGTAACCTAGGTATCTCACTTGGCTCACACTAGCCCTGGCCTTGGTTCATGCATTCAATATTTATTCAAGCCTTATGTGCCTCACTGCGCTAGGTGCTGGGATACTTGGTGAACAAGATGACTAAATACCTATCCTTGCAGAGCTTATGCTTTAGCCTATGTCAAGAATGCAAGAAGCATTCAACGAGGATACATTGATAATATGGAAAGGCCTCATGTTTTTTCCATTATTTTACAAATCCACCTTGATATTTTAGGACTTTTTACTACACAAATCACTTTTATATAATTTGATTACTGGTTTGTCAATAGTAGCATTAACAATAGTTAATAATCACATATCTATGAATATACACAGAATTCTCAGGAAGAGCAACAACTGCACACAAAATCATTCTTATTAGCTGTTATTTACAGCTAAATTATGTAAAGAATAGAGCATTAAAAATGTACTGACTTCTAATTTGTCAAGCCCACTGTTTGTCAAGCTGTATTATTAAATAGACAAAGAAAAAACTATTTTTAGGAAGTCAAGATTATCAGCCATTTCTGGTTCACTCATAAATTGCTTGTACTTGTCTTTCATTCAATGGCTGGTGGAGAATAAATAGTATCACTAGGCATTACTACGAGAGAGAGTTTTGAGATAGTTCTGTCACCAAACTTTCCAAATCCTTGGTGTCCCATGTTCATGAGAACCAAAATCTGCATGAGATTATGACATGTCTTGCATGTGAAATGCATTCTCTATCATTTTACTTCAAGGGATATCTTAAACTAGAGTGTACCTTAAAGCACAAAGAATATAATTTTTCCATGTAATTCTTAAGAAAATAACATTTTAAACCCTATAGAGATTCACAAAGGAATTGTTCGCTTAGAATATGTTGCCAATTAAGTGGACGCTCATTGAATATTGGTGCATATGGTATTACTCAGTTATGCCAAAACAACCATGAAATAAAGTAAAGGGAAAGCAATAAAAAGGTAAAACAATGCAAAAAATGTCTTAAATGTTGATGGTTTTATCTAAGATCATTGTTTCATAAATCAACAGCCATACTGAAAATGTAACCCTCTCTAGGTTTATGGTTTTATAAAATAAGATGGCCGGGGCCAAATATACAATTTGCAGGAATTTCTATTATTAGATCTCCCAGTATACTATTTCTTTTACCAAATAGAAAAGTATAATTGTCTTTTTACACAACAGATCTATTTAGCTAACATTTGAAACAGTTTCTGTATCAATGTAAATGACATGGATCCCATCTCCCATTTTGGTAACTGAAGGAACACTCACTATTTACGGAGAAAAGAAAAGAGAGCTGGAAGACACATTAAATATTATGAGCTCCAAGGATCTTGTTTTATAGGCAAGGTGACTGAGGCTCAGAGAGTTTATAGAAAGCAAGGTGAAACAGCTAATTCATGTCAGATGCCGTGTTGTGGCCACTCAGTGTGTGGGAAAGCTCAGACTTACATCAGCAGGCTGTGCCAACAACAATGGTTGCCAGTATCGTTGGCCCACCCCACGGTTCTTACACAGTTCCCCAGCTCCTGTTACTTGCTTTACTTCTGCTGACTCCTGATTTTGAGGCTCCTTTTCACAATACCACTTCATGTATCCTGCTCCATCAGTTCTTGGGGTCCTGACTTTTCCGTCTCAACTCTGCCCTTGCTTCCCAGGGTTGATGCCGACCAACTATTCCTCAGTCACTGAGCTTCAACAACCCCCTGACTGTTTGGTTCTTATGCTTCACCCCACAAGCAGCAAAACCAGGATTAGACTTCAAATTCATTCAGGCTTATTACACATCCTGCATCAGTTCAGTTTAGTCCTAACAGATACGTGAGTTGCGGACTGAGTACTAAGCCTGACACCAGATACTGTGAGTACAAAGAGGTTAGGCACTACTGGGAAACAGACAACATGGAGATGAATCATTTAGTAGAGATGGTGAATGCTGCGATGGAGTCCACCTCAGAATGACTACATATTTCCTGTAAATATTCTGATTCCTGACTGATAAGGAGAACGCCCATCTTTTGATGTTAATAATGTGAAGGTAGGTTTGTAACAACGCCTCCAAAGAAAGAGTTGAGGTATCTGGGAAAACTATCAGAGGCACCCCAAAAAATCCCATATCAACAAAGTGTTCTGCCACTTTTTATCTTGATCATAATTCTTTTAAGACCATGACTGTGGCTGCTGAAAGTTGCCAAAGTCACATACAGTGCCGCAGAGTTGGGCCATGACCCAAGAAAGTAATTCTTTCCCCATATAATCAAATAAGGTGTTTCCCTGCCAGAATACATTTTACTAGCCTGGCACCTCTCTTCTACTCCCACCTTCTCACACCAGGAAAAAGTCAGAGTCATGAAAACATAAAATTATGTATGTGTCTACTTATTTCTTTCCCTTTACATTTTTTTTAAAAGGCAAATGGTATATAAAAAGCATATGCAGCCAAGAGCCAGGATATCTGGATTTTAATTCAGGCACTGTCATTGACTTATTCCCTGAACCTGGGCAAGCCCCGTAAGCAATTTGGGTTCCAGATATTCACCTGTCAAATAAAGGGTTGGGTTATATTATTTCTAATGTCTCTTAAAGCTCTCATTATTTCTTGATTTAAACTTTCCTTATAAGCATAAGAATATCAAAGTTTTATTTTAATTTATTACAGAAAATTGAAATATAAAGGTGTACATCTGTACCTGTAAGAGAGATGCATATATATTCTTAATGGTAGTTACGAAACAATGATACCAGGAAAGAAAACAATAAAAAGTCCTGGATCAGGCACATCTGTTTTAAGACAGAGAGCTAGAATCTTTGACTCTCTTAATCCCCAGGCACCATTCTGTCCAAAATACATTCCTTGTCTTTATCCAACACAACCTGGCTTTCTTCCTGTGTTTTTTATCTCAATGCATGGCACCACCATCACCTACCTGTTCACAGGGAGTCCTCTCCTTCATTTGCTACATTCAATCAGTGCCAGAGTGTGTCATTTTTGTCTCTTGAGGTTGCTTAGGTTCATCTCCCTTCCCCCGCCCTACCCCATCTCTTTATCCTCTCTGCCACTGACTTAGGTCAGACTCTCATCATTCTTGTTCCGGATTTGTTAATGGCCCCATAACTGGTCTCCTGACTCCAGACTTGCTTCCTCCAATCCATCATCCATGTCGTAATCAAATGGATCTATCCAAAACACAAATTTGGTCTTGTCATGCCACTGCTTAAACTCTTTCAGTAGCTTTCACTACCTGCAGATATAGTCACAACTCCTTAATCAGCCTAGGAGATTCTTTACGATCTGTACTCTGCATGACACCACGTTCCAGACACACCACTACCAAACTATTTGCTCTAAACGTAACTTATTTTCTTCTGCTTTCTTATTTTCCTTGAACATGACTTTGCTCCAACTGGAATGTTCCTTCTCCACCTCATCCTCCTTTTTCATGGGCTAGGGCCTGTTTTTTAAAACTCAGTCCAAGCTTTTGCTCCTCTAAGAAGCCTTTCATGAAGTTCCTCTCAGCTCCTCCCAGGTGTTAGCTATCTTTCCTCTCTGCTCCTAGAGCATCCTCTGCCTCTTTATTTTCATAAGAGCATTGCCCACCACCCCAGTATGTGGCTAGCTCCTTGAGGGCAAGCACTGTCTTATTCAATTTGGTATCACTTACTGCGTACCACTTCCTGGCACAGAGGAGGCTCTCAATACAATTTAGATAAATTAAGGCATAATGAATGAACTGGTATATGAAAATACTGACAGCTTCCATTGGATATTCTTTGTAGTGTTTAAACAATGGCAGTTTGGTTTTGTGTTGGTTTATCCATATTCTCATCCCACCCCACCAATATCTGACAAATGTCCTATGCAGCTCGCTATTGTGAGATTAGCCTAGGTAAGTTTGTTCAGTAAGTAGGAAATATCATATTAGGAATTATCCATGATGCCTTTTTGAACATCAATGGGACTGATATAAATTATGCAAAAGTACATAGGTTCCAAGACAGATATCCTGTTTACTGGACCACATATCCATATAATGGTGCCCTCCCTACTTTTCTTCCCTAGTCACGTCTTTTACTGAGGAATTATATGTTAAGTAAAATTCAGCAAACACATTGAAAACCAATCATGTGTCAGTCACTGTGATACACAATGGAGGCAAAGCAAAAGAAAACAAAGGAAAAACCAAGTCAAATTCAATCCTGAGACGTCTTATGATGCAAGCAGATGACAAATGCTAGAATGCAGGTGCAAATATCCTGCCTGCCAACCTGCTGGAGTAGGAAAAAGGAAGAAACAAGGGAATCCGGAAGAACTCCCGAAATCACTATGACAGGGCGGGTCTACATTTCTTATGACTGCTTTGATATCTAAAACTATGGCCTTGAAAACCCGGGGTGGAGGGTGGGGAACAGGAACGGAAGCCAGAAGGGCCAGGACAGCGTGCTTAGGTGAAGTGACACCCCTGCCACCTCCAGGGCTGCTCAGGAAATGGAGAGCTAAATCAGGAAGAAGCCAGGGCATGACATTGAGGCCACACACAGGGCAAGGGTATATTTTGGCATTTCTTTGCACTTTACCATATTTTCAAACACACTAAGCATAAAGTGCACCTGTTTAATAAGATTGTGTGTGTGTGGTGTGCAGCTATGTGTGTGTGTCTGTGTGTGTGTATATATATATTTACTTGAGCACATATACTCTTGTACACATATATATTCCCATATTCCCAATCTATGTGTGTCAGGTTCTATATTCATACTTCGTGATTCTGTTCATTTCATTGTAATTTTTGTTCTTTAAAAGGCCATTTAGAAAAACCAACGCATTACTTTTCTTTAGCTGTGGTGTATTTGATGCAAAATTTAATCACCATAGGTAACTCCTAAGAAACAGTTATGGACAGTTCCAGTATTCTGCCTAACAATCTAGAAATCTTACACCCAAGTTCTTACACTTACACTTAGATGACAAAATAAATAAATAAATAAACAATAAAGGAAGAACCGTAAGGCAACTTGGCGCACGTTGTTTTATATCTATAAAGTGACAGTTTTTTAACTAAAGATTATTATTTCAAGCAGAAAATTGCAAACATGACTTACTTTAATTTAATGCTTCTTAGTGTTTTGCTCATCTGGAATGTAATTTAACTCCCTGCATGCTACACAAAACACCATCTGAATCACTCAATAAAAAAGGCTTTGACACTTGAACTACAGACCACCCCAGTGGACAGTAGATTATGGGGAACTGATTGGGTAAAAGACTCGCCACAGGATAATTCTTCTGAGAAATGTCTTCTGCAAACTGCACTTTTTTTCTTAGGACAAATGACAATGATGCAAACAAGTAGTTCATTATGATCATTTTTTAAAAGGAAACCTTCTGCATTAAATGAAACACTGCAAGACAGATTTCACAATTAAAATACTCAGCAGATGTAACAGAAGCTCAAAAGCCATAATAATTAAGGGATTTGTATATTTTTCAGAAATACCTTTACTAGGTAGAAAATTGCTATCACTTTGGCATTTCATATGAAATTATATGGTATTAGCACTTAAAATTAAATTTCATTCCAACAAATCCTTTCTGTTTAACATTCTGACTTCCCTACACTTCTATTTTAGGCTGTAGTTACCTTTCCATTTATGCTTCTTTTCTTGAAATATCTCTTGCTCTATTCTTCTTCCTTCTTTTCTGTAATATCTCTTAACTTTATGATTGTGTGTATATGTAAAAGTGTGTATATGTTTTCTCCTGCAATATGAGATTACTCAATGGAACATACAAAAGTTTGTAGAGGCATAAAACTGTCCCCTTCATTGTATAATAAACACTCCAAAGCATTATGTGTGAGGTCTAACTAATTTTTCCTGAATAATATTTGTAGAATAGTTCTTATTCAAGTTATTCTGGGCCCAAATACTGGAAGAATTATTAGGAGGTAAATAGTCCTTCAAAGTATAAGAAAGATAATGGAGAACCCATGAATCTCGAAGACAGTTGTATAAAAATGTAGCTTATGAGGGGTGACAATGGGATTGGGAAAGCCATAAGGACCACACTCCACTTTGTCTAGTTTATGGATGGATGAGTAGAAAAATAGGGGAAGGAAACAAACAGACAAAGGTACCCAGTGTTCTTTTTTACTTCAATTGCTCTTTTTCACTCTAATTATTATTCTTGTTATTTTTGTGTGTGTGCTAATGAAGGTGTCAGGGATTGATTTAGGTGATGAATGTACAACAATGTAATGGTACTGTAAACAATCAAAAGTACGATTTGTTTTGTAAGACTGCGTGGTATGTGAATATATCTCAATAAAATGATGATAAAAAAAAGTTAACAGTCATGTTCTTATGTTTATGTAATAAAAAAGAAGTGGTTATTTCAAGAAAAAAAAAAGAAAGATAATGGTTGTGTACATCTTATTAATGAAATAAAATCCCTATGTTTTCTCCCTTTGATCAAAGAACTATAGACACTAGGCACTGTTTCTTCTTTCACAAAGACCATTTGGGTACCCTGGTGATGCACGTTACATTGACAGGGCTATTGGAAGGAACCCCAACTTACTCTTATAATGAATTAGTCTCTCAGAATTAATCACACACCATGAGATTATGAAACTAAGAATGAGTAACTGTTAAAATACCTGCTCTCATTACCATATGCACCCTCAAGGGAATTTTGTAAAAGTCAGTTTTAAAGCCTCATTAATCTATTCTGGGGAGCCGGAAGATCACTTCAATATTCTTCCTGATTTACTCCCATACCCCAACAAGCTGTACGCACTCAAAACCTTACATTTTTCACTAACTGAAAGAAAATTGATCTTATTTATTGGAAAGTCTAAATCTTATATTTTCAGAAATGTTTTCAAAATTCTGAAATGTTTATAATAGACACCATAAAGCTACTATTCAGATTTAAGAGATACCACATTGTGACATATTTGCCCTGGATTATTTTCCTTTTTTAGTAAAAAATAAAATGTTACATAGACAACCAAAGCATCCACCACCAGCACCATCAGCAGAATTAACCCTTATCCTGAAATTGTACATTTAGTACATAGATTTATATAAAGCCACATTATTTCATGCCTCCTTCAACACTTTTAGCTGCATTTTTCAAGTCAACATTATGTTTTTGAGACAGATTTATTAACTTGTAGTTTTATTATGAATTACAGGACTGAGTTAAGTTTAGTAATTCTAACTGCTAATAAAATATTCTTGCATCCCATCTCTTACTCTTAAGAGAGGTGTACAAACTCTGTCAGATCCCTTGTTACCCTTCTAGCTCAGCTCCATTAAGAAGGAACAAATTGTTTCTCAGACTCTTGCAAAGCCCCTAGGGTTTCTTCTCCAAGGAGCTGATGAGAATCTGTGTGATGAATCTTTCCCCATTTAAAGACTATAGCTCAGGAATCCGAAGGAATAATTTTTATCTTTGGCAAATAGTTATTTCCCAGAGAGAGCAATTAGGGAGTTGAGAAAAAGGGGAAACCAGTTACCAGAACTAAAAATTGATTACATAGTCCTTCTCAAACATAAATTGCTACATTAAGGTTTTAAAACAACCATGACCACAATTATAACGCCAGCCCTCCTAACTTCATAGATAGTATTAGATTCTAAGGTACAAAATGACCAAAAAAATACCCGCTTTCCATGACTAGAAAAAAAAATCCCTTCTTTTAGACACAAAAGCAGTACACAAAATGATATATTTAGTATGACCTCAATTATGTTTTTTCATACACACCTTTGTATACATTGGGAAAAACACTGGCTGCTGGGAATGCAGGTGAATTTTATTTTCTTCTTGAAATGGTTTGGTGTTTTCCACTTTCTTTAAAAAAGAAATTTAAATTATAGATTCAAGGAAGAAAAGGAGGGAGGGAGGGAAGGAGGAAGGAACTTAGAATGCATTCTGCCTTAGTGGGAAACCTGTAAACCTCTGGCAGAGTTTAGTGGTGGCCTGGTCCAAGCAAGTCCAGAAAACACTACTGGAATCCATGGATATGCTCCACTGGCTCAGTCATTTTCTCTCCTCCAGCACCACCTATAACAGCTACAGATATTCTCTTCCAAAGGGGAAGGGCTGTGTGGAAAAGCTTTAATAATAACCTTTGTTTATGGAGCACTTCCTGTGTGTCAGCCAATGAGTTGAAGTGTTTACATCTTCCTTTAAATTGTTCCTTACAGCAGCCCTTTGGAATAGGCTTTGTCACCATTTCAATGATGAGCTGACAAAAGCTCTGAGAAGTTAAGTAACACTTGATCACGATCACAGAACCCACATGCTGAAGCTGGTACTCAAATTCAAGTCTGTGTAATACCCAAGACCATTCTCACTCCACTGGACAGTCTGCTCCAGCTCCCTGTTTCATGCAAGTATCACGGACTGGCCCTTTCTTAACCACATCTGTCCTCTGAAGTGTTTTGTTTGGCTAGCACGTTACATTTAAGGACAGTTTAAAGCCTTTAGTAGGGCATTCAGTCTCCAGTTAGCCACCTCTTACCTCTCTTGGACATAAAAATCCCGAGCCTTCTAGCCACTGAGGTCAGCTGCCAAGCACTTGAAGACATTTGACTTGCACCCTGATCGGGGGGAATAAAGCACCTAACATTTGACCTTCATCTTCCAAGGGTAAAAAATCTTTATTCACTTGCTCTCCCTTTTTAAAATGCAATGATAAATCACTGTCTCCAACATCAGGCTCAGGAATATTGAAAGAATGATTGCATCAATATGCAGCCGGCCCTCTGAGGCCCTCTTAAATCCAGCATAAATATGTAATGTAATTATTTTAGATGACAACCTGACTCACTCTTTCCTTAACTCTGTGGTGAACTGCTTTTTGTGGCCACATTAATTATCCTTGCTGAAAAGTATTAGTATTTTCTTTCATTTACTTAACCAAAACAGAGACCCCATCTTCATAGGGCTTATGGATCAGCATCACACTTGTTCTCCTGTTCAGCATACCACCTCTCCTTCAAATAAATGTAAGTGTCAAGTAAACACTTATTCTAATGTTCACACAGATACACTGGAAACTTATTCTCATAGAGGGGAGTCAACTATTAAGATTTAAAAAAAAAGTTTTTCAATAATATTTAATCAACAATCATCAAATAAACCTTTTTTCTTTTGGAAATAAATGTTTCTAGCCTACTAAATTAAAACATACTGAGTTGTATCTTAATTAAAACCACTGAACTGAAATAACTTTTGCCTCTAATTTTTTTTGGTCGTTAAAAGTAAAGTCATGGTATACTTATAGTTAAATGTAAACTTACAGAAATTTGTGATGCATATATTTATAAAGAATCTTGAATTAGAATATATATAAATAGAAGGGATAAAATATTTGGCTGTAATTGTTACCCCTTGAAAATGTCATCTTATGAAGCAGGTGAAGACACAAGCACATATATATAAGTATGTGTATGAGATAAACACTGTTCAATAAACAGCTACTGAGTAACTTTTATGTTTTGTATGTTAACGGCCTTGTGCCATGGAGATATAAAGATGGAAAAAAAAAAAAAAAAAAAAAGACAGCTCTTGCCTGGCCTCTAGTGAGAAAGATAAGTACATAAACAGGCAATTTAATTCTAATGTGGTAACTCTCAGAGTAGAAATATCCTGTATCAGATTGTGAAATATATATGCCAAGTTTATGAATTCATGAAAGTTTTATTACATAAACTCATAAAGAAATGAGGAGTTTGGCAGGTCTTAGTTAACTCAGTGTGACTGAGCCCAGACATATTTTGGAGAAAGCACTTGCTTATTCAGCTTTTTCTCTCTCCCAGTAGGTATTCTCATCTAGGTGGCTGCTGTCAGCATCCACAGCTTTATCACCACCTTTTTAATAATAAAATTATAGTATCATCATAATTTCTGGGAAAGAATGAAGCCCAAATATTAGAGATCCTAGAATGTTGCTGAGACATTTTTACATGTTTGACATTTTAAAGCCAAGGGTTCTCATGTTACAGCATGAGGTGTGTTATATTAAAAAGTCAGGTGCATTTGCTGGGAAACTATCCATCCTATCAGGAGATCACACATTTGTTTTCTTACAATTCCCACAACATCGTTATCTGTGAAATACAGAGAGACAGAGAAGTTAGGTAATTTCCCGAAAGACACCCAGTTAAAATGGATCTTGCAGCAGAAACAGAACTCTCACCCAGCCTTGTAGAAAGCTGTAGTGTCTATCAACCCACGTGTAAGGATTTCTCATATCAAAAGCCAAGACTCTTTACAGTCTACCTGACTTTTTCCGAAGTGGGAGAAAGGTCTCGGTGAACTTGCACAGGCAGGTGGAATCTTGCAGGAAGGGAACTATCTGTAGCATGGTGTTGTGGAAAATTCCCAGAATGTGTCATCAGGAGACTTGAGTGAATTCTTTTTCACTTATCAGCTGTGTGAACCTTACAACTTTTACTTCTCAGAGATAAATATTTCTCATCTGTAAAATCTTCATGCTAATTATACCTATTCTATCTTGTGAATTTGTTGTAACGAACCAATGAAGTGACTTGTGTCAAAACGCTTGGTAAACTGCAAGGGGTTAGGCAAATCAGATATTTACACTTCGGTTTGGTTAAGTCCGGAGCCTGGTTGGGAGAAGCAGTTGGAAAATCTATTGGATGAAGTATGAATTCTCTGGTGTCACTGTTTACATATTCATCAAAGAAAAGACAACTAATAGTTAAAATCAACCATTTTACTATTTCTTTTACCAAGTTTCTATTTGTAGCACATAAGAAGCAGCATATGAGAAGCAGTGGATGAGAAAGAAGAGTAAGCTTGACTCACACAGCTCTAGGCTGGCAACTGATTACGTAACTAAGCAAATTGCTTCCTCTCTCTGTGCTTCAGCTTCTGCATCAAGGAAATGGGCATAATAATGAACTTACAACAGAGCATTATTTGAGGATTAAACTAGAAAAATCACACACATATCTACATAGATAAAATAATGAGCTTCTTATGGAAAGGAGAGGTTTATACTTGCTCTTTAGGCCTGGACATGGAAGGGGTATGGCTCTTGAAAAAACGTAAACGAGGAATTAGTTATTCTTGGGCTAGCTTTCTGATACTTATTAGCAGTGTGACTATCAGTCACTTAACTATTCTGAGCCTTAATTTCCTCATCTGTAAAGTAAAAATAATAATACTTATGTAAAAGCAGCTTTACCAAATTATAAAGAATATATTTTATAAATCATAGTCATACAACTATAAAGAATTTATTACGTCCTATTGTAGACCTCTAATACTGCCTGCTAATGTTAAAGAGTTGTGCAAATCTTCATTCTTCGTGAGTTTTAAGTAGCTTTCCATTTTATACTTTCTCAGGATAGCTCTGTTCTATAGAGTGACTATAAAGTATAGAAACAGAAAATATTTTATTGTAAGGTCAAAAAGCCATTTATTACCTATATTCCTTCATTTTTCCAGACTTTATGGCTAGGTATAAAGAAACTCCTCTTGTGAATCATGTGCTAGTTGTTCAAACCTTCAGAGGAAATGTAATCCCTAAACAATTTTAACCAAAAATATCTGTAATTATGATTCTGATAATGATTATGCTCTGAATTGCTAGGCCAATGATGAGTAGAGTAAGAGACTGCAGTGAATAAAATTCCAAAGTTCTTCATAAAAATACTGTGTGAGGAGATGTGTGGGAGAGTGATGGAGGTAGATTCAAACATTTAAATATTATACTTAACAGAACTACCCCGACATCTGATTTAAAATCGGATAAATTTAAGCTTGAAATTATTCACATTATAAGTGTATACATCACCTTGCTTACAATCACAGGGACCCTAAGAGTAACAATATTATGAGGGTTTAAGCTTTTTTTTCTGATAAATTGACTGATAAGTAGTAGACTGATAAATTGAAGCTGAAACATTTCAAGCCAATCCTGACAACTATCAATAAAAAGTTAAGACCAAGCAAACATGGCTTACAAGAATAAAAAGAACATTTGTCTGTAGCTTTTTCTATTCATTACTGAACAACTGGAAACCCTGGCAATGAAAGCCCTCAAATGGTGGTTTTCTCCATGACAAGCTGTGCCTCTGTTAAGACAGATCAATGTTTAGAATTTCATAAACCTCAGGGGCTTAGCACTTCCTTCTTTAATTTAATCACACAAGAAAAAAGCTCTTGCAGATGCTTGCCATATATAAAAGATTCCAAATGGTTGAGTCCCTTGAGATTTCTGAGCTTCCTGTGACTCTCACCATTAATGCTTTTGCAACCACCACACTATTGGGCAGGGAGCAGTGAGCCCTGTCCTGCCTGGGACACATCTAATGGTGAAACACAGCAAGGTCACGGCACTAGGAGCACTGGGATTTCATCTTTAACTGTGATTCTAAACAGGAAGAGACTTCAACAAACGGATTTAAAAATCCTCCAACTTTCAAATCATTCAGAGATGTACATCATCAGAATAGAATAATACTGGTTCTCTTCAGGAGAAAACAAAAATGTAACGAAGTAAGATTAGAGGCATGGCTTTCTCACCTTTTTTTCCTATGACCCACAATAAGAAATACAGTTTAGCAAACATAACTCTCTCTCACACACACACGCACACATATACATGTGAGTGTGTGCACACCCAAGTATGAAACAAAAGTTTCATAAAACTATGTATTCTGATGTTTTCTGTACTGTTTAATTTTATTTCACTTGTACAAGAGGCCTTGACTATCCATTTTTTTAGTTTTACAACCTGTTAATGGTCATGATATTCCATTTTAAAAACACTGAATTGGAAACGGAACTACAGCATTAAATATTCTGATGTTCTTCTCTATTATTTATTATGTTCTCACTACGAGTCACTGTGTATAATTGTGTGTTAACACCGTAGCATTTAAATCCTCAAACAAACATTAGGGATGAGTGCTCTTCTTATATATGTTTCATAGACGAAACATCTGAGATTAGAACTTGGCTCTGGTTGTGCGGCCAGGAGATGGAAGAGCAGAGCCTACAAACCAGGTTCTTCCTAAGTCTTACTCAGAATTATACACTTTATCCTGCCAAAAAAGGTCAAAAGTTGATATTTCATGGCAGACTAGACAGAATCCAACATAAATTAGCTCAGATCCTATCTCTATGCAATAAAGGAATGGGTACAATCTAATATATACTTTTTAAGAAAGCTTGTTGTATGTATGTACTATAAATTCAATGTGGTTCTTAAAACACAGGTTTAGCAGAACTTGTCATTTTTAAAGTTCCCAATTGCAGAGCTTATATGCACATCTTTACATATAGATACCTCAAATGCACAGTCTCTACCCGATTAAGACAACATCATACCACAACCAGCCTCTAAGATGTTTCCTAGTGATCCTGCCTCCTGGTATTCATACCCTGTGTAGCCTCCTCCTGGGTTCTACCAGAGTTTGTCTGTGTGACCAACAGAACATGCAGATGAGATTATATGTTACTGCAGATATTAAGTTATAAAAGACTGTGCAGCTTCCATCTTGCTCTCTGTCTGTCTCTCCATCTCTGTCTCCCTCTCTGATCACTCACTCTGGGGGAGGGCATGCTGTGAGCAGCCCTATGGAGCACCCCATGTAGTGAGGAACTGAAGCTTCTTGTCAATAGCTATGTGAATGAGTTGGAAGGGATCCTCCAGGCCCAGTAAGGTCTTCAAAGACCGCAGCCCCTGATGGCGATTTGACTGCCACTCGTAAGACACCCTGAGCCAGAACCACCCAGCTAAGCTGTTGCCAGATCCCTGATTCCCAGAATTCAAAACTATAAATATTTGCTATTTTTAGTACTAAATTTTAGCATGATTTGTAATGCAGCAAGAGATAATTAATCCAATCAGTTGACGCCCAAACTTTGCAGGCTGCTGTCTCAACAGGGTTTTGTCTGGATGTGTTACATATCACCCTTAGTAATAAAATTGGAGTCTAAAGATAACAGATTACTTGGATTGGAAAAATAAAAGGAAAAGAGCAGAAAACTAAATCAGGAATGTTGCTGATGGTTTTATTCCCAGACCTTCAAGTCAAACTTCATGGTATAGACTAGAGGCTAGTGATGCAATTTATGAATCACCAAGAGTGCTAATCCCAAGTAGCCAATATAATAACTTGTCAGCCATTCTATTAATTTATCAGCATCTTCTTTACTCTTATGGTCCCCAATAACTACTATTTGAAAATCACTGGCACATCCCACTTGGAGCTGACCAGAAGAAGGAAGATAGTTGAAACTCATATATGTGAGTTCTGTCACTCTTTATGGCTTTAGTCTTGGACTAAATTTGAAAGTAGGGAAACTGGATACCATTGTCCTTCCTGAATCCCCTCTCTACTGGTGCCCAAGATTCTCATCCTATCTTCCAGCTCCCCCAAACCTTCTCCCATGGCATTCAGCGAGGTCCGCCTTCTGTACAATGACTTTTCAGATCTCTGCTTCCCTAACACTTTCAATTGAAACCTATCCCCTGTCTCCTGCTTATACTTCCCATGTTTTACTTGAACTTTCTGTTCCTCAATTCTTCCATCCATACAATGGTGATGGTAATAATACCAGCCATATGGCATGATTGTGAGTAATAAATGAAATAAAGCAAGAAAAAATGAATGACACAGTAGCTGGCATAGAGTAAACAAATAATATATGGTAGCTATTCTTATTATTATTCTAATTATCATGATTCCTTCAGAAACAATCCATTGCACTAAACCACACAAAGGCATGATCGACTGATTTCTTACTTATTGCTCTTCTGGAACTTTTAATTTTTAAAAGGATGTTTGTTTACCCAATTAAATTCTGACTTTTTGATGTCAGGTAGCATTATAAGCTAAAGTGAATAACCTCATAGTTGAAAAAATATGTATCTGACCTGTCATTATGGACTGAAACTGAAATTCCCAGGAAAAAAATCAACACGTTTTTAAGTTGCTTTTTGATGTTAGTAGTATAGTCCATTTATTTATAAATTTAAATAGTGTATCTTAATTGCAGCACTATTGACATTTGGTGCTGAATACTGTAGGACATTTGACAGCATCGCTGGCTTCTAACCACCAGATGCTAGTAGCAAGCCCTCATCTGGGACAATCAAAAATGTCTCCAGACATTGCCAAATGTCCACTGGGAGGACAAAATCATGTCCAGTTGAGAACTACTGATATAAATAATTGCCACAATTTTTGAGCATGTATACGTGTATGTGTTTAATGGGAAGATATAGGAAAATAATTTCAGGGAAAATATCTTGGTTTTTTTAGGGGCAGCAACTCTCCTGGAGCCCCAAATACTACAATCATATCACAGAATCAAGTGCATTTTTCTAATTCTGATCCTATGTTCTAATAAAAGGGAGAGATTGAAACTATTTTTTAACTCTATTAGTTAATTTATCAGATAACAGAAATTTGGCCATACTTTTCAAAGCAGAAACAGAGCCACAAAATGCTAGGGCTAGAAAGGATCATGCCTGTCGTTCCCTGAAATTTCCTCTCCATAAAGACCAATGCCCAGAGAATGTAAGACTCCCAGAGATTCTGTGATACAATAGGGACCAGAACTCAGGTTTTCTGATTGTCATCTGTTCTCTGGTAAGGTAGAAATAACAAAAGATATTTTCTATTACTTAGTAGCTCACCAGTCCTTCCTGTGATATATTTTCACCCTGAGTTAGCGTGGGATGTATATTATCTATGTGCCTAGAGACACCAGGCAGAGGCATGTGCTTGTGTGGGGACTCTTCCAGGTAGTTGCAAGATCTAGGGTAAGGCTCAATTTCTCTGCCTCAGTATCCCCATCTGTAACATGGGAATAACACCACCATATTATCATGAAGTGCTTTGTAAACTATCCCGTGCAATTAAAATGTAAATTAGCTTATTATGATTTTAAACATTTGAGACATTTATTCAAATGTAAATGCATGTTAAGGTCTATCTCAGATAGAAAAAGTGATAATCCCAAGGCTGTCAAAACCAAATTTACAAAAAGCTTATGTTGTTGCTGTGATAAGGTGCTAAAAGTGGCCTCTATGACAGAGTGTAAATCCTTTTCCATTTCCCAACTGTTCTTTTTTCGGTATCTCAACTCCCTACTCTTTTAAGTGGGAATTAACTTCAACACTATTTTTAGTCAACTACAAAATAGACTTATCTTCATGACTAGGAGCGTATGTTTGCAGAGATCTAAAGAAAATACATGAATTTTTAAAGAACATTTTCTTTCTGCCAATGTGTTCATAAGTCATAATATATTTAAGATTGAGAGGTTGAATTTTATTGAATGCTGGAGCATGAAAAAAAAAAAAATGTGATCCCTGTGGGGACTGGACAGCATATGTAGTGATGTTATGTCTAAGTGTGATTATGTGTGTGTTGGAAGATGAAATGGGAAATGCAGAATTGAGGGATGAAAAGATGTAATCCATGAGAGAACATTCATAGAAGTATGCCTCTCCCCACAAAGGTACTATTTACCTCTTGAGCCTGAAAAAAATGTTTGATAAGTTCTACCTTGATGGAGACTCTTTTTTCCAGAGGCTCTCATGAAAATCTTTGTTAGTGCCTCATTTTCTAATAGGCTAAAAGACTTACTATATGTTTTTAAATGTCTCTTTCTCCCGTAGAGAGCAACATAGGCCTGAAGGTACAATCTGACTTCTGTGTCTTATAATGGAGTACAAGGACCTAATGGAGAAGAATTAGCTGAATTTTTTTTTTTTTTACATTTTTTTCATTATTCTCTTAAAAGAAACAACGTAAAGAGAAGAGACTTGGAAAGACACCATCAACACTTGAAATGCCTTTTTCTACAGTGAAAGTCAGCTGTTTGGTTCCCTTTCTAAAGAATTTCTGAACTTAGCACCACTCCAGTTGGCTGCTTTAGGAATGGTGACCTTAATTCCCATTTAAGAGAGTGAAGGGTTAGGATTAATGTTTGTTTTTTATATATACTGCCTTGCAAAACCTTTTCCATTTAGTCATAAAAGAAGCTTGCCAATCTTTTCTATTGAATGGATTAAGACCAGCTTATTTCCATCCTAAAAGTGTGATTAAATATAGATGTGGTAAATGAACAGGATACTAGAAGAGCCAATTGCAATAGATTGTAATATAATGCTACATACTAGTTTATCAGGTATATTTATCAGGAAATTATTATAAGATTATAAAGTATAATATTTACATTTAATTTTACTTTACATAATAACAGTTCTCATGAGGAAATATACTTTTAAAAAAGGCAAACAAATTAAACCAATATGCTCACATGCACTGTATATTCTGGCCCAAGGTCACACAAAGCAGTGCAGGTTGTAGCCTGCTCAAGGGCGCCTGGCCAAAGGGGTGAGTGAGGGCTGAAATCCAGTTCACTTTTAATTCACTAAACTCTGGTGCTTGGTAAGAGACAGTGTCCACATTTTCTGAATCTCTCAAAGCATTATATGGGTTAGTGGTGGCTACTTCTGGATTATTTGAGGTGCCAAATTGCCCTCCATCTGTGGTCCGGAAGCAATTTTTTAACAACACTTTATCAAAAGAATGGGGAGCTAATGATTAGAGGTCAAAGAATTGACTTGCATTTCCCAACCTGACCTGATCTCACACTTAGTCCCCCCAAAAAAACTAGGGAAACATATTCTTCACTGTTAGAAATACTGGTGGAAACTTTGAGAAGACGGCAGATTAGGAAAGCCAGAGCAAAATTCTCTTCTGTGAAAAACACTAGATAAAGGACAGAAAACACTCCACAACAGCAGTCCAGGGTTCCACCAGCTGGGCAGGGACTTCTGCACCACATAGAGAGTGCATGACTAGAGAAGCTGAGAGACTCTGCTTAAAACTGGTGAGTGTTTGGTCCAGGACACTGCCAGGGAATGGGTAGTTGGAGCCAGCTGATGAGCAAGGAGGGGAATAGCCTTCTATGCCCCGTGTACCCTCCTCAGCACTTGGCTGGGGTGGTAGCCCTTCACAGACCCACAGCCAAGAGCCCCTGTGCCAGGGACTGACAGTTGGAGTGGGTAGACAAGTGAGAAGGGGGGCAGCTTTCCATGCTGGGCAGTTCTTTGGGGAGATAATCCTTCACATCCCTGTAGTTGAGAGCTCTCTTGAGGGAATTAAGGATTCGGCAGACTTCTAAAAGCATCCACTCTTCCTGCATGGAAGCCTGAGGTGTGCACAGCCTAGACACAAGGGAACCACACAGAAGTACCAGGAGCCCTCCCCTAAGCCCAGGGACTCATGGGCACATGGCAGACAGGGACTGTGGGGCATTTGAGCTGGAAGGTGAGACATGCAGCTCTGCAGCCCCAGAGAACCCACCCACAGCCCTGGGAAAGGCTGGGACCACTGTGTCCTGGAATGGTCTCCCTGCCAAACTGCGCAGGGCATGCCCCACAGCCACAGGGCTGGCAGTCCCCAGGGCACACAGAAAATAGATGCACTGATTGGATTTCCACATGGTTTTGACCCACACTCAGAGCAAAGATGAAGTTGGGGGAGACCTGGCTTGAGGGGAAGAGGTGGCTCAAGAGTGCAATCTGCTGGTAGGACAGGGAAAGTGCACTCCATTAAGCTGTAGCTCTGCCAAACTATAGATAAATATGCAAATACTCCAACATATCCTATCAAGATAAGCAAATGCCAAAAGGCCAAAAACAACAGAAAATTATAAAGCATATGAAGAAACCAGAAGATATGGACAACTCAAACATCTAAATTAACAAGCCAGAGGAGACACAGAACTTGGAGCAATTAATCAGTGACATACACAAACATCAGTGTCATGGGAAAGGATATAAAGGACATCAAGAAGATGCCAGAAGAGCATAAAGAAGAATTCGTGAGAGTAAGAAAAAAAAAAAGTGGATCTTATAGAAATAAAAGATACTGTTGATCAAATTAAAAATATTCTTGAGACACATAGCACATTTGAAGAGGCAGAGAACACAATTAGAGACTCAAGACAGGGCAATGGAATGTGAAAGCACAAAAGAACAAATGGTGAAAAAAATTGAAAAATTTGAAATAGATCTCAGGGAAATGATGGACAACATGAAGCACACAAATATAAGAATAATTGGTGTTCCAGAAGGTGAAGAGAAAAGTACAATTGAAGATTATTCAAAGACATTGTTGGGGAAAACTTCCCAACCCTTCTAAATGACATAAATATGGAAATCAAAGATGCCAAAGGAACTCCAAATAGAATAAATCCAAATAAAACCATCTGAGACATATTCTGATGAGACTATCAAATGCTGAAGAGGAGAAAGTTCTGAAAGCAGCAAGAGAGAAGTGATTCACCACATACAAGGGAAAAAACGTAAGACTAAGTACTGATTACTCAGCGGGAACCATGGAGGCAAGAAGGCAGTGGTATGACATGTCTCAGATCTTGAAAGAGAAAAATTGCCAGCTAAGAATTCCTTATCCCTCAAAATTGAGGGAGAGAATAAAATATTCACAGACAAACAAATGCAGAGATAAACTGTTAATAAGAGACCTGCCCTACAAGGAATACTAAAGGGAGCTCTACCAATTGCAAAAAAGGGTCCTAGACAGAGGCCTGGAGAAAGGCACAGAACTGAAGATATTAGTCAGGGTAATTTAAAGGAAATAAAGAGAGAGGGGAAAAATAGACCCAACAACTAAAAATCAAAGGATAAGATGGCTTGTTCAAGAACAGCCTTCACAGTAATAACACTGAATTTGAATGGATTAAACTCCCCAATTAAAAGATATAGATTGGCAGAATGGATTAAAAAGTATGAGCCATCAATATGTTATTTATAAGAGACTCATCTTCGACCCAGTGACACAAAGAGATTGAAAGTGAAAGGATGGGGAAAAAAAAGTATTCCATGCAAGCTACAGCCAAAAGAAAGCAGGGGTAGCAATACAAATTTCAGATAAAATAGACTTTAAATGCAAAGATGTCATAAGAGACAAAGAAGGACACTATATAATAATAACAGGGACAATTCACCAAGAAGAAATAACAATCATAAATGTTTATGCACCCAAAGGTGCTCCAAAGTACATAAGACAAACATTGGCAAAATGGAAGGAAGCAATAGATGTTTCCACAATAATCATGGGAGACTTCAATACACCACTCTCTTCTAGAGATAGATCAACCAAATAGAGGATCAATAAGGAAACTGAAAACCTAAAAATGTAATAAATGAATTAGACTTAACAGACATATATAGAGCATTACATCCCAAATTACCAGGACATACCTTCTTCTCTAGTGCTCATGGAACTTTATCCAGGATAGATAATATGCTGGGGCATAAAACAAGCCTCAATAAATTGAAAAAGATTGAAATTATTCAAAGCATATTCTCTGACCACAATGGAGTGCAACTAGAAGTCAATAACTCTCAAAGATCTAGAACATTCAAAAATATCCAGAGGTTAAACAACACACTCCTAAACAATCAGTGGGTCAAAGAAGAATTTGCAAGATAAGCTGCTAAATATCTAGAGACAAATGAAAACAAGAATACAACATGTCAAAACTTATGGTATGCAGTGAAGGAGATGTTGAGGGGGAAATATATAGCTCTAAATGCATACATTAAAAAGGAAGAAGGAGCAAAAATCAAAGAACTAATGGAACAATTGAAGAAGCTAGAGATGACCAGCAAACTAATCCTAAAGCAAATAGAAGAAGAAAAAATAACAAGGATTAAAGCAGAAATAAATGATATGGAGGAAAAAAATAAAATAAATAAAACCAAAAGTTGGTTTTTTGAGAAGATCAACAAGATTGATAAACCCTTACCTAGACTGACAAAGTCAAAAAGAGAGAGGACCCAAATAGACAAAATAATAAATGATAGAGGGGACTGTGGTTCCCAAAGACACTTAAAAAATCATATGAGGATACTATGAACAACTACATGTCAACAAATTAGATAATTCAGAGGAAATGTCAATTAGAATTGATCAGAGAAGAAACAGAAGATCTCAACGAACCAATAACAAGCAAAGATATCCAATCAGTCATCAAAAAGCTTCCTACAAATAAAAGCCCAGGGCCAGATGGCTTCACCAGAGAATTCTACCAAACTTTTCAAAACAGAACTGACACCATTCCTACTCAAACTCTTTCAAAAAATTGAAGAAAATGGAAAACTACCTAACTCATTTTATGATACCAACATCACTCTAATATGAAAACCAGATAAAGATGCTACAAGAAAGGAAAACTACAGGCCAATCTCCCTAATGAATATAGATGCAAAAATCCTCAACAAAATACTTGCAAATCAAATCCAAAGACACATTAAAAAAATCATACATCATGACCAAGTGAGGTTCATCCCAGGCATGCTAGGGTGGTTCAACATAAGTAAATCAATCAATGTAAAGCAACACATTAACAAATCAAAAGGGAAAAATCAAATGATCATCTCAATAGATGCTGAAAAAGCATTTGACAAAATCCAGCATCCTTTTTTGATAAAAACACTTCAAAAGGTAGGAATTGAAGGAAGCTTCCTCAAATGATAAAGGACATATATGAGAAACCCACAGCCAGCATAGTACTCAATGGTGAGAAACTGAAAGTTGTACTTCTAAGATCAGGAATGAGACAAGGGTGCCTGCTGTCACCACTATTATTCAACATTGTGCTAGAAGTGCTAGCCAGAGCAATCCAGCAAGACAAAGAAATAAAAGGCAAACAAGTTGGAGTGAAAGAAGTAAAATTGTCATTATTTGCAGATGATATGATCTTATATTTGGAAAAATCCTGAGAAATCAATGACACAGCTATTGAGCTAATAAACAAATTCAGCAAAGTGGCAGGATACAAGATTAATGCATACAAGTCAGTAATGTTCCTAAACGCTAGAAAAGACTAACTGAAGAAACACTCAGGAAAAAGATTCCGTTCACAATATCAACTAAAAAAATCAAGTACCTAGGAATAAACTTCACCAAGGATGTAAAAGACCTCTACACAGAAAACTACATAACTTTACTAAAAGAAATGGAAGGGAACCTAAAAAGATGGAAATATATTCCTGCTCATGGATAAGAAGGCTAAATGTCATTAAGATGTCAATCCTACCCAAACTGATCTACAGATTCAGTGCAATTCCAATCAAAATTCCAACAACTTATTTTGCAGACTAGGAAAAGCCAGTTATCAAATTTATTTTGAAGGGAAAGGGGCCTAAAATTTCTAAAAAAAATTCTAAAAAAGAAAGACGAAGTGGGACAACTTATGCTTCCTGACTTTGAAGCCTACTATAAAGTTACAGTAGTCAAGACAGCATGGTACTGACACAAAGATAGACATACTGATCACTGGAATCGGATTGAGAATTCAGAAATAGACCCCCAGATCTATGGTTGACTGATTTTTGATAAGGCCCCCAAATCCACTGCACTGGGACATAACAGTCTCTTCAACAAATGGGCTGGGAAAACCAGATATCCATATTCAAAAGAATGAAAGAGGACCCCTACCTCACATCCTATGCAAAAATTAACTCAAAGTGGATCAAAGACCTCAATATAAGAGACAGTATCATAAAGTTCCTAGAAGAGAATGTAAAGAAACATCTTCAAGACCTAGTATTAGGAGACAGCTTCTTAGACCTTACACATAAAACACAAGCAACCAAAGAAAAAATAGATAAATGGGAACTCCTCAAAATAAAAAGCTTCTGTACCTCACAGGAATTTGTCAAAAAGGTGAAGAGGCAGCCAACACAATGGGAGAAAACATTTGGAAACCATGTGTCTGATAAGAGACTGATATCTTGCATATATAAAGAAATCCTACAAATCAATAACAGTAGTACAAACAGCCCAATTGTTAAATGGGCAGAAGATATGAAAAGACATTTCTCTGAAGAGGAAATACAATGGCCAACAAAATACATGAAAAAATGTTCGTCTTCAGTAGCTATTAGGAAAATGCTAATCAAGACCACAATGAGATATCATCTCATACCAATAAGAATGGCTGTTGTTTAAACAAACAGGAAACAACAAATGCTGGAGAGGATGTGGAAAAATTGGAACATTCATTCATTGCTGATAGGACTGTATAATGTAATAGCTACTGTAGGAGACAGTTTGGGGGTTTCTCAGAGAACTAGATATTGAGTTACCCTATGATCCAGCAATTTCACTTCTTGGTATATACCCAGAAGATTTGAAAGCAGTGACATGAACAGATATTTGCACACTGATGTTCACAGCAGCATTGTTCACAATTGCCAAGAGATAGAAACAATCCAAATATCCTTCAACAGATGAGTGGATAAAAAAAATGTGGTATATACACATGATGGAATACAATGCAGCAGTAAGAAGGAATGAGGTCATGGAACATATCACAACATGGACAAACCCTGAAGACATAATGCTGAGTGAAATAAGCCAGACACGAAAGTAGTGATAGTGTATGCTACCACTAATGTGAACTCCATGAAAAATGTAAACTAAGTGTCTTTTAATGTAGTATATAGGAGACCTAGAGATAGACAGAAGCTAGTGAAGGGTGGATGATAATCTGATATGCACAGATATGATAATGAGGGTGAGCTTAATGGTATGGGAGTGGTCAGGTGGGACTATGGCTCATTAATGGGATTATCAGTACCAGTGATGCACTGAAGGTGAACATGCTTGTAAACGGTAGTTTAAGGCATGTAACCCACAGAGTAGCACCACAAGCTTGCAGCTGATAAGAACTCCTGGAAGTTTTATGTTATGATATTGTTTAAAGTTGAGAGTAATGATGATTATACAACTAATGAAGATAATGCCAGAAACTGACAGTTTATCTTGGGATAGAATATATTTTAAGTGAAATTAGGAACCCACTACTTAATAAATCAGGCCCTCAACTTGAGGCTTGGTCTTGTGAAACTTAGGGCTATCAATGGGAGGCTGAGCCTTCGAGGCACCTCCATGGAGCCTCTTTTGTTGCTCAGATGTGGCCTTTCTCTCTCTAAATCCAACTTGGCAAATAAATTCATTAACCTCCCCCTCACGAGGGACATGACTCTCAGGGGAATGAATCTCCCTGGTGACGTGGAACATGATGCCCAGGAATGAGTCTGGCCCTGGCAGTGAGGGATTGAAAATGCCTACTTAACCAAAAGGGGGAAAAAAAGAAAGGTAGTAAGCTAAGGTTACTGTTCTGGTTTGCTAATGCTGCCATTAAGGAAAATACCAGAAATGGATTGGCTTTTATAAAGGGGGTTTATTTGGTTACAAAATATTCCTAAGTCCATAGTAGTGTCCAAACAAAGGCATCAACAGTAGGGTTCCTTCACTGGAGGATGGCCAATGGCATCCGGAAACCTTTGTTAGCTGGAAAGGCACATGGCTGGCATCTACTGATCCCAGATTGTGTTCCAGCTTCTGAGCATTCTTCAAAATGTTGCTCTTGGGGTGGTTTGTCCTCTCTTAGCTTTTCTGAAACAAATTGTGGGCTAGCATCTCCAAAGCATCAGCAAAAGTCTGCTTTAAATGGCCATCCCAAAAATGTCACTCTCAGCTGCTCTGAGGTCCTTCTCTTTATGATTTCTTTTACAGGACTCCAGTGATTAAATCAAGTCCCACCCTGAATGGGCAGGGCCCATATCTCCATGGATATAATCTAATCAAAGGTATCACCCACAGTTGGGTGGGTCATATCTCCATGGAAACATCCAATCAAGAGGTATACCCTAATCAAAAAGATTAATCAATCTGCCCCACAAGATTGCATCAAAGAACATGGCTTTTTCTGGGGAACATAATATATACAAACCAGCGCAGTTACAGTGGCTGAAAAATCCCAAATCAATTCAATAGGCTATCCTGGAGGTTTCTATTATGCAAACTCCTGCTAGACATCCCAAATGGCCACAGTTATGCCATGCCCTTACCAAAAGTAGTCCCCAAATACCTACCTAAGATTCTATAAAAGATTCACTCACTAAGTTTTGTCTCAGAAACTTAAATCCACCAGAATGTTCCTACGCCAAACAAGTCCTTAAACCCATAGGCAACAGCTTCTTTAAGAACAACAATCAGATGCAGCCTCTTCCACATGCTGTCAACACCCCCTTTCAATATGAACAAGTTAAGGTGCTCACTGCCTAGACACCTCTGAAGACGGAGAAGAAGTGAGAGAAAGGGGTAACAACAAACAAGAAAATATTTAACAAAGGCTATGAATACTAAAACTTTATATAAATATACATATATATCTATAGATGTTGGACTGTCGGAATAGCTGGGAGGTAAATCACATGGTGGAACTGTAACCTATAGCATTTTTTTGAGATTTGCTCTATAGCTACTCATTGAATTGTGCTTTGAAATTCTTCATCTTTCTGTATATACTATATATTTCATCATAAGGAAAGAACTGAAACTGTGGAACTGTGACCCAAAACAATTTTTGAAATTACCTATATAACTCTTTGTTGAACTGTACATCAAAAGTTAACACCTTTCTGTATGTATGTTATATTTTACAATAGTGGAAATAGCTGAAGTTGTGGAACTGTGACCCATGACATTCTTTGAAATTTGCTAACTACTTGTTAAATCATACTTTGAAAGTTATCAGTATTACGTATATATGTTAAAGTTCACAATAAAAAAATGCATTAAAAAAAGAAATACTGGTGGAAATTGGGGTGGTATCAGATAATATTTGATTATCTGATAATCAAATAAGAAATGCTTAAATCCTTCTTTTGTCCAGCTGTCCTCTTGAGCTACTGTAGGAAAATATAAAACCCAGGGACAATGGCAAAAAGAAAAAAAAAAAAATCAAATTCCACATTATTACTAGTTGGGTGTTTGTGCCATATTTTAATGCAAAGCTCTCTGACAGACTGGGCTGGAGCATAAAGCCTACAACCGTAGGGATGCAGGTCTATCCTCCACTAAAACTAAAACTCAAATGTTCATATTCTACTATTATCTTGTCGACACAAGAGACAGAACCAAGGATGGACGACGATCTTGGTCAGGCTTCACATTGGCTTAGAACCTCTGCTGTGCGAAAGAAAGAACAGAAGGAAACGAAGAGGAAAGCACCGGCAACAAACTTAGGTCCTACCACTGCAGTCACACAGATGGAACAAGTGGCAGAGGCAGCAATGAGCTGGCCTGATAACAGCAAAGGAGAGGCCCAAAGAACAAGCCACGTCCATGGGTGTAAAGCTTTACGGTAGTCTGTCCCTTCTTTCTGGAACATATGTCCAGTCATCGCTCTCGAATGTGATCCAATTAGATGAATGTGTTTTGTTCTTTTTGAGGATGAGCCTGGAGAGTTAGGACCTAGAGGAAGAGAACTCTTGTTTTTGTTGTTGTTGTTGTTGTTGTTTTTTATTCAGGTATGTATTTATCCCTGCAGCCTCTTATTCCTTTTTGTCCAGACTTTTTTCTTCTTCAGCAAGCATGTCATGGGTATGAAACTTCTCTAAGCTATCGTGCCTTTATATAACTGAGGAAATGGCACACAGGATTATAATGCCTCTCTTCCCTCCAAGCCTAACATTTTATGCCTATATTTTTACATACAAACCCATGTGGTGCACACTGAAAAGATTTAAATGCATACTTCTTGCCCCAAGTTGCACACCATGTGGTTGGAATGACGGAGTAAAGTTAGTGAATTTTAAGAAATGACTTCAACATGACACTATGTGAATCCTATCAGTTCAATCGCAGGAGAGATCATTACAATTTAGAGGGGAAAGGAAAATTTTCATGGAAAAGGTAGCAATTAAACTCCAACCTGATGAACGTCTAGGGCAGAAAAGAGAGGGGATTGCCAGGAGAAAGAACAGGTCATAGGAGGAAGGGAACAGAGCATATCCTCCTCTAGCCATAGCAGAGTTTTATAAATGAAAGTGGTGAGAAATAAGTTGAGGTCCAGTCATTATGTCAGGTAGTTAGGGTTAGGCTAAAGGGAATTACAATCTTGTCCAATTGAAAAGGGAGAAAAATCAAGGGAACAGGCTTTCAAGTCTGACTTTGGGTTTTCACTAAATTCCAAAATTTTAAATCTAACAACTGGAAATTTTACTTCCAAGCTATCAACATATGATTTGTGGTTCCATGCATCTGGTAAATATTGTTTATTTCTAAGCCTTTTGAACTTGGGGTTTAGGAAATTTCCAATTTTGAAGTAAATATTTTCTAAATGTTCTAAAGATCAAGTATAATTTTATTTTTTCTTCTAAGGCTTAATCTGCACCACTCCATTTCAAACCACAGCTCATCACTGATTAAACAAATAATTACAAGCAGGGTCCATTTTTGGTGGTAATGAAGTGTAAGGATTAAGCTTAAATGATGCAATATACCCATGTCTAGCCTTACATAAATAAATAAAGGACCATTTGTTTCATTTCACTTCAATACACACTTTTGCAAGAGAATGTTCTATTTCCTTTGGCATACACACAAAAAATTCTAAGTATACATCTACATCTTTTTTAATGTTGAAATATAGCTTTGATTTGTCCTTTATTCAAAAATAGCTATATAATAAACACACTGGAAAAATTTTGGTGCCTTTTTCAAAAACAAACAGGCTGAATTTCCTCCCCAAATGCCTTGTGACATTGGCATCAGCGTAGCAGAAAACTTACAGATTCCCAGTCATGAGCCAGTTTGGATGAACCTGCTGTGTATTCCATCTCCAAACTTTACCCAGGAATGTCCTAAAAAATCACAAACCATTGGAGGAGAAACTTAAAAGTAACTCCTCCCTGGGACTGTCTCAAGTTATTTGGTCTTTGGAGAAGTAGGAAAAAGGGAAGAAAATGTGAGGGATGAAACCAACATTTTTGAGCATTGATCACAGAGCAGGCACAAAGCTAGGCTTTATATATTTAGTACCTTTAACATTACACCTTGTAATGTTAGTGTTGTTCCACCTATTTCCAGAATAGGAAACTGAAGTTCACGTTGAGTGAAAGTCAGTGGTACAAAGCAAATAAATGATGAAGGTGGGGTTTGAATCTGGAAAACCCTGACATGAAAGTTCAAAGTTTCAGTTATACAATCTTGTCAAAAATATAAAACTGACAAATGGATCTTATAGAACAAAAGATGACCTAAAGATTAATATTAGAAAATCTCAACTCATATTTTGTTTAAATTTATTCAGCTCTTGGATGACACATTCATCCAAAATAAGGTGTGATCTTGTCATTTAGAACAAAAAACAAAACACGAGTTGCCAAAATTGATTCCATTGCATTGGCCACCCTGCTGCTTAAGATGTCCCAGTAATCCAACGGGTTATGAAAAATTATCCATTGGACTTCTAAACGAGATTAATCAATCTGGATAGTTTGTGCTGCAAAATAGGACTTTTTCCATACAAAGGTGGAAACTGAATTAAGATAGATTTCCTACTCAATTAAATAAGACTTTATAGAGCTTAAACATTCTAAAAAATTTTCAGTTTCAAAAATGGTGTGGATCCAGTGTTCCTTCATTATGATTTTTTTTTAAACGTCACTTTACAAGCCACATTTTTTAACCTACAACATCCTCTGAAAATGTTCTAATTCACGTTTTTTGAACAGGAAGCATGCAGTGAGGAAAATGTAGAATATTTTACCAAACTCTAATCTCCAGTGAACGGCTTGTGCGTAATGTAAAGGTAAAATGAAGACGCCACAGATATGTAAATTATCCCAAGAGATAAAAAGTGCTTTACATATGTATATAAAAATATATGCACATAAACTCATTCATGACTTTCACCCTAGAATCTATTCATATTTTTGTTAAATTTACAAAAGCTTTACAAATGCTGCAACTTTATTTTTATTTTCATTATAAAAGCAATGTTACCAATATGGAGGGCAATGGGTATTTAGGAATGGGGATAAGCTTCCTTGTTGGGAGGTATATTTTATCTCTGACATTGTTTAGAATTGCTAGTGCTTGGCGTTGATAGATTGCAGGCCAGCTTTCAGTTGGTTTTGTTATTCTTTTTAAATTATCTACCAAAAAGGTACACTTTTATCACCTGCATCTGGGGTAGACCACCTCAGCTGTCCTCTTCCTTGGTGAGCTGCTGGAGGCTTTCTAGGTGAGCATCATCATGTTTAAATATTTTACTTTCCTTATCTTTAAAAAGGAACTAGAAGGACTTACTTCAGAAGGTTGCCATGAAAATTAAATAAATTACAATTTGTAAAGTGTTTAGAGTAAGCAAAGGGTAAGTCATGTAATGTAATGTAAACATTACAGCACTGTTATTTTAAATAAATAAAAAATGTTGAGAAGTCTAAAAGGTGTAAGCTCGCCCATTTTATAGACAAGGAAACTGAGTCTCAGAGAGGGTTATGAGAAATTCATCAAACATTAAATTGCTAAAGGCAGGATTCAAACTCAAGTTTATGAACATTAAACCTGTACCTGCTCTAAAGCTTCTACACGTGACACATGTTTTATGTTACCCATATTCCAGAAGGTTTCTATAGCCTTTGTTGAGTAATCCAACTATTTCTGTAATTTACATATTAACTTCCTGAGTTATTTATTTGCATACATATTTTTAACATAATACTTCATGTTATTTCAGAGCAGGTGCATTGAGATATGATAAGGTAAAAGCTGACATTTATTAAGGGAAAGTGAATTTTTTTTCACTCTTTTAAGCTAGTAAAAGCATACAAATTAGGTTGTTATTGTTATTTTAAGAAAAAGAACATTTTGTATTGAAAAACTGGGCCTTTCCAAGAAACCACTAACCAGATGCTGGGGTCTCGAGACATCCCAAAGGAATACTGGTAAGAAATGATGAAAGAACTCCTTCAGCACAAAAATCTAAGAAAGTGTGACACATTTTATAACTATGAATATTGTTTGCAAAAAAATTAGAAAATGTGCTTTATCATCAGATACTTAAACCGTGGGATATCCTAGTTTTGAAAATGTGGCTTAAGAGAGAGGGAGAATAAAAATAGCTAAGAAAAATTACTAGGAAATGGTTATTGCAAAAATCAAGTGGAATAGAAAGGAAATGCTAAATATCCAAAGTTTATTATGCACATGTGCCAGGGAATTAAAGTCTGTATTGGTAATTAACTGTTCAGTCTTTGATTCTACTTATAAAGGTAGCACTTAAAAGCTACAGAACATATTCATCAGCCAATTATTTGTCATCAAATGTTTATTGAGTGTTTATTATGTGCAGGGCACATTACTAACCACACAATATACACACTACATGCACACATGCAGAATTAGATACCATTTTAACTGATTTGATTTTTTTTGTTAGAGAAGTTGTGGATTTACAGAACAATCAGGCATAAAATACAGAATCCCCATATACCACCCTATTATTAACACCCTGTATTGGTGTAGTACATTCGTTACAATTGATGAAAACACATTTTATAATTGTACTATTAACTATACTGCATGGTGATTTGATTGTTTTTCACTCCCCTTTTATGTTTTTTATTTCAGTTTTTAAGGAGATTGAATTTTCTATAGGTGATACAGATATAGCCAATATGAATTCACCCTTTATGAACTTTAGCTCCCTTTATTATAGAGATTCAACCAACTCATTTGATGGCATGCCAACCCTTTCTCATTCTATCAACGAGGACATGGCATCTCCAAAAATGAACAAATAAATAATCTGAGAGAAAAATCTGTTCTACCCCATTTTATATACATTTGTCCTGTACATCTCTTCTACTAAAGTGGGGCAGAGCCACAGAGCACAAAAACTGTGTTATTCACCCTGCAACTACTGGGTGAGGCAGGTTGCCTTAAAGGAGCCCAAATTTACACATCTGTGTTTGTTTAAGGGGGTTTTGTTTGTGTATGTGTTTGTTTGATACCTGGCAACTGGCAAAATAAAAGCAAGTTCATCTCTGTCGGGAAGTGTTCTGAGTACTCTTTCAGATGGATTTTGCTAATTCTTGGGAAGGCCTGAAGTGTAGATAAGTGGAGATGATAGAAAAGTTGGATTCTTCTTGGTCCTGGTTTCCTTAATGTTTTAATTTCATCTCCTAGTGGGCAGCTTTTTGTTTTATGTCACTGGGCAGATGGCCATTGGCTCTCTTCCTGGTTTTATTGGAAGTTTCTTCAAACGGCTGTGGTAGATTTCAATGAACTTTTTTATCATGCTCACTGCACTTAATTTGGTGGTTGGGGAGTTCCAAGTCAAACAGAAATTTCAGGCAAAATGCTAAAAGGGGAAAACTTGAATCCAAATCAGCAGGATGTAAAAGCAATACTGTGTGTTCCAGGAACTTGCCCAGGGATCAACCTTGCTGGATAGTGATAGGCAGCTGTGACATTACCTGTCAGTGTTTGCTTCTCCAGAGGTTCCCAAGAATCACCTCAGGTTTGTCGAAGCCATGTCATGGCCTGGAGCCTGAGTAACTGGATACCTTTGACAGAGAAGACTTGATGCCCTCATGAAGGCGCCTTGCTGGGGTCTTGGCGTAAATGTGAGGGCAGCCCTGAAGAAGAATTACACTCACCAAGCCTTCCTGAACTCTCTTTTGTGAAACCCCATCCCCTTTGTTGCTCGCTTCTGGCAAACTGAGAACATCCTGAGAATGGGTCAAGGATCTTTCAAAGGAACCCCTGCCAGCAAAATTGAATCAGGTTTCCAAAAGCAAACTGGAACACTTTCTCTTGTCAGCCTGGGACGTTATGACAATTGGCTACTGAGACAGTGGGCATGACAGGAATGGGAGATGGGAAGGTATTATCCAAAAGTTAAAATACATCCTATCAGGCATTAAAATTAGTAAACTTAACTCATATTTCTCAGCTGATTAGTATAAATGTTGCTTCTCTGCTTGTTCCACCCTTTTTACTCTGCTTTGCCTATTTTTTCCTCTACATCTAAGTGGTTGAAAATTATAATTTTTTAGACATAGTGGATAGATATTTAGGAGCCCTAAAATAAAAGACTTTATTTATGTCAGTTAGAGATTTTAACTCTAAATTATTGGCTCCATTGTGTATTTCTGTCTCTGTAATCTGATTTGGTCCAAACGGCAGATTAGTTCTTATTTCAGACAGGCCAGAGGAACTTAATTAATTTAAGGTATAAAATGGAATAAATATATCAATGCCATAAATCTGTAGAAATGAAAAGGAATTTTGACACAGTTCAGAAAATTTTCACCTCCCTTTTACATTTTTGTTATTTTTATTTCAACAGAAATGGATTAAAAGAACACAGAGCAGTTTAGATAAAATACATGACAAATAGGAAAGAGGATTCAAGTCAAGGGAAAGCATGTGTGAACCTCACACCTGTCATAAGATCTGCTATGATTTTCTAGGAGTTGGGCACTGTAGTCAGTTTCCAGTTATCATGTATATGCTCCACAGCACAAGGCTAGAACACATATACAATCATGGTGGACTGTAAGTCAGCTTTCTGACCAAAAAAAGCCCTATTTATAGTGTTTGCCATTTTCTGTGGTGTAAATACTCAACACCATGGTGGATTTAAAGCTACAAACATGATGTCACTGAACATGGAATTGGGAAGAGGCTGAGTAATCTATGTAAAGCCAAGCAGGAGTGACAGAGCTGGCCTTAGGTATTCCACCTTACTCTTATTTCAGGGCCCTTTCTGCTACACTAAAACGATGTCTGAATCTGCCCCTGTATCATTACATCTCAACCTTAACAAGAAAAGCAGACGATTAGTGGTTATATTAAAACACAGGGATAATAATAGAAGCTAATATATTGAGGTAGGCACTGGCTGAAAAGCTATCCTTACTTTTTCCCCTCATATCTCCTTTCCCCTGGAAATTTCTGGGTTCATATCCACACTGAACAAGAACTGATGGCTGCTTGGAACTGAACTCCAGATGCCTCTCTTTCTAACCAAGGGCACCACAAAGGTTCTTTGACATGGCTGCCCTCAGGTCAGTATGGGGCAGCTCATACTTTAGGGTCCACAGAGATGCAGCTCATTCAGACTTGATTTACATCAGTGGTTCTCAAAACATGATCTGCAAGCCCCCAAAGATCCCCTGAGATCCTTCTGGGGGGTTTCATAGAACTCAAAAGTATTTTAATAATAATATTAAGATATTATTTCCAAAAATAAATAGTTTCCTTTAAGAACACCCTTTGATAAAGCAGGAGACATCATTAATTTTGTTAACTCCTGGCCCTTGAATAACCATTTAAAAAACATTTATAATTGACATAAGTAGATGGAAATACACATAAAGCACTTGTGCTGCATGCTATAGTACAATGGTTGTCTTGAGGAAAATCACATAATGTGATTTGCTAGCAAAACTGACCTCTTTTTTCATGTTACACTGATTTCGTTTGAAAGAACCACTATGGTAATTCAGGCTTGGATATTTGGTAGACTTTTCTCAAAATGAATGAAGTGTGTCTGTCACTTAAAGGAAAGCAACTGGCAGTATTTTTGCCAAAGATGAAATTTAAGCTTTCAAGAGAAAGTTGAAATTTTGGAAACCTTGTATTCACTGACGTAAGCTTGAAAGTTTTCCAGTATATAAAGACTCTTCTGACACAGTAGGTACTCATGTTAACAAGGTTTTTTTTGTTATTTTTGATATTGCATAAAATATATTATATTTGGAACATTTGTTTAATTTAGTTAACCAATGTTTTTTAAATGGGCAGTTCCTGATATTATAAAATCACATATTGATTAAAAAAATCAAAAATTCAAAATGCAAGGTAGACTAATGAATTTTAATACAGAAAATACTTAAAACAACCTTTTAAGAAACTACCACAAGTTTTGGTGTATGCATAATTACCTGAAGATAATTCATAATTATCTGAAGAGGCTATTAAAATACCCCTTCCTTTTCTATCTATGTACCTGTATAAGCCTGTATTTCCTTCACTTCAACTAAAGCAACATATTGCAACAATTGATTTCAGATATGGGAATCCAGGTATCTTCAAACAGATCTGCAAAAATGTAAAACAATGCATCTCCTCCTACTAAAGGTTTATGCTTTGGAAAATAGTTATTTTTCATTAAAAATATGCTGTTTATGTAAACAAGTTTAGTAGACTTATCAATGTTATTTTTAAATAAATAAATAAATATTTTTAAAGATTTCTCAGTTTTAATTTCTAATATAGTAAATATTGATAGAACCCATATAGATGAAAGGTTTTTGAGGTCTCTGTGATTTTTTAAGTTGTGAAGGTGTTCTGAGATTTAAAAGTCTCAGAACACCGGTCTAGACCAACCATTCCAAGAAGACATGACTTTGGAGTAAGATGACAGTATGGTGAGCATATATAGTCAATGATGGCTGCCATTAATCCCTTTTCTCCCTTTAAGTGCATGCTCCTCCTCACATCAAGAAGTTGGGTCTATTTTCCTTCCCCTCTAAATGGGCTGGTGCCCTTTAATATGGTACTTCAACACCTGAATCTTAAGAAGCCATTTAGTTTCTGCCTAGATACCTTGGAATACTCAATCTTAGAACACCTGGAACCCAGCCACATAAAGACTGTGAGTTCCAACTCCAACTTATGAAGTTGCTCTGGCCATTAGATCTGGGAGTGGTCCCCAACCCACAGCCAGCATCAACTGCCAGTCACTTAAGGAGCCCTCTTGGATATCTGGCCTGGTCAATGACTCCAGCCTTAGCTGCCATTTGATTGCAATTGCATGTAAGAATGCCAAGCAAGAAAGTTTCAGCTAAACCTGGTCAACTCTCAAGAACTACTGGAGATAATAATAAGATATTTCAGGCCCCAGAGATTAGGGTTAGTTTGTTATGCATCAACAGAAAACCAGAACAGTGAGAAAAACTACAAGATTCTTAGCTAATCAGATATTTATGATTTCAAGTGTGATGGCAGATGATCCATCCGGTTATTTGGTTTAGGTTAAGCTTCCAACCAGGTCCTGAGGAGACAGTCTGAGAGTAAGTGGCCTACCATGAGAGGTACTCAGGATGCATTAGGCTGGTTCTGCAGGTCCCAGTAGAGAAGAGAGTGATTCAAGGAAGAGCTCCAGGAAAAGGGTGGCTGTATGGCCAAGATTGCAAAAGATGGGGAGAACTAGAGTCCTAATCATAGCCAAAGCAGAAGCCCAGTCTTGTGAACTCAGCAAACACAGCTGTGTCAGAGGACAGCTGGAACAGCGAGTATCTAGCATGCACTTCCAAAGGACCTGATTCCAGGTTTATCCCAGCAGTAACAGAATCAGCAGCAAGTCGCATTTCAAGTCCCACTGGTCACTGAGTGTGAAGCTGCTATTGTGCTGCCTGCTTCCATCAAAACTATTCATAATTACTTCAGACGTAGGCAATTACTGACTTACCACACCTTCTTTAAAACCCACAGACATCTGAAAATTTGCTCAGCCTGAAGAGATGCCTAAGACAATGTTCCAATATTAATGCTTTGAAAGAAAGTATATAACTATTAGGGAAAACTCCAGAATTTCATGTAGGATGAGTGGAGAGGCTAGGAGAATTATCTTTAAGGAACATTTGCAGAGCAAGTATACTGTTTACAAAAGACTATTTCGCTGGGAGGCTTTGTGGTAGCTGACAGATTTTGGTGGGGAGAGAAGGAATGTTAAAATTCCCACAGAACCCCTCATGGCACCTCATTTCTGTGTAATCTAAATGAGATTTTCAAAAGGAGACAGTTTAGACCACCAGAAGTTAGTATTGTTCAACCAAATTTACTCATAAAAATGAACCAAGAAGCTTCCATTGCACGCGTGGCAATGTAATTGGAGGATGTCAGTAATCCTTTGAAAAATATACCCCAAACAGTTCTGTGTTTGAGGAGGTAGACATGGCATTACACAGGCTTTGGAATCAAAGGCCTGGATTTAAGGTCCAGCTGGCTTCCACTTGATCGTGAGTCTTGACTGACTCATTTAACCCATTGGTTCTCAACCTGATTGCACGTTAGAATCACCTGCAGAGTGCTTACAAAATGCTGATGGTGCTGTCCATCCTCAGGGACTCCAAATTAATTTTTCTTGGGTGGGGCCCCAGGTATCAGCTCTTTTTTTGGTTTGGTTTTTGTTTTTAAGATGCCCTGATGAGTCTCATATGTAGCCAGTTTTGAGAATTTCTAATTAGCCTCCCTGAGTAACATCTAACTCCCAGGATCATAGGCAAGCTCTACACAGACATTACACATAAAAGCCTTCATAATCTGGAGGGGATCACACATATATATTTCTTACTGTCTGTCTTAATTGTAAAGAATAAACTTGCCATATGGGAAATGGGGTAGTATTTTTACTTCCATTATAATGAGATTTGTTGATCACCAAGTACATAGATTCATTCTCTATATAACTTTTTTTCTTTAGAAGTGGCAAGCAATGTTTTTTTAATGGTGGCAAGTCTCAATGTTTTGCGGTATTTTATTGGGAATTTAACCATTAGGCTAAGCTGATTTCTAACACACGTGCCATTGAAACTCTACCTATAGGAAGCTCCACGTAATGGATAACAGCAGCTTGTTATTGACAACCATTAGTGCAGTGGTTAAGAATGATGGCTGACACCAAGTTGCATAGTTGAATTAAAGCTCATACACTTAGTTTCTGGTGAAGTACTTCACTTTCCACTGTCTTAATTTCCTCCTATGTAAAATGGAGATGTGAGATGTTAATAATTATATCTTAGAGCTTAACATTATCAATACATGCAAAGCACTCATAATAGTGACTGGCATACAGTCAGCAATCAGCAAATGTTATGTATTATACACTGGCACAGCCTTGGAAGTCAATAACTGGCTAATATGCATGTGCAAAAATGCCCTTTTCTGATAGACTATTATGTACTCTCTTTTGCAATTAATATACGGTAGAAACTGAGTAATCTAAGGGCTATATAACTGTATTATTTTTCGATGGGAACTTTCATTCATTCATTCATCTAGAAAGCATTTTTTTAAGCTACCAGGTACTGTGCTAAATGTTAGGTTAAAAAATGAGTGAGATTCCTTTAAGAATTCATAGTTTATTGGATTAGATAGACATGAAAAATATAAAAACCCATATTGAAATATGTGTATAGTACTATGGAAACAGAAGAAGATAACCTGAGGAGTGGTAAAGGTTCCACAGGGGAGTGACTTTTGAGTTATGCCTTAAACAAGATGTTAGAGCGACAGAGAAAGAATCTTTCAATGGATCAAAGGAGCCGAGGAGTCAAGTTGCTGAGTATCAGCCACACGGAAGCAGTGGCCTAAAGATCCTCTCCGAGTTCAGATTACTTTGTTCCTGTCAATTGACAGCTCGCAGCTGTATTAAAATTATGCAGGCATTGCTAACATCTTAACATAAACTCCTCCTCTGTGAAGCCCATTGTTAAGGCAATTATTGGCATATGATAGTGCACCTAAATGCTAGCCAGCCCTTTCTTCTATGCACTGAAGACTCCCAGGGAAACAGAATTCTCAAACTGATAGTCCTGAAGCTGAAAAAGACCATTTATACTTGATAATCATTTGGGGAATTGCAATATTATCAATAGTCAACTATTCACAATCCTGAGCAAGGTTAAGTTTTGCAAAGATCTTTGACATGGAAAAAAAATGGTAGAAAAAGTTGAAAGAAGTCAGATCCTGGCTGCAGAAACTATTGAAAGACTTGACCACAGCGACACTGTGATCTCTGCACAGGCTAATTTTCTAAGATACAAGTTCGGTACTATACAAGGAAGTATTGAAGCTTCCTTTTACTTTGTTTCTCATACTCAAAAAATAAATTTCTTTCAAATAAATTAGTGAAATTCCTGGATCCCAACATTAGAGTAATGACAGCTCCCTTTTAAATTTCTGGATCTAAAGAATATTTTGGGAAATATATATTTTTCATGCTGTAGTCTACCCATTATACAGTACAAATAACTTGGACAATTGTCACCAGTGATATATACTATTCTCAAAAGGCTTTGCTCAACTTGTAATGACAAATGGAAAATTTTCTATGAAGGAATTAATTTGTATTTTTACAACCTAGTTTCTAACAACATCAACTGGGTGGAAATCGTAACTCTGAAGAATGCACGGTGACCTCGACAACTTTGGCAAAGTTTCCTGAAAGAAAATATTATACAAAATATCTTGGCCAATGACCAAGATACCCAAAAAGAGTCAAGTTCCATTTTCTAAACAAATTTATTCTGAGTCTTCCTTCCCAGGGCATCCTAGTCCATTGTCATTTGAATAAACAAAACTCTTATTGTACCATTCCTGTACAACACCCTGATGGACTTTATATAGCATAATCTCTAGGGTAAGCTTCTTTCATTGCAGAATTTTCACTGAAGACACTTGAATCTGCAAGAAGCTTGTGGCAGTAACCTTCTATATCCTGGGCAGGCATAGATGACACAATGGAGTGGACTGGCTGAGAATGTGAAGGATTTCTTATGTTCTGTTTCTTCTGTTGCGAAAAACTCTGCACTGTGTGGATCACGCTAATGCTGGAAGGTACATCTTTCACTTCTGTGATGTGAAATAGTGAAGTATATAATCACCTAAGGCATTTTCATGAGTTATTATATACTTGGCTTAGAGGACGCTGCAACATTCTGTTTATTTAATTTGCATGGTACATGTCTAAAGGGCAGCAATCTCAGTAGGAAGGCATTCATTCATACAGATAGTTAAGACAATCTTTGGGGATTCAGATGGACAAAATAGATCCAACATTTCAATTTCACATCCTCTCTGGTGGTAAAGAGCCAATATTAATGTCTTTCTAGAATGAAAATGTGGTGACATGAAAATAGAGAATTACTGAGCCCGGAAAACGTGGATTCTAATGACGATTTGCTACAAACTAGCAAGCTGAACTTGAGACATTTAGTTTTCTCATGTGTAAAATGGGGAAACATGTTTTTCTGTCTGCTCTGTGAGGTTGTTTCTGAGCATGGCCAGAGCATCTGATATGTTTGCATGCCCAGCATCCAGTCCTTGGTGTTCTTTTTGGAACATCTAGGTCTATCATGCGTAATGTGTTGGAGTTTAGTTATCCAAAGTCAGGTTAGCTTGGGAATTGAGATGGACAATTCTGCAGAGCTCGGGGTGGGGGGTGGTGGGGGGAGTAAATTTGATACATAAAGAAATTACACTTCATAGTAATGAATGTGGCAGAACCTTGACAGGATAGCAAATTACAGAGGCTTCTTGGTCTCTGCTATTTCCATTGCAAATTCTCCACTGGGGACTCTACACATCTCCAGATTTGAGAATTGGCTTAATTTTCCTGCACATCTTTTATCTGTTTTAGCTTACAGCAAAGCCAAACAGAGGATAACATATAATAAAAACAATTGCATACTGCCAAAGTAAACCTCTGTGCAAAAGAGCAGGTTTGTAGCTCTTTGGAAACATTTAAAATATAATTAGGAATATATATATATAATGCACAGAATAAATCCAAACAACAGAGCTGTAGAAAATTACTGTGGCTACTCTCTCCATTTAAAAATAGTTTTAACCCAAGCAATGTGGCAAGGGTGTCATAATATCCTCTGCACATTCTTACATGCTAGAAGTATTAAAACATAAGGATTTTTCCCTTAAAAAAAAATGATGCAGCAAGCACTTTGAAGGTGGAAAATAAGCACCTCATGGTTCCTGCTTCCCCTCTAAAACCTATGGAAAATTACGAATTTAAAAGACATTAACTGTAACCTCTAAAACTGCATTCTTTTTAAGGTCAAAGGACTAGATATGCCATAAGGTAAACTACCTCTTATAATTTCTACCACATCGTCTACTTTTCAATGATTTCAAGAGTTCCTTATTTTTCATTTTATGCTCAGAAAACCTATTTCTATTATCAACCCATCTTTTTAATATGTATTTGACTACTGGATAGAGGCCTACAGGCTCAGTTTGGTTCAAATTCTTGAACTGAATGCTCTGAATCTTTTCCTGTATTAAATACAAAAATACTGACATCAGTGATATAAGGTTCCTATCTTTAGGAAGGTCACAAAATGGTTGATCTTGTTGTCATTGTCCAAAGGTCGTAACTAAAATCATGGTGTGATTAAATCATTGGAGAATTTATAGTTTGAAGATCCTGCAGAGGATCTAAAATAATCCAAGGGATTACACAGAAAATAGTACAGAATGATCAGAAAAATAAAACGTATTTACTATTCATTTAACACACACTAAACATAATAACTTTCTGTTTTCCAGGCATTATTTCAAGTGTTTTGACAAACAATACCTCACTTAATTCTCAGATACAACATCTGAGGTGGGCACTATCATTATGCCCCATTTTGCAGATGGAGAAACTAAGGCACAGTTTGGCCTAGCCAAGCTAGGTTCTGAATCTAGGGAGTCTGGCTCCAGAATCCATGTTCTGCTGCCTTTGCAATTTATTTCCTCCACCAGTAAAACAGATGCACATAATGTAAAGCACTTTTGACTTAGAGTACTGGTGTCTAATATATGCTATCACTGAAAATTAAAAACAAAAAAAGATTGCCTTTCTAAATCAGTATATCGGTTACTGGGTACCACAACAATGCTAAATTTTTTGATAGACAAAATGAACCACTAATCAAAAATTACTTTAACTCTCAAATAGAGCTGCCCCATCTGAGACTTTGATCTGTGACCGAGGCCCAGAAAGTGCGTCTTCACATCTCTGACTCCCTTCATAACGTAGGCTGGGTCCCTGAGCCTACGGTCAGTGTCTGTGACAGTCCATTTCTTGTCTCTGGCCTCAATTCACCTGGAAGCCTGGCTCAGCATTTTATTTTCCCATTTATTCATTATCAATTTCAAAATGTTTATGTGTTCAGTGTAACTGGTGAAATAATCCAAAGATATATTTTAAAAATAATATTCTCCTCCACACTTACACCTCTGTGCTAACAGTCTGACATCCTGGTATGCATATCTCCACAACTTTCTCTGTGCTCACGCATGTAATTATATGCATATGTTTGTATAGATCATATATGTACACTGTTTTAGGAAAGTGAGATCATGCCATGCACATTACCTGGCAGTGTTCTTTCTCATAAAACATCACAGATGTCTACCTGAGTTGACCAATAAATATAATTCATTTGTTTTAATAGCTACATGCCATTCCACAGTGTAGATGTATCCCCATTTATTCAACTATTTCACTCTTGAGAGAACCTTGCCTTTCTCCAGCTTTTGCCCCTTCAACAATGATGCAATAGATATCCTTGAAAATAGCCTTATATTAAATTGTATGCATACTGGTATTTTTAATTTAGTAGGATAGATTCCCCCAAATGGTGTGGTTTTAGGATTTCAGTCCTGCCAAATTTCTTTTCAAAATGATGGAAGTAATTTGTACTCCACCCCAATATACTGGAATATCTGTTTCCTCATAATCCTCGTAATTACTGAACATTAATTGTCTTTAAAATTGTTGTCAATCTGATAAGAGAGAAAATATGAAACATTATTGTTTTAATTTCTATTCCCTTGACTAATAATAATGATGAGCTCCTTTTTTTATTTTATTGGCCATATGTACTGAGAAAATGCTGTTCTTATACTTTGCTTATGTATTTATTTGCAGACAAATTTTTTTTATATGAAAGATAACCCTTTGTCATAAATCTATCATTTATTTCCTACTTCATTCATATCATATTTGGCCATGTAATTCTGTCAATGCTTAATAGGTGTGGTTTCTGGGTTTTGCTCAGGCATATCTCCTCTGCTACTATGTTTCTCTTAAATAGTTTTCTAATATTTAATGGCATTTTAATGGCATTTTTGCATTAAATTTTTAAATGGCATTTTACATTAAAATTTTCAGTCTATGTGGGATTAATTTCACATATAGTGTGAGGTAAGTTTATTCTCATCCAGAAGGAGGGTTGGTTTTGCCAAACTCTCCACTTAATAAGCCATCTTTTTCTCATTTAATTGAAATGCCATCTTTGCCTTACATTCGGTTCCCACATATACTCATACTTTCTAGACTTTTTATTCAGTTCCACTGATGTCTTTGTCTGTTCCTAAGCCAGCCTGTATTGTTTCGATTATGGTGGCAGTTCAGTCCTATTGTTAATTGAATAGGCCTAAGAATGGGGAATGGTGAGTGCTTGAACAAGACGTGTACAATGTGGAGAGAAAAAAAGTTAGTGTTAAAATCAGAAACTATAAACTGATTATTTCACACCAATCGCATGTGACTTTTAAATATTATTTCTTCCATCTGCACTTGCTGATGTTCTAAGTTTTTCCCTGTAAGTTTTTATTACTATTTCTAAAATCTGAGTATAAACATTCTGGAAAAGGCAAAAATATAGGGACTAAAAATAGACCAGTGGTTGCCAGGGGCTGGAGCTGGGACGGGGGCATTGACTGCAAAGAGTCACGGAGGGTACTTCTTAGGATGATGGAAATATGGAAATACTCTGTGTCTTGTTTGTGGTAGTGGTTGCACAATGATATAAATCTGCAGGAGTTCATCAAAGAGTATCCTTTTAAAGAGGCTAAATTTTATTGTATGCAAATTATATCTCAATAAACCTAACTTTTAAAGTATGAGTGTGAAATATGGTCATATTTTTTTCCATTTTGAGGCTGAAACTGCTCTACTTTCTCCAATAGACAGAGCTGAAATCCACATTTGACTTTGGTTTCACTTGATGCAACAAAAGAAGAGCAGAATCTTGAAAGAAAATCCTGCCACTTGATACTAAGACTTTCTGTCTTTAGAAGCAATCTACATTTAACATGTCTTTAACTCCTCAATTTGTGGAGACATTCATCATAGGGGAATAATTCACTCTCTTATAGGGGTTTATAGATTTTACTACCACGCCCAACAAGCATTCTTTCTATGAACTGTGAAAATTACTGATACTTCCCTAAAGCTAGGTGTTAGAGCTGGAGGTCTGGTCCTCAAAAGTTACCAAAGTAGTAATTTTCCACTTGAGGAAACTGAGGCTTAATGAGGTTAAAACCAGCAGAGCCAGGACTGTATCTTCAACATTCTTATTCCCACTTTCTGTACTTTAAATCAGTATATTTTAGGGAAACTTGTCTCATTGACTCTTACCAGCATACCCAAGCAAGAAACTAAGCTGTCTCTCAGAGACCAGAGGCCAGAAGGCAAGGGGAGATTGATGAACATTTCTCCAGAGAGCCAGACAGAAGGCAGAGCGGTTCAGCATGGTGATCTATTGAAGCAGTCCGATGGTAGACCCAGATTTAACGTTATCAGGGTTTATCCCAAAGGAGTCAGTTTTCAGAGTTGGAATAAGGGGAAGGGCAGGGGAGGAGGATAGGCTTAAAAGATAACATGACAAAGTGCCTGTTTTTTCTCACTTGTGAAAATGTAAGCTATCTGGAGGCAAATGATAGGAGCCATGTTGTATTAGCAGATTATCACTAATGCTTTTTAGCCACTTATACTAAAGTGCAGAATAAATTTATGTGATTTTTATTTCCAACAGAATTTCTACTCTTCAGGGTGATTTTGCTAAGCATTCCTCTCTGTGTTTATATTTTAGTTAATTTTTGCATTCATAATCTGGACAGTGTAACTCAGCATATCGAAAAAATGTGGAATAGTAATAACCCCTTGAAAACAAAAGATCTCTTCTTGGTGCTTCCTTATGGATCTTTCTTCTCCGTAAAAAGTCCAAGGATGATAAAGGATGGCATGGAGAACCTGCTATTTCCTTCGAGAAGGCTCCCTTTCTATAGATTGGATGCTATTGAGAGGAAAATAATAATAATAAATACTGTGTTATCAGGTAACATAGAAAAGAACACTCTAGACACTGAAACTGTTATAAATAGAGTGGGCTGCCTATGAAGAAAGGAATTCCTATAAATGTCCAAGCTGAACCTAGATGCTTTCTTTTATTCATTCATTCACCATTCCTTTATTGAGCACCTGAGGACTTTTGCCAGGGATGTGGTTAAGGGATTTCATAATGGGCCATGAGACTGGACTCAAGGACTTTTAAGGTTTCTTCCATTGCTATGTTTTTACGATTCCATGTTTCCATATTTTTATTAAGTATTTCCAGTGGCTGGCACTAGGCTGTGTATACTTTATTAAATTCATAATTTCATCTCCTACTGCTGAATAATTTCCTGCTGTATCTTTTTTTTTTAGTTCAAGATGACAAGAAACACATTTACAAGTTTGTTTCAATTTATGGAAGTAAGGACAAAAATGTCAAATGTAAATCTCTCTCATAATATTTCATTTTAGCTGAGATATAAATAAGGATATTTTAAACTATCTATGGTGAAAATATATTGTCACTTCTGTATGTTGGGAAATAAGTAAAAGAATAGGAATAATTATTTATGTATGCATTTCTTCGAAACATACCAGTATAGATTTACCTTTGCCAGTGTATACCATTAAAAGGTACATGCAATCAGTACTTCTCAGAAGCAGAATAGCTGTTAGAGTTGCCAAGAAAAAGCCAGGATGTACTTCTCAATCATCATGTGCCTGGAGCTAGAAACTGGGGACAAAAGGATTAATTTCAAGAAGGTCATCAAATTATTTTCCCTTCTCATTTTTTTAATGAGTACTCTCATTCTCTAATATTAGGACAGAAATGTGCAGTATGCTGGTGGGAAAAGTGTTTGGTTATTGGGATAAAAAACACTTCAGAACTTGAATGGTACAGAGAAAAGTTACTATTTAAAGAGTAGACCATGCTTGAGATAGAGATAAAACTCAAATATATAATGAAAACTTAGTGGCAGTATCAGATAGTAGCTAAGGCTCTTGTTTGACATATCCTTAGGCGATATTACAAGAAGAACAGCCATTGACTAAATATCATGCTGAGAAATTCAGGACTAGCATTTGTCTATCTTCAGCATAGCTATTTATCCTAATTAGTGAAAGTATTTTGCATTCATTGCTGCATTTCATCCCTTGTAGACACTGCCTCAAACGCCAATAGGAATTCAAGTTCCAGATTCTTAACGACAAAATAATTAGAAATGTTATCATAATAGGGAAGCCACCATCATCTTTAGCAATGGGAGATAAGGGAGCTGTATAAAGAAATCAAATTCAAACATAAACCAAAACAGCTTTCAATTATTCAGTGCTTATAGTTTTATTTCCTACAAAATATTTTACAAGATCAACTAATAGGATGCAAAAGTGGTTGGTTGGGAGTTCAGCAACTCTCCTTACTCTGCAGTGAGGACTATCAGTAAGGGAAGTAGGCAAATGCTGACATCAGAAAGAAGGAAGTTATGCTGGACAAGGAACCCCAGAGTCTGTCCTGGGGAACCACAGTGTTGCTGTCCCTCACAGGGGTATTTAAAAGCTCAGTTGGGTAACCTTCATGACTTGCTTTTGACTTCCTCAACAATGATACTCATTACCTGTAGAACAAATGGATGATTACTTTTCTAATTTAGCAGTACTGACTACTAAAAAACCCTCTTTCCCAGTGGAACCGTACATATATTGTTTCCTACTTCCTTCTCCTCCTGGAAATGTCCATAAAGGCACGGTCTAAGGACACTTGAAAGGCCTATGCTAAGCAATATGAAAATGAGGCTACCAGAAAAATCTGAGGTTCAAAAAAGAAGCCAGATGCTACTGACTCCTGCAAACATTTCCCTTTTCTTGTGATGAAGTGAGACTTTTTTTCTTAAGAAAAAAAAAGTCTCTTTATTTCCCTCTTCATGAGTCACAAGACTGTGATAACTCACAAAAATACCAGATGTTTCATAAACATACTTTTGCTGTTAAAGTGATTCCCAAGAACCACTTCTTTTACAGCTTCCAGATTGTGGAAGCTACACAGCACTGCCTTCCTCCAACTTTTAAAGTGGGGCTTGGGGAGATGGGAGAAGGTAGTCAAAAGAACTAGGCAGGTCTCAGAGACAGCAAATCCATCATTTGTCATTTGCCCCGTTCTCCCTACCTAATCCCAGTTCCGTAGTCTTGCTTTGGGGTCTATTGAGGTGGTATTAATAGTCCTACACAACCACATGGGAACACAATTAGCAGAGTCATATTTCCTCATACGAAATACTTCACCTATTCAACAACCCTTCAAACCCCCTAAAAGACCAACTTGTCCATACATGGAAAGGCTTTGGTTTCCCATGATTCAAATATTAAAGTTGAAATTAAATTAAATCAAATTATTATCAGATTATCAAGTCTTGGCTGAGTCTTTGCCCTTCAACATGAGGCAGTTGGATTCTCCTGAACTGGCATTCTCCCAAGTGCTGACAATACCTCTGGGTATCATGGGAGTAATCAAAGTGCCAAGTAATCTCTGGAGGATTTTAAGCATGGAGCTACCTGAAAAACCACAGTCAGTAGGCCCAAAGGAGTAGAAATAGTATTCACCATTTTAATTCATATTTAATTTGGGGGCCTTGATTGCTCAGGATTGAAAGTTTTGCAGTTGTTATAATTGATCACAAGACACACTGAACAAGAAAACACCACCAACTTACTATTAAATTGTGACAAATTCCATCCTCATTTCATTTTCTCATGAACTGCCTAAATTTGAGATAGTGATGGAAATGTCTTACTTTATCCAAGTTACTAATTTAGGATTCCTTAGTTGTACTGCTACAAAGTGTTACTTAGCTTATTTGTTGATGCCGGGTGGTAGGTGCATGTGGTTTTATTAGCCTATGCTCCTACTTTTGTGTATGTTTGAAAATTCCCATACTGTAAATTTTTAAAATACAAATTAAATTAAAAAGCATTAAACCGTCTTTAAGCCCCCTTACTTCAAGGGAAACACAAGAACTTTATTCAAAGATATTTCTTGATTGCTAAGACCAATCGTCTATAAACTTTAAAGTTCTTTATGTTCTATATTTTCTATCACATGTAAAAATGCCCTCTGTGTCCAAAAGTCAGTTTAAAATAAATTTTTTTTTTTTTTTTGCAATACCCACAAGCATGGAAAGTCTTTTGATGGGCCATATAATCTATTTGCTGGTTTCAAAGCAGACTTAAATCAAATCTATGCTGGACAGAGATCCCTAACTTTGAAAAAAAAAATTTTTAATCTCCAGAGAAAGCTAAATATACATTCATGTATTATTTTAATAATCAATGTTTCTTATTCTGTTTTTCAAGTTTGCAACTACAGTGGTGGGATGGGAAAAGGAGGAGAGGAGAGACGATAATTAGGAGAAAGAGTAATCATTATTCCACTAGGAAAAAAGCATGTCCCTGAAATGACACTGGGACATTTTCAATATTCCATCGTTTTCTGGGAAAATCGTGAGAAAAATTGTTTTGGAGTATTTCAGTAGCTTTAGTACTTAACCAAATTAGGAAGTAACAAGATCAGATGAAATTAGAATGTGTATTAAAACAAGCAAACAATATAAAAAACAAATAGTTCAAAAGCTTCCACTGGTATTCCCAAAATATACAGGCCCATATTAGTTTGGATCAAATTAATTTAAATGTTTCATTCACCAAATTATAGCAACATATATGCATTGCATTCAGTGGGTTTAGCTAGGAACTGACATTTGCCACAGAGCGACAATTCCTAGAGAGAGAGGAGAAGTGACAACTTCACGGGTGAAATCTTCATTCCATCTCTCATCCCAGAAGCCTGTTTTCCTATTCTTTGTCCCTGTTTCTGACCTCTGCCGTCTCCATCGCCAATATCAGCCTTTTCCAAGGTCACTGAGAATAGGTCAAGGACTATGATAGGCGTGGGGGAATGACCTAAAAGGAAAAAGAGACATTGGCATTTTTTTGGTTTTTCTCTGAAAACAGGAGCTGATTCCCAGGTTTTTTATATTAAAACCTTTTTATATAATTTCATGTTATAATTATATATTTATGTGTTAAAATGAGAAGTTATCAATGCAAATTCATGTATTTTTTTTTGGAATATCAAAAACTTTTTGCTTCTTTAAATATTAATCAGCATGAGAAATATGAACTCTTGCAAAATTCTGTTTGTGTTTTTAAGACTCTAAATTTTTTCTCATTAAAAAGTGCACCATTTAAAATATAGGCAATTCATAGACTCATGGGAATAAAACAGTAAAGGCCTTTCAAGATCCCTTTGCAGATAAGGAGATATGACTAGACCAAGAGCCCTTTACAGGTTGGTAGCTAAACTCCCAGAGTCTTCCAGCCATGCCCAGCGGACCCCAGTTCCAAACTCTTTCTGCTCCACCACAAGAACATGGATCCCTGATACCTTATATGGCAAAATGACTTGACTGAAAGAGTCAACACATTGGCCAGACACACCAGCAACACCACCGTTGCTTTGCAATGCTAATCTCACTGAATCTAAGCAGCAAGGTGTCACACCTGTGGAGTAAGTAAGAAAGGGCTTAGAAAACTTTGAGGGTTGCTTAGGTGTCCCTACACCAAGACTGGCCATCCTCAAAGCAGAGTTCGGCATAAGAAGTAGGAGGACCTTAAACATGCCTTCTAAGTCTAGCATCTTGAGTTAAAATCATGAATGCAGTTGACAATCAATGGCTAGAAAAGCCTAATCCTGTTTGTGGCTCAGGCATCCCATCCCTCCCCTGTCTCCCCTGACCCCTGACACTCATTCTCTGGGTTTCAAAAGGTAGGTCCTCTATCTCCCTCCAGACCCCAATTCTGTTAGAAACACAGTAGAGCCACATGCACATCATCAGAAGGAAGATAGGGGCTTTTACTAAAGCAGGTAAATATTACTAAAGCACATACCAGCTGATCATACACTCTGTTTGCAACCCTTTTCTGAGGTAGGGTTTTAATTTTCTTACCCAATTTGTGGGATGCCAGAGGAGGGAAGACAGGAGCATATTCATACCAATTTGTTTATGCAAATATGTTTCATAATTTAAGTCCCCACCCCAAAAGGCATGCTGTAGAAGTATTATCGAACACATCCTGATCAGCCAAGTTAACAAATGCAATAGTAACTTTTTTGCAAGGCTCCATGAAAGGAGACTGCATTGTCTGGTTTGTTCCCTGCTGTATTCTGAATAGTGCCTGACACATAAGAGGCACTCAATAAACAGTTGATAAATAAATAAACAAGAGTTGTTTACAGCAATAGACACCAAGCATCACAGCCCACTGGGATACAATAACTGTTAATTTCAGAATAAAGGGCCGTGGGTCAAATCAGTGCTTTCCAAGCAGGGAACTGTAATAGTATGCTCTTTGCCCTTGAAACCTATTGTTTTAAAAATAACTTGAAAGTGTACAGTTTTACACCATATCCTGCTAGGAAATGGCAGAGCATCTTTGAAAACGCACAAATGCATACAACCTCTGAACATACAAATGATTGATTTTAATATAAAATGCCAGTCTATCACCTTTAATCCTGCTGTAAAAATGTTACTTTTTGAAGTGTTTCTGGTGTGCCTGAATTTGTTGTGTAGCTTGACGACTGGCACAGTCTTTTGAGTCCATGGACTTTACAGCTTTGAGACACCAAGATCTAGCTAATATATCAAAATAGTCTTTATTTTAAGCCAATGAGGTTCATATACAACTTTTCTACTGTTAAGCAGTTTGTTCCAGATAATCCATTAATATTAACTGATCATTTGTCATTAGAGCACATTGAAACATGTCTTTCCTTTCCTTTTCTGTTCACTGATAATTAAAAAAAAGATATTAATATTCAGATATAACTCCTGTTATTTTTCTTTTTCAAATGCTCTCACAGGATCACTAGCATGCAAAAGTTATCAAAGAACCATTGTAACAATATTGGCTGCTTCTTCAGGTTGGAACAGCCAATTCATTTTGGTAGCTTTGCACACTGTTGAGTAGATTAGAGAGATGAGATAATGCACTAAAGATCTAAAGGGACCTGCTTTTAAATCCTCAAAAGGATAATACATAACTGAGGGCAATCTGTGGGTTGATTGATAGTCATTAGCCAAAGGGTAAGACAGTTGGACCTCACATAAAACTTCCATTAAGTTCAATAGTCCTTTGATCAGGATTATACTACTTTCACTTGATAATAATGTGAACTTATTGTATAATTCAGATTTGTGTGTATACTTAGATTGTAACAAACATATATGCTTATATGGCCAGAAAATATGCCATTGTTTTAGAAAGTTTCTCCTTTTTTGTTTTATGGATTCTATTTCTCTAAAAGAATCATGTGGAAAGACATTTAAAAAAAAGCAATCCACAATTACTCTTCAAGACTACAATATCTAGGAAATAGGATTTCATTGTTTTTCCTTATTGTTCATGTTGGATAAAACAACATTCTATCAATAGTATCCTAACTTTGCATTCCTTCCATCCTCTCCATCATCAGGATTTTAATATAATAATAGAAGGATTCAATCAGACATTGGGCAATTATCTGTCTAGGATGCTTCAGAGCAAACTGCTTCATTGGCTGAAGAACTGGACTACATAAACTATAAAAACCCTTCTCTCTTGAAAATGCAGTATGATTCAGTATTATGACACATTATTACAGATTCCATAATACCATACCACATTGATTTGCAAAGAGCAAGCTGGTATTTGGTGGTGCAAACTCATTTTATGTAACCCAGTATGCCAGTCCTAAGGATATTTCATATTTGAGCATCTTCTGTGTTAAAAATCTGCATGACTCATGAATTGTAATATCACAGTCCAGCTCAATTTATGGTCCCAGTAAAATAGCATATAACAAAGCTAAAAGCAAAGAAAATGGATCCTAGAGATCCTTAGATATGAGAAAATATTATTCCAGACAATACCTCAGGCTTATTATTCAGTCCTTCACATGTGTGGTAAATATTTATCAAGTGACTAATATATGTTAATTATTGAGATAGGATGTGAGGGTACACGGGAAAATAAGCACCCCAAACTACACAGTTCTAAGTTTTAAAGGCATTAACTTATTTAATCCTCACAAAACCAGTGAAGTAGGTAGTAATTTTTATTGCCATTTCACAAATGAGCAAACTAAGGCAGAGACAAGATAAGTAATATTCTTACAATCAACCAAATAGTAAGTGATGCATGCAGCAACACAATCAGTGCCACACACCTCCTGAGTCCATGATCTTAACCTCTAAATTAAACCACTGCCACACTATAAGAAATTTAAGCATAAGAAAGAGAATAATAAATTCTGGCTAAACTGCTCCTTAAAATAATTTCAAATTTATTTTTAAAATGAACCTAATCTTTTAGCCAGGAATTCCAGTAATAAAGATTTTATCTAAGAGAAACATTTAGACAAATTTACAAAATTGCACATTTAGCAATGGACATTTCAGGTTTGGTTGAGATAGTGAAAATTTTGAGACAATCCTACATCCATTGGATTGCTTTTGGGTGCAAGTAACAGGATAACTCACAAAAGTGGCTTAAACAATAGACATTTATCAGCTAATAAGAATTCCTGAAAAGAATGTTCTAGTGTCAGTTCAGCAGCTCCTTAATGTCAACAAAGAAAGACTCAGACTCTTTCCATCTTCACATTCCAGCATCCTCAGCATGGTTTTGTTCTTGGACATCATTCCTACAGTCACGAGAGCTCCTGCTGCCCCAGGCATCACACCTTACACAAGCACATCTAAAAGCAGGAAGATGAGGAGGTTCTCTCAGTCTGTATTTTTTTAATCAGAAAGGAAAACCTATTCCAGAAACTTTATTTTTTGGTCCTGTTGACCAGCTTTGGGTCTCATGCTCCATGCCTTAGATGCAAGGAAGACTGAGAAAATGAAAAACTGGCATTTTCAACCTCTATTATGGGAGGCAGGCTTTGTCAGCAAGGAAGAAGAGGTTTTTTCATTGGCAACTGGTTTAGTCTGCCAGAAACCTCAATTTCTAAAAGTGGTATAACGTATAATAGAATCCGGTGCTGCTATTATAAATGATAGTAAGGGTAAGGGGTATATTACGTGGGAAAAAAATCCAGTTACAAGAAATACGATGCACACAAAAGATACGCAACAAAATGCTAGCAAGAGTTAAATAGCTAATAATAGCTAATGCTATGTAATAGCTAACAGTACTTAAAGGAATAGTTTACAATCTTTGCATTTTTACATATCCTCAAATATTTTAAATTAGTTTGTGTAGCTTTTATAATCAGAAAATAATGAAGCTATTTTCAGCTTTGAAAAACAAACTAATTCAAAGACAAATTATTTTCTCTCAAAATAGTAATGTCTTTTGACTCAGCTTAGAGGCACAGCTGAGCAGTCAAAAAATGAACAAGACATTTTTATCAAAATTTGTTTTGCATTTCTGTCATGAGGAAATGAAAGAAAGACAAAAGAGAAATCAAGCAAAATGGTCACTGGAGGATTTTAAAATTGGAAAAATAAAAATGTTTTGTTAAGGGTTGATGATACAACCAAAGCATTAAAGAAAGGGCTGTTGCAACTTAATATATCAGAGGCATTGCTCTATGGATTTCTCCCCGTGGAAAATGCCTTTCACTCCTGCCAAGATCAGCTTTATGCTAGCCACAAAAATTAAAGTCATTTAAGAGAAGAAGGAAAATATTCTTATTTTGTGGAGACCAGTTCAGTTTTAACAGCATAATGCTATCTGCTAATACTGATTTTAAAAATGGCTAACATTTTTCTTGGTTTATTGAGCATTTTAAATAATATTAATTATATAAGTTACATATAAATATTTCTCATTGCAAAAAATCAAACACCATCAGAGAATAAAAGAAAAAAATGAAAATCTCATTTCCTTGACTTCCTTGACTTTTTCCCCTCCAAAGAGATAACAACTGTTATTTTCCGATATTTCCTATATATACAGACTTTTTAAAACCTCAATTGGGTCAAACTATACACATTGTTGTGCTCTGGGTTTTTTTTAACTTAATAATATGTCTTGGAAATTTCTCTATGTCATCACATATAGATCTCTCAAATTGTTTCTTAGCCACGGCTAAATTCAAACACTCTCCTTTTGATAGACATCAAAAAAGTTTCCAATATCTTGCTTTTATAAAAAAAAATGCTGCAATGGACATTTTCTACAACCAATTTGTCACCTTTGGTGGGTATTTTTGTAAAATCAATTCCTATAAGTGGAATTGCATTTAAATTTTTTATTGATGGTGACATGCTGCCATTCAAAAAACTACCAATTTTACACTCCAGTCAACAGGCTATGAAAATGCCTGTTCTCTCCATCTTCAACAGCTTGGGAGTGTTGGGGTGTGTGTGTGGGGGGGGTAATTTTACTTGTTTTAATTCATATTTATGTAATCAATAGTAAGGTTGAACTTCCTTCATTGTTTATTACATTAACAATTTTACTAATAACATTACCTTAGATTCATATTGGACCATTATTTCCTGAGACAACCATTATGATATCAGTCATATTCATCTTTAGTCTATAAGGAATATCTCTCAGGTATTTTTTTCTAATAATTAAAGAAATATATATTAATTGTAATAAAGTTTTAAATACAGAAATGTATAAAGAAGAAAGTAAACGTCATCTATAATTCTACCATGTTGAGATAATATTAACTTTTACATTTTCTTCTATTATATACACTTATCTATATATTATACATGTGTGTATATGTAGTATGCAGTATAGCTAATATAGCAGAATGAAATTCAGAGAGAAATGAACAGGAAGAAGCTGGAAGTCAACAGAACCAAGAGAAGCCAGAAAAGGCCACCATGTGAATTGTCATGCGACAGAAAAGCCAAGGACCAAGGATCACTAACAGCCAGCCCCAGAATGCCACAGTCATCAGGGAGAAAGCACTGCCTTGATTACGACTTATTTTGGACTTCTCCTAGTCTCAAAACCATGAGCCAATAAATCCCTGCTGGTTAAGCCAACCCATTGCATGGTATTTGTTTCAGCAGCCAGGAAACTAAAACAATTACCGTAAGAAAAACTATTGGCTAAAGAATGTAAACATTTTATCTCTTGAGATTCCTACTTATATTTTAAACTATATATATGTGTGTGTGTGTGTGTGTGTGTGTGTGTGTGTGTGTGTGTGTATTTTAATAATTTATACTCAGACCAGTGATGTTTGAGAATGCCCATGCTTCCAGTATTCTTGAAATACTACATGTGCAATATAGTTTTAAATATTTTACAATTTAATAGATTAAAATAATTATCACAATGTTTTAATTTAAATTCCTATAAGAATAATTGCTATGGAACATTTTGTCATCTGTGTTTGATTTCAATCATTTATTTTTATTCTTCATTGTTCATTGAATTGCCTAGTCATGTTCTTTGTCCATTTTTCTATTCAGTTGTTTTATGGTTTCATATTGATTTATAAGAGTTCTTTGTGTAATAAAGACATTAGTATTTGTTTCTGGTTTCTTTTCTTTTTTAAAATTTATCTCTTTAATAAATCTGACATACAGCCTAAGGTAGGAATTTGACTTAAGGAAAAATACACGACAATGTAAATTGAAAACAAATATTGAAAAACTTGGTCTTTGACCAGGAGTCTTAGAATATACATGGGCAATGTGCATATTTCTATTATGCTCTCTATTGTAACATTTTCATACTACTATGACCATCAATAGCCATAATTACATGAAATTCCTTTCTGTGGGTCCCACCAGAATCAAACCACATCAGCATTAGTAGGCTCTTTGAAAAAATTTTATGTATCTTATTGAGATATGCACATATATATTCTTTCAAGCCCAAGTCTTTTGAGTTTTGTAGTAAGACAAAATAAATTTAAATCCTGCTGCTTTGTGAATTTCAGCAAGATACCTAAACTCTTTGTGCTTCCTTTTCCTCATTTGTGAAAAAACAGATGAGAAAGAATAATTGTAGCTATCTTACAAGATGGGTAAAATAAGTAAATTATATAATTTATGTAAAGCACCTTAGCATTATGCTTGGAACAACATTGTTACTCCATATATCATAGTAGTAGTGACTGCTTTAGAATTATTTTTATTACTTACAAAGAAATTCCCTCTACCATTAAATTTTATAACAAACAAAAAAGGAGCTTTACATAAAGTCTACCTCCTTTGGGACACTCTCATTTAAGTCAGTTACATCTGATGAAAGCCTGCAGTGTATTGGTCTTTTGAGAAAGAGTAAGCATCTTTGAAGTGTTGGTGACTCAGATTGATGTGTTGCTTCCTCTTTGGTGTTCATTCTTAGCCCTTGGACAAATGAAACAGAAAAGACATGGCCAAAGGGCTTTCATTTCCACAATGGCAATTTCACAGATTTGACCCAGGCCATGCATATGGCTCCCAGTAGATGGGTTTTATTTAAATGAATGACATTGTCCTATGTTTAATTCATGATATAAGAATTTAAAAGCTCACAGATAGTAAGCCTAGATCAAAACATAACTCAATGGGGATCATATTTTTATAAACCACAGGCTGCCCTTTATAAAGTGGATATACCAAATACCAAAACACATAATTTAAAACAAATCCTCATCTTTAGAGTTGTATGTAAATACCGAAGATTGATGAACTGCCTTTGAATTTCTACTCCCTACTTTATGACTTTCATTTTTGTTCATCACTGACAAGGCTTCATGCCCAATTTAAAAGCCTGTTTTCTGAAGACAGGATAGAAAAAGTGTGCGTGAGCACCCTGGAAACCTGGCAGCCTACCTGGACCTCATTCAAATGCTCTGCACCCCCAGCCCCATGCATGAAAAAAAGGTGGGCAGCTCTAAGAGAGGAGAGAAAAGGCAACATGTAAGTTTTCTCAACACACACACACACACACACACCTGAGAAAGCTCAGATGAGTGAATAATAGAAAACAGCCAACACTCAGCTGCTAAGGGCTGATCACTCGGTTTGTTTTTCTTTCTCTCCCTCCTAATGCTGGCCTTTTGGTCAATTCCCTGCTCCTTGGCACCTCTGAAAGAGGATGTATGTGTGTGTAAAGTCAGGCAGGAGAAGGGAGAAGTTCATCAGTCAGTTTAGCATTCTGCTTATCATCCCAGAGAAAGGTTGAGTTGAAATGGAAGAACACAATGAGGACTGGGGATTATCTGTGACTTTCAAAGACCATTGTTCCTGCACTATTATGAAAACTCAGCAGTGGGCTGCACTCTGGCTTTTATTTATTCACCCACATGGAAAAATTGAATTCAGTAAGCATTCCCGTACAGTCCAGAACTCATAGCTCTGAAAGTAAGGGTAATTTACAGAAATGCTACTCTTTCTCTCTTTTTAAAATCAATTTGGGTCAGATACAATTAGCGAAAGCCAAAATCCAGCTGTTTTCAAGATTTATCCAATATTAGTAACATTATGGTTTTGCAATAACACAATACAAAATGTGCTTTCAGAGGTGTTTTTCCATTTAATTCAGGAACTCCTAAATGTTTGCGATTTTATCCATATGTTTCTAGCTTGTGTACATTGAATATTTTTTAAAATGTCATTTTGCAAGAGCTATTTCATGTTCAAGAAGTGTTCTTTTTTGTTACTGTAAGAAAATAGAAATCATGAGTTTTAGAGAGAATTTTTAAAAGTTTACAAAGATTGCTCTTGAGGGTTCACTTCCCTTCATTTCCCTCGATGTCTTTTAGGGATAAAAAATATGTTCTTCCACAGGATACTAAAAAGAATCTTCGTACTTGAAACAGGAAAACAGAGTAGGAGAGAGGGTTGGGAGGTGAGGGCTCTGCTGTCCTTATGAACTGCTACTGTTCAAAGTCAACCCATCCAACTCCTTGGAAAGTACAGCTCCATCAATGAAAGATGTTTAAATAGTGATAACGGATTGCAAATAAAGGGACTCTTATCTTTGGAATTTTGAAATAGACACCAGGAAGCTGTGCAAATTTAGTTTAAGGCTTACCCCCAAAGCTGAACTTTCATCTCAGCCTCCGCTGATATGCTTTAAGAATACATAATGGAACTTTAGAGGCCTAGATAATTACATATAAAAATACAACTATAGCACTTTATATTTTAAAAAACAGTAATTTGAGGTTAGATTATTTTTTATTTTCCCATGAGCACAATGAATTCACAGTCAGGTTGAATAAGTGCGGAGCTGGGGGGAAGTACATAAATGTATCACACATAGCAGAAGAATAATTCTTACTGTTATCCTTCCCTCCTTCCTTTCTTCCTTCATTTATTCATTCAGCTATTATTCTACTTTCAGTGGTTGCTTCTCAAATTTGGAAAAATAAATTAAGTATGATCAGGGATGAAGCTATTTTTATTATTATTCATGCAACTCCTCCTTCTAATTAATCCAAAGGCAGCTGCTAGATGGAAAATCAAATGGCCTCAGAAGTGGCAAAGGAACCATTCCTTTAGAATAGCTCCAGGTTTTCCTCTTATCTGTTACACTAAACCAGTCCCTTAGTGGCTCCAAAGTCAATTCTTTTATCCCTGATTGATATAAAGGTCTTACCTTCCCATCAAATAAAGCACTCTCTTGTAGGGGTTTCAACAATTTTTCACAGTCAGATTTCGTTGCTGCAATCCGTCTCTACAGCTTGGAGTTACAGAACGCAGCAACCCATCAGCTTCCCATCAGGTTCACGGATGAAACACTGGCAGGTTCTCACACCCTCCTCCAGGCCCTGAACCCCCCAGCCCAGGCTCTGGCTCAGAGGCTCTGCTGTGGGCTGCTCGGCTCTCCCTGCTCCTGTCTCCACTCAGCCAGTTCTGCCTGGACAGCAGGCTGGGAACTCAGCTCTTCCTTCTTTGAAATGTTTTCCCTCCTTTAAAAATTCTTGATTCTCTTACTGCACATAACCAGGGCTGATGACAATGTTTCTCTTCAACCTGAGTTATTTTTTATATCAGAAACTCCTCCTTTTGAGGATCTTTCTAAATTCCATTCTTCTTTTCCTAACTTTCTTTATCTCAGCACCCTGTTTCTTCCCTTCTAGATTTTTAGAACCTCCCACTAATAATTGCTGTACTTATTTTCCTTTTTTTTCCACATAACTACTGTAAGCTCCATGAGAAATGGGAGCATATTGGTGATGTTTACTGTTCATTCTTCTATATTTTGCATGATATCTGGTATGCAATAAGTACAAAATATATTTTTTCTGAATAAATTCATTAATTCATCCACCATCCATCCATCAAAGGTTTATTTGGTCAGTTGCTATGCTAGGTAATAAGGAGGCTATGAAAGATCCAGGGGAAATTAATTAGGACCAAGTGGGCCTCTCCATGCCCTTCAAACCACACTCCTCTGGCAGCTGCTTATACTACTTGTGCAAGCCAGCTCTGGACAAAGGTTAGAGGGGTGAAGCAGGAGCAAGGACAGAGCTCACAAATCACTGCTTCCTGACACTTCCAGCAACTTTGAAAGCATTTAAAATTGTTACCTTCAACTTCAAGACTCTAGTACTCACCTTGCTAAGAAGCCATTTACACTCTAACCCCATAACTTCCTGACCACCACTGACTCAGACAGCCATTGGCAGACCTTAGGCTTGATCAGGGAACTGGAGAGAGAGTCCCTAGGTCAGCTCTTAAGGCTCTGGAATGCCCCCCTTCCCAGTTCCACTTCTTCTACCCAGGGCAATGTGCCAAAAGAACCCCTTTAACTCCTGCAGCCTGCAAGTGACATGAATATCAGACTTCACCATTTTCTGAACTTCTCTTTCCCTCATTCTGCAACTGGGCCCTCATTGTTTTTATAGTTGACACTATCTTATCTAAAAAGCCAGGTGCTTTTCTGAACCTCAGAACTAGCTAGAAAAAGGAGATTGTGAAAAAAGAGATTAAATTAAATTAACTAAAATGCTATTATGCTTTGTTAATTATACTCAGCAGTAGGTTTCAGATTATGTCTGAAGTATCAACATACGTGACTTGACACAGTGAACAAATAGAAAATGTAGTAGTTTCTCCTTCTGGCACAAATATATGGTCAGCATAAATAACTATTACATATTAATCAAAGCAATACCTAGTTTTTTTTAATGAGACTTTATAATTTGTGGTTTTATTTCTCAAAAACTTTGTCCAAGTACCATGTATTCCTTACACGTTATTATAAGCTTTTCAGTACCATATAGAGTTATATAATTATTGCACCATTTAATTCTCATTTTAATTTTTGTAGGCCTCTACAACCATTCTTATTTTAGAGATATAATGAAACAGAACTTTTTGAATGAATTTTAACAAAATCACCGAATATTAGATTGACAAACTAGGGTTAAGAACTCAAAATCCTGAAATCTTATTAAATATTCAGCAAATATCTAAGGGTCTATTTTACAAAATTCATGAAATAAGAAAACTCATTTCAGTTCAATGTTTTTGTTTATGCCCAAGGAGAGAATGGCTAGATATATGAGTGAGGCAAAAGTAAAGGTTAAATCTATAGGTTTTAATCTCTTAAAACAATGGCTCATAGATGGCATTTTGACTCCTGTGTTGTCTTCAAGTTATTTCAGGTGCTACTGTGCAATTTTCAAAAATCTATCAAAATCACCTACACATAAGTCATGTTGACATTTAAATAAACACTGCCTGTTTGGTATATGTTTATTCTTAATTTGACAAATATCTCTTTCACTTTTACCATATACTAGACACTTTATCTCACCTCTATGAGTCAATAAAATCGGTAAAGAGATTTTCAAACATGTGCTAAACAAATTCAGGGCAAAAAAATATATAAACAACTAAAATAAAAGAATATGTAGAAAACATGTATACAGATATGAGGTAAAAAAAAGAAATTAGCTTTTAACTTGTTAAAAACCAAAGCAAAATGAATTGGCAACTGGTTTCTTGCTGTTTAACAAAGATAAATCTACTAATTTATATAGATTAGGGTGCATTTAATGACTATAATGAAAAATAATCCAGCTCAAATTAGCTTAAGCAATTAAGAAATATGTTGGCTCTGATACCTGAAAATCCAAAGCCAAAGCCAGCTTCAAGATTGCTCGATCCAACCCCTTGGAGGTATCATCAAGAACCCTCGATTTTTCCCCCTCTCCTTTCCAACATTTACAGTGTTGGGCTTCATCCTAAAGTTAGCTTCCCTGTGGCTATATGGTGGTGGCAAGGAGTCATCAGAGACAGCTACATGCTTCCTTGTTTATGTTAGATCAGGGTTTCTCAACCTTGACACTACTGACATTTCAGGCCAACAATCTTTGTTTGAGGGGCTTTCCTGTACATTGTAAGATGTTTAGCATCATCCTTGGCCTCTACCCAGTAGATGCCAGTAGTGACAATCAAAACTCTCCAAACATTGCCAGATGTCCTCTGGCAGGCAAGGCAGTTCCCAGTAGAGTACCACTGATGTAGGAGAAAGACATTCCAAGCAACCAAGAATGAATTTTCCCATAAGACCCCGGAAAACATCTTCTCAGATTAAATTGACCTAATTGCTTGGCTGTAACTAAACCAATCACTGCCAAGGAGATTATAAATACTTTGATTAGGACTAATTGAGGCAAATCTCTGGCAATGGAGAGAGGGTCAGCTTCCCTTGAATCTTATAGGCTACATAGTGGAGGATAGATTCCTGAACAAAATCAGGATTCCATTAGGAAGCAAGAAAGGGATAATGGATTCAGGGTAGACAACCAACAAACGCACAATGTAGTTCCTCTGAACAAATAAGATCAATTCCAATACTTATAAAATAAATCTTTATAGAGGAAACAGTGAGAAATGTGGTTGACTCATTTCTCTACATCTTCATTGAGCATATTTTCATAAGGGAATAGCCTCATTGCTAGAGATAAGGTGGTGAACAAGATGGATACATTCCTTGCCTTCATGGACATATAGTCCAGTATGGAAAACACACTTGAAAGAGATTACAAAAAGTAAAGTGCCATGAAATTATAAACTCAAAGGTCTCTCTGAGATTTGCCTGCCTTTTTCCCTCTATTCCTAGCAACAGAAAAGTGGATGGCTCATAGTAGGTTCTCAAAAATATTTGTTCGATGAAGAAATAAATGAATGCTAAAATATCAGTCAAGCTCCTAGTAGTAATGGTACTATTCTAGGTTTTGCGGATAAAACAGTGAACAAATTAGACAAAGCCCTGTCCTCGATAAACTTCAATTCTAGTGGGAAGAAACAGACAACAATCAAATAAATAGCTGGAACCAATACTTGAAAGAAGCCTGGCTTGTGACATAATTAAAAACATAAGTGTTTTTCTGTCTCAGTCTTTCCGCTTATTTCGTAGGAGAGGGGAAGTTTCCTGGGCCCTAGATGAATAGGTTGCAGACATATGCCTATTCCATTTACTTGTAGTAATTGAGCAGTGTGGTGACCTTCAGCTGGAAATATTGTCTTTTATCAGAAATTGAGTGACCAGTCCTGGGTAATGATTAAAACTTTAAATTTGACTTAGTGTTACACGTTTCTTTCCTGCTCCCTCCCCCCACCTTGGAACAGCTTCAGTCTGGAAGTCCAAGTACCCCCCTCTCTGCTCTCCCTGCCTCCCGATCCTCTAATCCCTTGTGGCTACTTTACTCCTGGCTCAGGTAGAAGGAAAAAACTAATAAAGCCAAGAAAAGGGAACTGGGGAACATGGTTGAGACTTGGGTGAGGTGAGTGAGGTACTCTCCTGGGGTGCAAAATTTAACCAAAAACTCAGTAATCAAGATAAATAACATTTAGTGAAATACTAAATGCTACATATAATACCAATACCAAAATGAATTAATATCTATCTGAAAATATTTAGCTAAATATATTTCAAAATAAAAAATAATTTGCAAAAAAACCATGTTGGACAAAATATCAACATTCTCAATAAAGCCAGGATCAGGCACAGTGCCTGATAGTGAGCCACATTAGGGCTTCAGGCAAAAAAGAAAAAGTCATTAATACTAAGACAATAATAGTAAGACACAGCCAGTGAGTCTTGTGAGAGGTGGATGATTTTAGAGATCTTTTGTAGGTAGAATTTGCAAGATTGGTGATTGACAAGACGTGGCAAGATATAGTCACATAATTACTGGAAAAGGGAACAAGAGGAAGATAAGCAGATCTGGTGAAGAAAACAAAGTCAGAAGGAATAAAGGTCAAGTTGAGATTGGAATACCTGAAAATCTTTCATCTGCTTGAGGTGCCCTGAAGGTCCTGATGCCTGGGTGAGGTGTATGATGATATCCTGAACACTTGAACAGCTTCTGGGGTCCACTTTCATCCAGGGATAAAAGGTAGACAAGCTAAAGGAATGAATGGACTACATGTCCTTGCAATTATTTCCTTTACAAATTATTTCTTTCAATTTTTGATAAAAATCAAAAAGGTTGAGGTTATCACACTTGGAATATGCATTTGTTTTGCAGCTTAAGGGCAGATAAAATCAACTCAGTAGAGAATGGGTTGACATCCCTTTTTTTTTTTTAACATTATGGAGTCTAATTAAATTTTTTGCTAAGGCTGTCATATGATATATCATATGATATGAGATAATGAGATAGCCATGGTTGTGATATATTTGGCCATAAACATTTTGAAACAGGCTTTTCTCTCATGATTACAGAAAAATCTCAATACAGTACTCTAAATAACTAAATACCTGGTTACAAACTATGTTGTTTGGGGACACTCTTCAGGATGAATTAGTTGCAATATGTTCTAGCAAGTTACTAAATGAATTTACCTCATATATGGACATGATAGATGATATATTTGTGGAAATAGTTTAAAGAATCCTGGTTTTAGAGTTATTAATCTTAAGTCATTTTATCTGATAACTGTTAGGTACAGAAGCTATAGTCATTGATGCTATTCCTAGTAAACTAATACAAAAATCCATTCATAAACCACATTGGTATCAGGGTATGTAGGGGAAGAGATAAAAATACAAGAATTATATATGTAAATAAATATTTAAATATGTAAATAAATATTTAAATATAATATATTAACATTTTTATATGTTAGTTTTTAAACATTGGAGATCACAACTTCATTTTATTTGTAATTCAATTTTCTACTTTGCAATTTTACATAGATTATATAAATTAATGAATGAATGCAAATTTTCATTTAATGTATAGAGAGATAAACACATTGTTATGAATATGCCCACAGTAATTCCATTAAGACATAATCTTGATCACGACTGCCCTAAAATCTCATAATTATCAGGAAGCTGTGATAGTGTTAGTTCTCTACACCTCTAGGGATATAGTCTCTCAAACCAAAACAAAATGAAACTTATTTTAATACTTTAATTGAACCTTATTAATAGTTTGTTATGAACCATGGATAGTAATTAACCATATACATTAATTAATGAACTAAAGAGGTGAACCCACTGAGGAAATAATCGATTCTTTGGAAAGTTACTGTTTTGCTTGGATGTCTTACATATATGTCTTACATATACATATGCAGTTTTTCAAGTGAATCATTAGCCTGTTTGAATAATTTCTTCATTAATCTCTGTGCCAAAATGTCTTTTATTCTTTTCTATTTAAATATTTTTCAATTCATGAATAATACCAATATGTGAGCCAATTACAATTGATTCTTATTGATTCAAAATCAATTTGTTTCCAGAAATTTTGTGGGGCAAAAATAGGCTTTAAGTATGGAAATTTTTCACCTAATAAATAGGTACAACTAAGATATAAGTGTTTCTTATCACAGGATTTTAGTAAATATTTGAACTTGAAAATCTAACATAATCTTTTAATAACAATCAAAAAATTTAGCATTTAGGAAAACATTCAGTTTGAGCCTCATTGGTTTTCTCAAAAGGAAAATGTGCTAAAAACTCCATTTGTAAACAGAAAAGTCAAAACAAAAATCCACAGTCTTAGACATTCTGGCCAGTGAAGTAAGATGTGAAATAGAAGTAAAGAACAGAATTCTTGAACATGGGACACAGAAGTATTGTTTGTAGGCTGTTTCCATAGTCATGCATTTAACATGGTTATCTTGATAGCTCCAGGCATTGTTCTAGGTACTGAGAATACAATGATAAACCAGACAGGCAAGTACTAAGTCCTTCCTACCTTTCAGTTGCTCTATTCTGTAGTTCATTATTTATTCTTCCCTAAGGGCCACACTGCTATATGGGACGTCAGTATGATTAAAGATACCGAAGACCAAAAATAAGACGGCCATAAACAACATAGAGGGTTATTTCTCTGGCATATAAAAGTCCAGAGGCAGCTGCTGAGCTCTGTAAAAGAAGCGCTGCTCAACAAACTCCTAAGGAAAATTGTTTTTTTCCAGTTTTCTGCTCTGTCATCCCAGGAGTAGCACTATCTCTAGTCCAAAGCAGACTTCTAGCTCTCACATCTAAATTCCAAGAAGTAAGGTAGAGGAAGAGGGAAACAGAAAACGTAAACACAGGTCTGCAGTCTTCAGAGGAAATTTCCCAGAAGTGGCACATAATGTTTCCGGTAACATCCCATTGACCAGAATTTAGCCACATGGACTCTGCTGTCTGAAAGAGACTGGAAAATGTACTGTTTTGTTTTGTTTTCTTGTGTTTTTTTATGAGGCAGCCATAGGCCCAGGAAAAAAAATAATAATAATAATAAAGATTCTAATTCAGAGAAAGCAGATTTTGGGGAAGGATACTGGTGACCTTATCTCAAACTGGTTAATCATAAATTCACCTGAATTAAAACCAACTTCTGAGTTCTACTCTTGTCCTTCCCACCTCCAATGTCTGTCTGAGCACCACATTCCACATAAAGTAAAACAGAGCTACAAATATGGACTTAGATCTTCACAGTGTTTGGGTATCTCATTTGATTGCTAAAAGGAGAGAAATATGAGAGGAGTTTTGAAGAAAGAAAAGGGTACAGTGTCATCTTCCACAGAGCTGCCACTCTGAATTTTGTCAGACTGGTTACAATATTAGTGTTGTAAACTCCCTTGAACATAGTGAACAGATAATCATAGAATGCAGGCCTAAAATACACTGTTTGCTGGGACTTAAAATTATCTTTGAGTGGTTACTGAACTAGGTAGTTGTTAAATCCAGTCTTCACTGCCCTGATTAAGGAATGTGGGTTGCATTCCAAACCAGCAAGATTTAAAGATTTCTTGTACAAAAGAAGTAGTGCTAAAATTAGTTGCTTTACAGTGATTCTGTTCACCATGATTATATGGTGACGCATATGCAGCAATGTCATAAGAAGGGGTTCTGTCTAAGTGACAGGGTTTTCTCACAGAGTAAACTTTAGAGCAAGACTGTTAATTTTGAATGATCCAAAATGAAAGAACTCGATACCTTCTAACATTTCCTAGGCTTATACTTAGAGGAAATTAAGATTTCTTTCAGTGACACTCTACCCTAAATGGAAACCATTGATAATTTTAGAAAATGAATCTGAAACCTCTCAAAGACCGTACTCAAGTTTCCCATCGTAGAAATTTGTATGTCTGACCAAGTGTGTGAGTTTATTAAGGTACTCGCATTGCCAGAAAACGTTTACTTTACCCATTAAAATCTCAGTCAAATGGGTATCAAGTATCTGTTGTACCCTGTTACATGATGTAATTTAAGTATGAAATTGTCCAAGCTTTGCTTTAAAACCAGAAAGTTAAAGTCTTTCTCAATGGGAGCAATAGAGTATATCACTGATAAGGTGAAGGTGATCCAGGAAAGGGTCGCAATTTAGCCCTTTCTAGACAAACCATAAAAAGAAACTCATCTGCTCCACTCTTATGTGGCATCAATTTTCCAACCTACTTTACCACATCAAATCCCTTCCATGCTTTGAAGCCAACCCTTCCCTATATACAGACATAGGCACTGAAAGAGGTAAATAAATGCACAAGATATAATCCCTATATTTAAAGAGCTAATAGTTTAGGAGGAGAGAAACTGTGAGTAGAAAATACAAGAACTCTGATTCAAGTTCCCTATGACCAATGCCATGAGAAATAAAAAGCTAAATGAGGGAAAGATCACATTGGTCTGAAAGAAGAAAATCCTTAAGGTGAAAGTGGTGTTGGAAAAAAATCTTGAAAAATAGGTTAAAGGGGGGGGGGGATTGGAGACATGTGGTGAGATGGCAGAATGAGAGTTATGTTTAGGATACAGTAATAGTCAATGTGCTTAGGGCATATAGTAAGAGTAGGAGAAAACTAAAGAAAAGATGAACAGGTAGGTTGTTGATAGGCTGTAAAGGTCACTGATGAAGGAGTGAGGAATTTTACTAAAATATATAATTAGTGGAAGCCATTAAAGATTCTCGACAAGAGGACTCATGATAGAGCTGAATTCTTGGGAGAATAATCCGACAGCAGGATTCCAGTTGGGAGACTATTGCCATTGTTATCACATGCTACAATTTAAGGAACATCCTGGTTATTTGGAAGACCTCTGAGACAAATGAGAAAGGGGCAGCACTGGCACTTGCTAAATCTCTCCTCTGGGGAAGGATGGCTTCCAGACTTGAACACTCTAACTCAAGTTTTTTGCAGTCAAGAAGACTCTCAGATCAATCTTTCTCATCTCTGTTATTTTCTCTCCTGAGGACAGAATTTAGCATCTGTCTACAATATTTTGTCATTTAAACATTATATTTCCTTCAAATAGATAGAATTCTAGGAGTAGCTAAGGTAAAGGAGGCCACTGGCAGCCAGAGCATGTCTTATCTCATTAAAGACAGCTACAAACTCATCTGGGGAGTCAAATCTGGCTAGGAAATAGCCAAAGGACATAGTGTGTTCTCCATTCAACAAAATCAAGAAGTTAAGAGATGGGCAGATATGAGCTGTGGCTGGGAACGTTATCAGTTTGTTTCAATCTCAAGCTAAACACCAGCTACTTACACAACATGAGCATTTTTCAATTATGTAATTCTACAGTGTGAAAATGAGGGCCTAAGGGGACAGGGTTTTCTTTTATAGTCTTGTAAAAATGATAAAGATGTCAAGCTAGGCAAATAAAATTGTTTTCTTTGCAAATTGACATGTTGATATTTACTTTCTGGTAACATGTTGTGACATCGATGGATTGCTAGAAATTACAACTTTGTACCCTTTTTAAGAGACTGAAGCGGCAGCACACTTTTCCTTTTTATGTAAGATGTGTATGAAGCAGGTCCTTATTTTTGAAATCTGAAATAAGGTTTTAGCTTTACTATCAAGTCACAGATCATAAGGGAATATATGTAACAAGGACTATTGAGTCAAATCTGATGAAAAACAGTGATTTACTTTATCTTCTCTAGTTGCCCGCCCTTCCATAATTATAGCACTTTCCATGACAATTGTGCTTAGCTAAGCACAATATACACTTTCCAAGCCCAGAGCATTACTGCTGCTTTTCTTTAGACAACATCAACAAAATATGATGAAAGAACTTTAGAAAATATGGGCACAAAACTGTCTGTGTTTTTTGTTTGTGGTGATACCAAGTTTAGTAATTACATGACATTCAAGTGAATATGCTTTTGGCCTAGAATAAACTGAAAGATTCAATGAGACACAGCTAATCTGTGTTGTCAATTTCCATGCCTCTCTATTTAGCTATTTATAGAAAATCATACGGACACAATGTAATATTTGCTGTTGTATGCCAATTTACTTAGAAAACCCAGTAAGAAAGAGAGTAAAATGTAAAAGGCTCATGGCTTTTGAAGGTATAATAATGCAGCAGTTCATATGTGAAAAACAGGGGAGAAAAAGGTGAAACAACATCTGACTGATGCAAGGTTAGGAACTTTTGATCCAAACTTGGGCTTGCATTTTGCCCACATAAGGAGGGCCAGTTGAGGCCAGATATGCTAAAATAACTGACTTTGTCACCAGTCGCCGAGTGTTCCAGCTCTTCCTTCAGCTTTCCTAAATTAACAGATTTGTTTCCATTCAGACAAAATTGTAAAACTGCCTAATGAGATGGTTCTTTCAGAATTAAGGGGAAAGTATACTGTCTCCAGAATTACTTGCCATATTCATTTCTTTGTATAAAAGGAAAATACATATCTTCTACTGCTCTTCTGATATTGAAAGTTTAACAAATATCCTAAAACCAAAAACTACTTCATAAATTAATCAATAATATATTTTCCAAGTCTAAAATCAACCAACAACCTCCCTCACCCAGCCATGCGCACTTGTATAGGGAGAGAGATAGACAATACAAATTGATCCAGCAAGACAAACGTCAACCTAGCCAAACTAAGGGTTACTTACTTGAAAGCTTTTCTTGTGAGTTGAAAAAATCGGATACCCAGATTTAACTAATTTCATAGGGTTTCCTAGGGTAATGCTTTTTAGTTACCATTATAAGTAAACCATTTTTTATCAATGTGACATTTTAATTTTGAACACTAACAATAGCAAAAGAAAAATAAACTAAAAAAAATGGCCCCATCCTTTCTTAGTTTTAGAATACTGGTTTTTATAATACTAATTCATACTATCCCATCAGGAATTCAATTTCATTTAAAGATTTTTTTTCTTAAACTACTCAAAATGAATAGATTAAACATGTAATCCTAAGATTTTCAAGTATGTAGTTATTCATTTTGAGTACAGCATTTATTGAGCTCCTATTCTTTGCCAACCACTGTGCTAAACACTGTCCATTCATGAATACATTCAATCTCTAGAGTAACCTGATGTGTTACGATTTGCCCATTTTACAGATGAACAGGAGTCATAGGTCTAGGAGGATAAGGGCAGGAGCCAAGATTTCAACAGGGTTTTGTTGGACTAGAACTCCAAAGGCCATGAACTCATGAAGCTTGCCCAGAACAAATCCCATCCTTGGTTTTGTGCATTGATAATTGCCCTTTGCTTCTAGCAGGTAATGTAATCAGCAACTAATTATTCATCTGACTTGCCATCTGAAATTAATGATTTACGCCTATACTTACTTAAGGGTTCAAAAAGAAGTAAGGCTAACGTTGGATATAATGCCAAAGAAAAACACCTGAGCTTTGCACCTCTCCATTCTAAATGTAAAAAACCTTTTAATCTCTGGCTGAATTACTTGTGTACCATAAACAACATACTCTATGAGCTTTAAAAAAAAATAAAACCTGCTGTTGTTTCATTCCGAGAAATGATTTGATACTATGATTGCGTGTATCCAAGACAAACATTACAGGTCAATGTTGGTCATTTTATCTCCTCCATTTACTTATTTCCACTCATAAATGTGTTCATAAAGTTGTTAAAGTTGTAAACATTCCTAACCTGGTGGAGAACAACCTCAGGTTTCACACTCTCTCATACATATAATACCCTTGTCAACACTGGAGGAATTGGGCACTGGCCCGAAACTTTTGTTAGCTGTCACCTAGGTCATCATTCATACATGGTCCATAGAGAATGAATCACTAGATATATGGCTTAGAAATGTCCTTTCCTGACACAAGAGCACACAAACAGTTCAGACAGTTTTTTTTATTTTTTAAGTTTTTATTATCCTAACATTTTTAAGTCTAAAAATATGCCTTTCTATGTAAAATCATATAGATATGTACCAAGTCCTCATACTGACAAACATTAAAATAAATTATCTCAATGGAAATTATTTCTTTTCATTACATTCCTTCTAGCACTTATATTTGTTGATTGGCACACAAATTAAAATGTGTAAAAAATGACTTTTGAACATTTATTTTTCCATTCCACCAGAATATTTCTTTTATTTGGGATTTTCCTAAAGCTAATCATAACTTCTGTCACTTCAATCTTATCAGGTCTTGCAGAAATAGCAAAACAGTTCTGGCAGGAACAATACAATTTTATATATTACCGGATGTAATTTTTTAAAAATGTATATTGTTTATCAACATTCTTGGAAATGCATGAAAAGGTAAAGAGTATGTCCTTTATTTATGTAGTAGCTGCCAGTGTTTCTCATAGTGGAGTGAAAAATTGCCTTTTCTTCCCTTGTCAAAGAACAATGAAAACAGTATTAGTCACAGTTTGCATGGAAATTGGCCAAGAAAAGAAAGTTAGGTAACATTTTTCTAGAAGCCTAATAAAAATGTCCAGGGGGTTTTGTGAAGATATAAACTATGGCTTGAGATACCAGCCAAAACAAAATAAAACTGGGAGAAAGAAAAGACAAAGACAGCAAAGTCTCACTTTTTCTGTACCGCTTACAAGTATCCTCAAGCCCTGTTGGGGAATAAGAGAAACACCACTTCGGCGTCTCCGCCAATCCTCTCCCCAACTAAGAAAGGGAAAGGAAACCTCCTTCCCCATCACAAGTGTACAAAAGAGGAGTCTTGCTGCTAAGGTTAGCATCTGTCAATTTCAGGCCTGGTACAAAAGCAAAGCCGCTCTTTGAATGGTTTGCTTAATGAGATCTCCCAGTGAATGCTGTGATCTGCAGCTTGGGCTTTTACGAGGAACACAATACTGTGTGTGATTATTTTAGATAAGAAAGGAGGCTATGTTTCAGTAAAGCAAGTAGAGGAATTGTAAGTTTATCATTTTATTACAATTTGATTGTTTGCATTGAAGACAATTAAAATAGATTTTCTATTCATTGTCCATATGTATGATAATTCACATACTTTATCTCAGCCATCTGATTTTTCTCTGATACATTCTTATTTGTACTGGCTTCTGTTCATTGCTGTGTTCCATTTGTGGACCACGGCTGCAGAATTTTAATGAGTTCCATGTTAAAAACCTACTAGAATTCATTCTTTCAAAATCATTCCATTGATGGCAATCTCATTCATATTCCTTGATTTTACTAATATCTTCTCTTGTACTACAAATAAAAATAATTTATTCCAATTTTTAGGGTATTTCCAAGAAACAGAAAACAATTATTTCAGTGTACTAAAAATTCCATATGTAGTTCCAAATACTCAGCTTCCTAAATTAATTATAACAACTGCAGTAATTTATTAAGCACTTGTATGGCTGGCAATCTGATGCCCTTTAAACATGTCAGCAACCTACACGAGACACACAAATGAGCAAACTGAGGATCTGAGAGTTTGAGCATTTGCCCAAGGACATGCAACCATAATTTTAATCTGAATTTTTCTTTCTATAAAACTCAAGTTCCCTCATCATATCACACTGTAGTTGCTCATAAAGTTCACAAAATCATTTTAGCTTTTCCTAAACAGACTTATACAAAAGAAGAAACATTTTCCTGGGACCCATTAACCCTATTACAGCTAAATTCAGAGCAGAGCTGATACTGATCTTATTTTCTTAGGAAGGCCTGAGAAATCTTGATTCATGGCTCCAGAATGTCTTCCAGTAGCTTCTTATAAAATTTCCAACAGGATCACCTGCATCTGTTAACTTGCTTTTAGTCTCAAACATTTGGAAACATCTAAATATCACACTGGGAATATAAAAAGATTTGATCTTTGTGACATGAATTTCAAATCTAGAGTCTCCTTAGCATTCAGTCTAATTTAAACTTTTTTACTTAACCTAAAGAAATCACTACATTGACTGCCCAAATCAGTATTTAGAAGTTACTTGGAAAATTAAAAAACAACAACATAGTTTTACTCAAATATATATTCTAAAAGGAAAAAATGAATATATGCAGGCTGGTCTAAATACCACTTTGAAAAATTCTATAGTAAATATTTTGCAGGGAAGTTTGTAGTTACCTGGTGATTTCAGGTTGTATAGATAGAAGAACTGAGCAATTTATTTTTTATATCCTTTCCCATATAATAAAGGGAAATAAGATTATTTATCCCAAAGGCTTAATTATGATCAAAGTGGTGATGTACTGTAGCTTGCTTATCCTTCTGTGAGCTGATTGTGCATTTTTTTTTCCAACTCCATGTTAGTGACATCACATGGGTAACTTGAAATTGGCCATGGTGGGAGTATTTACACATTGGAAATTGGCAAACACTACAAATTAAGCCACTTATCCCCCATCCAGAGTCACTTAAACATTTATCAGCACAACACTAATTAAATGAGATACTACATTGTAATGGTTGTTGAAGTGCACCCTTTAGGACCATGGTACTCATTTCTGCAGATGCAGGATATTTCAGGGTCTCAATTCATTGTAGATGCAACCAGCTATAGATGCAATCGACTTACTGATGATTTAGATCCACAAAATATCCTGACAGTAACAACCAGGCCAGTGCTTGTTTGACCAAACAACTGACACCATAACCTGGCTAAGTTGACGCTTGACCTTAACCATCACACAGAGTGTACTGGTTATTGATGGCTCACAGTGACACTCCTCTCTGTGAACAGCCCTTAGGTGAAGAGAGTTGTCTTGCTAGAGGTTATGCCTTCTGCTTGTTGGACAAATTCCACTACTAGGTATATACTCAGAAGAACTGAAAGCAGGGACACAAACACATTTGCACACCAATGTTCATAGTGGCATTATTCACAACTGCCAAAAGACGGAAACAACCCAAGTGTCCATCAACCAATCAATGGATAAAAAAAAATGAAGTATATATATATGATGGAATATTATTCAGCAGTAAGAAGCAATGAAGTCCTGAAGCATGTGACAACGTGGATGAACTTTGAGGACATTAGGTTGAGTTGAAATAAGTCAGACACAAAAGGACAAATATTGTATGATCTCACTGAAACAAGATAATTACAATAAGTAAACTCAGTTAAAACCTAGAATATAGGCTACCAGGATATAGAATGAGGGTAGAGAATGGGAAGCAGATATTTAATGTGTGCAGAATTTTTAACCAGGTTGAATTTAAATGTTTGGAAATGCACAGAGGTGATGGTAGCACATTATAGTGAGTGTAATTAACAGAACTGAACAATGTGTGATTGTGGTTGAAAGGGGAAGCTTAGAGTCACGTATGCCACTAGAAGGAAAGCTAGAAGATAAAACATGGGACTGTATAACATAATGAACCTGTGGTAAACGATGACTGTGATAAATAGTACAAATAATAAAAATGTTCTTTCATGAACCAGAACAAATACACCTCACTATTACAAGGAATTAATAACATAGTGGTATATGGGAAAAAAATGCACCTATCACAAACTCTAGACTATAGTTAACTAATATTTTAATATTCTTTGGTCGACAGTAACAAATGGTACAAAAATACCACACCAATGCTAAGGGTCCATAATAGGAGGGGATAAGAAGTATGGGTTTTTTTTTTTTTTTTTTTTTTTGGAGTAATGAAAGTGTTCTAAAATTGTGGTGATAAACGCAGAACTATGTGATGATACTATGAGCCACTGAATGTACACTTTGGATGGATTGTATGGTATATCTCAATAAAATTGCTTAAAAAAGTTACTTCTGAGTATATACCTAGCAGTGGGATTTGCAACCCCAAAATCTCCAAGTCTGACCTAAGACATGCACATAACATTACCTGGCACAAAAGAAGTGCTGAATAAGTGTTAACTGTTAATAATATATTTATAATAATTCTTTCACTATATCTTTATTCCTAATCCAGTTGTTGTCAGAGATAGATGAAAATGGTATTAGGTACATTTTCCTTTTTTTAAGCTAAGAAAAAAATTCTGCTAGGAACAAAAAAAAATACACCAAAATAAAGTCTGTTTTAAATCTTAGTTAACTTTTTACTGTGCTGAATTTGAATGAAGTAATTATTTGGGCCAAGTAGAAAATGGCAAATTGAAAGGAGTTCTTGGGGATTTTGTATCGTAAGAGAAACTTAGAGTGTCAGGAAAAAAAAAAAAGGTTAAACTTGACTCAGGTAATAAAGGAATTAGAACACTGAATTTAGGTTTTTTTCCTTAAGTATATCTATTTTATAACTAAGACAACATTGCAATCAGGAATCTTTAGTAGTATTAGGAAAGCACAATTGATAACATGACAGCTCCAAGAAGAGAGACTATAGGGACATTTCTTCAATAATCTGATTAGCTGATAAAAACTGCCTTTTGTCAATTAAAAAAAAAAAAAAAATTGAGGGTGCCGTCCATGTTATTCCCCTCCTGAGTCTGAAAATGTATCCCCAGAGTGAACTCAATGCAAACCACAGCCGAAAAACTTTGGGTGGCAGTTCACAGCCATCCTGTAAAATAATATACATTCTTTGTTATGCATGAATATCATGATGACTGCTAAGGGATTAATTATTTTATTTGGAATCATAATATTTCCTAGAACATTGTAAGGAACTTTACAAAATTAAATCATAATAATTCATACACCAAACATATATTAAAACAAAGTATCTAAGACACATTAGAAAGAGCATTTTTAAAAATTTCTATGCATTGGAAAATCACATGAAAAGAATATTGTTTGGGATCTGATTTCAAGTATGGAATTCAGGTTCAACTGACAATATAATAACTATATGCTATTATAAGAGGCAGCTACCTTGATTTTTTTCACCATTCATTTACTGATCTATTTGTTTACTCAGACAACTCTGGGCCAGATATTATAAAAGGCATTGAGGATACAGAGAAAAATGAGAAAAGGTAATTTCTCCTAAGGAACCCATGATTTCATGGAAGAGACAGGCATATAAAGAAATAATTCAATTCAAAGTAGAGGTCATTTAGTGGATATTTTCCTACTGTTCTTTCCCTACTTCTGTAGGTAACATCACACTCTGTTCCTTTACATTCCTTACCTGAATTATCCCTTCCCGCACGCCAGGAGCTGAATCCCTGACCAAATCAATAAAATGGGCCTCCGTATGAGGTATCAGAGGCCTAGCCTGGGATTGTCCCAACTAGATTTTTTGCTTTTTGGATCTAGATGAGTGTCAGTGGGAGGCTTCAAGCAATTATCTTCCCACTATGTGAAGAATAAAGCCAAGCAAAGGCCAAAAGAGATGAAAACGGGTCCTGGCTCTCATCCCTGAGACTCCCAGAGCTGGTTCCTAGAACTGATCCTGGAAGCAATCTGGGTATCCTTTCAGGCCAAGCTTGAGTTGAGTTTCTCCAACTCTCAAGAGAAAGTCCTCACTAGAATGGGCATCACGCACAGATCCAAGTTTCCTGGGGCTGGATGTGTCCACCATTTGGAGATCCTTTTAGTAAGAGAAGGCAAAATTACAAATGCACAGCCAGGTACCAAAGCGATTATTTATTTTGAATAAGAAAATGAAAGACAACAAATTACTGGACCCTTGGAGGGTCAAATCCCTTCCTGAGATCGTGGCAGTTTACCAGACATGCTTGCATAGAATTGCTTCCTAGTTGCAACAGATTTCCCTTACCCACATAGGATGCTCTGAACACCAGCAGCTTTCAGAACTCAAAAGGGCCGGTGTAAGAGAGAAACTGAAGCTCAGGCTTCACTACATCCAAGGTAAATCTGCCACAGGCATCACCTATGCCTAAAGCACATTTAGGCAAGTAAGAGAGAATGACAATGCTGCATACCAGGAAAGGTTTCCTAGAGTAGTGAGCACTCACAGGATACCTAATCGGTGTACTAAAGCAGACAAAGCGGGCAGAGATCACTCAAGCGTTTCTAAGATTGTGTGAGGCTTTGCACCAAATTATTGTATCAAGGAATAATATCATGTTGGGAAAAGTTTATCTTGTTTGAATGTGAATACAAGAGAGAGAAGAGAAGGTGACTGTGAGGTAGTAAATTGGAGAATCCTTCAAATAATCCTAGAACAAGCCTGTTACGAGCTGTGATTTTCCTCCCCTTCTCTGTTTTTCTTCCTCCTTCTTTCCATTTCTTTGGCCTTTGAGCCTCTGGGAGGGAGGACACTTCAAAGCCCTGCCCCAGGATTTTTAGGAACAGCATATGTTTTCTATTCTTGGGGTACTCCACCAAATCCCAGTATTTTGTCCTTGTCCTTAAAATAAACACAGCACTCAAAAAACAGAAAGGAACAGAGGAATTGAACAATAACAAATGACAGGGATTTTTGCTTTTACACCAAGCCCCTTCAGAAATCAAGAAGCTTAACAAAAACAACAAATCCTATCCTTTTCAGTTTGGGAGCTACATCACTGAAAGTTCACCAAGGCTGTGCTAGATGGAGTGGGGTGGAAAATCAGGGAAAGTTCTCTTTTCTTTTTTTTTTTTCACAAGTAGAAGAAAATGGCACTCCTTTTATAAAAAAGAAAAACAAAATTCAAATCAAACACAATTTTTCACAGAATTCATGCAAGAACTCTATAATGGAGAAATAATGTGCATCCAGACTATTACTCATATACTCCCTTTTCCTGTTTCAGATAAAAAACATTTCTCACCCAACGGAGTTGGTTGAATGGTGGCCTCCCCAAAGGTATGTCCATGTCGTAACCCCCAGAACCTGTGAGTGGGACCTTATTTGGAGAAAAGAGTCTTTGTTCTTTTGCTTGAGATGAGATCATCCTGGATTATCCAGGTGGGCCCTAAATCCAACAACAAGTGTCCTTATAAGGTAGGAGGACAGGAGAATGCCATGAGAGGATGGAGGCAGAAAGTGGAGTGATGCAGCCACAAGCCAAGGAACACTGGCAGCCCCCAAGAGCTGGAAGAGGTGGGGAAGGATTCTCCCCTAAGAACTGTGGAGGGGGTGCCTCCCTGCCACACCTGGCCTCCAGATTCATGGGACAATACATTCCTGTTGTTTCAAGTTGGGGGTTATTTGTTACCACAGTCCCAAGAAACTAAATACACCCAGGATATGGTGAGTGTAGTGAGTCCTGCTAAGTCAGGTGACCTGCTTAGTCAGTAGAATAGGACTAAGGAGAAAAGATTGGTTCCTGGTGCCTACAACTGTGAGGGCCATTTAAGTAAGCATTCTGAAAGAGTGGGAAATCAGGGGTGGGGGGGTGGAGGGGGTAGTTCTGTCAAGGGCCAGGGCTGATCTTTGTTTTGAAATTTCCAAAGCAGGAGGATGGAGGCTCCCATAGGAGTCCTGTACAAGCCCACTGTTAGACTTTAAGCACCCATCAGACATCCTGCCCTGTCCAAGTGTAATCCCAACTCAAGCATCTGGCTTTTCTGTGGCAGTGCCTCTTCTTCTCTCCATTTTCAGACAAACACTGTCCTAAAGATGCTTCTGTCTGCTCAGGAAAGAGTATGACCCATCTGGCCTATCTTCTAGACCAAAGATCAATATTCTCTACCTTTCCTGATTCTCTCACCCACATTTCCCCGATTTTCCTTTTGCTCAGGTAAGAACTTCCAAAATAATTTGTGATCGCTAACAGAAGACACTTATGCTATTAAATGTTTAAATCTCATGTATGGATGTTGATTTCATTAGACTATCTTCTAGTATTGTGCCCAGGTGTGACCATACAGTAAGGCCAAATTCCTGTAGGTAGGAGCCAGCATCTTCTCCTTGCAGGAGGGGGAGCAGAAAGGGGAGAAATTATTTCCAGTGTCATTTATGGGGAAGATCCAGCTCCCAAGATAAGACATTGGAACTGGAAAGAAGCCATGTTCTAAAAGCCAGCTTCTCCAGTAAGTGGATTTTCAGGGACTGGAGTCAGGACTATAATTTATATTTGCCCTCTCATGTGGCCTTTTTCCATTTACTACCAACCATTGAACACCTGGTCTTGATGTTTAAGAAACAGGAGTGTTTTCTTGCAGACTACAAATATTGAAATATAGTGCGGTGGTGAAGTTCATGGGTCAAACTGGCCAGGTTATGGAGTCCAGTTGTTTGGCCAAGCAAACATTGGCCTGGTTTATATATGAGGATATTTTGTGGATTTAAATCATCCTTAAGTTGATTGCATCTGTGGCTGATGACATGTACAATGAACTGAGGAGATTGCCTTCAACAACGAGAGAAATTTCATGGAATCACTGAAGGCCTTAAAAGGAGAACTGATGATTTCAGCAGTCAGGAGGGAGACTTTCCATCTCTACTTTAGCTAGCCAGCTTCTGGAGAATTCATTAAAAATCCTCATGGGAGTTCCCAGCTTGTGGCCTGCACTATGGAATTTGGACTTGGCCATCCCCACAATTGCATGAGACAATTTCTATAATAAATCTCATAATATTTACATAATATCATTTTATGTATGTGTGTGTGTATACAGATATACAATACGTGTGTGTGTGTATGTGTTACCTGTCGGTTCTGTTTCCCTGGAAAACACTGATATATATGGTGTATAGGTTTCCTTTCCATTTGCCTTTTGTGTTGCCATTTATTACTGACATCTCAGGATATATTAATTCAGTTAGTGTGTGCAGAATGTCTCTTATGTGCCCAGCCCAAGCTAGGCACCTTCAGAAAGAAATTGCAAAAGTTATAGATTTCAGAGCCTGCCATGTGGGCAACAGGATTAACTCCTATGAGAATTTTTAATGCAATAAAAGGCTTTGCAAAGTGTAAGATCCCATGTTAAAAGATATATCAAAATATACAGGAACAGAAAGGTGCTGTTACCCTGCATCAGAGAAAATGCAGATTTTCTCAAGGTCCCCTCTTCAGTCCCTCTCTGGTCACCCCACACACTCTGTTGTGATGACAGCAGGGTTTCTAGTTCAGGTTTCTCTTGGTCTCTTTGTGGTAGTGATGGTAGTTGTTTTGTTTTTCTCAGTGCTGAGAGACTGAACGAGAACCATCACAGACATCTGCCAGGTGCTTTTTGAAGCAAGGCCACACATTTTAATACTGGTTGGAAATATCACAACTCCTAGAAATTAACTAGCTTTTATAGGAATCACACTTGTTATTTTGACCTCTTTAGCCTATTTTCTAACTAAATTGGAGAACTTTCCAACCCCCACATAGGCATTAAACAAAGTACTCCTCATATTATTGTCATCCCCCAAACCCTTAGGTAAAGTGAAAGAAAAGTTATTCACTTAACCTTGTCTCTCACACACTTTGAAAATTTAAGTTCATTTCCAAATGTGCCAGATAAACTTTCTGGTATAATGGAGTTTTGCTATTTTAAATCATATGCATCATGTCATATTGTATGTTCTGAGAGCTGTTTAAAAAAACTCACAAGCGTAGATTTGAAATCTGTCAGCGAATGCATAACCACGTTAGTTAAGGATAACTGACTGTCCCTTTGAAATAAATCACTCTAATAGGCACTTATACATTACGACTTCAAACTGTGAGATGATACTGAGCCCCTTGTGGTGCCATGAAAAGACTAGGGGAAGAGTCATTTAAAGCAGGAAAGAACACAGTAAGCCTCACATAAGGCTAGATGGGCTGCTGCTCTGTGGGTGAAACCAGGGCTTCCCAGGGAGGCTCTCTAATCAGCATCTCATCACTTAACAGTTCAGTTAACAAATTTGGACAAAAAGCAACTGAAAACTTCATCCCTAATTATCAAGCCCCCTTGAAGCTTAAGTTTCCAAAGGCTTTATAAAGAGAATGAGTGCCACTAATCAATAATGGCACTGGGTGAGACACTCCCAAGGGGCTCCCTTTCTTCCAGATGTTTGTTAACCCAGCAGGAGAAGTCTGCAGTGAAATACTTCTCCCTTCAAGGTTAACTATTTGTCTTTTTTCCCCAAAGCCAATGGGAGTGTAAAGAAAGTATGAAAGCCCACTGCTGTACTTCAGGAAGGCAAAAAGAATCAACTCTGCTGGATTCCCAGCAACTAGTTGGTTTTTGGATTGCTTTTGTCTTGGGAAGGGAGAAATTCCTGGAGCGTGGTCAAAGGATGATCATTGTTTTTATAGCATAAAGGAGTTTTCTAGAGACTAATATTAGTTTTTAAATGCAGGGTTTTACAAAACTTTTGTTTTAGGACACTCTGAAAATAGGGTGATTTGTTATGATAAACAAAAGTAAAAGCAAAAAAGAGGTGACTTTAAAAAACACAGCTGATTCAAAAACTGGATTATATTTCATTTCTGAGAGAAAAAAATCCATTTGTTATGTGGGTAGTTTTTCATTCAAAGTAACAGACTAGGTAGTTACATAAGTGACATACATATGAACCAACTTCTGGGTTAGAATATTACTCTGGAATGCAGTGAAAGGATCAGTGCTTTTTAGAAAAATTTAAAAATTTAACTTCAGCACATAGATAAAAATTCTTGGAAGCATCTGAACTCCCAAGGCAACACTTAATGTTTTGGGAATTTCACTAAAATCATGAACATCATTATAAATTAAAATAAATTTTTCTATTTTCTCAATGGAAAATTAATTTGGGATCAAAAAGTCTAGATAGGGTACTGAAAACATTTTAAATACAAGAGAATGTTTGTGTGACCCTTTCTGTGATAGCTTCAGGCTTAGTTAAGTACCCATTACCCTGGAGCACCTTGTCACATGTATGGTTAGTTTTGGTATCCACGGCTGACTCCTCAACAGACTTTTAGCTCCTTGAGGGCAGAATTCATGTCTGTTCACTCTCCCTTGTAGAGGGCGATTAAGGTAGCATGCATGAAGTCCACCTTCAGCTATGCCGGAGATGTGCAACATGGCCGCCAGGGCTGATACAACAATAGCTTAAGTTACCTCAGCCTTCTTTACGGAAGTAGTTCGCGCCAAAAGTGCTAGTTCGCGCCAAAAATGCTAACCCTACATCTGCCATCCGCCCTAGCAACAGCAGCCACCAATCCTAGACCGCCACGAGCCCTTGCTAGCCACTTCCCCTTCTCCTAGAGTATATATGCTCTGCCTCTTCAATAAAGTTTTGCAGCTTGATCAGAAACCTGTCTTGCTGTCATTCCTCGTGTCTCTTGTCCCATACCATTCCTCCCTCACAGGACTCGGAGCCTCCGTTGAATGTCCCGCGGGCCGGGACACTCCCTTACATAGAACTTAAGTAAATACTTCCTAGAATGCATTCATCTGTGTGGTAGGCTGATTAATGACCCCCCAAAGATGTCCATGTCCTAATGCCTGGACCTAGCGAATATGTTACCTTACATGGTAAAAGGGTCTTTATGGACGTGATTAAATTAAGGATCCTGAGATGGGAGGATTACCCTGGCTTGTTTGGGTGTGCCTAAAGTAATCATAAGGGTCCTTATGAGAGGGAGACTAGAGGACCAGAGTCGGTGGTAAGAGATGTGATGACAGAAGCAAAAGATTGGAGGGATGAGAGGGAGGAAGGGGACATGAGCCCAGGAATGTGGGCAGCCTCTAAGAGAAGCTGAAAAGGTCAAGGAAACAGACTCTTCCCTCTGAGCTCCAAGAAGGAACCAGCCCTGGCGACACCGTGACATTAGCCCACTACAACTGATTTTGGACTTTTGATCTCCACAGCTGTTAAACAACAAATTTGTGGTGTTTTAAGCCATTGAGTGTGTGGTGATTTGTTAGAGCAGTACTGTGAAATTAATACAGCCTGCTATTATCTGATGTAGCACATCAACTTGTCTATTCTCCTTGAGTTCTCTTCCAGTGAACCTCGTGGTTTTATGTGTTCTTAGAATACGCAGTGTGTGAAAGGTATAGACTCCTGGGCTCTTATTTCTGACTTTCTGGGTTCAAATCTCAGTTCTGTATTTATTAGCTGTCTAACTTTGGTTTCACTTAATGTCTACAAACTCAGTCTGCTCATTAGTAAATGGAGATAGTAGTAGTTCTTACATCAGAATCTTTTTCTGCTCTCTGAGAATTAAATAACGTTGTTTTATATATATAAACATAATGTGTATATTTCGCATATTACTTAGTACATGGTAATTGTTCAATAATTTTTAAATAGAAAATATAAGTATAAAATTATTGATCACAGATTCTAGTTTAAAGTCACTTGTTGCTTTGTCCATTACCTATATCTCACATCTAGGTTACCACAAAACATATGTGAGGAACAACTTTCTGAGTGTTCATGTTTCCAACAGGCTTATTAAAGACAGATCTAAGAAACATGTTGAGTTAGGCCAAGACGAATACAGCTCTATTCCAGCAAAATTAGGATGCCTGATTGTTTTCACACAGCAGGCTCTCCTAGACCTTTCAAGTCTTGCACATACCACATGCCCTTTTCTTCTCTCTGACAATCACTGACCCCTTTCTAATTTAGAAAGTTCTTGATTTTTCAAAAATCTGCAATCTCTATGAAGTCTTACCTGCCTTCTCAAGCTCCCAGTTATGAACTCTTCAATATTTGAATCCACCTCTCTACCAGTTCTTCAGGGCAGACACTTTATCCTTTTTATCCTGAGGGTATCATCCTAGGCATTGAGGATATAATTCAAGAAATTCAAATACTAGATTATCTGATAACTCAGTCTCTGGTGACAACCTAGTGGCTAAATATTACCTTAAGCATATTTACCCCTCCATAAATATACACAGATATGTTGTAATAAATTTACATGTTAAAATGAGCTTTCTCAAACTCAATATTTTAGTGATGAAGATAAATTGTATTGGTACACATTTTAGTTCCTTAGTTGCTAAAATAAATACCATACAATGGGTTGACTTAAACAATGGGAATTTATTGACTCATGGTTTTGAGGCTAGGAGAAGACCAAAATACAGGAATCAGCAAGGTGATGCTTTCACCCCTAAGACTGTGGCATTCTGGGGTTGGCTGCTGGCAATCCTTGGTCTTCGGCTTTTCTGTCACATGGCAATGCATATGGCGGTGTCTTCTCCTTTCTCTTCCAGGTCCTATTGACTACCAGCTTCTGCCAGATATCTATGGCTTCTCTCCCTCCTTGTCCAATTTCCTTTGTTTGTATTGACTTCAGCCACATTGGATTAAAACCTACCCTCATTCAACTTGGGCACATCTTTAACAACATCTGCAAGGGTCCCGTTTACAAATGGGTTCGCACCCACAGGACCAGGGGATGGGACCTGGACATACCTTTTGTGGGAGATAGATTCAATCCCCAAAAGTACATATTTCAGCAAACTCTGGCAAATCAATTGAGCATAGATGTTGGCATATGAAAAATTCTTGATACCTCTCAAATTATACAATGAATTTTAATAACAGAATAAAATTCATTTTTTTTTTTTTACTATGTGATAGAGGAAATGATATTTGAGGTGTTTTTTTTTTTTTTCTTTTTTAGGCTTACAACCAGGTAGGTAATTAAAACAAAAACTGAACTATAAAATCCTTTAAAATTAAAGGTCAATTTCACTTCTCCCCAGGGGCATTATGGTAAGATATAAATATCCTTTATTCTATGCAAATTAATTTGGGATTGTGCCCATTCTATAATGTGAATCAGGTGAGACAATACGATTTACTAATTCCTGCTAAATTTGCTTCAATATAGCTTTCTAAGGAAAGCAAAGGATACCTGTTTTTTAGTACTTAATAGACATGTATTTAATTTACTTTTCAGATTTTAAATGAAGTATTTCATTTGTGTTAGACATCTCATATGTGATGTTAATGGCAGTGATTTATTTTAGTGTATATATACATATTTATGTACACGCATACTCACACACGTGCGCATTTTAGTCCCTGGTTCATATGATAAAAGAACTGAGGTTATGTTGACAATATAAGAGAATCGCTAAGTCTCACTGTCTGTGTGCTTTATGGAATCTCCTGCCTTAATTGTTCTTTTATTTAAGCATTTATTTTTGTGGGAATTTCTTCCAATTTGCAATTTATAATTCATATTCTTAAAAAGAAAGATCTTAAAAAGGAATGATGTTTTAATTAGTTCAAAAATCCTCAATTTAATAAACATTCATACTTCACATACATGTGGAATAGTTTTCTTTTTTCTCCAATTTTTCTTAAAAGTCTTTTTAAGCACTGAACTTTCTTAAATAGCGCCCAAAGGGAGAGGGTGGAGGGGAAATTGAGGCAATTGATTTTTTTATAGGAGTCCTAAAATACAGAATTGATACATAGAGGAAAAGAACATTCAGAAGTGAGTTTCAGACCTTTCATTTGGTGCCAGATGACTCTTGATTCAGTACACGCAAATCCCAACGGCTATCAAGTGGCCAATAAATGTTGGGAAGGAACATTCTATTGCAAGGGGGTCAGAGTGGTGACTTCTTCCCCAAGCAATCATAGTTGCCTTGTGAAATAGTTCTGTGGCTTTCAAAATCCTGTGCACAGAAAGAATACTTCCAAGCACAGCGTTAAATTAGGTTATTAATAAAAAGACATCAAACAAAGGATTAAAGACAAAAGAATTGCCCCAATCCCTTGCTGCTCGAGATAAAAAAGAAAATTATATAAATGCAAACACTGGGAAACATTTTTATCTGGAAAATTAGTGGATGGAAAAACTTATCTCTCAATTCCTTTAAGCTATTTGAGACTATGATTTCAAATAGATGAGACAGGATATTAACTTCCATCCTATGCCAGGTTTCTGGGACCAAATCTCATCCTGTTAATGCTTTGCCTTATCTCTAAAAGGAAGTTTAAGAGTTTTGATAGGTTTCTTTGTACAAAAGAGACACACACACACAAAAGTAAAAAGCAGACTGGATAGTTGGAAGTGAATGTCTCATCCAGATGTCAGAGCGATCCCAGGTTCAATCATCTTCAAAGGCAGGCTTCCATAGATTCGCTCATTCATTCATAAATTCTTTATTAAACTCATACTATATTTCAGACACTGTGAGAAGTGTTTGAAACACGTAATTAGCCATGATATGGTCCCCCTCCTTCTATATACTAAATTTGAATTAAAAATACAATATTAAGTGAGCACAAATTAGAAAAGAGGCAATTCTGATTGAGGAAAGCAGTGGGTATTGGAGAATGCTTCATAGAAGCACTTGAGCTCTTGTACAAACAATATGATCTCAGAATTTAAGTAGGGAGAAAAGGGGATAGCATTCCACAGGGAGATAGCAGCCTGAGCAAAGATGCAGAGGTGTGATACGCTTGGCAAGTATGGAGAGCAGTGAAAAGTCTAGCATGTCTAATAGGCCGGGTGAGAACATGGGGGTGGCAGGCAATGAGACAGGAAAAATAGGCTGGGCTACATGCATGATAGGGAGTGTGTATCCTTATGTGAGCAATTTGAAATCATGGAAGGTTTTTAAGCAGAAGATTTGAAATACCTCATCTTGGGGTTGGGAAGAGGGGGTTCAGGGGTTAAGACCAGAGCTATTGGGGCCAATAAGATCATTTATTGGCCTACTGAGAAAGTACAGGAGAAAGAGTTTAAGAACCTGAATTTAGTAGAAGAGACAAATAATTCAAGAAGACTCTTCCAGAAGAAAGTCAGTCTTCCCTAAGAAAAACTTTTAAAGAAATGCAACAAGCCAAATAGCAATTTAACTAAGTAAAAGGTTGTAAGATGACCTTGCCCTGTTCCAGATGGGCGAGACTGTGATGGCTTCTAACTAGCATTTTAAAGGGAAAGACTAAACTCTTATGGTATCTGCTTTTATTGGACTGATAATATTTGCTTTTAAATGTGTGCCCAGTGAATTTAGAAGATAAACTACTTGGAAGCATTTTGTTCCCTGAAAGTGGCAAACACCCCCATTTGAATGGCATGTGAACTCTTAGTTGTTCAACAAATTCATTTTTAAATGGCTTGTGCCAAGCTAAACCATAGCAGAACTCTTTCAAGAATCACTTTTACTTAGTCAAGTATAAATGAATGAGGTATAATTTGTTTTCCCTTTAATGATTCTCTCTCTAAAATGGAGAATAGCAGATAGATAATAGATATTAACATTATTATAGTGATTGGAGTTGGGATTGCAAATGGTGGATGACCACAAATGGGCACAATGGATTTCTTTGAAGTGATGGAAAAGTTCTAAAATTGGATTGTGGTGCTAGTTGCACAACTCTGCAAATTTACAAGAAGTCATTGAGTTCTACACTTAAAATGGGTGAAATTTACATAAATTAAACCTCAGTAAAGCTGTTTAAAAACATTATTAATGTACGTGTATCAATGACTCTAAATGTGCTAGATGTGATGGTAAACCATGTAATACATTTATCCAATAACAATTTATAGAGAAATTGCTAAAGACAGATATGTTCTAGGTCAATGCTTCTCAAAATTTAATGTGCATGAGAATTACCAGAGGATAATAAATTCAGACTCTATTTCAGTAGGTGGAGCTGGATCCAGAATTCTCCCATTTAAAAACTTCCAGGTGATTCCCAGGCACTGATTGAAAAAATCACAACTGAGTGGAAAAGTTCTAGATACTGGAGTTGGCAGTCTATGAAGGGAGGCAGGTAATAAGCAAATAAACAAACAAAATTACAAGAAGGTTTCTCATATGTATTATATAATCTTTAAAATAACCCTATGATTCAGCACTCTTTCAATATATTTTTACTGATGGCCTATCACATGTTCAGGCAACATGATGAGCAGTGGAAATTCAATCATGAGCAAACCATACTTTCTGATCTCATGGTATTTACAGTCTAGTATCAGGCTCATTTCACCCTCAAAACAACACTGGGAGGTGGTAATAAAATCATCTTTATCTTGCCGAAGGGGAACATAAGGGTGAAAGAAGTTAGTACCTTCTCCAAGGCCACACAGCTAGTGTCAGTGCCGAGTCTCCATCCAAAACTGTCTCAGCACTATGCTAGACCAGCCTCTCCTCAATTTCATTGTTACATTTTAAGAAATGAGAAATTTAGTTCACATTTATCATCACAGAATATTTTGTTCCTTTGGGCTGTGGTGCCCTTACCAAGTTGCACTATCCATTTATTAGCCTAGCGCTTTCCTCTTTCTGGTTCTCATGTTATTAAAACACTCTTGTGCTTATATGGAAGATTGTTATTTAAGTATGCATCTCTTTTTCTTCTTTGCTACCAATTTCAGCAACCTTCTGACAATCTATTTTTACTAATCTCTCCTGGGAATTTTAAGTTCATCTTCATTTATAGTCTACAAATATTCTTCTCATGCTACTTGCTTCCTTTTTTTTTCAGTTCACTAATGATGTTGTTAAACAAAATGAAACCCAACATTGACCCAGGAGGACATCCCCTCAGATCCTGTGCTCATTTTATGTCAATCACCCATTCTTTCAATGCATTGTGTTAGTTTAAAGCGCAAATATTGGGGAAAGGATAAAGCACTGTAGCTAGCACAAGAATATAAATTCCTAGACACATGTGGAAGTAATATTTGAAAATCAACAACTTAGTTGCATAAATATGAACAATAAGAAACATAAAATAGGAAATTATATGATAGCATATTTAAACAATTAATAATCGCTAACATTCCTTGAGGATAGATATGCTAATCACTTAATTTTATTAATACTATCTCTAATTTTTAAAATCATCTTCCAACATAACATGTTTCCCCTCCCACCAATCACCATTTTGCAGGCCAGAAGCAGAGGCCAGTGAGATAAGATGGCAAAAGTTATGACTATATTTCTCCAAAGTTCATAGGTTTTTCTAGTATGATATATTGCTATCACATATTGCTTCAATAAATACCTTTAATTTGTGGTTGTCATTTTAACTGACCTGTAAAGAAACTAACCATGCTACCCTTCTAATTTAGTATATGAAACTTCTCAGTACCCTCCCATAGAGCACTTGATTTGGATAATTTGAGCAAGCATATATCTCCCCAAGGAACAACTGACTACAAAAACCAGTAGTTTTTCTGACAAAAATTCATAAGCCTGGCCTGTTATAGAAAGAGTTGTTACTAGCTACCTTGAAATAAATTTTCTGAAACAAATTCAAGTGATTATGAAGCTAGAGGAGAAAAAAGAAGGAAAAAAAAGAACCCAAGTATGTAAACAGCCTATAGTATTTGAGCAGCTATGGTTTCAAGACAATTATATTAAGTACACAAATCTGGTTTTAATGGCCAAGCTTAGAAGATGGGCAGAGCACTAAATGTGTAAGTAATTATGAACTTGGCACAGTAGCTCTGTTTATTTTAAGCTCTTTTTTTTTTTTCCTGCTTTGGTTGAGGATGTTTACTTAACCAGATGCTATTAAACATGCTAAAAACATTATCGCAAATGTTGTCTTTGTGAACACTTTAATTGACAAGCCACAGAAGCGATAACTCATCAGGAAGAGTAGATCTCTGCAGACAGGCTACCGCAGAAACAAAGAGGACTGCCAGGTATCTTTCTTATCTCAGACCAAGAAAAGTTTCCGTTGAATTAAGTGTTTCTGAAAAGCAAAGGACTGACATCGGCCCCATGTGGGGAAGGGCTGGAGGGACTTGCCCTCCAACAAGCTCTGACCTGCTGGACCTGGGTGTTTCACCTTCTCAGGTGTCAGGATCATCTTAATGCTAAGTAACTACTGTACAGAACTCAGCCTGTAAATCTGTACTTACTCTAAGACTTGATAGGTATGTAACATCTGACCCCTCCACAATGCTCCAACCCAAGGAAGGAAGAGAGCTGTTAGATTTGTTTCACAGTGCAGGGATAAGGAATTGAGAAATCAGAATCTTCTGTCAATTATGGTTCATGTGGACTCTCAGTTTACCATTAGCCATTATTATTATCTTCCTTCTCCTCTTGTCTTGTTGTTGTTCACCTTCACCTCCACTTCTTCCTCTTCCTCTTCTTCTTTGTTGTCTTTTTTTTGGTCTTATTTTTATTTTTTATAATTACACATATAAAATTATATATAAATTCAATGATATTTTCTGATAAACATTGGCTGGCCATACACAAAATATATTTAAAAAATTTATTGACAATAATTTAATCGCTTCTCTTTAGAATTTTGAAATGTCAGGTTCTCACAAAACAATTGTATAGTAGAAAGGTAGCAATTTCATTCTAAATGAGGAAACCGAAGCATTGTTGCTCTACGCGGTAATTACTTATTAAAGTAACTTGAAAGACAGTGAATTGGCAAGCATGAAAAAAAATATTTATCTTTACTATTTACATAAATCTAAACTGATAGATATTTTAGGCTACAGATATCATAGAAATTATCTGATATGCTTTAAATTTTTGTAGACAAAAACCACTCCAGACACAAATCCATTTTATGTGGTAAGTGGTCTTTGAGGGAAAAAAAACAGTCTTATTTAGCTGAAAGACAGGCATCCTAAAATAGTCCTACCAAGGCTTATAAAAGGATAGGATTAACAAAGAAAATAATTAACCTAAGACAATGGTTATATGCTACATCCTTTTTAAAAAGAACCTGTGTTCTTAAATCAAAAAGTGAAATGTACCTATTTCTAAATGAAATGATTTTCAAAATCCAAATATAATGTTACTATAAGGTTGTTTACATATATAGAGTCTATTATGTCTCATGGAATGTTGCTTAAGACAGTGGGTTTACAATTTAAATAATAAACTTCTTATTGTCAGTAAGCTGTAGTATCTCTTAGAAAAAAAGAAGGTCTAGATGCATAGTAATCACTTAGACTCACAGGAAAGCAGTTAGAAAGCTAGCAGGTTGTTATAATACCAGAATTAATCTGAAAATGCCATTAATTTAGGAGATATTGAATTTGGATTACAATACAGAACAGTGTACCATCTTATTAAGAACTAGGGTTTCAGAGTCAGACAAACCTGGGGGTAAGGTACTTATCCTCTTCAAATATCAGTGTCCTCATCTGTAAAATGGGGATAATAATTTCATTGTGTAAAGTTTTCATGAAGGTTTAAATGAGATCATTCATGTTATGACCTAAGCCCAATGCTTACATGTATTCAAAACTTCCTAGTTTTCTTTTCCTTTGGAACCTACATGTACTCCTCTTACAGGCAAGAACCACATTCAAAATTTATGATAGTTGCCAGAGTGATTGGTAGAGAGTTTTACACAAGTAGTGATTCAGTCAACTCTGTAGAAAGAAGGAAGAAAGGATGGAAGGACCTAGTTCCGATCCTAAACGAACTCGTGATTTAATATGAGAGACAATTTATAAAAGTAAATATTTATGTTTGAAATTTACGTATAAATATAAATACCCTTCTAAAGGCACCTGCTAACTGCTACATTTTCAGAGTCAGGAAAGGAGTTTGTCTTGCTACAAAAAAGGCATTTGAAAAAAAGTATTCTGTGGCTTCATGGTAACCATGAAAATAAATAAGGCAGACAGGATAACCAGGAAGTCCTTGAAATAGTCCAAATTTACAGGACTTGGGCCAGGGCCGAGACTGGTAATTCAGAAGTAGAGGAATTTAAAAACATTGAGTGAATCAGCAGAACTTGGTAACAGCCTGAAAACTGAGGGTGAACAGGAGTGAGGGGGAGAAGTCCTCTGCCCAGGAAATCAGGAGGCAGGAAAAGCAGAACAGATTGGCTACAGAGAGACCATGAACTTCTTTACTTTTTCCATGTTTAGATTTAGGTGATAACAGAACATCTAAGTAAAGATTTTCCATAAACAAAATGAAATCTGCAACTAGAAAGAATAAAAAAGGTCAGGTCAGGAGAGGTAGATCTGGATATCGTCGGCATAGGGGTGAGTGGTAAATGAAATTGGGGCTCAAGAATCCTGAAATTGCTCGGAGAACATGCCTTGGAAACCATAGTTGATTATAAAATGCATTTACTATTTTAATCACATTTATTTTTAAAGTATTTATAGATTTTCTTTGGGGTTAATATTTTACCAAGTTTTACATACTTACACATTGAGAGGTAGAAGACACTTGAAAGATCTCTGCTCCAATTCCTTCAGTTTATAAACAAAGACACAGAAGCCCAGAGAGGCAAAGTGACATTCTCAGAGTGGTAGAGCAAATAAGTTTACATTTGTAAGTCCACTGAATAATCATATATAGATGAGTGCCAATACGTAATGATTCTAAAGTCTACACTGACATGCATTTCTATTTGCAAATCTTCTATTTCTATTTGCAAATCTTATACTTGTGCTAAGTTAAAGTTATACGTATTTTAAGTGATTTCTCCAAAGCCATATATGGTACTGTAATTGGGAAATAAAAGGTTTTCTACAAACATGAACATATCCTTTTAAGCACACCAGTCTTATGGTATCTAATCATAATTACACTTAGAAACACTTCCTTACTTTAGTCAGAGTTAATCAGAATTACCAATAGACAATATAGAATATTTTCAAGACATAGTAGATTCCTATTTTTTAAGGTTGATCCCAGCTATGTTATATGCTTAACTTGAAATGTAAAATGTGAACACCCTAAACTAGAGAAAAGAGGTACAATTTCCAAGTCATTTTTTATACTTTTGGATAAAACCATAGGGAAAAAAAATTCTAGTAGAACCCCAGCACAACTATAGTCTAGATTGTCAGTTTTCAGTTATTTAGAAAATCACTCAATTACTTTCTTAGTACTTATCTTAACTGCACAGTTTACTCAACTGACGGTAGCCAGAATAAAGAATGGGCAAATTCATTAAGCCACAAGTCTTACATTTGATTGGCCTTTGATAATAACTATCAAATTGTTGCCCAGCCTCTGATTAAGTCCAATGACAGAATCAACTACCCTCCAAACTATAGAAGTCTATCTTTAATCATTTCTCTTAGAAAGTTCTTTTACAGAATGATGTTTCTCTGTACTTCCACATACATACAGTTCATACTCTACCCCTTGGGAATCATAGAAAGCAATCATAGTAGCTTTTTTTTGCCTGGTAATCCTTTCAATATTTGAAGAAAGCCATGAGTTTCCCTTTGAGTTTTCTCATACCACAATTAAACAACCCAGTTATTTTCCCTATGAATTACTCTAAGTTCTTTGCTCTTTTGGTTTTGCTTCCCAGAATTTTCCCTAGTTCATTTATGACCTTTTTTTTTTTTTTTTTTTTTTTAATGTGGCACAGCGTAGTAGAGTAGAGAGAAAATCAGCTCAGGAGTCAGATATTTGAATCTCTGTTTCCTCGCTAACTGGCTGTTTGATCTTACACAATTTATTTAACCTCTGTCAGCCTCAGTTTTCTTATCGGTCAAATTTGAAATAAGAATGACCTCTGGCCTGCTGTGATGATTAAATGAGATAATGTGTGGTTCACTGCCTGGCCCAGCTCTTATCCAAATCACACTCCAAATAGGACTCAGATCTTTGCAGATAAAGGGGAGTACCATCACCACTTAGATCCAAGTATCATGTATTAACTGGAGACCAAAGAAGATTGAAACTTCATTTAAATATTTGCATGTTTCAAGTGCAAACATGCATGTGCACACACACACACATGCACACATACACAAACACTCTCCATAAAAATTTTGAGTAAGACTTCACAAGATGCATTTACATTGAACATTCTTGACAATGTCAATGAGAGAAAATTCAAAAGAAAAATAATATATTTTGGCAAAGGACAATATAAACCAATAAAAACGAACTGTTAAATGTTAGTCAGTTGCACTCTTTGTTAACATCTAACCTCATTTCATGTAGTATTTTTCTTCCTAGTCTAATCTATTTTTATTTTAATGGCTTTGTAGACTTCATATCTGCCATTGGCTATCTCATTATCAGATGACAGATTTGTCAAGAAAGAAGTGTAAGAATAAGTACATCAAGACCCTTAAAATATTGCCCAAAAGTGTGAGCTGCTTCTGTTCTGAAAGGATTTCCTTCTGTAAGACAATGGAAGCCCATGATGGATAATGATATTATTATCCCCACTCCATTCCTTCTAACTTCCCTTCCTCTCCTACCTCCCAAATACAGTAGTTTAAGCTTAGAGCTTTGAAAGTTGGCATGACTGAATTTCAACACACACACACACACACACACACACACACACACACACACACACACAATAGTGCCTTGTAGAGGTACTACTGAAACTGCCCCTAATAGTCCTGTGTCCCACGAGTCTTAGTAACTGAGCTTGTTAAACACCTGCCTGTAAGAAGTTGCCACACTTTTTCTGCACCGGGTAAATAGAAAAACATTCTTGTAGCTACACTCATATTTCTGGTAACATCTGTAACGTCAGAGACCAGAATTAAATGTTCTCCCCCTAATTAGAACACCCAGCCACTTGTCTTTCTTTCAAAACCCCTGTATTAGATTTCTGTGGCTGATATAACAAATTACCACAAACTTGATGGATGAAGTCAACTGAAACGCATTCCCTCGCAGTTATGGAGTCCATATGCCCCAAATCAGTACAACTGGGCCAAAATCAAGGCATAGTCAGAGTCGTAATCTCTCTGGGGTCTCCAGAGGAGAATCTGTTCCTTGCTTCTTCCGGCTTCTGGTGGCTGCCAACATTCTTTGGTTTGTGGCCACATCACTCCAATACTCAACGTCAAAATCTTCAAGTGTCTCTCTGCTCCATCTTCATATCACTTTCTCTTCTTTGTGTGTCATTAAATCTCCTTCTGCCTCCCTCCTTTAAGGACACATGAGACTGCATTCAGACCCACCCTAATAATCCAGAATCATCTCTCCATCTCAAAACCCTTCATCTAATCACATCTGTAAAGAGATTTTTTTTGCCTTATTAGATAATATTAGCAGGTTCTAGGGATTAAGACGTAGATATCTTGGGAGGGGAGGGAGGCATTTTTCAACCTGACACAATCCCTAAATCACATTCTCTTATATTAAACATGCTCCAATCACCTTCTAGTAGAATTGATTATTTCTTTCTTTGTGCCCTATTTCTACCTTATATACTTCTATCAGAGTATAATTTTAAAGCTCTAATTTGCTTGTGTAGCACTCTCCCTCTTTAGATCATAAGCTTTCTGAGGGCAGGGAAAATGTGCTAGTCATCACTTATGTTTAGCTCAGTATCTAGCCCAAAGATTTTCCCTTCTATGGTGAATCTTTTTGGTTCAATTATTAAGGTAAAATTATGGAAAGATTGGAGCTAAAATTTAGGAAGGTTTGGCTCTAGTCCTGATTCTAGGTGTCAATTATTCATCAATGTCTTTGGGAAAGTTAATTAACTTCTAAAGCATATAAAATAAGGGGAGTGCCAGTTTGAATGTATTGTGTCCCCCAAAACACCATTATCTTTGATGCAATCTTGTGTGGGCAGACATATTAATGTTGATTAGACTGTAATTCTTTGAGTGTTTCCATGGAGATGTGACCCACCCAACTGTAGGTGATAACTCTGGATAATTTCCATGGATGTATGGCCCCGCCCATTCAGAATGGCCCTTGATTAGTTCACTGGAGCCCTATAAAAGCTCAGACAGAAGGAGGGAGTTTGCTACAGCCAAGAGGGACACTTTGAAGAACACACAGGAGCTGAGAGAGAAGCTGTAGCTTACAGAGTCATTTTGGAGATGGCCTTTGAAAGCAGACTTTTGCTTCAGAGAAGCTAAGAGAGGACAAACACCCCAAGAGCAGCTAAGCATGATATTTTTGGGGAACTACAGCCTAGAGAGGAACGCCCTGGGAGAAAGCCATTTTGAAACCAGAAATACGGAGCAGACACCAGCCACGTGCCTTTCCAGCTAAACAGGTTTTCTGGATGCCATTGGCCATCCTCCAGTAAAGGTACCCAATTGTTGATGCATTACCTTGGACACTTTATGGCCTTAAGACTGTAACTGTGTAACCAAATAAACTCCCTTTATAAAAGCCAATCCATTTCTGGTGTTTTGCATTCTGGCAGCATTAGCAAACCAGAACAAGGGGGTTGAGCCAAACCATCTTTAACATACCCCTTAGACCTAAAATTCTGATTCTCAGTACTTCTTGAGCATCCATGGTATACTTAATAATATAGTTGGAGTAATGAAATTTTTAAAAAGTAAACAAATATATCATTCAAACAAAAAAGATAAAATTGAGAATGGGTCATCAGAACAGTTGAACACAGAATGCAGATGAGCAAATAATGAGCTCTGGTTAAAGCTCTCTCTCTCTAAATATAAGTACAGATTCAGATTATTTAGCCATGATTTACTAAGCTTGATGGCAATGACATTAAGAGTGCCCAAGAAGAGTTGATATCCTTCCAGAAGTGTCTAAATTACTCTCAGAATATCTTCCACGAGGGGTAGTTCAACAAGTTTGTAGGTTATGCATGGATGTGTCGTAGCCAAATTGCTGGCACCTGTGCCTAATGTCAACCATAAAACTCCTAAACCTCCAACTATTAAGTGTGGAGCAGCTTATTTGGCAACAGTGGAAATTATGAAAGCACATACTGTTTTATGGCTCAAGATTACCCAGGGGAAAGGATAGGTTTTTTTAGTATTGAATTGAATCCAGAACGGGATTATTTCTCACATAGAGGCCAGACACAGTTAACAAGGAAAAAGCAAGTCACTCTTCAAATGTACATTTATATGTCAAGGTAATATGCCCACCTTCTGCTGCTTGTGTCAGTTGGTTAAAAGCATTTGTTGAAAAATACTACCGAGCACCCAAATGAGCTCAACATTCTGAGAGCCAAATGAAACTGCTCTGTAAACTTACAAGAAACTCCTTGAACTTTTAAGAAAATTTTGCATATAGAGGTAAAATTTTATGAGGTCATATCAATATCTTCTAGAAGAATCCAACTTAAATTCCAGCTCATATGGAATAGAGAGAGACATACAGATTATGCTTGTGGGGTTTCCTAAAATATTTATGAGTTTTAACAGGGACTCCCTATGGTCCCGGGTTCGGTCCTCAGTTTTATTGCTTTACAACATGAGAGCGAAAAATTATTCAGCCTGACCAAATACAATGGACAATGATTTGTAGCTCTGATGATAGGTATTAATTTATCATGAGAGATAAATTGTGTCTCTACTCCTTTTCTGAAAGGAAGAAAGAACACTCAGAGACCAAATAACAAACCAAAACCTTGTCGAGTGAATCATAAAGGGGATATTTAGCATGCCAAAGAGAGAGTTACATCAAATTAACATATCTTAATGTGTTATTCTTCTCCCCTGGTGGTGGTGGGGGGGGGCATTTCTGTCTGGACAGCTAGGACTAGTCATTAGAATCAGTGAGCTTCACCCTGAAGGGGGCTGACAATACAAATTAAGTTGTGCCCTCCATTATGCTTTTTCTACAACAGTGCCAAGGTTCTTTCTTCCGGAAAGAATGCACAGTCCTCCAGGCACATGCTTCCTACAGCGAGTTACCTGGCATTGCCCACCATATATAGTCTTGCTCTCAGAGGAGAGCTTCAGGAGGCATTTTACTATCTTCTCTGTTGTATGACGAGGCACCCTCAAACTCACCAGCATCTCAATGCTCAGAGGATACTTTTAATTATACTTTTATTTTCAAAATCAGAGGGGAGTATTCAAAAGCAATGGGGAGGGGGAAGATATGAAAGGGAAGAGAAGGAACATGACACTCTCAGTATTATTTTGATCCTTTGGAAATGTTAATGGTCTCTAAATTTCCTTTCAAATTTATAATTTATTTAAGATTATATATTGTTATATTTTATTTCTTTCACTACAGACTAAGAAGAAAAATTGAGAATATGATCTTCTTAATATGTAAACCTCATTAAAATAAAAGTCAATGTAATAAGAATTCACTTACAAATTTGAAGTTAGGATAAACTAGAATCCAAATGTCTGTAAAAATGAAATTAAAGAATCTAGCTATAAAAGTACATGACACTATTTATCTTTAATTTTCTACAAACAATGCAGTATTTTGATTTATAACTTGATCCTGAATGCATTACTTTAAGGAAACAGGTTGAAATAATGATACAGATATGTGGTAAGTTAAACTTTTGGCTGACTTTGGCAAAGCATTTGGGTTTCTCAAGTATATTCTATGAGTCTCCTGTAACTGACTTTTTTTTTGCTTCAAATTATATTTCTATTTCTATTATAGGCAATCTGTCCACAGATCATTGTAATAGGACAAACACTAATCAGAAATCAATAAACTTTTGATTAACTCCCATTGCACATCTAGTCAAAATCCTGCTAGATTCTGGAAAGAGGAATCAAACATATTTCCATTTTCAAAAACTCAGTCTATCAGGAAAACAGCTATGCATGTGACCAGCATGTGTCCCACAGTGGGAGGCGATCTCTAAGCCCGTGCTGTCCAACAGAAATATATTGCAAGCCATAAATAAGAAGCTATGTACATAAGTTTAAATTTTCTAGTAGGCCATTACTAAAGAAGTAAAAAGAAAGTGGTGAAATTAATATGTTTTATTTAACTCAATGTATCCAAAATACTGCCATTTTAACATGTATATAAAGTTATCAATGGGCTATTTTATATATATTTTTTGTTCTAAGTCTTTGAATGAGATGTAGATTTTACATTTGCAGCACATCTCAATTTGGACCAGCCACATTTCAAATCCACAATAGCCATGTGTGGCTAGTAGCTACCATATTGGACAGTGAAGCTCTAACCAAGTAACATGAGCCTAGTTCTAAGGGTGCACAGAGAAGGAAAATATTAATTCTCCCTGAACTATCAGAAAACTGAGCAAAAGAGATGGCATTGGAGTTTGGACTTTAAAGATAGATTTTATAAGGTGGGAGTAGATCATGGCCAGATTGTGAAATTCAATCTTGAGTATGGATTTTGTGTTCTAGGCTGGGACTTGTATGTAGTTTTTAAGCCAGAGATCAACAAGACCAGGGTTTTGCTTTCAAAGAATAAATGTTGGTTGGGTGAAAGATGTCTTGGAAAATGGAAGAATGGAAGCAATAGACTAGTTAGGTGAATACTGTAAAGAGTATGGGAGATGGATTTAAATATCATCTATTTACTATACTCCCAAATTTATCTCTTCAATCCAGATCTCTCTCCTAAACTCCAGATCTGACAATGTCATACTTGACCTCTCCACCTGTATTAGTAATAGACAACTCTAACATAAAATCATCAAAACTCAACTCCTTATCTTCCACTAAGACCTGCTCTACCAAAGCCATTCCATCTCAGATGATGACCACTCTTTCCTCCTAGTGGAGTTGCTAAGGCTGAAAATTGTAAAGCTCTTAATTCCTGTTTTTATCTTTATTTCCCACTCCAATCCCCCTGATAATCATCTTTCTGAGTTTACTTTCAAAACATGGAAGCTGTCCACTTCTCTCTATTTGTACTGTTACCACCCTGGTCTGAGCTACCATCTTCTCTCTCTGGCATTATTTCCCCAGCCTCCTACCTGGTCTCTTTGCTCTTACTCAGGCCCACTAGAGTACAGTTTCAGCACAGCAACCACAATGATGCTTTTGAAATGTAAATCTGATTATCTCATGCCATAGTTCCCCATTTTAGTCAGAGGCAAAGTGCCTATGTGGCAGATTAAATTGTTCTTCCCAATTCATCACTCCCTCTCTGTAATAGAATTATACATTCACACTTTTTGTCATATGAATTTTTAAATTTTTCATAAGAGTAGTAACTACCCCACTGACTTTGGGTTTGGCCAAATGACGTTCTTTGGCCAGTGAAATGGGTGAAGAGGTGATGTTTCAGTTCTGAGCCAAAGTCACAAGAGGCACCACGTGTTTCCACTCACTTCACTTGTACTTCTGCAATCCACCATGAGACGAGTATGACCCAGCTACTGGGTCCAAAATGAAGACACAACCAGAACAGTCTGGATCCCAACTCACAGCCTAGGGTCAAGCTCAGCCAATCTAAGCCAAGCCTAGCAGAGCCACAACTGACCTGCTGACCTGTAGAGAGAATTAAAGGCTTATGTATGACACTGAGTTTTGTCTTGTTTTGCACCATTAGTATAGCAATAGCGGCCTGACAAACCCTACAATATCCCATAAGATCTTTATGATCTGCCCACCTCCTCCTCCCTCCATCTCTCTGACTTCTTTACTTACTATGTTCCCTTTCATTTACCACAGTTCTACCCCTTGTTCCTCAAAAGCATGCTCCTGCTTAGAGTCTTTGCACAGGTGGGTCCCTCTGCACGGACCACTTCTCTTCTAGTTCTCTGCAATGCCCACTCTCTTATTTCCTCCCTTCTAAAATGTTTAATTCAGCAGCTGTTCTCCTTGTGTATTCATTGTCATATGACATTATTTTTTTCTTGTGACTTGAGGCTTTAAGCACTTTATATACGCAGAGGGAGAATACCACTCCACTCTAAATCTCCTGGGTTAAAAATCTTAGAGTAGATAAAATTTTCTTCCAAAGCCCAGAAATCCATACTCACTTTTTAATTAACACAAAGTTTCACTCTTCAAAGCAGAGCATGCAAATATAAAGCACTTTTCAAATGCATAGGCCTTTATTTACAAGGCTGCATGATCCTGTTGTCTTTCTGTCTTCTGAAAACTAACAGAAACAAAGAGGTGTTATTATTACTATTATTATTATTTAGTTGTAGACCACAGAGCAATAAGCTCTATACAAAGAGTAAATAGTAGCCATGTCTACCAAATTAGTGCCCTGTCAAGGGAGATACCATTTATATTGTGCAGACAGCTCATGACAGAGTCTGGGAATGTTAGAATTAAAAGAGAACTCAGAAGGCTTCAGTTCAATGGCTTTCAACTGATGCTCACTGGCTAATAAAGATCGTTCAGTGGGTTTCTTCATGGACAGCAATGTGGGGTTATGTTACACAGAGTTCCAGACACATATACATAGTCCATCAACCAAAGAAACTCAAGTTATTACCTCTTTTGCAAACTTACTTCCAAGATTTTATTTGAGCGAAAGATTTTGAAGGTCAAAACAGTTCTGTAAGTCATGGATGTGAATTCCTATTCCCTGTTTTGACTTAAGAAACTGAGGCCTCAGTGAGTTATGTGACTTACCTTTGGTCCTACAGTTAGTGGCAGAGCTGTATTTGCTGCTTGCATGAGGGCTCTACCTCTAGCGTTTGCTTTTGGATACTTAGATAAAAGAAAAAGAATATTAATTCTGAATGAATAAACTGTTATGTTTTCTTTAACTGTCATCAATGTGAAGTTTTGATGGGAAGATGTTTACAATTGTAAGAATTCTTTGAATTTTGTCATTTTTGTGATTCTTTACTAAATCACACAAAGTATTTTTGCCAGGCAGTTCACTTCTCTACATTCTTAAAACTAGTGGCATGCTCTTCTATCTCACAGCAATTTCTGTTTTCTGTGAAATTTTTTCCTTAGAAGCTATATTGTCTGATCAGATTCATTTATTTCTTTTTCTTGCCTCTTCCCTCCTTTTCTTTTACTTTCTTTTGTGCCTCAGAGTACAAAAATGTAAATATCTGGCTACATATATGTAGCCAGTAAAAGAGCAAGATTTCAGAAGATTAGCAAATAGGAAGGTATAATCTCCCAGGTATAATCTGCCCCTGCTGTGTGTGGTGGGGAAGGGAGTTGGGGAAAATAGGGAAGGAAAAAGGGTGTGGGCAGGGATGTGATGGGAACATGTAACACAAGAAGTGACCCTAGAAAAAATGACCTTTGTTATTTGGGTAGCTTTCTTTAGGTATTACTAGGCTAAAAATCATTCTTTTTATACCCACAGCCAGGATAATCTATACAATCTGACCATTGAAATAATGTACAAAGAAGGTCTTTTAAGAAGACAGGCTATAGAGAGAATCCAAAAATAATCTCAACTTCTTGAATTTGCACAGATATATAAAGGAGCAAATACCTGTATACAAAGAGATAATTGTGTCTGAATGTGTGCCAAGTTTGGACACAGGATCTAAGAATGTTGGGTAACTGGTCTACCAGTCCTCTTACAGATTGACCACCCAAATTGGCATGGTCTGGTTCACTGCTGGAGGTGGGATGGCATAGGGCCAGGAGGGATCAATGCTTTGTATGTACCCAGAGTGATGATAGGAGAAAAGGGACCATCTAGAACCTAGAGAGAGAGTGATTTCCTTTAGCTATATCTGGTTAAAAGCTCAATAGCAAGGAAAGTTCCATTACACTAGTGGTACCTGTTCATTCTCTTATTCCTCTATTGAACATTGTTCCTGCAGTGTACCTACATAATGGGCAGTCAAGTAGGACAATGAATAAAACACAGATCCCTTCTGGGTGATGCTTTTAGTCTATTATTCGCATATAGATGTAAATAATTTACCTGTTTCGTGAACTAGGTCTTTTGATCTATAGCATGGATAGAAGTTTTGTTGCCTTTAAAAATTCCTTATTAATAAAATAAAATAAAACAAAACCTCTGATGTTGTTAAGGAAAAATGTATCTAAAGAGCGAAACTCCTAATTAACAGTTTCATTTGAGATTCTGGGGCCCAAAGATGACAGAAGAGGTCATCAGCATCTTTTAGGGACGTGCACTTTAATGGTTACATAATATAAATGAAACCTATTTCTCTACCTCTGCGTCAAATCGTGTGGCTAGACATACCTTAGTGTGGAATCAACATGTTTTCAACTCTATCACTGACTTTCTTGCATTAGATGGAAAACATTTTGAGTTTAGACTATGTTATAATATTATTTGATTACTTGGTTTCTGCAAAGCACTCTTCTAAGTGCTTTATATCGATTAATTCATGAAAGTCTAGTAGTGAACATTAGGTGTCTTTCTTTGCATATTTATCCTGAATCATGTGTCGAGAATAAATTATATGACATGTATCCATGGAAGAATTTTCTTTGCCTTGAACTTGCCTTGTTTCAATTTGTTATAATATGAATCCACTTACAAAGCTTAGAAGCAGCTAAATATATGATTTTTAAAATTCAAACTTCAAGAGTAAATCCAATGATAGATAATTGTAAGGATCTTAAAATATTAAAATAATTAAATCATTTAGTGTTTTGATTTAAGGAACAAAATTAAACATAGTAATGGCAAAAGTATGATATCTGAATCCAAGTAAAGTTGATACAGAATTAAAAATTATTTGGGTTTGTAGGGGAACCACATGGGATATTAGATACTGCTGAAAAAGATTTGATTTTTTAAAAGTGATTTGGAAGCCATTGCACCAGATAAACTATTTGTTAGCATACACATTTCATGTTTTATACAGCTAATTACACATTTTGAGCATCTGCTAAAGCTCAAATCCTGCTCTAGCTTCCTGCAAAGGAGTTAAGGATTATTTGCTTTTATATGGTTCATTTAGGTTCGTGGTATGTGATAAAGGTGGTGATTTCTTGACATGGCAATATAGATGAGTTTTCCCCAATAACACTCTATGGGAGGGAGGGGACACTTATAAATCACTGTGTGGTCTTGTAAATCATGCAGTGTTGTGGGATATTTTCCTCCCACATTTGGATCAGAATAACAAGTACATATGAAATTTCTAAAAGCATACAAAGAGAAAGCAAAACCAAGCCAAAGAAACAAAACAAAATCTAATATTATTTTAAGAAAAAAAAATTGCTTGACCCAAATGAAATATTTCCAAGCTTCTTGCCAAGAATACAAAAATGGGAACAGGTATATATTCTTATTTTAGAGCAGGAAATTATAAAAAGATATTAAAATTATGGTAATACTAGAAATGAAAGAATAAATCATATTTGTTGAGTACTAACTCTGCCTGACACTCTGCTAATTGCTTTCTCTTGACTTACCTTGTTTAATCCCCTTAACCACCCCATATAGACAGTATCATGTTACGATGACATTTTGACTGACTTCTGCATATTTATGAGAATATTCATAAATGCACCACGATACTTTTATTTCAAGTCACATCTCATTTAGGGAAAAATTTGTTTGATAATGTGTGATTCCCTGCCTCTACTTTCAATGTCCATATTTCTAATGAGGGCAAGAAAAAGTGACTTCTTAAATACTGAAATACTCACATGTCTAGAATTTGCATTAACTCTTTCATACCATCTGTTTCCTGAATGATGATGATTACTCAACAGTGCACTGACTCTATATGAAGTACAGGTTTAGAAAGTGTATACAAAATGAGGAGAAAAACTGCTCTCCCAAAACTTACATTTATGCACAAGTACACACACACAAACACACACATACACTAGGTTTGATGTTTTCCAAAGAATACCAAGGCCCTAAAAGAGTTAAGAAACTTTAACAGGTACTTACCTTTATTTTCTTTATTTATAATAAGCGGAGAACTTTTCTTAATAGAAGACTCTGGCTCATCGGTAACAACATTATAAATGCCTTAATACTTTAGAAATGGGTCATAATTTACATGGTGACATTTATTCATTTCACATTTTCTCAAAGTGACTGAAATGGGTGACTCTTTTAAACACGGATCTTGTTAAATCATTTGGGCAAGTTGTACTAATGATTTGTGAGAGGTTCTAACCAGGATGTTCTAATGAGGAAAGAGACATGCAAATCTCAATATCATGGGAATACTATTGTAAATGATCCTTTGTTGAGAACCAGAGGAGTTCCTGAATTCTTATACCTGATTTGTTTACCTTTTCCTTTGGCTGCCAGAAAATTTTATACTTTGTGTATGTATGTATATATGTGAATCCATGTATATATGTATATGTATATATGTGTATGTGTATATATCTTTGCTACATCAAGTTCTTTGTAGAATAAGACAGGGTATTAACATTTAGAAAGATTAAATCAACAAGCATTCTGACACAAAGCCATAAAACACATTTTACATAATACATATTTTCTAAAATTTTCCATGGATAGAGATATGTGCCAACTAGTCTTCTTCTAAAAAAAAAAAAAAAAAAAATGAAATAAAAGAGAATGTAAGCAATAAAACTTGCTCTTATCATTCACAGTGAAGGTGGTATAGTGTATTAGATCGATTATGGTGGATCTATCCTCAGATCAGAATCCCCATTCCTTCCTAACTTGAGTCTCCTGTGTGAACTTGGAAAACCAGCCCAACCTCCAAGAGCCTTAGCTTCCTATCTCCAAAATGGAGAGAATAATTCATACACTCTAGGTATTGGAAGAATACAATGAGATGAAATAATTTGACACATAGTTCAGGTTCAGTAAATGCTGGTTCCTCCTGGAAATTTCCATTCCAATCAGATTTTCACTTAACACACACTAGATACATTACAATGAAAAATACATGGCAATATATTTATTGATAAATTACAATGAAAAATTTACAGTGGTTCATTTTACCTTACTGGAATTGGCAGCATAGAGAGAAATCAACTATAAATTTACATCTAAAAGGATAAATGCTTAAAGGGCTTTTTTTAAATGATGGTGCTCAATGCTTGTAAAGATGTATGTGCACGTGTCTGTGTGTGTGTGTGTGCATGTGTGTCTGTGTGTTGGGGAGTAGTCACCCTCACACACTGCTAATGTGAGTATACACTAATTTGGCAGATTGTCTGAAGAGGTCTTTGGATATCTGTATATTAACTCTGACCCAGCAATTCCACTTCCAAGAATTTTGCCTAAAATTAATTAAGGATAGGTACAGAAATTTACTTATAAAGTCTTTCATTTCAACATTATTTATCATAAAAACATTGTGTAGAAATCTGGATGTTCAATAGTAGCTGATGGGTGAAGTGTAGTACATTTAAACCACTGAATTCTAAATGGCTTTAAGATAAAGTGGCAAAGTGCATTTCTTGACATGAAAAGAAGTACACAGTATTTTTCCATGTAAAAATCAGATTTTGAAACACCATATATAGAATGGCCCTATTTTTTTTTTTTAATAAACTCAGTACTACATAAAGGGAAAAACCTGAGAGTGTATAAAAAGATATTAAGAATGGCCCATAGTTGTCTCTGCAAGACATCAGGTGATTTATATTTCTCTCAGCCTATCCTTACATTCTGGTTTTTCTGCAATGAGCACACGCTCCTTATATAAGATGAGTCATTAATTGAAAAACAAAGAACTCCTGCCTAAAATCCAGCTCCTCTTCATTTCCCTTCTGCTTTTTGCTTCACTGATAGTGCACCCCCAGGCAAATGGTCTGGGTAAGAACTGAGCATAGCACATCATTTCCACAGCCTAGTCCACAGTTCTTTTTGTTCTGTTTTCTAGATATACTAGAGTGAACTTAAACAACTTAAATATGCCGTTGTTGAGAAGGAGTCCCATGCAGAGGGTGGCTAGGCTTTTTGTGAGATGCTACCATCGTAGTTTAGAGTCTATCCCACTTCTCCATTACTCAAGATATGCTACTACTGGACAAAACTGACTATTCCGTTTGTTACAACAGTAATCAATTCCCCCAAAAAGTCATTCAGAACAAGTTTTGAGCCAGCTTTCCATCACTTTTGAATCTCTGATAGTATTATAGGCAATTTAATGTAAACCTTTAAAGATTTTTTTAAATTATTAGAGTAAACATATCTAACATCCTTCTTAAATGCATAGGAGCACACCATAAGTAGGAAGAGTGCATTTTCTATCTGATAGAATCTAATCACATATTTTCCTAGACAACTCAGACAACATGCTACTGGTAACCCTAAGTATCTTAATACTCAGAAGGACTAGACCCTGGGACAGGAGAGTCAGGTTTTTCTGACAAATCTTGCCTGCCTAACTTTGCTTCTGGCCCTTTAGTTCAACGTGGTTTTTATTTTCTGGTCTTCTAAAAAGTAAGCAAATAAATACATCCACAACAGTGTTAAAGTGATCAGTAAAATACATTTGTCTGCCCTCCCCCCTACGTGGGACCCAACTCTCAGGGGTGTAAATCTCCCTGGCAATGCAGAATATGACTCCCGGGGATGAATCTGGACCCGGCATCATGGGATTGAGAGTATCTTCTTGACCAAAAGGGGGATGCAAAATGAGACGAAATAGTTTCAGTGGCTGAGAGATTTCAAATGGAGTCGAGAGGTCACTCTGGTGGACATTCTTATGCACTATACAGATAACACCTCCTAGGTTTTAATGTATTGGAATAGTTAGAAGTAAATACCTGAAACTATCAAACTCCAACCCAGCAATCTGGACTCCTGAAGACAATTATATAATAATGTAGATTACAAGGGGTGACAGTGTGATTGTGAAGACCTTGTGGATCACACCCCCTTTATCTAGTGTATAGATGAGTAGAAAAATGGGGATAAAAACTAAAGGACAAATGGAGCGGGATGGGGGGGATGATTTGGGTGTTCTTTTTTCACTTTTATTTTTTACTCTTGTTCTGGTTCTTTCTGATGTAAGGAAAATGTTCAGAGATAGATTGTGGTGATGAATGAATAACTATGTTACCATACTGTGGACAACTGATTGTATACCATGGATGATTGTATGGTGTGTGAATGTATTTCAATAAAACTGAATTTAATTAAAAAAAAAAAGTATTGCTTGGGGATATGTTGGAAACAATGTAGTTGTTTTAGTTTGTTTTTTTTTTTTAATTCCTTCATTTTGGTTTTGTTTGAAATTTTGTTTTTTTATTGTTTGTTTTTTAATTTTTGATAAAGTTAAAAAAACAATGAGTGTTAAAAAAAGTAAATGAACAATGAGGGGAGGAGGAGAATGGAATGTTTTGGATGTTCTTTTTTACTTTAATTTTTATTTCATTTTTTGGAGTAATGAACATGTTCAAAGATTGATAGTGGTAATGAATGCACAACTATATGATGATACTGTAACATCTGATTGTACACTTTGGAGGATTGGATATTATGTGAATATATCTCAATAAAATTGCATTTAAAAAAATACATTTGTGTGTTCTTATTGAGGAGGCAAAGAACATACAGTATAGGAGGAATGTGTAAGGAGGTGTAAATGTCTAGGACGTACTTCCCCAAAATGTTGCCTGTGCTTGTAAAGTGAAGTGGTTTGGAAATAGGTTCTACCCTCTACCACTGACCCTTGGCTCCCATATGTCTTCCTCTCTGCCTACCTTCTCAAAACACTCCCTCAGAACCCTTTTACTCAACCTAAAAATAGCTCCCAGATGTCTTGCTACCTCATTCTGTAGCCTCTCTCCCCTTTACTGAGATCCTACGATCAGGAAAGATAACAGGAAGGGTTTAACGACATGATCTTTTTTGGTTCAAAATAAGTTCATTGCATAGCAAGACCTTCCTTTGTCTCCATGCGAATAGTTCAGAAACATAGATAAGTGTTTTCTGTAACTTTACTTATAAATAACATTTGGAAATAGTAGGTTTATCGTTTAAATTTAGATGCTATATGTATCTAATTTTAGATGGAGCTATCTTATATATTGAATTAATAACTGACAAACATGCCACATCAAGTCATTTGCTAAATGTCTCAACTGAATTCTCTGCTTACATTCCCAGCAAGTGTCTCGTGTTTTCCCACATCCTGTGATTAATAACTATCACTGAATTCCCTCGCAATGTGGTGGGTAAGTGATTTAACCCTGGCCTTCCATCTTAGGAATGAAAACTCTGGTAAAAACAAGAGCCTTTGCATCCTATGTCTCGATGAACTGACTTGTGTTTTGAATTGGCCACAAAGTTTCAAAAGAAGAGTTTATTAACAAGAAAATAGATATTTATGGCAATTCCTGTCCTCTCCTCATGAGTCACTTTGGGTAAAGTTTGTGATTTTGTTTTTGGTGTTGCTAAATATTCCCTACATGTGGCCAATCTCGGAATAAAAATATTTCCAAAGAAGAAGCAGTGGGGCCTGACTAAATTCATAATCAAGGCTTCCCTCTTCAAGAAAGAATCTGGTCGAAGAACCTCCCTCCTCATTAGTCTCTTTTGTCAACATTTTCAAGCATAGAAACAGCCTTAGAAAGATCCAAAGTACATGACTTTGGGAATGGAATGAAGCTGTAAAAAACATGTTTTTATAAGGACAAGAATTCAGCAAGTTGGTCTTCATTGCCTACCACATGGAACGGCCCCAGGAGACTTGGTATATACATTGGCACAGCAGCTGATGAGGAAGCATCATCCCTGTATTAATGGGGTTAACATTGACTTTCTTTCAAGTGACATAAAAGTAAAAAAAAAAAAAAAAGTTCTTTGTACTGTTACAATTAGATCAACCAAACACTAGTTGGTCAAAATTAAAACAGAAAGCTGGGTAGCAGTGGAAGTCACAAATAGTTTCCTGTGAACTTGGATGTCTTGAGCAAAGCAGAGATGTTTGCATAATCTTTTCTGAAGCAACAACATTCCACATGCATATTTCTCTTTAAAAAGAAACTTGATGCTCAGTTGTATTCTGGGTTCAAGGCCTGAATAAAAAGAATCTCAAGTCCAAAATCCCGTTCTAAAAACTGAGGTGCAGAGAAGGTCATTAGCTTTTTGACTTCTTTTTAAAATCATTTATTGATGACTAAAAGTCACAAATCAACTCACAATTCAGAATTCTGTTGATTCAAAGCACAAACTTACTTAAATCTCTGAGCTTGAACTTTTTAGCTATTAGCCTAATTTTTTCTCCAAAACCCTTTGGAATGTTTGAAGTTTCTACAAATAAGATAAACCACTCACTATATACAATACTCAACAGGGGAGAAGGTTAAACGCAAATAATAACCTGCTTCTATGATTTTTCTCAAGGCCTAGAAATAAAAATGTTATATGTGGCCTTCCACTTTTGTGGCATTTTTCCAACATAAAAGTCTCAAAGTGTATATGATATGATAGAAAGAAAGAAAGAAAGAAAGGAAGGAAGGAAGGAAGGAAGGAAGGAAGGAAGATGGGGGAGAGAGGGAGGAAGGAAGAAGGAAGGAGGAAAGGAAGGAAGGAAGGAAGGAAGGGAGAAAGGAAGAAAGAAAGAAAGGAAGAAAGAACCTAGAGAACCAAACCTAAAAAAAAGATAAATCCAAATCTCTGAATTATACTTATTTTGAACTTCTAACTTTCCCATGAGTTGTATGAAGACAGCATTTAATAGAGCTGTATTTTTATGATGAAAATTACCTTGCTCTCTACATTGAGCTAACAGGAGATGTGCCATAAAAATGGAATTATATCATATGCTGTTTATAGTTTTATGAATTCAACTCTGTGGTTGGTATAACTCTACTAGCCTGGCAAATAATTTTTTTAAAATGCTACACAATAATTTTATCATACATACTCTTTATGATACATTGTACATTCTCTAGACTATTACATATTAATATAAACATATCACTGCATAGAATTGTACACACAAATCTAAAATTCTATAGACTCCCAATAATCTAATGTAGAAATGGTAGAAGAAAATAAACAAATTCTTAAGTCTCAACCTTATTTGGAAATAATGATAATCACCATAACAATAATTATTATATAATAATAATAGTCCACAATGTTAGAGTAAGGGGTGAGGTAGTCAACCAACTAACCAAGCTGCCACTTTTTAAGAGAAATTAACCATCCCTGGAATAAGTTGTAATATGATACCTGTTAACTCACGTTTACATGTGAAACTTCTTTGTAGTTGCTAAAAAGAAAACTGATTTGAGTAGAAATTAAAAAAAAAAAAATCTAAATCTTTGCTGATGCCAGCCTCTCTCTTTTGAGACATAAATTGCACAGTACAACTGCTTGCTCTGCCACTGACTCTAAAGCCAGCCAGCAGAGTTTAACTAACAGACTAAAACTAATAAAATATGGATAAGGCTCTTTATCAGAAGCAAATAATCTATTCAATTATCTGAAGTTTAAACCATTCACTATACCTCCCAAGGAGTTTCGGTTTGGAAAATATCACACACACATACACACATACACACACACACCAGGAAGAGGGAAAAATTATTTAAGAGGGAAATGTTCTGCTGAATTTTTTAGGACAATGACTTCAGATGGAAATGAATTAGTAAGTAAATCTGTTTCAGCTCCTCCTTTTTCTATAAAAGCTATTGTTACAGAAAATACAATAGAAGAACATCTAATTTCTGTTCTGTCCAATATATACCTTTAAGTTTCTGAAACTGAAGGCCAAGTCAGGGCTAAAACAGCACTTGTCCATGTATAACTGAAATTCCAGTCTGTACTGATAAACAAGATTTGACCAATATTGCTAACATTAATTACAATGGTCTGCTAATTGGCTTCCTGCCCTTAACTGGGCATTTTATAATCATTTTGTAACATGCAGGATGCGTACAAGAATGAACAATGTGCTTATTATCTTTGAGATTCTGATAACTGCTATTTTTCTACTACAGAATTTTATAGAAAAACTACTAATGGAAAATTTGACTTGTGAACTTAGAGTGTGACATTAAGAATCCCAAATTTCTTGGGATTGTCCATGTCAAATGATGAAAGTCCAAATACTTGGACCTAATTATATTTTGGCAATGCTTCTAAGCAAAAACTAGAAAATCGTAAAGTATAAAATATTTGCCAAACTGAAACCAAAACATAATAATAAATTAACACATAGCTTGAGATGGACTCAGCAACTATATCCACTAGGTAATCACTATCATGGTGTGTATAAGCAACTAATTGTATCAATATTAAATAACTGAAAATTCTAACTGCATCAAAATGTTATGTTTGGTGCAGTAATATATACCTTATTAAAACATACAGGGAAATGATGAAATTTTATTTTTGAATGTCAGTTTCTCTGTCTTCCTGTTAAATAAATATGGAATAGAAATCAAACATGGCCCAGCAATATACTATTAAGCCAATCAATTGTGCTAAATAGTGTGTTAATTGCCTTGTCATATTACCTCATTTAATCTTTCCAATAACCTTGTCAAGTAAATATTTTATTATCCTCCCTTTACATATGTCATATGATGAAACTAAGGTTCAGAAAGGTTATGTAATTAGCAGAAAGTTACTTAGCAAGCAACTCAGCCAAAATTCAAACCTAGCAGTGTCAACTTGAAAGCCAGTGCTGGTAACTCTATCTTAAGACAACTTGAGCTCTGCTCACCAAGATCCTACTGTGTGGAGATGCTCAGTCTGTCTAAGAGCTCCAGATATGCACAACTTTGTATCCTGGTTTTCCTCTTTTTCCTTTATCTCCTGTGGGGTAATTTTTGGCTTTTATTTTGTGTTCAATGAGCAAACTTGTCCAAGTACTCAGGAACTACATGGGGATACAATATAAAACAATTTTCAGTCAATAAAACAAAATAGGAAGTTGATTAGAATTCAACCTCTAGTGTGTGAGAACTGGGCATGAATAAGGAAACCCACCATGCCTACTGCCAATGTTAACACCAGTTTCAGTGTTCACAAATCAAAGATGGCCACTGTCACGTCACAGTAACCAATTAAAGTTTTGGGCTATTTGGTTGCATGGCCAAACCAATTTGCATAAAATAAGTTTTATGTCTTGTATATTGTCCTAGACCTTTTAAATGTGTTTGGTTGCCTTTCCAGAATGCCCCTGTCACAGAAATTTTAAAAACTAGATTAAAAATAAAAGGCAGGCTCCAAAGACATAACAAATGAACAGTACAGGGAACATAGTGAAAATGTATATTTACTCTGAACTCATTTTCAAATTTCTGCCCTTTGCATTAGAAGTAAAAAAAAGAGAACAAAGGGCTGTTTGGTGACTAAGTGCTAAAATCTTCTATTATAAATTTCATGGGCTCCAACTGATTTTTAGCAGACTTGACTTGTCCTGTGAAAACATGCAGAAAGCATCACCATAATTGCACTACAAGAACTTTTTAGAAATTCATGTCTCCAAGTTATGCTGCCATTCCAGTGACAAGGACACATCCAGGCCTTCCACAGTACGAATATGGTGGAACATTCTAGGGATTGTCAAAGTAGAATTGTTAAACAATTCCGAGACGTGGGAGAGGGCAAAGTGCTTATTTTTAACTTGGTATCTACAAACATATTCTGCAGCACGTAGAGATTTCAGATCCTTTTTGGAGGGATTCTGAGGATCAGGGTCAGAGTGGGAGCAGGGTTAGGAAAGTTTAAGCAGGAGGTGTATGTACAGACTGTGTCTTTGGATGCATAAAAAAAAAAGGAGGCTGCCTATTTGGCTATTGGAATAAAACTAAAGATGAAATAGGATAAATCTCTCATAAAAGAGATAGAATCAGTGAATTATAACTCAAACCCTTGTGTATGCATGAGCGTGCACTTCTCTGCTGTTGAACAAATGACCAACTCCAGATCCGGGCGTAACCCTGCCACTGTTTTTACTTGGGTTAGTTGCTACAAAATGAAAGACTTTCTATAAAGAAATACTTATGCAACACAGAAAAAGATATGCAGAGAACACTATGTGCTAGTTAACTCGCTGCCTGATTAATGCACTTGGGAGGGAGAAGCAAAACTAACATTCAATTCAATTACTGGCGGCTTTTATGATCAGGAAGGCAATTCCAGTTATCTCTCACTTAGATATAATTTTCAGTTAAATCCTAATAGACATAACTCTTCACAAGAAAGCACTGCTTGGATGCAGTCCAAAGCAGAAAATGTGTGTTAATGGTCTTTAATGAGACTAAGCAATTTATTTTTGGCCTTTTGTCAGATTTCTGGCTAATCCAAAATCATGAAGATTCCTTGTTAAGTTCAAATATTGCCTCTGGTTGCTTGGGCCTCCAAGGGTACGTGAACCTCAGAGTTTACACAAAGCTGCAGGAAAAATATGGCACATCTTTTTGGACAGTCAATTTAATTTTTAAAAAACATATAAGTAAACGTAAAAGCATTATTTTACATTAAAAGAAACTGATTGGCATTTTCTCACTAATTTATTTATGTTTATTAGCAAGGTATCTTTAGAGTTATTTTGAGCTGGGCTAGATCATTTCAGTGTATACCTAGAGACCCTGGGATTTTCATTCTCTCTCTCTCTGCTTAGGAACATTTCAGTGGGAAAGTTCGAGAAACTGGTGATTAGTTACACTAGGATCAATGTAAACTAAATTTTAGTGAAAAACACCCATACTATTGAAAACCTTAAACAGCAGACCATTCATTTGTATTAACCATAGATATTTAAACAAATCAACTCAATGTTTCTTCGTCTCTGAGTTATTGCTATTGACTAGCCAGGGGATCAATCCTATCACATTTTAACTTCTCCAAGATCACATTACATCTTAAAATCAAAGTCATAACAAAAGATAGTGTCATATTTAATTGGCAGTGTTCTAATCTTTTTTTCACCTAAAATAATGATGGTGCTTACCATCAGTGGTGTATGAGCTAATAAAATATATTTATAAAGTAATTCCATAATCCCACTATATTATGGGGTTAATGTAACCAAGCCTATCCTTTAAAATCCAGTCACTTGTAACCTATATTGAATCACAATATACATTGTGGCCAAAGTATACCATAAATAGCAAATTCTGGATGCCAATTATATTGCATGTCCATTATCCTATTTTTATAATAAATGAATGAAGTGAATGAATGTATGAATGAATCAGTGAATAAATAAATAAATAAATGTGCGTTGTGGTATAATGGAGCTCTCTATACACACTGAAACATAAAATTTGTTAGCTACCATTCTATTTTCAAAACAAGTCAGTAAGTGTATTATTTATATTGATTTTTATTGAAGAACACAGCAAATACATGCAGGGAGAGACAGCTTAAGAAACAAACCACAAGTTAAAACACTTATGTGGTCAACATTTTATTCATTAACTCATAATGACCACAAGTGCTTTGTCTTGGACTATAAACCTGCAGGAAGAAAGGCTGTGCAGACTATGTCTGGTCTACTTTCTTGGAGGTCAGGATAAATAGCAGTTCATTATCACCTAATTGAAAAATAATCACACTTTTAGATAGCAGTGACAATGACCTTGATAATGGCAATATGAAGAGAAAAAGGAGATGGAGAAAAAAGCTGAAGGCCACAACAGAAATTTGTTCTATTAGGACTTCTCTCTGCCATCTCCTAACAGCACAGATTGGCTGTAGGTGGCGTGAACATGATTTAAGCCTCCCATGGAAATGCCAATATGGACAAGATAATTTGGTTCAGCCACATAGAAAATACGGGGGTCATAGTGTTAGTGTGAAACATACAGACTCACAGAGTTTTTAGAGCAGACAAGCACAGGGGCCATTAGGAAGGGGTGAGTTCTCTACAGATGAGGTTGCTGACCCACATTCCCCATCTCACAGATGATCCTCAGGCTTGCACAGCTGGGGTTACATAGATGAAGGAATACAATGTGACTCAGTTTGGGAAAGTCATTTAGTAATAGAGGGTTTATGAATCACAAACCAGAGCACACACAAAAATGCTCTTGTTCCTGTTCAACTATACATCTAATATAAACCCAGTACAAATTAAAAGCTTTTAAAGATTTAATTTTTGCAATCTGTAAACTAATAGCAAGCATAAAACAACCAACTAACCAAACAAACAAATAAAACAAAAAAAGCAGGAAGGAAATCATAAATTGAGTGCTGAAAATAAACTGAAGTTAAGCTGATTTTCCCTTCCAGCCCTTTACACTCATAAAAGATTTCCATTTCTGCTCCTGTGGTAGACAGGCTTCTAAACGGCCCCCAATGTTCCCCGCCTCCTAGAATGTGTGCCCTTGTGCAATCCCCTCCTCTTGAGCCTGGGCTGAATCTAGTAACTTGCTTCTGATCAAAGTGGACAGAAATGTTATTCATGTGATCAGACTACAAAAGACTGTGACTTCCATCTTGCTGGCAGACTCTTTCAATTGTTTTTCCGGTGCACATGCCTTGAAGGCTGTTCACTGGCCTGAGAGACACTGAATCCAAGTGAGCTTGGAAATAGATCTTTCTCCAGTCCAGCATTCAGATGAGACTTCAGCCCTTGATTGCAGCTTCACAAGAGAGCTTGAAGCAGAGGACCCATCTAAGTTGTGTCCAGATTCCTGACCCACAGAAACCATTAGGTAATAAATGTGTGCTGTTTTAAGCCTCTAAATTCTAGGATAATCTGTTAGGGAGCATAGATAACTAATACAGTCTGCAAATGTATTTCTGATAGTTAAAATATATTCTAGTTCATCTATGATTAACAGAATTGTACCAACTAATTTTTAATAATAATGCCACTGTCTGCTAATTATTGGAAGGTGTGCCGGTTTGAATGTATTATGTCCCCCAGAAAAAGCCATATTCTTTGGTGCAATCTTGTGGGGCAGACAGAATAGTGGGGATTAAGTTGGAATGTTTGGATTAGGTGGTTTGCATGGAGATGTGCCCCACCCAGCTGTGGGAGGTGACTCTGGTGGGATACTCCCATGGAGGTGTGGCCCCACCCATTCGGGGTGGGCCTTGATCAGTGGAGCCATATAAAACATGCTGACTCAAAGAGACTGCACGCAGTGCAGCTGTGAGTGATGTTATTTGAAGAGAAGCAAGCTTGCTAGAGAGGAATGTCCTGGGAGAAGCCATTTTGAAACCAGAACTTTGGAGCAGACACCAGCCATGTGCCTTCCCAGCTAACAGAGGTTTTCTGGACGCTATTTGCCATCCTCCAGTGAAGGTACCCGATTACTGATGTGTTACCTTGGACACTTTATGGCCTTAAGACTGTAACTGTGTAGCCAAATAAACCCCCTTTTTATAAAAGCCAATCCATCTCTGGTGTTTTGCATTCTGCAGCATTAGCAAACTAGAACAGAAGGCAATACCTTTGTCATTATGTGTCATTAGCTTTTATTTTTAATGAAAATCAATGACCACAGAGCAAATTTTGCCATCTGTTTTGAATAAACCAACTTTTACAGATAAGATGACATGTTTAAAATAGACCCTAGGTATAGCTAGACTCTTTTTACATTTCTTCAACATGCATCTTCCCTGAAAAGTAAACTCTTCAAATATTACATGAGGCATGCTGAAAGTGGAGTGAATTCCTCAAATTTGAGAACAAATTACAAGGTATTCATGAGAGAATTTTACCTACTGAATTCACACACATGGGCCATGTGTACAGTCTGTGTGTACCCACTCCCCAGTAGGTTTTGTCAATTCGTTTAGAGTCAAACTCAAGTGATAAAGAGAATCACAACAATGGGTTGTGTGCATGAAGCATTAATAGTAAAATCTGAGGAACACAGAGCAAGTGCTTGTTACATGATGGGGTAAAACCACAATCCCTACAATTTCCCTTACATTAACACAGAGAAAGACATAGGGAATAGCAGTACTAATGGGGACCATTTATTGAGATTTGAGTTTTGTTTTGCTGGTAAATTTTTGTAGTGTCTATCTATAGTGTGTCATAAGTGCTATAGACAAGAATGAACAAAAGTCTCTAATTCCTAGGACTCATTTTAAGGGAAATGAAGTAACTGATTATTTTGTACTCTCAACGTCTAATATAACTCTTTTTCATCGTGTTAATTTTAAATTATTTGCGTGACCACTTGATTAATATCCGTCTTCTTCATTGAACTTTAAGTCCCTTGAGGGTAAGAATCATATCTGGTTTTGCTCACCTTTGTCCCAGTGTTTTAGTATAATGCTTGGCACACATGGTAGATTATCAATATTTATTGAATGAATAAACCAATGAATACAACCTTAAAGGAGTAAAATTTGATTAACTGCAGGCTGTATAAACAATTTATACAAACTCCAAGAGACTTTGTTATCTAGAAAGTATGTCTTTGCTGAAAAGGCAAAGCCGTTCTCACACTGTTAGGGAACAATACCATTAATTATATCATTTCTGAAAACTAAGAAGAGCAATAGACAGAGCCCACAAATCATCCTTCAATTGGCCAACGTCTAGAATGTTTTTCCGTCACTAATTTATGCAATTTTATCACCGCAATCTATTTTTTTTGTAAAGCCAACCCAGAATTCTAGCTTTTCAAATTGTACTTCATAATCTCCTAGTTAATACACAACAGGTTTGCCATGCTTTACCAAGCAATGAGATTTGACGCGAGGCAGTATGGGTACCACCACCACACCACATCTTAAAAATACCTTTCTATGAGGCATACAAAAGGATAATGTGACACAGATTTTGCTGACTTGTTTGAGTGTTGCCTTTAACCACTCTCTGTAGGCTAAAATGAGCAGGGAATATCCCACAGTTGATCTGTGTACAATCTGTAATGCTCATCACAACTGTTACAGAAGAGTTGAAACCATATGCATATTCACAAATCAGAATAGTTTACAGATCTTATGTAATACAACAAAATGTTTGGGGATAGCTCATTTTACAGTAAATATTTCAACAAACTCAAAAGTTCTGATTTCTTGTTCTGGTACAACTTGTAGCCTTTTCAATGACAGAAAAGGAAATTAATATGCTTTTTGGAGGAAAAATTATATCCTAAGCTTTCTTACTCAATTTATAAGCCTATAGCCTCAAGGGACTGGAAGAAAGTAATTTATAGAGGCTGTAATGTTATGTTAAGTATGTGCTCTTAGCAAATTGATTAATATTTTCTTTCATTTGCATTACTGCAGGAGGATAACAAAATACATGAAGCTGTACCATAATGCATCCTCAGTGACCTGGCAAATTCATTTTACATGCTCATGGAAGACTTTGTTTTTCAAAAGTATAAATCTTTTTTGTATCTGAGTATTACGTCAAACATAAGCATTAGGAAGTGGTCCAGGTTTGTGAGGCAGGTAGGAAAAGCCTTCTTTCTCCTATTTCAGGAAGCTTTTAAGGGGTTCTTCAGATCTGAGCAGCTGGAATCTATTCTTTTGCTGATCTTTTTCTTTCAAATAACTCTCTGCAAGAAACAAGCACTGCCCAGCAGAGCCTGAGGCAGATTCTCATCAGAAGAATTATTCATGTTACAACAGAATTAGATGATATGTGTTCTTAATGGCTCTAGAAATTCATTGCATAACATAATCATGCTTGACCTAGGGCAGTAAACATTTTCACTGGAATATATTTACTTGCTTATTACTTATTTAATTACCTGAAGTCCATACTTTATTCAGATTTCCTTAGTTTTTACTAAAGTCCCTGTGCTGGTTTGGATGTATTATGTTCCCCAAAACTCCATTATCTTTGATGCAGTCTTGTGTGGGCAGGAAACGTATTGATGTTGATTGGATTGGAGACTTTTGATTGGATGTTTCCATGGAGCTGTGATCACTCAACTGTGGGCAAGAGCTTTCAATGGATAATTTCCGTGGAGGTGTGGCTCCGCCCATTCAGTACGGGCCTTGATTAGTTTACTGGAGCACTATATAAGCTCAGACAGAAGGAGCGAGCTTGCTACAGCCAAGAGTGACACTCTGAAGAATGCCCAGGAGCTGAGAGAGGAGCTGCAGATGAGAGACAGTTTGAAGATGGCCATTGAAAGCATACTCTTGCTCCAGAGAAACAAGAGGACAAACACCCCAAGAGCAACTGAGAGTGACATTTTGAAGAGGAGCTGAGGCCTAGACAGGAACATCCTGGGAGAAAGCCATTTTGAAACCAGAACTTGGAGCAGACACCAGCCACATGCCTTCCCAGCTAACAGAGGTTTTCCAGATGCCATTGGCCATCCTCCAGTGAAGGTACCCGATTGTTGATGTGTTACCTTGGACATTTTATGGCCTTAAGACTGTAACTGTGTAACCAAATAAACCCCCTTTATAAAAGCCAATCCATTTCTGGTGTTTTGCATCCTGGCAGTATTAGCAAACCAGAACAGTCCCTTTTCTGTTCCCAGAACCCAGCTAAGATACTACATTACATTTAGTCACCCTGTCTCCTTAGGCTTCTTTTGGCTATGATGGTTTTTCACACTTTCCATTTTACGTGGCCTTGGCAGTTTTGAAGAGCACTGTCAGGTATGTTGTAAAATGTCCCTCAACTGGGATTTGTCTGATATTTTTCTCATGATTAGACTGGGATTATGAATTCTGGAGGAAAAGTGCAGCAGAAAAGTGCCATTCTCATTATATCACATCAAGGGTACATAACCATCAACATGACTTATCCTTGTTTTGTTAACCATCAGCATCTGGCTGAGGCTGTGTTTGTCAGGTTTCTCCACTGTAAAGTTCCTCTTTTTCCCCCTTTTCCATGCTGTACTCTTTGGAAGGAAGCCACTATGCACAGCCCACATGTAAGGAGAGGAGAGTTATGCTCCACCTTCTTGAGGGCAGAATATCTACATTAATTGTTTGGAATTCTTCTGCATGGAAGATTTATGCACTAGTATATGAACAAGGGATCTTAAATCAATCCTCACCTGATTACCAACAAGCCAGGTAGCCCTACGAAAGTCATGTAGCTTTTCTGGGTCTGTAAAGTGAATGTTTAAAGAAATAGTTGTAATTTGTTAAACATATTCTATGTGCCAGGTTTTGTTATTAGGTGCTTAATGAATCTTGTCTCATTTAGTTACCATAACAATCTTATGAGGAAGGTATTAACAACCCCATTTCATAGATGCAGATATCTGAAGCTCAGAGAAGTAGAGTAGCCTGCACAATTCACACCTATAATCAATCACATGCTGAAAATAAAACCATATATGTGCACATATACACATTCACACACACATATATGGGCATTATGCATTTTGAAATTACACCTCCCATATTTAATGAAGGCAACAAGCACAACAAAGATTGACTTTTTTTGTCAAAGGAAGGTTTGACAAGTTGGAGATGTTTAATTTTACCCTATTCATTCCTCATAATTAATAATGTAAATGGCTTCCCTATCACCACTACCCCTGCCACTGGTCATCACCTGGTTTGAGGTCACCAATTTTCCAAGGGTTCCGGTCAATTGAGGCAATAAGACTCCATGACATAAAATCATGTGAATGCAAGAGGAATGTGTGTTTTTAAGAGGATGTGACTCCCAGTGAGCATAGTTTATTTCTAACCATAATGTGCATGTGCTTAAATATGCACCTGTTCCATGTTACAAGATCATTATTCTTGCACAGCAAACATGGAATTTCTATATTTTTACAGAGCCAGATTTCTATTCAGTTTATCTGAAACTTGCAGAACTACCATGGCATGCCTATTCCTAATATTAACCAGGAATCTATTTGTGGTATATCAAAGCTACAAAATGCAATATAAGGCACGATCTACTTCATAAATGCTGAAGAGCAGTTCACAGTTTATTATTACAAAATGCACATGCTACAAATGTGTAATGACCCTATGAGAAAACACAAGGTCCAACCAGGCCATTTAAAAAAATAAATGCCACATGACCCATATTAGGTCAGCAAATACCAATTAGTATACATTAATGCTTCTCTGAACAGAAAGGGTTCTTGGTATTGAAACTATTCTGAAATTGTTAATGACTTTATTTTCAAAATGGAAACATAGAGCTTTATTTATACTGTGGGATTCACTCAATCTTCAAGGCTCAAACAGACCTACAGGAATCAAATCATTCTTTTATGTAGTATATATAGAATAGTGCAATGTTTATCTTGCCTTATAGTACAAATGCATATTATTGAGTGGTTGGAAGCTACTTAATAACCTTAGACAATAATATTAGACTTAAGTAAATGGACTCAATTCCCTAACACATTCTGTTCTATATAACCAGCAAATGCATGGAACACATGAAGGAATGGAAGACAGAATAAAGCTCGTTACTTCTATGCAAATTAAGGAATTTTCAAGTACCGCAGGATTGTCCTTTCCTCATCTCACTTGGGAAAATGGGGATGGAGTCAATCTCACAATGTGTAATATTGAGAATTATTCCCAAAGACATCTGAAATTGACAGCTCTACATGATATAAATACAGAGTCTTTTTCAGTCACTAGGTTTATACTTATTCACAGTAATTACTTATTATCCAATAAGGTACTCGTGTGGTATCCCCAGTTCTAAAATCTTAGTGCTATCTCTGGTAAGCACTTCTGTTTTATTTTTCTTTACCTAAACTTTTTAATGATTTTCCACTCAAAATTTAAGCTTTTACCAGATTCTCTAGCTACATTCCCCATCATTTCATCTGTTTATTTATTACCCTGTTGCTTCAGCCAAGTGTTAGAGTCATGCAGGTCAATCTCACTGCCACCCTGCTTCTGGTCATCACCCTTTCTTACTGGAACTCACGATCCAAACTCATTTTCTCACCATTGTAGTTCTTTAAATCTATGTCCTTTTACAATTTGACAATAAGTTTCTATCATCTTGTTTGTTGCCTCTCCTACCAAATTCTATAGTCTGATAGTGTGTTCCAGAACTTGTATCACACCTATTTATTCATTTGTCCACCAACTGTTCATCTGTTCATCTCTCCATCCATCCATTTATCAAATATAATATGGAGGGTGGGGCCGGGAAGAGGCAGGGAATTTTCAGTGGCATAGAATGTGTACAGTTAAGGAAGAAGAATAAATCCTGATATTGTCATAGATCTGCAAGAATTTCAAGGTGATTGGAACATAGTGGACAATGGACAAATTGTGAAACATGATACTGGAAAGGTGAGCAAGGGTCAGCTCATAAATATAAAATACAGAGTTTGGATTTCATTTGGAGAGAACTTAGATTCATTAATGTGTTTTAGCTGAGGAATAGCATGATTCGGCTTTCACTTTTGGAAAATTTCTGGCTGCCCAGTATTTTGCATTGGGTCGAATATTAAGATCCTGCTAGTAGTTTCATATATATGGTGTTATTTAATCATAATTTCCTTAATTTTCCTCCTACACTCCTGCTTGCTCTCTTTGCTGCTATCTAGCCAGAAGGAGCATTTCAGGCTATTTTTGTTGTACAAACTTAGATGCCATATTCTCCTTCTGTTTTTTATAATGCAATTTTATTGAGATAGGTTCACAAACCAGATAATCATCCAAAGCGTACAATCAGTGTTTCATGGTATCATCATATAGTTGTGCATTCATCACCACAATCAATTTTTGAACATTGTCATTATTCCAAAAAAATTAAAATACAAATAAAAATAAAAGTAAAAAAGGAAAAGCCAAGACATCCCATACCCCTTATTCCCACCCCTCATTATTTATTTATTTTTTGTCTTTGTTTTCTTACCCATCTGACCATACACTGGATAAAGGGAGTGTCAGTTGTAAGGTTTTTGCAATTACACAGTCACACCTTAAGAGTATATACTTAAACAATCATCTTCAAGAATCAAGGCTCTTGGATTACAGTTCAGCGGTTTCAGGTGTTTCCTTCCAGCTATTCCAATACACTAAAAACTTAAAAGCGATATGTATATAATGCATAAGAATAACCTCCAGAATGACCTCTCAACTCTACTTGAAATCTCTCAGCCACTGAAACTCTATTTTGTTTCATTTCTCTTCCCAATTTCGGTCAAATAAGGTTTTCTCAATCCCATAATGCCAGGGCCAGGCTCATTCCCAGAAGTCATGTCCCATGTTGCCAGGGAGATTTACACCCCTGGGAGTCAAGTCCCACATAGTGGGGGAGGGCAGTGAGTTCACCTACAGAGTTGGCTTAGAGAGAGAGGCCACATCTGAGCACAAAAGAGGTTCTCTGGGGGAGACTCTTAGGCATAATTATTAGTAGGTTTAACTTCTCCTTTGCAGGAATAGGTTTCATAAGGGCAAGCCCCAAGACTGAGGGCTTGGCCTCTTAAATTGATAGTGCCCAATGCTTGTAAGAATATCAGGAATTCCCCAGGTGGGGAAGTTTAGTATTTCCACATTTTCCCCAGTCCTTCAAAGGTGGCTTTGCAAATACTTTTTATTCTCTGCCCAGATTACTCTAGGATGTATCAGGGCATCACACTAACCTGTACAAACCACTCACTCACTATTCAAGCTTCCATGTTGTTATGGTGTTTGAATAAACTGACCATACAAGTTAAACTGGATAGTATGCTACAGAAAATATAAATTTTGCACCAAATAAAACATCTTTTCCTTTGCCCTCACATTGAAATTGAAGTTTTAAAACATCATCATTATTGTCCTTTACCCTTTAGTCTGATTTACCTTAGCCCTAACAAGATCAGCTTCATTCATATCTCTAATTGAAGACTGATCTCTTTTTAAGCTTTTTTAACAGATGCAGTATGGGGTAATGCTAACTTTCATAGCTGCAGAATTCTAGCTCTGAGTCTCAGGCGTCACAGACATACCTGAAGTTCCAATGACCAACCAGGTTATACACAAAGAGCTCAGCACCTCAGAATTTAGAAATAACCATAACAACTCAGAAATAGATAGGACTGCTATAAGAGCTTACAATCTAGGAAACTTAACAATAAGCCTTCCCCTGAAAACCTATGCTCTCAAATTCAATTCTCAGAGTTTGCACATTATATTCTCCTTCTACTTCATAGCTTACTTTTAGTCTTAAATATAGTTCTTTAAACTTAAATCTTCCTTTGAATAAAAAGAATAAAATCAGTCAAGGATTATGGACTACCCCTGGTCTGGTCTCTCAGATTCATCATCTTCAGTACTTTCAACAACAATTTTTCTACCAAAGTAGAGAAAAGGGGAAGTAAGAAATAAAACTTGATATGAAATGGATAAATGACCATCACTTGATAAAAGTAAATACTGAACTGGTCTTACAGGAAGACAGCTGGTTGGGTATTATGATGTGAAGTTCCCAAAAGAAAAATTCCTGGTCCAAAATAGTTTCCCTATGTTTCCTTTACCTGCAGATTCTTTCAACATTTCTCAGTGCCTCTTCCATACATGGCTTGTCATTAGAATCCATTTTTTTTACAATATGGAAATTTTAACATGGTCAAAGTCCTCATGGTCCCATCATCTCCACTTCACTCCTGTTTGTTTATTTTTTGTCTCAGTCTAGATATACCTGTTTTTTTAGCGAGGCTTATAGTACTTTGATTATAAAAGTGGCACATGTCCATATTCTATGATGAATACAATAGGCATAAAAATAAAATGTAAAAAACATTCTTCAATTCCACCATGAAAAAATTAATCATGGTGAATGCTTTTTGTGTGTTCCCTATCAGTAGTTTTATGCATATACTTACAAAGGCACACACAGCCGAAAAAAGGCTACAATATACATATAGTTTTGGTCAAATGAGGATAATAAAAGCATCTGTATACAGCCTTGTGAGAATCAAATAAAATATACACTAGAAGTGTCTGTCCTAGATTATGGTACATAAAAAAATGCTCAAAATATTAGCTCATTTTTAAATTATTATAATGATTCAGGTTTATGACCTATTTGTTCACTCAACATCTTGTGGGCATTTTCTCTTGTCAAAATATGTTTTTGAACATCTGTAGTTACAGGGTTCACTGAAGACATGGCCTTTCACCAGATGATCCTGGGTTGGAGTGCTGGTTCTGCCATTTGCTGATTGGAAGCTGGTTTCCTCATTCAAAGCTTGGGGACAATGCTGTTTATCTTTCAGAGATTTGTTAGGATTAGAGATCATGTGTGAAGGCACCTTGCATACTGCCTGATCCATAGTAAGTACCATATAAAAAATAGCCATTGTTCCCAATGTTCTGCTTGATAGTTGCAATGCAATGTTCACATATATTGCTTTTTCCTTCTCTTGAATTATTTCTCTGGGAATGATTCCCAGAAGTTGGATTACTAGGTCAAAGGGTTTAAAAAAATAGTTATGGTTCTTATTATTTACTTTTATGTTTTTTTCCAATAAGTTTCAACCAACATATAATGTGATAAATAAAGTATCTCATACATATTAAGAGTGTTTCTATACCTGTTTCATTCAAGTTCAGATTCTATGCTCATCAGAATCTAGGACAGATTTTATTGCAGGAATTCCAAACCACTGGGAATTGAACAGATGCTGCTAACTCACTTTACATTTGGTAGACCACCAGTCAGCCATGCTCAGTAACAGCTTTCAGAAACATCTGGATTTAAACTTAGAGTCTAAACATGAAAAGTTAAATAGTACATAGTTATAAAACAGCTTCATGCCTTGACTCTCAAAAATCTGAGTTTACTAAGATTTTTATAATTTTTAAATGATCAAACAAATCACAAACAATGCAAGAATTAAGACTCATATACAGTATACAGTGTATCATTTCAGCATTATGGACTTCTGGTCTATTTGTAGTTTAGATGGGCACAGAGGCATGTTTACAAATACTATTTTGAAGATAGAAAAAATATACTAATAGCTAGTTTACTTAACAGAGTGCAAAGAAATACACAGTCTTTGACTTACTTATACTTATTGAATTTTACTAAATACATGTAAAACTGAAACAGTTAACTTAGCAGTAGTTGGTCTAAGAATCAACACTTTTGACATTTTACCCATGTCATTAGCCTTACTGGAATGTATGCTTCTGGAAGGCAGTGTTCATGTCTAATGTATCCCCTTCTATGGCTAGCAGAGCACCAAGCACCAGAGAAAGCCTTGCATGCTTGCCTAAGTAAATGATGACTGTTCCAAGTAGTATTGCTTCCTTAATATATTACCCCAGAATTTAGTGGCTTGTAACAACCATTTTATTATGCTCTTTAAGCTCGGAGACTCCATGGGTCAGGATTTTAAACCAGGCCCAGGGAGATGGGTTATTTCCATTCCAAAATGCCTGGTGCTCTAGCTCCAAAGCTGGAGGTGACTCAATGGGTAGGGGTTGGAATCATTTGAAGGATCATTCACTCACAAGTCTAGAGCATGGGCTGGGATGACTCAAAGATGAGGACTTGCTAACCAGAACACCTACTCATGGCCTCACCATGTGGTTGACTTCCTCCCACTATGGTGGCATCAAGGTAGAAGGATTTCTTATACAGCAGCTCAGAGCAGTAAGTATCATTGTTGTAGTGAACAAGACAGAAACTTAATTGCCTCTTATGACCCAGTCAGATTCAAAGGGAGGGGAATTCTTCATGGGAGTGTGCCAAGGGAGACAAGAGGTACTATTGTGACTATCTTTGAAAAAATAATCCATGATTACCCTCTAATCCAATTTTCCATCTATTTAACTTGTACTCTCCTAAAACTTGGATAGTTTCAATATCCAAACATGGTGGGGAATTTTTTTTTGGTTATAATTAAAAACTTTCATTGTAATACTATTATATAGTTTTTCAAACTACACCTTCCTCAAAGATTCTGACACACCCCCATGAGAGGGCAGGTAGGACAGGTACATCTTCCCGATAGAAAATCACTTCATTGCCCCTGACACCTCAAATGCCCAGTAATCACAGAGAAGTATCAAGCACAAGTTAACCTCGTTTTGCATGGGGAATATTTTGTATTTGAGCAAAAGAGATATTCTCAAAATATTTGGTGAATTATTTGAAACATAAAACATTTGAAAATATGCTTATGGAGTTTATTTTATGTTTTCAGTTGCTTTTGATATCTTTTTGGCCATTATATTCAAAATTAGATCCAATGGAAGACATTTCAAAATATTAGGTTAATATATAGGGACATTTTGTGCTCAGGATAATTCATGTCCACAGTAACCTTCTCCCTGAAAACAGAATGCAAGTTTGATTTGTGAACTCAAAGTATGTAAGTACCATAATGGTCATAAATAAATAATATCTCATTCTCTTTGACACGGAGATGTCTTAGCTCCTCTGTGTATTCCATTCTCAGTTTAGGGCTTTGTTGAAGGCTGAGTGTGGGCTTTCCACTTCTATTGTCAGCGTCAGTCATTTATTTGAACCAAGGTTTCCTTAGTTCATTAGATTATCTTGATAAGAGATACTGTCAATTTCACTTTCACAAGTGTTTATTAATTTTATGTTCTTTTTTTCTACGCATGAACATAGGTTCAATGATTACTCTGATATACTAAAGAACTAAGAAAACATCAGACACATATGGGTATGTCCTTTTAAAGGCAATAAATGAGGCTACAGATGGGGCCCTAATTTATGAATGTTAAAAACATTAAACAATCTCCTCTATTGACTACATTTTATCCCTATTTAGTCTTTGGATGAAAGAAATACAACCTATTACTACAATGAAGTTTTTCTTAACAAAAAATGTAGATAAAGATAACCTAGTTTAAAGTATTATCTTTATTTATATCCTTTTACATTAGGGTAGCCTTAAATAAGCAATTCACTTATTTAAAAATTTGTAAAAATAGCAATCATTATTTACCTCTGACATTTTTGAATTATTATTATTATTTTTTTTTACCAGATCAGGAATGGTGCTAGGAGACATATCTTGTAAGGATGGCAGCCTTCTCACATGCATGGTAAATTATTCCAAATGTCAAAGAAGGTTATATATTATAGATATTATCTTCCAAAATTTTACAAGAAAGCATCATTCACTCGAATCTCTTCTCAACTACCCACCATTCAGAATGTGTTTTAATTTGTAAAGGAAAAATGAAAGAGGCAGGAACAGGGTTCAGATTCTACATCTGTCTTAAAGTAGATATGTAGACTTTTAAAATTCATTTAATTTCATTGTCCCTTAGTTTCCTTATCTATGAAATGGGTATGATAATACCTACTATCTATAAAAAAGTGTTTCATTATCTATTTGTTTGGATGATGTACTGCTTAACAAGATGGATTGTTAATACTGTGTTATTAAACCCCGTGTTGTTATTAAATACCGTGTTGTTATTAAATACCGTGTTGTTAAAACCTCTTAAGATAGGATAGTGCTTTTCAACTTGCCTTGGTGACAGAACACCAAGTATTCACTGCCCTCTTAGCAAATAAACTGATTCATTTCACAGACAAAACAAGAGCAAGTTCATTGAAGGAAATTAGATTATATTATAGGAAGGAAATCATCAAATCATTCCATAATCACATGTCCATATAAGGTACAAGCAATGTAACTAATGAGTGACCACTTCCCAGCTTCTATTAATATTTATTGCTATGTTGTCAGCTAACTCTTGAGAAAAGATGAAAAGTAACAGACAAGATACATAGAAGATGAAAAAGATGGAAGGGATGGAGAAAGAAATCCTTAAAATTGAAAAAGTTGTACTCCTTAGCTTAATATTTTCTTGTAAATTAGGTAAAAGTCCCTGTTATTCAGTATTAGCACTTAAATCCTTCGGGCCCCTTCACTGAGCAAATAGTTGCCCCAAATAGTCTGAATACCACAGCACACATTCATTCGTGTAAACATTCTAACAATATCTTTTGGGCACCTATGACATACTATGCACTGCTGGTGCCCAGAATTCAGTGGGAACTCAGGTCAAGCAACTGGATGCACCCTGAGATTTTTCGTCTTTGGAACTGTACTTTAGTCTGTCTCACGATGCAAAAGTGGGTGAAAATCATCCCTGTGCTTTGGCCTTTTTCCTCTCTGGGACTCCATGAAGAAGAACAGACAGAGAGAAGTGAGGGTGTCTGTGTCTGCTCATGTGGTCGATAATCATCAGCTATGGCAGTCACAATCCTCAAAGCCCAGGCATCCACACAGTCAGCCTCCAATATCAGAAAACAAGAGGAAAAACCAACACAACTGCCTGCAAGGAGCAGTGTTCTTGGCCTTGGACCAAAATACCAGAAACATTTTAATTAATAGGGACGATGATAAATAAAATAGGAAGTGAGATAAGAGGTCATTGCCTGAGAAAACAAGGCTTTTCTTCTCATTTTTACAACTCTCTGAATGACCCACAGAAAAAAGTGCATGCAAATAATATTTTAAGTTCCAGAATGTGCTTTGGCTTTTCCAAGTAGGGTTGCCTACAGATAAATCCAAGAGGGAGGTCACTAAATTGAATGGAAGATATTTAGAATAGGTGGCTTCCCCCAACATAAGTGATTGCAACTCTTTCTTTGTGTTTTAAGTTTTTAGACAAATAGTCCAACCCAATTAAGCCTTGTAACTTCAAGAGATGGTGCTTCTAGGCAGACAGGCTGTTTGGAGTGCAGATGTGGGATTCCAAGGTCTGATAACCCACCTGGGAGAGGGCAGAGAGAATCGGGCTATAGTGCTACGATCAGCAGCATAACCTGAATGTCACAGGCAATGTAACCATGGGATGGAGTCTTAGAGTTGGGATTGGGACAAATGGCTATCTGAAACAAAACTTCATAAAGGGGCAACTCATTTAGTATGAAAGAATTAAGTGTTTAGATGCAAAGACTATGAAAGGAATTTTTTTTTTTTTTTAATAGACTTAAGGTCTGAAGATTCGCAAGAGTAGACATGGTGAAACTTCCTGTAGCTAATCCCATAGAGTGGTTAAGAACACAGGTCATGGAGCTAGACTGCCTGGGATTGGGTGGCAGCCCTGCCATTTGCCCGCTGTGAAAGCCTGGGCAAGTAACTTTCCCTCTTTGTGCCTCAGTTTCCTCATTTGCCAAGTTGGGTAATTATAATGTTGATTACCTCTATTTGGCTTTTGAATGTATTCAGTAAATTAATACATGTAAAGTTCTTCAAAAGGACCAGAAAATTGGAAAAACTACTTAACTCATAACAATTACTGTACTCAAAACTGCTCCCAAGCAATAACTAATACTTACTGAACACTTAGAATGTGACAGAACTTATACAAAGTGAATTATGTGAATTTTGTTTACATTTAATAATAACCCTACAATGCAGATACTATTATTCCCTCAATTTTCCTTTAACAAAACTGAGGCACAGAGAAGTTAAGAAACTTGCCCAATGTCACACAGCAAATAAGGGGTTCAAATCCAGGCAGTCTGGCTTTGGGTAACACACACTTCATTACTGTGCTGTACTGTCCTTGAACTTTCCATAGGAAATAGTGGACCCAATTTATTTGCTTCCATGTCTCTCTATTTCAGTGGGTTTAGGCCTCTTAAAACCAGGGGCTATCCTGGATTCATCGCTGCCTCCCAGCACCTTACAGACTACCTTGCACACAGTACAAGTTTCATTAGATAACTGCCCAACTGGCTGGCTGCCTGTCCTTTGTTAATAATGGCAGGTGCTAAGCTTCATGACTTGTGCTCTATAGCTTAAAATCCCATGAAAGAACTTAACTTCCGCCTTTCAGGGGACAGATCTCCTGATACAGCTACAGCCCCACGGCCCCTCATCGCGCCCCCTGGCTCCAAGAAAAGGGCAGTCACTGGCCTCCCAGTTCATTCACCCTCGCCTTTGCCTATCTCCTTTCCAGCACTCCCACGTCATGACCAGTATGCAGCAGATCACATAGGACTTGACCGAAACAATAACAGAGGAGAGAAGAGAAGCAAAAAGGAGAGGCAGGCAGCAGAGAGGGCTTTGTGAGTCCTTTAGTCTTTCTGGTTCTGGGGATTGCCTCACCGCCTCTCTGCTTTTCTAGTTTTAGACTCAAAAGTGGCCAAAGTGTGGAATGGGGCAAACCTGGATTTGAGAAAAGCAGACCATTGGGAAGCCAAAAGGAAACACTGGAACTTCCATTTCTAAAATAATAAGAAAGCTAACAATAAATACTCATAAAGCCTGATGCTGGAGCCCTAACTCCATCGGTATATCAAATGACCATGTTTCCCTGTATCATTCCTCTCCTGAGAATTAAGAACAAGCTCCCCAGGACTAATGAATGGACCCTGTTGCTCTCACTCGATTGTCCTCTTTCAGCATATTGTGACAATGTCTCAGTTTACAAGTGTTTGGGAAAGCAGATTCATGGATTATTTCATCTAGATTTAGCTAAATTAACCCTCACAAATTGAGCATGCATCTTAAAAATACCAGCATTTTGCATAAGGAAATGGCAGTTTTGATGTTCCAACAATGATTAGCCAATTAGATCCAATAAGAAGTCAGCCAGTAAATGTTGAAAACGTCAAAAAGCTTACTTAAAATTCAGATACACTTTTACTCTTCTTAACTCTTTCTAGGGTATATAAGGTAGTTTGCAATATTAGGTAATCATTGCCATGCTACATGTTCCTAAATTAAAGGTAGATAAATATAAATGACCATACAAATGGATAATTTAGGAATAAGATAAATTTTACATTTTACCACCAATTAACCAAGAGTTAATTATTGTCTGTTATCTTAACAAATTTAGGCCACGTCAAATATGTGTGGGTCTTGCCATTTCGAAGGGTCTAGAACAACCTGCACTTTTATAAATGCATTGATTTTCCTAATCTGTTTTGTATATGGCAGATTTGGACATTTTTATATCAGCTGGCCAACAACTATTCAAACTTTCAAGTACTATGTCTTTTCTTGCCTGTTTTCACAGCTTTACCTACTGAATATTTGATTATTTGAAAGTTTGGTTGCAGCCATTTTGAAACTGTATTCCTTTGAACTTACAGAGTCACCCGAGTGATTCTTTGGGGTGAAGGGTAAGGGAAAATGGTCAGGGGTAGGGCCTCACCCCCCTTCTTCAACCCTCTGGGTTACATGTTAAACTTTCTCCAATTTGAAAAATAGGGAGCCATTGCTAAGAAATATTTAAAATCCATCAATTCATGTATTCAAAAATATTAAACCTGATCCATATTATTAACAGTTTTAAAATTTATTAAATATTTCATTTTTTTAGTAAATGTATTCATTTATTCAATAAATATTAAAACTATTTTTTTATTCTAGATCTGTTTTTATTTAAAAAATGAAAAACCTGGGAAATAATGAAAGGCTGGTGATATTAGAAATAAGAATACAAGTCTTACTTAACTTATGTGCAACTGAAATAAAGGTAGACCCCCAAGGCATACCGGGTGCAGCAAATCTTTAGCTTCAGTAAATACCCATTGGACTTCAATCTGATGAACTACATATTAATATTGAAGAAAAAAGTGTTAACTCACTTTACAAAGTCTTGGAACTGTATTTTCAGGTTTAGAGGTGGAGTGTAATTTTGGATTTGATAGTATTTATTGGTTCCTTAGGAATGGACACCCTCCAATAATCTTTAGGGTCTAGAATTGCAATTTAACCCATTCAACTTTCATAAATGAAACAAGAACAAAATAGAAACTGCTTAAAAACTCTGTACCTTCCCACTGAGTTATTAAATTTTAAATATGTCATCTTCCAAAATTATCAGTAGCCATTCTGCAGAAATTTATAGTAATTACCCATCTGATGCCAGTGAGTTTGATGGCATACGTGCAGTATATTACTAATGGCTCAAGATATTTCATTTCACTTGCATTTTATTAATAATTTCAGTTGTTAATTTATTTTAGACACAACATGGTGCTTATGCCAATTTGCATGCTCTTTCAATAACTGAACACGAACTTAGGAAACAAATACCAATGAAGATCTGTAATACATGACCTGTATAATCATGTAGTATAGTATAAACAAGTAACATTCATTCCACTCTACATTCTCCAATACTTGCTGCCAAGAAAAAAGATCTGCACATGACTGAATAGGTTATTCACGAATTATTAGCTACCAGAAGAGTTGTTATCTGGCTTCATATGTTTTACATCATTTTCTCTGTTAAATACTACCTTTACATTTTTTGAAGGAAGAAATTCAGATTATTTGGGCTGACAACTAAGATCAAACAAGCCTGAAAACCTCTCGCTTCTAATACCTCCATATAATAATTAGAGAAGAATATTCACATAAGCAAATAACCTCCAAATATAAAGAAAAAATAATCCATGGAGTGCTTCTTTTCATTAGAAACTTCATTAATAAGGGAGGGGACACATCTTTTGTTCACTTTGTAAGGACCATGAGGCCAGAACCGAAGCAGGTGTGTAACTTCCTAATTTCACTGCAAAAGAAAAAAGTCGAGGATGACTCAGAATGTAATTAGGGTTATGTATCTAAGCAAATACACAATGTAGCTTGTGGTATTAAAAAAGGAAAGAAAAGAAAAGAAGAAGACAAGGCCCAAGAAAAGGCTGCTCATGTTTGCACACAGAGGCAAAGCCAGCGCAGAATGAAAACAAAGCCTCCTTAATTAACAAATTACAACAGAGGGTCTGATAAAGCCCTGTATTTTGTAGCAGAGAAACTCACCTGCCGCTCCTCCCCTCTCATCATCTACACAAGTGAGAACACTTACAATGTTTAGACCCAAACCAAATGACAGAGTGGGGAATGGTTTCGCCTGAGGCTGAGCTGAAGTGCCATTTCTATGAAAACAGACACCTCTGGTGTTTTGAAAACATACTGGGTAATGCCACAGCCAACAGGATGAAACAGCAACACAAAGCAGAGGACCCTTAGCCCAGATCTGTTTATCCAGAGGCTGCTATTCAGTATTGTTCGGATGCCTTTTTCCTCCCCCTAACATTTATCTGCTTTGGGAATAATTCCCTCTTCACTTGATGATGGGCAGGGCAAAGAAAAGACACAGAATTTAATTGCCTGGGCTCCTCTAAAATGTCACTTCACAGCATGCCCAGACGCCAAGCCAAGAAATGGCTTAGTCAGGCTCTCTGCCAACTGGCATGTGCCTGAAGATTACTGGGCCTCCTGGAGCAAGATCTTTTTCCCATATGACAAACCCTACAATTTACCTTATAGTGCCCTCAATATTAATACTATATCCCTTTTGTGATATAGAGCAAGGGTCTGCTTTCTGTGAAGGGCAGGATATTAAATATTTTAGGCTCTGTGGGCCATTCAGTCTGCCACAACTCCTCAACCCTGCCACTGCCAGAGGAGAGAAGCCAGAGGCAAAATGTAGGGGAATAGGTGTCATTTTGTTCCAATAAAACTTTATTTACAAACATAGATCGTACGTAAACAAATGGTGTAGTTGTGTTCCAATACACTTTATTACAAACACAGGTGGCCAGCAGGATTTGGCTCGCAGATCCTAGTTCGTGGACCCTGAGAAACTAAAACAAAATTCTCCTATTACATAGTCAGCAGGATAATGCATGGAATATAGTTGATTCTCATTTCATACATATATTTAATTACAGTCCAAAACTACCCATTGAATTCCTGTAAGCAAACTTTAGCATATGAAAGCAGTTCCAAGGTCCCCTAACTTGCATTATTTTAGACCTAGCACCACACACCTGGGCACCTGATGTTTTTGGCTTTTGATAACGCTGATGATACCAGAGATATTTGTTCCCACACAATAAACATTTTCAGAGATACAGATATGGATAAGATGCTCACTGAACCCAAGGACTCACAGTCTAGGTAGGAAAACGGGCCTAGGGACAGATAATTAAAACAATAACCACAGGAGCATGGATGTGCAGGGCTAACATGATATATGCAATGTTCTATGATAATACTGGAGAACTCAGCCTGGGAGGGGAGACAGAGCAGGGGTCGGTTTCCCAGAGACAATGGCAACAAAGCCGACCCTTCAAGAATAATCAGGAGGGTGGAATGGAGTGACTAGAAGCTTTTGGGTTCCTAGATCATTGGCTAAATACAATTTAAATAACTAATAACCATCTACTCTGTAACTAATATCATTTTAGGCAGTCTTAGGACAAAAATAATTTTATGATGTGTTCGTTGCCTACGTGACAACTTACAGTCTATTTGGGAAAGTTAAAGGGTATCTCAAAAAAAAATGTTAATAGCAGACAGTAAAGGGCAGATTTCAATACATAGACAATACATTCATTTGTTCATTCAACAAATATTTATTGTGTGTCTGCTATGGACCATTTACTCTTCTTGACCTGGAGATACGGCAGTGGACATACTGGCAAGGTCACTAGCATCATGGAGGTTGCATTCTAGTGGATGTTAACATGGGTTAATATGCATAATACGGGTTAAAAAAACATCATCGCCATCAATGTGTTTCAGGTAATAGCATCCCGAATGTTAACTCTCTGAAACCAAAAGTACAGTAGAAAAGTAGGGGATGTTGTAGGTCAGATAATGCTGTCAATAGAAACACTTAGCCAAGCATCCCAGGAAACCCTTTTCTTTTTTAATATTCTGGATGGCAATTCATTACTACATTTTCCACTAATAATCATCACTCCATCGATTTTAGTTAGCGTAAAATATTTATAGTAGATATATCCTTGTTGTCTGTTGCAAGTCGTCTTGACACGATTTACTTGTATTTTCAACAAAAAAGCCATCATTTGGCAAAGGCAAAACAGATCATTTAAGGATCTGTCAAGTTCTATAGCATAATATATTTTAAATCTGAATATTTTCAATATACATCTTTTTTAATATTTGAGATTTGGGAGAAAGAAAATATTAGTTCACGAAGCACCGAGCACAGGACATGTGCTACACATTATTGAAATACACCCCTCTGTCATAGAAAGGTAGGGAAGGAACATAAGAAAGTGGGAAAGACACAAAAGCCATTTGCATGGATTGTTACTACCCAAGATCTGGTCACTTTTGGATTATGAAAAAAATTGTATTATGAAAAGAGCTAAAATTATATGATAGACCAGAGTCAACCCCAGACACACAAGTCCAGGTGTTCACACAACAAAACTGTAATACTGAGCATATTACTTATACTGCTCCTCCCCGTCTGACCAGTGAGGATAATGGCATCCACATACCACCTGTTAATGGCAATCAACAAGATATCATGCAGAATTGATCTTGAATTAAACCCGTCTCATCCAGAGATCAGTGCCATAATAATAGCTCTAGTACTTATGGTGACCAACTAATCTTTGTCCCCTTGCATACCTTGCTTCTCAACTTGTTCAGTTACAAGACCAGAGGGGTTGAGGAATGAGATTTGAGCATGTAAATCTCATTAAGTGACTACTGATAATGGCCAGTGTCTTGTGAAGAATCTTTAAAAGAATCCAGTTCATGGAACTTCAAGGATGGTAATAGGTTAAAAAAATTATCATCTACCTCTTTTAGCATTGATAAAACCATGTATTCCGCATCAAAAACTTCCTGACTGCAATGCCATGAGCTGCATAATAATCACCATGTTTTGATTATTTTGTTGAATAAATAAATGAATTAATTGTACTTACATGCAGTGAGAGCCTCATTTTCTGCAGTACATTGTTTCCTACTATATACCAACTACTTGGAATCAAAATAGAAGCAGTACAAATTGCAGTATTTAGCAATTTTAATGGTTACAGTAAAAACAGTTCCATTTGCATTATCAAAATAAATATAACACATGACATTTAGAACCTGAAGTGAAGAAAACCTCTAATTAAAGGAACCTTAGGAGAGATTTTAGCAAGTTCTTTACTGAAAGCAATTAGTTTCTTGATCCTCCAACCAATCATGTTAACAATGACAAAAGATATGCAAATTTAAACAGACAATAGTCAAGGCAAACTGCTGTGACTCATACCAACAAGAACATTTTCAGCATATACTCGGCTTGATTCACATTAGCAAGGGTCAATGTAACTAAAGAACATTTTAATAGTTATGCTTGGCTATTATCTGAAAACTATGTCATAATCATTGACCGAGAACAATGCAAACAAGAATCAAATTTATTTCGCACAAATTAACATAATAAACAGTTGCATGATTTAAGCCCAGTAGAATCATGTATTTACCCTGTGGCAGCTGAATAATTGCTTAGCAACAAAAAAATATGCATTACTATATTTAAATCATCATTTTGATTGCATGTTTTAGCCAAACAAAACATTACATTTTTGGTAGAATGGTTCATTCAAGACAATATGGGACACTAAGATTTACCCCGCACCCCCCAAAAATAATCCCGACTAATTTATAATTATTAAATGCACATTCAAAAGCATGAGAACAGTAGTCAGCTACTCAACCAAATTTATTTGTTTACTACGGAAATAAGTTTTGCCAAAGGAAAAAACAGATATCCTATTATGGACTACTACTGTAAGTAGTAACTGAAATTTAAGTCACAGTTATTAAAAGACTGCAGAATTCTGTTTGCTTTCTATGGCACCTAACTGTTGATTTTCACCTATAGTCTGTAGTAGAAAGACTAATAACAATTCCAGGCTTGGAAACCCTAGAACTACCAAGTTTCAGTTAACATGTCAAATAAAATAACAGTGATCCTAGTTCAGTCCCTAGTGGACAAAAGTAGAATACCCGTTACACAGCAGGATTCCACAGGCACTGACTGACCTAAGTGAGTGGGACCACACGGGAACAAAAAAGAGCATTTGTCCTTTCCCTATCTTTTATCTTCTTAAAGGATTTGCCCTGTTGAGTGACTAAAAGAAGTCTGGTTGCATTCCTACCTCTAGGCACCAAGTGAATCTATTGGCAAAAATCCTGTAGGAGAAGATTTTAAAAAACAGGACACCCTGTACTCTTGTAGTGACATAGTCACTTATCTGCTGCTTACCTGCTACACAATGAATCAGAGAGCAAAGACAGAATGAAGAAAGGTGTTCATATTTTAATAGACGGATGTTCAATGAAAACTTTTAAATGGTTGAAAGATTAATAACAGAATAAGCTGTTAATTTGATTTCTATAAATTGGGATTAAATGCATACTTCACATGAACATCATCTGGATACTTAGACTCCCAAATGGCACCGTGCCTGTAACTATGATGTCCTGAGAAAGGAGGTACCTCAAGAATATAGCAGTGCCTACCTGCTGTGCACAACCCAAATACACAGGTGCACGTCTTCACTGAACAGCCATCACTGGCTCAATCTCTCCTTTCATTGCGGACAAACAACCCCTTCCTCATGAATTCACATTAAAATTTATCTTCTTGATTTTTTTTTTCTCAAGTGCAGAAGTAGGTTACAGAAATCAGTAATCAATTATTCTACCACTTACTGAAATTAACAATCCCCTTTACACACTTACACAATTTCTCCACCTAATAATATATTTTATTTTTACTCTCACTTTAAGTTAATTTTACTAGCATTTAAAAAACACTAAATATTTTACTATGATTTCCCATCCTAGCTGCATAAAACTTCCTGGCATAAAATCCATTTGATCCTAATACAGTGTTGTCATGCTTATTTTGTTTTTTCACCAACTTGCTCGAGAGGTACTTGTTTCTTTTTTTAAAGTAGGATACTCAAGCTAAACAGTAAATAAGAGAAAACCGAAATGTCATAAAATGTGCCATTGCCAGGCACACAAGTGGGGGTTCCAGCAAACCTGACAGGCTTGCATAAGCCTAAAAACCTTGGCATAAGGTGAAGTCAAAGGGAGAGAGCCTTTGCATTTGCAAACACTGCCCCCTCGGAGCAAAAGATAAATACACAAATGCCCCTCTAAGGAACTTTAAGTTAGCTGCAATGCAAGAACCCAGAAAGCTCTGTGCAATTACAAAGTGAAAGCATTCACTTACTTTTTGCAGCCACTGAGTATAATTTTCCATCACATGCTCCAGATGTTGAAGTTTCTGGGACGAGAAATCCGGTTCCACGTGTGGAGCATCTCTCTGCAGGGCGTTTGTGTTGTACTGCTCTGTCGTACCCTCACGACAGTTCCCGTCGTGTTCTGGAAGAATGAAAGTGTAGGCACACTGCCCATGTTGAATCCGGTTGAATCTTCTCCCACTGTTTTCTGGACTTCGGCGCTGGTTGCTGCACCCTATGTGAGTCAGAATGGCAGCGAGGAAAGCAAAGGAAAGGAAAACTGTCATTGTACTGCCAGCGTTCTCCTTCCGTGCCTCGCGCAAGCCTCGCTCCTTTCTTCTGACCTTTAAACTACTTCTTTATTTTAGGTAAAACGGCTTGTTTGGGTTTTATTTTCCCCCCTCAAAGAAAACTTTTGAAGAAGAAACATAGAAAACTAGCCATTTGTTAGCCGGGTTCTAAAATGTTATTTTTTATTTCACTGTAATGATATTTCCTTAGTTAAAACTTGAGATATTTATTGCATAGTAGCTCAGATTTATTGTTTCCTCTCTGTGTAACAGTTAAGCGTGCAGCCTGCCTGAGCCAGCGGCATGTACATATTCTAGACCCTTTCCTCTACCCTATCTGCTGCAGATCTGCTATTTTCTCCCAGACCTCAGTGAGTTTTATTAAGGTTGCACATCCAAGCCAAGCTGGAAGCAGGCAGCCTTTCACAAGATGACTTGACAGGAATGCATGAGTGTGCCCCTATGCTAAGGATTGCTGATGGCTTAGGGCGGCGGATCGTCTTACAAATTGGCTAGATGCGCATGACCTCGAGCCTGTATGGCCCTCCCGCCCCTTCCGCAGACAATTGCCTCGAGTCTTTCGCAGATTCAGGGGAAATCAATAGCGCAGCCTACCTTAATATACTTTTGGTTTAAATGCTGACCTACTAAAATCTAGCAGTATTTTTTTTTAAGTTTCTATTTAATTGGGGGAACCCTAAGAAGAAAATTGGTATAATGCCCAATGAAATTAATTTTGACAGTGACTGATAAATCTGTATAATTATTAATTTTTTTAAACATTTATTCTTGACTCTGGAGGAAAAGCTATTAAAACCCATTTTTAGGAGTGATATTCTTTTATTGTATTTGTTTGGACTTTTAAGAATTGGATAAAATAATCGGGAAAGGTGAAATTAGCAAGGAAACTAATTTGGCATCGAAAGGAATGTGGCCTATGCATATTAAACAGAATAATCTAAGTACCTTCTGGGATATGAATTTTAACTGAAACTGGTTCCCTCATCAGTATACAGCCCTGAGTGTTCTGTATATAAATTAAGCAACTTCCTTATAAAAACAACGTGGTCCCAATTTCAGACAGTTGCTTGAGAATGATTAATTCCTGTGGTATATCCTCATCACATTTTTCTCAAGGACCTCTTGTGTTGCCCTGGCTGTCTGTAACACCGATGTGGAAGTTCCACATAAATCCTCAATATGGCTTCTTGGACCAACTACCTGAGACCAAACATGCATCAGAAGTGCCCACTATACAGGAAAACCCTTATGTGCTTCTATTAGGAAAGAAAAAAAATTAATAGGTGATCTCCCAAATGCAGGCTATAAATATTTGAACAAAGGAAGCAGGAAAATATAAAGAACAGGCCATAATTATAGAATTTAGGGCATGGGGTTAAGATTTTCACTAGATGCTATGTGCAGAAAACATGGGTTATTAGCAGGGGCTTCCATCAGGGACTCAGAAGAATTTTTAAGCAGTGAAACCTCTCAACTGTAGTCATGGGGCAGCAACAGAAGCCACAGATACAGCCTCCCATGTCCTGGAATGGGGGCAGGGCAGTGAATGAAGGGCAGTAGAGGTTAAGAGATGGATGTTTAGGGAGAAGTAAGAGGAAACGGCAAACCAAATTCCAGAAAGAATGTTGATTTACTTGGGGAAAAAATAGTGCTGAGATTCATCAGTCCTTTCCACACCAAAAAGCAAACTGCTGATCTGACAGATACAGAAGTAAGCTATGCCAAATATAATAATAAAATCTTTGGACTACATCTGCAGCCTCCTCCTGTACTGTCGCATGTCTCCATGTTGGTTGACAGTGCCACCCATGTGAAAATACAAATGACATCTAATAAGTGTTTACTATTTGCCAGGCCCTGTGTTAAGTACTCCTTATACGCTATCTCATTTAATTGCTCCAACAACCCAAAGACATAGGTGTTGTGTTTAACTCCATTTTGTTGATGGGGAAACTGAGTCATAGAAAGTCTGCAAAGCTAGATGGCGCCAGTATGCGAAGTCAGGCAAACTGATTCAGAACCTGTGCTTCCACCACTTTGCAGTCTGCCTTTGAAAATCATTGTGAAGGGCTCCAGATGTATCAATTTACAGTCCTAAAGCAGATAAGTGATGCTACCTAGAAGATAAAGGACTGATTAAAACCCAGTTTATCCTTTCAAAGTGATTTTATACTTTCTCCGTATTAAAAAAAAAAAAAAAAAAAAGTGACAGGTAATCCATTAAAGTGAGATTTTTTTAAGAGTCCCCAGGAAAGAAATGGATTGGCAAAGCATGATTGTCTTAGAACATTTTCCAACATTACTTGCTTTGAAAATTATCCATGGAAAGAAGAGCATTCCAAATCAACACCTATAAATGCTTTGCTAAGAACTAAATACAACAGAAAATTGGCAGAAGACAAACAGATGAGCAGGGAAGTCTCTAAAAAGGTGCTTCTATGTTTTCAAACAGCCAAAATTTTTAAAAAATTTCTTTCCTCCATGTGTGTCTGTGTGTCAGTGTATGCTTGTTTATGTGAACTTTTCCAATCTGAACAAATGAGAATGAGGAATGTACAGTTTTCTGAAGGAAAAGTCAACATTCAAGAAAGGAAATCCTAAAATGCAAGTAAAAAAGAAAAAGCAGGGGGGAAAGGGGCAGAGAGAGACAGAGGAAAGAGATAATAGGGATTGATTCTTTTCCAGAAAAACAAAACCAAATACAAACATACAAAAACCAAGCCCCTAGAAGTACTACTGTCAATCCAGAAAACAATGTCTGAAGATCAATTTTAAGCTAGTGGAAGAAACAGGGATGTGGATATGTAGAATCAACTTCTATCTTTGGAACTCCAGCTAAGGAGATGTTAGGCATTTGAGAATTCTAACGATACACAAAGGACATTAGACCGAGGGACATGAATCCAACCAGCAGCAACACTGTCAATTTTTGTGATTGTTCAGGAATGATGCACAATTCATGGGACTAAACATTTAGGGAGTAAAATTATAAGTATGCCCAGGTTATGTACATATTTAAATTCTTCCACCATACCTCCAACAAGAAAAGAAAAAAATTCTAAAGAACTAATTCCATTCAATTGAATTCTGCAGGAGCTTGATCTGAAAGCTTTCAATTTATTTTCCTTATTAGAGTTCCGGAATAAGAAAGTGAACTCTTTTAAGGTTCTGGTCTCATATCTACTATGAGTCCTAGTAAAAGGCAAGGCTCATCCCCAAATTTCCGTTTATATGGAAACTTAATGGCCCTAAATCTGTCCTAAGAACCAATCTTTATTACTTCTTTTGGGAAGCTTTTCTAATTTTTCTGGGCCCAGGAAGTGGCTTCCTCCCATGTATTTCAATAACCATCTCTTCATATTTCCTGTTGGGAATTAAGTTATGTATTCCAGAAAAAACATGTTCTTACTCCTAATTCATTTCTGTAGGAGTGGACTCATAAATAGGACCTTTTGGTGAGGTTATTTTTAGTTAAGGTGTGGCCAACCAAATCAGGATGGGTCTTAGTCCTATTTCTGGAGTCCTTTTAGAAAAGGCCACACAGAGAAGGCCACAGGAAGCAGCCAGAAGCTGGAAGACAATGGAATCCAAAAGAATAAGGAGAAGACACTGCTATGTACATTGCCATGTGATGGAAAAGCCAAGGAACCCCAACAATTGCCAGTAAGCCAGAAGATACTGACTCCAGAAGGAAGCAAGCCTTCTATCCTCTGAAACTATAAACTAATAAATTCCTATTGTTAAGCCAACCCTTTGTATGGCATTTATTTTAACAGCTAGAAAACTAATGCATCTCTATAACAGCACTTCTCATGTTGCTTTCTAATTATTTCTTTTTGGTCTGTCTCCCCATCTAGCTGTGAGCCTGTAAGGTGATCTGGTTTCTTTCATCATTGAGTCCCCAGCACTCCCAATGTACTTTGCATGAAGGAATGAAAGAATAAATCAATGAATAAATAAGCTGTCTAATTACTTACTTGATGCAGCATCCTGATTTGGTATCTGGCTATTCCATAATTGGTTTTATCTGTTGCATTTGTTGAGTGAGTTTGCCTAGAATCTATAAGCATGAGTAATACAGAATGAAGCCAAAGTTACTCTAAAGGATGAGTTAGATACAAGAACATGGAACAATAATATACATAACATTTTTGAATCCTTATTAAATTAATTTCTCATTTAATGCTTTCAGAAGCCCCATAAGTATGTACTGTTATTCCCATTTTACAGATTAGAAATCAGAAATAAACATCCAAAGTCTATGATCTTTATGTGGCAGAGCAGGAATTTAACCCTTGATCCATCTGACTCTGGGACCGACATTCATAACCCACTGAGCTATGTTACCTCTGATACTACTACAGTAGGTGGAGACAGGGAGAAAACATTCCTTAGAATTTAGGAGACAGAAAGAGCATGGCATCGATAACTCAGATTGGTCTCCTCCTTCCCTTACCCATGGTCTTCATGGATTCATGCTGGAATCCTCTAAAATAGGGCTAATATTCAGCTGGATGCACCAGAATGGCTGTCCCATCTGCTTACCAAAAACCAGTTTGATTGATTGGGTTTTGGTTTGGATCCATTCTGAATGGTCTTGAATTGTCATATATCTTGATTATTACCCCTGCCCTAAAATAAAATTAAACAATATAAATAGAGTTTATTCCTCTAAAATTCCATTAGGCAAGAGATACAAGGAAGCAGTCCTCAGATATTCATAGGATCACCTATAATGACAAAAGCCGATGGACCAATGAATCCGTTGAAGGTTTTCAGGCACGGGACCTGCCTGGGCCCCAAGATCTCACTTTCTGGATAATCCTGTAAGGGACGCAAGTTTGTAGATTTCAAGATGAACCCAGGAGTGGTGATGCCATAACACCTAACTCCCAGCCATCTTTGGACATTACCACCTTTAGAGACAAATTCAAGCAGTACCTCAGGAATACCTTCCAGTGTGAGATTACTTGTTACCCTATAACTGAGATGGCTTCTACAAGGACACAAGTTAGGAAAAAAACAAAACAAAACAAACAAACAAAAAAAGTTGGAGACTATACCAAGCAGGAATACAGATGCCAACATTCCCTTAATACCAGAATGGAGAAAGGATTCCATTGTAGACCCAATGAGATCAGTTTTTATTAGGAGGAAAAAGTACTTAAGCCATTTTGCATTTACTATCTCCTCCTTTTTCTTTTCTTTTTTTTTTTTCCTACAGAAGTTTTGACTGCTAGATGAGAGAAAAATACAAGGGACTCCCTGTCTCAACTTTTCCAATTTCACCATGATAAACTCTCAGAAAGAAAAATATTTTTAGAGGAATGGCTGGTATAGCCATTTGATGGGTCATGGTACCCAGTGGGGCTTGGGTGGTGGCTAGTCCTTGTATCCAAAGCTGATAAATGCCCTTCACGGAACAGTAACTTGAAGATATAAGAATTTCTGCCCAGAAGAGAAACTCTCTGCTTTTTTACAACAACTTCTGCTCATAGTACACAAGAGGATCACTGACAAGCATTGCAAATTCAGATAAAAGATCATGGAAATAAGACCTCCCAATTTAAAAAAAAAATCTATCCTTCTTCCTCTTTTAGTCTTATTTTCCCACCCTCTTTTAATCTAATCTTATCTCTGATATAATACTATCTTACTTCTCTTTCCTCCTGCCAGATGGGAGGAACTATTGCTTAGTGGTTATGGTGGGTGACAGACTACCTTTATTCTTTTCCTTTCTGTGTCGTTACATGGTAGATGACATTGGACAAGTCACTTCACTTCTGTAAGCTCAGTTTACAGTTTCTTCATCTGTAAAATGAGGATGGGTAACAGCAGTACCAATTTTATAGGAGAGTTGTGAAGGTCAAATAAGTTGATGGGTTAAAAAAAGTGCTGAGTGCAGTGCCTACAACATACAAGTACTCAATTTTAGTTCTTGATGTTTCTAAATGTGAATTCTCTTCCTTGTGTTCAAATATGGTCCTTTTTATACCTTGCCTAATTGAATTTTATAATTCTGTGTTTTTAACTCCATTCCCTATCTTTCCCCCTCTCAAATATTTAAAATTATTTCTGAGCCTCTTATAAATCAAATTATGCAAGGAACGTGTTTAAAATGGGAGGGTGACCACATTCACATTGCTAGTTTATAGCAAAGCTCTAGTTTCCTTGAGCATAGGGGCTTTGATGGTCTCACTGCTGCATTGTCCACATGTCAAACAGTGAGTGCCTGGCACATAAAAGGTGCTCAATAAATATTTGATGAAGAAATGAAATAAATTGGAAATAATTTAGTAAGAATGCAACACTCTGGGTACTGGAGACAGAGGCATTGCGTAGGGAAGAAAGACATGTACCCCAATCACATTTTGGTAGCATGATGAGAAGGATGTAAGTTATGTGCCCCATGAGCCATGGGTGCACCATGGATGCCATTTATGGCTTCACCACTGTGACTCGTTATCCCACTCATTTCCTGCCGATTCAACTAAACCCTATTTTCAAGAGCTTCTTTTCATGACTAAACTTGTAGCATGTATCATTCCACTTCGTTTCCTGGGATGGGGAGATAATGCACCAAGTGTTTGCCTCTGATAAAATGAAAAAGAATTAAAATACTTCACTATTTATCTTATAAGAAATATGCAACTTGGCACAACTTGTTCATAAGCAAAGGAAAACCTATTTTATCCAGTTCTTCACTGAGGCCAATTTCACTCCCCTTCAGGCTCTAATCAGATTAGGGATTTGGCAATTAAATTAGGAAATAAATTCCAGTGGTATATCAAACATTTAAAAATCTGATTGCTTTAGCCAGGTTCTTAGTTCATAAAATGACTGCTGCAAAGACAGATCCTTTCAATGGTAACCTTAAAAGCAATAGCCAATTAGGTTCACAAAGTTACACTTTCTCTTTTGCTGAATACCTGCCTTGGTTCTTTCCTCTTTATTTTTCTCATGTAATTAGTAAAAGTTCTTAAAGGGGAGAATTGTGTCAATTGAAGAAAGGCTAGGAAAGGAGACAAACATAAATCACTGGAAAACTGGAATAGATTGTCTTAGTTATATTACTCTCATTGTTAAATGTTCCTTCTACTTGTGATATACAGAGATGAATCATTACCAGCTCCAGAGGCACCAAACAGCCTGCATCCTTTGCAAGATGTTTCCAAATGTGTAACATATTCATACCACCATCATGGTGTTTGCCAAAATTGCATAATGCCTCTCGTACTATTATTTACCTGATCATTTCCTTCACTCAGTTTTTAAGCTTTTACATATCTAAGGTTTATCCTGAACAATAATATCTGAGAAACCAAGCACTTGTTGGGCTACTTTTTCCTAATGTATATTAAAATAAATACAGAATATTAAAATAAATATCTGCCCATCAACCATTGCCAAATCATTTCATGCCCCCAGAAGAACACATACCATACTTAGGGAAATATCACTTAGTGCTGTAACAGGCCTTCTCTCTTGCAAAATGAATGAAACAATACCTCTGGTCAATATACCTGTGGAAAAGAATGTTGTGGCTGCAGTTTCACAAGATCAGGATGCATCAGGTCCATAGTGATTGGGGATCGTTTCCACTTTGTAGTCAAAGCACAATTACAAAGAAAGCGTTTGAAACAGAGGCTTCTGGATTTCCGTTGCCGGAGAGCACTTGAAGGACTCCCTGTAGGTCCCACTCTGGGGAGTTATGACAGGGATTTGGCAGCAGCCCTATTACAATGCTGTCCACTGACATATTGTCCAATTGAAGGTCTAAAATTGAAACTACTGATTGACCAGGAATTTCAATAGCTCTTCTTTTGATTCTGGCAATGGAAAGAATAGCAACGTTATTTAGCGTCTGAAGGGTAAATCTTATTCCTTTTTAGTCTTGCATTTGTAAGAGTGTTGGGGAAATCGTTAACTTTCTTCCTAAGAGCTGCATTCCCCTTGAAAAACTTACATTCCTTCCTGTTATCCCTCAAAGAGCCATAAAAACACATCAGTTCAAAAGAGGGAAAGGATAGTTAATATTTAAAGGATCAAGTAGGAATCAATTACTCCTAGTTATTAACAGTTAATATTTATAGAGTACTTATGATGTGTCCAGAGCTGTGCTAATCACTATACTTGCATTATCTCATTTATTACTATCATTACAAGTCATTGTGTAAGAATATTATTACCACCATTTTGCAGATGAAGAAACAAACAGAAGTTTTCAGGCAGGATTCAAATCCTGGGCTATCTGATTCCAGAGCTGAAGTTTTTAACCCTTTACGTATATTAACTCCTCAGTGAGACCTTTGAAAGCACCTGCTTATTTGGAGCCCCAAATTAATTATCTTCTGATACATTCACATATTCATTTCCCTTTTTGTTAATCCAGTAAGAAGCACAGAACTTAATAGATAATTAGACCAAAGGAAAATTGTAAGAGATGAAAATTAAAGCTACAGCCAAAAGTTAAAAATTACAGTACTACTGTCTGCCAACCACCTTATATTCGCCATCAAACTTAACCTTTAAGCAAGCATATTATACCATTATACCCATTTTTCAGGTGAAGAAACTGAAGTTTTAGAAATAAGGAATTTTCTCAAGGTTATACACAAGTAGTGGGATTTTAACTGGTGTCGTCTGACTCCTGGGCCCAAGCATCTTAAATAATATGCTAAATAAAATGTGTATAATGGTTGAAATCATCATCTTCAAGGCTTTTGTATGTGGGCTATAACCAGCTGTAACTGTATCTTTGCTGAGGACATAGCATAAGATGAAATCAGTTTCCTCAAGGTGTGATCCTGGAGCCGCAGCAGGAACATCATGGGAGATCTTGTCTTGAAAAAATCTCAGGCCCACTCCAGACCCACTGAATCACAAACCCGAGGGATGAGGCTCAGCTTGTTTTAACAGGCCTTGTAGGTAATTCCAATGCTTGCTCAAGTTTGAGAACCACTAAGGTTTGATTTATTAGTTCTTACCCCTAGCAGCACCTTAGGATCACCTGGGAACTTTACATAAATAAAGATGCTTGGATTTGTCACTAGAGATTTTGACTCAGTTGATCGGAGGTGCAGCTGGGATGCTAAGATTTTAAATTGTTTCTAATGTGTAGCCATGGTTGAGAACCACTGGCTTAATGGGAAGAGCTAATCAAGAAGAAATGCTGTGAAAAGAGCTAGATTGGTTCAGTACAAAGAAATAGAAAGTGAACTTACTTGGATATGCCTGTAACATTTCTGAAGGACTCTTCAATAATAAGATTATAAAATAATGACCTTAGTGCCTTTAAAGTGTTGATTGTTTAATTTCTGGAGCACTTAAAGGTACAAAGATTACCCAAGAGATTAAGTACCTTCATAGTTTCTATATTTTGTTGTTGTTGTTCCTAAATTTATATTTTTAAAGCCTTTACAGAATAAAATATTTATGTCTTGATCACTCTTGAGCCAGTGTTGTGTTCCATCTAATAATTAGCAATTGCTGTTTTGATGACATTTTGTCCCTGTTCTCATGGAGTGTTCTTACTTGTTCCTCCTCAAATAAGCAGATGATGCCTGTGTTCTTACCCCCAATTCCTCTAGCATCTGATTTTACACCTGGGATGAAATAAGAGACTAGGAAACAGCAGTGACAAGCTGTTCTTCCCAGATAAATTACAGAGGCTTTGGAGTCACTGGTTGTACCCTGAGATAACAAAAACAGACTCTACATCTTCTCCAAGGAAGCCATGAGCTTTTGAATAACTACATTCTTATATTCAATTAGCACCACAACTCCAAAAAATGCATTTGGCAACTATATTTCCTTTGATTAACATGGGATGCATTGAAATAAAACTTGTAATTTTAACCTTTAATTTGAAATAATTATAGATTGAGTGGAAGTCACAAAGGTAGTAAAAAAAAAAAAGAGGACCATTCACCTTCATGAAGATTCTCCCACAGGTCACATATTATGTAATTACAGTATAATAGCACAACCATGAATTTGACAATAGGACAATGTGTGTGTGTGTAGTTTTATGTCATTTTATTACATGGGTAGTTTTATGTCATTTGATTACATGTGTAGATTTATTACCACTGCAATCAAGATACAAAATTATTCCATCACCGCAGCTCTCCCTCTTGATAGGCCTTTACAGATATCCCCAGTGTCTTCCACTATCACTAACCCCTGGAAACCTCTAATCTGTTTTCCATCTCTTTAATTTTGTCATTTCAAGAACGAAGCCAGTGTTACCCTAATATACAAACCAGACAAAGACAGTGCCAAGATCAAAACTATAGAAATTTCTCTTATGAATATACAAGCAAAAATCCTTAAAAAGACAAGCAAATAGAATTCAACAATATATAAAAAGAATTGCAAACCATACACAAGTAGGATTTATTACAAGGTAAAGACTGGTTTGATTTTGAAAACCAATTAATGTAATCCACCACATGAGAAGGCTAAAGAAGAAAACTCACATAATCATATCAGTTGAAGCAGAAAAAGCATTTGATAAAATGCAACACCAATTCATGATAAAAACTCTCAGAAAACTAGTAATAGAAGTCTTCTTCCTCAACTCGATTAAGAATATCTACAAAAATCCTACAGCTAACATCATAATTTAATGGTAAAAGACTGGTAAAAGACCCTTTGGGATCAAGAACAAGGCAAGGATGTCTGCCCTCACCACTGCTATTCAACAAAACATATATTTTTATACTTTTGTCTCTTTTATTATTGCCTGCAAGGGCAGAAAAAAAAAGTCAAATGCATCTCAAGTCAGTTTACCCTAATCCACCCACTGATTAATATAATTTAATCAGCAGTTTAGCCAAAGTAGGCAGCACTGTTCAGTGGAAAGAGTTATGAAAATAATAAATTGTAATCCCAGTTAGGTCAAATGAAAATTTATTATCCATTTCTTGTTATGAATCAAGCACTATTCTAAGTGCTGGGGATACAACATTAAATTAGTCTTGGGTCACTTCCCTCCAGGAACCTAATATCTAGTAATTGAGATGGACATGAAAGTAAATAATTGCAAAATAATAAGTTACCAGGAATAATTATTGTTTCTATCAGGCTTTTTGGTAGCAAAAAAGAAGTTCACTCTATTATTATTCTTTTTTGGCAATTGTAAAATTAAAGGTCAATAAGACTTCTATGGCCTGCTAAGCTAGCACAGGTTTTGTTAGTTAACTGCTTTTTCATCCTACCTAAAAATCACATTTGTGGATATAACAGTGAGCCACACAAACTTTCCTGACACCACAGTTTACATTGTAAGGTGGAGAGATAAAAAAGACAAACTAAATTATTAAAGTATATCACACTGTATTTTATATGGTGATCAGTGTTATAAAAAAAAATCAAGCAGGGAAGTAAAACAGGAAATGCAGTGCTGGTCCGGATGGGTGGGGTTCAATTTAAATAGGAAGGTCAGGTCAAACATCACTGAGAAGATGGTGCTTGACTAGGTTGCTAAAGAGATGAGCGTGGTAGGCAAAATACTGTCCCACAAAAGATGTACACATCCTAAACCCTGCAATCTCTGAATATGCTACCTTAAATGGCACAAGATGTGATTAAGGTCACAACCTTGAGATGGGGAGAGTATCCTGGTTTATCCAGGTGGCCCAATCTCATCACACAAGCCCTGAAAATGAGAGCGCCTTTCCTATGTAGACAGTTTACACTAATCCATCCACTGAATAATATAATTTAATCACCGTAATAATTTAAAGGTAGGCAGCATGGAGGAAATGTCTAAAAACTGGGCTCTGATGCGGCCTAATGTTAAGAGATTAAGGAAATGCACAGGAGTCAGCAAAAGAGCCTGAAGAGGAGTAGCCAGGTTGGTAGGACTAAAACCAGGAAGGTATGTGTCCTGGGAGCCATGTGTTTCTAAGAGGAGGAGGATGAATTATGCCAAGTGTAGCTTTTAGAGCAAGTAAGACTAGGACTGAGAATTGACGGTTGGTTTTAGCAACATGGAGGTTGTTGACGCCTTGACAAGAAGTTTCAGAAGAATAGTGGGGGGAGGGGTATTGCTCATCCTGATTAGAACTGATTTAAGAAAGACTGGAAAGCAAGGAATTGGCATCAATGAATAATGGTCACCTTCTCAAGGAGATTTACTATAAATAGCAACATCAATCTCAGAGAAGAAGGTACCCATAGATAGAATTTGAAAAGGTTTCACATTGCACTTTCTGCTAACGTTAAGGGAATATGAGAACACAAAGTTTAAACCCTCAGTCCTGCATGCTAATGGTACAGATCACAAGCAGTTGGTTCTCTGCCCAATGCACTCAAATGACCAATTCCTGAGACACCGGGGTTTCAAAGAAAGAAAGAATTTATTGCTAGATGAAGCAGGAGATCAGATGGCCTATCAGCCTAAAAAGCTGTCTCCCCAAACTACAGTAATTCTGATAGTTTTATAGTAACAAAAGATGGGCAGGCTTTAGGATAATGAGCACAAGGGCTAGAGATGATGAAGCTAGAGATGATCTAATTATTGAGCATGCACAGATGGATTACATGCTTAGTCACAGAATGTATGTAAGAAAATGGTGGCCCCAATATGATGATGGGCATAATTTTTAGTATTACAATGAGGTATAAGTCACTTATAAGTTAAGGTTTAAGCTACTGAGCATGCCAGGCAGGCCCATTTTGGTTAGATCCAGCTTTGTCTATCAAGATGGCTTTAGAATTGGTGTGGGTGAGTTCTGGGCTGACTCAAGGCCCTTCACTAATAAACATTAAGTCTTGTCTCTAGTGATCATAAGACTCTAAAGTTGAAAAACCAGATAAAGGGGTACAAGTGAGTGTCAGTCACAGGTTTTTACAACAGCAGGTCACAAGTTAAAGGCTATATAGTTATACAATCATTATCAAAGATCAAGGCAACTGGATTACAGTTCAGCACTTTCAGGTATTTCCTTCTGGTTATTCTAATATACTAGAAAGTCAAAAGAAATATCTATATAATGATTCAGTAGTCATAATCATTTGTTAAATCCTGACTTCTCGGTTACAACTGCTTCCTCTCCTTGGTTATTCTCTCAATCTTGAGAGATATCTGCAAAACGACTATTCTTACTTCTTCATGCTGCAAAGTGGTGTCAACATTATGGGATAGAGGAATGAAACTGATTGTTCTTCTCAGAGAGACCGGTACCTCTGGGTTTCAGGGCTTATCTGGCATAGGAACAATCTGGAGGTTTAATGTTTCTGGAAAAATAAACTTATATGTAAAATTTTTATAGAGTCTTAGATAGAGACCAGGGTATTTTTTTAGGGTTTTCAGGAATACTGTTGATTGGGGCTTGGCATTCTGTGGCAGTTTGCAATGTCTGGCAAAAGCTTGCAAGAGAGGAACCTCTAGAGTGACCTCCTGACTCTATTTGAAATCTCTTAGCCACTGAAACTTTATTTATTTATTTATTTTTCTTTTCTCCCTTTCAGTCAACCAATCCCATGATGCCAGGGTTGGGCTCATCCCTGGGAATCATGTCACACATTGCCAGGGAGACTTACACCCCGGAAGTATATCCCATGAAGGGGCAGGGTAGTGAGTCTATTTGCAGAGTTTGGCTTAGAGAGAGAGGCCATATCTGAGCAACAAGAGGTTCTCTGAGGGTTACTGATAGGCATTAGTCATAAGTAGGCTTAGCTTTGCCATTAGAGAAATAAGTTTCATAAGGGCAAGCCCCAGGATCAAGGACTTACAACTTGGCAGGTGGATTCCTATGTGGGACATGACTCCCAAGGGTGTAAATCTCCCTGGCAGTGCAGGACGTGACTTCCGGGGATGAGCCTGGACCCAGGGTTATGGGATTGAGAAAGCCTTCTTAATCAAAAGGGGAAAGAGAAATGAAACAAAATTTCAGTGGCCGAGGGATTTCAAATGGAGTCGAGAGCACTCTGGAGGTTATTCTTATGTGCTATATAGATATCGTTTTTTAGTTTTTAGTGTATTGGAATAGCTAGAAGGAAATACCTGAAACTTGTCAAATTGCAATCCAGTAGCCTTGATCCTTGAAGACGGTTGTATAATTATAAAGCTTATATGGTGTACCATGTGATTGTGAAAACCTTGTGGCTCACACTCCCTTTATTGAGTGTATGGATAGATGAGGAGAAAAATGGGGACAAAGAAAGTAAATGAATAATAGGGGTGGGGTGGGGGGAATAGGATGTTTTGGGTGTTGTTTTTTACTTTTATTTTTACTGTTTTGATTGTGGTGATGAATGCACAGCTATATGATGATACTGTGAACACTTTGTACACTTTGGATGATTGTATGGTATGTGACTATATCTCAATAAAATTGAGGGCTTGGCTTACTAAACTTGGAGTCCCTATTTCTTAAGGGAATGGCAGGAATTACCCAGGAGGGAATTCCATGTTTTTTCTCCAGCCCCTCAAAGGAATCTGAAAATTCTTTTTTTTTATTTTCTGCCTAAAATACTCTGAACTGCATCAGGGTATTACATTAACCTGTACAGAATATCAAGATCACGTTCCCTAACTTAGATTCCATGTCAAATAAAGCTGAATTAGGTTATTTAAATAAACTGAACAGACAGGTTACATTAGATATGCACTACAGAAAATTTAAATTTTGGACAAAATACATTTTCCTTTGGTCTCACACACATAAGGTAAAATCTTAAAATACAGAAAATATCATCTTTTACCTCATACTCTGATTTACTTAGTCCTAACCCGATCAGCCTCATTCACATCTCTAATTGAAGTCTGATCTCTTTTTCATCTTCTTTAACAGTCACTGTATGGAGTAATGCTGACTTTTAGAGGTGGAGAACTCTAATTCTGAGACTCAGGTGTCACACAGATACTCAAAGTTCTAGGGAACTACCAGGATATACATGAAAAGCAAAGCATCTCAGAATTTAGAAATAACAGTTAAAGCTCAGGAATAAATGTGACTGCTGTAACAGCTTATAGTCTAGGCCTTAATTTTTCTATACACATTTTCTAAATGAAGCTATTTTCAGAAATAAAATCATTTGACAGTTGACTTTTATTGGGGTCATCAACCACAAACCATAGCAGAAGATTTGTCCTGTATTACTTTCACCTTTACCAGGATTATGTTAATTAACAGGTAGAACATAAGTTATATACTTGCCTTGCTTCTCTTTTTTCTTAATTCAGTTTTATTGAGATATATTCACATACTATACAATCATCCATGGTGTACAATCAACTGTTCATAGTACCATCATATAGTTGTACATTAATCACCACAATCAATTTTTGAACATTTCCATTACTTCAAAAGGAATGAAAATAAGAATAAAAAATAAAAGTAAAAAAGAATACCCAAATCATTCCATCCCCCCCATCCCACCCTATTTTCCATTTAGTTTCTGTCCCCATTTTTCCACTTATCCATCCATACCCTGGATAAAGGGAGTGTGAGCCACAAAGTTTTCACAATCACATCATTACACCATGTAAGCTACATAGTTATATAACCATCTTCAAGAATGAAGGCTACTAGGTTGCATTCAACAGTTTAGGTATTTCCTTCCAGCTATTACAATACACTAAAACCTAAAAAGGAATATCTATATAGCACATAAGAATGCCCTTCAGAGTGACCTCTCGACTACATTTGAAATCTCCCTGCCACTGAAACTTTATTTTGTTTCATTTTGCATCCCCCTTTTGGTCAAGAAGATGTTCTCAACCCCATGATGCCAGGTCCAGGCTCATCCCCAGGAGTCATGTCGTGTATTGCCAGGGAGATTTACACCCCTGGGAGTCATGTCCCAAGTAGGGGGGAGAGCAGTGAGTTCACTGGCTGAGCGTGCTTGTGGGGGGGGGGGGTGTCACATTTGAGCAACAAAGAGGTTCTCTGGGGGAAGACTCTTAGGCACAATTATATATACGCTTAGTCTCTCCTTTGCAGTAACAAGCTTCATAAGGGCAAGCCCCAAGATTGAGGGCTCGACCTAGTAAATTGTTAGTCCCCAATGTTTGTGAAAATATCAGTAATAACCCTGGTGGGGACATGCAACATTTCTGTATTTTCCCCCAGTTCCTTAGGGGTACCCTGCAGATATATTTTTATTCTCTGTTGCAGATGAAGTTTTGACTTATTGCTGCCCACATATGCTTTTAGAGAAGCATTAGAGCAAAATAGCATAACTGACAAGTAAATTTGGTTGTTTCCATGATCTATAACCTTTTCCTAAGAATAACTAAAACCATGACTAACAACATCATAACTGTCATCTAACATCATGCAGATCAGTATCAGGATACAACATGGACAGTGAGAACACTGTCAAGTCTTCAGAATTTTATACAATCTCTAAATATATGAATAACATTTCACCTATACAAATTTAGCTAACAGAAGGATAGAAAATCCATTTTAATTATTGTAATACTTCCCCCCAAGCCTATGTAATATATTAAACCATATTAGCACCTCACTTTTACAAGGTGAAAGAATAAATCCTTTGCAACAGTTTTCCTTTAAAAGTGAGAACACTTGTCTTCTGAAATAAAAGATAAGGTCAACATAAGCATTAACAAAGATATTCTGATATTTTATAAAATCTTTGTTGTCTAGACAGAAAATTCAGATGGTTAAGAAGAACTATTTATAACCTTTCATTAAGAGCAGACCAACAATCCACATCATTTTAACAGAGAGAAAAAACAAACTCCATTTTTGTATGGATTACACAGTTTGACACAAAGCTCTTTTAAAAATATTATAAACAAACCTATCAAATTTTTGGTCAGCATTGACTATGACAGACAGAATTCACTTGCACAAACCTACAATTTTCCACATCCATTCAAGTCTTGTCTAATACCTTAAAAATAGCTATTTTACTTTAGGACAAAATATACTACCTTAGACAAGCTTTTTAAATTTTAGTCAGCATTAACTACAGTAAACAAAATTCACTTTCATAAACCCTCTACAACTTTCCATATTCACTCAGGCTTTGTCCTACATATTCTCGAGGGTAAAACTCCACACTTTTCTTTAACAAAGCACATCTTGTATATTTTACATACCTGCATACTTTACGTTACTAAAAAGATCTTTGAGTCTGTCTTTAAACATCTTACAAAACACAATTATTTTAAAAATAAATTTTGTCAAAATAACTTAATTTCATTAAACACAAACTTACATTTTTCTTTTACCATAATATAGCTCTAATAGATATAATTCTAGCATATTTTATCAGTAAACTTGTGTAAATTTAGGGAGAACATAACTGAGTAGAATAAAATTATACTTTTTTGACTCAAAAAGTCATCATAAAAACAGGAATAGACTAGACTCTGTCACTGCATTTTTTTGTGGCTATATTTGCTTTTTTTATTCTTTCAATTGGAGGTTAAAAAATCTCTCTGTTTTCATAATATCCTCAAATTATGAGCAACCTCAAAAGTATATTGACTACCAAGCTCTGGAAAATATACTACAATTGTTTAATTTGCCCTGAGCATAAATCCAGGAAAACTTTTCCACAGCTCTCAAGGACATTTTCCTTTACTTACTGAAATTCAGCAATTAGATCTTATTCAATTACTCCTATCACAAGGCTGTTTATATTTTGATAATGATTTGTTTACTACAGTTACCATGGCAAAGGTATTATTGGAAAAAATAATTTTAATTGGGGAATTCTTTCAGAACAAACATGGCCTATTACACAGCATTTCCTCTGTGCCTACTATTTCTAATCTCCAGGCCCAGTAAAAGAATTCTAAACCAAGCCCACACACCCCCATCTTTCTGCACACAGCCCTTCCCCCATAGCTGCCTTAGCTGGTTAGTCCCTGAGGCCAGGGACAGGTGAGACAGACAGAATGAGGCCTGGTCTGTTGAACTTGGACTTAGAAGTTTTAAATGAGGGTGGCGGGATTCAAGATCCCTAAGGTGGTCTTAGCATTGATGAGAGTTCCTATGCCGTTCTTTTAATTGTTTCCAATTATTAGCTCTATTTCACTTAAAGCTGTGACGTAGACAGTTGGAAAAGTCTTTGCTGTTTCCTGAGGCAGCCCTCTGCTGCCTTTGGGAAATTCCATTCAGTGATTTCTTTCCAATGTCCAGATTTGTTTAGAGTAATTACAAATACTAATGCCTTGGACCCTGCTGTCTAGAAGGTTGCTTCCTTTTTCTCTGGGACTCCAGGAATACTAAATATATACATATACATATACATATACATATACATATACATATACATATACATACACATATATATATGTGGGTGTGGGTGCACGCGTGCGCATACACACACACTTGTTTATCTTTAAGCAATTCAAGTAGAACTCTTGAAGAATTTTTTGTTAATTTGCTATTACCATCCAGAGGTATGAAAATATGCATTGAACAAGCAGATAAATACAAAAAGAAAGTTGGTCTCATAAAAAACAGAAACACAGAAATATACTTTTAAGAAGGACAAATAAAGGATTGAATATACATCATCTCATCCCATTTCCACTCTCTTTTGCAGAGCAACTCTAACTGTAATAGTGTCCTTTTCTATAGAACCATTTTCAGGCTATTTGTTTCCTGATTCTAAATCATATTGAGGCCAGACTGTGTTATAGAAATAAACTATTTTTTGTTGGTTTTTTCATAGGCTCATAATTAAAATCTTTCCAATTTTTCAAAATACAGCCCAAAGGTCTATATTCAGGAATGTTTTTAGAATTAGAATTTCCAATTTTAAAGAATTTCCATAATTAGTAACCAATTAGGAACACCTGAACAACAGAAATACAGTAACAGACCAACTAACAAATTTAAACAGACAAAGCACTTACTATATATTTAAGTAATACACCAATTAATAACTAGACTGAACACACCAATTAACAATTAAACAGGTATTAAACTCTCTCTATACCTAAGTAACACACTAGTTAACAGTTAAACCAGCATACTTAATTTCATTAAATACCAATTAATTGTTGGATTACTTATTTTCTGGGAGTATACTCAACAGACAAACTCAGGGCAGGATCTTAAACCTCATACAGACAAACACAGGTCAGGGCACTGAATCCCATACAGAAAGGTACCTAGAAAACAGAAAGGTGTAATGGACAGAGTAAGAGTGCTTCTTGAAGTGGAACCCAGGGCCTCAAGCACAGGCCCAGGGGACTTGAACCGCCACACTAACTTCCCAATCCACTTTTACCTTGATGGCCCACTCCCCCATCCGATGACCAGACTTGGAACTGGAAATTGTTTCTTTCTTTGACACTTTTTAAGGTGCCAAGTATCTGAAGTGCTGGCAGAGTAGAGGAAAAACCTGGTTGCTGAGCTTCTAGACTAAAAGGGTCTAGTGGCCGCAAAGGCTCAATTACTGCATTTACCTGTCCTGCCAGTGCTCCAAAACTTCGGGCAGTCACACTCCTTGCTACTTAGGAATTGCTGTCCCATGTGGGTTGCCAAATTGGAACTAATCAAAACAGGTGGGTTCTCTGCCCAATGCACTCAAATGACCAATTCCTGAGACAGCAGGGTTTCAAAGACATATCTTATTGCTAGGGGCAAAGCAGGAGAACAGATGGCCTATCAGCCTAAAAATCTGTCTCAACAAACTGCAGTAATTCTGATAGTTTTATCAAAAGATGGGCAGGTTTTAGGATAATGAGTACAATGGCTCAAGATGACAAAGTTAAAGATGATCTAATTATTGAGTATGCACAGATTGATTACATAGTCACAGAACATATGTAAGAAAATGGTGGCTTTAATATGATTATGGGCATGATTTTTAGTATTTTGATGAGGTGTAGGTTACTTATAGGTTAAGATTTAAGCTACTGCACATGTCAGAAGGGCCCATTTTGGTTAGATCCAGCTCCATCTATCAAGATAGCTTTGGAAGTGATGTGGGTAAGTTCTGGGCTGACTCAAGACCCTTCACTAATAAACATTAGGGCTTGTCTTTAGTGATCATAAGACTATAAAGTTGAAAAACTGGATAAAGGGGTACAACTGAGCATCAGTCATAAGGTTTTTACAACAGCAGGTCACAAGTTAAAGGCTATAGTCATACAATCATTATCAAAGATCAAGGCAACTGGATTACTGTTCAACAATTTCAGGTATTTCCTCCTAGCTATTCTAATACACTAGAAAGTCAAAAGAAATATCTATATAATGATTCAGTAGTCATAATCATTTGTTAAATCCTAACTTCTTGGTTATACTAATCTGGACATACTGACCTCATAGATATTGGCATTGATCTTATTTTTATACCTCATTATGCCAATAGATTTACTAAAACAATATCTTTGAACTTGCCAACAAACTATCCTAAATTCTCTTGCACAAATAAGCAAGCTTTAAACTAAGAAGTACTGCTGCCAGAAAATAAGTCTAACTCTAGGCATATGAATGCAATATACCCCTTTTATTTCGCTTGGTAAAATGAAAATAAAGTGAATTCCTTTTCTCTTTTATGGCAAAAACTTTATAGCTTCTTATCAAAGGGGGCAGTGACTAGCAGCAGGAAATTTATTCTTGGAGAGGTAAATATATTCTTGGTTTCATTTTTCTCCTTAAATTATTGTGGATTTTCCCCCTTTGACCACTTTCAGGAGAAGATCCCTGAGTGGGATGAAATGACTTGGCAACATCTTTAGAAATAAAAGAAAAACCCTGTTGTGAAGGGATTTTCTAGAAACGATATCTAGGGAATTATTTTTCTTCTGGGCTTGTACATAGTTTCCTTAAAATTATTTTCCTTATAGGGAATGATAATCACATCTTCCTCCAAATTCTTTTATTCAAATGTGGTACACAAAGGCATTGATGAGTGAGTCAAAAGTTATTGTACAACAAAGGGAAAACACAACTGCACTTGGCATTATAAAAAACCTGGGTTCAAAAAAATATTCCCAAATTCTTAGAAAAATTTAGAGTAAGGGGACATCTCAAATCACTGGGGAAAGGATTTTTTTTTTTTTAAATAAAGTATATTGGGTTAAATTTTTGTCCTGGAAAAAGAAACATTGGCTTCATACATCAAACTATGAAACGATATAAACTCCATATCAGTTGAAGTTTTATATCTCAAAAAAATAAAAATACTATATGAAAACAAGGATGAATTCTTTTATGTCCTTAGATTAGGGACAGTCTTTCTAACTTAAAATCCAGAAGCCATTTAAAAACTTTGTATTTTTGACTACAAAAAACATAGAAAATACCTGAATACCAAATTAAAAGAAAACACATTATGAGAAAAAAATCAAAAGACAAATGACTGATGAAAAATGATAGCCATTCATAGCATATAAGAAAAATGCAAGTTAAAACTACATCAAGCAATGACCAAACAATCAAACTTGACAAAAATTCAAAAGTCTGACGTTACCAATTTGTTGACAAGGCTATGGGGAAACAGACATTCTTATATATTATAGGTTAAAATGAAACATACTACAACTCCTATGAAGAGACATTTGGCAATATTTAATTATAAATGCATTTATCCTTTGAACTAGGATTTCCCTTTAGGAAATTTATCCTATAGAAGTATATATATTACACAATGTATGTTCAAGGCTATTCACTGAAGCCTCATTTGTAATAGCAAAAGATTGGAGACAACCTAAGTGTCATCAAAAGCTGACTGATAATACATACTGTGGTAAATCCACCTGAGAGGGTACTATGCAACCATAAAAGGTAAGAAGGAAGATCTCGAAGTATAGATATGAAAGGGTCTCCAGGACATGTAGTTACCTGGCTTAAAAAGCAAAGTTATAAAATAGGGTTCAGGATATGTTAGGTTTTGTTTTAAAGTGAGGTGACTATAGTGGACAAGGGCAGGAATTACAGACTTTTTAATGCTGGTTTTTGAGTTTTGTGAATGCATAAACTTTAAAGCAAAAAAAAAAAAAAGAAAGAAAGAAGGAAGGAAAGAAAAGAAATTGAAAAAATAAAGAAGAAATGGAGTCAAATCCTGATTCACTCACAGACTAAGTAACTTTGAACAAGTAACAACCATTTTGGACTTGGTTTCTTAGTTTATAAAATTGGGATGACAAACCGTGCTTACGTGAGAGCTTTTGTTTTGTTTTTAAAACACAGTTGATGATACATGTGAAATTGCTTTTGAACCAAAATGACATGAAAGAAAGACATATTATCTTTCATTTTTATTTTTCTTAAAATGACTGGCTGGCAGACATGCAAAGTAGGGAACAACCTCTTGCGGTATGTAAATGGACACAGAAATATTCTCTAATATTCATTACAAGCTCAGGTATTCATTCTTTTCAAATCCTGGCTTACCCATAAAAGTATTTCTCCAGGCCTGGGATATAGAGAACCGAGAGGAGGAATGATGAGCTGAATCCCCGGAACAACAGCCTCTCCAAATCCTTCCCTCTAGTGTATTCCTCAGTTGCCTTCCTCCTTTATATTCTTCTTGGTCTTCTTAGCCACCAGAAGGCTGTCTTTTGCCCTACTGCCATCCAGAGAAGCAACTGTTACCCTCCGTGGCAGTGCATTCATTTTTCTCCCACTCCTTTTGCTATCTCTGTGGTCCCCTCCATGACCAAACCTGCTACTCCTGGGCCTCCAGCCCTGAGGACGCTGGCCCTGGTGCAGGGGCCAGGAATGAGTAACAGGAACAGCTCACCTGGTTCCCTCCCACGGGCTTCTCCTTCCACAGGGCACAGCGGGGGCTGCTCCCACTTCTATTCATCCCCCTTGTGTAAAGTGGAACCCCCTCCTAGGTAGCTAGGACTGGTAGGGCCTAGGCACCCCTTTGATTATTTCTTGCTGTAGCCTGAATAGTATTTTCCCCCCATGTCTCCTACACTTGATTCCCCAAGGAAGCAATTTCAGTCATCCCTCCACTCTTAACCTTAGTCTGCAGTGGGGGTTTGGCCACCCCTCTTCACTACCCTCCCCAACCCCACTTACCCCTTCCTTCCACATGGGGGCAATTGGATTGTCCTGCAGAAGTGCACATGCATCCCTGCTCTTATCCCATAAGATCACCACCCCGTGTTTCCTGTGCAGACACAACTCTCAATTTTGGCAATTCTTCATTTAAAAGTAATGACTCAGGAGATCACTGCTGAGTAAAACTAAATTCCAGAAAACTAATCCCAGCCTTGGTTTATGAGTGTCAGGATTTTCCAAAACACAATGAGCCCACATTTACCAAAACTTCCCCTAAAAATATTTATTTTTTAAAGTCAATTTATTTTAAGTATGATTATCCTATGACACTCTGAGGTTGACTATAAACAAAGTGGCAATGCCCCTCAATTCCCAGTACATATGCTACTAGGTAACCTGCTCTGTCATGGGGTCAGTCAGCAGAGAGCAAGAATGTTTGAAAAAAAAAAATAATATATCAAACTGAGGATATAAAGTCTCAACATCAAAATTACTCAGGTCTGTCTCCAAAGGGAAAGATCATAAAAACCATAGAGAAATGCATTTCTAAACAGAATTTAAAAATATAGCCACATTACTTCGGTGAACCTCATATTACAAAGAGGAAAAGCATAGCTATACATTTTACCAGACTGCCATAGACTATGGAAAGATAAAGCATACACCTCTAAACCTCTAATACCAATGGAATATGCTGTAGCAATAGAAAGGTTCCATGTTCAACAATACTTGAGACTTCCTAAATGCGCAGCCATCTGCTGAATTCCTCTTTGCTCATCTAGAGCTCAATTTTGTAGAAATGTTATCTGTTTCTCATGCATATCTAAAGTCCCCACAAAGAACTGAGACCAGAGAATTACTGTGGTTTTACTGCTATGTTTCAAAGACTTCCATAGAAAGTTTCTAGATTTCACTGGAAATTGTTTGTTAAAAACATTTCCTTATGCTTCTGTCTTTCTTCCCAGCTGAAAAGATTTCTCTTCTTTCTGATCCTTAGCCACTGCTGAGGTGTTAGCCTATTGGTCCTTGCACTACTTCCTGAATGCCATGTCCCATAACCTTGTGCTTTTTGACCTCAGCCTGACAGCTGTTCAGATGGTTTTGGATGAGACAGTTGCATTTACCCACCGAAAGAGGCAGACTTTTGGCTGCTTGGACTTACTGTATGCTTGCTTCTGGCTGCCGGCCTCCTGACAGGTTGCTCTGTCAATTTTATTAGGTAAAAGATCCTGTGGGAGGCTCACTCTACACAGACAGACTGAACAACACTGCTGACATCTCCTCGGCAAGACAGCAAATATTACAACTCTGACCTCCAAACCTCATGTTTCTAACCCCCAAATGGACCCATTTTCCACAAATAGCTAGGGCACAGTGGGGATAATTAAATCCATGCCATTGTAAGTGAATTATGAATCCAAAATAAATATTAGGGGCCCATGATTCTTATATCGTTAGTCAAGGGCTCAGGTGGTTATTAAATAAAAAATAAAATATCCTAAAATAAAGAATGTTTCCTAGTTTATTGGAGGATTTGGGGGCTGAAAAAATGCATGATTAATTTTAAACTAGGGAAATAAAAAAAAAAGGATCATAAAATCTTAGAATTGAATGGTCTAAAACTTTTATTTAACAGATAAGAAAACTGAGGCTCAAGGATTTGCACAGGTTACAATGGCTTTCAACTAGAACCTGGTTAACAAACTCCCACAATATTTTCACCATGCCTTTATAACTTGTATCCTGAAAGGCAGACCCCAAATTAGAATATCAACATTCAACCATAAAAAGCGAATTTTAGTTCTTTTAAGTTTTCAATCTTTACTTCCAAAGTCTATTCAGTAGGAACTTGTGTTTCTCTTCCTTCACATTCTTACCTAATTTTCATAAAAATACCTACAAATTCCCTGGTAGGGTTCTCTGACACCTGTGAGGGAGGTGAAGATCTTCAGGATAAAATTCTACATAGCAAACCAAATAAAAACATGACTATAAATAATCATGGCCATAAAAGCCAGCCTACTTACTCGAGACCTAAGAGGAATCAGAGCAGTAAAAAGAATGAGGCAGGAGATTTGAATGGTGCCAGGCGGGAGCAAAAAGCAGCATGACCTGTTACTCTATTCACATCCTCTTATATCTGATGTGTATGTGTACATGTGCACACAGCAGATTATAACGGAGAGGATGGTGATTACACTTTCAGCCATCGGTCCCATATTTGTAATTTCTCACCTAAATGATTGGATTCCTGTTAAAGAACATACAGAATGTATGGACTCTGACTGTGGTCCCAGAGAGCTGGGTTCAAATCCTTGCTCTAAAACTTACCTGTTGTGCTGTTTAGAGATGGCTCTAAATTACCCGAAACTTCCTTTCTTCCTTTGTGAGAGGAAAGTAATCATATTTCCTTCCCAGGGATCATCATGATGGTGAAATGAGATAGCACAAGCTGATCGGTAGTATTCATAGAGGCCCAATTAGTGCTGTATTCATTTAGTAAGACTGCATTAATAAATAGGAGTGGAGGGAAGGTAAACAGTACAGAGCAAATCAGATGGTTGATTTTGTTTCTTTGCAGCCTAGTGATGTTTAAAAACGCTTTCCAAGAATACCATAAATTCTCTAAACTCCAAACACAGTGGATTTTCTCCTAAAGCCATTTGGGTTTGAGAAACTATATCTGGGTAGCCACATTTGATACAAGAGCCCGGTGAACATTTTTTGGCCTAGTTCATGCCTGACTCCCTGGGATTTATTTCACCCCGTCATTCTTTCCTCTTCTCCTGTCTCTTTTTCTTCTTTCTGGCACTGCTCCTAATAACTCCCTGGACAGAAATCCAATTTCTTTTTAATAGCAACTTGTACCCTCCAAGGACAGGTTTAGGTTTAGCGAGAACTAAAGCCAGACGAGGCCTAGATAGAGAAGAGAAGTTAACCTGCACACACGCACCCCTACCCTCGCAGCCCTAAGGAGCGACCTTCCCCAACCCCTGTCATGACCCTCCTTTCCTTTCTGGCTCTGCGTGTTCATCTGCTCAGGGGGAGGGTGAAAGGTCACTGGGCAGAGCCACACTAATTGCATTAGGAAATCTCCCAGAAATGCAAAGACATTGGAGAAATTCAAAGAAGAAAAAATAGACACACAAAGGAGGAACTGCTGCCCAGCATAGATTTATTTAGAGTATACTGCTTAGCATATAAAATATTAAACCAAACAAATCTCTAAGCCAACCTGTTTAGACCAATCTGACATTTGTGCCTCTGTGATGCCAAAATAACTGGATGAAAAGTAAAAAGTGGAGTCAATAAACAAATATCTGTTAAGCCTCTTAACCAGGTCCAACCCTGTGCCAGGCACCAATGGGAGGACAAAAGCAGTAGAAAGACAAGGCTCTTCTCTTCAAGGACCTTGCAATATGGTACGGGAAAATAAAAATAATAAAATCCTGGTTAAATTATCAGCCCATCACCAGACACATGCTGATCACTTTCTTATTATTTTTCTTCATAGCTTCTCTGACCACTTGAAACATCTACATCTATCTATCTATCTGTCTATCATCTTTTATCTATCTATCCAGAGGGAGATTTTACTTACTTACTTACTTATTTATTTATTTACGGTCACTCTCTCCCTTCTAGAATGTAACCTCTATGAGAAAGGGGACTTGGCTTTGTTCACTGCCCTACCCTGTCTCTGGTCCAAGAATTGGGCCTGGCACATTGTTGACATTCCATAAATATTTTGAATGAACTCATGATACAGAGCAATAAGACATTAGCAAAAGAAGTCAGAAAAATCTTCATGAAAAAGGACATCTTTGGCGAAACCATGAAAGGCAGACAGAATTTGAGTGGACAAAAGGAAGACAGCATCCCAGGTATGGGCATGGCATTCCCTAAGAAGAAAGGGCAAAATAGCATAGAATCAGAAATCTGGAAGAAATACCCCCATCCTCTCTAAAAGAATTTGTAGAGGCAGTTTGGCTGCCTAGATTTAGGGAGCTGAAACATCAGGATTACTTCCTCAGTTCACAGATATTAATATCAACCAAATGTGCCCTCCAAGATTTGCCTTATTCCAGGACTTTCATGGGTCCTCATTGTTTAAGAAAATAATTGAAATTCAAACTTAGGAAGTTCAAGAAAGGAGCAGCTAGTGCAGATGGCTAATTTATGCTCTGATTTCCAGGTTTGTCTCTGATTTCCTTTGTCCTTTATGTTTTATGGACACTTGCAGTGGCCAGTCAATACACACTCCTTCTCCCCCTTAATACTAAAACCAATCTCAAGTGTAGATGGTTAAAAGAAAAGAAAAGAAAACAAAACAAAACCCTGAGTCTAGAAACCCTGTCTTCTGCTTATTTTACAGCCTGCACACACCCTCTTCCCCACCTGAGCCACACACACTTCCGGCGATGACCCGAGGTTCTAGGCACAGGTCAATGGCCCAGCAGAAGTTATACAAGACAGAATTTAATTCTGAAGATAGGTGATCATTGCTGAAGAAATCCATGAGTTTACCAGAATCAGAATCCAAGAATGTTAACTCATTTCATTTTAAGCAGAGACCTGACCAGCCCCCCACCATGAGCCAATTACCTAGTCCTGCTATTTTAAACCTTATCATTTCCATTTTGAAACATTCTATTATTTATGTGTTTGTATGTGTCTAGCTATGCACACCCATCCCTATGTATAGACAGTAAGGTCTAGGTTTAGCTTCAGCTATGTTAAAAATGCATAATAGCAAGGGTAACTTAGGTAATGGTAGATATTGATAGAAATAAAGAAGTTCAGTTAATACTGACATTGGACCATTTAAGCATATTACAGAACAAACACACCTTCCCAGCTATCTTGGACCTCAAATAGTTTGTTATTAATTCTGTTGAGGCAGTCATTTTTATATAAATAAGCATTTGTTCAGCTATATAAATTACTGTACTGGTGAAAACACGATGGTATTCCAAAACCTTTCATTTCTCTTTATTGAGCTTTTCTCTTTTCTGCCATCTCTTAATTCAAGTTCATCTCTGACCTGAATTCTCCTCATGGACTGTCTACAGTTTTCTTGGGGGCTTCAGGTCAATTTGCTTACAGACAGTTGGCCAAAGTACAATTAGCCAAAAGGCAATTTTTCAAATGACTAATTCTCTGAAAGCAATCCCTTCAAAGGGATGGCTTTTTGCAAATTGCTTTTTGGGAAAATGGTCCATGTCCCTCCCTAGATGAGTAAACTTTTCAACTCACAGGGATTTAAATACCATTTGTATACTCATGTCTCCCACATCCATATCACTTGAATATTCAACTTGTATGTTCCATAGACACTTTGAAAATAAATATCTAAAATTTCATTCAAAATCTCCTTCTCAGTTCTTGGTCCCAAATTGCTCCTCCAGTATGTCATATCTCAGAGAAAAGCACCACTTGTCACCTACTTCCCCAGGTCAGAGACCTGACTTGCCCCCTAGAGCCAATCAATTGTCTAGTCCTGCTGTTCTAAACCTCCTAATTAAGTAGGAGAATGAAACTGTCAGATCTGTGTGCCCTGTAGGTTCTTAAGTACTTCTCAAATCAATCACTTTCTCTCCCTCACTGTTGTCTACTGCTGAAGGTCAGATTCACCCTTACCCCTTTCCAGGTCTATTACAATGAGATCTTAATGAATCTGCTTCCATCTAATTTTCCCCTCTCACATTCCACCCCTATTCTGCTACTAGAATGAACTAAGTAGACTCTTATACTTAAGATTATTAGAGACTGACATTGCCTATAGCAGTAGTTCCCAAAGTGAAACACAAATCCTGCAAGATGGCCTGTAGTCAAATAGGTTTCAAAATGCCGCATACCATAGCCTCTTCTTGCAACATCAGTGTCTACTGACCTAAAAAAGACGCTGGTAAGACTTGAAGTTAAAAAATCTGTTTAATGGTGCCCCATTCCTCATTTCCCACACGCATTTCACTAATGCCGTCTTCTTTTCCAAGAGACAGCCACTGACAACCAGTGGGACACACCCTGAAAACTGCTGGCGTACAATGATCTGATCGTGCTGAGTAGCTGAAGGACACGGCTGAGCCTGACCACGGTCGCTTCACGTATCCCTGCTTCACGTATCCCTGCTTCACGTATCCCTGCTCTCAGCGCCCCACGGCTTCCCATCCGGGAACCCTGGACGGCTTGTGCTTCCTCACCAGCGGCAACATCCTCCCCCGGTGCCCTTGGCATGCTGCTGCCTTCGCCCGGAATGCCCTATGCTGAACCCGCCCCCACTTCCACCTTCTCACTAACTCCTACTCACCTTTCAAAACACGTCTCAGGTTCATCTCCTCTAGGAAACTTTTTCTGACCTTTCTGTCTGGCTTTGGTTTCTCTCACTGTGTCCTCAAACACGCTGTAGCACTTACTATCTTTTAACTGAAACTATCTAATTTTATTTCCCCCATTTGTGCAGTCTCCTCAGGGATGAAATCATTAGTACATAATAAATGCTTAAGGAATAGCTGTTGAATGGAAACTGACACACTGAAGTAAAATAGTAAAGTTTTTAAAAATGTGTAAAATATCATAATCCCTTAACATTTGAAAGATGCATTTGAAAAACTGCTTTTTTTTTTAAAGCAGTTGACAGTATATATCATATTTCTTTAACTAATGCCATTCTGTTTATTAATATTCCACTAGTGATTTCTCAGGCCATTCTCCTTTCTCATTTCCTATTTCAGTCACCCATATCAGATATTCTAATAGTTATTCTTTACTAAGAATGAGAAGTAAAAGAAACTGCTGAAATTATTGACTACAGTAACTTTCTGCTGTGGAAATTAGCAACACCACTTTGGATCTTGAAATGTAAACACAACCTAAAATCAATGTAAGGACACTAAATCCATGTTTTTGCCTTATTTAAATAGCAGCTGTTCTTCATTTTATTTGCCTTGGACTTAAGCAAACCTGTTTGGGCCATGAAGCAGGTATGAGTTAAGCCTCCTGTGTTTAGATGTGTTTAAAAGATAATAGCTTTTCTTCTAGATAAAATTTCCTCATGTCACATGTTTCCCCTTAAACCTCAACACCCTCATATTTGAGATTTAGGATTCCAAGAGCAAGCAGAGATTACTAACCAAGTTTGACATTCTGATCAATTTATTTATGGATACAGGTTGTACCAATAGGTATAATGGATAATAAATATTTGAGCTAAATATGCACCAATCCTAATTGACTTACTTCTTATTGAAGTAGATATCCTCCTTAGTTATTAATTTTTTCATTTACTCTTTGAGCAAATATATTCTAAGCACCTATTATGTGCTAGGTTCTCTGCTGTCACATGAGATAATAGCAATACCAAAAACAATAACTACACATACTGGGCATATACAATGTGTAAGGTGCCATGATAAGTCATGCATGTGCATGATCTCATTTGATCATTACAACAACCTGGAGATGCAGGTGCACTGCTATTCTCTTTCGATGTCTAGGACACCAAAGCTTAGCCCAAGATTACCCAGCTAGCAAACAGGAGAGCCATGGTTTGAATCCAGACAGTCGGTCTCCCGAGTAGCCCCTGTGCTTAGTTACCAGGCAAAACAGCCCTGCCAATGGTCACACAATGCTGCTCTACCATCAGACTTTCCACAGAAATGTTCCTTGCCTGACCACTGTCATGCTACATCCTAAATAGCCTGGAGCAAGAAACATTTCAGGGGGTTTTGAAATGATGAGGGCTTAGGAAATCAAATTAAAATGTTTATTTTTTTAATCAAACAACTTTGGAGCATATGGTAATGGTGAGTATTTGATGAATATTAACTAATTGTAGTTAATGGCAAACTACAGTTAATGTGGTTCTACTGGGTGACCTTTGAGGTGCCTTTCAACGAGGAGATTCTATGATTAAAGAGGTGGCTTAATCTAGTTGTGTCTAGATTTCATCTCCAGACTGTCTCTGGAAAACCACATTTAATTCAGGCTGTTTTCACAGGAATAGACTGGACTGAGCAAGACACTTATGTATATTTATACCAAAGTAAAGAGGTCACTTGCAGAGGAGTGGCCAGTTAGGCACATATTCTGGCTCAACTTGCATCCTGTGAGAAAATGGAACTCAAGATAAAGAACTGCTAATATGCCACATGATATCACTGAAGGACAGTCATGAAGAAACATTAATTTATACAGTTGTGTAATACATGGCTTTTCTAGGTAAGTAAACTGTTCTAAAATTGTGATAAATATTTTTCATGGACTCAACATAATAGAAATTGCTTTAATGGTTATTTAATCACTGTGCTGAATTATGGTGAATTCCAAATACACAAAGAACACAACTCCCCAATGTTCGTCATGTAAATTTCCTGCCCTACCTATCACCCTGGCCCACTTAGCCACATAGTCTCCCCACGGGCCGAAAACAAGATTGCTTGAAAATGTATTTCCTGACTAATCTGTTAATATGGCTTCTTGGGTTATACAATATTCCCAACCCAAAAGTCACTCACTCACTAGCAAAAGAAAATAATCCCTTCTTTAATTAACAAGGAAAAAAATAATCAGACCCAATTCTAAGCTATTTGACCACCTTGACTTGGTCTTAGACCTTATTCACATTTCCATGAGCTCAGAGGTGAACTCCAAATCCCACTTTAGGTTTAAATTTTGTTTAAAGTACTGTTCAGTGAAAAAGAGTCATTCCCCGAGCTGCCCTGAAATTTGAATGCCAATAAGGTGATGACCAGGTGCCAAAGCAATAGGCTGCTATAATACAACATAATCCAAAGGTCAAATACATACAGAAAAAGCTAACTCGGGGCTTCACAGCAAGAACTGAAATGTTGTGCACCAATTTCTATGTCCTGAATGTGTCCTTTTCCTGTAGAAAGCAATTTTTGCACAGAATTTGGGAGGTGGGTCAGCCAGTGACTTGAAATTACATCTGAGTTCAGGGTCCCTATGGTGCTTAAGGAGGCATTTACAACAAACCAAATAAAATACCTTACATAAACCAGGAAAACGTGTAGCGACAATGTGATCATACTATAATTATTGCTACTTAAGAAAATGAAGTGTGTGTGAAAAGAATGAGAGAGTACATCAACTGTTTAGGCTTCTGATGGAAATGTGCCAACTTTAATCTGCTTTAAGGCAGCATGTCCTTGTGATTAAATGCACCATCCCTGAGAAATATAGATCCTGCTTCAAATCCCACCTCTTTCACTTGCCAGGTAACCTTGGGTAAGTTAGTCAGAGAAGTCTCATTCTCCATAATTGTACCTCATAGGATTATCATGTGGTTTAAATATGATAATGTACTTAGAAGTTCTCATTATACTGCTTGGCACATAGTAAACACTCAGTAAATATTGGCCCCCAGGTTTTACCCATTCAACCAAAAATTATTGAGTCTACAATTATCAGTGACTATGCTATGGGAAACAAAAAAAAAAAGAACTAAAAGCTGAATGACAATATGGTAAAAATATTGTTCTTATGTTTTTAATTTTTTTAAAAAAATTTGTGTTTTGGGTATTTTTCCATTGTTCCTGTTCCTTCCAATGGCTTCCAAGTTCTTCTAAAACTGGATGCCATAACTGCAATTTTTTTGAATGGCTTCTAGTTTACAGTGATTACTTTGTGGTTGACTGACTCTTCTCTGCCAAAGGACTATTCTGAAAGTTCATGAGGTATACACTCAAGCAACAGCAAAGTGAAGGCTCAGTCAAATGTCCTCACACATGAGTCCTATTACTGCTGCGATTATACTGTGGGTGCCTGAAGAGATGGTTAGGACCAGAGAACTCTTTACAAAATCAAGACCTTTTAAAACATAACTTCTCTGTCCACTGAGATGCCCTCATCATCCTAGCACAGATGGCTTTTTTCAGGGCTGCACAAGTAGTTTTGTTCTTTATGAATATCAGATCAGGGTCTCATCAGGATTTAATTGCCTGCTGTCCTCATTCAAGAAATTTGCTGCTGTGGTTCTGAACACATGGCAAAATTGTCACGGATGGCTTTAAAACTTACTGTGTGCACATGTGCAAGTGGGTGCTTGTGCTCATGTATTTGTGTGTGTGTTTTAAAACCTGTGTGAAGAAATAGTTTATCTGTAAATGCACAGAAGGGAACCTCTAAAAATTGTATGAAGAGAATAGCCTGACTAATTAATATCTATAATATACCCTTATACCGATATATAGCTAAAATTAGTGATTTGATATACTAAACCAATGACATAATCACATTGTCTTCTGAATGCATTACTTTAACATTCATTGTATGGTTTAACTTGCTGTTTTACCCCAATTAAAAAAAAAAAACAAACTAATGTTTTTGGCTCATTAGTTTGATTCCAAAGTATTCTGAAAATAATTTTATCAAATTTTGAGGTGCAAATCAATTTTCTTTTCTGACATCAGATAAGACCTACCGTAAGTTTAATATTCACCCCATGGATAAAATCCAGCATTGGCATGATGAAAGTGAACTTAGCTTGCTAAACTCAACATCAGGTTACAACCTATGGAGGAATATATCTGTTTGTAACACAGTTCGTCTTAAATTATTTTTAAAACAGGGTATGGTGAAATGCTACTTTCCTGGGTTAGAATGGCACTCTGTGTTGCTACTAACTAATGGTGAAGCAAGAGCAAGTCACAATTTCTCTGGACCTCAGTTTCCTCATTCCTAACGTAAGGGATTCAGACTGAATGAGTACTAAGTTCCATTCTGGTTTTTAAACGATAATCCTTTGTTTCAATTATATTCCTCAAAAATACTTCTTGCTGAGTTAAGTGCAAATAACTACCTGAAGAAGTTTTTATTTTTGAGGCAGTTCTGGGGGAAAAAAAAATTATGTAAGCAGAAGCAGCATGACAATGAAGATGTTAAAATCAGGAAGGTCTATATTCAAATCTTGGGTTCGTGGTATTATTGTGGGTAAACTATGTCATCTCCTGGGCCTCAGGTTCTTCTTCTGGAAAATGGGGATAATAAGACGAGACACTTAAAGCATCTATCACGGTTCTTGGTTCATGGTATTTAAATACCATTCATTTGTTTTTCGTTTCCTCTCTAGACCTCTCTGCACATAAGGTAAAGAAATTCGGGTTTGAGTAGGAGTGAAATTGCTAGGCTATGAATTCCTTGAGGAAGGAAGGCAATATTGCACAGAGATTACCATTAGGCACTTTATGGTCTCACAGACCTGTGTTCAAATTCAAGGCCTGTCATTAACTTTGGAACCATAGGCAAGTTATTTAAGCCTCTGATACACAGTATTTTTTTTCATCAGTAAATTTGTTGTTCTAAGGCTTAGAAGACAGAAAGTAGCACAGTTCCTACCACATGATAAGAACTCAATAAATGGGAGCTATTTTTATTATGTTTATGTCCCCCAAAATTTTCAACAATGTCTGGAATAGAAAGGAAATCAATATTTTTGAATCAGTAAATGAATGAAAGAGCAAATGATTGTTCTTTGGTCGATGAACAACTCCCATTATCTCAGTGTATTTTCTGGGAGGAAGGCAGACCCTGGAATCCAACAGCTTCCCAGGGAATGCATATCATTTTCAAAAACATCTGTCTTGACATTAAAACAATGCCATGTATACCACTTGTGTTCATTTTTTTGCAACAGCTAGAGATTCCTCATATTTCGTGTTCAGTTGAAAAACTGTTCCATGACACTTATTATGGGTGTACCCCGGTTGTCCATAGCCAAATGTATTTTGGATGATGTAGCCAAAACTTTGGAAAAACTTTGGGAATAAAGGTTACATCGGTCCTACTGCATAACTTGAATTGGTGGCACAGAATAGATCTGAAAATTGTTTACTTGCATAAACATATCATAAGTTAAGAAATACTGGCATGTCATTAGATTGAAACAGCAACAATAGCAAAATTACATTAGAATATTTATACTTTTCTGGGAAACTACCTCTAGAATTCAAAACTACCAAGAGTTCTACTAACAGAAAATTCAAAATGAAATTAAATCATTATTTTAGACTGACATTTTAAAAGCAACAATAATGTGTGGGCTCCCTCTGCTGGAACTTCAAACTGTGATTGTCAGAAAGAGGCCATATGACTTACAGTTACCTAATCAATTAGATTACTCATGGTGATGAAATTAGCACAAAGAAGTGATGCCAATCATCTCAGAAGTACGATAAAACAGTCTGCCAAATACAGAAGCTGAAATTAGTTGAGGATATTTGTTTTCTGTTGGTGTTAAACACAGAGATTTTGCTTTGTTTTGTTTTTTTTTCTAAGTAGGAGACAGCGACATTTTGTTTTGTTTTGTTTTATGTTTTAAAAATGAGACAAAGACTGTCTTGGAGAGGGGTCACATGTGGTCCATGGTAGCTGTTGCCAGGGTAACCATGTTCTCTGTCTGCATATGTAAAGGCCAGTTGCTTGTTTTCGAGACAATCAGATTATCAGATTGAAGGAAATAGAGAAAATGCAAATTTTGATGTTCGCCTTGCTTCTGCAATTTACACTGTGTTTATCCTGCAACCCAGCTTGGAGAAGTTTTCACCTTAATAATGAATTTCTTTTAATGTTAAAATGTTACTGCCCTCCTAAAATAATTTTGTTTTGATGAGGACGTAGGCAGTTCATGCCTTTGCTTTGGGGAACTTTCCCTATTTATTGAACTCAGAAGGAGATGTGTGGACAAGTTGTTCTTCAGAAAAATTAGAATTTTCTCTTCCTTGAGTCATAAATTATTTATCCAAAATTCTATAAAAATATCGTCCTTTTTAGCTTATGGAACATTTCTGAATAAGGGTTTTCTTTCTTTCTTTTCTTTTCTTTTTTTTAACTGTCCAATGATCTTGAATTTGGATGCTGTGTTTAAAAGTTGCTGGCTGAAGGATGGCTATAATTAGTATAGGGAATACTGAATTCCACTTTGAGAATGTCAAGGTGGTGGTTGATTTTGTTTGTTTACATGAAGAACAGAAATAGAACTTGTTGCAGAGGATTGGAGTTTGATCCAGTCCTTAGTTTAGTGTAGATTTTTATAGTGAGATGCATAAAATTTAAATATGTAAATGAATGATTATCAATTCATGAAAAAGTGTGATTTAATTGGTTGAGTTTCAAGGACTTTCAAATCGTATTATTTATTTTTTTTATTATAAACTTTCCAAACCCATAAAGAACTGAAAAAAGAAAACCCTTACTTCATAGGTATTGATAGTGGTCCCCATATCAGGCATAGTCACAAATTCTTCAAGATACCTAAAATTACCTCTCTCATAACATCTCTGGAAAGATAACCAAAACAATTCTATAAGGTGAAAACTCTCAATAAGTTAGTAGCTTTGGGGTTGATAAATCATTATTTTGCATTAAGAGGTCAAGAACATATTTCCACAGAGCTTTAATTTTTAATTTCCTCTCTTATAGTACATTATGGTAATGAAGATTTTCAGAGTGTCTTCATCCAAAAGGCTTGTGTAGTTATATCAATAAGGCAAGAGGCTAACTGTTACTTCCTTTCATGCAAGGTTTCCCCTTGTACCCACCTCCCAAGGAACCTGAAGAAACTAAGATGAAAATGTGGAGGGGGCGGGGAGAAGATGTGAGTGTCAGTGAACTATGGGTGCCTTACAGAGTGGCCATATCTTCCAGTTTACTGCGGACAACCTTGGTTTATTCCTGTTCCTGGCATAATTATTAACAGTGCCCCATTCCAGACTTAAAATTGCCTGTTTTGAATGATTAACGACATGACCATCATATTTACAGTCAAAGCACTTGTGCCTGCATTACCATTTGTTTTCTGGGACAGCATTTCCAAATATGCATTTCCCTGCAGGCTAATCTTCCAATTATCAGTGGAAAGGGAGTTCTATGGTTAATTAAGTTTGTGAAATGCTCCATCTTATATAAAATAGTCTTCTTGGAGTGTTCAACACATATTCACATATTTAAGGCTCCTTGATTTTGCTAACTCCAGCATTCTAGAATTTATTTGACCACACCACAAAAAAACCCATTTTTTGCATAATACTTATTAATGTAATACAACATGGGGCTAAAAATCTCAATAGTTACATGGGCTCGAAGTTCCAATTAACACGTTTCATATCCTATTCCTTTGCTTATTTCACTATCCCACCCAAAGAACTAAAAATCTGGTCAAAGATACAAAGATACCCATCAGGTATGCCAGCCCCAAGAAAAGTGTTCCTAAAGCTGATGTCTACATTGGCTGGTTAGAACTTAAAGCTTATTTCCGCACTCATTCCAACTGAGTTCAGTCGTTCTTTGCTGAGTGACTACGACGTTCAAAGCACTAGCTGTGCACTATGTGGGATGCAAAAGGCAAGCTTCTGTACCCAGGGACTTACAATTAATCCAATAGGAAAGACTCCCTTCCCCCACCCCGACTCTTGATCCAATTTACTTTGTCCTATTTTTTTCCCACACCACTTATAACTTCTACCATACCACATAATTTGCTGATTGATTAACTTAATCTTTGTTTTCTTTCTCCCCAATTAAAATATAAATTCCTTAAGAGAAAGTATTTTTTGTCTGTTCAGTAATTTATTTCAAGCATCTAAAACAGGATAGCACATAGTAAAAGCTTAGTAAACGTTTCTTGAAAATGAATAAATGAACTCCTTAAGGGCAGTTTTACTCACAGGGCCTAGCTTATATTAGCCATGTTTTGACAGAATGAGTGAATGAAGGAATGAAGGAATGAAGGCTTAGTTGCATGAGAGTACAGATTTGTGGTTGGATCTTAGAGTAGAACATAAGAGTAGAAAGGTATATTAGAAAGAGATCATGGAGATCCTTGAATGTCACCTTAACGGCCTAGCTACCATTTATTGTGCAATTACCATGTGCCATGCACTGTGCAAGGAATAATAAGAACATATTCCTCACAACAAACCCAAAATGTGAGCAGTAGTGTTCCCATGTCTTAGAAGAGAAAGCAGAATCTTGTAAAGTTCAGGTAATTTGTCTCAGATCACATGCAAATTGGCAGTGAAGCTAGGATTCAAACCTAACTCTCTATGACTCTGATATTTATGTTTATCATGCTGCCTTTCTGTAAGCAGTGTGGAACCACAAAGCTATGTGAGCAATGGAGTGACATTTTGTCTTGTGTTTTAACAGATAATTGCCACCACTGTGAATGATAGGGGTTTTACAAGTAAGAGATTCATGTTGAGTGAGAGATGCTAGTAAAAGCTGAAATTCCAGTTCTGGAACTCAGAGTTAAATCAGGGATATAGATTCTGGAACTGTGCTCTCCAATACAGTGGCCACTAGCCACATGAACTGGAGCTAGTCCAAACTGAGATGTACCCAAGTATAAAAGACACACTAGATTTTATGGATGAAGTATGAAAAAAAAAGAAAGTAAAATATTTTATTCATAATTTTTTAGTTTGATTAGCTGTTGAAATGATAATACTGAGGACATACTGGGTTAAATATTTTAAAATTAATTTTATCTGTTTCTGCTTTTTTTGAAGGTGGCTCATGGGAAATTCAAAATTACATGTGTGGCTTGCATTATATTTCTATTGAACGCTGCTATTTCAGTCATTTTCATAAAGGAGTTCTTTGAAGTTTTAGGCAGATCACACATGGAAGAGCTTAGAGTAGGAAGGGGGCCCAGGAAAGAACCTTGAGAGAAGTCTGTATTTGGGGGCTGACCAAAGAAGGAGGAGACAGAAAAGGGTGATCTGCGATGACAGTGTCAAGGAAACATAGTAAAGTTGGCCTCATGTTGCTAAAAAGGCCCGGGAAGATGAGGCCAGAGATGGGGATGATAAATTTGCTAATTAGGAGACTATCTGGTCTTAGGAATTTCCACATCATGGCTCTAGTAGAAGCTGGCTTGCGAAAGGAAGTAAGGGCAGGGTTCAAGATACATACCTTTTTAAGGAAATGGAAAAGGTGAACATGTTTGTAAATTTAGAGGAAGAAACTAGAGGAGAGGAAGAGATTAAAGATACGAAAGGAAGAGATAATTGATGTAGCCAGGCCCTGTCTGGGAAAGTAACTCACCTCGGAAAGGATTCAGGATACATTTTTTTTAATGCAATTTTATTGAGATATATTCACATACCATACAAACCATCCAAAGTATACAATCCCTGGCTCACAGTTTCATCACATAGTTGTGCATACAATCTCATGGTCAATTTTAGAACATTTTCATTACTCCCAGAAAGAAATAAAAATAAAAAAGAAAGCCCAAATCCTCCCATACCCCTTATCTCCCACCCCCACCTTATTGACCCATAGTATCAGTGTAGTACATTTGTTACTGTTGATGAAAAAGTATTAAAATATTACTGTTAATTATAGTCCATAGTATGCAATAGGTACATTTTTTCACATTTTTTTTTCCTGAGGCTACAGGGAAGAGAAGAAAATTCAGCGATTTCATATCATTTCCTTTCCTATCTTCTCTGAAATGGATGAGACTATGTCATTAGCTAAGAGTTAGAAAGTTGAGACTGACTTTGAGAGCTTGAGAAGTTGAGAGACGACACAGTACTTGTCATCACTACGGATAATAAAAGACTGGAGGTGGACAGAGAAGGGCCAGTGGAGTTCGGATAGCATATTTAGGGGCATCTGTTGACACCACGATGCGGCTTTCTCCAGCAGAGTTCACCTTTCTGGGGCTTACACTGGATTGGAATTGACAAAGTAAATCTGATTGAAGGGCAAGAGAACCTCTTCTGTTGCTTGTGTGAACATAAATAAAATCATAGAATATTATGCCCAGATTGGAAAAAAAGGCTTTGAAAGCCAGGAGGGGAGATTTTGGAAAACGGAAGAGAGGACACACACGTTGCTAATTTGCTGACTTATCTCACCGCCCAAAGCAGCATCTGGGCCAAGTGTGTGTGTTTAGCTCTGTGAAGAAGGACCTTATCTTCTGAGGGATACCTGCATCACCAAGATCAGGGGCAGCAAGAACAAACATGGTTTCACTCTATCATTATGGGGTTGCAGCTCATCCTCATGGGGTTCCTGCTTGTTCAAGGTCTTCCCTCCCTGACTGCCTCTCCATGGACTTCAGGAGACAGCCTTGCAGAGACTGATTAACCTAACCCTGTGAATGTGTAGGCCAATTCTCTGTAATAAACATAAATGTATATATTTTATACATATATATTTTATTTTTGTATGTTTATTATGTATATGTTTATTCTCTCTCTCTCTGTGTATAAATATATATCCTATTGGTTTTTTGGTTCTGCTTCTCTGACTGATACAGAATTAAAAGCCTAGGGAAAAAAGAGGCAAACTCTAGAAGAAGAGATGTCATTTATCAATTTATGCTAGAGGCTAAAATCATATGTCATATAAAACATGGGTCTTCACAGGTGTTCATTAAATAAACAAGTGAAATAAAACTGCATGGAGTAGAGAGGGACTCAGGGAGAGGATGGCTATTCCATTTGGCTTGGATTTCAAAGGAATGCTCTCTAGAAATTGAAGGATATTGTCTGGAAGGTATATTAGAGAACAAGAAGAAAATCAGTCTCTCCTTTGGGCCCCAAATATTGAACAAGTGAAAGAAGAGACTGACAATTGGAATAGATTTTCACAGAATGGTGTGGGCTCCTGAGTTCAAAAACCGAAATTCCACTTCAAATACCCCCATCCATCACGTCACCCCAGATCAGCTCAGTGTCTCATATTCCATTGGCAATAACTACCCAAGTTCCTTGAATACAAATTTCTGCAGAATCCTCTAACCTTATTTTTCCCCATTTCTTCAGTACCATAACTCATCCTTCCCCCTGCTACAGCCTACCAAATTGGCCATCAAAGCCTGTTACTTTTACTTCAGGGATGTCTCCTGAACGGACATTCTCCTCTGCAACTTGGCCACCCAACTATCAACAAGGCCACTATGGTCTCTGATCTGTGTATATTCATTAGCCTTTTAACGGATCTTTCTGTCCCCAGAGGACCAACAAAACAATTCAGATCCAGCCACTCTCCTCCATAAATATCTTCATTAATACTTTATCCCTTCTGGAAACATTCCAAACTCCTTGACACAATATTTTATCAATCAAGATTCTGACTAGAATTTTCTAAAACTCCCATTACTTCTCATCATCTGTCTTCACTGAACTTCTTTCTGGTTATTCCTGAAATGCCACCAGGCCCTTCAGCACCTTGTGACTTTGCATGTGCTGGTTCCATAGTCTGGAATGCTCTCCACATCCTTCTTCCTGTGGTAAATGACTACTGATTCTTCTAGACAGGTTCAAGTTCTCCTTCTACCAGACTCTCTCTTTGGTGCTCCCAGAGCACTGCATTCTAAGCTCTCTTTTAACATGAATTCCACACTGAATAATAACTATCAGTTAACACAGATGTCTCTCATTTTTACACCATCATTTCCTTAAGTGCTAAGACAGCGACTTATTGCTACTGCTGTGGCTCACCCATAGGAAGGGTTTGAGAAAAGTATATTAAATGAATGAAATAACTTAATGATATCAGGAAGACCCAGATTTCAGATGGAGGTTTATAAAGTTATGATTATTCTTCATGTCTCCAGGCTAGCTCTTAGGACTCCTGTGGGTGTGAACCCTTGGTAAACAGGACATTTTGAAGATGCCATTTTTAGTTAAGATGTGGTCAACTGAATCAAGATGAGCCTTTATCCTATTACTGGAGGCCTTATCAAGAGAAGGTCACAGGGAGAAGCCAGAAGCAGGAAGTCAGCAGGAACCCTGGAGAGAAAGGAGAGAACCTCATCATATGACAGGAAAGCTGAGGATTCTAAGGACTGCCAGCCAACCAGAACACTACGACTCCAGGAGGAAGCAAGCCTTCCAGAGTCCAACACCTTGAGACAATAAATTCCTGTTATTTAAGCTAACCCTTCTGTGGTATCTGTCATCGCAACCTGGAAACTAAAACACATCTAATAGACTCTCTATTGCCTTTTAGGCTTGCATGCTTTAACAAAGCAAGCAGTCATGTTGGGAAGGAACTGAGGCAAGGAACTGAGGCTGCCTCTTAGCAACAGTCAGCTATGAACCCAAGGTGGCCTCCAGCTGACAATGAGCAAAGAAATAAAGCCTTCAGCTGAATAGACTTCAAGGAACTGATTCCTGCCAATAATCTTGTCTGCTTGGAAGAGGATACTTCCCCAGTTGAGTGTTGAAATGAACCCTCAGCCCTGGTTGACACCTTGATTGTAGTCTCATGAGAGAACATGGAGCATAAGACTCAGATAATCCATTCCCATATTCTTGACCCAGAGAAACTATAATAAATACTATTAAATGTGTGTTATATAAGCTCTAAGTTTGTGGTAATATTGTTATGCAGCAACAAATAACTGATACAGCAAACAAGATTCATTGAAGGAGATTGATTCCTGGGATAAGTTTTAAAGGATAATATAGGCTGGCTTAAAGTAGTGGAAAGCATTTCAGGCAAATGGGACAGTATAACTAAATGCACAGAGGCAGGAAGCAGTAGGATTTGGTGATAGGACTACAAGTATTTCTGCTGCTGAGATCAGAGGTGCAAACCACGAAGTGGTAGAAGATAAGGCAGAAGAGGTGTGTGAGAAGAGTTGTACTATGGAGAGACTTTAAGGCTTATATCATCCTGTTAATGATATGGATTTTATTCTGTAGGCAATGGGAAGGTACTCAAACATTTAAAAGGGGCAATAAGAATGGAGTTTTATGGTTTAGATAAACTACTTTGGAAACTATGTGGACAGATGACTTTGAGGATAACAAGGGTCAAATCTGCCCTCAGGCTGACGAGCATCTTCCAGTGATAGGCTACATTTAGTGATCATACAATAGAGAAGGAGGATTGGAACCATGTAAAGGATGGAAAGATGGAAACTCACTTGAGATATACTTACAAAGCAAAACCAGTAGGACTCAGGAATTGTTGGTAGTCAAGCATGAAGGAAAGAAAGAAGTCAAGGAGGAACTCCTTCATTTCTAATTTGGGTAATCATTGGTAAAGGTTCCATTAACTGGGGCCAAGAATGCAAGAGGAGTAACAGAAGATCTAGGAGGAAAAGCTAAATGGAGCTTTTAGTTAGTCTGAAGTTCTGGGCCAACCTCTGGGCTGGAGATGTAGATCTGAGTCTTGAGCATATATAGAGATAGTGGTTAAAATCAAGACAGCCAGTGAGATTGACTGGAAATAACAGCAGAAATTACAAGGCCAGTGCACTGAGAATAGGACCTGCAGACATCAACAGCAGAAGAAACAGTGACAAAGCAGGAACTGTCAGAGAGGGACAGGAGAAGGGCATTAGAAACTTTTAGAAATGTTATTTTTGAAAATTCTTTATATAATTTGGTTTAGTGATATGGACTTCAGCAACTTGGGGGTGAGATTGTATCAAAGGCCTTTCCCCCATCTCCCTTTTCTTCCCCACCTTCCTATCATACACTTCCCTTAACCAAATAACCTTATAAACTTTCACGATTAAGGTGTCACCAACTCTATACAGAGGGTGCTGGGCCCAAGGCTAGTTCTGGAGGAGACCCTGACCCTTGAGGATACATAACAAGAATAATGGCAACAATTTGCCCTCAAGATGCTTTTAAAGCATTTGAGAGATTCCTTTGGCTACCAGAAGTCACAGAGAAAATGAGGACATAAGATCACTGAGAAGTCCTTTTCAGAATGTAATTCAATGTTATATATATATTTTTTATCTTCATTTGATTGAGATATATTCACATACCACGCAGTCATACAAAACAAATCGTACTTTCGATTGTTTACAGTACCATTACATAGTTGTACATTCATCACCTAAATCAATCCCTGACACCTTCATTTCAATGTTATATTTTAAGGGAGGACTTATTTTAGATTGGTATACTAGGAAGAACACTGGGATGAAAGTTATGATTCTTTGTTGTTAGGGTTACTGGAATATTAGAGGGCCAAGAGGGGGCGGTGGGGGGGGGCAGGCAGTGAGGACAGAGAAGAAAAGAGAAACATTTTGGATGAAGTCCAAAAATGTGGTAGAATTTTTTAATACACTGGGGAAGGTAAAAGAGAGCTACTTGAATATCTCTGAATAGTTGGAACATATTCAAATATTCTGCTCTAGTAGTATTGATATGACTATTGACTGGGGTGGGTACAGCAAAAGGAAAATTCAGTTTTCTGGTAATTTATAAGATGGCTTTAAAGATGGTTGTTTGAGCCAATAGAGAGATCTGGAGTGGAAATATGTATACCAGAGACACAGAGCTAGTGGTTAGTCAAGAGGGGGAACAAGGAACAGAGATCTGAGATGGACCCAAAGAGAGGCCTAGTTGGAGCCTTGAGAGTTGTAAACACTTTCTGAATTAGAACAGCAGGGAATCAATGTGGAGGCTAGAATGAGAAAATGAAGGAAAGAGAAGAGGCAGTTTTGTAGGCGAAGGGGGAGAACTGGGATTATGTAATGGGAAAAAGAGGTTTGTTCATCCTTTATGACCCTTTATCTGTTTTCTGATAAAACAGACATTTCAGAGCAGAATATCCCACTACTCTTTTCACATGGAATACTGAAGCTACTTTGGTTCACCAGAGGACATTGAGCACAAATGTAGCAAAAATAAGAGAAAGTGATGATAGATTTGAACATGAATTCCCAAATGTTAAGAGTAAATCTCCTTTTGAGTCCAAATCATGGTGTCTGCTTACCAGAGAAGATTTAGTGGTGACAGTGTAAGCCGCTGGAAGGTTACTTACTGTCTTACACAGATAATATCAGGGAAGGCAAGGGCTATATTCTTATTTAGATATACTAGATTTTTAAAACTACGAAAACTAATCCCCAAAGTTCCTCAAACTAAGCAATACAAGAAATGGTTTATTTTATAAGTGTTAGAATAGTTTTAGCTGACTAGGCTCAAATCATTTTACACCTAAAATTAACTCTCAATGTAATTGTAACAAGGTATTTTTTATTGGAGGTGGGGGAACTTACTAGAACATTATACTTCAACTCAGAGAAAAACAGAAAATTGCCTGTATTTTTTTGCTTAGGCATTTCTCAAAAAATGAAATTACCAAATGATATCACCAGATTTTATCAGTGAAACTAATTTAGACTCCAGGGATCCAATAGTCTTTAAACCTCTGGAGCATTCTTGATCTCTCAATTCTCCTTAGACCCTGCTGGATTAATTTCTTCAGCTATCTTAGAAAAGCACCTCTTTTTATGAAAATCTACCCAGATCATTTCTATAACTAATGATCAAGAAATTCCCTTAGTTCTAATACCAAAACACGTACCATGTCTAAAAAACCCACAGAATTTGCAATTCAACTCTTAAAAGAACAATTCAAGGTAAACTATTATCTACTAAAACTAATTTTTAAGCGGAGTTTGAAAATTGTATGATCCAAATATTACCCTGTTTGACTTAAAATATAGGCTCCTCATCCACTGGGATGAGGACTCAGAATAAAAATTAAAATGGTAGGATTCCAAAAGTGTGTATATGTTCATACTTAGTCTAACCATTATAATGTTAATGATCATATAAATCTGGTCTTTATAAACAACTGTTACAAACTCCCCATTAAGTAGTAGGGTTAGAATGGATATCCCTTTACCACTATGACACTTGGTGAATACAGACAGGGCTTTAGTTCAGTCCTTCCTTTCATGAACCTGTACATTCCTGGAGTTGGGCACTATGCAGCCTCTAATGCTTACAGAGTTACCTTTCATATAGTAGCAGATATTCACAAAATGTTTATTGAAAGCATTAATTATTCAATTAATATATCTTGGGTGCCTAACACTCACTATTCATAGTAAGCATTGAGAAAGAATGGATCAGTGAATAAATAAGCATTAATACCTGTGCTGAGTTTTAATCTGTTACGTATCCCATAAAAGGCCATGTTCTCTTAATCCATTCCTGTGGGGGCAGACCCATTATTGGGTGAGACATTTAGATTAGTTTGTTTCCATGGAGATGTGACCCAGCCCATTCAAGGTGGGTCTTAATCCTCTTGCCTGGAGTCCTTTATGAGAGGATAAAAGCCAGATAAAACTCAGAGAGTAGAGAGAAACATTTTGGAGAGACATTTTGGAGACAGCAGTTGAAACAAGAACCATGAGAGAAGCTAAAAGATGAAACACAGAGTTTGCCTCAGAGAAGCTAAGAGAGGACCCACAGAAGCTTAGAAAGAAAACACCCTGGGAGAAGCAGAAAGGACCCACAGAAACTGAAAGGGCTAGGGCCCAGGAGAGAACGACCAGCAGACATCACCATGTACCTTCCCATGTGACAGAGGAACCCCAGATGCCAGCAGCTTTTCCTCAGAGAAGGCAGGTATCTTCCTCTTGATGACTCAATTTGGAGATTTTCATGGCCTTAGAATTGCAAATAGTAACCTAATAAATCCCCCAATGAAAAAGCCAATCCATTTCTGGTAGCTTTAGCAAACCTAAACAGTTCCCTTAATTAATTTAAGGCATAAAAGTTATTTAATTCAAGTTTGGTCTTAACTATGACCACGTCATTTGTATGGGATTTTTTCTCTGTTGTTCTTTTTAACACTTTACAGTTAGATATACTAAGCAATGCAGTGTGCGTAGGAGCCAGTGATTCTTGAGTTGTGCCAAAATTAAATATGTTTTTACATGTTTAAACATTTGAAAATGAGAACACATATATTCATGAGAGTGATAGTTTAAAATTTTAAATGCTCAGAAATGTGAGTGTCAGCAAATGGCTTTTTTTTTTTTTTTTTTTTTTTTAATCATCATTTTATTGAGATATATTCACATACCACGCAGTCATACAAAACAAATTGTACTTTCGATTGTTTACAGTACCATTACATAGTTGTACATTCATCACCTAAATCAATCCCTGACACCTTCATTAGCACACACACAAAAATAACAAGAATAATAATTAGAGTGAAAAAGAGCAATTGAAGTAAAAAAGAACACTAGGTACCTTTGTCTGTTTGTTTGCTTCCCCTACTTTTCTACACATCGATCCATAAACTAGACAAAGTGGAGTTTGGTCCTTATGGCATTCCCAATCCCACTGTCACCCCTCATAAGCTACATTTTTATACAACTGTCTTCGAGATTCATGGGTTCTGGGTTGTAGTTTAATAGTTTCAGGTATCCACCACCAGCTACCCCAATTCTTTAGAACCTAAAAAAGGTTGTCTAAAGTGTGCGTAAGAGTGCCCACCAGAGTGATCTCTCGGCTCGTTTTGGAATCTCTCTGCCACTGAAGCTTATTTCATTTCCTTTCACATCCCCCTTTTGGTCAAGAAGATGTTCTCCATCCCACGATGCCGGGTCTACATTCCTCCCCGGGAGTCATATTCCACGTTGCCAGGGAGATTCACTTCCCTGGGTGTCTGATCCCACGTAGGGGGGAGGGCAGTGATTTCACCTTTCAAGTTGGCTTAGCCAGAGAGAGAGGGCCACATCTGAGCAACAAAGAGGCATTCAGGAGGAGACTCTTAGGCACAAATACAGGGAGGCCTAGCCTCTCCTTTGCAGCAACCGTCTTCCCAAGGGTAAAACTTATGGTAGAGGGCTCAACCCATCAAACCACCAGTCCTCTATGTCTGTGGTCATGTTAGCAACCATGGAGGTGGGGTAGGCGAATACCCCTGCATTCTCCACAGGCTCCTCAAGGGGGCACTACATCTTTTTTTTTTTTGTTTTTTTTTTTTTTTTCCTTGTTTGTCTTTTTTCTTTTTTTTTTTTTAACTTTCCCTTCTTTTTTCAAATCAACTGTATGAAAAAAAAAGTTAAAAAGAAAACAAACATACAATAAAAGAACATTTCAAAGAGACCATAGCAAGGGAGTAAGAAAAAGACAACTAACCTAAGATAACTGCTTAACTTCCAACATGTTCCTACTTTACCCCAAGAAAGTTACATACTATAGCAACATTTCAGTGAACTTGTTCCTACTACATCCATCAGAAATTAACAGACCATAGTCACCTCTGGGCATCCCCAGAACGTCAAACAGCTTATCTGTTCTTCTTGGATTATTGTTCCCCCTTCCTTAATTGCTCTCTACTGCTAGTTCCCCTACATTCTACATTATAAACCATTTGTTTTACATTTTTCAAAGTTCACATTAGTGGTAGCATATAATATTTCTCTTTTTGTGCCTGGCTTATTTCGCTCAGCATTATGTCTTCAAGGTTCATCCATGTTGTCATATGTTTCACCAGATCATTCCTTCTTACTGCCACGTAGTATTCCATCGTGTGTATATACCACATTTTATTTATCCACTCATCTGTTGATGGACATTTGGGTTGTTTCCATCTCTTGGCAATTGTGAATAATGCTGCTATGAACATTGGCGTGCAGATATCTGTTCGTGTCACTGCTTTCCGATCTTCCGGGTATATCCCGAGAAGTGCAATCGCTGGATCGAATGGTAGCTCTATCTCTAGTTTTCTAAGAAACTGCCAGACTGACTTCCAGAGTGGCTGAACCATTATACAGTCCCACCAACAATGAATAAGAGTTCCAATTTCTCCACATCCCCTCCAGCATTTGTAGTTTCCTGTTTGTTTAATGGCAGCCATTCTAACCGGTGTTAGATGGTATCTCATTGTGGTCTTAATTTGCATCTCTCTAATAGCTAGTGAAGCTGAACATTTTTTCATGTGTTTCTTGGCCATTTGTATTTCCTCATCAGAGAACTGTCTTTTCATATCTTTTGCCCATTTTATAATTGGGCTGTCTGTACTATTGTCATTGAGTTGTAGGATTTCTTTGTATATGCAAGATATCAGTCTTTTGTCAGATACATGGTTTCCAAAAATTTTTTCCCATTGAGTTGGCTGCCTCTTTACCTTTTTGAGAAATTCCTTTCAGGTGCAGAAACTTCTAAGCTTGAGGAGTTCCCATTTATCTATTTTCTCTTTTGTTGCTTGTGCTTTGGGTGTAAAGTCTAGGAAGTGGCCTCCTAATACAAGGTCTTGAAGATGTTTTCCTACATTATCTTCTAGGAGTTTAATGGTACTTTCTTTTATATTGAGATCTTTGGTCCATTTTGAGTTAATTTTTGTGTAGGGGGTGAGGTAGGGGTCCTCTTTCATTCTTTTGGATATGGATATCCAACTCTCCCAGCCCCATTTGTTGAAAAGACCATTATGGCTCAGTTCGGTGACTTTGGGGGCCTTATCAAAGATCAGTCGGCCATAGATCTGAGGGTCTATCTCTGAATTCTCAATTCGATTCCATTGATCTATATGTCTATCTTTGTGCCAGTACCATGCTGTTTTGGCAACTGTGGCTTTATAATAAGCTTCAAAGTCAGGGAGTGTAAGTCCTCCCACTTCGTTTTTCTTTTTTAGAGTGTCTTTAGCAATTCGAGGCATCTTCCCTTTCCAAATAAATTTGATAACTAGCTTTTCCAAGTCTGCAAAGTAGGTTGTTGGAATTTTGATTGGGATTGCATTGAATCTGTAGATGAGTTTGGGTAGAATTGACATCTTAATGACATTTAGCCTTCCTATCCATGAACATGGAATATTTTTCCATCTTTTAAGGTCCCCTTCTATTTCTTTTAGTAGAGTTATGTAGTTTTCTTTGTATAGGTCTTTTACATCTTTGGTTAAGTTTATTCCTAGGTACTTGATTTTTTTAGTTGCTATTGAAAATGGTATCTTTTTCTTGAGTGTCTCTTCAGTTTGTTCATTTCTAGCATATAGAAACATTACTGACTTATGTGCATTAATCTTGTATCCCGCTACTTTGCTAAATTTGTTTATTAGCTCTAGTAGGTGTATCGTCGATTTCTCAGGGTTTTCTAGATATAAGATCATATCATCTGCAAACAATGACAGTTTTACTTCTTCTTTTCCAATTTGGATGCCTTTTATTTCTTTGTCTTGCCGGATTGCCCTGGCTAGCACTTCCAGCACAATGTTGAATAACAGTGGTGACAGCGGGCATCCTTGTCTTGTTCCTGATCTTAGAGGGAAGGCTTTCAGTCTCTCACCATTGAGTACTATGCTGGCTGTGGGTTTTTCATATATGCTCTTTATCATGTTGAGGAAGTTTCCTTCAATTCCTACCTTTTGAAGTGTTTTTATCAAAAACGGATGTTGGATTTTGTCAAATGCTTTTTCAGCATCTATTGAGATGATCAATTGATTTTTCCCTTTCGAGTTTTTAATGTGTTGTAATACATTGATTGTTTTTCTTATGTTGAACCATCCTTGCATGCCTGGAATGAACCCCACTTGGTCATGGTGTATGATTTTTTTAATGTGTCTTTGGATTCGATTTGCAAGTATTTTGTTGAGGATTTTTGCATCTATATTCATTAGGGAGATTGGCTGGTAGTTTTCCTTTTTTGTAGCATCTTTGCCTGGTTTTGGTATTAGATTGATGTTAGCTTCATAAAATGAATTAGGTAGTGTTCCATTTTTTTCAATGTTTTGAAAGAGTTTGAGTAAGATTGGTGTCAGTTCTTTCTGGAAAGTTTGGTAGAATTCCCCTATGAAGCCATCTGGCCCTGGGCATTTATTTGTGGGAAGATTTTTGATGACTGATTGGATCTCTTTGCTTGTGATGGGTTGGTTGAGGTCTTCTATTTCTTCTCTGGTCAGTCTAGGTTGTTCATATGTTTCCAGGAAATTGTCCATTTCTTCTACATTATCCAGTTTGTTGCCATACAGTTGTTCATAATATCCTCTTATAATTTTTTTAATTTCTTCAGGATCTGCAGTTATGTCACCTTTTTCATTCATTATTTTGTTTATATGGGTCTTCTCTCTTTTTGATTTTGTCAGTCTAGCTAGGGGCTTGTCAATCTTGTTGATCTTCTCAAAGAACCAACTTTTGGTGATATTTATCCTTTCTATTGTTTTTTTGTTCTCTATGTCATTTATTTCTGCTTTAATCCTTGTTATTTCTTTTCGTCTACTTGGTTTAGGATTGGTTTGCTGTTCATTTTCTAGCTTCTTCAGTTGATCCATTAGTTCTTTGATTTTGGCTCTTTCTTCCTTTTTAATATATGCGTTTAGTGCTATAAATTTCCCCCTTAGCACTGCTTTTGCTGCATCCCATAGGTTTTGGTATGTTGTGTTCTCATTTTCATTCGTCTCTATATATTTAGCAATTTCTCTTGCTATTTCTTCTTTAACCCACTGATTGTTTAGGAGTGTGTTGTTTAACCTCCAGGTATTTGTGAATTTTCTAAGTCTCTGATGGTTATTGACTTCTAATTGTATTCCATTGTGGTCAGAGAATGTGCTTTGAATAATTTCAATCTTTTTAAATTTATTGAGGCTTGTTTTATGTCCCAGCATATGATCTATTCTGGAGAAAGTTCCGTGAGCACTAGAAAAGTATGTGTATCCTGGTGATTTGGGATGTAATGTCCTGTAGATGTCTGTGAAATCTAATTCATTTATCAGATTGTTTAGGTTTTCAATTTCCTTATTGGTCTTCTGTCTGGTTGATCTATCTATAGGAGAGAGTGATGTGTTGAAGTCTCCCACAATTATTGTGGAAACATCAATTGCTTCCTTTAGTTTTGCCAATGTTTCTCTCATGTATTTTGTGGCACCTTGATTGGGTGCATAGACATTTACGATTGTTATTTCTTCTTGCTGAATTGCCCCTTTTATTAGTATGTAGTGGCCTTCTTTGTCTCTCAAAACATCCCTGCATTTGAAGTCTATTTTATCTGAGATTAATATTGCTACACCTGCTTTCTTTTGGCTGGAGCTTGCATGAAATATTTTTTTCCATCCTTTCACTTTCAGTTTCTTTGTGTCCCTGTGTCTAAGATGAGTCTCTTGTATGCAACATATTGATGGTTCATTTTTTTTGATCCATTCTGCGAATCTATATCTTTTAATTGGGGAGTTTAATCCATTTACATTCAACGTTAAAACCGTGAAGGCATTTCTTGAATCGGCCATCTTATCCTTTGGATTATGTTTGCCATATTTTTCCCTCTCTCTATTAATATCCTTTATTGTACCCATACCGAATCTCTTTAGTACTGAACCTTTCTCCAAGTCTCTCTGTCCTGTCTTTGTTTCTCTGTCTGTAGGGCTCCCTTTAGTATCTCCAGTAGGGGAGGTCTCTTGTTAGCAAATTCTCTCAGCATTTGTTTGTCTGTGAAAAATTTAAGCTCTCCCTCAAATTTGAAGGAGAGCTTTGCTGGATAAAGTATTCTTGGCTGGAAATTCCTCTCACTCAGAATTTTAAATATATCGTGCCACTGCCTTCTCGCCTCCATGGTGGCTGCTGAGTAGTCACTACTTAGTCTTATGCTGTTTCCTTTGTATGTGGTGAATTGCTTTTCTCTTGCTGCTTTCAGAACTTGCTCCTTCTCTTCTATGTTTGACAGTGTGATCAGTATATGTCTCGGAGTGGGTTTTTTTGGATTTATTCTATTTGGAGTTCGCTGAGCATTTATGATTTGTGTATTTATGTTGTTTAGAAGATTTGGGAAGTTTTCCCCAACAATTTCTTTGAATACTCTTCCTAGACCTTTACCCTTTTCTTCCCCTTCTGGGACACCAATGAGTCTTATATTCGGACGTTTCATATTATCTATCATATCCCTGAGGTCCATTTCGAGTTTTTCAATTTTTTTCCCCATTCTTTCTTTTATGTTTTCATTTTCCATTCTGTCATCTTCCAGGTCACTGATTCGTTGTTCAACTTCCTCTAGTCTTGTACTATGAGTGTCCAGAATCTTTTTAATTTGGTCAACAGTTTCTTTAATTTCCATAAGATCATCCATTTTTTTATTTAGTCTTGCAATGTCTTCTTTATGCTCTTCTAGGGTCTTCTTGATTTCCTTCATATCCCGTACTAGGGTCTCATTGTTCATCTTTAGTTCTTTGAGTAGCTGCTCTAGGTGTGTCTCTTCTGGTCTTTTGATTTGGGTGCTTGGGCTTGGGTTATCCATATCGTCTGGTTTTTTCATATGCTTTATAATTTTCTGTTGTTTTTGGCCTCGTGGCATTTGCTGACCTTGATAGGGTTCTTTTAGGGTTTGTAGACCAGTTGAAGTCCTTATCTCTAATTTATCAGATCTACAGCTTCGTGGAGTACACTTTCTCTAACTAACCAGCAGGTGGTGTCCACGAGCCACCTGTTCTCCACAAGCCAGATCTCCCCTGCTTAGCCTTTTTGGTGAGTGGGGGAGTGAGTCTTGTGGGGCCCAATTGGTGTCCCAAGCTTGCGTGTGTAGTTGGTGTTGCCTGCCCTGTATGTGGGGCGTGTTTCTGGGCAGTCGGGGAGGGGGGTGGCCCTAACAATCAAATCTCCCTGATGATCCTAGAGTTTTAAAGCTACTGCAATAGTCTAATCCTTCAGTTCAGTCCTGCCACAGTTTGTCTCTGCCACTGACCCACAAGTCTTTGGTATTGGCGTATGGCTCCTGAGACTTGCAAGTGGGCCCCTCTTCCAGGCTGTGCACCCCGGGTCCTCTGTTGAGGGATGACTGTGCTATGTCGCAGGTGAGTGCCGTCCCCCCAGGGCAGTTCTGGGCTGCTGGGCTGTGTTGGGAGGCTCCCAGTCTGCTCAAATGATGGCTGAATGGGGCTCTGTTAATTCACACTGCTCCCCCTTCCCAGCTCTGGGACATTCAGCTGAGGTTGCAGGGAAGGCTAATGTCCACGCCCAGTTTTGTGGTGTGTGCCTGTTATTTGAAGCACTTCCGTCACACTGGGTTGTCTGGGGCAGCTCTGGGCTATGGGGCTGGCGATGGGCAGGAGTGTTTCCTGTCCACCAGGATGGTGGCTGTGAGCGGACACCCCCCTTTTCTTGGGAAGTTGTGTTGTTTAGTGAATTTTCTCAGCCACTGGATTATTGCCTTTTGTCTCAGAGCTCTCTTAGTTCTGCTCTTGACTTGACGTGCCCAAATTTCAGTTCTTTGAAGCTTTCTGTATTGAGCTTCTTAGAGTAATTGTTTTAGAAAAAGCAAAAAGGATTTAAAAAAAAAAAAAAAAAAAAAAAAAAAAACAAAAAAAAAAAAACGGCCCTCCTCAGAGATCTAATGGGTTATTGAAATGCTAATAGACAAAGCAACCAGGGCCATTAAGGAAAAGTGCCCAGGGCAGAGAGATCAGCCTTGCTTCGGGATTTGCATATGCGCCTCAAGGCCTGATCTCCGCCCTTCCCCTTTCTGTGTTCACCAGAACTCCAAAAATCCTCTGCTTTTATTTTGGAGTTTTTCGTGTTGTTTTTTTTCTATGCCTGTCTCCTCTCTGCTGGGCTGGCTGCTCTCAGAGTCTCTGGTGTCTGGCCTCAGTCTATCTATGGTTGGAGTTTGAATCAGTAGAATGAGTTTCCGGTAAGAGCAGCCACTGCAATTCTCCCTTCTCCTTCCTGGAGCTGACAGCCCCTCCTCCCCCGGGACTGAGCCTGGCAGGGAGGGGCGCAGGTCCCCTGGCCGCAAAAACTTACAGATTTCGCTGATCTCAGCAGTTCCACGTTTTCATGAGTGTTGTATGAAGTATGCCCAAAGACAGATTGCTCTGTGGTGTCCAGTCCACGCAGTTCCTGGCTTTTTACCTACTTTCCTGGAGGAGTAACTAAAACATACAGCTCACCAGTCTGCCATCTTGCCCCGCCTCCCAGCAAATGGCTTTTAAAAGCTGCTCTTCATTAGGAAAAAATCATGGTCAAAAAATACATTATCAGAGCTTTAAAAAAAAAAAGCTATTTTATAATAGATCATAATTTAGTTCAAGTAAACCATTTAAGGTCATTTTCCACAAATGATTCTTTTTAGACAACTGAATTATACCAAGGAAAGTTTAGGACAAACTCTAAATGCAATTGCATTAGGCCAACATTTATTTGTGTGTGTGTACATATACATATATATGTACACACACAAATATATGTGTAATTTATATATAATTGTGCTTTGTGCATATATATGCTTAGTTTGTAATTTATAAACAACAAAGGGAATAATCAAATTGCATCTCAAAAAAACCCAACTGAATTGTTTTAATTTTCTCAACCTTTGAGCAGCTCTGAATTTTCACTTCAAAAAGGAGTCATGAAGAAGCTCAACTAAACATGCTATTACAAAGGTATTTTAATCGTATCTGCCAATATACCAAAAATGTCATTTATAAACTAACTCATGTAAGCTTATATCACAGTAAAGCTGAAATTCAATTTTATGAGCTATGATAAAGAACATGTTATAATTCTTGGAATATGTAAATAGACTTGTAATATAATGCCATTTGTAATATAATATAACACACGTACACAAAACTATGTTAATATTACATTAAATTTCAAATGTGGTAATGTTGTATTTAAGCAACTTAAGTAGTAATGTGTGCTTAAGGGGTCACAATTTAACTGACTAAAAATAGAATAGATTCTGAGTTTAAGTTCTCAACTATAAAATGTTTCAGAGAAAACTGAGAGACATGTACTCTCCAAAGGGCAGAAAAAAAAAAAAAATAATTGGCATTCTTCTTCATTTTTTATAATTAAATGAATTCAAGAAAACATTAAAAACAGATTTGCAATATTTTGGTGTGACTCAAGAGCCATCAAATCTAAATTTAATTTAAAATGTAGGCAACCTAAGACATGAATCAGGAGAATCATATTTAGCTTTTTAACATGAGGGCTCACAGGAAGATGGTTTGGAATTCTATTATTTTTTGGAGAAGGCTTTTATCAAAACAAGCTGGAGCATCAGATAAAGTAAACACAACTATATATGTTAAAATAAGATTCAGGAAAAAAATCAGCCAGATAATTGTTATGTCTAATTCTCAATATCAATTTAAAATAGAACTTTTCATGAAAGTAAATGTAGTCTGCTACTTGTATAGAATGAAATTAATCCTACAATAAATTAAAACAATGAATGAAAAGTAATTAATTTTTTTGATTGTTTAAAATGTCTATAGTAAGACTGACTTCACGTTTGCTTATCTGAAAGTAACCATCATATATATGCAGGGTCTTCACTATATAGCCACAAACATTAAGAGTCAAATTTGCAGTAACTTACTTTTTCCAAGCATGGTCCAGTTGAAAACATCAAAGTCAGGAAAGAAATAAAGAAGAAAGAGAGAGACAGACAGACAGAGATGGGGGGAAGGAGGAGGAACATAGGAAGGGAGGTGAGAGGCAGGGAGATGGAGGGTGGGACTTTTCTCAAATCCCTGAATGTGAACCAAAAGAAACCATCAACAGAAACATCAGTCCTCTCTAATTAAAAAAGGACACTGATGCTTCCAAATCAAAATTGTCATTTTTAGTAGATATGCCATCCCTTTAAATTTAACTGGCTCATCTAGATACACAAATGTCAACTCATGTGTGTTTGTGTATGTGTGTGTGTGCATGTGTGTTAGGTTGCCGCTGTTATCTATTGTTATGTAATAGACTACCACCAAAACTTTGTAGCCTGACTACAAACATTTAATGTATCTCACATTTGTAGGTCAGGAATTCGGTCAGGGTTCGGTTGAATAATTCTTCTTTCCATGTGTTACTGACCGAGGTCACTTGAGGCTTTCACCGGGTGGAGGGGAGCTGGAGCACTTGCACAGCCTCTCCAGCACGGAGTCTCAAGGTCACCGGGCTCCTTATCTGGCAGCTCAGAGTTCCCAGAGAGTGTTCTGAGGAAGCTTGGGTGGACACTGCAAGGCTTCTTAGGACCTAACCTCAGGTTCCCAGAAAATCACTTCTGTAGCATCGTATCGGTCAAGCCAGACTAAAGGGGAGGGGGAATTAGACCCCATCTCTCAATGGAGGAGAAGCAAAGAATTTGTAGCTGTTTTTAATCTTCCACACAAATTCCCATCAGACGATATACCAGGAGGAACCTTAAAGCTACATGTTTTGTTGATGCTCTGTCATTACTTTTGGGAAAAAAAAAAGTGGTTGTTTTTATTATATCTTCTTCAGAATTGTTCAGGTTTAAATTATGGTAACCAAATTCTATGACATGGAACTTTTAAAACCTTAAGCTCTTTTTTGTTATTTTGTTTTGTTTTATTTAGTTGTGTGTGGTTTTTTCTGGATATTTTTTTAAAGAGACATCTTTTCTCTTCCCAAGGGGCCTATTCTTGCCAAATATCATGCAGATGTACAATGGCTTTCCATCTGGGTACATTGCCTTGGTAAGCCACTCAGATTCTGGAGAATAGTCATTTTCCTCCCAACACAGCAGACATATATATTATATATATTAAGGCATATAACTGTGAAAATAACCAGTTATATAAAGTAGCTACATCCAGACACTTCTTAGGGATTATAACTTCCACCTCACAGCCACTCACCACTTGACTGAAGTAGTAATAGTGAGTTCCTGAGCTATGGAGACTTTGTGTTCCTTCCATGCTTATGGGAACTTGTGTTCATCCAGACCAGCAGTGGACCGTCTGGTAGCTTCCTTGTCTTAATACCCCATAGATGGGTTTATGCTAAATTGGGCCTCGACATTATACCATCGCCTCACATCCATAAGCTTTATGACACTTTCCTTTAAAGCTCATTAATGAATTCATTATTATGTGACGTAATTGAAGCTGTGGTTCATGATACTACTCCATTAGGAGGATCTGCAGTTAAAATTTCTCTCTGACTAGATATAGCTGAAATTCTTTGGAGCAACTAATTTGGTTTTATTTTGAGATATGGAACCATGTAAATAATTATGATTTCCTCTTTGCCATGACTGATAAAAGTCGAATTTTTTGCCTAATCCTTGCAGTGAGAAAACACTCATTTGGTACTAACCTCATGTCACGTTCAACTCATCCTTCATATCCGTGTTTCCCCTTTATCCTAAATAACTAATTTCTCTTCTGTATCTAGTTATTGTGTGTGTGTGTGTGTGTGTGTGTGTGTGTGTGTGTGTGTGTGTGTTTCTTTTTAAATCTACCTTAAATCCTTTTTTGGAACAAGGTGAGTAATAAATGAATAAATAAAAAATAAATCTCCAACAGTTGTCCACTGAGTAGCTACTATATGCTACAAACAGCTTACAATTGGGATGCTATCTTATTAGGCTTTGGGGTGTATGCTTTTCAGTTATAGAAAATAGGAACATGTATTTAAGGGGGGGTCTCAGCTAAGCCTAATCAGATATTGGTATGTGAGACTTGTTCTTACCTCTTTGAGTCTGTCTGATTGAGGGACTGAGAAAGTAATTCAAAGAGTATTAATAGTTGGGATTCACAAATTTTCAGTATCTATGGTAAACAAAGTTAGGGGCAAGAAATGGCATTCCCAGGAGAAAAATCACTGCAAAGAAAGAAAGGTCTCTGGCCACTGTTCAGCTTAAGCATTTGCTAATATTTTAATAGTCAACATAAAATAATCCTGCATAGTAATTGCCTCATTTTATTGTGTTACACATAAAGTATGAGGGTCCACTCAAACTGTCCTGAGGATTTTGTTGTTTATTTTGAAATAAACATACAACACTAGCTCTAAAATATTTTCAGGTTAGAGCAGTGGTTCTTCCACCAAGGGGTGGGAGTAGGGGGCTATTTTGCCCTCTAAGGGGCATTTGGTAATATCTGGAGAGATTTTTAGCTGCCACAGTTTAGGGGAGGGGAAGGTTGCTAGTGGTATCAATAGGGCAGAGGCCAGGCATGCTACTAAACATCCAACAATGCACATAAGAACCCTCCACACCAAAGAATTATCTGGCTCAAATGTCAATAGTGTCGAGATTGCAAAACCCTGGGTTAAATCTACAAGTTGTGATGTAAAATCTTCTCACTTCTTAACCAATAGTGTAAGTGTTTAAACAATATAAAAAATTTTTTTTGGAAAAATAATTGTGGACTTTCAGTAATGTTGGCTGTCTGAAATTATGTTGTATTTATTTCTGTACACCCAGCATCTAACATAAGGCCTGGCTCAGAAAGGCTGGTTGAAAGATGGAACAAAGAGATGATCAACAGCTATTAAGGAGGCTGCTGCTGATTTCCATATTGGAGGGAGCTGGCCTTCTTTCTGGGCAGGAGGTAACAATCTGGCTGTTTAATTTACCCTAACTTGCTTCTCTTTTATAACTGGTTCTCCGGGAAGTCAGCAATATAGTATCTGTAATTAAGGTATTTATGGGACATTTGCTTGCAAGTCGAATGAAATCCAACACCTGTGCCAAACTTCAGACATCTGATATTTTAAAAGAGAGGTGGCCTAATGGATATATTGACTATCTCATCATGTAGATTGCCCCAGACTATCCTTATATTATGTGAGCTCAGCAAGAAGCAGAGCACCTGGATGTGATGTCCTCTACTTGTTCAAAGTGTTAACATAAGAACCGGATCTGTATCTCCTATGATATTAATGTTAAAGTGATGATCCACTGTGAATACAGTATGCTTTATGCAAACCCCATGCTATTAATTCAGACCTGAGATTAGTCACAGGAAAAAAAAATGCTTTAGCAGATTATTTCTCTTGTCAAAAACAAAAAGTGTCTTTTCTTTTCTTTTTTTTTTCTTTTTTTGTTTTTCTTTTGCCTTAGCAACAAGAAAAATAAATAAGCTGCCTGAAATCCTTTCTCTTTCTGAGGCTGTTATGAAGTGGTTAAGATGATACAGCCTGGAATCAGAATGCCTGGGTTCAAATCTCAGAGCCACCATTTACTAGCTGGTTGAGTTACTTTCTCTGTGCCTCAGTTTCCTATATGAAAAAATGAGGATAATAATTGTACTGACTTAAGGTTGTTGTGAGAATTAAAACAGTGCCTAGTACATAGTAAGCCCTCAGTAAATATCACCTATTATTATTTCTTCTTTCTTCAGACAATTCCATATCTGCTCTATTTTCTAGTAGCCCTTTTGATCTGTAAGCTTTAGAAGGCCAGGCACCTTAATCTCTATTGCTTACCAATGAACTGCCAATCTCTAGCAAAATCTCTAACAGCGTATCTTGAAAAAAAAAGTAACTTGAAAAATGGAGGCATGAACTCTATCAGTAGATAAACAAAACTCATGAAACTTGACCCTCAAATGTGGAACATGTTTCGAGAACCAAGGTGAACCTTGTACCAAACTGAGAAGGTCTAGATCACAAAGACAAACGAAAGAACACTATCGTGTCTACCACATTCAAATGCTAGTTTCAGTCTAGAGTTATATCAGAGGGGATCTACTCAGAAAATTTCACTTAAAATTCAGTTTAAAAATTACTTAATAATTTTCATTGGAGGTGGTGCAGACTCAGATGCTAAAACAATAATTTTGTATTTTACATGATGGATGCAAAGAAAAATAGGTCAAAAATCCTTCCCTTTGTGAGTTTATATCTAGAGTCTATGAGGAATTCCAGAGTCTAGTTGCTGAGCATCTTTTTGGTGCTTTTTAACAATATGTGATAAACACACAATGTTGCACATGCCTTTTTTCTCTTAAGAATTTGCTAGTTTCCATTTAGAAGCATTTTATTTGAATATTAGATAGAATATTTACTGTTTGAATTTTAACTTTACTGACAGACTCACATCAATGAGAACCAAGTAAATCGATGGGATTTCAGACATGGAAAAGAAGAACTCACTAACCCAAATTATACATTCTCTTGAGATTTAACATGAATTGCTACAAAATCTAATTTTTTTATAAGCCATTATTCTATAATGATCCAGACATTACAAACATTACATCTTGCCAAATGTTGGAAATAGGATTTAGATGAACTATTTCTCCTACAGAGATCCTGTCACAAATGTGTCTAAGAAACCAACAAGGCATTTAACTTTACTGAAGAAAACGCTCACATGATGCCAGTTACTTAATCAGCCAATAAGGGGAACACTGCATTTTGTTACAGACCTGTTCGTGGAGATGAAATCCTACCTAGGGGAAAGAAGATGGTGAGTAAGGTAGTGACGGCAAAATCACATGAAAGGACTGATCCCCTAAGGTTACTCTCCCAAAAGCCTCACATTTGAAGGAAGCAGTCTAGACAATAGATGGTCACTGTCAGCCCTCCAGCAAGGAGTCACTGCAGAAATCTAAATGATTCTAGTAATGTCTTTCTAATGTGTTGACATTATGAAACTTGATTATTCACTGTGTTGTGTTACCATGTCCATGTCACGTATTAATTTCATTTCACTCTATCTCTGTGGACTGATTATTTCAAAAAAAATTACAGGGTTGGAAGAAAAGCTGATTTTCCACCATTGAGCTCAACTCTTCACATTCCCAAATATGATATGATTTTGAGAATCATTCCAAAGTGACACACCCATCATCTGACAGCTTTGGATATCTAAACTTTACCAAATGTACAACGTTTGTAGTTGTACATACATGAAAATTCTCCAGTTGAGATACGAGATTCAAAAGGAATCATAGTGGAATATTTAGCTAAAAATGGAACCCAGAAAAATTTTCTGCTGTGTATCTCATCTCCAGGTTCAACTTGACCTGTCTGCAGAGCAAGTAAACACTTGTTGTCTACGTGTGCAACTTAAAGTGATAAGAAGTCCTCACTGACTAATCCCTAAGTACATTGTGTATCTATGTGGCTACTGTGTCTGAAATTCCACCCTTACTGAATCATTCACTGTAGTTTCTTTCCCTGTTCTCCTTTAAAATACAATTTTCCTGGGACATGACTAATATTTACCTAGTTCATGTTCAAATAGATAGCACTATCTCATAATTCTTTGCTTAGACCTCTTTCCTATTATATTGCAATTTTTGCCTTCCATTAGAATTTTTGTTCCGGGTGGGTTGGAATCATGTCCTATTCATTTTGCAACTAGATCAATCCTTGACATATATTACAAACTTGAGATATATTTCATAGTATTAATTTCATAGTATTAATAATCTGTGAAATCTTCCTTCCTCCTTAGAAGATACATTAAGAGCACCAAGAATCTGGACAGGAGATTTCAAATGGGAAGGAAAGGGAGTATGTGTTTTATAATTCCTATTGAAGTAGAAACTGAGGTACTAAAATATTAAATCGGTATGAGATTGCACACTATATAACCATAGCCCAAAATAGAACCCCATTGGTTTACTCCTTTACTTCACTGCTTCTCCCACACAAGGAATGGCACTAACCTGTGAGTGGAGAATTTTGGAGTCTTTTCTGACACCTCGCCAAACCTTAGTTCCCTCATTCTGTTGATTGGTAATTCGATTTGCTTTTCCGTGTAAAATCTTCTACTTATCTGCATTGTCCTCCAGCTGCAAAGGGAAATTTGAATTTAACTCACAAATCATTTATCTGGGCTTTTAAAATTTAATTTTTTTCATCTTTTCAATTGTTTGTTTATTTTTAAAGGTCTGCATTTTTAAGATTATCCACAGAAACCAAGATTTAAATGGTTAACTCTTACCTGCTCTGAGCCATACTATTATAATCTTTCTGTTCAAGTTCTAGTCCTTTCCCTGGAGTTCCTGAAACATTTATTCCATCAGCTCATTTAGCTCATTTTCATGTTGTCATCTCTATTGGCCCTTCAGAGCACTTTGCTTTACAGCAGCAAACCAACTCCATTTATTTAACCTTTTCCCTCCTGCAGTTAGATCGTCACTCTATGAATGAATGAATCACCTTTCTCTTCCATGTCACAGAATGTTTTCTCTAGCAATGCTGTCTAATGAAAGAGCTCCTTGAATCCTTCCCTTCTTCAAACATTTTCCATGCATTTGAAATGAAAAGAGATATTTCACTCATTTATTATGAGCACATTTTGATTCACAGTCTCACACTTAGCCACACAAAATGTATAAATTAATCCAATGTCTCTTTAATATTTGAACACTTTATTCATTTGATCTTTGAGTTATAAGGTTCTAAGGGCTGATAACTGTTTCTGATAAGGCAATTTGGTACAAAGCCCATCAGAGGGCCTCGCAGATGTGGATGCTTAGTTAAATACTCCAAATGGCAAACCAGAGCACATTTATCTGATTGGCAGAGTCCCAATGACACTGATCTATTCAATAAACAAACGTTTATTGGACAACTATTGTTTAAAATTCTCTGCTAAAACCTCACATGCTCTAAAATGAAGCACTCATAAAACACAATCTGACTTATTTGCTCCGGTTTTCGCCTAAGTTGTGTACAATCGCAGTTAAGTCCGGTGAACCTTATGCCCCTGAGTTTCTTCCTTTATACTGAGGGAACTGATTGGGTTAAATGATTCCCAAGGCCCCTTCTAGTTCTCTTGGTCTGTGATTCAATGTGATTATGTCACTCCCCAAATTTAGAAGCCGTATCTCCTAACTTTGGAAATTAGAGTTTAATCTTCATAGTTACATAACATAAAGAAAACTTTCAAAATGATACAAATGACAAGAATGAGCTTGGATGTATTCTGGGTTTTCTTAGCAGTATTTTGATTTGAGTGTAAATGAATCATAAACATGGGGATTATATTTCTCCTAAAATAAACATGCCTGAAATCTTAGATGATATTTTCTTGGCAAAATACACTTAAGATATAATTAAACCCCAGATATTTGAAAATCAGATGATTTGCTGAGAACAGGATATTCACTCAAGAGCTATACCTATGAAATGAAGCAAATGAAAGAAGTTTCTTTGGTATTTCAGGCGAAGGAACTCTTGCTTTTATTCCCCTGATATTAAAGTAACAGTGTATTTGGGGTTTAATTTATTTCTAGGTCTAAACCACAAAAAACTCACTACTCCCTATATCCATTGAAAGAACTTCATTGCCCTTGGTTAAACAAATTCCCCTACATCCCTCACTTCTCTGCTGACCATTTCTTTCAAACTTGCTTAACTGGACACTGGCTTTTCCCATAAATCTCCACTGCTCTCTCAAGTGTACTGCTCTTTCTCCCATACATCACATAATTCAGGATCTCCAGACCACGTTCAGAGGATGACAACTCCACCTCCATGTAAGAAATAATATAAAATAAAATTAAAATTAAAACAGCTGTTCCCCTGGAGCACTTACCAATTGGCTATATATTCTTTACCCATTCCAGATATTATCTTTTATCATCTTCCTGGTCACTTCATATGATTCAATATAATCTTTGACACCTGCTCAAATCATGTATTTCCTGCTACTCTGAATAACGTCATCTATTGGACAACTCTTCCAACCCTGAACACATAATCTTTGACCTTGTTATATCCAAAAATCTTCTTTAATCTACTTGTTATCCTTCTTACAGACCCACCTAGAAATATTCCACCTCTGAAATTAGAAATGCCTTCACCCTACTTTCAGACCACAGCTATTTTTCCCACAACTCTATTCAATTCTATCAGACTACAATTCACATATCTTTCTACTTTCTTCCCTAGTAGCCACTGCTTCTTTCTCTCTCCAGCTACATCTATGATCCGTCTCTTCAAAACTTACCCTTCTTTGACACTGTCCTTGCAAAAATCTTGATACAGAATGAAGTCAACTAGGTTGTGAGTGCTGCTGAGTAAATCACACAACTGGACATTAAACCGCTACTGAGCTCTCTCATCCCTTCCCTAACTTCTAACAAGAAGAGACGATTGAGTCACATGATGAGACTAACCATTCTTCCCTCAAACCACTTCTCTCTCATACCTCAACTTCTAACCTATAAACTCAACCGAGAAAATACAATCCATTCAAGTGGCAGTCCCTCAATTTTTAGAAAGAGGCTGGAGAGAGAGGCCAGAAGTTCCTCTTACACTTTCCTTCCTTAGAATGGAGTAGAAGTTTCCTCTGTTCAATGGAGAAAGTGACATTGTTTATTATCTGTTGATTTCCCCAGGGGCCTGTGAGCAGAGGTGGACATGCCTCTCTAGTTTTCCTTTGTAAACTTACTACCTAGCTCAGTGACTAACACATATAGGGGTTCTAACAATATTCATTGAAAGAATGAATAAATGATGAAGTCATTATCAGGGAATTTCTGACAAATCTATTCGTGATTTGAAACCTCCAGTTAATTGCTTCAGTTGCACTCTTGTATATGGAGACCCAGCTTGTGTTTCAGCAAACAATCTCAAACCATTTTCATGTGAATTAGGTTTTAATATAACTCAAAATATACTTTGGCAAGTATATTTCTCAATTGACTTAAAACAAGATTCTTTTGGGGGAAATTTAATCCTAATGCTTATGATTCATTTACACATAAATCATCAAAATACCACTGAAAGAATCCCTTTGGCTATTTAATTTTGTGATTCCTAACTGGATAGGTGTTTGTAAATTTAAGACAAAATTATAACTTGGCCTTAATTATTTAGATAATTATCTCAATTTTACACTTTGTGTCTTTTTTGCAGACAAAATCAAACTAAAATATACCCTGATTTCAGGATACTTCAGTCTTGATATTTGGGATACAGTTATTGTATAAGAGAATGAAACAACAAGTAAGATGTTAAAAAGTATTCTTTTAAATAAAGGCTCATCTATTGATTAATGTATGATCCATGCAATTCATTCTTAATACAGAAAAAATACTTTTATTGGCTTAGCAGTGTTCACTATTCCTGGTCATTTTTAAATAAATCAGTTTTTAGTCTTAAGAAAAAAATTGTCTAGTCTTGTAAATGAAAAAGCAAGTTGGTATGCTAGACATGGCTAAGACCTTAAACAGATGGAGAAATAGAGAAGAAATTATTTTCTGGACTTTAGTTTTTCTTGCCTCCTTGATTGAGTACTTTCCATGCCATTCCAACCTTGTGTCTTCCCTTTCTCCTTCTCAGTCATGTTGTTCCAGCCATACTGATAGTGACCTTGACAATTCAAGGTCTTTTCTCTCTCCAGGGCTGTTTGTATTCCATTTCCTGGAAGCTCTTCCTCCAGATTCCTCATTTCAGTTACATTTCTCTTCCAATGTCACCTTGTAAGAGAAGCCTTCCCTAATCATCCTAGACAAACTAGCCATTTCCTCCCACCTGATCATTCTCTTCTCACCCTGCTTTATTTCGTATAACATTCATGAATAATTTTACTACCTTGATTTGTAAAATATACTCATTAATTTGTCTGCCCATTGACAGATTCCCCTCAAAAGTTGGGGAATATGGCTTCTTTACTACTGTATCATCCAATACTTGAGTTAATGAATGACGAATCTTCAATGTTAGTATTTAAGTAGTTCTTTTGCTACTTCACCTTACTGAGTTCTGTAATATGCCAAAGGGAAAACACAAAGTGTGTAGACATTCTGAGAATGAAGGAAAGGTAACAATTCAATGGTATTTACTCTGGTTCAAATGTAGAGCTAATGTTTCTCAATTCTGTTTCATATACAGACCCCAAATATTCCAAGGCTAGGATCAGACAAAGCAAAGGAAATACTTTGTTTGCTGTTTGGATAGAGAAACAAGGGAAGGTTAATATTTGAATTACTGGCTGTGTAAATAATAGATGCTATAATCTGGATATTCACTGAATACAAATGAAAACTTTATTGATAATTAAATTCAGCAAAATAATTACAGTTTCACCCAGACAGTATTTTCACATTTTAGAGTACAAAGGAAATATGAGTCGCGTCTCTAAAAACCACTATTTTTTTTTTTTCAAAATAATATGAAGATGTTAGAAACTAGTTGTGGTTGGGATAGGGAGGGCAGAGGCTACTAACTATTTTGTCTTAAAATTTTATCTAATCTGTTTTTCTTAGTATCTAAATAAAGAGATAGAGTAACAATAACTCTTGAGCATTTACTATGTTCCTTGAACTTTACGTGCTAAGTGCTTTTTGTATATTATTCTATTTGATTCTCACATGGAACAAGAAAGCTAAGACTCAGAAAGGTTATGCAACTTGCTCAAGGTTCCTCTAATTTGCTCTCAGGGAGCCTGGCCTCTTGACCATTCTGAGGTAATGAGCAATTTACCAACGATTACTCCCCGAGGCATGAACACTCCATCTCCACACAAAGGGCGTGGCCTGTATGTGCTCAGAGACAAGCGGTAAGACCTCTTAACTCTTTAAAAATTATTTTTAAAATGAAAGATGTAAAAATTATTAGTGTATATGAGTAACCTGGAAAATCTTAAAAATTAATATTTCTGACCAGAGAGAATGGAGAATTATTATGATGATCAGAGAGATTAACAGAATTTAAAGAAGTCAACATGTCTTCCTTCTCACAGGCCAAGATACAACAGGAAGCACAGCGAGCAGGATGCAGCATTTCTGAAATCAGCTGTGTGGAGTAAGTTCTTCAAACTCATGATCATACCGAGACTATGTTCTCACCATGTCTGTGGTGGTTTCTGTAGAGCGCTGTAAGTCCATTTACAATGCTTACCTTATGCCTACCACATACACACCACAGCTTGGTATTTGCTATTCTGAATATACAGACTGACAGGTCTAGCCTGTGCTTTAGCCCCATAAATAGTCTTTGTTTCTAGGGACATGGCTCTGCTTTGCAGCCTAAAAGAGAATGGACAGCTATCCCAGAAGACAAAGAACCCAGATGCATTTTTCTCCCATATCCTCTATTCCTTGGATAACTTTATGTGATCTGAATATCAGAGATCCAATTGCAATATCTCCCATGCTAGCTGTTACAACAACTAAGGTTGCCATAGAAACAACCAATCCAAGGATTTTCCTGATAACCAACATTAAACCAATAGTTGAGCATTCTATCCCTTCCTTGACTGATAAGAAAAAAAGAGGCAACTGAGCCACATGATCAGACTATCCAATAGGTAAGTGACTAGGGGTCACATTAAGTAGCAAGGAGTCCAGTCCATGCCAGAACTATAAAAATTACCCACACAAAGAAGCCACTGGTGTCAAGACTATAAAACTCTACGATCACATCCTTGGTCTCTGATAGTCTTTTTTGTCTATATCAGAGAGAAACCCAGACAATCCCAGAAAAAGGAGCTGAGAACTTACCTTATAATATTTCTCTTGTTACAATAATTCCTTTGTTTAAAAGTCATGGACTTCCTCTTATTTAATTAAGAGGCAGTTGGAATTGTTGCTTCTGTTTTCAGAATATCCAAAATGAAGAAAAAATCAGTCCACCTGGCACAGAGGAGAGAAGAATGAGATCAAATATTAAAACTGTTTCCTTAACATTAGGCAGGAAACAAAACCTGAATTTGTCGTCCACCATCTGTTCCTGCTTGGACAGATATTGTCACTTTGGGGAAAATCCCCAAACTCACAAAGTGGCTTAATTCTCAGGTCCAGAGGGTTCATTTTCTTGGCAGGTTTTTCTTAAAAAAAGAATTTATATGTGTGGTTCAGAAGAAAAACAAGCTTCTCTTTTCTTCAAAGCTGAGTCAGTTAATTTAGCTCAGTGCTACACACAACCAGTCAGGAGACTCTTCTCAAGGATCATTTATATACATTATTAGTAAAGGGTGGTTGAAACTGGAGCTCTGAAAACAGACTTTTGCTGGTTATGATTTCATAATTCATCCCTTTTCCCAAATGCTCAGTGAATTGAAATATCATACGTTTGCCCCCAATTTAATAAAATACAATATCAAGGGAATTATCAGTCAATGAAAACGATATCATTACACAAATATTCCTATTTTAGCAATCTAAGGATTTCACAATCTCAGTTTCAAAATCTTTCTCTTAATGCTTTATGGACAAATATATCCTTTTTGTTCAGTTGGTTCAGAGTCCATTTAGTATTTTCTAGAGCTTTGGATTCAGACTTGTGTTAGGTAGCTAGCTAACATATTAAACTGAATTTAAACAATTCTTTTATTTGATCTCTTTATCAACAGTGATGATCTGCATATGTGAGTATAGGACTTTTGAATAATTTTATAAAAGAAACCGACTGCATTTCTAGCTTAACCACACTGCTATTTTCTTTCTCCACAGATAATACAATTTACTACATCTGAAGTTCTTTATTTGTCCCTTCCTCTTACCTCTCCTGCCAGATGCCTTTGACTTGATGTTGCATGTTGGAATGGAGAGCAGAGAAGTTTCAATTATCAATAAGAGAAAGAATACCAATATTCTATCTGTTGAAGCTCAAAGATAAAAGGGAGATGGGAAATTATGTATAAATTGCGTCTTCGTCTCTAATTCTTGACTCTGTCTGTACTACAGAATTTTTCTAATGTGGAAATGGTAGATTCCGAAAGGAGCAGGCAGGCTCCTTTCCATCGTAATGCAGGCAGATCTTTTCTGTCTACAGTAGAGCCACTGTGTCTTAGTTTTGCTGCTAAGAAAAATACCATAGTACTGGTTGGTTTAATGATGGGAATTTATCTCACAGTTTCAGTGGCTAAAAGGATTGCTTCCTCTTGGCCAGCAATCCTTGGGTGCCTTGACTTTCCCATAACATAGCAATATCCTCTCCTTTCTCACCCAAGTTCCATTGACTTCTGCCTTTTGGCTCCTCTACTGTTTTGTTTTTTTGTTGTTTTTCATAATTTTATTTGATTTTCTTCTGTTTAAAAAGGATTCCAGTAATTCAATTAAGGGTCACCCTCATTTAGTTGGGCCACACCTTAACTAAAATAACATCTTCAAAGTCCTGTTTTCGAATGGGATCACACTCACAGGACTGGAGTTAGGACCTGAACATGCCTTTTGTGGGGATGTGATCAATCCCCATCACCCTTCCAGTTCAGATGAACAGTAACCACTGGAGTGCCATTTTTAATCTGAGTAGATGCAGGAATATTTTTTCTCTTTTTCTGCATGTTAAGCCACAAATGTTGGTTTTCTTTCTTACACTTCCCTAAGTAATATGTGATTATAAAACATATAGCATTAGAAAAATATATGGCCCCTGGAGAATCCTCCTAACATTTCTCTGCCAAGTTCAGCTTGTTGGTTGAAGGGTTGGGGTGAGGATGGTGCTTGTACTGGAGATGTCGCTTCTTAATCCAACATAAAGATGGAAAGCATTATTTATTCCTTCTGAAAAACTCCAACAATGGGGAAGTCTTGCTCTCTGTAAAAGCACTTCCTTCAGTGCTCTTGTAGGAACAAACAAACCCTCTATCCCAGTGATTCCCAAATTGTCACTTTTAGTATTGACATAACTTAGAGAAACAAGACTGTGTGACAATAATTACACAATTCTATAAACACCAGAGCATTTTCCTGGCAACTGAAACTTCAATGTTACTATAAAAACATTTAGGGTGTTTTGGGGTGGATTGTAAGCAATTCAAATCATCACTTTAATTTTAAATATATTTTTATAGATTGTTAAATATGGAGGAATAATCATATTACTTATTTATATATTTTTTCTTCTGCTCTAAAATGTCTATGAAGCTAAAATTTTCACTATCCTATTCTGAAAAACTTAAACTGGTCTCTGACATGTTATAGGGTCAAAAACAGAAGTTGGGAGATATTCAGAAGACCAGCCCTCACCCCAGTTTTGCCTTTATGACATTCCAATTTATTGAAGGAGGCTTGGAGGAGAAGAACTACGATAGCCACAAGGGAAAAGGGTAAGTCTCACCAAGAATAGTAAAGGGGTTGTTGTTGGTAGGTTCTGAGTATGAGGACTTGTGCTTTATTCCCACATAGTTCCCAGAGAGGTAACAGGGCCATCAGTAACAGGCAGAGGTAGATAGATACAGAGGGATTTAACCCTTAGAGTCATGGCCTTGATAGCCACAAGTAAAAAATTCCCATGGCAATGCATGACAGATATTGAATAGGGTCACTTACTTCAAATGGATCACACAGACTTGAAAAACGGGCATCTCTGTGCCTGTTCCGATAGAAGGAAGAGTCCAGTCTTCATATAAGCCACACTTTTCTCTCATTTTTTGATTAACCCTAGAAAGGGCAAGTGTCTACTGAAAACATGATAAAAGTGGAATTCCCCACTGGTACTGGCAGTGCACACAGCATTAAAATAATTTGATTAAAATTATTTTTAAATTAAAAAAATTGGTGAACTGTTTTTGCACCAATGTGTTAGAGACCACAGTCAAACCAACTACATAAGATAACGCATACGACTTCAAGAGATTTTGAGTGACTACTTTGCTCCACAACTAAGGCCCTGCTGATTTGTGTTTTCTGTGTTTTTAAGGTGTTTTTTGATGGGCTAGCTGGGCTCTTAACTATTATACTTTCTCTCACAGATGGCCAGCATCAGGGAGCTTTGGGAGTCCAGAGCTGAGCTAACGTAACAGTTCGGTTTCAGAGGCACGACTTTTATCCAAGAATGTGGGGAGGACTAATGAATTAGATAGTGTGCAAGTCTTAGAGGAAGTAGGTTACTAGGTAAGTTATTAAGTCTGGGACCCAAGCAAAAATAATACAGGGATCCAACCTGGAGACAACTAAGGGAATCTATTCCCAGGAAAAAGATAAAACTTGGTGATTGGAATGGGACATAAGACCAGAGTCTGATGCACAACATTGGTTAATGGGAATTTAGCCTCAAAATGTTGGTTTTCAGTTCTTCCTACCTAAAGTCAGGATTGGGTAGATGCAGAGTAGGGGCAAGGAAAAGCCATGAAGGAGGATATTAAATTATTAACCAAAAAGCCTCTGACAGTCAGACCAAACACCTTTACTCCAAGGGAAGATAAAACCCTGGAATTTACTTGCCTGAATGTACTACTCACCCAATTAGGCAAGATTTTCTTGTTATTTTTCAGCTGATGCTGAAAGATTCCTTAATCTCAAGAAAACATACTTCTCTCATGCCCCAGAATGTAGAATAAAGGATTCTGTAGAAATGGCAGCTGCCTGAGAAGAAAATTTCTTACATATCTGATACCACCAACTTCTACAGCATTCTGGAGTAGGCTCAATCTCTTCCCCTTGAGGCTCACACCTCTACTCTCTTCCTTCAAATGGAAAAGAACAGCTACTATTCTTCTCCTCCTTTCCTCTTTTCTCCCTCCACAGTGCCTTTTTTCTGAGAAGTGTTATGGTTAGGTTCATGTGTCAACTTGGCCAGGTGATGGTGCCCAAGTGGCTGGTCAAGCAAGCACTGGCCTGTTACTGCAAGGACATTTGTGGCTGGTTAATAAACCAGAAGGCTTCCACAATGAGAGAATGCAATCAGCTGGATTTAATCCCATCAGTTGAAGACTTTTAAGGGAGAAGAGATAACTTCATTTCTACTTCAGCCAGCCAGCCTCTCCTGGGGAGTTCATCAAAGACCTTCATCTGAGTTGTCAGCTCACTGCCTGCCTTATGGAATTTGGACTCGTGCATCCCCACAGTTGTGCGAGACACTTTTATAAAATCTCATATTTACAGATACCTCCTGTTGGTTCTACTTCCCTAGAGCACCCTAACTAATACAAGAAGCAAACAGTTTTCCAAAGTAGTTGTACCACTTTACACTTCCAACAATATATGAGAGCTTTGGTTGCTCCACATTCTTGCTAACAAAAATGTCCAAATTAAGGAATCAAAAGGTAGATACCTTCTCTGAGGAAAAGGCTGATGGCATCTGTGGGTCCTCTGTTACATGGGAAGGCACATGGCGACATCTACTGGTCCTTCTTCTCCTGGATTCTGGTTTCAAAATCACTTTCTCCCAAAATGCCTCTCCAAAATGTCTCTCTGTGTGTTTCTCTCTTAACGTCTCTAAGCTCTCTCCAAAATGTCTCTGCCTTTTATCTTCTTATAAAGGACTCCAACAAGGGGATTAAGACCCACCTTGAACAGGCAGGGTCACACCTCCATGGAAACAACCTAATCGAAGGTCCCACCCATAATGAGTCTGCCCTCACAAGACTGGATTAAGAGAACCTGGCCTTTTATGGGGTACATAACAAATTCAAACCAGCACACATACATCCATGTAACCCATATATACTTATTTTTTATTTATATATATACATATAAAATATAGATCATTCCCACCATCCCAAAAAGGTCCCTCATGCCTGCCCATTCTTATTCAGTCTAGCCACATCAACATGCTTCAAAACCCAGCTCCAGAGGTCACCACCTTTCTAATTCCATTCACTATAGATTGGCTGGACTCACACAGCAGATATGCTTTGTGTCTGGCTTTTGTTCTCAGCATAATGTTTATGAGATTCATCCATGTTGTTACATATATCAGATTTTATTGCTGAATTATGAATATGCCCAGTTTGTTTCTTATTTTCCTGTTGAGGGACACTCCAGTTTTTCTATTTTTTTTTTTTTTTTTTGGTCACTTATGAATAAAGCTGCTATAATAAACATTCTTGTACAAGTCTTTGTGTGACAATATATTTTCATTTATCTTGGGATACATAGGAGTGGGACTGCTAGGTCAGAAGACTGACATATATTTGATATCAAATGAAACTGGCAGTTTTCCCAAGTCGTATCATTTTACACTTTCACCAATAATATGGGAGAGCTCCGTTTCCTCCCTATCCTTCCCAACATTTGCTGTGTCCACTTTTTAAAATTTTAGTTGTTCTAGTGGATATGAACTGGTATCTTGTGATATAGTTTGCATTTTTCTAATGACTAATGAGGTTGAGGACTTTTTCATCAGATTGATTGGCTGTTTATCTTCCTTTGTGAAGTATCTGCTGAAGTATTTTTTCCCTTTTTCACTGGGCTGTTTAAGTTTTGTTTTTGAGTTATAAGACTTTTGTATATGTTCTAAATGCATACAAGTCCTGTATATTCAGAATATAAATATGTTATATATTATAAATATTTTTCCAGGTCTGTGGATTGTCTATTTATTTTCTTAATAGTGTCTTTTGTTGAATAGAAGTTTTTAATATTGATGATATCTCATTTAGCATTCTTTTCTTTTATAGGTAATATTTTCTTTGTACAAAGAAATCTTTGCCTGTACCAAGATTGCAATGATATTCTCCTTTGTTTTATTCCAGAAGATTTATAGCTTTAGCTTTTATGTTTAGATCTATGATCCATCTCAAATTTTATTTGTTTCTGAATTGAGTTAGAAATCAAGGTTCATTTATTTCCATACAGAAATCCAGATATGTCAGCTTCTTTTGTAGAAAAAACTTTGTTATCCCATTGGATTGCTTTGGGAACTTTGTCAAATATTAATTGACTGTATAAAAGTTGCTCTATTTCTGGACTCTCTTTTGTACCAATGATCTGTTTGCCTATCATTATGCTAACACATTATCTTGAATACTGTAATTTTATGTTTTGAAATCATGGTGGTGTGGGTCTTCAAATTTTGTTTTTCTCTGTTTATATTATCTTGGCTATTCTGGATCCTTTGCATTCCATATAACTTTTAGAATCAGTTTATCAATTTTACAAAATCTTGGCCTGTTTTTTTCACTGGAATACCATTGACTTTTTACACTTATTTGGATATGAATCTTTTTTGAAATGTATTAAGGAAAATACTGATAAAAGGCATTGCTCTTGATGTTACTTCAAGAGTGGCATACTAGCCACCACTGAATTTCATTCTGGCACAGGGCTGAAATTCATGCTGCTACAAAAGACTTCCCAGGCTCCAAGAAGGATCAGACTTATTTATAGAAGAAAATTTACAGAAGAATTTAAAGTCCTGATTGGGGCATTTGACTCAGGTTTCCAGACATATCAGTTAGTCCACATGTTCATAATTCCTTCATCAGAAGCTTAAAAATGGATGGAACTCAGTGAATGGAGAAATCCTGATGAGAATTTTAAGGATCTGCTCAACATACTACTAAGGCTGGAATTTATAAAGCTTGCATATTCAGACAGTCCTTGTTTGAAAAAATACCTGAAGTCTTCACATAAAAATAGATCAGACAATAATACAATTGTGTAAACAAAAGGGGGATGAAATCAGTAGGCAACTACTGGGAAAGATTAGAAAATATCTTTGGCCAACATTCAGGACTCAAAATAAATGGAGATGCAGGAAAAGTGCTTGCGTCATTTTGTAAATGGCGTAAAACCCAAAATAACTGATCTAGTTAAAAAACATAAATTTGAAAAGGGAAATTACCCTTACCTCAGAACTCCAATACCTGGCTGAACTTCTCAGTAAATACCCAGAAGTTATAAAAGACAGTAGAGCATAAACATGCTCACCATACTAGAAAGTTAATGTTTCTAAAGCCTCAGCAATTACAGTCATCAAATGACAAAACCCATTCTGAACAATCCAGGCCTTTATTACATAAATAAATTTGTCATTATTGCAAACAAAAAGAACACTGGAAAAAAAAAGCTTGCCCCCTATTAACGCAATAGATACAGCCACAGCCTAACTGTTGATGAGACTCTGAGAAGAGAGTTGACCGGTTGCTCCGTTTGCTTCTATTGACTCCATAGGGAGAAACCACCGTGTTACTTAATGGAAAATCTTGTTCTTTCTTAACTGACACTGGAGCCACTATGTCAACAATAAATCCAACCACAACTTCATAACCTCTTCCTCAGAGTAATGAAATAATATTAACAGTAGGTTTAACCATCAAATCCAAAAAGTCCCATTTTCCAAACCTCTTATCACAACAATATGGCCACTACGTAATGAACATGCCTTTCTGCTTTGTGAGATGTTTCCAGCAAATCTTTTGGGGCTAGATAATCTCACAAAGTAGAACTGTAAATTAGATTTTACACCAGAGGAAATAATGCTAGATATTCTAGATCACCCAGTGCCTATGAGCATGGCAGAAGCCCAGCTGGACCTCCCTTCTGGGAAACTATTAGCTAATCTGGACTCTTTTGACCTACTTTCTGAAGTACTAAATTATCTTGGGGCAAAAGTTGCCACCGATGTGGGACACATTAAAGTGCTGACCCTATAAACATACAAATTGACACTTTCAAGCCTTTACCTAAATTGTCTCAATATCCTATTAACCCAAAAGCAGAAGATGGGCTAACTATAATTGTTGAGGAATTGATAAATAGTCAGCTCATTATTCCTTGCACTAACCCTTGTAACAACCCCATTCTCCTTGTCAAAAAGCCCAGTGGATGAGGCGACCACTTTGTACAAGATCTCAGAGCAATGAATAAAGTAGTCGTCACTCAACATCCTGTAGTCCCTAACCCCAATACATTGCTAACCCAGATGCCAACACCAAATGGTATTCAGTTATTGATCTTTGTTACACCTTTTTTAGTATACCTTTTCATCATATAGTCAATATTTATTCATCTTTACCTGGAAGTGTCAACAATATACCTGGACAGTCATGCCTCAAGGGTTCACTGAGGCCCCTTCCTATTTCTGGCAAGCTACTCACCAAGATTTAAAAGATTTAGAATTCCCTAATGGGTCTACACTCCTCCATTACATGTGATAACTTAGTGCTTTGCTCAGATTCAAAAACTGCTTGTCAACAGGATTCTTTACTTACCCAACTTGCATTAAAAGGACACAAAGCATCCAAAGACAAATTATAACTTGTTAAACAAAAAGTCCTTTGCTTAGGTCTTGAACTAAACACTGAAGTTTTATCATCATCGCCTAACCACCTCAAAAACAATTCAGAGTTTTCCCCAACCTGTAAGAAAAAGACAACTTAGAGGATTTGGGGGACCTGCCAGCTACTGCCACCAATGGGTTTCAAATTCTCTCTCAATTGGCTGCTCCTCTCAATGAATTAACTAAATCCTCAGCCCCCAAACCATGAGAGTGGGAAGAAAGACATGAATTGGCTATAACCCAATTAAAAGAAGCCTTAATATAACCTCCAGCTTTAGGATTGCTTAATTACAATTTATCCTTTTAACTGTTTGTGTGTGAAAATCAAAATCAAGCATTGGGAGTTCTCACTCGAAAGCCTGGAAGTCAACAGAGACCCACAGCTTCCTACAGTCTTCGACTGGATGCAGTAGCAAAAGCATACCCAGCTTGTTTAAGGGCAATAGCTGCTATTGTCAAATTAGTTGAAGCATCAATTGATTTAGTCCAATGACATACCTTGCTGTTGGAAATACCACACACTGTCTCTCAGTTTTTAATTTCAGGGAAGACGCAGCATGTCAGCTAGCAGACTGACTTCTTAGGAAATTTGATTGTGTTTTCTTTCAAGTATCCACGTCCATCGCTGTAATGTTTTAAACCATGCAACACTGCTGCCCTTACCTGAAAAAAGAGAAACCCATGTCTGTAATAGTGGTTCCTGAACTATTTTTCCCACAACCAGGTATCGGAGAACTGCCTTTGACAAACCCAGACAATTTTGGGGGGGATAGATCTTATCTTAAGACATAAACAGGAAAATATTAGGCAGGTTATACAGTAACTACTACTACAGAGTTAACTAAAAGTTAATCAACTCTGGGCCTCACTACAGTTCAGCCACCTGAGTTTAAAGCTTCAACTACAGCCTACCAACTAGTGAAAGGGAAATCTGTAGATATTTATACTGATAGTAGATATGCATTTGGAGTAGTTCATGCTTTCAGAATGTAATGGAAACAATGGGGTGTCCTGACCTCATCAGGGGACCCCAATAAAAAATGGCCAACAAGCAGCTGAACTTTTAGAGGCAATACTATTACCTGAGAAAATATCAATTGTCAGCTTCTGAATTTGAAAAAGATGATTAACAACAACAGAATGAAATATAGCTAAGTTTTGGAACGGTTTGTATATTCTCTGGATGGGTTGAAGCATTCCCCTGCCAGAGGGCAGATGCAACTACAATAGCTAAGAAACTGTTGTTAGAAAACTAATTTCCGACTTGGAGAGTTCCCTTTGAACTCTCTGGTGATCATGGCACTCATTTCACTGGTCAAATAATTAAAAAACTTTGCTGAGTCACTCCCATTTATAAACACTTTGCATCCTCAGTCCTCTGCTAAGGTTGAAAGAATAAATGGCATCCAAAAATTAAAACTGGCAAAATTATGAGAGTCTCTAGACTTACTTGGGCTAGAGTCCTGCCACTGGCATCAATGGCTGTTAAAATCAATCTCATCTGGCAAACAACATTTAATCCCCAAAGAAATCATTACCAGGCATCCTCTGGACCTGGGTGGCAGAATTTCCCCAAGTGACCCAAACATAAACAAGACATTTTCCAAAATTGTAAAGGATTGATGGGATACACTCAAAGTTATATTCAACAGGTCAGAGGCCTTTAGAGATCCTCCAACACTGAACAAATTGCCCCACAATCTACAATCTGCTGACTTTGTATTTTGAAAAAGACATCAAAGAAAAACCTGCCTTGAGTGCTGTTGGAAAGGACATTATCAGGTTTCCTTAACTTCTCACACTGCTGTTTAAATTAGAGGGAGCAGAGCCTTAGATCTCCCAGCTAAAACAGGCACCCCTCCCAGACTGGCTTTGTGAAACTTTGGCTGATTCAAAATTAAAATTAACTAGAAAGAATCAGAAGAGGCATCTCCAAAGGTGAACAGCTTTCCCAAGACCACAGAACAAGTAGATGACATCATAAGGTAGCTTCCACCCAAGATGATCATGAAACAAGAACTCACTGGGCCCCACTTTCCTTACTTAGTTACAATAGTAACAATACTAATTGTATTGTTTTTATGACTAGTATTCCTTTCTTTTCAAAGTCTTAAACATATACATTTTCCTCGTTGCTTTCACACAGGTTTGGCTGTTCATCTTTAAACAAACAGGGAATAATAGCCCAATAAAGGCTATGGGGGTTAGAGGTAATCCCCAGAAGAGATAAATAGGAAAAAAAATTATATCTTACATAGAATAAAAATTATATCCTATATAAAATAAAAATCAGATCCTATATAAAATAAACTTAGGCATGGAAAATAGAAAACACAAAATAATAAATAAATGAAAATAAATCCTATCTAACCCAAATAATAATAACTTGAAATGGGTTAGGCTCATTGATCACAATGCAGATATTCAGATTGGATTAAAAACATTCAAGCAATATGACATAAAGAATAAGAAAGTGTTTACCTATCTCCTCCACTGCACCTGAATGAGGCTGTAATGAAGAAAAAGACCCTATTTGTAACATTTCACTGTTCATGGCTTTCAAGCCCCCACTCACTCCTTTACCTTGCCGCCCACAAGTAGGCAACCCGAAAAGGAAAACCACCCATGCACTCCATCCCTTGGCGCCCATGAAGATTTCAAACAGCACTAGCTCTCTTGGACCCCCACCCTGGCCCCACCTCCTAACCATAATAAAAACCCGAAGCTGCCCCCAACCCTCACACCATTGTTTCACTCCCAACTGAACCTGAGCGCTTCTCTTTGGGGTATCTTTTTGCTGTTTACTGTGTGATTAATACACTTTATGTCTATCCACTGGAGCCTAAACATCATTCCTCGTGGCATTCATGAATTCTTGGGAGGTGGGTGCATAAGGGATGCTGGGCACTCAAATAAAACAGAGGCTTCCCAACTGCTCCCAGCAATCCTGTTTCTCTGTGATTGCTTTATATTTTCAGTAGCACTTATCACCATCTGACATTCCATATGTTTTTATTTTCATTAGATTTTCTTTGTTACTACCATAATCTGTTCTTTTACTACTAAAATATGTTCCTTACAAATAGGACTGCCACCTCTCTGTTTATTTCTTTATATCTAGAGTGATAGTAGACATTCAATAATATTTGTTACATGCAAAATGAAAAGGTTAGGCAAGGTCAATATTAACCAAAAGAAAGCCTTGGGAGCAATTTTAATATTAGGAAAAATATAAGATTGAACTTTAAAAAAATCACAGGGGACAAAATGGAAGGCTATATATAAACTGATAGAATAAATAAGAGATCAAGAAGATGTAACAATTATGAACATTTAGACATTATACAACATTATCTTAAAATACATCAAGCAACAAATGAATGAGTTGCTGAGATAAATGAACATCGGTAATGTCCATTTATGGAACATAGCACATCTTTCTTTAAAACTAACATATGGAGCAGATGAAAGAAAAGGACAAAGCTGTCGATTCTCTCAAAATAAATAAATATATTTAAATGCAATTTCAATTGAAATCCAAGCAGAACTGTTGGAGGACCTTGATGCCTGATCCCAAATATTTATGGAAGAATAAATATATAGAAATATTTAGGACAATTTTGAAAAAGATCAAGACTCACTCTGCTCAATCGTTTCCATTTGTCCTGCTTATTATCATGTTGGTTTCTCCACTTGGGTTTAGATTTTATTTCAATTATTGCATGCTTAGAGTTGTACTAGTCCATTAACTCTCTTTTAACATCTTCACAGTTGGGTAGAGGGGAGGCAGCAGGCAGCCTATACTTAGTTTACCATCTGATTCTCCCCTTTATAACCATTGTTTATGAGGTATTTGTTCATGCCGTAAGTCTATAAAGTTCTCACTCTATAAAGGTGGCTTATCACTCTCAAGACTTTTTTTTTTCCTTCATAAAGTATGAAATTTTAAAATACTCCCAGACATATTTAAAGATAGATACATATAGACTAGGTGGACTAAACTGACAACAGATCTTGGAAGGGCAGGTTCCCTCCCATCTGAAGGCTGAGAATACAGAGCACAGTGGTCTACTCTTTCCAGCCTGGTTCTCTGTGTTCTTTTTGAGCTATCACAGAGTGAAGAAAAAGCTCCTTCGTTTAGCAAACAAAGCTCCCCATCACTGCTTCTCTACCTACTTCCCTCCCCTCATATCCAGACTCTCCACAGTCATGAGTACCATGTTGTTGATAGTTCCTCAATCTCATCTGTAAAATGAAAGGATTTTATTATGTTATTTCACAGTTTTAATCTTCCATGATTTTATATCATAACCATGTGTGGAGAACACACAGAGGTCATGAGACCAATTTAGTTTTCATCGTCACGCCATCGCTTTTAGCCATATGTCTAACAATGACAAAACTGGATGATGTTAATTGATAATGCTAAATTTTAAAAGTCACTTTATTGACTATAAATTTTTATCTGCTAATTATTCCTGTCTTCTTGTTTTGTCTCCCATCCAACCTAATTTCAAAGGCCTTTTGCAATGCCTCTTTACCACATCCAGAACATAAACATAACACATAAACTATTTTATGAATAGCAAAATATTTTAGCACAGCCTTAATCTATAAATATACTCAGCATGTATTAACTATTGCAGCAGCTCCAATATTGCTTACAAACATTCAAACCAGGTTTTTATTAAAAACTTTTCATTCCCCTCCTGCACTAGTCTATTGCCAAAGCTTCTGCGAAATCATATTGTATCAAATCACGGTGTTCTTTCTAGTTCCCTTAAAGCAGAAGACAATCACAATTGTTGGACAGTGGATACAAGTTTTGTTGTTTTGTTTTTAAACTTTTGGTATTTAAATTTTGGAAAAAGTACTGTTTGGAAACAGACTGAGCATAACTAAATAAGAGATTGAAAAAACAACAGAAATTAGCAGCATCTTTCTTATAATACCAATTCCTACATATGGATGTAGTTTTACTTAAATTTTAAAGCTATTAAAAGGAGAACTAGGATCATTCACTGTACTTAAAAGATGACTCAGGACCACCACAGAAGAAAAACCACACAGACTCTTCAAATTCTCCAAAGCAGAAAAATTTAAATAATAATCTTAATAATCATATACAAGACAAATACTAAACTTACAATGAAAATAACAGAGATAAAAAGCAAAAGCAACTAGATTGACGCTGTAGTTTTTGTATTAACAATAAAGTTTTTAAAAGTTACATATATTTAATTGCTAATTAATATTAACTTAGGTTTCTTTAGTAGTTCTGTGCTAATTTTTTTTTGCACACAGCTTACAAACTTAAAAAGACTTAAGCATTCAGGATTTTTGTAGTTATTTTCCTATCACCATGTGCTTTCAATTAGAGAAGCTGAGTTCTGCACTCTTCTTTTTAAGAATAGCTGCTTCCATATTCCCATCAAGTTCTCAAACATAATCTGAGTAATTTATTCATGAGTAGTTTTCCCACTTTATTCTATGGTTGCATAAAGACATGTTATTATTTCTCACTTGTTCTTCCTAAGAATTATTCTTTCCTTGAAGAAAAACAAGAATTTAAAGCTGAATGGTTAAGTTATTTTAAATGTAACGCTTCTTGTTAATGAAAAAGAAAGTAAATGTGAAAGTATTACAAAAAACTAAGAATGATCTGACTTTATCTGCTGTGTTAAATTTGTCTTTCTTTTAACGTATCAGAAGAACATCAGAGATTTTCTTTCCAATGATTCCCAAAATATTTCCAAAGAGCAAAATGAAGAGTTAAAATCAACATTCTCTTAATGTTAGTCTCATGTCCTTAGGCATAAGAAAATGAAAACTCTATGTTTATTTCATATTTTATTCCTCTTCCTTTTCCCTCTCGAGCCTTGACATACTTTTACCACAATTTTTGTTGCTTTGAAATGTTTTCCTATAGTTTTATTTTGATCCAAATATGCAAACAGGAGTAAATTATAATAATATAGTAGGTTAATTAACAAAATATAATGAGACTTATTTTGAAGAAACTTATTTAATATTATTTGTCTATAATTCATATATGAGTATATAAAAATGTGTGTAAATTTTGGTTCCACTATGAATTATATGAAAATCTTAAATACAATTTTTGAAATAAAAATATCAAATCATGAATCGAGATGCAAAAAGTACTCTTCAGTGAAAAAAAGCAGATTAGTGCAATTCAAATAATTAAATCATTTTTTTTAAAGATTAGAGTTCATACTAACAAGGTAAATGGAATTCTATGTACTAATGATCTTGTCCTGTTCATACATTTGACCCTATTAATTTTAAATATCTTAATTATATATATAATGATACCTCTTTTTTTCTATTCTAGACTAAATAAGAAAGGTGTGCGAGTGCCTATATTTCTGGGAAATTCATTTTAAGGTGATTGAAAACAGCTTTCAAAATTTCTTGTCCTTATGGCATTTATAATGACTGAAATATTATCTTATGTTAGAATGAGATTTGTAATCCACTCTAGTTTGCTGAGTTGATATCTTAAAGTTTACATTCCCCTAAAGCAATTGAAAAAGGAGTCATTTATTCATTTGTAAAGGTACATTTCTTTATAATACTTTAACATTCAGAATGGTTGCAACACGTTTTAAAATATTTGGGGTAATGAATATATACATGAAAACACCTGAAGTCAACAGTTTATTTCATTCATCTTGTCATAGCGTCGTATGGTAATATTACATATAACAATTGTTATGAGCAGCCTACTGAAAAACACATATTTCCAACAAGTTAGAAAATAAAATGGAAAAAAAGTCTTTAAAAATAGAAACAAGAAGATAGAAGTAAACTTAAGAAATATACCAGAACAACATAAATATGACTTTAAAATACTGACAGAAGAGTCAATATTGTAAAGATATCAATTTTCCTAAATTAATCTATCAATTCAACAAATTAATATCACTCAACTACCAACTATAAGTTTTTTTCATATGTGACCAATTGATTTTAAAATGTCTATCAAAATATAGTTGTAATAATATCTAAGAATGGTCCAGGGAATTCTAAAAAATTAATAAAGAGTGAGGACTATGCCAGATAATACAATTTATTATAGAGCCATAACATTTTTAATAATTTGGTACTGGACATAAACAGACAAACTAATCAGGAGAAATGATCAGAATCCAGATATATACACATATGCATATGGAAAAGTACTGTATGATATGTGTGCCATTTCAAACCTATAGAGAAAAGGTGGATTTAATATTCTTTTTTCATTGCTTGAATATTTAACTGAATGTATATATTAATTTTTAACATTTGCATATTCATATAATTATTAGAGCAGTTGTATATATGTATAATACATATAGAAATTTATATATGTATAATGGACAAGTATAATATATTAATGTGTACATATATAAAAGGCTAAGGAGAATACATATATGTATATGGTGTGTATACATATGTGTGTGTGCACCAAAGAAAAATGAAATAAACATGCTTAAACAGATTTTGTATATATTTTTTGTGGTAATATGTTTTGTTTTTGTGGTTGCTTCAAGAGAAAATTGCACATCATAATAATATGATTTTCAATTCAGGATTTGCATAGGAAAAAGATTAAGGAAGAATAACATTTGACCTTTTTTTCCACTAAAACTACAGCAATATTTTGATGTGAAAAAAGTTTCTGAAAAAAAATTATCAATGAGAAAATTCTACTCTAAAAATTCAGAGAGCATTATTTAAACAATTTTTGTAATTTGAAATACCATTTCTGCAATGATGAGGTATTCTGGAACTAGAAAGCACACTTTTTTTTTTAGACATATTCACATACCATACAATCATCCATGGTGTACAATCAATTGTTCACAGTATCAGTAATATAGTGTACATTCACCACTACAATCAATTTTTGAATATTTTCATTATGACACACAAAAAAGAATAAGAATAAAAGTTAAAGTAAAAAAGAACACCCAAAACATCCCATACCCCCATCCCTCCCTATTAGTCATTTAATTTTTGTCCTCATTTTTCTATTCATCTGTCCATACACTACAAAGGGAGCGGGAGCCACAAAGTTTTCACAATCACACGGTCACACAGAGTAAGCAATATAGTTATACAATCATCTTCAAAAATAAAGGCTACTGGTTTGCAGTTCAACAGTTTCAGATAGTTCCTTCTAGCTATACCAATACACTAAAAACTAAAAAGGGATATCTATATAGTGCATAAGAATAACGTCCAGAATGAGCTCTCAACTCTTTGAGATCTCTCAGCCACTGAAACTTTATTTTGTTTCATTTCTCTTCCCCCTTTTGGTCCAAGAAGGCTTACTCAATCCCATTATGTCAGGGCCATGCTCATCCCCATGAGTTATGTCCCACATTGCCAGGGAGATTTACACCCCTGTGAGTCATGTCCCATGTAGCAGGGAGGGCAGTGAGATTACCTGCAAAGTTGGCTTAGAGAGAGGCCACATCTGAGCAACAAAAAAGATTCTCTGGGGGTGGCTCAGGCACAATTTTAAGTAGGCTTAGCCTCTTTTTGCAGTAACAAACTTCATAAGGGCAAGCCCCAAGATCAAGGGCACAGCCTTCCAAATTGGTAGCCCCCAATGTTTGTGAGAATACCATTAATTTCCCAGGCTGGGAAATTTAATATTTCCATATTTTCTCCCAGTCCCTCAAGGGGGCTTTGCAAACACATTTTTATTCTCTGCCCAAATTACTCTGGGATGTATTCGGGCTTCACACTAACCTGTACAAACCAACCAGATTTCACTCCCTATTCAACGTTTCATGTAATTATGTTGTTTGAATAAACTGACCATACAAGTTAAATTATATAGTGTGGTACAAAAAATATAGATTTTGCACCTAATAAACATCTCTTCCTTTGGTCTCACACCAAAGTTGACATTTTAAAAACACTGTCAATATCATCCTTTACCCTTTATTCTGATTTACCTTAGTCCTAACCAAGTCCATTATATTCTTATCTCTAATTGAAGTCTGGTATCTTTTTTCAGACTCCTTAATATTTGCAGTATGGGGTAAAGCTGATGTTCATAGCTGCTGGACTCTGGCTCTGAGTCTCAGGTTTCACACAAATACCCAAAGTTCCAGGGACCGACTAGGTTATACACAAAGAGCTCAGCATCTGAGAATTTAGAAATAAGTATCACAATTCAGGAATAGATGTAACTGCTATAAAAGCTTTTAATCTAGGAACCTTTACAATAATACTCAATTCACAAAGTTTGCATCATATAGTTAGTTCATCTTAGTGAGACATTATGTTTTTCTTTTCATTTCTGATTTATTTCACTCAACATGCTGTCCTCAATGTCCATTCACCTCACAACTTCACTCCGTCTTGTAGCAGCTCAATATTCCATTGTATGTACACTGCAGTTCACCATTCCATTCATCAGTCAGTGTACCCTTAGGCCACCTCCATCCACTGCAAATCATGAATGCTGACACCATAAACCCCACCACGCAAATGTCCATTAGTGTCCCTCTTTTCAGTTCTTCCAAATATATACCCAATAACCGAGTTGCACAACCATATGGCAACCCCATGCTTAGCTTCCTGTGGAACCACCACACTGCCTTCCAGATGTGCTGCACCATTCTACTTCCCCACCAAAGGTGATTAGATACATCCTTTTCTCCACATTTTCTCCAGCACTTATATCCCTCTGTTTATTTTTTAGCTGGCTTTATTCACACACCATACATTCCACCCTAAGTAAACAATCAATGGTTCCCTGCATAATCACATAGTTACGCATTCACCACCACTATATATAAGGACATTTCCATTTCTTCCACAAAGAGAGAGGCAGAGGGAAAAAAAAAAGTAAAAAGAAAAAAAGAAAAAGAAAGAAAAAAAATGACAACTAAAAAGCAACAAAAGAAAAAATAAAATTAAAATAAAATACAATAAAAAAGTCAGACAATAACACCAACACCAAGAATCCCATACTCCTCCTTTATATCCCCCTCTTACAGACATTTAGCTTTGGTATTTTGCCTTTATTACAATTAATGGAAGCATATTACAATGTTACTGTTAACTATAGACTCTAGTTTGCATTGATTGTATTTTTCCCCAATACCACCCCATTTTTAACACCTTGCAGAGTTGACATTCATTTATTCTTCATCATGTAAAAAACATATTTGTACATTTAATCACAATCATTGACCACTCTAGGTTTCACTAAGTTATACAGTCCCTGTCTTTATCTTCTATCTTTCCTTCTGGTGTACTACATGCCCCTAACCTTCCTCTTTCAACCATACTCATAGTATCTTTGTTCAGTATACTTACATTATTGTGTTACCATCACCCAATATTGAGCTCTAAACCTCTCTCTCTTCACATACTCTCTCAGTGTCTGTTCGTTTGAGAATATTTTAAACTCTGACTCATTTTGAAGGACAGTTTGGCTAGATATAGAATTCTTGGTTGGCAGTTTTTCTCTTTCAGTTTATGTTAAATATATCACACCACTTCCTTCTCGCCTCCATGATTTCTACTGAGAAATCCGCACATAGTCTTATCAAGCTTCCTTTGTATGTGATGGATTGCTTTTCTTTTGCTGCTTTCAGAATTCTCTCTTTGTCTTTGACATTTGATACTCTGATTATTAGGTGTCTTGGCATAGGTCTATTCAGATCTATTCTCATTGGGGTACACTGCACTTGTTGGATCTGTAATTTTACCTTATGAATTTCTTTCATAAGAGATGGGAAATTTTCAATGATTATTTCCTCCATTATTGTTTCTGCCCCTTTTCCCTTCTCTTCTCCTTCTGGGACACTCATGACATGTATATTCATGTGATTCATATTGTCATTCAATTCCCTGAGATGCTGCTCATATTTTTCCATTCTTTTCCCTATCTGTTATTTTCTGTATAGGATTTCAGATGTCCTGTCCTCCAGTTCATGAATCTTTTCTTCCGCCTCTTCAAATCTGCTGTTGTATGTCTCCATTGTGTTTTTCATCTCTTATATTGTGCCTTTCATTCCTATAAGTTCTGCTGTTTTTTTCAAACATTTGCGTTCTTCCCTATGTTTGCCCAATGTCTTCTTTATATTCTTCATTTGTTTTGCCATATTTTCCCTCAACTCATTGATTTGACTTTTGAATTGATGCAGGAGATTTGTCTGATTAATAATTAGTTGTTTCAATTCCTGTATCTCAGCTGAAGTGTAAGTTTGTTCCCTTGACTGGGTCATATCTTCTTTTTTCCTAGGGTGATTTGTAAGTTTTTGTTGTCTAGGCATCTGGTTTCCTTGAATCAGATTTTCCCATACCAGATGGGCCCAGGTCTCAGGAAGACACTGTATTCAGTATCAGATTCCTTGAGGGTGAGACCCAGAAGATTGTCAGACTTTTCTGTGAGGCCTCTAGACTCTGTCCTTTTCCTATCCTGCCCAGCAGATAGTGCTTGGCAGCCCGCAGCTCCCCATTGATGTAAAGTGGTGTGGTCCCTTTAATTCTCAGTGGACTCTGTCCTGGCCAGGGGCTGAGGGTGTCAGAAGTCAAGCTTGTTTCTGTTTTTCCCCCCAGACCTCAGGGTCTGAATTCTCCGAGGGAGGGCAGCCACTTTACTTGGGCCCCACCCCCCTTTTCTTAGGGAAGATACATCCTTTAAGGAGTTATCTTCTACACTTGAATTCCTCCTTTGTCTCTCTGACTCTGTTAACTCCACCCTTGCCTGGGTCAGGACTGACAATTGAAAATGCCTGAGGCTTTCTCTAATGAGCTACTTAGAATGACAGAATAAAAAAGGAAAAAGAAAGAAAGCCCCTTTTCATAGCCAGTCCCCAGTGCCCCAGTTTCTCTCATCAACCGGTGTTTGTACCCAGTTCTCTATATCCTTTTTCTTGGGACACAGCCATTTGCCAGTATTCTGATCTCAGCTGCCTTCAAAAGTCTCTGTTTTTATTTATTTATTTATTTATTTTTCCCATCAGCCCTGCCTCCTCTCTGCCAGGAGGAACCTCAGGTTCCTTCCCTGCTTGCTCCGGGTTTATCTGTGCTCAGTAGTCCAAATTTGTTAATTAAAACCACAGTTGGAGCTTGGTAGAGTTACTTCCCCTTGCTTCAGGTAACCTGCTTCTTTTTCCCAAAGTGAAGTTTTCCAATTCAGCCTGCCATACCAGTAGGGGAGGGGCACCAGCTCTGGAGTTTGGGGGGCGTTACTTACAGTTCTACGCTGTAATCTCAGTCATTCCACCCATTCCAGCTGGTGTATGAAGCGTGTCCAGTCATGGATGTCCCCTAACAGTTCTTTCAGACTATTTACTAATTGTTCCTGGCTATTTACTAGCTGCTCTAGAGGACTAACTAAATTCCACACCTCTCTATGTTGCCATCTTTCCCCCTCATTCTAGAAAGCACACTTTTAAAAAAGGATTTTGACAATGATTTAAGCACACAACACATCTAACAAAGAGACTCTAGCAGGACAATAACATAATGACAATCCTTAACTCAATGTGTGTGGCTAAAGAAGCCCCAATCAAAAATGAGACATTAAGAAAATGACATGGGGGAAAAAGGCAAATAGACTGACAGCTCTGATATAAAAAATACAAATTGGGAAAGATCCTACCCTAAATTTATGGAGTTCAATTTTCAAATAGGATTTAGATTAGTGTTTTAAAGTTCATTTACTCTTGAAAAAACAAAGTTTTCTATTTATAGAGAAAATCACTTAAATATAAAAACAGAAAGAGTGCTCTTACAATACAACATGCTAATGATTTAAGCATAAACAAATCAGGAATATATGGATTAAATTTCCTTCCAAAAGCACAAGGCTCATAAGTTAAAGGAACACTCCTTCAGGCCACATATTTTATCAAACCTAGAGCAAACTTAAATAGTTTTAAGATGCTAAAAAATAGCCAGACTGTTGCCAAAATTCAAAATTCCCCATCTCTAAGTCAAACAGAATACCGTGATCATAAAATTCTATTTACACTATTCAGAAGAGAATAAAATGAGAAATTCCAAAAATTACTAGAGGTGAAGTACACTTCTTCAGGAAATTCTGAAGTTACCTACTTTCTCTTCCAAAAATACCTCATTTTGTATCATTTAAGAAAAAAGTCATCAAGGAATAAGTAGACCCACGTACATAAAGAGGAATTGCTCAACAATATGATATTCCATTTTGAAAAGCAGTGATAACTTGGCCTTCTGCTTCATTAAGATGCCTTTTTCTTCCATTAACACCCATTTCCTTTTCTACTTATCCTCGACTCCACCTTCCAATAGGTAATCCTCGTCCCAATGTCCTGTCTTCACTCCACCACTTTCTTCCTCTTTCTCCCTCTCCTTCCCCCCTCCCTCTCCCTTTCCTTATGCCTCCCCACCTCTTACACACACATACACAATGTGCATTTTTAACTCTTTTAGAATGTGTTAAGCCACTACAATGATTTTGATGCAGTGATGGCTTCGTAATATGTCAACTAAGCTAGGTTGATCTACATGTCTTAGAATTCCTTTCCCTGTGTATTCCAGTTAGGGAGTTCACAAGAGATTCTTTATCTCCCCTACTTTACATCCACCTTCCCTTCCCAAATACTTGCCCTGTGGACTTCAAATTTCCAATAATGAGCATGACGACAACAGCGTCGAGAACTGAATTAGGTCAAATCTTTGTAACAAAATGCTTAAAACACACAGGCACACACACACACATCTCCTAGTGGTTCTGTTTATCTGACTGAACCTTGACTGATACAGATTCTCAGAACTAAGTAAAGTTCACTGGAAGCAGATGGGTAATAAATTTAGGAATCTGAAAGTCCTTCAAATGAACCATTTACATAGCTCTATATATTGCTGATTTTCGAGTTCAGACCTGAAAATTCCTATGTTAACAGGCATTTCCTTAGATGCAGATGTTTACTGAAATGTTCTTGAATATCTAGTCAGTCTTATTTTGGTTGCAAGTGACAGAACCCTAATTTAAACTAGTTTTGGTTAAAGGGGGATCTATTGAGTTGCATAAGCAAATAATAGGAAAGACAGGGAAAACTGTAAACAGAGATTGAGATACCCTTTGAACTTTCACTGATTTTTAAATTGCTTTTCTGTTTCAGCTTCCATCTCTCAAATCCATCTTTTGACAAAAGACTCAACAAAAACAATAAAATATACTGGTAGTTCCAGGCTCTATTTGCCTAACTGTAACCCCAGAATCAAAAGCCCAGTTAAAAAAAACAATTCTGGTTGAGGCTCCTAATTGGTTCTATGGCTAAGGCTAGGGTGGAGAAGGGGAAAGCAGTAGATCACAGGAGAACTATGAGTCAAGAGAGGAAGACATGCATTTCTTCAAAAAAGCAAAGATATGGCTATCAGGAGAGGGACAGAGGGTTGGAGCACAGAATTTTAAAAAGAAACTATAGATATCCATGACACTGGGGTGTCCTCATTTTGATAGGCAAATGTTCTTCATTTTTTTGCCTATTTTCTCTCACATACAGGAATGTATTATAAAACATGCCTTATCTAAATCGGCCGGATTATCCATGATGATGCAAATATGGAAAAAGAGTCTTAATTAATGAATTGATGTCGGGTTGGTGGAAGGTCTATGCTAACATGCTGTTGGGCTCTGTTAATAGACCCACCTCTTATAACATTTATGAGTCAATTGAATCAAGGCAATGATATGTGCTTATTAAATTTATGATCAGCATAAATCAGAGAGGGCAAGGAAAAATGCTTGATAACAGAATGCATATCTCAAAACATATCAAAAGGCCAAATAATTGTACATAGTCAATCAGTTAGAAATTTAAAACTGGTAAATAGGAGGACTGTAATTTGCATCAAAATCAACTAACCAACAAACCAGTAACAGCAAAAGCTTAAAATTGAAAAGGACTTGTTTAATGGCAGCTCTACAATAAATATTAAGAAAGTGCATTTTTATGTGTGTCTCCCTCCTTCTGTCCATAATCTGGTCTCTCTCTATTCAAAGGATATGGTTTTGGTTGAAGGTAAAGATAAAAACTGAGTCAAACACAAACCTGGGTTGCAGTAATAGAAACAGTGTCCAGGTATGAGTCATGATTCGTCCCAACCCCATGTTTCTATAAATTTGTGCCTTGTAAATTGAGAATTTTTTTTATAATTTAGTTTCCATATACATTTTAAGAAATTGGAGGAAGGTAGTAATGAGTCAATTGTTAAATGCTTGTTTACCTTTGTCTATATTCTATGATTTTTAGTATACTATACATAATATATGTTACATACGTAAATATGTGTTATATAGATTATACACACATACAAATACTTGCACAGCTGCAAATCAGACTTAATTTTTAGTTCTATGCCTTATCCACTAGTTCAATGATCACAGGGATTATAATTTGATAACTAAACTCCAGCTATAAAGTTCATTTGTGTTTTTCTTAACTGAATCTTTTTGAATCAATGTTTATGACCCAACCTGGAAAGCACATATATACATAAAAGAAGTATGGTTAAAATCCCTGAACTAGGGAAATGGGACTGAAAACAATTCAATTCTGTGACACAAAGCTTAGAAACAATCCCTGGAAGGAGAAATCATTTGTGTTCTTCACACAAGTTCTATTTTATAGTGATTCTTACACCCCAAAGCATTACCTCATTACCATCTGCTCACACGTTCAATTCTCACCTCTGACATTGTTCAGTGAGGCATCGGGAACAGGCCTGGACTGCCCAGATCCTGTAAAACTATCATAGAATTGAATCTTGTCTGTGGACATATATTCCAGAGCTCAAATCGCATCAGGTAAAGACATCAATTCACAGTGGATCTTTGGCAGAGTTTGTAGAAAAGTCTGGGTGAATATAAGGTCAAAGAGATAGCTACATATGTTATGTAAAATAATTTGAAAAAGAATAAGAAATTAAATATTACAATTAAACATTAGTGACATCATCAAGGAATACTAATAAATGGAACAAATTGAAAAAACAAAGTGTAGAATAAACTTTGAGTACTAATAAAGGAATGAGATACCTGAGTGCCAGGAAGACTGGGCATTGTTATTAATTATTTCAGTTGAGAAGAAAGATAACCTTGGGTTATGGAACAACATTATCTGTTTTTGATGTATGTTCTTTGTTACATCTGAATGTGTTTCACTCATCACTCATTGATCCATTTATGCAATAAGCATCTAATGTGTATCTATTGGGTATATGGAACTAGGCCAGGAATTTAATAGGATGTGAAAGAAATACAAGACAAAGTCCACATATCTTGCAATATCTTAAAATCTGGCATACACATAAAATAAATAATGGTATAAGATATTATTTGTCTAAATGCCAAAAGGGAGGAAAAAAACAGACAATAAATGCTCTGGGAGTTCAAAAAAAGGGCATCACTGTGAACTCAAGCAGCAAAGAAAGGTATCTTGGATAATTGAGATATGAGCTTGCTCTTAAAGAATGAGTAGGATTTGAATCTGTGGTGGAATGGGGGTCATCTTTCCATGGGAAGGTCTCAAAAAGAGAATAAATACCATTTGTTTGCTCAGAGAGGAATTCTCTCTGCCTCTTCTCTCTTCCTCAGATCCCCACGTCTAATCAATCACAAAATCCTGTAGATTCTATGCTATAAACACATTTGTCCCCATATATTTCCACATCCAGTGTTACCCAGTATAAGTCATCATCCTCTCTTCCCTGAATCATCGAATTGGCTTCCTTATTGCTCGTCTTTCTTCCAGTGTTATCCCGTTCATCTTTGATACTATAGCTAGAGTGATAATCCAAAACTGAACATCTGAAGAGATATTCAGATATTCAGATATTAGGTCTCCAAAGGCTTTCCTTTATTGTATACAAAAATTTCCACCATCTGTTTCCTGCCCACACAATGCATTCACTACAGTCATAAATATGTGCTCTTGTTTCTCATAGGCTTCATTGTCTGTTTTGCAACCAGACATTTCAGGCATGTTCTTCTTCTGCTTCTTACTCCCAGTCTTCCCAAATCTAAGTAACTGCTCACCCTTCCTGTTTCAACTTCCAAGGAAAGCCTGCTCCAAAGACTTTAAACTGTATTAGGTCCCTCTGCTAAATTAACAGTGTTCTCTATACTTCCCCCATTATAACACTCCTCGCACTATTTTGTTATCAGTTAATGGCCTATCTTCTTTAAAAGATCATAAGCTCCTCAAGGGCCAGCTTTGTATTTTTCATCACATACCAAGTTTAGCATGTAGTGAGTCTTCAAAACAATGACTTAGAATAAATGAATAAGTGAGATCAATATAAATGGACCAAAGTTTTAATATCTGGGAAGTGACTTGGGATAGGTAGGCTGGAGTCAGATAACAGAAATGAGCATATGCTAGACAGAGGAGTTTGGGCTTTATTGTCTATTAATAAGAAGTTAGTGAAAGTGTTTGAGGTATCATGACACTGGTGATTTATAAAGATAAATCTCATGGTGGCCCATATAATGGATCTGAAGAGAGTCAGTTAAGCAAATAAGTTAAGATATTTCTACATCAATCTGTTTGAGGAGAGGTAGGGATCTAGACTAGGGTAAGGATCATGGGACTAAAAATGAGAGGATGAATGTAAAATGGAGGACATGCAGGCTTGTTGTGCATAGGAAAAAGTCAATAAATACATTACATTTAAATAAAGGTAAAGAAAATGTAAAAGAAGATAAGGTTTTGAAAAGAGTACATTAAATGTTGATGTTATAGCTGAGTTAATGATGGAGGTTCAGGGGAATCTATCCTCCAATAAAAAGGGATGTTGAGTCAGAGGTACAGATTTAAAATATCACAATAAATTAGGTACAATCTATATAGCAGGGCTTGGCAAATTAAGGCCTGCAGGCCAAATATGGCCCAAGGTCTGTTTTTTGTAAATAAAATTTTATTAGAGAACGCCATGCCAATTCATGCATACATTGTCTATCAATGCTTTCGCTCTACAACAGTAGAGGTGAGTAGTTGCTATAGAGATCGACTGGCCGACAAGCCCAGACTATATACTCTCTGTCCCTTTACGTAAAAAGTTTACTGATTTCTGATCTATACATAATGGTCCAACTCCAGAAATCATGGTAACAATCTTAGACGTAATTAAATGAATCACATTTATACCTATTTTTAGGCATATATGCATAAATCTAAATATGTATATATATTTGACTAACTTATTTATCCAAATGTTGCAGACATTGATAAAACCTAAGGAATAGTAGAAGACAGAGAGAAAACAAGAAAACTAAAACACTAATGATTTTTTAACAAAAAAGGTAGAAATATAAATCTCACAGGATATTATTATTGGTATGCTTCCAAAAGAAAAGCAAATTACATTTTCCTCAGTTTAAGAAACTAATAGTCACAAAATTAACGATGACAACCTAGGCTGAGCTTCCTCTAATTATAATCATGTTGTTTATAGTTTTTGTCTGTTTTACAGTTCATGGCTGCAAGAGTCTGCAAGGGGAGCAGTAAGTCCATGATGTTTATCTTGTTTCTGAGTCTTGTGTCCTAGATCATCATGTACTGGAAAAAGCTAGTGTTGATTTTGATGAAACTAGATCTCCCATGACAGAAAATCAAGCCTGGCATTCAGTCTTTGAAAAACACCATTTGTTCCCCAATGGATGACATAAGGAAAAATGAGATGAAGTATGCTTTGGGCATATTGAAAATATTCAGTTAGTTTCTTTGGGACGATTCATTTGTACATGACCATTATGCACACATTCAACTAAGGTGGAGGGAGACAATCATGTCACAGTAATAATGGTCAGATATGCAAGTTAACCTAGGATGGGACAAAAAGGGAATTTATTGGCAAATGTCACAAAATTTTAAAAGACAGGATGTGTGGAACCCACCTCAGAGATGATAAACCCAGGTGCTAAACCCGCAGGATCATGGCTGTCTTTCTTTTTTCCCACTTCATTCTCCTTTTGGTTTCATTTCATGGAACACCTGCTCCATCAAGTAATCTCATATCCTCATGGATATCGATCATAGGGTAATAGCAGATTCTCTCCTACACAGTTCCAGCTAGGAAAATCCTGGGGTCTTGATTAACCTATTCTTTGGACCAGTGCAAGTGGCTATGACTGACTGTAAGCAAGGGCAGGGAATGGGGATTTGATATATTACTTTATGAGGAGAGAGTAGAAGTGCTAAATGAATTCACACAAAGTATAGAACTACTTCAGCTACTAAATATTTCCTTTCCTGTGATTTCCTATTATATACTTGGTAATTTACTGTTGCACTAATCTGTCTGGCCCTCTAATGTGATATAAAGGTTAGTATGTCTTCAAAAGAATGATAGATATCCAGTGAGATTTTTTTTCTGGTCTCCTAGAATTTAGCTAAAGTCTCAAATGAGACTAAAAAGTGTCAGTTAGCCCATTAGATCTTCTAATGACTGGGCAAGCTACCTCCTGCCAGACTTCCTGATAGGTGCCATTTCAAAAATCTTGACCAAAACTTAACCTTCACTCAATTCCACCTCCAAGTGAATTTAAAGACAAGACTGAGAAAGACGATGTCAACTTCCAAAGACATGCAGAGTTCAGCAAGAGTACCCATTCCTACTCCACACTGCATGTGGATGCTACCCTTCTTGGACGTTAAGGACATGAGACCCCAAAAGAATCACTTCTAAAGATCAGGGGTACCTGTAAAAAGGGGACCCTGGAGTTAAACTCCCCGTATATCTCCTTAGCCAGCAGGCCAGTTAACAACAACAACAAAAAAAACAGCAATTATTTTAGATTATTAGATGTTTTCTCTAAAATTATCCATCTAATTCCTGATAAAATTTAAGGCCAGTTTCAGCCTCAATAAATTTCAAGTCTTAGCTTCTTAAGCCAGTGTTCTCCATGAGGACCAGCAGTTTAGGCCAACTACGGCTGTTGACCATTGTAATACTCTCGATCATCATGTAGATTAATCTATAGAAAATCATTTGCACCTTTTATTGATCTTTCCTTGGCCTTTGAATCTGAAAACAGAGATAGTTCTTAAGATAAACTATGCAAGCTCAGAGCAGTACCTACAGCTTAGAATCAAAATGAAAATCAAGAGTCTGTTGGAATGAATTTTCTTTTCATGGTTTAAAATATGAAGTGCTCTCCTCAGTTTTACTTATGAATTGAAGATGTGAGGTCATTTTAATTGGACTTACTACTTTGTACTTTATGATAGAGAGCAGAAAAGTCAGTTTTTCCCTATATGTTGACTATAAGGTTTTATATTGTCTTATAATAGAAGTTGAATTAGTAGATGTGTATTAATCTGGTACTGACCAGAAGAATGCCTCATATCTATTTCCAAACTCAAGCCATCATTTTGGAGAACGAGTCTCTAATATTTATAAAGAAGAAATCCTTAAATGAGTTCATTTCCTTATTAAAGGAGTATAGATTCCAGTAAGTTTACCTTGGAGTGTCCTCAAAGATGTTGCATCAACTAAAGTGCTTTTCTGAGATTTTAAAGGCTATAGTAAATATTTTGAAATGTGGTTAGAAAGTAAAAGCCAGAATTGTTTCTGCCATGCACTATGATGTAGAACTTGGAGCTTTCCATTGCCCATTTTTTCCTGTGTTCTGCAAGGCCAGAACTGTATATTGAGTGACCGTGACTGAGGGCCCTCTGTTCTGAGGAGGGGTGACCTTTAATCGAGGTCCTGGTTAAGAGTCTCAGCTTCATTAGATGTTACTTGTTTCCTGCTGAGTGCATAATTTAAATATTTGCATCTGCCCTTAGCCAGCAGCACAGACTCTCTATTCCAGATATTGTTAGAGAACAGAGCTAAAACCCTTTGCCCCGTATTACTAATAAACATATTCACTGAGACAAATCAAATCACTTGCGAGTTGCCTGGAGCCCATACAGTTCATCTTTTGCTCTTGATATCATAATTTTATTTTTAATCTTCCAATTAGGTGAGACTATCAGAGAGCTATATACAGACACTTTATCATTCAGTCATCATCCTACATTAAGGCATATGTGCTAGGCTGGATAATGGCCCTTCAAAGATACTCATATCCTAATCCATGGAACCTGTGAATATGTTACCTTACATGGAAAAAGAGACTTTACAGATGTGATTAAGTTAAGGATCTGGAGATGGGGAAATTATCCTGGATTATTCCAGTGCACTCAATGTAACCATAAGTGTCCTTATAAGAGAGAGGCAGGAGGGTAAGAAGCACATGTGATGACAGAAGAAGTTGTCAGTTGCAGTGATGCAGTCAGGAACCAAGGATTGAAGGAAGCCCCTAGAAGCTAGAAAAGGCAAGAAGGAACCCGAGAGCCTCCAGAAGGAACACAGCCCTGCCTTCACCTTGGTATTAGCTCTGTAGGACTCATTGTGGACTTCTGACCTTAAGAATTATCAGATAATAAATTTGTGTTGTTTGAAGCCATAAATTTGTGGTAATTTGTTATAGCAGCAATAGTAAACTAATAGAGCATGCTAAAAGAAAATAATATGTAAAATTTTCTGTGGTTCCTTTTGTACTAATAATGTTGAGGAGGTGTTTATTCCACCATATCGTGATTCGTTTTATAGGATCTCAAGAGAAATATTTTCTTGTGTCCTTGCTCTGTTCTCCTGAGCTACTAAAATCTATGGATTATGTCCCTGATTATTCTTTCTCATGTGGTATTAGCTACTAGGAAACTCAGATCCAATTCATTCTTATAAGCACCCTTATCCTTGGTTCAGCTTTACTTTCCCGTTTTTGTTTCCCCTTACCCTGTTTTCTCATTTATGTATCTTCTGTCTTCTTGACTTTTATGTAGCCACTTCAAATCATTTTTTGGAAGACAAGTATAAACAAAACAATCATTAATCAAATAAATTCTTACAAATCTTTTATTAAGAAAGATCATCTCCATGCTTAATTGAAGTCCTTCACACTGCAATTCATCTCACTGAAAATCTGACTTGCAAAGACAGAAAATTTGGAAGGGACCTATCTTTGAAAAAAAGATTATGAATTCAAAGTTTCATTTCATTTTTATCTTAGATTATCATATAACATTTTCACCTCATATTTGTTTTTTAAAAATCAATTTATGCAAAATCCATTACACAGACTATACTCTGGAAGCAGAGTCATTTATTATATGAATTCCTCAAATAATCTAATTAACATGGCTATTCGATTTTTACAAATATACATTCGTAAATTTTTTTTCCTATTAGATAATGACAGACTGATATCAGCCATGTCTGAATAGGGATTTGGTTAAGATTGATAACTGTGGTGGAAAATATTGTCCTTTGATTTTTGATAACAGCTACTCACTCTTTGGTTAATTCTTAGTCTGTTACATTTGGCTCCCCATAATTGAAGAGCTCTTGTGTAAGGATGAATAGCTGGCTTCCTCTGCTCTTCACCCATGACACTGAAACAACCCAACTTTGTCTTCATCATGACAGAAACATCCTCATTTAATAGTTGTCAAAGACCACAGCTAATTCGAGGACCTCCACTTAGCTGTAACTATGTAAATACATCTCCTATAGTTGGTGCTGATATTGGGGAATTAACCTTTCATGCTTCTTTCCATTTGATCGCACCTGTTGACATTTGTATGCCAAAAAAAGAATGTCAGTGGCATGAGAAAGAATAGATATGAAGTTCCGAAGTACTTGTCTGCTAAATAGACAGGTTTGACTGAGGAAGGTGATTGGGAAAAGTGTAAAGATCATGCCAGACATTGGGATATATGTTTAGAAACAGGAAAAAAAAAGACTGGCTAGCAGGAAAAGCTGGTGGGAACAAAATCTCTGGGAAGTAAGCAGATGATGGCAAGTGACAAAGTGGACCACAAAGAGGTGAATGGAGGAGGACAATTTGCAGAGACACATGCAGTGCTCAACATACAAACTGGGCAGCTGGTCAAAGAGATATCAGTCTTGACCGGTCAAAAGCACATTTTGATTTGACTTTTCACATCTTGTTGCTGAGTGAGAATTCCCTTGATCGTGTGGGAAAGCAGGAAGGTCAATGCTCAAAACCCTCATGGAAGCCTTTAAGGAGAATGAGGGTGAGACTAAACTGATAAATTATGATCATAATACTAGGAAGCCAGATAACAAAATGTTGGCTCTAGGTAATGAATATCTGTGTTTACTTTTAAACGAATAGGGGAAAAAATTCTTTAAAACCTACCTATATCTGATGACAGCTGTTTATATTGATCCTGCTGTTTTTTTTCTTGCCTTCTGTAATTGTATTTCATTTCCTTATTTTTGTTAAACATCTGTTCCCCTGTCTTGGAGTTAGGACAAAAAATCATATCTATTTTGTTCATTATTCAACATCCAACAGCATACACAGTGCCTAGCACACAGCAGGCACTGAATACATGTTTACCCAATAAGTTAATGAAAAATAAATTAGTATATGAATGACAAAACTCAGTTTATGTAGATGCTGGTGTGTGTCTGCCCTGTAATATCATGGCCACCCAAAAGTAGATTTCATTTCTATGTTCATTAAACTTCAGCATACTAGAAACACACAAATAAGCATTTCCGTGTTTAGCTAAATATTTATTACTCTCTAGTAACAGTCTTTAAGAAACGGTACTTCGCATTAGTATATGAATGACAAAACTCAGTTTATGTAGATGCTGGTGTGTGTCTGCCCTGTAATATTATGGCCACCCAAAAGTAGATTTCATTTCTATGTTCATTAAACTTCAGCATACTAGAAACACACAAATAAGCATTTCCGTGTTTAGTTAAATATTTATTACTCTCTAGTAACAGTCTTTAAGAAACGGTACTTCGCAATACTTCTAGTCTTTTCTGGCTCTGGATGAGTGAGAACAACCATAAATGGAACTAGAGCTCTGTTTAGTTGTGTTTGTTTGTTTTTTTAATTTCTGGAATCTATGGAAACCACTAACAATACTAAATATTTAAAAGATGGAGAAAATAGATTAATTTTGTTTTTAAACAATAGCTTCAGTCTTTCCTCCCTTTGGCTGTCAAGTCCCTGTACTCATATTAAGAGAATGTTTTAATCTATTTGCCACTCTTATCTGTTTACATCTAGATTTGAAAATTAGACAGCACTTGGGTAATATAATGGCCCAATTCAGGCTGGTGTATTTTAAGGAAGCAGTGATAAACATTTTTTTTCCTCCCAGAGTGGAACATCCTCAATATGCCTAATCTCTCATTTTATTTCCTAGAAGACAATCTGAACAAAACCTCTTTTATGGTGTTTTAGGAAGCAGGAGGTTTCTTTTTCACCAGTGATACTGATAACATCTCAGGAAAAACAGGTTCCCATGCATAATGTTCTCAACGGTCACAGGGTTCTTTCCCTTTTGTTAACAATTCTTATATTCCTGCTTGCAGAAAGGAGATTTAGTGGACACACATCTATATTTAAACTAGGGAACAATCAAATATCAATGACATGAATAAACATAATCATACTACAACAAAGAGCAGTTAAGGCAAATAGAGAAGTAAGGGGTGTGTAGGCATTGGCAAATCTACAGTCTCTTTTTGGCAGTCTAGTGCTGAACTCTTCACTATACTTCCCTTCAAGACGATGAAACTAGAATTCTACTCATTAAAGCCTGCATGAGTATATTATTTTCAGGAATCTCCAATTGACTGTGGTCAATACATCTTGAAAAGGGTCTGTTGCCCAAGCCCGATTGCTCTGCATAGATTATTGCCTGTGCAGTAGGGACAAATGGAAGGAGTCTGCAGAAAGCCTGCACTTCCCCTTGGGAAGCAGGCTCTCGAGGACAGTAACTAACTCAGGAGTCAGAACTCATAATTTAGGAGGCATCTATTTTATTAGATAAAAGTGCCTGCTTTTTGTAAAAGCTGGAAACTGATCTCCACTTCATTTGTACTTGGCTGTGCTGGTTTGTTTGTTTACAAAGAGTAAAAGCTTTACATATCTAAAATGGAGAAACAGCAACACAGAAAACATGACTGCTAAAAACTGGTAGAGGTGTAGTGCTGCCATATATATATGTAGATTTTCTAGGAATACATAAATATGAGATGAGCCTCAGCCATGTAAGTGTAAATACTGTTTTTTGTTCTATTGCCTGGAATACATAAGAAGTTTAAATCAAAAGCAAAGATATATTTTACTACCATCTCATCGTCAGCTTCTCTTGACTTTGTGTTTGGAAGGAAGTTTCTCTTATCAGAGGCACAGAGCCCCAGAAAACTTCTTACATGGCTTGGTGAAAGCAGGATCATGCTTCAGATGCTGAACTCCCAAGTCCTACTACCAGGGTTTGAGTCCCAAACCCACCCGTTAGTAGCTGGTGGTCTGGGCAAGTTATTTAACTTTTCTAAACCTGATCAGTCACAGTACAGGACATGTAATATATTGTCGTGTATTATAAGTGAAATATTATAATATTGTCACGTAATATAAGTGTTTAGGACAATGGCTGGCATGTGTCTAAACATCAGAAATATTAACCATTACTATGATAGTTATTATTAAGATTTTCTCTGAATGAATGTTTGTGTGTGTTTTAAAATTATTTGACAGGGCATGAGGGAAGAAGTATGCATATGAATTTTTCCAAAATGACTGAAGAATAGTCCATTACCAGTGTATTTAATAATTTGGTGGCTATTAACTTAACAATTATTATTCCATTAAAATTGCAGTTGAGTAGGATACAAGAAAAGAGCATTAAATGATATATCTTCTGCTGCAAAGATTTTACTATTTTAATGGAATAATTGATGCTATAATATAAAATTCTTAACCAAGTGTCTCCTATTTTAGGATTATTGCCATGGGTGGGGTGGAGGGGAGCAGGAACAACAGATAATAAAAGTAATTTAGACACACATTTTGCCCAAGGAACTTCAATACTAGTAAAATAAGTAAGACATACATTTCAATAGTTATAATCGAAAGATGAAAGTGACAAGATGATGTGATTGAGAATTGTTAGAATGTAAAGAATTGCTGGAATTCACAGAGGGGAGAGATTTCTTCCAGCTAATCTGAGATCGCTTCGTGGAGGAGTTGGTTTATTAACAGGTTCTGAACACAGCCTTTATTCAGCGGGAAGAGAAGAGGTAAACAAAAGTACAAAGTCAGAGAAATGTGGAAAATGTCCATTTATTCATTCATTCATTCAATTCGATTCAACTTGCATTTATCAGGTTCCTACCAGGAGTCAGTCACTCTTGAAGGTGCTGGAGATATAGCACTGAACACAACAGACAAAAATACTGTCCTTGAGGAACTTACACTCTATTGAAGGGAAGCAAAGTTTCAGTTTGATAGAAGCGAGGAGACCAAAAAAAAAAAAATGAGGGCAGACTATGTTTGGGAAGGTGCAGTAGGAAGGCCAGGAAATAAAAAGTCTTGAATGACAAGCTAGGAAGACTGACTTTTGTTGTGTAGAAAAAGATTAGCCATTAACATTTTTTGAGCAGCTATGCATGGTAATCAGATCTGTACTTCAGGAAAGATTAATTAGGTAGCTAATTAGAAAGATGCATCTGAGAAGAAAGAAGTGGGCAAACTTTGCAGCAGCTCTGCAAAGAAATAACGGGGGCAAGCAGAGGATTCGGTCAAAGGAGAGAGAGTTCAGTGCTGGAAAACCACATACGATTCTCCAGACTGGAAGTTAAGCTTTAAGGACACGAAAAGGTTTAACACTCTTCGAAATAAGGCAAAGCAGTGCCCAGTCAGCACTTGAGACTGCAGTTCTGCCCCAAGAAAGATAAAGTTTGTGAAGTTTTCAACTTTTCTCTGGCAGGTTAATTCTCTTTGAAGCACTCAATTAACTCAATCTTTACTCCTTTACAAGCATTTCCTTCTTTTGCTGAAAGCAATGACTACTGATGTAGAAATTCATGGGCTCAAATCAGAATAGACCTCCCATCATTTAAGGTTTTTATTCCGAAAGGAACAGGGAGGATTTGGGAGAAAGGAGCCTCTTTGTTCGGGTTTAATTCGATTGTCTTCCTTGCTACTCATCTATTTAGCAAACGAAGAGAGAAATTAACGGCAATGGTGAATGAAAAGCAAGGGAAAATGTGTAGGCATTGTAAAAGTTAGGCCAGTCCACAATTGTCTGCAAGATGAATTTGATGCTTATTTTCCCAGTCTTTAGAACTCCGACTTCATTCTTTCCTTTCTTTATTTTTCCATTATTCTCAAAGGCGGAATGTATAATGTGAGTTTGTGGTAAATTCACAATGAGAGAGGGTAAAGGGATGTCTATTAAATTCCTAGCTCTGATCTACAGGAACCAAGATTTTAACAGTACCAATAAGAGGGATTACAAAAGTGACAGAGAAAGGTAAGCGTCTCAAGATACAGGGATAAAATACTGGTAACAAATACTAGTACATTACTAGTAATAGTTTTTTGCTTATTAATTTTGAGCACACAATAAAACTAGAAAGTAGGAAAACACACACATGTACCCACAAACATACACAGATACACACACAATACTGAGAAATGCAGGACTTAAATTGGCACCTAAGTACTTTTTACCTGATCTGCCCCTTTTGCCACCTCATTCTCTCCCCCACCCCTCCCCCCCATGCACACAAACCTTCTTTTCTTCCTTTTGAAAGTCTTGCTCTTCCAAGAATAAGACATTATAAAGTACAGGCTCCAAAGTCAAACAATCCTGGGCTCAATCAAATTCAGTTTTACCCACTTAGGTTTTATTTCCTTAGGTATTTTGCCTAAACTTTCTGAGCCTCAATTTCCTCATCTGTAAACAGGAATAATCATAACAGCACCTGCTTCTTTAGGATTTGTGTGTATTCAAAGAGATAACACAGATAAATGGTTATAAGACTGAGTTAGTAATAAACAGTGATTAAATGTTAGCTTTTATTATTGTTTATATTACTGCCACTATTGCTATTATTAACCTTTTAGAAAAGGAAGCTACATAAATAAAAGGCACAATTCCTCAGGCATCCAGTGCAGTTGAAATCCCAATGGTGTGCAGGCAGATCTTGAAAGTGCAAACTCACTTAAAACTCAGTTGTCTTGGGTCAGGCTACTATCACTTCTAAGAAGAGTGAGATACTCACAACTCCAAAACTCAAAATAGCTCTGAAGTGTTGGCCAAGATATCCTTGTTGTGAAGGTACATAAAGTGCCCTTTGTGGATTTCACTCCCCAAGTGTTAACTGACATACTGCATGCAACACTTGACAGTCTCGTCCAAAAGCAGTTTAAAGAAAGTGCCTGAAATACGGAGAATTTGGCTGCTCATTATAGACACCACTTTGGCAAACATCATGTTGAGGCATCAAAGGTTTTCAAACAGTGGAGGACCTAACTCAGACTCAGATAAGCAACGCCGATAAACAAATTGTTCCTGATTCCAGGGTACATCTGTTTAATATAATTGTTCTTCCCAGTTACAACTACAGGCTTAAAAGAATTCAATTGGAAGTATCCAAAAGGAAAACAATTTTTAAAATTTCTATGCAGTTTCTTTGGCTCCTGGGTTTTCTGGAGTAGCCGGTGTTAATGGCAAGTATTCACAGCCAGGACCAAGTCCATCTTTCATGTAGAAACTTCTCTTTTATTGACTCCAGCATTTTTAGGTTCCCTTAACTTCCCAGCTTATTTAAGAAGTCATCTCTAACATTGTGAGGGGACAGGGATTCTCACCTCTTCCTTGAACTGTCCATGCTCTGTCTGTACTACTGGAAATGGAAACAAATTTTTTAAAGAAAGTAAGAACTACGTGAGAAATGCCCTATGGTTGCTTATACATATTGCAAATATCTGTATATATCATGTCTGATATTTTCATATTTCAGATTTGAGGAAGGCTATAAAATGTGGATTACTTTATGAGCCAGTATATTGTACCTTCCCTTTATGAAAGCTATCAAAAGCATAAATGTCATTCTGGGAAAAACATATAGGTGATTATTTAACCCATTCATTTATTTGTGGCTGCTTTTCTCAAGGCTGAGAAGTCCTTTTCTCCTTTATAAACAACCATTTACAGTTAGAATGCAAATCCCTCAATCACATCAATTCAGCAAGCATTCTGTGAGCACTGACTATATGCAAACAGTACCGTGTTGGGTCTTGGGACAGAACCATGAGCCCATCTAGTCCCTGCTCTCATGGAGTTCACACTCCAGCCAAGACAATGGAAGGGTAAATAGACTATTTCGTAAGTGTGATAGATGCTACCACAGATATCAGTTGGGGTGGAGATGGATTAAGGGAACACAGAGGAGACATGCTTAGTTTAGGAATAGGGCAATGGGGGAAGGCTTCCGACAGGAATGAAACTGAGCTGAATATGAAAACTAACAAGCCTAGCAGTGGCACAGGCGGAATAGAGTTGAGGTAAGACATGATGTGTGAGAATGGGGAAGAAAGCACAGCCTGAGACAGAGAAAAGCAAGGCCAGACAGAGGCCACAGCAAGCACAGTTTTTGCAAGGCAACATGAAGCAGTTTGTTGTTGCTGGAGAGCAGAGTATAAAGCATGGAATTCAGATTTGAGGTTGAAGAGCTGGGCAAAGCCCAATCTTGACGGGTCTTAGAGGCAAAGCGGAGGAGTTTGGATCGTATTCTGATTGCAGTGGGAAGCTGTATCATTTTCCTATTGCTGCTATAGCAAACTACCACAAACTTAGTGGCTTAAAACAATACAAATTTATTATCTTATGGTTCTAGAGGCCAGAAGTCAAAAATGGGTCCTCAGAGCTTTGTTCCATCTGGAGATTCTAGGGGAGGACGCTTCGCTTGCCTTTTCCAGCCCCTAGAGGCAGCCTGCATGACCCCATATCACTCAGACCTCTGCTCCAATCATCACTCTCCTTCTCTGACTCTAACTCGCCTGCCTCCTCCTTTCTCTACTAAGGATCTCTGTGATTCCACTGGGCCCACCCATAAATCAAAATTACTGACCTCATCTCAAAACCCTTAACATAATCACATCTGTAAAGTCCATTTTCCCATGTGTGGTAACATATTCACAGGTTCCTAGGGTTAGGGCATGGACGTCTTTGATGGGGGACGAGGAGAGATTATCTTGCCTACCACAGAAGTCATTTCGGGTTTTAAGTAGGGGGAGGAAAGATCTGAGTTAGACTATGGTTAACTGAGAAGCAAGGACATTCAAAAATTCATGAGTTTCTCTTATTCCTGCAAAGGAGAAGCTAAGCCTATGAATAATTATGCCTAAGAGTCACCCCCAGAGAACCTCTTTTGTTGCTGAGATGTGGCCTCTCTCTCAGTCAACTCTGCAGGTAAACTCACTACCCTCCCCCCATGTGGGACATGACTCCCAGGGATGAGCCTGGCCCTTGCATTGTGGCCAAAAAGGGGAAAAGAAATGAAACAAAATAAAGCTTCAGTGGCAGACAGATCTCAGATAGAGCTGAGACGTCAATCTGGAGGTTATTCTGATACATTATATAGATATTCCTCTTTAGTTTCTAGTGTATTAGAATAACTAGAAGGAAATACCTGAATCTGTTGAATGGTAATCCAGGAGACTTGATTCTTGATGATAACTGTATAACTGTATAGCTTTTATCATGTGACAGTGTAATAGTGAAAACCGGGTGACTGATACTCCCTTTAACCAGTGTATGGGCAGATAAGTAATAAAATAATGAAAAAATTATATAAGTAATGGGGGCATGGGAGGTTGGGATGGTTTGGGTGGTCTTTATTTCTTTCTTTTTTAATATTTTTTTCTTTCTTTTGGAATACTGAAAATAGATTGTGGCAATGAATGCACAACTATATGATGATACTGTGAGCCATTGATTGTATACTTTGGATGGATTATATGTTATGTGAGGATATAGCAATGAAATTGCATTAAAAAATCATGAGTTTCTGTATTTTAGCCATATCAGATAGTCATACTTGATGCCCAGTGTATCTCCTTTCTTCTCTCTCCCTGGCAAATTGTGCATGTGTAATTCATAGATCCCTAAGGGCTTCCACAGAGCTAAAAATTATCAACATTTAATAAATATATTTTGGATTTTTTCCTAAATGCACAACTACATGGCAATCAACACTTTAAGAGAAATCAAGAGCAGTCCAGACTTTAAAGACAGGCAAATCTGGATACAAGCCCTGGCTTTGCCACACAAAAGGTGTGTATGTTGGACTAGCTGTTTGAGCTTTTTGTGACCTGTATTTCTCATCTGCTAAACGGGAACAACAATGCCCAGCCAGCAGTTTTGTAATAACAATGGCAGTATTTTGGTATTCACAGTATTAGGCTTTTATAACAGGAAAGTACAACATGCCTATATACATGTGTTCTATAGTATCTTACTTCTGAAATACAAAAATTAGACATGATTTATAGAAGCCAGATACTACAATGGGTTAAAAAGAAACAAAAACTAGAGAGAAATTCTCTCATTTATTCTAACACGACAAAATACCGTTTAAAAAAATAGCCAATATTACTATTACTATAATGATTCATCTGGTCAAACACACATAAAAAATTGCTACATGCTTTTCATTATGGTTGTTTTGTAAAGTAGCCCCAAAGTGATATCTTTGTAGGAGCCACTGTTGGCCTGGGTCTCCCAGTGTGTTTCCTCGGGTCCAGGCTGGCAGCTGAGCTCTTTTTCTTTATCACCATTACTCATAGCTGCTGAAGAATGGAACCAGTAGCATTTATGCTTCCAGGGTTCCAAAGTAATTTCCAATGTTTTTCTTCCTCCTAACTATAGTTACCCCAAGGGTGTGAATGCACAAGATGCTCAGAAATCCAGCAAGGCTTAAAATCACATTTTCTTTGAAATACTGAAATGATCCTCAGGCCACCACAGACTTCACTCCATTAGAGGATGTGTATATAAACTAATGCCAGGACAAGCTAAAGAAGGCTCAAATTAATGAGAAGTGCTTGCAGATGATTATCTCAGCCAATATCAGGGCACGGATGTAAATGAAGTAGCATTCGGATGACAGATGTGGTATAAAGCAAAAAACACTGGGCTTGAAGTCAGAGAGTCTCATTTTTTATCATGTAGCTGAAGGCCCTGCTGGAATCGTTTATTCAACTCTCTCATCTTGTTGATGAATTCATCAGAATACATTTATCCAGCCCTTACCATGTGGCAGGAACTGTGTTAGACACTAGGAATAAAATGATAAGGAAAAGAGAAAAGGAGATGGAGACTGTGATAGGCAAAACCATGGTCACCTGAAGTTGTCCATGTCCTAATCCCCACAACCTGTGAATATGTTACCTTACAGGGCAAAAGGGACTTTCAAGATGTGATCAAGTTAATGATCCTGGTACAGGAAAATTATTCTGGATTTTCTACATGGTCCCAATGTAATTAAAAGGGTCCTTTTATCAGAGGGAGGGATGAGGGTCAGAATTAGAGAAGGAGATGTGACTACAGAAGCAAAGGGTCAGAGAGAGTGGGAGGGGTTTGAAGATGCTATGCTGCTTGCTTTACAGATGGAGGCAGAGGCCACCAGCCAAAGTGTGCAGGCAACCTCTAGAAACTGAAAAAGGCAAGGAATCTGATTCTTCTCTAAAGTCTCCAGAAGGAACACAGCCCTGGTAAAAACCTTGATTTTAGGACTTCCAACCTCCAGAACTGTAAAACAAAACATCTGTCTTGTTTTAAACCACTATGTTTGTGGTAACTTGTTACAGTAGCAATAAAAAACTAACACAGATACTAACGAATTCACTCAGATAAATGTACCACTGTAGTTTGTTTTAAAATGGAGAGGCATATAGCACTATGGGACCCTGTAATGGGTAACACTTAAAGGGGGGATATGAACCAATAGAGAAGATAGGAAGGTAAAATGGGGGTTACTTCTGAGAGATGCTGGACTCTGAAGCCCACTGGCATTGGCAACTGAAGGTATAAATCAATTGAAGGTGTAGCCTATTAGATTAAATGTGTTCAGATGTGTCCTTTTACAGGCGATTGTGTCTGTCACTTCTTTCACAAGATCCCACGATAGTAACATCATATATTGATATTATTGAAATTATTGATGTATGGAAATTTGGGAGCCAGGCAGCCCAGGAAGTATAAACAGTGACTCTAGACACTGGTAGCAACAGGAGACCAATAAAGTCCCAGACCCTGGAGGGAGATAAGGAGAGCAGGATGCTACAGGCTGAGGCAGAGGATGTGAAGCTTGGAAAGGGTAGAGAGTGCAGGCCCCATGGGATATCTGTGACATTTACTAGAATCCCTAGCTCTGAGATTTATGAAATAATATGCTTTTGGAAATGACTTTAAGATGAATGTAAAACATTTATGGAAATGAAGAATTAGTCAATAAATATTTTTGCTTTTGGACTTAAAATAGTTCTTGCTGATCCTGAAATCAATTAAATATTCATCTTTAACTTCTCTATTTTAATAAGAGTTAATTTTTTGACTATCTAGAGACAATCACAGTATAATATTTGAATGCATATTCTTGCAGTTCTTTGTGCATAGATTTTTCTGTTTTAAATTTACATATATGTATTCTACATATCCTATCTTTCATTAGTATTAGAGCAAATGCAATATATGTAATGGAAATCTCATCTAAAACATAATTTTAATGGCTGTATGCTATAATCTACCAACTTGTTACATGATAGGTTTTTTCATGCAATTTGATTGAGATATATTCACACACCATATAATCTATCCAAAGTATACAGTCAATGGCTCACAGTATCATCATATAGTTGTGCATTCATCATCACAATCAAGTTTTGAACATTTCATTACTTCCCCCCAAAAAATAATAAAAATTAAAAAAAAATAAAAAAGGACACCAAAACATCTTATACCTCTTATCCCCCCCACCACCACTATTATTATTATTTTTGTCTTTATTGCTCATCTGTCCATACACTGGATCCAGGGGTTTTGTCAGTCACCAGGTTTTCACAATCACACAGTCACATGATAAAAGCCATATAGTTATACAATCATCAACAAGAATCTAGGCTACTGCATTACAGTTCAACAGTTTCAGGTATTTCCTTCTAGCTATTCTAATACACTCAAAATTTAAAGGGATATCTATATAATGCATAAGAATAACCTCCAGAATGACCTCTCGATTCTATTTGAAATCTCTTAGCCACTGACACTTTATTTTGTTTCATTTCTCTTCCCCCGTTTGGTCAGGAAGGCTTTCTCAATTCCATGATGCCAGGGCCAGGCTCATCCCTGGGAGTCATGTCTCATGTTGTCAGAGAGATTTACACCCCTGGGAGTCCTGTCCCACATAGTGGGAAGGAGAGTGAGTTAATTTGCAGAGTTGGTTGAGACATACAGGCTTGCCACATCTGAGCAACAAAAGAGGTTCTCTAGGGGTAATTCTTGCATAGTTATAAGTAGACTTAACTTCGCCAGTGGAGAGATAAGTTTCATTAGGGCAAATCTCTAGATCGAGGGCTTGGCTTATTAAATTGGGAGCCCTTATTGTGTAAGAGAATTGCAGGAATTCCCCAGGTTAAGAAGCTTAATAGTTCTGCATTTTTCCCTAGCCCCTCAAGGGGAATTTGAAAATATTTTTTTATTTTCTGCCCAAAATATTCTGAGATGTATTCGGTTATTACATTAGCCTGTACAGAATAACAAGATCTCATTCCTTATTCTAGGTTCCATGTAATTATGTTGTTTAAATAAACTGACAAGACAGGTTAAATTAGATAGTGTGCTACAGAAAATATAAATTTTGTACCAAATAAATCTCTCTTCCATTGGTCTCTCACACAAGTTGGAGTTTTAAAATACAGTCAATATCATCCTTTACCTTGTATTCTATTTTACCTTAGTCCTAACTAAGTCCATATTATTCATATCTCTACTTGTAGTCTGATCTCTTTTTCAACTCCTTTAACAGCTGCTGTATGGAGTAATGCTGACTTCCAGAGTTGCAAAAATCTAACTCTGAGTCTCAGGTGTCACAAAGATACCCAAATTTCCAGGGAACTACCAGGTTATACACAAACAGTTCAGCATCACAGAATTTAGAAATAACAGTTAAAACTCAGGAATAAATTTGACTGCTGTAAGACCTTATAATCTAGGAACTTTCACAGTAAGCCTTATTTGAACATTCTGTACTCCTTAATCATCAATTGCCCAGTCTCTGCCTCTGTTATTTCCCCGGGTAACTTATGCTTTCGATTTTAATTCTTAACATTTGCTCATTATAGTTAGTTTATATTAGTGAGATCTCACAATATTTGCCCCTTTGTTTTTGGCTTATTTATCCTCAAGATTCATTCACCTAACTGCATGACTCACAAGATTTAATTTTTGACATTGTTCTATCCATCTAATGAACAAATTCTGCTCAATGCAGGGGGGTGGGGAGGAGCCCAATACTGCATTACTCAATGAATAATCTACAAACGATTCTTGTTACTTTTTTGTTTTAGCCTTTCCTGTTCCTGTGCTATGCCTTTGAGTCTAGTACTACACCAGCCTGTTACAAAGATCTCCATTTTTACACATTTTCAAGTTTGGTAAGATGAGACAACTTTTCACACTATTTTCCTGTGTTTTATTGGCATTTAGAAGATATAATGGCCTTCCCAAGGAATTTCCAAAGGAGTAATTTTGATTGTATGTAATTTTTATTTTAAATGCTGATGTTAGGACCAAGCAGTCAGTGTTTCTCAGCTTATTGTTTCTAGTTTATATAAAAGATATTGACGAGGCTTTCTGAAGAAATAACTGACTTCAGGGCTGGGACAGGGGTAGCAAAAAGATAAGCCTGGAACATCTTGTTATGTTAGAAAGTAAGGAAGTGCTAAAATACAATACAATACAATACAGTATAATACAATATGGAGTATGTCATGAGGACACAGGAGCCAGCTTGAAAAGGCTCCAACAGGCTAAATCTGGGACAATTTGAACATGAAATCAATTATTCTCAGTAATGAATTATAAACTATTGAAAAATTAGGAATTTATGACCCATACTAATTTTAAAAAAGATAAATAAATGGAGGGCAAGGGAGGTTTTACATTAGAATGGCAAATGCTGACTGGAAAATATGGAGGGAGAAGTGGATGCACCCATCATAGTAAAGATTGGATCAGGAAAGAAAACATGAACTGATGCTAAATCCAGGGAGATGTTTTGTTGAGGACAACGATATTTGTGTGGTCTTAAAATGTCTTCCTGTAGACTGCTTATTAGTTAAAACTAGTTACAATTAGCTTATTAGCTGCAAAGTTGCAAAGCAGTTACACAGTAGAGAAATCCTTCAACTTCTCCAGTAATCAAAATGAACATCACCAATGAAAAGCAGGCAGACATGATGTGCCTCCAGATATGATAGACTATAAAGGACACAATATATCACCTACATAGTATTCTGGTCAAGAAGGCATAACCTGAATCCAACCACGAGAAAACATTATTCAAAGTGAGGAATGTTCTATTAAAAAAATGGAAAAGGTGAGACTGTAGTTTTCACAAATGTCAATGTCACAAAAGACAGAGAAAGGCTATGGAAATGTTCCAGATTAAAGGAGGTTAAAGAGACATGATAACTAAATGCAACTTCTATGTCTGGGCTGTATCCTGTACTGAAAAAGAAAAAAAAATCGTTATAAAGGACTTAACTGGGTCAACTGACAAAACTGAAATGCAAAGCATAGTTTACATAAAACTATCACATCAACGTTAACTTTACTCAAGTCTATAACTGTATTGAGATTTAAGAGAACATTCTTATTCTTGGGAAATACACACTAAATTAATTAGGGTAAAGGGCCATGATAAATGCCTTATCAATGACTCAGAAAAACAGGTGGGTAGATGGATGGATGGATGGATGGAAGGAGATAGATTTAGAGAACAAATGATAAGTCAAATGGGGTAAAATGTTAGTATTATGGGAATCTGAGTGAAATGTCCATAGATATTCTTTGTACTATTCTTATTTCTGCAATTTTTATGTAAGTTTGAAATTATTTGCAAATAAAAAGTTTTAAATACTATTAAAATGTAAAATAATGCAACAGTGGGACAAAATGCAATAGAAACTTTTATCGTGACCATTCTGTCTGTTGCTTCACCTGCTACTTCCTTTTGTGGTGTTAAACAGTTTGTAATTATTTATTTGTTTGCTGTTTGCTGATTGTCTCCCTATGGAACATCTGGCTTCCTGAGCACCGGGATCATACTTGTTAAGTTCACCACCACTCTAGCATCTAACATGGCACACAATATAGGCAATGATGAATATCTGTTGATCAAATGGAAAAAAAGGCATTGGTTTTTACATATTCATACTAATATATAGGCATTTTCAGCTTGATCTTTTGTTTCCAGTTTTTCATAAAGGGACATGTGGTACTTTCACATGGTGGGAAGGGGTTAAGTAGGATGGAGAATACATACATCGAATTTATTCAATGTAAGGTGTAACGCAGAATGTTATTAGAGTATTATTATTAAAAGAATGTGATATCTGTATTCAAAGAGCTTACAATTTAATCAAGAATAAAGAAAATTATTTTATTTATTATGATCCCTAGAATTTAAAACTTTGCCCTAAAGATTTTGCAATATTTATTAACCTCAATGAATGAAAAGGAAAATATTGACATAAAATAAAACTTGTGTCAATACTTCTGGCTTAGTATCATACCCATGTATGTGGATTTTGGAGCACAGCCATATAATGAATCAATTATATAGCTAAGAACCTGGAAATTCTCATTTTTAGAATAAATATTGAAATTAAGAGAGATTTTTAAACATTCAAGTGAAATAGCAAATTTGAAACTTTATCAAGAGAAATAACCCATTTAAAATGCCAGGATTACCCAAGCTATCTATTAATAATGACCTCACCTAATTAGTAGTACATGACATTAGCATATTGTTTCTTTTGTTTATTCATCAGTTACATTTGACCTTCAACCATTACAAATAAACATGAAATACATGAAAGACACATTTTGCAGTGGTTTTATTGACTAAGAATAATAAAGTTTATATCTACCTTCTTTTGATAAAAAGTGCTTATACTTGCACAAAAAGTATAAGAAAGAGTTGTTAAGTATAAAATAGCAAAACCTTATTTTGAAATTAGTTTAGAGAAAAAATAATATAATTATAAATAATAAAGCCTCTGACAGACCTGACAGAAAACAAACTATAAATTTGGACAAAATTGTCAAAAACAATTTTAGTCCTCTGGAAATTGGCCAAAGGCATACAACAAACTGAGAAGCACTTGTTCATGAAAACTACTAAGTAAGAACAGCAAGCATCTATGGCATTCTTGCCAGTAGCTATTCCCTCCCTTTCTCCCTCCACTCCCCTGATTTGTTGGCCTGGTAGTTCAACCAGGACAGGGGAAGCCATGTAAAATGGCAGCTTTGCTGACACCACCAGAATGGGTTTACTTAAGATGAAGTGTTGACAGAGTGGCGATCCTTGGTGGCCAGCAAAGTGTGAGGGGCACTAATCCAAGGCTATGACTCTGTTTGATGCGGATGCAAAAGGCTACATATATGGCTTCATTTATATGAAATGCCTAGAAAAGGCAAATTTATGGAGATAGAAAGTAGAGCAGTGGTTGCCTGGGGCTGAGGTGGGAGCCGAGAATAGCAAATAGGCTCTTGGGAAATTTGGGGAGTGATGGAAATGTTCTAAAAGTAAATTGTGGCGATGATTGCACAACTTTATCAATGTGCTAAAAATCATTCAATGGTACACTTAAAATGGGTGAATTTAATGTATGTAAACTATACTTCAATAAAGCTGTTAAAAAGAAAGAATAAGCCATGATAAGATGAATTAACAAAGTGAGAAAAAATATCCTGGGATAATTTTTAAATAAAATCCAATGTGTCCCACTACACACACCCATTACCCACACACCCATATACTTCCATTTTGTACTGCGGCCCTTCCCCATTAAATTATATCATTAGGTAGCCATTTCCTTAGGGTAGGATTATTATAGAAGAATTTTCACATAAAGAAGTAAGCTCTTATCTTTTAAGTGTCAAAACACACTTCCAAAAAAACTGAAAGGGATAATAGCTTTGAGAACGTTTCCGAAAGAGAAACAGACTTACATGCTGCATACCCCACCCCACCCTGTACCCCAGGGCTGAACCATGGGGTGGGATAAATGGTAACATAAAGAAACCAGAGATAGTTGGACAAATTTAACTGCAGAGGAATTCTTGGCTCCTGTATTTGGACAAAGCCCAGAAAGTGGGCAAAGTCCCCAAAGTTCCTCATGCTCAACAAGCTGGACAGAGCAGAACTATCTAGAGGGCGAATCTAGGTAGAAGGCCTCCAAGATTTCTGTCAAGTTTCCTGCAATGCTAGAGTAGCAAGGAAGCAGCCAGTTTTGACCTGTGCACTGAAGGGAGGTGCAGAAACAGCCAAGAGAGGGGGACCATCTCCACCAACATCTTGGAATGCCAATGTGAAGGGAGCTCCCCCAAATCTTGTTATTAGATAAGCCCCCCAGAACACAGATGTGACCTTGGGGTTCAGGAAAAGAAGGGCAGAGAAACCCTGAATTGGCTCCGATTACATTTATTCCTCCTAGCAAAACAGGAGCATGAAATAAAAACAAATTTGCTTACAGAAGAATAAGACACAACAAAATTGCATTTCTTCCACACTAAATTTGTAAACTGAGACTTATGCCTGCTATTCAACATTGAAAAGCAGTGTTTCTTAAACTTTTCCTGCATTAACAACATTATCAACCCCCTAAGGAGCTTTTTAAACACTTTTTTCCCCTAATTGCCTTCCTCATAAAATTTTAATACCACAGGTAAACTGTATACCTGTTAATGCACTATATCTATATCTGTGCTTTATATGTAAAAAGAATAAGGTTTTCTTCACCTCCCACAAGAGTCCATCAAAATGTGATATATGAATATAATGGAATATTATTTCACCATAAGAAGTAATGAAGTTCTGATACGTGTGACAACATAGATGAATCTTGAAGACATCATGCTGAGTGAAATACTCCAGACACAAAAGGAGAAATATTTTATGATCTCAATGGTACCAAATAATCGGAATAAGCAAATTCATGGAGTCAGAAACTATAATGCGGTTACCAGTTGCTCGGGGATTGGGTAGGGAATGGGGAGTTAATGCTTAATTGGAACAGAGTTTCTGTTTGGACTGATGGAAGACTTTTGGCAATGGCTGGTGGTGATGGTAGTACAACATTGTGAATGTAACTAACACCATTGAATTATATATTTGACTGTAGTTGAAAGGGAAAATTTTGGGTTATATATATGTCACTGGAATAAAAATTTAAAAAAAAACAGGACTGTACAACACAAATGATGGGCACCAATATAAACTATGGGCAATAATTAATATTACCATTATAATAATCATCTTTCATCAATTGTAACAAAGGCACCACACTAATACTAAGGCTCCACACTAATGTAAGGTGTTAAGAACAGTTAAAAAAATTTTTTTTGGCAGGTGTATATGGGAATTCTGTATTTCCTGCATAATTTTTTCTATAATCCTATAACTTTAATAATAAAAAAATTACATAAGAAAGAACCAATTTTCCCCCCCTTAGCAGTAATTTCACCTTGGTTGAGAATGTATGCTATAAAATTCCATTCAATGGGGATAGAAAATAAAGAAACCAAATAATTAATATTCATTTATGCCTAGCACTTTACCAAATACTTTCTTATACAACTTCTCATTTGTTCCCTTCTACAAGCTTTTAAAGTTTTATTATCATCTTCATTTTCAGAGATAATTAAATGACTGTTCTGCTAGTAAGTAGTTGAGTTGGGACTGGGATCCAAATGTTCCAACACAAATTTTTTATTCTTTGTACTTGAAACACTGCATCTGGAAACACTTTTTCTTTAGAAATGGTAGGAACTTTCTCCTTTAAGTCATGCAACTCTAATAAGATGAACCAGAAAACATACAATAGGGAATCATTCTGTACGGGAGGGAAAATGGCCAAATGATTATTGCCTTGTTCATCTCCAATGACCAGGATTTTGACGGAATGCTGAAGTGACATTAGAAAAGAAATATTCAATATAGAAAATGTTATGTGCAACCGATGTTCATAGCGGTAATATTCACAATTGTCACGAATGGAAACAATCCAAATATCCTTCAACAGATGAGTGGATAAATAAAATGTGGTATATACACACCATGGAATACTACACGGCAGTAAGAAGGAACGAGGTCATGAAACATGACAACATGTATGAACCTTGAAGACATAATGCTGAGTGAAATAAGCCAGACACAAAAAGAGAGATATTGTATGTTACCACTAATGTGAATTCTGTGAAAAATGTAAAATACATATTTTATATTGTAGAATGTAGGGGACCTAGAGATATACAGCAACTATTGAAGGGGGAATGATAATCTAATAAGAACAGATAAGCTATTGAGGGTAATCTCAATGTTATGGGAATGCTCAGGAATGATTACAGTTGGCAAATTTTCTTGGGTATGGTAGGAACATGTTGGAAGCAATGTGATTATTTTAGGTTACTTGTTTTTCTTATTCCTTTGTTTTGTTAGGGTCTGTTAATTTTCTTGGGGGTTTGGCAGGGACATGTTAGAGACAATACAGTTATTTAGATTATTTGTTTTTCTTAATCCTTTCTTTTGTTTTGTTTGAATTGATTTTTTTATTTTTTGATAAAGTAAAAAAAAAAAAACCTATTGCATTAAAAAAATTAGCTTCAATGTAGTTATTTTAGGTTATTTGGTTTTTCTTATACCTTTGCTTGATTATGGTTTGTGAATTTTCCTGGGGTATGGTAGGAACATGTTGGAATCAATGTAGCTATTTTAGATTATTTGTTTTTCTTGTTCCATTGTTTGGTTATGGTTTGTTAATTTTCTTGGGATATGGGAGGAACATGTTGGTAGCAAAGTAGTTATTTTAGGTTATTGGTTTTTCTTAATACTTTGCTTTGTTTTGTTTGAAATGTTGTGGGTTTTTTTTTTTTTGTTGTTTTTTTTGCTTTTTAATTTTTCAATAAAGTTAAACAAAAACAAAAACAAAAAAAATGTCATGTGCAGATCACTAGGAATTTGAGATGGTTTCACCTATCCTACTACTGACATTGTCATAACTTTAGAGAAGTCTATTGACATTTATATAGTGGGAGGCTTGCATAAAAACACAATCAAAGGACTAATCGAAAAGTTATTGCTTAAAAGATATTGAAGATACATATACACACAAAGAGGAAAAAAGAGATTAACATATATTCAACAAGAGACTTTGTCTTTCATTGAGCAACAGCCTGACCCAAATAAATGATTCCAAAACTAAAAATCCACAGTTTATTTATCAGCTATAAATTTGCAGAGGAAAGCTTGTAAACACATTTGAATTATAACTGTATTTACAACTCACATTCAGATTCTAGGCATTTATATTAGTGTCTTGTCATATGTATATGTTTAAATATTCCATGCCAAATTCTAATGTCAATGTTTATAAAGGAATCACTACTCTACTGTTACACTAATCCTTAGTAGGATCAAAAAAGGATGTTACTTCCTGGACTGGAATATATGATGTGAGCTTATGTTTGCTGGTTTTGAGGAGATTTTCCTGGCAGTGAACATGTGGAAGAGCAACTCTCTTTTTCAGCTGTTTTCCCACTGAACACAATATCTCATTTTCTGAAAGGATATTTTACATGCTGTCAATTTTAGAAAGCAAACAAACAGACAACCTGAAAAACTCTCTACATAAAACAAATCTAAAGTTTCTCCACCTAGGAAGGAAGGATACGCCAATAACTCCTGCTCTAGCACCCCTCAACCTCTAGATATGGTTGGGAAAATCTAACCGGGGTAATCATAGACTTCTTGGATTGATCCTACGCTTCAGATGAAAATGAGAGAATAACCAGTGTGAAGACTTGGGGGAAAACCACCCCAGGAGAGGGGCACAGGGAGACCTGTGAAAGGAAAGAATTTGGCATATTTTCAGAACTGAGAGGATTCTAATATGGTGTTAGTCTTCTTTTGGGTTGGCTGGAATATTCTTCATAAAATCATTTGACATGTTTCAGCATGTTTTAATTATTAGGTTATTCCTGTTTCATACAAGAAGAGGGCAATCAGTAGACAAATAGCAGAGTTTAGAAGTAGTAAAGAAAAGCCTATGGGTTATGCTAGATCAGCTTTAGGAGTATTTGAATTATTATGTATGCAAAGTTGACATACCAAACACCTCTAAATTCTAAATCCTTACACACTAAAGAGGGTATAATCCATCATGACTCTTCAGTCAGGAAATTCAGATATAAGTGTGGCTTCAATAGAAGCATTTAAAACTCACTTGATTTTTAAAATAATATTTTTCTTTAATATCCAAAGAAAATATTTAGATTAAGTATCTATGATTCAACTCTTTCCAAAAATGTATAGTGCAATGCACTGAATTTAAGTTGATGGTATTGAAATATAGCAGTAAGTCAATTTGAGAGTAATCTACTGTTTTTACGTGCTAAGCTTTTCCTAGAACTTTGGATAGTAACTGTATATATAGTATATATATATAGTATATACAGGGAGAGAGAGAATACACACATGTATATATAGATATGCATATGTATATATGTATATACATTAGAGAATATTGTGGTGGTTTGAAATTGTATGTACCCCAGAAAATCACATTCTTAAAGCTAATCCATTCCTTTGGGTATAGACCCATTGTAAGCAGGATTTTTGGTGAGGCTACTTAAGTTAAGGAATGACCCACCTCACCCAGGATGGGTCTTAATCATTTTACCGGCGTCCTTTATGAATAGGACGAATACAGAAAGAGAGGAAGTCACGGAAGCAAGAAGCTGAAAGCAAGGAAACCCAGAAGAGAAGGGAGAGACCAGCAGACACCACCATGTGCCTTGCCATGTAGCAGAGGAGCCCAGAATCACTAGCAGCCAGTCTTCAGGAAGAAAGCATCTTCATGATGCCTTGATTTGGACATTTTCGTGGTCTCAAAACTGTAAGCTTATAAGCTAATAAATTTCCATCGTTAAAAGCCAACCCATTATATGATATCTGCTTTGAGCAGCTTAACAAACTAAAACATATTTATATACTTATATATACATAAATGTGTATGTGTAAACAACATTGATAATTTTGACTTATTTGTCAATTCAATTTAAGGCAAATGACAATCCAGATATTTTGAAAAATGTAAACTGTTTACTGAATACTGCTGTCTGGAAGACAAAGTTTAAAAAATGCCTGAATCAAATGTAGGATATCATGTTGATGATTTTAATGTAGTCTTTACACTATTTTTTTTTTTACTTTACCAAAATGTAAATTGAGAAAAGATCCTAGATTTGTATAGCAAAAAGGAGAGGCCAAAAGTTAATGAACATGGCGGGGCAAGATGGCAGACAGTTGAGCTGTAAGTTTTAGTTACTCCTCCAGGAAAGTAGGTAAAAAGCCAGGAACTGCGTGGACTGGACACCACAGAGCAATCTGTCTTTGGGCATACTTCATACAACACTCATGAAAACGTGGAACTGCTGAGATCAGCGAAATCTGTAAGTTTTTGCGGCCAGGGGACCCGCGCCCCTCCCTGCCAGGCTCAGTCCCGGGGGAGGAGGGGCTGTCAGTTCCGGGAAGGAGAAGGGAGAACTGCAGTGGCTGCTCTTATCGAAAACTCATTCTACTGATTCAAACTCCAACCATAGACAGACTGGGACCAGACACCAGAGACTCTGAGAGCAGCCAGCCCAGCAGAGAGGAGACAGGCATAGAAAAAAAACAACACGAAAAACTCCAAAATAAAAGCAGAGGATTTTTGGAGTTCTGGTGAACACAGAAAGGGGAAGGGCGGAGCTCAGGCCTTGAGGCGCATATGCAAATCCCGAAGCAAAGCTGATCTCTCTGCCCTGTGCACCTTTCCTTAATGGCCCTGGTTGCTTTGTCTATTAGCATTTCAATAACCCATTAGATCTCTGAGGAGAGCCGTTTTTTTTTTTTTTTTTTTAAATGCTTTTTGCTTTTTCTAAAACAATTACTCTAAGAAGCTCAATACAGAAAGCTTCAAAGAATTGCAATTTGGGCACGTCAAGTCAAGAGCAGAACTAAGAGAGCTCTGAGACAAAAGGCAATAATCCAGTGGCTGAGAAAATTCACTAAACAACACAACTTCCCAAGAAAAGGGGGGTGTCTGCTCACAGCCATCATCCTGGTGGACAGGAAACACTCCTGCCCATCGCCAGCCCCATAGCCCAGAGCTGCCCCAGACAACCCAGTGTGACGGAAGTGCTTCAAATAACAGGCACACACCACAAAACTGGGCGTGGACATTAGCCTTCCCTGCAACCTCAGCTGAATGTCCCAGAGCTGCGAAGGTGGAGCAGTGTGAATTAACAAAGCCCCATTCAGCCATCATTTGAGCAGACTGGGAGCCTCCCAACACAGCCCAGCAGCCCAGAACTGCCCTGGGGGGACGGCACTCACCTGTGACATAGCACAGTCATCCCTCAACAGAGGACCCGGGGTGCACAGCCTGGAAGAGGGGCCCACTTGCAAGTCTCAGGAGCCATACGCCAATACCAAAGACTTGTGGGTCAGTGGCAGAGACAAACTGTGGCAGGACTGAACTGAAGGATTAGACTATTGCAGCAGCTTTAAAACTCTAGGATCATCAGGGAGATTTGATTGTTAGGGCCACCCCCCCTCCCCGACTGCCCAGAAACACGCCCCACATACAGGGCAGGCAACACCAACTACACACGCAAGCTTGGTACACCAATTGGGCCCCACAAGACTCACTCCCCCACTCACCAAAAAGGCTAAGCAGGGGAGATCTGGCTTGTGGAGAACAGGTGGCTCGTGGACGCCACCTGCTGGTTAGTTAGAGAAAGTGTACTCCACGAAGCTGTAGATCTGATAAATTAGAGATAAGGACTTCAATAGGTCTACAAACCCTAAAAGAACCCTATCAAGTTCAGCAAATGCCACGAGGCCAAAAACAACAGAAAATTATAAAGCATATGAAAAAGCCAGACGATATGGATAACCCAAGCCCAAGCACCCAAATCAAAAGACCAGAAGAGACACAGCACCTAGAGCAGCTACTCAAAGAACTAAAGATGAACAATGAGACCATAGTACGGGATATGAAGGAAATCAAGAAGACCCTAGAAGAGCATAAAGAAGACATTGCAAGACTAAATAAAAAAATGGATGATCTTATGGAAATTAAAGAAACTGTTGACCAAATTAAAAAGATTCTGGACACTCATAGTACAAGACTAGAGGAAGTTGAACAACGAATCAGTGACCTGGAAGATGACAGAATGGAAAATGAAAGCATAAAAGAAAGAATGGGGAAAAAAATTGAAAAACTCGAAATGGACCTCAGGGATATGATAGATAATATGAAACGTCTGAATATAAGACTCATTGGTGTCCCAGAAGGGGAAGAAAAGGGTAAAGGTCTAGGAAGAGTATTCAAAGAAATTGTTGGGGAAAACTTCCCAAATCTTCTAAACAACATAAATACACAAATCATAAATGCTCAGCGAACTCCAAATAGAATAAATCCAAAAAAACTCACTCCAAGACATATACTGATCACACTGTCAAACATAGAAGAGAAGGAGCAAGTTCTGAAAGCAGCAAGAGAAAAGCAATTCACCACATACAAAGGAAACAGCATAAGACTAAGTAGTGACTACTCAGCAGCCACCATGGAGGCAAAAGGCAGTGGCACGATATATTTAAAATTCTGAGTGAGAGGAATTTCCAGCCAAGAATACTGTATCCAGCAAAGCTCTCCTTCAAATTTGAGGGAGAGATTAAATTTTTCACAGACAAAGAAATGCTGAGAGAATTTGCTAACAAGAGACCTCCCCTACTGGAGATACTAAAGGGAGCCCTACAGACAGAGAAACAAAGACAGGACAGACAGACTTGGAGAAAGGTTCAGTACTAAAGAGATTCGGTATGGGTACAATAAAGGATATTAATAGAGAGAGGGAAAAATATGGCAAACATAATCCAAAGGATAAGATGGCCGATTCAAGAAATGCCTTCACGGTTTTAACGTTGAATGTAAATGGATTAAACTCCCCAATTAAAAGATATAGATTCGCAGAATGGATCAAAAAAAATGAACCATCAATATGTTGCATACAAGAGACTCATCTTAGACACAGGGACACAAAGAAACTGAAAGTGAAAGGATGGAAAAAAATATTTCATGCAAGCTACAGCCAAAAGAAAGCAGGTGTAGCAATATTAATCTCAGATAAAATAGACTTCAAATGCAGGGATGTTTTGAGAGACAAAGAAGGCCACTACATACTAATAAAAGGGGCAATTCAGCAAGAAGAAATAACAATCGTAAATGTCTATGCACCCAATCAAGGTGCCACAAAATACATGAGAGAAACACTGGCAAAACTAAAGGAAGCAATTGATGTTTCCACAATAATTGTGGGAGACTTCAACACATCACTCTCTCCTATAGATAGATCAACCAGACAGAAGACCAATAAGGAAATTGAAAACCTAAACAATCTGATAAATGAATTAGATTTCACAGACATCTACAGGACATTACATCCCAAATCACCAGGATACACATACTTTTCTAGTGCTCACGGAACTTTCTCCAGAATAGATCATATGCTGGGACATAAAACAAGCCTCAATAAATTTAAAAAGATTGAAATTATTCAAAGCACATTCTCTGACCACAATGGAATACAATTAGAAGTCAATAACCATCAGAGACTTAGAAAATTCACAAATACCTGGAGGTTAAACAACACACTCCTAAACAATCAGTGGGTTAAAGAAGAAATAGCAAGAGAAATTGCTAAATATATAGAGACGAATGAAAATGAGAACACAACATACCAAAACCTATGGGATGCAGCAAAAGCAGTGCTAAGGGGGAAATTTATAGCACTAAACGCATATATTAAAAAGGAAGAAAGAGCCAAAATCAAAGAACTAATGGATCAACTGAAGAAGCTAGAAAATGAACAGCAAACCAATCCTAAACCAAGTACAAGAAAAGAAATAACAAGGATTAAAGCAGAAATAAATGACATAGAGAACAAAAAAACAATAGAGAGGATAAATATCACCAAAAGTTGGTTCTTTGAGAAGATCAACAAGATTGACAAGCCCCTAGCTAGACTGACAAAATCAGAAAGAGAGAAGACCCATATAAACAAAATAATGAATGAAAAAGGTGACATAACTGCAGATCCTGAAGAAATTTAAAAAATTATAAGAGGATATTATGAACAACTGTATGGCAACAAACTGGATAATGTAGAAGAAATGGACAATTTCCTGGAAACATATGAACAACCTAGACTGACCAGAGAAGAAATAGAAGACCTCAACCAACCCATCACAAGCAAAGAGATCCAATCAGTCATCAAAAATCTTCCCACAAATAAATGCCCAGGGCCAGATGGCTTCACAGGGGAATTCTACCAAACTTTCCAGAAAGAACTGACACCAATCTTACTCAAACTCTTTCAAAACATTGAAAAAAATGGAACACTACCTAACTCATTTTATGAAGCTAACATCAATCTAATACCAAAACCAGGCAAAGATGCTACAAAAAAGGAAAACTACCGGCCAATCTCCCTAATGAATATAGATGCAAAAATCCTCAACAAAATACTTGCAAATCGAATCCAAAGACACATTAAAAAAATCATACACCATGACCAAGTGGGGTTCATTCCAGGCATGCAAGGATGGTTCAACATAAGAAAAACAATCAATGTATTACAACACATTAAAAACTCGAAAGGGAAAAATCAATTGATCATCTCAATAGATGCTGAAAAAGCATTTGACAAAATCCAACATCCCTTTTTGATAAAAACACTTCAAAAGGGAGGAATTGAAGGAAACTTCCTCAACATGATAAAGAGCATATATGAAAAACCCACAGCCAGCATAGTACTCAATGGTGAGAGACTGAAAGCCTTCCCTCTAAGATCAGGAACAAGACAAGGATGCCCGCTGTCACCACTGTTATTCAACATTGTGCTGGAAGTGCTAGCCAGGGCAATCCGGCAAGACAAAGAAATAAAAGGCATCCAAATTGGAAAAGAAGAAGTAAAACTGTCATTGTTTGCAGATGATATGATCTTATATCTAGAAAACCCTGAGAAATCAACGATACACCTACTAGAGCTAATAAACAAATTTAGCAAAGTAGCGGGATACAAGATTAATGCACATAAGTCAGTAATGTTTCTATATGCTAGAAATGAACAAACTGAAGAGACACTCAAGAAAAAGATACCATTTTCAATAGCAACTAAAAAAATCAAGTACCTAGGAATAAACTTAACCAAAGATGTAAAAGACCTATACAAAGGAAACTACATAACTCTACTAAAAGAAATAGAAGGGGACCTTAAAAGATGGAAAAATATTCCATGTTCATGGATAGGAAGGCTAAATGTCATTAAGATGTCAATTCTACCCAAACTCATCTACAGATTCAATGCAATCCCAATCAAAATTCCAACAACCTACTTTGCAGACTTGGAAAAGCTAGTTACCAAATTTATTTGGAAAGGGAAGATGCCTCGAATTGCTAAAGACACTCTAAAAAAGAAAAACGAAGTGGGAGGACTTACACTCCCTGACTTTGAAGCTTATTATAAAGCCACAGTTGCCAAAACAGCATGGTACTGGCACAAAGATAGACATATAGATCAATGGAATCGAATTGAGAATTCAGAGATAGACCCTCAGATCTATGGCCGACTGATCTTTGATAAGGCCCCCAAAGTCACCGAACTGAGCCATAATGGTCTTTTCAACAAATGGGGCTGGGAGAGTTGGATATCCATATCCAAAAGAATGAAAGAGGACCCCTACCTCACCCCCTACACAAAAATTAACTCAAAATGGACCAAAGATCTCAATATAAAAGAAAGTACCATTAAACTCCTAGAAGATAATGTAGGAAAACATCTTCAAGACCTTGTATTAGGAGGCCACTTCCTAGACTTTACACCCAAAGCACAAGCAACAAAAGAGAAAATAGATAAATGGGAACTCCTCAAGCTTAGAAGTTTCTGCACCTCAAAGGAATTTCTCAAAAAGGTAAAGAGGCAGCCAACTCAATGGGAAAAAATTTTTGGAAACCATGTATCTGACAAAAGACTGATATCTTGCATATACAAAGAAATCCTACAACTCAATGACAATAGTACAGACAGCCCAATTATAAAATGGGCAAAAGATATGAAAAGACAGTTCTCTGAAGAGGAAATACAAATGGCCAAGAAACACATGAAAAAATGTTCAGCTTCACTAGCTATTAGAGAGATGCAAATTAAGACCACAATGAGATACCATCTAACACCGGTTAGAATGGCTGCCATTAAACAAACAGGAAACTACAAATGCTGGAGGGGTTGTGGAGAAATTGGAACTCTTATTCATTGTTGGTGGGACTGTATAATGGTTCAGCCACTCTGGAAGTCAGTCTGGCAGTTCCTTAGAAAACTAGATATAGAGCTACCATTCGATCCAGCGATTGCACTTCTCGGTATATACCCGGAAGATCGGAAAGCAGTGACACGAACAGATATCTGCACGCCAATGTTCATAGCAGCATTATTCACAATTGCCAAGAGATGGAAACAACCCAAATGTCCTTCAACAGATGAGTGGATAAATAAAATGTGGTATATACACACGATGGAATACTACGCGGCAGTAAGAAGGAACGATCTGGTGAAACATATGACAACATGGATGAACCTTGAAGACATAATGCTGAGCGAAATAAGCCAGGCACAAAAAGAGAAATATTATATGCTACCACTAATGTGAACTTTGAAAAATGTAAAACAAATGGTTTATAATGTAGAATGTAGGGGAACTAGCAGTAGAGAGCAATTAAGGAAGGGGGAACAATAATCCAAGAAGAACAGATAAGCTATTTAACGTTCTGGGGATGCCCAGAAATGACTATGGTCTGTTAATTTCTGATGGATGTAGTAGGAACAAGTTCACTGAAATGTTGCTATATTATGTAACTTTCTTGGGGTAAAGTAGGAACATGTTGGAAGTTAAGCAGTTATCTTAGGTTAGTTGTCTTTTTCTTACTCCCTTGTTATGGTCTCTTTGAAATATTCTTTTATTGTATGTTTGTTTTCTTTTTAACTTTTTTTTTCATACAGTTGATTTAAAAAAGAAGGGAAAGTTAAAAAAAAAAAAAAAAGAAAAAAGACAAACAAAGAAAAAAAAAAAAAAAGATGTAGTGCCTCCTTGAGGAGCCTGTGGAGAATGCAGGGGTATTCGCCTACCCCACCTCCATGGTTGCTAACATGACCACAGACATAGGGGACTGGTGGTTTGATGGGTTGAGCCCTCTACCATAAGTTTTACCCTTGGGAAGACGGTTGCTGCAAAGGAGAGGCTAGGCCTCCCTGTGTTTGTGCCTAAGAGTCTCCTCCTGAATGCCTCTTTGTTGCTCAGATGTGGCCCTCTCTCTCTGGCTAAGCCAACTTGACAGGTGAAATCACTGCCCTCCCCACTACGTGGGATCAGACACCCAGGGAAGTGAATCTCCCTGGCAACGTGGAATATGACTCCCGGGGAGGAATGTAGACCCGGCATCGTGGGATGGAGAACATCTTCTTGACCAAAAGGGGGATGTGAAAGGAAATGAAATAAGCTTCAGTGGCAGAGAGATTCCAAAACGAGCCGAGAGATCACTCTGGTGGGCACTCTTACGCACACTTTAGACAACCTTTTTTAGGTTCTAAAGAATTGGGGTAGCTGGTGGTGGATACCTGAAACTATTAAACTACAACCCAGAACCCATGAATCTCGAAGACAGTTGTATAAAAATGTAGCTTATGAGGGGTGACAATGGGATTGGGAAAGCCATAAGGACCAAACTCCACTTTGTCTAGTTTATGGATGGATGTGTAGAAAAGTAGGGGAAGGAAACAAACAGACAAAGGTACCCAGTGTTCTTTTTTACTTCAATTGCTCTTTTTCACTCTAATTATTATTCTTGTTATTTTTGTGTGTGTGCTAATGAAGGTGTCAGGGATTGATTTAGGTGATGAATGTACAACTATGTAATGGTACTGTAAACAATCGAAAGTACAATTTGTTTTGTATGACTGCGTGGTATGTGAATATATCTCAATAAAATGATGATTAAAAAAAAAAAAGTTAATGAACAGATTCAAATCAGAGAATCATTGATAATGAGACTAAATATCTCAAAAGTTAAAGATTAAATCATATTAATAACAAAAATAACAAAGTAATATATATAAAGTGATGAAAACATATAAAGTAATAAAAATACATGACAATGTCATACCCAGGTGTGTAGATACTGAGCTCTGTTGAAGCAGGAGTTTGTCAACTTTTTCTGTAAAAGGGCTTGATAGCAAATTGTTCAGGCTTTATGGGCCACACACAGCGTGTGTCACAAATTCCTTTGTCTGTTTTTTTTTTAAAGCTTTTATCAATGCAAAAACCATTCTGGGCTCAAGGTAAGGAAAAGGTCTTGCTTTTATATCCCCATATAGTGACTTACTAAATATAGACAGTCTGAGAGATAAGCTTAATTTTCCACTTGCCTGAGTTGTGAAACTGTCAAATTCAAGAATAGTTCTGCAAAAGATGATAAAAGGGAACACGGTTTCCATAATTGTCTTTTAAGTGGGCACATTGTGAGTTCATTCCTCAATTCTTCATTTTTGTCAAAGCAGTATTTCATCAAACACAAATCTTGTTTATTAACCTGACCACTTTCAGAGTGTCAACATGCTTTGAAAAGGGACTGATAAAATCACAAAATTAAAGCTGTCTCTGATAACTCCATGTTACTAACTAATAGCTATGGCTTCAGCTTGAATCATGTATCAATCATTTCCTTTTCCTTCCCTTCATTTCCCATCTACACACCACCAATAAAAAAGGTCAGCTAAAACTACCAGGTTTGAAATACAGCTCATCAGGCATGAGAGGGGGAAAAACATGCAACTAAACCTGAAAAGCCAGGGTCTTTCCCCAGCTGTAAAACGGGATGAAGAGAAGAGAAGGGAATGCCTTGAAAAGCAGATAAATTTGTATTGCCCTACCTCCTCCATGGGTGATTCTAGGGGAAAGAGATGGTACTACAAAACAAACAAACAAAAACAAAAAAAACCACATCTCTCCCAGGAAATTGGGGAAGGGTTCAGGACCTAGGGGACTAGAAACCACTCTTTGAGAGGAGCTGCTTAACGGCAGAACCTGTAGACTCATCTGGGTCAGGTCATAAGTGAAAATTAGCACAGACTCATCTTGGCTGGAAAGGGCAAGGAACATGCAGTTTTCTTTGAAATTAACAGAAGAGAATTCTAAATTTTATGGGCTTATAAGGAGCCACAGATATTAGCTAAGAACATAAATCAATCCATCAGACCCAAAGAGGGACCATGGCATGAGTTATGGAATTATGTGGAAGACTCCCTGAGGTGAAGGTCAAGGGACTACCCATGCCAGGAAATTTTGAAGAGGCCCAGCTGGGCACCCAAACCATCCAGTGCAACACACTATGTATCAGCATTGTGGTCACCACTGCTGTGAGGGCCTTAGCAGCTGCCATCAGACCCACTGAGATCTCTAGCAGATGGGGTCAGCAAAAAGCCCTTCTGGACTATTTGGCTTACCTCCCAGTACCAATGAGTAGGCAAGCATACATGTAGGCTCCCACTTCTCTTCGGCACCATCGCCTTACAAGATTTCCAGCATCATAGGAAACTAGAACTATGGAGAGAATAGGGCTTGATATGCAGAATTTCCATATGGACATTGACTCAAAGTATAATATCTAATCTTGTTTGAAGAAATTTCTAGACTAGACTAGAATTAATTGTCTGAGTTAGATAAGACAGAAGTTTTCTCTTCTAGGAAAATTTGAACAGTTATAAAATGAGAGTTAAATTTTTTGCTTCACTAATTTTTGTGGACTATCACAACCATGATGCCTCCTGTCAGATATATAGAAAAATTGTCCTTTTCCTCAAATTGCACAAAATTAGACTACAGAAATCTTTAGAAAGTCATAAAGAAGGTGTTCCGGTTTGCTAATGCTGCTGTTTTGCAAAATATCAGAAATGGATTGGCTTTTATAAAGGGGATTTATTTGGTTACAAAGTTAAAGTCTTAAGGCCATAAAGCGGCCAAGGTAAAGCATCAACAACAGGGTACCTTCACTGAAGGATGGCCATTGGCGTCCAGAAAACTTCTGTTAGCTCGGAAGGCAAGTGGCTGGTGTCCGCTTGCTCCCAGGTTATGTTTCAAAATGGCATTCTCCAAAATGTTGCTCTTATGGCTTTTGTCCTCTCTTAGCTGCAGCTCCAAAATGTCACTCTCAGGTGCTCTGAGGTCCCTCTGTTTGTGAGCTCTTTTTATAGGACTCCAGCAAACTAAACCAAGAACCACTCTGTATGGGTGGGGTCCATTTCTCCATAGAAATAATCCAACCAAACATTTCATTCACAGTTGATTGAGTCACATATCCAAGGAAACACTCAATCAAAGTATTCCAACCTAATCAACACTAATACGTCTGCCCCCAGAAGACTGCATCAAAGAACATGACATTTTCTGGGGGACATAATATATACAAACCAGCATAGAAGGAAAAGCATTTAGAAGTGTAGGAATTTAAAGATAATTCAGAATTGTGAAGAGGAAATGGGAAGATAATTATCTGCTTCAAAATGGCAGTGGAGGGAACTGCAATATTATGAATATAATTAAACCCATAGAATAGTATGCTTGGGAGTGGTTGAGATGGGAAAGTTTATGTTGTATATATGTTCCCACAATTAAAGTAAATAAAGAAAGAATGAGCAACTAAGAGACAATGATAATTAAATGTACTACGTGATCCCAGATAGGATCTAATAAGTGAGGAGAAAAGGCTCAAAAGGCATTTTGGGGACATATGAAAAACTGGAGCATAGACTATAGGCTTTATATCAATGTTAAATTTCTTGAACTTGATAATTACTGTTAAGGTGGTTACATAAGTGAATATCCTTGTTTTTTGGGAAATGCACATAGCAGTAATAAGTATTCAAGGAGCATGATGTATACAACCTATACTCAAGTATTCAGAAAATGCATTGGTAAGTAGAAAGGCAGACAGAGGAACAGATACATTGACAGATAGAGGGATTGAATGATTAATTAATATAATGATATGGAAAATGTGGCAAAATTTTATAATTGATGGATCTGGGTTTCTGTGGGGATAGTGGTATGTTGGAGTTCTCTGTATGGGATTTGTATTAATTTTGTAACTGTCCTGTAAGTTTGAAAATATTTCAAAATAAAAAGTTTAAAAATTTTTAAAATGGCAGTGGAATAAATCTAAATCTCAAGTTGCTTCTGAATCTCTTACAAAACAAATTCCAGTTTATTCTTAAAGAATAAATATGTAGGTTCTCCTGGAGAGCAAATCAATTTTCCTCTCAGATCAGAACTGCAAAAACAGAAGTTAAGTATTGAGATGTAGGAAAGTTTCAGAAATACTTCATACTGACAGTGAAGGGTTAATATATTCAGTTGAATCAAAAATTAACAAATATTGGGCTGTAGTTTCCAGAAAGATCTAGGATACGTAGTCGACAACAAGTTCAAATATGCTTCAAGAGTCTGACGGAGTGCTTCTAAAAGAGCCAATGAGGATTATGATGGTACAATAAATATGTACAGTAGTTAAAAGAACCAAGGATCTTTGGTATGGAAAAGTTAATATTTAGCAGGGGACATATCATCTGGCATCTAACTTCCAATAATTAAAAGGCTTTTGCATGGGAATATGGGAGAGAAATAGGACTTACATGACTTCATAGGCTTTTGAGAATAGAATTAATTATTGTAACTAGAAAGTTTCAGGTGACAGATATTTAGCTAAAATAATAAAAAGGTTCTAGAAGTAAAGACCACTCATTAAAGCTATCTTCCAGGTAAGGAGCTCCCCATCACTGCTAGTATGCATTACTTACAAAGATGTGAGTCTCCAGGGTCACAACTGAGAGAATTCAGACACTGGCTATAAATAGTAGTGTTAGATCACTCTAGACCACCCTCAATTCTAAGAATTCTTGATTTGATTAGACTTTATATCCTCCTATTGCTTAAATAACAAACATGAAATGTTCGAAAATGATTTCTGAAACTACTTACTTTCCTCTAAACTTTTAAGACTTTGTTTTCAACTTTGAGAATTTTATGACTAATTTCATTCTTGTAATAGAGGAGTTGACCAAGGAATAAATTACAGGGACACCAACATTCTGAACTGTTTCATTAAAAGGAAGAGGTCTCAAACCGAAAGGCCTGCAGGGGTCAGGTAGGGATTTTAAATTATTGGTGTGGGCAGGTGATTCTTTGTTCTAGTTTTGAAACATATCACCACCCTCTTGAATAACCTTTTGTTTTTCCAATTTTGGTAAAAGACATGATTTATTATTACCTGTGTTAATGCTAGCTGGTATCAAATAAATCCCAATGTAACAGTCCAACGATACGTTTGTGAAAGATCAGGGGGTGCCTTTCTTTTGCATGGGAGGTGCTTCCACCCTGTGGTTCTGAGGGTTTAGGACATTTCACGTCAGCCTTCAAAAGGGGGAAAAGGAGAGTGGAGAGACCTTAATTCTCTTCTTTTTAAAAGCTCTCTCCAAACGAAACACATTCCATCAATGAGAATTTGTCATCTCTCATCTGGATATAAAGGGGAGTGCAAAATGTAATAAGTAAGAAGCCACTTCCCATTGGCAACTCTGCCCTGTGAAAGAGAGGGCACAAATATTTGATGGGCAGCTGGCTGTCTCTGCCACACATTAATACAAAGATTCTTTTCCTCCATCATGAGAAAATCCACAGTGCAAGAGTGGTGATAAATAGCATCTGAAATTTGGCCTCAGTGAAGTGGGTGGACTGTGGTCACTGAAGCATATACAGCCTCCCCTCCTCACCCCACCCCACCCACCATTAAAGGGACAACTGCACAGTTCCAGGTAATTGCCACCATACAGAGCCTGCCACATGGTAAAGCACTCAGGAAACATTTGTTGACTGCATGAACAACTGCAGGATAAAAGAGCCCTGGATTAGCAGATCTTTACAGTTCTTTCAAGAGAGGACAAAATTTTAAATTTTTACGCAATACCTACCAACTATTAAATTTTGGGCCAAATTTCTTTAGAAACCCTCGATAGATAAATAAAACACTATTGTGACAAATCTGAACCACGGACAAATAATTTGCAAGCTCCGTTATCACATATGACCACAGTGCTTACCAAAAGTGCTCCAAACATTTGTTTTATTTTAATGTTTGTTTTATGCAAGTAAAGTTATTTTATAAAAAGAGCAGTAATAATATCGGTTAGCTTAAAACATTTTCCCCAAGGACATAAAATCCTTCTCATAGTTACAAAAGTTCAGAACATTATCTTCTAGACAAGAATACTTGCTTAGGAATAATTTCAGATTCTGATAAGGATGAAAAAAGAGAACAGAAACCAGAAAATATTGCTTCCCAGTTTAATTTTATGCCTGAATAGAGATGACGGAGGTATTGAAAAGACAGGGAAAAAAAATCAAATGAAATAGAAATGAGTAAGAGTCTGTAAAGTGCCTGTGGGCAATCTGACTTTGGCAGGACTGCTTAGGTCTAGTTCAACAGCTCTTGTTTGTTTTACCAACTGGGAAGATTTCCGGTTTATCTCTGAACATTTTGCACAAGTTAAATGTGACATTTTCTTTCTCCTCTAATGCTGTCTCATCATATTGTTTCCTACCCAGTGATATCCCTAAGGCTTTTTCCAAAAATGGAAGTTGCAAAACTAATTTTTAAAAATCAGCCACAAGAGTTACTTCTCTTTACTTTTTTACCAAGATAGCCAGCCCTGTGAAATGCATCGAGCCTAGTACAATTTCTATCCTAGGGCATTCAAGTGTGGTCTAAACCACATTGAGCTATGCAGAAACCTTTACCAGAGCCTTTCTTTCCACAGGAAAAGAAAAAAAGGTTAGGTTGGAACTTTTCAATCACAAGTCAAAAACCAACAACAAAAATCAGAGTTGCTTAAAACAGAAAATGCCTTGAGTATTGGAGGCCCCAAGCATCTTTAGCAATAGCGTGTCCGTACCTTCCCACTTGTCTAAAGGCTTGAGTTTACCCAGGCATCCAAGCAAGGCAATAGTAGGTTCTGCTAAAGGATTTATTACCTTTAAACATTCATTGAACCAGGACCAATGGGTGCCTGTCCTTGTGCCAGGCACTCCTCTTGGTAAGGGGGCGTAAGTCTACACCCAACAGGCACAGTTCCTGCACAATGAGTTTACAGTATCATGGAGATGACAGGTGCTGGCAGGTATCCACAGCCCACTAAGAACTTAGGTAGAAGCTCGAAAGTCCCAAGCTGCACCTAGAAGCACCATGGGGGGTTCCACTGCCAAATGACTCTCCTTTTTGGGAGACCTGATAAATCTCTGTGTGAAGAACAAGTTGGACAGAAGACTGGAGCAGCTTCAAGAAGCTTTCAAATCTACCAGGTAAGACTACTAAACCCCAAACTATGAAGAGAGGAATTTCTAGTCTAGTCCATCCACTCACTTTAGAGAGGAGAAAACCAAGTTCCACAGAGACACCCTCTAATGTTGCCTGATATGCCTAACATTTCGGTCATTTTCTACATTTCCTCATTCACTGAACTCACAAGCCGGAAATGGTCAACCACTCCTTTTGATTCCCAGGGAAATCTGTTGGTACTTCTTATGAAACTTAAGTTATTTTATCAAATCTAAGATGTCATCAATTAAAACAATGCTGATTTCAGAGATATTAAAATCCAGAGTTGGAGGGAGGGGTACATACATCTTAGAATAGAAGAAATGTGGTACTATTTTCTGACTTGTGTTTGAGCTATACACAAACTTGTCTTATTTCCCACAATAGATTTTAAGTCTTTAAGTCTATGCCAAACCATATTGTACGGCCAAGTGCAAAAGCTCTGCACCTTGCGCTTTGCAGGTACCCAAAGCATATTTGAAAAAAATGAAAGAATGAATGAACAGGTTTATCAGGTGGACCTGCTAGTTAGGAGCCAAGTTTCCCAAATCCCTATCTGGTGTTCTAATAATAACACCATCAATTCTTATTATAAGACTTTAATATGCAGTAATCAAAAAATGATGAATAAAATATTTATAAAGCACTACCAATGTGCCAGGTATTGTTGTAAGTGCTGTACCTAGCTTTTAATCCTTACAGCAGCTGATGTACCTGGCATCTTTTACGCCCTGGTTCTCAGCCTGACAGCCCACCTTTGTGCTCTGGCTACTGTGTGCCTGGGGGGGCCTTCTGGACCTTGCCCCAGCTTCACTGCCTGTCCCTTGCTTTCTGCCAGACCTCCGTGCTCCTGCTGGGTAGGATGCCCGGGGATCCCAAGCAGACACACTGGTGCACAGACAAACATGCAAGTGCAAGGAAGTTATATCCTCTGAGTGACCCTTGACAAATGGGACCAGGGAAATAATGGCTAAATATTCTCTCCTCTTTCTCAGGACAGTGACTCTGAGCTGCCTTCTACACAGTTTTGTATGGAGGGCAAAGTAGAACAGTTGCAGTTTTCCCCAGCAGGATCTGGCTCAATCACATGCACCACCACCACCACCACCACCCATCGGCCGTCCTTCCTCTTTACTCCTCCAATCCCTGAGGCTAGTGATCTAGTAGTTCTCTAGCTTCATGTCCCAAAATACATCACCCACCTATAATCCCTTTCCTTAAACTCAGCATTTTGCAGGAATCTGAGCTGAGACCCCTGAAGTTGGTACACTATTAATAGCCCCTGATTTAAAATGAAGAAACTGAAGCACAGAGAGGTTAAGTAATGTGCCCAAGTTCTCATAGTAAGCAAGTGATAGAGCTGGGATTCAAACTCATTTCTGGATGAGTTCTCTAGATGAGAACCATTGACCTAGAGAAAAGTCTAGGTGGGAGCAGGTTTGGCATATGTGAAAAGCAAAAACAGTTCACGTTAAGTAAAGAGGAGAGATGGGGCAGGACATTAAGGTAGCAGGAAGCCAAATCACGCAAGGACTTTTAGGCCAGGAAAAAGACTTCAGATTTTATTCTATGCCTTATAAAGGGCCAGTGGAAGACTCAGCATTAGCACAACATGATATGATCTAAATCTTTAAAAGGTGACCCTATCTTCTGCATGGAATGGGTTGGTTGGTTACGAGTAGGAAGCGTGAGGTCAGGTAGGAAGCTATTCCAGCAGCCCAGGCAAGAGAAGACGGTGGCTTAGACTAAAATGAGAGTAGTAGATGCAGAGGGCAACAGACAGATCCAGAATATGTGCTGGAGGCAGTGTGGAGAGGATTTGATAACAAATCAGCTATGGGGGATAAGGAAAAGGGAAGGCTCAAAAATGAGTTCCAAGTTAGGACTGGAGCAACTCAGGTGGATGGAGGTGATGTTTATCGGGATGGAGAAACTGAGGGAGAAGCAGATGTATGGAAAACGGAAGAAAAATCAAAAGTTCATGCTCCTTTTTTATAGCACCATATCCCTGGAAAGACAACTGCTTTTCCTTTCAACTTCTTGGTGTCTTAAAATCACAGAGGACTGACTTGCTCAGAGTTTGTTTTCACTTAACCTCCCTAACCCTTTGCCTCCTCATTTGACAGAAGGGGTTTGCAAAACCTTCAATACAGCCCTGAGGGCACAGTGAGGTGGGTACTCAATAAATTGCAGCAGTTACTAGCATAGTTTCTTAATTTTGAGGTGGAAGCATTTGTTCTTTCTTGGCTCCTTGGAATGGAATGTTTAAAGAAAGGAGACAGCCTGGGTCCCACCTTCATGTGGCAGCCAGTTTGAATATGTAGGTATGCTGACTGTACCCTGTCAGTTTAGCTAAGCTGGAAATACAGCTCCCAGATTTCACAGAAAAGAGAAATTTGTGGCAATTTGGAAGGCAGAAATGAGGTGGTAGCCGTTTTTACACTCTGAAGTGTGGTACAGGGCAGGTGCTATGACAGTGCACACATATTACCTCTGAACTGCCAGCTCCCCTTGTAGATCTCCTGCTTCATCTTCTCTGCATCTGGGCCAGGTGTAAGAGCAGCTCTGTAGGGAAGGAAGGACACCAGCTTACCCTGCAAGTCACCCACATCATCAAGAATGGAGGCTTGAGGAGTGGGAGACTGACAGAGGTTCCAGGTTCTCCTTGCTCACCCACACTTCATGCCCATCTTCCCTTCCCAACTCCCAGCTCTGCTGGCTTTAAGCCACACATCAGACACTGAGCCAACAGAACTGTATGTACTGGCTGCTTCAAAAGATCCCATGTAAAACGCATAAGATTATCACTCTAATTAATCCCTTATTCTGGGTCCCCCATAGTGGTTCTGTGTCCCCAGTCACACCTTTTTCTGATACAGTAGGCATCATATCATCCAGCTGGCTCACTTGGGCTCATCATGTCAATGATGTAAACCTCTGTCTTTAATCACATTTAAATAGAACACACCATGTGTGTGCAGTCCTCATGCCAACCTTACATTGCTATGACCATCTTCCTTTGCTAATGAGTAAACTGAGGCATGGAAGTCAAGTAAGTTGCCCAAGATCCCAAAGCAAGTAGCAGAGCCACCATTTGAACCAGACAGGCTCCACAGGCCCTGCTTACAGCTGCTCTGCTAGGCTACCGCTGACCAGGCTGACTTGTAAATGTTGTTGAATAGCCAGTGCTATTTTCTCCCCGTTCATTTTTCAAGGGCCTTTAACCCTCCAGTCCTCCCAGCCTCTACCCTGACTCTCACACTCCCCCCAGTCTCTAAGCCGCCTTCATCTGTCCTGTGCTGCTTTGTCTTACAAGTTCTTGGAGTCTGACACTTGGGTTGCATGTAGGTTCTTTCCCTCTTCAGTGCCTTTTCTATGTGGTCCTTTGCCTGGAACATAAGGTCCTGCCCTTCCTGCCTGGAAAACCTCTAGTCACGCTTCAAGGGAAGTTCAAGTGTCTGCCTCTCCAGGGGTCTTCCCCAGATCCTTCCTGCAGGCAACCACCACAGCATGTATGCTAGTGTGTTATTGTTCTTTCCCAGTGAACCAAGTTCTTCACCCCCTTTGCAACTTCCCCAAGGCAGTGAGCCTAATTGTGCTCATGTCTGATTCTCCAGTTACTACCCAGAGCCTGACAAGCACTCAGTAAGTGTGTCTGTTCCTTGGCCAAAAGCTATTTGACTATGTTGAACCATCATGTAAGTATAAGAACACTACCTAAGAAACATTCTTCCTGTGTTTCTATCATCTTTGAGAGATGCATTCTTCATTTTTTTCTTTGGTAAATGATGATTTTTTTTTTTAAATCTGGATGAAATGTAGAGATTTTAGTGGTACACACACACACACACACACACACACATATTGCCCAAATGTTTACTCAAGTTTGGCTTACTCAGAAAATATACCCTCAAAGCTACAGTTATTGTCGGTCTTATCTCCAAGAGAACCATCTAGCATATATGCACACTTTAACTTCATTCTGGGTGGAAAGAAGTGATAAATGTGGGGCCCTGCTCAGTGAGAGGGAGCTGTGTACCCCAGTAATGATTGCTAAGTTTAAAACTTTTCTTGTCTCATCCAAAAAGCATTAGGGCCTCCCCCACCCGACATGGATTAGGAGCCAATCATCTGGTATAAATATACCAAAGGTTTTATAAGCCACAGGTCTCATAAAAGTTCCTCTCACAAATGCATTATTTTAATAAATATCTTCAAAGCTCATGGTGCTGATTTTTACCATGTATATTCAGATAGTCAATGAAAAGCCAGAGGAAAGAAAAAGTAGCAATAAAAAAAAAAAAATGCCACTTGATGAGTCGAGTTGTAAACAATGTGCAGCTTTGTAAACATGGCTGAGTGAAAGTGAAGTCCTGGACTAACAAAAAGGATGGTTATACTATTAACTCACATCAGAATTTGATCTGAATCAAAACAAGCTTCTAATTCCCTTTGGCACTACGTTTTACACATAGTGGGCATTTGATAAATCTGCCAAATGTGTAAATGTGTCAGTGGTGCTTTCCACTAACCTGTTTTCCTAATATTAAAATATCTGATAAATGTAATTATATCATTTTCACATGAGTCACACAATTTGAGCTTTGGCAAAAACAACAAATCTAGGCAGCAATGCAAGCAATATTTCGTTCTAGGAAAATATTCAGCCAGGGTGTGTGGTAAATTTAGTCTTGTGATAAAGCCATTAAAAGGACTTTTCAACCTCCATTTTGTTCATACTTCTGTTTTACGATACTTTGTGAACTCAGACATCATTCACATGGACAAGGCAAAGCTGTGTGTGAACCCCTATTTTGGAATGCATGCCAGTGGGGTAAAAGTGCCAAAAGGAACCTAGAGTGTTGACCTATATCCTCTTAGCTACAACTTATCATAATCACCATCATCACACAATATTTATTACAGTTGACCACAGGACTGCCACAAGGAAGTCATTTTTCAAAATGATTCAAGACACCCTTTATTGAATGTGTCTAACAACTGATAAATTTACCTAAGACAAAGAGGTGATTCCATTGGGCCCATTTTGTATCCTCAAACATGGAAGCACACAACTGAAGAAGGATTAGACTTAAGTCAGGAAATTCTCTGCTTTAATCCCTTAAAATAATCATAGTGAGTTCAAAGAATTTACTTCCTATTTTCTTTAAAATGAAATTCATGAGGTTTTCCTTTTAAAAGCAAAGACATATAAGTTTCAGTAATTGGTTTTTATTTCTTTTGTGTTGTTTTATTTTTTTACTAACCTTACCAGTTGTTTGAGTTGATGTGTATGTTCAGCCAAATAATTTAATAGGACCAATGTGTAAAAACAGCCTAAGCATCCAAAGTCTCCAAATCTTTTAGAAAACTATTATCACCCTTCCAAAAGAATTATCAAGTGTCATTGTCCAATCTAGGTGTTAAACAACACAAATGAAATGAACTACTTCCTAAGCTGTAGGAACATATAATATAAACAATATTTCCCCACAGCCTTGGCTAATAATAATGTTACCTTTTTTGATAAAAATTCTAATAAGCATACCTTTAAGGTTGCTTTCACCTATATGACTTTTAACTTTCTTTTTTCACTTTTTTCATTGTCCCCTTCTAAGCAGTCCTCAAGACTATGGCAGACTGTAGGTTTTAAAGGTGACCATCACAGTGTCTCCTATCCGATATTTCTTCTAGAACCTTGACACTCCCTATCAAGATATAGAGTCTATGCCCTCTTCCCTTAAACTTCTTTTGAACTTTATGACTGTCTCAATCTAGAGTATAGCGGAAGTGACACTACATGACACTCACATTCCTTCTGTTCTCTTGGAATGCTTGCTCTTGGAACTCAACCACCATACTGTGAGGATGTCCAAGCAGCCTTTGGAGAGGTTCATTTTAATTGGAATCAAAGCTCTCGGCTCACAGCCCTCGCTAAGCTTCAAGCTGACAGCCAATAGCAACTTGACAGCCATGTGAGTGAACCACCTTAAAAGCAGATTCATCAGACCCTTTTGAACTACTCCAACTGATATCTCATGAAGGCCATCACCACTGAGCCCTAACCAAATTGCAAATGTATGAGCAAAATGAATAACTGTTGCTTTTTCAAGTCACAAAGCTTTGAGGTGGTTTTTTATATAGCAATAGATAACTGATATCTTCCCTAGGGTCTGGATCATTGGTTATCTCCTTTGCCACCCCCATCTAAATCCCAGTTCTTATCACTTGTATAGAAAATTGCAAGAGCCAATTCTGTTTCCCTTCCCTCTTCTTGCCTGATTTTCCTTTCCACAACCCATCATCTACCTTGCCAAATTATATTCTGGCTATATTACTCTCTGTCTCAGAAGTACGGAACAAGTCCAAACCATGATCTGAGAAGTTTTCACCATCTATTAGAAGTTCTCAATTCTGGCTGCCTGTTAGAATTGCCCAAGGAACTATGGAAACCAATGCCTGAACTTCAGTCCCAGAGATACTAAATCAATTGGTCTAAAGTGGGATTTAGCCATCGGTATTCTTAAAAACTCTCCAGATAATTCTCCAATGGTTACTAAAGCCATTGGAGACAGAGAAGGACTTCCAGGCATTAGAATAATGAGACCAGGCCTAACAACAATCTTCAAGGTATGGATATAGGGTGAGGATAAGAGGACTGATCCAGAATTTTCAGAGCAGGAGGATAAGCAGGGCATTAAAATATCAAACAAAGAAAATGTCTGAGGAGTAAAAAGAAGCATCAGGAGGATACATCAGGCAGTTCAGAATGTTTGTGAGGTTTTTGTTGTTGCTGCTTTGTCTTTTATTTTTGTAATAAAATGATTACTATTTCCTGATAGGCTGAGAAAACTCCAAAACTGGAAGAACTTACATGAACTCATTAGAACATGGTTTCCTTTCACCTCAGCATATTCACCAACCCTATCATAATTCATTTATTGGCTCAACAAACACTGATTGAGTTCCTAGTATTTTTCACACATTTTGCCAGAGATACGGCAGGGAACAAAGAAAAGTCCTTGCCCCCACAGAGGCTGCATTCAATTTGTTGGGGCGAGAAAATTTTAAAAATAAACACATACATAATATGTCAGAGGCTGGTAAGTGATGTAAAGAAAAATAAAGCAGGGAATGACGAAAGGAGTCAGTGATACAGGAATAGGGAATGGAACGTGGCAAGTGTTTTTGTAGAAGCTTCACAGGTAAGGTTTCGTTTGAGCAGAGACCTGAAAGAAGTGAGGGAGCCAGTCAAGTGGAGGGATTACTGCAGGAGTGGGACAAGACAGAGAATGAAGAGCAAGTGAGAACAGGCCTGAGGGTCATAAGAAACAGCAAAGAGGTCACCATGGCTCAAGGAGGGGTTGAGCTCAAAAGAGATAGCAGGCAAAAAGGAAGGATTTCAGCAACAGTGGAGGAGAGATTTTGTAAATCAGTGGTTCACCACCTTGGAGTACATTAGAATCACCTGGTGAGACTATCAAAATACCAGTGCCCAGGCTGCGCCCCCAGAAATTTGGTTTTAATTCATCCAGGGTGGAGCCAAGACCTCAGCAGTTTTCAAATGCCTCCAGGTTATTGAGAATTGCAGGGCCTTCCAGGTCAGTGTAATTCTATGGATTTTCTCTCCGAAAAATGAAAAGCCATCGATGGGTTCTACTGAGAGAAGTGGCAAGATCAATATTTTCCAATATTCACTCTGGTGGCTTTATGGAAAATAGACTATGTGGGGCAAGGATGGATTCAGACCTCCTATCTCTATTTTAGTTACTTCTGTAATGAACATATTTCACTTTATAGTAACAGTAGAAATTTCTCATTAAAAACATTTAAAAATAGATGGAAAGAACATATATTAATGAGAAAAAGGACATTATAATCTAACTATTATTAATTTGTTTCTCCAGATGTGTTTCTTAAGGAAGGATTTCCATGATGGATAAAGAATGTCTCTCATGAAATCTTTAAAAATAAATAACAGAATTGGTATCATGTACCGTCTTCTTTATCAAGGCAAAAATATACCAAAAAAAAAAAAAAAAAAAATAGAGCTAGTCCCCCCAAATTATGAAATTCTTCAAAAAGGATTATTGCCCTATGGTATGTTTTTGGATTCTCTGACTTTTCCCACTCTTAACAGACATTTCCCAGAAAATGCCTAAAAACACAGAATAACTTGGTTACTGTTGGTGACTTTTATTCATGGACCATGAATTTTCAAAGTTTTGGTGGGCTTACACTGAGGGTCAGATCCTTCAGCCTTTATGGGCATAAACTCCTAACACAGGTTTACTGAATTTAAACTGTTTTCACATTCCAGGAGGGTGGGGATTAGAATCTTAACTGTGAGGGCTGGGAGGGGATGGATATTTGCTCATAAACATGTTGAAAACATGTCCAATTTGCTCAACAACTTAATTTTGTCTAATGAAGGCTTTTGCTTTCAGCAGCAGAATGGGCGCTGCTAGGAAGCTAACAAATGAACTTTATAGGGTAGATGAACTTTGGTTGAAAGCTAGGTGGGAGAGCCAGTAACAAGCCCCATAAAGAAAAATCCAAACGACAAAAATCCGATCCTCCAGGCAAAGCAAATCCTTATCAAGAAGTTACTAGTGACCCAAATAACCCTGTCCTGCTGAAATTAATGTGTTGGCACATGTGCTGGACAGGGAAAGTGAGCATTCTGTCATGGGACAGAGGGCAAAAGAAGATGAAGAACAAATACCTTCTCCTTGATATATTATCAAACGTCATGTTTGGAACTACACTAGAAGTACACACAGTGAAGTATAAACTGCGTATGACCCATCTATTATCTGCAAGTTAAATATCTGCAAACTCATTTATTTTCACTAATCAGCTGCCACACATTTTTCTCCAGCTTCTGCCATCTGCTTTTAATTAACAAAATCAATCTACAATCCAAATTGAAATGATAAATAGGTAATCATCACAGGCTTTCAGTTTACAGGTACAGTCAAAACTAGAAGAAATAAGCAGATTTATTTAGTTTCAAAGAGAGTCAAAGTTTTATGCATGTGGAACATTGTCAAAGTTACCTCATTTCTTTGACATTTTGAGAGTTTGCGAACAAAACCCACCCTAAATAAAGTTATAAAATAAATTTGGATTAACGGAATTAACAAATAGTGTTATTTTGGATGGGATGGTTAAAATTAAGTTAAAACAATCCAGACCAACAGATTTCATAGACAAAAATAAGAATATGAAGAAAAGTAGTGCCCTCTTCAAGAAAAAAACCCTGAATATCTGAAGTTAGACAGCATAAATGTTTCAATAATTAATGTTGTTTACCTGAATATCATATTTATATCAATTTGGGGGAAAGGAAATTGAAATGCATATGATTCCTTTTCAAATAAGGGAAATCAAGGTAAGAGAGACATGAAATTAACATTGCTGAGTGTCCACTATGTGTTAGTATGTTGTATGTTCAAGCCTGTCAACCATCCTGTAGAGATTATTTCTTCCACTTTAGAGAAAACAAAACTGCAACCAAAAGATAAAAAACTCAAGTTGAGAGTTTAACCCAGGGCAGTCTGTGATTGATGGGTACCTTTCACTGTCTGATTAACACATGATGAATAACAAAAAAGTTGATAAGAGAAAGTTTCACTGTGTGTGTTTTTTAAGGGACACTAGTGGATTGACAAGTATTAATGTTCAAAAATTAAGCAGATTATTTTCCATTGCTACATGTCCATCAAGGCTAAAGTCCAAATGATTATGTATATTGTCTGAATTATTTAAGAAGACAATGATAATTAAACTGGTACTTTTCAATAAAATCAGATTTTGAGCTCTGAGTGATTAGAGGTGGTATTCTGAAGTTCCCAAAGAGACACAAAAAGTTATACACATGTGCAAGAATTAACAGCCTAGACTGTCGATAAAGAGGAATCTGAGTTTATTGTTTCCCATGGTACAGAAGAACACTGCCTGGATACTGTGTCAACAGATCAGAGCCTTAGTAGTCCTCAGAAGCCAAGGGTGGAATAGTTTTTGAGATTCTGAAGTCTGGTTTGAGGTGAACCTTTCATAGAAAGGGTTAGGATTGGGTAACGATCATGATATAACAGTTTATGACTGGCAGCATAGCAAAATGAGGACACTGAGGCAAGGGGTTCAAAGAATCATGGAGTGTAAAAGCCAACTGAGCCTTTCTATTGAAGAATTAATGGGTCTTTCAGGAAGTTCTTGACATGAACAGTAAAATTATTTGCATCTACTTCTTCCAGCAGATTCCTATGAAAGAGACTGAATATCTTTGGATTTGGGAAGAAAAGCTGAGTTACAGTTGCCTGAGAGAACTGCAAAATATATAAGACAATACCAGTATTTTAGAAGGTTGGAGTTTGCAGACGGTGAGCATACCACTCCCTGGTCAGTCTCCCCCTAGATAAAGCCAATGAGCAGTACTGGAGTTTTTAGTGGGATCTTCTCAATTCTATAACATGAGACAGGAAGAGTTTCATACAGGATCTCAAAGAAAGTTTCAGGAATAGCTGGCTTTTAAAGTGACAGAAGACTGTGCATGTTAAAATTACAGCTTTATACGATCCTTCTTTCTCACCCTTCTGAGAACGGTGGACCCTTCAAGTTACTGAGATGTGTGACACTATTGAGGACAGAGCTCGAAGAAGCCAAGAGAGGAATGAATAGCATAGAAAAGGAAAAGGGTAGATAGACCCAGAGGAAAAGGTAAGGAAAGGGAGAGAAGGCTAAGGGAGGTTGTCAAAAACGAGTTGGGGAAAAGATGAAAGATACTGAAGGAAAGAAAAGAGAGATGTGGCAGCTACCAGGTGAGTGAAGGACTTTCAGGAAAGAGCAGGAGGTTTTAAAGAGATGTTTTACGAAGATTTTACATGATGTCCAATAAAATCCTTTCCTTGATCTCTCTGACTTCTCAGTAAAAGTCCTTACTTGTAAATGTTTCAGATTTGAACAGGGGTGGGGTGGGATGAGGCAGGAACTCTTAGCCTCCCTGTGGACTCTAGGTAAAATCATGGCTACTTATGCTCAAGTTATTTGACATTAGTGCAGACGCCTCGTCCATGCCCCAAATGCTGGGAGTCTTTCCATCTCAAGAAAGTATTATTCAGCCAAGCATAACATTTTCAAGTGACAACACAGTTACTGCTTAGCATGTCACCATCGGCCGTTGTGCAGAGTCACTGCTACGAGACAGTCGAAAACCCCCTTAAGGAGGGAAGGTAACAGACGGCAGCTGCAGAGGTCAACACTGCCTTATTTAACTGTAGTCAGAGAGGCTTTGTTTACTTGAGGAAAAACTTCTGGGTAGAATGCACTGCTCTCAACCTTTCTTTCTGATATATAACTTTGAGGGCATCTAGGAAAAAGAGCCAGAAGTAATCAAATTTCTAAAATTTGAAAATTAAAACCTTCTTTAGCCTCACTCTACTTTCTTTCCCCGGAACATGCCCTTCTAGCATTTTATTAAGAAAGTAAGAGGCTAGGAGACAGGGTAAGGAAGGAGAGAAATAAGTTTATTGTCTAGTTATCATCTTTGTTCAGGGAAGTGGGCCCTGTCCCCTCCCAGGTGAATTTCCTTGGTTGAACACACATTCGATAAAACACCTAGAGGCACCCAAGTAAAAATTATGCTAGGACTTATGAGATTTACTGAGTCAGCCAGCATCTTGAATAGTGCTTGGGATTCACTGAACCTGTCAGGGATTTAGGGCCTCATATGGCGTTTGCCCTCAAATTTGGGTTATATAATATCAAGGCTAAAACTTCCAGATTTTTAGGAAAAGTAATGGCAGAGCGAACCAGTTGAGATGCAGCAGTCAGGAAGAGCTTGATGACATAAGGGTAAAATGATAACATTTTCTTTGTTTAATAAGGAGGAGAGAAGTGACTGCCTCTCTCCCTTCCTCTGCTTCCCCAGATTGTCTCCTTAAAAACAGAATAGGCCCAATAAGAGGCCCAACCTTTGGAATTTACAATGCAAGGTCACGGGCCATCTGACCTCTAGAACTGTAAACATGCACCTCTGGCATTAACTCAGGGGACTTTGAAAGGAGGTATACAGGAAACAGTCACAAGAAGCACCCATTTGTCTCTTTAGAAGAAAATAGAAGTTTACTGTATAAATCTGTCCAGATGTTGTAGTCACGCTCATGCCAACTTACATATATGTAAACCTGTTAATGATCAACCAATAATAAATTCTGTTCTCTCTCGCTCTCTTCTATATTGGTATGGAGGGGTCTTTTCTTAGCAGGATTGTTTTATTTCCCCAACAGTGACTACCAGGAAACAGTAATATATGCATCCCAGGAGGCAAAAAAAGACAGATAGCTTAGAGGGAAGAGGCTTAGACAGTCAGATGGCTGGTGATATCATTTAGCGTGAACAGTCACACAAGTAGAAGTGCAGAATCTTAGTATTGGAGAACTTAGCTACAAACTTCCATCTCATATTTTAATCTCTTCTACCATATCCAGATTTCTTCCTCATCGCCACCCCTCACAACAAACTCAATCTCTCAGAAGACATTGCTGTTTTCCCACCCAAAATCTTTTTCAAATCCACATGCTTCTTTCCATTCACACAGATACTACCTCCGACTATACAGCTACCATCTCTCCTCTCATGAGACATAACCTTCAATTTTGCTACTTCTCAAACCACTTCTCAACACAGGTATGAGTAATACTTCAAAACACAAAGACCCCCTTTAAAAACCATGCTGAGGAGGTGGGGCAAGATGGCGGAGTGGTGGGGTGTACGTTTTAGTTACTCCTCCAGGGCAGTAGGTAGAAAGCCAGGAACTGCATGGACCAGACACCACAGAGCAATTTGACTTTGGGCATACTTCATACAACACTCATGAACACATGGAACTGCTGAGTTCAGCGAAATCTGTAAGTTCTCGCGGCCAGGGGACCTGTGCCCCTCCCTGCCAGGCTCAGTCCTGTGGGAGGAGAGGCTGTCAGCACTGGGAATGAGGAGGGAGAACTGCAGTGGCAGCCCTTATCGGAAACTCATTCTACTGATCCAAACATCAATCATAGATAGACTGAGACCAGACACCAGAGAATCCGGGAGCAGTCAGCCCAGCAGAAAGGAGATAGGGATAGCAAAAACAGCAAGAAAAAAACAAAAATAAAAGCAGAGGCTTTTTGGAGTTGTGGTAAACATAGAAAGGGGAAAGGCAGAGCTCAGGCAGAGTCAGGCTCATATGTAAATCCAGAAGAAAAACTGGTTTCTCTGCCCCCTGGACCCTTCCTTAATGGCCCTAATTGCCTCGTCTCTTAGCATTTCAATAACCCATTAGATCTGCAAGGAGGGTCTTTCCCTTTTTTTTTTTTTTTTTTAAATCTTTTTCTCCTTTTCTAAAACAATTACTCTAAGAAGCCCAATACAGAAAGCCTCAAAGACTTGCAATTTGGGCAAGTCAAGACAAGAACAGAATTAAGAGAGCTCTGAGACACAAGGCAATAAGTCCAGTGGCTGAGAAAATTCACTAAACACCACAGCTTCCCAAGAAAAGGGGGGCGTCCTCTCACAGCCATCATCCTGGTGGACAGGGAACACTCCTGCCCATTGCCGGTCCCATAGCCCATAGCTGCCCCAGACAACCCAGTGTGATAGAAGTGCTTCCAATAACACAAGCGCACACCACAAAATCGGGCATGCACATTAGCCTTCCCTGCACCCTCATCTGGTTGTCCCAGAGTTGGGAAGACAGAGCAGTGTGAATTAACACACCTCATTCAGCCATCCTTTCAGCAGACTGGGAACCTCCCTACACAGCCCTGCAGCCCAGAACTGCCCTGGGGGGCCAGCACTCACCTGTGACATAGCACAGTCATCCCTCAACAGAGGACCAGGGGGTGCACAACCTGGAAGAGGGGCCCACTTGCAAGTCTCAGGGGCCATATACCAATACCAAGGACTTGTGGGTCATCTGCAAAGACAAACTGTGGCAGGACTGAACTGAAGGATTAGACAATTGCAGCAGCTTTAAATCTCCAGGAACACCAGGAATATTTAATTGTTAGAGCCACCCCCCTCCCTGACCGCCCAGACACATGCCCCATATACACACGCAAGCTTGGTACACCAACTGGAACCCACAAGACTCACACCCCCACTCACCACAAAGACAAAGTGGGGGAAAACTGGCTTGAGGGGAATAGCTGGCTCGCGGATGCCACCTGCTGGTTAGTTAGAGAAAGTGTACTCCATGAAGCTATAGATCTGACAACTTAGAGATAAGGATTTTAATTGGTCTACAAATCCTAAAAGAACCCTACCAAGTTAAGCAAATGCCAAGAGGCCAAAAACAACAGAAAATTTTAAAGCATATGATAAAACCAGATGATATGGATAACCCAAGCCCAAGCACCCAAATCAAGAGATCAGAGGAGACACGGTACTTGGAGCAACTAATCACAGAACTAAAGATGAACGACGAGACCATGGCACAGGATATAAAGGACATGAAGAAGAGCATGGAACAGGATATAAAGTACATAAAGAAGACCCTAGAAGAGCAGAAAGAAGAAATTGCAAGAGTAAATAAAAAACTAGACGACCTTATGAAATTAAAGAAACTGTTGATCAAATTAAAAAGATTCTGGATACTCGTAGTACAAAACTAGAGGAAACTGAAAAACGAATCAGTGACCTGGAAGATTACAGAATGAAAAATGAAAGAACAAAAGAAAGAATGGGGAAAAAAATCGAAATGGACCTCAGGGATATGATAGATAAAATAAAACGTCCAAATATAAGACTCATTGGTGTTCCAGAAGGAGAAGAGAAGGGTAAAGGTCTAGGAAGAGTATTCAAAGAAACTGTTGTGGAAAACTTCCCAAATCTTCTAAACACCATAAATACACAAATCATAAATGCCCAGCGAACTCCAAATAGAATAAATCCAAATAAACCCACTCCGAGACATATTTTGATCACACTGTCAAATACGGAAGAGAAGGAGCAAGTTCTGAAAGCAGCAAGAGAAAAGCAATTCACCACATACAAAGGAAACAGCATAAGACTAAGTAGCGACTACTCAGCAGACACCATCGAGGCAAGAAGGCAGTGGCGTGACATATTTAAAATTCTGAGTGAAAAAAAATTGCCAACCAAGAATTCTTTATCCAGCAAAGCTCTCCTTCAAATTTGAGGGAGAGCTTAAATTTTTCACAGACAAACAAATGCTGAGAGAATTTGCTAACAAGAGACCTGCCCTACTGGAGATACTAAAGGGAGCCCTACAGACAGAGAAACAAAGAAAGGAGACAGGGACATGGAGAAAGGTTCAGTACTAAAGAGATTCAGTATGGGTACATTAAAGGATATTTAATAGAGAGAGGGAAAAATATATATGACAAACATAAATCAAAGGATAAGATGGCTGATTCAAGAAACGCCTTCACAGTTATAACGTTGAATGTAAATGGATTAAACTCCCCAGTTAAAAGATATAGATTCACAGAATGGATCAAAAAAAAATGAACCATCAATATGTTGCATACAAGAGACTCATCTTAGACACAGGGACACAAAGAAATTGAAAGTGAAAGGATGGAAAAAAATATTTCATGCAAGCTACAGCCAAAAGAAAGCAGGAGTAGCAATATTAATCTCAGATAAAATAGACTTTAAATGCAAGGATGTTACGAGAGAAAAAGAAGGCCACTACATACTAATAAAAGGGGCAATTCAACAAGAAGAAATAACAATCATAAATGTTTATGCACCCAACCAAGGTGCCACAAAATACATGAGAGAAACACTGGCAAAACTAAAGGAAGCAACTGATGTTTCCACAATAATTGTGGGAGACTTCAAAAACCATACTATCCAAGGCTCTCCTTCATCTGGCCCATCTTATTCCTCCATGTCGATTTCTCATGACTTAAAACAATTTCTCTGCTTCCTAAATTTATGGTCCTTCATACTGCTACTTGCTGCTGCCTGGGCATCCTTACTCTTGTCTCTGATCTCTGAGCAGATCTTTGTCAGAACCATTCGTTCCATCCTTTCCTCCATTTACCATCCCCACCCCCAAATAATCACTAACTTCTGCTCTTCCTCTAGAACTCAACCAGGGTGAATCGCCTCCTTCTGAATTTCATGTCTCACCCTTTGGAGGCATCCCTATCTCCCCTAAGTACCTTTCTTTGACCTAATCTGATATTTGTTACACTGTATTATATTTGCAAATTTATACTGTCCTCTCTACTATAAGGTCCTTGAAATAATTCTTAATAAGTTAATGTCCAGGAGTAGGGCTGGTTTGATACCCACTTGATCCAGGGTTCAAATTAGATCAACAGGACTCAGCTACTTTCCAGCCTCATCTCTACTCTCTTGTATGTGTGATTCACTCTCAGACTGCTCCTGGTGGTAACATGGCTGCCTGCAGCTCAAGATCAACTGTTTCTCAAACATAGTGGAACAGAGCACCTTTCTCTACCTGAAGTTTCAACAAAATTCCCATTGAATTCCACTGGCTCAGATTGGATCACATGCCCATTATGGACGTAATCTCTCTAAGGAGATTAAGATGCTCTGACCAACTGATCTTGAATAATATGCCCATCCCTGGAGCCAGAGATGTAGTTACACTAACAGAGCCACACACAGTAGAGAGGGGTGGTTCTTCAGAAGATAACAGAGTTACTGTTACCAAAAGAAGAATGAACGCAGCTGAAAAGCAAAAACAAAAACAAAACAACTGTCCACTACAGTAAATAAGTTATATAGCTATGTAAATCAATATATTCTATAGCATGTTGAGAAATTTTAGCTTTGCAATTTAATCCAGTTAAAGCCTCATTCATATGACCATTTAGCTAATCTTGCTCTGTAAATTAGCTTCTTTGAAAGTTAAGATGAAATTCATTCAGAAATTTTTAGAAATCTGCATAACAAAATAAAACCTTATTTCTATAATCTAACCCTATTTCCAAGCCTCATGTTACAGCTTCCACAGGGGATTTATGATTACATAGACATTGACTTTGGAGTTTAGTTTGTATATGATATTTTAAATGTAATGACTGAATTTCCTCAATAGAAAAATTGGGGAGCGGTCATAGCTAGTTCTGGATAATAAATGCAATAAATGGCACTTTTTAAAATGACAATTCTAAACAATTAGTAGTAACTTAAATACAATAAATAATTTGTTTTTCATGTGTGATTCAAACAAAAAATTTAATTTACAATAAAAAATTAGGTTGACATGACAAACCAGGGCAGAATTGTGGCAAGAGCCTATTTACATTCAGTAAGAATGTTCCAGTTACTTCTTAACAAACCAAGAAAACTTTAAACAAACTTTTTTACTCCTCTGGGAATTTCAGTACTGGCTACTCAAGAGAAAGCTCTTCCTCTCATAACTCCTTTTTCTAATGAGAGCAGGCTGCCAAGAAAACTCCCACCAGATAGAAAGAAGTCTGAAGAATGTCTGTCTTGAGTATGGCCTTATGATTATTTTTGACACCACTTTCACAATAAGACTCCTTAATCCTTCTGTAACTTTGGAGAGGGATAAATCAAACACCTGCAACAATTACATACCTTATTTCAATGGTCTCTCAAATCTCTTGTTCACACTTTAGAAGATAGAGACATTTCAGTTATGGGCATACAGACTGCCCTACAAGCATCAGATGAACTCTTTTAGTGTTTAAAATAAACACCTTCCTAAATAAAAGACTTTGCTTCTAGTTTACACAGGTATTTGATACAAGAGATTCTGAGTGTAGAATCTTGTTCCCAAAGGCAGCATGATAAAGAAGAAATGCACTGAATTTTGAAGTCAGATGCATTTAGCTGAAGTCCCAAGTCTTCCCCTTAAAACGTTTGCAACCTTTAAGAGCTTCCTCATCTCCATAGGGGAGAAATAATATATTCCATCATAAAGTTACTGTACAGATCAAAGGGAAATCAATGACATATGTGAAGCCCTGCAAAGTCTCTGCAGTCATACAGTCTCTGCCTTAAGACTTCCTTATAATGAAGTTCTTGAAAATTATAAGAACCAATTCATGATGATGGAGTCAAGAAAGACTTGCCTTATATATAATTCTGCCAAACTACAGTGCAATCATAGTAGCTAACATTGATTAAGCACTAATCATATGCAAAATATTTTGCAAGACTTTCTTTTCCAAGCCTTACAACTATTCTATGAGGGGACTAATATTTTTATTTCTATTTTATAGGTTAAAAAACCAAGGCTAATAAAGAGTAAACAACTCACTCAAGTCCACCCAACTAGAAAGTGTGGGTCTAGGACTCAACAGAGGCCACTTGGCTGTAAGTCAGTGTTCTTATCTGTTATCATCTGTCTAGTTTCCCCACCCAGACAGGCCATTCAACAGAAAACATGGTTCTGAATGACTCTCTTGTATACATATGAAATTGACTAATGATTAAGAAAGCCTCATCAAATAATAGGGAAGAGATTGGAACTTATTAATAAATAATTTAAGGAAAATTGGTTCTCTTTGTTGTTGTTTTATCATAATCTCAAATCCAGAAAAAAATTATGGATGAATTTATAATTATATGTAAGTTAAACCATGGACTTTAACTAATAGTACAATTATAAAAATGTGCTATCATCAATTTTAACAAATGTTCCACACCAATGCATGGTGTTGATGATGGGGTGGTGTGCTGGTTTGAATGTATTACGTCCACCAGAAAAAGCCATATTCTTTAATGCAATCTTGTGGGGCAGACATATTAGTGGTTAAGTTGGAACGTTTGGATTAGGTAGTTTGCATGGAAACGTGACCCACCCAACTGTAGGTGATAACTCTGATGAGATATTTCCATGGAGGCATGGCCCCACCCATTCAGGGTGGGCCTTGATCAGCAGAGTCATATAAATGAGCTGACAAACAGAAGGAACTCAGTGCAGCTGAGAGTGACATTTTGAAGAGGAGCTACAGCCAAGAGGGACACTTTGAAGAAAGCACAGGAGCTGCAGATGAGAGACAGTTTGAAGACAGCCATTGAAAGCAGACTCTTGTTCCAGAGAAGCTGAGAGAGGACAAATATCCCAAGTGCAACTAAGAGTGACATTTTTGAGGAACTGCAGCCTAGAGAGGAACATCCTGGAAGAAAGCCATTTTGAAACCAGAACTTTGGAGCAGACGCCAGCCACGTGCCTTTCCAGCTAACAGGTTTCCCGGACACCATTGGCTATCCTCCAGTGAAGGTACCCGATTGCTGATGTGTTACCTTGGACACCTTATGGCCTTAAGACTGTAACTGTGTAACCAAATAAACCCTCTTTTATAAAAGCCAATCCATCTCTGGTGTTTTGCATTCCGGCAGCATTAGCAAACTAGAACAGGTGGTATATGGGCATCCTGTATTTTAAGCATGATTGTTCTGTAAGCCCACAACTTCTCTAATTAAAAAAAAAAAAATTATATATAAAAATTAACAAACAAATAAAACTTAGCAGAACTTCTAGTGATAGATTCAAGTGATCTCAGGATGAGGATCAATTTTCTAAGCATAAAAGCAATTGATGAAATCACCAAAGATTAATATAGGTATCTAAAATCTTATAAAGAATAGTTATAATAGTCAAAATTAAATGAAAAGCTAGGGAAATATTTTCAACAAGTATCAGAGATGTAACAAATCTGTAAGAAAATCTGCACCAATACAAAAAAAAAGGAAAAAGACATAAACAAGAATTCACAAAAGCCTGTGTAGAAATGGCTAGTGAACAAAAGGTGTGGGGGGAGAAATCAAAGGAATAAAAATTAAAATGAAAATGACGTATCTCCCAACATATTAATTCTTTTAAATAAAAGGTAATACTTAATGGTATCAAGGTTGAAGAGAACTTTTTAAAAATGAATTGGGGAATATGTACCAAGAGCCTTAAAGAAGTTCTTATCCTTTGACTATTAATTCCATTTCTAGCAACCAATATAAGAAAATAATCAGATATAAAAGGATTTATTTTAGTTATAATAGTAAAAATACAGAAACCATCTAAATACTCACATTAAGAGTATGGTTAAGTAATTTGCCCTACAACAATAAGATGAACTACCATGTAGCAATTAAACATTGTTTTCAAGGAATTTTGAATGATCTCCTAGGAAATGTGAAAATGCTCATAAGACTATGTTCAGTAAAATCTGAAAGACGCTAAACTGGATAGATGGTCTGATGTGAATTGTGGGGGAAAAAAGAAATGAAACAGAGAAAAAGAAATAAAATAAATTTTCTTTAGTGCTAGGGATATGATTGAATTTTTCTTTCTACCCTTCTGAATATTCTAAATTTTTTTTACCATGTTTATGCATTATTCTCAAATTTTGGGGGCAGGAGGGGAACCTTCAAAAAGTAAAAAGAGAATCAAGAATAATACAGTGAGGTTTTCTTTTAATGTAAAAATGTTGAGAATTTCAAATCTAATAATCCGGATTTAGGATCTCTGATTAAGACCTCCTTATAAAGAAGTTCTTGAAATTTAGTAGGAAAGCCTTTCTTCCTCCTATATTATCCTTCTCAGTTGATGAAATCATCCTATCATTAATTGATGCGCAGCCTCGCCTTGGTCCTCTCCATTACATATATCCATCTGATAACTAACCCATGTCAATTATCCTTACACGTGTTTCTGAAATAGGTTCTCTCCTCTTCATTGCCACTGTCACTGTCTTGGCTCTGGGCCTCATCAACTCTAGCCTGGTCTGGTGTTTTGGCCTCTTCTCTCTGCCTCTCCAAAATTATCACCCAAAGACACAAAACAAGATTATATCATTGCCCTGCCTCCTGCCTTACCATTCATCTTCCAGTGAGTTTCTCAAACACAGCGGATACCACAGGGTACATCGTCTCAGATGAAACATGCCAAATCATTTAAAGCACTGCTTTTCTTCAATGAGAAATAATTTGCATATTAAAATAAACATGACTATCCAGAGGCCTAAACCAGAGGCATCAAATTTTTTTCCCACATGAGGCCTTTGAGCTATGTGGGCTACAGTGCCACAACCTCAGAGTTAATTTCTCTAATAGGGTACATCAGAGGTAGACCTTGAGAAACACTGATTATGGTTGTCTCCCAAACATGCCATATGAGGCCCCTGTGAACTGGTGCTTGTCTATATTCCAGACTCACTTTCCATCATCTCCCTCCATATTTAGGCTTGTGTTTGAAAATACCACATTCCGTGCAGTGTTGCTGTTTGTCTCACGTGCTGGTTTGGATATATTATGTCCCCCCAAAAGCCATGTTCTTTAATGCAATCTTGTGGGGGCAGATTTATTAGTCTTTTGATTAGGGGGGAAACTTTTGATTGAGTGTTTCCATGGAGATGTGGTTCACCCAACTGTGGGTGATAATTTGATTAGATTACTTCCATGGAGGTGTGGTCCTGCCCATTCAGGGTGGGTCTTGATTAGATCACTGGAGCATTTAAGAGAGAAGCTAAGAGCTGACACAGATGCTTGCCAATACCTGGAGATGCAGATAGAAGGACGTTTGGAGATGCTAAGCTAAGAGATGAAGCCCAGAGTTTGCCCCAGAGAAGCTAAGAGAGGACCCCCAGACACAGAGAGAAACATCCTGGGAGAACAAGCAAGGATGCACAGGAGCTGAGAGAGAGAAGCTAACACAGACACCCAGAGACATTCTGGAGAAAGCCATTTTGGAACACAACCTGGGAGCAAGGGACCAGCAGATGCCTGCCATGTGCCTTTCCAGATGACAGAGGTGCCCTAGATGCCGTTGGCTGTTCTTCAGTGAAGATATCCTCTTGTTGGTGCTCTAGTTTGGACATTTTCATGGTCTCAGGACTGTAAAATTGTAACTTAATAAATCCCCTTTATAAAAGCCAATCCATTTCTGGTATTTTGCATAATGGAAGCATTAGCAAACCGGAACACCCATGGAAGGAGTTTCCCCTTCCTATCTCTCTACTCCAAGTGGTGAACTCCATTTCTGTCTTTCTATCTCCATTCAAATATTTCTTCTTTGAAATCTTCCCCGACTCTTCACTCTATGCTTTTAGAGTGTTACTTTATTTCATGAATATATAATTATTGTTTGTATCATATTTTATTCTGATATTACTTTGCACACCCATATCACACCTTAGAATGCCAATCCTGTGAGAGAGGATATGTTTAAAAGCATAGTTTCTAAAGATAAAGTACATGGATTTGAACCCGAGATCTACCATTTTCTATCTGTGTCACTTTATACAAGTTAACTATCTTCCCCGTACTGCAATGTTCTCTGTAAAATAGGGTTAGCCTACCTTACAGGGTTGTTGTGAAGCTTTCATGAGATGACATATGTGCAGGGCTTAGAAGAACACCTGGCAACAACAAGCAATCACAAAATGCCAGAGCTACTTTCATCTTATTAATTTTAGAATCCTCAGAATCTGCCAGAGTAGGTGCTCATGAAATGTTTATTGAAACAAACTGAATTTCCTTCTTATCATCTACATATTTTTGGCTTTACATTGCTTCTCTTTGGTCAAAAGAAAAATGTACTTTAAAAAAGACAGAAAGAAATCTTGGTGACTGAGAAACCCCAAATATAGTGCCCACATCCCCAATGTTTCAAATTATCTTGTGCACCCTCCCCTAGTGGAGGTGGTGATGGTATGTCACAATAACTAAATTGAAAGAGGAAGGAAATAAAATGCTGATGGTTTGAAAGGGAGCTGGCTTTCCCCTCTGTTATCAGGAAGTGATCCAAGCCTTCACACAGAACATGTAAAGAGACCCTATACTTGGAGCTCCAACTTTCAGAGTTATGAAGACCTCATTACACATTTGTTGAAAGGAAAGCTTTTGTGCATTTGGACAATGACTCCACATAGACGGAAAAGACTGCCAGAGGAGCTTATAATTGCTTGGACTATACGGGGTTTTATTCAGGGGCTTGAGACTAGTGATAGATGAGCGTAAAAGGATTGCTTTAAATAAACCAAAACTCTTGGATTAAGCCTTGCTGGACTTACAGCCCCCTGGGAAAGGCCCAGTCTCCTGAGATTTCCAGTATACGCCACTTCCAGTGAGCTGGAAATACCACAGAAAATGGCCTTTCTCACGGTATCTCTGCCTTTGCCATTTCTAGTTTTAGCTAAGAAAAAAATGGTATGTGCAGATCAAAAATGGCATCTGTATATGACAGAAAAAAAATCAGAGTATCCCAACTTTTGATCTTTAAATAGAATTCACTCTGAGTTTCAAACAAATTAAAACGAAATATCTTTGGACACATTCTCATAAGTTTGAGTTAAGACAATTTATGCCTACACGTGAGCCACATTTATTATGCACTGACTATCCCAAATCTATATAGCATATACACCGATTGAAGGCAAAGAGGCAGAATAAAATAACTACAATTGGTTAATGTCTCTACATTTTTGTTTATGGCTATTTAATGAAACTATTTCAAAAATGTACTGTAAATAACTAAACATATTTACATAAATATTTGTGTTTTTTTCCTAGGAGAGATTGACTATTTTCAAATTTCCTAGAAGGATTTAATTCCATGTTTAGATTATACTTCGATACAATGCAACAAATATTTATGAATCACTAACTATGTGCCAGGCAGAGTGCTAAGAGCTGAGAACATACTTAGGGCCTTGTTGACATATGCTAATTCTTTTTAAATATGTGCAATTAACAATATTTAGATAAGACAACCAAAGGAATGAAAACGGATAGGGGAAAAGGAAAGATACAATGGAAATCTTCAAAGGACAATTTTCTTCAATGGTATGCTTAATGTTTTATCTATTATTAGTAGAAGAAAAAACTGGATAAAAATGAATGAAAATTCATGTTGGTGCTATTTTGTTTGTTTGTTTTCAAAACCTTCATGTTTGCAAACAGTTAGTATTTAAACTTACCTATAATAAAAAGAAGAAAAAAAAAAAAAAAAAAAGACAGATTGTTACTTAAATTTCCTGAGAAGCAAATATATTAATTATTCACAAGCCAATTAAGCCTTAATATCCTGAAATCAAGGTAATAAGAAATGGTGTTATTCATTTACATACATACTGTTAGATACATTTAAATTAACTGTGTTTATTAAATTTTTACACATAGAATACATTAAGATATAGATGTCATCTTGTGATGAAGAGCTCACATTATGGAGTCAGTCAAATGCACTTGGGTCTGAATTTTTGTTTCACATCTTCAGAGATGTGTGACCTTATGAAGGTTGCTTAGCTTCTAAGTTACAGAGTCCACCCTAGTAAAAAAAGGATTATAACAATATCTACCCTATAAAGTTATTGGGAGAATTAACTGAGATGATGCACATTAAGTGCTTGGCTGAGTATATAGTGAAAATGAAATAAATGTTTGCTTTCATTATTATTAGTAGTAGTAACAAGATTAACAAAGGATGGTGTTAATAAATGATAGTAGCACTTGTGTTAAAGAGGAATGATGGAAACTTTAACGTTTAAGCTGGAAGATCATTAATTCTAGGAAAATTAATGAGCTTAAGATAAACAAAGCTACCAAGACCAACAATGATTCATAACATTGTCGGTAAGCAATGAAACCACCCAAATATTTCGTAATTGTGACTGAAACATAACATATGATGGTATCTGAATTTAATGTTTCCACTGAACCAAGACTACATTCAAATACAGGACTTTCAATTATCCATCTCCAAAGACTATCTCTATGCAATTCAGTGAAAGTGCCTACAAGTGACTAATATGTGAGCATAGCTCACTGAACATCCCTCTGTTTCTCCACTGTGAGTTCTGTGAACCACAAATATCCTGGTGATATTTTAGCTGCCATGGAATTCCTTCTCTAAGTACGAAGGTGTTTGCAATCTTCAAACAATCCTCACCACTTAGCAAAGTGTAGTAAATATTGTCTTCCTGTTACTCAAGAACATTAGGAAGACATGACTTCTTTAGACAATCAGTGACATCTCTGCTAAAGAATTTGTTTTCTCTTAACTGAAGTAGATACTTTTACTGCCTTACATCAAAACTGCTGCCTGAACCTTGGGGACGAATTGGGGTAGAGAGGGGAGGGAAAACAGCACTTTGCAGGAGGGCTCCTGGATCCCGCCACTTATAAAGGGAAGGAAAGGCTAACTGACTATTTGAGGAAACTTCTCAGTCTCCTTAACTTTTCCACAGTGTTCCTCTGTCAGCTGCTGTTAAGAACAGGAATCTGTACACGTCCGGTTGTAATAAAAGATGAGAAGGCTGTCTCGGCTCTATCCCTGAAACTGTTATTGCCCCAGAGGCAAAGAGGCAGAAAGTCCTTTTCCACGGGCAAGAGCCTAGTGGCAGAAATAAAGACCATATGCAGGGGAATGCTCCAACAGCTACACATTTTAAGAGGCAGCTGGTCAGCCTGTAGCATGTAGTTTCTCTGGGCACAAGTTGAGAACCAAGATTAATAAATAAATAAGACCCTAGAGAAGATGGGGCACCACTAGAGAAAAATAGTCTCTTCTTATTTTATATCCCAACTAAGTTCCCAGGCTTAATTGGCCTAGGGAAGTACCCATGACATATGTGACTCTGAAGTCTCCAAATCAAAGTTTTCCTATAGTTAAAACAATTAGTGAGTACAGAAAAACATTAAAACAGATCATATTTCTCTTTCTGGGGAAATCCTGTGATTTATTTACTTTTGAATCATGAAAAAGATCAGAATATTTTTTCCTTTTCCTAGTAAGTTATTAATGCCTGTCATCTGAGCTGTCACTTTTACCAAAGTCTGTTTATAAATGAGCAGTTAGAACTTTCTGAAGCATTTTAGATGGAGCTTATTTAACTGATGAATGAACTAACACTATATATCAAGTTGCGAGTTTTCTTCCTTTGCAAAAGCATGATGTCGCACTAGGAGACACAGTGCAGAGCTCCTTTTTACTCGCCTGGATGTCAAGAGCCAGAATTGAGACTGGTTACCACAGAAACAGAATGGGGTAGGTAAATGGCAGATGTAAATAAGATAAAAACCATATTATATTCACTGCAACAATCTACCTATGATTTTGTTCTGTTTTGTTTTTGATGTGTAAGTGAAACAAAATAATGTATACCTCTTACCTTGAAAAAAATGTGGAACCTTCTGATCCCTGTGGTGGACTGAATTGTGTACCCCAGTTTGGACATGTTCTTGGCTTTGGTCTGCATTCTGGCAGATGTGGACCTGCTGTAAATGTGATCTCTGGAAGATGTTACTTCAGTTAAGGTGTGGCCCACCTGAATCAGGTTGGGCTTTCAGCCAGATTCTTGGGGTTCCTTTATAAACAGAATGAAACTCAGACAGAGAGAGAGAAAGCCAGGGAGAGGAGACAGGAAGTTGGAAGTCAACTGCGCCCAGAAGAGAAAGGACCTGCAGATCACTGGCAGCCAGCGCCAGAACACTAATCTTCAGGGAGAAAGCACCACCCTGCCGATGCCTTGATTTTGGACTTCTCCTAACCTCAAAACCATGAGCCAATAGACCCCATTGTTTAAACCAACCCATTGTACAGTATTTGTTTTAGCAGCAGAGAAACTAATACCATCCCTAAAAGTAGTCACCTTAAATGTGACATTCTCTATTGAATAAGATTGAGGCAATCAAAAGAGATAAAACATTTTCTTTCTGTACCATATTCAGTAATTGTGCAAGAAAATTGGAAGGAAAACAAAATGAATGCCAGACAGAAAACTGCTTTTCAGGTAAAAATGATGAGGTTTTCTCTCTCTGCCTATGTAATCTGTAATATGGATTGCAATTATAATGCAAGAACTGGAATTTCACTTCTCTTCCACACTCCCATTCTTTAGTTACAGATTGATTTATCAAAGTTATATTTGTATTTTTTCATTTAAGCTTCAAGAAATAGAAATCATCCAAAGAAATTCATCCTTGCATAGTAGATATTACTAAAATCTCCAAATTTACAGATTTTAGCTGGGCAAGAGAAAATGCTGAGCAACTCTCTTAAAACACTGATCTTTTCCCATTTCTCATTAAAGCACCTTTTTAGGATTAAATATTTCCTTATAGAATACCAGTGCCGGACCATGATCAAGATAAAGTTCAAGTCAGATGGCTCAAAACAGACAAACAAATCCTTAGCATACAAGGATCCTTTCTCCAGAATGGAGCCCACTTGGAATCCATTGATATCGACTACTTCAGCAGAGCAAATTGCATGAAAGCTTCTAAGGTTGAGATTGGCAAGTTTTAAATGTTTATATCTTCTTATCTCCTTTTTAAAAAGAGTCCTGTGAAACTGAAATGCTATCTTCACAAGTAGAGGAAAAAGAAACATGCTCCTTCTTAGAAGTTCTCAATGAATGTAAAAACAAGCAAGTGATCTCTTCCAATGCCAAGGGAAAGCCTTGAAAGCAGGGAAATATTTTGTTAAGATTAGCCCTTTCCCTCCTGGCAGGACAACCAAGGACACATTCCCCTATCTTTATTCTTTGCCATATCCTCTTTATTCGAGAATGAAATCACTCTCAGGTCACTCTGCACACTGAAGTGTAGAGGGAAATGGAGAGCCAGGACCCTGACTCCAAAGAACATAATAAGACAGGACACAGATTTAGGCAACCACTTAACATGACAGGAATGCACCATTCCCTGATTCTGAAAGGTGACACACTCCACAAACTGTAGGTAACTCTTATTGGGGTGGGGGTGGGGAGTATTTATTCCATGCTCCTCATGTTTCCATTTGGAAGAATTCCACCTAGACAAACATCCTGGAGTTCCCCCTACTTCTTCCTCATGCCTCCCCTTGGGGAAAAAAAGAGATGAAATATATGATTGGAGAATTTCAAAGATGGACCACAGGCCTCAGCATGCACCATACAAACCATTCCTCCTGGGACTCACCAACCGCTGAGAGAGTGTTTTCTGTACTGCTCCCATCTGTGCAGTGAGGAATCCATTCCCTTGGGAGAAGTTTATGATTGTCCTGCTTGCCAGTACTGGGGGTAGGGGTAAGTTTAATTATAGGAAAAGGAATTAACAAGTCCATTTCCCTGCAGACTTAAAGGCACATTCTCAAATCAGCTTCATCAATTTAACAAAACAAGTGATATTTTTAGCTGCTTCCTTCTAACTCCTGCACTTGGCATTAAATGTGTTCCAAATTTGATTAGGAAAGAGGGGATTCATTTATTGACGCCCTTAAATCCTAACAGTTTCCATCTGTGTACATAAATTAATATTCATCAATGAAAGGCTGGATTTCAAAGACAATTGCTTCTATTACCACCAAAGATCTTTATTAAGAAACTGAAAACAAGCAAAAAGTAATTAAGAGAAACGGGGGGTGGGGTGGGGTGTGATATCAATGAAATGTTAAAAGGATCATGGAAGTCACTATACATACTGCCTAGAGGTCAGCTCAGTGCCTCGAGACCCATAGGAGAAGTAATATTCTATTCTCCATTTACAGATGAAGAAACTAGCTTAGACATATAAAGCTGCTTCCCCCAAACCTCAAAGCTTGGAAGTGACTGACTCAAGATTGAAACCAGATCTGTCAGCATCAAAGTTCTTACTTTAACCATTCTGCCATTTAGCTTTCTTTAACTTGTTACTGCCAGTGTCAGCCATGGCCAAACCAACCAATAAATGCTTATTGAATTGAAACAAGAGGAGGATAAAAAAACAATATGTGCCTATGACAAACCATTAAAAACTGCCCTCTTCATTCAGCTTTCATGCCTATGGGCTTTGTAATTGACAAGTCACCTAGAACTAGAAAGAAATGAACACCAGAGAATCAGAATAATCATGAGATTAAAAAGCTGAAAGGACTGACCCATCCAAATAATTCAAGAACACTGAATAGGAAGAGTTTGTTTAGCAAAACGGTAGTGACTAAGGCATGAAGATAGCTAACAGTGATTTGTCAAATATAAACATGACTGGTGAAAGGATGAATTTAATTAAATGAATCAACTTGAGGAAATGGAAATTTAAGTCTAATTTCACAGAAAGCATTTTCACTATGGGAACTCATATCACAGAATAATCTCCAGGGAAGTAGAAAACCTTTCACTTTGAACATTTAAAAATAGATTGCAAAAAAAAAAAAAAAAAAAAATTAATTAAAAAATAAATTAGATTGCATTTGCCAGAGAAAAGAAAGAATATGTCCAAAGACTTGTATATGAATGTTCATAGCAGCTTCATTAGAAATAACCAAAAACTGAAAACAACACAAATGTTCTTCAACAGGTAAATGAATACACAAGTTGTGGTATATCCATACAATGGAATACTTTTATGCAATAAAAAGGAAAAAGTTATTAATGCATGCAATGCATGGATGAATCCCAAAATAATTATGCTGAGTAAAAGATTCAAGATCAAAAAAGAGTGCTTACTATATATTTATTTCCATCTACATAAAAATCTATGTAAAGATCAGTGGCTGTGGGAGGGATGGATGGAAGAGAGGGATTACCAAGGGAAATCAGACAACTTTTGAGGCTAATAGATATATATTCATGAGGTGACTGACAGTGGTGAAAATTTCATAGGGTTATAAATAGGTCAAAGTATATCAAATTATACACTTTAAATATATATTATTTTATATCAATTATACATCAATAAAGTGTTACTAAAACAAGAAGTGAACAAACATACCAAAAAAAAATAGATTGTGGAACATACTAGAAGGAAAGGCTGTTAGGCATTGTCCCTACAACTAAAAGGACAGAATGGCTACCACTTGTCCATTCTTTCCCCGGAACATATCTGTTAGCTGTCTGCTTCTCCCTTGGTCATTTCCTCTTCCTACATTTTTAATCTCTGCAATATACTCATATTTTACTCAAAGAATAAAGACAAAAATCACCTACAATCCCACTACAAAGAGATAATGATTATTAACATTTGAGAGTCTTTCTTTTCAGTTTTTAAAATGAAGATCATACTCAGTGTACTGATTTGGATGTATTATATCCCCCAAAATGCCATCATCTTTGATGCAGTCTTGTGTGGGCAGAAAACGTATTGGTGTTGATTGGGTTGGAGACTTTTGATTGGATGTTTCCGTGGAGATGTGATCACCTAACTGTGGGTGAGATCTTTCATTGGATGGTTTCCATGGAGGTGTGGCCCTGCCCATTCAGCATGGGCTTCGATTAGTTCACTAGAGCACTATATAAGCTCAAACAGAAGGAACAAGCTTGCTACAGCCAAGAGGGACACTCTGAAGAATGCCCAGAAGCTGAGAGAGGAGCTGCAGATGAGAGATAGTTGGAAGACAGCCGTTGAAAGCAGACTCTTGCTCCGGAGAAGCTAAGAGAGGACAAATGTCCGAAGAGCAACTGAGAATGACATTTTGAAGAGGAGCTGCGGCCTAGAGAGGAAAGTCCTGGGAAAAAGCCATTTTGAAACCAGAACTTGGAGCAGACGCCAGCCACGTGCCTTTCCAGCTAACAGAAGTTTTCTGGATGCCATTGGCCATCCTCCAGTGAAGGAACCCAATTGTTGATGCATTACCTTGGACATTTTAGGACCTTAAGACTGTAACTGTATAACCAAATAAACCCCCTTTATAAAAGCCAGTCAATTTCTGGTGTTTTACATTCCAGCAGCATTAGCAAACTAGAACACTCCATTTCAGTTTTAATATTGAATTGAATTCAATAATGTAGAATATTGAATTTACTATGAACATTAGGATCATACCAATTGGGTTCTGTTTTATTTAAGCTTTTTAATCCTCAAACTTTTCAAGTATTCAAAAAAGTGTAAAAAGTTAGACATTTGTGTAAATCACAACTTGACTTTAGTTCTTTGCCTCCAATTTCTTTATTTAAAAAAAAAACATTTTAGATAAAGTTCTACTCTCCATCCTTTCCTCTCTCTTTCTGCAGATGTTAAGCAGAATCTTGAAATTGGTATACATCATTAGCACGTATGTTTTCATACTTCATTACACATGTATGTGCATATTACAAACACATACCATTGTTTTGTGCTTTTAAAAGTTGCATAAATTGTATCATGAGGAGTGTAAGACAGATTTTCCATCTTGCTTTTTCCATTCACTGTGGATGGATTTAGATTTATTCATATTTATGCTCATAGATCCAATTTATTTCTTTTGACTGTGTCTCATTGTATAAATAAATGAGCTTGGCATTCCTGTTCCACTTAACATTATATTATTATTGTTCCCCAAGCTCTTGTGGTATTTCCTGCCTGTAAGACTCTTCCCCCAGGTCTTTCTTTTGGTTTAATTTTTATTGTGTAACAAATATAATAAGAAATTTCCCATTTTAACCATTTTTTAATGTACAATTCTGTGTATTAATTACATTCACAATGTTTTGCTATCATAACCACCATCCATTATCAAAACTTTTTCATCACCCCAAACAAACTTTGTACCCACTAAGTAATAACTCCCCACTCTCCCTTCCCCCCAGCCCCTGGTAACCTCCAATCTACTTTCTGTCTTTATGAATTTGCTTACCCTGGAATCATACATAAGTGGAATCATACAATATTTGTCCTTTTTTGTGCCTGGCTTTTTCACTCAACATAATGTTTTTAAGGTTCATCCATGTTGTAGCATACATCAGCAACTTCATTCCTTCTTCATGGCTGAATAATATATATATATAATATACACACACACACCACGTTCTGTTTATCTGCTCATTTTGTTGATGGACACTTTTTGGCTTCTACCTTTTGGCTATTGTATATAATGCTGCTATGAATATTAGCATACAGGATCTGTTCACGTCTCTGTTACCAATTTTTCTGGGTATATACCTACATATACCCAGAAATGTTGGATCATATGCTAATTCTATGTCTAGCTTTTTGAGGACCACTAGTTCTCTGTGGCTGGTCTGTTCTCCTCCCCTAAGTCAACACAAAGAAGCACCCCAGACTACCCTATCTGAAGTATCCTTCATCCTCACCCCCAGTGAACAAAAGGTTACTCTCTTTTATATCATCCTGTTAGTCTCTTTTATTCCATTTGCTTTTCATTTTGTCTATTTGCTTATTGTATGGCTCCTCCAGTAGACTGGGAGCCCGGTGAGGTCATGGACCTTGTCTTTCTTGTTCACTTTTGTATCTCTAACACCTAACAAAGTGCATGTCACATTAAATGGGCTCAACTAATATTTAGAGAAAGAATGAATAACTGGATAGATGGATGGATGATAGGTGGAAGGAAGAATGGATAGACGGTTAAAGGCAGTCTACGTGGTCATTTCTGGTTCTAATTCTGTGAGACCCTGTTTCTACTATCAACAAAAAGCAGAGAAGGACTTAAATTCCACATCTCATCCCTCAGCCACACTTGGACCAATCTACTCTCAAAGACCAAGTCTACTATAAAAATAATAAATTTTCTAAACTTAAGGATTGCAGAGTTCAAAGCTGCGGTTCAGTTCCCTAAACTCCTCTTTCCAAATTATCGACTCAAACAGAAATTTAAATTCTGGCCATTTAGCTAGATTACTAGAACATATCCCTTCCTGAGGAAAGAAGTATTCAGTGAGAGCAAAAATAATCCATAGTGAATTTCATGAATTATTTATGATGATACAACACATAAATGGTTGTTCTGAATATCTAAATAGAGAATTTCTAATATTTTGGTAAGATTTGAAAATATTTGTATGCTATGTGATTCTCTAAATACCTCTTAAATTTTACAGGATGTAAATATTTCAATATTTCAATGAAATATTTCAATGAAAAATTAGAAATTTTAGATGCAATTTTAGCTTTATATAATATCTATTATTAAGAACACACATATATATATATAAAAACATAGAAGCTTGTGAAATGGTCTAAACATCAACCAAATAGGCTTGTAAAAATGGCTTAGAATAATTTAAAATACAATTTTCTGAAATTAAAGTGATTATTTTTATTCTTTAGATATCATCTATATTAAACAAATATTTGAGGATCCTTGAAAAGTATAAGTTTTTATTTTGCAGATGTCATAATCTATAAATTATTAGTAAAATACATAATAACAATAGCTACCATTAATTTACAAAGCACAATACTAAACACTCCTATGTATATCTCATTTAGGCACCACAACAACCCTGTAAGGCAAATATTATCTTTCCCATTTTACATGCAAGGAAATGAGGTTTAGAGAGGTTATTTAAGTAATCCAAGTAAGTGGTAAAACTAAGACGTAACTCTAAGACAGCATTCTTAACCACTACATAGTATTGGAAATGAGGTACGGTATAAATAAGAAAATAAAAATCAAACATGATTCCACAACTCAAAGATCATAGTTGTTAAAATTCTAATTTATTTCTCTTCAGTTTTAAAACTTGGAATCATGTTGTATATATTCTGCATTCATCTTCACTTAATCTTATATAACAAATATTTTCTGTGTCATTAAATATTTTTCTAAAACATGACTTTTGGTGGTTGAATATTCCTTGGAGTTAACATGTGATGCTGTAACTATATCCCTTCCCAAAACCATGCACTCTCCACAATTCCTAATCCCTCAATCATCCATTAATTAACTCAACTATGCCAGTTTTAAGTCATTCTATCCTTTAAATCATATATTTTTAATTAAGAAAATAAAAAATTTAAAAGCCCTTAAGATATCTAAAAGTATTAATTGATAAAAAAGGAAATGATTGTGCTGATCCTTTAAAAAAGCTGTATAAACTTCTTAAATATGAAAAATTTTGAAAATAGTTTTCAATAGAATATAATGAATATGTTGGTTACAATTCTAAAGATCTTCCCAAGAATAGGCCTCATAAAGGTAAGGCTAGTACCATAGAAATATTTTTTGTTGATGATTCTATATGACTGAAAAAGCAATGCTAGCATAATATCAAAAGCAACAAAGTAAGGAAATATATGCCCTAAAAGGATAGGTTGGCCTTGTGCATTATAGAAGGTCATCGCCCTGATAGATAGGGCTGTCTCCATGTTCTGAGATCATCTGCACACAGGCTCCTAGTCGCTGTAAATTTGATACTAGCTGATCATGCTCCAAGCCCAGAACTACAAGGCCAGTCAGCAAAACTATAAGGTACTGATATCATGATCATGGTAAGAAGAAAGAGCACTGACAAACATATGCTAATGAAACATTTCAGTGATGTATTAAATAACACTACTAAAGTGAGATGCTTTCAATTGGCTTCACTTGAAATTCCCCAGATTAAAAAGAAAATATCCATCTATTTGTTCTTCAGTTCAATGATTTTGGAAAGCTATCAATGAGCCCGTACATAATAATTTCTAAGGGATAAATTCATTGCCAACAATTACTAGTCATTGTTGTATCATTGTTACTATTAGTCAGTACTACCTATCATCATTGATCCCTCAGTTTTTAAAGCTTTTTATGCTGAAGACTACATTCATGATTATTATAAAGATTATTTGGATTCAATTATTATCTGACCTTACAAATGAGTTCTTTATAGACTGCTAAATGTGCAAAGCTATTAGCCTATTTTCTTAATTTTTCATTAAAACAGAATTTTTTGGTACTTAATGTATGAAATTATTCTTACTGTCATTTTTGAGCTCTGTACAAGAGAGCTTAAAAGAGATTAAATACCATTTTTAGAAAAAAATATATAAATTTTTTTAATATTATTTACCTGTTATGCCAATTTTTAAAACTGGTATTAAGTATATGTTTTGTTTCTGGGATCTAATTTCCATTACAAGTGAAGCCTGGAAGATCTGCTTAACTTATTCAGTAAAATAACATGCTGTAGAGCATGTTGATCAAATGACATATAACTGCTTCTGTAGGAATCAGAAATTCAGCCAAAAAGCTAACTTTCCTTTCATTGGTGATTCACTACCATGTACCCTTTTGATTGGTGGTATTTCTATGCCAGTAACAGTGGAAACACTCTCATCCTGACTTACAAATCAGATTTGGCTTTTTAAAATGTAATTTGCAGGTACACAACTGAAGACTTCAGTTATTAAAATAAAGAATCACTATATTAGTAAGATTTTATAACTACAAAACAAATTCCTCTCATTTTACCCAAAATGTTGCCTGACTCCTCATTTACCCCATATTTTCCTTATATTCAAAGTATTCTTGGTTAATCTATATTTCTTCAAACAAAAAATCATCAGGGTCCAGATGCCCTTCAGTATTAAGACTGCATTTCTTCTTAGCATGGAGTAAAATTTTCTAGACCATGTAGTGGGCAATAAGTTTTCATTTGGTTAAACTAACCTAATTTTGTTACTCACCTGTATTGTGTAAACCTGAGAAGAACAGGGACCGGGGAAAGCTTTACTTCATAAAAATAATACCTCATTATGGATCAAAATTCTGGCTTTTCTTTTGAGTGATCAACAGCACTAAAAACACCTCATCCTCATGTAGGAGACTCCTGGTTTCTGGGTGGATGAGGTCACTTCAATGGCAAAATCTGAATTGGTGAAGGGAAACTCTGACCAAATGTAAGCACCTTTTAAATTGTTTACAGAGAACTCAGAGTAATTAACTGAAGGAAGAAGTTCTGGCAATACAGCCTTTGGAAATGACCATGACTAATAATTTCTATGCCAGAATCTTTATTTCTTACTTAAAAAAAAAAAAAAAAAAAAAAAAAAAGCACTTTTTGGAAAGTGTTAAGTTTAAGATTGTTGTATTTATGGTTTGTGAGAAATTGTCCTATTATACTTGTTTTTTTCTGCTCTTCCTGAATTAGTTCTACAGCGGTGCCTTGGGAATCTTATAAGTCCTCTCTTATCTGAAATGAGCTGGACATGAGTGGAGTTTTTATGAATTATAACTCAAGACAATGTCAAAATTTTGTTTCAAAAATACTCCTTTACTGCACAGGTTGAAAATGCACACTTGTTACACAGTTGGGTGTTTTCTTTACTACCGACCTTCATCCAGATGCTCACTAAACAGGGAAATCCAACTCATTTCCCAATTCAATTTATCCCTGTCAATTCAATAAAACAAACGAAATGTCAAGGAGTCTCAAGACAGAAGTATTGAGTAATATAAAGGTAATTTAAATTGTACATCTGAAGCATGCTAGAAAAGCATAATGCTTTTCTGGATGACAAAAAGTACTTGGAACCATTCAACTGATTAATCTTGTCAAGCTTTAGTTTGTTTCTAGAAACTTCTTTTCTTAGTGTCTATTCCATATTACAAACACTGAAGGGCCAGAAGTTATACATGTACTTTCTATTTCTATTTCTTATTGTTTGAAATGAGGTTTACTTTATAGTGAAAACACATTTGTTCTTGAAGCCCATGCTTGGGAAGTTAAACCTGTCTATAAGGGCTTGGCTTTTAGGACAAGCCACATCAGAGAGCCAGTTACAAACTAGTGCCATGAGGACCAGAACAGCACATGAAAATAATACCTCATTATGGATTAAAATTCTGGCTTTTCTTTTGGAGTGATCAATAGCATGAAAAGACACTGCATCCTCACGTAGGAGACTTCTGGTTTCTGTCTCCAGTGTCTGAGGACCAGAACTAGAGCCACTGGAGTCTGAACCACAGGAGGCCGTGCCACTTCTGCCCCTGACTCTTCCTTTCTGAAGAAAATGGCGATGGCTATGGATGTGGGGGAGGCTCTGCTTCATGTTATGTTGCCCAACACTACAGAAATTCAATACTGTCAAACTTGATTGAGGCCAGTCTTACTGAGGAATTATACTCCATGAGTTTTGGGTTGTTTTATTAATAGTTGTATCATCTGGGCCAAGGATAGTGCCTTGAACATAATAAATATTTGTTGAATGAATCTTTCCAAAACCTGAGGTCCCAGTGCGAAAGCTGACTCTCCCTTACCTGCATAAGCAGATAAGATCCACTATTGAATGAGTGCTTATTGTTAATGACTTTAATCTTTAAAACAGTCCTTGATAGAGGAGGGTGGGGGACTCATCCTAATCTAAAAAAGAAATTACAATAAGAACAATGACACTTTTTTTTTTAATCAGAGAAGGCTAGGAAATTTGCCCAGGCTTTACCTAGTAAGTGGCACAGTCGAAATGCTAAGTGCTAAAGGGACTGTAGGAAAACACTAAGGTCCTGCTCTCAGTTTTGTTTTCTCCACCATCTATTTTCTCACCTGCAAACTGAGGGTAATAATTCAGGATCTAGGAAGGCGCATACCCAAAGCCAACTGAACCAGTCAAGGTCTGCACAAATAAAGGACTCATCAATGATTAGCAGCAAAAATATTTACAGAAGGCTTCCTGTGCAAGATGCATAAAAAATACGCATGTTTAAAAATTACAAGTTTGGTTCTACTCCCATCTTTTTGCAGAGGAGAATCCTTAAAATTTAATTGTTGAATACATAATCCATTCACTTGACTCAAATTTGACCAAGGATAAAATGATGCACCAGCATCCTCCAGCCACCCAGTTCTTCCCACAGAAAACATATCCTTCTAGAGATTTTATGAATATGTTAATGTATTGCTGTCTTCTCTTTGTTAATATCTTGCATTGATATTCACAACAGAGTTTAGTTCCTGGCTTCCTATTTCTGCAATCTTTGTCATTTATTGGTATTTAAGAGATGCCCTCACCATGAGATATCATCTCATACCTACCAGAATGGCCATTATCCAAAAAACAGAAAATTACAAGTGCTGGAGAGGATGTGGAGAAAGAGGCAAACTTATTCACTGTTGGTGGGAATGTAGAATGGTGCAGCCACTCTGGAAAGCAGTGTGACAGTTCCTCAGGAAGCTAAATATAGATTTGCCATATGATGCAGCTATTCCATTACTAGGTATATACTCAGAGGAACTAAAAGTTAAGACACGAATGGACATTTGTAAACCTATGCTTATAGCGGCATTATTCATGATTGCCAAGAGATGAAAACAGTCCAAATGTCCATCAACAGAAGAGTGGATAAACAAACTGTGGTATACACACACGATGGGATATTATGCAGCTGTAAGACAGAACAGAGACACGAAACATATAATAACATGCATGAACCTTGCGGATGTTATGTTGAGCAAAGTTAGCCAGAAACAAAAGGACAAATACTGTATGGTCTCACTAATATGAACTAACATTAATGAGCAAACTTTGAGAGCTAAAAGCTGAGAACACAGGCTACCAGGAGATAGAAAGAGGGTAGAAATCCGGCATTTGATGCTGAAGGACTAAGGATTGATTATATAAATCCAGAAATGGATAGCATAATACTGTGTGATGGTAGCACAATATTGTAAGTACACTGAACAAAGTTGTCTGTGAGTAAAGCTGAAAGAGGAGGGCTAGGGACATGTATGACACCAGGGGTAAAGATAGATGTTAAAGACTGGGACTGTATAACTTAGCAAAAAACTAGAGTGGTCAATTATGGTGACTAAATGTATAAACATAAAAATGTTTTTACATGTGGGAGAACAAACGAAAGTCAACCATGCAAGGTGTTGAAAAAGGGATGATATTGGGGAAAAAATCAAAGCAACAGTAACATTGTAATATATTTCCATTAAATGTAACAAAAGCAATATACCAAAGCTAAATGTCTATGAGGGGGATATATGGGAGGGGTATGGGATTCTTGGTAGTGGTGTTATTGTCTGACTTTACTATTGTATTGTATTGTATGGTATTTTATTTTTCTTATTATCTTTATTATCAAAATTTTTTTTCATAGTAATCAATATGTTCAAGTGCTGACTGTGGTGATGAATGCACAACTATATGATGATACCGTGAATAGTGTACACTGTGGATAACTGTATGGTATGTGAATATATCTCTATAAAATTGTAGGAAAAAATATAAATAGGGATTAAAAGTGCAGGAGAAAACATGAAGAGAGGGATGTACCTATTTATAGTTGGTGGGGTGTAGAATAGTGTAGCCTATCTGGAGGACAGTGTGGTGGTTCCACAAGCAACTAAGTATGTGGGTGCCATAAGGTCCTGCAACCCCATTATGGGGTATATACTTGACGTGAGAGCAGGGACATGAATGGACATTTGCACACTGGTGTTTATGGAGGCAGTATTCGTGATTTGCAAGGGGTGAAGGTGGCCTAAGGGTATATTGGCTGAGGAACAGAATGGTGAACTGTGGTGTATGCATACAATGGAATATTGAGCAACTGCAAGGAGTGAAGCTGTGAGACAAGTAACAAGGTGAATGGATCCTGTAGACAGCATTTTGAATGAAATATGCCAGAAACAAAAAGACAAACATAATGCCTCACCAATATGGACTAACAACAATGTGTAAACTCAGAATTCAATCTTAGAGCACAGGTTATCAGGGGAATGCTTATTGCAATGGTCCCTAGATTGTAGGCTCTTACAGCAGTCACATCTATTCCTGAATTATAATGGCTATCTACAGATTCCAAGATGCTGATCCCTTTGTGTATAACCCGGTCACTCTCTGGAACTCTGGGTATCTGTGTGACACCTGATACTCAGAGCTAGAGCTTGGCAGATATGAATGTCAGTGTTAGTGCATACAGCAACTGTTTAAAAAGCTGAAAAAGAGTCTAGACTTCAATTAGAGATATGAATGAAGTGGATCTGTTTAGGACTAGGACAAATCTGGCCAAAGGGTAAAGAAAAATACTGGCTATGTTTTAAAACATCAACTTCCGTGTGAGACCAAGGGAAGAGATGTTTATTTGTTGCAGGATCTATACTGTCTGTATATAATTTAATTTTCTGTAAATAATTTAACTTGTACAATCAGTTTATTCAAACACCATAATTACATGGAACTTTGAATAGGAAGTGAGATCTGGTAGGTTTATACAGGTTAGTGTGAAATAGCAATACATCCCACAGTAATCTGGGCAGAGAATAAAAATGTATTTGCAGGGCCCTCCTGAGGAACTGGGGAAAAATGTGGAAATGTTGGAATTCCCTACCAGGGTTATTACTGATATTCTCACAACATTGAGGACTACCAATTTAGTATGCCGAGCCCTCAATCTAGGGGCTTGCCCTTATGAAGCTTGTTATTGCAAAGGAGAGGGTAAGCTGTTCTGGTTTGCTAATGCTGCTGGAATGTGAAACACCAGAAATGGATTGGCATTTATAATGGGCAGTTTATTTGGTTACACAGTTACAGTCTTAATTTAATCAGGTACCTTCACAGGAGGTGGACAGTGGCATCTGGAAAAACTTTGTTAGCCTGGAAGGCACATGACCTGGTGTGTGCTCCAGAGTTCTGGTTTCAAAATGGCTTTTTCCTAGAACACTCCTCCCTAGCCTTCAGCTTCTCTACAAAATGTCACTCTCAGTTGCTCTTGGGGCGTTTGTCCTCTCTTAGCTTCTCTGGAGCCAAAGTCTGCTTTCAACAGCCATCTTCAAACTGTCTCTCATTTGCAGCTCCTCTCTTTTCAGCTCCTGTGCGTTCTTCAAAGTATCCCTCCTGGCTGTAGCAAGCTTGCTCCTTCTGTCTGAGCTTATATGTGCTCCAGTAAACTCATCAAGGCCCACGCTGAATGGGTGGGGCCACAGCTCCATGGAAACTATCCAATTAGAGTCATCACCCACAGTTGGGTGGGTTGCATCTCCACAGAAACACTCTAAGAATTATAATCTAATCAACACTGATACATCTGCCCACACAAGATTACATCAAAGATAATGGCATTTTGGGGGACATAATACATTCAAACCAGCACATAAACCTAGTCATAATTGTGCCTAAGAGTTTTTCCCCCAGAGTACCTCTTTGTTGCTCAGATGTGGCCCTCTCTCTCTAGCTGAGCCAACTCGGCAGGGGAACTCACTGCCCTCCCCACTATGTGGGACCTGACTTCCAGGGCTGTAACTCTCCCTGGCAATGCAGGATATGACACCTGGTGATGAACCTGGACCTGGCATCATTGAATTGAGAACATCTTCTTGACCAAAAAGGGGAAGCGAAATGAAACAAAATAAATATATTAGGGATATGGGAGCTATAAAAAGATACAAAATAAATTCTAAAAATGAAGGATACAATGTCTGTCCCAAAAAATGCATTCAATGAGATTAGCAGAAAATTAGACACCGTTGAAGATTAATGAAATTGAAGACATAATAATAGAAATTATAATGAAACACAAAAGGAAGAAGACTGTGAAAGAGCAGGATTCTAACCATTCCTAAGGGCCTTTGTGGCAGCCCTTTCCTCTCCAAATGCTGGGGTGAGTGCTCCAACATATCCACACTTTTGAGAGAACACCTTCTTGGCCCCACCCTCCTCAAACACTGGGGCAGCACCCGGATTCTCTTCCATCTCCAGGGCACACACTCAAACCCTTCAAAACAGTGGGGTGGTGGCCAGGCTCTCCCCAGTCCCCTAGGAATGTGTTCTACCCTCTTTGAGGCCTAAGGTGGCAACACCTTTCCTGAACATCGAGGTGGAAGGCCCACCCTCGACCTCCAGGGAAAACTTACCCTTTCCATGCATGTAAGCCACTCTGCTCTCCCAGCCTGAGATTCTTGACTCTAGACCTCAACCTCCATGGCTCTGTCTTTGAAGAAATTTTTCCTTCAATTTGTTCCTTGTCTGTCTCCTCCAGTCCTGACTGCCAGTGGCTTTGTCTGCTAAGAGCTCGCAAAAATTCTGTTGGCTTCACATGAAGCATGCAGGGGTCAAAGCCGTCAGACAACAGGATGTTCCACAAATCCTTTCTGCTTAACTCCTTCACCAATCTTGGCTTGTACTGTAACTGCGGCTGGGTTCTATGTTTGGTTACATTCTCACGTTGGGCTGTAGCTTATGGGGTTTCACCCCCTGGAAGCCCAGAGTTTTTCAGACCATCAATTTCTGGTTTCTTTGAAACCAAGAGTTCATTTCTCAGCTTAACTCTGTCCTCTCACATTTTACTATAAGCTGCAAATAAAAGCCAGGCTACTGCTTCTATATTTTGCTTAGAGATCTCATAGGCTAAATATTCCAGGTCATCGCTTTCAAATTCTGCCTTCCATCTGACACCAGGACCCAACTTTGCCAAATTCTCTGCCACTTTAAAACAAGGATCGCCTTCCTTCCAGTTTGCAATGATACTTTCATCATTTCTGCTCAAGCTCTCATCAGAAGTATCTTTAGAGTCCATATTTCCACAAACAGTCTCTTCAAAGCAGTTTAGGCCTTTTCTACCAAGCTCCTCACAATTCTTCCAGAATCTTCCCCTTATCCATTTAAAAAGCTGTCCCAACATGTTTGGTATTTGCAAACGCAGCAGCACGCCACTTCTCTGGTACCAAAATCTGTTATAGTTTGCCAGTGCTGCTGGGATGCAAAATACCAGAAATGGATTGGCTTATAAAAAGGGGGTTTATTTGGTTACAAAGTTATAGTCTTAAGGCCATAAAGTGTCCAAGGTAACACATTAGCAATCGGGTACCTTCACTGGAGGATGGCCTATGGCATCTGGAAACCCTCTGTTAGCTAAGAGGGCATGTGGCTGGACTCTGCTCCAAGTTTTGGTTTCAAAATGGCTTTCTCCCAGGACTTTCTTCTCTAGGCCACAGCTCCTCTTCAAACTGTCACTCTCAGTTGCTCTTGGGGATTTGTCCTCTCTTAGCTTCTCCAGAGCAGAAGTCTGCTTTCAACAGCCATCTTCAAACTGTCTCTCATCTGCAGCTCCTGTGCATTCTTCAAAGTGTCCCTCTTGGCTGTAGCAAGCTTGCTCCTTCTGTCTGAGTTTATATAGTGCTCCAGTAATTTAATTCAGACCCACTCTGAATGGGTGGGGCAACACCTCCATGGAAATTATCCAACTAAAGGTCTTGTCCACAGTTGATTGAATCACATCTCCATGGAAACACCCAAAGGATTCCAAAATCTAATCAACAATAATATGTCTGCCCGCACAAGACTGCATCAAAGATAATGGCATTTGGGGGACATAATACATCGAACTGGCACACATTGTATTATGCTTCCTACAGGGAACCATCAATTGCTTACTTAGGATGGAATGTATGGTGTGCAAACAAAACCGTCTTTAAAAAAAAACAGGTTGATGAAGAAACCTTGAGGGCATTATATTGAGCGAAATAAGTCAGGCACAAAACGGCAAATACTGCAGGGTCTCACTGATATGAACTAATTATAATATGTAAACTCATAGCCATGGCATATAGGTTACCAGGATATAGAATGAGGCTAAAGAATGGGGAGCGGTTCCTTATCATGAGCAGAATGTTTAACTAGGTTGAACTTAAGTGTTTGGAAATGGACAGAGCTAACAGTTAGCACATTATTGTGAGAATAACCAACAGTGCTGAATGGTGTGTCAATGTGGTGGAAAGGGGAGGCTTAGAGTCTCGTATGTCAACAGAAGGAAAGTTGGAGGTTAAAATAAGGAAATGTATAAAACAAGGAATCTTATGGTGGACAATGTCTGTGATTAACTGTACAAATATTAGAAATCTCTTTCATGAACTAGAACAAATGTATGACACTATAACTAGAAGTTAATAATAGAGGGGTATATAGGGAAAAATATACCTATTGCAAATTGTGTACTACAGTTAGTAGTATTTTAACATTCTTTCTTCAACAGTAACAATTGTACTATACAAATACTACGAGTCAATAATGAGGGAGCAGTTAGGGGTATGGGAGGATTTGAGTTTTCTTTTTTCTTTTCATTTCTTTTCTGGGGTAATGAAAATGTACTGAAAATTGGAAAAAAAATTAATTGTGGTGATGAATACACATCTATACAATGGTACCATGAACAACTGATTGTACACTTTGGATGACTGTATGGTATGTGAACAATCTGAATAAAATTGAATTAAAAAAAGATACTTAGTATTTAAAGTAAAAAAAAAAAATTGCAATGTACCAAGGCTTTATAAAATATATGGAAGTAAAATGTATGAGAACAATAGTTCAAAGACTGTCAGAGGGAAAATTGAAGAATAATGTAACATGTTAATGTTCTATTCTTATATTCATATTAATGTAAATATAAGGTGAATATAAATATATATACATGTATATTCTCTTAGTGTATATGTGAAATGGCATAACCTGACTTGATGGTAGACTCTGACATATTAAAGATACATACTATGAATTTTCCCTGTCCAACTGAGTAACAAATAACCATGTGTGGCATGTTAAATTTGGAAGTAAATCACTTAAAATGAAACAAACATAAAATTCAATTCCTCAATTGCACTAGCCACATTTCAAGTGGTCAGTAACCACATGCGGTTAGTGGATAACAGTGGATTGGACAGCACAGAGTAGAACATTGTCATCACTGAAGGAAATTCTATTAAAAGAGTGACTAAAATTCTTAAAGCACACAATAGGGGAAAAAACAGGACTGTAACTTATAATTTTTTTTTAAAAAAGGTGATAATGGAATAAAGAAACTTCAATTAATTTCAAAGGCAGAAAAAGATGGAAAAAGGTACAAAGTAATTACAGAAATAATAGAAAATAAATAGCAAGAACATTAAATATAATATTAAATGGTAGGAGCATATTGTAAGGAACGAAGTTATTTCAGGATATTTGTTTTTCCCATTGCTTTGTTTTGTTTGGTTGCGTTTTTTTTAATTTGATAAACAAAGTAATTTTAAAATAAAAAAAAAATTTTTAATGTAAATTTTTTAAAATCCTGATAAAAAGCCAGAGATTCTCAGGTTGAATTAAAAAAAAAAAAAAAAGACATAACAATTTGCTAATTATAAGAAATTTATTTTTAAATGAAGACACATAGGTTAAAGCAAAAGTAAAAAGATTCATCATGCTAAAACTAATAAATAAACAAAAAGCTGTAGTAGCAATATTAATATCAGAAAAAATAGATTTCAGAGCAAACAATATTATGAGAAATAAACAGTGTCACTTCAAAATGATAATGGAGTCAATTCATCAAGAAGACATAACAATACTAAATGCTTATAAATATAATAACAGCTTCAAAATGAAGTAAAATCTTACAGAACTGAAAGGGGAAATAGACAAATACACAAATTTTGTAGGAAATTTCAAAAACCCTTCTCTCAAAAATGAATAGAATAAACAGACATAAAATCAGTAAAGATGGAAGACTTGAATAAGACTCTCAACAACACAATTGCACTTCTTCCAAAAACAACAGAATATATATTCTTTCCAAGTTCACACAGAACATTTACCAAGAGAGACCATATTCTGGGCTATAAAACAAATCTCAATAAATTTAAAAGTCTTCAGAAAATATGATTCCTGTTCTCTGTCCACAATAGAATTAAAGTAGGTTTTGATAATAGGAAGTTATCTGGAAAACCCCCAAATATTTGGGAACTAAATAACATATTTCTAAATAACCAATGGGTCAAAAGAAGAAATCAAGGGGAAATTAAAAAGTATTTTAAACTGAATAAAAATGAAAATTTAAAATATCAAAAGTTGTGGGATTCAGCTAAAGCATTATACTTAGAGGGAAATTGGAAATATAACATTACATGCCTATTAGACAAGAAGAAAGGTCTCCAATCAATGAACTAAGCTTCCACCTTAAGAAACTAGGAAAAGCAGAGCAAATTAAAAATAAACTAAGCCCAAAAAAGTAAATAATTAGTAAAGGGTAGAAATCAATGCAATACAAAAGAGGACAACAATAGAAAAATCAATGAAACAACAAGATGGCTCTGAAAAAAATCAATAAAATAGATAAATAACTAGCCAGACTAATTAGAATAAATAAGAGTGAAGACATGGACTATCAATATCAGGAATGATAGAGAATGCATCACTACATATAATAAACATAAAAAGGATTAAAGAGAATATTATGGCCCCATCCTGATCAAGTTGGTAGAGGGAGACTCTTAGGGCTCCATTCCCACACAGAGGTTTGAACAAATAAGATTTGGCAGAAACATCATTCTCAGAGCTCCAGAAAACAGTTAAAGGACCGCAGTAAGGGAGTACATGCCAAATCAAGAAAAAGGCTATGTAAAAGCCATAGAATCTTGTGGAGCCCTGGCTCCTGCCCTATCCCTCACCAGCTCAGCGCAGTCAGTCTGCACTCGCATTGCAGATTCCTGATCCTAGTACCAGAAGAAGCAGAGTAATCCTAGTGCACATACTGGGAGCACATACTGTCTCAATCTATCTAGTGGTGGCCTGAGGGATTCACCATCCCAAAACTTGCACTGCATGTAGAAGGCAGTTCACAGAGCTCTCCTACAGAGCACTGTGAAAGAGTAGTCAAGTCGTGCTGCCTGGGGCAAGAGATGGCTGGCTATAGGACATAAAGTGCAGCTCCTGGACCCATGAGGAAACTTTCCTAAGGAAGAGGGAACATTTGTATTCATGTAAAAGGGGAATTACTAGGGCCACACAAGCATGCCCTGGATAACACACATGAGCAGAAAGGATAAGGGAGACCCCTACCTTTTGGTCTGGGAGTAATTCCCAAACTCATTTATGAATAAGCCCTGAAGGAAGAGCACTGTATAAGTCAATCTGCAAAGACTAGGTCAAGTACTTTCTTGTTTACTTTCTTATTTTTTTGTTAATTCCTGGCATTCAAGGAAAGCTCTGTCATATACTTGCTGGCTTGCTGTATACCAGCTGAACCAACAGATGCCTCAGAATCTAAATACCAGCAATAACACATTAAAATATCAAAATGCCCAGGGTTCAGCAAAAGATTATAAATATACAAAGAAACAGTAAGTAATGGTCCAGGCAAATGAGAAGATTAAAGCATTAGAAACTATCAGTGAGGAGGATCAGACCTGGGACATTCCAGAAAAAGACATTTTTTTTTAATGGTTTTAAATATGCTCAAAGAGCTAAGGACAATGTGGACAAAGAACAAAGGAAATCAGTAAAATGATAGATGAAGACAAAGAGAATATCATTGGAGAGATGAAAATTATGAAAAGAACAAAACAGAGCTGAAGACCACAGTAACAGAAATTAATAATTCCCTAGAGGGGTTTAACAGTAGATTGCAGCTGGCGGAAGAATCAGTGAACTTACAGATAGGACAGTTGAAATCATCCCATCTGAGGAGAAGAAAGAATAAGAAAAGTGAATAGAGTCTGAGGAATTTCTGGAACATAATCAAGCATACCATTATACACATTGTGGGAGTCCCAGAAGTTGAAGAAAGAAAGGGGCAGAGAGAATATTCAAAGAAATAATGCCTGAAAATTTCCAAAATTTAATGAAAGAAATGAATATATATGCAAGATGCAGAACAAATTCCAAACAGGATAAACGCAAATAGACCTACACTGTGGCATATTATAATCAAGCTGCTAAAAGATAAAGGTAAGGAGAGAATTCTGAAAGCTGCGAGATGGAAGCAATATGTCCCATACAAGGAAGCCTTCAATTTCTTATCAGAAAACATGGAGGCAATGAGGCAGTGGGAAGACATATTTAAAGCGCTGAAAGCAAAAATTTGCCATCCAAAATTCTATATCCACAAAATGAAGGGGGAATTAAGACATACCCAGATAAACAAAAGCTGAGGGAGTTCATCCCACTTGACTAGACCTACAGGAGGTGTTAAAGAAATTTCTGCAGGTTGAAAAGAATGGACAATAGGCAATATATTGAAACTGCATGAAGAAATAAACATCTCCAGTGAGGGTAATGACATGGGTAAATAAAGTGTCAGTACTATTGTGCTTTTGGCTTTTCAATCCACTTTTTACTTCCTACAGGATCAAAAAGTCATGAAATTTAATGATAAATCAATGGTTTGGTACTCATAATATATAAACATCCTATTTGTGAGGAAGGGTCAAAGAAAGAACAATTGTGGTAAAATGTTAAAATTAGTGGATCTGGGTATCTGGGGAGTAGGGGTGTCTGGGGGAATGTTGGAGTTCTCTGTATGGGGTTTGTATTGTATTACTTTTGAAATATTCTGTAAGTTTGAAAGTTAAAAAATATTATGAAAACCCTTGTCAAGAAATTTAACAACTGAGAAAAAAGGGACAAATTCCTAGAAAGACAGAAGCTAACAAAGCTCACTCATGAAGAAACAGTTAAGTTTGAATAGCCTTATATCTATTTAAAGATAAAATCTGTAATTACAAATGTTCTCACAATCAAAGCTCTATACCCTGATGACTTCACTGGGAATTCTACCAAACATTTAAGACACATTACCAAGTCTGCACCAAATCTTCCAGAAAAATCAAAGAAGAGGAAACATTTTCCAACTCATTCTATGAGGTCAGTCTTAACCTCATACCAAATGAGACAAAGGCATTCAAAGAAAAGGTAACTACTGATAATGTCCCTCATGAATATAGATACAAAAACCCTTAACAATATTTTAGAAAAGCAAATCTAACAGTATAAAACACTATAACACATCATGACTTGGTGGGGGGTTCATCCCAGGATGTAAGTTTTGTTTATTAAAAAAAAAATCAATAACTCACCATATGAAAACACTAAAAAAGAAAAACCTCTTGCTTCCTTCTGCTCGCTCTGTGTTTAATTTTCTTCTTTTCTTTAGTTTCTTAGGGTTGAAGTTTATGTTATTGATTAGAGATCTTTCTCCTTTTTTAATCAAGACATTTTCCTCAAAGCACAGCTTTAGCTGCATCTTATAAGTTTTAGAATGTTGTGTTTTTATTTTCATTCAACTCAAAGTATTTCCTAATTTCATAATGCTTTTCTTCTGACCCATTGGTCATTTAATTTCCATGCTATTTTCCTGGGAGTGTGCACAGCCTTATCCCATATGTGTGAAGATTCCCAGGAATATGTTGGGGCTTTTCAAAGTTCCCTAAAGATTTCTCATTCTCTAGATTTTCCTTTTAAGATTTTGGCTTGCCTCTTGTTTTTCTAACTGTTATCACCACTTCAGGCAGTTGAAATGTTAAACAATTGCCACTGATTATTTTTGACAAAAGTCCTGAGGTTAGAATTTTCCTCATTGAGTGAGCTCTGTGTTAGGCCAAATAAAGAAAAACCCTGTGAATGGGGCTTTTCCAGAGAGCTTTTAAACAAGCCAAATAATGATCAATTGTGACCACATTCTGGATGGGTAGCACTTCTGAGTGAGCTCCAGACCTGTTTTTCCCCCTCCAGTGGCTGCTTAGGCTACACAGATAACATTGTTTTGAGGCTGCCGATCTTCAAGACTACTTTGGAGCTAGGAAGAGGGGAATGAGAATAGAGCAAATTAGTATACCACAAAGTTTACCATCCTTAATGAGATCCAGTCATTTTTCTTGAATAAAGTTTTCTCAGATAGTTGCAAGCTTTTGGTTAATTTTCAGATTTCTGAAAAAGCCAATTCTGACAATTTTTGCTAGGGCTTTTATTGCTTTTACACAGGAATAGGTTTTTGGAGTTCCTTACACCACCAGGCTGGAAGTGCTGCTCCAGGTTCTTGGATTTTAACTATCCCCCAGATTTGCAAAATACGTTTCTGTTTCTGTGCCTCATTCCTATTGCTAGTTTTGGATTATTTCCATGAAAATAAAGAAAACTTCTGACTTTAACTTGCCATTTACAAACCAAAGGCTCTAACTGTTTTTATACTTTAGAATACATGGGGAAAAGGAAATCATCTGAAAAGTGTATTGAAAATTCAAAGCATTCAGCAGTGAAGAACTGCACTGTACTGAAAGAGCAACTCCTGATAAACTCCTGTGAAACTCAACAGATTAATGTTGCTACTCTGAAGGATTCTGCCTGTATTCTGCTTTCCCTTTTTAAATCATCCCTTTTTTTTTGTTGCAACACATATAAGAGATCTGTTCTAGTTTGCTAATGCTGCAGAATGCAAAACACCAGAGATGGATAGGCTTTTATAAAACGGGGGTTTATTTCACTACACAGTTACAGTCTTAAGGCCACAAAGTGTCCAAGGCAACACATCAGCAACCGGGCACCTTCACCGGAGGATGGCCAATGGCGTCCGGAAAACCTCTGTTAGCTGGGAAGGCAGCCGGTGTCTGCTCCAAAGCTCTGGCCTCAAAACGGCTTTCTCCCAGGACGTTCCTCTCTAGCGAGCTTGCTCCTCTTCAAAACATCACTCCCAGCTGCACTCAGTTCCCTCTCTTTGAGTCAGCTCATTTATATAGCTGCACTGGTCAAGGCCCACCCCGAATGGGCGGGGCCATGCCTCCATGGGAACATCTCATCAGAATCATCTCCCACAGCTGGGTGGGGCACATTCCAAGCAAATCCAACCAGCACCAAAAACTTCTGCCCCACAAGACTACAAAGATAATGGCATTTGGGGGACACAATACATTCAAACCAGCACAAGATCCCAGTGGACCCTTATAAGCATATAATACACAGATTACTTTAGCCTGAAATCTGATGTGTTAATATACAGAATCATCTCACACTCCACTAAATTATTCCCTGTTCTAGTTTGCTAATGCTGCAGAATGCAAAACACCAGAGATGGATAGGCTTTATAAAACGGGGGTTTATTTCACTACACAGTTACAGTCTTAAGGCCACAAAGTGTCCAAGGTAACACCTCAGCAATCGGGTACCTTCACCAGAGGATGGCCAATGGCGTCCGGAAAACCTCTGTTAGCTGGGAAGGCAGCTGGCGTCTGCTCCAAAGCTCCAGCCTCAAAACAGCTTTCTCCCAGGACGTTCCTCTCTAGCAAGCTTGCTCCTCTTCAAAACATCACTCCCAGCTGCACTCACTGAGTTCCCTCTCTCTGAGTCAGCTCATTTATATGGCTCCACTGATCAAGGCCCACCCTGAATGGATGGGGCCATGCCTCCATGGGAACATCTCATCAGAATCATCTCCCACAGCTGGGTGGGGCACACTCCAAGCAAATCCAACCAACACCAAAACGTCTGTCCCACAACACCACAAAGATAATGGCATTTGGGGGACACAATACATTCAAACCAGCACAGTCCCAATATTCATTTCGCAAAGGTGAAATATAGGAAGACTACCTGGAGAAAAAAAACAATGAAGGGATTACTTGGGAAATCTCTTCCAGATGATCCAAACTTAGAATTGCCTAATGTAGCCACTGTGTGCACAAATCTCTAATATTTAGATCTTTGGAAGAATATCTGAGCAACCACATTTTGAATTTTTTTTTCTCTTCACTAACTAAAACTTCCTGTCTATGTGTGTTCCAAACCATGATTAATTTTCTAAGAAAAGGAGGGCCCTCTGTTAAGAACCTAAAAGTTTTTGGTGTATCTTTAAAAAGTTCTCTCATTGACATTTTTTTTTTCATTTTTACTGAGATTGTTCAGATGCCATACAATTATCCAAAGATCCAAACCGTATAATCACTTGCCCCTGGGTACCCTTATACAGCTGTGCATCCATCACCACACTTAATTTTTGTTCAATTTTTAGAATCTTTTCATTACTCCAGGCAAGAAATAAAGTGAAAGATGAAAAAAGAAAAAAGAAAAGGAAACTCGAATCCTCCCCTATCCCTAACCAACCCCCCTCAATTGTTGACTCATAGTATTGGTATAGTACATTTGTTACTGTTTATGAAGAAATGTTGAAATACTACTAACTGTAGTATATAGTTTGCAATGGGTATATATTTCTTCCCTATATGCCCCTCTTTTATTAACTTCTAATTGTATCGTCATACATCTGTTCTGGATCATGGAAGCGATTTCTAGTATTTGTACAGTTGATCATGGACATTGCCCACCATAGGATTCAGTTTTATACATTCCCATCTTTTGACCTCCAACTTTCCTTCTGGTGACATATATGACTTTGAGCTTCCCCTGTCCACCTCATTCACACACCATTCGGCACTGCTAGTTATTCTCACATCTTGCTACTGACACCCCTGTTCATTTCCAAACATTTAAGTTCATCCTAGTTGAACATTCTGCTCATACTAAGCAACCACTCCCCATTCTTAAGCCTCGTCCTATATCTTGGTACCTTATACTTCATGTCTATGAGTTTACATATTATAATTAGTTCCTATCAGTGAGACCCTGCAATAATTGTCCTTATGTGTCTGGCTTATTTCACTCAGTATATTGCCTGCGAGGTTTTGTCATCAACCCATTTTTTTTTTTAATATGGTTTTGCTCACTCACCATACATTCCATCCTAAGTAAATAATCGATGGTTCTCTGTATGGTCATATATTTATGTGTTCACCACCTTCACCACTATCTATATAAGGGCATCTACATTTCTTCCACAAGGCAGGAGGGAGAGTCAAAGAAGGTAGAGAGGCAAAAGAGGAAAAAAAAAAAATGACAGCTAGCAAGCAGCAAAAGGAAAAATAACCTTAAATCAAAGTAGAGTAAAGAATCAGACAATACCACCAATGTCAAGTGTCTAACATGCCTCCCCTATCCCCCCCTCTTATCTGCATTTACCTTGGTATATCACCTTTGTTACATTAAAGGAAGCATAATACAATGATTCTATTAGTTACAGTCTCTAGTTTATGCTGATTGCATCCCTCCCCCAAAGCATCCCCATTTTGAACACCTTGCAAGGTTGACATTTGCTTGTTCTCCCTCGTAAAAGAACATATTTGTACACTTTATCACAATTGTTGAATACTCTAGATTTCAGCAAGTTACACAATCCCAGTCTTTATCTTTCCTCCTTTCTTGTGGTGTCTCACATGCTCCCCACCTTCCTCTCTCAACCGTATTCATAATTATCTTTGTTCAGTGTACTTACATTCTTGCGCTACCATCTCCCAAAATTGTGTTCCAAACCATGCACTCCTGTCTTCTATCACACCGTAGTGCTCCCTTTAGTATTTCCTGTAGGGCAGTGTCTTGTTCACAAAGTCTCTCATTGTCTGTCAGAAAATATTTTGAGCTCTCCCTCATATCTGAAGGACAGTTTTGCTGGATATAGGATTCTTGGTTGACGGTTTTTCTCTTTCAGTAACTTAAATATATCACACCACTTCCTTCTTGCCTCCATGGTTTCTGCTGAGAGATCCGCAGATTCCTTTTACTGGGCCATAACTTTGTTTCTCTTAGTGTAGGTTGTAATTTTCTGTTGTCTAGGCATGGTTTCCTTGGTTATCCAAATCAGGTTTTCCCAGACCAGAACAGGCTCAGGTCCCAGAGGGAAGAAATATTCAGTATCTGGTTTCCCTGAGGGTATGTCTTAGAAAATTGCTCCACCCTGTGATACCTCAGGTCACTGTGCTTTTCTGCCCAGCAGGTGATGCCTGTTAGCCTATAACTCTGGACTGGTGTGAGGGGATATGGCCATGTTCCCCCAGGCTCTGGGGTCTGGTTCTGAATGGAAAGGGCCCCATCCCTGGATACTGACTCAGCAACTCTCAAGAACAAGACTGGTCTAGGCCCAGATTTAATACAGGGAGTGCTCCAAATAGGACATTTTCTCCATCTCCTGACTATTCATAATCTGAATTTTGAAGACCCTGGTTCATGCCTAAAAGACCCACCTCAATCCAAATTGGTCTGAATTTTGAGTTGTTAAACCCGTCTTCAGTTCTCTTACCTCAGGGGAGTCACATGGAATCATATACTTATATGAAAACTTTTATTTCCATTGCTAATTAAGGAGAAGAAAAGATTGAGGGCCCAATGCCAACTCAGAAAGAAGATAAGGATGCTTTTTGTCAACTGATTTCCAAAAGGAAAGCAAGAAGTTATTGGCCTCAATCAACACTTTCGATGGAAAGGGAAACACAGCCAAGGGTAGACCTGTCATAAGTTAGCAGGTTGTATATTTGGCCCTGATGCCTACACAATAAAATGGTGGGAACAGACTTGAGTAACACATATTGAAATGGTCATTCAACTGGACCTAATTTTCATTAATAAATGTTCACAACTCATGCTGACATAAAGCAATGAATAAGATATCACTGGAATCTCTGTTAAATAATTCTCTTGACATGAAGACATTGAGCAAGTCTGCGGTACATTTTCTGTATTTATAACTGTTTAATGAGTAAAAATATCTGGTTTCCAGAAGATCCTGGGAACCATTCCAAACAGAACCAGATTCTCAAAAAAAGTGTCATAGTGTATCACATATTTACTACATTGAGACAGTTAAACTTTAGAAAATTAAGCAACACTAGTTGAAAAAACAAAATTTCTTAAATAATAGGGGCTGAATCATGGTGAAAAAGTTTATCCAAACATACCTACCCTAAAAGAATTATAGTCAATGCTTTCAATTTTAAGTTAAATTATAAAGGGCTAAGATAGTCTTTTAACTTTGTACAATTTTGTCTTATCTGTTCCCATCAGTCACATTAAATCCACATTAAACAAAACTAATTGCACACACACATCTTTGTGCTGTTCAACAGAAAGCATAGCAGTTGCTTATATAGATCCTCCTAGTTTGCTTCTGCCTGACTTGTCTGGGTACCAAAGTGCATCAGTTTTCTGCACATAAATTTTAAAAGAAGATACAAGCCAGCACTGTAATATAGCAATCAAATATCTTTATTTACCATAGACATTGGTCGAAGATATTTTATTTTTCTTAAGGACCCTGATTAATCCTCTTAGGAGCTATTATGTAACTTATATACCCCAACACTTGATAGTAGAAATAATATATATCTTCTTTGAATATATTAATCTTTTTCTTGGGCTCTCATGTTTTATGGACAGCTGCAGAGGAACAGTTAATAGTCATTGGTAAAATCTAATGAATATGTTTTTGTTCCTCATGATGTGCTACATTTAAAAAACAAACCCTCTGGGGCATTTTGTTATTTTAAAATTTCAGGAATTTAAAGCCATTGTTACAAAGGTTTACAACCATTCTATTGTTTCATAAACAGTTGCACAATGTGACAGTATCAAGATATCAGATCAGCTTGAAAACAAACATATTTTTCCTATACCATTTTTATAGCAGTACTTGGCAGTAATAGAAATAAAATACATTTGCAGTAGAAATTACAAGATATATGTGTAAAAGTCTGTATTAAGTTCTTAAAATTGTGTTTTTGGCGTTGAAGTTCTACATGTCACATATAGTATGGTTCATGCTAGAAAAGACCCAAAAGGAGTGTTTGTTTGTTTGTTTGTTAGGAAATAGGAATTTACTGAAATGTGGGACTGGGAACTTAACCTGCTTCCTTCTACCTACGAAGGCCAGGAGGCCCTCATGTTCCCCATATCCAGGTTGAGATGGAAACACTGAAAGGATCAGTCATCAGGCACTTAGTTATCCATACATGCCTTCCAAAAAACTAAAGCCCACTTAGATTTCTAAGTCAGAATTCAGGCCACAGCACCTCCTCAACAGTTACAGAAAAGTAGTCAGGTGTGTATCTCCTTTCCTCATAGTTCACAAATGAATATACAGCAGAGCCAAGAAAACATTTGTATTCCACATGTCTACACAGGCTCAAATCCAACCGCACCTAATATTCAACACCTCTTCACATTCCCCTGAGAAAATCTACTTGCACCAAACACATCTGTAAAAGAAGCAGATTTCAATAAAGATTTTGTAGTGGGGGATAAAAGAGGACTTTACATCCTCCTCCACCCACATGCCCTGTGGCCTACAATTTCATAAATACCCATCCAACTGGTATCTTCTTCCAAGTTCCTCTGGTCCCTCTAGCAACTGAGAGCTTTCCTTTTCCCTTCTCCTCCTATCATATGAAACCTGGGCTTTGTCACCACAATGCAGGAAATTAACCAAAACTTCCTTTTAGCCAAACTTGCTTTCCCTACAAAGGAAATCTCTTAAACACCTAAAAAAGGTTTTTGTTTTTTTTTTTAACATACTTTATTTATTTATTTATTTATTTATTTATTTATTTATTTTATATAATTGTTGCACTTAAAAATGGTCCTTTGCAAAGTCTGCAGTAGTTCATAGGGGTCATTAGTTTTATGGTATAGGGGACCCATTTTTCTGTCCTTCTATCTACCAGAACTCAAACAGTTACTCATAGAAAATCCTAAAAGCATCCTATTGGCAACTGGGATTACCGAACCCCTCAAAAATGAAAAAGTCATTCATTCACTTGGTTTGCATACTGACATAAATGAAATATATGTATTTAGCAAAGATGCATGAAGGGAAAGAGGATGTCTATTGTCACCCTGCTATGAACTCTTATGGGTTTGGGAATCCCTATTCCAGAAGTATCTGTCATGATTTCCTCAAAATGGGTCAACCAGAGAGAGGTATTCTTGGAGCAGAGACAAGTATGAGCACCTAGGATTCTGTTTAGTATATTTTTTGTATACAGGATCACCTAGAGCATAGTTAACCTCAAAGACACCTGGTTACTTGGAATGCCCAGCAAGTCATCCAATTCTAAGGACCAAATTGCAACCCCCAACTCATGCTGAAAGCTCTATAAAACTCTTAGGCCATAATTCAATGACTGATGTTGACAGCTACCTAATTCATTCAATAGTACTTATTTTATAAATATTCATGAAGCACCTACTGTGCTCCAGGCATTGTCCTAAATGATGGACCACGAAATAATCCCCACCTGCCCTGGTTATTTCCTTTTTGCACTTCCAAATTCATCTCTACCCCTCCCCACCCTTCCTTGAGCCATGTAAAGCTGACCTCTAAGGACCACATTAACAGGGCTACATGTTGGGTTTGCCCAGTTGAAGGTACTACTAGGGATGAAGGGAAAGAGCAGAATATGTTTTCTCCCTGATCCTTCTCTCACAAGCTTCAGTTTGGCTGGGTCTCAATCCCTCTTCCCAGAGACACAGCTCCTGTTGTGCCAGCTCTCACCTAGTTCTGGTAGCCTTTTCTCATCCTCTTAGGCCTGGGGTAATAATTGTTTCCCCTCTCTTGATAATACCTACCATGCTCCACCAGCTTTTGTTAGTTCTCATAACCCTACCCACATCTCTGTAAATAGTTCCTTCTTGAAACTCTCTTAAAATACCCCTTCTGAGCATGCCATATTTTTTCCTACTGAGGTCCTGTCTTATATACCACCCTTGAGAAATAATTAGTCTTGTAGAGAGCCAGATGTAGAAGTAAACAAAATCTTTTATGTATAGTGCCATAATCAAGATAAGTAAAAAGTACAATGGATGCCCAAGTGGATATTCCTAATTGTCTACTCAAAATTCATTTCCCTTTTCTTCCTTACTGACAAAACCCTACACCTATTGGATTACTGTTATGTCCATTTAAAATCTCCCAGGTTTCCCAGCAGCTAGTTCTGGCCAATAAAGATGCAGGCAAAAGTCTACTAGCTGAGGTTTCTGGAAAAAGAGTTGTATTTCTGACAAAAGTTGGGAGACTCAGCTAGCACACACACTCTCCTTTCACTCTTTCTTCCAGTGTGAAATACAGCTCCAAAGTCTGGAAGCTCAGTAGTCATCCTAAGACCATACAAACTAAGGCCCTAAGCAAGATGTTGTGGAATAAGAATCTGAGTCCTTGATAATGTCCATGAACAGCTACCTCAGCCCTCAACTGCCTACTTCAGAATGCTTATTATGCAAGAAAACAAACCTTGTTTGTTTAACTTACTGTAGTCTGGTTCCTGATACATGCAGTTAATCAAAGCCCAGCTGATATAGGTGAGTAGAAAAGGACTCTACCTCTTAGGGTAGCAGCAGATCACGAAGTGACTTTGGGAGTAGAACTTTTCCAGGGGAGACCTACAAGACGGAAAGAGCATGAACCCCTGAGGACTTTGTAAAGAAAGGCCTGCTATACCAGCTCTGAACTGCCAACTTTTGGACATTACCAGGAAAACTAAATAACATTCCATTGTGTTCAGCTTGCTGTTGTTTTGGTTCTCTGCTTTTTGCAGCCAAATCAAATACTAACCAAAGACTTAAAACATTCATGGCTTATTCCTCATGGTCAAGAAGTGGGACCGACTTTCCCAAAGTACATTGCTGACTCATAGCTGAACAAAATAATGATTCTTCCAGCACAAAAAGGAGAGAGTGGCTGTAGAGTAGGCCATCATTAGTGTCTGTCAAAAGAAATCATCTAGTAATTTTCAGAGGTGATAGATCATTATTATACCTCCAAGTTAGAAAGTTCATTTCATAATGTGTATAAGACAAAGAGGAAAAAGGAAGAAAGTATTCAGAAGACTGAGACCAGCAGCATGAGAACAGCCTTGAAAAGTGTCAACAGGAATGGAGAAGCAGCAACCGTTACTACCGGTTGGATGGCAATGAGGCTGGGGAAAAGGGGCAGAAGATAAGATACCAAGCTCTCAATCACAAAAAAGAAAAGCAGATTTAGAAAGCAAAGCATTCTGAACTCTTGTGCTTTCTTGAGGTAAGAAAGTTTATAACCAACCAACCAATCATTGAACATTTACTAAGCACTCACTACATGCTATACACTAGCCTTTGACCATATATTGCAGTCATGTAGCTTCAAAACTAAAGGAATTTGCTTGTACACAGGAATTCATCAATATTTTTGAGAACTTTACCATGCTCTCAAGTGTGGATGTCATGTTCACAATGAGTTATAAAATGGGACAGTGACGCATAGGTTGAGGTTCCAAATGTTGACATGGGGCAGAAGGGAGAAAAATAATAGTTCTATTTGGTTGAGAAAGAAAGCTTCATGAAGGAGATGACAGTTGGCCTCTTTGTGACTTATTGTCTTCCTTATTATCTCTTCTTTACTTCTTTTGTTCCATTTCCTTAACCATTTCAAGCAGTTTCAAGATAGATTCTTGTTTTGTTTTTACTTAAATTTGGATTTGCACTTCCAGTGAGCTACATATTGATGATATTCTAAATTCATGTTAAAATGTTTTTGTTTGGTATGGATTCATTGAATCAGCTAGCATTTAGTATGCTCCCATTATGTGCCAGAATTTTGATAGTAGTTTTGTATCCGATAATAAGGTTGGTGTGTTATGAGGATTAGGTTCTGCTACACAGAGAAAAAAATTTCTCTATCACATGAATGTCTGAAGGCTCATAAAGTAGCTCTGCTTCACAAAGTCCTCAAGAACCCAGGCTCCTTCCAGCTCACTGCCATCTTTATTTAAGGTATGGCTCGTGTTTCTTTGTCCAAGACAGTAACTGGAATGCAGCTCATATCTGCATCCCATACAGCAGGACGGGGGAAGGTCTGAAGAATAAAGAAGGCAATAAGCTCAAATTAGCCATCTTTTAAAGAACTGTCCATAAAGTTTCCATGTGACACATCTACTTACATTCAGAACTTAATGATAAGGCCACACCTATTGGCAAGGGAGAACACAGAATGTCATCTTTATTTGGGGCAACAATTTTCCCAGCTAAAAATTGTGAGTTTGATTCCTTTGGAAGAAAGAGGAAGTGGATATTGATGGGTAACAGCAATTGCTGATGCAATTATAACCCTCATTTTTACAGATGAGGAAACAAACCCTTGGAGGGACTTGCCTCTGATGACACTTCTGGTTCATGTTACAGCTGTAAGACGAATCCCTTCCTTTTTGATCCAAATTCAGCACTGATTTCACTACACAGTGACAGCCTCAACAGCTGAAATGTGAAATGGCTCCTGTTTCACAACACCTTTTTTTCCTTGGAATTGACACATTATCCTAGTTATAAACTTAAAAATTATTTTGGACAAGTAAATACAGTAAATGCATCATAATGTCAACCATCATTCTAGTCCTTTATTTTCTGTCTTTATCTTTCTGTACTGTATTAAAACCTTGACCTTTACTTCTAGGCTAGCCCTATTTTCTTCATCTTTTGTTCTTGCCTCTTTACTCTGCTAGATGGCAATGTAATTTTCTTTTGTCTCCCTTATTCTCTGTATCTGGTGGTTCCATTATAAAATTACATGATTGTCTTGAACCATTCATTACCATTTTGTTCCTGCATCAAAACTACCCACCATGTCAGTTTTACAGAACTCACATTTACCCTTTGTCATCATCCTCACCTCTGCTGAGCCTTTTGAGACTTTCTTGTTACTCAGATGATCCTCTTTGCAGGATCCTGAATTTCAGATACTCAAGGTTTCTGAATTCCTATGAAAAATGGCTGTCACTGCCTCCAATCTATAAAGAACTGGTTTCCCAAAAACTATAAAATCTATTTTTAAATAATCTCTATTCTTTTTAATATTCTGTACACTATGGTCTCATTTACCTGCTACATCAAAGTCATGGTAGTGTTCCCCTTTCTCAGAGTCCCTAAGGCCTGAGCTCCTAGTGCCATCATATACTCCTGCCATTCTGCTTGACACAGTCAGCTTCGCTGCAGCTCCTAACATCTGGAACCATCTTCTGCAACTCCTAGACACTCCATCAACCTTCCAATCTCATAATAAAAACAACAACAACAAAAATCTTGCCTGCCAAATGGCTGCAAGCTCTTTCCCTTCATATTTGAAATATTCTCCTATCTAACTCTCAAAAATAATTTGTGATGCAAAACTTCACTTCTACTGTTTAGTGATTTAATCTGTCAACTAGCAAGTTCTTTGATTTGAATGCAGGCATTTCTCAATGAGTTATTTTTTTCAGGGCGGGTCAAGTGTGGGTCCCATTCTGAATGACTCATGCTAATATAGCAGTGCAAACTGATAACTATATATCTTTGCTATTGTTAAAGCAAGAGGAAACAATACTTCACAAAGTTTGGCACTGACTATACTTGACATAGAGACTAATGGAGCACCTCCAAGCAAATAGGGTAGTATAATATACACGAGGTGTTCTGCTGAAAATATAAATCACGATATCATAGATCAAGTGGTTTATGAACAGCAGCAGGTCTCAAGAAAATGTTTCCCCTATAGACATCCATTAGTGGTTTAATGATAGTGTTTCTGGCATTTTAAATCTTATAAATGACCATAGGACTTGCCTCCATAGAAAAAAACTTTCAGAGACTGAAGATTGGATGAAGATATCTATTAAGTAGGGAAAAAACAAAATGGTATAGTCATTTATTATTTTTTAATTAAGCCTATTGGAGTAAAATTTATTTTATTTTGACAAGGTCATTGAAAATACTTCAATGGAGAATGGCTGGAAAGAAGTTGTGTTCTTTCCTCTAATTTTTTTATTTTTCATTTTTTTTAATCTGGGAAGTTCCCTTTAAGTTGTGGGAAAATGTCAAGATTCAGTTTGGAAGATCTAGCCTTTAAACGTTGACACTTAAATTTACAGATATTTGCAGTTACCCAAAAACTAGCTCTATCTTCTCTCTACTTAGCATAAATTTGTTGTTGGTTTTCAATAATACTTTATTTAATGCATTCAACAATTTAATTTTATTCTTACTTTTTCACTTCATGTAACTCTTTAAGTTACTAGGTATTACTATGAAAAATGTGAGAATATTCTATCACAATTTTCAAACTTTTTTCCAGCAGTTTACAAGTTTTATATGGTTTTTTTGTTTGCCAAATTGCTTGCACAAAAGACAATGAATAAAATTCATTTTTTCTATTTAACTATTTAAATTAGTTAACAAAATTTAAAAGTTGGAAATAATTTCCAAAATGATATCCCTAATGACCTTCTCATTTTAAGTAAACAGATACATAACAATCTGGAATTAGAATTATTATTTCCATAACTAATTAGATCCCTAATTTCATTTTACTAGGTTTTTAATTTAAAGGCATTCAATGTCACCCTATTTTTTAGTAACATAAAGGAAAATGCAAGTGTTTTAGATGGAAACTTACTTATTATTTCCTTTAAGCTAAGATCTAATTCACAGTACTTGAAAATTTACACTAGAAATATTCTTAGCTAAATCTTAAAATCCTTCTAGGCAAACTATCACTAGTGCTTTTCAGGTATTTCTAATTGTCTGTCTTCTGGCTCATTGTAGGATTGCACTTCCTTTTCCAGTTGTTTGGGGACATATGACTAGTTGTGGCCAACGAGCTATGAGAGGAAGTAACCCATGTCACTTCCAGGTTAAGTACTTAACTTCTGAGGAAAGAACTTCCTGAACTCTTCTGTTTCCACAAGTTGACCCACAAAGGTTAAGATAATGGCCTCTCTGTCAGCCCAGGACCCTGAGGGAGCTCCCTTTTACTCATGGCAGACATGTAATTTGGGCCAGAAATAACCTTCATTGTTTTACACCAGAGCATTCTAGGGGTAGTTTTTTTTTTGTTTTGTTTTGTTTTGTTTTGTTTTTCCACCATATTATAACCCATCATGACTAAAACAGAAATACAGTAGGTTAATCTCTACTGTAGATTAAAGTAGTGCTAATTTTAATCTCTCTATTTTTCCAGCCTGCACACACATTTATTTAAACATCACATTTATCTTGGTAAACTCTAAGGAAAATTAGTAGATACAAGAAAAAACAGTAGACTCAGAGGGATTAGTGAACTAGAAGCTCAGGAGAAATATTTTTAAATAGAACAATACACAAAAGCATAGAAATAGGCAGATTTGAAAATTTCTTTTTACTTGTTCATCAATCTTTTTTAATTACAAAAGAGGAACTCCACATAGAAGAAATAAAATTGTATGGAGAAATGAAGAAAAAAAAACAAAAATGACTCCCCAGACATGATCATATAATCATATTAATATTCTGATGTTTCTTTCTGATCTTCCATATATATTCAGTATGTTTGCATTTACAAATTTATTAATCTACTATGTGAATTAAAGAATGTATGTAAAAACACAAAAGAACCAGAAAGAAATGCATTTAAATGTCAACTGAGTTTATGGAAATTAAGGCTTTACTTATCATAAATAAAAAATAAAAAACACTGAGAAAATTATAGTATCAAAAATCAAATCAAATATCAAAACATCCTAAAAGGAATATGACAAAATGTACTTGTATATTGTAAAGTTGAAATCTGTGCTTGTAAAAATTATAAGTAACACTCTGCAAGTATAAGGTTTTATATTCTGGTATGTTCAGAGTATATATGCAATAAAAGTATAGACTTTAAAAATCTAGTAGTCAAAACAAAACTAACATGAAATAATTCACGAAAAGACTGTAAAATATCAATTGCATAATTAAGGGCTCAATTTGGTAATACAAACTAATAATACTTTAGGAGTTCAAAGAAAGGAAATATTTATGAGAGAGTAATCAGAGAAAGATTCTTAAAGAAAATAGGAACTGAGCTCGGCTTTGATTTTCCATAATCAAATAAGAAGAATCCCCATCTTTGCATAAGAACATATATGAGAGCTCAGCCTTGATGTATGTTGTGATGGAACACACTATTAAGATGAAAGCAGTAAGGGAACAGTGCAGACTGGGTACGAAAGCGCCTAAGTGAGCTGTGCAGCTGGCCCTGGAGGCATGGCTCCAGGTCTAAATCACAGTATCTAGGAGGGTTGGCAAGCCTGAATTTGACTCAGATACAGGACAAGGCTACTGCAGGTGGTAAGAGTCATTCAAAGAAAGAAGCATATCTGGGGCTGTCATGATCTTGGGGATGGATGCTGTAGTTTAAAACAGAGCCACGGAACTTGGTGAAGGTCTAAGGACAAGGCTTAGCCCCTGGGCAAAAGGGACTGGCAAACACTGAGTAGGGTACAGGGAACACCCTAATAAAAGAAGAAGAATCTCTTACCTTTGCAGAGGAATGTATATGAGACTAATGTTCAGGGTAGGGTTTGAGTTCTAGCCATACCCTTGAATACAAAAAAAGGAAATAAGTTTGAAGGCAAGAATACAGGTGGCCATCATCACAGGGAACTCTAAGGAGGAGATGCAGGTGCCAAAGGAGCCTTCCCCAAGCCCATTAGATACAGAGAATCAGACAGCAAGGCTAACTCTAGCTTCTCTCCACTGGTAAAGTTGGGGCTTATAAAACACAGCCCAATTTGGACTCCAGATTAAGGTGGAGCTGAGCATGTAGATAGAAGATCTTTGTTACCAATAGCTGAACAGAATCTGGAAAGTCAGTAGCCGACATTCACAGTTTTCAAAATGCTTCCATATGCATCATCTTCTTTGATCCTTCCAAAGTCTATAGCCCTTTGAAGTAGGAAAAGCAGGTATAATATTCCTTATTTTGGAGGGGTGACAAGACATGCCAAGGTCCTGTGGTCAGTAAATGAAGTATTCTGTCCCCTGCTCAGTGTTCCTCCCTTTGAACTGTGGGAAATCAGAGGGCCTTCCATAATAAGGTAATAACACAGAGAAAAGAGAAATTGTGATCACAATAAAAATAATTGTTTTGATTTCACCAGGTAACTAAAATTCAATTTATCTTTAGAGTAATAAGGTTGCAAAGCCATGTGGGGGTTCTATTATACAGATGGTTCTAAAATCACAGTTGTGGGGATAGGCATCAAGCAATAGAAAACAGGGAGCCACTGAAAGTTTTTGAAATGAGTGGCATAATGAAAGTGATGTTTAAGAAAAATTAGTTTGGCCGTGGATTATAATATGGATCCAGGAAAAATCTGGAAATAAGGAGACCAACCAGATAGTTGTTGAAATAGTCCAGTTAATGGTTTCATGGGGGTGGGATGATAGGACTTCCTCCTATTTTATTTTATTTATCTATTTTTAGCTTTGAGTAGAAGTATGTCATACAATACATTTCTGTAAATGGTACTGCAAGCATTCTGGTTCACATTATGATAACTAACCTATAGTATGCTACTGGTATAGTCATCGTGGCTGATTTACCATGCATTTATTTAGCAAGCACCTATCAGGCAGCAACTGTGTGCTCTGTACAGAAAGTAAAAGGCCTAATCCTCCCCTAGAGGAGCTTAGTTTATTCTGTATGTTCCCAAAAAGTGGGTGTATTAATTTTGGCAAACAATTTAAACTTTTTCTGGATCTTTGACAAAAATCTCCTCCTCCAGGGTTTATACTCGATGAGCAGTCATGAATGTCCCCACCCCTAAACCACTAAGTAGTCATTAGACCCCTTTTCCTTTGAAACACATGGCATTTTCTTTATAAAGAGAGAGTTCTACTATAAACATGCCAGAAAACACACTCTCATGCCTGTAGCCTCCCACAAGTGCCTTCCATCACCCTAATTCCCATCGACTTCAAAGGGAGCTCAGAAAAGATATGGAGGAGAAATGAGAAGTTGGCAGGAGGTGTACCAACACATCCTCAAACCACAGTGTGTTAAAAACATGAACCTTTCATGAAGCTAAGTGCCAACAAATGATACTTAGCGTTTTCAAAGAACTTCCCAATGGCCTAATTAAACATTATGAGGTCAATCAGTATTATTAGCCTCAATGGGTAGATAAGAAAATGGAAACACAGAAAGGTTAAGTGATGTGCCCAGGCATTCATAGTTCAACAGCATTCACATCAGTGTTTGAACTCTGAGGGTCTGACAACCAAGGAATGCTTCAGCTCATCTTCCAGTTCCCTGCAGAAATATTAGAGCTCACTGTAACTTGTCGATCACCATTTACAAATATTCTTTATAGCTGTTAGAGCTTTGATTTAACTTCCAAAGGTGAGTATATTTATTCCACATCAAAAATAAACAAAATGTCTCATCAAATAGCTCCAAATCCAAAGTGTATTAGAGACAGATAACACTCTGCTGAACATGGAATTCTCTTACTAGATAATGCTATAAAATTACCACAAATTTATATGTGTGTATATGTATTTTTTTCTGTATAACTTGGTGATAAATGTCAGGTGATTAATTTGCCATTGTGATTAACCCAATGAAGTCTCTGAAGTTCCCATAAACTCTCATAAATTTTCCAGTACCCTACCATTAGCAATTGCTATTAAATCAAAGCCTGATACAAAATGACACAACCTACTATAGCCTCAGAATAAATTAAATAACACCCATCACATTGAATGTCAAGTATTGGCTTATATATCATCCTCTTGATAAAGAGGTAAATATAATAAGGTGCAATTTGGGCTACGTTACCTACTACTAATCATGTCATTGCAAGTTTGTACAGGGATCACCATTAGCATATCTAGCTACTGCCTATTCATTCTAAACTTTAAATTTCTGGCATTTGAATTGTAATATAGGGTTCTTAATAAGCAATTTGTTTTATGATTTTTAAAATCTAGCTCTTTCTTTCATCCCTGCTTAAGTCAGAATCCTTGATATATGTTCTCCCCCAGCCCAGTATTGTCTACTAAATTGTTTCATATTTCTTACAGTTTGATGAAAGATAATGTGTTGCTTAATGTCTGTTTCTAATAGACATGAAAAAAAAAACAGTGTTTCCCTCATTATTGAGCTTATGTTTCAATAATAATAACAGTAAAGACAAGTTTTTAATATGCTTATATCCTAGTTCTTTCTGGGAAATTTGATCTTGAAATGTGGAAAGACATTAAAATTAGAAGTCTCCACTCTATCCCTCTGCAGTGTGCCACAGGCAGTCATTTTATCTTGGCTTAGAAGAGATATTCAATATTAGTTAATACATGGCAATACTTCCATTAGGCTATGCATGTTTTCCTTTTCTAAGGTAAATGATCCCAGTTCTATCAACTTTTCTTTTTAGAGAATATTTCCAAGTTATCATAAAAGCAAACGTAGAAGCAGTATAGGGTGGTGGTTAAATTTTGGAATTCAGTCTGCTTAGGTTTAAAACCTGACTCAACTACTGTCTAAGTGTGTAGTCTTGGGCAAGCTGCTTAAACTCACTAAGGCTCAATTTCCTCATGTATAAAACTAGAGTAATGGAAATGTATACTTCATAGGGCTATTGTATGAATTAAGTGAAATAACATAGGTAAAGCATTTAGTATAGTAATTGGAATAAAGCACGTGCTCAATAAATGTCAGTTATTTTTGTCAGAATGAAAACAATGAAACTTGTAGATTGCTCAATTTACCTGTACTGATTTTTTTCAAATATCTGTTTAATAAGCATTTTTGCGTTTCACTCTATGTCTGGACCAGGTAGTCTACATAAAATTCTAAGTAGTGTATTAGATGAGAGAGACAAAAAAAAAAAAAAAAAAAAAGGAGATTTTGTTCCTCTTGTGGGGCATTAACAGTCTAGTAGTAAAGGGAAGACAACTATCCATAAAAGAGATGAAGAAAATATGAGTTTGCAACAGATTTTACACCCAAAGATCATCTCTCTATATATATATGAAAAACATTAGGCAATATCAAAAAACAAAACAGTAAGACAGTGATATCCTCAGAGGAGGGTATTGTGATGGACAGCAGTCATGTGGACCACCACCATTTTTTTTAGCATCTTTCGTATAAGAAAGAAGGCTGAATGCACTTCTCCATATGCCTTTGCACATCAGGAAGAGACGTGGCCTAGGCTCCACCAATTAGTTGCATCCTGTGACACTTCTACTTAGAATCACTTTCTGGCAAGGATGTGGCAGAGGCACTGTTTGGGGAAACAAGTGGTGATGTTGATATTCCAACTCAGCATGAACACTGTCAGCTATGGGTTTGTTCCCCCTCCAGGTAGAGGTAACAGCACAATTCTCCATTTGCACAGACTTGTACTGCAGTTGGGCATTGCTCCTGTCTTCGGAGCTTCCCAGTCTGACTCTCTGGACTTCCCAGGGAGTATATGAGCTACCTAATACCAACTAAAGAAGGATTTTGCTATTAAACCATAAAGAGTGTACTTTATTGTTTGAATCGAAATCTTTAAGTTGCCTACATGACACATCTCTTAAGATAAAATTTGAAGAGGCAGGAAAGGCTTAAGGCACCGTGGCAGATTCTACTACCATTCACTAGTACCCACTTTCCCTCTCTGTCAGGGACACAACAGAAAGATTGTACCTGCCCACTGCCTTGTGACTTGCTTTGGCCAGTGATTAAGCAGAAGTGATGTATGCCTTTTCCCAAATCAACTGTGGAACCATTTATTTCCAGTTCTCTACACCCTGCCTCTTTCTTCCCTTGCTGTTACTGTCACAGAAGTCTGAGCTGATGCAGAAGGAACAATCCTGAGCCCTTCCCCCCAAGCCCAGAGGTACAGCTGCCCCAAACAGTGGCCAGAATCTGCAAAAGATTTTACGTGAAAAAGAAGTAAATCTTTATTAAACCACCAAAATTTGGGGGTTATTTGTTACCACAGCATTACCTATGCTATCCTGACTAGAACAAGCCAGGATCTTCAGAAAAGTTATGGATGCTCACATTACTCTTTAAATAAATTAAAATAATTACTTAATGTAATAATTAGAACTTTCAATAGATTTGAATTGATTCTACAACAACATATCCATAAATATTTAAATTGTGTGGGATTACTAATGATGATGATGATGATATTTTAAATTTACTCTTACAAACATGATGATTTGGTGTCAGGATGGCCTTAGTGTGATGTGATCTAGAGAGGAGTTAACCCCAAGCAGGTTTTGCGGCAATATACAACTATTTCATTGAAAACCTACACATTTCTTCCCTATTTTGCAAGTTATCCAGCTCATTTTCTGATGACAAAGTTGGAGTGCTTGGAACACAAAGTTGATTAAAAACAGGTAATATAAATTTACTCTTAAGAATTACTAGTCAGCAAATAAAATGGTTTCCACCTAGAATAGTTATAACTAGGATGGTAGATAATCCTAGTTACCTAGTATGCCCACTTGGATTGATTAATAGTGATTGCTTGAAAGGCTGTGTGGAGTAAGGAATCTGAGACTAAGTCCAGATTCATTCATAAATAGCATGATGCTGGCTTAAAATATCTACAGTGGGCATGAAAGGGGCTAGTATAAAACACAAATGCCACCATCAGTCCTCCCAATCCTATGCTATAAAGTCTGCTTACATGTGTAATGTAAATTTCTCCCAGGTTTTAAATACTAAACACTTCTATCAGTCTTAGAAAAAACAAGACAAAGTGCCCTAAATGGAATTGTGCTATTTTAAATGGTCTTTTGCTAGTCCCTCCATCCTTACAAAAAATAACTTCAAATAAGATTAAAATTTCTAGTTACTCCTCCTTTCAGAAAGACATTTTATGAGATTACTGCTAGACCATGTTTCAAACACATTTCGTCACAATTGGTTGTATTGGAAATCTTTCTCTCCCTCCTTCCTCTACAAGTTTATGAGTCACCCCCAGGCCCAGTTCAGATCTTGATCACAATATGACTTTAATAAATTATTGTTGAATATAAGCACTGCAAATGTAATCAGCAGCATGATGAAAGCTTTGTTGTTTATATAGCAGAGCTGTAGGATCTCTACCAAAGCAGCAATTTCAGCAAAATCTCTCAGCATTTGTCTGTGAAAAATTTAAGCTCTCCCTCAAATTTTAAGGAGAGTTTTGCTGGATAAAGGATTCTTGGTTGGAAATTTTTCTCTCTCAGAATTTTAAATATGTCATGCCACTGCCTTCTCACCTCCATGGTGGCCGCTGAGTAGTCACTACTTAGTCTTATGTTGTTTCCTTTGTATGTGGTGAATTGCTTTTCTCTTGCTGCTTTCAGAACTTGCTCCTTCTCTTCAGTATTTGACAGTCTGATCAGAATATGTCTTGGAGTGTGTTTATTTGGATTTATTCTATTTGGAGTTCGCTGGGCATTTATGCTTTGTGTATTTATATTGTGTAGAAGGTTTGGGAAGTGTTCCCCAACAATTTCTTTCAATACTCTTTCTAGACCTTTACCCTTCTCTTCCCCTTCTGGGACACCAATGAGTCTTAAATTTGGATGTTTTATTTTATCTATCGTATCCCTGAGATCCATTTCAATTTTTTCGATTTTTTCCCCATTCTTTCGTTCTTTCATTTTCCGTTCTGTGGTCATCGAGGACGCTGAGTTGTTGTTCAATTTCCTCTAATCTTGTACTATGAGTATCCAGAGTCTTTTTAATTTGGCCAACAGTTTCTTTTATTTCCATAAGATCTTCTATTTTTTAATTTACTCTTGCAATGTCTTCTTTATGCTCTTCTAGGGTCTTCTTTATGTCCTTTATATCCTGTACCATGCTCTTCTTCATGTCCTTTATATCCTGTGCCATGCTCTCATTGTTTGATTTTAGGTCTTTGATTAATTGCACCAAGCACTGTGTCTCTTCTGATCTTCTGATTTGGTTGTTTGGGTTTGGGTTCTCCATATCGTCTGATTTTATCATATGCTTTAAGATTTTCTGTTGTTTTTGGCCTCTTGGCATTTGCTTTACTTGATAGGGTTCTTTCTGAATATAAAAAATACCAGTCTCTAATATGTCCGATCTAGAGCTTGGTAGCGTATACTTTCTCTAATCAGCCAGCAGATGGCATCTGCGAGTCACCTATTCTCAAGTCAGTTCTCCCCGACTTTGTCTTTGTAGTATGTGGGGATCTGATTCTTGTGGGGTTCAATTGGTGCACTGTTTGGGTGTGTTGTTGGTGCTGTCCACCCTGAATGTGGGGCGTGTCTGGGTGGTTAGGGAGGCAGGGCAGCTTTAATAATCAAACCTCCCAGGTGTTCCCAGAGATTTAAGGCTGTTACAAGAGTCTAAGCCTTCATTTCAGTCTTGCCACAGATTGTCTCTGCCGCTGACCAACAAGTCCTTGGTATTGGCGTAGGGTCCCTGGGATTTCCAAGCGGGTCCCCCTTCCCAGCTGTGCTCTTCCAGGACCTCTGCTAGGGAAGGCTGTGCCATGTCACAAGTGTGTGCCGGCCTCCAGGGAGGCCCTGGGCCGCTAGGCCGTGCAGGGGCATTCCCAGACTGCTTTAAAGATGGTTGAATGGAGTGTGCTAATTTCCCCCTTTTCGCACAGCTCCGCCTTTCCAGCTCCAGGAAAATTAGCTGTGGGTGCACTAAAGGCCACTGTCCATGGCCAATATTGTGGTGTGTGCACGATGCTGTGGGAAACACTCTTGGCGCAGCTCTGGCTTATGGCTCCATCCTCGGGCAGGAGTGTCTCCAGCCCGCCGGGTAGATGGCTACAAGAGGCACGGTTTCTTTCACCTTTTGGCTCCCCTCTGTCCCGGTTGCCCTGAGACAATCAGCAGCAGGTGTGGGGAGGGCTATCCTCCGTGCCAGACACCGGGGAGTTAGCTACAGCCCGCTCCTGCCATGCTTCACTGTGCGGTTCTCACTGCCTTATCTGCAGCCACTCCCGGGTTTGTCTGTTTGTTTGTTTGTTTGTTTGTTTGTTTTAAAAAAGAACTAGTCCATCTCCAAACGCCAACCCATGGTTTCCCCACACCACAGCGCAGCCGCCAGACTTTCAGCCGGCTTACTCACTCGTTTCAGAATGCAGACTCCCGGTTTCACCAAATGCATGGTCCCTGTGGATTTAGCAGAACTTGTCCAGCTGGTGCATCACTGGAACTGGTGTTCTGGGTCACTTTCTGGCTTTTATCTAGTATTTTTCATAGAAGTGTTTTTTTTGCCCTGTCTCACCTGGCCGCCATCTTAGGTTCTCCAGCAGCAATTTTATATGCATATTAACTGGCCCGAGGCTGACTAACTTCTTGAAGTACATGGTAAAGTTCTCCAATGGTACTTCTAAATCAAACTGGGAATTTCTAATGGATATAGGAGCGGTCCCAAATGGTAAAAATGCCTGGAGACGAGAGAGTAAAATAAAACCATTAAAAGGGGTGTTAGAATCGATGTAACCACAACCATGGGGAAAAGGCTTGGACTGTCAATAGTGGCTGCATCGTGTCAACTTTGGTCTCAGATTTAATTTTCACCCTTGTCATCCTGGCCTGCTGCCGACGGTCCCCATACTCTTCCTCAAAAGGCACCTGCCTGCCGATTGAGAGGTTGTGCTGGTTAATAGGAAAGGAGTGATAAAAGGGATGGAGGGTTGCCAAGGCACTTGCCAAGTCTCTTTGTGCTCCTGCTGTTTTACAGGCAGCAGTGTTTGAGGGTAGGTCTGGCTCAGAGTAGCCTCTGAAGCAAGAAAGGACTATTTCATTGAAGACTAGCTTGTCTCCTGCCCATTTTGTTCACTGGAAAGGAATGCTGCTTGCTAACAAGTGTTTTCATGCAAAAAGCTCATTGCATCTAAGGTTTTGTATACCAGCATCTCTGGAAATGTGAGGGAAAATATATTGCTCTAACTGGAGCAGACTAGGTTTTACCCAGGCTAAGATTCTAGGCAGATTTCCATTGCAGCCTCCAATATATTTAGGAAAACCAAGTTGCCAGAAAACACCCTCTATTCTTTTTAACAGGCTCAAAGTCTGAGAAAACCTTAACACAGAACAAATAATTCACTTATATTTATCACCTTAAACACCATCCAGAAGAGCATTTCAAAAATTATATGCTAGGAAAGATAAGACTCTACCCCATAATTTCAGGAACAACGGTATGTCAGGTTACCAGATAAATATTTACAACACATTCAAATTTAGCTGAACTTATATGACTTCACTCAGTGAAACTGTTCCCAGACCCAAAGGTAACAAAAGCTGTTATCAGGTTTCCAGAGCTCACCACCCCAATCATGTTAGAAACCAAACGCCTCACACTCTCTAGGCTTCCTCAAACCCTGGAAAGCTGATACAGAGAAAGTCTTCTCTCCTCCTCCCTCTCCCCATGGAAAGCCCCTTTTTATCCCTTCTTTCTCCAGTAACCTCAACTTCCTCCTTTGAACAGGTGACCAGTCTAGCAACCACTCAGAAGCAACCACACCTTTCTGCCCTGGAATGCAACTTGCAAAATGTTTAGGCTGGAATTCCAAGGATAGGAACTGATGCGACCAATGAGGGCAGATGTGAAGAAATCCCCCAGTAGCAGGCTCCCAGCCAAATTTACAGTGTCAAGTTATCTGCCTAAAAAATGTTACAAGGGCCATGAGGTGCCCTGTGGGAGCCTGCCAATTAGAAGGAGTGTGAATGAGACTTAGGGGTTGGCTGGGGTGGCAGTGCCACAGCCATCATTTGGCAGGAGGCAATTTAAAGGTAGGTGTCTGACAGCATAGCCAGGGTTCTCAGGAGCTTATGAATAGTTCTTAGAACTGCACTCTCTGTTGTAAATTATTTTACTCTGATTAAAAGTGCCTACTGTTCACTCCAGTTGCTGAATCAGAATAAGCACTTTTCTTAAGAAACCAGCATTCGCACAGTTCAGTCAATGGTCCAGAGAGATGAGGGGAAAGAAGCAAGGAAAAGAAAAGCCAGAATTCCAGGTTTTTTATCTCCTCACAGGGGAAATAAAACAGGTAGGATGGGGGAAAAAATCACAAAATAAGACTCTAAATCAAACCTTAACTAGTGATATCATTACCGACAGCATGAACAGTGCCCTTTATAAACCTAGAGATCTGTCAAGTAATATAGAGTCTTCCCAAACTATTTTAATAGGACTAAACTTCTCTAAAACCTATTACAAGATGGGTTGGTAGAACAACATAATACATATTACAAACTAAAAGGTGAGAAATTAGACTCTGTTTTGCAGTGTTCCTTGACTATAATTATCAAATGGACATAAAATATTGAATTAGCTAACCCCAAATGATAAATTTGCAGGGTGTATTCAGAATGCATATAATAGCTAAGCTGCAAACTGTCACAGGATTGGGAGAAACTGTAATGGAAATATACAGTTTTCAGGTCTCTAGGTGCATGCATTATTCCAGGGAACACTGGCAAATAATTGGCCTTAGGATGGCTACAGAGAACTTACAGACTACAGATCATCTACAAGTTCAGGTAAAAAAAGGTATAAAATAAAACAAATTCCAAGATCAATTTTGGTCAGTCTTCTTTGTTTTTCAGTTTTCTCAACTGTAAAATAACATGTTTAGCTAATATCAAGAACTAAGTGTTCAGCACTCACTGCATGCCACATTCAATATGTTCTAAGTGCATTCTATGTATCAACTCATTTATTCCTCACAACCAACCTGTGAGGTGGGTACTATAATTATCCCCATTTTACAGAAGAGGAAACAAAGACAAGAGAGGTTAGGTAATGGGCCCAAGGATATATGTCCAATCGAATGCCTGAAACAGGAATCAAACTAGGTAGTCTGGCTCCAAGCTTGTGCTAAGAACATTTCTAGCTATGAGATTACAAGATCAACATTGGGATTGATTATACACACAGGCAAAAGTTTGGATTCTCTTTGGTTGAGATGAGTCAGATGGGTGGAATTAGAAAGTGAAGAAACGTGGACGTGCCTTTAAGGCACCAATTTCTCTCATGCTACCTGCAGGAATAGAATTCAGAAGCCAACTCCAATTAGACTATATTTATGTTAAAAATATTTCTAACATGGGGGAAAAAAAATAAGAGCTGTAAGTATTTACAATTACAAAACAACTGCTGCAATAGCACCTTAATGTGGTAAGTCCTCTTTTGTTGTCAATTCCAAGGAAGATAATTGATAAAAACAGGTCTGTTCCTCTTATCTCAGAGGAGTTCCCCACAGCCAAGAAGTGATTGGAGAGTCTTACTTCTGGGTGGCCCAAGCAATCCAGAGTGGTGTGAACAAACTGATAGCAGCTTCTTTAATAAAACAGAAAGATAATCCTGTTCCTGGATCAGGAGGTGTATTTTTAACACACACACAGAAGGTATCTTGAAACAACTCCTTAGCATCTAGGTATCTGATCAGTTTTAGTAAGACTTTTGCTTCTCAGACATCTGTCTAGCTTAACTACTTGAGAAAAGTTTCCAAAATCAAAGTTTCCATTGCTCCTTGTGTGGTTTTATTCCCTTTATCCTTAAGACCCACACTGATATTTGACAATATTTAGACACAGCTGCAATTCTATTCTCAGTGGTGCTCGGTGCACTGATTAGAACCCAAGATCCCTGGTCCTTGTTACACAAGCTAAAAATTATAGTTCAACTTAAGAATTAAGCAGAAGCTCATGGGGGAGGTGTGGAGCGGATTGTGGGAAACTTGTGCTGGAAATGAGAAATGGAAACTATAGGTACTCTCCTCTATATATATTCTTATACCTTAGACATTTCATTCCTTTTGTTCACTCAAAATTTTGCCTAATTCCTTATACCTCCAGTTTAAAATCTGTAAATTAGTTACTATTCCCCTTTTCCTGATAAATATAGAAAGTATTCAACTGCATGATTATCTTCAATACATGTGGGCCTTTCTCTCCTCCAAATCACTGGGGTAAGTGGAAGACCACCCCAGGCCTCTCCCTTTCGTATCTCAAATGGAGTGATGCCAGCAAGCTGCTCTGAACTGCAAGTTGAGATTGAATGTAAAGTATAAATCATTAAAGAAGTAGAATCTACTGCTTCCTTATCCCTCTGGATCCTAGGCTATTCCAAATGTCAGGGCACATCAGAAATGTAAAGTTCAAGGATGATGTATTAGTTCTGAGTCTGTATTTAGGAAAACTGGCAGCTCCGAAGCAGGGAAAGCTGCACAAAATCTGCTTTGGCAGAGGCTCTCTCTCTCTCTCTCTCCATTCGGGAAGGGGAGGGATGGGATAGCTATGGGAATTTGGCTCTCTCCCTTGCTGTGGAGGAAAAGAGAAGTAAAATAACCAAAGATGACTAGCTTTGGCTTTGAATATCCAGCAATTATTGAATGCATTCAGGCTTTCAGTAAATTAAACGAGCTGATGACCCACAGGGCTATGCAAACCATTTATGGTGCTGAAATACTGAAGAGTGAAGCTCAATTTTTGTACTAAGATTTATGCATTATGATTGTAAAAGCATGTGAAGAAATAGAGACAGAGATTTAGAACTTGAACTTACTGAAGACCATGTTTCTAACCTATAGAAATTCCAGTTCTTATGAAATGCCAATTACATATTAGGTATTCAATATGGAGATATGGATTAACAGATTCTTCTCTGAAAGTAACAAGCAGAACTTCACCTATTGAAAGTTTTGTCTGCCCCAAGTGTTTCCTAGGGCCATCTTTCCCTGGATGCAGAAGCTGCCCCTCACCCCCCACCCCCCGCCTAAGAGCCACTGAGTTGATTAAGCATACTGTGTCTCCAAAAGACCCAGGTAAAATGCATGCGATGCTATATAGTTAGGAGAGAAACTTCATTTAGTAAGCTATTTTGATTTTAATATGGTGGTATTTTTTAATTCAGTCTGATAGGCTACACCTTTTTAGCTACAGAAAAAAATCCTGAGCAAAAATATTACACTCTGTATGTTGGAAAATAATAGATTTTTCAACTTGTATACCTTAGGAGATGGGAAAAGAAAGGTAACTGACAACAGTTATTTCTTGGCTCAGTGTCCACTATTTAGTTCATTCAATGTCTTTATACTTTTCCCCAATGAAGACCAGAGACCTGTAAGTTGGGACCCTCAAAAATCTGAGTAACTGATTTTCAGCAAGTAGGGACTTCCTGGTGAAAGAGGACAGAGGCTGTTAGCCACTTCTCTCTCCAGTGGGCTTTGGAACTGATTTCCAGAACCTTGAGTGGGACCCCTCTTTGTGATGCAAATGTGAGACGAGTAGTTACATTTTGCCCTCACAGAAGACCCTTATGGGAAAGAGGTAAGGGGATTTTTCTAAGGACCCAGGAGCACTAAGATGATTTGGGAACAATAACCAAGCCCAGGTACAGGGATATAAACCAGCAAGTAAAACAGGACAGCCAAAGGCCAGAACAGGAATTGAGGCAACTCTTGTCATTTCCGCTGCTGGAGTTTCTGGAACTTCCCTTCAGAGCTGTTTTTAACGTGATTTAGTTTCCAACTTCCAGTCTCTGGGTCTCACTCAGGTTGAACCCTCGAGAGAGAAAATTTTTTTGGTCCAAGCAGGGCAAGTCCACCTCTGAGCCACTCATCTGTGGCCAAGGTACAGGTCAGCTTCCAGGAGGCTGCGAGGATTAAGGCAGGCATCACTGAGAAAAGAAGCTCAAGAAACACCACCATATGAGTCCACTATGCCAGCCAGTACTCCTCAACTTGACCTTACATACAGACATGCAGGGATCTTGTTAAGAAGCAGATTGCAATCCAGTAGGTCTGGGGTGGAAGCAGATTGCGATCCAGTAGGTCTGGGGTGGAGCCTGAGATTGCACATCTCTAACAAGCTCCCAGGTGCTGTCAGTGCTGCTGGACCCTGGACCCCCATCAAGTAGGAAGGCCCTACGCTACTGGATACGCAAGTTGCCTTAACAAGAACAGTAACTTTTGCAGGCCGTTTAACACATGAGACACTCTCTGAAGTGCTTTCAGGTTTTACCTCATTTAAACTTTACAATGATCATAGAGCCGATCTCCATTTTCCTGATGAGGAAACTGAGATGATGAAATGTTAAGCAGCCTGTCCAAGGTTTGGGCATTTTGTGTAAATTCCATGTAAATATCTCATGCTAAGTTACTCAGACCCAATTATTGGAACAGCCTCAGTTGAGTCATCCTTAACTCCAAAGACTTGTTCAGTATCTGGATATGGACTACTACATAAATAGTTAATATCTGGCCAAATAGCATGAAAACTTTTCCAGATGGAATCAGCTTAGTAAGAATTCTTTAAAATTCTGAGAATCACATTATTTAACTATGTCAAGCTCAACAAGACACAGGAAAACCAAAACACTAAAATAACAAGCTCAGTTCTCTGAATATTCTACTCTACTTGCATCTAAGTATTGTTCCTTCTGTTTCAACCAGAATACTATCTCTCACCATAAAATAAATACACAACAATTTGTTTTCAACAACTAGTTTAACTCCAGATTGCTCTATCTTGTCGGAACATTACAAATGTTACACTGAGCAAAGAAACACAAAATACTGTGTCATAAGCTATATAGGGTAGCAGTTCCATCTGGTTAGGAATGAACCCCATTAAATAAATTCCTCCTTTGCTCCCCAAAACTGCTTCTGTCCAAAATAATTTCCCACAAATACTCACAGAGACAGCTCCAAATACAATGTGCTGGTTTGAATGTATTGTGTCCCCCAAATGCCATTATCTTTGTAGTCTTGTGGGGCAGATGTTTTGGTGCTAGTTAGATTTGCTTGGAATATGCCCCACCCAGCTGTGGGTGATGATTCTGATGGGATGTTCCCATGGAGGCGTGGCCCCGCCCATTCAGGGTGGGCCTTGATCAGTGGAGCTATATAAATGAGCTGACTCAAAGAGAGGGAACTGAGTGCAGCTGGGAGTTGATGTTTTGAAGAGGAGCAAGCTTGCTAGAGAGGAACATCCTGGAAGAAAGCCATTTTGAGGCCAGAGCTTTGGAGCAGACGCCAGCTGCCTTCCTAGCTAGCAGAGGTTTTCCAGACGCCATTGGCCATCCTCCGGTGAAGGTACCCGATTGATGAGGTGTTACCTTGGACGCTTTGTGACCTTAAGACTGTAACTGTGTAGCGAAATAAACCCCCGTTTTAAAAAAGCCTATCCATCTCTGGTGTTTTGCATTCTGCAGCATTAGCAAACTAGAACATACAACTTTCACATATTCTTTTCTCCTAGTTGGATGAGTACTTGTACATAATCAACATTTAGCATTGGTTTGGGTTTCATGTTATTAAGGGTTTCTATTACTTATCCTTCCTAGGAGTTTGTTAGGGTTAGCTGTTGAAAATCTACTGAATTAGAATAAAAATTATCAATACAAATTTTATGCTGCAATAATATAGTAAATATTTTTTTGGTATTTTGGTTTTTATGTGTTTCCAATATGATTCAACTGAGTTCTATACCCCCAATCCCATAATTAGTGACTAACAAAAATGGATTGCATCTATATAGGAAACTAACATACTCTTTTCCAGTGTGTCTGTAACATATTATATTCCCACAAGCAATGCATGAGTGATCCAGTTTCTCTGCATCTCAATAGTTATCCCTATTATAAAATATTAGCCATTCTAAAAGGTGTCTGTTGATATCATTGTGGTCTTAATTTGCACTTCCCTAATGGCTAAAGATGTTGAACATATTTTTAGGTGTGGTTACATATATGGATTCCTCAAAATGCTCCTTTATGGGAGATTTAAATCATGGCCAATGCCTTCCAAGTTGAAACTTGACTTGCATTGTCTTAAAGAAATGCTATTAGACATGGTCAACTAGTTCTGTGTGCTTCTCATATTATTGGTAAAATAGGATTTGGAGTGCTTGCCAATCACTGTGTGTAACACATATCTATGGGAAAACCTAAGTTTCAAACAATTGCCTTGCAAACACTTGGGAAAAAAACAAATTTATTTAATAATTATTTACCAATTCATTCATTTCACCACCCCCTAATAATTCCTCAAAGAATTTCAGGCAGTTAAATTTGTTCACATATTAGGAATTACCTATACCACATGTTTGTTTTATCTGTTTTAAGGTTTTTCATTTATTTATTTATTCCCCTTCTTTTCCTCTTCTGTACAATGGGCAGGAGAGGGTTTTTCTCATACTATTCTCTTCAAAATCTATCACGTGGAACTTTATCAAAGACATGAATGCCAAAGACTTTTGAAATTCACAGAAGTAGATGTTACTCCTGAAATACAAAATTTTCAAAATAAATAGAAGTAATCAGTTCATTTTATAAGTTGAGCTGTCATGAACAGTACCTTTTCATTACAAAGAAACATTATATGGCTATATTGTGCAATTTGAAGCAAGCTATAGAATGGGTGTTGTTCTATTTTAATCCATTCAGTGAACATTATTTGTGCTTTTATGTTTTGCATAATATTCAGGGTACTGAAGATGTAAAATGAATCATACACTATTCCTTTCCTCCAAGAGCTCATACTCTAGTGGGAAACAGAATTATAAATGGAGAATTAGAGTAAGATGCAATAAGTGCTTGTGAGGTGTCATGGAGACAGAGAAAGAAGAAAATAACTCTGCAGCTAGTGACAGAGTGAAAGACTGTTAAGGAGATACTTCCATCATGGCAATTTTTAAGCAGTAAATATTTAGAAGGTGGGTTCAAATTAAAGCACAGGTATTTTTTCTGATGCTCCCTTTCACAGGTATTTTGGTTTTTTGTTTTTGTTAACTTCCTAAACTTCCATTTGCCTTGAATTCCAGTTTACACTGTGATTTACTAAGTTATTTTTTGAAATGTTACATATCAGTTACTATATTAACCCACAAGAGAAATTTGAGGTACATGTTTACATACAGACATTCCCCATTACCTCTAATTTTTATTTGTGTCTTTTAGCCAATTCTACATTCAAAGCAGATATTCCTTAAATCCAATGACAACTTGATGTTGTTCTGTTTTTTTCAGTCTTCGGTGTGGAACTCTGTCAAAATCTTGTAAACATCTAAATTTGATTTCTGTCATCCAAACGAGTATTTACCCCCTCAAAGAATTTCGGTTGGAAAACGTTGGCAAGAATTATATTTCATTGCATACTATATGCTGTCACTGGACTGTCTCTTTTCTATTCTTAGATTGGGAGGAAAAAAAGTCCCAAAGCTTTTCTTGGTCTGTTTGTATCTTTCATAATGGTGTATTATTTTAATGAGATAAAATCAAAACCATGATTATTTTTAGTCTCAATTTTTCACAGTGAAGCATGTAATAAAATTTTGATCATTGTCTGAAGTTGCTATCTTCCTTCCAAAATACTTTAATCCAACTCTACAAAATTGCCAAATCTGAGAGCACAACTAGGCATGTGAGTGTAGGCTTTTGCATTTGCAAATCAACAAGCAGATTATCTGAAGGCCTTTAATATAATATTAAACCCTAGATTTTACTCAAAAATTAAAAGCATGGATAAATCCTTTAACAGATAAAACTGAAATTCACATTTGAAGTTATTTTATCACCCACATGTCAATGACATTTCTTTTCAACTAGGTTGCTTGAGAGCTATATATATAAACTGAGTTTCCTTTTTTTTTTAATTTAAAAAATGTTGTTCATGTTTATGAGTGATTTCTTATTTTTGTTGTACTATATTTAATGTTGCATTTTTATTATGGTAGGAAAAGAGCATGCTTTGGGCTTTCTTGAGCAACATGACTATTATTCACAAAGAGAGTTTTATGCCTTGTTCTTTGTATTCTGCTTCCTAAGCATAATTTTTTGAAAATGTTACATATTCTACCCTTTTTTATTTGCTTTAATGAAACATTCTTTCCTATCATATTCTTCAATATTTATCTGAAGTCATGTCCCATTATGTAAAAAAGGGAACTATTTGGCTTATTTTCACAGAAGTGTTTGACACTTAAAGGATTAGAGAAAATTTGATTTATGATCTGTAACATGAACCTGGAGTACAGAAATGAACAATATTCTGAGATCTAAATTCAACTACCAATATAAGGATTCAGTTGATTTCCTTTATGATTTGACATTCCTCCTCATCAAAAACAATCTGAAACAATTCTTATTTGTGTGATTTATAGATCATGACACTAATACTTAAAAGGTAAATAATATGTGATAGTCTCTGAAAAATAGGTATCAAATGCCTATTATGTCCCATTTCTGTGAAGCTTTAATCATTAGATTCATGTTTTGCTTTTGAAAAAAAAGGGGGCGATATTTTCTAACATAAAGAAATTATAAGACTCAAAGACTTAAAAGTGCATTTCTCTTCTGAAAAAAAAAAAAAACAATAACGGACAAAATACACTAAATTTATTCCTTATAACAAATACAGAAATATCTGATAAAAAAAAAAAAACTGACTGCAAATATATATTTTTAGTTGGTGTGTTTATTATCATGGTATAACAATATTTGTGAATAATTCCAAGAAAGTACTTATATGATAGTATTATTAGGCTTTTCCCTAAGAATATGCTTTTTAATCTTCAGGAAATCATGTTTGAGCACACAATGGAGCTTGCAGTTTGCTCATTTGCCCTAGACAGTATGTTAATATGGTTCTTTCAAACAGAAGGCTAGGAAAAGTCAATGTAAATTTAAGATGACACTGTGGGAGAACAGAGTATCCATAATCCTAACACTTAACCTCCATAACCTCAGACACTGTTCTCAAATTTCTCTCATTTTCAAGAAAGACAACTAAAGAGTTTTCTTTTTCTCTGTCTTTTGGTGATGATATACTTACACCATTCAGGAAAAAAAATGTATAGCCCATTTCTTTCTCTTAAAAATATATCCATTCCCTCTTTAGTGAATTAGAATTTTGGTACTATGGGCCAAACTTAGAGAGATGAACTAACAACCAAGATGCAATATTGGGCTAAACCTAAACCCAGGCAGTCAGACTCCAGAAACATGTTTCTAATCCCATTTTATTCACTAGAAAAGTAAAGATGAACAGATTACCAGGAAACTATCTGTATTAGTTTCCTAGGGTTACCTTAACAAATCACCCCAAACTAGATAGCTTAAAACAACAGGAATTGAGGAGAACCTAAGATGGTGGCTAGGAGAGACAGGGCAAAAAAACACCTCCATGAAAAACACTAGATAAAAGCCAGAGAGTGACCCAGAACACCAGTTCCAGCGATGCACCAGCTGGACAAGGTCTGCTAAATCCACAGGGACTGTGCACTTGGTAAAACTGGGAGTCTGTGTTCTGAAACGAGTGAGTGAACCTAACGAATGTCCAGCAGCCATGCTGCAGTGTGCAGAAACCATGGGTTGGCGTTTGGAGGTGGACTAGTTCATTTTTAAAAAAACCCAAAAGCAGCTGCAGATATGGCAGCAAGAACCACACAGTGAACTGTGGCGGGAACGGGCTGTGTGAACACCTCATTATCTGGCATGGAAGATAGCCTTTCATGGACCCATTGCTAATTGTCTTGGAGCAAGGAGGGCAGAGGTGAGCCAGAAGTAGAAAAAACTATGCCCCTTGCAGCCATCTTCCCGGCGGACTGGGAATGCTCCAGCCCGGTGCCAGAGCCATGGACCAGAGCCGCACCACAGACCAGAGCCGCACCAAGGGACCCAGTGTGATAGGAAGAGTTTCCCACAACACCGCGCACACACCACAATATCAAGCATGGACAGTGGCCTTTTGCGCACCTGCAGCTGGTTGTCCCAGAGCTGGGAAGGCGGAGCTGTGTGAAAAGGGGGACGTTAACACACCCCATTCAGCCATCTTTACAGCAGGCTGAGAGCACCCCTGCATGGCCCTGCGGCCCAGGGCTTCCCTTGAGGGACGGCCCGCACTTGTGACTTAGCACAGCCTTTCCCTGGCAGAGGCTCTGGAAGGGCACAGTTGGGAAGAGGGACCCACTTGGAAATCCCAGGGACCCTTCGCCAATAATACCAAGGACTTGCGGGTCAGCAGCAGAAACAATCTGTGGCAAGACTGAAATCAAAGTTTAGACTATTGCAACAGCCTTAAATCTCCAGGAACACCTGGGAGGTTTGATTATTAAAGCTGCCCTGCCTCCTTAACCACTCAGACACACGCCTCACATTCAAGGCGGACAGCACTAACAACACACCCAAACTTGGTGCACCAATTGGACCCCAACAAGAACCAGACCCTCACACACCACAAAGACAAAGTTGGGGAGAACTGACTTGAGGGGAATAGGTGACTTGCGGACAACATCTGCTGGTTAGTTAGAGAAAGTGTACGCCACCAAGCTATACATCTGACAAATTAGAGATTGGAGTTTGAATCATATCCTAAAAGAACACTATCAAGTAAAGCAAATGCCAAGAGGCCAAAAACAACAGAAAATTTTAAAGCATATGATAAAACCAGACGATATGGATAACCCAAGCCCAAACACCCAAATCAAAAGATCAGAGGAGACACAGTACTTGGAGAAATTAATCAAAGAACTGAAGACAAATAACAAGAGCATGGCACAGGATATAAAGGACATGAAGAAGAGCATGGCACAGGATATAAAGGACATAAAGAAGACCCTAGAAGAGCATAAAGAAGACATTGCAAGAGTAAATAAAAAAAATAGAAGATCTTATGGAAATAAAAGAAACTGTTGACCAAATTAAAGAGATTCTGGATACTCATAGTACAAGACTAGAGAAAGCTGAACAACAACTCAGCGACTTCAAGAACCACAGAACGGAAAACGAAAGAACAAAAGAAAGATGGAGAAAAAAACTGAAAAAATCTAAATGGATCTCAGGGATATGATAGATAAAATAAAACATCCACATATAAGACTCATTGGTGTCCCAGAAAGGGAAGAGAAGGGTAAAGGTCTAGAAAGAGTATTCAAAGAAACTGTTGGGGAAAACTTTCCAAACCTTCTACACAATATAAATATACAAAGCATAAATGCCCAGCGAACTCCAAATAGAATAAATCCAAATAAACCCACTCCAAGGCATATTCTGATCAGACTGTCAAATACTGAAGAGAAGGAGCAAGTTCTGAAAGCAGCAAGAGAAAAGCAATTCACCATATACAAAGGAAACAACATAAGACTAAGTAGTGACTACTCAGCGGCCACCATGGAGGCGAGAAGGCAGTGGCATGACATATTTAAAATTCTGAAAGAGAAAAATTTCTAACCAAGAATACTTTATCCAGCAAAACTCTCTTTCAAATTTGAGGGAGAGTTTAAATTTTTCACAAACAAATGCTGAGAGATTTTGCTAATAAAAGACCTGCCCTACTTCAGATACTAAAGGGAGCCCTAATGACAGAGAAACAAAGAAAGGAGAGAGAGAGAGAGAGGAATTTAACAGCCACATATAGAACATTACATCCCAAATCACCAGGATAGACATTCTTCTCTAGTGATCACAGCACTTTCTCCAGAATAGACCATAGGCTGGGACATACAACAAGCCTAAATAAATTTAAAAAAAATGAAATTATTCAAAGCACATTCTCTGACCACAATGGAATACAAACAGAAGTCAGTAACAACCAGAGACAGAAAATTCACAAACACCTGGAGGTTAAAAATGAGGGGGAGATGAAAACATTCCTGGATAATCAAAAGCTGAGGGACTTCATCACCAATAGATCAGTCCTATAAGAAATGCTAAAGGGTGCAGGCTGCAAGGAAGGGACACTAACAATTGACTGAAACCACATGAAGAAATAAAGATTTCCAGTAAAGATCACATGGTAAATATAAATACCAATATTACTGTATTTTTGATTTGTAACTCCACTATTTACTTCCTACAGGATCTAAAATACATAAAATATAATGATAAATCAGTGGTTTTGGACTCAATGTAAAATATGTAATTTTGGACAAGAATTACATAAAGGTGGGGGAACGGAGGAGTATAGGGACATAGCTTATGCATCTTATTGAAGTTAAGTTGGTATCAAAGAAAATAAGATTGTTATAGACTTAAGATGTTAAATTTATGCCCCATGGTAAACACAAAGAAAGTATCAGAGAATATGACCATAGAGATGAAAAGTAGAGTATGAGTTACGAGAAGTGGGAGAAGGGGCAATGGCAAGTTAATAAGAAATGAGTGTAGGTTTTCTGTTTGGGGTAAAGGGAAATTTCTAGTAATGGATGGTGGGAAGGTGATGGCATTGCAACATTGTGAATGTGATTAATCCCACTAAATGGAATGCTTGGGAGGGGCTGGAATGGGAAGATTTATGCTGTAGATATGTTTCCACAATTGAAAAAAAAAGACAGTCTACATAGATAATGACAATTAAATGCCATAGATGATCCTGGATGAGATCTAAGAATAGAGGAGAAAAGGCTCAAAAGGACACAATTGGGACATAAGGAAAAAATGAAATATAGAATGTAAGCTTTATATCAATGTTGAATTTCCTGAACTTCTTAACTACACTTAATGTGATTACATAAATGAATATTCTTGTTCATAGGAAATGAATATGTGAATTATATTATTTGTTCAAGGATGTGTGCAACTTGCTCTCATATGTTCAGAATACAGAGCAATAGATGATGGATGATAAATAGGGAGGGAGGGAGGGAGGGAAGGAAAGAAACGGTAAAGTGACAAAACATTAAAGTTGGTATATTGGGGTATCAGTGGAGGGGGGGTGGAGTATGCTGGAGTTCTGTGTATGGGGTTTGTATTATTTTCCCAACTGTTCGTGTAAGTTTGAATTTATTTCAAAATTAAAAAAAAAATGCAAAAAACAAAACAAAACAAAACAAAAAAACAGGAATTTATTCTGTAAGCCATAAGCCAAAATGAAGGTATTGGCTGTAAAAGGGGCCTTACAGCTTAAGATGCTGGGAGTATGCTGGTGATTATATTTTGTATCATCTACCATTAGAGATTTGAAGTGTCAGTACTGGGAAATAAACCCTCTGGGTTTCAAGACTATGGTCAGTTGGCTTCTTTCAGGACCCTGGACTTTGTTAGGTAAGCAGTATAGAGTAATACAGGTAAAGCCTGACTGCCTGGGAGGGCCTCAGTCAAGTTACTTAATCTTTTGTACCTCTATGGCCACATCTATAAAATGAGGATAATAAGAATGACAATTTCACACCATTGTTTTGGAGATTTAAGAGTTAATAGATGTAAAGTGCCCAGAACAGAACCTAGCACATAGTAAGCACTCCAAAAGAGCCTTAACCTATGTATTCACTTCTAGAGGCATGATTCAACCCCTTGTTCAGAATAGGGCCTCTTCCAAACTGTTTCCCTTGCACCTCATTTCCTAGCTCATGGCACATCTTGTGCACTACTTAAATTACTTAACATCTGTCTAAGTAATTTACGGTTTACTGCTAATCCGTAAACCCAATGAAGGCAGGGACTGTCATTTTGTTCACTAATTACCCCTCAGTGCTTTGTACAGTGCCAGGCATTTGGTAGGCTGGAAATAAAATAAATAAATAAATAAGATTTGCATTTTTAAAACAATATCTCTGGCTGCTAAAATATACCTATCAGAAGGCAAGATCCATAAAATTAAAACCATTTTGATAGCTGAGCCATTATGTCATTAATTTGAACATTGCCATATGTGATATTCAGACATTTAAACCCATCCTTGTTTTTTTTTACACTATTAAATACAAATGAACACAGCATGCTTTCTTAGAATTATATTCTGCTGTTTAAACAATAATAACTTGCAAAGACCATAAAAATGTTTTCATTAAATGCTCTTATTGGTACAAAATCTGTAACATTCAATCTATCAGTTCCTGTCACTGTGGCCCTTCAGTTCAATACTTAATAAAGGTTTATTCAGTCATCTTCCCTTCAGTCTTCTCAATGAACCACACTCCTTCCCAGCACATATGGAGAAAGAGCAAATTTTCTTGAACTAATAAAATTAAGTCTGTCAGATTTAGGCCAATTGGGTATTAAATTCAAACTAGACCAAATACTGGCTGAACGTAGTCGCAGCTTGTATAGATCAGATTTGGCATAAAATTCAGTTTGTGATGTAATATAAATTGTCAAAGTGATACCACTTCAAATTTCATGTGGTTTATTTTTAAAGCGATATACATCATACAGAAAAATAAAGCTTAACAATGTGAAAATCACTACTCGGAAGAACAACAGACTGAGAATGTAAATTGAGCATTCATTAAGAACTTACATATGGTTCTCCATAAGAACCCAGGACTTCATTGTTTAAACACCGTTTGGATTGAACAGCGAGAGAGAAAGAAAATGTTAACTTCACTTTTATGTAAGAATTCAAAAAAAAAAAAAAAATTTTTTTTTTTTTCACTTTAGAAATAAGCACCTTTTACTCTAGGGTAAATGTAAAATTTCAACTGCATTCTTTCTAAATGACAAAAATTTTGACACAACTGTCACAATAGTGACTATGTCAAAATTGCTCAAATAACATATTGTTCAAATGCATATGCCTTTTTGTGACAAATTCAATATTAGAAATTTAAACATGAAACCCATGTCATGGCCACCATTTCAATGAACTAAGATTCTTGTCAACGTACTTTTTTGCCAAAAGCAAAACCAAAATTCCAGATGTTCTACAGGATAATTTCAAAATACATACTATAAAAGGACAACTGAATGAATAAAATATTCCTGGTCCTAAACCTCCAAACTAAAAAATAGAGAGGAAATCTAGACTAAAATTCAATACAAAATAGCTACTTTTCCAACTGCATCAGAAAACTAGCTAGTCAGTCAGCTTTTGGCAGTTTTTAATTAATTCACAATTTCCAATAAAATTTATTTTTCATACATTCATAAGGTTTCTTTAAACAAGAAATGAGACAATAAAAGCCACTAATTGCAGGGCATATTTAAAATAATAAAAATGTTTATGTGGTCAAATATATTAAATTCTTTCAAATTACTATATTATTAGTTCATTCATTCATTCATCAATTAATTTTGGTGTATCTATTACCCTTCAGGTGCAGTGGCTCACAAATAGACATGGTTCCTACCCACATGGAGCTTATAGTCTGATGAGAAAGCTATTGATAATTAAATACACATATTAAAATATATAAAAGTTTTAGTGCTTACTATATGCCAGGGCACTGTGCAGGATATTTAAATATATTCTCTCCTTCAGTCCTCATTAGCCCTGTCTTACCCCTGAAAAAACTGAGGCACAAAGTTAAGAAACGGCCCATCGTCCTAGAGCCTGCAAGTGGCATAGCTGGGATTTGGACCCAGGCAGCCTGGCTCCAAAGCTTGTATTCTTAACTACTATACTGCACCTACCCCTCAAATACACAATTGTAAATTGTGATGAATTATATAAAGAAAAATACCATCTACCAAAAAGAATAGTTTATACAGGGCTGAATTTAATTCGAGGCAGTCCAGGAAAACCTCAGGGGATAGTGATTTTTAAGACTGGAACGACAAATGACAGCAGCAATCAAACAGTAGGAGGTACTGTTTCTAACAGAAAAAAAAAGTAGCATGTCCCAAGGTCCTGGTATAAAAAAAATAGAGATTTCTTAGTTGAGCACTTTGGTTTTTCCAAACTTTACATTACAAAGCATCAAAGTATACTTTATGTTGGCTGAAAATTAATTTATTTTTTAAGCGGGGTGGGGGAAGGGGAACTGAAAATTTGGGAGAAAAAATTTTAAAATACTTAAAGACTCAGAGGATTGCCAAATTGCTTCACAGGGTACCAAGATATTCAGTACATGAAAAGTGATGACAAATTATCATTTTTCAAATGCATTTCCACCAAAAAGTCACCTTAAACCAAATTTCATCCCACCAAATTGTATGTTTCTAATTATCTCCTCATAGTTAAGAAAGGCTGCCAGGTAGAGGGATACGTGTAGCAAAAAATGAGAAGGCACAAAACAGCCTGGCTTATTCTCAGGAGTGCAATTAGCTCAGATTTGGCTGAGGTGTATGATGAGGTGTGAGGAGAAGCTCTTAGGGCTAAAGATAGGGTTGGTAGGAAGCAGATTGTACAGGAAACTATAAGTCACACTAAAAGTTTTATCTTCTAAGTAGAAATCTCTTAAGACAAAAATCATGTGGAGATTTGCATTTTAGCAAGCTCCTTCTGAGAGAACTGGAAGCAGAACATAAGAACCAGAAAAAGTAAAACTAGACCATGCAACACACTAGCAAGTAAAACTCTCTGCTAATAGATACCAACAGAATATTCATGAATAATGTTACCAATGTCAAAATGAAGTATGAGGACAGAAAGACAAAATCCTGTATATTTTAGTTCTGATATCAAGTATAATTTATTAAAATTGTTGAAAGGTAATCAACATAGACTCTAGACGGTTGACTTCAATAAATCCGATAAGCTAACATATGTAAAAGTACCAATAAATACTATACCATTCATTTGATAAGTCCAATTACCAATGATGTCCCAAAACTGCAGTATTATTTATGCTCGTTATTTAGAAAGGCTCCCACCACAAGGGGTCAAAACAATAAATTCAGAGGGAAAATGTTTTAATTTAGTTTATTTTATAATTTGAAATTTACAAGCATTCATGCACTATTTTTGCTTGGTGATAACAGGCCATGGAGTCACTATTTAAAGCCACCTCTTAACTATCTCTTCTTTTCAGATTTATTGCCAATATATCAAAACCCTGGTTTAGAACTCAAAATAATTAGTCAGTGTCTTTTTTGGGAAAATATTCCAACAATGGCCATTTCTGAACTGAGCTCCTACATCTAAAAAACTAACTTCAGAACCCAAGTGTAACAAGCTGGGGCTTGGGGGACAGGCAGATAAACATGTATGTGCCAGACACTGCTAACAGGTATTTAAGGTCCCCCACTTCACTCTAACAGCATCCCTATGAGTCACCCCTGCTTATATAATGGGAAACCAACACTCAGAGAGACCATGTGACTCCCTTCCCTTTGGAGCAGATGGAGTGAAAAGAGCTTAGGCTTTGGAGTCCGACACACCTGAGTTCCAGTTCCTTCTCTTCCTCTGTCCACACCATGTTTCCAGGGTGAGCACCTGTCTTAGTCATCTTTTCATCTCCAGCATTTAGCAGATCAAATGCTTCAGAAGAGAAGGTTACTAAATATTGGATGAAAGAAAGAGGGAAGAAATGTCATAAGGTAGCAACCCAAAGCTCTTTTTCAGAAAAGAGTTGAGTATGCAATCACTTAGTAATTCTATAATTAGGAATTCACTTCCTGATGTGTTATGTAGTAGCATTGAAGAAGAACCAGTGTTGATTAAAATGATCCATAAAAAGAATGGAGTAAAGCCAAATTAACAATGGAAATCGATCTTATACTTCTGGAGTTATCGAAAAATACAAGAGAAGAAGGCATGACAGCAACAGCCAATTTTAGATACCCATGTGGAACAACCTGGAACAGAGGTTGCATTTCCCTATTTTTCTTTGCAGCTAAGTTTGGCTACATAACTAAGTTTTCTGGCCAATAGTATGTGAAAGAAAAGTAATGTATGCTACTTCCAGGATATGTCCTTCAAGGGAAGGGGTGTGAGCCTTCTCCCATTTTCTCCATCCTGTCTCCTGGAATGCAGATGTGATGGGAGCCATCATGGACCATGAAGATGAGGTCAATACCACACTGCTATGGATGTAGGGGAACAAGACAGAAGGATCCTGGGTCTTGTTCTGGAGCTGAGCAGCCATGTACAGTCCTGAGCCACTTACTTCCACACTATTAGGTAAAAGAAAAATAAGCTCTTATTTTGTTTAAGCCACTGCTATTCAGGGTCCCTATTACATGTCACTTAACCTAAATACTCATTACCACTAATAGAGCCCATGAGTATAGGTCCTTTCTTCAAATCTCAGGACTTCCTTCCCCCTAAAAACTGGGAGCCCAGAAAGCATGCATTGGGAATCAGAAACCATCTTATAGTCTCTAACTGGGCAAGATGACTGCTGGAAGCAATTCTAAGTTCAATGAAGCATTTCCCTTCAGAAACTGGAAACTGATTTTAAACAAAAGTGCCTTTTTTCTCCTCAGTGTATTAATAACAAAATATGCCAAAATATCCATCAGGGTGTTCTTATTTAGAAAAGAATGAAATCAAAAGACATATCTACATTTATCTATCTTCTATCTATCTTTCTATCTATCACCTACTTACCTACTTATCTTTCTGATTTTAAATTTATAGAAAACTCATGACTTTGTGAAATAAGTTGACTGATTTATGTTAGAAAATATTTTAAGCCAGAAGAAAACTTTTAAAATAGCCACTTGGCAAATGACTGGGGATTAGGAATCACATCCAAAGCCCCAGATCAAATAGGATTGTCCTTACATATTCTTCAAATTCTACTCTGCCTTCTGCTCTAGGCCATGTGGATATTAAATTTTTCAGTAAGAGGAAATAAAAAAATTCAGTTGCAAGCAGAGATTTCTAATTTTTGAACATTTTATAAAATATTGTAATGAGTATGAGTTTTGCAAATTCAATAAAATGACACCTAATGAAATCTCTTAACTCTATTACACTATTGGAATAGCCTGTGGGCTGCAACATATTAGCTGTGTAAACTTGAGCAAGTCACTTAACCTCTCTAAGCCTGGTTTTCTCATGTATAAAATGGGGATGGTAACTGTACTTATCTCATAGCAGTGTAAGCTGAAACATCAATCAAGCACATAGCACATGCCTGGCACATTATAGGAGCTACGTACACATTAGCTGTTCTTAATTTTATTATCGCTATTACTATTTGCCAAAATTATTTGCAGTTTCTGTGCTCTAAAAATTGATCTCTTTCCTGTAGGAAGATGACATTCCTTGACCATTATATACACCATATCTGATCTAGTTATTTAGTACAAATGAGTTTATTCTGAGCAATCCATATATTTGTAAAGTGACTGAACTGAGTTGGGAAATCAGTTCACATCCATTGAGAAGAATGAACTAACGGTACAAAGTAAATTTCTCAGACAGTTCTTTTATTTCGGCTACTTGAAAATCATACCAAATCCATGTGAGTTTTTATGTTCTATAACAGTCCAATTACAACTCACTCAATTACTATCTGTTTTGTTCACCAACAAAGTTTCATTAATAATCATTAATACAATATAATTACTTCCCCACTTAGTACAATTCTAAGAAAGCTTAAAGGGAATATTTTAATTTCTTGTGCCTTTCACAATACAGTAAATAGAAAAATATCGTACATATATACCAAGTTGTAAAATAAAAATTGCTAGTAAATACTATGACTTGTAAGAGAAACAGGAACAAGAATAGTCATCTTTTGTATCACTGTCAGCTATGAGTCTAAAATAAAATTATGTAAAAAATTAAATAATGGTAAATTTACTGGAACTGCATTTGTTTAAAGGCCTGTGTTAAATGAGAATGAAATGATGGCGTAAGGAAGAAATACACATTGGTGAAACAGACATTGCCATGTAACACAGTTGATAATTGCACACTCTTAAATCTACTCAATCTACTCCAGGTTCAAAGATCCCAAACGTAATTCAAGGTTTAGAAAGTGTTTTCAACTATAGTTGAAACTATAAAAAAAAAAAATACTGTACTCTCTTTACAGATTATTCATGCCCATTTAATACTCTCTGACTCCCCTCCCCAACCCTTATATCCTTTCCACCTTGCCCAAGACAAAGCAAGAAGAGAATAAGTTCCCTTAACTGGGAAAAAAAGAAATAAATAAAGCTTAATCTTATGTCCTGAATGTTTCTCTTAAAGTACCAAACTACAGCCATTTTGCTTAATTTCTTTTCAAATTATTTGTATTTGAGTGTGGCTAACACATGATACTTACAATATAAAAAGACTTAAAATACCAGATTTTAATAATCTTTAGGTGGCTCTATGCAAAGCAGATGTTCTATTATACTTTCCAGATGCTAACTGTAAGCACAATTAATTAAAGACACTGCTTACTCACTTTAGTACACTTCAGTGCATAGTTAAAACTACGTTAGAGAACAGAGAGAATGAGTGAAAGCCAGGACTACTTAACAGCAAAGCGAATTGCCAAGAGAGATTAAGTTCATATGCGTAATGCCAGCAATAGTCAGAACTGAAAAGCAACTGTTACCAAACTAAGAAGCACTTGTTTGGTGCACTGTGACAGCACTAAGATTATGTTATAAAATACCAACTTTGCTCATAGCTTTGCACACTACATGTCTTTGGTGAGGTTTTGACCTAGTTTTTAGTTATTCCAGAAATCTTCAAACAACCTAAGATGTCAATCTACACTTTAGGAATACAGTAACCTGATAAAACTCAAATTGCATAGATTTTATCCAATTTGCTATAGAAGTCAATTTTTACATTTCAAGCAATATTAAATTGTTCTATGTTCATTTTACTCCTTCAATACATCACACGCTAATCAGTTTCTTTTACTGAGCGCTGCCTTCATCTTTTGTGTGCTCAACAAATGATCTCTTTCTCATATTTAGTACAATTCAAAGGCTGGAACTGAGGGGACAGGGATGAACCAGCAAGGTTTCCCTGCACAGAGGTATAGTGTTTATTTGGAGATGATCAAAGCTTCATCATCAAATTCAGTACCAACTTACTAACAATACTGTTAATATGTCCTAAGCAAACTTTGAGTCCATCATACTGAGTTTAGCTTAGCAATCATAACCAGTCTCCAGTAGCATTTTCTAAAGGCAGAAAACACAGGTAAATTGTTAATGTGTAAATAAAAAAAATAACACCACCTTCTGATCATTCAAATGGACATGTATAATTACTCATTGTTTATAATGCATAAGGGGTAGCTCCTTACAAACAAATCTGAAGTTATCAGAAATGGAAAACAAAACATGTTAAATGACTCCAAATCACCTATTTCCTGGATTTCTCCCTTTGGATTCCCAACTAATATGCTATACATATTTTCTAAACTGCAAAAGGGAGAAGCCCATTCATTTTTACTCTAAAGCACAAGTCAGAGGTTTCAAATTTTTTGTGTGTCAATTTTAAATGTGTATTTACAAAAATGGAGTAGAATTGAAAAACTTACCTTCAGTGATCTGATTAATCTTGAACCATATAAAATTGCTAGTATTTAAAACTTTTTTGACCTGTAAAATGACACTTGCATATAGTTCAACTTAAAAAATTCTGCTTTGTAATTTGAGCATACTGTTTCATAAAATCAGTAATTTGAAAAATTTTACATTTTCTTCAGTGGGATTTAACTATTCACACAATTGATTTTGATTTTTCTTAAAAAAAAAAGGACAAAATATGGGAAAATAACACATAAAAAGTAGAGAGACTATACTTTCCTTGAAAGTAAATCCATGTGATGCACCCAGAAAAGTGTCCTTTTTCCAAGACAGAAGCTTACATTATGTTACGTTACTAAAGATTTGTTTTAACAGCCTACTTTCATACTTGTTTCCTTTTGTCTATTGTGCAAGAGTTTAGGGGTAAAGTAGGTTGAGCACAAGAGATGTTAAAAAGTGTTGTGTGCTGACCTCTCCCTTCTTAAGGACCAAATTTTAACAGAGTTCACAGATTCATTCCCTCAACTCAATTATTACTGAAAAGTGACTTCAAAACACACACACATAAGTGGTCATTTGCAGTTAACCAAAGCCACAGGACTACTTGGTCACAGAAATGAAACTGCCTTTTAAATTCACAAGACCTGGTCCTCCCCCTCTGTTCCAAAGGTGCATCTGACTAAAAGGATAACATTACAACCACCCTGTCTGTACCTGAAGTTTGAAGCAACCTATAATTCATCAGTCAGAAGAGCGATAAAAACTATCTCCAGAAAAGAAGAGAGTATAAAATGAGTAAATTGAGGCCCAGAGACAGTAAACCCAAAGTCACACTGCCAGTGAGTGAAAAGCCAGTGTGAAGAGTTCTCCATCCACAGCCAGCACTTAGCCTTAATCATCATGCTTTGCTGCCTCCTGTGAGCAGATCTTTACATGAATAAACCCTTCTCATCACTAAGGCGTACCCCTAATATGGGTGGGAGGATCAACACAGTACTGAAATGTCTTCTCAGATAGAAAAATAAACATGATTATGGCAAAATACTGGATTAGAATAGGTTCAAATCCTAGCGACTCAGCAGGCTCAACCAATATGAGCATTTTTCATAATCTAAGACTAGATGCATCCTGTCCACCTACAAGATTTAGTGAGAACTGAAAATATTAATTTATGGAAAGTGTTTGCACGTTATAGAGACCCAGTGACTGGTTTGGCTTATAAATTAATTAATATAAGGTGCATATTTTGCCAATTCTGTTTTATTTACATATTATACTTCATGGCAGAAATTCAAAGTGTTTTATGAATGTTTTCTTATTAGTCCCAGCCCAGCTGTGAACTTGGGACAAATATCTATAAAGTTTGTAAAACTGTATTGAGAAAGGACAAATAATATGCCCAGATAAGAAATTATCCTTGTGTTAGTGTTTTCATGTGGCAAGGGATGGTATCATTTGTGTTAGTACCATAATTTTCATTACTTATGCCCTAAGTTCTGTGGACACTCCATGGAGGAAGAGGTCCCTGGTGAATGAGGCAGGCAAGGAGAAAAAATTTTAACCTGGGCAGTCAGGGGTAAGCAGGTCTAAGATAAACAGAGGAGTTAGGCAGGAATTTAATTTTGAACCTCAAGTAAAACCTGGACTTTCTTTATAATACAAAGGTTCCAAAAGAAGTCATCCAAAACACTCTGAGTTATCAATTTAAAAAATATTTAAATGAGTAATAAATGGACTCATTCCCTAAGTTTTCTTAAAACATTCTAGGAAATACATTTTGAAAGTCAAAGAAGTATGAATAGCTTGGTTTTTCTCATTATAAAAAGCCTAATTTTGCTATATGGAACAGGTTGCTATTCCTGAAATTAAGTAAATATGGAAAAAACTACAGGAAGAAACAAAGACACCATTTTATATTGCAAAGAGACCACTGGGTTCTTTAGAGATGGTAATTGCATCAAGACAGTGAGACTTATACTGCTTTAAACTGGAGACTCCATGAATCCATGAGACTCCATCTCCTCTGCTACATCATGAATCTTGTTGGCATCTTCACAGGGGTCCACTAAATACAATTCCTTTCCCTGACTTGATTTGGGATCAACTGAATAAAGCTGATAAAGGCCAAAGATTACCTTTGCTACTGAAACAGCTAGATTGGAAGATGTAGCTTATGTCTGCAAGCAAATGTAATACTGAACCTCACAATCAAAATTCCCAATGGGTGGGATTTCTAAGCATGTCTTTGGAGAAGCAGGTGAGAAGACATGCTCCCCGCCAGCAGCTCACTCTCAACAGGAAGAAGAGAGCAGCTTACAGACACCTGGCTTGCTTCCACCTTTTGGCAATCGTGAATAACAACTGCTAAGAACACTGGCATGCAAATATCTGAGTCCCTGCTTGCAATTCTTTTGGATATATACCTAGTAGAGGAATGGTCATATGGTAATTCTATACTTAGAATTACTTAGACTACAGTCTTCCATAGCAGCTGCACCATTTTACCTTCCCACCAGCAATGAAAAACTGAACCTATTCCTAAAATAAAAATTAAAAGATAAAACACAGCACTGTATAACACAGTGACCCTATTGGAAACAATAGACTATAGTACAAGTATAAGAAGGTTCTTTCATGAATTATAACAAATTTACAACACTAATGCAAGGTGTTAATAGGCTGGTAGTATATGGGAAAAAATACGCCTAACGTAAACTATGGACTATAATTAATACTATTATTTTAATATTCTTTCATCAATTGTACCAAAGGGACCACACTAATGCAAAGTGTCAACAATAGGAGGTATACAGGAACTCTGTTTTTTTACATGATTTTTCAACTACCTGCAACTTCTCTAATTAAAAAGATTAAAAAAAGTAATAGGACATTTCACAGGCCTGGGTATCAGGTATTTTAAATGAGGTAGTCCATGTAAATTGCTTTATCCAATGCCTAAAACATAGAATCTCTCAATAGATGCTAGCTACTACTGTTTAAAAAAAAAGCACAGTTATAAAAAAGTGCTATCATCAATTGTAACAAATGTTCCACATCAGTGCAAGGTGTTGGTGGGAGGGTGGTATATGGGAATCCTGCATTTTATGCATGATTGTTCTGTAAACCCCCACAGACGGGTGATTTGGTCATCAAACTTGGGACTGCAACAAAGTCACATGGAGGGCTGGTTAAGACATGGATTGCCAAGCTCCACCCCCATAGTTTCTGACACTGCTGCACCCAGAGATCGGACTTTGAGAACCACTGGCACACAGCGAGGCCAAGAGCATTGCCTTATTTCAATTCCTTCAACATGGAGGGAAACATCAGAGCAGGTAAGAAGTGCCTCCAACCCCTAAAAATCTTCCACAAAAGCATTAGCTTCATCTTCATCATGTTTTATTCCCTTCCTCCACTGGGGACTGCTACAGAACTGGTGCACAGTGACCACAAGATGTTTACTAGAATAAGTTGAATACTAATAGATTGTGTGGTTTCTCTTCCAACTAGCATGTGAAAACAAGTTTTGGAAAAAAAATAAAGTAAAACATCACTCAAAGTTTCACCCATTTTTAAAACTAAACTTCATATCCTCTTCATTTGGAGTCGTTGGTTCTGAAACTAACTGATTCACCACTTCCTGGGGGTCAACACTATATTAATTAGGAATAACTTGCTGCAATGCTGCAAACATGACCATTTCTGTACAATTTTCCTCTGAAAGTACCAGAAATTCTCTCCAAAAGGGCATTTCCATTCCACAGTTTCTCAGGGGGATTTAGTAGTTTGAGTAACGGGGAAATTAAAACCAAGAAAGAGCTTTACTTTCCTGACATGGCTCTAAACATTAGAAAGTTTACTTTCTTTATCTGGGAACTCCATCTATGTAAATCCTTCATTCAACATGTCTAGATTATATTCAGACTTTTCACAGATACTGAGAAAATCTTCATTCTCTATTTTGCAGTGAATCTTTTGAAAAGCAATTTAGGCTACATTAAATTGAAGAGACTCCAGCTAACAATACTTCACAAATTTCAGATCCTGGATAAAGGGAAACCAACACTTTGTAATGAGAAAATTGTTATAACTGTAACATGAATGCAGAACCCAGAGATGATATAGTAAATGCACAGGATTTTACAGAGTTAGAGAAGCTTACTTGAAGGAATTCATCAAGAACTGGGAAATAAGCCTGTGTAATTTGTCCTATTAGTCACTCTTTTACTGCCCTCTACTGGCTAATCTGCAGAGTGCTGATCAGGGTATAGAGTACTGTGGTTTTAGGATTTTACTGAAAATATTTGCAGAAATCGGCTTCAGTTTTTTTTTTTTTTTAATATTTTTATTAAGATTCATTCACATACTATACAATCATCCAAAGTATATAATCCATTAATCACATTACCATCATATAGCTGTTCATTCATCACCCTGATCTATTTTTTTAAACATTTTCCTTATGCCAGAAAAAGTGAAAGCAAGAATAAAAAAAACAAGAGTAAAAACAGAACACCTGAATTATCCCCCCCATTCTTCCTTTAGTTGTTTTGTTTTTTGCTTTTTTTTTTTCTGCCCCCGTTTTTCTACTCATTCATCCATACACTGGACAAAGGGTAGTGTGATCCACATGGCTTTCCCAATCATATTGTCACCCCTCATAAGTTACATCATTATACAATCGTCTTCAAGAGTAAAGGGTTCTGGGTTGTAGTTTGATAGTTTCAGGTATTTACTGCTAGCTATTCCAATTCATTAAAACCTAAAAAGGGTTGTCTATATTGTGCATAAGAGTGCCCACCAGAGTGACCTCTCGGCTCCTTTTGGAATCTCCCAGCCACTGAAATGTTTTTGTGAGATCCTTATTTTTTATATTTCTATTCAACCAAAAATGATTTCTTTCATTTATATTTAATTCTTACTGACACATACCTTGATTTTCAATTTGTAGGAGTCAGTTGGTCCAAGGCATTTTCAGTAATGATAATAACAGCACTGCATTCAGGGGTGACCACAAACAAGGAACTCCATATATTGCATCTTCAGTGACAGAGCTTAGTCTTCTTACAATTTAGTGCAAGACATGATTTACTGAATGAGGGTGCTGTCACGAGAGCTATAGGGCCAAGTTTTATAACTAATGGTTTGCATGTCATTTAATTGTTTTATACCTTAGTTTTTGTATACTTATTAATAGCAACCAAACAAAAATATTTATAGAAATTTTCTATTGCAAAGTGATAAGGTGTTTTGTAAGGTTTCAAGAAATAACAGTGAGATGACCAGTTTTCTTTAAAACTTGGGGTGTGAGTTAAGTTTAGGTAGATTATAGTTTAGAGCTTAGTTTTAAAGATCTTAAAAGGAAAGTTGCAATCCTTGTAGCATGAGTTCCTTGGCCTGAGAACTGAGATTATGGACAAGGATGGCCTCGGTATAGCTGTCTTACAAGTTAGGCCTATTTGTCTCCCCTGTTCACTTACCAAAGGGACTAAAATGGAAGAGCTGTGCTGAATATAAAGAGGATGGGTTGTCCAGCAGATGCTCCAGGAGCCCCAATAGCTGATAGAGGTGCCTATTCTTTCAGTGACCACCCCAGGGTAGTGAGCTCCTACAGGGAACAGGCCCTGCAATCTGCAATGGAGAGCTAAAAAATATCTCTACTTCTCAATGAAGAAAGAGGTTGCTGTGACAAATGTGTAATCCTACCCATTATGAACAAGGTCTTTCTACAGAAAAAAAAAAAAAAAATGTGCAAAGGATACATTTGCTACTATAAACTTGAGGGTCTAAAATAATGTCATTTAACTTTACTTTTTCTGAATATAATTAGATCTGAGACCAAGATCCCATCACACTGAGTTATCAAGACATTCAGTTTTAGCCATTATTGTTCTGGAACTTCCCTGACCCTAGGTTCAGATGACAATCCCAGTAATCTTGTAGAATAAAATATTTCAAATGGTCCCTCCAGTTATCCATCCTCCCTGATGGCTCAAGTCCGTGTGGTTCTGCCTCCACCCAGCCACTGTCCCAGAACCACAGGCATCCTCCATTCAGTCCTGGGGAATTGCCCCTCTCTACACTTCCCATTCACCTCTCTCCCCTACCCCTACTGGCCAACCACCCTAATCTCCTCAATAAATTCAGGCTCTCATTACTGCCAGGAAGAGGGATTATCTTCAAATAACTTCAGCTGGAAGGCTTGCCAAGGCCCTCCCTGGAGGCAGATAAGCACCAAGGCAGGAAAAAAAAAAATGCAATAAATAAATAAAACTCGGTTTCCATTCTTTCCTATCCTTCTGCAGCAGTGTAATTAAAACCTATACTGCAATGTCAATAAATTATTCTGCCATATTTGCAAAATCAAGGACAATGGCCTGAAATGAGAAAGGTTGAGGTTGGGAAACTGAAAGATTTAGATAAAGAGCAGTAGGTTAATTCATTGTTTAGCTCACTTACTTATTTCTGCTGCCACCTGCTGGTGTTCAGGGGTTCTTAGTACACAGAGTCAGCAAGAAAGAAAAACTTGCTTTAATCCACTGTAGCCTGCACAGATCTGCACGATTCAAGGATAAGCCCACAGGGAATCATAAATCTTAAAAGGTTAACAGCTGAACGTTGACAATGCTTTGAAATAAAAATCTAATTGTGGTGCATTGGGGGAGAGGCCTATAGGAACAGAAAGAGATGAGAAAGGGGATACTGTAGAATACCAAAGGTCAGGGGGTTAGGCTAGGGTGATGATAGCATTAGGGAGGTTTTATAAATGTCTAGAGAAGCAACACTTCAAGATTAGTGATGGGTCTTCTGAGCTCCTGTTGTTATCCATGCAGTAACAGAAGATAAAATGATTCTGGAATACATCTGAACTGCTAAATACATGTTCCACTGAAGGTCTGCTCATCTCTTGTCCATTTTCCTATTTATCCAAAATGGCATTTTCTGGACTTGAAAATAAAATCCTATTTTTAAAAGAGCTGTGTAAAACCACTCTTTAATGCTACCATTAAATGCCAACAGGGAACAAATTAATGCATCCCACAGTCTGAAATTTAAGCTGACTCCTTGTTATCCACATTAACTTTGATGTACAAGGACTGGCTTAATGTCAATCAATTTGTATTCTGGAATTAATATGTTGACAGGCTTTCATCCCAAACCAAAGCAAACTAAAAGTACACTATACGGAAACATGTGATTTATGTTCTTAACCATTTATGGAGTCAAAGCTCAGGCTATAAAAAGATTTTTCATGATCCTAGACTCAGCAAGGGCTAAACCATTTACTGACAGGCTGGCATTCTGGAAGGCCACCAACCTATCACCATCAGTCACTCCGGAGTCTTCAGTTCCACAAAAGGAATCAGCAGCTACTGACGACACTGCTACTTTTGCTGTAAGCACAAGTGACCTTTCAGTGTTACAATTTGAGAGATTTCTGAGGTCATGATGGAGTCACCTTGGATGAAGAACTTAGGGTAAAGTCTTCCAACACTGACCTTTGATAAACCAAATGTGTTATTTAGGGAATAGCCAATGGACTCTATATTCACCAACACTTTTATTCACAAATGACACCCAACTTGAACCAGCTTAGACAAAACAGGAATGTGTTAACAGAATTCAACTGAAGTTCAAACAGTCAAACTACAAGGTCAGGGACCTGTCCAGGCTTTAGAAACAGCTGACATAAGGGCCTTGGGAGCCTTCAGGTTTTTTCCTGCCATCAGCTCTGCCTCTCAGCTCTTAACAGCTTCATCATCAGTGCACAGCATCTGCCTTCACAGGGAGGCACTGTCCTTTCTAACAGCTTCCTAGTTTCTCATCCCCACCACTCCTGTCACTGGAAAGAAACTCTCTTACCATTTAAAATTCCCAGGGAGGAATACAGATTAGCCTGACTTAAGTCAGGAACTCAACCTGGATCAATCAATGGAGGCCGGAGGTAACATCAAGTAACAGTTCAGAGCAAGAACTCTGCATCCTGACTCGTGGGGTGTGACTCTGAAAGTGCCAACTCCATGACTTCAAATAATGTGCTCAACTTCTCTGTGTTTTGGTTCCCTCATCTGTCAAGCAGTGACAAAATAATACCTACCTCAGAAGTTTATTGGGGGAATTAAAAGACACACTACCTGTAAAGGGCTTAAAACCATGCCTGACACAGAGAAAGAAAAAGGTTTTGTTTAGGTGGTTGTTATTTCACTACAATTGTAGTTCTAAACCTTGGTAATACATTGAATCATTTAGGGAGCTTTAAAAAAAAATACATGAGCCTTGGTCTCCTTCCCAGATATTCTCTTTAAATTGGTCTCAGAATATGGCCCCAGTATCAGGATTTTCAATATGCTTCTCAGGAGAGTCTAATGTGATTCCAGGTTTGAAAACTACTGTTCTGGATTACAAGCTCCAAGGATGGAGGGATTTTATGTGTACTATTCAAGCCTCAGTGCCTAAAACTGTGCCTGGCACACAAAAGGTGCTCCAAAAATTTTGTTAATGTAGTAGCAAGGGGTGTGTGTGTGTGTGTATGGGCTGGCCTTAACATTAGTGGGGCCAAGGCAAGAATACAAATTTAGGCCTCCATACCAGGTGTCTAAACATTTATTATTCAAGCTTATAAATGCCTAAATTTTTTTTATCTTCTAACTGAAAAATAAATCTCCATAACAAACTAGAAGTCTATATATAAATTCAGAATTTCAGGACACCTCCAATTTCCTCTCCAGAACATGGCAGCTGAGACAGCCAGTCTCTGGCTCCTGCCCCAAGCTCAAGACCACTCCCTTTCTTTCTCAATCCCAGTTCTGTCCTTGGGCATACTCATGTCTACATCCAGTTCTCATATCCAACCTCTGTCCACACCTCCTAAAAATACCCTTTAGGCCTGAGTGCACACACACCAGCACTGCCAGCTGCAGGAGGATGGGCCCAGGGAAGAGGAGTGTGCTCTGGACCATTTGGGCAGGGAAATCTAGGGTCTCTCTTACCTGAAAGACACTATAGGTAGGCATGGGGTATTTCCTCCGTTACAGGTGGACATATCCCCTTGGCCTCATGAATGTCTAAACCTGTCGGGAGGAACATGTTGGAGGAGGGCCCGCAAGGCGCCTCTAAAGCACAAGGACCAGGGCAGAGTCCCCTTTTGCCCAGGCTTAAGGGTAGGTGGTACTATGTGTGTGCATGTATTATAGTTCGGAAGAATTTTTAGCCCACTGCAAACTGTAATATTCTACAAAACAGAAATTTAAGGAGACAGACACGCACATATATGTTACAGAACATCTCCTCCTCTTGAAACCACTCAGTGGCTTCCCATTGCATTTAGGGGAAAAAAAGTTATTCAAAATCCTTAGCCTGGAATTCAAAATTTTCCAACATCTGGCTACATTTATCAGTCTTAATGCCACTCTTCCCCTCCCCATTCTCCACTCCTCAGTGAGGCACACTTTCTTCTCCCCCTGTTTCTCTTGAGTTAAGCCAACATTTACTGGAAACATAAATGCTCCAGAAACTGTGTGGGGCAGAAGAAAGAGGACCTTCTCAATATATGTGTATATTGGGATATTACATGATCTCAAATCTTTTTATATTTATTATCTGCAATGAAAGAACCACACACTGATGAATTCCATGACAAACCAACCAAATTAAAGAAGTCTGTGTGGGTGGAGACATCAGGGAGAATGTTATTGCCTGACAAATCAGCTAGAGAGCATCAAATGCTGTGCCAGATCAAATATAATATGCATAAATTGACATGACTTTGGAAAGTTCATGGTCAAATGTTTCTCTCCCTCTCATGAGATATGCCCATATTAGAGAATTAAATTATGACTTATTCCCCCTCTTTATGAAATAAACTGTAGGCTAAAGCTACATAGACGTTGCATGATAGAATGAAATTCCAAGGATTGATTTCCAACTTTCTAGAAAAGCAAAACATATAGAAAATCCTGTTTTAAATAAAAATGTCATTACTATCTGATGACTTGATTATCTTCACATAATTTGGCCATGCATTTTAAATTTCTATATATATATATACATACATACATATATGTGTATATGTTTGATATACATATCAATACACATATAATATATTCTCATGTTAATACTGGTTATAATTCTCCTTTTTGTGGATCCTCTCACAAATTGAAGTAAACCAAAACTTAAAATAAAGGACCTGTAGTCCATGTGTGTATGTCTTTACAGTTGTAAAAAGACAATGGAGTCCTGCTTTTATTTTCTTCAGAAAGCTATTTGGCATAGAAAAGTGTGTGCTTTTCTCATTAAGCCCTTATTGTCATTAGCTTCTATTTTGGTATCTGCTGCCAGTAAATGGATTTCTAATTACCTTTGTGACCAATAAAGAAAGATTTTGAAGACCAGATATTAAGCTGGGGATTAATTTCAACACAAAGAGCCCAATACAGAAAGATGGATTTTCCAAGTTTTTCACCCAGTCCATATCTAAATAAAACCATTCAAATTTGTCTTCAGTAAATTTGCGCTTCATATGCTTTGGATGGTGAGGAAAACACTACCATTAGACAATCCTCCTCTGAAATGACAGAGCAGGCTGCCCATATTCCAAAAGTTCTTAGCTATACTGATATATATACTTCATGGTCTACCTTTACCCTACATTCTTCTTAATTCAATTCGCATTATTAGAAAACAAAATAGGGGTCTATCTTCAGAGAGAGTTCATCATCTTGTTTTTACAGAATCTAGGTTGGTTTGCTCTTCTATTCCAGGTCTCAAAGACAGCTAAGATCAAGGGCTCATAAAATGTAAGGGCTTGATCTTACTCACTTTTAGAAGGAATGGACAAGGCATACCAATACAGAAGGTTGGATGGATGTAAAAGAGACTGCTCTCATTCACAATGTAGGGTTTAGACCACCCAACTTCAGAGATAATAATCATCCAGAAATAATTCCTGAATCCTCTTTAGACTAATAGCCAAGTACTTTGGTCCAGCAGTTGGCCTTATTGTCTAGAAGAGTGGTTTAAAAGCAACAAATTAGAAATCTGAGCTCTTTTTTGGCCAAAGAGCTTACTGATAGGACAGATCAGGAAATAAACCCAACTAGTATCTGACCAGCTGCCTTCAGCTGACAGTCTGCCTCTGTATTCAGATATATTCATCCTCAGTGGTTAAAGGACAGCAAACAGAAGATCCAGAATTATGTGCCACCCTGTGTAAAAGTCTGGAAGTGAGACAGATACTGATAAGATAAATCATAAAATCAGAGATAGAAGATTGAAATTAAAGAAATTATAAAACAGTAAACCTGACTCCTAACCAAGAAAGCCAAAAATTAGTTTCCTGAAAGAAATAGTAAACAGATAAAGGATTGGGAAGTATGATCAAGAAAGAAAGTGAGAAAACACACAAAAGAATATTAGGAACAGGAAAGGAGTCATAATTATAGATATGAATGACACTTTAAGAATCGTAGTTAAAACTGAAAATTTTTTATAACTACTTAGAAGCAAAGTCAAGATTCAAACTCAGATTTGCTTAACTTCGAATTCTGTGTGCTTTATCAATATACTGAATATTATTTTTTATGGACAGAGTTTCATCTATCCAGAGAAATTTTCCCATGTACTCCCTGTGCATTCATTCAGTTTCTCCTTTTTTTTTTTTCATTTTTACAAACACTCCTCTTTCTCTCCTCTCCCAATCCACCAGTAACTTCTAATCTGCTTCCTATCTCTGTGACTTTGCTATTTCTAGTAGTCTCTTATAAGTGATATCATACAATATTTGTCTTTTTGTGTCTTGCTTATCACTGAGCAAAATGTTTTCAAGTTTCTTCCATGTTGCAGCATATCTTATAACTTCATTCTTTAATATGGCAGAATATTCCATTGTGTGTATCCACATTTTGTTTATCCATTCAGTCACTGATGACCACTTGGGTTGTTTCCAGCTGGGCTATTGTGAATAATGCTGATATAAACAGTGGTGTACAAGTATCTGTCTGAGACCCTGTTTGTACTCTCTTTGGGTATATACCTAGAATGGAATGGCTGGATCATTTGGTAATTCTATATTTAACTTTTTGCAGAATGACCATATCACCTTCCATAGTGGCAGCACCATTTTACATTCCGGCCAACAATGCACTAGAGTTCCAATTTCTCCTCATTATTTCCAACACTTGTTATTTTCTGTTTTGTTAAAATAGCCTCATTGTGGGTGTGAAGTGGTATCTCATTGTGGTTTGGATTTCCCTAATTGCTAATGATGGTAAGCATCAGCAGAGGGCAGTCAGACAAACTCAAAGATGGATAAATAGTAGTGGATCAATTTTACCTGGTGATAAGTGCATGCAGATGATAAAACAGGGTATCATAAGAAAGACGGTCCTCATGGCTGCTTTATGGATAGTCAATGAGGGGCTTTCTGAGGAAGAAACATTTGAAATCAGAACTGACTAACGGGAAGAGTTACACAGGTATCTGTGAGAAGAGCATTCCTATAAAAAAGAACAAGGACAAAATCTCTACATTTGGAACAGGGCCAACATGTTTAAGGGACAAAATAAGCCAGTGCATCTAGAACATGTGAACAAGGGGAGAGTGGAGGGAGCTGACACTAGAGAGGGAATCTAGTTTCCTTTCCTTTCAACCTGCAGAACTCCCTTTAGCATCTCTTGTAAGGCCACTGTGGTGGTAACAAACTCCCTCAGCTTTTGTTTATCTGGGAATTTCTTAGTGGCTTTCTCAGCCACAGTTAGGAGTCTGAAAATCACTATAGCCATAGTAGAAGCCACTGAAAGTACATAGTTTGCCTTACTCTAAAGAGATTCTCCAGGCTGTTCTCTAGAGGTCAGCCTGAGGGTGCATAAGAGAGGAAGTAAGAAGACTGCTGGGGAATGTGGAGTAGTGGTCCTTGCAAGAGAGGATGGGACTTATTTCACAGCATATTAGTGGAAATGGAGAGAAGGATACATAGAATCTCAGAGTAATTGTACAGTTAGAGAAGGTGGACAGTTCTCCAAAATAATATTTGAAAAACATGTATTAGGCATTTATTATGTGCCTAGAATGGTGCTAGCTTCTGAAAGGGATACAAAAATAAATAAATAAGACAAATTTTTGCCCTCCAAATGCTGGTTGGAGTACAAACGAACAAATACCTGTGTAACTAAGGTGATATGTGATGGCAAGGCCATCTCTATTCTTTTCCAGGAATCAGAAAACAGAGCCACAACTGAGAAAGAATTTGAGAGAGAGAGACAGAGAGAGAGAGAGAGACATACAGACAGACAAAATTCCCCACTGCACAGTGATGGAGATATAGAGCCTGACACCTCCCCAGAGGGAACTGGTTCTGAACTGCCCCCTTCCCTTCTACCACCCAGTTCATATAAAAATAGCTTACATGGTATCACAGTTGTCATCTGGAAGCAGATTCTCAGAAGGAATTTCGGGTGCAAGGTATTCCTTAGGAAAAAGGATGGGGAAGAGGCAGAATCAGGCAAAGGGAGAAGCTGAGCTATGATGCAGGACAGGCAAAGCAGCAGCCAATCTGGCAGGAAGCCCTGGAGTGAGTGATGCTCACTGAAGTATCCCACCTGGGACAGATAAGGCCAGGCCGTTACCTCATACCTCCTAAGGAGGGAGCTGACTGCTGGAGCAGCAAGTATGGGATCTGGGCCATGCACCACCCCGTCCTTGAGTTTATTAAGGGGGGCAGAAGAAGGGTGTTTTTATAGAAGTTCTGTTCTGGGGAAACAAAGGTTTCAGAAAGGTAATCATCCTTTCTCTTCCTTTTTCCTTCCCCAACCTGTTCCTCTCTTCCTACAACAACGGGAGTACCGAAGGTATTTTTCCTTCCACTAAGTTAGAAACTGGTCATCTCTCCTCTGAACACTGCTGAGCTCTACCTGGCAGGTGATCTGATGTACCTGGCCTGATGCTGCTATAAAAAGAGGTGCCAGAGCTGAGAAAGCGAGTGTGGCAGAGGCCACTTGTTTCCTGCCATTTGGCTTCCCTAAAGGGTCAAGAATTGTTCCCCAGGGGTCAAGAAGTAGAGACTTTGAACCGTGCCTAAGCCTAAGTGGTCTAGTTGGCCTGCACAGGGCTGCCTGCTGGGTGAAGGGTCCCAACACCAGGGGGTTTGCTTCCTTGTGGAGTCATCATGAAGTGAGGAGAAAGCCTTAACTGGACAACACGGAATTGTATAGGTCCCTTAGTGCCCTCCAAAGGACCAATAAATGTTTCCGCATGAGCAAGCCAATATCTGGGTGTCTTCCACAGTGAGGTCAGTGATCAGCCAGTACTCAGCCACACCCCATCACCATGAGCAGGGCCACCCTAAGACCCAGGCAGGTGAGGGCCTCTGCCCCAGGCCCTGCCGCACTTCAAGGGATCCCATGCTTGGGATGCCTTCCTCGAAATTTTCCCAATTCCCCTCCGGTACCTGAGACCACTGGGGCCGGAATAGAGTAGCATCTAGGGTGCAAAATCTAAGGAGGTGCTTACTCTCAGGATCTCATCAAACTTTGCACCCTAGGCATCTCACTTGCCTTACTCCAGTCCTGGCCCTGGCAGCAAATATCTTTAACCCGTGTGCCTTCTGTCAAGGACACCCAGAGCGGTCACCCCACCCTCTTCGCAGGCTCTGCACATGTCAAGGATTCTCCAGGTGTGGCAGTGCCTGCTTCTTCAAAGGGTTTTCAATACCTTTGCTCCTCGATGCTCTTCTTCTCTTGTCTTTTTCCAATGTTTGGACATTGTGCTCTTCTCCCAGGTGGTCTTAAGCTGGGTCAGGCAAGCTCGGGCCAGGTGAGGGACCCTTCCATGAATAGAACTGCTCTTTTTCCTTTGGCCCGCAGGCCCCTCACCTCTCCTCCCTCCAGGTGGTGATGCCATAGAAGGCAGGACTTGGGTCAGCATTGAAAGTGATCACTGGGATTGCAAGGACTCTGGGAACACAGTGAGTGTGGCCCAATGAGCTCAAGAGAAGACATGGAGGGAAGATGCACTGTTCTAAAATTACTCTATAAAATTTCACATGATAAATTTATCATAGCCAGAAAACAAATGGTCATTCACATTTCTCTGAATACTCTGGATAAGACTTGCCATTGTGGCCGTCGTCAAGGAAGCACTGGAAGTCACCACTCTCAGGCACACAGTGACGATGCCATCTCTGAGTAATGACAGAACCAGCATTAAGGAAATGGCAGCAGGGAGCCGCAAAGGCAAGAACATCAACACAGTTTCTGTACAAACAGGTCCCGAAGATCCACAGTGTAGTGAACAGTAATCGCTACTGTTATCTCACAGTGGGAGATCCCAACTTGGCCGGGAATAGCATTTGACAATAAACACCACCAACAGAAGACATAGGGCCCAGACGTTATGAAGAATCTTTACCTGCACTGATTGGACAGTAAACAACTGCTTAAATACCTCTTCTCTTATCCATCACTCTGAGTCTGCATTGATAGCCCACTACACTTCATACGGGCCAATGAATTTTATAATACATTGTTAATCAATTTGTCTGTACAGTCAGGAACCCCACAAAATATATTTTCCCAGGATCTTGCACACCACAGGTGCAGCCTGGAATGTGATTTTTCCAAGGTGTTTCCACCTTGAACCAAGAAGTCATGTAAGGAAGTGTCATTTGTCCTCTGCCCCTCCCCAGTGTAACCCCACACGAGGAAGCACACAGAAAGAAAAGGAGAATGAGAGGGCACGATAACAGATCACATCCCCATACACACCCTCTAAGTCCTGGATCCACAAATCTAAACTGAGATGAAGTTACTGAAAAGTTGTGGAATTGGACTAGGATGAAGTTAAAGGAGACAGCTCCCTGTGGGAGGAAATGATTCTTCAAAGCAGCTAGTGGAAAATTAAATCATGTAATTATACCTGAATTCTGGTATCCACAATTTCAGAAGGGATTCCTTGCAATTCCAGATTCCTTTCTATTTTTTTTTTTATTCCAGAAACTAAGTCTCTAATTTTATGGTGAGTCAACATCAGTTCACATGATTTATCTAAATTAAATTTAGACTTTGTTTTGGACGTCAGGAAGATAATTCATTTTTGGTCCACACACAAAAAATTTTTTAATGAAACAGACGGGACACGTGGTAGCTAAAAACACCTGTTTGACAAACCAAAATTCTAAAAAACAACTGAAATCTTAAGGCAATTACAAAATATATGATTAATGTAATCCCTGCTATGGTTTCTCTCTGTATTTTCTCACTTACAGTTGGCATAATTAAGGAAATGTGGAAGACTGTTGGACTCGATGGCTTATAAACATGAATATTTAAAGGAGTTTGATAACAGTATCCTTCATAACTCATTATGTCATTCTTCTAATGAGTAGAGTGCTAGTGATAAGTATGTCAGGTCTAGAAAATCCTTTCAAATAAATATTTTTTGCATCACATTGTGTCTACAAATGCACTTAGAAGAAATAATTCAGAAAAGCCATTGAAGTAAAAATAGCTTTCTTCTGTTGGGAAGTGTCAAAATCCTGATTAATTCTAACATGTAAACCAACCCAGCCCTAAAATATGATGATTTTATTATTCATACCTAGGACTGAGAAGAAATGAGTTTAAGTAAAAGCAGACTATAAATGTTGGAGATAATATATATGTATATGTATATATATAATTTTCATTAAATATTCAGCTATTCATAGTTGTTCTGATGCATTATATGCTCTCTATGAAATCTGTAAACTTTCTGATACCTAGCACAGTTTTTAAATCTCCTTTTGATGAATCAGTGCGTGCTAAGGAAATTAGCCAATTAATCCCTCACACATGCTGAAACATGGGCAAAGCCCTGTGTTCTGTGCAGTGGGCAGACAGTATCAAAGAATTTGCATTCTAGGAGAGAATACAGACATCAAACAAGGACTGACAGAAGTCCCTCAAATCTTGGCACTTTACAAGCAGCAAGCTTAGTATCAAAAAATGTGTATAATAACAGTACCAAAGTCCTAGCATTATTGCAGAGACTAAGTGAGATGCACTTAAAAAAGTGCCTAGTGCATAGCAAGATTCAAAATATGCTGGCTACTAAATTAATACATTTAATTCCACCAGAGAAGAAACGTAGGATGCAATTTAATTTTCATATCAACCCAAGTAAAATGTAGAAAAGCAAATCCAGTTTAAAAATATATATATATATATTCATCAGTCAAAATTGGGTGTGCCTGTACTACTTCTGCTCATCTGAACTACTTCTCATATTGCAAGAATTCATTCATTCATTCACAAGGGTTTAACTGCAGCTCTGCCATGTGGCAGGCCTGTGCTAAGCAGGGGGGTGCAGGTAAGGACATTCATGGAACTTGTTATTTATCCTGGGGACTAATCAGAGGTAACTCACCGACCCACAGACCCAGCGGGCACTTGACTGTAAGTGGTAAATCTGAGAAGAACTCAGAAACTTTACAAGTAAATAAAACTTAAAGTTTTCAGGGTGCTCGAATCCCCCTCAAATTCACATGCCGCTAATAACTGAGAATACTTCTTACCCTGAAATGTAATCTATCACCTCATTGCTCCCACTCTCTTGCTGCTTAAGAACTTGCTATTAAATTTTTATGAGCTATTAAATCTTGAAAGCTAGGTACCATAGTCACACCATTAAAAATTCATAAATTTTGCACAAAATGTTTCATAATTAGACAGCTTACAGATTGAATATCATTTTCAGGTGGCCAACTTTAAACTTTCTGTTCATTAAAGAGTGTCAGTATATAAACTATGAAATAAAAATAGAGGCAGTATAGCATAGTTGCACGAGTCTTGGTCTTAGATTCTGAAGACCTTGTTTCTTTCACTCATTGAAGCAAATACTTATTAAATATTTATGAGGTGGTTCTTGGTGATTTCAACTTGTCCAGAATCATTCAACTTCCTGGGAGTATCACCCTTATTTTCCCCTAGGAAATGGAGACCAGCTGACCTCACCTCCCAATTCAATGTGGTCATGTAATCAGACAGGTTAAATGTCCACCATGATTGGTTCAGGGATATGAGGCAAAGCAGTTCACAAGAGCCAGACCTGGAGCTTTTGGGGGGGGCTCTTAGCTAAGAGGTCCTTTCTTTCCCTTTGGGTTGGCAGTCAGTTGCAGGTGTGCCTGAAGCTTCCAGCAGCCTCCTGCAGTCAAAGCCTGTCTGACAACAAAGACAACGGAGAATACAAGAGGCCATAGTGGAGCACAAATGCAAAGACAAAGAGAGGAAGAAGAAAGTGTGAGTATTGGTGACATCGCGATGGAGTGGATACACACTGGGGTGGGGGGGGTGGAGATGCACTCTATTTTCTGTAATTAAATGTAATTTCCATCTTAATCTCTCATTTCACCTGGTAGCAAAACAGTTACTATGAGACAACCCAGAAACAGTGTATCAAACAGCTCAGGGTTTTTCTGCTCTCTCCTTCCCCTGGGGTTGATTCTAAGTGCCACAGCGGTGGGTTGGGGGACATTGCTGCTGAATCTCCCCCTGGGTGATGCTCGCCCTCTGAGAAGTTCATGTCCCACTGGGTCTCTGCTCTCTGTGCACACAGGTCTCTCTGTCCTCCAGACCCTACCATGTGGTCCCTCAAGATCTTCCTGTTCTCTCTTGATAACCCCTAAGCCCTCCGGAGGAATTTTGCATATTTCTGCTCTGATACCCTAAACAGCCATATTTACCCTATTATTTGTACACCATGGTGGCACAGAGTGCATCCTGGGGTTTAGATGGGCGTAACAGGGCAGGGACCATTGCTTCTTAAGCCCGCACACTCCTAAATGTGAAGTCTTCTAGCCTCTCTCCATCAGGACTCGCTCTGGCCAGGACCCAGTCAGACTTTCTTGGGATTCACAACTATCTAAGCTCTCCTGCTTTCTTTCTGTCTCTCTCTTCTCTTCCCTTGTAGATTTTATGAGGCCTGGGGTAGGAAAACTGGTTTTTACATTATGATCTATTCTTCCCACAGCTATTCCTTAACATAAACTTTGTCTTTTGAAATGAAAAAATATTGTTTCTGGTGGCAATTTTAAAAGCCTACTTTGAAGTTCGAAACTTAATAATGTACTCTATTGGTCTCTGGAGACTCCATCTCCTAAGGCAGTGAGGCTGGGCTACCTTAGCTCATGCCTGAAGTCAAGCACAAGAGGGAAACTGCTGATCAAGAAAAATGAAATCGTTGTCTCGAATTTGTTTTAAATTAATTTAGCAAAGAATGGAGTAGGAAGAAGTGGGGGTGGTAAAGCTGAAACAAGATTAACCATATGTTGAGCACTGGTGAAGCTAAGTGACAGAACACGAAAGTTCATCATAGTATACCTTACACCACTATTTCACTATTTCTTTATGGTTTGATTGTCTGAAAACATTCCTATTGCAAAAGTTTTCTTTTTTTTTTTTTTTTAGAAGTAAAATAACCTTAAATAACAGCCAATCAATATCACAATATTATGCAATTATGTTCAGGATTTAGGAAATAGAGAACTTTAAAGTAATCTAAACTGAAACATAATTTGATAAATTCGTGATTTTGAAAGATTACTCTGGCTGTTACATAGGGGAAAGCATCTTTAGGCAGAGAAACCAAGGAGGAGATTAGCACCCTGGTCTAGTCAAGAGGGAGAACTAAGTTAAGTCTTGACTAAGACTAAGGAAGTGGAAGCTGGAGGCACAGGGTCAGGCAAAGAAAGTATCTCTTGCACAGGGAAGGTAACAGAAAAGGAGGTATCCAGGGGTCCTTCAAAGTATGGGTGGGGTTACTGGGAGAATGGGAGGGCTGTATATGAATACAGGGAGTTCAGGAGTAGAACTGGGATTGGGGAGAGAATTGGTTCAAGCCTTGACTTTGGATGGAATTTTTGAAGGGACTTAGTATAGTCCACTAATCCACGTTTATAGTTTCCATAGATGTGAAATTATGAGAATGATCTAAAATAATGTGAAATATCTTCAACTAAAAAGCATAAGTAAGATTTTTTTCCCCAAAAATCTGTAATATGTAATATAACCCCAGTACTTGGCCAATGACGAAATGAAGACTTTTTAGGAATCTCAGCCTCTAACCCATGTTCTTGAAAATTTCTCAAATAAGTTTAGCAGGAAAAATTTCTAGGAGAAAAATATAATAAATACTAATTTTATTTGCATCAACAAATTCAAAAGAAATAAGGTGTGTACAGATGATCATAGTAACACTTGAAAATGAACATTTTGTGAAAAATCAATTCAAAACGTAATCAGTTGCAACTCATTGATTTAACTTGGATCATCAAAGAAAGTGCATGGATTTATTTCAATAATGTGTCAAGTTCAAACAGCTAGGGAGAAACAAGATGAGTGCTGAAATTTGAATGGACACAGGGATATTCATTTTAGCCTAATAAGATAGAAAATAAAAAGCTTCACTCTAGATACATAGTATATCAGCAAAAGAAACGCATTGCTTGCCCATGTCCTTGCAAAGGAAATGGCAAAAATAAGAAACCCATTTCCAAACCATGAAGCATTTACTGCATAATATTGGAAACTGATTTTAACACCTTCAATTTTTTTCAATTTCTGCTTTAGTGTTACATTTTAAAATCATTCCATTTCCTTCTAACGATCCTTTTAAATATCAGTCCTCAAAGATTTTTTTTAAGACAAGAGTCCTGTGGTCCAACTTCTACAAGTTTTATTATAAAATCTCTTGTCTTTTGAAAATCTTTTCTCTTCCCTTTAAGAAAACAATGGCTGTTTTTCATAAAGAAATATTGGTAACTTATTCCTAGAATTACAAAGCATTTTCCAGCACTGCAAAGAAAGAAAACCCACTTTGTTATACTCCAACGAATTGATTTAAATTCCCAGCATTCTGTTTAAGTCTGACCTCTGTCCGAAGTGGCCTTTATTTCTCTCATCTAAGGGTTCCTGCAGGGGTCTGGAATGCCACTAGTGAGAGAGTGTGTCAGCAGCATTTCTTAGCAAAACAGTGCCAGAAATACAGAAAATAAACATCTTTGAAAAATAGCTGAGTTGAAGTGCTTCCAGATTCAACTCCAAATAGCTAAACTCCTCAAAAGCCTGTTAAATATTACAAAAATCAGGCCACTAACTGTACTTCAGTTTGCAAATTGCAACATGACTTCCAACCACTGAGAACTGTAAGGCAAGTTTTACAGCCATGCTATTGATCCTCAAACAAGGAAATCTTCTACTGACTTTGGGGGTAGGGAAGAAGGAAGAGTCTGAGAACTTACTACAAAGGAGCTCTCAGGGGACATGATGCCTAATTTGGATTGCTGAGGACTGAAAGAACTCAGCACCTAATGTAAGTTGCTTCACAAACAGCTGGCAAAGCAGAATAAATATCTCCATTTGGAATCAGTGATCGCTCTCTGGGGTGTCATCATAAACCAAAGACTGACAAGAATGATAAGTTGGCCTTGTGGAAAAATCTTCACCCTGAAAGATGGTAACCCAAAGAGTGATGGAAATCACAAGTTCTATATTACAGTCCCAAACAAGGTCACATTTTTCTTATCTTTACAAGCATATCTTGCTCAACTCTCAGGCTAGGAATAAATAAAGCTTAAAAAATGCACAAGCTCTGGGGAGAAAGTAATCAGCCCTTTGCATGGTGGGTAACAGCAGTTCATCCATGAAAAAAATGCATCCTAAGCAGTAAGGACGCCCCATAGGTACAGGCTTCTATGAACGATATCTCTAAGGCCCTCAATACCACAGGGAGAAAATTCTATGCCTCTGTACTGGGTGTGATTTTTTTAACCCCTACTTGGGGTTTAAATCATACTCAGACATCCAGCTTTAAGATTCCATGCAACCTGAATGACAGGGAATTAATTCTCCATCTTTCTTTATTTTCTCGCAGTTTCACTTGCCTCCAAGTGATTCAAAAGTCCTGAGTTTCTTTTGCAGAGCAAAGGCTCCAGAGAAAGGAACACTGATTACCACTGAGATGCCCATAGGATCCTGAAGTCAGTTGATTCTGCTACTTCTGAGCCATGAGGGACACATCTCTTGGCAGAGATAAGGAGCCCCTCTGGATAAGCTTCCCAGGTACAGCCCCTCTGGATAAGCTCCCCCAGAGGGCATCTACTGAGGTGTGCACACTCAGTACCCATCTGGTATGGGTTGAATTTTGTCCCCCCAACAGATACCTTCAATTTCTATCCCAGGTCCCATGAATGTGACTTTGTTTGGAAATAAGGTCTCTGAAGATATGATTTGTTAAGATGAGACCACACTGGATTATGGTGGCCCTAACTCCAATATGACTACTGTCCTTATAAGAAGGAGGAAATTTGGACACTCAGACACAGGGAGAAGATGGCCCTTGACAATGGAGGCAGAGACTGCAGAGCTGCAGCTGCAAGCCAAGGAATACCAAGAATTCCTGCAGACCACCAGATGCTAGGAAATGGCAAGGCAGGATTCTCCCCAACAGATCCAGAGGGAGCAGGGCACTTCTGACATTTTGATTTTAGACTTCTGGCCTCCAGCACCATGAGACAAGGCATTTCTGTTGTTTTAAGTTACCTAGCTTGTGGCATTTTATTCAAGCAGCCTTAGGAAACTGGAAATCCCTGTCCTGGTTGGGGTTTCCCGTGCTCTCTGCTCTCCACTCTCTCCTCAAGAGACATTTAGAGTCACCTCTTAACAAGCTGAAGCTTCCAGGAGAGACTGAAAAAGAGGTTGTCTTCCAGAAGATTCAGGTGTGGGCTCCCTAAGGATGGGGAACACAATGGCTCTTATTACCTCCCAAACAGAGCTGAAGAGGAGGGAAAGAAAAATGCAGCAAGAACAAAACAAATCTCTCTCTCCCTTTCTTTATATTCCCCCCTCTCCCTCTCTCAACACACACATACACACATGCATGCCCTTCAGTTAAAAAAAAAAAAAAAAAAACTAACATTATTAGTCCATTTAGCAAAAGAAAAATGAAGAAACTGTGGCTCAGAATTGTTTAGTAACTTTGCCTGAGTGACAATGACATGTGACTGAAAGAGACATCAGGACCCAGGTCGGTCTAACTCCAAAGCTCATGCTTCTAAAACTGCCTTTGTCAGAAGCTGAAAACAGTCCAGGATTTCAGAGAATGATGGAAATAGTTATTTAATAAAGAATAAATCAGGTGCTTAGGAAAGTAACATATTAGCAGGCAAGTGCCAAAGATTAAAGAAAGATAAACTGGCTATAGAGCTTTTTTCTTCGTCATTCCTCTTTCTCAAAGTAAGATTTGGGGCACCTTAAATCAAAGAATAAAGAAAGGGACCAGAATCTCAGTTTAGTGACATGTTTTTAATTATTAGTTATCTATAGCTGGGCAACAAATTACTCCAAAATGTAAAGGCTTAAAACAACAAATATTTATTATTGCACAGTTTCTGAGGGTCAGGGATTTGGGTGTGGTTTAGCTAGGTGCCTCTTGCTCAAGGTTCTCATGAGGTTGCATTCTAACTGTTGCTGGAACTGTGTTCACCTCGAGACTTGCCAAAGGCTTGAGGATCTGCCTCCTAGTTCACTCCCATGGTCACTGGCCAGCTTCGCTTCCTCATGGGTTGAAGGACTGAGTTCAGTTCTTCACTATGGCTTGTTGGCCTCTCCATAGTGCAGCTCAAGACAAGGCATTTGGCTTCTCTCAAGTAAGAGAGAGAGAAAAAGGGTCTTGGAAGTGACGTCTCATTATTTTTGCCATATTCTATCATTAGAAGCAAGTCAACTAGGTCCAGCCAACACTCAGGAGAAAGAGATTGCAGGTGTGAATACCGGAGTAGGAGTCACTGGAGCACGTTAGGGGCTGTCCACTATACAGGCTGATGTGGTTTGCTGCAGGGCTGAGCATCAGACTGCTAAGTACAGATCTTAGCCTTATTATTTGCTAGTTATATAACCTTCAACAAATTACTTAACTACTCTACCCCTCAGTTTTCTCATCTCTAAAACAGAACTATTAGAGGTACCTACTGATCTCAAAGAATCATTGTGGATTAAATGAGTAATAAACATAAAAATTGTAGAATAGTGCCAGGTATATGGTAGATATTCAATGAATTTTAGCAAGCATAATATTAATAATTACATCAGATTTATAGTAGCTTTTGTAACTAATAAAGTGTACTCAAATGAGGAGGCCTTTATCTTCAGTTTCTGAAAATAATGTGCAACTTACGAAATGATCAAAAAGGAAGGTGGAAAAATTGGAAAACTTCACCTATGTTGGCACTGAGTTTTTTTCCTCAATGTAATAAAATTGGAAACAACCATGTATAATCTAAGGAAGCAGAGTACTTTATTACTGTATTATTCTCACAGTCTACCTCTTATCCTCATTTCATAAATATCTTACTGTCAAATGAGAACAATTACTGCCCACTGAGGAATATGGTTGTTTTGTCAATTGAATCACAGGTATAAACTCTTCCTCATCCTTCCTTCCTTGCTGATGCCTCCCACCCTACACAGAACACCCAAAGTCACACAAATTTTCAGGTTCACCCAGAAGTACATGCTCAGACACAATTCTTAGATAATAAATATTAGTTACAGTTTGAAATGAACTTGAATTTCATAGAAATGTTTACTGACAAACATTCCCAATTAGTGAGATTTCACCTGAAACTCTTCTTATATTCCCCAACTTGTGGAGGAACATACTTCATCTCTATCCACCCAGCCACTCACCCTGAAACTGAGAAGCCACCCTGGCTTCTGCCTCTTCCACACTTTCCCCATCTAATCCCTCACTCTCATCTATCTACCTCCTTGGACACCTCCTTTCTACCCCAAGTGCCTTAGTTTAAATCCTCATCAATGTTCTTCATGGACGTGAGGTAGTGACACTAATTTTAGCCTTTAGGAATGAGCCAAGTTTTGAATTAGCCTGAACAAAGGAACAGGGGTTGTATTTACATCAGAAAGGAGATTAAACACCATTATTCCAGTATCAGGAAGAATGCAAAAATTCACACTACCTGTCCTCCTACCCTCTCAGCCTTCAATTGATTATCAAAAACAAACATAAATAGAAAATTAGTTCACATGTACCACTGCTTCAAAACTGGATCATGTCACAAAAGCTGAAACAATGCCCTTCCATGCTACTAGTATAGAAAAATACATCACAATAGCTTACAATATCCAAAAGGCAGCTGAACTCCTTTCTGAAATGAGGAATGCCAGCTCCTCATTCCACTTTATCACCTGGGCTCAGAAACCCATGGGTAGACAGTCCATAGTGCACAAAGTCCTTCATGAAAATTGCCTGCAGCCCTCACCCCTGTGGGATCTGATCTACTCACCATGTCAGATTAGAACAGAGGCCGTGCTGCTTTCTCTATCTCCCTTTTCTCTGGTCTCTCTCCTCTGGGACAAGCCCGAAACTTCCTTCTTGAAGGGCTCTTTCCCCCCTTTCGAATTGCCTCATGCAAAGAGACTGCTGTTGGTGAGGTGAGTGAAGTGTCTGTCACCGTTTCGTCACTTGTAGCTAAATTCTGAATTCCAGTTTAGATTCAGCTGGAACACCTTCTGGTAAAGAGACATCTTAAAATGCAAAGCTGTTAACCTGAGCAGGAGAATACATCAAAGCACCATCATCCATTTAACAATGAATGAGAGTAGCTGGTAAAGAGCAAGGTCCTCACAGACGGGGACTGGAGATAAGCTATATAGCAGCAGAGAACCATAATTCCTAAATCAAGGAGCAGTGTTCAAGGAGGGCATTGACAGAATGAGCTTCAGAATGAGGGATTCTGGGTGGCCAAGGAGTAACCAGAGGATTCCATGTGCTTGACTCCAGTTATTTCTGGGATTGTGATGAAGATGACAGTGTTCCCTGAGTGGCCCACAAAGTGGTACCACCGTAGCCAGGCTCTGCAGCAGGGTCAGGTCCTCCAACTCTTACTCATTCTGGTCTCATGTCAGGTTCTATTTTCACCACCTTCCCTCACAACTGTCCTGCACATGCCATGAGCAGGTTCCATCTCAAGCTATCAGAGATGAAAGGATCTTCCTGAAAGAGGGAACAGATAGGTGAAGGCAAAGGAACAACCCTCTGTCTATCACAGAACACTGAGAGTTAAACACATTCTTAGAAACCAGGCAACCCATCCTTTGTGCTACTTACGAAAATTGTAAATACCATTTATTTACAGCAGTAATCTTTTTTTTCCTCTCTCTCTTTTTTTTTGTCTTTCCAGCATCACTTCCTCTTGTCTTTTGTTAGCTACTCTCTTATTTTTTTCTGGGAACCATCTCTGCCACAATTTCATTTGTTGTTCTGGTGACGCTAAGTCTATTTTGGCTTTAGTGTTGGATGTGACCTGTCACCAGTCCCAGAACTGGCAATTGAAAGTACTTCCTCTGCATGCCTCAGCTATTGGTTCACGATGTAGATATGGCCCAAGCCAAGCCAAGCCAAACATAGCTAATCCCAGGACTAATGCTAGAATTTGTAGGAAATAGGAATACTCTTTTTTTCTGGGGATAATAATCAGACAGATATAATCCTGAAACTTCTGGAGGCCACATTGCTGCCTCTTAGAAAGTGTCTGCCTGAAAAGGAGGACACCACCAAAGGAAGCAGGGGTTGTGGTTAGAACAAATAATGTTCCTGAGTATATTATTTGAGTACCTGGATTCAGCCAGCTAGCCATGCAACTTAAGATGAGTTTTTGTGTCATACAACCCAAGGAGACTAATTCACATTCTACAACATCACTGGCAGAAGGCTATTCAACTCTTGCTTTAATCATTCCAGATGACAAACCTCCCTTTTACTGAAGGACTCTGATTTTCGGTTCCTAATGTTCAGTTCTTTCTTGTATTGAAAAGAATTTGCTGCTTTTAATCTTTGCCATTACTAGGGCTTCATTCATTCATTCATTTAATTCCTTGTTTAGTTAGGGCACAGCAAGTGTCTCCTCTTCTGTAGGCAACAGTTTCCTCATGGTCCTGGGCACTGTCCTACAGCCAGCAATCCCCTTCCCAGACAGCACGACTTGACTGCTCTCCCACAGTGTTCCATAGAGAGCTCTGAGAGCTGCCTTCTACATGCAGGGCAAGTTCTGGGGTGGTGAGTCCCTCAGTCCACCATCAGACAGATTAGGCCACACATACATGCCTCCTGATGCTCCTAGAAGGTGCACGAAGGTTATTTTGCTCCTTCTGGAACCAGGACCAGAGATCCACACTGGGAGCATGGACCAGCTCCACACGGAGCCAGTGAGGGGTAGTGGAGGAGCCAGCCAAGGCATCACAAGATCCTACTGCTTTTAAGTAGCCTGTTTCTAGATTCTGAGCTTTCCCTGTTACAACAGTCTTTTAACTGTTTTCTAGAGCTTTGACAAAGTTGCTTCTGCCAGTTCATGCTGGTTGTTCAAAACTTCTGTCAGGGGACAGGAGCCCTGAAGCATCTCACTCTACCATCTTGCATGGGGGGAGGCACAAGAGTGTTTTCAGCAGGGGAATAATGTGGTTTTAGTTACAGTGTTTCAAAGATTCCAAATTCTATTCTTTGAAGCACTAGAGGAAGCCTAATCTCCCTGTCCCCTGATAATCCTTAAAAAATTGAAGTGTCTGGCATTTCCCATAATGTTTCTCTACCATAAATATCTTCAGTTCCTCCAAACATGTATCATGTAACAGCTTTCTGACCCAACCCCACCATGGTACTCCTCTCTGAAGTTAGTCCAGTTTTTCAATGTGCTCCTAAAAGAGGATGCTGAGTTTGAATACAGTAACTCCAAACACTGCCCAAGCAGTGAATAATACTGTGGGACCATTATCTTCTTTGTTCTCTCCTTCAACTCCGATGGAACTAATTTGCAGTCCTACTTTGGATGACCACATCATTCTATTAATTCATAGTTCATTTATTCATTCATTTATTCAATATTAATTGAACACCTATTTTAAGTCAATTTCTTAATAAGGCAATTTCTAGACAAATGTCATTTGGGGAGAGATATAGTAAGCCTTTTTTTTTTCCTCAGTAAAAACTCCTGGAAGGTTTTTATTTAGCAGGCAAAGAGGTACATAAACTTATGTACACACAAAATGAGAAAGGAAAAATAGGGCTAAAAAAGCATTACAATAAAAAGATTATACGTGGATTTATCAGGCTAGTAGGAGATTAGTGACTCTTTGGCCTCAATTAAGGGAAGTCTTTAAGAAATACATATTTAAAGTCACCTGGGAGCACTTTTTACAAGATGTTTCCCTATATAAATCTCAGGGAAAGTTTGATTTTTTAAATTCCTGATTTAAAAAAAAATTAGAATGAAGTTTAAGTGGATGCTACTTAGAGTTGGGCAGAAAAACATGGTGAATTTAAGGAGATCAATAATAGCTAAATATTTCTTTGGAAAGCTACCAAATTGTTCCCAGGTATTTGCTTCCAATAATAACAAGATCATTATAACTATTCACTTCACTGCTCAATGTTTACGTGCAGTTGTTTCAGTAATATTACATGATCATTGACATTATCAGTAAGTGAAAATGTATGCCAATTCCCGCTGTGGGAAGCCTGGCTGCTCAGCCCAAGATACTATAACTGACTTGATAGAAGGTACCCTGACTGCAGACAAAATTCCTGATGAGAAATTTTGCAGAATAGCCTTGCAACCCCTAGTTTGATAATGTGACATTGAATTCCATACTTGGTTGGTGAAAATAAAAGCCCATATTTGTAAAAGCAGTAACTGGTTATTCTGCCCAAATTTTCTGAGGCTTCACTTCAGGAGAAATTATGTTCCCTAATGAAGCAGCTATGGTCAGGACTGTTGCTAACTCAAATGCAAATTAGAAAAAGGCATCGCTTCCTCTTGGCAGACAGGAATCCACACTGGGCTACCCGGCTTGATAAGAGTCCTTTATCACCCTTTACCAGTTATCTATTGTCAGAATAATACTATGTAACAAAACTCTCCAAAATTTAGTGACTTATCATAGCAATCATCTATTATTTCTCGTGATTCTATGAGTTGGCCGGCCAGTTCTGCTAGTATGGACCAGTCTTGCCTTGTGGAAACTGGGCTTCCTCTTCACCTGCAGGCAGTACCAGATTGGCTGAGGGCTGGCTGGCCTAGAATAACCTCAGCTGGGACAACTTATCTCTGCTCCATATGGTCTCTCAACCTCCAGTAGACGAGCCCAGGCTTGCTCTTATGGCAAAAGCAAATGTCCAATAGCGTGAGCAGAAGCTGCGAGTTCTCTTGAGGTCTGTTCTGGATTACCTGCTGTTGTCATGCAAAATACCAGAAATGGATTGGCTTTTATAAAAGGGGTTTATTTGGTTCAAATTTACCATCCAGAGGCCATAAAAATGTCCAAATAAAGCATCAACACAAATATACCTTCACTGAAGGAAGGCCAATGGTGTCCAGAAAACCTCCATTAGCTGGGAAGGCATGTGGCTGATCCCAGGTTGTGTTCCAGCTCTTCTCTCAGCTCCTGTGCTTCCTTCAAAATGTTGTTCTTAGGGCATTTTGTCCTCTCTTAGCTTCTCCAGAGCAAATACTGGGTTAGCATCTCCAAAGTGTCAGCAAAAGTCTGCTTTCAATGGCCATCTCCAAAATGTCTCTCTCAGCTGCTCTCCAAAATGTCACTCTCAGCTGCTCTGAGGTCCCTCTGTTTATGAGCTCTTTGATAGGACTCCAGTAATTAATTCAAGACCCACCCTGAATGGGTAGGGTCCATATCTCCATGGAAATAATTCAATCACACATTTCACCCACAGTTGATTGAGTCACATCTCCATGGAAACACTCAAAGGATTCCAACCCAATCAACACTAATACGTCTGCCCCCACAAGATTGCATCAAAGAACATGGCATTTTGGGGGACATAACACATCCAAACCAACACAAGGCCCATGCTAGAAAATGGCACACCATCACTTCTGCCACATTCTATTGGCCAAAGCAAGTAACAAGTCCAACCCAGATACAAGGCATGGGTATATGAACTCTACCTCTTGATAAGAGAAGCTTCAAAGTCACATTGCAAGGGACACAGACATGGATGTGAGGTAGAGACTTAGGACACTTACAATCAATCTACCACAAACCCCTTCAACCAGGTACCTGTACAAATGTACACAGTGGCCCTGGCTTCAGTCTACAACATTTCACCTTTTTAGACAATTGATTAGATAAAATAGTAAATCAATGCTTTATTTGCCTTAGTTGCATCAAAAAATATTTTTGGAATAATACTATTAGTTTGGGATTGCAATGGCGAGCAAAATGAGATATGATTCCCTGCCCTCAGAGACCCCATAGTCTATGCTTTCCTGTTCTCCCATTACCATTTGGTAGTATACGAATAAATGTTGCATTTTCACTTCAAATTTCAAAAGGCGTATATAAAATCAGTTTACCTCTTTCAAAACTATGAGTATAAAGAGCTACAAGAAGCTTCATGAATAGAAAGGCTCACGTATCAGTTCTAGGTTATTCAAATTTGAAATAAAGCTGAGGTATAATGAAAGTTGAGTCACTTTAAAAGTCAGTGCCTGATATGAGGTCAATTTCTTTCCCAGCATCAGAAATTGTATCAATCTGAGTTCTTAACCATTTTTAATTTGGCCACTGCTTGAAGTCTGCAGATTTCAAAAATGGTAGTATCTGACCCAACTCTATTATTAAAATCAATTTTAAAGCATCACAAAAAAACACACTTTGGAATTAGAAACATCTTTAATGAAATCACTGAATTTTAAAGTTTGAAGAATCCTTCAAAGTGATCTGATCCAAGATCTTTATCTTACAGATGAAAAAAACAATATCCAGAGAGGTGGAGACTTGCCCAAATACAGTTATCCAGGGAGTAACAGAGCCAGAGCCAGAACTTAGATCTCCTCTCTTCCACCCCAGCACTCTGCTCACCGTACAGCAGCTTTGAATTTGAAGCTCTGTGCCTCCTTTCCTCTGCTTTGACCAGGAGTTTGAATGTTTTCATTTCCCAGAGGTCTGTCATTCATCATGAATGCAGTCGGGAGCACAAGGGTGGGTGTGGGAAAATCAATTTTGAAAGCTGTTGCAGTGATTCAGGCAAATCCATTGTTCTGAAATAAGGAAGTGGCAGAGGAGATGGAGAGAGCAGCACATACTCCAAATACTGTTAGGAGTTTAGAACTGACAGAATTTCTAGAGTGAGGAAGGGAGAAGAAACAGGGATGCAGATGGGATTTCTGCCACGAGCAACAGTCTGGCTAGTGGTACCACCCACAAGGATGGCAAATCAAGAGATGGGTTTTGCCCACTGATTTTGTGCTGCCTTCCACACTTCTACTTGGGAATCTCCTTTAGGTGGCTGTAGATAAAGGTCTGGTGTTCTGAATGGAGAAATGCAATGAGTGCCTTTGGCCTACTCTTTCTTTAAACAAATATCTGTAAACACTTCCTCCAGTTCTGAGCACTGAGCTGTTGTGGAGAATGCAGGGAGAGCAAGACAAGTTGTTGCATGCTGTCACTGAGTTTCCATGCTCCAGGACAACACGATCCTGTGAGCATCTCCAGCCACATCGTTCCCTGTGAGTGCCAAAGGAACAGACTCCACAGTGATGATTTGCCCCATGCTCAGGTCGTGGGGAATGGCAGAAGGAGAGCTCTAGTCTGCCTCTCAATGGTTCACTGAGTCTCAAACTCTGCTACTCCCCTCACATCTCCTACGCAGCCTGGAAAGGAGCATCTTTATTGCCGTAAACCAGGTGGTCCCTGTTCCCACTGAGTTCCTGCTCCAACTCAAAAGTTTCACAAATATTGAAAACACATCTTGAGGATTTAAACCTGGATTTCTCCCTTTCCTCCTGCACTTTGTTGGCCACGGAGAACTTCCCTGACAGAGCCCGGACCACCTGTGTCAAAACGAATGGGGCCTGAGAATTTAGGCTTTTTTTTTTTTCTGAGACTCTTTCTTCTCTTGTCTGGAATGAAATGTTTGGCCATCAAATGCTAAACATTCCTCAGGCCACAGCACTTACAGTAGAGGCTGCCCCAAGAAAGAACTCATAGTCACATGATCTAAGTCAGGCATTTACATTGTAAAAGTTGTTTAGGCAGAATTAGAAATTCATGGCAAAACACAGATCACCCTTCAGTTATTGTCAGTATTATCATCATAACAACTTTTGCATATTGAGTGCTCACTCTGTGCCAGACACTGTGCTAAAAAGCCTCACCATTTCCTTATGAGGCAAGGAAAAATTCTATCCTTGTTTGCCAGATAAAGGAAATAAAACTTAAAACATGTTAAATATCTTCAGAAAAGCAACACATCTAGGAAGCATCAGAACTGGAACTCAAAGCAGTTTATTCTCTCCAAACAGGCCCTTAACCATTAGACCAAACTAAACTAAATTCCTGTGCATTCAATATTTTTCTCCAAATGTGATTTTGAAGCCCACTGTGCTCTTCTCCAATCATCACAGAAACCCATCACAAAGACTTCCTCTTTCATTTGTGTGACTGTAGACATATGCTGAGTGACGAAGGGGACTCCCATTCACACTTTCCCCTCAGTCCAAACGTTCCATTAATCATTCCTGAATGGAATTAATGCTAGATAGAACTAAGAAATAGTTCCCAGGACATTTTTATTTAAATAGAAGCTAATTTAATAACTATAATAATCATCATGTCTCACCTTAGGCAACAAGGATTTGAACCACAGATTGCTTTTAATGATGCAAAGAGGTCAACTGATGTGTCCTTCAGAAACAAGACAAAAGAAAAGCTGGACACAGGATGGAAAAAAATTATCTACATCATTTGACATAATTTAAATGAGAGTTAGATTTGTTCTAGGATATGGTAATAAAATGAACCAACCATACCGACTGGATTGGAGAAACCTGTTGGTTTTAAATTTATATAAAGTTTGTATGGGAGAAAAGTGATTTTTTTAACATTAAAAATAGAGAATGAGAAATTTATTCATAATTGTGTTTGATTTTACTCTCTCAAGTTTGCTCAGCCCTGCTGTAATCTGAAGTTTCAACCCCAAAGCATAGCTATCACATATTCTCTTTGGAGCAGGACAGCAGGTAAAGAAAATAAATAGAATCCCTAACATCTTGCAAAGTTGAATACCTCAGGTTTTCAACACAGCATAATGATTTGAGGACATGCTTCCATATTCCATAAATAGCCACTAGATGGGGAGATTTGACAGGAAATGGAGGCTGCAGACTTACATAAGGAAGTTTTGTAGAGGAAGCAGAGAGTGTGAGTTAGTGAAAACCTCTAACTGTACCTTATTTGTAAAGAGATGTAGCATAGTCATGCTTAGGGTCTGTACAGTACATCTAACGATACTAAACATTTTTACTGATTCACTTAAATTCTTGTCTACCAGTAAACTGCTCTCTCCACACAGTGGTTACCATCACCCATCACCTAACTCTCAGGAAGGCAGCAGTGGGGTCTGACACTGCACATAGCTGTTGTGCCAGAAAGGGACACAAAAATCCACTTCCCCAAGATCTGGCATGGGCATCTGCCAAACGCTCATCACAGCTTTTGATTAGGTACTTTAGATGGTAGGGGGCCCTGCATAAACGAGGCAGAGGAGAATTAAGAGGGTAGGCAGCCTCAGAGCTGCAGAGGACAGCAGGAGGGTTGCATTTGCTGGGCAGGTCCAGGAAAGCCATGGAAGAAGCTCCTGGAGCCCTTCCCAGCCCCACCTCATCCGTTCTCCAGGACGGCTTGTAGTCAATTGACGCTGTCTTCATGGGTCTCTGGCCTTGTTCCAACTGGAAAAGACTAATTTGGGAAACTCCTCTCTGCAACCCAGAATTTGCCTCCAGGCAAAAGCAGCTTGAGACAACCAAAGCAAAGTAAGAAACAATTGGGACAAAGGCTTGCCTGCTTTAAGCTGGTAACGGAACACCTGGGAGAGGGAGACGGTCCGTCTCCTAGGACAAACTCCTGTAAACAGGGCAACTCCTAAGGCCACTAGCAAGCACGAGAACCGGACAGACACAAGACCCAGAAAAGATGGGGGAGACCCTGTACTCCACATTCGCCTTGTGCAGACCTTCCTACAAAGAGGGCTGAAGCTCATGAAAATCTCTGTCATATTAAGAGTTGGCTACAAAATCAAGAAACAGACATCTCAGGAAATAAATGCCAAAGTTAACATTTAGCTAGGGGTGGGGGTAGAGGGGTTTAGGAACAGTGTATGTGTATGCTATTAAATTCAAGTTGGTATCAAATCAAACCAGAGTGTTATATGTTTAGGATGTTAAATTTTAACCCTATGGTAACCACAAGGAAAATATATTAAAAATACACCCAGATAGAAATAAGAAGGGACTCAATATGGTAAAATACAAAAAAATCAAATAAATATGAGAGTAGTCACTAACAGAAGAATTGAGAGATAAAAAAGACACAAGATTTAAAAAGATTAAGTGGTAAAATGGCAAAAGAAACTCCTGTAATGTAAATGTATTAACCTATCCAGTCATAAGGCAGAGATTGGCAGAGTGGATAAAAAGGCATAACCCAACTAAATGCTATCTGTAAGAGACTTACCTTAAAGTCAAAGATGCAAGTAAGTTACTGGTAAAAGGATGGAAAAAATATACCATTTAAGTAGTATCTGAAAGAGAGCTGGGGTAGCTAAACTAATATCTGACAAAACAGACTATAAGTCAAAAACAGTTATGATGGACTATGATGGTTTGAAGCTGTGTGCACCCCAGAAAATCATGTTCTTAAAGTCAACCCATTCCTTTGGGTGTAGAGCTATTGTGAGTGGGACCTTTTGATTAGGTTATTTCAATTGAGGCATGCCCCAGATTAATCTTAATCCTCTACTGGAGTCCTTTATAAGAAGATGAAAATGAGAAAAAAAGGCACAGAAGCTGAGAGAGGTCACATGTAGAAGCTGAGAGAGGACACACATAGAAGCTGAGAAAGAACCACAGAAACAGAGAGGAAGCCACTGAAACCAGAAGCTGAAAGCAACGAAACCTGAAAGAGAAGGGAGAGATGGCAGAAGCCTTATGCCTTGGCATCTGACAGAGGAGTCCAGGTATTGTCTGATGATGCCTTGATTTCATGGCCTCAGAACCATAAACTTGTAAGCTGATAAATCCCCATTGTTAAAAGCCAGTCCATTTCCAATATATTGCATTTCAGCAACTATAGCAAAATAAAACAAGAACAAAGACGGTCATTATATACTGAAAAAGAGAACAATTCAACAAGAAGATGTTAAAATTATAAACATATATGCACCTAACAGCAGAGCCCCAAAATATATGAAGCAAATATTCAGATTTAAAGGGAGAAGTCAATTATTCTGCATTAATAGAGTAGACTTTAATATACCATTTTCAATAATGGATAGAACATTTAGACAGAGATCCATAAGTTCATGCAAGATTGTATGATACTCTAAACCAACTAGACATAACAGACATAGATAGAACACCTCACCTAACAACAACAGAATACACATTCTTCTCAAGTGCACATGAATCATTCTGGATGACAGACCATATCTTAGGTCACAAAATGTCTCAATAAATACAAAAATATTGAAATCATACAATGTGTTTTCTCCAAACACAAAGGAATGAAGCTAAAAATCAGTAACAGAGGGCAAAATGGAAAATTCACAAATACGTGGAAATTAAATACTATACTCTAAAACCACCAATGGGTTAAAGAGGAAATCACAAGGGAAATTAGGAAATATCTTGAGGTGAATGGAAATGAAAACACAACATAGTAAAATGTATGGGATGTCGTAAAGGCAGTGCTGAGAAGGAAATTTATGGCTCTAAATGTTTAAATTAGAAGAGAAGAAAGATGTCAAATCAGAGACCTAACCTCAAAACTGGAAGAACAGAAAAAGAAGAGCACGCTAAACCCAAAGAAAGCAGAAGGAAGGAAATAACAATAATCAGCGAGGAGTTAAATGAAAAAGGAATTTTAAAAAATGTAATTTTTTTAAAACCAAAAGTTGGTTCTTGAAACAATCAATAAAATCAAGAAAAAAAGAGAAAGGACACAAATATCTAAAATCAGAAATGAAAATAGGGTCATTACCACCAACCCCACTGAAATAAAACAGACTATAAGACAATTCTATGAACAAGTGTACGCAAACAAATTAAATTTCCTAGATGAAAGGGACCAATTCCCAGAACACGCAAACTACCTAGACTGACTCAAGAAGAAATAGAAGATCTCAAAAAGTCAATAACTAGTAGAGATTGAGCTAAAGGAATTCAAGAAAATGACAGATGAACACAAAGAGAATATCAAAAGAGAGATGAAATTTATGAAAAGGAACTAAACAGTGATGACAACCACAGTAACAGAAATTAAAAATTCCCTAGAGGGGTTCAATAGCAGATTAGAGCTGGCATAAGAAGAAAGAATCATATAACTTGAAGGTAAGAAAATTGAAATCACTAAGAATGAGGTGCAAGAAAAAGAAAGAATGAAGAAAAGTGAGCAGAGCCTGAGGAATCTGTGGTGGATGGGTTACCATCCAGCATACCGGTACACAGATCGTGGGAGTCCCAAAGAAGAAAGAGAGAAATGGGCAAAGAGAATATTCAAAGAAATAATGGCTGACAACTTTCCAATTTGAACAAAAGACATGACTATACACATTCAAGATGCTAAGCAAACTCCAAATAGAATAACCCAAATAGACCCATGCCACAGTATATTATAATCAAACTGTCGAATGCTGAAGATAAAGAGAATCCTGAAAGCCGCAAGAGAGAAGCAGTGTTGTCAGGTACAAAGTAGCCTCAATAAGATTAAGTGCCAATTTCTCATCAGAAACCATGGAAGCAAGAAAGCACTGGAATGACATATTAAAGTGCCAAAAGCAAAAAATTATCAACCAAAGACACTACATCCAGCAAAACTGTCTTTCAAAAATGGGGGGGTGGGGGTGGGGTTAATACATTACCAGATAAACAAAAGCTGAGTGATTTTGTCGCCACTGGACCAGCCCTATAAAAGATGCTAAGGGGAGTTCTGCAAGTTGAAAGAAAAAGACACTAAACAATAATGAAACCTGCAAGAAAAAACAAAGATCTCCAGTAAGAGTAACGATATGGGTGAATATAAATGCCAGCACTATTGAATTTTTTGTTTGAACTCCACTTTTTACTTACTATAGGATCTAAAAGGAAAGACATAAAATGTAATGTCAGTGGTTTTGACTCATAATGTATAAACATATAATCTGTGATAAACAAAGGTGAGGGGATTAATGGGTATAGGAACATAGTTTGTATATTTTCCATGAAAATGTTATTGTTTTTTGTTTTTTATATAGGTATACACTTTACCAAGAACTTTCAGATCCTTTTGATTCTCATAGGACTAAATTAGGGCAGAGAATGTATTGTCTATACTTTAATGTAAACAAAACTTTAAAATGTTCTAATTTTCAATATGAATTTTATCAGTAGTAAAATAGTAACAAGGTTGTTTTGGAGATTAACTGGTGTAAAAGTTAAATTAACATGGAAAATAAAGTTTATTTTGTGTTTTGCAGGGTAACAGAGAAGTCTATTGATGAAAACCTCTCTAAGTTGTCATGAATCATACTTCTTTTCATTCAGTGTGATAAGGACAAAAGCTCAAGTTTCCCAGGCTTATGATTCCATCTCTGCCATTAACTTGCCACACTGAGCAAGTAGAGTATGTATCTCAGTGTTACCAGCATCATCTCATTTTACACCTGTAGCACCAGTGCCCCAAAAGTACTCATGTTGAACAATAAATTATATGATCACTCCAATTAGAATTCACTGGGCCTCAATTCAGACAATTATAAGAAATGAGAATTTGACTAGAAGACTTTGTAATAATTTCCAGCCCTAAAACTCTATGGAAGAATTCTCTATTTTAATACATGTCATCTTATTTAATATCCACACTACTTGTCTCACAGGTTGTTAATAAAGAAGATACAAGACTTAACCTAAAAGTTATGTGGGTCGCCAGTTCACAAATAGCCTGGGTTGTAGAAATATCATTTCAAGTTGATTGCTTGGAAACTGGCACATATATTCCCCTATAGGTGATGTTATAAATGATTATAAAATTCCAAATTTAATTCAAAATGTATGTAGGAGGCTGCCCCAATAAGAAAGAAGTGGATATAGCAACTCAGCCTCCAGAGAAGGGGTGGTCGATTGCAAGCCAATCACAGGTGAGGGCCACAAAAAAAAAAAAAAAGGACAAGCAAAGGCAAGCCACAGCCTCTGACGCAGGAAGATGCCTTTGATTTCTTGACAGGATAATGACACAGCATGGGCTAATTTCCCTCAGGAATGATAACCAGATGCCTTTGAGAGTGTTGACTCTAAACCACTTCTAGGATATGATTGATATGTTTACTCCAAACTCCAAAGAAGATAATAAAGTTGGGTAGCTTCCCCCCAAATTCTACCCCCTCCTCAGCTTGGTCCATCACAGTTCTCCTCCTTTTGGGCATCTGGATTTCTCCACTGGGAGATCTCAAGAGGACAGGAGATGAATCACTTTTAAAAGTAGTCCCCTTCTTGCCAAGCTCCAACAATGGGGAGAAACTTGATATTGATCTTAATCCCTTCACTTGGACAAAAAAGCACCTGGAGGGCTTGTTAGTGCATGGCCATCACTTCTTCTAGTAAGTAGAGTCCTGCTTCTCAGGGACAGCTCCCACCTTGTCAACAAACCACCTCCTCCCTTCATACAAACATACAGAATATTTATAAATCTGGTGTCTTTAAATTTAGATATACTTAAATTATGCTAGTTCCAAAACAGGAAAAAATTACTGTCATAATGGCTGTATTTGTTTATGTGTGTGTTCACTTAACAAATCTCTGCTATGAATTTGTTTTCTTTTGATGTGCCTTGCTTTTAGGAAAATTAAAATTCAAATGCAGAGATTCTGGTTGTGTTTCAAATTCCTGGCCTGTTTTAGTTAATCAAACTTGTAGTGAACAATATGAATCAGTTATAAATTGAGAGATGAAGTTCCTGGGCTGGGGGTTATCATGCTGAGATCCACGAGTGAAGAGAAAACTGATGTCTTGCTCTTTTCTCTATCCCTGTCGCTGCTACTATCCTGGTCCAGGAACACATTCCATGACTGTTGAATGAGCAGGACTGGGAGGGTCACTGAGCAGACTCAAAGTTTGTCTTTTTAAAGAATTCAAGTACCTAGAACAATCCAGGAAAAGAAATCTCTTTTCCAGAATGAATTCTGCTATGCATGTTCTCCATAGGCCATTGAAGCAACATACAGTGTCTGCTGCTCAGAGGCATAAGACTAATTTAAATAAGCAAGCAAACAAACCAAACACTTCCTTAAGCAACAGGATAGAGAAAGCCACTCCTGTTTGATGTGGGGATAATTAGCACATATGAGACTATAAACATATTTTCCTACTGTGAGATCGCTACTTAAAATAACTATTTTATCTGAAAACAAATTTGAATAGCCCTAATTTGCATCTGAACTAAAGTGAGATGATGTCACTAAATTAGTTTTATTAGGTAGGAGACTGGCTTTTTATCTGAAATGATTGTCCTTGCTTATATTTCCACTTGGATGTCTCATGGGCACCTCCAAATTACATTCATTCCTCTCTTCCTATGCCCCTCCAGCACCCCAAAACCTGTTCCTCTCTCAGAGTTCCTTATTTCAGATCAGTGGCCCTGCTATCCACCCAGGAACTGTGCCAGTTTGGATATATTATGTGCCCTAAAATGCCATTACCTTTGATGTAATTTTGTGGGGGCAGATGTATTAGTTGTTGATTAGGTTGGAATCCTTTAAGTGTTTCCATGGAGATGTGACTCAATCAACTGTGAGTGAAACATTTGATTGGATAATTTCCATGGTGGTGTCACCCTGTCCATTCAGGGTAGGTGTTAATTGGATCACTGGAGTCATATAAAGGAGTTCACAGACAAGGACCTCAGAACAGCTAAGAGTGACATTTTGAAGAGAAGCTGCAGCTAAGAGACAACAAAACACCCCAAGAGCAACATTTTGGAGAATGCCATTTTAAAACCAGAACCCCGAAGCAGATGCCAGCCATGTGCCTTCCCAGCGAACAGAGGTTTTCCGGACACCAACAGCCTTTCTCCAGTGAAGGTATACTCATGTTTATGCCTTAGCTTGGACACTTTATGGCCTTAAGACTGTAACTTTGTAACCAAATAAACCCCCTTTATAAAAGCCCATCCATTTCTGATATTTTGCATAAAGGCAGCATTAGTAAACCAGAACAGGTATCCAAGCAAAAAACTTCACAGTCACCTTTGGCCTTTCATTTTAACTAGTTAAGCTTGGTGAGTGCAAGACCTTGTTTCTTATTTACCACCATTAACAAGTCATTGCTGAATGAATGATGATTAAATGATTCTATGATTATACATCTTTGTGTTCTTAAGCAAGTCACTTTATCTTTCTGAGTCCTAGTTTCTCCATCAATAAATTCAGAGATATGAACTATAGAATGAACTCTGAGGTTCTCTAATACAGTTTTTCAACTGCATTCACACAAACACTTTCTTAACAAACAGTTGATAATTAATTAGTTGTCAATACTTTTTCTACATATAGTTTTCCTATAGGTTGACTTCCTCTTCTATATGCTATCCACAGTGTCCTGTGTCGGATTCTATTAGAGTACTTACCATGCTCAAGTAAAACTTTCTGTTAATTGTGTATCCTAGTAGGCTTGGAGAGTCCAGATAATTAAAAAATTCAAACATGCAGACTATGTATGGCCTTTATCACATTATCTCTCCCTCTTAGAATAGCACCTAACATACAGAATCTCCAAAACTGATTTGAATACATTTTAAAGTCTCCATTTACTCTGGGTACTCTAGCCTTAGACTCCATTATTCTTCTCCAGAATGACTGAAGAAGCCTCTTTAGCGATCTCCCTGTATCCCCTTTGCCTCCTCCTATCCCATGGAGCAGTGATCTGCTTCAAACCCTTCTTTAGCTTCCCATTGCACTTTTAAAAAAGGATCTGAAGTCCTTCTTGCAGCTTTCCACCTGACCACTGTCTTCCTTTACAGCCTCAGCTCATGCCCCTCTCGCCCTCAATCATCTGCTCCAGACACACTGATCTCTTCCCATATCCTCTTTCTTGTCTCAGGACCTTTGATAATGTCCTATCTACCCAGATTTCATGGGCAGTAACTCGTGGAAAAAAAGATGCATGAAGTAGTCTTCAGAAGTAACACATTAACCCTTTTCTTAAACTGATATTTCCAGAATTGTTTTTCTAAAAAGGATAAAAATTTAAAAATATTTTGCACTTCAGGAGTATACTTGTCAGTATTCACCTAAGTGGGATATCAAAAACCTTTCAAGTCTAAAGAGAAATGATCACCCACTTCTGTTGAAATGTAGCCACTCCTACAGTGAAATATCATAATGCTTAAATATTTTATTATACTGTCCACTGGGGTTATAATTAACCATAAAAAACACCCAAAGGTTGTCACTTATATTAGTATTGTTATTTGTAGAGTTATAGAATGTCCTTCTTGCCCCATATTCAGCTCACATGATCACATTATCCTCCTATCAAAAGACTACATAGCAACATACTCATTACTACAAAGTATAATGTTCATCCCCATAAAGCAGTGCAGCATCTATGGGGAAACTGCCCGGTGATTATTTAAAATATTTCCAAGAATATAAAGTCTCAAGGAAAAGAAATAATCATTATGACTTGGTGCTTTCTAGATTTGGGAATTTTGAGTACATATAATAAGTGATATAGCTTTAATAAGCACCTTTCCACTGCCAGTCAAATCACATTCTTGGTTTTGTTAATTTTGCTTAGAAAATCTAGAAATAATATAATGCAACTCCATCAGTTTATTTACAATCACAAAATTTAATCCTATCTTTTACCAAAGTGTTGTTGAATTTAAGGGACATTATTTGAGTTAAAGGGTATTAGAAAAAAAAAAAGGAGGGGAAAAAATGGAAAACAAAATAATAAAGGGTATTGAAGGCTTCTCTCATCAGGTATTTGTTCCCCATGTCTTTTAAGTACTGACGCCAAGAGAACATTCTTCAATCACTAAATAACTGGTGCTCTTAGATGTACATAAACAAAGGCCACCACCCAAACACCAACTATCTGAAGTTTCCAAATCTGATGTGAATTGTTTCAAACCGAGCATCATTTAAAAACTGAAATAACCTATAAAGTACCTGGGAAAGTGCCATCCTTCCTCCTGGTCACTCAGAGCCCCTCTGTGCTCTGCCCCACCAATGCAATCATGTTTATAGAAGGATTAGTTCTCCCGACATCTATCTGGGTTTTGATTTAGGAACTGAATAGAACTCCACCACAAAGAGCCACTGGGTCACAGACAGTGTGCTCTTTTAATTTACTTCCATAAACAGGCAAAAATTGAAGTCAGCTGTCAGCAAAGGCCAAATTAAAGAGCTGTCAGGGCCACAGCTGAATCGAGATCGGTTTTTAAGGTGGAGGAGGAAAGAGGTTGGATTTTTAAGTTTCCATAGAAGTTACGTTGTTAGGTAAAAAGCTAAGGCTTTCATTTTAACTGTGGTTTAGATGTAATGTGCATTGTTTACATTTCAACAACCAAATTTAGACTGAAAGTAACATCATTCCTAAAAAATTTTCCCTACTTAAGTGATCTACATGAACTCAAAGTATAATACAATAAATGTGCATTTCATAACCATTCCTAATATAATTACATAAAATAGAGCTCAGTCTGCTATACTTGTGGGCACTCTCCTTGACATGACTTATAGTGAACTCCTAATGCTTCTTTTTAATGATTTTAATGATCACTCTAATTCTGTCTGGTCTTTTTCCCTTCTCTTGCTATCTCACAGTGAATTTGCTTCTATTCAAGTCTGTCATAACAGAACATTGCAAATGTAATTAGGGGAAAAAGCAAGCAAGGCCTTAAGCCTAGAATTTTTTGTAATTCAATAAATAGTACCATATTCATGATATCTATTAATATAAGTGAAGACAAATTCTAATCAGGCTTTACTAGATGTGGTGGTTTGGAGCTATGAACCCCCCAAAAACATGTTTTTATACTTAATTCATTCCTGTGGGTGTGAACCCTTATAAGTGGAACCTTTTGATGAGGTTACTTCAGATAAGGTGTGGCTCAGGACAGTCTTATTCCTATTACTGAAGGCCTTATGGGGAAGGTCAAAGACAGAGAGAAGAGACAGAGGGAGCAGCCAGAAGCTGAAAGTCAACAGAACAAGGAAGAGAAGGAAGAAGCCAAGTGAGGCTGCCATGTCCTTTGCCATGTAACAGAGGAGCCAAGGACCAAGCATCTCCAGCCAGCCCCAGAACGCCAGTTTTGCCACCTTGATTTTGACTTTTCCTAGCCTCAAAACTGTAAGCCAACAAATTCCCATTGTTTAAGCTAACACACTGCATGGTATTTGCTTTAGGAATGAGGAAACTACAACACTAGTATATTAATGGATTTGGGAAATGCATCAGTCCTGATCCTCTTTAAAGTTATTTTACAGCTTTATTTCTATGTCCCTCACTTATCCTCCTTGACATAATCAAAGATTCTGTTTCTTGTGCTTACTCATGTTGGCCCATTTAAAAAAAAAAAAAAAAAACTTTCACTTCCTTACATGAGGGTGATATATATATGCATTTGAGGCAAGAATACATGAAAGAGATCTAAGATGGCAGCACAGAGAGGAGTGGAAGCCAGTTAGTTCCCCTGGAACAACTAATAAGCAACCAGGAACAACTAGTAAATAATCCAGAATAACTGCAGGGGGACAAACGTGACCGTCCACTCATCATACGCCAACATGAATTGCGAGGAATGCCTGAGATCGCAGCATAAAATCCGTAAGTAAAAACTGCAGATCCAAACCGGAAGCTCCCTCCCCCCACCCCAGCCCGAGATGCAAAGCCTCGTGGTGCTAGAGACCAGCTCTCTCCGTGCAAGCGAATATAGCTCAGCTGAGCTCCAACTGGGGTTTTAATTAACAAATATGGACTGCTCGATACAAGCTATGAACCCCCAACAAGCAGAAAGAGGCTTTGGGTGACTGACAGACAGACTGACTTTGGAGAGCCGGAGGGTGGCCGTGGGCTGGCCCTGAAGGGGCCTTCTATCCCTGTCTCGGCTCAGTGGAGAAAGCCTCAGCTACTTTCAGTTCCCAGCACTCTGACCCAGACAAGGGTGGAAATAGCACAGGCAGAAAGAGACCACTGAAATGCTAATGACTTCTCCCTAGTGGGCCCACCTTCCCTAAGAGGAAAGAGGCGGGGCCCAGCTCTACTATCTGCCCTCCATTCAGAACTGGACCCCAGAGCCTGGGGGAAAACAGCCACGGGCCATACCTCCTTACACCAGTCTGGAGTTACAGGCTGACAGGTGCCACCTGCTGGGCAGAAAAGCACAGTGACCTGAGGCCTCACAGGGTGTACCAATTTTCTAAGACACACCCTCAGGGAAACCAGATACTGAATAGTTCTTCCTTCTGGGACCAGAGCCTGTTTTGGTCTGGGAAAACCTGATTGGGGTAACCAAGGAAACCATGCCTAGACAACAGAAAGCTACAACCTACACTAAGAAAAACAAAGTTAGGGCCCAGTCAAAGGAACAGACTTATACTTAAACTGAGATACAGGAATTTAAACAACTAATACTAAGTCAATTGAAAAAGTTTAGGGAAGATATGGCAAAAGAGATGAACCGTATAATGAAAACACTGGGCATACATAAAGTAGAAAAGTTCTAAAAACCAACGGGCAGAATCTATGGAAATGGAAGGCACAACACAAGAGATGAAAGACACAATGGAAACATACAACAGCAGAAGAAAGCACTCAGGAACTGGAGAATAAGGCACCTGAAAGCCTACACACAAAAGAACAGATAGAGAAAAGAATGGAAAAATGTGAGCAACATCTCCGGGAACTTAAGGACAAAATGAAAAGCAAGAATGTATGTGTCATTGGTGACCCAGAAGGAGAAGGGAAAGGGGGCAGAAGCAATAATAGAGGAAATAATCAATGAAAATTTCCCATCTCTTATGAAAGACATAAAATTACAGATCCAAGAAGCACAGCATACCCCAAACAGAATAGATCTAAATATGCCTATGCTAAGACACTTAATAATCAGATTAGCAAATATCAAAGATAAAGAGAGAATCCTGAAAGCAGCAAGAGAAAAGTGATCCATCACATACGAAGGAAGCTTGATAAGACTATGTGCGGATTTCTCAATAGAAACCATGGAGGCAAGAAGGAAGTGGGGTGATATATTTAAGATACTGAAAGAGAAAAACCACCAACCAAGAATCCTACATCCAGCAAAACTGTCCTTCAAATATGAGTGAGAGCTTAAAATATTATCAAACAGACAGTGACAGAGTTTGTGAACAAGATACCTGCTCTACAGGAAACACTAAAGGAAACACTGCAGACAGAAAGGAAAAGACAAGAGTGAGAGGTTTGGAAAGCACAGCAATGTAAGTACACTGAACAAAGACGGCTGTGAATATGGTTGAAAGAAGAAGTTTGGGCCCATGTGGGACACCAGAACAAAAGATGAAGGATAAAGTCCAGGACTGTGCATCTCAGGGAAACCTAGGGTGCTCAATAATTGTAATAAAAGGTACAGATATGTTTTTACATGAGGTAGAATAAATGAAAATCAACATTGCAAGGTGTTAAAAATAGGGTGGGATTGGGGGGAAAACACAATCAATGCAACTTAGAGACTGTAATTATCGGAAACATTGTATTATGCTTCCTTTAATTTAACAAAGGCAATATACCAAAGCTAAATGCATATGGGGAGGGGAACTGGGGAAGGGTATGGGACTCCTGACACTGGTGATGTTGTCTGACTCTTTATTCTACTTTAGGTTAATGTTATCTTTCTTTTGTTGCTTTCTAGCTGTCATGTTCTCTCCCTCTCTCCCTCTCTCTCTCTCTCTCCCTCCCTCTCTCTCTCTCTCTTCTTTATCTTTTGTCTCTCTGCCTTCTTTGACTCTTCCTCCTTCTTTGTGGAAGGGATGGAGATGGCCTTATAAAGATAATGGTGATGGTGCTGAATACATAAATACATGAACTATACAGGGAATCAATGATTGTTTAATTAGGACAGAATGTATGGTGTGTGAACAAAACCATCTTAAAAGAAATGAGTTGATGAAGAAACCTTGAGGGCACTATATTGAGTGAAATAAGACAGACACATAAAGGCAAATATTGCAGGGTCTCACTGATAGGAACTAATTATAATATGTAAACTCATAGACATGAAATATAAGTTACAAGGATATACAATGAGGCTAAAGAATGGGGAGCAGTTGCTTATTATGAACAGAATATTCAATTAGGGTGAACTTAAACATTTGGAAATGGACAGGGGTAATGGTAACACGTTGTGAGAATAACTAACAGTGCTGAAAGGTGTGTGAAGGTAGTGGAAAGGGTAAGCTCAGAGTCACATATGTCACCAGAAGGAAAGTTGGAAGTTGAAAGATGGGAATGTATAAAACAGTGAATCTTGTGGTGGACAATGTCAGTGACTAACTATATAAATATTAGAAATCTCTCTTACAAGCTAGAACAGATGTATGACACTATAACTAGAAGTTAATAATAGGCATATAGGAAAAAATATATACCTATTGCAAACTATATACTACAGTAGTATTTTAACATTCTTTCATCAACAGTAGCAAATGAATCAATAATGGAGGGGGGGTGGTTAGGTGTATGGGAGGATTTGAGTTTCCTTTTTTTGTCTTGATTTCTTTTCTGGAGTAATGAAAATGTTCTAAAAATTGAAAAAAAAATTAATTGTGGTGATGGATGCACAGCTGTATGATGGTACCATGGGCTATTGATTGTACGCTTTGGATCTTTGGATAGTTGTATGGTATGTGAACAATCTCTCTCTCTCTCTCTCTCTCTCTCTCTCTCTCTCTCTCTCTCTCTCTCTCTCTGTGTGTGTGTGTGTATGTGTGTGTGTATAAAGAATACATGAAGGAATTCTGAGTCTCTTCGTCCACAACTCAACAAACAGAATTGATACCAGCTATTTCTTGCAGCATTAGCTATTTCTATTCCAATATTGCTATTATACAGATATGTGTTAGAAACTCAAGTCTCATTCAATTCTGCAAATGCTGCCAGCTACAACTGATCAACTGCCTTGGACTGGCCTGCCTCAAGACATTTTCTCTCCAACAAGAAAAGTTTTATAGACCTCTCTGCATTTCAACTGCAAAGTCCAAAAAAATAATTCTATCACAGGTGCTGACTTCAAGATTCCTCCCACCCATTTTTCTCCCACTATAGTATTCAGAAATCATTTTCTTCATTATTATTTCCTTGGCTTGGGTGTGCTCAAACATATCCAAACACCCATGAGTTCAGGTTTAAAATGTTAACACATTGTTGGAAGACAGGTTTTCAACCATTTTATGTCCATTCAATGTATCACAGTTATGTTCAAGTGCACAAACAATAACCAGTAATACCAGCAATAATGTATTTAGAACTTACTGTGTGCCAAGCATTCTGTTAAGAACTTTATGCTTCATTAGCTGATTTAATTTATACACCAAACCTAAAGTTCTTCCTCCATATGCCATTCAAAATCATCTTCTTTTAACTTTTATTTTGAAATAATTTCAAATTTACATGACAGCTGCAAAAACAATACAAACCCCATCCTGAGAACTCCAAAATACCCTCACCCCTCAAGAGACCCAGATCCAGCAATTTTAACATTTTGCCACCTTTGTAGTACCATTTTTTCTATCTATCTATCATCTATCTATCTACCTACTTACCTATCCATCTATCCATGTATCTACCTATTTTCTGAACATTTGAGAGCAGGTTGTACACATCATACTCCCTGGACATATAATACTTCCACAGATATTTTCTACGAACAAGGATATGAACTTATTTAATCACCTAAAGTGCAGTTATGAAGTTCAAGAGAAATTTAACCTTGATATAAAGCTTACATTCCATATTCCATCAAGTTTTTATGTTCCCAAAATGTCCTTTTTAGCCTTTTCTCCTCCATTCTTAGATCCCATTCAGTATCATGTACTGCATTTTATTGTCATTAGCTCTTTAGTTTCTTTCTTTTAAATTGTGGGAATACACACACACACACACAAACATAAATCATCTCATCCCAACTCCTCCCAAGCAAATCATTCAGTGGAATTAATCAAATTCACAATACTGTAGTATCCTCACCACTATCCATTGCTAGAACTTGCCCTTCATCCCAGACAGAAACCCTATACTCATTTTGCAGAAACTTCCTATTGCCCCTCCTCTACCCCAGTAACCTGTACTCTACTTTCTGTCTCAGTGAACTTGCAAATTCTGTGATATTTTCTTTGTGCTGCTTAAATTTAACATCCTAGATCTACAACAATCTTATTTGCTTTCATATCAACTTAACAATTCCCATAGGATACAAAAACTTTGTCCCTATACCACTCCGCCCCCCCAACTTTCATGTAGTTCTTGTCACAATGATGTATTTTTACATTGAGAGTCTGAAACCACTGATTTATCCTTACATTTTATGTTTTTCCCTTTTAGATCTTGAAGAAAGTGAAAAGTGGTGTTAAAAACTAAAAATTCAATAATACTGGCATTTATATTTTCCCATGTCATTATCTTTCCTGAAGATGTTCATTTCTTCATGTGGCTTCAGTCCATTAACTAGTGTCCTTTCCTTTCAAAGTGCAGAACTGCCTTTGGCATTTCTTGTATATATATATATATTTTTTAATCTGGGAATGTCTTAATTCCTCCCTCCCATTTTAGAAACAGTCTTGCTGTATACCGAATTTTGGGTTGACAATTTTTTGCTTTTAGCACTCTAAGTAAGTCTTCCCACTGACTTCTTGCCTCTATGGTTTTTGATGAGAAATTAGCATTTATTCTCATTGAGGCTCTCTTGTACGTGACTGTGATGGTTTGGAACTGTATGTTCCCCAGAAAAGATCATGTTCTTAAAGCTAATCCATTCCTGTGGGTGTGGATCCATTGGAAGTAGTATCATTTGGTGAATGGGTTCTTAACTTGAGATGTGACCCACCTCATTCAAAGTGGGTCTTAATTCTCTTACTGGAGTCTTTATCAGATGATAAAAGACAGAGAGAAGACATGTACAAAAAAAACAGAGAAGCTCAGAGAGGAAACAAAGAAAACAGAGAGAAACCACATAAAACAAAGCGAAAGCCACTTAAGTCAGAAGCTGGAAGGGAGAGACCAGCAGATGTTGCCATGTGCCTGGCCATATGACAGAAGAGCTGAGGATCACTGGTAGCCAGTCTTCAGGGAGAAGTATATCACTTGTTGAAGCCTTGATTTGGACATTTTCGTGGCCTCACAACTATAAACTTGTAAGTTAATAAATCTCCACTGGGGCCCCCTTGAGGAGCTGGGGAAAAATGCAGAAATGTTGGGCATCCCCACCAGGGTTATTGCTGATATTCTCACAAACATTGAGGACTGACAATTTGGTATGCCGGGCCCTCGATCTTGGGGCTTGCCCTTATGAAGCTTGTTACTGCAAAGGAGAGGCTAAGCCTACTTATAATTGTGCCTAAAAGTCTCCCCCAGAGAACCTCTTTGTTGCTCAGATGTGGCCCTCTCTCTCTAAGCCAACTCGGCAGGTGAACTCACTGCCCAACCCCCTACATGGGACCTGACTCCCAGGGGTGCATCTGGTGCACCGTTTAGATTTTTGCTCAACTCTCTCCTGGCAATGCAGGACATGACTCCCAGGATGAGCCTAGACCTGGCGTCATGGGATTGAGAAAATCTTGACCAAAAGGGGTAAGCGAAATGAAATAAAATAAAGTTTCAGTGGCAGGGAGATTTCAAATGGAGTCAAGAGGTCACTATATAGATATCCCTTTTTAGGTTTCAGTATATTGGAATAGCTAGAAGGAAATACCTGAAACTGTCAAACTGCAACCCAGCAGCCTTGATTCTTGAAGACGACTGTACAACTATGTAGCTTACAAAGGGTGACAGTGTGATTGTGAAAACCTTGTGGCTGACACTCCCTTTATCCAGTGTACAGATGGATGAGTAGAAAAATGGGGAAAAAAACTAAATGAAAAATAGGGGGGGATGGGGGGATAGAATGAGTTGGGTGTTCTTTTTTACTTTTATTTTTTATTCTTATTTTTATTCTTTTTGGTTAAGGAAAATGTTCAAAAATTGATTTGTGGGTGATAAATGCACAACTATATGATGATACTGTGAACAGTTGATTGTACACCATGGATGATTGTATGGTATGTGAACATATCTCAATAGAATGGAATTAAAAAAAAATAAAAATAAATCTCCATTGTAAAAGCCAACCCATTTCTAGCATTGTATTTTATCAGCTTTAGCAAACTAAAACAGTGGCAAATTGCTTCTGTCTTATGGCTTTCGGAATTCTCTATCTTTGGCATTCAACAGTTTGATTATAATGTGCTGAAGCACAAGTCTATTTGGGTTTATCCTGTTTGGAGTTTATTGAGCATCTTGGTTGTGTATATCAATGTCTTTCATTAACTGTGGGAAGTTTTCAGTCATTATTTCTTTAAATATTCTCTCTGTCGCTTTCTCTCTTCTCTTTCTGGGACTCCCATGATGTGTATTTTGGTGAGCTTGATGGCATACCACAGGTTCCTCAGGCTCTGTTCACTTTTCTTTACTCTTTATTTCTGCTCCTTATACTGAATGATTTCAATTACCTTATCTTCAAGTTCTCAGATTCTTTCTTATGCTAGCTCCAATCTGCTGCTGAACCCCTCTAAGAGATTTTTAATTTCTATTACCGTGGTCATCAGCTCTGTTTGGTTCCCTTTCATAATTTCCACCTCTCTATTGACATTCTCTTCATGTTCATCTATTGTTTTCCTGACTTCCTTTACTTCCTTTAGCTCTTTGAGCATATTCAGGGCCATTTTTAAAAATTCTTTGTCTGGGGAGTGCCTGGTCTGGTCCTCCTCATGGATGGTTTCTAACATGTTAATCTTCTCCTTCACATGGGCCATAACTTCCTGTTTCTTTGCATATTTTGTAATCTTTTGCTGAAAACTTGATGTTTTTATATTTTAACATGCTATTGCTAGAATTTAGACTCTGAGGCATCTGTTCTTTAAGACTGTATCTAGTTAGTATTACAAGAGACCTTCCCTGGAATGCCAGGAGCTAACAATAACAATAAAAAAATGATGAAGGCAAAAAAGAAAACACCTTTTCCAGTCTTTAAAAATTGACCTGTGAGAATGCTCTTCTTTAGGGCTTTCCATATAATGAGTTTGGAGAATGGCTCTAGGACAAAGTATAGGGACCTCCCTGATCATTTCCGTGCATGCTTCTCTGAAGCATGCACCTGTGGCCCTAGGAATTCCCCCATTTATATGAATATGAAATTCTCCCTCTTCCCTAGGAAACAACTTCCTCACTGTCCCAGACCATGCATTTATGCCCCAGGCAGCATGACTTGACTTCTCTCCCACAACATTCTATAGGAGAGCTTGGTGAGCCACCTCTACACTCAGGACAAGTTCTGTGATGGCAAGTCCCTCAGGCTTCCACCTGACAGATTGGGCCAGATATACATATTGCAGTATGTGCATGAGGGTTACTCTTCTCCCTCTGGTATTGGGATCAGAGATCCATAGTGAGAGTGCTAGCTAGCTTTGAACCAAGCTTGTGAGGGGTGGATGAGGGGCCAGCCAGGTACCTTGAGATCCTACCACTTTTAAGCGTCTGTTTTCATGATTCAGCTCTCACCCTGTTATTTCATCCTTTCACTATTTTCTAGAGCTTTGAGAAAATTGTTTCTGCCACTTCTTGCTGGTTGTTCAAAGCTTCTGTAGGGGGAAGAAGCCCTAAAGAGTCTCACTCTGCCATCTTGATTGGGGTGAAAAATCATCTTTTAAAAACATAAATCTGATCAATCACCTGCTTAAAATATTTTTCTTAGAGTAAAACTAATTTTTTCCCATGTCTACAAAGTCCTCCATAATCTTGCCACCTTCCTAGCTTTATTGGCTTCCTTCTTCATACCAGCTTTCTTTCTTTCCCTTCATCTCCCAATCTCATTTCTAGGTTACTCCCTTTGCATCTGCCTTTCCATCTTGCTAGAACTCTCTCCGACAGATGTTTACAGGATTGCCTCCTGAGCACCATTTAGGTTTTGGCTCAACTGTCATCTCTCTAGAGAGGTCTTCCTGAACCATCCTAATTAAAGTATCATACCACCTCCCTGCTCCTCAGTCACCCTCGATCCTATCACTGTCTTATGTTCTTATGCCAATTAATAAAGACACATTACTAAAAACATGAGCCATCCTCTCTTTCATAAAATGGATAGAACCAGATCTGTGTGACAGTTTTACCTAGAACTCAATAACTGGTCCAAATCAGCCAAGGTCCTTTGTAACTAAAGCCCAGATTTAAAGCTCTCCCAGCTGTCATGGAATGTGGACACAGGAACTACACATGTGTCAAATGAACAGCCCAGAACCATCAAAACCTGAAATCAACAAGAAGGAAAATCCTACTTGAGGAAATATCCTTTTTCCTAGCTCCTCAGGATCCCGAGGAAGGGTTCCCTGAATTTGCCTCTGGCAGCCTGTGGCAGTGCTCAAGGCCCCCATGGAACCAGGGCTCACAGGCAGGGACAAGGTTAAAGTTATTTCAATGTCCTTACTCAGAATTCTTCTCATTAGTGGCAGAGTTGCATAAAAGGAATCTGCTTGCACTTGACAGCATCTCTCCTTGTCAGCAACATTTCCTTTACTGGTGAAGCAGCCATTCTCCCTGAATCCTTAAGGGAACAAAGCTCTTACTTTATCCACAGTATCTATCTTTTGGCCAGCTGCTCACCTTGGAAGTTTCCCTTGTTCCTCAGATTTCCAAATGAAACTGCTTCCCCGCAAGTGCTCTGCTGGCAACCTTCCTCTCTTACTGTTTCTAAAAGGAACATTTAGACCTTCCGTTCCAACCAGAAGGTCACCCATGACACTAAGCAGCAATCTAAACTTAGATGTGAAGGCATGAAGGAATGATGAAAGACGTTGGCTGCTTCCCTGTCAGATCTAGCTGTTCCTTCCACACAATCCACATCTACACTAATAGCCAACAGAGAGCTCTCCAGAGCACCATGGGCCTCTGCCCAAAGTTGAGCTCCAAGGCTCTCTTGTGCCACAGAGTACCCATCACCCTTCTATTAATGCAGGATTGCTGTAAAACCAAAAAAGGTACCATATGTTCTCTGCTCCTTTCAAACTCTTCTTTCTGAGGATTCTAAATTACAAACACTGCAGCTGAGCTCTTAAAAGATCTTGTCTAATAGAAAAACTCAGTTTTTTTGGTGTCTGGAGAAGCGGTACTGCTTAGCTGGTACGTCTATAAAATAACTCTATCCTTGACTTTTCACATAAAAAATGGCATCATTCTTATTACTACTTAAAAGAAAATCCCATAGTACTTAACCCCTTCATTATGTTTCTTCCCTACTTATTATCTGAAAATTGTCCTCTACCTCTAGGAAGCTGAACCCTGTTCCCATCCTCCAAATCACTCGAAAAGAACCTGGATCTTTTCACGACCAAACGACCAGTTTGACAATATCATGCCCCTCTCCCCACCTCTGATCTTTAATTCTAATGTACCTCCTTCCCCTATTTTCATTAAAAGGTGTGTACTCATTCTTGACTCTTTCTCTGAAGCATTCACTCTTCTAAGCCAAGCTAAGACTGTAAGTTGCCTCAGGCAGTCTGGCCTTTGGCACTGTCTTGGTTTCCTAGGGCTGCTGTCACAAATTACCACACACTGGTTGGCTTCACAACAGGAAGGTACTGTCTCACATTTTGAAGCCTAGAAGTTCAAAATCCAAGCATTGGCAAGACCATGCTTTCTCCCTGACGACTGTAGTGCTGGGTTACCACAGTCCTTGGGGTTTCATGGTTTGCGTCTTTTCCTCCCATCTCATGGCAATGCCCTTGGCCTCCTGTCTTTCTCTTCCAATTTCCGATGACTTCCGGCTTCTCCCTGGGGCCTCCTCTGATGCCTGGCTTCTGGTTTCTTCACTTTGTAAGGCCTCTAGTAAGGTGGATTAAGTCCCACCCCCATTCACTTGGGCCACACCTTAACTAAAAATAGCACCTTCAAAAGATCCTATTTATAAATGGGTTCATACCCAAAGGAATGTGGATTAAGCTTTAAAATATGTCTTTATTGGGGTACCTAAGTCAATCTACTACAGGCAAAGATTATCTTGGAAGAAATCACAAGTTTCTCTTTCTTCTGTAGTCTTCTGAATGTAGCATCTAAACTATGTTGGTAGAATAGATTATCCAGATCCTGGAAGAGTATACGGTTGTTAAAAAGAATGAGTTCAATAAACAGTATGTGTGCTGCTGATATAGAAAGATGCCTGAGATACACTATTAAGTTGAAAATCAAAGAAGTTTCAGATTAGTCAGGGTATTTTTTTAAAAATCAAATCTGTATTTAAACTATACATTTTTAATTATAAAAATAGTGTTTTTTCATGAAAAAAAAAATGAAAAGAAAGAGCCACAAGTCCTGAGTAAGGGGAAATTTTATTTTTTACTTTATACTCTTGTATCTTTGAATTTTTACCATGAGCATACGTTAAAAAAAAAAAGAATTAGCAAACAACTATTTATACGTAGGAGACTAGTCAGATGCCATAGTGGGGTTGGATATAGACTGAGGGAATTTTAGCTTTGCTTTCCCCTGGGTCAGTATGTGCCTCTGACCTTAGCCTAAGCAGTCTCTTGCTAATGAATGCCAACCCATGTGTCTCCTCAGTCTACTGTGCATTTGGATAAACCACAAACCTTCTTTTCTCCGTCAAATTCCAGGATACATCATTCATTCTTCACAGAAGGTGTTGCCATACTAACCTTTTCTCTGGCTGCTGGTTTGTGCAGTTTTCTCCTCATTCTATGCCACAAACGTGGACCCTGCAAATGAATCTCTTTTCAACACGCCACTATTGACCATGACCCTGAATACAGGTAAGAAAACAGGTGCCTCTTCTTCTTCATGTCTTTCCTAATGTGTCAAAATGATCATCAGGGGCCAATGAGCCAGACCTTAGGTATGAAGCCAAGACCTTAGAGAGCCCAGTTATCAAGGAGAGGCTGCAGCTTGAGGACTGACAGTAGAGTGATAACAGGGACTCCAAATAAGCATAAGCAAACACAGTAGGTTACCCAGAGATGCCGGTAGCAGCTGACCATTTAGGCAGCAATTGAGCAAGGAAGAGGGAGTGGTGCCAGCAAGTCAGCCATCATGGACGGCTGGCAGCAGGTACCATGCAGCAGCCATGGGATGCACAGCAGGGCAGAAAAGTAGGGCTCTGGGCCCAGAAGAGATACCATCTTGGCAGTTTATCAAAGCAAAGATGGGGACTCCAGGCAGAACTCAGTTATCAGAAGCAGAGCACAGGCTCAAAGAGGTACTAACAAGGGAGCTATCTCAATGCTGAGTTGCCTTAGCATCCAGATTCAGGCACCTTTTTATCCCTTTCCCACTGCCTGGACTGACACTGAGTCTACAGGTCAAGAGAGCCAAAGTGTGGGAAAATAGAAATTTGGAAGGCAGGTTTACTAATACATTAAACCATCCAGAGCGGGAGATGAGGACCACTTCAGGGCCATACAGCACAAGCCACAGTGGAGCCAGGACCAGCGTGATGCTGGCATCAGTTTAAAGGTTTAGAAAAAGATAAATGTATCCATTTCCCTTTGCTTCTGCACATGTGTTAAAGACTTTGAAAACTGGAATCCACTGCATCTCCTGAAGCCTCAAGCTGCAAAATAAAATGAAAAAAATACAACCAACAACAACAAAAAAACGAGCAACAGACACCAGAATGACAATCTGCAACCTTTGACAGGAAAAGCAGGGATTTGTGTAGATCCTGCAATGAGGCCCATTGACAGCACTTAACCCTGGTTGCAATTTTCTCTTTATGTCTAGATTAGAGGAACACATCCATTTTCTTTAAATCACGTTTAATTTGTTTCTTGGAAATTCTAACATGTTCTAAGAGACCAATGCCTCCACTGCCAAAATCTCCTCTTGGCCTGATCTTTCTTGCCTCCAACTTTGAGGCATTGTCCATTTCACACCTCACACAATGTTACTTACTTTTTAGTCAGACTGCCTGGATAAATCGCATTTTTTTTTTTTTTTAATTCCAGGACTGAACTGTTACAGCAGGCTGATTTTTGGAAAAATTGTGGGCAAGAGGTAGTTAGACTATGACATTCTTTCCTTCGGCTGCCAATAAAAAGTGTTGAACTATATAGATAATCCAACTGGGCCGTGTTTGAAGAGCTACACTCTGGGACCACACCAAATGGAGTTCAAACTGTGGATAACATTTATTTCAGTGATACAAATTGCAGGTGGAGAACACAGAGCTGCTTGGGGCAACTTTAGCAAGCCACTTATTGAGGTATTTGTAAATTGAACACCCAGTGAATCAAAATGCCTCCAAATCTAGCCCATATTGGAATCTGAAATAAAACTACATTCAGTTAGCAAGAGCCCCTAGTACTGAAAGGTGATCTGCATTCCTGTTCAAATTCTGGATAAATACATTTAGGTTTCTCATTCCTCAGTCATGGTTGGTCCGAATAGTATACTGACATTACCTCCCATGAATTTTTCCTGACATATTTCCAAGGCTACAGACATTCAAGAAAAATTCCTGGGATTTTCCTCCTAAAGCTATTCTCAGAAGCTATTTTGACTGACAAACAGATGATGGTCCCCCCATCCTACCTAATGAACTAATTCTTCTTTACTCCTTTTGGCTATTTTCTACTAAGCCATTTTCTTACTGTGATTCATTTATTCAAACATTCATTCAATAAAAATGTATTAATTGCTTTGCATGTAAGTGCAAACATGGTGCTTGCAGTGAAGACCAAGATGAAAAAGGCAAGAGTATTTTGTGCAAGGTAACTGTTTTTCTGAGCTGTAATTACAAATACTACACAGTTTGCTTAAATGATGGGAATTTATTGGCTCATGTTTTTGAACATAGGTGAAGTCCAATATCAATGTATCATCAAGGTGATGTTTTCTCTTCAAAGTCTATAACATTTTGGTATGGCTGCTGGTGACTCGGGTTCTCTGGCTTGTTTCCCTGCCTCACATCACATGGCAATGTCCTCTCCTTTCCCTTCCGAGTTTCCTTGACTCCCAGCTTCCACCTCTTCCCTATGGCTTTCTTTGACCCTGGCTTCCAGCTTCTTCTCCTTAAAGGCCTCCAGTAATCCGAATTAAGGCCCACGCTCATTCAGTTGGGTCTTACCTGAAACATCTTCAAGAGATCCCATTTTAAATGGGTTCACAGCCACAGGAGTGAGGATTCAGATTAAGAACAAGTGTAAATTGGGGTTGCATAATACAGTCTAGCACAATAACCCCAAGAAGTATATACTGAATCAACAATTATAATATGGAGCTAAATATGTGTCATAGTGGACGAATGTAGTGGTTTCATCAACGCTGTTTGGATGGATCAAAGAAATTTTTAAAGGCAAGTTTCTTGAGGGTCTTGAAGAATGTGTGTAAGTTTGGTAGGCCAGCTGGAAAGGTTCTGGAATGGCATTCCCAATGGAGGGAGCAGCTCAGCATTACGAGGTGCAGAGGTGCACAGCGGTTTGGCCATGTTGTGACAGTCATTTATGCTGCTGCATCATGAAGGACTGTGAGGGTGCTCAAGAGCCACCCATCCCCAAAATTCTAAATAGTCCACCCCAGAGAAAGCACAACCTTCTGCCTCCATCAGCCATTGTGAGCTATGAATATTTATGGCAGTGTTTTTGTTGCCTTCAGATATTTTAAATTGATAAATAATTTTTTAAAAATTGATTCATACTTTAAAAGTCATTTCATGCATATTAGCTCACTTGATTCACTGCTGCTCTGTGTCATAAATAGAATTATCTCTATTTTCATAAATGAGGAAACGGAAGACTTCAGTGACTTACCCAAGTCCACAAACAGATTTAGTTATTTCCTCCTCCTCCTTCTCATCACCATTTGTGAGGAATACTGCTACATGCTTTCCACATTGCCTTGGAATTCTTTCTTGATAAAGAAAAGTTTCTGTCTCCCCTGAAGGCAAGAACCATTTCTTATGTCCCTTTGTACAGCTAGTCTGGAATTCTATGGCAGTTACATAAGAAGATGCCTAGTAAATAATTGATAGGGAGGACTATGTCTTTTAATTCCAAATTCCAAGTTTGTTGCTACTGATTCCCAGCAGTGGTATCTTACCCTAAATCAAAGCCACTTGCCTGACTGCTAACTGCTTTGTGCACATGCCCTTTCCTACTCATTTTATCTAATGACATCACCAGTTTATCCGTTTCCTAATGCTTAGAATGGTAAGGAATTGGCAAGCATTTATGATGACATTGCATTCACTTTCCATTATTTAGTAACTGAAAGATGATAACCCAAGCATACAACTGTTATTACTCAGGAGATATCAGGTACGTCTGTTTGCTGTGTAGCATCACCATTTGGAGATGGTAACTGAGATCCCAGGCACCAAGAAGAGGTGATTTTTACAAACTGTTACATCCACACCTAGAAGAATTATTGAGTTAAAGTCCACTAGTCCTGAAATTCTGCATGTATTCCATATTTCAATAATAGTATTCAAATTCCACTATAATATTTTTATCTTCTGCCCTCTTTCAATGCTGTTATAAGTATATCTCACTCTACTTAACGGTTAAATTTCTGAAAATTTGTATAAAAACCAAATCTAAAATATTTTTAATGTTCCAGGGGAGAGTACTTGATTTTAAAAAATGATCCAAAAGACACAAGATAAAAATTGCTGGATTTACTTTTTCTTACTTAGAAATTACCATTTATGAAGGTAAGCATGCTATTTGAAAAGAAAAAAATAAATTAGTAAAAGAGTAAATCTTGCAGTTTAATCTTGTATCTTTTGGATCAACAGAAAAAGTTCTGGAGAGAAAACAGGGAAATATCTTAGGGTAAAAAGTCTGTTTTTAACACTGGTGAGAGTCTCAGAAACTTTTCCAAGAAGCTATTCCTTCCTACTCAGACTGTGGAGAGAGAACAAAAAAAGACTCTATACCACTTAAGCAGGCTTAAATTTTAACAGACAAATAACTGAAATCTGCAGAAAATTAGCTTCTTTGTTGTCCATAATTTCATCTTGCTGATGACCCAGAAAACAAACTTGTCATTTAAAGTCCACTCTCCCCATTTAAAACAGTCTCTTTTTGTTTAACTCCAGTTTATTTTCTGTAAATATCCAGACAATTCAAAGTAAAACTCAGTAGAAACTTAACTATTGCTCACAAAGTTGGGGCCAATTTTAATTATGCATAAAGGATAAAAGCAACACAGATGGTATTCTGAGTCTCGCTGTGCAAAAGCTGCCCTACCTGGCACTGGGGTAGCCGTACTTTCTTTACCCAATTCAAAAGCACATGCTTCCAAGCCCTTCCACTTCCTTAGCTCTGGGCTCTCGACTCAGACTTCCTGGGTTCAAATCCTTCTTTCTTGCAAATCCTAACTGTGTGACCTTAAACAAATTACTTTAATACTAACAGCAAGGATTAAATTAGATGATATCTTTAAGGGGCTTGGATGCCACCTGAACCAACTGTGGTAAACGGCTAGTTGGTGGTGGTGGGGGGGGGTTGTTAAATTCAAAAACAGGTGTGGACAAATACTTTTGTAAAATACAATAAAATGAATTGCTAGAAATAAAATAATAAAAAGGCAAAGACGCTGTTCTAGTTTGCTAATGCTGCCGGAATGCAAAACACCAGAAATGGATTGGCTTTTATAAAAGGGGTTTATTTGGCTATACAGTTACAGTCTTAAGGCCATAAAGTGTCCATCAACAAAGAAAGGGTACCTTCACTGGAGAAAGGCCATTGGCATCCAGTAAACCCGTTAGCTGGTAAGGCACGTGGCTGGTGTCTGCTCCTAGTTGCATTTCAAAATGGTATTCTCCAAAATGTCTGCATCAGCTTCCAACAGCTGTCTTCAAAATGTCTGTCTCAGCTCCAGCTAGCTCTGAGCTCCTTCCGTCTGAGTTTATATAGTGCTCCAGTAAACTAAACAAGGCCCATGCTGAATGGGCAGGGCCACACCTCCATGGAAATTATCCAATCAGAGTTATCACCCACAGTTGTGTGGGTCACATCCCCATGGACACTGAACCAATAGATTTCAACCCAATACACACTAATACATCTGTCCTCACGAGAATGGCTTAAAGAATACGGCTTTTTCTGGGGGACATAATATAAACAAACTGGCACAGACATAAGTGGGCAAGGAAGCCAAAACTACTACAAAAATTTCTAACCACTCAATTTTTGTATGTATGTCATTATGCACAAGGAATGGTTTGTGTGCTCTGGATCACAGACCACACTTTGAGTAACAATGCCTAGCACATAGTAAGCACTCAAAAAATGATAGCTATTATAAGGTTTATTGAATTCCAGTAGAAACAGCCAATAGTGGGTCAAGTGGTATGCAACATTAACTTAAGCTCAGTGCTATCAGTTCATGAATAATAAGTATTCATTAAAGATGGAAAAGACATGGAAACTTCCAAACAACAACCACGTTTATAAATTTTATCCATTTATCTTAAAAAAATAAGATACTTCAGGAATCATTTCATTTTATAAATGAGAGAAAACTGAGATCCAGAACTGTTAAAGAACTTGCCAAAACTCAAAACCCAATGGTTCTCAAATCTGACTGCATATCAGAATCACCAGGAAGTGCTTTTGAAAGTACTGCTATCCAGGTGCCATACCAGACTACTTAAAGCAGAGGCCCTGGGGCTGGGGCATGCGCATGGATATTTTTTAACAGCTGCCCACATGATTCTAACATGCAGCCCTTGGTTAGGATTTTCTGATATGACCTATTACTGGACGAGATAGGACACGATTCCTAGTCAATATATTATCCACAGCATTGCATCGCAGTTACACTGGAGGCCTCACTGCAGAAGAAACATATTGGTCTTTGGAGAATTTAGATGAGTAAATGTTGTGAAAATTAAATATAAGATACAGAGAGGTCTATATTAAACAAAGGACCTATGTCCATAGCTCATATACCACGCAAAGACACCTGACTCAGTTTCCCTAGAAGCCTACAGCTCAGCGACACAAACAGATATCTCCACGCCAATGTTCATAGCAGCATTATTCACAATTGCCAAGAGATGGGAACAACCCAAATGTCCTTCAACAGATGAGCGGATAAATAAAATGTGATATATATACACGATGGAATACTACGTGACAGTAAGAAGGAACAATGTTGTGAAACATATGACAACATGGATTAACCTTGAAGACATAATGCTTAGCAAAATAAGCCAGGCACAAAAAGAGAAATATTATATGCTACCACTAATGTGAACATTGAAAAATGTAAAACAAATGGTTTATAATGTAGAATGTAGGGGAACTAGCAATAGAGAACAATTAAGGAAGGGGGAATGATAATCCAATAGGAACAGATAAGCTATTATGGGTAAATTTAATGTTCTGGGAATGCCCAGGAATGACTATGGTCTGTTAATTTCTGATGGGTAAGGCAGAAACAAGTTCACAGAAATGTTGCTATATTAGGTTATTTTCTTGGGGTAGAGTAGGAACATGTTGGAAGTAAAGTAGTTATCTTAGGTTAGTTGTCTTTTTCTTACTCCCTTGTTATGGTTTGTTTGAAATGTTTTTTTATTGTATGGTTTTTTTTTAATTTTTTTTATATAGTTGACATTTTAAAAAAAGAGTTAATTAAAAAAAAATTTTTAAAAAGCCTATAGCAGTGTTTTGTGAACCCTCAGGAGGACTTACTGATAAGCATGATTAGAAGGGTAACATGGTATTCTCTTCATAAACTTTTATATTCAGCTTGGAATTCAAAGCCTATTTTTATAAAATGAAATATCCCATTTCATCCCTATTTCCATAATCTTAATCAGAACTCTAGCTTTTATGATGTATTATTTTTCTTTTTTGGTTTTCCTTGGAGAAGAATGGAAACTTTGATTCTTGGCCACTCTTCTATCACATTCTAATTCCCCCATTTGGTGGGCCAGATGCTTCATGTACTTTCTTTAATATCAATGAAATTAAAATACATTCTGTGGAAAATGTACAATGGAGAATTACAGACTTCAAAAACATAACAAAAATTAAGTAAAATATTGAAGTTTTCTTAAAGGTGGAGGTGGTACATTTGAATTGCTTGCCAATGTCTAGTTTGGGAAAAAGCACTTAGACTTTCCAAGACTTCCTTTATTTCGTTGTATTCAAAATATTGGTTCCTAGACCTCCTCTGTACAGCACTCACTCTGAGCTTCTGAGCTAGCTGGGAACGTCTTAGGGAGATACAATATTGGGTAGGGTAAATTTGATCACATCATAATCACAACTATCTGCTTAACTTACCAGTGCAGAAGATTATAGCATGAGGGAGGAAAAAAAATTCTCTGAAGAATTCTGCTCCCCATTTCTTGTTTAGCCTGGCTAAGTCAGATCCCTCATTCAGTCTCATCTTAAATCTCACTGCCTTCACGAGTTCATCAGTGATTCCTTCCCACAGGTTGGTTTGGATCTCCTACGTTGTTATGTGTTAACTCCTCCACAGCACTTAACACAACTTTATTGGCTTAATATATTTCCCCGGCTAGACTGTAAGCTCCACATCCATCTTGTTCTATTCCCAAAACTCCAGCACCTAGCACAGTGCCTGTCATGTGGTACAGTCCAATAAATATTTGTGGAATAAATGAATGTGCTTCTCACCGCTGCCCTGCCATCCCCACTCCCCAGACACATTGTTTTAATGATTGTAAGTATTGGCCAAAAGAGTAGTGGGAAATGTACATATATTAAAACTCTTATATAGTTTTTAAGTCTTCTTTATAAAATCCACAGACTACTCAAACTTTATGCCATCATTACAAAATCAGGAAACACTTATTTTAGGATGTTTTATAAAAACATGAGCTGAAACCTTAAACTTGGAATCAAACTTGGGCTCAAATCTCCAGTCTGCCACTGGCTAGCAACTGACCTAATCGCACAAAGCCTCAGTTTTCACATACATAAAAAGGCGAGTGTTAATAACAATAATGGATAACATACTGCAAACCATGGTTGTGAGGATGGAGTAAGAAAATATATACTTTAAAACCTCACTTAGTTTCTGGCACAGGGTAGGTACTCAGTTATGCTTGTTCAATCTGAATTCTTTTAAAAAAACATCAATTTTGGATGGAATGCTTTCCCATGTCAAATGGGCTGTTTAAAGGTGGAGAAGGCTTGGATAGTCGTTCATTGCAACTCTGCTGCCTGGAGCTCCCGAACCACAGCTCTTCCGGCATTATCTTTTATTCCACCTATGACTTCTAAAGTCACATCAAAGGGTTAGGGTAATATTCCTTCTAAAACAATATAAAAAAATCTGAAACTTCTAATACCTCCAGCATTACCCTGATTGCTTTTTAAAAATCAGACTCAAAATTATTTTATATATATTTTAAAATAATATATGGGTAAAACAACTATAAAATAAATTCTGTAAAGTATAACAAAATCTCACTCAGGAAGTCACAAACTTTGTTTTACTTTGATCTCCTAGACTTATTTCGAAATAGTTGTACCTACTTTTTCCTATGTGATTCTTGCCTTTATCCAAAATCAGTAACGTTTTGAGCTGTTAACAACTTAAGAGGTTTATGACCTTGGGTAAATTACTTAACCTCTCTGTGCCTCAGTTTTGTTAACTGTTCCATGGGAAAAATGAGTACTTATCATAAAGGGTTACTTGATTCATGTGAAACACATTGAAAGTGCCTGGCACTACTTGAGAACTTAATAGGTAGTTGCTTTTTTAGCAGTGCTGAATGGAGGGGTAACCCACAGATACACACATAAGAAACCACCAAAGGGCATCAGCATTAATTACTGCTTGCAGTGACTTTCTCTGAAAATAATACTGTAGTTCATTATGTTCAGGTTGCATGTTAAACAGGTTCTTTCAAACTTTCATGTCATTGAGGATCAGTGCAGACCATCTTCAAAAATCTCATCAATGCACAAAAAGATTCCGGACTACTCTGTAGAATTGTTTTCTCCAGTTGTAGACTACTGACCACCTACATCAAAATATGTCTGGTGCTCCTGCAGATTTTTTTTTTAATGTGAAATTTTTGGGTAATTTTTACCAGAAGAAAAGTGTTTAGAAAAGCAAGTTTGATATTTTTAAAATATAATTTTAGGGGGATTCATATTCCCTGTTAGAAAAATCATGACTTTTCCCCTTGCCATTCATGTGTAAGTAGCCTTTCACTTTGGTATGTGATTGCTAAGAAGATGTGCTAGAGATTCATGGTTTCTCAGGAAGTTAAGTACAGACTTGCCATATGATCCAGCAATCCCATTTCTAGGTATATATTTGGAAGTACTGAAAGCAGGGACAAGAATAGACATTTTCACACCAATGGTTAGATGGCATTATTCACAACTGCCAACAGATGGAAACAGCCCAAATGCCCATCAACTGATAAGTGGATAAACAAACTGTGGTATATGCATATAATGGAATATTTATGCAGCTGTAATACAGAATGAAGTCATGATGCATGCAACAACGTGGATGAACCTTGAGGACATTATGTTGTGCAAAATAAGCCAGAAACCAAAGGACAAATATTATACGGTCTCACTAATATGAACTAACTATAATGAGCAAACGTTGAGAGTTAAATTCAAGAGCATAAGTTATCAGGAGATAGAAAGAGGGTAGAGATTGGACAATTGATGCTTAAGGAGTACAGAATGTTTAATAAGGTTGATTGTAAAGGTTTGGAAATGGATAGCACAATACTGTGTGATGGTAACACAATATTTTAAGTGTAATTAACAAAGCTGAGTGTGAGTGTGGCTGAAAGAGGAAGGCTAGGGTGGTGTATGTCACCAGAAGGAAAGCTAGAGGATAAAAACTAGGATGGTATAACCTAGAGAAGCCTAGAGTAGACAATGACAGTGGTTAATTGTAAAAATATTAGAACGTTTTATATAAACTATAACAAATGAATGTCACTATTACAAGACGTTAATAATGGGGTGGTATATGGGAAAAATACAATTAATACAAACTAAGGTCTACAGTTTCCAGTAACATTGTAATATTCTTTCATTAATTATTAACAAAGGCACTATACCAAAGCTAAATAATAGGGGGATATAAAAGAGAGGTATGAGATTTTTTTTTCTGGAAGAAATGTGATTGTTCTCATATTGATTGTCATGGAGAATGCATAGCTATGCTATTATACCAGAAACCACTGATTGTACACTTAGGATAGAGCATATAGTGTATGAGTAAAACTGTTTTTTAAAAAATAACTAACAATAATAAAATTCACAATTTAAAAAAAAGAAAAAAGATGTGCTAGAATGTAGATGTCTTGTCCAGCTGTCTGAAACAAATAAAAAAACTTAAAGCGAAAAAAAAAAAACCTCTGGTACTTTTGAAAATGCAGATGTGTGAGCCCCACTCAGCCTATTATATGAGAATTTCTGGCTATGGAGCCAGGAAATATCTACTTTAAATGAACTCATTAGGTTATCTCTATACATGCTAAATTTTGAAAGTAACTACTATAGAGTGATCTTATTATTTTTGCATCATCATGACTAGTTCCCAAAAAATGTCATTATATCTTATTGTAGTAGTCAGAAAAAGCAATATTAACCTAACTCACATACACCATGGTTAAAAAAAAAAAAAAGCAACTTCCGAGCACCGGTGTCTGCCAGGCCCTAAATGCTAAATATTTAAAGATACATAAAGCCTGGTTTCTGCCTTGGAGAAGCTTCTACGCTAGTGAAGTTGATTATAGTCTAGTATCAGAAACTACTGCTCCTTGAAATACTCTTTGAAAGTCTGTATCATGGAATTGAGATCCAGATCATAATAGCTGTTGGTTCCATTATGTAGAAGAAGCAGAGGCAGAAAAATCCATCAATTAACCAGCAAACATGTATAACGTGTTGGCAAACAGATAACACAGCAGTATGTTGACAAACTTTTAAGATAAGAAGAAAAATAAACTCTGTCTGACATGAAGTCAAGTTCAAAAATGCCAAATAAGCAGTTTGTACAATACAACAGGACTTTGACCTACCAAAAAGCTAAGCACACAGTTCTGGAGGAAGCCTTGTTCTAGCAGATATATTTAGTTTTCCCAGGGGAGGGGTGGGAGGTTGTTAAGCCTGTGTGCCTAATATTATTCAGGACTTCCTTCAGTTGCTTATATGAAGATTATAGCTAATGTCCAGCAGTAAGATGGGGAGACAAGCCCTAAAGGAAATACCTCTCTTACATGTTCATAAAACTTATGTTCCTCTGGAACCTGGAAGATACTGCTGGAGGCCATGTGCACTCTGGTTCAACAAGGCTCTGAGTCAATCAATCAGAGGCCAAGAATAGTAGGTAACAGGAGTTGCAAAAGAAAGCCATAACTAAAAGAAGAAAAAACCAGGAAAGGTAAGTACAATAGCTAGAAACCATAATTTCCTATGATTATAATATGCCTATGTTGTCCCAGGCAATCATAAAATTTAAATTCATCAAAATACATACCTTTTTTAACAAACATTGAGCAGCTTGACCCTGCTATTAGCTAATAGTCTGGGGTATTTCACTCTTTCTCCTACTCTTAACACAAAAGATGTTTTCCCCTTACATTAAAATATATTTGTTCTTCTCTTGAATTGACTGTAATTTGTTGCATTTATTGCATTTTTTTCAGAGGGACAAGCAAGTAGATGAAAGACATAAGACACATTTAGTTTTTTGTAACTCCTAAAGTTTCTCTACATTTGAGGGGGAAAAAGTAGGCACATTTTCATTTGCATTTTTCACCCCCAATTGAAGAACCAGTTTTTAGTGGAAGAACGTGAAGTTGAAAAGATGCCAATGAAATCGCTACGTTTCATAAGCCATGGGACTGCTTTCTCAGTACCAGTAGCATTTGTGGTTTCAAACAGGGAGTGTCTGTGTCTGGGTTAAGTGAACAGCCACTCAAACCGAACTTTGTGTAGCTATTCTGACAAGCAGGAAATGCATACGTGTTTCACAACCCCAACAACTGTCAGGTAAGGAGACTGCCATGCTTCAATTTGCCACAGCATGTCCCCCTCTCTATTCCTTGCTCACCTGGTCAGTTTCTTCATTCAGAAGATAGTTCTCTTTTGTCCTACAATGAACCTTAATTTGTCATTTTATCCCAAATACAATAAATTATACAGGAATAAAAACAATTAGGCATTGCCATCTCTAATTTGAGCTATTTGCCTTTGAGCTATGGACTCACTGAAAAGTCCTTTAAAAAAGAAAGGACAAAGAAAAGGAAGGAAGGGAGGGAGGAAGGGAAGAAGGAAGGAAACAAGAAGGGAGGGAGAGAGAGAGAGAAGAGGGGAAGGGAGAGAGGAAGAGAAGAAGGGAGAAGGGAAGAAGGAAGCAAGAAAGGGGGGAGAGGAGAAAGAAAGGAGAGCAGGAGGGAAAACATTAAAAAAAAAAGAGAGAGAAGGGATTTTCGATGGGATCGCAAAGACAAGCATTGGGCATATCCTATAGAATACACCTCTAAATACCTATAGGGCACCATTTGTATCAAGCAGACTAATTGGTTCCCAAGTCTCAGGTTTGGGCTCTTCTTGCTCCCAGTCTTCTCCCATTCGGTCATATAAGAAGGAAAGTGCTTGTTTATTGCTCTATTTCACTGAAACGAGCATTATTTGGCACTTGCTCCTCAAAACGTTTAATGTCAAACTTCAATTTCACAAAGCAACAGGTTTGGTCAAAGCCAACATTCTTTGAGATTAGATTTTTTCTCATGGTATTTCCATTGCTGGAGTTAGCCAAAACCCAAACTCCATACCCAGACAAAAAGAAACATAAATCAGAAAACCTCAGAAGTAGTCTAAGCTTAGTGTGAAGAGTCAATGAATGATGACTTAGGTTAGCTTGTATTTTATCTGAACTAGAACCTTGATTTTTATTTGAATAAAAGTATTATTGTACTGGTAAAATGAAATAATCCAAACAAAAAACATGCAGAAATTCAGCCTAGTCCATTAAATGTTAGGCAAATTCCAGTGATTGATGACACATTCCCTTTATTTCTTCAGTTATTCCTGATAAAGGGTCCAACTAGGAATTGAGCTTTCTTTATAACATATAATAAAAGGAAACCTTGAGTCTCTAACTCCCCAAATCACTCTGTTTAGGGGAAAAAAAAAATGGTTATACCTCTTTTGAGTGGTACCTGAATGTCAAAAGTAACAGGGTCAGAAATCTCTGGGCTTTTGTCATTTTGTTCGTGGAACTTGGTGGCCTCTTTTGCTAATATAGGACAGGATGAAGCACATAAAAGCTTATTAAAGGACATATTTTTTCCTGAAAACAATCCCTATTTCTCTCCCCACAGGATGTTGGTGCTTTCCACAGACCTTGTGTTGATTACCTTCTGTGGGAAGTAGCAGTCAACTCTAATGACTAATTTGCTTTAAACAAGTGTTTAATTAGGGACTTTGCCCATATGTTATGCTCTTTTGAAGATTCTACACAATGTAAGAACTTTTAAAAATACAAAAAACTAATCAGTTCTCTGACATGAGGCCTTTGAACATGTAGCAAATAACCTGAATCAGTTGATGAGAATTAAACTCAATAAATGTATACTGAATGACTATGAATGTACCGTGTACTGAGGGGATGTAAGACTGTGGTTTCAGAGGCTAGAACTGAGGGGAGTACATGAAAACCAATGTTCAATATTTTAAAAATGCAAAATCATAAGCAATGACAGTAGATTGAGAATAATAACCATAATAATAAACATTTTTTTAATATTAACTCTGTGCCAGGTACTTTCCACACTACATCATTTAATGCTCACAGGAATTCTACACCCTCAACCATCTTCATTTTTCAGATGAGGGAACTGAGATAGAGAGGGGTTAAGTAAGTGGCCAAGGTTACACAGCTGGCAGGTAGCAGATCTGAGAGTCAAAGCCGGGAAGTCTGAGGGAATCTCAGAAGTGCCTTAGAAACGTACTTCCCAAACTAATGTGGATATGAATCACCTGGGAATCTTGTTAAACTGCAGATTCTCATTTAGTGGGTCATGGGTGGGGCCTGAGATTCTGCATTTCTAACACACTTCCAGGCGATGCCCATGCTGCTAACCCTCAAACTACACTGTGAGGAGCAAGGCCTTAAAAGATGTTAGGGTTTCAACAAACTAAAATGTGCTGAAGAACTTGCCAGAGGCTACTGAGAATCAGAGAGTCAGCAAATGAATTAATGACACAGAACTAATAAAATTGTGGATGCGTTTGCAAGGCCAGGGCCCAGGCACTGTAACTCTAAATCCTTTACTCTTTTCCCCTCAAATACTAAAATTATAGGATTATAAAAAGTGGATATAGACGAAGTAACTATTGAAAATGCAGTTTAACAATTAACTGCCTCTTCTTGGAGTTTACAGTCTATCGAAGCTAAACCTGACTTCCATGTCATGTCGATTGCCATCCATGCAAAGGAAGTACAGCACAACTTGCACTCATTCGCAAAAGCTCTGTCACCATAACGGGAAAGAAGAGAAGCATCTCCTGCTATGAGCTCATGGGATCATTCCCTGAAGGAGGCAGAATTTGTAGAGGTCTGTATTTGAATCCCAGCTACATCACCCACTAGCTGTTTGAACTTGGTTGAGTTACTCAACTTTCCTGTGCCTCTACTTGTTTGTCTATGAGGACAATAATGGCACCTACCTCAGAGGATTGTTAAAAGTATTAGGTGTGATAACATTGAAAATACTTGAAACAATCCCTAACATGTAATAAAGGCTATGTATTTCTATTAGTCAGTCTAAATATGTTCCATTTGATTCACTGAACACAGAATTACCTCTGACACACTAATGGAGAAGGAGTATGGTAAAAATAAACCAAACTGTTAGAGCAAAAATCATTAAAGCTCAGGTCTACCACTAATTTATTAATCTTGGGCAATTCACTAGATTTCTGTGAGCCTCAGTGTACTCACCTATAAAGAAGTTGCACTCTACTTGTAAAGAAGGAGTGTTGGATGAATTAGTTCATTTTAAGTATTCCTTCCATATAAAATGGAACAAGAATCTATTATTCTATTACGGAATGGGAAAGAATATGAGGGACATGGGACTTGAATAAGAATTACTTGTGAAGCTTGTGAATAAGCCTATTAGACCCCACTCCCCAGAGTCCTGGGCCCCCTACCAATTAAAAGGTACAAGAGGGACCTAGACATCTGTGTTTTGAACAAGTAGCTCACATGATTCTGGTATGTGGTCTACACTCTTTGAGAAACACTGTACTTGGTAGTAGAGAAAAGTCAGTCTAGAATTTGGCAAGTATTGCAAATCATCTTCATATTAGAGCTTTAATGATTTTTGCTCTAACAATTTGGTTTTTTTACACCTTACTCCTTCTCCATTAGTGTGTCAGAGGTAATTCTGTGTTCAGTGAATCAAATGGAACAAATTTAGACTGACCAATAGAAATGCATAGCCTTTATTACATGTTAGGAATTGTTTCAAGTATTTTCAATGTTATCACACCTAATACTTGTAACAATCCTCTGAGGTAGGTGCCATTATTGTCCTCACAGACAAATATGGATAAATGAAAGATAATGTCCAAGAGTAATGATAGCTATTATTTACTTAGAGTATACTCTAGGCCACACATGCTATGAACATTATATCTTTTATACATACGTGTGTAAAATAGCTAGTCTTCACAAAATCCCTGCAGATATCTTTGAACCAATTAATTTTGTTTTTATTTAGACCATGTTGAGCTGGATTTTCAGTTGCTTGCAGTCAAAAAGGCCCTGATTCATTTATTCTACGCCAGACATTCATTTAAAATGAGTTTTGCCCAAAATCTCAATGACTCATGGTGAGGGAGGGGAGTGTCAGACAAGCAAACTGTGAAAAGTTTCAAAATAGAGATTTATTTAAGATGCTATGGGAATGCAGGGAGGAATAGCAAAGCTTCTGGGAGAGGGATGGAGGTGGAAGGTAGGGGGGAGGAAAGACTGAATTAATTGTTGAAGAATGGGCGCACAAAATGGGTGGGAAGGGCATTCCAAGCAAAGAGGCTAGCTTTTGAAAAGGCATAGACATATGAGAGAAAAATGGTAGGTATACTTGACTGTGCAAGAAGCTGGTCTTACATGCCATGCTAAGAGGTGTAGATTCCCAGAATAATTCTGTGTCCTCTAGGCATCATGTGGAAGAAGTATGGAATGATACACACTGAGTCTATCAGACCTGGGTTCAAATCTTAACTCTGCCACTTATTATCTGTATGATATTAAGTTATTTAACCTCTCCAAGCATTCATTTCCTTGGCTGTAAAAGCGGGGTTAATGATATCTAATTTCAAGTAACTTAAAATGGAAAGATAATGAGTATCAAGTGCTTGGCAAACTATTATTGTTACTTTGATTATCATTACTGTCTAGGTGTTAAGAAAACAAAGAGAAAGAGATATTACCCCTGCTCTTGAGAAGTATCTCTAGATGGCAAAAACGATATACAAGCAGTTTGCTGAGAATGGAGATACACAGGTTATTATGGGAAACATAGATTTTTTAAGCCTAATTTGATAATATAAATCACTAATTTTCAAACTATTTTCATATATAAGCAGATGATCAGGGTTTCACTTAGTGAGTTCCATAGCAGTGTGGAGAATTGATTGAAAGGAAGCAGAGGCAGCAGATTGCTTAAGAGATTCTCATAAGGGAAGGTGATAAAAGAGTGAACTAAGAAGTAGTTGGATGAAAAAACTAGACCGATTTGAGAGATATTTAGAAGTAGAACTGACCGTAGCTGATGCCTGAACTAAAAGTCAAGGATGACACTCATGTTTCTAGTTTAGAAATGTTTAATATTGACATCATTTGTCAGGTCCTAGTATACAGGAAATAGAGCTAGAAATCTAGCAGTTTTCCAATTCCCATTTTCCTCACCTAATCTACCCAACTTTTAGCCAACAATTAATTATTCTTTAATTCCTCAGAAATCTGTCATCAATATATAATTTGTAGCATAGTGAACTATATCCTGCCATATGTGTACAAAGTTTTATCTATTCACTTGTTCTCAAAGTGCAGTCCTTGAACTTGCAGCATCAGCATTACGTGGGAACTTGTTAAAAATGCAAATCCTTGGACCCCACTCCAGACCTACTGAATCAGGAACTCTGAAGGTGGAGCCCAGCAGTCTATCCTTTAATAAGCCCAGCAGGTGATTATGATGCACACTGCATTTTATAGAAGCATTGGTCTACAGCAACCTTTAGGGCACCAGGTGATTTGTAACATCCTGGCCTCCTCATGAGGAACCAGCTTCTACAGCATTCTGCCAATCCCCAGGGAGAAGAACCATGGCTTCCCAAGGAGGCAAGGGGAGTCCTGAGGATGGGACAACCTAATGGCACTCACCACAAATACAGATGAGATCCAACTGGAGAATTACAGTGGATTTGGGCAGCTCTATAATTGATTTGGCACACATGGATCCTCTTCAAGATAAATTAGAAGTCTCAGAGTAACCATAATATACACGGCAAAAACCATCTTAAGATCGGTCCAGCATCAAAGCTCCAATTCCAATAGGAGAAAAATGACCACCCAGTGGGGTATGTAAGAAGTAATCAAAGGGGCTCCTCCTGCACACTGGACCATTATAATATTCTTATAGGCAAGGCCACTCAAATTCCAAGAGACACATATTATACCCATGATGCCAGGTCAATGAACAAAATTTTAAGGGTCAACAAGCCATTCTCTCAAAGACTCCAATTACAAACCAGGTTACCAGACAGATGCTCAATTGTTTACTGGCCTCTGTGGCCCACCTCCATGCTCTTGGGGAGAAGGGGAGTTTCCTTGGCTTCTTAAGGGGTAGGGAATTATTCCTATCACAACCTCTAGGTCGCAGCTCCCAACTGTCCATTGAATGTCAAACTAAACAGCATCCCTGGGTGGGGGGAGAAAGGAAAGGTTGCATACTTTGAGAACTGTTATGAAATCCCTTCCTGTTTTCAGAATGAAATTCTACTTATAGAATTTTCTTTTTCATCAAATCATTTCTATCCTCATTCAATGAGCTCTGTGTGAATTTTTTGAAAATATTTAACTTAACTGTCCCAGCCCTGATAATACAAAAACTATGGTTCCAAGATTTCCTTTCTCTAAATACAAGAAGCCGTGTTGAACTGTCTGGCAAAATATCTGCAACTGCTGACCATCAGCCCTGCTTAGTTTCTTACAGTTCACCTCCTCCCTGACCTTCGAAGCTAATTACACTCATGGCTTTGCTCATATTTATACATCCATGTACATAATCTAGATGCACAGAACTATCTGGAGACCAAGTGGGAAACCTTTCATATGTTTGTTTGGTTTTCTCCACTCTTAATAGGAATTGCTAAGCGCAAGTAGCCAGGAAGAAAGGAAGTCATGAACTCAGCTAATTCGGACCCCAGTTAATTTCGATGTCCGTTGGGAAATCTGTAAGATCTGCCTGTACTTCACTGCCTCCAGTTCAGCACTTTCACCACCAAGACCCCTGGACTCTCAAAATGCACAAAGCTCTATCTGAATGACCTTGGACAAGTTTTTAATCTACAGAAACCTTCCTTTCCTCATCTGTAAAATGTGATTAGTTGTGAAAATTAAATGAACAACATATGTAAAGTCAGTGTTGACCCAGCACATGGTGCTGAATAAATGTTAGCACCGAGATCATGGTGATGATGGTGATGAGGAGGATATGACTGTAGTGGGCAATGCGGATGCTCCTCCCAGGTCCCCTACAATTCCTTTGTGCCATTTCCCTGTGTTTTCCCCCAGATACAATTAATCAATGACTGTTGAATGTAGGAACCTGAAAGCTCCAGGGGTCATCTGGACCACAAAGCAGTTCTGGGACCAAAGTAATACAAAATGTGACAAAAATGAGGGAAATAGATCCTCCCTGATTTAGGAGAATGACTTTGGCATAGTTTGATGTTGAGACTTCTTGCTTTTGTGGTCATTAGTAGTGCCAGTATCAGTGCCAGTGCCAGCCTGATCTGGTTGTGGGAGCAGTAACCTCAAGAAGGGGACAGCAGCTTCAGGGGGCTGGTGGGGCACCAGCAGGTTCCAGAAGCTATGGCACTCAGAGGACTTCATTTGTGAACTACCTAGGATTTCCCACAATAACCGGGGAGCCTTTGAGGTGAGCTAGAAGTCCATAAACAGTAAGAAACAGAACAAGAAAAATTGTCATTACTACTGAAATGGCATGAATTTGCTCCATGACCAGGTACAAGAAACTTAACATTTCTTTAATTTTTATATCAATTCCAATCTAGCTCAGCCCTGCATAAGCAGTGGGAAATCCAATCATAATCAATTTTATGGGCTCCCTCCCCTTCCTAATGGTTGCACAAGAGTCCTGGGGATTTTTTAATAAAAGAAGCCTCTAAGCCTATGAATTCTGTTCCACCATTTCTGATTGACCAGTCCTTGTAGCTTATTTGAGAGCACTTTTCTATGGCCTTGGGGACCTTCAACTAGGTTGGTGCTTAATACTACAGGGCTTACCCAGTCCTCAAACACTCACATGGTCACCTCATCTGAGTTCCTGTCACCCTCTGGAGCCCATTCTCCTCCTGACAAACTCTCACCTCCAACCCATCCATAAAAAGCTAACTAACTCTAAGGTTTAATAATAATTGTAATAATTACTATTATAGCGTACATTTAGTGAATACACGTAATACATCCAGTATGCTGAGAGTTAAATTCCAACAGTGAATAAAGTATTAAAGAACTCACTAGTAAAATAAATAGAAAAATATGTAGAGAATACAGGGTGCTAAGTTCTGTGATGGGAAAAATACTACATTAAAGAAAACAATAATTGTCATTTTTTGAGAATTTATTATATTCCTATGCTGTACCAAGTACAGTATATACCCCTTTTCATTTATTCCTTATAACAATCCCTTTTAGGTACACTTTTAGGTATATTAGGCACAGAGGTTAATTAACTTGTATAATGTCCCTAGATAATAAGTGACAGCTGAGATTTGATTCCATCTCTAATTAATGCCTGTTTTAAATTGTCCCTGGCCCTATCACACCATGGAGGCCTTCATGGGGGATATCTAATTCAGTCTTGGGGCTTGGGGAGATCTTCCTAATGGTAATAATGGAAATTATATTTATTATGAGCCCAAAAGAGTATCTTGGATTTAGCCAGGCAAAATAACTATATATGTTGTGTGCAAGAGAGAAAGAGAGACAGAGACAGAGATAGAGAGAGTGTGCACATGTATTGGCAGGGGGAGATGAGAAAGAGAGAGGAACAAAATGGAGAAGAGATAAAGGGTTTCTGAAAGAGACTAGCAAGTGCAAAAGTCCAGAAACAATAAAGCACATTGCTACTAACAGTTTTGTCTACTGGTACTTGGAAGAAGCAAAAGATTAGGAAATTTAAAAAGTCTAAACTTTGTCCTGAGGGTAACAGGGAGCCGTTGATAGATTTTAAGACGGAATTGACCAGATAAAATTTACATTTTAGAAAGACTTTGTGAGGAGAGTGGACTGTAGCTTGTAGACCTGCAAGTGGGGAGGCCTTCCTTGAGTCTACCCCCACCAAACACATGCTTTGTAGGTATTTAATGCATAACTGTTATACTAGTATAGCATATTACTGTGTTCTATATTTCATATTGAATTAATTTATTCAACAAATATTAACAGAGTGCTACTAAACAAGGATAGTGCAAGCAAAGAGAATTGCAGAGCAATATTCCTCATGGGCAAAATATTTAGCAATATATTGTCAAATCAAATTCAGTAATATATAAAAGGAACAAAGGAGATTTATCCCAGGTACCCAACGCTGGAATAGCATTCAGAAAAATCAGTGAAGGCACCTCACCCCATTATAAGAAAAAAACAAGAAAAATCATATGATCATCTCATAAATGCATAAAAAGTATCTGACAAAATTCCACACCCACAAAAAAAAAAAAAAAACATAAAACCTCTTTAGCAAACTACAAATAGAAGAAAACTTCCTCAACCTTATATGGGCTTCTAAGAAACTCCTATACTATCTAATATTGTACTTAAAGCTAAAGACTAAACATTTTCCCTCTAAGATTAGAAAAAAGGCAAGGATCTCTGCTCTCACCACATCTATTCAGTATCGCAGTGTATGTCTTAGCCAGCTCAATGAGACAAATAAGAGAAATAAAAAGAATAAAGATCAGAAAGGAAGAATTAAAATGGGTGAGTCTATTTGCATCTGTTGGTTCAGATGTTTCTCTGACACTAATAAACACTACCCCTGAAACCTGGTGAGGAGCACAGCAAAAGCTTTCTCTCTGGGTCAAAAAAACAGGAAATACCAAAAACAATTTGCTTTCATTTGGCAGGGATATAAGTAACCTTTGTTTATTAGTCAGGATTTTCTAGGGAAACAGAACCAATAGGAGATACCTGTAAATATGAACTTGATACAAGTGTCTCACGCAACTGTGGAGATGCACGAGTCCAAATTCTGTAAGGCAGGATGAACAAGTCCAAATTCTATAGAGCAGGCCGCAAGCTGGCAACTCCAATGAAGGTCTTCAGTGAACTCCCAAGAGAGGCTGGCTGGCTGAAGACAAAATGGAAGCTCTCTTCTCCCTTAAAAAGTCTTCAACTGGATTAAATCCAGCTGATGGTAGTCTCTCATTGCAGAAGACACTCCCTTAGTTGATCACAGATTTAATCAGCCACAGATGCAGTCAACTGACTGATGATTTAATAAACCAGCCTTCTGGTTTATCAATCAGCCACAAAATGTCCTTGCAGTAATGGTCAGACTAGTGTTTGCTTGACCAGACACCTGGGCACCATCACCTAGCCAAGTTGAAACATGAACCTAACCATCACACTTTGCAGTTTTGCTGAGGAATATGTTAATTTTCCAACTCTGATCTGTAGTTGAGTCCTCGGGAAAACTGACTGCTTTAGCATCCTACAGGATACCTCATTATCCACTTCATTTAAGACTCCATTTTGATAGGGTCTAGAAGTAGGAAGGGGCAGGTATTGTAGATGTCCTGATAGAACACAGACATGCCGGAAGTTTAGAAGAAAATACCAGAATGACTGAAATTTGCCTTTGCAGTGTGAAAGCCACCACATTCAACACTCAAATGAATGGGTATGGCCATATCTTTACCAGATAGGTTCACGGCACAGAATCAGAAAACGAAAGGGTCTCTTCCTCCTCCTGAGTCATCCCAATTTGATACATGTAAGTTAGGAACAGCTACCGTTTCAAATCCTCTATGTTCCTGCCTAGGCCAGTAAAAGAAGTATAGGGAAGATATATTCTACCATTTCTTTGCCCTTTTTCATTCATATTGCTACCCAAGACTTGAAGAATGACTGACAGCTGCGCATGTATAGGTCAGCCTTCCTGGGCATTTTCCCTCTTTGGGAAACTTAGATACTTATATACTCCCCCATAAATACTCTTCTGCTCTGGTCTCTTCTCTGTAGTAAGTTTTGGAAGATGGCTCAAAGCTTGCAAGGGCAGGGAGCTGTCAAGGTGAGGAAGCCTGCAGTTTTGCAGCTGCTTTTACTTGCAACTGGTAGGTAAGCATAACTTCTTTAATGTCATCAGTCCTGGTGTTCACATAGATGTTTTATTCCCTAAGTTCCCTCCCTAAAACCTCTGCTAATTTCCAGACTACCCAAGAACAAATTTAAGACTTCTTCTCAAACGAAAGTTTTCTATCATATCTGAAGTATCTTTCTATTCTTAATCCTAAATGTTTATATTACCCCTAAATCTCATGATCCTAAGAATTCCCTGGAGTGAGGATGGAAGAATGTATCATTATTCCTACTTAATAGGGAAGTCAAGGATTCTGGAAACTTTGGAACCCAATTACAATTTTTGCTTGTTTGTTTTAATATCTAGCCACTGAGCTAGACACTTCAGCTCTATTACCTCATGTGATCCTTATAACAATCCTACAAATGAAATACTAATCCCTGCTTTAGATGAAAAAAGGAAAACCAGAGATGCTAAGTAATTTAGTAGTTACACAAACTAGTAAACAGCAAAAGCAGAATTTAACACTGATATCTTTGACTCCCAAAGCTATGTTCTTATTCCCTGTGCTCAATTACCGTTGGGAAATTAAAACAATAAGCCATAAACATGAGGAGATCATGAGGAGTAGCAGCAACCATCCAAGAGAGGCGATTTATGGCACGGTCTAAGTCATGATTCCTCACCAGAGAAGGGGCTCCTGGCCTTACCTGGTACAGTGACCCCATACACGGCTGACACAAGCTACTGATGCCCTGACAGGATAAAGAAACAATAAGCAGGATTCTGATATGAAGAAACCTGAGGAGGGAGAGTTTCATGGCCCAACACTTCAGTATCATCTCTCACTGTCCCTCCATTGTCTGCTTAACTGGGTAATATTCTTATTGTCCCTCTTGACCACAATTCCCATAATAGTATTTTTATGGAGAAAATTAAAGGACTGTCATTGTCCACTGCAAATCTATGATATGTATAATTTAATTAATTTTCCACAATCTTTTATACTTTCCTTGCCGTTTCTTAAGTACCCTACTCCATAGCCAGTATTCCAAACCTTCAGTATCCTCAAGAATTTTCACCCAGAACAAACAACTCCATCTATTTTTATTGAGAAGGAAGACATGTGACATATTTCCTCATTTATCCTCCTCTTTACCTCCAAATGTCTCTGTCTGAATATCACATCATCAGAGGATTTGCTTTGTGAAACCAGAATGCTTACCTTAAATAAGACAAATGAGGGCACATGATAGACAATTACAAATATTTCAGGTACTTTGGTTCACATAACTAAAAATCCATGTAACTACTCAGCCAACTGACTCACACATGGAAGAGACTTACTGAATTGGCTGAGACCCCAAAATATGTGGTCATCTAACAAGCATTATTTGAGTATCTACTCCTTGCCAGTAACTGTGACCAAGGTAAAAGACAATAGTTTGGTCACACGGGGCTCAAAACAAACAAATGCTTTTTCCAGTTGTTTGAATTATTGGGCTATGGAATAGGCTATCTTGAAAACTAATAAATATTCTACTTGTCAAACACATACTTAATGACCACATTAGAGACTGTAAAAAGTTTTATTTTTTCCTGACTGCAGAAGAGATTAAAATAATTGCTACTTTCAACTCAATGCTTCTATGGAATGACAGTTCTAGATCTTTTCCCTGGTATTCATTTCCTACCCAGCATTCATTTTATTTCCACATTCTTTTAAAAAGGTATCTACTCTCATATTCACCTCTTTGATGAAGACTCATAGATGGTTTACTCTAATTTTGATGACCCCCCTCAGCAACAGTCAAGCTTGGTCGTGCCTAATGGACGAAATGCTGTCTCTACAAAATTAAAGTATTTAATCAAACTTACCCTTCAAAACTAAGTACTCTATCTGAAAACTCCATTTCTATCAACAGCAGCATTTCATTCTTTCAAAAATTTTTGGCACAGTATCTTGTAGTCACCAATGATGTACTATGTCTCTTAGGCCTTAGAATTACTCAATCATCAAATCACAGTGGCTCAGGCTTTATAATGCTCTCTTATCCACTTTTTAAAACATTTCCACCCCCTCTTTCTGGTTCAGTTCTCTATTTTTCAGACTGTCTTCCTTGCTATTTTTCCATAAAAACCCTCCTGCTCTTTTTATTTTAAGGTTTTGCTGCCCATTAATTCTAAGAGGCATAAACACTTAATAAATCTCATCCACTCCTCATGGTCCTTAGTTTTTCCTAATCTTCATCAAAAGGTAAATGCATTTGGACCATATTTCTCATAGCCTTAGCTACAGCTACTTTACATTCTTTCATTTCTGTGAGTGAAATGCATTCATTTTCTTCCAGTTCAGGTAGGAAAAAAGATTCAGTAGATAGTTTATAGGAAAAAAAAAATGGGAGTAAACCACTAAAATACTCCTGTCATTTACAATTCAGAAAATCTCCAGATAATTGTGTTCCATTTCATGTTTTCTTCTTTTTATACAAGACAGGTCAAATTAAATTACTCTATGTTACCCCTCTGTGGGATTCTGATAGGAGTTCTAAATCTGCAAAGGACTGGTCACAGCCTTATCTGATGTACAATACCCCTCTAGGAGTTGCAGTAGATTGATGTGTGGCTAGCAGTAATCCCATTTCGCTGCATGGATCAATGATCACTCTTCCTTATACTGGATAGGAAGGTCCCTGAAGCCAAGGACCTTGTTTACAAGTAAATATTTGAATTCTTAGATCCTAGCAAAGAGTAATTTAGTAAAATTTGTTAAATAAAGAAATCCTGAACCTTTGCTCTTAAAGGACACTGTTAAAAGAATGAAAAGACAGGTTACACACTGGGATAAAATACTGACAAATCACATATCTAATTAAGGACTTGTATCCAGAATATATAAAGAACTCTCTAATAAGAAAAAAAAAAAAATGGGCAAATTATTTTTAACAGACACTTCACCAAACAAGGTATAAAGATAGCAAATAAGCACATGAAAAAATTCTCAACATACAAATTAAACACAATGAGATACCATTACACACCATTAGAATGTCTAAAATTAAAAAGACTATCCATATCAAGTGTTGGCAAGGATATGGAGGAACTGGAACTCTCATATATCACTGCAGGGAATGTAAAATGCTAAACCACACTGGAAAATAGTTTGAGTTTCTTAAAATCTTAAACATACACCTTCCATACAACCCAGCTATTGCACACCTAGAAATCGGCCCAAGGAAAATGTAAGCATTTGTACTAACAAATACTTGCACATAAATGTTCACAGCAGCTTTTTACTGTAATAGCTCAAAACCAGAAATAGCCTAATGTTCATCAAGTGTTGAATGGATAAACAAATTGTAGTATAGTCATAAAATAAAATACTACTCAGCAACAAAAAGAAATGAATTAATGTACACAAGCAAAACAATTATGCTGAGTGAGAGAAGCCAGACCAAAATTAAGAGTATGATTCCATTTATATAAAATTCTAGAAAATGCAAACTAATCTACAGGAAGAGAAAGCATATCAAAGAAACTGTGGGGGGTTGATGTTCATTATTTTTATTGTAGTGATGGTTTTATGGGTGTTTACATATGTTAAAACTTATCAGGATGTACAGTTTAAATACGTATAGTTCTTTGTATGTTAATTATCCCTCAACAAAACTGTAAAAAGGAGGAGGAGGAGAAGGAGCAAGGGAAACCCTTGCTGCTGTTCAATATACTCAAGAACACTAATAATAAATATAAAGAGTTTCAGAGGGAGACTTGCATTTTTTAAACGAAAAGCGGGTTAAGAATTAGTGCTGCAAATGTAAGAGGAACTCATTCGTTCATTTAACTTGTATTTATGCAATACTTCCTATCTTCTAGGCACTATTCTAGGCAGCAGGGATGTATCATTGAACCATGGGGATAAGTTCCCACCCTCTTAGAGATTGCATTCTATGGAGAAGGGGATGACATTCTAAACACAGAGACAAACAGATTCTAGAAGGACATGGAGAAGAATAATGGGGGAGAAAGACTGCTATTTTCATTAGGATGGACAGGGAAAGCCTGATAGTTGACATTTGAAAAGAAAACACTTACAGACTATTAAGGCTTTTATTGTAGAACTATATGTAATTTCATAATTTTTTAAGATTTTGGAGACTAAAATAATATTCCCAACAGTAACTGATAATTATTAGACCCTTTAAATTGTGACTCACCTCCCCAATCCTAAGAAAGAATTTTAGGGGGTTGTTGGAGGTAGGGGTAAGCCATGGAGAGTTGAGCAAAATATACATAAAATAAAGGCCTCTGTGATTTCTAAAAGCCAAACACCAATAAGGAAACCAGTTTCTAATTAGAATCATCTCCCATAATTACCACTTTGAAAGGAATTATCTTGGTCCCCATAATAGAACATGTAGCTCCCTTTCATTTTGCAGCTGTTCTGCTTTTGATTTATCTTTTCTTGTCTGTACTGATTTTTATACATTGCAATCAATACATTCATAGACATGAATGATGAGATTGTCTCTATATGGTCACATGGAGCTGTCTGTGTTATTGTCCATCCATTCACCCAGCCAGCCAGCATTACCAAGCATCCACTGTGCACTTGGTACTGACTGTAGTGTCAAGCTAAGGGGATGAATCAGACATGGACCTCGAACTGCAGTAGCCTATTGCCTACTGGAAGTAGACAACCATACAAATAAATAAGAAGCAAAATTGTCAGGGGTATTGCAATTGACTTACAATATACAAGAAGAGGCAGGAAGGTGGCTTATCAGGCCCTCTATTATGGAATGTCCTCTATGATCTGTCTGTGAACTGGAGCTTTTCCTCCTCTCCTTGGAACATCCTAAATCTAGTTCTTTGGAATCAGCTAGACTTGATCAAACTCTTGTTATATCCTTAAATATCTTCCAGTCTGTTCACTTGTAAAATGGGAGAGATAGCAATAAGGATTAAAGCATATTATAAATATAAAGTGCTTAACATAGTTAAGGTGTCCAACTAATACTATTTTCTTTCTCCCTTGTTCTGCTCAACCTTAAAACCAAGTATGATGTGATACCTAAAATCTTAAAAGAATTATTATGAAATATTTCAGATGCAAATGGTTTTAAAGAATAGAATGATAAACCCAGCTTCAGAAATGAAATATTATCAATAGAGTTGACATCTCCCATGTACCTGACTCGCTCAGCTCCTTCCTAGCAATAGCCTCTTCTGAAAGTAGTAACCTCTATCCTGAATTTGATGTCTACCAACCCCATGCATTTCTTTATATTTTCACTACATAGGTATACATACTGTCTTAGCTTCCCGGCTGCTTAATAATGGGTTCGCCTCAACAACAGGAATTTCTTGGGTCACGGATTCAGAGGCCAGACATTCAAATCAAAGCATTGGCTAGAAGACTTGTTTCTAGACTCGGTTGGTAGCATTCTGTTTGGCCTGCAGTCCTAGCGTTCCTTAGCATTCCCACTGCAGGGTGATGTCTTCTCCTTTCTCTATCGGGTTCCTTGACTTCCGGCTTCTGGCTCCTCCCCACTTCCGGTTCCTCGCCGGCTTTCAGGTCTTCCCGGTGGTTTTGTCTCCTATCCTGTTTGAATCCCTTCTGCTTAAAAAGGACTCCGGTAATTCAGCTCTTAAGGCCCACCTTTATTAAGTTGACCACACCTCAACTAAAAATAGCATCTTCAAGTGGTCCTATTTACAATGGGTTCACACTCGCAGTGAGTGTATTAATATTAAGAACATGTCTAAATTGGGATACATAATTCAACCTATCATATATACATAGTACATATGCATGCATTGTTGCTTTGTATGTTTTTAAGCTTTACATAAATGACATCTGCTCTAGATATTGTTCTGGAAAGCAGATTTTTCTGCAATTTTTCTGCAAATGTGTTTGTGAGATTTGTCCTTGTTCATACATAAAGAGCTGGTTCAGTCATTTCTCTGCTATATGCTGTTTCATCATGTGGAATTTATTCTGCTCCTGTTGATAAATCTTTAAATCATTTCCATTTTTTTTTTTTTTTTTTTTTTTGCTATTGCAACAATGCTGCCATAAATGTTCCAATGCATGGTACCCATTGCACATTTATGAGAGTTTCTCAGGGGTATACTTGGAAGTGGAATTGTTAGATCATTGACTATGCACAACTTCCACCCTGGGGATGTTACAAATAGTCTTCCAAAGTAATGTAACTCCCATCAGCAGTAAATTAATTCCTATTTTTCTACATTCTTACAAAGACCTGGCATTGTCATATAGAAAAATGTTTTTAACTGGAATGATGTGAATTGGTATTTAATTGTGGTTTTAATTTACATTTCCCTTATCAACAGTGGAGTTGTGCACCTTTTGATATGTCCAGTGGTCTTGTGGTTTCCTCTTCTCTGAATAATTTTTCCTATTTCCTCAGTGTCTTCACATGAAAATAACTCACGTTTTATTTTTTTCCAATTTTAAATTTATTTAAATTTTGATAGAATACACTGGAACCTTTTGAAATCTTAAAAAATACACCACAAAAATAAAATTCCCCTGACCTCAACTACTTGGTTTTCCTCTTTGTAATTAACCTTTGTTCAACTTTGAAAGCTGTGAAGCAATACACAGGGTATTGTTTCCTTAATTTGGGTTGTGCAGTTAAGAAGAAGGAATTTAATAGATAGAATAAAATTTAGGGTCCCTGTGGCAATTTTTGAAAGATCAAAGGCCAGAAACAATCAAGGGTCTTCTTTTACCCTTGAGCAGAAAGGCAGGGGAAATAAATGAGAGACAATGAAAACTGGTACTTGGAGTTTCCGGAGAAAATTGAGAATGGAAGGTTTCATACCACAGGAGGGGTCAGGCTGGGACTATATTGCAGTACAGTAGTGCCAAGAGCCATTGGCATATGCTGCTGAGCCTGTCTAACCTCATATGGTATGAACACTTGAGGTTGCATAGACGTGAAAGAGGCAGCACATGTTGACCACAAGTTCCTTATGAAGCCTGTTTAGTCATGCATAATGCTGGACATTGCTTCAAGGTTCTCTGTCACTTTAATGAGTAATATTCCTATGACTTTCATTTATCAAGTGTTTACTATATAGGAAACACTTTACACATTAGCTCATTGGACCTCTCACCACTCCTAAAAGATTACTAAACCATTTCACAGATGAGAAAGTTGAAGTGCATATTGGGGAATAATTTACCCGTAATCACAGTCGATATGTCACAGATCATGGATATTGCTTGCTTCGTGTTGAAGCCTATAGTTTAATTGAAATTGGGGGAGAGGAGAGTTGTATGTATTCTCAAACTCAAATTTTAAAATTGCCTGTTTGGAAGTTAAGATTGCCAGTTTATTGGGAAACATCCAGGTTATTTCATACCACATCTCATGTCATATTCCTTTATGATGAAGCTGTCGTGTATTCAGAGTGTATATATTTCTGAAATGTAGATGCCATGTCACATCACTCCTGAGAAGGACCTGATTAGAAACCCAAACAGTTTAAAATTTCTAAAGATTAAGTGTCCCTTCCCCAGTGCTGTCATCCTCAACTATCCTCCTCAGGATATTGGTAGGGAGAATAACTCACTTTTAAGTTGGTACTCTTTGGGTTTGTCATGAAAATGGTAAAGCCTCAAGTTTAGGCAATTTGGAGCAGTTTTCATTTCTGCATGAAAAAATAAACATAGGTCTAGGATCCCAACCTTTTGCATGCTAGCCAAAATGAACATCTCCAGGATTTTCTTCTAGAGGTCCCTAAAATCTCCTCAATTCTCCCAAGTTCTACAGCCCCAGAGGCCATGAGAAGTAGTCTGATATATACTGTGGTGACCTAACAGCTGGTTCTACAAGGTAAATTGTTGCATGAAGAAGTTTCCCAGTTGAAAACTCAACTTATTTTAAAAGAAATTAAACATTTGTTTTAAAAGGTGATACTTTCCCCCTAAAACTCTCTGTGCTTTCAGCAGAATGGGCCTAGGCCAATTTTATTATTCCAATAGAGGATTTTATTCAGTCTTAAAACTCCAGTCACCACTAATCCACAGAAGCTGTTTACTCCTTTGAAGTTTCCTTTCACTGTGAACTGACAGGGTTTTAGCCAAGCTTGGCTTCAGGAGACCTTCAGAGATTGTTCTCTGCCCAGGTTGTTTCCTCTTTGTGTGGTGGTTGAGCCCTTGGTTTAAATTTCATAGGAAGGACCAAATTGCTCAAGTCCAAGACAAAGTGGATAAATGTTTCCAGCACAGAGAGAAGACTGTGAGAGGACTGTGCATATGTGTGTGTGTGTGTGTGTGTGTGTGTGTGTGTGTGTGTGTGTGTTGCTTGTTTTGTTTTGTTTTGCTGAAATGAGATGTATATTGAAAAAGCTAAATTGTAATTACTGTGTTCTAAACATTTTATATTCATCATATTTGGAAATAACTTTGTTTCAAAAATATTAATGACTATACAATGGTTATTCTCTATCATTATTTTCCCATGTAATTATTAGCTGAGATAATGATGAAATAATCTTAGTAAATGATCTAATAAAAAAATAGTGTCATGCCAAATTGACTGTGAGCAGTAATGAAAAAGTAGCACATGTAAATAGTTAAGTATATTACCCAAAGTTCCCATGACCGTACTCAGCCATCTCGCCTTACTATGTACTAATATTTCTCTTAAATAGGGTCATGGATCATTAATTTCCTGGCCTTGAAACCTCTTATTATTAAAAGTGTTACTTAGCAACTTTTAGACATTGAAGTTAATCCAAATAAGAAAAGCCAAAAGGTCTGTTTGTCTGTTCACTTTTATTGTAAAAAAAACGATTGATGTCTTGTGCTGGAATATTTTACATTTGCTTTCTTAGAATTATATTGTCTTGACTGGGTTAGGAAAAATAAAGAGTAAAATGTGAGTTTCCTTGGCTCCCATAGATCAAGGAACAAATAACAAGCATATTTGTTGTTCATCCCCTATGTCTGCCTTACTATTCTTTACACATGAAAATGACTCTCCTCTAAATGTTGGGTTGTCTTTATAAGTACCATACATGCTATCTAATACCTAGTTAGTGCAAGCAACAGAGGCAAATACGTCTATGTCTTTTTTTCTTTTTTTTTTTTCAGTTCCGTTCACTGTCTGCATTTATTTGCCAAAAACAACCAGGTTTATATTGATTACAACATAATAACTGGTAAAGTCACTAGAACTGTCCAGAATGGAAGCACCATTTGCATTTGTTCCCATTATATTTTAATACATGCTTCCATTTAGGCATTAACCATTCTGTACTGAAATATGATTATGCTTACAGTCAGGGCTGGATTTATGGCCATGTGACCTGTGCAAGTCATGCAGGGCCCACGCTTAGCAGGGTTAGCATTACATTGACTTTTGGTTTAATGCTTTGTTGTGGATTTCTTGAAATTCTTAATAATTTTGAACAAGGGGCCCTGCATTTTTATTTTGTGCTGGGCACTTCAAATTATATAGCTGATTCTGCTTATGTGTCATCTGTCTGTCTACTAAGATGAGTTATTTGAGGAAAGAGATTGTATTTCCAGGTCCATTTCAGTGCATGGTGCATGGATTGATTAAGTCTCCTGGAAAAGCCTGAAGCTTTGATAACTCAAAATACATTCTGATAATTCATCATTACTTGTTGTAACCTTTGGACAGAAACTTCTATTTTCAAGTTAGAATTTGTGTCTACAAGATTCAGTCAGTGTATTTTAGGCATATTGGTTCTGTCCCTGGAATGCTTCTGGGAGCTGAGACATGAAAAAAAAAAAAAGGATCAAAGATACAGTTCTTCTCCAAAAGGAGCTTAGAATTAAGTGTGATAATAAAACTAACACATGAGGGGAGAAAGTGCCATATTATTAAATTTTAAATATCTTCTATAGATAGTTATTAAATTAACATTATTCTTATTGGAGAACAGGACCATCAACTAAACAGTGGCTATTAGCTACTGTTCTAGTTTACTACTGCTGCCTTTTTGCAAAACACCAGAAATGGATCAGCTTTTACAAAAGGGGGGTTATTTGATTACACAGTCACAGTCTTAAGGCCATAAAGTGTCCAAGGTAACACATCAGCAATCGGGTACCTTCACTAGAGGATGGCCAATGGTGTCCAGAAAACCTCTGTTAGCTGGGAAGGCATGTGGCTGGCATCTGCTCTAAAGTTCTGGTTTCAAAATGGCTTTCTCCCAGGACATTCCTCTTCAGCTCCTCAAAAATGTCACTCTTAGTTGCACTTGGGGTATTTGTCCTCTCTTAGCTTCTCTGGAGCAAGAGTCTGCTTTCAGTGGCCATCTTCAAAATGTCTTTCATCTGCAGCTCCTGTGCTTTCTTCAAAGTGTCCCTCTTGGCTATAGCTCCTCTTCAAAATGTCACTCTCAGCTGCACTGAGTTCCTTCTGTTTGTCGGCTCATTTATATGGCTCCACTGATCAAGGCCCACCCTGAATGGGTGGGGCCATGCCTCCATGGAAATATCTCATCAGAGTTATCACCTACAGCTGGGTGGGGTACATCTCCATGGAAACACTCAAAGAATTACAATCTAATTTAACACTTATAGATCTGCCCACACAAGATTACATCAAAGAATATGGCTTTTTCTGGGGGACATAATACATTAAAACCAGCACAGCTACTGTCACTCCCTTCTCTGCATTCTACTTACAAATCATGCTTGTTTTTGTCAATACTTTTTTTCCTTTCAATTAGATTTCAAAAGATATTTGTTAGGGCACTTCCATGCACTACTGGTAGAAACTGAAATTATGATATAGAAATTCTAAAAGGTAATTTGTCTCATAATTAATAATTTTAAAAATATGCAAACCCATTGACCCAGAATTTCTCTTCTAGGACTTTTTTTTTTTTTTTTTGAGGAAGCATATTGCATCTAGAACATCAAAACACTGTAAACAATTTAAGTGGCTAATAAATAAACAATTTATTTAAAAATAATATGTTAAAGTCTTGTCTACATCATTTTATACATTTGCTATAATCGGATTTTAAAATAGTTATAAAAACATATTTTAAATCAATATATTCCAATTATATTTTGTAAATGTACAAATGTATTGAAAAGTGGAAATGTTAAGTGATGCTCTTTTTGGAGAGGGATTGTGACGGTTTGAAGCTAAGTCTATCCCAGAAAAGATCATGTACTTAAAGCCAATCCATTCCCATGGATGTGGACCCATTGCGGGTCTTAATTCTCTTACTAGAGTCCTTTATAAGAGGATAAGAAACAGAGAGAAGACACAGAAAAAAAAAGCCCCAAAGAATCTGAGAGAGACAAGACACAGAAACTCAGAGAGAAAAGTCAGAGAAGCTGAGAGAAAACATACAGCAAACAGAGAGAAACCACAGAAACTGAGAGGAAGCTGCTGAAGCCAGAAGCTGGAAGTGACGAAACCCGGGAGAACAGGGAGAGACCAGCAGACATCCCCACGAGCCTGGCCATGTGACCGAGGAGCTGAGGATCACTGGCAGCTGGCCTTCAGGGAGAAAACATAGCCTGTGGAGGCCTTACTTTGGACTTTTTCATGGCCTCAGAACTAGAAACTTGTAAGTTAATAAATCCCCATTGTAAAAGCCAACCCATTTCTGGTATATTGCATTTCATCAACTTGAGCAAACCAAAACAGGGATTATAGATACTTCTTATTTTCTTTTGTACATTTCTGTATTTTAAACCATAAAAATAGTCTTAAATTATCAGTTCTTGAAAATTTTAAGACTATCTCCATCTTTGTTAAATATATCAACCTAAAATCACATACATAGGTGTATATATCAAATATTGTATTTAGACTGTAATAACACTTAAGATGTATTTGAATTTTTCAAAGAGATGCAAACCCCAATGATTCCTTAAAAGTGATGGTGTTGAACATGGGAAGAGTTCCCTTATACTAGTCTTCCATAAAGCTTACCTTGGGAATCAGCACTGTGGGCAAACACCATCCATCTAACTTTGCAAATGCATTGCCCCATCGTGGTATCTGGTAAGACAATAAAGCTTCCCTGGAGGGAGGGCCTTAGGGTGGCAAACCCCAGCAATATGTAAGACTGTGGCTAATGAATTGATAAGAATATTTTCTTCTTAGCTCTCTGTTAACACTCTGTATTCTAAGTATCTGAGAGTCAAATAACTGCTCGGTTTCCATTGCTAAAAGTCATGCCACTTGAGGGCACATGTATTTTTATGCCTCCTCCCTCTCAACATATCATGCAGGACCTAGCAGATAGTAAGACTCCGTAAGTATTTTGAGAATGAATTAGAAATAGGGAATTCAGATCTTCTTTATCTTAATGAGTCATATTTCTTGACATTTAATGTTAAATAGGCTTTGTCAATGCTTTTGATGAGATTATTTAAAGTAAACAGAACCAATTTTTGCACAGAACTTTGAGTAAGATGATGGAAACATGCCTGCATTTAAGTTATGAAAACCAGTTAGTCCTGGAGAAATCATCTTTGTCATATTTTTTCAGACCATTTAGCTACAATTCCAGATTTTAATTATTATTGAACAAACATTGAGAGCCTGCTTTATAAAAAGAACTGAGGAAATTGGATGAATCTACTCACTCAGCCTCAGTCTGTAATTGTATAAAGTGGGAATATCACTACTTGCTTACCCTACTTCACAATTTTTTAGGGGCCAAATTAAAATATATGTATTAAAAACTATAAATCATGGCAGAAACATGAGTTAATATGCAAAAGACTATGCTAAATGATCTGGAAAAACAATGATTCAAATCTAAGAACTCCATGTTCATCAAGATTATAATCTAATTACAAGTATGAATTGTTCAATCTAGTAATAGGAGTAACCAATGTTTTTTTGGATGACAGAGCTAAAGCACCACCATGATGAGTCTAGCAAAGCTTCCCATTACTGTTTCAGACTTTATGAACCTGCCCTTTCAGCTGCTCAGACTTTAGATTGTTTGGAACTTTAATTTTGGTAATTTTGCACATTTGCTACATTGACAAGAGACAACAATTCTTATTGTTCTTTTGGGGTTTGCCCTGCTTTAAATAATATGCCATTTCCAACAAAAATCATGGACCATGATTTCCTCTGAATTGTATTTCTCAAGTTGAGACAGTTTACGGGAATCTCAAGGAAGGGGTGAGGGGAGGGGGGGAAGAGAAGGAGAGAGGGGGAGATTGAGAATGGAATCAGGACCCCTCTGGAAGGCTCCATTAGGGTTTCATCTTCCTCTTTTCTCTTAGGCTTGTAAAAATATTTGCCACTCAACTTATTTCCTGAGTGAGGACATTTGTTAAAGATTTCAGTGTCTTTGCACAAAAGGTAAAAAAAAAATGTTGTGGTTAAACTCTCCCCAAATCATCATCATCATCATCATCATCACCATCAAACAAAAGGAGGAGTGAGATTATATTTAAGAAGTAAGTCCATACACTGGTATATAGCTGGCACCACTAAGAAATCCTGCCACTTTGGGGAACCTCAGGAATGTCCAAGAGGTATATTGAATCTGCCTTGAACTTGAACAGTTTTGAGTGTTACCTGGAAGAACATAGAAGGAATTACCCAGGTAATAGTATCCAGGAAATTTATGCAGAGCAGATGTGGGATGTGAGGGCAGAGTGAACCCCTCCTATCCATCTTTTATCCAGGCCCCAATTTCCTGTAACTCCATTATCCAGGGAGTCCAGACCAAATTCTGGACTTGCTATAAATTTTACCTGACCTTCAACTGCGTTCATTTTTATGTAGTTTTATATTAAATCGTCCAAGGCCCTCACATAATCAGAGAGGGAATTTGTGATAGCTTTTCCCCCAAATTATTCTGGAATGTGTTTGGATTGGCAGTTGAGCACCATTTTTGTCTCCGAGTGTAAATCAAAGAAATAATCATTTCTGGGTAGATCAAGACTCAAATATCTCCAATACAGCCCTAGTTATATGTAGCCAGTGGAATATATTTCAGTTCACTTTGATAGATAGTGTTTGTTTAAACATCAAAAAAATGTTTTAAAACAAACCATTTCAGCACTAAACTCAATCGGTGTTGTGGAGCAAACTAAAAAAATTCACATAATCTGAGAAAAGATACTTAATAATTGGTGCCAATTTTTAGATGGTGGTCTTTGGACTTCTCTAAATTTCCTAATTAGTGTGTAGCAAATTTAATGACAAAGAACTGCACACAAGCACCTAATTACAGAGCAGCACCACTGATACTAAGGAGCTAAAGAAAGGGTAACCAACATACCATGCATTTTGTCTGTTGCTATTCCACAAAACACACCAGAGTTCAAAACTATAAGATGAAACACATCCAGTCAGCCTCAAAAGCTCAACAGTCTGTGTTTTGAAATGCCCTAATTTAAATTTAAAGACACACATTTAATGTTTCCCCTTTGTGGGTTTTCAGCAGTATACACACATGGAGTCACCATCTGTTTTCAGCCTGATTCATTACCAATTCATCCCCCTGCTCTGCATTATCAGATCAAGAGGATGGACATAAATTTGGCCACCTGTGCTCTGGTGTCATTAACACACACCCCAGCCACACACTCATAAAATGGTTTTACTTGGAGCTTTAACTCCGTGGTGCTTCCTTTTTCCGTTTGATCAATGTTGAGTTTTGCTCAGTAAGCTCTTAATAACGTAATTTCAGAACAGACTAGAGAACACCAAGAACTTTCAGGACTATTTTGACTACAAATCCAGGAGAAAACAATTTGTGTTTTCATGGACAGACGTGGACTGACAAACAAACCTCAGGAACATGCGTAGAGTCAAAGAGAGAAAGGTGAGAGGCAGAAAAAGATACATAGAGACACAAGACGGAGACAGAGAAGCACCAGAGGATCCTTTAGTTTTTATTTTATTGAGCACATGGGTGGAAGAATTCAGAGAGTGTCAATGTAATTCTGAGTATGGCTCATGAATGGAAGAGCCACTTTTTTCTCCTCAATATCAAGGAAACCCATAGCTATTCATCCCAAATCATTTAGTTCATCACAGAATAAAGGTGTCACATTTAAAACAGATGTTTTACTTCTCTAATGAAAACCTTAACTGACTATGTGCCCACTTTGCCAATTACGTAGAAATTGCAAACTAATCTGATAAATTATGAAGTCAATTAAAACAGATGAATTGCCCTGATTTCTTTTTACTACCCCTTTTAAACATGGCACAAATCCACAGAAACACAATTATCTTAGATATGTGAGAAGAAGTAATTTACAGTATAACAATCACATCTTTTAAAGAAATTTAATATTATAATTGAAAAATCTTACAAATAATATAAAAATTCTCACTCTTACCTCTCACAAAAACTTTCTTCATGGGACTCTGGGCTGATGCAGTTTAGTAATCATAAAAAAAATTAGGAAGAAAATTTTGGATCCTTAACATAATCCTTTCACTTAACCATGAATTTATGGAATGACCACTATATATGCAATTTTGAAGAATAAGAAGATGGTACAGAGCCTGGTCTTTCACCTTAAGGGGTTTACAAGACAGCTTGTAGTACAAGAAATAATTACTGAATTGTTGGGAAAAAAGTTATTTCATTTAAAGGTGTTGAGTATCAACTTTTATTCACCATAGAAATTCAGAAAAGTAAACTGAAAACTTATGCTAAGGTATAGCATAGCTATGCTAGCACCAGGCTGTGCTAAGATAGCTAATAAACCCAAGATCTTAGTGGCTTAATACAATGAAGGTATAGCTATTGCTCATGCAAAGTCTAATTTGTGTTGTGCAAGCATTCAAGGCAACTGTTTCCATGCAGTGACTCAGAGATCCAGGCTGCTTTCACTTTAAGGCTCTGCCTTCATGATTTCAGCCATAGGGGTAAAGAAATTGTGCAGAACTCTCACCTGCTCTTAAGTGCCCAAGCCCTGAAATGACACACATCATTCCCAGCCAAAATTCATTGGTGGGGTAAGGCCCCACCTAACTGCCAGAGGGTTGGAAAGGGGACTGCTCCTGGGTGTCCAGGAAGTAGACAGCTGGATGTGGGTAAGAACTATAGGTCTCTGCCACACTTAGTTTTTCCACAGAGTATGTATAAGAGAATTAGAAGAAACGTGCGATTGGGAGAAAGATTAGGAATACATTTATTTAACTTTAAAAGTAGACTCGTGTTTTATACAGAAAACTTTGTAAAAGGTACCTCTTAATACATATTTTGCTTTCCAGATAAGTACCATGATTGTGTATGTGTGTGCAATACCTAACTCTGTTCAAACAGGTATGCTCTCACAATCGAGAGCTCATTTTAAAAAGTACTTCAATAATTACAGGTCAGGAAATCCTCATTGTTGAAAATTACAATCTGAAGGAACTGTAATTCATTAAATGCTTGCTGTTTGTTCGTTCAATGTTTCATCAAATTTAAAAGAAATAAAATTCTTTATAGTGTCATTAAGATAATTATTTGGCCTGAAACATAGTTGGAATTGGTAGGTGATACGGTTCCTGGAATTAAGTGAATTTATGTGAAGAGTAGTTTCCAAAGTTTTTAAGCATTTAGGTAATTTATTTTAAGTTCATTTTACATGGAACATTTTCAAGGAGATGATACAAACTATTGCTAAGTTTCACTCTTGGAGTGTAGAATGAGGAAATAAATTTGAGGAGATCAAAAGACTAAATCATTTAAAAAAATTTAATTGCCTTCTGAATATGTTTTATTCTAAAACAAGGGAGAAGGGAACTGTGTTAAGTCTTGAGTCCCAGATCTTGGTCACTCTTGGTGGCCACATGCTCCCAGTTTTCTCCTGAAACCCTTTTTCAGTCTCTTTGTTGGTGCTGCCTCCTCTGATGGGTGCTCAAGGGTCGAGTGCCCATAAGTTTTGCTCTCCCCTCTTTTACATTCTCTCCCTGGCCCAGCCCATAAATTTCCATGGCACTGAGTACCATCAACATGCTGATGTATCTCCAAATTATTTCTTTAGCCCTGACCTTTTCTTTAAATTCCAGACTTTCACTAAATATCCAGCTGTCTACTTGGTGTTTCCGGGTAGATATCTAACAGGCACCTCAAACTAAGCATGTGAAAAATGCTTCCCCAACTCCCCTATGTGTTCTGTTGCTTAGGCCAAGAAACCTAGAAGATATCTTTGATTCCTTTTTTTCTTCACTGCATCTCCCTACATCCAACTCATCAGCAAGTCTCGTGGGTTCTTCTGCCAAAATATGTCCTGAATCCAGCTACTTCTCTCCTTCTTTGCTGTCACCCACCAGCCCAACTCACATTTATTTCCACCTGATTACTGTGAAAATCTCCTAATTTGTCTCTCTCTTTTCATTCTGAAAATCCATCCTACACACAACAACCTGAGCGAATAGAGCACAGGAATCACATCACGTAACTCCCCTGCAGAAAATCCTCCAATGATTTTCCCAATCACCTGGACTAAAATCCAGACTTTCACCATGGCTTCATGGCCCTTGGTGACTTTGCCTTTGATTACTCCCACCCCACGTTAGCCCCATGCTCACCTGACTGGATTCTAACAACCCTTCCCTTCTGTCTGTACTTAGATCATGTTGACCTGGTGTCTACCTCCTCAGGATGTTTGTGCTGGTTGTCTGGGCTTTTCCTTTCCCAGATTTTTCATATACCCATCAGTCAGGCTTCATGCCAAAGTTTTCCTTCCAAGAAATGCCTTCCATGACACCCCCACAGCAACCCATCACCAGTTTTACTCTCTCCATAGTAAGTCTCTCCATAGGGGCTCAAGATGATACAAAGCATCAGTCTAAAAATTGTCTACAGCCTAAAGGAACAAGTCAGAGATCAGGGACGCTGCAATCACTATCTCCCATGGGTTTTACTCTTAGAAAACATTCCGCGCCTACTCCATTTTCATAGGCTAAGACAGAAAATGAAGGCCAAATTTAATGGAAAGGAAAGATATTAGGATAATGGGGAACACAGCTAAGAAATTATGGATCCCAGAAGCACAGTACTTTAATAATAATTTAAAATGGAGTTTTCTTGGCTGGTTTTAAAATGAGTCCACTACATAAGTTCATCTAAATCAGGACTATATGGGCAAAGGAAGAGTAGACCACTGATAAATACGGGAAAAGGGTGGAGAGGTCTGGATGTTAGAGAGAGAATGGATCTGTAAAGAGAAAGTTTATGATTCTCTGATTAGAAGGCACTGGTGCTACTTATAGCAATGAAGATGTTAGAATGGAAAATACTTAGTAGAGAAAACTTATTTTTCTTTGGGAGATGTTATTTCACTGTAGGTATCGACTAGACAAAATATATAATGTTCAGTAGCTAATAAGAGATAAAACTAGAAAAGAGGTGAGATGTCAAGAGTGAAAATATAAACGTGGGACTCACCTCCATTCACAGGGTAGTTAAATGGCATATACATTCAACACATTTATTGAACTCCTATCAGATGCAGAGACAGTGGCAGCTTTACACAGTTTAAGGCTAGTCTATGAGCCAGCAAAGTTTATCTTCTAGATCAGCATCAGCACACTACAGCTTGTGGTCAAATCCAGCCTGCCACCCCTTTTCATATGGCTGGCCAGCTAAGAATGGTTTTCATACTTTTTAAATGATTGAAAAACAATCAAAAGAAGAACAACATTTTGTGGCATGAAAATGATACGAAATTCACATATAATTGTCCATAAATAAAGTTTTATTGGAACATAGTCATGTCCGTTCGTTTAAGTATTGTCTGTGGCTGCTTTTGTGCTACACCCACAGATTTGAATAGCTGTGTCTGAGATCACATAGCCCACAGATCCTAACATATCTACTCTCTGGCACTTTACAGGGAAGGTTTGTCAACCCCTCTTCTAGATGAACATACTCAAAAACAGGCCTGGAGAAGATTTGTGGCTGAGTCTTAAAACTGATCTGTCAAGAAGAATGAAGCAAGTCAGATGGGAATAAAATCAAAGTCCCACGTGCTCCTAGAGAGCATGCTGCCATGGAAGCTTAGGTTATAAAACATGAGGTGCAGCCAGTGGGCAAAGCCAATAGGGGAATTCAGAACACCACCAAAAGACCATTATTCAGCTTCTTAAATGAGGGTATGCGTTTCTCCAGGGATAAATGACTATGTGCCTAAGGGTATGTGAAACCAGAGGACCAAATAAACATGGGACATCTTCCTGAAACAAGATTTTGCTCAAAGGTTTGGATAGGTGAGTGCTGGATTCAAGTTTGGCAAGTGATAGAGGCTGGGAATAATTTTGCACTTAAAAAGAAACAGTCATTTGAGTAGAAAGCAAAATTTGCATAAATTTTTGTGTTAAAATCAGGAGACTAAAGACCTTTCAAACTTGAAATACTGTTGCTTCAGATTTTAATCCCAAAGTTATAATTTTGCTTTCTCTCACCCTTAGGGGTACTTTAATGGAAAGTTTTGAGAAGTATTGCATGGAACACCCCAAAAAGGTATTTCTAAAAGAAGAAAGCTGTCATCCTCCAGGGCGTTAACTTGAACCTGAAAAGCAAAAGATTGTAACTCCTCTGTCAACTCCAATCTCTTGGTAGTGTTTCCTTGAAACGGCTTGTCGAGAAGGATGTGCTTGGCTCAGCAGTCAAGAGTGGGTGAGTGATTAGCAATGTCGGCTAGGGAGGAGAGGTGGTACATGGCAGTCTGTTGTAATGATGCATTAAAGATTAATATGGGAATCTGTCTAAATCTTTATTCAACACATTGTTCAGACTGCTCAATCTCTCAAACAGATTTATCATGTGTCCATGCACTTTTTTTCTAGTTTTTTATTTTTTATTTTTTTAATTCATTTTATTGAGATACATTCACATACCATGCAGTCATACAAAACAAAGCGTACATTCATTTGTTTACAGGACCATTATATAGTTGTGCATTCATCATCAAAATTAATTTTGACATTTTCATTACCATACACACAAAAATAATAATAATAAAAATTAAAGTGAAAAAGAGCAATTAAAGTAAAAAAGAACACTGGGTGCTTTTTGTTTTTTGTTTGTTTGTTTTGTTTTTTTTTCCTTCCCCCTTTTTTCTATTCACCCATCCATAAACTAGACAAAGCGGAGTGTGGTCCATATGGCTTTCCCAATCACATTGTCACCCCTCATAAGCTACATTTTTATACAATTGTATCCAAGATTCATGGGTCCTGGGTTATAATTTGATACTTTCAAGTATTTACTGCTAGCTATTCCAATTCATTAGAACCTAAAAAGGGATGTCTATATGGTGCATAAGAGTGCCCACCAGAGTGACCTCTTGGCTCCTTTTGGAATCTCTCTGCCACTGAAGCTTATTTCATTTCCTTTCACTTCCCCTTTTTGGTCAAGAAGATGTTCTCCATCCCACGGTGCCGGGTCTAGATTTCTCCCTGGGAGTCATATTCCACGTTGCCAGGGAGATTCACTCTCCTGGGTGTCAGACCCCACGTAGTGGGGAGGGCAGTGATTTCACCTGCCAAGTTGGCTTAGCTAGAGAGAGAGGACCACATCTGAGCAACAGAGGCATTCGGGAAGAGGCTCTTAGGCACAATTATAGGGAGGCCTAGCCTCTCCTTTGCAGCCACAGTCTTCCCAAGGGCAAGTCCTGTGGTAGAGGGCTCAGCCCCATCAAACCACGTCTGTGAGCACATCAGCAACCATCGAAGTAGGGAAGCCCAATACCCCTGCATTCTCCACCAGCTCCTCAAGGGGGCTCTGCATGTTTTTTTCATTGTTTGTTTTTTTTTTTTTTAATTCTCTCTCTCTTTTTTGAATCAACTATATAGAAAAAAAATTAAAAAAACATACCAAAAAAAAAAAAATTTCAAACAAACCATAACAAGGGAGTAAGAAAAAGACAACTAACCTAAGATAACTACTTTATTCCCAACATGTTCCTACTCTACCCCAAGAAAACAACCCAATATAGCAAAATTTCTATGAACTTGTTCCTACCATACCCATCAGGATTTAACAGACCATAGTCATTCCTGGGCATTCCCAAAACGTTAAATTTACCCACTATAGCTTATCTGTTCTTATTGAGTTATCATTCCCCCTTCCTTAATTGCTCTCTTTCACTAGTTCCCCTACATTCTACATTACAAACCATTTGTTTTACATTTTTCAATGTTCACATTAGCAGTAGCATATAATATTTCTCTTTTTGTGACTGGCTTATTTCGCTTAGCATTATGTCTTCAAGGTTCATCCATGTTGTCATATGTTTCATGACATCTTTCCTTCTTACAGCTGCGTAGTATTCCATCATGTGTATATACCACATTTTATTTATCTTCTCATTTGTTGAAGGTCATTTGGGTTGTTTCCATCTCTTGGCAATTGTGAATAATGCTGCTATGAACATTGGCATGCAGGTATCTGTTCGTGTCACTACTTTCAGATCTTCTGGGTATATGCTGAGAAGTGCAATTGCTGGATCGAAGGGTAACTCTATATCTAGTTTTCTAAGAAAGTGCCAGACTGACTTCCAGAGTGGCTGAACCATTATACAGTCCCACCAACAATGAATAAGAGTTCCAATTTCTCCACATCCTCTCCAGCATTTGTAGTTTCCTGTTTGTTTAATGGCAGCCATTCTAATTGGTGTGAGATGGTATCTCATTGTGGTCTTAAATTTGCATCTTTCTCTAATAGCTAGTGAAGCTGAACATCTTTTCATGTGTTTCTTGGCCATTTGTATTTCCTCTTTAGAGAACTGTCTTCATATCTTTTGCCCATTTTGTAATTGGGCTGTCTGTACTATTGTCATTGAGTTGCAGGATTTCTTTATATATGCAAGGTATCAGTCTTTTGTCAGATACATGGTTTCCAAAAACTTTTTCCCATTGAGTTGGCTGCCTCTTCACCTTTTTGACAAATTCCTTTGAGGTACAGAAACTTCTGAGCTTGAGGAGTTCCCATTTATCTATTTTTTCTTTTGTTGCTTATGCTTTGGGTGTAAAGTCTAGGAAGTGGCCGCCTAATACAAGGTCTTGAAGATGTTTCCCTACATTATCTTCTAGGAGTTTTATGGTACTATCTTTTATATTGAGGTCTTTGATCCACTTTGAGTTATTTTTTGTGTAGGGTGTGAGGTAGGGGTCCTCTTTCATTCTTTTGGATATGGATATCCAACTCTCCCAGCCCCATTTGTTGAAAAGACTGTTATGTCCCAGTTCAGTGATTTTGGGGGCCTTATCAAAGATCAGTCAGCCATAGATCTGGGGGTCTATCTCTGAATTCTCAATTCAATTCCATTGATCAATATGTCTATCTTTGTGCCAGTACCATGCCCATGCACTTTTGTAGCCATCCTTGTCCTTACATGTCTGCCTTCTTGATTCAACCACTATGCTGAGCATGTCCAAGTTTTCCAAAAAGGAACCCTTGATGATTGGCTTTACAACTATCATAGCAGCTCCTGCAGTTTTTTTTCTTAATCTCTGAAAGCTATAAGGATGAAATGGAGTTAAAAGGGCACTAAATTTCATGTCAAATTTTTAACCATTGTTTTTCTGCAATCAACAGGGAGGTATTTAAACAAAAGAATGGCAGAATAAATATGTTAATATAAAAATAAGTGTTAGAAATATAAAGGAACAATTGGAGTAAATGAAGCTGGGAGCAAGAATGATATTTAGGAATAATGGTACAGTCCACTTAAAAGACAAAGAGGATCAGGCCTGAAGTCTGGACAAAGAAAGTGAAGAAGTGGGGATAGAGATGTTTCTGAGGTAATTTAGTAACTGATTAGATGTAGGGAACAGGAGAGCAAATGACGAGTACAAGTGTCTTAATATCTTTTACCTACTTAATTGGTTAAACTATGAAATAGGGAAGTCAGGAAGAGGAATTGTTTTGACTTTCAGTCACTGGATCCATTCTCTGCCTTTCTCTTGTGCTAGTCTGCATCTCACTACATTACCCAGGCTCCCTTACCCACTGGCTTCTGGGAAGGTTTGGGTAATGACAGTCACTGGTAGAGCCTTCTGTCCTTGGTCCCAGCTTCCTCTGTGGGTGTAGCACTAGCCCAGTTAAGACTCCTAGCTCTAGCTGAGTGCCCTTGCCTTCTGGGCTCTGGAAACATCTTCCTGTTATCCCTCTTACCCCAGGAACAATAGTGGCTTCCTGCTGTTGCTGATCTCTGGGTTGTCTTGCAGTCTGTTTTGGTTTCTTGTATCTTGCATCACCTGCATAACCAATCTCTTGCATTCAATTCACTGTATGAAGAACCTAGATGGGTGAGGTTGTCAAGATGCAGACCTATTTACAGGGTTATTAATTCTGTTTTTTCTAACATGGTAGTATCAAGTAAGTATCCACAGTGCACAAACTGCTGAATGAACTTGTTTAACACTATCACTAGCATCTTGAAAAAAGACAATATTTTCATAAAATTGCTTTTTCCAAAATGCTGATCTTTACACTTAATTGACAAACTAGTAGTCCCATTGTTAATGGAAGCTAAGCTACCTGAAAATTTAGGGAAGAAAGCTAGTTTCCTATATTCTATTTATACACTGTATCAAGTATAGGAATGGTACGGCTATTTGTTGAAAACCACCAGACTGTCCCCAAACTTTGCCTAATTACCCTGAAGCTATAAATTACACTGTAGGGTATGTATAGTATTATAGTGTGTAAATATATGTGTGTGTATGTGTGTATAGTGTGTACACATTATAAACAGGAGACTGAGAAACCAAATAGATATAAAGCAATTCCCATAATAAAATTTAAGCAAATAATGTCCAGGCATCAAGTAAACAGATTGACAGGAACTGACACTTTCATGCATATATTCTAATTTTATGATGAAAAATGAATATTTTTGAAAGAATTAAATATCCAAGAGGTAATTAATACATACAACTACTTGTGTAGTTTTTAGTATATACCATGCTTTGATGACTGTATTTACATATTTTACCAAATTTAATCCTTAAACTCCAACTCTATGACATAGTATTGTTATCTCCATTTCACAGATGAGGAAATTAAGGCCTGGAGAGATTAAGTAATTTGTCCTAGGCTACTGTCAGAACCTGGATTTGAACCCAAGCAGTCTGGGTCTAAAATCCCCACTCTTATCCACTATATTGTAATATAACCTACAGCTAAACTAGCATCTTAGATATAATACCCAATGTAGTTTTTAATAATGTCTTTTTTTTTTTTTTGAGGACTATTATTTGGGGCAGAGTTGACAAGAAACATTTTTATTAACAGATCCCAAAAGACTTATTCCACATCTACTTCCCCATATTAAACTATTTTTAGCTTGAAAAATAAAATCTAACATTATTGCCCTTTCCTAAATTTATCTCTAAAGAAAAGAAAGTTTCCACAAAACAATAATTTTGTAATGTTTTAATGCACAAAAAGAACATCCCAGAACCAGAACAGGTATTGACTTATTAACAATGAAGCACTATATAAAGGAGACCCCACTCCCTTAGTAAACAGGAATGTAGTGTAAATAGACATGAACAGAGGTGAACCCTTTAGGATTAAGTGCAAACCCTAAAGTTGTATACAACATTCATATATGGCTTATTATCTCATAGCAATATTATTTTCATAACAATGTATATGACATTTATACTTATTGGTAAGACGCTTTTGACTCAACAGTAAAACAAAAATGCTGAAGAGGTAGTTTTGCCAATGCAAGGTGAGAAAAAGGCTTTACCTTGCTTTTTTTCCCTCAAAATCCGCAACTCTTTCCTTTTGTGGAACAGCCAGGAAGATAATGGTTCTTTTAGAAATAAGAAGCCAATTCACAGCCTCTAAGAACCAGTTTCTCCAAGTGGATGATGATGTTTTCCAAACAGCTGCTCCAGGGTTACCTGGGCAGTCTCCATATAGTTTCTCACTCAGCCTTGGATGGGAAATAGATTCTGGATCAATGGAAATTTAAGATCTGACCAGCAGTTGTGGGAATTCAACCAGTTTTCCCTTCAAATTCTATGCCTGGTCTTATGATGGTAACCTCTATGATAACCAATTTACAATGTTGATAAATACCCTGTTCTTGCAAATCAGTGATGGCTTTAAATTAAATATATATATAAAAGTCACAAATAAAAGTTTGAAAAATTCTCTAGTGGGTCTGTGACATTGCATGATGAGTACTATAAGTTACCGCATGTAATTCCTCATGCTTCAGTTGTACTTCATACAGTCATCACATCTTTGACCCAAAGGGCATTTTGAGTGATCACCAGATGTTGCATGCTGCTTTATCAGTGGGGGAAGAGGTGGTGGGAGGAAGGTCTGCAGATATTCAAACTCTTTGACACTGCTCATCTGACTACATGTACGAACTAGCTTATCCTACCCTTACAATGAGAAATAAACCCACAAAAAAAAAGAAAAGAAAGAAAGTTTCAAGGGGCAACAAACCATCTGTCAATTTGCAAAACTAGAACAGTCATTTACTAGACAATGGCTAGGGACCACTAGAAACAAAGTGATATAATATTAACCAGGTATGACTTGTTACACGTAAGAAAGCATAAATATACAGTAAATAAGAGGTTTATATGTAGCCCCAGAAGAATATGTACATATTAGTGTTGCTGTGGAACTCAGCAGGAATTCCTGAAGCAGATCACCAGCTAAAAGCAGTTTCATCGCACACAGTTTTGAAGGTAACAGATGCTGAGAACAACGTGTGCTAACACTAAGCAGATATCCACACACATTTACCCTTGAAAATGCAGAAGGTGGGAAATAAAGGTCACAAGTGAAATAGCACTTTGCCTGCCAAGCATCTTCTTTCACATAAATATGCACAAGTCCATTCTCCAAAGGTGGTCTGCGGCCTTATACCCCTTGCATCTCCACGGTGCCAGGGAAAGACTCTCTCAGCAGACCCGGAGCCAAGTCACATGTTGTACACGATGTCTGCTTCCACTGATTCAGGTCAATGAACTCATGCCTTCACAGTCTCCAGATTCAAATCAAAGTTATAAATAACACAGAAACCACACTGCAGCTCTTCCTTTCACAAAGTTACTGGGAACAGATACCTAGTCAAAGCAGGACAAATGCTGTACACCAGTGTGCAGGAGCAGAGAGTAGCTTTGTGCAGTTTTGCAGAAACAACCCCCCCTCCACCAAATCCACCAATTTGTCTTTTATTTTACTGGTTAGCTTTGTCTGTAGCTAGGAACACACTGTGTTGCTCCTGGGCTCTTTCTATCAGTTTCTTCTTCTTCTTCTTGTTCCTCTTCTCCTTTGCCTTTTGTGTTCTCTTCCCTACAAAGGGGAGAAAGGAAGACAGAAATGAGATGTCAGAAAAAGGCTCTTTTTTCTGTGAAAGAAAACACAAAGCATTGAGGGTTTTATGAAAAGCCCATCTGGAAAACATCACCTATGGAAAAAGCAACCTCAAAGAGAAAATTGTTCACATTAATTTTGACGGAATAATAATAATTTACTAAATTGGATATGCTGTCTAAAACAGAGACTGATCTTCCTGTTACAGGGCACTGGCATTTTTTAAACCTCCCAGTGGCCTGATCAGTCTTGCAAATATCATCCTGCCACAAAAATTCCATTTATCCCCTCCTACTTTTAACAATGCTACCCTTTACTAGACATCTTTACATCTTTCTACTGCCCCATATGTCAGTGGGTCAAAAGAAAATAAGCATCTATCTATGGCACATATACCAGAAGTTTCAAACCCCCCTCTCTCTGCCGCAGGGGAGAAAAAAAACATCTTGCTTTTTTAACGTTATTCCTGTCGTGTTCTCCAAAGGCTAATACATGAAATGACATATGGTGGAATACTTCTTTATTTTCTATAAAAATTCATGAGGACATCATTCATTATGTGGCTTATGGCTTTTCATGTAAATCTGAAAATTTGCTGTTATTGAGAGCAAGGAAAATGCTTGCGTGTTCTGATGAACTGGTGGTATGTATTTTACTACCGATCACACCAACTTATCCTGTTTCTCCTTTTTGCCTTCACCACTAGGAAGCCTAGAACCACATGCTACATAGTTGAGGAATTCTTCTATCAGGAGTTTCTGGATGCAGTTAGTTCTCCCTTTGCTTCCTGTGGTTATGGTTTATAGTCTTACTTTGCAAGGTCTCACCATTTCTTTGAAAGTATACATATGATTTAGAGAAAAAGAATAAAGAAAAATTATAAAGACCTAAGGCATTTTTTTAAACAAATTGCCTTCTAAACATGAGTCATGGAATTTTAGTGCTGAAAAGGGGTTTAAGGGTCACCTACATTTTACAGAAGGCACGTCACTACCAGGCACTTTCAATACAGGAAGAGTCTTCCTGGACGGACTGAAAAGAATTCTACTGTCAACTGTTCTTCCTCTCCTACCTGCCCTACTTCTGATTTTGTTGGGTAGTTCTATAAAATCGAAGTTACCTCTTCCTATAACTTAGCTATTATTGTAGCTCTTAATTACCACAGTAATCAGGACCACAAATAGAACAGTAAATTCTTATCCATGTTCTCCAACCTTCCCACATCTAAGGTAAGAAACTCAATATCCCAGACCCTTTCATCACAAAAACATCACTGGCCAGCTTTTCAGTCCAGACAATAAAGAAGGTAGCTGATCTAAGGAATGAAAAATAAACCATAGGTGAGCGAGATAAATGCCTTAGAAATCCAGCATCATACTAGATAAAGGGAGGCCATGAAACATCTAAAACAAGAGAGGTATTTTGCATTTCTGCTCTTACTGATCAGAAAGGGTCCGTTCTGTTTGAGGATGGAGAACTCTCTCACTCCTTAAGACCCTAGCACAGTGGCAGGGACATAGTCAATATTCAATAAATGTCTGCTGAGTAAAAATCTTTATCAAGATAAAAAAAAGATAAAAAAGAATAACTTACCTTTCATGGGACACTACATTAAAATAATGACAACATGATCATGCCCCCATATTATATTATAAAGGCCCTTGAAGTTAACTTCTGCTTCTCATTAAATTCTGGCATTAATTTTATAATGGCATTTTGCCATCTTCAAACCTAGTTAACGCTACCCAATGAAAACTTAGTCCAAGCCATCATTAATCAAAGAAGTTGTAAAGTTGCAGCTATTTAGTAACATTATGTCTAATGATGAGACACACCTTATAAGGGCAAGAGATGAAATACTTAACATAGCATATTTTAAAAGAAGTTCCAAATTCAAAGTTTCATGAAAAGTTTCTTAGTTATATATTTTCTCTAAATAAACAACAAAAATCTTTAGTTTAAAAAATTATTGATTATATATTTTAAATGCATATAAAGCCTGGGCTTTCTTTTAAAAGCAAATTAAAATGAAGTGAATGGAAAAATAATGCTAATATTATGAGATTTTAAAATGTGTTCTGCTAAAATAAAAATGTACTAAATACATGTTAAAGCCTTTCACATTCACAAGTTCAGTTGTTCAAATAAATAATGTAGTTGAAAGTTAAATGTGTTTTACTTTTCACTAACAGCAAATCTATGTTAAATGACTGGAAACTCATTTTAAGACAGTCAATTTGGTGTCATTTACCTAATATGTTACTTTGAGGTAATTGTCAATATCAAATGGCCTTGCTAGCGGATATGATATTTTGGAATAGGCAAATTAGTCAATATTTACATAGAGCAGTTTGTATCTTGGCCAAAAATTCCACAATGCTTCAAACTATCATTATTCCTTTAGCATAAAGTTATGTGGTACGGGTTTCAACTACAGGTATTTGGGGAGCTCTAATTACAACCCTAAGACTCCTGCCTAAAATTCTATTTTCAGTGAAACTTTTGTGTTTTGCTATTGGTTGGTTGTGTTTTTGGTCAATACCATTTCTCATATAAGATATATTGCAAATACCAAAGAATTAAGATGGTCAGCCAAACTTTGACCATGTATAAGTCTCAATTGAATGAAACAATTTCGTGGTCCATGGTAGGTTGTTCTGACATTAAGCCCAACTCAAAGACAAAAAAAAAAAAAAAAACAATTAAAACAGCATAACGTAAGGAATAGAAAGGGACTTACATTTTCTTCCGACTTCACTAAGATCTTCAAAGTTAAGAAAATTAATCAAGATCAAAACTAACAAAAAATACATCCCTGTTACCTATATATTTGAAAAATAAGTTATATTGGACATAAAGGCATGTTAATTTATGTTTCCAACTTCTTTACATCTGTGGACATACAGGAATCATTTAGAGACAAGATGCCAGTTATCCAAAGTGCTATTCAACTCATAGATTCAACGTTCTTACTTTGTTGTTCTCTAGAGATTACTTAAAACACATACTGCCCAAGATTAAAAGAAAGGGTTTTGAGTTTTATCAAAAATTGTCAGCCTCCAGGCATGTCCAACTCCAATGACAAATTCCGCCCCCCTTTATCCTGAGTGCTTGAAGAATGCGTCTTGCCAAACCACTACTGAGTGAGTTTCTTCATGATCAGGCAGAATCTGGTCTACACAGATCTTTGCAGCTCTGTTATATGGACACAAGAATAGCACTTGGTACAGATATTACCTACAGCTTTTAAGGAAGACAGTGTGGTTTAATAAAGAACGTCCTTGCATGGGAGAGGATCCTAAGAGCTAGGCATTGTCTTGTAACAGATGTCTGGTAAGATGCTAACTTGTGACTCAATTTCTACATTTATAAAAAGGAAATGCTTTAGTCATCTTTCACAGGAAAGTTACGAGATACAACATAAAAAAGGTTATGTTCCCAGGATGAAAAGGAGATGTGCAAAATATCTCTGGTAAAAGAAAGATTATCATCAAAATGAAAAAAGTTAGAAAGATACTAACAAAGCCACACTCTAACCAACATAATTACATTAACTTACACACATGTGGAAATGGTCCAACAGGATAACCTACCAACTCCCCTACAGAGAAAGGTGAATTGTCCCTTATGGAAATACTCCTAAGGTCCAGCTATAGATTACTGCTATTAGAATCAGAAATAGGGTAGATTATTTTTGAACTGAGATATCGGGAAGACTCACAAATTACATGAAGCTGTGCAAATACTGACTCTGTTGCTAGCCAGACACTGATTTCATTCTTTCACATGCTCCCCAATTCAAGAAAGGTCTCCATCTGGTGAACAATGGTTCTTGTACACCCATCAGTAAGGCACAGAAGCTGTCTAGGAGTTGCTTAATGATTACTAAGTATTTCTTTTGAGAGAATGACTTTCTAAAGTTAAAGACAATGAAAGAAAATAGAAGAAAAATTCAGTAGCTGTGACTATATAAAAAAAGATAAAAGCTTCTAAGCTTTTATATGTATATGTGTGTATGTGTATTAAACTGGAGTGTGAGTCTGTAAACTAAAAAAACCAGAGAGTAAGTCACAATTATGACAAACCTAATTAATGGTAATTACCCTTGTCACAGTCACAACCTGAAACCAGGACCAATTTTTAACAAATTTTGAGGATATGTTTATGATACTCTGACTTGAAACTTGGGCCTCATTACATTTAAGAAATTCACCATGGAGACTTGGGAATCACCTCAAAGTGATTCGGGAATCCTCCAAAGCAGCAAAAACTGAGAGACAAGAAGCTGGTGTCACCAACAACCTGGTGAATCTTGCTATTTCAGGGGACACTCTGGAGCAGAATATAAAAGGTTACTTCCACATCTCACATCACAAGGACCGAGTTGTGATGTGAATCGCAATTGTGTTATTTCTTTTTCTCAAATGGGCAACCTGAGCTTGCTTAAGAATGAGCAGCAACAAAGATTTATTTATTTAACAGTGATTAATGATTCTCTGGACAAGTGCCAGCTGGTCCCTAAAATATTTTAAAAGCTCATATGAAAATAGACAAAGACCTAAATACAATTCATGAAGGAAATAAAAACTCAAATATATTTAAACAATCAAGTCTCACAATTAAAACTGTCAGATAAAATGAGATGACACCACAATGATTCATAAAAGTGAAAATACCTAAAGCTGGTGAGAATGTGGTGAGATAGACATCAGAATGCATTATGAGGATATAAAATTGATACAACCTCTCTGAAAAACTATTTGGCAATGTGCACAAAAGCGCTGAAAATATTCATAACTTCTGACTCAGATCCAGGAGTCTATCCCAGGAAAATAATCTAAACCTGAACAAAGACTTACACAAAGAGAGGTTTGCTATGATACTGAAATGACTGTAAATTACCTAAATGTCCTACTACAATCTTTCATAGCCTTTTTTGTTTTATGATTACTGAGGCAGTAAAAAGTACTTTCAAGTACAAATTGAAGTCTTTTACATTTTAAGGCCATGGCAATTAAATGTATTCCCCAAAGTAGTACAATTGCAGGCCTTAAAACTCATCATAAATGAGTATAACAAAAGCCTGTAAAACCAAAGCATTCCTACTGTGGTGGTAAATGATTCTTTAGTGGCATGATCAATGAGAACTGGATCTCAGATATAAAAGTTCAAGAATTACTACCCTAAACACATCATTCAGTCTGGATGCTAATTCATGAAACTTTTTTTTAAATCCAAAAAGGAATCCAAGTGGGCAAATATGATGAACACGCCTGTGATCTGCACAGACTGGTATGTTCCACTTAGCCTAAGACAAAAATCTGCCTACTGCCAATAATCATTCAGAAAAACACACATTGATATTTATTTATTCATTCATTTTTACATCAGCTGGGGAGTCAGAGGAGAGGATAAGCTAGAAAGAATAAGGCAAACTAGTCAATTTTGGTACCTTGTTCATAGTGCAAAGTTTCATAAGTGGCATTTTTAATGACACCTCTTCTTTTCACTAAAGACATTTCACAGAGAGATAGCTGTCTTTTGAAGGAACTGGCAGCATCTGTTCTTTCAATGGTTGTTTGATGGCTCTGATCAAATTTTCTTTGAGAAAAAAAATAATCCAGAGACAAACAAACAAACGGTTCAAGTATTGAAAGGTAACAACAAGCTACCTACTAAGGAGCACTTATTTGGCATCTTAAATTTCAAGTAATAATTTTCAAAATCTTCCAAGCGGTCATTTGATCATTTTATCTTTAGGAAACTACATGGACTTTAAAAATCTACACACAATCTAGAAATAACTTTCAAGTAGCTGCTCCTCTTGCAAGGCCACGAGTAGAGGGTGACAATTATACAAAAGAAAAAAAAATAGACAAAACGGACTCTAAACATCCAAACATCATTCAGAATATCAAAATCATAATATTTAGCACCTAAAAAGTTTTACACTAATTTGTAAAACCTAATTCAAAAAGCCAATTTGATTGAATTTGAAGCCACTATGTTTAACTGTTTTTCTATCTATAAAAGTTTGCCATATTTTTATTGTAAAAAGAATTACAGAAAATGGATTTTTTTAGTCTTTCAGACTTCAACCTCTTCTTATATAAGACACTTTGTTAGGTATGAGGTCTGTTACCTATTTTGTTGTCAGAAGTCCAGTTAGATTTTTAAATCTTGTTTTATATTCAAAATGATGAAAATAGAAAAGCTTTTCGTGAAGATGATCTAAACTTTTATGAATTAATTAAATCACCATAAGATTTCCTGCACGTGGTATTTTAAACCGTCCTCAGTTTATAGCTTTGAAGAAAATCATTGTTCTTCAAGTGAATAACATGACTTTTAAAGGATGAACGAGATCTTTCTACACCTCTACCAACTCATTTAAAGAATAGCGACAACAGCAAAACAATGTGAATGAGACTTGGGCTTGTTCCATATAATGTTGGGCACTACAGCTGATTTAACTTAAGCTCTTAAATATCTAGTATCTTAAAAAAAAATCAGTTCAAAAACAGAATTCTACGGAGTTGAAAGGTAAATGAGAATAAAAATGGAGAAGAAGTTTCAAAAAATTCAAATTTCTTTTCATAAATATTTTAGGTTCATTGAAAGGACAGTTTCAAAGTAGTGGATACCACACAATTCCACAATTTCATTTGAGTTAGAAAATAAATACAAAATTCTACCACAAGGGGGCAATAACTCACTTTTAATGTACAATTACTTGTGGTTTAAAAAAAAAAGTAAAGGGAAGCTTTGGGGCTCTAACCTTAAATACTCTTTTTTTTTTTTCAAGTCACTTTCTCTTTTTATTTACTTTTCTTTTTATTAGCATACAAACTTGCCCTAGTGTCTCTTTCCTTGAAAAAAATATCTTCCCTTAAACTTTGCTATTGGTTGATTTCTCTCTTCTTTACTATAAAACTTCTTGAAAGAATTGTATGCTCATGAAGTATCTTCACCCCCTAACTTTACATTCACTCCTCAGACTGCTCTGGCCTCCCCACTACCACTCCACCAAAATTGCTCTCTCAACAATAACCAGTAAATCTCCATGCCACCCTAACATGGAGCGCTTCCGAGCTGTCATCTTTCCGGAACTTTCCTCCAACAACCAGCTGGGAATCTTTCTATTGCACATGAAAGAAAAACCAACTCAAATTGACACAAACAAAACAGTAAGTTGTTTGTATTCCTTCTTTGATAAAGCTTCTTCCCTCTGAGACTTCTCTCTTCTTTCTGGCATTAACCAGATACTGGATTGGCTGAATTAATCTTATGATTAGCTCTTCTATTGTTCATCTCTGACTGCCCCTTATGAATCTGGTATTGAATTTGTAATTTCAACTATCAGTTTTTTAGTTTCTGTATCTTGTCAAAATATTCCTTTATATTGCAACACATTGTTTCATAGATGCAGTATTTTGCATTTTTTGATGAGTAATTTTAATTATTTTTTTGTCTCCTAGTCTCTTAATTGTCACTGTTTTCTAAGTTTCATTCTTCAGTTTGTTTTGCGCCCTAGCCGAAATTTGGAAACTTTCTGAAAATGTCCCTGTGATACTACATAATCTGTTCATAGTCTACAGCGGGACACTGCACATGGGTGGTGCTTTAGGTTAGGAGGTGCTTTTAGGTTAAATACTCTTTTAAATCCAATTGGAAGCCTTTTTTTTTTTCTTTTTCTTTCTTCCTTTTTTTTTTTTTTAAGGCTTCTAGCCAAAGGTAAGCTCTGTAGCGTAATAAAGAGTAAGTAACAACACCCAAGAGCAGCAAAAGGAGAAATATAATAGTACTGCTTTTAAAAAGACATTTGACGGTGGCAGGGGCTGATGAGAGAAGGAAGAAAAAGATGAATTTGCTACCCAGTGATTTATGGAAAAAAGCATTATTCACAAACCTAGATTGCCATTTTTTTTAATGTAGAAATTAACATAAGCTACCTGTAAAATCCTTTTCTTGGTGTCTTATGTAAAGAAGTTAAAAGACTAAAAATGACTTTCAGTATCTTCTGGTCCAGGAAGTGCACACGGATTTCGTATCAAGTACGAAAGGTGACAGTTGTGTGGTGATTCCTGACATGGGATTCTGATAAGAGTTGGCCTCACAGCACCTCAACCAGTTGGCAGGGTTGGAGAGGATGGAAAGACAGCGAGTATAGTGGACACTTACCAACCCCTGCTCTGATCCAACTTTGCAAAATGACTTCAGAATGAGACAACTGAGGCATAAAAAACTAGAGTGACTGGCCCAAGTTCCTACAGCTAACTAGTAGCAGAGCTGGGCTTAGAACACAGGATTCATTCTCTCTCTTATATACCTTCACTGCTTTAAATGTTACTGGATAAGTGCACAGTTAGAGTTATTTTACAAGGCAGGCCTAGAAGCATTAGAAGATGGCTAATATTATCTCTGCCCAATTTGTATGAGATCATTGACCTCAGCACTACTGTGAAAATCTTTTATGAACTGTTAAGTCCTGCATAAATAACAACTTGTCTAAGGTATAGATAGTTTATTCTTCTTACCTTGTAACAAGAAGCAAAGTATAAAATTTCCAAGGTAGGATGAGGTAGCCAACATTTCTACCATATGCCATGCACTGTAAATGTTTTATATACATTCTCATTTAATTGAATGAGAAAAAATTTCAAGTATTCAATCCATGCTTCCAGAATGCTGTGTAGCTACTCACCCTAAATTTATTCAAAAGAAATAAAATTCACAGAAAACAGTCAGGCTCATTTGGCATGACTAAATTAAGTCAGAAAACCATCATGATTTATAGAGAAAATGATACAACTATTTCATTTGATTAGGAGGTATGAGATAACCAGAAAAGAATTTCAAGTTCCTCCATAACTGACTTCATCCTCTAATGGAAGGTACCTTTTAAGATAATTCCATTAGATCAAGAGGCTTTGATACCTTCTTCTTGGTCATAAATCAATAACCATTAACTAAATGAAAAAAAAATGTCCAAGAAATGACATTTAGGACTATCATCCTATGGCAAACATTTATTTAATTTGGATTCAACACAATTTCTATGGAACTTGAAGACACATAGGCGAGTGAGAAGAAAGCTAACGATGGTTTCTACGTGGTAGCTATGCAAGATCATGGGTTATCGGTTCAAGCCTACAGCTCACCTAAGTGGCAGGCTTTACCTGAAGACTTTCAACAAAGGAGAAGGATCTGAAAAGGATCATAAATACATTTCTTCCTCGGTGCCCCTGTACCACATTGAACCTCCATCACTGTAAATTTACCACTCTCTGGTGAAATTTTATGTTTGCATATATATCATGGGCTACAAGCTTGTGAATAATTTAAAATGGCTACAATTTGATGCCAACATATGCCACAGAATGCTGCAGTACAGTCCTTCTAGGAATGTGTTATAGATTATTCACTCAAATATACCTTAACTAATAAGGGGAGTCAGAGCAAAGATATGCGGGCTACATCTAAATATTGAACATGGTCCGGAACCAAAGCTCTGTGGTCGCTGTCTGCCACTGTAAAACAAACTCTTACTCCTCTGGGCTCCCTCATGGCTTCCACCCTCAACATCAGCTTCGAAATGTTTTTTTTGTGGGCTACCCTGGCCCTCAGTAAACTCCATGATCTTTCAGCTCACCTCCCTCATGTAACTGCATTTTCCCAAGAGAGGAATTCATTATGCCTTGCCCACCCTCACAAACTAAACCCGAGTCACGGATGCCCGGCCAGCTCGTGGATGGGTCACAACCAGGTCTAGGCTGGGGGCTGGGGAAGAGTCACATGACACTTGACGGGGCAGTCACCGAGGATAAGTTAAGTCTACGGGTCAGACAGCTCTTGTTTCTCCACCTGCCACATAGAAGCTAGTGATATTGGACCACTTACTACTTTAAAGCTCAGTTTCCTCATTTATAAAATGGTAATTGCAATGATGCCTACATCTGCACTGCTGTGAGAATGTGTATAAACTTCAAATACTATACCTGGCATGTAAAAGTGAAATAAATTATAGCATCATGTGAGGTGCTTTCTGTGTATTATTTCTATTCCTTACAGCAACCCGCAAGGTAAGCATTATTTCCATTTTGTCGATGAGGAAATAGGTTTAAAGAAGTTAAGTAAATAGTTCAAAATCACATAGCTCGGCAATGATTCAAACTAACATCTGGCAGATTCTAAAACCTACGCTCTCCACTGTACTCTTTGGATCCCTTGTGCCTGGCAAAGGGACTTTAATCTCATAATCATTTAAATGGCTGCTGAACAAACAAATTAATAAATAAATATTAGACTGGAGAAAGGCATCAGCATTCCTGCCCAATCTCTCACAAAGTATTGGGGTTCCCTTGGGCCATATTAGCTCCCCAATGAGCCTGGCCTACAACCCATGATTCTCACATTTAATTATTTCTGGGGGTTAAGGCATTCAAAGCCTCAGTTTCCTGGGGTCAAGGAACACATTTAGCAGTTCCAACTCAGTATCAACAGTGTACCCCCAGCAAAACCCAAGGGGAGGAGAAATCAGAGGTTGCTTATTTTTCAGCTGGCTGTCTATAAAGGTTTAGAGCTGTGGTTCCCAAAAGCCAGCCATAGGCCAGAGGTAGGGGAATCCTCCAGGAAACTTTTTTTTTTTTTTTTTTTTTTTTTAAATATAGGTTCCTTAGCCATATACAGGCTCCTGAATGGGACTTGGAGGGAAAGCCCAGAATTTCTTTTAGGCTTCGGAGGGGATTCAGTGTAAAGTTAAGATTGCATGCAAGTCTAGAGCATAAAGCTCTGCTGAGAAGGGTGTAGGCAGAATTTGGAACAGGATAAAGAAGGAAGTGTTACGAGACAATGCCTGAAAACAAACTGCAACCTTCTTACCAATTCTGCTGAGAATATGCCTTCTCAGATGTGATATGAAGCAAACCACATTCTGACTGGACTCTGTCCCCAAGGTTCTGTCTGTGAGTGATGCCCAAGAAGAATGGAGCAGAGATTAAGCTGTCCCAGGGTCAGAGGTATGTACACACTTGGAAAAAGGGCTCAAGCCGAGATGTTGATATAGATCATTCAAGTTACAGAAGATTCGTTGTTTCTCCTGCGGTTATATTCCAGAACATGCTTTGCTCAAAAGGATATCTCAATTTATTCAATAAACAGGTACTGTTTGGAGAAGTAATCTAGTTGCTTTACATAAATTCTAAGTAAGTACAAAAAAGAAAAATAACATAAAATTGCAGTTGAAAAAATTAAAACTATTGTCAAATTTGGGGCTTCTTCCTAAGTCAGATACAGAGTTGGTAGTCCAAAAATTGCAAAGACAAGAAAACTAACTATCCCTCAGTCAGAGTGGTACAAATACCAGAGGTGCTGCAATGTTATTAGTGGTACACAGAAAGAGGGAAAGAATGAAGTCTCTTTTCTTCTTTTAGGAAGGTGCTACCTTATCTACAAGTCTCTGCCAAATTATTAAATCAGCACCATTATTACACAGGTGTTAGCTGTGTGTCAGGTATTGTCTGGGTGCTTTATATATGTTAACTCATCTCATATACTGAAAATACCCCTATGAAACAGATAATATCTTTATCCCTACTTTGCAGAGGAGGAAACTGAGGATCAGAGAGGTTAAGTAACCTAACAAAGATGACACAGCCAATAAGTAGTTGAGTTCAGATTCGAACTCAGGTGGCCTGGCCCCAAAGCTTGCCCTCTTATCCATTATGCAATAATGGCTATAAAGGTAATAAATGTAATCTCCAAAGAGTAAAAGATATAACCAGGAAGCAAGGGTACAAGGAGGAGGTCAGTGTTACTATCTTCCCTTCAATCATAGATGACCACAAACCCAGTGGACTGATCATTTCATTAAGAGTTGGACCACTAAATTCATAATGGAGCCTGAAGCCATTGATGGTTTGATACAGGACTGGGATGACCAAGTGCATATATTCCTTGTTAATTTTACTGGACAAAAGGAAACTAAACAAACATTTGCCAAAGTAAATAATCTCTATCTATAAATAAAGGGAAGGCCAATGCTTTGGTCACTTTACAATCTCTGTCAACTATCCAAGCAGCAGCAACAGGGTTCAACTAGGGGAAAATCATTTGACAAAGAACTCTAAACAACACGTTCAATACCCCTCATGATTATGAGAGACATCATGAGCCTAAGGTTTCAAAAAATTCTACCATTTGCTGGATTATTTTAAATCCTAATATCTTTGTCTGTGATGGCCAGATATTAAAACAGCAGAGTATGGCTAATTATTTTTTTACAGTCTAATGTTTAATAAAATGGGTTTATTTCTCCTCAACTGAAAGTGGTACTTCACTCTCCAGAAAAGAGTATGTAGACTGTTAAACATAAAACATAAACTGAAGTCAGAGGAAGCTACTACACATGTGCAGACACACATATATATGCAATAAATATCTGTAATATGTTTGCCAAGCATGGTTTATTGGCAGGCTTATATCCCTATGTTCTTATCAGTTGTCTTTAGCTGCTAAAGAGGATGCATGAGAAACCTGAAAACGTCACAAATAACAGAAGAAAATTTAAGATGCTATAGAAATGATTTCAAATAAATGACACTGAACCAGATACCTGAGGATATAAGCATTCCAAACTACTGTTATAATTTCAGTGAGAGAAAGCACCGGAGGTCAAGAAGAAAAACAATGTAAAGAACATCAGTGAGCTATTACCATGTTGTACAAGACCAACTCTTCACCCTCTCAGCAGGGCAGAATCTAGGGCCTGTGCTGAAACTTGAGCTAAACGCCATCAGTGCAGTGAGTTAAACGTGTGTGCACTTAACTCGAAATAGAAATAGTCCCGGGCGCTGGGGCCGAGGCAATGGGCATAGCACTGCACATGTCCTGTGTTCCAGTTGGCTTCTGACAATTTAAGCCAGAAGATCCAAATGAGGGCACCAAAAATGAAAACCTTACTAAAACGAATAAGGACTTTTACGAAACACTCGAGAAGACTTTGCCAAGAAACAAGTAAAGATAGCAATGCTTTCAGAATTTAAAAAAAAAAAAAAAAAATTACCTTTTAAAAATAGAACTGTTTTCTACCTTTCACTAAGTCCCCAAACAAAAATAGATAAAATTATACGTACATAGCTATAAGATAGCCACAATAACTCCATTATCTATTCGGGTAGTTAGAAACAGAATTACTGAAAACAGATGTGAAGAAGCTTTCCTTTTTTTTACTATTTTCAAAAATTAGGCAACCATTTTTCTGACACTAGCTTAGGAAAAACTCAGTTGGAAGACAAGGAATGAATTAGGAGTCTTCTAGCAGTCATTCGCAATCAGTTTGATTCTAAAACATAACAGACAAAATGTGTGGGTGATAAAAGTTTAATAAGATTAATACTTATATTTGAATACTTTATATAAAATGGTAAAATATATATATATCTTAATCACCTTTAATTAATGTGCTCTACAAGTTTTTCTAAAGAAAAATTAAAAATTCCATCAAAACAATGTCCAGGGCTTATCATCTAAATGCCCTATTAAAAACTAAATTGATTCTAATGTAAAATAAGTCTCTTTGAAAGGCAACCACAGCAGTATTTTAATTACCCTTCGTTTACTCTTACATTATGGATCACAGAAAGACTCAACAGCAATGAAGTAAGCCACCTTAAAAACTGTATAGACTGTACAGTTTAAGATTCATGTGTGTGTTCATGGGTGTATGCACAGCTCAAAAATACACTTCCACCGAATATATGTGGGTACAACAGTGAGAGGACAGTTTCTTCCCATGTAAGTATGTGTGTTCATTCTAGTAAAATTATTATTTTTTTTAGGATTATTGACCTACAAACTGCAAGTTTCTTTAAAAATAAAACTAAAAATTCTGCAGAATTAAAAATGATAAACTCAAGAAGAATACAAATTCCTATAGTAAAAGTTTATGGCTTGGAGTCATAATTAAAGCTATTTTTCTGGCTCTGGAAAGAACATTTTACACTTAAAAGCAAGTCTTCTTTTGGGGTCCAGATTTTTACACCATAAAATAAGAGGAAGTAATCCCTATTAACCAAGGTCAGGGCATGACTTAGGACTTCTCTCCTGGTTTATCTATTTATAAACAAAATATTAAAACAACCAAAAATCTGGATGAGGCAAGTTGTGTAGGCAGAGAGGGAAGGAAAGAGTGAGAGAAAGAGAGACGGAGGGAAAGGAGGGAGGGAGGGATGGGGGGGGGCAACTGCCAGATGTGAAGTGCTGGTTCTCTTTCTTTCCTAAGACTTCAAAACTATGTAGAATTTAGAAATGAGTAATTATTATAGCTACTGCTCAACTCAAAAACAGATTGGCCTGGGGGATCATTTTCTAGATAACTTCTCATTTAGAAAATAATTCACTAAGATCACTTCCAATGGTAGAATATGATTTTTGAAGACTTACGGTACTTGTTATAGCTTATAAATTACTATAAAGACACAAAAGGACAAATATTTTATGATCTCACTAATACAAAATAATTAGAATAAGCAATCTCAGAGTCAGATCTATGGTGCGGGGTGGGGAATAGAGAGTTAAGGCTTAAAATGTACAGAGTTCCTATTTGGAATGATGGAAATGTTTTGGTAATGGATGGTTATGACAGTAGCACAACTTTGTCAACATAATTAACAGCACTGAAATATATATATCTGAATGTGAATGGTTAAGGATGGAAATGTTGGGTTGTACATATGGTACTAGAATAAAAATTTTTAAAAATCCATGGAACTGCACAAATACAAACAGTAAACCCTATGTTAAACCATGGACTATAGTTAGTAGCAGAAGTATAAAAATGTGCTTTCATCAGTTGTAACAAATGTACCACACCAATGCAAGCTGTTAACAATAGGGTGGTATATGGGACTCCCATATTTTATGCATGATTGTCTTGTAAACCCAAAACTTCTCTAATTAAAATAAAATAAAATAAAATAAAGTTAATACTCCAGATACACACACACAGACTGCTTTGTCTTAGAGTCCATCCAAAGGGTTTCCATTATAGAAACTCCAAAGAGACTCAGTCATAAGGAGGGTCTAAAAATATGATTCTCAAGGGAAAGTCTCCATGGAGATGTTAAAAAAACAAAATGGCAACATTTGGATCATATGGCATTTTGCTCTAAGCACTGAAGATAAAAAAAGTAGTATTCCAACATAATTTCTCTTCCAAATTTATCCCTGCATATCAGAATTTGAGTACATTGATTTAAAAACTGTTGCTTTTCCATTGAGATAATGAGCATTCTTTGGTGCCACAAAGGTTTTATTTTAGAGGTAGAAAACAGATAAGCCACTGTTAAGTGTTATATGAATACATAATGCTGTACAAGTAGAGTTCCTTCCTCAAGTGTCACTTTGTGGGAATTTTATACACTATCGACTATAATCGGCCTACACCTGTATAATTTTATATTTGAAATTAAATTCAATAAGTTAAAACATGGAACAGATTTAAAAATAATGAAGTATTCACATATATGTCTGGTTCAAATATAAAGTGATATAACCTTTCTAAAATGCATCAAAGAGCTGTCTCAAATTTCTCAAAAAGTATATACACTTTGAGTCATTTATTGCAATTAAAAGACTTAAGAAAAATATTCAAAATGCAGTAAGGATTTTAACACAGTTATCTATATAGATAGTTATCTATAATAAGTAAATGTGGACTCATCTTAGAGGTTCAACAGTGGGGGAATTGTTTGGTGAATACTTATGTCCATAAAATAGATTATATAGCCATTAAATTTATGTCTGTAGTGAGTTTTTAATGACTAGAAAAATTCTTCTGATCTAAAATAGGTTAAAAAAAAAAGGTGAGAGAGACTATAGGAACTCATTTCAACCAGTAAATTTACACAGATAATTTTATATATACACATTTAGGAAAAAGAGTGAAAGAAAAATATGTCACTTATTCTTGAATGGTAAGATAAGGGGGAGTGGTTATTTTTCCTCTGTAAGTTTCTATACTAAGTTTTTCTAACAGTAAGCCTGGCCTATATCAAAATTGTATCATTAGAAAAAAATGTTTTTAAACAAAGAAAACATATTATATAAAACACTTACATTAAGGGCTACTACCTCTTTCATGGTAGAGGTTACAAATAATTAGTGCAGGTTCCCAAATTGTGTTACTGAGAACACTAAGTCTGCAAAATACTAAGAGTTTTAGTTCTTCTCATATATATTGTGATAACATACATAAAGGTTCCAGTGTTCCCATTCTAAAATTTAGAATCACTTATTGATATTTCCTTGACTAATGTTCCATGAAATCCAGTTAAGAAAGAACTGATCTAGTTAAAAGAGTCACTCATTTGGTCTAGTCTTAAGTTTTATTTACTTAACAATATTGTAAAAGTTAGTGCATATCACAAATTTATTTTCTAAATTTGTTCATAAATGATGAATAGTTGTTATTTGCTTTCAAATATGTTGCTTCTCATTACAAAAAAATACATTCTCATTTAGGAAAATTTATAAAATATATAAAGTAGTGATAGGAAAAAAAAAAACCCATAATTTCAAAATGAAGAAAAACCAATATTAATATTTAGATTTCCCTTCTGTCACTTAGCTATGTTTTCTTTTATGTAAATGAAATAGTATAACACATGAAATGCAATTGTTTGAAAATATTTTTTTTCAGAATTTTAAGACAACATGTAAACTTTAGACAATACTTGGAGGAAAATCCCAATGCATAGTAATAAAGTAAATAAAAACCTTCCCAAATTCCACCACCCAGAGCCTCTGTAAATTTCTTTACAAACCACTGTTCTATTCATTTTGCTACTGACATAGCTGAGATCATACTAAATATGTGGACTTTTAAGCGCTGTTAACAGAGGAACAAATTATCAATTCTATTACTTGGCATTCCCCAATGAAAATGTCAATTGGGTTACTGTAGTTCTAGGTTCCCTTCAATTCTTTACCTCACCTGAAGGACATCCCCTTTAACCTGAACCTGTTGTCCTTTATCTCAGTCTGTTCACTTGTTTTCTAACCGATTTATGGTCTTCCCTACATCCTATTGAAAACAAGTCTTTTCTTCCTAAATTTTCTTCTGTTCTTATAATGCAGCAATCAGAAATATGAGCTTTGCTCAGTGTTCAGGATGATTTTCCCTCTTACTCTACAAGAGCTGTTCCATAAATTCATTCTTTCTTCTTCAAACAAGTGCAAGTTTACTCAGATCCGAGAGACGAATTGTGTGGCTGCCCCTGGACCCTTCTCTGCCCAACCAGGTGCTGATTAAACTCCATTTTCATTCCGACAGGTGAAGAGCTCCTGATTTGCCCACACCCCAACCTAACCCCAATGTTTACAGCCTTACTCAACTGCAACTCTCAACTAAAACGGAATCTTCTCACAATATCAAAGGGAAATAAATTATAACCTTAAGCATTCACTACCACCAGGGTTCTTTTCCATCATCCCTCTGACTTGTAGCACTTAAGGGAACCACACCTTCTAGGATACAACATGCCACCTACTTCCTATGTATTTGTCTTCTGGGAATCGGGGAGTATTTGTAGGAAAAGCAGTACCAGTAGGTTTTAGAGAGCAAGGTACAGGAAAGAAGAATCTGGCTTCAGAGGCAGTTTAGCATCGTGATTAGGACCATAAGACTCCAGAACCAGAATGCCTGGATTCAAAGTCTGGCTCCACTACTTAACTTGCTCCAAATCACACAGCTAACATTTATCATTTCTATGCCTCCACTTCCTCATCTGGAAATCAGGAATAATAACAGTGCCTATTCTATGGAATCATTGAAATAATGAAATTAGTTAATATACTTAATACAATATCTGGAATAAGTAATCTAAGTAATCACTATTAGGTATAATTATTCTGTTGTTGTTATGATACAAAAAGGCATGCAAAAAAAAAAAAAAAAAAAAAAAGGACATCTGCCATTCTTTAGCTTTCACCAGGCACAGTCACTACCGGCATAACACAAATGACCCTCTACTTACAGTTTCAAATCAGTGCTTTGTGTCATTTAGTTGTTGGAACTTCCTTCTGGATTGTGATACAGGTTGATAAGTGGTTTTGGTTTACAGTGTTATCTATTCCATCCTTACAAGTATTTTAAGGAGAAGTCAGGAGGGGTGATGGTAAGGACAAAATCCATCCAGATACCATTCTATACCAAAGGGTAGTGATCACTGATCAAAGTATGTTCAAATACTTTGTATTAGACAGAAAAAGTGCAACAAAAGTTTACATGACTGAGAACACCTTGCAAGTCCAATTCTGTTTTGTTTATACCAATGGCAAATGCGAAATTCTAAAAAAATCTCCTGAATAATCAGGAGTATTAAATGCAGACCAAAAAAAAAAAAAATTACATTACTCGACAACAACTTGAGGGCCCATCTACTCCATCTGTCTGTCCTGAAATGACTATACCATCTATCCTGGAAAACTATTTTAGAGAACCAAGAAGAATAAGTATATATTTTTAATAACTAAGAACCAAGGAGCTCTTGATTTTCTGAACTCCAAACCCCCTTCTGTTGTTATTTAAGTACAGTTTTTCAGAGACAGAAAGAGTTGGCCACCAGGTTCCATATTATCTTGATGTTCTTTAAACCTTATCAGTCATCCTTTACCCTTTTAAAAGTATAGTTAACAGATGTACTGCTTAGCTGACAAAGTTTGCATAAATAATTAGCTTTATAGAAACACAAACTGCCTATTCTTTTGAAATGTCATATTTATTTTAAACAAGAGAATAAAAATTTAGCCTTGCCAGATTATGTAAAGATTTCTCCAACACTGTGCTTCTAGCCTATCCATTTGATTCCCTTTACTGAAGGTACTTAGACTATACAAAAGTAATGGAACTGGGAGATGTGCCATTCCAAATTTTTTTAAAGTATGGAGAACTTACAAGGGATGAGTTTCCAAAGTGGATACTTTCCAATGATCATCTCAGTTCAGGAAAACAATATAGCACAGAGGTTCAAAACATACTCTTTGGAGACTGAGAGCCCCAGTTTAAATCTCAGCTCTGACCCCTGAACTTCTCCAAAGCCTCATGACTGGCATATTCTCTAAGGCTCAGTTTCTCATCTACTGAATATAAGAAACAATAGTTACCACCACAAAAAGTTGGTATCATGATTAAAGAAGAAAATGCAGTGACATGTTTAGCACAGATCATGGCAAAAAGTGAGCACTCAGATGTTACTGGTGGTAGTGGGTGGTAGTGGTAAAAAAGTGGTGATGATGGTGGCAATGATGATAATTTTTTTTAAATTATATTTATACATACATATCTATATCTATCCACACAAATACATACACATGCACACACATACATATCAATGAAAACCAAAGAGCAAGAATAGATCCTATTAGCCTTCTTTAAACCAACCACATAAAACAATCTAACTCAGAGCCAGACCACAAGGACGGTCTGGCCACATAGCCAGATTCTGTTCTAAGTCCCAAGTCCAGGCAGTGCTATGCCAGCTGTCACGCCAAAGACAGTTAGTTATCTGCCTCATATTAGAAGTTGCTCTTTCTACCTCTGGTGGATGATAACTGCTGATTTGGATGGGATTCATTTTGCATCCTGTCTCAAACAGCTTAGCAAAAGTAATTTTACATTGTTTTGGAAGAGTATAAGTAACACTACAGTGTACTTGTGTCCAGCAAAGAGAGGATCGTGCAACAAAAGAAAAGCACCCAAAGGAAAACAAATGTGCAGAGGAGGTAAATTCACTTCAGGATGGATGTTTACCAAAAAGAAATTACATCCTCAATTCTCTCAGTTGGGGACCAATGGCAAGTTGCATGCCCCCTGTTTAGCAGCTGAAAGCCAGCCAGATCCTGTGACTTGGCTCCTTCACAAGCTTTAAATACACAAACTCAAAGAACAGCACCCAAATAAGCAAATAATGTCCATACTTCTCTTGGCTAAGAATTGATAGAAGACAGAGAAATTTTTCAATAACTACAAGCTTGAAGAGATAGATTATGCAAGATAAATGGGGTCAGTTTTTGCTAAAGTAGAAAACATTTGACCAAGTTTTCAAAATTTCCAAAGGGCACTACTCAAAACACACACACACACACAGACTCTTTCCTTAAAAGTATCTAGCATAGGTTGTAGGAAAGTTTTAACAGGCACACACTGCTTTTCTCCTTTTGATTTCTTCTGCCCCTACTCAGTAGGTTTCCCACTATGAAGAGAGATGAAAAGCATGACTCTGACTTATAAAGAAGGTATAAGACAAGATATGTCTGCTAGAGAGGAAAAATGTTGCCTGTGGGAATATACACACCCATTCCTATATAGTAATGTACAAGAGAGGGACAGTTCCTAATTAAAGAATTAAGACTAACATTGAAATGCACACAGAGAACCAAGTATCTTCCAGAAACTTGAGGAAGCACACTTTTGCCCTTTTCCTACTCACAGTGTTATCCTATAGTGAATCTGTCACTATTGCTTCATGATGCTACAAAGTCAGGCTGCATGATAAGCACCTAGGAAGAACTCTCTAAAACTACAGGTCACCAGACCCCAATTCAGCTAATAGCATCCACAGAAAGAATCTATGTATCCATCTATCTTCCTATCTAATTTTAAGTCCTCCAGGTGATTCTAATGCTCTCTCCTTGGTTTGAGAACCACTTCTCTAGATCACCCAGTACCATTAAGATTGTTTTATTTACATTCTTTACGTGGACTGTTACCAACATCATTATTAGTTAATATTAATATGTGCTCTAGTACTTAGCCAAACATTTCACGCATATTAACCCACTTAGTAATCATTATAACTTCTGAGGTAGGATTATCATCATTTTACAGACGGAGAAAGTAAGGATTAGAGATGTTAAGTAACTGTCAAGTTCACAAAGCCATTAAGTAAAGGTGTCTGGATATGAACTCCAGAGCTTGCATTCATACACAGCATGCTATATTGCCTGGTTGTCTAAGATCTTAAAAAGTAAAGGAGGAGTGGGGTATAGGATACTGGATTTGAAATAAGGAATAGGAATTAAACTTTGTAGGTTTGTTATCCTGATCTCTGTCACTCTAATTGCAGTATTTTCCATTGTCCCTAAGCACTGAAGCAGCAAGTCTCCTTCATCTGCTTACTCACTGTTGATGAACTCTGAAGGTAGACTCAAACATCTGATCTAAAAAAATGTCCTTCGTTACACCCTACTACCACTAGGGTTTTCATGATATGCAGATGCCTTCTGAACCACAAGTTGAAAAACAAACACCAGCACACTAAAATTATATGGTCTTGGTTTTGTAATGATTTCCAAGTATGTTGCTTCATGCCTAAATAAGTCATCTAAACTCATGGTGGGTACTCAATAAAGCCTTTTGAAATATACAACTATGATCTCACACTTGGAGAAACTGGATTATTGTCAGAAGGGCACATGCGCCGCCCGGCAGATCAGCAGTAGACACACGCGCTGAAGCGGGCCTTCCTTCCAGGCACTTGGCTTGACCACCGTGTGTCATTTTTCATCCCATGACTGTATGACATGGTTCAAATCCTTAACTTAACTAACGGACATGCTTAACTACCAAGTAGGATTTTATAATCCAATTTGTTTCTCATCATTTAGGCAGCTATTTTAACCAAACTGTGCTAATTTGTTTTAAGGCATCCATAAAATCTAACATTTATGGAAACATAATAGCACTTTACCCATGAACAAAACAGTTTGGATCACTCCCATTAAAAACCTATGACATGAAATTAAGGTATAAGACACAAAATTTAAGGTTTAAACTACATACTAATTCTTCTTAATCTTGTATTTAAAATTGATAGCAACAATGGACAAGGGTTACTTTGTATACACTAGCTCTCTTCAAATTAGTGCTATTTCCTTTAGAGAAAAAAGGAATATTAATATAAAGTGGGTCTTTATTCTTCAAATATCCTCAAAATCATAGTTTTGCAGTACTTCTGGCTCCAAGATAGCCAAAGTCCAGTAATGCCCTTGGTAATTTGAGATTTGCAGTACATTTTTGACACAAACCTCCTTTATTTTGCCTCTAAGTACTGTCAAAACATGAATGTTATCACACTGAATTACTTTATATTTGGAATCTTGGCACTCAAATATTAACAGAATCCTTTTTTTGTGTATCAAGCCACAGAAACAAATCCTGTTCTAAAAAATGGAGAAATGAAATCAAATAAAATAGAACAGAATTTGCAGAGAATAGTCCTGTTACCCAAAACTAGTAATAAACAATTAACATGAAGCAAGTGACTGGAGGAAGCTTCAGAGTATTTTGTGGCCCTTGCCCCATAACAGTTGTATAGAACAGAACTAGGAAAGTCGTAGGAAAAAGTTGTCAGATAAGATGCATTTACTTAATTTTTCTTTTTATCACCCCAGCAGAGAAGTTTCCACATAGCCAGATATTAAATCTAAAATCCAACTGTGACATTCCCTAAATAATAAAAAGAAGATGTTATATATACATGTAAACTGTTCTTTGTGAGTCTGTTTTTAAGTAGAGAGGGGACTGGAAATGGGAAAGGAAGATACTACATTATACGTCTGCATCTACTTCTATCGCTACTTGGATACATTTTATTAGTAAAATATTAGAGCTCTAGGGGCAGACCCTGGGGTTAGGGGACCCATCTCTCTATCCTTTCAGAACTCCAAGGTTTCAGCCCATTTTCCTGCAGCCTGCCTATGGCAATCAATCACAGAACACTTATTAAATCATCATGACACAACCTTCTCTCAAACGCTGCCTAATGGAGACTTCATTTATACATACACACTCCTCTCCGATCATATGCTGAGTTTAAATTAACCATGTCATTATCAACAAGAAAAATAACATGCCATCATTTTTCCAGTGTTACAACCTGGACCATGCACATATTGGTCCCACTATAAAAGTAAACATAAAATCAAATAAAGTAGTCAACTTTTAAAAAGAAATTGTCCAAAGAGATTGCATACATACTCCCATGAAATATATGTGTATTTAAATTACCCATTCTCTTTCCTTTTTTGTCCATAAAAAATACTGGTCTCAAATTTATCACCCATTTAAAGTACATACCTTTATGTGTTTAAAAAAAAAAAAAAAAATGTTAAGTGCCACATTAACAACTTCTAAAAATGACAAAACCCATGAACAGATTTCTGGGGGAGCATATATGCCAAGTTTTACCTCTGGGGAATTTTTAAAAATTCATTTTTATAAAACAATTTTCCAAAAAGATGTTGACATGTCCTTAATTCTATTTGTCTTAGCCGGCACCACTCTGATTTAGAAAGCTTAGAAGACAACAGAAGCTAAAATTCTCATTGTACAATACAACAAACTATAAATCCAGCATTTTTAGTAAACTTTGGACTCATTTCAATTCATCTAAAATTAAAGACTTTGTACTTGGACCTGATAATCTAGCCCTAAGTATCCAACTGTGAAAATTTCAAATCTAGTCCTAAGTATCCAACTGTGAAAATTTCAAAAACGTGGCCACTGTGGAAGTCTTGGAAAAATCATCACACAACTTATTGTATTTCTGTTTTCTAAGCTTCTTAAGGAATGCGAACTCTCTTTGTCCAATATGGGCAAACTTTGCAAAGCCAATTCACAAATGAGGAAATGCAACTGGTAAACAAAGAAATAGAAGAGAGTTCCCTCTCATTAATAATAAAATAAAAGAACTGAAAACGGTGATGAAGTGTCATTTCTTTTAACAATTATATTTTAAAAGATACAACTTAGTTCTGGCAAGATGTGGTAAAGCTGGCACTCTCACACATTGCTGGTACCACAATGGCAAATACAAGTCCTTTGGAAAGTTCTTTGGCTCTATAACTCTGTTGGAAAAAAATGTTCATATTCTTTTATACAGTAATTCTACTCTCAATCCATTCTAAGAAAATAATACAAAATACAGATTATATTCATAATTATAGTCCAAAAATATTTTCTTGTTAAAATAGCTTTAGCTTTTTTTCCTGATTTTAATTTTGAAACAATGCTAATTACACAAAATTTAAAAATTACAAAAAGTATAATGGAAGAACACTTTTAAAATCATCCATTCCTTTACATATTTACTGTCTACCAAATTATGCATGATTAAATAATAGGTGTGATAATCTTTGCCATCTTAAACCATAATTCCGCTATCAAAAAGCAACCATTATTAATGTATTGGTAACGTCTGTTCCAGTATTTTTTCTGTGTTCAAATATATTTATTACATATTTTAATGGGCTGATACTCATGACTAGGAATGCTACTGATTCTTATTGTTGCACCTGGATCTTTTGTCAGGAAGCTTGCTAACAAAGGCAACAATACTCCTGAATGCAGGAAAACCTTAAGGGCTCAACTTTAAAATTTGGATATAGTTAAAAAAAAAAAAAAAAGTTGTAAGTTTGTGACATGCAAAACATCTTCTAATTTGTGTAAAAGGAATAAATATTTTAATAAATATATACATTACAAGACTCAGATTTAAATGTGCAGAGAAAATGATATCTGGAAAGAGACACAGATTTTAAAGTACTACTATAAATCATTAAGCTAACAATTTTAAAACTTGTTTCCAAAAACATACATTAATAACCCAAAAGTTACCCATTATGAGATAAGAGCCCAACTGGATACAATCTAAATATCCACCTTAGCATTCTGCCATCTCACGGCTTCTTACCAGGTCTTGCATTTGTGAGAAATCCTCATCCCCCTGAGAGGATGGATTGTCAGGACTTGTCAGGCCTCTCAACACAGAAACTAGAAGCAACTGCCAAAGCAGGTAGGGACACTAAACCCACGTGTGGGAAGAAACAGAAGGCACAAAGGCTCAGGACTATTGCACCAGGTCACAAAATGGTGCTCTTCTGAATAATTCCCTATGTGCCCCATGAATAAAGGAATAGGTTTATCTGCCTAACAGAAGGAGCCATGGAGTCTGGAACGATAATTCTACTTTTCGGAATCTGAAGACCTCTAGTATCTTATCAACCCAATCCAGGTCAGCTGAAAGAGTTGCCACACCCACACAGATATGAATAGCCGTTACCCAGTAAACGTTCGCTAGTGCAGATGCTACACTGTACGCTTTCCTTTAAACCTCCTAACCAGTACACAAGGTAGAGTCCATCATCTGCCCCTACTTTACAGAAAAGTAAAATAAAATCAGAGATTGTCCAAGGCCACCTAGTTATTAAGATGCAGCACTGGATATACAAGACCAGGGCTGTCCAACTCCAAAGCCTTTGCTCTCTTTACTCCTTTGCTATTCTGTCTCCTATCATTTGAAGGCTGAAAAACAAACAAACAAAAACAAATCAAAAAACAACAGAACAAAAAACAAAAACAAAACAAAACAAAAAAACAGAAGTAAATGGAACAAATGGCCAGCAATGGAGCACCAAGTTGTGGTGGCATCAGGATTGGAACAGGTTGGCATCAACTGGAGATATCAGGTCATCAGGTAACTGAAGATAACTCAGGAGCAGTCCGAAAGATTCCCCCCTGCCCTCAGGTGTCTAAACTCATAATTCTATATTATGACTTTTCTGTAAAGTTATTCTCACCAAGCCTTTTAGTAACTTAGAGTTTCCATATTAGAAATAGAGTTCCTTCTCAATATTCGCAGCAGACTAAGAAAATATACATTTTCCTCATACACACACACACACACACACACACACACACACACAGGGAATATGAATGAATGAGGTATATAAAGATTGGTATTTCTTGTATGTCTCCTTAAAATACCAAATCTTTCTACAGTAGGATCCTTAAAATGAAGCTGTATTATAGCAGTGCTGTATCAAACAATACTCTCATAACTACATAAAAATTTAGTGTCCTTTAGAGTTGAAATTTCAAATTAGAAGAAATAGATGAAACACTTAATAGAATCAGGAATCTACTGTCACAAAGAAGATTTTAGTTTTGCTACATTTCTTGACATGTTTACTACATCAAATATCTTGTTTCTGTTTATAGTAAAGTCTTTGTGAAGTCAAGGCTTGAAAATATTCAAATGAAAATTAACCCGAAATGCTCAACTGATTTCAGCCTTGTGACAGTTTACAACTACTCACCCTCTTCCCAGACAAATGCCCCAGGCACTCTTTTTAAAATATATTATCTTAAACCCTTCATTTATGAATTCCTGCAGAATTACTTAACATATTCAAATTAAAGGTTTTCTTTTCAAAATACACATTCCTTGTCCACAACACTATCAGCACAGAAGGCCATTTATTAAAGCTATAATATCCCACCCACTTGGTGAAAATACAATAACATAGACCATAACTCCCCAGCCCATCAAACATGTGGATTAAAGGTTGGGTGGCTCACCTGACCATGAATACAGAAATGTCTAAGATATCTGGAAGCTAAACACAAAGCATGAGTTCAGCCAAACAGAGCCCCTCCCAAGAGGCATATAACCTCTGAGGAGCACAGGTGACAGATGTGGCTACAGACCTAAATAAAAGAAAGATCTGGCCAACCTAGCTGAGAAGGAATTTAGGTGTCAAATATATTCTGCAATCTCTGAGAGCAAAGCATTTTGATGAATCCAGGCAGTTAAGTTATGGAATTGAATGAAAACCTCCTAAACATCTACCTTGGACTACCTCCCACAAATGCTACCTACACTTTGCCAGCGTACAAGCTAACCTCGTACCAGAATTGAGTACGAGGCACCAGAATTGAGATTTTGCTGTTATTATGTCTTTGAGGAATGGCAGAAATCAAAACAAAGCCTTGAGTCAGCACAAAATACATTTTGACCCTCTCTCCAAGAGTGAAGCCAGGTCTCAAGACAGCCTAATGTGTCTGCAGATGACCAAGGAGAGGGATCGTGGAGAAAGGAAACATGTTTGTGAGCAAAAATAAGATTATAACTCTTGTTTGTTATTAACTCTGGCCAAGCCTAAACAAACATTTTTTTTCCCTTCCAGTTATTATTGAGTCATATGGCCACCGGCAGGAACTGTTATCACTTCATTTTCTGCAGAATGTTTCAGAAACTTGAAACCGCCCACACTTTCCCCCATGTGAATACTCTGGATTTTTAAACAACCATGAAGTGTTTGCTTGCAAAACTGAATACATTTGATGGCCTGGTGGTACAGCTGATCCACCACAAACTGTTTAGTAGGAGGAATGGGGTAGGAAAAAAAAAAAAAAACTAAAAAATCTCTGAAATGTTACTAGACCAGTAATTAAAAGGTAATAATGGGACAGATACATAGAACAGCAATTTAAATCAATTACATTAGCCATTTAAACTGATTAAATTAGCATTAGCATTAAGGCTCCCTCTTTCTATTGTGCTTTTGCCTCTCTACTTTGCTGTTTAATAACTCAAAATGGAGAGCATTTGCAAGAGCACAGCTGAAAGTAAACAAGTAACACTTCAAAAATCTGTTGTAATCTTTTCCATTACTGGCCACCATGAAGTACCTTCTCAATCTGTACAGGAGGGTGAGACAAAAGATGTTTAGTAGTTAACTGCCAAGCATTTTAGCCATATTCTATTAACATAACAGGAAAAAGCCATTTAGAATCTCAAAATCTAGTGTGTGTTACTAGCTTGGTTGTAAAAGGAAACCTTGATTTTTTTTCTGAGTCTGTTTCACAACTAAAATACCCACTTTAGGGAAGTGTTTTTAAAACAGTATCTCTCCTGAAAAGTTACAATTGCTTAATATCATCTTTGACCCTGAGATAACTTTAAGGAAGTCTCTAACACCAACAGACCCAAAATGACATGCTACAAAGTCAACGGAGTAGAATCAGGCTTCCTTGAAGTTATAAGTTGTAGCCACTCCAGAATCTTCTGATTTTGCTACTTTAGCATCTTCTATTTGCTCTGTAAACAATGTGGGTGAAGTTCTGCCTTTTGCCACTGAACTGGCTAAAGAAACAGCTTTGTCCAGAGTGGATTTGCTCTCACACTAGTCTACATCTTCCCACACTTTGGGATAGTTCTTAAATTCTCACAGAGGTGGTCATTTCTGCTTAGCAGATAAAGTGTTGGATTTTGCCTAAAAGGAGCTCACAATGTAAAATACCAGGTTTCATAACTCCAGCCAAGTTAAGTATGTGTGCTTTACAACAGACACCAGCCAGAAATGCAAATTATTTCTACAAAGCTCTAATCCTGTTATCAATCCCTTGAGACACACCGCCTTACCCCTTCCTCCCTCCCCTGGCTCAGGTTCTACATTTTTATCGCATGTTTTAAAAATAAACACACTAGTAAAGCTACCCTAGATTCTGGTTTAGGAGTCCCGAGAGATGATACTGAGGTGTTGACTCCAGCGGTTTTCTAATTAAAAAGTCAGGTGGTCTGTTTCTGGTAGAAAAGCTTCAACTCGCAGAGTACATGCAATGGATGCGTTGTGCATCGCTTCTTGGCCCAAGGTCATGCAGCATCTGCCTCAACAAACCCTCTCCTGAAGTGGGGTCTAGCAAGCAGTGGGGACTCAGGATCTCAAAGAAGAAACGACTTGGATATCTGAAGAACCCTTCCCAAGAACAACTTTTGAAAGAAAATTTATTTTGTAGAAGAAGCTATTTGAAAAATATTCACAAATAGATGAATGAGGAAAAATCAAATATCACCGAACTGTTTTAGCCACTGATTAGTCACAAATCACAGTTCTCTTCTGATTTTTTTTTTAAAGAAGGGTTTAATATACCTCCTTTATGAACTCCTTAAAAGCAAATGGCATCAACCATTTTTATGGTGTTCATGCCCCCTGCTTTCATCATTTGGTTCTTGCTTTAATTTCAGTTGTAGCAGCTTTTAAACTTTTTCAAATCTTGAATCACTTTATCATCATAGCTCATGATGTTAAAAATACCTATTATATAAAGCTTCAGTGGCTGAGAGATTCCAAATGGAGTCGAGAGATCACTCTGGAGGGTATTCCTATGCGCTATACAGGTATCACCTTTTAGTCTTTAGTGTGCTGGAATAGCTAGAAGTAAATACCTGAAACTACCAAACTCCAACCCAGCAGCCTGGACTCTTGAAGATGATTGTATAACAATGTAGATTACAAGGATTGACAGTGTGATTGTGAAAACCTTGTGGATCGTACTCCCTTTATCCAGTTTACGGATGGATGAGTAGATAAATGGGGACAAAAACTAAATGAAAAATAGAGTGGGATGGAGGGGATGATTTGGGTGTTCTTTTTTATTTTTATTTTTTATTCTTAATTCTGATTCTTTCTGGTATAAGGAAAATGTTCAAAAATAGACTGGGGTGATGAATGCACAAATATATGATGGTACTGTGAACAGCTGATTGTACACCATGGATGACTGTATGGTATGTGAATATATCTCAATAAAACTGAATTTAAAAAAAATACCCATTATAATGAAAACTCACACATCTCAGCAGGGGAAAAAATGGATTTTTAAGCAGTTTCTTTCAAGCCTTTAGATCAGAAAACCCTTAGCCCAAGAAGACAGCAATTATATCCTGACTCCTAAATAATTATTTGCAACTCATTTCAGGCAATGACACAAGACCACAATCAGAATCCAGAAGAGAGGCTCAGTACATAAGTGTTAGAAGCCACTCTCTACATTCTTCATCTAATTATCTTCCGTGGTATTTTACTCTAAGTCAAACTGGACATACAAAGGCTTCACTAGATCCTTGGTCTAGATCAGAATTAAAAAAAAATAATAATAAGTGAATGGAAAAAAAAATAGATCATTATAACAATGGACAGATTCTGAGGTCATGTATGTAAAGGTAATTTCTACAAATTTTATAGGGTAAATGTGAACCATTTTAAAAACTATGTGTTTTGGGATTTCATCTGTAAAATCCATTAAGATAATCTTGCCAGATACTTAATTATCATTAAGTAATTTGAAAATAAAATCAATGAAATTTACATCACCATAAGAATGTTTACCACTCTGATAAATTTCCAAGGATATGAGCAGTCAGGCAAGTAAACCTAACTAGTCAGAACTCAGCATTTCTCTGATCCCATTCTGTTAGTACATAGAAAGGTGCTTGCTTTCACAGTTAGCAGAATCCAGTAGTACTGTAATGCTAAGCAGTCCTTGATAGAGCACTCTATAGACAATGTAAATCTAAGAAGTGAATTCTTCATAGTCAGTCATTAATAAATCAGGTTATACACACTAAAAGTTGACCAAAATTTTTTTAAAAAACGTGGAAAGTGAAAGACATTTTAATTAAGTTATACAAAGGCACAAAAGCACATGATTTTGAAGGATATAACATATATGATTTTCTCCCAAGGCCTCCTAAGCATAGAACTGCCTTCAATTATTTGCCACCAATCATCTACCCTCAATTAAACAGGCACTATCTGTTAAGAGTTCTGAAGTGGAGAAATTCTGTGTCAATTTTTGGAGTTCAAAATTCTACAGTAACTTTAGGGAATCAACTGAGATAAATGGAGAATAACCCCTAAGAGTCCAGAGAATAGCCCATTCTCCCCAGGAACCTTCAAGCGTGTCTGGGATGCCCATGGTCACTGAAGAAAATTCAGATGCTCCTTCCAATGCCAGATCCAATGTGCATTAGACTTAGAAGATCTGGGGACAGTGGGAGGTTGCTGTTCTCTTTTGTTAGGAGGTAAAAATGAACTGGTTGAACAGCAGAATGTCTTATTTAAGCCTACACAAACATTTTGAAAATACTACTGCAGTATCCTGACTTATCACCCAAACCTCCTGGAATTCTAGCATTGTAATGGTCTCTTAAACACACCAAGGTCATTACATAATTTAATTATATAAAATTCCAGTAAGTTTAATTCTCACCACATCACAAGTATCAGAAATTAAGATCTAAATTTGGGATGCTGTTGTCTCCTTTATAGTAGTGATTTGTGGGCCTTAAGTAGCCCAAGGAAGTCAATTTAAAAAACTCAGTCTTTTTCTTTGCTAATAAAATGAAATAATGTCTTATACTTTAAGTATTAAATCTTTTTTGCTCCCTCAGGAAAATCCAGCTAACCAGAACCAAAACTTTTATCCTAGTCAATAGGAACTGTATATTTGCTTTCTCTAGTTTGTGGGTGACAAAAGTTTGGGCCAATAATTCATTCTGATTTGATGGAACAGATGGTGAAATGTAGAAAAAAATAAAGTTTGAATGTGTGTACCAGCTAGTTTTGAAACAAAGATACAAAATGAACTTAAATTGTGGTTGTTCTTTGTATTTCAGCTATATTCATTTCTCACTGGGCTTCTATCTCCGGTAGCAGACAAATGCACTAATTTTCTCAATATGGAAAATGCCAGCATTAAAGCCAAATAAAGTAGGGTTTAAGATGATTACACTAGATTTCATCAAAGCAACTTGGCACTCATCAAAATTCACTCTCAGTGGATGATGAGATTTCATCAGGCTCTTCAGAAGCAGGGAAATAAACAAAAGTAGAGAGACAATGAAAACAATGTGACAACTGTCAAACAAAATGCCAAACACATTGAACATTTCCCTAAATGCAGTACTGATACTAATTCTCTCTCACACACAACCACATATTTTGAATTTTCAATCATCTTTGTACATTCATTGCACAATACTGATGAGCATGGAATCATCTGGAACAAAATATTAAAAGTTACAGAAAAAATCATCAATTTGAGGGCTGTATGATTAAAAAAAGTTTTAAAATACGAGTGCTTAGGAGGTCACCACCCTTGTTTGAACTCTTTTAAGCAAATTCTTAATAAATGTAACCTATTATAAAAGGAATGGTTCACATTAGGCTACTACTGATGTTACAGTCTTGCAACTAGATAAGCTCACATGTCATCCACCTGGTGGAATGGTTTCACATAGGGGTTATTGGGATCTACAAGGTCTTATGTTTCTGATAAAGTAGAAGCAAACTAGCAACGGCAATACAGAGTGCTCTGCTTCAAACAGAACTACAGAAGCTAGCCAAAATAACTCTTAATTCAAAGCATATTTGATGACTGTATTCAGTCAATCTGTGCTCTTCGAGTTGACAATTATACCAAATAGAGGAAGATCTAAAATGCAACAGACACTTGACATTTGAGGGAGAAATTACTTTAAATTATTCAAGTTAGCAATACCACTCTCAACATGTAATACACATTATGGAAAAAACCAAGAATACTATAAGAAATCTTTGCAAGACAGAGGCATGTAGTTTCCTTCTACAAGTTTGGACCTAAGATGAAAAGAACAGAGAGAAAGGGAAAAGACCCTACACAATATACACCTGGGTTAGTACTTGGTTGCTTTTTACCATTTCATCAGAGGTTCATTTCCTTCAGGATTTTCAAGTCAGAGGGATAAGCCCTAGGCATTTTGGAAAAATAGATTCCTAAAATCAATCAAATCTGTTTGCACATTTTCTATTTATAAGTCCAATACAATAATCAAAGACTTTTTGCTAATCAAATTTCTAGTTTTGGTTATTTTCACTAGACATTCTAATAGCTAAATTAAGACTATCAGTGACTTAAAGTGACCATAGGACTGTATCACCAAAAAGTGAACAGAAAAGACATAAGACCTGTCAGAATTTTCTCCTGTTCTACTTAATAGAATGCTAAAGAGGCAGCTAAAGATGAAATAAAATTGTGTTTTGAGCATATCATGAGTTGTGCTTTTCTACTTTGTACCATATTTACCTGTGTGCATTTTGTGAATCCAAAGGTGAGACTAAACTACTTGAAAAAAGGATTTTTAAAAAAATTGGTTCATCATAGAATCCTGAAGAATTCATCACAAATAGAAGATGTGTTACTGAATTTAGTTCATGGCTAAGTTTCATAGGATGGGTATACCTCAGAGATACTGCCAGCTCGATTCCAGGCCAGTGATAAAGCTAGTATTGCAATAAAGTGAGTCACACAAGCTTTTTGGTTTCCCAGTGCATATAAAAGTTATGATTACACTATACTGTAATATATTAAGTGTGCAATAAAATTACGTATAAAAAAACATTTAAAAATTACTTTATGGCTAAAAAATGCTAACCATCATCTGAGCCTGCAGTGAATCATAATCTTTTTTGCTGGTGGTGGGTCTTGCCTCTGTGTTGATGGCTGCTGACCCCTCAGGGTGGTGGTTGCTGAAGGTTGGGGTGGGTTGTGACAATTTCTTAAAATAAGACAACAGTGAAGTCTGACACATCAATTGACTCTTCCTTTCATGGAAGATTTCTCTGTAGCATGTGATGCTGTTTGATTGCATTTTATCCACAGTAGAACCTCTTTCAAAATTGGAGTCAGTCCTCTCAAATCCTGCTGCTGCTTTATCAACTAAGTTAATGTAGTATTATAAATCCTTCCTTATCATTTCAACAATGTTCACAGCATCTTCACGAGGAGTAGATTCCATATCAAGAAACTAATTTCTTTGATCATCCATAAAAAGCAACTCCTCATCCGTTCAAGTTTTATCATGAGATTGCACCAATTCAACCACATCTTCAGGCTCCATTTCTAATTCTAGTTCTCTTGCTATTTCTACCACATCTGCAGACACTTCCTCCACTGAAATCTTGAACCCCTCAAAGTAATCCATGAGAGTTGGAATCAACTTCTGCCAATGCTGATATTTTGACCTCCTCCCGTGAATCACAGATGTCCTTTAATGGCATCTAGAATGGTGAATCTTTGCCAGAGGGTTTTCAATGTACTTTGCCGAGATCCACTGGAGGAATCATTATCTTTGGAAGCAATAGGCTTACAAAATATATTTCTTAAGTAATAAGGCTTGAAAGTCAAAATTACTCCTTGATCCATAAGTTGCAGAATGGACATGGTGTTAGCAGGCATGAAAACAGCAGTCATCTCATTGTCCATCTCCATCAGAACTCTTCAGTGACCAGGTATATTTTCAATAAGCAGCCACAATTTGAAAGGAATCTTTTTCCTGAGCAGTTCTCAACACTGGGTGTAAAATATTCAGTAAACCATGTTGTAAACAGATATTCAGGCATCCAGGCTTTGTTGTTTCATTTATAGAACACAGGACGAGTAGATTTAGCATAATTCTTAAGGGCCCTAGAATTTCTGGAATAGTAAATGAGCATCGGCTTCAACTTCAAGTTACCAGCCGCATTACCCCTTAACAAGAAAGTCAGCCTGCCCTTTGAAACTTTGAAGCCAGGCATTGACTTCTCTTCTCTAGCAATGCAAATCCTAGATGATATCTTCTTCCAGTAGAAAGCTGATTCATCTACATTGAAAATCTATTGTTTAGTGCAGCTACTTTCATCAACTACCTTAGCTAGACCTTCTGGATAACTTGCTGCAGCTTCTATATCAGCACTTGTTGCTGCACCTTGCACTTCTAAGTTACGGAGATGGCTTCTTTCCTTAAGCCTCATGAACCCACCTCTACTAGCTTCAAATGTTTCTTCTGCAGTTTCCTCACCTTTCTCAGCCTTCACAGAATTGAAGAGAGGTAGGGCTTTGCTGTGGATTAGGTTTTGGCTTAAGGGAACTTTGTGGCAGGTTTGATCTTCTGTCCAAGCCATTAAAAGTTTCTTCATATCAGCATTAATGCTGTTTTCTTTCTTATCATTCATGTGTTCACTGGAGTAGCACTTTTCATTTTCTTCAAGAAATTTTCTTTGCATTCACAACTTAGCTGTTTGGCACAAGTGGCCTAGCTTTCAACCTATCTTGGCTTTCGACATGCTTGCCTAACTAGGCTTAATTATTGCTAGCTTTTGATTTAAAGGGAGAAATGTAGGACTCTTCCTTTCACTTGAACCCTTAGAGGCCACGGTAGGGTTATTAATTGTACTAATTTCAATATTGTTATACCTCAGAGAATAGGGAGGACCGAAGAGAGGGAGAGAGAAGGGGGAACAGCCGGTCGGGGTAACAGTCAAAACATACATACATTTATCAAGTAAGTTTGGTGTGGCTCATGGCACCCCAAAACATTCACAATAGTAACATCAAAGATCACTGATCACGTATCACCATAACAGATGCAATGAAAAAGTTTGAAAATTCCCAAAATGTGACACAGAGGCACAAAGTGAGTACATAATGTTGGGAAAATGTGCTGACAGAGTTGCTCAACATAGGGTTACACAAACCTTCAGTTTAGAAAAAAAAGAACAATATCTGCAAAGTGCAGTAAAGAGAGGTATGAGACTTGTATTACTTCCAGAGGTGACACAGCAAAAATCAAAGGCTAATCACCATAGAGGATATATACAACAACATGTAAAATCCTAGTTGTGCCACCTTTGAGAAATTTTCAAGGGTTACTGTTAGTTGAAACCTAAAGAGGCTGTATGAGACAAAGAGCTCTGGGTTTGATGTCCAAGCACAAAAAGCTTTGCCTTTTCCACCTACCATTACCTTGGAAAATTTACTCAGCTTCTCTGCAACTCAACTTCCAAAATGTAGAGGGAGGGATGTAAATGAGTATGTTTTAGAGTTTGGTTTTCTAGGAAGCCATGCTCTTTGTTAAAACAAAACAAAACAAAACAAACTCATAACATTGTGTTTTTTGGTTGTTTTAATTTTTTGATAAAGATAAAATTAAAAACTTTTTTTGTTATAATTTTTTGATAAATAAAGTAAAAAAAATAAAAAAAAAACTCATACAGAATACTAAAATGTAAAAGAAAAAAATGTACAGCTACTCTGGTTAGTTCAACCAGGGTGAGGGGCCAGAGCTCAACCTACTACACCTCCTCCCAGTCTTCAGAAAAACCATATACCACGTCCAGGCAGAAGTCGAATGAACACCCCTGAATCTAGGATTAGAGCATCCCTTCTGTAAGTACCACCCCTCCTCAAGATTAAACAACTGACATACAAAGGGATTAAGAATTCAATTTCCAACGCAAAAATATCTCTATGTACAGACAGCGGCAACACGTATCACTGAATATATCATACATCTGTACCCACATATTATTCCAACTTTAGGCTCATCAAATTCTTATGACTTGGGTGGCTAGTTTACTTGTTATAAACCATGTACCACATGCTATATTCATTCTTTAACTTTTCATATTCTTTGAACAGTAATGTACCTGAGGCTCAAGGTTTGTAAATGAAATCACCACAAGCAGGCAGAAACTCCCTCTTCTCTCTGATAATTCTTCAGTTAAATTTCAAATTCTTCCAGTACTGGCCCATCCAGGAGGCTCTATCTGGTAACCAACTCCTACTGATTTTGAAGTATCTCCTGACTTTTTTCCTTCTCCATATTTCTATTATTTTTGCCCCCAAATTTCTCCTTTTGTTACTTGACACACACTTTATTTCAAATAGATTCCCCTTTTTACATAAATATTTGCCTATGTGCATCCCACGTTTCATACCTCTGCTCATTCTATCTTCTCCCTTCAGTCTATACTCCTTTTCACTTATTGCCATCATCCCATGACTCAAGGTTTATATTCTGAGGTCTCACTTCCTCAGCCACCAGTGGCCTACCCTATTCACCCTACAACCTTCCCCCTTCTCAACATCTGTGGCATGCTCTGCAAAAGAGTAAATGGACCCTACGCTAATCAGGATACTCAGTTGCTGTCCCAGCCATTTGGGGAACCTAGTATTTCAATATTAGCCTGCAATTATATGGTAAGTGACGTGAAATGAGTTCAACTCTGCATATGCTCACATCTGTTAGCTGAAATGCAAACTAACCTTCCTCCCTCTATTGCAATGGTCTGGGTAAAGACAATCAAAACAAAGATCAATGGACAGTTGAGAAACAAGACTGGGTGGGTAACTAAAAAATTTTTTAAAGTAATAAAACCTTCTACTTTCTAATCCATCATTCTGTGGAAAGCACTATACAAATGTCTTTGCATGGTTGATGTAATTTAATCCTGCTAACAACCTTTTCAATAAGGCATCAATTATTATCCCCATAATACAAATGCTGACACTTAGCTTAGAGAGACTAAGTAAACTTCTCAAGTTTGTACACTTTTAGGTGGTTGAGTCAAGACTTGAGTCTTCATCTGTCTAAATGTGAGAAAGAGATTCCAAGATAGAGCTTACAGCCTGGTGACTGGATGCCTGGTGATGCCTTAGAAAGGATGGCCATCCCAGGAAATGTTTTGGCAAGTTAGCAAGGTATCTTTTAGCTATGTTTATTTTAACACAGCGGTAGGACATCTAGGGAGAGGCGCCCGTCAACAGCTGGATCAGGGGGCTTGCGGTGCAAATGGAAGATGCACGTCTGAATGAGAACTGAAGCCAAGAGGTGAAGAGGAATCAAAGAAGAAAGAAGGACCAAGAGCAAGCTAGCTATGAGAAGGATGGAAAATACAGGTTGAATTAACACAAAATGTGTTATTCCACAAAATGTAGAATATTAATAAGAACTCACTTCTTTGCATGCATGCTCATTTACACCTCACACCAATTCTATGACATATTATCCCCATTTCATACATGAAGAAACTAAGCTTTGGAAAATTAAGTAACTTGACTAATAACACTCAAACAGTAAGTGGCCAGGATTAGCAAATACCAAATTTAAAACTCCTTATATTACTTTTTCATACTGTTTTTTCCTAATATACAAGCATCTACCACCACTGAAGGTGTAAAATAGAAGCTAGATTATTCATCAAACTGCCAACGTGTGTATAGGGGGGCTGGCAGGAAGGCAGGAGGAAGAGTCATGAGTAAATGGCTGAAAGGGTGAGAATTAGGGGTAACAAATACCTGACAACTGCCCCACTCCATGCTGCAAGCACCACAAATTGATAGCTGCACTGTTTTCTACTGAACCTAGCACTTAACACAGAATCTTTCTCAGCACAACATTCCTGGCAGCTGCTAGTGGCATATATGCTAGATAAAACCATCTTACATGATACAACTGAAAATGGGCCTCAAGGGCACCCTTGACCTGAATAATATTTCACTTGTGTTCTTTAAATTTTCAGAGTACTCCTAGCTGGCTGGTAAGTGAAAGCCATGAGAAGGTTATCAGGGCAAGCTAGGAAACAGGGAGTAATACATCAAAGGAGCTTGGCAAATGGAAGTAGTAGTTAGACACAAATAGAATTTAGAATGAAAGCAAATGTGGGAGGGAGGGAGGGAGGGAGGAAGGAAGGAAGGAAGGAACTGCACAAATACAAACTGGGAAATGACCTGGCCTAGGAAATCAGTAGACAAAGATAAAAGACTGTAAGCCAAAGCAAAATCCTGCACTCTTTAGAAAATCAAGCATAACAGAAAAACATAAACATCAGAACCTGTGAGTATCCTCTGGTAATTCTCCCATTAAACTCAGACTCTGCTCAGCACTCTGCTCCAAAACTGAGACATACAATTGATCTTCTTAAATTTACCTTATCAACACAACCTTCAGTCTCTCCCATCTTCAATCAACTTTCTACTAAAACATCTCCTTGCTCAAAAGCCTTCCATGGCTCTTTTCTGCATACAAGGTAAAATGCAAACTCTTTTCCCTCTCCACAGAGACACTCCACAATCAATGTGTAGCATATATTTTTGCGTTGAGCTCATATAACTGAGTTCCAGCCAGGCTCATCTGCTCACCCTCCCTTGGACACAAAAGACCCACTTTGGTTCCCACATATTTCTCACAAGGTTCTCTCCATCTAGAATGACCTCCTCCTGTTTTTCACTCAGTTTCTACCCACCCCTCCTGATACAACTTAAGTTTCCCTCTTCATGAAGCACTGCCTGGCCCCAACCGCTAAAAATGATACTTTCTTTAATAATATCAGGGCCTATAAAAATACTTAGCAGGTATTCATTACATTCAACTTTGCTTCTTTTGCTGTTTTATAAGGTGTATTTTTTTCTTCCCTAACTAGACTGTAAACTCTTGCTTGTACCATACCTCTCTCCCAATGTGCCCATTTCTGTAGAACATAGGAATTAATGGATGTTTAAATAATAGATTTGATGAATCTACAGACATGGTGATGGACAAATCATGGAGTCTGTTGGAAAAACAGTTCCAACACTTACCACCTGAATTAGGTTGGGGAAGTAGTTTCAAAGAAGGAATGAGATGGCACCTTATAACATATTTTTAAAAAGTCAATTCTATTCAGTAAGCATTTACTCAAAATCCACATGGTTCTCTCTTATCAAGTATTTTTGACACAGATTAAAACTACTGAAGGCCAGCCTTGGAGAAGAAACAAAATTCACAAAAGGTTATCTAAATTATTAGTGTAGGGCCCATGAGATAATAACCAAGAATGATTTTGAATCTAAATCTATAAATCCTGATCTTAAGAATATCCTACTATCTAGGCAAGACAGCAAACTTATTGACAACAATAAAGGGCAACTTCACAATAAAGAGCAAATGTTCACCTCTGCATTTTCTAGATGCCATGAAGTTCCATGAGTAGAGCATGAAGTATTCAATATCCTTGAAAAGAAATTACTGGATGATTATAGTCAATACATGTAACAGATCAGTCAAAAAGTCTTGAGTCCACGTCACTCATGTCTCAATTAGGGCTGCAAGTTATTGGGATACTACCCTCAGCTTTCATCGAGGAACATACACCAAGCTGCCTTCTGCCTTCTGCCTTCTGGAAACATATGATTGTGATATGGATACTACTGAAGACACCGTCCACCTGACTACTCATAGCCCTGGACATGATTCTACATTTGAGAAATCTGTTTAAGTGCTGCAGAAGCTTGGTCTCTCTGCAGAACTAGAACGTTTTCTTTCCTGTGAGACTTATCATTTGTTTCCTCAATTCTATGATGTAAATTCCACATGTCCCACACTCAATGTCTAAAATTGGAATGAAGTCTTAGCATATATATTTCATGCAGTAGAGGTTCTCTCCCTCCAAAAGCTTTTATTAAAATGATATTTAATAATTAATCATTTCTTTTAAATGAAGACAGAAAGGACCACATCTATTTATTCCCTTGGCCCAGTAGGAAGACCAAAGCCAAATTTGGGCTAAACTATTTCAACTACCTAGAATCATATGGCCTATTTTCTTTATTAGTCCTGAACTCTTATACTAATTTAAGTTTTCTAGTTTTTCTTAGTTCTGATAGTTTACATTTTTGTTTTGTTTTATCTTACAATATTAGTCTAGATCTTTTTACAATAAGTTATCACTAAATCCTTTGAGTTACAGACAGCATACAAATACAGAACATCAACAATTAGATGTCTCACAACTGTACAAGTTCAAATATTTTACTACTAGTTTCCAAATAATATTGACACAAAGAAATATTAGGTCCATGTAATACATTAGAAGTTCAATTTTAAAGCAAAAATGACTGCTTTTATATTTTTGGTTTAAAATGATGGTAATAATTCTTGACACCTGAACCTGTTTGCACCTCTCGGCCACACAAAGTAATTTTATCATCTTAACCACTTCTGTATGATGACTATGGGAACCATGCTGGGATTTTAGTAAAACTCTATCATTATTTCCATTAAAATGTTTTCCTTCTGCCTCCTGATCCTGGAGGACACCCATGAGCTCTAGGTCAATCCAGTAGCTGGAAAGTATTTACAGGAAATCTAAATTAGCAAGCCACCTGTTCTCTTTTTATCACCACCACTTAAAGACTCCAAAGAGGTGTCTGATGAGGGAAATAATTTGTTCCAAGAAACCATTAGGGGATTTATACTTAAGATTTTCTTATCTTATGGGGGGGGGGGGGATATAAGAGTTGGAAAAAAAATGTACCACTGACAACATGTGTATCCTATTAAAGTTGTTTTTTGTTTTGGAGTGTTGTAAAAATCATTTCATATATTTTACATTAACATCAGAGTAGCTTACTGCTGTGTAAATTCATAAAAAGTAAGTTCCCTTTGGAATTTTCCTGTCTTTGCCTCGTTACACATAGAACTTCGGTGGCACATGCAGTTGAGAAATCCTTTTTTACAAGTACCCATAAAAGAGACTAGTACACACTGCCCTAGACTGTAATTAAACAGGGCTACTAGAGAGTCCAGATGGGAAGTGGTGGAGAGTGACACAGACCTGCAGGCAAAAGGTGTGGCCTCTTCTGCTCACTTGCTCCCAGCCCCTCTGGCAAGTAAGGATGGCGTGGCACTAGGACTGGCTCAAAATGAAACCGGGAGAAAGGACTGTCATATCTTCCCTCAGCCTCTAGGTTGCAGGCATTTTGCACCCCCTTAGACTTCCATGGCTACGCCTATGTCTACATCCAGGACTGCATTGAGTTCTGCACCCCCCCCCCCCGGGGAGACCAGGGGCTCTGAATTTTTCGTAAGCTCCTATGCACACCATTGAAGCCCACCTGTCTGCTCCCCTGTTTCCTGAGACCACCACCCTCTGATGTGTGAAAAATTAGTCAATCTGAAACAAATCCTTGCTTAACAACATCAGCAGGTGCCAATGGTCTTATTCTACCCACTTTCTAGGAAACAAGGAAAAGAAAAAATTTAAAAGCTAAAGGGGAGGCTGGGGACAGGGGAAAGATACTTGCCAGACACTGCCTAAAGGCTTTTTGTTAAGACCCCTGAAGAAGGGATTTTGGACAGTTTAGCTACTGAGAGAAATGTCTGAAGGTGGGTAGATCTTTGTTAAAGTAAAATGTCAAATTTATGTAATAATGATACATTAACATTTAAAATGTGGCTGCTTATGTAAACTCTCCCAGGTTATAATCACTATAAAATAAGCATCACAATCAGCTGCCATTTACCCAGAGTACCTGGGAAATAGTATGATTTGCTTAATTTAAAGTGACTAACACAAACTACGGATATTCAAAAATATATAATAAAGTACATAGCAGAGCAAAGAGAAGGGCATAAGAATTCACCTTTCTCAGATGCTGTATTGTTTATATAATAATTTCAATACCTACATTCCTAACAACTACAAAAATTTCAAAAGAAAAAAGAGTTTTCCTCTTATCCTCTCTTCCAAACTACTCTAGGGGTTGGCATATCTAAAGCAGAGCACATAAATTGCAACTCAAATGTAAACAAAATGTAGAAAAATAAAGAACATATGTCTAAAGCAAATCTTCTTGACCCTGCCCTACTGAAAATGTGCTTATTTCCTGCTTTCAGTTTAAGCCATCACAATCTACAACCATCTTTTGTTATATCATGTTATACCTAGTCCACATGTTGCTGTCAGTTTTCATAGAGAGAAAACATAGAGAGGTCTCATCACTGTTGCCTTTTAAAAAATAGATGTTTGCAGAGATTAAGGTTCTAAATTGCTAAATAATGTTTTCTTTTGTTTCCTACCAAGCTAAAAGCCACTTTGGAAAAGAAAAAAATAGGTAGATAATGCTCAGTTAATGTCTCATAAGAGGAATGAGTCCTTGTCAAATTGAGATAGTATGCAGTAGCAGATTTAATATTTAACTTTTTAACACAGTGCTGAGAAAACAGAATTAGGGCTTGAAGAATTGCACTGCATTATTTCCAACTACCGCAGTAAGGTGAGACTGTGGCAATCACACAGGCAAGAGGCAGAAAGCAATCCCGGTATGTTGTCAAAGCATCACCGAAATTACTTTAACAACCTGACTGCTGAAACGTGTCAGAAAGAGAAAAACCATGCTGGGCACAGAGCCATCTGACGTGGGGTGGGGTCACCCAGGGCTTCTGTGCAGGAGCAAGGGGCCACGGGTCCAAGAGGATGCGTGCTCGACACGAGGCAGCCTCACCCAAAGGGCAGGCTTCGGAAGACTAAGGGTGGAAAGAACAATTTTTAAGTCCCACTTTTTTTTTTTTTTTAATCTAACAAACTGAAGACCGATGATGCACAAATCACAGAAAAGGGGGGCCTAAATAGGAGTGGCTGAAAGAATGCAAAGCCAGTGGCATTTGTGAACTGTCAAGGTGGTAGTGGATTTCTCAGACCCTGTCTGTGGCATCCTCAGGGTTGCTGTCCTACACGAGGATCTCTGTGGTCTTAAAACAGATCCAAGTCCATGTCAAACTTGCTTACAGAGTTGCTACCCCCTAAGGACCCAGTGGACACCAGGGGCATACCATTTGGGGTGCTTCACTAGCACCTCCCAGTTGGAAGGTGTTGGGAGGGGTGGTGATGGCAGAGTGTTATGCTTTGAAAAGGATTTGAGAGCAAAAATAAAATGATACTTTCGAGTGGAGGGAGAAATAATTAAAAGTTGGCCACTTTGATGTTGGACAATTGTGGGTTCATCTTTCATCTCTATTATAGGAAACAAGGAAAAGGCACACAAAAGTTTAGGTTTCCTTGGCAGCAAGGCGTTTATCCTTGTAACTTAGCTCTGCCCTTAGTAACTTGCTGTGTATCACCTTAGAGCAGTCAGTGCCTCTCTAGGTCTCAGTTCCTTCCTCCTTCCTAAAATATGATGGTAGAATCAAGGACATTCATTCACAAAAAAAGAACTGAGTTAATAGCTAAAAAAAGAAAACCCATTCCCCTACATCTTCCAGAGCCTTGCTCCCTCCCTTCATTCAGTTCTCTGATCAAATGTCATTTCTTCAACTTCTCAGAACACCCTACCTAAACTAGAACTCCCCACCCCCACCCCAGGCATTTACTAACTCCTTATCCTGCTTTATTTTCTTTCACAGCCCTCATCTCCACGTGAGATTATACCATATACTCATACATTTCCTTCTTTATTGCCATTACCCCCAGTAGAAAAAGCTGTCTAAGGACTCCTTGAGCCATCCCATGCCTAGAACAATGACTGGCACACAGCCATGCTCAATAAATAGGTGATGAATAAATTCACAAAATTAGTTGTCATGCAGCTTTGCAAAATAATGAGGAGTCCCATATAGATGGGGCGGAATATTTGAGGATGAGGTTATCACGGAGGCCAATCCTGTGAAAAAGTGGGTTTGCAGCTACCTCCACATGACAAAAGTGTCTCCTGTACATGAGCACCCTTCAACTTCACACCTTGGCAACCACAAATTAGTTCTTTCATTAGTAAATATCTGCTAATAGCATGTGTATATTTTTTCTATTAAGAGATTGCCTAATGCACAGCATGATCCAGACATAAAATTGCTTTAAAGTTGCAGGTTATATATTAATAGAATAAAATAGCGCCAACAGGATTAATTCTATTCATTAGTGTAGTTGAGGTTGGAGCATGTGGAAACATATCTGTAAGAGTACAGCCTTCATTTTCAAATGGGCCATTCTATTTTTTTTTCTTGTTTCCTTCACTCACCATTCAACATTTCCCTCTCTCACCCACTGTCCATCTTTCTCTCTTCCATGATCTTTTACTCTCCCACTTCTTTCCTGTTTCTCATTCTCCACCCTCCTGCTATCTTGGTAGCTAAACCATAACATACATATTCAGCCATAAAAAGAGTCTTTGAGGATTGACTACAGAAGCAGAGTTCATGCAATAGGAGGGTGAAAGATGTCAGATATGCAAGGTTTGGCAAATGCTCAGTGCAGCGCCTGGAAAAGTGCTCAGTTCTTTGGTTGTACACAGTGCTCTTGAGCTTTCAAGTCTCTTCCTCACCCTCACGTGACCACCGCAGAACCTGCCCACATCTTCCAGCAATTACTCCTAGAATTATCAGACGTTTGAGCTGGACTGAACCTTAGAAATCAGCTATCCCAATATCCTCAATTTACCAGTGAGGAAATAGAGGCCAAGAGAGGTTAAGTGACTTGCCAAGGGTCATGAAGTCAATGAGTTGACAGGCTGCAGAGCCCCAGATCTCTTGATCACCAGACCAGGACCCTGAAGAATGAGTGTGCCCGAAGAGTCCAAGAGACCCCATGGGTTAAAGCATCAGAAATGAAAGAAAAGATAACTAATCAAAAAGAAAAGGAGAGATTGAGATTCAACACTGAGTAACTTTAAGTGTGCATCTATCTACTACAATTCCTAGATAATCTCAGATTTTTTTTAAAAAGCAAAGAAGTCATATGACAGTTAAGGAAAACAACACATCTAGAAATAGAGGATTATGCTGCCTTTTTTTAAATATCTTACACCATTTATTTTTTCCTTTTTAATAGTGTAATGTCTTATACACTTAGTGACTATTCCATTACACTGACCTCTAACTTATGCCTCTAAGCAATCGAAAGCAGCTGATTTTAATGTGCTGGTGCTTTAGTGTGAAGGAGGTTAAGCCTGGCTCTGAAAGGAGAAAAAGCCATACATATGTTCAAAAGATTTGAAAAATGCCTGTATTCTCAACCTGATTACACTTACATTTTTGCATGTCAAAGCAGATTCACTGAAATCAAAATCAGATGTAAAATGGGATAGAGCGGAGTGGTTTTCTTCTCTAGTCTTCCAACCTTTCTTTAATCGCCATGACCTATTGAAGAAAGGAACCTTCCCCTCTCTCACCTGAGGCAAGGTGGGATATGCCACTGGAAGTTATGCCAATTTTTATCAACTGGTACTCAAATTCCAAAATTAATTTTCAGCTTTTCATTTCCTATATTTGTAAATAGAAGTTATTTTACTGCAGGGTAATTTGCCATTTCCATCAACAATTAATTACATTTTAGTTCCCTTCTAATAAAACAATAAAACAAATTCCAATATAGCTTTTAAAACCTACTTACTTTAAAGGCCTTATAAAAACTGAACTTATTATACTGAAAATTTAAGGATCCCTGAAAAACACTGATGGCCAGTCTTTCCTAATAAGTAAAACCTGGTAAATCCCTGGTAAAATCTAAACATGAATGAAATCAAAGCCCATTACTGTTTCACTGGTTAAAAAAAAAAAACAGAATATCAGCAGATCATGCATAAGCATTTGTTTGGGCATAATTTAAGTTGCTGACAGTGTCAGGTTATAGTCCATTAAAATAGTATACTGCTGTTGGTAGCATAAAAAATTACGGATGCAATAAACATTTTGGGTTAACAATCTAGCTGTTATCTACAAAAAACTCAAGCAAGACTGAGGCTAGGTCAAAATAAAGAGCTTCGGTGACAGGGGAAGGAATGCACTGGCTCTTGTTACACATAAGCATTTTGTTACAGGAGCATTTTCAGGTTATTTTCGCTATTAACGTAAACCACAATTGGGGGACCCTGTTGCTAGAAGAGGAACGAAGGCGTAGTTATATAAACAATATACAACAAAGAAAGCCTTTATTTTCAATACCTGAATACATCAGGTTTGGTTTTAGGCACAAAGTTGCAGGTTAAATGCTCTCAGCTATGCAAGAAGTGGCTTATTAGTTTTGTAAGAAAATATTTTCTTATATTTTGCCTGAAAAATACCCAGTTTAAGTGAACAAAACGATCCTTGTTAGTGAAAAGCAGACCCCACAAAACTTTGTTTCAAAAACTCAGCGAGGAAAAGCAAAACTAATTCGAGAGGAAAAGCTGCTTTCCTAAGAGTAGCTTCTGAATCTGGATCTAATAGTTCTCAAAGGCTGACTGGAGTCTTCAAGTCTTAAAAGTTTTGTCTTTCTCCATGGATCACAGCTATCCTCTATGAGGCAGCATAATATGGATATACAACCCATTTTAAGCAGATATACATCTCTTCTTTGGCTACAGTCATAAAGCTGAAAAGCTATGCACCAATAGAAAGAATGAAGGCAGACTAAAATTCTGATTATTTCATAGGGCAGTTTTCCAAATAACTTTGTGTGTGTGCATGTGTGCGCTACAAAATCCCAACTGTTTCCCCAGCATTGTATCATTTGCTAATGATGCAATAAAAGGTAGCAAGCAATTATTGCTTCAAGAACCACAGTGACAGAGACAGAGCTGAGTGCTGTATGTCAATGCAGTGATTCTGCTTCACCCGGCACCTTCGTTATGCACATGACTCCTAATTCCTAAATGGGCCTAATCCTGTTACTACAGAATAATTACTACCAATCAGCACAATTACTACAAACACATGAATAAACACACACACACACCAGTAGTCGTTTTCCACAAATTATTCTCAAAACAAAGGGAAATGGCTAATTGTGGTAACATTAAGACAATGTTTATTGTCCCCCAATGTTTGGGGCAAGTTTATTTTAAGTTGTCATCTTCAACTAGTAATGATGCAGATGATTTTATAGAGTCCATATACCTTCTAATCTAAACTCTTCTCAAACTGCAAGTTGGCCTGCTTCCCTCAGAGCAACATTCTGCAAAGAGGCCTGATTTCATAAGAACCTGCTTTTATGGTATACTTAACAAATACACACACTCTCAGAAATCTCATTTGTAATGTACTTTTCTGATTCTTTAATATATCATGTAAGTAAATGAAACATTCCCTTTATGCCCTTCATATCTTAAGCATTTGTCTCTAAATAAGTTCCAATGTTGAATTTTACCCCCTCACAAATGTGTGTTATCAGGTTCCCTTGGGGATAAATAATCCTTTTTTTGGGAGAAAAGGTGTTTGGGAGGAGGGAGATCACCCAGCCCACCATATTGATTATCCCAACCTACCTCCTGGACAATGCCTCATGGCCATCTTACATCTCCTGGATTCCGCAATAGTTGGGCATGGAATCGTGTCTTTTGCTGGCTTTTAACAATTTGCCGTGTTTCTGGTTTCCAGACCCCACTTAAATCCACATGTGCGATTATCTCCTGCTACAAGCTCCCCATTCGCTCCAATAACCAATTCACATCCTTCTAATGAAGAAAAAAAAATACAGATAACAATTTGGTATCCATTTGCCCCGCTGTCATCAAATTATTTTATATAGCAATGTTTCTCCGTTCCCTTCCCTCCTTCAGATACCAAATTTAAGTTGCACATCCCACAAAGATTTATACTTGCATTTTGGGAACTAGATTGTTTTGAAGGGTTACTTGTATCACAACAAACAATGGTCTGTTTAATGACACTGAAATTTATCATCTTTTAAAAGATTCAGCAGCTAAAATATGCATACCATGACAGAAGACAAAATTTTACAGGTTAATTCTGAATAATAACCCCTATCCAATCCCCTCTCCAAATCCACAATGTGTTTTATTTTGAAGGTGACTGATGAAAAAGGTGGAGTTTGTTTTGCATTTTCTACTTCTCTGTATTCTTTCAACAGGCATCTGGAAACCACAGTATTCAGTATTTTTTATTCCCTATATTGGTGCTACAACTACTACAGTTTGAAAAGTAAACATCAGACATTTGAAAATGTATGTTTTTCCTAGAAACGTAAAAGTGTTTAGCATCTTCTTTGCTAAATCCATGTTGTTGAAAAGTAGGCTTACTCTATCCCTCCCTAGGGAGTTGGTAGCAGTGGAAAGATAAAAACACAAGAAAGTTAAATCTCAAATTCACCATTAAAAAGCTCCCTTTAAATTAGCAGAGGAGGACTTAGACCCATAGTCCACATACAATATTTCAGCATTCCAGATTTCAAGTGGCATCGTAGCTTTTGAAAATCTAGGAGTAGCCAAGTAAGATTTTTATTCAGGTGAATGCATAGGACTCTATTTGTAATTTAACCTATTTAATACATTTAGAGTTTCATACGAGTTTCCCACTGAAAATTTTTAACAGTGTGGGTCTTGCCTCTCAAAAGCAATTCAACATTCTGAATATATACTTCTAGTGACATTTTTAATTGGGTGTCACTTTTATGAATGTATTACAACCATAAATAGTAACACAAGTAAACATTTCTTCAAAACCCCCTCATTAAAACGTGTTCTCCTCTGCAAGCTCTCAAATATGTAATTACAGACTATTTCAGCAATACTTCTGCAGAAACAGTTCTCAATTTTCTTTTAAGTCTCAATTTTAAGGAAGTGGAAAGTCTCATTTATAATATATAGCTCTGTTGTACATCATATCAGAAGTATAAGATGTCAGATAAAATTTAGGGGTGGTAGTGGTGGGAAGGAGTGAAGATGACATTATATTTGTCATTAGACTCGGGCATTCATCAAAATGTAGCTACTGACAAATCTTGACCTTTTAATCGGTGGTATAAGAACAGCAAAACATTTTGCAAACATCCAAAAATACAAAATTTATAAACTGTGTATTCCAAGTTATTCATGAATGGTATATATTATGTACATATATTAAATTATGCAATCTAGGTATTTTAATAAAAGAAGTAAAATTGGTTTAATGCCCTTTGCAACATGTAATCATCAACAAAATTTATTTGGCACAAATGATTTCCTTCCAACTGATTTTTTTTTTTTTTTTTTTTTTACACAAATGGCTAAGAAGCTTCATAATTAATGTATCTGACAAAAGCAATAGTATTGTTAACTGACATGGTACAACTTAAAACATTTGTTTAACTTCTAAATAAAACTTTTTCTCTAACAGTTACTATTTATTTATTAAGATAATAAGAAATGAATGTGTTACACAGATGATAAAACCTTCATTATCAAGCACATTTGTACTTAGGTAGTTTAACCTGGCAAATGTACAATTTATAAATTTTGTAGTAAGATATAACATACAAGATTACCTGTCACCATGATGCCTAAAGAATTCTAAAAGGCAGCAAAGTACTTAACATTTTTTCAGTTCTAATTAACAATAAGAGAGCTGATTTGTTTTTAGGCAGAGATATATCCAACGTGCATTTTTTTCAAGAAACAGGTATTAAAATAAAGTTGCAAGTTTGAGAGTTACATTAAAACCACTCACCCACACATTCCATCGTTTCATCTAGTGGTGCAAAACCATCTGGACATTCGTCAAGCAACGGCCTCTATGCAAATAAAAGCCAACTTTTGCACTTAGTACAAAAGTCTTTGCTAAAGCAAGAATCACAGTTTTCTATTCGGCATCCTAAAAACAATTTTAAAGAGAAAAAGAAAATTTCAATCAAACAAATTTACTTGCTTGCAAATAAATTTCCACAAACTCACCATTTAGACCCATTGAAATTTTAGTGGTCAGAGAAATGTGTGCATTTCATCTGTTTCCAAATGCCATCTCTTTCTAAATCATACCTGCCTCTTCCAAAACTTCACCACACCAACGGGCTAGGCAGAACTGGCCATCCCCTTACCCTAGGCAGCAAGAGATCAATCAGATATTTTGGCAACTCTCCAAATGGAATTAAAACAAAGGGTTAAAAGAAAAAGAAAACACCCTCTACCACAATTATATTGCTGCTGGGACTAAAATGTATTCTGCCCCTCAAATGACTGACAATGAAAAACACAATTGGAACACTTTAATCAGTATTTTGTGTTTCAGGATACTAAAGAGTTAAGAGTTTTAATTTTGAAAATATTTTTAAATGCTTGGTCCATTATCTAGGATCCTGGTCAATGCTGGCATCTGCTTTTAGTCAGAGGGTAACTTGATTTAGGGTAAAATGTGGGTCCTTTTGTTGAAAGCCTACAATGTACCAAGACTTTATATACATTTCCATTTAATCTTCAAGCCAGTCCTATGAGGTGAGGAGCAGTATGCCGTTTTTGCGAATAAGGAACTGAGATTAAGAGATTAAGTCCACATTCCCAGAGGAGTGAATCCCCCTGGGAACACAGGGAAAAGACTCCTGGAGATGAGCCTGGACCAGCACTGTGGGTTTTGAGAGGATTCTTCTGACCAAAAGGGGGGAAAACAGATGAAGCAAAGTAGGGTTCCAGTGCTGAGAGATTACAAATGGAGTCAGAGGTCACTCTGGAGGGTTCTTATGCGTTACATAGATATCACCTTTTAGTCTTTAGTGTGCTGCAATGGCTAGAGGGAAATACCTGAAGCTGTCAAACTGCAACCCAGTGACCTTGATTCCTGAAGACGATTGTATACTATGTAGCTTACACAGTGTGACTGTTGTGACTGTGAAAACCTTGTGGCTCACAACTCCCTTTATCAGTGTATGGACAGATGAATGGAAAAATGGGGAACAAAATTAGATGAAAAATAGGGTGGAATGGAGGGGGTGGGAAGATTTAGGTGTTCGTGTTGCTTTTATTTTGATTTTGGAGTAAGGAAAAGGTTAAAAATTGATTTCTGGAGATGAATGCACAACCGTATGATAGTGCTGTGAATAACAGATTGTACACTGTGGAAGACTGTAGGGTGTGTGCATATATCTCAATTAAACTGTATTAAAAAAGTAATATAACAATGGGGGAAGAGAGGAATGGGATGTTTGGATATTCTTTTTTATGTTAATTTTCATTTTACTTTTTAGAGTAATGAAAATGTTCAAAGTTTGTGTAATGAAAGCACAGCTATATGACGATATACTGTGAATAACTGATTGCACACTTTGAATGAGTGTTTGTTTATACGATTACATCTCAATAAAATTGCAATAAAAAAAGAGATTAAGTCACTGTGCCGTTTTGCATGTATTATGTCCCCCCGAAAAGCCATATTCTTTGATTGCAATCTTGTGGGCAGACATAATAGTGGGGATTAAGTGGAAAGTTTGGATTAGGTTGTTTGCATGGAGATGCGCCCCACCCAACTGTAGATGATAACTGATGGGATATTTCCATGGAGGCGTGTCCCACCCATTCAGGGTGGGCCTTGATCAGGGGAGCCATCTAAATGAGCTGGCTTCAAGAGAGAAAACGAGTGCAGCTGTGAGTGACGTTTTGAAGAGGAGCAAGCTTGCTAGAGAGGAACGTCCTGGGAGAAAGCCATTTTGAAACCAGAACTTTGGAGCAGACGCCAGCCACGTGCCTTCCCAGCTAACAGAGGTTTCCCGGACGCCATTTGCCATCCTCCAGTGAAAGTACCTGATTACTGATGTGTTACCTTGGACCCTTTATGGCCTTAAGACTGTAACTGTATAGCCAAATAAACCCCCATTTTATAAAAGCCTATCCATCTCTGGTGTTTTGCATTCTGCAGCATTAGCAAACTAGAACAGTCACATAGCTAATAATAGCAGAGTTAAGTTCTGAAAGCCGAAAACTGCATGCCTCCTAACCCCATTCTCTTTTCTCTCTAATGCACTAATAGAATTCACCAGGAGCTGTTTCTAACACTTATGTGCTTGGAGGTCTGTTAGATCTGTTTTTGAATCTCAGCTCTGCCCTTACCAACACTGTGACCTTGGACAACTGCCTATTCTTGGAGCCTCTGTTACCTCATGTATGCAACAGGGATGTCATCAACTGTGCAAGGTTATTGTAAGGATTTGCAATAATACACACATTAGATGTGTGTGCAATTATACAGATATATTTACAGGCTCATAAAAGGTAGTCTGCACATAGAAGCAATAGTGGACTAGAAGCAGGTATTTTTCCACTAAACCCCATGTTACAAGAAAATATAAAAGAAAAGCCCAAATTTATAGGCTTGTATTCTGGGCAAATTCCCTGTTAGGCCAGTAGCATCTGGGCCCCAAGAACATTGGCTAGGGGGGTGGAAAATAAATACTCCAAACTGCTGTTTTCAAGATGACAAAAGAGGAGGGTGTTAGAGGTTTGGTTAACTGAAACACTGGGTTTTCAACAGACTGTATAGTATTATGACTTTTACCATATTTAACTGATGACAGCTAACAGCAGGTAAGGCTCTACAATAATTCCATGGCATCCTATTTATTCACCTAACAGGCCTCTGAATGGCAGCATATATTGGTGCTTAATGATTCTGAAAATCTTTAAAATATATAGTTTCTGCAAGCAATAAAGATAAAGCAGAAAATATAGCCCAAATGGGAATTTACTGAATATTAAATTTTTAAAATTAATAAAATAAAGCCACAAAGTAGAATTTTAATGGCTAAAAAATTTCTCTTAATAGATAATATAATAATGGTTTCTAAAGACATGTAAAAAGAAAATGGCAACTCTTCAACTCTCAATTTTGAGTCTAAACCCGGTTTTCATATATTAAATGACCACCATGAAACAGCTAGTTCAACTTCTAAAATGTTACTAAATTTATAATCAGAACAAACACCAACTCTGCATGGGTTAAGGTCCACAGTCAGATTACACTACTGCTCTTTTGGGGGTGAAATGCTGGGCACAGAAGAACAGTTTATCACCCCATAAAAGGTTCATTTGTAGTCCTGAATGCTATAACTTATATTTTAATAAAATGGTGGTCTACAGCTGGTCAGCAACCTCTTAATCATGGTCAAAATACATGATCATCATGTCCACAAATTCTGGGTTTTCTTGCTATGTTAAAAAAAAAAACAAAAAACAAAAATACAAAAAAAACAAAAAAAAAAACAAAAAAAAAAAAAGCAGCTCTTCCTGTAAGCAGAATTATTTTCCAGAAAATAATGATAAACATTCCAAAGAATAAAATAGAACTACAGGTAAAAAGAACAAAGCATTTATATTTTTAAAAAAAGAGGATGATACACTTCATAAATCAGCTGTTATCTACAAGGTCAGATTTGTCTTTAAAACATGGTCTACACCACAGTAAGCTTTAGGCCAGAATGCTTTAGCAATAAGTATTTGGAATTAATTTTATGAGGTCCCGGGCTGATCTTCATTGTTGTTCATTTTATTCCATATCCCAATACCAGTTCGTAGAATGTGGAATTTCTGAAACTCCCATCATTCCCTAGAAAGTTCCCTAGGACTTTCTTCAGGCATAAATCCTACTAAAAGAAAGCTTAATTATTTGCTCTCCAAACTTAAGCAGAATAAAAATGATACATTCAACAAGCAGAGAATACTACAATGTTTAAAAAGCACAAAGGTGAATTACAGGCAATGGCTGAGAATAAGCTCTAAGACTTATCATTAAGTAAAAAAAAAAAGGCAAGCTGCAGGATATATTTGTTGTGTGTATGCATATAAAACTGTGTATGTGCAGCTTAGATAAGTAATTGGAGAAGGGATAGTGGAATTTTGAAATACGTTTAAAAGTTATATATCTCTGAATCATACAAATCTGTTTAATTGTATTTATATATTAAAAGTATAACAGAAAAAGTTATTTCAATACACATTTGTGACCCACTTAAGTTTATCCAAAAAAACCACCATACCAATATTCTGAACCAAACCCTTCTGATTTTAACAGTCAAGAATGAACAAAGGACACATTTTCCCTCCCAAATGTCTCCAGATTTGGAGGCATGAAATTATATTCCTTAATTAATAATGCTAAACCTGCTGTAGCCTCCAATAAATACATTCATTTGACCATCTCTTACCAGTACTCTGTTTTCGATGTTGTGTTTCCTTCACTCAGATCATAAGAAAAAAACTAAAATATTCTATATATGATAAGCATGTGGAAGAAAGCTTATTGGTGCTTTATTGGTGCCAATCCTACCATCGAACGCTCCACTGACTTTCCTGGTCTCAGCTGCTTTTAGCCAAAACATAAAACCAGCACAGGCAGCTCATCCATTCAGCAGCCTGAACTTACAGAACTCATCTCATCATAAACAACTACAAATCCAAGGGTGTTTAAAGCTACCACCTGCACAAAGCCACCTCTCCTAGCAGTCTACTTCTTGATGTCCTTCAGCTCTTGAAAGCCTTTGCTCTCCAGCTCTAGGTCCCTCCACAACCCTGTCCTCTTCAGCACCTTCTCCAACAGTTCTTTCCTCTGCTCTGGAAAATCCACTACTTAGGGGACCTCATACTTCTACACTCTTTCCCTCCCAGTAGACTCTCTTACAAGAATTCCTTAAGATTTTTCTTAAAATAATTGGGATGCATATCAATTCTATTAACTCATTTTTTAACATACAAGTTAAACACAATCATTACAAATAAAAAGTCCAGACAGTACAGAGGTTTAAAGGAAAATAGAGAAATCCTCTTCCTCATCTGAATGGAACATCAGGCCTACTCTCCCCAGAAAGAGATGCTGTATTAACAATGTCGCATATATACTTCAGGAAAATCTCGACGTAAATTTTATAAGGAAATGAGGTTTAAAACACTGATGGGGTCATACAATAGATTGTTAAGCCTTAGAGGACTTTATACAATGTAAGAATATAGGTATTTCAAAACTTACTAAATGTGGGTCTTTTCTGGACTATAAGTCATTGTTCAGCAAGACCAGATCCTGGTTTAGCCAACTTATGGGCTTCCAAACTTATAGCGCCTCCTCAAAAATATAATCCACCGAATTAGGACTGCCAATATTGGTTCAAGTAAAATTACTGTCCAAGTGAAACTGTGTTCCAAGTACAGTCTGATGGGGTGGTCATTTGGCAAGAAGGGCTTAGGCTAGGCAACAAACAGAAAACTAGGCTGGGCCTTCCGCAGCACACAGTACAGGCTCTATTGTAGTATTTTTAGTTATATTGTTCAATGGTCCATTCCAAACATTCCCCAAGCACCCAGAATGTGCCAGGTAAATTGCCAGACCCTGAGAATATAAAACTATAATACCCACTCCCTGCCCTGGAGGCATCAAGGACAAGGCGAAGAGGCCATGTGGCCCTTTCAGAGCTTCGCAACATAACATAGTAGATGAAAAGGCAAAAAAAAAAAGGGACCCTGGGTGTTATGGGGGCAAAGAAAAGGGACCCATTTATGTATTAGAATAAAAATTTTCTGTTTTCAATCTGTGAATTCCCTGTTCCTAACTCAGTGCTGGCACATAGTGGAGTTTTAATATGCCTGTTGAACTAACAAGAATACCATTTAAAAACTCAATTCCTTTAATATTTGAATGCTTTGTACGGGACTGCATAGGCACTGTACACATTCTCAAGATTTAAAAAAAAAAGAGAACCATAGTTGCTTTTAAGGATTGCAAATCTCATTGGAAGAATGAATAGTTAAACACCTGGAAAAATTATAACAAAACAGAAGGTCAATATCAAAGTGTGGCAGGTAACATGCTACAGAAGTTGGACCTTCAGCTGAGCATTTTAGAGAGACAGAAAGAAAAGCAGAGCCCTGGAAAGGGTAACTACATTCATAAAAATCATGGAAAATGTAGTATATCACCATGGAATATTTCAATAAAAAAATGACATACTGATACATGTGACAACATGGATGAACCTTGATGATATCATGTTCAGTGAAATAAGCCAGACACAAAAACGACAAATATAGTTCCACTTACATGAAATAATTAGAATATGCAAATTCATAGATACAGAAAGTAGATTACAGGGTACTGGGGCAACGGTTGAGTGGGGAATGGGGAGTCAATGCATAATGGGTACAGAGTCTCTGTTTGGGGTGATGGAAAGGTTTTGGTAATGGACGATGGTGAAAGTAGCAAAACACTGTGAATATGATTAACATCATTGCATTGTATACTTTAAAGGGGTTAAAATGGGAAATGTTACATTGTATTTATGTTACCACAATAAAAGGAAAAAAACATTGGAGAAAATTAACATGGTATGTGATTGGCACAATGAAGAGGAGGTTAGGTGGAAGGGGTGGTTACTCAGGTTTAGAGGTTGGGGTGGAGAATTTCACTTATTCTATTTCATTTCAATAAAAGGAAGATTGAATTATAAATTATTTGTACTTTGAGTAGTTTTAAGTATTTAGGTAACAGTTAAAATGAATATAAATTAAGCTAATTTCAAGATTTGGGGCTTGGTGTATTAGTGAAGTGTCCCACTTGATTCTTGGGCACCTTATTTGCCCCCTCATTTAATCAGATTAAAACACCTGGGGGGCAGGCGTACGGATGGATCAACAGACACAGAGATAAAAAAGCAAGGTTCCTGCACTCCAGAATCTTCAGTCTACTGAGGAGAAGGGTACACAGGTAGGTAATTAGGTAATAAGTTGACTATTCTAATCTAGAAGTACTGACAGACTGAGCTGAGGAATAATGAGAATTTTCAAGTTAACCCTTAAAAACAGGAAGAAAGTAGAGAGAGGAAAACCATGGAGAGGCTAACTGCTCTAAAAAGTAAATGGGAATAAGAGTTAGAATGAACCAATTAAACCAACAAACTGGATGGAGGAGATGAAAAACTGAGAGAAGACAAAGATCCCACCAATCAACCCTCTTTTGGTCCCACAGCTCTCTCGGGGTACTTGGGACAACGAGTGAGCTAGTTGTTTGTTTTCCCAGCTAAATCTAGATGAACTATCTCTTAATTGAATATCTCAGTGTGGCCAACTACATAAACAAAAAATTAAAACTTTAAATTAAAAGGAGAGAAATCAATCTTTGTTTAATCCAACTGTGAAAATATAATTCTATCTATTACAATAATTGCTGGAGAAAGGGAAGAAATCAGTGAGGTAGAGGGGATTTCAGACAGTGAGGGATCAATTTCTATTATTTCTTGATGCTCTTCAGAGCTGTGGGCTTCAGACTGCCTTAGCACTCCAGAACATCTAACTGCTTTTTGTTCTTCAAATGCTCTTTATTGTCAGACCCTCAGCATCTCTATTTAGAAGGTGGCAGTCACTGACACCCACTAGGAGTCATTTAGTCCTCAGATTACAGGTGCCAGGATCAAAAAGCCTCAAGCCAACCCCTGGAAACCCTGAGAGGTTTCTCTGCTCATTCCATGCTAAAATTTGAAAAGACTAAATAACTAAAAGGTTATTCCAAATGACATTCAAAACTAGACTTTCAGCAATTTTTCACATTTAAATATTTTAGGCTTCTCTAACAACTTCAAACACTGCTGTTTAACATTCCTTTTCAAAACTTGCAATGATTTATAAATATCCATAAAGAATTTAAGATTTGACCAAAATCATGCATTTCTAATATGCATTATTATAGGAGTCCCGGTCCATTAGGGATTGGTGAAACCTGACCTAAAGGCTAAAATGACAATTTCTGTGATATGGTTCAGTGACACACAGCTCATGAGAAGCTTCGAAACATTTCACCATTAAGAAAATATAAAGGGCCTGTCCAGAGGTATCAGGACTCAAATGTTTCAGACAACTGAGTTATTTGTATGATGACACCAAAAAACAAGCATTAAGTTAACAGAAGACCCAGGGTAGAAGTCTGTGTAAAACACTGTGGAACAAGTTTAAGGTACGACTGCCTTCACTAATTAGGAGAGTCAGCATAGAATGCAATTCACTACATCAAGTGCAGAACAGCGTGCTTAGAACAAGAGCCAAAGGCAAGAAATAAGAACTGGAATGAGAATATAGTGGTCACTCAAATAGTACAGTGGTTAGCTGACCTGAGGTTAGAATCTTGGCTCACTTACTAGTTGTGTGACCCTGGGTAAAAGCACTTATTTTATTTTATTTTATTTGAGTACAGAAAAGCAAATTTACTTACTCATAAAAATTTATGAGTACATAAATTTACCAACCAGGCCTTAACAGAGGACCAAAAAATGGCAGTCTATAACGGTGGTTGGAAGGAAGCTCAAACACAATACTCTGTCAAGAAGTGTGTGTGTGTGTGTGTGTGTGTGTGTGTCTGCACATGCACGTGCCCGTGAACACAACTCAAATGAATGGCATTTTCCAAAGACCACTACCTGTGGTAAATACAGTGGCTTTACTCTAGGCAACACCGCTGAGCAAACTGAATGCAATAATTTGTTGAGCACCTACCTGGAAAACCACTTGCTTTTAACATTAGGAACAGGAGTTAGGAGAACTGACATCTAAAGGTAATTCTGAACTTTGAGGGGAGGAATCACACCCTCTGTGTCCTACTCCCATCACCATCTGACAGGAGGGGAAAATACCAGACTTACCTCTATCAGAAGACTGTTCAGAGAATTAAATTTAAAGTGAGAACAAAAATAATAGGTTAAACTGTACCATATAAAAATCATATCACACTCTAGTGCCAAATAAGCCTGTTTCCACGATTAACGCTTGAAACATGCAGTGTTCCTATCTAAACAAAATGAAAATGTTCAATTTCTGAATTGCACAAAGTACATTCTATCACACTCACAGTGGCAGGGACCGCGAGGACATTAAAATACTGCTCTAGGCAGTGATTTCAATCCTCAAGTTGCAGTTGGATAAGATGAATGGATTACCTCCTGAAACATGTAATAGTATAAGGAACATACATATAAATTTTTAGATAGCTATGAAGTTCTACCTTGATGCCATGAGTGCACTTCTGAAGAAAGAGTCAAAAAAATAACTTTTTCTCCTGAAACATTTTAACTTGTTCATTTTTAAACACTCAAGATAAACTTGTGAAATACGTTGATGGTAGTAGCTTCATTGTAATGCTTGAATGTTTAAACACTATGTCTTGTCCACCCACACAAAGAAATCTGAAGAAACGCTGAGGCTTGTATAAAATCATGTGGTCAAATAATGAGAAACTATTAAAAAATGCTGGCTTCTTTCTCATATATTCAATTGCTTATTTGAAATCATGCTCAAAATGAGTGAAATTAAAACTTAAAAACACATTGCTAGGAATACAAAGCTAGGTGTTTTCAAAAGATTTTTTTCCCATTTAAGGGGGGGGGGTAGGGAGATGAGGGGCAATTATCTCAAATAAAATAGGAAAGGAATGTGATAGCAATGAAAACAGTCAAAAAAATTTATAAACCAAATTCCTATCTCAACAGATTTTAAATTCCTGCCAGTAACAAATTCCTCATCTGGGTTATTACTTGTGCTTTTGCTTTTTTGATAATTTGTCACCCTTTCGTATTAAGGTAGAACCAGAGCAGTTTAATCAACTTCAGACCTGAGTCTTATTTGGATTTTTCCAAATGTTGAAAAACACAGGCCTCTCCACCCAAATAAACAGAAAAGCATTTTTAAGTTAATATATATCTCACCCCTTCCTCAACCCCATCCAAGGAAAATGAGAAGAATCTCTTAATCCCTTCACACTCCAATTAGGTTAGAGCAGGGGTCGGCAAACTTTTCCCGTAAAGGGTCAGATAATAAATATTTTAGGCTTTGTGGGTCATACTGTTTCTGTCAAGACTATTCAACTCTTGTTTTAGTAAAAAAAGCAGTTTAGACAATACATAAATGATTAAATGTAACTGTTTCCCACTAAAACTTTATTTGTGAAGACTGGAATTTGAATTTAATATCATTTTCCTGAAATTCTGTTCTTTTTCTTTTTTTCCGCAACCATTTAAAATCTGAGAGGAATTCTCTGCTCTAGGTCCCTACCAAAAAGGTAGCAGGGAAGATGTTACTCATGGGCCACTGTTTGCTGGCCCCTGGACTTCAGAGAGACTGAAATTCCTGGTGGACCTTGAAAGAAAAAGGAAAAGAGAAAAGGGTTTCATTTTCAAAACACCAAATGGTAGCATTTAAGCTTAAGGAGGTGTAGTGATGTCTTACATACACCATCTGGCTGTGTGTATCAGATAAATAACCAAATGAATCTGAGGATGCTGGGATTTGATATCTCAACAAAGGAACACTTTTACCTCAATATTTTTCACACTATGTTGAAAAATTTGAAAAGAAGACTCATGATTACTTCTCAGGTCAAAATCCCATTCAATTTTAATGAGCGTTTAATTTCTTGATAGCTCTAGCACTGAACAAAGGGACTGATTGGAGAGAAAGAAGGAAGAGAGAATAACTAGAAAGAAATGCAATTTAGCTGAAACCTGCCTAACTTTTATGCCTGGTCCTATGGTCTGATGTATTTTCGTCATCCATCTCTATTTGTGAAGGTGGCTCTGTCATGTCTGTCAGCCAAGTTTGATGACAGAAGTTGGCCGAGTCTCAGCTGTGCCATTTAGGGGCAGCAGAGCTTTACCCTGGTCAGTGGACTTCTCAGAACTTCTGTTACCTGATCTGTAAATGGAGATAATGCTATTTCCCTCAAGGATTGTCAGGACCAAATGAAATGAGGTATGAGAAAGCATTTTAAAAACTAAAGTGCTGAGTATATGCCTTACTTGCAAAAAAAAAAAAAAAAGAAAGCAGAGCTCAAGGTAGCATCTGCTTCAGACTATAATGATGTTGCCTAACTGGAGGCTCTCCTACAATAACAGGCATATTTGAAAAAGCTACTAAACCCACAAGAAACTTACAACATGCACTTGAAAAATAAGATTTCCTCTACTAAATAGCAGGACAGACTTTTTGCTTTCCAACAATTATTACCATTAACAACAATAAAATATTTTGTAAAGAGTAGGAAAATTACATATACATCTTTACCACAGGGAGGAAAATATTTATTCTGGCTTGTAGGGATCTATTTGGAATCATTTATCTTCCTAATCAAATAGGGAGAAAGTGTGCCATTTGAGTCTTCTACAGAGGGTTATGCAATACAATTAAAACAGTGCCTATCATAAGCAGCAGTTACCACATTGTTACTAGGGGCCAGCAAATTAAATACCTACAGTGTGCAGGAGAATAGTCATTATCGAAGTTATTAATAATATCCCTCGTCTGGCCTACTTCTTAAATCCTTGATGGTTTAGCCATTACCAGTGCTACAGATGACAATGATGAAACTAAGAGGGCTCGACAGTGATCTCTCAAAAGCACATGCCATTTTCCCTCTTAGGAATCCTTCAGTGGCCGCCCTTCATTTCTGGGACCAAGTTCAAAGCCTTCTTTTTAAAACATAAGCTCCTTCTTGCTAGAATTACCTGTCCATCTCCCAGCCTCATCTCCATGTGCACCTTTCACCCTGGCCATGCTGAACTACATATTTTTGAAGTTTCCTCAAGACTCCCCATGACCTCCAAAGCACCCAGACGCCTGGGACAAGAATTCCCCTTGCACAATAGTTACCAACCACATTCATCACCGTGCTCCCATTAAACAAATGCTCCATAAAGGGAAACAGAACATGTCACAAGGCCTAGCATCAGTGTCAGATGTGACAGGTGATAATAGGTGTTTCCGCTGAATAACAAATTTAATATTACATTTTTATCAGTTTAGAATAAATACTGTCACAGAGTCCACCTTGTATATTTTAATGCATTAGCATGATGTTGTTACCAACAAAAACACCTCAGATTACAAAGAGCTCCATTTCCAAATTAGACATCAATGTGTACTAGTTATACCATAAGATATAACTTATAAAAGATGAAGATTTTATGCTCGTTTTTTGTCTCTAAGGAACAAATTATATGCAAACCAAGCAGACATGACAGTGTGAGGAGAGAATGAATTTGGCAAAAACTACAGTTTTTCTCTAAAGTCACAAAGACATCAATTTTAAAAAGGCAACTGCCAAAAGCATATATTACTACTTAATTGAGATGTTTTTATAAACTTATGAGAGACATTAGAACTAGAAGACTCCAAAGTATGTAATTCCAAAGTATTACATAATTTGTTTAAGGTTGCAAAGCTAGTTACTGTCAGAGCTCAAATCAGAGGCAAGCTTTCCTTCCAACCCAGTGCTCTTTTAAAGATGTGGGCTTTATCTCTTTAGATTTCTCCTTGGAAGGTAATGATCTCCCTCTTTCAAAGATAAAAGTTAATGTCTTGAAATTCTTCATGAAATTTGAAAAACTTAAACCGCCATCCTTCAAGAAAAAAATTAAGTTTAAGGAACTTCGAGATTTTTCTAATACTCAGGTTTGTAATTCTATATAATAGGTTGTCTATATCACATGTTTCTTTTTAAGGAACAGTATAATGAAAAGAATATTCCACTGGTATTTGTCTTTTCAGAAATTGAGCCCACTCTGCTACTGATTAGTTGTATGACTTTGGGAAAGTACCCCCCTCATGAACTCCAGCATGCACATTTGTTGAGATAGAGAGAGAGAAAAAGAGAGAGAGAGAGGAGAATATAAAATCAATTCTATAGGCATACTGCAGATCTTTGTGTGTAATTCCTAATTAGTTTACAGCAACTTCTATATTCCTGACAGGGGCCTTACAGGATTGTAAACACACACACAGGTTAATTAGTGAAAGTGTTTACTAATTGAACAAAGCATCCTTTCCTTTAAGACCTATTTGAAATTTGCTGTCATTTCTCCTTTCTTAGGCACAACAAATAAGTTATTGCTTGTGTTTATCTGTGGAACTCTGTCTATGGAATAAAGAGATTGGGATATTGTGAGCTATTTCCTATTATAATATTTTAAATTAAAAAGAACCATATGATTATGCTCATCACCATCCACATTATCTCACTAAAAAAATAATAAAGACATTGGAAAGGTCTGTCATATGATAAATAGTGGCCTCCTGGGCTGTTTCGTTGTACCCTACCACCTTCCTAAGATAATCCATATTTAGCATCTCATCCTCTGGAAACTAGTTTCTTTCTCTTTGCAAGATTTAAATGCTAAAAGTAGTTAATAAATAGGAATGTTTTCATCAATGTAGAATTAGTTTCAAATAACAGTTTATCTGTTCCACAAATTAATAAAGTGATCCTTCTACAGAACGAAACTGAAAAACATCCTGGGATGTATATAGTCAAAGAACATGGGTTCTCATTAGACCTATGTTCCAGTATCAATTCTGTAATGAACTAGCTGGTGATCTGAACAACTATTTAACTTCTCTAGGCTTCAATTTATTTATCTCTAATAGACATGTGTCTACCATATATAGTTGTTAAAAGGATTTAGAAAAAAGGTGCCAAATAAGCTTTTGTTATTAGTAGTAAAAAGCATGGTGTCTGACACAAAAGAGCAGCTAACATCACTGAACCCTCCCTACCCTCTCAGAGATCTCAAACCACCTGCAATATTTCAATCATCTAACTACTACATATTGAGAACTGCCAGTTTGGATGTATTATGTCTCCCAGGAAAAGCCATATTCTTTAATGCAATCTTGTGGGGGGAGACATATTAGTGTTGATTAGGTTGGAACCTTTGGATTAGGTTGTTTCCATGGAGATATGACCCACCCAACTGTGGATAATTCCTTTGACTGGATTATTTCCATGGAGGTATGGCTCCACCCATTCAGCATGGATCTTGACTGGTTACTGGAATACTTTAAAAAGAGCCACACAGGCCAAGATGCTTGCTTCAGCTAAGACAGACATTTTGGAAGACAGCCATTGAAAGCTGACATTTTGGAGAACGCCATTTTGAAATGCAACCTGGGAGCAAGCAGATGCCAGCCACGTGCCTTCCCAGCTAACAGAGGTTTTCTGGATGCCAATGGCCTTTCTCCAGTGAAAGTACCCTATTGTTAACGCCTTACCTTGACACTTTATGGCCTTAAGACTGTAACTTTGTAATTAAATAAACACCCTTTATAAAAGCCAATCCATTTCTGGTATTTTGCATAATGGCAGCATTAGCAAATTGGAACAAGTACTTTTTACATGCTAGGTCCGTGACCGTCTGACCTCAGTCAGATTAAACTGTGGCCTGGTGAGACCAAACTTTTGGATTCAATCCCCTAAAATTAAAATCATTCAAAAAATGTTTTGTTTTATCCACAGGAAACAGGTGTATCCAAATATAGCCAGCTGTCATGCAGAGATGGGTTTTCCTCAGAAGAAAGAGTAAGAATTAAGACTCAGCACATTTAACAGTATCTCAGTGATCTTCTGATAAGGGGGCTGTTGTCCCATCCTTACAGCCCCTCTCAGAACTATCCCTAACCTTACTAAGAATGGCCAGTGCATTACGCTGACTGGCAGCAGCTCTTACATACTGATACAAGCCCACCGCAGGGAAATGAACTTTTTAACAGCAGTAGCCCATTAGCCAACTGAGTGACTTCTACAGAATGTGCTGCAGGGCGAGGTCCCTCTTTGGGGAAGAAACCAGCATAGAAAAATGTCCTAGTGTGTCAACTAAAAGGAAAGACCTACTATTTAACCCTCAAAAAAAAAAAAAAAAAAAAAAACAGATTCTAAAACTTATCTAATAATGTGCTTTTTATTTTGTTTGCCCCTGGAGAAGCAGCATGGAATTAAAAAAAAACAAAACAAAACAAAACAAAACATGGGAATTAGAGTCAGAGAGAATCCTGGATTCCATTCTTAGCTCTGCCTCATACTGTGTGTCTTTAGGTAGGTTTATGAACTCTCTGAGCTTGTCTTTTCAACTGTAAAATGTAAATGTTTACCTATCTCATAGGGTTACTGAAACATCTTCTTAAAAATGCTAATACTAATTACTTCTCTACTTTCTCCCCTGGTAAAAGTTTATCTTCAAGAACTACAGCCTTGTCTAGGACTAAAATAAGAGGAGGAACACTTCATTCAATTAGAAGTGACTGATATGATCCCAGTGGCCAAGAAAAGGTATTGGGATACCCATTCCCACCAGGAGGGTGTGGAGAGGGGGCTGGTCTGAAATGTCAAGGGGCAGGAACCCCTTGGAGGCACTCTGCAAATCACAGAACGTTAGGGCCAAGATTTCAAGAGTGTCTCTTAATTTTTACCGATGAGGACACTAGGGCTCAGAAACTGTGACTCGCCCTCATCAAAGAGCAAATCAGGACACCAGCTGACCTCTACAGCAGGAGCCAGCCGGGGATGGAGCAGCAAGGACTCGCTATCTGCCATCATCCCTAGATCCTGCCACAGACACTCTTCTGCTCTTTCAAAGCATGGCACAAAACAAAGGTTTAAAATGTTTCTGTTCATGTGGAAGCTAGGTTTTCAGGAGAATCTTCTGTCAGGATTTTATTAACAAAATCAAAACAAAATAATCAATTAGTTTCCAAGATACCAAGATACAATTATAAATTAGAAGACTCTATATACCTGAATACATTAAAGAGTGGTAACCTAAGAGAAGAAGGAAAAGAGAGTCATGAGAAAGTGTTGGGAGGCAAAGAAGGAAGTGAGGGAAGGGGACAGCCAGGAGCACTGGAAGCCTGCCTTGAAAGCCAGTTTCTTCTACCGTCATCCGCTCAGGAGAGTCCACAAACAGGTGTATGTACAATATCCTCATAGGCTCAGGGGCACTAAAACTTGTCTTTTCCTACATTTGAAGTATTCCATAATTAGTGGCAAGATGCTTCAAATGCAGATGGAGACAACATATTCATGGCACAGTAGCAGTGATTCTCAAAGTATGGTCTCCCAGCCAGCAGTGTCAGCAACAGCTGGAGCTTTCTAAAAATGCAAGTCTTCAAACTCCACCTCAGAGTCACTCAATCATGAGCTCGGAGGTCCCAGAAATCTGTTTTATCAGGTGCTTCTGATACAGACTTTAGTTTGAGAGTCTCCTTACTTTAGTATGAAGAAGTTTCAAGCAGTATGTGTCAAAAATTAATAATCACTAACATAGCAGACAAAAATGGATGGTCCAGAGTAGATGAGAAAAAGTCATGCCCATGCAGCAGCACAGGCAGAATAAAGGGATGGCAAGATGCACAAAGCACAGTTGTCAAGCTTCACAGGTTTGTTGTAGGATGGTCCTATTTGTCATTAAATTTGGACGGGGAAATTATTTTCCCAACATATGAGCCTCTGCTTGAAGGACTTCTGAAGGTTACTAGTGTACCACATACATATTACACAGCAGTTTTCTTTCCCATCAGAATGAGGTGTAACACTACAGTAGCATCCTGGTAAACATTTAAACTTAATAAACATTCCTGGTAATACCTCCATCTATGAACAGTATTATCAGGAGAGGTAAAGTATGAACTGATAGCAAAGAGACTTTCACCAGAATTTATCTAAAACCAACTTCGATGGAATTTATCTAAAACAGACTCTCAACTGTACATCTCTACATGAATATGTCACTTCAATCTGAGAGTTTCTAACCCTCAACTCCTTTCCCTGTCAATCAAAACCAAAACCAATAATAACAGTAAATGAGCCTAAACTAACCTCATGTTTGTATTCTCTCCCAGTGAATGTCACCAGTATTTATACAACCCTTAAAAGCAGAAATCTGAGCGTCATCTTGGACTCTTTCCTCTCTCCTACCTCATGTCCAATTAGTCACCCTCTTCTGCTAATTCTGCCTCCTTCATCTCTTGAGTCTGTCTCTTCCTCTCCACCTCAAAGCTTCAAGTCCTCTTTGATGCCTGGGATTATACCAACAGCCCCCGTGGTGTCCGTGGTCTCCCTGCCTCCAGTCTGGCCCACTCTCCAAACGATGCCCCTTGCTGCCACCAAATGACATTCTAAAATAAGAAAACTGTGTCTTCCCAGCTTAAGAATCCTCCATCCTCCTCTTTCAAGATCCCACTCCTCAAACTTTATGTTTCAATTCCCAACTGACTCTCTCCCATGAAAGCTCTTGTGGCTCTTGCTCTTATTCACTCCTGTTCCTCCTTCACAATTGTTTCAGGTAACACATTCTCTAGAAAACCTGTAGCCTTATCCACCCCAGGTGCCAGTCAGCCAAGCCCTATGGGTTCCCAAGCACCCAAGTGCATCACCATCACACTTATCACCCTGTATTCCCTCTTTTGCTTCTCTAGACGTACACATTCCCCTCCCTAGTATACAGAAGGTAAGCATTAAATATTTGCTAAATTATTTATTAAATATATGCCTCAACCATCCCCCAGATTATAGTCTGTCCCTCTCTTTCCCCTTGAGATAAATACCTACTAGCAGTATTGAGAAAACTGGGCACATACCCTTCTCCATCAGGCTTCCTCAGTTCTAGCACTGACCATGCTCCAAAATAAAGAATATTGTAGGCCCCTTAAATGGAGCCCAAATCCATTTACTAGTTTGCTAAAGATCAAAAGTAAAATAACGGAGGAGGCGGGGCAAGATGGCAGACTGGTGAGCTGTATGTTTTAGTTACTCCTCCAGGAAAGTAGGTAAAAAGCCAGGAACTGCGTGGACTGGACACCACAGAGCAATCTGTCTTTGGGCATACTTCATACAACACTCATGAAAACGTGGAACTGCTGAGATCAGCGAAATCTGTAAGTTTTTGCGGCCAGGGGACCCGCGCCCCTCCCTGCCAGGCTCAGTCCCGGGGGAGGAGGGGCTGTCAGCTCCAGGAAGGAGAAGGGAGAATTGCAGTGGCTGCTCTTACCGGAAACTCATTCTACTGATTCAAACTCCAACCATAGATAGACTGAGGCCAGACACCAGAGACTCTGAGAGCAGCCAGCCCAGCAGAGAGGAGACAGGCATAGAAGGAAAACAACACGAGAAGCTCCAAAGTAAAAGCAGAGGATTTTTGGAGTTCTGGTGAACACAGAAAGGGGAAGGGCGGAGATCAGGCCTTGAGGCGCATATGCAAATCCCGAAGCAAGGCTGATCTCTCTGCCCAGGGCACCTTTCCTTAATGGCCCTGGATGCTTTGTCTATTAGCATTTCAATAACCCATTAGATCTCTGAGGAGGGCCGTTGTTTTTTTTTTTTTTTTTTTTTTTTTTTTTTTTTTTTTTTTTTAAATCCTTTTTGCTTTTTCTAAAACAATTACTCTAAGAAGCTCAATACAGAAAGCTTCAAAGAATTGAAATTTGGGCACGTCAAGTCAAGAGCAGAACTAAGAGAGCTCTGAGACAAAAGGCAATAATCCAGTGGCTGAGAAAATTCACTAAACAACACAACTTCCCAAGAAAAGGGGGGTGTCCGCTCACAGCCACCATCCTGGTGGACAGGAAACACTCCTGCCCATCGCCAGCCCCATAGCCCAGAGCTGCCCCAGACAACCCAGTGTGACGGAAGTGCTTCAAATAACAGGCACACACCACAAAACTGGGCGTGGACATTAGCCTTCCCTGCAACCTCAGCTGAATGTCCCAGAGCTGGGAAGGGGGAGCAGTGTGAATTAACAGAGCCCCATTCAGCCATCATTTGAGCAGACTGGGAGCCTCCCAACACAGCCCAGCAGCCCAGAACTGCCCTGGGGGGACGGCACTCACCTGTGACATAGCACAGTCATCCCTCAACAGAGGACCCGGGGTGCACAGCCTGGAAGAGGGGCCCACTTGCAAGTCTCAGGAGCCATACGCCAATACCAAAGACGTGTGGGTCAGTGGCAGAGACAAACTGTGGCAGGACTGAACTGAAGGATTAGACTATTGCAGTAGCTTTAAAACTCTAGGATCATCAGGGAGATTTGATTGTTAGGGCCACCCCCCCTCCCCGACTGCCCAGAAACACGCCCCACATACAGGGCAGGCAACACCAACTACACACGCAAGCTTGGGACACCAATTGGGCCCCACAAGACTCACTCCCCCACTCACCAAAAAGGCTAAGCAGGGGAGATCGGGCTTGTGGAGAACAGGTGGCTCGTGGACGCCACCTGCTGGTTAGTTAGAGAAAGTGTACTCCACGAAGCTGTAGATCTGATAAATTAGAGATAAGGACTTCAACTGGTCTACAAACCCTAAAAGAACCCTATCAAGGTCAGCAAATGCCACGAGGCCAAAACAACAGAAAATTATAAAGCATATGAAAAAAACCAGACGATATGGATAACCCAAGCCCAAGCACCCAAATCAAAAGACCAGAAGAGACACACCTAGAGCAGCTACTCAAAGAACTAAAGATGAACAATGAGACCCTAGTACGGGATATGAAGGAAATCAAGAAGACCCTAGAAGAGCATAAAGAAGACATTGCAAGACTAAATAAAAAAATGGATGATCTTATGGAAATTAAAGAAACTGTTGACCAAATTAAAAAGATTCTGGACACTCATAGTACAAGACTAGAGGAAGTTGAACAACGAATCAGTGACCTGGAAGATGACAGAATGGAAAATGAAAGCATAAAAGAAAGAATGGGGAAAAAAATTGAAAAACTCGAAATGGACCTCAAGGATATGATAGATAATATGAAACGTCCAAATATAAGACTCATTGGTGTCCCAGAAGGGGAAGAAAAGGGTAAAGGTCTAGGAAGAGTATTCAAAGAAATTGTTGGGGAAAACTTCCCAAATCTTCTAAACAACATAAATACACAAATCATAAATGCTCAGCGAACTCCAAATAGAATAAATCCAAAAAAACCCACTCCGAGACATATACTGATCACACTGTCAAACATAGAAGAGAAGGAGCAAGTTCTGAAAGCAGCAAGAGAAAAGCAATTCACCACATACAAAGGAAACAGCATAAGACTAAGTAGTGACTACTCAGCAGCCACCATGGAGGCGAGAAGGCAGTGGCACGATATATTTAAAATTCTGAGAGAGAGGAATTTCCAGCCAAGAATACTTTATCCAGCAAAGCTCTCCTTCAAATTTGAGGGAGAGCTTAAATTTTTCACAGACAAAGAAATGCTGAGAGAATTTGCTAACAAGAGACCTGCCCTACTGGAGATACTAAAGGGAGCCCTACAGACAGAGAAACAAAGACAGGACAGAGAGACTTGGAGAAAGGTTCAGTACTAAAGAGACTCGGTATGGGTACAATAAAGGATATCAATAGAGAGAGGGAAAAATATGGCAAACATAATCCAAAGGATAAGATGGCCGATTCAAGAAATGCCTTCACGGTTTTAACGTTGAATGTAAATGGATTAAACTCCCCAATTAAAAGATATAGATTCGCAGAATGGATCAAAAAAAATGAACCATCAATATGTTGCATACAAGAGACTCATCTTAGACACAGGGACACAAAGAAATTGAAAGTGAAAGGATGGAAAAAAATATTTCATGCAAGCTACAGCCAAAAGAAAGCAGGTGTAGCAATATTAATCTCAGATAAAATAGACTTCAAATGCAGGGATGTTTTGAGAGACAAAGAAGGCCACTACATACTAATAAAAGGGGCAATTCAGCAAGAAGAAATAACAATCGTAAATGTCTATGCACCCAATCAAGGTGCCACAAAATACATGAGAGAAACATTGGCAAAACTAAAGGAAGCAATTGATGTTTCCACAATAATTGTGGGAGACTTCAACACATCACTCTCTCCTATAGATAGATCAACCAGACAGAAGACCAATAAGGAAATTGAAAACCTAAACAATCTGATAAATGAATTAGATTTAACAGACATCTACAGGACATTACATCCCAAATCACCAGGATACACATACTTTTCTAGTGCTCACGGAACTTTCTCCAGAATAGATCATATGCTGGGACATAAAACAAGCCTCAATAAATTTAAAAAGATTGAAATTATTCAAAGCACATTCTCTGACCACAATGGAATACAATTAGAAGTCAATAACCATCAGAGACTTAGAAAATTCACAAATACCTGGAGGTTAAACAACACACTCCTAAACAATCAGTGGGTTCAAGAAGAAATAGCAAGAGAAATTGCTAAATATATAGAGACGAATGAAAATGAGAACACAACATACCAAAACCTATGGGATGCAGCAAAAGCAGTGCTAAGGGGGAAATTTATAGCACTAAACGCATATATTAAAAAGGAAGAAAGAGCCAAAATCAAAGAACTAATGGATCAACTGAAGAAGCTAGAAAATGAACAGCAAACCAATCCTAAACCAAGTAGAAGAAAAGAAATAACAAGGATTAAAGCAGAAATAAATGACATAGAGAACAAAAAAACAATAGAAAGGATAAATATCACCAAAAGTTGGTTCTTTGAGAAGATCAACAAGATTGACAAGCCCCTAGCTAGACTGACAAAATCAAAAAGAGAGAAGACCCATATAAACAAAATAATGAATGAAAAAGGTGACATAACTGCAGATCCTGAAGAAATTAAAAAAATTATAAGAGGATACTATGAACAACTGTATGGCAACAAACTGGATAATGTAGAAGAAATGGACAATTTCCTGGAAACATATGAACAACCTAGACTGACCAGAGAAGAAATAGAAGACCTCAACCAACCCATCACAAGCAAAGAGATCCAATCAGTCATCAAAAATCTTCCCACAAATAAATGCCCAGGGCCAGATGGCTTCACAGGGGAATTCTACCAAACTTTCCAGAAAGAACTGACACCAATCTTACTCAAACTCTTTCAAAACATTGAAAAAAATGGAACACTACCTAACTCATTTTATGAAGCTAACATCAATCTAATACCAAAACCAGGCAAAGATGCTACAAAAAAGGAAAACTACCGGCCAATCTCCCTAATGAATATAGATGCAAAAATCCTCAACAAAATACTTGCAAATCGAATCCAAAGACACATTAAAAAAATCATACACCATGACCAAGTGGGGTTCATTCCAGGCATGCAAGGATGGTTCAACATCAGAAAAACAATCAATGTATTACAACACATTAAAAACTCGAAAGGGAAAAATCAATTGATCATCTCAATAGATGCTGAAAAAGCATTTGACAAAATCCAACATCCCTTTTGATAAAAACACTTCAAAAGGTAGGAATTGAAGGAAACTTCCTCAACATGATAAAGAGCATATATGAAAAACCCACAGCCAGCATAGTACTCAATGGTGAGAGACTGAAAGCCTTCCCTCTAAGATCAGGAACAAGACAAGGATGCCCGCTGTCACCACTGTTATTCAACATTGTGCTGGAAGTGCTAGCCAGGGCAATCCGGCAAGACAAAGAAATAAAAGGCATCCAAATTGGAAAAGAAGAAGTAAAACTGTCATTGTTTGCAGACGATATGATCTTATATCTAGAAAACCCTGAGAAATCGACGATACAGCTACTAGAGCTAATAAACAAATTTAGCAAAGTAGCGGGATACAAGATTAATGCACATAAGTCAGTAATGTTTCTATATGCTAGAAATGAACAAACTGAAGAGACACTCAAGAAAAAGATACCATTTTCAATAGCAACTAAAAAAATCAAGTACCTAGGAATCAACTTAACCAAAGATGTAAAAGACCTATACAAAGAAAACTACATAACTCTACTAAAAGAAATAGAAGGGGACCTTAAAAGATGGAAAAATATTCCATGTTCATGGATAGGAAGGCTAAATGTCATTAAGATGTCAATTCTACCCAAACTCATTTACAGATTCAATGCAATCCCAATCAAAATTCCAACAACCTACTTTGCAGACTTGGAAAAGCTAGTTATCAAATTTATTTGGAAAGGGAAGATGCCTCGAATTGCTAAAGACACTCTAAAAAAGAAAAACGAAGTGGGAGGACTTACACTCCCTGACTTTGAAGCTTATTATAAAGCCACAGTTGCCAAAACAGCATGGTACTGGCACAAAGATAGACATATAGATCAATGGAATCGAATTGAGAATTCAGAGATAGACCCCCAGATCTATGGCCGACTGATCTTTGATAAGGCCCCCAAAGTCACTGAACTGGGTCATAATGGTCTTTTCAACAAATGGGGCTGGGAGAGTTGGATATCCATATCCAAAAGAATGAAAGAGGACCCCTACCTCACCCCCTACACAAAAATTAACTCAAAATGGACCAAAGATCTCAATATAAAAGAAAGTACCATAAAACTCCTAGAAGATAATGTAGGAAAACATCTTCAAGACCTTGTATTAGGAGGCCACTTCCTAGACTTTACACCCAAAGCACAAGCAACAAAAGAGAAAATAGATAAATGGGAACTCCTCAAGCTTAGAAGTTTCTGCACCTCAAAGGAATTTCTCAAAAAGGTAAAGAGGCAGCCAACTCAATGGGAAAAAATTTTTGGAAACCATGTATCTGACAAAAGACTGATATCTTGCATATACAAAGAAATCCTACAACTCAATGACAATAGTACAGACAGCCCAATTATAAAATGGGCAAAAGATATGAAAAGACAGTTCTCTGAAGAGGAAATACAAATGGCCAAGAAACACATGAAAAAATGTTCAGCTTCACTAGCTATTAGAGAGATGCAAATTAAGACCACAATGAGATACCATCTAACACCGGTTAGAATGGCTGCCATTAAACAAACAGGAAACTACAAATGCTGGAGGGGATGTGGAGAAATTGGAACTCTTATTCATTGTTGGTGGGACTGTATAATGGTTCAGCCACTCTGGAAGTCAGTCTGGCAGTTCCTTAGAAAACTAGATATAGAGCTACCATTCGATCCAGCGATTGCACTCCTCGGTATATACCCGGAAGATCGGAAAGCAGTGACACGAACAGATATCTGCACGCCAATGTTCATAGCAGCATTATTCACAATTGCCAAGAGATGGAAACAACCCAAATGTCCTTCAACAGATGAGTGGATAAATAAAATGTGGTATATACACACGATGGAATACTACGCGGCAGTAAGAAGGAACGATCTGGTGAAACATATGACAACATGGATGAACCTTGAAGACATAATGCTGAGCGAAATAAGCCAGGCACAAAAAGAGAAATATTATATGCTACCACTAATGTGAACTTTGAAAAATGTAAAACAAATGGTTTATAATGTAGAATGTAGGGGAACTAGCAGTAGAGAGCAATTAAGGAAGGGGGAACAATAATCCAAGAAGAACAGATAAGCTATTTAACGTTCTGGGGATGCCCAGAAATGACTATGGTCTGTTAATTTCTGATGGTTGTAGTAGGAACAAGTTCACTGAAATGTTGCTATATTATGTAACTTTCTTGGGGTGGAGTAGGAACATGTTGGAAGTTAAGCAGTTATCTTAGGTTAGTTGTCTTTTTCTTACTCCCTTGCTATGGTCTCTTTGAAATGCTCTTTTATTGTATGTTTGTTTTCTTTTTAACTTTTTTTTCATACAGGTGATTTGAAAAAAGAAGGGAAAGTTAAAAAAAAAAAAAAAAAGAAAAAAGACAAACAAGGGAAAAAAAAAAACAAAAAAAGATGTAGTGCCCCCTTGAGGAGCCTGTGGAGAATGCAGGGGTATTCGCCTACCCCACCTCCATGGTTGCTAACATGACCACAGACATAGGGGACTGGTGGTTGGATGGGTTGAGCCCTCTACCATAAGTTTTACCCTTGGGAAGACGGTTGCTGCAAAGGAGAGGCTAGGCCTCCCTGTATTTGTGCCTAAGAGTCTCCTCCTGAATGCCTCTTTGTTGCTCAGATGTGGCCCTCTCTCTCTGGCTAAGCCAACTTGAAAGGTGAAATCACTGCCCTCCCCCCTACGTGGGATCAGACACCCAGGGGAGTGAATCTCCCTGGCAATGTGGAATATGACTCCCAGGGAGGAATGTAGACCTGGCACCGTGGGACGGAGAACATCTTCTTGACCAAAAGGGGGATGTGAAAGGAAATGAAATAAGCTTCAGTGGCAGAGAGATTCCAAAAGGAGCCGAGAGGTCACTCTGGTGGGCACTCTTATGCACACTTTAGACAACCCTTTTTAGGTTCTAAAGAATTGGGGTAGCTGGTGGTGGATACCTGAAACTATCAAACTACAACCCAGAACCCATGAATCTCGAAGACAGTTGTATAAAAATGTAGCTTATGAGGGGTGACAATGGGATTGGGAAAGCCATAAGGACCAAACACCACTTTGTCTAGTTTATGGATGGATGTGTAGAAAAGTAGGGGAAGGAAACAAACAGACAAAGGTACCCAGTGTTCTTTTTTACTTCAATTGCTCTTTTTCACTCTAATTATTATTCTTGTTATTTTTGTGTGTGTGCTAATGAAGGTGTCAGGGATTGATTTAGGTGATGAATGTACAACTATGTAATGGTACTGTAAACAATCGAAAGTACAATTTGTTTTGTATGACTGCGTGGTATGTGAATATATCTCAATAAAATGATGATTAAAAAAAAAAAAAAAAAAAAAAAAAAAAAAAAAAAAAAAAAAAAGTAAAATAACCCTCACCCAACACTTGATTTAAGCATCTCTGGTTTCTTTTGAGTGTAATCAGAATACAGTTCCTGAACTATATACATTGGAATCCTATTACTTTAGTTGGTGTGACATCAATCATTTATTATCTCCCAGCCTCCTGTAAAGGCCTCATTATTGGCCCTTTCATACTTTGTGCTTGTCCATTTCCTCCGAACCTGGAATGCCCAACTCTTCTCTACCTGGCCAGCCAGGCTAAATGACAAAGGAAGGGACGAATGCAGCTAAGTCCTACAACTTCCGCGGTGCCGTTAACAACTGTTCCAGCCAAACCACTGACTCTTCCCTTCTCTGACTCTTTTTATAATTATTTTACACACCTATCCTGTTCACCTGCTTGTTTTAGCAGCACTTTGTTTCATGTGCTGCAAAGTACTCTTTTTTAGTATGTTAGTATTGGTGTGGTTGTCTCATTCTACACTAATATCACAAGCAATGCAATTGCGTCTTCACAATTACATCTTACAAATGTGTTAATTTAAGTACCTTGCAGAGAAAGATATTTTTTAATTTTTAATTTTACTTTACTTTTCCTGTAATCCCACAAGTACTGCAGTTATATCAACATGTGTCAGAAGTCTACATCATTACAAAAATTTAAACATATAATATATATAGATTATGGTACTCACATTAATTATATGTAAGTCCCCTCATTTTTGGTATACAGTTGTCTGGATTTGGTTAAAAACATTTTAAACATATTTCCGTTCATTTTAAATACCCAGACCATTTTTAAATGCTTCATTAAATTGCACTATTTGATGATGGGAGGTGTTCCAAAAGGCACTCACACTTGACACGTAGTAATTCTCTACAAACACTTAAACACTGGTCTTGTTCACAAATTAAGGTAGGGTTATGTTTAACCATGGATTTTTTTATATGTTCCTAATTACTAGTTCTTAAACCTATTTCATTTCAAACACATAAGCTATAGCATTCTTCTAGCCTTACATCTTACACACACACACCAACTTCTTAGTTCATAACCTTCTAGCTATCATCAGATATTCTTTTTCAATAAGCTTAGTAGTGAAGGGAAATAAGAGCGTCTACAATCACTGTAGCTATTTCCCTATCACCCATATATTTCTCAAAACCGTATCAGGATAATGTCCCAAGCACACAATGAAATAACTCCCAGTAAGGTCAATAGCTCTATTATTTAAACAGGGCAACTCTGACATTCACCACCTGCTCCTACCTGAGCCTTCCTCCTTCTGCTTCTGGGATATCAATCTCTAGTTTTCTTTCCATTTTCCTGGTGACTCAGTTGCAGCCTCCTCCATGTGCCTTTTTTTTTTTTTTTTTTTTGCTTGATATTAAATGTCAACATTCTTCAGGATTTGGTCTTCAGAATTCTCTTTTCTCTTCAGTTTATATTCTCCTCTTCCTGCCAATGATTCAGTTTAGACATCTTTTGAGTGGGCTGGACCTTTATGTCCAACTGCCCACTGGATGTCTTCACCTAGACGTCTCATACCACTTTAAGCTCAACATGCCCCAAATCAAACACTCTACACTACCATGGTCATCCAGAGTCAAATACTGAGAATTAAGAAATTACTTTCTACTTTCTCTTTGCATCGAAGGAGACTTGCTAATGTAATTTCCCATTTTTACCCATTCTCACACATGGATTCTTTTCACAAGGTTGATTTAAAATCACTGCTCTCCTCTCCACTTCTAAGAAAAAGGATCAACTTTGCCAAAACATGCTTGTTAACCCTTGCCTAGGGGTATATCACTCTAAGGACGGCCCCAGCCATACATCAGGGACATCGCTAAGGTGGCCATCCATACTAGTTTGCCCGACACAAATCTCATGTCCCCGTATAATTGCTAATAGCAGCATATTTCACTCCCCAATGTCCCAGGTTGAGCAATACATTATATGGTCAGCCTATTGCCTAGACACAGGATGTATAAAATAATGCCTTAAACTTGGAATATCTGCCTTAAGCCATCTGCACTCTTGCCTCATCTTCCTTGCGCACTGATGATCTGGAATGAAAAAATGCACAGAATACTCATGGTCTCAAATCCCTCCACAGGTGGTCTAAATCAATCAAGGTGGACCCTATCCTCCTATGGAATTTGATAAACAGAGGCAAATTACTAGCTAGCCCAAATAATACACCCTAAGGACGAGGTCCGTTTTTGTAAAGAACACTCAGCCCATTGATAATTGTTGCTATTTGTTTCCCTCTAGTTATTAATCCAAACATTTCCACAAAATGTAGGTGGACCTGAATTTTCTCTAAATTTATATATTTCAATCTCTGCTAACGGCCGAACTATCTACCCAGTCACCTTAGCTAGAAAGCTCAGGATCAAATTTCGTTCTTTCTCTTCTCCCTATGCAATTAAGTTAACCAAGTCCCACTGATTCTATTTTAAAAGCCTCTGGAAACTTCTTACCTACAAACCTTTGACCAGATACTATTTTTAATCTGTGATTATTACAATATCCTTCCTCTACTTTATACTCTTTTTTAATTGATCTCCCTCACTTCTGCTAGAATTATTTTTGAAAAGGCAATTTCTTTAGTCTACTGCCAACTTTAAAAACTCAGATAATACCCAGAATTCTCAGACATACCGCCCACTAAGTATGTGCTACTCAATGGTTCTCTTTAAGGGATGGTATCACTCCTTTAGAAGGCATCTGAAAATGTTTGGGGACATCTGTGCTTGTCACAGTGATAAGAGGGCACAAAGGGCATTTAATGGATGGCGAACAAGGATGGTGAATATCCAGCAATGTAGGACAAGTCCCATGTAACAGGATTATCTCACCAAAATGCCAATGGCACTTCCAGGTGAGACTTTTTATTCCCAAAACACATTATCTTCTTTTAAACATATATGGATTCTTTATTTTAGAATCTACTTAACCTCCCCATTACCACTAGCTCTGCCTCCTTTCAAAATATATTTTTCCTGGTCGATACAAATCTAAAGACTTCTCATGTGAATTAAGTTATGTATAAAGTATGTTAATGAAAGATAATGGCATCACTCCTATAACACACTGGTTGCACTTAGTGTATTAAATTATGGTTAAACTGTTTACTTATTCGTCATTTCACTCCATATTCCCCTTATCCCCTCTATCCCCTAAAATATGAGCTCCTTGAGAATATGCCTTTGGTATCACATTCATTTTTTTTTAAGCTCAATTTCAATTTTTGACCTAAAAGAAGGGAATCATTCTATAAATGATTTTTGGTTTAAATGATGAAAAAATTGTACTGAATTCCTATGAACAAAATGCCATTTCTTAACAACATTTTTTGTAATTGTTAAACTTAGAACCAAGAATACTTTGAAATAAATGAAATAAACTAATTATTAGTAATGGTACTTTAAAGAACCCTAAAATGCATGTATTAAATTACAGGTTAGACAAAGGCAGGTATTACAAATTTAGGTAAAAGAGAAAAAAAAGCCACAGAAACTGTGATAAACTAAAGAGAATGTCCCCAGTATAAAGGTATTTAAATTCCTCCTTTTTCTCTTATAAATGCTGAGTTAAGTACACCTTACAAAGATCTGCCCAACAAGCTTGTGTTTGCAATCCTTCTTAAGAAAAAATATTTTGGTAACCTAACAAAAGGTGTGTGTGTGGGGGGGGGATTGTGTGTGATATGCCTCTCTATATAAAAAATAAAGTAGAAGTCCTCCGATCCCACCCCACTTTTTAAAAAAATTTGAATATAGGTGATTTCTGTGGCATATTGCAAATATACCTCATTTCTTCCAGCAATTTTTTTAACTTAGCTCACCCCTAAGTTGCACAAACAATAAAACAGAGTACACAAAACAGACGCTCACGTGCACATCTGTTCATATCTGGTGCTCGGTGTCCATAGTATCCTGATGGGCAGGAATGCAGGCACTCTCCATACTGACGCATCCCTTCTCTTCGAAGAAAGAAGAACAACTTCTGTTGACATCGGCTGCACCCGTTGTCCTTTGAACAAGACAAACAACCCTTGCAAATGGGATTTGACACATAACTAGCTGTAAAAGAGACAAACACAAAACATGTTTAAATATGAGTATGATCAGACTTTGAGTTGATACAACATAACTGTTATCCTTCTGTTCTAAGAGCATAGAAATGCTAAAAAAAAAAAAAAAAACAACCCCCCCCACCAAAAAAAATAGTTGAATACACCACCCAACTTCGAAGCAAACTGCAAACCAGAGGCAGAGTTGAGGCCAAAAGCTGAAATGGAATGGCTCTTGGGGATATTGTACCAAATAGAGGCAGATCCTACAGAAGGATTCCGGGTCCAGACTAACACATACGCACTTAAAGAGCTGAAACTTAGCTCCCTTTGGTAGACAGGAGTCATAAAGGCTGTTCTGCCCATGAAATAAGTAGTAGAACCACCACTATCACAACCCAAACTAGCCAGAAAAGAAGATGCCAACCCCAGAATGGAGGCATGGAGGGCATGAGCCCAAGAGAGAGGAAACACACCCATAAGAAATAAGAACGCCAAGCCTGTGAGACACCCAGGCGTGGGATCCAAATTCAAACTATCAATATAGAATGAGGTCCCTAAGTCAAGTAATTAACATTAAAAACTTATCCAAATCCAGGAAAACCAACAGAGAATAAAAATAAGGAACTACCATCTAGAAATTTTCTACAATTTAAAGACCTGGGGTTTTCATGGAAAACTACCTTAACATCAAAAATGAACAAGTCACACAAGGAAGCAAACCTCCATGAGGAAGCATCATCTGTCTCAGTGAAAGGGACATTTTACAATTGAAGAACCAGAGTAACAGAACTATTGGGAAAAGCCTTTAAAAAGACAGTATTCAGAATATTTCAGAAAGGACTAGAAATCACATATAGAAAAGCAAGAATGTACTAAAAATGTGCAAGTTTAAAAATTCTAAAACTGAAGAAAATTTCTATGAACAATTTGAATGGCAGACTAAATATTGCTGAAGAGAATGAATTAGCTGTAAGACAAGTTGAAAGAACTGCAGCATAAAGAAAATGAACATATGATAAAGGTAAGAAGCATGCAAAAAGAAAACAAAAAAGTTCCAATACATGACTAGTAGGTATTCTAGAAGGAGAGACTACAGAGAATGAGTACGACATGGTATTCAAAGAGATAATGGGAGATTTGTTTCCAGAATTAAAGAATGACATAAGTTCTTAGCTGAAGAATTCAGAGTCCTAGTTAGATAAGTAAAAACAAATCTGTGCAACAAGGTGAATGAATCTTGAGGACACTATGTTGAGCAAAATAAGCCAGAAACAAAAGGACAAATATTGTATGGTCTCACTAATATGAACCAACTATAATGAGCAAAGTTTGAGAATTAAATTCAAGAGCATAGGTTATCAGGAGATAGACAGGGGGCAGAGATTGGGCATTTGATGATTAAGGAGTACAGAATATTCAATAAGGCTCATTGTACAGGTTCAGAAATGGATAGCAGAAGATTGTAAATGTAATTAACAAAGTGGAGTGTGAGTATGGCTGAAAGTAAGACCTGGGGTTTTCATGGAAAACTACCTTAACATCAAAAATGAACAAGTCACACAAGGAAGCAGACCTCTAGAGCCATGTATGCCACCAGAAGGAAAGCTAGAGGATAAAAACTGGGACTGTATAACTCAGCTAAACACAGAATGGACAATGACAGTATTACTTGTATAAAATAAGAGTTCTTACATGAACTAGAAAAAATGTACATCACTATTACAAGGTGTAAATAATATGGATATGGGAAAAATACAATTAATATAAACTAAGGTGTATAGTTAACAGTAACATTGTAATATTCTTTCATTATTGTAACAAAGGCACTATACCAAAGCTTAATGTCAATAATAGGGTGATATAAGGGGTGTGGGATATTTTTTCCTCAGAAGAAATGAGAATGTTCTCCTATTAGACTGTAGTGGTGAATGCATAACTATGTGATTATACCAAGAGCCACTGATTGTATGGTGTGTGAATAGACTGTTTTAAAAAAATCTGCACCTAGACACAGCATATTTAACCAAAGAACAAAGTCAAAACCAGGGAGAAACAGCAGATTATCTACAAAAGACTAAAAACTTGACTGACAGATTTTTCATCAAAAATGATAAGTGCTGCAGCATATTGAGAGAAATCAATTATCAAACTATAATTCTATAAGCAGTTAAATGATAAATTAAAAATGAGAACAAAATAAAAACATTTTCAGGCAAAATAAAGGTAAGAGACTTATTAATCAAAAGCACTCGCAAAAAGAACGAGTAAACTGTATACTGGAGGAAATAAAATGGAACTCAGAAGAAAGTAGAATGCAATAAGCAATGGTGATCAAACCAACTAATAAATATGAGGTATATATATAAAAGTATGGTTTTTTTTAAATAAAAATTAATTTTCAGGGTTTAAAATTAATCATTATCTCACATTCAACAGCAATAACACAGAAGAGTTGAGGGAGAAGCCAAATTTAAATAATTTAAAGTTTCTATATTTTTAATGAGGAAAACCAAGATAGATTAAATTTTGTTAAGTTAAACATACTTGCTAAAACTTCAAGTTATCCACAAGTAAAAGAATATATAACTTTCAAATCAGTGGCAGTTACAAACAGATGTAATAAATACATAAAATATGAATAGGAGGAAATACCCCAAATGTTCATGAACAGGAGCATGGGATAAAGAAGTGGTGTATTGCAGACATAGGGGACTGGTGGTTTGATGGGTTGAGCCCTCTACCACAGGTTTTACCCTTGGGAAGACGGTTGCTGCAAAGGAGAGGCTAGGCCTCCCTATGGTTGTGCCTAAGAGCCTCCTCCCGAATGCCTCTTTGTTGCTCAGATGTGGCCCTGTCTCTCTAGCTAAGCCAACTTGAAAGGTGAAATCACTGCCCTCCCCCCTACGTGGGATCAGACACCCAGGGGAGTGAATCTCCCTGGCAACGTGGAATATGACTCCCGGGGAGGAATGTAGACCTGGCATCGTGGGACGGAGAACATCTTCTTGACCAAAAGGGGGATGTGAAAGGAAATGAAATAAGCTTCAGTGGCAGAGAGAATCCAAAAGGAGCCGAGAGGTCACTCTGGTGGGCACTCTTATGCACACTTTAGACAACCCTTTTTAGGTTCTAAAGAATTGGGGTAGCTGGTGGTGGATACCTGAAACTATCAAACTACAACCCAGAACCCATGAATCTCGAAGACAGTTGTGTAAAAATGTAGCTTATGAGGGGTGACAATGGGATTGGGAAAGCCATAAGGACCACACTCCACTTTGTCTAGTTTATGGATGGATGAGTAGAAAAATAGGGGAAGGAAACAAACAGACAAAGGTACCCAGTGTTCTTTTTTACTTCAATTGCTCTTTTTCACTCTAATTATTATTCTTGTTATTTTTGTGTGTGTGCTAATGAAGGTGTCAGGGATTGATTTGGGTGATGAATGTACAACTATGTAATGGTACTGTAAACAATCGAAAGTACGATTTGTTTTGTTTGCGTGGTATGTGAATATATCTCAATAAAATGAAGATTTAAAAAAAAAAAAAAAAAAAGAAGTGGTGTATTCATACTGTGAATTTTACTCAATAACAAAAAGAATCAAACTACCAGTATAGACAACATGAATGAAACTCATAACATTATGCTGAGCAAAAGAAGGCAGACACACACAAGAAGTATTTTCTGTATAATGCCACATATATTAAGATCAAATAAGGAAAAGATAATCCATGGTGATGGAAATCAGTGCACCAGATGCCTTTGAGGGGAGGGAACTGACTGGAAAGGGTCACAATGGAATTCTTTGGAGGGTGATGAAAATGTTCAATATCTTGACTGGATGCTGGGTATATAATGTATACATTTGCAAAACTCTTCTAACTGTCCATTTAGGATCTCTGTATTTTTTACTCTTAGGTAATTTATGTATCATTTTTTTTTCTTAATGTTGTCTCCCCTTGAGTTTATTGATAATACAGGAACATAACATCACATCAAATGTACTCTTATCAAACCCTCAACTTCAAAATTTTTGACATATTCATTATTTTTATCTTTAAAAGGAAAAAAAATTATTTTTAAGCCAAAAGAACATCCTTTGTGATATTTTTTAACATTACATATTCATAATTGGATTTTCCCATGGGAAAATAAAGTATAAATATGAGTTCCCTAATGGAATGGGTATTTCATAATTGTATAGGGCTTTACAGTTGTATGAGTATATTATCTCATTTAACTCTCACTGGAATGCCCCATTTTTCAGGTGTGAAAACTGAAACAGAGATGGAGTCTTCTGAGAGATGGCGGAGCCAGGACTCCTTCCTAATATTGAGTTCACTCCCTGTGAGTTCACTCCCTTCCCGCCACAACTGTTTCTCACATACTCTGTAGTCTATCTTGTAGACAAAGCAGTTTCCCATTGTTTTTATGAAAGGATATGTTAATGAGGTCCAAATTGGAACAATCCTACCAAGCTTCAGTCTCATAAAGTTCCCTCTCCACTTGAGCCTTCTTGTACGTGGGGACATCCCTCCTCTCATCAGAGCAGTGGGGTTAAAAGGGACCAGAAGGGATCTGTATCACAGATTAAATTAAACTGAAGGGGCTTCAGGGCTGGGCATATTTCAGGAACCCTGTATTCTTTACCCACTTGGTAGAAGTAGGTAATGAGTTCAAGTTTTGTACCTTACAACTATAGGAAGTCTATACACTGACTTTAAGATAATAGTTGCATATATTTTGTCTCTTTTAAAGATTCTATAAATTACAATGGATATTCACTTATTTGATATTCTTCCATTATTAGATTATTTTTTTAAACAGAAATATTCTGTTGATGGGGAGGGGAGAGAAGGAGGGAAAGAGTTGAAATGTTGAAATAGCATCCAAAAATCAATATATAAACCTCATGAAGAAGTTCACTACATCTAATGGTGAACAGGGTAATTAAAAAGAAAAGAAACAGAATACACTTTCTAGACTTCCTGGTATAAAATGTTAAAATGATATCTGAAATCCCAGTATAAATTCTAAAATATTAAAAATTCATGTAACTTGTAGTTATCACTCTACCAAGAAGGTCATAAATATAACAGGATACATGAGATCATAGTGACTTCATGTTGTTGGGTTAATCCAAAAAAAGAAAGAAGAGAGAAGGAATAGAAAACTCATCAATTATTGAACTCTTTAACTTTGAGACTACATCCTGTTTGCCCTACATATAATATTTATTGCATATAAAATTAATATCAAGTATTGAGACTAACAGAACAGCTATATAAGAAAGTACATCGCACACCATACCATTCCTTCGCTTACAATGATTCAACATCCAATATATTAATAGCTACTCATAGTGAATCTATACAGGTTTTAGTTTTACAAGATGCTTTCCCTCCTTCCCCCAGCCTCCCACAGCCCTGATTTAGTCTTACATCTTCTCTTCTACAGAGATTCAAAACCAAGGGCTTAATCTACCATACAGAAGAAGAGGCCGAAGAAAAAAAGGCAATCAAGACCAGGAATCAAGGCCAAGAGAGCTCTTTGAATTGGCCATTAAAGTCACTTGTTCCCACCTAATCCAGGATCTTTTTCTATCAATTGCTCAAGTGCTTTTATCTGCATATTCAATTTATTTTATGGACATTCTCTTCACTTGCAAACTTACGTGTGCTTTCCAAATAATTTTTAAATCACACTGTTGTCCCAACCCAAATCAATTCAGATGAAAAACCACTCCCTCAGATATAATTACAAGCAAAATTTTGGCAAGCAACTTTCCACATATCTCCTTATGAATGTACATATATATTTAATATATAATCTGTACTTTTCATTAATATGATCATACGGTGAAAAACCACTCCCTCAGATATAATTGCTAGTAAAATTTTGGCAAACAACTTTCCATATATCTCCTTATGAATGCAGGTATATATGTAATACATAATTTGTACTTTTCATTAACGTGATCATACTTTACAGGACGTATCATAATTTACTCAATTTCAGTCGAGCTGTGACCATCTCTCCATAGCAATGAACCAGGCCATTATCACTATCATACTCCTTGGAAGTGTCGGTTATACCTGCTGCCCCTACTTACCACCACCACTCATTCAGTTATCTCCAACACTACTTTTATGGTGACCAGTTTTCCAAGCACCAATTCAACACCTAACCCTGTTTCTGGCCCTCACAACTCTGGCAGTGTGGGTCACTGCTAAAAGTGTCCATCCTTCGCTGGCTACCATCGTTATGTCTTCTCCTGCAGACTTAAGACCAACCCCCTCACCCTTATGATTTCCACTGTTACTTGCTACTTTTCACTTGGACAATTATGGTCTTCTGATCACAGGCCCACCTCTCTCTCCTTCACTCTATATTCCACAGTCAAGTCAATTCTCCTTTTATACTCATCACCTCATTTCTTCTATACCATACTCTAGACCATTGTGACTTATAAAATACTCTCACAGAGCTGACAGAAAATAATTTGTAACACTTTCTCCAGCTTCCTTCTGCACAGATTTCATGCTGATATTGTCATTGGTGACATGAGCAGGATGTAAAGAGTGAGCATGAAAGTTTGGGAAAACTGGGTAGAGCTCAACTTCTCCATGTAAGAAAGGAATCAAGATTGAGGGTGGGGTGGGTAGGGAATAGAAAGGTAGGACAGGGGAACAGTAACTGGGAAAACTGATGAGGCTTCATGAGGAAATGGCTACAGTGAGGCAGGTGACTGGGGACAGTCCAGCTCATTTTAACTTCTGGAGACATTCCAAGAATATAAACCCACCATAAGAACAAAGATCCTCTGGCATGGTATCTTGGAGAAGAGCAATTAATAATTATTCTGAGTAAAGGATATCCCTTAAATTTGAGTTACCAGAAGACTAAGGTAAAAGCAGGGGGTGCTGGCTAGAGCAGCATTAAAACAGTCCCAACACTGCCGAGCTCTCTGGAACATACTTGAGAGTAGTTTTTTGGGTTATTTTCTGCTCTTGAATTAAACTAAAAAATTGAAAGGGCAATATCAAGATTACCCAAACTCCAAATTTCGCTCTGTAAATGAAGAGAATTTGGCAGGTTTACGTATGTAGCAGGAAGGCTTGAGGAGAATGCTCTCTGTGCCACAGGCATCAAAACTAAAGTGAGGTTACATTTACTTTCCTTTAAAAAGTTAAACCAAGAGCTCTTTAGCACCAATAAAAAGAGGAATGGAGGGAGAGAGAATTACAGGACAAAGAGAATCAACATCAATTAAAGCCTGTTTGTTTCATTTTGTTTTATGCATCAGAAGCCAACTTTCATCTTGCACTCAAAGATTTCAGAGTCAACAATTTGTGCCCTACATTTTTTTTTAATCAAAAGGGTATTCTTAAAAGCACTAAAAGCATTGCTTTATTTACTTGAACCTTGACTGACTTAAACAATGAAAACAAATTAGGGAATGCTTACCTGAGTCCGTACCTTAGATATCTTTATAGCCCTATACATGAGGAATTCTCTTAAAGTAAAAATGATGCAACCCCATCAAACTCTCTCGTTCCTTCCCTCAATCTTCCTCAGTCATTGTGTTCTCAATGCCAAAGGACAAGGGGAACATGCTCTTTTTTGCAATGTGAAGCTTCATACGCCAAACCTCAAACAGATTTTCCAGTTTAATTAACCGTTGTCCAGTGCTAGCTAACCTAGTGGTCTCCTCTATGTCGTAAATCAGTAGTTCAGCAATTCGAAAAGAACTTCATCTGTTATATGGTGACTACACCACTCTGTGGTCTAAAGCTAGGCAGAAGGAGACCTATAAACATGATTTTAATAAGTAAAATGCTTCTGCCCATTGCTATGAGATTTAATTCAATTGTGCAGGTGAATAAACAGATCTTAATTCCTGGCTTTGATGACCGTATTTATTTGCTCTCTCTGTAAGCTACAATTTTTCCAACCCTGAAGCCTGCTGAGATCCAGAGCTTCACCATTCCAATCAAAACACTTCTTAAAATCTATATCTGCCCCAAACTCTGAAGATGAAATATATTGCTTTAAACATTAAAAATCATCAAAAAGGTGATAGGCACTGATTTTAGAACAAACTTATCTCTGTCACAGAGAAAGGAACCTATGGCTTTGGAGAGCAAGGAAAACCATAAGGCAGAAAGGGTTACATTACTAACAATTATACCAAGAGACAAAAACTCAGCATAAGTAGAAGTCTTTATTCTTATTTGAAATAATGTTAGTGTTCCTCTTAAACTGCAAAGTATTTGACCTTTTTATGAATCTTGATATTTTAAATTTGATCCTTTGTTAAATCAAACCCAGTTATTCACATTTTATCCCATAGAGCATTTTATGTAGGTGTTGAATATCCATCTTGTTTCTAATATACTCCCGAAACTTTTTAAATGTGCTCCTGTGTTTCTGGATTTAGTCCTTGCCAAATAAGAAGAAACCTAAATTCCTTCTAGGTGCAGGTGTCCATTCCAGAAAAAGGATACTGATATTTAATTCTGAAAAGAATGACTGAACAATGGGCTACTGGCATCTCAACCTCTCTTTACTGGTTAAAAGTTCAACATAATTTTTAAATGAACAATTACTATTAACTTCAACAATCAAGCTTGAAATAAAATTGCTAATATCTGTCTACCCCCTAACCCCAAGTTCAAACCACGTATTTAAAAAAACCAACACCTCTCTCTCCTATCTCTGGTACCAATAACAGGGACCTTGTGTATCAAATCCTGTTGTGAGGACCCAGGGCCTGAGGCCCTGCCCCCTCCTCCATTGCTGAGATACACACAGAGGCTTACATGACCAGGCAACAGCCCCCCCGCCCCCCAGGGGAGAAAGCATTAAAACTTTCCTCCTCTAATCGTGGTTAGTAACCAAATCTCAGGAGACCTTGTTGTAACCAAATCTCAAGAGAAACTCTGTTGTCACAAACCTTTATAATATACCCTCCACCCCCCAATCCTTGGCACTACCCCCTCTATCTGCAGAGTGGCGGAAAGCTGGCTTCACTCTCCTGACCAGCCGCCATCAGGAAAAATTGTCTCCTGTTTTGTAAGTCCCTAATTAAACTCATGGGTAACTCTGTGCCAGGCGTGTTCTTTGGTCTTGGGGCTAATCTGGGTTCAAACACCTATATAAATCAAATTGGGTGCTAGAACCTGACACCACAGGGACAAAAATCCTGTAATCATGTATACTACCCAAGCCCCAAACTCAGTTAAGCAATCAGTGTCATGAATTAATGAGCCACACAAGATTGAGAAAAGCCTGCCTAGAATGCCTTGCTTAGTTCTATATAAAATTATATTTACATAAACTATACAATCTTATAATTGATGTGAAGCCAAATTTTACTCTCAGTTTGCACCATTATAATCATCACATCCTAGACAGAAAATGTTAAAATGAACAATGCCAATAAAGCTTAGATAAATTTCTAAATGACTAAAGATTAGAAAAACTAAACTAGCTTAACATGCATTTAATCTTAGGAAAAGAAAACAAAAACTTCTAAGTATAATAATCAAGGGCAAAAATTGTATCAAAAATTCCACAGATTTTAAACTTCCAGAAATAAGCCATATTTTCTCCTTTTTTTTTTTTTTTTTAGCTTTTGACATGGCTTCTTCAATAGAGAACAATATTTTAGGTAAAAGACTTTAACTTCCCAAAGAAGTACTAGATATGAGAAATCCATATTAAGTGCTTACACTAAAATGTTACTGTTTGTCATTTAATGTCATTTTACTCATCTAAATTATATCAATTAGGAATGAAACACTGGACATTTCCTTAGTCCTAGACATATTCCTTGGGAAAATCATACTTCTAAAAATGCATAAGCCTCCCAAATATGGAAATCATCTCCAGAAATGAAAATCTTAAGGACAAAAGGATTAAAGGTCTTTAATTATTTTGCTTCTATCAAAACATGTAGCTAACTATAGACTCAAATAAAACAAGAAGACTTTTTTACACATATTAAATGCTAAGATCTCCAGAAAAACATGAAAATTTCCACAATTATGATCCCCCCACCAATTAGTCGCCAATGCCAGCACCCCAATCTTCACAGGCTGGCCCCTCAAAGGTTCATTTACAACCATGGTAAACTATGGCCATAGTTTGGTCCACTAGAGAGGATGTCTTTTATACATCACAGGTAAGCTCAAAATAGTCTATAACTGCAGGTCAAGGAAGGATAAGCCAAGATACAGCTGCAAAATAAAGGTAGATGGACTCTTACATGGTTCTGTTTGCAGGCACAAAAGACCTGTCCAGAACACGATAAACGCAATCTCTTTCTAACTTAACATGTTATAGACATCACTAGCATTCAAGACAATGCCAAAGCTGGAGGAGAATGTCCCCAAAGAAAAAACACTGTAGTCGTGAGAGGAAAATAACTTTAGTCAACACACTTTACCTTGAGACAAAGCAGAATCTCTCTAACATATTTCACCCAAAACATGAACAGCTGAAGCAGATGTGGGTTGCACATCTAGGTTTCCCAAAGAAACTTCTGAGTGTACTTCAACAACAACGTAAGGGACGAGTGTTGTTTATTTGTTTGGGTTTTTTTTGTTTGTTTGTTTTGTTTTGTTTTGTTTTTTTGGTGCACTCATCAGGTCCAGATCCTCCAAAACACAGAGAGAGACTCAAGGAAAGCTAAACTTAGCCCTTCAACATGTCAGTTCTATGTGCTGATCAACTGAGAGTGTAAGCCAAAGTGAGAAGCTCAAGTACAAAAGAAAACTTCAAATGAAATAAATGGCATTTAGAAATTCTCCAAACACATATTTCCAATACAGTCATTAATACTCCAAGTAAAAAGACATAAGAAAATAAGAGTAGCTATAGCTATGTACCAACATTTATAAGAAATTAAAGTCATGAGCCCTCAATTTAGCACAGATAATTCCCCAAGTGATGGATTTAGTATTTCCCATAGTCAATTAACCCTCACTTTGGAAAGTCAAGCCCTATAAGTATTACTCCTTTTTTTCCCCACAAATTATTTGATGCAAATCTTAATGCATATCCCTCCACTAGATATCAGTTTTTTCCAGTAATGAAAAAATGTACAATTAAGGATCAGAACACACTCATCACAAAACTATGCTGTTACAGTGGGCAAAATATGCCACCTGGGTCATAAACTCTTCAGCTTCTACAACTGTTAACACCAATAACAGTGATTAGCTGATCAAGTCAGAAAAATACAGAATGGTTTGGGATTGCCTACTTTTCTGACAATATATGATATTTAAATACAAGAATCATATTCTGTGTTCTACAGAATAAACCACCTGCTTGAATTTGTGAGAAAAAAAATTATTCCATGAAACTGTTCCAATGCCAAACAAAAAGCAAGCTTAAAATTAGATTGTGTATGATCCTATAAGCCATGGCTAGAAACTGCTTTGTTAAAGTACAGATTATTCATGCCAAGTGCTGGCCTGGGCTTTCACAACCTACTTAAAAGACCCCGTGGAAATCCTGAGAGACTGTTGGTGCTAATGGCAACTCCAACATGAGCAGATCTAAATATAGACATTTATGAAGACTGTAAAATCCCCCACTCTGACATGGTCCCATGTTTACACAAGAAGATAACGCAATTATTTAAATAGGAAAAAAAACAGACTGCTTGCAAACAGAACCAGATTTTCTTATTACATAAAGCACTTAAATGCTTTTTAATTTTGAAATAAATTCAAACTTACAGGAACAGTTGCAAAAAATAATACAAACCCCAACACAGAACTCCAGCATACCCCAATCCCCCCCACCAAAACCCCAATCTACCAACTTTAATATTTTGTCACTTTACCATTTTTTTCTTTCCCTCCCTATTTATCATCCATCATCTATTGCTCTGTCTTCTGAACATATGAGAGCAAGTTGCACACATCCTTGAACAAATAATATAATTCACATATTCATTTCCTATGAAGAATATTCATTTATGTAATCACATTAAGTGTAGTTAAGAAGTTCAAGAAATTTAACATTGATATAAAGCTTACATTCTATATTTCATTTTTTTCCTTATGTCCCAATTGTGTCCTTTTGAGCCTTTTCTCCTCTATTCTTAGATCTCGCCCAGGATCATCTTTGGCATTTAATTGTCATCATCTATTTAGACTGTCTTTTTTTTCAGTTGTGAAAACATATCTACAGCATAAATCTTCCCATTCCAGCCCCTCCTAAGCATTCCATTTAGTGGGATTAATCACATTCACAATGTTGCAATGCCATCACCTTCCCACCATCCATTACTAGAAATTTCCCTTCACCCCAAACAGAAACCCTACACTCATTTCTTATTAACTCCCCATTGCCCCTTCCCCCACTTCTCGTAACCCATACTCAACTTTTCATCTCTATGGTCATATTCTCCAATACTTTCTTCGTGTTTACCGTGGGGCTTAAATTTAATATCCTAAATCTATAACAATCTTGTTTTCTTTGATACCAACTTCATTTCAATAGGACACATAAACTATGTCCCTATACTCCTCCATTCCCCCACCTTTATGTAGTTCATTTCAAAAGTTACATATTTTACACTGAGTCCAAAACCACTGATTTATCATTACACTTTATGTATTTTAGATCCTGTAGGAAGTAAATAGTGGAGCTACAAATAAAAAATACAGTAATATTGGTATTTATATTTACCATGTGATCTTTACTGGAAATCTTTTTTTTCTTCATGTGATTTCAGCCAATTGTTTAGTGTCCCTTCCTTTCAGCCTGCACAATTCCCTTTAGCATTTCTTATAGGACTGATCTACTGGTGATGAAGTCCCTCAGCTTTTGATTTATCTGGGAATGTTTTCATCTCCCCCTCATTTTTAACCTCCAGGTGTTTGTCAATTTTCTAAGTCTCTGATGGTTACTGACTTCTATTTGTATTCCACTGTGGTCAGAGAATGTGCTTTGAATAATTTCAATTTTTTTAAAGTTATTGAGGCTTGTTTTATGTCCCAGCCTATGGTCTATTCTGGGGAAAGTTCCATGATCACTAGAGAAGAACGTGTATCCTGGTGATTTGGGATGCAATGTTCTAAATACATCTGTTAAATTTCTCTATATCTATCTCTCCTTGTTTCTCTGTCAGTAGGGCTCCCTTTAGTATCTGAAGTAGGGCAGGTCTTTTATTTGTAAAATCTCTAAGCATTTGTTTGTGGAAAATTTAAGCTCTCCCTCAAATCTGAAGGAGAGTTTTGCTGGATAAAGTATTCTTGGTTGGAAATTTTTCTCTCTCAGAATTTTAAATATGTCATGCCACTGCCTTCTTGCCTCCATGGTGGCCGCTGAGTAGCCACTACTTACTTTTCCGTTGTTTCCTTTGTATGTGGTGAATTGCTTTTCTCTTGCTGCTTTCAGAACTTGCTCCTTCTCTTCAGTATTTGACAGTCTGATCAGAATACATCTTGGAGTGGGTTTATTTGGATTTATTCTACTTGGCGTTTGCTGGGCATTTATGCTTTGTGTATTTATATTGTGTAGAAGGTTTGGGAAGTTTTCCCCAACAATTTCTTTGAATACTCTTTCTAGACCTTTAGCCTTCTCTTCCCCTTCTGGGACACCAGTGAGTCTCATATTTGGACGTTTTATTTTATCTATCATATCCCTGAGATCCATTTCAATTTTTTCGATTTTTTTCCCCATTCTTTCATTTGTTCTTTCATTTTCCATTCCGTGGTTTTCGAGGTCATTGAGTCGTTGCTCAGCTTCCTCTCGCCTTGTACTATGAGTAGCAGAATCTTTTTAATTTGGTCAACAGTTTCTTTTATTTCCATAAGATCATCTATTTTCTTAATTTAATCTTGCAATTTCTTCTTTATGCTCTTCTAGGGTCTTCTCCATGTCCTTTATATCCTGTGCCATGCTCTTCTTCATGTCCTTTATATCTTGTACCATGCTCTCATTGTTTGTCTTTAGTTCTTTGATTAATTGCTCCAAGTACTGTGTCTTCTCTGATCTTTTCATCTGGGTGTTTGGGTTTGGGTTATCCATATCGTCTGGTTTTTTCATATGCTTTAAAATTTTATGTTGCTTTTGGGCTCTTGCCATTTGCTTTACTTGATAGTGTTCTTTTAGGATATGAAGGATTATTCAAACTCCAATCTCTAATTTGTCAGACCTATAGCTTGGTGGCGTACACTTTCTATAACTAACCAGCAGATGGCATCTGTGAGTCACCTATTCCCCTCAAGTCAGTTCTCCCCAACTTTGTCTTTGTGGTGTGTGGGGATCTGATTCTTGTAGGGTCCAATTTGTGCACCAAGTTTGGGTGTGTTCTTGGTGCTGTCCACCCTGAATGTGGGGCATGTGTCTGAGCAGTTAGGGAGGGAGGGCAGCTTTAATAATCAAACCTCCCAGGTGTTCCTGGAGATTTAAGGCTGCTCCAAGAGTTTAAACCTTCATTTCAGTCTCGCCACAGATTGTCTCTGCCACTGACCCACAAGTCCTTGGTATTGGCGCATGGTCCCTAGGATTTCCGAGTGGGTCCCTTTTCCAAGCCGTGCTCTTCCAGGACCTCTGCTGAGGGAAGGTTGTGCCACGTCACAAGTGCGCACTGTCCCTCAAGGGAAGCCCTGGGCCGGCAGACCGTGCAGGGGCGTTCCCGGCCTGCTGTAAGGATGGCTGAATGTGGCTTGTTAACCTCCCCCGTTTTGCACAGCTCCGCCTTCCCCACTCTGGGACAACCAGCTGCAGGCGCACGAAAGGCTACTGTCCATGCCTGATACTGTGGCATGTGCACAGTGTTGCAGGAAACACTTCCCATCACCCTGGTTACTTGGTGTGGCTCTGGTCTGTGGCTCCAGCACTGGGCAGGAGCATCCCCAGCCCGCTGGGAAGATGGCTGCAAGGGGCGTGTTTTTTTCCTCTTTTGGCTCACCTCTGCCCTCCTCACTCTGAGACAATTAGCAGTTGGTCCACAGAAGGCTATCTTCCATGCCAGATATTGAGGTGTTCGCACAGCCTGTTTCCGCTGTGCTTCACTGTGTGGTTCTTGCTGCCATATCTGCAGCTGCTCCTGGGGTTTTTTTAAAAAAGAACTAGTCTGCCTCCAAATGCCAACCCACAGTTTCGCCACACCACAGTGTGGCTGCCGGACATTCAGCAGGTTCACTCACTCCTTTCAGAAAGCAGACTCCCGGTTTTACCAAGTGCATGGTTCCTGTGGATTTAGCAGACCTTGTCCGGCTGGTGCATCGCTGGAACTGGTGTTCTGGGTCACTCTCTGCTTTTATCCAGTATTTTTCACAGAAATCTTTTTTGCCCTGTCTCTCCTAGCTGCCATCTTAGGTTTTCCCCTAAATGCTTCTTTATATGAACACTATTTCAAAACAATTTTGCATACTGCTTAAGTACTAAACATAAGTGCCATGGTATCTGACCTATCAAACTGCCTGTAGGAAAACTCTCCCCTTTGTTAAAAAAAAAAAGGCGGGAGGGGGTGAAGTATATTCAAAGGATATTCGTACATTTACAAGTTACTCAACTATCCTTCGGATCCCACCTGCTTTCTAGAACAGACACTAGTTGCTAACTCCTTTTTACAACGCTATCTTTATTTCAAAACAATAAATGGAAAGTAAAGTGCTTAGCTTATTTGGTGACTTAAACTCAGCCCTCAAGAAGAATTACTAACCAGATTAAAGATTCCATGTGTGGTTTGATGTCAAAACCTCCTCGGGCCATACCACTGTTTTAAAACTGGGAATGAAAACTGTTGACTACATTATGATAGAGAATAGTTTCTTCAAAGAAGATAATAAAAATTACATTTTTAGAAAGTTGTCTAAATGCAAAACTCCCTAACAAACCTTAGTTTGGCAAACATTATTGTGCAATAATTATTCTAGATACATTATAATGCAAAAAAGCGCAAGTTCCATTAACTCCAATATTTGTAAGTATCGGTAAAGTATTGCATGTTAACCAAAATCAGAATAATTCACTACTCGATCTCCACATGTGTATAGGATTTAGTTCTCAATAATTTTTAATAGTCTACATTTAACATTCATAAACAGTTTGTTTGACATGCTTTGTTGTTTGCTAACTTCACAACAATTCATACCCTAGGCTCAGTTTGAAATCTTCTTAACTAATCTTGCTCTAAAGAAGTTCTGTCTCTTCAGAACAAGAGGGAAATGAGCAAAAGGAGAGTTTAAGAAAACTTCCCAAGGTCACATAGTTTGTAATCATAAATCTGAATCCATTTTTAACTTCAAACCCATGCTTTTTATTTCCCCACTAAATGATACATATACATACAGCACCCAGGGGAGAAAACACATTATACCATGATTAAAACTGAGAACTTTCTTTCAAATAAAGCCATGCCCTTGTAATTTGCTTTCTTCACCTTTCCTCTGGTTTTAACTACCACAAAATAATCCAACTTCCTTTTAATGATTAGTCATTCAGAATATTTTACTAATTCCTTCCTAGCATAACTAGTACTGTAAAAGTCCTATAAACCTACAAAATTAAGATGTCACCCACAAAAACACTTCAGAATAAAGCTGTTGATACATCAAAAAAGATAACAAGGGGATACTGAGTTACACATTTTCTCTGGCAGAGGGTAAAGAAAAGTGTTCAAAATTCTAAATAGGAAGTCTTTAACTGGACATACAGTAAAACTTTTTAAAGCTTTTACAATAGGATCTCCACTGACAAGTTCAAAGAAAAAAAAATCACCCTCAAACCATGCAATTTCCTGTAACTGGGTCTCCTCACCATCTTTGAAGACAGATCTGTCCTGGTAAAGGGGCCTTTGAAGTAATTCAGCAAGCCTACTATGTAATTATAAAGCCTCAGCACGCCATTCAAATGGCCAGAACTATACTTTAAAGATGCACTAAAGGGAGGAGGTGGACGAATGGACAAATGGACTGATGGACAGACACAAAGAAGGAAAGCCTCCATTCCAAACAGATTTGCAGAGGAATTTGCCACTGTGCCAAGACTGTGATCCTCCCTCCACTTCCTCCAAGCCTGGAAGGCCTAAAGCAACCTGCATCATATTAATGGGAAACCATAGGTAGTGTTTGGCCACTCTCAAAAAAGTTGCAAAACTGAAAACAAACTCGTATCTGAATTGCAGCAGTACCAGTGTGACTGTGCATAAAACAAATTATTCTGTTAAGGTTCACAGGAACTTGCTATTTTAGCAGGGAAAAGCAAAAGCTTATTCCCATATAAGAAAACAAATGCCAATAATAGATTTAGTTCATTTATGGAGAGATACAAAGCATAAGTAAACACTTGTACTATTTTAAACAACTAAATTAGGAAGGAATGTCTTACAGTACAGAACAAAAGGTAAAATTTTTCAACACAGAATTTGTTATCCTACTTTATTTAACTCAAGTCCTAGAGTAAGGAGGCTGAAACATGCCGGGGAAAGAAGGGTGGTGAGAAGGAAGAATAAATAGAACGCAAAAGGAAATTTTAGAGACAAACAGCAATACACACACACACACACACACACACACACACACACACACACCTGTGTTGTATAAAAGAAAAAGACACCAGATGATGAAATCTAATCCTGCAAAATACCGAATGTTAATCAATTAAAGGTGGCTATGAAAACATGAGCAATTTAGCAGCTCTGTGTCTACCCCAGTTTTATAGATAAGAAAGCCTCAGCCATTCTGAAGTAAACTCAGAATGTAAAACTGGGGTGGAATTAAATGAGATGCTCTTCATCAGCATTTAGCACAATATCTAATACATAATCAGCTCTAAAATGTTAGTTATTGCAATTGTAGCTTATTATTTAGTGAGCCTCAACAATGGTTCTATGCTCTGGGAATTCTCTTATTTAGGAATTGTATCTTTCAAGTGAGACCAACACAAACACAAATATAATCCAATGGCAAGTGCTATAACAAAAGTGCTGTCTGAAATTTTTGTTAACTTTTTATCTTGATATAACTTCAAACTCTGGAAAATTTGCAAGACTATTATAAAGGACTCCCATGTACTCTTTACCCAGATTCACCAATCGTTTAGTTTGTCCTATTTGCTTTATCACTGGTGTTTGCTCATACTCTCTCATGCATTCTCTATCTAAAGCATACTTGTAATATGCATGTGTATATAAACATACACACATTTTTTTCTGCATCATCTGAATGTAAGTTGCAGACATAATGCCTATTTATCCGTAAATATTTTAGCATTCAGTCTGTATTTCCAAAAACAAGTATACTGTCTTATATCAACTGCATTGCTACAATACTATAATCCACAGTCCATATTCAGTTGTACTGATAATGTCCTTTGTATCTATTTTTTCTTCCAGACCAGAATCCCAACCAGGATTATTATTAAGGATTGAATCATGTACCCTACAAAAGACATGTTTAAGTTTTAATCTGCGTTCCTGTGGGTACAAACCCATTTGTAAATAGGACCTTTGAAGTTATATTATTAAAGTGTAGACTCATTTGTGAATGGGATTTTCAAAAACCCTATTCAGACGAGGCTAAATTGGATCAGGGTGGGCCTTGATCTGTTTGACTGGAGTCTTATGAAGATAGGAAATTCAGATGAAGTCAGAGAAAGCCACAGGGAGAAGTCAGAAGTCAGTGGAAGCCCGACAAGCAGAAACAAGAGGTTGTAAATTTGCAAACCACACAAATTTGGCATAGACCAGAGTCTAATAAGTCTTGCCACACTGGACCAGATCATGATACTTCCTGTCCAGGATTCTGATAATGGCACCAAAGGACATGGTGTGAGAAGAACAGCTGTTCTTTGATGTCAGCCTCAAAGGTTAGGAATGTACCCAAAACACCCTAGTTCCCTGTAATAACCCATTATGGATCTGTCATCCACAAATTTTGTTAAATCGTTTTTGAGGTTATTTATATTTTCCACCCCTATTTCCTCTTACAGTAATGGGTTCCATAAGTTTATCACTGGATGGGTAAGGTGATATTTTCTAGTTCCAATGCTCACCAAATCCTAGAAAAAGGCAGTGCTCATCTCACCAGGTCTATTGCTAACTCAATATCCTCCTTGCAACCCTTGTCTTTCAATATAGATTCCTACTGGATTTCCCCTCATAGGGCAGGTATTTTCCATCCTGACCATTTTAGAATCCTCTAGTATCTTCTCCAGTTCCATGACAGATCTTTGTGGGAGACTAAGTTCCCCACAAAGTTCATTCAAGGTATTCCAGGAGCAGATATACTACTAATTGTCAAAGATAAGGGGATGTTCTCTACACGATTTAGAAATTCCTTTCCTGATGACTCAAGACCTCAGCCAGAATCCCTCCTGTGATCCCTCATCTTCACTATTACCTGGAAACTTACTTCCCATACTTATGATTTGTTTTACTTTTTTTCTTTCTTTCTTTTTTTGTGTTTATGCCATGATCCTTATACTTGATCACAATCGTGAATATAAATTCATCTGTCTGTTTCCATTTCTACACACACAGGTTAAGTTCCAGAGCTTGTCCTACAAGTTCGCCCTATTGGGTTGGCCTTCTACTATCCGGCAGAGATGAGTTCTAACAGTCAAAAATGGAACTTTTGCACTCTTTCAAGAGTAAATAAGTAAAAATTCTACACTCTGTGTCTTAGTTTTCTAGGGCTGTCATAAGAAGGTACCACAAGCTGGATTTCTTTAAGTAACATATTATCTCACAATTCTGGAGGCTACAAGTCTGAACTCAAGGTGTCGGTGGAGCCATGCTCCATCTGAAACCTGGGGGAAGAAACTGTTCCATGTCTCTCTTCTCCTGCCTTCTGAAGGTGGCTAGAAATCCTCGGCGTTCCTTGGCTTATGGCATAATTCAATCTCTGCCTCCATCTTCATGTGGCTAACTTCTCTCTGTGTGTCTCTTCTCCCTTCTTAAAAGGACACCAGTCATACTGGGTTAAGGGAATATCTAACTCAGTATGACAACATTTTAATTTGTCCAATTCCACCTGTAGTGACCCTATTTCCAAATAAGGTCACATTTTGGGGTACTGGGGATTAGGATTTTAATATATCTTTTGGGGGACACAATTCAACCCATAAAGTTGAGCATCAATCTTTAAGCTGCCCAGCTTGCTACATATTCTCTTTCTGGGAAAGTACCCCATATTACACCTGTGATTCCTAAACCCAAGTTTATTAACCGAATTAGAAGCAGCATAAGCACACCTTCCAAATCTATGGTGACAGAGTGTCTTGAGACAAAGTTACATTACCTTCTTGTGAACTATATACATATTTGGTTTAATTCTTCCATATGGAAAATAGTTGGGCGTAATTAGCCTGAGGAGGAAAAGTAATTATTATTCTCCCCAGCAGGTTACCTAGATGTGTGCGGTGATACCCTTTATTTCATGTTCTAATAATTAGTCAAGCAAAACATAAAAAGAATTAACAAGAACTACTTTGAGACTTTTTACTCTCTAATTCTTAACCCTATATGGCACAGTTCCCCTAGGAACTCACAAGAACTTGAACCATGAAGAAAAATAAGGTACCAGCTATTAGCACCTACTATCAGCACATACAATAACTTTTGAAGGTAGGGATGCAGAAAAAGGAAAGACTCTTCTAGAGAATCACATGCTCCCAACTTCCACCACCCACCTGGATGCTGGAGAAGAACTAGAGATGAAATTAAAGAGTTACATGTAGTAAATTATTTGAAGAGGTCCCATCCTAAGGTTGAAACCTGGGAAATAAAGGGATGGATACAGAAATCTCCAGAAGGACCCAGGACCAAGGGCAGATGGGTTTTATATCCTTTTTCAACCCCCAAATCCTGGGAACCATCAGCATTTCAGAGTTCCTGGGACCAATGTGGGGTGTATACAGTTGAGAAGAAATGGGTGTTGGGCTCACATAGAAAGAAAGACGACCTGGAATTGAACATGCACTCCCTAAATCTCTCTCAGTTCCCATGTATCATGGATATATTCCATGTGACTCTGGGAAGGAAGCAAATGAAGCTGTGTGAGCTAGCTAGACAACTCACCTCCATGGGGACTAGCACAGGAAGGGCAAACTGACCTCTAACAAGAGCTCAGGAGTAAACTGCCAAAGTCAAGACCGGAACCTCAACCAGACCTCAGGAGGAACCACAATGCCAACAAAGGCCAAGGGACAGCTCAATCAGCACAGGGAGCTCCCCATAGGCTGACCACATCAAGAGAATAGACCCTGAGCTACCCCAGCAGTCACGAACACTTCAAAGCTGAGTTCCGATGTAGAGAAATAAAGAAATAAAGAAAATTACATTTCTGCTTGTGTCTCTGAAGTTTTAAACCAGCCATACTTCTAACTGAAATAATTCAAAATAAAAATTGAAATACAGCGGTTAATAAATTAAAAGGCCTGCACTAGCAATCATGATTACTGTTAAAGACATAAAAGCATAGAGTAAGGAAATAAGATTCTGGGTACGGGATTATGTGGAAGCTTAGAAGCACTGATGTGCCAGAGGCTATGTGAGGTGTTAACAATATGAAAATAGTTGTCTTATTAAAACAACTATAACTTTTGCAAGAAAAGGCATAAGACAATATTTTTTTCTTTTCAACAATGAGCTTGGGCTTCCTATTAAATTTAACCATCACATTTAACTCTAGTTCCATCAAACTCTACCAAAACAAACCATGCAATTTACTTTTAATGATATAATAAACCCTTAAGTGCAAAGAGAACAAAATTTTTGAAGTGAGAAAGCTAATGCTTTCTGAAAACTAAGTTAGCAGACCCTAGACAGCTAAGCTAGCAGTGAAAAAAGACAAGAGCAACCCAATTTACATCACAGAATGAAAAAAAAAAAAAAAAGCTTCAGATATTGGCACCAAATGCCTTTGGAAGTGGCAAAGAATTGGACTAAAACCAGGAGCAATGGTTAAAATTCTACATAAGACACAGTTTGTCTTCCAGATCTTCTCCCACACAGACCCAGATAATTGTCTCTCTCTAATACCTGAAGAAGGTTTAAAGCTTCATTTCTGAAGAGGGTAAAATAGAGCTTCCTGGAACAGAGGACACCAGGCACAGTTGAGAGTGAGGGAAAAGTGGAAGTTTGCCTATTGAAGGGTGAGAACCCTGGACTTGTGGGTTCCAAGTTGGCTCCCAGCAGCATGGAAACCAGGGGTGTCTGGGCAGAGGAGCAAAGAGTGTCTTCTCTGGGATATTGGATCAGCTCAAGGGAACAGACCCAAAAATACTAACAAAAGGGCTTTCCCAAGTAAATGGCCCAGAGGTATCATGTTACAGCAAAGACCACAGTGAACATGACCCATTTCTTTAAACATGCATAGATGCCAATCAGTTTTCTAGCACCCTGCTCTTAAAAATATTACCAGCCATTTAATTAAAGCATCTACTATGCAAGAGAGAGACTAAATTAAATTTAAGAAAAAAAAAAGAAACTGGTTAAAAGAAGAGAATATGCCAAGAAGAAACTTTTTAAAAACAGATTAGTATTCTCAAAGAGACAAAAGATATAACCATGAAATAAGAACAAGAAGGTATAAAAAAGGAATATTCACAAACAAAAAAATAGCTTATGGAAATTTAAAATGATAGCAGAAATAAAGCTCAGAAAAGCTGAAAAGATAAAACTCAAGAAATACTTCAAAGTAGAGAAAAAATGGAAAATAGGAGAAAATATCAGAAAATGTGAGGGTCACTTCAGAAGTTTCAATTTCTGAAAAAAAAAAAAAAAAAAAAAGGAGTTAGAGAAAGAGAAAATAGAAAATGGAAGGAAAGTGATCATTAACAAAATAATTCCAGAAAATGTACCAGAACCAAAATGCAAGTTTCCAAATTGGAGAATACACACAACACATAGACACACACACACACACACACACACACACACACACACAGAGCCCAAGTGGCCCAGCAGAGAGGATAAAAATATAGCACATCCCTATAAAATTTTAAAACAGTGGGTTGAAGAGATCTTACAAGCTGCAAGAGACAGAGAAAATAAGGAGAACAACATTCAACTGGACTGCTAATAGCTAGACGCAAGAGATGTAGGACAGCATTTTCAAAGTCCTGAAGGAAAATAATTCCCAAACTAGAATTCTATACCTATCCAAAATAGCCAACTGTGAAAGTTAACTATTTAGAATAAAGACATTTTCTGACATTCACGGTCCCCCAAAAAATACATATCCCATACACCCTTTCTCAGTAAGCTACTAAATGATGGGTTCCACAAAAACAGGGGAGTACACCAAAAAACAATAATAATTAAAAGATGGAATACAGGAAAGGGAGAATCCAACACGAGTTAGGGGCAGAAGGAATCCCCAAACTGATGGAGTAAAATCCCGAGGTAAAAGCTGTGAAGCAGACCAGAGAGCAACCAGTCTACACTCAATCAGATCAGAGGCTCTGGAATAAGTTTCTTTAAAAGGATACAATTAATAAAATAGCTAATATATTTCAACATTCTATGAAGAGATTTAGGCAAACAGATTTAGAATTGAATTAAGGATGTAGACAGAGAGCAAAGTCAACTCCTGAAAAATCATGAAGAAAAGGAAATGTTTTACATATAAACATACACACACACTATGTGGCTCAGCTGTAGATAATGGCTGCATAAAACACAAGGTATTCATACTTCATCAAGAATCACAATATGACTATACTGAGAGAATGGGGGAGAAGCAGTGTCCTCATGGGTTGTGAGGAAGGGAAGTAGGGAAAGGGAGCTAAATCCTTAACCTCCATAGGAATAATCAAATAGATAATGCCCCAACTAAAAAGTTAAGGAGGAATAAAAGCAAATATGAAAAGCTATGACTGTAAATACCTAGGCTCTAAAAAGAGGTGAGGCTCTAAAGAGTTAAAAGTGGTAAGGGGCAGCGGTGCAGGAAGGCACTGGCCCAGGTAGTTTCTTATAACAATATTGGTAGAACTATTTGACTCGAACCAATTGTGTGTATAACTTTGACAAAAACAAAATTTTAAAACAAAGAATGTGCTTCTTTCCTTGTAATATTAGTAATTAATGATTTATCTATACTAAGGAAAATTTCAATTTTATATAAATCAATTAGAAGAAATTACAAACTAAAGATTCAATTACAGAACACGCACATAGTCAGAGCGAGGGACATAGACAGCTGGCTGTTAACATTCTGTGGAAGGTCAGCAGTTAGTATCATATCTTCTGACTCAACATTTTTTCCAACTGCTACCAATAAAAAATCTTTCTAGAATCTCAAGTCCCGTTCTACAGAATCTTGCATCATTCAGCAATAGAAAAACAATTTGTCTGATGAGGAAAATGCAAAAACAAAACATTATTTGGTGTCACATTTTTATTTACTTGTGGATAAAAATATACCCTTAATTTTTATTTATATGTCCTTGTTAAAAGGAGACATCACTTAAATCCTGTCAGAAAGCAAGAATCAGAATTTCAAGACAGACACACAGCTCAAAACATTTGACGATGAGCCCCTTCGAGGGTCCCTTATTTCACTTAGGGGAAACTGAGGGAATTAATCCCAGCTATGACGAAAAGTACAGGGTTTACAAAGAAATAAGGTCTATATTAATGATATACAGCATTTGCAATAAAATCTTCTCACACTCTGGCATATTAGCCAATATTTCACTGTATTTCACAAACCTCAGGCAGCCAACCAGATTAACTAGGACCACATCAAATAAAGCCAGGCCACATAGAAGTACTTTCCCACGTAAGAGGCAAAACAATACATGTACAATTTAAACAGTTTCTCAAGCTGGTCCAGTGTTAGCTAACTTTTAGATAGGTCCTGACTTAGCAGATACCAACATCATCTGGTCCTAAGGAGTTTCATATATAGTAAGAATTAAACCTTTTTAGCTCTTCTTTTCCAAGATCTCTCCAAGTCTTATTAGATAGAAAAAGAAAGATGGGAAGGACATGATAGAAAATCCAGATAATGCACCAAATTTCAGTCATGCATCATCAAATACTAAGATTTTTCTGTAAACCAGCATCTAAAAGTGCCAGTACTCTAAATTTTATGCCTTCATGATCTTTTAGTGGATTTGGCTTTTATATTTAACAAGTCACACTTTAAGAACAGAGCCTTCATGCCACGATATAAATTGCATACATGCTATTGCATATGTTAAAAATAGTTTTTAAAAAGTGACTTAATGGAGGTATGTTTAAGAGTAGTTAATACAATATAGATAATTCTAAGTGTAAATACAAAAGAGACATATATAAATGCAAACGTCAGAAACATTTTTATTTATGGTTTTTGTACCTTGTGGTCTCTAAGATTCAAGTCTACAATATGAATTGAACTCAAAATATTACAGTGAACCACCAGATACTGACACTATTTTTAAAAAATCAAACACTTTCCCATTTATATCTTTATCTCCTTTATACAAAGCACCACCCAGTAGTCTTTCCCTTCTGTGGGACTCCTTCAGTGTTTTATTCTGAGCCACATTATCAGTCACATGTTTACATGAGCTTTTAAACTTTCTCTTGGTAGTTTGTTTTTTAGTCTTCACTCAAATCAAGCTGGGTGAGAAAGACCCAACTATCTCTTTTCTTTCTTCCTTTTGTTATCCTTCAGCAATTAGAACAATAATCAGACTTAAATGTTATAGCACTTGCTGACCAAGTGCATGTTAAAGATATGAGAGCCACACTTTTCTTGCAAATTTAGTAGTATGATGTATTTCCCAAAAGGTTCTTTAAAAATAATAGACTTTGTGCTCTTAGATTAATGCTGGTGGTTGTAAGACTAAAATGTAACTTATCAGGTATCAGACATTCCTAGTAGCCTACCCTTCTTTCAGAACTTCAGTTTCTTCGGGGAGGGAACAAGCTTAGCTGAAACACTGATTCCTCGGCCTGCTGGTAGTCAGGAGGCATTCATTGCATGACATTCGAGGCAGGGTCAAGGGCAAAGGCATATGCCATTTAAGTCTGTCATTTCTTTAAGAACAAGTACCTTTTCCAGAAGCCATACCCATTAGACTATAATTCTCACTCTAGAACTTGGGCTGTTCTGTGAGCCTACAAACTTTTATGACCCTAATCTTTGCCTCCATCTAACTCATTTCTTTATAAACTGTTACATATATATATAAACTGTTTTATATATCTATATATATTTTATTGAGATTGTTCACATACCATACAACTATCTAAAGATCCAAAGTGTACAATCAATTGCCCATGATACCATCATACAGCTGTGAATCCATCACATTTTTAAAATAAATTTTTAGAACATTTTCATTACTCAAGAAATAAAGACAAAAAAAGGAAACTCAAATCCTCCCATACCCCTAACCACACCCCCCTACATTATTGATTCACAGTTTTGGTATAGTACATTTCTTACTGTTGATGAAAGAATGCTAAAATATCACTAACTGTAGTATATGGTTTGCAATAGGTATACATATTTTTTCTTATATGCCCCTCTATTATTAACTTCTAGTTATAGTGTCATACATTTATTTTAGATCATGAGAGATATTTCTAATATATCTGTAGGTAATCACAGGCATTGTCCACCACAAGATTCACCATTTTATACATTCCCATCTTCTAACCTCCAACTTTCCTTCTGGTGACTCTGAGCTTCCCCTTTCCACCACCTTCACACACCTTTCAGCACTATTAGTTATTCTCACAACATGCTACCATCACCCCTGTCCATTTCCAAACGTTTAAGTTCACCCTAATTGAACATTTACTCACAATAAGCAACCACTCCTCATTCTTTAGCCTCGTTGTATATCCTGGTAACTTATATTTCATGTCTGTGAGTTTACATATTATAATTAGTTCATATCAGTGAGACCCTGCAATATTTTGGCCTCTATGTGTCTGTCTTATTTCACTCAATATAGTGCTCTCAAGGTTTCTTCATCAACCCTTTTAAGATGGTTTTGTTCACAAACCATACATTTGTCCTAAGTAAATAATCATTGGTTCCCTACATAGTCACGTATTTATGTATTCAGCACCATCACCACTATCTATAAAAAGACATCTCCATTTCTTCCACAAAGGAGGAAGAGTCAAAGAAGGCAGAGAGACAGAAGAAAAGAGAAAGAGAGAGAGAAAAACAACAACAAACATAACAGCTAGAAAGCAACAAAAGGAAAGATAGCATTAACCTCAAGTAGAATAAAGAGTCAACCAATACCACCAATGCCAGGAGTCCCATACCCTTCCCCTATCCCCACATCCCCACCCCCATATGCATTGAGTTTTGGTATATTGCCTCTGTTATATTAAAGGAAGCAAAATACAATGTTCCTGTTAATTATAGCCTCTAGTTTGCATTGATTGTATTTCCCCCCCAATCCCAATCTATTTTTAATACCTTGCTATGTTGACATTCATTTGTTCTACCTCATGTAAAAACATATTTATACCTTTTATTACAATCATTGAGCACCCTAGGTTTCCCTGAGTTACACAGTCCCAGTCTTTATCCTTCATCTTTTGTTCTGGTGTCCCACATGGTCCCAACCTTCCACTTTCAACCATACTCAACAGTCATCTTTGTTCAATGTACTTACATTGCTGTGCTACTATCTCCCAAAATTGTTTTCAAAACTTCTCACTCTTGTTGTTTCCTTTCTGTCTGCAATACTTCCTTTAGTGTTTCCTGTAGGGCAGGTAACTTGTTCACAAACTGTCATTGTCTGTTTGTCAGAGAATATTTTAAGCTCTCCCTCACACTGGAAGGACAGTTTTGCCGGATATAGGATTCTTGGTTGGTGGTTTTTCTCTTTCAGTATCTTAAATATATCACCCCACTTCCTTCTTGTCTCCATGGTTTCTATTGAGAGATCCGCACATAGTCTTATCAAGCTTCCTTTGCATGTGATGGATCGCTTTTCTCTTGCTGCTTTCAGGATTCTCTCTTTGTCTTTGACATTTGATAATCTGATTGTTAAGTGTCTTGGCATAGGCCTATTCAGATTTATTCTGTTTGGGGTATGCTGTGCTTCTGGGATCCGCAATTTTATATCTTTCATAAGAGATGGGAAATTTTCATTGATTATTTCCTCTATTATTGCTTCTGCCCCCTTTCCCTTCTCTTCTCCTTCAGGGACACCAATGACACGTACGTTCCAGGTTTTCATTCTGTCCTTAAGTTCCCAGAGATGTTGCTCTTATTTTTCCATTCTTGTTTCTATCGGTTCTTTTGCATGCAGGCTTTCAGGTGTCTTGTTCTCCGGTTTCTGAGTGTTTTCTTCTGCCTCTTGAGATCTGCTGTTTTATGTTTTCATTGTGTTTTTCATCTCTTGTGTTGTGCCTTTCATTTCCATAGATTCTGCCAGTTGATTTTTCAAACTTTTAATTTCTACCTTATGTACGCCCAGTGTTCTCATTATACAGTTCAGCTCTTTCGCTGTATCTTCCCTCAACTTTTTGAACTGACAGTATTCGTTGTTTAAATTCCTGTCTCTCAGTTGAAGTGTAAGTTTGTTCCTTTGACTGGGCCATAACTTCGTTCCTCCCAGTGTAGGTTGTAGTTTTCTGTTGTCTAGGCATGGTTTCCTTGGTTACCCCAATCAGGTTTTCCCAGACCAGAACGGGTTCAGGTCTTAGAAGAAGGCAATAGTATCACATCTCCCTGAGGTTGTGTCTTAGAAGACTGGTGCACCCTATGAGGCCTCAAGTCACTGTGCTTTTCTGCCTAGGAGGTGGCACCTGTCAGCCTGTAACTCCAGACTGGTATAAGGAGGTGTGGCAGGTGGCTGTTTTCCCCCAGGCTCTGGGGTCTGCTTCTGAATGGAAGGCCAGGTAGTAGAGCTGGGCCCCACCTCTTTCCTTTTAGGAAAGACAGACCCCCCTAGGAAGAGGTTATTAGCATTTCAATGGTCTCTCTCTGCCTGTGCTATTTCCACCCTTGTGTAGGTCAGAGCATGGAACTGAAAATGTCTGAGGCTTTCTCCACTGAGCCGAAACATGGACAGAAAGCTCCCTTCAGGGCCAGTCCATGGCCACCCTCCAGCTCTCCAAGGTCAGTCTTCACCCAAAGCCTCCCTCTGCTTGTTGGGGATTTGTATCGAGCAGCCCATGTTTGTTAATTAAAACTCCAGTTGGAGCTCAGCTGAGCTATATTCGCTTGCTCAGAGAGAGCTGCTCTCTAGCTCCATGAGGCTTTGCAACTCGGGCTGTGGGGAGAGGAGGCTCCCGGCTTGGATCCACAGTTTTTATTTACAGATTTTATGCTGCGATCTCAGGCATTCCTCCCAATTCAGGTTGGTGTATGATGAGTGGATGGTCACGTTTGTCCCCCTGAAGTTATTACAGATTATTTACTTGTTGTTCCTGGTTGTTTATTAGTTGTTCCAGGGGGACTAACTAGCTTCCACTCCTCTCTATGCTGCCATCTTAGATCTCTGTTCCTGAGATTTATTTTTAAAATAAGTAAAAATCCTATCTTCCCATCCCCCACAGTTAAAACTCTATGATTCTCGCTCCCACCTAAAGAGTAAAATCCAGCATCATCGCTGCACCATATCCGATCCCTACACAAAATAGCCACCCCATACTCTGAGTTTCTGCTTCTGCTCTTCACCTTCCATCCATAAAAACACCTTCACCTCCATTGGCCATTATTATTCCTCTTTCTAATCATAATTCAAGACATATCATTCATTCATTCATTTATTCATTCATCAAACAGTTATCATTACATACTATGTCCTACACAGTGGGGATACAATGATGAGTAAAATGGCATACAATTTCCAAAGTAAAAGATGCATATAAAAATGTTAATAATAGGGAAAACTGTGGGGGATAGGAGGGAATTCCATCCTTTCTGCATGATTCTTCTGTCAGCTAACAACTGCTCTAATAAAACAAATTAAAAGATGCAGAGGCCTATCATCCCTTCCAGGAAGACTTCCCTGGTACTCCAACCATTTCTAAGGGCTTTAGGGTCACTACAGAATGCTCCTGAGTAGGCTGGACTGCTTTCTGTAACTAGATTTGGCATATTACAGTGGAATTCCCCTGCTGCTTATATGTCTTCCTCAGTAGACAGTAAGCTTCTAAAAAACAGGTATCACTTCCTATATATTTTTATGTGCCTAGAGTCTACTTCTGCATTTGGCATCCATTAGAGATGTTTGTTATTGTGCAAGAATATATTGCTATGATACAGTGCCTTTCAATTAGCCTCTCACTTGGCTCCTGAGAAAATAAAATAATGCTCCTAGTTGCCAGAAATGTACAGTCTAATTTAACAAGTATGCATGCTACATCAAATTAGGGTAATATTAAATAATAACAAGGAAAAGCCCTAAGGTTTGGCCTCAATCATTTTGAGCAATCTTATGACAACGTTGTATAAATCATCGATTTGAAAGGCATATCAACTGTATTTCTTTGCCAAACAAACCATTAACTAGTTTACTGAGATGGTTTGACTCATTGGGATATGTTTATTACAAGTGCAACTAAAATGACAAAGAGAATAGAGAAAGAGGGAGAAGGAAAGAGAGTGGGAGGGAGGGGGCTGATTCCTTATAACGGAATCTGACTCAATAATCAAGTTTTCAAATTAAATCCCTTCAGTATTTGGATTACTAGTCATTAACTTCTTCAGAAACAGAACAACTTCCTTTCATTATTAAGGCAAATAAATAAAATTATATCATTTTAACCAAATTCAGGAAATTAAGAATTTAGAAAAATGTCCTAGTATTTGAGCATCCCTGAGCAGCACACACCACATTGTCCCCAGAGCCTACTCAGAAAATGAAGCTTAGAAAGCACCAGCTTCTGGTTAAAGTCAATCAGCCAAGAAACAACAGAGTCTTTGTCAAGGAAACCTGAGTTCAAGTGCATGAGGATCAAATAAAACACAACACATGGCATCTGAACTAAAATGATATGCTTTGATTTTAGATTAAAAGTTAAGAAACCAGCAAAATGTGAACACTTAAGAGAAAGGATGTACAAATAAAATTAAGATTGGCTTCCTCTTAGGTGGCAATTGTTGAACAGAAAAGTAGTAATAGTGAAAAGGTAATTCAGAGCAGGCCTACCAACATTTTTATTTATAAATAAATTTGTAATAAATACGGTTCTACTTAATAGGGCACTGTATTACGGTCACAGGTAACAGTTATTAGATAACCAAGTGTTTAAAAATATATTGTTTCTAAGACTACTGATAATAAAAGAACACTATTAATTTGGAAATGCACATGGCCACGTTGTGGTCTTTAAGATCTGTACCCTGTACAAGGAGGAGGAAGTGGTGGATGGAAGGAGTTATGCAGAACTGTGTCTCAATTACGGCTATAAAACCAGTTACCCAAATTCTTTCAGAACTTCTCGTTAGAAGCTACTCAGATTACCTAAGATAATAAAAAGCCAGGAAGCATAAGGGCTCTTTTGACCACACATTAAACATGAATTAAATTACTGAAATTTCATGGTGTGTAGTCCCAATATGGCATATTTCTATGTTTAAAAATAGGGGAATTTAACAATATTTTACACACTGAGGATACTTCCAAAGAAAGAAAAACAGATTAAGACACACAGAACTCCAAAATTCTCTTCATCTAAGCCAAATTGGGGGAAAAAAAAACTTGAATTAAATTGGCTTGAAGAAATAAAAATAATGAAAATACACATGCACAAGGTTATGCTTTGCTGCATTTTATGTTCCTACAAAATACTGGAAACAATCTAAATGTCCATACACAGGAGAGTGATTGGATAAATTATGATGCGTCCACACAATGGAGAGCAATGCGATCATAAAAAAGAGTGAGTAAGCCCTTTAAATTGATATGAAGCAATTTCCAAATAAACTGTTTAGCAAAAACAAAGTGCAAAAGATTATCCAATGTGTGTTACCTGTGGTTTAAGAAAAAAATGGAAATTAGAAAATATACACACCTGCTCATTTCTGCCAAAAGATACATAAGATGAATTAAGTGAGATTGCTAACCTACAGGAGGTAGGTGAAAACGGAATGAAAAAGTCAAGGCATGTGAACAGGGCAGAAGGGATGGACGAGGAAAGAAGCACACACACCTCTTTTCAGATTGTTCCGTTGTTCAGAACCATGTTGATATTTAACATACTCAATGAATAAATAAAATCAACAGGGATAGGAGTAAACAAAATGGAAGGAAAAGAGACAAATTAATATAATGAATTCAAATTACTAACATAACCACAATCAAGGGGGAGGGGAACCAATCTAAGTAAATAAGTTTTGGACACAACATTTTGACTGCATCCCTCAAGCTCAAGACAAAGAGCACCATAAACAAATACTGATTCCTAGTAGGTTTGTTTTTCACAGTGGTATGACTTAACAATTCTGAAAGTACCTGATGTATATTCTGGTACTGATAAAATAAAGTAAATATATTGTGAATAATGACTTGGGTTTCTCAATGTTAGAAAAGAGTTAAAAATATGGAAAGAGAGAACATTAGAATGAACTCTGTGGTTTAGGATTAGAGGCCACAGCATGAACTCATTATCTTTCAGATGATTGACAGACATACATACATATAAAAATAGAGATGTCTGTATAGAGATACACATAGACATATATTTCCTAGCTTTGTTTGCTGAGAGTATCTTAAAAGTAACGATACCCCAGTAGCAATGAGCATTCCTAAAATTGAGATTTGGTTTTCTAAGTACCATTCTCAACTAAAAGGAGCCAGGGCGCCTTGGAGAAATGGCTGATTCAAAGGCTGGGTCAGGGAAAGTACAAGATCAGCCTGAAACATCTAGTGCCAGAAACAGGGAAGTGTTCAAGAATGATAGAAACATGTGAAAAAGAGAAGTTAAAAGGAACACCCAGTGGCCCAATCTGTGACAATTTGAGCAACAGAATAATGACAGCAATATTACAATCCATAGAAAAAAAATAAGAAACCATATATTTATACTGCTATAGCTACATAAATGAATAAATGAGGGAGAACAGAAAGCTCTGTCCTGCAGTACAATTCCAACTAATGAATATAGAATAGTGATGGGATTAGACAATCCCCATATGGAAATCACCATTGTAATAATTATTTCAGATACTAGCTAAAGCTAGTGAGTAAATGTATGATGAGAAACAAGATATTCATGTAGTCTCAAAGTATCTCCCATGAGATACTTTACTAATTTCAAATGAAAACCTAGTAACTTTATCATAAGAAACCTTAACCTAGTGGTCAAAGTTAGTTATCACTGGAAATGGAACAAATCAACATCATTACTTCCTGAAATGATGCACTGAGAACACAACATCCTTCTGTGGTACCCCTGACAAAACTGCAAAACTGCAATCTAATGAAGAAAAAATTGAAGATATTGTACAGAATAACCAGCCAATGTTCTTCAAAACTGCCAAGGTCATGAAAGACAAAGAAAAGCTGAAGAACTGGTGCAGATTAAAGGATACTAAAGGAACATGACAACTAAATACAATGGATGATCCGGGATTGGATCTGAAACACAAAATATTCTTCCTTTTACTTCCAAAACAAAACAAAAGGAAAAAAACATTATTGGGCAAATTGGCAAAATTTGAGTAAGTTCTACAGACTAGAAAACAGTATTATATCAGTGTGAGTTTTCTTATTTCACTAACTGTACTGTGGTTATATATGAGAATGTCTTTGTTTTCAGGAAATATTGTATCACGTCTCCAACTTACAAAATTACAGGAAAAATATGGGGGGGGAGGAAGGAAGGAGAGAGGTAGGGAGGAGGGGGAGAGGAAAGGGAGAGGGAGGGAAAGAGAGAGAGAGAGTATGATATAGCAAGTGTGGTAAAATATTAACATTTGAGGAATCTGGGTAAAGGTATGTAAGAATTTTTGTACAATTTTTAAAGTTTTTCTATAAATTTGTAATTATTTCAAAATAAAAAGTTAAAACAATATAATCAATCCAATTCTAAGCAGAAGAAGCAATAACCAGCCAATCCATTTCAAAACTATTAACATAGTAATTACCTATCAGAAACTGTAACAACACAAACTAGTTTCGTGAAACAACGGATTTTTTCAACTAACTAGAGCTCTACATCATTTCTATATTTCCTGGAACTTATGTGTAAGTCATGAGATCAACCTCTGGTATTTCTTAAATATTAAGGCTCATTACCCAAAAAAGTAACATGCCAAAATATACTGCATTGTCCTCTTATGTTTCTCAGTAGAGAAAATTATCCAACCAATTGTCATTAACAAAATAGTTATTGAATGAAAGACATTATCTCAGTGCTTAAACAGATAACATATACATCTGGTTCATCCAGTTGATTAGCTCAGTGCCAACGACAAACCTCCAAGGACATTTCATGAAGTGGGCTTTGCCAGATGAATTACCAATTTAGCCAAATGAATTACCAATTTATTAATCTGGTAGAATTACTAGATACAGGCAAAACATACAATAGCCATGATAAAGAAAATATAATTCATGAAAAATAAATTAAAGGAACTTATGAAAATGAATCTTTTATTACAAAGGTATTTTTATTTGGGAAAATGCTAGAGAGTGTGCATTAAAAAAAAATCCATATGTTCAATTATAACAATTCATTCCAAATCACCATTATCCATTAAAATGGACATATCAAGATAAATACAGACTTTGGAACTGAATTCTAAATAACTCACTTCAGAGCCTAATAGAACAGTAAGAAGGGATCCCATTTCTTTCTCTTAGGATTCCATCCTTGTGCCAGTTTGGATGTATTATGTCCCCCAAAACACCATGTTCTTTAATGCAATCTTGTCTGGCCAACATATTAGTGTTGATTAGGTTGGAATCTTTGCTTTAGGCTGTTTCCATGGAGATGTGACCCACCCAACTGTGGGTAATTCCTTTGATTAGATTACTTCCATGGATGTGTGGCCCCACCCATTCAGCATGGGTCTTGATTACTTTACTAGAGCCCTAAAAAAGCTCACAAACAGAAGGACCTCAAAATAGCTGCAGCTTAGAGAGACATTTTGGAGAATACCATTTTGAAACGCAACCTAAAAGCAAGCAGATGCCAGCCACGTGCCTTCCCAGCTAATAGAGGTTTTCCAGATGCCATCGGAGTTCTTCAGTGAAGGTGCCCTATTGTTGATGCCTTTGTTTGGATATTTGCATGGCCATAAGACTATAATTTTGTAACCAAATAAACTCCCATTATAAAAGCCAATCCATTTCTGGTATTTTGCATAAAGGCAGCATTAGCAAACTGGAGCATTCCTTTTCAAAAACAGAACCCCTCTTTTTGTTTCAACTCACTCCCTTATCTGTTCTCATCTGGTTTTGTATTCAAAAGTCCTCAAGCTCCATTTTACACATTTATATACTCTAAGATTCAACATAACCCTCACAGCTCTCAAAAATCTTCGCCAATTCCCAAATACACTGCATAGCCTTTGGCTTCTCACCTTTAATTTCCAGCCTAGTGGCTCATCTGGGGAAGCACCTTAGTATACCCAAAGACCAGTGACTGGTCACATTGACCTGCCATATATATAGCCATTCTATATATTGTTCCATCCAAATAAAGAAAGCTCCAAGTTCAGCACTGAAGGGCTTCTGTTGGGAGACCAACCATCCAGTTGCCTGAGACTAAGGGGTTTCAACCCAGGACATGAGATTTTCAATGCTAACCCCAGTCTCAGGCAAGTCAGCACAGTGGGTCACTCTGGCTCTGTGTCTTAGCAACTGACCTCCTTAATCCCCCAAATGGAGCTTTGCTTCTGTTATTCACCTCCTCTAGATTATCCTGCTCCCCCATCTCCACATAGCCCAGTGAAAATTGTTCAAGGACTCATCCAAATGCCACCTTCTCTGTCAAACTTTTCTTCTTCTCCAACCCTAGAAGCAACTTCTCTCCACTGTAAATTCCAAAGGAATTTAATTGTTCTCCCCCTTGTGAAACTGGCTCTACGTTAAGCAGGAGCAGGAAAACTTTCAGTGCCCACTGGTGGTTCCTCCCTCAGGGGGGAACATCTATTCATATAATATTACTCACTCTCTCTACCCCCTTATTAACTCTTCCCCAAGGAAAGGGAAGGGGGCTCACTGAATGGGGTGTCTGGCACAAGGAAATAAACACAGAAGACCAATGTCCTCCTTCTTTTCTTCTTTGGTAACTGCTCATCAATCCCCAAGTGCTACAGGCAAGCCTCCACATGGAGTCATATGGTCATCCTGCACTATCTGTGCCTGGCTGGATGGGCTTCTTGGAATTAGTGTGGGATTGGGAAGCTCATTTTGTGTACACCAAGGCTATCCTCTAGTATCACCTCTACCAGTAATAAACATAACATCTGTCATATGAAAAACCCTGATGTCTCGTCATCATTCATAACTTGAGCAGGTAACTGACTAGCTCATCCTCTAAAGTGCAGGATCCTATAACTGGGTCTTTATTACCTTTGTGCATATTGTATAGTTCCTTGCAGGTTGGGCCATTCCATAAGTAAATGACAAAATAAAAAGCAGATATCTTATAATTGATACATATTTTTGGAATCATGACATAGTAGAGTCAGTTCAAATCTTGGTGCTGGTACTTAATGGCAAGGTGATTTGGGAGATATCTCTTAACACGTGAGTTCCAATTTTCTCACCTAAAATGGAGATGCCCTGCAGCAGGAGTCAGCAACCCATGGCCCAACAAATCTGGCCCACTGCCTGTTTTTGTAAACAGAATTTTATTGGAACACAGCCACACTCATTCATTTTTCTATTGCCTATGGCTGCTTTGCACTGCAATAGCAGAGTTGAGGGGCTGTGACAGAGGCCATATGGCCCTCAAAGTCTAGAATCTTTACTCTCAGGCCCTTTACAGAAAAAGTTTGCTGACCTTCATTCTACAGGATTATTGTGAGAATGACAGGTATGATGCTCTTTATTGTTAGGGCCAGCATATAAGCGGCTGTTATCAATTTAAATATTATGGTAATATTTAAAGCAATATGTTTTAAGTATTTTAAAATTTCTATGGACATACAAAATGGGAAGATAAAACATTCCATATTCAAATACTCCACACCTAAAATAGAGGAGAAAAAGGGCCCTCAAGAATCATAACTTTTAACTTGCCACAATTTTGGAGGCTCAAGAAAGATTGCCTACCATAAAACTTACACTGCAAAGCATCTACAAGATGGTATTTATTACAGCATTCCCAAGAACAATGATGACTCAAGGGAAATAAAAGATAGGCCAAACATTTTTTTCCACTAAAAGGAATCTTGAAATGTAACTTGAGCAACAAGAGCAAGTATATTTACATATTTAACACTCTTTAATGGATGAGAAGCAAAGGGTAGTGAAGAGAGTCACTCCAGCTTGAAATGAGCTGTGAAAACTATTCTGCCTGACTGAGGCACTAATGCTTTAACTCTGACCACTTTAACACTGTGTTAAGTGCCAGGGATCAAAGATAAAGGCAGTTCCTATTCTTGAAGAGCTCCAAGAGTCAGGTGAGGAGCACAAACTTGCATTTAACCGAGTATCTGAATTCTACCACCATGCAAATACTTTTAGCAGAAATGGACCCCCACCCCTTTTCTCAGCTCCTTGTCACTTTCATTTGGTAATTAGGGATGGAGGGAGGAGTTTTGTGAGGGCTCTGGGACAGATAAAATGACAAAACAGCTAGGCATCTCATTTTGTTTTTCCCATGAAAAATATGTATTTATTTAAAAGTAAGAAGAAGAAAAAAATAATAGAAAAGGAAAGTTTTGGAAATTCATTAGAATAAGTAAGATGTGCTGACAATTTGTCATTTAGACCATTATTTCATGTGCATTTCCTTTTTCCTATTTTTTTAAGGCATCTTTATCTCTTTGGACTGGGTTTGAGTTCCAGAAGTTAGAAAAGTGAAGAATAGTAGCTGGATAAGCTGTTTGAGAAGACAGTTTGTGGAGAAACCCAACCAGTATCCATTTATATAACCGAAGTAAAGCTCAGAGTTCGGGATGGTGTCAGGATCTCAACCTCTGCGTGGAAGGCAGCATGGCTGTTGAGAAGCTTCAGATGCAAGTGTCTTTGATCCCGCTGGTTATCTGCACAGTCACGTGCCGTGACCTGGTGAGGTTCGCCCAAGTAACTTCGTGAGCAACAGACCCTGACGAGTAGGTGACCAAGTAAGGGTGGAAAATTATGATGGATGCACATGGAGACTGCAGGTAATGCCCAGCAATAACTGGGGAAATTGAATAGGGTGGGACCACATACTTTCAGTCATCCTTCCCCTGACTTAAATATGCTCGATCCATTTAATATAGATATGAAAGTAAAACCAATACAATATGGTAAATGCTATGACAGAGGTGTGTGTAAGCTCTAAGGGGATCCAGAAGGGATTCCGAATCCAGCAAGTTGAGATGACTCAGAAAAAGCTTAGAGGATGACTGTAATGCTTTTACCAATGGAATGAGGAAAGCCATTCCTAGATCATCGGTTAACAGAGTTCTGAAACGTTTCTCTTTTACATTTCTGTCGGCTATTCAGTTTGCCTCTCTCTGAAAGTATACTGTAACAACAGAATAGGTTTTATCAAGTGCATCTAACATTCATTGAAAACACTACATAATGTCCAAGGCCCTGGAAGAACTGCAAACATGTTGCTATGGATGATTAGACTCACGTTTTAATATTCTTTAAGGATCAAGATGAATTTTTACACTAACTAGGAGAGAATGAGTGTCTTTCATCAATTAATTCTTTCAGGCTCAACTAATTCCTTTGATAAATTATTCTTGTATCTCACAGGATGTGCACCTAAGTTACATTTCCAAACTAGAACAAGCATAACTTGAACCAATCTATTTATTTAAGTCATGGTGCTACAGACTTGAAGCTATACCACCAGATTAACCTTTCTTCAAATAAAGGCTATAAAGAGGGTACTTAAAAGATTCCAAAGATGTTGCAGTACTAATGGATCACCATTACATGGTGTAGAAAACTTGACTCAGGAAGTTGTAAGAGTAAGCAGATGGAGTCCATTACGGCTTTCCTTTTTTGTGGTGCAACTAAATGGCCTTATTATGCTACCAACTTTAAAAAATAGATTGCAGTGTTTATTGCTGATTATTAAAACACTATGCATCCTATGCACTTTGAAAAATACACAGAGTAGATTGTCAATGCATTTTAAAAAGAAGAGACTCAACCTTTCATGTTTGCAAAAGTCCCCTCAGGACAAGAGGAATATAAGTATTAAGGGCTGCCTGTGTAAGAATAACAAGAAATGGTGTAAAAATCAGGTAACAATAAAAGACCATAATTTCCTACATCAAAAATCTAAAATCAGAGGAATTAAAATGTAAAAATAATAATTACTGACATTGGAAATGCTAAAGATTGAAGCTTTGGTTAGCGGATTTTGTTTCAGGGTCCCCCCACCCCCACCCTGTAAATTAGGAGTGGGGGAGAAAGGTGAACCTGAACCAGGAGATATATCAAGCTACCAAGGTTATCTGTAATTTTTTGGAGACAGTGACTAGCTTCTCCCATCTTTGGCATGAGTGGAAAAAAAAAAAAAAAAGAGAAGAAGCAAGGTTATATTAGAGGATTGGTGCCCCATATCTTACCCATAGTGCAGACTGGCCCAGCAGCTGCAATGGTGGCTTAAATTGACAGAGAACAGAGTAGGGTTGGAGTCTGGGTGGGAGACTGCCAACATATACCAACATACAGCTTGTTCAAATAGACGCCTTGGCCCAGGAACTATAACTGGACCACAGGCATATAGAGTAAATGCGATTTCTGATCCTAGTCCTACCCCTTAAACTCAACAACTTCAGTAAAATACCTCATATACATTTTTTCTAGTTTTTAAGTTAAAATTCAAAAAGAAAAAAAAATAGATAGGAAAGAAGAGAAAAAGTTATAGAAAAACCACATATTAATTTTACCCAATTTAGGCCTTCCTATGTTATTCATAAACATTTCTCTATAATGTTTATGTTATTCATAAACATTAAATTATAAACATTTAATAACATACATACTTTGTACATGGTGTGCCCTTCCAAGAACTCACTCATTCACTTTCATTCCCCACTAAAGATGAACTTCCAAGGGTGGACACTTAATTTTTTATCACTGTCACAGTTTTTAATAGTTTCTGGGATATGAGGGTTAATGTCTTATATAAATGAGTAAAATGCTTAACTCATATTCAAAATCAGTAATTTCCCAGTCTCTCCTGTGTCTTGCCACTTATTTCTGGATATTTACTATACCTTTCCCCCTTGGCTGTCTGGGATTTCAAAGTTTAGATATTGAAATAAAAGTCCAGGTCCCCCTACCAATATTCATGTCTCTTTTCAAAAGCATAACAAGCCCTTCTGTACTGCAGAACAAATTGTTGGTCACCATCTGTGCCGGTTTGAATGTATTATGTCCCCCAGAAAAAGCCATATTCTTTAATGCAATCTTGTGGGGCAGACATAATAGTGGGGAGTTTCTGGAAGAATTGTGAGGAGCTTGATAGAAAAGGCCTAAACTGCTTTAAAGAGACTGTTTATGGAAATATGGACTCTAAAGATACTTCTGATGAGGACTTAAGCAGAAATGATGAATGTGTTGTTGTAAACTGGAAGAAAGGTGATCCTTGTTTTAAAGTGGCAGAGAATTTGGCAAAATTGAGTCCTGGTGTTGGATGGAAGGAAGAATTTGAAAGTGACAACCTGGAATACTTAGCTAAGGAGCTCTCTAGACTACATGTGGAGGATGTACTCTGGCTTCTTCTTGCAGCTTATAGTAAAATGCGAGTGGAGAGAGAGAAACTTAGAACTGAACTCTTGGGTTCTAAGAAACCAGAAGCTGATGGCTTGGAAAATTATGAGCTTCCAGGGGGTGGAATCCCAGAAGCTATAGCCCAACGTGAGGATGTTACCAAACATGTTGGAATGGCTTTTTAAATGGATAATGGGGAGTGCAGCTGTGAGCCATGTTTTGAAGAGGCGCAAGCTTGCTAGAGAGGAACGTCCTGGGAGAAAGCCATTTGGAAACCAGAACTTTGGAGCAGACGCCAGCCACGTGCCTTCCCAGCTAACAGAGGTTTTCCGGACACCATTGGCCATCCTCCAATGAAGGTACCCGATTGCTGATGTGTTACCTTGGACACTTTATGGCCTTAAGACTGTAACTGTATAGCCAGATAAACCCCCTTTTTAGAAAAGCCAATCCATCTCTGGTGTTTTGCATTCTGCAGCATTAGCAAACTAGAACAGATTTTGGTACCAAGAGTGGGGTGCTTTTGCTGCTGAGTTTGCAAATACCAAACGAGAACAGATTTTGGTACCAGAAGTGGGGTGCTTTTGCTGCTGAGTTTGCAAATACCAAACTAGAACACCATCTTCTTTCCTCCACCAAGGCAAGAGGCTGTTTCTAAACCTTTCTAACGTCTCTTCTTAGCACCCAGTGTCAGGACTCTAGTCCAGCTGCTAATTAACTTGCAAATGGATTACTGCAGGAACTTCCAGGTGGCCTCCCTAATTCCAGCTTCCTCCCCTCCAAACCACTAATCCTCCCATGCCTACTTCCATCCTCCCTCAGAAGACAGGCATACCTCCACGGCAAGTGCCATGTCTTAATCAACTAAGAGTGTCCTTTCGCATGTGTGTAATAAAAACATTCATTACCCTATGGACTGAGGCACTGCCTTGGCAAAAGTTTCTGTTCAAAATTAGACTTTGTGAAGACTCTGAATTATGTTTCTTTAAGTAACATCATGGCCTTCCTCACCTAGATATGCTTAATGACCACAATATGATAGGCCCAAGTCAACAGTAGTCCCAAAACCTTAAAGAGTGCCCAGATCCCTATCTGAGACTCTAAAGGTTTCACTAAGTTTATTCGTCAGAAACTTAGATCCTTCAGAGAGCTCCTATGCCAGCAAAGTCCCAAAACCCAGAGACAATAGCCTCTTCAAGCATATCAACTAGATGTGTCCTCTATGCTCATAAAGTTAACACCCTTCTCAACATGAACAGGTTAGGGTGGTCACTGCCTGAACTAGAGGCAGGGGTAGCAACAGACAAGATGGAATTTAACAAAGGATTATGAATACTGAATCTTTATATAATTTTATTTTTCTTAGTTGCTAGGGTATTAGAATAGTTAGAAGGAAAGAACTGAAATGGAACTGTAACCCACAGCATCCTCTGAAATTTTTTTTATAGCTATTTGTTAAATGGTAATTTGAAAGCTATACCTTTTCGTACATATGTTGTATTTCACACTAAGGAAATACTGAAACTATGGCACTATAACTCATAATAACTTTGGAAATTTCCTATATATCTACTTGTTAAATCATACTTTGAAAGATAATACCTTTTTGTATATATGTTATATTTCATAATAAGGAAATAACTGAAACTGTGGAACTGTAACCTATAATATTCTTTGAAATCTGCTCTCTCACTACGTGTTAAATTGCACTTGGAAAGTTGTCACTATTATGTATATGTTTTATTCTACAATTTAAAACATGAAAAAAAAAGTATAGCCTTACAAATCTTCATAATCACAAGGAAATCAATAGCTTACTTCTTATTAAGCAGGGGCTCTTGCTATGGAGTTTTACAATTCACCTGTCTACTGTGCTTCCAAGACTACTGCCAGTCTTAAAAATAAATAATAAGTGAAGAAAAGGAAGCTGTGCTTGGGGCTGGTAGTGGTGTGTGGACAGAAAGGCACGGGGAGCAGAAAAATGCAACACCAAGTTGTACATTCTTTATGCAATTCCATCATAACTGGAAAACTAAAAACTACAACCCACTGGCAATGCCCTTTGCTGAGTCACTGTATTCTTTGTGTGCATTTTTGTAAGAGCAATCAAAATGGTAATTGTGGGACTAACTTTAGAACATGAAATCATTGCATCTGCACTGACATGGAATGCAGTGTGAATGTATTCTCTCATTAAACCAGAATCTGTGGTTTACATTGTTTAAAAAGTGCATCAGATCACTCATTCTCGGGAAACAGATCGTAGTGCTCCTTAAGGACAGAAAATTGAGAGAAAGTGTTAGTTCCTCCCACAAAATACTTATGAAATCCCATGAGGTTCTGTTACCCCCACCCCCCAACACATACACTGGTACTAAGTACACAGAATAAAATGCTTTTTAAGTATGTGTTTAGTGCTACCCTTAAAAATTCCTTTTCCCAAACTAGGACCTCAAAAAGCATTTTTGAGACAATCTGAGACATTTGATTGTGATGGGTATTAACTGGTACCAAGGAATTACTGTTAATTTGTTAGTGTGCTAATGGCATTGCAGTTGTGAAATAAAATGTCCATTTTTTATAGCTAAATAATGAAAATAAGAGCTACATACAAGGTCACTCACCTCATAAGTGGAAAAGCCGACTAAAACCCAGGCAGTTGGGCTTTAAAGTGTTTTGAATAAAATGCTTGAAATGTATTTTTTCTTGCATAAGAGCAAAAAAAAAATGTTTGAAAGATGTTTTATCATAAGGTTTCTATTCAAAAGGAAAAAAAAAAAAAAAAAGAGCCAGGTACTGAGCAGGCATCAGCTGGTCTGTGCAGCCCCCACCCCAGCTCTCCACGCTGCCCTGCCTTTCTCCCCTCTCGGGAACCTCACGGGGGTCCCACTGGCCACTGAACAGCCAGTTACACCCACCCTTTCTCACTGTTGATCATGTAATAAATAGCATAAACAAAGGATTAATCAAGAAAATAATACTGAGCACCTGCTGCTAGGAGGCGCTGAGAAACAGGAAAATAGAAGACATGACTGAAGTCCTCGAAAAATAACCAATCAGAGGGGATATATAAACAGCAATTAAAACAGCTAAAATAACAGGCAAGGTAAGTGTCATAAATATAAGTGTTGGAATTTCCTTCTTAATCCACTAACTTCTCACCTGGGGGTGATCAATGAAGGCATCATGCACTGGGTTTTTATGGGCTGGATTTCAAAAAGCAGAAGGAAGGTAAGAGGAAGGAAAGGAATTTTGGACAAGGAAAAAAAAAACCACACATGAGCAGAGGAAGAAACCACAAGGCAAACTTGGAACAGTAAGTTCTGCTGTTCAGGTGGAACACTAAATGTCTGATGGTCTAAGAGGAAGGTTGAAAACATAGGCTGGGTTCAGACCCAACAGAACATGGAATATCACACTGAGTATGAAAATTAGTCTCTAGGAAGTGAAAAGTTCCCAAAAACTGATTAGGGGAATGACAGAAACAAAGAGTAATAACAGGAAGACCAATTTGGTTTCATTTATGAGATAAAACGAATGGAGGCAGGGAGTGATTAATTCAGAGAAAAAAAGAAACCAGTTAAAAGATTTCTGCAATAATCATGACTAAAATTACTGATTCAGGCCAGAGTGTTAGCACATGGAAATGTGGAGAAAGGTATGTCAGACTGACTATAAATCAAAAAACTGAAAAGTGTTGGTAACAGATTATGTGGGGTCTGAAAGAGAGGGAATATCTGAAGATGCTATCAAGATTTCCAACCTAGGAGAACTGAGGCATTGCTAAAATCCACAACAAAGACAGTATTCATCAAGATGGGAGTGTAGAGTCGTGGGGTTTTTAATTTGTTTAGTTTTGCTGGGAGAGGGGTGTACAGTGATGAAGTCCCTTTTAGAACAAGTTAAGATGACCAAGAAGGTGGAGCTGTCCAGCATGCCAATGGGTTGCAGAGCCTGTCTCAAAGCTAGAGAGAGATGTTAAAGTTAAGGAACAATTTAAGAAGATCCTTAAAACATGAACGGAAATCTGGTTCCTTCTCCTTGTACCATTTTTCAAAGATTTCAAGAATGAATGAGTGGCAAGAAAGAAGAGTCCTATGGGGAGTGCAAGTGATTTTCTTCCAAGAAGTTGGGCAATAGAAGGAATGGCAAGGGTCAAAGATAGTAAATTTTGAAGGGTTGCCGAGTCACAGGATACTTTTATTTCATATACAAGTTTCAGGGTGTCTGTTTTAGTTTCCTGGGCTGCTCAAGAAAATACCATGCAATGATTCAGCTTAAACAATGAGAATTTATTTGCTCATGATTTTGAGGCAAAGAACAAGTCCAAATTAAGGCATCATCAATGTTTTCTCCCCAAAGACTGTGGCATTCTGGGGCTGGCTACCAGTTATCCTTGGTCCTTAGCTTGATACATGGCAAGGCACATGGCAGAATCCCCTGGTCTCTCATTTCCCTTCCAGATTCCATCGATGTTCAGCTTCTGACTGCTCCTTCTGTGGCTTTTTCTCTGAATTTTAAACCACTTACAAAGGACTCCAGTAATAGTTAGACTAAAACCCATCCTGACTGAGGTGGGCCACACCTTAAATGAAGTTACTTTATCAAAAAGTCTTACTTACAATGAGTTCACATCCACGGAATGGATTAAGTTTAAGAACAGGTTTTTCTGGGGTACATACAGCTCCAAACCACCACAGTGCCTAAGCACTTTTGAAAGGAAAAGGAGAAGTTGCCAGCGGAATTAGAGACTGAAGATCCATATGAAATGGATCCATATAAGATGGGATCAAAAGTATAAGTGGAAGCAACAGGCCTTATTTCTTTTGAAAAGGAGGAAAAAATAAATTTAAAAAGGTGAGCAAATAAATAAAGCAATTTTTAAGAAGAAAATAAGGTATGGTAACAAGAAAGTATAAGAATGGTAGTAATGAAAGGAAAAATCAGTGATCGCTCACTGTATAGCTCTGGTCCTCTAAGTAAATTAAGTGACAAGGCTATCTGAGTGACAAAAAAAGACAGCATGAAATAAAGACCTACTTGGAGGAAAACATTTGGAAGAGTCACTGTGAGGGAAATGCAATAAAGAGTCCAAAATATGATTAAAAGGGTCTTCCAACTGAGGCTGATGCATACAGCAAGCATCCCTCTGCAGCAAGGGACTGGCATCACAAAACGTCAAAGGGGAAAGGGTCAGGGTACCAAAGTCAACAGCCCAGGAATTGACCAGTGGTCAAGACAGAATCCTGAGTCTACCAAGATGACGAGAGTCTGGGGGAAAAAAAAGGAATGAAATTTAAGGACCTGTGGTTTCAACAAGGTCCAAGAATAACTTCAGTTAAACGATAGTAAGGAAGGGTTGAATGATATGAACTGTGTTCAAGAACAGGAGAGACAAATTTAAGACCTGGAGCTAGAAGGTTCTCAAGATGCAGCCACTTCATCAAGTAATTGAGGAGAAAATGAGATCAAGAATAAGATCTTGTGGGTCACCGATATGGCACCTAATGGTGCTGAGTTCAGAAGAACCCTATAAACCAAGTGTGAAGGAATTAATGGGGGACAGTGAAGGAAGGTCCTGAAAGTATGTGGTTGTGATAATGTGGGGAAAGCAGCATAAATGAGTACAGAAGACTACAAAGAAGCAGACTGTTCAATCGTGATGCTGGAAATAATGGCTAAGAAGTGGCACAAGGTAATAAGCAACAGTCCTTCCTCTTCCAAGGAAATCCAGAGAAATGAGAGAAGAAGGAAATTACAGAAAAGAGGCATCACTGCCTGCAACCTGTTTTCATTAAAGCTCAACACTGGTATTCATTAAAATATGAATAAATGATTAACATGAAGATGGAAGTAGTCATAAAGAAATATAAGTGACTTTCTCATTAATATAGTTTTCTCCTGACATCCAGGGGAACTTGGTGACAAAACAGGAGCATGGTTAAGTAAAGAGCCAAGTTCTTAAGGATGATGACTGTTGGTAGGAGCAGGATCAGTTTACCAACCATGAGAGGTAACAGATGAACAAAGCATGGATCTGACAAACTGGGAAGCAGCACAAGACTAGGAATCGGGGGAATCAAAGACTTTGTGTGGAGTCTGGCCCAGCTTTAAAACCTGGTTCCATCATGTGATAGCTGTTAAGAGCTTGTTGCCCGACTTCTATGCTTCCTTAGACTCCTTGCCTATAACTTTCAAAATCCTTATCAACTGAAAACAGCTGTTGCAATCTAAACTACAGTTTATCAGTTAAAGCTTAAGATATATAGGGTTCCTATTTGGAATGAAGGAAGAGTTTTGGTAATGGATGGTGGTGATGGTAGCACAACATTATGAATGCAATTAACAGCACTGAAATATATATCTGAATATGATTAAAAGGGGAAATGTTAGACTATATATGGTAACAGAATAAAATTGAAAAAAAAAAAATCCATGAACCTCCACTACACAGTGAACCCTAATTTAAACCACTGTCTTTAACTAATAGTACAATTATTTAAAAGTGTTATTACCAATTGTAACAAATGTTCCACACCTATGCAGGTGTTAGTGATGGGGGTGTATGAGAATCCTGGATTTTATGCATGATTTTTCTGTAAACTCACAATTTCTCTAATATAGGAAAAAAAAAGTGGGTCAATTAAAAAGCAAAAAAAAAAAAAAAAATCATTAATTTTTTATATTGGTGTGTTGAAATATTTTGGACACAGGGTCAATAAAATACATTACTAAAATTTAAAAAAAACAGTAGCCATTATAACTAGGGAGGAGGTTAGAATAGACCCAGATAGAGGCTGTGGAAAGTGAAAACAGCCTAGGGCAGCCTGTAGTTAAGGGAAAGGAAGATAAGAGCAGTTTCATACCAGCAAGAACCTTGATAAATAGGGCTTTTAAACATTAAGGGTAAGTGTACTCAATTTGTAGTGGGAAGTTTGTTTTGAGGAAACTGCTGGATCTGTTTATATGTAATGTTCATGTTTCATCACTTTAAAATCCTGCCTGTGTTTCTGTATAAATCCGAGAGAGATAAAGTCAAGGTTGCGTAGTGGTAAGCACTGGTGCGTACACACAGACTCCTTGACTGGGAGCTCTCTCACTCTGGCAAGGTAAGGATTATGTTTCATCTGCTTTGTTTCTCTAACAGTGTCAAACAGGAAGTCACATTTGGTTCATCATAAGCAATAAAAGGGAACACATCATCTCTAAAGTTGTGTCTAAAACACTATATTACTCTTTTGCCACATTACTACAGAGCAATGGTTATTTTAATTTAATTATACTCTTTACTGATAGACTTAAAAAACAAAAGTGGTATCTGGGAAATAATCCAAAAGATTGTCTTAGCACCTCTCATCCTGAAACATGCCAACATTCTCCCATCCCATGTTGAATTTGGAAAAAAAAAAATTAAAGAGATACCCATGACAACTTGGCTGAACTTTACAATTCAGATAGCCAGGCAAGTAGCAGAGGAATGTGAAAGCACTGCAGCCTGGTTGCAGCTGTCCAAGCAGGGATGAGTAAAGGAAAGGAGTCTCCCAGTGGCCAACAACACAACAGACAAAAGTGAAAGAGTCCTTTTGCAAAACATTGTTGCAATAATCAGAAATTTTAAGACCTACACATGAATAAGACTGCATTTGAACTGTCATCAAGAGCCTCTCTAGGGAAAAAAAATACTCAATGTTCCCTAAAAACAATATTTCCACCCAAAAGCAACATTTTACTAGCTTATAAATAATAACCCCATTTAGGAGAACACCTGGCACCAGTAGGAACTTAAGAGATCTTTGCTCAATGAATCCATGTCCCATGAAGAGGTGATATGGCCTGACCATCATGCCACAATGCTAAAATGGTTTCACAAAGCAGACCTCAAATGCTGCTGACTCTGCTATCCAGAAAGAAAGTGATGAATATTTATTTAGGAAGTAATTAAGGAGGGAAAAATTCTCTCATTTTCAACATCAGGAAGTAACATTATATTTATACTAATTCCTCAAAAAGCTATTGAAAGGCAAATTTAATTTCAAACCCAAAAGTTTCCCTCTTGATTACAAAGCCCATGTACTCAACAGCTGGGTTTGAAATCCAAATGTTCTGAGAACGTTAATTTCTCTCCTTTTAAGTTAGAATATAACAGGATACATTCACAATCATAAAGAAGCGTGCTTCATTCACCATCCACAAATACCGAAGCTCACAAGGATTAAAACTTTTTGGGGGGCTGGGGGCATGAGGCAGCGGGGAGAAGTCTATTCCACATGTAGCTGCAACTCCAGATTAGATGAATCATGTTCACCTTTCCTACATATCAGAAGATAGTCATCTCGTCTGTATATATTACACTGATATACACATCTTAAAACAGTTAAAGACTTTTCTCCTACATCTACATAAATGAGGTGCGGGGAAAACATTGCAAACAATTTGCTAACTGCTTACTCCACTCAGACTTCCATGGAGTCGGCACTCCAGGATATATATATGGTTGGAATTAAACTGTGTAATATAAAACACAGCTACATTTTAAAGCTCTCCTTCCTACCTTGCTATCTTTATTCACTGAAGTGGAGAATCCCTGTATCTCAGATTCACGTAAGTAAATATTCAATGAAACATGAAACACCTCTTATCTCTGGGAGGAAAAAAGCCAGGCCAGGTATAGTTAAAAGCTAAAGAGCCCCCGATTCCAGACAGCGCCAAGGCTGATGGCTGTCTCTTGAACAAGGCTTGCCCGCACACGTTTCACAGAGTATGGAAACCATTTGTTAACGAGCAGCCATAATTTAGGCCTAGGGCCTTATGAAAAAGTAAACGTTTCATACATTTGCAGAACACTGTAATAAGATTTCCCTAATGCAAAGATAAATGTGCTATCATTTATCTTGGATTGTAATATCTGGAGTTTGATTGCCTTGCGAAATGACTAAATCAAGAAAAATTACAGATTTTTCTCACACTACATATACCATGAAACATTTAACAAGGCCTTTTTTTAGAGTACTCAAAATTAGAACAGAAGAAAATTGTCTATTCAGTGGCAGACAAAGCCATTAATATGTGTATATGATACGATGTTAAGGGGAAAAATAAAGAGAACTAAGACTAGCAATGAAAATGATCACTGATACTTTTTTTAAGCCATTAGCTTTGGGAGGGAAAAATTCTGCATCATATTCTGCCATGCAAGCTTTTCCCCTGGGTTAAATCTGTGCACTCTGAGACAAAAGCATGATTTGCAAAATACCACTCTATTAACTTCATAGGTACCCCAGAGTCTGAAACAGTGCATGATCCAAGTCCATAATTTAGTATAATGATGCAATTCTGCCAAATTATACATAAAGAGGACAAGAATTTTAAATACTCGCCCCATGAATTTCCTCTCCCAATACATTTGTCCAAGACAATCCACATATAGCCCTTCTATAAATGAAACAAACCATGTGATTGTGCAGCCAAAACACTAAGTATTTTACCTACCCAGGAGATGTAACTGAAAAAAATCCTAATCTTTCTCAACCTCATCAATAAATGAAAAGATGGAAAGATTTAAGACAATTCTGAGGAGGGAAAATTGGCATTGAACCAAATTTGAGGAACCAAATGGTAATGACGTCAGTTGGTTTTTCTCTGGTCAAGACCCATTCCTCCTTCGCTAGGGGAAATAATCATGATTTGTCTTTGCGGGCCTACTGCATCCACCCCTCAACCCATATGATTTAGTTCTGGCCTCCACTCCTCCTCCCACACACACCCCTCCTCATCACAGGGTGGGCTTATGACACAGTCCAACAGGGTGTCCCATTCCCCCATCCCCTGTCATCAGTCCAGGGACAGACACATAATCAAGTCAGGCCAGAAGGAATCAGCCCCAGAACTACTGCTGAAACTTTTGGAAAACAAACTGCTGAGATGCACTGCTTGAAAGTCAACAGACCAAGAGAAAAATGATATGATCACATAATTTCAGGCCCTGAATCCAACCATATATATAAGCCAATACAGTCTTCATTTTTAAATTGTTTGCTTGAAAATTTAAACTTTTCCCAATGTGATTGGGAAAGCCATATGGACCACACTCCCCTCTGTCCAGTGTATGGAAGAATGAGTAGAAAAATGGGGGCCAAAAAAAAAAAGGCATCCAGTGTTCTTTTTTACTTTAATTGTTCTTTTTCACTTTAATTTTTATTCTTATTAATTTTGTGTGTGTGGTAATGAAAATGTTCAAAAATTAATTTTGGTGATGAACACACAACTATATAATGGTACTGTGAACAACTGAAGGTATGCTTTGTATAACTGCATGGTATGTGAATATATCTCAACAAAAATGAATTAAAAAAAAAAAAAAAAGGCAAACACCATAATGCCTCACCAATATGGACTAACTACAATGTGTAAACTCAGAACTGAATCTTAGAGCACAGCCTAACAGGGAAACGATTATTGTAATGGTCCCTAGATTGTAAGCTCTGACAGCAGTCAAATCTATTACTGAATTATAATGGCTATCTCCAAACTCTGAGATGTTGATCCCTTTGTGTATAACCTGATTGGTCTCTGGAACAATGGGTATCTCTGTGACACCTGGAACCCAGAGCTACAGCTCGACAGATATGATTGTCAGTATTAGCACATACAGCAACTGTTAAAAAAAAAAAAAAAAAAAAAGCTGAAAAACGGCCCAGACTCCAATTAGAGATATGAATGAAGCTGATCTGGATAAGACTAGGGCAAATCGGGCCAAAGGGTAAAGGTTGAAACTGACTGTTAAAACTTCAACTTCCATGTGAGATCAAGGGAAGAGATTTTTATTTGGTGTAGGATCTACACATCCTAAACAGTACAACTTCTACAGTCAGTTTCTTCAAACATCACAATTACATGGAACTTTGAATAGGAAGTGAGTTATGGTAGATCTGTATAGGTTAGCATGAGATAGCAACACATCCCAAAGTAATTTGGGCGGAGAATAAAAATTTATATTCAGGGCCCCCCTGAAGAGCTAGGGGAGGATGTAGAGGTGTTGGACTTCCTCACCTGGATTGCTGCTGATGTTCTCACAAACATTGAGGACTGACGACTTGATACGCTGAGCCCACTGTCTTGGGGCTTGCCCCTATGAAGCTTGTTTCTGCAAAGGAGAGGCTAAATTTGCTCATAATTGAGCCTGAGTCTCCCCCTGAGTACCTCTTTGTTGTTCAGATGTGGCCCTCTCTCTCTAACTAAGCCACCTCAGCAGGTGATCTCACTGCCCTCCCCGCTACGTGGGACCTGACTCCCAGGGGTGTAAAGCTCCCTGGCAATGCAGGATATGACTCCCGGGGATGAATCTGGACCTGGCATCATGGGATTGAGAACATCTTCTTGACCAAAAGGGGGATGTGAAATGAAATGAAATAAAGCTTCATGGCTGAGCGATTTCAAATGGAGTCGAGAGGACACTCTGGTGGACATTCTTACGCACCACACAGACAATACTTTTTAGGTTTTAATGTATTGAAATAGCTAGAAGTAAATACCTGAAACTATCAAACGCCAACCCTTGACTCTTGAAGATGATTGTATAACAAGGTAGATTACAAGGGGTGACAGGGTGATTGTGAAAACCTTGTGGATTGCACTCCCTTTATCCAGTGTATGGATGGATGAGTAGGAAAATGGGGACAAAAACTAAATAAAAAATAGGGTGGGACAGGGGGGATGATTTGGGTGCTCTTTTTCTCTTTTATTTTTTATTCTTATTCTTATTCTTTCCGGTGTGAGGAAAATGTTCAAAAATAGATTGGGGTGACGAATGCGTAACTATGTGATGGTACTGTGAAGAGTTGATTGTACAGCATAGATGATTGTATGGTATGTGAATATATCTCAATAAAACTGAATTTAAAAAAATGTCAATTTTCTGAGAAAGGAAATCATGAGGAACTTAAGAAAGCAAATTCCACGGCCACTGGGAAAGGAGAGTGGATCTGATCTGTCAATACCTAGTTACCTTTACATGTACACTAGGACATCACACAATAGTTGCAACTAGAAATAACAGAAAGTCACAATGGGACTTTGAGTCAGGAAAATAAATTGGAAAAAAAAATGATGTTATTTCTTTTTTATAATTTACAGCACTTAAGGTATTCATTTTCATCTACCTGGAATCTTGACTTTCCAAAATGACTCATTCTCTAGAGTTGCAAATAACTTGGGCTTTACTGTACTTTTAAAACCCTAAGGATGACAGTGTCATATTTGTTGGAAAAAAAAAGCACACACAAAAAAAGCTCTATTTCATATATTTTTTACCCCAAGCTGGGAATTATAAAACTCAAAAAAACTTTTCTGTCATGTACATAATTCCATAATCTCAGAAGGAAGAAAAAAAAAACTAGACCGCTGTTCTACTTTTTCCACTACAGTTAGTCAACGTCGAGAAATCTTTGGTATCCTACAAACCACTTATGTTTCCAGGATATATTTGTTTTATAAATATTGCCTTTTCAAATAGACATACACACTCAAAAAAAGCCTTGCAAGAAAAACCAAATTGCTTTTCATTTATAAATGTTTAATTACTAGAATGTTAACTTTCATAAGATTCTGGACTTGGAGTACAGATCAGTTATTAGAATGTTTAATTTTAAGAAGAGTTTATCCAAGAGTGAAATTCACCCTTTTGGATAATTTGACACCTCTTTCACAGATGATACAAAATAACTATAGTTTGCCTGTTAAAAACTTACGTATATAGAGACTGATGAAACAAATACGGCAACATCTTAATGTCCGATTCTAGGCTGCGGGCATGCAGATGTTCATTTTACTATTTTCCCTGTTATGATTTTTCAAAATTAAAAGTGGAAATTTTGTGTTAAGTAACAAAAGAAGGCAAGGTGGCATTAATAAAGTCCCATTTGGAAAGAACGCAAAGAAATAAATTGTAAGCAGGAATAAATGAAAGCGTCTCTAAGGAAAATTGTAGCCATTCTCTGGCACTCTGGTAAATGTTGAACAGAACCTCAAACTTGGCTTGACGATCTACCCCCACCTCACTACCCTCTGAGAGAGAGAGAGAGAGACTGTAACATTCTCTGTGAAATCCAGGAGAATATGTTAGCTATATCTTCAAGAACAGAAGAATCACCTGAGGGGCTGTGGGGGAGAAGTACTGCTCGGCAGCTTTTCCCGGGATTCTCTTTTACCGACTTGAACCTTCAGATTTCTCTCTGGGAGATAAATTACAGTGATGGCTACAGCAACATACCACAACTGGATCAAGAAGTGAAGAACCTTCTTACACCATAAAATCAAAACCACATGTAAGAATGTGTGCGAGAGCCAGAGAGTGCTGCAGGGCGTCAAGCAAGGAGCCAAGTCTTCCCTAATCCAGTGCACCTACTCCTACCAATAACACAGTTGGTAAAGAAAAGGGAAGGCTAATTGGAATTTTAAGGGAGAAAGTCAAAACCTGTAGTTGGCTTTTTAAAAACCCTCATTTAAATGTTAAAATGGGATGCCCATCACTATAAAACTAGACAGCATGTCACTGGCAGTCATCAAGTTGAGAATGAGCACTGCAGAGGCAGTTTGGAAGGAAAAAAAACATAGAGAGATCAAGGTTTCCAATTTAGCATAGTCAGGGTTTGGGATTGTGTAGTTCTGTCAGCAGGAAAAAAAAAAGGCTGCAAAGAAATTTACTTTTTTCTTTTGAACTGGGTATTTCTTGCAACATACAGAAGATGTGGGTACTAAGAGATGCCAAACGTTTTCAAAAGTTATTACCTATTCCCTAAAAATCCTCACCAGCAAAATCAGCAATGTAGACAGAAATGCATGAATGTTTAAGAGGGAGGGCAGAGGGGTCAGGGTCTTATCAGGGCTGTGATGTGAGACCTTTTGAAAGGACAAGCAGAGCGGATGAACAAAGTAGCTTTGAATCACACCCCAGTAAATGAGGAGGAAAGAAGGATGGGGAGACAGTCCTTAGAGACAGAAAGGAGAGTGGCAATCCCCTATTCAAAATCATTCTTTTAACAGGAGGCCCAGAAAGATGCAAAGACCACAGGCACAGTGAGATCTGGTGCCCCATTTGTATGCCAGCCCAGGTCTCCTGCCTTTTAAATCAGTGTTTTCTACTTAAACAACCACCAAAGAACTACAGGCACAGGCACAATCGGGGTTAAGTAAATGTCAGTTTGTTTCTGCAAGTGTTTTCTTTGGGCATTCTCCCTTCTACTTCTTTGGTAACTTATATTAAGCTAAGCATGTACATGTTAAAATACTGGTTTGCACATCTATTATTTAAAAGCCAAAATGCTATGATAATAAATATAAAGAGGAAAAGCTTGGCTTTTTCAGCTGGTGGAGTATTTCCAATGTGACTCATTTTCACAGTGAAATAAACCTATTTATTTAACAACTGGATCATACAGGAACTGGAACATATAGAAAGCCAAGAAACGGAAAAATGCTGACTTAAGAGTGCTAGATTTACATGTTTCTCTGATTTTTATAAGGTGTATTTTGCACCTTAGTAAGCAATACTGGGTATCTCTAAGACTGCACATTTTCTGTTCTTCATCAGAAGTAGCCAGTTGAAAAGGAAAAAGCTCTTGCCTTTGAGAAATTCAAATTTAGTACCTATGATTTTGATGTGGACTTCCAATGGGGGATGTATTCCCCAGTGCCATGCTCCACCATGTCAGTTTAATAAACCCATACCTCTTCTCCAACTCCTACATATTTTAAAAGTACATTTAATGGCTCAAATTAAAAGAACAAATCTTAAAGGACACAATTGCAGGGAATCTTTCGAAACCATGAATGGAGAATTTATTAGAGTCCTGTTGTGGAAGGCAAATAAAAACAAAAAACACCCAGAGTAAGTAGAAAACTTAATTAGCAGCAACAACTAAGCAGCTTGCTGTGTGTGAGGCTCTGCACCAAGAGCTCTACAGGGTCCATCTATTTAATCTTCACAATGAAGTTATAACTAGGTCATTATTAACATCACGATTTACAAATAGCAAAACTGAGGCACAGAGATGTGAAATAATCTGATCGAAGTCTCACAGCAACTACAAGCTGGGAGGATTTTAATCAGGGGGACCATCTGGTCCAAAGGAACTAGTGAAATACAAATTTTATTGTTACAAGGATTCTCAGGATCATTTAGTCCAGACCATTTATTTAAATAGGTAGAATATCTAGTAAAAAAGGTGAATTTAAGTTGCTTCTTTCTCTTCCTCCCTCTCTCCCTCCGTCTCCCCATCTCATCTCATCTCTTCCCTTCCCTCCCTCCCCCCACTTCCCCTCACACACACACTTGCACACACACACACACCAGTTAGTTGTGGCAGATCTACTTGTTAGGACAAATTTAGTTAGGGTGTTACTTTACCAATGACTTTCAAATATAACAGGAATGAAGGATTCAGGCATATATTCTAGGCCCTAACTGGGCTCCTGATCCTGTACATCTGGATCTCATACCACAAATGGTGGGTCATCTGCTACCAGCACAACACACCTCGTTCCCACAGGGCTTGCAGGGCAGGCATCCTAGTGGAATGGCGCCCACAGCTAGCAGGACACCCCCCCACTTCTACCCCAGGGCTGCCCAGGAACTTCATTAGCAGGGATTATCACTTCCTCTTATCTATCCTCATCCCTGTCCAGAATCTCAAGGCTTCCAAGAAATGAAAAAACAGGTTCTCTTCTTAAAAGGATTGGAAATCCTCAATCTTGACCAAAAAAACCGTTCCCATCATCCAGAGTACAGTGCCAGTACAATGCCCTCTCCTGAGAGCCCAAGGACATTTCTGGAAGGAACACGACTGAAACCTGGGCCCAGAATAATATTTCTATCACCAAGCAATCAAAATAACAATCTACTAAACCTTGAACATCAAGGAATTTCACTACATAAGTAATAAAAGTAGGTATTACTTCTCTTTGTATCAATTAAGAAATTCTGATGCAGGGCCCCCTGAAGAGCTGAGGTAAAATGCAGAAGTTTTGGACTTCCTCACCTGGATTGTTGCTAATGTTCTCACAAACTAAGGACTAACAGCTTGATATGCTGAGCCCACTGTCTTGGGGCTTGCCCCTATGAAGTTCATTATCGCAAAGGAGACGTTAAACCTGCTTATAGTTGTGCCTAAGAGTCTCCCGAGTGCCTCTTTGTTGCTCAGATGTGGCCCTCTCTCTCTCTAAGGCAACTCAGCAGGTGATCTCACTGCCCTCCCCACAACGTGGGATCAGACACCCAGGGGAGTGAATCTCCCTGGCAACGCAGGATATGACTCCCGGGGATGAATCTGGACCCGGCATCGTGGGATTGAGAACATCTTCTTGACAAAAGGAGGATGCAAAACGAAACCAAATAAAGTTTCAGTGGCTGAGAGATTTCAAATGGAGTTGAGAGGTCAGTCTGGTGGGCATTCTTATGCACTATATAGATAACACTTTTTAGGTTTTAATGTACTGGAATAGCTAGACATAAATACCTGAAACTATCAAACTGCAACCCAGTAGCCTGGACTCTTGAAGACGATTGTATAACAATGTAGCTTACAAGAGGCGATAGTGTGACTGTGAAAGCCTTTTGGATCACACTCCCTTTATCTAGCATGTTTGGATGAGTAGAAAAATGGGGGCAAAAATTAAATGAAAAATAGGGTAGGAGGCATGATTTGGGTGTTCTTTTTACCTTTTATTTTTTATTCTTATTCTGATTCTTTCTGGTATAAGGCAAATGTTCAAAAAATAGACTGGGGTGATGAATGCACAACTATATGATGGTACTGTGAACAGTTGCTTATATAACATGGATGATTGTATAGTATGTGAATATATTTCAATAAAACCGAATTTAATCTAAAAAAAAATCCTAACTGAAAAATAAAAGAAATTCTGGAAATAAAAGTTCTAACATATATTGGCCATAATAAGTAAGAAATACAGGGAAGACTTTTTCAATGTTTTCTAACTATAGGCATCCCACTATAAAAATCGCTTGGGAGAGCCTAACCATACGAGTTGTTACTATTAAATTCCATACTTTCAGTGTGAAATCACTGTCCTGGATCTTTGGAATATGTTTTCAAAACATTTGTGGCTAAGAAATCTAAGGACAACTTTGTAAACAGTGAATATCTGAAACTTACAAGTTAGCTTATATCCCCATTTTCATGGATCCTTTTCCTAAAGAATCATCCCATATTGCTCTTTCCCCCATTGAATCCAAAAGATATTTCCTGACTATATCATTCTGTGGGCATTCTGCCTTGAGTTGTTCATATATTGCTATTTGAATGCTGCTGTTTAAAAAATATTCTTCAATATGTTAAAATTAAAATTTCATTTAAAAAAAAATTTTTTAATACCCACAATTAGTTAAGCACCATCCTGGGCTCTGGTGATACAATGTGAAGAAAGAAAGAAGGCATCCACCCTTTTGGAGCTTATGTTCCAAAAACTCTGGTGGGGATGACAGCATGTACTGGACAGACCAAGCATGCTAGCTTTTGAGACAAACCAACCTCAACACTTCAATGACTTGACATAATAAAAGTCTGTCCTTGCTCACACAGGATCCAGTACAGATATGTCAGATAGCAGGGACACCCGATCTCTTTTCACACCATGGCCCTGCTGTCCACCAAGGGCTCAGTGTAGGGGGCTGGATACTCTGCCCCAGGTTGGCACATAGAAGAACAACAGGCTTTCCCACAGAAGCTTATTGGGGCTGGGCCTGGAAGTGGCAGATGCATCAGTTCGATCACTTCTACCCATTCATTTTCCATTCGCCAAAACTCAGGCCATGACTATATCTATCTCCAAGGGAGTCTAGGAAACAAAGATTAGCTACATGCCCAGGAGGCAAAGAAAGTGGATTTTCATGAGTACAGCGCATTCTCTGCCACAGGAATAAGAAGATAATTAGGGAAAATTCCAAAGTGTTTAAGAAATAAACAGGTGCTATAATAGAGGGCACGGCGGTGTCAAGATGAGGTGAGTGAGGCTCCTAGGGTGGAAAACTGAGGGAGGTACTTACTCTCAGGCTCAGGCAAGGGCACTTCTTAGATTTTACGTCCTAGCCCCACCCCCTGACTCATCCTAGTCCCAGCCCTGATAGAGAGTTTAGCTGCAGAAGATGGAGAGGTAGAAAAATGTGCTGCTTTAGATACGGTTATCAGGCAGAAGGCTACTGGACTAGTTCAAGCGGGGCATGACGATAGCCTGGTCTACAAGCCTGGTCTACAAAATGACAGCAGACTTAGAGGGTAGAAGAGAGATTCAAAATACACTGGAGAGGGGATGTACAAGTAATAGGTGTTTCCAAGGAAACAAGGAATAACAGTTTAAGCAACTGGGTGGATATTAATGTTATTTGGAGACAAGAAAAAAAAATGGGAGAGAATTTGTCCCCTTATTTAAATAGTGAGCTTCTTGAGGATAAGGGAGATCCTTCTTTTTATTCTCAACAGGAACAGTCCAACAAGATGTTAAAAAAAAAAAAAAAAAAAAGGTATCCAAGGTCAGGACAATGTGCACCTCATCTCCCACCTACAGAATAAGAATCAGTATAACATCCTGGAGAACAAATGGCAATAAGATCAAGAGCCTCATTTAGCTTGGTGATAAAGAGCATGGCCCAGAATGCCTAAATTGAAATTCTAGCTATACCCCTCAATAGCTGTGACCTTGGGCAAGTTATTTCACTTCCTGTGCCTCAGATTATTCAACTTCAAAATGGAGGGGAAAAAAATAGGATCTGCCTCACAAGATCATTTTGAGAAATAAAGTAATATGTAGCCTTTAAAAACTACATAATTGACAAAGTAATGACTATAGTGCATTAATTGTTGTGTCTAGTTCTGGGAAATGATCCCTAAAGGAAAAAATGCAAAAAATATTTTTGTATAAGGGTGTTCACAGCAGCATTAATACTGAAAAATTTTAATAAAATGAACTGTTTAACTCACCATCAATAAGGAAATGGGTTAAAAAAAATCCATGGGGAACAATAATTAATTATGTAGACTGTATCAATAATGTCATTAAAATAGTTAAGAATGTGTGTTGATGTATCAAGCGTCAAAAATTCATATTTATGTAGAAGGGGGAAAAAATTCAGGAAGGATAAAAACCAAAATGTTAACAGCAATCATCTCTGAGTAACAAGATTATCAGTTTTATTTTCTTCATTGTGTTATTCTCTATTTTCCAAATTTCCAACAATGAACACACGTTGGGTTTACAGTCATCAAAAAACATCCCACAGTGTTTTGTTTTTTTCATGTTTTTTAACCAATTACTTATAAGAACACAATGTAAAGCCTTTACCACTTCTTCTAAGACAAAATACCTAAACACTCAACAGTATGGAGGTTTATTTCCAAAATAATGTTCAAGATCAAATGAAAAAACAAAGGGGGTGGTGGTGGTGGTGGAGAACACAAACTATGAGCCCTGAATAGAGGATTCGGCTCATTTGTTTTCTTACTTAAAAACATACTGGTCGAAGAGGCAGGAAAAAAAAAATCCTTCTCCAGAACCATCAGTAGCAAAAGGAGCTGCTTGCATTTCCAGTTCTATTCCCCTGGCTTGCAATATAACCAATTTCTTCAGTTCATGATACTTTTTGCTCTCTTAAAAATACTGTCAAGTCACTTTACTAGTAAGAAAATCACACATCTACAGTGCTGTATTTCCTCTAGCAACAGGTCTGTTTTGAGAGTCACATATTAAATGTGTTTACATTCAAAGTTTCTAACAAGTATTTAATTTAATCCTCCCCATAGACATTTGTGTGAATTAAATTTTCAACTTCAACACATAATAAAATAATTAAACATATATATTATAGGTGTCTTCCAATGGGTCATACAAAAACTACACCAGTGGTAATGTGATTAGTAGCAATGAGCTAAGTTTTTAAATAAAGATTTCTGTAATTAGGAGTCAGCTGCAGCTAATAAGTAGGGGGAAATGTTAATTAAAAAAAAAAAAAACTCAACTGTCACTTAACCACTGAAGGCTACTACTAAGTACGTTCTTTATATGCCTTCAAGTTAAAAGACCAAACAGCAAAAAATAAGCAGTTGATGGGTTAGGAGAACAAATTCTAAGCAGTGAACTGCCATTCAGGTCAAGTTTTGTGGAAACTTTAATCTTTCTCAGGTGACATTACTTGTATTCCACCACATCCAGTTGATCTCAAATATTTTCCTTCCTCTCCTTGCTACGGCTTCCAGAGAATGTTTAAGTAGCACAAAGTACTGTTTTTCTATCCAATGAGCCTCAGATTACGCCAGGCTGAAGCTACTGTATGTTCACTTAGTAGCTTTTCTGAAAGCTGTTATCAGAAAACATTATCAGAAGATGTATAATAGAATTCAGGCTTTCAGAAGGTTTGCATTTCATTCCTGTTAGCAGAAGCCAAAAGACTTTGTTGATGTCATTCTACCACTAATGTTTCAGTGAGCAGAAACTGTTGGAAGGCTTTGCCTCTTCCATCTGACAGGGAATGTCTTGAAACAAATCAAAGCATTTTATTCACTTATAGTAAAGCTGACCCACTGGCCAAACAGTTAAGAATGGTTCTATAAGCAACAACTCCTTACTCTGAAAATTGGCAATTAATGGGGAAGAATTAAGCTTACAGCCTGCTTTTCCTAGACTAACTATATTTCAGAATAACAAAATAGCTATGGTTGAAAAGGAACAGTTCCTTTTCTATAGAAGAATTTCAGCTAGTAAATGTGGAAGGAATGATAAGTTTAGAAAAAGTTACTATTTTATAATCCCTAATGAAGCTGATGATTCAGACAAAGATCACCAAAGAAAGAAACCATCAGACGAAAGGCTAATGGGAACCTTAAAATGGAAGGCTATGGCTGTCACACCATGGGGCCACTGATTAATCACAGTATCACTAAGAATGGTGCAACGTGACCTTGTGTGTCCCCTGATGTGATGCCATAGGAAACACACAGCACCAGCTGTGACAGATCCCAGCCAAAAAGAGTTGAACCTGAATCTAATCAAACCTTCAAGGCAACTTCTAGTTTACAGAAAATATGGAGGCTAGAGGAACAACTCACATGACACCCACAAGGAAGTGGAAAAATCCAGAATGTCAGACATTCTGTAGAAAACTGACCTGGTTTCTTCAATAAGTCAGTGGCATGGAAAAACAGGAGAGAAGGAAATGCTGCCTAGAGTCAAAGGAACTTGAGAGACATACAAACCAAGTAAATGGTTATTTAAATCCTGATTCAAACATACCAGCTGTATAAAGACATATGAGGCAACCAGGGAAATTTGATTACATAGTGATTAGTATTCCGTGTTACCAAGGAATTACTACCTTCATTAGGTATGTTAGTAACACCATGGTTTTGTAAGAAAATGTCCATATTTATAAGAAATACATACAGAAATATGTAAGGTGAAATGACACAATACCTGGGATTTTCTGTATAACATTCCAGGCAATAAAAAGTAAAAAAGAAGACAAAAATAGATGAAGCAAGTGGCAAAATCTCAATATTTGTTCAATCTGGGTAATGGGGCTATAGGGTCTCACTATACAGTTCTCTCAACTCTTTTTTATATGTTTGAAATTTTTCACAATAGTTTTAAAAGAATGATCTTACTAACCCTTTATATATAGCACATAAGTGAAACTAGATCAAGCTCCTTAGCAATGCCAATATTAGATGCTACTCAAAATTAAGAGGGGTCTAATTTAAGACACCTCTAACACCAGAAGCAATGTACAACGGGCAAAATTAAAATGGTAGCAATGCTCCACAAAGGATGAGAACAGTGCTTGGAAGACATCAAATGTCAATAGGAAACCAGTGGAACAGAATGTTCAGCGTCAGCTGAAGAAGATGAATAACAAGAATACAATTTCATGCATTGACTTATCTGAAAAATTAAAAGCAGAGGTGATTCTTCTGATTCTTGCAGTTTCACAGAACGTCAGGAGCAAAAAGCACCGAGCCCAAACCCTGCGTACTTATAAAGCAGGGGGATGTCTTAAGCATCCCCACCTCCAAAGCCACTGCGTGCCCAAGTCCAGGGTTTACCACTCACATCACGCTTCATGTGCAGGACACAGTCTATGTAGCTGTGTACAGTCGCTCTACCTCTACTAATCACCCACTTCTATTACTACTTCCATTATTAATAGTAGAAATAACTACTAATAATTCTTATTCCATAGAGTTTCTGGGAACACAAAACGAGGGTCTGACACAGGTTAGTATTTTAGTTCTGCCAACGCACATTTGAAAGTAATGACATCTGGATCAAAACGTAACTCTGGTGTGAGCTGGGGACCTTAACCTGCTTTATTCTCGATTCCAGGTAAGCACCTCTCTTAATGTGGCCAATTTCTTTTCTCACCACCACACTGTAACCTCAGGATGAGTCAAGAATCAATGAAAACCCTTCGTCTCCAATGTCCTATTTTTTCATAGTTGGTTCTTTGATCTTAAGAGCTAAACTCTACCTTTACCCTGTTAAATTTTCATTCTTAAATTCATCCTGTCATCCCCACCCATCGAGATCTTTTTGTAACCAGTCATTTTAAACATTCTGTTCAACTTTGTATTATGCAAAAGTGTGGTGGGCGTGTCATGTTTTCTCAACCAAATATTTAAGAAAATAAATATTGTTCCAAACAAGGCTGAAGACAGGGTCCTTTACTACACACAAGGCCTCCCTCTAAGTTGACATCAATCCATTACTTACTACTATCTGCCAAAAGTTCAAGTAAGAAAACATATATCTGCTTTTCTCTTCTTTGTCCAAGAGGATTTTTAAAGTTTATTATGCTTTCATAAGTGCACAGTATTATTAATGAATTTGTCAACTGCTTCTTTATCTTCTGGTCTACTAACCCTGTTTAAAAAAAAAAGCAAAATATTTGTACAGCATCTCTGCTGGTTATTTGCAGCATTGAGAGCTCTGACTTTCTTACAATGAAATATTATTTTCAGAAGTATGCCTCATTTAAGAATTCAGATTCAGCTTCAATATGTGTATTATTAATACTGAAGTTCAGAATGATGAGTTAGAAGCATATGATGCAGAACGTAAAGAAGCAATTTTATTCAGTGTCCTCTATTTAGGAAGGCATGTTTTATAACTTGAGTTTGAAAAACTGTCAACAAGAATTTATATTTGAGTATCTATAGGATACAAGATGCATGACAGATGCCCTCATTGTGGCTCTTGTGCTGTGAATGGGGCTTAGTGGTCCCTTAAACTCAGTGCAGTCACCTGCTTTACAAACAGTCTTAAGAGACACTCTGCTATTAGAAAAAGGCCGTTTTCAAAGTCGGAGAGTCAAGGCATCAAGAAAGTGTGTCTTCCATTAATAGACAGTTTCTTAAATATAATCCTTAACTTTCCTCCCTATTACCTTCCTTCATTTTGCCTTAACTCCAAAAGTTGGAATAAGTCACATTCTTCTTCCACCTGACAGGCCTTTAAGTCTTAGAAATGAGTGATCTTGTTCCTGCTCATTCTTTCCTCCCCTAGGTCCTGCCTCCCATTTCTTCAAACCTTTCTCTCTGAATTTAACAAAAAGACTTCTTGATGCACAGAAGCTTGCCAAAGCCTTTAAAACAGTTATTATTCACTGTGTCACTTTCAAATCAAGATCATGTTGAAATCATCTATAGCAACTGCAAAGAAATAAGTCTCTTCACTTCTGTAAAAGGGAAAAATTAAATTGCACCAAATTCATCATTCTGGACAGTTTTCAAGAGATAATTTTTAACGTCTAGATCAATTTTCAGTGTTACATTATTTGAATGAGAGAACAAAAAGATCTTTCCTACGTTACTGGATTCAGTCAAGAACCACATCAGCCACTCTGTCACTTAGTGACCAGGAGGAGTGATGCTGATCACTTCCTTAACTCCACCACTAACTAACCTCGGCATGCTAAGGATGCTTCCGGGAACCACAAGGGTCAGTGGACAAGTCACTGACCCCAACAACGTTTCTCTACCGTGCTAAGCTGGGGACAGGAAAGTGCCACAAGATCTCTCACACTGGGGGAAGGAATGCTACAAAACAGGACAGCTCTGATTTCTCTCAAAGCATGACAGATGTCCAGATCCTTGGATAAATAGAAAACTTGAAGCTGGTTTGCTCATTCCATTCACCCAACCTACAGCTGTTCTCCACCTCTTCCTCATATCTACTTAGAAGAGCCCAGAACCAATACCAGAGAGTCCCTCAAAACTCCTCTAAACACCTGATCCATAAACACACACACACACACACACACACACATACACACATAGAAAGCAAACTTCTAAAAAATCATCAAGCAGCAAGTGTCAAGAATTGGTATTAATTATAATTAAGTCTCCTTTTACCTCCAAGAACCACTCGAAGGACATAACAAATCAAAGATTAGTCACTACCTTAATTTAATCTGTATCTAGGTATAGTAAACTGGGACCCCTGGAAACAATTTCTCCCAATCCACTAGGCTGTCAGGGGTCTCTTATTTGGAACAAGTCTTCAAAGATCATCAACGGCACAGAAAGAGCTAAGAACAACAAATACCACAGTTTTTCCTGAAACATTATTTTGGGGATATGGCAAATTTGGCCACAATATATTATGCCCACTATGATTCAACTAAACATGGTCTCGCAGGTTGATGATATAGCACAAACCTCTCAAAGTTAAAAGCCAGCTTTTGACAATCAGAAAGAGGCAAACACAGCAAGTGAGATGAACAACAAATGAGGCACAAGAGAAGTTTTAAACCCTAAGTCATACTTCATCACATGAGGAAGGAAGAAAACCTATTTAAAATTATCAAACCTTGGATTTTCAAATTAAGGTCAAATTTCACCTTTCTCAAAGGGCTAAACATATGAGAGACCAAACCCATCAATACAAAAGGGTCTCTCCAAAGAAATTAAAGAATGTGGCAATTAATTTGGGAGTATTAATTTGGAGTCATTTGGGTGACTACTCCATCCTTTACCAGATACTTAATGTTTAGGCATAAACTTTATGAAAAATATATTTAAAAAAAAAAAAACACACACTGATGTCTTCAATATGCCTATAGAAGCTGGAATCTATTTCAAGGTGAACTCCAAGTCTGGCTTTAATAGCTGTCCCACAGGATGCCAAACAGTAAGGCTGGTTAAGTTTGCCTTTTAGTGAAGAGGTCTTGTCAGAAGGAGATTAGGAACCCAAACCAGAAATGCCCAGTCAGACTAAAAGCTCTCTTTATTCATTCCTTTCTTTCCCTCTGTAATGACAAGATGATCACAGCATCAATCTTCACGGAGAGAGCAGGTTTGCCACCCAAACCAACAGGGCGAAGCAAAGCACAAAACTTCAGAGAACAAAGCGCAAGGAAAAGAATGCAAAGTGTGCCCTCTATCGGTGTGTGTGCCTCAACTGCTCGACATGGTTGGTTGGCAAGTTTTAGCCAGCCACAGGTGAGAGGATGACAAAGACGATCACAATACAAAAATGCTAGAATATGCTGACACAGCAGCAAGGATCTAGCAGAAACCCATTTGGCCAGAATTGATGAGTGCTATGCTCTGTTTTTTTCTGACCATTTTGTGAAAAGGTAGCATGATGTACACAAGTCACATCAATGCCAGAACCATATTTGGCTATTTCTAAAACTATATAATTAACTGTTTTATTAATAAGATAGAAATCAGATCATAAGAGAAGTTTAAACAAAAATACTGCATATTTATATGGCACTTTTAAAGACTTTTTTAGGGAACGGAGAATTTAACAACTATGTCTTTGACTAAGGGATTATTGACCACGTAATTATTTACTGAAATAAATCTTGAGATAGTGTTCCAATGTGGTCTCATATTGTTAATATATGTATACACATGCCAATGGATAAAAATTCTATAGGAGTGCCAGAAATAAAAGCACCTCCTATCTTTCATATAAAAGAATAATAATGATGGAACAAATTTAGCAATACAAATAACCACTAGTACAGAGTTCCAAGGCCTTAAAGGATTCAGGTATGCAAATGTTTACTAGAACACACTTGGGTGCTAGACCTCAATTACTCTACTCCCTCAGCCTTTAGTTATTTAATATCCACAACTTAATTAGCATAAATAGGAGTTGGAGAAAGTTCTGAGACTCAATAAAAGTCTGTGGTCTAAAGAACTTCTGAGTGAGTTCAGACGGGATTTCTTTTTTCCTTTTTGAATATGAATGTGTATATTGAAAGCATACTTTGTACAGGAAAAGCCAGTGAATTCATAGAGTTGGATTCCAGTTCTAGCTCTCTTCCATTTAACAGTTGGTCTTTAAAAGCACACATTTCAGTGAAAAGCTCACCATCCTTGTAAGTCAAACCAGTCCAGTCCCACCTCCTTCCAAGTGTAAGGAGATGTCAGTGCTTTCCTGGAAGACACTACACAAAAAAACACTACATAGTCCATCACACCTACGTAACCTGTTCTAAAATACACGACACATCTGCATCTCTCCTATATGTCACCATAACTACATTTATTATCTTAAGTCATAAACAAAAGAATAACATTGATTAAACATTTTCCTGCACTAACATATCTATGTTATTAAAGGGAATGCTTTTTAAGAAGATAAATGCTACTTTCTTTTATTCTCCCCTAAATGATTATTCATATGGGCAAGGTGTTTATGATTTTTTAAAAAGCCCTGATTGGCATGTTCTCGAGAAAAAACGTTTTAAAAATATAAGCTGTCCCCACATAGTTTTCCCTACCCTATCCCAAACTCAATTGCCATTTGGGAGACTATCATTCAAATAATAAACAGGTATATGGATGCACAAACTGGCACCAGTATACTCTGTGAAATTCTGAATATTTTAAGAAGAGACTTCATAATAATGAGTGCTGGGTTGGGAGTGCATTTACAACGCTGTTTTCTTTTTACACTGTAAAGAAATATAGCAAATAATGTGACTACACCTATTATAAGCAATGTATAATGATTCATTCAAACTTCAACTATGTACAAAGAACTTTGAATTTCCAAAAAATATATTTCCCATTAAGTCATCAAAATTATTTTAAGGGCAAACAATAAAATCTCATATTCAATGACTTTTTTCAGCCACAATTTGTGGAGAAAGCCCTCTGTTAGGCCTGGTGTAGGGAATACAATGACAGTAAGCTGTAGTCCTGCCCTCGAGAAGCTTAAAATATAATAAGGATGAGACAAGTGCCAAAATAACCAGAATAAAGGGGGAAATAAGAGTCCTTTAAGAACAGCACAAAAAGCTTAGAAAACCATGAAGGAATCTTTGATTCCTGGCTTCGGCAAGGAGAGGCAGAAAATTCCAGGAAGGCTTCACAGAGGCAGTGGCATTTTAGCTAGGCACCACCGCATGCTCAACAATAGAGAGAGCAAGAAAACACAGTGTGCTTAAACACAACATAATCTGTTATAGCTTAAGCATATAGTGCTTTCGAGGTAGGGAAACATCGGTGGAAACAGGCCGCAGTCAGATGATGGGGAACCCTGAATGTCACGTGAAAAGAAGCTGGTGTTTATTCTGCAGGCAATGCTGGAGCCATGAGAGGTTTGGGGTTTATTAGCAAAAGAGGTAACATGACCAGATCAGCAGCTGAGAAATAATCAAGGCAGCATCACTGAAAGGATGGATGGAAGAAGTAGATGCCAGGAGATCAGGAGCAAGGGAGAGCCTGGGCTAGGGAAAACCTTTAGAAAGAAAAGGATGAAATGGGTATAAACGACATTTTTGAGGCAGACTCACTAAATTGAATGAGCTAATAAAGAGGCAACTGAAAAATCAAAGACTACAATGAGGCTTCCAGACTTGAAACACAGTAACTTCATGAATAGAAATAAGGAGCGTGGGCAGAAGCACACATTTGGGAGATGGCACAGGAGAGGAAGTGAGTTGTCAAGTTTGAGTGTGCATGGAATATTTAGCCATATGGCAGGAGTTGGGCAATCAGAGGGTAATAGTCTGAAGCTTAAAAAAAAAAAAAAAAGTTTTGGCTAGAGTTGAAGGATTCTATGTGGAAATAACAGGTGAAGACACAGGTATGGATAAAATCCTCCAAGAAAAAGAACAAAAGTGAATGAAGCAATACTACTCTATACTTACCCTAAATAAGCGGATGAAAAAAGAGAGAAAAGGGCATAAAAGAGGGAGGACAAACTAGAGCACAGTATCACTAGCCAAAGGAAGAGACTTTCTTTGGAAAGAGGTGATCCAGAGAATCTGGAAGAGAGGACTGTGCTGCCGTTGTTGGAGCTGGCAATTAAGTAAGCATGGATGGCCGTTAAGAAAACCCTTTCAGCAAAATGAAGAGGGTAGAAGCCAGGTTGTAGCCAATTGGAAAGTGACTAAGGCGGGATTATTAAGCAAGAGAAGGGCAGAGGAGAACTGAAGAAAAAGGGAAGAGATTAGCCTGCAATGTGAGAAGGAAGGAAATTAAGAATTTCAGGATTAGGGATACAGTGGCTTGCTTCAAAACGAGTGACTAATACAGACATGTCCTAGAGCAGAGAAAAACAGGCATGAGGGTGGTCCTTGGAAAGAGTAAAAGAAAAAAACTCTAACCTTATTCATTCATTCTCTATTTCTTTATCTCTATATATAATTACTAATATACAAATGCACACCCATATATACACATATACACATGTATGTAAATATATATCTATATACACCCTCTCTGTTATCATTACATGTTGTATACACTTTAACACCTTCCCTATTTATTCCAGATGAAAATAATTAAACTTTTTTAAAATGGACATGCAACATTGTTTTCTTCTAGTGATCAATTCTTGAATGTTGGTGATAGCAGGGCAAAAAAAAAAAAAAAATGATGAACATCGTGACATTCTGAAAAGACAGGGAATTTGAAACCTTATTTTCATCCCAAAGTTTACCACATCCTTTTAGCAAAGTGGTTATCAAGTGTTATAGCAAATGATCTGTCTGTCATCTATTTTCCTGTACTTGGGAGGAGTAAGAATGCTTATTTTCAGGGGAAAAAAGGCAGTCAGTTGGAAGAAAAGAAGTAAAAAGTAGCCTGGATAATCCATAATCTGGCAGGTCAGTCTCTGAATAAATCAAGAGGTAGTTTTACATTAAAGAATTAAGAAGTATCATATCAAACTTGTGATCTCTGCAAATATTGGAGTCTACCCAAGCTGAATTTTAAAAGCAGAGAAAGCTAGAATGCAATGGAAGCCTGGGGGAATGTCACCTATTGTCAATCACTTCCAAATTTCAGTAGCAAAATAAGATGTTGATTTGAGCATGGCGAATTTCTGACTTCACTGCACTGGTAAATCACTGGCCAGAAAAAAAAACTAATGGAATTATGCTGGAAGAAAAAGCAGCCCATTAACAACAGAGAGAGCAAAAGAAAAGAAACATGTTTATGTTTCAAAGTTAAACATCACATCAGCTTTTCTGAAATACTCTGGAGCTTAAAAAAGCAAGCACACAAAAAGTATTCCGAAGCTTTTTCCTTTAAGTGTAGGTTAATATGTTCCATGTGCCCTTTTGTGTTTTGAAAGACTACCACGAGAAATAAACTGTTATTAAAAGTAGTTGTAAAAACAAATCTCTCTAAATTTCTTCATTAAATTTTGAAAATAAAAACACAGATTAATTTAGCTATATAAATAAACGTCCATTTATTTTTCCAGCCTCAGTTGCTAGAAAAACACCACACTATTTGTGACAAACACTTCAATTCCATGGAAGATCCAAATCTAATCTTCTGAAAATAGATCTCATGGAGGAAGGTGAGGCTCCAGAATGGTACAAGGTATAGGAGAACACTTGTTGTACCACGCCCCCTACCACCAGAAACGTGAATTAGATGTTTTGGAGCCTTGCTGTTAAAAAGCTATCAAGAAATTATCATAAATCCCTGGTGAAAATATGCTTGGGCACACAAACAGAACGAAAGAGCTACAAAATTAAGTCACTGCATATCAAGCTCCAGAAATTCCAGGACACCATAATAAAGTTATAAATTGTGTAGTTCAGCCTGAAACGTGGCTTACGACTGGTCCCAAAACAAAACTAACCGAATAACCCCATTTATCATACAAATAAGTCATAAGTATAAGAGCTCCCAAGACATATCTAGGCAGTAGGGGCTAACAGTAGCTAATAATGACTATGCCTTCGAAGTGGAGACAAGAAGTCGTACTACCACCATCACGGAGATGAAACATTAGTAGTCAACCAGCTTTTCAAAAAGTGGACACGTCTCCCCTCCCCAAGGTGTTCACTGTCAGTACTGTGCTGGTGTCTAACTGGTTAATAAAAAATGACTGCACCCAGACCCCATTAGTGATTATTGAATGGATTATCTGATGATTTTGTTTTCAAAATAATGGGAAGAAAGAATGGTAGGTGACTGGTACTGTTTAGAACGGTCTCCCCTACATACAAAGTTTTGTCCAAAAGCAGGAAAGGCTGACATTGTATTCTCTCAATATTCTGGCTCTATTTTGAAATAAAACATAGAGTGAAATGATATATTTGCTCTCTATTCCAGACTGGATGCAACTGATTTTAACTGACTAAATTATTTGATCTCTGCCAAGAATTTTATTTCATTAAGAAAATGATATTATGGAGCATCTGAGATCATAGAGCAGACTAAACATAATGCCAAAGGAGTTCTGAGAATGCTCCACAGTGAAGGTTTGATTATTTGCAGATGGAATATGAAGAAGAAAAAAAAAGAAAAAGAATCAGGTCCCAGGCATTAGACTAACCAATCTAGTACCACTACTACCTACATCCTAGCACAAAGCCAAGAAAATAACTGATCTTCTAAGCTACAGCACCTTTTTTAAAGGGTACAAGTCATTGTTTCTTCCTAGAAAGTAATATTTAACTGCCACTGTTCCAAAACAAAGGGAAATGGTGGTACCACAATAGGATCTAGCATGTCAACTGTCACTGCTGACATGATTTGGCTAGTAGTCAAGCATTCACCAAGGAATTAATTTAAATCAATCTCCTTGGGGAGAGCCAATTGTTTGGTGTGCAGAACAATTGGTGTTGGATCAATCAATGAACATGAGATCAATTAAAACCAGCTTAACTTTGTGAAGAGGGATAATTCACACAACTTGAGTTAGATCTCTATTCATTTCAGTACTCTCACAATACAATCCTTAAGCTTCCTTGCAAAGCAGAAAAGCTACTATCACCCTACGCTGTCTAGCCAGCCCTTTAAGTAGTTCCACTTTTAATTAAAAGCACAGTACACCCTTTGTTGGCACAGATAGTGTGGTCACTTTTAAGGACCTCAGATATTTTAGCCAGAAACTTGGGATTTGGAAAGGGACAGCTGTTAAGGAAAAAAAAAGAAAAAAGAAAAAAAACTTTTTTTTTTTTTACACAACCCTAACAATTTACATGCACTTGAAAGAATTTCAATTTTATTAAAAGAAAAGGTTGGTTTGGCAAAAGTTACTATTACACACTCTAGAATTGGGTTTCTAAATGTCAGCGCTTGAGGATGTGGATGGTAATTGCTACAAGGGATTTTGCTAAAGCAAGCTTTGAAATAAATAGGTTTTGCCTCAGATACATAAGAAGTCACAGGCAAAAGGACAGAGATGGTCCTGCTAGAAATGCCTGCAGTAATGTGTATGGCCACAGGAGCGCTGTAATGTCATTCTCCACCAAACAGCACCTCCACGTTAAAGTTATACTATAACAACATGCTTGATTGTTCTCCACTCAACCACAACGGGCAGTGTGGATCAGAAAATGATCGCTGAATTAGTAAATAATCTAATAAACAAAAAAGAATTTGGCACAGGGGTTTAGATATCTCTATATTTCACAAACTTTAAGCACCTGAGTTTTTTTTAACCGAACAGACTGCAGCTTCTGCTTAAAAGAAGGAAAAAGGCCTCTCCAAACACTTCTGACCACAGTGTAAAAAAAATTGCCAGCTCTGCCGAATAATACCTTGAGAGAAAATAGTGACCTGGAGAACAGTGCCGGGTGTGTGGGGGGGGAGGAGATGGAAAGGGACTTTACGCAGACAAATATCAATATTGAACTTTTATGGCCTCTCAGAAGAAAGTTCCCCCTAGTATTTCTAAGTGGAATAATTTCTGAAAATAGGAAGCATTTTCCAAAAGTCAGAAAGGAGAGAGAGACATAGAGAAGAGACAGAGACGTGTCTTATGAACCACAGATGCATCGTGTCAATCGGAGAGCAGATGCTACCTAAGTTGCACACCACCAGTTAACTGGAGCTCTATCCTAGGGGCGGCCAACATCCAGCCCTTCCCGTAAGCGAGTGCAGTTTAGCGACGTCCTTTAAAAAAGAAAAAAATAAAAATAAAAAAATACCATCAAGAAATAGGGTGCAATAAGCCCTCTCCAAAATCTGGATGCAGGACCATAGATTCCATAAGACGAGTTAAATAACTCACATCTCAGGTAGACTAAAACATTTATATCCCAGGAAAATCAAGATCTATTAGCTATAAATTCTAAGTATGCAAAAATCCAGATTGCTGGAGGAGAACAAATAGCTTCACCAGGTGATGCTGCGCCCTTCCCATGCGAGGATAATGTAAGTGTGTGTGTGGTGTGTGTGTGCGCGCGCGCACGCGTTGAGATTTGTATTTAAATCCCCCAGAAGACTTAATTGCGTCTTGCAGTCCTTCGCTTAAAATGCGGTTAGATTGGCTGCAGCCTCAACGGGACAAAATAAGCCCCAGGAGAACTAAATTAGTGAACACAAAATCTTTAAGAAAGCGAACTCTAAGACCTTTCTGGAGGATTCCACCACCTTCCTCACTAAGCACACACGTGAAGGAGAGGGAGAGAGTTAAAAAAACGAGAGGGAGGGTTAAAAAAAATGCAAGTGAATTTCTTTAGGAACAGAAACTGCTCTCCCAAATAGTTACTTTTGAGGAAGCCAACAGAAGGTACAGAGTCGGGCCGATCCAAAAACACTCGCAGGAGCTCTCCCCAGAAAACCAGCGCACGAGTTGCCACCTAATTCTCAAAGTTCAGTAGATCATCCCATTTCGTTTTAGGGTCTTGGGCGGGGGGGGGAGGGGGGGTGTCAATGTTGCCTTTTTCCTGGAAATGTAGGTCCTCCACCTCGACTCGGTACCCTTCCCAGATCCCAAATGCGCACCCACATAAAAACACAGGATGCTTGTCCAAGGCATCTGGGGCCAGGAATTGGGGTGCACGTGTGTGAGGAAGGCAGACAGACGTGCTGCAGATGGCTAATAGGATAAAAAAGATGGGAGGGAAGGTAGGAAAAGAGAGGGAAAAAAGGAATAAAAACGAAAAATGGGTGCCAGACCTGCGACCGAAAGAGAAAACAGTTCTGGAGCGGAGGCGCGGCCGCTAACGTGGGTGTGGACCGCACGACTTCACACTGAGAGCCCGCAGGAACGCCGGGCGCTCTCGGCTCCAGGCGAGTGACACCAGGACTCGCAGCACCGACTGCGGACAGAAAAGACCAAGCGTTCTGCAAAGTAGGACCTGGAAAGTGGAGAGCGGTGGCGCGCAAGAGTAGGGGTGGAGGCACCCCCTGCCCGGCTGGACCCTAGAAGCCCGGGCTGGAGCGAGCGCCGCGCGCCCCAGACCCGCACGCAATTCTGACAAGGTGGGACCCACCTCGCTTGCTGCGTCTCCATCGGTTGCCTTGGCAGTGGCTGTAATCCATACAGTTCAGAATGATGAGGGCAAAAGAGAAGAGGCGAAACTGCATTTGGGCGGTCAAGAAGGGTAGAGACCTCTCTCAAAGTCGGGAACTGGAGGGCTCATCCGAGGAGCCGGCGCTGACTGCGCTGCTGGGGAGGACGCAGAGGAGTCGTCGCCACTAGTCCTGGAGCCGCACTGGTCAATTCGGCGCGTTCAGCATCTCTCCGCTGCGAACCTGCGAGATGAGGGCGCGAGAAACTGAGTGAGTGGGAGGGTAGAGAGCCCCAAGGAGGCAGCTGCGCCTTAGCGCGTCCCAACTTAAAGAAGGGGAGGGGAAGGAGCGAACCTACTGCCTGGCACGAGCCACGAAGCAGCTTAACCCCGCGCCCGCAGCTGCCGACGAATTGTAAGGGAAGGTGATTACAATCAGTGAATTAGCAACCTCTGCCAAACCCAGGCTCCAACCTCGGAGAAAGAGCGTTGTGCCTGCACTCCCGGGAAGGAAAGCGCTTCACGGGCACCGAAGGCGCAGAGTCAAAGGAAACGCCTTCGACCCCTCCGGCCCCATGGTGGGGACCCCGAGCACTGCAGAGGCCGGGCGCGGGTCGCCTACCGTGCGCACCAACGTCTCCGGCGGCGCAGCGTGCCTAGGCGCTGCGCTCCATCCGGAGCCCTGGAGGCTAGCCGCCTAGCTGGCACGTGGATTGAGGCAAAGTTTGCCCCGACGCGCCTGGAGCGCCTGGCAGCTTCGGGATTCCAGCAGCCGCCGCGAGGTCGGCGTGTGCGGAGAGTCTTTCGAGTCCGCGGCGCCTGGCAACGCAGCAGGGCGGGCGCGTCTGCCGCCACTTGGATGCTGCGTCCCGGCGAATGAGTTGGATTCTCGGCGAAGGGAGCGTCCGCTCACGTTCTCTGCGTCGCTATCCAATCCCGCCGCTTCCCGGCTCTCTTTCCACGGTCACTTCACCTCTAAGGTCTAGATTTCTGTCTTTCCAAGCTGGGGGAGACGAAACGCGCTGGCGAGTCGGAGGGGATGCGGCGAGCGCACTTTCCAATGGAGATGCAGACCCGCCGAGGCTCGGGATGCTTCTATAAGTAGGGGGTGCTGTGGTCCAAGGCATCTAAGTCTTGACTGCCTCGGAGTTCCTGGGTCCTAAAGCCAGAAACGCTCCGGTTTCCCTGAGGTCCTAAAGAGCGCTGACCGCTTCCAGCGAGTCTAAACCCAGGCGAATCCCCTCTGGGCTTTCCAGGAGCGGGTGGCAAAACTGAAAAGTCGCTGGGGTGGGAGTGCCCCATGACTTGGCTGCGCCCGGGAGCCTCGCTGTCTTTACTACAGGCGGCCTTTCGGGCGCTCGGGAGTGGGTTCCCAACCTCATCGCCGATCTTCCTGCAGGGGGATCTGACAGATGGCTTCCCGAGCCCGGCCTGGACTACTGCTTCTGACAAGTCGAGTTTAAACAGGAGCTGTCTCCTGCAAGATGCCACACCTCTGCCACGTTCTAATTTACGCCTTGGTGCTTTGTTTTATGGGAAAGTCTGTTAGCGAGGCTGAGATTATAACGTGCTCGTAGTTTAGGGAGTGAAAAGAGGATTGCCGGTAGCTTTGCTTATCCTCAGAAGTGTTACTTCTTGACTTTATTTCTCCTACAGAAAACTTATAAAAACCTGTGATGACTTGCTTGCAGTACTCAAGGAAATGAGAAGCTACTTTTTTAAAGAAAAATTCAGTTTTCACTCATTCTTATCCCTCCTCCCTCCCCCTTCCCAACAAAATCTCGTGAATTAAACTTTTAGGGCCTTGAGTTTGGGGAAATACTCCGTTTAACAAAGCATTACATTAAATACTCGAGATGTTCCCTGATTTCATTCTGGTGAAATCTGTCCTGCATTCACTGCTGCAGTAAAGAATGTATCTACTTCTTAGTTAAAAGGTAAGAATTTATACTGCTAATCAGGGCCTAAAATGTCTATAGATATCCCCACAGGTATATTGTCCTGTTTAAATTTCCTTTTCTATGCCTCTAGTTTCGGATGTACAGGAATGGGGCAACATGAAACAATCATATAGAACAACTGGAATCAATATTAAAATAGTCACATTTATTGACTATTCCATTATTTGCCTAACCACAACTATTTTACAAATAGCACTATTATGTAACAATATTTATGTGCAAAGAGTTTTTAGTGTTGTTCCCCTTATGCATGTCTGGAATACCCATGTAAATCCGAGTTGGGGTTACATGCTCATAGATAAAAAAATGCAGCCCCAGAGACTGGCCCACAAGACACAAAACACATTGAAGAAACAGTGCAGCATTTTGGATTCTTGTTTTTTATCACAGAATTTGTAAGTGATTTTACACATTTCAGCTTAGGGAGTAGTCCAACATTTGGCATAATGATTTGATAATTCCAGTGAATAGTCCTCCAGCATAATAAATACCACTCCCCTGAATATACACACACCAAAGTTTATTGCATTCATAAAGGAATTGAATCAGTGGGAGAATAAAGTCTTCTCTAAGGAAGCCCCCTGCTCTCCTGTACAGCTTTGGAACCCATTCAAGTTCCATTGCTATCAGTGTCCTTTAAAATATTTTAAAGCAAAAATAAGCACAAGACTGAGCACATCCAACTCCACTTGTGTGGTTTTGGGCAACTCTCGGGATCTCAAATTCCTCACAGTATTCTTGGGAAATTAGACCAAGTTCCCTTTCACCACTACTCTGTTCTGGTTTATAATCCATTTTCTGTTTTTATCAGGAAGTTTGCTGTGGCAAACCAGTGTCAGGACAAACTCAGCAATGATGGCTTCTCCAGGTAGAAAGATAAGAGATGGCCACTGTCATGCTTAGTTAAATTGACAAACCACTTTCAACTGTTTCTCTTCAAAGATAGCTACATAATTTTAATCATTTGTGGGGCACAGTAGCATTTTAAAAATCAGAGCCCTTTTGCAATTCAGCTTCCTTTTATTTCTAAACTCAGAATATGTTGTTGAGGCTCAGATCTCACAGTTTCTCCTTTTTGGAGATCCAATGGAATTTTTCTTCAAACTGTTTAGAGACCGTGGTTTCACTAAACTAGCTTTGTAAACAAGCATGTGCCTGGTGTCTGATGAGCTTGACGCCAATATAACTCAGCAGTGGAGGAAGTTGATGAGGACTGGGGTGGAGGAAGATGTTATAGATGGGAGGCACACACACATAAATATTTTTACTGTTTTGTCTTACAGTGAATACATATAGCTCAAAATTCAGTCCTCCACAAAAGAGTCTACAGGGAAAAGTCTCTCCCACCTCTCTCTCTCAGCCACCGAGTTCTCCTCAGAGACAATCAATGTTATTCTTATATAACCTTCCAGGTTTTGAGTATCTTTCCAGAGATATTTTGTGTTTATCGAATAAATATGTGACGTGTATATATTTGTGTATTATATTATCCCCTCTTTCCTTTCTGCAAATAGTAGTATACTATATTCACTGACCTGCACCTTGATAGTTTTTCATATATCTAAGAGTTCATTCTTTATCAGTTCATGAAGAACTTCCCCTTCCCTGTTCTATTTTTTACAACCACATATCATTTCACTATATAGATGTCCTAATGTATTTAGCCAGGTCCCTACCAATAGGCACTTAGTAATTTTCATTCATTTTCTGTTATAAGTAATGCTTAAATTAACAACCTTTTCATGGGTCATTTTTCCTTTATCTGCATTATAAACCCCTAAAATAAAAGAAAAATTGGATCAATCAATCACGCGCACGCGTGTGTGCGCGCGCGCGCACAGACATCTAGTTTCCAAATTGCCTTCCATAGAAGTTCTAGCAAACTACATTGTATGAGAGTGGCTGTTTCCCCATATACCAGACAACATTTTTGATCTTTTCTACTCCTAGGCAAAAAAGTGGTATCTTAGTAAAGTTGTAATATGTATTGATCTTCTTTTAAATGAAATTATGCATCTTTGCTATACTCAAGGCATTGATAGTTCCTTTGCCATGAACTTTCTGAAGAAATTATCTGCCTCTTTTTCTATTATGTTCTTGGTTACTTATTTTTGCTTGTTACATATACATATATAGATATAGTATATAGATATATATTAGCTTTTGTGATTTTTGTCATAGATTTTTTCCAGTTTATCATATGTCTCTTAACTTTGCTTTTGATGTTTATTACTATGCAGAGAATTTTAAAATATTTTTATATGGTTAAATTTGTCAGTCTTATTTTTTTACAGTTCTGTGTTTGTGTCATACTTGAAAGACTCTTCCCCCTACTTTCTTTTTTTTTTTTTCATTTGGGAATTTTCTAATGCATTTTTCTAAATGTTGAAAAACATAGGATGCCTGTGATTTTATGATTGTACAACATAGGCTACCATAGAAGGGATTTAAATTTTCTTCTGAATGATTCTTCTGAATCATTCTTAAGTTAATATTTATATTCACAGATTTGTTTGACTTTGGCACTGACTCTTGTTTTCATTAGCTAATTGATTTAGGGTTCTCTTATCTTTTATGTTATCAGATACTCATATTCTCAGATTTAAAGCTTCCCACAATCTTTTTATCCATGTTGATATGTATTAATGTACTCACACTTCCAGTCTAGAATTTATCTTTTAATTGCTTTAGAACAAATTATGACATTTTTGCCACTGTGTCAATATTGACAGCAGCATTTTCTCTGTTAAATATAAGCAGAATGTGCATTTTGGTAGTTTCATGTGATAGCCTATATTCATTTATTAGTTTTTTGTATGAAGTAATTAAATTAATAAATACGAAAGATATTCAAAAAGGTCATTGACCAGTCTTTATCTAGGCTAATTTGTTGTTTAAAAGGCTACACCATAATCACTTATTTAAAATTTGAAAAATATGTAAATATTTGACTCCTCCAAATGTTAATACTGTGTGTTGCCACTTGAGCCCTCTTCTGTAGACTGATGTGATAAGGTCAAATTCTCATTTTGCTCTCTAGCCCCATGGAAGAGATCCAGGAGGCAGTTTTGTTGACTTCAAAGGAAGTTGAACCCAGATCAGCCAAAAAGTAAAAACTCAAGATTTGACCTGAAGTTTTAAATCCTGTGTACCCTGAACTCTTTTGAATTAATGTGTCTTTTCCATTCTCTTTTGTGTGAACATGGTAGCTGGAAAGAAGCGTCACTACACCCTAACACTATGAGATACATAAAGATTTTCAGCTATTTAAGAATTAGGCTCAGTTTTCATTAATAGGAGTAGAATGTCTGTTTTCATTTATTTGTAAGCAATGAACAAGTAGCTCCCAACAGTAGGAAATACCCTCCCAAGAACTTTTTCAGTCCTAATATCTTTTGCTAATATCTTTGTCATTATTTCTTTGACTATTCCTTCTGCTCCTTTCTCTTCTCTTTTAGGGACTCCCATAATGTGTATATTGGTGCATTTAATGGTGTCCCATAGCTGTCTTAGGCTATTTTCTTTTTTAATATTTCTTTTTTTCTTTCTGCTCCTCAGCCTGACTCATTCAAGTGTCTTATCTTCAAGTCCACTGATTTTTTCTTCTGCTGGCTCCAGTCTGTTCTTGAAACCCTTCTGGGCATTTTTCATTTCACTTACTATGGTCTTCAACTCCAGTAGTTCTGTTTGGTTCCTTTTAAAATTTCTATTTACCAAGTTTCTGATGTTGTTCATTCATTATTTCCCTGATATCCTATAGTTCTTTATCTGTACTTTCCTTCATCTCCTGAGCATTGTTTTAAAATTCACTTTTACTGAAATATATTCACATACCATACAGTCATCCACAGTGTACAATCAACTGTCACAGTACCATCATATAGTTGTACATTCATCACCACAGTTCATTTTTAACATATTCATTAATCCCCCAAAATAAAAATAATAACAATAAAAGTAAAAAAGAACACCCAAAGCATTCCATCCCCCTCCATCCCACCCTATTTTTCATTTAATTTTTGTCTCCATTTTTCTACTCATCTGTCCATACACCGGATAAAGGGAGTGCAATCCACAAGTTTTTCACAATCACACAGTCATACCATGTAAGCTACATAGTTATGCAATCATCTTCAAGAATCAAGGATACTGGGTTGCAGTTCAACAATTTCAAATATTTCCTTCTAGCTATTCCAATACACTAAAAACTAAAAAGGGATAGCTATGTAGCGCATAAGAATGCCCTCCAGAGTGATCTCTCAACTCCATTTGAAATCTCTCAGCCACTGAAACTTTATTTTGTTTCATTTCTCTTCCCCTTTTTTCTCAATCCCAGGATGCCAGGTCCAGGCTCATCCCTGGGAGTGATGTCCCACATTACCAGAGAGATTTATACCCCTGGGAGTCATGTACCACGTAGGGGAGAGGGTAGTGAGTTCACCTGCCCAGTGGGCTTAGAGAGAGAAGCCACATCTGAGAAACAAAAGAGGTTCTCTGGCGGAGATCCTTGAGCATTTTTAAGATCAATTTTTAAAGACTTTGTTTGGTACATCTACATTCTCATTTTCTTCACTGATGTTTTCTGTGTCTTTATCCTCTTCCTTTGGATAGGCCATCATTTCCTGTTTCTTTGTTTGTCTTGTACTCGTGTTGCACCTGTACATTTTAATATTATAAATGTTAACTCTAGGATTTACTCCCTGGGACGTCTGTTTCTTGGTTTTGCAACCAGCTATCTTCCCAAAGTAAATGCAGTGTATAGGGTTTTCTGTGTCTTTCTGGGCCTCTGTCTTGTCCTGAACCTTTGCTTATTAGTTGTTTTGGAGTTCCCCTATTTACAGGAGTTTGGTTGTCTTCTCTGCTTCCCAGGAGACAGATCTCCCTCTCCCAGATATCTGAAGCTGGCAGGCAGGACTTTGTCCCAGACTGTCTGCCTCTATAGTTTTTTACATTCCTTTTGTTGTCTCACACTTCTTTTGCCTGGAGGACAATTTCTGGAGAAGGGTCACCCCGTGGAGGGCTTTCCCAAATCCTCCCCAGCCAACACAGGAAAAGGGGGTACAGACTGGCTCCAAAGTACCCTGGAGAAGGGATCAGGACGGATGCCAAATATTCTCCGATGGCTCCCTGAAGCTGAGCTTTCCTGGCCTGCCCAGTAAGTGCAGCCCTTCAGCTAACTTTCCCCTACAGCCCTGAGGAAGGCAGTGTCTTTAAATCTCCACTGTCTCCACCTCTGTCCAGGGAGGGTTGAAACAATAGCTGCTCTCAGAGCCAGGACACAGAGAGCCAAACTCACTAATCAAAAGCCATGATCAGTGGTTTTATTGTATAATATTATAATTTTATAATATTAAAATGTACAGGTGCAACACGAGTACAAGACAAAGAAACAGGAAATGACAGCCTATCCAAAGGAAGAGGATAAAGATACAGAAAACATCAATGAAGAAAATGAGAATGTAGATGTACTAAACAAAGCCTTTAAAATTGTTTCTGTGCCAAAGACTGTTGTTGGGGAAGAGGATTTTTATCTCCCTTTCTGTCACAGCGAGCTAGCCAGGGACTGGACCCCACAGCAGCCTGCTGTGTGGGAGGGGGGTGGGCACCAGTGACCACCCTGCAGAGAGAGCAATTCACCGTTCTTGATCGTAATGTATCAGTTTCTCCCTCTCGCACTTCCCTGGATGCTGTACAGGGTTCTTCTGGGTTCTGGGGTGTCAATATAATTATTTCAGACAGTTCCTGTCTAATAGTTGTTCCGGTGGAAGGACTGAGTCCTGGAGCTCCCTACTCCACCATCTTCCCCTTTTGCATAGTTTTCTGTGACCATAAAACATTCAACCACAAACTCCTTTCTAGACAGCTTGATCACCTCTTAATATATTCATTCATACCAATAGGCTATCAATTTCATCTTCTTAAAGGCCCTCTTGAAGGCTTCTGGCATGCTTCGGCTGGACTAGTTACCCTTTGTGCCTCATACGCTGTTGTCATCCTGAGCCGTCCCTTCCCCATCTTCCTGGGGAATCCCTTCCCCTCTCCTGATGGTGGGTTTTTGTTTTCTGTGAGCTACGTCTTCGTCTTTCCCAGTTATACCCCCTTCATTGTGGTGGAGGATATTCTCTAACAGTTTTCTGGAAAAAAAATTGTATGGGAGTAAACTTTTTGAGGCTTTGCATGTCTAAAAATGTCTCTATTCTATCCTCACAACTGATTGTTTGGCTGGTATAAAATGTTAAACTGAAATAATTTTCCTTTAGTAATTTGAAGACATTACTCCATTGCCTTTTACCTTCCAATGTGGCTTTTGAGAAGTCCAAAGCCATTACTGATTCTTTTTCTGTGCCTATCTGCTGCCCACTCCCAGAAGCCTGGAGGTCTGAACTTTCACAGAAAGTAAGTTGTTGTGGGTCTTTTTTCACCGATTATTCTGGGATTTGGGTGGTCCTTAAAACCTGATAATTCATGTCCGTAAGTTCTGGAAATATTCTTGAGTTACTTTGTAGATTTTTTTTTCTCCTACATTTTCTCTCCTCTGTTTTTTTTAATACCTTTTGTTCAAATATTAGACATCCTAGACTGGTCCTATTATTTTCCTATATTTTCTCTCCTATTTTCCATCTCTTTGTCTTTTTTATTTCTATTTTCTGGAATATTCTCTCAACTTTATTTTCCAAGTCTTCTAATAAGTTCTCCATTGTTCCTTCCATTTATTTTTTTTTTAAGGTTACAGATATACATAATTTTTATTACCAATTTCTAGTGAAACCTATGTTGCTATTTGATTATACAATTACAAATTTCATCTTCCTTACTCTATCTTTACACCGCCATCTTGGAAGAGAAATGAACACTCAACAGCTGCTTCCATTTATTTTTAATGCCAAGATCTCTTTTTTTCTTTTTTAAAATTTTCTTGACAATATATAGTCTCTGTTTCTTCCAAGTTGCTTTTCTCTGTGTGTTTGTTTGGGTCTTTATCTTTAGTGTTTGAGACATTTCTTAATATTTAGTCATTCTTGGCTGTTTACTTGTATTTAAAAGTGAAAGACTAAAAAGCTGAATAAAATCTCTGAGCATATAGGTGATGCTTGTCAACTTGACCTTTACCGTACAGTAAAAATGAACTATACATAAACTGAGATATTATTGGAGGTCAAAATATAATTTATTTATTTCCACTAGGGTTGGGCAGTTTCCCCAGAGAAAAGTTCCCAATATTCTGTGCAGACAGTAACAGCTAGAGGAACAGAGAGGGTTGGGGGTGGGGGTGGAGGCAGGGACTTTCTTTTTTCTTCCTTTCCTTGTGGATTTTACCCCTTTTGAAAAAAATTATTTTATTTTAGATTTAATGGAGTTTCAGGAGAGAGAAAAATTAGAGGCATGGAAATCTATTCTATTGTTTGTCTTCATATGTTTTTCCTTTATTCATTCAACAAATATTTATTGAAGTCCTATATACTGACACTGTTATGGGTGTTGAGGATACAGACATAAAAAAAGCCACTTAGAAGTTTTGAACTTTCATTTTCTGGGGAAGACAAGGGTCTCTCATGGGAAGAGAAATAGAAACTAAAACCCAGGGTCCACACTAGTTGGCGAGTTAAATAGGAAGGCTTCACAATAAGCCGGTGCCCCAAATGGCTATATTCTTAGGGTCAGGGTGACTCAGGCCTCACCACAACTTGCATCTCAGATTTACAACATCTGGGTAATCCAGGAAACCTCAAGCATTAAATTTAGATTAAGTTTATCCTGGATTGATAGTGCCCACAGGTGCTAGCAGAAGCAAATTCAAAACTTGTCTAGTAGTAAAGTAACTTCATCCTAGCTTCACATTATTCCTATGAATAATTTTTCAGATACAATGACCAGCACAAAATAAAAAATAAATGCACACACACACACGCACACATACACAAAAGGTACTGTGGGCAAGAAACAGCAGACAACATAAACAAACCCAAAAGATTCCAAATCTTTTGGTGTAATCAGACAAACTAGAAAATAACCATGCTTTCATGTGTTTAAAGAATACATCCCCTTTTGCTGCTGAAGCCAGTTTGACTTGGGTTTCTGTAACTTGCAAACAAAGGGTCCTGATTTATAAGAACTGTATTCAGAGCCCTGGACTAAGCACAGAGGATAAAAATACCTGAAAGAGAAAAAAAGAGTTAGTCAATGAAAGGAAAAGGAAATTTAAAAAGAGGAAATGGTAAGAAAATTCAGAGAATGAAACTGAATTATCGGCCCATCCTAAAATAATCCTCTTCTGAATTTCCATAGCACTTTATCAATTACACTTAGAACATTTTAATTTGTAGTGTAACCAACTTTGTATATCTTTGTCTCTCCTACAAATCTGCATACCATTGACAACAAATAATCATAGGATTTCAGAGCTATAAAGAACCTTGGACAGACTTAGTAGGACTTTCTCATTTTGTAATTTGAGGTAGGGACCATGTCTATTTTATCCTTGTATCTTAGTTGAATTCAGGAGGTAATATTGGCTGAATGAAGGAATGAGTTAATGAAATGAAAAGATAAAAGGGAATAGGAAAGAGGATAAATTATGAAAAAGAAAATTTATATATTTGTGGGGAAAGGAAAAGATTAGAGGACAGAAGACAGAAAGAAGGAGAAAAAGAATGAGAGGAGATGGCAGAGATTAGGAACATTGAGCAATACTTGAGGAACTGTGTATGTCTCCAGTTGGGGGCTCATTGTAATACTTTTATTTTAGAATATTGATCCTTCTAATTTTTCTCTGCTTATTCAAATTATGAAATCATTTTTAATATCCTGAGTACACACCAAACAACAGGAGGAAGGAGCTTTGGATGTGTTCTAGATGTCAGAGGAAGTCCCAAGTCAAATCAGAAACATATGATAGAGACTGGAAGCACCGCAGTGATGGGTTTATGGAAGTTCCTGTCGCTCATACACAGGATGAGCACCTGGTAAATCAGACTATGGTTATCACTTACTCGCTCCACCTTTCCTTTAGGGTAATTATTCATCTCAAACATTGCCATGGGACCTGCAGTGACTTCTTGTGGGAGAAATACACTTCCTGGACCTACTGACCTCAGTCTTGGCCATGTGACTTGGTTCGGTCAACAGTGTATGTGACCCATGCCACATCCAAGCAGAAAAAGAAAGAGCCATGGTGTGTTTCCACCAGCTTTCTTGCTCTTTTTCTTTAGCTTAGAGAATGGTATCTCCCAAATAAGAGCTGTTCCTTTATCCTGGATTCTGTAATAAGAGGACATACTTTGAAAACATAATGCTGAGTGAAATAAGCCAGGCCACAAAAAGAGAAATATTATATGCTACCACTAATGTGAACATTGCTGGGGGAGAATGCAGGGGTGTTGGGCTTCCCCACCTCGATGGTTGCTGACATGCTCACAGACATAGGGGACTGGTGGTTTGATGGGCTGAGCCCTCAATCACCGGACTTGCCCTTGGGAAGACTGTTACTGCAAAGGAGAGGCTAGGCCTGCTTATAATTGTGCCTAAGAGCCTCCTCCCGAATGCCTCTTTGTTGCTCAGATGTGGCCCTCTCTCTCTACCTAAGCCAACTTGGCAGGTGAAATCACTGCCCTCCCCCCTACATGAGATCTGACACCCAGGGGTATAAATACCCGTGACAACGTGGAATATGACTCCTGGGGAGGAATCTAGACCCGGCATCGTGGAATGGAGAACATCTTGTTGACCAAAAGGGGAATGTGAAATGAAATGAAATAAGTTTCAGTGGCAGATAGATTCCAAAAGGAGCCAAGAGGTCATGCTGGTGGGCACTCTTATGCACAATATAGATAACCCTTTTTAGGTTCTAATGAATTGGAATAGCTAGCAGTAAATATCTGAAACTATCAAACTACAACCCAGAACCCTTGAATCTTGAAGACAATTGTATAAAAATGTAGCTTATGAGGGGTGACAATGTGATTGGGAAAGCCATGTGGATCACCCTCCCCTGTGTCCAGTGTATGGATGGATAAGTAGAAAAACGGGGGCAAAAAAAAAAAAAAAGCACCCAATGTTCTTTTTTACTTTAATTGTTCTTTTTCACTTTAATTTTTATTCTTATTACTTTTGTGTGTGTGGTAATGAAAATGTTCAAAAATTAATTTTGGTGATGGATGCACAACTATCTGGTGGTACTGTGAACAATTGAATATATGCTTTGTGTGACTGCATGGCATGTGAAGGTATCTCAATAAAATGGAATTAAAAAAAAAAAAAAAGAAAGAGGACATAGGCAGTCAGCTCCAACTGGACCCAAGGCACAGACACTCAGACATAGCAGATCCTCTGATACCTCTGACTCTTCCGCTGTTCTAAGTCACTGAGATTTGAGGAATCATTTGTGTCTACAGGAAAGCTGACTTGTACATCATTAAATAGCCTTTAAGGCACAAACAATATTTTTAAAAGTAAACTCCTAAGTTATTTGATTCCAGGACTACATCCTCTGAGATAAAACTGATTCGGAAAAAAATTGCAATATTTGAAGGATATCTTTGTCCAGGTTTATGAACATTTCCTATTTCTCAACAATATCTATGTCATATATGAACAAAAGCACAAAAATCAGTCCACATCTACGTAACTCACAGACCCACTGCATCTGAAAAGGCAATAAAAAGGAGTCACCAGAATTCCTCACAGCAGAGACTTAGATTGCTTTGCTCACATTGCAGGAAAAATAGACTTTACTTTTAAATACCAAAAAAAAAAAAATCATAAGGCAGTCTGTGTAAATGGGGAAGACCACCCCTTTCTTCACCACTACTGCCATAAAAATATTTACAGACTATAAATATCTTGGTTTCAGGACCCAACTGGTCATCTGATAGTTCAGTAATAATCTCGGTGCAGAAAGAAAAATATGTTTCTTGGTTTTAGAGGAAGGAAAAGGAAAACAACTCCAATAGTTGCATTTTTAATTCCAAACTGCAAAGGAAATGTTTTCTTTCATGAAAAACCAGTGAAGCAAGACTCCCCAGAACTTTTATATAAAGCTCCACAAAAAGAAAAACGGACAAAAAAGCAAGAATAACGACCAAGAGTACCACCTGGAATACTGTATGTATGTCTTGTATGGATATATCCAATGTGCTATACAGTCCTCTTCCTCAAAAATTCAAAATTATTTTTCCTCTAAATCTAACAAACAGTAACATTTCATTTTTCCCCTTTCTTTTCAAATCACAGAAAAAAAGTGAGAACTAGAGAAAACATAAAGGGAGGGCTTTTATAATTCATTTGAGTTTCAGTTCTAGATTTTTTTTCCAAAAGGCTAAATACACATAAATATAAGAAGAAAAATATGCTGCACACTGCATCCTGAATCCTCATCTTTCAAACTGGACCTATTTGCAAGTGTCAGTTAGAGCCTGCCAGCCGTAGAAGCCATATTCGTGTTGGAAAGTCCTAGTGCATGAATATCATATTTCTTCTGGAGTGTACCCATTGCAATTTGCTAATATTCTTAAGGTGAAAGGGCAAATTCCAGTTTGCCAGCTGTACCCACCAAGTCGGTTTTGGAAAATGATGACTGTTGGGTGCCCAGAAAGAGATTTTTTAGATTCCAAATGTTTTTTTTATTTGTTTCTTAAAAGAAATACTAATCCTTAAAATGAATGGGTTAGATTTCCTTTTCTGTTTGGGAAAGAATCTTTTCTGTCTGTCTTTTTGGTGGCAATTCTTTATTTTTACAAGGTTAATCACTGACCATAAATCTCAAACGTATAAGGTACTTGGCCTGCTCTTTGCTGCATCACTGTAAAATGTTAGTAAATCTAATATAACAGATTGTGTCATCCAATGTATGCGTTTTTGAAAGTGAAAGCCAAATGCAAGTAAATTGAATTGGCTGATGTCTAAGAACTAGGGAGCTGTATGAGGTAGTTTGGACTGCGTACAATCTCAGTCCTCCTCCATTCTCCTCTTCCCTCTTCAGCAACCAAATTCTTTAATTTTAAGCCCCTGGCTAAGGAAAGACTGGTCTTTGTTTATGAGGAAGGACCATTACGCAGGCCAGTGGAATGGAATTTGGAATTTTCTGGTGCTTTTCCCTTCTTCTCCGAATGCACAAACAGTTGCATCAGATTTGTCCCCAAAGGTGGTAGTTGTTATTCTGCAGGTGTGTATTCCCTCCAACTCTAACCACAACTCCCCATCAGGTCCAACTGGATTTCACTCTGTATTTTTGGAAGAGGAAGAGAAGACACCCTCTTCCTCCCTGTGTTCCTTTTTGGTGCAGAAGATACTAATTCAACCAGCTATTAGGAATCAGGTGGGGAATATAAATGAGTAAAGTGAGCAGGGGGACTGTTTGAATGGGAGATTGCTTGTCCCTTCTAGAGAAGGCATCCACTACATACTTCTGACCAATTTTTTTCACAGGAGAATTTGACCTACTGAAGCCAGATCTTTCCATTTTTCAAGAGACAATGGTGTATCAGTCAAGATTCAATCAAGAAAACCATGCAAATCCAAATTTTATGACATCTAATTTTCACATGTTGGCAACTAATTCAAAATTTTAAAACACATATATACATACAAACATTGCTTACCAAATTATGCCTGTGGGCTTCCAGTTTGTATGTGAGTGACAACATTTCTTTAGATATGTAAGTAGATAGAGTGGACCTCAAAATATTTTGCTGCAACCTGAAGTTACAGTGGCTTTGTTTTATCCACAGTTTCACCCTTTCAGAATTGGAAGACACATTCAACGTGGCAACCTCAGGATATTAACCTTGGGATCATTCATTTATTTATTCATTCATCCATCAAACATTAGGGAGTGCCTATGATGCTGGGGGGTGGATGTACAAAGAGAAATAAGGCATGGTATCTTCCTTCAAAAGCCTACAAACAAACTGGTGCACCCACTGTGGAAAACAGGTGGGCAGTTTCTTGGAAAGTTAACTATAAATTACCGTATAACTCAGCAATCCCACTTCTAGGTATATACTCAAAAGAATTGAAAGCAGGGACTGGAACAGATATTTGCACGTTGATGTTCATTGTGGCATTACTCACAATTGCTAAAAGGGTAAGTAACCCAAGTGTCCATTAATGGAAAAATAGGTAAACAAAATGTGTTATATACATATAATGGAACATTATTCATCCTTGAAAAGGAATGGAGTTCCAGTACATTCTACAACAGGGATGAACCTGGAAGACATCATGTTGCGTGAAATAAACCAGAGAGAAAAAGGCAAATATTGTATAATCTCACTGGTATGAAATAATTAGAATATACAAATTTATGGAGTCAGAAATTAGAATCAGGTTACTAGATGCTTGGGTCGAGGTGGGCAATGGGGAATTAATGCTTAATTGATACAGAGTTCCTCCGTGGGGTGATAGAAATCTTTTGGTAATGGATTGTAGTGATGGTAGCACAACATTGTGGATGAAATTAACAGTACTGAGCTGTATACTTGAAAGTGGTTAAAATGGGAAATTTTAGGTCATATATATGATACCAGAATAAAAATTTTTTAAAAACATAGGAAAAAAAAAGCTTACAAACTACCCAGGGAAATTGACAAATACACTAAATGAGTATGGATATGAACAGCCTATTATAGGAATTTATTGAATGCAAAGAGATAAACTGTCATTGTGTTGATTTTAAAATCAACTCTCAAAACTCCAGTGATTCTTAGCCTCCCCTCATGCCCAGCTCCGCATACTGTTCCTGTCACATACACTAATATACTGAAGGAGTTGGAAATGTCTGTTGGCTGCTTCACACTCTCCAAACTCTATTACTCTACCAAGTTGTGCATGTTGAGAAGCCAGTTATACAGGCCCCATTTCCAGACCCTTTGCATATGTGAGTGGGTACACATAACTTAAGGTGGAAAGTAATTAGAGTGTTTCATATTGCTCTCACTTTTTTCATTATAGCTGATGTCTCCCTTTTTCTCCTCACCCCCTGATCCCTCACCTTAACATTCATAGCTCATTTGTAGGTAGAACATAATAAAATGCCTGGCATGACTTTAAGCCACTAGAAATCAATGGAATGAAAATAAAAAATCTCTAAAAGAAATTGTATGCCATTTACCCTTGATACACCCTCTTTAAACCCTAAAATGAATATATATCTAAATATATTGGGACTGAGAAAGGGAGTTAGAATAGAAGGGTTTTCAGATGCTTTGGAATCATTCTCTGTGTAATTTGCAGCTATATTTTGGGGTCTCTATATTGTTCAAAATCAGCAGATCAAGAGTTTTCACTCAGGACAGAAACTGTTGCTGTCCTCTGAAATAAATTATAAGCTATCTTTAAAGGACAGTGTTTATTGAGCACCTTCTATTTTTCAGGCACTATGTTAGAGGATTTAGGGTGTCTAACTTAAGTCATACAATTACTAGATGATGTAACCACATTTCCAGATGGGGAAAGAGACTCGGGAAAGTTGAATAACCTATGCAAGAATCACAAACGAGTCAGCGGCAAGGCCAAAGTGTAAATGCAGGTCTGTCTGACCCTGGGCCCTTGCTCCTTCTACTAACCACACTGCCAACAATCCAATTCAGATACCTCGTTCCCTGACTACCACCCTCTATCCTTCCAACTCCCTTCCTCTCGCCTTGGCACTCCCGTCATGCCAAGGGGACCTCCACTCCATTATTCATACTACTCTTTTCCATTTTTGATCACTCTCATCTTGTCTTTACTACTATCCTTACTATGTCAGTTTCTCATCTGCTAAAACAAATACCACACAATGGTTGGCTTAAACAATAGGAATTTATTGGCTCACAGTTTTGCGGCTATAAGTCCAAAATCAAGGTGTCAGCAAGGCCATGCTTTCTCCCCAAAGACGGTGGTGGTCTGAGGCTGGCTTCTGGCAATCCTTAATTCCTTGGCTTTTCTGTCACATGGCGATATCTTCTTCCTTTCCTTCCAAGTGCCAAGGTCCTCTCCTTTCTCTTCTGGGTTCTGGTCCATTGACTTCCAGTTTCTGCTCTTTTGTGAGGTTTTGTCTTCATAAACCTTCCAGTAATAGGATTCAAGCCCAATCTCATTCAGTTGGGCCACACCTTAACTAAAAATAACATCTCCAAAAGGTCCTAAGTACAATGGGTTCACACCCATAGGAATGAATTAAGATAGAGCATATCTTTTCTTTTTTTTTTTTCCCCTGGTGTATATAGCTCAACCTACTATACTTACCTAGCTTGGATTCCATGGCACAATACTACAAATACTTCCTTGCAATGCTCTTAAGTCCCTAGCCCCTCTCTCCTTCTGTCATGCTTACTTCTACAAAACACACCACTAAAATTGATTCCCAAAAGCTAAAAGTTATCATGGGACTTTGGTTAAAGTCCCAACTCTGCTTAACGCAAATATGTAACAACTATATATATATGTACCTAACACCGCATGATTGCTGAAGAAACTCTTAAAACCACACCAACTTTTCTCATTTTAACTTTGACAAATGAGCTCACAGTGCATTTATCAATGCTGGGCAATTAAACTATATTTCCACCAACAAATTGGTTTTCCCATTCTCCCAGGCAACTATTTCATAGATTTTCTCTCCTTAGACCTCAAACCCTTGTTCCTATCCCCTGGTGCTCTGGATCCCATCCTTTCTTGCCAACCTTAGGGCTTCTCCTGCAGTTAAGGCTTTATGTCCTGCATCATCTATTTCTCCCACTCCACTGGGTCATTCCCAAGCAAACAAACAGGGTTTATCACTGCCAATCTTTTTTTAAAAGGGGGGTGGGGGGTGGGCGGGCTTTCTGGGACTTCAATTCCTCCTCCCAGGAAAAGCCCCATTTCTTTACCCTCTTTCACAACAAAACATACAGAAAGACAAAACAGACAAAATTGACAAAAAGAGAACTCTTGATTGCTCACCCCACCAAATTTGCTTCACCCTCAGTCTTACCTGTTTGTTAATTCGTACCATTTACTCCACATCCAACTAATCAGCAAGTCCTCCTCAGACCTACATCTGAAAAAAACTCGGAATTTAATTACTTTTCACCACCGCCATTGTGACTACCCTAGAGAAGCCATGATTATCTGTCCTCTTTACTGGTCCCCCACCCCTACCCCAACTTTCACTCATTTCTGGCTATGATGAATCATCCACATTGGTCTTTTAAAAATGTAACTCAGATCAAAAAAATAAATAAATAAATTTTGAAATTTTGAAATTCACATTGCTGAATGTATCAGTAGTCTGCTTCTTTATATTGCTATGTAATATTCCATTGCATGGATCGTCTACAATTTGTTGATGAACATTTAGGTTGTTTCCAGTTTAGGGCTCTTATAAATAAAGCGGTTATAAACATTTGCATACATGTCTGAACATGCTATCTTCATTTTTCTAGAAATGGATTACCAAGTAATATAGTAAGTGTATGTCAAATTTTATAAGAAAATGACAAACTATTTTCCAAAGTGGCTTTTCCATTTTGTATTCTCCCCAGCAATGCATGACAGTGACAGTTGCTTCACCTATTTACCATCACTTGGTATTGTCAGGTTTTATTATTTGGGGTTTTCTTTTAGACATTCTAGTAGGTGCATAATGGTGTTTCCTTGTGGTTTTAATTTGCATTTCTTGGATGGCTAGTGATGTTGAGCATTTTCTCATGTTCTAATTTGACATCTCTATCTATTCTCTGGTGAGGTACAAGTGGTCAGTTCAAATCTTTTGCCCATTTTTAAATTAGTTTGCTTGTTTTATATTATTGAGTTGTAAGGATTTTTAAAATATAGAGAGTCTGGATAGAAGTCCTTTAACAAATACACAAGTATTTTCTCTCAGTCTGTGGAATAGAATACTTTTCTTCACATGAAATTTCATACTGAAAGTGCAGATTTAATAGGAATGTCATGTAAACTCAAGAATCCCACTTTATCAGAGATTCACTAACCCAGTATTCACTCCTTAAGGGTGATTCCATCATGGATGACTTGACAAGGAGTAAAGAAAAGTGAGAGAAAAGTGTTTTTATGTTTAAAATAAAAATCCATTGGGCTTATGAAGCAGCCTAGAAAATCCACCGTAACTGTGGATAAAAGAAGGTTTATTCAAAGATAAAACTTTATTTGCTCAAATTAAAACTTACTTTTATTTCCCACTCCCACTCTTCCCCCAAAAGCAGCCTGTCACCCTTATCAGATATAACTCGTTTTACAATGACGGTACTATGATGTTCTTTAAGAATGTTTTCTAGTCAAGTTACAGTAGACAAGGATTATTTAAGGAATTTTGGATAGTAACTAAACCAGATAAGCCCTGACTAATATATATGACTTAGCTCATGAATACATATCAGAATGCATGTCCACTAAAGTATTTCAGTGTAAAAAAGAGCATCTTTTGGCAAAATATTCCATAACTTCAACAAGCAGATGCAAATTACCTGAGTGTTGGCAAATACATTGAAAATGGGGATAAATTTCACCCCCACCACTTTCTTTTAAAAAGTTGTTTAATAAACTTATTATAGATTTTTAAAAATTTATTTATCATCCTATCTATTTTTAACTTCCTTACATAAAAAAGAGGAAGTGTGGGGAGAGAGATTAGCATGATACTTATTTATACAAAGAGCTGATGAAAGAATATTCCTATCTTATTTGCATTATAAATACATTACTAAAGTATCTTCATAGTACATTTGTCCTAGAGTAAATACTATAATAAGATATGGTTTAAATAGGTCCCTATAAGTTTGTCTTTCTCTATCATCTACCTAATAATCTATTTTAATACTGGCCACTGAAACTAACAAGTAGTCCTTTAAGAGTGAAATGTAATTAAATTAAATTAAATACTAAAATATAACTGAAAAGACTCTCAACAACCATGTTTAAACAAATACATTAAAAGTACATATGCTTATGTAGCTTACAGGGGGTGACAGTGTGATTGTGAAAGCCTTGTGGGTTGCACCCCCTTTATCCAGTGTATGGACGGATGAATAGAAAAATGGGGACAAAAGCTAAATGAAAAATAGGGTGGGGGTGGGGGTGATTTGGGTGTTCTTTTTACTTTTATTTTTTATTCTTATTTTTACTTTTTCCGGTATAAGGAAAATGTTCAAAAACTAGATTGGGATGATGTATGTACAACTATATGGTGGTACTGTGAACAGTTGATTGTACACCATGGATGACTGTATGATATGTAATATATATCAATAAAATGAATTTTTTAAAAAAGTACATTTGCTTAATTGTCATATGATCCAGCAATTCCATTACTAGGTATATACTCAGAGGAACTGAAAGCTAAGACATGAACAGACATTTGTAAACCAGTGTTTATAGCAGCATTATTCACAATTGCAAAGAGATGGAAACAGCCCAAATGTTCATCAATGGACAAGTGGATAAACAAACTGTGGTGTATACACACAATGGAATATTACGCAGATGTAAGACAGAACAAAGTCATGGAACATATAACAACGTGGATGAACCTTGAGGACCTTATGTTGAGCGAAGTTAGCCAGAAACAAAAGGACATATACTGTTCGGTCTCACTAATATGAATGAACATTGATGAGCAAACTTTGAGAGATAAAGCTGAGAACACAGGCTACCAGGAAATGGAAAGAGGGTAGATATCAGGCATTTGATGCTGATGGAGTACAGAATGTTCAACAGTATTGATTGTATAAATCCATAAATGGATAGCATAATACTGTGTGATGGTAGCACAATAGTCTAAGTACACTAAACAAGGATGTCTGCGAGAAAAGCTGAAAGAGGAAGGCTAGGGGCATGTATGACACCAGAAGGAAAGATAGACAATGAAGCCTGGCACTGTATAACTTAGTGAAACCTCGAGTGGTCAATGACGGTGACTAACTGTACAAATACAAAAATGTTTTTACCTGTGGGAGAACAAATGAATGTCAACCTTGCAAGGTGTTGAAATAGGGATGGTATTGGGGAAAAATATAATCAAAGCAAAGTGGAGTCTATGGTTAACAGTAACATTGTAATATATTTCCATTAAATGTAACAAAGGCAATATACCAAAGCTAAATGTGCATGAGAGGGGGATATAAGGGAGGGGTATGGGATTCTTGGTAGTGGTGGTGTTGTCTGACTTAATTATTGTATTGCATTGTATTTTATTTTAATTTTTTAAATCTTTTTTATTATTAAAAATTTTATTGGAGTAATGAATATGTTCAAGTGCTGATTGTGGTGATGAATGCACAATTATATGATGATACTGTGAACAATTGTACACTGTGGATGATTGTATGATATGTGAATATATCTCTATAAAATTGCAGGGAAAATATATACAGAGGGATACAAGTGCTGGAGAAAACATGGAGAGAGGGATGTCCTTATTACTGTTGGTGGGGAGTAGAATGGTGTAGCCTTTCTGGAGGACAGTGTGGTGGTTCCACAAGAAGCTAAGCATGTGGTGCCATAAGGTCCTGCAGCCTCATTATGGGGTATATACTTGGAAGATCTGAGAGCAGGGACGCAAATGGACATTTGCATACTGGTGTCTATGGCAGCAGTATTCATGATTTGCCAACATTGACTAATGAACACAATGGTGACCTGTGGTGTATGCATACAATAGAATATTGAGAGCTACAAGAAGGAATGAAGCTATGAGACATGCAACTAGGTGAATGGATCTTGAGGACAGCATTTGGAATGAAATATGCCAGAAACAGAAAGACAAACATTATAAGGCCTCACTACTATGGACTAACTATAATGTGTAAACTCTGAGAATTGAATCTTAGAGCACAGCTTATCAGGGGAATGCTTACTGTAATGGCCCCTAGATTGTAAGTTCTTACAGCAGTAACATCTATTCCTGAGTTGTAATTACCTGGGGATGTATCAATATTTTGCATTAACCTGCATAAACCTACCAGTTGTAATGGCTATCTCCAAATTCTGAGATGCTGAACTCTTTGTGTATAACCTGGTCAGTCTCTGGAACTTTGGGTTATCTGTGTGAAACCTGAAACTCAGAGCTAGAGCTCGGCAGCTATGAATGTCAGTATTATCTCATACAGCAACTGTTTAAAAAAAAAAAAGCTGAAAAAAGAGTTCAGACTTCAATTAGAGATACGAATGAAGAGGATTTGGTTAGGACTAAGGCAAATCAGGCCAAAGGGTAAAGGACACTATTGACTGTGTTTTAAAACCTCAACTTCTGTGTAAGACCAAGGGATGAGATGTTTATTTGGTACAGGATCTACACTTGTCTGTAGCACACTAAATAGTTTAACTTGTGGTCAGTTTATTCAAACACCATAATTACATGGAACTTTGAATAGGAACAAGAGCTGGTAGGTTTGTGCAAAATACTGATACATTTAAAAGTAATTTGGGTAGAGAATAAAAATTTATTTGCAGGGCCCCCCCTTGAGGAACTGAGGGAAAATGTAATGTTGGACTTCCCCACCTGGGTTATTACTAATATTCTCACAAACATTGAGGACTAACAATTTAGTAGGCCAAGCCCTCAATCTTGGGGCTTCCCTTATGAAGCTTGTTACTGCAAAGGAGAGTTAAGCCTACTTATAATTGTGCCTAAGAGTCTCCCCTGGAGAACCTCTTTGTTGCTCAGATGTGGGCTCTCTCTCTCTCTCTCTCCAAGCCCACTTGGCATGTGAGCTCACTGCCCTCCCAGCTACATGGGACATGACTCCCAGGGGTGTAAATCTCCCTGGCAACACAGAATATGACTCCTGGGAATGAGCCTGGACCTGGCATCGTGGGATTGAGAAAATCTTGACCAAAAGGGGGAAGAGAAATGAAACAAAATAGTTTCAGTGGCTGAGAGATTTCAATGGAGTCAAGAGGTCACTCTGGAGGGCATTCTTTATGTGCTATACAGATATCTCTTTTTAGTTTTCAGTGTATTGGAATAGCTAGAAGGAAATACCTGAAACTGTGGAAATGTAACCCAGTAGACTTGATTCTTGAAGACAATTGCATAACTGTGTAGCTTACATGGTGTGACTGTGTGATTGTGAAAACCTTGTGGATTGCACTCCCTTTTCCCAGTCTATGGACAGATGAGTAGAAAAATGGGGACAAAAACTAAATGAAAAATAGAGTGGGATGGTAGGGGATAGGATGCTTTGGGGGTTCTTTTTCACTCTTATTTTTATTCTTTTTGGAGTAAGGAAAATGTTCAAAAATAGATTGGGGTGATGAATGCACAACTATACAATGGTACTGTGAACAGCTGATTGTACGCTGTGGATGACTGTATGGTATGTGAACATATCTCAATAAAACTGAATTTAAAATTTTAAAAAAGTACATATGCTTGAATTTAATTTCTGGTGCCTCAATAAAACTACTCTAAACTTCACTGGTGTTTACTATGCTGGACACAAAGTTCACATTATTATATATTTATTGCTGATTGATATAATTTATTTCAACAACATTTACACTATCACTTTTTTACTAGACACTTATTACAGTGTCTAAAAAGAATAGTGATGAAATATTGATAAAGATATACAAGATCACATCCATCTGCAAGGAGATAACTATCTAACTAGAGAGAGAAAATTAACAAAGATGAAGGGGTAAGAGAATAAATAACTGATTTGTGATATGATATTAACTATATGTGTATGGGGAGTATCAAGTAGGGATTATATTAAGCTGTGAATGACCTAAACAGGGGTTTATTTCTCTCATATAACAAAATATGTCTAGAGAGACAGGCAGTGTGGGGCTGTATAGTAGGCCCACAATGCAGCCTCCCCAGCTCCTTCTCTTTCCACTTTGCCATCCTAAATCTTTAGTTTTCATTCCCTTTGTCATTTTATAAGTATAAGAGAAGTCTGCTCTGCCTTCCAGTCCATGTACCAGAAAGAAGATGAAAGAAATGTCCATGAGGAAAAGGTGGTGCCATGTTTATATCTGGAAAGCAATTCCTAGTAATTCATTTATGTCTCCCTGGCCAGAATACGCTCACTCGCTGCAACAGAGCTACCCAGATCAAAATTGGAGAGAGCATGTTAGGTAGGTGACCATTTGTATCTGCAATAACTGAGAGTTCAACAAAGGCAGAAATTTCTTGACAAGCATTACTGGAAAAGACTTAAGGAAGGAAGTGGGACAAGGGCTACATCTTGAAAGATGGCAGCTATTCAGATGAGGACAGTAAGTTTATTCCAGTATGAACAGAAGAAGAAGTTAGGTTTGAATGATTAGCCTGACACATTCAGAGAACAGATTAAAGCGGACACTGCACAGGAGCAAAGAGAGGACTGAATTGGTGGAGTGAGTTCGAAGTTGTGGAGATCTTTGACAGGTATAGTTTGGACTTGATATGGTGCACACCAGGGATCCATTGGAAGTTTTAGGGAAGAATGTATTTAACCATTAGTTTAGAAAGCTTGCTGTGGCTGCAGAATGTGGTATAGATTAAAGTGGAAAAAGATTGGCTCTATTTGTCTATGAAGTCACTGAATAACATTCATTCAAATGCTTTCACTGGAACAATTATGGTTGTGGCCCAACTGAAAGTCTTAGAGTTACCCTAGCACAGTGTGTCCTGACAAATGGTTCACAAACTGGCAATCGCCCATGATATGCTTTCTGATCCTCCCAGAAAATATATTATCAGTTCTTGAGACTTCACTAACAGTCATTATCAGAACAACATTATCACTAAATTTTTCAATATTTGAGATATTCTTTACCTTGGGTTGTGGCAATTGAGCTTTTGAGAAGAAAATCTAAGTGGTGGTTTTTTAAAAGCAGGCTCTTTTTATTTGGTCAACCTGTTTAAAGTTAAGTGTTGATGGCATCCATGTGTGGAGAATTGTGTGAAGACTAATTTTTATGCCAGTACCCTTTTGAAACTATGTATATCCAAAACCTAATGTAAAATGGCCTATCTGAGTCACTCTCCTTTCCTTCTCCCATCCCTTCACTCCCATCCCTGGGGCAACTTTGATTTCTGCTTCAGGCTGGAGCTCAGCCCCACCTCTGGCTTGGGGACCAATCATCATCCCTCCTATTAGAGTGGAAACTCTGGAACCCATGGTCAGGTATTCAGTGATTCAACAACCTAGCATGGAGTGGGCCTTGGTTAGACTTTGGATCTATTTCTAGTGATTAGTTCTTCATCCTTCCAGAGCTGAGGTCCTATCTGTGTCCCACTGGTTCTTCTAATTGCCAGTGTCCTATCCCTGAGTCTCAATCCATCTGCCCTCTGATAAGCCTTCCTATGCTACCTCCCTTCTTGCTGACATTTCTAGCTATTGCTTGCTGCCAAATAACCAGAAGCTCATCTGCCAGTACTTATTTTCTCCTATTTCCTATGACTTAGAGTTTTTTGGTCTCTTGAACCAGTCCCATTGAACAGCTGATTACACCCTGAAGCAGACTTATTTATTTTTATACATGGTCACATCTCAGGACCTATCAGCTAGGCACAGGCTTTTTTGTCAGGAGTATTTATAATTATAAATAAGGAATATTATTTACATTTTTCCCTTCCTTTGCTATTTCAAGCAGGTAACCAGGCCCAGAGAATTTTGCTGGGAATAAAGCAGAAGCTGCCTGAAGAAAATAGCTCATTTTCATCTTTTGAAGAGTTTATATTAAATATCTTGTCAGATGAATAGAAAAATATGGTCTGTGGAAAATACGGGGAGTGGGGACTCAGGCCCTTCTCAGAGGAGAACCTGGAAGTTGACAAGATCTCAGAGGGGATAACTATATGAGTTACAAAGAAATCTAGGCCAGTAACCCCGGTGCCTAAGCTTCCCCCTCTCCAAGAGTGGTACAGAGATTGCTGAGCTTCAGAAACCGAACGGATGCTCCAACTGGGACCAAGGTGTGTTGGCCGTGAGCAGTATGCACTGATGGCGGGAGGGGGCAATGATGGCTGAGATCCTTCAGCCCACTAGGATAGGGGTTCAAAGAGGGGCTTTACTTGATTTTTTTAAAAAGGAATTTCTAGAAAAATGGGGAAGATACACATCTTTCTGTGCCATGAAAGATGTTTAAAAAAAATTGCCTATGATCCGAAGGTTCAGAAACATCTTCACAGGGATCTAAAAAGACTAATAAAATATGCATAAGTGAAAAAAAGAAAGAAAGAAAATAGCTCAAGTTGGGAAAGAACAAAGATATTTAAGCAAGATTCAGCGAGATATCCATTTAGCTGGAACCTACAGTGCCTGAAGTATTGTGATGGGTGATAAAGCTAGAGATGAAACAGGACTTGTTGACCCCTTGTTCTACCGATAGGGTAAACAGCATACACAAAGTGATCAGAAGAACTGTGTTAGCAATGTAGGAGACAGATTCCAGACAATACAGCCATCTTGCTCCCTCAAGAATTAGCTGGGACGTAAATACAAACTAACAATCTTTTATCCCATTTATGACAAATAGTAGAATCAATCAGCATAAAATAAGATTGGCAACTGCTGTGAGATCTTCAATTTGACCCGGGAAAGTTAGATTTAGTAGATATAGGGACCAAAAAGCGGTCAAAAATTACAAATAGAAGAAGCTTTCACTGGTAATACTTGATACGGACAAAAACCCAAACAACGAATCAAATTTGCAAAGTCTACACAGGGAAAAAGAGCTCAGTAAAATAAATTAGTAAAATAAAAATGAAAATGGAAATATTGGAAATAGTTTAACTGTACTCAATAGAAAACTGATCAAAGAATTAAATTGAGGTAGTACAATTCAATCCAGAAATATATTTTTTATCAACAAAAATAATCAATTTTGGAATAGCTCTGAGGAACTTCTCCACACCAGCATCATAGTACAAGAACACAAGCACACAGGAGTAGGGACTTTGTTTTGGTCACTGCCAAGGCCTCAGTGTTTAATTCAGTAGAGGTGCTTAAACTTATTTTCCCATTTTATTTCATTTGATCTATTCAACAATTCTTTGTCAAGTACTTGGTAACAAGTCTTCGTTAGGCACCATGGATAGAGCTGTGAACAAGAGACGTGTTGGCCCTGAGTCGAACGATCTCACAGTGACTCTGGATCTCAAAAAGAAATCTTCCAAGCCTGCTTTGCTGCCTGTAGAAGTCCAACAGGATTCCGAGTCCACTCCACGTTCTTCCGGGTCTCATCACACTAAAGCCGAGGCTGCTGTCTCTAGCTCAGGCATTATGATGAGCCATGTGGAACAAGGTTTTATGAATGATTTGGTCCTTTCCATTTTTTTCCTTTTTTCAAACTGGCAGCATATTCATCATCCCCCCCAGCCCCCAGCAAGTATTTAGGTATATGAGTATATCCAATTTTTCTGCTCCCCTGCCATTATGAGTTGAATTGTGGCCCCCAAAAGACATGTTCAGGTCCTAACTCCCAGTCTTGTGAATGTGACTCTATTTGGAAATAGGGTCTTTGAAGATGTTGTTAGTCAAGATGAGGTCAAACCAGATTAGAGTGGGCCCCAATCCAATAGGACCAGTGTCCTTAGAAGAAGGGGAGAATTGGCACAGAGAGGGAGGAAAACACCATGTGATGACCGAGACAGAGAATGCTAGAGATTCTGGAAGCCACAGCCAGAAGCCAAGAAAGGTATGGAAAAGATTCTTTCCTAGAGACTTCAGAGAAAGCATGGCCTTGATGACAACTTGATTTTGACTTCTGTCCTCCAGAACTGTGGGACAATAAATTTCTGTTGGTTAAGCCACCCAGTTTGTGGTACTTTCCTACACAGACCTAGGAATCTAAGACACCCACTTAGTTAAAGGTTGAACAATGATCTTCAACAACAGGTAAATTAGAATTCAGAATCAGACTTCAGTCCAGCCCCATTAAGAATATATGTAATTATTCCATATCTACAGAAATTATGATCCTGGCTGTTTATAACTTTATATTTTGTCATTTAAAAGCAACTGAATTATTTTTAAAATTAAAATCAAGGTAATCCTTGTCTCATCTTCTCATATATTTATCAAAAATGTCCTTTCCTTTATGTCTTCCAAACTATAGTTTCTGGAACTGAGCAAGAATGAAAGTCTTTCTCTTCAAATTGTTGGGGCAGTTATGACAAAAAAGTCATCTTGGGGCCATTGCTGACAAGTGCTGAACGACATGATCGTGTCACAAAAGAGAAAAGGTCGCTGAGTTTGGGTTCCTCTTGGAATACCAAAGTAAAAACAGACTTAAGTTCTAATAAAAAAATACCCCCAACCATGTTACCACAGAGAAAGGTTGAGCCTTTCCACTACCCCCGATTTCTAAAGCCAGGATTGCAAGGGATTTTGATTGTGGCGAGAGGAGACACCAGCTTTGGCTTCCCATGAGTGTACCATCATTCTACTCCTCACTTCTCCTAGCTCTTTGCCCCCATCTCCATCCCCATCCACTGTTTCCCCAAAACTAGCTCACCCATTTAACATACATTCATCGAGCATCCACATCACCACAGACGTTTGTTATTGAAGGGAATACACATATTCCTCTTCTGTTCTCTCTTGTCATGAAAATTTGCCAGTGTGTTTAAGGTGGGGGCTGGGGGCAGGGGATGGATAGGCAGGACATTGAGTCCAAGGGAAGACATGTGGGACAGCCTGCAACCTGTAACCTTGCCCATCATCATGCAACAGGATGGTATTTAAAGGTCCACAAGAAGAACAAAGCAATATAACAGAACATCCCTTTTCTGTTCTGCCAAATACGTTGCCACATTGCAGTGCTTTGAGGGGCCAAAACATGCCTTTTATTAATCCTATTACAAAGACTCAATCCCGTTGGAGCAAGACCTACATCCCAACCCAATTCTGACACAATAGAATACTCAGAAGCAAAGCCTTCTTAGGGAAAGAGCAATAAATCAGGACACAGCTACTACTGAGTCCTCTCCAGCAAATGTCGTATTTTCCAGGCAAATAGGGCAAGTAGTAAAAAAAAAAAAACAAGTGAGCTCAGGTATCCCTGTGATGTGATTACTACCTTGAGGGAGGGCAAGGGGGGTGGAAGGAGAGAAAATCTGACCCTACCTTGGGTTCAAGAAAAAAAAGAAAAAAAGCTGGCCTTTTGGCAGTCCGTCTACAATTGCTTTCTGAATGCCAAGTTCACTGTAGAACACAGCCAGAAACAGAGACCTCCGGAGCCTTGTGATAAGCCACTGTTTCACTCGCTCCTCTTTTCAATAGTGTCAGGTGAACAGCACCTTGTGCTGCAACCTTAGAGTTGCAACCTTAGGGAGAACAGCGGCTGCAAGGCAACCCAACACCCCCACCAACATGCGGCCGCACTGCCAGGCAGGGCAGGAAGAGGCCGGGCTTTCAGTCTTCAAAGAAAGATCTTACTATTTTGCCCTTTTTCTTAACCTTTCCTTTTCTGCACTGTACTCCAGTCAGGTTTATCAGTTAGTAGGCAAATTTGGATCAGCCACACCACACCTTTGCCTGGGCAATTGCACCCTTGGGGCTTTTCAAGGGTGGAGTTTGACTTCTGCATTGCCATCCTCCCTTTACACTTAGTGTTGGGAGCCAGACTTGGGTGTCCCACAAACCAGACGCGGACTCGGGTGTCCTATGAACCAGATGTGGACTTTGGCCATGAGTTGGGCAACATACTGAACCTTTCTGCATTTCAGTTTCCTCATCTGTAAAATAAGGATAGTTATACCTGCCCTTCATACCTGGTTAGGGGCTAATAAAATAAGACACAAAGTGCTTAAGATAGGGTCTAGCACATAGAAAGCACTGGAATATCAGGCATTAAATGCAGGAGTGTGCACAGTAGGTGTGTAAAAACATGGATTTTACTTTACTTGGAAGTTTCTTTAAATGCCTTAAATGCAGTTACCTCTTCTGATAATGACCCCATGTTCATTTGGTCCTCCTGCTCCTTGTCAGGATTCAACCCAAACTTCTCTGCCTCTAGAAAAATCTTGCCTAACTTCGTAGAGTTCAGTGATTCTTGATCTGTGTTACCAAAGCCCACTGTTTGAGAGCCTACACTGCAGCAATTCTTGCACTGCTGTATGCAGTCACTTCCTCGTCAGTCAGCCCCAACCTGCCGTGCTCTGAACACCTGGAAGGCAAAGGAGAGATTGTTCTTGTGATGGTCACACATGTGGGCTCTGGAGCCAGACTGCCTGGGGCCCCTTTTCGCAAGTTAACTCTGGGCCTCACCATTCTTCCTGCAACTGGTGGTGGTAATAATAGTATCTACCTCCCACGTTTACCTTAAAAGAGTACCCAGATTGAGAAGCGATATGAAACAAAATAAAGTTTCAGTGGCTGAGAGATTTCAAATGGAGTCTAGAGGTCACTCTGGAGGGCATTATTATGCATTATATAAATATTCCTTTTTAGTTTCTAGTGTATTGGAATAGCTAGAAGGAAATACCTGAAACTGTGGAAATGCAACCCAGTAGCCTTCATTCTTTTAGATGACTGCATAACTATGTAGCTTACATGGTGTGACTGTGTGATTGTGAAAACCTTGTGGCTCCCACTCCCTTTATCCAATGTATGGACAGACGAGTAGTAAAATGGGGACAAAAACTAAATGAAAAATAGGGTTGGAGAGGGGAATGGAATGCTTTGGGTGTTCTTTTTTACTTTTATTTTTATTTTTATTTTTATTTTTTGGAGTAATGAAGATGTTCAAAAAATTGTGGTGATGAATGCACAACTATATGATGGTACCGTGAACAACTGTACACTGTGGATGATTGTAGGGTATGTGGCTATATCGCAATAAAACTGAAAAAAAAAGAGTACCCAGAACATAGTATGCACCATAGAAGTATTAGCTTTTATTCTCCTTTGCAACCCCAGAAGCTGGAAATAGCAGGGGCTTGATATATGTGTGTCTTACTTTTCCAGGCTACTATGACAAATACCATGCAATGGGTTGACTTAAGCAATGGTAATTTATCAGATCATGGTTTTGGAACTTGGAAGGCTTGCTTCCTTCCTGGGTTGGTAGCATTCTGATGTTGGCTTGCTGGCAATCCTTAGGGTTCCTTGGCTTTGTATCTCTTTAGGTCACATGTCCCTTCCTTTCTCTTCTGGGTTCCTTTGACTTCCAACTTCTGGTTCCTTCCTTAAGGCTGTCTCTCTTTATAAGACTTCCAGTAATAGGATTAAGACCCATTCTGATTCAGTTGGCCCCACCCTAACTAAAAATAACATCTTCAAAAGGTCCTATTTAGGATGGATTCAAACCCACAGGAATGGGATTAAGATTAAGACCACATTTTTTCTGGTATACATAACTCACCCTATTGTAATGGGGGTTGGAGGAACCAGACAACTGCAGCAAGCTACAAGGTGAGTGATCTATGCATTTCATTCAGGGGCACCACATTATATAGTAGTTCAAGAATAACTAAATTGGGTGTGACAAGCTTAGCACTATAAACTGATTTCTGCACAGCCCTCTCCTGAGGTTAGTGCCTGTCTACATGGGACCCTCAATTCTTAGTCAATTCTGAACTGAATCATGGTTCTTTCCTTATGACAAGTATATATGTATCTATGTCAGCACAAGTGTGTTTACCTTTGCTGAGCACCCACTAACATCACTTGAGAGTCCTGAAACATTCAATTTGGGAAAAACTGTACAGAATGAATGAGATACCTGAGGCATCGATGCTTTACTTCCTCTTTTCCTCAAGGAGTATTTTGCTTTCCAAGCAAGTCTTCTCCTACATTTCCTGCTTTATTTTTCTCACAGGACTTAGCTCCCCTGACATTACCTAATATATTTACTGGTTTTCTGGCCCAATGCCTTTTAGTAGAATATAACTCCATGAGAGCACGGACTTAATTTTATTCACTACTGTATCCCCAACACTTGGAAGTAGTTATAGTGCATAGTAGGTGTTCAATAAACATTTGTTGAATAAATGAATGAATGAGTGTTCTGGTGTGAGAAAGATGGGGGGTAAAGAACTGTTCCTAGCTAACCATCAAGATTAAGGTGCTAAAGTTGAATAGAAAATTGTCTTTAGAAGGATAGATTTCCTTAATCTCCTTGCATTGCATTGTTTTACGTCTTTAAACAGGAGTACAGGTCTCGGTGCCACTCTGCTACACAGCAAATGTGACTTTAGTTATAATTCTTTAACTAGTCATGTCCAGAGCACACTAAACTTCATAGACTTTTTAACAGCCAGAAAATTCCAGGAATTGAACTTAGTGACAAGAACTCATTAGACATAAGGAGAGAGAGTGAATCAATCAGGTAGGGCCAAGAAGACAGGTATAATTATATCCTGAGTCATTTTAAAACACTCCCAGATAACATCACTTGAAACTGTATCCAGGAGCAAAAAAAGGAGAAGTGTCTGAAATGCACAGACAGATTATTGCCCCTGTATTAGTCTAATCAGCCTTAAAGTTTGAGTCCTCACCCTGAGTTAAAGTTTGTCCTCTTTATTCCTTTAAAGCCAACCAAATTTTCCAACTAAGATGTCTGCTAGCTTTGTAAGGCTTGGAATCCTGGAATTGCAGAGTCATTCTGTATGGATCCTGATGCCTTGATTACATGCTTATTAAGAGGAAGACCAAACTCTGACCCGAGGAGTTCCTGTGTCTGCAACCATCAAGAGGGAACTGCTCGCCCTGAAGCTCCTGTTCGCCTGGGTCAGCCTTTCGGTCTGCAGCATCTAATGGCATCCCTCCTGCTGGCCCAATGAGGATTACTTTACTTGCTTCATTGGGGTTTTCTTACAAAATACTGGGTCAGAGCCCCTTGTGGAATGATAATTGGGGCAACTGCAAAAGCTTCAGAGGGAGAAGATACCAATGGCATCTTCTTCTCTGGTTTCCTCTGTAACAATGCCTAGGAGGAGGTTTGGAGGCATCTTGGCTGGGCTCATGAACCCCTGCATCAACCAACAGCCAAAGAAACTGTGTCAGTAGCTTACTAAGCATGGCAGTTTCAAAACCAAAATAAACTGCCAAGAAGAAGAGCCATTTCACTGCAAGATTTCACTGCATTTTTCTCTCTTGTTTAACCCAGGCTTCCTTCCACCTTCTGTCTCAGAGACCATTTCATGGGAGGGATAATTTCCCTTTCCCCACTTCAAGCATGTGCCCCATGAATGCGTCTGTAGTTTATAAGACTCCTCAGTTAGATTGGATGTGGCAGGAAAAGACTTCGGAGGGATCGGAGTGTGAGACAAGGATCTGAGACTGTGGGTTTTCTTCCAACCTCACTTGTGATCAGGGTGGCCCATGGAGAACTCAGGGTCAAGGGACTCACACAAAAACAGCAAACACTTGTATACAAGTAAAATCCAGATTAAAAACAAATTCAGTTGCAACATTCAAAGGGTTAATGTGGTAGAAAGCTGCTGGCAGATATACATGAAAAAGAAAAAGGATTTAATCTCAGTAAGACAGTAGGCAGACCCACTGAGGAGTGGTGTGTCTGTGGCTTTAACATTAAAGATAATAATAATAGAATAACAGGAGTTATCATCTGCCGTGCTCCGTTATGTTAAGTTCTTCCCATACATCAACTCCTTTGGGCACAATGCAATGTATGCAGTGATCTTTAACGCCATCTCTCAGATAAGGGACTTAAGACAGGGAAATTAATAACTTGAGCATGGCCATTCAGTTACAAAGAAGGGCTCAGGTCTGTCTGACTTTAATTGTGTTACCCTATCCCCCATGCAGGGCTGCTGTACTGGGAGCTTTAGAGTAGCCTTTGGATGCAATATTCAGGTTCTGACTAGTGCCCTCCTTCTTTCCAGCCATCTGCTTGCCAAATTAATGCATAGAGGGAAAGGAGGGTAAGTGGAGGAAGCAAGGCCTGCTTTATTCCTTCAGTAGGCTCAGCTCTGCTCTAATTCTAGGATTGGGGCTGATTTATCTTTTTAACGGGATAACAGATAGCAGAGAGAAGTCCACAGATGGGTAATTTTGTCACATCCCCTGCACGATGTATCTGCCCAGGGCCTGTGGGATTTCAGGATGTTGACCTGCATTCAGTCTAGATTCCTTCGTTATTTTCCCATCAGAAAGCTCAATTTGTCAGTAATTCTCCTGTTTCTAATAAACTTTAGCCCAGCCAAGCTCTTGCCGAGTCTTCACATGGCTCCCCATGAACGTCGCTTCTTTCAGCTGCCAATGTGGAGGGCAGCTGGGTGGGGGCACTGCAGGGAAGCCTGGGAGCCCCACAGCTCTCACTTCATTGGCAGCCGGCTTTTCAATCTGGTAATGGACATGCAAGAGCTCCCAAGAACATAAATATTCCCATTTTCCTTTTTGGAACAATTAAAAAGTAAATGTTTAACAAGGACAGGAAGATGGCAAGGTTAGGTGGGGAGGAAAGGGGTGAGGAGGAAAGACCTCTGACCAGATAAGAACCCCACAGTGGAACTCATCCTCCACACTGCTAGGAGTGTTTGTACCGCATACTTTAAACTCACCCAGACGAAAGTCTTGTCTCCTGTATTCTCAGCAGTAGTTACCACATTGTCAGAGCTCCACACATTTTGACTTTCTGTGGTGGTAACAAAAACACATCTTTTCCCCAAAGCTATTTGTGCTGGTTTGAATGGATTATGTCCTCCCAAATGCCATTATCTTTGATGTAATCTTGTATGGGCAGACATATCAGTGTTGATTAGATTGTAATTCTTTGAGTGTTTCCGTGGAGATGGCCCCACCCAACTGTGAGTGATGACTCTGATTGGATAATTTCCATGGAGGTGTTACCCCACCCATTGAGGGTGGATCTATATTAAATCACTGGAGCCATATAAATGAGCTAACAGAAGGAACTCAGTGCAGCTGAGAGTGACATTTTGAAGAGGAGCTACAGCCAAGAGGGACACTTTGAAGAATGCACAGAAGCTGAGAGAGTAGCTGCAGATGAGAGACAGTTTGAAGATGGCCATTGAAAATAGACTTTTGCTTCGGAGAAGCTAAGAGAGGACAAATGCCCCAAGAGCAACTAAGGTGACATTTTTGAGGAGCTGAAGCCTAGAGAGGAATGTCCTGGGAGGAAGCCATTTTGAAACCAGAACTCTGGAGCAGATGCCAGCCATGTGCCTTCCCAGCTAACAGAGGTTTTCCAGATGCCATTGGCCATCCTTCAGTGAAGGTACCCGATTGTTGATGACTTACCTTGGACACTTTATGGCCTTAAGACTGTAACTGTGTAACCAAATAAACCCCCTTTTATAAAAGCCAGTCCATTTCTGGTGTTTTGTATTCCAGCAACATTAGCAAACTAGAACACTATTGACAGCAATGATAATAGATGTAATATCCTGAGCGCCTCATATATATGAGATCCTGTGCTAGATACTTTACACGATGGAGATAAAGATGAGGGTGAGGAGGATGAGGATGATACTAGCTCATACTTTCATAGTCCTTCTGTGTGCCAGGCAATGTTCTAAGTGTTTTACAAACATCAACTCACATGTTAATATATATGTATATATATTAATATATTAATTAATCTTCACAGCAAAACTATGAGGTAGGTACTATTATTCTCCCATTTTACAGATAAAGAAACTGAAGAACAAAGAGATTAAATTCCTTGTCCAAGATCATGAGCCTGAATGGTGGGCATTTATCCCTTAGGCAACTAAGTTTCAGAGGGGATAATAACCTGCTCAAGGCCACACAGAAAATAATGAAATCGAATTTCAAACCAAATCTGCCTGACTCCAAAGCATATGTTAAGAGCCACTATGCTAGATGAACTATAACACTCTTTCTCCATACGTGTATGAATGTATGCATGAACACACACACATACACGTATACACACAGCCTAGAAAACGAAGTTTGGTGTATTCAAATAGTCGTCTTATGTTCCTATCCATGGATTTGAGACTCTTAGTTTCTAAGACAGCATTCCTCAGAGCACTGTCTCCAGGACACATCCTGTTATACAGGGAAAAGGATAATATTTGGCCATAGCTTAGGTGCAGCTTGAGGTCCCACTTGACCTCCTGCCTGCGAGCTGAAGATCAATATTTTGGCACATCTGAAATCTACCCTGGTTGGAAAGTTCTGCCTCAGAGAAATGTTCCAGACGTGCAAGCAAAGTGAATTCAGAACCTGCACCACCTTCTCCCCTTTTCACCTCTTCCACTTCTTTGCTCCTTCACTCGCTCTGAGTTTCAGTGTCCCCAAGCATAAAAAGAAATGTGTTGAATACGGTCAGGTTCACCACTAAAACATAACAAAGGTGCCCCACCACCTGGAAGATCTGTTTCAACTTTCCTTTTTTTTTTCTTTTCTCTTCCTCCAGGAGCACAAAACAATAGCAATTAAAATGGAGGGATTAGGAGGTCCAGAGCATTTTGCAAACATCATTTGCCCAAAAGACTACCAAGCTGCAGAATCCACTTTCTTCCTGCCCCAAATAAACAGCAACTACCATCTTGCAATGCTAAAATCAAAACCTGCCTGCTGCATGTGCAGCAGAAGCTGTGTGACAGCACATCGTTTCCCTTCAAGCCAAAGCAGTGTGAGCTGCACCATTTGAGGCATCTTTTTTTTTTTTTTTTTTTTTTTCTGCCATAACAGAATAAACACTGGCTCACACATGATTGGGGGCAGGCGTGCCCTGGCAGAAGGGCATACTGTGTGACTGGCAGCCAGGTCCTCTCTGGCTTTCAGTTTTGTATTTCCCAAATTCTAATTGACTTGCAACCACACTAGAGGAGTTCTGCTTCACTTCTGCATTACGTAAGGCTGGACAGCCCCAGGGCCTGTGGACTGTTGAATCTCTTTGTAGCTCAGGGTCGGAGTGAAGGGCCTATATCCAAGGCTGCCGTTTCCCAGGGGAAGGAGAGAATAGAGGACAGCAACTGTGCGCCTCTTCTTTTCAGTCTTTTTCACCACGAAAGTCACATGTAATGGATGCTCCATAGACCCTGTTGCTTCTGATGCCAGATGCAGTGTGCATGTGTTGTCAAACTAGGATTAGTTTGTTATTTCTCTTTTAAGTAGGTTAAGCTTTTTAAAGCAGGGGTAATTAAGATTATGACTAGACAATGAATGAAAGAAATCATGGGGCTTAATGAGCGTACCAGAGTTACCCTTAAATAGAAAGGATAACAAATTTGCTTTTTGTGGTATGAGAAGAGGGGGGTAAAAAGTCTGCAATGAAAGGAGTGGAGATACATAGCTCCATCCTTCATTCCCTGGTGTAATTGGAAACACACCTTACCATCCATGTAACTTGACCTTAGGTTTTGGAACTGGTTTATAAGAGGGTTTTCTCCCCATTTCTCCCACTGCTTATTTGTTCCTTAAATTCTCTGTGGCTACTAATTTCAAAATATTAAAAATATATATCCTTATCCCCAAAGATAAACATGGTGATGTTGGCACATATACATTCTGATTACAAGTTCTAGTTATCTGCAAAAAGAATTTAGTGGGAAATAGAAGGGCACAGGAGGAGAAACTAGAGCAGTCCAGAAAAGTTAGGCAAAACCTTGCGAAGCCTTTCTTCATCGATCCTATCCAAAACCTGTTTCTCCAACCTGTTCTCTACTCATAATGCCCAATGTCAGTGCACTTGAATAGTTTTCATCACCTCTCACCTGATGAAATGCAAGAGACTCTTGGGAGGTCTCCTTACTTCAAATGACTCCCCCTCCACTCCATCCCCCACACAGCTGCCAGAGTGATGCCTCTAAAATGCCAATTTGTTCATGCCATTCCCGTTTAAATTCCTTCCTAGAATGAGCTTCGCCCTGGCATCGGGGGATTGGAAATGCCTACTTGACCAAAAGGGGGAAAAGAAAGGTATCAAAATAAGGTTACAGTGGCTAAGAGATCTCAAATAACTTCGAGAGGCTATCCTGGAGGTTTCTCTTATGCAAGCTCCAGCTAGACACCTGAAATGGCCACAGTATGCCATGCCCTTACCAGAAGTAGTCCCCAAATACCTAGGTCCCTATCTGAGATTCTATAAAAGATTCACTCACTAAGCTTTATCTCTCTGAAATTTAAATCCACCAAAGTGTTCCTATGCCAGACAAGTCCTAAAAACCAGAGGCAACAGCTTAAGAACAACAATCAGAAACAGCCCCTTCCCCATAATGTCAACACCGCCTTTCAATATGAACAAGTTAGAGTGGACACTGCCTAGATCAAGATCAAGAAAGTGATTAAATGAGAGGAAGGGGGAGCAACAGACAAGATAGGATTTAACAAAGGATTACCAATACTGAAACTTTATATAAATATATATATATATATTTTAGATGCTTGGGTGTTTAACTATTCTTGTATATTAAAATAGCTAGAAGGAAATAACTGAAATGATGGAAATGTAACCTATAACATTCTTTGAAATCTGCTCTATAGCTAGTCATTGAATTGTGCTTTGAAAGTTATCAGTTTTCTGTATATATCCTATATTTCACAATAAGGAAAGAACTGAAACTGTGGAACTATAACCCATAACATAAAAGTGCTTTTTGAGCTATACTTTGAAAGTTAACACCTTTCTGTATATATGTTATACTTTACAATAAATAATTGAAATTGTGGTACTGTAACCCATAACATTCTTTGAAATTTGCGTTCTAATTACTAGATAAATCATACTCTGAAAGTTATCACTGTTATGTATATATGTTAAAGTTTACCAAAATAATGCATTAAAAAAATTCCTTCCTAGGGGCACAGAAATTCCACTTCTATAAGAACCTTCTGTAGGTAATGCTCTCACATGTGTTCAAAGACAAGAATATTCAAATCACTATTGTTTGTTGACTGGCAACATATTTTATGTCCATCATTAGTGGACTGGTTAAATAAATCAAGATACAACCACATAATTAGAAAGCATGGATGGAAAAGAATGAGACAGATCTAAAGGTGTCAATGTGCCTGTATGCTCCCATGTATGCAACAAAGGATGAAGAAAGGATGCAAAGATACATAAGAAATTAGTAACAGTTGCTTTTCAGCAGGGAGGCTATGGAGCTGAGGATCTGGGGTGGCAATAGAATTTTTATTGTATGCCCTCTGTAGATTTTGTAATCTTGTGTATATATTACCTTTTAAATAAGAAACATTAATTTAAAAAAAAGAACCTCCATGTATGGAGATACTATATCACCCCAACCTACCTTTGATGCCTCCTCTGTTGACTCAGGTCATGCCACACCATTTGCCACCATCTGACCTCTCCGGCTACCCATGAGTATGCCACATATATGCACACAGCTGGTGTCCTCATCCATAGAGGGGGGATAATAACAGTGCCCATCTCATAGAGTTTTTTGAGGATTAAATGAGATAAAGCCTAACAAGTGCTTAGGACGGTGCCTAGCAAATAACAAGTCCAAAAAATGCTAATTGCTATCCATTTGTTTTCTCATATGGCAATCCTCTTCTCCAGAAAGGCTTTGTTCCATTCTTTGCCTGGTGAAAGGCTACTTAGATTCTAAAGCATAGTTCAAATGTCATCTTCTCTGTGCTCTCACAACCTCCAAGCTCTGAGCACTTTGTTCATATCCTTTGTGTATTGCTTTGCATATTCTATCATAAGTAATAACAGGCAAATCTGCTTCTGTCCATGACTTGTAGAGTATATATGACAAGGACTGTGAAATATATGTTTTTCCAGAGTCTAATACAGTTTTTCAATAACCATTTAGAGAATTTAATGTAATAAAAGCAACAGCTATCAAAATCCTCTCACAGTGTGTCTGCTAATGGTTTCCCCACTTGTGACACTAGAGGAACCTTCTGGGAAATAGGGATCAGTGTCAGGATCCTCCCTAAGGTGATCTAAGCATTTCACACCATTTCGGTTGTCAGGCCTCACTGCTCACAGCTCATCCTTCTTGCCAGAAAGCTGGGCCAGCTTTTAGTACTTAGCAATATAGATTGTGAGCTAATACTTGGCTGATGTCTAATTTTAAAAATTGACTGTGCATTAAAAGCCCTAGAAGATGAAAAAATAGACTTGAATAAACCATTACAGGAGGAACCTCTTGGCTGACTATTGGTATGGATTTGAATTTCTAACAGTAGCACAGGAGAATATTCAGTTGTCCTCCATGCGCATGTGGAAAAAAATATATTATTCAGAGGTAAAAAAAACAATTCCAGAATTAAAATATCCAAGAGGGAAAGGTTATTTAGATGAAATTTCTCCATGGGTCATGTGTTTTCATAATCTTGTTTAAAACTCAGGTTCTCAAGCTCCACCCAAGTCCAACTAAATTAGAATCTCTGGCAATGAGGATACAATATCTACTTTTTCTTAAAAGATCCCTTAGTGAGTCTTAAGAATATTAAACCTTGAGAGCCAATGACTTATAATAGCATTCAAGAAATGTCAACTTGAATAAAAAATTACAACAAATGTAAAAATCTCATGAAATGTCAGGCTTCACCAAATCACCAAATGCCTGCTCTGAGGTAAGGTGACCGTGTTGCCTCCCATCATATGCCCCTTCTCGGCAGGGACCCTGTTTCTTCAGTTTTGCAAAGACTTTAAGGACATGGTAAGGTTTGGACAACTGTGGAGTATTGAAATGTGTTTAGCTAGTGATTGATTTTCTTTTCCTTAGGCCCCATGTTGGGTTTCTCAATTTTAATGTGTTACACTTTACTGTGCCTCAGACCTGATTGGGGGCAATGGCCTTGGGAAGGAAAAGGGCAAGGAACATAGTTTCTCTTGGGTCTCAAGGAATGTGCAACCCAAATAATGAAAATTGACTAAAAATATGTACTTTACCCTTTTCAGCAGCTTTTGCATTTTTTAAATGCCTTTCTTTTGAGTAGATCCATTTGCCCTCCCAGTACTTCTTTTCTTTATCATATTTTTTATTGTAGAATATAACATATATACATAGAAGTGATAACTTTCCAAGTGAAATTTAACAAGTAGTTAGAGAACAAATTTCAAAGACTATTATAGGTTACAGTTCCACAGTTTCAGCTATTTCCTCATGTGAAATACAACATATACACCAAAAAGGTAGTATCTTTCAACATATGCTCCAACAAGTAGCTTTATAGGAAATCTCCAAAGTTGCCATGAGTCACAGCACCACAGCTTCAGCTACCTCCCCACTGTGAAACACAACATATATACAAAAATGTGATAGCCCTCAAACCACAATCCAACAAGCACCTCTCTACACAGCCCTGAATGTACAAGGCATAATATTAACAATCAGAAGCAATACACTCCACTCAATACATTCCTCTTCCCCCAGGGTAAATGAGTCAGCTCAGTATGGCTTTGGAGTCATTGTGTTTTATGAATGAATTTATATATTAACCAACAATTACTGCTGTGCCAGTTTGAATGTATTATGTCCCCCCAAATGCCATTATCTTTGATATAATCTTGTGTGGGCAGACCTATCAGTGTTAATTAGATTGTAATTCTTCAAGTGTTTCCATGGAGATTCGCCCCACCCAACTGTGGGTGATGACTCTGGATAATTTCCATGGAGGTGTTGGTCCGCCCATTCAGGATGGGTCTGAATTAAATTACTGGAGCACTATAAGATCAGACAGGGAGGAATGTAGACCTGGCATCGTGGGACGGAGAACATCTTGACCAAAAGGGGGATGTGAAAGGAAATGAAATAAGCTTCAGTGGCAGAGAGATTCCAAAAGGAGCCGACAGGTCACTCTGGTGGGCACTCTTATGCACACTTTAGACAACCCTTTTTAGGTTCTAAAGAATTGGGGTGGCTGGTGGTGGATACCTGAAACTATCAAACTACAACCCAGAACCCATGAATCTCGAAGACAGTTGTATAAAAATGTAGCTTATGAGGGGTGACAATGGGATTGGGAAAGCCATAAGGACCACACTCCACTTTGTCTAGTTTAGGGATGGATGAGTAGAAAAATAGGGGAAGGAAACAAACAGACAAAGGTACCCAGTGTTCCTTTTTACTTCAATTGCTCTTTTTCACTCTAATTATTATTCTTGTTATTTTTGTGTGTGTGCTAATGAAGGTGTCAGGGATTGATTTGGGTGATGAATGTACCACTATGTAATGGTACTGTAAACAATCGAAAGTACGATTTGTTTTGTATGACTGCATGGTATGTGAATATATCTCAATAAAATGAAGATTAAAAAAAAAAAAAAAAAAAAAAAAGATCAGACAGAAGGAGCAAGCTGCTACAGCCAAGAGGGACACTTTGAAGAACGCACTGGAACTGAGAGGAGCTTCAGCTTACAGAGACATTCTGGAGACAGCCTTTGAAAGCAGACTTTTGCCTCGAAGAAGCTAAGAGAGGACAAATGCCCCAAGAGCATCTAAGAGTGACATTTTTGAGGAACTGCAGCCTAGAGAAGAACATCCCGGGAAAAAGCCATTTTGAAACCAGAACTCTGGAGCAGATGCCAGCCACGTGACTTCCCAGCTAACAGAGGTTTTCCAGATGCCATTGGCCATCCTCCAGTGAAGGTACTCTATTGCTGATGTGTTACCCTGGACACTTTATGTGCTTGACACTGTAACTGGGTAACCAAATAACCCCCGTTTGATAAAAGCCAATCCATTTCTGGTGTTTTGCATTCCAGCAGCATTAGCAAACTAGAACAACTGCAAAGCTATGGTCTCCTATGGAAAGAGCATTTGTTTTCAAATCAGTTATCTATGTTTAGGACCTACTTCACCTTAAGCATACAACCTTAAGCAATTCACTTTTCCTTTTGAGCAACTGTTACCTTGGCTGCAAAATGGGGAAAAGAAACCCCACTTTCAGACTGTTGTCATAAGGATAAAATAAATATTTAAAAAGTACTTGGAAATGGTACATAGTAGATATTTAGTAATAGTCATTAACTCAATCATGAATCAAATAAAAAGCATCTATTGATTTCCAATTATGTGTTATCAATGAACTGCATTGTTTTGGGAAATACTAATCGCACAGGTCATGCTTAAGCTACTAAGGTGCTTGTCAACAAGATAAAACTGAAACACATAAACTACAGCAACATTTTATAAGACTAAGTAATACAAAATACATCAAAAGGCAATATTGTGATTAATTACTTAAGAGTAAGGTTATAACTGAAAACATGCAATAAATAAAAGGAGAAATAATTCAGAAATCAGGAAAGAAATTTACTAAGATCTCCCTGAATATTACTAAGGCATTTGTGAAAGTGTATTTTTATTCATTCAACAAATATTTCCTGAGTGCCTACTAAGACCAGCCACTCTTCTCGGCTCTGAGATGTCATGATAAACAAGATAGAAAACGTCCCTGTTACCATGAAGCCTATATGTTAATGGCAGGAGAAGATGACAAAAAAATAGAACATGTAAGTTCATGCTCAAAACTAATATAATATAAAGTAGTGAGTGATAAATGTATGAAGAAAAAGCAAAGAGGAGTAAGGGATTGCAGGGACCAGTTGATGGTTATTTTAGAAACAGAGAGTCAAGGAAATCCTCTCTCAAGAGGGAATGTTTGATCAGAGACCTCAATGAAGTGAAGAGAGTGAGCCAGGAAAGATCAGAGGGAAGAAGAGGGATCAGTAAGTGCAAAAGCAGGAATGAGGTTGGTGTGCAAGATCCTGCAAGAAGATCAGTGTGCCTGGAGGGAGGTAAGCCTGGGGTCGGGTCAAGAGTCAAAAGTGAGAGAAGAAAGTGGAGAGCAGATCACACAGGATCTGCTAGATCATGGAAAAAGAGGATGTTACTTTTGGTAAGAGAGACTTTGAGTCTATCACAAGGCTTTGAGTAAGAGAGTGGCATAATTTGATTTTTTTTTTTTTTTTTTTTTTTTGCTTTACAATGATCAGTTTGGCCACTATGAGGAAAATAGACTAAAAGGGGAAAAAGAATAAATATCAGACCAGTTAGGAAACTAAAACACTGGTCTGGGAAAGATGATGGTGGCTTAGGCCATTGGAGAACAGAAAAGTAACTGAAAATAGAGTCACTGAAAGGAAAACAAATTTAAGAGATTCTCAAAAGGAGAAATGGTAGTGAATAAAGAAGAAGAAATATGACAACACGATGGATGATAAAGGCAAAAAGAATACAGAATTAATTAGAGCTGGGGTGAGAAATAGGAAGTTCAGAAAGAGATTATTTGGTAAATATGGTAAATAGATTACCTGGAATTTTGAGCCTTGCACGCTTGAATTTGAATACTAAGTCTACCACTTATCATGTGCATTTGGACATGTTGTTTAACCTTTCTGAGCCAGTTTCCTCACTTGTAAAATGGGAATAAAAATATCTACATCATAAAATTGCAAGAGTCAAATGAGAAAGCACATTAATTCCTTGACACATAGCAGGTACTCCTTGAATTTAAACTTTATGCATCCCCTTTTAATAAAAAGAAACCTCTAAACACCGCAAATGTCATTTAGAAACATGTTTGACTCCCTCATGGAGACTTTGTTTCAGTGGATCAATAATAACAGTTTATTTTTGTTAAGTACTGTATTCTGCAGTAATAGAGAGTTGTAAAAACTGACAGCATTATGGCAAGAAACGAGGAGACTTCCAGAGTGAGCCCTGCAAAGCCAAACTGTGGTGGGACCTTCTTGAGGGGAATCTTTGTGCCATGCCCTGTTTACCAGATGGCTCAATTTTGGGTTCATGGCAGTAGGGAACGGTTAGCAGTCACATTGTGGGGCAATTGTGCTCGACTGTGGCACTGTGTAGGGGGAGGCAGGCTTTAAGATAATGAAAATAAAAAATCTATAGGACTCTATGCATTAAGGTCACAGACCCTCAAGGAATACATAATGCCCCAAAGATGATTCCCATTTGCTTATCAAAAGGAGAAATGGAGGAAAAAAGCCACAGGAAAAAGTTGAAAGTCTACAGGCCCCGGAAGAGAAAGAAAACGCCACCATATGCACTGCCATGTGACAGAAAAGCCAAGGATCGAGGATCACCAGCAGCCAGTTCCAGAAGGCCATAGTCTTGTGGGAGAAAGTACTGCCTTGATGATACCTTAATTTTGGACTTCTCCTAGCCTCAAAATCATGAGCCAATAAATTTGCATTGTTTAAGCCAATCCATTGCATGGTATTTGTTTTAGCAGCCAGAAACTAAAACATCATGTAACAGAAAAGCTGAGGAATCTCACCAATTACCAGCCAGCCATGGAAGGAAGGAAGTCTTCTAGCCTCTGAAACATGGGACAATAAATTCCTGTTATTAAGCCAACCCATTGTAAAGTACTTGTTTTAGGATCCAGGAAACTAAAACAGTTTTTGGTACCAGAAAGTGGGGTGCTGCTATTGCAAATACCTAAAAATGTAGAAGTGGCTTTGGAGTTGGGTAATGGGTAGAGGCTGGAAGAACTGTGATGTACTTAATGGAAAAAGACTAAATTACTTTGAAGAGACTGCTGGTAGAAATATGGATGTTAAAGGTACGTCTGATAAAGCCTTAGAAGGAAATTACGAATGTGTTATTGGAAACTGAAGGAATGGTGATCCTTCTTATAAAGAAGCAGAGGACTTGGCAAAAATTGTGTTCTGATATGGATGGAAGGCAGAATCTGAATGTGAAGAACTTGGATATTTCAGAGAGATTTCCAAGCCTAGAGTGGAAGGTACAGCCTGATTTCTCCTTGCAGCCTATAGTGAAATGAGAGAGGAAAGAGATAAACTGAGGATTGATCTGTTAAGCACAAGGAAACCAGTAATTAATAATTTGGAAAATTCTTGGTCTATCAAGCTAGTGTGCTCTAAGTAAGACTAGGGTCAGCAGCAGCTCTATCAGAAATGTCCCTGATCTTCTGGGAAGTGAGGCCCCAGAGAATCCTCCACGTGAGGGTTTAATCCTTTGCTTAAGAGGGTGTGACTGAACATGGATCCAGTCAACCTTTTCAGTGGAAGTCAGGATTGGAAACGCAGTTATCCAGGAAGGATCTGTGGGAAGTTCTATTGTCTAATGGATTGTATACACTTGAACTGTACACAAAGCTAATAAGGTTTTTGCAAAAGGGGCAGAGAAGGGATGAATTGAAAGAAGAATGACTTCATGGGCAGAACCATGGAAGCCGAGGTCTGGGCTGAAGATATCTTGGGCCAAGAAAGGAGGCCCATTTACATGTGTGGAAAGCGTGGGTCAGCTCCTGTGCTTGAAGGAAGCAGGCTTCTCCCCGGCACTTAGAGGGGCAGGCCTTGTGCCCTGTTGTTCAGGAAAAGTGCCACCATTCCAATGCTCAGAGATGGGGTTGGGGGGCTTCACAACAGTGTTTGGGGAGAACATGGCCCTGCCCAATCTCCTGGAAGGGGTGGGGCTGCTGTTCTATCAAGCATGGAGGACAAAAATCAATTCACAAATGAATCGGATCTTGAAATCTAATGGGGTTTTCTCTACTGGGTTTTAGACTTTTTTGGAACCCGTGACCCCTCTTTTCCTTCCAATTTTTCCCTCTTGGAATGAGAATGTTTATCCTATGCCTGTTCCTCCATACTGGAAGAAGAGAACTGTTTTCTAGGTTTCACGGGTCCATCACAGGGAGTAATTTTGCCCTAGGATGGCTACACCCACAAGTTATTTTAATGAGACTTTGTACTTAGCATGGTTCTAAAATAGCTTAAAGCTTTGAGGATGTTGTGCTGGAATTCATTTATTTTGCATGTGGGAAGAACTTGTCTTTTGGGGGTCCAGAGGGCAGACTGTTGGGAATTGAATTACGTCCCTCGCAAAAGGTATGTTCAGATCCCAACCCCTTGTCCTGTGGGTGTGAACCCATTTGAAATAGAAAGTTTGAAGGTGTTATTAGTTGAGGTGTGCCCCAACTGAATGAAGGTGGGCCTTAATCTAATATGGCTGAAGTCCTTATAAGCAAAGGAAATTGGACACCAAGACAGAAGCCATGGGAAGCAGCCAGAAGCTGGAAGTCAACTGAATCCTAAGAGAAAGGAAAAGATGCCATAATATGCATTGCCATATGATAGAAAAGCCAAGGAACCCCAAAGATTGCTGGCCAGCAAGAGAAATGGCAGGAAGCAAGTCTTCTAAAAAAGGAGAAATGGAATGACAGAAGGGAGGTGACTTTTATTTCCATTCTCCTGGACTAAGTGACTCTGTAACTCACTGAAATTTCCTATTAGGGCCTCTTTTTTAGTATGGCTTCCTATTCATCATGCAGTATATGGGAAAATTGAACAATTTTCTAAAAATTAGAATGAATTTCATTAGGCAGTTGAAGATGAAATGTTGAGTCAGAGTTTCTGGGTGTGAGACACATCTTAAGGCTTGGCCTTTAATACTGCTAGAAGCACTTTATTTAACAACAGACACACGGGGTGATGATGTGTGATAGGCTTAGAGGACAATGCTTCACAGCAGTAGACTGGAGCTTTAGAAAGAACTTCCTGCAAGGGAGGAAGCAGAATCCTATTCACTTATGTCAACAAATATGTATGGAGGCCCTAATCGGTGCTTAGTAGCTACACAGCAATACATCTTTTTATATGTCCTCAGTGGGCAAGAGCCTAACAGGTGGGTTTGAACCCTGGAGGGTTTCACCATCTACTAGCATCCTGGAAACTGTCTGCATATGTGGCAAGGAAGTAAATGCCCTTCCTCGTCCTATCTGGTTGCATTTCTCTTATCCCTTGCACACCCTTACCTCAATGTCCAGATGACCCCATGTACCTTACTGTCTTTCCTTCTTCCCCTAAACCATAAAATGTACCTATCCAACATCTGGCCTCTGTTATCATAATAAGTGTGTTTCTCCCTGTAGGTAACAAGTTGTAATTCCCTTAAAATGCACATGAGTAATTGCAGTGTCTGGACATCTGTATCCCTGGAACCAACTTCTATGTTGTTCTACAGAACCCTAATGTTTTTGTGTTGTTCAATATAGTTTCTTTATTCAGGTACTCTGGAAGTATCAAGGGTAGAATGAAATTTAGGTTTTCCATTAAGAAACAAACCAATAAAAATTTTCTCTTCCACATTTCAAGGACTTCATGTTGTTTTGCTATCCAACGAAAGTATCTATACACTACTCAAACTTCACTTATCAAATAAATATTTATGAGCTTCTATTATGTTTCCTGTTGACATGAATAAAAGACAAAAAGATAACATGTCTGTCCTCAAGAAACCTATAGTCTAATAGATAGAGACACAATTGGCTTTAGGGAGAGAAGCTGTCAAATGCAGATTCATAAAGGCAGGGAACATAAAGTCAATTTGTAGCTGATTTTTTTTTTTATTTCCGAGGAATCATTTGAGTATGAAAACTCAGTTATAAAAATGTAAGTCTTGAAAGAAGCCAGGTAAGGAATATAATGGAAACTTCAGTGGTCTCCCAGGGAGCCTGGGAGAGTTTTTGATGTTTCCCTTGGGATGCAGAGCTTCTTGCTAACTAGATGACCACTGATGCTCAGAAGGAGCCCAGAGGCTTCTGGGAGGGATGGGCCAACATGCCAACAACAGCTCAGAAACATACAAGGACAAGAAAACAAGAAGGGGTGGTCCTAGGTGACTCTGATTAGGGGTCCCAAATGGGAAAGCCCTAGAGGGCAGTAGTTTCAGCACAAAGAGCCAAAGGCTTCATGGAGAGTAATGTAGCATGGGAAAGCAACTTACCAAAGTCTCCTAGAGTACTTCAGTGACAAAGGAGCTAGACGGTTGGGGAATATTTGCAAAACTCATACAGCAGCCCAAAGTCTACGGGCTAAAAGCAGCACTGTTTTTATTATCAAATTGATACAGCATAGATTATTCACCTACCTTGGCTGCTGTTGCTGTTTCCTCCCCCGACCACTGATGTTGGCAACCATGAGTTGCAGTTTTCAATAATGTATCATCTATAGTTGTATAACTCCAAGTGATGGGATGTAAGTGTGGAACTTAAGTGAGTTGTGATCATGAGTGATAACAGCCTGTCTTGGACTTTGTGGCTTAATTGTAGGTGTTTGTATGAGGTAGTGCTAATTTAATTTTAACATTGTGAACACTTGGCTACTCTTTCCAAGAGTTCAGATAATGAAGGTGAGAACATTACGATATCAGTTCCAGGATAACCCAGACATCCAAAAAGAAGTCTAACTGACTGTTATTTTAATGACAGATGGAAAGAGACATACAACTGGTTTTGGGGGGTAAGTAACCAAAAGAAACCATACTGTTGGCACAATATTGATGCAATAGGCAGAAAAGAATTTGGAGTTGAACATGGTAGACAAGAAGATATGAAAACACACATGGAAACTAAATCTCACGAGTCCAGGATGAAACAGGCAGGTATATCTAAATCAGTCAAAAGCTTTTTATTTCCCAAAAAGACATCAACGCTCAGTTGAATGCAGAGGCCATTGAGTTAGCTAGGGCATACCACATAAACCCACATTAACATATGTTTCCCTTAATGATTCTGTGATACTAAGTAAAGTTGCATTTCCTGATTCAGAGGTTCCGACTAAAATGTCCTGAGGGCAAACAAAAGGGGTGATTTTGATTACCAATATGTTGGTCCTTTAGCAGAGCTGATTTTGTCAGATATTACCAATGATCATGCTTTCTGGTACAGAACACTGCTAAAAAGGGGTATGATTTGCTTACTTGCGATATTGAGGTTTTCATAAAGAAAGTTTTTGGTCATTTTTTAATTTTCTAAAAATAAATACTATTTGAGACTCTATAAAAATTTCACTAAGTTTATTTTTCAGAAACTTAAATTCATCAACCAGATATAGCCCCCTTTCCCATAATGTTGATATTCCTTTTTAATATGAACAAGTTAGGGCGGTCACTGCCTAGATACCCCTAAAGATCAAGAAAGTGATTAAACTAGAGGAAAGGGGAGTAACAGATAAGATAGAACTTAACAAAAGATTACGAATACTGAATCTTTATATAACATGTATAAATAAATATATATATATTTAGATGCTAGCATATTAGAATAGCTAGAAGGAAATAACTGAAATGGTGGAACTGTAACCTATAACATTCCTCAAAATTTGCTCTACAGCTACTCATTAAATTGTGCTTTGGAAGTTATCACCTGTCTGTAATATCTTATATTTCACAATAAGGAAAGAACTGAAACTGTGGAACTGTAACCCATAACGTTCTTTGAAATTTGCTAACTACTTGTTAAATCATACTTTGAAAGTTATCACTGCTCTGTACATATGCTAAATTTCACAATTAAAAAAATGTATAAATAAATAAATAAATCCTACAAGTCTAAAATCCTGCTTAGTATCTTATGCTCAAATTATTTTGTTGAGAAGATAGAGTAGAGCTTCAAGTCAAGGTGAATTTTACATTTGACTGTATTCAGTTTTACCACTACATAAAAGAAAAAGAATATCCCAAAGTTTGCAGGCAGTTCAACGATGTATTATTGGAAAAGAAAATAAAAGATTAAAAATATCTAAAGAGGGAATTTAGTTAGTCCCCTGGAGCAACTAATAAATAACCAGGAACAACTAGTAAATAATCTGGAACAACTGCTGGTGTCAACCATGACTGTCTACACATCGTACACCGATCTGAATTGGGTAGAATGGTTGAAATTGCAGCATAAAGTCTGCCCCTCCCCTCATGGCAGGCTGAGCTGCAGGACCTCACTGTGGGAGAAAGCAGCATTCTTGGAGCAAGTGAATATAGCTCAGCCCAGCTCCAGCTGGGGTTTTAATTAACAAAAGTGGACTGCTGAATACCAGCTGCAAACACAAAACCCTAACAAGAAGCAAAGTACCTTGAGGTCACTCCCAGTGGAGAGGAGGTAGAGCTGATGGAAAAAAAAATTAATTAAAAAAAAGTACCTTGGAGAGCCGGAGGACACCAGTGCCCCAGGAGAGGGAGCCCAGAGGACCAGGTGCTCTATCTGTCTGAAGGGCAAAACCAGGCGACCATGAACTGGCTCTGAAAGGGGACTTTCTTTCCCTTTTTCTCTCTCTCAACCTGAGTGGCCATTTTCAGTTTGCAGCACTCTGACCCAGACAGGGGTGGAGTTACAGAGTTAGAGACACAACAGAGCCATTCAAATGCAGAAGATAACTCCCTACAGGTGTACCTTCCCTAAGAGGAAGGAGGTAGGGCCCAGCTCTAGTGCCAGCCTGCCCTTCAGAACTCAGACCCCCAGAGCCAGGGGATAACAGTCAAAACAGAAACAAACTAAGCTAAGAATTAAAGGGGACACACCTTCTTACACCAGTTGGGAGCGACAGGCTGACAAGCACCACATGCTGGGCAGGATAGGAAAAGCAGAGCGGCTAGAGGCCTCACAGAAAAGTCTGTGAATCTTCTAAGACACACCCTCAAGGAAACTTGACTCTGAATATAGCCCCACTCTGAGACCTGAACCTAGTCTGGTCTGGGAAAATCTGATTGGGGTAACCAAGGAAACCAGATGCCTAGACAACAGAAAACTACAAATTACATTAGGAAAAATGAAGATATGGCCCAGTCAAAAGAACAAACTTATACCTCAGTTGAGATGAGATATTGTTTCACTTTAATGAAACAATCAATTAAAGATTTTCAAAGAAATATGCTAAATCATATCAAAAACCAAGTTGAAGAGTTCAGGGAAGATATGGCAAAAAGAGATGAAGGATATAAAGAAAACATTTGGCGAACAGAAGGTAGAAATAGAAAGTTTGAGAAAACTGCTGGCATAATCTATGGAAATGAAAGGCACAACACAAGAGATGAAAAACACAATAGAGATATTCAACAGCAGAGGTTCAAGAGGCAGAAGAAAACACTCAGGAATTGGAGAGCATGACACCTGAAATCCTATACGCAAAAGAACAGATAGGAAAAAGGATGGAAAAATATGAGCAACATCTCAGGGAACTGAATGACAACATGAAGTGTATGATTGTATGTGTCATGGTGTCCCAGAAGGAGAAGAGAAGAGAAAAGGAGCAGAAGCAAAAATCGAGGAAATAATCAATGAAAATTTCCCATCGCTTTTGAAAGACATAAAATTACATATCCAAGAAGCACACGGTACCCCAAACAGAATAGATCTTAATAGACCTATGCCAAGACACTTAATAATCAGATTATCAAATGTCAAAGACAAAGAATCCTGAAAGCAGAAAGGGAAAAGCGATCCATCACATACAAAGGAAGCTTGATAAGATTATGTGCGGATTTCTCAGTAGAAACCATGGAGGCAAGAAGGAAGTGGTGTGATATATTTAAGACACTGAAAGAGAAAAACCACCAACCAAGAATCCTATATCTGGCAAAACTGTCCTTAAAATATAAGGGAGAGCTTAAAATATTCTCTGACAAACAGACAATGACAGAGTTTGTGAACAAGATACCTGCTCTACAGGAAATACTAAAGGGAGCACTACAGACAGGAAAAGACAGGAGTGAGAGGTTTGAAACATGATTTTGGGTGATGGTAGCAAAACAATGTAAGTACACAGAACAAAGATGACTGTGAGTATGGTTGAAAGAGGAAGGTTAGGAGGATGTGGGACACCAGAAGGAAAGAGGAAAGATAAAGACTGGGATCGTATATAACTCAGGAAACCTAGAGTGCTCAACAATTGTGATAAAATGTACAAATATGTTTTTTCATGAGGGAGAACAAATGAATGTCAACCTAGCAAGGTGATAAAAATGGGTTGGAATTGGGGGAAAATACAATCAATGCAAGCTAGAGACTATAGTTAACAGAAACATTGTATTATGCTTCCTTTAATGTAACAAAGGCAATATACCAAAGCTAAATGCTTATGGGGAGGGTGGATATAGGGGAAGGATATGGGACTCCTGGCATTGGTAATGTTGTCTGATTCTTTCATTCTACTTTAGTTTAATTCTATCTTTCCTTTTGTTGTTTTTTAGCTGTCATTTCTTTCTCTTTCTTTTTCTTTTGTCTCTCTACATTCTTTGACTCTTCCTCCTTCTCTGCAGAAGAAATGGAAATGTCCTTATATAAATAGTGGTGATGGTGGTGAATGCATAAATACATGATTATACAGGGAACCATTGATTGTTTACTTAGGATGGAATGTATGGTGTATGAACAAAACTGTCTTAAAAACAAACAAACAAACAAAACGAGTTGGTGAAGAAATCTTGAGGGCACTATATTGAGTGAAATAAGTCATACACACAAGGACAAATATTGTATGGTCTCACTAATATGAACTAATTATAACATGCAGAATCATAGACATGAAATATAAGTTACTAGGATATAGAACGAGGCTAAAGAATGGGGAGCAGTTGCTTATTATGAACAGAATGTTTTACTAGGTCGAGCATAAGTGTTTGTAAATGGACAGAGGTGATGGTAGCATGTTATTGTGTGAATAACTAACAGTGCTGAATGGTTTGTGAATGTGGTGGAAAGGGGAAGCTTAGAGTCACATATGTCACCAGAAGAAAAGGTGGAGGTTAAAATATGGGAATGTATAAAACAGTGAATCTTGTGGCGGAAATGTCCATGATTAACTGTACAAATATTAGAAATCTCTTTCATGAACTAGAACAAATATATGACACTGTAACTGGAAGTTAATAATAGAGGGGTATATAGGGAAAAATATACCTATTGCAAACTATGTACTACAGTTAGTAGTATTTTAACATTCTTTCATCAACAGTAACAAATGTACTATACCAATACTAGGAGTCAATAATGGAGGAGAGGAGTGGTTAGGGGTATGGGAGGATTTGAGTTTTCTCTTTTGTTTTTACTTCTTTTCTGGAATGGATGCACAGCTGTATTTTGGTATCGTGGGCAATTGATTGTGCACTTTGGATGATTGTATGGTATGTGAACAATCTCAATAAAATTGAATTAAAAAAAAATCTAAAGAAACATTTCATTTTTTTTTTACTAAGTATAGGTAATAAAAACCTAAACTTAATATAGGTTTAATTAGTAGTGTTTATATTCTACTTTTTAAAAGCTTACATTTATTTATCTTAAAAATTTACACTAATATAGCCTAAAAAATAGTAATATCCAATAAGGAGAGAAGAGTTAAATTGCTATATCAGAAGAAATATTGTCAAAATATTTTGTTTTTTTACTCATATTTTAATTAGTCCTATTATAAATTACTACTAATTGTCACTGCTAACCAACTGTATTGTTTGGTTTAAATAATAGCATTTATATAACAGAAAAGGAAAAAATACAGAATTTAATATAATTTCCAATAAACACCCATTTTTCATATATTTATGTTAAACTAATAACATAACACGTTATTATGTATTTATTTATATGGCTATGTCCTAGGTTGGATCACACTACTTTGTTCACCCTACTTCTCTCCCACCCAATCCCGGATCCTCTCTCCCTTACTGCTTCCAAGGGCACTCTCTATAAACCTTTCTCACGCAGCTCCATATCCGCCAGGGTCTGATTCCAGAGAACCCAATGACAATGACCAATACAGAAATGTTTCCCTCCTTCATGACCTTAGAGTGTAGCAGGAAAGAAAAGCATCAAGCAGGTAATCATAAAAAGTGTGTGGAGAAGAAGGATAGGGGATGTATAGAGGATTATAGAAAGTACAACTGGGACAGCTAACCCAGCCAGCCCAGGTTTCCAGCACTGGAATAAGTCATGGATTGCAAATCAATTGCCTATAGGGGCAGATTCAGCCTTCTGGCATGCTTTGTTCAGCGCATGTAATGTTTTGCAAAAACTTAGGCCCAATATAGTCATTTTAATTTTGTTTTTTCAAATCAGGAGACTTTTACTTAAAAGCTGGATTTCTGGCCTCTTTTGAAAAATAAGAAATTTAGCGACATGGGGCCTAAATCCGTTGTTACAATGATCAGCATGATCTAAGTAGCCACTGCCCTCTTTAGATCATACAGCTCCCATCACTCTCACCCACTGCCCTACATTAAGACTGTGTAACATGTCACATATCTTCATGCATGCTCTTTCTTATGGCAGAAACACATTTCTTATAAAAATAAGAAAAAAAAGGACTGAGTGTCCATTTACACCCAGCCTACTTCACTTATTTGGGTCGCTTTAGGAAATTGAGTTTGTGATGCCCTGTACAAGCCACTCGTTTTTTTAAAAAAAGGTCTGTTTGCACATAAAAATCAGAAGTCATTTTTGTAGAGAGCTGCAGTTCAGAACCCATATAGAGACTCCCTCTCCCAACCAATCCTCCCAAACAGTATTTCTAAAACTAAATTCCTTTCTTGATTTATGTAACCTGGCTGACCTTTTGCTGAGGTAGAGATCTCAAGCTGGAATTTCCATCCTCCTAAACTTCTCCTGTATCCCATTCAGTCTATGTCTCTGGGACTGTTCTTCTGTCTTTCAGACATGTGTTTAGGTTGGGGGTCTCCAAAGTGCCATGAATGCATGCCACAGAGTGCAATGGGGTGCAGGAAGAAAATGTTAGCATTTCTATTTGTTTGTATCTTATAAGATGAAAGGAATTAAGATTTATGAACATTCAACATATCACCTGACACTGGTATCACCCCATTCATGAGCTGGGCTGTTATGTGTCTGAGTATCCCTACCCATTTTTCAATTTCAGTGAAATGATGATATACTGCAGCTCACATTTCACAGTTTGGTGAAGTGATTGACTAAGTTTTGATGGTATTTTAGAGGCAGAAATGGGACCATAATCGATGCCTTAGAGGACTTAGTCCAAATACACTATGTTGAGTCTTTCCAATTTGGGGGCAAGCATCAGTTTCTCCCAGTTTTTTCAGACTCCATCTTCAGCTTTCCCTTAGGAAGCTGCTTCCTTGTGCTTGCTAGTAAACAGCCCTCACCTGCACCCCTGACGGATTTCATCAGCTTATGAAGATACACCGATCCCTCTGGGAACCAGCCTCCCATCCTCCCGTCTATGTGACCATCTCTGATAAGATTCTCTTTCAAGTCACCTTCTTAAGAAACTAGTCATTGTTTTAACTACTGTTTTGGCTTTGTGTTCAGACAGAACTCAGTTGGCATCCTAGCATCAGTATATGTCCTTGGTCAAGTTATTCAATCTCACTGAGCCTCAGTTTCCTTATCTAGAAAAATACCAATTTTCCAAGAGTTTTGAGGGATTATGTCAAGTGTCTAGCATTTCATATACCAACCACCACAACAACAAAAAAACATTATAAGAAGGCAAGATATATTTGCTATGGTATTCTAATATTCCCTCTACTTAGTCTTGAACATTTACTTTGTTCCCTGAATAATATTCTACAGAGATTGAGTAGTGAGGGAAAGGAGGTTGATTTTGATTGAATCCAAATAATACAGACATACTTCCAAATATTCATCTCTTACTTGATTGGCTATTAAAACATCCTAAGAGTCTCAGAATGGATTTTTTTCCCTGCTGGCTAAATTCTAGAGGCATTCAAATAGAATATCAAACTTTTAGATTCTAGCGCCCACTTGCTTGGCTTGTATCTTATTTTCTTGACAGCAGGCTTAAAAGAAAGAAAGCAATGAGCAATGGAGTATCTGGGGCAGATTTCAGACACAGGAGATAAACTCCAAGTGTCTAAACTTGCACATATATCAGTTTATATCTCTTTCTGATCTTTGTAGTAGGAGTACATTCCTTTGGCTTATCCTCACTCAATCTCTTCCATTTCCCCACTGAGGACTGACCAGGCTCTACTTCAGTTATACCCTCTAAAGCGGGATGAATTCCATCATTCCCTTCAGTGGGTGTCATTTGTCAACTGGAATAAGGGCCTCAATTGTGAGGGGGAAGCCCTTAATATCGATAGACAGCTCCTGGCTATCAACACCTCTCTCCTGCCTTGTGCCTGATAGCCAAGCCCAGCTAGCTAGGTGTCAGAGGCAACATTCCTCTCAGGGCTTTCAATACCTTCAACTGTGACCCCTTGACTCTGCATATGAGTAAGGTGAGATTTTTAAACTTACAGAGGGGAAAAAGCTACAAACTGGATGGTATTTAACATTCACAAAGAAATGGAATAAATATCAACCCATTTGTTTTTAATTCCTACCACTTTGGTTGGGCTTGCTATCTTCTTGGATGCCATTCACATTTATTTTTAAATAATTTTACTTTTTATTGTGAAATATATTAGCCATCCAAAGGGTGTAAATAGCATGCACATACATTTTTAAATGGTTGTAAAGCTGTTACTTCTCCAATTTTGTTCTCTTTTTTTCAAAATTGTTTGGCTATTCTTGTTGTTTTACCTTTCTATATTTATTTTAGAATCAACTTATCAATCTATAAATTATTTTGTTGAGATTTAGACTGAGATTGCATTGAATTTATAAATCAATTTGGGGAGAATTGTCATCGTAACAATATTGAAATTTCCAGTTCATAAACATGGTGTGTGTGTGTGTGTGTGTGTATCTCCATTTATTATTCTTTAATGTATATATAGAATATATAGTATATACATATATATACATTATATATATATAAAGAGTATATATATACTCTTTAATGTGTGTGTGTGTATACATATATATATCCATTTATTACTCTTTAACTTCTTTAGGCAGTATTTTGTAGTTTCAGCATATAAATCCCATGTAGATTTTGTTAGATTTATACCTGTGTTCCATTGTTATTAGTGCTATTGTAAATGTTACAGTTTTTTAAGTTTCCGTTTACAATTGTTTATTGCTAATATATAAAAATAAAACTGATGTTTGACTATATTGGCCTAGTATACTACAACCTTGATTAACTCATTTATTAATTCTAGGAGTTTTTTGTTATTCTATAGGATTTTTTGTGTAGACAAACATGTCATCTGCAAATAAAGATAGTTTTGCTTCCTCCTTTTCCAACTGTAAATCTTTTCTTGTGCTGTGTTTGTCTGATTTTGGTATCAGAGAAATGATCTCCTCTCTTCTATTTTCTGGAACAGTTTCTGTAGAATTCATATTACTTCTTCCTCTGAAACGTTTTGCAAAAATTGTCAGTTTTTCTTGTTGTTGTTTTTGGAAAGCTTTTAACATATAAATTCAATTTCTTTAATAGATAACAAGTCAAGTTATCTGTTTCTTCTAGAGGGAGTTTTGGTCTTTCAAAGAATTTGCCCGTTTCATCTGTTATAGAATATATAGCCATAGAGTTTTTCATCAAATTCCCTTTTATCTTTCTAACTTCCTTAGGATTTTAGATATACCCTCCTTTCATTCCTGATATTGGTAATTTGTGTTTTCTTTCTTTCTTGATCAATCTTGCTAAAGATTTATCTATCAGAATGATGTTTACAAAAAGTCAACTTTTGGTTTCACTGGTTTCTGTTTTTCTGTTTTCAATTTCATTGATTTGTGTTCTTGTCTTATTATTTCCTTCTTTCTGCTTGCTTTGAATTTAATTTTTTGTTCCTTTTCTAGTTTCTTAAAGTAGACAATTAGATTATTTATTTAAAACTATTCTTCTTTTCCAATACATGCACTGTAGCTGCATTACACAAATTTTAACATGTATTTTCACTTTCACTCGGGGCTAAGAGATTAAAAAGGGGAAAAAATAGGGATGTCCCCATGCTCTCACTTGCAGGGTCCACTTTTCCCAGACTTCTGGTCATAAAGATAAATTTTTCTTGGAGTTTTTGCCTACTCTTGGTTTTAAGTTATAAGATAGGGGTGGGGGGTGGGGGCCACAGGAAACTTGCTACTGCCTTAAGTGTGAGAAAGAGGATGTGGTAGGCTTATTCCGTCTTGGCTGGCACTGGACTAGAAGCATTATAAACAAGAATCCACAAAGATTCTACTACTTATGGTTCCTGATTGATCTTTAAAGCACCACAACAAGGTAGTCATCATCAGTAGGAGGTAGCAAATCCCAAATAAGAGTAATGTTTGAATAAGGCTCTTATGATTTGCCTAACCATATTTTGTCTCATCACTAATGTTATCATTTTACAATGTTAATTTATGTCATTTAATTATTAGAACAAATTTAGCTGGGAAAGTCAACAGCCACTTCAAATGAGTAAATGTGGGTTTTCATTCTCCCCAACAACACCTTCCCAAATACCTGTTTATATTTCAAATAGGTACAGACTTTTCTCACAGTTAAGTATTTGAAATTTTAATTGTTCTTGATCAGAAGAAGTTTCTATGGTTTATGTGATCATGAATTAAAAATAAAGTTATGGAAATTTCAGGAGATAATACCAAATGTTTTCAGATGTCCTTTATACTTATGCTGACTTGGGAAAAACAAATTGGGGGAAGAAATGATTCAAGAATCTAAGCTATTAAAATTCAGATATCCATTTACCCCTGTCTGCCAAAGGACAAGAGAAATGATTTGGAAAAAGCCCAATGCCAATCTTCTTTCTGGGGGTTCCAAAATATATGACTAAGTTATTTCTTTAAGTCTAGGCCCAATTTCTGTTTGTCCTATAATGTTCAAATCAAGGATGCCACTGTACTGGATTCAAAAGGATTCATCCATATTTTAAGATATCCAAAACTGACTTAATAAAATAAATATGCTGGAAGAAAGGAGTGTTTTGGTTTGCTAAAGCTGCTGGAATCCAATATACCAGAAATGGGTTGGCTTTTCAATGGGGTTTTATTAGGTTACAAATTTACTGTTCTAAGGCCATGAAAATGTCCAAATTAAGGCATCAAATGGAATATACCTTCTCGAGGAAAGGCTGCTGGCATCTGGGATTCCTATGTCACATGGGAAAGCACATGGTGACATTTGTTGATCCTTCTCTCCTGGTTTCAATGGCTGTCTCCAAATGTCTCTGGGCATTTCTCTCTATGCTCTACTGCTTTAACTGCCTTTTATTCTCTCATAGACGACTCCAGTGAAGGATTAAGACCCACCCTGAATGGGCTGGGTCACATCTCAATTAAACCAAAAGGTCCTGCTCACAGTAGGTCTGTCCCCACAGGGATGGATTAAAAGTACATTGTCTTTTGTGGGGTACATAACAGCTCCAAACCAGCAAAGGAGGTTCTAAGGAGTATTTTTAAAATACCACTTTTTATTTTAATAAAGATATTTTTTGAAAAATAGAAATTTACCTAACAGTCCTCTAAAATCACCTTAATTTTTCAATCCTTTCACTACCTTTTAAATATTCTCCAAGCACCTCTATGCTGCCCTGTTAAAGACCCTTCTCCAGAATATTACCAAAAGTTAGAGTAATCACACAACCCAGTTCAGATATAAATCATAATGTCACCCTACCTAAAATGAGTTTGAGTCAAAGAAATCAATATAAAATCAATGATTCATTAGAGCATATAGTAACTGAGCAACACTAAATGCATAGCAGTGGAGAGATAAAAAGAAGTAATGTCTTCTACTTTTAAGGAAATGACACCACCATAAGGTGGTGTATACAAGCACTATCAAGTAATGAGATGGATTTTTTCAGTACCATTATTTATATGTTTAAAGAACATAACTGAAAAAATAAATATGCATATAAGCAGCATAAAATTCAAAGTATGTATGCCTTGATTCCTACTTTATTCTTGGACCTAGGACAGTGCCTAGAAATCAGTGAATACTCAATAAATATTTGTTTTCTGATTGAAAATCTGGTGATTAAATACACGGTCTTGGAAATCAGATGTAGGTCAAAATCTTCCCTTACCCAGGTAAGTATATACTAAGGATTTTCATTAAAGGCAGTATTATTCAGTCTATTCTTCCTTCTTAGTCATAAGACATGAATATGAAAGTCTTCTATTTCTAAATATCAAATCTACTCTCAAAGGTTAAGATTACTGCCAATGAAAAATCAGATCATTTACAATTGAATAGGAATTTGATCTTTCTCAGGAAAAAATCAAGTGTATGGAGTGAATGAAAATATTTTCAGACATACAAGAATCAAATATTTTACCATATGTAACCCTTCTGTGGATGCCACTGGAGTACATCCTCTAGGAATACTGGAGAGTAATCTAGACTAAAAGAAACCATGGGAACCAAGAAACTGGAGATCCAACCCAGAAGAATAGTAAACGATAGTCTATGATGAGAGCTATGCAGCACGCTGAAAGAATATCTGTATGGATAGAGCAGAAAGAGAATTCTAAGAGGATATCTCCAGACACAAAATGGGCACTATTTGTGGCAGATAGTATTTTCCAGAGATGACCACATCAAAATATACCCCATTCCCCTAAGCTGTTGTATAATGTGACAGCAACACTCCTCCACTGAGAGGTAGGGTATGCGTTCACTCCCCTTGAACCTGTGTGGACTGTGTAAGTGCCTTGATCAAAAAGAATACAGTAGAAGTGAGGAGGTGTGAATTCTAAAGCTAGGTCATAAAAGGTATCACAGCATCCACCTTATTCTTTTGGATCACTTGTTCTGCTGAACATAATACATAGGAAAGCTTATATCCCAGAAGGGAAAAGACAATGGAGTAAGAGAAAACAGTAGGTGAGCTACTTCAGTAAATTTTTAGAAGTCCAAAAGTGGATAAGGAAGAAGTTGATAACTTACCAGAACAGAAAAAGTTCCAATTGAAGGGCCTCCTATTAAGAAGAAAGTTAATTTGTCCCACAGAAGCTGAAAAGCCCTCCTCAGCTGACATGCCATCAAGACATTCAAGCAGCCTTCTGGAGTGTTCTACATGGAGAAAAACTGAGGCCCCTTGCTTACAGACAGCACAAGTTTGCCTCCTTGAACTAGATACTCCAGCATCAGTCAAACCTTTGGAAAACTGTAGCCCCACGCAACATAGAGCTGTAACATTGTGAATGATCCTCAAAACTATACAGCTGAGCTCATCCTGAATATGTGACCATGAGAAACAATGAACGATAATAAATGATTATTATTGTTTTAAGCCAGAAAGTTTTAGACTTATTTATTATACAGCATTAGATTACTAATATGGTATTATGATATGCGTATGGCAAAGATATCAGACCATTTAGGAAAAGAAAATCACACTTGGTGCAGAGGAAAACAGATATCAGCTGAGAATTTTCCCAGAACTGATGAAAGGTATACTCTACTGATTCAAATAATTCAGTGAATTCTAAGTAAGATTAAAATCACACCTAGATATTATAATGAAACTGAAGAACCTCAAAGATAAAAGGTAGATCTTCAGAGAAGCCTGAGAGAGAGACAAATGATCCTTAAAGGATCAATAATTAGAATGACAGCAGACTTTTCAATATCAACAATGGAACCCAGATGTCTATGAAATGATGTATTCAAGTTTGCTAGGAAAAAAGAACTGTCAGTCAGAATTCTATACCCAGAAAGTCTATATCCAAAAAGTCATTAAAAATGAAGCTGACCTATAGTAAATTATGGACTGTAGTTAATAATATAATTATAATAATATTGCCTGTCAATTGTAACAGAGGTACCATGCTAATGCAAATATTTATAATAGGGAAAACTGTCTGTGTGGGGTGTTACATGGGAACTCTGTACTTTCTGCATGATTTTTCTAAAAACCTACAACAACTCTAAAATTTTTTTTTGATGAAGTTGAAATAGAAATGTTTTTAGAGAAGCAAACACTGAGTTTGCCATCAACAAAATATTGCTAAACAAAGTTTCAAAATATGTACTTCAGGCACATGGAATGTGATCTCTGATGGAAAGTTTGAAGGAAAGAGTTTTATGGATAAATTCAAACAAACCCTGCCTGTATAAAACAACAATAATCATGTATTTGGGGATTCAAAGGAAAATAAGGATATTAAAATTAAAATACACGGCAATAACAAGATATAAATGAGGAGCAGGAATCACCTGTATTAAGGTCCTTGTACTGTTCAGAAGGAGAGTGAAGACTTTATTAAATCTAGATATTGATAAATTAATATTCATGTTAACATTTCAAGGAAAATCCCTGGGAGAATACTTCTCTTATTAATTAATAGCTTTAGCAGCTATTAATAAGATTGATCTAGAGTAGTAAAGAGAAATAAACACTTGGAAAAGAAGGAAAGAAAGAAAGAAGAAAAGCAACATAGAAAAAAATAGGACAAAAAAGCACAAAATGTTAGGAAAAAAAATCCATTATGTGTGTATAGTAATTAAAACATATATAAAACAGACTAAAACATATATATCACATGTTTATTCACCTATATGTATATAGTAATATATCTCTATATAGTGACTAAAATAAATTTTAGCAGACTAACTGTTTCCATTAAAGAGCAAAGATTATCAGCATACATTTAAAGAAAAAGAGTCTACACTAAAACTTAATATTAGGTTTAGGCCCCTGGGCCCTCACCCCACCCCCACCCTTTGGAATTCTGCAAGTTTCAGATAAAAGCCTCACCCTACGCCCCACCTTAGGCCCTAGGAATCCTACAGGTCCACAATAAATCCTGAAAACTTAAAATTTTAGACCTTCCACTCCCAAGCCCCTGCTCTCAAACCAGCCAATGGAAGCCTGCCACCTACCCCCTTTCCCAAAGTAGCCACTGAAAGACTGCAAACCTAAACCTGCCAGCCTCCCCATCCCTGGACAAAGAACTTCTGCTAACCATCCTTTATAAGCCCTACTGTTCCCTCGGCTCGGGGCTGTCGCCATTTTCTTAGGCTTCAGCCCACCTGTGCATGGCCAGACAATAAAACTTCTTTTGATGGAGTTTTGTCTCTTCTCTTCTCTATTGAAAAACCTAACACTTAAGGCTATACCAATTTTAAACATAAAACGTTGGAAAAATACCAGGAAATACTGACCAGAAGAAAACTAGTGTCACTATATTACTATCAGACAAAACAGATTTTATCATGAAAAACACTACAAAGACTGCAAAAAGTTCAATAACTTCTGATACTGAGGCAAGCTACATCAGGGACGTGAGAGGAGAGAGAAGATGCCATGAAGAAGCGCTCCGAGCAATGACCGTTGAGCAACGATGTTTAATCAAGGTCAGGAGAGCCTGTCCTGCACAGACAACCTGCCTGGGGCTACCACCTATGCAAAACACCCGGTGGCAGCTGACCAGCCCCAAAGCACTATCTACCTGGAGAGAAGGGAGGGTAGGAGAAAGAGCCCTGAACAGGAAGGAGGGAGGGGAAGTAAGTAAAGCTAAGTGGGAAAAAAAAGCAGATTGTCCCACATTGCTGGGGCCTGTCGTCTCTTACCTCTTCCTTGCGAGAGTGCCCACAGGCCTTCTTGCGTGTATACTTAATAAATTTTCTACCTGCTTTCTCTATCTATGCTGTGTCTTTGAATTCTTTCTTGCGGTATGGCCAAGAACCTAGGAACTCAATGCCAGCAACAATACCAACCGCAAATAGTACTCAATTCTGACTCAGACTACTTGGAGTTATTAGGCTCGACTCCAGAGTGAAAGGCCAATCTTCTACAAGATGGTTTTCAGACACTAGTCCCAAGTTCAGGGGCCTAGGGCACCAGCAGATATGATCAACTGACTACAAATTTGGGTCAATAACTACCCTCTTGGGTCAATAACCCACTGGAATGATTCACAGAAATGCACATAAGTGCTGTTCTTATGGTTAAAGTTTTATTATAGTAAAACAACACAAATAAGAAGAAGCCAAAAAAAAAAAGAGACACATAAGGCAAGGTCTTGAAGGGTCTTAAACACAAGCTTCTAAGTCTTCTCTAAGTGGAGTCAGAATGTGACACCCTCCCAGCACAGGGATATATCTTATCAATCACCCAAGTTTGGAGCGTCCAGAGTTTATATGGGGTTTCATTATGCAGACATGATTAGTAGAAACAATACCCAGGTAGTTGAACTCAATCTTCAATCTCCAGCACCCCTCCCCTCCTCAGAGGTTAGACTGACATGATATGGCTCAAAGCCCTAAATTCCTTTATCATATAGTTGGTCCCTCTGGTGTAACCAGCTCCCACCCTGAGGACAGGTCTGGCTGGCCCTACCCTGTCTTCTCGTTAGCATATGAACTATCAGGTGTGGTCCTGGGTCCACCATAAAGAACAAAAGAAACTTCTATCATGGGAAATTCCAAAGATTTAGAGTTTACCTCCCAGAAGGTCAAATTCATTACTCTATGAGCATTATTAAAATAAAGAGGTTCACTACATATTGATGCATAGAAATTTAACATGTCTAGACTTGTATGTGCCTAATAACATGGCCTTGAAACATATAAAGCAGTAATCAACAGACTTCAAGGAAAGCCAGACAAATCTACAATAATAATGGGAGATTTTAACACAACTCTCTCATAATTGACAGTTCTAGAAGAAAAAAAATTAGAAATAATATAGACAATAAGATTGAACTAATGTTAGTCTAGAGAACAATGCATGCAACAACTGTAGAATGTACTTTTTCATCAGGCACAAGTGAAACATTTACCAAAACAGGACACAAAACAACTTTGAACCAACTTGAAATGATTGGAATCACAGACCTTTTTCTCTGACTACAATGTGATTAAATCATAAATCAGTACTAGAAAGATAACCAAATAAAGATATCAGAAACAGATACCTTTCTATGGTTAATTGCCATATGACAAAGGAGAATCCACTCTAAAGAATTAAAACAGAAAATGAATTTTGCAAAGTATATTATGTGGTCACTGAATTTCTGGTAGGACCAGCTATCCCAACTTGGAGACTATGCAGACAGAAATGATTATTTCTAGCCCAAATAATTCTGCTAGATGGTTCCAGTGGAGATGCCACTTTGGCAGACTCAGGGTAGATACTGCAGCTGGGCATATTCAGCACTGGATATTGTCACAAGCATCTCTATCCCTGGAAGCTGTACAACCCTCCTCCCACCAACATTGGAATGGATTTCTAGATCACCTTATTTGTGACAGTAATTTTAAAATGATGGAACTTAAGTCACAGGCTGCACAGGTCGAACACAGCAAAACTCTTGAGGGAATCATTCTCATTGTAGATTATGTGACTGCCATCTCCTGACACTGTGCAGTGCAGTCTCAGGAATTTGCAGAAATCCTGGCACATGCTTCAAAAACGAATTTCTGAATTCTATCTTACAGACCTCAAAAGGTGGGAAACTCCCCAAATACAGGAAGGGTGTTCAAAATTATTGGGTGGCCAAAAAGAAGGGTAAGTGTTCACTGAAACTACTCACAGGAGAAAAAAAATGAGAAATTTTTTTCAAATTAGAATAGTGATTACCTTTGGAGAGGTTTTGACTGCACTGTTGGAACCTTCTATATCTTGATTTTGGAGTGGTTACACAGGTGTATGTGTGTGTGTGTGTGTGTGTGTGTGTGTGTGTGTGTATGCCCATGTATGCATATGTATAAAGTTTCACTGAGCTACACACTTTAGGTTTGTTCACTTTATCATATGTATGTTATACCTCAAACAAAAAGAAAATTTTAATAAACGACCTCAAAAATTCTTGACACCAGCATTACTGGCAAGTTCTTTCATATTTTCAAAAAGTAAGTATTTCTCAGGCTATACAAACTGCCACAGAGTTAGAAAAAAAAATGGAAACCTTGGGAATTAACTTTATGAAATTAGCATATGTCTGGCTGTGAACCTACAGAACAGGTTCTGCCAAAGTTTGATGGGCATGTAAGACTGAAAAAATGAAGCAGGCTACTCTATATAGCAAATTAACAACAGTTTTCTAGGGAACTTACAGACTGGGAAGCTGGTCCTGGGTGGCTGCAGGACATTCAGACCAGTGCTCAGCACTACCCGGCACGTTACGGAGGGTTATATAGGGTAAAACAAGGAAGGCACAGAGCCATGTTGGGATCTGCAATATCATAAACATACCTCTGAGATGTAGCAGAAGAGGTTCTAATACAGCTAGCTATCGTGCTTAGGAATGTGCATGTGCGCTTTAAGATGCCATTACAGACTGGTGGCGTCTTACCTAGGACTTTATGGCGTATCTGGTTGTATGACCTCAGAGCATAACTCTGAAACTGAGAACTAAAGAACTGTAGTTCCACACAAATGCAAGGTGTTGGTGGTGGGTTGGTGTATGGGAATTCTGTATTTTATGCATGATTGTTCTGTAAACTACGACTTCTCTAATAAAGGAAAAAAAAAAGAACTGCTGTTCAATTTTACTTAAGAATATAGATTTTTAAAATAAAACTGGAAGAAACAGAAGTGTGTAGTGGCTCTATAATGTATCAATTCTCATTTATGTTTCTCAGAGTGGACAAGAGAGATCCTAATGGGAGATTTGGAGGGCGGAAGTGAAACAGTAGCCATTTCGTAGCTTAGACACGTCACTGATGTGCTCGCTTACCTCACAGACGTGAGGCAGTGGCTGGCGCTGCAGGTGTTCCACCTTCACCTGGATCCTCCATCAGCTGCTCTGACTCCTGGGCCAGGTGTGTGCGCTTAGTCCCTGACCAAAGTCTCCGGTTTCTGCAGACACCCACAGCACCAAGGTTGGAGGCCACAAGAACTGTCATGGGTTTCACTCCTTAACTGTGGGGCTCCAGCTCATGCTTGTGGTTCCAGCTTGCCTTTGTTTCTCCTATTGACATCCGTCTTCTTTTCCCAACTGTGGACTTCAATTTCCAGCATCAGATCCAAAGACAGTAGCCTTGCAGAGACTGCTTAACAAGCTCTTACAAATGCACAAGATCAAATCCCTGTAACAAATCTGTGTGTGTGTTTCGTAGTGATTCTGCTTCTCAGATGGAAGCTTGACTGATACAAGGTAGAAACTATTAGTGTGGAGAACTTTTAGAATAGTTCCATTAGAATAATGGAAGAAATCACAGAGAGTGAGAATTATGACTATATATTGTTAAAAGAAAAACTTTTCATGAAATTTAGGATCTCACAACTTTATTGAGTGATTCATGAATACACAGCATTCCATTTGGAAAATAGAAGGAAGCTCCACTGAGGGAGTGGAAAGGGAAAGCTCACATAGTATGAACACAGAAGCAAGTGGGAAGTGTTCTGACTGGCTGACAAGTTTCTCTTTTATGTGGGTGGCCATACAGAGTGAAGAGCAGTTACACACTGATGATGTGTGTTATGCTTGTCCATCTGATAAGCTATGTCTACTGGACCTAAACTGACTTATCTGCAGGTTTTGCTTACCAGAAGTCCCGTAGAGTAGGTTCCATTTTCTCAGAAATCCCCTGCAGGTCAATCATTTTTGTCTTCTCGAAAAGACCATCTCAGAAAGGAGTTCCTTTCGACAATGCCCAGTGCAGGTGGCCATTTTATTATACTTAACAATATAAATGTATTATAGATAAAGGTTTAATATCCTTAATATGTACAGCATCTTATGAATAAATTCACAAAAAAACTAAAATACAGCCAAAAAAAAGGGAGGAGGTATGTGTATAGGCATGTTGAAGCAAAAATATAATTGGCCATTAGATATATCAAATCAATATTGAATCCCAATTTTATTTCAAGAAGGACAAATTAACATAAAAATTGCCGACATAATCTACCAAACATAATTTATCAAACTATTAAAAAAAAAAGGTCTAACCTCACATACTGATGGTAAGAAAGTGAATTGATACATGCTTTTCAGCGGCAATTTGGCAACACATACCAAGAGCTTTGGGGGAATTACTAGTTCCACTTCTAGAAACCTAACCTTACAAAATAATTAGCATTTGAATAATTAATAATAAACAAAGTTGTTCATTGCAGGGTTTGTTGCCTATGTTAACAAATTACTGCATGACATAATTATTTGTGAATAGGAATCTGGTTAAATATATCATAGTACATTTATAAGATGGAGTAATATTAAAATAATGAAGTAATATAATGTTGTCTGAAAACAATGGCCTACAAAGCTTTGTAAATTATGAGCCTAAGTTTGATTAAAAATTATAAATGCATAGTAAAATATAAAACTGGAAAATAAATACACCAAAATGTAAGTGGTGAGAATATATAGGATTATGGATTTTTTTTACTTTTTTCTTTTACATTTATAATAACTGTTTTCTCTATACTTTTCTATATTTAAATGTTCTATAATATTAGTTTTATAATAATAAAAAGTAGACACTATTAATATACCAAGCAGTTGAAAATGACAGTCACTGGGTTGTGGGATTAGAGGCAGATTTCAGGTTTTAATTATACTTTTTATATAAGTTTATAATCAGATTTTTTATCAAATTAAGTTTTTTCACATTATAGGCTCATCTCAGGGACCACATGAACTTTTGAGGCTCTCCAACATTATTGCAAAAAATAAGCTACCTTTCTGTTCCCTGAAAGTGTGAGATCTCTGAGATAGAAGATAAGATACTTGCTCTACTCTACTGCTTACTGTATGATCTTGAGCATTCTATTGAAACTGTTTCAGTTTCCTTCACTGTAAAATGGATGGTAAGAATAGTAAACATCCCATAGGTTATTGAGAATGAAATAGGATAATGTATGCTAAGCACTTAAGTCACAGTGCCTGGCACATGGCAAAGTCCTGATAACTTAGATAAAAATACTTTATATAAATTCTTTTTTTAAAATGCAATTTTATTGAGATATATTCACATAACATACAATCCTTCAAAGTATACAATCAGTTGTTCATAGTATCATCATATAGTTGTGCATTCATTACCACAATCAATCTTTGAACATTTTCATTGCTCCAAAAAATAAAATAAAAATTAAAAAAACATCCAAAACATTCCATTCCCCTTCTCCCCCCTTTCAATTACTTTTTTTTAAACATTCGTTCATTATTCTTTTAATTTTATCAAAAAATTAGAAAACAAACAATAAAAAAATTTCAAACAAAACCAAAACAAAGGAATAAGAAAAAACAAATAATCCAAAATAACTACATTGCTTCCAACATGTTCCTACCCTACCCCAATAAAATTAACAAACCACAACTGAACAAAGGAATAAGAAAAACAAATAACCTAAAATAAGTACACTGCTTCCAACATGTTCCTACCCTACCTCAAGAAAATAGACTATAACCCAAGAAAGAATAAGAAAAACAAATAACCTAAAATAACTACATTTCTGCGAACTTGTTCCTAGCATACCTCCCAGAAATTAACAAACCATAGTCTTTCCTGAGCATTCCCATAACATTAAGTTTACCCACCATAACTTATCTGTTCTTATTAGAGTATCATTCCCCTCCTCACTATTTGCTGTTATCACTAGGTCCCCTACATTCTACAATATAAACCATTTATTTTACATTTTTCCTGGTGTTTACATTAGTGGTAACATACAATATCTCTCATTTTGTGCCTGGCTTATTTCACTCAGCATCATGTCTTCAAGGTTCATAAATGTCATGTGTTTCACGACCTCGTTCCTTCTTACTGCCGCGCATAGTATTCCATCGTGAATATGTACCACATTTTGTTTATCCACTCATCTGGTGAAGGACATTTGGGTTGTTTCCATCTCTTGGCAATTGTGAATAATGCTGCTATGAACATCAGTGTGCAAATATCTGTTCGTGTCACTGCTTTCAGCTTTTCCAGGTATATACCAAGAAGTGAAATTGCTGGATTGAAGGGTAGCTCTTTATCTAGTTTTCTAAGGAATCCCCAGATTGTCTTCCAGAATGGCTGTACCATTATACAGTCCCACCAACAATGAATAAGAGTTCCAATTTCTCCACATCCTCTCCAGCATTTGTAGTTTCCTGTTTGTTTAGTGGCAGCCAATCTAATTGGTATGAGATGATATCTCACTGTGGTCTTAATTTGCATCTCCCTAATAGCTAGTGAAGATGAACATTTTTTCATGTGTTTTTTTGGCCATTTGTATTTCCTCTTCAGAGAAATGTCTTTTCATATCTTTTGCCCATTTTATAATTGGGGGGTCTGTACTATTGTTGTTGAGTTGTAGGATTTCTTTATATGTGTAAGATAACATCTTCTGTCAGATACATGGCTTCCAAATATTTTTTCCCATTGAGTTGGCTGCCTCTTCACCTTTTTGACAAATTCCTTTGAGGTGCAGAAGCTTTTAAGTTTGAGGAGTTCCCGTCAACCTATTTTTTCTTTTGTTGCTTGTGCTTTGGGTGTAAAGTCTAAGAAGTGACCTCCTAACCAAGGTCTTGAAGATGTTTCCCAATGTTATCTTCTTGGAGTTTTATGGTACTGTCTCTCATATTGAGGTCTTTAATCCATTTTGAGTTAATTTTTGTTTAGGGTATGGGGTAGGGGTCCTCTTTCATTCTTTTGGATATGGATATCCAGCTCTCCCAGCCCCATTTGTTGAGTAGACAGTTATGTCCCAGTTCAGTGGTTTTGGGCCTTATCAAAGATCAGTCAACCATAGATCTGGGGGTCTATCTCTGAATTCTCAATTTGATTCCATTGATCAATATGTCTATCTTTGTGCCAGTACCATGCTGTTTTGACTACTGTGGCTTTATAATAAGCTTCAAAGTCATGCGGTGTAAGTCCTCCTGTTTCGTTTTGCTTTTTTAGAATGTTTTTAGCAATTCGAGGCATCTTTCCCTTCCAAATGAATTTGATAACTAGCTTTTCCAAGTATGCTAATTAGGTTGTTGGAATTTACATAGGAATTGCATTGACTCAGTAGATGAGTTTGGGTAGAATTGACATCTTAATGACATTTAGCCTTCCTATCCTTGAACATGGAATATTTTTCCATCTTTTTAGGTCCCCTTCTATTTCTTTTAGTAAAGTTACATAGTTTTCTATGTATAGATCTTTTACATATTTGGTTAAGTTTATTCCTAGGTACTTGATTTTTTTAGTTGCTATTGAGAACGGATCTTTTACTTGTCAGTTAGGTCATTTCTAGTGTATAGGAACATTACTGTCTCATGTGCATTAATCTTGTATCCCACTACTTTGCTAAATTTATTTATTAGTTCAAGTAGCTATGTCATTGATTTCTCAGGGTTTTCCAGATATAAGATCATATCATCTGCAGATAATGAGAGTTTTACTTCTTCCTTTCCAATTTGGATGCCTTTTATTTCTTTGTCTTGCTGGATTGCTCTGGCTAGCACTTGTAGCACAATGTTGAATAACGGTGGTGACAGCGGGCATCCTTGTCTTGTTTGTGATCTTAGAGGGAAGGCTTTCAGTTTCTTGCCATTTAGTACTATGCTGGCTGTGGGATTTTCATATATGCCCTTTATCATATTGAGGAAGTTTCCTTCAGTTCCTATTATTTGAAGTGTTTTTATCAAAAAAGGATGCTGGATTTTGACGAATCTTTTTCAGCATCTGTTGAGATGATCATTTGCTTTTCCATTTGTGATTTGTTAATGTATTGTATTACATTGATTTTCTTATGTTGAACCATCCTTGAATGCCTGGAATGAACCCCACTTGGTCATGGTGTATGATTTTTTTAATGTGCCTTTGGATTCGATTTGCAAGTATTTTGTTGAGAATTTTTGCATCTATATTCATTAGGGAGATTGGCCTGTAGTTTTCCTTTCTTGTAACATCTCTACCTGGTTTTGGTATTAGAGTGATGTTAGCTTCATAAAATGAGTTATGTAGTTTTCCATTTTCTTCAATGTTTTGAAACAGCTTAAGTAAGATTGGAGCCAGTTCTTTTTGGAAAGTTTGGTAGAATTCCCCTGTGAAGCCATCTGGCCCTGGGCATCTATTTGTGGGAAGATTTTTGATGACTGATTGGATCTCTTTGCTTGTGATTGGTTGGTTGGGGTCTTCTATTTCTTCTCTGGTCAGTCTAGGTTGTTCATGTGTTTCCAGGAAATTGCCCATTTCCTCTATATTATATAGTTTGTTGGCATATAGTTGTTCATAGTATCCTCAATTTTTTTAATTTCTTTGGGATCTGCATTAATGTCACCTCTCTCATTTATTATTTTGTTTATTTGGGTCTTCTCTCTTTTTGATTTTGTCAGTCTAGCTAGGGGCTTGTCAATCTTGTTGATCTTCTCAAAGAACCAACTTTTGGTTTTATTTATCCTCCCTATTGATTTTGTTTTCTATGTCATTTATTTCTGTTTAATCCTTGTTATTTCTTTTCTTCTATTTGGTTTAGGATTAGTTTGCTGTTCATTTTCTAGCTTCTTCAGTTGCTCCATTAGTTCTTTGATTTTATCTCTTTCTTCTTTTTTAATGTATGCAGTTAGAGCTATAAATTTCCCCCTCAATACCGCCTTCACTTCATCCTATAAGTTTTGACATGTTGTCTCCTGTTTTCATTCATCTCTATATATTTGGCAATTTCTCTTGCTATTTCTTCTTTAACCCACTGATTGTTTAGGAGTGTGTTGTTTAACCTCCAGATATTTTTGAATGTTCTAAATCTCTGATGGTTATTGATTTCTAATTGTATTCCACTGTGATCAGAGAATGTACTTTGAATAATTTCAGTCTTTTTAAACTTACTGAGGATTGCTTTATGGACCAGCATATGATCTATTCTGGAGAAAGTTCTGTGAGCACAGGAGAAGAATGTGTATCCTGGTGACTGGAATGTAATGTTCTATATATGTCTGTTAATTCAAATTCATTTATCAGATTGTTTAGGCTTTCATTTTCCTTACTGGTTCTCTGTTTGGTTGATCTATCTATAGGAGAGTGATGTATTGAAGTCTCCCACAATTATTGTGAAAACATCTGTTGCTTCCTTCAGTTTTGACAACGTTTGTCTCATGTACTTTGGGGCACCTTGATTGGGTGCAGAAACATTTATGACTATTATTTCTTCTTGTTGAAGTGCCCCTTTTATTAGTATATAGTGACCTTCTTTGTCTCTTATAACATCCTTGCATTTATAGTCCATTTTATCTGAGATTAATATTGCTACTCCTGCTTTCTTTTGGCTGTAGCTTTCATGGAATATTTTTTTCCATCCTTTTACTTTCAATTTTTTTGTGTCCCTGTGTCTAAGATGAGTCTCTTGTATGCAACATATTGATGTTCATATTTTTTAATCCATTCTGTCAATCTATATCTTTTAATTGGGGAGTTTAATCCATTCACATTTAATGTTATTACTGTGAAGGCATTTCTTGAATCAGCCATCCTATCCTTTGGTTTTTGTTTGTCAGACATATTTTTTCCCTCTATTTCCTTTAACATACACTTACTAAAACTCTTTAGTTCTGAACCATTCTCCATACCTCTCTCTCCTTTCTTTGTTTCTCTGCCAGTAGGGCTCCCTTTAGTATCTCTTGTAGGGCAGGTCTCTTGTTAGCAAATTCTCTCAGTATTTGTTTGTCTGTGAAGATTTTAAGCTCTCCCTCAAATTTGAAGAAGAGCTTTGCTGGATAAAGAATTCTTGGTTGGCAAATTTTCTCTTTCAGAATTTTAAATCAAACCACAGCCTTCTTGCCTTCATGGAGGACACTGAGTAGTCACTACTTAGTCTTATGTTGTTCCCTTTGTATGTGGTGAATTGCTTCTCTCTTGCTGCTTTCAGAACTTGCTCCTTCTCTTCAACATTTGACAATCTGATCAGAATATGACTCAGAGTGGGTTTATTTGGATTTATTCTGTTTGGAGTTCACTGGGCATCTATGATTTGCATATTTATGTCATTTAGAAGGGCTGAGAAGTTTTTCCCCAACAATTTCTTTGATTAGTCTTCCTAGACCTTTACTCTTTTCTTCCCCTTCTGGAATACCAATGATTCTTTTATTTGTGTTCTTCATGTTGTCCATCATATCCCTGAGATCCATGTCAAATTTTCTGATTTTTTTTGTCCATTTGTTCTTTTGTACTTTTACTCTCCAGAATGGTTTCTTCAAGTTCATCTACTCATTCTTTGAGTTCATCTAATCTGCTGCTATGTGTTTCCAAGATCTTTTTAATTTGATCAACAATTTCTTTTTTTCCATAAATTCATCTATTTTTTTTAATCTTGCAAGTTCTTCTTTATGCTCTTCTGGGGTCTTCTTCATGTCCTTTACATCCTGAGCCATGGTCTTGTTGTTTGTGGTTACTTCTTTGATTAATTGCTCCAAGTACTGTGTCTCCTCTGGTTTTTTGGTTTGGGTATTTGGGTTATCCATATCTTCTGGTTTCTTCATATGCTTTAAAATTTCCTGTTGTTTTTGGCCTCTTGGCATTTGTTTATCTTGATAGGGTTCTTTCAGGATAGGCAGGCTTATTTGAAAAATTATCTATAATTTGTCAGAGCTACAGCTTGGTAGAGTACACTTTCCCTGATTTACCAGCAGATGGCGCTCCTGAGCCACATCTTAACCTCAAGCTAGTTTTCCCCAACTTTGTCTATGTGGCAAGTGGGGATACAAAACTTTTGGAGGTCCAGTCAGTTCACCAAATTTCTGTGTGCAATAGGGACCACCAGCCCTGAGGGTGGGGGAGGGGTATGCCCCTGAGCAGTTAGGCAGGGAAGCCAGCTTTAAGACCCCAAACTCCCAACCTTTCCCAGAGTCTTAAAGCTGTTGCACAAGTCCAACCCTTCAGTTCAGACTCCCCACAGTCTCTGTCTGCCATGGGCCCTCAAGTCCCTGGGATTGATATAGGGTGCTTGGGACCTCCATGCAGGACCCCACCTCCAAGCTATGCACTCCATGAGCTTCCGCAGAGGAAGACTGCACAATGTCACAGGCAAGCAGAATCCCCAAGGGAAGCTCTCAGCCGTGGCACTGCAAAGAGGCATCTCCTGGCCCACTGAAAAGATGGATATACAGGACATGGTAACTTCCCACTTCTGTGGACCTCTGCCTGCTGCAGTGGGCTGTTCCTAGCTCCAGGAAAATTAGCTATGGGTATGAGAAAGGCTATCATCCATGCCAGATACTGAGGCGGGGACCTGGGGCATGGAAAGCACTCCCGACCATGCTCAACTGCGTGGCTCTCACTGCTGGATCTGTAGCCGCTTGTGGGGTTTTTAAACTAACCCACCTCCAAACACTGACCCCAGGTTTCTCCCCACTGTGAAACATCTGCCATTTCCCCAGCAGCCTCACTCATTCAATTGCAAACACAGACTCTTGGTTTCACCAAGTGCACAGTCACTGTGGATGCTGTGAATCTTGTCTAACCAGTACAACCCTGGAACTGGTAGTCCAGAGTACTTTCTGTCTTTTATCTAGTGTTTTTCATGGAGAAGTATTTTGCTCTGCCTCTCCTAATCTGACATCTTGGATCCTTCTCCTATATTCATTCTTAACATCATCCAGAAGTCTACATCAAAACAGGTCTATTTATGAAGACAGTGACTAGAAATGTTCAGAATGCAATAGCATTATAGTTATAAATAGCAGTATTTCATTTTCCAATCCTAAATGTATGATTTAATTAAAAAACTGTGCTTTTACAAATTCAAGTCAATAGACACAAAAATTTATTGTGAACGACACAGTAAACAGGGCAAGGGGACCAATTAGCTAAATTCAGTATTGCAAGGGAGGAATTATGACAGCTTGATTAAGGATAGTGGAGAAGAGGATGCCGTTTTATGACAACAATGAAAACCATCATTTTAGGGGACTCCCAGGGAAGATGGCAGAGTAGTGAACTTGGGATGCAGTCCTTCCACCAAAATGGCTGTTGAACAGGCAGGAACTGAGACAACCGTTGTGAGGTTCAGGAGGCCAGAACACTGTACAGAATCCAGGGAAGAGTGTGACGAAAGGCTGATAAACTATGGTTGGGAACAGCGATTTCCTGTCTTCACACAGCAGTTGTGGGTGCCCACCCCCCACTCTTGCAGCAGGCCACTATGGGATCCAGTTCCTGGCTGCTCACTGGAGACAGAAAGGGATCTAAAAATCCTCTTCCCCAAGAACAGGGGTGGGCATGGCCGATCACCGATCATGTCTTTTGACTATCAAAGTCAGATCACTGGGTCTCTGCCATGAGCTACTGTTTCAACCCACCCTGAACAAAGGCAGCAGTACCAGTGGTGCCATTTCAACCCTTCACTGGTTAGAGGCTAAGGCAGGGAAGATTTAAAGATGCAATATTTCCTTCAGAGCTATGCTTTGGGAAGCTATCAAAAAGTCTTTTGGCATCCTTCCTGATCTGCTCCCAGGGCACTTTGGAGCCAGTCTGCACCCCCTTCATGGGACCCTGGCCCTATTTTGGCTGGGAAATACTGACTTGGGAAAGTCCTCTCCAGAGTGACCCTCCTTCCAGAATTTTCCCACCAGGCAAAAGCACTAGTGACAATGAAAAGAGTGTTTAAAAAACTATAGAGGCAAAACAAAAACAAACAGAACAGAGTAAGATTCGTAGAGAAGGAAGAAAGGAAAGGAAGCTTTCTTCTGGAGGTGAAACAATTGCACAGAAATTACAATTTTAAAATTTGTACCACATATCAAGGGAAAGAAGCAGATGAAGAAGAGCTGAAACAACCTGGTCAGCTAAACTGGGCTAGTCTACAGGTCTAGAAGAAATTGAAACAAGCATTAAAGAAGAGCCTTAACAAAGACAGTCAGCAATAAAATTCTAGACAAGAAAGAGAAACTGACCTTCAGAGTAAACTCATCAAGACAGTCAGATGCCTAGATAGCAGCAAAAAATTACAAGCCCATACTAAGAAACAGGAAGATATGGTCCAGTCAAGAGAAAAATTAAAATTCAGAGAAGACAAAGAATTTGGAACAATTAATCAAAGATGTTCAAAAAACCCTTCTCAATCAATTCAAAGAGATGAAGGAAATTATGACTAAAGAGATAAAAGATATTAAGAAGACAATCTGTGAAAATACAGAAGAATTTGAAAGTATAAAAAGAAACATAATTCTCATCACTAGACAGAATACCTAGACAAAGGATCAATAAGGAAACAAGAGAACTTGACTAATGTGATAAATGAACTAGCCCTAAAAGACATTACAGAACACTGTACCACCAAACAGCAGAGTATTCAGTCTTCTCAAGTGTGCATGGATCATTCTCAAGGATAGACCACATACTGGGTCACAAAACAGGACACAATAAATTAAAAAAGATTGAAATTATACAAAGCACTTTCTTTGATCATAATGGAATTAAGGTGGAAATCAAGAATAGGCAGAGAATTGGAAAATTCACCAATACAGGGAAGTTAACACATTTGTAAACAACCAGTGGGTCAAAGTAGAAATTGCAAGGGAAATCAGCAAATATTTCAAGAAGAATGAAATGAGAACACAACATGTCAAAACGAATGGGATGCAGTAAAGCAGAGCTAAGAGGGAAATTTATAGCCCTAAATGCTTACGTTAAAAAAGAAAAGAAGAGCTAAAATCAAAGATCTAACTGCATATCTGGAGGAAATAAAAAAAGTACAGTAAAGTAATCCCAAACAAACAGAAGGAAAGAAATAAAAAAGACTAGAGCACAAATAAATGAAATTGAGAAGTAAAAAAAAAAAAAAAGAGAATTCCCAAAACCAAAAGTTGGTTCTTTGGGAAGATCAATGTTCTAGTTTGCTAATGTTGCCGGAATGCAAAACACCAGAAATGGATTGGCTTTTATATAATGGGGTTTATTTGGTTACACAGCTACAGTCTTAAGGCCATAAAGTGTCCATCAATAAATGGTACCTTCACTGGAGAAAGGCCATTGGCATCTGGAAAACCTGTGTTAGCTGGGAAGGCACATGGCTGGCGTCTGCTTGCTCCTAGGTTGCATTTCAAAATGGCATTCTCCAAAATGTCTGCATCAGCTTCCAACAGCCATCTTCAAAATGTCTGTCTCAGCTCCAGGTCACTATGAGCTCCTTCTGTCTGAGCTTGTGTAGAGCTCCAGTAAACTAAACAAGGCCCATGCTGAATGGATGGGGCCAGGCCTCCTTGGAAATTATCCAGTCAGAGTTATCACCTACAGTTGGGTTGGTCACATCTCCACAGACACTGAACCAATAGGTTTTAATTCAATCCACATAATATGTCTGCCCCCTCAAGAATGCATTAAAGAATATGGCTTTTTCTGGGGGATATAAATATACAAACCAGCACATTCCACCCCCTGGACACCAGAAAAACATATTCTTTCCAAATAAAAAATACATTCATGCCATCACAATATCCCAAAAACTTAAATCATTTTAGTAGCAATAAGTAAGTATAAGATCCCATCAAAATCAGTTACAAGCATGGTCTGTCCAAAAGCAAAATTACCGTCTGGCTCTGTACCTGTGAAACTTAGAAAAGTTATCTGCTTCCAATAGACAAAGGAGGGACAGTCATAGGGTAAACATTCCCATTGCCATAAGGACAAACTGAAAGGAAAACAGGGTTTAAGGGACCAAAACAGTTCCTAAAACCTGCAAGCAAACTCCATTAGATTTCAAAGTCTGAGAGTCATTAACAGAACAATGTTGTATCCATGGGGCTTGAGAGTGTGGGAGTCCAACCCTTTCCAAAGGCTTTCATGGCAGCCCTTTTCTCTCCAAACGCTGGGGTGAGTACTCCAACATATCCACATATTGGGGAGACCACCTTCTCAGACGCACCCTCCTAAAGCATCAGGGTGCCACCTGGACTCTGCCTTTCCAGGGCAAAGGCTCTACCTTCTCTGAATGGTGGGGTGGTGGCCAGGCTCTCCCCAATTCCCTGGGAATATGCTCCACCCTCTTTGGGGCCTGGGAAGGCAAAACTCTTCCAGAGCATTGAGGCGGAAGGCCCACCCTCGACCTCTGGGACAAACTCACCCTTTCCATGCATGTGGGCAACTCCACTCTCCCAGCCCAAGACCTCTTGACTCCAGACCACAACCTCCATGGCTCTGTCTTTGAAGAAATTTTTCCTTCAGTTTGTTCCTTGTCTGTCCCCTCCAGTCCAGACTGGCAGCATCTCTGTCTATAAAGATCTTGCAAAAATTCGGGTGGCTTTGCATGAAGCACACAGGAGTCAAAGCCATCAGACAATAGAACTTTCCACAAATCCTTTCTGGATAATTCCATCTCCAATCTTGGCTTGTACTGAGATGGTGCTGGGTTCCATGTTTGGTTAAATCCTCATGTTGGGCTGTAGCTTCTGGGGTCACTTTTTGGAAGCCCAGAATTCTCCAAATTATCAATTTCTGGTTTCTTTGTACCCAAGAGTTCAGTTCTAAGTTCATCTCTGTCCCATTGCATTTTACTATAAGCTGCAAGTAGAAGCCAGGCTACTACTTCTATACTTTGCTTGGAGCTCTTATCAGCTAAATATTCCAGGTTGTTGCTTTTAAATTCTGCCTTCCACCCAACACCAGGACTCAATTTTTTCAAATTCTCTGTCACTTTAAAACAAGGATTGCCTTTCTTCCAGTTCCCAACAACACATTCATCATTTCTGCTCAAGTCCTCATCAGAAGTATCCTTAGAGTCCATATTTCTACAAACAGTCTCTTCAAAGCAGTTTAGGCCTTTTATATCAAGCTCCTCACCATTCTTCTAGAATCTTCCCCTTATCCATTTAAAAAGCTGTTCCACCATATTTGGTGTTGCAAACACAGTAGCACCAGCACCCCACTTCTCTGGTACCAAAATCTGTTCTAGTTTGCTAATGCTGCCAGAATGCAAAACACCAGAAATGAATTGGCTTTTATAAAATGGGGTTTATTTGGTTACACAGTTACAGTCTTAAGGCCATAAAGTATCCATCAACAAATGGTACCTTCACTGGAGAAAGGCCATTGGCATCTGGAAAACCTGTGTTAGCTGGGAAGGCATGTGGCTGGCGTCTGCTTGCTCCTAGGTTGCATTTCAAAATGGCATTCTCCAAAATGTCTGCATCAGCTTCCAACGGCCATCTTCAAAATGTCTGTCTCAGCTTCAGGTCACTATGAGCTCCTTCTGTCTGAGCTTGTGTAGAGCTCCAGTAAACTAAACAAGGCCCATGCTGAATGGATGGAGCCATGCCTCCATGGAAATTATCCAATCAGAATTATCACCTACAGTTGGGTTGGTCACATCTCCACAGACAATGAACCAATAGATTCCAACCCAATCCACATTAATACGTCTGCCCCCTCAAGAATGCATTAAAGAATATGGCTTTTTCTGGGGGACATAAATGTACAAACCAGCACAATCTATAAATTGACAAACCCTTAGCTAGAATGACAAAGAAAGAAAGAGAAGATGCAAATAAAATCAGAAATGAGAGGTGGGACATTACCACTGACCCCAGAGAAATTAAAAGGATCATAAGAGGATACTATGAACAACTGTATGCCAACAAATTAGACAACTTAGATGAAATGGACAAATTCCTAGAAACACATGAACAACATACATTGACTCTAGAACAAATAGAAGACATCAACACACCAATCACAAGTAAAGAGATTGACTCAGTCATCAAAAATCTCCCAACAGGGAGGATCTAAGGTGGCAGCATAGAGAGGAGTGGAAGCTGGTTAGTCCCCCTGGAAGAACTAATGAACAACCAGGAACAACTAGTAAATAATCCAGAATAACTGCAGGGCGACAAATGTGACTGTTCACTATTCATACACTAGCCTGAACTGGGAGGAATGCCCAAGATTGCAGCATAAAATCTGTAAGCAAAAACTGCACATCCAAGCTGGGAGCCCTCTCCTCCCCATAGCCCAAGCTGCAAAGCCTTGTAGTGCTAGAGAGCAGAACTCTCCAAGCAAAGGAATACAGCTCAGCTGAGCTCTAACTGGGGTTTTAATTAACAAGCATGGACTGCTTGCTACAAGCTATGAATCCCCAACAAGCAGACAGAGGCTCTGGGTGATGACTGACCTTGTAGAACTGGAGAGTGGCCACAGATTGGCCCTGAAGGTGGCTTTCTGTCCCTATTTCAGTTGAGTGGAGAAAGCCTCAGCCATTTTCATTTCCCAGTGCTCTGACCCAGACAAGGGTAGAGATAGCACAGGCAGAGCCTATTCAAATGCAAATGACATATCCTTAGTATGTTTATCTTCCCTAAGAGGAAAGAGGTGGGGCCCAGCTCTACTACCTGCCTTCCATTCAGAAACAGACCCCAGAGCCTGGGGGAAAACAGCCATGGTTCACACCTCCCTCACATCAGTCTGGAGTTACAGGCTGACAGGCACCACCTACCGGGCAGAAAATCACAGTGACCTGAGGCCTCACAGGGTGTACTAATCTTCTAAGACACACTCTCAGGAAAACTGGATACTGAATATTTCTTCCTTCTAGGACTGGAGTCCGTTTCGGTCTGGGAAAACCTGATTGAGGTAACCAAGGAAACTATACCTAGACAACAGAAAACTATAACCTACACTAAGAAAAACAAAGTTATAGCCCAGTCAAAGGAACAAACTTACACTTCAACTGAGAGACAGGAACTTAAACAACTAATAATAAGTCAATTCAAAAAGTTTAGGGAAGATACAGCAAAAGAGATGAACTGTATAATGAAAACACTGGGCATACATAGGTAGAAATCAAAAGTTTGAAAAACCAACTGGCAGAATCTATGGAAATGAAAGGCACAATACAAGAGATGAAAGACACAATGGAAACATCCAACAGATCTCAAGAGGCAGAAGAAAACACTCAGGAACTGGAGAACAACGCATCTGAAAGCCTACACACAAAAGAACAGATAGAAAAAAGAATGGAAAATATGAGCAACATCTCTGGGAACTTAAGGACAAAATGAAAAGCAAGAATGTACGTGTCATGGGTGTCCCAGAAGGAGAAGAGAAGGGAAAAGGGGCAAAGCAATAATAGAGGAAATAATCAAAGAAAATTTCCCATCTTTTATGAAAGATGTAAAATTACAGATCCAAGAAGTACAGCATACCCCAAACAGAACAGATCTGAATAGGCCTATGCCAAGACACTTAAAAATCAGATTTTCAAATGTCAAAGATAAAGAGAATTCTGAAAGCAGCAAGAGAAAAGTGATCCATCACATACAAAGGAAGCTTGGTAAGACCATGTGTGGATTTCTCAGTAGAAATCATGGAGACAAGAAGGAAGTGGGGTGATATATTTAAGATACTGAAAGAGAAGAACCACCAACCAAGAATCCTATATCCAGCAAAACTATCCTTCAAATATGAGGGAGAGCTTAAAATATTCTCTGACAAACACACAATGACAGAGTTTGTGAACAAGATACATGCTCTACAGGAAACACTAAAGGAAGCACTGCAGACAGAAAGGAAGACAGGAGTGAGATGTTTCAATTTTGGGAGATAGTAGCACAGCAATGTAAGTGCACTGAACAAAGATGACTGTGAATATGGTTGAAAGAGGAAGGTTGGGACCATGTGGGAAACCAGAACAAAAGATGAAGGATAAAGACAGGGACTGTGTAACTCAGGGAAACCTAGGGTGCTCAACAATTGTAATAAAAGGTACAAATATGTTCTTAAATGAGGTAGAACAAATGAATGCCAACATTGCAGGGTGTTAAAAATGGGGTGGGATTGGGGGGAAAATACAATCAATGCAAACTAGAGACTATCATTTACGGAAACATTGTATTATGCTTCCTTTAATATAACAAAGGCAATATACCAAAGCTAAATGCATATGGGGGTGGGGATGGGGGTTAGGGGAAGGGTATGGGACTCCTGGCATTGGTGATGTTGTCTGACTATTCTACTTTAGGTTAATGCTGTCTTTCCTTTTGTTGCTTTCTATCTGTCATGTTTGTTTGTTTTTTCTCTTTCTCTTTCTCTCTTTTTCTTTTGTCTCTCTGCCTTCTTTGACTCTTCTTCCTTCTTTGTGGAAGAAATGGAGATGTCCTTATATAGATAGTGGTAATGGTGCTGAATACATAAATATGTGACTATACAGGGAACCAACGATTGTTTACTTAGGATGGAATGTATGGTGTGTGAACAAAACCATCCTAAAAGAAATGGCTTGATGAAGAAATCTTGAGGGCACTATATTGAGTTAAATAAGACAGATACATAAAGACAAATATTGCAGGGTCTCACTGATAGGAACTAATTATAATATGTAAACTCATAGACATGAAATATAAGTTACCAGGATATAGAATGAGGCTAAAGAATTGGGAGCAGTTGCTTATTATGAGCAGAATGTTCAACTAGGGTGAACTTAAATGTTTGGAAATGGACAGGGGTGATGGTAGCATGTTGTGAGAATAACTAACAGTGCTAAAAGGTGTGTGAAGGTGGTAGAAAGGGTAAGTTCAGTGTCACATATGTCACCAGAAGGAAAGTCTGAGGTTAAAAGATGGGAATGTATAAAACAGTGAATCTTGTGGTGGACAATGTCCATGATTAACTATACAAATATTAGAAATCTCTCTCACGAACTAGAACAAATGTATGACACTATAACTAGAAGTTAATAATAGAGAGGCATATAGGAAAAATACATATACCTATTGCAAACTATGTACTACAGTTAGTAGTATTTTAACATTCTTTCATCAACAGTAACAAATGTACTATACCAAAACTGTGAATCAATAATGGAAGGGGGGTGGTGGTTAGGGTTATGGGAGGATTTGAGTTTCCTTTTTTCATCTTTATTTCTTTTCTGGAGTAACAAAAGTGTTCTAAAAGTTGAAAAAAAATTAATTGCAGTGATGGATCCACAGCTGTACGATGGTACCATGGGCAATTGATTGTACACTTTGGATCTTTAGATAGTTGTATGGTATATGAACAATCTCAATAAAATATATATATATCCCCCAATAAAGAAAAGCCCAGGACCAGACGGCTTCACAGGTGTATTCTACCAGTCATTCCAAGAAGAATTAATACCAATCCTGCTCAAATTCTTCCAAAATATTGAAGAGGAAGGCATACTACCTAACTCATTCTATAAAGTCAACATCAACCTAATAGCAAAGCCTGATAAAGATACTACAAGAAAAGACAATTATAGACCAGTTCCTCTTATGAATGTACACGCAAAAACCATCAACAAAATATTTGCAAATCGAAGCCAACAGCACATTAAAATAATTACACATCATGATCAAGTGGATTTTATCCCAGGTATGCAATGGCAGTTCAACACAAGAAAATCAGTTAATGGAATATACCACATTAACCAAAAGGGAAAAACACATGATCATCTTTATTGATGCATGAAAGGCATTTGAAAAAAATCCAGCTCCGTTTTTTGATAAAAACAATTTGAAAAATAGGAGTAGAAGGAAATTTCCTCAACATGATTAAGGACATATGTGAAAAACTCACAACTAACATAGTACTCAGTGGTGAAAGACGGCAAGCTTTCCCTTGAGGTCTGGAACAAGACAACGATGCCCACTGTCACCATTGTTATTTAACGTTGTAGCAGAAGTTCTAGCTTGAGCAGTTAGGCAAGAAAAAGAAATAAAAGGCATCCAAATTGGAAAGGAAGAAACAAAAATTTCACATTTGCAGATGATATGATCCTATATATAGAAAGTCCTGAAAAATCTACCACAAAGCTACTAGAGCTAACAAACAAGTTCAGCAAAGTGGTGGGAAACAAGATCAACATGCAAACATCAGTAGGGTTTCTATATACTAATAACACACAATCAGTGGGAGAAATAAAGAAAAAATATCCATTTATAATATCAAAGAATCAAATATCCTGGGATAAATTTAGCCAAAGGTGTAAAGGATATGTACACAGAAAACTACAAAACATTGCCAAAGGTGTAAAGCATATGTACACAGAAAACTACAAAACATTGCTAAAAGAAATCAAAGAAGACATAAATAAACAGAAGAACATCCCATGTTCATAGATTGGAAGACTAAATATCACTAAGATGTCAGTTCTACCCAAATTGATTTACTGATTCAATGCAATCCCCATCAAATTCTAACAGCCTACTTTGTAGAAATGGAAAAACCAATTATCATTGGTTAAGTTTATTCCTAGGTACTTGATTTTTTTAGTTGCTATTGAAAATGGTATCTTTTTCTTGAGTGTCTCTTCAGTTTGTTCATTTCTAGCATATAGAAACATTACTGACTTATGTGCATTAATCTTGTATCCCGCTACTTTGCTAAATTTGTTTATTAGCTCTAGTAGGTGTATCGTTGATTTCTCAGGGTTTTCTAGATATAAGATCATATCATCTGCAAACAATGACAGTTTTACTTCTTCTTTTCCAATTTGGATGCCTTTTATTTCTTTGTCTTGCCGGATTGCCCTGGCTAGCACTTCCAGCACAATGTTGAATAACAGTGGTGACAGCGGGCATCCTTGTCTTGTTCCTGATCTTAGAGGGAAGGCTTTCAGTCTCTCACCATTGAGTACTATGCTGGCTGTGGGTTTTTCATATATGCTCTTTATCATGTTGAGGAAGTTTCCTTCAATTCCTACCTTTTGAAGTGTTTTTATCAAAAAGGGATGTTGGATTTTGTCAAATGCTTTTTCAGCATCTATTGAGATGATCAATTGATTTTTCCCTTTCGAGTTTTTAATGTGTTGTAATACATTGATTGTTTTTCTTATGTTGAACCATCCTTGCATGCCTGGAATGAACCCCACTTGGTCATGGTGTATGATTTTTTTAATGTGTCTTTGGATTCGATTTGCAAGTATTTTGTTGAGGATTTTTGCATCTATATTCATTAGGGAGATTGGCCGGTAGTTTTCCTTTTTTGTAGCATCTTTGCCTGGTTTTGGTATTAGATTGATGTTAGCTTCATAAAATGAATTAGGTAGTGTTCCATTTTTTTCAATGTTTTGAAAGAGTTTGAGTAAGATTGGTGTCAGTTCTTTCTGGAAAGTTTGGTAGAATTCCCCTGTGAAGCCATCTGGCCCTGGGCATTTATTTGTGGGAAGATTTTTGATGACTGATTGGATCTCTTTGCTTGTGATGGGTTGGTTGAGGTCTTCTATTTCTTCTCTGGTCAGTCTAGGTTGTTCATATGTTTCCAGGAAATTGTCCATTTCTTCTACATTATCCAGTTTGTTGCCATACAGTTGTTCATAATATCCTCTTATAATTTTTTTAATTTCTTCAGGATCTGCAGTTATGTCACCTTTTTCATTCATTATTTTGTTTATATGGGTCTTCTCTCTTTTTGATTTTGTCAGTCTAGCTAGGGGCTTGTCAATCTTGTTGATCTTCTCAAAGAACCAACTTTTGGTGATATTTATCCTTTCTATTGTTTTTTTGTTCTCTATGTCATTTATTTCTGCTTTAATCCTTGTTATTTCTTTTCTTGTACTTGGTTTAGGATTGGTTTGCTGTTCATTTTCTAGCTTCTTCAGTTGATCCATTAGTTCTTTGATTTTGGCTCTTTCTTCCTTTTTAATATATGCGTTTAGTGCTATAAATTTCCCCCTTAGCACTGCTTTTGCTGCATCCCATAGGTTTTGGTATGTTGTGTTCTCATTTTCATTCGTCTCTATATATTTAGCAATTTCTCTTGCTATTTCTTCTTTAACCCACTGATTGTTTAGGAGTGTGTTGTTTAACCTCCAGGTATTTGTGAATTTTCTAAGTCTCTGATGGTTATTGACTTCTAATTGTATTCCATTGTGGTCAGAGAATGTGCTTTGAATAATTTCAATCTTTTTAAATTTATTGAGGCTTGTTTTATGTCCCAGCATATGATCTATTCTGGAGAAAGTTCCGTGAGCACTAGAAAAGTATGTGTATCCTGTTGATTTGGGATGTAATGTCCTGTAGATGTCTGTTAAATCTAATTCATTTATCAGATTGTTTAGGTTTTCAATTTCCTTATTGGTCTTCTGTCTGGTTGATCTATCTATAGGAGAGAGTGATGTGTTGAAGTCTCCCACAATTATTGTGGAAATATCAATTGCTTCCTTTAGTTTTGCCAAAGTTTCTCTCATGTATTTTGTGGCACCTTGATTGGGTGCATAGACATTTACGATTGTTATTTCTTCTTGCTGAATTGCCCCTTTTATTAGTATGTAAAAGACCTATACAAAGAAAACTACATAACTCTACTAAAAGAAATAGAAGGGGACCTTAAAAGATGGAAAAATATTCCATGTTCATGGATAGGAAGGCTAAATGTCATTAAGATGTCAATTCTACCCAAACTCATCTACAGATTCAATGCAATCCCAATCAAAATTCCAACAACCTACTTTGCAGACTTGGAAAAGCTAGTTATCAAATTTATTTGGAAAGGGAAGATGCCTCGAATTGCTAAAGACACTTTAAAAAAGAAAAACGAAGTGGGAGGACTTACACTCCCTGACTTTGAAGCTTATTATAAAGCCACAGTTGCCAAAACAGCATGGTACTGGCACAAAGATAGACATATAGATCAATGGAATCGAATTGAGAATTCAGAGATAGACCCTCAGATCTATGGCCGACTGATCTTTGATAAGGCCCCCAAAGTCACCGAACTGAGCCATAATGGTCTTTTCAACAAATGGGGCTGGGAGAGTTGGATATCCATATCCAAAAGAATGAAAGAGGACCCCTACCTCACCCCCTACACAAAAATTAACTCAAAATGGACCAAAGATCTCAATATAAAAGAAAGTACCATTAAACTCCTAGAAGATAATGTAGGAAAACATCTTCAAGACCTTGTATTAGGAGGCCACTTCCTAGACTTTACACCCAAAGCACAAGCAACAAAAGAGAAAATAGATAAATGGGAACTCCTCAAGCTTAGAAGTTTCTGCACCTCAAAGGAATTTCTCAAAAAGGTAAAGAGGCAGCCAACTCAATGGGAAAAAATTTTTGGAAACCATGTATCTGACAAAAGACTGATATCTTGCATATACAAAGAAATCCTACAACTCAATGACAATAGTACAGACAGCCCAATTATAAAATGGGCAAAAGATATGAAAAGACAGTTCTCTGAAGAGGAAATACAAATGGCCAAGAAACACATGAAAAAATGTTCAGCTTCACTAGCTATTAGAGAGATGCAAATTAAGACCACAATGAGATACCATCTAACACCGGTTAGAATCGCTGCCATTAAACAAACAGGAAACTACAAATGCTGGAGGGGATGTGGAGAAATTGGAACTCTTATTCATTGTTGGTGGGACTGTATAATGGTTCAGCCACTCTGGAAGTCAGTCTGGCAGTTCCTTAGAAAACTAGAGATAGAGCTACCATTCGATCCAGCGATTGCACTTCTCGGGATATACCCGGAAGATCGGAAAGCAGTGACACGAACAGATATCTGCACGCCAATGTTCATAGCAGCATTATTCACAATTGCCAAGAGATGGAAACAACCCAAATGTCCATCAACAGATGAGTGGATAAATAAAATGTGGTATATACACACGATGGAATACTACGCGGCAGTAAGAAGGAACGATCTGGTGAAACATATGACAACATGGATGAACCTTGAAGACATAATGCTGAGCGAAATAAGCCAGGCACAAAAAGAGAAATATTATATGCTACCACTAATGTGAACTTTGAAAAATGTAAAACAAATGGTTTATAATGTAGAATGTAGGGGATCTAGCAGTAGAGAGCAATTAAGGAAGGGGGAACAATAATCCAAGAAGAACAGATAAGCTATTTAACGTTCTGGGGATGCCCAGAAATGACTATGGTCTGTTAATTTCTGATGGATGTAGTAGGAACAAGTTCACTGAAATGTTGCTATAGTATGTAACTTTCTTGGGGTAAAGTAGGAACATGTTGGAAGTTAAGCAGTTATCTTAGGTTAGTTGTCTTTTTCTTACTCCCTTGCTATGGTCTCTCTGAAATGTTCTTTTATTGTATGTTTGTTTTCTTTTTAACTTTTTTTTTCATACAGTTGATTTGAAAAAAGAAGGGAAAGTTAAAAAAAAAAAAAAAGAAAAAAGACAAACAAGGAAAAAAAAAAAAAAAAAAAAAAGATGTAGTGCCCCCTTGGGGAGCCTGTGGAGAATGCAGGGGTATTCGCCTACCCCACCTCCATGGTTGCTAACATGACCACAGACGTAGGGGACTGGTGGTTTGATGGGTTGAGCCCTCTACCATAAGTTTCACCCTTGGGAGGACGGTTGCTGCAAAGGGGAGGCTAGGCCTCCCTGTATTTGTGCCTGGGAGTCTCCTCCTGAGTGCCTCTTTGTTGCTCAGATGTGGCCCTCTCTCTCTGGCTAAGCCAACTTGAAAGGTGGGGTCACTGCCCTCCCCCCTACGTGGGATCAGACACCCAGGGAAGTGAATCTCCCTGGCAACGTGGAGTGTGACTCCCGGGGAGGAATGTAGACCCGGCGTCGTGGGATGGAGAGCATCTTCTTGACCAAGGGGGGGATGTGAAAGGAGATGAAATAAGCTTCGGTGGCAGAGAGATTCCAAAACGAGCCGAGAGATCACTCTGGTGGGCACTCTTACACACACTTTAGACAACCTTTTTTAGGTTCTAAAGAATTGGGGTAGCTGGTGGTGGATACCTGAAACTATTAAACTGCAACCCAGAACCCATGAATCTCGAAGACAGTTGTATAGAAATGTAGCTTATGAGGGGTGACAGTGGGATTGGGAATGCCATAAGGACCAAACTCCACTTTGTCTAGTTTATGGATCGATGTGTAGAAAAGCAGGGGAAGCAAACAAACAGACAAAGGTACCTAGTGTTCTTTTTTACTTCAATTGCTCTTTTTCACTCTAATTATTATTCTTGTTATTTTTGTGTGTGTGCTAATGAAGGTGTCAGGGATTGATTTAGGTGATGAATGTACAACTATGTAATGGTACTGTAAACAATCGAAAGTACAATTTGTTTTGTATGACTGCGTGGTATGTGAATATATCTCAATAAAATGATGATTAAAAAAAAAAAAAAAAAAAAAAAAAAAAAAAAAAAACCAATTATCAGATTAATTTGAAAGGGAAAGGGGCCCTGAACAGCCAAAACATCTTGAAAGATAAAAATGAAGTTGGAGGACTCACTTCCTAACTTTAAAGCATATTACAAAGTTACAGTGGTCAAAAAAGGATAGATAGTACTGGCACAAGGATAGATAAAGTGATAAATGGAATCAAATTGAGAGTTCAGAAATAGACCCCCAAATCTATGGTCAATTGATTTTTGACAAGGCTGCCAAGACCACTCAACCGGGAAAGAATAGTCTTTTCAACAAATGGTGCTGGGAGAACTGGATAGCCATATCCAAAATAATGAAACAGGACCCCTATCTCACACCCTATACAAAAATTAACTCAAAATGAATCAAAGACCTAATTATAAGAACCAGGACTATAAAGCTCAGAAGAAAATTTAGGGATGTATCTTCAGGATCTTGTGATAGACAATGGTTTCTTAGACTTTATACCCAAAGCACAAGTGTTCCGGTTTGCTAATGATGCCATTATACAAAATAGCAGAAATGGATTGGCTTTTATAAGGGAGGTTTATTTGGCTACAAAGCTGCAGTCTGAAGGCCATGAAAATGTCCAAATTAAGGCATCAACACAAGTAAACCTTCACTGAAGGAAGGCCAATGGGGTCTGGAAAACCTCTGTTAGCTGGGAAGGCACATGGCTGGTGTCTGCTGATCCTGGGTTGTGTTCCAGCTCCTCTCTCAGCTCCTGGGTGTTCTTCAAAATGTTGCTCTTGGGGCATTTTGTCCTCTCTTAGCCTATCCAGAGCAAACTCTGGGCTAGCATAAGTCTGCTTTCAATGGCCGTCTCCAAAATGTCTCAGTTGCTCTTCAAAATGTCACTCACAGGTGCACTGAGGTCCTTCAGTTTGTGAGTTCTTTTATCGGACTCCAGTGATTAAATCAAGATCCACCTTGAATGGGCAGGTCCATATCTCCAAAGAAATATTTAATCAAACATTTCACCCACAGTTGATTGAGACACACCTCCATGGAAACACTTAATTCAAAGATTCCAACCTAAGCAATACTAACCTGTCTGCCCCTACAGGAATGCATTAAAGAACATGGCATTTTGAGGGACATAATACACCCAAACCAGCACAGCAAGCAATGAAATAAGTAATAAATGTGACCTCCTCCAAATTAAAAACTTTTGTGCATCAAAGGTTTTGTCATGAAAGTGAAAAGACAACCTACACAATGGGAGAAAATACTTGGAAACCACATATCCAATAAGGGTTTAATATCCAGGATATGTAAAGAAATCCTTCAATTCAAAAATAAAATGACAAACAATCCAATTTAAAAATGGGCAAAAGACTTGAATAGATATTTCTCTAAAGAGGAAATACAAATGACCGAAAAGCACATGGAAAGATGCTTAACATCACTAGTTATTAGGGAAATGCAAGTCAAAACCACAATGAGATATCATTTCACTCCTACTAGAATGATCACTATTAAAGAAACAGAAAACTGCAAGTGTTGAAGAGGATGTGGAGAAAGAGGAACACTCATTTATTGTTGGTCGGAATGTAAAATGGTGCAACCATTGTGGAAGAGTTTGGTGGTTCCTCAGGAAGCTAAGTATAGAATTACCATATGATCCAATAATCCCACTACTAGTTATATATCCAGAAGAAATGAAAGCAGTGACTCAAGCAGGTATTTGCACACTGATGCTCGTAGTGGCATTATTCACAATTGTCAGAAGATGGAAGTAACACAAGTGTCAATCAGCAGATGGATGGATAAACAAAATGTGGTATATTCATACAGTGTAATATTATGCAGCTGTTAAAAGGAATGAAGTCCTGATGTATGCAACAACATGGATGAACCATGAGGACATTATGTGGAGTGAAATAAGCCAGGCACAAAAGGACAAATATTGCATGACCCCACTGTTATGAACTAAATTTGATAAGCAAACTCATAGTATTAGATTCTGGAATATAAGTTAGCAGGAGATAGATTGGGTTAGAGAATGGGGAGTTGATGAGTAACTTGTACAGAATTTCTATTTAGCCTGATGGTAAAGGTTTATTGTGAGTGTAATAAACAGCACTGAAATATGTAGGTAAATGTGATTAAAAGGGAAAACTTTAGTTTGTACATATTACTAGAATAAAAATTAAGAGATAAAACATAGAACTGTACAACACAGAGAACCCAATTGTAGACAATGAACTATAGTTAATATTACAATTTAAGAAGGTTCTTTCATGAATTATAACAATTGTATGATATGGATACAAGGTGGTAATAATAAGATGGTATATGAGAAAAAGTACACCTAATGTAAATAATGGATGATAGAAGAACTATTTAATCATCTTCCATCAATTGTAACAAAGGTAACTACTGTTAAAAAAATAGTACAATTATAAAAAGTGCTATTATCAATTGTAATGTTTGGTTCCACACCAATGCAAGGTGGTGGTGGTGGGGGGCAGTGTACAGGAATTCTGTATTTTTTGCATGTTTTGTTTTGTAAATTCACAACTTCTCTAATAAAAACTAATAATGAATAAAAGATTTATTGGAAGATAGTTTTGAAAAAAAATGTATTAAATACCAAAATCTATTGATGGATGTAGTAATCTCATACCTTTGACATAGTGATGAGTGTAAACAATATTTCAACATATTGCAACAACTGTCATATGATACGAAAATATATGATTTCTGCCAATGACAAAGGAGCAGATTCTGTTAATATGTTTGTTGCCTACAACAGTTGAAGGAACTGCTATATTACAGGTACAGGTTAGTGAAAATAAAGATGTAATTTTTTTCCCATCCAAGTTCAAGGACCCCAGATCATAAGAAACACTAGTCAGAAGAAATCCATCTCTTCTCAATCCCTAGGAGCCACAGACCTTAACTGAGACTAGTAGAACAGGACCCATTATCTGCTAAAATGGGCACAGGGAGAGAGAAAGTGCATGCATACGTTAATATCTCAACAAAATTTTTCTACTCTACCTTCTTTGTGGTTTATTTACTCCAGTTTACACACAATCCTAAAAAGCCTGTGTTCCAGTTTGCTAATGCTGCCATAATGCAAAATACCAGAAATGGATTGGCTTTTATAAAGACGGTTTATTTGGTTACAAAGTTATAGTCCTAATGCCATAAAAGTGTCCAAAGGCATCAACAATAGGGTACCTTCACTGAAAACCAATGATGGTATCTGGAAAACCTCTGTTAGCTGGGAAGGCACAGGCATGTGGCTGGTGTCTGCTCTGGGATTCTGGTTTCAAAATGGCTTTCTCCCAGAACATTTCTTTCTATGCATCTGTGGGTGTTCTCTTAGTTTTTCCAGGCAAACTCCGGACTAGCAAAAGTCTACTTTCAACGGCCGTCTCCAAAATGTCTCTCTAAGCTGCAGCTGTGAGCTCCTTCTGTCTGAGCTCTTTTATAGGACTCCATTGATTAAATCACGACCCATGCTAAAGGAGTGGGGCCACACCTCCATGGAAATAATCTAATCAAAGGTATTACCCATAGTTGGGTGGGTCATATCTCCATGGAAACAACCTAATGCAAAGATTCCAACCTAATCAACACTAATACCTCTGCCCCCACAAGACTGCATTAAAGAACATTGTGTTTGGGGGGACATAATACATCCAAACAGGCACAGCCTGATGATCTTTTTCTTAGAAGCAACAGAATAAAAAAGGGTTTAGGAACTGCTAAGAGAACACATTTATAATACCTAAGGTGGCTGCACACAGCCTGAAATAGAAGAAGAAGAGTTTTTAAAAGTCAGACAAGAACTCAAATATCAGAGAAAATTGGGAAGATTTAGTTAGTGTAGGAGCAAATAACTGTATATACTTTAATTTCCCTGGTTGCTTCTCTGTGATTATAATTGATATTCATCACCATTGCCCTAGATCCTGAAAAAAAAAAAAAAATCTTAAGAATGCATGCTTACTAACATATACTTAGGGAAGAAGGGGCAGGTGCAATATATTTAGTATACTTTCCAAGCAAGATGGTTAAAATAAAGTTTTGGTGTTTACAGGCCATACATCTGCAGGTTCCGGAGAGCTGAGGTTTTGTTGTCTAGGATATCATGCCCAGGACCCCATGCTCATTAACCCTGGGCTCTTCTTGAAGGACACTTCTAAGTTTCTTATTCTCCACTGGGGGTAAAGGGCTGTGGCGATGATTCCAGGGACACTGAGGGAGGGTCCATCTCAGTTCAGAGGGCAACACCCGTAGCAGATAATAGATGATGGAGAACAGGGTCCAGGTAGTTCCCATTCATCTACTGGTAGGCAGTGGGTAACAAACCACAAAATTCTTAAATATTTTCCCGTCAAAGCCAAATGTCCTCAATTTCACCTTTGGACTGGAGCCTCCCAGAAGGAGAGCCAAAAGAGACATCAAGGACTGACACTGGAAGAGACATTGAGCTTAGCTGGTTCAACACCTTCTTTACAGATGAGGAAACTGAGGCCCAGAGAAGTTAATGTGAAGTTAGCTTTATATTTCCCTTAAGTATTTGGCAGAATTCAACAATAAAGTCATCTGGGTCTAGAGTTGCTTTTTAGGTAAGTTTTCAAGTATGGATTTAATTTCATTAACAGATAAAGAACAATTCAGATTTTCCATTTCTTCTTGATCTGTTTTGGTAAGTTTAACATTTCTTGAAATTTGCCCTTTCAAAGAAAATGTAGCAAGTAGTTTAATAAACTTTTTTGTAACATCTTTTTTTTTTTTTTTTTTAGAAAGCACTATGTTTTTATTGAGTGCTTATCCTGGAACACTCACTTGAAGAGGAGGAAGTAGAGGAGGAAAAGGAAGGGCAGGGGGAGGAGGTGGGAGAGTGAGAGGGGAGAGACGGTAGAGAGGGAAGAGGGTGAAGAGTGAGTGGTGGCTAATTGTTGAGAGCAGGCAATGTGTTCTTTCCCTTACATGAATTCATTTGATCCCCAAACCCTACTTGAAACAGGCTTCAGAGAGGTTAAGTAACTTGCCCAAAGCCACATCATTTACAACAGGCAAAGCAGGATTCAAACAGCAGTTCTTAATCCTAAATTATTGTTGAAACAAACAATGTTGGGGATTGTTTGGACAGGAGGAACAAAAGGACAGGGAAGAAAAGACAAAGATTTTAGGGTCTACGTGATAGAATTGGGGTGTTAAGAAGTAAAAAGACTAGAATGATTGTTTTGGCTTTGCAGATCTTAAAGCAATATCCATTATATTCTAAGTAAAGAACATTGAGACTTTTAGATTACACTAAATCAATTTCACATTAGAAAGGACTGAATGCTAAAAGGTCAATAACAACACTTAAAAGACTAGGTAACATTTTCGCCATTCCTTTTCCGATTTCTGGGAAAGTTAAATGAAACATGAAAGATAACGAAAACACTTTCCTATTCTTCTTTTGTTTTTCACCAAGGTAATTTTTAAGTTTGGAAACTTTAGAAAGAACCATGTTTGTCTCAATCTGGTAAAATAAAGCTTAGAAAACGGAAATGGTTTTAACCATTATTTCCTTACATTCATACACCAAAGGAAACCTTTCAGGACCCAGCAGCATGTTTTAGTCATTCCTTGTTCACTCTCGGGGAGATTCACAGTCTGGCTGGTGATATTGCCATCCCAGTGCTTTCTTGTTGTTACACACCTGATTAAAGGCTACAGGAACAAAGAGCAAACCACTTACAGCAAAGTGCTGCACACCCAAAAGCTCATTTGTGAACAGAATCACTTAAAACTATTTTAAAGGGTCATCACAAAGAGGATGCTTATTTTTAGAAATGAGTTTTCTTTTGATACAAAGAAAAATGTTGACCATTTCCCTTATGTTTATAACAACATTCCAATTTAATCTTCAGTTTAAAAATTCTTTAATTATTGCACAACATGCTTTGTTGATTGCACAACACTCACATCTCTGTTTGATACTAAAAATCTACTTTTCTGTGTGTGTGTGCGTGTGTGTGAGTGGATGTGTATGTAAGAGCACATGTTCTTTTTCTTTTTGGTAATGATATATATTAAAGCTATTTACAATTTTAATTCTGCTCTCGGGAAAACTACAAACTGAACGATAGAAACAATGTCCTTTATAAGAACATTATATTTGTCCTTTTTTATTTTAACCACATTTTTTCTGACAACAGCAATGAGCTGAAAGGATTATGTATTGCACAGGTATCATTTTGCTTCTGTTCTAAAAGTTTATTCTTGAATTCCATGTCTCTATTTTCCACCACTAAATGTCATCAACATGTGAGTAAATAAGGTCTTCAAGCAAAAGTAACCATTAAGTGTTGGAATTTTTCTTAGGGTGATGATCAGAATCTCATACAGAAAAAGGCCTTCCAATCTAAATTTCCTTTGTTGGTTTATCATGACTATCACTGAAAAATCTGGAAGAACATATGCCAAAACACACAACCACATGTTTTTTGTCCAGTCATACATAAGAACCCAGCATAATTATTCTTGAATTAAAATCAAAAGCAAGTTTATACAAAGAGATCTGTTCTTTTAAATACTGAGACTTCATCTGCTATTCAGTTGATAATAATCATTGTATTTACTTCACCTTTGTTTATAGTAAAATTAAAAGTTGAAAGACAAAACAATCCCACCAATTTAAATAAATTATATGCAAAAAAACATTGCATACCACTTTATACCTTTATATGCCTTTAGCATTTCTATTTAGAGCATATACATTGTTCTAGCATAGTGTAACTTCAAAAGTTTACCTTATCTTACATTGTTTTTAAAATTTGAGTGAATTTTTAAAACAAGCAAATAAACAAAACACAAAAGAAGTTTGTTTGCTCCTAGAAGACAAAACTAAAAAAACATTGGGTGAATTTTAAAATACACACACATTAGTTTTGCTTCTCTACAATTTAGTCATTATAGTAGAATATAAGTTTCAAGCACACAAAACCTCGAGTCTCCTGGTGCATCTTGTGTTACCATCTCTTGTTCCACTGGCATTCCTATGTTGGAGCAGAGTGTTTTTAGGATAATTTAGCTAAAAAAAAAAAAAAAAAGAATCTACAGTTCTTCCTTGTTGTCTATTCAAGTATCCAGAGATGCCAAGGGAGTTTTCACTTTTTTCCTTAAATGCTCTAAAAGGAAGCAAAACATTTCTGTTGTTTTTTTCTCTGACGAATGGTGCTTCAGTTGTTTTTTTCTCATCCTTTTATTATATCCTAATAAGAGAATTTAGTGTCTCATAAAAGAAATAATTTTGTTAGCATGGGACTATACATCATTTATAATTAACTCTTTCCCAAACTTCCGTAAGTCATTAATGGTCAGACAAAACAAAGTTGCCAAATGAATAACTGGGTAAACCTGAAGAATAATGCCCAATTTACCTTCAAGACCCATTTGAATTAACGTGCATGAAGGTGCTACAGGTGAACGTTAAATAAAAGTGAAGACAGAAAGCAAATCAGAGGCAATATTATTGAATGTCAGTGAAACCTCATTTGAGTCCTACAGTCCTCAAAGAATTAGGCCACAAATCCCAGAGCAAGGGAGTTATTGCTAGACAAATAAGGGTTGCCTAATTTTACCATCCACCAAATCATGAGGCATGCCGGTTATGGAGAGCACTAGATGATTTCTGAATCAATGAGATCATCCACGTTCCACCATTTTCTAGGACTGGTTATGTAAACTCCCCAGTAGAAATTTAACTTTTTAAGTAAAAATAAAAGTTCCTCTGCTTGTCTGTCATAGCTTAATTTTTGTCCCTATCTTAAACTGTTTACATGGACAGCAGCATGTGATACTGACCTTTGAATATAAAAAATAAAGCTAATGATCTGCCATTCGTGCTTTTTATTGTGTTTCTTTTGTTTTAACAAGTTGTGACGATTTTAAGCTGACCTATCCTGCACTCTTTTCAGGTCTCCTAAGTGGCATGAGCTGAGGAAACTGCTGGCAGAGGTTCACGGTCTATGGCCAGGATGGAGGAACACTAACTGGCTATGCAGAGATGGAGCAATGACTCTGGTCTGATGAGCCAAGTGAACAAAGACACACTGATCATGTGCTTCCTCTCTACACAGACAATTTATCTTTAAAGTGAAGTGAAAAGCTGCATACTTCCTTAGTATAGGAAACCAAGGGAAACACAGCAAAGTTATCTCTGCCAGACTGCTGCTTTAATATTTCCCAAATACCACCTGTCTACCTGAATGAGTGAATAAGTGAGTAGTGATCAAGTAAATATCTAAGTATGTACTATGATTTCTATTGTTTGAGGAGTACAAAGATGAATGAATCATGGTTACTGTGCTTAAAAGGCAATGTAGAAGGCAAGAAAAAAAATCATAAATGCAATCCAATAGTATTTTATTCCACTAGGAGAGCTGCCAGATTTCAAGTTCTGATTAAATAAGAGTGTCATTCTGTAATCCATTTTTCTCCCCCATGCCATTCTGCACATAAGCCGTTCCTCTGGTCCTCAAAACAAATGCCTTCTGGCATTGATCAATGGGAATCTTAGATGCACACCTTTAAGCAACTGTGTGTAAATAAATACACATAAGCATACTTACCTTATTTACCTGGAATTGTGCCTAAGTGTCCAAGCTGTTTCCCAGATTAAAATGTCAACTTCTAACAACATTCTCCTCACCCCTCAATTGTCCTCAGAACACTTAAAACAAAATTAATCAATCTGGCACTGTTCTCCCAATCTCAACAGACTAAATGGAAGTCAGAACAAGAGTCACAATTTTAGATCCAAAATAGGAGATGCCTTAGATTAATAATATTTCTTGTAGATTCTAAAAGTCAAACAGTTTATTAAATACACAAGATGAAAAATTAACAAAACATAACAATGTTTGTGCTACCTTTCCAGAAGTTAACGCTTTTCCAAAGGATGGCTTAATCTCTGAGAGAATTAAAAATGCATGGGAATAAATTATGCATGGGACACACACAAAATGGTTTAACCCTGGGCTATTTTCTAGAAGTCTAATGAAAGCCTCATTGGAAGCTTTAAACATTTCACTCTAGCAGATCGTTTGGCCCTGACCTAGACTACTTCTTACTGCTGGTCATTACTACTATTTTACTACTGACCTTTACTGTTGAGGCAGAACTGGCTTAGGCTTTCAATTGCTCCCAATGTTTGGCACTAGCCAAAACAGTTTACTTCCCAAGTGATCTGTTTGAGATACTTGAGGATATCTGAGCATACCTGTACCATTTTCCTTCACGTGCATTGGCTGGAAAGCAGAAAAGTGGTCATATGTGGGGATCAATAGAACAGGCTGGCAAGCAGCATGAGTTCAAATATTGCAGATTTGGAAGGGAATAGTTCTGCATGTTGTCCAGTTGTTTCCCTCACCACTGGGAAATTGAGAGGAAAGAAAATATCTGAGATCACTAGTGTATCTGCCTCTCTCCACTTTTACTTACACCATTAACAAGACAGAGCCCAGGCCAAGAGAAAGATAAGTTTAGAAATTTATAAAGTGTAGCACCCTGATGATTTTCAATTGACCTTAACCATATAACAAAAACATATAAAACAAAAAACTGTACTTCATAAGCCTAATGCTTTCACATACAACAGTACTTACCATATTATATTATGTTTGCCTGTATTCCAGACTTAAATGTGAACTCATGGAGAGAAGGGTTGTGGCAGTCTTCGCTTTTAATCCCAAGTAGCCAATCATACAATGCAGTTAATATTGCCACTAGACAGATTAGGAAATCTGAGAATAAGAAACGATTTTGCTTGAGATCACCTGACAGTAAAAGAATGAGAATTATGGCTTTTGGCAAGTACAGTTTTCAACCTTTTTTCCCTTCAAACCCATATTTTTTTCTCATTATACATTCATTCATTCAACAATTTATTGAGGGACAAATATGAGCCAGGTATTAGGGATTCAGTAGTGAACAAGACATATACCATCCCTAAACAAATGAAAATGACAGTCTAGAAAAGACATTAACCACACAATTCTAAAATCAACAAGTGGGATAAACAATACAAATGATATTGGGACTGTAACAGAAAATTTATGCTAGATTGGAAGTAAGGGAAATTTTCCTTGGGAAAGGAAAAGTCAATTTTCCTTGACATCTGAGTTGAGTTCTAGAGGATAAATAAAAAAATAAACTAGAATGTGCATGTGCGCATGGGGTGGGAGGTACTGGGATCATGGGAGAAAGTTCATTCCTGTGAAAATACTAAAACATAGGAAGGATCTCAGTGTTCTTTAGAGCAGGATTTTTCAAATGTGGATTGATACCAATTAGTGGGCATGAACTCAATCTATGGGATACAGTCACCATTAAATACATACATACATATCAGAAATCATTGCATATAGTGAGTAGAGTTTTACAAAAACTTCTGCATCAAACCCAATATTGGGTCATGACGTAAAATAGTTTCCTTACTCTGCAGCTAAAAAAAACTTGAAGCCACTGCTTTGGCTTTCTCTTAGAAAGCCTGTGTGACTAAACTGCAGCAAACAGACGACAGATAATGAGAGCCATGTTAAGGATTCAGTCTTTAGGCTAAAAACAATAGGGACCCCTGGAGAGGCTTGAACCAGGAGGGAAAAACAATCAGATTCAAATTTGAAAAGATCACTCTAACTCTATAATGTGGGGAACAGGTGGAGATGGAGAAGGAGGTCAAGATAGTCACAGGGAGACTAGTTTGGAATGTATTGTACTTATTTGACAGATGACAGCTTGAGCAAGAATGATGACAGAGTAGACAGATTCAAAACAAAATATAAAATATGCTTAAGGAATACAAGTGAGCATTGAAAGTATGATAAAATAAGAGATCACAAAAGATGAAAAATATAATTGAAATGGGAAATGCAATGGGTGATTAATGACAAATTAGACATAGTTGAAGAGATCACTAGTGAACTGAAGACAGATCTGAAGAAATGACCCAGAATGTAGTGAAACACAGATTGCAGCGATTAAAAAATAGGAAAAGGAGGGAGGCTTTTCTGGGGTGAGGATTCTGGGAAACAAAACAAATAAAAATCTGAAGAACCAGGAAGAAGAAATATTTAAAAAGATAATTTTCCAGAATTAATGAAAGACAAAACCAATCATCAGAATCAGGAGGAGCCCATTGAATCCCAAACAGTGTAAGTAAAAGAAAATTCACATTTAGACATAGTGAACTGCAGAACACCAATGAAAAGGAAATCCTAAAGGCAACCTGAGAAAAAGTCCAGTTACAAAATGAATAAGGAAAATATTAATGTACAAACAATAACATCTAATTTTTGAGTTTACAATAAAAGGAATAGAATATAGACAAAAATAACACAAGTTGGGAGGAAAACGATTGCAATAAAAGCTTTCCTCCCTCCTATTGTTGCGGGTGGACAGAGATATTAATTTTAAGATTTTAAGTTAAAAACACATTAAAATTTCGAGGGTAACCAGTATAACGGAAATAGGTTGTTAACTGAAAAACTAGAAGGGAGAAAAATTGGAACTGAGGAGAGGATCAATCCACTAGAGGGTAAGAAGAAGGGAGAGGGGGAGAAATGGAACAAATAAATAGCTGATTTAAGATGGTAGATGTTCTGGGTTTGCTGAAGCTACCATTACACAAAATACCAGAAATGGGTTGGCTTTTATAAAGGGGATTTATTACGTTACAGATTTACAGTTTTAAGGCCATGAAAGTGTCCAAACTAAGGCATCAACAAGAGGATACCTTCACTGAAGGAATGCCAGTGGTGTCTGGAACACCTCTGTCAGCAGGGAAGGCATGTGGCTGGTGTCTGCTGTTCCTTTGCTCCCGGACTCTGGTCTCAAAATAGCTTTTTCCAAAATGTCTCTGGCTTCTCTCTTAGCTTCTCAGCTTTCTACTTGGTTTTCCTGAGGCATTTCTCTCTATGCCTCTGGGAGCCCTCTCCTAGCTTCTCTGGGGCACTCTGGGCTTCATCTCTTAGCTTTGCATCTTCAAACGTCCTTCCGTCTGTGTTTCTCATCATCTCCTGTGTCCGGGTCTATCAGCTCTTAGCTTCTCTCTTAAGCACTCCAGTGAACAAATCAAAACCCACCCTTAATAGGCAGGGCCCACTCCTCCATGGAAATGATCTAATCAAAGGTCTCAACCATGGTTGGGTGAGTCACATCTCCGTGGAAACAATCAAAAGTTTCTATCCAACAAGACTGAATTAAAAGATCATGGCTCTTCTGGGGTCCATAACAGTTTCAAACTGGCACAGGAGATACAAACCCACATATATTAGTAATCATAATAAATGGAAATGAACTTAACTTCCCACTTAAAAGACAAAATTTTCAGGCTAATTCCAAAAGCCCTAGATAGGCATGAAGCTGGAAACAACTGTGTCCTTCAACACTAGAATGAATAATTATGGTATATTCATACAATGTAATACTACGAAGTGTGAATAACAATGAATTAGATATGGCTGCATATATCAACACGGAAGGGATAAATCAATATGGAATGGATAAATAAATGCAAAGATGAATCACAGTGCTGGGTAAAGTAAGCCAAAGAACACCAAGTATGATCTCAAATAAATGTAGTTTGAAACCGGCAAAACTCAGCACTTCTGTTAGGGATACATATATGGGATAAAACCATAAATAAAAGCAAAACAATTATTAATGAAAAGTCACAGCATGGTTACTTGTCAGGAGCAAAGGGTGAAATATAGTGAAATGCTCACAGGCTCTTCAAAGTTAGTAAGACCATTTTATTTCTTAAGCTGAGTAGCAGGTAAGAGGTACTGGACAAATCGATGTTGATTTTGTTTCCTTAAACTGGACACACATGCACACTTTTGCATATTTCATCATTAAAAGAGAATAAATACATGTTTCTATCTGCATAGAAAATTTATGAAAAGGCACATAAGCAACTATTACATAAATGTAAGCTTCACAAACAGTTTTTTGATGTGTTCCCAGTACCTGTAAAAGCTGCTGACACAGGAGAGTCTCAATATTTATTGAATGCAATAATAATAAAGAGCACAATAAAATTAATCAGGACTTATTTTGTGATCAACACCTTACTGGGACAATTTACCTGTTATCTAAAACTTAATCCAGAACTCTGCAATTTGTTTTTAGGCACACTCTGAGAATGCATTTAACAACAGATTGGTAATGTATAAAAATGGACAGTTCTATACAGATTATTTTTCTATTGATAATACTGATCCATGGTGGCACCATCTTTCAAGTTCATAAGGCAGCAATATATGAAAAGCAAAATGTGGTAAAAAAGCAGCTACATGGCACATTAATTATTCATTTAACAGATAAGCTAGAAGGAGCAGAGTAAACAGGAAAAAAAATCGAGACATTTATCAATGTTTTGTTATGTTCTCATAGGTTTTTTATGACGCTAAGAGCATCCAATAATTGTACTGGTAGAAACCAAAGAATACCCTTTGCTCTCATTTGAAGATAATGGTGCTGAGAGACTCATCGTTTTTTGGATCCAGACCCTCTTACGCACAACCTACTAAACATATCTTCCTTAACCCTTTGCAAGTTTAATCTGAGACAACTACAAGGCAACAATGATGTGACCAGGGGCAGTGTGATGTCAGGGAAAGGCCCATTTCAATTCCTTGATTTAATGTTTACTAAGTATATGAACTTAAACAACCATCTGAGTCTGTTTCCTCTTCAAAAATATATAAATACCATCTACTTTTAGTGTTTACAGGCTTAAGTGGAGATTCCTTCTCTTTTCCTTAGGGTTTTTGAGAAATAGAAGATGTGAAAACACCTAATATTAATTTCCTTTCTTTCTTCTCTGAGGTTTTTACTAGTCCACAAGGCCACGTTCAGTAACTGTTAGACGGGGTTCCCAGACTATGTATCTGCCTGGCTACATAATCATCTAGAAATCTTGTTTGCTATTATTAATGTGATTTGGTTGAGCTATTGTCTTAAAATAAACAGTGAATACTGATGAGGCCTGAGTAAGAACTTTTTGCCCTTGGGTCATTGGTGAATAGAAGGGGGAACACGGAGTTAACATCTTTTCCATTTTTACATACCCTGAAAATAATGTATACATTCTGAAAACTTAGTTTTGTATAACTCTATCTCTATTTCTAGTTTATATGATTTGGACTTTTGATTCATGGAATTAGCTCCTATGCATGAAGGCATCTAGTTACTGCTATGTTATTTTTGGTACTTGCTACAGAAATCTTGACCATTTTGTACTACATATGATTGTCTGCATTTTTTCCTGTCTTATACTTGGTATTTTCATATCACTGGTAATAGAGAATTTAAAAAGTTAGCACTTGGCTTATCCTGACTGGTAATCCTTCTGCTAGCTTCAGTACCTTCAGATTACATTTTAGAGGAATCAATACCCAAGTCAGAAGTCAGCAGCTACAGCACACGGGTCAAATCCAGCCCTCTGCCTGTTTTTGTAAATAAAGTTTTATTGGAACACAGTCATAACTATTTATTTACATGGTATCTAAGGCTACTTTTGAGCTACATGAAAGAGTTGAGAAGTTGAAACAGAGAGCAATATAGCCCACAAAGGCTAAAATATTTACTCTCTGGCCCTTTACAGAAAGTTTGCAGATTCCTGCCCTTAGTTCAGCATGGGAAGAGCTCTCTATGCTCTTTAAATGCAGAGGCAATTTGAGAATAATGCAAATGCAACATTCTCTAAGCTTAACTGAATGTCAAAGGTCACCTGATCAGACGCCAGATAAAAAGAACAATATGCATATATTTTTTATCCTTCTACCACTCCTTGAGAATAGAAAGGGAAAATTTCTATTATATGATTGGTTTTATTTCAACAACCAAATGAAAATCAAACTACTTCTGGGTAAAGGAGGCCCAACGATTTATATACTTCTTAAATATCTTGGGTATATATTAAACATTGTGTATGTGTGTACCCACACACACACATACAGCTTACTGGATACCCAGTATGATATTATATATATATATATATCATAATATTAGGGAGGCATTTTTACAATTCAACTGTTACTCTTATTTAGTCTCTATCGCAACACAGTGAATAGCTTAAGGAGCCACTTTAATTAAGGAATAGCAACTTTGTTTGTAATAGCCCTAAAGTGAAACAACCAAAATATTCTTCAATGGGTGATTAAAATATGTGGTACATCAAAAATACTACAGAAGAGTACTCAGCAATAAAAAGGAACAAACTATCGATGTGTGTGACAACTTGAATGGATCTCAAGGACTTTATGCTGAGTGAAAAAAACTAATCTCAAAAAGTCATATACTTTATGATTACATTCATACAACATTCGCAAAATGACAAAATTGAAGAGACGAGGAACAGATTAGTACTGGTTGCCAGGGGTTAGGGCTGAAGAAGATGGTGAGGATTTAAGTACAAGGGAGATATTTGTGGTGATAACTCTGTATTTGGACTGCAGTGACGGTTATACAAATTTACACGTGATAAAATGGCACAGAGCTATATATATATATACATTGTACAAATGTCAATTTCCTGGTTTTGATATTGTACTACAGTAACATAAGATGTAACTATTGGGGGAAATTGAGTATAAGGTATGTGGATTACTTTGTAATATTTTTGCAACTTCCTGTGCATCTATAACTATTCTAAAATTAAAAGTTAAAAAGCCACACTTGCATACACAAGGAAATCCACAGTAAGATAAAATGAAAGTCAATTTTATTGAAATTCTCCAAAATTTATACTCAATATGTTAATTGTTTCTAAAATGTATGTATAATGATTTTATTATTTCATCTTTCTTTTACAGTTCTCTTTCGTTCTTTTTTTTTTTTTTTTTAACATTTCTTCAGTAGAAGCCAGAGTCCTGAGTTGCCCAGTTAGGAGCCTAAAATATACAAACAGAAATCAACAGAGTGAAAAGAAAATACTTTCTGAAAAAGCTAACATGGAAAAAAGTGATACTAGCATTAGTTTAGTACTATTCCTGACAAACGGTTATTTAAGATTTTAATAATTTCTACAATGACTAAACATCAGCTCCCCCACTTAGACAAAGCAACCACATTGAAATATCATCTGATATAGTTTATGGAAATTTATAAAGTAGAGCAATGACATCACCAACACTGAAACAATTATCTTAATATAAATTGACTCTGAAGTATGCAGAAAAAAACATTATAAAAGTTATTTTTCAGATTCAGTTATTCTAAACTTGGTTAGAATAGGCAGGAAATTTCCTAATTTATTCTTCTCTTTCAACACTGAATGATTGTTCTAAGGACGTTAGTCCATTCCTAAAACTTCAATCAAATGGAGTCCTTGAATGTCCCACAACTGCTTCCTAATGACTCCTACCCTCCAATTACAAGTAATTATAACAGCCAAAGAGCATCAAAGGTGGCTTCAGATTCCCTAACTTCAAGGCCATTCAAATTCCTTCAGTATCTAATATATAGGATTTTTACCAGAAAGGGGGATCTATTTTTGACAGTTACTTATGAATATGAGATAAAGATAAAATCAAATTTGTCTAAGATCAGGACTAACCAATGCAGTAAGATCAACATTTTTACAGAAATATTTCTTTTGAGTTAGAAAGCACACACATTTCAAGTACTTGAACAAGGGTTACACATGTAAGTTATCATCTGTCAGTATCAGAATGAGGTGTTAAAGAAAACTTTAAGGAAATGAGTTAATGAAGTCAACACAGGAAGAGTAAAAGGAAAGAAAAATAGTAATAATAAACTAGGAGCACTTAATTTTTTTCAGTTTTCTTGACTGATGCATATAATACATCTAAGAAAAAATTCTTCTCAGTTTGGTAATTTCTTAAACAAATGTTTCCTAACAAATGGAAATATAAAACCAGATACTGTCGTATAATAGATAATAGTAATTAATATGTTCTGAAATGAAAATTATGTAATAATTATGTATCACTGTTACTAAATCCCAGGCAAAATATAAAATTTGTGGTTCTTACCTCTGATCTACTATTCTGATTAAGTTTCTTCTCAATATTCATGGCCAACATCTGGCTTCTAAAGGAAAGGCTTTTGGTCTTTTCAATCACTTGTTGATAGGGTGAGACTGCATTGTTACCCATAACCACATGCCCCTGAAATGAAACAAAGGGAAAATGACCTTGTAATGTTAATGACTGAGTTTCACAAGTAAGTCAAGAGCATGACATAATTATATGATATGACTGCTGTCCATCTTTTATACACTGCATAGAAATTACAATATTTACACAGCAAGAAAAAACAGTATGTTGCCTACAAAGAAGTATAATTTTTTTAAAAAACCCCAAAGTTATACTCAATAGAACAGAATAAAACATCTGAATTAAAAACTCCCCCCAAAAAGGATAAAATAGCAACTATTATCTAGTATGAAGCATAACTAATATAATACTCACTAATTTAGAATCAATTTTGGCATCCAGTCTTGCATTTCTAATCAAATTCACAATCCACCTTTCAGCTTCTTCTGGAGTCATGTTCAGTTTATCTGCCAACATGCTAATCAGAAAAGTAAAAAAGGCAATGTTAATTGGATCTAAAAATTTAGTTTTATGTGCCTAATGTGTTTGACCTCTACTATGCATAGAGACTTTTAGGCATTTCTGGACCACATTCTCTGAAATACTATAACTCTTTCTATCTGAATTGCTCATAGGTTTCTGCCTATTGCCTTGCACTGTACACAATCTATTCCATTTCACAAAGCAGTCTGTAAGACCCCTGAGGGAAGGGCACCATATTCTGTACTTACAGAAATTCCAATGTCTTCTACAACAGAACCTTATGTTTAGCAGATGTTCAACAAGTAATGATCTAAAAGGAAAAAAGGTTTCTATGGTGCATAATTAATTATACAAATTAAATTTACTTCAAGGAACATCACTCAGACTCTCTGTGTATATTTGTGTTGCAAAAGTCTGGGGGTACTCCCTGAAATTTTTCAGTATATAACCTACATGGTCACTGAACTTGAGAGAGAGAGAGAGAGAGAGAGAGAGAGAGAGACACTTTAAAATATTTTTTGACGTCAGCCAATTTACATTTTACATCTTTCCAATTGTGACGGTTTAAAGCTGTATGTACCCCGAAAAGACCATGTTCTTAAAGATAACTGTGGTGGGACCTTTTGATTAGGGTATTTCAGTTGAGGTGTGCCCCTGGGGGGTCTTAATCCACTTACTGTAGTCCTTTGTTAGAGCATGAAGTAAAGAGAAAGCACAGAAGCTGGGAGAGGACACAAACAGAAGCTCAGAAAAAAAGTCACAAAAGGAGCACCCAGAAGCTGGAAACAATGAAATCCAGGGAAGAAGGACCAGCAGATGCTGCCCTCTCTCCCAGATTTCAATGTTTTCAGCTTCTGGGCACTATTTGACAGAGGCGTTCAGGATCGCTGGATCTCCTATTGATGCCTTGATTTGGACAGGTTCACAGCCTCAGAATTGTAAGCTTGTAAACTAACAGATCCCCATTGTTAAAAGCCAGCCCATTTCCGGTATACTGCATTTCGGCAACTTTAGCCAACTAAAACACTAATTTATGATTAGATCAAATTAGGCATGGCGGGGCTAAATTTATCAGGACCAAAGCAAACACAAGCTTTGGTAATAGGTTAGTCAATCAAATGTCTGATTAAAAAGTATCTATGTATGCATGAATTGTATTTAAGAGTACTAGTATACATGCATACATATATGGGTATTTATACACAAACATTAATTGTCACTTTTCAGCTTTCATTAAGAATATTACACACTCTCTGGCTTTTCCATGTAATTACTCATTGATTATAAGAACTAGAATATTAACAACAATCATTCCTTGAAATAATAAAAACTAAAATTCCTGATTTGACAATATTCCCAACTTAAAAAGTTAAGTATTTTGGATATTTGGCAATTGTATTATGTAATTATGTGGTTCTAGAGCTCCCATCCAAATGTAACCATCTTGTTAATAAAAATACTTTTATGGAAAGAATATGATCTCTATGCTATCCCTTTTGTATACATTCACTGACAAGTAGTTAGTGGGATTTCATTCAAAATGTAAAAATTAGGTTATGTTACCAGAATTGCACAAACTAAATCTATGAGGACATAATTTTTCAATTTTCCATAGAAGACGCTTGGAGTTAAAAGCCTTGGGATGAGCATGAAATGTAGAAAATGCAATCATAAAATTCCCTTGATTTATGTGTCAAAATTTTGTTGTGTTTTTATGATCAACTTTGCTGTAAGCATACATTCAGTAAACAGAAAGAACAATCAATCCATGACTACCACTGTAGCTTCACGGATATATTTCACTTAATTCTCTTTATCACAATCTAAACCCTATGTTTTTTTTTTTTAATGCCACTGAAAGTAGGGAAGTATGTCATTTTACTGAAACAAGCAGGCATTTTTCGATGAGGCAAAATTCCTGCAAGTGGTATTTCCTACGGCTTCCTAATAAATTCCTTGTATTTTCTGCTGATGCTTGACTTACTTTAGAGACATGTAAGCTACATTCTCTTCAGCACTACCAAAGTAAGCAGACCTATGACCGGTTTAACTGAAGCTTCTAACCTACAGTTAAAGAAAAGATCTTCCAAAACATACTCAATATTATTTTATCGCTTCCTATAGCAGTTTATCTTTTATATGCCTCCTACGTCCCCAAAAGGACAACTTTTTAAAGTAAGGCCATTTCTCTGATTAGCACAAATGAAACAATTTGTATAAAATAACTAAAACTCGAGTCTTCAGGATCTATATATTATTCTAAGCAGAAACATTTAACCCAGATAGCTATTAATTATGTACAGTTGGCATCCAGTGATTATATTTTAAGATTTTTAAAAATATATATAAAATCTGTTTTTGAAGGCTATTTAAGTAACTAAAACTACAGTGAAACACCAAGTCTTGAAACCTCGAGGTTATCTGATTCCTCTCTCTTGCTGCCCAGATTCAAGGGAGAAGTCCTATCAATTGTCTCTGTAATCATTGCCTCTCATCTAAGTTTTTTTTACCAATCCACCCTCATCTTGAAAGACTCGACTACCCATCATCCATATTAAGCCTCTCTAGTCAAACATGCCATGTTTTCAACCTCTTTAGGGTCTTTGCACATGCCATGCTTTCTGCTTAGAAGGCTTATTTATCCTTTTCTTCACCTAGCTATCTGCGACATGGGTCTCAGGTGAAACAGCACTCTCATGAGCCTAGAAGAACCTCTCCCAACTGAGATACTCTCTGTTTGATGCTTTCCTAGCCCCCTATATTTTTCAGAGCACTCTTAACAGTTGTACTTATTTTGTTGAATATCTGCTTTCATGATAGAATGTACATATGTAACCCCAGAGTGTGCACCATGACTTCCTTGTTAACTGCTATGTATCTAGCAATTAGCACAGAGCCCTAGAACATAGGAGGTAATTAGTACATATTTACTGTCTGATTGATTCTTATCCTAGTTACCAGGTTCTGTTAGTATTTCTCACATTTCTAACTATTCTACCTGGAATTTCTCCTTACCTTAATCCATTTTACATAGTTGGCAGGTTAGTCCTAAAATCCAACTAACTAGATTACTCCAAAGTTCCTTTTAAAACTTTAACAGTGCCTTCTACCATAATAATAAAATTCAAACTTAAAAATTTTTCTTTCCTGGCTCCCTACAATTCAGCCACAGTCTAACTTCCAAACATTTTTTCCCATTAACCAACTCCCTTCCTTGTCATTCATTCAACAAAATACAAAGGGGGGCACTTTCTATGTGCTTGAAAATGTATTTGATGCTGGTGACAAAATAGAGTCCATTCCTTGATTTTGGGCTTTAAGCCAGCTTGGGGTGGGGGTGGTGTCAAGGGGTAGGGGGCAACCACTCACACACTCACCAAAATAAATAAACTGTTGAAAGCGTAATAAAGAAAATGGAAGGAGCTGTGTGGGATGCAAAAAGTTTTAACCAGTTCTAGCCTGGAAGTTAGAAGATAGCTTATCTAAAGAAATGATATTTAATCTAAGATTTTAAGATAAAAGAAAGGAAATTCTATCCTGTACAATAACTCTACCTGTTCTCTGTCCTTTCTTTACATCCATATTTTCATTAAGTCCAGAAAAATTTAAGTTTATTTATAATTATTATAAAGTTGAGCAGTTGAAACTTGTTTACTGTAACATTTTGACTTGCATTATTGCTTTATGCCCCCACATTTATATTAAAAATTCACACACAAATGAAGATGGAAAAACTGCCAATACCTGATTTCTGTCCCCTATTTTTCCATTCACAATCATATATTTAGGTACCTTTTGACCCCATGGGAAATAATATCTAACATCAGAACTACTAATATCAGGAAGAAGGAAAAAAAAAATTTTTTTTGTTAATGAAACATTTCTCATCATAGTGGATTCTTAGGCACATTCTCAATGTAATAGCATGCTAGCTAGATGTCTTTCGGCATAACTGTTACCTGTTTGGTACCGAGAGCACACAGGCTGGTGTCTTCAAAGAAACCAACCAGATAACCTCACTTACCTCCTGCAAAGCACCAATAAGTGTGCTCTGGAAGTACAGATCAGTTGTGAAGTCCTGAGCAATTTCTTGCATCAGAACTGGAAGGGAAGTGTGCAAATCAGAAGTTCAGTGGACTTCCGATAACATCTAATTTCAGAGTGCCACTGTACTAAGCCTGTAACAATGAGGTTTCTTCACCTCCCCAGTAGAGGGTATAATTTTGTCAGTGGCTTTTGTAGCCAGTTGCTTCCCGGGTGCTTTACCACTGGCCAAATGCTGGCAGTCTGCTTTGTATTTGCCATGTTAACACTCCTCTCCTTTGGCTGGAGCTTGGCAGGCTACAGGCAGTGCTGGAGTCAGAAAGCCATAGCCACAGCAGCACCAGCGCGGCCTGCTCAGTGAGCACACATCATTGAACACCTGAAGCCAGGGTCTGAGGTGCCAAAGTGAGAGAAGAGCTACAGCCATAACCTAAATCTCATATTCTAACATGACTAGGGCATTCAAGACCCATGAATGACTGCACGATCTGACTCCATAATCCCTCTTTGGAGATTTGTTTGCATTGTACTTGTTGTATAAACCAAGTCACAAAAAAACCTGAAATAAGGTCCAAGAAGAATTAGTAAATTATGGCATATCAAGCTATCTAAGCTACCAATAACTCCGAGGGTGAATTAAAGAATGTGGCAAATCTAGTTTCTTTTTAAGTAATAAAAAAACACACACAGTAAAATAAACAAATTAATTAGATTAACTAGATCAACAGAAAGAAGTCATAAAAGTCTACAATTCTCTTCCATTCTCATGATTTCATATAAAAGGGTAAACATTTAAAAATAAAGGTGACAGAATCAAAGCTTAAAAACAAAAAGTTGGCTTAAGCTATTCTAGATTATTCTTGTCTCATGTTAAAGAATTCAATGTATCAACAAACTTAAATATAAGACAAACTGCTACCAAATGCAGAATTTCTAAGAAAAATATCTAATTCAATCCAGATTTGAAAAATAATTTCAGATTACTTAGATTGCATTAAAATCTCAAAGTATGTAAGGCAACTCAAAGTAGACATTTCAATATTCTACGAAAATTCCTTATATACATCTTAAGGTTGAATAGTTCTGCTCAAATGACAGAAAAGCATAATATTGAATACGTTAAATAAAATATACACAGAATCCTTAAGTGCTATTTCTAAAGACATAACAAAAAAATAAGTATTTCAGCCTCAGTTTAATTTCTCTGATTTATCATGTTTATACTTTCAGCATAAAACCTGATTATTTTACTTGTTTCTGGGCAGTAATTAATACCAAACGTACCACTTTTGAACATAAGATATAATAAATCTAAACAGGGTTTCACCAACTCTAGGCTGAGTCTCTACCAGATTTTCAATACCTCATCTTTTAGATGGTTTCCTTCCCTGAACCCTCCCAAATACCATAGCCCCAACACGCATCCTGACAAATTAGGATCTGGGGTCCAGCATTTCATAATTCTCATTAATTACTTCTTTAAATAAACTGAGCTTCCAAATTATTTGTAAGCATCATTTATTTCAAATGCTACAGCCTTAAGCGTTGCAACATGGGAACCTCTCTGCAGACTATGGTCAACTATTCAACCTATCCAAAGAAAAATATTCCATTCTTTTGTAAGAATATGTTACAACAACTAATTAGAGTATGTGTTAAGCGTAAAATGTGTTTAAATGCGAAATTAAGAGGAAGCAAAGAAAACAGGAGAAAACTGAGAAATGCTAAATATATAGTCTATGTACGACAAAAGAAAATTCTCATTAAAATTTTCCAACATTTCAGTAGTCAAAAATAAGAGTACATTATCTTACATTTAATATAAAATGCAATAAAGATACCATTTTATCTCTTTCTGGAAATGCACCTTTTAATTTCTCTTTAATATCAGTATAACTGAATATAAATTGTATATAATATAATGTGATAACAAGAACTTTAAGAAAAATGTTAAGATCCAAAATCTTAATAAAATAGGCAAAGTAGAATAAATATAGCTTAAAGAAATGCAAGACTGGCTGTGAAAAGCCAAAACTAACCCACTATAGGAAAACTATATTAATGTATGTTCCAATATGTTTATCATACACATTCAAAATATTATTTTCATATTTGTTTTTATCTACAATTGAAAACTGGTCCAATTATTTTAGAACAGCTTTTAAATTTCAGACACACACCATATCTAATAAACTGTTCAGCTATACTAAATTAAATCTTCCCACAGTAATCTTTTATGACAGATGCTGCATACTTTACGGTAAACAGATTTCTAACTTAACCTACAAATCGATCGAGTTGTATATAAACTGATAAAAACATTCTTCACATACTTTTTATAAAGATATGGCTATCACATGTGCTTACAATCATTAAAGTCAAGCAACAGATTAACAGGATGCTCCAAAACACAAATGGAAAGAATTGTTTAATATACAACCACGGGTTTTATAATACTATTTTACTGAAGCATTTGAAATGTGTCCATTGGGAGAAGAAGGCCAGAGAAAAATCCACACCACTCCCACCAAAATGACTGAGTATCAAATAATTTTTAGCCTAATTAGATGCAGGGATAGGTCAAGTATAAGCTAAGGAGAGGAGAAATTTGTTATAATTAGTATACCAGTGGAAAAAGTTTAGTTTTGGACTTAAAGATATTCCATTCAGAGAGATGAGGGTTCACTGAAAATTCAATCTGAATTACTTCCCTGATTTTCAAGTATACAAATTATGTTCACGACATTCTCTCTAGTCACTATGTATTTCTCATCAAAACACCTACCGCCATTTGTAATTTTAATTGTACATTTATATAATGTTCCTTCCTCTGTATATTAAGCTCTATGAGGGTGTGTTCTCTACTTTCTACCTAGGGTCTGGCCAGAAAATGTGCTCACTAACATTTGTAATGTTATTTTTTCTTTGAATGGCTGTATCACAAATTGTTCACAATGAAAAATAATTTAAATTTACTGTGAGATACAATACAATGAATGTTAGAGCCCCATTAGTCCAGGTTCTGTCACTTAATAATACTTAAGCACCCTAATATCTCCCAGCTAAAAAACAAAGGAGTATACAAGAAAGAAAAAAGTTGGACACCATTAAAATGAAAAACTTTTGCTTTGAAAGACACTGTTAAAAGGACGAAAATACAAGCCACAGACTGAAAGAAAATATCCGCAAAACAAGTATCTGACAAAGGACTTGTAACCAATATATTCAAAGAGCTCTTCAAACTCAATAATAAAACAAACAATCCATTTAAGCATATAAAAAGATGTTCAATGTCATGTGTCATTTGGGAATTGCAAATTAAAAAAACAATGATTTGCATTTTCCTAATGGCTAATGATGTTGACCATCTTTTCATAGACTTATTGGCCATTTATATATCTGCTTTGCAGAAATGTCTATTCAAGTTCTTTGCCCATTTTTAATTAGTTTGTCTTTTTGCTGTTGAGTTGTATTCTTTATATATTCTGGATATTAGATATTAAACCCTTATCAGATATGTGGTTTCCAAATATTTTCTCCCACTTTGTAAGTTGTTTTGCTTTTGTAATAAAGTCCTTTGATGAAGTCCCATTTTTCTATTTTTTCTTTTGTTACTTGTGCTTTGCTACTTGTGCTTGTGTGTTGTTTTGCTTTTGTAATAAATTTTGATGAAGTCCCATTTTTCTACTTTTTCTTTTGTTGCTTGTGCTTTTGATATAAAGTCTAAGAAACCAATGCCTAACACAAGGTCCAGAAGATGCTTCCATATGTTTTCTTATAGGAGTTTTAATAGTTCAAGTTCTTATTTTTAGGTCTTTCAACCATTTTGAGTTAATTTTTGTGTATGGTGTGAGATAGGGGTCCACCTTCATTCTTTCTCAGCACCATCTGTAGAAGAGACTATTTTCCACATTGGGTGGACTTGGCACCCTTGTCAAAAATCAGCTGGCCATAGATGTGAGGGTTTACTTCTAAACTCTGAATTCCATTGGTCTATATATGTTTGTCCTTGTACCAGCATCATGCCATTTGATTACTGTGGCTTCACAGTAAGTTTTAAAATCAGCCAAGTATGAGTCCTCCAACTCCACTCTTCTTTTTCAAGATAGTTCTGGCTATTTGGGGCTCCTTTCCCTTCCATACAAATTTGATGACTGGCTTTTCCATTTCTGCAAAGAAGGTTGTTAGAATTTTGATTGGGATTGTTTTGATTCTGTAAACCAATTTGGACAGAATTGACATCTTTACAATATTTAGTCTTCCAATCCATGAACACAGAGTGTCATTTCACTTCTTTAGGTCTTTGGTTTCCTTCAGCAATGTTTTGTAGTTTTCCAGGCACAAGTCCTTTATATCCTTGGTCAAATTCATCCCTATATATTTGATTCTTTTAGGTGCTATTATAAATGGATTTTTTTTTAAATTTCCACTTTGGATTTTTCCTTACTAGTATATAAAAACACTACTAATTTCTGCGTGTTGATCTTGCACCCCACTACTCTGCTCTAGATTTTCTATACACAGGATCATGTCATCCGCAAATAGAGGAAGTTTTCCTTATCCTTTCCAATTTAGATGTTTTAAACTTTCTTTTTCTTGCTTAACTGCTCTGGCTAGAACTTCCAGCAAAAAGTTGAATAAGAGTGGTGACAGTGGGCATGTCTGTCTTGATCTTAGGGGTAAAGCTTTCAGTCTCACCATTAAGTATGATGTTACTTGTGGGTTTTTCATATATGCCCTTTACAATGTTGAGGAACTTTCCATAAATTCCTAGTTTTCTGAGTGTTGTTATCAAGAAGGGTAATGGGTTTTGCCAAATGCCTTTTCTGTGTCAACTGAGATGATCATGTAGTATTTCTGCCTTCATTCTACTAATGTGGTATATTACATTAATTGATTTTCTTAAGTTGAGCCACCCTTGCATACCTGGGATAAATCCATTAGAGAAATGCAAATCAAAACCACAATGATATGCCCTGACGAAACTTATCCCTGCAAAGGAGAAGCTAAGCCTACTTATAATTATGCCAGAGGCACCCACAGGGAACCTCTTTTGTTGCTCAGATGTGGCCTCTCATTCAGCAGCTTTGTAGATAAACTTATTACCCTCACCCCTACATGGGAGAGGACTCCCAGGGGTGTAAGTCTCCCTGGCAATGTGGGACAAGACTCCTAGGGATGAGCCTGAACCTGGCATCATGGGACTGACAATGCCTTCTTGACCAAAAAGGGGAAAAGAAATGAAACAAAATAAAGCTTCAGTGGCTAAGAGATTTCAAATAGAGTCAAGAGGTCATTCTGGAGGCTATTCTTATGCATTATATGGATACCCTTTTTAGTTTCTAGTGTATTAGACTAGCTAGAAGGTAATACCTGAATCTATTGAACTGTAATCCAGTAGACTTGATTGCTGATGATGACTGTATAGCTTCTACCATGGGATCGTGTGATTAATGAATACTTGTGACTGACAGTCCCTTTATCTAGTGTATAGGCAGATGAGTAATAAAACAAATACAAAAAAGTATACAAATAATGGGGGGGGGGCTATGGGTATGGGATGTTTGAGTGTTCTTTATGTTTTTCTTTATTTTTGGAGTAATGAACATGTTCTAAAATTGATTGTGGCAATGAATGCACCAGTATATGATGATACTGTGAGCCACTGATTATATACTTTAGATGGATTATATGGTGTGTGAATATATCTCAGTAAAACCATATTAAAAAAAACCCACAACGATATACTATTTCATACTCCCTAGAACGGCTACAACTGAAAAAAAAAAGGAAATTAAGAAGTGTTGGAGAGGATATGGAGAAACAGGAACACTCTTTGGTTATATAGAATGTAAAATGTGTAGACACTGGAAAAATTTGGAGGTTCCTCAGAAAGTTAAGTAAAGAATTATCATATGGCCCAGCAATCCCACTTCTAGGTATACACCCCAAAAGCAGAGACTCAAATATTTGCAAATCAATGTTCATAGCGGCATTTTCCACAATTTCTAAAAACAAGAGCAACCAAAGTGTCTATATCAGATAAACGGATAAACAAAATGTGGTATATACATGCAATGGATTATTATTCAGCCTTAAAAATGAAGTTCTGAAACATGCAACAACATGGATAAACCCTGAAGACATCACATTGAGAAATAAGACAGACATAATGGGAAAAATATTGTATGAACTCCCTGATATGAATTAATCATAAAATGCATATTATGCATCTGTCAAAATCCATAGAACTTTATTTATAAAACAAAGAGTAAACCCTAATATAAACTATGAACTTTAGACAATAATGTATCATTAGTGGTTCCTTAACTGTAACAAATGTACCACACTAATACAAGATGTTAATAACACAGAAACTTGGGGGTGGGGGTAGATATGGGAATTCCATACTTTCTGTGCAATTTTTCTGTAACCCTAACACTGCTCTAAAAGGTCTATTTATATATATATATATAAACCAACCAACCAAACAAAATAAAACAGGCTTGTACTGAGTCTGTGTTTTGTAAAACCGGGCTACCAGAAGTATTGGAATTCAACAGACATGCCTTAGGAATCAGGAAGAAAGCTGAATGGAACAAGATAAGCAGGCGGCAAGGGGAAAGTGTCTGTTTACACGTGTATCTCAATACATACACTCATCCATATAATACTGCACTTGAAAATAAGTTCTGTTGTTTGCTTGCTTACATATACACACACAGGATTTGAAACCATGGTTCCCAACACAGTAGCCACTAGCCACATGATGGTATAAAAATTTTAATTAATTAGAATTAAAATTTCAAATTCGGTTGTAGTAGATACATTTTAAGTGCTCAATAGCCACATGTAGCTATTGCCTACCATAACGGACAACAGAAAAAAAATTGCATCCCTGCAGAGTTCTACCAGAAAGTCTTATTCTAAAAGATTCAATAACACTGGGTACTGCTGGATTAGACTCCTTCCACCTTTAAAGTTCTTTCTTAAAATTCAAAGAAAATGTATTAGTCTGTCTCTTTTAAACCATCTAAGTTAGTAAAACTTACCACAGATAGCCAAAAAGTTTAGCATTTGAAATAATGTAAGTGAAAAGGAAATGCTATCACCAGAAGAGAGAATATGATTTTTTGGACTTTGGAAAGCCTCTAAAACTTCAGTCTAAAGATGTTTGAAAGACTTTGCCCAGCAGAAAACTACAGGGATCAAAGAAAGAAAGTCAAAACCAACCAACTACAATGAGACAAGTTTAAAAAAGATCTCAGACAATGATAATGTCATACAACAGTTTATAGAAGCATCTCAAAGAGATGCACGTCTCTCGAGTAGGTAGCACAAATACTTTCATCTATTTTACTGCTAAGGATAGTTAACTGAATCTCAAGAAGCAAAATAATGAATCCAACTTCTCAGAGTTAATAAAGGGAAAGAGCCAAAACTATTACAAACCTTCTTACTCATGGTACCTCAGAATTAATCACCAAAGTAAAAAGGCATTAACATGGACAAAAATGAAAATTCACTAACGCAAAAAACAGAAGAAATTTATTAATTTAACAAACATATATTAAGCATTTATATTATACAAAGTTAGTATACTACTATACCAGGTGCTAAAGAAAATAGAATGGAAATTCTACTTTCAAATGGCTCAAAACAGGGATGATTAAATAAGTTTAAGACAAGAAAACACTCAAGTGAACAGATTTTAATGAAAAATAGAATCCACAAGAGAAACCAAATTACTAACCACCCTCTTTCACAGTCCCTAATTATAAATCTTAAAAACGAGAATGCAAGAATTCAGTTATCTATTGCCCGCTAGAGTTCCACATATGACATCCCTATCTCTCTATTTTAAAACCAGCCACATATTAGGAATCTGCATGTATTCTTTAAGAAAATCAGATTTTAAAAACTGTATGTCTGCCAGCTATAGCAAAGTGTTAACAAAACTGAAGTCAAGGATTCAATTCCCATAGGAGAAGTCCCGTGATCACAATACACTTCCAACTGCGGACAACCACTTCAATGACAACTCACTAAAATTAGGTAAATTAAGGCAAGCAAGAATGCCCCAGCAAAACAAATGGCATCAAAGAAAAGGCATGTGGCCTACATGCAATTCCTCAGAGGTAAACATTAAAGTAGTAAGTTTAAACATTATTGGACTATTTACTATTTGACTTCATCTGTGGCCAAAGAGCACTTGTTATTTTTCAAACTGTAATATATAAAATTAGTTTCTAATAGGTTATGTAAGTTTCTCAATTTTTCCCAGTAATTTTCTCATATAACAGAGAAAATTTTAAGAATAATTCATCATAATTTTTCCATGTTTCAAAATTTTAGGATGTCATATATGGGAATTCAAATTTGTAATTAAATAAAAGAAACTCAATTAACTGAAATGATTACCAAATGTAGCAATCTTTCAACAGAATTTCTGATTTACTAAGGGTTCACTCCCTATTTGAACTCTTGTTGAAAACCATTCTACAACTGGTTCACTCTTCTCCCTAAGTAATGGTGAAATAGTATTTGCTCTTAAAAAGAGTAACTAACAATTATGTACTGCTTCAAGATTATCATTTTGTAAAACTATCATGCTATGTTACACACATGGAATCTAAAGAAGATAGTTCAGAATTTGTAGCATCCCAGAATTCAAACAGAAGTTAGGATATTTAATAAATCACTATCAGATTGTTCCTTTTGCTCCTAAAAGGAAAATAATATACATTTTTTTAAATTAACTGGAATCCTATTAAGTATAACTTTACTGTAAATGGAAACTTCCAGGAATTTAAAAGTAGAAAATATAAATCATGTTAGGGTGTTCTTACTTAATGCTGATACATTGGTGGATGCGACAAAAAGTCTCAAATATAAAGAGGCGAGCATTTTCAATGAAATCCTCAAGACAAGCCACCAAGAAGAAGTCATTCACAAGAACCTATGCATATAAAATACAAAAGGGAAAAAATTAATGACAATGACAAGCAATTTTCAAAAACTTGACTCAAATATTTTGTCTGCTTTACTTATTGTTACTAATATGAGTTCCATACATGGCACTTTCTAGAATTTTATGGCCAAACCTCTTAACAAGTTGAACAAGCAGCAAAAGAATGCTGCAGGGAAAAGCCATAAGAATTGGAACACTTCCGTATTTCACTGAAGACTTTAAGTAACAGAAAAACCTTCTGTCAAAGTAGCTTTGTCCTGTCCATTATCCTACATAAATGCTCTATAGATAAAACTTATCTTCTTCAGCTATTTAAAATAAATAGTTATTAATGGACTAAAGATACTAGTATTTCAGTGACAGTAAGTAGACTTGGAAATATACAAAGCAAAAGATACAATGGGTGGCTCCTATTCGACAGATGGTGTTATAAATAAAAGAATTTTTAATTTCAAGAATAGAAACCAAGTGCCCTCTGTCTCTTCTGGATTCACATCCAGGTCTAGATAGTTAGTGTAAATACATACCAATATTTACTTTAATAATGTCTGCACTAAATAAACACAAATTATCAGATTGGGGTTCTAATTTTATATTTTGTCTAATGTTTGACTATCACCTCTGAACTAGCATTTGCATGATGCATTTTTTTTTCCATAGAGAAATAAAATCTCAGTCCTTCAATAAATTCTTTTGATTTTGTGCCAAAACTTAGGTTCAAAAGATGAAATTGACAATTAGTAACCTGTGAATTTGGTAAACACAGCTAAATTTAGTGTAAGTTCTTGGTTGAACTTCTTAAAACTTGCAAACTAACTTATTTTTTAAAAGAACATAAATCTAAGTATTTCAGTTGTTCTGAAGGTACTTCAACTTCTACTAAACAACAGAAAACATTGTAGTTGTAAAATTCCTACTCTCAGTTTGACTGATTTATAGCAAATGTTAAATAAAATCATATGGAAAATCTAAAGACAGGTCCACTACTATCTCTATTGTGATGTGTGATTCAATGCTTGTACATATGAAATATTTTACCTATTTATTCAATCAGGGGTAGGCATGGAATTAGGAGTATATGTATGGGTTTAAAATAACCTAATGTTTTAACAACCTTCCCTAACAAAAGGGCACACATATGTCAAGAAAATTCAAAATGTCTCTACCCCAGCACATTCCTCCAACTTAAGATTAATAAAGACATTACAGTTTTAATTACTTCATTACTTTAATTAATTCACTATAAGAATACACAAAAATGTAGCAATGTTATTAATTGTTAAGTAAACATTCATACTTACTGATTCACATTCTCTTAGCTTTTTCTGAGCCCCATCAAAGTCAAAGTTAACGTATAAGCATTCAACAAACTCTGTAATTGGATCCTTATATGTGTAAGACTCCTGTAAAAGTTAAGTCAAGTTCATGTTAGATCCTATTCAATATGGTTTAGCAGGTTGCCTCTAATTAATGGTAAGGGAGGAGAAAACAGGAAGATTGCCTCTAAAATATTCCAATGTTCCTGTTTTCTCCTCCCTTACCATTGATTTCTAACAAAGTATCTAGTTTCATCATCTCAAAGCATTTGCTCCCAACCTCATTCCACACCACACCATAAACTTAGAATGTCTTCTAGACCAAGTTTTCTAAATTCTCATCCTCGAATCATTCCAAAAGCTTTTCAAATTCTCCAATTATCAAGTCTCTCTTAATCAATAAAGGACAGTGATGAACTTCTGCAGGTATAAGGATACTGACAGCCAAATGAAGGAGAATCATCTCTTTGGATTTAATTCGTGGTTACATCAAATAAATATTTAGGTTCTTTTTAAAATCCGTACGTATTTCTAAGAAGCTCACAGAAAATCAATGAGTGGGACGGCACCTTTTGCACAATTTGGAGAATATTAACATTGTGTGTTATGCAAAGGTCACTTCTCTGGAAATACGCAGGTAGTACCTACCAAGGCTCCAGAAATCTTCACTTTTTGTGACAAGAGTAACACAGACAGATAATGCATATTAAATATCAACCTAGCAGACAGCAATAATCATTCACACCACACACTCATCCTACATATATTTTAGACTTAAAGATAAGCAAATGTCCACTTGAGGCTCTTCTCTAAATTTCACGTATACTCTCTACCTATTTTTATTACACTTTACCTCAAGAACTAAAAGTCTTGCTTTTCAAAAAAAGGGTTAAACCAAAAGCTTATACATTTTTCAAAAAAACAGTAAAGATTTTAGCATATACCTGCTGAATAACTTTGACTAGATCTTTTAGCACCTGCCGGCGTTTTCGAACATCTTTGTTTGTTATGACAGCTGTAGTTAAGTAGCGGAGAATATGAGGACACATTGTCTGGATTGCATTAAGATACCTAAGTGAAAAAATATGAAAGTTTATTATTATTTAAAACATACCGGGTTTTTCTACATCTATAATCACATGTAATTTAAAAAAAAGCACTTGAACAGCCAATTAGACTATACTGTTTCAGAAACCTAATATTTCAAACACTAAAAGTATGAATATTATAAGGGCATCTCCTCCAAGGAAATAAGAAAATAGGATCCAACACCAAGAATCTTAAACTGATGAGAATGCCAGCTGGTATTCTGCAATTGGGAATGAGAAGGAAGACTCATTTATGAGGCTCAGAATCCTATTATCAATGTTAAGTAAAAGAATTTTGGAAGGCCTTGCTGTTAGCATGTTCCAAAAGATTGCTAAGCTATATGGCTTTCAGTCATTAACCTATTAGAATAAACATATGAAAAATGTCTTTGTACAAAGCACTCATCATAATCAGAAAAATCAGGCACTTAAAAGATTAAGAATTCAGGGAATAAAAGACTGGAAACAATAGGGAGAATACCTGTAATGGTACTACAGAACCTGGACAAGATCAATAGTGGTGAGAATTAGAAAAGAAGAGATGTCAGACAGATGTCAACAGGGCATAAGCTAATACTCAGCAAATCTTACTCTCCTGATGGTCAGCAGCTGGCAATACTCTGCCATTTGATGTTTATCTGTATTTTTCCTGCTTAATTTATTTAACTAGTAAGTATTAACTGAATACCTAATGGTGCCAGGCACTATGCCAATATCAGGATTATTTGCTAATAAAAACCATTTCTCTTAGCCAAAGAGCCAAGCCCCCAACTATCTTTCCAGCTTCATTTCCCATCACCACCACTGACTGCTTCCTGCTTTCCTCATTTTTTAAGCTCTACATGGATTGCTCTCCCAAACCTATAGCTGAAAGCCTAAATCCTAGCCATTCTTTAAGCTCCAACTCAGATATCAAGTTCTTCTAGACTATAATATTAATAGATTTTTATGTTTTGTTATATTGTAGATTTCAAATAAACTGTTGTTTGAAGTCTGATAATAATTTAAAACCTAAATACCATATAGGCTGACAGTCTCTTTAAATGCCCTCTACATAAGAAGCGATATAAAAAGAATCAACATCAACACAAAAATAAAACAATTTCTAAGAAAAGACACCAAAAATACATCAGCTAAAAACTACATCATCTGAAAAATTAAGCCTGAGTTTCAAGCAGAAAATTTTAAATTGCGATACTCTTTTAGAATAATGGATTGTACCAATGTTCTCGTCAGAGACCTCATGTATGAATAGAGGAGCGCATGATAGTTTTTCTTAATGTCAGTTTTGAAATCAGTAATTACAGTAGGCATTTATGGGACTCATTCATAAATTTATCCAATATCATTATTCCAGAATAATACATACTATGCTTTATGATTTTAAACTGATATTTCTTTTTATTTATCCTAACTTTATATCACTATACCATATATATCTCCATTATCTTTACTGGAGGATGAGCCTAGGGAAATGGCCTCTCTGTATCTGTCAGCATATGACAGGGATTGGCAAGATTTTTGTAAAGGACCAGATAGTAAACATTTTAGATTTTGAGGACCAAGATGCAAAATCTAGAATATAATGCAAGTACTTATATAACAAGAAAGAAAACAAATTTCCTCAAATATTTTATTGACTAAAATTTTAAAAACAGTAACGAGTATAACTGCTTCCAATACAGGTCTACTAATGAGAAGAATGGAATTCTGTTACTGGGAACAGCTTTCCTTAATTGAGTTAAAAGGTAAACTCTCCTATCATTAACACTGATTGTGGGAGGACTTTCAGAAAGTTGGAGGAGAATGGGGCATAGGGCTCATCCCTCTTTCAAAAACAGCAAGTGGTCAGGCATAAACTGTCAGAAACTGTTCTGGGGCTCTGGAGACCAGGGAAGTACCGTGGAGCATCCAGGAAAGAGCAGGACCAAAAGACGGATAAACTGCAGCAAAAACTGGACCTTTGAAGGTGGTCTACGCCCCATTCATGGGTACCCGGCCCTATTTTGATCAGTTAAACACAAGAAATTCTAAAAGCCTAGAATTAATTGAATCAAGAATCAAAGAAGAGCCTTAAGACAAAGCCAATCAACAATAACCCTAGGCAAGAGAAAGAAACTGATCAAAGTAAACTCATTAAGAAAATCAGATGTCTAGACATCAGCAAAAAATTACAAGTCATACTAAAAAAATGGGAAGATATGGTCCAGCCAAAGGAACAAATAAAAAGTGGGAGGAGTTACAGAATTTGGAACAATCAATGAAAGATGTTCAAACAAATCTAAATCAATTCAAGCAGATAAAGGCAAATATGGCTAATGAGATAAAAGACATTTAGAAGACACTGGAACATAAAGAAATGTGAAAGCATGCGAAGAAAAATGACAGATCTTATGGGAATTAAAGGCACACTAGATGAGATTAAAAATACATACAACAGATTTGAACTGGCCAAAGAAAGTATCAGCAACCTAGAAGACATGACATTCGAAACATAACCAATAAAAGAACAGATAACGAGCAGGGTCTCAGGGATTTAAATGACAACATGAAGTGCACAAATGTATAAATGTATGTGTCATGGGTGTCCCAGAAGAAGAGAAGGGAAAAGAGGCAGAACGAATATTTGAAGAAATAATGGCCAAAAACTTCCCAAATTTTATGAAATACATAAATATCCATGCCTAAGAAAGTAAACATACTCCAAACAGAACAAATCTGAATAGACCTACTCCAAGACACAAACTAATCAGAATGTCAAATGCTAAAGACAGAGAAATCTGAAAGCAGCAAAAGAAAGGTGATTTGTCAATATAAGGCATGCTCTACTAGATTAAGTCCTGATTTCTCATCAGAAACGATGGAGGCAAGAAGGCAGAGGTATGATATATTTATGATAATGAAAGAGAAAAACTGCCAACCAAGAATTCTTTATCCGGAAAAACTGTTCTTCAAAAATGAGGGAGAATTTAAAATATTCAGACAAACAGAAACAGAGAGTTCGTTAACAAGAGCTCTATCCTACAAGAAATATTAAAGGAAGTTCAGCAGGCTGAAAGGAGAAGATAGGAGAGAGCCTTGGAAGACAGTGTACAACGATGACTATTAGTGAGGGTAACACAAAGGGTAAAGAGAAAGAGGAAAAAAAGATATGACATATGAAAGCCAAAGGATAAAATGGTTGAAGTAAGTACTGCCTTTACAGTAATAGCATTTAATGATAATGGATTAAACTCCCAAATCAAAGGGCACATTGACAGAATGGATAAAAATATATGAGCCATCTATAGGCTGTCTGCAAGAGACTCACCTTAGATCTAAGGATACAAATAGACTGAAAGTGAAAGGTTGGAAAAAGATATTCCAAGAAAACAGTAAACAAAAAAGAGACAAAACAGAATGAAGGCAAACTGTTAAAATAGACAAATAAAGACATTACATATTAAAGAAAGGGGCAATCCACCAAGAAATAACAATCATAAATATTGAAGCACCTAACCATGGTATCCCAAAACACATGAGGAAAACACTGGCAAAACTGAAGGGAGAGATAGATGTCTCTACAATAATAGTAGGAAGCTTCAATACACCTCTTTCATCTATGGAAAAAAAAATATTTAAACAGAAAATCAGTAAGGAAACAGACAACTTGAATAACATGATAAGTGAACTAGACCTAACAGACGTATACAGAACACTGTATCCCAAAACAAAAGAACTTACATTCTTTTCAAGTACTCATGGGTCATTCATGATGGGTCACAAACAGAGCCTAAATGAATTTTAAAAGACTTAAAGTACACAAAGCATTTTCTCTCATCATAAAGGAATGAAGCTGAAAATCAATAACAGGCAGAGAACTGGAAAATATGGTGGTAAATAGCACACTTCATAAACAATCAGTGGGTCAAAGAAATTGCAAGAGATATCAGTAAATATCTCAAGAGGAATCAAAACAAGAACACAACATATCAAAATTCATGGGATTCAGTGAAGGCAGCGCTGAGAGGGAAATTTATAGCCCTAAATGCCTAATTAAAAAGGAAGAAGGAGATAAGATCAAAGACCTAACTGTACACCTGGAGGAACTAGAAAAAGAACAACAAACTAACCCAAAGCAAGCAGAAGGAAAGAAATAACAAAGATCAGAGCAGAAATAAATGAAAATAAAAATTAAAAAGCTAGAGAGAATTACCAGAACCAAAAGCTGGTTATTTGAGAAGATCAATAAAACTGACAAAGAAAAAAAGAGAGAAGGTGTATATATATCAGAAATGAGAGAGGAGACATTCCATTCACCCAAAAGAAATAAAAAAGATCATAAGAGGATATATGACCATCTGTATGCCAACAAATTAAACAACTTAGATGAAATGGTTAAATTCCTACAGACACATGAGTAACCTACAATGAATCTAGAAGAAATAAGACCTCAACAGACCAATCAAAAGTAAAAAGATTCAATTAGTCATCAAAAACTTCCCAACAAAAAAAAGGCCAGGACCAGATGGCTTCATAGGTTCATTCTACTAATCATTCCAAGAAGAATTAATACTGAAACTGCACAAACTCCTCCAAAAATTCGAACGAGAGGGAACATTACCTAAGTCATTCTATGAATCCAACATCACCCTAATACCAAAGCCAGATAGATATTACAAGAAAAAAAAATTACAGTCCCATCTCTCTAATGAAAATAGATGCAAAAATCCTCAACAAAATATTTGCCAATTGAATCCAACAGCACATGAAAAGAATTATCCACCATGATTAAGTGAGTTTTATCCCAGTTATACGAGGGTGATTCAACACAAGAAAATCAATTAATGCAATACATCACATTAATAAATCGAAGGGGAAAAACCATGATGATCTTGATTGACGCAGAAACAGCATGACAAAATCGAGCATCCTTTCTTGTCGAAAACACTTTGAAAGATAAGAATAGAAGGATATTTCTTCAATATGATAAAGAGCATATATGAAAAACCCACAGTCAACATTGTACTCAATGGTGAAAGACTGAAAGCTTTCCTTCTAAGATCAGAAACAAGACAAGGATGCCCGCTGTCACCACTGCTGTTCAACATTGTGCTACAGAAGTTGTAGCTACAGCAATTAGGCAAGAAAAGAAATAAAAGGCATCTAAATTGGAAAAGAAGAAGTAAAACTTTCATTATTTACAGATGACATGGTCCTACATTTACAAAGTCCTGAAACATCTACAACAAAGCCACTAGAGCTAACAAATGAGTTTAGCAAAGTGGTGGGATATAAGATCAACATGCAAAAATTAGCAGGGTTCCTATATAGTAGTAACGAGCAATCTGATGAGGAAAATCAAGAAAAAGAATTCCACTTACAATGGCAATGAAAAGAATCAAATATTCTGGAATAAATTTAACCAAAGATATAAAGGACCCGTACACAGAAAACTACAAAACATTGCTAAAAGCAATCAAAAACAACTTAAATAAATGGAGGGGAATTCCATCCATGTTCATGGATTGGAAGACTAAATATTGTTAAGATGTCAATTCTATCCAAATTGATTTATAGGTTCAAGGCAATCCCAATCAAAATTCCAACAGCCTACTTTACAGGAATAGAAAAGCCAATTATCAAATATACTTGGAAGGCAAAGGGGCCCCCAATGGCCAAAAAATCTTGAAAAAGAAGAAGGAAGCTGGAGGACTCCCACTTCCTGACTTTAAAGCATATTACAGAGCTTCAGAGGTCAAAACTGGCATAAAGATAGAAATACTGATCAGTGGACTTAAACCGATAGTTCAGAAATACACCCTCACATGAATGGGCAATTAATTTTTGACAAGGCTGCCAAGTTCACTCACCTGGGACAGAACAGTCTTTTCAACAAATGGCGCTGGGGAGAACTGGATATCCATATTCAAAAGAATGAAAACAGACCCCTATGTCACACCCTAACAAAAATTAACTCAAAATGGATCAAGGACCTAAATATAAGAACCAAGACCATAAAACTCCTAAAATAAAATGTAGGAAAGATCGTCGAGATCTTGTGGTAGGCAGCAGTTTCTTAGGCACTAGCAACAAAAGAAAAAACAGACCAATGGGACATCCTCAAAATTGAATACCTGTGTGCTCAAAGGAATTTGTCAAGAAGGCGAAAAGGCAGCTTACTTAATGAGAGAAAATATCTGGAAACTACATATTTGGTAAGGGCTTAATATCCAGAAAATAAAAAGAAATACTGCAACTCAACAATAAAAAGACAAATAACCCAATTTAAAAATGGGCAAAAGACCTGAATAGACAATTTTCCAAAGAGGAAATACAAACTTGACTAAAAAGCACAGGAAAAGACACTCAGCTTCACTAGCTATTTAGGGAAATGCAAATCAAAACCACAAGGAGATTATCATTTCACACCTACTAAAATGGCCACTATTTTAAAAAATAGGAAACTACAAGTGATGGAGAAAATGTGGAGGAACAGGAACACTTAATCACTGGTAGTGGGAATGTAGAATGGTACAGCCACTATGGAAGACAGTTGGGTGGTTCCTCAAAAAGCTAAGTATAGAATTGTCATATGATCTGGCAATCTCGCTACTAGATATAAACTCAGAAGAATTGAAACCAGGATGTGAACAGACATTTGCATACCGATGTTCACAGCACCAATTGCCAAAAGATGGAAACAACCTAAATGTCCAACAATCAATGAATGAATAAACAAAATGTGTTATATACATATGATGAAATATTATTCAGCTGTAAGAAAGAAAGAAGTCCTCATGTATGTGACAACATGGATGAACCTTGAGGACATTATGTTGAGTGAAACAAGCCAGGCACAACAGGACAAATATTGTATGATCACACTAATATGAACTAATTATAATGAGCGAACTCATTATAGACCAAGGGTGAAGAATGGGGAGGTGGTGCTTCATTTGTGCAGAATGTATAATAAGGCTGATTGTAAATGTTTGGAAAGGGATGGAGGGAATGGAGGGGATGGTAACACATTATGAATGAAATTAACAGTGCTTAATTGTGTGTGTGATTGTGGTTGAAAGGAGAAGTTTAGGGTCCTGTACGTCACTGGAAGGAAAGCTAGAGGATGGAATATGGGACTGTATAACATAGTGAACCCTGTTGTGGACAATGAATATGGTTGATTGTACAAAAACAAGAATGTTCTTCCATGAACTAGAACAAATGTACATCACTATTTCAAAGTGTTAATAATAGGGTAGCATATGGCAAAAAATATACCTAATGCAGACTACAGACTATAGTTAACAGTAATGTTTTAATATTCTTTCATCAATTATAACAAAGGTAATACACCAATGCTAAGTGTCAGTGATTGAGGGGAGGGATAAAGGGTACAGAAGATAAAGCTAGAAAGGTCATTTAAATGAGACTGCAAGTCTTTGTATGCTAAGGGTATTTATAGTTTTTTCTACTCAACAGAGAATAATAAAAGGTTCATTTTAAGCAGAGAGATAAAATCTGTTTTAAAAATATAATTGTATAAAAGACGACTAGAAAGAAGGCAGAAACTGGAAGCATGGAAATGAATGTAATGCTCAAGAGAAGAGATTATAGGATAAAAAGAGACAAATAGAGAAAAGCTTATGGGAAGAATTTACACAACACTCTGATTAATTAATTAGGTATCACAGAGGAAGGGCATCAAGACTCTGTTTCTAGCTTGGATTTTGCCATAAGAACAAAGGACAGGTTTTAAAAGGGGTTATAGATACAGTTTTCATTAAAATGTTTCATGGTCCCTATAGGATATCCAATTGAAGATATCAAAACTTCAGCAAGGGGAAGTTGATTTGAAGATTATAGTCCTATATAAATGAATGGGAAGTGAAATTAAGAGAATGGTGTAGCCTAACCAAAACCTTTGACTACTATGTTCTTTTGTCCCTGGTTTATCATCACTTCTCTGTCAATCCATATTTAAGGGTTAATTAAATTTCCAACTTCATTGGACCCTTCTAACCTCTCCAAGTGCTATTAAAAACTGTTGCATCTACAGTGGGTTTAGCATGAATACAGGTGTACTTAGTTAAATATGCTCTTGTACTAGTTCTTGTGTCATTACTTTGGATTGTAACCTATTTAAGAGAGGCTACACCTCTATTTTTAAAATCAAACTTTATTATGTCTTAATATTTATTTTGCTCTGAAGTGTAATTTCATGACAGTTTTTGTATGTTTTTTTACTCTAGCACAACTCTGCTCCAAGGGTACAATTACATGGAAGTCAGAAAATCTAGTAATCAAAAGATAATCAAAATCTGCCTCCAAATAAAGAAACTAATTAAGGATCTAGTATATTCAGGATGTTAAGAGAATATAAAAAATGTAAACCTGCCAAGAATGCTTAAATCTGGTCAGGGAGATAAGTCAATGGTAAGTTTTTGGTTTATTTTAATGGAACTAAATAATTAAATAATAAATAGTAGACACAATGTATAGGAATGACTTCATGAAGAAAATAAACCTGAACTAGATCTTGAAAAATAGGTAAACTTTGGATAGGTAGAAAAAAGAGGGGCATTTGAAGGAGAAGCTAAAACAACAGGAAAGGAAGTGGAATTTCAGAGGATTTCTGGATGGAAATCTTAGAGGTCATCCTGAGCTAGAGCAGGTAAAATACCTGTATGAAAGAGTTTTCTTATCAAAAACTAATCAGAGAAGATGGGGGAAAAATGGCAGAAAAGGTCAGTCCCGAACAAATACAGATACCATCTAGATGAACTGCTAATGGTAAAACGTGAAGTTCCTTGGGAAATTTTTATTTTTATTTAGAAAACAAATTAAACACTCATTTGCTAACTGAATTTTAAATCTTTCTTTTTACAACTAGAGCATAACCAGGGCATTGTATTACAATGCATTCTTTTCCCTAACAGCACCTACATCTAGTGGCAAAGCCTCATCTCTTAAAGCCTAAGAATAAGGTTCTATGTTACACCTGATATCTTACCTTACATATTATATTTAAAAGTTCAACATTTTTAAAACTTGTAAATCATCTCCATTTTAGATTCAGAATAAATTATGGCAGAAATGGTAATATATATGATGTAAGAGACTTTAATTCACATTAGCAACTACATTTTCACTTCAAGGACAAATGTGTATTATTTCTAAAGTACTTCTACATCAAAAAAAAAAAAAAAAAAAGCAGCAGCAGCAGCAGCCTGAAATTCAGTCGTCTCAGTAGACACCATGGAAGCAAGAAGGAAGTGGTGTGATATATTTAAGATACTGAAAAACTGCCAACCAAGAATCCTATATGCGGCAAAACTGTCCTTCAAATATGAGGAAGAGCTTAAAATATTCTCCAATAAACAAACAATGAGAGAGTTTGTGAACAAGATACCTGCTCTAAAGAAAATACTAAAGGGAGCACTACAGACAGATAGGAAGAGACAGGAGTGAGAGGTTTGGAACACAATTTTGGGTTATGGTAGCACAGCAATGTAAGTACACTGAACAAACATGACTGTCAGTATGGTTGAAAGAGGAAGGTTAGGAGCATGTGGGACACCAGGAGGAAAGAGGAAAGATCAAGACTGGGACCGTATAACTCAGTGAAACCTAGAGCACTCAACAACTGTGATAAAATGTACAAATATGTTTTACATGAGGTAGAATAAATGAATTTCAACCTTGTAAGGTGTTAAAAATAGGGTGGTATTGGAGAAAAAATATAATCAATGCAAACTAGAGGCTACAGTTAACAGAAAAATTGTATTATGCTTCCTTTAATGTAACAAAGGCAATATACCAAAGCTAAAAGCTTAAAAGAGGGGGACATAATGGAGGGGTACAGGACTCACTCTTGGCATTGGTGACGTTGTCTGACTTTTATTCTACTTTAGTTTAATTCTATCTTTCCTTTTGTTGCTTTTTAGCTGTCATTTTTTTTCCTTTCTTTTTCTTTTGTCTCTGTACCTCCTTTGACTCTTCCTCCATCTCTGTTGAAGAAATGGAGATATCCTTATATAGATACTGGTGATGGTGGTGAATACATAAATATGTGATTATACAGGGAACCATCGATTGTTTACTTAGGATGGAACATATGGTGGGTGAACAAAATTGTCTTAAAAAAAAACACTACGGTTAATGAAGAAACGTTGAGGGTACTTACTATATTGAGTGAAATAAGTCAGACACATAAGGACAAATATTGCATGGTCTCACTGATATGAACTAATTATAATATGTAAACTTATAGACATGAAATGTAAGTTACCAGGATACAGAACGAGGATAAAGAATGGGGAGTGGTTTCTTATTATGAGCAGAATGGTCAACTAGCTTGAACTTAAGTGTTTGGAAATGGACAGAGGTGATGGTAGCACAGTGTGAGAATAACTAACAGTGCTGAATGGTGTGTGAATGTGGTGGAAAGGGGAAGCTTAGAGTCACATATGTCACCAGAAGGAAAGCTGGAGGTTAAAAGATGGGAACGTATAACACAGTGAATCTTGTGGTGGACAATGTCCATGATTAACTGTACAAATATTAGAAATCTCTTTCATGAACTAGAACAAATGTGTGACACTACTGCTAGAAGTTAATTATAGCGGGGCATATAGGGAAAAATATACCTATTGCAAACTATGTAATACAGTGAGTAGTATTTTAACATTCTTTCATCAACAGTAACAAATGTACTATACCAATGCTATGACAGTCAATAATGGAGGGGGGGTGGTTAGGGATATGGGAGGATTTTAGTTTTCTTTTTTTGTCTTTATTTCTTTTCCGGAGTAATGAAAATGTTCTAAAAATTGAAAAAAAAAAAAAATGTGGTAATGGATGCACAGCTGTATGATGGTCCTGTGGGCAACTGATAGTACATTTTGGCTTTGGATACTGTATGGTATGTGAATAATCTCAATAAAATTAAATTTAAAAAAAAAAAGTGCACGGGGCAAGAAAATGGAAACGAAGTTTAACAAAATCAGACTGACTTTAATCATCTCATTTTGCATATAAAAAGCAAATACAGCATACTACCCTCAATCTAATTCATAAAAAAAAAATGACCTGTAAATAAGAGAAAGTAATTAGAATCTCATGAACTTCGATTTTTGTGATAAATGAGCAGGAAAATGCTAAACATTATCAGACATGCAAACTTCAATATTTCACATCAACATAGATAAATCTGCAAATGCCTTGAGAAGCCACAAGTCTTGGAGTGATGATAGCAACTTAAAAGACTACAGGATGAGGAAACAACCTTTTTGCTAGAAACATTAGATTTTGTAGGCAATGGCATTTTATACAACCTAGAAGTCAGTCATTACCTAGCTCCTACTCTAACTCAGAAATAAAAATATTCAAAGAGATTTTATAAACAAAACAACCTCCAATACCCTTAGAATTTAATCTCCCTCTGATGCCCCTTGTGGGACTAGAACGTAACAGGACAAAGAAGTGTGCAGGGCGTACTCAGGAAGAACATGATACATCATGGTATAGATTTGAGTCTTAGTGAAAACTATTAAAAGCACATGATCAGAGATTCATTTTAGAAATTCATTACAGAAGCTTGGAGAGAAGGAACATGTGTGATTAGGTAACCCATTTGTGAAGGAACCAGACCTAAAAGAAAAGGAGATGGGCTGTATCATGATGTCAGCCAATGAGGACAAAACTAGTGTTTATTTAGTACACAAATGACAGATTTAAGGTGGGATATATCCAAGGAGTCCAGGAATGGGAAAAAATCCTGATGGTAAGCAAGCATAAGCTAAAACCCCAGGTAGCACTGGGGATTAATGCTAGGAATGCCATGTCCAGACATGAAGACCAACACTTAGTTGACTAAATAAACTGCGACAATCATTGGAACTGAAGGACATCAGTATAGGGAAACATCTATACTGACCAACTGGCTTCTGGCTTTAATACAGGATGGAGCAGCTCTCAGCTGCCCTGAAAAGACTGAATTACTCATTTTCCCAGGCACTCTTCAAATTTGACATCACAACTCTAGAATTTCAGTGCCATTGTTAAAATAAAAATTCCCTGCCATGCAAAAAAAAGAAGAATCACAGAAAAACCATGGCTATTCAGACTTGGGTATGCAGCAGACATTTTCTAAAGAAGTGAATCTGTCACTTCAAAAAAAAACAACTGATGGTTGTTGTCAATGATAAAATTAGAGCTTTCAAGAAAAAAAAAAGGAATTTGGAAAATTTTTATCTGCTACCCAGAGCTTGACAGCCTTCCAATACTTAACTCTTTTCTAATGGGTTTGGTAGTGGTATTAATGATTGTGATTTTTTTTGATACTGTATAATACAAGGTACCAACACATCTGGAAACATTTGGAAGATCTGCATAACTCACTGAACCAATGCATGATGCTACAGAACTATGAATGGGAAAAGGATCCATTCAAAGTACAAGACAAACCAATATAGTTTAATGTATTAGAATGCAAAAAAGTTCATCAATATGGTTTCATATTTCACATTACAAATAACCTTTAAAATTTAAACTACTACTACTTGTCGAGTTTTGGGACATTATTAAAGAAGAATATTCATATTTATATGAGGAGGCTATTAAAGTACACCTCCCTTTTCCAACTACATGTATGTGTTAGGCTAAATTTTCTTCATACACTTCAACCAAAAACCAACATCACAACAGACTGAATAAAATCAGGTATGAAAACAGGTATGAAAATCCATCTGTCAACCAGTAACTGAAGAGACTGTAAAACTGTAAAACAATGTCACTCTTGTCATCAAATTCTTTTGTTTTAAAAAGCTACTTTTCATAAAAATCTATTATTTGTCAAATTAATCTATTTACCCCTGTCATACAAATATTTGTTTTTTAGTTTTAATTTCTAATACAATATATATCAATAAATATAGCCAATACAAACAAAATTGCACACAATTTTTAATAATATAAGATTCCAAGACCAAAAAGTTTAAGAACCATTGGCTTGTAACAATAATATTCCCCAAAATAAATCTGACGTCAATTTTTTTTCTTCCAAAACATCCAAGGGCTCCTCACTGTGTATATATTTAAGTGAGTTTTTTGGGGGGTGGCGAAAGGCTTTTACTGGATGTGGACCCATTGGAAAAAGGGTCCTATTTGTCTCACAAAGCTGGAGAATATCTTCCCCACATACACACCTTTTTTAATGCTCCAAAATGACCTGTATATCCATCAGACTGAGTCCTTTCAGCAGAATAACTTAAGAACTAACAAAAAACCTATACAATTTCTTAGTTGACTAATTTAATAAGGAAGTTACACTTGTATCCACTGGGGCATTTCAGGTTTTGAAATATACATAGTATTTCTTCATGATTTTTAACTTTTATCATTTGTCATATAAAGTTATTTTCATTTCTAATTCTGTTTTCATCTTTTTTCACTTATTATTGGTCACTGTAAATGACCAGCTTCAATACTGATAATTTCAAGTTTTCATAATGTATTGCTAATTTTATTTTCATTGCCTGTTATGCTTTTCTGTACTTTAATAAAGGTTTTAAAAGTTGAATAAATACCTACCTTATCTTTAATAATAGAATATTTTAAGCTACAAATTAATTTCTGAGGGCTGCTTAGACAGTTAAAATTTCATAATTATTCAAAACATAATTTCTCTGATTCATTATTTACAATTTAAGATACTTAAGTTTCCCTTAATTTACTTTTTTTGTTTAATCCAACATTGCTAATTTCTAGTTTTACTGTATACTGTCCAGAAAACAAAATATCAATTAAAAAAAAAATTTACTGCAGGTTTTTGACTAAGATAATGTTTTTGTATATGAACCATGGAAATACAAATGAAAGTATTAAACCTATTAGAATAGTTTAATGATAACTATTTATCATTAAATTTATTTGATAACCTAATGTTACAATTCTAATTTGCTATTTTAGTTATAATTCTATGACAATAAACCTTGATCTTATTTTAGTTTTTTAAAAAACCTACTTTTTGGTATTAATATTGTTTTCCTTTTCTAAAAGTTTAATTTCTATCTTAAAAATTTCTGGGATCTTTATTGTACTATTTACTACTATCTATTACCTATAACAAATGGTTCTACCAAGATTTAAATATATTCCGTTTTAATTTTGCTTCACCCATAAAGTTGTCAGGAAGTAATCCATACTGTTATCCCCTTATTTAAATTACAGAATTTTCACAGTGGAGTTGAATACTTTCATTTTATTTGCATGTTTCCTTTCATTATCTGAAAATTTTCAAAGAGCTAACTGAATTGTTTCTTTCTGGAACGCTGTGATGGTTAGATTCATGAGTCAACTTGGCCCAGGGATGCTGTCCAGTTGTTTGCTTAAGTAAGCACTGGTCTGATTATTACTGTGAGGGTATTTCATGGACTTAAATCATCAATATGTTGACTGCATTCAACAATGAGAGATGTCTCATCCAATCAGTTGAAGGGTTTAAAAGGAGAAGTGATGATTTCAGCAGGCAGAAGAGAGAACTTCCATCTCTACTTCAGCCAGCCAGCTTCTTCTGGGGAATTCACTGAAAGCCTTCATCAGAGTTCCAGTTTGCAGCTTGCCCTACAGAATTTGCACTTGTGTATCCCCACAGACACGTGAGACAATTTTTATAAAGATCTCACAATATATATAAGATATTTCCTGCCAGTTCTGTTTCCCTAGGGAACCCTGGCTAATACAGATATTAAGTGCAATAAACAGAAGGTTGAATTTGGAGAGTGGGTCTACCAGTGAGTAGCATGGAGAATCATTCCTTAGTGATTTCTACGGTTGAATTCAGCAAGAGCTTTCCTTATCGTTCCTCAAGAATGCAGTCAGCCACCACAGGTTCCAATGTTAAGGCTGGTTCTGCTCATTCAGGGTAAGCACATCTTCTCACCACTGAGGATGTTAATTAAAACTTAATACAGTCTTACAGGTTTTATTCAGGTGGTAGGTTAAGTACTGAATGTTATCTTTAATTGCTTCCTATTTTAATATATGTTTGATTAAACTGTAAATATTGAGAAATATATCCTCAACTCTTGGCATGAGCTTGAAACTCTCATAAAACATTTTTTTTCTAAGATACATTTAGTTTAACATTAAAGACAAATATATAGCTAATTTCAATCAATCACCAAATTCTTAAATCTCTTGCAATGATATATATACTAATAATCTTTCTGGATACTCCAAATTCATCCAATATTGGTATGTCTCAACTACTGCATAAGATTGTAATTGCCAGTGTCACAAATAAAAAGGCTTCTTCTAAAATATAAAGACTACACAAACAGTGCAGGAAAAAGTACTTCTCAAGGATCAGGATATAAGGGGGAATAAGACATCTTTCAGAGAATCACATAAATAGTGCACTGACCATGAACACACAGAGAAAATTACCAGATCAGGAAGATCTGAAAAAAACCTAACAAAAAATATTAATATATTTAAATAAAAATGGGAGAAGGAGAGATACCTGAGAGGTACTGATCTCAAATGCATCATTAGAAGATAATTAAAAAATAGATCTTGAAAATGCCTATTCCAATTTTAGGGTGAGATACACCCCCAAAACTATGCATGATACTGGTCTTAGTGGCAGGAATATTCCAATTGTGAAGATGGACATGTTGGGCAAGCTTAACTTGACAGGAGACATTCCAGCCATATAAATTACCTCTCTATTCTGATTCCCAGTACTCATAAAGCAACACTCAGTTTATTACACTGCTTCTCATGTTTTAAACCTATACAGTGAGAACAATATGGCCATGTGTTTCATGTTCTTAGTCCTCTCACCACCTACACTTTTCATTATAAATAACCTATGGCATTCTGGTTTCATACATCAGTCCTTCTGAGCTTGGTTCAGTTTTGTTCTTCATGAATCTAACTCTAGGATACTAACAAATAAAGTTGAATGCTAAGGGAGAACCTAAGATGGCGGCTAGGTGAGACAGGGCAAAAAAACACCTCTGTGAAAAATACTAGATAAAAATCAGAAAGTGACCCAGAACACCAGTTCCAGTGTAGCACCAGCCAGACAAGGTCTGCTAAATCCACAGGGACTGTGCATTTGGTGAAACCAGGAGCCTGCATTCTGGAAGGAGTGAGTGAGCCAGCTGAAAGTCCGGCGGCCGCACTATGGTGTGGGGAAACGGTGGGCTGGTGTTTGGAGACAGACTAGCTCTTTAAAAAAAAAAAGCCCGGGAGCAGCTGCAGATACAACGGGGAGAGCTGTGCAATGAAGCATGGTGGGAGCGGGCTGGGCTAACACCTCGGTGTCTGGAGTGGAAGATAGCCCTTCCCACACCCGCTGCTGATTGACTCGAGACCAGGGGAGCAGAGGGGAGCCAAAAGGAGAAAAAAACCGCACCTCTTGCAGCCATCTCCCTGGCGGGCCAGGGACACTCCTGCCCGGGGATGGACCCACAGCCCAGAGCTGCGCCAATAAACCCAGTGTGACGGGGAGTCTTTCCTGCAGCACCACACACACGCCACAGTATCGGCCATGGACAGTGGCCTTTAATGCACCCACAGCTGATTGTCCCGGAGCTGGGAGGGCGGAGCTGTGCAAAAAGGGGAAGTTAACGTGTCCCATTCAACCATCTTTGAAGCGGGCTGGGAGTGCCCCTGCACGGTCCGGTGACCCAGGGCTTCCCTGGCGGGCCAGCATGTACTTGTGACATGGCGCAGCCCTACCTCAGCAGAGGTCCTGGAAGAGCACAGCTGGGAAGGGGGACCTGCTGAGAAATCCCAGAGACCCTATGCCAATACCAAGGACTTCTGGGTCAGCGGCAGAGATGATCTGTGGCAAGACTGAAATGAAAGCTTAGACTCTTGCAATAGCCTTAAATCTCCGGGAACACCTGGGAGGTTTGACCATTGAAACTGCCCTGCCCCCCTAACCATCCAGACACATACCCCACATTCAGGGCGGACAGCATCAACAACACACCCAAACTTGGTGCACCAGTTGGACCTCACAAGAACCAGACTCCCACATACCACAAAGACAACGCTGGAGAGAACTGACTTGAGGGGAATAGGTGACTCACGGACACCATATGCTGGTTAGGTAGAGAAAGTGTATGCCACCAAGCTGCAGTTCTGACAAATTAGAAATCAAGTAAAGCAAATGCCAACAGGCCAAAAACAACAGAAAATCTTAAAGCATATGATAAAACCAGACAATATGGAGAACCCAAACCCAAACACCCCAATCAAAAGATCAGAAGAGACACAGTACCTGGCGCAATTAATCAAAGAACTACAGACAGGCAAAGAGAGCATGGCACAGGATATAAAGGACATGAAGAAGAGCATGGCACAGGATATAAAGGACATAAAGAAGACCCCTAGAAGAGCATAAAGAAGAAATTGCAAGAGTAAATAAAAAAATAGAAGATCTTATGGAAATAAAAGAAATTGTAGGCCAAATGAAAAAGATTCTGGATACTCATAATACAAGATTAGAGGAAGATGAACAACGACTCAGCCTCCTCGAGGACCACAGAACAGAAAATGAAAGAACAAAAGAAAGAATGGGGAAAAAATCGAAAAAATTGAAATGGATCTCACGGATATGATAGATAAAATAAAACGTCCACATATAAGACTCATTGGTGTCCCAGAAAGGGAAGAGAAGGGTAAAGGTCTAGAAAGAGTATTCAAAGAAATTGTTGGGGAAAACTTCCCAAACCTTCTACACAATACAAATACACAAAGCATAAATGCCCAGCGAACTCCAAATAGAATAAATCCAAATAAACTCACGCCAAGACATATTCTGATCAGACTGTCAAATACTGAAGAAAAGGAGCAAGTTCTGAAAGCAGCAAGGGAAAAGCAATTCACCACATACAAAGGAAATAACATAAAGCTACGCAGTGACTACTTAGCAGCCACCATGGAGGCAAGAAGGCAGTGGCATGACATATTTAAAACTCTTGAGAGAGAAAAATTTCCAACCAAGAATACTTTATCCAGCAACACTCTCCTTCAAATTTGAGGGAGAGCTTATATTTTTCACAAACAAATGCTGAGAGATTTTGCTAATAAAAGACCTGCCCTACATCAGATACTAAAGGGAGCCCTACCAACAGAGAAACAAAGGAGAGAGAGAGAGAGAGAATTTTAACAGACATATATAGAATATTACATCCCAGGTCACCGGGGCACACATTCTTCTCTAGTGATCACAGATCTTTCTCCAGAATGGACCATGTGCTGGGATATAAAAACAAGTCTCAATTAAAAAAAAAAAAAAAATTTTGTTCAAAGCACATTCTCTGACCACAATGGAATACAAATAGAAGTCAATAGCCATCAGAGACTTGGAGAATTCACAAACAACTGGAGGGTAAAAATGAGGGGGAGATGAAAACATTCCCAGATAATCAAAAGCTGAAGGACTTCATCACCAGCAGATCAGTCCTATAAGAAATGCTAAAGGGAGTTGAGCAGGCTGAAAGGAAGGGACACTAAACAATTGACTGAAACCACATGAAGAAATAAAGATTTCCAGTAAAGATCACATGGTAAATATAAATACCAATACTACTGTATTTTGGATTTGTAACTCCACTTCCTACAGGGTCTAAAATACACAAACTGTAATGATAAATCAGTGGTTTTGGACTCAATGTAAAATATGTAATTTTTGACAAGAACTACATAAAGGTGGGGGAATGGAGGAGTATAGGAACATAGCTTATGTGTCATAGTGAAGTTAAGTTGGTATCAAAGAAAAACAAGATTGTTATAGATTTAAGATATTAAATTTAAGCCCCAAGGTTAACACAAAGAAAGTATCAGAGAATACGACCATAGAGATGAAAAGTAGAGTAGGGGTTTCGAGAAGTGGGGGAAGGGGCAATGGGGAGTTAAGAAATGAGTGTAGGGTTTCTGTTTGGGGTGAAGGGAAACTTCTAGAAATGGATGGTGGGAAGGTGATAGCATTGCAACATTCTAAATGTGATTAATCCCACTAATGGAATGCTAGGGAGGGGGTAGAATGGGAAGATTTAGGCTGTATATGTTTCCACAATTGGAAAAAAAGTCTAAATAGATAACAATTAAATGCCAAGGATGATCCTGGATGGGATCTGAGGATGGAGGAGAGGAGGCTCAAAGGGACACAGATGGGACATAAGACAAAAAAAGGAAATATAGAATGCAAACTTTGTATCAATGTTGAATTTCTTGAACTTCTTAGCTGCACTTAACGGGATTACATAAAAGAATGTTCTTGTCCATTGGAAAGGTATACGTGAATTATATCATTTGTTAAAAGATGTGTGCAGCTTGCTCTCATATGTTCAGAAGACAGAGCAATAGATGATGGATGATAGGGTGGGAGGGAGACAGGGAGGGAAAGAAAGAAATGGTGTGACAGGATGTTAAAGGCGGTGGATCAGGGTATCGGGGGAGGGGGTGTTGGGGTATGCTGGAGTTGTATGTATGGAGTTTGTACTGTTTTTGTAACTGTTCCTGTAACTTTGAATTAATTTCAAAATAAAATTTATTAAAAAAAAAAGTTGAATGCTAAAGGATAAAAGAAAGTAATGCCACTTTTTAGTGAGCAGTTGGCTTTCTATTGAAAAAAATTTTTCCACTACATTTTTACTTCCTTCAACATAGGAACTGTGATTTATATAACTTTTTAAATTGTAAACAAACAGCAAAAATATTGATTGGAGTAATAATTTAGTATCGAAACCTGTCTTACTACTGAATTTCCCAAAAATAGGATTTCTCTGAGGAATACAACTCAATTAGGCTGTTATGTATAGATCAGTGAATTATATTAATCTATAAAAGGTATTTTTGAATGCTATAAAAGATTGCTAATAAAGAAATAACTAATGCTACATTAATTATAAAATTGCACTTCTCTTCCACTTATTTACATTTAAAATTACAACTGTGGAATGTAGGGAAATATACTTTTACCTTGCTTAATGCTAAATGTGATTTCTGTTTCATTTTTCTTTTACAAAGAAAGACAAAAACAGTTTCCCGTTACAAAAAATCCTTTCAATAGCACATACCCTGTCCAAGTTCAGTTTTAACATATTGGACCAGCATGTTCTGTGAATAGTGATTAAATGCATTGACACTGAACTTAAGCTGCAACGCTAATATGAAAAATAAAGCAAGCATATTTCTGATAAAACTGCTTTTATTTATCTGTCTCAGGGGAACACTTTAGCATTTAATGCAGAGAATAAATACATGTCATTAAGAAACTGTTCCCTGTTTTTCCATGAAAAAATTACCTGGCACTTCCTCGTTGGCTGAATATTTTTCATCTGAGTTACCACAAATAACTTGTTTCTTTTAAACTCAAAGTGCTGGATGATCATGCTAACTTCATTGAAGAAAGAGGTCAAATTACTAAATTTAGTAAGATTACAAACCTTACTAAAATGGATCATTTAAATAATGTATTTATTAACATGATTCACCTTAGATTATTATGGAGTCACCTAACCAGAATTATCACTATAGAGGATCATCTTATTTTTAAGATTTTGAAAATTACAGAAGCCATTTAAAAACAGGATGTTTAATCTTCATTGATGTTTCAAATCAGAAAGGAATTTCTATCATTAAACTGTACTTTCATAGATTAAAATAAACACGTATTTCAGAAAAAATGTTCCAAGTCTTCCCAGACCATCTCTGCAAAAGAATTCACTTCATACATTAGGGAAATTGAATTTTATTTCATATTCTTTTTACCCTCTTAGATAAATATGAATACCTACCTTATCACTTGAATGCTAAAGTTCAATACACAGTAATACCTGTTAATTTTATATAGAAAAATACTAAGGGTCCAGTGCTATTACTAGCACTAGCCATACTACATTCTATTCACTAAATCACTTGTCATCAACTGTGCTTATAAAATTCTAGTATAAGAAAAATGAAGGAACTATAGTCAGCATTACAATAAACTAATCCGTTTAAAAAATGAATACATCCATCCAATAACACTATTATAAATATTTATAAATTTATGACATATTGTACCAAAGCTTCTCATTTAAGACTTAAAAAAAACAGAATGAACTGTAAAAGTTACAAATGAAGTCAAATAAATACTTTTTAATAAAGGTCATTATTTAGATCTGACACCAAATGTGTTCGTTCATTTATTACATTGCTACCTACTCTAATAAAGTTATCTGAATTGACGTCATAAGAATATTTTTCTCCAAATATCAAAACCCACAAAATTGGGAGTAATATCTAATATGATGACAAATAAGAGAATCAAAGTATAAAATCACAATTTGACAGATGGCAATAAGCAGATATCAAGACAAACTGCTATAGAAATAGAAAACATTCATTTAGGCTAGCAAATAACAAATGGCTAAAGTGTTTATATAAAATGTATCTTACCACATAGTTAACATAAGACATACCAAGATGAAATTGATAAAACATGTCATTGCAATCTTGGGATATATTAATATACACACATATATATACAGGCCACAGGAGCTAATACTGCCATTGAAATCTACAAAGTTTAAATAATAACCTTAAAATAAGATGTTCATTTCTGAATATCCACATTTTAAGGATATGGATAAAATGGAGATTATCTAAGGATGGCAACTAAAATACTAAACAGTATGAAAAACTATGTTACTTGATAAAACCAAGGATATTTAACCTGAAGGAAGGAAAGGTAAGGAATCTTCAAATATCTTCGAATATCTTAAGTGTTCTCATAAAGCAGTTTTGTTTTGTGTTGTTCCAACCAAAGAAAGAAACAAACAGAAGGAGTTTCAGAAGCACTTGAGCTCAAATATAAAATTAATTTTTAAAAAATGCTTTCCAGTTAGCATTAGAATAGGCTAATTCATAAAGCAGTGGATTTCTTATTGAAAGTTTATACTGAAGCGTGGATGATCAAGCAAAAATGATAAACTCTTCCACTTACAAAAGTGGCCTAGAGCCATATTTCTTAAATTATCTTGCACATACATGCATTACCCAGGATCTTGTTAAAATGCAGATTCTGATTCAATTCCCCTAGGGTTATATTCTGCTGCTGGATGATGCCTATGCTGCTGGCCTAGGGATCATGCTTTAAATAACTAGGATCAAGAGTACACTTTTATCAAATAACTTTAAGTGAGGTATTTCAATTAATAAGCACTTCTACCACATGAGAAAAATGGGTGACAATAAATTCAAATGCTAGAGGAGCACATTTTAGGCCTTAAAAAATTCCATATAATTTCATATAAAGCTAAAATCATATATGAAATAACTTACTGTGGCTGGTAAAGGAAAAGATCAATAATATTATCGCGGCCTTTGGGGTGGTTGAAGAAAACAAACAGAGACCAGTGAATGAGCCATGTTCGCTGCTGAAGAGACTGGAGCGGAGAACTCACAGACTAAAGGGTTAAAAAACGTACACAGGAGAACTATTAATAAATGAGAGAGAGGCAATGAAACATACATTGCTGGTCTCAAGATTATAAATAAAAACTAGCACTTTTTAAGGTATGTACTAGGGTCTTTATGGTTGAAGGCTGATTCCCTACACCATCTATTCTCTGCATGATCCCCAATGTTCAAAATTATTGCCCTGTTCCCAGAGAAAGATTCAATAATGTTCCCTAAAACCATTCCTTCAGAGGCTATAAATTACACTCATTTCAGAAAACACTTTAAAAATAAGAATTAAACTAAACATTCCATAGAAAGTGGTTTTATTAGACATTAATTGTAAATTAAAACAGTCATCTTCTGCACGTGACTCTGAGTATCTGGCACTGACAGTATTGTCTCATTTTTCATTGGCATTAAAAAAAAAAAAACACAACACAGTAGCTGTAACAGAAATAAAAACTGAGTTTCTTTCTCTAAGAGCCAAAAGAAGTTTGGTGGTTTCCTTTAAGGAGATTCAGAAAAACTAGCCAAACCACTGACCCACTATAATTTTTATGTGAGGTCACCAAAAGCTAATCTAAACATTTTAGTTTAGTGTATTTTTAAAGTAGCATTTTCCTAATCCAGAAGTATAAAAGATACATAAAATTGGTAAAAAAGAAAAAAGAAAAAAAAGAGTAAAGTCAAGAATCACTCTGAAGATGTACAACTTACATTATTATCTATGGTCTCTTTTAAGCGTGTAAGGTCTTCCATGGCTGCATCCCAATTCTGCATTAAGATTTCAGAGGCCAGTTTTCCCCAGAGTGAACTCAAAGCATTTCTATCCGTTGCTGGAACCTGTTTAAGCAATAACAATTAATTACATACTAAATAGTCTGGATGAAAAAAAAAAGATAATATACATTTTATACCTTACATAACCATGTAACCTACTAGACCTGTAGCTCTCTGCCTCCTCCAGTTATATAAATCCTTTTTAGATCACACTTTGATTAAACGGATTCAAACATCATTTAACTTAATTTACTGAAAGTACTCAGGTCTTTGATATCCAGTCTAGGTCAGAAAAATAAGGGTAACTTAAAACCAGCCAACAATAGCACTAATTAATTTTAGTGTTCAGATAATTTATACATAACTAGACAAATTTTAGGTCTAAAACTTTGGGAACTGAATTAGATTCTAAGGAAATTTGTTGCTAAAACCACCAGAGACTTAAGGGAAATCAAGACTACTGTACTTCCTTTAAAATATAATAGAAATTACTTTCAGAATTAAAAAAAAAAAATGTCAAACTATGACACAAATGGAAGAAGTTATGGAGTGAGGAGAGAAAAAAGCAGGTCCACTGGTTAATAACAATTAATAGTTAGGCAAGGGATGACAGACCAAGCAATAAAAGTTTGTTTTCTCATACAATTCTAACAAAGACCCTATAAGGTATATAATTTTCTATCTTCATTTTATAGATGGGAAACTATGACGCCTGGAGAGTGCAACTTGCCCAAAATTACACTTCTAATAAGTAACTGCTAGATCCAGATTTCACAGGCAACTTGATTTCAGAGCTATGAGAGCTATAAATTTCATACTATACTCTTAACCTACAAAAAGGAGAACTGAGGACCATCCCCACTTCTCTCCACTGGTGGAAGGAGGTCACAAACCCAAAACACCTGTAAGGACCAAGCTAATAACAAAAATGAGTAAGGCAGGACTTCTTCAGAAAAAGGCAATGGAAGTAGGTAGAATGATTCTGTATTGACCATAAGTGCTAAAGCAGAAGAAGCCAAGTGAAGGTGTTGGAGAGAAGAATATACTTCTGCAACCCAAGTTGAAATTAATTTCCACTGAAGCACTTACAAGGTAGCATGCCTGAAATAAATCAGTATATATTATAATTAAAAGTTAAATAAAACTGGATGGGCAGGATTGGAAATACAACCACCAAATATTCTGGCATAACCACTTAATATAAATACAATATAAAATGTAAACCATCTGTGCTTTAGCTTCCTCATCTGTCAAATGGGGAGAGTTATATAAACCACCTCAGTTGTTTTAAGAATTGAATGACATAATAAAGGGATTATAACTTCATCTGATAATGTAAATTATCACAATGATGATAAAAATGAAAATGCTTATAGCATATTATAGGTTCCCTAAACTTATGGGACCATAATTATATCTAATTCAGACTCTGCCTATTTATAGATTCTTTTGATGGCAGAAAATAAATCAAATGAACTGAATAACATTTAGCAAACTCTAAGAAAAGGCAAATTAACAAAGAGACTAAATTTCTGAATTCTGTTTTGAAACAAATCAACCACTGGTTCTTATTTTTATCAGCAAATATGTCTACAAAACAACTTGTTATGAATACTCTTGACAGCTTTATTTGTAACAGACAAAACTAGAAGCAATCAAATGCCCATCGAATTGTAGTATATACACAATGGAATACTACTCAGCTATAAAAAGAATCTAACTTCTAATAAACACAACGTGAATGAATCTCAAAAACCTGGTAATCAAAATGAGCCAGACAGAAGCAATCATTCTATATCATCCCATTTATATGAAATTCTAAATCAGGTGAAATTCATCTATAGGGACAGAAAGCAGATCAGTGGGAAGCACAGGAGCAGGGGAAGGGAACAACTACAAAGGAGCACAAGGGGTTTTCTGGGTTTGCAGAAATATTCTTTATTTTGAGTAGGTGGTAGTTACAAAGATAAATACATTTGCCAAAACGCATCAAAATTTAAAAGTTGATTTATAAAAATCCATAAAATTATTGTTGTAAAGGATAAAATGTTTGATCTTTACAAAGAGAGGAAATCTGAGTAAAAACATATTTTATTGAATCTAAGATGCCATCAATTTTTAGATACCCTATTATCTTTTTAAAGACAGAAACATCACAATCAATTAACATAAGATGCCACCATCTTATATAAAATATTAAGTAGTTTATTTGGGAGGTGACGCTAGGAGGCGTTGGTAGGGAGGTGGAAAAGTGAAACAAGAAAGGGAAGGAACCCAATTACAAGTATGTAATAGAGTAGGTTACTGTTACAAAGATGCCAACAATTTTAAGACACACTCCAATTTCAGACATAAAAATGTAGAAAACTATGAATCTGAGAATTGATATGAAATAGACTTCTTTTACACTCTTTCATCAAACAGAGTACATTAGACCTAAAACTTCAGTCAAGATCCTAAACCCTCCAAAAGTTATCTTTATTCAAGCTAGCTTAAGCCCCAAGGAAAACTACCTTTAACACCAACAGTATGTACTTCACAGTAGAGACATTTTAAATCTTAAATGTAAAAAAGTTAGAAAAATGTGATCAGCAACAGTCCTAACATCTTAACATTCCTTTTATTTCAAACAGCTGCTGGACAGGTGAGGAGTTGTATCTCGGAGGGCAGATTTTATCAAAATAACAAGCATTGTTAACGTCTCTCAAAAATGTTTTAAAATTCCCAACGAACCTGCTCTATCATTTAATTTTAAATTAATTCATTTCTTGTAGTTATTTTAAGTTATTTGTTTTCCGTATTCCTTTGTTGGGTTATAGTCTGTCTACTTTATTGAGGTAGGGTAGGAACATGTTGGAAGCAATGTAGTCATTTTAGGTTGTTTTTTCTTATTCCTTTGTTTTGGTCTTGTTTGAAATGTTTTTTTTATGATTTGTTTTTTTTTTAATTTTTTGATAAAGTTTAAAAAAATGAATGAGTGTGGAAAAGAAGTAAATGAACAATGGGGGGAGGAGGGGAATGGAATGTTTTGGATATTCTTTTTTATTCTAATTTTTATTTCATTTTTTGGGAGTAATGAAAATGTTCAAAGATTGATTGCAGTGATCAATGCACAACTATGAACAACTTGATTATACACTTTGAAGGATTGTTATGTTATGTGATTATATCTCAATAAAATTGCATAAAAACAAAACAAAACAAAGAAAAACAAAAACAAACAAAAAAAGAACAAGGTATCTTCTCTCACCACTTCTATTCAACATTATACTGGAAGATCTGGTCTGTGCAGTAAGGTTTAAGTAAGAAATAAAAGATTATCAAGACTGGAAAGTACAAAAAAAATTAATTCATTTCTTAGAGCATAAATCAAAGGAAGAAGTTTCACAATCAAACAGGGCGCACCTAAACAATTCTCAATGTATTCTAAAAGTCACAAGTCTTTTTAAAATAAAGGTCGATTCTAGGGTCACACAGCTTTAATTTATACAACACTGACCTACAATAGGTCACTTGGAGAGTCAAATTCTAATCTCGGATCATAGTTACAATAGTTCTTTCATAGCTTATGTTTCTCTAACCATAGATTTAAAATAATCAACCACCAGAAAAGAACTTAGAAATGAAAAAGCCTACTGCAAAAAAAAAAAAAAAAGGAAAAGAAAAGAAGTACTAAGTCAAAGATTGACGTGTTTCCATCCCAAATCCAAAACAGGATTTTTGTCGTTGCTATTAACAAAATTTCAAGTAAATATTTAGATTCTGCAGTAGTGCCTATGTGAATCAAGAGAAAGAGAAGTAAAATATTCTTTTAAACTTAGCTTTCTTAAACTCTGCCAATATGCTAATAGGAAGCAAAAAAAACACCTACCTCAAATGTTTGTGGCACACAATGGTACAAAAACATAAAAATGAATTAAAAATGCACATAACTTATAAGCACTACCCAATCAGTATATACTGACTGTACATTAATTTTGCGTTCAGATGATATTCAAATCACTTAACCAAAATGTCATAACACTATGGTTTGAGTTTCAGCACAAGACTATGTTAGGGGCAACAGAAAGTTAAAACTAACCCAGACAGTTTTAAAACCAGGAACTAACTTTGATTTTCCTATTTAAAAAAAAAAAAAAGTAAACTTAAAAACTCCTAAAGCCTTTACATATAATTATCACAGAAATTCTCAGACTAATTATAAAAGCAAGCCACATAAACATAATGATGCTATTAAAACTAGAATGTGTTGAATGTGTTATACGTGTCAGGATAAAAGCTTTTTGTAGCAGTGCAGCAAGCTTTTTAATCCCCAAAAGGTTCATGCACACTACTCTGGCTCAGCTCCATGTCATTACAGTTGGCTCTTCATACCAACTTGCTTTCAAGGTTGGATATGCTAGAAGAGTTTCAATATCTGGACTTTCCAGCAGTTACCTTAAGTTTCCAGTCTTAGCAAAATGGCACATTCACTCACTGACCAGCAACAATAAATTTACTGTGCTGAAACTCTAACATGACACTAAATCTTCATTCTCAAAATTCACTCCCAGCATTAACAAATGATATGAATAACCAACTCTTTTCATGTACCTGTAATCATATCAGGCTTCTGATTTTACAATCCTGGTTTAAGCTGTTTACATTTCCAAAGTAATCAACTTTTGCTCCCCTAAATCCTTCACAATATTCAAAGTAAGACTGATGGAATTTTCTGATAAGCCACTACAAGTTTAGCATCACTGATTACCTTCAATGCACTTGCAAGGTAACCACAGCTAGTCCGTAAGTTAAGAACTCATTTACAAATGGGAGCAAGAGAATAATAAATGTTTTCAAATCAAATTTGGAAATTTACTGAAAATTTTTATTTCTTCAAAAGAAGAAAGGTAAATAGTTTAAAAAATTAAGTTGCCTGAGAAATTTTTTAGGGGTAAAAATTATCTAAATCAATAAACCAATCTCTTCCCTTCTCCCAAAAAGGAAAATGTAATTTCCTAGAAAACAATCAAGACAGCAGCCATAAAATAAGTCTTTTCTTTGTGCCATGTGGGGCTAAAAGTGAAGAAATAAGCACCAGAAAATAAAGGCCAAAGAAACTAACTCTTCCAAGGTTATAAGATATAGAATCCCTGTCTTAAGAAGTCTTTTCTTCTGAACTTCTATGATTAGCTAGAGAAATCAGACTTAAATATTTGCTTACTAATCCAAAGTGAGTAACAAATTATAATTTCTCAAAGAGAGTCTAGTTAAAACAAGGGCATTCTGATAAATTTAGAAGGCACTTGCTAATATAATTACCTAAAAAGAAAGAAAAAGAAAATAATCTTTCAATTTGAAGGCCTGATATTTTGTCTGAATTCATACAACTCTTCTTCCTTAACAAAAGCATAGAATCTAGAAATTTGACAAACAGACAAACGAAGGCGATATACAGGTTACTTTACAGTTAGGAATTATTTCCTTTGCTATAACAGTACTATTTAAATTAATCTACCCCCTACAAAATGAAAAAAAAACCACTGACTTTCATATTCTAATAGCTGAGGGCAGAAGTAAATGGGAAAACTTTAATATAAAAGCATAAAAATCTCTTAATATATCTCTTATATATCAGAGAATCTTGAATAAAATTAGGAATGGATTTATTCAATAAATATTTATCGAGCACCTTCAATGTGTCATTCACTGTGCTATATAACACTAACATCTATTACCTGACAGAATTCTGTTAACACTAAAATCATACAGTTATACATAAAACACTATCAGTGGCTCCTGCTTTTGAATTTCAAGGATGAGTTAAATTTCCTTCCAAATTTTGAGGACTTGATATAAAGTGACTGGTTTCTATTTGTCTTTTTTTGCTAAGGAGGTATCTTTTCCTCCTTTTGCCAAAGACGTTGAAAACTTAATGGACAGACCCCAATCCTATAGACCAAGGGAACCAAGTGAAGCCTACAAAAGGGAAAAAGAAAAAAGTACTTACCAACACTCTAAAAAAGTAAAGATACTCTGCTGCTCCTGAGTAATTCCCACATTCATATTGGAATTTTGCATACCTGTAGAGTGTGTCTAAATATTCCTGCCTAAACTAAAGAGAAAAATTAAGACGTTTGAGTTTTAAAATGAAAACCAATTAATCCTTTAAATCACCCCCAGAAGTCAATTCTTTTTGTCTCCCAAAAGTTGCCACCCAAATAAATACCATGACCAATTAACCACTTGACCCTTAAAACATCCATTAGGAATTTAGCATTTACAGTTTCAACTTCAAAAGAGTTATGAATTGTAATGACGGCTAATTTACTGTGATAAAATTTGAATTGCAGCTGAAGATCTGCTGTGTGAGTCCCTTAGCTGGTGACTAAACTTAACCAAATACCAAGCATATGTATCCCTGTAAGATTTGGTGGTTCTGTACAAATGACATGTACAGTCAACCTCTGTTCTCTCTGAAAACTGGTCCCAAAATAACACCAACAATGACAGCAAACAAAGTGAAGAAAACTAAGAGAATGGCTCAGAACTAGAACATCAATACATCTATCAAACCTTCTATATGGAAACAAGCAAGGGCAATATTCACAGTGGTCAGCAAGTCTCTTGTTTCAGTAATTAAATGAGAGAAAACTTGAAAGAAAAGCAATTTAATGAAAAGTCTCACAAAGTAAATTAACACAAGGGAAATGAGATTGGGAGATGGCTAGGAAAGAGCATGTAACTACATTTCCATCATTATGAATCTGGGAATTTAAAAAGGTCTTGATAATGCCAAGAGCCACTGTATTCTACAAGGTAGCCAGAGTATTAATTCTATTGCTCAAAGCATTTCTAAGTAAAATTTATTGTCTTTACTGCAAAACCTACCTTGCTGTGGCACCAATATAAAATGGTATTATATGATTTTTCTAGAAAAATAAAAAAAAGCTTTGAGAATTTATGTAATCTAAAGGTGAGTATAAATATATATTGTCCAATCAGAAACAGCAAGAATTTTAAAATTTTAAAGGTTCAAGAACATACCCCATATTTTATACGTAGTAATAACTTTATCAAGCCATAAACCTACTTACAGAGAACTAGTCCTAAATTAGCCTTATGACATGAAAACTTTTAGAACAGTTTAAAAAACACTTACACCATGCTTGTCTGCCAGGTAGTCAAACAGCATCCGACCATCCCTTAACAATAAAAAAACAAACAAAAATTATTATATTTTATAGGCACAGAAAACAAAACAAGCTTACTTCTTTTAATAAGTCTCACCAACTTCTAAGTTATTCCCCACCTAAAGCCACTTTAAATATCTTAATATTTAAACATTAGAAAGAAATAAAGACCTTCAGAATAAAATAAACAGAGCATTTAAACATAAAAAATAGGAACACAAGGGGAAATGCAAACTTTAGAATACACTTCCAGATTTCCCTAACCCTAATTGGAAATCATATGCTTTATTTCACTATATCATCTAAAGTAAGGACTTGAGAAGTTTGGGGGAAGTAAAGCTAGAATAGTAACTGTTAGAAGCTTCTGACAATTTTTATGGTGAGGTCAGTAGCCTACTTAGGTGGTAACCCACTGGGAATAGTATCTGCTCTCTGAGGTTTTGTTTCTGACAGATTATACTTTTACTATAGACCGAAATATATGTAGGATAGAAATAAGCAGGAATTAATCATATATACAAATCTTGTCTTCCTCCCCAATCTGTTAATACTTTTCACAACGAGAGCGATTTGGCAAATTTACAAGATTAATAAATCACGACTAGCTTACATGATATCTATGCTCTATGCCCTATATATCATCATATATACAAAAATGCCAAATAACCCAATTTAACCTTTCTTAAATTAGCTTTTCATATCTTTAGATGGGGATAGGCTGGTGAAGACGACAAAGTGATGACAGAGATACCAAGTGACAAGTGATAGATGGGGAGAGCTGCCCACCTTCTGGGCATTTTCAAAAATGAAAACATTTTCTTAAGCTTCTCACAAGAAGGAATATGCTATGGCATGTCTTTCTGGAGCATAATTATTGAAGATTTAAGGATAAGGAGAAATATTATTACTAAAATTAACATGAGAATATTATAATACTAAATCTAAATGTGCATGAAATTTAAATCATAAAGAGATGTCAAAGAAACTTGACACTTGCTATGGATCATGGTGAATCACTTTTAGTTACTTCCTTACACCTCTTAGGTATATAATCACTGTCCTGATGATTAGGCATATCTGTGAAAGCATAAGAAGTATAATACCATATGTTTAATAAAATTTAAAAATGGGCAAATAAGTGGGCAGAGGTATTACTTTGTAGACAGTTTATCAGTTTAATTAAATCACGAATTTATAACCCACAATTCCATCTTTTTCTTTATCCCCAATGTAGTGCCTATCAAGCCACAAGTCCTCCCTTTCTAATATTCGGCAAGCATATCTATACTCATCTTATTCCTATTCTAATTCTATTACTTGTTAGTCTGTAAATATCTAGACCACAGCATTCTAAACTCTCTGTTGTTCTCAAACACCTAGATTACTTCAGCTGTCCTTTGTGGACACTTACATGGGAGGTAAAAGGGTATACAAGTAGTACAGTACAATATATACAGGCACAAACACATACACACGTGTTTACATGTGTACATTTACATGCATATGTGTGTGTGTGCATATATATACATATATATGAGTAGTTTAGTATAGTACAGGACAGTATGGTATAGTAATCATGCAGTATTTGCTGCTTTTCTAAAAATATTTGGTATCACTTTCCCAATTCATAAATGAAAGTTTAAAGCTGGTATCTCTAAAAAGTACATATCATAGAAACTAAAACTACTACATGACAAAATCTTCAGAAATTCCTGAAGAGAATGTATCGGTAGCAAAAGATTTATTATAATGGCAATATTCAATTTTAGTAGATTTTATTTTTAAGCATTTCTAATAACCCAAAGGGTTTGGATTAGAAAATATGTATTAAGTCAGATTAAGGCAACATGCTTTCTTTGGAAACCAAACAACAAATCTATTTCTACCTAAAGGGAAGTTACGAATAAAACAACCTTAACAATTCCCCATTATCTTTCCTGGGCTGGGTATCAAGGATGGAAGGATATGAAAGAATGTAGCAAAGTGATAAAGTGAGCTGAGGTTTCCCTTAGAGTGAGCAACAGAGCTCTCGTTATTGTCATAGCACAGGGTTTCTCAACCTCACCACTACTGGTTCAGACAGTTCTTTTTTGGGAGGGTGAAGGGGTTGTCCTGTGCACTGCAGAATGTTTTGGCAGCATGCCTGGCCTCTTTACTAGATGCCATCAGTATCCCTCCAGTTGTGACAACTAAAAATATCTCCAGAGACTGCCAAATGTTCCCTGGCAGGCAACTGCCCTAGCACAATCAAGTTAATCAGGTGTGAGTAGCCGGTGAAGAAGTTAAAAAAAAATTTCAGTATTAACATTTGTATTGAGGAATACTGGCCACTACACAATAAGCATAGATGAAAACAGAGAAACTGATAAACCTATAATTTAAGCTATGAACTTTTACTACAGAATACTAAAGTTTGAATTAACATTTGTATTAATCCAGGAAAGAGGATTTTTAGAATTCAAGTCAAGGAGAGGTTACCTGGTTGACTGCATTTGCCTTGTAGTTTCTGGATCTTCAAACATCTTCACAATTGGTTCTGTTTCTGCCTGAAGCTGTTTCAGCTGTGCAACAACCGTGGTTCTTTTTTCTCTCAAAGCTAAATAAAAATGCAAAGCAGTACTATAATGTTGAGGAAAGTTAAATTATACTGTTCACCAAGACGACATCTCTGGAAATTTTAAGTTTATTTAGATTGTACATGTATTTATTTACCCCAACATATTCGTACCAGGAACCTGTGACTTCCCCAGATCCACAATTTCTTCCTTCTAGAATTGCAAAGAGGAAATCCTTTTCCTACTCTTAAGGAAAAATGGGAAATATACAGTCTGGAGGTTGGGGGATGAAAGAGGGTAGGAAATTATCATTTAATTCTACACTTCAGGTTTAAATCTTGAAGATGAATATTATTTCAGTGTTAAAAGATGAGAAATGAGGGCCAAGGGGGTGTACATATTATTACAACTGGTATTCAGCTAGGTTGTGTGGAATTTAAACCCAGTGTGTAACCTCTTCTTTTCCCTACGAATCTCTCAAACCCAATTCTACAATCTCTTTTTACTATATCATGAAGACTCAGAGAAAACCTGCACATAATCTGGCCCGGCTAACATGTTTTAGATTAAGGTTTCACCAAGAAACTAAGTTTACTTTTTTTTCCCCCCAATTTTATTGAGATATATTCATACACCACACGAAGCATCCGAAGTATACAATCACTGGCTCACAGTATCATCACATAGTTGTACATACATCCCCAAGATCAATTTTAGAACATTTTCTTTATTCCAGAACAGAAATAATAAAATAATAAAACCCAAATCCTCCCCCACTCATCACCCCCTATTGTTGACCCATAGTATTGGTGTAGCATATTTGTTACTGTTGATGAAAGAATATTAAAATATTACCATTACCTTTAGTCCAGTTTGTAACAGCTATGTTTTTTTCCCATATACCCCTCTATTATTTTTTTTTTACATTTGTAGTGATCATCCAAGAACTTCTTTATATTCATGACTTTAATAATGGTTTATTTTTGCATCTACTTTTCTCATCATGAACTAAATTTAAAGATTTAAAAATACATTCAAGAAGAGCAACTGTTATTGCAGGGAACTGTATTGTAAGCAAAGATCATTATGGTAACATAATTATTTCTGTATAATTATATGTATTATAAAGCATATACAAGAAAACACAGTAGGGGGTCTATGATCCTCTTGGAGAAATGTCCATTAAAAAAAGTAAAAATTTCTCTACTGCCGGAGTTCTTAGAACCTTTTAAAGGCTATGTGCATATAAGAAGTGCTATAGTATTTCTCAAGCTTATGAGACCACTTATTATTATTATTTTTTTAAAGACCATATACTACCACAGAAAACAAAAGTTTGGAAATATACCACAGTAGTTCTACAACTGAGTGCTGGGCCTCACCAAATAGTTTCTGATTAAATAGATCTGAGGTGTGGCCCAAGTTGAATTTCTAACAAGCTCTGCCAGGTGAGCTGATGATGCTTGTCCCGGGAACCACATTTTGAGAACTATGGCTATACTAGATGCTTCAAGATAAAGAAGAAAATTTCTAAGGCAAACAAATTGCTAAATGAGTAAGTCAGCAACCAAGAATTTGCAACATTCTCAGATAATCCTAAAAAAACTATCTAAATTGTACGCACAACATTGAGAATACAAACTATGATCATAAGAATTGAAGGTATTTGATTACAATGTTTTAAAGTAGCTTCAGGTCTTTTATGGGGAGAAAATATACTTTACAAGACCTATAGCTGTCATATTTCCTTTCATCCAAAAAACTTTTAAATCATTCAAGTAATAATTAACACTCTGGCTAAAGCTTTTATAATAAATCATAAAACTTTAATACACATCCTCAGTTTATAAGATAATCTTCAATTCTAATGACAAAACTTACCATGAGGAATATCATCAGAATAAAGGTTTTTGTATACATCCATAGCAAAGTCTACCATGTTGGTATCACTAAGAAGATCCAGTTTCCCTTGTAGTAATTCTTTTTCATTATATATCTGCAACAAAAAAATTACTTTCTAATGAATATATTGAAGTTTCCCAAATAAACTTATTAATTCTAAGATAAGTTCACCTGAAATAAGAATATGACAAGAATAATATATTACTTACTTACAAATTTTAAAATGAAAGCAATTGCACATTATAAAGCGAAAACGATTCCCACCTACTTCTAATTTATATCCTTATTTTATATTATCTAAATTGTATTATATTATTTATATTATTTTGTGTCCCTATAAACCGTCTTCTATGCTTTCTAGAACAAGGCTACACATAAACAAACAAATAAGGAAGGAAAAAAAACAAAAACACCGTTTTCATTGCACAGCACATACAGCTATTTCCTTTCCAATCCAAGAAACTAGGAATCAACTCTTAAATTGTTTACCATCTTAGTATCTCTCATATCCATGTGATGCCTGCCCATCTCTCCTCCAGTTGTCTCTTCTTTACTCCCACAAATTTCCTTTCATTAAATAGTTACAATCCCTCATAATGCTTCCCCTCATCTTCACTCCTGATACAAAACTAGAAACAATTTTGTAAGTCACTTATGTCATACCAGGTTTTTGCTTTGCAAAAAGTTTAAGAAACATAATTTGAATCACAGTACAGGCAGAAGAAAAGAGTTCTGTACTGAAATTGACTTTGCCAAGGAAAGAAAAATCCAGGGAGATGCCAAAATATGTCACTAACTATGAGAAAAAAAGATGAAGGTGATCAAACGGCACAGTCATAGATCAAAACTGAACCTTTCAAAATAAAGAATTGCTCCAAATAAAAGGAAAAACACACAATCCAAATTTAAAGGCGAGTTTTAATTTAAAAAACAAAAAAACATATGAAAATATCCTCATTAATTATCAAGGAAATACAAATTAAAACCACACAACTGAAAAAAAAAAAAAAACCTGACTATACCAAGTGTTGGTATGGATTTAGAATAACTGGAACACTCATCCTCTGCTGGCAGTACAGTCACTTAGAAAAACTGTTTTTATCTCCTAAAGCTAAACATGCTTTTTGAGCCAGCAATTCTGTTCCTAGATACCTAACAGAAATGAGTACACATCATCAAAGGACATTTCCAAAAGTGTTCACAGCAACACTATTTGTAATAGTCAAGTGTATCGTTAGAATGCATAAAAAACTGGTATTTTCATACAATGGAATAACATTCAGCACTGAAAACCAAGGACTGCTATCCTCACAATTTGGATCACTTACACAATGCTGAGTGAAAGAAGTCATACAAAATAGCATATGATGAAGCATGCTTATCTCCATTATAGAAAATCAAAGTGAGTAAAACTCTACAGTGAGACCTAGAGCTTACCTTTGGGAGGTCTGAGTAATGACCGAGAGGATCAGAAGGAAAGCGTTTAGGCTGTTAGTAATGTTTTACTAATTTATCTGTGTGGTGGTCACATTTTGAGTGTGTTCATTTTGAAAAGTCATTTGTGTACTTTTCTATATGTATGCTATACTTGATATAAAACAAGTTTACCTATAAATACAGAAACTTCCTTTTTGTTTGCCCTATAAAAACGAAAATCTTAGGTGAGAACATCCTTTTCCTAGCATGTCACCCTTCCTCACCATCCTATTAATAGCTTTTAATTTGCAACTGTCTGGTCTCTCTCCACTGCAGCTTTGACATGGTCTCTTAAATCTACACTGGCATCTCTCAATGCTGCCTCGTCTATCACAGGGGTCAGCCCACTTATTCTGTAAATATTTTAGAAGTGAAAATGAGGTATATGTAGGTACTTACAGCACAAGAAAGAAGAATTTCCACAATAATATTATTTTTGAAATGCAAAATAAAGCAATTAACGGAATTCAATTTTTTATAATACCAATCTGCTAATGAGGAGAAAAGAATTCTTTTTTGGGGGTCTAACAGTTCACTTCAGCAGGGTGCAAAGTTAGTGCTCTCTATCATCAAATTGATGGCAAATATTCATCTGTTAAAAACTATTTGCTGTCATGGCATCCAAGGGCAGGGCCCACAGGTTTTAGTTTGACAAACTCTGGTCAAACTTCTTGAATATGGTTTGTACTTTTTAACAGATTAAGAATCTTCTTTTGCCATCTCTTCTGCTGCTCTCCTCAAGAAATCTAGCATCTATACCTACATTCTTTAAAAATTCAAACCCTAAAATTCCTTTACCCCCCCCCCCAAATTATAACAACTTGCATCCAGTACCTCTTCTCCAAGACTTCCAATTTAAATTCATTACCTCTTCCATCAGCACCACTAAAATGCTCTATCACCCTCAAGATGCCCTCTACCCTTTACAATTTTTCTATCACCCTATTCGGTGTCACTTTCTACTTTAGTTTGGATATCTTTTTTAGCATTTCAAAGATTTTTCTCTTAAGCACTGTAACTGATTTTCAACAAGAAAATGTTTCAAATTTAGCAAATTATGTTACTCAATCACATTTCTGCTTTTCACTGCTGATCCTTTTCATTAACATCTAGATAACGTTTCTCTACAAGTCTAAAAGCATTTCTATAGGACTGCTCCCCCTAATCAAGGTTCTAAGGACTACCAGCATTGTCTCTATAAATGTATGGTTTCCAATCTCAGTTGGGCCCTCCACACTTACCAATCCTTGTACTTGTCTCTGGTCAGTTTCCTCAGCCACTATTTCCAGTCTTTACCTCATTCCTCAAAACCCCAATCAGCTGCCCCACTCCTCTCTCATACAGCATTGTCTAGACTCCTAACAGCAAACATTTGGGAATACTTATCTCAGAAGAGCTTTATATGCTTTAGGCCATGAAATATTTCTAAAAATTAAATTTTATGCATTAGAAATAGGCTTTGAGGGAAGGAACTTGCCTTTAAGTGTACAGAGGTATTAAGTGGCAGTCAGAATGCTGAGGTCTGAATCTAGCACCCACACTGTGCTTGGCCTCCACTTCACAAGAGAACCAACTACAGTAAGACACCAATATGTATTCATTCACTTATTTATTAAATAGTCATTAAAAGTCTGCACCAGTAATTAACAGCACTAAATTATATATGTGAATGTTGTTTAAACAGGAAATTTTAGGTTGTATATGTTACTAGATTAAAAATTAAAAAACAAACAGGACTGTACATCACAGTGAACCCTATTGTAAATGATGGACTATAGTTAATAGCACAATTATAAAAATGTTCTTTCATGAATTGTAACAAATATACCACACTAATGCAAGGTGGTAATAATAGGTATGTGGGAACTCTGTATTTTATGCATTTTATGCATGACTATTCTATAAACCTACAACTTCTCTAATTAAAAAAAAAGGCTATGTGCTAGACACTTTCACCACAGCAGAGAACAAAACAAGTCTTTACTTTCATGCAGCTTATATTCTCCAATACACTATAAATATATCAAATTTGTTTTCTTCTCATTGCAATACCCTCAATATATCAAGATCAGGGTCACTATGTCCTAAGTATCTAGGCTTTAAGATGCAAAGTCTCTCCTTCTCAAAGTCCTTTTTGCCCAGTGAAGATATTGCCTCAATGTTCATGGCACTCTGCCAGAACCTCTCTGATACATTTGCTACTTTCTGCCTGGTAATATGATAGACATCTCCTTGCATTATTCTTAGTGGTGACAGGTCTGGGTTTTATGTTTGATTTCTCAAAATTCCATGGTGGCCCACTACTTAGCAATCAATCACTAGATAAATACTCCAGCATCTATCTTCTTATTGATGTACTACTACAGTCATCTCACCAACATTCTCTTCAGGCAGGCAGGTTACTTCCCATTGATTTTCAGCTGCTGTTCACTGTTTTGGTTTTCCCTATTATAAAGACTAATCTACATTTACATATGCCTCCTTTTCTTCTGTCTACCTTGAAACAAGAGTAAAGAGCACATTTCAAAAATATGAAGTTCAGCTGGTTTAAGGGCATTTTTACAAGTAGCTGGTAAAGAATTTCAAAATAGGGCATTTCTTTCTTCCTTGATCTTCAGTGAATTATCCTCACTTATCCAGGAAAGTAAAAGGCAGACTAGTCTTTTTTATTGGAACTCTAAAATATAGGAGTTAAATACATCCTACGTAAAGAAAAACTAACATAAAAATATATCTTTAAAGACAAAGCTTTATATGGCAAGCCATTCTTGGATGATTATTGAAATTAACTTTGCTCTTCTCTAACATCCCCAACTTTTGAGTTGGCTACATGTGTTTATACAAGGTTTATATGAATTTGAGGATTATAGCACAACTACCCAGAAACTTTGAAAAGTTATTAAAACAATTTAATGCTTATTTATAGAAATTTTCTGTTTTATAGCTGTTGGGACAACCCCCAAATTCAATCCCTTAAGTAGACTTATGTCATAATCTGCTTCCAAAATAGAATTCATTTATTTTTCGGCCAAATTTCTAATCCCCTCATGACAGCTTATTATTTCATTATAATTATTAAAATGCAACCATCTTCCCAATAAACTCAAGTTATAACTAAATCAAGACTTTTAGGGTTGTGATGTCTTAACATGGGGTACCAGAACTCCATATTTATTCATGATACCTTGAATGGCTAAGTGGAAGTTAACTACCAATTCAGATCACTTGAGGAAGTCCATACATCTACACAGGAGAAAACAAACTATTAGTAAAAGTTTTTGTTATTGGGGTGGTGGTGCTCTTCCCCCATCCGACGAAATATGTTACGCTTCTAGGAAATGGCTACTTATCGAAAGACCAGGGAAAACTCCACGCAAAAAACCCACAACTTCACTGAAAGAAAAGTGCTAGACACTTCATTTAAGGTCAAGAAAAATATTCCACACGATCGGGCAAGCAAAAGCACAAAACCGAGACCACCCCTCCCACGGTTCCAGAAAGAAAATAAAAGCTCTAACATTCTAATTTGCTTTCAGACACCAACCTGGAGCAAAGTTCTAACGTTATAGTTTAGCTATCAAAGCGTCAACATCCGAGAGGAACTGATCGGGAAGCGATGCAAAGACCTCTTCCTCCCCCTGAATTTCACACTGACCCCTCACTCTTACCCACCGCCGAATTTGACCGTGCTAATCAACTGGGATAAGGCTAAGCTACCCGTGGATCCTCACTGTCCCGCCAGGGGCCAAACTCGCGGCCTCTTCACACGTGTGTCAGGCCTAAGGCGACAGCCACCGCTTTTCGGTCTTGTGCGGCACCCCACCGCTCCCAAGCCTTCCTCCCGCCCAAAGCCCCCCTCACCTCCTTTACGGAAAGAAACTCAAGCAGCGGAAAGACCAGATGCCGATCCAAAAAGTGAGCGATGCGTGTAGTCAAGTCGTACTCCGCCATCTTGTCAAGGAAAAGAAGAGTCTGTGTTCACCAGAACTTTATTGAAAACGCCGACAAGCGGACAGATTCTGCACTGCGCATGTACGGTTATTAAACTCTCGGCGGAAAGGGGGCGTGGTTAAGCCTGGCGCGCGCAGAGAAGGGTAGCGCGTGCGCATAGGTCCTTGCTTCCTTTGGCTGACTCCGGGAAGGGGCACCAGCGGCGGGCGTCGTTTTTCCTGTTTGCTGGTTTGTCGGTATCTTCTTCTTATTGGCCTAAGATTTACCAATTAGTGGCCTGTAATCCTTTCTGTTTATAAATATTGAAAACCCAGAACTGATTGCAGAGGTGATGTATTGCTCTGGGATGCAGTAAAGAACAAGATAATGAGAACTCTGCCCTCCAGAAGTTATGCATAAGGAGGAATATCTGAGCTAATATTGGCATGTAGAATCCTTTTGTAAGCGTTTGTTAAATAAAGGTGAGGGTAGGTTTATAGACAGAAAACAAGCGAAATAATGTTGATGACAGTTTGGACAAGTTTATTAATGCAGGTACGTGTAAGAGACAAGACTTAAGATATGCTTGTGGAGCTAAAACTGACAGACCTTGCTCCTGGATTGGATGTGGAGGCTAAAAGAAGTAGACATCAAAATGACTCCCAGAAATTCTACTCAGCAATAAAAAGGAGCAAACTATACACATGACAATCTGGATGAATCTCCAGAGAATTATGCTCAGTGAAAAAAAGCCAATCCCAGCTATTATTATAAAAAAAAAAAAAGGAAAATAAGTGTTGGAGAGGATATGGAGAAATTGGAACTCTAATTATGTGCATTTGTTAGTGGGCATATAAAATGGTACAGCCATTGTAGAAAGTGATGTCATGGTTCCTCAAAAAGTTAAATGTAGAATCACAATTTTATGCCGCAATCCCGCCTCCAGGTATATAACCAAAGACAGTGAAAACAGGGTCACAAACAGACACTTGTACACCGATGATTATAGCAGCATTATCAACAGTAGCCACACTGGAAACAACCCAAGTGTCCATCAACAAATGAATAAACAAAATGTGGTACATATACACAATGGAATATTATTCTGCCATGAGAAAAAAAAAGTTAGGAGACATGCTGCCACAAGAACCTTGAAAACATTATACTTAGTGAAATAAGCATAACACATAAGGACAGAAATTGTATGATTTCACTTATAAGAGATAACTAGAAATAGCAAATTCTCAGGGATAGAGAGCAGAATAGAGGGAAGGGGGTATTGGGAGAAGGGGAAGTGTTCATTTGTAAAAATAATTTTTTTTTAAAGCCAATCCCCTCCCCACAAAGTTTTGTACTGTATAACTCCATTTATAAAACATTCTTGATTGGAGAACAGATTAGTGGTTGCCAGGGGTTAAGGAGGGAGTGGGAACAGGACGGAAGTGGGTGTGGCTATAAAAGGAGGGATCCTTGTGATAGAAACACTCTGTATCTTGACCAAATCAATGTCAGTATCCTAATTGTTATATCATATTGTAATTTTGCAAAATGTTACCACTGGGGAGAACTGGGCAAAGGGTATACAGGATCTCTCTGTATTATTTCTTACAACTGCATGTCAATCAAGTATCTCAAAATCAAAAAGTTTAATTAAAAAAAAATACTTGTAGACTTTGGGCCTAAGCAACTGGGTACCTACTTGTGGTTATATGATGGGGGTTGGGGAGTGGAATGGCAAAGAAACAGGTATGAATTGTAAAATCAGGAGTTCTGTTTCAGACAGAATAAGATCCCTATCAGACGTCCAGGTGGAGATGTAAGCAAATGGAGATACTATTCTGGGGCAGTTGGTATAGTTATTAATCATGCATGTAACTTTGTACAGTGTGGTTTCAGTGGATTGGCAATATAATATGATCCCTGTCATGATGTCATTTACAGTATTGTTTGGAAAACAAGACTGAATTCCCATGAAGCAGAGAATACACAATAGTATTAGCCGCTAAATTGTGGGTCATTGTCTGTGTGACCTCGTGACAGTAGAGAAATGACAGTTATAATTTGAAATTTCCTGTAGAACTATAGTTGTAATAGAACATGGACAGGAATAGAGGAAGTTTTCAGAAAGAGAAATAGCAAGAACCCAGCCTCCCAGCAAGAGGGAACAGAAGCAGAGGAAGGAGGTGGCAGTATAGAACCATGCCAAAAAGGAAGAGACCATCTTTGGGAAGCAGAGAGAAATAAGGTGACATTCTATTTGACAAATATTTTGAAATTTTACCATATAGAAAATACTGAGCTAGTTAATGGGGATATAAAATTAATAAGAGCTAGTCCCTGGCCACAAGGAGCAATTTAATAGGTGACAATTATTCATTCAATATAAATTGAACACTTACGTGGTAAACACTGGTCTAATAAGCCCCCTTCTCTAAATAATAAAACAATAATAAAACAAACTCCCTTCTCTAAAAAAAGCTATACTCAAGTAGAAGGAGACAGATAAATGTAAACAAATATATACTTTGTCAGGGGTGATACATGCTATGAAGAAAAATAATGACGTAAAGTACAGGTTAGAGATTGATGGGGAAAAGTTTACTAATTTACATAAGTGTTCAGGGGAAGCCTCTCTGAAAAGGTAAAATTTGAAAAGAGATCTGAAGGCAGTGAGAGCCCCATGGCTATCTAGAGGAGGTACATTCCAGGCAAGGGAACATTAGGTATGAAGGTACCAAGGCAAACGACAGCTTGGTATCCTTGAGGAATATTTATGTTATTCCTCAGGCTGGAGGTTTGAAGTGGATCCTGGAAATGCTGGAGCCAATAGAGCAAGAGGAAATGGTGGTGGAAGATGAATTCAGAGAGGCAGCACTGGGCCAGATGACATAATGCTCTGTAGGTCATGGTGAATACTTAAGTTGTATTCTCATAGAGGTAAGAAGCTATTGGAAGGTTTTGAGCAAAGAAACCACATAATCCGAGTTATGCTTTTAAAAGACTACTTTGAAGATTATATGTGTTTGGGATGGGGGTTGGGGGAAAAGTGTATAAGCAAAGAGACTGCTTAAAAGACTATTGAAATAATTCAGGCAAGAAGTGATGCTGATTTAGACCAGAGTAGTAGCAGTGGGTAGCAGTGAAAGAGGTGAGAACAGTATTACAATTCTGAATATATTTTGAGTGTAGAGCCAACAAAACCTGCAGATGGATTATATGGGAAATAGATGGGGCAATGATGTTTCTAAGGTCTGGAAGAATTGAGAGACCATTTACTGAGATGAGGAAGGGTATGACAGAAGCAAGGATATCAAGGGTTTAGTTTTGGACATTTTATGTGTGGGATACCTGTTAGACATCCAAGTGGCAATGTTGAGTAGGCAGTGGGATATATGAATCTGATGTAAATGTCAACCTATGATGCAATTTAAAACCATGGGACTGGAGGAGATCAGGGTAAGAGTAAACTTGGAGAAGAGATGAGGAGGGCTGAATCTTAGACAGTTCGACTTATAGAGGTTGAACAAGTCAGATCAAGCAAAGTTCAAAAAAGACTGGCCAGTAGGTGGAGGAGAGGGGAAAGGGCAAGAGAAAGTGGTATCCTGGGAGCCAGAGGAGAAACATGTTTCAAGGAGGAAGGAGTGATCAACTATGTCAAATATTCTTTTAGTTCAAGTAAGATAATGACTGAGAGTTGCCCATTGGCTTTGGCAAATATGCAGGTTATTGATATCTTTGACGAGCTCTTTCAGTGAGTGGTAGGTGAAAGTCTGCTTGGTGTGGAATTAAAAGATTGGAGGAGACGAAATGTACTGAGATCTTTCAAGGAATTTTGCTTGAAAGGGAAGCAGAGAAATGGGCAGTAGATGTGGGGCCTAGGGAAGTATTTTAAAACACATTAAGTATGCTGATGGACAGGATTCAATATTTATGTAAATAACTGTAATGGAGCAACAGAGGGTTAAGAGAATCTGTTTTGAATACGTGAAAAGCATTAGGTCCCAATCAGACTGGCCCCAGAGATTGATTCTCAGTGGGGATAGAGCAGATGGAGAAAGCTTGGTGTGTTGGATGTCATTTGTATTGACACTGCCAATTTTTACAATAGATATGAAGGAGAGCATTTCAGGTGGTTCTGGAACAAAGTAAACACTAAAGAGACCCAAAACAATAAATTATAAGATATATTTGAGAAGTACAACTTGGGAAGTAGCCGAAGTTGGAGACTAAAGGAGAGGATGGTTGGAAAAGAAAGACCAAGGACAAATAGTAGAAAGCTTATGTGAGGAATTTAAAATTTGTCTTAGGTCCTGTGGAGACTTCGAGTGTTTTTAAGCATGAGAGTGAATCATCATATCTGTGTTTCAGGAAGATAATTTGGACAGTAGTGTGGACAGTGGAGTGGATAAGTGAAATGCAACCAGGTTGTAGTTCTTCAAAACCAGACTGGGAAATTTGAATTTGCTCAGATAGGCAATGGGAGCCACATATTAAGTCCTTATATTGAAAAAGACATGAAGAAAGTAGTGTTTTGTCTTTTAAAATTAAACTGGAATTGATTTACAAGATGGATTAAAGTGGTGACAGATTGGAAACTCTGTTGATTTGCCTGCCTTTTCCCCTGGAATTTTCCTTGCTGGTTTGTGAAAATATCTTGTTTCTTCATAAGAGAGATTTAGCCCCAACTATGGAAAATCTGATTTTCTTGCTTTAGTCTCATCCCAGTATTTTAGTTTTAAAGAGAATCATAGAGGAAGGACAGGCAAGGCCTCACCTGGCATATCTTAGTATCAGGGATAGACTCTGATTCTCATACATTTATCAAATACATATTGAAGGCTTTCTCTTTGCTGGTCATCATGTAAAGCTCTGGGGAAACACAGAAATGAAACCAATCCCAGCCCTAAACAAGGCTTACAGTTTAGTAGGAGTTGCAATGATGTAAAATGTAAAATGATCATAGCACAATGTGGTAGGGTCTATGCACAAGATGCTCCTGGGAATCAAAGAAGGAAGTAACTCTACTAGAGAAAGTTAGAGCTTCATGGAAAACGTAACATTGGAGCAGCTCGATAGCTGGCTGAGAAAAAGGGAAAGAGTTTTCTATGCAGAGGGAAGAACATGAATAAAGCCTTAGCCTTGAGAAAAAGCATAGTGTGCCAGGAGACTTTGAGGTCTTTTTGCTTAGAGAGTAGCATATGGGATGGTGAGTGGCAGAACATATGTCTTCATTGAGAGTCAGGGTTGAATTGCCAAGGGCTCTGTGGACTATGCTGAGGAATGTGAATTCTATCCTGCAGGCCAGTGATTCTTAACCTGTTTCCTGTTGACTCTTAACATCTCCCTTTTCCATGTCCTTCTCTGGCTTTCTATTCAAGCTCTAATCAGCTCTCACCCAAACCACTAAAATAGTCTTCCAAAGGGTCTCCCTAACCCTGGTTCTGCACCTTTCTAACCTGTCCTCAGTTCTGCTGTTTGGGTGATTTTACTGAATGCAGATCTATCCTTCATACTTCCTATTTCAAATAGAGTAAAGTCAAAACTTCTTAACACACTATGTAAGGGTCTTTGGAATCTTATCTCTCTAGAACCCTATGTCCCTTCCACACTAAGCTCTGCTCAAATAAGCCACCATGTTTACTGTTTCCTCACTTGCTCTCCAGCAGCCCTTACAGTCCAAAATGCACCCCCTACCCCCATCCTGCCATTGACTACCACTTCAGTTTTTAAGATTCAGATGAAGCCTCATCTGACCTCTGCTGTGTTTTCCATTAACAAAGCATATCTGAAGTAATCTCTCCATCCTTCTGCCCCTATGTGCTGGCAACAAATTTCTATCTCAGAGCCTAATTAGTCTGCTTCTTTTTTTTATTTTAACATGTCATTTCCTCCTACTAGACTGTACAATCTTTAATACAAAGACCATGAATATCTGTTTCTGTAGTCCCAATTCCTGTTTCAGTACCTGGCACATAACAAGTACTCATTAAATGCTCTAGAAATGAATGCATGTGCATAGAGCCTGGATCCAGATGTACATGATCTTGAAAGAAACTCATCCATATTTTGGAACACTCTAATGGATACCTATCACCACTGTAGTGGACACATTTTTAGTGATTGGAATGCTCATGTCTGCTGATTTAATATCACTCTTAGTTATCTCTAAATAGCACATGTTCTTTTGTAATCTAATTACTCTTTTTTATATTCATGCAGATGCCTATTGCATTTTAATATATCTGTTTCTATAGTTATAGTTCCAGTTTACCTTTTCACTAAACATGTATTCAGACCGTACTCTGTACCAGACACAGTTCTAGATTCTGAGGGCACAAAAATGACTAAGACTCTGTCCCTATGTAAAGGGGCTCATGGATAAGCAGAAGGGACAGATACATAAACTAGCAATTATACTGCAGTGTAGTATGTGCACTGATAGGGATGTGCATGAGGAATTACCAGAGTGGTTTAATGAGATTGAAAACACAGACACATCTTACATCTAAGTGTTTTCTAAAGTCTTTTTGCAAAACATTTATTGTTTATTGGAGTGTATATTTCAGAAGATGACTTTTCCCTGACCTCATTTCCTTGTTCTGGAGACACCTCATTGGAGTTCCCTGTGTACCTAATCCCTCTGTGAGAATTTCCAGAAGCCTCCGTCCTTGCTGTCATCCTCATTAAAGAATCACACAGAGGGAAGGCGCCTTTAGAGGACTTTAATCCCCTTTTTTCTTCACTTACCACCTCATATAAAGCTCAAATTGACAGCTGATTCTACTCCAGTTCTGAGACCTTGTACTATATGAAGTGAAAGATACTGGGCACAGGGAGCCATCTCTGCTCTTTCTCCTCTGTCCCTTATGCTAGGGTCTGGAATGTGGCTACCCCATTCTTCAGAGGGAAAAGAGCAATTCCCATGGTTGGGAGTACCTCAGAGGAATCTGAAAGAATTGTGATGAATCTGCAACAGCTGCCAAGCTAATATAAACCACTAACCACTTCAGAACATAATTAAAATACCTATATATGGTTCAAATGCTTCTAATTCTGGGTGTCTTTTACAGAAAAAGTGTTATCTATCTTTAAAAATTGTCAGTGTTATCTATCTTTAAAAATTCCTGCAGTGCAAACAAACACTGACTGCCTGATTGCCAGACCAAGTTAGTTGGTTATAGTACTTACTGACAGAGATACGGTGATACTAGAATGCAGTACAGGTTTCTAACAATGATTATTGAACCCATTCCCTTATGTGATAACAGCCAGTTTAAATTATCTGGCCAAAGATCTTATTTAACTTTTGTTTGAAAAACTTTTGGTGTGAAAAATATGGGCCTTTTAAGAAAATAATTTTTAAATAAGGTTTCCAGGGTACTTTAAGTTATGTATCTCAAGCCAAGGCTGGGATCAACTGGCTATGAGGGAATTAAGCTAGTATTGCATGCAAGGCAAATTATTTCTGATCTAGCCAAAAAATAAAAAGTAAATATTGAGATGATGTAGGAAGCCAGGCAGAATTTTCAGCCTCGAACCAAAACAGGAAAAGACCTAGGTTCTCCAGGGACTTCAGAGCCTGAAAGAAACTCTTAAACATAAGCCCAGGGCAAAAAAGTTAACTGGCAAGCACAGTAACCCTGTTCATTCTTGTGGTACAGCTCTTGTCACGTATTTACTTATCTGTCTACATGTCTGTCTCTTCCACCAAACTATGAGTTCCACAAGGTCAGGAATGAGTGATGTTTATGTCTACATCCCTTACTTTTGGGAGGAAATGAAGAAAAGGGAAAGAAGGCCTGTAGGTTACCCCAAAGAGAAACAGCAAATGGGATTCATGGGGAGGCACGTGAATGTTTTAATATTGTGTCAAACTCACCTGATAACATGAGACTGTATATATGGTTAGAGAAGTCTTCCCTGGTGCTCTAATTTAGAATAGCTTTCTTTCCCCAATTTCTCTTTCTCTTATCACCTTGTTTGTTTCCTTTCCAAAACTTATGACAGTCTATAATTATCTTATTTCATCATTAGTTTATATCTTTTTTCTTATTTCACGGTAATTCCATTTAGGAACCTTATCTGTGGTCTTGTTCATTACTGTCCAATAACTATTTGTTGCTCAATAACTACTTGTTGATTGAGTCTTTGAATGAATTTATAGGTGTGATTTAGGTCAAGTGAATATAAGTTTGTGTCCTAACAATTTCTCACATGATAGAAAAGGGTTATTGACATACCAGAATACAGTGAACAGAAGGGGAAGTAGAACTACTGAAAAAGAAAAGAATGTGGAAAAAAGGCCTTGAATCCTGGTATATGATCTCTGGAAGCATGATCTCACCCTTTTTATTCTTCCAAGTGGCAACAGAAAATTAACTCAATGCCAGAGGAGAAAGGGAGCAGGATTAGTGGTATTCTTATCTTTGAAAGCTTCTTCTAGGTTTGGAGATAGGGGGTGAGGAAGTTGTATCAATCAGTCAAATATGTCACAAGGAGTTAAGCACCATTTATTTAATGAAAATGTTCTGTACCTGACATGTGACAAGAACCGAGTGAGGCCACAAAGATATAAACATGCCTAAGAAGAAGTTGCAACTAACCAGGTGCAAAGCAGAACTCAGGCATAGCTGTTGGAAAAGGTCTGTATACTAGTGTCACTCTCTTTCTTCATTTCCTTTTGATTAAAAAAATCGTTTCTTTAAAAATTTTCCTCTTCTTCACCTTCTATTTCTCTTAAGGCCTTATCTGTTGTGTTTATTTGCTTTTATAAGACTTTTGGTGTCATCTTCATTTCTGAAATGACTTTTTCTTTTATTTCTAATTCTTTTCTGAGGCTGTCACCTCATTGCTGAGTTTTTCTTGTTCTGATTTATGATATTCTTTCACATCTTGAATAATTTTCTTAATGCCTTTTTTGAAATACAGATACAATTTGGAGTTGTTCTGTGGGTGCATTTTCTTGGCCTGCTTTCATTGTTGTAGGGATGCTAGTCTGCTCTGTATTCTCTTTTTTCTTTTAATAACATTGTAAGGGATTTTTCCTGATACTTTTCTGTTACTCATTTCTATGGGAAATTATCTTTCCTGAACTTTTACAGTGAGGCAGGGCACAGGAAAGGGTTCTGACTTCAACAAAGCTCCCTCTTCTGTTGTTTTTGTGTAGTGGTCAAACCTCAGCGGCTTGCTTTTTGGGATTCCCTGGCTTTGTCCCCTGAGTTCCACCCCCAACCCACCATCCCGCAATTTTTCTTTCCTTTGTCCCAGTTGCCCCGGTGCTGCTGCGATTTCATTCCACTTGCAGCAACTTCTCCTCAGCGTGAGCCCTGCCCCAGACCCGAGCGTCGCGGGTCACAGGTTTTGTTGTCACAGGGGTTTCGACTGCTCCGGCCGGTCCCTGCAGTCTCGCCCGGGGGCCTGAGAGTCGCCGAGACCGGAGCCAGGGCCGTGCGCTGCGAGCGGCGGCGGGTGGGGCTCGCCGGCCCTGGGCACCTGCCCTCACCTGCCGGCGGCGATCGCTGGGCCTCGCCTTGCTCGTTGCCGCAGTCCACTGGCTTCCTTCTTCCTTCCGCACAGACCCTGAGAATTGGTGGCTGTTGGGGTTTACCCCTATCGGCTTGTATTTTGGGGTCCCCTAGTTTTGTTGTAAATGTTGTTCAGGGGTTTTTGGCCTTGCCATCTCGTTGCTCTGTTGTTGTTTGGAGGGATTTGGAGAGAATGAAAAACTGGGCTGTTGCCATCTCTCCCGAATCCTCATCAACTGCCTTTAAAGCGGGAACAAAATTTGGGCTGCAGATGCTTCCTTCAAGACAGAACCTTTGCTTTAAAGAACAGTCCTAAGTATTTATCAAATGTGTGGTTTCCTTTTTATCCCTTTTATCACTCCCTATTCAGCAGCTTGTTTCTTTCTACCTTCCACATGTGGTTTAAGTAATCCCTCCAACACGCAAATATGATCATGTCACTCCCCTTTTCCTATGAATAAACCTTAAACTTTTTGCAGACCATGAAAGGCTCTCCATGACTTGGGCCTTTTTCCCTCTTTGGTTTGACCTCCGTCACTCTGCCTTCAAACTCAGTGTGTTAACAGCACTGGACTGCCTGTGGGCACACACACATATGATATTGCTTCTGCCTGGAATGCCTTTCCCACCTTTCTTCTTCTGGCAAATTCTTATTCATCTTTCCATATTTAACTGTACTCCTCTGGGATCCCATAGCATCTTGTACTTATCTTTCTCTTGTCATTTACCAGGTAAGATATATATGATCTGCTAAAGTGTCTATCTCCTCCACTTGACAGTAAACTAGGGATCACATCTTTTTCACCCTTGAACCCTCAGCATCAGCACAGTGCCTTGCACATAGATATTAACATCTTCCTTGCTTTTTGCTTCTACCAGTCCTTTCTAAGCTATTTTACCTGCTCTTGGTATATCAGCTGTGTTCTCTTTCAATCATTCCCACAGTATACTAAAAGAAAAAATATCAATGTTGATGAGTCTCAAAGTTATCCTTCTGGCTCAGGCACTTCATCTGAACTCCAGGTCTTTTTTTTCAACTGCTCTAACATCTGCATTTGAATGCCCTACAGTAATCCAAAATCAAGATCAGGCCCTCCATTAGTGTTCCCTTTCTCCATCAATCAGTGGCACCCTGTTTATCATGCCAGAAAATGGGAGTCATGCTAGCTCATTCTGTTTTTTAAACTCTGCAGGTCTTGTTCCAAGCCTGTCTCAGATCCATTCTTTTCTTTCTTTATTCACTGTCACTGCACCAGCAGAAGCCATGTCATCTCTCACCTGAAGCCATTTAAAGCAGACTTCTAACTATATCCCTGTGTTCATTCTGGATGGTCTCATCTCTAATCTGTTTTACATATGACAGAAAAAAAATTGTCTTTTGAAAATGAAAACCTGATTATCTTATCCTCTGCTTAAAACCTGTCAATGGCTTTTCATTTCTTTTAGCATGATCTCCAAAACTCTTTAAATTGGCCTATAAGTTCCTGTGCTTCCTTTTGGGCACTGGCTTTAAGTTCCTCAAATTCAGCCAGCTACTTCCTATCATCCAATCATGCTCTTCCTTCCGCCCAGACGCTCTTTCTGGTTCTTCTCCCCATTTGCCTGGTCAACTGCATACGTTAGCTTCAAATCTCAGATGAAAGGTCTGAGAAATCTTTCCGATGCCCTAGATTAGGATGGCTCACCAATGATGCCCTCCTACTACAATACACTCTTTACTTCTTCAAAGTACTTATCACACATCTAATTGAATAACCATGTGTAATTTTCTTTCTTACAACTGCCTTCCTTGCTAGAGGTAGGTTCCATGGAAATAGGACAGAATCCATTTTGTTGACTACTGTATCTTAGCATGTTGTACATTACACAATAGACTCTTAGTAAATATTTTTTGAATAAATGAAAAAATTAACAAATGATTCTAAAAATTGAATGCCTTTTGGGTTTATTTCTCCCAGACCTTACTAACCCTTACCCTGAACTCTAGACTCATATTTTTGGCTGCCTTCCGGATATTTTGGCCCAGGTGTTATACAATTACTGGTATCCCCAACATGCCCAAAATGGAACCTATTTATTACTGCAGAGATATAGATAACTAACAGGCATTTTGACTGCCCAGACAGCTTGTAGACTGAAAGCAAACTGCTGAAAAATTTTTTGATTGGAAAGTAAAGTTTAAGATGAATTGTAAAAGGAAAAGTTAAGGACTATTTTTATAGGGATGAATTGTAGCTAAGGTAAACATTTCTGTTAAAAATTCCCTGAAGCTATCTTTTAAAATAATGGCTAGTTTTTATTTGTTTAGGGTTAGCTGTTTCAATAAAATTATCTTTTCAAATTTGAAATATTAGAGATTTAAACAACCAGGATAATGTAGTGTTCTAGAAAGCAAGGGAAGAGAGTATTTCTCAAAATGGTGGGAGTTGTCAACTGTAGCCAAAGCTGCGCAGTTGCATAAGAGAAAGGCTAAAAGGTCTCCCACTGTATAGGCAGCATGCAGGTTGGTAGTGAGTGACCTTAGCAAAGGAGTGATGTGGGCAGGAGCCAGAATGACAAATGCACTGAGTGCCCTCGAGAATATCGTGACATTATTTATGTACACTTAAAAAAAACAATTTTTGTTGTGATATATCACATTTCGAAAAGTTCATAAAACATATATGTAGTGTTTAACAAATAATTATAAACTAATACCCAGATAAGCTACCATCTGGGTCAAGAAAAAGATGGTCATTGTGATGGTTTGGAGCTGTATATACCCCTAAAAAAAATCATGTTCTTAAGGCTAATCCATTCTTGTGGGTGTGGCCCATTGTATATAGGATCTTTGATGAGTAGGATCTTTTTTGTTTTAATTCAGTTTTATTGAGATATATTCACATACCCTACAATCATCCACAGTATACAAACAATTATTCACAATACCATCATATAGTTGTGCATTCATCACCGAAATCAATTTTTGAACATTTTCATTACTCCAAAATAATAAGATAAAAATTAAAAAAATAAAAAAACAAGAATAAAAATACAAGTAAAGAAGAACACCCAAAACATCCCATCCTCCCATCCCACCCCCCATTCTTCAATTAATTTTTGTTCCCATTTTTCCACTCATTTATCCACACACTGGATAAAGGGAGCGTGAGCCACAAGGTTTTCACAATCTCACAGTCACGCCATGTAAGCTACATAGTTATACAATCATCTTCAAAAATCAAGGCTACTGGGTTGCAGTTCAACAGTCTCAGGTATTTTCTTCTAGCTATTCCAATACACTGAAAACTAAAAAGGGATCTCTATGTAACGCATAAGAATAACCTCCAGAATGACCTCTCGACTCTATTTCAAATCTCTCAGCCACTGAATCTTTATTTTGTTTCATTTATGTTCCCCCTTTTGGTCGATGAGTAGGATCTTAAGTTGAGACCTCTTTCAGGGTGGGTCTTAATCCTCTTACTGGAGTCCTTTATAAGAATATAAAAAAAAGACAGAGAAGCTCACAGAAAAAGGCCCCAAAGAAGCTGAGAAAGACAGAAGCTAAAAGAGAGAAACAGGCATAAGCTCAGAGAGCAAGCCACTGAACCAGAAGCTGGAAGCAATGAAACCAGGGAGAGAAGGGAGTTTCCAGCAGATGTGCCATGTGCCTTCCCATGTGGCAGAGGAGCTGAGGATGCGGCAGCCTGTCTTTAGATTTCTGTTGATGCCTTGAGCTGGTCGTTTCCACATCTTCAGAATTGTAAACTTGTAAGTTAATAAATCCCCATTGTTAAAAGCCAACCCATTTACGGTATATTGCATTTTGTCAGCTAAAACTAAAACAGTCATAAACGTCTTCCTCCTTCCTGACTTTTATGGTAAACATTTCTCTGCTTCTCTTTATATGTATATTAATTAAGTATGCATCCCTAAACAACATAGTTTGGTTTTGCTTGTCTTGAAACTTTATTTAAATGAAATCACACTGTATGTGTGCTTTTGTGACTGGCATTTTATGTTCAAGATTATGTTTGAAGGATTCATCCATGTTGCAAACTGTAGTAGTTTGCTCATTTTCATTGCTTTATAATAATCCACATTTTCTTAATATATATTCTAGAGATGATGAACTTTAGAGTTGCTTTCTGTTTCGGGGTAGTAATGAACTAAGAATGATGTTTCTATGAACCTTCCTGCACATATATCCTGGGCCACCTGTGCACCCATTTCTTCTGGGTATATACCCATCAACTTTGGTGGTTAATACAAAATTGTTTTCTGCAGTGGACATTCAAGTTTACACTCCCACCAGCAGTGTATGAGAGTTCTTGTTGCTACACATCCTTGACAACACTTTTTTAATACATGCCAATTTAATGGAGAAATGTTCTGCATTCCTGTTTCATTGTAAATTGGTGCTTAATAAAATAATAATCGGGCAGAATATGGTAGATTGTTTCCAAAGATGGCCACAACGATCCCTCGCACCCCACATGCTGTTCTACAATGTGACTTTGAAGTTCCTCCATCAAGAAGTGGAGTCTATCTTTCTTCCCCTGAATCTGCGTGACTTGTTTAACTTTCATGCCTAGCACTTAAGAAGCAACTTTGGCTGTCATGGGATCCAGCTGCCATGTAAATAGGCTTGGTCTAGACTACTGAACAGTGAAAAACTATGTGGGGAGAGAGGTAACAAGCTAGCTCCTAGCTATTCCAACCACCTTAGTTGAGGTGTTAGACACATGAGTGAAACCATCCTAGACAGCCCAAGTCAAGCTCTAAGTTGAATGTTGCTTGCATGACTAACCCTAGCCAATAACACATAGAGAAATAATAGATGGTTTTTATTTTAAGCCACTAAGTTTAGATATTTTGTTATGAAGCAATAGATAACTGAGACACAGTAGATATCAAAAATTCTAAAAATGTTTATGCTCTTTTTATCAGTTGCCTTTAACAATCTATCATAAATAAATGTTCAGAAATGTGGTTTTAAAGATATTCATTGTGATGTTATTTATATTTTTTAAAAATGAAAATAACTTCTATGTTTAAAATAAGTAAAATAAATTATGATGTGTTCATAAGATAAAACACTATAGAGACAAAACTATGTTGGGGAAGGATCCAAGATGGTGGCATAGAGAGGAGTGCAAGCCAAGTAGTCCCCCTGGAACAGCTAAAAAAACCAGAAACAACTAGTAAATAAGCCAGAATAACTGGGGGGGGACAAACGTGACCGACCACTCATCATACACCAACCTGAATTGGGAGGAATGCCTGAGATCACAGCATAAAATCTGTAAGTAAAAACTGTGGCTCTGGACCCCCGGAAGATAGGGCAAAAAAAAACAACTCTGTGAGAAATACTAGATAAAGGCCAGAGGGTCACCCAGAACACCAGTTCCAGCGATGCACCAGCTGAAAAGTTCTGCTGGATCCGCAGGGACCGTGCACTTGGTGAGGCCGGGAGTCTGCATTCCAGGGTGAATGAGCGGGCCTGTTGAATGTCCAGCAGCCATGCTGAGGTGTGGGGAAGCTGTGGCTTGGCGTTTGGAGGTGGACTAGTTCTTTTTTAAAAGCCCAAAGGCGGCTGTGGATATGGTGGTGGGGACCACACAGGGAAGTGCAGCAGGAATGGAGTCTCCACAACCTGTGCGTATGCCTCAGTATCTGGTTTGGATGATAGCCTTTTGTGCACCCACTGCTAATTGTCTCAGAGCAAGGCAGGCAGTGGTTAGCCCAAAGAGTAGAAAAACCATGCCCCTTGCATGCATCTTCCCGGCGGGTTGGAAATGCTCCTGCCCAGCAGGGGCGCCACAGCCCAGAGCTATGCCAGGAAACCCAGTGTGATGGGAAGTGTTTCCAGCAATGCACACACATGCTACATTGTCTGGCTTGGACAGTGGCCTTTTGTACACCTGCAGCTGGTTGTCCCAGAGTTGTGGGGGTGGAGTGGTGCGAAAGGGGGGAGATTGGCACGCCCCATTCAGCCATCCTTTCAGCAGGCTGGGAACGCCCCTACATGGCCCGGTGGCCCAGAACCTCCCTTGAGGGATGGCGCGCACTTGTGATATAGCACATCCTTCCCTCAACAGAGGCCCTAGAAGGGCACAGCTTGGAAGAGGGACCCACTCAGAAATCCCAAGGACTTGTGGGTCAGCAGCAGAGACAATCTGTGGTGAGACTGAACTGAAGGTTTAGACTCTTGGAACAGCGTTAAATCTCCAGGAACACTGGGAGGTTTGACTGTTAAAGCTGCCATCACTCCCTAACTGATCAGACACACACCCCACATTCAGGGCAGACAGCACCAACTACACATGCAAAACTGGTGCATCAATTGGACCCCACAAGAATCAGATCCCCACATACCACAAAGACAAAGTTGGGGAGAACTGGCTTGAAGGGAATAGGTGACTCACAGATGCCACCTGCTGGTTAGTTAGAGAAAGTGTGCGCCACCAAGCTGTAGATCTGACAAATTAGAGAGAAGTCTCTGAATTAGCATACATATCCTGAAAGAACCCTATCAAGTTAACCAAATGCCAAAAGGCCAAAAACAACAGAAAATTTTAAAGCATATGAGAAAAAGAGATGATATGGATAACCCAAATCCAAACACCCAAATCAAAAATCAGAGGAGATGCAGTATTTGGAACAATTAATCAAAGAACTAAAGACAAACAACCAGACCATGGCACAGGATATAAAGGACATGAAGAAGAGCATGGCACAGGATATAAAAGACATGAAGAAGAGCCTAGAAGAGCAGAAAGAAGAAATTACAAGAGTAAATAAAAAAAATAGATGATCTTATGGAAAGAAAAGAAACTGTTGACCAAATTAAAAAGATTCTGGATACTCATAATACAAGACTAGAGGAAGCTGAACAACGAATCAGCGACCTGGAGTATGACAAAACAGAAAATGAAAGAACAAAAGAAAGAATGGGGAAAAAATCGAAAAAAAAACGAAATGGACCTCAGGGATATGATAAATAAAATAAATGTCCAAATATAAGACTCATTGGTGTCCCAGAAGGGGAAAAGAAGGGTAAAGGTCTAGAAAGAGTATTCAAAGAAACTGTTGGCGAACATTTCCCAAACCTTCTACACAATATAAATACACAAAGCATAAATGCCCAGCAAACTCCAAATAGAATAAATCCAAATAAACCCACTCCGAGACATATTCTTATCAGACTGTCAAATACTGAAGAGAAGGAGCAAGTTCCGAAAGCAGCAAGAGAAAAACAATTCACCACATACAAAGGAAAAACATAAGACTAAGTAGTGACTACTCAGCAGCCACCATGGAGGTGAGAAGGCAGTGACACGACATATTTAAAATTCTGAAAGAAAAAAATTGCCAACCAAGAATTCTTTATCCAGCAAAGCCCTCTTTCAAATTTGAGGGAGAGCTTAAATTTTTCACAGACAAACAAATGCTGAGAGATTTTGCTAATAAAAGACCTGCCCTACTTGAGATACTGAAGAGAGCCCTACAGACAGAGAAACAAAGAAAGAAGAGAGAGATATGGAGAAAGGTTCTGTAATATTAGATTAAGATGCGTTTTTAAGCCATATAGTGACCACTGGCTTTATTAGTATCATAGTCATCATAAGACACAACCCTATATTAAATTATTTTTAATTCCATATTTCAGAGAGGAATAAAGAGACATTGCAGAATGGTGACATTACGAAGGAGAAAATATACTTGGAATCACATCCTATTCCATGCTACCATTTCTTTCACTCTATTTCAAGTGGATAACTCAGGTTTATGGTATGGCATTCTTTCTGAAACACTAGAAGTCAGAAGATGAAGATACTTGCCTCACTTTTCCAACTTGCTGATTATAAATGTGGCCATCTCACTTATCTTGTAAGATGAGTCTTAGTTTCCTAATTGATAAAACAGGAATTAGACTAAGAATAATTAAAAACTATTAAATTCAAGTCTGCAAATATAGACTTCTTTTGAAAATCAAAGGAATACTCTTACAACTTTTGAGACCATTGAAAAATGTGTATTCTCAATTATGTTTCATTGGTCAGTGTAGATGAGATGCCATTGTCTGGAGATAGGCATGGGATATGTAGAGCAAAGGCATATAGAAAGCAGTGTTGGTGAAAATGTCTATTTATATATGGAGAGACATCTGTTATTGTCGTCATTGAACCACTAAATTTAAGTGGCAATTATTAACTTCTATTTCATACACTGAAACAAAAGAACATTGATTGTGGACCCAAGATTTGCTATTTATTGCATAGTTAATGGAAAATAATGAAGCATTTTAGCCTCTGAGAGTTTGGCAAAAAAAAAAAAAATCTATTTACTCTCTGATGCCTACACTTGTATAGTTTACAGTGAGAATTCCTATAAAAATCTGTTTATGGCAAAGAGCCTAAGATGGCAGCTAGATGAGACAGGGCAAAAAAACACCTCCATGAAAAATACTAGATAAAAGCCAGAAAGTGACCCAGAACACCAGTTCCAGCTATGCACCAGCCGGACAAGATCTGCTAAATCTACAGAGACCATGCATTTGGTGAAACTGGGAGTCTGCATTCTGAAACGAAGGTCCTGGAAGAGCTCGGCTGAGAAGGGGGGCCCACTCGGAAATCCCCGGGACCCTGCGCCAATACCAAGGACTTGTGGGTCAGTGGCAGAGACAATCTGTGGCAAGAATGAAATGAAAGCTTAGACTCTTGCAACAGCCTTAAATCTCTGGGAACACCTGGGAGGTTTGACTATTAAAGCTGCCCTGCCTCCCTAACCACCCAGACACACTCCCCACATTCAGGGCAGACAGCACCAACAACAAACCCAAACTCAGTGCACCAATTGAACCCCACAAGTATCAGATCCCCACACACCACAAAGACAAAGTTGGGGAGAACTGACTTGAGGGGAATAGGTGACTCGCAAACACCATCTGCTGGTTGGTTAGAGAAAGTGTACTCCACCAAGCTGTAGATCTGACAAATTAGAGATTGGTATTTTTTATAATCTGAAAGAACCCTATCAAGTAAAGCAAATGCCAAGAGGCCAAAAACAACAGAAAATTTTAAAGCATATGATAAAAACAGACAATATGGAGAACCCAAACCCAAACACCCAAATCAAAAGATCAGAAGAGACACAGTACTTGGCACAATTAATCAAAGAAATACAGACAAACAATGAAAGCATGGCACAGGATATAAAGGACATAAAGAAGACCCTAGAAGAGCATAAAGAAGAAATTGCAAGAGTAAATAAAAAAATAGAAGATCTTATGGAAATAAAATAAACTATTGGCCAAATTAAAAAGACTCTGGATACCCATAATACAAGTTTAGAGGAAGTTGAACAATGACTCAGTGTCCTCGAGGACCACAGAACAGAAAATGAAAGAACAAAAGAAAGAATGGGGAAAAAAAATCGAAAAAACTGAAATGGATCTCAGGGATACGATAGATAAAATAAAACGTCCAAATTTAAGACTCATTCATGTCCCAGAAGGAGAAGAGAAGGGTAAAGGTCTAGAAAGAGTATACAAAGAAATTGTTGGGGAAAACTTCCCAAACCTTCTACACAATATAAATATACAAAGTATAAATGCCCATTGAACTCCAAATAGAATAAATCCAAATAAACCCACTCCAAGGCATATTCTGATCAGACTGTCAAATACTGAAGAGAAGGAGCAAGTTCTGAAAGCAGCAAGGGAAAAGCAATTCACCACATACAAAGGAAACAACAAAAGACTAAGTAGTGACTACTCAGTGGCCACCATGGAGGTGAGAAGGCAGTGACATGACACATTTAAAATTCTGAGAGAGACAAATTTCCAACTAAGTATACTTTATCCAGCAAAACTCTCCTTCAAATTTGAGAGCTTAAATTTTTCACAAACAAATGCTGAGAGATTTTGATAATAAAAGGCCTTCCCTACTTCAGATACTAAAGGGAGCCCTACCAACAGAGAAACAAAGAAAGGAGAGAGAGATAAAGAGAAATTTGACAGACATATATAGAACATTACATCCCAAAGCACCAGGACACACATTCTTCTCTAGTGATCACGGATCCTTCTCCAGAGTAGACCATACACTGGGACATAAAACAAGCCTCAATAAATTTAAAAAAAAAAATTGAATTTATTCAAAGCACATCCTCTGGTCACAGTGGAATACATATAGTAGCCAATAACCATCAGAAACTTAGAAAATTTACAAACAACTGGAGGGCAAAAATGAGGGGGAGATGAAAACATTCCTGGATAATCAAAAGCTAAGGGACTTCACCACCAGTAGATCAGTCCTATAAGAAATGCTAAAGGGAATTGAGCAGGCTGAAGGGAAGAGACACTAAACAATTGACTGAAACCACATGAAGAAATATCCAGTAAAGATCACATGGTAAATATAAATACCAATATTACTGTATTTTTGATTTGTAACACCACTATTTACTTCCTGCAGGATCTAAAATACATCAACTGTAATGACAAATCAGTGGTTTTGGACTCAATGTAAAATATGTAATTTTTGACAAGAACTACATAAAGGTGGGGGAATGGAGGAGTGTAGGAACATAGTTTATGTGTCCTATTGAAGTTAAGTTGGTATCAAAGAAAAGCAAGATTGTTATAGATTTAGGATGTTAAATTTAAGCCCCACGGTAAACACAAAGAAAGTAGCAGAGAATATGACCATAAGAGATGAAAAGTAGAGTATGGGTTACGAGAAGTGGGGGAAGGGGCAATGGGGAGTTAAGAAATGAGTGTAGAGTTTCTGTTTGGGGTGAAGGGAAATTTCTAGTAATGGATGATGGGAAGGTGATAGCATTACAACATTCTAAATGTGATTAATCCCACTAATGGAATGCTAGGGAGGGGTTGGTATGGGAAGATTTAGGCTGTATATACGTTTCCGCAATTGAAAAGAAAAAGAAAAGAAAAAGACAGTCTAAATAGATAATGACAGTTAAATGCCAAGGATGATCCTGGATGGGATCTGAGGATGGAGGAGAGGAGGCTCAAAGGGACACAGTTGGGACATAAGAAAATAAAAAAAAAGGAAATATAGAATGTAAGCTTTGTATCAATGTTGAATTTCTTGAACTTCTTAGCTGCGCTTCATGGGATTGCATAGAAGAATATCCTTGTTCATGGGAATTGTAGATGTGAATCATATTGTTTGTTCAAGGATGTGTGCAGCTTGCTCGCATATGTTCAGAAGACAGAGCAATAGATGATGGATGATAGATAGGGAGAGAGGGAGGGAGGGAGGGAAAGAAAGAAATGGTGGTGTGACAGCATGTTAAAGTTGGTGGATCTGGGTATCGGGGGAGGGGGGAGGGGTATGCTGGAGTTCTGTGTATGGGTTTTGTATTGTTTTTGCAACTGTTCCTGTAAGTTTGAATTTATTTCAAAATAAAATTTAAAAAAAAATCTATTTACTCTCTGATCCCTAAGGTTTTATAGTTTACAGTGAGAATTCCTATAAACAAAACAAAATTATCTCAATGCATTTAGTTCCTTGGTTCAGATAAAATTAATTTGAATAGCAAGGGTTTTGTGTATGCATGTTTGTAAATATACAAAGGAGGAAGAAGGGGAAGTATTGATCTGTATTCAGATTTATTCTGCAACCTATGCATGGTGAGAATAGTGCACAATATCCTCATCTGTAAAATTTATAACACAGCCACTATTTTGTGATATCAAATAAGATGATTATAAATATCTGAAAATTAAATACTATTCTGAAACTTAAAAAAAAATAATAGAGGGGCATATAGGGAAAAATATACCTATTGCAAACTAATTATAGGGAGTAGTATTTTAACGTTCTTTCATCAATAGTAACAAATGTACTACACCAATATCATGAGTCAACAATGGAGGAGGGGTAGTTAGGGGTATGGGAGGATTTGAGTTTCCTTTTTTTTTTTTTTTGTCTGTATTTCTTTTCTGGAGTAATGAAAATGTTCTGAAAACTGAAAAAAAAATTAATTGTGGTGATGGATGCACAGCTGTATGATGGTACCGGGGGCAATTGACTGTTTGATTGCACACTTTGGATCTTTGGATAATTGTATGGTATGTGAACAATCTCAATAAATAAAAAAATTAAAAAAAAACTATGTTGAAAGGATTTGTAACAACGTTGGAAAATGCTGAAGAAAAAAATCTGATGGTAATGTCAGTATGTATATACACCCCGCAACACACATACACTCCTAACTTGTTTTAAAAATTGTACATAGAAAAATACTAGAAAAAAATCAATGTTGTTTGGTTGTTTTGACTGACTTTTTCCCAATTTTTATGAGTTTTCTACAAACAGGATAAGGAGAAAAAAATAAGCTTATCTTTTTTAGAGCAATAGAAAATTTGCAGTCAAATTTGATACACTCTGGCAGAGAAAATGCTCCTATAGCTTAAGTAGTACATGCTGTGGCATTCCACTTCCCTTGGTGGTGATCAGTTCACATTTCAGGAGCAGACCTAAAGACTTGGTAACCTGGACTTCTGAATTTCATGAGACAAAACTGGGAAAACAAAATAAGGCTGCTAACTATTTTTCTAAATTAAAATAAAAAAACAACAGAAAAACATATTTTACTGTTAGAATTATTTCATAAAATAAAGACCATTTTGAAATCCCCAAAGTAAGAAGAATATAACCTCAAAATAAGGGGCAGTCCTTAAAATACATTTATCTTTATGAAAAGCTCATAATGGTCTTTTTCATTTTCATTTCTCTGTGGATTGGCAGAAACTTTGCTTGGGAGACTCTGGCTCAAAGAAAGACAACACTAAGACATAAAATTACCCAGGGACTGCAAATGTCATATATATTCTTTCTCAGTAAGAAAACACCTTGGTTTCTCAATTAAATTATCTTCAAAGCTGAGAGTAATGGAACTTCTAGAGTCATGCACTGAGTTAGCTTTCTTGGTAGGGCAGAGTTTCTCCAAGTGAAGGTACTTATTAAATAATCAGTCTCTGGGGCTCTACTTCAGACCTACTGATACTGAATTTCTGGGAGTGTAGCCTAGGAATCTTCATTTTAAGCAATATCCTCATGGGAGTCTGACACACCTAATACTGAAGGCAGCATGGTCTTTGAGGGGTTCTCTATCTTGATCTGGCTGGTGGTTACATAGCTGTAACTTATGTAAAAATTCATCAAGATGTACAAATAAGACTTTTGCATTTTATGTAAGTTATACCTCAGTAAAAAGTAAAAAGAAACAAAAATACTAGGAGCTACATATTACTTTAGCAAAACAAGTAAATCCATTAGTTGGTAAATTTTAATTACCAACTATAGCTATAATTTATATATTTCTGTTACATTCAAACAGATTGATTTGCGTTTTTGTTAGCAAACTTATGCATTAGTAATCTTAGAAAGAAACTTTTACATACTTTTGGTTAAAATAGACTTGATTTTTTAAAAGGAAAAATAATTTTAGTTTATAGTTAAATTTATTTTAACTACCCAAGATGGCCTGTAACTTCCATGGATGACAACTGACTTCAAGCATAATAAATGTATTTTACCAAGCACAAAAACAAACAAACAAACAAACAAAAAGACCATCTTTTTGTTTTCTTTGATATAGATAAAATTCATGTTTTTGATTTTTTAATTTTGTATTTCTTTAGACACAATGTTTCAAGTGAATGTTACTTTAACACCCTATAGTCTTTGTTTTGTGAATATGAAAAAATGCAAATGTCTGTATAAAGGAAGATAAAGAGAAAGGAAAATAAAGAAAACGGAATAACCATTGCCCTAAGGACAAGACATATCTGCCTATCCTCTCAAAAGAAATTGTGTAAGTTATACCTCAGTAAAAAGTAAAAAGAAACAAAACTGGGAAAACAAGTTAAAATATTTCATGTTTTGATCTTTTGTTACATTTCTAGCTGTTTATTCTTTGATTCTCATCTAGAACAGCCTTCCTAACTGCTATAGCGTATTGTAACATTTTGTTAGAAAATATTTGTCACTGTTTCTACTAAAGTGTCTTTATTATTATTATTTTTAAATTATATGACTATTTCTGTGGTGGAAATAGAGGAGCTCAGTGTGAGTGGTAGAGCACCTTTAAAAGCCCTGGCCTTCATTTTGATCCCTGATTTATCACACACCTTCACAATTTTACTAGTGTCAGAAGGAGGCCTGTTTTCTCTTGGAATGCTGCATTCTTTGGGGATGAAGTGTTCAGAGTCTTTAACACTATATTGGAGTGTCTCGTGGGAATTTAGCATCTGGATACAGCCGTCATCACAGTAATGAGAAATAGAGCAGACCAGAACAGACTGTTTCCAGGGGAAAGGCAGGATCAACACCAAATCTGTGGCTTTTTCCAGTTTTGCACAAATGATAGGTCAATGAAGCACCCTTATGCAGTAATTCTGCAGCCTTGCATGTAATTTGTGTTTTTGTCACCCTGCCTGTTGTATGCAGTGAAGAAATGATCCTAATACTTAAAAGTATTACTATAAAAATTTTAGGGGACTGTAAGCCATACTTTCATAACAACAGTTGCAGGCTACTACTGTAAACTCTGTATTTCTCATATACATATAGTCTATGTTTCTCTTTTTTCAATAATAAATAGTGCTAGAGAAACTAGAAGTATTTCTGAAATATAATAAAAAACTCATGAGTGCTCAGAAACAATTTCCTTAGTATTACCAAGAGAGACAAACATCTAAGCTAGATGGACCATCTGACTTCTTTGGGATTCATAAAAAAAAAAAAAAATTGCTGCTTTTATTATAAAAATCATATATATATATATATATATATATATATATATAATAAAAATGATTGGAAAATTCAGATAAATGAAGCAAATAATTAAAATTTCTGGTAGAAGGACCACTTAGAGATCATCTCTTTTAACATTGTAAGTAGAAATAGATCAAAAGTGGTATTGGTAACTCACTGCATTTATTTAGCATGAAGGATGCAGATTTTTTTTTTAATCTATATTAGCTCATTTAATTCCAAGAACAATTCTATAAGGTGAGTACTATTATAAACCCCTTTTTGCAGAGGAGAAAGCCAAGGCACAGAGTTATTAAATAACTTGCCAACAGTCACACCACTAGCATGTGGCAGAGCTGGGATATGAGTCCAGGTAGTCCGACTTTGGAGTCTGCATTATTAATTGCTTACTATAGTTACACATACCAACATATTTTTACAAATAAGGATGGGATGGAGGAGGCGCCCAGGGTTCTGGGTGGACTCGGGCCGCCTGCACGTGATGAGCACAGAACCTTCATTTTCTGCCCTGTTCCCATGTAGTTCATTCTTTACTTTTTAAGATTGCCTTGGTGGGATCCCCTGCAACATGATTTAAATCCAGCACCAAGATTGATGACACTATCAAGTGCATTAAAAGAGTCTTCCATGAAAATGTTGCTTTTTCTAGAGTGACAAGGAATGTTTCAGCATTGGAATTTGGTGAAAGCACTGTCAATAAGTCTTGGTTAAGTTTCATTTTTGGTCTGTTTTGCTTCTGTTGAATAAGGAAGAGAATTTTAACCAAAAAGGGCAGTCCTTATTTATTTTTAAAATTACTTGTTGATCAAAATGTAATTATTGGGAGAACCTAAGATGGCGGCTAGGTGAGACAGGGCAAAAAAACACCTCCATGAAAAATACTAGATAAAAACCAGAAAGTGACCCAGAACATCAGTTTCAGCGACACACCAGCTGGACAAGGTCTGCTAAAACCACAGGGATGATGCACTTGGTGAAACCGGGAGTCTGCATCCTGAAATGAGTAAGCTGGCTGAAAGTCCTGCAGCTGTGCTGCAGTGTGGGGAAACCAGAGGTTGGCATTTGGAGATGGACTACTTCTTTTAAAAAAAAAAAACCGAGTTGCGGCTGCAGTTATGACGGTGAGAACCGCACAGTGGAGCACAGCAGGAGTGGGATGTGCCACCCTCTTGGTGTCTGGTGTGGAGGATAGACCGCTGCTGATTCCCTCAGGGCCAGGGGGGCAGAGGGGAGAACCAAAAGGAGAAAGAAACTGTGCTGCTTGCAGCAGGCTCCCTGGCGGGCTGGAGACACTCCTGCCCGGGCTGTACCCACAGCCCAGAGCTGCGCCAGGAAACCTAGTGTGACAGGGAGTGTATCCCATGGCACCGCACACATGCCACAATATCAGCCATGGACAGTAGCCTTGGGTGCACCCACAGCTAGTTATCCCAGAGCTGGGAAGGCAGAGCTGTGAGAAAAGGGGGGGGAGGGGCTCAGATGCCCCATTCAGCCATCTTTGCATCAGGCTGGGAGCAGCCTTACACAGCCCGGTGGCCCCAGGGCTTCCCTTGAGGGATAATGTGCACTAGTGACGTAGCACAGCCTTCCCTCAGCAGAGCTCCTGGAAGATCACAACTGAGAAGGGGGGCCCGCTCAGAAAACCCAGGGATGCTACATCAATGCCGGGGACTTGTGGATCAGCGGCAGAGAAAATCTGGGGCAAAACTGAAATGAAGGCTTAGACTCTTGCAACACCCTTGAATCTCTGGGAACACCTGGGAGGTTTGATTATTAAAGCTGCCCTGCCTCCCTAACCACCCAGACACACACCCCACATTCAGCATGGACAGCACCAACAGCACACCCAAACTGAGTTCACCAGTTGAATCCCACAAGAATCATTTCCCCACACGCCACAAAGACAAAGTTGAGGAGAACTGACTTGAGGGGAATAGGTGACTCGCAGACGCTATCTGCTGGTTAGTTAGAGAAAGTGTATGCCACCAAGTTGTAGATCTGAAAAATTAGATTGGTATTTTTTACAACTTGAAAGAACCCTATCAAGCAAAGCAAATGCCGAGAGGCCAAAAACAACAGAAAATCTTAAAGCATATGGTAAAACCAGATGATATGGAGAACTCAATCCCAGACACCAAAATCAAAATATCAGAAGAGACACAGTACTTGGCACAATTAATCAAAGGACTACAATCAAACAATGAGAACATAGCACAGGATATAAAGGACATGAAGAAGAACATGGCACAGGATATAAAGGACATAAAGAAGACCCTAGAAGAGCATAAAGAAGAAATTGCAAGAGTAAATAAAAAAATAGATCTTATGGAAATAAAAGAAATTGTTGATGAAATTAAAAAGACTCTGGATACTCATAATACAAGATTAGAGGAAGTTGAACAATGACTCAGTGTCCTCGAGGACCACAGAACAGAAAATGAAAGAACAAAAGACAGAATGGAGAAAAAAATTGAAAAAATTGAAATGGATCTCAGGGATATGATAGATAAAATAAAACGTCCAAATTAAAGACTCATTGGTGTCCCAGAAGGAGACGAGAAGGGTAAAGGTCTAGAAAGAGTATTCAAAGAAATTCTTGGGGAAAACTTCCCAAACCTTCTACACAATATAAATACACAAAGCATAAATGCCCAGCAAACTCCAAATTGAATAAATCTAAATAAACTCACTCCAAGACATATTCTGATCAGACTGTCAAATACTGAAGATAAGAAGCAAGTTCTGAAAGCAGCAAGAGAAAAGCAATTCACCACACACAAAGGAAACAACAAAAGACTAAGTAGTGACTACTCAGCGGCCACCATGGAGACGAGAAGGCAGTGGCATGACATATTTAAAATTCTGAGAGAGAAAAATTTCCAGCCAAGAATCCTTTATCCAGCAAAGCTCCCCTTCAAATTTGAGGGAGAGCTTAAATTTTTCACAGACAAACAAATGCTGAGAGATTTTGCTAATAAAAGACCTGCCCTACTCCAGATACTAAAGGGAGCCCTACCAATAGAGAAACAAAGAAAGGAGAGAGACATATAGAGAATTTTAACAGACATGTATAGAACCTTACATCCCAAATCACCAAGACACATATTTTTCTCTAGTGATCACAGATCTTTCTCCAGAATAGACCATATGCTGGAACATAAAACAAGCCTCAATAAATTTAAAAAAAAAAAAAAAACAATTGAATATATTCAAAGCACATTCTCTGACCACAATGGAATACAAATAGAAGTCAATAATTTTTTATTTGTAACTCCACTATTTACTTCCTACATGATATAAAATACACAAACTCTAATGACAAATCAGTGGTTTTGGACTCAATGTAAAATATGTAATTTTTGACAAGAACTATATAAAGGTGGGGGAATAGAGGAGTATAGGAACATAGTTTATGTGTCCTATTGAAGTTAAGTTGGTATCAAAGAAAAACAAGATTGTTATGGGTTTAAGAGGTTAATTTTAAGCCCCACAGTAAACACAAAGAAATTATCAGAGAATATGACCATAAGAGATGAAAAGTAGAGTATGGGTTACGAGAAGTGGGGGAAGGGGCAATGGGGAGTTAAGAAATGAGTGTAGGGTTGCTGTTTGAGGTGAAGGGAAATTTCTAGTAATGGATGGTGGGAAGGTGATAGCATTACAACATTCTAAATGTGATTAATCCCACTAATGGAATGCTAGGGAGGGGGTGGAATGGGAAGATTTAGGCTGTATATATGTTTCCACATATGAAAAAAAAAAGTCTAAATACATGACAATTGAATGCCAAAGATGATCCTGGATGGGATCTGAGGATAGAGGACAGGAGGCTCAAAGGGACACAGTTGAGACATAAGAAGAAAAAAAAAAAGGAAATATAAAATGTAAGCTTCATATCAATGTTGAATTTCTTGAACTTCTTAGCTGCACTTAATGGGATTGCATAAAAGAATGTTCTTGTTCATGGCAATTGTATATGTGAATTATAGTGATTGTTCAAGGATGTGTGCAGCTAGCTCTCATATGTTCAGAAGACAGAGCAATAGATGATGGATGATAGGGAGGGAGGGAAAAAGAAATGGCGGTGTGACAGCATGTTAAAGTTGGTGGATGCGGTATCGGGGGAGGGGGGTCAGGGTATGCTGGAGTTCTGTGTATCAGGTTTGTATTGTTTTTGCAACTGTTCCTATAACTTTGAATTTATTTCAAAATAAAATTAAAAAATAAGGATGGAATAATACTTTGCAGACTATTTTGCAAACAGCTTTTTCATTTAATATATCTTGGATATGCTATTGAATTATTGTGTTACAAGATTTATTCTATCTTGTATCTATACCATATATTCAATCATATGGTTATAGTAAAATTTTAATCCCTCTATTGCAAAACTTCCAGGTTATTTTCATTTTGGGCTAGTATAAATAAAACTACACTTATATTTGCTGATTTTATGATAGTTTCCTTAAGATAAATTCCTAAAATTTGAATTTTAGTTCAGAGTATGTAAAATATAGAGGATTTTAGGTAAACATTTCCAAATTGCTCCCCAGAATGGCTTTGAATTGCATTTTTATAATGTTCTTAAGCACAACTGTATTGTGTGTGCATGCAAATACTCAGTGCAAAAATATATTTATACACCATAAAAATAAAGAATAAAAAAGAAGGGAAAGTTGAGGTTGGGGTGAAAAAAAAACAATGGTGAGGGCTCTTAGAGTGGTACTACTTGATAAATCCAAGTTTTGTCAGTAGGTGTTTCAAATAAATATACCTTACTGGATTAGTCCAGTATCCCATTGCTGAACTTATGTGATTTTGATTTATCTATTTGATTATTTTTTGTTTTATTTCTGTCTACAAATGTTTTCCTTTTCAAATCTTTGTATTTTTTGTGAAATAATCAATCTTTGGTTATGAAAAATTAATCTTACCATTAAAAAGAAATAATTTTTTATTATCCTCAATAGTCACAAAATCTTTCCAATGTCAAGTATAAATTTTTAGAATTTTAAAATCATTTGATGAATAAGCTAAGAAAAGGTATGTATGTATGTATGTATGTATGTATGTATCTCTGTATTCTGTCGGGAGGTGGAAAACAATCAAGATTGGGTATTTATTTTCTTAAACGTATTTGAAAAGTTCAACAAAAAGGAAACATGTCTAAGATAAAAGTCATTTTCAAGGGCATTTGGGTAATAAATCATGTGGAATTGTATTTTTAATATTTTATCAGAAATAGTACTGAATCACTAGCTTCTTTATGGAGGGTGACTGTTTGCAACCAACTTGTAGAACCTATGCATCCAATTGGATGTGAGTCCTTCAAAGTAGGAGTAAGATGCTTATTCCAGAGATATTACTATTGCTCATAACAGGTTTTGGGACTTTTTTTCCAGACTTTTTTCTTAAAATGAATTGCTTTTCACTGGCAGTTTAAGGTTCACAAAAATAAAGCAGCTTCATTTATTTGATAAACCCACCATGTTTTTGACCAACATTTCTAATTGTTTTTCAATCTGACTGTCAATTGGATTTGGTTCTGAATAATTTTTGTCTGGTTCCAGAAATCAAATTCACCTTCAAAAAAAAAGAATTTGCCAATAGGGAGGATACTGAAAAGAATATGCCGGTATATTTTTCCAAAAAAATGATTTAAGGGAAAGCAGTTATTAGAATAAGCGTACAGCCTCCTTGGGAGCTTCTTTGAGAGAGAACTTTCTGAAGCATTATTTGTGGTATGTTTTCACTAATATACTGGTATATTGCTGCAGAAGTAACACAACAGAGTCATAGGATAATAGATTTTAAGAAAGAAGCAGCCCTCAAGAATTTTTAATCAAACCTCTTAATTTTACAAATAAGGAAAATTGAGAACCATGAACCTTAAGTAACTTGTTAAGGCCAAACCCTCAGTTAGTGATGGGGCGTAGGGGTAGCCATGATTTTTCACTTGATTTTAGGGCTTTTGTTAAACAAAAAATGGTATAGCTAAGGGTGCAAACTTGCGACTGGCTAGCAAAGTTCAACCAGCAGATATGCTTGTGTTGACTGACAATTTTAAAATATGATTTTGAATACCTTTAGGTAGGGGCAAGAATTCTCCACTTCAAGTTAGAAGCAGGTTTTTGCCATGTATGAAACTTATGAGCTTTGAATAAAGCTGCCAGACTTAGAAATAAAAATAGCAGATCCCCAGTTAAATTCAAATTTCAGATAAACAACACAAAGTTTTTTAGCACAAGTAGGTCCCAAATATTGCATGGAACAGACTTATACTAAAAATATTCGCTGTTCATCTGAAATTCAAATTTAACTTGATGTTCTATATTTTACCTGGCAAACCTAGCTTTGGAGCACATGAGGAATACATACCACCATTTTGAATCCAGTCTACCAGGTATGGCAGGTCTATTAACTGTTCACTAAATATCCATTTGCTCCCTCCCTCACATTTTGCAACTTCCTTTAAGTTAGAACCATGTGACTAGTTTTGACCAATGTGCTGTGGTTAGAAGTGATATATGTCAGATGATTGAAGCACTTAAAAGCCAACATGCAACCCACCTGGTAGCTCTTTCTCTGTTACAGTGAACTAGAAGTCATGTTTTCAAGATGGCATAAATAAAAGACACAAAACAGTCCAGATCCCTGAAGGATAGTTGGAATAAAGGTACCAAGGAGAACCAAAATACAGCTGTTAATCCAATGAAATTTCAGGGTTGGTTTGTTATGCAGCTTGGCATAACACACAGAATGACATTAGGTAAATTAAATAAATTCTGTGAATCTTAAGGTTTTTTTTTAAATTCTAATCTTTATAAAGTAGCCATCACCTTTCCAGATTTGTTGGATGACTGATTGAGAATTACAGGTGAAAAGTTTCAGTTCTCTGACTGTTGCATAGCAGGTTGCAACAAATAAGAATGATATTTACTATTAGAATGCCCATTGGAGACATTCTTTTAATTTTTACAATAATCTTATGAAATTGGGGTTGCTAGAGCATGGGGGTGGATGAGGGGCCTGGGCAATGACAGCTAAAGGATATGGAATATCTTGGGCTACTGAAAATGTTCTAAAATTGATTGGGGTGATGGATGCACAACTCTGTGAATATACTGAAATCATTTAAATTGTGCACTTTAAATGGGTAAATTGTATGGTTTGTGAATTATATAAATAAAGTATTTTTTTAAAGAAATAGAGTTTGATGAATTATGTCAAATGCTGCTCCAAAACAGGTATAAGAGGACAAGGACTGTGGATTGACCACAGGAGTCAGCAAGAATCCATAACTTTGAAGAGTGTTTTTTTAGTGGAGTGGAGGAGATGAAAGCCTGATTAGAGTGGGTTAAAAATAGGAATGGGGTAGAGAAAGTAAAGATGATGAGCTTTTAAGATGTTTTCCTATAAATGAGGAGAGGAAAAGGAAGTGGCTCAAAGGAAAAGACATCAAAGGTATTTTTGTGTTGTTGCTTATTTTCAGATGGGAGATACAGCATGTTGATGTTTGCTGATGGAAATAACCAGTAGAGAGGGAATGTTTGAGATCTAATGATTCTATATCAAAGGCGCCTCACAAGAAGTGCTCAGTAAATGTTAGTGATGCTGATTATTTTACACCACTTTTTAAATCAGACCTTATTAATTAAGAAATCACCTGCCCACTTTCTTTACTGAATTTTTGGTTTCAAACAAGTTTCCAGGTAATGTCATCAACATACCCAGATTTTCAGATGTCCATGAATGTTATTGTGAAAAATAAGAAAACAAAAAAGTTCCTGCTTCTTTATAACCATATGAAAATAAAACTTTATTTTGGAGGGGAAGGGTTATATAGGCTAGTCCATAATCTGAATATAAACATATTATTCTCCCCAAATAATTTAGAATTAAAATGAGGTTTATTATTTGAACAGACTTTTGTCAATAGTCATAAATACGAGAATGGCCTATGGATGTGAGGGACAAATAACAAAGAAATGACAGCAACAATAACACAGAGAGCAAAGAATAATGTCGATGGAAACATGGCAGAGCACTTAGGCACAATTTGAGTACTGAGATAAAAACTCATCCTGTTTAAAAGTAGCTCTTGTGACTGGGTAACTAATCAGGGTGCATGGGATTAGACCTAATACTGTAGTGACTCTGGGACAGAGACAAAAGGAGGGTACGGTGTATTATTTTTGTTATTTTGAACAAAAGCGAAAAATGTAATCCTCTTTACTTGTGAAATTGTTCAATTTTTGTATGAAGAAAAGCCATAACTACATCCAATCAGAGCCTTCATCCAAATAAAAGATTACAGAGAATTATTGTCAGATGCTAGATTTTTCCTTCCAGAGAAATGACAACCCTATACCTTGAAAATGTCAAGAGCAGTCTTCCAAAACGCCTATGAAATATTAAACTAATACACTTGCAATTTTAGTACAAATCAGGAAATGCAAAAATTACAGTACTCATAGTGATATTAACTAAGTTCACAGGGCACACGTGTAGAGCTTTTTATTCCAAAGCAGCCCAGTTTGAGGAGTTCATATTTCTTTGGGGATTGAACACTTGTATTTTCCATCTTCTCTGAATTAGCATTACAAAACTAAAATGAGGGTTTGCATACTGCATTTAAATTATAATTTCTTAGCATTGCCAAAATGTTTGGCTGACCTCTGATTTTCTATCAATATTTAAGAGAAGGTATTAAATGGGAAATCATCTTGAGGCAAATTCAAAAACCATGTCATGTACTACAGCTTTTATACTTTTTATATTTATAATGCAGCAATTATATTTTGTGGCTAGTCTCCATAGCATGTTCCTGCATATTTAAAGGAGAAAAATATTTAATTTCTAAGGACAAATCTCCCAGCTTTTCACTTTTTTATGCTAAAATATTGAATGAAATAGATACATGCAGAAAATTTAAACATTTGATTTACTTATTTTCTCAGTGAAATTTTTCACACTATGTTTATTTTTTAAATTGTTCAACTATTTTAAGTTGGTTTAAATATTCTGGAAAATATGCATTTTGATTTGGGAACTGATAAAATACTTCTGAATGTCAAGATGACATGTCAACTTGCCAATATGAAAACGGGTATTAGCAAAAATTCTCCCAAGTCCTACAATTTTCAATTGAGAAAAAAAAATACATTCATCTTAATTAACATGGCATACCAACAAATGAGATTTTATTATATGGGGTCACTCTGAGGAGTTTTGTTTAACATACCTCAGAATTGTCTACTCAAAGGATGGAAGAGGGGAATATTTATCTACTGACTCTTGACCAACGTTGTCAAAGATAAGGGTGAGCTCCCTGGGACTTCCAGGTCTTCGCATGATTCAGAATAGCTGAGAAGGCTCCCACAGGCATGGCAGTAAAACATCCCTGATGCAGAAAGCAGGAAATTTTCATTGCAGTGGTGGAAAGGTGCTAGCAAGTTACACATGTGTACAGCTGGTGGCTGCCACATCACCCAGGCTAAAATTATGCTAAGAAGTGAAGTAGGGCACAAGAAGTGTCTGAACATCTTCTCATGATACATTTTGGAAAAATAACATGGTATAACCATCAGAATATGTGGCTACCTGCAAATGGATGATTAAGGTTATGCAAGAATACCCAAGATTTATCAATGTGACTGTAAGTAAGAATGCCTAAGTTTAATCAGTCCTATTACATTTGTGTAAAATATGGGCTAGAGTTAAACAATACATCCCATGCTTCAAATTTGTAAGGGACTTATTAACAGGGAGGCAAAATGTAACAATGGAAGTTTTAGTGTACCTTCATTATAGTTACAAAGAAGTGTCCTTTGATGAACTGGTCAAATATCTAGCATGTTTAGCAACATGGTCTTTAGTGAAGAGGGGCATCAAGCAACCATAGCTCAAAGGGATTAACTAGAAATACTATCTAACCAACTTCATTCACTCTGCTTTCATGTTCTCCAAACAGCCTCTGATTCTACTGAGGCTTCCTTGTAAATTGGTTAACAGGAATAAAACGTGCTCACTTTTCAACATGAGTGATTTTTTTTTTAATCTTCATAGTTGTATTTATCTTTAGAAATTTAAAAATTGAACCATGGTTTATGCATCAATTCTTTATGAATTTGGACACTGTGAGGTGGAAAAGACTGAGCATGGTTGGGAGTATTGTTTAAAATTATATGACGCGTTTGTACGGTGTGACTGTGTGATTGTGAAAACCTTGTGGCTCACACTCCCTCTATCCAGTGTATGGACAGATGAGTAGAAAAATGGGAACAAAAATTAAATGAATGGTGGGGGGATGGGGAGGGATGGGATGTTTTGGGTGTTCTTCTTTACTTGTATTTTTATTCTTATCATTTTTTGAAGCAATGAAAATCTTCAAAAATTGTGGTGATGAATGCATAACTAAATGATCGTACTGTGAACAACTAACTGATTGTACACTCTGGATGACTGTAGGGTATGTGAATATATCTCAATAAAAAGGAATTGAAAAAAATTGTATGAAGTGTGGCTATGACAATGAAATCAAAATGATATGAAGATGATTCTGTTAAGTTTTAGTAAGAAAAGCAATTGAGTGAAAGTTTTTAGTGGCATAGTGGATGGCTTAGAAGAAGTAGAAGGATCAAAGACTGTGCTGACTCTTCATCCTGGCCCTGTGAGCAAAATGAAAGAGGTTTGGGAGACATAGTGAATCAGGTATAGTTTACAATTAATAGGAGAGTGTTTGAGAAAAGGTATAAGACTATAGCTTGACTATTTTTTAGTGGCAGAGGCTCTATAGTAGATTGTAGACCACATAATCCTAAATTTTCCATTGGAGTGCAGTGTAACAATGGCTTGAACCTCAGCAAAAAAATTGCTTCTCCAGGTTGGTGGTTTGGTTTGATCCATTATCACAAGTCTTTGGAGAGGGGGAAATAAAGGTGATTGCATTTGGTAAACATAAATTAATATAAAACTCAACATTACAAACTTTGCAGCAAATATCTCTGAATTAAGTGTTGTATTTTATGTAAAATTTCATAGAGTGCTTTCTTGATATATTAAACTGTTTTTCTTTTATTAGCAATGCTTTCATAGTTGGCTTGGTTCACTTGATATAGATGATATACACTGTAATAAAATTTAAGCAGAGAAACTTAATATAGTCTGAATTAGTAACCACAGCTTCACTGGGACTTCGTGTATCATAATGCAGCGTAACATTCTAGTATACATAATTTCCTAAATCGTGCAATGACTTCAGGGAGTACTTAAATATTCAGCTCAATTAGCTCTTAAGTGTCCAAAATACAGTTAACAATATAATGTCCTGCATGCAGTAGGTGAAAAAGTTTTCCTTCACACCCAGTTTCACCAGCAGAGTCATAAACGAGGCACCAGTTTATGAAAAGCCTCCCTGTCAGTTATTTCTTGCACATTTTGATGGAACACAAAAAGGAGAATTGATATTTCCTGAATGCCTACTATGTGCCAAACCACTTACTAATATTTTAACATTCTTTAATTTAATCCTCAAAATAAACCTGCAAGTACAGCTGTTTATTATCCCCTTTTTGCTTTTATGGAAACTAAGCTCAGAGATGTTGGGTGACTTGCTGAAGGTAAAACAGCTATGGTAGAACTGTGAATGGAATACTCTCACATCTTCAGTCTGTTCATACACTTGACAAAAGGTCTACATCCAAATCTATGAATGTGGAAGAGTTCTGTCTAAGAATTCCATAATGAGTTTTTTAGCATCATTCCTTCATTAGACATCATTTCAGTCTGTCAAACCAGGCATGTGTTTAAGAAAGGATGAAATCACTGCCATCTCCTTAAAGGTATGAAAAGTTTCTCAGATCAATCTGTTTTCTTTCTGATGGTTGATAGGTTTCAAAAAACCAAGGTTTAACATATTCCTCAATGGTAAACTCCTGAAGGGCAGTCTGACTTCCATTTTCCCTCTTACCTGGCTTAAAATAATCTTGCCCAGAGTCAAGCCACAGCAATGTTAGGTCCTAGTACTATCTTTCAGTTAATGAATTTTTGCTTTCTCTAAACCGTGAAGACTCAAATCCTGAATTATTTCATTTTTTTGTGAAATAAACCAATGTTCACATTAATATAGTTCTTTATTTGATATAAGTAAACAAAGAAAATGTTTGGCAAATGCTCACTTCTAAACTGGATTGGCTTGTTGACTGAGTGGTGGAGGATTTGGATATGAGTATTTTCAGTTGGCAGTAAGGAGGAGAAAGAATTCTTTATTTGTTTTTTGACACTATGAGTATAAGGAATGCTTTGTGCTGCTATCCTGACAGAACTTACCAACCAAAATAAGCAAGAAATGGTACCCTACAGCTTTCAGTAGAAGAGAATACTGGGGGAAAATGAGTGTATTTTAGCTCTGAAAAGGGTAAAATCTGTTAGTAGGAGGAGGGGGAACTCTTATTTTGAGGTTAAAGTATATAATATTAATTTCATATAGCTTCACAGACAAACAGATTATAATTCATTCTAACTTTATGAGGGAGTTATTGGATATATGTGAAAATTAAGGTAACTCAAATGAAGAGCTGAGAAGTCACCTTATAAAGGGGTGTGTTATAAAGTTTCTATATTAGCCTGCAATGATCCTGTTTTTGGTACTCATATGCTTGTACAGTCCTCTCTGTATAGACTAAATTTACTGTCTTACTTTTAATTAATAGAATAAGGTGGAACTGATGGAACATGTCATAAAAGACTGTGTGATTTTTCCTCTCTCCTCTCCCTTCCCTCCTCTCTCTCTTCAGATCATTCTCTCTGGGAGAAGTCAGCTTCGCTGTCACGAGCAGCCCTATAGATGTCCATGTGGTGAGGGACTGAGGCCTTTCGCCAACAGCCAAGTAAGTGAACTTGGAAGTGGATCCTTCTGCCCATTCAAGTCTTTGGATGACTGTAGGCCCAGCTGACAGTTTGACTGCAACTGCTTGAGCGATTCTGAATAAGAACCACCCAGCTAAGCTGATTCCAGATTCCTGATCCTGAGAAATTATGTAAGATAATAAGTGTTTGTTGTTTTAAACCACTAAATTTGGGGTAATTTTTTTATGTAGCATTAGATGACTAATATGAGGGGCAAGAGTGACACAGGACAGTCTAGCTTGGAAAAGACAGGGCCAGGAGGATTAGACAGAAATATTTCACATTTAAGTGGGTTGGTTAATGCAAAGACAAGCAAATATATGCCACAGGACTGATAGTCAGTGTGTCAAGGGTGGAGGATGAGCAAGCCAGCAAAATTGGCACACTTGAGAAAAGTTGGAAAGTTAAGGGTTTAATCTCAAAGGTTGGTAGAGCATCCTGGTCAATTTGATGGAGGCAGCTACAGAGAAGGTAGAATTACCTCATGGTTTGGGAGACTGTGTAAGATATTTGATGTGGAACTGTCATAGATTTTCCGTTCAATTTGTTAAATAGGCATGGTTGTTATTCTCCAGGATCTTATATTTTTAAGTGGACAATTCTACATGAGCAAGTATATAAAAGGATGCAACTCCAGATTCTAAATGCATGTTCCTCCTCTTCATCATCATTCTATCTGCCACTGTCATAGCTCAGGCTCTTAGCACCTCATGCCCAGCATTTAACAGCTACCAGGATGCTTCTTGTTCTTCTTGTCTCCTTAGCAAGGCTGCAGGCTGCTTAAGGAGAGGATCATATCTCATTCAATAATTTCCCTCCAACCACAAGTTCTCCTTATATGAAATGTGAGTATATGTGGATTGGTTTCTGTATACCTTCTCTGAAACCACAAGAATTTTGGATCACTACATAAGAATAATTTCAAGTTTTCACCATCTTGTCTTTAGGAGATTCAAAGACCTCTGAGTTATTCACTTTTATCCTCTTCTGTCTCTATAATATTTGTCACATTCTCTGCAATTTTTAGGAAGATGCATTAATATCTTCATTATATTGTGAGCATTACCATGCAGTGTTAGGAACAAGTTAGGTGTTGGGAGAATATACTGCCACAGATAAGATAGACATGGACTCTGCCTGCTTGTCATTTGCTACCCATACAGTTGTATAATAGTAGATAAAAAATAATTAAGATTCTACCAATGGTGGCTATGTAATAAGACCCCATGTAAACTCCAAATACTCAAATCCCAGAAGAGCTTCCATGATTGTCACTGTGCCAGGAAGGTGACTCACTCTGACTCCACATAGAGAAAACATGGAAGCTTGTGTTTGATATCCTTCCAGATCTCACCTTATACAACTCTTCATTTGGCTTCTTCTTATTTACTGCTTCAAATACAATTACCAAAGTTTATGACCCATCCTAATATATGAAGCCCTTTTGACAGGACTTCCAGGAAGATGGCAGAATAGGGAGTTTCAGGGCTCACTCTTCTAAAAACAGTGAGTGGATAGGCATAAACTGTCCAAAACAACTGTGCTGGGCCTCCAGAGACCAGGGGCATAGAGTGTATTATCCAAGGAAGAGTGGGACTAAGAGACTGAGAAACTGCAGTGAAAAACTGTGAGTAACTTGCTCGATCATGGCTCCTGGCACCCATCCCCCACCCTTGAGGCAATCAGCTTAGGGTTGGCCTTGTCCCTGCTTGGCAAGCTGCTGCAAACTGGGAGGGTCATGGAAATCCACCTCCCCAAGAACAGAAGGGGACACAGCCAAGTACTGATTCAACTACCGCTGGCAAATTTAAACTGCTGGGTCCCACTACTTTAAGCCTGTTCCAGGTAGGCATGTGGTGCCATTTTTCAACTCAGGTCAGAGGTGGAGCTGCCAGTGGGCTAAAAGTACTCTACCTTCTTAGAGCTGTAGGGAATAGGCTGCTGAAGACTGCCATCTGCTTGGCAGGCCAGGAAAGTGCAGCTAAAAAAAAAAAGGTTCTTGGTGTCTTTTCTGACCCTCTCCCCAGGGCAATTTGGCACTGGTCTGTGACTCCAGCATTGATCCCTGGCCTTGTTTTGGCTGGGAAATACTGGCAAAGCAAGTGTCAAAGAAGAGCCTTAACACAATCTCAATCAGCAACAAAGTCATAGACAAGAGAGAGAAATCTACCTTCAGAATAATCTCATCAAGATAATCAGATGGCTAGATATCAGCAAAAAATTACAAGCCATACTAAGAAACAGGAAGATATGGCCTAAAGGAAAAAATTAAAAATCCAGAAGAAATACAGAATTTGGAACTACTAATCAAAGATATTCAAACAAATCTAAATCAATTCAAGTAAATGAAGGAAAATACGGCTAAAGAGGTATAGTATATTGAGAAGACACTGGGTGAGCATAAGGAAGAATTTGAAAGCATGCAAAGAAAAATAACAGAACTTATGGGAATGAAAGGCAACCTAGATGAGATTAAAAACATGCTAGAGGCATGCAACAGCAGATTTGAACAGGCAGAAGAAAGGATCAGTGAACTAGAAGACAAGAAATCTGAAATGGAACAGACAAAAGAATACATAGAGAAAAGAATGGAAAAAATTGAGCAGAATCTCAGGAAATTGAATGACAACATGAAGTACACAAACATATGTAGTATATGGGTGTCCCAGAAGGAGAAGAGAAGGGAAAAGGGACAGAAAGAATATTTGAAGAAATAATGGCTGAAAACTTTCCAACTTTTATGAAAGACATAAATATACATATCCTAGAGGCACAATGTATTCCAAAGAGAATAAATCCTAACTGACCAACTCCAAGATACATACTAATCAGACCTTCAACTACCAAAAATACAGAATTCTGAGTGTAGCAATAGAAAAGTGATTCATCACATACAAGGGACACTCAATAAGACTAAGTTCTGACTTTTCATCTGAAAACATGGAGGTGAGAAGGCAGTGGTATGATATACTTAAGACACTGAAAGAAAAAAAACTTCCAGCCAAGAATTCTTTATTCAGCAAAACTGTCTTTCAAAACTAAGGGACAGTTTAAAATATTCGCAGATAAACAGAAGTTGAGAGAGTTTGTTAACAAGAGATCTACCCTACAAGAAATACTAAAGGGAGTTCTGTAGGCTGAGAGGATAAGACAGGAGAGAGTGGCATGAAGGAGAGTTAGAAATGAAAATTATCAGCAAGGATAACTAAAAGAGTAAAAAGAAAGACAAAAAAAACCTATGACATATAAAAGCCAAAGGATAAAATGGATGAAGTAAGTACTACCTTTACAGTAATAACATTTAATGTTAATGGATTAAACTCCCCAAGCAAAAGATACAGATTGGCTGAATGAATAAAATAAAAACAAAAAAAAGGAGCCATTCATATGCTGTCTAAAAGAAACTCACCTTAGACCCAAGGATACAAATAGGATGAAAGTGAAAGGCAGGAAAAAGATATTCCACACAAACAGTGATCAAAACAGAGCTGGGTAGCTATTCTAATATCAGACAAAATAGACTTTAAATGCAAAAATATTATGAGACAAAGAAGGACATTATATATTAACAAAAAGGATGATCCGCCTAGAAGAAATAACAAATCAAAAATATTTATGCACCTAACAAGAGTGCCTCCCCCCAAAATGAGGCAAAAATGGCAAAAGTGAAGGGAGAAATAGACACCTCTACAAAAATAACTGGAAACTTCAATTCACCTCTCTAACCAATGGATAGAACATTTAAACAGAGGATCAATAAGGAAACAGAGAACTTGAAAAACATGAAAAATAAACTAGACCTAAGTGATGTATACAGAACACCGCACCCCTAAACAGCAGAATATCTATTATTCTCAAGTGCTCAGGGATCATTCTCAAGGATAGACCATGGTCACAAAACAAATCTCAATAAATGTAAAAAGACTGAAATTATACAAAGCTCTATCTTTGATCATAATGGAATGAGGCTGGAAATCAATAACAGATGGAGAACTGGAAAATTCACATATATAGAGAGGTTAAACAACACACTATTAAACAATCAGTGGATCAAAAGAAGAAATTGCAATATAAATCAGTATATATGTCAAGAAGAATGAAAATGAGAACACAACATATCAAAATTCATGGGATGCAGCTAAGGCAGTGCCAAGAGGGAAATTTATAGCCATAAATACTTAAATTAAAAAGGAAGAAAGATCTAACTGCAAACCTGGAGGAACTAGAAAAAGAACCACAAAGTAACCCAAAGCAAGAAGAAGGAAAGAAATAACAAAGATTAGAGAAGAAATAAATTAAATTGAGAACAAAAACAATAGAGAGCATTAAGAAAACCAAAAATTGGTTCTTTGAGAAGATCAATAAAATTGACATACCCTTAGCTAGAATGACAAAGAAAAAAAAGAGAAATGATGCTAATAAATAAAATCAGACATGAGAGATGGGACATTACTACTGACTCTACAAAAATAAAAAGGATAATAAGATGATACTATGAATGGTAGGTCAACAAATTAGATGACTTAGATGAAGTGGACAATTTCCTAAGAACACATGAACAAGCTACATTGACTCTAGAAGAAATAGAAGGCATCAACACACCAATCACAAGTAAAGAGATTGAATCTGTCATCAAAAATCTCCCAGAAAAAAACAAAAAAAAAGCCCAGGACCAGATTGCCTCACAGGTGAATTCTACTAGTCATTCCAAGAAGAATTAATACCAATCCTGCTCAAAATATTCCAAAAAAAATGAAGAGAAGGGAATACAACCTAACTCACTCTATGATGCCAACATCACCCTAATACCAAAGCCAGATAAAATACTACAAGAAAAGAAAATTACACACCAATCTCTCTAATGAATACAGATGCAAAAATCCTCAACAAAATACATGCAAATCAAATCCAACAGCAGATTAAAAGAATTATACACCATTGTTCCAGTTTGCCAATGCTGCCAGAATACAAAACACCAGAAATGGATTGGCTTTGATAAAAGGGGCTTCATTTGGTTACACAGTTACAGTCATAAGGCCATAAAGTGTCCAAGGTAATGCATCAACAATCAGGTACCTTCACTGGAGGACGGACAATGGTGTCTAGAACACCTCTATTAGCTGGGAAGGCATGTGGCTGGTGTCTGCTCCAAGTTCTGGTTTCAAATGGCTTTCTCCCAGGATGTTCCTCTCTAGGCCGCAGCTACTCTTCAAAATGTCACTCTTGGTTGCTCTTGGGGTGTCCTCTCTTAGCTTCTCTGGAGCAAGAGTCTGCTTTCAACGGCTATCTTCAAACTGTCTCTCATCTGCAGCTACTCTCTAAGCTTCCATGTGTTCTTCAAAGTGTCCCTCTTGGCTGTGGCAAGCCTGCTCCTTCTGTCTGAGCTTATATAGTGCTCCAGTAAACTAATCAAGGCCCATGCTGAATGGGCAGGGCCACACTTCCATGGAAATTACCCAGAGTTATCACCCACAGTTGGGTGGGGCACATTTCCATGGAAACAACCTAATCCAAATGTTCCAACTTAATCCCCACTAATATGTCTGCCCCCACAAGATTGCATCAAAGAACATGGCTTTTTCTTGGAGACATAATATATACAAACCGGTACAACCATGATCAATTAGGTTTTATCCCAACCATGCAAGGGCAGCTCAAAACAAGAAAATCAATTAATGCAATACACCACATTAACAAATTGAAGGAGAAAACTCACATGGTCACGGACACATAAACAGCATTTGACAAAATACAGCATGCTTTCTTGATAAGCACATTTTGAAAGATAGGAATAGAAGGTATTGATAAATGGAATATACGAAAAACCCACAGCCAACGGTGAAAGATTGAAAGTTTTCTCCCTGAAATCTGGAACAATACAGGGATGCCCACTGTAACTACTGTTATTCATCATTTTGCTAGAAGTTCTAGCTAGGGCAATTAGACAAGAAAAAGAAATGAAGCAGCCAAACTAGAAAGGAAGAAGTAAAACTTTCACTATTTGCAGATGGCATGATACTATATATAGAAAGTCCAGAAAAATCCACAGAAAAGCTATTAGAACTAATAAAAGAGTTCAGCAAAGTGGCAGGATACACGAATAACATGCAAAAATCAATAGTGTATCTATACACTAGTAATGACCAATCTGAGGAGGAAAATCAAGAAAACAATTTCATTTACAGTAACAACTAAAAGAATAAAATATCCTGGAATAAATTTAACAAAGGATGTAAAGGACACAGAAAACTAGTAAACATTGCTAAAAGAAATCAAACAAGACCTAAATAAATGGAAGAACAATCTGTGTTCATTGATTGGAAGACTAAATACTGTTAAGATGTCAATTCTACCCAAATTGATTTACAGAATCAACAGAATCCCAATCAAAATTCCAATGGCCTACTTTGCAGAAATGGAAAAACCAATAATCAAATTTACTTGGAAGGGAAAGGGACCCTGAATAGCCAAAACAAACTTGAAAAAGAAGAATGAAGTTGTAGGACTCACACTTCCTGACTTTAAAGCATTTTACAAAATTACAGTGGTCAAAACAGCATGGTACTGACATAGTGATCAAAGGAACCAAACTGAGACTTCCGAAATGGACACTCACATCCATGGTCAATAGATTTTTTTTTTAATGAAGGCAACAATTTTTATTGAAATATGATTATCAATATATACACATTTATGATATAGGATCATATAGGCATCTTTAATAATGCAATAAATATTAAGATGTAACCATGGTTCTAATAGTTTTTTTTTTAAGGGTTGCATTTTTTATTATGGATTTATTATTTTTTTAATTCATTTTTATTGAGATATATTCACATACCATGCAGTCATACAAAACAAAGCATACATTCAATTGTTTATAGTACCATTATACAGTTGTGCATTCATCACCAAAATTAATTTTTGACATTTTCATTACCACACAGACACACACAAAAAAAGAATAAAAATTAAAGTGAAAAAGAACAATTAAAGTAAAAAAAGAATACTGGGTGCCTTTTTCTTTCCTTTTTTTTTCTTCCTCCATTTTTCTACTCATCCATCCATAAATTGGACAAAAGGGAGTGTGGTCCATATGACTTTCCCAATCACATTGTCACCCCTCATAAGTTACATTTTTATACAATCATCTACAAGATTCATGGGTTCTGGGTTGTAGTTTGATAGTTTCATGTATTTACTGCTAGCTACTCCAATTCACTAGAACCTAAAAAGGGTTGTCTATATTGTGCGTAAGAATGCCCACCAGAGTGACCTTTCAGCTCCTTTTGGAATCTCTCTGCCACTGAAGCTTATTTCATTTCCTTTCACATTCCCCTTTTGGTCAAGAAGATGTTCTCCATCCCACGATGCTGGGTCTAGATTCCTCCCCAGGAGTCATATTCCACATTGCCAGGGAGATTTACTCCCCTGGGTGTCAGATCCCACGTAGAGGGGAGGGCAGTTATTTCACCTGCCAAATTGGCTTAGCTAGAGAGAGAGGGCCACATCTGGGCAACAAAGAGGCATTTGGGAGGAGGCTCTTAGGCCCAATTATAGGGAGGCCTAGCCTCTCCTTTGCAGCAACAGTCTTGCCAAGGGCAAGTCCCATGGAGAGGGATCAGCCCAATGGTCAATTGATTTTTGACAAAGTTTCCAAGTCCACTAAGCTGTTGAAGAGACAGAACAGTCTCTTCAACAAAAAGTGCTGGAAGAATTTGGATATCCATATCTGAAAGAATGAAAGAGGACCCCTATTTCACACCATATACAAAAATTAACTCAGAATGGATCAAAGACCTAAATGTAAGGGGCAGGACCATAATACTCCTAGAAGAAAATGTAGGGAAGCGTCTTCAAGATCTTATGGTAGACAGTGGATTCTTAGGCATTACACTGAAATCATGAGCAACCAAAGAAAAAACAGGCAAATGGGACATCCTCAAAATTGAAGACTATTGTGCTTCAAAGGACTTTGTCAAAAAGGTAAAAAGACAGACTGCAATGAGAAAAAATATTTGGAAACCACATATCAGATAAAGGTTTAATATCCAGATTATGTAAAAAAAATCTTACAACTCAACAATAAAAAGACAAACAATCTAATTAAGAAATGGGCAAAAAAGACTTGAATAAGCAATTTTCCAAAGAGGAAATACAAATGACTAAAAAGTACATGAAAAGATGCTTAGCACCACTAGCTATCAGGGAAATGCAAATCAAAACCACAATGAGATATCATTTCACAACTAGTGGACTGGCCACTATTTAAAAAACAGAAAACTGTAAGTGTTGAAGAAGATGTGGAGGAATAGGAACACTTATGAGCTGCTGATGGGAATGTAGATTGGTACATTCACTATGGAAGACAGTTTGGTGGTTACTCAGGAAGCTAAGTCCTGTTACTAGGTATATACTCAGAAGAAGTGAAAGCAGGGACATAGACATTTGTACACCAATGTTCATAGCGGAATTAGTCACAATTGCTAAAAGATAAGAGACAACTCATATCCATCAACTTATGAATGAATAAACAAAATGTGGTATATACATACAATGGAATATTATTCAGCTGTAAGAAGAAATGAAGTCCTGATGCATGCAACAACATAGATGAACCTTGTGGTGAGTGAAGTAAGCAAGACACTAAAGAACAAATATTTTATGATCTCACTGATATGAACTAAATATAATGAGCAAACTCATGGAGTTAATATCTAGAATATAGGTTACCAGAAGATAGAATGAGGGTAGGGAATGGGGAGTTGTTGCTTAATTTGTGCAGAATTTTTAATAAGGCTGATTGTAAATGTTTGGAAATGGATATTGGTGATAGTAGCATATTAATGTGAGTGCAATTAACAGCACTGAATCATGACTGTGATTGTGGTTGAACGGGAAAGTTTAGGGTCATGTATCTCACTAAAAGGAAAGTTAGAGGATGAATCATGGGTCTGTAAAGCCTAGTGAATCCTGTTGCAGTCAATGAAGGTGATTAATAGTACAAATACAAGAATGTTCTTCATGAACCAGAAAAAAAATGTAAGTCACTATTTCAAGGTATTAATAATAGGGTAGTATATGGGAAAAATATATCTAATACAAACTATGGACTATAATTAACAGTAATATTACAATATTAGTCCATCAACTTCACAAAGGTACCACACCAATGCTAAGTGTCAATAATAGGGTGGTATAAGGGGTATGGGATGTTTCTTTTTAGAGCACTGAAAATGCTCTAAAGTTGAATGTGGTGATGAAAGCACAACTCTGTAATCATACTGAGAGCCATTGTACACATTAGATAGATTGCATGGTGTGGGAATAAAACTGCTTAAAAAGAAAGTAATTAAGCAACAATACATTTGAGCTGTTGCAGCTCCAGGAAATGTTTGAAGGCAGGATCCATGATGTGTCATGATATCATCCAACAGAGGACTCACTTTTTGATCTGAGGCTATGCAGTGATTTCTTTCTTGCCAAAGAAGTCTTTATGAGACTTTTCTACACTGAATGCTTTTAGTGCAGAGAAAAATGCTCTCACAGAAAGGGTGCAATGCAAATGTAGAGACAGAAAAATGCAATTCGTGAAAGCAGGCAGGAAGCAGTTGTGAGAACATTTTGAAGGGAGTCAAACCTTAGAAAATAACTTAATAACTTCTAAAACACTGTTATATAAAAATTTTCATTTGAGTAACTGCATATGTAAAGTGTGCTGGTTTGGATATATTATGTCCCCCAGAAAAGCCATGTTCTTTAATGTAGTCTTGTGAGGGCAGACTTACTAGTCTTTTGATTAGGGTGGAACCTTTTGATTGAGTGTTTCCATGGAGATACAACTCACCCACTGTGTGTAAAACCTTTGATTGGGTTATTTCCATGGAGGTGTGGACCCAGCCCATTAAGGGTGGGTCTTTACTGGTTCACTGGAGTACTTAAGAGAGCTCAGGAGCCAACACAGGAGCTGACACTTGAAGATGCTTGGAGATGCGGACAGAATTGACATTTGGAGATGCTAAGCTAAGAGATGAAGCCCAGAGTTTGCCCCAGAGAAGCTAAGAGAGGACCCCCAGACTCTTAGAGAGAAATGTCCTGGGAGAAGGAAGCAAGGACACAGAGTAGCTAAGAGAAAGGAGCTAAGATAGATGCCCAGAAATATTTTGGAGAAAGCCATTTTGAAACACAACCCAGAGGCAAAGGACTGGCAGATGCCAGCATGTGCCTTACCAGCTGACAGAGGTGTTCCAGATGCCTGGCTTTTCTTCCGTGAAGGTATCCTCTTGTTAATGCCTTAGTTTGGACTCTTTTATGGCCTTAGAACTGTGAACTTGTAATCTAATAAATCCCATTCATAAAGCCAATCCATTTCTGTTAATTTTGCATAATGGCAGCATTAGGAAACTGGAACAAAAAGTGCATTAAGAAAAGACATTAACACATGTCTTAAATGATTCACTAGAACTCTACAAAATGACTAGCTCCTTCTAATCTGTCAGATGTCCATTTAAAGTTGTTTCTTCCAGGAATCTTCTTCATGTAGTTCCATAGCCTCTTGTTCTACTCTTAACTCAGAGTAATTTAGAGTAATTTCATTTTAATTGCCATTTTCCATATAAAAATTGTGGGTTCCATGAGAGCAGTGACTTGTCTTTCTCAATTAATTTTGTATTGCCAGTCCCTTGCAAAGTACCTCACACAAAGAAAATGTCCAATTATTATATTATTTGTGAAATGAATAAAGGAATAAATAAATAAATAAGGTAAAAAAAAAAAAGTCTTAAAAAGACCAGGTATTATATGCATGTTTTTTCAAAAAGACAGATAAAACACCAAAATGGAATAAAATCAACATGTAGAGCTATTCAAATGTGTCTGATAGTAAGTCTACGAGGAGCACGTGCATTCATTAACTCATTTTTCATTTATGTATTCATTTATTTATTACCTTCCTACTTCAGACTCAATGATGCCAGATTTTACTACCCCTGTTTGACCTCTGGAGCCTTTCTAGGGGATTTTTCCTAGTATGGCCCTGGAAAAGAGACCTAGCATTCCTGAAACCCACTCTCCTCCCTATTTTTTGCTCTGAAGGGTCTGATATAGAACAGCCCAGATTTGTTCCTTCATAATAGCCTGAAATGTTTGAATTTTATTCTGTCAGCAATAGCAGCAATTAGATGTACGAGCAAAGAAGCAACTTTGTAAAGTAGGGTTCAGGAAGATTTTTGTTGAGAGGGAATAGAATTGGCTTTTCTCTGGAAGGTCTGATGTTGAACAGCAACAGTGTTTTAAGGAGAGGAAGGCCATGTAATATTAAAAAATGAAGAGCAATACAATGTCTCATTCTTTGATCAAAATGGGCCTCACTGGTATGAGCTCAGCAAAGGAGGAGATGATGTGGAAGGGCATTCAAGCTGTGACCTTTCCCGTATTTAAGCTCTCTAAAATAAAATTTTCTCATATGAAGAAAAGGAGATGATAAGATAATAAGTGTAAAACCAAGCTCTTAGAGATGGATCTAGAAAAAAAATTAAAATCTAAATCTCATAGGGAAATGTTTGAGTGATAACATGCAGTAAATATGGTAAAGCTTCAGTTTTCTGGTTAGGATATTTCAATTTTCTCAAAAACATGACCTCTTAAGTAGAAATTACCATCTTAAGTGACTCTGCCCTTTCCCTATCACTAGACAAAGACTGAGAACTTAAACTTGCCAGGTTGCTGCCAAAGTAGTGGAATTTTCAGAGTACTCTCCAGAAACTGGATAAGTAGAAAATAATAGGTAAACCCTTTTGACTTAACCAGTTAATACCATATCCAAACAATAATGGAGTTGTTAAATAAAAATAATACACTTGATATAGCTCTTGCCTAGCCCATTCTGAATCTTGTAAAATAGATATTTCCAGACAGCTCACTTAAGCATATGCCATTCTCATTAAAATTTAACCAAAATGTGGAGGTATTCTATTCAAATAATAAAATCACATTTATTTTGTGAAATAAATGTCTCAACAGAATACATTATGAGAATTGATTGTTAAGGACCAGGAAAAAATTGCCAGGCTTCATTAAAAGAATTTGAGATTTACAAGAAAACAGCTTTAAAATGCAATGCAGGACACAACACTGTATGTTAGAATACTTGTGCACCCATAAAGATTCCCAGGTACACTAGATATTGAAGATATAGGAGGCTGAAGCATTTCCATACTTAATCACACTGCCCATCTGAGCACTCTAAAACTGATTAGGACTTTTTATTTCCTTAGACAAATCTTTACTCCATCCTTCTTCTCAGGTGGCCCTCCATTTACCCCTATAGCCCATGGGAACAGAGAACTGGTCTCCATGTTAAGATATCCAGGTTTTAGCTCAGGCTCTATCCTAACTACCTGGGTGATTCTTGGAATGTCGCTTCATTCATTTCTTGATTCATTCAGTCAGTGTGTTATCTGTTCATTCACTTAGGGAGGTTGAGAATAGCAGTGTTCTGAGATAAACTTTGAAGAGGTGAGGAGGGTATTTCAATAAAAAGTAGATGGGATAAACAAAGTCATAGAGGGAGAAACAGATTGAGAATTCTGAGGCAGTGAGGAGTCCACTTCAGAGAAGAGGGTTCAGGAAGGAAAACAGTGCTACACACATTTGTAGAAAACTGGATTGTGTAGAACCTTCATAAATAGGTCAAATTTACTGTTTCTTTTAATAAATTATTAAATAAAATATCTTTTATCTGTAGATATTGTTAATGATACACAAAGAGATTTCCCTGCTGGGATTTGTGGTTAGCCAGAGGCTCACAGCCAGTTGAATCTCAAGGCTTTAACCTCCTTGTGGGCTTCAGTTCCTTCATTTACTAAAAGAAAACAGTAATTAAATTAGCTTATCTTTAAGGTCCTCCCTCAGGCAAATATTTTATGATTATTATGTAAAATCCTGGTTTTAAAGAATGGTTGATTTATTTTAGTTGCTATAATTGAGACCAGTTTGACTTTATAGAAATAGATGAATAACAAAAGTGGTAGATTCAGCCAGACAGGTATTGATTAATTGATTTATTTTTTGGAAAACATATTTCTAATACTCATTAATTAAATCCATAAGCACATTAAAGAAAATGGAGTTTCTTGCACATGGCAGGGACCCTAAATGCTGGCTGAATTAAATTGAGGGAAAGTATATGTTATATATGTTATATAAATGAGTTTTTAAGGCAAAAAACTGCATTTTATCTCCTCCCCCAACTTAACAAAATAGATTTTTCTTATTATACAATACCTTGTAATGCACAGCCCCATAAAATGGAAGGAATGAATATTAATTGTGCATCTATCATGCACTAAACCAAGCATATATGTAATCTTGTGTAAGTGGCAAAGGAGACCCATTAAGGCTAAGCTCAGAGAAGTTAAATAACCTCTCCGAGTTCATTGGTTAGCAACTAGGTTATAAACATTTAAAACTAACTTTAAAGTCTCAGTTCTTTCCATTCTATCAACTCTTATGACTAGCTAGTGTTCATTTTTCATGGCAGGAAAAGCTACTACAAGTTAAGAACTTTCTTCAAGATGTCAGGGGATATCTTAGTAGTAATACTTTTTAATATTTGACAGCATGAGTTAAATGTGAAATAGAAAGGATCTAGAAGTATGTGTTCTCAGTAAGTGCATTTTAATTATATTGGAATAAATTAATTACATTAATTACTTTGTGACATGAAAGCTTAATATCAGAGAAGAAGACTGAATGACAGCATATGATCAGTATCCATAATTTATTTTATGCATTTGCCTACATTATTCCCTTTGGGGATGCATTTAACAGTACTGTTCAAGGGTTTTTGATTCTCTAGTATTGCATTTCTCTAGCCCAAGTCTTTGACAGTTTCAGTCAAAATTCAACTGATGTCATGGGCTGATTTTTTTCCTGTAATTTTTTATTGAAACAGTCTATTTCTCTGGAATATTTTAAGGCTGTTCTTACCATTTCCTGCTGGGTGGGACTTTTTTGGCTATGCTGTTTGCTTAAACTATGAAGCCATTTCAAGTAGACATGTTTTATCATCCTTTTTTTCCCCTTTAGAGGAACCTCCCTATAATTTAAGGTTGTTAATAACCTCACCAATGTGACATTTCTAATACTTATTAATTTTTTTTCTCTTTGGAAACAGAATGAAGGTCAGTCATTTTCCGGCAGTAGTTCTAATTCCAACATACTGAAAAGCTACAATGAATGGTTGATGATGTACCCTTTTAATGAAATTGACATAAAATGGAGTTATTTTACCCATAAATATAAACAAAGCTAATAATTTTTAAAATAGACAAGAGAAATAGCTAATAATAAATAAAGCTAATAATGTTTTAAATATATCTCATCTACTTTGGGGTTGAAAACCAAAACACATTTCCTGATTTGTGTTTTGGAGAGTAAAAGGTATTGGGATTAAAACACTCCAGTGAATATTTAGGGCATGTGTATTATCTTTTCCATCATCATTCTTATCAGTTGGCCCTTTATTCACAGCAAGAATGTGGCATATATACCCATTTATGCTCATCATATAATCAAAGCAAGTAGTATGCTTTTGGGAAACTTATTAATGAAACAGAACAAAAAAGGGCAGAGACTAAATTAAGCCAACAAATACATTGGATCATTAAAGGTGGAGAGAAGAATGGCCATCCCTTACCTCTCGCAGACACAAACTTGAATGCTATTTTGTAAAATTATTCCAGGGTTTCCTGCTCCATTTAGGGAGGAGTTCCCCATTTTGAAATTCTCTTGCCAGAGTATCCTGATTTATTCTTAATAAGTTACCATTAGCCTCATTCCTTCATCATGCTAAGGAAAGCAGATTAGACCTTCCTGTACACCTCTTGCTCCAGACAGCTGTCCTATTAGTGTGTTCTAATGTTCTCGACCTACTGGTCACAGTGTGGGAGAACTGGGCACCCTGGAAAAATAACTAACAGTGCATATTACACTGATGTGAGTGAGTACTGTCCTCTCATACCATGCAACATGTAATCATCCCTGATTTCCTGAAATTGTAGAGAAAGTAATAGAATAGGAGTCAGTAAAATGAGTTTCTAGTTTTAAATCCATTTCAAATTTATTAGGCAACCCTTGTCAAGTCCCTTAGCCTCCCTTGGTCTGTTTCCCACCCAGCAAAATGACGGAATTCTATCCTGTCTTTAAGATGCCTTTTAGATTTAAGGCTTTACCAAGGCCCACCAGATCGAGACTTACAACCAGAATACAATTGGAATAACTCTATATTTGCTAAGTAAAACACAGAACCAGTAAGAGGTCTGCCTGCACTCATCTGCTGAGTGATGTTTTGAAACTCTCTAAAGGCCATCAGCCCTTCTACAAATCAGAGAACCATACCATTTCCTTTATTCTATTAACATGGATGCCAGGAGAATAAGTAAAATTTCCAGTTACAAAACTGCTTAGAATTATTTGGAAAGTATCTTCAGTAAATATGCAATGTATAGCTAGGTATTAAAATGGCTAAATATGTATAGTTTCCAAACATGCTAGAACAGCTATCAATTTGAAGAAAAAAAATTAAGCAAATATTCATTTTATTTTCTTTTAGAGAAGCCTCAAATGTTTTTCTCATCTATTTTTAAAATTAAGAACAGGGAATATTGCCTTGTATTCAATAAATATAACAACTAGGAAGGAGAGGCAGACAGTAGAAAAGCAATAAAATATGAAAATGAGGAAAAGAATAATGAGACAGAAAGATATACACAGAGATAGAGAAATAAGCAGACAAGCCAAGAACAGAAAGACAAAGGAAAAAATCAGAAACAGTCTCATAGAAGTAGATAAGTGAAAAAGCAGAGAAAGACTGGTACTCCACAAGTGGAACATGAGTCATTCTAAGAGGAAGGTTTTTGTGGAGAAATAGCTTGATTAATGCCTTTTAATAAAACAGATACATTTCATAAACATAATGGTTTTAAGCAATGATAGGCACACGGGGGATGATAACCTCTTAGTACTTACCTCTGGGCCAACTGAAGAGGAGTTGAAGATTAAATCAGAGATTCCCTTCAGTTAGTTAAAATTAAATTCTTCAATGTTATTCTCTACACTATTGCAAAATGATAGAAACTAGCTAAAAGTTCATGCCTCCTCTAGATGAAGGATGATAAAAATTCAGGACATAATAAAAACTAATTTTTAAAAAGTATTTTGTTCTCCAAGGAAACAATAAATCATTTAATAATTTTCATGAAAGTGATTTATTTAAAGGTCTTTTAAATAATATATAACTACTATTAACATTTATCTCTTTTCATGTTAATTTTATTAATTCAAAATAGGATTTTTCTGATATGAAGGCATTAGTTTATTTTTTAGGTGTTAGAGATGGTAGAATAGTTATACTTTTAATATCCTTATCAATTGAAGATATATAGTAGATGTTTACGAAATTGCATCATTTACTTTAATATAATCTTGCAAAAAAAGCAGGAGTGATATAGATTTTTAAAGTGTCAAAATATTGATAATTATTAAATCTGGGAGGTGGGTACATTAAGGCTTTTTGCAGTATTCTCTCTATTTTTGTGTAAGTTTGAATTTTTTCATAATAAAAAGTTAAAAAATTATGTCTTTTCTTTGACTGAGTCAACTATATACATAAAACATTTCATTTTGTTCAGAAGAAGTGGCCCAAATGAATGCACAATCTCAGCTTCAGGACATCAAGAAAGAATCTTAGGGAATTTTTGTTAGAAAATCTTCTTTGGTCCCTCCTTATTCTGCAGTGGCTTCTACAGTTTTATTTGTCATTATCATCTAAATTTTATTTTCAGAATAGCTGAACTGTGTTTTATAAATTTCCACTTCAGAAATACAGGGAATCTTAAGAGGTGGAAGAGAACCAGGTACTTAATATACAGTTTTCCATAATACATTTTATTTAAATCCCAAATTCTAAAAGCAGAAATGGAAGTGTCTTTAAACCTGGTGTAATGTTGTCTCAATTGTTCCATGAGCAACCTGGGGAAAGAGTTGAGTTTGGAATCCTTGCTTTGGCTATCACCTGAGACTGGGAGCCTCGAAGTGCAGAGTGCTTGGTCTTCTGCAGGAGAGGCCTTTCTCACACACTGCTTTATTTGAAAGTAAAAGTCTCAGAGGAGACTGCCTGTCTACCCAGCTGCAGAGTGTGTATGCAATGATTGCATCTGTTGCCATGGAAATGGAAATATAACCAATAAACTACACACACCAAACAGATTAAAATTGACTTAGGAAAACTATGCAGTTATTACAAAACTTGTGATAAAACTTTTTTTTACTGTACCTCCCTCTATTTAAAATGATAGCTCATGAAGTAGAATTTTGATAGAAATCATTCCCCCTAACAGAGTTTTTGATGGCAGCTTGTTTATTTTTCACTATACCCTTTAACTGGCTTTAAATAGCTGTGTATGACAGCAGATTGATGAATATCATACATATATATGTTAGATATATATGTATAAGGGTGATAAGAAATTTATGAAAAATTATGGGTCCCAGAAATACAGGCCCAAATGTATTTGAAATGACAAAATTGCAATTGATTATTATTCTAACATGATTTATTATTTCAAAGATGTGACTCTATTGTTTTGTTCAACTTATATCAACCAAACATAATAACAGATACCATTAATTCAGCACTTACTATTTATGGGAAACTGTACTAACTTTGTTTCATTTAATTCTTGCAACAACTTTGTGGATAGATGACTTTATTACACACACACAGACTCCCTCCCCACTGCCACCCCGAATATATAGAGGAGGACTAAACCTCAGAGAGGTGAGGCATCTTGTTCCAAACATAAGGCCTGTCCAAGGTAAGACATCAGCAATCGGGTACCTTCACTGGAGGATGGCCAATGGCATCTGGAGAATCTGTTAGCTGGGAAGGCACATGGCTGGTGTCTGCTTGCTCCCAGGTTGCGTTTCAAAATGGTGTTCTCCAAAATGCCTGTGTCAGCTTCAATGGCTATCTTCAAAATGTCTGTCTCAGCTACAGCTTCTCTGAAGTCCTTCTGTTTGTCAGGTGTTTTATATGACTCCAGTGATTTAATTAATACACACCCTGAACAGGTGGGGGTCACACCTCCATGGAAATCATCCAGTCAAAGGTCTTGCCCACAGTTGATTGAGTCACATCTCCATGGAAACACTCAATCAATAGGTTCCAACCTAATCAACACCAATACATCCCCCACAAGATTTCATTAAAGAACATGGAGTTTTGGGGGACATAAAACATCCAAACTGGCAAAGTACTCAGTAAATACAATGAAAAAATCATAGCCATGGAGAAGTAATTGAAACTCCTGTAGAACATTAGTTGGATGAAATGGAAATACACTTTTTTTTTTTTTAATGTGAATATTATGCCTAGGGAGCTAAAATGGCCATTTGGGGAAACCAAAATATTATGGAATGAAAATTATTTAGAAGGTATGCATTTAGCAAAACCCTATTTTGTATCAAGAGTCAGGATTAAGATCATTTGATAACAATAAATTTGAAAACAAAAATGCCCTAGAAAAAAATAGATGGTAGTGTATCCTAAGGAAAAAGAGTAACAGCTAGGATAACACTTGAACACTTTTGAATTTCCATTGTGTTTGGGTTTTTTTCTGCATCAGGGACTTACAAAAATACAAAACAACCCTCCATGTAACAAGAGCAATAGGACAAATGATGTAGGACATATGCCACAGAAATTTTGAAGAGTTTGTTTTGCCATCTTTCAGTCAAAGGAGGACTGAAGGATCTGTTTTTCTATTTGTTGCTCTGAAGATTCATAGGGAAGGGAAAATCATGTTGGTGAAAGCTGAAACAAAGTTCCAAGGTTCTAAATTCTGTCTTTGGAAGTGGCTCACAGTTTCTAAAGTAGGACCTTCTAATGGTCTGTGTGCACATGCATGGAATGTGCAATGGTGTGCCGGTTTGGGTGTATTGTGTCCCCCAAATGCCATTATCTTTGTGGTCTTGTGTGGGGCAGGCATTTTGGTGATGGTTGGATTTGCTTGGAACGTGCCCCACCCAGCTGTGGGTAATGATATGTTCCCATGGAGGCATGGCCCCACCCATTCAGGGTGGGCCTTTATCTGTGGAGCTATATAAATGAGCTGACTCGGGGGGAGGAAAGAGAGTGCAGCTGGGAGTGATGTTTTGGATTGGAGCAAGCTTGCTGGAGAGGAACATCGTGGGAGAAAGCCATTTTGAAAACAGAACTTTGGAGCAGACGCCAGCCGCGTGCCTTCCCAGCTAACAGAGGTTTTCCAGACGCCATTGGCCATCTTCCGGTGAAGGTACCCAATTGCTGATGTGTTACCTTGGACGTTTTGTGGCCTTAAGACTGTAACTGTGTAGCAAAATAAACCCCCGTTTTATAAAAGCCTATCCATCTCTGGTGTTTTGCATTCTGCAGCATTAGCAAACTAGAACAAATGGTCTAGGAATTGTGATAGCTGGGTCTTAGTCCCTGTTCTACCATTACCTGGCTGTGGATCTCAGTTACTTCTGAGCTGCAGTTTTCTAATCTGTCAGATTGTAGTAGGGAGTGCCAAATAATCTGTAAGATTCCTTTCAACTCTAATTAGAATCAACCTTGTGCTACAAGGTTTCTGGCTGACCCAGCCCCATCCATAATTCCTTTCTCCCTAGTCATCTTCCAGTATTGGTCCAGGGATAATCATGTGCCCCAGTTCTAACCAATGAGATGTAACTGGCTGAGATTCCAGGAGAGCTTTTAGAAAGAACAGACTGGGCTGGAATGCCCCTTTTGGAATTTTTCACCTGTCTCTTGTCTACAACAAACTCAATGCCTCGAGATGTAGCAGCCATCTTGTGGCTATGCAGTGACTAGCTAAACATTAAAGATGGTGGAAGCAGAACTGTTGAAAGAATGTGTGTTCTTAATGGCTTCCATAAGAAGCTGTATTAACCCGAAACTGCATTCTCTAGATTTCTTGTTGTATGATAAAAATAAACCCCTGGTTTAAGCCATTGTGGTACAGTTTACCATTATTTGCAGTGGAATTTATACCTAACTGAAATAGCCTTACACACCCCCAAAAACTAAATGCTCTAACTTGAAGAAGTTTCCCTGTAAGGGATACAAAGATGATTACCATTAATGCTTCCCTTAAGGAACCTCTACTTAAGTAGAAAGCAAAGGCACATACTGAAATAAGCACAATATAAGACCAAATACTTTAAGAAGACATATAGTAACAATGACATTTCAAGCAGGATGAAGCCATATTTTATTTCATAGGTGGGTAGTGTCTATAAAAACATATTTTAGTATTCTTGGAAGTTCATGCTGCCACCTAATAATTACATTTTAAATAAATAAATTATTAATATAGAACTAACAGGACATTGGGCTATGATCAATTGCTTAATTATACTTATTCAGATTTATTCATCCTTAACATCTCACTAAGAAGATACATTCTTCCAGCTTGACTTTCAAACTAAAATTATAGCAAAATATTGTTTCTAAAAATGCTCCTTTAAGAGAATTCCAAATTTTTGGAATGAAAATGAAAATGAAGGCAACCCATTTCCTTCTCCTTGCGCACCTACAGGCTTATGCAAGAAATCCCAGTGCCCTAATAATTTGCTGTTTGGTAAAAATATGTACTAAGTCCCATGCCTTTCCTCCCTCTTTTCATCCACTTTCCTCTAGAGCCCCCAATGCTCTCCCTACCGTACTCCACCTTCCTATTCTTTTCTCAGACTATTTAATTAGATAATTGATTCCACAGAGATGAATTAACATATGAAAATAGTTTAAGATGCTACCAAATCACCCTCCGTGTTCATATTTATATGATATGTAACCCAGTAATAATCTCTGGTTGCATTTTAGAATCATCTGGAAAGCTTAATGCAAATGTATTTCCTCCTCCTCCAACTGCACCCCAGTTTGAATTTAATTGGTCAGCAGTGGGACCCAGACATTGGTATGTTTAAAAGCATCTCAGATATTTCTAATGTGTAGCTAACATTAAGAACAAGTGTTATGCCCTCCCCTCTATGTGGGATCTGACACCCAGGGGGTGAATCTCCCTGGCAATGTGGAATATGACTCCCAGAGAGGAATCTGGATCCAGCTTTGTGGGATGGAGAACACCTTGACCAAAAGGGGGATGTGAAAGGAAATGTAATAAGCTTCAGTGGCAGAGAGATTCCAAAAGGAGGTGAGAGGTCACTCTGATGGGCACGCTTATGCACAATATAGACAATACTTTTTAGGTTCTAATGAATTGGAATAGCTAGCAGTAAATACCTGAAACTCTCAAACTACAACCCAGAACCCATGAATCTTGAAGACTACTATATAAAAGTGTAGCTTATGAGGGGTGACAATGTGATTGGGAAAGCCATATGGACCACACTCCCCTTTGTCTAGTTTATGGATGGATGAGTAGAAAAATGGGGGAAGAAAAAAAAAGGCACCCAGTGTTCTTTTTTACTTTAATTGTTCTTTTTCACTTTAATTTTTGTTCTTATTTTTGTGTGTGTGGTAATGAAAATGTCAAAAATTAATTTTGGTGATGAATGCACAACTATATAATGGTACTGTAACAATTGAATGTATACTTTGTTTTGTATGACTGCATGGTATGTGAATATATCTCAATAAAATGAATTAAAAGAAAAAAAGAACCAGTGTTAGTCTAACCTAACATTCAACGTATATACATTGGGTGACTGACATTGCAAGGTACTCTGCAAAACTGTTCTCAGCCTTATGGGATTAAATGACTAAAACACAAATCATTTTTCCCTTGAACTAAAAGAAGGAGTTTATTGAAATAATACCTGATTTTCTCAAGAAAATTATAGGCCACGGTGCCTTTACAGAGCCCATACTCAGTAATAACAAAGCCGACAGGAATCAGGTCAAGAGCATACTACTCTCTGTCTCTCTGTCATCTCTGCTTTCTCCAGATTTTTGGTTCCTTCTTTGTTTCCCCCAGATATTTGCTTCATTTGCACTTCCTGCAGCCTAGCTCCAACTCTGAGAAGGAATCCTAAGGCTACCCAGGGTCACTATATAGGAGTTGTGCCCTGCACCTGAAGCTGTATCTAGCTAGAGGAGGTCCCTTTTTCTAATGTGAAAAAAGAGGACCCTCTAGAGGGCACAGACTCATAGGTATGTCACTATAGATGGCCCTGTGGTTGCCCCACAGTTCTCTAGTTCCCAGCTCCTCCATCGAGTAGTCAGGCTCAGACTAAGAGGCTCCTTTGTTACAAGTCTTAGAAGAGAAAGTCTAGCTTTCCAAGCATGGTCAGGTGTCCATCCCTGATCTACTCATCTATGTTTCAAAAAATATGGTAGAAGCACAGCTGCTGAGGACCCACCCCTGTGTGGAGAAGAGGGCACATCTTCAAAAAGGATAATTTATTAGGTTGGCAGTTAACTGAAAAAGTTTACTTGATATTTCAAAGAGCTAACTTTTTAAATATGGGAGGTGAGTTTAAAATTCAAAATATCTCTGATAAGCCTTCAGTGGAAATAAACCAAGCCCACTCAAAGGAGAATAAGCAAAGGCTATTTATTCAGAGCTTGCCACATATAGCAAGGGTGTCAGCCACCATCACCTGTATTTGGCAGAGACTCAAAGACAGGCAGAATAGTGGGAAAAAGGGAAGACATCAAGTATGTCCAGATCGGAAGTTATTGGCATGGGGAAGCTGGAGGTGGACTAACAAGATGTGGGGCATCCTATATGATGGGTTTGTGGAGTGTTGTTCACTTTCTCGAGTTGGTCTGAAGTTGGAAGGGGACAGGGGGAGAGGCAAAAATTAGGGAAGCTGTGAATTATTGATTAAGTCCTAGACACTTTGACTTTGGACTGATTGCTGCAGAGAGTAAGTAGCCTGGCTTCCTAGGTTTGTTGCTGGAGGTTGTGGGTCAAAGGTCTATTTTTATATATGGTCTGGCCATTGTCCATTGGTATATTTACTCTCATTTCTGCCAGTGGAATAAGTATATAGGAGGAACAAGTCAGTTCTGACTGGTATATTCTAGGAAAAAATCATGAAGAGGTAGAATTTTAATTGACAATGTAGGGAAAGAGGCATCTCAGGCAGGCAGAGGGATTATAATGAACAGAGGCATGGATGTCAGGATGGTGTCTATTTCAGACTGATTGGACCATGGGATTTAGAACGTAATGGGAGCCAATGTTGGGGCAGGATTGTAGAGATTTTGAGTCAGGCTGAGGAGGAAAGATCTATTCTAGAAAATGAAGGATTTTTGAGCAAGGGAAATATATTATCAGACTAGTATTTTAGGAAGATTGGTCTCTTCTAAGGTTTCTAGTAACAATTAAAGAGGAGAGGAACTGAAATTAGAAGAATTGATCAAATAAGAGGCAAGAAGGAGTAATAAGATTCTAATATAAGTTGGTGGAAGAAAGAATACAAATAAATAAGGGGAATTCTTAAGAACCAGAAGTTCAGGCATTTTGTTCCGGCTGTGTGCAAGTATGGTAAAGCTAATCCTCTCTAACAAGTAACTTTTTAAAGAACTCTACTGTATCTATTTCTTTCATTTTATTCATTTCATTATTCACTCACTCAACAAACATTTATTGAGAACCTGATTTGATCAAACATTATAATAAGAGGTGGTTCAGATAAGGTGAATAAGACAGGTCTCTGAATATTGGGACAGTGACCTGTCTTATTCACCTTATCTCAATATTCATAGACCTTCTAATTATCTTTTCTGAACCAGAGTAAGCTTGAAAAAATCTGTTAAAGCAACAAATTTGGTCATTAGACCTAGAAAATAGGTTGAACTCTAAAATAAAAATCTTTTGATTGAAATTCAGTAGCCCCTTAAAATGATTACTGTTATTGAGACTTTTCTTCCTGGAATTTACTAACCTAGGTAAATCAAACATACAAGGTATAACCAGGTGTGATTAAAATGTAGTAAAAATTCAGGTTGTTTATGAAGATTTTAGTGACAAACACACAGCATTTGGAAAGTCTACTGGATTCCTCCTGTCTAGGAAATTCCATTTTGTTAGGGTGAGATAGGACATGTGGAAAACCAACTAGAAGAGCTTTTGCATTTAAACCTATCATCACATAGATGTAATCTCCTCATTAATCATACATTTAGTATTAAATATATTTCAAAGAATGAAGAGTATGTAGGGTGTTTGGTTTTTGTTTTTATAGTTCTGGTTATTTATGCATTGTTTTGTTACAGTGTGTGCTGCCTGCAAGTCCAAAGGCTGGTGCATCATTCAGTGATGACACACTGTGACCCTGATAAATTCAGGAAAGCAAAAAGAGAGGTTTTTTTTGAATAGCCCACTCTGTAGACACATTGTAAGAAAGAATCTGTTCCCAAAGCCCAGGTACAAATTGAATGAATTGAAATTTTTAAGATAGCATTAGCAGCTATTTAAGTGGGACCACGCGTCCTGAGACATGATCTGACTTTTTTTTAATCTTGTTTTGATGATGATATTTAAACAAACATATAATTGTAACTGTGCAGTTCACTAATTTAGATAGCTTTAATTTGTTTTTGAAAAGTAATCCATTTTTGATATGTGGTTTTTAAAAAGATAAAATTTTTGTATATAAATTATATTTCCCAAATTTACTGTATGTGGATTTATATTCTTTTTCTCCTATTCTCAGAATTGAAACATTTATGTTTAATTTCAAATTCAACTAAAATATTTTAAATGGTAAAAAAAAAAAGGTCTCTTCTATTTGGGAGATAGATATGAAAACAATGAATGAATAGACACCACGGAAAGTGGCATTATTACCTAACAGAGCTGCTGGGAAGATTACATGAGATCACGTCTGTTAGATGCTTGGTTAGGCCCAGTGCCTAATAAATAGTAAGTGCTCAATATAGCAGCTATTATTCCACATAAAATCCCATGGGAATAAAGAGGAGGACAGATGAACTGTCTTGAGATGTTGAGGACAGCTTTAGAGAAGAATGAGATAATTTACCAGGCAGAGACAAAGATGGGCATTCTAGATGGAAGGACTTGCATTAGAAAAAGAACAGGGTGCTCTGAGAAGATCGAGAAATGTGGCTTGTGTGGAGTGTGGGATGCATATTTTGCAGTGTCAGATATAAGGCTGAGAAAGTCTATACCTTAGAGGTCTTTGAATGCCCAGCAAAACAGTTTCCACTATATTTTAGGCAATTGGACACTATGATTGGTTTACAAGCAGAGAGAGGTAAGCACAGTGCTTATTAAAAAGATCATCTGGGGACAGTTTGCAGGATTGGGCTAGGTGGGAGATGAGAATATATCAGAGGCAAAAAGATCCTTCGGCTACTGAAATTGTTCAGGCAAGTCATGTGAGCCAAGGGCCTGAATCCAAGATGGCTGAGTGGAGATGGAGCAGTGAAACAAATGATGATGATGATGATGATGATTTTTTTTTTTTACTTTTACAACTTTTGTTTTAATAAAGCATTTTAAGAATCATTTCTAACAATCTATGTATTTCTAAAGTTCTAAAATTTTATATTATGCTTGAAAAATTTTTTCTATTTTAAAAGTTATTGCATTTTTACCAGCTTACTGTTAAAATATTAATCTCTTCTAAAACATAGAAAAGACCATACTGTAATGTTAAAAAAAACAAAAACACCCAAAACAAAACAAATTTTCACAATTGTAAAAATCTATTAATTAGTGTGCAAAAGAAATCTCATGCAAATATTTTTAATTCATTTTTATTGAGATATATTCACATACCATGTAGTCATACAAAGCATACATTCAATTGTTTACAGTGCCCTTATATAGTTGTGCATTCATCACCAAAATTAATTTTTGACATTTTCATTACCACACACAGAAAAATGATAAGACTAAAAATTAAAGTGGAAAAGAACAATTAAAGTAAAAACGATCACTAGGTGCCCCCCCCCCCCCGCCCATTTTTCTTCTCATCCATCCATAAACTGGACAAAGGGGAGTGTGATCCATATGGCTTTCCCAATCACATTGTCACCTCTCATAAGCTACATTTTTATACAATCGTCTTCAAGATTCATGGGTTCTGGGTTGTGTTTGATAGTTTCAGGTATTTACTGCTAGCTATCCCAATTCATTAGAACCTAAAAAGGGTTGTCTATATTGTGTGTAAGAGTGTCCACCAGAGTGACCTCTCGGCTCCTTTTGGAATCTCTCTGCCACTGAAGCTTATTTCATTTCCTTTCACATCCCCCTTTTGGTCAAGAAGATGTTCTCCATCCCACGATGCTGGGTCTAGATTCCTCCCTGGGAGTCATATTCAATGTTGCCAGGGGGATTCACTCCCCTGGGTGACAGATCCCACTTAGTGGGGAGGGCAGTGATTTCACCTTTCAAGTTGGCATAACTAGAGAGAGGGGGCCACATCTGAGCAACAAAGAGGCATTCGGGAGGAGGCTCTTAGGCACAATTATAGGCAGGCCTAGCCTCTCCTTTGCAGCAAGTCTTGTCAAGGGTAAGTGCCATTGTAGAGGGCTCAGCCTGTCAAACCACCAGTCCCCTATGTCTGTGATCATGCAAATATTTTAATAGTGTGATCCAATTTAGAGTATTCTTGGCATTAGTACTTTCACATTCAAAGGCTATGAAATGGATCCTTCCTGGTTAAATCTAAGTATTCTGGTATGCTGATGAAGAAGATCCTTTTCTTACTGCATTACAGGAGATCTGGTCAGCTATAGGTTACACATGGAGGCAACAGGCAGCTTTCCATAAGCAGCTAACGGTCACCTTCCTGACCCTGGGAAAAGGTTACTGGGTAATTGCTAGAAGTTTCCAAGGTCTCATTACTGCAATTCTTATGTACCATCAATGACCATTCTTTAAAAGTCCAATTAATTAAAAATTTTAATGTTTTTTAATAGTGCTTATACACGAAACTCATCTTTATAATGAAAACCACAAGAAACTGTAAACTCCTATATTTACTTTTAAAATTAACCAGGAAAATTATATTTCATTTTCCATTATTTTAGTGTCTTTTTAAAATTAAACTTTTTATTTTGAGATACTTATAGATTCACATGAAGTTACAAGAAATAATGCAGAGAAATCCCTTGTGTCCTTTACCCAGTTCCCACAAATGGCAACATCTTGCAAAAATATAGTACAATATCACAGTCAGGATACTGACATTGATACAGTTAGAGATACAGAACATTTCCATCACCACAAAGATTCCTGAGTTGCCCTTTTATACCATACCCACCTACCTCTACCCTTTGTCAAACATCAGTTGGGCATATTTCTGGGTTCTCTGTTCTGTTCTATTGAGTTGTGTCTTTTACTCCACCACTATCACATTGGTTTGATTACTTTAGCTACATGATAGCCCTGAATATCAGCTGCAGTGGTTCCTCCCATTTTCTCCTTTTTTAAAGGTTGTTTTAGGTATCCAAAGACCTCATTTTAGTGTTTTTTATAATACTTTATTTCTTTGAAAATTAGAAATCTCAGTATGCTGTATCTGGCATCTCTGAGTAAGCCACAATATTAAATTAATTATTAATACCTCATTCCTCAAAAATTCTGCATTAGCAGAATGTACTCTACTTTTAGTCCTTAAGGTAGTCACCAAAAAATAGGTTAGGAAAGCAAGTAATTAAATCTTCTCTGACAGTATGATAAAACCATCTATTCCTATCCATCTAGTCATAGCATGAATATTTCAGTTATAATAATTCTAAGGTATCCATTCCTTTAAATAATCTTAAATGCTAGAAGTTTTAATATGTTATACCAATGGGGTATTCTTTAAAATATACTGTTCTATCAACCTTTAGCCATATTTACCAATCTATAACCTTTATAAAGCAATAAATAACTGAAAGCACAGAACACGAACAAATCCCAAGACCAGCTTGTTGAAATGCAACTTTGTCTTTAAAGATTCTGCTGTGCTATTTACCTTTGGAGAAGAAAGGCAAAGGGGTGAAAGGACAAATAAACAATAGCTTCAGCAAACTGACACTCTGATATTAAACGTACTTAAGTGTGGCAAATACATTTTTATTCATGAGGATGCATATTTTCACTAGAGGTGCTCTGTTTTACCAAATGGATCAAGTTGCATGAGATAAGTCTGCAAACTACTGAATTATCAATTACTGAATTTCAAAACAATCAGCATTGTAAAATATTTTTGCAACTTTCTTTAATTCATGATGCTCCAAATTTCTTTTTGAGATAGAAAGACTTTTTATTTTCTCCCAGAAAATTGGTTAAAATATGTTTAGTGTCTTCATACATTAAAACAAGCCTCTAACAAAGTAATATTTTATTACTAAAAAGTAAAAAGTCTAATCCTATCAGAAATCACTGCAGTATAAAATCAAAAAAAGGAAAAATAAAACAAAAATATCATCACCATACACAATGCTTCTTCTACTTAGCCAATGAAGCCTTTACACAGGAAAAGATTTTTTTGTTTTTTAATTAACAGCTTCATTGAAGTACAATTGACATAAAACAAACTGCACATACTTAATGCATATAATTTGATAAGTTTTGAGAAATGTATTCCCCCATGAAACCATCACCATAAACCAGATAATAAACCTATCAATCACCCCAAAATGTTTCTTAGTGCCCCTTAGTAATCCTTCCCACCTTCCCTCCCCAAGCCAGATAACCACTGATCTGCTTTTCTGTATCTATACCGTGGCTTTCATTTTCTAGAATTTTATGTAAATGGAAATATACGGTATCTATTCTTTTTGTTTGGCTTCTTTAACTCAGCATAATTATTCTGAGATTTGTCCATGTTATTGTATGTATCCATAGTTCTTTCTTTTTAACAGCTGAAGTATGTATATATGACAATTTGTTTATCCGTTCACTTGTTGATGGATATTTGGGTTATTTCCAGGTTTTAACTCTTACAAATAAAACTGCTATGAATATTTGCATACAAATATGTTTTCCTTTCACTCAGGTAAATATCTAGGAGTGGAACAGCTGGATCATATAGATGTGTGTTTTACTTTTTAAGAAGCTGTCCAACAATTTTCCGGAGTGGTGGAACCATTTAAATTTCTACCAGTAGTGAATGAGAATTCCAGTTGCTCCACATCCAAGCCAGTAGTTTGTATGGCCAGTTATTTTAATCTTAGCCATTCTGATATGTGTCTAATAGTATCCCATTGTGGTTTTAATTTGCATTTACCTAATGACTAATGATGTTGAGCATCTTTCCATGTGTTCATTTTCTATCCATAAATCCTTTTTGGTGATGTGTCTCTTCAAACCCTTGGCCCTCACTTTTTATTGGGTTGTTTCCTTATTACCAAGTTCAGAGAGTTCATTATACTGTATATTCTGGAGGCAAGTCTTGCATCAGAGATATGATTTGCAAATAATTTCTCCTGACCTGTGGCTTGTGTTTACATTCATTTAACAGTGTCTTTCAAAGATGAGAAGTTTTTAATTTTGATGAAATCCAATTTACTGTTTTTTTTCTCTTAGGGATTGTATCTTGGGTGTCATACATAAGAAATATTTGTATAAATCAAGGTCTCAAAGACTTTCTCCTATGTTGTTTTTTTAGAGTTCTATAGTTTTAGTTTTTACCATTAAATTTATGATCCATTTTGAATTAAACTTTATATATGGTATGAGGTATTGGTTAACATTCATTTTTATTTGCATATGGATATTCAAATGGGGCAGCACCATTTGTTGAAAATATCATCCTTTCTTCACTGAATTGCCTTTGCACTTTTGTCAAAAATCAGTTGCCTTTTCGTATGTGGGTCTATTTCTGGGTTCTCTATTCTGTTCCATTGATCTACTTGTTACCTTTACACCAATAGCACACTTTCTTGAAAACTGTAATTTCATAATGTCTTTAAATCATGTAGAATTAGTCCTCAAACCTTGTTCTTCTTTTTCAGTTAGTTACCCAGATAACCCAGTTTTTATAGCTGAGAAGAGCTATTTTTAAAAAGGTCTCAATTACTCTAGTCTGTTCTGAGAAGATGGAATAAAAAATCCAGTTCAAGATAGTTCTGAATGGGTATGCTCAGAGTTAACATGGTGATGCTTTATCATTCCACTTGTAACTTAGACTTTGTTGGACATAGGTCATGCTTCATTTATTATGTCTGGAATCCACATTAGTCAAGTTCTTGGCAAATACTAACTATTGTAACATGGATAAGTGAAAAGTAAGTGTGGAGTATAACTTCCAGAAAGCATGTTTATCTTTCAAATCCTTGCTGCATCTAGAAGAAAGATTGAACAAGTTTTCATGCAAAACCCTATTAGAGGAGAGGTGGCAAGATGGCAGCATAGAGAGGAGTGGAAGTTAGTTAGTCCCCCCTGAAACAACTAATAAACAACCAGGAACAACTAGTAAATAATCTGGAATAACTGCTGGGGGACAACCATGACTATCCACACATAGTACATCAACCTGGATTGGGAGGAATGCCTGAGATTGCAGCATAAAATCTGTAAGTAAAAGCTACAGAAATGCACTGGAGACCCCACCCTGCACAGCAGGCCACATGGCAAAACCTTGCTGTAGTAGAAAGCAGCACTATCTGAATAAGTGAATATACCTCAGTTCAGCTCTAAATAGGGTCTTAATTAACAATTGTGGACTGCTGAATACAAGCTACAAATCCCCAACAAGGAGACAGAGGCTTTTAGTGACGACTGACCTTAAAGAACCAAAAGACTCTGCTGTCCTGGGAGGGGGAGCCCAGAAGACAAGGTGTTACCTCTGGCTAATAAGTGAAATTGGGGGCTCATGGACTGGCTGTGAAAAGGGGCTTTCTGTCCCTTTCTCTCTCTCTCAACCTCAGTGGCTCAGTGGAGAAAACCTCAGCCATTTTCAGTTTACAGTGCTCTGACCCAGACAAGGGTGGAGATAGCAGAATCAGAGAGACGAAGAACCTATTTAAATGCTGATACACCCTAGAGGGTGTATCTTCCTTAAGAGGAAGTAGGTGGTGCCCAGCTCTACTACCAGCCTTCCACTCAGAACCAGACTCCAGAGCCTGGGGGGAAACAGCCAAAACAGAAATTAAGGGGGCCACACCTCCTTATACCAGTCAGGAGCGACAGGCTGCCAGTCACCACCTTCTGGGCAGGTTAGGAAAATCACATCAGCTAGAGGCATCACGGGGTGTATCAGTCTTCTAAGACACACCTTCGGGGAAACCTGATACTGAATATTGTCCCCTTCTGAGACCTGAGCTCATTCTGGTCTGGGAAAACCTGATTGGGGTAACCAAGGAAACCAGATGCCTAGATAACAGAAAACTACATCCTACACTAAGAAAAATGAAGTTATGGCTCAGTCAAAGGAACAAACTTACACTTCAACTGAGATACAAGAATTGAAACAGCTAATGCTAAATCAATTCAACAAGGTTAGGGAAGAAATGGCAAAAGAGATGAAGGGTATAATGAAAACAATGGGTGAATATAAGGTAGAAATCAAAAGTTTGAAAAAATGACTGGCAGAATCTATGGAAATGAAAGGCACAACACAAGAGATGAAAGACACAACAAAGACATACAACAGCAGATCTCAAGAGGCAGAAGAAAACACTCAGGAACTGGAGAACAAGACACCTGAAATCCTACACACAAAAGAACAGATAGAGACAAGAATGGAAAAATATGAGCAACAGCTCAGGGAATTGAATGACAATATGAAATGCATGAATGTACGTGTCATTGGTGTCCCAGAAGGAGAAGAGAAGGGAAAAGGGGCTGAAGCAATAATAGAGGAAATAATCAACAAAAATTTCCCATCTCTTATGAAAGACATAAAATTATGGATCCAAGAAGTGCAGTGTACCCGAAACAGAATAGATCTGAATAGGCCTAAGCCAAGAGATTTTTTTTTTTTTTTTTTTTTTTTTGGAGGAGAAAAGAATTTATTTACGATCTTGCAAGATGGGGCGTCCAGCCAAACACATGGAAGGAAGGCTGGCGCGCCCGAGGAAGAGAATGGTGATGTTTAAATCTCCTACTCCTAATTTGCAAGTCCCTCCCCTGTTTCCCCATTGACTGGGTACTACAGAGGTTACAGCCTATCCGAGAACACTAACTAATTCATCTTTTGAGATTTTAATTTGTACAGCCAATCCCAGAGAGCCAACTAGCTCATTATTGAGATTTTGAACTAATTAGCCAATCCCCCCCCCCAAATTTTTATTTTTTTGCTGTGAGTTCCCGCCTCTGATACTACCTCATGTCTCTTTACATCAGGCAGATTCTCTCTTCTCTTTGTCTGGGGCTTGTTTAAACTGGTTTTGCCTCCATTTCCCTTATTCCATGCTGTCTCTATGTGAAAACGAAACTTATTCCTTTCTTACAGATTCCCTCCTCTTTCTTTTTAAACACTTTTAGTTTTCACATTTTAGATTCTCAAATTTGCTAAGAGCTTTTTCACATTTTTTATCACAGGGATCTTTTTTTATTTTTGATTCTAGTGGTTTTGATGGGTTTTTGAACTAGCCTTTGAGCACACGGGATTATGTAGCACCCATCTGTTATAAACATTTTGGCTGGAATGATAAGGAAAATTAAAATAGATGTTGCAATTCCTTTCCATTTCTCGAACCAATTTTCCAACCATTCTATGAGTGGGTTGTTAATGCTAGAATTCTTTTCTAGTTTTTGAAATAAGGCTGTTAAGCCTTGTAGGGCTTTGGTGATAGTTCCATTAGGTGCAGTATTATTGGGGATGAATGTGCGACAATTTCCCCCAACTATAGCACAGATGCCTCCTTTTTCAGCTAGCGTTATGTCTAGGGCCATTCTGTTCTCCCATGCCATTCGGCTAGTGGCATCTAACTGTTCTGCTATTTTTTAATGACATTCCTGGTATAGTTGATAAATTTTAGCTGATGATTGACATTTTTATTGATGGTGACCCACCAGAATAAGGATGATTTAAATTCTGCAGCTAATTGATTTTTAGCTTTAAACTTTTTAGGAACTTTCTGGGGAACTCCTATACTATTTACAAACATTTTTTTATTGAAGGAACTAGGTACACTTTGTACATTTTTCTTTTCTCCTTTGCCTTGGGTTGGTACTTTATTACTTTCAAATGCCAGGGTAAATGAGATAGCCAATTGAACCAGAGCACAGGTTCCTCCCCACCTTTCAGGTAGTGTTGGCCAGAGGATGCCCTTCTCACAGTACCACCGGAGGTCTGCTCGGGGTATAGTTAGGCTGGAGAAGTTGCCAGTACTATCCTTGCTCACATTCCACACCTGTGTACACAAAGCCATGGTACCAAGATTCTGGAGCCCTTCTTCCCATCTGGGGAGACAGGCAGAGTGGTTTCCGGGACCAAGGTGAGACGCTGGTATGGCTTTGACACTTCCCTCCTGGACTGGAGGGAAAAGGGAGGACAACGTACTACAACTTTCACCAGGAGTAGCATTTTGAAAGAGGAGTGTTATACATTTAAACTCCCTTTCATGCTTTTTCATCCCCAAGGGGAAGGGCATAATCTGAACAGTGGGTTGTTTGGTTGTACAAGCAAACAGTTACTTCTGTTTAGACTCTGGATGGTATGTTTGCCCCATTCTACCCAGGCATTTGTATTTCCATAACCTGTCTCTATTTCTGTGGTTTGCTTTAAGTCTTTGGCCTTAAGTATTCTAATGACCTTGGGGTCAATTTGTACTGGAGAGTTAAATTCCAGCCAAGTTTTCCTTAATGGTTTTTCTTTCAACCTGGGTTAAGACCCATCCCTCATACTGTGTGGTCCACCAAGCAGTGTTCCAAGAATAACAGGGGTTAGGTGTCTCATAAGTTATACTCTCAAATGTTTGCTCCCCAACAATCTTGCTTTCTACTTGAACAGTCTGCTTACATAAATGCTTATATTCCTCCCTCAGTTATTGCTGACGTTTTAGATTTTTACAGCTCATTACTTGACAGACATCAAATTGTACAGTTTGAGACTTTAAGCCTTTGACTACACTTATAACCAGCTTAGCAGAACCTGTTACTCCTTGAATATAGAACATTATGATCAGTATAAGCAATTTCATCATTAAGCTATACACAGAGCACAATGCAAACATAGGGTTTAATCCAGCCCTTCCTCCCTCCTAGTATGTTCTTTCAACTGTTGCCTATTTAAAGTGATCCTTAGGGGATCTGAGGTAGGAGTCACTTTCCAGGATTCAGGTTGAGTTGCTGGATACTTATCGTCTGGTTCAGGCACCGGTCCCTTCACTCGTGTGTAATGAGTCCAGCCTCTTTCTGCCGTTCGGACTGCCGTCTTAGTTGTCAGCAAGACTTGATAGGGTCCTTCCCAGATCGGTTGAAGTTTGGATTCTTTCCATGACTGGATTAGAACCCAGCTGCCAGGCTGATGTCGATGGGCAGCAAATTCAAGAGGCGGGGTCTGAGCCAACAGTCCACGGTGCCTTGGTCCGTGCACGGAGTTGCCTGGTTAACCAGAGGCAGGCCTTTTCATTTCCCCCTTTTCTCATCCACAACCGGCAGATTCAAGCATCTGGTCTCGGGCCCTTTAGCTGCCGGAGATGGGCCCCCAATGGCGGAGTCCGAGACCGCTCAATCAGCGGAGCGCGCCTTCCCTTTGTCCACCTCGGGGGTCCCCCTCCGAAGCTTTGGATCCCGGATGAGCCCCCAAGTTGTCGGAAATAAAGTGGTACCTGTAAGGGAATAAACACTCTCTCGGTTCTGGAGGAGAAAAGAATTTATTTACGATCTTGCAAGATGGGGCGTCCAGCCAAACACATGGAAGGAAGGCTGGCGCCTAAGCCAAGAGATTTAATAATCAGATTATCAAACGTCAAAGACAAAGAGAGAATCCTGAAAGCAGCAAGAGAAAAGCGATCCATCACATACAAAGGAAGCTTGATAAAACTATGTGCAGATTTCTCAGTAGAAACCATGGAGGCAAGAAGGAAGTGGTGTGATATATTTAAGATACTGAAAGAGAAAAACTGCCAACCAAGAATCCTGTATCTGGAAAAACTGTCCTTCAATTACAAGGGAGAGTTTAAAATATTCTCTGAAAAATAGACAATGACACAGTTTGTGAACAAGTTACCTGCTCTACAGGAAGTACTAAAGGGAGCACTACAGACAGATAGGAAAAGACAGGAGTGTGAGATTTAGAACACGATTTTGGGTGATGGTAGCACAGCAATGTAAGTAAACTGAACCAAGATGACTGTGAGTATCATTGAAAGAGGACGGCTACAAGCATGTGGGACCAGAAGGAAAGAGGAAAGATAAAGACTGGGACTATATAACTCAGTGAAACCTAGAATGCTCAACAATTGTGATAAAGTATACAAATATGTTTTTACATGAGGGAGAACAAATGAATGTCAACCCTATAAGGTGTTAAAAATTGGGTGGTATTGGGGGAAAAATACTATCAATGGAAACTAGAGACTGTAGTTGACAGAAACATTGTCTTATGCTTCCTTTAATGTAACAAAGGCAATATATCGAAGCTAAATGCATATAAGGGGAGGACATAAGGGAGGGTTATAGGACTCTTGGCATTGGTGATGTTGTCTGACTCTTTATTCTGCTTTAGTTTAATTCTATCGTTCCTTTCGTTGCTTCCTAGCTGTCATGTTTTTTTTTCCCTCTCTCTTTCTTTTTTCTTTTTATTTTGTCTCTTCACCTTCTTTGACTCTTCCTCCTTCTTTGTGGAAGAAAAGGAAATGTCCTTATATAGATAGTGGTGATGGTGGTAAATTATACAGGGAACCATCGAATGTTTACTTAGGATGGAATGTATGGTGTGTGAACAAAACCATCTTAAAAAAATAAACAGGTTGATGAAGAAAACTTGAGGGCATGATATTGAGTGAAATAAGTCAGACACATAAGGACAAATATTGCAGGGTCCCACTGATATGAACTAATTATAATATGTAAACTTATAGACATGAAATATAAGTTACCAGGATAGCACAAGGCTAAAGAATGAAGAGCAGTTGCTTATTATGAGCAGAAGGTTCAACTAGGTTGAACTTAAGTGTTTGGAAATGGACAGAGGTGATGGTAGCACATTGTGAGAATAACTTAACAGTGCTGAATGGTGTGTGAATGTGGTGGAAGGGGGAAGCTTAGTGTCATGTACGTCACCAGAAGGAAAGTTGGAGGTTAAAAGATGGGAACGTATAAAACAGTGAATCTTATGGTGGGCAATGTGTGTGATTAACTGTAAAAATATTAGAAATCGCTTTCATGAACTGGAACAAATGTATGACACTATAACCAGAAGTCAATAATAGAAGGGCATATAGGAAAAAAATTACACCTATTGCACACTATATACTACAGTTAGTAGTATTTTAACATCCTTCCACCAACTGTAACAAATGTACTATACCAATACTATGAGTCAATAATGGAGGGGGGCTGGTTAAGGGTATGGGAGGATTTGAGTTTCCTTTTTTTGTCTTTCTTTTCTGGAGTAATGAAAATGTTCTAAAAAATTGAAAAAAAAATTAATTATGGTGATGGATGCACAGCTGTATGATGGTACCATGGGCAACTGATTGTACACTTTGGATCTTTGGATAATTGTATGGTATGGTATTAATTTTAAAATTAAATAAAAAAAACTGCATTACAAATTAAGCAGGACTGACAACTATTGTTTCACATGGAGAGATGTTTATTGATAAGACATATATCTAGTTTTACTACCCAATATCCTGCAAGAATCCTTAGTGATCTTTATCATACTTTCAGACTGACCCTTTGCTTGAGACCATTGAGAGATATGACAATAATAGTGGTTTCTACAATTTGTTGAGAATATTATGGGTCTTGGTCATTTATTACCCCCAAACTGAGATTGTCGATATACTGTATCTCAAATGAGTTTGGGAAATTCATGGATAGGAAACTTGCTTGGGCAATATAGCATTTTAACTGAGGGTTGAGCTTTGGATTCAGACAAACTGGGTTTGAATATTGACTGTTTTGTACTCGCTATCTGACCTTGATTGTGTTACCAAATATCTCTAAACCTCACTTTATCATCTGGAAATTGGGATAATATGGTAGGTGTCTCTTTGGATTGTTACAAATATTAAGTTAAATAATGCTTGTAAAGTATTTGGGCCAAATGTATCTATATGCAGGTGTTGTTACACACTAGGTCGGTGATTCCCAAACTTGTCTGCAGTTTACCAACACCTTAGGATATTCACAAAATTTCTAAGTCCATACCACATCCCTGACCAATTAAATCACAATCTCTTGGTATGAGACATAGGGATTGGTATTTTTTGAAGCTCTCCGGGAGATTCCAATGTGCAGACAATTTGGGAACCACTGCACTAGGTGTTTTACATAAATTATCTTATTTAATTTTATGAAAACTCTGTAAGTTATACTTTACTTCCACTTTACAAATGGGAAAACAGATTAGCATTGAGCATATTGACCAACATCAATATTCAAACCTAGGTTTGTCTGACTTCAAAATCCATGCTTCTAATTATATTTCCTTAAGCAAGATTCTTGGAGAATACTAAATTCAACTAAGAAGTGCACATACACAACAGAAATTACTTTCCAAATATCTGACCCACAGTCATGATTAGTGTAATAAGGGAACTGATAATAGTTTGGTGCCATTTTTGGAGTTTACCACAACCCATTAATATAATCTTGCAAAATCAATAAGGTTCCTTGATCAAGCCTTCATCATCATATATTGTGGAATTAACTTTGTTAGATTATACAGCTTTATATGTGCTTTATTTTTTTCCAGACTTTGCAGTAGCCAAATAAAGACCAAGCTACTCCACTAGTCAGAGCCTCTACCCAAGGTTTTCCTGAGACTAATTCCCAGATGCACTGCATGTACAATGGCCAAGATTACCTGATGACTAATTTCTGGAATAATGATGTTTGCTATAAAATGCATTCTTATGGCACATAATTTACTCCCTACACATCTAATGCAAGACATAGATGAACCATTAGAATAGCTTTAGTGGAAACACTACAACAGGTTTTGGTATGTATGTGGCAGATGGCTCTGGACATCACCATTAGCCATTGCCCTTCCAGGCTTATAAACATGTTACAAGAACTGAACAAAAATGACACTTCTGACTACTTGATTGCATAATTATGGGTGTAGACTTAATCTTAGAGAAGAATCCCCAAAGACCTTATGTCAGTACAAATTGGAAAGACACTGTTATAGGGGTGTTTTTAGGTTTTCTTTACTCATACAATAATTACAATGAACTCAATGACACTTCCCAGTTATTCTATTACTGTGAGAGCTTTCAGCTTAACTAGTAGGCAACTATTCCTCAGTCTTACCTGGCACTTTGAGGCTAAGGACTCTCCAAACTTCATCAACTCAAACAATGGTGGTTTGTGTTCAGTGTAATATACTGATGCAAACCAAGAAGTTAATAATACTCTGACATTTTGAAAAGTGCTTTCCTGCCAGATAACTCCACCACCACGTTATTTTTCAGTAGCTCAGCAGATCTTAATTTTAAGATTTTCTTTTTTTTTCAAAGTGAAACAGCTTTATTTTCCTTTTATAGTTATAAAAATATTGCTACTCATTGTAAGGCATCTGAGCCACATAGAAGGATGTAATGAAGAAAGAAATTACCTGAAATCTCTCTATGCAGTATTAACCTCTAGGTATGCAGGTTTTCTTCCCTTTTTCCTCCTTTCCTTCCTTCCTTCCATCCATCACCTATTTTTTTCTCTATTTGTCTAAAAACAAGGAAATAAACACACATGCATGGAAAAGAAATTCAAATATTCGAGAAAATATGTAAAACGAAAAGAAGAGTTCACTTCTCCATACTTTTCCATCCCTAGGCCAGGTTTCCAGAGGTTAAATGTTTCTGCTTCACTCATTTGATTCCTAGGTAACTATAAATAACATGCTTTTACTGCTTTGAATGTTATCTGTTGATTCCTAGCTGTTAAGGAAAAGGGTTTTAGTTCATTCATATTATATCCTATCTGTTCTTTCTTTCCTACCCATTTCAATAATTACATTATTACTCTGATTCCTACTGGTTACTTTCTGTGGTGGATTGAGTTATGTACCACAGTTTAGACTTGGTCTTGGTCTCGATCCACATCTTCATGGGTGTAAACTCATTGTAAATAGGATCTCTTGAAGATGTTACTTAGTTAAGATGTGGCCCCACTGAATGAGGGTCAGCCTTAATCCAGATTACTGGAGTCCTTTATAAGCAGGAGAAATTCAGACACAGTCAAGAAAGCGATGGGGAGGGGCAGGAGGCCCGCAGGCAATAGGACCCTGAGGAGAAAGGGGAGGACGTCTCCATGTGACCTGAGGCAGGGATCTGAGCCAAGGAACCCCACGGGTCAGGTCACTGGCAGCCAGCACCACAGTGTTGCAGACTTTGGGAGAACACATCACCTGCTGATGCCTTGATTTTGGACTTCTCCAAACCCAAAACTGAGAGCCAATAAATTCCCATTGTTTAAGTCAACCCATTGTGTGTATTTGTCATAGCAGCTTTGGAAAACTATGACACTTTCTAACTTTAGATATCATATTGACTTGCCTATTTCCTATTCCATTCAACTGTCAAGTCTGTCACTTCACTGTCTATACTGTAAAATGATAACATCATTACTCAAACCTCCATCTCTCCTGTCCATTTTTAAGCCTTAACTTCTGTACTTCTGCAGTGCCAAGATTTACAGTATTTATATTTTGTTCTGCGAGGGTCCTAAAATCATAGGACCTGGGTTCAAATCATAGCTCCATCCAAGCTGTGTAACACAATCTTTCTAAGCCATTTTTATCTCTTAAAAGGCAATTAATTAAATCATTCAACTAATATTATTGAGGACTACTTTTGTTGGGCACTTATATAGGAGATGGGGTGAATAAATATCACTTACTTCCTAAGTTTTATAAGAGAATTTAAATGAAGTCTATCTCCATTTCTCTCTCTCTTCCCCTTCTTCTTGCTGAAAATCAATACATATAAACTTTATTAAGAATACCTAATTGCTTTAAACTTCAAACCAAGTAGTGTACTCAGATTCCATTTACTTCTCTTTGGTTCAACTATGACAACGTTTATAAAACTTTAAGATGTTGTTGCCACATAGAAAGGTGATTGATTTCTTTATGTTGCTCTGTTTGTCCTCCTTAATGAGCTCTCATTTTAGTTGTAACATTCCTTCTGTGGATTCACACAGAACTGTAGTTAGACCATCATATTTGACAGATAATAGCTTTACTGTATTTCTTCTTTCACTTTGTTTCCTTTTCCAGTTCTTGAATTTGGCCTAGAATAATATTGAGTAATAGAGGCAGTGGGTCTGTGATTTACCTTTGCATTTACTTAATGATGTTGTTTGATGAGAAGAAGTTTCTAATTCTGATGAAGCCCAGTTCATCAAGTTTTCTTTTATGGTTAGTGCTTTCTACCTTCCAAGAAATCTTTGCCTACCCCATAGGTGCAAAGATATTCTTCATGCTTTCTTCTAGAGACTTGATAGTTTTGGCTTTTATGTTTAGGTTTACAGTCCACTTCAAGTTAATCTTTGTACATGGTGCACTATATATGTCAGAATATTTTACAGATATCCAGTTATTCCAGCACCATTTGTTGAAAAGATTTTCTTTTCCCCATTAAATTGATGGCATCTCTGTCAATTGGCCTTATATATAGGAAGACCTATTTCTGGATTCTCTAGCTTGTTCAAGTCATGTTTTTTTCTTATGCCAATAACACATTGTCTTTTTAATAATCATAAAATCAAGATCATTTTGGTGATTCTAGGTCCTTTGAATTTCCACAAAACATTTAGTATTAGGTTATCAATTTCCACAAAAAGTAAAATAATTTTGGGTTGGAAATACATTCAATCTATAGATCACAATCAGTGGAATGACATCTTTATAATATTGAGTTGTGCAAAACATACACATAGTATTTTTTTCATTTATTTAGAACTTTCTTAATTTTTTTTGTTTTGTAGTTTTCTAAGTGTAAAAGCTCTTTTATACCTTTTCTTAAGTGTATTCCTATATTTTTGACACTATTTTAAAAGGCATTTAAAAAATTTTTTTTCCAATTGTTTGTTGAAACAATATATAAATACTGACTTTGAATCCTACAACCTTGCTGAACTCACTTATTGGAGCCAGAAGATTTTTAGAGAATCATGTGGTGTCATGATGGCTATGAGTAAAGGCAGTTTTATTTCTGCTTTTCCAATCTTTATTCCTCATTGTTTTATGGGCTATTTCCAACTTTTCCTGTAGACATTTAAACATATTTATCAAAGTTATTTTAAAGTCTTTCTCTGCCAATTCCAAAACTAGGTCCTTTGTTAGTCTCTTTCTGTTGACTAAATTTTCCCCTGTATGTAAGTCACATTTTCCCATATCTTCACATGTCTAGTAATTTTTTTATTGTCATGCTGTGGGTACTATATTGAAGACACTCTGGATCTTCCTCTGAAGAGTGCTGAGTTTTGTTCTAGCAGGCAGTTAAATCATAGACAATTACCTTCAATTTAAGGAGGTTTGATTTTTATCTTGTTAGGAAAATTAAAAATTTTCCTTGCCAGGGAAGGTTGATGTTTTCTTCTGGTTATCTGGGAATATAACCTTTTTTCTTACTCAGTGGAACACTTGAGGTGTTTACCAAACCCTTCTAATTTGGTTGAATTTAAACCCCAAAGTCTGTCTTCCTTTTGGAGGGCAAAAACTAAAATCTCTGCTTAGCTGTTTGAGCCTTCCCCAGCTTTTATCTTCCACTAGGCTCCACGGAATCTCACTGGCACATTTACAGTTAAGGAAGTCAGCCAAAAACTTGAGGGGCGTTTACATGCAGATTGTGGGGCTTCTCACTCAGTATCTCCTTCCTTTTGTGGATTTTCCTTCTTGATTTTTAGCTGCTCCAGCAGTCCCAAACTCAGTTCTCTAAATCCATAGGCCAGAAAAGTGTGACTTTCTTCTAGAGTTCTATTTATCCCATGCTGCACAGAATATCCCATTCTTGATTGAATAATTTGGAAAATTATTTTATTTCTGCTTTCTTTCATTGGCATCAAAGATTAGATAGTATTTTTTTAAAAAATTTTCATTTATATTCATAATTACCAAACACTGGATTTCTTTTACAACTAGTGTCATGGGAGTAGAATGGAATTGAGGATCAGGAGAACTAAAGTTGTATCACTGCTCTTCTACCAAACAGCTGTGTCTTTTTAGGATTAGAGAAGCACTGAACCATTCTGTTCCTCAATTTTCAGTTTGGACAAAAGCTGAGAATAGACTAAGTAGAGTCTAAAGTTCATTTTAAGGAGAATCTACATACATGCATACAGAGACATAGACAAATTATTTCAAATTCTGAGTTTTAAAAAATACTAATTTTTTGAATATTCATTCTGAAAGATGTTTTTATAATATTAATCAATATATCAGGTCACCAAATACAAGTAGCTTCTATGACAAGAAAATTGCCAGAGTATAAGAACATTTATCGTATTTCTCCTTGGATCTTTTTAAGCTAATGGAGGTAAAGCAATCATCCTTTTTAAATGAAAAAGGTGAATGGTATCAGATAAGTTCTTAAATTGTTTTTATATATATGATATGCTTAATTCACAATAAAAAGTATAACATATTTCATTTTTAATGGGCACTATTTAAATTGTTAATTTAAAAATATGCTAGAAAAGCCAAACGCTGTCCTTAAAATTTTAATAGAACCTCAATTTTAAATAAGTATAAACCTCTTTTTACTAATTACTTGACTGCAAAGGAAAAGCATAAAAACATCACAAACTTTGTAAACCCAAAGAGTTTTGCTTTTAAAAATTGACTGTCCTTTCTATGCATGACCAAACAAAATAACAGGACTCACATATTTTGCTTGACATTTTGCTGAACTAAATTAAATTCAATCTAAATATCAAAGAAATGTGTGGGGATACAAATTTAAAATTAATATTAAATAACACTGCTAGGAACTCTGCAGATTATTAAGTATTATCTTGCTTAGTGTCTATTTTTTGTACCTAATTTATCAGAAAATATTGATAGGAATAACATATTTTTATAGCCCATGCCACTAGGAACCTTGACTTTGCTATTCATACACAGATGCACACAATTTCAATGTCTCTATATTTTCATTTTTTACCTGCTTTCTAGAGCACCATTCCCATCAATTGTTTAAAATGGTCGCCCCTCTTTAAAAGTCAACTGCCTTCCTCCCACATTTCATCAGAAAAGATAACATCAAAAATATTAATATGAAAACATATATTAATATGAAGATTCTTAAGCTAGCTGGCTAATTCCTTCTTTCTCTATTCTTAAATTCTTTATATTTTCAATTTTTATTAAAGATATGCATGCACATAGTTTAAAGAGTTAGATAGTTCTATACAGCAGCACATTCTCTCCTAATTCCTCCTTCATTTCCTAATTTCCAGAAGCAACCAATTTATTTCTTTTAGCTATTTTAAATTTACCTATACATTTCCAAATAACATGCTTTTTCTCCTGCACCTTGAGTTTTCAATTTTAGGCATTATCTCTTGCCCATCCATTAGATGATGATTTAGCATTTGTTTTTGTTTTAAATCATTCACCCTATTGCTTTCATCTCTATCCTCTACTCTACCTATTGTTTTTCCTTGTAACTTCTTCCCCCAAATTTAGTTCTATCATGTTTAGTTAAATTAACATTAAATTTTTACATTCTTATAACTAGGTAAACAACATGTCCTGCTAAGCCACATAATATACTAGGATTAATTTCATTTTCCTTTTACTACAGTTTATGTCTTGTTTTTAATTTGAATGTGTATAGTCACTAACCCAATTTCAAACACTCTCCCTGTTGTTTATATCTCTCTAAATACGTCTAGACATATTAGGGTATTTTACCAATTTCACCTTACTTGAAGCAATCTCTCCTGGAGTTGCCTGACCTTTTCCAACCTGGACTGATTCATAGCTGTCATCCTTACACTTCTTATAACAATCATTCTTGGGATTTCCTTGCATCTCTCTTGAGTTGAAGCCTCTGTTCCCTTTCTTGGTTCATGCTATTTAGTGAACCACATTCTGCAGCAGCTTACTTAGAAGTTTATGGAAGCTCAATTTTTTGCAACTTAAGATGCCTGAAATCTCTTTTTTCTTTTTTACCCCCTAACAGTTGATTGATTATTGTCAGGGTACAGAATTCTAGGTCAGAAATCCCCACAGTATTTTAAAGGTATTTCTTCAATGTCTTCTGGATTCCAGGGCTGCTGTTGAGAAGTCCAAACCCATTCTGATATCTGATTCTTTTATTTTACCTTTTCTTTGGAAATGGGTGGGATTTTCCCTTTGTTGCCAGTGTTCAGAAAGTTTATGATAATGGACATTGGTATGTATCTGTTTTTTTTTTTTTTTTTTCATTGTGACAAAGTGCACACTTTGTGGGTAGTTTTCATATGAAAACTTGTATCATTTGGCACTAGGAATTTTTTTTAATATTATTCTTTGTTGACTTTCTCTCTATTTTCTGTTTTCTCTTTCTGGAAATTCTTTTCTTTGGATATTGGACTTCCTTCATTGGTTCTTTATTTGCTTATTTTTCCTCTTCTGTTTTGTATCTGTCTTTTCTCTGAAGATTTCTGCTGTTTTATCTTGCAGCTTCCCAATTGAGTTTTTCACTCCTGATACCATATTTTTAAATTCCAAGAACTTTAAAAAATTATGAATGCCCTCCCCACCATTTTTGATAACATACTGAGCTTGCCTCTTGCTTACAATATTGTCTCTTACATCTCTGAGGACGTATTTTCAAAATGAACTTTTCCTCCCCCTTGATAATATCCATTTCTTCTGTGTTGTTTGTTTCTCTGGTAATTCTTAGATGCTCATTTTTAAGAGGGGGGTTGAAAACATGACTACCAATTCTGGGTGTGTGGATGGTTATTGTTAATTGTGGGCCTCATTACTGGTAACCTGCCCTTTCACTGAATTTCTGATTTTTAGTATCTTTAGTCTTTCCACTTGAGCTGTTCACATTGCCCGATCTCTGACCTGGAGAGTAGAGACCTGGCTGTCAGAATTCTGAGAGTGGAATGAGGGAAGAAGGCAGGCTATCTCAGCATTCAGTATGTAAACATTAATTTAAACCCTATGATTTTAGTATGGTAACCCCTCTGCCCCAATTACTCTGGTTTCCCCAAGTACAGAAACCGTCTTTCATCCTCTCTGGAGAAATCTCTTCAGTCCTCTGCCAGAGATGGAGAAGACTGCAGTTGCCTTACAGTTCACAGTGAGGAAGGGAAGTGGGATCGAACTGCTTCTCAGACAGATGTTTAAAAGTCAGAGGTACTTGGAAGCTCCAATTTCTGAGATATCTATTGTTTATTCATTCACTTTCTTTTTCCTTATAGTTTTAAGTTAAAAAAAAAAAAACAGTATTAGAGTCATTTTAGTGAAGTTTTTCTTCCTAAATGAACATTTATATCAGCTACCTTTTTCCACATATTCTCTTTAACTCTTCTATATCTCATCTGAATCCTTTCTTCTCACTCAGGATAGGATAAACAGCCAAATCATGTGCTGCTTAAAAGTATCCTTTGTTTTCTCCTGGACAAATTGGTTGTGTAATGTCTCCATACTATTCCGTTTGCCTGACATACCCTTCCTACCTTTATTTCTCTAACACATGTACTTTCTACTTTATGATTAGGGAATAGTTTTGGAGTGAGAAATCTAGGTCCAGGTCTTAATACTCATTTTTCGTGTTTAACTTTTCTAAACCACAGTTTGAACATCTGTATAAAAGAGAAAATAAGAGAAATAATGCTATAGGATTACAGTAAAAATTAAATAAGATCATGTATGTAAAGGTGACTGCACAAAGTATGTGCTTAGTGTTCAAGTCTCAGGTGTCATTTTTTCAGTAAACTCATCCCAAATCCCAGAATGGGTTAAATGCTGCTCCAAGTTGCTCCCATGGCATTCATTTCTTCTTTCTTTATAACCACTTATAACCACTTACCATGACATATACAAAGGATCTTTTTACAAGCCAGCCTCCTTTTCTTAACCAGTTCTCATTTTCTGTTCTAAGTGACTTACTCCTAATTAGAATTTGAGTACTTTCATGATTGTGGGAACATACAGACTCAATTGCTAAAGGACTCTCTTCAATTCTGATCTTGACTTTTCTCTGAAATTTAACTTCATTCTTTCAGATTATCTTATTTTACATAGCATAAAACATAGCTACTGGCACATTATAATTCTGCTTCACCACTAGAAAGGGACTGGAACTACTCTTTTTAATTCCAAGATGAAGAAACCCATGGCAGGGCACTAAAGGTCCATGCCTATTCCTTTATCACTCAACTGTGACCAGGGTGCAGGAAACACTGATTGTCCCAGCCTGAATCGGGTGACTACTCCTTGCCACTCAGCAGTAGGAGAACTGGGACTAGGGTGATAAAAGTGAAGCACTTGTCTTGAATACAAAATTTAAGGGATTTAGTGTATTGGAATAGTTGAAGGACCAATTATCCTACTTTTATTCAAAAGCTGTCTTCCAGAGTGAGTGATCTAGATAATTGTCTCACTGTAGTTCTTCATTTGCCATTGCTAGAGACTCACATTGTTTCTAACTGTGGAATTTTGCCTGTCAAAACAAGCAATATTTGTAGCTTCTCTTTATTGTGTGTCTGCTTTGTACTAGGTACATTATGGACACTATAATTCTCACAACTACCCTGAAAACTATAAATGATTATTATTGCCATTATATAGAATTGATGAATAATTTATCCAGAGTCACATAGCAAGCAAGTAATTGGTTTGGAATTTATGCCAGTTTGGATGAGTTATGTCCCCCAAAACGCCTTGCTCTTTGATGCAATCTTGTGGGGGCAGACACATCAGTGTTGATTAGGCTGGAATCCTTTGATTGAGTGTCTCTATGAAGATGTCACTCAATCAACTGTGGGCAAGACTTTGATTGGATAATTTCCAAGGAGGTATTATCCCACCCATTCAGGGTGGGTCTTAATTGAATCACTGGAGTCCTATAAAAGAGTTCACAGACAGAAGGAGGTGCTGCAGCCAAGAGAGACACTTTGAAGAATGCACAGGAGCTGAGAGTGGAGCTGGAACATAACCTGGGATCAGCAGATGCCATCCACGTGCCTTCCCAGCTATCAGAGGTTTCCCGGATGCCATTGGCCTTCCTTCAGTGAAGGTATACTTGTGTTTATGCCTTCATTTGGACATTTTCATGACTGTACTTTGTAACCAAATAAACCCCCTTTATAAAAGCCAATCCATTTCTGGTATTTTGCATAAAGGCAGCATTAGCAAACTGGAACAGAATTCAAAACCAAGGCTGAATGATTGGCCCTAAAGACCTATTGACACAACTCAACTGTGTCACATAATTGCTCTGTTCTCTACTTCATCCTGTGATTGTAGACTAAGTCCAGATATTTTAAAACTTAATTCTTACATTGGCCTTGTATTTATGGTGTATCTGGAGCAGGCATTGGGAATGGAGACTGAGGCACCATGTACTACTGGAGCGAGGACTGGAAAAGATTGATAATCCAGCAATTAGTAGGGAAAGAAGATGAGCTATGAAGGGGAAAAGCTTGCAATTATATTTATATTTTCCATATTTGTGTAATGGTAGAAAACCAAATGTTGAAATAAAATATAGTGCTTTCCTGGTATTATGAGTCTTACTTGGTTGAGTTTATTTCTTTTTTTTTTTTTTTTTTTTTTTTATCATCATTTTATTGAGATATATTCACATACCACGCAGTCATACAAAACAAATTGTACTTTCGATTGTTTACAGTACCATTACATAGTTGTACATTCATCACCTAAATCAATCCCTGACACCTTCATTAGCACACACACAAAAATAACAAGAATAATAATTAGAGTGAAAAAGAGCAATTGAAGTAAAAAAGAACACTGGGTACCTTTGTCTGTTTGTTTCCTTCCCCTACTTTTCTACACATCCATCCATAAACTAGATAAAGTGGAGTTTGGTCCTTATGGCATTCCCAATCCCATTATCACCCCTCATAATCTACATTTCTATACAACTGTCTTCGAGATTCATGGGTTCTGGGTTGTAGTTTAATAGTTTCAGGTATCCACCACCAGCTACCCCAATTCTTTAGAACCTAAAAAAGGTTGTCTAAAGTGTGCGTAAGAGTGCCCACCAGAGTGATCTCTCGGCTCGTTTTGGAATCTCTCTGCCACTGAAGCTTATTCCATTTCCTTTCACATCCCCCTTTTGGTCAAGAAGATGTTCTCCATCCCACGATGCCAGGTCTACATTCTTCCCCGGGAGTCATATTCCACGTTGCCAGGGAGATTCACTCCCCTGGGTGTCTGGTCCCACGTAGGGGGGAGGGCAGTGATTTCACCTTTCAAGTTGGCTTAGCCAGAGAGAGAGGGCCACATCTGAGCAACAAAGAGGCATTCAGGAGGAGACTCTTAGGCACAAATATAGGGAGGCCTAGCCTCTCCTTTGCAGCAACCGTCTTCCCAAGGGTAAAACCTATGGTAGAGGGCTCAACCCATCAAACCACCAGTCCCCTATGTCTGTGGTCATGTTAGCAACCATGGAGGTGGGGTAGGCGAATACCCCTGCATTCTCCACAGGCTCCTCAAGGGGGCACTACTTCCTTTTTTTTTTTTTTTCCTTGTTTGTCTTTTTTCTTTTCTTTTTTTTTTTTTAACTTTCCCTTCTTTTTTAAATCAACTGTATGAAAAAAAAAGTTAAAAAGAAAACAAACATACAATAAAAGAACATTTCAAAGAGACCATAACAAGGGAGTAAGAAAAAGACAACTAACCTAAGATAACTGCTTAACTTCCAACATGTTCCTACTTTACCCCAAGAAAGTTACATAATATAGCAACATTTCAGTGAACTTGTTCCTACTACATCCATCAGAAATTAACAGACCATAGTCATTTCTGGGCATCCCCAGAACGTTAAATAGCTTATCTGTTCTTCTTGGATTATTGTTCCCCCTTCCTTAATTGCTCTCTACTGCTAGTTCCCCTACATTCTACATTATAAACCATTTGTTTTACATTTTTCAAAGTTCACATTAGTGGTAGCATATAATATTTCTCTTTTTGTGCCTGGCTTATTTTGCTCAGCATTATGTCTTCAAGGTTCATCCATGTTGTCATATGTTTCACCAGATCGTTCCTTCTTACTGCCGCATAGTATTCCATCGTGTGTATATACCACATTTTCTTTATCCACTCATCTGTTGAAGGACATTTGGGTTGTTTCCATCTCTTGGCAATTGTGAATAATGCTGCTATGAACATTGGCGTGCAGATATCTGTTCGTGTCACTGCTTTCCGATCTTCCGGGTATATACCGAGAAGTGCAATCGCTGGATCGAATGGTAGCTCTATATCTAGTTTTCTAAGGAACTGCCAGACTGACTTCCAGAGTGGCTGAACCATTATACAGTCCCACCAACAATGAATAAGTGTTCCAATTTCTCCACATCCCCTCCAGCATTTGTAGTTTCCTGTTTGTTTAATGGCAGCCATTCTAACCGGTGTTAGATGGTATCTCATTGTGGTCTTAATTTGCATCTCTCTAATAGCTAGTGAAGCTGAACATTTTTTCATGTGTTTCTTGGCCATTTGTATTTCCTCTTCAGAGAACTGTCTTTTCATATCTTTTGCCCATTTTATAATTGGGCTGTCTGTACTATTGTCATTGAGTTGTAGGATTTCTTTGTATATGCAAGATATCAGTCTTTTGTCAGATACATGGTTTCCAAAAATTTTTTCCCATTGAGTTGGCTGCCTCTTTACCTTTTTGAGAAATTCCTTTGAGGTGCAGAAACTTCTAAGCTTGAGGAGTTCCCATTTATCTCTTTTCTCTTTTGTTGCTTGTGCTTTGGGTGTAAAGTCTAGGAAGTGGCCTCCTAATACAAGGTCTTGAAGATGTTTTCCTACATTATCTTCTAGGAGTTTTATGGTACTTTCTTTTATATTGAGATCTTTGGTCCATTTTGAGTTAATTTTTGTGTAGGGGGTGAGGTAGGGGTCCTCTTTCATTCTTTTGGATATGGATATCCAACTCTCCCAGCCCCATTTGTTGAAAAGACCATTATGGCTCAGTTCGGTGACTTTGGGGGCCTTATCAAAGATCAGTCGGCCATAGATCTGAGGGTCTATCTCTGAATTCTCAATTCGATTCCATTGATCTATATGTCTATCTTTGTGCCAGTACCATGCTGTTTTGGCAACTGTGGCTTTATAATAAGCTTCAAAGTCAGGGAGTGTAAGTCCTCCCACTTCGTTTTTCTTTTTTAGAGTGTCTTTAGCAATTCGAGGCATCTTCCCTTTCCAAATAAATTTGATAACTAGCTTTTCCAAGTCTGAAAAGTAGGTTGTTGGAATTTTGATTGGGATTGCATTGAATCTGTAGATGAGTTTGGGTAGAATTGACATCTTAATGACATTTAGCCTTCCTATCCATGAACATGGAATATTTTTCCATCTTTTAAGGTCCCCTTCTATTTCTTTTAGTAGAGTTATGTAGTTTTCTTTGTATAGGTCTTTTACATCTTTGGTTAAGTTGATTCCTAGGTACTTGATTTTTTTAGTTGCTATTGAAAATGGTATCTTTTTCTTCAGTGTCTCTTCAGTTTGTTCATTTCTAGCATATACAAACATTACTGACTTATGTGCATTAACCTTGTATCCCGCTACTTTGCTAAATTTGTTTATTAGCTCTAGTAGCTGTATCGTCGATTTCTCAGGGTTTTCTAGATATAAGATCATATCATCTGCAAACAATGACAGTTTTACTTCTTCTTTTCCAATTTGGATGCCTTTTATTTCTTTGTCTTGCCGGATTGCCCTGGCTAGCACTTCCAGCACAATGTTGAATAACAGTGGTGACAGCGGGCATCCTTGTCTTGTTCCTGATCTTAGAGGGAAGGCTTTCAGTCTCTCACCATTGAGTACTATGCTGGCTGTGGGTTTTTCATATATGCTCTTTATCATGTTGAGGAAGTTTCCTTCAATTCCTACCTTTTGAAGTGTTTTTATCAAAAAGGGATGTTGGATTTTGTCAAATGCTTTTTCAGCATCTATTGAGATGATCAATTGATTTTTCCCTTTCGAGTTTTTAATGTGTTGTAATACATTGATTGTTTTTCTTATGTTGAACCATCCTTGCATGCCTGGAATGAACCCCACTTGGTCATGGTGTATGATTTTTTTAATGTGTCTTTGGATTCGATTTGCAAGTATTTTGTTGAGGATTTTTGCATCTATATTCATTAGGGAGATTGGCCGGTAGTTTTCCTTTTTTGTAGCATCTTTGCCTGGTTTTGGTATTAGATTGATGTTAGCTTCATAAAATGAGTTAGGTAGTGTTCCATTTTTTTCAATGTTTTGAAAGAGTTTGAGTAAGATTGGTGTCAGTTCTTTCTGGAAAGTTTGGTAGAATTCCCCTGTGAAGCCATCTGGCCCTGGGCATTTATTTGTGGGAAGATTTTTGATGACTGATTGGATCTCTTTGCTTGTGATGGGTTGGTTGAGGTCTTCTATTTCTTCTCTGGTCAGTCTAGGTTGTTCATATGTTTCCAGGAAATTGTCCATTTCTTCTACGTTATCCAGTTTGTTGCCATACAGTTGTTCATAATATCCTCTTATAATTTTTTAATTTCTTCAGGATCTGCAGTTATGTCACCTTTTTCATTCATTATTTTGTTTATATGGGTCTTCTCTCTTTTTGATTTTGTCAGTCTAGCTAGGGGCTTGTCAATCTTGTTGATCTTCTCAAAGAACCAACTTTTGGTGATATTTATCCTCTCTATTGTTTTTTTGTTCTCTATGTCATTTATTTCTGCTTTAATCCTTGTTATTTCTTTTCTTGTACTTGGTTTGGGATTGGTTTGCTGTTCATTTTCTAGCTTCTTCAGTTGATCCATTAGTTCTTTGATTTTGGCTCTTTCTTCCTTTTTAATATATGCATTTAGTGCTATAAATTTCCCCCTTAGCACTGCTTTTGCTGTATCCCATAGGTTTTGGTATGTTGTGTTCTCATTTTCATTCGTCTCTATATATTTAGCAATTTCTCTTGCTATTTCTTCTTTAACCCACTGATTGTTTAGGAGTGTGTTGTTTAACCTCCAGGTATTTGTGAATTTTCTAAGTCTCTGATGGTTATTGACTTCTAATTGTATTCCATTGTGGTCAGAGAATGTGCTTTGAATAATTTCAATCTTTTTAAATTTATTGAGGCTTGTTTTATGCCCCAGCATATGATCTATTCTGGAGAAAGTTCCGTGAGCACTAGAAAAGTATGTGTATCCTGGTGATTTGGGATGTAATGTCCTGTATATGTCTGTTAAATCTAATTCATTTATCAGATTGTTTAGGTTTTCAATTTCCTTATTGGTCTTCTGTCTGGTTGATCTATCTATAGGAGAGAGTGATGTGTTGAAGTCTCCCACAATTATCGTGGAAACATCAATTGCTTCCTTTAGTTTTGCCTGTGTTTCTCTCATGTATTTTGTGGCACCTTGATTGGGTGCATAGACATTTACGATTGTTATTTCTTCTTGCTGAATTGCCCCTTTTATTAGTATGTAGTGGCCTTCTTTGTCTCTCAAAACATCCCTGCATTTGAAGTCTATTTTATCTGAGATTAATATTGCTACACCTGCTTTCTTTTGGCTGTAGCTTGCATGAAATATTTTTTTCCATCCTTTCACTTTCAGTTTCTTTGTGTCCCTGTGTCTAAGATGAGTCTCTTGTATGCAACATATTGATGGTTCATTTTTTTTGATCCATTCTGCGAATCTATATCTTTTAATTGGGGAGTTTAATCCATTTACATTCAGCGTTAAAACCGTGAAGGCATTTCTTGAATCGGCCATCTTATCCTTTGGTTTATGTTTGCCATATTTTTCCCTCTCTCTATTAATAGCCTTTATTGTACCCATACCGAATCTCTTTAGTACTGAACCTTTCTCCAAGTCTCTCTGTCCTGTCTTTGTTTCTCTGTCTGTAGGGCTCCCTTTAGTATCTCCAGTAGGGCAGGTCTCTTGTTAGCAAATTCTCTCAGCATTTCTTTGTCTGTGAAAAATTTAAGCTCTCCCTCAAATTTGAAGGAGAGCTTTGCTGGATAAAGTATTCTTGGCTGGAAATTCCTCTCACTCAGAATTTTAAATATATCGTGCCACTGCCTTCTTGCCTCCATGGTGGCTGCTGAGTAGTCACTAGTTAGTCTTATGCTGTTTCCTTTGTATGTGGTGAATTGCTTTTCTCTTGCTGCTTTCAGTACTTGCTCCTTCTCTTCTATGTTTGACAGTGTGATCAGTATATGTCTCGGAGTGGGTTTTTTTGGATTTATTCTATTTGGAGTTCGCTGAGCATTTATGATTTGTGTATTTATGTTGTTTAGAAGATTTGGGAAGTTTTCCCCAACAATTTCTTTGAATACTCTTCCTAGACCTTTACCCTTTTCTTCCCCTTCTGGGACACCCATGAGTCTTATATTTGGACGTTTCATATTATCTATCATATCCCTGAGGTCCATTTCAATTTTTTCAATTTTTTTCCCCATTCTTTCTTTTATGCTTTCATTTTCCATTCTGTCATCTTCCAGGTCACTGATTCGTTGTTCAACTTCCTCTAGTCTTGTACTATGAGTGTCCAGAATCTTTTTAATTTGGTCAACAGTTTCTTTAATTTCCATAAGATCATCCATTTTTTTATTTAGTCTTGCAATGTCTTCTTTATGCTCTTCTAGGGTCTTCTTGATTTCCTTCATATCCCGTACTATGGTCTCATTGTTCATCTTTAGTTCTTTGAGTAGCTGCTCTAGGTGCTGTGTCTCTTCTGGTCTTTTGATTTGGGTGCTTGGGCTTGGGTTATCCATATCGTCTGGTTTTTTCATATGCTTTATAATTTTCTGTTGTTTTTGGCCTCGTGGCATTTGCTGAACTTGATAGGGTTCTTTTAGGCTTTGTAGACCTACTGAAGTCCTTATCTCTAATTTATCAGATCTATAGCTTCGTGGAGTACACTTTCTCTAACTAACCAGCAGGTGGCGTCCACGAGCCACCTGTTCTCCACAAGCCAGTTCTCCCCTGCTTAGCCTTTTTGGTGAGTGGGGGAGTGAGTCTTGTGGGGCCCAATTGGTGTACCAAGCTTGCGTGTGTAGTTGGTGTTGCCTGCCCTGTATATGGGGCGTGTTTCTGGGCAGTCAGGGAGGGGGGGGTGGCTCTAACAATCAAATCTCCCTGGTGATCCTAGAGTTTTAAAGCTGCTGCAATAGTCTAATCCTTCAGTTCAGTCCTGCCACAGTTTGTCTCTGCCACTGACCCACAAGTCCTTGGTATTGGCGTATGGCTCCTGAGACTTGCAAGTGGGCCCCTCTTCCAGGCTGTGCACCCCAGGTCCTCTGTTGAGGGATGACTGTGCTATGTCACAGGTGAGTGCCGTCCCCCCAGGGCAGTTCTGGGCTGCTGGGCTGTGTAGGGAGGCTCCCAGTCTGCTCAAATGATGGCTGAATGGGGCTTTGTTAATTCACACTGCTCCACCTTCCCAGCTCTGGGACATTCAGCTGAGGTTGCAGGGAAGGCTAATGTCCACACCCAGTTTTGTGGTGTGTGCCTGTTATTTGAAGCACTTCCGTCACACTGGGTTGTCTGGGGCAGCTCTGGGCTATGGGGCTGGCGATGGGCAGGAGTGTTTCCTGTCCACCAGGATGGTGGCTGTCAGTGGACACCCCCGTTTTCTTGGGAAGTTGTGTTGTTTATTGAATTTTCTCAGCCACTGGATTATTGCCTTTTGTCTCAGAGCTCTCTTAGTTCTGCTCTTGACTTGACGTGCCCAAATTGCAATTCTTTGAAGCTTTCTGTATTGGGCTTCTTAGAGTAATTGTTTTAGAAAAAGAAAAAAGGATTTAAAAAAAAAACAAAAACAAAAACAAACAAACAAAAAAAAACGGCCCTCCTCAGAGATCTAATGGGTTATTGAAATGCTAATAGACAAAGCAACCAGGGTCATTAAGGAAAGGTCCACAGGGCAGAGAGATCAGCTTTTCTTCGGGATTTGCATATGCGCCTCAGGGCCTGAGCTCGGGCTTGAGCTCTGCCCTTCCCCCTTCTATGTTCACCAGAACTCCAAAAATCTTCCGCTTTTATTTTGGAGTTTTTCGTGTTGTTTTTTTTCTATGCCTGTCTCCTCTCTGCTGGGCTGGCTGCTCTCAGAGTCTCTGGTGTCTGGTCTCAGTCTATCTATGGTTGGAGTTTGAATCAGTAGAATGAGTGTCCGATAAGAGCAGCCACTGCAGTTCTCCCTTCTCCTTCCCGGAGCTGACAGCCCCTCCTCCCCCGGGACTGAGCCTGGCAGGGAGGGGTGCGGGTCCCCTGGCCGCAAAAACTTACAGATTTCGCTGATCTCCGCAGTTCCACGTTTTCATGAGTGTTGTATGAAGTATGCCCAAAGTCAGATTGCTCTGTGGTGTCCAGTCCACGCAGTTCCTGGCTTTTTACCTACTTTCCTGGAGGAGTAACTAAAACTTACAGCTCACCAGTCTGCCATCTTGCCCCGCCTCCCGAGTTTATTTCTTAAGGCTAGGGAATTAAATGAGTCTTCCACGGAAAGAGAAATCTAGATTAGATGACCTGAGAGGTAACATTCAGTTTTACAACTTGAAAATGTTTACTAATAAGGCCAGTTTTTCCCCACTCACAAACTTAAACTTCCTCTCTACAAATACTTATTGCTATCATTTGTGATCCATGCTTCTACCCCACTCCCAGACCAAAGGCAAACTTTATATTCTCAACCAATATTTATCAGTCACCTAATATGTCACAGCTACTGTTAGAAATCAGTGGCACAACTGTGAGCAAACAGACTAAGACCTGCCCTACAGAACATCGAGTTTAGTGGGAATGCCATACCATTAATAAGAAAAGCAAAATAATAAACAATTAAGGGGACAGAGCACAACAATACTCAACAAAAAATATATTTTTATTAAAGAATATATTTTATATTCTTTTCCATTTTATGTTCAACAACTATCTAAATTACCTCTTTAATCTCCCAGATTTTACTGTCCTTAACATAGACTGCCAGTGCTCCTCTTCCAAGAGGGATTACTTTTGGTTATCTCCTTCTCCAACTACAGTTCATATTTATCATCCATAGTTTTGATTTCTTTCATAGCATACCTCTTCCTTAGTCTCTACCATCTATTTTTTTTCATAACCATTCTATCAAAACTTCTCATTGATGGGTGTTCCAGTTTGCTAAAGCTTCTGTTACTCAAAATATCAAAAATGGATTGGCTTTGATAAAGGGGATTTATTAGGTTACAAATTTACAGTTCTAAGGCCATAAAAGTGTCCAAACTAAGGCATCAACAAGAGAATTCCTTCAGTGAAGAAAGGCTGATGGCATCCAGAAAATCCCTGTCAGCTGGGAACTCATGTAGCTGGCATCTGCTGGTCCTTTGCGCCTGGGTTTTGGTTTCAAAATGGCTTCCTCCAAAACGTCTTTGGGCTTCTGTCTCTCTTAGCTTCTCTCTCTCAGCCTCTTTGCATCCTTGTTTGTTCTCCCAGGCTGTTTCTCTCTAAACATCTGGGGGTCCTCTGTTAGCTTCTCTGGGGCAAACTCTGGGCTTCATCTCTTAGCTTAGCATCTCCAAACATCCTTAAGTCTGCATCTCCAAGCATGTGAGTCTGTGTTGGCTCCTGAGCTCCCTTAAATACTCTGGTAAACTAATCAAGACCAACCGTGAGTGGGTGGGGTCACACCTCCATGGAAATAATCTAATCACAAGATCCCACCCATAATGAGACTGCCTCCACAAGATTGCATTAAAGAACACAGTCTTTCCTGGGGTACATAACAATCAAACTGTCACAAAGGGTGACTACTGACCTCTTACTAAGACTGGTGACTTTTTCCAGCCCTCTTTCATCTTGACTTTGGCCTTCTTGACATTTGTGCAGCATTTGGCTATCTTATCCTTCTGAAATTTTCTCAGTGCTAGGTTCCTGTGATCTTCTCTGACACTGTTCTTCCATGATTACCTCCCATTTGTCACACAGTCCCTTCTCCAGCCCCTTCTCAATCTAGTTCAGTTCCTACCCTCCTCGACCTTCTCTCTCAATTTTGTTTTCCATCATTGACTGACTCTGTGCTCTTTACCTATTAACTCTATTCAGATGAGTCTCATCAGCATTTTCCAAGTATATCATGGTATAAGGTATTTCAATGGTTGGCCATAGTTTGAAATGTTTTCCTTAAGTAAAATTATATAGGCTCTGTAAAGAGGGGCTGCTGTGAGGATTGTTCAGTATTCTAACATGCATTGTGAATGTCCAAAAAAAGGAGTAAAATTTTGCCAAATTTATTTGGTTTCCAAATCCTTTCTATGGGACATCTCATGTGAATAGCATTTGAGAAACACACATTTTAGAAAATACTGCTTAATATTGTGAGTGCTAATGTCTCACCTGAATTCAATTGTGCATCAGTGACTGGATCTGGGATATCTCCACTTGGATATCCTACTGACTCAATGTGTTTAGAACCACATCATTATCATCATTTTTCAGCCCAACATCTCCTCTCAATTTTCTTCTCTCTATCAGTGTTATCACAATTTTCTTAGTCATCCCAGCTCAAAAGCTCAGCGTCATCTTTGTATTTTCCTTGTTCTCCATTTCTTTTATCCATTAAGTTATCGCATAAATCATTCATCAGATATTTCTTAAATCTGTGTACACTGACACCTCCAAGTTCTCATAACCTCATACTTGGAAATCTTCCTAACTGACCCTACTGTGTCAAGTTTCTCCTCATACAAATCAATACTAATAACTAATTTTCTTAAAATACTGATTTAATCCTATCACTACCCTGCTCAGAATCTTCAGCCAACTTCCTGAATAAAGTTTAAATTATTAACTGTGATATTCAAAGTTCTCCAGAACCTCTCTCCCCATCAAGTTCCTTGCAACTCCTCTAATTTTACTATTTACTCCAGATAGAGAGACCTCAATGCTCTAAGAATGCAGAGGTTATTTCCAGCTCTGAAACACTTTGTTTTTTAGCAAAAAAAGCATCATAGGTGTGCTGGTTTGTATATATTATGTCCCCCAGAAAAAGCCATATTCTTTAATGCAATCTTGTGGGGGCAGACATATTAGTGTGGATTAAGTTGGAACCTATTGGTTCAGTATTTCCATGGAGGTGTGGCCACGCCCATTCAGCGTGGGCCTTGATTACTTTACTAGAGCCTTATATAAGCTCAGACATAAGGAGTTCACTGTTGTAGCTGAGGCCCACATTTTGAAGACGGCCGTTGGAAGCTGATGCAGATATTTTGGAGAACGCCATTTTGAAACGCAACCTGGGAGCAAGCAGATGCCAGCCACGTGCCTTCCCAGCTAACAGGTTTTCCGGATGCCAATGGCCTTTCTCCAGTGAAGGTACCCTTTGTTGATGGACACTTTATGGCCTTAAGACTGTAACTTTGTAACCAAATAAACCCCCTTTATAAAAGCCAGTCCATTTCTGGTGTTTTGCATTCCAGCAGCATTAGCAAACTATAACAATAGCTGATGTACTTCTTTTGGGATACATGTCAGTTTATCTCACTGACATGTATCCCCAAAGAATATAAAATAATTCAAAGTAATTCAATCATTTCTTTATCATTTGTTAGCTGGACTACCTCCATAAAGAAAACCCTCTCAAATTCAAGTACTTGGTTTCCCTGATGTATAGTCTGGGGAATTCAGTAAACATGCTAGATTCCTTCTCCACCCTCTCTTCTTTTAAACCACTTTTCAAAACAGTGGCTATCAATGAAGTGTTTTAAAGTATCATTTTGAACTCATTTATTTAAATACATTGTATTTGTTTCAATCCCTTGCAGTTATTGTCCCTAATGCTGCTCAAAGTCCCAAGTCAATAGGCCAGGTTGACACCTTGAGTCTTTTTTATATGACCCCAAAAATCTCTGATAATTTATGTGCTCTCTGATTGACAACATGTTCCAGATTCATCAAGACATTTCCTGTCTCAGACCTGGACTCAGCCATCTATGCAAAGAGCTCCAGTTCTTCTTAGTATTAAGGGTGCTCACTGATACTAAGTTCATTGTCTTTAGAACTTTCTAGTAAACACAATTAGAAAATGTTATTTTAATAAACATAAATTAAAAGATGAGTTCATACTGATGCTTTCAATTCAAATTCTGGAATAGAGCTTTTTCTTAACTTCCTGCCATATGAGTGTGCACACTCTACCATATTTTCGTTAACATTTACCATGGGGTTTAAATTTAATATTTAAAATCTATAAAAATCTTGGTTGCTTTGATATCACTAGTATACATAAACTAGGCTCCTATTCCCTCTCTAGCTCCACATCTTTCTGTCACAAATTACATATTCATACATTATGAGTCCAAAAACCTGATTTATTATACATCTTATGCATTTGTCTTTTAGATACTATAAGAAGTAAAAAGTGGAGTTACAATCCAAAAATATAATAGTCTTGGCATTTATATTTACCCATGTCGTTATCCTCACCAGACATATTTATTTCTTCATGCAGCTTTGATCTATTGTGTTTTGTCCTTTCCTTTCAATCCGGAGAACTCTCTTTAGCATTTTTTATAGTGGTGATGAACTCCCTCAGCTTTGGTTTATTTGGGAATGTCTTAATCTCTCCCTCATTTTTTTACATGCAATTTTATTGAAATATATTCACATACCATACAATCATCCAAAGTGTACTGTTGTTCACAGTATCATCATATAGTTGTGTATTCATCACCACAATCAATTTTTCAACATTTTCATTACCCCGAAAAATAAAAATAAAAGTAAAAAAGAACATGCAAAACATCTCATACCCCTCCTCCCCATCCCCCTTCCCCCATTATTCGTTTACTTTTTGTCCCCATTTTTCTTCTCATTTGTTCATACATTGGGTCAAGGGAGTGTGAGCTACAAGGTTTCCACACTCACATGGTCACACTGTATAAGCTATATAATTATATGATCATCTTCAAGAATCAAGGGTACTGGATTGAAGTTTAACAGTTTCAGATAGTTCCTCCTAGCTATTCTAATACACTAAAAACTAAAAAGGGGTATCTATATAATGCATAAGAGTTACTTCCAGAATGAACTCTCAGCTCCATTTGAAATCTTTCAGCCACTGAGACTTTATTTTGTTTCATTTCTCTTCCCCCTTTTGGTCCAGAAGGCATTCTCAATCTTATGAAGCTGGGACCAGGCTCAACCCCAGGAGTCATGTCCTATGTTTTCAGGGAGGTTTACACCCCTGGGAGTCATGTCCTATGTCAGGGGGAGGGCAGTGAGTTTATCTGCTGCGTTGGCTCAGTGAGAGAGGCCACATCTGAGCAACAAAAGAGGTTCTATGGGGGGTGACTCTCAGGCATAATTATAAAGTAGGCTTTGTCTCTCCTTTGCAGTAACAAGCTTCATAAGTGCAAGCCCCAAGATCGAGGGCTCGACCTACTAAACTGGTAGTCCCCAATGCTTGTGAAAATATCAGGAATTCCACAGCTGGGGAAGTTTAATATTTCCAATTTTCCTTCAGTCCCTCAAGGGGGCTTTGCAAATACTTTTTATTCTCTGTCCAAATTACTCTGGATTGTACTGGGGCTTCATGATAACCTGTAAAAACCAACCAGATCTCACTCCCTATATAAGATTCCATGTAATTATGGTGTTTGAGTAAACTGACCATACAAGTTAAATCATAAAGTGTGCTACAGAAAATATAGATTTTTCACCGAATAAACATCTCTTCCTTTGGTCCTACACAGAAGCTGAGGTTTTAAAATACAGTTAATATTGTCCTCTACGCTTTGGTCTGATCTACCCCAGTCTCAACCAAGACCATTTTGTTCATATCTCCAATTAAAGTCAGATCTCCTTTTCAGCCTCTTTAACAGTTGCTGCATAGGGCAATGCCAATACTCACAGCTGTCAAACCCTGGCTCTGAGTCCCAGGTGCCACACAGACACCTGAAGCTCCAGGAACCAACCAGGTCACACACGAACAGCTCAGCATCTCAGAATTTAGAAATAACTGTTACAACTCATGAATAGATGTGACTGCTGTAAGAGCTTACAATCTAGGAAGCTTTACATAAGCCTTCCCCTGATAACCCATGCTTCCCAGATTCAAATCTCAGAGTTTGCGCATTATTGTTAGTCCATATTAGTGAGGCATTATAACATTTGTCTTTTCATTTCTGACTTACTTCACTCAACCTACTGTCTTCAAGATCTATTCACCTAGTAGCATACCTCACAACTGCATTCCTTCCTGCCACTGCTCAATATTTCACTGTATGTATACCCCACAGTTTGCCATTCAGTTTATCAATTGATGTACCCTTAGGCCATCTCCATCCATTGCCAATCATGAATACTGCTGCCACAAACACCAGTATGCAAATGCCCACTGGAGTCCCTGCTCGCTGTTCCTCCAAGTATACAACTAATAACATGGTTGCAGGACCATTAGGCAACCCCATACTTAGCTTCCTTTGGAATCACCACACTGCTATCCAGATGGGCTGTACCATTCTACTTCCCCACAAACAGTGAGTAGGTATATCCTTCTCTCCACATTTTCTCCAACACTTGTAACCCTCTGTTTTATTGTTAAACAGTTTTATTCACACACCATACAATCCACCCTAAGTAAACAATCAATGATTCCCAGTATTATCACATAGTTATGCATTTACTACCAAATACATACGAGGACAGTTCCATTTCTTCCTCAATGAAAAAGGAAGAGGAGAAAAAAGTGAAGAATAAAAAAAAATAGAAGAAAAAAATAAAATACAATGAAAAGTTCATACAACAACATCACCACCAAGAATCCCATACCACTCCCTTATATCCCCCTCTCACAGACATTTGGCTTTGGTATATTGCCTTTGCTACATTTAATGGAAGCATATTACAATGTTACTGTTAACTATAGATTCTAGTTTGCATTGATTTTATTTTTTTCCCTAAACCATCAAGTTTTCAACACCTTAAAATGTTGACATTCATTTCTTCTCCTTCATGTACAAACATTCTTACATCAGTGCACTTTATCACCATCATTGATCACTCTAGGCTTCACTAAGTTATATCGTTCTAGTCTTTATCCTCTATCTTTCTTCTGGTATCATACATGCCCCTAGCCTTCCTCTTTCTCCTGTACTCACACTCATCTTTGTTCAGAGTACTTACAATATTGTGCTACCATCATACAGCATTGTGCTATCTATTTCTGGATCTATACACTCAATCCTGTTGAGCATTCTGTACTCCTTTAGCATCAGATGCCTGATCTCAACCCTCTTTCTCTCTTTTGATAACCTGTGTTCTCAACTTTAACTTTCAAGTTTCACTCATTAATGTTAGTTCATATTAGTGAAACCATACAGTATTTGTCCTCATGTTTCTGGCTAATTTCACTCAATGTAACGTCTACTGTCTACAATTTTGTCCTTTGGATTTTATATGTCATATCTTATTTCATTTTTATTTTTTCTCTCTTTTTGTCCTTACTGATAGTCTTCATTTGTACACTGCTCTCCAGGCCTCTCTCTCCTGTCTTTTCCTATCTGCCTGTAGTGTTCCCCTTTGGTATTTCTTATACAGCAGGTATCTTATTCACAAACTCTCTCAGTGTCAGTTTGTCTGAAAATATTTTAAACTCTCCCTCATTTTTGAAGGACAGTTTTGCCAGTATCTTAAATATATCATCCCACTGCCTTCTCACCTCCATGGTTTCTACTGAGAAATCTGCACATAGTCTTATCAGGTTTCCCTTGTACATGATGGATTGTTTTTCTCTTGCTGCGTTCTGAATTCTCTCTTTGTCTTCAACATTTGATAATCTGATTATTAAGTGTCTTGGAGTAGGTATAGTTGGATCCATTCTGTTTGGGGTAAGTTGCACTTCTTGGATTTGAAATTTTATATCTTGCATAAGATATGGGAAATTTTCAGTGATTATTTCCTCCATTATTGTTTCTGCCCCCTTTCCCTTATTCTCCTTCTGGGACACCCATGAGAAATATATCCATGTATTCATTTTGTTAATTCCCTGAGACACTGCTTATACTTTTCCATTCTTTTCCCTATCTGATCATTTGTGTGTAAGATTTCAGATGTTGCATCCTCCAGTTCATGAATCCTTTCTTCTGCCTCTTCAAATCTGCTGTTGTATGTCTCCATTGTGTTTTTCATCTCTTCTATTGTGCCTTTCATTCCCATAAGTTCTGCCATTTGTTTTTCCAAGCTTACAAATTCTTTCTTATGGTCACCAAGTGTCTTCTTTGTATCCTTCATCTCTTTTGCCATCCTTCAGATCATTGATTTGATTTAGAAGATTTGTTTGAACATCTTTAATTAGTTGTTTCAACTCCTGTATCTCATCTGAAGTGTAAGTTTGTTCCTTTGACTGGGCCATGTCTTCATTTTTCCTAATATGACTAGTTTTCTTTTATCGTCTAGGCATCTGGTTTCCTTGATTACCCCAATCAGATTTTCCTAGACCAGACAGGCCCAGGTCTTAGGAGGGAGGTGTAATCAGTATCAAATTTCTCTGAGGATGAGACCCAGCAGGTTATAAGACTTTCCTATGAGGCCTCTAGATTCTGTGCTTTTCCTATCCTGCCCAGCAGATGGCACTTTTCAGTGTGCAGATCCCCATTAATGTAAAGAGGTGCCGTGCCTTTGATTCTCAGCAGACCATGTCCCAACCAGGGGCTGAGGGTGTTAGAAGTTAACTTTAATCTGTTTCTGCCCTCCTCTCCCAGACCCTGGGGTCTGAACTCCCTGAGGAAAGGCTGCCACTTGAGGTGGGCCCTGCCCCCCTTTTCTTAGGAAAGATACACCCTTTAGGGAATTATCTACTTCACTTGACTTTTTCCTTCGTCTCTGTCTCTTTTAGCTCCACCTTTGCCTGGACCAGCACTGACAATTGAAAATGCCTGAGGCTTTCTCTAATGAGCTACTTAGAATGGGAGAAAAAAGAAAGAAATCCCTTTTTCAGAGCCAGTCCCCAGCCCCCGGTTTTCCTGGTCAACCAGAGTTGGCACCCAGTTCTGTCTGCCCCTTTTCTTGGGACACAGCCATTTTCCAGTGTTCTGACCTTGACTATTTCCAAACGCCTCTGTTTTTATTTATTTAGTATTATTATTTTTTCTGTCAATCCAACCTCCTTTCTGCCAGGAGAAACTCAGGGCTCCTTTCCTGCTTACTCTGTGTTTATCTGTGCTCATAGCTCGTATTCAGTAGTCCAAATTTATTAATTAAAACTGCAATTGGAGCTTGGTTGAGTTACCTTCCCTTGAACCTAGCTGTGCTGGTTTGAATGTATTATGTCCCCCAGAAAAAGCCATACTCTTTGATGCAATCTTGTGAGCAGACATATTAGTGGGGATTAAGTTGGAAGGTTTGGATTATGTTGTTTGCATGGAAATGCGCCCCACCCAGCTGTAGGTGATAACTCTGATGAGATAATTTCCATGGAGGTGTGGCCCCACCCATTCAGAGTGGGCCTTGATCAGTGGAACCATATAAATGAGCTGACAAACAGAAGGAACACAGTGCAGCTGTGACATTTTGAAGAGGAGCTACAGCCAAGAGGGACACTTTGAAGAAAACACAGGAGCTGCAGATGAGAGACAGTTTGAAGATGGCCGTTGAAAGCAGACTCTTGCTCTGGAGAAGCTGAGAGAGGACAAATATCCCAAGTGCAACTAAGAGTGACATTTTTGAGGAACTGCAGCCTAGAGAGGAACATCCTGGGAGAAAGCCATTTTGAAACCAGAACTTGGAGCAGATGCCAGCCATGTGCCTTCCCAGCTAACAGAGATTTTCCAGATGCCATTGGCCATCCTCCAGTGAAGGTACCCGATTGTTATGTCCCCCAGAAAAAGCCATATTCTTGGATGCAATCTTGTGGGGCAGACATAATAGTGGGGATTAAATTGGAACGTTTGGATTAGGTTGTTTGCATGGAGATGCGCCCCACCCAACTGTAGATGATAACTGATGGGATATTTCCATGGAGGCGTCCTGGGAGAAAGCCATTTTGAAACCAGAACTTTGGAGCAGATGCCAGCCACGTGCCTTCTCAGCTAACAGAGGTTTTCCGGACACCATTGGCCATCCTCCAATGAAGGTACCCAATTGCTGATGTGTTACCTTGGACACTTTATGGCCTTAAGACTATAAGTGTGTAACAAAATAAACCCCTTTTATAAAAGCCAGTCCATCTCTGGTGTTTTGCATTCCAGCAGCATTAGCAAACTAAAACACTAGTAGACTGCTTCTTTTTTCCACAGGGAAGTGGTCCAACTCAGCCTGCCATGCTGGTGGGGAAGGGGCTCCAGCTCCGCAGTTTGGGTAGCTTTACTTAGAGTTCTATTTTGTAATCTCAGCCAGTCCACCCATTCTGGATTGGTGTTTGATATGTGTGAGGTCACAAATGTCCCCCAACAATTGTTCCAGACTATTTACTAGTTGTTACTGGCCATTTACTAGTTGTTGTATAGGACTAACTAAATTCCACACACCCCTATGCCACCATCTTGCCCCACCTCCTCTCTCCCTCATTTTTGAAAGATAGTTTTGATGGATATATAATTCTTGGGTGGCAATTTTTTGAATTGAGCACTTTAACTATGCTATCCTATTGCCTTCTTGCCTCCATGGTTTCTGAAGAAAATTGATACAGTCTTATTGAGACTCCCTGTATTTGACACATTGCTTCTCTCTTGTGACTTTCAGAATTCTTTCTTTATCTTTGGCATTCTATAGTCTGATTATAATATGCCACAGTGTGGGTCTATTTGGGTGTGCCCTGTTTGGAGTTCATTGAGTGTCTTGGATGTGAATACTCATATCTTTCATTAAATTTGGGATGTTTTCAGTTATTATTTCCTGGAATATTCTCTCTGCACCTTTCTGTCTTTCTTCTCTTTCTGGGACTCACACAAGGCATTTATTAATATGCTTGGTGGTGTCCCACAGGTTACTCAGCCTCTGTTCACTTCTCTTCATTCTTCTTTCTGCTCCTCAGACTGGATGATTTCAATTGTTCATTGATTCTTTCTTCTGTCAGATCCAATCTGCTGCTGAACCCCCTTAGGGAAATTTTTAATATCTATTACTGTGAACTTCACCTCTGTTTGGTTCCTTTCCATAATTTCCACCTCTCTGTTGAAATTCTCTTCATGTTCATCGATCATTTTCCTGAGTTCATTCAGTTCATTGTCTGTGTTTTCCTTTAGCTCTCTGAGCATATTTAGGATAATTTTTTTTTAAAAAAAGTCTTGTTATGTCCCAGATCTGGTCCTCCTTGTTTATACTTTCTTATGCTTTAATCTTCTTCTTTGCTTGGGCCATTGTTTCTTTGTATGTTTTGTAACTTTTTGTTGAAACCTGAACATTTTGATATTTTAATGTTATCACTGAAATTAAGACTTTGTGGCATCTGTCATCCAGTTGGTGTCATGACAGCACTTTCCTTGAATGCCAAGAGTTAGCAAAAAAGAAGAGAGAATAAAAGAAAGCACCTTTCTCAGTCTTTGCAGACTGACCTGTGCAAGGACTCTCCATCAGGGCTTGTCTACACAATGGGTTGTATGAGAATAGCTCCAGGCCAAAGGGTAGGGGCCTCCCTGATCATTCATTACTCTGCATGCATCTTATCTTGGGCATGCCTGTGTATCCCGTTCCCTAGGAAACAGTTTCCTCATGATCCTGGGCACAGAACTGTATGTCTCTGAGGGAGCATGACTTGACTGCTCTCCCATATCATTCTGTAAGAGAGCTTTCTAAGCTGCTTTCAGGACAGTGAGTCCCTTAGGCCACCAACAGACAGACTGGACCATACATGCAAGCTCCCAGCATGTGCATGAGAGCCATTCTGCTCCCTCTGGAACTGGACTAAGGATCTGTGTGGCTAGCATAGATGGCTTCTGGCTGAGCAGGTAAGGGGTTGGGGAGGGACTAGATCCTACTGCTTCTTTTTTAAATATTTTTTTTATTAGAGAAGTTATAGGTTTAAAGAAAAATCATGCAGAAAATACAGAGTTCCCATATACCCCCCTCCAACATTATACTTTGCATTAGTGCACTAGCTTTGTTAAAATTGATGAAAGAACACTATTCTAAGTATACTATTAACTATGGCCCATCATTTACATTAGGGTTCACTGTGTTGTACAGTCCTATGTTTTTGTTTTTGTTTTTCAATTTTATTCTAGCAATATATATACAACCCATTTCTAAGTGTGTACCTAGTGCTTTTAAGAAGGATTTTTCTTCTTTTGGCTGTAAAAGGGAGGCTAAGACTTCCTATAATTATGCCTAAATGGCCCCTCCAGAGAACCTCTTTTGTTGCTCAGATGTGGCCTTTCTCTTTCTAAGCACAACACAGCAAATAAATTCATTAATCTCCCCCCTTCATGGCACCTGACTCCCATGGGAGTGAATCTCACTGGTGATGTGGGACACAACTCCCAGGAATGAACCTGGCCCTGGCATTGAGGGATTGAAAATGCCTTCTTGACCACAAGGAGCAAAAGAAAGGTAACAAAATAAGGTTACAGTGGCTAAGAGATTTCAAATGGAGTCAAGAGGCTGTCCTGGAGGTTACTTTTATGTAAGCTTCAGCCAGATATCCCAAACAGCCACAGTATGTCAGGCCCTAACCAACAGTAGTCCCAAAATACCTGAGACTCTATAAAAGTTTCACTCACTAAGTTTATTTTTCAGAAACTTAAATCTACCAGAGTGTTCATATGCCATATAAGTCCTAAAATCCAGAGGCAACAGCCTCTTTAAGAACAATAGTCAGATGCAGCCCCTTTCCTTATAATGTCAACACTCCTTTTTAATATGAACAAGCTAGGGTAGTAACTGCCTAGACATCCCTGAAGATCGAGAAAGTGATTAAACAAGAGGAAGGGGTAGTAACAGACAAGATAGGATTTAACAAAGGATTACAAATACTGAATCTTTATATAAATATAAATATATATATATATATTTTAGATGCTAGGGTATTAGAATAGCTAGAAGGAAATAACTGAAATAGTGGAACTGTAACCCATAACATTCTTTGAAATTTGCTCTATAGCTACTCGTTAAATTGTACTTTGAAAGTTATCACCTTTCTGTATATATCTTAAATTTTACAATAAGGAAATAACTGAAGCTGTGGAACTGTAACCCATAACATTCTTTGAAATTTGCTAACTACTTGTTAAATCGTACTTTGAAAGTCATCACCTTTCTGTGTTTATGTTATGTATCACAATAAGGAAATAACTGAAATTGTGGATCCATAACCCATAACATTCTTTGAAATTTGCTCTCTAACTCCTTGTTAAGTTGCACTTTGAAATTTATCACTGTTCTGTATATATGTTAAATTTCATAATAAAAATGTATTTAAAAACAGCCATTTTCTTGATTCAACACTCACCCTGTTAAGAGCAGTCTTTTAACTATTTTCTGGAACCCTGAGAAATATTTTCTGCCAGTTCTTACTGGATGTTCAAAGCTTCTGTGGGGGGAGGGAGACCCAAAGTGTTTCACTCCTCCATCTTGATCAGGGTGGGACTCTCAATGAAATTTTAATTTGCAATTCTATTATTATGAACAGGGTTGAAATCTTTTCCTATGTGTAAGAGCCATTTGCATTTCCTTTTCCTATGAATTCTATTCATATTTCTAGGCCATTTTTCTACAAGTTTGTTGCCTTTTTCTCTAATGTCTATATTAAAGACATTAGTCTTTTGTTGTAAATTATTTTCCCAGTTAGTCATTCATCTTTTTATTTAGCTCTTTCAATTGCCAGACAAGCTTTTAATTTTTTTATGTATTAAATTTATCATTGCTTAATGCTTCTGGAGTCATAGTTTTCCCCACTTTCAGAGTATAGTAGAATTAAATTGTACTAGTACTTATCTATCCATAAGAGTACCCAATTTAATGGCATGTAACCAGCAATTTTTAAATAGAATAGAATTAAAGAGTAGAAAATTATAGAGCACATTTCATAGAATAAAGGTACATATTGTTTTGTAACAATTTTGTATGTTTTATACAAATCAACATAGACATGGTTATGAATGCATGTATTGGATTGTGATGTAAAAGGTATTTCTTCCTGTGAATCGCAGTCAAAAAAGTTGGAGAATCTCTTGAACGTGCTTTCTATGGACAACCAAATAGCACTAGTACCTACATACTCATTACCCAATCAAGTAAGTGTAGTACAAAAATGAGTTTCTTTCATTCCATGCAGCAACGCATCCATGAAGACATGGACTATATATGTTCATGAATGTTCTTTTATTATTTCCATTAATTCAATGGGAATCTCACAGTCTGGTACTTATCAACCAGGTAGTACTCAAGCTCTTCAATCCAGGGTGTTCTAGTTTGCTAATGCTGCCAGAATGCAAAACACCAGAGATGGATTGGCTTTTATTAAAGGGGGTTTATTTGGTTACAGTTACAGTCTTAAGACCATAAAGTGTCCAAGGTAACACATCAGCAATTGGGTATCTTCACTGGAGGATGGCCAATGGTGTCCGGAAAACCTCTGTTAGCTGAGAAGGCATGTGGCTGGCATCTGCTCCAAAGTTCTGGTTTCAAAATGGCTTTCTTCCTGGACGTTCCTCTCTAGGCTGCGGTTCCTCAAAAATGTCACTCTTAGTTGCACTTGGGATATTTGTCCTCTCTCAGCTTCTCCAGAGCAAGAGTCTGCTTTCAATGGCCATCTTCAAACTGTCTCTCATCTGCAGCTCCTGTGCTTTTTTCAAAGTGTCCCTCTTGGCTGTAGCTCCTCTTCAAAATGTCACTCACAGCTGCAGCTGCACTGAGTTCCTTCTGTTTGTCAGCCCATTTATATGGCTCTACTGATCAAGGCCTACCCTGAATGGGTGGAGCCACACCTCCATGGAAATTATCTCATCAGAGTTATCATCCACAGTTGGGTGGGGCACATTCCATGGAAACATTCAAAGAATTACAATCTAATTAACACTGATAGGTCTGCCCACACAAGATAACATCAAAGATAATGGCGTTTGGGGGACATAATACATTCAAACCGGCACACAGGGCAAGTCCTATGTCCCAGCAATGCTCCTCTGCTAGCTAACTGTGATATCCACTGACCTATCAAAAGATGCCAAAGAAAACCCTGTGACCTCAACAAGACATGCTTACCCTCATCCTACTTGTGTCAGCCTTAGTCGCCATTTGCAACGTTATTGTTTGTGAAGCATGCAGAAATTTTCAAGCATAAACTAGCATATACCTTTATTTCTTTTAGCTAGATCTTGGTAGTCTCTCAATAATTCAGTCTACTTAAAATACTATTGTACTCTCTTGGGCAGCTTACCTGTATTGATACCTTTATTTTTGCTCTTGGAGCTCACTAAAGTCTCACCTATCTGAAAGATCTAATTTAACTCAATCTCCCCAATGACATTTTTCAAATCCCCATTTAGCCCTCCTTTTATTTCTCCTAGTATCTAAGTGTCCAAATAATATATTATATGATTTCCTAAACCATTCTTTTTAACATAAAATAATTTATCACCATTAGTTTATTGCTTAACTATTTAATATATATGTGTGTCTTGAAATTCTTGTTAGATTACAAGCTCCTGGAATAAGTTGTCATTTGTTTTGTATTCTCTCTCCATAGTCAATAGATTGGCAAATTGTAGTCCCCAATAAATACTTATTCAATAGATGGATTCATAAATGGCTCAGTACATTGATTTCCTTTAAGAAGGACAGTCATGTCTTTTTCATTTCTATTATTTTTCTGAATGTGCTGCATTATTTCCAAGTTCACAACATTTAGCAATCCATGAGGTGGAACCAGTCTTATAACCATATCCTCCTAAAATTTAAAAATATCACTTATGATGTTAGCTTTCATGATTGCAAACACATTTAGAAAGATGAATAATGGGGTTAGTCAGCCCTGTAGTCAGATGATAGTCCTTCCCTAAGTAAGGCTATTTAAACATTTCCTTTTGCCTGTGGAGCTTCTAATTAAGCACTGAACTCATAATTCCCTGGATTTTTGCCACAGCTTTCAGCAATTTAGTTCTTCTCTTAGTGACACACGAATGCCATTTATAAGATAACTGTAAGTCAAACTTTGGGTTTTTTTTTTTTTATCTAAAAAGTAATCTTTACTACAGGATGAGGAAAATTTAAAGATCAAACAGTATGTTATTGAGTTATATACCGGGCACAAACTCTTATTACTCCAGTTGGCATACATCTACAACATTAAACAGTTAATAATCCAAATATTCAATGTTGTATACCATTTTTTAATCTGCAGGGATCTTCCTTAAGTATCAATATACTTGAGATCATTGATCCTTCTTCTAATTTATTCTGAAATTTCTTTTAGATTTTTGATCTACAGAGACTTGATTTTTTTTTTTTTTTTTTTTTTTTAAGAAAGGAAGGATGTCTGAACATCAAAATCCACTCTATCCCACTAAGCCTAGGATCACTTCTTGTGACTTTAGGTTAAAACTACTAGGTAGCTGAATAACCAAGTGACTCAATATCTCTATATACTCTACTTATGAATAATTCAGATTAAGAGTGCATTTAGTTATGTGCATTCAGGTCCTTATTTAGTTTTCCTATATAAACCAAACATTTTAAAAGACTATAATTCTTCTTTATTTTCAACAACAAATTTATTTAAAAATTGTGCTAGTCAGCTGTTTCTGAAGTTAACAGCCCCAATAACTCCATGTTTGTTATCACAATAAACATGTATCATTTGCTCAAGTTTCTGAGGGATGTGGCTCTACCAGGTTCAGTTGAGGTTGGTTGGGCTAGACCTTGGTTCCATGGCAAGTATTTCTTCATTCCATAACCCAAGCTGAGGGAGTAGCCACTAACTGGGACATGGTGTTCTCACCGTGGAGGGCAGAATCAAGAAAAGAAGTACCATACCATGCAAAATATTTAAGTACATTAAAACTTCAACTCAGACATTCTATTGGACAAAGAAAGTAACACGGCCTGGGCCAAAGTCAGTGGGGAGGGAGGTATACTCTTCTCACAGAGAAGCATGGAAAGGATGTGGAGTGAATGATTATTTTGAAAATAATACAATATACCAGAGTTTGATCTCATGTTCCTAAATGTTCAGTTCTCTCCTGTAAATAAAATCACCACTTCACAGCTTCTACCTGGAAAACCAGGATCACAAGTATACATCATACCCAAATAAGCTCCTCATGATCTCAAGTCCTATGAACTAAAAGACTAGTTAACTGTACCACACACATTCAACATAAATGGTAGAACCCACAACAAACATTATTCTTTGGAAAGGAGAAGAATGGGAGAACCCAGCAATCATTGGTCCATAGCAATTCTGAAATCCCATTGAGCAATTTTTGTAAGTCCTACTAAATCTGGGGGAAGGGAATTTTCCTTAATCAACCCTTCCCTGGAAGAAGCTACCTACTATATTGTTCTTTATGGGTCTTAGCCCCCAGTTCTGGATGATCCTTCCTTTCCAATATCTTCTTTGGCCACATTTGTAGAGGGAATTGGAGAAAATGCCCTTCTTGGCTACTGAACAGCTTTGTTAATCTTCCTATAGAAAGTTGAGGGCTCAAAGGTAGTTTTACTGCTCTAACTGTAACAATCTCTTTGAATTCAGGTTGGTGACACTTTTGGCACTACAGCTCTTTAAAAAATGTTTGTTTCTTTAGTCTCTGTTTCTTATTAGCTCTATGAGCCAATAACCAGATCCATAATTCCAAGGTATCCCTCTAGTCTTAATTACAGACAATTTGCACTTGTTAGGCTTCCATGGTGCAAAATGTATAGTTTCCTCACCCTGAGCCATTTTGTCCAATAGAAATTGGAATTAGAAGTCTTTAAGTGGTGGTCACAGTCCTGATTTGTTTTTTTCTGACAAGCTGAGTCTGTATTATTATTATTATTACTATTATTATTAATTGGGTATGCTTTTCTTTATAAGATGAAAATATTAACTCTCCATATTATGAGTGATGATAAAAATATTTTATAGATACTTTATTATATGAATGTCGTATGCCTGCCATTATTTTCTGATCTTTATAATGAGCTTCTAAAATTATAGATAATAAAAAGTTGCTCCTTCTTTCAGTTATCCCTTTCCAAATCTCTTTGAAACTATTCTATGGTATTTTCATTTTCATAATTTGTTCAAGTTGCTACATTTCTGAAAGTTTCAAATTCACTAAAAATAATTAAAATTTTTCTATACAATAAAATGTACAAACAGCTAGGCAACAACGAGCCATGCACTTGAGTAGTCTTTGCACTGAAGTTGTGTCTTAATTTGACTATAGTTAACTGATGGGAGATGAGAAACATTTGCATCTTTCAACCATGTCTCTGAATTTCTTGATTCTCTTTTTTCTACTTTAATTTACATTTGCAAACAAGCCAATTCTTTTCTGAGCTCTTCACTTTACTGTAGTGCTACCAACATTATGTCTTGAAAATCTTTTGCCCAAAGTCACAGGTTTATTAGTTATACTTTCTGCCTTTCAAGTTACTTCATGTGAAAATTTTACCAAAACTTTCACACTGAACAATATGAATTGTCATTTTTATAGCCTTCTATTTCATTAGGGATCCTATAACAGCCACAGGGCAAATACCAAATATTTTAGATTTTTGTGGCTGGTGTTTTGTTTGATTTTGTAGTTGTTGCTGTTATTATAGTAGTGCCTCACTTCTAGGTATTATCACTTCTAGGTAATAAGGAAATAATGATTTTTTATTAGTCAACTTTTGTTGTGATGATAAACAACCACCCATTCTCAGTGACTTACAACAACAAATGCTCGTTTGTTGCTCATGTTACTGTACTCTATTGGGCTCCCCTGGGCTCAACTAGGCATTATGTATCTTTTCACTTTGAACTAAATCTGAGGAAAGGCCACTATCTGAGCATACTTTTCTCACTACGGAAGGCAGGACCAAGGAGGAGTGTAAAACCAGGCAAGTACATTTAAAGCTTCTGCCCAGACATGCTGTATATCTGCTCACATTTCACTGGCCAAAGGAAGCCATACAGCCAAGTCCAAAGTTAATTGGGCATGGAAGCATATTCTGACTACAGGGAAGGAAAGAAAAGAATATTTGGGAGCAAAAACTAAAATGTACAACAAATATGTACTGAAAAGCAACTGTGTTCCTTCCAGCTGCTTAAAGACACTCTATAAACAAAACAGTATCCCTACTGGCAGAAAACTCATAGTCTAGTGGAGAACTCAGCTAATTAAAGTGGCAATTGCAACACAATGTGAGGAGGGGACAGGAACTTGTACAACCTCTGTAGGCTTAAGGTGTCAAGGAAGGATTCCTGGAGGAAGTAATAACTGAATTGAGACTTGGATGGTGAACAGGCACCAGACACCTGAGAGAGCTCCCAGCAGCCTAGCATGAAAAAGCCTGAGGACAAAAGGGAGCATAGGGAACCAAAAAACATTTCAGTACGGTTGCAAAGCAGAGAAGACCCACCCTGGCAAATGCACAAAATAATGTTTGTAGCTGCTATTTTGTATTCAGAAGGTAAATACTGGATTTAAAAATGTGGAGTCACAAGTCCCATAAAGAGTCTCACAGAAAGCAGTATACTGCTGTATACTGAAAACTGAAAAGAAAAATAAAAACCTACAAAACTATGCCTTTCAGAGTTGGAATACCACAAATAGCATGGGCATTTACACTTATACAAAGTAAGGTGAAAGGCAGAAGTAGTTTTATTAAACTGCCTTGAGGCCTGGCTCTTTTCTCCAGCATGCTTTGTGGAAGAAATCCTCAGTGTCAAAAGAGAGTCAAATGCTGTTAATATGATAACTATTTTACTATCAAGGGCAACCACTGGCAAGAGAAAAATTGCCTTGAAGGTTATAGTTTATATGCCTGATAAGAAAATACAGTTGCCTTCCATCAATTAACCACATTTGCCAGATTTTGGGAAAAAGAAACAGAAATTGAAATGCAATTTTACTCTCACACTTATAAGGGTGTGATGGTTTAGGTTCATGTGTCAACTTGGCCAGGTGATGCTGTCCAGGTGTCTGGTCAAGCAAGCACTGGCCTAACCATTACTGCAAGGACATTTGTGGCTAGTTTATAAACCAGAAGGCTGGTTTATTAAATCATCAGTCAATTGGCTGCAGCTGTGACTGATTACATCAATGAAGGGCATGTCTTCCACAATGAGAGAATTCAATCAGCTGGATTTAATCCAATAGTTGAAGATTTTTAAGCGAGACAGAGGACCGTCACTTCTTCTTCAGCTAGCCAGCGAAGTGTTTCCTGAGGAGTTCATCAGATACCTTCATCAGAGTCGCCAGTTCGCTGCCTGAGGTGTTCATCAAACACCTTCGTTGGAGTTGCCCATTGCTGCCTGCCCTATGGAACTTGGACTCGTGAATACTCACAGTTGTGTGAGACATTTTTATAAAATCTTATTTTTATAGATATCTCTTGTTGATTCTGTTTCCCTAGAGAACCCTAACTAATACAAAGGGTGTGGCTTTGTGTTTGGTCTAACAGCATGAAGGAATCTTAAGACACTAATTTGTGTCTTGGCACAGTGCACTGTCCTGTGGAAGGAATAGTCATAGCACACTTACAACATGGTTAGGCCCCACTGTCCCTTTGAAATGGACAGAAGGGGAATGTTAACATGTTGATGACAAGCATGAAAAATAACACTTCTGACTCAGTTTGTACTAAATACGAGCGTATTTTTAAAAGGGAAAACCTGTAAGTGTCAGCCATAAACTGGTTTCAAAACAGGATCTGGGAAAATATGGCTTTGCAAAGTAGGCCAGGATACAGAATTAAAAAATATCCATCTTTGTTTAAGACACACTTCTAACTTCCCTTCAGCACCTGTACCACTCACTCATAGAGATGAAGTAGAGTCGAATTTCCATGAATCACATGGGCTGCATGGAGATGTGGTGGTTACCTGAAACAACATAGGTCCTAGGGATCTAGAACACAACATAGGTGATACAAGGCTGCAAGAATCAGCAAATGTCCACCACAGAACACCCTTCTTAAATTTTAGATTTGTTTTCTTATTTTCAGTACAGGTTTGTAGTTTAGTCTACTTTCAAAGGAGCAGGCAACAGCTGTGGTCTGAGCTCTCTAATAGTGGATACCTCTTCAAGACTGAACTACAATGAGAAAACTTGCAGAATAAACAAGAAAAGACAAAGAAGGGAAACTTAGTAAGGGGTGACAATGTTTTCCTTCCCTCACCTGAGCTGGTGATAAATAGCATACATTGAGTTTAAACTTTTTCCTTCCCCGAAAAGACTAGCAGACATTCTGAATTAAAAGCATCTGTTGTGTTGTGAAACATCATTCATTGTTCCAGTTCTAGGAAAAAAAATAAGAAAATGTTGGTCATGATAGTTGAAGAAGAGTTACCCAGAAAAATTTTTTTGTTGTTTAAAAAGAAATCAGAGTAGGTATATAAGAAATGTAAAAGTAGGGCAACTATTAAACAGTACAAGAATTCTGAATAAAATTGACATGTCTGAAATTTCTGTGATGTATGATAAATATTTAAGGATGGTTAAGAAATAATTTACAAGTGCTGAGGACAAGATCATTGATGTTTCTGGATCACACCTATAGAGTGTCTTGGACTCAATGTTTATTCAATGAGCTGCCCTAACTTATCAATGAAGGATTTCCTATATAAAAATTTCACTGTAGTTATAAAGCTCCCACCTTGATCTTTTCCTATACTTGTCTGTAAGGTGGTTTTGAACTGCCCTGAAGATTTAGGGTGTTCTTCACAACTCTGCTTAAAGTCATTCCTCTGGGGAAGGCATGCAATGATCTGTTTCTTTATATTCCAGATATGAAATAAAATAATGTGATATGTAATTGAAATAGGTACATTGAAAATGTACATGCTCAATAAACTGCAGGGTCAGTCATCTTTCTTTTGCTACTGTTATTTTGCCCCATCTCATTTGAATCATTTTACTGTAAAGGCAAATTCTGTGTACAAGTTGCTGTTCTAAGGATTTGGTAGTAGAAAAGTCCACCAACACCTTTATCTGAACACAAGGATGAATGAAAAAGGTGACTGGTTACTAACATCTTTGTTCTGACAGCCCTCAGAGCCACCAGGGCCTCACATATAGTTAGGGTTATTGGGTAGCTTCTTGAGAAAGAGTGCTTGCACATCTTCAGAATGCCAACTTTTTTCAGGCAATAGTATCCATGTGTCTCAAAGTGAAAATTAAATCCAAACTTCCTTAACCATCAAACACTTGCTGTTCCTCTTTGAAACCTTGGTGAATCTGGTGCTCATGAAAACATGGGTTAGAAAGGATCAGTGTGAAGGGCCAAGTGACACATGTCTTCTTTCTCCTCTTTGACTTCATTTTTATGGCCCTAATAATTCCCCAACAGAAGAAAAGCAAGCAACAAAACAAGAAAGATACGGAAATAATGCTAACAAAGTAGACATCCCACAGTTAATAAGAGAATGCTAGTTTAATGCAATACACCTTGTACTAATAACTAAACACTAATCATTAAATGATGATTTAGAGGCTTCTAATTACTTCATTTTTAGATTATGATTTATTTGAGTAAAAGTTTTTTCTCAATATGTTTTAACTGCATTGCTGTATGGAGAGTAGAAACTGTGCCACAAAATTAGCATTCCTTATTTTGAGGTTTTTATCTTTTAATTATCTATACAGGTTTTTTGAAGATTATTTTCAAAATATAAAATGCAAACTAGACAAAGTAGTAATGGATATTTTAATGCTTATTTTTTAAAGAAATGCATATCAAAATTACATTTGACTTTTTTATGTTTCATAATTGGACCAGAGTGCAACAACAGTGGACATGGAGAAAGGCATCCAATTCTGGATATATTTTGGAGAACCATGAGGATTTGCAGATGGATTGGATATGGGGTGTGAAAGAAAAAGGGGAATCAAGGATAACTCTGATGTTTTTAACTTGAACACCTGGAATGAGAAAGACCATGAGTGCAGGAGGTTTGGAGTGGGAGTACAGGGAAAAAGAGTTAAATTTTGACACAGTAAGTTTGAAGGGACTATAGGAATGACAAGTAGGCAGTTGGAGATAAGAGTATAGAGTTCAGCAAAGGAATCTGGGCTAGAAATATACATTTGGAATCATTAATGTACAGATGGTATTTAAAGCCAAGAAGTTGCACTGCAGTGTGAGTGTAGATAGAGAAGAGAATGTCAGGTGCACTTTCAGATTATATGCCAAGTGAAGAATGTGTTTTCAGTAGGAAGGAGTGATGAACTATTTCAAATGTTGTTGTTGAGAATTTATCAAAATGAAAAAGAGGCCTAATAAATGTTATTAAACATTTCATTTAAACATTATTAAAATAATTATTGCTAACATTTATTACATTAGGCACTATGCTAAGCATACTGATTGCACAAGCAAATTTAATCTTTACAACAAGCCTACAAGAAAATTACTATTATCATTCCCATTTTACAGATAATTCTCTAATCTTTAGTTACCTTTATCAAGTTAACCATGACAGAATTATGAAACTGGGATTAGAACAATTGTCTTTACTTCAAGGAATCCATACTCTTGACCACAACCATATGCTGCCTTCCAAGTCTGAGAATCATTCATACAAATGATTATTTTTTGTATAATAGTAACATATTGATGCAGCCTCTATAATAATGTAAACAGAATTAAGCACACATTTTGTTCAGATATTTAACTATGCACAGTTTCATAATTATTTGAGTTATTAGAATATTATTAGAGGAAAAAACTACAGACAGTAAAGTTAAACAAGACTTTTGATGTATGGAATGTATGATTCTCCTATCAAAATTATTTTGATTGGGTCTCTTGATTTTCTTGGTTGTAATATTCCTTAACTCAAACTAATCTAAGAAAGAGATTTTGCACTTAATGAATAACGCATCTTTCTACAAGAAAGATCAAATTCTCAGAATCAATAGTGCAATAAATTTTTTGAGATTATCTATTTCAAAAAATAAAAATGTAAATATAAACATCATCTGCAACAACTATTAGCTATTGTTTTTTTAGTTATTTTTATCACTATATGTTAAGCCCTGTTTAATTGCTTTACAAATGTTATCTAATTACCACAAACTACTACAAGATGGTACTATTATTTTCTAGATGAGAAAAACTGAGGATTAGAAAGGACCCAAGGACACACAGTTAGTTCTCAGCTCAGCTGGTGGGGTCAATTTGAATCTAAAGCTCATGCTTAAAACCAGTAAAATATATTTCATGATTTTGTTTATTCTTTTTGAAAAGTTCTGATATTTATTTTCATATAGGTTCATAAAATTTATAATTTTCCTTTAAATTTTACCTTTCATGAGAATATTTTACTGTTTCTTACTAAATAGAAGCAAAAATTCAAATCAATCATGAAAAAATACTTAACATAATTTAATATGATTGGTTCCAGTTTAAGAATTGATTCTGCATCAGGACAGCCATACTGAATTGTCATCAGGATGGCTAGTTACAAAAATAAATACTTAAAAATATTGCTGAGCAAGCAGAAAAATATGTCAATTATATGTGCTGGATAAGGTCATTTGTAAAAATCAGATGACCAGTAAAATTTTTTAAAAGCTGAAAGTGTGGGCCACTCCAAAGAATATTTGATCAATCACGGACTTTTTGACAGTCTTGTTTAGGACTCATAAGTCATAATTTATGGTTTAAAAATTATAAAATATAATTTTCAAGAGAGTAAACCAAGTGAACAGGTACTTGTTCTAAATATTAAAATGCACATCAATGTGGGCACCATAGTTCAGCAGGAAACTTTTTATTGATGAGGAACAATTGCCTAAAGGAAGGAAAGATCAGTCAACTACCAATTGGTCTTGAAGAAAATGCATTGGATTTTCAACAGAAATGACCAGACCTTTCTAGGTTGTTCTTTACAAAACGAGACCAAATGAGGAATCTTGTTGTGCCAAGTACAAATCTGGGTTAATCATCAATGGCTGGTCCTTTGACAACTGTGATTTCCTTCCTGGAAAGGAAGACTTTCTTGACACTCCTTTGCCAAGTTTTGACCACTACCAATAGGGCCAGAGACCTTCAACCCTACATCTCAGGGCCTAAGGAAGGTCCCATGACATCCCATACCTCCAGCATTTTCTTCTGAGAAAACTGTCTTAAAAGGAGCATCGCTAGTGACACTGAAGGTAAAAGAAATAACAAAAGTGCGATTAGTGCTGGGGGAAGGAAAATGTCACTGCTTTGCCCTGGTGATAATGGGATTATAAATCAATTCTCTAAGTAGAATCTTTTCAATAGAAAGTTTTCATATTTTTAAAATACAAGCCACAGGATTTGCTTTCTTTTTTTTTTTTTTTTTAAGCCCTTACAGTGTCTCTGACAGGAGCTATCCAAACAATGGAAATATGGAAAGCCATCTCACAGAGAGACCCATGTGTGTGAGGGGAGCTGTGAAGGCAGGTAGGTTTGACTTGTATTTTCATCTTTGAATCATATGCTGTCTTTGTGCCTATGTGGCAGAATTGGTATGACCTTTCAGGTATTCTTCTCTTTGAATGTTTTCATCCTTGTCACCTCTTTCATAAATAAAGCCCTTGAACCAAACCAGCCATTGCATTCTGTCCTTTGTAGCTTGTTGCCTGCTCTTCCCATTCTAACTGGGCTAGTCCAGCCAGAGATAAATGCTAAGGTGAGCCAAGAAAGGATGCCTGCTCCTTTCTCCTCTCCTACACTCCATCAGATAAGGCAAAATTATCCTGTTATGCATTTTGAAAGATAATTTGTTGAAAAGTGAAAAATGATTATATTTTCACTCATTAGTATGCAGAGATCAAGAAGTCTCTAAATTAGATCATTCATTCTCTAGCTTGGCTTAGCATTAATCAAGAAACTCCCAGAGAGAGACAGAAGGGAGAATGCCATATGATGACGCAAAGAATACCATGTATTGCTGGCAGGCCACTGCCAGAAGCTAGAAGAGGCATGGAACAGATTCTTTCCTATGGACTTCGAAGGAAGCATGGCCACAATGATACTTGCACTTCAGACTTCTAGCCTCCAGATAATGACAATAAATTTTCATTGTTTTAAGCCTCCCCAAACAGACAAATGCCTTTACCTCTTAGGTTCATGTGCATGACTCATGAAAAACCCTTTATGATTACGCACATTTCATGCTTTTACCCGATGGACAGAATTAATCTTGACCACAGACTCCACCTCCCTCCCAAATTGGTAATATTTGAAGTCAACCAAGTTCTTTCTTCTCTATAGTGGAAGGATCAGCTTCCCTTCTCCCTCCATTTCTTGTTGATATCAGTTGTTCTTCTGTTTGATTATTACTTGGCATCTGGCTCCTCTCTTGTGCTACCAGCTGTTTTCAAATTTGGCTCTTCCTTTTTTTGGAAAACTTAATGCCTTCACACAACTCTTTTTCCTTAACAGTAAGTTTATTCCAAAAACTTAATACATACTGAGATTCTGGAAATAGTAGGCTTTTTTTAAACCTTTATTTAAATCCAGATTGAAGGTAAAATAGTGAGGAAAATTAATAATCAGCTTATCTCAATTTGAAGCAAATGACTTCAGAAATTCATAATAACCTGAATTACTGCTAACTAGCAGGTTAATATAAGTCTCTTTGTAAATTTAACATTCTTTTCTTTTGGCGGTCTCATTGAATGTTAATGTGGTATACCTTTTACCTTCCTCATCAAAAAAGCTTGCTCATTTAATGCATAGAATGCTGATTTCCGTTTATATGTCTCAGTTTCTGATTTATTTCCCCGATGTTCCATCTTTATTATTTTCTACAAAGATGAATGACTATAGTTTTCTATCCTTAATTTAAAAAACTGCCATGAGAAAAAAGGTATGCCAATGTAACTAATCTTTAGATAGCTAGTGCCAGGAAAGCAACATTCATAATATTGTCCTCACTAGCTTTCCTTTGAAATTGTTGGGCCAGGGAAAATGATTTATAGCCAGCCCAAACTGAAACTTTAGTTTTGTAGAAAAGATTTATTGGCATCTACTTAGCATAAAGCCATAATCATTCCTGAAAAGACATTTGTCACTATAAACCCTTAGTTTCAGGTGCCTGACACTTTCCATAAAACTATGCTTTGAGTGGAAAAGTGATTTTGGTTTTCAGATTTTTGTCTTCCAGTGTTTCCTGATCATTTAAAAGTCTATCATTTCTATGAACTTTCTGAACACATTGGATCGGTGTTTCTAGGACCCACCCTTAGGTTTCTATGAGGCAAGAGTGGGAAGCAAAACTGTGCATTTTAAACAAGTCTGAAGAAATTCTGCTGCAAGTGGAGGACACTGAGAAACACTCTTAGGAAAAGTGGTATGGAATCCTGACTATGACTTCTGGCTCTGCCTTTTTTATGTGTGCAATCTTGAAAGGCATACATAGCCTCTCTGTATCATATATTTCCTTACATGTGCTTTAATTTGGCAAGTATACTTTCTGCTCACAAATTATTATGAAGTTTAAGAGAAAAAAAAGTAGGAAGAATCTAGCAGGGCCTGGTCTACAGGAAGCAGACAATACATCTTAGTTCTATCCTTTTCTCTACAATTCATGACAACAAACACATAAAGAGAATCACATGTATACACACACATACGTATACACACACATACTCCTGTTAATCTGGGATGGAACATTTCTAGGAATAGTAAATTGATCTCCTGATCAGATTGAGAGATAAAATTTGCTTGCAGGATGCACAATTAAGACAGAGAGGCCCTGACTTGAGACACTGGTCACAAGGAAGACTAATAAGCTAAAAACATGCCTCAAGTACCAGTGGCGGGCCCTCAGATTTGACCAAAGTGTTTAAAGTGCTTAATGCATTTAATGTAGTCTGAAATCGCTCACTCTATTTTAACATATTCATTAACTTGTCAAGATTTGGAAGCCCTAGAAACTGTGCACAAATTAATTAGCCCATCATTTACTCTTATCAGTGCCACAAATCAGATGAGTTCAAAAGTCAACTTAAATGCACTTGTGCATTTCAATTGATTCCAACTGTGAGGTTATTACAGCATTGCTGTTTAAGGAAGTAATTTACAGCCAGCATCTGTTATAATGTGGATCCGTGACATCTAACTGAATCCACTTATGTAAAATGTTTAAGTTCTGATTTTTATGTGATTGTTGCATTCTGTTTCCTCTTCAGAATCTGTGAAAAACCTCACTTTAGTCAGTTTTGGAGAAACACAGTAAATTATGAAATCAGCCAAAAGAAAGAAACTACCAATAAGCAGTAGCACATTTTGATCACATAGCTGTTATTTCCAGAATTTTCCTTTTTGGTTATAGTTCAAGGCTTCCTGGTTAAATTGTTTATTTTTAAATGAGATATATATTCAAAAAAGGGTTTTGCCTCTTTGTCACTCTTTTATAAATACCAAAAGAGTACTTTGGAAGATCTTATAATTAAATATAAAAATGTGGCAAATATATGCTTTTAATATCCAAATCCTTTTTGTTAACCTTATAGATGTATTATTGACACAGATACAAATACAGTCATTAATGAAAAACAGAAATTTTACATTGACATAAATATCTAGATTTTTAACAATTAGATTTGTTTAAATGTTTTAATACCAGACAAACTTTATTCTGCTTATTTGAAATGGGTTACAGATTATTAGAAAAGAAAATATTCAAATATTTGAGGTGAAAAGCTCATGGAAAATTTAAAATGCTTGTTGATTATAGAAACATGAAACATGAACTTGTTCATTCAAACAATCAGTAGTCAACCAACCAAGATTTACTGATTGACTACCTTGGATAACATTAGGAGACAGCAGAAGAACTTTGGTGCAGAACCCTATGGCTGCCATGTTGCTCAACTCCAAGAGGACATTCACATTGTGTACTATGTGGATGGCACCCACTGGAATGGGTGGGGCTGGATGCAGCAGCCCTTCCTGGTGCCTGCCCCTAACTAGCTTACAATCTATCTGAGCAAGAGGAGAAAGAAGAGCAGGGTATCTGTAAAACGATAGGTCAATAAAGCAAGGAAGTATATGTCACATGACTGAGATACAGGTGATAGGGAACTGAGAAGAAAATTCTAAGGGAGATTATAGCTGTTGCTGGGTCAGTGAAGGAAAAGTTTTCAAGATAAAGAGAAAGAAGAGAATGATGAGAAAGAAGGGAGAAAAAAATTAAGATAGTAATGAAGACACTGAAGTGTATTTGTTTCTTTTCTTCTCATTAGGTGGTAATGAGGTATAAAAGCAGATTCTAAAATAATTTGGAGAGCCAAGCACATTGTTGAGGACATGCACTGGATAACACAGTTGCCTGTGAGCACTTAGAAGGCTGGAGATTAATGACCAAAACTAAGGCCCAGGTTAAAAAAAAAAAATCCAAGAGACTATGAATTTCAGCCATTCAGTGAGATTGGCTTTTAGCCATAAAGGGAATTTTACTTTCAATGTGGAAATACTTATGTGATAGGTTACATTTAATTTCTAATTTTTTAAATTTATTAGAGAAGTTGTGGGTTTATAAAGCAATTATGCATAAAATACAGGATTCTCATATGCCACCCACCACCAACAACTTGCATTGGTGTGGAACATTTGTTACAATTGATGATAGCACCTTTTTAATGCACTTTTACTGAGATATATTCACATTTTTACAATTGTACTATTGATTAAAGTCTATGCTTTAACTTAGGGTTCATATTTCTAATTCCTAATTTTGTGGTGAAAGCAACTATCTCATATTTAAAAATTCCCATGAATGTTGAAGGGGTGTTTGGGAAGGAATTATGTGTATGGTGTAAGGGAAAAGAATTGTGTTCACAAAGACCCAATTCCATGAAAAGAATTCCTTGGGAAACTTGTGAAAGAATGCTGGTACATATAAAATTAACATGCAATTGATTAGTGGCAAAGACTGTTGAGTACTGTAGTGTTCTATTCTTTCTTCAGGTCTGGGCTTAGAAATCACTTCCTCTGGGAAGCCTTCATGATCTCTGAGGTTAGGGTAGGTGCCCCTCCAATGTGGTTTCATATCACCCTGTGCTCAACTCTATTATTACTCTCAATTGTAATTGTTTACTTCTCTGTCTCATATAACCAAACAACAACAAACATCCATTAAACAATAAATCCCCTCACACCAAAACCTGGAAAACATGATAAATTAGAAAAAAGGCAGCCCAGTGATTTCTCTGCTTTTCAAAATACCAGATCCATCACTGTGTTGGTCAAAAACTTATCTGTCATAACTGTGGTGATGCCATACAGAGACCAGAGAATTCTTTGAGTCCAGTGTCATATAACAACAGATTCCTTTGGCAAATGGATCTATGAACTCTGGTAGAGCGGCCCTGTACACAGATGAAGCCTTATAATGGGGCACAAATTCACCAGGATCTTATATGATCCTTCATGCAATACATTATAGGCTTATATTATTATCCCTCTCTCTCTCTAGCCAGATATAAGGAGGATGAGCTACTAAATTTTATTTCAGAAAATTATCAATTAATTACTAAAAGAAAGAATTTGCTTTCATTTAGCATTCTGTTTGCTTTCTGGAAGTTCCTTTTATATTGCTAAAGCCGTCAGGACACATTTTCCTTGTAACCCAGTTGTCATATTATCGGTAGGCCCAGTTTTATTCCCAATATACTAGAAGAATCCTTAAAAGACATAGTTAATTTTATCAAATTCAAATTATCTCTAAAAATTCTAGTGTGTAAACCTTCCAATATTAAACACACACACACAAATGCACTCATACAGGTATAGAGATTTTTTTGTGTTTTTCTGGATCTCAAGGTATTAACAAAACCCACACATACGCAACACATATCAGCAAAATTTTCACACCTAAAAACATATCTAGAAACACGGAATTTGACCATTCTTTCATTCTTTAACTACTCTATTTATTTGTCCAAAAAATGTATAATAGAGTGGTTACGACCTACACTGTGAGTCCCGGGCGTGAGTCCTATGTATTCCAGTTGTAGGCTCTGGGACCTTGCGCGTGCCATAGTTTCCTCATTGCTAAAATGAGCATGGTAAAAGTACATATCTAATAGGATTGAGAGCAGCACCTGGCATATATAAATGCTATATTCATATTTTTATTATTATCAGAGTCTATGCTTAATTTACATCTTCTATGACGAGACTCCAATTCTTTTGACAAACACCCTCACCCTTAAAATTCTCCTCAAATTAATTTTAGCTCTCATATTATGGAGAATACACCTGACTGTGGAAAATTCCTTGTTCCTAAGAAGGACTTTGGTAAAATGGAAGGTGAATATTATTAGGTCTCAACTTATTGAGAGAATTTTCCCCAGACACACCACATTCTGCAGCTCAGTGGCATGACACAAATAAGGTTTATATCAGAGGGTAGGTGAAAACATTTCTCTTTCTGGGTAAAAGTGGAAAAAAAAGAGCAGAATAAAATACACACACACACACACACACACACACACACAAGTAGACATTGGGATTCTTATGTTAGTTTAATTCCTCTACCCCTAATAACTTTGCCCCAGAAAGGGTTGTAAAAGGAAGGCATGTGGCGACATAGGACACAGACAGGCAGGTGCTTCCTACCTCTCACAAGAGCTACTTTTGGACTCAAAAAAAGGTGATAAGGTAATTATCCACCTTCTTTGCAGTTCTTGATCTCTGCTGTTCCTTTCTAGTTTCTCTTTTTCATTGTTTTTCCTACATCTATTTTTCCCCCTTTTCTACCCTCCTTCATTTAAGAGACCAGGGTGAACAATCTGTTCTCAATTTTTCTTTTCCTGAGGTTGTCCTTTCTTCTGAGGTCCTTGTTTCTTTACTCATTTTATTAGTCTTTCACATAAATATAATCTGTCTGACCAAGTATCCACCATCAATTTCACACTCTGTTAGCAGCTTTTTGAGAAAAACCAGAAACTATAAAAGGAAGGGTACTGCAGCTCCCATGTCCCAAGAGCAATGAAGTGCCATCTGGGCAAGTGGATTAGTGAGGCTTGGGTATCAGGGGAGAGAAAGGGAGAGTGTGAGTCTGGACAGTAAAAATCCTCGAGAACTGCAACTCATTGATAGTTACTTTCCCATTGTGCCTCCAGGAGAATATGAAAATCCCATTTTAAATACATAATTTGATTCCATATCTAGTGATCTCAATCCTACAATTTTACAAATGACAGTTTTAGTTCATCTAGATGGGCAGTCTGTTGGCTCAAAGGAAAATGATATCCTCACAAGTTTCACATCTATACATAGCTGAAGGTCTTATGCTGTACCACTGTCTGGATCTCTGCGGGGACACTGTTACTTCCTGGTGTCAGAGCCCAATTCATCTCTTTTCCACCAAACTTAGCAAAGTCATAGGCAAACCTAGCCCACTTATGGGGCTGGAGTCATTGTTACTGGATCCAATTAGGGTTTCTCCAGTGGGTCATTATTTCAGCTCCCCTGGGCAAAATTACTTTTATTGCACTCCTAAAATCACCAATTTTCACCAAAAGAAGAGAAATATAAATAACTTGTGTAATTTCTAGCTCCCAGGCACTGAACAACATGCCGTGTCAACTGTGCTTTATAGTGTAACAGTTAAGTGTTATTTCTTGGTAATTAGGGAAGATAGGCTCTTCCCACTCTTTTAGGAGCTATTTGAAGTCTGGTCAAATTTGCTGCCTCCACTAGACCAAAGTCTTTGAAACATTAGGAGATGAATTTTTAGGGGCCACTGGCCAGTGGCAATCTGAATGCTGTTGGAGGTAGGGAAGAAAAACCATTATGACGAATGAAAGGTGATGTATTGACGTAAATGAGGGATGTTTTCATTTCATAGCTGCTAAAACAAATATCATACAATGAGTTGACTTAACAACAGGAATTTATTGGCTCACAGTTACAGAGGTTAGAGGGCTTGCTTCTTCTTGGGATCATATCTCTTCTGGGTGGCTGGAAATCTTTGGGGTTCCTTGGCTTTTCTGTCACATGGCAAGGCATATGGCAGGGTCTTCTCATTTCTCTTCTGGGTTTTGTTGACTTCCAGCTTCTGGCTGCTCCCTGTGGCTTCTCTTTTCTGTGCCTAGTTTCCTTTGCTTGTAAGGACTTCAGCCACATTGGATTAAGGTTCATCCTCATTCAGTTTGGGCATACCTTAACTATAACTTGTTCAAAGGTCCTATTTACAAGTGGTTCACACCCACAAGACCAGGGGTTGACCATGAACATGTCTTTTGTAGGGGACATGATTCAATTATCAACAAGAGTTATGGCTTCACCACCTGATTCACTTATTCCTCTGCCTGAGCTTTGATCTTTCCATACTTGGAGGTAATGGAGCAATACAAATGCAGAAACCTAGAGGTTCTAATATTTCTTCCTATTCATGGAGAACCTCTTAGAGTTCCACAGCTAGTAGAGCTAACAGCACACATTAATAATAACCAGGCATGAAAGGAAATATTCTTATATATTAGGATAAAAGACTTTTTATTTGGGAACAAACAACTCCTTACTTGGAATAGTTTATTCCTTTTGTCACTTCAATTGATCTTCCCTAGCTTAAATGGGTTTCCAATTAGAATATCATTAGAGGTGTCTAGAAGAAAAAAGCCTGCCCCAAACCTGAGGAAATGCCCTATTTGCAACAACAACAATAAAAAAAAATTTTCACAGAGTATGGCTTTTTCTACATTAGCATCATAGAGAATTTGTAAAACTCTGGGAACTTTACTAAAATATTTGAAAATAAAATAACTAATTTGATTATTTATTTAGAAATCACATAAAATATGGTTAGAAGAAATAAAAAATAAATGGGGGATCAAATTGGTTTTAAGAGAATAGGATGATGGAATAAGTAACATGCAGCAAGAAGTGAGGATAGAATTTAAAATGCATTTTAAAAGACTTGCACATATCCTGCAAGAGAGCTACATCTATTTTTGCACGTTTGTTTTTCTTTTAGAAAAAGAGTTTGATTGCTGAGCCACACATGATTCATTTATGTATTTAGTCATTTATGCAGTTATTTTTAATAATGTAATGAGCGTCATGAACCCACCACTCACAAGTTCTTGATAAAAATAAAAGACATGAATTTGACTCTAAGTTTCCTAGCCACCAAGCGAAAAAAGGAAAAAGAATCACTAACATGATTTTATCATAAAATTATAAAAGAAGCACTATACCTTATTCTGGGACCCTGCAGAATTTTCTCCCTATTGTCTTATAATGCAATCTGAAAGGCAAAAAACAGTGATCAACAATATACCTAAAAACAAATTTCATATCGTTTAATCCACTTTGGCTCTGTTTGTTAATAGAATGACTTTAGGTTAGCGCATGTCTAAATATAAACATACATAAAGTACAAACCTTATTTAGCTCAACCTGAAGTATAAATAATACCCTGAACTGCCATCTCTTGAATTTTTTTGAGTGTAAGACATATGCATGTTTCAGAGGCACTTAAATGAACACAACTTCTATCTTGCTCCAGACAATTAATAACAAAAAAGACATGATTACCCTTTTGTTCTAACACACCCAACATATTTAGTGTAAAACTATAATTTGGATTATTTTGCTTATATTTGTCTTAGTTTACCATTAAATGTGCTAGTTCACTTATAGGACAAATATTTAGAATACCCATTATGTGCTAGGCGCTGTTCTAGGTCTCGAGGATAGAGCAGTGAATAAAACAGACACAATTTCCTGCCCTGATGGAGTGAGTGAGGAGAAAAGCAGTTGTAGGTGAGTTTAGAGATGCAGTAGGGGAACAGATTGTGTAGGGTTTTTGTGGAAAATTAGGAGTTTTGAATTTTACTCTGAGGGAGATGGGTAGCTATTGGAAGGTTTGATTAGAGTGGCATACTCTTGTTTAAAAAGAATCAATCTGGATGAAGAACAGAAACCAGGAGACCAGTATGAGTCTTGTGAAATTATACAACACATATTAAAAATCATTTGAAAGAATATTCCCATCTTTTTCTCTTGTAAGACTATTCCATACTTTCTCCTCTCTCCTAAAATCTATAATATCTTGACCTTCCCTCCTATTTCATTGAGAAACTATCAAATACACACTTTCTCACCATCACCTCTATCTACCAACCTGCATCCATGCCCTTTTACTCTGCTTTCCCTTTGGCCACACCTAATGAACTGTCCATACTCCCTTACTTGTCCACTAGTCCCATTGCCTATTTTCTACTCAAGGACATAACTCCAGAATTAGCCTCCTTTCTCTATTGCATCATCAATTTTTGCTTCTCTTTTTTGGATCATTCCCATAAGCACAAACAAATACATTATTATTTTTTAAATCCTCTTTTGATCCCAACCCATCAACCAACTGCAGCCTTGTTTCCTTACTTTTAACAAGAATTATACAAAGAATAATTAATTCCTCTCTTTTTTCCTCTCTTAAAATGCTCTAGTCAGAGTTTCACACATACAATTCTACCAAAACTGCTGTTGAGAGATCAGCGATGACCTCTGTGTTGCTAAATCTAATGGCTGAATCTCAGTCCTCAATTTACCTGATCTGTTAGCAGCAGGGGACACTTTTTATTTGGCTTCCAGGACAGGCATTCTCTTGGTTTCCCTCTGCCTCACTGGCCAGTCATATTTCCACTGTTGGTTTCTCCTTCTCTCTCTCTCTAAATATTGGGCTCAGTCTGCAGACCTTTTTTCTTCTCTGACCACACACACTCTCTTGTCAATCTCCTCTAATTTCAGGGTTTTAAATACCTTCTATGTGATAAGATTCCAAAATTTATACAGTGGTCCTCACCTCTCCCATTAACTCCAGACTCATCTCTCTTCAACTGAATATCAAATAGTTTTCCTGAACACATCAAGCCCAAAGCTGACTTCTGATCTTCCCTCCAAACCTACTTCTCCAACAATCCAACTCATTTTAGCAACTCTTTTTAGCAGTTCTTACAATTACTTGTGCCAAAACCTTGGAGGCCTCTCTTTCTCATGCATTCACATATAATCCAACAGCAAATCCTTTGGTTTCACTTTCAAAATGTCACCATCTTCTAAATATATTTAGAATGTGGATATATTTTCAGTTCTCACAACCTCACTGCTACTATCCTGGTTTAATCATCCACGATCTTCTGACTAGATTATTGCAACAGCCTTCTAACTGGTCTCACTGCTTCTATCCCTTTATGTCGTTACACTCTATCCAAAACTCAGTGACCAGAATGACACAGGTAAATCAGATCATTTCATCCTTCTACTCAGAATCCTCAGGGGCTTCCTATTTCACTCAGAGCAAAAGCCAAAGACTCCAATGACTTAAAAGACCCAATACAATCTGGGAAAAATTAAAACATCTGGCAATATCAAGTATAGGTGAGGTTGTAGAATACCAAGAGCTTTTATACAATGTTGATTAGAGTGTACTTGATGTAATCACTTTGGAGTACCATGTGTCAATAGCTAATAAAGTTGAAAATGCACATTCTGACAAAAAATCTGCTTCACATCTATACCTTAAAGAAATTCTCACACATGTATAGAAAGGTGGCACATACAATAATTTTTGTAGCAGCATTGGTTACAAGAGGAAGAAATTGGAAACAATCTAAAATGCATTTACAAGAGATGGATAAATTTGGGTTTGTTTATACAACGAAACACAATTCAGGAATAAAAATTAAGGAGCTAAATCTATATGTATCAACATAAAAGCCCACACAGGAGACTTCATCTGTATCAGTGCTTTATTTCCTAAGCTGGGTAGTGAGTTCATAGGTGTTTGTTACACTACTCCTTATAGCATCTGTATATCTGAAATATATATTAATTTTTTAAAGGACTAACTTGGAAATTATTAGAATTTGTGAACATGCTAGAGGGAGCGCTTTCCCAAGGGAGGGGAAGGGAAAGGATATACAGTATGTCTTCGGCCTGTAGATCTTAGTTTCCGTCCCATTCCTTGTCATCCTCACTTCAGTTTTCTCGGTTCAGATTTTCATCCTCTCATGCAAAGACTATTTCAATATCCTTCCTTTTGTTCTTCCTCACTAGAATCTTGGTGCTCTGCAATTCATCCTTTGTACTCCTGAGTGGTTTCTATAAACCAACTCTGATTGTGTCAATTCTTCTTAAAAGACTCTTCATTGCTCATAGTGAATATAAGCAAATATCTTAACATGATATAAAGGTCCCTCTCTAATGTAGACTCAAGCATCCATACCAAAATCTTTTCCAAAATATCTCCATTTACCACTCCTTACTCTTGTTCACATCCTACACTATGATCATCCTTTTCTCATACCTGGGAAACATCAACATGAGACAGACTTTATGTGGCTTCTTTTCATCTTCTCTACAGACAGAAAGTCCTGCCTTTCTCTGTGTTTCTATAGCATTTTGTACATAGTCTACTATACCAGTCATATTGTGTAATATTTGTATTAGGTATTTATATTCCTGTCTCCCCCAGTATGAACTATTAAAAGTCAGGGGTAGTGTTTTTGTTGTTACGTATTTTTGTATATTTGTTTGTTATTTTAAAATCTTTACACATCCAGTTCCTCCCAAGATGCCTAGCACATGGAGGGTGCTAAATAATTATTTGTAAAATCAAAGAAAGAATCATTGGAGGTTTAATTTAGCAAAGTTGTAGGTGATAAGAACAGAACATTAGATGAGATATAAACTCAGTTTTCAAGCTCTCAGTTATCCAGTTTCTTCTCATTAATGAAAGTGCTATTTTGGCTTACATGTATCTTCAATGCCTAATGACTAGTTTCATGAAAGAAAAAACTGTGCACATTATTTTGTTCATGTTAGACAAGAGTATTCAAGAGTTGAGCTTAGTTCCATTGCTTGGGTAATGCAAAAGTGTTATATTGATGAAGATTTATAGTTATATTTGAAAGTCTACATTAATGTCCCATTAACCTTTGTTCTGAAAAGATACATAAGATGATGTGGCTCCCTTCTTCAGCCTCAAAGTCTGAGCTGGTAAGGCCTAGAGGTATATGGTGACACCATAGGGCCACACAACAGCAAATGAGGGCTATATCAGGACCATAACACCTGCACAGGAAAATCTGCTTTCTTTATATTTTAATTTTCTAATAGCAAATTATTTCACAATTTGAAGAAAAAGAAATTACTGCTTCTCCACTAGTTGCCAGGACAATTGAATGTGGTAATCTACATTTTTGAAAGCACATTAGCTTGGGCATTTACTCAAAACTGAACAAACTCCACATTTTAAAAATCACTTGCTGTTATTTAAGCTCCAAGTAACTTGAATATTAAGAACTGGTTTTAAAAAACCAAACTCACAAAGTACTCCAGGAATTGTAAATCATTCTTCAATTGTCAATTGCCAAGGCATTTCAATTTAGAAGTCAAGAATCAAGAGACTTTTCAGTTTTTCAACTCCAAAGTTTTAACCCAGTTTCAGACTGAGGACAAAACACTAAAGAAACAATGCAACCCACACTCACTTTTATTGATGGAAGTTCTCTTACACAATCCCTATATCTCTTATACAATCTCTTATATAATAAAACTGAGTTACTAGTCACAACTCATAGAGGTGAGAGGGAAGCTGATGGTCTGAACAGAGTTGAAGGCAAGTTGTCTAGGTAATCAAAATACCAGACTTCCATTTAGACCCCTGAATAGTTGCCTAATTTTTGTGAGGTGGTTAAATCCATCTTCTGCATTATTTCTCAAACACATTAGGATATCGTTACCATATGTGTTTTCATTTTTGTTATTGTTTTTATAATATACCCTAATTGAATGAAAAATGAGGGCATGAAGTAAGCATGGGGGTTCTTGATTCTTTTTCTCCTTTAACTCCACAAGTTAAGCACAGGGTTGCCCCATGCTGAATCCTGAAGCATTCTGTAGGAGGCCCCAGTCCAGCAATGATTCTTTGTGACTTCCAGACAACTGCCAGCCATAAACTTGGTTAGGAGAAATGAAGGGATTTAGCAAATTGCAAATCAAGAGTTTTAGCTGCAAGATCTTTTTATTCTATTAGACAAAGTCCCAGCCCAAAGCAAAAATTCACCAACTCAGTAATCATCAGGCCTCTAGCATTATTCTGATTGTTTTGATTTTTTTGCTTTATGCTTTTCAAAATTTCTTCAATATGTTACTGGAGTGAAGTGGGAATTATATAATCTTGTTATAATTACCAGCTTTACAAATGACTATCAACTCACTGCGAAACAGTACAAGACACTAAATATAATTTTCAGTGAATTTCAGTATTCTTATTTGGAAGGTTAGCTTATAATATTAGGACCTTGATTTAATAATTTCAAACTAATAGTGGTTGTTCTAGACAAGTGAACTTGGGGACTTGGGGAGGATGGGAAGAAAAACTAATTCTTTACCGTAAACACACCTGTACTGCTACATCTTGCCATATAGATGCAATGCTTATTAAATTTTTTTGTTTTAATTACAAAATTTTTCAAACTATATTACACACTAATTGCAGAACACTTGCTCTCTTAACAAAGGCAGAAAGAATTAGAAGTCTTGTCTAAATTTTGCAGACATGTCAGAGTTGGGAAGAGAATTTAAAACCAACGTTTCAATTTTTCCTTATGTATGTCCTTTACTCTACTGCATTTAGAATTGGTTACAAATAAGTTTGTATTTACAGTATTCATCTCAAGGTTTTCTCTGTATTTTTATTCCTAGATAGCTACCCAAATTTTATTTTATTTGAAGCATATTTTAACCACTCTTGATTATGTTTTTTCCCAAAAATTATTTTTCCCTAGTGACAACTGAAACTCAAGTGATGATTACAATAAGAGATTTTAAGTTTTTCCAGAACCAGGGTTATTGGTGACACTTCCATAAATCACACACAATCTCAACACAGACCATCTTACAGAGAAGCCTCATTCCAGTAAGCATAATATACAGAGGTTAAAATAGCCCCATTGTATTTATCTTTCACTGTGCAGCTTACCAAAAACCAAATATCTGTCATCAACAATTATTAATCATCCATATGCCCTGCAGAGAATTTTAATAAAGCATATTACAAACTTAGGGGTGGGTGCAAGAGAGACACAAATGTGATCCAAATTTATAAAAGGAGATGGGGGTCCCTATTACTCCACCACATCTGTTTGCCACATGTTCATAAATCACATCAATGTTTTGAATGTTTCTCCTAGCACCTTCCTGTCATTCTGGTTTTATAGTTTATAATTCTACCTCTCCTCCCTGCAAAAAAAGTTCTCATTATTGTATTTTAGGCTTGAAACTAACATTTGACCAACTATTAAGACAAGCAGCTTCAACTAATGACTGGCACCCAAGAACCTTCCAATTTCTTGAGCTTGGTCACTGCAAGCAATTGCCTGAGCAAAATGTTTTGTTTACTCTAAAAAAGCAGCACAATAATATGAAGACACCAATGACCACCATGTCAAATCAAAAAGAAAGCTTCCAGTTGAGTCTAAATCCATGAAACAGAGTTGCTGAAAATAAAGCTGCCAACTTAGAAAGATGTTTTTCTTTGCAAATGAGATGCTCAGAAACACTATATTTATTTTTGTCTTAAAGTAATGCTTATGCATATCTGCATGTAGTATATGCTTGTCCTCCAGGAATTTGCAATCTGAGACAGGCATGACATATAAAGTCAGAGCAGTAAGACTCAAGATTGTGATTTTTGAGACAGCCTATGTGACCTGTTAGTTGACTTAGGGGAGGAAAGAAATCTATGTGGTATCATATAGATGAAACTGAGATTTCTGGTCAATATGGCTGAGTGTGCTGAGAGGTAAAGTACCCCCCTGTGGTGGTTTGAAGCTGTATGTACCCCAGAAAAACATGTTCTTAAAGTTAATCCATTCCTATGGGTGTAAAGCAATTGTAAGTAGGATCTTTTGATGAGGCTACTTCAATTATGTTGTGATCCACCTCAAACAGGATGGGTCTTAATCCTAGTACTGGAGTCCTTTATAAATGGAATGAATACAAGGAAAGAGAAACAGCCAAAGAAGCAAAAAGCTGAAATCAGCAAAACCTGGAAGAGAAGGGTGACCAACAAATGCCGCCATGTGCCCTGCCATGTGGCAGAGGAGTCAAGGATCACCAGCAGCTGTTCTTTGGGAAATAAGCATTGCCTTGATGATGCCTTGATTTGGACGTTTTTCTGGACTCTAACCATAAGTGAATAAATTCCCATTGTTTAAGCTAAACCCATTTCATTGTATTGCTTTAAGCAGCCTAGGAAACTAACCACCCTTCCCCTGCTCTTGCTCCAAATATATAATACTGTTGCATAGGATATAACAACCACAAAAACATGCACATTAATATCTAAGCTTGAAGACAAAAAAAGGAAAACATAAAGAGTCAATCTGAAGCCAGAACAGTCAACAGGAGCTAAGGCCAAATGGCCCATGAGATTACTGGACCTGCATATTCTGCTAAGTGACAGAAGTTTTAACCTGACAGCAAGGAGTTGAGTTGCCTGGGGACATGGGAAGCCATAGGGGCATTTTCAGCATGAAACTGAGAGCCAAGAAAGGGTTAGAAAAATTCTTCTCAGTGGACTAGGACTTTGGCAAGAGAAATGGCTGTCTGTCCTAAGCCATGGTTGAAAATTAATCATCTGGGAGAAATCTAAACCAATGCTATGTGCTGATATGGGATTGAACTCATACAATTATGCTTGGTAAAGGAACCTTGAGTCAAGAAACTATTTTAAAAATTGAGAAATACATGAGTGGTCTAAAACCACTCAATAGTAATGCCCTCACAACCATGAACCATGGCACATCCTTGGAAAACAATTCCCTCTGGAAGAGAGGTTTAAAGTCTAACATGTAAAGCATTCAAGGAAACAGACAGCCATGAGAGTCAAGAGTCTCAACAAGTAGGAGAATTAACACGCTAAGCTCAACAGAAAACTGAAGAAGCTAAAAAGAATTTTGCCTTAAATGTTCACAGATGTAAATCAGGAAGAAATCAAAATCATAAGACCAATATCTTCTGAAAAAGAAGCAGTTTTGAAAAAGAATAAAATAAAAATTCTAGAAATTAAAAATATAATCATTGGAAGAAAAAGCTCAATACACAAACTCCCCCATTGTACTAAACATAAATAAAGAGGAAATTTGTGAATTTGAAGGTAGAGCTGAGCAATTCATACAAAATGCAACATAGACAGATCAAACACAAACACCCATGAAGCTAAGTAACATGGTATCTAACATATTATATGTTTGCTACTCCTCTCATTGACTGATTAGAACTCATGGGCAAATAAATTGTATAACAAAATTTATAACAAATTGTATAACAAAAAAAATAAGCTAAGAGATGTGGAGGATGGAATGAGAATCTCTAATATATGTCCAATAGACATTCTCTTTAGAAGGAAAGATTGGGAAAGAAACAATATTCTGAAAATGAAGAAAAACATGAATCTTTAAACTAAAGGAGCAGTTCTGAGTAGGATAACTTGAAAAATAATCCACATCTAGACACAATGTGATGAAACTCTAGAATATTAAAGATACATTTTAAATATTCTAAGAAACCAGAGAAATGGCAGTTCATCTACTAAGGAATGATCGCAGATTTGTCATCAGCAATAGATGTCAGAAGCATATGGAATGATATTTTCATATTGCCAAGGGAAAATAATTTTCAGCCTAATATATATAAACATCTAAATGAACATTCAAGAATGAAGTTAGCCTTTGTCACTCATATGTGGCCTCTCTCTTAAAAGCCAACTCTGCAAATAAACACACTACTCACCCCCTATGTGGGACATGACTCCCAGGGGTGCAACTCTCTGTGGCAATGTGGGACATGACTCCCAGGGATGAGCCTGGCTCTGGCATCATGGGATTGAGAATGCCTTTTTGACCTAAAGGGGGAAAAGAAATTGAGGAAAATAAAGTTTCAGTGGTTAAGAGATTTCAAATAGAGATGAGGGGTCATTCTGGAGGTTACTCTTATACAAGCTTTAGCCAGATATTGCAAACTATTACAGTATGCCAACCCCCAACCAACAGTATTCCTGAAAACCCTGGAAGTGCCCTGGGCTCTAAGTCTCTAGAAAAGTTTTTCTTAGTAAATTTATTTTTTCAGAAATTTAAGACCTCCAGATTGATCCCATGCCCGATAAGTCCTGAAATCAGAGGCACCAGTCTCTCCAAGAACATCAGCCATTTTCATTCCTCTACTCCATGAAATCAGCACCCCTTTCCAGACTGAAGAACTTAAAATGGTCATTGCCCAGATATCCCTAAAGATTGAGAGAATGATTAAATGAGAAGGAGGAAGTGTAACTTAGAAATTAGGATTTAACAAATGACTGTGACTACTGACTCATTAAATAAATATTTCTTTTTAGTGTCTGGTGGTTTAGAATAGCCATAAGGAAATACCTGAAGTTGTCAAACTGTAATCTAGTAGCCCTGACCTTTGATAATGTTTGTATAACTATATAGCAAAAAAAAAAAAAAAAAAAAAAAAAAAAAAAAAAGTCAGTTGCCCATATTTGTATGGATCTACTTCTGGATGTTGTGTTCTGTTCCACTGATCTATATAGCTATGTCTGACAATACAACAATACTACACTGTCTTAGTTAACCTTTAGTTAACCTTCCTCTATTGTAAGTCTTAAAATTGAGTTGAGTCAATAAGGGGGGAGGGTAAAGAATATGGGATGTTTGGGGTTTTCTTGTTTCTTTTTATTTCTTTTTCTGGAGTAATGCAAATGTTCTAAAAATGATCACGGTGATGAATGTGCAACTATGTGATGATGCTGTGAACCATTGTTTGTATACTTTGGGTGGAATGTGTGGTGTGTGGTATATCTCATTAAAATTACATTAAAAAAAGAATAAGGTTAAAATTAATACCTTTTTTGTATGCACAAAGACTGTGTATGTGTATGTATATATGCACACAAAAATAAACTAAAAAATAACACAGATGATGGGATGCTATAATTAGGAGTAAAACATTTTAAAGTCCTTGTCTTATTTCAAGAGAAAGGTAAAGTAACTAATTCACTACAAAACTTATTAGTTTAAGTATATATTAATATTTTAAGAGTAACTACTAAAAAGAATAAAAATAGAACATATAAGTCACAAATGTACCAGGGAATATTTTTTTAAAAGACTGAGGTGAGGATGGGAATAAACTCAACTATTACAGTAGATGAAAGAACCATTTACCTGTCTGGGGTTTTTCACTTTTCAAATACTTGTTATGGCTTAAAAAGCACACTAGTAAAAACAAGGTTCTACAAGCATTTTTAGGAATTATGATGAAAATGAATCTGGAAGTATTTTAAGTAGGTTGTTTTTGAGCATAAAATGAGATAACACACTTAAAGCAGGATAAACATAAGAAGGAACAAAGTAAAAGAGTGAAACAAACGACAGCCATCACCATCATTATTATCATTATTATTGTGTTTAAATGTTATGAAGTCAGGAGAGAAAATATTTCTAGTTAGTCTGAATCGTTTTTCTTTAAGTAAACTGAAACAGATTCAAGGGAGATATAGAAGGAGAGTTAACCAGGAGAAGGGCCCTGCTTTTTCCTTGATACTAAGTTCTAGTAGAATTACAAACGAACATTCTGAACTTAAAGGCATTTTGACAATTTTAAGCAGGAGGCAGAAGATCAAAGCAACAAAACACTTCTGACATTTATCATATAGAAATATAACAAATTATAAATAGTGTCATGTAATAAAAGGATAAACAAAACCCTTGCAAGTGAATTTGAAGGGATTCCACAGACTTATTTGAAAGCTAGTACTTTTATTTCTCACTTCTAAAGTGATGGGGGAAAATTCAACTTTCTGATAATGCCGAAAAAAAAGACATTTAAAATCTTCCATACTTAAAAATGTTCCCCCCATTCTTTGAAATCTCACAGAATTATGTATAATTTTCATGGAATTTTTCATATTTGCCTTGTTTAATAATTTTTTGAGTACTTGTATTTTTTCTTTTGGATCATAAGATATTTGAAGGCTTGAATAATGTTATTCATCTTTGACTTTCTCAAAGAACCTACCATGTGCCTTGTACATATTTAAAACTGATTAACATTGGTTGTGATGAGGAGATGAAAGTAATTCTTCTAAAAAGTGAAATTTGTGAGAACTGCTTAAATTCAGTAGCACTTTCCCCCTTGTTATAGAGAAAGACAACCATTCTCTGTACCTCTTTTCTCACACCACCAAACACAGACCAAACAGAAGCCAAGAGTAAGATTTATCAAAATGTATGCTTCCAGTTTTTGAAGGAAGCAATAGATTCTTGTGATCAGAACATCAAATATTCCTAGTCTTGTATGTATCAGACACATAGAGTCACACTGCCCCATTATTCAGCCATGAAGCTGGCTCCTTTTTTCTTCATTCAAGAAGTATGTTACTTGGCAGCAGTTGCCAGAATCAAGAATTCCAATGGCCCCCATTTCTTTCCAACCACCTATTGTACCTATAATGCAAAGGCAATCGATGTAGAATATTCAGTGCTGCATTTTCTTACCGAGGCCTTCCTGCTTAACTTTCATCGCATTTCTCCCATCCCCAGACCACTTCTGTGCATCTCTCATTACAGTGAGGCAGAGGACTCTACCATTATGTCTAAATATTTTCATCCTAATTTAAAGCTATAGTTAGCTTTATTTTGAAAAGTGGCTAAAACACTGCTCCTTACTATATATATATATATATGTAGAACTCCTTAAGTGCCAGGTGGTTTCATTTCTATATTAAGTTGCTGATCTTTGTATTACACTTGCCAGAAGAAAGTTTGGGACACCTCTTCACATGTTTCTCGAAGTAGCCTCTTGATACTAAGGCATCCTCTCCAGATGTAACCCAGGAAAGATAGTACCCTGCAAACCATAAATAAAATGGCCCAAACTAAGCTCACAATAGGAATCTGTCAACCTATAGGCAGCTTTTTTTTCCCTCTAGCCAAACTCAGCAAATAAGATAATAGGGACTTGGAGGCATAAGGTGTGGTTTTTACCCTGGCTACACATTAGAATCATCTCAGATGAATTGAATATGAATTTCCAGTGGAGGGAGGTGGGGTGGTGGTCAAGACATGGGTATTTTTTTTCAAAGCTCCTTTCGTGATTCTAATGTTCAGCCAGGTTGAGAACCAGTAATATGGGGCCTATTGGCAGGACAATGATACTTTTTCTTTAAAATGAAGAATCTATACTTGCTTACAGTTTTTAAAAAAGATAATTAAAGATAAGCAAATGAGGAAATATCTACATACAATCCAGATATCTAGAGATAAAAGTTACTAAAACCTTGGAGTATTTTCTTCCATATCCTTTACTTTGTATGCCTCCATGAAAACACATGTGTATACATGAAAGCTCTTTTCATTTTTCACTACATATATCATAGAAATATTTAGGATCATAAGTCCACTGAGGAAATGCCTGGTAATGTAGGAAAAAATGGTCAAGGCTATTTAGCCACTGATGTCTTCATTTATATAATATCTTATTCCAAAATGTCCAATTAATCATCAGAATGCCCCTACAAGCAGGAAACCACCATAAGACTCATTTTCTTTCCTTCCTCCCTCTCCCTCCCTTCCTTCATTCCTTCTTTCCCATTTTTTAGAAAGTGAATTTACTTAAGAAAATTGAATGCGGAGAAATTGGAACCCTCAAGCACTGCTGGTAGGAATGTAAAATGGTGCAGTTTTTTTGAAAACATTTTGGCATTTCCTCAAAAATTTAGGATGTGCTTTATTAAGGTACTATTTTTTTTTCAAAGAAACCAATTTTGTAATAAATTTTCTAAAAATCAGTAAGGACTGAGTAGACCAATGAGGACTAAGTAAATCTTTATGCTTGCTTCTTTTTTTTTTTTTTTGGCTATATGACAGGCTCTGGAAGAGGAATATAAGATAGAGACACAGGCAATCTGTAATGAGTAATATAGAAGTCTCAATTCTCCTTGGTCTGATAATGAGTAATAAAGATGTCTCAATTCTCCTTTGACTGATGGAATTTTAAGTATAACTGGTGTCTATTAACAACTAAAATATAAGAAGATTAAGTGAATGTTGTAGATCTATGGTGGTAAAGGATAAAGATTATTAGATACCACTTGCTAGGTCTGGATTTGTACATTCATTTTTGAATATAATATATTTTACATATTGTATACTTTTACTCCTTCTGACCTGGGAATCCTAAAAGAAAGAATTTCATTATATAATTTTTTTTTTTGCCTAGTACATGAGAGCTTAGTGCATTTAATGTGATGATAATATCAACCTCCAGTAAAATGCACTCAACATATTATTTAAGCACACTTGTAACAAATAAAATTCAACCTTAATGCTTTGCCATCTGTAGAAGGATTGTACTACACCTTGTTAAAGTGCAAACTTCTTTAGGTGTTAGTATAGCAATCATTCTGAACGAGTTATTTTTCAGGAAAATACCTTTAGAGAAGTAATCACAGATTTAACAAAAACAGTCCAAAGAAATGGAAAGCATGTTTAGTGTGCTTCATAAAAGACCAGTCACATTTAGCAGTAGCTGAAGAGATAGACAACTGATTTTAAGATGATTAATCAGCAAGAAGCATATTAAAATCAGAAGGCTGTCTTGTGTGAGAAGAAATTAGAACACTATGTTTTAAAGAGAATTAAAGTGGAATAGGTAGAGTGATTGAAACTTTAAATATATATTTAATATATTTATTAATATGTAAGACATTTGAAATATGTAAGACATTTGAAATTGTATTATATATCTTGGTTTACACATCCCTTGATGGTTTGGATATGTCAGAGACTCATCAAGTAACCAATAAAAATTTGAATTATTTTCCATAAGAATTAAAAGTAGTATTTTGGCACCCATACTGTGATCCAGTGTAATTCTTCAGAGAAAGAGATGGATTTGAATAATAATAAGAATAATAAAGAATAAAATCAGGATTAATCACTGATATGGGCCAAGTGGTTGGACTAGACAAATGCTCAGGTTCCCTATAGCCTTAAGGTACTAACTGTTATATGGTGTAATACAAAGCACATGACCTCTGAATTACATAAATTGTGTTTGAAACTTGCTTTTGGCACTTCCTAGTTGTATGGCTGAGAAATGTATTTTATTTCTCTAAGTCCCAGTTTCCTAATCAGTAATGTGGGGATTAAAAATAAATCACTTCTCTTAAAAAACTGTTTTGAGAATTATTAATTATGATTAAAATATACAGAAGTTTCCAGTGAGAAGAACACCAAACAAAACAAATCTCATCTAAAGATAAGGAATCAGAGGAGGCGGGGCAAGATGGCGGAGTGGTGAGGAGCAGAATTTCATCTCTCTCCTAGAGCAGCTGGCAATTACCCAAGAACTATATGAAACAGTGTTTTTGGGGTCTCTAGTAACCAGTCACACATTGGACACAAGTTTGGAATTGGAGGAAAAGCTGAGATCGCAGCGAACATTGCTTCAGTCAGCCACGCCCCCGACAGGATCAGAGTCACCAGGAGAACTAAAGGCTCCACACCTCCTTACACTGGTGGGGGAGCTGCGGGCTGGCCAGCGCCACCTGCTGGACAGGAGAGGAAAAGCACCAATTCTAAAGGCCTCATAGGAGGGTCTCATTCTCAGGAAAACTCCATACCCTCCCACTGAGACCTGGGCCTCACTAGACTGGGAAAATCTGACTAGGGTCGACCATATCTGAGGATACCCACTCACAAAAAGGTTACATAGAGGCAGAGCAAGAAACAGAAAAAACAAGAGGGGAAAAATTCTGATCAACTAAATAGAACCTAAGTTAGAGGTCTAGAATAAGCTGAACTGAATAACAGAGGCCAGAAAACAAAGCCAACCAACAAGAAAACCACTAGGTAAAAGACAGAAAACAAGCTCCAAAATAAACTAATCAAGAGAATCAGATGCCTAGACAACTTAAGATAACAAGCCATACCAGGAAACACGAAAACATGGACCAGCCAAAGGAACAAACTAATAGCTCAGCTGAGACACAGGAGTGGAGGCAACTAATGCTAAATAAATTTGATGAAATGAAGGAAGATATAGCAAAAGAGCTGAAGATATAAAGAAGACACTGGCTGACCATAAAGAAGAATTCATAAACTTTAAAAAACAAATGGCAGAACTCATGGGAATGAAGGCCACAATGGAGGAGATGAAAAACACAATGAAGGGACACAACAGTAGATCTGAACAGGCAGAAGAAAGGATCAGTGAACTGGAAGACAGGTCATTCGAATTCATACACACAAAAGAACAGATGGTGAAAAAAATGGAAAAATATGAGCAGGGTCTTAGGGAGCTGAGTGACAACATGAAAAGCACAAATATACGTGTTATGGGTATCCCAGAAGGAGAAGAGAGGGGAAAAGGGGCAGAAAGAGTAATAGAAGACATATTCACTGAAAATTTCCCAACTCTTATAAAAGACAGAAAATTAGAGATTCAAGAAGTACAACGTACCCCAAATAGAATAGATCCCAATAGACCTACTCCAAGACACTTACTGGTCAGATTGTCCAATGTCAAAGACAAAGAGAGGATTCTGAAAGCAGCAAGAGAAAAGCAATCCATCACATACAAGGGAAAGTCAATAAGACTATGTACAGATTTCTCTGCAGAAACCATGGAGGCAAGAAGACAGTGGCATGATATATTTAAGATACTGAAAGAGAAAAACTGCCAACCAAGAATTCTATACCCAGCAAAACTTTCCTTCAAAAATGAGAGAGAGATTAAAACATTTTCAGACAAACAGACACTGAGAGAGTTTGTGAATAAGAGACCAGCACTACAAGAAATACTAAAGGGAGCGCTACAGGCTGATAGGAAAAGACAGGAGAGAGAGAGTTGGAGAAGAGTGCAGAAATGAAGATTATCAGGAAAGGTAAAAGGAGAGGAAAAAATAAGATATGACATATAAATTCCAAAAAACAAAATAGTAGTAGAAAGTACTGCCCTTACAGTAATAACACTAAATGTAAATGGATTAAACTCCCCAATAAAAAGACACAGACTGGCAGAATGGATTAAAAAACAGGACCCATCTATATGCTGTCTACAAGAAACTCACTTTAGACACAAGGACAAACATAGACTGAAAGTGAAAGGTTGGAAAAAGATATTTCATGCAAACAACAACCAGAAAAAAGCGGGAGTAGCTATATTAATATCAGACAAGTTAGACTTCAAAAGCGAAACAATTAAAAGAGACAAAGAAGGACACTATATATTAATAAAAGGGTCAATTCATCAAGAAAACATAACAGTCATAAATATTTATGCACCAAACCAGAATGCCCCAAAATTCATGAGGCAAACACTGCGATCACTGAAAGGAGAAATAGATACCTCTACAATAACAGTTGGAGACTTCAATACACCACTCTCATCAATGGATAGAACATCTAGACAGACGATCACTAAAGAAACAAAGATGTTGAATTATATGATAAATGAACTAGACTTGACAGACATTTATAGAACACTACATCCAACAACAGCAGGATACACTTTTTTCTCAAGTGCTCATGGAACATTCTCTAGGATAGACCACATGTTGGGTCACAAAGCAAGTCTCAACAAATTTAAAAATATTGATATTATACAAAACACTTTCTCAGACCACAATGGAATGAAGTTGGAAATAAATAAAAGGCAGAAGGTCATAAAGATAAGGAATCAGAATGACATCAGACCTCTCAACAGCCACACTGGAAGCTGGAAGACCATGGAAGAGGCCTTCAAAATACTGAGTAAAAATTATTTTCAGTGAAGAATTCTGAACCTGACCAATCTCTCAATCAACAATGAGTGTATACAAAAAGACACCTTTAGATACACAAGATTTAAAAAATTTTAATGCACCCTTTCCAGGAAGCTACTTGAGGATATTTTCCAGAAAACAACTGAGTAAATCAAGAAAGAAAAGATTAGGCTCAGCAGATCTCTTGCTAACCAAGCTCATATGAAAATGATGCATTACTCAGAAGACCATTTCATTAATTTTCAATTTAATTTTCAGTTTTCAATAAATATAATGGTCAAATGCCCTGGAACACTGTATATCATCTAGTCATTGCATTCTTATCTACATAAGAGACATGATTATAATCAGAAGGTTATTGTTTTGTAAACATTGATCAAAGCAAAGGGAAATATTTTATAAGGGCTGATGCACCCATGTCCATCCATCCACCCATGAGAGTGGGGAAGATAGGGTAGCAAATTCTTACTTGATGTTTTATTCTATACTTAACAATTACCCTCTCTGTTGTCATTCTTTCTATTAACTGATTAAATCTACAGATGAACCTTTATTGGAGAGTTTCCAAATTTCCTCAGCCACATATTTACAAACCATCTTTTATAGTGCATTACTTCTGTACCTCAGTGATTATGTACGATTTGTTTACTTCTTTCATTCAAAGCAAATAACCTTATTTACATCTTCTGGAGGCATCTCACCATATTTCCTGTAATTACTACGTATGTATTCCCACAAAATGAAGAAAATTAACAATCTCACATAGGATAATCACAAAGCAAGCTGGTAATTAGGAATTTGTTTAAAACACATTATTCAGAGCATATTTGATTGCAAGTAAAGGGGAGTAAATTATAACATTTTTAAAGTCTCAGTTTAGATAACATTATGTCAAAGTACAGGAATGATTCAAGGTTCTCATGCAGGACAGTTAAATTTGATCTATTCTATAACCATTGGTGCTTCCACTAGTTTCAGTCATCTTGACCCTTTGTATCATTAGTCAGAGTGGGGACTCAGTGGTAGTGTGAATGGATCAATGCAAATCCATCCCTATTACTAGCATATTATCTCAAATTGCATGTCCTATTGTTGTTAACGGTTGACATCCTGATATATAAGGGGGTAATTATAGCCACCATTGAAACCAAGGTCAGGTGTTAGAATTAAAACAAGCTAAAAGGTAATCTAAAAATGTGGAAAGATTAGAGATCAAAGCAGCTGAAAGGGAAATGCTAGTATAAAGAAAAATGGTAGAAAGGAAAGCCAATGTCCAGACAGAGGATGGAGGTAATAGGAAAGTAGAGAGAAAAAAGAAACATGAAACACTTCAGATACACTGTATTTTGAAAAGATGAGCTAACTTCATATGAACAATTACATTAAGGTTCTGTTAAAAAAAGACGGATCTGGGAACCATTTTTGATGGCTCCATTCTCCTTACCTCACCATCATATATGGCTATCTTTAAACAATGCAACCATGTAGCCACATTGAATAACATGAAAATTCTTTCAAATGAAAGACTAGATATTTTCAAACTTATATGTAATAGGAAGAATGTCTTATTTGGGAATCCATGGTCTTCCAAGGGGTCAATGGATGGAATTCAAAGGGTCTGTAAACTTAGGTGGGAAAAATTGTATATTTACTTCTATTAACTTATAATTGAAATTTAGCATTCCCTCCAATTATGAATGTAAGCAACAAATTATAGTAGTAGTGTCTGGCACTTGTCATGAATATAAGACATAGATATTTTTCTATCATGTTACTATTGTTGAAGACATCTTTAATTATCATTTATGTTTATTACTTCTTTGAGATTATAGTAGTTTTTAGGTCTGCCCCTGGATCAGTGCAGCAACCATTTACCAACTGGTACAGAGGTATTTCTGTGTTTTAAAAACCAGAATGGCTATAACTTTGCCTAATGAATAAAAACCCAGCTTATATATTTATCTTTGAACATTTATTTGAGTATCTCTGTAGCTTAAATTGCTAGAATGCAGTGGTGACATCAAAGGAAATGCATATTTCATATTCAGATAAACACTGACAAACTGACCTTCAAAAAAGTGTACCAATTTATTTTTCTACTTACAAACCTTCACAAATATTATCATTTTTTCTGTCTTTGTCTATGTGTGCACAGAAATTTTAATATTAAATATTATCAAATTTTTACCTTATTATATATTTATAGAAATTCATTTTACTTTATTTCACATTTTTTAAAATGATGAGTGAGGTTGAGTGTCTTCTCATAGGTTTATATGATTTTGTTTCTTTTTTGAGGTCATCCATCCTTTGTCCATTCTGCTACTGAATTTTCATTTGTTTCAAAAGAATTTTTAAGAGTTTTAAAAATATATATGGACTTCCGGAAAGATGGCAGATTAGGAGAGGAGAGGAAGAGCTAAATTCTCCTCCTTGAATAAGACTAGACAAAGGGCAGAAAGTGCTCCAGAACAGCAGTTCCAAGGTGCCACCAGCCTGGCAGGGACTTCTACACCACATAGTGGGGACTTAGCTGGAGAGGCATATTTGAATGGACAAGTGAATGTTTTTGCCTGGACCGATGCCAGGGATGGGTGGCTGGAGGCAGCAGACAATCGCAGAAGGGAGCAACTTCCAAGCCCTGCTCACCCTTCTCAGCAGTTGGCTGGGGAAGTAACTCTTCACAGCCCAGCAGCCAGAAGCTCCCATGCCAGGGACTGGCGGCTAGAGCCAGCTGCTGAGCACAGAGCAAGCTGCGTTCCAAGACCCGTGCACCCATCTCAGCCCCACAGCTGGGAGCGCCAGTGAGGGAACTCAGGAGTCAGCAGACTTGTGGTGATGGCATTCACTCTTCCTCCATGGAAGCCTGCAGAGAGCACAGCGAGAAGCAAAGGCACTGCACAGAAGTGCCAGGAGCCACTCCCCAACCCAAGAGACTTGCAGGTGCAAGGCAGTCAGGGACTGCAGTGCCTTTGAACTGGAGGTTACCCTTTGAAAGGATAAGAAGGGTGATTCAAGAACTGTCTTCATGGTAATAACATTGAATGTGAAATGATTAAACTCTCCAAGTAAAAGATATAGTTTGGCAGAATGGCTTGAAAAGTATGAATCATAAATATGTTGTTTACAAAAGATTCATCTTAGACCCAGTGACACAAAGAGATTGAAAGTGAAAGGATGGAAAAAAATATTCCACGCAAGCTACAGCCAAAAGAAAGTAGGGGTAGCAATACTAATATCAGACAAAATAGATTTTAAATGAATCTAAAGATGTCATAAGAGACAAAGAAGGACACTATAACCTAATAAAAGGGAAAATTCACCAAGAAGAAATTACAAACATAAATGTTTATGCATCCAATCAAGGTGCTCCAAAGTACATGAGACAAACATTGGCAAAACTGAAGGAAGCAATAGATGTTTCTACAACGATAGTGGGAGACTTCACTACACCACTCTCTTCTACAGACAGAACAACCAGACAGAGGATCATAAGGAAGCCAAGAAACAAAACAATGTGATAAATGAATTAGACTTAATAGACATATGTAGAGCATTACATGCCAAACTACCAGGCTATACATACTTTGCTACTGCTCATGGAATGTTCTCCAGGATAGCTCATATGCTGGGGCATAAAACAAGCCTCAATAAATTTAAAAAGATTGAAATTATTCAAAACACATTTTCTGATCATAATGGAATGCAACTAGAAATCAATAACCGTCAAAGAACCAGAACATTCATAAACATGTGGAGGTTAAACAACACACTCCTAAACAATCAGTGGGTCAAAGAAGAAATTGCAAGAGAAATTGCTAAATATCTAGAGATGAATGAAAATGAGAACACAACATATCAAAACCTATGGGATGCAGCAAAGGCGGTGCTGGGGGGGAAGTTAATAGCTCTAAATGCATACACTAAAATGGAGGAAAGAGCTAAAATCAAAGAACTAATGGAATAACTGAAGAAACTTGAGAATGATCAGCAAACTAACTCTAAAGCAAGTAGAAGAAAAGAAATAAGGATTAAAGCAGAAATAAATGATATCAAGAATAAAAAAACAATAGAATAAATAAAACCAAAAGTTGGTTCTTTGAGAAGATCAACAAGATTGACAAACCCTTAGCTAGACTGACAAAGTCAAAAAGAGAAAAGACCCAAATAAACAGAATCAGAAATGAGAGGGGGTCATTACTGTGGATCCTAAAGAAATTTAAAAATCATAAGAGGATTCTAGGAACAACTACATACCAACAAACTAAACAATTTAGAGTAAATGGAAATTTCCTGGAAACACATGAACAGCCTAGACTGACCTAAGGAGAAATAGAAGACCTCAACAAACCAATCACAAGTAAAGAGATTCAATCAGTCAACAAAAAGCTTCTTAAAAATAAAAGCTCAAGGCCAGATGGCTTCACAGGGGAATTTTACCAAACTTTCCAAAAAGAATTGACACCATTCTTGCTCAAACTTTTTCAAAAAAATGGAATACTATCTAACTCATTTTATGAAGCTAGTATCACTCTAATACCAAAACTAGATAAGGATGCTACAAGAAAGGAAAACTACAGGCCAATCTCTCTAATGAATATATGTGCCGGTTTGTATATTTATGTCCCTCAGAAAAATCTATATTCTTTAATGCATTCTTGTGGGGGCAGACTATTAGTGTGGATTGGGTTGGAACATATTGGTTCAGAATCAATGTTACCCACCCAACTGTAGGTGATAACTCTGATTGGATAATTTCCATGGAGGTGTAGCCTCGCCCATTCAGCATGGGCCTTGTTTAGTTTACTGGAGCACTATATAAGCTCAGACAGAAGGAGCTCATAGCGAGCTGGAGCTGAGACAGACATTTTGAAGACGTCTGTTGGAAGCTGATGCAGACATTTTGTAGAACGCCATTTTGAAACGCAACCTGGAAGCAAGCAAATGCCAGCCATGTGCCTTCCCAGCTAACAGAGGTTCTCTGGATGCCAATGGCCTTTCTCCAGTGAAGGTACCCTTTGGTTATGGACACTTTATGGCCTTAAGACTATAACTGTATAACCAAACAAACCCCCTTTTATAAAAGCCAATCCATTTCTGGTGTTTTGCATTCTGGCAGCATTAGCAAACTAGAACAATATAGATGCAAAAATTCTCAACAAAATACTTGCAAATCGAATCCAAAAGCACATTAAAAGAATTATACACCACGACCAAATGGGGTTCATCCCAGGCATGCAAGAGTGGTTCAACATAAGAAAATCAATCAATGTATTACAACACATTAACAAATCAAAAGGGAAAAGTCAAATGATTATCTCAATAGATGCTGAAAAAGCATTTGACAAAATGCAACATCCTTTTTTGATAAAATCACTTCAAAAGGTAGGAATTGAAGGAAACTTCCTCAGTATGATAAAGGGTATATAGGAAAAACCCACAGCCAGCATTGTACTTAATGGTGAGAGACTGAAAGCCTTCCCTCTAAGATGGGGAACAAGACAAGGATACCCGCTGTCACCATTATTATTCAACATTGTTCTCGAAGTTCTAGCAAGAGCAATCCAGAAAGAGAAAGAAATAAAACACATCCATATTAGAAAGGAAGAAGTCAAACTGTCAATATTTGTAGATGAGATGATCGTATATTTGGAAAATCCTGAGAAATGGATGAACAGTTACTTGAGCTAATAAATTCAGCAAAATGGCAGGATACAAGATTAATGTGCAAAAGTCAGTAATGTTCCTATAAACTAGAAATGACCTAACTGAAGTGACACTCAGGAAAAAAATTCCATTCACAACAGTAACTAAAAAAATCAAGTATCTAGGAATAAACCTAACCAAGGACGTAAAAGACCTCTACACAGAAAATTACATAACTTTACTGAAAGAAATAAAAGGGGACCTAAAGAGGTGGAAAGATATTCCATGTTCATGGATAGGAAGGCTAAACATCATTAAGATGTCAATTCTACCCAAACTGATCTATAGATTAAATGCAATTCCAATCAAAATTCAAACAGCATACTTTTAGGCTTGGTAAAGCTAGTTTCAAATTATTTTGAAGGGAAAGGGGACTCAAATTGCTACAACAATTCTTAAAAAGAAGAACAAAGTGGGAGGACTTACACTTCCTGACTTTGAAGCCTCCTATAAAGCCACAGTGGTCAAAACAGCGTGGTATTGGCACAAAGATAGACATATTGATCAATGGAATCAAAACAAGAGTTCGGAAGTTGACCTCCAGATCTAAGGTTGACTGATTTTTTATAAGACCCCCAAATACACTGAGCTGGGAAATAAAAGTCTTTTCAATAAATGGGGCTAGAAGAACTGGATATCCATATCCAAAAGATTGAAAGAGGACCCCTACCCCAAACCCTATACAAAAATTAATTTAAATTGGATCAAAGACCTCAATATAAGAGACAGCACTATAAAGCTCCTAGAAGATAATGTAGGGAAACATCTTCAAGACCTAGTATTAGAAAGTCACTTTTAGACCTTACACCCAAAGCACAAACAATGAAATAAAAAAAAACAGATAAATGGGAACTCCTCAAAATCAAAAGCTTCTGTACCTCAAATGAATTTGTCAAAAAGATGAAGAGGCAGTCAATGCAATGGGAAAAAATATTTAGAAACCATGTATCTGATAAGAAACTGACATCCTGCATATATAAAGAAATCCTACAACTCAACAACAATAGTACAAAACAGTCTAATTAAAAAATGGGCAAAAGATATCAAAAGACATTTTTCTGAAGAGGAAATACAAATGGCTAAAAAACACATGAAAAAATGTTCATTTTCACTAGCTATTAGGGAAATGCAAATCAAGGCCACAATGAGATATCATCTCACACCAATAAGAATGACTGCCATTAAACAAACAAGAAACTACAAATGAGTTTGCCTTTAGAACTTAGAAATTAGAACTCTTATTCATTGCTAATGGGACTGTATAATGGTACAGACACTCGGAGGACAGTCTGGTAGTTCCTTAGAAAACTAGATATCACGTTACCCTTTAATCCATCAATTTCACTTCTCAGTATATACCCAGAAGATCTGAAAACAATGACACAAACAGACATTTGTACACTGATGTTCATAGCAGCATTGTTCACAACTGCCAAGAGGTGGAAACAATCCAGTGCCCTTTAGCAGTTGAGTGGATAAACAAAATTTGGTATATACATATGATGGAATACTATGCAGCATTAAGAAGGAACTAGGTCCTGAAACATATGACAACATGGATGAAACTTAAAGACATAATGCTGAGTGAAAGAAGCTAGACACAAAAGGAGAGATAGTGTATGTTACCTCTAATGTGAACTCTGTGAAAAATGCAAAGTATGTGTCTTATAATATAGAATATAGGGACCCAGAAATAGACAGAAGCTACTGAAGGGGGAATAATAACCTAATATGTACAGACATGCTAATGAGGGTGAATTTAAAGGTATGGGAATGGGGGGTGATAATGGTTAGTTAATGGGATTATAAGCATCAGTTTTGCATTGAAGGCAAACATGATCGAAAGCGGTTGCTTAACAGCATGTAACACACATAGTAGCACTACAAATATAAATCATTGTTCGCAAGATATATACTCCTAAGGTATGACACTGGTACAAAGAGTTAACAACAGAGTGGTAAATGGGAAAAACTACCCATTGCATATTATAGACTGTATTTAATAGGAATACCTTACCAATACTACACTAATACTAGGGATGAATAATTAGGAGATGATAAGAGTTTGGGGTGTTTTATGTTATGATAATAGTTTAAAATTGAGAATGATGATGATTGTACAACTAAGTGAAGATAATGTGAGACACTGATTGTTTATCTGGGACAGAATAAATGCTATGTGAAATTAGGAACACCCTATTTAATAAGTCAAGCCCTCAATCTTGAGTTTTGCTATTGTGAAACTTAGGGCTGTAAATGGGAGCCTAGCCTTCCTACAATTATGCCCAAGAGGCACCTTCAATAACCTCTTTTGTTGCTCCAATGTGGCCTTTCTCTCTAAGCCCAAATTGGTAACTAAATTCATTACCACCACCACCACCACCCCCCACCCCCCAAGTAGGACATGACTTCCAAGGCAGTGAATCTCCCTGGTGATGTGGGACATGGCTTCCAGGAATGAGCCTAGCCCTGGCATCAAGGGATTGAAAATGCCTCTCAACCAAAAGGGGAAAAAGTAAGATAATAAATTAAGGTTACAGTAGCTAAGAGATTTCAAATAGAGTCAAGAGGTCATTCTGGAGGTTCCTTTTATGCAAGCTTTAGCCAGATATTGCCAATTGCCACAGAATGCGAAGCCCCAACCAACAGTAGTCCTGAAATACCTAGGTCCCTATCTGAGATTCTATAAAAGTTTTACTCACTATGTTTATTTATCAGAAACTTAAATCCACCAGTGTCCTATGCCAGACAAGTTCTAAAACCCAGAGGCAACAGCCTCTTTAAGAACAATAAGCAGATGTAGCCCCTTTCCTCATAAAGTCAACACTCCTTTTTAATATGAACAAGTTACGGTGGTCACTGCCTAGACACTCCTTGAAGATCGAGAAAGTGATTAAACGTGAGGAAGGGGTAGCAACAGACAAGGTAGGATTTAACAAAGGATTATGAATACTGAATCTTTATATAAATATATATATTTTTAGATGCTAGGGTGTTAGAATAGCTAGAAGGAAATATGAAATGGTGGAACTGTAACCCATAACATTCTTTGAAACTAGCTCTATAGCTACTCATTAAATTGTACTTTGAAGTTATCACCTCTCTGTATATATTGCATATTTCACAACAAGGAAAGAATGGAAACTGTAGAACTGTAATCCATAACATCATTTGAAATTTACTCTATAGCTACTCGTTAAATTGTACTTTGAAAATTATCACCTTTCTATATATGTTATGTATATTTCCTTATAACTGAAATTGTGCAAGTGTAACCCATAGCATTCTTAGAAACTTGCTCTTTAACTACTTGCTAAATTGTACTTTGAAAGTTATCACTGTTATGGACATATGTTAAATTTCACAATAAAAATGTATTAAAAATATAAAATAAATTAGCCCTTTGTCTACCATTTTTGTCATGTTAATTTTTCCCTGTGTGCGTCTTATAGATTTTTTGGTCTTTGTAGATGTACAGAAAACTTTTATTTCCAGGTAGTCAAAATGAACATTCTTTTCCCTTTGATTTCTGGGCCTTGTATCACTTTTTAAAAAGCCTTTCCTAGTCCAAGTTTATTAAAAGCAGTCTTCTCTGTGTTTTTAACTACTTTTATGGTTTTAGTTTAAATTTTGTTGATCCATCTGGAATATATTTTAGTATAATGAGCAAGGTAGAAATCTAGCTTAATTACTTTCCAAATAGCTAGCCAGTTTTCCCAACACTATTTATTGACTAATCAGTCCCTCCTCCACAGATTATACTAAATTCTCAAAAATCTAAGTCCATTTTTAGATTTTCTAATCCAGTCAATTGATATGTTTATTCCTGTTCCAGTATCATACTGTTTTAATTACTGAAAATTTATAATATGTTTTAATATTTAGCAGGGCTGTCTCCCTTTATTACTCTTTTCTTTCAGATTTTCCTAAATAATCTTACGTGTTTCATCTGCCACATAAAATTTTGAATTATTTTTTCATGTTTCATGAAAACAGTTTTCTACTTGGGATCAGAAGGAATTTACAGATTAAATTAGAAATAATTTATATCATTACAATATTGAATCCTTGTAGAAACGAAAATGTTATGTCATATATTGAAACCTTCAGTAGAATTTTAATGTTTTCCTTCCTTTCTTTAAAAAAAAAAATTATGCCTAGATTTTTTTATTGTCAACTTCTATTGTGAATTGAATCTTCTCTTTCTGTATAATATCTACCTAGTTTTGTAGTATGGATAGGATTTTTTGTTTAGCTTTTTAACTAATATACTTTTTGAATCCAGTTTCCCATTTTTAATTAATAATTTGTTTTATTGGGGAAGTTGTAGGTTTACAGAAAAATCATGCAGAAAATACAGGGTTCCCGTATACCCTCCCCCTATTATTAACACTTATGTTAGTGTGGTACCTTTGTTACAACTGATGAATTATTAAAATTATATTAAATATAGTCCATAGTTTACATTAGGGTTCAGTTTGTGTTGTACAATTTTATAGTTTTTTAAGATTTTTATTCTGGTAACATATTTACAACCTAAAATTTCCCCTTTTAGCCACATTCTAATATATAATTCAGTGCTGTTAATTACATTCACAATTTTGCTACTATTACCACCATCTGTTACCAAAACATTTCCATCACCCCAATAGAAATTCTGTACCGATTAAGTATTATGTCCCCATTCCCCAACACCACCCTGGCCCCTGGTAACCTGTATTCTAGTTTCTGACTCTATACTAATCATTTAATTCCCATTGTTTTTAATGTGCTTTTATTGGGCCTTCTAAGTAAACCACCACACTACCTGCAAATACTGCCTCTTCTTTTACAGTATTGGTATCTTTTATTTTACTACCTTTGTCTAACTGCATTTTCCAAAATAGAAAAACCTCAAAGTAATAGGAAGGAGATGTGGAATTTCTCCAGGGACAAAGCCATATCAAGAACCTGGGCTAAAATTAAATGCTAAAAATAGCACTTCTTGTCCAGGGATATTTTTGTATACAGTCTTTTCTGTACGTGTGAATCATTCTTGGCCATATTTTCAAGTTCAGCACACACCTCCTGCCCCATAATTGCTTTAAAAATAATTTAAAAATAAAAACAATAGCAGTGGACAGCTATAAATAACCAAAATGGAAGGCATTCACACCATGCTTTCAAAATACATTTTTTTTTTCCGCCTAACTTAAACCATATGGAAGGGGCAATTCTCCTTCACAAACCCATTCTGTAAGTGGCTTGCACAGTAAATGACAGCATTTGACAAATTTTTACCAGCATTGATTTCTTTTTGGAGATAGAAAAGCCAATTGTGATAATTGGGGTAAAGTGAAAAAACATGTACCCTCCCAATCCAAGGAGGGTTTTGTTGTTGTTGTTGTTCTGGGTTAAGTTTATACAAAATCAGCTTTGCTAGACATGTTACCATAAATTTAATCCTATTCTATCTGTCCCTGTTCCAGAAGCTGAAGGGTCAGTGACACAGTGTTGCCCATTAAATATCATTTGTTGATGATGTTGATAACTTCTAGGAGCTTGAAGTTGAAGTCATTAATGGACTTCCAGATGTTCTGACTCCCTTGAAGATCAACTTGTGAAACTGAAGACTGAGCTCCACTGTACCTAAAAACACGAGCTGAGGTTCCTCAGCTTGGGTGCTGCAGGGAAGCTATAGGGACAGATCGTGAATGGGAGTAATGCATAGAAACTCATTTTTTAAAAACTTTTTATTTTGGTAATACATATATATACAATTCAAACATTTCTATTTAACCACTGTCAAGTGGACAATTTGGTGGTATTAATTGTATTCACAATTTAATGTTACCATCACCACCAACCATTATCATAACTTTTTCATCACCTCAGAAACTCTGTACCCATTAACAAATATTTCATAACTCATTTTCCCCAGCTCCTGGCTATCTATAATCTACTTTTTTGCCTCTGGCTAAGAGCTTGCTTCTAGTTTTGTTGATTCTCTCAATTGTTTTTCTATTTTTATTCATCGCCACTCTAACCTTTTTTATTTCCTTTTTTGTACTAGCTTTAGGTTTAGTTTGCTCTTCTTTTTCTAGTTTCTCAAAATGGGAAGTTAGGTTTTTGGCTTGAGATCTTTCTTTTTTCTAAATGTAGGTTTTGTTAACAGTTATATATTTCCCTCTGAGTACTGCCTTTGCTGTATCCCATAAGTTTTGGTATGCTTAGATTTCACTTTCATGTCTTTCTAAGAATTTTCTAATTTTCATTGTGATTTTTTCTTTGATAATTGATTGTTTAAGTGTGTTGTTTAATTTCCAGACATTTTTGAATTTTTCAGTTTTTCTTCTACTAGTTTCTGACTTCTAGCTTCATTCATATTGATTTCTAGCTTCATTCCACTGTGGTTGGAGACAATGCTCTGCATGATTTTTAATTTTTTCAAAAGTTATTGAGACATGTTTAGTAATCTAATATATAGTCTATCCTGGACAAAGCTCTATGTGCATTTGAGGAGAATGTATGTACTGCTATGTTGATTGGAATGATCTATATATGTCTGCTAGGTCTAGTTAATTTATAGCATTATTCAAATCATCTTCTTCTTTACTGGTTTTCTGTCTAGATGTTCTACCCATTATCAAAAGTGGCATATTGAGGTGTCTACCTATTAATGTAGACATGTCAGAAACTGATTATTTAAACCTGTGATGCCCTTCTCCAATAATGGGGGCTGGGAAGAAATGAAAGTACCTAATCACACCGAGATTTGAATGGTGAATATTTATTTACATGGGATAAAAAGGAACCCCTCCATTCTTTGGTGTACTTATGTACATTGTGGCCCTTTTGTGTACTTTTAACACTTGGGCCTGAGTATGAGTAGAAAGGGATGCGAAGATAAAAGTGCTACATGTTAGAGGTTTATTATAACCAAGATTATAATAGTTTGAATAGGAATAGGGAGTTCTACAGATGGCTAATTCTTTCTTGCCAGATGAACACAAGGCTCTTATCTTATACTCATTTTCAAACTGTATTTTCCTACTCTTAGGAAAGCATTAAGTTGATTATTTGTTTAGGTTTAATATTTTATTTTAATCTCTATTGAAGATTAAGTTCTTCTCCTTGAGGCTGAGATTCTAAATAACTCAGGAAAAGTTAATAGTGACTAAATTGGTGAAACTGTGGGTGGGCAAGATCCAGGTTTAGGGGAGTAAAGGCTAAGTTTATTTTAGACCTCTTGGATCCATTAACTCTAGACCCTGGGTATTCACTACTTAGCCTTTCCAGAGTCGAAGAAAGAGAGAGCAAGGAAAACAATGGGGGAAGAAAACACATCTTCCCAGATAGAAAGTGCTTATAAAGCACCCAACCCAGTAAATGAAAAGAGAATCACACCAAGGCACATCTCAATGAAACTTCAGAAAACTAGAGATAAAGGGAAGACAAAACAAGTTTCCAGGACAAAAGAACAGGTCACAAAGATCAGGAATCAGAATGACTCAGGACTTTTCGACATAAACACTGCAAGCCAGAAGATAATGGAGTGATGCCTACAAAATTATATGGGAAAATGACTTTAATTCCATCCTCATATAACCAATTAATACAGTGTGTAAGAATGGAATAAATACATTTTTAAATGTATGAGGTCTCGCAAAATTTCCTCCTATGTACCTTTGTCAGGAAACTGCTGAAGGAGAACTCCATGAAAGTGAAGGAAGAAAATGAGACTTGGAAAAAGCAGATAGGTAAAAGGAATCAATTTCTGGAGTGATGGTGAGGGGATATCTCAGGAAGAGAGCTAGACACTAAGTGTACAAAGTATACAGTCCAGATGGGAGAAGGTCAGAAGCTCCAGGAGTGATTTCTCCAAGATGAGATTAATAGAATATCTGATGCATTCAGTCTTGTAAGGGGAGATTCGGACTACTGGAAGACAGTTCAAGGTTTAAATCTGAATTTATGGACAATATATTGAAAAACGAAATGGAAAAACGAGGCCATTACTGACACCAGAGAAAATGCAAATATTAGTAGTAAATCAAAGCAATCACAGTCTTTCTAATGGCACAGCTTTGAACAGCAATTACAAAGTTAAACAGAAACAAAAACTGACTAGTGATCTAATTAAAATATGCTTTAACTATACTGGAAAGGATGAGGGATGGAAAGCAAGTTATGTTGGTTTGGGAGAAGAAAGACAGTCACATCCTCTGCCCCAGTAGAAAGTCAGCAGACAACACCTAACACTGAGAAAACCAAAATGTAGTAACAAGGACATATATTTTTAGAGATATGGAAGTAAAGAATTCCCTAAAAGTATTGTTTTCCATAACAAAGCTTCTATGAATACTGTAGAAAAATTAGCTCATTAAATTATTGGTGTCAATGATAAAAAATAAATACTAAAATAATTTCTTTTGTGTTTATTACAATTTTCTTAAGATTACTTGGAGTGTAAAGTCCTCTTGCATTGAGCTTAATTAAAAGCATTTCATTAGAATGCATACTACTATTTTATGTAAAATGCCTTTTAATATTGCATATTTTAAAATCCCTTAATAATCATCCCTTACTGAATCTTGTTGGTATCCTTATGAACTAGATATTATGCCCAATTTAAAATAAAGTTTCAAAGAATGAGAGAAATTTTTAAAACTGCCCAAATCCCTTAGGAATGTTGTGAGGGTAACAAGATCAGAACACAACATTCCCAATTCCCTGTTTTCATGCCACAAAATCATGTTGAATTTTTGCAAATATTTTAGAATCAACAAACAAAAAGCCCTGGATATTTAAGATGCCAAAAATAAAAAAAAAGAAGTAACATTGTTGGCAGTATTGTAAACTAATTGTGCATATTTGACAAAGACTAGTGAATTCCTGTTAATATAGAGGTATAATAACTACAGTTTTAGAGGAAACTTTAAATGGCAAATTTATAGTGGCAACTATAAATGAATAAAGACCATTACGAAAAGCATAAAGAGCAAAATGAGATAAGATCAGATATATAATCAGTGGACAAATATGGTCCAAGGCTAATCACAGTATATCTCTGAAATCAGTGTAAGGGATGGAAAGCTAAAACACAGAAACAAAAACTTTATTTGCAATTACATTCCATCAGTGGAACTGATTATTTCTATTTTAGATTGGATAGGATCTCAGTTAACCTTCTTTTACATCAAAATATTATTTAGATCTAGGTTACATGAGATATTTCATCTTTAACAAAGTATTAAAGGAACAGAAACAAATGAATAGATATGGCATTAGCCTCAGATTCCTAATCTGTAAATTTAGGATAATCATAGTATCCACCTTACAGGACTGTTGTGAAGCAATTGTGCTTCAAGCCATTTTAAAGATAAACTCTAATTTCAGTGCTTTTGCTTAGTTCTCTGCCCTGCTCTGCTATTTCAGAAAATATCTTAAGTGATGGCAAATTTCTTGGGCATGGTCTGGAAGAAGAAATCTGAGGAAGGAAAAGAAGAAAAATTGCTCTGCTTAATATATTAATGAGAACTTTCAATTGGTTGGGTGTAGGGGGACAGACTTGAGGGTTCAGAGGTCTTGGACAGGGACGAGAGTAGTAGACTGTAGTAGAAGAGAAAGACCATGAGAAATATCCAAGATGGGGTGACAAAAGTTGAAAACAATCATCTAATAATTTTACTTTTTTCTGTTCTATGTTGGGGGTATTCCCCCTCCCCAAGTTTTGTCTAATAAAAAGCTGGGCTACTCACTCAACATTCTTGTTGGTAAAACTTTAGGAAATGAACAGGGGGGTGAGAATACAAAGAGGTCACAGAAGCAAGGTCATGAATCCGGGAGAGTGAGAATTGACTAGATCATGCAAGACCCTCCCATGCTTCCACCAGCTCAGGGAACACCTGAATTTCCCAGTGCATATGGAACAGAGAGCTGAGTAATTTTGTTTAATCACCCTAGAAGGCTGGCAAATTTGGGTTTCGCAGAATTAACAGCATTAGCTCTTCTTTCCTTTAGCTAAAATGGTTTAAAATACAAATAGCTATGAGGAAAGATACAGTAAACGAAAAGCACTTTGAATGTGAATTAATTTATCAGATGACAGCTAGTCGTAAGTGTTTTCCTAAACAATGATATAATGAATAAATTTTTGTTGGCATAGAGGGATGGATAAGAAAGCTCTGAATGTTTACATTTAATGTTTTATAAAATTATTTCATGAGCATTAGCTCAACCAATTGTCACAAAAACTTTCAGGCTGTGTAAGTTCTTTTTAATTTCAATGAGAAAAGTAGATTCAGGTATGTTAAAGAATTTGCCCAAATATCAGAGTTAGTGTAGGCTTTCCATTACAATACAAACAAATCCAAACCTTAGAGCAGAGGAGGGAGGACAAATTTTACCTACTTTAAATTTTGCCTATACCCTTTGAGAATAAATAAATCAACTTAAAACTGGCTACATGTCTAGTACTAGTGCAGCTGTTCTTTCAAGATATCAATGGGTACGGTTTTGATAATCCAGGATTTTGCCAAAAAAATTAATGTGCACTCAAAAAGAGGTTACAGTCCAGCATGATTGTTTCACCAAAATTTTTATAAGGAGACAATATTCCACATTCTCTTCCACCTTTTATATAATTCTCTCCATCTTTCTTTATTGCATTATAATGAAAGAAAACTAATTATCTTAACAAGTCCAGTTCTATAAAGAGGGAATCTTTAAGCCCAAATGAAATAAAAGCCAGTCTCTAAATTTATATCATTTTATTTTCAAAGTACTGCTGGAAGTATGGAGTCTACACACAAATGAGGCAGGAATTTAATGCAATTTAAAAGCAATTACTTTGGGGAAAGTAAAAATAAAATAAAAAAGGACTTAGGAATTGAATCATTAAGGATAAGACACAAGTACACTTTATAAGTTATGTGTTCATGCTAGAAAAATATTGGCTAATGCATTCAAAAGTCTATTATGCAATGAATGAGTGTCCAATATGTGGCTCTGTACCATGACTTTAAATTTTGGTTTTCTTATAACAACCTATTGGAAGCACACAGGAAATCAGTTTTGTACTAAATTTTTATTTCCCAAGCATGTAATCTGTTTTGTTTTCCCACCAGTGGTGGTTACTACTTTCAATACTTGGTGTTGAAAAGCCAACTTTTCCTAACTTCCTGGTTACTATTCATAAGCAAAATAAAAGTCTTTTGATTGGGCACTGATGGTGGTAAATCTTACTGTTTTGTCTGTTTTTCAGGTTTCCCATTAAATTATATTTGAGACACTCTATTATCATTTTATGTTAAATTAGCTATTTCATTTACATGTTAACTGTGTGAAACTTGGTACCTGTGCTTCAAGATTTAGTGCTATTGAATACAAGGCACTGTTCAGCCAAAAAGAAAAAAAAAAAACAAAAAAAACATGGCAAAAAATTATGAAACAATGGAGCCAAGAACAATCAGAGAAGTATATTAGCAACATTGCAGAACAAACACAGTCTGGAGAAAGGGACAACTTCAGGAGAACCCATTACATTTCTTCCTTTGGACTTCATTACCTGACAACACTCTTCTGTGGCAGCTTCATCTACAATCATTTTATTGGCCTGCCCCATTCAAATAAACTTTTTTAAAGTTGATCTATATAAATTTCAAAATGGTAATTCCATCAAACAAGGCAGCTGGGGTATAGTGGTTAAGTATCTAATTCTATTACTTACCAGTTGTGTGGCTAACTTTTCTATGTTCCACCACCCTTACTGATAAATGAAGATACCGATAGTGCAAACTTCTTAGGATTGTGCTGAGGCATAAACGGGAACATGAAGAGTAAAAAATTGAGTTTGGCACATAGTGACTCAATCAACATTATTTGTTATTTATTGTTCCCAGTTTTCTTTTTTGCTTAGTTTTTGGCTATAAATTTTGAGTCCCCCAAGTAACAGTGGCCTAAACACATAGAAGTTTTTTTTCTCACTTAATAAGAAGTATAGAGATGGGCAATTCCCTCACTGGCTGAAAATCAACCATGCAGGGTGTTAGTCAATGTTTCTGGAATTCTCTCAGCCTCTGTGCCCCCAAGCCCTATCCACCATCACACAATGGTTACAGAATTACATGAGAATATCCAAAACAGGAAGGAAGGGGGCAGGCAGAAAAGAGACTTCCTTTTCCCGTGGAGATTCTCCTTATTTCTCATTTTTCTGAACAGGGTTTCATGCTCAATACAGGCCAGAACTTGGCAAGAAATACTGAGATTCCTATGACCATCAGAGACCAGTCAGAATTAATCCCCTGGGTCTGAGGGTTGCTACCCAAACAAAACTAGTTTTGTTCGCAAGGAAGAGAGTAGAATGGCACTGGAGAGACGACTAACAGGGTGACTCCACAGTGTTTTTGTTCCAAGTTTCCCCTGTGGTAAAGCTTGACTAACAGTGTAGAGCTGAATAATTACTAGCCTGTTAGGTCCTCTTTATTTCAATATGTAGCAAAGGAGGCCAGGACTCATTGATTGTATTTTGTTTCTAAACCACAAAATAAAGAATGGGTCTATGCAATTGTATAGTAAACTCTAGAGTGTGTAGGTCTTCTCCTTAGTGGCGGTTTGTTCATTTTCCCTGAATTATCCAGATAAATGTATCCACTCTTAACTATATTTTATATGTTTATTCACAGTCTCTTAACGTAAGTACAGACTGATTTTTTGAATATTTGTTTTGTATTTTTAATAAACTGGTCAATAATTCCTGTCTAGTATGAATTACAAATATAATAGAGAAAAATATTTTTTCTCTAAATTATGTAAGATATCTTTCAAATCTCTCATTTTTAAAGTTATGCACATAATTGATCTCCAAGAGCTCTGCATTGACTGTTAAATGGATGGAAATGTAGGTGAAAACAGTATGTAAAACAAAAGAACAGGAAAAATATCCATTTGAAAATAAAGCAATTAGTTGAATTGAGGACTTATTTCTTTAATTTAAAAAATGAAAGGAATTTCATTACTTTTGATTGTGAATAGTGGTCAACTATAAAAACATTTTTTTTTCAAATACACAGAGTAAAAATTGCTTGTCAGGTTCATCCTTAGGTTTTATATTTATTTTGTTTTTGTTTTTGTTTTCTTTTTACCCCTAGGAAGAATTTCTACATATTTACCCTTTGCCCCCTACTATCTTCAGATATAATACACACAAGAAGTCTCCTAATTTCTTGTGTGTGTCCCTTTACACCAATTGTTTAAGGTATCATAGCAGCTGGCAGTTATACAAATATTCATGAGAACACCATATGATCACTAGTTCATTTTATCCCCTTATGGCTGTTCCAGCCTCATGTAACCAATAATATATTACAATATGTTACTACGTGAATCTGGTCCAAAGACATAAGAATACTGTGATAAAGAATTAAAAAATATTTGAGATGTGTCAATACAGAAATGAAATCAAATTCCTATGAGGGACTGATTTTCTGGTCTGAAAGTTTGTAAATTAAGAAGCATAGTTTATTACCATAAAAGGCTTCACAAATGATTTCTATAACATAAGGATTTTTCAGCACTTCTGAGGAGGTTTTAATAACTTTATTTTCTGTCCAAGGAATATAATGACTCAACTCTTCAATGGACTGGGTAACCCATAAGAAGGAGCTATACAAGTCACTCATACGAGACCACACTGATAAGAAAAGGTATAGATTTGACATCTACGCAATGGTTTCTTTTTAAGAGATATTTTCTTCAGTTCCAAAGCACCTCTGCTTAAATTAAATCAAAACCCCTGGAAAAAATAACTTTCAACACTAGGTTTCACTTCTGATGAGGAGAGAATAGAAAAGAAAAAACATCATGGCCATCAGTCCTGAGTGGTATGGTAACTGGATTCAGAGACCATGATCTGTGGTCTCCTAGCTTTAACTGGCCTCCTGAGGTATGTAGATGCTGTGTGTTTGTCACACTTGTAGAGCTTTTGGCACAAACTATTTACAGCTGTTTGGAGCCTTAGCATACAACAGAAAGGGCCTGCTGAGTCTGGCATTTGCTGACACAGCCTTGGAGTCAAGGGAAAGTCTGGCTTCTCTTTTGAGGTCCTCACAGCGAAGGATTTGCAGATTGTAAAATATACAAGAAGCTAAGAATCATCCTCACACAGCCAAGGCTCTTCTCTGCAGGGACCCCAAGGGAGTCTTGTTAGTACACTTTTTCTGAAGAGCCCTGGAATATTTTCACCTTCCCTACTTAAATAAAATCTACACAATAAAAGAGTTTACAATATTTTCCTAGTTTTGCCACACAAAGATACTATGGTAGATCTTATAGCAGAGGTGGCACACCAGTGACCTGGAGGCTGAATCCAATGCACAGGTATTTTTTGTTTGTTTGGATCCTCATAGGGTTTGGATCCTCATTTTGTTTTGTTGAATTAATCTGAATTACATGCCAGCTTTTAAAAATCAGGGCATTTCACACTTAAAAAAATTTCAAACATAAAGAAGATTTCAAACATAAAGATTGAAACATAATGATTTCAAATATAAAGAAGAATAAGAAATAATGTTACACTTACACACTTAGCTTGCTTAAATAACATTTTATCTTTGCTTCTTTTTTTTTAAAATCAAATTCAGTTTTATTGAAATATATTCACATACCATACAATCACTCATGGTGTACAATCAACTGTTCACAGTACTATCACATAGTTATGCATTCATCACCCCAATCTATTTTTGAACATTTTCCTTACACCAGAAAGAATCAGAAAAAGAATAAAAAATAAAAGTAAAAAAGAAGACCCAAATCATCCCCCCCATCCCACCCTATTTTTCATTTAGTTTTTGTCCCCATTTTTCTACTCATCCATCCATACACTGGATAAAGGGAATGCGATCCATAAGGTTTTCACAATCACACTGTCACCCCTTGTAAGCTACATTGTTATACAATTGTCTTCAAGAGTCCAGGTTACTGGGTTGGAGTTTGGTAGTTTCAGGTATTTACTTCTAGCTATTCCAATACATTAAAACCTAAAAAGGGTTATCTATATAGTGCATAAGAATTTCCACCAGAGTGATCTCTCGACCCCATTTGAAATCTCTCAGCCACTGAAGCTTTCTTGTGTTTCATTTCGCATCTCCCTTTTGGTCAACATGTTCTCAATCCCACGATGTCGGGTACAGATTCATCCCCAGGAGTCATATCCTGTGTTGCCAGGGAGATTGACACCCCTGGGAGTCAGGTCCCATGTAGGGGGAAGGGCAGTGAGCTCACCTGCTGAGGTGGCTTAGCTAGAGAGAGAGGGCCACATCTAAGCAACAAAGAGGTGCTCAGGGGGAGACTCTTAGGCACAATTATAAGCAGGTTTAGCCTCTCCTTTGCATTAATGAGCTTCATAAAGGCAAGTCCCATGATAGAGGGCTCAGCACATCAAACCACCAGCCCTCAATGTTTGTGAGAACATCAACAGCAATCCAGGTGAGGAAGTCCAACACTTCCGCATTTCTCCACAGCTCCTCAGGGGAGCCCTGCATATATATTTTTATTCTCTGCCCAAATTACTTTGGGATGTGTCACTATTTCACTCTAACCTATACAAACCTACCATATCTCACTTCCCCTTCAAAGTTCCATGTAATTGTGGTGTTTGAACAAACTGACTGTAGAAGTTATACTGTTTAGAAAATATAGATCCTATACCAAATGAACTTCCTTTCCGTTGGTCTCACATGGAAGTTGAAGTTTTAACACACAGTCGGTTTCAACCTTTACCCTTTGGCCTGATTTGCCCTAGTCTCAATCAGATCTGCTTCATTTATACCTTTAATTGAAGTCTGGACTCTTTTTCAGCTTTTTTTTTTTTTTTTTTCCACAGTTGCTGTATGCACTAATATTGACATTCATATCTGCTGAGCTCTAGCTCTGGGTTTCAGGTATCACACAGATACCCAATGTTCCAGAGACCAATCAGGTTATACACAAAGGGATCTTTGCTTCCTTTTTTTCAAGAAGTAAAATATTATATCTAAGTTCAAGTTCCCTGATTATCCTTCCCAAATTTTATTCCTCTTTCTCTGTTTATAGGGATAATCATGATTCTGACTTTGATTTTTATCATTCCTTTTCATGCTTTTATTCTTTTGCTATGTAGCTGTGCTGGTTTGAATGTATTATGTCCCCAGAAAAAGCCATATTCTTTGATGCAATCTTGTGGGGCAGACATATTAGTGGGGATTAAGTTGGAATGTTTGGATTAGGTTGTTTGCATGGAGATGTGCCCCACCCAACTGTAGGTGATAACTCTGAAGAGATATTTCCATGGAGGAGTGTCCCCACCCATTCAGGATGGGCCTTGATCAGTGGAGCCATATAAATGGGCTGACAAACAGAAGGAATGCTGCAGCTGTGAGTGACATTTTGAAGAGGAGCTACAGCCAAGAGGGACACTTTGAAGAAAGCACAGGAGCTGCAGATGAGAGACATTTTGAAGACGGCCATTGAAAGCAGACTCTTGCTCGGGAGAAGCTAAGAGAGGACAAATACCCCAAGTGCAACTTAGAGTGACATTTTTGAGGAACTGCGGCCTAGAGAGGAACATCCTGAGAGAAAGCCATTTTGAAACCAGAACTTTGGAGCAGACGCCAGCCATGTGCCTTCCCAGCTAACAAAGGTTTTCTGGATGCAACTGGCCATCCTCCAGTGAAGGTACCCGATTGCTGATGTGTTACCTTGGACACTTTATGGCCTTAAGACTGTAACTGTGTAATCAAATAAACCCCCTTTATAAAAGCCAATCCATCTCTGGTGTTTTGCATTCTGGCAGCATTAGCAAACTAGAACAGTAGCTATTTAGCTATTTTTAAAAAGTGTACTAGTGCAAATTTTTAAATTTTATGTTTTCGATACCCTGCCTTATTCACTCAAATTTATATTTTTGAGATTTATATTGTTTGAAATATGTAGCTCTGCTTAATTCATTTAAACTGATATATACGATTCTGTGAATATACCTCAGTTTATTATAATATTCTATTTTGTGAATATACCTCAGTTTATCCTATTGCTAAAAATTTAGAAAATTTGCATTTTTTCCCTATGTCAATCAAGGTTGCTTTGAACATTTTTGTGCACACTTTCTTGTACATATTGCATGAACTTCTGTAGGTTATATCTACCAAGGAATTCTTGGGTTTTGAGGTGTACTTATTCTCAGCTGTCTCAGATATTGCCAAATTTCTTGCCTACATATTTTATACAGTTCACCCTTCCATCAGCTGGGTATGAGTTCCTGTTATTCCTCTTTCACACCAATACTTGTTATTGTCATTTTTTCATTATTTTCCAATTTAAAGGGAGTAAATGGTATTTCATTATCATTTAAATTTGCATCTTCCTAATTACTAGTGAGATTGAGCATCTTTTCATAAATTTATTGGCCTTTCAAGTTAGCCTCTCTGAGATTTACTTAGTGGTTTTCTTCATTCATATTTTTATTATTGCTTTTTATTTTTCTTATTGACTTCAAGGGATTCTTCATATATCCCAGATACTAAATCCTTTGTTGATTATATGCACTGAAAGCATCTTATCCCGGAATTTCCACTTTGGCACCTTTAATTGTACAGCAAATTTCCCTTTTAATAATTGTAAATTTTTTCTATAGTTTTGTGCTTTTTGAAGAAAACAAAGCAGAAATTCTTACCTAAACCTGAGTCATAGATATTCTTATATTATTTCTTCTAATTGTTTTGCTTTTCACATGTATTTCTTCAATCTATTTGAAATTTACTTTTGTGCATGGTATGAGGCAAGCGCCTAATTTTATTTTTTTCCATAAGAATATTCATTTGTCCAAGTGTAATTATTGAATACTACATGTTTTCCCCAGCTTATGATGTCACTGATGAATACAGATCTGGAGCTATAAGTTTTATTTCTGTGCTAGTTCCGCACTATCTTAATTACTATAACCTTAAAATAAGTCTTGATATCTTTTAGGGAAAGACTTTCCTCTCCCTTCTCCCACCACTCGTCCTTTAAAATTATCTTTGATTATTCTTTCCTTTTGCTTTTTTACATGAATTAAAGAATCATCTTTTCAATTTCCTAAAAACAAACAACAACAACAACAACAACAAACACAAAACCAAAACAAAAAACAAAACCTTGTTGGAATTTTGATCACAAATTGCAAGGAATGTTCAAAATCTATTTGGGGAGGATGGACAGAAATGTTTACAAAAAGGGGTCTTCTTATCAATGAACATGTTATATTTCTGCATTTGTATAGGAGATTAACAAAGTAGTATAATTTTCTCCATAAATTTTAATTCCTAGGTTCCTTTCTAAATTTTAATCTATTCAATCATTATTTTCTTGAGTATTATTCTCCTTTCTCTCTTTCTCCTCCTTCTGGGACTCCCACAATGCACATATTGGTATGCTTAATGGTTCCTAGAGATCTCTTAGGCTATTTTCACTTTTTATAATTCTTTTTTTCTTTCTGCTCCTCAGCCTGACTCATTTCAAGTGTCCTATATTTGAGTTCACTGGTTCTTTCTTCTGCCAGCTCCAGTCTGTTCTTGAAACCCTTCTGGGCATTTTTCATTTCAGTTATTGTGGTCTTCAACTCCAGTAGTTTTGGTTGGTTCCTTTTAAAAATTTCTGTCTCTTTGCTAAGACTTGCATATTGCTCACTCATTGTTTTCTTGAGTTTTCCTTTAGTTTTTTCTCTGTATTTTCCTTCATTTCCTTGAGCATTTTTAAGATCATGTTTTAAAGGCTTTGTTCAGTATGTCTACATTCTCATCTTTGTCGGTATTTTCTGGATTTTTATCCTCTTCTTTTGGATGGACCATCATATCGTGTATCTTTGTCTTGTACTCTTGTTGCACATTGTACATTTGAACATTTTAAAATGTTGACTCTGGGATTTACTCCCTGGTGTGTCTGTTTCTTGATTTTGTAACCAGCTGGTGATAGAGATTTTCGTGAGTTTCGTGAGTTTCAGCCCTCCCATCTGGAAGGTCTGTGAATGCAGTGTGCAGGGTTTTCCCTGTCTTTCTGGTCCTGTGTCTTGTCCTTGTTTGTTACTTGTTTTGGAGTTCCCCAGTTTACAAGAGTTTCGTTGTCCCCTCTGTTTCCCAGGAAACTGAACTCCCTCTCCCAGGTGTTTGAAGTCTCAAGCCTTTGCCCCAAATGGTCCTCCTCTATAGTTTATTACACTCCTTTCATGTCTCAAGCTGTAAACGGTTTCCAAGTTTTAGTCTAGCCTAGTATCTTGGGGGGAATTCAGCTTCTTGGCAGTAGAACTATACCCCTCACAGTGGTTCTACACTTGTTTCATGGGTCCAGGCCCTTTTCTGTCCATGGGAAATTGTGGGGGATAGGGCCCTGCTACACAAATCTCAGGACTCCTTGTTTCATGTCTTGTTGTCCTCTCCCCTCCCAGAGTCCTGCCCCAAGAACACTTTCTGCTCTCTATAGACTTTATCCCACAAATATCCCAGAGTATATCGCTCCTAGAAAATAATGGTCCTCCAAAAGCCAGTAGGTTTGGAACCCTAGCCCTTTGCAACCTAAAACTTATATACCCCAGAAAGCCCAGTCCTTAAGAAATGGTGATATTTACCCCCTCCCTGGAGATTCTTCATTTTCTGCTCCAAATAATACTTCTCTTTACAGAGCAAGTGTTGGAACGAATTACGCCAGGACCTCTGCTATCCTAGCTAGCATGAATTGAGACGAAACCAGGATTGAGGTGGGGTGTTGGGACTGGGAAAGCACACTCAACAGCAAGGTCTGAAAGGCGCAGTTCAAATTACATGATTAAGTCCACTGTGGTCCAGGAAGTCATTCTGTTCTTTGTTAGAACTCTAGAAATGGGGGTGGGGCTCCAGGCAACAATCAATATTTAAAGTCAGTCATATAGAAAAAATAAGTTTATTGAGAGAATAAGTAAACAGTTGATGGAACCATCACTCACCATCAATATCCAACCAGTTCAGCAAGTCAGCCTAATGCCTTCATCTACCATACACCTCTCACTTAGTCAGTAAACTCAGTCTCACCATTTCAGTTTTTAAGAAGCCCAGAGGAAGGTAGTTCCAAGATTATAAATTCAACAGTTCAAAGGAATGATCAAGGTCCTAGGATTTTTCCTTCTTTCCCCTCTGCCATTCTCAACAACTTGGCTCTCATACACAGGATTTTTTAGGCTTGAAGCATCACATTCTCACAAATGATATCGAATAGCAAAAAAGAGATGAATCCTTTCCTCTGTCTCATTTTTAAAATGAGGAAAATTTTCTCAGAAGCCTCCTGGCAAACATCCCATTACACCTTTTTGGACAAGGCTTCATCACATGTTTAGCATAAAACAATCACTGACAAGAGAAATGGAATAACCATAAATGGTTTACAATAATCAACATTTACTCTCTGGGGCTGGAGAGTGGCCCATTGGTTATTAGGCTACCAATTACCTGAACAAAATCAGTATTCTGTTAATTAGGAATAAAGATGAGAACAGCTGTTGAATAGACAACTCCAGCAGCAGACACTGTGAGTGCCCCAACCACATTTGCTTAACTTTCTTTAAATGACTCCTGCAAATAGCTTCCCCACATACCCACGACTTCCTGTTGCACTCTGCTTGAAAGTGTTCTCTGCCCATGGGAGCTTGCTCTATATAATCCTCAACCCTTGAAGAATGGGAATTGGTGGGTAAATACCCAGTATTCTCCCCCATTAATGGAACATTCTTGAGACGTATTCCACATAATCTCCTAGAGGGTCGCCAGTAGGATAGGGTGCCATTGCCCACAGTGGTAACCCACTCATCCATGTACCCATCATTGACTTTCCTCCATTCCCTGTCTTACTCCCTCAGTCCCTCACAGTGATTCCTGGGATTGCACCCAAATCTTTGTCTAGGAGTCTGTTTCAGAAAAAACTCAACTAAGACAACATCTAATAGTGTCTGCCACTTGTATCTCAGGTATATTTTCTACTTTAGCATCTTCCCAGACTCCCAATAAAAAGTTATGTATTCCTTTGTGTGTTCCTATTATTGTACAATTTAAGTATGTTTGTTTCCCACTATACTGTATGTTCTTTAAAGTCAAGGACTATATACTTTTCCTTGTGACATTCCCATTGTTGAACACAGTACTTGGCACATAGTTGGCACCTACTAAATGTTGACTACATCAACAAAGCCTACTGTGTGGTTTCTTACTTGAAGACTCCTCTCAAAAAAAAATATTATAATCTCTTGAGCATCCCAGTCAGATCCCCATCCTTTCTTCCTTATGTTATTGTTACTCTCTTCAACTGTTGCCTCAGAGGTTAAATATCTGGATTTCTCCAGGCAAGCAAGTATCCATACAGGATAAATATGCTCTCTATAAGTGAATGTCCCTCAAGACATTTATTTTCTTTACCCAGGTTTCAGCATTCCCAATCTCTGAGAAAGATCTTTTAACCTAAACATTGCCTCATAGTTGGCAGATTGTCTCCAGACCTATTGAATCCCAGTTCACTGGGAAAGCCAATAATTCACTGGCTTAAAATATGGGAAGCAGGGCAGAGGGCTGCCCTTCTGCCACTGCAAGGAAATTTTATTTGAGAAATTCTAATTCTTAGTGACATATTAAGTATATTCCCATTTTTTTCCCTTAACTTTATAGCCTTATCAGTAAAACTGACAGTTGCTGTGAAATGAACATAAAATGGACAGTGTACTGATTGCTATGCATTTTTCTTATCCACACCCAAAATCCAAAAATAAACAGAAAAAAAATAGTTACTGTTGTCAATAAAATAGATGCTAATTTCTGATGTAGAGTGACAGTTAAAGGAGGAAAGAAAAGCAAACTTGGGACTTGGGCAAAATTTTGGAAGGAGAGGAAGAATGAGATTTTCAAGCCAATATGAAGCTAGTGCAATGCCAACATAACTACTGACATCATGGGATTAATATCAGTGTATTAACAGCTGTCGTGGTGAGGTTGGCTTCTCACGCTGATATCTAGTAAGCATTTAGTTGAACTGAGTAAACAGGAGTCATGGGAGCTAGGGGAAAGGCTGGGTCCTCATCAAGGGTCAGAGAGATAGACAGAATAATCTGTGAGATGAATGGAAATCAGATGTTAACATTTTGCAAATGCTGGGCATAAGTGCAATAAGAAACATGTTCCAATCAAGATTTCAGTCCAGTTAGAGACTGGATTTACTGTGGAGGTAAACAAAGTTTATGTTTCAGGCTCCCCTCACTCACACTTGTCCCTTCCAAGGACCAATACCTAATCTGTATTTATGATTTTATTTCTTTCAATAGGTTTCCCAAGATTATATGAACGTCAAGCTCCAAAACATCTAGATTTGCCTTTGTCAATTAAATTTCATTTTTAAGGGGCTCCCAAAAGATGTCAACCAACATTGTAATGAAATAAATATTTAAAAGAGAATGTGAAGGACTGCAATTCTGAAAAAAAAATATGTTACATCATTCAACAAGTATTTTCTAAGAGGCTAATTTTTATAACCCCTGATCAAGATATGACAAGATATTACATGACAAAGATAAACATATTAGATAGAGATTAGGGATAAAGATTTTACAGTATAATTGAAGAGTCAAGAGATAGACATAAATAATAGTAACTGTTGCATTAAAATTGAAAAATGAGATTATTCACTTAAATTCATTGTGAACTTTGAGCCAGGCACTGCACTAGGCACTGGGTATCCAATAGTTAATAAAATAGCCATGATCAGCTTTCCTGGAGCCTACAGGCCAGTGAAAGAAACCAAAACAAGTGAAAAGTCGAACAAAAAAAAAAAAACTCACAGATTGTTAAGATAGAAGATAAAAAAGAAACCTCATTTATATTGGGCAGTTAGTGAAGGTCTATTAGAGAAGGTGATGGTCCTGAAAGAAGAGAAAGAGCCAGCCAAGAAAAGAGATGAATGGAAATATATGCTGGGCAGACATGTAAAGATCTCACGTAGGAAACAGCGTGGCCCTTTTGGGCAACAAAAAGAAATCCAATGTGGGAAAAGTACAGTAAGGGATCAAAGATGTGAGGTGAGGCAAAAGACCCCTGGTATATTCTGCTTGCAGATGGAGGCTTTGGGTCATCATAGAAAATACTGTAGCAACCTGTGTGGAAGATTAAACATAAGTATTTTAGGAGAGAGAAAGAAAAAATATTTCTGTCTAAAAAATTGGGAAACTGGCTTCTCCAACTGTGACCATGATGAAAAAGACAGGAAACAAAAAGATTAATTCTGAATTGTGGGTGAGTACAACTTTAAATTGTGGTTATCGTGGCTAGAAATCAGATTAAAGATCAATCTACAATAAAAATACTTGCCATTTTATTCCAGTTTGTGACCTAAAAAGGTAAATACCAGTAGTTACTTTACATATAGGAACTACTCAGCAATTTTAACAAGAAAAGGAGAAAAAATCTTCCAGTATAAAATTAAAATGCAATCAGGAACAGTAAAAATAATATGATTGTTAATTCAGCATTGAAGAAGACAAGACTCCAGGTCCAAAAAAACCTCACAAACTAACAATGATGAAGGTGACCCATGGGAGATGTAGGATGACCCAGAGGTGTTGGAATTGGATGTACACATCTATTGCTATATGTTACAGCCGGGTGATTTAAGAGACGCCCAGAGCTAATGAATATCATAAGAAACCAGAAATTCCCTTGACAGCCATGTATACATGCATAAAATAACAAAGAATCTGATTGCAAGTGTTTGTACTTTATCAGTCCAAAATTCTATCCAATCCATTGAAACCCAGAGAAATGTGCAGCTTTAGCAGAAATCAGTACCTCCCTTGAAACGCAATGTTACCACGGATTCACACTTTTCCTAGGCATTCTTCATTTCAGATGTTCTTAATAGAACTTTGACACTGCATCTAATCAATCCATATTAAAGGGCCAGCAATAGGACTTGACATTTCTTCTGGAAAATTACATGTGTTAACACAAATTCTGGGCATTTGCCACAGAGTTATTTTGTATTAAGTGAAAACTGCTGCTTGAAAAAACAAAACATTTTGCCTGAAGAAAATTTGGAACTTTTTATCCAGCTTAATTTGATATTGACATTCAAAAAACTAGAGGATAAATATATTGCTTTTTCTAAGTTGATGTTTATATACCAAATGAAACCAATTTTGCTGTTTGTGTCCTTGGGTTTTCTGATACAGTTTATCCCACATTAAGTCTAACTTTTAAAACAATAAACTTTCTGAAAGAGTAATAAAATTTACCTTGAGGGAAAAACTGTCAGTTAAAGTTTGGGTGAACTGGGGCTAACTGGACAACCAGACACAGTACTTGCATAGAAAAACTGTGGCTATATTGTGAATAGTTTGTATCTTCTCCCGAGCAATAAAATATTATTATATAATATCAAGAATAAGTTCAACTCTTTTTAACTTCACACTGACAACTGGTATCTTCAATTGTCAGAAAACATCATTTTAAAGATTTCGACATTTAGATAAAAGAAACTGTGTATATAATATAGCCCTACCTTTTTAAATAATTACATTCCTTAATATAAATACTTAATTGTACTGGCCCAAATTTGATCACTAATACCATTAATTCAATCCAATCTACATTTGTTCAGTTTTTTACAAAGATGAAAACTCAAACTCAAAGTCTCATACTGGCAAAGTTACATTTAGTGATACATTTAATGATTAACAATATTGCACATGAAAGCTCAAAAGTCACAGACATCAACAAGCCGTGTTTCCTGACCACTAAGTCTTGGCTGGTCAGAGATAGCTGTAGTTTTTCTTTGGCCCTGATAGCCCCTCCTCCTTTACCCAAACTCTTGGTTTGGACAACTTCAGGGATTAGTCCTGGGTCTTCTTTTCTCTGTCTAGACTCAATCCCCAGGTAATCTCACAGAGTTCTAAATAAAATCTCCAACCCAGAACTCTTGCTTAAACTCCAGCTGTCTTTTAACATCTTTATTTGGATGTCACATATCCATTGTAGAATCCATTCTCCATGGACTTATGTTTTTAAAATGTGAATGAGACCATTCCTCTTTTCTGGTTAAACCTCTTCAATGGGTTCCGTTTCTCTTAGAATAAAATTCAAATTCCTTACCGTGGTCTACAAGGCACTTCCTGATGATTTCTTTCTAACTCTCCACATCCTCTCTGCATTACTCATAGCCATTCTGACCTTCTTTCAGTTCCTCGGAAGAACTAAAGTCATTGCTCTCTTCGGGCTTTGCACTTGTCTCTGGACTATTTTGATTTTCTTACAACTATTCCCCTGGGCTTGTTCATCCTTAACTGTTGTCCTAGGTGCAAAGCTCATCTCCTCAGAGGCATTCCCTGACCAATATTCCTAAAGTCTCCTTCCCAATTTATTCTCTTCCTCATCACCCATATTTTTTCTTTCGAGTACTTATGAAATCTGCAATTATCTTGTTAATTTTTTTATATTTTAAATTCTATCAATGTGTTTTTTCTCCCGTGCTTCTTCATTGTGCCCTACTCCCTCCTCAGCTAGAGGCATCTGTTGTCTCAGGGAGGACTAGGATTCCTATAGCATAAGTGCAAGAAAAAGATGGAATCAGGTTCTGTCCACTTCTGTGATACCAGTTACGAGACACAAAACTTTTGATTCATAAGAGCTTTTTGAAAGAAAAAGGGTATTTTGAGGAAGAAAACACTTTTGATCACATTCTACAGGAGCTTCAGTTTATCAATACATGACAGTTTTTAAAGAAAATAGATTGTAAAAAGCACTGATTGTTGTAGACAAGAGAAAATTGTGAAGTGTAAGTGAGGGGTAAACTGGGGTGGAGGAGAGGAGCCTGACAGTCTTAACAGAGAAAAGGGTCAAGGGAGGGAGAGACTGAAGGACATTCCCTCTGCCTTTAATAGAGAATCAGAGTCAGACTTCCTCGGAATGACTTTTAGCTTCTCTGTATATTAGCTGAGAGATTTTGAGCCAATTGTTAAATGCTCTGTGCCTTAGTTATCTTATCTGTAAAATGAAGATAATATTTCCTAGCTCATAGAATTTTGAGGATTAGAGGAGTTAATGTGTATAAAGTACTTAAAATAGGGTCTAATACACAGTAAAAACTCATTATTACTAGGTTTTACTATTATCTACCTGATATTCTCATTTGTTGTTTAAAATTGAGGTTAGGGTTCACCTATTTTCTCTGAAGACTTTAAGATTATCTCTTTCCCAATCCCCCAACAAAAATAAATGTTCACACCTCTGTTCTTTGTATCTACTTGAATTGCTCAATATCATGAAGAAATTTACAGCCAATCCAAAATTGGTAATCCACATAAGAATAGATTAAATTTTGCTCAATTACTGCCAATTCCTTTTAAAGAAACAAATGGTTCTGTAATGATAGTTTCTACAATATATGTAAATAACATTGGGGAATTGTGGAATTTAAAATTACAAGTAAAGTTTGTTTATTTAAAGGATCACCATTAACTTTGTTTTTAAAAAAAGAGTTCAAGAGGAGAATTTATATGATGTTCTCAAATGTTAAATTTTTATAAACTAAAATATTCTCTAAGTGACTTAATATTGGGAGGGGGAGTAGACCTTTCTTACATCTGAATCTAATGTTAATGTCCTCATCTTGTACTAATGGCATTATTATTTTAAAGACATGAGTTTGTATTCCAATTATTCTCAACTGCATGTTGCCATGCTTTTTCCCTGTGAGAGTGCTTTACTTAAAAGTACATCAAATTCACTTGTGGGAACTTCTAGAAATCATACTAATTAAATCCATATGGAAAAATTACTTAGCATTTCATGATTGCTTCATAGGCTATACTTAGATAATATATTAGCACAAGGAGAGCAAGAATAATAAAATAAACTGTAAGTCAAAGGAATAACAAATTCTAAACTTGTGCCCTGAAAGATCACATATACCTTTTACCTTATAAGGCTGCTACTATCATATAGAGGCCTTTAAAAATACATGTTGAATCAATAACCACAGCTTCTGGAACCCTTTATAATTTGTCTTTAATAAATTGCTATTGTATATAATATCAGAAGATGACTCTGGAGATTGAGTTTCTGATCATCAATGAGTGATTCCGCTTACTTTAAATCCTCAAAAACTGTTTCTATTTCAGTGAAGTGTTACATTTCATCTTTGGTCCCAGGAGTTAACATATCAGTGATCTAAATAATTTCAGTAATATTATTAGTATTCTTTTGCCTTCCTTTGTGAAAAACTCCTCTTTCTTATCCACTTTGGTGTTATGGCTGGAAACGTGGATTGTTTACATAAATATTCATTTCCTTTCCAAGTGACTATGTTGCAACTCCAAGTGCACTGAGCATAATTTTTAATCTCTGTTCTTGAAATGTCCTCCCTCTTCCTACCTGCAAGATATAATTTCCTATCTGGGTCAAAGCTCCCTCATCTCTCATCTCCACAAAACTTCCCAAACTAAATGGGAACAAAACTATAATGCCTCAATCTTTTCCTTCTACATCTCACAAAGTGGCCTAGTTTAATGTAAAAATATTAATTTGTCTTTTTATACCCTTCCCTCTCTTCCCCCAATCCATGACCCCTAGACCTACTATAGAGCCCTGCCCTTTAATGGCCCCTACCTCCTATTTTCTCATCAAATTTAACTTGTCTTCCATTCCATTCCCTCAGAGTTTTCAACTGATGATTAGATAATCTGAGAAACTAATTTGAGCTAATGTGAGCCTGTGGTTCTGTGATAGGATGGGTATAAATCACAGAATCTTTGAATGTATAAACACAAAGGGGCCAGAGGTCTTCTGTCACTAGCCACGAGAACTGGAACCAATCAGATTCTACAAGTTGGAAAATGCTTTCCTTCTGGTTTGTTTTATAGCTTAAGGTATATGTTTCAAGTTTTGGAACTTTATTTAAAGAAAACAATTTTAATGATCTAGTAAAACCTCACTTACAGAATAAAATGAACAAAATTTCTATAGAATAAATAGTGCTATTGGAACTAAAATTTAATGAATTACAATTAAGCAGGTAGCCACTGTAATACACGCCTCCTGATGAGATATTACTTTCCTTGAGCATGTTCTGATGCACCAACCCAAAGGCCAAGTGACTTCATTCTTCCCAGGACGGAAATTTCCAAGCATAACACACCCTGGAATGTATTATTGTGAATTCAAAATGGACTGTGTAGTGGCAAATTTGTCATAATTAAGATGTTTTGCAGAAAATAATAAATATTAAAGTACTAAGTGAAAATTATATCTAATTATAAATACTGATGTGTGGAGAGTTATGTATATAAACATACACATACATAATTTAATATACTTTTACATATTTATTTTTATTTTTAATTACATGTATATTTATTTTTAATTACATGTATATTTATGTAATATATAATTTACATAATTATGTATTGTATATATAATTATATATGTATACATATGCATATTTCCAGCACTGTCCAATAGAATTTTCTATGATGATGGAAATATTCTATATTTGAACTGTCCAACACAGTAGTCATAAGTCACTTGTGACTGTTGAGTACTTGAAATGTGTCTAATGCAACTGAGGAACTGAATTTTTAATTTATTATTATTAGAGTCTCTTCTAATGGCTACCATTCTGGACAGCACAGATCAAGAAGGGTTTACTTTATGAGGTTAAGAGTGATTATCACTGACTATTGTTTTATTCTTTTTTCCTTTGTAATTTCTAAAGTTTACAAATGAATATGTATTACATATGTGATGAGTAAAGAACAGGGTTCTTTTGGGGGGTTTGAGGAAGAAATTTAAGCATAGGACTAGGAGTCTAATGACTTGGATATGAGTATTGGTTATTTCATTTATTGGCTACAATCATTAAGTAAATTTCTAAGCTTGTATTAACATCTGTAACATCTCTCATGATATTATCATTTCCTGGTGCTTTTGATTAAGTTATTTAATGTTCTGTGACCAATGTCTTCATTTAGGGAAAATTAAAAGTAAAGCTCAGACTCAGCTGCAGCCCCAGGAGCTCTGTCAGAGGGCACCAAGCTGTGCAGGTGGCTGCTCCCAGCTCTGATCACCTTGGGGCCCTCAAGAAAGTACTCTGAGGACTCAGGCAAGATGGCGGCATAGAGAGGAGTGGAAGCTAAGTAGTCCCCCTGGAACAACTACAAAAAACCAGAAACAACTAGTAAATAATCCAGAATAACTGCGGGGGGACAAACGAGACCATCCACTCATCATACACCAACCTGAATTGGGAGGAATGCCCAAGAACACAGCATAAAATCTGTAAGTAAAACCTGCGGATCCAAGTCGTGAGACCCCCTCCCCCATAGCCCGAGCTGCAAAGCCTCGTGGTGCCGGAGAGATGCTCTCTCCCAGCAAGTGAATATAGCTCAGCTGAGCTCCAACTGGGGTTTTAAGTAGTGAGTGTGAGCTGCTCACTACAGGTACGCATCCCCAAAAAACAGACAGAGGCTTTGGGTGACGACTGACCTGGGAGAGCCGGAGGGTCACCTTGGACTGGGTCTGAAGGGGACTATCTGTTTCTTTTTTGGCTCAGTGGAGAAAGCCCTAGTCATTTTCAGTTTCTAGGGCTGTGACTCTGGGAAGGGTGGAGACAGCACAAGCAGAGAGCGAGACCATTGAAATGCTAATGACCTCCACCTGAAGGGTCTGTCTTCTCTAGGAGGAAAGGGGTGGGGCCCTTTCCATTCAGAACCAGACCCCAGAGCCTGGGGGAACACGGCCATACCTCCTCACACCAGTCAAGAATTATAGGCTAACAGGCATCACCTGCTGGGCAGAAAAGCATAGTGACCCGAGGCATCAAAGGGTGGAGCAATTTTCTAAGACACACCCTCAGGGAAACCAGATACTGAATATTTCTTCCCTCTGGGACCTGAGCCTGTTCTGGTCTGGGAAAACCTGATTTGGATAACCAAGGAAACCATGCCTAGACAACAGAAAATTACAACCTACACTAAGAAAAACAAAGTTATGGCCCAGTCAAAGGAACAAACGTACACTTCAACTGAGATACAGGAATTTAAACAACTAATGCTAAATCAATTCAAAAAGTTTAGAGAAGATATTGCAAAAGAGATAGAGGCTGTAAAGGAAGCACTGGTCATGTACACGGCAGAAATCAAAAGTTCAAAAAAACAACTAGTAGAATCTATGGAAATGAAAGGCACAACACAAGAGATGAAAGACACAATGGAAACATACAACAGCAGATCTCAAGAGGCAGAAGAAAACACTCAGGAACTGGAGAACAAAACACCTGAAAGCCTATAAGCAAAGGAGCAGATGGAGAAAAGAATGAAAAATATGAGCAACGTCTCCGGGAACTCAAGGATGAAACAAAGTACAATAATGTACATATCTTTGGTGTCCCAGAAGGAGAAGAGAAGGGAAAGGGGGCAGAAGCAATAATAGAGGAAATAATTAATGAAAATTTCCCATCTCTTATGAAAGACATAAAATTACAGATCCAAGAAGCGCAGCGTACTCCAAACAGAAGAGATATGAATAGACCTACGCCAAGACACTTAATAATCAGATTATCACATGTCAAAGACAAAGAGAGAATCCTGAAAGCAGCAAGAGAAAAGCGATCCATTACATACAAAGGAAGCTTCATAAGACTGTGCGGATCTCTCAGCAGAAACCACGGAGGCAAGAAGGAAGTGGTGTGATATATTTAAGATACTGAAAGAGAAAAACCGCCAACCAAGAATCCTGTATCCAGCAAAGCTGTCCTTCAAATATGAGGGAGAGCTCAAAATATTTTCTGACAAACAGACAATGAGAGACTTTGTGAACAAGACACCTGCCCTACAGGAAATACTAAAGGGAGCACTACAGGGTGATAGAAGACAGGAGTGTGTGGTTTGGAACACAATTTTGGGAGATGGTAGCACAACAATATAAGTACACTGAACAAAGGTAACTATGAGTACGGTTGAGAGAAGAAGGTGGGGAGCATGTGAGACACCACAAGAAAGGAGGAAAGATAATGACTGGGACTGTGTAACTTGGTGAAATCTAGAGTATTCAACAATTGTGAAAAAATGTACAAATATGTTCTTTTATGAGGGAGAACAAGCAAATGTCAACCTTGCAAGGTGTTAACAATGGGGAGGCATTGGGGGAGGGATGCAATCAGCATAAACTAGAGACTGTAACTAATAGAATCATTGTATTATGCTTCCTTTAATGTAACAAAGGTGATATACCAAGGTGAATGCAGATAAGAGGGGGGGATAGGGGAGGCATGTTAGACACTTGACATTGGTGGTATTGTCTGATTCTTTATTCTACTTTGAAGGTTATTTTTCCTTTTGCTGCTTCCTAGCTGTCATTTTTTATTCCTCTTTCTTTTGCCTCTCTACCTTCTTTGACTCTCCCTCCTGCCTTGTGGAAGAAATGTAGATGCTCTTATACAGATAGTGGTGAAGGTGGTGAATACATAAATGTATGACCATGCAGAAAACTATCAATTATTTACTTGGGATGGAATGTATGGTGAGTGAACAAAACCATATTAAAAAAAAATGGGTTGATGACAAAACCTTGAGGGCAATATACTGAGTAAAATAAGCCAGATACATTAGGACAATTATTGCAAGGTCTCACTGATAGGAACTAATTATAATATGTAAACTCATAGACATGAAATATAAGGTACCAAGATATAGGACAAGGCTTAAGAATGGGGAGTGGTTGCTTAGTATGAGCAGAATGTTCAACTAGGATGAACTTAAATGTTTGGAAATGAACAGAGTTGTTGGTAGCAAGATGTAAGAATAACTAACAGCACCGAATGGTGTGTGAATGAGGTGGAAAGGGGAAGCTCAGAGTCATATATGTCACCAGAAGGAAAGTTGGAGGTCAAAAGATGGGAATGTATAAAACTGAATCCTATGGTGAGCAATGTCCATGATCAACTGTACAAATACTAGAAATCACTTCCATGAACCAGAACAAATGTATGACAATACAATTAGAAGTTAATAATAGAGGGGCATATAGGGAAGAACTGTATACCTTTTACAAACTATATACTACAGTTAGTAGTATTTCAACATTTTTTCATAAACAGTAACAAATGTACTATATCAATACTACGAGTCAACAATTGAGGGGGGTTGGTTCGGGATAGGGGAGGATTAGAGTTTCCTTTTCTTTTTTTCTTTTTTCATCTTTCACTTTATTTCTTGTCTGGAGTAATGAAAAGTTTCTAAAAATTGAACAAAAATTAAGTGTGATGAATGCACAGCTGTATGAGGGTACCCAGGGGCAAGTGATTGTACACTTTGGATCTTTGGATAATTGTATGGTATCTGAACAATCTCAATAAAAATGAAAAAAAAAAAAAAAGTAAAGCTTGATTTCTTTATCTTGGAAATTCTATGTGGAAAATGAAAGATTGGAGGAAAAAAGAAAGAAATGTAAGAATACTGAAATCAACTTATGATCATGATGTTCATAAAATAGGAAATGAAAACTAAAAGCTTGCATAGAAGAAAAGAAAAGCAACCACATTTACCAAAAGCAAATTAAATTACTTGGGACATAGTTATTAATGTGAATAGAACCTTTGGCATGTGTCTTATAGCTAACCATTAACCATCTTAATAAGGCATAATAAAAACAAAAAAAAATCATCTAAGAATATCTCACTGACTAGATGAGCTATCCAAAACATTAATAGAAGCCATGCTCTCTCATTTAATTAAATTTCACTAAATAAAACCCACATGACTGTGCAATAAAAATATGGCATTTTGTATGCTCAGTATATAATAACACAGTAGCTGAAAAGCAGTTCTCTGTTTAAGAGATTGGTAAAGGATCTTAAAATATTTAGTAAATTCAGAAGAACTCTTCTCAAAAACAGTTTTTAATTCAATGAAAAGAGTCATTGCTTCATGAGGTCAACAGGAATGCCCTCATAGCATTACAAAAACAAAACAAAACAAAACATTTAGATGCATTTAGTTAAAAGTCAGAGGTAAATGAACACATGCTTTTATATTCATAAATGAAATCAGTCATAGAGTTTCAAAGAGCACTTGGAAGCTAAGACTTAAAGAAACTTCAAAAGCTTTGTCTCATTTTCTATTTTTTTCTTTAACATGTCCATAGGGAATGTTTTTAAGGACTGCTGAATATATCTCAGGATATTGTAGGATGCAAATAAAAAGCAGAAGGAAATAAGCTGTAATTATGCAGAAAAAGAAAAGAAATAGAAAGGTGTTTACTAAATATATTAAATATAAGAGAAAGAAAACTAAAAGAAAAATATTAATCATCCTAATGACTGGATTGAAGTGTTTTTCAATCTCTGACTTCTTAGAAAAACTCAACTGTGATCCAATCTATCTAGGTGGCTACAAATGAATGAAAGAACAAAGATTTGCACTAAAATATGAGAAAATATATATTTTTCTAAACTGAAAGGATTTCAACGTGTATATTCCAATTCTTTCCTCTTCTGTGTCTTAAAGAATTGGCTGAAGTCAACACAAGCCATTAACAATTATTTTCAAGACCTGGGGAGACGGGCCAGATGACAATGGATTAGGTTATAAGTGCTTATAACCATGGAGGAAAAAAAGATGTTAGAAGCTATAGATCCATGACAACAACTACATAACTTGGAAAATATCCATACATATTTTAAAGAAATAGATCTGCAGTCATTTAGACCATGGGTGAAAAAACAACTTGATGCTTTTCTTTTCTTCGAATGTTACTAAAAAAGGACCACAGCAATTATTTCTGTTTGTATTTAAGCGTGAGATAGAAATATTACAGTGATTTGTAGTTTATAAAGTATTTTCATGTAACTTACAGTTTTACAACAAAACTAAAAGTGAAGAGGATACTGTTAAGATGAGATGAGAATTTTACATATGAGAAAATGCAGAGAAATTAGTAAATTTATCTCAGGTAAATGGTGTTAGCAGGGACTGAACCTAGTTGTCCTGATTTTAAGGCTGGTGTTTTGACCTTTATGACCACTCTGAGGCAGAACTGTACCAAGTACATAGTTATTTGTTGACTGAGATCCCTTTCCCTTATCCATTCCCAGAGCTAGGGAACGATGGACATCGTGAAGGCCCAATGAATCTTTTCTTTATTTTTTCCATAGCACAGGCAGTGGGACTACTTCCTGGAATCCAATTATTCTTGTTTTGAGGTAGGCACTCAACTACATGTCCCTCTGTTTGGAATACAGCAGATCATTACCATATACTTAAAAAATAAACTCCAGTCTAGACCTGCTGATTCTTTTAACAACATGCAATATCAAAGCCACATGTAAGCATTATTACAAACTGCTGTTCTGAAATGTCAGGAAACTTTTGTCCCAGGGACAGAAAATCATAAGAGCCACATAAATAGTTTTAGAGCAAAATTTTTAACAGGCAAGGGACACTTGGAATGTCACTTGCAATTGTCTGGTTCTTCTCTTTTCCTGAGAATTTTTACACTAAAAAGATCAAACCAACTACACTAAGCAAATGAAAACTCGGTCTGTAATTGATCAATAAAGTTATTTGTGGTTGCATAACACTAGCAAAGACAATAAATTTGGGACTATTTGAGTAAAACATAAAATTTAAGGTAAAACTGCATTTACTTTTTACGGAGGTTTTTTGGTGTGTGTGTGTCTGTGTGTGTGTGTGTGTGTGTGTGTGTGTTCGTCAAATTATATCCTTGCTTTCTATGTTATCCACAGAAATGCTTTCATTTCCTCTGGAACAAGTGATGGTGAAAGCCCAGATAATTATGTCCAAGATTTCCCATATAGTTGAAGCCTTCCTACACATAGTATGAGGACACATGAGAAACGGAAACGGTAAACTGTCTCCCTACTTCTCATGAACAATGCCAGTTTATGAAGCAGGCATGCTTATCCCTTTTCTTATTTATGTGGAAGGAATTTCACAAAAAGTATTTCCAACCTGTAAAATAATGTAAAATAGTAGTTGTGTTAGTCCTGATGCACAATAAATTTGGTCAGGACCCCCTCTGTAGCATAGGGTCAAAATCTAATGAATCTGAACTCTAAAGACAACTATTCTTTATAATTCTAACAGATTGCACATCTATTTTCTTATAGGGTAAAAAAAAAAAAAACAAAAGAAACTTAATCACAACTTAAACAAGTCATTTTAATTTTCATGTGAATAATACCTGTAATAACAATAACTGATCTTATTTCAAGAGTAAGCATATAATAAATGTAGAATTCATGCTCAACTTAATATTTGAATTCGCTTTTAACGCAATTTTTATTCAGCGTTTATTATGTGCTTGGCATTAAGCTAAGCGCTTTACCTGCATTACTTCAGCTACCCTTGATTAATAACCCTATGAAGTACAAAAGGGATTATATCCATTTTATACACGATTCTCTATATTAGCATTTCCAAGTATGTTTCATAGATTACTAGCTCTAAAAATGTCCAATGAAAAGAGGGTTCTGGGTCAAAATCTGTATCACTGTACCTCTTCAAGCATTAAAATATACTTTATAAAGAACATGAGAATTCACCATATGAACAGGCTAAATAAGAAACTCAGCATGATCTTCTCCACAGATAGAGAAAAACAACTTGACAAAATTCAACATCTATTCATGACAAAATCTCTAACAAACTAAGAATAGAAGAAAACGCCATCAATCTGATAAAGGGAACGTATAAATACCTCTACAGTTACCTATTATTTAATGGTGAAAGACTGAATGCCTCCCCACTAAGATCGGGAACAAGGCAAGGATGTCCTCCCCTCTCACTACTTCTCTAGCCAGTAGAATCAGGCAAAAAAAAAAAAAAAAAAAAAAAATACAATAATCCAGATCAGAAAGGAGGAAGTAAAACTTTCCTTTACATTCACAGATGACAGGATTGCTAGTACAAAAAAATCCCTACAGAATCTCCAAAAAAAAAAAAAAAAAAGAAAAAGCTATTAGAACTAATAAGTGAGTTTGCTAAGGTTTCAGGATAGAATATCAATTATACAAAAATCAGTTGTATTTCTGAATATTAGCAACAAGCAATCAGAAATTGAAATTTTAAAGAAACCATTCACAATAGCATAAAAACCCTAAAACACTTAGGGATATATTCATTAAAAATGTGTAAGGCTTGGAAACTGAAAACTACAAAACATTAATGAAAGAAATTAAAGAAGACCTAAATAAATGGAGAGAGATACCAAATTCATAGATTAGACACAATATTTTTAATATATTAATCCCCAAATTTACCTGTAGATTCAACAAAATCCTAATCAAAATCCCAGCAGGCTTTTTGTAGAAATTGAAAAGACGATTTTAAATTTTTTATGGAAATCTAAAACAATTTTGAAAAAGAAAAAGTGGGAGGACCCACACTATGAGATTTCAAGATCATAAAGCTATAAAGCTATAATAAACAGTGTGGTGTTGGCTAAAGGATAAATATATAAATAAATGGAACAGAAATATATATGTATTAAAATGATTTTTGACAAAAGTGCCAAGGATATTCAGTGGGGAAATCATAGTTTTTTCAAACATTAATCATGCAACCAAGCAATCCCATTCCCAGGTATTTTCCAAAGAGAAATGAAAATATATGTCCATGCACAGACGTGTTTACAAATGTTCACAATAGCTATAAACTGGAAACAACCCAAATGTTCACCAGCTACTGAAAGGATAAACAAGTTGTGATACATCCATCCAATTTACCACTAATCAGAAATAAAACAGGAATGAATTACTGATACATGTTGTGTCAACATGAATCTCAAAAGCATTATGCTAAGTGAAAGAAGTCAGACAAAAACAACTACACACTGCATGATTATATGACACTGGAAAGGGCAAAATTATAGGGGCAGAAATCAGAGTAGTGTTTGACATGGGCTGGGGATGGGGGAAGGGACTGACTGCAGAGGATAGAAGGAACTCTTTGGTGTCATGGAAATATTCTATATCTTGACTGGAGGTAGTTATACAACTGTATGCATTTGTTAAAACTCATAGAACTGCACATTTTAAAAGGATAAACTTTACCATAGATACATTATACCTCAGTAAACCTACCTTTAGGAAAATAAGGCTCTTAGATATCCTTCAGGAAGAAACTAGTTTAAATATTTATATCTCACAGTTCTCTAAGCTTATTTATTATTGAATTTTTTTATCATCCTTTTATCATCATTTAGACATTTCTAAGTGCTGTACTATACTAATTCTGAGATATTAATTCACAAGATGTTCATTATATCTTTTGTAGACATAATGGACATATATTACATGTGTTTGAATAGTACCCACAGGGAAGCAAAAGATAAAAGTGTTTAGCATTTAAGGAATGTCTATTATTTATTAGATAACAGCAGGAGTTGTTGAGAATACAGAGTTAAAAGACAAGAATACAGAGTTTCTTACTTCTGATTGCCTTTCTTGCCTTCAGGTTGCTCAAAAATAAAGGTGGGAGATAGGTAAGTCAAGTGTTACTGACAATTTAGCATGATAAATGGAATACTAGAAGTGTTTACATAGTGATATGGAGGCACTCAAAAGGAGCACACTTCCAACTCAGAAACGGGCAGACAAGGGATCACCCAAGGACGAGTTCCTTGAGGTGATGCCTGAACTTAGTACGGAAGGATAGGTTGAATTTGAGCAGGCTGAAGGCAGCAGGGTGTGGGGGCAGGGGCAGGGTGGATGACTGCAGCAGAGTAGTTTAGCACTGCTGGAATACAAAGATTTTATGGAGATTTTAATTGGGAGAATTCCATTAGATTTGGATTTTAAAAGACAATTCCAATTGAAATATGGAGGTGAGAGGAGAGATAAGACTAAAACAGAGAAACCAGTTAGAAGGTCCTTGTGTTTAGGGTGGGAAAGTCCCAGCTTATAAAGTGATAGAAAGATTTAGAGAGTAGAATTGATACTATTCTGAGAACTGTAAGCTGAGGGTGAGACAGAAGGAGGGGTTCTTTTCGGATCTTGTTAAGAAAATATCTAAGTGCAGTTCCAGATAGGGATCCTTCTCCAACCACTAGCACAATACATAAAACAATTTTTATACATTTTTATTCCCTACAATTTCCCAGTGTTCAACAGGCAGGAGATTTTCAAAAACTACTTGTTGGATGAATGACCAAATGAATGAATAGAATAGTAGAGAACTAAATGTTAATAATTTCAGATTCTGGTAATAGGCAAACAAGAGAATTTTTAAATAAAATCTCAAGAAATTACAATCACTTCCAAGACCCAGAAAGTACAATCACTTGTAAGGCCCTAGGGGTCAAAGCACATGAAAGACTTTCTAAGATCAAAGGCTCAATATCTTTATTTTTTTGATGTCCCAAGTATGTTATATATCTGAGGATAGTCAGTTAATATATATATTTTTTTAAGTATGAAGCTCTTTTAGGTACCATCAAAATTGCTTAGATGTACCATTTCTTTAAATCTTTTAAAAAAAAAATTTGTTGCTTGCATTTCTCTTAAAACTGTTATAATTTCCTGTTGCTAATTTAAGATTTTTTCCCCGAGAAAACATTTGCATGATTTATAAATATTTTTAAAAAGTAACTCCTACTAAATTCTCTATGTTACTGTTCATTCACATTAATCTAAATCTTTTCCATTCTTCCCAAATGCTCATTCTTCTTCTTATCCTTGTTACTTTCAGCTGAAGACCTCATGTCCCAATTTACTAACAAGATAAAGACATCTAGCCTGATTCCCTTACTCTCCTTCTCTCTACCTCATAAGCTATTAGAAGGAGATTTTCCTTATTGACAAATGATTTCAACAGTTCCAGTAAAAGTGACTGTTAGGTATGTTGCACCCAAAACTAAATATGAATCTTCCTGATATTGTAGAACAAAACTGAATGTTGATTTAAAAGATGAGTTGGATTTACATCTCAACTTTGTCTGATTCAAGTTACAGGTGAGGAAACTGAGGCCCAAAGGGGGTCAATAAACAGTCCATGGTGACCAAGCTATTTTATTCACCTTAAAAGGTCCCTCCTAGCTCTAAAATTTTTTATTCTATTATAAAAAAATCTATGATAGTTTATCAGTAAGAGAGAGAAAAAGACAAAATAAATTGGCTACAATTTATCAAATTAAAAGTGGAATATGGTTATTCATCTAGCTATGAACAAATTAAAAATAAAGGAGTATACCAGAATATATACTGTATATAGGTACCAGAAACTGTTTAGGTTTTGGGGATGCAATAGTGAAAAAACAGACAATGAACGCTCCTACTTGGGCTTATATTCCAGTGAGAGATGACAGAATACAGAAAAACAAATAAGCAAACTGCATTATATCAGATAGTGAGAGGTGCTATGGAATAAACAGAGAGGAAAGTGGCACTCTAAGTGCAATAGAGGGGTGGAGGGAGGATTACAGTATTCTCAATAGGACGATCAGGGAAGCTCTTACCAAGAAGGTGACAATGGAGCAAAGACCTGAAAAGGGAGTGAGAAAGCCATGGAATGATTGGAGGGTATGGGGATACGTGGAGAACTGATTTCTTAAGCAGAAGGAACAGCAAGTGCAAATGCCTTGAGGTGGAAGCATTTCTAGCATATTTCAGGCACAAGGGGGCCAGAATGAAGAGACTGGAGGGGCTGTAGCAGAGGGAATGGAGAGAGATTATTAGGCAATAAGAATTAGAGGGTATTAGGGTACCAGACTGGTGTAAGGCCTTGTACGCAGAGTTAGATGGAAGTCATTGGAGGATTTTTGAGTAAAGAAATGATGTGATCTAAGTTATCTTTTAAAAGGCATAGTCTGGCTTCTATACTTACTCTTCCTTAAGTAGGAACTCTTCCTTAAGTAAGAAGACAGTTGTAATAATCCAGGTGAGAGATAACCGTGGTGAAAAATAGTTAAATTTTAGTTATATTTAGAAGGCAGAGCTAACAAGGTTTGCTGACAGATTGGATGTGGGATATGTGAAAAAGGCTATAAGGTTATTAGCCTGATGGAGTTGCCATCATGGAGGAAGGTGAGACTATGAGAAGAGCAGGCTTGGAAGGGGATAGAGGGATGGAAAATAGGTTCAATTTTAATCATGTTAAGTTCGAAATCTTTTAATCATCCAGTTGTCCAACTGAGGGTGTCAAGCTGGCTGTTAGATACATAAGTCTCTTTTGAAATATGAAAGAAGGTCTAGGCTGAAGATACAAACTTAGAAGTTACCAGCATATAGGCTGCATTTAAAGCCATGGAACTGGATGAGATTATTGAAAGAGCTGAGTGCAGAGATGTCCAAGGTCTCAGGTTTGGGACATTCTAATGTTGACAGGTCAGAGAGATATGGAGGAACCCATAAAGGAGTTTGAGAAGTGGCCAGTAGGGCAGCAGGAAAATCAAGAGAGGAAGTGTCCTGGAAGCCACTGTTTAAAATGCTTTTGTTCATAGGTCAAGTAAGTTGAGGACTGAAAATTAACCATTGGATTTAGATAAGTAATGTCAACTGTGTTCTTGAGAGGACATTTCTGAGGATAGGTCAATACAAAAGCTTGACGGGAGAAAGCACATCATATTTTTATGCTTATGATCCAGGAGAAAGGGAAACAGTGACCAAGCAGGACAGGGAAGAATTGCTAAAATGACAGCCTATGTTGATAAGAAGGGATTGAATCTAATGAACAAGTGCAGGGATTGGCCTTAGATGGGAGCAAAAACCACACCCAAATAGGAACGGGAGAGAAGGCAGCATATATACTGTTTACAGAAAGCAGCTTATGCACACTTATTACTGTTATTTTTCTTAGATTTATATTTTATCTTTGACTTTTTATGATTCATTATTTTAAAAGTAAATGAACTCATTTGTATTTTGTTGTTGTATATACTTTGTTTTTACACATAATCAATCAGTTGCTTTGTGGCTTTCTTGATTCTAGAATAGCTTACCATCATTCTAAAGAATTCTCCTTGCAGCTCAAGCAATTCCAGTGTGCTGCAACACTATTCCAAATAGCAGAACCAATTCAGAGGATATTCCAATCCTCTTTACTATTTTTCTTAACCAAGAATAAAGTAAACAGCATACCTCATAAAGGTGTCCCCATTAACAGGAATATCCCAGAATAATATTTTTTAGTCTATATTATTTACCTTGGGGGAATAATTATTTATATCAAATTTTATCTCCTGTATGTTATTTACCCCAGAGTATTACATTATTTCTCTGGGGTAAATAACATACAGGAAGATAATATTTCAACATAAATGGAGAAAATAGTTGGCATTTGTTATCTTTTGGCCAAATAAAATTAATTGGTCTTTGCTCCTATGATTCATAAATTGGGTTTAACTATTTTTCTATTCACATTGTGAGTTTCGGAGCAGGTAAGTTGATGCTAATACATTATGCAGACATTAATAAAATATAATAAATGATTTATCAATAATAGTAACCAAAATGTTATTAATAGCCTAAGTGCCTAAGTAGCCTAATATACCAGAACTACCATACAGTCTCACAAATTCCAGTTATACCTGCAATATAAATGAGAAACTACATTATTTTTCAAAAACAGACTCTACCTACCACACAGTTACAATTTATATAATTCTCGTTTCTAATTTATTGACAAAGAATATATAATTTAAGTTGCCAGGAGAATGCATTGAAAACTTAAAGTAAATTTAAGTATTTACACCAGAATTTAGTATGGCAAAAGAAAAAACAAAGCAAATCTCACATGGGTTACTGTTGGTGCTACTGAATGCATGACTAAATAGCAGTTTTGTCATGAGGTATTCCTGATGGGATTCATCACTGTTCTGGTTTGCTAAAGCTGTCGTCGTGCAAGATACCAGAAATGGATTGGCTTTTATAAAGGGGAATTATTAGGTTACAAATTTATGGTTCTATGGCCATAAAAGTGTCCAAACTAAGGCATCAACAAGGGGATACCTTCACTGAAAAACAGCTGGTGATATCCAAAACACCTCTGTCAGCTAGGAAGGCTCGTGGCTAGCATCTGCTGGTCCTTTGCTCTCAGATTCTGGTTTCAAAATGGCTTTCTCCAAAATGTCTCTGGGCTTCTGTCTCTCTTAGCTTCTCTCTCTCAGCTCCTGTGCACCCTTGCTTGTTATCCCAGGACATTTCTCATTAAGCGTCTGGGGGTCTTCTCTGAGCTTCTCCGGGGCAAACTCTGGGCTTCATCTTTTAGCTTAGCATCTCCAAATATCTTTCTGTCTGCATCTCCAAGCATCTGGGTCTCTGTCAGCCCCCGAGCTCTCTTTTTTTTTAATATTCATTTTATTGAGATATATTCGCATACCATGCAGTCATACAAAACAAATCGTACATTCGATTGTTCACAACCATTACATAGTTGTACATTCATCACCAAAATCAATCCCTGACACCTTCATTACTACACACACAAAAATAACAAGAATAATAATTAAAGTGAAAAAGAGCAAGTATAGTAAAAAAGAACACTGAGTGCCTTTGTCTGTTTGTTTGTTTGTTTCCTTCCCCTATTTTTCTACTCATCCACCCATAAACTAGACAAAGGGGAGTGTGGTCCTTATGGCTTTCCCAATCCCATTGTCACCCCTCATAAGCTACATTTTTATACAATTGTCTTTGAGATTCATGGGTTCTGGGTTGTAGTTTGATAGTTTCAGGTATCCACCACCAGCTACCCCAATTCATTAGAACCTAAAAAGGGTTGTCTATATTGTGCATAAGAGTGCTCACCAGAGTCACCTCTTGGCTCCTTTTGAAATATCTCTGTCACTGAAATTTATTTCATTTCCATTCACATCCCCATTTTGGTCAAGAAGATGTTCTCCATCCCACGATGCCGGGTCTACATTCCTCCCCTGGAGTTATATTCCACGTTGCCCGGGAGATTCACTACCCTGGGTGTCTGATCCCACGTAGAGGGGAGGGCAGTGATTTCACCTTTCAATTTGGCTTAGCTAGAGAGAGAGGGCCACATCTGAGTAACAAAGAGGCATTTGGGAGAAGGCTCTCAGGCACAATTAAAGGGAGGCCTAGCCTCTCCTTTGCAGCAACAGTCTCCCCAAGGGCAAATCCTGTGATAGAGGGCTCAACCCATCAAACCACCAGTTCCCTATGCCTGTGGGCATGTTAGCAACCATCACGGTGGGGTAGGCCAATTCCCCTGCATTCTCCACCAGCTCCTCAAGGGGTCTCTGCATATTTTTTTCCTTGTTTTTTTTTTTTTTTTAACTTTTCTTTTTAATCAACTGCATGAAAAATAAAAAAACATAAACAAAGTTAAAAAAAAACATACAATAAAAAACATTTCAAACAGACCATAACAAGGAAGTAAGAAAAAGACAACTAACCTCAGCTAACTACTTTACTTCCAACATGTTCTTACTCTACCCCAAGAAAGTAACCTAATATAGCAACATTTCTGTGAACTTGCTCCTACTATACCCATCAGAAATTAACAGACCATAGTCATTCCTGGGCATTCCCAGAACATTAAATTTACCCACGATAGCTTATCTGTCCTTATTGGATTATTGTTCCCCCTTCCTTAATTACTCTCTATCGCTAGTTCCCCTACATTCTACATTATAAACCATTTGTTTTACATTTTTCAAAGTTCACATTAGTGGTAGCATATAATATTTCTCTTTTTGTGACTGGCTTATTTCGCTCAGCATTACATCTTCAAGGTTCATCCATGTTGTCATATGTTTCACGACATCGTTCCTTCTTACAGCCGTGTAGTATTCCATCGTGTGTATATACCACATTTTATTTATCCACTCATCTGTTGAAGGACATTTGGGTTGTTTCCATCTCTTGGCAATTGTGAATAATGCTGCTATGAACATTGCCATGCAGATATCGGTTCGTGTCACTGCTTTCCGATCTTCCGGGTATATACCGAGAAGTGCAATCGCTGGATCGAATGGTAACTCTATATCTAGTTTTCTAAGGAACTGCCAGAATAACTTCCAGAGTGGCTGAACCATTATACAGTCCCACCAACAATGAATAAGAGTTCCAATTTCTCCACATCCCCTCCAGCATTTGTAGTTTCCTGTTTGTTTAATGGCAGCTATTCTAATTGGTGTGAGATGGTATCTCATTGTGGTCTTAATTTGCATCTCTCTAATAGCTAGTGAAGATGAACATTTTTTCATGTGTTTCTTGGCCATTTGTATTTCCTCTTCAGAGAACTGTCTTTTCATATCTTTTGCCCATTTTATAATTGGGCTGTCTGAACTATCATCGAGCTGTAGGATTTCTTTATATATGCAAGATATCAGTATTTCTTCAGATACATGGTTTCCAAAAATTTTTTCCCATTGAGTTGGCTGCCTCTTTACCTTTTTGAGAAATTCCTTTGAGGTACAGAAACTTCTAAGCTTGAGGAGTTCCCATTTATCTATTTACTCTTTTGTTGCTTGTGCTTTGGGTGTAAAGTCTAGGAAGTGGCCGCCTAATACAAGGTCTTGAAGATGTTTTCCTACATTATCTTCTAGGAGTTTTATGGTACTTTCTTTTATATTCAGATCTTTGGTCCATTTTGAGTTAATTTTTGTAAAGGGTGTGAGGTAGGGGTCCTCTTTCATTCTTTTGGATATGGATATCCAACTCTCCCAGCCCCATTTGTTGAAAAGACCATTATGACCCACTTCAGTGACGTTGGGGGCCTTATCAAAGACCCTGAGCTCTCTTAAGGACTCCAGTAAACTAATCAAGACCCACCTTGAATGGGCAGGCTCACACCTCCATGGAAATAATCTAATCAAAAGGTCTCACTCACAGTTGGGTGGGAACATCTCCATGGAAACAACCAAATCAAAAGATCCCACCCATAATACATCCGTACCCACAAGGCTGGATTAAAAGAACATGGCTGGAGGCGGGGCAAGATGGCGGACTGGTGAGCTGTATGTTTTAGTTACTCCTCCAGGAAAGTAGGTAGAAAGCCAGGAACTGCGTGGACTGGACACCACAGAGCAATCTGACTTTGGGCATACTTCATACAACACTCATGAAAACGTGGAACTGCTGAGATCAGCGAAATCTGTAAGTTTTTGTGGCCAGGGGACCCGCACCTCTCCCTGCCAGGCTCAGTCCCGTGGGAGAAGGGGCTGTCAGCTCCGGGAAGGAGAAGGGAGAACTGCAGTGGCAGCCCTTATCAGAAACTCATTCTACTGATCCAAACTCCAAACATAGATAGACTGAGACCAGACACCAGAGAATCTGAGAGCAGCCAGCCCAGCAGAGAGGAGACAGGCATAGAAAAAAACAACATGAAAAACTCCAAAATAAAAGCGGAGGATTTTTGGAGTCCTGGTGAACATAGAAAGGGGAAGGGCAGAGCTCAGGCCCTGAGGCTCATATGCAAATCCCGAAGAAAAGCTGATCTCTCTGCCCTGTGGACCTTTCCTTAATGGCCCTAATTGCTTTGTCTCTTAGCATTTCAATAACCCATTAGATCTCTGAGGAAGGCCCTTTTTTTTAATCCTTTTTTCTTTTTCTAAAACAATTACTCTAAGAAGCCCAATACAGAAAGCTTCAAAGACTTGCAATTTGGGCAGGTCAAGACAAGAGCAGAACTAAGAGAGCTCTGAGACAAAAGGCAATAATCCAGTGGCTGAGAAAATTCACTAAACAGCACAACTTCCCAAGAAAAGGGGGGTGTCCGCTCACAGCCATCATCCTGGTGGACAGGAAACACTCCTGCCCATCGCCAGCCCCATAGCCCAGAGCTGCCCCAGACAACCCAGTGTGACGGAAGTGCTTCAAATAACAGGCACACACCACAAAACTGGGCATGGACATTAGCCTTCCCTGCAACCTCAGCTGATTGTCCCAGAGTTGGGAAGGTGGACCAGTGTGAATTAACAAAGCCCCATTCAGCCATCATTGGAGCAGACTGGGAGCCTCCCTACACAGCCCAGCAGCCCAGAACTGCCCTGGGGGGACGGCACTCACCTGTGACATAGCACAGTCATCCCTCAACAGAGGACCCGGGATGCACAGCCTGGAAGAGGGGCCCACTTGCAAGTCTCAGGAGCCATACGCCAATACCAAGGACTTGTGGGTCAGTGGCAGAGACAAACTGTGGCAGGACTGAACTGAAGGATTAGACTATTGCAGCAGCTTTAAAACTCTAGGATCACCAGGGAGATTTGATTGTTAGAGCCACCCCCCCTCCCTGACTGCCCAGAAACACGCCCCATATACAGGGCAGGCAACACCAACTACACACGCAAGCTTGGTACACCAATTGGACCCCACAAGACTCACTCCCCAACTCACCAAAAAGGCTAAGCAGGGGAGAACTGGCTTGTGGAGAACAGGTGGCTCGTGGACGCCACCTGCTGGTTAGTTAGAGAAAGTGTACTCCACGAAGCTGTAGATCTGATAAATTAGAGATAAGGACTTCAACTGGTCTACAAACCCTAAAAGAACCCTATCAAGTTCAGCAAATGCCACGAGGCCAAAAACAACAGAAAATTATAAAGCATATGAAAAAACCAGACGATATGGATAACCCAAGCCAAAGCACCCAAATCAAAATATCAGAAGAGACACAGCACCTAGAGCAGCTACTCAAAGAACTAAAGATGAACAATGAGACCATAGTACCGGATACAAAGGATATCAAGAAGACCCTAGAAGAGCATAAAGAAGACATTGCAAGACTAAATAAAAAAATGGATGATCTTATGGAAATGAAAGAAACTGTTGACCAAATTAAAAAGATTCTGGACATTCATAGTACAAGACTAGAGGAAGTTGAACAACGAATCAGTGACCTGGAAGATTACAGAATGGAAAATGAAAGCATAAAAGAAAGAATGCGGAAAAAAAATGAAAAATCCAAATGGACCTCAGGAATATGATAGATAATATGAAACATCCTAATATAAGACTCATTTGTGTTCCAGAAGGGGAAGAAAAGGGTAAAGGTCTAGGAAGAGTATTCAAAGAAATTGTTGGGGAAAACTTCCCAAATCTTGTAAACACCATAAATACACAAATCATAAATGCTCAGCGAACTCCAAATAGAATAAATCCAAATAAACCCACTCCGAGACATATTCTGATCACACTGTCAAACACAGAAGAGAAGGAGCAAGTTCTGAAAGCAGCAAGAGAAAAGCAATTCACCACATACAAAGGAAACAGCATAAGACTAAGTAGTGACTACTCAGCAGCCACCATGGAGGCGAGAAGGCAGTGGCACGATATATTTAAAATTCTGAGTGAGAAAAATTTCCAGCCAAGAATACTTTATCCAGCAAAGCTCTCCTTCAAATTTGAGGGAGAGCTTAAAATTTTCACAGACAAACAAATGCTGAGAGAATTTGCTAACAAGAGACCTGCCCTACTGGAGATACTAAAGAGAGCCCTACAGACAGAGAAGCAAAGAAAGGACAGAGAGACTTGGAGAAAGGTTCAGTACTAAAGAGATTCGGTATGGGTACAATAAAGGATATTAATAGAGAGAGGGGAAAAATATATATGACAAACATAAACCAAAGTATAAGATGGCTGATTCAAGAAATGCCTTCACGGTTATAACGTTGAATGTAAATGGATTAAGCTCCCCAATTAAAAGATATGGATTCGCAGAATGGATCAAAAAAAACGAATCATCAATATGTTGCATACAAGAGACTCATCTTAGACACAGGGACACAAAGAAACTGAAAGTGAAGGGATGGAAAAAAATATTTCATGCAAGCTACAGCCAAAAGAAAGCAGGTGTAGCAATATTAATCTCAGATAAAATAGACTTTAAATGCAGGGATGTTTTGAGAGACAAAGAAGGCCACTACATACTAATAAAAGGGGCAAATCAACAAGAAGAAATAACAATCGTAAATGTCTATGCACCCAATCAAGGTGCTACAAAATACATGAGAGAATCACTGGCAAAACTAAAGGAAGCAATTGATGTTTCCACAATAATTGTGGGAGACTTCAACACATCACTCTCTCCTATAGATAGATCAACCAGACAGAAGACCAATAAGGAAACTGAAAACCTAAACAACCTGATAAATGAATTAGATTTAACAGACATATACAGGACATTACATCCCAAATCACCAGGATACACATACTTTTCTAGTGCTCATGGAACTTTCTCCAGAATAGATCATATGCTGGGACATAAAACAAGCCTCAATAAATTTAAAAAGATTGAAATTATTCAAAGCACATTCTCTGACCACAATGGAATACAATTAGAAGTCAATAACCATCAGAGACTTAGAAAATTCACAAATACCTGGAGGTTAAACAACACACTCCTAAACAATCAGTGGGTTAACGAAGAAATAGCAAGAGAAATTGCTAAATATATAGAGACGAATGAAAATGAGAACACAACATACCAAAACCTGTGGGATGCAGCAAAAGCAGTGCTGAGGGGGAAATTTATAGCACTAAATGCATATATTAAAAAGGAAGAAAGAGCCAAAATCAAAGAACTAATGGATTAACTGAAGAAGCTAGAAAATGAACAGCAAACCAATCCTAAACCAAGTAGAAGAAAAGAAATAACAAGGATTAAAGCAGAAATAAATGACATAGAGAACAAAAAAACAATAGAGAGGATAAATATCACCAAAAGTTGGTTCTTTGAGAAGACCAACAAGATTGACAAGCCCCTAGCTACACTGACAAAATCAAAAAGAGAGAAGAACCATATAAACAAAATAATGAATGAAAAAGGTGACATAACTGCAGATCCTGAAGAAATTAAAAAAATTATAAGAGGATATTATGAACAACTGTATGGCAACAAACTGGATAATGTAGCAGAAATGGACAATTTCCTGGAAACATATGAACAACCTAGACTGACCAGAGAAGAAATAGAAGACCTCAACCAACCCATCACAAGCAAAGAGATCCAATCAGTCATCAAAAATCTTCCCACAAATAAATGCCCAGGGCCAGATGGCTTCACAGGGGAATTCTACCAAACTTTCCAGAAAGAACTGACACCAATCTTACTCAAACTCTTTCAAAACATTGAAGAAAATGGAACACTACCTAATTCATTTTATGTAGCTAACATCAATCTAATACCCAAACCAGGCAAAGATGCTACGAAAAAGGAAAACTACCGGCCAATCTCCCTAATGAATATAGATGCAAAAATCCTCAACAAAGTAGTTGCAAATCGAATCCAAAGACACATTAAAAAAATCATTCACCATGACCAAGTGGGGTTCATTCCAGGCATGCAAGGATGGTTCAACATAAGAAAATCAATCAATGTATTACAACACATTAACGAGTCAAAAGGGAAAAATCAATTGATCATCTCAATAGATGCTGAAAAAGCATTTGACAAAATCCAACATCCGTTTTTGATAAAAACACTTCAAAAGGTAGGAATTGAAGGAAACTTCCTCAACATGATAAAGAGCATATATGAAAAACCCACAGCCAGCATAGTACTCAATGGTGAGAGACTGAAAGCCTTCCCTCTAAGATCAGGAACAAGACAAGGATGCCCGCTGTCACCACTGTTATTCAACATTGTGCTGGAAGTGCTAGCCAGGGCAATCCAGCAAGACAAAGAAATAAAAGGCATCCAAATTGGAAAAGAAGAAGTAAAACTGTCATTGTTTGCAGATGATATGATCTTATATCTAGAAAACCCTGAGAAATCGACGATACAGCTACTAGACCTAATCAACAAATTTAGCAAAGTAGTGGGATACAAGATTAATGTACATAAGTCAGTAATGTTTCTATATGCTAGAAATGAACAAACTGAAGAGACACTCAAGAAAAAGATACCATTTTCAATAGCAACTAAAAAAATCAAGTACCTAGGAATAAACTTAACCAAAGATGTAAAAGACCTATACAAAGAAAACTACATAACTCTACTAAAAGAAATAGAAGGGGACCTTAAAAGATGGAAAAATATTCCATGTTCATGGATAGAAAGACTAAATGTCATTAAGATGCCAATTCTACCCAAACTCATCTACAGATTCAATGCAATCCCAATCAAAATTCCAACAACCTACTTTGCAGACTTGGAAAAGCTAGTTATCAAATTTATTTGGAAAGGGAAGATGCCTCGAATTGCTAAAGACACTCTAAAAAAGAAAAACGAAGTGGGAGGACTTACACTCCCTGACTTTGATGCTTATTATAAAGCCACAGTTGCCAAAACAGCATGGTACTGGCACAAAGATAGACATATAGATCAATGGAATCGAATTGAGAATTCAGAGATAGACCCTCAGATCTATGGCCGACTGATCTTTGATAAGGCCCCCAAAGTCACTGAACTGAGTCATAATGGTCTTTTCAACAAACGGGGCTGGGAGAGTTGGATATCCATATCCAAAAGAATGAAAGAGGACCCCTACCTCACACTCTACACAAAAATTAACTCAAAATGGACGAAAGATCTCAATGTAAAAGAAAGTACCATAAAACTCCTAGAAGATAATGTAGGAAAACATCTTCAAGACCTTGTATTAGGCTGCCACTTCCTAGACTTTACACCCAAAGCACAAGCAACAAAAGAAAAAATAGATAAATGGGAAGTCCTCAAGCTGAGAAGTTTCTGCACCTCAAAGGAATTTCTCAAAAAGGTAAAGAGGCAGCCAACTCAATGGGAAAAAATTTTTGGAAACCATGTATCTGACAAAAGACTGATATCTTGCATATATAAAGAAATCCTACAACTCAATGACAATAGTACAGATAGCCCAATTATAAAATGGGCAAAAGATATGAAAAGACAGTTCTCTGAAGAGGAAATACAAATGGCCAAGAAACACATGAAAAAATGTTCAGCTTCACTAGCTATTAGAGAGATGCAAATTAAGACCACAATGAGATACCATCTAACACCAATTGTAATGGCTGTCATTAAACAAACAGGAAACTACAAATGCTGGAGGGGATGTGGAGAAATTGGAACTCTTATTCATTGTTGGTGGGACTGTATAATGGTTCAGCCACTCTGGAAGTCAGTCTGGCAGTTCCTTAGAAAACTAGATATAGAGTTACCATTCGATCCAGTGATTGCACTTCTCGGTATATACCCGGAAGATCGGAAAGCAGTGACACAAACAGATATCTGCACGGCAATGTTCATAGCAGCATTATTCACAATTGCCAAGAGATGGAAACAACCCAAATGTCTTTCAACAGATGAGTGGATAAATAAAATGTGGTATATACACACGATGGAATACTACGTGGCAGTAAGAAGGAACGATCTTGTGAAACATATGACAACATGGATGAACCTTGAAGACATAATGCTGAGCGAAATAAGCCAGGCACAAAAAGAGAAATATTATATGCTACCACTAATGTGAACTTTGAAAAATGTAAAACAAATGGTTTATAATGTAGAATGTAGGGGAACTAGCGATAGAGAGCAATTAAGGAAGGGGGAACAATAATCCAAGGAGAACAGATAAGCTATTTAACGTTCTGGGGATGCCCAGGAATGACTATGGTGTATTAATTTCAGATGGATATAGTAGGAACAAGTTCACAGAAATGTTGCTATATTAGGTAACTTTCTTGGGGTAAAGTAGGAACATGTTGGAAGTTAAGCAGTTATCTTAGGTTAGTTGTCTTTTTCTTACTCCCTTGTTATGGTCTCTTTGAAATGTTCTTTTATTGTATGTTTGTTTTCTTTTTAACTTTTTTTTCATACAGTTGATTTAAAAAAGAAGGGAAAGTTAAAAAAAAAAAAAAGAAAAACAAGGAAAAAAAGATGTAGTGCCCCCTGAGGAGCCTGTGGAGAATGCAGGGGTATTCGCCTACCCCACCTCGATGGTTGCTAACATGACCACAGACATAGGGGACTGGTGGTTTGATGGGTTGAGCCCTCTACCATAGGTTTTACCCTTGGGAAGACAGTTGCTGCAAAGGAGAGGCTAGGCCTCCCTATGGTTGTGCCTAAGAGCCTCCTCCCGAATGCCTCTTTGTTGCTCAGATGTGGCCCTCTCTCTCTGGCTAAGCCAACTTGAAAGGTGAAATCACTGCCCTCCCCACTATGTGGGATCAGACACCCAGGGGAGTGAATCTCCCTGGCAACGTGGAATATGACTCCCGGGGAGGAATGTAGACCTGGCATTGTGGGATGGAGAACATCTTCTTGACCAAAAGGGGGATGTGAAAGGAAATGAAATAAGCTTCAGTGGCAGAGAGATTCCAAAAGGAGCCGAGAGGTCACTCTGGTGGGCACTCTTACGCACACTTTAGACAAGCCTTTTTCGGTTCTAAAGAATTGGGGTAGCTGGTGGTGGATACCTGAAACTATCAAATTACAACCCAGAACCCATGAATCTCGAAGACAATTGTATAAAAATGTAGCTTATGAGGGGTGACAATGGGATTGGGAAAGCCATAAGGACCACACTCCACTTTGTCTAGTTTATGGATGGATGAGTAGAAAAACAGGGGAAGGAAACAAACAGACAAAGGTACCCAGTGTTGTTTTTTACTTCAATTGCTCTTTTTCACTCTAATTATTATTCTTGTTAGTTTTGTGTGTGTGCTAATGAAGGTGTCAGGGATTGATTTAGGTGATGAATGTACAACTATGTAATGGTACTGTGAACAATCGAAAGTACGATTTGTTTTGTATGACTGCGTGGTATGTGAATATATCTCAATAAAATGAAGATTAAAAAAAAAATGCCTAAGGAATCTAGGAAACTTACCAATGTTTAAAACAAGGTTTCATAAACTTATCTTGAAACAGCATGAACTAGGAGTGTCTAGAAATAAATTACTGACAATAAAGAATTAAGAAACTCAAAAAAAAAAAAAAAAAAAAGAACATGGCTTTTGTGGGGGACATAATTCATTCAAACCAGCACAATCACCAAAGTATAAAACATCAACACCTTATTTGTTAGTAAAATTTACACAAAAATAAATACAACCAGGAATAGTGTAAAATAAAACATTAAATCAATAAAATTACCAAACTTTTTAATTTCTAGAAAATATTTTGGATAAGTGAAGTGAGTTTCCAAGGAAAAATTTATTTCATCCTAAGACATGTGCCAATGGCTTAATTATAATTTTTTTTTTTTTTTGTCTTAAATACTACAGTTACTGTCTTAGTTTTGCTAGGCTGTGATCACAAATACCACAAATTGTTTTCATCTTAAACAACAGGAATTTATTGGCTTCCATTTCAGAGGCTTGGAAGCTTGCTTCCTCCTAGGGTCCCTAAAATTGTGGCTGGCCAGAAATCCTTGGTTCATTGGTTTTCCCATCAAATGGTGACGTCCTCTCTTTTCTCTTCTGGGTTCTGTTGACTTCCGGCTTCCAGCTCCTCTCTGTGGTTTTCTCTCTCTATGTCTGATTTTCTTCTGCTTATAAAGGATTTCAGTAATCTGAATTAAGACTCATCCTCATTTAGTTGGGCCACACCTTAAGTAAAATAACATCTTTAAGAGATTCCATTTATAATAGGTTCATACCATTACACCAGAACATGTATACATTGGGGTACATAATTCAATCCACCACAGTTACATACAGGGAAAATGCATAATTTGGAAAAGGCCGTAAGATATTTTTCTTTCATGTAGTCCTAATATCTTAAAGTAAATAGTAGCTCTTCAGTCAAATTTATCCATTTGAAATTATTTTTATTCAATGATTAAAGTGTTCATACCTTATCACTTTAAGCAGAATCATCAATGTTCTTTGAAAAACTAAAAATGGTGGACTATATTATGCACTTTTCTTTCTCCTTTACGAAGTACTTTCAAAAATTTACTCTTGTTTGATTCTCACAAGTCATGGGAAATTTACACATCTAGAAATCTAGAGAAAATGGCTAGGTCTATAATTTGGTCTTCTTATTCTTCTTTCAACGGCTATTTAACTACACTATGCTATAACTAGACTAGAGAATGGGCAGATGGAAATTTATGTGCAAGAGAGAACTTGGGATACTTAAACAGTCAGCATAAGTTGTAAGGAGCTTTCCAGAAAACTGACTTAGTAAGCCCACAGCTGGACAATGCTTCTTCAAGGATTGTAAGAACAGTTGCCTGCAAATATGATATGGTACCAGAGCAGGGTGAAATTAAGACAGTCACACTTATTTCATAAACTAGACTAAGCTATCTTCCTAACTAATTTGAGTATATATATAGCTTCATATATTTTACAAACAGATTTTTCTCAGATTCCGATAAAGTAATTTTAAAGCTTTGGCCAATGTGTAAGATTTCCAGTGATTCCCAGGGGAGGACAGTGATCATAATAGAATAAAATTCTGTACTGTATTTTTAAGGCTGCATCTCTAAAGGCAGAGTTACATTGCACAAGACCAGTGGCAAACACATGGCATTCTCCTTTGGGGATTTCCCCAGAGCTCTATCACTTAGCTTGATCAGATTAACTGAATCATTGTTCCACTTATCGTGCTAGTGTGTTCATTGCCTAAAAATTCACAACTCTCCCAACCACAGCTACCACAATTATGGTGTGTTTTCTTCCTGTTGGCTAAACCATGCTTTTTTGGTGAACAAAACTATGGGATATTATAATTGAAATTCTCTATGTGAAGTCAGGAAAATTCTTCATGCTATTTTTTTCATGTTAACATATTATGTACTGGAGAATAACTCAAGACCTAGCAAGAGCAATGTGCAGAAGCATATTTAAGAAGGGGAACTGAATTTATACTTCATGAAGTGAGGAGAAATTTCCAGTTAAACATGCCTATTTCCTCACCTCTCTGAAGTTCTAATAAAATTATAGTAAAGGTATAAAAAAGGGAACAAAAACATAACAAAAAAAGAAGAGATATAAAAATTATGAAATATTTTAACAGAATTATTCGGAAGATAAACAGATGGATAGCAGTACTCAGAGAAGGAAACTAAAACCTGGGTGCCTACATTGGAAGTTCCCCATGAGAAACACTCTTTTTTCCTTTCCTCTTTTTTTTTTTTTTTTCCCTTTTCAGTCTAATTTGTCTTAGACTGCCTAGAAGGGTTTAGGACCTGGAGGCGTAAGATACTGGAGGAGTTGATAATGAAGCTCAATGCTGAAAACCAGGAGAGTGGTTGAAAGTGGGAGGATCCCCAGATTTCATCTTCTCCATCACACCACTGAAGCTAAGTAATTCTTTCCCTTTTTTTCTTCTCCCCCTACCCTGCGGGACATGAAAGTTTTTAGCCTTTAGATGAATTAACTACATCTGAGAGATTCTGGACCAGGGACACTAGGCAGACTTAGATACATGCAGAAATGCAGTTGAAACCAAAAAGATTGGTGGGACCCTGTCTCAACTTTGCCCTACAGGCATCAAGCATATACCATCCCGGGTGAGAGAATGAGAATCCTCCCCTCCCCTCCCCTCTTCTTAAAGGAATTACGCAAGGAAATTCCCCAGAACTGGTATGTCTCTAGATTGTAAGGAAGCATTGAGTGCCCAGCATTAAAAAAAAAAAAACAACAAAAAAAATTAAGCATATTATGACAATTCACAATACCAGAATTAAGAGAAGATCCTAAAATCTTTCAGAGAAAAAAAAAATCAGTTATAAATAATTGGGGATCAGAATGGTCTTATAATTCTCAATGTTAACACTGCAAGCTAGAAGATAATAGGAAATTCTAACAAGCAAACCAATAGTGTGGGCAGAAAAAAAATTTTTTTTTTCAGGCATACAATAATTTAAAAATTAACTTTTCACCACTCTTTATTAGTAAGCTACTTGAGGATGTGCTCCATTAAAAAGACAGAATTAAACTAACAAACAAAAAGATATATGTAGGAGATGTAGCCCAAGAGATAGGCCAGGGAAAATTCCTTAATCATGACAAAGGAAATCCCAAGGGGACACCTTGTAGAAGATGCAAAGAAAACAGTCCAGATTAGAGCAGGGGGACAGAGGGGGGAAAAAAAGACAGAAATTGATATTTGAACACATGCAAAACAAGACTGAAAAGCTAGAGTAAATTCAGGCAATAGAAAACTAATAAAAACTAGCAAATTAAAACTTAAGGATGTTACTAATTTTAGGGAAAAAAATGAAAGCCTGTACATTAAAAAGGAGTAGTTGCAGTACCCTACTTGGATCAGCAACAAAATATATTTACATGATTATAATAATGTTAACTTTGACTACTAACAAATAATAATAATGTAGGAGGGATGAGGGAAGGGGAGATGATGCAGTGGGAGAGGTAACATCAATACACTGAGGTAGCAGTAAAACATATTATTTAGAAATATGGAAATACTAGGGGAAACATAAATTCAAGGTGTTTGGTTTGAAAGAAGAGGACTGACACTATTATAAAACTTTAGTTAATTTGTCTTAATAAAAACTATATACATGCATTTGATTAAAATAAAAATCTATTTACAATTAATATAAAAGGGAACAACCAAAACTATAACAAAGAGGGTGAGAGGCTGGAATGCTTTCCATTCAAGACTTAGATATTACATACATATAAACTTTAAATATTATAAAATAACAACTTTTAAATGTAAACTGGATCCAGTTTGTGATAGGGTTTGCTTTTTTTTTTTTTTTTTTTGGTATGGTCAAATGATTTTTCTCTTATTTTCATATTATGTTAGTGTCTTAATTTACTAAATTTATGCTTTTGTTTGGCACTTTTAAATTTACATACAGTATACACTAATTTTTTTAAAACAAGGACCAAAGATCAAAACTGTCATACACAGCATTCTACCAAATTAATAATAGTAACTCTATAACAAGAAATCTCTGCAAAACTTTGTTTTCAAAGTGAGATGAGTTTCAGGAGCAGTGTGTCTCTTACCTTAGTTACAGTTTGGCTATAAGGAACAGAAACTCATTCAAACTATCTAAGTAATGATGGGGCTTTTATTTAAAGGAATCTTCAAAGGATAAAGAGATATTTCAAAAACTGAAGAGGAGGTTTTGTGAGAGACTGGAATCAGGAAGTAGAAATCCATCAAGATCCAAGGCAGTTACTTTATTCTTCTTGTACCTCTAGGGCCATAAGTGTCTTATCTCAATTTTCTGCATGCCTGAATTATTATTCTCTTTCTCTATAACAGAGGGTTGTTTCACTTGTAAGCCCAAACATGGACACTCCAGGGTCAGTTTTACGTGACTTTCAAATTTTAATGCCCCAGAGTTGCTGCCTTGAATTTCTAAGTCCCAATTCCAAACACTTGGAAGAGAGAATCATTGGCTCAGCTTGAGCCAGGTGTATATAATTGTTCCAATCAGCTGTGGGCAGGTGTGTGTGTGTGTGTGTGTGTGTGTGTGTGTGTGTGTGTGTGTGTGTAGGGGGGTCATGTGACCTGATGTTCCAATCAGCTGTGGGCAGGTGTGTGTGTGTGTGTGTGTGTGTGTGTGTGTGTGTGTGTGTAGGGGGGTCATGTGACCTGATGTTCCCTTAGCAGGACAGTAGGAGGAGAAAAGAGTTTGACAAACAGGCAAATTGACTAACATGTTTGCTCTACTACTTCAGCTCTCTTGATGAGGACTCAAAAGGTTTCTTTCCAGCTATAGGGCCAGTTCCTTCAACAAAGTGGACACTCAATAAATAGGGAGTGATTGATTGCTAGGTATCCCAAATGAGGTGGTGAAATGTGAAAACTGTGAAGAATGTATGCCTCTTTCTTCACATTCTTCATTTTTGTTTTAGATGTACGCCTGAAATTCTACATCAGGCAAGTTTCAGGAAATCCTTTCAGTCTCATTTTTCTCTTATAGATAGTTCCACAATTAACCAGTATTTTAGGTTAATATAACTCCCTGATGATGCAAGCTGTTATTTGAAGATTTTCTTTATGGCTGCTGGTGGTATGAGAATAGACCCTGTGTCACTAAAAGAGGTTTCCAGACATACTTCATGTTATATTGCTGTTTTGCCTGTTACAAAGGATTTTAGAAATTGTATTTACATTTTCAACTACATGGAACCAATTCCTACATCCCATACACATGTCTGGGTAAATAACAGGGTTAGGACAATGTGTGATAGGCTGAAAGGAACATATTGGATTCTAAAACATAAGATATTTGAACTAGCATTATTTTAGCCCCCATAAAAATATACCATATGCTCATTACTTTGCAATTGCTTTCATTTCCCTTTACAGCTGAAAGAAAATAAAACAAAATTAAAATTATGTTAATTGACATTCATCAAAGGCATTATCTTTGCCTTTTTCTAAGGGCAATAACAGAAAAATTGCAAAGAGAGAAAGAAAGCAAAGAAAAAGAAAACTATGTTAACAGGGTTTAGCAGCAGTGTTTTCATGGGTAAAGGAGGTTCAGTGTCAGGTTATGTGTAGGAATAGACATAAGATAGGTGTGATCATAATTTCATTGCATTCCGCATCTGTGGTAGATTGAATCCTGTCAGTCAACAAAAGATGTTCTTAACTTTAATCTGCATTCCTGTGGGTGCAAACCCATTTACAAATAGCATCTTTGAATATGTTAAGGTAAGTTAGTGTAGTCTCCTTTGTGAATAGAATCTTCAAAGATAATATTTCGGCATGGCCAACTGAATCAGGGTGGGCCTAAATCCCTATTATTTATAAAGAGAGGAAACTCAGATGAAGTCAGAGAAAACCACACAGGAAGAACTCAAGGACATCACCATGAGACAGAGGACTGCCATCAACAGAATGCTACCAACCGATGAGTAAGCAGAGACTTGCAAACATCTTGATTTTGGACTTCTAGCCTCTAAAACAGTAAGCCAATAAATTCTTTTGGTATTTGTCATAGCAGCCCTGGAAAACTAAGTCTTCATAGAAAAGTTAGCTCAGAATAGGTATTTTCTTATTTCATAAGTTTAAGAAATCATTTGGCCTTCCTAGATATTTTGCTGAACACTCAAGACAAATACCTGCAGATTTACAAATATAAAGTAGGTGAATTAGTAAAATGGGAATAAAATGCAACAAATGAAAACTATCTTTGCTTCTTCTGAGATACCAGTATTTTCAGATACACATCAGGGTTCTATTTAATGGTCACTAAGGAAATGCTGCAAAGTTTTCTAGATCATCCTGTACTAGACTAAATGATACATGGAAAATAGAAATAGTCCATGAAATGATGATGTCATTACAGTGATTATTTTTAACCACTTAAAATTTTTTAATTCACATGTCAGGTATTACGCTATGCTTTCACAGCCATTTTCATATTTAATCTTTTCAAGGACCATCAGAGCTAGATATTATTATTTCCCTCCATTAAATGAAATAGTCAAGGACTTAAGTAAGGTTATATAATTAATGTTACTGGTAAAGCAAGAAATCAAGTCAAAGTTTTAGGATTCCATGGGATATCAACTGTTTCAATATATTAGCTGTAATTGAAAAAAACAACTAATTCAATGGAGTTTCTTTTTGGAAGTAATCATGAGAAATGGTGTTCTAGCTTGCTAAAGCTGCCGGAATGCAAAACACCAGAAATGGGCTGGCTTTTATAAAGGCGGTTTATTTGGTTACACAGTTACAGTCTTAAGGCCATAAAGTGTCTATCAACAAAGGGTACCTTCACTGGAGAAAGGCCACTGGCATTCGGAAAATTCCTGTTAGCTGGGAAGGCACGTGGCTGGTGTCTGCTTGCTTCCAGGTTGCGTTTCAAAATGGCGTTCTACAAAATGTCTGCATCAGCTTCCAAAGGCCATCTGCAAAATGTCTCTCAGCTCCAGCTGCCTATGAGCTCCTTCTGTCTGAGCTTATATAGTGCTCCAGTAAACTAAACAAGGACCACACTGAATGGGCAGGGCCACGCCTCCATGGAAATTATCCAATCAGAGTTATCACCTACAGTTGGGTGAGTCACATCTCCAGAGACACTGAACCAATAGATTCCAACCCAATCCACCCTAACACGTCTGCCCCCACAAGGAATGCATTAAAGAATACGGCGTTTTCTGGGGGACATAAATATATAAACCTGCACAAATGGCACGCCCTTATATTTGTGTCATATATTTATTCAGATCATTATTTATATGTCTACAAGTTTCATTTGAATGTCTCTTCCTTAGTGCTAATTTCTTCAAAAACAACTTGTTTTCCATGGTTTTCGCTTCTTAATAATGCAAAGATATGTTTCTGAAACTCAGCTCACCAAAAGATTCTATAAAAGTTTTAATATTTTATTGAGTAGTGTATAATTTTTCTTCCTTAAATTAAAAAAATTATTTTTTCTAATTTAAAAAATGTCCATTTAAGTTAGCTTCAGGTAACTACCCTTAAGTAACTATATTCTGAAACTTTAGAAAAGAACCCTCAAAATCAGACCAGTGCACTCTGTATGAACTTTTGTTTTTCAGTTCATTGTGCTTAGCATGCAGCTCATCACAATTGATAATCATGTCTGTTTTGACTTTAAATATCTACTCAGTGATACTATGGTGCCAGTTATAACTATTTTCATAAGCGATAAACCAAATTTAGTTCTTGATAGTTCAAAAATATTTAATTATTGTCATTAACATTTTAAAAAAAATCAACATTATCTTGTTTTTCTTTTTCTGAATTTTTAAAATGGGAAAACTTGTGTTCAAAATTAACAGTTTAGAGTGTTATTTTATTTTTAAACTTAATGAAAACCTGCAAGACCAGTTAACATTTTAAAATATACAGTGCATATCAGATCCCTTATGCCCTATATTCATGTTGGAACAGGCTAGATCAAATGATAACAATCATAAATACCATTTCTGATTACCATATTAATTATTACTTAAATTAATAATTAGGTATTGTCTTAATTAGAGAGAGCAATACATTAAAATAGGTAAGTTTCCCAAGTTTGATGTTAACTGTGTTTTCTAATCAGAGTGAAATTTACTACTCTTCCATTTCAAAGAATTCTGAATAAGGCAAAAAGCACTATGTAAAGAAAAAGTTTAATTCATCTTGGGGGTTAACAGTGTACAGGGGATCTGTAACTCACGAGATTTCTAATTGTTATTTCTGTATATGGATATTGTCTGATCTATTTCACTGGAAGGCTGGATGTTAGCTGTGAAATTTATTTTGTAACAAAATAACATGCTTTTGCTATCAATTACTATTGTGAAAAAAAAATGACTAAAACTAGAATATTAAGGCCTACTTTCTTTTCTTTTCCCCTAGGGACAGTAAAGAAGTTACAACAGAAAGTAAAATAAAAATAAGGAGAAAGCATAGGTTTGTGAAGGCACAAGCCAAATTCAGCAGTTTCTCCTAGCCTGAAAGATTACAACAGACACTGCATGCAGGCCGGATCTTTAAGGGAGTCTCCTGTGTCTTCAAGGGTCTAGATTACATCATCATTGATTTAATTTTTTCCATCTCCTAACTTTAATGGTTCTGCTTTCCAAAGGCTGCTGTAATTTATCCCATGGGTTCTCAAAATAAGTGAAACTTAAAACAGAAACAGTGCTTCTGTGTTCTCTGTATTGTCTTTGCCCTTTGTTAATACCACACCTATTTGCAGAGAACTGGTATCTTCTGCTCTAGTCCCAATGAAGATTCTCTTTGTTTATTCACTATTTTGTCAGAGATCAAGAAGAATATTTTCATTTGTGAATTGAAAAGCTAGTAATATATTTACTCTGCTTTAGTATAAAATTTAATCAAAATGAATTTTGCTTAATTTATGAGACAAGTACTATATCCAAAATAAATTTGCCAGAAACATTTTGCGTCATAAGATACTTCAACTATAATTTTATTTTTCTTCTTAGATCAGACTGGAGAAACCCTTCCCCAGACATGTTTTTAAAATAAACAGAATTACAGTAGTTTTTTACTTTCTAATATGTTCATTCCTTTAGGGATTTACTAGGAATGAGAATTTAAAAGTCTTGGAAAGGCTAATGAATCCCAGCTGAGTATATGGGCCAAAATGCGCAGTGACTTGTTTTCTTTAAGGACATAGATAATAAGGACAGAAAAACACGTTTTAGTTATTCAGGAGTGTTTCTTTAAAAGAATTTTAAATATAGAAGTTGACACCTTGAAAATATTTGAATTACCATTCCAAATTGCCCTAACTATTTGAGAGTTAGAGAAGATGTAAGACGTCATCAGCAGTTCTCAGACGTGTCTGCCATGTGGTGCCAATCCAGGTGGAAGTTGTCACTTGTCTCTGGTAAAGGAGTTAAATTTACCCCTTTTCAGGGACCATTCTTTAGTGAATCCTTTGGTATTAAAATAGCAATTTTATGACAAAACAGTAAAGCTATTAAATTATAGTTGTTACTTTCAATATCTTTATTTAGAAAAATTAAAAGTTGGCAATCTTAAGTTGTTTCCCCACCTCTTTTTTTTCTTGAAATTTTACTGATTCATAAAGCCTCAAAATTGGGAAGCACTAATCAAATGAAGCTTCTGCCTTTCCACAAATACTTGAGTCTCTGAAGACACACCATGAACACGACATACAGCTGTAAAAGAGAACTTAGAGCCTGGTGATAGACACAAATAAATAATGATTATAATACAGTGGGATAAGCATTTTTGGGGAGAGGGAAATGCAGGGAATACTGGAGCATATAAGGACACCTAACCTTGACCTGGAGAAGTTAGGTTAAGATTTGTCTAGGAAAAAGACCAAAAATATGAGTTGCCTATGTCATCCTTTTGAGCAAACTATCTCTTCAAAGTATTTAGGTACTTGAGAAAGCAAACCAAATGGTTTCTTTATTATCATGGAATTAAGTAAATGGCTCTAATTAGAGCCTGCTTAACTTTGATGAAATAATCATGTGTCAACCCAAATAACATTTCCTTAGAAAGCAGAATATTCATTTCTTTCTATCAGGGTGGTGGGACGACATTTTTGAGCTATGAAATGATATATTCTCTCTCTCAGAGTGAAACTCACCTCCCTCTCTTCCAGACCCTGGATCATTGCCTCAGAGGGGAAGTGTGTCAGGGGAGAAAAACTTGGAAGGTGGGAACCTCATCTTTCTAGTTATTATGATTTTCAAAACCAATCAAGGAGGGTATAGGTAGATCTGGATAAATCACAAGTAAGAAAATGTCTAGGGAAAAAAAGCATTGAGAATATGAGGAAGCTTCCCATGAGGCTGAAATATACCTCTTGCCAAGGCTGGGGAGTGGAAACAGAGGAATAAAAAGGAAAAGGAAAGATGTAAGGGAGGATGATGAAAGCATACAGTTTGATGGCTCCCAGGGAGAGAAGCCCTATGTCCAGTCAGTATCAGAGAGGTGAGAGTACCCAGAAGGGAAAAGGCTGGGAGCCGTCCCAAATTCCCATGTGACCTAAGAGTAGTTAAGAGAGCCACAGGACCTGGAGGTGCTCATGATGAGGAACAAGGTGGGTACTGCTAACTGGTAGACCAGGTGGGCTTCCCAGTACTTTGAGACTACATAAGCATGACTGATATATAACTGGTATGGCTATGCTGGTTGATAAACTGCCAAAATAACTTTGTATTGGTTGATAAATCACCATTGTCCAGACCTCCATGATTCCTCCACCTCCACCCCCAAAACTATAGGGTTAATGCCTGGGATAGCAAAGGAGCCTCCAGGACCCTGCTTAAGCATCAAAGCCAGTGTCTGCATCCTTTCTGATTGCTTGGTGTATTAGCAATCTTTTTCTGTATATCACTTCACTCCAAGAATTGGAGCTTAAAGCAATAACAAATACTTGTTATCTTACACAGTGTCTGTGGGCAGGAACTTGGGAGCAGTTTAGGTGAGCAGTTCTGGCTCAAGGTATCTCATGAGTTTGCAGTTAAGATGTGGGCTGTGTCTGCATTCTTCATTGGGGCTGGAGGATCTACTTCTAGATGTCTTACTCACATGAGTGGTAAGTTAATGCTGGCTGTTGCAGAAGACCTCAGTTCCTTGCCACATGAACCTCTCTGGGGCTGCTAGAATTCTCATGATGTGGCAGCTGCCTTCCCCCAGAATGAGAAAGTCAAGAGAAAGCAAGGCAGAAGCTAAATGTCTTTTATGACCTAACCTCAAAAGTCACACCCCATGATATCTGCAATATCCTCTGATAACACAGGTCATCCTTATTTAATATGGGGGGGATTATGTAGTGCATACTAACCAGGAGGCAAAAAACATTGGCAACTATTGGGGATTAAATCATGTCCCCCATAAAGAGACATTCAAGTCCTAACTCCTAGTCCTGGGGGTGTGAGCCCATTTGTAAACAGGACCTTTGAAGATGTTGTTTTTAGTAAGGTGTGTGTGCTCATTTGTGAATAGGATCTTAGAAGATTCAATTTAAATGAGACTAAACTGAAATAGGGTGGGCTTTAATCCATATGCCCGAAGTCTTTACAAGCAAAGGAAATTTGGACACAGTCAGTAGAGGCCAGAAATCATTAGAAGCCAGAACCCAAAAGAAGGCAGAGAATGAGGCAGATCACCAAATGATGGAGGCAAAGATGCAAGCCAAGGAACCCCAAAGATTTCTGGCAAGATAACACCAGAACGCTACAGACTCTGGGAAAAAATATGGCCTGTCAAGACCCTGATTTTGGACCTAGAGCCAAAACAGTTAGGCAATAAATTCCTATTGTTTAAGCCAACCATTGTGTATTATTTGCCATAGCAGCCCTGGGAACTAAGACAAGGACCATCTTGAAGGCTCCTACCACAGTTGGTGACTCTGCTAGGGGTTGTTAAATATTTTAAATATCATTTTCACACAAGTCAGAATAACCTAGAAAAAGCAAGAGATAGCAGAATGTGGCAAACCCCAAAATGACTGAGATTAAATTTGTGCCTTTCTCAAATAATGGTGCCTCAAAGAGAAATTAAGTTGTTTTATAAAACTACAAATTTTGTTCTCATGCCCCTGAATTTTATAATGAGTTTCAAAGCTACTACTGTCCCATGCAACTCCTCCCTGAAAATAACCACCAAAGTTTTTGTTCACCACTCCCCTTCTGTTGCTACAATTCTTTCTTTAAAAAAGCCAGTCCTCAACAACTTTGCTATTCATGTGGGTCTGGAAAGCACTCTGTCTCCTCCCAGTAGGCAATGATTTCATTATATCATTCCTCTGGCAGTCCAGACTACCGACCACTTGTAATGTCCTTCCGTGCAGCACAGCAGATGCTAACTTGGATTGCCCTAGCAACAAGAAGACTGACAGTAGGGTTGGTGGATTTGTGTGGCATTCATATTTCAGACCTGTGATAAATTACCTATTCTTAGTGGGAAAGTATTGATAAAATTTGGCCTTACATAACTTTATCAATAGCAATCATCAATGATGATATCTTAACTACCCATTGAATTATCAAGGGCTATTTTGAGTGCAACGTTTTTGGAATTTCCTAGTACTACATGGAATTTTGAGTTCTAGAGCTTTAGAAATGTTGCCATTATCCAGTTATCCTGCTATTTCTGGAAAAACATTTTACAAATTCTATATTACTTGCATATATTTGACAGCTGAGTTTTACAAAAAAGGAAACATGAAGTTCTAGCTAACTCACCAATGGTGGTACTAGTATTAATCCCCACCCAAGAAATGAATGAATAATTCCTGATTTGTTTCCCATAAAAACAAGCAGAATCATTAAGCTTCTGTGGGCTATATATATTCTCTATCATGTCTTTTGTTGACAAAAGGCAACCATTGCTGAGATATTCATTATACCAGAAAAAGATATTCTGTGGAGTTGAAATGTAATTTCCATGTCAAATAGCTAGTGATTTCTGTGTCAAGCTAGTAATTCAGAAGAACACAGACCCCTATCTCTCATCAATAACACTTCCCCTTATGGTGTTGAGATTGTGCACACCAGAATGGAAAAATAATGATGGATACGGTGGCAGCTATGGAGGTGCACTGTCAGAAACTCCCTTCAAGGAGAAACCTGCTATTCAGCTGCAAGGAGTGTAGGGAGTTGACAGCCTCCAGCTACTAGAACCATCAGGATGTAGCTCACCTTCTTTGCTGAGGCCACCACCTTCTGGGCAGCTCCTAGCCAGTGACCGAGCACATGGGAGTGCTAGGGCCTGGCTGTTTCTGTCCACTGTGGGACTCCTCTATAGGGCAATCTTTGCTCAGTGGCTTCTCACTAAATTGGCTGATACTTCTAGATCTTAATTATGATCAAAGACTTCCCTTGCCCAACCCTGCTTTCTCCCCTCCCTTCCTTTCTCTGGTATCAGATATACATTGTGGTCTGAAAGCGTTCCTTATTCCATTGAGCTTACTTCCCCTTTTCCCCTTTATCTTTCACATGGGGTACCCATTTCCAATAAACCTCTTACATTCCTAAATCCATTCAATGTCTGCAAAATGATACAGCTACTTTTTATTAAGAATCTACTATGTGAAGGAATATATTGTAATGTGTTTGGGGGAAGATATTTAACCTCTCCTAACTATTCCTTCATCTACAAAGAGTAATATGGTATTGATGCAAGAAATACATGAAACAACCTACAGAGAGCAATTTTCACAGTGCTTAGTAAATAATAAGTACTCAATATCTGGTATATAACATTAAGAGTATTATTATACCAGACTTTGAGTAAGGAGTGGCTTGTTTATTACTTGTACCCCTTGTTACAATCCAGGAAATACTATCATGCTCATTATCACCTAGGATTAGGTGAAGTTAAACTAACTTGCTCAAATTACTTAATCTACATAGCTAAAATGTACAATCTGGGATTAAAACCCAGAAAGCTCTGTAGATAAGAGCAAGGTACTATACATACACACTGGCAAATAATTCATTCTTGTTACTGAGAAAGTAAAGGAGTCCCACATTCTCTATGGTATGTATAATTCATAATGAATACAAACTATTTTGAGGATTCTTTCATAAATGTAAGTCTGTACTCTTAATTTCATCACATATATGGCATCAGAGTCTGTCAATAGGTGCTTAAGACTAAACATTTGCCTAAAAACTTAGAAGAGCAATATACATAATGCCACTGCTGCTCCCTGCTCCCTGACAAGTGCTGGTCAGTTATTTTGTATAACAGCTCTCAATTTGGGTTTGTCTGATGTTTTCTCATGATTAGATTGGGGTTATGTTTCATAGTCTACTGATTTGCGACTGCTAGAAAAATTGTATCAACTGAAATCACTCTCCCTCTGCCTTCCTCACTCTCCCCCACCCGCACCCCATCCCCGCCACCGGGCAAATGTTTGCCCATTATTAAAAGATGCAGAAGATATGTGTAATAGAAACATAATGAGCAGAAGGAAATTAAAATACTGAAAGTGCTTAAAGATTTTCAAGTGTAGCGGCAGCAGTTTGAACTGAGTGACACCTTTTGAAACACACCTATTTTGCTCCTTGCTTGATAGTTTTAAGATACAGTATTTTAAATAAAAATTTTAAAATGTTACATAAAGTAAAAAAAAAAAAAAATTGAGATTGTACTGTTTCCTTAGGCGTGAGGTGGTGATGGACAGGGCTGGTGGAATGGATTTTGGGGGTGGTCAGTCTTCTTAGTGACATTCTGCCAGGAAACTTTTTTCCCAAATGAATCCAAGGGACTAAATAAACCCTCCAATGTACACAAAAAAGCATATGATTTATGATCTGAAATACGAGATGGCTACTTTATGTTCATGTGGCTATTGGCCTTTATAACTAATTTGAAGCCAATTTTAGCCAAAAGTGGTCAGCATGACCACAGAAGGAAAAAGGCCAGTAAAGTAAATTACACTGTGGCTTGGTGGCCAAGGTAAGATATTTCAGAACTATAGGTTTGAGCAAAATGACTTAGCCACTTATAGCTCGAAGTATGCTACTAAAGCAAAGAGAGACTGTTCAAAAATGAAAATCACATTTGTAATAGCATGACATGTCATTATATGTAAAAGTTAATATTTAGAATATCTTTGGATGAGTTTACCCATAATGCAATTTACTTATTGTGAATATATACCTTTTTTGAATATTTTTCAAGTAAAGAATACTGTTATAGATCTATTGTAGAAAATACAGTCTAAATGGGCTCTGGGACCATCAGGTCACAGTAATAGTACTTAGGGACTTCTGGATGTCTGAGACCCAAAGGGTTGTTTAAGAAAATAGGTTTTTGCACAAGGACTGTTACATAAGCACAGATGTATGTGTGCATTGGAACAGAATATGCACTTTGGGGAAATTAAATAAAAATCCTTCAAAAAAGTGGACACCTAAGTATAGTTATAAATCTCAAAAAGAAACAGCTCTAATTTATTACCCATATGGGAGAAATTCTGGTTGTACTCTTTCTGGATGTACTTTCCTCTTCACTGTTGCAACTATGGCACAGAAGGGTAATTATCAGTTTGTGAATACTACTGTGAAGAGACTGAAGTGATATCACTGGAAATGTTTCCCAGAGACTCTCCTGGGCTGGCACATTTTAAAGCATATATATCATAAATGACAGCAAACTTGGAAAAAGTAAATTATGTAAATTTAACAGTTATGCCAGCAAAGGGGGTAAAGACTCTCGTGTTCTGGGGGAACATTAAATTAGATAGTATCTTTAAAAATGTAATAAAAACAATGTTCAGTAGGTTAATCTGGACTTTGGTAAATAAAACTCAGAAAAATTTCCTTCCAAATGCGAACATGTCGCAATGAAAATCTATTGACTTGGAGTAAAGATTAAGTAATTTTTTCCTTAACTACAAAAGAATTATAATTATGAATCCCTAATTAGAAACAATAACATGATTTAAAAGTTGTGGTAAATTTTATATGAGAGTTGTAGTGAGACCCATTTACTTTGATGGGTAATTGTCATGGTAAACAGGGTTTTTAACTACTACATAATGTGAGATACTTTAATTCACTATATTTAAGACAGCAAAACAAGCAGGATATTCTAAATACATGATTTCTTGAAACTATGGAATATTGCAAAATCAATTAAAATGGTATTATTCTCTGCCATGTTAAACAATGTGCATTTTATTAATGCTATAATGTTTATTAAAGAAGTTGCTTTACTCTTTCATAACATCTGAAGATGTTAATTGAATTTAGTAACCCTGACCCTTGCTTAAAGCCCATCTGGCTTGATAAATAATCAAAGCTTATCCCATCAAAGAAAATATGGGCTTAATCAAAGTTATTACTGTCTGACACCAGTACATTTTAATTTATTATCATTCTAACTATTCAAATATAATCTTGTAAAAAACAACCCAAACTCACAATATAGCTTCACATACCACATTCATGTGCCTTTTTCATTATGTTGTTGAGGTCACTAAATGAGATAATGCTTCTCATGGTGTCTGATACATAATATTAACAAATGTGAGTATTAATATAGTCTAATACTTGGCTGCCTAGATATTTCCTTGATATTTGTCATCAATATTAGGCAGCACTCAGAGAAAATGGATTAATATTTTTAACATACACGAATAAAAACTCTTCTTTATCAAAAGAGTGAGAGGAAAAGCTTTGAGAACATCTTGTAAATATGCATTTATAGAAGGTATGATTTATGTTTACATTTCCAGGGTTGTAGTTTTACCTACAGAAGATACTTCTTTTTTATTTACAGTTGCTAAAATGTTAAAGAAAAATACCAAATTTTTGACACTGACAGTTTTTTGTTTCTGAGTATGTCTGAGGAAGGAAAGACATTTGAAATGAGCATCAGATATAAAAAGAAAACATTCTATCCGTAACTAAACAGTAGCATTCATATGTATACTACTTGAAACATTATTCTTAATAATCACTAATACAAGTTATCATTTTTTAGTATCTACCTCATTACTTTGTTCAATGAGCATTTACTTTATGATAAAATAAGTAAACAGAGAAAAAATATCAAATGGTGATAAGTGTCATGCTGATGTGATAAGCACTGATTAGGGGCTACTTTTTATCGGATGGCCCAGAAAGGCCTCTCTGAATAGATTTAAACTGAGATATGAATGCCAAAAGGAAGACAGCTACTTGAAGAGCTGCAGAAGAGCACTGCAGGAAAAGGGAAGAGCTGGGCAAATGCCAGACCAAGACAGATAGGAGACTGGCATATATGAGGAATAGAAAGTAAATGAGAATGACTTGAATCTAGTGAAATAAGGGAGAATGGTAGGAAGCTAAGTCAGAGAGGTAGGTGGGGGCCAGACAGATTTTTATTGCCATGGAGAGTCATTTGAGGGCTTTAAACAAGGGACTGTGGCCTATTTTTTTTTTTTTTTTTTTTAATTAAGACCATCAGGACTACTGCATAGAAAATAGATTTTACACAGCAAGAGTGAAACTAAGGCAGTTAGGAGGCTATCACAATCATTCATGACGAGAGAAGGTTGTCGTTTAGATTAAGGTAATAACAGCAGAGATGAAAAGTAGTAGATTTTGGAAATGATTTGGAAGTACAATACAGAATTTGCTGATTGACTGATTAAGGGGGTTTGGCAAAGAGAGGAGTCAAGGATGCTTCCTAGAATTTTAGCTTGAGCAACCAGGTGGATGGTTTCATCAATGAAGATGGGAAAGAGCAGGTTGAGGGGGAGGCAGAAATCCAGAGTTGTTTGGGACATGCTAACTTTGAGATGCATATTAGACATCTAAGTGAGTATGTCAAGCAAGCAGGACTGGGTTTCAGAAAGTAAGGGCTAGATTTATGAATTTGGGAGTCATCAGCATATATATATATATACACACACACACACATATATATATATATATATATATATATATATATATATAAAGTGTTTACAGCCACAAGACTGATACCTGCACGAGAGGTGCTTTAGCTGCAGTATCTCTTTTAATCTTGATAACAACTCTACAAGGTAGATATTTCTTTTTTATATAGATATTATTAGCTTCTTTTTATATATGAGAGTCTCTGATGCTCAGAGGTATAAATGCTGAAACTTATCCAGCTACTAAGTGGTGGAGCCTGGATTCACGTCTGACACATCACACCAGATTGTTTTATATAAGCATTAGGAGAATACGTGAATTTCTGAGTGGAGGATTTTTAAAATTTTGAATGAAGGGTTTTTTAAAAGGTCTGTTTAAGTCTGGCAAGAATGGGGCTCATTCAGAATTCAATCCAAGGCTACAGATTGTCATTATGTGAGGGCTCTGTGGCATGTGCCATTGATATTCTGCCCCCTCTCCCTTTTTTTTAAATTTTACTCCCTTGGTTTGTGGGATATGACACTTGTCTTCTTCCTCAAATCTTGATTGAGTCTTCTTCACTGCTCCTTAACTATGGCTGTTTCAGAGAGATTTTTAGCCTTCTTTCCTCCCTTTACATGTTCTGCTCTACAACTCATATACTCATGGCTTTAAATACTACATATAGGCTTATGACTCTCAGCTTTTGATTCCTGACCAAGACATTTCTCTCTCGGCCTTGGAGGCTATGACCAAACGTTCCTGAAAGCAATTAGTCTAGTAGGAAAGGGTGGAGGAGGTTCCTAGTGGTGTTAGGAGAAGGATGAAGCATTGGGGCTGTGAAGGAAGTGTTGGGGCTGTCATCCATATACCGATTCAATATTTCATTCCCTCATTCATTATTAAGCACTTACCCTGAGGCTGCTCTTATGGAGCTTCAAATCTAGAGTGGCAGGCAAACACCGGTAAAGTAATGACACCCATAACAAGCATTAACGGAGGGTACAGGTTGCCACCAGGGAATTCACGTGAACATTAACAAGTCGTAGGCCACAGGAAACTGCAAAGACAAAATCCCGCCTAGTGACACAAAAAGATTTAATGGAAATTTTGAGTTATCAGTTTGTTTGAACAATAAAAAGAAAACGGAAGGGGAAAAAGGATAAATAAGGGATTCGGGGCAGAAAGCTGCATGCAGCAGGCCATGAAGAGACAACAACGCACTGACTGAGGAATGTGAAGAGACTGAATTCACCCTATGTAGTGAAAAATGAAAAACCGGGACTGGTGAAGATTAAAAAGCCCAGCGTAGGTTAAAAAGACACCTCACCCCAAACTTGTTCCGCTGCCCCGCCAGCTGCCACTGTGTCCTCAGTTCCCAATCCAAACGCAGCGCTCGCGCCCAAGTCGCTCCGCCCCTTCCCCCAAAGCCCGTCCACAAAGCCGCATGCACGTGCGCAGCGGGACCCGCCCTCTCCGCTCTCTCGGCCTATGAGAAATGGCGTCGTGACTCGCTACCGCCCAGTCGCCCGTCACGTGACGCGTCTCTCCTCCCCTCTCACCCCTCTCTGTGTTCTAGGAAGATGGCGAAGGTCTCAGAGCTTTATGATGTCACTTGGGAAGGTAACTGCGGGCAGGGTGGGCGGAGAAAGACCAGAAGCCCGGGGAAACTGTTCGGTAGTACCCGCTGGCCTCGGAGACCTCTCCGGTCTATCTTCGGCACTGGGGCTGTCACTGGACGGCCTAGGCTGCGGTGAAGGCCGTCTCTGCTCCGCCATGGTCTGGAGCCCGCGGCGTTCTTCGCCGCGTGTGCTCGTGCGTAGACTGACCGACCTACTTCTGCGCCAATCCATCCGTCCAGGGCAGCTTCCATTATGAGGCGGGGAGGGACCTGGTGTTGGGGGCTGTTTTATTTTTCCTGTGGCTGGTGGACGGCGTGTAGGAGGCGGACAATGACTTCTGAAGCTTTGCAGCCAAGGCCTTTTACCAAGTGTTGTGTAAGGGTTCCATGTCTATGCAGAAAAGATGTGTAGAAGATCTGTGAACAAATATGATTCTTCTAAATGCTACTTTACGTTTCGTTTTTTCTTTAAAGCCTTGTGTCGGATTTTTCCTATTTTTATTTACTCCCTATCCCATTTCCCTTCAAAGCACTTTTACACGCACTACACAACTTCCCTCTTACTCACTGCCTATATATATGTGTGTGTGTGTGTGTGTGTGTGTATATATATATATATATATATATATATATATTTTTAATTGAAGGGGAAAGGAACTGGTTAATACTGGAGCGCGTGCGCAAGTGTGACGGATTTCTTTCCCCATCGTGGGTTGGTCTGTGGTGGGGTGTTTTTAAATCTGGGAGTAGCTGAACGTTGGACCAACTCGTTAAAGATTTTCCTCTCAAAACTTTAATGGGAGGCATGCTTAAGAGAAGAGGCTTGAGTTTCTCCAAAGCATTGAATTTGTGTAATTGTGTTCCCAGCATTTAGCATAGTACAGTAGACTTTATTAGCTAATTTATTCGGTGAATACCTTTTTGGTATGTTTAGACACCAAGAAGTTGATAGCATGAGGACTGAAAGTTTTATTTACTGTTTGATTGTGAATAAATCTTGAGAGCCTTCCTTGACCACCCCATCCCCCCACTCCCCTACAACCCTCCACCAAAATTAGAAGATAAAAGAAGGAAACCAAAACAACCACAAAAGCAAACAAAAGAACATAGGCCTGGTCCTTCAATTGCATGTGCTCATACTATTGAAGTGCTTACCAAATTATGTAAGTTTTAAAAATGTTTGTCTATCCTAGAATGAAGGGAGGAGGCAGACCTATCTTGTTCACTCTGTCATATCGCTAGTGCCTGCCATAAAGGAGGAACTCAATAATTATTTGTTGACTGAATAAATTGTTAGTGGGATTAATAAAAAACATGAACAAATTTTCACACCAAAGACCATAACTATATATCACTTTTCTAGTGTTGGAATCATTTCATTAGTATTTTAGGTGGACTTATGCAACTCAACTAATAGGATACAATTTGCTTATTGGTAAAATGAGGGATTAGACCTTTCCGAAGCTAAAATTCTTTTCTAAGAGACTTTTAAGAAAAAAGTATTCTAGGTTTTTATTTCAGAGTTGTATGGTAACAGAGTAGGACATAGGAGGGTGATGAGAGGACTCTCCAGAATAATTTTTTCTTTAGTTTTTTTGGGGGTAGGGTGTAAGTTGGAGCTGTGTCTGAAGGAATCCATTGAATAGCATCATGAGTTAAAATCAGGCACATGATAAGTTCAAAGACTACTGTTATTCTTGTAATAGGGAAATTTATCACATGTTTATGAAAGACTGATATAGTAAGTCTAACATTCTCATAACCTTTATTGGGCTCTATTTTTTAAAGAGTGCAATAACTGGTGTCTTTATTCAGCCAGTTGAAAGTTATTGATGTTTATTATTGAAGGAAGTTATTACCTAGGAGTTTGGAGGTGGGAAAAAGAATTTTGAATTGTAAGAGTATAATCAATTTTCTTGAGAAGATGGTATTTGGATTTGACATGGATGAGATGCTTAGATACTTAGGCATATAATAGATACTGAATGAATATTTGTTGAAAAAAATGTTTTGAGGGAATTCAATTGCTTATGCCCACTGTCTCTACTTCCTCTTTTTATTCAGTCCTTCAAGCAATCATAATTTGATTTCCATGCTTGTGGTGGTTTGGAACTTGTGTGTACCCCAGAAAAACATGTCCTTAAAGTTTATCCATTTCTGAGTGTGAACGCATTGTACATAGGATCTTTTGATGAGGCTACTTCAGTTAAAATGTGACCCACCTCAATCACGATGAGTCTTAATTCTATTACTGGAGCCCTTTATAAGAGAATGAAATTCAGACACACAGAGAGAAAGCCACAGAAGCAAGAAGCTGAAATCATCGAAACCTGGAGCAGGAGAGACCAACAGACCTGCCACGTGCCTTGCCTTGTGATAGAGTAGACAAGGATTGCTGGCAGCTGGTCTTTGGGAAGAAAACATCACCTTGATGATGCCTTGGTTTGGACCTTTTACCAGGCTGAAAACCATGAGTGATTAAATTCTCATTGTTTAACCTGACCCATTTCATGGTATTTGCTTTTACCTGCCTAGGAAGCTAAAACATTGCTCTACCATTTTACTGAAATCTCTAGGGAAATCTAATGCCAAGTATAATTACAGGTTTTGTACCTCTTTAACTCCATTTGCCGTTACAGAGCACCTTCTCTATGAAAATTTCTTTCCTTAGTTTTCTTGATAGCCTTCTTCTGGATTCTCCTCTTACTTTTCAGTCATTTGCTTCACTAAGTTTGGTGCATTCATTTGTTCTTTAATTTTTGTGCCCCCAATGTTTCTTTACTTAGCTTTTTGTTTTCTTAGTCTATTATCAAAGGTTTTTAAACCTGAAGTCAATAGATTCCTGGCCGCTAACAGGCATAAGTGTTACGTGCTTTGTGAACTCCTGAAAATTATATGTGAAATTGAGTGTGTATGTGCATATTCTGGGGAAAAAATGGTCCAAATATCTCATCAGCTTCAAAGAGATCTTATAAAAAGTTAAATATATTTTGTGCATTATCTCATCCACACCCAGCTTTAGCTCTCAGCCTATATGCTAAATAACAGGTTAAACATATGTTTGGTACTTTGTGGTAGGTACTGTTCCAGTTCCTGAAGATACAGTGTTTAACAAGACAGGCAAGGTTCAGGATTTCATGGAACATATCCTGAGATTTTACCCCTTAACTAAGGATACATATTTTCAACCAATTACATAACACATCTACTTGGATGTTCACAATTAATAAAACTCAAAACTGAACTCATCATCTTTCTGCCTGTTGCCTCCTCTACCACCATTATTACCATTGTCTCCACGTACTCCTTTTTGAGTTTCTCTAAATGGTGTATAGTAGCTTATCTGTTTTCTGATTCATAAGACAAGCTCCTGCTTATCCTTTAAGATATAGCTTGTGGAAACATTGAAGTCTGGAAAATACAGATATGTTTGAGAAATAGATAGTAGTTAAGTTTAACTGAAATGTATATTTTGTGAAGGTCGTGTTTGAAAAGAAAATTGGGGCCTTGAATCCTAGCCTGTGGAGTTTGGAGGCACTCTTGTAATTAAAAAAATAAATAAAAATCAATGGCTCCTTTCATTCAACTTAAAATTTATAAATGCACATGTTGATATAGAGTCAAGGCCTTTTCTTTGATAGGGGTCCCCAGATTGTAGTTCCTTGTCATCATTAATAAACCGTTTTCAGTTTTGCTTTATTAAATGTGGCGCAGGAACATAAAAGCCCTTGTATAGCAGCCTCTGTGCACAAGTCTTCTCATATTTTTAATTAAATTGCCATACCTAATATGACAGTAGTGTTTCAAAGCTGTTTACTTTTACGGAGTCTTTTCAAAGCATTCAGCTTCATTTCATAGGAATACATCTGTCTTTTTGGTGTTTTTTTGTTTTGTTTTTTTCTGTTTATATATTTTGTATATAGTATTGTTACCCTATGTAATTACATTTAACTGGCATGAACTGGTTTGGATACAACTGATGTAAATGTAAAAACTGATAAAAACAATTAACCAAGAGCTAGCTGATGAAGCCTCTTAGCCAAGAGCTTCTAAAATGCTGTGGGCATCATTAATATGTTTTGCAGAAAGAAATTCTTTGAGTTGATTCTAACTGGACATTATAGTTAAGACAGTTTTTCCTGAATCTTATTATCTCACCCATCGTATTTTAATTACTTCTGTATATTCAGTACCCACACAGATCTTTTCAATCTTTTCATTGATCAGTGAATTAGCATTAGAAAACAAGTAAGTGCTTGTTTGCTTAATGAATGAATGCTAGGACATGGAGTATGTTTATGAAGTTTGATCCCTTAGTATCTGTAATAATGGTAATAATAATGATAAAAATAGCTTACTATATATTTTGTATATAGTACCTCATTTAATTCTCACACCTATCTTGTGAGATATGTTTTGTCTCATTTTACAGGTGAGGAAGCAAAAATCGTGAACAGTGAAGTGGCCTGTCCAAGGAGACAGAACTAGTAAACATGAGTGCTGTAATTTGAGGGAAGTGGGAGGAGTAAGGAGTGAAGTGGAGAAAGTATGGGATTTAAGGAAGGAGTTTGGGACTAAGGGAGTCAGCAGAGTAATAAGGCATGTATGTCTACCTTTCAGAGTCCAGCAGTCTCACTGCAGCAGCATCTAGGCCTCATGGAAGGAATAAACACAATAATCATAAAAATTCATGTTTAACCTACTGGTGGGTGATCCTTCAGGATTTTATTCGGGTCCTTGGGAGTAGTCTTTGATAGGGAAATGTGTATCTGCCTCCACTCCCCTTCTTGTGTTACATCAGTGAGCTCCATTCAGCAATAACCTGAAGAAACTGATTTGCCTTACTTCTCCCTCTCCCCTCCCCACCTGAGTGGATTGGACAATTTTCCAATTCCTGAGTACGTCAGGTATGTTCATCCCTCTAACATTGCTTAAGTTCTCCAAACTTCATCTGACAAAATCCTGTTGATTTTTAGGGCTTAATTCATTTATCACAGATGTCTTCTTTAACCCTTTCTCTGTGCCAGGTAGAATTAATCTTTCCCTCACTTGCTTTCTTAGTACTTTGCATTACCACTATCATAGCTTTTATCACATTATTTTACAGTTGCTTACAGCTTTTTCTTCAGTTCTGTTCAGTTCGCAACTGAGATGATTATTCTTTCATTTTATATTTCTAGCATACGGTATAGGGATATTATGTATATGAGTGCTTAATATATTGTTGAATGAAAGACTGGAAGTCATAGGGATGTATCAGTAGGTGAAAGATGATTATTCTTTCATTTTATATTTCTAGCATATGGTATAGGGATATTGTGTATAATGAGTGCTTAATATATTTTTGAATGAAAGACTGGAAGTCATAGGAATGTATCAGTAGGTGAAAGGGGAATGTTTTAAAATGTTTTAAAAAGCAGAGATTTTCCAGTAATAAACCCTGACTATGAATAAGTAGGACGACACTGATGGAAAATTGTGGACTGTTAGTAAATGAGATATTTGATGAAAAAAGGAGATGGGAACCAGTTTTTCTCTTTTACTCTCTGACTTTTATAGGCAGGAATTCTTAAAAGGCATTGCAGAGAAATCCCTTTTTAATGCGAGATAATTTATAGATTAAATGATAATTCTTGAGGATTCACTCAACATATCTCATTAATTCATCTGAGATAGCATTTCTTAATTTGGGTGTCTTAATTTGGGTGTCTGGATATGGGCAAGGGTTATAGTGTTTTGGAATAGATCTGCAAAATACTAAATAATTCGTATTCTTAAGACCCGTCTTCCTCTTTTAAACTAATCTGTCAGGTCAAAAGAGAATATGGGCTTCAGGCAGTGTAGCTATGGCATGGGGGATGTGGCTTGAATGAATTCTGAGAGTCAGTGCTGTGGAGCTAATGATAACGTATACATTCCTTCTGGAAGTTTGTTTTCTGAACTGTGGCTGCAAATCTGGAGTAGATATAGGTGTTTATGTAGTAAACCCAACAGTTCTGCAGAATAGATAACATAGTATACTGCTACTTTGTTTTAATCCTATTTAATCAGCCTCAGTTTTAAGAGAATATTATTTTTAGCAAGATATTTATCATGGAATTTGAATATAATAGCACTATTTTTTTTCTGATGTCCATTTTCTATCTAAGTGAATACAATCATGTTGTTTCTTTCAGCATTGGTCTTACATTGGGCATTCAGTGAGCTGGCAATGTTATTATATTCTTTTACCATGATTTCTTTTAATAGTTCAAACTCTGCACAAGCAGTAAAATTTGGTGAGTTAATTAACGGGATAAAGTTGGAGCTATTTGTTATCTTTTGTGGTTTTAAACTGCCGCTGTGTAAAAAGCATTATAGTCACTAATGTCTTTGCTGTCTAATTTCTTGAGCTCTCCATGTCAAAAACCATGCTTTTAGCCAGTCACAGGAAATATATCCCTGTGGTGGTTTGGTTGATTTTCAGATTACAAAATATTAACAGTAACAGTTTTATGACAGCCTTGAGCTCATTTCTGGCAAATATAAACTCTGCATTTTAAACTGTTTTGTTATTAAACTTGATGAGAATTTCAAGGAAAATACATTGCTACTCAGTGTAAATATATATATTTTGAACTTCCCAATATTTTATTTGGTAAAAGACAAAAAGATTTATTTTCTCTCATCCTCTGAAGGTGACTGTATTAGTTTCCTAGGGCTGCCTAGCAAAGTACCACAAACTAGGTGGCTAAAAATAACAAATTTATTGTCTCACAGTTTTGGAGGCTAGAAATCTGAAATCAAGGTGATGGCGGGCCTGTGCTCCCTCTGAAACCTAAAGGGGTGAATCCTTCCTTGCCTCTTACTAGCTTCTGGTGGTTTGCTGGCAGTCCTTGGTGTTGCTTGGCTTGCAGCTGCAACACTTCAACCTTTGCCTCTTTCATCACACAGCATTTTCTCTTACATTCATTCTCCCTTATGTCTATGTCCAAATTTCCTCTTCTTATAAGGACACCAGTAATATTGGATGAGGCAGCCACCCCGCTACCCCACACCCAAATCCAGTTTGGCCTCATCTTAAGGAATCACATCTTCAAAGACCCTATTTCCAAATAAGATAACACGCACCAGACCTCGGGTTAGGACTTGAACCTATCTTTTTTGAGGGATACAATTCAACCCATATCAGTGACCTGTATGTTTGTTTGTTTTTTTAAATATCATTATGAACTCATGGATTTAAACATATTTGATGGGTTTCTCTTCATTGCAATTATTATTATTATTATTATTATTGAAACTCAAATTGTCTCTTCTTTGACCAGAGGGAGCTCACTGGCTCCTTAGTCTGGTATAACAAACTATCTGGTATAATATGTTCTGGTATAACAAGCTATTGGGTGTAATAAGATGTTCCAAGCTCATCTTACACATTTCTTGCTTTCTTCTTGGGACGAGCAAGTCTTGATTTCTTTTAGTGAGAAATGGTATTTCATGACAGTTTGGGTTCTAGGCACACACGTTACCACTGGATTGTTCATTGTTTATGGGCCTTTTCAAGTGGACAGAGCTAGCAAATGTGTGTGTGTTTGCATGCATGTGTATTTAAATAGGCAGAATACCTGATGAGTTCATATTGATTCTTCAAATTCAATATTACAGAAGGTTTATTTAAACTCCTTTTCTTTCATATCTTGATCTCCTTTGCTCCACGGGAGATTCTTAGTTCTCAAGAACACAGGTGTTCTGGTTTGCTAATGCTGCCGGAATGCAAAATACCAGAAATGAATTGGCTTTTACAAAGGGGGTTTCTTTGGTTATACGGTTATAGTCTTAGGCCATAAAGTGTCCAAGATAAGGCATCAGAAATCGGGTAACTTCACTGGAGGATGGCCAGTGGCGTCCGGAAAACCTCTGTTAGCTGGAAGGCATGTGGCTGGCATCTGCTCTGGAGTTCTGGTTTCAAAAGGGCTTTCTCCCAGGACATTCCTCTCTAAGCTGCAGCAGATCTCCAAAATGTCACTCTTAGCTGCTCTCAAGTTGTGTATCAAAATGGCGTTCTCCAAAGTGTCACCCTTCAATGGCCATCTTCAAAATGTCTGTCTCAGTTGCTCTGAGGTCCTTCTGTCTGTAAATTCTTTTAAAGGACTCCAGTGATCCAGTTAACACCCACCCTTTCACTCACAGTTGATTGAGTCACATCTCCATGTAAATGCTCAATCAAATAATTCCAATCTAATCAACACTAATACATCTGGTTTGCATCAAAGAACATGGCATTTGGGGGACATAATACATCCACACCAGCACAACAGGCATGACAGAACTAGAATATCATGATTCATTATCTGTTTTATTCCATTTTGCAGTGGCAACAGTCTTAGAAAAACAGTGCTAATACCATCACCAGTATTATTCCTGAAAACATTAAAAAATCTTTTGCCTATGCTTTCTTCATCTTCTCACCCATTTCTTAAGTTACATCTACATTGTCAGAGCATAGAGCATACGCTTTTTCCCTGTTAGTCATTATCTGCTTTTAGTTCTTGAGGTAACTGTATATTTACTGATCACCCCAAGTCCTTATATTGATGTCTTTCTCATCATTTTGGTTGTTTGAAACCTATTTTGTAGTAGGATTCCTAAGGAACACTCCCTAAATTCTTGCAGTTGATTGTAGTTTGTGCTCTCTATAGGAACTGAGTTTTGCTGGATATAAACTTTGGCTCAAACTTTCTTTCATTGATTATCTTAAATACATGTGTTATTCCATTTTCTTCTGGCATAAAACTTTGCTGTGGAAAAATCTAGTAATTATCTAATTTCCTTCCCTTATTAAGTCACATGTTCTTTTTTCCTAAATGCCCAAAGGATTTTTCCCTTTCTTTAAAATCCAGTAATTTTACTAAACTGCCTTGGTATTGATCTTTCAGGATTAATATTCTCAGGGATGTGGCATATTCACATTTCTTTGTATTTCAGTAAAGTTTTCTTGAATTGCAGTTTTTGGTATTTTTTCTGTTCCTTTGCTTTAGTTTTCTTCTTTATTCTTGTGCCTGTCTTCAATATTCGTCACATTCTTTTGAGTCCTTCTTTATCTATTTTTTTTAATTAACATTTTTTCCATTGTATCTTCAGTGTTTATTTGTGCTTTTGTTTCTCTAATTTAAATTTCTGAAGTGGTTTTTTTTTTTTTAATCTCTAATTCTTTCTTGAGTTCTGTCTCCTCATTTCTGAGTTCTTTCAATTCAGATTCTTGCCATTATTTCAGATATTGTGTCATTTTAATGTCCTTTAGCTTATTTTTAAATAGTAGGTTCCAGTTTCTTTTGTTTTGTGGGTTCATGTTTTTGGCATTTTTTTCAGTGTATGCTGTTGATATTCTGCTTTTTATACTTTTTCTTTTGAAAACTTGGTATGGGATTTGACCTTGAGAATACTTTTCTGTTGCTCATTTTTATGTGAAATCAGTTTTCTTGAAATTTCAAAATGAAGTAGGATTCAGTAAACCATTTTGTTTGTTTGTTGTTGTTTTTAACCCTTGGAGAGCCCCCTCTTATGTTGTCTTTGTGTAGTGTTCAAAAATATGTTGGCTTGCTTTTTAAGATTTCCTGGTTCTGTGTTTCTTCCTGTTGTCCCTTTTCATCAGTTTAGAGTCTTGTCCTAGAAAGGAGTCCTGGCCTGTCAATTTTGAGAGTTCACAGAGGCTCAACTGCTCTAGCCACTTGAGTTCTTTTTACCACTGGCCCCTTGCAGTCATCTGGGATTGGAGAGGGCAGAACTCCTCCTTGTTTCAGATGCTCTTCACAGATTGACTCTTGATGCTTTCCCAGTGAATACTTGTTGACTACTTGGGGTTCTCATATTGCTGGGTCCATCAGGTACTACCTGTTGCTCTCCCCTCGTGCAATTTTATTGAGATATATTCACGTAGCATGCAGTCATCCAAAGTGTGCAGTCAGTTGTTCACGGTTGCATCATATAGTTGTGCATTCATCACCACAGTCAGCCCTTGAACACATTCATTACTCAAAAAAAAAAATAAAAATAAAAATGAAAGTAAAAAGGAACACCCCAAACATCCCATACCCCCATCCCCTCCTATTATTCATTTACTTTTTTGTCCCCATTTTTCTACTCATCTCTCCATACACTGGATAAAGGGAATGTGAGCCACAGGTTTTCACAATCACATGGTCACACCATGTAAGCTACATAGTTATGCAGTCGTCTTCAAGAATCAAGGCTACTGGATTGCGGTTCAACAGTTTCAGGTATTTCCTTCTAGCTATTCTAATACACTAAAGAGTAAAAATACAATAGTACACTACAGACTAATACACTAAAGACTGAAGACTAAGAAGGGATATCTGTATAACGCATAAGAATAACCTCCAGAATGTCCTCTCTACTCCATTTGAAATCTCTCAGCCACTGCAACTTTATTTTGTTTCATTTCTCTTCCCACTGTTGATCCAGAAGTCTTTCTCAATCCCACGATGCCAGGTCCAGGCTCATCCCTGGAAGTCATGTCCCACTTTGCCAGGAAGATTTACACCCCTGGGAGTCATGTCCCGTGTAGTGGGGAGGGCAGTAAGTCTACCTGCCAAGTGGACTTAGAGAGAAGCCACATCTGAGCAACAAAGTTCTCTGGGGGAGACTTCTAGGCAGGAGAGAATCTCCTTTGCAGTAACAGGCTTCATGAGGGCAAGTCCCAAGATTTTTAACTTTCTCCTGCATAGATGATGTTACCATGCAGATCTTATAGTAGTTAGTGATTTATCCTGATCTGCTTATATTTTAGGATTTATGAAATACTTTTTCATCAGCTAGTTTTGTTGTAAATACTGCCTATGTCATTAGTTGGTGTATTAGTTAGGGTTCTCTAAGGAAACAGAACGAACAGGAGATACCTATAAACATGAGATTTTATAAAAGTGTCTCACACAACTGTGGGGATGCATGAGTCCAAATTCCATCGGGCAGGATGCACGAGTCCAAATGCTGTAGGTGGGCAGCGAGTTGGCAACTCCGATGAAGGTCTTTGATGAACTCCCCAGGAGAAGCTGGCTGGCTGAAGAAGAAGTAAAAGTTCTCTCCTTTCTCCCTTAAAAGTCACCAACGGATTGGATTAAATCCCCCTAACACATGCCCTTCATTGATATAATCAGCCACAGATGCAGTCAATTGACTGATGATTTAGTAAACCAGCCTTTTGGTTTATTAACCAGCCACAGATGTCCTTGCAGTAATGGTTAGGTCAGTGCTTGCTTGACCAGACACCTGGGCACCATCACCTGGCCAAGTTGACACATGAACCTAACCATCACAGTTGGTATATATATTTTATGTGGGGATTTGGAGAGATTGAAAAACTGCCATTGCTATTGCCAGCCTTTCCAGAATCTTGTCTGTTTTAAAAAAAGAAATAAAATAGTTCATATGTGATTCTTTGTATTTAATTTCTTCCCTTGTTTTGTATATCCAATGTTATTGTTTGATTCATGTTTTTCACTTAGACTATTTCATTAATAGGGAGGGAACTAATGTTTTCTGAATTCCCACTGTTACTAGAGACTCTGCAGAGAGCTTTTTTATATTTAATTTAATACTAACTACATATCCATGAGCTGTCTGTTTTATCTTCATCCATGAGCATGGAAAGTTAAGCATAGATTTGGGAAGTTGTATGCGTTCATGTGAGAGATAGAGTTTATATTTTTAAACCAAGTTTAACTGTCAAGTCCATGTCCTTTCCACCTGACTATACTTCCTCTCTTGACTGGTTTCTTTTAGTTTCATCCTTTTCGGCTTATCCTTCCCTCCCTCCCTCCCTCTATTCCTTCTTGCCTTCCTTCCTTTTCTTCCCTTCTTCCCTTCCTTCCTTCTTTTCCCCCCGTACCTTCCTTCCTTCTCTTCCCCCCTTCCCTCCCATGAATCAAACAATAACATTGGATATACAAAACAAGGGAAGAAATTAGATACAAAGAATCACATACAAACTATTTTATTTCTTTTTTAAAACAGACGAGATTTTGGAAAGGCTGGCAATAGCAGTGGCAGTTTTTCAATCTCTCCAAATCCCCACATAAAATATATATACCAACTGTGATGGTTAGGTTCATGTGTCAACTTGAACTTCTCTCCCCCTTCTCTCCCCACTTCCCTCCCTCCTTCCCTCCCTCCTACCTTCCCTCCCTCCACCAGAATGATTTTTCTAACACGCGAGCTCATAATCTCACTCTTCTTACTTTCTACCCACTCATTTCCTCCTGCCACTCTGTGTTTGTTTCTGAACTACCAGGAGTTCCTTCTGTGTGGAATAACTTATTTTCTTGTTTACTTGCTAAACTCTTCTTCAGCTGTTAAGACTCTGTTCAAGATTTCTTCCTGGGCAGGGTGAGAGACAAGCTGTTTTCTAGGTTGCAATAGAGGGAATTAACTGCATGTTAATTTGTAATGATTTTCTAAGATTATTTTTAGAAGTTCATTTAGTGCCTATTTTCATGTTATTCTTGTTTTCTTTTGTAGACTTTGAAGTGTACGGACTGATAATGCATACAAGAATAGTGAAAGTCCCCTTTGCTTCTCTTATATTTATTGCCTAAGGATCTAGCATATTGTTTATCTAATATGTTCAACAACTATTTAATTCAACTATTTAAGTCTCTCCAACATCTATGCCAGTAGACACAAGATGGTGGTACTTCAGATGAATATGTATGTTCAGACAGATAGGAGTAAGAAAGCATATATGTAATTGTTGAATTGGACAGTTTATTCATCTTATCTATATGAAAAAAGAGACCTTTGTTCCACTGGCTTAGTTTTTTTTCAGTTATTAGTTCTTCTGTCTATGCTGTTCATTAAGGCTTCCAGAATTCCCTATTGTGTTAAAATAACCTAAGTTCTCTCTACTTTTATTTGTTTGCCAATGTTTCTGACTTTATTTTACATGATTCACTTTATTCTTTGTTGTATATATAACTAAATGATTTCCTTTGTTTTATTTTTTTCACTTTACATCCTCACTTCGAAGCATATCTTTATACATTCTGTGTACCTTTGTAGTAATGTAATTAAGGGAATTTTATGATGAATATCCCTTCAGTGCTGATAGCTTAATAAGATACTCTTCTTATGAAAATTTTATAAACTTGGGTCAGTTTTCTGGGAAAATAATCTCTAGTTTTTATCAAATTCTGAAAGTAGTCTGTGATTCCCAAAAAGCTGAGATCCATAGTTGCTTAAATTAGGAATAGGGGATCTTTGTAGCTGACACATGCCATTCATTGTTTGTAAAAATAGTTAAATAAAAAAAATAATAAAATATTAGTTGTAATGAAATTGCAGTCTTTTAAATGATCTCTTGCTCTTGTTAAATTGATTTTATGTTTTGTCAATTATGGGATATCATAGTTTTCTATATTAGTGTGAGTTTATTTTCTTTACCTAAAAAGTTGATTTTATCTAGTCAAGTTTTTTACATTGATCAGAGATATAACATGCCTACTTTATTTTTCAGAAATGCGAGATAAAATGAGAAAATGGAGAGAAGAAAACTCACGAAATAGTGAGCAAATTGTGGAAGTTGGAGAGGAGTTAATTAATGAATATGCGTCTAAGCTTGGAGATGATAGTAAGTTCTTATTTAATTACTTTATCAAAACATTAAGGCTTGGTTCATGTCTCATTTATGGTTCTTAGTTTTGTTTTTGTTTTTTTGACTGGATGTTGATTTATATTTTTTTATGTTCATGTCAGTGAATCCTTAACTTCTTATCTTAGAAAGTTTCATGATACTTTATTTTGAGAAGGATTTATAATTGCTGCTAGTAGTGAAGCTATCAAATAGACATTTTTGTTTTAAAGCTCACAGAGCTGCAGGTCTGGTCTGACCAAAATGTATTTCATAATTTTTAGAACAAAGTATTAAATTGGAGAGTTTTACTTTGCAAGTTATTGAACTATTTTACAGTGTTGATAGCATATAAGGTTTCATTTCCTTAGTTCTAGGAAAAACTCAGTAAGTCAATTTTCAAGTGTAAGTAACGTTCTCTAAAATATCAGAAACAAGAATTCACTAATCTAATTGCTCTTTTAGGGATTTTTATCTTAAATTCATTTCCCCCATCTTTATATATCTAGTTTGGATCATATATGAACAAGTGATGATTGCAGCCCTAGACTATGGTCGCGATGACTTGGCATTGGTAGGTATTTAAACTAATTATATTTTATCTTAAGTTTAATTTGTTTCATGAATTATATATAAGTAGTTAAGACCTAGAATATGGCTTGTATTGAATTCTTTCTACAGCTGGTTTTGAATGCTATGCTTAGCAGTGAGTGTTGCTAATGAGTTACTTCAGGACACAGTATCTTCTTAAATGTTAATAATCCTGAGAAGTAGATATTTAGTGTCCCAGTTTTATTGAAGAGGTTAAATTAGGTGCTAAAACTTATTTACTAAATAAGTGAATTATGCTTTGTTATAGAATTTAAAATAAGAAAAAAGATCATTTGAAACAAGTTTATCCTTTGAGTTGTTGAATGACTTCCATAGTATAAAGTGTTAAATACTGTTATGCAATATTGTAAATGTACATCTTAAATTATTAGCAAATGCTGACATGTCCAAAGCATGGCTTAAAATACTAATACTGATTTAAAAATAAAACAACAATAATAATGGCTATATTTTTGAACGCTCATGTGCTAGGTGCTTTACGTGCATGATGTTTGATTTTATCATTATATACATTTTATAAAACAGGAAACAGAGGCTTCTGTTCTGTTTTTCTTATGATCCTGAGTTTTTAATTACCACTTTCCACTGCCGCCTCATATAAACCAAAAGGGAATATTCAGAAACAAAAAATTAAGTGCCAGGAGAACATATGTCCTTATGTGTCTAAATTAGTAGTCCCTTTCAAGATAGTCACCTTGAGTTGGTTATATACATAATTCCACTGGTGCTGCCAGTGCTAAAACATTCCAAAATATCTTTGGATTGCCTTCAGAACCTATGAGATGGTTCTTTTAAATATCGACAGAGGTGGCAGTTTTATATTTTGAGGTACAATTTGATACATTTTTTAATACAGCCAAATGTCATTTGATAAACCAGGTTTAGGAGATCAAATTACACAATAATTTTGATAAAGCAGGATATCAAGTTTGACAATAAGTTCTTTTCTTTTTGGAGCACAGTGTTTTGTTTTTAATGCTTCAGGATTTCTACACACTTAGCTTACTTGACTAACCAAGTAAAATGAATTTCACGTGATGTCAAAGAAATAAAGGAACACATCTTCACTTGTGACTAACTTGACTATTTCTCCTGGTGTCATATTTTCAGCCTTAGATTTTGAAGCTAGATTTCCACATCATCTTAAAACTTACTGTATTACTGGTTAATAGTTTCATCAGTAGTTAAAAGTGTTTTTTTGGTTATTCATGCTTTGGGGCACTAGAATGCCCAGTTGTATAATCCTTAACATTTCTAGCATTTCTGAGAGTCTTACAATCTCTTATATGTTGCTGAGAACATAGTAAGTATTCAATAAATACGTGATTATTTATGTAGATGAGTTGATGGGCAAATTACAAATATCTGTACAAAGGAAACTAGTACCCCACAGATTTGATGTCTGCATTTTCTGACATCCAAATCAGGATATGTGGACTGACAAGATGACTGATTATATGGGATGTATAAACAAAGTGTTATTAAGATTGTGCTAGGTACTTAAAATGACTATGAAAGAATCTAATTTTTACCAAGAGAATGCTAATGCTATAATTGGGAAGAAAAGGCCAGTTTATAGATAACCATTAGAGAAGCAAATAAGCAATTACAAATTTAAATAAATAAAAATTTTATGATGTAGGCTGTCAGTTCTTTAGAAATTTATAGAAAACAGAACTCAACATGGTCTGGCATGTTCAAGGAGGCTTCTAGAAAGTAGTGGGACATAAACTCCAGGAATAGAAAGTTTAGGATTTTTTGCCTAATATGAGGTTGATTAGAAGGTTACTTTGTGTAGTTGGTGCCTTGTGAGAATAGAATGGATATAGTGAAAGCTTCTGAGATAGACATGAAGAAACTAGCTGACTAGAGTAAATAATCCCATTTATAAGAAGTAGGATACAAAATTGAATTATATAGGATATAGCTAGATTTTTGAGGGTCTTGATTAAGATGCTAATAGGAAGCTGTTGCAGGCATTTAAGTAGGGGCCTGGTACATTATGAAAGCAGATTTTAAGGAGGAATAATCTGGTAGTAGTATTTGAAGAATTATTTGTAGATCTCATGGTCTGCTCATTCTCCCATTGAAGAGCATAATCAGTTTCTGAGAACTGATTGTTGCCTTCACTGTAATTTCATAGCTATATTATTTTACCCCACTTTTTATCACTAGCAAATTTCACTTCATGTCATTAGATTACGATAACAAAATTATCTGTGAATATACATGTAAGAATATGTAGGCCATTTCTTGTAGCTCATTTAGTATATATAATGTAACTGTTACTCTTCAAGTCTTTTTCAGTGGTTATTTTTCAGTTTTGTCTTCAGGAATTGAGAAGACAATTCCCTGGCAGTCACAGAGTCAAGCGACTAACTGGCATGAGATTTGAAGCCATGGAAAGGTAACAGAATCTTGTAAACAGTGTGATCAGATATGTGGCCTACTTTTAGGTCCTCCTATACCCATGGCAACTTCATTTATTGTGCAAGGTCTTTCTGCTGCTGAGTTCCAGAATAGCATCAGAGTGCTTCTCAACATAAATAAGGAGAATTTGATAACAGAGGTGACTGTCTCTGGCCTAGTGAATTGAGATTGTGCTTTGCAGTAAGGGTTGTAGCTGGGGATGTAGGCAGGTACCAGTTTGTTGAGTACTTTACATGCCCTGCTAAGGCGTGTGAACTGAAAGTAAGGAGAAGTCACTGCACTTGGCTGTTAGCAAGCTCCCTCGCTCCTTCTGTCTGAGCTTATATAGTGCTCCAGTAAACTAATCAAGACCCACACTGAATGGGCGGGGCCACACCTCCATGGAAATTATCCAGTCAGAGTTATCACCCACAGTTGGGTGGGGCGCATCTCCATGGAAATGCTCAATCAAAGAATTACAATGTAATCAACACTAATACGTCTGCCCATACAAGATAACATCAAAGATAATGGCGTTTTGGGGGGCATAATACATTCTAACTGGCACACCATCTAACCACACTCCAGTCAAGGTATAAGACATTTTTATCCCCACAAAAAATTATTTTATACACCTTTACAGTTAATGCCCCCTGCCTCAGGTATCCACTGATCTGATTTCTATCATTATAGATGAGTTTTGTCTGTTCTAAAATTGTATGTAAGTGTGGTCATTTCATAGACCTCAATGTTTTTGGAATTCATACATGCTGTGTCTATCATTCCTCCTTTCCTTTTTATTGCCAAGTAGTATTCCATTGTGTAAATAGACCACAGTTTGTTTATCCATTTACCTGTGATGGACACTTCAGTTGTTTTCTAGTTTAATTGTGAATAAAACTTCTGTAAGTATTCATGTTCAAATCTTTCTGTGGGTGTATTGCTTTCACTTTTCTTGGGTAAATATTGAATGTATGTTTACCTTTATAAGAATCTGCCAAACTTTTTCAAAATTGCTTGTGCCGTTTTTCCTGCCCACCAGCACTGTGCGCGCTGCTTGTTGCTCCACGTTTTCCTTAATATTTGGTATTCTGAAGTTTTTAATTTTAACCATTCTGGTGGGTATATGAGCATCACATTGTCATTTTAACTTGCATTTCACTGATGACTGTTAAATCTTTTCATGTGTTTATTGGCCCTTTATCTCTTTTGTGATGTGTGTCTGCTCAGATCTTTGGCTTATTTTTTTTGGTGGTTCATTTTATTTTTATTATTTGTTCTTATGTTTTGTTTTGTTTTGGGGAGGGACACATATGTTTTCATTTCTTTTGTATAACTACCCTAGGATTGGAGTTTCTAGTTCATAGTATAGGTGTATGTTTAATTATATAAAAAACTGCAGCAACTGTTTGGTGATTTTAACATTTTACATTCACCAGCAACGTGGATGACTTTCTCTTGCTCTACCTCTTCCTCAAGATTTGATGGTTTTGATCTTTTATGATTGTAGCCATTTTAAAGAATGTGAAATACCATCTCATTATGGTTTTAAGTTGCATTTCCTTGATGACTGATGATGTTGAGTACATTTTTACGTGCTGACTGGCTATTTGAATGGCTTCTTTTTGAATTATCCTTTTAAGTATTTGCACATGTTAAGAATTGGGTTGTTTTACCTTTTTATTATTGATTTTAGGAGTTCTTTGTATATTCTGACTAACAGAACTTGCCAGATATATGTGCTGTGAATATTTCCTACATGCTCTATCTTGTGCAGTTTTTCAGTGGTATCTTTTGAAGAGCAGTTTTATTTTTTATGCAGTTCAATTTATCAATATTTATTTTATTGGTTAGTGATTTTTTTTTTGTACTGTCAGGAAGTCTTTTCCTACCTTAAAATCACAAACATATTCTATATTTTCTTCTAGAAGCTTTATGGTGGGCCATTTTAAGTTAATCGTTTCTCTTTTTTTATTTGTAAGACTGCTGTCATACTTTTTGTGTGTGATCTGGTTTTAATTTTGTTTTTGGTACTACTTATTACTCCAAAATTTTAAATCTGTATATAATATTAATCTTTTCCTCTGAAAATTCTGTTGTTATATGTGTGTTTTAAAAGGCTGTTTCCCACACTGAACTCAACTATGTTGTTTCTTAATATGTTTTCATATCTTTTTTTACACTTACATTTAATGTAAAAATAAGCAGTGTATGTTATCTGTAGGGAACTAACAAGTGATTTTTTCCCCCAGCTGTTTACAGGTGTGTCCCAACACAACATACTAAATCATTCTAGTACACCTTGTTTAAAATGCAATGTTTATTATATACTAAATGCTCTTGTGTTTTGTTCATTGAGTTCTCTTGCCTTTCTGTTCCATAAAGACAGTATATTAATTATTGTAGTTTTATAATATATATTTTTATCGTATTTTTTGTTTGTGGAATATAACATATATACATAGAAGTGACAACTTTCCAAGTGTAATTTAACAAGTAGAGAGCAAATTTCAAAATATTATTGGTTACAGTTCCACAGTTTCAGTTATTTCCTTTTTGTGAAATGTAACATAGGCAAAAAGGTGGTAACTTTCAAAGTACAATTTAACAAGTAGCTATAAAAAAATTTCAAAGAGTGCTGTGGGTTACAGTTCCACCATTTAAGTTCTTTCCTTCTAGCTATTCCAATACCCCAGCAACTAAGAAAAAGAAAATGATATAGAGATTCAGTATTCATAATCCTTTGTTAAATTCCTTCTTGTCTATTGTTACTCCTTCCTCTAGTATAATCACTTTCCCAATCTTCAGGAATGTCTAGGGAGTGACCACCCTAACTTGTTCATGTTGAAAAGGGGTGTCAACATTATGGGAAAAGGGAACACATCTAGTTGATGTTCTTGAAGAGGCTATTGCCTCTGGGTTTTGGAACTTAGTTGGCATAGGAGCTCTCTCAAGGATGTAAGTTTCTGAAGAATTAACTTAAACTTTTATAGAGTCCCAGATAGGGATCAGGGTATTCTTTAGGGTTTTGGGGCTGCTGTTATTTTGGGCTTATATAAGAATATTACTAAATTATGTGAATTAATCTTGTGTCCTGCCACTATGCTGAATTTGTTTATTGTTAGCTCAAGTAGCTTTGTTGTAGATTTCTCGGGATTTTCCAAATATAAGATCATCTCATCTGCGAATAATGACAGTTTTACATCTTCCCTTCGAATTTGGATACTGTTTCTTTGTCTTGGTGAATTGCTCTGGCTAGAACTTCTAGGACAATGTTGAATAATATAGGTGACAGTGGGCATCTTTGTCTCATTCCCTGTCTTAGTGGAGGGGTGTTCAGCCTCTCACCATTGAATACTATGCTGGCTGTGGGTTTTTCATGTATGCCCTTTATCATATTCCTACCTTTTGAAGTGTTTTTATCAAAAAGGGATGTTGAATTTTGTCAGATGCTTTTTCAGCATCTATTGAGATGATTGTTTGATTTTTCCCTTTTGATTTATTAATATGTTGCATTATATTGATTGCTTTTCTTATGTTGAACCACCCTTGCATGCCTGGGATAAACCACACTTGGTCGTGGTGTATAATTCTTTTAATGTGCCTTTGGATTAGATTTGTGAGTATTTTGTTGAGTTTTTTTGCATCTGTATACCTTAAGGGGATTAGCCTATAGATTTCCTTTTTTGTAGTATCTTTATCTGGTTTTGGTAGCAGAGTGATATTAGCTTCATAAAATGAGTTAGGTAGTGTTCTTTTTTCTTCAATTTTTGAAACAGTTTGAGCAGCAATGGTGTTAAATTCTTTTTGGAAAGTTTGGTAAAATTCCCGTGAGGCCATCTGGCCCTGGGCTTTTATTTGTAGGTAGATTTTTGATGACTGATTGGATCTCTTTGCTTGGGATTGGTTTGTTGAGGTCTTCTGTTTCTTCTTGGGTCAATCTGTGTTGTTTGTTGTTCCCAGGAAATTGTCCATTTCCTCTAAATTGTCTAGTTTGTTGGTATGCAGTTGTTCATAGTATCCTCTCACAATTTTTTTTTTTTTTTTTTTTTTTCTTCAGGATCCATAGTAGTTATCCCACTCTCACTCACAATTTTGTTTATTTGGGTCTTCTCCCTTCTTGACTTTGTCAGTCTAAGGGTCTGTCAGTCTTGTTGATCTTCTCAAAGAACCAAGTTTTGGTTTTATTTATTCTCTGTATTGCTTTTTTGTTCTCCAGCTCATTTATTTCTGCTTTAATCTTTGTTATTTCTTTTCTTCTGCTTGCTTTAGGGTTAGTTTGCTGATCATTTTCTAGCCTCTTCAGTTGTTTAGTTAGGTCTTTGGTTTTAGCTCTTTCTTGCTTTTTGAGCATTTAGAGCTATACATTTTCCTTTCAGCACCTCCTTCACTGCATCCTATAGGTTTTGATATGTTGTGTTCTCGTTTTCATTCATCTCTGGATATTTACCTATCTCTCTTGCAATTTCTTCTTTGACCCACTGATTGTTTAGGAGTGAGTTGTTTAATCTCCATATATTTGTGAAAGGTCTTTTTCTTTGGTGGTTTTTGATTTCTAGTTGCATTCCATTATGGTCAGGGAATGTGCTTTGAGTAATTTTAACCTTTTAAATTTATTGAGACTTGTTTTGTGCCCCAGCAAATGATCTATCCTGGAGAATGTTCCATGATTGCTAGAGAAGAATGTCTATCCTGGTACTTTGGGATGTAACAATGTATATATGTCTGCTAAGTCTAATTCATTTGTCATATTATTTAGGTTCTCAGTTTCCTTATTGGTCCTCTGTCTAGTTGTTCTGTCTGTAGAAGAGAGTGGTGTATTGGAGTCTTCCCATTATTATTGTATAAATGTCTGTTGCTCCCTTCAGTTTAGCCAATGTTTGTCTCATGTACTTTGGACCTTCTTGATTGAGTGCATAAACATTTATAATTGTTATTTCTTCTTGGTGAATTTCCCTTTTGTTAATATGTAGTGTCCTTCTTTGTCTCTTAAGAGATCTTTACATTTAAAATCTATTTGTCCGATACTAGTATAGCTACCCCTGCCTTCTTTTTGTTGTAGCTCACGTAGAATATTTTTTTCAATCCTTTCACTTTCAGTTTCTTTGTCTCTCAGGGTATAAGATGCATCTTTTGTAAACAACATATTAATGGGTCATACTTTTTAATCCATTCTACCAGTCTGTATCTTTTGATTGAAGAGTTTAATCATTCATATTCAAAGTTATTTCTCTGAAGCGAGTTCTTGAACCAGCCATCTTATTCTTTGGTTTTTAGTTGTCAGATCTATTTTTTCCCTCTCTCTCTTTTTTCCTTTAAGTTACTCTTAGTAATACTCATCAGTTCTGTGTGCTTCTCTAGACCTCTCTCTGATTTCTTATTTTCTTAGCCAGTAGAGCTCCCTTTAGTATTCCTTGCAGGGCAGGTCTCCTGTTAACACATTCTCTCAGCATTTGTTTGTGAAAATTTTAATCTCTCCTTCGATTTTGAAGGAGAGCTTTGCTGGATAAAGAATTCTTGGCTGGCAATTTTTCTCTGAGAATCTTAAATATGTCATACCACTGCCTTCTTGCCTCCATGGTGCCCACTGGGTAGTCAATACTTAGTCTTATGTTGTTTCCCTTGTATGTGGTGAATCACTTTCCTCTTGCTACTTTCAGCACTTTCTCCTTTTCTTCAGCATTTGATAATTTGATCAGTTTATGTCTTGGAGTGGGTTTATTTGGATTTATTTGGAGTTCATTGGGCATCCTTGATTTGCATATTTATGTCGTTTATAAGGGTAGGGAAGTTTTCTCCAATATTGTCTTGAAACGCTCTTCCTAGCCCTTTACTCTTCTCCTCTGGGACAGCACTGATTCTTACATTTGTGTGCTTCATGTTGTCCATCATTTCCCTGAGATCCACTTCAAATTTTTCTGTTTTTTTCTCCATTTGATCTTTTGTGTATTCGCATTCAATTGCAAACACACAAGTTCTCATCCTTTCTTCTGCCTCTTCAAATCTGTTATTGTGTCTCTAATATATTTTTAATTTGATCAACGGTGTCTTATTTCCATAAGATCTGCAGTATTTTAATTTACTCTTTCAAATTCTTCTTTATGCTCTTCTGGAGTCTTCTTGATATCCTTTATATCTTTAGTCATCTCGTTGAAGTTGTTCGGGAGGTTTTGTATGTACTTCTTTAATTAATTCCTCTATATTTTTTTAACTCTACTCTCTTTTTAATTTGTTTGTTTGGCTTGTCCATGTCTTCTAGATTCTTCAGGTGCTTTATGATTTTCTGTTGGCTTTGGGGTATTTGCTTGTCTTGATAAGTTTAATTTGGGAAATGCAGAATTATTTGAGCAGTAATCTGGCAGAGTTAAAGCTTGCGGGAGTGTAGTTTCTCTGTCCTACCAGCAGATGGTGCTTTTAAGTCACCTTTTACTCTCAAGCCAGCCTTCCCCAAACATCTTCTGTGGGTAGGTGGAGCCCAAATCTGGTGGGGAACTAATAAGTGTACCAGTTCTCTGTGTGCACTGGGGACTGCCTGCCCCGGGGGTGCATGTGGGCCCTGTGCAGTTCAGCAGGGAGTCTACTCAAGGGCACCTTCCATATTAGACATGTCCTGTTCCCTGCCTGCCTTGTGTCTGTGAGCCTCTGGGGTATAGGAAAGGCTTCTGATGCATCTGTATGGTGCCCTCTCCTATCTCCCTTCTTGCTGGTGCACCCTCCTGACTTCTGGTGTCAAGTAAATGCTGCCTCCTGGGTTCTTCATGGGTGCTTCCAGCTGTATGGATGTGGTGGATCACCTTCCCAGCTAACTACCAAGTTGTGTACATGGGAGTGGAGAGCCACTGGTTTACTCCTTTGGCCAGCGGCCGTCTTGCTGCTGCCATCCTGGGAGTTGGTCCCAGCCCAAACAAACTCACCCTGATCCTGGAGTCCCCATCTCTTCCCATGTTTGTCCAGGTCCCCACCACATACTATAGGGTTCCCTCTGTGGCCACTTACACCCTCAAAACACGGTTCTGGGTGTCTTCCAGCCCCTGTCTAGTTTGTTTCATGGAGGAGAAGCCCTCTCCACCTCACCCACTCTGTATCCTCCTATAATATATTTTATATGTATGTTATATCACATCCTTTTTTTATTATTTTTTAAAATTTTAAAATGAAGTCTTGTGTGATCGTTCCCCCTTTTATTAAGTTAAAAAGAGAACCCAGGTGAGATGTTGATTTTACTGGAGAGATTTGATTGTTATATTAAAATTTTAGAATTATTTGGGGGTAAGAACAATATTTTTATAATATTAAATTGTTTCATCATGGAATGTGTTATGTTTTTCCTTTATGTAAAATTTCTTAGTGATTTTTATAAATAAAGTTTAATGCATTTTTGGTTGCTGTTATCAAGTACAAAGACTGGGATCTGGGTTTTTTCCCCTTCTCTTTGGTATTTTTTCTGTCAGATTATTGTTCTTTATTGTTTGAATAGAATTGCTTGGTATTTTATTTATTTTGGAAATAAATTTCAGACTTACAGATTAGTTGTAAAAATCAGCAAAGTACAAAGAATACCTGCACTCCTAATCCAGATTCATCTATTTTAAGATTTTGTTCCATTTACTTTTTTTATTTGTGCTCATCTCTTTCTCTTTTTATATATATGGGCATGTGTATATATGCGCATATACACACACACACACACACACACACTTTTTTTCCTCTGCTGTGGTGACTGTTGATGGTATTTATTGGTAGGAAGCCGCAATTCTTCTCCATGTGGATCTCTCCATAGGGCTGGTTGAGTGACATCTTTACAACCAACTGGCTTCCTGTAGAGTGAGTGATTCAAGAGAGTAAGGGAGAAGCAGCAATGTCTTTTACAACCTGGCCTCAGTTGTCACACTCTGTGATTTCTGTAATATCCTTTTAATTACTCATGTTTAGTTTTGTTAAGTATGGGAGGCTATGAATTCCTGAAGGTAAGAATCCTTGGGGAGCATCTTGGAGACTGGCTGCTATAGTCTTCCCTCTGGTTTTCAATGATTTACAGCCCTGCTAAATGCAAAATACACTTATTCCCTCTCAGGGCCCCTGTTCTAGTTTGCTAATGCTACCAGAATGCAAAACACCAGAAATGGATTGGCTTTTATAAAAGGGGGTTTATTTGGTTTCACAGTTGCAGTCTTAAGGCCATAAGGTGTCCAAGGTAATGTATCAACAGTCAGGTACCTTCACTGGAGGATGGCCAATGGCATTCAGAAAACCTCTGTTAGCTGGGAAGGCACGTGGTTGATGTCTGCTCCAAAGTTCTGGCTTCAAAATGGCTTTCTCCTTGGATGCTCCTCTCTAGGCTGTAGTTCCTCAAAAATGTTTCTCAGTTGCTCTTGGGGCATTTGTCCTCTCTTAGCTTCTCTGGAGCAAGAGTCTACTTTCAACGGCTGTCTTCAAACTGTCTCTCATCTGCAGCTCCCCCTCTCAGCTCCTGGGCGTTCTTCAAAGTGTCCCTCTTGTCTGTAGCTCCTCTTCAAAATGTCACTCTTCTGTTTGTCAGCTCATTTATATGGCTCCACTGTTCAAGGCCCACCCTGAATGGGTGGGGCCATGCCTCCATGGAAATGATCTCATCAGAGTTATCACTTACAGTTGGATGGGGTGCATTTCCATGCAAACAACCTAATCCAAACATTCCTTCTTAATCCCCACTAATAGGTCTGCCCCACAAGATTGCCTCAAAGAATATGGCTTTTTCTGGGGGACATAATACATTCAAACCGGCACAGCCCCAAAAATTCTTATCCCATTACAGCATCAGCTCAAAGTTCAAGAATCTCATCACCTAAATCAGACATGGGTGCATTGAGGCTTCTTGGGTATAGGTCCTTAAGTACAGCTTCTCAAATACTATTACTCTTAATTTGAAGACCTTGGAGCTGAAGAGACAAGTTATCTTCCCCACACACCCCTAAAATATAGACGTAGGGCAGGTATAGAATAATCATTATAGACACTCCTGTTCTAAATGGGGGAAAATAGAAGGCACAGAAAAGTCGCTGCTTAGTAGTAATTTTGAAATCCCATAGAGCACCTAGAAATAAACTTAACCAAGGACATAAAAGGCCTCTACATTAGAAAATTATAAAGTTTTACTAAAAGAAATAAAAACAAAAGAACCTAAATAGGTGTAAAAATATTCCATGCCCATGGATAGGAAGACTAAACGTCATTAAGATGGATGTCAAATCTATCCAAACTGATCTACAGATTCAATGCAATCCCAATCAAAATTCCAACGACCTACTTTGCAAAATTGGAAAAATTAGGTATTGAATTTATCTGGAAGGGAAAGGTGCCTCAAATTGCCGAAAACATCCTAAAAAGGAAGAACAAAGTGGGGGGACTTAACACTTCCAGATTTTGAAGCCTACTATAAAGCCACAGTGATCAAAACAGCATGGTATTGGCATAAAGATAGACGTATTGATCAATAGAATCAAATTGAGAGTTTAGAAATAGACCCCTAGGTATGTGGTTGACTGATTTTTGATAAGACCCCCAAATCCACAGAACTAGGACAGAGCACTCTCTTCAACAAATGGGGCTGGGAGAACTGGGTGGCCATAACCAAAAGAATGAAAGAGGACCCCTGCCTTACACCCTAATACCAAGGTTAATTCAAAGTGGATCAAAGACCTCAATATAAGAGACAGTACACTAAAACTCTTAGAAGATAATATAGGGAAATATTTTCAGGACCTAGTAATAGAAGGTAGCTTCTTAGATCTTACACCCAAAGCACAAGCAATGAAAGAAAAAATAGATAATTGGGAACTCTTCAAAATCAAAAGATTCTGTGCCTTAGAAACTTTGTTAAAAAGGTGAAGAGGCAGCCAAATCAATGGGAAAAAATATTTGGAAACCATGTATCTGATTAGAGACTGATATCATGCATATATAAAGAAATCCTACAATTCACCAATAGTATAAACAGCCCAATTATAAAATGGGCAAAGATATGAAAAAGTATTTTTCCAAAGAGGAAATAAAAATGGCTGAAAATACATGAAAAAATGTTCATCTTCACTTGCTATCAGGGAAATGCAGATCAAAACCACAATGAAATACCATCTCACACCTATAAGAATGGTTGTTGTTAAACAAACAGGAAACAATAAATATTGGAGAGGATGTGGAGAAATTAGAACTCTTATTCATTGCTGGTGGGAATGTATAAGGGTAGCCGCTGTGGAAGACAGTTGGCGGTTTCTCAGAAAACTAGATACTGAATTTAACCCTGCGATTCAGCAATTCCACTTCTCGGTATATACCCAGAAGCTTTGAAAGCAGTGACAAGAACAGACATTTGTACACTGATGTTTATAGTGGCATTGTTCACAGTTGCCAAGAGATGGAAACAATCCAAGTGTCCTTCAACAGACGAGTGGATGAGAAATGTGGTATATACATATGATGTAATACTATGCAGCAATAAGAAGGAACAAGGTCCTGAAACATATGGCAACTTGGATGAATCTTGATGATATAATGCTGGGTGAAATAAGTCAGACACAAAAAGAGAGATACGCTGTGTTACCACTTCTATGAACTCCCTGAGCAATGTATAATCGATGTTTTGTAATGTAGAATATTGGGGACTTAGAGATAGATAGAAGCTAGTGAGGGGGAATGATAATCTGATATGTACAGATATGTTAATGATGGTGAATTCAAAGGTATGAGAATGTGTAGGGGTGATGATTGTTTGTTAATGGGATTATACATATCAGAGCTGTATCAAAGGCAAATAGGATTGAAAGGGGTTGTTTAAAGGCACATATCCCATGGAACAGCACTACAAATATAGTTAGGTGCTTGCATGATATACTTCTAAGGTATGACATTGGAACAAAGAGTTGACAACAGAATGGTATATCAGAAAAATCTACGTATAGCATGCCAGGGACCATAATCAATAGGAATACCATACTAGTACCACACAAATACTAGGGACAAGTAATTAAGGGCTGGAAAGAGCTATGAGGTGTTTTGGGTCATGAGAGTTGTTTAAAATGGAGAGTGATGAGGATCGTACAACTAAGTGATGATAATGTGAGATATGGATGGATTATCATGGACATAACATATGCTATGTGAACTCCCCTACTTCATAAGTCAAGCCCATGATTGTGAGGCTTGTTCTGGTGAAACTTATTGTGTAAAGGGGGGCTAAGCCCACCCATAATTATGCTGCTTTTGTTGCTCAAACGTGCGCTTGCTTTCTCTAAGTCTAATTCTGCAAATAAATTCGTCACCCTACCTCCGAAGTGGTACAGGATCCCCCAGGCGAGTAAGTTTCCCTGGCGACAGGGGACACAGATTCTGGAAATGAGCCTGACCCTGGCATCGAGGAATTGAGAATGCCTTTTTTTTTTTTTTTCATTTTTATTGAGATTGTTCAGATACCATACAATTATCCAAAGATCCAAAGTGTACAATCACTTGCCCCTGAGTACCCTCATACAGCTGTGCATCCATCACACTTAATTTTTGTTCAATTTTTAGAACCTTTTCATCACTCCAGACAAGAAATAAAGTGCAAGATGAAAGAAAGAAAAAAAGAAAAGGAAACTCGAATCCTCCCCTATCCCTAACCAACCCCCCTCAATTGTTGACTCATAGTGTTGGTATAGTACATTTGTTACTGTTTATGAAAAAATGTTGAAATACTAGTAACTGTAGTATACAGTTTGCAATAGGTATATATTTCTTCCCTATATGCCCCTCTATTATTAACTTATAATTGTATTATCATACATTTGTTCTGCTTCATGGAAGCGATTTCTAGTATTTGTACAGTTAATCATGGACATTGCCCACCACAGGATTCAGTTTTATACATTCCCATCTTTTGACCTCCAACTTTCCTTCTGGTGACATATATGACTCTGAGCTTCCCCTTTCCACCTCATTCACACACCATTCGGCGCTGTTAGTTATTCTCACATCTTGCTACCAACACCCCTGTTCATTTCCAAAGATTTAAGTTCATCTTAATTGAACATTCTGCTCATACTAAGCAACCACTCCCCATTCTTAAGCCTCGTCCTATATCTTGGTACCTTATATTTCATGTCTATGAGTTTACATATTATAGTTAGTTCCTATCAGTGAGACCCTGCAATAATTGTCCTAATGTGTCCGGCTTATTTCACTCAGTATATTGCCCTCGAGGTTTTGTCATCAACCCATTTTTTTTTAAATATGGTTTTGTTCACTCACCATACATTCCATCCCAAGTAAATAATCGATGGTTTTCTGCATGGTCATACATTTATGTGTTCACCACCTTCACTATCTATATAAGAACATCTACATTTCTTCCACAAGGCAGGAGGGAGAGTCAAAGAAGGTAGAGAGGCAAAAGAAAGAGGAAAAAAAAAAGAATGACAGCTAGGAAGCAGCAAAAGGAAAAATAACCTTCAATCAAAGTAGAATAAAGAATCAGACAATACCACCAATGTCAAGTGTCTAACATGCCTCCCCTATGCCCCCCTCTTATCTGCATTCACCTTGGTATATCACCTTTGTTACATTAAAGGAAGCATAATACAATGATTCTATTAGTTACAGTCTCTAGTTTATGCTGATTGCATCCCTCCCCCAAAGCATCCCCATTTTTAACACCTTGCAAGGTTGACATTTGCTTGTTCTCCCTCGTAAAAGAACATATTTGTACATTTTATCACAATTGTTGAATACTCTAGATTTCACCAAGTTACACAGTCCCAGTCTTTATCTTTCCTCCTTTCTTGTGGTGTCTCACATGCTCCCCACCTTCCTCTCTCAACCGTATTCATAGTTACCTTTGTTCAGTGTACTTACATTGTTGTGCTGCCATCTCCCAAAATTGTGTTCCAAACCACACACTCCTGTCTTCTATCACCCTGTAGTGTTCCCTTTAGTATTTCCTGTAGGGCAGGTGTCTTGTTCACAAAGTCTCTCATTGTCTGTTTGTCAGAAAATATTTTGAGCTCTCCCTCATATTTGAAGGACAGCTTTGCTGGATACAGGATTCTTGATTGGTGGTTTTTCTCTTTCAGTATCTTAAATATATCACACCACTTCCTTCTTGCCTCCGTGGTTTCTGCTGAGAGAGCTGCACATAGTTTTATTAGGCTTCCTTTGTATGTAATGGATCGCTTTTCTCTTGCTGCTTTCAGGATTCTCTCTTTGTCTTTGACATTTGATAATCTGATTATTAAGTGTCTTGGCGTAGGCCTATTCATATCTCTTCTGTTTGGAGTACGCTGCGCTTCTTGGATCTGTAATTTTATGTCTTTCATAAGAGATGGGAAATTTTCATTAATTATTTCCTCTGTTATTGCTTCTTCCCCCTTTCCCTTCTCTTCTCCTTCTGGGACACCAGTGATACGTACATTATTGTACTTTGTTTCATCCTTGAGTTCCCGGAGACATTGCTCATATTTTTTCATTCTTTTCTCCATCTACTCCTTTGTGTGTAGGCTTTCAGGTGTTTTGTTCTCCAGTTCTAGAGTGTTTTCTTCTGCCTCTTGAGATCTGCTGTTGTATGTTTCCATTGTGTCTTTATCTCTTGTGTTGTGCCTTTCATTTCCATAGATTCTTCTAGTTGTTTTTTTGAACTTTTGGTTTCTGCCGTATACATGTCCAGTGCTTCCTTTACAGCCGCTATCTCTTTTGCAATATCTTCTCTAAACTTTTTGAATTGATTTAGCATTAGTTGTTTAAATTCCTGTATCTCAGTTGAAGTGTACGTTTGTTCCTTTGACTGGGCCATAACTTTGTTTTTCTTAGTGTAGGTTGTTATTTTCTGTTGCCTAGGCATGGTTTCCTTGGTTATCCAAATCAGATTTTCCCAGACCAGAACAGGCTCAGGTCCCAGAGGGAAGAAATATTCAGTATCTGGTTTCCCTGAGGGTGTGTCTTAGAAAATTGCTCCACCCTTTGATGCCTTGGGTTACTGTGCTTTTCTGCCCAGCAGGTGATGCCTGTTAGCCTATAATTCTTGACTGGTGTGAGGAGGTATGGCCATGTTCCCCCAGGCTCTGGGGTCTGGTTCTGAATGGAAAGGGCCCCACCCCTTTCCTCCTAGAGAAGACAGACCCCTCAGGTGGAGGTCATTAGCATTTCAGTGGTCTTGCTCTCTGCTTGTGCTGTCTCCACCCTCCCCAGAGTCACAGCCCTGGAAACTGAAAATGACTGGGGCTTTCTCCACTGAGCCAAAAAAGAAACAGATAGTCCTCTTCAGACCCAGTCCAAGGCGACCCTCCAGCTCTCCCAGGTCAGTTGTCACCCAAAGCCTCTGTCTGTTTTTTGGGGCTGCGTACCTGTAGTGAGCAGTTCACACTCGCTACTTAAAACCCCAGTTGGAGCTCAGCTGAGCTGTATTCGCTTGCTGGGAGAGAGCTTCTCTCTGGCACCACGAGGCTTTGCAGCTCTGGCTATGGGGGAGGGGGTCTCACGACTTGGTTCCGCAGGTTTTACTTACAGATTTTATGCTGTGTTCTTGGGCATTCCTCCCAATTCAGGTTGGTGTATGATGAGTGGATGGTCTTGTTTGTCCCCCCGCAGTTATTCTGGATTATTTACTGGTTGTTTCTGGTTTTTTGTAGTTGTTCCAGGGGGACTACTTAGCTTCCACTCCTCTCTATGCCGCCATCTTGCCCGAGTCCCCGAGAATGCCTTTTTGACCAAAAGGGGGAAAAGAAAGTCAACAAAAGAAGGTTTCAGTGCCTAAGAGAATTCAAATAGAGTTGAGAGGCTGTTCTGGAGGTTACTCCTGTGCATGCTTCACCTAGATATGCCAAATGGCCACAGTACAAGCCCAAGTCAACAGTAGTTCTGAAAATCCGAAAGAATACCCAGATCCCTATCCTAGACTCTGTTAAAGTACACTCACTAAGTTTCATCTTTGGAAACTTAAATCCTTCAGAGAACATCTGTAATAGCTAAGTCCCAGAACCCAGAGGCTATAGCCTCTTCAAGAACATCAACCAGATTTGTCCACTTTTCGCATAAAGTCAAGACCCCTTTTTAACATGAGCAGGTTAGGGTGGTCACTGCCTAGACATCCCAAAGTTCAGGAAAATGATCAAATTAGAAGAAGGGGTAGTGTTCCAGTTTGCTAATGCTGCCAGAATGCAGAATACCAAAGGATTTGCTTTTATGAAAACGTCTTATTTGGTTACATGGTTACACTCTTAAGGCCATATGGTGTCCAAGGTAAGGCATCAACATTAGGGTACCTTCACTGAAGGATGACCAAATGGCTTCTGGAAAACCTCTGTTAGCTGAGAAAGCATGTGGCTGGCGTCTGCTCTGGAGTTCTGGTTTCAAATGGCTTTCTCCCAAGATGTTCCTCTCTAGGTATCTGCTTGCTCCTAGGTTGCATTCTCCAAAATGTCTCTGTAAGCTGCTGCTCCTCTCCAAAATATCATCCTCAGTTGCTCTCCAAAATGTCACTCTTAGCTGCTCTGAGGTCCTACTGTCTGTGAACTCCTTTATAGGACTCCATTAATCCAATTGCCCTGAATGGGCGGGGTAGCATCTCCATGGAAATTATCCAATCAAACATTTCACTCACAGTTGATTGAGTGAGTGAAATGCATGGAAACACTCAATCAAAAGATTCCTAACTAATGAATACTAATACATCTGCCCCCACAAGATTGCATCAAAGAACATGACATTTGGGGGACATAATACATCCAAACCAGCACAGGTAGCAACAAACAAGATGGGATTTAACAAAGGATTACAAATACTGAATCTCTATATAATTTTCTTTTTCTTGGTTGCTGGAGTATTAGAATGGCTAGAGGGAGAGGATTGAAATGGTGGAACTGTAGCCTGTGGCATCCTTTGAAATTTGTTCTGTAGCTGCTTGGTGAATTGTAACTTGAAAGTTGTCACCTTTTTGTGTATATGTTGTATTACACAGTAAGGATATAACTGAAACTATGGTGCTGTAACTCATAACATTTTTGGAAATTTCCTATGTAACTACTCGTTAAATCATACGTTGAGGTGTATTTTCTTTTTGTATATATGTTATATCTCATAGTAGGGAGGTGGCTGAGGCTGTGGAACTGTAGCCCATGGCATTCTTTGAAGTTTGCTCTCTAACTACTTGTTGAATTGCACTTGGAAAGTTATCACTTCTACAATAAAAATATGATTTAAAAAAAAAAAAAAGAAATCCCATTGAGCATATGTTGGCCATGCTTTGATTAAGGCTCCATTCTATGGGTTCTTCATTTGGCCTTTTGAGTCGTCCTTCTTCTTCCATGAAAGGTAGCTTCTATTTGTAGGTGATTTCTTTGCTCAGCCTGCTTCCTGCCTTTAGAACTTTAGATGTCAAAAAGCCTCATATTATTTTGTATTGTTTTTGTCCCTTTCAGTCCAAGCAAGCCTGAATTTGCAGTGTTTTTTTCTTTTTTTAATTTTTTTATTTTAAATTCAGTTTTATTGAGATATATTCACATACCATACAGTCATCCATGGTGTACAATCAACTGTTCACAGTACCATCTTAAAGTTGTGCATTCATCACCCTAATCTATTTTTGAACATTTTCTTTACACCAGAAAGAATCAGAATCAGAATAAAAAATAAAAATAATTTAAAAGAAAGTCCACACACCCCCCATCCCACGCTAGTTTTCATTTAGGTTTTGTCCCTATTTTTCTACTTATCCATCCATATACTGGATAAAGGGACTGCGATCCACAAGGTTTTCACGATTATACTGTTACCCTTGTAAGCTGCATTGTTATATAGTCGTCTTCAAGAGTCCAGGCTACTGGGTTGGAATTTGGTGGTTTCAGGTGTTTACTTCTAGCTATTCCAATATATTAAAACCTAGAAAGTATTATCTGTATAGTGCATAAGAATGTCCACCAGAGTGACGTCTTGACTCCATTTGAAATCTCTCAGCCACTGAAGCTTTATTTCGTTTCATTTCACATCCCCCTTTTGGTCAAGAAGATGTTCTCAATCCCACGATGCCAGGTCCAGATTCATCCCTGGGAGTCATATCCTGCGTTGCCAGGGAGATTGACACCCCTGGGAGTCAGGTCCCACTTAGGGGGGAGGGCAGTGAGATCACCTGCCAGGGTGGCCTAGTTAGAGAGAGAGGGCCACATCTGAGCAATAAAGAGGCACTCAGGGGGAGACTCTTAGACAGAATTTTAAGCAGGTTTAGCCTTTCCTTTGCGGTAACAAGCTTCATAGGGGCAAGCCCCAAGACAGAGGGCTCAGCATGTCAAGCCGTCAGTCCCCAGTGTTTATGAGAACATCAGCAACAATCCAGGTGAGGAAATCCAACACCTCCGCATCCTCCCCCAGCTCCCAGAGGGACCCCGGATATATATTTTTATTCTCTGCCAAAATTACTTTGGGATGTGTTGCTATTTCACTGTAACCTATATAGACCAATTTGCAGTGCTTTTATGATCTAACTTGGATGCCATACTCTGTCCTTTTTCCAGGTCTTATTGATTATACAGGTTATTCTGTGTAGGAGAGGACTACTCAAAGGAATGAATACTACGAGACAAATGTGGGGCCTTCTTGGAGGCTTCCTACCACAAGTAGATTGCATATATCATGATTCTTTATCCCTAAATATTCAGTGTGTATTTACCAGCAATGAAGACGTGTTTTTACATAACACAGTGTAGTTATCAATTTCACAGATTTAGCATTGTTGTAAAACTTTTGTCTAATCTGGTATCCATATTCTAATTTTATCGTTTGACTCAATGTCATTTATAGTGATTTTTTTTTTTTTTCTTTTTTTTGCCATCTAGTACAGTATTCAATCCAGGACAAGATTTCTTAAACTCAGTACTATTGACATTTTGGAACAGATAATTCTTTGTTATGGGGGCTGTCCTGTGCATTGTAGGATGTTTAGCAGCATCCCTGGTTTCTGCCTACTAGATACCAGTAGCTCTCCCCAAGTCTTGACAACCAAAAGTGGCCCCAAACATTGCCAAATTTCCTCTGGGAAGCAAAATCACTCCCTATTGAAAAGCACTGTTCTAAGATCAATGATTGCATTTAGTTTTAATGTCTTGTTGGTCCCCTTTAATCTATAACAGATCCACTGCCTTTGTCTTTTGTACCATTGACATTTTTGAAGGCTGTAATTCCACACTCCACACCACACACCACCACCACCCCCCTTTTTTTGGATTCTCATTTTGGAATTACCTGATTTTCCACATTGATACATTCAGGTTATGCACTCACTGCCATAACACTTTATAAGTGAAGTTGTATCCTTCTCGGAGAATCATGCCGTGAGGTGCATCTTGTCCCATTGCACCTCATTGGTGATGTTAATGTCAAGTTACTACGTGATCTTCCATGCGATTAGTTCCCTTGCAACTAATAATCAGTCTTTGGAGAGACACTTTAAGACCATGCAAATATCCTATTCACTGTATACTATAGAAATATAAATTTGATAATTATATATCAATATAACTAGAAAACTACTAGAATTCAAATTGTGATTCTATTAATGAAATGGATGGATCATCATCTATCTTCCTCTGCCATCACTGGTATATTCCCCAGAAGGTATATAGTTGGAAAAAGATTGCAGGGTGATTCTCATATACTGTATATTGTGAGACCCCTGCTTGGACCTTGTTTATATACATTCTTGTTTTATTTTATTACTTCATGATTTTATATTGTTTCTTCATTTAGTTAAAGGTTCTTATGAGGATAGCATGCCTACTGTAGTACCATGTATTTGATGCACAATCTCTTTTTTTTTTTATTTGAACTACTTCAAAGTCTGGTTCACTTAATGTTCATTGATGCCCTTTGGCTTTCACTTTATATGGATCCACTTATGAATTGTCTGCTTTTATTTTTCTCAATAGTCTGCTGCAGTTAAAGTATTCTTACCTATTGGTGTGATCATAATCACAAATAAAGCTTGGGGACTACAGTTGACTGATCTCTTATTATGATGATATAGAATATTAGTATGTTGAATATCATTAAGAGAAAAATATAAAATATAAAAATTCCCATTAGGAACATTAGGGATGGATCCTTAAGAATGTATCTGCTGCTCCCAGTTTTTAGAAACACTGATGTAAAAATTTTTAAATATTGTTTTTGATTTTTTTTTTTCTAAAGACCTACGTGAAGAAGTGGAGAAATTTATCAGAATAGAGCTAGGAGCAATGGATATAGTTAGGAAGAAATTTCAGAATCACTCAGCTGTTTTTCCCTTTACCCCAAAAAAGATTATAATGTATGAATAAATAGTTACATAAGGTGTGATTTCTGATACATCCATCCTTATGGTAGTATCTTATAATGTTAATCTTGACTTCTTAGTTCTGTACTATCACATTTGGTTATTTTTATTTGATAAAGTTGTGTTCTGTTTCCCTTATGAGATTGAATCCCAGAAAGTAGTAACTATTGCATGTTCATACTTAGGCATTTAGTAAATTGAACTGAACCAGCTCAACTAAGGAAAGCTATCACAAATATTCATTAAAAGGGAATTAATATGTAGAACATTTCTTTGTGAATGTATTTGTTGAAATTAAACTTTGTCGTATGTTTTTTAGGCTGTAATTCTAGGTATAATAACTTGGATCACAAAAGTGTCTCTTTGTGTGGCTACTTTTTGCCTTTATATTTTGGCGAAATGAAATCAGCATATTTGGAAAGTATATTTTTTCTGTAGATATGTTATATGTGAATTTTTTCGTTACACATGTGGGACTGGAGCAAACTTTTACTGTTAAATGAAGATGGGTGGAGACTTGGATAGAATTGTAAATGCATTCCTTTTATAGTAAGGGATTTCAAGCCTTGCCATTTTAATGTTTTTCTATATATTACAATTTATATCTATATTTAAGATAATGATTCTTGATGTTTCTTTTTATTTTAAATAGATATGATGATGCTATACAGCTATATGACCGAATTTTACAAGAGGATCCAACTAACACGGTAAGTTAGCTGACTATCCTGAAGGGAAATATAAAGTTTAATTTTAAAAGTGAAAATAACTCACTGAGGAAATAGTGGAAAAATACGTATTGAGCTAGATTTTGTGTTTGTATTTTAAATATTTCATGTTGGGCAACATTTTCTATTGTTTTGAAAGATTTAATGATCTCCAGTAAAGTTTGACTCTATATCTTAATTAGAAAGAAATTTGTTGAAATATGGAGTGCATGGTCTATGTATTTGCAAAACAGCGCAGCAGAGTCTAGTGTTTTTGTAATATTTTGAAGTTAATGAATTACCGACTTCTATAGTTGAGTAGTTACTTTTAGAAAAATGAAAAAAAGTCATCTCAGTAATTGGTATATGGAATTAATGAAAGTGTTTTGTTTTGCTTTTTTTTTTCCTGCCTTATACCTGAATAAACGTATGTTGTATGTTTTTCTTAAGACCTTTAATTTGCCCTGATTTTGAACAAATATTTGTATCAGTTTATTGGATAGAATAATTTGTTCTAAAGATATCTATATAGTATTATTTATTTTTAAGAATACCCTGGTGAATTTTTTTTAATCTATTGGCATTATAGCTTTTCTCAGACCTTTTACTAAATGAAACATTACTTTGGAAACTTCAGGTAGCATATTGGATATATGAAAGTTTTATGTCGTTATTCTCATGTACAAAGATGCCTGCTAGAAGAAAATCACTATTTCTAGAATTTTTAAACAAAATTGAGGTTGAGTTTGTTTTTCCCTTTCATAGAAGGGAAAATTGTTATATTAAAACATGAAACAAATACATGAAGATTTTTGTCTTATTTAGCAAGTATTTCAGTAAAAATAGACATTTTTAAAAAGATCGTGTAGTATACAGTTGTGGATTTTAAGATGCAAAATGCTTAGTAATTAAACAATGGTAACTTTATTCATTATTTATACCAGCATGTTAAATTACTTAAGTCTTGAAATGTATAGTTAATAGATAGCATTTATTCTATCTGAGGGAGCAAAATAATTTATTAAAAATATCCCCAACTTAAACTGACTTGGATGACTCCTAATTGCAAGAAAATAAATTACTAGCTATTGATTTTTAACCTGGTATGAGGTTATAAATCCCTGATCTTATTTTCTCTTTACCCTTTTTGATATTGTAGTAATGTTTGTTTATCCAGCAGTAGTTGGTATATTTTTTAAAATGATAATTCTTGCTTTAAATCCTGTCCCACCCCTGGCATATTTTCTCAGGATTTTCTTTTTTTTGATTGTTGACCCAAAAGTGTTTATTATATTGAAAGGATTCTCAGAGTACAGAGAGTTCAGGGAAAAGTTTTGACAGATCTGTAAACCTAATTGCTATTAAACAATAAGATAGCACTTCTATTTTTTTATATAGCGACTACCCATAAAAAGATTTAAAATGGAAAGTTTTTAAACAATTGCCTCATCTTAACTATGTAACAGCTTGCCTCTGTCTTATTAAAACAATTCTTTTATAAAAGCACCATTTTTCTTTTCCTGAAGATTTTCTTAATACTTTTTTCAGTTATTAGATTTCACCAGAGTTTCAGAAGTATTTATTTTTCACTCAATTATATGGTGAAAAAAAAAAATTGTTTTCTACAAAAAGTTTGAATTCATGTATTTTTCTCATACCAGGTTAAAAATCAATAGCTAGTAATTTATTTTCTTGCAATTAGGAGTCATCCAAGTCAGTTTAAGTTGCGGATATTTTTAATAAATTATTTTGCTCCCTCAGAATCTATGATAAAATGTAATTAACTAATGTTCGGTCTTTGTAGTACTTTCCATGTTTTATGGCTTTATGTTACCCTATCTGTGACTCGCTAAAAGGGAAATCCAAATAGTTCCCTTCCTAGAACATGCGTAAGTTGGTAGTAACTAAATCCCTTAGTGTTTGGGTAAATGTTTGAGAACAAGGTGACTCAATTTAGCTTTGCTAAATGTGCTGTTCTTTCATCATACATTATCTAATCTCCCCTCAAACCTATCTTCTACAAACAATTATTGAGTGCCTGTCATGAGCCACATAACTGGCACAGTTAAACATGGCACAATTAAACAAAGTGTTCTTGTTACTAAGGGTAAAGACACCATGTCTGTTCCTGTATCCGTAGAAGGCACTGTGCTAGACAGTGAGAGAGATAACAAAGCCATGTAAGACCTAAAACTAATAAAGTCTAGTAGGGGAAGACATATTTAAACATTTAAGTTACCATGTGGTAGACATCTCAGTTTTTTTTCCAAAGTAGTTTTGATGTAGTCTTTCAAAGGTGAGAAAGTCCAGTTTCATCCTCACTCATAGTTGTAGTTTAAGCTTTCATACTTTTCTTATTCTCTGCATTGTCTTAAAGTGATCAAAGGACCTTTCCTGTTGGTCTTGTGGCACTGTGTTCTTAGATATCTAGTATAGCAATGATATTCATCTAAGCTTTAAGGGCCTTTCCTCCCCCCTCACATGCTTTCATTATTATTTCAAGAAACATTTATTAAGTGCTTGCATTGTGCTTAGGGCAGGGAATAGGATAAATGAGACACCACCCTTGATTTTCTTTGCTTTTAGGGAGGCAGCATGATAAAATGAATAGACTAGGGACTTATTAAATCCCGATTCTCTGATGACTTCTGTGAGAAATTTGAGCCTTACAGGCCTGAAAGGATGAGTATGGCATAATGAGACAAATAATATCTCAAAGGAATGGCATGAGAAAGCCTTAACTTTATAAAACTATAAGGCCTGCTTAGGGAAGAGAGAATAATTCAATTAGAAGTTTTTTCTTTTGAGAGGGTTATGAAATGGGACATCTTCTCTACATCACTATATTTTTTTAATTTTGAAATTTTTTTGTATTAGAAAAGTTGTCAATTTACAGAAAACCCATGCATTGAATGCAGTTCCCATCTACTCTCCTTATTATTAACACTTTGCATTACTATGATACATTTGTTATAATTGATGAAACAATATTATTATAGTTGTAGTATTACCTATAGTCCATAGTTTACAGATCACTGTGTTATACATTCTTATGGTTTTTAGGTTTTTTTGTTTTTTTGTTTTTTTTTCTGGTAACATATACATACAACCTAAAATTTCCCCTTTTAACCACATTTAAATATATACTTTAGTGGGGTTAATTACATTCACAATGTTGTGCTACCAACACCACCATACATTACGAAAACTTTTTCATCACACCAAACAGAACTTCTGTACCAATTAAGCAATAACTCTATTCCCTACCCACAACCTCTCTCCTGGTAACCTGTATACTAGTTTCTGACTCTGAATTTGCTTTTTCTAATTATTTGACATAAGTGAGATCATAGATTTGCCCTTTTTACAGCTCATTGTGATACCTTCAATGTTCATCCATATTGTTCCATGTATCAGAACTTCATTCCTTTTTACAGCTAATATTCTCGTGTGTGTGTGTGTGTGTGTGTGTGTGTGTATTACATTTTGTTTATCCATTCATCTGTTGATGGGCACTTGAGTTACTTCCATCTTTTGGCAATTGTATATGATGCCACTGTGAACATCTATGGAAAAATACCTGTTCTAGTTCTTGCTTTCAGTTCTTTTGGGTATATACCTAGCAGTGGAATTACTGAATCATAAGATAATTCTATACTGTCTTTTAACTTTCTTAGGATCTGCCAAACTGTTTTCTATATTGTCTGTACCTGTTTTTCCACATCCTCTCTGACACTTTTTATTTTCTGTGTTTTTTTTAATAGTAGCCATTCTAGTGGATGTGAAATGGTAACTTCATTGTGGTGGTTTTGATTTGCATTTCAGTAATAGCTAATAATGTTGAGTGTCTTTTCTTGAGCTTATTAGCCATATGTATAGCTTTGGAGAAATGTCTGTTCATTTCTTTTGCCCATTTTAAATCAGATTGGATATCATTTTATTGTTGAGTTTTATTATTTCTTTATATATTCTAGATATTAAACCCTTATCAGATATGTCATTTACAAATATTTTCTCCCATTTTCTAAGATGTCTCTTTACTTTCATGATAAAGTCCTTTGATGTTCAAAATTTTTAATTTTAGTGAAGTCCCTTTATCTATTTTTGTTGTTGTTGCTCATGCTTTTGGTGTAAAGTCTAAGTAACCAAAGCATCCTGAAGATGCTTCCCTATGTTTTCTTACAGGAGTTGTATAGTTTTTTTGCTTCTTACGTTTAGGTCTTAGATCATTTTGAGTTAATTTTTGAATATGGTGTGAGATATAGGGATCCACCTTCATTCCTTTGCATGGGAATATCCTTTTTCCTAGCACCATTTCCTGAAGAGACTATTCTTTCCCAGTTGAGTGGACTTAGCACCTTTGTCAAAAATCAGTGGGCCATACCCACAGAAAAAATTCAGGTTACTCAGTAAATCTCCCCGTCTAACAGTCTGCACCTTTAAAACATACCTGCAAACTTCCTTTTCCCACTAAAGGTAATATATTGGGGGCTATTATTTTGCCTACTACCCACCTTACTACTGAAAGTACTTTGAACTCCAGTCATATTGAAGGGCAAATATTTATATTCATTGATCTGAATCATTCTGAAAGAAAGGTAAGTGTAATGCCTCATAATGAGCTTGAATGATATATATTTATAGCTTTTATAATCATTTATGTCTATTTTCTAAATTTTTGGCTAAAATGTCTGTTTTCATAACCTCTTAGATCTACTTAACTGCTAAAGTTGATAATGTATCACTTCATATACAATTTTTTTTAAAAATTCATTTTTATTGACATATGTTCACATACCATACAGTCATCCATGGTGTACAATCAGCTGTTCACAGTACATCATAAAGTTGTGCATTCATCACCCCAGTCTGTTTTTGAACATTTTCCTTATACCAGAAAGAATTAGAATAAGAAGAAAAAATAAAGAACACCTGAATCATCCCCTCCATCTCACCCTATTTTTCATTTAGTTTTTGTCCCCATTTTTCTACTCATCCATCCATACACTGGATAAAGGGAGTGCGATCCACAAGGTTTTCACAGTCACGCTGTCACCCCTTGTAAGCTACATTGTTATACAATCATCTTCAAGAGTCAAGGCTACTGGGTTGGAGTTTGGTGGTTTCAGGTTTTTACTTCTAGCAATTCCAATACATTAAAACCTAAAAAGTGTTATCTATATAGTGCATAAGAATGTCCACCAGAGTGACCTCTTGACTCCATTTGAAATCTCTCAGCCACTGAAGCTTTATTTCATTTCATTTCACATCCCCCTTTTGGTCAAGAATATGTTCTCAATCCCATGATGCCGGGTCCAGGTTCATCCCCGGGAGTCATATCCTGTGTTGCCAGGGAGATTTATACCCCTGGGAGTCAGGTCCCACGTAGAGGGAAGGACAGTGAAATCACCTACCAGGGTGGCTTAGTTAGAGAGAGAGAACCACATCTGAGCAACAAAGAGGCACTTGGGGAGACTCTTAGGCACAATTATAAGCAGGTTTAGCCTCTCCTTTGCGGTAACAAGCTTCATGGGGCAAGCCCCAAGACAGAGGGCTCAGCTTGTCAAGCCGTCAGTCCCCAGTGTTTGTGAGAACATCAGCAACAATCCAGGTGAGGAAATCCAACACCTCCGCATCCTCCCCCAGCTCCTCAGGGGGGCCCCAAATACATATTTTTATTCTCTGCCCAAATTACTTGGGGATGTGTTGCTATTTGTCCTAGTTTGCTAATGCTGCAGAATGCAAAACACCAGAGATGGATAGGCTTTTATAAAATGGGGGTTTATTTCACTACACAGTTACAGTCTTAAGGCCACAAAACGTCCAAGGTAACACATCAGTAATCGGGTACCTTCACTGGAGATGGCCAACGGCGTCTGGAAAACCTCTCTTAGCTGGGAAGGCACATGGCTGGCGTCTGCTCCAAAGTTCTGGTTTCAAAATGGCTTTCTCCCGGGCATTCCTCTCTAGCAAGCTTGCACCTCTTCAAAACGTCACTCACAGCTGCACTCCATTGCCTCTCCTTGAGCCAGCTCATTTATATGGCTCCACTGATCAAGGCCCACCCTGAATGGGTGGGGCCATGCCTCCATGGGAGTATCCCACCAGAGTCACCACCCACAGCTGGGTGGGGCACATCTCCATGCAAACAACCTAATCCAAATGGTCCAACTTAATCCCCACTATTATGCTTGCCCCACAAGATTGCATCAAAGAATATGGCTTTTCCTGGGGGACATAATACATTCAAACCGGCACACTATTTCACTCTAATCTATACATACCTACCATATCTCACTTCCTATTCAAAGTTCCATGTAATTGTGGTGTTTGAACAAACTGACTATAGAAGTTATATTGTTTAGAAAATGTAGATCCTACACCAAATAAACATTTCTTCCCTTGGTCTCACGTGAAGTTGAAGTTTTAACACACAGTCAGTTTCAACCTTTATTCTTTGGCCCGATTTGCCCTAGTCTTAACCAGATCTGCTTCATTCATATCTCTAATTGAAGTCTGGGCTCTTTTTCAGCTTTTTTTTTTTAACAGTTGCTATATGCATTAATACATACAATTTTAATGGGAAATAGCTTACTACATTTTTAGTATTTTTGGAATCATGTCACTGTATAAATCATATTTTTATGGAAAAATAAGTGAGAGCTGTGTCAGTACTTTTGGGCAGATTAGCTAAAAATGTTTATCACTCTTATCTAGCAGGAAGATGAATATTAAGGAATATTAGTAGGTACATCACTTGGTTATTTATATGCAGTATGTCACAAATATCTCATCATAAATTCAAAGAGAAATAAAATATTTTCTATTAAAAAAATTAATGGGCCATAGATGTGAGGGTTGATTTCTGAACTCTAAATTTGATTCCATTGGGTCTAAATATCTATTGTGCCAGTGCTGTGCTGTTTTGACTACTATAGCTTATTACTAAGTTTTAAATTGGGCAGTACGAGTCTTCCAATTTCCTTCTTCTTTTTAGGACACTTATCCTTCCACATAAATTTAGTGATTGGCTTTTCCATTTCTACAAAGAAAACTGTTGGAATTTTGATTTGGATTGCATCTAATCTGTAAATCACTTTGGGTAGAATTGACTTCTTAACAATATTTAGTCTTCCAATCCAAGAACACGGAATGTTCTTCCATTTTTTTTTAGGTTTTCTTTGATTTCTTTTAGCAATGTTTTGTAGTTTTCCATGTGTAAGTCCTTTACATCCTTGGTTAAATTTATTCCTACATATTTGATTCTTTTAATTGCTATTTTAAATGGAATTTTTTCTTGATTTCCTCTTCAGATTTGTTTACTGGTCTTGTATAGAAACACTACTTTTTGTGCGCTAATTTTGATAATTAGTTCTTGTAGCTCTCGTGGATTTTTCACCATTTTCTGTATAGAGGATCATGTCATCTGCAAATAGGGTAAGTCTCACTTCTTCCTTTCCAAATTGGATGCCTTTTATTTCTTTCTCTTGCCTAATTGCTCTGGCTAGAACTTCCAGTACAATGTTGAGTAACAGTGGTGACACTGGACTTCCATGCTTTGTTCCTAGTCTTAGAGAGAAAGCTTTCCGTCTTTCACCACAGAGTATGGTGTTAGCTGTTAGGGTTTTTCATATGTACCCTTTATCATGTTGAGGACGTTCCCTTCTGTTCCTAGTTTTTTAAGTGTTTTTGTCAAGAATGGGTGCTGGATTTTGTCAAATGCCTTTTCAGCATTAATTGAGATGATCATGTGTGTTTTTTTCCCTTTGTTCTCTTAATGTGGTAATGATTGATTTTATGTTGAATGACCTGTACATACCTAGTGTAAATCCCACTTGATAATGCTGTATAATTCTTTTACTGTGCTGTTGGATTCAGTTCAGTAATACTTTGTTGAGGATTTTTGCATCTATATAAGAGACACTGGTTTGTAATTTTTTCTTGTGGTATGTTTATCTGGCTTTGTTATAAGGGTGACGACCTCATAGAATGAGTTAGGGAGTGTTCCCTCCTCTTCAATTTTTTGGAAGAGTTTGAGCAGAATTATTGTTTATTCTTGGAATGTTTGGTAAAGTTCACTTGTGAAGCTATCTGGTCTTGGGCTTTCCTTTGCTTGGGAAGCTTTTGATGACTGATTCAGTCTCTTTCCTTGTTACTGGTTTGTTGAGATCTTTTATTTCTCTTTGAGTCAGTATTGGTAATATGTGTGTTTCTAGGAATTTATCCATCTCATCTAGATTATCTAACTTGTTGATGTGCAGTTGTTCATAGTATCCTCTTTTAGTTCTTTTTATTTCAGAGGGATGGTAGTAATGTCCCCCTTTGCATTTTTGATTTAGGGTCTGCTCTCTTTTTCTTTGTCAGTCTGGTTAGGGGTTTGTCGATTTTAATTATCTTCTCAAAAATTTACTTTTGGTTTTACTGATTTTCTCTCTCTCTTTTTTTTCCCGCTGTATTTCATTTAACTCTTCTCTAATTTTTGTGATTTTTCTTCTTTCTGCTGGCTTTGGATTTAGTTTATGCTTCTTTTCAGTCCTTCAGTTTTGAGGTTATGTCTCTTATATAAGATCTTTCTTCTTTTTTAATGTAAGCATTTAGAGCTATAAATTTCCCTCTCAGCACTGCCTTTGTTGCATCTCATAAGTTTTGGTACATTGTACTTTCATTTTTGTTTGCCTCAAGATATTTCCTCATTTCCCTTTTGGTTTCTTCTTTGACCCATTGGTTATTTTTAAGAGTGTATTGTTTAATTTCCACATTTTTTTTTTAACTTCCCACTTCTTCCTCTTGTATTGATTTCTTCATTCCATTGTGGTTGGAGAAGATTTGTTGTGTGATTTCAATATTCTTTATTTTGAGACTTGTTTTGTGACCTAACATATGGTCTGTCCTGTAGAATGATCCATGTGCACTGGAAAAAAATGTGTATTTTGCTGCTGTTTAGAGAAGAGTTCTAGATATATATTTTAGGGCTAGTTGGTTTAGACAGTGTTCAAGTCTTGTATTTCCTTATTGATATTCTGTCTAGATTTTGTATCCATTATTGAAAGTTGTATATTGAAGTCTTCTATGATTATTGTAGAACTGTGTGGTTCTCCTTTCAAATCTACCAATATTTGCTTTATATATTGGTTCTCTGTCATTAAGTGTATATATATATTTATAATTATGTTTCCTTGTTTAATCAACACTTTCATCAGTATGTAGTGGCCTTCTTTGTCCTTTGGAATAGTTTTTTACTTTGTCCAAAATCTTGTCTTCTTCTTTGTTGGTTTCTGGATTTTTAACTTTTTTCTTTGGATGGACCTTTATTTTCTATTGCTTTATTTGTATTGTAATTCTTTTGTTGCACCCTGTACATTTACTATTTTAAGGTATTAATTCTGGAATTTAGTCCTTGAGCAGTATATTCCTTAAGTTTGTATCCAGCTAGTGATATGACAGTGATTTCCATGAGAGCTAGGAGCTATGAAAAACAAACACATCGATTCAAAAAAAAAACACCTTTCTTTGCAAATTTGCTCTGCATTGACTGGTGTGCTCCTCCAGAGTTTAGCCCTCTGTCAAGAACATCAGCCCTAGGAGAATGTGAATTGCAGGGTTCTCTCAGTATTTTCTACACGTGTCTTGTCCTGGGCTTGCTCAGACCTTAGGAATTCCCTGTTTACAGGAATTTGAGTGCCCCCTTGTCTCTATGAAATCTACTATCTCCCCCTCTTGGGTGCTCTGTTGTATACCTTAAAGCAGGTAATCCTCTGCCCCAACTCAGTTTGACTTAATTGTTTCTTACACTACTCTAATTGTCCCTAAGCTGCTTTTGTCCATCTAAATTGTATGTGGGCAAGTCTGAGATGTATTTCCTAGTTTATTCATTTAAGCTGCCACCATATAGTTTGGTGTCAACATACAGGCATCCCAGTATGCTCATAGGGGTTACTCTGCTCTCCAGAACAGGGTCAGGGCTCCACCCAGTTAATGCAACCCTTCCAGTATTCCAGAGTTTTCAAGAAAATGGCTCTACCAGTTTTTTTTTTAATTCATTTTATTGAGATATATTCACATACCATGCAGTCATACAAAACAAAGCATACATTTGATTGTTCACAGTACCATTACACAGTTGTGCATTCATCGCCAAAATCAATCTTGGACACCTTCATTACCACACACACAAAAATAACAAGAATAATAATTAAAGTGAAAAAGAGCAATTAAAGTAAAAAACACTGGGTGTCTTTGTTTGTTTGTTTCCTTCCCCCATTTTTCTACTCATCCATCCATAAACTAGACAAAGGGGAATGTGGTCCATATGGCTTTCCCAATCCCATTGTCACCCCTCATAAGCTACATTGTTATACAATCATCTTCAAGATTCATGGGTTCTGGGTTGTAGTTTGATAGTTTCAGGTATTTACTGCTAGCTACTCCAGTTCACTAGAACCTAAAAAGGATTGTCTATATGGTGCGTAAGAGTGCCCACCAGAGTGACCTCTCGGCTCCTTTTGGAATCTCTCTGCCACTGAAGCTTATTTCGTTTCCTTTCACATCCCCCTTTTGGTCAAGAAGATATTCTCCATCCCATGATGCCGGGTCTGCATTCCTCCCCGGGAGTCATATTCCATGTTGCCAAGGAGATTCACTCCCCTGGGTGTCCGATCCCACGTCGGGGGGTGGGTGGGCAGTGATTTCACCTGCCAAGTTGGCTTAGCTAGAGAGAGGGGGCCACATCTGAGCAACAAAGAGGTATTCAGGAGAATCTGCCAGTTTTTGCTAGCTGTTCAGTTTCTGTGGAGGAACAGTACCCAGGAGCATCTTATACTGGCAACTGGAATGACTGGAAACCTCTGCATCTATTTAAAAAAGTTGAGAAACATTATTTTGAAAAAGGAATACATGCCCATTTTAAAAAGTATAAATAATGCAAAAGGATATAGAGTGAAAAATAAGCCTTTCTTCCCACCCCTGGTCTTCATTCCTCCTTCCCTTAGGTAAACATTGTTACAAAATTGTTATGTATACTTCCAGAGAACTTTTTTCATGTTCAGACAAATAAATATGTGTATGCATGTATCCCTTTTGATAGAAAGAGTGGCTGGATATGCAAAGGGTGGCATACTCTACTTCGCAATATATTTTAAGAATTTTGTCATGTCAGCACATCCTTTACATCATCCTTTCAGATAGCCGTATGACATTGTATTGCATAGAACTATTAATTCCTATATTCATGAAAAATAATTTAATTTAGCATACTTTGGGTGAGCCCTTCCTTCCAGAAAGTGTTGCAGTGCAGGTCATTGTAAGATAAGTTACTACAAGTGAAATATCAGGTTCAGGAGGGACATGGATTTTATATTTTGGTGCATACTACCAAATTTCCCTACAAAAAGCTTCTTACCCATCTCTGCTCATTTCAATTGTATATGAATGTCTCTTTGCCTGTATCTTCCCATGTGATATATTATCAGCTTTTTGTTTTTGATCTTTGCCAGTCTATCTAGTTCTAATTTGCATCATGAGTGATGTTGAACATCTTCATATGCTTAAAAAGTCATTTGTCTTTCTCTTCATGAACTGCCTCATTTAATACCTTTTAAAAGTGAAATCTCATTTCTGTTCTGTTTGAAGAGATGGCAAGGTTCTTGGTTAATCTTCCTCATCCTCCCCATGAATTTACCTGTGAGAAAAACTAGGGCTCTGTGGAACATTGTTTGATACCTCTGGGTTGGTTCATTTTGTGGAGTGATTGGCAATGAAACAGAGTTGTATATTTGTGAACAGCTTACTGTATTATACTTCCCAATTTTATTTTTTATTCTTGTGAAGTATTCAGTATGTCTCACTTTATTATTTATTCTTGAGGAGTGGAGAATGAAGTCAGGTTTTTTGATAAGGGAAGTAGCATCAGATATTTTTATTGATAACTTGGCCATCAGTGTCGGAGATGATTTTAAGGAGGTGAGATAGGTAAGATAGGTAACTTGGAGGTTCTTCTGTCTCTGGCCACAGATGATGGATATTTAGAACTAGGATAAGTGGAATTGAGTGGGGGTAAAGGGATGGATGAAAAGTATATTTTGCAGTAGAAGTATACAGGCAATTAAAATTTAGGTGAGATTAATATTGTTTTAGAAGAGTAACTCTGAAGTGTAAAAATTTTAGTCACTAGCCTCTCACAAACTCTATTGGACTAGGCTCACTTTTGCAAGCTTTTCTTTCTTAGATTACTCCAACATCAGTCAATATTTTGTTTGTTTGCGGAAAGGAAGTACAATAATAACTGGGTTTTTTTTAGGTGATTTTCATATTTCACAAAGATCAGATTTTGCCCTGAGTTGTGAAGTGCCTGTTGTGATATGTTAAATATTTGAAGTCCTGTTTTGCATTTAGATATAATTGCCTCCTTGCCTAGGGTAAAGATGTTTTTAAAATACAACATTAATCCAGGGTTATGGGCCTTGGAGGCAGGAGAACCTGAAACTCTGTCTTCCCTCTACTGGCCAGCTGTCCATTTCCTTTTGGGTCCCCAGATCTGGAATAGGAATAGTTTTAGATTTTATTGTGCCAGTAGGCTTTAATCCCTTAATCCTTTTCTACGTAGTACTTCTCTCTAACTAGCCTATTTTTATAAGTGACATGTCTTTCAGGAAAAATTGCTAGCTAGTCCCCTTGTACATAATGTTATCTAATGTATTAGCTAATTTGATGAAAATTTATTCATAATTTTTATGAGTTTGAAAACGAATTACATACGTCCCTGTTTATTCTTTGGCACCAGCCTATATAGCTTTGATCAGAAAAATTTTATTCAAATTCAGGTTCTACTTCAGAGTCTGGTTCCCCTATAGCCACCTCCTCTTTGATTGCTTCAGTAAAAATCATAATATCCTCTATATTCACCCTGAAATTTAAAAAACATTGTATTTCTATAAATATTTCTTCTGAGTGTTATTTATACTATAGTTATTATTCATATTTCACCTAGAAGAAATGAATTCTCTGAGACCAGGATTGAGTCTTATTTAATGTTCATTGAAGAAAACGGAAAAGGATCTGTGTTGTTGGCCACTTAATTTACTTTCAAATAATGGGATAATGTCTCTGGTCCATGGCATTCTTTTGATAGACTGGTTCTCAGTCTCACAATGGGTTTTTCAGAATTGTTACTGCATTTCTTGGTGTCTCTAGATTCAGAATGTTGATTAAGGCAACGATAAATTCTTCGAATTGGGTATAAGCTAAAAATCTAATCTTTGTGAGGGCAAAAATGCAAATTGTTAGCATTGCTTAAGGTATTATTATGTATTTAATATGCTATGATTTTGTTACTGTCTTAAAACTTTCTGCGTTTTTTTTTTTTTTACTTTTTTAAATGCATTTTTTATTGTGAACTTTAACATATATACATAACAGTGATAACTTTCAAAGTACAATTTAACAAGTAGTTAGCAAATTTCAGAGAATGTCGTGGGTCACAATTCCACAACTTCAGCTATTAACATTATTATCAGATATATCATACATAGAGAAAGGTGTTAACTTTTGTTTTTAAAGCTCAAGAAGCAGTTATATAGGTAATTTCAAAAATTGTTGTGGGTTACAGTCCACAGTTTCAGTTCTTTCCTTATTATGCAATATAAGATATATACAGAAAAGTGAAGACTTTCAAAGCACAAGTTGAACAAGTAGCTATAGAGCAAATTTCGAAGGAAATTTACCACCTTCCAGCTATTCCAACATCCCAGCATCTAAAAAAAAATCTTTAAAATTTTTCATCTAACTGAAACATATTCAGTTAAAAGAACAGCTTAAGTGATCATTTAGATTTTTTCTTTTTAGCTGACTACAAAGCAGAAGGTACGATAAATATAAGAGTAGAGTAGTGAAAGGAGGAGTGATTGAATTGATATGGCTGAGAAGGAGGAAAAGAAGATGATGACAGATAACATTTATTGAGTATTTACTATGGGCCATCACTGAGCTACACATTTGACCTATGTTATCTCATTAAATCATCCCTGCCATCCTATCAGAGATTATTACTATCTTTATTTTATGGGGAAACCATAATTGGGAAGTTGAGTGACTTGCCTAAGTTATTCAATAACTTAAGTAGGATAGTCTGGATAGGTAGTTTGATTCCAGAGCTCAAGGTTCTTAATGATGAAGAAAGAAGCAATGGTAATGAATTGAATTAAGCCAAGTAATCAAGATACATGGCAGCCAGCTGTCCCCCCTACAGAAATTTCATTATTTAGATTTAGTCAGATAATTAGAGTATACTTGCCACTGTCAAAGAGTGTATGAAGCCTAATAACTTAAGGCTATTTTTTTTTAATCTCCTAGGCCTAATTTTTACTTGACACCAGAGGAGCGATAATAGATAATAATTTGGTCTTTATATAAGCTATTTTGTATGCTCTGGATAAGGTAAAAAACCCAAGAAAAGCTTTTTGAACCTTATTCTGATTTCTTGGTAATCAGTTAAAACCCAGGGTTTTGTGTGGTGTTTGAAGAGATGCTGCTTGACTGCATATTTACAAATAAACATTATATAAATAAGCCATTGGCCATCCATGTATTAAGTGTCCAGAGAGCAAATAACTATGGCAGAAAAGAAAAGTAACCAGATTCAGGAACCCTAGGATTTTCTGAGTAAGTCTAGGCGTTGGTTTTCTCTCTATATGAAACAAACAGATTTAATTATCACTGCCTACTCCTCAAGTTCTTTCCAGCTGTAAAATTTGTGATATATTCATTCATTCCACAGATGGTTACTGAGCGTCTACTTCTCTCTGTGTCCAATACTGTTCTGTGTGGATCTGCAGAACTGAAATGTGCATTTCTCTTTTTGTCTTAACTTTCTGAGTCACTATCTTTATTACTTTTTATATGTAGTACATTGCATAGTATGTTTATTTAAAAATTTACATAACCAGTGTCTTTTTTGTATTCAATTGTATATTTTATATGTGATACATTGTATATTGATTTATTTAAAAATGTACTTATCTTTGAATCAATGACAAGACTTTAGGCCCAGCTATCTTTTCTTTTATAATTTATTTTATATCATAATGAATAGTTTTTGAAGTTTCAAATTTTAAAGTAGAAATTCTAAATCCATATTAAAATCAATTATAAAATATGGAACAGTTTTCATTTTTAAGACTTCAATTTAGTTTTACAGAGATTGATCCAAAATGGAAGTTTTTAAAATTCAGGACAGTGACATACATTATAGGGGGGAAAACAGTACAAGAAAGAATTGCGAAATTATAGTTTGTAAGTATTGAAGACTTTACTTAATGTTTAGATTACTTAATGCTCTTTTTCTTTTTTTAAATTTAATTTTATTGAGATTGTTCACATACCGTACAATTATCCAAAGATCCAAAGTGTACAATCAGTTGCCCACTGTGCCATCATACAGCTGTGCATCCATCACCACAATTAATTTTTTTCCACTTTTTAGAACACTTTCATTACTCCAGAGAAAAAATAAAGACAAAAAAGAAAACTCAATTCCTCCTCTACCCCTAACCAATCTCCCACATTATTGACTAATAGTATTGGTGTAGTACATTTGTTACTGTTGATGAAAGAATGCTAAAATACTGTTAACTGTAGTACATAGTTTGCAATAGGTATATTTTTCCCCTATATACCCCTCTATTATTAGCTTCTAGTTATAGTATGATACATTTGTTCTAGTTCATGAAGGAGGTTTCTAATATTTGTACAGTTCATCACGAACATTGTTCATCACAAGAGTCACTGTTTTATACTTTCCCATCTTTTAACCTCCAACTTTCCTTCTGGTGATATATGTGACTCTAAGCTTCCCCTTTCCACCATTCAGCACTGTTAGTTATTCTCACAATAGTGTGCTACCATCACCTCTGTCTACTTCCAAACACTTAGGTTCAACCTACTTGAATATTCTGCTCATAATAAGCAGCTGATCCCCATTCTTTAGCCTTGTTGTATATCTTGTTAACTTATATTTCATGTCTATGAGTTTACATATTATAATTAGTTCATATCCGTGAGACCATGCAATATTTGTCCTTATGTGTCTGATTTATTTCACTCAATGTAGTACCCTCAAGGTTTCTTCAACCCATTTTGTTTTTTTCTTTTAAGACAGTTTTGCTCACCTACTACACTTTCTGTCCTAAGTAAACAGTCGATGGTTCCCTGTATAGACACATATTTATGTATTCACCACCATCATCACTGTCTATATAAGGACATCTCCATTTCTTCCACAAAGAAGGAGGAAGAGTCAAAGAAGGTAGAGAGACTAAAGAAAAAGAAAAAGAAAGGAAAAAAAAACATGACAGCTAAAAAGCAACAAAAGGAAAGATGGAATTAAACTAAAGTAGAATAAAAGCGTCACACAACATCACCAATGCCAAGAGTCCCATAGCCCTCCCTTATGTTGCCCTCTTACAGGGATTTAGCTTTGGTATATTGCCTATGTTGCATTAAAGGAAACATAATACAGAGTTTCTGTTAACTATAGTCTCTAGTTTTCATTGATCATATTTTTTCCCCAGTACCACCCTATTTTTAACACCTTGTAAGGTTGACATTCATTTGTTCTCCCTCATTTAAAAACATATTTGTATATTTTATCACAGTTGTTGAGCATTCTAGGTTTCACTGAGTTATACGGTCCCAGTCTTTATCTTTCCTCTTTCCTTCTGGTATCCCACATGCTGCTAACCTTCCTCTTTCAACGATACTCACAGTCATCTTGGTTCAGTGTACTTACATTGCTATGCTACCCTCACCCAAAACTGTGTTCCAAACCTCTCACTCCTGTCTTTTCCTATCTGTCTGTAGTGCTCCCTTTAGTATTTCCTGTAGCGCAGGTATCTTGTTCACAAAGTGTCATTGTCTGTTTTTCAGAGAATACTCTAAATTCTCATATTTGAAGGACAGTTTTGCCAGATACAGGATTCTTGGTTGGCGGTTGTCCTGGTTTGTATATATTATGCCCCCCAGAAAAAGCCATATTCTTAAATACAGTCTTGTGGGGGCAAGACGTGTTAGTGTTGATTAGATTGCAATTCTTTGCTTGAGTGTTTCCATGGAGATGTGACTCAATCAGCTGTGAGCAAGATCTCTGATTGGATAATTTCCATGGAGATGTTACCCCACCCATTCAGGGTGGGTCTGAATTAAATCACTGGAGCCATAAAAAAGAGCTGACAAAAAGAAGGAGCTCAGAGCAACTGAGAGTCACGTTTTGAAGAGGAGCTGCAGCTGAGACAGACACATTTTGAAGACAGCCGTTGAAAGCTGACACTGACATTTTGGAGAACGCCATTTTGAAACGCAACCTGGGAGCAAGTAGACACCAGCCACATGCCTTCTGAGCTTACAGAGGTTTTCCAGATGCCAGTAGCCTTTCTCCAGTGAAGTTATCCAATTATTGATGTCTTACCTCAGACGCTTTATGGCCATATGACTGTAACTGTGTAACCAAATAAACCCCCTTTATAAAAGCCAGTCCATTTCTGGTATTTTGCAAAAGGCAGCATTAGTAAACCAGAATAGTGGTTTTTCTCTTTCAGTATCTTAAATATATCACACCACTTCCTTCTTGCCTCTATAGTTTCTTCTGAGAAATCCGCACATAGCCTTATCAAGCTTTCTTTATATGTGATGAATGGCTTTTCTCTTGCTGCTTTCAGGATTCTCTCTTTGTCTTTGATGTTTGATAATCTGATTATTGAATGTCTTGGCATAGGTCTGTTCAGATCTATTCTGTTTGGGGTACGCTGTGCTTCTTGGATCCGTAATTTTATGTCTTTCATAAGAGATGGGAAATTTTCATTCATTATTTCCTCTTATTGCTTCTGCCCCTTTTCCCTTCTCTTCTTCTGGGACATTCATGACATGTACATTTTTGCGCTTCATGTTGCCATTTAATTCCCTGAGATGTTGCTCGTATTTTTCCATTCTTTTCTGTAACTGTTCTTTTTGTGTGTGGGATTTCAGGTGTCTTGTTCTCCAGTTCCTGAGTGTTTTCTTCTACCTCTCGAGATCTGCTGTTGTATGTCTCCATTGTGTTTCTCATCTCTTGTGTTGTGCCTTTTGTTTCTATAGATTTCTGCCAGCTGTTTTTTCAAGCTGTCGCTTTCTACCTTATGTTTGCAGTTTTTTCTTTATAGTCTTCGTCTCTTTTGTTATATCTTCCCTGAACTCGTTGATTTGGTTTTTAATTTGATTTAGCATATTTTTTTGAAAATCTTTAATAGATTGTTTCACTGAAGTGAAACAGTATCTCACCTGTATCTTTGAGTTGTAAGTTTGTTCCTTTGGGCCATACCTTCGTTTTTCCTAGTATAGATTGTAGTTTTCTTTTGTCTAGGCATCTTGGTTTCCTTGGTGACCCCAGTCAGATTTCCCAGACTAGAACAGGTTGAAGTCTCAGAATGGGGTTATATTCAGGATGTATCTTAGAGGAATGACAGACTTGCCTGTGAGGTGTCCAGTTGCTGTGCTTTTCCTAACCTGTCAAGCAGGTGTTGCCTGTCACCCTGTTGCTCCTGACTGGTTTCTGTTTTGGCTGTTTTCCCCCAGGCTCTGAAGGGAAAGCTAGGCCCCATCTTCTTCCTCTTAGGGAAGATACACCCCTTAGGGAGTTATCATCTGCATCTGAATAGTCTCTGACTCTGTTATCCCTACCCTGTCTGGGTCAGAGCGCTGTGAACTAAAAATGGCTGCAGCTGTCTCATCTGAGCCCCTCAGGTTGACAGACAGATAAAGGGACAGGAAGCCCCCTTTTGGAGCCAGTACATGGCTCTCCAGTTTCACTCGTTGGCCAGAGGTAACACGCGGTCTTCTGGGCTCCCTCTCCCAGGACAGATGATTCTTCTGGTTCTTTAAGGTCAGTCATCACTAAAAGTCTCTGTCTGCTTGTTGGGGTATTGTAGCTTGTATTCAGCAGTCCACATTTGTTAATTAAAACCTCAGTTGGAGCTCAATTGAGCTATATTCATTCGCTTGGAGAGTGCTGCTAGTTTCTACCACAGCGAGGTTTTGCAGCATAGCCTGCCACGGGGGAGGGTGGCTCTTGGCGCAGTTTTGCAGCTTTTACTTACAGATTCTGTGCTACGATCTCAGGCGTTCCTCCTAGTCCAGGTTGGTATACAATGTGTGGACAGTGATGGTTGTCCCTCAGCAGTTATTCCAAATTATTTACTAGTTATTCCTTCTTTATTAGTTGTTCCAGGGAACTGACTGAATTCTACTCGTCTCTATGCTGCCATCTTGCCTCTCCTCTCACATAATGCTCTTTTTTTTAAATATGTTTTTTTATTTTGAATTCAGTTTTATTGAGATATATTCACATACCATACAGTTGTTCATGGTGTGCAATCAACAGTGCCATCATATAGTTGTGTATTCTTCACCCCAGTATATTTTTGAACATTTTCCTTATACCAGACAGAATCAGAATAAGAATAAAAAATAAAAATAAAAAAACACCCAAATCATCCCCCCAATCCCACCCTATGTTTCATCTAGGCTTTGTCCCCATTTTTCTACTCATCCATCCTTACACTAGATGAAGGGAATGTGATCTACAAGGTTTTCACAATCACACTGTCACCGCTTGTAATCTACATTGTTATACAGTCGCCTTCAAGACTCAAGCTACTGGATTGGAGTTTGGTCGTTTCAGATTTTTACTTCTAGCAATTCCAATGCATTAAAACCTAAAAAGTGTTATCTACGTAGTGCGTAAGAATGTCCACCATAATGACCTCTTGACTCCATTTGAAATCTCAGCCACTGAAGCTTTATTTCATTTCATTTCACATCCCCCTTTTGGTCAAGAAGATGTTCTCAATCCCACGATGCCGGGTCCAGATTCATCCCTGGGAGTCATATCCTGCGTTGCCAGGGAGATTGACACCCCTGGGAGTCAGGTCTCACTTAGGGAGGAGGGCAGTGAGATCACCTGCCAAGGTGGCTTAGTTAGAGAGAGAGGGCCACATCTGAGCCACAAAGAGGGATTTGGGGGGAGACCCTTAGGCACAGTTATAAGCAGGCCTGCCTCTCATTTGCAGTAACAGGCTTCTTAAGGGCAAGTCCCGTGATAGAGGTTTCGGAACATCAAACCACCAGTCCTCAGTGTTTGTGAGAACATCAGCAACCATCTAGGTGAGGGAGCCGAACACCTCTGCATTTTCCCCCAGCTCCTCAGGGGGGCTCTGAATATTTTTTTCATTGTTATTTTTTTTTTCATTAACTTTATCAGAAAATTATTAAAAAAAAAACAGAAAAAAAATTTCGAATAAGAAAAAACAAATAGCCTAAAATAACTACATTACTCCCAACGTGTTCCTACTCTACCCCAAGAAAATACAGAGTATAACCCAGCAAAGGAATAAGAAAAACAAATAACCTATGATAACTAAATTTCTGTGAACTTCTTCCTACCATACCCACCAGAAATTAACAAACCATATTCATTCCTGAGCATTCCCAGAAAATTAACTTTACCCACGATAACTTATCTGTTCTTAATAAATTATTGTTCCCCTTTCACTAATTCCTATCTATCGCTAGGTTCCCTACATTCTACATTATAGACATTTACTGTACATTTTTCAGTGTTCACATTAGTGGCAACATACAGTATCTCTTTTTGTGCCTGGCTTATTTCGCTCAGCATTGTGTCTTCAAGGTTCATCTATGTTGTCATATGTTTCATGGCGTCATCCTTCTTACTGCTATGTAGTGTTCCATCGTGTGTATATACTACATTTTATTTATCCACTCATCTGTTGAAGGACATTTGGGTTGTTTCCAGATCTTGGCAATTGTGAATATTGCTGCTATGAACATTGGCATGCAGCTATCTGTTCGTGTCACTGCTTTCAGATCTTCCGGGTACATATTGAGAAGTGTGATTGCTGGATCGAAGGGTAACTCTATATCTAGTTTTCTAAGGAACCACCAGACTCTCTTCCAGAGTGGCTGAACCATTATACGGTGCCACCAACAATGAATAAGAGTTCCAATTTCTCCACATCCTCTCCAGCATTTGTAGTGTCCTGTTTAATGGTAGCCATTCTAATTGTTGTGAGATGTTATCTCATTGTGGTCTCAATTTGCATCTCCCTAATAGCTAGTGAAGCTGAACATTTTTTCATGTGTTTTTTGGTCATTTGTATTTCCTCTTCAGAGAACTGTCTTTTCATATCTTTTGCCCATTTTATAATTGGGCTGTCTGTACTATTGTCGTTGAGTTGTAGGATTTCTTTATATATGCAAGATATCAGTCTTTTGTCAGATACATGGTTTCCAAATATTTTTTCCCATTGAGTTGGCTGCCTCTTCACCTTTTTGACAAATTCCTTTGAGGTACAGAAACTTCTAAGCGTGAGGAGTTCCCATTTATTTTTTCTTTTGTTGCTTGTGCTTTAGGTGTAAGGTCTAGGAAGTAACAACCTAATAAAAGGTCTTGAAGATGTTTCCCTGCATTATCTTCTAGAAGTTTTATGGTACTCTTATGTTGAGGTCTTTAAGCCATTTTGAGTTAACTTTTGTTTAGGTTGTAAGGTAGGGGTCCTCTTTCATTTTTTGGATATGGGTATCCAACTCTCCCAGCCCCATTTGTTGAAAAGACTGTTATTTCCCAGTTCAGTGGCTTTGGGGGCCTTATCAAAGATCAGTCAGCCGTAGATCTGGGGGTCTCGCTCTGAATTCTCAATTCGATTCCATTAATCAATATGTCTATCTTTGTGCCACTACCATGCTGTTTTGACTACTGTGGCTTTATAATAAGTTTCAAAGTCAGGGAGTCTAAGTCCTCCCACTTTGTTTTTCCTTTTTAGAATGTTTTTAGCAATTCGAGGCATCTTCCCTTTCCAAATAAATTTGGTAACTAGCTTTTCCAAGTCTGTGAAGTAGATTGTTGGAATTTTGATAGGGATTGCATTGAATCTGTAGATGAGTTTGGGTAGAATTGACATCTTAATGACATTTAGGCTTCCTATTCATGAACATGGAATAGTTTTCCATCTTTTTACGTCCCTTTCTATTTCTTTACTTAGTAGAGTTATGTAGTTTTCTTTGTATAGGTCTTTTACATCTTTGGTTAAGTTTATTCCTAGGTACTTGATTTTTTTAGTTACTATTAAAATGGTATCTTTTTCTTGAATGTCTCTTCAGTTCAGTCATTTCTAGTGTACAGGAACATGACTGACTTACGTGCATTAATCTTGTATCCTGCTACTTTGCTAAATTTGTTTATTAGCTCTAGTAGCTGTGTAGTCAATTTCTCAGGGTTTTCCAGATATAAAATCATATCATCTGCAAATAATGACGGTTTTACTTCTTCCTTTCCTTTTTGGATGCATTTTATTCATGTCCTGTTGGATTGCCCTGGCTAGCACTTCTAGCACAGTGTTGAATAAGAGTGGTGACAGTGGGCATCCTTGTCTTGTTCTTGATCTTAGAGGGAAGACTTTCAGTCTCTCGCCATTGAGTATTATACTGGTTGTGGGTTTTTCATATATGGTCTTTATCATATTGAGGAAGTTTCCTTCAATTCCTACCTTTTCAAGTGTTGTTACCAATGTAGGGGAACTAGCGATAGAGAGCAATTAAGAAAGGGGGAAGAATAATCCAAGAAGAACAGATAAGCTATCATGGGTAAATTTAATGTTCTGGGAATGCGCAGGAATGACTGTGGTCTGTTAATTTCTGATAGGTATAGTAGGACCAAGTTCACAGAAATGTTGCTGTATTAGGTTACTTTCTTGGGGTAGAGTACGAACACGTTGGAAGTAAAGTAGCTATCTTAGGTTAGTTGTCTTTTTCTTACTCCCTTGTTATGGTCTCTTTGAAATGTTCTTTTATTGTATGTTAATTTTTTTTAATTCTTTTTTAATTTTTTTTATTTTTCATACAGGTGATTTAGGAAAAAAAAAGGGGTTTTAAAAAAAAAAAAACAAGGAAAAAAATATGGAGAGCCCCCTTGAGGAGCTGGTGGAGAATGCAGGGGTATTGGCCTGCCCTACCTCGATGGTTGCTAACATGCCCACAGACATAGGGGACTGGTGGTTTGATGGATTGAGCCCTCTACCACGGAATTTGCCCTTGGGAAGACTGTTGCTGCGGAGGAGAGGCTGGGCCTCCCTATAATTGTGCCTAAGAGCCTCCTCCCGAATGCTTCTTTGTTGCTCAGATGTGGCCTTCTCTCTCCAGCTAAGCCAACTTGAAAGGTGAAATCACTGCCCTCCCCCCATGTGAGATCAGACACCCAGGGTAGTGAATCTCCCTGGTGACGTGGAATATGACTCCTGGGTTGGAATGTAGACCTGGCATCGTGGGACGGAGAACATCTTCTTGACCAAAAGGGGGGTGTGAAAGGAAATGAAATAAGCTTCAGTGGCAGAGAGATTCCAAAAGGAGCCGAGAGGTCACTCTGGTGGGCACTCTTATGCACAATATAGACAACCCTTTTTAGGTTCTAATGAATTGGGGTAGCTGGTGGTGGATACCTGAAACTATCAAACTACAACCCAGAACCCATGAATCTTGAAGACAGTTGTATAAAAATGTAGCTTATGAGGGGTGACAGTGGGATTGGGAATGCCATAAGGACCAAACTCCACTTTGTCTAGTTTATGGATGGATGTGTAGAAAAGTAGGGGAAGCAAACAAACAGACAAAGGTACCTAGTGTTCTTTTTTACTTCAATTGCTCTTTTTCACTCTAATTATTATTCTTGTTATTTTTGTGTGTGTGCTAATGAAGGTGTCAGGGATTGATTTAGGTGATGAATGTACAACTATGTAATGGTACTGTAAACAATCGAAAGTACAATTTGTTTTGTATGACTGCGTGGTATGTGAATATATCTCAATAAAATGATGATTAAAAAAAAAAATAGGAAAGGAAAACTGCAAAACGTAATACAAAAATACTTAATGTATTCTAAGCTGAATGTCAGATATGGTTTTCTTTGCCATTAGACTTTTTGTTTAAAATATTTTAATTTTTCTTAAAGTGTTGTATATTTATAGAAAAGATGAAATAAGGGAAAGTAAGAAAAACCCCCACAAGTCTTACATGTAAAAATAATCACTGTTAATATTCTGTTGCATATCCCTCCAATTTTCAATTTTCATTTCATCTTTTTACAGGTAAAAATATCCTAATTTACTCATAAATTTATTCACATGTAATTTTTTTGATAAAAAATGCTATTTTACCACACAATGTTGTGGTAACTTGAGTTTTTCATATAATAACATATTTATATATATTAAATATATATATAATTTATAATACATAAGATGTTTCTCACACATTAAGTAATCTTATGAAATGTCATTTTGCATCTTTAAAATCTTTAAATGTTAGTTGTTTAAGCCACTCAATTTTTTTGTTGTTTTAAAATGTATATAACATAAAATTTGCCATTTTAACAATTATGAGAATACAATTCAGGAACATTAATTGTATTCACAATATTGTTCCCATATCACTGCTACCTATTTCTAAAATTTATCATCACCCCCAAAAGACTCTTTGTACCCTTTTAGTAATAGCTCTCCATTCTCCACTCCCCCAACTCTTGGTAACTACCCAAATGCCCATCAACAGGTGAATAGGTAAATAAAATGTCATATATACATATTCAGCCATAAAAAGGAATGAAGTTCTGATACATATGACAAGAATGAACCTTGTGAACGTTCCTAGTGAAATGAGCCTGACACTCTATTTTTAAATGACATTTTGCTAGAAAATAATTTGAACATTTATTTTGTCTCATTTTGTGAGAATTGTCTTTATGTATGTTGATGACTTATACCACTGCCAATTATAAATTGAGTTACTCTTGAATATAAAAAAAAAAAAAAAAAAAAAAAAAATGTGGCTTATGAGAGGGGACAGTGGGATTGGGGGGGCCATGGGGATCACACTCCCGTTTGTCTAGTTTGTGGATGGATGAGTGGAAACGGGGAAGGAAACAAACAAACAGACAAGGGCGCCCAGTGTTCTTTTTTACTTTACTTGCTCTTTTTCACTTTAATTATTATTCTGGTTATTTTTTGTATGTGGTAATGAGGGTGTCAGGGATTGATTTTGCTAATGAATGTACAAATATCTAATGGTACTGTGAACAATCAAATGTACGATTTGTTTTGTATGACTGCGTGGTATGTGAATATATCTCAATAAAATGAATTAAAAAAAAGGAAAGGATGTTGGATTTTGTCGAATGTTTTTCAGCATGTATTGAGATGATCGTTTGATTTTTCTCTTTTGATTTGTTAATGTGTTGTAATACATTGATTTTCTTATGTTGAACCATCCTTGCATGCCTAGGATGAACCCCACTTGGTCATGTTGTATGATTTTTTTAATGTGTCTTTGGATTCATTTTGCAGGTATTTTGTTGAGAATTTTTGCGTCTATATTCATTAGGGAGACTGGCCTATAGTTTCCCTTTCTTGTAGCATCTTTGCCTGGTTTTGATATTAGATTGATGTTAGCTTCATAAAATGTGTTAGGTAATGTTCCATTTTCTTCAATGTTTTAAAAGAGTTTAAGTAAGATTGGCGTCAGTTCTTTTTGGAAAATTTGGTAGAATTCCCCTGTGAAGCCATCTTATAATTTTTTTAAAGTTCTTTGGGATCCAAAGTAATGTTGCCTCTCTCATTCATTATTTTGTTTTTTTGGGTCTTCTCTCTTTTTAGTTTTGTCTGTTTAGCTGGGGGTTTGTCAATCTTGTCGTTCTTCTCAAAGAACCAACTTTTGGTTTTATTTATTTTCTCTATTTTTTTTTTTTTTTTTTGTTCTCTGTGTCATTTATTTCTGCTTTAATCCTTATTTCTTTTCTTCTGCTTGTTTTAGGATTACTTTGGTGTTCATTTTCTAGCTTTTTCAGTTGCTCCATTAGTTCTTCGATTTTTTCTCTTTCTTCCTTTTTAATAAATGCATTTAGAGCTATAAATTTCCTCCCTCAGTACCACTTTTGCTGCATCCCATAGGTTTTGGTATGTTGTGTTTTCATTTTCATTCATCTCTATATATTTCACAATTTCTCTTGCTAGTTCTTCTTTACCCCACTGATTGTTTAGGAGTGTGTTAACCCCCAGATATTTTTCAATTTTCTAAGTCTCTGATGGTTATTGACTTCTAATTGTATTCCATTTTAATCAGAGAATGTGCTTTGAATAATTTCAATTTTTTTGAATTTATTGAGGCTTGTTTTATGGCCCAGCATATGATCTATTCTGGAGAAAGTTCCATGAGCAATAGAGAAGAATGCATATCCTGGTGATTTGGGATGTAATGTTTTATGTATGTCTGTTAATTCAAATTTATTTATCAGATTGTTAGGTTTTCAGTTTCCGTGTTGGTGTTCTCTCTGATTGATCTATCTATAGGAGAGAGTGATGTATTGAAGTCTCCCACAATTATTGTGGAAACATCTGTTGCTTCCTTAGTTTTGCCAATGTTTGTCTCATGTGTTTTTGGGTACCTTGATTGGGTGCATAAACATTTATGATTGTTATTTTTTCTTGTTGAATTGTCCGTTTTCTTAGTATGTAGTGGCCTTCTTTGTCTTTCTTAACATCCTTGCATTTAAAGTCTATTTTATCTGAGATTAATACTGCCACTCCTGCTTTCTTTTGGCTGTAGCTTGCATGAAATAATTTTTTCCATCCTTTCACTTTCAATTTCTTTGTGTTCCTGTGTCTAAGATGAGTCTTTTGTATGCAACATATTGATCGTTTATATTTTTTATTCCATTTTGCCAATCTGTATCTTTTAATTGGGGAGTTTAATCCATTTACATTCAGTGTTGTTACTGTGAAGGCATTTCTCGAATCAGCCATCCTATCCTTTGGTTTATGTTTGTCAGATGTATTTTTCCCCTCTCTATGTCCTTTAACGTTCCCTTACTGAATCTCTTTAGTTCTGAACCTCTCTCCATCTCTCTCTCTCCTTTCTATGTTTCTCTGTTGGTAGGGCTCCCTTTAGCATCTCAAGTATGGCAGGTTTCTTGTTAGCAAATTCTCTCTAGCATTTGTTTGTGAAAAATTTAAGCTCTCCCTCAAATTTGAAGGAGAGCTTTGCTGGATAAAGAATTCTTGGTTGGCAATTTTTCTCTTTGAGAATTTTAAATATGTCATACCACTGCCTCCTCCCCTCCATGGTGGCCTCTGAGTAGTCACTGCTTAGTCTCATGCTGTTTCCCTTGTAAGTGGTGAATCACTTCTCTTTTGCTGCTTTCAGAACTTGCTCCTTCTCTTCAGCATTTGACAATCTGATCAGAGTATGTCTCGGGGTGTGTTTATCTGGATTTTTTCTGTTTGGAGTTCATTGGGCATATATGATTTGTGTATTTATGTTATTTAGAATGTTTGGGAAGTTTTCCCCAACAATTTCTTTGAAAACTCCTCCTAGACCTTTACCCTTCTCTTCCCCTTCTGTAACACCAGTGATTCTTATATTTGCATGCTTTATGTTGTTCATCATACCCCTGAGATCCATTTTGATTTTTTTTATTTTTTTCCCCATTCTTTGTTTTGTTCTTTCACTTTCTGTTCTGTCCCCTTTGAGCTCGCTGATTCGCTGCTCAACTTCCTCTAATCTAGTACTGTGAGTATCCAGAATCTTTTTAATTTGATCGACAGTTTCTTTTATTTCCATAAGATGTCTATTTTTTTTAATTTACTCTTGCAAATTCTTCTTTATGCTCTTCTAGAGTATTCTTCATGTCCTTTATATCCTGTCCCATGATCTCATTGTTTGTCATTGGTTCTTTGATTAATTGCTCCAAGTACTGTGTCTCCTCTGATCTTTTGATTTGGGTGTTTGGGTTTGGGTTATCCATATCTTCTGGTTTCTTCATATGCTTTCAGATTTTCTGTTCTTTTTTTCCTGTTGGCATTTGCTTATCTTGATATGGTTGTTTTAGGATCATGCTTATTTGAACAGTCATCTCCAGTTTGTCAGAGCTATACCTTGATGAAGTGCACTTTCTGTAACAATCCAGCAGTTGGCTTCCATGAGCCACCTATTTCCCTCAAGCCCATTCTCCCCAGCTTTGTCTTTGTGGTGAGTGGGGGTCTGAATCTTATGGGGATCCTGTTGGTGAACTAAATTTCCATGTGTAGTTGGTGCTTCCTGCCCTGAATGTGGGGTGTTTGTCTGAGCGGTTAGGAAAGGAGGGCGGCTTTAATAATGAAATCTCCCAGGTGTTCCTGGAGACTTAAAGTTGTTGCACAAGTCCAAACCTTTGGTTCAGTCTCCCCACAATCTGTCTCTGCCGTGGACCCACAAGTCCCTGGTATTGTTATATGGTCCCTGGGACTCCTGTGCGGGACTCTCTTCCAAGCTGTGCCCTCCTAGGGCCTCCGCTGGCAGAAGACTGTGCTACGTCACAGGTGAGCACAGTCTCCAAGGGAAGCTCTGGGCTGCGGCACCGTGCAGGGGCGTTCCCAGACCGCTGAAAAGATGGCTGTATGGGGTGTGGTAATTTCCCCCTTTCACGGACCCCCACCTTCCTAGCTGCAGGACAGTTAGCTGCGGGTGTGCAAAAGCTGTCGTCCACGCCAGATAATGAGGTGTTTGCATGGGTTGTGGGATTCACTTCGCGCCACGCTACAGTGCGCAGCTTTCACTGCCAGATTGCAGCCAGTTTGGGTTTTTAAACTAATCTGTCTCCAAACGCCAACCCCTGGTTTCTCCCGACTGCAGCGTGGATGCCAGTTATTCAGCAGGCTTACTCACTCATTTCAGAACGCAGACTCTTGGTTTCACTACGGGCATAGTCCCTGTGGATTCAGCAGATCATGTCCAGCTGGTGCATTGCTGGAACTGGTATTCTGGAGCACTTTCCATCTTTTATCTAGTGTTTTTCACAGAGACCTTTTTTTGCCCTGTCTCTCCTCATCCGCCATCTTCCTCTTCTTTGTGGCATTTTAATGCAGTGTTTTCCACAAGCTTCAATACATGCAGTGACTTAGCTGGTGTAAATCCTATATGAAGGGGCAAGATATAAATCTCAAACTAAGCAAGCCTCTGCCTGTCCTTAAATATCTCACAGTTGAGCATAGACCAAAAGAAAAAGGATGGAACATTGAATACTATTAAAAGCTAGGTACTGTGTTAGTTGCTTTACATTGATACTTAAAGTGAGGTTGTACTCCTGAGGTTTGAAGATCTTAAATATTTTGCTCTTGGTAGGAGAGTCAGTAAGTGACAAAAGTTGGAATTCAGTTTCTTTTTTTATTTCGAAACTTGGACTCTGCTCTACCATATTGCTAGTGTAATAAGTAGTGTCATGAAAAGCAAAAGGAATAAATTAAATTAAAATATTTTTAAATGATGCTGGATTGGTGAAATTAGAAATGTCCAAAATAATTCAGTTTCTTAATTATATGTTAATTTATCCCTCATCTATTTCCAAAAGGACTTGGGACTAGGCGCCCATGTTAAGTCTAATATTTTTCCTAATGGTTTTAGGATTTGAGATACTTTCAAATTATTTTACATTCCTTCCAGATAAGACTTAGCATTTATTATGACACTTTTATTGTTTTTGCATAAAAGTTGAAATTATTCCTTAAATATTAGGGTGTGTCTACTGTGTGGCAGGTATCGTGCTCCGCATTTGGCATGAGCCGAATAATCAAGAATATAAATTCGTAAAACATATCATTCTTTTCTTACCATATACTGCTATCATCACTATTATTATAAATTTCCTTCTTGATTGGCCTTATTTATTGGATAGTCTTTTAAATCTCTGATCTTTTTACCTTTTCTTCTTCAGACCTATCCCACCCCCTGGCACCCATGGCAGGTAGTCCATTACTCTACAGGACTCTGTTCATTTTACTTCTCTGGTCTGCATATAGTGGAGCATGTACTATAAAAAGCAACAAATCATGTTTATAATTAATAAGCTTAACTTGACCCTAGTTATAATGTGTTTTGTTGTTTATCCTGCTGCATTTGAATTAAACAGAGGTGGAGGTGATGCAACTTTAATCACTTATGTAGTGCCTTGGCTGTTCACTCCAGCCTCAACTTACAGCTTGATTATATACAATGCTGTTGTCTCCTCTGTCTTTCCTCATGTGTTCCTCCTGGTGTGAAATGCTATCAGTGCAAATTTCTCTCTTGTTTTCTTAATATCTGCTCACCCTTTCTGTGTCAGTACAAGTGTCATATCTGGGGCTTTCTTTGCTTCCTACCCATTCTGCCACAACCACAGCCTGTGTTAGGAATGCCTCCTTGTTACCACAGCACCTGAGATATTTCCAGCTTATCTATACATTAAATTTTCTATTTGATGTGTCTTTCTCTCATGAGACCAAGCTCCTGTAAGGAACATCTGTTCCTTTTTTATCTTTTGTTATCATTGTCTAGCACAGTACCGGGTAGATAATAGATGTTCAATATATATTTAATGAATGAATAAATGGTTTATATGTTTATCATTTGAAAAAAACTTTAAAATTTAAGTTAAATGTTTTGTCTTATAAAATCTCTTTCAGAATCTATATTTTTCTTTTGAAAGAGTTGTAGGTAGATTTTTCTCTTAAAGTATGAAAAAGTTGTCAGAAGCCATAATTTTATGAAGACATTCAAGTGGTCACACTGAAGTTTTTCTAATCTCCACTATCTGCCTATCTCTAAGATACAAATCTTATGAAAGACCCTGAGTAAAGGACTTTAGGCTGGATAAAGATTAGGTTTCCCTGCTGGCTTGTCATTATTAGAATCTGGATGGTTATTTATTTGGATGAAATGATGCATACATTGTGTGCATCAAAAGTAAAGCATATGTGATTGTTAGAGGAATGTTTGAATTCCCCAGGGGGATGTCATGGGGTATGTTTATAAACTCCCAACTATGCAGTAGTTCTACAATGGAATTTCACTGGCATTGAGATAATAATTTGCACAGTCAAATTACCTTCTGTACAAAAACCCAGGGAATCATAAGGGCTTAATCCTTTATTAATGTCAACCCATAGGCTGCAAGAAAGCGTAAGATTGCTATTCGAAAAGCCCAGGGGAAAAATGTGGAGGCCATTCGGGAGCTGAATGAGTATCTGGAACAGTGAGTGTTTTACAAGAGGATTGTTTTCTTACTCTGATAAATCTTTTTAATTAAAATGGAATTTGCATTTGATTTTCTTTTTTTGTCTCCATGCTGCTCATTTATAGAATATCTACACACTTACTCTTTTTTTTTTCCCTTTTCCTCCCACCAGATTTGTTGGAGACCAAGAAGCATGGCATGAACTTGCAGAGCTTTATATCAATGAACATGAGTAAGTTGTTAGGCTTGCATAAAATTTTGTTAGGAGTGCAATTTTCATCAGTATGTAAGTTCAGAAGGCATGTGGTTCCCAAAGGACTGGGGAGAAGGTATGAATCACATGTAATTTAGACAACAAAAAAAACAACGAAATGAATCAGCAATTAAATGAAAAACAATATAAATTAACAATTTACTGGTCATAAGACACAAATAGCTTTAATTAGATCATTTCTGTGTTGCTAAATTATTTTTGTTTAGGAAATAAATTTTTCTTTCAAATACACATGCCTTCTTTAGACTTATAAAGGCCTGAATATGCTAAGCCAAGGTCATTTTTGGCGAATCAAAATTGTGAATTTTTAGAGTTCAAATTGTTCTTATATACAAAGAGTATTATACTCCCTGCTGTTTAGAAATTCTGTCAATTGTATGCATTTATTAGCCTTAGTGCTAAGAGAATCACCTCTTCCAAAGTAGAAGCGTTATGTTGCCTGGGTAAAAGCCAAGAACTATCAAGAATGCTGAATGCTATAGGAACTTGCTTACTGGATTTTTAATGTTTTTGTTAGCTTTTTTATTGCTGTAGTGAGAGGAAATCACAGTGTGAGAGGATTAGTTCAGAGTCTTAGTGCAAGGTTTCTAATATCACAGCATTAATGCTAACCTCCATGTAAAGGCATAATTTGTTTTCTTCCCTTGGTTCTGCTAAATCTGAAGTATATCACAGTTTCCTTCCTTCTTTTTGAGAGAACAGAATCAGATTCTCAGGGAGTTATAACCATATTCTTACTGTGTATGAATAGCTGTCCTCATTCTTGTGCTACAAGTGGCTAACACACAAAAAAAATAGAATGAAGACACTATTCTCTTGCCTTTGCCCAGTTGTCTGTATACAATGTGAAATAGAGAATTAGGGTAGTATATACATAATCCTAATAAAAATGGGAACTAAAATAAAAATAATACCTGACATTAAACAAATGTATGGTGTATTCTGTGAACCATTATTCCGTTCTCTGCTATACTCTGGATATCAAATTCTATCTGTCATGGGTAGGAAATTGTTTCCTGAGTTGTATTCAGTATAGATGTATGTATGCTTGTATATACACCTATGTAAACATACTCATGATTCTTGTTTTGAAGATGACAGTGTACTTGGTTTAAATGGTAATGTTTCCATTTTTCATAGTTTAAAAATCAGCATTCATAGAGTATGCAGTATATAAGATTTAAATTAAAATAAATTGAAACTGAATTTTCAGCATGCAGTAAAGAAATTAACATTTGTTTTATTTTGTCCCTAAACAAGTGATTGTCATTTAAAATTTAGGCCTTTTGAAAATCTTCTGGAAATCTTTTTTTTTTAATTAAAGAATACATAGTACTGGCCTGGAAGAAAGCCCGCTGCAGATATCCCTGGGGCCGGGGGAACGGAGCGGAGACCCAGAAGCCGAAAGAATCCCCGTGACTAGCAGCTCCCTCCCAAGAGGGCTGGATAAACCCCTGCCTGGGGCCGTGTCCACAGCCCAGAGCCCCACCAGTTGTCCCGGAGCTGGGAAGACGGAACTGTGTGAGGAGGAGGGTGTGGAGACGCCCCATTTGGCCATTTTTGCATAAGGCTGAAAGCGAGCCAGCTCGGCCCGGCGGCCCGGGGCTTCCCTTGAGGGATGGCGTGTGCTGATGACGTAGTGTGGCATTTTCTCAGCAGTGGTCCTGGAGGAGCGCGGCTGGGCAGGGGGACCTGCTCAGAGATCCCAGAGACACTACACCAAGTCTGCTGGTTTGTGAGACATCGAGAGACAGGGGCAGGGGCTGGGGCTGAAATGAAATGAAGGCTTGGTCTCTTGCGGCAGCCTTGAATCTCCAGGAACTGGGGGTTTTGAATATTGAAGCTGTCCTTCCTCCCTGACCACCCGTACAAGTGCCCCTCATTCAGGGCAGACAGCTCCAGCAACACACCCAGGCTGAGTTCTCTGGCTGGACCCCACAAGAATCATTTCCCCACTCACGGCGGGGACAAGTGGAGAACTGACTTGAGAGGTGTAGGTGACTCACAGACGCCATCTGCTGGTTAGTTAGAGAAAGTGTATGTCACCAAACAGTGTTTCTGAAAAATTAGATAGGTTTTTTTTTTTACAAATTAAAAGAATCCTTTCGAGCAGAGCAAATGCCAAGAGGCCAAAAACAACAGAAAATCTCAATGCATATGATAAAACCAGATGATATGGAGAATCCAACTCCAAACACACAAATCAAGTTATCTGAAGAAACAAAGTTCCTCGCAGAATTAATTAAAGAAACACAGTCAAGGAATGAAAGCATAGCAAAGGATTTAGAGGAAATCAAGAAGACTATGGCCCAGGATATAAGCTACATAAAGAAGATCTTAGAAGAGCATAAAGAAGACATTGCAAGGCTAAATAAAAAAATAGAAGATCTTATGGAAATAAAAGAAACTGTTGGCCAAATTAAAAAGACTCTGGATAATCACAATACAAGACTAGAGGAAGCTGAACAACATCTCAGTGTCCTAGAAGTCCACAGAACAGAAAATGAAAGGACAAAAGAAAGAATGGAGAAAAAAATAAAAAAAATCGAAATGGATCTCAGGGAAACGATAGATAAAATAAAACGTCCAAACTTAAGACTCATTGGTGTCCCAGAAGGGGAAGAGAAGGGTAAAGGTCTAGAAGGAGTATTCAAAGAAATTGTTGGGGAAAACTTCCCAAACCTTCTACACAATATAAATACACAAAGCATAAATGCCCAGCAAACTCCAAATAGAATAAATCCAAATAAACCCACTCCAAGACATATTCTGAACAGACTGTCAAATACTGAAGAGAAGGAGCAAGTTCTGAAAGCAGCAAGAGAAAAGCAATTCACCATATACAAAGGAAACAATGTAAGACTAAGTTGTGACTACTCAGTGGCCACCATGGAGATTAGAAGGCAGTGGCATGACATATTTAAAGTACTAAGAGAGAAAAATTTCTGACCAAGAATCCTTTATCCAGCAAAACTCTCCTTCAAATTCGAGGGAGAGCTTAAATTTTTCACAGATAAACAAATCCTTAGAGACTTTGCCAATAAAAGACCTGCCCTACTTCAGATTCTAAAGGGAACCCTAGCATCAAAGAAACAACAGAAAGAAGAAAGAGATATAGAGAATTTTAACAGAAATATATAGTACCTTACATCCCAAAGCACCAGGACACTCATTTTTCTCTAGTGATCATGGATCTTTCTCCAGAAGGGACCATAAGCTGGGACATAAAACAAGCCTCAAGAAATTAAAAAAAAAAAAAAAAAATTGAATATACTCAGGGCACATTCTCTGGCCACAGTGGAATACAAATAGAAGTCAATAATTTTTGAACTGTAACTCCACTATTTACTTCCTACATGATATAAATTACACAAACTCTAATGACAAATCAGTGGTTTTGAACTCAATGTAAAATATGTAATTTTAGACAACTATATAAAGGTAGGAGAATGGAGTAGTATAGGAACATAGTTTATGTGTCCTATTGAAGTGGAGGTGGTATCAAAGAAAAACAAGATTGATACAGATTTAAGAGGTTAATTTTAACTCCCACAGCAAACACAAAGAAACTATCAGAGAATGTAACCATAGAGATGAATTGTAGAGTTCGGGTTAAGAGAAATGGAGGAAGGAGCAATGGGGAGTTAAGAAATGAGGGTGGAGTTGCTGTTTGAGGTGAAGGGAAATTTCTAGTAATGGATGGTGGGAAAGAGCATTGCAACATTCTAAATCTGATTAATCCCACTAATGGAAGGCTAGGGAGGGGGTGGAATGGGAAGATTTAGGCTGTATATAGGTTCCCACAACTAAAAAAAAAGTAAAATAAAATAAAAAAAAAGACAGCCTAAATAGATGATTGAATGCCAAGGATGAACTTGGAAAATAAAGTTCTAAAAATTTATTAAAAAAAAAAAAGAAAAAAAAAGAATACATAGTATAGATTTTGAAAACCCAATAGAGTGAAAAGACAAAGGCAATCACCTGTAATTCCTTCATGCTAAGTTAACATTTGATTTTTGTTCTTTCCATACCTCTCTAAATAAACAAAGGTCCACAATATAAGTAATCTGTTATAGGTTATATTTTTCACTTAGTTATGTTTTGTCAAAAATTCCTCATCACAGTAAACATTCTACAGTATGTTTCTACATTCTACACTCCTGGGGGTGGGGTGGGGATGGGTATCAAGGTTCTTTTTAGTTTTTGCTATGATGCTCCATTGATTATCTCAGTTTTACACTTGATCTTAGCCAAAAGGTCAGGAAGTGATTATCTCTATTTTAATTGTTTCCTTTGGCTAAATTCTTAGGCTTTATTGAATGATATGCACATTTTCTGTATTTTTGATTAATAGTTCCTGGTTTTTCCCTAGAAAGGTAAATACAAATTTACTCTCACCAGCAATTATGAGTGCCCACCTTACCCTTGACAACACTGAGTACTCTCATTCTTTTTAATCTTTGCAAATTATTTGGGCAGGTTATTGTAGTAGGTATGACTTTTTTTTTTGTGCAAGTGGTTAATTATTGTAGAATGACAAATTAGCAACCAGTTTTGTGAACACAGTGGCAAAAATTTTGCAGTTTAGGAATTGCTACATATACACTTTGACATTCTTTTACGCATATGAATAGTTACATGCTATTTTAAGTATAATAGGTCACAGGTATCATTTCTGGCTTAGATCTAGAATTTTTGACTTCAAATAAATTTCCATATTAGAATGTTCATAAAAGCCTAGTTAATGTTTTTACAGAAAAAAAAGGGATATAGAATTTTGTCACATAATTTTTTATCTCTTCAGGTTACCTTTAACTTTGGTTCTAGATTTTAAATTCTAATTTGTCTTCAGTTATTCCAGTGGTATGTCACACACGTTGACCATACTAGGACCCTTTACTTGTTGTAAATATGAAAAGTTACAGTTAAAATTTTAGCCTATCACTGTGCATTATAAGCAAAAATACTTTTACAATGTCAGGCACTTAATTTTTTTATTTGATTTATGGTTATTCTTGGTATTAAATCAGCAAGCAATACCAAGTGATATCAATTAAATATGATTGTGATGTGGCTCTTTGTTATATATAATATTCTATATAAAATAGAATTGTCAGAATTCCCTAAGGAAAAATCATAATGTTGGTAAAGCAATATAGGTACAAATACTGTAACCTATAGTTATATATGCTTTTTTGAGGCACAGAAGGAGAGTTTAGACTCCAGCATAGTAAAATAGTTACTATTTTATAGACTCTAGCAGTAATAATAGTTGTTATCTTATTTTAGAACAGTTTCAAGTTATTTTTACTTCTCTAATCTTAGTCTCATTGAGTCACGTTGGGCTAGGTTCCATGAAAGAATTATTTTCTCTTCTGTGCACGTAGAATGGTACTGGCTATGTACCATCCTTGGGTGAGAAAATAGTCACTCAAATCACTTTCCCTGTGGATTAATATTCTTGGGCCATCCTGTCTGAGAAAGGCTGGACTAGACAATCTCTTGAGCTCCTTTTAATCTAAATTTATATGATTCTATATTTTATGCACAGAATTAGTTTAAGATATTCTACTTATAAAATTGGGGGAAGACATCTTCAAAGCCTGCAATAGCAGGTTGAGTCTTTCTCACATCGAATCACTCCAACCTCTTCTGCCTCCCTTTTTCAGTTTTATGGACCCTTGTGATTACAGTGGCTCCACCTGGATAATCCAGGGCAATCTCCATATTCTCAGGTCAGCTGATTAGTAAACTTAATAACATTTGCAATTTAATTTCCCTTTTCCATGTAACCGAAAATATTATCAGAGCATCCAGGGATTGATCCGTGTACATCTTTGGGGGAGCCATTATTCTGCCTTCAACAGTCACAATTCCACTCTTCAGTATATGCCCAAGAGAACTGAAACATCTCCATGCAAAAACGTGCACAGGAATATTCATAGCAGAATTATACACAGTATCCCAAAAGTGGACGCAACACAAATGTCCACCAACTGATGAATGGATAAATGTGGTAAAAAAAAAAAAAAAAAAAAATGGGGGAAGAGATCCCTTGATATGTGGTGCTAGTTAATATTTTTTTTTTTTTTTTTTGAATAACAGTGGTGACAGCGGGCATCCTTGTCTTGTTCCTGATCTTAGAGGGAAGGCTTTCAGTCTCTCACCATTGAGTACTATGCTGGCTGTGGGTTTTTCATATATGCTCTTTATCATGTTGAGGAAGTTTCCTTCAATTCCTACCTTTTGAAGTGTGTTTATCAAAAGGGATGTTGGATTTTGTCAAATGCTTTTTCAGCATCTATTGAGATGATCAATTGATTTTTCCCTTTTGACTTGTTAATGTGTTGTAATACATTGATTTTCTTATGTTGAACCATCCTTGCATGCCTGGAATGAACCCCACTTGGTCATGGTGTATGATTTTTTTAATGTGTCTTTGGATTCGATTTGCAAGTATTTTGTTGAGGATTTTTGCATCTGTATTCATTAGGGAGATTGGCCGGTAGTTTTCCTTTTTTGTAGCATCTTTGCTTGGTTTTGGTATTAGATTGATGTTAGCTTCATGAAATGAGTTAGGTAGTGTTCCATTTTTTTCAATGTTTTGAAAGAGTTTGAGTAAGACTGGTGTCAGTTCTTTCTGGAAAGTTTGGTAGAATTCCCTGTGAAGCCATCTGGCCCTGGGCATTTATTTGTGGGAAGATTTTTGATGACTGATTGGATCTCTTTGCTTGTGATGGGTTGGTTGAGGTCTTCTATTTCTTCTCTGGTCAGTCTAGGTTGTTCATATGTTTCCAGGAAATTGTCCATTTCTGCTACATTATCCAGTTTGTTGCCATACAGTTGTTCATAATATCCTCTTATAATTTTTTTAATTTCTTCAGGATCTGCAGTTATGTCACCTTTTTCATTCATTATTTTGTTTATATGAGTCTTCTCTCTTTTTGATTTTGTCAGTGTAGCTAGGGGCTTGTCAATCTTGTTGATCTTCTCAAAGAACCAACTTTTGGTGATATTTATCCTCTCTATTGTTTTTTTGTTCTTTATGTCATTTATTTCTGCTTTAATCCTTGTGATTTCTTTTCTTCTACTTGGTTTAGGATTGGTTTGCTGTTCATTTTCTAGCTTCTTCAGTTGATCCATTAGTTCTTTGATTTGGCTCTTTCTTTCCTTTTTTATATGCGTTTAGTGCTATAAATTTCCCCCTCAGCACTGCTTTTGCTGCATCCCATAGGTTTTGGTATGTTGTGTTCTCATTTTCATTCGTCTCTATATATTTAGCAATTTCTCTTGCTATTTCTTCATTAACCCACTGATTGTTTAGGAGTGTGTTGTTTAACCTCCAGGTATTTGTGAATTTTCTAAGTTCTGATGGTTATGACTTCTAATTGTATTCCATTGTGGTCAAGAATGTGCTTTGAATAATTTCAATCTTTTTAAATTTATTGAGGCTTGTTTTATGTCCCACATATGATCTATTCTGGAGAAAGTTCCATGAGCACTAGAAAGTATGTATATCCTGGTGATTTGGGATGTAATGTCCTATATGTCTGTTAAATCTAATTCATTTATCAGATTGTTTAGGTTTTCAATTTCCTTATTGGTCTTCTCTGGTTGATCTATCTATAGGAGAGTGATGTGTTGACGTCCCCACAATTATTGTGGAAACATCAATTGGTTCCTTTAGTTTTGCCAGTGTTTCTCTCATGAATTTTGTGACATTGATTGGGTGCATACATACGATTGTTATTTCTTCTTGTTGAATTGCCCCTTTTATTAGTATGTAGTGGCCTTCTTTGTCTCTCAAACATCCCTTCATTTGAAGTCTATTTTATCTGAGATTAATATTGCTACACCTGCTTCTTTTGGCAGCACTTGCATGAAATATTTTTTTCCATCCTTCACTTTCAGTTTCTTTGTGTCCCTGTGTCTAAGATGAGTCTCTTGTATGCAACATATTGATGGTTTCATTTTTTTTGATCCATTCTGCGAATCTCTATCTTTTAATTGGGGAGTTAAATCCATTTACATTTCAGCGTTATAACCGTGTGAAGGCATTTCTTGAATCAGCCATTCTTATCCTTGGTTTATGTTTGTCATATTTTTCCCCTCTGTCATTTAATATCCTTTATTGTACCCATACCGAATCTCTTTAGTACTGAACCTTTCTCCAAGTCTCTCTGTCCTTTCTTTGTTTCTCTGTCTGTAGGGCTCCCTTGAGTATCTCCAGTAGGGCAGGTCTCTTGTTAGCAAATTCTCTCAGCATTTGTTTGTCTGTGAAAAATTTAAGCTCTCCCTCAAATTTGAAGGAGAGCTTTGCTGGATAAAGTATTCTTGGCTGGAAATTTTTCTCACTCAGAATTTTAAATATATCGTGCCACTGCCTTCTCGCCTCCATGGTGGCCTGCTGAGTAGTCACTACTTAGTCTTATGCTGTTTCCTTTGTATGTGGTTGAATTGGCTTTTCTCTTGCTGCTTTTCAGAACTTTGCTCCTTCTCTTCTGTGTTTGACAGTGTGATCAGTATATGGTCTCGGAGTGGGTTTATTTGGATTTATTCTATTTGGAGTTCGCTGAGCATTTATGATTTGTGTATTTATGTTGTTTAGAAGATTTGGGAAGTTTTCCCCAACAATTTCTTTGAATACTCTTCCTAGACCTTTACCCTTTTCTTCCCTTCTGGGACACCAAGAGTCGTATATTCGGACGTTTCATATATCTACCGTATCCCTGAGGTCCATTTCAGTTTTTCAATTTTTTCCCCATTCTTTCTTTTATGCTTTCATTTTCCATTCTGTCATCTCGAGGTCACTGATTCGTTGTTCAACTTCCTCTAGTCTTGTACTATGAGTGTCCAGAATCTTTTTAATTTGGTCAACAGTTTCTTTAATTTCCATAAGATCATCCATTTTTTATTTAGTCTTGCAATGTCTTCTTTATGCTCTTCTAGGGTCTTCTTGATTTCCTTTGTATCCCGTACTATGGTCTCATTGTTCATCTTTAGTTCTTTGAGTAGCTGCTCTAGGTGCTGTGTCTCTTCTGATCTTTTGATTTGGGTGCTTTGGCTTGGGTTATCCATATCGTCTGGTTTTTTCATATGCTTTATAATTTTCTGTTGTTTTTGGCCTCTTGGCATTTGCTGAACTGATAGGGTTCTTTTAGGATTTGTAGACCAATTGAAGTCCTTATCTCTAATTTATCAGATCTACAGCTTCGTGGAGTACACTTTCTCTAACTAACCAGCAGGTGGCGTCCACGAGCCACTGTTCTCCACAAGCCAGTTCTCCCCTGCTTAGCCTTTTTGGTGAGTTGGGGAGTGAGTCTTGTGGGGTCCAATTGGTGTACCAAGCTTGCGTGTGTAGTTGGTGTTGCCTGCCCTGTATATGGGGCGTGTTTCTGGGCAGTCAGGGAGGGGGGGGTGGCTCTAACAATCAAATCTCCCTGTTGATCCTAGAGTTTTAAAGCTGCTGCAATAGTCTAATCCTTCAGTTCAGTCCTGCCACAGTTTGTCTCTGCCACTGACCCACAAGTCCTTGGTATTGGCGTATGGCTCCTGAGACTTGCAAGTGGGCCCCTCTTCCAGGCTGTGCATCCCGGGTCCTCTGTTGAGGGATGACTGTGCTATGTCACAGGTGAGTGCCGTCCCCCCAGGGCAGTTCTGGGCTGCTGGGCTGTGTAGGGAGGCTCCCAGTCTGCTGCAATGATGGCTGAATGGGGCTTTGTTAATTCACACTGGTCCACCTTCCCAACTCTGGGACAATCAGCTGAGGTTGCAGGGAAGGCTAATGTCCATGCCCAGTTTTGTGGTGTGTGCCTGTTATTTGAAGCACTTCCGTCACACTGGGTTGTCTGGGGCAGCTCTGGGCTATGGGGCTGGCGATGGGCAGGAGTGTTTCCTGTCCACCAGGATGATGGCTGTGAGCGGACACCCCCCTTTTCTTGGGAAGTTGTGCTGTTTAGTGAATTTTCTCAGCCACTGGATTATTGCCTTTTGTCTCAGAGCTCTCTTAGTTCTGCTCTTGTCTTGACCTGCCCAAATTGCAAGTCTTTGAAGCTTTCTGTATTGGGCTTCTTAGAGTAATTGTTTAGAAAAAGAAAAAAAGGATTTAAAAAAAAGGGCCTTCCTCAGAGATCTAATGGGTTTATTGAAATGCTAAGAGACAAAGCAATTAGGGCCATTAAGGAAAGGTCCACAGGGCAGAGAGATCAGCTTTTCTTCGGGATTTGCATATGAGCCTCAGGGCCTGAGCTCTGCCCTTCCCCTTTCTATGTTCACCAGGACTCCAAAAATCCTCCGCTTTTATTTTGGAGTTTTCATGTTGTTTTTTTCTATGCCTGTCTCCTCTCTGCTGGGCTGGCTGCTCTCAGATTCTCTGGTGTCTGGTCTCAGTCTATCTATGTTTGGAGTTTGGATCAGTAGAATGAGTTTCTGATAAGGGCTGCCACTGCAGTTCTCCCTTCTCCTTCCCGGAGCTGACAGCCCCTTCTCCCACGGGACTGAGCCTGGCAGGGAGAGGTGCGGGTCCCCTGGCCACAAAAACTTACAGATTTCGCTGATCTCAGCAGTTCCACGTTTTCATGAGTGTTGTATGAAGTATGCCCAAAGTCAGATTGCTCTGTGGTGTCCAGTCCACGCAGTTCCTGGCTTTCTACCTACTTTCCTGGAGGAGTAACTAAAACATACAGCTCACCAGTCCGCCATCTTGCCCCGCCTGAGCTGCTGTGTTTTCTTCAAAGTGTCCCTCTTGGCTATAGCTCCTCCTCAGAATGCCACTCACAGCTGCACTTGGTGCTAGTTAATATTGAAAAAAAATCTTGGTATTTATTTTGCAGTAGAAACTCTTATCTGCCCATTTTATCTTGATTTATGGTATATAAGAACCAGAGTCACAGTTGTGCTCAATGCATTAGATCTCTGAGAACATTTATTCTTAGACTTAATGTGAATTTTAGCATCATCCTAGTCAAAGGAACACATTAGAAAAGAATTGTCTTTTTGACAATTGGGTCTAAGAGACTGCTTTCCCCTTCTCTTTTAAATACCAGATAGGTGGTCATAGTGCTTTTGTTCTAGTCATGTACTCAATCTTTTATTCAGTCATTTACAGAATATCTATTATATGTCAAGAACTGGGACAAGGTTTTAGATATAACAGTGAAAAAGGCTGCATGATACTGAATGACAATCTATAGGGTCCTTTATTAGTCTAAAATGCTATAATTTTTGGGTAATCTGTAGGGTGATTTTTGTCCCTCAGATCTTGTGGGTTTCACTGCTGTACCCATTTTTTATGTCACCACTGGTATTTCATCACTGCTATCACCACCACAAGTTTTCTTTGTAATGTATAGTGCATATATAATGTACATAAAGAGGTTAAGAGTACAGGCTCCCTGGCGTGGCACAGGCCTGGGTTTCAGTCTTGGATCTGCTTTTTCCCAATTGTAATAGGCAGTTGCTTTACATCTCTATGCTTTAGTGTGTTCTCAACTGTAGAATTGTAATAATAATTGTCTGCTTCCTAGGATTGTGGTAAGGATTAAATGAGTTCATACACTTAAAGCACGTAGAGTAGTACATGATACATAATAAGTATAAATTATTATTAGTACATGTATAAATTTGGAACATGTATATTTTGAGAAGTAAACATCTGAAACATTAGTGTTAGGGTAGGTACCTTTGTATATTTGCGACAAATGCCAGAAATAACTTTAGGTAGCCTTTTACTGCTGGGTACTGTCATCACCTTCATTCTGTAGGATTTCCTCTAAATAGTGAGGATATTTGCCTGGCTTTAAACATGTAAAATATAATAAGGTGAATTAGAGTCATGTGGTATAAAGCTGGTTTTCCAGGGTCCTTTACAGCAGTTATCTCCTTAAGTTTTTCAGCAGGATTTTTGTTTCTCTACTGCACAGTCTAATAGTAGGGCAGTTTGTATCAAAACTATTAACTTGATTTATTTTCCATGAGTTTTAGAAGTTTCTAACTTCATTATAACTTTCTTTTGACATTAAACTTAAATAATCAGAATAGGGTATGTAATAGAATATGTTAGTAAATATATAACAGTAAAGGGTTTTTAGTGAATAGAGTGTTTAATAAAATGTCTAATTCATTACTCTTTAGCTATTTGAGCATTTTATTAAGGGATCAGTGAACTTCCAGAAATTATTTTATGTGTAACCTGTGCTAAGATCTTGAAGTTTGTGTTGTTAATAATGTTGGATGTCATAAACAGTGACCTATGTTTTAAAATGTAGTATGTATTGATTGTTGTTAGACTGTGTTAGGATTTATGCCTATGTTTGTTTATTCATTTCATTTAAAAATTTAATGGATGACATATCATTAACAAGGTATTTAGATTATTTTGAGAATAAAATGTCTGACACCACTAAAATTGCTTTTAAATTATTTTAAGGGGTAGCTAAGGTAAAATTTGTGACTTTTAAAATGAATTTTTCCTCTTGATATTTTTCAGCTATGCAAAAGCAGCCTTTTGTTTAGAGGAGCTTATGATGACTAATCCACACAACCACTTATACTGCCAGCAGTATGCTGAAGTAAGTGTTTTCAAAAATAGCAGTTGTATGCGATTTTATTTTTGTTGCTGTTGGGTTTTATAGAACTAAGACTATTTCTTTAAATTTAGAGAAGTATGTAAATACTTAAAACATTTGATGAAAGTTGAATAATTTTTTTTAAGTGAAACTTTTTACGTTTTTATATTTGCATACTATTTTCTTAATAATGAGTTGTCATATTATAATGTGAATATTTTGGCACAGTTGTCAACATTTAATGGCTTTTGAAACGTTTGCAGCAATTATAATTTTTAAGTCCATATTCCAGGAAATTCATATTAAGATCAATATTTTAGGATATAGGAAGCATTTATGTTCTTTGCTTACTATTAAGAAATTGATTCAGACACCAGTGGGCACCTACATCATAGCAACAGCAAGACAATAAAATGCTATGAGGTTAGAGGAACTTCATTATTGAAGAATGTCTGTGTAGATGTAGGAGGTCAATTCAGTATCCAAATCTAGATTTATAATGCCAGTAATAGAAAATATAATGTTGTAAAGTATTCTGTGATCTTATTATACATGGAATAGTGTTCAAAGTATAGAATATTTTTTTTGGGGGGGGGGTATGTTTTAAAATTTAAAGTAGGTTAACCTTAAGATGAATTATCTTTTAACATCTTGCATTTGTTTATAGAATATCTGTTACAATTGCTAATGCCTATGGTATGAGGAAACATGCTATATTTCAAAGTAGTAAAATAAATAGGTTTCATCACTCTGTAATCTTTACAGGTTAAATATACCCAGGGTGGACTTGAAAACCTCGAACTTTCAAGAAAGTATTTTGCACAGGCATTGAAACTTAACAACAGAAATATGAGAGCTTTGTTTGGGCTGTACATGGTAAGTTGAGGGAACGTGTTTAATGTTATTTTATGAAATCTCTCATTTAAAATTCATTAACTATCCTCTGCAATCACTCCCGTCTGGTTTTTTCATATTTCATTTATGAGTATATGATTTTTTTCCCTCAAATTATTGGTTATAAGGCAGTTTTATTTTTGAATGTTAACATAAACTAGCTGTTAGACCATATCTTTGTAAAATAGCTTTGGTCATACCAGAATTGAAATCTACCCTTATAAAATTAAATAATAACCATTACAAACATATTATGTATTTTCTTAATTATTTTGATATTCTGGGTTTGTGCCTAACATTTGTATTTCTTACTTTCAGTTATACTTGTTTGAGATATTTTACACTATGCAAATTAAACCTTTTTTTATGGTATAGGAAAACAATTTGAAAATGTTTGTGGGAAGTGTGTAATTAAATGTTTCTATTGTTTATGTGTACCAAATAATGAATTTAGAAAAGTCGGTTAACAAGGGCTATGGAAAATAGAGGAAACATATGCTGAGTTTAAAAAATATATAGGAAATGAGCCCCTCTCCGTAATCAGAAAGGGTAGAAAAATAGACTTTTCTTTAATAGGCCAGTGTCTGTTGAAATTTTGATTTATTCTAGTCTATTCATGGACTTTTTTCATGAGTGTCTTCATGTTGGGCTCAGTTAAAAATAATTTATCAAAGAAATGGAGACAGATAAGAAACATGAAAGTAATTTTCAGGAAATAAATAGCAAAATTTGGGTTAGAAAACAGATCAAAGGAATTTCAAAAAATTTTTCCTAGAATCTATCAGAGCCAATTGCAGTAGCTTGGACATACAATATAGTAGCAGTGTCTCTGCCAAATAAAGTAAATGCTGATTTTTAAAAATAACATAACAACAGCAAGTTATTAATAATAATAGTTTCTACGTAACACTTTGTACCAGGCATTGTTCTGAGTTCTATCTTTTATTTTAAATCATTAAATCTATTTGAGTAGATACTTTTAGTACCATTTCACAGATGGTGAAACTGACACTCAGAAAGTTTTAATCATTTTGCCAAAGGATAGACATAGTGCTACTAAGTGATTGAACTAGGATTCCAGCACAAGCCATTGATTCCGGAGTCATGCTCACTGCTGCATTTGCTGAAATTCATACTAAAAAGGTAACATAAGACATAGAGGTGTAAAATCAGATTTTGGCATTAGATTCCAAACCAGCAGAGAAGGAGACACACAGGAGAAAGATCCTATTACATAAGCAGGTATAAAGAAAGGCTTAACCTTTTTTTAAATCACTTGAGTAAAACCTTTTAAGTACAAGATACATTTAAGACTAAGAAAAAAGTTGTATCTCCCTCTCCCCAGAAAAATACAAGAGTACATTTAAAAATTAGCATATGATTTTAGGGGATTTACAGAGTCTTCCAATAGATATCAGATCAAGGATCCCTAGTTTAAATCCATTTTTAAAAAGGAAAGGATAGATCAAATTGCAATGTTCCAGTGACTAATTGGTTTTAAGGAACAGAGTTTGGAAATTCTTGGTATAGTAGAAAGAGAAATAGATCAGAGGTAAGAATCCCTTTTTGTTTCTAAGACTACCATTAACTTGCTTTGGTCAAGTCAAATCACTGCTATTGGACTTAAATTTTTTACTTGTTAATGTAGGAAGGTAGGCTATATTACTTTTGAGGTTCCTTCTATTAATATTCAGTAATTCCATAATTCTGACATAGGAAACCTGCAGTAATTTAGGAACAAGAAATAACACCAGTAATAATCTATACTGGTAAAGTTCTTTTTGATTTATAAAGTGCTCTTTCATGCCTTCTTTACTTGATTTAAAGTGATGTGGGATTTTATCCTTAAAAGCTTTGGTAGATACAAAATTAAATAACTTTAGACATTATTTTAAGTGCCCTTTCTCTTTTCTTACTTTGGATTATGCTATTTTAAAATATATTTTCGTGTTTTAGGTGCTAATTTCATTCAACTTTACTTTTATTTTTTAATAGTTTTAGTATAATTCTTTCAAGTCTTCTAACACATGGCAACCATGACTCTTACATGCTTTTTATTTCTTAGGCTAGAAAAAAGGAATTTTGTTTTTGATGTTTCTCTTTTGTTTTTAGTCTGCAAGTCATATTGCTTCTAATCCAAAAGCAAGTGCGAAAACGAAAAAGGACAACATGAAATATGCTAGTTGGGCAGCTAGTCAAATAAACAGTGCTTATCAGGTTAGTATTATGTTATCATCTAGGTCAATTAATGTATTTCTAAGTTGTTATTTTTGTTTCTACAAATTACAAAGCTAGATGTCTGTCATTGGACTTTTATGCTATTGAGTCTTTATCAAATGTGTTTTTACTGTGATGAATTAATTTGTAGTTTTTGAGTCACTTTTTTTTTTTTTTTTAATTCAAGAGGAGTCTATGATGGTGATGATGATTCCATAATTAGTCTTTTTACCACTTTGAAATCTCAGTAGTTCTGGTTTTGGTAAGCAAAATATACTTCTAAAAATCAGAAAAATTGGCATGGTGCATTTCAGAAGCAGATTGGGTATGTGACTGGTATGCAAGAAATAAAGGAGAAGGAAGAAAAGCCTAAAAGTAAACCAACCAGGCATTAAGCTACTGATGTTTAACAAAGGTTGTGTACTCTGCTTTCCCTTCAGATCTTATGATGAAACTTCCCCCCACTTATTCTGTAGTTTTCTGAAGCTCATCTCTACTCCTAGGCTTCTTTAGAAAGGGCTTATAGGAAAAATATCTTCTCATGTCTTGTAAGTTCATATACTGTCTCACTGTAGCCTTTATATTTGGGGGAAATTTTGGCTGATTATACTTTCTTTGGCTTACATTTACTTTAAGTTATCTTAATTATATTGTTTCATTGTTTTCTAGCATAAAATGTTGCTGTCAAGAAGTGGATACATAATGACTTAAACTTTTTGTCTCGATGTCCAAAGGATTTTTTTCTTTATCTTTAAAATCCAGTAGTTTTATGAAGATGTGTTTATTTGTCTGAACAGTTTTATTCACATACCATACAATCCATCCAAAGTGTACAGTCAGTGGCTCTTCGAATAATCAGAGTTGTACATTCATCACCACAATCAATTTGAGAACATTCTCATTGCTCCAAAAAGAAAACTCCCATACCCCTCATACCCCTCCCATTATTGACATGTATCATTGGTATAGTACCTTTGTTACAATTTATGAAACAATATTACAGTATTACTGTTAACTGTTGCCATAGTTGCATTAGTTTAATTTTTTCCAGTATACCACCCTATTATTAACACTTTATAATAGTGACATACATTTGTTCTATTTCATGTAAGAACATTCTTATATTTGTACACTTAACCATGGTCATCACTTACAGCAGGGTTTACTATATTATACAGTCCCATGTTTTATCCTCTAGCTTTCCTTCTAATGACACATACACAGCCCTAAACTTCCCCTTTCAACCATAATCACACCCATAATTCAGCACCGTTAATTACACTCACAGTAAATGTGCTACCATCACATTTGGTTTTTTTTTAATGAGTCAGCAAAGAACTCCCAGTTTTTATTTTTAAAAAATCATTTAACAAGAAAAATATTCAATCAAATTAAAAAAAATCAGACTGGATTAATTTACAATAAAATAGTCAACTTAAAATATCAGCCCTTTTATTTAGGGCCAAGGAGGCCAATAGTTCCCGTTTAAACAGAATTTCACAGTTGACATTTTACCTGTATTTGATGGCACAGAAATATAAGTCATACAGCTTCCATTGAGAGCCTCCTCCCTCTCCAGAATAGAATTCATATAATTGCTTCTTAGGCTTTTTAAAATCATAACATCATGTTTTTTTATTGTTCCTGGATAAATGTTCCCAAATAAAAGATATACATACACTTTTGATACATAGATTCAGCCCTTGTTTGTTTTAGAAAAGTTTTTTTTCAGAATTATGTTTTTTTCTATTTGCTTTAATTTTCTTTTTCAGGAATCTAATTATAAGTATATTGCATCTCCTTTTCTTACCTCCTATATCATTCATTTTCTTTCAAATCCTATTCTGTCAGTCTCTCTATATTTTTTTCTTTCTTTTTCCATAATAATTTTTTCATAGAGTTAGTTCATAATCTTTTTCTTTTCTCTACATTTAACGAGGTGTTTTCCTGGGCTCTCAGGAGAAGGGTTTTATGGAAAGGGTGGGGGAGTGGGGTAGGGGTAGGATAGCTTTCTCAGCTTGACTCTTCTTTGGCTTCCTCCTCTTTGTTACAGATGACTCAAATATGACCTCTTTTTGTACCCAGACTTTCTCAGAACTTGGTCTGACTCAGGAAGAATTTCTGGCTGCAGCCCTATGTTCTACTCCTAGATCTCCCCAGGTTTTGAATTCTGAGATGTTGCAGTCAGCTTTAAATGTATTTTATTGCTATAATTGTTTGTATTTTCTGTCTGGGACTTGCTACCTCTGGGTACCACCCACTTCCTTGCCCCTCCCCACTCTTACCTGAACTCTCTCTCTCCCATACTCCCAGTGTTTTTGCCCTGTTCTATTTGGTTTCAGTTTCCAGTAGTTTTCCACCAGGATGTAAGGTTTTGACTTTCTGCAAGGAGCTGTTTGCTGGATATTTCTGAGATTTTGAGATCTTAAGCTGCTAGACTTGTTAAATCTCACATTTGCATGCAGTATTTTGTATTATTTTTTAATTTGGAGCCTGTTTGGACTATCCCACCTTTGCAGGTTATTTGCTGATTCTTCATCTCAGGTCCTCTTGTTTGGAGGATTAAGTATTTGTTCATAATTTTTTTGTTTTCTGGGACTTTGGGAACAGACATTGTCCCCTTTTACTCCCTGCTGCTCCTACCACACAGTTTTTGATCTTTTGTCGTTCCTGCTGCTATTGGTGATACACCCACATTAACTAGTATTCTAGGGTTTTAGAGGATTGTCTATAATCTAGTGTTTTTTTGCATGTTTTTGGTGGTGTGTGTGTGTGTGTGTGTTTTTCCTCTTCTGGTTGGAGACGGTTGGGAAGTTTTAAAAATGACTGCCCCCATGATCACATCATTGGAAGTCACCTTTGTGCATTTTTATTATATGAAATAGAAGGTGTTAGTTCTGTTGCTGTACTGTAAGTCAGAATGTTTACAAATAATAGCTAGGCTGTGCTTCTTCAAATGCAGTTTGGGATAGCTCTCATCTGTAATGGGATTTCACACAGCGTAGGCTAAATGTGTGTATATATGTACACATGTATGATAGGAAGATAAGACTTGGATAAAATAAAACTGATGGTATGCAGAGTATATCATGAGTGTGTCTTATTTGTGAGAAACAACTAGTTGCTTGGAGTGCTCTTTTTGACATGGCATTTTTTTTTTAAAATCAATTTTTATTGAATTATAAAATACATAGGAATAAGAACGCAAGTCGTAAATAAAGATCTCAATGAACAATAAGAAGGTAAATATATCCAGGCCAATAAATATAACATTACTAGCACCCTAAAGCCCTCCTGGTGCCACCTCCAAATTTTATCCTTCTCAAAGTACTCACTAACCTGACATGAAAGTCCATAACCCATGGTTTTGGCTTTTTGTAAACTTTATGGAATCGTCAGTATATATTCATTTTTGTCCTATTTCAGTCACTATTAGGTTTGGGAGACTTTTCCTTGTATTTATCTGTAATTCATTCATTTTCATTTTACTGTATATTCTATTTTATGCACATACCACAACTTATTTATCTAGTCAATTGTTGATGGGCATTTGGATTATTTCCTGTTGGGGTGTTTATGGTAATGCTACAATGAACATTTTGGTAACAGGTCTTTTGGTGTTCAGGTGCATGCGCTTCTGATGGGTGGATACCTTTGAGAGGAATTACTGGGTGCATATACTTGATCCTTAGTAGCTAAAGCCGGTTTTCTAAATTGGTTGTTTATACTCCCACCAGCAGTGTTTGAGAGTTCCACATCTTCACCAACACTTAATTCAGTCAGTCTTTGTATTGATTGCCATCCTGATAATGTTTAATGGTATCTCATAGTTTTATTTCATCTCCCTAATGACCAGTAAGGTTGAAAACTTTTTCATTTTTATTGGTCATTTGGATATCCTCTTTTATAAAGTCTGGTCAAGCCTTTTGTTCGGTTTCCTATTGGGTTCTCTTTTTCTCATTGATTTGTATGACTTTTTTTTCTTTAAAATTTTCTGGTTGTGAGCCCTTCGTTGGTTATATATGTGACAACCATCTGTGACTCCTTATATGCTCTCACTTTCAGTGATTTTGATAAACAGAAGTTTTGAAATTAAATGTATTCAAATTTATCAATCATTTCTTATGGTTTATGCTTTTTGTGTCCTTTTAAAGAAATCTTTTGCTGCTCCATGATCATAAAGATATTCTCATGTGTCTTCAAAATTTTGTTCTTTTACTTTTCATATTTAGATCTACAATCCACTTGGAATTGATTTTTATATATGATGTGAAGTAGAGTCAGTTTTTTCTCCATGTGCATATGTGTTCCTATTCATCTTTGTATTCTATCACAAGTCCCATTCCATGAAAGTTAGTACAATGTAGTAGTTAAGAGAAGAGCACAGATGCTAGATCCATATTGGCTGGTTTCGCATTTTGGCTCTGTCATTTTTTAGCTATTTGACTGAGACAAATTATATAACATCTCTAGGCCTGGCTTCTCATCCTCATGAAGGGATAATAGAAGTATTCTGAGGATTAAAGGAGTTAATGCATAATTTTCACCAAATGCAATTGCATTGTGTTATTGATTACTCTGTATTCAGTTCAATTTATTATCTCTGTTCAGATCATTGGAATAATAATAATTACAACAGTTACAACAGCAAGCATTTATACATCATTTATTATGAGCTAAACACTTTTCCTGTTGTACAAATGAGAAAATTCAAGCATTGAAGATTAACTAACTTTCCCAAGATGACACAGCGGGTTTCAAACCCAGGCAGTCTGACTCCATAGTTAGTGCTCTTAAATGCCTGCAACATACTCCTCTGTAGAAATATCAAGCATAAATGTATCTGAAGCTGTAATTCTAGTTTCCAACTCCCTTTTCAGTTATTTTCACAGGTGAATAATTGACATCCCACTCCTACTTATTTCTCTTTCCATTTCAAACCTACAGCTCTCAATAACTAAAGTTCTGTTTTGTTTTGTTTTTTTCTTTCTCTCTATCTTCAATGATAAAAGGTCTCCTTGATTAGATCTCTAGGCAAACATGCCCTTGTCTGCCTTCTGAGATGTACTTGACCCAGTCCTTTCTTAACTCCGTAAGAAAGGATAGTACAAGGACTTTTTCTTGGCAGTTTTTCTGTCATCTTGGATACCACTCAAAGAAGGTAATGCGTCTCTCAGTTGGTCATGTTACCACCCCAATCAAGATATAAAACATTCACCCTAGAATGTTCCTTTCTGCCACTTTGCAGTCAACTCCACCCCCTACTCTAGGCAAGCACTGATTTCATTTTTATCCCTCTAACTGCTTTTGCCTGTGTTAGAACTTGATATAAATGGGACCATAAATTATATACTCTTTAATGCCTAACTTTTTCCATTCAGTGTAGTGTTTCCGAGATTCATCAATCCAGCCATCCATTTTATTTATACTGTTAATTTGCCTAGCCATATTATTTTCCACAAATTGTGTAAAAGTCAATTTTTTTAGCCCAACTTATCCAGTTATCACAAAGTATGAAATCACTGACCTCTGAATTTGATAAGCAAGTTTTTATTATTTTGGTGTTATTATTTTATGTTCTTTCTGTTGGGTTTTCTTTTAGATCCAGCTGAGAATTATGAAGGAATGTTTACTTAAGCAAGATCTAGCTGGATATAAAAAAAAAAATCCAGAATTTGAAAAATGTGGAAAAGTATAACTTTCAGAGATATTATAATAATTAGATAAATCTCTGGGATCTAATTGAGAACTCCATGACTCATGTCTATGTATATAAACAAGTATAAAGTATATGATAAACATTCTTATTGTAATGTTGTCCTAGGTATTTGTAAATTAGAGAAAATGAGGTTTTAAAAACTGTTTTTCTTTGTTTCCACATAATGAAACAGAATATGGCTGCTACTTGCTCTTCAATTAGGTAATTGGTTTAGCATGTTCAGTAGAGGCAGGCAAGTTTGATTAATGCTCATGAAAAACTTTTAATGTGAACCTACTCACAATAATTTTCCAGATAAATGCTTCTTTGGTACGCTGTTAAATTCTTCTATGCTAGTGATCCATATGTTATTTATGATTGCGGAGGTGATTCTGTTACTATCCTTTTGGGAAATAGAAAATTAAATCATGATTTAAGAAAAAATAGTATTCCGGCTTAATCAGTTAAATTGCCATAAAATTCTGGAATAGACAAAATAATTGCATGTCAGACAAAATTTAAAGTGATAGATTTATATTTCCAACCTTCTTTTTATTTGTTCTGACACAGATAAGTTAGTTTTGGGTATTCTAAATTGCACTGGTTTTTCAGTAATGTTGATACAGTCTTCAATGATTTTTTTTTTAATTAGCTAATTTAATAAACCACAAATTCATATTTTCTGTTATTTTGATTATGTAAGTGAAACACTACATTTTAAAATACATATGAGGACATTAGCTCTCAGAGAAATGTTTCTCCCCACCCCCACCCCATTTAAAAGAGAGTAAATGTCACTATGTGGTTGCCTGTTTTCTACCCCTTCCCCCAGCCCATCAAAGCTTTTTCTCAGAATTAGACCTTTAAGTATCTGATTAGGTCCATTCCTGTTTACTTTGGATAGACAGCAGTGAAAGAAAAGGCTTTCTGTTCTTGGTAAATCTTTGCAAAAGTGAATTTATCAACTGGATAACAGAAAAAGTATGCCCACATCCTTTACTTTGCTAAGGAGAATTATCAAAGCACAAAGTTGTAAATGTGGTGTTGCTGTTACCATGTCTTGTAATATTTTGTAATTATGACTTGTATATTTAACATTTGAATCCTTAAATTAATAATGTTTTAAGAAAGGCAAAGTGATCTTGATTCTTATAAGGGGCTTTTTTCTTTCCCTGGCATTTCCCCTGGAAACCTCCTTTACCCTATCAAATCAACATTTAACAACAGAAGCAAATGGTTTAGGATGTGGGGGAATCAAAATGTTAAGCTGTAGCCTGAGGGGTCAGAAGTAGGTTACCAATTCCTGAATCCGATTGCTTCTATTACCTGTGCTTGATCACTTAATCGTTCCCAACAAGTCATGAGAAGTTTGCCAAATTAAGTTAACTACAAAAGAGAAAGAACACGTCATAAATCAAGAACTCAGTACTTAAAAACAGCATTGGTATTTGAAGGAAAGAGCAGTCATTTGAAAATATTTTGAGAAGTTAGATGTTAACTTGAAAATACTGTGCTGCTAACAGCAAATTTTAATCAATACTTTAAATGGGGGGAAACAGGTAATGTAGATATAATAAACCTTCCCCCACTCCCACAAAGAGCACTTATTTATCTGGTAAATCTGTTGTGCTGAATCAGACAGATAAGTGATGGGATTGTCACACCAGTTAGAAAACTCATTTTGAAATCAGCATGGGGTAATCAACAGTGTTTCCCCCACTTACTGTGGGTATTCATGTTCAATTTAATATGTCATGAATTTGCTTTTAAATGTTAAAAAAAAAAAAAAGGGATTTGATGTATTGTGTTTTCAGTGTTAAAAATCCAATCCAAATTTGGTTTTCTAAGTAAATTACAACTTAAACTGAAAATGCATATTTTTAAAACATGCATCATTTTAATATAATGCAGCATGAGGTTTTACTTGACAGCTCTTTGCTGCAGAAATATGGTGTCATTTAATCAACATACAGCTTAAAAATACAGAAAATTTTTAAAAATTGTTATCTACTTTAAGTAATTTTAGAGATTACTTACATCTTCAAAAAGAATAATAAAAATGTACATTTGTATTGTACCTTTGTTTGAAACTTGTAAAAATCTGTTTAGAGGCCAGACAGTAGAAATGATTCACATTCCTGCAGCAGTACAAGCTAAATTTCATTATAAATTATACATTTTATTTCATAAAAGTTTTCAGTTTGAAGAGGATAGTTTTAAAATCAAAATCTGTGTTCTTATAGGTTAGCATACTACTACTTAAGCCCTTAAACTGGTCAAGTGTGCAGTAAAATTTTTCTGCGTGTCAACTAAAGATGAAACCTTAATGATAGTATCCTAAAAACTCCATTTTGTCCTTCTTGAAGAAAAAGAACATAACTCATTCATGCCGGCAATAAAATATTTAATGTTGTTTCATTAAAAATGTGAAGGTAAGATTATTTTGATCCTGCCAATGAAATTGAGCCTAATTGCATTTTTTTTTTAAATTAGTTTGCAGGTCGAAGTAAGAAGGAAACCAAATACTCTCTTAAGGCAGTCGAAGACATGTTGGAAACATTGCAGATCACCCAGTCTTAAGGTTTCAAAACTCAAATTAGATATCACAGCTGCACAATTGAACTTATTGTCCTGTGACTTTTTTACTACCTGCCAGTGCTGTTTATATACTAATTTTTTGTTAATAAAGCAGTTGTCAAGAATGTTGTGTATATAAACCTAAAAATGCCTTTTACTGCTAAGCAGGAAGATGGGGAAAATCTGTGGAAGAGAGATTTAAGATTTATTGATTGTACATTAGTCTCTTCATATGACATATATAATAACTGCTTTTAAACCACAGTCTAATGTAGAAATAACCTTGCTAAATAAACCATGATGAGTTATTAAACTTGCATATGAAGATTCTAGATTCTTTTTGTTATATACTCAAATAGTGAATATATTGTTTTAGAATTTAATTTCTAGTTAACTCCTTACTGGTGATAGGAAATACATAGCACGCCTAGCTGACAAGCAAATTTACTATGCTGGCAAATTATTTTGACTGTTTATGGTGTCAAATTGAATTTTACTCTGCAATCCAATAGGCTGTTCAAATTGGTTTTTTTTCCTACAGTATTTTCCTGATAATGTTGTTTAAGATATGTCATTGGCCAAAATGCAATGTCTTTCTGTAAAAATTTTTTTTACCCCATTGGACATAATTGAGATTTTTAGCTATAAAGATTAAGATTAATATGTGCTGTAGCACTCAAATTTAACCTTTATGAAAGTTATAGTTATTCAACCTTTTAAATGTAAATTACATAAAAGAATATTTAGGGATCATAGAGAATAGGGATTAAAGGGACTGCAGTGGCTAAGTTACTTCCTTTTTTAATGCAATTTTATTGAGATATATTCACACATAATACAATCCATCCAAAGTATACAGTCAGTGGCTCACAGTATCATCACATAGTTGTGCATTGATCACTACAATCAATTTTAGAACATTTTCGTTACTCCAAAAAAAAAATAAAAAGGAAACCCCAAACATCCCATAACCCTTATCCTCCCTTTCCCCCACCCCATTATTGACCCCTAGTATTGGTGTGGTACATTTGTTACTGTTGATGAAAGACTATTAAGATATTACTGTTAACTCTAGCCCATAGTTTGCAATAGGTACATTTTCCCCATATACTTCTCATTAGCTCCTTGTAATAGCCATTTGTTCTAGTTCATGAAAGAATTTTTTAATGTTTGTACTGTTAATCAGTCATTATCTACCACAAAATTCACTGTATTATTCATGTTTTAATCTCTTTCTTTCCTTCTGGTGACATATACATGATTCTACACTTCCCCTATCAACCAGTGCTGGTTAATTGTATTCACAGTAATGTGCTACCATCACCTCTATCTTCTTCCAAATGTTTACGTTCAACCTAGTTAAAAATTCTGCACATACTAAGCAACCACTCCTCATTTTCTAGCTTCATTTTATTTCCTAGTAACTTATATTCTAGATTTTATGTCTGCGAGTTTACATATTTTAATTAGTTCATGTAAGTGAAATCATACAATATTTGTCTTTTTGTGTCTGACTTATTTCACTCAACATAATGTTCTCAAGGTTCATCCGTTTCATCATGTGCTTCAAGACTTCATTCCTTCTTGCTGCTGAGTAAGATTCCATCGTGTGTATATACCACATTTTGTTTATCCTTTCATCGGTTGATGAACACTTGGTTTGTTTCTGTCTTTCAGGAATTGTAAATAATGCCATCATGAATGTCTGCGTGCAGGTATCCAAGTTCCTGCTTTCAGTTCTTCTGGGTATGGACTGAGTAGCGGGATTGCCAGATCATAAGGCAACTCTTTACTTAGCCTTCTGAGGAACCACCAAATCATCTTCCACAGTGGCTGTACCATTTTACATTTCCGCTAGCAATGAATAAGTGTTCCTATTTCTCCACAAGAATCTCCAGCACTTGTGGATTCCTATTTAGCAGCAACCATTCTAGTAAGTGTAAAATAATTTGCGTTTTCCTAATAGTGAAGATGAGCATCCTTCATGTGCTTTTAGCCATTTATATCTCCTCTTTGGAAAAAGGTCTATTCGTGTCTTTTGCCCATTTTTTAATTGGATTATTTGTCTTTTTATTGTTGACTTGTAGGATTTCTTAATGTATTCTGGATATCAGATATGTAGTTTCCAGATATTCTCTCCCACTGAGTAAGCTGCCTTTTCACTCTTTTGGCAAAGTCCTTTAAAGACAGAAGCATTCAATTTTGAGGAAGTCCCCTTCGTTTTTTCTCTTATTGCTTGTGCTTTGGGTGTAAGGTCTAAGAAACTACTGCTTATCACTAGATCTTGAAGATGTTTCCCTACATTTTCTTCTGGAAGTTTTATGGTACTGGCTCTTACATTTAGGTCTTTGATCTATCTTGAGAAAATTTTTGTATAGGGGGTGAGATAGGGATCCTATTTCATTCTTTTGGATATGGATATCAGTTCTCCCAGCAGCATTTATTGAAGAGACTGTTCTGTCCCATTTGAGTGGACTTGGGTGCCTTGTCAAAAATCAGTTGACCGTAGATCTGAGGGTCCATTTCTGAACTCTCAATTCTATTCCATTGATCAATATGTCTACCTTTATGCTAGTAACATGCTGTTTTGACCACTGTGGCTTTATAAGATGCTTTAAAGTCAGGAAGCATGAGGCATCCCACTTCATTCTTTTTCAAGATGTTTTTGGCCATTCGAGGCCCTTTACTCTTCCAAATAAATTTGATAATTAGCTTTTCCATTTCTGCAAAGTAGGGAAAAATCAAAATTTTTTTTAATGATTTAGGAAAAAAATCATTAAAAGCTAACTTTAGGAAAAAAATAGTTCAATTCTCATATTCCATCACCCCTTAGTTGTAATGAGAATTTCTTATTCTTTTTCCTTTTTTCATAATAAACAATCCTTATGCTACCTCAACAATATTTTGCATGTTTAAATAGAATAGAAAAGATGTTGAGAGTTAAAACACTTTTTTCAGACACAATTCATTTTTTAAAATAGCCGATTGTCCATTTGGGGCAAATACAAGTGTCAGTTTGTATTTAATATAATTTTACCAGCAATATACAGAGGCTTCTGTAGACTGTCATTGCTGGATTTGGACAGGTGTGGGTAGTGGGAGAATTGACAACCTAGAAGTCTTTTGGAAGAAAATTATTGTCAATATCAGATTCTTTTTAATGATTTGAATAATCCTTAATGTTAGTAAATTATTCTCCCTGTCTAGTGTAATTCTTTCATGTTGCAGTCTTTTTCATTTTATTTTGCCATAAGTAATGAACAGCTGATTATTATCTTTTGTGAAATAACTCTTCCAATTTGAAGATAATTCTTCCCAAGTAATCTTTATTATCACAAAGGTGCACTTTTTCTGCACATGAAATTAATAACTGCATTTTCTACATGATCAGCTATTTCAAATTTATGTTTGCTATAAAGAAAATAATCTTTGTATTTTATCCCACTTCCCGCTTTTAACCTTCTCCCATCAGTCACTAGATTACATGCCAAGTGTTTACTTTAGCAATTATATTTGTGTAATAAGTAATTTAGTGCCTCCTATAGGTGTCAGCCTTAGTTTTACTGTATTTTTTTAGCTTTTAATAACTTCTTTCCAAGAATTTTCTATTTATTAAGCATATTGTCAATGTATGATAATTTTATGCCTCAGTTGAAATGTACTGATAATCCCATTATGGCAGACAGTTGCCTACCCAACTGCTATTACCTCCACTTTTTCCTTGTTAACAGTACCCTATTCTCCTAACAGGGAGGGTGCTGAGGGGGTGGGATGCATCATGATTGCTGTAAGCCAGAAGTGGTGGGGTTTCCTTCCTTATGGTCTGTGATTAGTCCAAGGCAGAACTTTCTGCAGTAAAGAAAATACTCTATATCAATGCTGTCTAATACAGTAGCACTAGCCATATGTGGCTATGGAACCCTTGATATGAGAAGATGAGTATTAATTTTATTTAATTTTAATTTAAATAGCTACATGTGGCTAGTAGCTACTATATTGAAGAGTACAGGTCTAAGGTGTGGGATATGACCTAGTTAGGGCTGATGAAAAGAATAAAAGTGTGCTGGTAAAGACCTCCTTTCCTAATTAAAAAGTCAAAGCTTTGTGAGATAAAAGCTTTTTGTAATCATGAATGCCAACAAGATACCTAGGCATGCAACAGCCGTCTCACAATCATGAAAGAGCAAATGTGAGAATGAGAGCTATATTGAAAGATGGTACACAGAAAAATTAGGAGGAGGCTGAGTCTTTGATGACATTGTTGAACACTTGAATTAATGTGAGCAATCCCAACCTTTGGACTGACTATTGCATGAAAAAATAAATGTAATTGTTTAAGCCATGGTGTTTGGATTTTCTGTAACTTTAACCATATGTGTTTCCATCATCCAACTTCTTTTTTTTTTTAACTTAACAAAAATTTTGTTTCAGACATGCCAAGAAAAAATATTTCAGAATCTAATGCAAATCAAAACCACAAAAAGATATCATCTCACACCTACCAGAATGGCCATTATCCAAAAAAACAGAAAATGACAAGTGCTGGAGAGGATGTGGAGAAAGAGGCACACTTATTCATTGTTGGTGGGAATGTAGAATGGTGCAACCACTCTGGAAGACAGTGTGGAGGTTCCTCAGGAAGCTAAATATAGATTTGCCATATGACCCAGCTATTCCATTGCTAGGTATATACTCAGAGGAACTGAAACTTAAGACACAGACAGACATTTGTAAACCAATGTTTATTGCAGCATTATTCACAATTGCCAAGAGATGGAAACAGCCCAAATGTCCATCAGAGGATGAGTGGATAAACAAACTGTGGTATATACACATGATGGAATATTATGCAGCTGTAAGACAGAACAAAGACATGGATCATGTAATAATGTGGATGAACCTTGAGGACATTATGTTGAGTGAAGTTAGCCAGAAACAAAAGGACAGATTCTGCATGGTCTCACTAATATGAACAGACATTAATGAACAAACTTTGGGAGTTAAAAGCTGACAACACAGGCGACCAGGAGATAGAAAGAGGGCAGAGATCAGCCATTTGATGCTGAAGGACTACAGAATGTTTAGGATTGATTGCATAGATCCAGAAATAGATAGCATAATACTGTGTGATGGTAGCACGGTATTGTAAGTACACTGAACAAAGATGTCTGTGAGTAAAGCTGAAAGAGGTGGGATAGGAGAATGTATGATACCAGAGGTAAAGATAGATGATAAAGACTGGGACTGTATAACGTGGCAAAAAGTGGAGTGGCCAATGACTGTTACTAAATATACAAATATAAAAATGTTTTTGCATGTGGGAAAGCAAATGAATGTCAACCATGTAGAAATTTGAAAAAGGGATGGTATTCAGGAAAAAACATAATCAAAGCAAACTGGAGTTTATGGTCAACAGTAACATTGTAATATACCTCCATTAAATGTAGTAAAGGCAGTACACCAATGCTAAATGTATATGAGAAGGGGATATAGGGGAGTAATATGGGATTCTTGGTAGTGGTGTTATTTGCTGTCCTTAGTAGTATATTGTATTGTATGACATGTTATTTTTCTTTTTATCATTTTTTCTTATTGCTAAAAAAAAAAACAATTTTTCTTGTAGTAATCAGTATGTTCAAATGCTGATTGTGGTGATAAATGTACAACTTTATGATGATACCATGAACAACTGATTGTACACTGTGGATAAATGTATGGTATGTGAATATAACTCTATAAAATTGTAGGAAAATACATATATAGGAGTGTAAGTGTTGGAGAAAACATGGTGAGAGGGATGATGCCTCACCAATATGGACTAACTACAATGTGTAATCTCAGAATTGAAACTTAGAACATAGCCTAACGTGGACACAATAATTGTAATAGTCCCTAGATTGTAAGCTCTTACAGCAGTTAACTCTATCCCTGAATTTTAAGGCCTATCTCTAAACTTTGAGATGCTGATCCCCTAGCGTATGTTGTCACAAACATTGGGACTGGCGGTTTGATGTGCTGAGCCCTCGAGCGTGGGACTTGCCCTTGTGAAGCTCATTACCACAAAGGAGAGTCTGAGGTTGTATGTGGTGGTGCCTGGGAGTCTCCCCCTGAGTACCTCTTTGTTGCTCGGATGTGGTCCTCTCTCTCTCTGGCTGAGCCTTCTCAACAGGTGGACTTGCTGCCCTCCCCCCTGTGTGGGACCCAACTCCCAGGGGTGTGGATCTCCCTGGCAATGCAGAGTATGACTCCCGGGAATGAATGTGGACCCGGCATCGTGGGACTGAGAGTATCTTCTTGACCAAAAGGGGGATGCAAAATGGGATGAAATGGTTTCAGTGGCTGAGAAATTCCAAATGGAGTCAAGAGGTCACTCGGTGGACATTCTTATGCACTATATAGATAACACCTCTTAGGCTTTAATGTATTGGAATAGCCTTAAGTAAATAGCTGAGACTGCCAAACTCCAACCCAGCAGTCTGGACTCCTGAAGACAATTATATAATAATGTAGATTACAAGGGGTGACAGTGTGATTGTGAAGACCTTGTGGATCACACCCCCTTTATCTAGTGTATGGATGAGTGGAGGAATGGGGATGGAAACTAAAGGACAAATGGGGTGGGATGGGGGGATGATTTGGGTGTGTTTTTTTTTTTTTTTTTTTTTTAATTCAGTTTTATGGAAATATATTCACAAACCATACAGTCATCCATGGTATACAATCAACTGTTCACAGTATGATCATATAGTTATGCGTTCATCACCACAATCTATTTCTGAACATTTTCCTTACATCAGAAAGAATCAGAATAAGAATAAAAAATAAAAGTGAAAAGAGAATACCCAAACCATCCCCCATCCCACCCTATTTGTCATTTAGTTTTTACTCCCATTTTTCTACTGATTTTTTTTCAATTTTTTAACTTTGTTTATCAAAAAATTGAAAACAAACAGGCAAACAACAACCAAAAAAACCCCACAACATTTCAAACAAAGCAATGGATTAAGGAAAACAAATAACCTAAAATAATTACTTTGCTTCCAATATGTTCCTACCATACCCCAAGAAAATTAATAAACCATGTCCAAACAGAGGAGTAAGAAAAACAAATAATCTAAAATAACTACATTGCTTCCAACATGTTCCTACCATACCCCAAGAAAATTAACAACCCCTAAGAAAACAAAGGAATAAGAGAAAAAAAAAACCTAAAATAACTATTACTTCCAACATGATCTTACTATATCCAAGAAAGTTTACAAACCATAATCATTCCTGAGCATTCCCATAACATTGAGATTACCCTCCATAGTTTATCTGTTCTTATTAGATTATCATTCCCCCTCCACTAATTGGTATCTCTAGGTCCCCTACATTCTACAGTATAAAACATTGTACATTTTTCACAGAATTCACATTAGTGGTAACATACAATATGTCTCTTTTTGTGCCTGGCTTATTTTGCTCAGCATTATGTCTTTTTTTTTTTTAAATCTTCATTTTATTGAGATATATTCATATACCACGCAGTCATACAAAACAAATCGTACTTTCGATTGTTCACAGTACCATTACATAGTTGTACATTCATCACCCAAATCAATCCCTGACTCCTTCATTAGCACACACACAAGAATAACAAGAATAATAATTAGAGTGAAAAAGAGCAATTGAAGTAAAAAAGAACACTGGGTACCTTTGTCTGTTTGTTTCCTTCCCCTATTTTTCTACTCATCCATCCATAAACTAGACAAAGTGGAGTGTGGTCCTTATGGCTTTCCCAATCCCCTTGTCACCCCTCATAAGCTACATTTTTATACAACTGTCTTCGAGATTCATGGGTTCTGGGTTGTAGTTTGATAGTTTCAGGTATCCACCACCAGTTACCCCAATTCTTTAGAACTTAAAAAGGGTTGTCTAAGGTGTGCGTAAGAGTGCCCACCAGAGTGACCTCTCGGCTCCTTTTGGATTCTCTCTGCCACTGAAGCTTATTTCATTTCCTTTCACATCCCCCTTTTGGTCAAGAAGATGTTCTCTGTCCCACGATGCCAGGTCTACATTCCTCCCCGGGAGTCATATTCCACGTTGCCAGGGAGATTCACTCCCCTGGGTGTCTGATCCCACGTGGGGGGAGGGCAGTGATTTCACCTTTCAAGTTGGCTTAGCTAGAGAGACAGGGCCACATCTGAGCAACAAAGAGGCATTCGGGAGGAGGCTCTTAGGCACAACCATAGGGAGGCCTAGCCTCTCCTTTGCAGCAACCGTCTTCCCGAGGGTAAAACCTGTGGTAGAGGGCTCAACCCATCAAACCATCAGTCCCCTATGTCTGTGGTCATGTTAGCAACCATGGAGGTGGGGTAGGTGAATACCCCTGCATTCTCCACAGGCTCCTCAAGGGGGCACTGCATCTTTTTTTTTTCCTTGTTTTTTTTTTTTTTTTTTTTTTAACTTTCCCTTCTTTTTTAAATCAACTGTATGAAAAAAAAGTTAGAAAGAAAACAAACATACAATAAAAGAACATTTTAAAGAGACCATAACAAGGGAGTAAGAAAAAGACAACTAACCTGATAACTGCTTAACTTCCAACATGTTCCTACTTTACCCCAAGAAAGTTACCTAATATAGCAACATTTCTGTGAACTTGTTCCTACTACATCCATCAGAAATTAACAGACCATAGTCATTTCTGGGCATCCCCAGAATGTTAAATAGCTTATCTGTTCTTCTTGGATTATTGTTCCCCCTTCCTTAATTGCTCTCTATTGCTAGTTCCCCTGCATTCTACATTATAAGCCATTTGTTTTATATTTTTCAAAGTTCACATTAGTGGTAGCATATAATATTTCTCTTTTTGTGCCTGGCTTATTTCGCTTAGCATTATGTCTTCAAGGTTCATCCATGTTGTCATATGTTTCACGAGATCGTTCCTTCTTACTGCCACGTAGTATTCCATCGTGTGTATATACCACATTTTCTTTATCCACTCATCTGTTGAAGGACATTTGGGTTGTTTCCATCTCTTGGCAATTGTGAATAATGCTGCTATGAACATTGGCTTGCGGATATCTGTTCGTGTCACTGCTTTCCGATCTTCCGGGTATATACCGAGAAGTGCAATCGCTGGATCGAATGGTAACTCTATATCTAGTTTTCTAAGGAACTGCCAGACTGACCTCCAGAGTGGCTGAACCGTTATACAGTCCCTCCAACACTGAATAAGAGTTCCAATTTCTCCACATCCCCTCCAGCATTTGTAGTTTCCTGTTTGTTTAATGGCAGCCATTCTAACCGGTGTTAGATGGTATCTCATTGTGGTCTCAATTTGCATCTCTCTAATAGCTAGTGAAGCTGAACATTTTTTCATGTGTTTCTTGGCCATTTGTATTTCCTCTTGAGAGAACTGTCTTTTCATATCTTTTGCCCATTTTATAATTGGGCCGACTGTCCTATTGTCATTGAGTTGTAGGATTTCTTTATATATGCAAGATATCAGCCTTTTGTCAGATACATGGTTTCCAAAAATTTTTTCCCATTGAGTTGGCTGCCTCTTTACCTTTTTGAGAAATTCCTTTGAGGTGCAGAAACTTCTAAGCTTGAGGAGTTCCCATTTATCTATTTTTTCTTTTGTTGCTTGTGCTTTGGGTGTAAAGTCTAGGAAGTGGCCGCCTAATAGAAGGTCTTGAAGATGTTTTCCTACATTATCTTCTAGGAGTTTTATGGTACTTTCTTTTATATTGAGATCTTTGGTCCATTTTGAGTTAATTTTTGTGTAGGGGGTGAGGTAGGGGTCCTCTTTCATTCTTTTGGATATGGATATCCAACTCTCCCAGCCCCATTTGTTGAAAAGACCATTATGGCTCAGTTCAGTGACTTTGGGGCCTTATCAAAGATCAGTCGGCCATAGATCTGAGGGTCTATCTCCGAATTCTCAATTCGATTCCATTGATCTATATGTCTATCTTTGTGCCAGTACCATGCTGTTTTGGTAACTGTGGCTTTATAATAAGCTTCAAAGTCAGGGAGTGTAAGTCCTCCCACTTCGTTTTTCTTTTTTAGAGTGTCTTTAGCAATTCGAGGCATCTTCCCTTTCCAAATAAATTTGATAACTAGCTTTTCCAAGTCTGCAAAGTAGGTTGTTGGAATTTTGATTGGGATTGCATTGAATCTGTAGATGAGTTTGGGTAGAATTGACATCTTAATGGCATTTAGTCTTCCTATCCATGAACATGGAATATTTTTCCATCTTTTAAGGTCCCCTTCTATTTCTTTTAATAGAGTTATGTAGTTTTCTTTGTATAGGTCTTTTACATCTTTGGTTAAGTTTATTCCTAGGTACTTGATTTTTTTAGTTGCTATTGAAAATGGTATCTTTTTCTTGAGTGTCTCTTCAGTTTGTTCATTTCTAGCATATAGAAACATTACTGACTTATGTGCATTAACCTTGTATCCCGCTACTTTGCTAAATTTGTTTATTAGCTCTAGTAGCTGTATCGTCGATTTCTCAGGGTTTTCTAGATATAAGATCATATCATCTGCAAACAATGACAGTTTTACTTCTTCTTTTCCAATTTGGATGCCTTTTATTTCTTTGTCTTGCCGGATTGCCCTGGCTAGCACTTCCAGCACAATGTTGAATAACAGTGGTGATAGCGGGCATCCTTGTCTTGTTCCTGATCTTAGAGGGAAGGCTTTCAGTCTCTCTCCATTGAGTACTATGCTGGCTGTGGGTTTTTCATATATGCTCTTTATCATGTTGAGGAAGTTTCCTTCAATTCCTACCTTTTGAAGTGTTTTTATCAAAAAGGGATGTTGGATTTTGTCAAATGCTTTTTCAGCATCTATTGAGATGATCAATTGATTTTTCCCTTTTGACTTGTTAATGTGTTGTAATACATTGATTGATTTTCTTATGTTGAACCATCCTTGCATGCCTGGAATAAACCCCACTTGGTCATGGTGTATGATTTTTTTAATGTGTCTTTGGATTCGATTTGCAAGTATTTTGTTGAGGGTTTTTGCATCTATATTCATCAGGGAGATTGGCCGGTGGTTTTCCTTTTTTGTAACATCTTTGCCTGGTTTTGGTATTAGATTGATGTTAGCTTCATAAAATGAGTTAGATAGTGTTCCATTTTCTTCAATGTTATGAAAGAGTTTGAGTAAGATTGGTGTCAGTTCTTTCTGGAAAGTTTGGTAGAATTCCCCTGTGAAGCCATCTGGCCCTGGGCATTTATTTGTGGGAAGATTTTTGATGACTGATTGGATCTCTTTGCTTGTGATGGGTTGGTTGAGGTCTTCTATTTCTTCTCTGGTCAGTCTAGGTTGTTCATATGTTTCCAGGAAATTGTCCATTTCCTCTAAATTATCCAGTTTGTTGCCATACAGTTGTTCATAGTATCCTCTTATAATTTTTTTAATTTCTTCAGGATCTGCAGTTATGTCACCTTTTTCATTCATTATTTTGTTTATATGGGTGTTTTCTCTTTTTGATTTTGTCAGTCTAGCTAGGGGCTTGTCAATCTTGTTGATCTTCTCAAAGAACCAACTTTTGGTGATATTTATCCTCTCTATTGTTTTTTGTTCTCTATGTCATTTATTTCTGGTTTAATCCTTGTTATTTCTTTTCTTCTACTTGGTTTAGGATTGGTTTGCTGTTCATTTTCTAGCTTCTTCAGTTGATCCATTAGTTCTTTGATTTTGGCTCTTTCTTCCTTTCTAATATATGCGTTTAGTGCTATAAATTTCCCCCTCAGCACTGCTTTTGCTGCATCCCATAGGTTTTGGTATGTTGTGTTCTCATTTTCATTCGTCTCTATATATTTAGCAATTTCTCTTGCTATTTCTTCTTTAACCCATTGATTGTTTAGGAGTGTGTTGTTTAACCTCCAGGTATTTGTGAATTTTCTAATTCTCTGATGGTTATGACTTCTAATTGTATTCCATTGTGGTCAGAGAATGTGCTTTGAATAATTTCAATCTTTTTAAATTTATTGAGGCTTGTTTTATGTCCCAGCATATGATCTATTCTGGAGAAAGTTCCATGAGCACTAGAAAAGTATGTGTATCCTGGTGATTTGGGATGTAATGTCCTGTATATGTCTGTTAAATCTAATTCATTTATCAGATTGTTTAGGTTTTCAATTTCCTTATTGGTCTTCTGTCTGGTTGATCTATCTATAGGAGAGAGTGATGTGTTGAAGTCTCCCACAATTATTGTGGAAACATCAATTGCTTCCTTTAGTTTTGCCAGTGTTTCTCTCATGTATTTTGTGGCACCTTGGTTGGGTGCATAGACATTTACGATTGTTATTTCTTCTTGCTGAATTGCCCCTTTTATTAGTATGTAGTGGCCTTCTTTGTCTCTCAAAACATCCCTGCATTTGAAGTCTATTTTATCTGAGATTAATATTGCTACACCTGCTTTCTTTTGGCTGTAGCTTGCATGAAATATTTTTTTCCATCCTTTCACTTTCAGTTTCTTTGTGTCCCTGTGTCTAAGATGAGTCTCTTGTATGCAACATATTGATGGTTCATTTTTTTTGATCCATTCTGCGAATCTATATCTTTTAATTGGGGAGTTTAATCCATTTACATTCAACGTTATAACCGTGAAGGCATTTCTTGAATCAGCCATCTTATCCTTTGGTTTATGTTTGTCATATTTTTCCCCTCTGTCTATTAATATCCTTTATTGTACCCATACCGAATCTCTTTAGTACTGAACCTTTCTCCAAGTCTCTCTGTCCTTTCTTTGTTTCTCTGTCTGTAGGGCTCCCTTGAGTATCTCCAGTACGGCAGGTCTCTTGTTAGCAAATTCTCTCTGCATTTGTTTGTCTGTGAAAAATTTAGGCTCTCCCTCGAATTTGAAGGAGAGCTTTGCTGGATAAAGTATTCTTGGCTGGAAATTTTTCTCACTCAGAATTTTAAATATATCGTGCCACTGCCTTCTTGCCTCCATGGTGGCTGCTGAGTAGTCACTACTTAGTCTTATGCTGTTTCCTTTGTATGTGGTGAATTGCTTTTCTCTTGCTGCTTTCAGAACTTGCTCCTTCTCTTCTGTGTTTGACAGTGTGATCAGTATATGTCTCGGAGTGGGTTTATTTGGATTTATTCTATTTGGAGTTCGCTGAGCATTTATGATTTGTGTATTTATGTTGTTTAGAAGATTTGGGAAGTTTTCCCCAACAATTTCTTTGAATACTCTTCCTAGACCTTTACCCTTTTCTTCCCCTTCTGGGACACCAATGAGTCTTATATTTGGACGTTTCATATTATCTATCATATCCCTGAGGTCCATTTCGATTTTTCTAATTTTTTTCCCCATTCTTTCTTTTATGCTTTCATTTTCCATTCTGTCATCTTCGAGGTCACTGATTCGTTGTTCAACTTCCTCTAGTCTTGTACTATGAGTGTCCAGAATCTTTTTAGTTTGTTCAACAGTTTCTTTAATTTCCTTAAGATCATCCATTTTTTTATTTAGTCTTGCAGTGTCTTCTTTATGCTCTTCTAGGTTCTTCTTGATTTCCTTTATCTCCCGTACTATGGTCTCATTGTTCATCTTTAGTTCTTTGAGTAGCTGCTCTAGGTGCTGTGTCTCTTCTGGTCTTTTGATTTGGGTGCTTGGGCTTGGGTTATCCATATCGTCTGGTTTTTTCATATGCTTTATAATTTTCGGTTGTTTTTGGCCTCGTGGCATTTGCTGAACTTGATAGGGTTCTTTTAGGATTTGTAGACCAATTGAAGTCCTTATCTCTAATTTATCAGATCTACAGCTTCGTTGAGTACACTTTCTCTAACTAACCAGCAGGTGGCGTCCACGAACCACCTGTTCTCCACAAGCCAGTTCTCCCCTGCTTAGCCTTTTTGGTGAGTGGGGGAGTGAGTCTTGTGGGGTCCAATTGGTGTACCAAGCTTGCGTGTGTAGTTGTTGTTGCCTGCCCTGTATATGGGGCGTGTTTCTGGGCAGTCAGGGAGGGGGGGGTGGCTCTAACAATCAAATCTCCCTGGTGATCCTAGAGTTTTAAAGCTGCTGCAATAGTCTAATCCTTCAGTTCAGTCCTGCCACAGTTTGTCTCTGCCACTGACCCACAAGTCCTTGGTATTGGCGTATGGCTCCTGAGACTTGCAAGTGGGCCCCTCTTCCAGGCCGTGCACCCCCGGTCCTCTGTTGAGGGATGGCTGTGCTATGTCACAGGTGAGTGCCGTCCCCCCAGGGCAGTTCTGGGCTGCTGGGCTGTGTAGGGAGGCTCCCAGTCTGCTGAAATGATGGCTGAATGGGGCTTTGTTAATTCACACTGCTCTACCTTCCCAACTCTGGGCCAATCAGCTGAGGTTGCAGGGAAGGCTAATGTCCACGCCCAGTTTTGTGGTGTGTGCCTGTTATCTGAAGCACTTCCGTCACACTGGGTTGTCTGGGGCAGTTCTGGGCTATGGGGCTGGCGATGGGCAGGAGTGTTTCCTGTCCACCAGGATGATGGCTGTGAGCGGACACCCCCCTTTTCTTGGGAAGTTGTGCTGTTTGTGAATTTTCTCAGCCACTGGATTATTGCCTTTTGTCTCAGAGCTCTCCTAGTTCTGCTCTTGACTTGACCTGCCCAAATAGCAAGTCTTTGAAGCTTTCTGTATTGGGCTTCTTAGAGTAATTGTTTTAGAAAAAGAAAAAAGGATTAAAAAAAAAAAAAAAAAACGGACCCTCCTCAGAGATCTAATGGGTTATTGAAATGCTGAGAGACAAAGTAACCAGGGCCATTAAGGAAAGGTCCACTGGGCAGAGAGATCAGCTTTTCTTCGGGATTTGCATATGTGCCTCAGGGCCCTTCCCCTTTCTATGTTCACCAGAACTCCAAAAATCCTCCGCTTTTATTTTGGAGATTTTCGTGTTGTTTTTTTTCTATGCCTGTCTCCTGTCTGCTGGGCTGGCTGCTCTCAGATTCTCTGGTGTCTGGTCTCAGTCTATCTATGGTTGGAGTTTGAATCAGTAGAATGAGTTTCCAATAAGGGCAGCCACTGCAGTTCTCCCTTCTCCTTCCCGGAGCTGACAGCCCCTCCTCCCCCGGGACTGAGCCTGGCAGGGAGGGGCGCGGGTCCCCTGGCCGCAAAAACTTACAGATTTCACTGATCTCAGCAGTTCCACGTTTTCATGAGTGTTACATGAAGTATGCCCAAAGTCAGATTGCTCTGTGGTGTCCAGTCCACACAGTTCCTGGCTTTCTACCTACTTTCCTGGAGGAGTAACTAAAACATACAGCTCACCAGTCTGCCATCTTGTCCCGCCTCTCTGGGTGTGTTTTTTTTCACTTTTATTTTTTATTCTTGTTCTGGTTCTTTCTGATGTAAGGAAAATGTTCAGAGATAGATTGTGGTGATGAACGCATAACTATGTTGTCATATTGTGGACAGTGGATTGTATATCATGGATGGTTGTATGGTGTGTGAATGTATTTCAATAAAACTGAATTAAAAAAAATATTTCAGAATCTAATTAAAGCAAACAGAAATAATTATATATAACTAAAGAAGCAATATCTTGCTGCAGCTCAATACCTAAGCCAACAGAGGTGAGAAAATACATATTTGAACAGTTTTAACCAAAAGAAAAATAATGACTCGGATTGAGCAGGATGGAGAATATACAGAAATGGAAGACAAGTGTTTCACAGTGCTCTAAGTATACAGTTCATCTTTTCATTGGCAAATATTTCAAAGAATTTTTCTTCTAATACCATAGTCCATTTACCCTCAAAGTAACTTAATTTTGTTACTGAATTTATGGAACTATAGAAATTTAGAATGGACTTTTAGTTATACTCCATTTTTTAAATTTAGTCTTATTGAGATATTCATATACAATCATCCAAAGTATACAATCAACCATTATATAGTTGTGCATTCAGCACCACAATCAATTTTTGAAAATTTTCACTACCACAAAAAAATAAGAATAATAAGAATAAAAATTAATAAAGAACACCCAAAACATCCCATCACCCCATCCCTCCCTATTATTCATTTCCATTTGTCCCGATTTTTCTACTCATCTGCACATACACTGGATAAAAGGAGTGTGAGCCACAGTCTTTCCACAATCACATGGTCACACTATAACGATAGTTACACAGTCGTCTTCAAGAATCAAGTCTACTGGGTTGCAGTTCAAGTATTTCCTTATAGCTCTTCCAATACTCGAAAAATGAAAAAGGGAAATGTATATAATGCATAAAAATTACCTCCAGAATGACCTCTGGGCTCCTTATGAAATCTCTTAGCCGCTGAAACTTATATTTTGTTTCATTTCTTTTCCCCCTTTTGGTCAAGAAGGCTGGTTCCATTGTATGTGTACACCACAGTTCACCATTCCGTTCATCAGTTGATGTACCCTTAGGCCACCTCCATCCATTGCAAATCGTGAATACTGCCAGCATAAACCCCACGGTGCAAATGTCCTTGTCGCTGTTCTCAGTTCTTCCAAGTATATACCCAATAACTGGGTTGCAAGACTGTATGGTAACTCCATGCTTAGCTTCCGGTGGAATTACCACACTGCCATCCAGATGGGCTGCACCATTCTACTTTCCCACCAACAGTGAATATCCCTCTCCACATTTTGTCCAGCACTTGTATCCCTCTGTTTATTTTTTGAACAGTTTCATTCACACATCATATCTTTCCTCCTAAGAAAACAGTCAAAGGCTCCTAGTATAATCACATAGTTATGCATTCACCACCACAATCTATACAAGGACATTTCCATTTCTTCTGCAAAAAAAAAAAGATGAGAAAAAAGGAAGAATAAAATTAAAGTAAAATACAGTAAAAAGGTCAAACAACACCACCAGTGCCAGGAATCCCATACCCATCCCTTATATCCCCCTTATGCCATTGTGGATATATTATGTCCCCCAAAAGCCATGTTCTTTAATATAATCTTGTGGGGGCAGCTGTATTAGTGTTGATTAAGTTGGGATCTTTTTGAGTGTTTCCATAGAGATGTGGCTCAGTGAACTAGGTGAAAGGTTTGATGAAATTATTTCCATGGAGATATGGATATCACCCATTCAGACTGGGTCTTGATTTAATCACCAGAGTCCTATAAAAGAGCTCACAAACAGCAGTACCTCAGAGCAGCTGAGAGGGACATTTTGGATACAGCCACTGAAAGCAGACTTTTGCTGACAATTTGGGGATGCTAGCCTAGTGTTTGCTCTGGAGAAGCTAAAAGAGGATAAAATGCCCCAAGAGCAACATTTTGAAGAATGCACAGGAGCTGAGAAAGGAGCTGGAACACAACCTGGGATAAGCAGATGCCAGCCATTTGCCTTCCCAGCTAACAGAGGTTTTCCAGACGTCATTGGCCTTCCTTTGGTGAAGATACACTTGTGTTGATGCCTTAATTTGGACATTTTCATGGTCTTCAGACTGTAAACTTGTAACCAAATAAACCCCCTTTAAAAAAGCCTGTCTGTTTCTGGTACTTTGCATAATGGCAGCATTAGCAAACCAGAACACCCCTCTTACATTTAGCTTTTGTATATTGTCTTTGTTACAATTAATGGAAGCATATTACAATGTTAGTAACTACAGACTGTAGTTTGCATTGGTTGTATTTTTCCCCAGTACCCTCCCATTTTCAACACCTTGCAAAGTTGACATTCATTTGTTTTCCCTCATGTAAAAACATTCTTACATTTGTACAGTTAATCAGTCATTGACCAGTCTAGGTTTCACTAAGTTATTCAGTCCCAATCTTTATCTTCTGTCTGTCTTCTGGTGTCATACATACCCCAACCTTCCTCTTTCACCCACACTCACAGTCATCTTTGTTCAGTGTACGTACAATATTGTGCCACCATTACACAGTATTGTGCTTAGCTTCCGGTGGAATTACCACAGTGCCGTCCAGATGGGCTGTACCATTCTGCTTCTCCACCAACAGTGATTAGGTATATCCCTCTCTCCACATTGTGTCCAGAACTTGTATCCCTCTGTTTATTTCTGGATCTACACAACCAATCCTCTCTAACATTCTATATTCCTTCAGCATCAAATGCCGAATCTCTTCCCTCTTTCTATGTCCTGGTATCTTTATTTCTACACTCCAAACCTCTCTCTCCTGTCTTTTCCTATGTCTGTAGCACTCACGTTAGTATTTCTTGTAGAGAAGGTCTCCTGTTCACGAACACTTTCAGTGTCTGTTTATCTGTAAATATTTTAAACTCTCCCTCATTTTAGAGGGACCTGTTTTTGCCAGATGTAGGATTCTTGGTTGGCAGTTTTTCTCTTTCAGTATCTTGAATATATCATACCACTGCCTTCTTGCCTTCATGGTTTCACTGAGAGATCTGCATTTAGTCTTATCAAGCTTTCCTTGTATATGATGGATTGCTTTTCTCCTGCTGCTTTCAGAATTCTCTATTTTTCTTTGATATTTGAAAATCTGATTAGTAAGTGTCTTGGAGTAGGTCTATTTGGATCAGTTCTGTTTGGGGTTGCTGTGCATCTTGAACTTGTAATTTTATGTCCTTCATAAGAGTTGGGAAATTTTCATTGATAATTTCCTCTATTATTCTTTCTGTCCCTTTTCCCTTCTCTCCTCCTTCTGGGACACCTATAACAAGTATATTTGTGCACTTCATGTTATTCAGTTCCCTGAGGCCCTGCTCATATTTTTCCATTCTTTTCCCCATTCTTTTGTGCGTAGGATTTCAGATGTCCGTCCTCTAGTTCACTAATCCTTTCTTCTGCCTCTCCAAGTTTGCTGTTGTATGTCTCTGTTGTGTTTCATCTCTTCGATTGTGCCTGTCATTCCCATAAGTTCTGCCATTTGTTTTTGCAAGCTTACAAATTCTTCCTTATGGTCACCCAGTGTCTTCTTTATATCCTTCATCTCTTGTCACATTTTTTCAACTCATTGATTTGATTTAGAAGATTTGTTTGAACGTCTTTATTTAGTTATTTGAACTCCTGAATCTCAGTTGAGGTGTTAGTTTGTTCCTTTGGCTGTGCCATTTCTTCATTTTTCCTGGTATGGCTCATGATTTTTTTCCTGTCTAGGCATCTGATTTTCTTGATTAGTTTATTCTGGAGGTTGTTTTTCTCTCTTTTGCCTAGGTTTTTCTTATTGGTTGTCTTTGTTCTCTATTTTTTTCTTTGTTCTCTTGCTGGCCAGTTGTCAGCTTGGGTATGCCCCCTAGTCTTCCCCTCAAAATCAAGTTCCACCGTGGCCTGCCACAGGGATGGGAGGTAGGCACTGGGCACCCCAGCAAGTTCACTGGGTGTGGTAATACAAATCTGCTGACTTCCAGTGGTGGTCTGTTTTCTGCCAGCCAGCAAGACCTGGGTTTTTTTTAAAGCCCTGCTTTAACAGTTGGGTCTTCCATATTTCTCATCCAAACCAGGGCTGAGTTTCCATTCAGGGCATGTATATCAGATCCTGTGGGTCCTAAGAAAGGTCTGGAGCAACTTTTTAAACATTAAAAAAAGAAATGTGTCAATTCTCTTGCACCTCCATACTACCCAGCAGATGGTGCTGTTCAGTAACATAATTGTCCTCAGAAGCTGCTTTACCTCTGAGCACAGGCTATGTCTACACAGGTGAGCTGAAACTTCGATTCCTGTGCCCTCATTTTGCTGGCCAAAATCTGGCTAAATGTGTGGCAAACTGTTCCCTCAGCTGACCCAGTATTCATCTGTCCCCAAGGCAAGGAAATGGCGGCCGGCAGCTGCTTCCCTCAAGGGTGGCAGAAGGGCTTTCAGACCCAGGGCTGGAAACACAGAAGAGTAGCTCTCTTGCACATAGTGGGAGTATGTAAGTCTTGCCAATTCTATTTGGTGGTGGCCTAAGGGCAGGAACCAAGACACTAAACACAAGTTCTCCTAGAATTTGCTCTGTGTGTAGAAGGCAGCTCACAGAATTCTACAGAACTCTGTGGAAGAGCAGTCAAATTGTGATTGCTTGGGGCAAGGGATTGCTGACTATAGGACACATATTTCAGTGCCTGGAACTGTGAAGAAGCTGTTTCTTAGGGAAGAGGGGACATTAGTATCCATGTAAATGGAATTCTTAGGGCCGTGTTCCAGTTTGCTAATGCTGCTGTTTTGCAAAACACCAGAAATGGATTGGCTTTTATGAAAGGGGTTTATTTGGTTACAAAGTTACAATCTTAAGGCCATAAAGTGTCCAATGTAAGGCATCAACAATAGGGTACCTTTACTGAAGGATGGCCATTGGCACCCGGAAAACCTCTGTTAGCTCGGAAGGCACGTGGCTGGCGTCCGCCTGCTCCCAGGTTGTGTTTCAAAGTGGCATTCTCCAAAATGTTGCTCTTGGGGTGTTTTGTCCTCTCAGCTGCAGCTCCTCTTCAAAATGGCACTCCAGTAAACTAATCAAGAACCCTCTGAATGGGTGGGGCCACATTTCCATGGAAACATTCAATCAAGAGGTCACACCCTAATCAATGGTGTTACTCACAGTTGGGTGGGTCACATCTCCATGGAAACACCCAGTCAGAAGGTTTCAACCTAATCAACACTAAAACATCTGCCCCCACAAGATTGCATTACAGAATATGGCTTTTTCTGGGGGACATAATATATAGAAACCAGCACAGGCCGCATGCATATGCCCAAGACAAGACACAACTACAGAAAGAATCAAGGAGTCCCGTGAGCTTTGGCATGAAGCTATTGTTTAAACTCATTGTATGGATAAGCTCTGAAGGAGAGCACTCGCAGAGGTCATACTGCAAAGACTGATGAAAGGTGTTTTCTTTTTTCCCTTTTTTTTTTTTTTTTTGGTTAGCTTCTGGAAATCTGGGAAAGCTCTTCTGTCCTAATACCAGCTGGATATAAGCTTAAGGAACAGATGACTCAGAGTGTTCCAGGGATAGCATGTAAAAATATCAAAATGTCCAGATTCCAACCAAAGATTACACAACATACAAAGACCCAGGCAAAGGAGATTAAAACATTAGAAACTGTCAATGAGGAGTATCATGTCAGACAAAAGACTTTTTAAAAAAGTGATCTTAAATATGCTGAAAGAGCTAAAGGAAAACATGGACCAAAAAAAGCTACCTGAAATCAGAAAAGCAATAGATGAACACAAAGAGAATATCAGTAGAGAGATGGAAATTATGAAAAGGAACCAAACAGCCGAAGACCACAGAAACAGAAATTTAAAATTCTCTAGAGGGGTTCAGCAGCAGATTGGAGCTGGCAAAAAAAGAATTAGTGAACTTTAAGATAAGCCATTGAAATCAGTTTGAGAAGCAGAAAAAAGAAAAATGAGCAAAGGACGAGAACCTGTGGGACGCCATAAAAGTGTACCAGTATATGCCTTGTGGAGAGTTCAGAAGGAGAAGAAAGGGGCAGAGAGAATATTCAAACAAATAATGGCTGAAACCTTTCCAAATGTAAAAAATATATATGAATACACACATCAGGATGCTCAACAAACTAAACAACATAAACCCAAATAGACTCATGCCTTGATATAGTATGATCAAACTATAGAATGCCAAAGAAAAAGAATTCTGAAAGCTGCAAGAGGGAAGCAACATGTCACAGAAGGGAACCTCAATAAAATTGTCAGTTTCTCATTGGAAACCATGTTGGCAAGAAGGCAGTGGGGAGACACTTAAAGTACTGAAAGGAAAACATTGCCATCCAACAATTCTATATGTGGCAAAACTGTCCTTCAAAAATGAGGGCAGGTTTAAGACATTCACAGACAAACAAAAGCTGAGGTGGTTTATCACCACTAGACTAGGCCTATAAGAGATGCTCAAGAGAATTCTGCAGGTTGAAAGTAAGGGCAGTAGAGAATAGATCAAAGCTCCATGAAGAAATAAAGATCTCTGCTAAGGTAATAATATAGGTAAATATAAATACAAGCACCACTGTATTTGTAGTTTGTAATTCAACTTTTTACTTTTATATGTTATTTTAATGTATAAAATCTAGTTTTATACATTGCATAAAATGTAATGATAAATCTGGTTTTAGACTCAAAAACATATAAAGGTATAAGTTGTGACAAGACTGTATAAATGGGGACAGTTTGTATATACAATTGAAGTAGAGTTGATATCAAGGCAAATGAATGTTGTAGATACAAGATGTTAAATTTAAGCTCCCTAGTAATCACAAAGAAAATATGGGAGAATATGTAAGCTTATAGAGAAGAAAGTAGAGTACAGATTTCCAGGGGTGGGGGTCAGGGGAAATGAGGTATTAATGCATAACAGTTACAGAGTTTCTGTTTGGGGAGATGGGAAAGTTTTAGTAATGGAAGGTGGTGAGGGTGCCACAGCATTGTGAATATAGTTAATCCCACTGAATGGTATGTTTACAAGTGATTGAGATGAGAAAGTTTATGTTGTATACATGTTCCCACCGTTAAAAATCAGAAAAGAGCAAGTAAAGAGAAAATGATAGAAGGGTGTTAAAAGGTTGTAAGAAGATGGTAAAGTAGGAAGTTCCAGGAATCAGTTCCTCCACCAAAATAACTATTGAATGGGTAGGAACAGTCTGAATCAACTATTTTGGAACTACAAAGTCTAGTGGAACACTGTGCAGCATCCAGAGATGAGCAGAAGGAAGAGGCTAGTAAATTGTTATAAAGAGCTGTAAGTGTCCGTCTTCCCACAGCAGTTACCATCTTCTTCCCTAGCTTCATAGCAAGCAGCAGTGGGGACTGGAGCTTGGACCTTGGTGCAGCTTTTTGGTGCCAGGATGGGACATAAAGATCTAGTCCTCTATACTCTGGGTCTGTGTAGTGTGATTACTGATCACTGATTTGATCAGCTATTTCAGATATCTGGAGCCCAGCTCTGAGGGTAGCCATTGTTCCAAGACCCCTTGGGCAAAGACAGAAGAGGAATGTTAAAAGGCAATAACCACAAAACTACAGAAATCAATTAAAGGGCTGTATTAACTATAAAATGTAGAATCAAGAAAATGAAGTCCTAAAAGCCATAGAAGAACCTCCTAGCCCTATAGCTGGCCACTCCCCTAACCTCTCAACAATGCAGGGTGAAGCCAGGTTGCAATTCCATTGAGTGTCCCTGCCTAGAGAGAACAGAGTGGTCCCTGTGCACATACTAGGGTATGTATATGTCAGTGCGAGTATATTAGGTGGAATTCTGAGACTGAGCTGAGGAACAAGTTTCAGGCTTGCCCTCCCAGAGTTTGTCCTGAGGGCAGAAAAGCAGCTTGCAGACAGGTGGGACAGTGTGATAAACAATTAAGTTGAAGAATCCTGGGGCAAAGGACTACCTGCATTAAGTCACTCAAGAGAGCATCCAAGAGTGGGGGGAAGTCTCTTTCAAAGGGAGTAGAGGGGACATTCAGTCAACCTCCTTAAAGTGTAAATGGGGATTCCTAAGGCTTGTCACAAGTCCAAGCCCAGGAACAGGAGCAGGCTCCAGTGCTCCAAACTGACACAGGTAAGACAAAGTGAACCCGCACTTTGCCTTTGCTTCAGGCTGATCATCTTGATAGGAGGTTTAAGCTCTGAAAAAGACACAGCGAAGCCAATTTGCAAAGCACAGACAATTTGCAAAGACAGTGAATGGTGCTTTTTTATTTGGTTTGTTGGTTTTGATTAGCTCCTGGCATTCAAGAAAATCTTTGTCATATCACTAGTTGGATACAAATTTAAGGAACAGATAGCTCAGGCACTAAATCCCAGAGTTAACACTTGGAAATATTAAAATGTACAGTGTGCAACAAAAGATTACAAGACATCAAAGAAACAGGAAATGATGGCCTAAAGGAACAAGATAAAAATCCAGAAACACATAATGAAGATCAGATGTTGAACTTACCAGAAAGACACTTAAAAAAATATGATCCTCAATATGCTCAAGGAGATAAAGGAAACACAGATAAAGAACTAAAGAATATGAGGGAAAACAATGAATGAACAAAATGGGAATTTCTTTCAGATTCCCAATAAGAACTAAACAGAAATACTGGAGTTGAAGAACACAATAACTGAAATGAAAAATTCCCTAGATGGTTTCAACAACATATTGGAAGTGACAGAAAAAGAGCCTGTGATCTCAAAGACAAAACAATTGAAATGAGTCAAGCTGAGGAGCAAAAAGGAAAGACAATTTAAAAAAGAATGAACAGGGATTTACAGACCTGTGGGACACCATCAAGGGTACCAATATAGGCATTATGGGAGTCCCAGAAAAAGAAGAAAGAGAGAAAGGGGCAAAAGGAATGTTCAAAGAAATAACGTCAGAAAACTTCCCCAATTTAATGAAAGGCATGAACAAACACACTCAAGAAGCCCTATGAACTCCAAACAGGATAAACTCAAAGGGAAATACATCTAGACACATAGTAGTCAAACTGTCCAATATGAAAGACAAGGAGAAACTACTGAAAGCTGCAAGAGAAAAGTAACAAGTTATGTACAAGGGATTTCCAATAAGATTATGTGTGATTTCTCATTAGAAACCGTGGAGGAAAGAAGGCAGTGGTATGGAATAAAGTGCTAAAAGAGAAGAATTGCCAAAAACATTTATATTGACAAGACTTTCTTTCAAAAATGATGGGGAGATTAAGACATTCCCAGATAAACATAAATTGAGAGAGTTCATTACCACTACACCTGCTCTACAAGCAATGCTAAAAAGAGTTCTTTGGACTGAAAGGAAAGGACACCAGACAGTGAATCAAAGCATCATCAAGAAATTAAGACTTTGGTAAAGGTAACCATCTGGGAAATTGTAAATGCCAGTAACTTGTAACTTGGTATGTAACTCCATTTCTTCTTACAGGTGCTAAAATGTAAATGCATAGAAAGTAATGATAAATCTATGGTTTTTGACATACAATTATATAAAGATGTAATTTGTAATAGCACAAAAAAATATGGATAGAGGGTATAGATACAGTGTATGTGTATGCTATTTTTGATAAGTTGGTATCTAGTCTAATATCATTATAGATTTAGGATGTCATATTTTAACCCCATGATAACCACAAAGAAAATATATGAAAAATATATTTAGAAAGAAATGGGAAGGGACTTGTGATGGTTAGGTTCATGTGTCAACTTGGCCAGGTGATAGTACCCAGCTGTCTGGTCAAGCAAACACTGGCCTAACAATTGCTGCGAGGATGTTTGTGGCTGGTTAATAAACCAACAGGCTGGTTTATTAAATCATCAGTCAATTGACTGCAGCTGTGACTGATGACTCACCAAAGGGAATGCAATTGGCTGGATTTAATCCAATTAATCAGTTGAAGACTTATAAGCGAGACAGATAGAGGACCTTCACTTCTTCGGCTGCCCAGCAAAGCATTTCCTGAGGAGTTCATCGAACACGTTCATCGAAGATCCCAGTTCATTTTCTGAGGAGTTTGTCAAACTTGCTGGTTCATTTCCTGAGGAGTTCATCAGACATCTTCCTTGGAGTTGACAGTTTGCTGACTGCTCTACAGAATTTGAACTCATGCATACCCACAGTTGCATGAGTCACTTTTATAAATTTTATAGTCATAGACACCTCTCATTGATTCTGTTTCCCTAGAGAACCCTAACTAATACAGGACTCAAAATGGCACAAACAAAACAAAACAAAACAAAACAAAACAAAACAAAAAGACACATGTGCACAAATAAATATGAAAGGAGGCATTAATGGAATAATTGAAGTTCAAAAGTGGTAAAGACTCATGAAGACAAAAATAGCAGAATGCCAGAAGAATGTCCTGCATTATCAGTAATTTCTTTGAATGTAAATGGATTAAACTCTCCAGTCAAAAAGCAGAGATTGGCAGAATGGATAAAAAACATGACACAACTATATGCAGCTTACAAGAGACTCACCTTAGATTCAAAGACAAAAGTAGGCTAAAAGTGAAAGGATGAAAAATATTTAGCATGAAAACAGTGACCAAACAGAACTGCAGTAGCTATACTAATATCAGATAAAATAGACTCTAAATAAAAAAACTATAAATTTACAACTCTAAGGTCATAAAAATGTCCAGACTAAGGCATCAACAAGAGGATACCTTCACTGAAGAATGGCCGATGGTATCCAGAACCCCTCTGTCAGCTGGAAGGGCAGGTGGCTAGTGTCTGCTGGTCCCTTGCTCCTGGGTTGTGTTTCAACTCCTGTCTCTCAGCTCCTGTTTTTTTGCTTCTTTCTCCCAGGGCATTTCTCTCTAAGCATCTGGGTGTCCTCTCTTAGCTTCTCCAGGGCAAACTCTGGGCTTCATCTCCAAGCATCTCCAAGTGTCAGCATCTGTGTCAGCCTCTTGAGCAATCTTAAGTACTCCAGTGAACTAATCAAGGCTCACCCTGAATTGGCAGCATCCACACCTCCATGGAAATAATTTAATCAAAGTTCTCACTCATAGTTGGGTGAGTCACTTCTCCATGGAAACACTGAACCAAAAGGTTCCACCCAACAAGTTTGGATTAAAAGATCATGGCTGTTCTGGGGGTCCATAACAGTTTCAAACTGGCACAATATGTTACTAGAATAAATTTTTTAAAAAAACATTAAACTGTACAAAACAAACAGTGAGACTGTTCTGGTTTGCTAATGCTGCCATTATGCAAAACACCAGAAAGGGATTGGCTTTTATAAAGGGGGTTTAATTGGTTACAAAGTTACAGTCTTATGGCCATAAAAGTGTCCAAGCTGTGGAGTCAACAATGCACCTTCACTGAAGGAAGGCCAGTGGCGTCCGGAAAACCTCTGTTAATTGGGAAGACACATGGCTGGCGTCTGCTGATCCCAGGTTGTGTTCCAGCTTCTCTCTCAGCTCCTGTGCATTCTTGGCTGTGGTACCTCTTCAAAATGTCACTCCTAGTTGCTCTGAGGTCCTTCTGTCTGTCAACTTCTTTATATGATTCCAGTGATCCAATCAACACCCACCCTGAATGGGCAGAGTAACACCTCTGTGGAAATCATCCAATCAAATGTTTCACCCACAATTGATTGAGCCACATCTCCATGGAAACATTCAAAAGATTCCAATCTAATCAACACTAATATGTCTACCCCCACAAGACTGCATCAAACAACAAGGCATTTTGGGGGACATAATACATCCAAACTGGCACAGAGCCCAAATGTAGGCTATGGATTATAGTTAACAGTAAAATTATTAAAATGTTCTTTCAACATTGTTAACAAATGTACCACACTGAGGCAAGGTGTTAATATTTTGATGGCATATGGGAACTCTGCATTTTATGCATGATTTTTTCTGTAAACCTACAACTTGTCTAATAAAAAATCCAAAAAAATGTGTTTATTTATGCTTACAATTTGTAAAAAATTATGTAATAATATCAAGACCATAAAATCAAAGGGAGAAATGAATGAAAAGATTGACTGTCATAATGTTGTGAAATAAATAAAAGAAAGATTAAAAAAAGAGACAATGACAAACAAATGCAATACATGATCCTGGACAGGATCTAATATTGCAGTGGCTAAAATCTTAGGTATTTTTTGAGTACCTAAAGGGAGGAGAAAAATGTTCAAGAGCACATTATTGGGACATACGAAAAATTGGAATATAGACTGTAAGCTTTATATCAATTTTGAATTTCTTGAACTTGTAACTGCACTTAAGATGATTAAATAAATGAATATTCTTGTTCTCAGGAAATGTACATGACAATTAAGTATTCACAGAGCATTATATATACAACTTATACTCAAGCATTGATAGAAAAGACTGACTAGATAGAAAGAAAGAAAAAAAATGATAAATGGATAGAATGATGGATAGGTAGATAGACTGATATGGCAAATATGGAGAATATTAGAATTGGTGGATCTGGGTATCTGGGGAATAAAGGTGTGTTGGATTTCTCTGTATGGGTTTTGTATGAATTTTGTAGCAATATTGTAAGTTTGAAAGTACTTTCAAATATAAAGTTTAAAACAAAACAAAGTGAAAAAGCAACCTACAGCACACTTAATGAAAGACTGAATGCCTTTCCCCTAAGATTGGGAACAAGGTGTCCTGGTTTGCTAAGGCTGCTGGAATGCAAAATACCAGAAATGGACTGGGTTTTATAAAGGGGGTTTATTTGGTTACACAGTTAAAGTCTTAAGGCCATAAGGTGTCCATCAACAAAGGGTACCTTCACTGGAGAAAGGCCATTGGCATCCAGAAAACCTCTGTTAGCTGAGAAGGCATGTGGCTGGCATCTGCTTGCTCCCAGGTTGCATTTCAAAATGGCATTCTCCAAAATATCTGCATCAGCTTCCAGCAGCCGTCTTCAAAATGTCTCTCAGCTCCAGCTAGCTGTGAGCTCCTTCTGTCTGCGTTTTTATAGAGCTCCAGTGAACTAGTCAAGGCCCATGCTGAATGGGCAGGGCCGCACCTCAATGGAAATTATCCAATCAGAGTTTCCACCTATAGTTGGGTGGGTCACATCTCAGTGGACACAACCCAATCCAAAGGTTCTAACTTAATCAATACAAATATGTCTGCCCCTACAAGAATGCATTAAAAAACATGGCTTTTTCTGGGGGACATAATATATACAAACCAGCACACAAGGCATGGATGCACACTCTCAAACTTTTACTCAAAATAAACCTAAAGTTTTAGCCAGTGCAATACATCAAGAAAAGGAAATAAAAAGCATATAGATTAGAAAAGAAAAAATTAAACTGTCCCTAGTTGCAGGTGACATGATATTCTACCTAGAAAATCCCAAGGAATCTCCAGAAACATCCTACAACCAGTGAGTTTAGTCGTTGCAGAATAAAAGGTAAACACAAAAATCAACAGTATTTCCATATGCAAGCATGAAACAATTGAAAACAAAGTATAAACTACCATGTACAGCAACCAAATTGTGAAATATTAAGTGTAAATATAACAAAACATGTATAGGATCTGTTTCCTGAAAAATGCTTGCAAAAGAAATCAAAGAAGATCTAAATATATCTCCATTTGTTGAGGAGTGTTCATGGGTTGGAAAACTCAACATAGTAAAAATGCCAGTTGTCCTCAAATTGATCTATAGGTTTAATACAATTCCTATCAATATTCCAGAAGGGTTGTTTGTAGATAGACAAGCTGATTCTAAAATTTATATGAGAAAGTAATGGACTGGAATGGCCTAGACAATTCTGAATAAGAAGAATAAAGTTGAAGGAATAACGTTACCTGATAATAAGACTTATCCACAGTAATCAAGACAGTGCGGTATTGCTATTGATTGGTTGCATGGTTTTGGCAGAGGAATTGACATGTAGATCAGTGGAACAGATTATAGAGTCCACATATAGACCCACACCAGTATAGCAAACTATTTTTGACAAAGGTTCATCAGCAATTCAATAGAGGAATTGCATTGGAACAATTCGGCATTTAACAAATGATGTTGGAACAATAGGACATTCAAAGACAAAAAAAAGGAAAAGAGAAAGAACCTTGACCTAAACCTTCCACCTTATAAAAAATTATTAAAAATTGATCATAGATCTTGACGTAAAATGTAGAAGTATGACATTTTTAGAAGAAAATGTAAGAAGAAATCTTCATGGCCTATGGCTAAATCAAAGGTCTTCAACATGACAGCAAAGGTATAATCCTTAAAAGAAAAAAATTGGGCATTTGGTATGCTGAGCCCTCTATCTTGGGGCTTGCCCTTATGAAGCTAGTTACTGCAAAGGAGAGGATACACCTGCTTATAATTGTGTCTAAGAGTCTCCCCCTGAGTACCTCTCTGTTGCTCAGATGGGGCCCTCTCTCTCTAGGTAAGCCTCCTCAGCAGGTGAACTCACTGCTCTCCCCCCTACGTGGGACCTGACTCTCGGGGGTGTAAATCTCCCTGGCAATGCAGGATATGACTCCCAGGGATGAATCTGAACCTAGCATCATGGGATTGAAAATATCTTCCTGACCAAAAGGGGGATGTGAAATGAAACAAAATAAAGTTTCAGTGGCTGAGAGATTTCAAATGGAGTCGAGAGGTCACTCTGGTGGACATTCTTACATGCTATATAGATAACCCTTTTTAGATTTTAATGTACTGGAATAGCTAGAAGTAAATACCTGAAACTATGAAAATCCAACCCAGAAGTCTTGACTCTTGAAGATGATTGCATAGCAATGTAGCTTATGAGGGGTGAAAGTGTGATTGTGAAAACCTTGTGGATCACACTCCCTTTATCCAGTGTATGTTTGGATGAGTAGAAAAATGGGGACAAAAATTCAATGAAAAATAGGGTGGGATGGGGGGGAATGATTTGGGTGTTCTTTTATTTTTTATTCCTATTCTTTCTGTTCAAAAATAGATTAGGGTGATGAATGCACAACTATGTGATGGTACTATGAACAGTTGATTGTACACCATGGATGATTGTATGGTTTATGAATATATCTCAAAACCAAATTTAATTATAAAAAAATTGATAAATTGTACTTTATCAAAAATAAAAACTTTTGTTCTGTGAAAGACAGTGTTAAATATGATTTAAAAACAAGTCACAGACAGGAGAAAATATTTGCATATTATTATGTATTCAGCAAATAACTTGTATCCAGAATATATAAAGAACATTCAAAATTCAGTAGTAAGAAAACCCATGATCCAGTTAGACAATGGGCAAAAGACTTGGCCAGACACTTCGCCAAAGAAGATATAGGGATGGAAAATATGCACATGAAAAGATGTTCAATATCATTAGCTATAAAAAAGAAACAACAAATGAAAGCTATAATCAGATAACACTGAACACCTGTATCAATGGCTAAACTAAGACACACTGATAATACCAAGTGCTGATGATTGTGCACAGCAATTATATATTGCTAATTTAGTTACTGTGTAAAACAGTTTGTCATACACTTTTATATTATCATGCACCTTCCATTTGGTGCATTTACCACAGGAATTATTTTTCATGTGATTATCTTTGTGCCTCAATAGATTTTTAAATTCCATGAGGGCAGAGACCATATATGTTTCTGGTCATGATTGTCTTCCCAGCTTCTAGCATATGGCTGTACACAGTACATACATGAATGAATGGAAAAAAATGCTATGAATATTTAGGTATAATTTATTTAACAAATCTTTCTTCCAATAGTAGTTTAGCTTCACTTCTAATTTCCTGGTAAAAGAAACTAAAATCAGGAAGTCACTTCAAAAATCTAATCTGCATATCATGAAGATTATTGTGGTAAGGCTACCAAGGAGATTATACTTATGCTACATAAATAATAGAGAAATCAGTACTTACCAATTTGATTACTTTGAGATATATGAGCTAGAGCTATTCCTAATGGCCCCAGAATTTTCCCCAACTCATGATATTATGAATGGCTAAGAATGATTAATGGGCTATAGAAAGGTCTAGTTAGTGCTTCTCTAAGTGTGGTCACCTGGGAACTTGTTAGAAATACAAATTCTTGGGCCCAACCCTAGATCTATTACATGAGAAACTTGGGGTGGAGTCAAGCAATTTGTATTTTAACAAGCCTTTCAAGTATTCCTGAGGCCCACTAAAATTAGAGAACCATTGGTCTAGGTTATCCTCAGTCATATAAAGACTATGATGGGAAGAAGCCAGTGATTCTGTGAAGATCTGTTTGTTGCCTTCTTTGTTTCTTACATTGTGATTGTGTGTGGTATTCTTTGTTTTATTGCCTCTATCTTCCTGTTTTTCCCTCTTTGGCTTTCTTTCTTTTTCCCGTTTACCCATTCTGTTTTTCCTGCAACTCTATTCTGGGTGCCATAATAAAGAACTGAAATATATATATATATATATGGTAGATTGAATTATGTACCTTGATTTAGACATATTCTTTGTCTTGATCCGCATTCCTGTGAGTGTGAACTGTAAAAAGGATCTCTTGAAAATGTTATTTTAGTTAACGTGTGGCCTAACTGAATGGGGTTAGGTCTTAAGCCAGATGAATATTTTATAACCTGAATGAAATTCAGACAGAGAATGAATGCCTCTGGGAACAACCGGAAACCTGAAGTCAACAGAACCTGGAAGAGAAAGGAGAGGACATCACCATATGCCAAGAAGGCCAGGGAAGCTAAGGATGCTACTGACCCCGGGAGGAAGTCAACCTCCTAGCTTGTGAAACAGTGAGCCAATGAATTCCCATTTGTGCTAGTTTGAATGTATTATGTCCCCCAAAACACCATTATCTTTGATGCAATCTTGTGTGGACAGACATATTAGTGTTGATTAAGTTGGAACATTTGGATTAGGTTGTTTCCATGCAGATGCGCCCCACCCAACTGTAGGTGATAACTCAGATTGGATAATTTCCATGGAGGTGTGGCCCCGCCCATTCAGCATGGGCCTTGATTAGTTTACTAGAGCACTATATAAGCTCAGACAGAAGGAGGGAGCCTGCTACAGCCAAGAGGGACACTTTCAAGAAGGCACAGGAGCTGAGAGAGGAGCTGGAGATGAGAGACAGTTCGAAGACGGCCGTTGAAAGCAGACTTTTGCTCTGGAGAAGCTAAGAGAGGAAAAGTGCCCCAAGAGCAACTAAGAGTGACATTTTTGAGAAGCTGCAGCCTAGAGAGGAACGTCCTGGGAGAAAGCCGTTTTGAAACCAGAACTCTGGAGCAGATGCCTGCCACGTGCCTTCCCAGCTAACAGAGGTTTTCCGGATGCCACTGGCCATCCTCCAGTGAAAGTACCTGACTGTTGATGACTTACTTTGGACAGTTTATTGCCTTGTGACCGTTACTTTGTAACCAAATAAACCACCTTTATAAAAAGCCAATCCATTTCTGGTGTTTTGCATTCCGGCAGCATTAGCAAACTAGAACACATTCCAACAGTTTCAACTATTTCCTTAAAGCTATTCCAATACACTAAAACAAAAAAGTGATATCTATATAACGCATAAGAATAACCTCCAGAATGCCCTCTCTACTCAATTTGAAATCTCTCAGCCACTGAAACTTTATTCTGTTTCACTTCTCTTCCCCCTTTGGGTCTAGAAGCTTTCTCAATCCCATGAGGCTGGGTCCAGGCTTATCCCTGGGAGTCATGTCCCACATTGCCAGGGAGATTTATACATATGGGAGTCATGTCCCATGTAGGAAGGGAAGGCAGTGAGTTTACCTGCAGAGTGGGCTTAGAGACAGAGGCCACATCTGAGCAACAAATGGGGTTCTCTGGGGGTGACTATTAGGCACAATTATAAGTAGGCTTAGCCTCTCCTTTGCAGTAACAAGCTTCATAAGGGCAAATCCCAAGATCGAGGGCTTGGCCTTCTATATTGGTAATCCCCAATGTCAATAGCTTTTTTTAAAACATATTTTTTAAAAGAAGGGTGTGTGTGTGTATGTGGAGAGGGTCAGTGACCCTTAAAAAGGAAATTATATCTATATTTATTTATATCTATATTTTTATATATGTTTGTATTTCTTGTCATACCCAGTTGTAATAATCACAATGAGGTGTTGAAGGTATGAACTTTGCCTTTCTATTCTGTACTCATTTTTTCTTAATTTAAATTTAAATTTATATTTATGAATTTATATTTAAAGAGCTATCAATGCCTAAAAAGTCAAATTAAAACATTGTAACAAACCGTTTCCAGCCACAATTGAGTGAATTCCATTAGGGTCAATTGCATGTCTACTACTTAGTATAAGAAAACTTAAAGAGTATAAGAACATACACCTCCTTTTTCAAGTCTTTAAGTCTATGAAAATCTCTACCTCAACAAACAGCTGACACTATTAACAACCAGCAGATAAGTCATTGCTGGGGAAATATCTATCTGTAGAAATCAATATAATAATGAAACTGTCCAAGTAGACGGAGAATGAATTAGTAACTTTGAAGAAATCTGAGCTCATGCCAGCCAACAAGGGATATAATACTAAGAATTTAATTGTGAACTGAATTCCTTTTAAGGAATGTAAATATGGCATGAAAATTTGAGAAACAATTATGTGAAAATATATCAGATGAATGGCCAAAGAAGCTGAGGCTCATCAAAAATCATGTTCTTTTGAAAACTTTAGATAACAACAAAGTGTGCTATCAACAGCACATCAATTAAAAATCACATTGAAGCTCTCCAGAGTAGTAACTATAGCTAGTCCTTTCAAGAGTTGGTCTCAAATGACAGCTGATTTGGGATCCAGTTTCACTGTTCTGGTCTACCTGTCATGTTCAGTATGACAGAAAGGATATGAAACAACACAGCCTCACTGGTTGGTAATTCCCCAATACCCCACCTATTCTAACTAAAACAATGCTGGGATAGATAGGCTTTAGTTTTTGCGAGGAGAATTAAATTTGGGTGGTCCCAGATAAAAAGAATGAAAGAAAGACTATAAAATTGTCTTGCTAAAAAGAATTGCAAATAGCAAAATATATATGCTGATGTAAGAAAAGTAATAGCAATTGGGAAATACTCATGATGCCAAACAAATGTTTACATTACAGGTGGCACCTAAGAATTAGAGTTGCGCATACAAGCAGGCATTGTGGTTGTCAGTTGTTACAGTTGGCTCTGGTAAGTATCTGACAGTGACCTGGCAGATTTACTGTTGTTGTCTTTACATATATACAGAATTATTTTCAAATATTAGAGAAAATGAAATATGAATATTTGGAAATGACTCATGCCTGCACAAATGCAGTCTTGCTATGAATATTAGAATGAGAGGGGATTTTAAAGAATATATAAGTTAAGTAAAATGTAAAATAGTTGCATACAAAATTGTTTTTTTCACTTGGAGTCATACTGCCAAATATTTCATTATGCTGCATGAGATTTCTCTAAATAATGTTTTCCCATGAGGAAATATTTACTAGGCTAAAAAAATTATAATGGAATATTTTGTGTTTTAATTATATCCTCATTTAGCTCAGAAACTTTAAATTTGTACTTAACTATTAATAAATCTCAAAGTCGATGGACTAGTTTTTGCTTTCAAATTTTAAGAGGGTCATAATTAGAAATAATAAAATGCTACGTTTTCAATTGCATACTTTTCCTTCTACAAGCTTGTAAAAGTATGCCATCTAGAGTTGAAAAAATTTTTAATTATAAGAAGTGCTGGCTGGTTTGATGCCATTTTCAACTACAAAAAGTAGGCATATTGTAATAAAAATCAAGCCAAATATAATATAAATTGTGGAATTTTTCATAAGTATATATTTTCTTTGTACATGTACATTTCTAAAGATTACTGTATATGTAATAGAATATTTTTTGTAATAATTCCTGATTAAGCAATTTACAAATATGCCCATTTGAGTTGGATAACAGTTTTAAAGCCCAATTTAATGACATTGGACTGATATTAATTGTGCCATTAATTAAAATATTTATGGAAATACTTGAGATATTACAAAAAATGAGTCATACACACACACACACAGACACACACACACACACACCCAAGTGCACATTAACCTTGGTGTGGTCAAAGGTGTTTTAATTGTAGAAGATGTAGTCATTGAATAAGTTTTGATGCTGGAGAGATACCTGAACATGCCAGTAGGCAGTTTCTCAAATGCTAATGAAATGTGGACGAAAGGAACTTTTTTATTGTTTCCTTTTGGTCTCATGATTTTTCAGGTGAACAAGAAATATGCCTTTTTCTTTGGAAAAAAACAACTCCTGAAAAGAACTGGTTTTAAAATTTATCCAAAGACTTAAAAATTTTTATTGTTAAGTATCTGTATTGAGAAAATATTGTGTAAAATGTTGAGGCCAACAGGCTTCTTCAACTAGGCAGTGTTAAAAAATATTGGTTATTTCATACTGATTATGACTGGGATAGATTTCATGAAAAAAAAAAGAAGGCAAAACTTTTTTGGATTTAAACCCAAAAGCTATTTGCAAAGGCCAAAAGCCCATATCTTATTTCTGCTTTAAAAAATCTTTTTCTGTTTTTTGTATCTATTGATATGTAATGCTTAGAATTGTTTTTGCCTTGGAGTGTTCAGAATTTGGAACAATTGTGGGCAAGTGATATCTCTTATGAGATGGCCCACAAGGGATCAGATTCTCTAATGATCTTGTGTACTAGTGTCTTGTGTACATCATTTGTACAAACTATGGGAAACATTCCTGGAGAATAGGTATCTTATCTTCAATTTTCTTTCCCCCATGGCATTTGACATGTATTGTTCACACAGTGGATGCTTATGAATATTTGTTCATTTCACATTTTGTTTCCAAGCCAACTGACATTGGTGAAGAGTGTCATTCTATGCTCAGCTTTAACACTCAGATTAGGTTATCAAACTACTAATTAGTTAGCAAAGTGTTTACAGTTGTTGTTTTTAAAAACTGAGTATGGCAACATTTATTTAACGCAAAGCATGACCTCCTCGATAAAATTATGTGTTACAGAAGTTCAGAATGAAAGATTTATAAAATTTTTCAATCCACTATGAATACGAAAGAGAAATTACTCTTTGAATAACAATAAATGCCAGTGTTTACAAAAAACCAAACAAACAAACCCTATTTTTCAGCTACAAGAGATGCAGGCATTTTATTTATAATATAGCCCCAAGATTTAAAATACGCTGTCCAGAATATCTTCCAGTTACTATGGGGATTTCTATTATTCATCAATGTAGGGTTTCCTACTTGGCAGTATTATATATTTATGATGGCATCTGTGTTTGCTGGTTGTTGCATTTGCAGTGGAACTTGTATTTTAGCCAATTGAAGAAGAAGGGGAAAAGAAAGCAAATTAAACTTGATTTCTTGGTAATGTAGCAGTAGCTTCTTCCTTTTTTTTTTTTTCAATTTTATTGAGATATATTCACATACCATGCAGGCAAAAGCGTACAGTTATTCACAGTACCATCATACAGTTGTGCATCTATCACCAAAATCAATTTTTGAACCTTTTCATTACCACACACACAAAAGTAATAAGAATAAAAATTAAAGTGAAAAAGAACAATTAAAGTAAAAAAGATCACTGGGTGTGATTTTTTTTTTTTTTTTTTTTTTTTTTTGCCTCCGTTTTTCTACTCATCCATCCATACACTGGACAAAGGGGAGTGTGATCCACATGGATTTCCCAATCACATTGTCACCCCTCATAAGCTACATTGTTATACAATTGTCTTCAAGATTCAAGGGTCCTGGGTTGCAATTTGATAATTTCAGGTATTTACTGCCAGCAGCAGTAGCTTCTTGTTACTTGCACCCACCTATTTTAAGAACACTGAATGCAACTGCAATTGTGTGCTATAGTTGTTCTACATAACTGATAGTATTAGCAACATAAAAACTTGTGTAATAGTATTAAACTTCAATGATAAAAGCTATATATTATGTCGTCAGTTTATATATGTTTGAAGTGGAATTTTATTTTTTACTTTTTAATTTTTTGGGTTTCTGACTTCACTTAATCTATATTCTATCCCAAGATAAATGGTCAGTTTCTTACATTATCTTCACTTAGTTGTAAAATCATCATCATTTTCAACTTTAAACAATTATCATAACATAATACATCCCAAAGCTCTTATCAGCTGCCAATTATTCATCCCTAGTATTAGTGTAGAGTTGGTAAGATATTCCTATTAAAATAGTCTTTAATACATAATAGGTAGTTTTTCCATACCACTCTGTTGTTAACCCTCTGCACCAGTGTCATACCTTATAATTGTATCATGCTAACGCTTATTTAGGTCTGTGGTGCTACTATGTGGGTTACATGCCTTTAAACAACCATTGAAGTGGAATTTTAATATGAGAAATTAGCCTGTGTAAAATAATGCTTAATTTTTTTTTGGTCTAAAAAATCATCATCATCATAAAAAATGTGATGTAAGCTTTCATTTAGTTCTTAAGGGCCCTAGGATTTTCATAATGGTAAATGAGCATTGGCTTCAACTTTGTCACCAGCTGCATTAGCCCCTAACAAGGGACTCAGCCTGTCCTTTGAAACTTTGAAGCCAGGCATTGACTTCTCCTCTCTAGAAATGAAAGTTCTAGATGCTTCTTCCAATAGAAGGCTGTTTCATCTACATTGAAAATCTATTGTTTAATGTAGCCACATTCATCAATTATCTCAGCTAGGTCTTCTGGATAATTTGCTGCAGCTTCTACTTATGAATTTGCTGCTGCACCTTGCACTTTTACATTATGGAGATGGCTTCTTTCCTTAAGCCTCATGAACCAACGTCTGCTAGCTTTGAACTTTTCTTCTGCAGCTTCCTCATCTCTCTCAGCCTTCATAGAATTGAACAGAGGTAGGGCCTTTCTATGGATTAGGCTTTGGCTTAAAGGAATATTGTGACTGGTTTGATCTTCTATCCAAACCACTAAAACTTTCTCCATATCAGCAATAAGGCTGTTTCAGTTTCTTATGATTCATGTGTTCACTGTAGTAGCACTTTTAATTTCCTTCAAGAACTTTTCCTTTGCATTCACAACTTGGCTGTTTGGTAGAAGAAGCCTAGCTTTTGGCCCCTCTTGGATTTTGACATGCTTTCTTCACTAAGGTAAATCATTTCTAGCTTTTGATTTAAGCGCAAGACATGCAACTCTTCGTGTGACTCTTCCTTTCACTTGAACACTTAGAGGCCATTGTAGAGTTATTAATTGGGTTAATTTCAATATTGTGTCTCAGGGAAAAGGGAGGGCCAAGGAGAGGGAGGGAAATGTGGGAAAGACCAGTTGGGGGAAGAGTCTTAATACACAAAATTTATTGATTAAGTTAACAATGTTCATATGGGTGCAGTTTATGACACTCCCTCCCCCCAAATCACAATAGTAATACCTCACCATAACAGACATAATAACAATGAAAAAGATAGAAATATTGTGAGAATGACCAAAATGTGACACACAGACATGAAGTGAGCACATGCTATTGGAAAAATTGCACTGATAGACTTGCTTGATGCAGGGTTGCCACAGACCTTCAATTTGTAAAAAATGCAATATCTGCAAGTGCAATAAAACAAGGTTTGCCTGTAAAATGGTGCAGCTGCTGTGGAAAACAATGTGGTGGTTCCTCAGAAAGTTAAGTATAGAATTACCTTATGACTCAGCAGTCCCACTCTAGGTATGTACCCAAAAGATTTGAAAGCAGGCACTTGAACAGATATTTGCACACCAATATTCATAGTACCGTTATTCACAATTGCCAAAAGGTGGAAGCAACCCAAATGTCCATCAACAGATGAAAGGATAAACAAAATGTAGTATATACAGTAGAATATTATTCAGTCAGAAAACAGAATGAAGTTCCGATACATGCAAAAACATGGAGGAAACTTGACACCATGTTGAGTAAAATAAGCCATACAACAAGACAAATATTTTTTTAATCTTTCTTGTATGAGATACCTAGAATAAGCAAATTCAGAGAGACAGAAAGTAAATTACAGCTTACCTGGGGCAAGGGGGTGAGGGGAAGGAGGTGTTATTGTTTAATGGGTGCAGAGCTTCTGTTTGAGGTGTTGAAAATATTTGGGTAATGGGTGTTGGTGATGGTAGCACAATATTGTGAATGTAGTTGATGCCACTAAATTGTCACTTAAAAGTGGTTAAAATGGGAAATTTTGAAAACTAGGCAATTATATACTGTAAATATTAAAACCTTATTAGAATATATGGGTGGCAATTATTTTTTCCTATTTTGTAGCTTATGTAGGTCATCTTTTGCACTTTCTTGATAATGTCCTTTGATGTACAAAAGGTCTTAATTTTGATGAAGTCCAGTTAATTTTTCTTTTGTTGCTCAAGCTTTTGGTGTCATATCTAAGAAATCACTATCAAATCCCAGGTTATGAAGATTTCCTCCTATATTTTCTTCTAAGACTTTATGAAAAAATATCAGTGTTTCCTATTTTGGCTTTGTCACTTTACCCAGATTTGATAAAAAGATGATTCATGAAAATTCTACTTGTGAACATTCAAATTTTACTTGATTTAGAATATTATCATATAAATTAGACTGAGTAAAGATAGAAAACAAAGAACATCAATTTACAGAACATCTGTAAATGACAACAATATATTACAAACTTAATAAATAGTTTCATTTAGTTTTAATTTCTGATGTAACACTTAAAACATTGCTATGGCTCAAAATAAGTTAGTGAATATGGGTATCAAAGAAGTGACTAATATTATTAGCATTGTAAGATAGCCTTTAACTGAAATATCGTTTGGAAAATTACAAGCTGATTATGGCAGGGTCTTGCTTTTGAGAAAGAATAAAAGAAGTAAATATTTTCCCATGTAAATTATCTTTTTCATATCAGACCTTCATTTCTAAAAAGCAAATGATAAAACAGGATCTGAACTTTATAGAGTAGGAATAGGACTTATTGCTCCCTTTCCAATTTAAATATGGATATGTATATTTTTGAAACTTTATAGTGGTTTCCTTTTGCATTAAAAATTCAGTTAGTCCAATCTAAAGCAACTAAGCACACCACAAGGAATTTGAAACAAACAAATATCTTTTAGCACCTGAGTTACACTACCTGTTAAAAAATACTTAGCTTCTACTCTATCATAGACAAAAGCCTCATATTTTCCTCTCAAAAGTAGCAGGGCAGGAACATTTTGTAGGTTAGGATGCATAGTAAACAAAGTACAGGTAAAAAAAATTATTAACCATCTTCTTTCCCATATGGCAAAATAAAATATATTGTTCTTTAACAGAAATAATATTGGTTATAGAAAACATTTTATACCACGAAGTCTGTATTTTTAATAATTTTAATTCCCAAACAACAGAGCTATTAGAAGGAAAAGAATTCAAAAGTAATTAAAATCCTTTGGACCTGATGTAAGAGGTAGAATCTGATTTGTACCTATGGTGAAAGATGACCTCCGTAACTTACTAAGAGTTTTAAGCATCACTGATATTTTCCTCTTCCTAAATCACTAAACACATATCTGATTTTCTATGGTGTTTGCTGAATTCTTAGGATTATTCAGTTTCCCTTTAATCAAGTGAAAACATTATAAATCCAGTTTCTTCTTTGACTTGAGTCAGCAACTAGATCTTGCATCTTTAAAGCTGAAAGTCCTGTTCTCTTGCCATTTGCTTGCCTGGCAGTTTTGTGCTCAGTATTATTTAGTTAGAAGAATGTTTAATATTGTGGCTGATTTGGATTGCATGAAATAAGATAGTCAGCTGTTGGAAGCCAACCCAGGCCACACATATTTAATACTTAAATGCTGAACCTGCATGGCACATCTAGATGTTTTAGAAGTTGCCAAACAGGAGTCACACCATGCGTGCAGCAGAATGGGTGTTGTCTAAAATGGCCTAAGCTTTCCAAATTTCCTGGCTTTTTCCCTCTTTTTGGATTACACTATAATAATTTCCTTCAACGTCGAAGTCTGGTTAGCTCTTATGATTTCTTTTCTTATGATTAAGGGAGAAAAATTGATTCAGAAGAAAGCAAACGCCATGGCCCAATCCAAAATTTGTCCTAAAGATAAAGCTCAGTGACACTAAAATGTCCATGTCTGTGTTTGTGTGAGTCTATAGTGAGAAAAATAACAGGATTTAACTATGTTCAGAAAGTAGAAAAATTGGAATACATTTAAGGCAGAATCTGTCGATCTCTCTAATCTTTTATGTTCAGGCTGAGTTCTTCCTTCAGTTTCTACTTTATTTATTTAACATCCATGAATTTACTAGTTTGTGTAATTTCAACTTTACTTTAAATGTATAGTAGAAGTAATAAGTTTTCCTCAGTACAGTCAACATAAATGCATTTTCCTTTGCTTAGGCACTTAATCTGGGCAGTTAGTTTATGGTTGTATTGATTGAGCTTAAAGATTGTTTGTTAATTCCACACTACTATTTTATCTATCCCAAAATATAAGAACCAAAAGACATTTTATTAGCTAGCTAGCTAAAGAACAAACCATTTTTCTGACAGAAGATTTTAGACTAGAAATGCAAATTACTATTTTACTTTGGATTTTAAAAATTTGCCAGTTATCCTTTCTGAATATAGGGCCTTTACTTAGTAATCTTTGAAGTCTGAAAATTAAAAAAAAAATCTTGAATTTTTTTACTATAATCTGTATCGGCTAAAATCATCCTTACTTTTTTTTTTTTTTTACTATATCTTCTATATCTACTAAAAACATCCTTACTTTGCACAAAAATAAACATTCTCCATATGCCTGTTGGTACAGCTATTACCAAACCCATGGTGAAGTACTGCTGCTTTCTTTCACACTTAATTTTTTTTTATTTTGATGTAATTACATAATTACAGAAAAGTTGCAAGAAAAACACAAAGAATTCCTGTATATTCTCACCTGATTCCAAAGTATGAACTTTTACCATGTTTAGTTTTCCTTTATTGTCTCTTTCTCTACATACACATAGAGTTGTATGACAAGTTCAAGGAGAGAGTTCTGAAAGCTGCAAGAGAAATGCAACATGTAATATACAGGGTGAGTCCCAACCAGATCAAGTGCTCACTTCTCATCAGAAACCATAGCGGCAAGAAGGCAGTGGGACAAAATATTTAAAGTGCTTAAAGAGTATATTTGCTAAAAAATAATTTTAAACCTGGCAAGATGGTCTTTCAAAAGTGAGGGAGAAATTAAGACATTTCCAGATAAACAAAAGCTGAGGGAGTTCATCACCATTAGACCTGCCCTGCAAGCAAAACCAGAGACAGTTCTTCAGATTGAAAGGAAAGGTCACTAGACAAAACATCAAAGCAGCATAAAGAAATAAACAGCTGTGGTAAATGTAACCCTATGGTTATTGCAAATGCCGGTACTATTGTATTGTATTTCTAAGTATGTAACTACTTTTACTTCTTACAGGTTCTGAAATATAAATGCACAAAAGTAATGATAAATCTATGGTTTTGGACAAAGTATGAAAATATAATTTGTAACAAGTTACAACAAAAAGTTGGGGAAATAGAGTGTATATGAAGATCATATGTGTGCACTGTTTAGGTTAAGTTGGTATAAAATCAAACATTATAGATTTAGGGTCATAAATTTAAGCCCCATGGTAATCACAAAGAAAATCTATGAAAAATATATACTGAAAGAAATAAGAAGGGACTCAAAATGATACTGTACAAAAAATCAAATAAATATGAAAGTTGGCATTACAGAGAATTGATAGACAAAATAGGTATAAGATTTCCAAAGACCAAATAACAAAATGGCAGAAGATAGTTCTGCATTATCAGTAGTTACTTTAAATGTAAATGGTTAAATTTTCCATTCAAAAGGCAGAGATTGACAAAATGGATAAAAAAAAATGACTGAACTATAAGTTGTATACAGGAGACTCACTTAAATTAAAAGACACAAGTAGGTTGAAATAGAAAGGATGGAAAAAATATACCATGTAAATAGTAACCGAAAGGGAGCTGGCATAGCTATATTAGTATCAGATAAAATAGAGTTTAAGTCAAAAATTCTCAAGAAGGACAAAGAAGGTCATCATAAACTGATAAAGATATTAATTAAACAAAAAGCATAATACTTATCAATATATTTGTACTTAGCAGAGCCCCAAAATGTATGATATGAATAGTCACAGATTTGAAGGGAGAGATAGTTGGTTCTACATCAATATGAGACTTCAATATGCCACTTTCAATAATGGATAGAACATATAGACACTTGACCAATAAAGAAATAGAAGATGTGAACAATACTTTAAATCAACTAGAGCTAACAGATACATACAGAACAATTCACCTGGCAGCAACAGCATACACATGAATCATTTTCCAGTATAGACCATACGTTAGGTCACAAAACAAGTCTCAATAGATTGAAAATATTGAAATCATACAATGCATCTTCTCTGACCACAACATAATGAAACCAGAAGTCAGTAACAGAGGGAGAATAGGAAAATTCACAAATATGTGGAAATTAAAAAATGTACTCTTAAACAACCAATGGGTAAAATAAGAAATCATAAGAGAATTTAGGAAATATCCTCAGGCATACAAAAATGAATACACAACATGCCCAAACTCCTGGAATGCAGTCAAGGCAGTGCTGAGAGGAAAATTTTTACCTCTCATCTCCAGCACCCTTTCTTAAAACAAACAAACAAAAACTTAGAAAAATGCACATCTAACATCAATGGCGAAAGACTGAAAATTTTCTTTCTAGGATCAGGAGCAAGGCAAGGCCAGGATGCTCACTGTCACCACTGTTACTGAACACTGTACTGGAAGTTCTAATCAAAGCAATTAGGAAAGAAAAAGAAATAAAAGGCATCTTAATTGGAAAGGGAGAAATAAAACTTTCCCTCTTTGCAGATGACATGATCTTATATATAGAAAGTCCCAAAAACTCAAACAAAGCTACTGGATCTAATAAATGAATTCAGCAAAGTGGCAGGGTACAAGATTAATACACAAAATCAGCAGTGTTTCTATACACTAGTAATGACAAAATGGATAATATCTGAAGAAGAAATTAAGAAATAAACTCCATTTACAATAGCAGCCAAAATTATACTCAGAGAAATACAAAATATTGCTAAAAGAAATCAAAGAAGTCCTAAAGAAATGGAAGGATATTCCGAGTTCATCAATTAGAAGATAAATATTGTTAAGATGTCAATTCTACCCAAAGTGATTTACAGACTCAACACAATCCCAGTTAAAATTCCAACAGCCTTCTTTGCAGAAATGGAAAAGCAAGTTATCAAATTTATAAGGGGCCTCTAATAGTCAAAACCAGCTTGAAAATGAACGAAATTGGAGGACTCACACTTCCCGATTTTAGAACCTATTACAAAGCTACGGTAATGTACAACATTTTACTGGCTAAAGAACAGGCATATAGACCAACAGAGTTGAATTGAAAACTCAGAAATAAACCTTCACATCTATTTCCAATTGGCTTTTTAAATTTTTTTTTTAATTTTTTTAAAAATTCAGTTTTATTGAGCTATATTCACATACCATACAATTATCCACAGTGTACAATCAACTAACTGTTCACAGTACTATCATATAGTTGTGCATTCATCATCCCAATCAATTTTGCACATTTTCCTTACTCCAAAGAGAATAAAAATAAGAAAAAAAAAAGTAAAAAAGAACACCCAAAGCATTCCATCCCCCCCATCCCACCCTATTTTTCATATAGTTTTTGTCCCCTTTTTTCTACGCATCTGTCCATATACTGGATAAAGGGAGTGTGAGCCATAAGGTTTTCACAATCACACAGTCACACAGTATAAGCTACATAGTTATGCAATTGTCTTCAAGAATCAAGGCTACTGGATTGCATTTCCACAGTTTCAGGTATTTCCCTCAAGCTATTCTAGTACACTAAGAACTAAAAAGGGTATCTATATAGTGGGTAAGAATGCCCTCCAGAGTGACCTCTCAACTCCATTTGAAATCTCTCAGCCACTGAAACTTTATATTGTTTCATTTTGCTTCCCTCTTTTGGCCAAGAAGATTTTCTCAATCCCACGATGCCAGGTCCGGGCTCATCCCTGGTGTCGTGTCCCATGTTGCCAGGGAGATTTACACCCCTGGGAGACAAGTCCCATGTACGGGGGAGGGAAGCATGTCCACCTGCCAAGTGAGCTTAGAGAGAGAGAGAGAGAAAGAGAGAGAGAGAGAGAGGCCACATCTGAGCAACAAAGAGGTTCTCTGGGGGAAACTCTTAGGCACAATTAAAAGTAGGCTTAGCCTCTCCTTTGCAGTAACAAGCTCATAATGGCAAGACCCAAGATGGAGGGCTCTGCCTACTCAATTGTTAGTCCTCAATGTTTCTGAGAATATCATTAATAACCCACCACTTGGCTTTTGACAAGGGTGCCAAGTCCAGTGAATGGGGAAAGAATATTTTCTTCAACAAATGTTGCTGGGAAAATTGGATATCCATGTGCTAAGGAATGCTCAGGAATGCTAAGGAATGCAATTGGACTCCTACTTCACACCATACCCAAGGATTAACTCAAAATGAATTAGCAACCTAAATATAAGAACCAGAACTATAAAACTCCTAGAAGAAATCATAAAGAACTATCTTCAGGGCCTTGTGTCAGGCAATGGTTTCTTAGACTTCACACGAAAAGCATGAGTAACAACAACAAAATAGACAAATGGGACTTCATCAAAATTAAAACCTTTGTACATCAAAGGACTTCATCACAGAAATAAAAAGACAAACTACAGAATGGGAGGTCATATTTGGAAACCACATATTCAATAAGAGTTAATATTCAGAATATATAAAGAAATCCTAAAATGCAACAATAAAAAGAAAACAACCCAATAAAAATTGGGCAAAAGACAGCAATAGACATTTATCCAGAGAAGACATACAAATGACCAAAAGGCACATGAAAATATCCTCAACATCATAAGCCATTAAGGAAATGCAAATCAAAACCACGAGATTTCATTTCACACTCACCAGTATAGCTACTGTTAATAAAACAAAATGACAAGTGTTGGAGAGGATGTGGAGAAAAAGGAACACTCTTCATTGTTGGTGGGAATGTAAAAGGGTGCAGCTGCTGTGAAAAATAGGTTGGCAGTTCCTTAGAAAGTTAAGTAAAGAGTTACCATAATATCTAACAATTCCACTGTGGTATATACCTGAAAAAATTGAAAGCAGGAATTTGAACAGATATTTGCACACAGATGTTCACAGCACCATTGTTCACAATCACCAAAAATGGGAGCAATCCTAGTATCCTTCAACAGATAAATGGGGAAACAAAATGTGTTATATATATGCAATGGAATATTATTCAGCCATAAAAAGGAATGAAGTTCTAATACACGAGACAACATGGATGAATCCTGAAGACACCATATTGAGTGAAATAAGCCAGATACAGAATAAAAATATTTTATGATCTCATGTGTATGAAATAATTAAAATGTGAAAATTCATAGAATTAGAAATTAGAATTCAGGTTACCAGCATCCTGGGTGGGGGTAGGAAATGGGGAGTTAATGCTTAATTGGTACAGCAATTCTGAATGGGTGATGGAAAAGTTCTGGTAATGGATGGTGGTAATGGTAGCACAACATTGTCAATATAACTAACAACACTGAAATATATACTTGAATGTGGCTAAAGGAGGAAGTTTTAGATTGTATACATGATACCAGAATAAACCTTAAAAAAAAAACCAAAACCATAGGACTGTACAATACAAACATTGAACTCTAATGTAGACTGTGGACTAGAGTTGATAGTATAATTACAATAATATTGTTTCATTAATTGTAACAAAGTTACCATGCTAATGCAAGTATTAATAATAGGAAAAACCCTCCATTATCCACATTTCTTAATTTCTCTATCGTATTTTCAGCCCAGTAACTCAGTCTAGAACCCTCTGAATTGCCTTAACATCCCTCTGAATTGCCCTGAACATCCCTCTTTCCACATCTATATCCAGTTAACCTCCAAATGTTTGTATTTCTATTTCTGAACTGTATTCAAATTGACCCATTTCTTTTTGGCCAGATTGATATGACCATAGTTCATATGTTCATTGTATCTCCTTTAGTCTAAGGGAATAGAGATCCAAATGATTTCCTCCCTCCTTTCTTAAATCTTTCTTTTCACAATACCAACAGTTTTCCTAACATACACAGACTTGCTTGTTATTCTTCTACTCAAATTCACTATGTTCTATAGAGCATGGCTACTCATTTTTCATTTTTATCAAATTATGCATATGTATTGTTTAAGGAGTCAAATAGTTCTATGTTCTCCTACTTTTTCATCCTTTTAATTTATGTCCATTTTAACACTTTTCATTCACACTGATACCTTTATTTAACATACTTGTATAGTTGCTTCTTGATTTTTCAGTTTTAAGCAGTATGTATTCACTTTCCATTATGGGAGGTGAGGATTTAGCTCTCTGTCTTCCCACCACATATAAATATGCTTCCCACATTCCCATCTTTTCAATTTAACATTGTAATTTTGATCACATTACTAGTCAGTGTTTTATATCGTTATGCTGTCACACCTGCTACAAATATTAAATTGTATTGCTTTTACTTTTCCTGAACAATATTTTGTGTTCCTTTGTTTTGTTTTTTAACTTGGTTATTTATACAATTTTACTAATTCAACCCCAAACTCTTCCCAGTTACTCAATTCTCATTTCAAAACTTTTAGACTCACCATGCATTCTATCAATTCCATCATCATGAAGGCATCTCTCCCAAAGCATAAATTCCTAACATAGTATCTTGCATATGGTGGGTTATCAATAAATGTTTATTGGTGAATTACCAACTGAGTTGCATATGAAATATCTACAGTTTATTTTTTCTGAGAAGAACTAAAGTTTCCTAGGTCATTTCATATTTTGCACTGTTCAAGTAAACTTCAATTCCCTAATCTGCAGAATGAGTATAAGAATTCCTATGTCTAAGGTTTTGTGATAATTGTAAACAGCACCTGACACAAATTAAGCTCTTAATGGGTGGTAAGTACTGATTGAAAGTAATGGCTGTAATCTACTACTACTACCACCACCACTTGTGTTCTTATCATGAATTTCCTTAGGGATTTCCAGTACGTCTCATCAGAAGAAACATCTGGAGAAAGATTTTCATTCTATATTTCAAAATCTTTCATGAGCATTCCTTTGTCTATTTTTCTTGCCATACTATTTGAAGGGTTTGGGATACATTTACTCTTTAAATATTCTGCTTCTGGGACAACGTAAGTCCTATTTCCTTGGTTTCAATTGAACTTCATAGCAAAGCACATAACGACATGACTTAATATTTGTCTTTATTTAAATATTTCATGTTTATTATTCCCGTATCTTCAAAGAGTTTTAAAATTCCATCAGAAATAATTACTTCCCATATGGGCCAGTTTGGATGTATTATTTCCCCCAAAATGTCATGTTCTTTAATTCAGTCTTGTGGGGGCAGACGTGTTAGTGTTGGTTGGGTTGGAATCTTTGGATTAAGTTTTTTCCACGGAGATGTGATCCACTCAACTGTAGGTGATAACTCTGACTGAATTATTTCCATGGAGGTGTGGCCCCACCCATTCAGGGTGGGTCTTGATTGATTTACTGGAGTACTTTAAAAAGAGCCATGCAGTCAGTCCCAAATGCTTGCTGCAGCTTAGAGAGACATTTTGAAGATGGCTGCTGAAAGCAGACTTTTGCTGACGCTAATGTTTAGACATGGCTTGGAGATGCAGACAGAAGGACTTTAGCTAAGAGATGAAAACCAGAATTTGCCTCAGGATAAATTAAGAGAACACCTCCAGATGCTTAGAGAGAAACGTCCTGGGAGAAAGTCATTTTTTAACCCCGGAGCAGATGCCAGCCACGTGCCTTCCCAGTTAACAGGTTTTCCGGACGTCATCAGCCATCCTTCAGTGAAGGTACCCTTTTGTTGGTGCCTTAGTTTGGACACTTTTATGGCCTTAGGACTGTAACTTGTAACTAAATAAACCTGCTTTATAAAAGCCAATCCATTTCTGGTATTTTGCATATTGGCACCATTGGCAAACCGGAACACCATCTTTTGCATTTTTCTGAATATTTTTATAATATGCAGCATTGTGGATTAATTCAGAACCATGAATGATGCTTAAATGATGTTGTATTAATTGGTCTAAGTTTCAGGTGAAAAAGTAAGAGAAAAAGAATCTTAATCTCATAGTGATGCCTAACATTTCTGGAGATATACAGACTTTCTTTTTAAATATTCCATGACTGATTATGCTACCTTCCTACCCATTTCTTCACCCCTCCTCATGTTTTCTCTAAGAAACCTTTTAAAATTTTCTTTTATAGTTTTTTTAATTGGTTTTTGGAAGTGATGTATTAAAGTAGGTTGACTAAGAGGTGCCAGAAAAGAATTCTGCAGCTAGCAAAGGGAAAACTCTAACAGAAGATACGTCAACAACTCTGAATGAGGCTTTTCTTATCACTAATGCCACCTGACATAGAGGGATTTCTGATGGATAATTTAAAATTTTTATTTTCTTGATATTTACAGAAGGCATTTGAAGCTATTAGACTAAAGATGTTTCTATTGTTTTATTAGACTTTCTGGAACTTTCAGGTGAAAGATGACCATCATTACACATCGAGTCAAATTCAACCTCTCCCTTCTAGTTGAGCTAACTTTTTGTTTGTTTAAATTGCAGATGTGACTGGGAAAATAAGAAATTCTTTTAAATTACTAAACATTGGTATGCATTTTTCAACCTGAAATTATTGTTTTAAATGTAGATTTAAAATTTGTTTCTAATTAAGAAAAATTACCTATCATTCAGCACTGAATTTTCATTAATTCAAAGTGATTTATTTTTAAACCATTAATTGTACCAACTTTCAAGTAAAGAAGGGAGGCATTCTGTCAAAATGTAGACTTTCAACCTGATGTGTGAAAACATCGGAAGAATCTCTGGAACATAATTCTGTCCATAGGCTATGGTTACAAACATCTATTAAATATCCTCAGTGTTCTTTCCGCTAAAAACTTAAATTCAATTTGATCCAATCAAATTCATTATTTTCTCATTATACTTGTATTCCCTTTCTTGATTAATTTATTTATTATTATTATTTTTTTTTTTTTTTGCCAAAGTATAAACTTGGACTCCTTTCTCCTCTACATGGTCAGTAAGCTCTGCAGTTTTCCCTTTGAAATGCCTCTAAAATCTCTCTTCTCCCTTCTCTCTGATTCAGATCTTTGTTAACTCTTAACTATGCTATTAAATTATCCTCCTAACTGTTCCTTTACTCTCTTCCAATCTCTCTTGCCTCCCAAGGAACTTTAGGTATTTTTAATTATTTTGCATTTCTTTTGTAAGTCTAACATTCTTGGAAGGATTTTTAAGGTCCTTTAGCCTCAGTGTTGTTGCTGGTTTAGGGTTAGGTATTGGTGTCAGACAGACTTGGGTGCAAATTCCATCTCCTGTGTTATTTGCTCTGAACAAGTGTCTTAGCTTTGCTAAGACTCTGATTCCCTGGTAATAAAACGGAAATATCAATGATATTTCACATCTCCTAAAATTTTTGTGTAGATTAAATGAGCTATAATCAATCTAAAGTAAGCATTCAATATGTTAGTTTTTATTTTTATTCCCACCATAACAGCTACCTTGCCTTTTATCTAGTGTGCTATGAGTTTTCAGATTCCATCTACTTGCTTATGTTTTCTTTCTTTATCTGATGAACTCCTACTTGTTCTTCAAAAGACCTATTTAAATTTCACCACTTTTGTGAAGATTTCCTTGATTGATTTGATTTAATTAATAACTCTCTCTTCTGAGCATAGTATTGCACATTCATACTAACAATTGGGTTCATAACACTGTATCATATGTATGTATTTGGAAGGCCTCTTTATCCTCATACCTTTGAAATTCATCAAAGGTAGGGATCATATCTAATTCATCCTTGTATCCTCAGTATTTAGCACAATGTTGAATGAAAGGAAATGCAAACATTTTAACTTGTAGCCTGGCTTCAAGCTGGATTCACTTTCAACTAGTTACCTCAAAAATAAACAGCGAAAGTCTTCCTCAAGTTTAATTTTATAAATAGTAAATTGAAAATATAAAATCTCTGTTATTCTTTTAGTGTTTTCCCTTCTGTTTTCCTATATACATGTATTTGCAGGGTTATATTCTAGTGCACATTCAATTTTTTTTTCTGCTGGGTCTTTTAGCATTATGGTTCAAATACTTCATACGGTATTACAGAGTATTTAAACCATTATTTTTAAAGACTACTTAATTCTAAAGGTGAGCATTTCATAATTTATTTATTGTTATATATTTTGGTCTACCCCTCTTCCCTTGCTATTATAAATAATGCTGTAGTAGACAGTTGCATGATAGCTATTTACATATTTTGGATTGATTCCTTGGTAAACATTCCCCAAAGTGAAATTAATGCTTTAATAATGCTTCACTTACATCATATGTCATGCTAGGATTATAATTACGGTTCAAACAGGCCAATAATGAAATTGGAAAATGCTAGGGTGAAGGTTAAGGAAGGAACAGGAGGTAAGCATCTTTCCAATAAAACTGTGTACTCCTTTGAAGAGAGGTACCCAGCTATCTCCTCCTATAAGGAAACAATGTTTATTCATTAAATATTTATTGAACACTTGTTTGTTGAGCACTCTATGTGCTGGGCACCTATAGAAAAACTGTGCCTACCCTCAGAGAGTTTACAGTTGCCATGGCCGAGAGGCAGACTTGAAAACAGGCAACTACAATATGCAGAAATAGGGTCTCCAACAGGCATAAATACATCTGGGCATTAAGGAACACACAGAGAGAGCAAATAAACCCATGTTATTGGTTTCATAGGAATCATTCAGAAAGTCCTGTGCTAGGAACTAGAGACATAGACCTGATATTCAGGGAGCTCCCAGGCTGGTGGAGGAGACTGATGTATATTTAGATAGCTGCAAGAGATTTTAAAAATTCCAAATTAATATCTAGATGAGATAATTTTCAAAGGAAATATCTGGAAATTGGCTTTATGATTCAGAGGACATAGACGAAGTGAAACACTGAGAGCATGTGTGAGGCAGATTTGGGTATAGCAGCTGGTGAATTATTAGGAGGTGAGCAAAAACTAGAGAAGCAGCCAGTTAGCCAAACTCCCTTCTTGGTATTCTGTCTGCAGCCAATTTGGGCAGGTGGGCAGAAGTCCTTATCTTTAAATGAAGACAAGTGTTGATGAGTATATCAGACTGGTCCTTTTGATTTCTAAACCAAGGTTGTGTTTTTGTGACTTAAGCATAGGACATCCTAATTCCAAAATGAGCTCAAAAGAAATAAAAATCAAGGGTGTGGTAGATTGAATGATATACCCCATTTAGCCTGTTCTTAATCTTAACCTGCATTCCTATGGGTGTGAACCCATTGTAAAGAGACTTTCTTGAACAGGTTATTTTAGATAAGCTGCAGCCCAGCAGAATGAGGTTGGGTCTTAATATAGATTCCTGGAGTTCTTTATATGCAGAAGAAATTGAGACATGCTCAGAGAAAGCCATGGGGAGAAGCCGGAAGCCAGAAGCCGGAAGCCGGTGGATCCTGGGAGAGAAGGGAGAGGACCGCGACATGTGACGCGAGGCAGGAATCTGGCAGCCAGCACCAGGACGTTATAGACTTTGGGGGATGTTACAGTGCCCGCGAGTTAAAGTACGAGACAGCCAAACAGAATTTAAAGAGCCTTTATTAGCCAGCTAGCCGGCAGCTGCCGTCTCTCACTCCGCGCAGGTAGTTCAGCAAGCAGCCCCCACCTGTGTGCGCTGGTGCCTTATATAGACAGAAACCTGTGTGCGCTGGTGCCTTATATAGACAGAAACTGTGTCCTAGAAACGCAAGCAAGCAAGCTATTCTAACAGAAGCAGAGTTGGCAGTTAGCTCTTGATCACAAAAAACAATTTCACAAAGAGTTTCACTTGGAGCTGGAGCAGTTATTGATCATAAAAAACAATTTCACAAAAACAATTTCACAAAGAGTTTCACTTGGAACTGGAGCAGCTATTGATTATTAAAGGGTTACAAAGAGTTTCACTTGGACCTGGAGCAGTTATTGTTAAAAGGGTTACGCTTGGCTGATGCGTGCAACTGCAGCTTTGCCTCCCCTAAATGCTAAAGTTTTGCTTCCTTTAACTGGGAAAGGCCCAGTCTCACTCCCCCCTCCCCATGGCCTAATGCCATTTACACAACACTGTTGCTTTTCAGATGTTTTAGGATTAAGGGAAAGGGACCTCACTTCATTCCCCACTGGTTTTTAGGGAGAATTAAATTATTGTTTCTTCTGAGGATAGGTGATGATATTGAGATTGTAAAACCATGAGTTTTACACTTTGAATGCGTCGCTGGACGAACTGAATTAAACACCTTATAACACAAGGACCTATGATTAGGGCTAATATGAGAAGGATTAAGGGTCCAGCGACTGCTGACACTAGGGTAGTTAACCATGGGGACAAGAAAATAAATTTTTAAACCAGTTTGCCTTCTTTTTCCTTTGCTCTTCCCTATCTTGTAGTCTTTTTCAGAGTTGGCTCAAACTTCCTTTAATTACACCTGAGTGGTTAGTATAGAAGCAACACGCTTTGCCTAGGGCTACACAGAGTCCTCCCTGCTTCAGGAATAGAAGGTCGAGCCCCCGTCAGTTTTGGAGCACTACTTCAGCTAAAGAACTTAGGGACTCTTCAAATTTAGTGACGCTCTCCTCCAGGGTTTTTAGATCTTGATCAATCTGGGCACTAAGACTTTTGAAGTTTTGGTCTCCTGTGACTAGTGCCGTGGTTCCTACTGCAGTTGCTCTGGCTACACCAATCCCGAGAAGCACTGGCACTAATATGGGCACTGCTCACTTGACCCATTCTAAGTTAGTTAATCCAAGGTGTTCCCTACCCCCTTCCCCAGAGTAGTAGTATACCTGGGGGAGGACATGGGCGAGAATGCATAGTCCTGGGGCTCTGGGTCGCATGAGAGCCGGAGGGTATAAGCATGGAGTTAGCCCTGTGCTGCAGGCAAACCATGTTCCCTTGGGTGCTACTAAGTAATATTTGTGATGCTTTGCAGAGCTGTTGCTAAAGGTAGTCTTGGAGGCACAAGAGTTAACGTAAGGGGATATTGACAAAAGGAATTGGAGGGATAGAAAACATGTTCCTTGTCCTTGAAAGTCACCTAAAGTAAGCTTAGGGGTAGTGCCCCAGGGACAATAGTGTGAGTTTTGGTGATCATCTGACAGGGAAATATTTCGGATATCATCTTCAGCTGTTCCTATACGTCTGTTAGCTCCTAGACCTGCATAGTGGGGTGGTTCGGGGTTTAGGCATAACCAGCAGTCTTTAGTTAAGTTGGGGGAAGTCTGATTTAGGAACTTGAACATAAGTTTAAGTGTATGGAGTATGGACTTTTGGCGGGAGCTCGGAGGTGAAGGAAGGGGGTTGCCTTAGGTGGTAAGGGACGGCTCATGGTATTGGAAAGATGGGTTGGTGGGGAAGGAGTTGCTATGGGTATTTCGATTGTGATGGGAACCAGGGGGCCTATTGGATTTAGAGGCTTTGGGATTGCTTTTTTCTGAATAGTAAATAGCACTCCAGGATCATATCCTGTTACATATAGGTGCAATCCCCACGTCTTTCCTCCTAACCACTGGGAGTCCTCCCAAAACTGCTGTGGTTTAAAAGTAACAGGGTTACAATCTCTAATTACACAGTTCTTAGTAGGAGCTCCTGGCCTTTTATCCCTTGTGACCCTTAACAGACGGTCTGCATTTTTCCATGGGGCTATGGTTTCACAAACCCAACTGTAACAGAAGTAATTGCCCTCTCCCCCACACGCTGAGGCACCTTCCTGCGGACAGATACAATGTTGGCTATACCACAGCCCTTGTTCCTGGGGTAATGTACCACAGCCATAAGCTTTCACCCCTACTCTTCCCCCTCTTGCCCTCAGTGGCGAATTCCAGGTTTCCCAAAGAGTTTACATAGGTTAAAAACAAATTTAGGGCTGCCAGGAGTGCTAATTTGGCTAACTATTGTTCCATCAATGGTGCGAGTTAACTGCCATGTATAATTAGTGGCTTGATGAGGGTTTTCGGCAGTTAGTACTGTTACTAGAGTTAGCATAATGGCGTATGTCGCCGCAGCCGAAGTTTTAGGGGATCTGATGTTTTTTGTACAACCTATTCCACGTTCTGGTCAGAGTCTGCCCTCTTAATTTGTGAGTGATGTATCCAAAATCTTTTACCTGCGACTTTCACAGCGGTCAGTGTGCTTAGAATCACTTGATAAGGTCCAGCCCAGCGTGCTTCGAGGGAGGAGGGGTCTCTTTTCTTGATCCACACCAAGTCCCCAGGTTCAGTGGTAGGGGTTTCTTCTTCTACAGCATCAGGTTTTGAGTGGTGGTCGCGGATGGTGTGGTGGATGCTTTTGGAGTTGCAGTGTAAAGCCTGTAGGGACTTGAGAAGTTCAGAGTTAGACAGGGAGGCGAGCTACTCCTCCCCTAGCTTGGGGAGGAGTGGGGGTGGCCTGCCAAACGTGGCTTCATATGGAGTAATACCTTTTACATAAGGGGTGCACCTAGCTTTGAACAAGGCATACGGAAGGAGGCTCACCCAGTTTCCGCCAGTCTCCAATTTAAGTTTGGTGAGGGTTTCCTTAAGTGTCCGATTCATCCTTTCTACCTGCCCTGAGCTTTGCAGTCTATAGATGCAGTGTAGTTTCCATTTGATTCCTAATGCTTTTACCAAATTCTGGGTAACTTGGGCTATAAAAGCTGGACCATCGTTAGACCCCATTGTTACCGGTAGGCCAAACCAAGGGATAATTTCAGCTAATAATTTTTTAGCTACTACCTGGGCTGACTCTGACCGAGTTGGGTAGGCCTCAACCCGTTCTGAGAAGGTGTCCACCAGCACAAGTAAGGATTTGTATCCCCCTGGTCCAGGAGGCAGTTCTGTGAAGTCTATTTCCCATTGCTCTCCTGGGAGCTGACCTCTTAGGCAGTGACTTGGGATAGCAGGGGTACATACATGACTTGGGTTGATTTGAGCGCAGACGTGGTATCTTCTGCTTACCTCTTTTGCTACCTGAAAAAGCTTAGGTATGTCAAAGTCAGTTCTTAGCAATTCAGCTAATTTTGTCCCCCCCAGGTGTGTACTCTGATGTGTTTGTAAAATTAAGTCTCTTCCCAGTGCTTCTGGTGGGAGGATTCTAGAGTTGGGGAGGACTTTCCACCCCTTTGAATCATCTCTAGCTTGGAGCACTTGACTTAGATGAATGTCAGAGTCTGAATAAGTTGGGGGCAGTTTTAGTACCTGGGGTGCAAGGAGGGGCAAGACTTGAAGGGGCCCCGCTGGTTTTAGGGCTGCTTCTTTGGTCATCTGGTCGGTGAAAGCATTTCCCTTTGCTTCGGGCATATTTGAGGTTTGATGTCCTTTGCAATGGATTATGGCTACTGCTCTAGGAAGCCAAAGGGCTGTTAAAAGCTCTAGTATTTCTGAGGCATTTTTAATGTCCTTTCTCCCGCTGGTTAGGAGGCCGCATTCCTGATAGATGGCCCCATGCATGTGTGCGGTGGCGAACGTGTATTGGCTGTCTGTATAGATGTTCACCGCTTTTTCCTTGGCCCATTGGAGAGCTTGGGTGAGGGCTATTAGCTCAGCTTTTTGTGCAGATGTCCCATGGTTTAGGGCTTGGGCCCATATTGCCTTAGAGGCCATCACTACTGCTGCTCCCGTGACTCGAGTCCCATCTTGAATGAAACTGCTCCCGTCAGTATAGAGAGTTTCATCTGGGTCTTGGAGCGGCAGATCGGTCAAGTCCTCATGCAGATTGGTGGTTGCTGCTAAGGTTTCAACACAGTTATGAATGGGTTGGCTGGGATTATTTTCTGGCAGCAAAGTAGCTGGGTTTAAAGCTGAGGTTTGAAGAAACTTTATTCTGAATGGGTCAAGGAGAAGAACTTGGTATTGAGTAATTTTTGCGTTAGAGAGCCACCTGTCTGGGGGGCTTTTGAGGAGGGTTTCGACTGCATGGGGGGTGATGATTTGCAGTTCTTGCCCAAAGGTGAGTTTAGAGGCTTCTTTAACTAGCAAGGTGGTGGCCGCAATGGCCCGGAGGCAGTTAGGCCAACCTGCCACAACCGGATGGAGGCGTTTTGACAGATAAGCCATGACCCATTTCCATGGCCCTAAGCGCTGTGTTAACACTCCCTTTGCTGCCCCTTGTGCCTCGGCTACATGCAGCTGGAATGGTTTTCTGAGATCTGGGAGTGCTAAGGCTGGGGCTTGGGTAAGTGCCTTTTTTAGAGCCCGGAAAGCTCCCTCCTCCTTGTCAGTCCAAGGTAGTTCTATGTCCTTTCCCCCGGTGCTAGCATAAAGGGGGCGGGCTATTTCGGCAAACCCAAGGATCCACAGCCGGCAATATCCGACCACTCCTAAAAATTCCCGGACTTGCCGTTTCATTCGGGGCGTCGGAATTTGGAGGATGGCTTGGATGCGTTTGTTAGACAGTGCTCTCTTTCCTTCAGTTATATTGTACCCAAGATAAGAGACTTGGGGAAGGCATAGCTGTGCTTTCTTTGATGATACCCGGTATCCTAGCTGCCCAAGAGCTTTTAATAATTCTTTTGTAGACTTCTGGCACTCCTCGGGGGATTTTGCTGCAAGGAGGATGTCATCTACATATTGGAGGACAGTAACCTCGGGGTCTCTTTCCCGGAATTCTAGTAAGTTCCAGCTAAGGGCTTCATTAAAGAGAGTAGGAGAGTTTTGAAAACCTTGGGGCAGTCTAGTCCAGGTTAATTGTCCCGAATCCCCTACTTCGGGGTCTGTCCACTCAAAGGCAAAAAGAGGCTGGCTGACCGGAGCCAGGGGTAGTGAAAAGAAGGCATCCTTTAAATTTAGTACAGTGTACACTTTCTGATTGGGAGGAAGTAAGCTAAGCAGGGTATATGGGTTAGGGACCGTTGGGTGGATCATCTCGACCCTCTTGTTGACCTCTCATAGGTCTTGTACTGGCCTGAAGTCCTCAGTTCCTGGTTTCTGGACGGGTAGGAGCAGGGTGTTCCAAGGGGACTTGCAGGGTACAAGGATCCCCGCTTCCCTTAGTCTCTTAATGTGGACAGCTATTCCTTTTTTAGCTCGGTAACTCATTGGATATTGCTGAATCCGGACAGGTGTGGCATGGCTTAGAAGCTGGACAACTATTGGGGGCTGGTGGCCAACCAGTCCTGGGGGATTGGTTTCTGCCCATACTTCCGGAATTTCTTTCTGCCACTTTATCAGGAGCTCAGTCTCTTGTTTATGAGCATCTTCCCCAGTTAGGAGGAGGTACTCTTCAGACAGAGGGCAGGTAATTAAGATGGAACTTGGCTGTCTAGGAAAGTTTACTTCTGGCCCTTCATCTCGGAAGGAGATGGTTGCTCTTAGCTTGTGGAGCAAGTCACGGCCAACTAGAGGGTAAGGGCACTCAGGCATAACTAAGAAGGAGTGAGTAATGGTTCCTTCACCTAAGTTACTTATCCGGGCCTGTGTCCATGGATAGGACTTGATTCCTCCAGTGGCCCCTTGAATTGGGATCCGTTTTTGCGATAGAGGGCCTTCTGCTTCCTGGAGCACAGAAAAAGTTGCCCCAGTGTCCACTAAAAAGTCAATGTCTTGGCCCCCCACTTTAAGAGTGACCCTGGGCTCCTGGGGGCTAAGGGCAGAGCCCCGGCCCCGTCAGTCTTCCTTCTCTAGAAGGACCTTTGATGGTTCTCGACAAGATTTTCTCGGGCACTCGTTTTTCCAGTGCCCCTGCTCCTTACAGAAAGCACATTGGTTTTGGCCTAGAGAGGGTCCTTTTCGCCCCTCCTCTCCTGACAGACAATTTATTTCCTCCCCCTGACTTTTCTCCAAACTTCTGACCTCCTCCTCGGTTTTTATTCCATGTCTGGTCCTCACTTATGGCAAGTAGGACTTTTGCCATTTTTTTGTTTAAGTCTTCTGAACTTTCCCTATTATTGAAGACTCGTTGAGCAACCTCCACCAACTCGCTCAGTACCTTTCCCTCAAAGCCTTCTAACTTCTGTAACTTTTTCCTTATATCTGGGGCTGACTGGGTGACGAAGGCAATATTAATTGCCCACCTGTTCTCTGGCGCCTCTGGATCTATAGGGGTATATAACCAGTAAGCCTCCTGGAGGCGCTCTAGAAAAGCAGCGGGGGACTCGGTGGCCCCCTGAGTCACCTCCGTTACCTTGGACATATTTGTAGGCCTCTGCGCTGATGCTCAGAGAGCCCCCATTAGACTCTGGCAGTACCGTTCGAGAGCCTCCTTACCTTGACCAGTGTTAGGGTCCCACCGGGGTCGGGTGAAGGGAAAAACAGCCTCAAGGCGGTCTACTTCCGTGGTTGGCAGACCGTCTGGCCCCACAACTAGTTTCCGTCCCTGGGCACGGATTCTCTCTCTCTCCTCTGACGTGAAAAGGGTCTGCAGAAGTAGTTGACAGTCATCCCATGTGGGCTGATGAGTAAAGAAAACGGACTCTAACAGAGAGATTAGTCCATGGGGGTTTTGAAAGAAAGAAGGGTTTTGATTCTTCCAGTTGTACAGGTCACTGGTGGAAAAAGGAACATAAACCATAAAGGGCTTTGAGTCTTCAGGGGGGCCCTGAATAACTTGCCTCAGGGGTAACTGGGCGGGGACAAAGACCTGGCCATGCGGTCCGTATGAACTTCTGGAATGGGTATGGGGGGTGCTGGAGAGAGTTGTAGTGAAATCTGGAGTGGGAACAAGGGGTTCCTCCATTCTTGAGGTAGAGAGACCCTCCGTTCTTGAGGTAGAGGGCCCCGAGCTAGAAGCAACGGGTCCCGGGCTGAGAACAGAGGGTTCTGGACTAGGAGGAGAGGGCCTTGGGCTGGGGGCAGAAGGCCCTGAGCTAGAGGGAAGGGCAGGGGACCCTGCAGAATAAGGTGGGGGCCGTGTTAAGGGGGGACTATCCTGTGGAGGGTCGAGGACCGGGGGCCTTTTGGGTGGCCCCTTTAGAATGAGCACATCTCGCTCTTTGGACAGTTTAGGTGGTGAGCAATTTTTAAGCCATGTGGGGCGGTCAGTGAGGACGTCGATCCAGGTTTCAATGTAGGGAATCTGATCTGGATGTCCTGGTTTCCCACAAATGACTTTTTGAACCTGAAAGGCAATTGGCAAGTTTAGAGTGCCCTCTGGTGGCCAGTTAGAGTCTGGAAAAGTTGGCCATTCAAGCTCGCAGAGGGCCCGAAGAGTTCCTGGGTTGACATAGCCCCCGACCCTGCAGCTCGTTGGTGGAAGTCCTGAAAATTTTTCAAGAAACACTGCAATGGAGAGCAAGCGGAAACAGACAGAGACTGACCCATTGCGGGACTGATGGTTGACAAAACAGAAACAGAACAGAACAAAGACACTAACAACAAAACACAAAACAGAGACTAACCAGAACCTGAACCTGAGGCCACCGGCCACCGTCGTGGTCCAAGGCCGGGTCTTGGAGTTATGGCTGCGTCCAGCCCTCCTAAAGACCCTACAGGGGTACCCCACCAGACCAGATTAGAGATCTCTTACCATTGTGGGCCCACGTCCAGACGGCTTCAGAGGCAGATTTTTGAATTTCGAGGCTTGACCACTTGGTTTTCCGCTGGGGCTGAGGAATGTCTCTCAGCGCGCGCCCCCTGGGGGAGGGCTGGTAGTCAGACCTTTGTCTCGACCGATGAGCCTCAGCAAATGCTGAGATATCTCGCTGGGGCCTCCAAATGTTACAGTGCCTGCGAGTTAAAGTACAAGACAGCCAAACAGAATTTAAAGAGCCTTTATTAGCCAGCTAGCCGGTGGCTGCCGTCTCTCACTCCACGCAGGGAGTTCAGCAAGCAGCCCCCACCTGTGTGCGCTGGTGCCTTATATAGACAGAAACTGTGTCCTAGAAACGCAAGCAAGCAAGCTATTCTAACAGAAGCAGAGTTGGCAGTTAGCTCTTGATCACAAAAAACAATTTCACAAAGAGTTTCACTTGGAGCTGGAGCAGTTATTGATCATAAAAAACAATTTCGCAAAAACAATTTCACAAAGAGTTTCACTTGGAACTGGAGCAGCTATTGATTATTAAAGGGTTACAAAGAGTTTCACTTGGACTTGGAGCAGTTATTGTTAAAAGGGTTACACTTGGCTGATGCGTGCAACCACAGCTTTGCTTCCCCTAAATGGTAAAGTTTTGCTTCCTTTAACTGGTACAGGCCCAGTCTCACTCCCCCCTCCCCATGGCCTAATGCCGTTTACACAACACTGTTGCTTTTCAGATGTTTTAGGATTAAGGGAAAGGGACCCCACTTCAGGGGAGAGAGAATTATCTTTGTGATACCTCAATTTTGGACTTCTAACCTCAAAACTGTAAGCCAATAAATTCTTGTCTAAGATGACCCATTGTGTGGTATTTGGCATAGGAGTCCAGGAAAACTAAAACACAGGGAATACCTAAGTTTTTATCTTGGACAGGGATAGTATTGCCCTGCACTGAGCAGAAAGATAGTGGGAGATTATTTTTGATAATTAAACTATCAATCTTTTTTGTTCAGTTTAGCATTTGCAGTGGCTTTGCACACAGGCTTAATTTCTTGGATGGTCAAAGGCTTCACGTATGGGATAATATGGCCCAAAGTCTTTAGGAAAGTGTAGCAGAGCCAGCTAATTATCTCTCAGTCCATCCTTCCCTCTTTCTTTTGGTTGCAGATCCCCAGGACTTTTAGGAGGTCACAGATTTGCTCAACTAGAGACTACGATTCCTGGTGTCTCTCATAACTAGTTGTATCCATATAACTAAATTTTGATTACTGGCATATGAGAACTAATTTATGCAACTTCTGCATCACTCCCTTATAAAAATAAGCTGACTGCCTTCATATCCTTTTTCCTCTTTATCAGTTGTTGTGACTTGATGAAAATTGGAACAGCAGGCTTGAACCCAGAGTTGGGAGCTGTGTTATGGATGACAGAGCTGCCTGGCCAACCCTACCTCCAGATGGTTATATGCGAGAGATATAAATTTATATTATTTGTTTATGTTTGTGTGTGTGTGTATGGAACTTATATTGTTTTTGTATGTATTGTGTATTATACATATAATTTATGTTTATTTTGGGGGGTCTTTTTTGTGGCAAGTGAGCATATACTATGCCTAATTCAGGAATAGCAGTGGTGTAAATATAGGGTGTTACAGGAAAATGGGTAAAAGCATAAGAAAGTATGGTGAGTTCAGGTAAGTACAAGTATTTTGGTATGGCTAGACTGCCATAAAAGTGGTGAGAGTTGAAGCTGGAAAAATAGGCAGTAGTCAAATCACCATACTACCAAATTTAGATTTTATCCTATCAACCACAGGGAACCATTGAAAGTTGTTGAGCAGGGGACAGGATTTAATGAATGATATCACTAGCAATAGTAGGAAGGATGAAAGACCTTTGTCCTATCACTGATATTGCCTGTGCCTTTAATCTCCTTCTCTAAGGTTGGATAATCAAGGGTAAGGTAATCTGCCTTCTTTTCATTTTAATTGAGCTCATATAACGTCTGTGGGCTCCAGGCTCCTGTACGAAATCAAAGGAGCAGGAATGACTTTTCCAGAGTCAGCTTCCTCTACCTGAGCTATTGTGGGTGGTAGGAAGGCTGGCACTGCTGTGGGAGCCACATATCTTTCCAGCAACTCAAACATTCAGAAAATACTGGACAGTTTCTCTTTGGGGATCCTGTCGAAGTTCAGATCCAAGATAAGCCTTCCTAGAGAATTTCTTTTCTAGTTGTGCCAGTATTTCTGAGAAATCCTTTCTCTGTAGTTATTTTCACACATTGCACTGCTTTTTATCATGTGCTTGCTGAATCAAGAGCCACCCTTTGGTTCATGATTTGGGGTCTCGAATCCTGTGGAGTGCACTTCAGGAAGAACCAACTTAAGTATCTTGGTTTCTTTATATGTTTTCTTTCAGCATGTATGTGGAATGGTAACAACAAGATGCCTGGATATTTGTGGTCTTTCTACAGGAAATATACTGAGGGTTTTAACTTTCATCAGCCAACAAAATGATATAACTCCTACACATGTAAATAGAAAACACTCTTCCATCTTGTAAGTTTTTATTTTGTGGCTCAGTGTTAACAGTTAAAGGTAAGCAGACTTTTGTTAAACTTTCTCACCATTTGTTTTTGTTTGTTCCTCTTAGAAGAGAAAGGAGAAAAAAATTTCTTAGTGAGCTAAGCCCATCACCCCCAAAGGGGATATTCTGTATGGCACTAGAGGGAAAGACAGATAAGGTGGGTGAAATTTTGGCCTGCCCTAATCAAGTTCATTTGATAATATTCATAATCCTCCTGCTTACCCATGATAGCCAATTACCCTTACCCCTCTTTTTTTAATGCAATTTTATTGAGATATACTCACACACCATATAATCCATCCAAAGTATCATCATATAGTTGTGCATTCATCTCCACAATCAATTTTCATGCATTTTCATTACTCCAAAATAAAAAAGTATAAAAAATTAAAAAAATTTTTTAAATAAAAAAGAACACCCAAACCACCCCATACCCCTATACCCCCTGTTATTTATATATATTTTTGTCATTATTTTATTACTCATCTGCCCATATACTGGTTAAAGGCAGTGTCAGTCACCAGGTTTTCACTATCAGACAGTTACACGTTAAAAGCTATATAGTTGTATGATTATCATCAAGAATCAAGTCTAGTGGATTACTGTTAAACACGTTCAGGTATTTTGAATACACTAGAAATTAAAAAGGATTATCTATATAATGCATAAGAATAACCTCCAGAATGAACTCTCAGCTCTATCTGAAATCTCTTAGCCACTGAAATTTTATTTTGTTTCATTTCTTTTCCCCCTTTTGGTCAAGATGGCATTCTCAATCCCACGATGCCAGGGCCAAGCTCATCCCTAGGAGTTCTGTCCCTTGTTGTCAGGGAGACTTACACCCCTGGGAGTCATGTCCCACATGGGGGAAGGACTCTTACCCCTCTTTGAATGGTGTACCTAAAGGCTGAGGGATCTAAATCCCTGTCTGTAGCAGATTCTTTCAGGATGCTCTCTTTGCCTCTTATGGGTTTTCAGCAGTCATATACTTAATTTTTAATATGGGGATATAGTAAATTAAGCTTTATTTTTAATAGAAACAATAAGCAAAGCTCAAACAAATATCTCATTGGTATTCTTTTATTTGACAGGGGCAGAGACAAAGGAAGTAAAATTGTTAATAGGGATTTTTTCTTTTTAACATCAACTTCTAAAGTCAAGTCAGCATGAAATCATCCGGTTATCCTATTCCCAGACCCAAAATGCTGTCCAATGGAAACTGATTTATGACTATGATCCTGAAGTACTTAAAATAATAAAGTGCTTTCTAAATTATTAAGGAAATATTGATCTATCAGCATGTATTTATTAATTATCTACTATGTCCCCCAAAACCAGTTAAGCTTCACATTGTTTGCTGTTTTAGAGATGAAGAAATTGTGGTGCAGTGAGTCTCAAGAACCTGCTTAAGGCCACACATCTAGTAGATGGCAAAAGAAGGAATAGTGCCATAGCAGTTTAATTTTCCTCAAGGAGTTGACAACTGGGGTAAGAGGATAAGGCTAACACATGAAAATAATAGAGAATAATTTAATCCAGAACCATAGGGTAGGGACTATGGTATAATAGAGATTCAGAAGATAGTTTAATGGAGGATGTAATAATTAGGCTTCAAGCAGAAGGTGAGACTTGAGCTTGGTCTTGAGGACAAAACAGTTTGCAATTGCAGAGTGGAGGGAAAATGCAATTTGGTCATGGAAGAGTAGTCAGACCAAAATAATACAGGGGAAAAAGAGTAGAATGTAAGTTCAGGATACTTTCACTCTTACATACATTTAATTCTCTTCTACTTTTTCAGATTTATTAATCCATCAGAGCACTCAGTTTCCAACCATTATGAACAAATGGACTTTTACTATGAAAGTCAATTATAGACTTTAGAGCTAGAAGAGACTTTAAAACTCTGTCCTGAGAATTGGAGCACAGTAAGGACTTGTAATTCATAAACAGTTCTTGAATTTCCCTACTGTCTATTTGGGATTCAATGTACTTTCTCCACCACACTGCTTGGGCAGGTGGGGTGATAATAATGGTGGTGAAAGGACAGGAGAGAGCCTACAGTACTGAGTATTCTCAAACTGTCTTCTATCCAAGTACTAAGCAGACCCAGTTCTGCTTAGTTTCCCAGATTGCAGGGCTGTCAGATGGAAGGGAGAAACAAAGAACATGAAGTTTCTTTTAAGGTGCACATGTGGTCCGGTATTCCCTTTCTTGACTGTTTGAAAGCACCTTCATCATGGTACAAAGGAATTTTTTCAATACTGTGGGGATTTATTGGTACACATTATAATATGCCACAGAGGCACTTTTTCTCTCTGTCCAGTGGGTGACAAAGCAAACACACATTAGGCTTCTGAGATATGCTGTGGGGAATCTGAAAAGAAAGGAGTTTGACGGTTGAAAAGGAACAGGGTAGTAGGTTTGCTCTTTCTACCTCAACCTTGCTCTTATTATGGAAATCATGCAGTTTTAAAAAAATCTGCAGTTCGCAGACATTAGGATTTTGACTTGGGAATGATAGCTATTCTTTTAGCAGACAGGTAGGCCAGGAGGTATAGAAAGAAAACTAAGTTGCAAAGAACTGCCTGATTCTAAGAGGATTTTTGGAAGATCATTCATGGATGTCCTTACTATGTACTTGGTAGGTCTTTAAAAATAGGAGCAATAATTTTTATCTTCTTTGGTACTTTTCCATGTGTCTGAAAATGAATACAGAGGGCTGCATTAGGTGACTTCTACTCCAGTCTTGCAAATCTATGACCACATTCAAGTCATTCAATCCATTTAAGTGGCCTTTAGACATTTAGTGGTACTTAGCAGTGACATATTAGAAAGTCTATCTTGTCAAAATAAAATGACACAATTATTAATATAATTAGAAATTGGAAATCTAAGGCAAAAGTTCCTAAAGAATTCTTAAAGCCTTTGTTATCTGAGAAATGCATGCCTACATAAATATTGTCTTCTTGTAGTATAAAGGGTGCCTGGAGTAATTCTGTATTTATACCCCCATATAATGAAAAAAGTCTGTTAAGGAGGTCTGTCTCCCTTACTGTGCCTCTACCTTGCTTTTGTATTTTGGCATGCATCCCTAAATGAATGAGCAATGAATCTTTGGGAAATTGGGGTCTCCTGCCAGTATACATGATTCACCTGAAAAGGGCATCGCATGCTTCTGCAAAGTGTATGAAAACTTCGTATTCTTGGACTATCTTTTTGCAAATGCCCCTGATTACAGAGCAGAACTTTCAAGTAAATAGGGAGTTGTAATCCAAATCCTCCTTCTTTCTATATGGGTTTCTTGAGCCCCATTCATTAAGTAGACACCTACTATGTGGCAGGCATAATTCTAAGCACTGGGAATATGTTGAGAATATGATGGACATAGTTCTGGTTATTACACATTCATTACCTGGACTACTGAAATCTTTAGAGACCAGTAATAATTTAATATGATTAGAAGAAATATTCCTTTGTATAAAACTAAATTATTGCCAGAGTAATTGTAACAATATCAATAGAGAATTTTGGAATTGGAAAGGATTTGTAAAATGTTTCCTTTTGAATCAAGAATCCATGTTAAAAATAACTGGTAGTTCTAGATAAATCAGATTTTCCAATTTATTCATCATGTGGTAGAATAGAGTATATTTTAGTAGATCTGCAACAGCAGTGTTGGTAAGGGAGGCATGCAAAAAGAAACCAATTTCAAATTATGTCTCTTGTTTCTAAAATGGTTGTCTGTCATAACTCTGGAAAATCAGTACCATGAATTTTTAAAATTATCATTAGGCTGCTCTGGCATAATTTATTTTAAGAGGTTTTGGCCTGTTTATGTACCCCGGAATTTGCCAGAATTCGTAATGTGATATTGCATATTTAACAAACCTATAGAGCAATAAATAGGGACACATGACTATTGGGGAGTGCTGTTTGTTTAAATTCTTTTTTGTGTGTGTGGCATTCATGAAATGCAGGGGGCTTCCAACTCAAATTCTGCAATATTAGGCAGCAAGTTGTACTTTGAACCAAACCAGATGGTGATCAGCTCTACCCTTATTATCAACTCAATACTGCGATGGTTACCAGACCTTACTTGCGATGTGAACATTTGGAACAGATTAACAGCAGTTAGACTGAAATGAGAAACCTCCATTTCACTAAAAGGTTCAGAACATATCATGCCATAAAATCAGAAAGACTAGTAAGAAATATTATGGGGGAAACAGTTTGCTGTCTACCTTGGTTTCTCCCTGCAGGACGTGTAATTTCCCTTTTATGAGTGCCTTTTTCAAAAGAATTTCATTGTGTGGTTTTGTGAGGATTAAGGCCTATTAGCCTCTCAGTCTCCTCAGGTGCCCCATTCTACAACCTGTTGCTGAATTATCTCATTGTAGCACGATCATTGTAGGCCTTGGGCAAACAAGGGGGTCTATTGGCATTTGGGGAAGCTTCCTTTGCAAGAAGATTTTAAACACACACACACACACACACACACACACACACACACACACACACACCCTGTACAAATTCAGAGGTTCGCCCAGCCACTGAAATGCCCGATGTGATAGGAAACATTTGGACTGCCTAGGTTTGGCCTATGGATACAGGGTGGATCTGACTGAATACTTTGTCCATTTTCTGAATAGTTCTCAGAGGTGATCTTTTCTTTCTGGCATCTATTGGTCAAAGCCATTGCTAGGGCTTTATAGGACCAATTTTGTATACAGGTGAAACCAAGTTAAAGGGAATTCCAAGGCCGGCAATTCTTAGAGGTAGAGCTATCAAGATGGAATGTTGAAATAGACATAACTGAGTTCAATCCTCATTTTGCATTATAGAAAACTGAAGAAAGGAGAAGTTAAAGGATTTTCCCAAGGACCAACAGTTGGTATGAGTGGTAGATGTGATGAGGAGAGCATGTGAGTGTTGCTGATGTGTCAGTATTCTCCCATGACCCTAGTTGAAAGACAGACAAAAAGGTAGATGCACTGCTTTCTATACCCAATTGAGTAGTCCCAGAGTGGCAGCCCTGTTCTTGTTTCTGTGCTGAGCCAGACAGCCTGCCAGAGAAAGCCCTTCGGAGCGAGCCCAACTCCGCTTTGTGTATTTTTTTTTTTAATTCTCTAGCCAAGACCTTGCTTCAGGGATGACTTAACAGCCTTTTACCTGTATCTTGGTGTGACTGGAAATAGAAATTCCTCTTTAGAACTGGATTTTTTGAGTCTCTTGTACTGTACAGAGTCAGGGAGGAGAGAGACAGAATGCCTAGTGCCAGGAAGAAACGAATAGCTCATTTCTGTCTGTTTGAGCTGAATTTGGGGGTTTACTTGTTAGGAATGTGGACAGTGAGTCAGGAGAGACCTGGGAGAGAGTGGCAAGAGGTGAGAAAGAAAGGTAGAGATGGAACATTCATTGCAAGTCAGAGATTATATCATATATGCTGCTTATACTCTTTGATTTTTTAACCTTACCATTTATTGTGAACATTTTATGCCATTTAATATTATTCTACATTAATTTCAAAAGCTACATAATTTTCCCTCATATGGGAATATTATAGTTTATTGAGCCATCCTCTGCTGATTATTTGAGTTTTTGATTTTTCTATAGACACCACTGTAATGACTACCCTTATAAATACATCTTTGTTCACATACATGACTATTTCATTAGGAGACTGCCTAGAAGCAGAATTTCTGGGACAAAGAATAATCAAAAGCCTTAAAATTGGCAGGGTTTTGCCACATGTCAGCAATTTAAGTTCCTTTGCAGAACAGTGGATTCCACGGATGTGAATTATATGCAAGATCTCCACATTGCATGTGTTTAGCCTCTTCTCACATTTGTTGGTTGTGATTCTTCCCTGTGGTGTAAAGTGTTTTGCAAATAATCAATGCACCAGTGCCTCTGTTGTTCTAGACATTAGAGCTAAAATTTGGAGTTGGAAAAGACTTCTGAAATTTGAATCAAGAATCCATTTTTAAAATCATTGGAAGATTTAGATTAATAAGATTTTCTGATTTATTCATAATGTGGTAGATAGGTAAAAGTTTCCCCATCCATCCATCCAAAAAATACATTTGCTAGCCATGAAAAAACATAATCCTTTCCTAGAAGTATTTTATAATTAAGAAAAAAGGAAAGAAGAAAAGTAAAAGAAAAAATCAGATACATAAATAATATGTACTTTCAAAGTGAAAGAAAATTATTTTTTCCTTAAGTCTTTTAGAAGGTAATGTTTATAATTGGTTAATGAGTGGAACTGCTTACAATAAGGATCTGTCATTTCATAGTGGCCTTAGACATAAAGATATTCCCATTTGTCCCAGAAACCTTAAAGAAATCATGGGGAAGCTAGATGAAATTGGGTGACAGATTAAAAAAAAAAAAAGATGATATATGTTTTCTATAATTTCTTTCTCTTCCCTAGTAGATATTCACAACAATTTTCCTTTGCGGAGAAGATCTTGAGTGTACTGGCCACCAGAGAATTCTTATTCCCATTGTCACCTTTATGTTTCTCTTATTCCCATTGTCGCCTTTATGTTTCTAGTGAGATGAATATTAGGGTAAACTTGGAACCATCTCATTTGTGTTTTGCACAATTGCTTGTTCAACATTTACATACCACAAATTTACTTTTCAGTTAAAATAGTACCCAGCTCTGATTCTCCATTTTCTTACTTCAAACACAGTATTGCCAAATGCTAGGTACCTAGTAGGTGCTCAGTAAATGCTTGATTAATTCATTGACCGGGAAAGAAGTTGTTACTAGGTTGAGTATTTTCATTATAGATCTGCCAAGCTGTGAAGATTAAAAGGTGTGTGGCAAAGTACTCTTTGTGGGCGCCAGAAAAACCTGCTTGATGTAAGCAAAGTGTGTATGGGTAGCTTCAGATTTTGTTGACATTCCAGGTAGCGACAAGAACTCGTAACAATTCAGTAACTTTTTACGATTTATCATGTGCTTTAAGAAATCCACTTCTAATACATTATCACATTTTCCCCAAGTATCCTGTTTTCTCAAATATTGAAAAAAAAATGGCAGAGCAAAAAGACGTCTAACCAAACCATTAAATAGGAGGCTTGTTTCTTTGTGCCCACCCTAGCCCCCATTTAATGCTCCTCTCCTCTCTGTTATTCTATTTGCAGACCACTAAGGCCACTGTGGTGTCCCCTTACTCAAGACCTTTTTTCTCTGCTAAATCTTTGTCAGCTAACACTTCAGAGGAAGAGTTTAAAGTATCAACATTTTCAGAAGTAATTGCATTTTATTTTAGTAGTCTTTGAAGAGGAAAAGACTTTATGACTCCAAGTAGCAATGCATAATGGAGGGGATTTTAGTTGATGACCAATGGGTACTACTTGTAAAGTTCTTTTTAAGGTGTAGATATAGAAATGTGCTTTCCCAGCTTCTCTCAAATCACACCTGATAAAGTGATGCCAATTAGATTGAAACCTTTCTTGAATTAAGAAGCTGGCTTCTTTTTATAATTTGCCTTCTGTCCTTATTATTCTCCTGAAACCTATGATGATCCAGTGGCAAAATCCAATGGATACTTTTCAGCCTCCATCCAATTTGACACCTTCTTGCTTATGAGTTTCCCTTTTGAAACTTTCTTTGGTTTCAGTATATTATTCTCTTGGTTCCCAACATTTTTTCCTGTCTTCTTCATCAGCTTTTCCTTTTCCTCCCACACAATAATGTTGATATTTCCATAGGTAAGCAAATCTCTTCTCTTTTGGCCCCTAGAGCTTCTCCTTGGTTGATTCCTTTCACTCTTTTCTGTTTAGCTATCGTCTCATTGCCTACTGCTCCCTGCCAATCCATCCTCTCTCTGGACCTTCAGAAATCTTCTGGATGTTACCACTTGTATCCTTTTAATATGCAAATGAAACAATTCCAATGTCATTATCTCAATGTCCAGCCCTTACATCTTGCATCTTCTCTTGCGTTTTCTATCTCAATTAATGGCCTCACCATTCATTCAACAACCTTCCCCTCAATCTGCTAGATAATTCATAATTATCCTTGAACCTTCATTTCTACATCCAGTTGACCATCAGATTCTTTTGTTGGTCTTTCTAAATCAACAACTTCTCTTGATTCTCAATGTTCCTCCTTTAGTTTAGACCCTTATTTCCAGTAACCTGTCTTATAGCAAAAGCCTTCTACTTGTATGCAAAGTACCTAAAAAATTGTTTCCTTTCAACAATAATGTTCTTGACATATTGTGCCAGATACAATTATTTGCTTCTTCATTTAAAATTTTGATGGCTCTCCCTTCTTTTCAAGACAAAGCAAGTCTTTCATTCATTGATTGATTCACTTATTATAATTGAACACCTACCAGAGGCTGGCATTGGGTCAGTGTTGGTGAACAAACATTAAAACTCTCATTGGAAGACTTCTGGGAAGATGGCAGAGTAGGGAGCTACTCACACCAGGAGTCACACCTCCTTAAAAACAGCTCGTGAACAGGCAGGAACTGTCTAAAACAACTGTTCTAGGCTTCCAAAGGCCAGAGGAGTGCTGTACATCATCCAGGGAAGAGCAGGATGGAGTGACTGAATTTGTCTGTGAGAGAACTGTCCTGCCCTACAAGAAACTGAGAAATACTAAAGGGAGTTTTGCAGGCTGAAAGGAAAAGACAAGAGAGAGAGGCTTGGAATACAGAGTAGAAATGAAGATTATCAGTAAGGGTAACTAAAAGGGTAAAAAGGGAGACAAAAGTAAGACATAACATATAAAAGGCAAAGGGTAAAATGGTTTAAGTAAGTCCTGCATTTAGAGTAATAACATGTTAACAGATTAAACTTCCCAGAAAAAAGACACAGGTTGGCAGAATGGATAAAAAAGTATGATCCAACTATATGCTGCCTACAAGAGACCCACTTAGGCACAAAGACATAAGTAGGTTTTAAGTGAAAGGATGGAAAAAGATATTCCATGCAAACAGTAACCAAAAAAGACCTGGGTAGCTATACTAATATTGGACAAGATAGACTGTCAGTCCAAAGCTGTTATAAGAGTCAAAGAAGGACACTATATATTAATAAAAGGGTCAATCCACCAAGAAGAAATAACAATCATAAATATTTATACATGTAACCATGGTGCCCCAAAATACTGGCAAAACTGAAGGGAGAAATAGACATCTCTACAATAATAGTTGGAGACTTCAATACACCACTGCCCACAATAAACAGAACATCTAGACAGAGGATCAATAAGGAAACAGAGAATTTTAATAATATGATAGATGAACTAGATCTAAAGACATATACAGAACATTGTTCCCCAAAACATCAGGACATACATTCTTCTCAAGTGCTCATGGCTTATTTTCCTGAAGAGACACATGTTGGATCACAAAACAAGTCTCAATAAATTTAAAATGATTGAAATTATGCAAAGCATCTTCTCTGACCATAATGGAATAAAGCTGGAAATCAATAACAGGTAGAGAACTGGAAATTCATGAATATATAGAAGTCAAACAATACACTGTTAAACAATCAGGGGGTCAGAGAAGATATTGCAAGAGAATTCAGTAAATTTCTTGAGGTGAATGAAAACGAGAAACATAACATATCAAAACCTATGGGATGCACAGAAGGCAGTGCTGAGAGGGAAATTTATAGCCTTAAATGCCTACACTGAAAAGAAAAAGAGCTAAAATCAAAGAACTACTGCACACCTGGAACAATTAGGAAAACAAAACAAAACTAAACTAAACTAAACAGCAAACTAATTCCAAGGCAAGCAGAAGGAAAGAAAGATTAGAGCAGAAATAAATGAAATTGAGTATAAAAAACAATGGAATTAACAAAACCAAAAAAGTTGGTTCTTTGAGAAGATCAATAAAATTGACAAATCCTTAGCTAGATTAATAAAGAAAAATAGAGAAGATGCAAATAAGTTAAATCATCAATGAGAGGGGGGCATTACTACTGACCACACAGAAATAAAAATTATCATAAGAGGATACTATGAACAACTGTGTACCAATAAGTTAGACAAAATAGATTAATTGAACAAACTTCTGAAAACACATGAACAGCCTACACTTAACTCTAGATGAAATAGAAGATCTCAACAGACCAATTACAAGTAAAGAGATCAGTCATCAAAAACCATCCAAAAAAGAAAAGCCCAGGACCAGATGGCTTCAAGGGGAATTTTACCAATCAATTCTACCAAGAAGAATTGATACCAATCCTGTTCAAACTCTTCCAAAAATCTGAACAGGAGAGAACACTACCTAAGTCATTCTTTGAAGCTAGCATCACCCTAATCCAAACCCAGATAAATACACCACAGGAAAAGGAAATTACAAACCAATTTCTCTAATGAATATAGATGCAAAAATCCTCAACATAATACTTGCAAATTTAATCCAACAGTACATTAAAAGAATTATACTACACAATCAAGTGGGTTTTATCCCAGGTATGCAAGGGTGTTTCAACCCAAGAAGAGTTTATTAAAGGAAATATATCACATTAACAAAGGGGAAAAAGGCATAATAGAAGGAAACTTATTCAACATGAGAAAAGGCATATATGAAAAACCCACAACTAACATTGTAGTCAATTGTGAAAGACTGAAAGCTTTCCCTCTAAGATCAGGAACAAGACAAGGATGCCCACTGTCACCACTGTTATTCCACATAGAAGTTCTAGCTCGAGCAGTTAGGCATGGAAAAGTAATAAATGGCATTCAAATTGGAAATAAAGAAATAAAACTTTCACTATTTGCAGATGGCGTGATCTTATATTTAGAAAGTTCCAAAAAATCTACAACAGAGCTACCAGAGCTAAAAAAGGAGTCCATCAAAGTGGTGGATACAAGATCAACATGCAAAAATCAGTAGTTTCTATACACTAGTAATGAGCAATCTGGGGAGGGAATCAAAAAAAATTCTTTTTACAGTAGCAACTAAAAGTTTCAAATATCTAGGAATAAAATTTCACCAAGGATGTAAAGGACTTGTGCACAGAAAAGTACAAAACATTGCTAAAAGAAATCAAAGAAGACCTAAATAAATGGAAGGACAATCCGTGCTCATGGAATGGAAGACTAAATATTATTAAGATGTCAGTTGTACCCAAATTGATTAATATATTCAACACTTTCCTAATCAAAATTTGAACAACCTACTTTACATAAATGGAAAAGCCAGTTATCAAATGTCTTTGAAAGTGTAAGGGGTTCTGAATAGCCAAAAACATCCTGAAAAGGAAGAATGAAGTTGGAGGACTCACACTTCCCAACTCTAAAGCATATTACAAAGCTACAGTGATCAAAATAGCATTGTGCTGGCAAAAAGATAGATATATTGACCAATGGAATCAAATTGAGAATTCAGAAATAGACTCATATCTATAGCAAATTGATGTTTGACAAGGCTGCCAATTCGACTCAACTGGAACAGAATAGTATCTTCAACAAATGGTGGATGGATATCCATATGTAAAAGAATGGAGGAGGACCCCTATCTCACCCCTTATACATTAATTTATTAAAAATGGAAAAAGATAAAATAAATTTAAGAACCAGGACCATAAAACTCCTAGAAGAAAATGTAAGGAAACATCTTCAAGATCTTGTGGTAGGCAATGGTTTCTTAGACTTTTCATCCATAGCACAAGCAACAAATTAAAAACAGAAAATGGAAACTCCTGAAAATTAAATACTTTTGTGCTTTGAAGGACCTTGTCACAAAAGTGAAAAGGCAACCTACTCAATGGGAGAAAATATTTGGAAACCACATATCCAATAAGGGTTTAATATCCAGAATGTATAAAGAAATCCTACAACTCAATAATAAAAAGACAAAGAGCTCAGTTAAAAAAATAGCCAATCCTTTTGAATGCCTCTTTGTTGCTCAGATGTGGCCCTCTGTCTCTAGCTAAGCCAACTTGAAAGGTGAAATCACTGCCCTCCCCTCTATGTGGGATCAGACACCCAGGAGAGTGAATCTCCCTGGCAACGTGGAATATGACTCCCGGGGAGGAATGTAGACCCGGCATCGTGGGATGGAGAGCATCTTCTTGACCAAAAGGGGGATGTGAAAGGAAATGAAATAAGCTTCAGTGGCAGAGAGATTCCAAAAGGAGCCGAGAGGTCACTCTGGTGGGCACTCTTACGCACAATATAGACAACCCTTTTTAGGTTCTAATGAATTGGTGTAGCTGGCAGTATATACCTGAAACTATCAAACTACAACCCAGAACCCATGAATCTTGAAGACGATTGTATAAAAATATAGTTTATGAGGGGTGACAATGGGATTGGGAAAGCCATAAGGACCACACTCCCCTTTGTCTAGTTTATGGATGGATGAGTAGAAAAATGGGGGAAGGAAACAAACAGACAAAGGCACCCAGTGTTCTTTTTTACTTTGATTGCTCTTTTTCACTTTAATTATTATTCTTGTTATTTTTGTGTGTGTGGTAATGAAGGTGTCCAGGATTGATTTTGGTGATGAATATACAACTATGTAATGGTACTGTGAGCAATTGAATGTATGATTTGTTTTGTATGACTGCGTGGTATGTGAATATATCTCAATAAAATGAATTTTAAAAAGAGGCAAAAGACTAGAATAGACATTTTTCCAAAGAAGAAATACAAATAGCTAAAAAACACATGAAAAGATGCTCAGCATCACTAGCTGTTAGGGAAATGCAAATCAAACCACAGATATCATTTCACACCTACTAGAATGGCCACTATTAAAAAAACAAAAAACTACAAGTGTTGGAGAGGTTATGGAGAAATAGGGACACTCATTCATTGCTGGGTGGGAATGTAAAATGGTGCAGCCACTGTGGAAGACAGTTTGGCAGTTCCTCAGGAAGCTAAGCATAGAATTACTGTGTGATCCAGCATTCCTGCTACTAGGTATTCACCCAGAAGAACTGAAAGCAGGGACTTGAACAGACATTTGCACACCAATGTTCTTAGCAGCATTATTCACAATTGCCAAAAGATGGAAGCAACCAAGTGTCCATCAACTGATAAATGGATAAACAAAATATGGTATATACATATGATGGACTGTTATTTAGCTGGAAGAAGCAATGAAGCCCTGATGCATGAAACAACATGGATGAATCTTGAGGACATTATGTTGAGCGAAATAAGCCAGACACAAAAGGACAAATATTATATGATCTCACTGATATGCACTAACTATGATAAGCAAACCCATAGAGTTAGAATCTAGAAAATAGGTACCAGGGGATAGAATGGGGGTAGAGAATGGGGAGGTGATGCTTAATTTGTGCAGAATTTCCATTTAGGTTGATTGTAAATATTTGAAAATGGATAGTGGTGATGGTAGAACATTATTGTGAGTGTAATTAACAGCATTGAATTATGTTAGTGAATGTGGTTGAAAGGGGATGTTTTGGGTAATAATGTTACTAGAAGGAAAGGCAGAAGACAAAACATGGGACTGTATAATACAGCGAACCCTGTTGTGAACGATGGGCTGTGGTTAATAGTACAAATATATGAATGTTCCTTCATGAATTCAAACAAATGTATAACACTATTACAAAGTGTTAATAATGGGGTGGTATATGGGAAAAATATACCTAATATAACCTATGGACTTTAGTTAATAGTAATATTTTAATATTCTTTCATCAGTTGTAACAAAGGTACCACACTGCTGCAAAATGTCAACAATAGGGGGGTATATGGGAATGTTGTAGTTTTTACATGACTTTTCTGTAATCCTACAACTTCTCTGATTAAAAAATTACATTATTAAAAAATTATGCTGAGTGAAAGAAACTAGATACAAAGTGCTACATATTGTATGATTCCATTTATATAAAATGTAAATATAAATAAATTTATAGAGATAGAATTAGATTAGTAGTTATGTAGAGCTGGGGAAGATAGAGAGATTGAGAGGTTTTTCTCTTTTTGGAGTAATGAAAATGTTCTAAAATTGATTGTGGTCATGGCACAACCCTGTGACTATACTAAGAGCCATTGAGTGTACACTTAGGATAGATTGTATTGTATGTGAATATATCTCAATAAAACTGCTTAAATAAACCTAATACTCGGTATTTTTGCTCTTCCCAGTAATCTGATTGCAACATACTTCTATGGGTTTGTTCTCTCCTCCCTTCCCCACTCTCCCCACCCCAACTGCTTCCACCTCCCACTGCCTTATTCTTTATAAGGTATTCTGTACTCCAGCTGCTCAGATATATTATGCATTCTGCAGAGTCATCATGCCCTACCATCCTGGTGGGCTCCTATCTGTTGGGAGACAGTTCTGCATGGATCTCTCTTGGGCACTGCACAACTATCAGAACTTGGAGTCAGATTGGGCGCTGCCATCCCCATTTCCTGTTCTGCATTGATTTTCATGTGTACTTGTTCTTTTATGGGAACCAGCAAAACTCAGCTTTGCAAAGATAGGACGTCCTCGAAAAAAATGTAGTAGGATCTAATGTTGAAACTGTGAACTACTTTGAGCTAGTAGTTGACACAGTGTCTGGCAGATTTGGGGATTGGTGTATTTCTTTAAAAAAAATTGAAATATCATATTATACCCCTGGTAAGTATGCTGCAGTGCCCTGGGGTGACCTGGTGCACAGTTTGGGAACCATGGGCTTACTGTATTAGGTGCTATATGTAAATCACTCACTTCTCACAACACTTTGAACAATAGGTATTATCATTCCCAGTTTATGGATGAGGAAACTAAGGTTTAAAAAGAGCACAAAGGCTGCCCTAAACTTCCTAGTGAGTAATTAGCACAGCAGAGGCTTAACCCAAGTCTTCTGGCTTCAAAACCCATTGCATCATGCCATGTGTCATTAGATTTGCAGGATTAAGGTTTTCTCAGCTTCCTTTCTCCATGACTTTCCTGGATTTCAGGCAACATTGAAATGACTATTTTTTTAAACATGTGGAAGTGCTTGAAACTCATGGAAATGATTTTAAATTGTGTCTACTTTTTTAGCTTTAAGGCACACCTGCTGGAAAATAAATTTTCTTGAGCAGAGATTAAAGAGATTTAAATGGCCTCAAGAAAGATTGTTTAAGCTTTGAAATCAAGACAGTAGATTTCTAATTAACTTGTAATTGTTTTACTGCTAATTTTTAATGTGACGTTTGGTATGGACCACATGTCACTTTCTCTCCAGCTATCAGGACAGGCCCTATAAACTAAACCTTCTTCATCGGCTGTTGCCTAATTCAGTATGGTCCATGCTGGAATTTTTCCAACTCTGCCTGCACATAATTTCTAAGTCTCAGCAGATCTGTGCAAAAATGAACCATAGCTATAATCTTTCATGTTACTCATAGCTCTATTTAATTATCTGAAATACTACCTGATAAATAGTGCAATCAGAATTCCAGTTTAACAGTAACTACTTTCACATCGCTTTTCTGCTTTCATCTAATTTGAAACAGGTTTTGGTTTACTGCCTCTAAATTATGTAAACTTCTAATCAATGATTAATTTAAGAATCTTTGAGCTGCTCTGTGTGTGTGTGTGTGGTGTTCCTAAGTGTCAATAAGTTCAGGCCTAGTTAAATGAGATATTTTTCTTCAATAGCCTTTTTTAGGCTTTTATTTTCTACAGAGTTTGTTTAGGGTAGATAGAACCAAGGAAGAATAAATCTTTAGAACATTAAATTGTTGTCAAAACAAGATGTTACCTAATGCAGAATTATATGTACATTTGTATTAAATGCCTCTGACATAATGGACTAACATTTATTGAGTACCTATAAATGCTAGGCAGTTTATTATTTTGTTTGATCCCAGCCACAACCATGGAGGTCATTGTTATCTTCATTTTGCAGATGGGAAAACTGACAGCTGAGAGGATTTGAGGAAATTTCCTAAGGTTGCAAGTGAATAGCTGTTACAGCTGGGATTCCAACTCAGTTTGGTCTGACTTCACAGCCACAGCTCTGTCTGCAGGGTTGTGCTACCTCCAAATCAGGTAAGGTGGGGATGGACTTATGTCTTTTATATTTCATATTGTTGATTGCATGTGATATGATACTATTACTTTTTTATTTATCATATATTAATTGAGTGTGTAGAATGGGCATGCAATTTTCAAGAAGCTAATTAGTGCTAACTGTGAATATTGACATTTATTAAGCTATGTATCCTATTCATTTTCTGAAAGTTGGTGTTGTATTTTCAGCTCTTTTGTTACTTTATATTAGAGATCTCAAAGGATTTTGAAAAATGTTGAATTGGATCCTAACTGTGGATCTCTGTCTTTGCCCCTTCTACCTTCTAGGTCTGTGAGAAAGAGTCAGTTACTCTGTCCAGGGCTCAGTTTCTTTACTTGTATAATAAAAAGATAAGAATGTGTGACCCCAAGGATCTTATGAGTACTGAAATCTTTGATTTTGCTAAGCACACTCATGTTTTATAGGCCATTCGCAGTGATGCATGTGAATATAGTGAAGTAGAGGTGGTAGACATACTCAGGACTGAAAAAATATATCTTTTGGATTTGGCTTTGGGAAGTATGTAAAGCACCACACCAATCAAATTAGTTTTCTATGGCTGTGTAATCAATTACCACAAATTTATCAGCTCAAAAAATGCATATTTGTTATCTCATGGTGTGATGGTTTGAATCTCTATGTACCAGAAAAGCATGTTCTTAAAGCTAATCCATTCCTGTGGGTATGTACCCATTTTGAGTAGGATCTTTTGGTGAGTAGGATCTTTTTTTCTTTTCTCTTTTTTTTAATGCAATTTTATTGGGATATATTCACACATCATATAATCCATCCAAAGTATATAATCAGTGCCTCACCATATCATCACATAGTTGTGTATTCATCACCACAATCAATTTAGAACATTTTCATTACTCCAAAAAAAACCAGAAATAAAAATAAAAAGAAAACCCCTTATCCTTCTCTATTATTTGTTTTAACAGTTTTATTCACACACTATCCTAAGTGTACAATCAATGGCTCTTGGTATAATCAGGTAGTTATGCATTCACCACTATAGTTAATATGAGAACATTCTCATTTTTTCCAAAGAAAAAATCCCATATCCATTATATCCCCCTATTATTGACATTTAGCTTTGGTATAGTGCCTTTGTTACCATTAATGCAAGAATATTGCAATGTTACTGTTAACTATAGACCTTAGTTTACATTAATTGTATTTTCCCATATACCACCCTATTATTGACACCTTGTAATAGTGATGTACATATGTTCTAGTTTTTTAATATTTATACAATTAACCACCATCATTGTCCACTCTAGGTTTTGCTAAGTTATACGGTCCCAGTTTTTATCCTCTAGCTTTCCTTCTGGTTATATACATGACTCTAGTCTTCCTTTTTTAACTATACTCACACTCAGCTCTGTTAATTACACTTACAGTATTGTGCTACCATCACATAGTATTGTGATCCGAACCTTTACAGTCAACCTTATTGAACATTCTGTACTCCTTAGGCATCAATTGCCCAATATATGCCCTCTTTCTATCTCCTGATAACCTGTGCTTTTGACTTTAACTCTCAGAGTTTGCTCATTATAGTTAGTTCATATTAGTGAAACCATACAATATCAGTCCTTTAATTTCTGCCTTATTTCACTCAACATAATATGCTCAAGGTTCATTCACATGAGTGCATACCTCATGACTTCATTCCTTTCTGCAGCTGCACAATATTCCACCGTATGTATACTTGGTGAGTCGAGTGTTAAGTTGAGATGTGTGTGACCTACCTCATTCAGGGTGGGTCTTAGTCCTCTTACTGGAATCCTTTACAAGAGGATGAAATTACAAGAAGGACACAGAGAAAAAAGTGCAGCAACTGAGATAGAAAGCACTGGAAGCCAGAACCTGAAAGCAATGAAACCCAGAAGAGAAGGGAGAGACCAAAAGACACTGCCTGTGCCTTGCTGTCTGACAGAGGAGTCCAGGATCACTGGCATCCTGTCTTAAGAAAGAAAGCATCGCTTTGATAGTGTCTTGATTTGGACATTTTCACAGCCTTAGAACTGTAAGCTTGTAAACTAATAAATTCCCATTGTAAAAGCCAACCCAATTTATGGTATCTGTATTTCAGCAGCCCAGCAGACCGAAAACATGGTTTCCATGGGTCAGGAGTCCAGTTATGGTTTTGCTGGGTCCTCTGTTCAGAGTCTCCTGAAGCTACAAGGAAGGTGTTAGCAGGACTGTATTCATTTCTGGAGCTTGAGGTCCTCTTCCAGGCTTATGTGGTTGTTGGCAGATGACAGTTCCTTGAGATTGTAGGATTGAGATGCCTATTTTCTTGCTGACTGTCAGTTGGGGGCAGGAAGCTCCCAGTTCCTAGAGGTCACCCTCAATTTTTTGCCATGGGGCTCTCTTACAAGCACTCTTACAGCATGGAAGTTTACTTCTTCAAGGCTAGCAAGTGATAGTCTCTTCCTCCAGTGTGCTAAGAGGAAGTCTTTTCTAAAATAATATAATCACGGTCTAAAATAATGTAATCACGGGGGTAACATCTCATCACCTTTGCTATCACCTTTTGTATTAATGTAACCTAATCAAGGGAGTGACATCCTGTCACCTTTGCTATATTCTTTTGGTTAGAAGCAAGTCATAGGTTCTGCCTGAACTCAAGAGGAGAATATTATACAAGGGCATAAATCACTGGGGATCACCTTAGGGTGTATCCACCAAATCAGTGCAGAGTTATTTTAGGTTGTGAGACTGGGCTATTCTATTATATAGGAACTGAATTAAGAAGCCCTATCTAAATCTCTTCATCATCTGTAATTAATTCAAAGTTGTCTGCACAGGTATTTATTAATTTCACTGTGAATTGTATTTTTAAAAAATGATGTGCTTTTTTCTCTAAAGTCAATTGGTCTTGACATATTAGCGTACTTATTTGTCATTTTAAAATTATTTTGATGATACTTTGGCTGCAAGTTGCTCTGAAGATTAAAATTAGTTGATCATATGAAAGCATAGAAGCAGAGGAATTTATTAGCTAAACTCTGCTCTCTTAAAATCATCATTGCCTTTGGGAGACATTGGTCAATTGATCAATATTTCATTGAGCACCTACCATGTATTCAAGCATTGTACAAGCTTATAAAATATACTGTAGTACATCTTCACTATTTCTAGTAAAATGATGTAGTCAAAGGCAAGTTGAGGCTTTCAGCCAACAAAAGTCGTTGCCTTCAAATTATTATCTCTAGGAAACACACAAAACACTAACAGATTCTACCCATATTTATTAGAATCCACAGAACTACAGTTGAGGGTTAGCAAGAATGAATAAAGCAAAGCAGTAACTTAGTTTCACTGTAGGTATTCTGTGGTTTTCAAATTGGTTCTTGAATCCAAAGCTCTAGCAATACAATGAAATGCAGTCAGAATTGTGAACTAATGTTCCAGACACATCTCTCATATTTTCCTATGAATTTCTTGTGGGCTGTCAGTCAGGCATGTGTTTTTCTTTGGGTACTGCCATAAAGCTCCTTATGGGATAGATTTCAAACCTAGTCAGCGTTGGGGAAAAATGTTTCCCTATATATGAATTTAGGGCATATCATGTTGCATAACTATTCTGGGTACACAGTCCCTGTCCATTTAAAATATTCCCTGAGGTTCAAACTTTCCTTTCATAGATTGTTTGAAAACCTATTCAGTTTTGTCAAAGATAGAGGCCTGCATACTTTTGTACATGATGCCATGAAAGGTCCCTAAACTATTCTTGATTTTATAAACACCACAATTAAAATTCTCCCTTCTTGCCAAATTCCTATCTTTAATACTGTATGAATAATCCTTTACGGTATTGTTATTTAATACTGTCAGAAAGAAGTATTAAATGCTAGAATTCCAGAAAGGTTGTTTGGGTAATAACTAATTTGGAAAAATGAAATACATTTGTCTCTAATCTAAGACTTGCAATGTAATATAATGAAATGAAATTGCTTCATGCAAAGAATTTCATATGGTCAACTTCCCTGGCTTTGGATTTTAGCAAAACGAAGTGAAAGGTCCTTATCCCTCATGAAACTTAGATGATTGAAGGCAGCATTTTTCCTCAGTTTTCTGGATTGGGTCTCTCAGTGAGAAAGGTCAGAATCCTATAGATAAAATCACAGCTCTTGAATCACTTGTTCTGAGTTCAAACTCAAGCTTTGGAATTTTCTAGCTATATAATGGGATGGTATGACACATCATAGAAATTTTTTAGGGATAAAATAACAAATGTTAATTGCATTACAAGAAATATAGCACACAGGAAATGCTCGATACATGTTAAAACATTAAACAAAAAATGAAATTTCAACTCAACACCTACTTCCAAGTGTTTATGAAACAAACTTGAGCTATAGAGAAAATTGCAAGCGATCTTGAGATTGTCTTGGGTCTAGGGGATTTTTACGTCACCCAGCAAGATAGGAAGGAAAGAGCATTTACTAGCTACCTGTTCCATGTCAGATGATATGCTGACGTCTTTGCATAGATTATCTCATCAAATTGTCAAAAGAAACCTATAAAATATCTTCATTTTAAAATCAGGAAGCTGAAGCTCAAAGGTCACACAGCTACCAAGTTGCAGAGCTGTGGTTTAAATCCAAGTCTGCTTGACTGGCAAAGCCAAACTCTTCCCACTGTACCATGCTGCCTCTTAGAAGGCAAATCTCCCTGAACTTCACCTATGTTGCATAACTTTTGAGTATCATGAAGATAAAACTGGAAAATGATGACGATTTCTACTATACGGGTAACTTGATTTTCCTCTGAAAAGGCACAAATGATTTAAAATGGTGAATAAGCCAAGAAACTTCTTTGGGGGCTTTGAAACACGACTAGGCAAACACAATCAGACATATTCTCAGGTTTGTTAGTGTAGTATTGTTCTTTTACTCCTATCCGCAAACACACGCAGTCACAGTTGTTCTAGACCAATTTGTGTCTGTTGGCCATCTTGGACTCAGCTAGAAGGAACAAGGGTGTCCAGGAATGGTGGGTGGGAAATAATTAAATTTACATTTTGAAAAGATTACCCTAGCTTCAGTACAGAGAACATATTAGAGAAAGGTCAGATGAATGCAGGGAAATGATGGGAATTCTTAGAGTAGACTAGTGGAATCAGAGGATGAAAAATCAATGGATTTGAGTTAAAGGTTAACTCAGAGGGACTTCATGATGGATTGAGCTTGAGGTTTGAGTGGTGAGGGAGACGAGAGCTCAAGTGTAACTCCATAAGGTTCACTGACATTGGGAAAACAGAAATAAAATCATATTTTAGGGGAAAGCTCAATACATTGTTTTTTTATATGCTGAATTTGGATATGCTGAGTTTGGATATGCTGAGTCTGAGACTTCCAAATGGACATATAAGATAGAAAGTTGAAAATAAAGATAATAGTACTCAGAGAATAGTCCTAGGCTGGAGATGTAAATTTGAGCGTGATCATAGTACTGTATATACAGCAATTAAAGTTGTAGGCATGGATGTTATTTCCTTGGAAAAGCATAGAGGGTGAGATAAAAAGGTTGCTCGCTGCCCAGGCTTGAAGAAGTACAACGTTTGATGGCTGGTGGACTAGGAGGACCCAGCCAAGGTGTGACCAGAGATAGAGTAGTAAAACCAAGAGGCTGTGATAAGGAAGCATTTCAAGAAGAGAGGTGGTTGACAAATACAGTGGCAGATGAGGACAGACACATGTCCACCGACTTTGTAACAAGGAATTAGTGACCTTTGTAAGAACTGTTTTGGTGAAGTGAAGATAGAAGCCCAGTTACAGAAGTTGAGGAGTGAGTGGGAGGTGAGGAATTGGAACAGTGTAGAGAAAGCTAAAAAACTCTTGAGAAATTTGGTTAGATTTTTAGAACCTGTGAAAAACAGTCAGCCTTTTTCTTTTCTTTTTCCTGCCTATTTAGGAAAAGCAACACGTTACATTTCTAGGGCAAATCGTTTCTTGCACAACACTAACAACAAAAATAAAGAACCCGATTAAAATGGAGAAAATAATCTCCATGTGTATTTAAAAAGGTAGCCTAATTCTTCTACCTAGAGACTGGGAGCTGGAATGATATAGAATGTGGAGACTGTCCCAGACCAATACAGAGGAACCTTCTTACTTGGGGAGGAGCTTGTAGCAGGGGTACAGTAGTGGTGGTAATAGGTATTCTAGTTGTGGAAGGTGAAAATACAGCTTAAATAACTCCAGAAATTTCCTCAAATTGCCAGCACTTCAGTCCTTAGTTTTCCCATGCAAATAGTTTATTTTATTTCTCTTGGTATTTCTGATAGCATTTCCCATTCTTCAAGGGCAATGGAAATCTTCTAGTTTAAAGAATGTGGAGAGTTGAAATTAGGGAGAGAAAATTCCTGGTACAAAGAAAAGCAGTATAAAGTTTCTCTTTCTTAGCAGAGTAGAAATAAGTGATTTTGTTTGAATTAAAAACATATAATGTGATTCCACGTGATTAGTTCTTGAGAACCAACTTGGTAGAAAGCATTCTACCAGTGTATTGGGTACATCTTCAACATTTTCCTACCTATAAACTTTTTGAGACAAAGTTTACTAGTTCTAAGGGCATGAAAATGTCCCAGTTCAGGCATCAACAGGACAATACCTTCTCTGAAGAAAGGCTGATGACATCTGGGGTTCCTCTGTCACAGGGGAAGGTACAAGGCCAGTGTCTGCTGGTTCTTCTCTCAGGGTTCCATTGCTTTCAGCTTCCTTGTGTCCTTGCTTAGTTCTCCTGGTTTTCCTCCCTCTCTAAGCTATCATAAGTTTCCTCCATTAAAGGATCAAGACCCACTGTGGACCAAAGAATGGATTAAAAGAATATGGCCTTTTCTGGGGTACATAACAGCTTCAACCCAGTACAACTAGATACAAGTCCTTTGTCAGATATGTGATTTGCAAGGTATTTTCTCTCAACTGGGCTTGTATTTACATTCTTTTAATTATGTCTTTTGGAGATCAAAAGTTTGAATTCTGATAAAGTCCAATTTATCAACTTTTTTATTCCAAGGATTGTACTTTTGGTGTCATGTATAAGAACTTTGCCAAACCTGTTTTTTTAAAATTCTGTTTTAATGACATATATTCACATATTATACAGTCATCCACAGTGTACAATCACTTGTTCACAGTACCATTATATACATGTGCATTCATCACCACAAGCAATTTTAGAACATTTTCATTACCCACACATGAAAAACAATAAGAATAAAAGTTAAAGTAAAAAAGAACACCAAAATGTCCCATACCCCCCATCCCTCCCTATTATCCATTTGTTTTTTGTCCTCATTTTTCTATTCATCTGTCCATACACTGGATAAAGGAAGTGGGAGTCACAAAATTTTCACAATCACATGTTCACACAGTGTAAGCTATATAGTTATACAATTCTCTTCAGGAATGAAGTCTACTGGGTTGCAGTTCAACAGTTTCAGGTATTTCCTTCTAGCTATTCCAATACACTAAAAACTAAAAAGGGATATCTATATAATGCATAAGAATAACCTCCAGAATGACTTCTTGACTCTATTTGAGATCTCTCAGCCACTGAAACTTTATTGTGTGATATTGAGTCATGTCCCACATTGCCAGGGAGATTTACACCCCTGGGATTCATGTCCCACATAGTGGCTAGGGCAGTGAGTTTACCTGTAGAGTTGGCTTAGAGAGAGAGGCCATCACATCTGAGCAACAGAAGAGGTTCTCTGGGGGTGACTCTTGACACAATTTTAAGTAGGCTTAGTCTCTCCTTTGCGGTACCAAACTTCATAAGGGCAAGCCCCAAGATTGAGGGCTTGGCCTTCTAAATTGGTAGCCCCCAATGCTTGTAAGAATATCATTAATTCTCCAGGTGGAGAAATTTAATATTTCCAAATTTTCCCTTAGTCCCTCAAGGGTAACCCTTGTTTTTCTCTAGTGTTATTGTCTTCTATAGGTTTTATAGTTTTCCATTGAGTGTTTAGGTCTATGATTCAGTTGGAGTTAATTTCTATATAAGGTATGAGATTTAGGTCAAGATTTTTGTTTGTTTATGGATGTACAATCCTTCCAGTAGCACTGTATGGATTATTGTAGGTATGTAGTAAGTCTTAAAAGTAAGTAGTGTGATTCTTCTAATTTTATACTCCCTTTTCAAAATTGTTTTGGCTATTCTGATTCCTTTGACTTTCCATGTGAATTTTAGATTAGCTTGTCTATATCTACAAATATATTGCCAGGCTTTTGATTGAAATCGCATGAAATCTGTGGATCAAAGTTGAGGGATAATTGACAGCTTTATTCTGTTAAGTCTTCCAATCCCATGATCACTGTCTGTTTCACCACTTTATCAGGTCTTTGATTTCTTTCAGCAGATTGATTCTAGGCATGTTTTATTAGATTTATATCTAAGTGTTTCTTTTTTTGAGAGATTATAAATAGTACTGTATTTTAAATTTTGGTTTCCAGTTATTCATTGCTACCATGTAGAAGCATAATTGATTTTTGAGTATTGTTTGACCTATGCCACACTTGATTCTTAGTTCTAAGAAATTTTGGGGTATTTCTTGGGATTTTTCATGTAGATAATAATGTCATTTGCAAATAGAGACAATTTTATTTCATCTTTTCCAATCCATATGCCTTTTATTTCCTTTTCTTGTCTTTTGAACTGAATAGATCTTTTAGTGTGATGTTGAATGAGAGTGGTGAGAATGGACATTCTTCTTGCCTTCTGTCCAACTTTAGGGGGAAAGCCTTCACTCTTCACCTTTAAGTATGATGCTACTTTTTTTGTGTTTTTTTGGAGATGCCTTTAATGAAATTGAGGATGCTCTATTCTTAGTTGTAAGGTTTTTTTTAAAAAAATTATGAATGGATTTTGAATTTTCTCAAATACTTTTTCTGCACCAATTGATAAAATCATGTCAGTTTTTTTATTTAGATTGTTAATAATGTAGATTTCCTTTATTTATTTTGTTATTTCTTATAAGTAATACAACATTTGCTCTGGTTGCTTCCAAAATTTATTTTGGTCTTAATTTTCAACAATTTGATTATATGTCTGAGCATGGATTTCTTTGAGTTTCTCCTGTATGGGCTTCACTGAGCTTCTTAAATCTGTAGGTGTATGTATTTCACCTAATTTGGGAAGTTTTCAGTCATTCTGTTTTCTAATATTTTTTAGCACTTCTCTCTTTTACTTCTTCTTCTGGGATTCCAGTAATACAAATAGTAGATCTTTTGGTATATGCCCACAAATCCTAAGATTCTGTTATTTTATTTATTTATTACATTTTTTCTCTCTGTTCAGTTTGGAAAATTTCTGTGAATCTGTCTTCATGTACACTTATCTGTCATCTCCATTCTGATATTGAGCCTTTAGGTGAGTTTTTAATTTTGCTTTTTAATTTTTTTTCAGTTCTAAAATTTCCAATTGGCTATTTTTATATCTTCTGCTTTTTTGCTGAGAAGTTTTATCTTTTATTTCATTTTTAAAGTGTTCTCCCTTACTTGTTGGTTCACTTTTATAATTGCTAATATAAAGTCTTTGTCAGAAGTTCCAACATCTATGTCATTTCAGCATTGGTGTCTATTGATTTCTTTTTCCATACAAGTTGAGAATTTCCTGTTTCTTCATATGTGAAGGAAGTTTAGATTGTATCCTGGACATTTTGAATGTTATATTATGAGACTATTGGAATTGTTGGAATCCTATGGAGAATGTCATATTTTAGCAGGCAATTTCTCAATTGGGTTCAGTACACACGTTCTGTCCAGTCTTCCGTGGGTTGTGGTTTCAGTGTCAGTTCCATTTTCAAAAACTTTTCAGTACTATTCAGATCTGCCCCATGTGTGTACCACTCAATGATCAGTCTGGTACTTAACCGTTAGTTCTCTTCTCAAAGTCTTTGTTATTTTGTTTAGGATTAGATACAAATATGCATGGCTTGGGGGTGATTGTAGGAATTCATAGAAAATTTATTTGTTCACTTTCCCAAGCTTCTTCCTGTCCCCAGTACATTCCAGTGTCCTGGAGTTCCCATTGTTGGTCTTCTGGCTAGAAAACTGGAGATTTTTTTACCCTACTTTGCTGCACATGTCTTGGAACTTGACCTGTTTCTGGTACAAATAGTGAGAGGACAAATAGAGGAAAAAAGCAATGGGGTTTTGCCTCACCCTTTCTGATTCTGAGTTTCCTTGTTTAAACACTTTCTATCTCTAGCATTATATAGTTAAAACATTTTCTGGAATGGATTTGAAGGGAGAAATCATTTTGCTAAAGGCTTGCATCTGTCCCATTTGAATGGTACCATGCGTGGGAAGCAAATGGTACTTGCTCTGGGTAAGTACCACTTACTGAAAGAATTCTCTGCAGGATAAGAGGTCTGAAATCAAGTGTCAGACGAGGGATCGGAAAACATAAAAGGGAAAGAGAAGGCATCATGCCCTGATGTTGAAGTTAAAACAATACCAGAAGTCCTAAGTAAAGCTAGGTTCATGTGTTTTTTGAGTTCTGTTAGGTCTTTAGAGGCTATAAATTAAGTCCTATAATGACTTCCCATTTATAGTCTTTATGATTTTTTTGCCCACCATGGGTTAATAATTTTAAAATATCATGTTAATGTTTCTGGGAGGTCTATGGAACTCAAAGTAAATGAAAACCAGGATTTTCAGCCATGCTTTTACCTCCTTCCAAGTTAAGGACAGAGAGGAGCAAGATCTTTATAATCTTCTGAAGATCTAGTTTTACAAGAATAAGAGATTTAATAAGCATTGTCCATTTTAGAACTTGAACCAGATCCTTAAAACCATGTGACTTGCCATCAGAATAAAAATAAAAATTTTAAAAAATAAACAAAACCTTCTAAGTAGTGAATAAATGATGTCATTGAAATCTGAAAACTCTCTTTTAACAGTTTATGTTTATACAATGATATCCTGCTGATGTCTGAGGTAAGAAAAAACAACAACAAAAAAACCTCTTAGAGAAAATTAGCTATTTGAACCTGGGCTGCTGAATGTATTTATTTAATCCTATAATTTTGGCAGAATATCACATCATCTAAAAGAAAGAGATACACTCTGAGGTGTAAGGGATATGAAATGCATTTTGCATTCTTGGCTCTCCAGACTGTAGATTTTGAAAGGTGATAAGTTAAAGGTTCTGAGGAAAAAGGTAAACTAACTCTGGAGCTGCCAGTGATGTGTCCTGGCTGGACTAAAACCAAGCCATTTTCATTAGCCTAGACAGTCTAAAAGCTAATTGACATGGGGCTCCTTTTTTGTTTTGTTTCACATTATTTTATTTCATTACATTTCACTTCACTTCACTGTATTTTATTTTTTAAAAGATAATTTCCATGTTATTATGTTAGGAATCTTTTGGTTAGGGGCTCACTCAAAATAGCTCATCTTTTCAGCATTGAGAAAAAAAAACCTTAACTGTAAATAACATGAAAATAAATATTATTTAACTAAAGAATGAAGAATTACAAACAAGATACATCCTAAAAGAATTCTCTTCTTTATTGATAATCAGTGTGCAAAGACATAGGAGGCAAAGTGCTCTGAGCATCTCTGAGGATGAAGAGTGATTTGTTATGTGACAGATACCAAAGCTATGTATAGCCAAACTAGTTATGGATAGGTAATTGGTCAGGGGTTCTATTACCACTGACTGCAAGAATTTGATATTCCATCTGTACCAAATTTACTGAATTACACCATATGAGTACCTTGTGGGGCAGTATGGCTTAGTGGCCAAGGGCTTGGGCTCTGCTGTCAAGCAGTGTAGGTGCAAATCCTGACTTCACTGTTTACTTGCTGTGTGACTTTAGGTATCATTTGATCTCTCTTAAGCTTCACTTACCCCATCACAAAATGGGGTTAATAATGTCTATTTCATGGTATTGTTGTGAGCACCAAATCATCTCATAGTAAATTCTTAGCCCAAGTATCTGGCACTTAGTAAATGCCCCATAAAAGTTGGCAAATACAGTGCATCAGAATTCCATAGAAGAAATCAAGTAATTCGGTGAAAACTTTTTCCGTGAAAAATGCGCTATGAAAGAACTCTCTTTTGAATATAATTCAATCTAGCAAGTTTAGGATTGTTGGCCTCCAAAATTTAAAAATTGATGGTCTTTTATTATAATTTTAAAAATAGTTTAAATTATATTTATAAATGTGAGTTCTGTTTAAACATTGACAGAAACAGGGAAACATGCCCGTGGGCTTTCAGGGTTCTTAGGAGTTCAGTTTGAAAACCCTGAGTTTAGTATTTTTTGTGGTGGTTTCATAGGAGGTTTTGTCTCTCCAACTAGGTGAGGGCATAGAATATATCATTGTTTCTTTTTTACCCTGGCACACAGTGCTGAATCTATTATAAGATCTCAGTAAGTATTACTTGTTTATTCATTAACTTAAATGATTCAGATATGTGGCCCAAATCTAATCATTCTACAGAGGCTTTCTCAATTGTTTTTGTGACCCACAGCAGGTATTTCTGGAAAGTTATAGAAGAGATGCTTTGAATATAAAGGCAGTATTTTTATTCTATTATTTTTAACCATGCTTTCATAAACATGGTCCAAAATTCCACAGAAGTCTGATGTTTGTGTATCTGCAACTGTTAATAGGGTATTATTTTCATCTTGGAATAAGTAGCAAAAATGCTACATTACTTCATTAACTCTGAAACATAGAGGGATTAGTTTATGTTTACTGAAAAATTTTTGATGTTAGTTGGAGGGGTATGAGAGGTTCTCTGGGCTCTGTTTTCCACAATTAATGAATTCTGTTCTTCTTTCTTCTGTGTTCTCTTGCGGGAATCACAAACTATTTAACTCTCTGGAACTTAGCACAAATAGGAAGAATTTATATCTTATAGCAATCTACAATTCAGTGAATGTTCTTTACTAATAATTATATGACAAGAACTTATTCCTCAAGAGTGAAGTAGGGAAGAGGCATAAATGAGACCAAGAAGATCAACCTGATGAAGAAAGAAAAATTCACCCCACGGGAGTTTTAGCAATGAAGATTGAGTGTTCTGAGGTTTTATTCTTATGCATGAAACCCAGATTTCCTAGAAGACCCCTTCTAAGGTTTTGGTCCTGAGCAAACTACCGTGACCCTACACAGATGTATCACAGGAGGAGCATGGGCTCTTTCTTTGGACCTCACCCAGTGGGTAAATTATCTGCTTTCTATGTATTCTCTCATTTCTAGATGCTGCAAACAAACACTGCTTCTGTGTGGGTGACTGAAAAATTAGGCAGAGGACAAAAGCACAGTAGGACCAATGATAGCAGTTTTACATTCCAGCAAACACATGAATCATTGGATTCCAAAGAGGTCTCAGAGTAGGCCCAAATTCTTGTTATAGACATGTGAACAACTGTTCTGGGCCTTTTCTGTAATAAAATCCTCACTTCTCTGCAAGCTGTTGAGTTTGCTTTGAATATGCAAGAGAAATTATAGTCAGGTTTGCCTCCAGCCATCTCAAGTGGTTGAAGTCTGAATTTTGTAAGATTTTCCTCCCAAATATTTCAGGCATTCCTACTACCCCTCTAAGATAACCGCATCCATTTTAATTTTGAAATAAGACTCCAGAAAATATCAATTTAACAAAATCATTCTATGTGCAAGGCACTTATTTGGTCTCTGTCTAGGGAACAAAAGCTACAACAAAAATCCCCATCTGAGGCAAAGTTTTGCTATTTTTCTTAGTGCCAGCAAGCTTCCTAGGGTTAAAAATCCTCAGGCTATTTGGCATCCCATACTCCTTAGAAGTGGCAGTGTATACTGCTGGGAGTGATCTAGCCATGAGGCATTCAGAGCAGCGCTCCCCACAAACTGATTATATCATCTCTGTGCAACCACACAGATTTATTAGAAACTTATAGAGAATGCTTGCAAACACACCCATGCAAGTCTTTCCAAGGACACTCCAGTGGGCTTGCATCTATTACTTCTTAGTAACCAAAGGGAGGGGAAGGGAAAGAATTAAATTGCTATCCACTTACTGAGACTCTGGAAGGATTTGCAGACTTCAGTAGATTGGAGAAATACCCACTCTACCTCTTTTCCCCATTTTTCCTTTCTGAAATAGAAATATTGTCTGGGGACATACAAAAGCATTCTTCTCTCCCTCTTCCCTTCCTCTCCATCCCCTCCCCTCTCCTCCCTCCCCTCCTCTCCCCTTCCCTTCTCTTTTTCTCTCTCATACATATACACATGCACTGACACTCATGATTAACAGCAAAAAGTCAACCTTCACTCCACAGTCATAGAAAAGACTCCTCCCAAAATATGCTTCTTTTAACACAAAAAAGCAGAAAACTGTTCATTCAAATTGGAGACATGGAGTGATTGATCCGTAATCCCTTCCTACATCTAACTCACTTCAGATATGTGGCAGTTTGATTCCATTTTCTTTTATTTTGTCCTTAAAGAGGGAAGATAGGAGTCACAGTTCTTGGGACCCTGTCGGTTCCCTTATGCAGGTGATGCCTTCTTAGCTGGGCAGGAGGAGACTAGGAGTTGTATCGCACTTTGCAGGGTGTGACTCTGACAAGGTGCTAACTCCTGAGAAGCAGGGACTAGATCTCATTTAGAGTCTCCAGTTGTGGATAATTGGATGGGTAGAGGTGGCATGGAGGTGAAATACACCTTCTGCCTTTTGCAGCTCCCTATCCACCTTTTTGTCCCCCTATTTTGCTGTCTACTGGTATTCTATCCACTCTGTTTTTGGATAAGTAGTTCTTATTGCTCTCCAGACACATAAAACACCAGTTTTGACAGCATCCAGTCCTCTTCATGATATTCTCAAATAGTATCTCTTCCCTTCTAATAATGCCTCCCACACTTTCCTCATTTCAAGTAGATTTTAAGAGGGCAGCCTACAGGCTGAACTAATGCACATGAATAACTGATAGCTTCTTTAATACTCCCACAATGTTTGCATTTTAAGAAGTGTCTGATTACCTAAAAGAATCGATAGTTGGTGACATTTCAGAAACCATGAGGTAAATCGAACCAGGCAATTGGGGGGAAATTTTCCTAGGGATAAAGGAAGAGGGCAGCTCTCTCATTTGGCTTTGGAACAAGGCAAGAAGGCCTGTGATATAGAACAAGCCATCCTGTGAAGGCTAGTATTGGTTAACCACAAAGCATGAGAAGTTCTGGTTGAGATTGAGAAAGGAAAGTATTCTTTGGGCAGGGAATACCACAAAATGGGTTAGACCTAGAAAAGCTGTAGAGATTTACTGGACCAACCTTTCTATTTTATGGGTGAGCAGAATATCAGTTAAGGATTGCTACTGCCATTCGGTTGTCCACCACCAAAGGAGGGACCAGAGATTGTTAACTTGAAATCTATAATTTTAATTTACTTTGGTTAGAGAAGTATCCAGAAGTATCTCCTGCTTCACTACATCTTTTAGTGCATTTCACAAAGGGAAAAACACCGGAATATGACATCACAAAGAGTGAGACAAGGGCTGGCCCAGCTTCTAGCTTCCTTTTTTCTGCCTGATGATACCTTTCTGAGACTCTTTCAGTTGGCTTTTCAAGTGAATAAATGATCCTTGTATGCTCTATTTTTGGCAGTGATTCAAATCTGGTCTATCATAGCGATGATTCTCTAATTTCAGTCATCAGCAGCATTGTCTAAAGGAATCTGTGCTAGTGTGACTGATGTTTTCACCTCTGGCATTTCATCTCTGTCTTTGCTTCCTCATCTTTTATGATAGGGTAATAATGACCACACGTACTGCACAGAGTTGTTGTGATTGGGAGGATTCACTGAGATAGTGCAGAACTTGGGAAATGGCAAGACTGAGAAGTTCTCTTAAATTTTTGGTCTTCTCTTTCTTGGTCTTTATTAGCTCCTTTGAAAGTCATAGGACACCGGGTGCTTGAGATTCAGAATACATATGGGGGCTGGATGGGCCTTCCATAACCTTGATTTCCCATTTCCATATTTGTGTGTTTGGGTTTTGCATTTGGCATTATGGAGATGAGAATCTGTAAATCATGGCTCTGGGTTTGGAACTGGACCCTGAAGTGAATGTTGGTGAATGAAAGATTAGCTTTGTGACTGTATAGATTCTTCATCCTTGTGAATCCCCCACTATATGAACAGATTCAGGGCAGGCCAGGCAAGAGCCCTTTATGGGTTTTATTCAGGTCTGTTCATAAAGATAATCATTGCAGCTTTCATAAAGGCCAAAAAGATCTCATGAATATCCCCCCCTTGGGGGACTGCTGCTCTTGCTGGCCTGGAACTTTTATTTCTCAGGACTGCATCAAATTCCTCAGTCATCAATGAGTCGCTTTGCTTTCTTATTCTCTCATGACTCCTAGCAAAGTAGCTCAAGTCCTTCCTAACCCTCTCTAACCAAAGCTATTTTCACTCACTCTTCTTTTTTTCTCTGCACATAAGTACACACAGTTTAACCACAGTTGCATAAATATTTTTCCTATTTGAGCCTAAAGCTGACTCTAGGGAAATGAAATAATTCTGTTAACCAGTTTTCTTTTTGGGAGTAGAAGATTTTCAGAGGAGCTTCTGTAGGATGGGACAACATCCTCCTGGGAAAACATCAGTCACACTAGTGCAGATTCCATTAGACAATGCTGCTGATGACTGAAATTAGAAAATAACCTCTGTGATAGACCAGATTTGAATCACTGCCCAAAACAGAGCATACAAGGATCATTTATCCACTTAAAAAGCCAAATGAAAGAGTCTCTGAAAGGTATCATCAGAGAGAAAAAAACCTCTATTTTCAGGAGTAGCTGTGGTAAGGGGTCAGGCACTTTTCACCATAAAGTTATGTCTGATTTTAAGGTTCCTACCTGTTCTTCCTTTAGTCTTCTGTGGATAGTTCCATTAGATACTGCAAGTTTATATCATAGAAGGCACTCTGGTTGAAAGCTACAGCCAATATATTCATTTTCTTCTTTGTGGTCTTCTTTCTGTTTTTGGACTCTGAAACTTCAATATGACTATATATTTTCTTTTTCATCTCTTTTTTCATTCCTTCCTCTTTTCCTTGATTCCTCTCATGTTTTTTGACCTACATCCATGAAATTGAATTGATCATAATTCTCAGTTTATAGCCTAGAGTCATCATTTTTCCATGCCCCACTTTACATTATATTTAATTTATTCATGTAATTTTACTATTCCTTTATCCACCATGGATACCCATTATTATGTATATGTGAGTCATTCCAAACTATCTTTTATGTATTTGTTTAAAATGTATATGTACATATGTAATATGTAGTATTGTTTTAGGTATGTGTTTTTATTTTACAAAAATTGTCTTATTTGATACCCTGTATTACTTTTTTCAGTCAACATTATGATTTTAAATATATCCATGTCAATATATGTGAAATGCATTCATTCCTTTTGATTTACATATATTTTATTTACCTATTTCCCCTAGTGATAGACACTTAATATGTTTCCAGCTAACACAGTGCTGTAACGAACATCCTCCATATATGTCTTTTTACTTGTGAAAGAGGGTATTCTTGGGAAAGGGAATTATATAAAAGGATTAGAATCACTAGGTTCAGAGTAAACATATAGTCGGTTTTTTTGTGATTATTCCCAATTATGCTTACAGTATGTCTACACCAGTATATTTTCCTGGATGAAAATTCTGACTTCCTGACATCTTTGTCAGGATCTGATACCAACCAACATTTTAAGTTTTGCCAAAATGATGACTAGAAGTAGTATTTCATTGCTGTCAAACTTCTCCATTATGGTTCGTACTTTTGCATTTTATTTAAGATACTTCCCAAACTCTGAGAAGATATACTTTATATCCCCCCCTTTTTTCACTTGATCACAATTTATAATTTATTCAACATTCCCATACTGAAGAACATTTGGGTTTTTTACAGGTGTTTGCTACAGGTACAATGTGCCATTACTGTCCATATCTATTTCTACACCACTGTGGAAGTTACTTTAGGATGCTAGTAGTAGAATTGCTAGTTATAAAGAAGGAAACTTTCAACTTACTACATGTTGCCACATTGCTCTACAATGCAACGGAATCAATATGCTTTGCCAGAGTTTATGATGAGCCTATCCTTTTCATGAAAATAAAGTATGTTTGTTTTCCTTTTGTCTGCATTAATCCTCTGTGCCAGTTTGAATGTATTGTGTCCTCCAAACGCCATTATCTTTGATGTAATCTTGTGTGGGCAGACGTTATCAGTGCTGATTAGATTTGCATGGAAATGAGCCCCATCCAACTGTAGGTGATAACTCTGATGAGATATTTCCATGGAGGCATGGCCCCACCCATTCAGGGTGGGCCTTGATCAGCGGAGCCATATAAATGAGCTGAGGGGCAGAGGGAACTCAGTGCAGCTGTGAGTTACATTTTGAAGAGGAGCTACAGCCAAGAGGGACACTTTGAAGAAAGCACAAGAGCTGCAGATGAGAGACAGTTTGAAGATAGCTGTTGAAAGCAGACTCTTGCTCCGGAGAAGCTAAGAGAGGACAAATACCCTAAGTACAACTAAGAGTGACATTTTTGAGGAACTGCAGCCTAGAGAGGAACGTTCTGGGAGAAAGCCATTTTGAAACCAGAACTTTGGAGCAAGCACCAGCCATGTGCCTTCCCAGCCAACAGAGTTTTCCGGACACCATTGGCCATCCTCCAGTGAAGGTACTCGATTGCTGATGTGTTACCCTGAACATTTTATGGCCTTAAGACTGTAACTGTGTAACCAGATAAACCCCCTTTTATAAAGGCCAATCCATTTCTAGTGTTTTGCATTCCAGCAGCATTAGCAAACTAGAACATCCTTCATCCCACACTTTTTTAAAAACAAATAAATGTATTTTGCTACATTTGATTATCATAAAAAATAGGCATATCTGTTTTTAACACAGTATTAATAGTATGTAATTTTTAATAATTTATAAGTTAATAAAGAAATTACTAATGGAGTTGAAATGAATGTGTGAGGAGAAAAAAAAAATGCTCAACCCCAAAACAGTGATGACTTAAGCACAATTTGTGATAATAAAAAAGCAGCTTAATGAAAAAGGGAGAAGAAATAATACACTTTCAAAGGCAGGGTATGCTGTTAAACTTTAAGGGAGTTGGGGCTAGTTTCCAATCAAGGACTATAAAATGTTTAATGACAATAATGCAATTTGTATAAATTAAAATAGCCCTTTGTATAAATTAAAATAGCCCTTATTTTCTAGGCAATAAGTTGGCAGAAACAGTGGATTTATCAACAAGATGAATTTCCTAAGACATTTTATAAACACACCTCTCTCTTTAAATCCAGAGACATTATCAAATAATTTTAAAAAGGCAAATAATGCAGATAGAAGCAGCTCTTCTTTACATATAAAGGTAAAAACTTGTTCCAGAAAGGGAAATAAGCTAACTGGACACTTTGCTATAAAAATGTTTAAAATCTTAATTAAGATGGCAATTTCAGAAACTCTAAATAATATAACTGAATTTGGAAACATCTACCTCTTAAACAGGGAATGGGGTAGGGGAGAATGGTGCTAATGCCACTGCTGGGATGAGCTTCGGCTTTGACCCTCACAACTTTGGCTGGGCTTTCATCACACAATTTGAAAACAAGGCTGTTTCTCACTAAGAATATACCTCTGTCTGCTTCTCATTCTCCTCTTAATAATGCTGCCAAAAGTAGGCAAGGGGGTGGACGGCTTCTCTTGCTCTTTATAAAAAAAATGTCGGTCCTCGGAGAAGTGTGTTTTTATTTCTCTTGATCTCTACTCTGATTCCTAAGCATTAAGAATCTTCTCTGAGAGAAGAGGGAATTCTATGCGGTGGCCTGTTGTGACCTCAATTAAATAACTGAGGCAAAGTGCCAACAACAGTTTACCAGGAGAGCCCAAACACCTCATACAAGTCCTGTGTTTGCAGGGAGGGTGTTCTCAGTGCAGACAGTGCTCAGCACACTGTGGACCCACCAGAGCTGGGAGAGCTGGGCTGCGCCTCCATGGGATGGACAGCTCCCAGGAGTCTCCAGGAATTGCACCCACTGGTCCTTTGTGTCTTTGGTGACTTTCAGAGGGAGAGAAATGTGGCTTTGGGGATCCCCAGCTATTGGCATGAAGCCTAGTGTGCAAAGCCTGTTTCTAATATGCAGTTCCCTCCCCCACTTTTAAAACTTTATTTTTAAATACTTTCAAACTTACAGGACATTTGCCAAAGTAACACAGGTAGAGATCTAAGATGGCAGCATAGAGAGGAGTGAAAGCTAGTTAGTCCCCTTGGAACAACTAGTAAATGATCCAGAATAACTGCGGGGGGGGGGGGGGGAGGGACAAACAGGACTATCCACTCATCATACACAACCTGAATTGGGAGGAATGCTTGAGATCACAGCATAAAAGTTGTAAGTAAAAACTGTGGATCCAAGCCGGGAGTCCCCTCCCCTCACGGTCCAAGCTGCAAAGCATTATGGTACTAGAGAGCAGCTCTTTCCAAGCAAGTGAACACAGCTCAGCTGAGCTCCAGCTGGGGTTTTAATTAACAAACATGGACTGTTTGATACAAGCTGTGAATCCCCAACAAGCAGACAGAGGCTTTGGGTGATGACTGACCTTGGAGAGCTGGAGGGTGGCCATGGACTGGCCCTGAGGGGGGTTTTCTGTCCCTGTTTCAGCTCAGTGGAGAAAGCCTCAGCCATTTTCAGTTCCCAGTGCTCTGACCCAGACAAGGGTGGAGATAGCAGAATCAGAGAGAGCCAATTCAAACGCTAATGACCTCTCCCTAGGGGGTCTATCTTCCCTAAGAGGAAAGAGGTGGGGCCCAGCTCTACTACCCACCTTCCATTCAGAACCAGAACCCAGAACCTGGGGGAATACAGCCACGGGCCACACCTGCTTGCACCAGTCAGGAGAGACAGGCTGACAGGCCTCACCTGCTGGGCAGAAAAGCACAGTGACCTGAGGCCTCACAGGGTGTACCAATTTTCTAAGACACACCTTCAGGGAAACAGGATACTGAATAGTTCTTCCTTCTGGGACCTGAGCCTGTTTTGGTCTGGGGAAACCTGATTGGGGTAACCAAGGAAACTGTGCCTAGACAACAGAAAACTATAACCTACACTAAGAAAACCAAAGTTATTGCACAGTCAAAGGAACAGACTTAACACTTCAACTGAGATATAGGAATTTAAACAACTAATACTAAGTCAATTAAAAAAATTTAGGGAAGATATGGCAAAAGAAATAAACCATATAATGAAAACACTGGGTGTACATAAGGTAGAAATTGCAAGTTCGAAAAACCAACTGGCAGAATCTACGGAAATGAAAGGCACAACACAAGAGATGAAAGACACAATGGAAACATACAATAGCAGATCTCAAGAGGCAGAAGAAAACACTCAGGAACTGGAGAACAAGGCACCTGAAAGCCTACACACAAAAGAACAGATAGAGAAAAGAACGGAAAAATATGAGCAATATCTCCGGGAACTTAAGGACAAAATGAAAAGCAGGAATGAACATGTCATTGGTGTCCCAGAAGGAGAAAAGAAGGGAAAAGGGGCAGAAGCCATAATAGAGGAAATAATCAATGAAAATTTCCCATCTCTTATGAAAGACATAAAATTACGGATCCAAGAAGCACAGCATACCCCAAACGGAATAGATCTGAGTAGGCCTACACCAAGACACTTAATAATCAGATTATCAAACATCAAAGATAAAGAGAGAAACCTGAAATAATTACCTTCCATTGCTAAAGAGAAAAAGGATCCGTCACATACAAAGGAAGCTTGATTAGACTATGTGCGGATTTCTCAGTAGAAACCATGGAGGCAAGAAGGAAGTGGGGTGATATATTTAAAACACTGAAAGAGAAAAACTGCCAACCAAGAATCCTATATCTGGCAAAACTGTCCTTCAAATATGAGGGAGAGTTTAAAATATTCTCAGACAGACAATGACAGAGTTTGTGAACAAGATACCTGCTCTACAGGAAACACTAAAGGAAGCACTGCAGACGGAAAGGAAAAGACAGGAGTGAGAGGTTTGGAAAACATTTGTGGGACATAGTAGCACAGCAATGTAAGTACACTGAACAAAGATGACTGTGAATATGGTTGAAAGAGGAAGGCTGGGATCATGTGGGACACCAGAACAAAAGACAAAGGATAAAGACTGGGACTATGTAACTCAGGGAAACCTGGGGTGCTCAATGATTGTAATCAAAGGTACAAATATGTTTTTACATGAGGTAGAACAAATGAATGTCAACATTGCAAGGTGTTAAAAATAGGGTTGGATTGGGGGGGAAATACAATCAATGCAAACTACAGACTTTAATTAACAGAAACATTGTACTATGCTTCCTTTAATATAACAAGGGCAATATACCAAAGCTAAATGCATATGGGCAGGGGGTGGGGAATAGGGGAAGAGTATGGGACTCCTGGCATTGGTGATGTTGTCTGACTTTATTCTACTTTAGGTTAATGCTATCTTTCCTTTTGTTGCTTTCTAGCTGTCATTTTTTTTTCTCTCTCTCTCTCTCTCTTTTTCTTTTGTCTCTCTGCCTTCTTTGATTCTTCTTCCTTCTTTGTGGAAGAAATGGAGATTTCCTTATATAGATAATGGCAATAGTACTGAATATATAAATACATGACTATACAGGGAACCAACAATTGTTTACTTAGGACAGAATGTATGGTGTGTGAACAAAACTGTCTTTAAAGAAATGGGTTGATGAAGAAACCTTGAGGGCACTATATTGAGTGAAATAAGACAGACACATAGAGGCAAATATTGCAGGGTCTCACTGATATGAACTAATTATAATATGTAAACTCATAGACATGAAATATAAGTTACCAGGATATAGAACGGGCCAAAGAATGGGGAGTGATTGCTTATGAGCAGAATGTTCAACCAGGGTGAACTTAAATGTTTGGAAATGGAGAGGGTGATGGTAGCACATTGTGAGAATAACTAACAGTGCTGAATGTTGTGTGAAGGTGGTGGAAAGGGGAAGCTCAGAGTCATGTATGTCACCAGAAGGAAAGTTGGAGGTTAAAAGATGGGAATGTATAAAACAGTGTATCTTTTGGCGGACAATGTCCATGATTAACTATACAAATATTAGAAATCTCTCTCACAAACTAGAACAAATGTATGACACTATAACTAGAAGTTAATAATAGAGGGGCATATAGGAAAAAAATATATACCTGTTGCAAACCATATACTGCAGTTAGTAGTATTGTAACATTCTTTCATCAACAAAAACAAATGTACTATACCAAAACTATGAATCAGTAATGGGGGGGTGGTTAGGGGTACGGGAGGATTTGAGTTTCCTTTTTTTGTCTTTATTTCTTTTCTGGAGTAATGAAAATGTTCTAAAAATTGAAAAAAATATTAATTGTGGTGATAGATGCACAGCTGTATGAAGGTACCATGGGCAATTGATTGTGCACTTTGGATGGTTGGATAGTTGTATGGTATGTGGACAATCTCAATAATACACACACACACACACACACACATGTATATATAGTAACACAGACCCCATATAGGGAACTCTAGCATACCCCTACCTCCCCAGATACCTAGATGCACTAATTTTAACATTTTTGATACTTTTGCCATCTGTCTTCCTCCCTCCCTCCCTCTCTTCCTCCCTCCCTCTCTTCCTCCCTTCCTTCCTTCCTTCCTTCCTGTCTCTACCTATATCTACCTGTCTGTCTGTCTGTCTATCTATCTAGTCTATTTATCATTACATTTTCTGAATACTTGGGTCTAGTTTGTATATGTCATGTGCCTTGAACACTTAATACTGCCTTGTACCTTTTTTAAGAACAAGAATTTTCACTAATATAACCACCTTAAGTGCAGTTATAAGTCCAAGAAATTTAATATTGATGTAAAGCTTAGAGTCTATATTCCAACCTTTTCATATATCCCAATAATGTCCCTTTGAGTCTTTCTCCTCCTGTCCTAGATCTCATCCAGGATCATGTGTTGCATTTAATTGTCTTTGTCTCTTTAGTTGCTCTTTCTGTCCTTTTTCCTTAGTTGGGGGGAATATATATAATCAACATAAACTTTGCTCATCTCAGTCTCTCCCAAGCATACCATCCAGTGGGATTAATCACATTCACATTATTGTGGTGCCCTCACCACCTTCCATTACTAAAACTTTCCCATCTCCCCAAACAGAAACCCTAAACCCATTAAACATTAATTCCCCATTCTCCCTGCCACCCACCCTTGGCAACCTGTACTCTAATTTCTGTCTCTGTGAGTTTGCATATTCTCTGATATTTCCTTTGTGTTATCATGGGGCATTAAATTTAACATCCTAGATCTGTAATGATCTTGTTTACTTTGACACCAATTTAATTTTAATAGTATACACAAACTGTGTTCCTATGTCTTCTGTCCTCCAGCCTTTATGCAGTTTTTGATACAAATTTTATGTTTATAATTATGTGTCCCAAACCACTGATTGATCTTTACATTTTATTTACTCACTGTTTAGATCCTGTATGAGGTAAAAAGTGGTGTTGAAACCAAAAACACAATAGTACTAGTATTTATTTTTACCTATGTCATTATCTTTACCAGAGATCTTTATTTCTTCAAGCAGCTTTTATCTATTGTCTAATGTCCTTTTCTTTTAACCTACAGAACCACCTTTAGCATCTTTTGTTGGGCTGGTGTGGTGGTGAGAAACTCCCTCAGGTTTTGATTATCTGAGAATGTCTTAATCATTCCCTTACATATGAAAGACGTTTTTACCAGATATAGAATTATTGGTTGACAGTTTTTTTTCTTTTAGCACTTTAAGTGTGTCTTCCCACTGCCTTTTTACTTCCATGGTTTCTGATGAGAAATCAACACCTAATTTTATTGGGACTACCTTATATGTGACACATTGCTTCTCTCTTGCATCTTTCACAATTCTATCTTTATTTTTGACATTCAACAGTTTGAATTTGCTATGTGTATATTCATGTTTTTCATTAAATTTGGAAAGATTTTAGCCAGTAGTTCTTTGGCTGTTCTCTCTTCCCTTTATTTCTTCTCTTTCTGTGACTCTTACAATGCAAATATTAGTATGCTTGATGGTGTCCCATAGGTTCCTCAGGCTCTGTTCACTTTTCTTCATTCTTTTTCCTTTATGGTCCTCAGACCGAATGATTTCAGTTATCTTGTATTCCGGTTCTCCGATTCTTTCTTCTGCCACCTTCAATCTGCTGTTGAATCCCTCTAGGGAATTTTAAATTTGTGTTTCTGTGGTCTACAGCTCTGTTTGGTTCCTTTATATAATTTCCATCTCTATATTGATATTCTCCTTGTGTTCATCTATCATTTTCCTGATTTCCTTGAGTTCTTTGTCTGTGTTTTCCTTTAGCTCTTTGAGCATATTTAAAACCAAATTTTAAAAGTCTTTGTCTGGTATGTTCCAAGGTCTGGTCCTCCTCATTGATGGTTTCTAATGCTTTAATCTTTTCCTTTGCCTGGGCCATGCCTGTCTGTTTCTTTGTAATTTTGTAACCTTTTATGGAAATCTGGACATTTTGATATTTTAATGTGTTATCACTGGAATTTATATTCTGAGGTATCTTTTCCTATCTGTATCCAGCTAGTGTTATAGCAGAGCTTTCCTGGAATGCCAGAACTAACAAAACAAAAAAAGAAGTAGAGAAGAAACAAAACAAAACAAAACACCTTTCCAGTCTTTGCAGATTGACCGTATGAGTGCAGTCCTTCAGAGCTTATCCATATAATGAGTTTAGGCAAGAGCTGCAGGCCAAAGTATAGGCTACCTGGATCCCTTCTTGTATCTTGTCTTGGGCATGCATATGTCGCCCTAGGGATTCCCCCATTTTCATGGTTCCAAATGCTCCTTATTCCCTAGGATACAGTTTCCTAATGATCCCAGGCTCTGTACTATGTCTTACCATCAGCAATCCCTTGCCCCAGGCATCATGTTTTGACTGCTCTCCCTTAGCATTCTGTAATTGAGCTGTACATGCAGGGCAAGTTCTGGGATGGTGAGTCCCTCAGGCCACCACCTGACAGTGTGGTCCATACGTACATTCTCCCAGTTACGCCAGAAGGTTATTATTCTTCCTCTGGAACCAGAACCAGGTATCCTCTTTGGGTGTACAGGCTGGTTTCATGTCAAGCCAATGAGGGGTTGGGGAGAGGCCAGCTAGGGTGCCATGAGATCCCAATGCTTTTAAGTGGCCTTTTTCTGGATTTATGCTCACCCTGTCACTGAAGAGCTTTAACTATTTTCTGGAACAACCAGTTCTTGCTGGTTGTTCAAATCTTTTGTGGGGGGAGGGAGCCCTGAAGCATCTCGCTCTAATATCTTGATCAGGGCAGGCCTATATTTTAGTTTAATATGGTTTTTATGTTTTGTCTTTTATTAATATGCAATATAATGCTGGAGTAGATGCAATACAACAGAAAAATCAAAATGAATGAATGTGAACATTAGAAGGGAACTTGATACATTATTTACATAGAATATTCATAAAAATTAACAGAGAAAATATTAGAATTGGTAAAAATTCAGCAATATGGTTGGATATAAAATCAACCAATAGGAGGAATAGCTTTAACATTAGAAAATCAATCTAATTCATTTTATGATACATATGATCATCTTATAGATGTTGCAAAAAACATTTGATAAATTCAAGGCCCATTAATAAAAATTTTTAGAAATCTTTATAAATAAACATGTTATTTGAAATTGTAGACATTATACCCTTAGAAATCAGTAGCATTCTTCTCTATCAGTATTTATTATGCAAAAACATATGCATAATGTTGGCAATAAACACAGTGGCATTAAACCTATACAAATTATTTAAGATTTAACCTAAAAATAATGAACAAGACTTTTCAGAGAAATATTTTAACATGCTATTAGAGAACAGAAAAGAAGACCTGAATGGAGTGATATAGCATATCTCTGAATGGGAAGACAGCATTTAAGAAAATACAGCATTTCTTCCCAGTTTAATCTATAAATTTAATGCAGGTATCCATGAATATCTGAAACAATTTTGGAAAGAAGAGGATGGGTGAGTGACTAATTCTTAAGATATAAATGCCTATTACAGATATGTAATAATTACATTACTTTCGTACTGGCATAGAAACATAACTTATTGGAATAGTATTTTATTCCAAAGGTTCCGAAACCTCACCCATGTATAAGGCAAATTGATAAGAATAGATTAGCTATATAAATCAATCATGGAATAAAGTATTTTTTAAACAATAATGTTGACTATTACTGCTAGTAATAATAATACCTACTGAATATTTCTTATGCTCCAGCACTGTTCCAGTTGTTGAAATATATATTGACTCAGTCTCAACAACCATATGAGATATGTAATTTTAGCCTCATTTTACAGATGATAAAACTGAGGCACTGAGAGATTAGATAACTTGAAGATATCCAAGCAGGAGTTCCAACCCAGGAGGTTTGGCTTCAGTGCCCATGCTCTTAATCACTATTCTAGATAGCCATCTACTGAGATGGCTCACTTTAAGCAGAAAAACTGAAATTAGGTTCTTATGCTACGCCATAAACAAAAAAATAAATGCTAGATGAATTTCTTCCCTTTTTTCCTAAGCTATCAGGTAATCTAAAATTTCTGGTTAATGGTATCAGGTGGGTGGTAACTCTATTCCCATTATGAATCTAACATCTCTCTAAATTTCCTGGAATCTCCTTTTGATACCTGAATACTCATTTTTAATTTGTTTTACCATTTCCTGTGTTCATTTCCTGATAGAAGAAACAAGTTTGCTTTACCAAGAATTATTAACTATTATAGGAAGAAAGTAAAGAAGTGATGGATTATGCCTAATTCATGTCAGAATAGAACTTGCTATCCATGGAAGCACTTATTCTATTGAGGGCTGATAAAAAGGACTTCTGTAAAAGGGAATTTTTGACATAGATTATAGAGCTAAAAATCCATGGATGCTCTTGGGGTATGTTAGACAAATGTAAGGATGATTTCTGAATATTGATTCTGTGAAGAAGCAGAAAAAGCACTTTCTAATGACTTAAAGTCTGAAAATAAGTACAAGTTTCAGAATTCCATAAATTCATTTCTACTTCTCAACTAGTTGTAATAAAATGAATAAATTCTCCACGTGGATCCAAGAAGCCAGTATTGAGATCGGTAAAGTTACAGTAAATAAAAATACTTAAAAAGTTTACCTTTGTTTATAATATATTAAATTAGACATTTAAAAAATCTCCCTGATGCAACTAAACTCTCTGGGAATTAGCCATTTCCTCATCTCTTTCAAATTCACTATCCAGCGACTTTCATTCAGTACCTTCTATATAACTTTCTCCTAACCCCAAGGACAACCTGGATTTGTGAAGTTGAGTTCACAGAGACTAGACAGGAAGTTCAGTCTTTCCTTGCGTCTCTCAGAAACATTGATGGGAGTCCAAGAATTCAAAAGACCACAATTATTATTAAAAGCTCTTGTCCCATACCTGTTTCTGTTGTCCACAATCTCCTGGGAGCCTTGCCATCATCTGCCATAAACAGCTGCTGTACATGCCATCCTGTCCAAATAACCTGATGTCATGTACCTTTTGCTCCTATCACAAAATGTTTCCCCTCCCATTACCAGTAACCTCAAAGGGTGGAATGCTTTTTCGTGATGAATGCTTTTCTCAAGATCCATTCACACAGCTTTTTCCTTGGATGGAGATGGAGGAGTGGGGACAGAAGGAACTGAGTGAGCAAGGTAGTATGGGATGGGAGCTGTGAATCTATATATGATACTTGTTTGGGCACATATATACTGATACTTCTTCTCAGTCCATTGAAGAGTTAATATTTCTGCTGCCCTTCTTCTTAGACAAAATTTAGCAAAGAAGAGTTAGGAAATAGGAAGCACACCTATAGTTCCTTAAAAGAACCCTCAAAATTTTTGACTGTTTTTGGGATAGAAACAGTATTCTTTCATTTCTTAAAGTTGGCTCATTATGAGGCACAAGTAAGATTTATTCCTCCACCACAGCTAAGTTGAGTTCTTAGATTTAGCTCCCTATCTCTACATCACCCCTTAAAATAGTACTGTGAAATAAGGGGCTGGGAATGCAACTATTTGGAAGAGAATGCCTGTCTCCAAGCTCTACTTATATGGACTTCCATACTGATTAGTTTCAACAGATTTCAATAGAAGCACCATGGAAAAAATAGAAAAGATTTTGGATTTTCTTATTGGGGCCAAATGTTGTAGTTGGAATGCCTGATTTTGAGGAGTTAGTTTCAAGTGCTATTTAATTATCTATTTTCAAATCACTCATCCTTACCTTTCAACTGTGGAGTATGAGGATGTTTGTGACTTTTGATCTGCTATTGCAAATATCCACTTGAAGTTAGTACACATCTTTGAAGAACAAAATTCAGATTCCACTATCACGATACTTATAACCTATAAGTATATAAATAATCAGTTATCAGGATACTTCCTAACATTGGTGATCAAGAGAGCAAGTAGCCTCTGGCTTTAAGGAATCTTAAGGAATAGTGGTGTGATAATTTTACTAGACCACTTAAACTGAGATTACAATTCTGAATGTGATTTTAGGATTTAGAAGGTGCCTGGACTATTATCTTGTTACTAAATACATAGTAAGTGCTTTCTGTAAACCCGCCAAATCCCATCTACCAACTTCCTCAACAAAACCAAGCATTTATGCCTGTCATCACTGCAAAACCCAAGGAACCGCAGGAACGTCGGTAGGAATTATTTCACTCATGTTTTCTGTCAACCAAATTCCAATAGTGTTAACAGCATTTTTGATTTAAGATATTTTTTTAAATGCAAATACTGTAATAAGCCATATTGGGAGTTTAAGACACCATTCTTAAAACTCTAAATTTTACTAAATCATTGATCTGATTTCTCACTCTTTTAAGAGTGGACTCACATTGTTGTAACTGGAGTGTGACCATCCCCCTCACCCCTATACAGTTTGAGAAAAAAGGATATTTACCAGTCCCTCCCCAGACTATGCATGTCTCTAGGACAGAGCACCTCCCAGGATGTGTCCAGAAGATATTGTATGGTATTGGGACAGAGGGAGCTGACAATTTTATTTCCCCTATGGGGAAGGGAGCTTGGGATGAATGACAGTGGCAGTAGAATTCAATGCCCAGAAGTTGGCTGAAGTCCCGCCTTTGTGTAGTAGCCAGATGTTACAGTGTGCAGGCACTTGATGCTAACACTGGGAGCACATTGTCACATGAGTAGAAACTGTCCTTAGAGGCCAGGTCTAGAATCTGTGGAAGAGGTTGAGGCCTGCCTTCTCTTACTCTCCTGGGTATGGAAACAATTCCCTTTTGCATTCTTTCTTTTCTTTTTAATGCAATTTTATTGAGATATAGTCATGCAGCATAGAAACCATCTGAAGTATACAATCACTGGTTCACAGTATCATCCCGTGGTTGTGCATACACCCCCATGATCAAATTTAGAACATTTTCATTACTCAAGAAAAGAAATAAAATAAAAAAGAAAATCCTAATCCTCCCATACTCCTTAACCCCTATATTAACCACCCGTAGTGTTGCTGTGGTATATTTGTTACTGTTAATGAAAGAGTATTAAAATATTACTGTTATCTATAGTCCATAGTTTGCAATAGGTACATTTTCCCATATACCCCTCTATTATTAACTCCTTATAATAGTGTTGTACACCTGCTCTAGTTCATGAAAGAACTTTCTTATATTTGTACAGTTAATTGCAGACATTATCCACTATAAGATTCACTATGTTATACATTCCCATGTTTTAACCTCCAGCTTTCCTTCTGGAGACATACATGACTCCAGACTTCCCCTTTCCACCACACTCACACAACATTCAGCACTGTTAGTTATTCTCACAATAACGTGTTACCATCACCTCTATCCATTTCCAAACGTTTTAGTTCACCCTGGTTAAGCATTCTGCACATAGTAAGCAACCATTCCCCATTCTTTAGCTTCATTCTGTATCCTGGTAACCTATATTCTATATTTTGTGTCTATGAATTTACATATAATAGTTAGTTCATATCAGTGAGATCATACAATATTTGTCCTTTTTTATCTGACTTATTTCACTTAACATAATGCCCTCAAGGTTCATCCATGTTGTGGCATGCTTCGGGACTTCATTCCTTCTTACTGCTGAATAATATTCCATTGTATAATTTTTTTAATCCATTCATTTGCTGATGGACACTTGGATTGTTTCCATCTTTTGGCAATTTTGAATAATGCTGCTATGAGCATTGATGTGCCAATGTTTGTGTGCTTCCCCACTTTCAGATCTTCCAGGTACATCCCAAGTAGCAGGATTGGCGGATTGTAAGGCAGCTCTATATTTCACTTCCTGAGGACCCACCAAACCATTCTCCACAGCAACTGTACCATTTTACATTCCTACCAGCAGTGAATAAGTGTTCCAGTTTCTCCACATCCTCTCCAACACTTGTAGTTGCCTGTTTGTTTCATAGCGACCATTCTAGTAGGTGTGAGATGATATCTCATTGTGGTTTGATTTTGCATCCTTTCTTTTTAAATTAGATCCCACTCATTTTCTCTCTGGAGTGTTGCTGCAGAATTGCTTCCAAGGTCTACCACATCTTGAATCCAAAACCACCATCCTTCCTCTTTCTCCAGTTCTAGTTATTGTACATATTTTCTTTTAAAACTCAAGATCACGAAGGATCTTTTTGCTTCCTTTCCCCAGATGATAGAGCTGCTCATTTTACACCCACCTTTCTAAAGAAAGCATCTTTCACTCATCTTTGCACCCTTATCCTCCTAAGAAGGGCCTCTCATAGATTGCAGTTTGCTCCACCTTCTACCTTCATGACTCCAAGGTTTTCTGGCTTCTTCCTTGTTGATAAAGAAGAGGAAAAACCTTACAAATGAAATCTCTAATAGGGAACCCTGCTTATAATCATAAAACTTTTTTTTATGGGCTAGTGTATGGATTACAATTTTTTGCCCAATAATTCTGTCTACCTAAATTTAATCTTTATAGCATCGTCACTATTAGATAGTATTTTAATGGCCAGTATTTTTGGCTGACTACCATGGGTTGGGTTTTATTTTAACTATTTATATTAATTTTTAAATAAACACAACAATCCTATGCTATAGGTTTTTTACAAATAGAAATGAAAGGAGAAAGAGGATAGATACATTGCTTGATATCACACTTTTAGGAGAGTAGTAGAGCCAGGATTTGAACCAAGCGTCTTTATCATTAGACTATATTGCTTCATCTAAATATTGAAAGTTTTAAAAATCTGGTCATTATCTTCTTTTTATAATGGTCTGGAACAGAGATTGGCAAACTATAGCTCACACACCACATCTGGCCCTCTGCCTGTTTTTTTTTTTTAACATAATTTTATTGATATATATTCACACACCATACAATCCATCCAACGTATACAATCAGTGGTTCACAGTATCATCACCCTCTGCCTGTTTTTGCAAATAGAGTTTTATTAGAACACAGCCATGTGCATTCATTTATGTAGTCTCTGTGGTTGCTTTCATACTACAACAGCAAAAATGAGTGGTGCAACAGAGACTGTAGGCATACAACAGCTAAAATATTTACTCTCTCTTTATAGAAAAAAAATAATGAACCTTGTCTAGAAAAAAAAAAGCCTATCTAATTAGAATTCAGAAGAACTGGGTCCTGGTTCTGGCTTTGCCAATTAATATATGTTCTCAAGTGAGTCATGTAATTTTCATAAACCTTGGTTTGTATATTGGGGATGCATAAGTTATGGCCCACTCTGGAAAATAAAGCCCATGCCAGGTAATTCAATAGAAAGACTTAAATACAAAATATAATTACAGAGGAACTGGAAAAGCTGAAAGGCCAAAACCATAGTGGGGGATCAAGAACAGGAAGTCACTGTCATCCCTAGGGTTGGGAGGACTAAGGAAAGAGGAGGTGCTTCCAGAGCCAAAGAGGTGGGCAGGTCCACGAGAGCTGCAATGGAGGAGAAGCAGCCACTGCCAAAGATATAGCTTAAAGTAACAGGGAGGTGAAATACGCTGTTTTCTCTCTTCCTCTCTCTTCCTTATGTCCTGCCAGTGCTGCCATTGGCCAAATTGAACCAGATGCCTCTTGGCAAGGGATCCTGGGAAGAATACTTTGCTGTGTGAGCAGAACAGGTAAAGGGCTGTGTGATGGATCTGAGAGCAATCAGGCAAATATGCCTAACATAGAATATTAAATGTTTGTTGCCTACTTAACAGGGATGTTATGAGGATCAAATAAAGCATAAGTGAGTGTACTTTATTAACATCAAAATTATGCAAGTATATCTATGGTAGTAGCAGCTTTTTAAGAAACCGCTGTACTGTTTTCTAGAATAGCTGTACCATATTATGTTCTCAGAAGCAATATAGAAATGATCTAGTTTTTTTTTTCTCATTCTCCCCAGCATTTGATGTTGTTGCTATTTTTATTTTCATTTTACTTGTGTACTGATACTTCATTGTGGTTTTAATTTGTATTTTCCAGTGTGTAAGGATGCTAAACTGGTTTTCATGTGCTTATTTACCATCAGCATATTTTCTTTGGTGAACTGTCTTTTCATGTCTTTTGCCCATTTTCTAATTGGATTGTTTGGGTTTTTTACTAATTTTTTTTTCCAATCTATGTTCTTCTAGTTTTTAGATGTGTATGTGTTACCCTGGTGTAAAGTACAACAGGTTTCTCTCCTACCTTGGTTTTATGATCTGCAAGGTTTGTGACTCTGATTGTGACAACATCTTCATATCCCTATTTATAGTAAGATAAAAAATCTTCCTGATGGAAATAAGAATAATGAATAAAAATTCACTTACTACTGGTTTGTATGTTGTTTAATGATAATGACGGTGATAATGGTCAGGATTTTTAAGTTAAATTTGTCTAGCATATCTCTTTCTCTATATATATTCAAATACATTTAAAAATCTAATTTTTGAGTGGAATAGCCAGGTCCATTTGCAGAGATTAAAGCTAATTTTCCTTTTTCCATAGGGTCTGATTTTTTAATGTAAATAACATAGCTTAGCACTTTATATAGATGCGCCAGCCAATTCAAAAATTATCTATATGTAATTTATATTTTACAAACACTCCTCCTCCCCCTCCCCCAGTAACCTCTAATCTGCTTTCTATCTCTATGAATTTGCTATTTCTAGTCATCTCTTATAAGTGATATTGTACAATTTTGGTCCTATGTGTCTTGATCATTTCACTGAGCATAATGTTTTCAAAGTTCTTCCATGTTGCAACATGCTTCATAACTTCATTTTTTATTATGGCTGAATAATATACCATTGTGTGTAGCACCACATGTGTATCCCTTCATTTGTTGATGGACACTTGGGTTGTTTCCAGCTTTTGGCTATTGTAAATAATGCTGCTATAAACATAGGTGTATAAGTATTTGTTTGTAATCCTGTTTTCACTCTCTTTGAGTATATACCTAGAATTGGTATTGCCAGAACATACTATTTAGTTTTAAGAGTTTCTTATATACACTAGATACTAGTCCTGTGTCGGATATGTGGTTAACATATATTTTCTTCCAAGTCTGTAGCTTGTCTTTTCATTATCTTAATAGAGTCTTAGGGTATCAATCTAAAGACAATTTGCCTAGCCTCTAGAGCCCAAAGATATTTTTAGAAGTTCTTCTTTAAAAGGTTTATAGTTTATGTGTTTAACCTTTAAGTTCATATTATATATATATATTGTTTTTTTGATTTTAGTTTTTATAATTAGAGAAGTTGTAGATTTACAGAAAAATCATGTAAAAAATACAGCATTCCCATAAACCCCTCCCCTATTATTGACATTTTGCATTAGTATGGTACCCTTGTTACAATTGATGAGAGAATATTATAATTGTACTATTAACTATACTCCATAGTTTACATTAGGGTGTATTTTGTTTTCCCATATATCATGTTATTATTAACACCTTGCATGAATGCCATACATTTGTTACAATTCATGAAAGAACATTTGAATAATTATACTGTAACTATAGTCCATCATTTACAATAAGATTCTATGTGTTGTACAGTCCTGTTTTATCTACAGTCCTGTTTTATCTTTTAATTTTTTTCTAGTAACACATATACAACCTAAAATTTCTTCATTTAACCATTTTCACATATATATTTCAGTGCAGTGTTGTGCTACCATCACCACCATCCATTTCCAAAACTTTACAATCAACCTGAGTATAAATACTATACAGATTAAGCATTGACTCATTTCCTACCCCCAACTCAGCCCCTGTAACATACTCTAGATTTTAACTCTGTGATTTTGCTTATGCTAATATTTCAAATCAATGAGATCATAGAATATGTGTCCTTTTGTTTCTCGCTTATTTCACTCACCATAGTACCTTCTAGGTTCATCCATGTTGTCACATGAACTAGAACTTCATTCCTTTTTAATGCTGAATTGTATCTCATTGTACTTATATGACATGTTTTGTTTATCCGTTCATCAATTGATGGACTAAGGTTGCCTCCATCTTTTGGCAATTGTGAATAATGTCACTGTGAACATCAGTGTGCAAATATCGGCATGAGTACCTACTTTCAATTCCTTTGGGTTTATACCTAGAGGACGAACTACCAAACTGTCTTACACAGCAGCTACACCATCTTACATTGCTTCCAGAAATGAATGTTTCTATTACTTGCATCCTCTCCAACACTTGTAATTTTCAGTTTTTTAATAGTAGCCATTCTAGTGGATTTTAATAGAATCTCACTGTGGTTTTGAGTTGCATTACCTTAATAGCTAATGATTTTGAACATTTTTTCATGTGCTTTTCAGCCATTTGTATATCCTCTTTGGAGAAATGTCTATTCAAGTCTTTTGCCCATTTTTAAAATTGGGTTGTTTGTCTTTTTATTGTTGAATTGTAAGATTTCTTTATATATTATGGATAATAATATATAATATTGGGTATGTGGTTTCCAAATATTTTCTCCCGTTGAGTAGGCTGCCTTTTCATATTGGTGAAAAAGTCCTTTGATAAAGTTTTAAAGTTTGGTGAGGTTCCATTTATCTAATTGTTTTCTGTTGCTTGTGCTTTTGGGGTAAAGTCTAAGAAAAGATTTGCCTAACAAAAAGTCCTAAAGTTTCTTCCCTGTATTTTCTTCTAGTAGTTTTATAGTCCTGGTTCTTATATTTAAGTCTTCGATCCATTTTGAGTAAATTTCTGTGTATGGTGTGAAATAGAGGTCTTCCTTCATTCTTTTGCATACAGATATCCATTTCTGCCAGCACCGTTTATTGAAAAGACTATTCTTTCCTAATTGAGGGGTCTTGGGAGCCTTGTCAAAAATCAATTGGCCTTAGATCTAAGGGTCTGTTTCTGAATTCTCAATTCAATTCCATTGGTCTAAATATCTATCCTTGTGCCAGTACCATGCTGTTGTTACCACTGTACCTTTGTAGTAAGCTTTAAAAACGGGAAGTGTTATTCCTTCAACTTTGTTCTTCCTTTTCAAGAGGTTTTTAGCTATTCAGGTTCCCTTACCCATCCAAATAAATTTGATAATTAACTTTTACATTTCTGCAAAGTAGTCTGTTGGAATTTTGATTGGGGTGTGTTGAATTTCTAAAGCAATTTGGGTAGAATTGACATCTTAATGATGATTCAGTCATCTTCCAATCCATGGACACAGAATGTCCTTCCATTTATTTAGGTCCTTGATTTATTTTAGCAATGTTTTCTAGTTTTCTGTGTACAAATCCTTTACAAGCTTGGTGAAATTTATTCCTAGATATTTCATTCTTTTAGTTGCTATTGTAAATGGAATTTTTATATTTCCTCCTCAGATTACTCATTACTAGTGTATAGAAACACTACTGATTTTTGCATGGTGATTTTGTTTTCCACCACTTTGCTGAACTTGTTTATTAGCTCTAGAACCTTTGTTGTTGAGTTTTCAGGATTTTATATAGGAACATGTCATCTGCAAATAGTGAAAATTTATGCCTTCCTTTCCAATTTGAATGCCTTTTATTTCTTTTTCCTGCCTGTTTGAGTTTGAACTTCCACCACATCTTTGGGCATCTTTGTGGGCATCTTTGTCTTGTTCCAGATCTTAGAGGGAACATTTCAGTCTTTAACCATTGAGTACAATGTTAGCATGAGTTTTCATATATGCCCTTTATCACATTTAGGAAGTTTCCCTCTATTCCTATATTTCAAAGTGTTTTTATCAAGAAAGGATGCTGGATTTTATCAAATGCCTTTTCTGTGACAATTGAGATGATCATGTGTGTTTTTTTTTCCTTTCACTTTGTTAACGTGGTGTATTACGTTAATTGATTCTCTTGGGTTGAACCACCTATGCATACCTGGGGTAAAGCCCACTTGATCATGGTGTATAATTCTTTCGATGTGCTGTTGGATTCAATTGGCAAGGGTAGTTTTGAGAATTTCTGCGTCTATATTCATTAGAGAAACTGGTCTGTAATTTTCTTTCCTTGTAGTATCTTTATCTGGCTTTGGTATTATGGTGATGCTGGCCTCATAGAATGATTTAGATAGTGTTCCCTCCTGTTCAATTTTCTGGAAGAGTTTGAGTAGGTTTAGTATTGATTCTTCTTGGAATGATTGGTAGAGTTCCCCTGTGAAGCCATCTGGTCTTGCGCTTTCCTTTGTTGGGTGTTTTTTGACAATTGATTCTATCTCTTCACTTTTAATTGGTCTGTTGAAATCTTCTATTTCTTCCAGATTCAGTGTAGGTTGTAAATGTGTTTCTAGGAATTTGTCGATTTCATCTATTTTGTCTAATTTGTTGGCACACAGTTGTTCATAGTATCCTCTTACGATCATTTTTATTTCTGTGGGGTCAGTAGTATTCTCTCTCATTTCTGATTTTATTTGTGGCTTCTCTTTTTTTCATTGTCTGTCTTGCTAAGGGTTTGCCAATTTAATTAATCTTTTCAAAGAACCAAGTTTCTGTTTTGTTAATTTTCTCGATTGTTTTTTATTCTCTATTTCATTTACTTCTTTTCTAATCTTTCTTTCCTTCTGCTTGACTTGGGATTAGTTTGCTGTTCTTTTTCTAGTTCTTCCAGGTGTGCAGTTAGGTGTTTGATTTTAGCTCTTTCTTCTTTTTTAATGTAAGCATTTAGGGCTATAAATTTCAGTCTCAGCACTGCCTTTCCTGCATACCATAAGTTTTGATATGTTGTGTTCTAATCTTAATTTATCTCAAGATATTTAGTGATTTCCCTTGTAATTTCTTCTTTTGGCCCACTGATTGTTTAAGAGTGTGTTATTAACTTCAATATATTTTTGAATTTTCCAGTTCTCTGACTGTTAGTGATTTCCAGCTTCATTCCATTATGTTCAGAGAATGTGCTTTGTATAATTTCAATCTTGTTAAAGTTACTGAGACCTGCTTACTGACCCAACATGTGGTCTATCCCGGAGAATGAGCTATGTGCATTTGAGAAGAATGTATATCCTGCTGTTTTGGGGTACAATGTTTTGTATATGTCTGTTAGGTCTAGGTCATTATCATGTTCTTCAAGTTGTTTTGTTCCTTATTGATCTTCCTTCTAGATGTTTTATCTATTGATGAGAGTGGTGTATTGAAATCTCCAACTATTTTTGTAGAGGTGTCTATTTATCCCCTCAGTTTTGCCATTGTTTGCCTCATGTATTTTGGGGCACCGTGATTTGGTGCATAAATATATATGGATGTTATTTCTTCTTGGTGGATTGATCCTTTTATTAATGTATAGTGCCCTTCTTTCACTCTTATAACAGCTTTTGACTTACAGTCTATTTTTTCCAATATTAGTATAGCTAACCCAGCTCTTTTTTGGTTACTATTTGCTTGGAATATCTTTTTCCATCCTTTTATTTTCAACCTATTTGTGTCTTTGTGTCTAAGATGAGTTACTTGCAAACAACATATAGTTGGATCGTGCTTTTTAAACCATTGTGCCAATTTGTATCTTTTTTTTTTTTTTTTTTTAAATCATCATTTTATTGAGATATATTCACATACCACGCAGTCATACAAAACAAATTGTACTTTCGATTGTTTACAGTACCATTACATAGTTGTACATTCATCACCTAAATCAATCCCTGACACCTTCATTAGCACACCCACAAAAATAACAAGAATAATAATTAGAGTGAAAAAGAGCAATTGAAGTAAAAAAGATGTATCTTTTAATTGGGGAGTTTAATCCATTAACATTCAGTGATATTACTGTAAAGGCAGTTTTTACTTCAGCCATTTTGTCCTTTGTTTTTTATATGTTGTATCTTTCTTTTGGCCTCTCTTTGACTTTATTGCAACCTTCTTTTCTGTATAGTTTATCTTTCTTGATGTATCTGACTGATTCCTTTCTCATTTCTGTTTCTGAATGTTTTTAAATACTTCTTTTTGATTACCCTGGGGTTTCTGTTATACAACGTCTATCTTTAACCTACTAATTAAAAAGATATCAATGTAGCTTCAATAGCATACATGTTTTCTGGTCTCATATCTCTCTGTTTCCCCTCTGTATGCTCTTTTTTTTTCCCACATTACCTTTATATTTTGCATATCCATTATCAGGAAATATGCCTTTTTCTTGTTCAGTTGTATTGACCCTTATAGGCATTGAAGAGTGGAGTTGCATTTTGAGGATTCAGTACTATTAGATATTGCATTTACCCTTTTAATTACATTTACTGAAGATCGTCATTGTTCACGCTACTCCAAACCACTCTCTCCTGTCTTCCTTTCATCCTGAAGACCTCCCTTTAGTAATTCTTGTAGGGCATGTCTTTCAGTGATGAACTCAGTTTCTGTTTAGCTATGAATATTTTAAACTCTTCCTAATTTTTGAAGGATGGTTTTGCCAGATAAAGAATTTGGGGCTGGTAGTTTTTCACCTTTAAGTACCTTAAATATATCATACCACTACCTTCTACCTTCATAGTTTCTGAAGAGAAATTGGCATTTAGTTTTATTGTAGGTCACTTGTATGTGATGAATCACTTTTCTCTTGCTGCCTTCAAGAGTCTCTCTTTATCTTTGGTATTTGATATTCTGATTAGTATGTGTCTTGGAGTAGGTCTATTAGTATTCTGTTCGGAGTGTTTACACTTCTTCGATATATATGTCTTTCATAGGAGTTGGGAAGTTTTCAGCCATTATTTCCTCAAATATTCTTTCTGCCCCTTTTCCCTTCTCTTCTCCTCCTGGGACACCCAAGGTACATGGGTTTGTGTGCTTCATGCTGTCACGCAAAACCGTGAGACACTGCTCATTTTTTTCCTATTGTTTTCTCTGTTTTTCTGACTGTGTGATTTCAGTTTTCCTGTCTTCTAGTTCAGTGAGTTTTTCCTTCTGCCTGTTTAAATCTGCTGTTGTATGCCTGTAGGGTAGTTTAATCTCTTCTATTATGCCATCATTGCCATAATTTCTGTTATGTTTCTTTTGAAGCTTTCAAATTCTTTATGTGCACACATTATCTACTTAATAGCCTCCAGCTCTATGGCCATATTGTCTTTCATCTCCTTTAATTGAATTAGGAGATTTGTTTGAACTTCTTTGATTATTTGTTACAAATTCTGTGTCTCCTCTGAAGTTTTAATTTGTTCCCTCTACTGAGCCATAGCTTCTTGTTTCTTAGTATGGCTTGTGGTTTTTTTCTCAATGTCTGTTCATCTGATTATTTGCATTAGTTAACTCTGTAGGACAGTTTCTCTCTCTTGTCCAAGGTTTTATTGTTGATTGGCTTTGTGTTAAGGCTCTTTTTGATGCTTGGTCCCACTTATTCTGGACCTTTAGGAGGAGCCCCTGTTTCACTGTTCAGATTTTCTCAACTCTTCTTCATCTGCTTGTTGTACTGGATGTGTTTTTTAAGATTACGTTTTTTTGTGCAATTGTTTCACCTCCATGAGAAAGCTTCCTTTTCCCTGTTCCTTCTCTGGGAATCCTGATCTGTTCTGTTTGTTTTTCTGCAGACTTTTTTTTCCAGGTCCTGTGATTTGTTTAAATTTTCTCCCTCACTCAGTGCCCCCTTTTCCTTATACTTTTCAGTTCTGGGAACCATTCTATCTTATAGTAGTTCAGCTCCCCTACCCCCATTTTTTCCTGTGAGGCTTTTCTGCCTCAGTTCCTTTCCCTTTAGGGTATCCCACACCCAGAGACCCAGGTGGGTTCAATCCAGAAAGGTTGGTCAATTCAGAAAAGTCCATTTCATGTTTAGGTATTCCCCCCAATAGAGACTGGATTGAATGTGTGCACCTCTTGCCAACAGTTCTGCCAAAGTCTATGATTCTTTTATTCCCTAGGGGACATTTTGTATGCAGCACTCCTCAGTTGCTTTCCAGCTCTGGGTCTCTGCTGACTTGAGTCCCTGTGCTTGGATATGTGTGGTGTTCTCACTCACTGCTGTGAGTGGCTCTATAATCTGCATCTGCAGCAGGAGGGACCCTGGACCATGCTGCCTCTGTGTAACTCCCATGTACTTGGGATCAAATGAGGGGAGGGGTCTGGATTGGTGGGTCTGGGAAGAAAATCTCCTACGTGATCTTGGAGATTGTTTTCCTTTTTCTTTGATTCAGCATTTGGGGAGGCCTTCAGTCTCTATCGTCCTCCGAATTTCCAAGAAGGTGGAATTTATCCTTTTATTTGTTGGTTTGGAGGGGAGAATTTTCTAGGAGATGCCTTACATCACCGTATTGATGACATCCTCATGATATGTTTTGAACTTATTCTTGTATAAGGTGTGAGGCTTATATCGAGGTTTGGTTTTAAAAAATTTTTGCTTGTGCATTTCTAATTGTTCCAGTATCATTTGTTGAAAAATCTGTCTTTCCTCCACTAATTTCTTTTGCTTCTTTGTAAAAATGAATTGGTCATATTTGTGTGCATCTATATCTGGGTTTTCTGTTTTGTTTCATTGATCTATGTGTCTTTCCCTCTGCCAATAGCACACAGTCTGGATACTTGAGCTTTATAAGAACTCTTAACTTGGGTTGAATTATTCCACTCTTTTTATGCTTTTTATTTTTTGCAAAATTGTTTTTATTTCCTTTGCCGCTCCACAGAAATTTTAGAATAATCTTATCTTTATCTACAAAAATGTTGATGGGTGTGCCAGTTTGAATATATTGTGTCCCCCAAATGCCATTATCTTTGATGTAATCTTGTTTGGGCAGACGTTATCAGTGTTGATTAGATTGTAATTCTTTGAGTGTTTCTTTGGAGTGTGCCCCACCCAACTGTAGGTGATAACTCTGATTAGATATTTCCATGGAGGCATGGCCCCACCCATTCAGGGTGGGCCTTGATCAGTGGAGCCATAGAAATGAGCTGACAGGCAGAGGGAACTCAGTGCAGCTGTGAGTGGTGTTTTGAAGAGGAGCTACAGCCAAGAGGGACACTTTGAAGAAAGCACAGGAGCTGCAGATGAGAGACTGTTTGAAGACGGCCATTGAAAGCAGACTCTTGGTCGGGAGAAGCTAAGAGAGGACAAATACCCCAAGTGCAACTAAGAGTGACATTTTTGAGGAACTGTAGCCTAGAGAGGAACACCCTGGGAGAAAGCCTTTTTGAAATCAGAACTTTGGAGCAGACTCCAGCCACATGACTTCCCAGCTAACAAGGGTTTTCTGGACACCATTGGCCATCCTCCAGTGAAGGTACCCAATTGCTGATGTGTTACCTTGGACACTTTATGGCCTTAAGACTGTAACTGTGTAACCAAATAAACCCCCTTTTATAAAAGCCAATCCATCTCTGGTGTTTTGCATTCTGGCAAGCATTAGCAAACTAGAACAATGGGATTTTGATAGGAATTTCATTAGATCTGTATATCATTTTGGAGAATTGACATCTTTATTATGCTGTTGAATCTTCCCATCCATGATCATAATGTCATTCCATTTATTTTGATCATCTGTATTTCTTTTATCAGCCTTTTGTTTTTTTTTCAGCATATAAATCCTATATGATTTGTTAATTTCCATCTAAAAATTTCATTTTTAATGATTTTAAGTGATATTATATTTTTAATATTGGTAGCCATGTGTTCATTGCTACAATATAGAAATACAATGGATTTTTAAATGTTTATCTTGTATCCTGCAACATTGCTGAACACGTTTATTAGTTTTAGTAGTCTTTTTGCAGTTTTCCAAGGATTTTATAAGTAGACAATTATGCCATCTGCACGTTGGAACAGTTTTACTTCTACCTTTCTTATCTGTATACTATTATTTCTTTTTCTTGCCTCATTGCACTAGGTAGAACTTCAAGCACCGTGTTGAATGAGTATAGTGAGAGCAGACATTGTTGCCATGTTCCTGATATAAGTGGGGGAAGCATTCAACCTTTCACCAGTAAGTACAATATGAACTACAAGGTTTTTTGTAGATATTCTCTACCAAGTTGAGGAAGTTACCCTCTATTCCCATTTTTCTATTCCCATTTTTCTGAGAGCTCTTATCATGAAGAGGTGTTGAATTTTGTTAAATGTTTTTTCTACATCAATTGATATGATCATTTGATTGTTATTCTTTAGCCTATTAGTGTGGTGAATTATGCTGATTGATGTTTGAACTTTGAATCAGCCTTCCTTCCCTGGAATAAACCCCCTTGGGTCATGGTGTGTAATTATTTTTATACATTGCTAAATTCTATTAGCTAATATTCTTTGTTCATGAGAGATATTACCTCTCATGTTCTATACTGTGTTTTTCTGGTTTTGGTATCAAGGTAATACTAACTTCATAAAATGAATTGGGAAGGGTTCCCTTCTCTTCTGATTTTCAGAAAAGATTGTGTGAAATGGGTGTTAAGTTTTATTTAAACACTTGGTGGAATCCTTCAGTGAAACCATCTGGGCCTGGAGATTATATTTTGGGGGATTTTAAGCTTTTAATTAAATATCCTTAATAGTTCTAGAGCTGTTAAATGATATATTTCTTATTGAGTGAGTTGTGGTAGTTTGTGTCTTTCAAGGCAGAGATCCATTTTATCAAAGTTGTCAAATTTATGTTTCTAGAATTATTCTTAGAATACCCTTATTTTTCTTTTGATGTCTGCAGGGTCTGGTGTTGGCCCCTGTTACATTGCTGATATAGAAAATATGTGTCCTGACTCTTCTTTGTCAGTCTTTCTAGAAATTTGGCAATTTTATTGATCTTTTCAAAGAACCATCTATTTCATTGGATTTCTCCATTGCTTTTATGCTTTCAGTTTCATTGGTTTCTGCTCTTATCTGTATTTCCTTCCTTATTCTTGCTTTGGATTTATTTTGCTTTTCTTTGTCTAAGTTCTTGATATTGAAGTATAGATTATGAATTTCAGACTTTTCTTCTTTTCTAACATATGCATGTAGTTCTATAAATTTCCTGTTGAGCACTGCATTATCTATGACCCTCAAATTTTGATATGTTGTAGCTTTATTTTAATTCAGTTAAAGTATTTTTTTTATTTCTCTTTAGACTAACAACTTTGGCCTGTGGATTACTTAGTAGTATGTTTTTATTTTCCAAGTATTTGGAGATTTTCATGTTATATTTCTATCATTGATTTCCTGTTATATTTTTGTTATTGATTTCTATTTGATTTCATTGTCTTTGGAGAATACATTCTATATGACTTCAATTCTTTAAAATTTGTTGAAAATTTTTTATAGCCCAGGATATGGTTTATTTTGTTATATGCCTGAAAACACTAAAAAAGAATATGTATTCTGATGTTGTTGGATGGAGTGTTCTATAAATGCCAATTAAATCCTTTTTGTTAATAGTGTTGTTGAATTCTATATTCTTGTTGATTTTCTGTCTAGTTGTTCTACCAAGTGTTGAGAGAGGTATTGAAGTTTCCAGTTATAATTGTGGATTGCTCTATTTATCCTTTCAATTCTGGTAGTTTTTGCTTCATATACTTTGCAGCTCATACACATTTGGAATTGGTATGTCTTCTTGAAGGATTGATCCTTTTATCTTTCCATTATGTCTGTCTCTATCTTTGATCATTTTCTTTGCTCTGAAGTATATCTGCTTTCTTTCAATTAATGTTTGTATGATATATCTTTTTCCATCCTTTACTTTCAACCTCCTTAAATCAGTATATTTGAAGTGAGTTTCTTGTAGACTGCATATAGTAGGGCCATGTTTTAAAATCTATTCTGTTTATCTTCATCTTTTAATTAGTGTATTTAGATCATTTACATTTAATGTAATTATTGATATGTTCACACTTAAGCCTGCTATTTTATTTTTTGTTTTCTGTTTGTTCTTTCAGTTTTTTTGTTTGTCTGTTTCCTTTTTCCTGCTTCCTGTGGGTTACTTGAGCAGTTTTTAGAATTCCATTTTAACTTACCTACAGTGTTTTTTTAAAGTATGTCCTTATAGAATTTTTGTAATGGTTGCTCTAGAAATTACATTATATATACATAACTTAGCACAGTCTGCTGATATTATTTGACCAGAGTGCTATGTAGATACCTTTCCATCCTTTATGTTCTTTAACTCTCCACGTACAGTATTAATTGTCTTAAATACTTCCTCTGTTTGCATTTTATACCACATCAGAAAATATTTTTAATTTTTGATTCAACTATGAAACATAGTTTAGAAAACACAAGAGGAGAAGGAAAGCCTGTTTATCTTCCCATATTTTTGTCATGTGCTTTCTTTTTTCCTGATATTCTAGGGTTCCTTCTTTTACTTTCTGATTAGAATACTTCTTTTAGCCATTCTTTTAGGGTAGGTCTTCTGGTGACAAATTCTCTTAGATATCCTCCATCTGAGAATGTCTTGATTCCTGAAAGGTATTTTCACTGAGTACATGATTCTGGGTACATATATCTTACCACTTGAAAAATGTTGTGTCACTTCCTATGGCCTCTGCTATTTTTGGTGAGAAATCTGCTGTCATTCAAAATGTTTTTTCCTTATAGGCATGGTGTCATTTTTTGCTCACTGCTTTCAAGCTTTTTTCTTTGTCTTTAGTTTATGGAAGTTTAACTATGATCTTAGTGTGGATTTCTTTGGGGTTTCTCACCTTGTTGGATCTATAGGTTTATTCTTTGATCACATTTGGCCATTTTTCTTTTTGCATACTTTTTCAGCCCTGTCCTCTTTCCACCTTTCTTTCTGGGACTCCAGTGGCATTAATGTCAGATCTTTTGTTATAGTCCCACAGGTCCCTAAGGCTTTGTCTGTTTTTGCCAGTCTATTTTCTCTTAGTTATTCAAATTGAGTAATTTCTTTTGTTGTATCATTCAGTTCAACAATTCTTTTCTCTCTCACTTCTGTTGTTCTGTTGAGCATACCCATTGAGTTTTTTTATTTTGTTTACTGTGTCTTTCATGTCTTAAATTTCCATTTGGCTGTGCATTACATCTTCTATTTCTTTGTAAGACTTTCTGTTTCTTTGCTGAGACTCTATTTTTTTTTTGTTTCAAGTGTTTATAATTGCTCATTGAAGCATTTTTATGATGATTGCTTTAAATCTTTGTCAGATAATTGCGATATCTCTGTGTTCTCATTGTTGATATCTATTGATTATATTATTTCATTTGGTTAGATCTTCTGGTTCTTGGTATGAAATCTGATCTTTTTATTGAAAACTATACAATTTGAGTTTTGTTATGAGAATCTGGATCTTACTTAAATTGTCTTGTTCAGATGGTTTCTTCTAACACTGCTCTCACAGAAGAAGTAGAAGGGGGAGATGCTTCATTACTCTCAGTGGGGAGTAGCAGTTCGTGATATGTCATGATCCAGGATGTGCATTCTATCCATCCAAAAATAATTTAACATTAGAAAATATATCAATGCAATTCACTACTTTAATAAGCTAAAAAAATAATAAAGAACAGATGGTCACTCTCAAAAGATGAAGATAAACTACATTTGATAAGGTCAATACATTAATATGACTAAATTCTCTTTGTTTTCACTGGGGGCAGGGGGCTTCTTGTTACTGCTGGTTGGAGGTGAGAGGGTGAGTTCTAGCTCACCACCAGGAGACCAACACCATGGAGAGGGGCATTGCCTCATTACCACTTCTTGGTGATGGAAACCTGAACTCTCTGCTAGCCTCATCTGACACCACTCCATCGGGGACAGGGAAAGGGATCATCTCATTACTTCTGGGTAGAAGTCCAGACCTCCCATGTGGTCTCCACTGACACTGTGGGGAATAGGGAGCATTATTACCACCCAGTGGGGATGAAAGTTTTGGCTTCCTACTCAGCCTTCTCTGATACATCCTGGTGGCAAGATTAGGGCATCTCACTTCAGCCTGGAGAGTGTGGAAGTCTAGATTCTCCACTTGACCTTTGCTGTCACCGGTAGGGTAGGAACACAGTTTTGTGGGTTTTTTTTATTTGTTTGTTTGTTTTTCCTTGATGTTTGCTTGGGGTAGAGTAGTTATTTTCTAAAAGTTTTCTGTATTATTAAATTGCCCCTTCCCTTTTTCTTTGGCTAGAGAGGTCAGGCTTTTGTTGGACTTATTTTTGTCTGCACTCATTGGTGTTTCTGGGTTGCTACTTTTTTGGCTCCAGGTCTGGGATATATGAGGCAAAAGAAAACCCAGAGAACTCACCACCATATTGTTCCTTTAGTCCCAAATTCCCTAACTGGTTTGTCATCTTCTCTCCATATTCTAGAATCTTCTTATGTTTGTTTTATGTATTATGTTCAAAGTTTTTAGTTGTAATTAGTGGTAGAAATAGGGAAAAGTATCTCTACTTCATGTTCCTGGCAGCAGAAGTCCCTCCAAAGTCTTTTTAACCACTCTCCTAGGAAAAGACATGGGATACTTCTCAAAAGTTCCACACTTCTTAATCGTCAAAGAATACCCCTAGCATTAACTTCAGTGCTTCCTGTAATGTTGAAGAAATTATTTTGGTCTCAACAACTTTCCCAAATAGTCTAAAGAGAAAATATTTTAGAAGGTCTCTTCACTAATGTTGTTAGCATCATATCAGTCACTTCCTTTTTTTTTTTTTTCCTCATCATGCCCCTATTTGAATTCTCTTGCAAAGATTGCACTGCTGTTTCATGAGGCATATTGGTCTGAGCTTTAAGAGTTCTTAGATTCACTGCCATGTTAATTACCCAAACTACTAGAATACAAGGTATTTTTAGTCTTTATTTTAACATGTGTAACCAGTGTATTGAGTTGGATGTAAACATGAAACTATTTTATTTTTCCAATAAATTCCCCTTGGCAATACAAATCTGTGGAAAAAGGCCAGACTATTTGCAGATGGTTTGGAGAAATCTAGCTGTCTATATTTTGAGGAAAAGTTGGATTACTACTCTATGTCCTATATAAAGATGAACTACTACATCTATTACATATAAAAATCTCATATATCTATATGCCTGCTACAGCATCATTTCTTCTGACAGATAGTTTTACTTTTTGCCTGTTTTAGATAGTTTCACTCTTTTTACTGCTATGGCTCTAGTAGGCCCAATACCTGGTAGGGTGTCTTGGTTTTTTGGAGATTTGATTCATCCATATAAGCATTAACATGCTTGTGAAGTTCCCCTAAAAATATTTTTATTGGTATTGCTTTGAATTTAAACATAAGGTGTTTATTCAGGTCTACTTTTATGATAGCAAAAAATGCTGGAAAATTTCCTCTCTAACTACCTTGCCCATTCTTCATTAGATTACCCTTACTTTATAGAGTTTTTATTTTTGTAATATGATACTATGTTTGGAAGCTTAAGGAACACTCTTTTTATATCTAATAGTTTGTGTTTCTGTTGGGTATTTTCTGTAAATTATCACATCATCTGGAAATAATATCTTTCACCTTCCCTTGAAATCATATTCTTATTTATCTTTCTTACTGCCTTCTTTAGGGTCTTCAGTACTATATGGAATAGTAACAGAGATAGTGGAAATCCTTATACTGTGCTTTTCTTAAAGAGAATGTGCTTGACTTTGGGTGTTTGGTAGATAACCTTTTATCAAGTCAAGGAAGTTCCTTTTCAGTTCTAGTTTTCTGTGAATTTTGTTATATAAATGTATTGACCTTATCAAATGTAGTTTATTCTATTGAGATAACCATCTGATTGTTATTATCTTTTTTAGCTTATTAAAGTAGTGAATTGCATTCATATATTTTCTAATGTTAAATTATTCTTGGATTGATGAAATACACATACTGGATCATGATGTATTAATTTTAAAATTATTAGACTCAGATATACAATATTTTATTTAGGAATTTTACATATATATATTGATAAATTACACCTGTATAGAATTCTCTTTTCTTATATTGTTCATCCCTTTTTTGACTCAGAGTTGCACTATCTTTATAAAATAAGTTAGGCAGCTTTCCCCTTTCCTCTATTTTTTGGAAAAACTTGTATGAGAAAGGGATTATCTGTTCTTGCAAGTTTGGTAGTACTCAGCTGCAAAAGCATGTGGAACCGGAGTTTGGTCATTTTTTGGAAAAGGAGATTTTGAGTCCCACATCCAGTTCTTTAATGGTTATTAATCTAGGTTATTAATCTATTACATTTATTCTTAGGTTTATTTTGGCATTTCATATTTTTCTATAAATGTATCCATTTGAGCTACACCTTCAAATGTTTTGACATATAGTTGCTAATAATCTTCTATCATTTAAAAAATCTGTTATATCTATAGCTTATTTCCAGTTATTTTTTGTACATTTTAAAAAGCAATTATTCCAGGGTTTTTCTGTTTTATTAATCTATTTAAAAAATGACTTTTTAGTTTTGTTAATCATCTCTATTAAAAATAACCGTTATATAATTTCTGGCTTTATCTTATTTTTTCCTTCCTTTCCCCCTGTTTGGATTTATTATATTGCCATTTTTCTAGTTTATGTGTTGAATATTCAGCTCAGTTATTTTAATCTTTTTAATTTTTAAATAAAATCTTTAAAGCTCTAAATATTCTTCTAAGTGCAACTTAAGCTTTGTCCCAGATTTTTTTTGTTATTCACTTTGAAGAATATGGTAATTTAAACATTATTTCCTCCTTATTCTAAGATTATTTAGCTGTATGTTTTCATATTCTTTATGAATATGATTTTTAAAGCTATTTTGTCATTTATTTTTAATTTTGTTGCATTAGGTTTAGAGACCATAGTCTGTATGTTACTGATTACTGGTGTTTCTTGTGGCTTCTTTTGTACCCTAGTATGAGTTGTTTTTTGTGAATGCTCCATATGTGTGGAAAAAAATGTGTATTCTCTTTTTGTTGGGTATAAATGTCTTTATATTTCTTAGTTCAATTTAATTGGTAATGTTTTTGAAAATTTTTCTAACATTTTTGTTTGTTTATTTTTTATTGATTTAAACTATCAGTTTCTGAGAGGACAGGTTAAAATCTCCAACTACAAACATCTCCATAGTTCATTTAATTATTACTTAATATATTTTCAAGCTATATTGTTAGGTGCATATAAATTCATGATTATGGTATCTTTTTGCTCTCTGGTTCTTTTTCCCTGCACATAATGTTCTTCTTTGCATATGTGTAGTGTCAAAGACATTCTTGTTATGGCAAAAAATATGGAAACTTACAGGTGCATTTACACCAAGAAGGAGACTGTTCAGCATGATATCCCTTCATGCGATGAGAATTTGATAGGCATGGCATATGAACTGGCATTTTCCTTCTTCTTTACTTTAAAAAATATGCTGACCTGACACTTTCACTTGTAAATAATTCTGGCAACAAATCTTTTTTCAGAAAACTTACCAGTGACTGGTGCAAAAAGGTCCAGAACATTTCTCTGAGCTTTTTTTGTGAGGCTGGGAAAATTAAAGATTAATTTCCTGAGTGTGAATATTGCCTACCAGAACATGCTTCCGGGTGCTTGAAGTCTAATCCACTCCCTAACTTTAGATTTTATAGTTTTGCATTGTTGATGCAGTAGATCTAATCTTTAAAAATATTTCCTTAAACATGTTAAAGTGGTGGGGAAATTTATTGTATTAGTTGTTAAAAAAGAAAAATAAATCATGAAAATTGTGTACCAATTAATTGAATGATATTGTTAGCAATGAGTTTTTTCCCTATCTTGTTTTTTTTAATTAGATTATGTTGTAGGTTTACAGAAAAATCATGCATAACAGAGTTCCTGTATACCACTCTATTATTAACACCTTGCATTAGTGTGGTACATTTGCCACAATTCATGAAATAACATTTTTATAATTGTACTATTAACTCTAGTCCATGATTTACAATAGGTTTCACTATTTTTGTTGTAGTCCTATGCTTTTGTATTTTTTAATTTTTAAAATTTTTATTCTAACATACATATAACCTACAGCTTTCCCTTTTAACTAAATTCAAATATATAATTCAGTGCTGTTAATTATGTTCACAATGTTGTGCTACAGTCACCACTATCCATTACCAAAACAATTCCGTCAGCCCAAAGAGAAAATCTGTACTATTTAAGCATTAACTCCCTGTTCTCTACCCCCAGTCTATCTCCTAGTAACCTATTATTCTAGTTTCTGACTCTGTGAATTGCTTATTCTAATCATTTCATACCAGTATGATCATATAAAATTTTTCTTTTGGGTCTGGTTTATTTCACTCAATATGATGTCTTCAGTGTTAATCCATGTTGTTGCATGTATCAGAACGTCATTCCTTTTTACGGCTGAACAATATTCCAGTGTATGTATATACCACATTTTATTTATCCATTCATCTGCTGATGACCACTTGGGTTGCTTCCATCATTTGGCAGTTGTAACAGTGCTGCTATGAACATTGGTGTGCAAATGTTTGTTCAAATCCCTGCTTTCAGTTCTTTGTGTGTGAAAAAAATCCCATGAAAGTGGGATTGCTGGGTCATATTATAATTCTATACTTAGCTTTCTAAGTACTGTCAAACTGTCTTCCATAACAGATGCACCATTTTACATGCCCACCAACAATGAATGAGTGTTCCTGTTTTTCCATATCCTCTCCAAAGCTTGTAAATTTCAGTTTTTAAAAAATGGTAGCTATTCTTGTGGGTATGAAATGGTATCTCATTATGGTTTTGATTTGCATTTCCCTAATAGCTAATAATGTTGAGCATCTTTTCATATGATTTTTGGGCATTTGTATATCTTTGGAGAAATGTCTATTTAAGTGTTTTTCCCATTTTTAGTTGGGTTGTTTGTCTTTTAATTGTTGACTTTTTAAAACATTTCAGATACTTGTCTTTTTTTTTTTTTTTTTTTTTTTTTTTGCACAATATGGATTAATAGACTTTGGGAGACTGCTCTAGTTTGCTAATGCTGCCGGAATGCAAAACACCAGAAATGGATTGGCTTTTATAAAAGGGGGTTTATTTGGTTACACAGTTACAGTCTTAAGGCCATAAAGTGTCCAAGGTAACACATCAGCAATCGGGTACCTTCACTGGAGGATGGCCAATGGCTTCTGGAAAACCTCTGTTAGCTGGGATGGCACGTGGCTGGCCTCTGCTCCAAAGTTCTGGTTTCAAAATGGCTTTCTCCCAGGATGTTCCTCTCTAGGCTGCAGTTCCTCAAAAATGTCACTCTTGGTTGCTCTTGGGGCATTTCTCCTCTCACAGCTTCTCCGAAGCAAAAGTCTGCTTTCAACGGCTATCTTCAAACTGTCCCATCATCTGCAGCTCCTCTCTCAGTTCCTGTGCATCCTTCGAAGTGTCCCTCTTGGCTGTAGCTCCTCTTCAAAATGTCACTCACAGCTGCACTGAATTCCTTCTGTTATGTCAGCTCATTTATATGTCTCCACTGATCAACTTAGACTCACCCCGAATGGGCGGAGCAACACCTCCATGGAAATTATCCAATCAGAGTCATCACCCACAGCTGGGTGGGGCACATTCCAAAGAAACACTCAAAGACTTACAATCCAATCAACACTGATAACATCTGGCCACATGTTCTAGTTTGCTAATGCTGCGGAATGCAAAACACCAGAGACGGATTGGCTTTTATAAAAAGGGGGTTTCTTTGGCTATACAGTTACAGTCTTAAGGCCATAAAGTGTCCAAGGTAACACATCAGTAATCGGGTACCTTCACTGGAAGATGGCCAATGGTGTCTGGAAAACCTCTGTTAGCTGGGAAGGCACGTGGCTGGCGTCTGCTCCAAAGTTCTGGTTTCAAAATGGCTTTCTCCCAGGACGTTCCTCTCCAGCAAGCTTGCTCCTCTTCAAAATGTCACTCACAGCTGCACTGAGTTCCATCTCTTTGAGTCAGCATGTTTATATGGCTCCACTGATCAAGGCGGCCACGCCTCCATGGAAATATCCCATCAGTTATCATCTACAGTTGGGTGGGGCGCATCTCCATGCAAACAACCTAATCCAAACGTTCCAATTTAATCCCCACTATTATGTCTGCCCCACAAGATTGCATCCAAGAATATGGCTTTTTCTGGGGGACATAATACATTCAAACTGGCACACCACACAAGATTACAGTCAAAGATAATGGCTTTTGGGGGACACAATACATTCAAACTGGCACAGAGACCTAACTGGTTTTAGTGGAATGGTCATTGCTGAGTCTTCATGTTAACCTATCAGAAGCATTTGGTGAAGTTAATTAATCCCTCTTCTTTTGAATACTCTCTTTGGTTATCTTCCAAGAGAAAATTTTCTCCTTATTTCCCTCCTGTATCCTGCTACTCTTTCTAAGTCTCCTTTGCTCCTTCTTCTTAATGTTTTAAACTGTAAATGTTGGAGTATCCTAGAGCTCAGTTCTTGTATCTCTTCACTTGGCTCTTTATTCCTACTTTCTACATAATCTGATGAAGTCCTATGTTTTAAATAGCATCTATATGCTATTTTCACCGGTTTTGGCGTACAAACATGGTAATTTCATATGATTCAACCTAATACATATATATATATGATCTCCACTTCAACATCTAACAAATAACTCAAACGTAGCATGTACAATGCTAACTCCTTAATTCTTGACATCTGACCTTCCCAAAGAAATGTGTTCATCCAATATTGCTCTCTTTCTCAATTAGTGGCAACTGCATTCTACAAGTTTGTTAATTATCTTTAACTCCTCTCTCTCTCTCTTAACTCTACCTGAAAAAAATGTATCCTATGTCTAATCACTTCTCACCAGTTTTACCCTTCCACAATAGCCTGCTTTCACCCTTGCCCCAGTGTGGTCTATTCTCAACACAGTGGTCAGAGTTATCCTTCTAAAACATGAAGGAATTTGTCATGCCTTTGGTCAAACCCTCCAAACTGCCTATGAGATATTTGGTTAGCCTGCCTGTCAGACACTGCATGTTCTAGCCCCCCATTGCCTCTTTGGGTTCATTTTCTAACTCTCTTCCCTCATCCTCCACCACCAGCCTCTGCCGCAGCCACCCTGGCTGATGTTCCACAAACTTGCCCAACATATTCCCATCTTGGGAATTTACCTAGAAGTTCTCTCTGCCTGGAGCACTCTCTTCGCAGATATGTACCTGGAACATTCCTCCTTTTCAGGGAAATCTTCCCTGATCCTCCTACAGAAAATAACATCTCCTATTATCACTGTATTTCCCTCGATCCTGTTCTTTTCTTCTTCTTGGTACTATTAGCACTCTCAATATTATATATTCATTTGTTAACTGTCTCCTGCAACTGGAAATAAGCTCCACCAACTACAGATTTTGTCTGCTTTGTTCATATTTTATCTCCAGCATTGAACACTACCTGGCACATGGCATGCACTTGGTAAAAATTTGCTGAAGTATAAGAGTGGTCTAATGAATGAATGGCCTGGTTATAGTGGTGGGATTTCTTTTTTGCTATTCAAATTGTCACATTTTGTTCAGTAGTAGTCCCCTCTGCAGGTTGAACTTTTAATCTTTCTATACATTACCCTCAGATATATCTGAATGCATGTTGTATTTTGACAAGATATCTCAGGCTTATATTAATTTTTTCTGTCCCAAACATGGAATTTGATATTCTTTAATGACTTTTTTTTTAAATTCACTTTTATTGAAATACATTCACACACCATACAATCATCCAGGGTATACAATCAACTGTCCACAGTATGATCACATAGTTATGCATTCATCACCATAATCTATCTCTGAACATTTTCCTTACATCAGAAAGAACAAGAACAGGAATAAAAAATAAAAGTGAAAAAAGAGCACCCAAACCATCCCCCCCATCCCACCCCATTTGTCCTTTAGTTTTTATCCCTGTTTTTCTACTCATCCATACACTAGATAAAGGGGATGTGATCCACAAGGTCTTCAGAATCACACTGTCACCCCTTGTAATCTACATTATTATATAATCATCTTCAGGAGTCCAGACTGCTGGGTTGGAGTTTGGTAGTTTCAGGTATTTACTTCTAGCTATTCCAATACATTAAAGCCTAAGAGGTGTTATCTATATAGTGCATAAGAATGTCCACCAGAGTGACCTCTCGACTCCATTTGAAATCTCTCAGCCACTGAAACTATTTCGTCTCATTTTGCATCCCCCTTTTGGTCAAGAAGATACTCTCAGTCCCATGATGCCGGGTCCAGATTCATCCCCGGGAGTCATAGTCTGCATTGCCAGGGGGATTTACACCCCTGGGAGTCGGGTCCCACGTGGTGGGGAGGGCAGCGAGTTCACCTGTCGAGGTGGCTCAGTTAGAGAGAGAGAGGGCTACATCTGAGCAACAAAGAGGTACTCAGGGGGAGACTCTTAGGCACAATTATATTTATTTTTGAAATAAATTTTTTTAAACAATTGAGTACTGGCATTAAAAGACCAAAACATATATGCTTTTGATATTTTGTCAAAACGTTTTTGTTCTTTAATTTATGGGTTCTTTAAAGTTATCTCTATCTGTAGTATAGGCAGCTTAGTGACATTCATTTTCTTAATATTAAGATAAATACAGATACTTGTCTAAATTTAAAAAAATCAAGTAAATATGTCAGATAATTTACAAAAGTAAGAATCAGAAATGCCAGAGACATTAAAAACTCCATCCAAAATATTTAAGTGGAAAAAATTTTATAGGTTCATATTTTCACAACTGTGTCCAGGTTTCATAGGAACAAGCTTATTTCTGAAAATTAGTGCATTTGGCCCATAATACATTGATTATATTTTTATATTTAACTCATACATAATTATGGACTTATATTTTTAAATATCTTATATAACATATCAAATTATATTTATAAATTTATTTGAGTAGTTCACAATTCATTTACAGGTAACTTTTAGTCACTTTTGGCCTATCTCCAAATTTTTTTATTACCACATAAACAAACACAATATTTTTTTCCAGTGCAGAATTTAATGAGATACAGTTATAGAAAAATTTAGAGCAGATAGCCAAACTATTGCATGGTTTATAAAACCCATGCTTCATCACCATTTTATGCTGTGAATAATGACCACATCAGTGAAACACAGTCACTATTTTCTGGATAACTTGGTGGAGAGTAACCAAAAAAATCATCAAATGTGGGAAATGGTTTTGCCAAAAAATTCAAACAAATGATCAGACACTGGGACTTCTTATTTGGGCTGGAAGGAACCAGAGCTAGTAATTCATTCTTAATAAATTACTCAGGGGATTCCCAGGAATGTAACTGCTTCAGATTTACAGTTTTCTTGGTAGCTGATACTGGAGGTTGCTACTTATTGATGCTTCCATATAGGGAGGAGAAACCTCACCTGAGGCTGTTTTGCTGTCATGTTCCTGAAGGACCACTGGTCACCTGGGTGATAAGACTGCAACATCTTGGGGTCACTTTCACCTTGGGCAGGTCTTGCCTGACCTTCTCCCCAGCACTCTCAGGGCCTCCATCAGCTAGGCCCCCATAGGCTTGGGGATGAGGTACATGGCCCACCAGGAAGCTCACATACTCCCTTGTGTGTGGCCCCATTAGCTTCTGGGGCCCAGGCGCTTTCAAGCCCATTCTGGTTCCTCTTGCCAGAGTTTTGCTGACTAACTTTGATACTTTTCCCTCAACTCAGTGTTTGTTTTTTTATTCCAATTTTGGCACTATTTATTTAATATCCTTCCCTTCCAACCATGTTTCACATTATAAAAAACTTTTTACAACATTTTGCCACCTTTTAATGAAAGGAAGGTGGTGATGGTGGCAGAGCAGCTCAACAGCTCCACACATGCACTTTCTCAGATCAGAAACTGACAGAGAAAGAGAGGGAGGGAGGGAGGGAGGGAGAGAGAGACTGCTGCCCCACACTCTTGACAAGCCCTGTAGCCTTGGATGATATCAAGGAAATTGCCTTTTTACAATCAATCAGTTGTTTTTGTGCTGGACAGTCATCTTTCCCTAAACATGTACCACTCAAAGTCTAATCCAAGTATCCAAGTACCAGTATAACTGGGAGGCTTGTGAGAAATGGAGGATTGGATACTTCACCCTGCAACTACTGAATCAGAATCTGTTTTTTTCTAACAGTGTCCTCATTCACTTCTAACTTCATCATCACTTTCTGGTCATAGTGTTATTATTTCTAGCCACAGCTACTCTGGAAGTTGCCTGGAGATGTCCCTGATACTGACATGGTCATAATTATTCTTATTCTTCTGTCCCAACCCAGCTTATCTCTAAGACTGAAGAACACACCAGGCACGGAAGTGGACATGGGTTTAATTGGGACTTACTGACAAGAGATGGTTCCATGGTTGCAAAGAGATGTGGAAAATGAACCACGCAAAAAAAGAGAGCAGGGGTGCCAAGGGGGGTGCTTATAAAGGCTTAGGTTCATAGGGTGTGATAATGGAGTTTCAGCAGGGTCTCGTGAGATTTGGTTATTAGCAGTGATCAGGAGAGGGGAGTTTCAAGGCTTTGAAGATACATTCTTGCCCCCGCTGAGGGGGTCTGTGGACCTTTAATGTCTGTCCGTCTGTCCCTGTCTTGTAGGCAGCTGCCTGCCTGCCTGACTTGCTCTCAAATGGAGGAGGGAGCTGGGCCCTCCATCCACACATCCTCTGTCTCCAGCAGTTTTCAAATTCTCTCTACAGAGCTTTAGGATTCCTTGAAAATGCTTCAAGACACATCTCAGAGCAAGCGGTAATAATGGGTGTTGCCCTATTCCTTCTTGAGATAAACTTTAAACTAGATGAGCTTTCCTTTGATCTGTCTTATGTCTGCATAGCATGTTATTTGAAGAAAGAATTGGCTCACTCGAGAAATGTTTACAAACCATGGGTCTACTCCATTGATCACGGTGGGTGAAAGGAAGCAGTTGGGCAAAAATTACTCTCTTTTCGTTTGAATAAACTCTTTTATTAGATTCGGTATGTTTTCCAAGTGTCGTACTGCACTGTAAGTGATGTGCTTTTTCATTTGATATATTTTAATTACTGTTCCCTTTCCTTCTTTCTGTGGCCTGGACTCTTGTGGGGATAGATATATTATAGTTTCAATGATTATACTGTATTCAAAACCATTCACCTTCACAAACACTCCAGCCAGTGGACCAAGAAAGTACCTTGAATCTCCTTCCCTCCAAGGTGAGTTCCTTTGAAGAGCAGTGCACTGCCTGAGCCATTAAGCAGGAGCCATTATTCCCAGACTGCCCTGGGGCTACTTCTCAATTCAAGAGGCCCAGCCCTTGTTTTTTGCATAAGGCTCAAGAATGTTCATGAAAATAAAACTAGTAGTTGCACCTTCCACCCCTCCCCCCAACACATGCCTGGGATACTTTTTCATATATTACTAAAAATCACTGAAAAAAAATTGAGATGTTATATAAACTTTTGTTTTCAACAAATGAATAAAGATACTTTGCTGTTTGGTTTGGAAGGAAAAAGTATAAGCTCATTAGGGCCCAGCATCATTTTTAAATCCAGGAAGTCATAGTTTCCTACTGGTACAAGCTAAAAAGCAGTAGTTGAATGGATTATTAGAGCTAATTAGGTCATTTAAAATTATTGTCTTTACTCCTTTCAATTAAGGGTATATTTATTTTCTGAGTATTATTTCAACCCAGCAGATGTAATTTAATAAAACAAGTGAAAGAGACTTTTTTAGAAGAGATGCTTATAATATTGTTTTACAGTTTTAAAATTTTTAGTTGCATTCAATGGATGCCAGTGGGATTTAGTGAGTTTATTTTCTTTTTGCTTTAATTAGGAAATCATGCTGGAATTGTGGGTAGCTGAACAAGCTAGAAGAATGAATATGTTTTTATTTTATTATTTTGGATATTGGTGATTTTTTTATTTGATAAAATTTCAGTGATGTTACGGTACTAGTTGAGTTTTTTGTTGTTTTTTTTTTAAGAATGAAGGAAAATAACCAAATGTTTACTTAAAGTCATTTTGAATGTTGCAAAAATTTATGCTTGTTGAGAAAGTTGAATTTTCTCAAGCTAAAAAACCTCCAATTTCTAAGTTTTTACTGCATATCAGTTTGAGGTTGGGGCTTTGTGAAACTCCAAGTAAATGAAATAAGTATTCAGAAGGACATTCTTTCACTTGTGATAGTGGTGAGAGTCAAGCAGAGGGGGAAAGTCTTAGAATAAAGGCACCATCCCCTGAGATTTTCTTGGAGGGCGGTTATAATTCTCTTTGGATTTTTTAGTCAAGAATGAGAATTTTGGGGGTGACTCCATCTGTGCATTCTCTGTCTCCATAACTGAGAATGAGGAAACCATTAGCAGCATGGATATAGCAATAAAAATGAGGGCCCTCAGTGATTCACAGCCATATGAGGGCTGGAATAGAAACTTTGTTTCTGAATAGTTCCTCCCCTTCTGCAGTTGTTAAAACTCAGGTCTCCTTCTGCTACAACTTCGTGATAGTGGACAGACAACATCCCATGTCTTACTCTTTTATCCTGAAACCCACAGTGATTGCCCTAAGCACAAACACCCCATGGGCTATCTCCTCTTGAATGCACATTTCTATCCTGTCAGCCCCACTCTTACTTGAGTGACTGCCCACTTCCCCTATTGGCACACACCCTGGCCCCACTATTAGTCCTTACCCATCCCATACACTGTAAGGCCACAATTCCATTATAAAAAGCACTCTTAGATATTGACCCTTCTCTGAATTCTTCTTTCATTTCATTGCCTTGACCTAAACCTGGGTCATTAGATTCTGGAGCTCTAAGGGACCTTAAGGGATTAATTTGCCTCACCTTCTCATTTTATAGATGAAGATAATGAAGTCTAGAGAAATTAGTTTATATGTTCAAGGTTTCATAGATATTTAGGAACACCACTAGAAGTACTTGTACTACACATACCTCTCAAATTTGTTAAACATTATTGTTATTCTTTATAATAATTTATATCTTAGATTACATTTATGAAGACATAATTATAATAACAGTAGAAATAAATCTGATGGTGATTTAACAACATTAATTCATTTATTCAACACGTTTGAACATATCCTGTATGTCAATAATTGTGATACTGAGAATTCAGCTGTAAACAAAATAGAAAAAAGATCAACCTTCTTCAAAAAAAGACAAAAAAGAAAAAAGAGAAAAAAAGCACCGAACCTTCATGGACCTTTAATACTTGTGGTGGAAAATAGATTTTAAACTGCTACTTAAGTAAAATATATAATGGTTGTGATCATGCTGAAAATGCAAGCTGGGAAGGAGGTTGTGACCTAGTGTGTGTGTATGGAAGAGGGGGGTGAAGCCAAGGCCTTGGAAGTGAGGAAACTGAATATGCTGGAACTGAATCAAAACAAAACAAAACAGATGCCCTTCTGGATTTAATTTTTGCCAGTGAAGGAGGATTACCAAATATAATCCTTCCAAAGTCTTTTTTTTCCCTTCCTCCTGATACGAACAATGTAAAATTATGGCAGAGGGTAATATAACAAAAGGGTGGTTTTGCCCTGGCTGCCACCCTCAGTACCTTCATTTATCTTTGGGAATCTCATTTATCAAAGCATCTTGATTCTCCCATTGACACGGCAATCACTAGCTAGGTTAATTAAAATCTGAAGCTCACATTTCTTCATTTTCAACAACTGGGTTCCTTGCTTGGAGGGAATGAGTGTTTAATCAAGGCTGCATGTAAGAGGAAAAAACGAGGTGCAGGAGGAACTGGGAGCTGCAAGAGCCTCAGCTCAGATCCCCATGCTGTTGGACATTCTCAGGAGAGAGCAACAGCTTGGAAACCCTTTTATTCGGGTGGAGCCTGCAGAGGGAATTGGTGCTGGTGACTTAGCAAACAGAGAAGTAAGTACCTACCAGTTCTTTCTGCTTTTCCTAACCCAGTGAGTGGTATAATGTTTCAAAGTAAGAGGAGTGGGGGGCTTCAATTAGGTGGGAGTGGTTAAATAAGGGAAATATTTTTTTTTTCTCTGTGATATTTTATAACTTGTGTTTGTCCTTTCTTACCATAGTGGGGGAGGAATACATGTGCCAAATTTTTCCTGATATTATTCCCACTTCCCTTCGAATTTCTCTATTTCTCTTTCCTCTCCCAATTCTCTTCCTCTTTCTGCTTCTAATAGTAGAGTTGATTAGGGTTCCATCCTTTGCTCCCTACTTTCCTCCTCCACCTCCTCTCTCTCTGTTTCGTCTCCTGGGTAATCCATTCACATGACTTTAGCTGTCGTCTAATTGTGATTCCACCCCATGGCTCCCTCCAGCCCTCAAGTCTCTGATCGCTATACTTGCACATTTTATGGACACCTCAAATGTATTAGGTTTGGAAATAAACTAACCACTTTTGCTCTACAAATTTGCTCATCTTTTTTATTCTTCATTTCAGTTGGTGAATCCACTATCTATCTAGTGTCCCAAATCAGATACTTGAGTCATTTTTGATTCCACCCTTTTTATCATCAATCAACCACTGATACTGCCAATTTATATCCCAATAATTTTTTAGGTCTTTTCTTCCTCTTCATCCATAGCTCTACCCTAATTTAAAGTCTTCTCTCATCTCCTTTCCTCCCCTAACCCCACCCATGCTTCACATTTCTGCTGGAGATATCTGTTGAAAATGCAGATCTAACCATGTTAACGTCCTGCTTTGATCACTTGCTATAACTGACATCATCCTACAGGATCAGGCCTTTTCCTACCTGAAGTTCCAGACTTTTGCATTATTGATATTATACACCATTCCCCATTTTGAGGAACTCAACAAGTGTATAAGAACAATAGAACCATAGAATCCCAGGATTGAAGGAACCCCCGAGGGTCACAAGTGGCACACCTTCTTGTCTCTGGACACACCCAGGCAGCGACTGTAGTGTAGAGGGTCTGAAGGTGGAGGGAACGCAAGTCCCAGATATGGTCTGAACTAGAACTCTTCATCTCCTTCCAAACATGTCTGGATTGTTTGATTCCAAGAAGTCCTACCCATATTCTAGGGTCAGCTTACATGACATTTCCTGCAGGAAGCCTTTCCCCATCCTCAGATAGAAGTGGTTTTTTTTTTTTTTACTTTGTTTTCTCCTTGATGACAGAAATTGTCATTTTATTTCCAACGCATGGAATGGACTCAGTAAATGCTGCATGAATATATGAATATAGAAACAGTATAGAATTTTCAGATTCTATTTTATATTATTATTGTAACAAGACCTCAAGCTTTACCTTCAGGGGAACTTTAGTTCAAATCCTGCTCCAGCACTTATTGTTTTTTTTTTTTATAATAGAAGTGGTGATTGATTAATGACTGTAGATTTGGTCTCCACATCGGTAAAATAGAAATTTGGAGATTTTAGTGAGGATTAAGGAAAGAAAAAATAATAAAATTTCTGGTCTGGGTCATAGTAGATGTTCTGTAAAATTTAATTCATTTTCCTTTCCTGCTCCCTTCTATTACAGGCTCTTTGAGAGTTACCTGGGTGTTTGTATTTCCCATAGTGCCTGGCACCACAATGTAGACATTCACAGTTGGTCAAATTGAACATGATTGAACCAGATAACCCACATAAGAGCACCACCCCCAAAGCCTAACACATAATAGATGCCCAACTAGTATTTGTTGAATCTAATGTTGGTAGCTATTTTCAAGATAGTCTATTAGGCACTAGGGAGGATTGATTACAAAATAAATAAAAAGATAAGGGCAAGCTTGTAAAAGAACTTGGGGAGGAAGAGGAGGGCCAGATTTAAGAACAACGGGGGAGTAGGAGAAAAAGAATACTTGAAAATGAGAGCCAGGAAACCCGGGTTCTTCTTCTGGCTCTACTACTAACAATCTTTGAGACCTGAAACAAGTCTATTACCCTCCCTGAAATTCTGTTTCTTTATCTATAAAATAGAAGATAGTCTGCAAAGCAGAGCTGATATGCTGGAATATACCTGTTAGGCTTGCATATCCATTTTGATTGTTTGCTCTGTTTTGTCAATACTCATGTCTTATTAATTGTAAAACATTTTTAAAAGCATTGCTTTACTAAATTCCCTTTAGGTTTTGAAGTTAAATGAAAGTATGAGATTATGGCATATACAAATGCATAGAACTGATACAGGCCAGCATTGAGATGTTCCATGATCCAAGTACAAAGTGCAGTGCAGTTTCACAGAAAGATCACTTCTTGATTCAGAGGATCCAGAAAGTCTGAATAATAAACAAGCCATGCATTCATATTCTGATTATACTTAATTAAAGTTGGGCTGGACCTTACATGTAGAATTTCTGTAGGAGAAACCAGGTGGGGTGTGAGAGATGGGGGTTGATCAGAAGTCCAGGGCTAGTAAAAATACACCGAGATGTTGGGAAAGAGGGTTATTGTTCTGGTAGGCTGATAAATACAGAAGGTAAGACTGGAGAGGCTGGGGGGTGGGGGTGGGAGGTGGTAGAGGGAAATGAAGGGATGGGAATGGGAGAAGAGGATCAGATTGTTAGAAGTCTAGGCTGTTTGGCCCTCATTTGGTAGGGGCCTTCTTTACCATTCAGAGACTGAGAATATTTAAAGTTATACTGTTGTTGCCTTTTTTTGGTGTAACAATGAATAATATTAAGTTTATTTTACCTCAGTAGAATTAGCCATGTCACATTACCCATTAGGGGAGCAACCGAGGACTCGACTTCTCCACTAGTAGTCCCTCATGAAGTCTTGAAAATCTATTCTCATCAAATTTTGGGTCACACTCTTTTCTCTATTTTCACATCCAACTGACATAAGGGACTCTTTTATACCTGCCTCCTTCCATTCTCTTCTATTCACCCTTTGCTCCCTTTCTCATTTTCTTTAGTCTCTTCTTTCCTCTTTAATATTCAATTTCTGTGCTTCATAACAATTACTGCAAATGTAGTGGCTTAAACCAGCAGAATTCATTACCTTACAATTCTGTTGGTCAGAAGTCTGCATGGACTCAAATGGGTTCTCTGATTAGGGTCTACAAGGCTAAAATCAAGATATTGCCCCAGCTGGGCTCTTATCTGGAGCCTCTGGGGAGAAATGCACATCCACACTGATTCAGGTTGTCGGCAGATTTTAGTCCTTGTGCTTGTAGGAATGCAGTCTCATTTCCTTGCTGGCTGTCAATGATGGACCTTTTTCAACTACTAGAGGCCACATGCCTTTGCACATGGTGCCCTCCTCCTCCTCCTCCGCCTCCTTCTTCTTTTTTTTTTTTTTTTTTTTGTAACTTTTAATTTGAAATTACAGGACAGTTTCAAAATAATGAAAACCCCATACAAGACAACTCCAATATACCTCCACCCCCTGATACCCAGAACCACCAATTAACATTTTGCTACCTTTGCTGTATCATTCTATCTATCATATGTATGTATGTATGTATGTACCTATCTATCTAATCTTTCTATGAACATTTGAGAGCAGTTGCACACACAGTAATCCTGAACACATAATATTTCCGTGTATATTTCCTATGAATAAGAATATTCACTTATTCACCTTAAGTGCAGTTATCAAGTTCAAGAAATTTAAACATTGCTATAAAGCCTTACATTCTCTATTCCAATTTTTCCCATCTCTCAATAATGACCTTTTGAGCCTTCCTCCTCCATTCTTCAGTCTCATACAGTATCATGTACTGCATTTAATTGTCATTATCAGTTTAGTTTATGTTTTCTCTTTTTTTTAAATTGTGGAAACATACATACAACATAAATGTTCTAATCCCAACCCCTCCCAAGCATACCATTCAGTGGGATTAATCATATTCACAATGTTGCAGTACCCTCACCACCTTCCATTACTAGAACTTTCCATTCAGCCCAAACAGAAACCCTATACTCATTTTGCATTCACTCCTCATTACCCCTTTCCTACTCACGTCTGATAACCTGTACTCTACTTTCTGCCTCCTTGAGTTTACGTATTCTCATATTTTCTCTGTGGTTATCGTGGAGCTCAAATTTAAAATCCTAAATCTATAACAATCGCCTTTGCTTTAATACCAACTTAATGTCAAAGCATACATAAACTATGTTCCTATATTCATCAGTGCCCCCACCTTTATGGAGTTCTTATAACAGATTGCATATTTATACTTTATGAGTCCCAAACCTTTGTTTAATCATTACATTTTATGCATTGGCTTTTGGAATCTTTAGGAAGTAAAAAATACAGTAGTGCTGGCATTTATATTTTAAATGTCATTATCTTCACTGGAGATATTTATTCTTTCATGTGGCTTCAATCTGTTGTCTAGTGTCCTTTTCCTTTCAACCTGCAAAACTCCTTTTAGCATTCTCCTGTAGGGGCAGCCTACTGGTGACTAAGTCCCTCGGCTTTTGTTTATCTGAGAATGTCTTACTTCCCCCGCCTCACTTTTCTTTAAATTCAGTTTTTATTGGGATATACTCACATACCACACAATCATCCATGATGTACAATCAACTGTTCACAGTACCATCATATAGTTGTGCCTTCGTCACCCCCAATCCATTTTTGAACATTTTCTTTATAACCATAAAGACTAAAATAAGAATTAAAAAACAAAGTAAAAAAGAACACCCTAACCATGTCCCCCATCCCACCCCAATCTTCATTTAGTCCCTGTCCCCATTTTTCTACTCATCCATCCATACACTGGATAAAGGGAATGTGATCCACAAGGGTGTTCACCATCACACTGTCACCCCTTATAACTACATAGTTACACAATTGTTTTCAAGAGTCAAGGCCACTGGGTTAGAGTTTGATAGTTTCAGGTCTTTACCTATAGCTATTCCAATTCACTAAAACCTGGAAAGGAATATCTATATAGTGCATAAGAATGCCCACCAGAGTGGCCTCTCAACTCCATTTGAAATCTCTCAGCCATTGAAACTTTATTTCGTTTCATTTCGCATCCCCCTTTTGGTCAAGAAGATGTTCTCAATTCTGTGATGCCAGATCCACATTCATCCCTGAGAGTCATGTCCCACATTGCCAGGGAGATTTACCCCCCCTGGGAGTCAGGTCCCATTTAGGAGGGAAGGCAGTGAGTTCACCTGCCACGTTGGCTAGCTAGAGAGAGAGGGCCACATCTGAGCATCAAAGAGGCATTCAGGGAAAGACTCTTAGGCATAGTTATAAGCAAGTTTAGCCTGTCCTTTGCAGCAAGCCTCAAAGGGCAAGCCCCAAGACAGAGGGCTTGGCATACCAAACCGTCAGTCCTCAATGTTTATGAAAACATCAGCAACAACCCAAGTGAAGAATTCCTACACTTCTGCATTTTCCCCCAGCTCCTCAGGGGGGCCCTGCATATATATTTTTATTCTCTGCCCTAATTACTCTGGGATGTGTCACTATTTCACACTAACCTGTGCAAACCTACCAGAGCTCAGTCAGATTTGCCAGACACAGAATTCTTGGTTGGCAATTTTTTGTTTTCACAGTACTTAAAATATGTCTTCCCACTGCCTTTTTACCTCCATGGTTTCTAATGAGAAATCAGCATTTATTTTATTAAGGCTCCCTTGTATGTGATATGTTGCTTCTCTCTTGCAGCTTTCAAAATTCGCTATTTTTGGCATTTGTCAGTTTGATTATAACATGATGTGGTGTGGGTCTATTTGGTTTCTCCTGTTTGGAGTTTGTTGAGTGCATATACGTGTCTTCATTAAATTTGGGAAATTTGCAGACAACATTTCTTTGAATATTTCCTCTGCTCCTTTTTCTCTTTCTTCTTCTGAGACTGCCACAATACATACATTTTATGCTTTATAGTGTCCCACAGTTTCCTCAGGCTCTGTTCACTTTTTTTCACTCTTTTTTCTTTCTGGTCCTCAGACTCAATGATTTCAGTTGTCTTATCTTCAAGTTCTCTGATTCTTTCTTCTGCCATTTCCAATCTGCTGTTGAGCCCCTCTAAGGAACTTTTAATTTCTGTTACTGTAGACTTCAGCTCTCTTGGCTCATTTTCATAATAATTTCTATCTCTCTATTCATATTCTTCTTGTTTTAATCTATCCTGTTCCTGATTTCCTTTACTTCTTTGTCCATGTTTTCCCGAGTCTTTGAACATATATAGGAACATTTTTTTAAAAGTCTTTGGCTGTAATGTCTCAAGTCTGGTCCTCCTCATTGATGGTTTCTAAATATATTTTTTTGGGGGGAGGGGGTCCTTTTTTTTTATGTTTACATAACATACAGCCATCCACAGTGTACAATCAATTGTTCATGGCATCATCACATAGTTGTACATTTATCACCACAGTCAGCACTTGAACATATTGATTATTATGAAGAACTGTTTTTTTAATGAATAAGAAAAAAGATAATAAAAAGAAAAATAAAAATGTCATACAATACAATATAATAGTAAGGACAAAAACAATACCACTACCAAGAATCCCATATCCCTCCCTTGTATCCCCTCTCATACACATTTAACTTTGGTATATTGCCTTTGTTACATTTAATGGAAGTGTACCGGAATGTTACTGTTGACCATAGACTCCAGTTTGCTTTGATTATGTTTTTTCCCAAATACCATCCTTTTTTTTCAACATTCTGGATGGTTGACATTCATTTGTTCTCCCACATGTGAAAACATTTTTATATTTGTACATTTAGCAACAGTCATTGGCCACTCTAGTTTTTGCCAAGTTATACAGTCCCAGTTTTCATCATCTATCTTTACCTCTGGTGTCATACATTACCCTATCCCACCTCTTTCAGCTTTACTCACAGACATCTTTGTTCCGTGTACTTAAAATATTGTGCTACCATCGCACAGTGTTATGCTAGCCATTTCTGGATCTATACAATCATTCCTGCTGAACATTTCTGTAGTCCTTCAGCATCAAATGCCTGATCTCTACCCTCTTTCTATCTCCTGGTAGCCTGTGTTATCAGCTTTTAACTCTCAAAGTTTTCTTATTAGTGTTACTTCATATTATTGAGACCATACAGTATTTGTTCTTTTGTTTCTGGCTAACTTCACTCAACATAATGTCCTCAAGGTTCATCCATGTTAATATATGTTCTATGTCTTTGTTCTGTCTTACAGCTACATAATATTCCATCATGTGTATATACCACAGTTTGTTTATCCACTCGTCCATTCATGGACATTTGGGCTGCTTCAGTCTCTTGGCAGTCTTGAATAATGCTGCAATAAATATTGGTTTACAAATGTCCGTTTGTTTCTTAGCTTTCAGTTCCTTTGAGTATATACCTAGCAATGGAATAGCTGGGTCATATGGCAAATCTATACTTAGCTTCCTGAGGAACCTCCACACTGTCTTCCAGAGTGGTTGCAACCGTTCTGCATTCCCACCAGCAATGAATAAGTGTGCCTCTTCTCCACATCCTCTCTAGCACTTGTAATTTTCTGTTTTTGGATAATGGCTATTCTGGTAGGTGTGAGATGATATCTCATTGTGGTTTTGGTTTGCATTTCCCTAATAGCCGGTGAAGTTGAGCATTTTTTCCATATGTTTTTGCCCATTTTTTAATTGGGCTGTTTGTCTTTCTGTTGTTGAGTTGTAGCATTGCTTTATATATTTGGGATATTAAACCCTTATCTGATGTGTGGTTTCCAAATACTATCTCCCATTGTATAGGCTGCGTTTTTACTTTTCTAACAAAGTCCTTTGATGTGCAAAAGTGTTTGATTTTGAGGAGATCCCATTTGTCTATTTGTTCTTTGGTTGCTCGCACTTTGGCTGTAAGGTCTAGGAAACCGTCTCCTTTCACAAGATCTTTAAGTTAGTGCCCTATATTTTCTTCTAATAGTCTTATGGTCTTAGTACTAATGTTTAGGTCTTTGATCCAATTAGGGTTAATTTTTGTATAGGGTGTGAAGTGGAAGTCCTCTTTCATTCTTTTGGAAATGGATATCCAGTTCTCCAAACACCATTTATTGAAGAGGCTGCTCTGTCCCAGTTGATTTGGCTTGACGGCCTTATCAAAGATCAATTGTCCATAGATGCGAGAGTCTATTTCTGAACACTCAATTTGATTCCATTGGCCAGTATCTCTGTCCTTAAGCTGTGCCATGCTGTTTTGAGCACTGTAGCTTTGTACTATGCTTCAGGGTCAGGTAGTGTGAAACTCCCACTTCATTCTTCTTTCTCAAGATATTTTTGGCTATTCAGGGGACCTTGCCCTTCCAAATAATTTGGTTATTGGTTTTTCTATTTCTGCAAAGTTAGTTGTTGGGATTTTAATTGGTATTGCATTAAATCTATAAATCAGTTTAGGTAGAGTTGACATCTTAATTATATTTAGTCTTCCAATCCATGAACATGGTATGTTCTTCCATTTTTTTAGGTCCCATTTGATTTCTTTTAGCAGTTTCTTGTAACTTTGTTTGTATAGGTTTTTTGTGGCCTTCGTTAAGCTTATTCCTAAATACTTGATTCTTTTGGTTACTATTGTAAATGGAATTTTTTTTTTTAATTTCTTCCTCTTCTTGCACATTACTTGTGCATAGGAACACTAAAGATTTTGGGATGTTGATCTTGTAACCTGCCACTTTGCTGTATTCATTGATTAGCTCTAATAGCTTTTATGTTGATTTTTCTGGATTTTCTACATATAGAATCATGTTGTCTGCAAAACTGAAAGTTTTACTTCTTCCTCTCCAATTTGAATGCATTTTATTTCTTTTTCTTGCCTAATTGCTCTAGCTAGAACTTCAGCACAATGTTGAATAACAATGGTGAGAGTGGCATCCCTGTCTTGTTCCAGATCTTAGAGGGAAAGCTTTCAGTCTCTCCCCATTGAGTACGATGTTAGCTGTGGGTTTTTCTTTTTTTTTTTTCTTTTTTTTTTTAGTTTGTTCTTTTTTATTTAGAAGTCTTTGTGTGGATATATGCTTTTTTTTTTATCTTCATTTTATTGAGATATATTCACATACCACGCAGTCATACAAAACAAATCGTACATTTGATTGTTCACAGTACCACTACATAGTTGTACATTCATCACCTAAATCAATCCCTGACACCTTCATTAGCACACACACAAAAATAACAAGAATAATAATTAAAATGAAAACAATTAAAGTAAAAAAGAATACTGGGTACCTTTGTCTGTTTGTTTGTTTCCTTCCCCTATTTTTCTACTCATCCATCCATAAACTAGACAAAGTGGAGTGTGGTCCTTATGGCTTTCCCAATCCCATTGTCACCCCTCATAAGCTACATTTTTATACAATTGTCTTCGAGATTCATGAGTTCTGGGTTGTAGTTTGATAGTTTCAGGGATCCACCACCAGCTACCCCAATTCTTTAGATCCTAAAAAGGGTTGTCTAAATTGTGCATAAGAGTGCCCACCAGAGTGACCTCTCGGCTCCTTTTGGAATCTCTCTGCCACTGAAGCTTACTTCATTTCCTTTCACATCCCCCTTTTGGTCAAGAAGATGTTCTCCGTCCCACGATGCCAGGTCAACATTCCTTCCCGGGAGTCATATTCCACATTGCCGGGGAGATTCACTCCCCTGGGTGTCTGATCCCACGTAGGGGGGAGGGCAGTGATTTCACCTTTCAAGTTGGCTTAGCTAGAGAGAGAGGGCCACATCTGAGTGACAAACAGGCATTCGGGAGGAGGCTCTTAGGCACAAATATAGGGAGGCCTAGCCTCTCCTTTACAGCAACCATCTTCCTGAGGGTAAAACCTATGGTAGAGGGCTCAACCCATCAAACCACCAGTCCCCTATGTCTGTGGTCATGTTAGTAACCATTGAGGTGGGGTAGACCAATACCCCTGCATCCTCCACAGGCTCCTCAAGGGGGCACTACATGTTTTTTTCCTTTTTTTTTTTTTAACTTTTTTTTTCTTTTTTAAATCAACTATATGAAAAAAAAAAAAAAAACAATAAAAGAACATTTCAAAGAGACCATAACAAGGGAGTAAGAAAAAGACAACTAACCTAAGATAACTGCTTTACTTCCAACCTGTTCCTACTTTACCCCAAGAAAGTTACCTAATATAACAACATTTCTGTGAACTTGTTCCTACTATATCCATCAGAAATTAACAGACCATAGTCATTCCTGGGCATCCCCAGAACGTTAAATAGCTTATCTGTTCTTCTTGGATTATTGTTCCCCCTTCCTTAATTGCTCGCTATCGCTAGTTCCCCTACATTCTACATTATAAACCATTTGTTTTACATTTTTCAAAGTTCACATTAGTGGCAGCATATAATATTTCTCTTTTTGTGCCTGGCTTATTTCGCTCAGCATTATGTCTTTAAGGTTCATCCATGTTGTTATATGTTTCACGAGATCGTTCCTTCTTACTGCCGTGTAGTATTCCATCGTGTGTATATACCACATTTTCTTTATCCACTCATCTGTTGAAGGACATTTGGGTTGTTTCCATCTCTTGGCAATTGTGTATAATGCTGCTATGAACATTGGCATGCAGATATCTGTTCGTGTCACTGCTTTCCGATCTTCCGAGTATATACCGAGAAGTGCAATCGCTGGATCGAATGGTAACTCTATATCTAGTTTTCTACGGAACTGCCAGACTGACTTCCAGAGTGGCTGAACCGTTATACAGTCCCACCAACAATGAATAAGAGTTCCAATTTCTCCACATCCTCTCCAGCATTTGTAGTTTCCTGTTTGTTTAATGGCAGCCACTCTAATCGGTGTTAGATGGTATCTCATTGTGGTCTTAATTTGCATCTCTCTAATAGCTAGTGAAGCTGACATTTTTTCATGTGTTTCTTGGCCATTTGTATTTCCTCTTCAGAGAACTGTCTTTTCATATCTTTTGCCCATTTTATAATTGGGCTGTCTGTACTATTGTCATTGAGTTGTAGGATTTCTTTATATATGCAAGATATCAGTCTTTTGTCAGATACATGGTTTCCAAAAATTTTTTCCCATTGAGTTGGCTGCCTCTTCACCTTTTTGAGAAATTCCTTTGAGGTGCAGAAACTTCTAAGCTTGAGGAGTTCCCATTTATCTATTTTCTCTTTTGTTGCTTGTGCTTTGGGTGTAAAGTCTAGGAAGTGGCCGCCTAATACAAGGTCTTGAAGATGTTTTCCTACATTATCTTCTAGGAGTTTTATGGTACTTTCTTTTATATTGAGATCTTTCATCCATTTTGAGTTAATTTTTGTGTAGGGTGTGAGGTAGGGGTCTTCTTTCATTCTTTTGGTTATGGATATCCAACTCTCCCAGCCCCATTTGTTGAAAAGACCATTATGACTCAGTTCAGTGACTTTGGGGGCCTTATCAAAGATCAGTCGGCCATAGATCTGAGGGTCTATCTCTGAATTCTCAATTCGATTCCATGATCTATATGTCTATCTTTGTGCCAGTACCATGCTGTTTTGACAACTGTGGCTTTATAATAAGCTTCAAAGTCAGGGAGTGTAAGTCCTCCCACTTCGTTTTTCTGTTTTAGAGTGTCTTTAGCAATTTGAGGCATCTTCCCTTTCCAAATAAATTTGATAACTAGCTTTTCCAAGTCTGCAAAGTAGGTTGTTGGAATTTTGATTGGGATTGCATTGAACCTGTAGGTGAGTTTGGGTAGAATTGACATCTTAATGACATTTAGCCTTCCTATCCATGAACATGGAATATTTTTCCATCTTTTAAGGTCCCCTTCTATTTCTTTTAGTAGAGTTATGTAGTTTTCTTTGTATAGGTCTTTTACATCTTTGGTTAAGTTTATTCCTAGGTACTTGATTTTTTTAGTTGCTATTGAAAATGGTATCTTTTTCTTGAGTGTCTCTTCAGTTTGTTCATTTCTAGCATATAGAAACATTACTGACTTGTGTGCATTAATCTTGTATCCCGCTACTTTGCTAAATTTGTTTATTAGCTCTAGTAGGTGTATCGTTGATTTCTCAGGTTTTTCTAGATATAAGATCATATCATCTGCAAACAATGACAGTTTTATTTCTTCTTTTCCAATTTGGATGCCTTTTATTTCTTTGTCTTGCCGGATTGCCCTGGCTAGCACTTCCAGCACAATGTTGAATAACAGTGGTGACAGCGGGCATCCTTGTCTTGTTCCTGATCTTAGAGGGAAGGCTTTCAGTCCCTCACCATTGAGTACTATGCTGGCTGTGGGTTTTCATATATGCTCTTTATCATATTGAGGAAGTTTCCTTCAATTCCTACCTTTTGAAGTGTTTTTATCAAAAATGGATGTTGAATTTTGTCAAATGCTTTTTCAGCATCTATTGAGATGATCAATTGATTTTTCCCTTTTGACTCGTTAATGTGTTGTAATACATTGATTTTTTTTTTTATGTTGAACCATCCTTGCATGCCTGGAATGAACCCCACTTGGTCATGGTGTATGATTTTTTTAATGTGTCTTTGGATTCGATTTGCAAGTATTTTGTTGAGGATTTTTGCATCTATATTCATTAGGGAGATTGGCCGGTAGTTTTCCTTTTTTGTAGCATCTTTGCCTGGTTTTGGTATTAGATTGATGTTAGCTTCATAAAATGAGTTAGGTAGTGTTCCAGTTTCTTCAGTGTTTTGAAAGAGTTTGAGTAAGATTGGTTTCAGTTCTTTCTGGAAAGTTTGGTAGAATTCCCCTGTGAAGCCATCTGGCCCTGGGCATTTATTTGTGGGAAGATTTTTGATGACTGATTGGATCTCTTTGCTTGTGATGGGTTGGTTGAGGTCTTCTATTTCTTCTCTGGTCAGTCTAGGTTGTTCATATGTTTCCAGGAAATTGTCCATTTCCTCTACATTATCCAGTTTGTTGCCATACAGTTGTTCATAGTATCCTTTTATAATTTTTTTAATTTCTTCAGGATCTGCAGTTATGTCACCTTTTTCATTCATTATTTTGTTTATATGGGTCTTCTCTCTTTTTGATTTTGTCGGTCTAGCTAGGGGCTTGTCAATCTTGTTGATCTTCTCAAAGAACCAACTTTTGGTGATATTTATCCTCTCTATTGTTTTTTTGTTCTCTATGTCATTTATTTCCGCTTTAATCCTTGTTATTTCTTTTCTTCTACTTGGTTTAGGATTGGTTTGCTGTTCATTTTCTAGCTTGTTCAGTTGATCCGTTAGTTCTTTGATTTTGGCTCTTTCTTCCTTTTTAATATATGCGTTTAGTGCTATAAATTTCCCCCGCAGCACTGCTTTTGCTGCATCCCATAGGTTTTGGTATGTTGTGTTCTCATTTTCATTCGTCTCTATATATTTAGCAATTTCTCTTGCTATTTCTTCTTTAACCCACTGATTGTTTAGGAGTGTGTTGTTTAACCTCCAGGTATTTGTGAATTTTCTAAGTCTCTGATGGTTATTGACTTCTAATTGTATTCCATTGTGGTCAGAGAATGTGCTGTGAATAATTTCAATCTTTTTAAATTTATTGAGGCTTGTTTTATGTCCCAGCATATGATCTATTCTGGAGAAAGTTCCGTGAGCACTAGAGAAGTATGTGTAACCTGGTGATTTGGGATGTAATGTCGTGTATATGTCTGTTAAATCTAATTCATTTATCAGATTGTTTAGGTTTTCAATTTCATTATTGGTCTTCTGTCTGGTTGATCTATCTATAGGAGAGAGTGATGTGTTGAAGTCTCCCGCAATTATTGTGGAAACATCAATTGCTTCCTTTAGTTTTGCCAGTGTTCCTCTCATGTATCTTGTGGCACCTTGATTGGGTGCATAGACATTTACGATTGTTATTTCTTCTTGTTGAATTGCCCCTTTTATTAGTATGTAGTGGCCTTCTTTGTCTCTCAAAACATCCCTGCATTTAAAGTCTATTTTATCTGAGATTAATATTGCTACACCTGCTTTCTTTTGGCTGTAGCTTGCATGAAATACTTTTTTCCATCCTTTCACTTTCAGTTTCTTTGTGTCCCTGTGTCTAAGATGAGTCTCTTGTATGCAACATATTGATGGTTCATTTTTTTTGATCCATTCTGTGAATCTATATCTTTTAATTGGGGAGTTTAATCCATTTACATTCAATGTTATAACCGTGAAGGCATTTGTTGAATCAGCCATCTTATCCTTTGGTTTATGTTTGTCATATATATTTTTCCCCTCTCTCTATTAATATCCTTTATTGTACCCATACCGAATCTCTTTAGTACTGAACCTTTCTCCAAGTCTCTCTGTCTTTTCTTTGTTTCTCTGTCTGTAGGGCTCCCTTTAGTATCTCCAGTAGGGCAGGTCTCTTGTTAGCAAATTCTCTCAGCATTTGTCTGTCTGTGAAAAATTTAAGCTCTCCCTCAAATTTGAAGGACAGCTTTGCTGGATAAAGAATTCTTGGTTGGAAATTTTTCTCTCTCAGAATTTTACATATATCATGCCACTGCATTCTCGCATCCATGGTGGCTGCTGAGTAGTCACTACCTAGTCTTATGCTGTTTCCTTTGTATGTGGTGAATTGCTTTTTTCTTGCTGCTTTCAGAACTTGCTCCTTCTCTTCTGTGTTTGACAGTGTGATCAGAATATGTCTCGGGGTGGGTTTATTTGGATTTATTCTATTTGGAGTTCGCTGAGCATTTATGATTTTTGTATTTATGTTGTTTAGAAGATTTGGGAAGTTTTCCCCAACAATTTCTTTGAATACTCTTCCTAGACCTTTACCCTTTTCTTCCCCTTCTGGAATACCAATGAGTCTTATATTCGGACATTTTATATTATCTATCATATCCCTGAGGTCCGTTTCAATTTTTTCAATTTTTTTCCCCATTCTTTCTTTCATGCTTTCATTTTCCATTCTGTCATCTTCCAGGTCACTGATTCGTTGTTCAGCTTCCTCTAGTCTTGTACTATGAGTGTCCAGAATCTTTTTAATTTGGTCAACAGTTTCTTTAATTTCCATAAGATCATCCATTTTTTTATTTAGTCTTGCAATGTCTTCTTTATGCTCTTCTAGGGTCTTCTTGATCTCCTTTGTATCCCGTACTATGGTCTCATTGTTCATCTTTAGTTCTTTGAGTAGCTGGTCTAGGTGGTGTGTCTCTTCTGACCTTTTGATTTGGGTGTTTGGGCTTGGGTTATCCATATCGTCTGGTTTTTTCATATACTTTATAATTTTCTGTTGTTTTTGGCCTCTTGGCATTTGCTGAACTTGATAGGGTTCTTTTAGGATTTGTAGACCAATTGAAGTCCTTATCTCTAATTTATCAGATCTACAGCTTCATGGAATACACTTTCTCTAACCAGCAGGTGGCGTCCACGAGCCACCTGTTCTCCACAAGCCAGTTCTCCCCTGCTTTGCCCTTGTGGTGAGTGGGGGAGTGAGTCTTGTGGGTCCAATTGGTGTACCAAGCTTGCGTGTGTAGTTGTTGTTGCCTGCCCTGTATATGGGGCGTGTTTCTGGGCAGTCAGGTAGGGGGGTGGCTCTAATAATCAAATCTCCCTGGTGATCCTGGAGTTTTAAAGCTGCTGCAATAGTCTAATCCGTCAGTTCAGTTCTGCCACAGTTTGTCTCTGCCACTGACCCACAAGTCCTTGGTATTGGAATACAGCTCCTGAGACTTGCAAGTGGGTCCCTCTTCCAGGCCGTGCACCCCATGGTCCTCTGTTGAGGGATGACTGTGCTATGTCACAGGTGAGTGCTGTACCCCCAGGGCAGTTCTGGGCTGCTGGGCTGTGTAGGGAGGCTCCCAGTCTGCTGCAATGATGGCTGAATGGGGCTTTGTTAATTCACACTGCTCCACCTTCCCAACTCTGGGACAATCAGCTGAGGTTGCAGGGAAGGCTAATGTCCACACCCAGTTTTGTGTTGTGTGCCCGTTATTTGAAGCACTTCTGTCACACTGGGTTGTCTGGGGCAGCTCTGGGCTATGGGGCTGGCGACGGGCAGGAGTGCTTCCTGTCCACCAGGATGATGGCTGTGAGCAGACACCCCCCTTTTCTTGGGAAGTTGTGGTGTTTAGTGAATTTTCTCAGCCACTGGATTATTGCTTTTTGTCTCAGAGCTTTCTGAGTTCTGCTCTTGACTTGACCTGCCCAAATTGCAAGTCTTTGAAGCTTTGTGTATTGGGCTTCTTAGAGTAATTGTTTTAGAAAAAGAAAAAAGGATTTAAAAAAGAAAAAAAAAAGGGCCCTCCTCACAGATCTAATGGGTTATTGAAATGCTAAGAGACAAAGCAATTAGGGCCATTAAGGAAAGGTCCACAGGGCAGAGAGATCAGCTTTTCTTCGGGATTTGCATATGAGCCTCAGGGCCTGAGCTCTGCCCTTCCCCTTTCTATGTTCACCAGAACTCCAAAAATCCTCCGCTTTTATTTTGGAGTTTTTCGTGCTGTTTTTTTCTATGCCTGTCTCCTCTCTGCTGGGCTGGCTGCTCTCAGATTCCCTGGTGTCTGGTCTCAGTCTATCTATGGTTGGAGTTTAGATCAGTAGAATGAGTTTCCGATAAGAGCTGCCACTGCAGTTCTCCCTTCTCCTTCCCGGAGCTGACAGCCCCTCCTCCCATGGGACTGAGCCTGGCAGGGAGGGGTGTGGGTCCCCTGGCCACAAAAACTTACAGATTTCGCTGATCTCAGCAGTTCCACGTTTTCATGAGTGTTGTATGAAGTATGCCCAAAGTCAGATTGCTCTGTGGTGTCCAGTCCACGCAGTTCCTGGCTTTCTACCTACTTTACTGGAGGAGTAACTAAAACATACAACTCACCAGTCTGCCATCTTGCCACCTGCTCCCGTGGGTTTTTCATATATTGCCCTTATCATATTGAGAAAATTCCCTTCTATTCCTATCCTTTGAAGTGTTTTCATGAAGAAAGAATGTTGAATTTTGTCAAATGCTTTTTCTGCATCGATTGAGATGATCATGTGGTTCTTTTGCTTTGATTTATTGATGTGGTGTATTACATTAATTGATTTTCTTATGTTGAACCAGCCTTGCTTACCTGGAATAAACCCCACTTGGTTGTGGTGTATAATTCTTTTAATGTGCTGCTGGATTCGATTTGCGAGTATTTTGTTGAGGATTTTTGCATCTATATTCATTAAAGAGATAGGTCTATAATTTTCTTTTTTTTGTAGTATCTTTGTCTGATTTTGGTATTAGGGTGATGTTGGCTTCATAGAATGAGTTGGGTAGTTTTCCCTCTTCTTCAATTTTTTTGAAGAGTTTGAGCAGTACTGGTATTAATTCTTTTTTGAATGCTTTGTAGAAGTCACATGTGAAACCATCTGGTCCTGGGCTTTTCTTTTTTGGGAGCTTTTTGATGAGTGACTCAATCTCTTTACTTGTGATTGGTTTGTTGAGGTCCTCTATTTCTTCTTGGGTCAATATTAGTTGTTTACGCTTGTCTAGGAAGTTGTCCATTTCATGTAAGTTGTCCAGTTTATTGGCGTATAGCTGGTGATAGTATCTTCTCATTATCTCCTTTATTTCTGCAGGGTCAGTAGTTATGTTTCCTTTCCTGTTTCTGATTACATTTATTTGCATCTGCTCTCTCTCTTTTTTTTTTGTTAGTCTAGCTAGGGGTCCATCAATTTTGTTGATTTTCTCGAAGAACCAACTTCTGGTTTTGTTGATTCTCTCTATTGTTTTCCTGTTCTCAGTTTCATTTATTTCTGCTCGGATCTTTGTTATTTCTTTCCTTCTGTTTGCTTTAGGGTTTATTTGCTGTTCTTTCTATAGTTCCTCCAGGTGGACAGTTAATTCCTCAATGTTTGCTCTGTCTTCTCTTTTAATATAGGCATTTAAGGCAATAAATTTCCTTCTCAGCACTGCCTTTGCTGCATCCCGTAAGTTTTGATATGTTGTGTTTTCATTGTCATTTACTTTGAGGTATTTACTAATTTCTCTTGTAATTTCTTCCTTTACCCACTGGTTTTCTAAGAGTGTGTTGTTTAGTCTCCATATATTTGTGATTTTTTCAGTCTTCTGCCTGTTATTTATTTCCAACTTCATTCTGTTATGATCTGAGATAGTTTTTTATATTATCAATATTTTTAAATTTGTTGAGGCTTGCTTTGTGACCCAGCATGTGGTCTATCCTAGAAAATGTTCCATTAGCACTTGAGAAAAATGTGTATCCTGCTGTTGTGGGGTGTAGTGTTCTATAAATGTCTGTGAAGTCTAATTCATTTATCATGTAACTCAACATCTCCATTTCCTTGTTGATCCTCTGTCTAGATGTTCTGTCCATTGATGAGAGCAGTGTATTGAAGTCTCTAACTATTATTGTGGAGTTATCTACTTCTCCTTTCAGTGTCCTCAGTGTTTGCCTCATGAATTTTGGGGCATTCTGGCTTGGTGCATAAATGTTTATGATTGTTATGTTTTCTTGATGAATTGACCCTTTAATATGTAGTGTCCTTCTTTGTCCCTTTTAATTGTTTTACTTTTGAAGTCTACTTTGTGTGATATTAATGTAGTTACTCTTCCTTTTTTCTGTGTACTGTTAGCATGAAATATCTTTTTCCAACCTTTCACTTTCAGCTTATTTTTGTCCTTGTGTCTAAGGTGAGTTTCTTGTAGACAACATATAGATGGGTCCTGTTTTTTAATCCAGTCTGCCAGTCTGTGTCTTTTTATTGGGGAGTTTAATCCTTTAACATTTAGTGTTATTACTGTAAGGGTAGTACTTTCTTCTATCATTTTGTCTTTTAGATTTTATGTCATGTCTTATTTTTTCCTCTCTCTCTTTTTACCCTTCCTGATAATCTTCATTTCTACACTCTTCTCCAAACCTCTTTCTCCTGTCTTTTCCTATCAGCTTGTAGCACTCCCTTTAGTATTTCCTGTAGCACCACTCTCATATTCACAAACTCTCTCAGTGTCTGTTTGTCTGAAAATATTTTAATCTTTCCCTCATTTTTGAAGGACAGTTTCAATGGATATAGAATTGTTGGTTGGCAGTTCTTCTCTTTCAGTGTCTTAAATATATCATACCACTGTCTTCTTGTCTCCATGGTTCCTATGGAGAAATATGTGCATAGTCTTATCAATCTTCCTTTGTATGTGATGGATTGCTTTTCTCTTGCTGCTTTCAGAATTCTCTCTTTGTCTTTGACATCGGACAATCTGATCAGTAAGTGTCTTGGAGTATGTCTATTGGGGTCGCTTCTGTTTGGGGTACTCTGTACTTCTTGAATCTCTAATTTTCTGTCTTTCATAAGAGTTGGGAAATTTTCAGTGATTATTTCTTGTATGATTCTTTCTGCCCTCTTGCCCCTCTCTTCTCCTTCTGGGACACCCATAACACATATGCTTGTGTGTTTCATGTTGTCACTTGGCTCCCTAAGACCCTGCTCATATTTTTCCATTCTTTTCACCATCTGTTCTTTTATGTGTGTGAATTCAGATGTCTGATCTTCCAGTTCACTGATCCTTTCTTCTGCCTGTTCAAATCTACTGTTGTATCCCTCTATTGTCTTTTTCATCTCCTCCATGATGCCCTTCATTTCCATAAGTTCTCTCATTTGTTTTTTCAAGTTTATGAAGTCTTCCTTATGGTCATCCAGAGTCCTTCTTATAGCCTTCATTTCTTTTGCTATGTCTTCCCTCAGTTCATTGACTTGATTTTTGAATTGATTTAGATTTGTTTGAACATCTCCAATTAGTTCTTCCTTCAGCTCATTGAATTGATTTAGCAATATTTGCTTCAACTCCTGTATCTCAGTTGAACTATTAGTTTGTTCCTTTGGCTGATCCATATTTTCGTGTTTCCTAGTATGGCTCATTATCTTAAGCTGTCTAGGCATCTCACTTTCTTGATTAGTTTATTCTGGAGCTTGTTTTCACTCTTTTACCTAAGATTTTCTTGTTGGTTGGTTTTGTTCTCTAATCATTGGTGTTTAGTTCAGCTTATTCTAGACCTTTAACTTAGATTCTGTTTAGTTGATCAGAGTTTTTCACCTCTTGATTTTCTGTTTCTTGCCCTGCCTCTATGTAGCCTTTTTGTGTGGTGATCTCCTCAGATATTGTCAGCCCCAGTCAGGTTTTCCTTATCCAGAGAGGCCCAGGTCTCGGGAGGAGGGTATGGAATTTCCTTGAAAATGAGACCCTCCTGTAAGGCATTTAGACTCTGTGCTTCCCCTATGCTGTCCAGCAGGAGGTGCCTGCCAGCCCGCAGTTCCCCTACCAGTGTAAGGAGGCGTGGAGCCTTTAGTCCACCCTAACCCAGTCCAGGACATGGCTGACTGAAACTAATTAATGAATTCCAAACCCTGGGGTCTGAGTTCCTAAAAGGGCTGGAAAGTTATGGTGTTTAGCAAATTTTCTCCACAACCAGTCCCACCGCTTTGTCTCTCAGAGCTATCTTAGCTCTGCTCTTTCCTGGGCCCAAATTGCAAGTCTTTGAGGCTTTCTCTAGTGGGCTTCTTAGAGTAATTGTTTTAGAAAAAGAGAAAAAAAAATAAAAAACAACAAAAAAAGGAAGATCCTAGTATGGACTTTTTACAGTCTTTGCAGATGTAATGGGTGTTGAATTCCTAAAAGACCAGGAGTTGAGGGTGATTAAGGAGCAATAGGGAAAGCAGAGAAGCTGGCTTTTCAAACAAATGCTCTCCCTCCCTGGATTTGTATATGTGTCTGAATCTTTTTGAGCCCTGACCTTCTCCATATTATGTTCACCTGACTCTAAAAAGTTTCTGTTTTTATTTTGTTTTCTAATTTTGCTGTTTTGCTAGCCCTGTCTCCTCTCCGCTGGGCTGACTGCTCCCAATTTTCCAGTGTCTGCTCTCAGTTTATCTATGGTTGCAGCTTTTCGTCTCCCTTCTGGTTCCCAGCAAGCACAGCCCCTCCTCCCTTGGGACTGTGCCTGGGAGGGACGGGCACGGGCCCCCTGGCCACGAAAACTTACAGATTTCGCTGATCTCAGCTGTTCCACACATTCACGAGTGTTGTATGAAGTTTACCAAATCCCAAATTCCTCTGTAGTGTCTGGTCCATGCAGTTCCTGGCTTTCTCCCAACTGCCCCAGAGGAGTAACTACAACCTAGACCTCAGCATTCCACCATCTTGCCCCTCTCTTTTCCTAAATATTTTAGTGTTCTCCTTTGCCTGAACCATCACTTCCTGTTTCTTTGTATGTTTTGTAATCTTTAGTTGAAACCTGGGCATTTTGATATTTTAACGTGTATCACTGGAATTTAGACTCTGAGGTGTCTGTTCCTTAAGCTTGTATCCAGATATTATTATGACAGAGCCTTCCTTGAAAGCCAGGAACTAACTAAAAACAACATAAAAATATGGGAAAAAAAAGAAAAAAAAAGGAAACACCTTCTTCGGGCTTTGAAGATTGATGTGTGTGGGTGCTCTTCTTCAGAACTTAGCCATACAATGAGTTTGGAGTATAGTTCCAGGTCACAGCATAGGGTCTTCCCCAATCCTTTCTGTGCATGCCTCTTACCTTGTGCATGCTTGTGTGGCCCTAGAAATTCCCCCATTTACACAGATACAAATGTTTCCTCTTTCCTAGGAAACAGTCTCCTCACAGTCCCTAGTACTGCATTATATGTCCATCAGGCAGCAATCTCTTAAGCCAGGCAGCAAAACTTGATTGAATTCTCAAACTTTCTGTAGGATAGCTCAGTGTTCCATTTTCTACATGCAGGGCAAGTTCTGGGAGGAATTCTCTTAGGTCACAACCAAATAGATTGAGCCAGACATACATGCTCCCGGTATGTGCACATGGGTTACTCTGTTCCCTCCAGTCCTGGGAGCAAGGATCCACACTGGGAGCATGGGCCAGCTCTGCACCAAGCTGTTGAGAGAGTGGGTGAGGGACAGCCAGGGTGCCACAATATCCTACTGCTTTTAAGTGGACTTTTTCTTAATTTGGTTCTCACCCTGTTACTGTAGTCTTTTAACTGTTTTCCTGATCTTTTAGAAAGACGTTTCTGCCTGTTCTTGTGGTTGTTCAAAGCTTTTGTAGGAGGATGGAGCCCTGAAGCATCTCTCGCCTTCCCAACTTTGAGCCAGAAACAATATGTCAAATCTCCCTCATGCTTTAATTTCTCTGACTTCCTCTTCTCCTATCAACCATAGAATTCTCTCTGCTTTTAAGGGCTCATGTTATTTTCTCAGGCCCACTCTGATAATCTCTCTGTCTTCAGGTCAACTGTGCCATACAACATAACCTAATTATGGGAATGATATTTCATCATTTTCACTAGTTCTGGAAATTAGAGTGTGACATCTCTGAGGAGCCACTTTAGAAATTCTGCCTACCACAAATGTGCATTTATAGGCATAATTCAGAGATACTGCGGGTTCAGTTCCAGACCACTGCAATAAAGTGAATATTACAATAATGCGAGTCACTTGAATTTTCTGGTTTCTCAGTGCATATAAAAATTATGTTTATACTATGCTGTAGTCTATTAAAGTGTGCAATAGCATTTTGTCTGAAAAAAACAATGGACAGACTTAATTAAAATGTGGAACAGAGACATGAAGTAAGAGCATGCTTTTAGAAAAATGATGCCAACAGACTTGCTCAATGCAGGTTGCCACAAACCTTTAATTTGTAAAAAAATTAAATATCTGCAAAGCACAATAAAGTGAAGTGCAATAAAATGAGGTATGACTATATTATATAAAATAATTATAATAAATTAAAAATATATAATAAATATAAATAAATTCCAACTTTTTCCATGTTTTTTGCTTTCCTACCTAGACTGCCCATAATCCCATCTTTTCCAGCTTCTGTTATTTTAACTGCATATAGCAACAGTACATATTTCATAATTCTTGAATATCTAAAGTACAGAAAAAGCAAATCTGAGAAATTTTCATCAGCTTTTTATAAATTGAGATATCATTTATTGAGCATTTACAATTTGCCACTTATGGTACTAGGCACTTCATTTTTTTTTAAATTAAATTCAGTTTTATTGAAATATATTCATGTCATCCATGATGTATAATCAACTGTTCATAGTGCCATCATATAGTTAAGCATTTATCACCCCAATCTATATTTTGAACATTTTCCTTACATCAGAAAGAATCAGAATAAGAATAAAAAGTAAAAGTAAAAAAGAACACCCAAATCATCCCCCCCATCCCACCCTATTTTTCATTTAGTTTTGGTCCCCATTTTTCTACTCATCCATCCATACACTAGATAAAGGGAGTGTGATCCACGAGGTTTTCACCATCACGCTGTCACCCATTGTAATCTGCATTGTTTTACAGTCATCTTCAGGAGTCCAGACTGGGTTGGAGTTTGATAGTTTTCAGGTATTTACTTCTAGCTATTCCAATACATTAAAACCTAAGAGGTATTATCTATATAGTGTATAAGAATGTCCACCAGAGTGACCTCTCGACTCCATTTGAAATCTCTCAGCCACTGAAACTTCGTTTTGTTTCATTTTGCATCCCTCTTTTGGCCAAGAGGATATTCTCAATCCCACAATGCCAGGTCCAGATTCATCCCTGGGAGTCATATCCTGTGTTGCCATGTAGGGGGGAGGGCAGTGAGTTCACCTGCCGAGGTGGCTTAGCTAGAGAGAGAGAGAGGGCCACATCTGAGCAACAAAGAGGTACTCAGGGGAAGACTCTTAGACACTATTATATGCAAGTTTAGCCTCTCCTTTGCAGTAATGAGCTTCATAAGGGCAAGGCCTATGATAGAGGGCTCGGCACATCAAACTGCCAGTCCCCAATGTTTGTGACAACATCAGCATCTGTCCAGGTGAGGAAGTCCAACACCTCTGCATCTTCCCCAGCTCCTCAGTGGGGGGGAGCCCACAAATATATTTTTATTCTCTTAGGCACTTCATTTTAATTCATCCAATCCTTACAAGCATCCTTCTTGGTTGATACTATTACCAGCACTATTTTACAGATGAAGAAGTGAGGCAGAAAACAAGTAAAATGCTCAACATCTCACAAACAGGAAATGGTAGATTCAGATTGGAATCTAGGTATTCTGCGTGTGGATGTCATCTCTCAACCTTTGTACTTCTCAGACTCAGCAAATTGCTCCTATTGATAAGTTATCTATCCAGAGAAGATGTAATCAGCTACTTTGATTACAGTGAGACTTTTGACGGATATATCAGCATATGAGCAACTGGCTCCTTGGGGGAATGGAGGAGCAACTTTCTAGTGATTTAAAATGAACTATTAATTAATGGTGCTCAGATCTTTAGAAGACTTAAGTGGACTGGAAGGCTCACTAGCGGCATATTATTTATTGAAGCAGCATGAAATAATCTCTATTTGTAGGGCTTAATACACTGGGTAGAAAAAAAGCCCAAAGAACAGTAAACTGTTCTTATAGACCAGTTAAGTGCACATTTTTACCTGTCCCTTGTTAACATGATTAAGTAAGTGCTTCCAAACAATTTGACAGTTTGACTAAATCCCCTAATCATAGGGTACTGGAGAATTCATTTAGACACCAGGAAAAAAACGAAACAGGATTGCCATGATCTAATAAGGTTTTTTCATGTCCAATATCTGTGAAACATGTTATTTAATAATACCTAGAGATGCATATGCTATTTGAAATAAATTAATATTCTAACCAGAAATGTCTTTTTTGGATCCCAAATCCGATTGCTGTTGGTATGTCATGTCTGTCCTCGTGTGTGTCTGCTTGGTTACAAGGAGAAAGTCTATCCTGGGCTCTGGGTTAGGCAGCAGATAGTGCTTTGAACGGTGCCTGTCGGAATCGTGAGTTACTGAGCAACTGAGGGATCCCCAGTGGGTCCCAGCATCTCTCAGACTCTACAACTCACATTATTATTGTGCACCCCGTCATCCCTTAATAGCAGATGCTCAATAACTATTTGTTAAATGAATGAAAATGTGAGCAGGGCCCCTTAAAGAAAGGGTCACTCAACACCATTTTAAGGAAGTTGGGAAAGCACCAGTGGTGGGATGAAGATCTAGACATTTTTTTTGAAAGACAGTAGTTCTGAAAGTAACTTGATCGAAGTCAGCACAGAATCTGGTTAGGGGAGAGGAATGTGTCCTGTGTGAGGCCCAACTTATTCCTGGGTTTTCACCGGTCATTTCTGGGGTCAGGGTTTTGAACATGCCTCAAGAACCACTTGTTGGTAACATGGTATATATGCTGGGCTTTTATAGGCAAAGAGACATATCTTAAGAGGAAATCATTTACTAGGTTCCTAAACCTTTATGAAATCGTGCAGTGTTTTAAGAGTGATAGGGAAGTCAGGGTAGCATGGAGATTTAAACAAACCAAGAGAGGAGCCTGACGTTTATCATCCACAACACAGCTGCCCACTAAAGGGCTGTTTTGTAGGTCTGAGCTGGTTGGCAAGGGCCAGGCCATACAAATTTCCACTGGCTTATGAGAGTGAGGAACAGAAGGTTTCTTGAGAGAAGGCCATTTTGTGCCTTGGGCACTGTAGGAACAGTACCTAGGGACCATGAGCTTTTCAGTGGCCCATAAAAATATTTAAAGCCTAGAAAAAATAACACAAATAGCATATTTCAAATAGAAGACTTGAAATTAATAAATGTCTAATTCAGCATCTACAAAACATAACACTATGTTAATCCATTAGTTATATTTCTCATTTATAAGACATTGATTTTATTTGAAAACAATTTGTAGTTTGGATTTTTTTACCGTCCCCAAATTCTCAAGCATGAGTGTTGATTACGGAGAATTTGATACAAATTCCAAATTAAATGAATTATGTGAATAATTTCTAAAACAAAATTTTGACAATCTTTAAAAAATCTTATAGCAAAATTATATTGATTATATTTAACAAGAGACATGTAGGCATTTTAATATATTTAATAGCATTGATACAACCTGCAATGTTGCTTCTAAAAGTAAGGTTGCCCTGCTCTAACCCTGGTCTTGAATCAGTCCTCTTTAGCTTAACCTCTGATAAGCAACAGAAAACTGTCTATGCAAAAGAAGTTCAAGAGAAGGCGTCTAAGTGGATGGAGAGTCGAGAGGTGGAGACTAGGCAATATGGGTTTTCTGGGAAGGTTGTCATCAGGTAGCCAGACTGCAGGCTCCATCTCCAACAAAAAAGAACTGGAAATAGTAAGCCATGGCTCCTAGCTCCCAAGCTCCAAAACTGGGGCTCTGGGCCAGGGAATTTTCTGAGGAACAAGTTAGATGCTTAAGTTAGCACAAGATAAAAGCTGGCCTTGGTGGCAAGTGTGACTTTGTAATGAGTCCCATGAATTTTAAACCAGAACTCAGTTTCTCTCTGATGAAGGACAGTTCCCAGAGCCTGGGGAAGGGTGTGCATGAGATGATCAAGTCAGTCAACAAATATTTATTAAGCACCTACTGTGTTCCAGGGACTGTACTAAGTACTAGGAATATAGTACAGAACAATTCAAATATTAACTTAAGGCCCTGGTGCTTGCTGTCTAATTAAGAAAGACAGATATTAAAGCAAAAACAAATGGGATAAGTGCTACCAAAGAGAAGTATAGGATGCCAAGAAAGTAACAAAAAGACTAAGACAGGGCATTACAGAAAAATCAAAAGCTGAGCCCGGATTCCCAGAACTAGGGATCTTATTGATAAGAGAATCTTCTGCCGGCAGAGGGCATCATGGCAGAAGTTGCTGGAAGGCTGGGCAGGAGTTTGGCATGAAAGGCATCTCTATGGGTTTTGTGATTACTACACCAATCAGGGCTGAAGAGTTTTCAGTTAGCCCTGTATGGACAAGATCTTCCCCAGGGCACTATGTGACACTGAGAATGCTCTCTTGGCAAGGGTTGGGGGGTTTGGGTTACTGTGCTTTTTAAATTTTTCTGTCTTTTACTAACACTTCTTCTCAGACACTGTGGCTGCCATATTTGCAGTTGATCAATTAGTGCCAGCCTGTTGGACTGCCTGGTTGAGAAATCTGTCCTCTTTAATCCTTCACATGTAACTGAGGCCTTTGGAGCCCCAGTCATCTCTAAAACATATAATTCTTTAGAATTATAAACAAGTTGTATTCAACTCCAATTAACATCATCATCAAAAATATTGTTCATGGCACTTATCTCATGCAAGCAGTGAGCACTGACTGTGCAAAGTGCTCTAAACTGGAACTCTACCAGCCCAGCTGACTTCATGCAGAGAAAATAAATAGCAGTGAGCGGACAGCATGATCTGAATAGAGTTGACTTTTTTTTCCTTTCTTTTCTACCTCCAGTAGTCCCTTGCACAGTGCCTTACTCGCTAAATATTTGTTAAAGTGAAAAGAGTACAGAGCTTGGTGTGTATTTCCAAGACAATGTCTGATTTTGAAAGTCACCCGGACCAAGTCAAATCACCTAGCATTTTTATTTTAGAGATAGTACCTGTGTCCCAAGGGGAAGAGAGGAAAGGTGATAATGCTGTCATTTATCCTGAGCGTGTTTTAGCTGAAAGGCCTTTGTGGAGGTGCTTTGAGTCTGAGAGAAAGGTGTTCATTGTTAGTCCGACATATTTGAAGATGAGCTCACCGATAGGTTTTCTTCTCCAAGTGGCTGAATGGGCTGTGGCCTCAGAGGCATGTAGAAAGGCTTTTCTTTGGTTTGTGGTGAGACCCTGTTTGCAAGGCATTTGTACTGCCACTTTTCCTCAGTGTGCTTGTCAAGATGAGTTGTCTTAGGTCTGTTTGCTGCACACTAGGATCCTCTGTTGGAGGCTGCTCTGTTCCAGAATTCTATAGTTACCAACAAATGAACTATGTTGATGCAAGGTTTTATTGTGTTCTGAGGCACTTTAGGGCTGCTGACAGCTACTGTTGTTTTGCAGAGTGAAATGCTGGCTGAAGGTTTGGAAAAGGTTAATTTTTAAAAGGATTCTAGGCTGCTATAAGCAGCATCTCCCTTAGTATTTGAATCATTCAGCACATAACCCCATCATTAGGTCGTTTTTTTTGATGACATTTTTGTTGGTCACCTTTAAAGCTGCATCAATCACTTGGTAATGGAAAAAAAAGTCAATGTAATGATCTACTTGGAAAATAAACAGTACTACTTGACTTTGGCACTGAGAGCCTATTATCATGTGGTAACATCATTCTATTCCAATGACATTATCTGCTAAGGCTATTATGATGGTGGAAAATATTTCCACTTTGTTATCGAAACAATGATGCTGTGATGCTTAATTATAGAGAAGCATGTTTCATTTTGGGAATCTGGTATGTTGCTGTCACAGTTTACTTATCAGAAGCCAGAGCAGTGGTAATCAAATTTGAACAAAATATTATTTAGTGATCCACCCAAGTCATTGATCCAATACTTTTCCTTGCTTTCCCAAGTCTTTTCCTTTGTAATTTGAGTTCTTCCATTGTTTGCTGATTAACAAATTAACCAGTTAATAAGCTCAATTAATATACTGGGTAGTAGAGGATGGCTAGGAATTAAAAATAGTTTCTCTGGCTTGTTAGTATTGGGGATTGAGACCTGTAGGAAGCTCATGGGAAGAAAAGTGCTTCTAAGTTGAAATATTAGCAAATTAGGGGAAGTTCTTTCTTTCTCCCGACACACACATGCACATATAGAGAGTGTTCAGGAAATTGAAAATGAAACAACAAACAGCCCTACAGATGGGACTGTTAATATGAGGAATGAAGGCTGATCTTAAAGTAGTAGGGTAGGTGGCTTTGGGGTCAGCGCAAGGTGCTTTCTGTTCTACAGTAACTCTCCCTGTGACAATCAGTTGTACCATCCTACCTTCTTAAATGGCCTTCAGTTACAGCCACTGCTTAGCCCAGAAATTGCTGGGTGCCTTTTCCTGAGTACCCATTCTGTGCCAGAAAACATGCCTGATCTTAAGGGAGTGCAGAAATGGATAAGGCAGGGTCCTCAAGGAGCTCCCCATCTCGTGGGAGGCAGATCCAACAAACAACTCGCTGTGGTATACCCATGTAACCAGGGATGGGAGAGAAGCTCCTAGAAGTGGGGAAAAGTGCAGAGGCTGAAGGCCGCACCACTCCCAGTGTAGATTAGGGAGGACTAAGGGAACCTGCAATGAGTAGAGTACACCCTTTGTTTGACAGTGAAGCAGCTGAGCATGTGAGAATCGCAGCGGTTTGCTGTAGGTCACAGAACAAGTTGGTGGCAAAACGAGGACCAGAATCCAGGTCTCCTGACCAGTGTTGTTTCCACTGCTTCACACTCATTCCAAAGTTCTGTTTCCTGCCTAGGGTCCAGGGCTTGGAATTCTACCATGGAAGGGATTGTGGGCAGTGGGGCAAGGATTGAGCTACTTGTCTGTTTCATAATTTTCCTTGGTCACAAATCCCATGCACACCCTTTATGTTTCATTTTCATTTATCTGGGGGCAAAGGATAGATTCCAGGGGTAACCTGGCTAAAGGCAAGCTGTTTCTGCAACTTGGCTAGGGATGCTCAGTGCCCTGGTTTTGGCTGCTGAAACATTCTTAGTCACTCACTTGGAGTGGTCCCAGATTCACAAGAGTGCCACAGGGGCCAGGAAGTAGAATCTTTGTGTATGTGGAGGGCTGGGAAGAATGAAGGGGGTTGTATTGAGGGCTGCCACAAAATTCACATGGGAGTTTCCTACACAAACAGAATATAAAAAGACAAAAATGCCTTTTGTTTCTGGCAGGGGGTCACAGTGAGCCTCAAGGCTGGTGACAGTGTACTGTGAAGAAAAGTAGCATAGGTTGGAGTTGAGCCTGCATTGAATGATTTGAGCAGTTGACTGAAATATGACTTTTCTGGCTTACACATCTCTCCTTCAGCTCAATGCCTTTTGTGGGCTCTCTTGCTATATACAACAAGCTGCAAACTCTCCTCAACTCATAGTGTATTTAGGCAGAATGAATTTCTGAAAAAAAGAAAAAAATTAAAGAGTTGCTTTTAAATAACCCAACTGTTTGATAGTAGGTTAATGCAAAAGTGGATGCTGAATAAATATGGGTGGCATTACATTTTTAAGGGAAGCTTTGCTTTGCTCATATAAATCACAGAATTGTCTATTCCGATTAAGAAGTCCCAGTCCAAAAAATCAAAACAATTGAAGCTGATCACAAAGGCACAGCATCTCATTCACAGCTCTGTATAAGAAAGAGAAGAGGAAATATATGTAGCTGTGATTATTACAAGTCCATCTCAAATCGACATATGGTTTCATGACACAGAAAAGAGCATATAGGTCAAATATGCCTTAGAAAATACAAATTCTTTAAATATAGAATATGTGCATCTTACCTAGCCAGCAGTATTTTTATATTAATGCATGAACTTATTTATTCCATGCACCTTTACAGAGGAGGCAGCATGTTGTTGGGGGAGTGAGGCATGTGGAGTTGGATTCCTGAAGGTTGGCACCCTTCTTCTGCTAAACTTTTAAAATGATAAATTTGTTCATGTAAAAAGACTTGGTGTGATATTTGCCACCTTGTGGGCATTCAGCAAATGTTAGCCCTTTTTCCTTCCTAATATCTATCAAAGTAAATTGGTGGGAACATGACTTTGGAAGCCCTCAACAGCTCCCCCCCACCCCTTTTTTTTTAATTTTACCAAACAGTAACATTCATCCAGTTGGACCTTTGGGTGGGAATGTCTCAGCTTTATTTATTATAAAACCATAACAGAGAGAAAAGCCCTCAGAGCACTAGCTTGGAAGGGAGGCCCCAAGAGAGCTGTAGGTACTTGTCTGAAGGAAAAGAAAAATCAAATCAAGGGCGAAGTTGTGTGACAGAGGAAGAAACCAAGACACACAGTGCCCCTCCTGCCCTTTGTGACGCCAGCCAGGGTTTCTAAGGCAGGGCCATCCTATATTTTATTGTCAAAACTGGGATTCTTTAAAAAGGGAAAAGGGACAGGGAAAAATTGCCAAATCAGATGGGACGCTGGGAGAACAGATGTAAACCTGGACTGTCTGGGGCAAACCCAGACGTTTGCTCACCATGTCTATAGAATTCCCATGGGCCTCAGGCCGCATGGGGTCACAGAGACCTCGGCTAGAATCCCCACTTGGCTCCTCATAGTTAGACATACTGTGGTCAGTTATGCAACTTCCTTGAGCCTTAGCTTATTTACTCGTGGAAGGGGCTAAGGAGAATTGTGCTGCAGGGCGTTACAAGCATCAAAGGAATACATCTACAGTACTAGGTGCAAGTTGGCATGCAGTAAATTAGGATTGTTATTTTAGGTGCATGAGGCACACAAAGCCTGTGTGCAAAGGGCCTGGGAATAAGGAGAAGAGTGAATCTCCCAAAGGGAAAGAATCTCCCCCATCTCTGACTTCAACATTACAAAACTTGAAACAGGGGAGTAGGTGAGAGGAAGGAAATTTACTGGCATCTTTTGCTGGTCGCTGTTAATTTTGTATTTAGTTAACTAACTTTATTAAGTATTTTTGCCAGATATCTTATTGTTATATTTGTTTTTGAATCTAATCATAACCAGCTAATATTAAAAAGTGAATGAATCAGGGATGGAGAGGAAGGGAGTGTGTTTGGGGGAGGAACTATGACTGCCTGCTTGGGGGCTGGTAGTGAATTTGCATACATTAGGAGAGCTCAGCTGCAAAGGTTTGGGACTAATTGATTCCCTTCCCTAAAAGATATAAAAGGTCCTGCAGATGCTGGAGCACCCATGCTGAGTAAGGGGCAGAGCAGCAGATCAGGCCCCCAGCAAAGTGCCACTGCGTTTGGAGGGTAGAGGTGCAGGGTGTTAGCTCTATGCCTGCAGTTACCTCCTTGGTATTGCAATCCCCGCTTGCCCATCTCTCATAACTTAGGAAGAAGGTTTTCCATCCAGAGATAAATAAACACAAGTATCAGATACATACATACACAGATACTTACTTTCATTTTTCAACCCAGCCAGGCATCACTTTGAAAGATATATCATTGTTTGTCAAGAATGGTAAGCCTTGAATAAGTATCCAAATATCTAAGCAGTTTAAATACCATGCCCTCAGACACCATCATCCTGAAACATGTTGGTTGTAAAATGAATGGGATAGGGTCTGAATACATTTATCATGCATGATCATTCATTTATCAGAATGTTTATTGCATCTGTGTCAGCAAAGCAGAGGAGGAGGTTGAAAACGAAATGTTTTAATAACTTTAGGAGGTCAAAACTGGACTATTAATAGTCACTGAAATGAGATCACAATTTATTACTAATGAAGAAAAAACTCCACGGGCTGGATGAGGTCATTTACCCATCAGCCTCTTCGTGATGCTAATGCATTCTCAGTGTTGTTTCTTCTTACAGCCGAACTACTTCTAAAGGCTCTGCTTTTCTGAGGATGGATGTCTTCTACTTGCCTGCTAAGAAATAGTCTTGTTCTTTACTTCATTTCGTTTCATTGTTTTATTTTTCTGAGAAACAATACGCTTTTTCCTAACATTATGTGGTTTCATTCCAATAACAAATATATATGTTCATTCCCATAACAAATATATTTGCATATATTTATGTTTTTGTTGAGATGTTACACATTATTCCAACAAAGAAATTATCCACATGTTCATTTTTACCAACCTACATATTTAACCAAAGAATATGTTTTCCTAAGTATTTTTTCCCAAATCTGTTCTTTATGTAGTATAGTGTACTTACAAAGAGTCCCAGTTTTGCAGTCTTTATAATGGTAAATTTAACTTTGAAATCAGAGGCTAAAAGAATTGGGCAAGTGAAATTGAGATCTTTATTTTGCAATAGAAATAACATTCAGTATGACGTATTGGAAACAGCAATAGGTAAGTTCCCTATTGCCTCAGTAGAAAGGGATGTCATCATAACCCCATGTAAATGTTATTTTGTAATTGACGGGTTTTGGTTTGGCAATTAAACTTCCCAAGAATAACAGAGCTTTGCTTTCCTGAGTCTTTCTTTCTTTCTTTCTTTTTTTTTTTTTGGCTGTTCTTACTCTAGCAGTTTTTTTGGAAGTTCTTTTGTAATTCTTGGAGAACACCTTCGGTAATATTCCTGTGTGATTAAGACACACCTAGACAATTTAATGCATGTCTGGTTGGACAAGCCAGCCTGGCAAGGAGTTGTTGGCAAACTATTGTCTCCTACCAGCAAGTAAAGACAGTGAAAAGAAATTTCCTAAATACTTCCCCCTCCTTTTATATTATTTTTTGAATTAGTAGAGCAAAATCAACCTTTTAGTTTTTGGCATGCAGTTCTATAATTTTAACACATGCAAAGATTTGTAAAACCACCACCACAATTAGGACACAGAATAGTCTCTTTGTTCCCCAAAAGCCATTGCATTATATCTCTCTGTGGTCACCCTTTCACCCCACCCCTAACTCTTGGCAACCACTGATCTGTTCTCTATCATTATAGTTTCATCTTTTACAGAAAGTTGTATAAAAGGAATCATATAATATGTAACCTTTTGAGGGTGGCTCCATACACTTAGTTTAATATCTTTGAAATTCATCCAAGTTACGGGTATCAATAGTTAATTCCTTTTTATTGCTGATTAGTATTCTATTGTATGATATATCACAGTTATTTACCCATTGAAGGACATTTGAGATGTTTCCAGGTTTTGGCAATTATGAATAAGGTGCTATAAACATTAATATATAGGCTTTTATGTGAGTATGCATTTTCACTTCTCTAGGGTAAATAAGTATGTATTTAACTGCCAAACGGCTTTTCCAAAGTGGCTGTACCATTTTACATTATTCTCCCCCTGCAATGTATGATAATTACAATTGTTTTGCATCCTCACCAGCACTATGTATTGTCTGTATTTTTAATTTTAGCCATTCTAATAGGTGTGTAGTGGCATTTCATTTTGTTTTTGGTTTACCCTTCTTAGTGGCTAACGGTGTTGAGCATCTTTTCTGATGCTTATCTGCTCTCCATATATTCTCTTTGCTAAAGCGTTTGTTCAAGTTCATTGTTAAAGTGGGTTATTTTCTCAGTATGTGAGACTTCTTTATGTATTTTGGATAAAATTTCTTTGTTGGAGATGTGATTTGTAAGTATTTTCTCCCAACTGTAGCTTATCTTTTCATTTCCTTGATGGTATCTTTTCAGAGAAAATGTTTCTAATTTTGATAAAGTCCAATTTTAAATTATTATTTTATGGATTCTGCTTTTGGTGTCAAATCTAAGAACTCTTTACTTAATCCCAGATCAAGAAGATTTTCTCCTATGTTTTCTTCTTTGATCTTTATAGTTTTACATTTTACATTTAGATTTTTGATCCACTTTGAGTTAATTTTTATATAAGATGTAAAGTTTAGTTTGCAGTTCATTTTTTTTAATGTAGATGTCCATTTTTCCTATACCCGTTGTTGAAAAGACTATCCTTTGCACTTTAGTCAAAAATCAATTGGTTTTATTTGAGAGATGTATTTTATTGATCTATGTATCTATCCTTTCACCAATACCACAGTGTTTGCTTGCTTGCTGTAGCTTTTCAATGTGCCAATCACTAGGCACCCTTTGACTTCCCTAGGGTTGAAGGGGTAGGGAAGGCAATGTGGAGAAAAGTATTTCTTGGCTGGCAGTGTTGAGAGGTGGCATTGGCCCTAGCCTTGGCAGATGTTTAAACCGGACTCTTTCACTTGCAGGGTTTTATTTATTGCCAATCTGTCACCTGCAGTACCCTGACATAGGTGATGTGCCACCTCTCCATAAACTCTCAGTGTTGGACTTACAGCACCATCCAGGTGGTTCTTTTGGGCAAAATTCATTTCAGATGATTCCAGGCAGGGAGCATCCTCCCTCTCCCTCTCCCTCGCCTTCCCCCTCTCCGTTTCCCTCCCCCTTCCCCTCCCTCTCCCCACTTATATAGATAGAGACCACAGGGAAATATGTTTCGTTTCCCAAAGCATAACCCTGTACTCCTCAGCTTCTTGCCCCCTAAGTCTCTTGAATATGAGTCAGATGAGAGTTTACCATATCCCCTAAGCTCCTGGGTTCATAAATGAAGCTATTCAATTATTCTTCTTGAATCTCTCTGCATTAGTCCCACACCTGGTAGAACTCATAGTAAAGCAACAATTTTCTCCAAAAAAGACTCCAATTTTCTATTAACTTGTCTCAGACTCTCCAACCTGTTTTATAGACTGGAGGTTCATGGCCAGCTAAAGGTCACAAAGTGGTTCTCCACCACTTCCTTTATAAGTCTGACTTGGATAGTATAGTAGCTCACTTTGAAATGTGGGTAAGTGACCTAGCCAAAACTGAGAGAAGAGTTCCTTTTATTAACATTTTATTTTGAAATAATTTCAAAATTACAGGACAGTTGCAAATATAATACAAACCCATACAGTGGACTCCAACATTCCCAAACTCCCCTAGATACCCAGAGCTGCCAATTTTAACATTTCGCCACTTTTACCATGATACTTCCATCCATCCATCCATCCATCCATCCATCCTTCCATCTATCCATCCATCCATCCACCTATCTACCTATATAATCTGTTTTATGAACATTTGAGAGCAGATTGAACACATCATATTCCTTGAAGATATAATACTTCCATGTACATTTCCTACGAACAAGGATATTCACTTAGGTAATTGACTTAAGTGCAGTAATCAAGAGATTTAATGTTGATATAAAGCTTATATTCTCTATTCCAGTTTTTTCCTATGTCTCAATAATGACCTTTTGAGCCTCTTCTCTTTCATTCTTCAATATCATCCAGTATCGTGTATTGCATTTAATTGTCATTATCAGTTTTGTTTATGTTTCTTTCTTTTTTGTTAATTATGGAAACATACATACAACATAAATGTTCCCATGCCAAACCCTGCAAAACATACTATTCAGTGGAATTAATAATATTTACAATGTTGCAGTACCCTCGCCACCTTCCATTACTAGAACTTTCCCTTTACCTCAAACAGAAACCCTACACTCATTTTGCATCGACTCCCCATTGCCCCTTTTCCCCACCTCTGGTAACCTGTACTTTACTTTCTGTCTGCATGAGTTTGCATATTCTCTTGAGATTGTCTTTGTAGTTACCATGAGCTTAAATTTAATGTCAAAAATCTATAGCAATCTTGTTTGCTTTGATACCAACTTAACTTTAATAGCATATTTTCCTAAAGACTTCTGTGCCCCAACCTTTATGTACTTCTTGTCATAAAGTACATATTTATACATTATGAGTGCCAAACCTTTGAATTATCATTACATTTCATGCATTTGCTTTTAGAATCTGTAGGAAGTTAAGACTGCAATAGTGCTGGTATTTATATTTACTAGTCATTATCTTTACCAGAGATCTTTATTGTTTTCACATGCTTTGATCTAGTGTCCTTTCCTTTCAACCTGCATAATTTCCTTTAGCATTTTTTGTAGGGGTGGTCTACTGATGATGAAGTGCCTCAGCTTTTGTTTATCTGGGGATGTCTTATTCCAGCTCTTATTTTTAAAAGATGATTTGCCAAATACAGAATTCTTGGTTGGTATTTTTCTTTTTTTTTTTTTTGCTTTCAGCACTTTAAATATGTCTTCCTACTGCTTTCTTGTCTCCATGGTTTCTGATGAGAAATCAGCATTTAATCTTATTGAGACTCCCTTGATGTGACATGTTGCTTCTCTCGCAGCTTTCAGATTTCTCTCCTTATTTTTGTCATTTGTCAGTTTGATTATAACATGTGTGGTGTGGATCTATTTGGTTTCTCCTGGAGTTTGTTGAGTGTCTTGGATATGTATATTCCTGTCTTTTGTTAAATTTATGAAATTTTTAGCCATGATTCTTTGCATATTTTCTCTGCTCCTTTCTCTCAATCTTCTTCTGAGAGTCCCACAATGGATATATTGGTAAACTTGTTGGTGTCCCATAGATTCCTTAGGATCTGTTCACTTTTCTTCATTGTTTGCTTTTTATGCTCCTCAGATGGGCTGATTTCAGTTGTCTTCCTTCAAGTTCACTGATTCATTCTTCTTCCAACTCCAATCTTTTGTTGAACCCCTGAAGGGAATTTTAAATTTCTGTTTCATACCTTTTCATAATTTCCAACTCTCTATTGATATTCTCTTTGTTTGCATCTGTAATTTCCCTGATTTCCTTTATTTCTTTGTCCAGGTTTTCCTTTAGCTCTTTGAGCATATTTAAGACCATTTTTTAAAAGAGATTTTGCCTGGAATGTTTCAATCTGATCCTTCTTATTGATGGTTTCTAGTGCTTTAATATTCTCCTTGCCTTGGCCATCACTTCCTATTTCTTTGTGTGTTTTGTAATTGTTTATTAAAACCTGGACATTTTGATATATTAAGTTGTTAACACTGGAATTTAGATTCTGAGGCAACTGTTCCTTAAGGTTGTATCCAGGTAGTCTTATGGCAAAGCTTTCTTTGAATGTCAGGAGCTAACAAAAAGAAATAAATAAATAAAAGAAGGAAAAAAAGAAAACACCTTCCCGGGCTTTGAAGAGTGACCTGTGTGAGTACTCTCCTTCAGAGTTTATCCAAACAATGAGTTTAGAGACTAACTCCAGGCCAAAGTGTAGGGGCCTAACTGTTTTACCCTGCACATACATCTTGTCTTGGGTGTCTGCATTTGTTCTAGGAATTCCCCATTTACAAAGATACAGATATCCCCTCTTCCCTAGGAAACAGTTTCCTCACAGACCAGGCACTGCACTGTATGTCCTGTAGCCAGCAATTCCTTGCCTCAAGGAGCCATTTGATTGCTTTCCCACAGCATTTTATAGGAGAGCTCTTTGAGCTGCCTTCTGTATGCAGGACAAGTTCTGGCACAAGTCCCTTAGGCCACCACCAGACAGATTGGGCCAGACATACATGCTCCCAGTATGCGCGTGAGGGTTACTGCTCCATATAGGGCTAGGGATCTGCACTGGAAGCGTAGGCCAGCTCTGGACCAAGTCCATGAGGGTATGGGGGAGGGGAAGCCAGAATGCCAGGAGATCCTACTGCTTTAGTAGCCTTTGGTGTTGAGTTGGCACTTGCCCTGTTATACAGTCCTTTAATTGTTTTCTGGAGCTTTGAGAAAGATGTTTCTGCCAGTTCTTGCTGGTTTTTCAAAACTTCTGGGGGGAGATGGAGCCCTGAAGCTTCTCAGTCTGCCATTTTGATTGGGACAGGGCTCCAAGAGTTCCTTTTAAACTTCCTGTTACATTTATAAACAATCCCTTTGAACTTTACATGACTCAGTATCGCATCTGTTAGCTGGAAGATGATAACTCATGTATCATCTGATGGAGCTGGTGGCTTAGCAGAGAAACAGACTGGTTGTTTACATATTCTTTTTTTTAATGAAATTTTACTGAGATATATTCACAAACCATATGATCATCCAAAGCATACAGTTTTTTCACAATATCATTATACTGTTGTGCATTCATCAGCATCATCAATTTCTGGGCATTTTCATTACTCCCGAAAAATAAAAATAAAAATAAGAATAAAAATAAAAGTAAAAAAGAACACCCAAAACATCCCCTATCCCCCATCCTACCCTATTATTCATTTACTTTTGTCCCCATTTTTCACTCATCTGTCCATAGATAAAGGGAGTGTGAGCCACAAGGTTTTCACAATGACACATTCATACCATATAAGCTATTTATTATACAATTGCCTTCCAGAATCCAGGGTACTAGATTGCAATTCAACAGGTTCAGGTATTTCCTTTAGCTATTCTAATACACTAAAAACTACAAAGGGATATCTATATAATGCATAAGAATAACCTCCAGAATGACCTCTCAACTTCATTTGAAACCTTTCAGCCACTGAAACTTTATTTTGTTTCATTTCTCTTCCCTGTTTTGGTCAAGAAGGCTTTCTCAACCCCACAATGCTGGGTTCAGGCTCATTCGGTTGACATGTCCCATGTTGCCAGGGGGATTTACATTCCTTGGAGTCATGTCCCACATAGAGGGTAGGGCTGTGAGAGAGTTGACTTAGAGAGAGACAGGCCACATCTGAGCAACAAAACACATTTTCTAGGGGTGACTCTTAGGCACAATTATAAGTAGTATTAACCTCTCTTTTGCAGTAACTAGTTTCATAAGGACAAGCCACAAGATCGAGTGCTCAGCCTTCTAAATTGGTAGACCCTCATGCTTACGAGAGTATCAGTAATTTCCCAGGTGGGGAAGTTTAATATTTCCACATTTTCCCCCAGTCCCTCAAGGGGGCTTTGCAAATTCTTTTTTATTCTCTGCCCAAATTACTCTGGTACGTATTGGGGTTTCACGCTAACCTGTACAAACCAACCAGATCTCACTCACTATTCAAGGTTCCATGTAACTATGGTGTTTGAATAAACTGACCATACAAATTAAATTATATAGTGTGTTACAGAAAGCATAGATTTTGCACCAAATAAACATCTTTTCCTTTGGTCTCACACAGAAGTTTTAAAATACAGTCAATATCATCCTTTACCCTTTAGTCTGACTTACCTTAGTTCTAATCAAGTCCATTTCGTTCGTACCTCTAATTGAGGTCTGATCTCTTTTTCAGCTTCTTTAACATTTGATGTATGGGATAATGCTGACATTCATAGCTGTCTAACTCTGGCTCTGAGTCTTAGGTGTCACACAGATACCTGAAGTTCCAGGGACTGACCAGGTTATACAGAAAGAGCTCACATCTCACAATTTAGAAATAACCATTACAACTTAGGAATAGATGTGACTGCTGTAAGAGCATACAATCTAGGAGCCTTTACAATAAGCCTTCTCCTATTAATCCACGCTCTCAGATTCAATTCTAAAGTTAGCACATTATAGTTAGTCCATATTAGTGAGGTGTTAATAATGTTTCTCTTTTTGTTTCTGGCTTATTTCATTCAGTATACTGTCCTCAAGGTCCATTTGCCTAGTTGCATACCTCACAAGTTTACATATTCTTTACCTTATATTTTTTATTCCAATGGCCCCTACTTGTCCCTCAAGTACTTGAAGGCTTTCTACATGCTTTGACCCTAAACCTGGTCATTCCTGCAGAAATACAGAGAAACAGAAAGAAGTCATTGCCCTGCTATGAATTTCAAAATTCTGGATGTCTCAGGCTTTTCACATCATATGCCAAAGTATGGGTGAATGAGAGTGATTTTCCTCCTATGCAGAGAGGAGATAAGAACCTTTATAGACTGGAAAGAGAAACTTCATAAGAAGGTGGGAAGTAAAAATGTTTTGAAGAAAGTTTAGGGTGGTCGAAATGCCTCCCTTCATCCAAGTCTTGACTGGGATAGAAACTGTAAATAAGCATTAGATACCTAAGAGCAGAGATTTGTTTCCCAGTGTACAGGGTCATCACCAGAAAGGCTGCTTACCTTTTAGAGATCCAATATCCAGGCTAGGGCAGAGGTTAGAATAGGAAAGCAAAAGAGCAGGGAATGACAGTAAGAAGACCTGAGATGAGTCCCCAAACTCTAGTGGCCTGGGCAAGCAGTCAGCATTTTCCCCTGGCTGTGAGAGGGAAAAGGAAGGTGGCGGATGGACCAGAGGAGGCCCCATGGAACACAGACTGAGTGCTTGCCTACTGGATGCTGCACACAACCATGAGTTTCAGCAACTTCCCAAAACAGAGGATTCGAAGGCCAATGGCCAAGACCAGGCCAGACATATTAAACCTTACCAGGGCCTGGGAGGCCCGAAGATTACCATGGGCTTTATATGTTTCCACTCTCCTTACCCGCTGCCGGGACAACACAAGGTTACAAAGCCTCCTCCAAACCAGAAGCCACCCCAAGAAGAAGAGCAGGAAAGGGAGGGAGGTGAGACTCCTGAGTTAACTCACTTGTTAACAGTGAAGAAACTAAGTTTTAAACCAGACATGTTTCAAGTTTGCAAGATTTCTTTTTCCACTGCTGCAGTGGAAATTCCAGTTTTGCACAACTGAGTCTGTGACTTTGAAACTAAAATCCATTACGTACTAAACTGTGAGCAGCTTCAGGGCAGAGCCCATGTTTCATGGATCATTTTATCCCCAAGACCTAGTCAGATGTCTGAAACATAGTGCAAATTGAGGTCATAGAAGTTGTATTAAATTAATAAATAAGTAAAAACTCTTACTTTGTGTATTGGTTAGTTTTCCTCTATCCTAGTAAAGAAATTGCTTCCATTTAGACGAAATCTTCAGCTTTCTAGTTTCTTTTCCCTCCAAGACTGGGTCTAGCCTCACTTTTCGTGGTAGTGGTGAACTTCTGAGGTATCTCTCTGATACCTTGTTTTCCCCTATATCTTTACCTGTCAATATTTTGCCCTTCATTCATCTGTTTGCAGATGAAAGTCACCTACACGACCCTTCCCCCTCTCCTAAGCATAAAAACTTGACAGACATGCAGAGCTGGAAAAGGGAGTCGAAAGAGACAACCAAACATCAGAAAAAGATCCTGACAAAAGGACACTACAGTAATTCTTTGCTGTAAAGGCTCTCAGAAATATGTGATTGTAGTCTAACATGATTTGTCCATTAGCATTAGGGAACAGTTTTTTCCATACTGAGAAATGGGCCTCTCCTGGATATCTCAGCAGTCAACAAAACTTTTTGCTTTTTGCCATGTCAGGAGATGATTTCTCAGTGCCATTTATTATTGATTTTTTCTGCATCTTAGCTGCTATCTCATTTGTGACAGAAAAAATAGAAGCACCTAGGCAGGGGACAGAATTCAATGTCAACCTTTGATGAGATTTCTTTTTAAGTAATAGTTTCCTGTTTAAAGTTTTCAATTCTAAGAAAACAGCAAGATTTGACTGATAGCAACAGTGGTTAATTCAAGAATAGTCTTTTGCTGTTTATCCAATCGTGAGAAGGACCTTCAAAAACCTAAGATACCAAAGAATGTTTCCAAAGCATTGCCTGGGTTGATTAAGAACGTACTTGCAGAATTATTTTTTAAAAATTTAGCATGGAATTTGATTAAACATTAATCACCTGGAGTCTCTGCATGCGGAGAAAATTTAATGGAGCTATACAGGAAATGCCCTGGTACTCAGATTTTTGCCCTATTAAGAAAATGACTAAATGGGCTGGACCCTGATCAGGAAGTTGCCGTTGCACTACCCTACAAAAACAACAACAAACAAACAAACAAAAAACTGTAATTTGCAGAAAAACAAGGATGCAATTCAGAGGTGACAGAAATGATGACAGAAATGTTGGCAAATTTTAGTGATGTGCTTTTTACTCCCTCCACCTCTGAAATTGTTTGGTAATGTTACGATACTTTTTGGATGAGATGGACAGGTGTTTCCTGGTGATGAGAACAGAAACAATTCTAGGCTGGGAGGAAGTAGGAAATAATGATTAAAATGTGAGCTCTAGAGTCAGACTGACATAGTTGGAATCCTAACTCCTCCACTTTTATATTATGTGACCTTAAGCTAGTGACTTAATCTCCCAGCACCTGAATTCCCTTATCTGTAAAACAAGAATATTAATCTATTACCTCAAAGGGTTTTGGGGAGGATCAAATGAGTTACAACATGTAAAGGAATTAGTGTGGAGCTTGGCACATTGTGAACCTCAACAATGCTGGTTATTTGTAGCAATAACTAATGATTGGATTTTATTATCACACACTGGAAATAACCCCCATATTCAATTAGTCTTGCTGTGTATATGATTGCCAGAAAGGATAGCGTAAGATCAGTTCTCGGCTATCCAAACCATCCACCCTTAGAAATGTAAAATTGGTTTATATTCAACAGTTTTATATAGCAAAAGAAGCCATTTATTTACCCCAGGGCATAACAAATACATGCATGTACTGTATTTCACAAAATTGGGCATTATCCTTATAATAACTCATTATAGTTGGCTTTCTGTTGTCCTGAGAGACTAGAACAATTCCTGCCTAAAAATTCCCAAGTTTAAACTCTTATGGCCATGCCATATAGATCTAGCAATCTGGGGCTTTGATTGGCCATTCATTCATCTGTGGCTTGGAACTATACAAATGAGGTGACCCTTCATGCAGATATGTGTTTCGATTGGATTTTTATAAGCAAATGTTAACATTACTTTCTGTCTAGTTAGTTGTTAACTAGGTAATACAGAACATTTGCACAAAATGCTTTCCTTAGGGAATTCTCTTTGAACTTTTGTGGCTAATTGTTATTCAAAAATAAAACTTATTTGTAATATTTATAGAAAATTGCCTAAAGAACATGAGGTCTTCAAGATACCCCATATTTTACTCTTAGATCAAGCTATACCCCCAAGAGTAGGGCACTAATGCTATATTGTTTGGTCATTATAAAACTAATTTTGTTGAATTGTGTTTCAGTATTGTGCCATCAGCCTATATCAAAAGACACCATAGAAATATTTATTCAAAATTCATCATTGTTTCTACTGTAGATTCGTTACTCAAGATATCATTCACTGTAAAAAATACAGTCTTCAGGAAACACAGGAAAAGTCATTCTCAGGTTTTTCAGAGAAAATGATGATCCCTCTGTTATAATACATCCTTTTAAAAAAAATATTATGTAATCATTTCTGGTTCCTTATTTGCTTCTCCCACTAGGCATTTTGTTTCTAGCAACTTTTAAGAAACTATCTTTCTAAATCTTATTGGACCTCTGGCCTTTTGCCCAGCTGGATTTAAACCTTTATCGGGTCATGGCACAGGTAGAAAATGCTTGTATTTTCATAGGAAACCAAGTATATCAGTGAAGGCTCTCCAGAAAAACAAAACCAAGGGATTTATTTTAGGGAATGGCTTGCACAATTGCGTAGGCTGGCAAGTCCAAAATTTGTAGGTCAGACCTGCAGGTTGGCAACTGAGGGTAGGAGTTAATGCTGTAGTCTAGAGGCAGAATTTCTTTTTCTCTGGAAAACCGATTTTTACTCTCAAGATCTTCAACTCATTAGATGAAGTCCACCGACATTATAAAGGGTAATCTCCTGTACTTAAAGTTAACTGATTATAGATGTTAACCACATCTGCAAAATACTTTCCCAGCAGCACCTAGATAACTGTTTGATGAAGTAATTGGGTTCTATAGCCTAACCAAGTTGGCACATAAAACTATCCATGACACTGAAGAAAAGAGAGGAGGCTGCTCGTGGCTAGAGGTAGCCAGCCCGGGGTTGGGTCACCTAGCCCACCTGGCTCCCCTGTGGGCTGAGAAGATCGGGATGAGATCAGTATGTATGGAAACATTCACAGCACACCATTTGGAAAACTCTGCTATATGGCGTAGATTTATGTGATATCCTTTCAAATTGTATACATAATTGATACAAACGTTAAAGTCTTTGTGGAAGGGGGAAGGAAATAAAAAATCAAATAATCAGTCAAAAGCAGAGGAGCAGCAGGGACCCAGCTGCCAAGATTAAAGAAATGCACAGCAGAGCTTCAGCAAGTGGCTAGGCTGTCAAATTCTGCAGAGCATTCTTAAAGGAAGGAAAGTCTCCTCAGTAATCCTGCAACTGGGTATGCAAGAGTGAACTTGTGTCCAATGCCTAAGCAAAGATTAAGAAATCTCTGAATCACAAAGGCCATGGTATGGCAAAAACAGTTCCCAGTGCAAATTAGTACAGGCTAGAAGGTTTGGGAGATAAAGAAGCACATATTCAGAATCTGGAAAACACAAGGAGAACTACACATTGGATCAAAACAGAGTTGACTTTTTTATTTTTGGGGAATAACTGGATAAAATTTTTACAGGCTTCTTAAGGAGGAACTAGAAACTGACATCAGGGAACCTGCTCTAAATAATTTGGAATCAACTTTGAAATCGATGCTTGAATCAACATTTTAGTAAAATGTATATAGTATTCAGTATATAGTGTGCTTTTAGTCGTTTAAAATTATTTTTGTTGTAGTTGTCTTTCATGAAGTCTAAAGCTGAAGGATCTCTGAAACTATTATTACAGTTCGCTAACCGAACTGGATAGCTAGATAAACTTTGACTCTTGCAAGGCAAGATTTTTGGACTCAGAAGGAAACAAAGTCAGCAAACCGTGCTTCTTAGAAAATGTTATTTTAGCAAGGCTTATCTCTCCCTCCAAAAGCACTACACAATGCAATTGCAGCAGACAAATAGATTCTCCTAACTATAGGCTGTCAGTTCCCATAGTGACATCTTCAGCCAGGTCAAACTCTAGATATGTATATCCAGTTTCCCACTCAACATCTCCTCTTGGCTGTCTTGTGGACATTCTAATTTAAAAGTGTCTAAAAATGATCTCCAGATCTTACCCCAAAACCACTTCCACCCAGAACCTTCCTCATCTTGGTTGATGATAATTGCATCTTTCTCCAAACTTTGGAGTCTTTGACACTTTTCGTTACTTTTCAAATCATATTGAATCCATCCAGAAACTTTGTTGGCTTTACATTCAAAATATATCCATGATTTCACCACTTTTCTCTGCTTCCTGCATTACCACCTAGGTCACACCCATCTCCCACTGGATCATTGGAATCACCCCTAACTGGCCTCCCTGCTGCTGCTCTTGACCCTTTACTGTCTGTTTGCAACACAGTAGGCAGAAGAATTCCTTTAACATGGAAATAAGATTACATCACTCTTTATTTATTATCCTTATCTATTGTATTTATGTAAGGGCAATGATCTTTGTTATTTTTGTTAATTTATGTTCATAAGCTCCTAGAACAATGGCTGACATGAATGAAGTATGTGCCTATGACTGAACAAAATGAATAGCCTTTCTCAGAAGAAAACACTGATACTTAGAAAAGTAATTTATTTGTCTAATATCTCATTGGAGGTGGTGGAATACAACAGGTCTTTGAACTCCAATCTGATGTTCTTTTCACTATGCTTTTCTTCCTCCTGGACATGTCAACAGTGCCCCCATGATGGATATCAGTATTTTCTTGAGAGAACAGTGTTACAAGTTCAAGTCCTGATTTTGCCACTAACCAGGCAGAATCTGAGGACCACCGTATTTTACCTGCTGAAGAAAATAGTTGAACGAGATAATCCCTAAGTCTATTTTAAAGCCAAATAAATCCAGTGACATTACCAAAAATGTTTCCCAAATCTTCAAAATTGGTTCAACTAAAAAGTCATTTGGGGGTATTGTCAGGACCAAATAGGCTAATCTGCTTCTTAAATTCCCAAGTACAGCCAGATCAAGTAATTTTATTAAGTGGGACAGTATTTCCCAGGGTTGGTTGCCAATTAGTGACATTTGGCTCCTTTGGCACCCTCAGGAGTGACATTTGCAAATGTGGTTGTTTGGGTGAAGCTGAGTGTAGCTTCTATTTATTTACTTATTTAATTTATTTTATGTGTTTGCTTCTTAAAGTCAAACCCACATTCAAATTAGTGGTGCGATGCTTTAAAACAAGTCTGTGTTTTTTCTAATTCTGGTTAGAGCTCAGTATATATATGCATTTATATTTGTACATGCATTTGTACCTCAAATACAATGAGTTTTTGTCTCAAAATACATTTTCCCAACCCAAAGAGCTCTTTATTCTGGCCAATCAGTTTATCTATGGTTCCTAATCTCCCCCTTATCTTTCCTGGTCCTTTTTGCTTGTTTGGCTTATTTGCACCATACTACTTTTGTTCATACTGTTACTTTCATGGAAAGCTTTCCTTCCTTCTTTCAGATAGTCATAACCTAACACTCTTTAAAGATACAATTTACCTAAGGGGAAGCCTCTTCTGATTTCTGCATTCCAGTCTGAACAATAATTTCCTCTTTGATTCCAGAAGCTATGATTCTGTTTGTTACCATTAGTAATTTATTATTTATAGTTTTGTTTTGTTTCTTTGTCAGTCATTCTCTTATATTAATATACTTTTTGTAATTACTGGATTGCAAACCTTTTAAGTGCACTGCACTGATCTTACCTTCTATATCCCTTAGATTTTCCTTTTCTAAGGGTTATAGAATGGGATATACATGTTAGTACAGATTTGGTTGGAGAACAAGAAGCTCCCCAACAGTCTGTGTTTCAGTTATCTATTACTACGTAACAAATGATTCCAAAACTGAGTGCTTGAAACAAACTTTATTTTATGCATAGTTTTGGAAGTGAGGAACTCAGGAATGGCTTGGCTGGGTGGTTTGTTTTTCATCCCTATGGCATTAGGAGGGGTGACTGGAGCAAGAGGATCTACCTCCAAGATGACTTCCTCACTCATGTGTCAGTTCCCTTGGCTGATCTCTCTCCCTCATTCTCCAGAGCCTCTCTGTATGGTTTGCATTTCTCATAGCAAGGCCATCTCAGGGAAATTGCACTTCTTGCACAACATCTGACTTCCAAGGGGAAGAAGGTTGAAGTTGCCAGGCTGTTTAAGGAACTGGCACAGTGATACTTCCCCCATATTCTTCTGTTGGTCAAAGCAGTAACAAGGCCTCCCAGATTCATGGGGATGGAGAAATAGACTTCACCTTTTCTTGGGAAAATAACAAGGTCATATTACAGAAGGGATGGTAGTTATATTGTTGAGACTATCTTTGAAAAATTTAATCTGACTCAGTCTGCAAAGGAAATTCAGTGATTTTATTTTAGAAATACTTTCGAGTAAAATGTACAATATATAAATCGAAGGGCCAGGATTTAGGATGTCTAAAATGAATACAACTAACCAATAAACAAAAAATGTATAAATGTATAAACCAACATTTCATTAAAAGAATATGCATAATTAGATTCTAGTCTGTTACTTTGGCCTGCCTAAGGATGATGAAATGATATGCTAAGGGTGTTATGGTAGATTCTGTTCTTTGATTAGATTGAATGCAGTAATCACTAATACAGTTGCAGAAGCTTTTTCTGTTAAATATTGTTATGGCACCATCCATCATGGTGTTCTCTCTGGAAATGGCCTGGAATTTAGTTTGAAGTCTAACTTATTAAAAAGGTACTCAAGCTTTTCAAGTTTAGCTCTCTAGTCTCAAATGTCATCTATCCCAATCTTATCATTTGTGCTCTTGTAATAGTAAACCGTTTGTAATCCCTCTCACACACGTCATTCTTAGGTTTACAGGATTTGAGTGAGGCTGTGTAAGTAGGCTGCTTAGAGAACTAGCCAGTCTTAAGTTTTAAGATAGAATGTAGGTGTTATCTCATTGGGTCTTTATTCTCCTACTAAGTGAGAAAGTTTTTAAGGTCAGCACTACATCTTTTTCATCTCTGTTTTCGCCCTAGATTTTTAAAATATTTATTTTTGAATAAATATTGAATAAATTGAATGCTCAACCCTCTGTAGTAGAGTTTCTGTCTAAAGGGAACTACTCTTGCTAGTAAACTAATTATGGTTTGACCACACTGGGAATTTTAAGTAAAAGCTTGCTACCTCAACTTCCTAGAACCTTGAGGAAACATTTTGGTCCCTTAGGATTGCTTGGCCAATTGCATTTTGTTTCAAGTTTGGCATGCGTGAGCCTACCACCTTGAGTTTTCCTGTTATTTACACTCACTTACCTGCTGTCTTAGAGACTGAAGATAATAGACTCTTTTCCAGAGGTCTTGAAATCAAATACCATTTGCTGAAACATTATTGTGTGTGGAATGAATCAGAAACATGTGGAATAAATTTCCCTGAAAATTTCCTTGGTTATAAAAATTAAAGGAAAAAGTGTTTGGCCAGATGCATTGTAGGTGATGCCAAACCCAAATTGTTTGAAAAATATGTGTGCTTGTTAGTTAAACAAACATATAAAAAATATAAACAAGTTTTATTTCCCTCCTGCCTTTTAAAACTTCACACTTACTGTATAAATCTCAGGTCCAGCTTGTAGCCTGCGGTTTCCTTCTCTGCTTGATCATTGAAGGCAAATAGTTGTGTAGATGAAGACTTGTGGGAAGGCAGGTTAGCAATGCTGATGTTTCTCAATGGATTTCAATAGATTGAGTGATATAAGGTTTATTCAATTTCTTAATGTTAACTGAAAATTTCAACTAAATTAGGTTCCTTCCTAAGAGAAGCAGGTGACTTGTTTAAGTTAAACTGTTCATCAAATATTTAAAAGCTTAGATATGATATATATTTGAAAAAAAGGGGGAAATGCCTTTGTCATTCAAACAACAAACTTAAAGGTAATTTAGTCCCCGACAAAAATCCTTTGTGAAAATGAAGTGTTTGAGGGTCAAAATGAATCACATTGTAATGATTGTTATCATTCTTCTCGTTGTTATCATTCTTTTCATACTCTCCATCAAAAACCATCGAATAATTGGTTAATCGTACATGTCTTTTGTACCCAGCACAGTTTTAAAGAGAACCACTCGGATATGGTAACGATAATTAGACAGCCATGCAAACGTGTATAACCCAGGAGAGAGCACAGAACAGCAGAAGGTATTTAGAAAATGAATTGGCCACAAAATATTTCTGTCAGTGGCTCTCACATTCTAGTGTGCGTAGGAATCATCTGGAGAGACTATTAGAAACACAGGCAGAAAATGTCTTTTCCCTTGTCTGAGATTCTGACGTGAATCAGAGTCCAGTAATCTGCATTTTCAACAAGAACCTAAGTTGATTCTGATGAGGATCATCCAAGTAGCACAAACATGGATTTAGACGTGAGAAAAGAAAACATATTGCAGGAGACATTGGGAAGAGAGGCTGAGGCAATTCTTCCCCAAGACATGGGGAGCCAAGGACAGTTACTCCACCTACTTGTTATGCATTTGTGTAGATGCCGCTTTTGGATTATAATTCTGAATTCCCAGAAATGCATCTATTCATTCAATAAGTATTTATTAAGTGCCAAATATGCACCAGGCACGTCTATGAAAAAACGAAAACACAAATCCATGCCCTCATGAATCTTACGTTCTAGTTGTGGGAAACATTCAATAAACAAGATATGTAAATAAATAAAATAACTTGTATTTCATGTAGTGATAAGGACCAAGGAGAAAAACAATGCAGGAGATAACGTTTTAGAAAAAGTGCAGAGAAAAGGCCTTGTTGAGAAGGTGACATTTGAGTGAGACTTAAAGGAAGTGAGGGAACAGGGAATGGCCAGGGGACATCCAAGGGGGAAAGCTTCCACGTGGAGGGGCAGCAATTGCAAGGGCCTTGAAGGGGACTGGTGTAGCTGCAGTGGAGGGAGCAGGAGGAGAGTAGCAGGCAGAGGTGAGGGAGAGCCAGAAGGAGGGGGGTTTTAGCACGTCACAGAGGCCTTGAAGCCACAGACTATGGCTTTTTCTTTTCTTAATGCAGGATACCTTTAAGCAGTTTTGAGCAAAGGCAAAACTCAGAGTTTCCACCCATAAATGAAGTGGAATTTAAAATACAATAAATTTATTCACTCTATAGCAGTTACTGACTGAGCTATCAATGTGCAGTGTTGTGTTGTGGGGCTTTTTTGATGGATAGTGATAAGAGGGTGAAAAGGGCTGACAAAACGTGAAAAATCTGACATAATCCTCAAAAACCAGTATAATATACATTACGATTATATAAATTATTTAGTCCCTGAGCCATTACTGTCCAAAAATGTCAATATTTGCCTCAATTTTCAGGATATGTTAAACATGTAAATATGGAATATTTTCCTTTAAGCATGAAGGAAATGAGAATTTGGTCATGTTGGAAAGGTATTTGAGATCCATGAATTAGACTGTATACCAGTATGGTTAGTGAAATCTTACCCTTCCACTTTCAAAGACTTAGATTTTAAATAAACTCAAATTAAGAGAGGTAACAATAAGAACAGTGTATTGGAATCACTGAATTTCCAAGCTAGGGGATCCAAGAAGTTGCAAACTAGTCACGTAAAATATCTTGGAATAACCAGGTGTTCCTCACCTTCTCTCAGAAATAATGACTGTTCAGTCACTAGTAAATTATAGTTGATATGACATTATAGAGCCAAGGGGTTTGTTTTCTAGTTTGCTGTGATGTAGGTAGGCTCATGGGAAAAATGATGGTGCTTCAGGTTAACAGATGATGCTCTTGGTTCGAATAAGACTCAATTCACAAGTGAGAACTGATGTCAAGTGTTTGGCTAGAAGAGGACTCTTGTATTTGTTGTTGCCCAATTTCATTCTTCCTCATCAAAATCCTTGATTTTATCTCCCTTATAGTTAACAGTGCCAAGTAACTCATGTGACTAAATTTTTCTGTCAGCGAACATATCTGTCACCCGTCATCATAACTTCAAACATTTGTTTATGACTGACAGAGAATTTTTCCTAGATACTAACTCTTGGGTTCTTTAAGTCCACATTATTTCTATGTGAAAGAAAATGTTATTAAAGATGCTATACATATTTCATGGGTTCCTGAGTATTAAAGATATTGGAAATACATAACGTTATTCTGACTCAACAAATAAGAAAATAACTAAAATAATATATAATATAATTTATAAGGAGTCACATGTATAACAAATAATGAGTATTGGGGAGTCAAATATTAGAATTGAAAGGATTAGCCTCGTTTTCCAGATGAGGGAATAAAATTGGCTTGCTCAGTTACGTGTAGCTAACCAGTGTCAGAACTGGGTAGAGTCCAGTTTATTTCAATCTCAGTGCCAGCGTCTGGAATGTTCTATAAGATCAGAGACTTAACAAGAATTTACCCTGAATTGGTGGATGCTCCGATTGATTACCACAAACCCCTAGACTGAAGAGTAAGTGATCTATCCAGCTCCTCACAAGCTTTCAATATCAAGTAGAGTCGTGAACTGTTAGGACCATGTAGAAAGTGTTCCAGTTCTCTCATTTTATAAGAAATGTGTTCTTGGATACTTTCATGCTCCAGTTGCATCCTGGCTCTAGTTTGTTTCTTCTTTAAGCTAATACTACTTTCTAACTCAGTGGTCGTCTGTAAATCATTACAGCCTAGACTTGCTTGACATGATCATTTGAGTTATGCCAGCTTGTTATCTTCATTGGCAGCAATATAAAAAGGCCAGGTCTTCTATTTTTTTTTTTTTTTTTAAGTCAGGTATACTGGTTGTAATCTTAAAATTGTGACTGTGAGCCACTTCTGCCACTTTGCTAACCAGCCAGTTAGGGCATAAACTTCTAGATCAGAAAAATAATGAATTCAAAGAAAAAGAAGCAATATTTGGAGTTTGGCTTGGCTCTCTTTGCTTCTTTAGTATTCAAGTGGACAATTTGTACAATTTCCCTTGCTTTGGTCTCAGCTGCCCACACTACCAAGTTGCAGGCACAAACTACTCGCCCATCCCCTCCATCCACAGGCTTTGAAGACCATGGAAAAAAATTCACCTATTGTGAAATTTCCAGACTGAGAGTGCCTACAGTTGCTGCTGCTGCTGACTTGGACCTTGTGAGAGGAGGCAGCCCCAGCCAGGGCCGCCCCCAAGCCAAAGCTCTTTCGGACTTGCCAACATCATTTCCTGAGTGATAGGCTCTCCAATGTGTGTCTACTGCCATGCCCTTGGAAGATCAGGAATACCCAATCAGGAATCAGTTAATGGGGAGAAGAACACAAGGGAGAGCTTTCTATTTAACTTGGAACTATCATAACCACGAAATGGCTCTGAGTATTTTGTGAATCAGATTGCTGTCAAATCTGTGTGTTTTTTGATTCGGATACACTTCAGTGATCGTACTGTTCTTTGGTAAGAACTATTTGATGTTCAGAAACCTTAAAGCCACTTAGCCCTCTTTCTTCCCCATTTTCAAGTAGAAGTTTGCATTTTGTCCACCACAAAGAGAATGCAAATAGCGAAAGGTCTCAGTTCAGTTTGAAAGTCCAAACCCACAAACCCTGATTGGCTTCCAAACTTGGCTTCACACAATCTCCAGGGCTCCAGACCATACACTGAAGGAAACAATATCATGTCAGATTGAGAAGTATGTACAGTGGAGCAGAGCATCTGAATTCAAATCCCTTGACTGTACCTTTGGGCACAATGTCAACAACAATGTAGCTGCAGTTTATTTAATCTTCCAATGGGGTAGTAAGAGTAAAAAATTCCCCGGGATACTGTATCTGGGACATTTAGGAACCTGACACCCAATAAGCCCTAAGCTATTTATGATAAGGTTGGGAAGAACTACCTTTTGGTAAGTGTGTTGGTTAATTTTAACCATGTGTTGACTTGGCTAGGTTATGTCAACTGACTGTGTCAACTGGCCTAGATATTGCTGTGGAGATATTTTGTAGATGGGATTAGCATTTTACAATCAGTTGACTTTACCTAAAAGAAATTACCCTTAATAATATCAGTGGGCCTCATCGAATCAGTTGGAGGCCTTATTTCAAAGATCTGAGGCTTCCAGAGAGAGGAAATTCTGCCTCTAGACCTCACCCTCTACTCCTCTCTGAGTTTCCAGCCCGCTGACCTCCTTTGCAGATTTTGGACTCAAGTCTTCAACAACTCGTACTGGAATTTCCAACCTCTGGACAGGTCTACAGACATTGTACTTGCCAGCCCTGACAACTGCATGAGCCAATTCTTTAAAATGAATTTACACACACGCACGAACCCACCCACACACACCACAAATGCATATATCCTATTGGTTCTGTTTCTCTGGAGAACCCTGACTGATATAGTTAGGTTTATTTGGATTGGGTGTTTCATTTTCATGTAAATGAACTGAAATGTTCTTTACTAATAAAAGAGACTAAACAGGCAATTACAAAATGCCAGACTGTCAGTTTTAAAAATACTTTAAAATATATTGAGTGGTTATTAACTTATATAACAATTTATATCCAACATATTGTAATACTGCCACCCATTCTTTTCCTTTCTTTCTTTTATGCTTGAATCCAAACTAAAGCCTGTTCTCATTAAACCCAAATCAGTATTTCATTCTTCTTTTCCTTGATCCTCACACTCCTGAGAATATATCAAGCATATTTTACATTTTAGTTTGATTTTAAGAATATTTTCTGAAAGAAATGCATTAATAGTGGCCAAAGGTTAAAAGGGAATAGGAATGTGTACTTGCAAAGACAAGAAAGCAAGAAGAAAGAAGGAGGAATAGGTTAGGTATAGAGATGCCAGAGATGCCAGAAAGAATGAGCTAGCAAGTCCAACTATGATAATTCCTGTAAGGGAGAGGGACAGGAACCAAACTTGCTTAACACCTAAGCTGGTAAATGAGATGGCCATGTTTTAATAGAATTTGCATGGATACAGATGATAGATGAATTGTGTAAGTATGGAGTAGTACATACTCATGGGTGGCACATCACAATGTCCTTTACAGGTACTTCTTGTGTATTTGTTGTGGTTTCTTTTTGATGTCATGGCAAACAGAATACAAGAACTATGACAGTAACTTTGTTCCACAAAATAACATTAAATTAGGCACAACACTATACTTATGTGGAATCCCCATTGTATAATCCCATTTGAACATTTAACTGCAATCATGTACCACATTTTTGTTTTATGAGACAATTTTTGTCCAAAATTCTTGTAAGTTTTAATGGAAAGTTTGGGAGTTTTTAAAATCAGATATATGAAATAGGCAGATATGGTTTACTTTACTAGGATATGGCATTATTATGGGAAATGCTCTTGGAGAAAATTTTCATCTCTGTGCTTCTACATTACAAGATCTTTAGGGTACACTGGCTTCCATACCAATATAGGAAAATATACCAGCACATACCAGCTTAGAGATGGGCTAGCTCCAAAAACTTAGTTTCAAGCATTTCTTGGAACTTTGAGTTGTAGAAATTTGTGCTTAAGTTGATTTATCATAAATTCAAATAGTTATTTTTCTATGGTGTAGGTACTATCATTTCTAATAATTGATATTGCTTTTTATAAAGTTCTGAGTTAATGACTCCTTTCAGGTGACCACTATAAATAAAGATACCTGGAGTTGGTCAATGTCCCCTGAATATATATGTATATATAACATATAATATATATATTATATATAATACTAATACAGAGAGATGTAGATCAGAACAATTTAGAGTTAGAGGAAGAGATGATGTGTTCAGGGGGTCCAGGAAGTCTTCCATGAATCAGTATCACCTGAACACTGAAGGATGAGTAGGAGTTAACAAGACAAAGGCCTAGCGGTAGAAAGGAGCAGATAAGGGTGAGCCTGCAGCAGTCTTCATTTCTAAGAAAGAAAATTATAACCCTACATTTGTGCAGGAACTAATAGTTTATAGCACAGTTTTTTACCTTTATTTAATCTAAAGAACAACTTTATCATGTAAGTATTATCATCCATTCTAATTTCTCTAGTTGAGGAAATTGAGGCCCAGAAGGTTTCTATAGCTAAGTGGCAGAGTAAGTATTCAAATCCAGATCTTCTGTTTCTAGTTCCTAATGTTGTTACTTCTTTAAAACACTGCTTCCTAGGAACAGAAACTAGAAACAGAAACTAGGGACTATGAGTAATAATAATAAAAACATCCAAGAATAAGTAGAGTAAGAAGCTCCGTTATGGACAAGGGAAGGAATGGAAATATTGTCCCACTGAAGGTCCTGAACTCAGACTCCCACATGCTTATTAGGCATTGATTTGGTTGTGGGGCTTGGTGAGGGCTGCAGCCTGTCCGGCGCCCACAGTTCTCAGGTACCACAGGTGTGGATGGACCACTGCAGGCTGAGATGAGAGGTTGTGACATTCGCCAGATGCTTTCTCTATCTCTATGGAATGGAAGTAACTGGGTGGCAGCGGTGGGAAAAAGAAGACATTTCTCATCCTTTCTCCAGCTTTCCAGTTCTTTCTAGATCTTAAGCATAGCTCCTGCCCCAAGAGGGCTGAGTTCCTAGAGCTGAAGGAGGCCTCAGATTCCAGCCCTCATATTTGGGACAGTAGTTATTCGCATATTTGCATGCTTCTCTAATTTGATGTTAGATCCTTATACTGAGTTATTCAAAATATTAAAAAGCACATTTTTTTACAAAACCTGCTTTAGCTGAATCCTCTAAATGTGTCTGCATTGCTTATTTATGGACCACAGGACTCTACAGGAGAAATTTAAAGGGAGGAAGAGTCTATTCTGGAATCAGAGCTAGAATAATGGTCTCTGCCTTTTGCTTCCTTTAAAAAAATACATTTGCTGATAACTAGTCCATTTGTCACAGGAATAGAGAGGATTATCTATTTACGCTGCAGTTATCAATGGCACGTAATAAAAGCTATTACTACTTTGTCTCACATTGACTTCCTGAGTCATTGCATAAGTTAATGCTATCACATTGTAATTTCAATAACCGATGTTTATTCTCATCTACACATTCTCTGATTTCTTTAGTTTTCCTTAATCGAACTGCAGAATTGGACACATAATGGTCACAGAAGAAATGCTCACTGAATTATATTTTTTACCATAAAAATTAGGAAGAGTTTCCAGGAGGTTCATACAACAGAGCAGCAGAGATCCTATATATGTTATATTAAGTATCATTAGTATGTTCAGTGAATTCAGGTCTGTATGGCTCCAGATTCATGCATGTTCTTTCTACTGAATCACAAGTTTCTCAGAAGGATGTCTCTTGGTAGGATAATTTGGCTTCCTAATGACACAGAACATCTCTGACAATCTTTTTAGCTATATTTAATAACCTTTTCTTTTGACTTTTGGAATCCTTGTCTGGTGAGTTAACATTTTCTTCCCTTCTTACCCCTTCTCCACACCCACCCTGCCTTCTTGGTAGGTACTCCTTAGCAAAGGAAAGAGAAAGAAACTTGATAAGTGTTCTGGTTTGCTAATGCTGCTGTTATACAAAATACCAGAAATGGATTGGCTTTTATAAAGGGGGCTTATTTGGTTCCACAGTTACAGTCTTAAGGCCATAAAGTGTCCAAGGTAAGGCATTAATAGAGTGCCTTCACTGGAGGATGGCCATTGGTGTCTGGAAAACCTCTGTTAGTTCAGAAGGCACGTGGCTGGCGTCCGCTTGCTCCCAGGTTGCATTTCAAAATGGTGTTCTCCAAAATGTTGCTCTTGGGGCATTTTGTCCTCTCTTAGTTGCAGCTCCTCTTCAAAATGTCACTCACAGCTGCACTGAGTTCCTTCTGTTTGTCAGCTCATTTATATGGCTCCAGTGATTTAATGCAGACCCCCCTGCATGGGTGGGGTAACACTTCCATGGAAATTATCCAATCAGAGTCATCACCCACAGTTGGGTGGGTCATATCTCCACGGAAACATCCAATCAAAAGGTCACACCCTAATCAAAAAAATTAATCAAATCTGCCCCCACAAGATTGCATGAAAGATAACGGCATTTGGGGGGCCATAATATGTCCAAACCGGCACAGTAAGCATAATGACATATTGAAGTGGTGGTATAGGAAGAGGAAGTGGTTTCGTTTTGGTTTGAAGAATCCAAAGGATCTAAAGCTTCCCTCAGCAGTGCTTCCTGATGCCATTCCTGCTGTTCCAGGGATACCTGGTCCTGGGGATCAGATGTGGATGGGCTGGGGTTAAATGGACTATGAGATTGGAGAGAGCAGGAAACTTCCAGATGCCTAACTGAGGTCGTTTTCATTTGAGTTACCCCAAAGCAGACCCTGAGACAAGGCCTTGGATGGAGGTAGAGCTGATAAAAGGCACCTGAATGAACAGCTGTGCTGTCAATCCCTCTGGGAGCCTCTAAAAAAAAAAAAAAAAAAAATGAAAGGGGTGGGGAGCTGGAGCATTTACTTACCAAGTCCTGCTTTGTATGGTTTGAAGGTTGCCCCCAAATTCTTCAATTCTCCTGCACTTCCAAGTTGTGCCCATCTTAGGTAGGTTCTGCTTCCATAGTCCCTGAAAAAGCCCTCGGGCAGAGTCAAGAGAAACCCAGGCCGGAAGTTGTCTGTTTACTGTGAATTTTACTGCAGCTGAAAGTGAACAGGTGAGCCAAGAAAATATAGAGCAAGATATAAACAGTAACTAACAAGTGACTTGAAGGAAAAAGTAAATTAGTGCTTTGCACTATTCTCTAGTCTCCCTGTGATGTATGATTGATTAGTAATAGGGCATCTCTTGAGAGAGGCAGTGTAACACAGTGGTTACAAGCTATGGACTCTGGTGGCACTCTGGGTTCAAATCCCATTTCTGTTTCCTTCTAGCTGTGTTACCTTGGCCAAGTCATTTACCTCTCAGGGCCTGTATCCCCATCTGTGTATAATAAGGACGGTGGTAATAAAACCTACTTCAAATGGGCTGGTATCAAGTTGAAATGAATTAATATGTGTAAAGCATTTGCAATAAGCACTCAAGCAATCTTTATTTCTGGTAATGTAAGGGACCTGTATCATCTCTCAAATTTTACAAACGTGGAATTGACCTTTTAAAATTACTCCTTATCTATGGAACTGCACTACACAAAGAGTGAACAGAGGTAAATGAACTATATCACTAGCACAACTACAAAAATGTGTATCATCAATCTCCCATATCAATGCAAGGTGTTACTAATAGGGTGGTTTGTGGGAATCCTGTATTTTATGCATGATTGTTCTGTAAATCCACAATTTCTCTAATAAAGAAAAAAAAATCTTCCTAGTGAATTCTTTCACTAGAAAGCTCCCTAATAAATTCTACAAATTATGCTCTCCCAGACCCAGGAGTTCACATGTATCTTAACATGTAATCTACTCCAAAATTCAATAATCAGGGAATTTACCTTTTAAGGGATTCAGATTTACAAAGGGCATAGTGACAGGAGCCTCTGAAAACCAGGAAGAGCTGGTGTTACAATAAAACATCTGGGTACCTTCAGAACTCTACATAAACAGCACCCACATGACACAGATTCCTTTATATTTCTGATCAAATATGACAATGATTGGAACTGCTACATAGGGGTATGCTACATACATTACCTAGTTTAATCTTCATGTCTAATCTGCATAGATATTATCATCCCAGATCCTTAGATGGAGAGACTGATTCAGAGAGTTGAAATGACTTGCTCAAGATCCCACAACTGGAAATCTGACATCAAGGATGTTTTTAACCACTATTTGCTATTGAAACACTGCAACAAGCTAAATGTTATCCTCCACTGACATGACTTGAGATACTGTATACTCAAGCTGACTTTAAAATTGAAACTTGTTTTGAGTCCTTCCTCTATTACTTGTGGTCTTAGGCATTGCCTCACCTCTCTGAGCTCCTTATGTTTTGTTTTCTGTAAAAGAGGAATAATGGTATCTATTCCTTAGGGTTGTTTGAGGATCCCATGAAATTACTTAGGTATAAGTACTTCATAACTCAGTGCTTTATAAATGTGATCATCTTAAAGAGTAAATGTTTTGAAATGAGAGTCTGGGAGTCTGTAGGAATGAAAATAGCAGCAAGATAAAATTCATATTTATAATTCTTTCATAATCAACTTTATACTTAGATATTCCAGAGTTTCTAGTTGATAGTATTTCCCCTTCTCTAGTATCTTACAGATTCACCTCACAAATATTTTATTAAATTCTTATTGTATATCAAGCATGTTTTATGTGCTGGGTATACAAAGATAAAAGTAATGTGGTACCTCCATTCAACTTGCTTAAAAGTCTAGGAACATAAACAGTGGCTTTGGAAATTTTCTCAAGCTAGTTGCAGGAAAACCATTGTAATGAGGTTTTGTTTTTTGTCATTTTTAAATTTTTTTAATTTTTATTCTGCTCTCTATCTTAACAGGGGAAAAAAGATACCCAACACACTATATCATTTGCTCTCTACTCATTGTTTAAAAAAAGTTAAGTCTAAATGCTTTTAAGTTAGTTTTGACCGTATGTCAAGACTCTTATGAGGACATGTGGTCATTTATAGATAGACACCTCTATCTGCAAATTAGCCCCTTCCCAAATGCTGTGAAACACTTAGGTCTTCAAAACCATTAAGATTGTTAGCTTTGGCTCCAGATAAGCAGAATAAACAAACTCCTTTCCAAGTGGGGACTAGTTCTGCTGCCTTTTTTGGGTTTTGAAGCTCAAAAGAAGCCACAAGACTCAAAAACTGCCTATCCCCCAAATTGAGAACTTTCTAATAGGCTTCAGTGTTTTGTTTCTCACAGGGGCAGATAACAGAATGTTCCTATGTTGGGTGTGAATAGTCTTTAATGGGTTCTGATTTGTATTAATTTTCCATTTGTATATAATTAGCTATCTACCTACCCATCAAAACTCCTTTCACTCTTAAATAATCAATCAGTATATAACTGCAAGCAGAGCTTGGAAATGTATTTCTAATTTTTCAGGAGAAAGTTGATAAGGTTTCCTGCTAATTCGCTAGTTTTCATGGATTCCTCTAACCCAGTGATTCTCAAGGGGCAATTTTGCCCTCAAGGTGGCATTCAGCAATGTTGGAGGCGTTTTTAGTTGTTAACAACCATGGGTGGGGGGAGGAGAGAGGGGGACAGGGTTTGTGTTAGTTGGCATTTAGCAGGTTGAAGCTCGAGATGCTAACTACCCTAAAATGCACAGCGCAGCCTCCTACGACAAAGAATTATCTGAACCAAAATGCCACTAGGTTGAGAAACTCTGCGAATCACACCTTGTTCTCATTTAAAAACGTTGGGTTTAGAGAATTGCATTCTTTAAGGTTAATTCTGCAAGCCATAGTTTTGAATTTCAGCAGGATAAGCACAATCTTACAAGCTTATTTAGTTCATCAGCGAAGTGGGGGAATCAACCACACTTCTCCCAGTGGCTTTTGTTATGCTATAATGAAATAAATCCAAAGTTTGGCTTCCTTTGGTTCATTTTATAGGCTTTCTTGCTTTTATTTTAAATGTTGTCTGTGTATAAGCATGTGTGTAATCTTTTCAGTGTTTAAGGTCTCTAAACATGCCTTGATCAGTCAAGTGGAAAGGTAGAAGAATAATCAATACTTACCACTTGCTAAAGCACTAGAATTTGGGTGACACTGTGACTTTTTCTCTTTTTTCCAGAATCTTCCTGTTAAGGTTTTCTCATTTTAAGTCCTTTGCTCACACTATTCCGCTTTTCCCTGTTAGAATTCTATCCATACTTCAAGGCCCAACACTCTATAATGTCTTTTTTAACTAGCCCAAGACAAAAAGTGACTATTCCTTAAAATAATTTTGTGGATTCCAGCACTCTTTCTGCACTTCTCTGTCATTTCAAAAAAATGTATACATAACTTTTAAAATACACACACACACACACACACACACACACACACACATAGTCTTATCAACTGAATTTAAACTTTCTAAGGCAAGGCACTATATTTTATATCTTGTGTGTTTCTCTTAACATCTATCAAATGAACATGCATTTAATGAGCACTCAATAAATTTACACATATTCCTTTTCCATGGTGTTGAAGACCACATTAAAGATATTACCAAAATAACACTCCTTATTGTGGAGGAAATGCGTGTCTATAACATAATTCCATTATGTTAATTGTTTCTCCTTATTTTCACTATTCCTCCAATATTCTCATTTGTACTTTTTCGCTATGCTTTAAAAAAACAGAAAAAGATATAGTTTGTTAGCTAATGCTAGAAAGACAGAGAACCATAGAGACATGAACTATTCTGTTTAGTTTGGTATATTATAAAGTGTATTCTTTCCCACAGAATGTTCTTTCCTGTTAATGAAAACTCTGGAGGGAGAGCGATGGAGTTGAGAGGTGAGGAAAGATAAAAATTTGGATGTGTGTTTCTCACAGGGCCACAGTGGTGGGAGACTTTGACCTGAGCCCTAGAGCTTATCTCACATATTTGTTAATGATGTGGAAGAGGGAACACACAGATTTTAAACTGTTAACTGCAACACAAACCACATATGTGAAAGGGTAGTTATTACACCAGAAAGCAAGGCACCCAGTTTTGCAATTCTGCATGTGTTGTTTTTAAAATTTCCTTAACTATGTTCATACCATAAAGAACAAATCAAAATATGATGAGGTAAACATTCTATATAGTCATGCATTGAGATTGGGGTTAAATACTAACATATTTCTTTCCAATATTCCCTTGAAAGTGTTTTCATCTATTGTTTTCCAGTTCGCAAGTAGCTTTACTCTTCCCTTCTCAGTATTAAAAATTCTTTTGGACTTTCCGAATTTTCATTTCCAAACAAAACACGATTATATATTGCAGATGTGAATTCTTTAGATTAAAAATTGGATCACAGTTTAAAGATAAGGTCTAGCAGTAAAAATGTTTGCAGGGTACACTTGATCAATTATACATCATTTAATATCCCCCATGTGCTTACACTGTTGCCCACTATGCAAAATAATTCTTGTTGAGTTGTTTTGCTCTTGAGGAAACCTATGCATTTTTATAACTCTCTACTGAATATCAACCTGGAAACAAGCTTAATTTTACTATAGGGATATTGTAGTTAGTTACAGAGTCTGAGATATATACATAAAGAGATTTTATATTTGGAAAATACTGATTATATGCTAACTCAAAGAACCACACTCCTCAAATACAGAAACAGTATGTAAAAGTTACTTAGTAGGTCAAGCATACTTAATATAAACTTTCTGTACACTTTAAGCCACTGAAGAATAATCAGTGCATAATTGAATCCCTCAATTATGTAGCCAGTTGACTTGATGACCTAAGAAAGATACTAAGACCTGACTTACTGAGAGCCAGAATCAAGATTGTTTCTACTGAAGAACAATTCAGCATCTCATTCAGCCTCCCTCATTAGCCTCACTGATAACTCAAGATGAAATTCTTTTTAAATGGTTATTCATTATTTTTGTGTCATCTTCCATAAAATCTTATTCCATTTTTATCTGTATTGGGGAAATTAAGACCACTATTATGTAATTTAAAATAAAATCCTTAATTTTTATAACAGTAAATTTTGCTCTGACTTTCCTTCTTATAATCTAAAATTGTATGATATCCTGCATCCCTTTACCTCATTGATTTACTGTCATTTTGTCAAGTTATAAAAGTAGCAAAATCCTGGAGATGTACCTGACCTCTAGATGGGTTATGGGGAGCTCTTTTCAGTATTAATGTTTCAGTTAGTTATTTATTTGTGTTATTTAAGAGCAAGTTGCATTATTGGTGCTTTATCAAATGTGGCATTGTTTTCCTACTACTTTTCATAAGATTAGTTTGCAGCTGAGGGTGGGAGTGGCTGCAGAATTAGTTTGGGCCAGTGCCTGATGACTGAAAACTCATTGAAAATCTGATATGGAAGATGGCTAGACACAGTGTTATCATCCTTCCTGGCTCTTGAGTGAAGACAAGAGGCTACGGCAGTGAGATTTCCATTTGTTTAAATGTATGCTGTAAAAATTCAATGTTTCCTTTTTGCTGGAAACATTATATATATACAACCTGTCCATTAGTCAGCTCATACATTTTATTATCACTTCATACTTTATTTTCTTCCTTTGACCTCAGGAAGATTCCCAAGTAATTGTAAAACCCATTAGTATCTCTAAACACTCACAAAAATCCATAAATGATTTCTTAATGGTCATTACTAATCAGTATTAAGCAATCTTAGACTGGCTAGAAGTCATTGTATGGAGACTAAAAAAAAAAAAAACTTTAATATGCCAATTATCCTTTGTTAATATGTAATTTCTCTTTTTAAATACCTAAAAATAATACAAAATATTTACCACTCAGTAAAACCAGTGTATTAAATGTGGCAACTTTCATTTTCACTCTCCATTATTTTCCTAGATTTATAGAAAGAAGGAGGTTGTAAAATTGCTATAATTTATAAAAAGGGTGAGAAATCCTTCTGATTAACTGTCCACTCCCCTGCCTCCAACCCCTAAACCCCCCATGGAGACTTCTGGTTGGACCTTGGAGTAAAGCAGCTAAAGAACAAAGGGCGTAGCAGTATTGAATTTAGATACTGTTTCCAGCTCCTGCTGGCACATGTGCCATCTGAGAAATGATCTCTATTGATATGGGATATAGCATAACATGGAAATGTACGACTTAGAATAATACAGATTGAATTCAAATCCTGGCACCACCTTTTTTTAGTGGTGTGCTTTGGGCAAGTCACCTGTAAAGTAGGTTGATGGTACTACTGATCTCATATGGATGTTGTAAAGAATAAATGAGATAATTAATAAAAACTCTTAGCACAGTGCCTGTTCTGCAGTAAGCACTCAACAAAGTTAACCAATAGTCTTATTCGTACTCTGTGCCAGAGAAAGCACATTGAAAAAGTCTTCTTCACTCAAAGAGGAAGACCCTTGTGAAATGGAGTCACTAAAGGACTACAAGAATGATAAGAGGAAATTCCCAAAATGAGAGACCAGAATTTCTACTGAGGCACAGAGAGTGGGGAATGGTGCTGCTTATTGTGACTTATTAGGAGTCACAAGTAACTGTATAAATAAAGGCTCATGGATTGGCCTGTAGTTTTACTCCCTGAGTTAAGCTCAGTATTGTCACTGAACTTGCTACGTTACAGAACATCTGGTCCAAAGTGAGAAGCTGCCATTTCCAGTTATCTTAAGTTAAAACACATATGTTTAGAGGCTATAGAGCTATTTCAAGACAATCTGTCATCTTTTAGAGTTATAAAAAGAGCAAAATGAATCTTTTGAAGGCACCATGTACCGTAAGAGTTGGGAATTTTCATCCTCCAAAATATGTTAGCATGACTATTATTATGAAAAAGAAGGCATGAGGAAGAGAATTGTCTAAACGCTTTCCACATTCACCCTGGAAGATAATGTAATGGGGATGGCAGCGTGTCTTTAGGAGGATTTGTGTCACGGGAGCCTTTCCACTTAACCAATTCTGATTAGGAAGGTAGGGACAGATGTGTTCGTAGCAACCAACCACCCTGTAGAGTGTCCATTAGACTAGTTTCTCTTAATCAAGCCTGCTGGAGAGGTCAGCAAGGGGAGACCCTAGCACAATGAAGGATATTTCACCCTTGAGGAAAAATGATGCCTGAGAAAGAATTTGACCTTTCCAGATCCCATCATTTTTGGCTTATATAGCTTCCTCTTCAAGGTCAGTTCCCTTCTCAACTACAGAATCAAAGAAAACAATCATTTAGGGATCTAGTATAGCGTGCTGAGGTGGTTAAGCATTCACCATCTGAAGTCAGACTTCTTGGATTCAAATTCCAATTTAGCCACTTTTTAAAGCCTAGTGACCTTGGGGGAAGTGTCTTAGCCCCTTTACTCTAATTTCTCCATCTCTAAAATGAGATAAAAACAGGATCTACCTCAAAGGTTTTTTGGGGTGGATGAAATGAGATGTTGAAAGTAAAGCACTTAGCACATTTCCTGGAACATTTTAAATGCTCAATAAGTTATGTTTTTTTTTTTTTTTTCATTGTTGCTGTTAATATTTTCAAGATACTATTACTTCTCTATCAGACAGAAAGCTAATCTAGTGAGAGAAAAATTTGAGTTGATATAAAAGCAGTTGAATCCTTAGGGAAGCAGGGAACTAAGAGCATGTAGGAACAAGCATGCCCTAGCCATCAGTTTGGGCTGGAAGGGTAGTGGCAAGACATTACTGGGTCTAAGAAAAGCAACAGATCAATCAAAATATGTATATACCTTGTTGGCTCAGGAGGGTGATGTGACATTGTCCATCAGCCCAGCACAGCCCCTGTGTCTAGCTACTTGGGTACTTAATAAAAAGTGGCCTAAAGAAGAGTTGATGAGGATATTGGTGATGCAGGCAGTGGTGTGTGAAAGGAGCTGGGCCTCCCTGGGTCACAGAGCCATAGTCACAGGTTCTAAGCCACAAAAGGCATCTCAGGGGAGTTGCCAGTTTGGGTATGGTTTGGGAAAAATTGAATCCTAGATCCTTCTCCTTTAGCATTCCAAGGGTTTTGGAGCACTGTGGAATAATCCTCCTATTTGCTTTCTACTTGGTATTAAAAGCACATTTGAAGGATATGACATAATTAGGTAAGGGTTGGTATTTGGTTTGAGACTAATGGGAAGGGGAGGCTATGAACCTTACTTTTGATTTACCTTCTCTCCCTTCCTCTTCTGTTTTTTGTAAACCAAACTCATGTGCTAGGAAACATCAAGTAGAAATATCTTTACTTTTATTTTGACCAGTGAAGACCACTGGGGTTGTGGATAGTTACATGAAATTAATTGGTAATGTATTCATCCAGTCTTGTTTATCAGACATTTATTGGGCCCTTACTATATAACAGGCATTGTGCTTCACTGGCATTAGGGCTTCAATGGCACATTAGACTTGATTCCTATCCTTAAGAGGCTTAAGCCTAGAGGGAGATGTAGGAGAGTAAAAAGAAAGCAGAGAGAAGCACAGGGATGCTTACTACTCCTGCATGACAGGGGATGTAGAGGTCATTTTTTGGAAAAAAAAAATTTGCCTTATTGGTTACCAGGGGCTGGGGGTGAATGATGGGGAGTTACTTCTTAGTGGGTACAGAGGTTCTGTCTAGGGTGATGAAAAAGCTTTGGTAATAGTTGGTGGTGACAGTAGCACAAAATTGTGAATGAAAGTGATTAAATGGGAAATTTTGTGTTGTATGTATATTACTACAATAAACGTTAACAAAAAGTTCCTAGTAGCCACAGTAAAAAAAAGTAAAATGAAAAAGTAAAATTAATTTTAGTAATATATATTTTCTTGGCCAATATTGTAGTCACTTTTGACCTCATGCAAAAGACCTGGGTTCACGTCTTGGCTGTGTCCTTTCCATGATGTTTGGTTTCTGAGCAAGTCACTAAACCTAAAGTGGGAGGCACCACACCGTCATTCCCTCTTGGGTAAAATTGGGGGATTGGACCAGGTTCTTTAAGAACTTTCTTCTAAAATTTTTCTGCAATAAACATTAAGAAGAATATGCTTTCCTAGTTTGCATGAGTAGAATGTGGGGTGGCCTTCACCCCCAACTCTTCACTAAGTGTCCGGAGTCCAGAGTACACTGAGTTAATAATTCCATACTGGGAAGAAGAGTGTTCAAATAACAGTCCCATTAGGCTGCAATCCCATTCTCCCTGAGTAATGAAAATCTCACATTTATGACTTGCATGAAATAAAAACCGTGAGCTCTGGTTGTTTCTGTGAAAAATCTGTCATCTCTCTGTGAAAGCTGGTTTTTATCACTCAGAGTTACTGTAATCATCATAGTTTTTTTTATATCATTTGACACTTCTTTTCCCAAGAAACAATGGGATTTTTACATCTCTCTTTGTGAGCAATTATGACTCAGTTGTGAAAATATTGTGTTGAGGGAGACGAAACATGGGGCAGGGGAAAATTCTCAAGCAAATAAAATCTGTGCTAGTATTCCCTTCCCTGCCAGTGTCATGGTAAGTAAGCGCCCTTCTTATCTTCCTGAGAACCCCAACTTTCTCCACCTTCATCTCAGCCTGTCTTCTCATTTAGATTGGTTGGAAATAATGCATGACAGTCACTAATTATGAACTTAAGAAAATGATCTCATGTATTCTGTACAATAATCCATGATGAAAATATTATTATCCCCTTTTCACAAGTGAGGAAACTGAGACTCTAAGAAATTAGATAAATTCCCCAAGACCATATAGCTAGTAACTGCCAAAGCCAGGATTTGAACACCTGTTTAGTTTTTCCTACAGCCTTTCTTACCCATTTTACTATACTCTTTCTACGGAAGGTTTAGCTGGCTCCAAATGAGGTGATTCTCTTAATGAGGAAAATTCTTTCAGTAATTTTGGACAGAAGGGTGGGGCATAATTGCTCATCCCCTCCCAAACCCCCCTCCAAGCAGCTGCCAACAGCTAAGTCTCCTGTGACACGTGAAGCACATGATTTTCATGTGCTGTCCTACACAGCAAATAATTCACATTTTGCAACAGAGCATGCTCTTGGAGTCATAGATATTAATATTGATTTCCAAATAGTAGTTCATATTTTCTCACAGAACTTCACCATGCCCCTTACCCTACTTCAGTTGTGACTGCCCTCAAATGTAAGTTTGGGAGAGCTAAACCTCTCTTTCTGCCATTTTGGGTTTAAACCTTGCAGTTACGTGCATTGTTTGAAGCAATTAAACATGATTTAGTTGGGTAAAGTGTTTGGTGTTTTATTTTATTTGGTCTATTTGGGAGGATTCCTTTGCAAAGGTCTTGAAGACAAGTATCTTTCTCTCTGGGAAGTGAATATAAGCCAAAGGCAGGAAAAGAATTTTCCAAGTCGAAGATGACAAAAAATAGTGATGAATTGAGGCTCCTCATTGACATCACTCTGGAAGTGACAATACAATCAGTCCACAGTGCTTTCATGCAACGAAAGAGAGAATAAGTGAAGAAACCACAATAATAAACTCTCCTCCCTACCCTGCCCCCACTCTCACCCCACAACACAGTATTTAGTGAATGACAGCTAATGAAACAAGTCTAGAAACATGCCTAAATAACAAGCAAACAAACAAAAATCATGTTTTGGCACTTGTACAGGGAGTTGCTTCTCATGCTTTAGCTTTATTTAGCTTAGGTTCTACCAAATATTACTCTTATTTTCCCCCTATAAATTGTCCCTCTCCTCTCTCAGTAGTGTACATTAGCCTGAAATCCATTAATCGTTTTGGAAAGAAGGAGCCATCTTGTGTGCCTGTGGTAATTTTCAGAGATGTTCTACAGGATAAGTTCATCCACACCAGTGCAAAGAGTTTTCCGCTCTCTTAAACCTGTTCCTTTGCTCATGGTTAGCCTTTCCATTGTCCTTCCTTTCCTTTGACAATATGGATGATTTTTTCAGGGAATTCTCCATTCTGGAAAATACCAAAGGGTATCCTCTGGGTACCTGAGGAGAGAGTCTCCCTCTTCCTGACACTGCAGCCATCCTGGACTCCTGGGCAGCTCAGGCCCTTGGCTCTGGCTAGTACCTATAGGGCTGCACGGTACTGTATTCACAGCCCTGTGTCCCCCAGGTGAACTACACTTCAGAGTGAAGAGTTCGGCTTCATAGCCTGAGCAAGAGAGGTGATCAGAAACTTTTCTGTCCACCCCTAAGTAAATCTTTTTTACCCTGGCACTAGGGCTCTGTCAAGAAGATTCCCTTCCTTCTTATTTTCACTGTCTGTTGTAGTTGGCCTTTTGCATGCATTAATTCTGTGTCTACCTTCCATTCCCCTATTGTCAACCCCTGTTAGTCTCTTAACAATTTCATACGTATTGTGGCCAACCCAAATTCTTCACCATCTCCACTCAATTAGACCCTTTCTGAATCTCTCCCATGTCAGTTAATTAAGGATTATTTAACTTCTCCCTCAAATTCTTCACCTTCATCCCCTGTTAATATCAACTCAATTGAAAAAAAAAAAAATACTGTTGCTTCTTCCTCCACAGTGTGTCTGGTCTTAGGTCATTCTTTTTCTTCCACTTTTGCTCTCCTAGCCTTTCCACCCAAGAGACTATTATTGTGTCCTAGCTGAAACTGCTGCCTCTAACCTTCTTTCTTCTGATCCCTTCTGCTTATAGTCACACTCTTCTCAAGACAGTATTTTCCTTGGGTCTCTCTGCTGCTCAGAAGCCTGAAATGGGATCTCCTGAATCTGCTCTAAATGCTTTATTAATTTCTAAGGTGTTATAGAACTTCTACAAATTTGTCAAACCTTGCTTCCTACCATCCCCTTAAACACTTCTCTACTCCAGAAAAGACAATTCTCATTTACGTCACCAGCATGGATTTAAATTTTCATATATCTCCCATTTAGAAGGCCTTTTAAAAATACCTTCATTTATCTGAATCCTACTCATTAAAAATCAAATCTCAATTCAAGGCCCTCTTTGTGAAGTTTTCTCTGAATACTCCAGCCCTTCACATTGACTGATTTTTTACTTTGAATTTCTGTTGGTCTCTCTCTCTCCCCCTCCGTCCCTCTCTCTCTCTCTCTCTCTCTCTCTCTCTCCTACTTGAATGTTGTCTTGTGCTCTTCTTAAATATTTTCATAACAATTAGCCTCATCTCTCCAACTAGATTGTAAGCTCGCTGAGGGTCAGAGACTACTCTAAATGGCCCGGGAGGCTAATTTTTGTGATGTCTGCCCCCCCTCACCCACCCACCCAATTCCCCGAAGAAACTGAAATTTACTGCCCTTTATATTTAGATAGCCCTTTAAAATTCTAGAGTTCTTTCACATACACTATCATTAGATCATGGAACCCTGACAGAATTTATTTTATTCTTTATCAGAGAACAAAGCTGCTGATCACTATATGTAGAGTTGCAGGGTCATCCAGGAAAAAACCTTAGTACTTATTTGATTAAGCAAATACATGCCAAATAGAAAACTTCAGTGATGAATAGCTGCGAGCACTTCTGTGTGATTCATGTGATGTAGGAGGAGCTTTTGAGTGGGAGTAGCTTTGCCTGCCTGAGAAGCTTGGAGAGTTGTCTGGGAGAGAAACAACTTGTTTTCTTCAGCTCTTTTTCCCTGAGATTGAGAATTCGGGGGCTTTGCTTATCTTCAGGTGGTCATGGCAAACTGTCAGTTGTGAGAGAGGGCAATATATCTTGAAAAAAACTTAACACAGGTTCCCAGAAAGACAGGCTTTAGGAGGAGGAGGAAAAGAGTGGACATTGTGGTTTACACCTGAGGGCAGCAGATGCAGGAATCAGCCTCAACTCAGCACACCTTGGGGATGACTTGCCCTGGGGGACAAAAGGACCAAAAGAGCTGAAAACTAAGGCCATGATACTTAGGCCTCAGGCTGACCTGCTAAGGCTTAGCATCATACTCCTCTGCAGAAACCCTGCAGCCAGCCATGGCCAGTAGAGTGGATTTAGTCCCCATCACATCTCTGGGTGTAACCATTGGAGACGACGTTGCCCAGGACCGATGCCGCCCAACTTTCACTCAGATCTCAACCAGATATGGTACATGTGCCTCTCCATCCTACGGATTTGCCCTTCTTCAAAGAATGTCTGACAGGCGGAGATGCTGCCCTGGGTAGTTAGTGGAAGAGAAAATTTGTCTCACCTACTGTTCTTTGGCCATGATCAGCCAAATTCAGCTTCTGCTCAGCAGTTCGCCACTGAATACTCCTCTTCTCTCCTGGATTCTGTTATGCACAAGATGATCCTTGGGATTAAAATGTGGAGAGGGTTAGGGCCTAGAAGAAATACAGCCCAAACCTCCTACTACTCCTGACAAGTAGAAGCTCATGCATTGCTATTTTTGGGGGGTGGGGGGGTGGGATTTAACTGAGGCACGTTCTGCATTCTACATGCATGTAGAATGTAAAAACTGCTCCATATTATTTTCATCTTCACAATAAGCTTGCATTTGTGCCAAATAGTACTTTTCCCATTTGAAATGTCAGTTCTTTGTAGTTGATACTCAAGAAATACTTAGTCATGTAATCTTTTTAGTATTTAATCCCCCTCTTGATCAGGCGTGGTAGGCAGAATAATAGCCCCCCAAATTGGTCCACATCCTATCATCCAGAACCTATGAATATGTTACTGCTGGTGTGATTAAGTTAAGTGTCTTGAGATGGGAGATTATTTTGGATTATCTGGGTAGGCCCAATATAAGCAGAATGATCCTTAAAGAGAGAGGCAGGGGAGACAAAGAGAAAGAGATGTGACAACAAAACCAAAGGGTCAAAGGGAATAGATATCTATTTGGTACAGGATCTAAATTTTCTAAACAGTACAACTCTACAGTCGATTTGTTCAAACACCAGAATTGCATGGAACTTTGAATAGGAAGTGAGATACAGTAGGTTAGTATAGGCTGGAGTGAAATAGTGACACATCCTAGAGTAATTTGGGCAGATAATAAAAAATATATTTACACAGCCTCCCCCTCCCCAGCCCCGAGGATCTGGGGGAAGGTGCGGATGTGTTGGACATCCTCACCTGGACTGGTGTTGAGGTTGTCACAAACATTGGGACTGGAGGTTTGATGTGCTGAGCCCTCGAGCATGGGACTTGCCCTTATGAAGCTCATTACCACAAAGGAGAGTCTAAAGTTGTATGTAATGGTGCCTAAGAGTCTCCCCCTGAGTACCTCTTTGTTGCTCAGATGTGGCCCTCTCTCTCTCTAACTGAGCCATCTCGACAGGTGAACTCGCTGCCCTCCCCCCTACGTGGGACCTGACTCCCAGAGGTGTAAATCTCCCTGGCAACGCAGAGTATGACTCCCAGGGATGAATGTGGACCCGGCATCGTGGGACTGAGAGTATCTTCTTGACCAAAAGGGGGATGCAAAATGAGACGAAATAGTTTCAGTGGCTGAGAGATTCCAAATGGAGTCGAGAGGTCACTCTGGTGGACATTCTTATGCACTATATAGATAACACCTCTTAGGCTTTAATGTATTGAAATAGCTAGAAGTAAATACCTGAAACTACCAAACTCCAACCCAGCAGTCTGGACTCCTGAAGACAATTATATAATAATGTAGATTACAAGGGGTGACAGTGTGATTGTGAAGACCTTGTGGATCACACCCCCTTTATCTAGTGTATGGATGAGTGGAGGAATGGGGATAAAAACTAAAGGACAAATGGGGTAGGATGGGGGGATGATTTGGGTGTTCTTTTTTCACTTTTATTTTTTATTCTTGTTCTGGTTCTTTCTGATGTAAGGAAAATGTTCAGAGAGAGATTGTGGTGATGAACACATAACTATGTTATCATACTGTGGACAGTGGATTATATATCATGGATGATTGTATGATGTGTGAATGTATTTCAATAAAACTGAATTTAATAAAAAAAAAAAAAAACAAAAACCAAAGGGTCAGAGAGAGGAAGACAGACACTTGAAGATACTACGCTGCTGGCTTTGAGGATGGAGGAAGAAGGGGTCACAAGTCAAGGAATGCAGCTAGATTCTAGAAGCCGAAAAAGGCAAAGAAACAGACTTTCCTGTAGAGTCTCCAGAAGCAGCACAGCCCTGCTGACATCATGATTTTAGGAGTTTTGACCTTCGGAACTGTCAGATAATAAATCTGTGTTGTTTAAAGCCACCAAATTTGTGATGATTCGTTACAGTAGCAATACTGTAAATGAGAACTAATACACTAGGGTAAAAAGCAACTATTAAGTCTTTAGCAACAAAATTAATGATGTAACTTATTGTAATGCCTGTGTATTTTGGGGTAGGAAGCCAAGTTTGTAAAAAATTGATGAGCCAAAACTTATGTGGTGCTCCCTACCTCATAGGCCTGCTGGATCTGGGCATCAATGACATCTGTCTGTGCAGACACATTCAACCAACACAGTCTGACAAATGTACCCCATGTGTGTGTCTGCATATTTCATGCTTAGATGTGAAAGCAGAACTATGGGTAGGGCCAGTGCATATTCTGAAGGTTCAGTGAAATCTTTTGCTGGCTTAAACCTTTTTTCAAGCTGTTTTCGAGGCCCAGTAATACAATGCTATGTCACAATTGTTAATTAAAAATGAGAATTTGCTTTTGTGACCATGTGAAGAACTCTGCTCAGAGACCTCTACATACTTTTTAACTTCTCAGGGTTGAAGTTCAAAGTTTCCAAGGTTGTTTGTTGAACTTTGTTGGAGAAGAAATAACTTTGATCCTAAAAAACTCTTTTTTAAAAAATTTTGAATCTGTTTCATTGCTAATAAGATTCTAGGAAAACTTATGTTCTTCATGCTGTTTCCCTCATTATTTGTCTTGTGGTTTTTCAAGAGGTTCAAACTAAATCAATCCAGATCTAAATAAGGATCTGAGTAACTTGGTGAAGCTTCCAAAGTTTCTAGCATTCCTCCCACCCTTACCACGGGAAACAGCAGTCTTGAATCCAGACATTGCCATAATTCTATAACATTATATTTAGCTATTCCTGGGTAGGAAATTTGAAATGCTATATGTAGCTTCTTACACCTCATAGTCACTAACAATTATTGCACACTTATTATATACCCAGCATTGAACTATGTTACATATATAGGTATGTGTGATTCTCACCACTTTACGATATAGTGTGGCAGTTGATTGTCCTAATGGCCCCACTTTTTTTTTTCACACCTCCCTGAATCCACACCCTTCAGTGGTTTCCTCCAACTCTGAATGGGGGGTGGGGGTGGGGGTGGGGGTTGGCCATGTGACTTGCCCTGGCCATTGGAACAATAGCAAACATTGGAAACAGTGACTTGAAAAGTATTGCACATTTCCCTTCTGTCTCTCGGACCACTGCCACTACCAGGGAACAGGCCTGGACTGGCATGATAGCGAGATGTAAGACAAAGGTGGAGAAGAGTGAAGATACCCTAAGCAAGGCCATGGCAAACCATCAAGGCCTGCTTGCCCTTCCAGATGACTGCAGAAGCCTGAGTGAGCCTAGCAGAGCTTAGCCAAGCCCAGACAAGACTGGGATCAGTAATGAATGATTTTGATTTAAGCCACTAAGTTTTCATGTCATTTGTTACTCAGCAATAGCTAACTGATATACACAGATGCTAATATTATCATTTTATTTATGAGGAAACTCTATTTTAGAAGGATTGAGCAACTTAATCCAGGTATCTCAGATTTTGAATCCAGACCATTAGACTCCAAAGCCCATGAGTTTAACCATATTCCATACCACCACAGTTTGCCAAGTGATGGAACTGCAAAGGGAACAGTTCAACCTAGAAACTGATAGAGTAGTTATTCATGGGTGTGCATGTGTTTCCTTTCTTAAAGGGCAGAAGTGAGTATTGAATTATGAAATAAATGTGGTATTGTGGGAGATAAGGTGATCATCATTGATCTGTTAATTTCACATGGGTAATACTTTGGATGGGACCAGTTTCCTATTCTCTGAGACTCTCCTTGGGCTACACGATGTTTTTGGATCCTATCCCCATGTTACTAATGCCCCCCCACCAGAGTCATAATGACCACTGAAAATTGCCTCCTACACCTTACCACGCATTTCCAAACCTCTCTGGCTGCGGAACAGGGCTGGGGAGAAATGTCATTTGCAACTGAGAACCACAGTTGAAGATTTTTAAAATGTTAGATTGAATACCAAATACATGTGGGTTTTGTGGGTGTGTGTTAATTTTTTTTAAATAATTTTTGTGACTAAAAAGTTGTTATAATGCAAACACAATTGACAACACCACTCAGGTAAAGAAGTAGTATTTTGTCAATTATTCCAGATACTATTCCTGTGTTCCCTGTATCAACTGCAATGTCCTCCATCCCCTCAAATGTAACTACTATCTTGACTTTTATGGTAATCTTTTCTTGGATTTATAGTTTTATCACCAAATGTGCATCTCTAGTGGCTGTAGTTTTGTCTTGATCATACTTTTTTTGATATGCCATATCACCTCTTTTAATCTAGAGGTATCCTCTCTATTCCTTTCTTTTCCCTTAAATTTACCTGTTGAAGAACCTTGGGTGTTTGATTATTTCAGGCTTGGGGCAGTAAATATGTGAGAGGAGCGTATTTTTGTTTGGGAAAGAAAACATGGTGGTATCAGTTCAATAATCAATCTATGTACAGTTTACTCAGAGTCTGTCAATACTGTGCATTGGTTCAGATAAATGTCATTTTGGCACAGTTTTTGTTTTGAGAAAATGACCCCGCTGACTTTCTTCAATTAGCATCAGTGCCAAGGAACACATTATTTTAAACAGTGAGGTTAATAATTCTTTCTCAAACAATAGGCCTTGATTGGCTTCCAGGGAAGCTATTAACAGTAGCACTGTGCAGCCCATACCTGTTCAAAAATGACATCATGTTAGCCATTTACATATCACTTTTCAATCTGGAATGATATAGAAAATGAATTTTGCTTCAGTCTTTCTTCCCTGCCTGATTGCTGTTCCATGACTTTTTCCTCCCAAATTAGAAGAAAATCAAAGCCTAGTCATAATGTAGGATCATAATGCCTCAGTTTAGGCTGCATTTGTCTTTAATTCTCTATGTTAAGTCAGGATGATGTTAGAGTATCAGCTTACATGGTAATAGGGACGGTAAGTCACTACTTATCCTTTTGGAGCTGGCAGGTAAGTTGATTGCCTAGAAATCTGATTGCTATTCAAAATCAGCAAGATTTGTTTGTTTTCTGATTATAATGGTAGTACATATTCCTTATAGAAAATTGGGGGGGGGGGCAGAAAAGTGCAAAGAAAAATAGTAAAAAATTGCATATTGAGTGCCTCAAGCATATAATCAGTTGTCACTTCTCAGGGACAACATGCCACTTCCACTGCGCTAATACAGTTCTGTTGGCCCTGTGCCAATGTGACTTTCTTGTGTTTTGAGAAAATGACCCTACTGACTTTCTTCAATTAGCATCAGTGCCAAGGAACAGGCCTCGATGAACTGGTACATTTTGCTCTCTCCTGCTGAGAGTCCCAACTGCCACTGTACTCTTGAGGTTGACTGCTGTGAGGGCTCACCCGTTATGTGAACACATCCACAGTATAGTTTTATTCCTACTACTGCTTGGGATGTTCTCCTCTTAAGCTCTCTCTGTCTCTCCCCATGACCTTGCGCTACTACAGTGAGCATTCCTCCAAAGTGGACAGACTAGTGTGACAGGTAATTCTTCAGGCCACATCTGTCTGGGTGGCCAATTAGGATGCAAAATAACACTAAACACATTAATCCACAGCCCAGGCCAATAATCTTCCTTTTTGGAATGCTAGCACTCACCCAAGCCCTTACCTTCATCTCAAGTTGAGAAAGATCTGATCATTAAGGGGTTTCATAAACTTCATTCCATCTGTTTTTTCATGTGCTCTCTCAGCATCCTAAGTCTCTGAGGGAGTACTCAACTACACCGAGGAAATAGTATTAATATGATATAATAATGAATAGTTTGCATTTGACACTGTGCTTGGCACAATGAAAAACTACTAATGATTAGAAGAAGAAATTTCACATGGAGGATCCCTGTAACATCCAAATGAGTATGTTCAGTATACAGTTGGGAAAACAAAAATAGGGTTAAGAAAATATTTGTGCTTAATTAGCTGAGTGATACATTGTCTACCCATCCTTAATAGTTTGTATGATCGTAGAGAGCCATTAACAAGACTGGGGACCTCCAAAGGTCTGCACAGCAACTTTGCTCAGAAGACACAGACATTCTCCAGTCATCAGTGGTGTTAAACAGATTTATGTCATAGGCTTAGAATTAATTAATTTAGCTAATGAGCTGTAAGAGTTTTAGAGCTAAGAAAGTACTCACCTCTACAGCTCCCAGAGCTCCTAGTAAGAGACCTAAAATTAGGTAATTTTTCAATAAATATTTAGAGAATGAATGAATCAATGAATTTATTTACATAGTCATACTTAGATACACTGCTGGACTTTTACACCTGCTTTCAGTTCACCTAATAAAAGTTTTCAACTCAAAGGGCTATTACCATCATCAAAAATTATTAAGTTCATTTTAGGAATTGTTTTATGAGCATGACAGAACTCTGAATGTTATCTGGTAAAAATAGAACAGTAATCCTGAAGACAAATAACACATCTCTGAACTCTTTCATTTACTGATTTGTTCAACAAATATTTCTGAGCATTCACTATGTTCTAAACACTGTATCAAGCAATGGGAGTATAGCGATGTGAAAGGACTGACATGGTTCCTGTTCTTACGGAACTTACAGTCCAATGAAGGAGACAGATAATAATTACAAGAGTATAGAGTGAATGCTATGATAGAGGAATTCATAGCCTAAACTAATGGTTCTTAAACTTAGTGGGCATCAGAATCACCTGGAAGACTTGTTAAAACACCAATTGCTTGGCCCCATCCCCAGAGATTCTGAGTCAGTGCATCTGGGATGGAGCCCAAGAATTTGCATTTTCAGTTCCCAGGTGATGCTGATCCCAGGGATTACATTCTGAGAACCATTGACCAGGATGAGCTAAGCTCTATGCCCTCATTATTTGAATTATAATTTGAGGACAGTATAATTCAATAAAATATTCATTTGTACAATGAATATTCATAGGTACATTAGCCTTTTGAAGGAGGGAGCTTGATCTTTAGCAATTTCTCGACACGATCCTTTTGCAAGGTGGAAAGCAGAAGGTTTTTGAAGTCTTTTTTTTTTTTTTTTAAATACCTACACTCAATTTTAAAGTGTATGCTAAGTGTATACTGTGTCCTTGAGAGGGGGAAGAGGGGGAAGGAGTATTCTTTTGAGATCCAGCAGAAAAGAGAGAACTCAGGTCTATGGATCTTATGTTTAGAGGGGAAGCTTGTGTCATTTTTATGGCTAAGTTCTAGGGACACAGCAAGATGCGCCAATGATGAAGCAGAGTGGAGATATTCTGAGGGTGAGGGGCTCCCAGCCTTGCGCATGATTGCCATGCCTACACCTGGGGTACAGAAGCAGCACAGCAATCAGCCAGGAACCATGGAAGCTGTGGAAACGGACAGGTGGAGAATCTGAGTGCTATCTAAGGGATTCTTCCCACCCTACCCTCCATTCTCTGGTGTTGTAGGAGACCTTGGGCTTATTACAACCTGCAAGAGGGAAGCACCATAACGACAGATCCAAGTTCTTGCCAGCTGCACACAAGGAAGGCTTGGGCAAGGATTTAAATATATCTAATAAAAGTAAATAGTTATTTCATACACATCTGAGTTAGTAGACTCAGATTTATACCTGCCTCTCTTAGTTAATAAAGCTTTGTAAGATTATTTTAAGAGTAATTTAGAAACCAGTTAATGACTACTACATATGCATTTTCCATGAGATTTGGGGAAAAAAATCTCATAAAATACTTCATATTTAATATGCACCCAAGAAATATTTGTTAAATTGTGGTGACGATGTCAGGATGTTTCTAAATCATCCAAGTATATCCATGCTTAACATTCACATTAGGATGGTGGAAGCAGTATTCTGTAAGAGAGGCAGTGTAGTGCTGTGGTTAGGGGAATAGGTTCACAAATCATCTGCTTATATTCAAGTCAAGACTACGCCAGATGATAATTATACAACCATGGACACATTAACTAAATGTTCTGGGCCCAGTTTTGCATTTGAAAAATGAGCATAATAGTAGTGTTTACCTCTCAGAATTATTGTGAGGATAAAATGAACTATATCTTTGGGTTTTTAAATGCAAGAATTCAACATTAATGACAACTTATTGGTTATAGCTAAATGGCATGAGTGGGTATTTCATGAATGAATTTCAAATAGACAAAAAAGTGCCTTTTAGGGTGTATTCTCCTTGGAGGCTTAGAAATCAGAAAGTTCCTCAAAAAAACCTACAATTTTCCATTGTCATTAAACTGTGATCTGATTTAAGACCTGGTTAACTGAGATTCTGTAAAATATTCAGTGCATTAACGGTGACAGTTTTAACATCAGGATAGGAAACATTGTCAAGATATTTAAACATCAGCTAGCTTGATTGTTTTTGGACTTCAATGCTGTCTTTATTCATTTTTGTCCTTCATCACTCAGGTTATAAAAATATTCATTACCTAGGGAAAAATACAGGGTACCTACCCATATTTCAAGTGTGGTCCATTGTAGCATTACATTGGAGAATAACACAGGGTGGATTTCCTCCTTGGTTATTTCATCATATTAAACATCTGCACATTTCATTTCAGCTTGCATTATAGCTGGCTTTCTCAGTTACAGACATACGGAATATTCTTTCCCCTCAAAAGCTCTGTTTCTTGTAACTCACCATCTCCTTTTTGATTCCTTAATTCCTCTGGCAATTTGGAGCAGCCTGCTTACTCATGTTGTGTCTGCAGTGCTGGAATCTTAGCCCTTGAATCATGTAATTTTGGAAATCTTTGCTTTCTGCCTTGTGTATTAACAGCAATCAGACAGCCCCTTACGACCTTCCTGGAAATGTCCCAAAATACTTTGGCTTTTATTTGGTTTTTAGTTTGAAGGAATTCCAGTCAAGTTATCCTAACTTTGACTGGCCACCCAGCTGAAGACAGCCTCTAAGAGGACGCAAGTCAACACCCTTGGCTGCAATCTGTGGATTTCCCAAATGTCACACAATCAGTTTGTGACATCAAGTTTCCAAAATCACAATTTAACTTTTTATTCCAAGGAAAAACTTTTCTAGGACCAATGTATGGTACTAGAAATTCCTTCCTTTCTAATTTATCTAATCAATGAAAATCTGGGATCCAAAGTAGGAAAAATAATCCAAGTATAGGATTGTAGATTCATTAAATAACAATATATTTTAATAAAACGGTAGTAGTAATCTAGAGATGATGTTATAGAACATTCATTAATACATTTTTAATAAACTATTGTTAACATATTACTACATGCAGGGCACACTACTAAGTCATTGGGGAAGCAAGAGTGACTAAGACCTATTTCCACCCCCAGGAAGCTTACAGTGTAGGTAGAGAAGCAAAAAATAAACAAGTAATTTCAATACAGTGTGTTAAATGTTATATTATGGCTAAATTCGGGGTACGATGACAGAATGAAGACCAGAAACATTATGGGAGTGGAAGGCAGAGGAAGCTTTCTGGAAGAGGTCACATCTTAGCTATGACAAAATGGAGGTGAATAATTTCACCAGGAAGAGAAGGTTGCATTTTGAGCATCCTAGGCAGAGAAAACAGAATGTACAAAGATATGGATTATTCCAAGCAATGTTAGACTTGTTTTAAAAGCTCTCTCTCCCATACTATGCTAGTTATGGAGACTGTAAAAATGGCCACAACTTCTTCCCCTCCTTGCGTTCATACCCTTACAGTGTGATGTTACAGATCCTCCCATAAAGAGGTGAATGTGTTTCTCTACCTTTTGAATCTGGGTTGGCCATACAACTTGCTTCAGCCAAAGGGACATAAGCAAATGTGATGTAAGTGCTTGTACCTCTTACTGTGCTTAGAACCCTGAGACCACCATGTTTTATGAAGCTGAGCTAGCCTGCTGGAGGAATGAGAGATCACATGGAGCAGAACTGAGGCATCCTGCCCAGTAACCTGCCAACTGCCCAGTAGGTGAGGGAAATCATATATAGGAGGCCAATAAGGCTGAATAATGCTCTACCGCCTTCCCCCTGCCAAAGATGTCCACATCCTCATCCCCAGGACTGTGAATATGTTACTTTACATGGAAAAGGCCTCTGTAGTATGATTCAATTAAGGATTTTAGTTGAGGAGATTATCCTGGATTATCTGGGCAGACCCAATGTAATCACAAGGGTCTTTATAAGAGGGAGGCAGGAGGATCAAAGTCAGAGAAGATGTGATGACAGAAGCAAGAAAGTCAGAGAGAGATTTGAAGGTGCTACACTGCTGGCTTTGAAGACGGAAGAAGGGACCATGAGTTAAAGAATACAGGAACCCTCTAGAAGCTGGAAGAAGCAAGGGGACAGATTCTCTCCTGGAGCCCCCAGAAGAAATGCAGTCCTGCTGATTCCTTGATTTTAGCTCAGTCAGCAGATTGCTCACCTTCAGAAAGATAATAAACTTGTATTGTTTTAAGCCATCAAGTGTGTGGTAATATGTTCCAGCAGCAATAGGAAACGAATACACCATTCTAGATCATCTGCCGGCCAACTGGCCAGTTGACCGCAGATGTGTGGAGTTGCCTACAAGAGATCGGTCAGGCCTGCTCAGACCAGAACTGCCCAGACTATCTGCAGGATTGTGAACTGTGATAAATGGTTGTTTTAATTCATTAAGGTTTTTTTTAAACATTTTTTACTGTGAAATGTAACATAGATACAGAAAAGTGATAACTTTCAAAGTGTGGTTTACAAGTAGTTATAGAGCAAATTTCAAAGTATGGTATGGGTTACAGTTCCACAATTTCAGTTATTTGCTTCTAGCTGTTCTAATACATTAGAGACTAAAAAGAAATATCTATATAATGATTCAGTAGTTGTAATCCTTTGTTAAATCCTATCTTTTCTCTTGCTACTCCTCCCTCTCATTTGATTACTGTCTCAATCTTCAGGGATATCTGTTAATTCACTAAGTTTTGAAGTAGTTTCTTACACAATAACAGCCAACTGATAACACTAATCCATATATTCAGAATAAAAAAAGAAATGGTATTTATATTAAGGTACTTAGAAGTAGTTATTTTTCTCACTTATGAACCTTTTTTTGTGCCCTTTACATCTGAAATTCTAAATGAGGGTTTCATCCACTATTTCATCTAATACAAACAGATGGTCCAATGTATAGTATTGGGCTAGATCCTATTATAGACAGTAGAAATGTGGAACTTGTTTCTGCCCTCTAAGAGCATACAATTCCCTTCCTGTAAGCCTTATCTCAAACATGTTACTTCAAGTCTTTGAACTTCTGTATCCTCATCTTTAAAGAGGGATTAATATTTGTCCTTGGCTGAGAGAATTGTTTCAAGGATTAGATGAGAAAATTTTTGCTTGTAATCCATTCAGCTTTACGTGACATACTGTAAGCATTTAGTAAATGAAAGGAGATGAGGAAAACTAGATGACAAATATAAAAATAGGATAACAATGATTAAAACGATGAGAAGTAACAATAGCTACTGTTTATCATCTACCGTATTTCAGATATTTTATGTTTATTAGTACTGACAACCATCCTGCAAGGTGAATATTATTATCTTCATTTTACAGATGCCAAAATTGAGATTCAGAAGGTTAAGTGATTTGCTGCACATTTCCCAAGTAGTCAGCATGACCAAGCCTCTAACCCTGGACTGCCTGATTCTGAAGCTCTTCCTCTTTCTGAACCACATGGCCCATATGTGATTGTGACCTAATCAGCAGCAATCAGAACAGTATTCTTAGAAGGCAGATCTGATCCTCTACAGCAAATCTTTTCTATTTCTCCATCGCCTATAGAGTCAAATCCAAAATCCTTAATGAGGTCTACTCAGCTTTCCATTGCCTAATTTGCTTACTTGCCATCACTTTCCTGTGCTCCAGTTAATACCGACATCTATCAGCATTTTGACTTTGTTGTGCTCTCTTCCACTTCTGGACTCCTCATGCTGTTCCCTCTCCGGAAATGCTCCTTCTTTCCTCTTGGTCTTGCTAACTCTCACATACCCTTCCAATTCCCTTAAAGTAATCTAAGTATCTTCCTGAATACTTAGACGACTTTACCTCTCTTTGGTAAACCTTTTCTTAATGTTTTCTTCTTTCCTTTCTTATTCTTCACCTTTCAATTCCTTATCTTATTGCCTGTCTTCCCCTGTAGTAGAAACCTCTTATAGTTATTAAGTACAAGAGTTCCCATTTTCTGGAAACGGTCCCCAATATACACAGGAATAATCTTTCAGAAGCACATCTGTATTTCTAAGTGTGATTACCAATTATCCTTTTTCTAAGCCCCTGCAAAATTGATCCAGGGATGGGCATTTTACTTAGGTTGACAATTCCATTTCTCTCTGTGAAGAATTTGGAATTTCAAACAGAGATGTAGAGCCTAAAAGGATTTGTAGCTGAGTCATGTTAATGACAGCTCCCTAAATCACACATTTACCAACCCTTGCCTCTGAGTCCACAGTACACCCAGGTTCCAGTCCTCCCCAAGGCTTGGTGGTTCACCTCTTCTGTAGATTCCACAGTTTTTTTCAGTATCCTTCCAACACAGTCCTTTTTTCCTTAAACCAGCCAGAGTTGGTTTCTGTAACTGCTAGACTGTATGCTCTGTGAATGCAATTTGAGTATTGTTTGTCAATACTCACCTGAAATTTTTGAATCATGGTTAGAAAGACATTCAATCATCTCTAGATTTAACCTGTAAATTTTTCTCTTAAAAGAATACTTCTATATTGATTATTATTTCATTGAAACAGTCAATATATAAGCCTGGAGCTGTTTACAGAGTGCCTCCATGCTTAAGAACATTGCTTGTCTTGTGTTCTTCTCAGCTTAAACTAACTCACATCTTTGGAATGCTGTAAGAGGACATTCTATCCTTTGTTAAGGGACTTGACCAACCACAATTATATTATTATGCCTATGTCTGTTGACAAATTCCAGGGAAAGTTAGAAGGAATCACATGGGATTTTTGTCTTGAATCAAATGAAACCAGTTTGGAATAAAAAAGCAAAGAATTTGTCTGACTAGTGAAATAAATTTCACAACTATGGAACGTATTCTTTCTGCAAAGTATTCTAGTGCAAACTTTTCCCTTCATTGTATGTTCTTTAAATACAGTGGTCTACTTGTTAACATGAATAAAAGGATCTCGGTGCTGGAAAACCTATTTCTGTTTCATGCTATCTGGCTCTTTTGAGTCCCAGCACAATCAATTTCCCATATTATATATTAATTTCTTAACCATCTCTATTATACATACTTCTCACTCATCAGCTCTGTGACACCCTCCCCAGAATCATTAATTTTATGCTATCTTCTTATCCACCAAACCCAATCAATCCCTAACTCTGAATCAATCCAAGAAACTACCTTCTATTTTACCACATAGGCTGTTGAACACTGTGGAAGTAAAACTGTATAACCACAAACTGGAACCTACTACAAATTTTGGATTTTCAAGTCCAGCTGGCACTCAGTGCAGCTTGGCAAACCTTTTATTTGATTCTGGTTAATAGTCTGAACTCTCTGTCTTTTAGTAGATAACTTTGCCTCTGCCTTAATAGAGAAAACACAGGCCATCAGATGCTAATAATTTCCCTTCTCTCCTTTCTAAAAGTGTCCATAGTATCATCCATCTTTCTTTCCTATATTAAGTGAAAATAAGTCCATATTTATCAAGTGTTTTAGTTTCCCAATTTTGATCACAAATACCACAAAATTGGTTGACTTAACAACAGGAATGTTTTGGCTCATGGTTTCAGAGGCTAGGAGGCTCGCTTCCTCCTGGAGACAGTATCTTCTGGCTGGCTGGCAATCCTTAGGTTCCTTGGCTTTTCTATCACAAGGCAATGCACATGGTGGCATATTTTTCTTTCTCTTCCAGATTCTGTTGACTTCTAGCTTCTGATCCTCCATATGACTTTCTTTTACTATTACAGAATTCTTCTGCTTATAAAGGACTCTAGTAATCTGGATTAAGAACCACCCTATTTCAGTTGGCTACACTTTAATTAAAATCACATCTTCAAAAGGACTTATTTACAATGGATTCACACCCACATGTACCCCACATTTTTCTTGTGTATATAATTCAACTTACCACATCAGATATGCGTTTTATATCTCCAGTATAACCTTTCCCCTGAACTCTAGACTCATGCATCTAACAGCCTTACTGGATATCCAGTGGGTTTCTCAAACTCGTGTTAGAAACAAGGCTGCTTATCTTCCCTGACAAAATCTAGTTGTCCCAGAGTGTTCTCCATGCTAATTAAAGGCAACTATATCCTTCTAGTTGTTCAAGCCCCAAACCTTGGAGTCATCCTTGCTAGCTAAGTCACTATCATCTCCTGTTGGGATAACAAAAATCTTCTAATTGGTCCCATTTCTTCTACCCTTGTGGCCCTACAATCTATTCTCATCTCAGCATCTGGAGTAATTACATTATAAATGTAAATCAGATCACATCCTCTGCTCCAAACATTCCCTTACCTTCTCTCTTCTCATTTCACTCCAAATAAAAGCCAAAATCTTTACAGTGGTCTATAAAGCTCTCTACCAACCTGCTCACCATTGTCTCTTTGACCATATGCCCACCACCTTCCTCCCCATCCATCCACCTCCCTGTGTTGTTTAATATGCTGAGCTTGCTGTGGCTTTAGGCCTTTGCATTGTTGTTCCCTCTGCCTGAAACTGTTGTCTCCATGATATTTGCCTGTCTTTTCCTTTACTTATTTCAGATTTTTGATCAAATATATTATTCTCAGTAAGTCCTTTTTGATCACTTTATTTAAAATTGCCCCCTATTTTAGTTTCCTAGCTGCTAAGACAAATACCATATAGTGGGTTGGTTTTAACAGTGGGAACTTATTGGGGCACAGTTTTGTAGCTAGGAGAAGTCTAGGATTGAGGCATTAATGAGGCCAAGCTTTCACCCTGAATGCTGGGGCATTCTGGCACTAGCTGTTGGCAATCCTTAGTCCTTGGCTTTTCTGTCATATGGCAATGTACATAGCAGGGTCTTCTTTCTCTTCTGGGTTCTGTTGACTTCCAGCTTCTGGCTGCTCCCTGTGTCCAATTTCCTTTGCTTATAAGGACTTCAGCTATAATGGATTATGGCCCACACTCATTCAGTTTGGGGATACCTTAACTAATAACATCTTCAAAGGTCCTATTTACAAATGGGTTCAAGCCACAGGACCACAGTTTGGGACCTGAACATGCCTTTTGTAGGAGTAATGATTCAATCCCCAATACCCCACCCTCCATCTGATCCCACAGACCACTCTTTCTCTCCCTTTTGTGTCTTAAGTACTCACCACCATCAAACATCCTGTATATTATCTTATTTTATTCTTTGTTTCCTCTCTCTACAATGTAAGATCCATAAAAAAGGATTTTTGTTTGTTTTATGTACCATATTTCCCAGTATTTGTGACATTGCCTGGCACATAGTAGAAGCTCAAATATTTGTTAAATGAATTAATGCTTTTTCCTTGCCAAGGAACTTCTTTATTTATGCATAGAATCCAATCTCTACTGCTTCTTTAGGAACTGATTTATCAGTTGTTCTCAGATTTTCCTGTAATTTTCCTCTCTCCATCCCTTTTGAATAAATGCTTTCAGCTTATAAATATAGTTAAATATCACTAATCTTTGAAAAAAATAGTCTTCTCTGTAATTCTTAGTTCAGGCTATGATCCCATTAAAATTACAGTAAGGAAACACAAAATGGAAAGATAGGGGAGTGGAGGACGAAAATAAGATTTCCAAAAAAATTCTGGAAATTGGAAAGGTAATGGGAGCAAGTTGAAGGATGAAACAGAGCAGAGGCAGCTATAGCCTGGAATACATGTAGGCAGGAGCTTCTTGAGGGGGTTGGAGGGGAAGGTAGGGAGGGCGAGGGGAGCCTGTCAGCTAACCTTCCTTGTGAAGCCCAGAGAGCACTCGGACCCCCAGTTGGCAGGTAGAAAGGGCAGAAATGAAAAGGGCTAAAAGGGAAGGATTTCTTGAAGTGTATTTATAGAAAGCTGCATCAGTCTTCTCAACTATTTCCTCTCCCCATTGTTTATACACGGAGCCATTTGCTGTAGAGCTAGGGAGAATGCCAAGATTAGATGATTTCTTTATAGACCAAGTGTTATATCCTTGTGCCACTGAAAAAAAAGAGGCCCTAGTGCTAGAGTGAAATATATTTGCTCATACTCTAATGATTACCTAAAACCATGTCACATTTCAGCCTACTTCTTATTTAGGTCTTGACTTTCATGTACAGTTGTTTTTCCTAGATTTTATAATTCTTTTTTTCTGCTTGAGAGACAAAAAATTTGCTTTACTTGCATTGACTCATTTGATTTCACAGGAAACATAAGAATTAGTAAAAAACAAAAAACAAAAAACACACAAACAAAAACCTGAAAACACTGGAAATGTCCATCAATAAACAAAAAATATTGGTTAAATAAATTATAGTGTAATCTTACTATGGAGCCATTAAAAGGAAATTTGGTATATCTGTATGTACTGATGGGGAAAAATATTGGAGATATATTTTATTGGAGATATATTTTAAAAAAAGCAAGACTCAGCACTGTACATAAAAGTGATTCATTTCTCTGTGTGTACGTGTGTGTATGTGCATGTGTGTATTCTTAAGGGAATAATTAGTGGACATATCCATCTGCATTACATGCAAATTTTCTTTTTCTTAAAATTAACTACAAGAAGCTGGTAATTAGCTTTGCAATAGGAAAGGCTTTTGCTATATATTTGTCAATATTCTCTGTCTGTACTATTACATAGTATACCTTTCAGAGTGTAAGTATATATAAAATTAGTAAACGTATATTATGTATAAAATTTACACTGAAATGTATTGCCTACTTATTTGAATATAAATACGTGAAAAATCAAACTGGTTGTTTTTATGGTGGAGGTAATGTTTGGGACTACTGATTTTCATTGTAAGCCATAGTGTTCTTTTGAATTTTTAAAATCATGAGCATATACCACTTTGATTTAGCTTAAGAAAAAATCAAGATGGAAATAGTGATTAAATATAACAAAGAAGAAGACAGGGAAGAGTAGCAGTCAGGAACACAGGCCCAGGCACCAGACTGCATTGGTTTGAATCCCATTTCTTTTACTTTCTAGCTGTATATAACCTTGGGTGATACACTTACTTTGTCTGTGTCTCAGTTTTTTTCCATTTGTAAAATAGACATAATACAAGGACTTTCCTTATAGGGTTGTTGTGAGGATTAAATGAGTTAACATATATAAAGTGCGCAAAGAAGTATGGTATCACTATATCTGACACATTGTAAGCACTGCATGTGATGTATTATAAATATGTGCCTATGCAAGGAAAAAAAAACCCACTGTGAATCAACTCAATCTGTTTTAATTTCCTCTTACTTGACCCATGTCTGGTTTCACTAATGAACCAGGGTTTGGGAATCTTTTGAGGGAGAATAATAAGGGTTGAGTTTGGGCAGTTATTTGAGATCTCTGAAGGGGAATAGGAAATGGGGAGAATTTTAACATAATTGGGTGCTTAAAGAGTACAACTTGTATCCTAATCTTCATCATGCCTTGATCAATATCCTTATTCTTGCTACTGCCATGCTGACAGAACTTTGTCTCCTTTATCCAATTTTTTTTTCATATCCTATTCCTACCTAAATTTAAGGAAAAGCCAAGCCCTACACCCTCCAAGAAGCCTTTGATGAAGTCTCCAGGCCACTCAGAACTCTCTTGCTTCTCTTGAATATATTCATTCATCATATTTAGCCTCATTTTATTTGTCATATGTTCTAATTTTCTGGACCACAGAGATTAGCACTTTATTATAGGCTACCATTATTTAGAATATATTTTACTAATTACTGTAGGTTTTCAGTTTATATTTTATTAGTAGAATTATTTTGAGAAAACATTGATCTTTCCTTGACCCAGACCTTCCTGTAAGATCTTATACTTTCCTCTTCCTTCTTTTCACAACTAAACTTTTAGATTAGAAGTCTGCAACTGTAGAACTGCAGTTTCCATTTTCACAGCTCGTTCCATCTTCACCCCACCACAAGTTGCTTTACTCCCTCTCCTCTGCTAAAACTACTCTTCCTGGGGTACACAGTGATGTGCATGTTGAGGTGCCAGAAGAAAATATGTGTCTTCAGTTTTCATTTTATTTAACTTTTCAGCATCAACATCTTGACCATTTCCTACTTCTTGAAATGTCCCTTCTATTCCAAGAAAATTTCTTCCTGGCTCACCTTCCGCTTTTGTCCATTCCTTCTCAGTCTTCTTCATGGGCATTTGTATCTAGGAAGATCTTTTGTAGATCTTCCATTCCACAGCTGGTTAAAATAAGTATTAAAAATATAATTTATGATGAATTAGATAGTAAATAGGGTTACCATCACATTTAATGGGCAACATTCTTAAGTACTGAAACATTGTAGCACATTAAATAATAATTCTAGGGAAAAGATTATTATTAAGACAATAGCATGGTTTTGAGCATCCTGAATTGTGGAAAAAATTCCCCATGCAAAAATTAAAAGGCAAGTTTCGAGTGTTCAGAGATACAATTAAAATAAGAAACCCTTAGAAAGTGACCTTACAAAGCAAAAATCATTGCTAGAAAAAATTTTAGAATACAGTTCTTAGAAAACTTACCTCCACGAAAATTCTCCTATTCTTCTTCTCCCACCTGGGCTTTAGTCAGACAGATTCAGGGGTCTGCCAGTTTTACAGTGCGGTGGGGGACAGAGAGTGCTTATTCCCTACTCCTCTTTTCCTAATGCAGGAATTTTGTCCACTTAGTCTCTTTACTCTCTTTCCCAGAGAGGCAGAATAATTTAGATTAGTGGATGTTTGAGGAGAACCTCACACATGGAGTTCATTCCTCTCCTCTTTCTCGTTGGGATCCACCTACAGAGAATCTTCTCTGGTGGGCCTTGGGGAAAACTTAGTGACAAAAGTCCATAATTTACTTATTCCCACAGTAAGTTTACTTAATTCAAGGACTCATGTGTCAACTTGGCTAGGTTATAGAGTCTAGTTTGATCAAGCAAGCACTGGCCTGATGGTTACTGCGAGGATATTTCATGGATTTAAATCATCAGTCAGTTGATTGCGTCTGTGACTGGTTACATTTACAATCAGCTAACAAGACTTCCTTCAACAAAGAAAGAAGTCTCATCCAATAGGTCAAAGGCCTTAAAAGGAGAAGTGATGGTTTCAGCAGTCAGAAGGAAGGATTTCCATCTCTACTTCAGCTAGCAGCTTCTCCTAGGGAATTCATCAAAAACCTTCATCGGAGTACCCAGCCTGTGGCCTGCCCTACAGAATTTGGACTTGCCCATCCCCACAGTTGCAAGAACCAGTTCCTATAATAAGTCTCATTATATATACATATATGTATGTATATATATATATATATATATATATATCCTGTTGGTTCTGTTTCCCTGGATAACCAACCCTGACTAATACAGCTCAGAATTAGGAAACCCATTGTAGCCATATAACCTGCCATCATCTCCAAGAACCTTGTACCTTATTTCTATTTCTTTCTGCCCTACTCCTTTGTCTGTGTCTATTGATTCAGAATTCAGGAGGGGAAAACAGGGCTGTTATTTAATAGCCCTTCCCCCAATTCCAACATTATTTTTCACATAGTCACTCCCCACTAATTATTACTGAAGAAAACTGTCATTTCACAGATATATTGTTCTACCTGGTGGTAGCTCCAAATAGAAATCTTTCTATGATTTCCTTGAGTTGAGACATAGCTACTCCTAGGATGATTTATTGCCCTAAAGAAAGAACTGTACACTCCCCTGTGGTAAATTCACCAGATATCTCACAATGGTGAATTGTTCTAGAATTCCTGTGGGCATACATTTTCTGCTCCCTATTTTTTGCCATGTAGATAGCAAAATAAAGAAGATACTCCCACCTAAGAAAATAGTAAATGGCTAGAAATAGTAGCAGGATAAGTCCTGCTTTCTTCTTTGGAAAATTAGATACCAGCTAATATAGTGTTCTCCATTTTTCTAGGATTTTCTTTCACCCAACCTGGAATGAAAACTAACTTTCTCAAAATTCTGGAATTTTTTTTCTGGAACCATTTTTATAAAAAAGATAAAATTTGAAATTAGGCTCAGAATCTATGAGAAATGAAAACTTTTTCCTTTGGGAGTTTCTGTGCTACATAATAGTCTTAAAATATATTTTATAGTATTCACTTGAGGATATTAAATATTACAGCCTTTTATAGACAGTTCCGATCAGTTTCCCTAAATTATGTGTGAGAGAAATGTTGGGTCATTCCAGGTTATAGGGAGAATGTCTGGCACAGTTAAACACTGTAGTTCTAAGGTTCTAATCCTGGACCATATGAGGCCCAGCCAGCTTAATTTAGCAACAATTTACAAAGTAACTACCTTGTATGTAGCATGAGGATAAAAAATGTGGGATCCAAAGGTTAACCAGACGTGGTCCTGTCCTTGAGATTCCTTCTCATAAATGGGAGAGACAGATGTGGATTCAGCCAACAGACTGATCTTTTGAGGTACCAGGGTAGCCAGGCTGGGCACTGGCCAAATGGCTGAGTGCTAGGTTTGGGTCTGGAGTCTGGATCTCAGGTGAGTTAGTGCTCTGAGGTGTCCAGGATGGGGAGGAATTAGTTCCTAAGTTAAAAAAAAATAAAAGTCCCTAGAGTTGCCAAGACCAATCACATTTGTGAATGGTATTTAGTTATCATAAATTAAAATCCAAAGGACTAGTATTCAGGTAGGCACTAGGACCAAGCAGAGAATGAGAACAAGGCAGGAGGAAAATGAGAAGATCCAAATCATTGCAGAGAACAAGCTGGCCAGCCTGTGACTCATTTCTGGTGGCTGCTGGCCATTTTAATTGTGAGCTTAGGGCACTTAGCTGGGAGGACACCAGCCAAGCTCTAGATCATCATGGTTTAGTGGAAAGAGGACAGGGAAATATAAGTTATTTTCAGCATGTTCAAGATTTGTTTGAAACTAGTAGATGGGGCTTCCCCTAAAAGAAATAGGGTTATGTAGAGATGGAATACGTAAAATAAATAGGAACATTGACATATCCACACACATTTTGATCTTCCATAGATACACTTGATTTCTTTTATGTTAAAAACAAGCCCTTGAAGAAGAGTAAAAAGCAAATCAAAATAATCAGAATAATATATGTATGGTTCAAACAGTACAGAACATCTAAGTACACATTTTCTATGACATAAATACCCCAAATAAATATCCTATGGATATTTTTCTCTAATAGTGATATGGATTTACACAAAGTCATGCACATTCTCAAGTCTGATTTTCTTGGAGAATGCAAGGTAAATAGCAGACAGGAGAGGCTGGGGGCGAGGAGATTGCCTTCTGGTGGTAACTCAGATGGGACCATGGAGGCCTGAGTTTAAGCTGGGCTGGGATTAAATTTAAGAGACATTAAGGATAAAGAAGTAATGGACACACAAAGGAATAAAAAGTAAATGAGACAAACAGATGAAACTGGAGATTGGAGCCTGTATAATTCAAAGTTGGGAGGCCATACCTGTTTTCAGGCTCATTCATATGCCATTTGAGATAACACTAGGGTCTAAAGTTCATACTCAATATCCACTGGAGAATCAGTCTGGCCTGGAAGCAAGATTTGTAAATCGGAAAAATTAGCATAGAGGTGGGAAGTCTATATGTATTTATAATTTACCTACTGCCTTTCAGCCCAAGCCCACCCTTCTGTACTCTTTCCTGGGATAGTGGGGCTAGAAATCTGCAAACTATATTTCTCAGAGTCCCAGATCCAGCTGGCTTCCTCTTAGGTTCTTCTAATGGAAGGCACTGGCAGAAGACTGGAAGATAGGTGAAATGGCAAAGGAGTTGCTGCTTTCCAGCTCCTGTTAACCTTATCTTCAGTAGCGGTTGGTAGATCCATTCCCCTGGACACCAACCACGAGTCACCATTCTCCCCACAACCCCTATCACAGTGGTTGCATAGTCCAGATGTCCATTTGCTGGCCCCAAAACTGCCTTCACTCAGAGGTCTGAGTACTGACTGTTTGTACATCCCATTGAAGGTGCCAGAGTTAGACTTGAGTTAACCCTTTGGTTGTCAGTGCAGTAGCTCTTTGATAGCCCTCATCTGTACTGATAGTTTTTGGTACCATCATCTTTCCCTTTCTTTTTGTTCCTCAGCCCTAGGGCTGATAGCTATTTCCCCCATTAAGTAATATCTCTGTTACTTCAGCGTCCACAGTTACTCTTTCAGTCTTCCAATACTTGTGTAATTAATTCCTGATAATAAAATTTTGAAGTTTTTTCTTTCTCCTGATGGGAACTTGACTGAAAAACTATATTGTTATAGTTTCCATACCATGAGATGGGTCTGGTTAAAATAATGGGAATTTATTCACCAACAGTTTGAGGTTCATCAAGTTCAAGGCCTCATCAAAGCAATACTTTCTTCCAGAAAAATGGTGTTCTGGGCCTGACTGCTGGTGATCTGGATTCTTACTTTGCCTTTGGCAAGGCATGTAGTGGTGTCTTGGGCCTCTTCCTTTTCTTCCAGATTCTGTTGAGGTCTAGCTTCTGGCTGCTCCCTCTGTCTTTCTCTCTGTCTGAATTTCATTCCACTTATAAGTGACTCCAGTATTAGGGTTAAGACCCATCCTGATTGAGGTGGGCCACACCTTCTCAACTGAAGTAAACATCAGAGGGTCCTACTTACAATGGGTTCCATCCACAGGAATGGATTAGATTTAAGAACATGTTTTTCTGGGGTACCTACAGCTTCAAGCTACCACATATATCTTTCTATAAGGGAAAAATATAAAGAGGGGAAATGGTAAAGGGCTCAGAGAGAGGTTGTAAAAGGAACAATTAGAGGGATGGCAAGAGATTCAGATGAACACGGTAATGGTAGAAAAACATTTTATGGTAAGCAGCTTCTGACATGGCTGTCGATGATTCCTTTCCTCTTGGTATTCATGGTCTTGTGTAATCCCCTCCCCTTCAATGTGACCTGATCTAGTGACTCACTTTTTTTATATATATAATTCAATTTTATTTAGATATATTCACATACCATGCAATCATGCATGGTGTACAATCAACTGTTCATAGTACCATCATATAGTTGTGCATTTATCACCCCAATCTTATACCAGAAAGAATAAGAATAAAAAAATAGAAGTAAAAAAGAACACCCAAATCATACCCCCCATCCCACCCTATTTTTCATTTAGTTTTGTCCCCATTTTTCTACTCATTCATCCATATGCTGATAAAGGGAGTGTGATCCACAAGGTTTGCACAATCACACTGCCACCCCTTGTAAGCTACATTGTTATACAACTGTCTTTAAGAATCAAGGCTAATGGGTTGGATTTCGATAGTTTCGGGTATTTACTTCTAGCTATTCCAATACATTAAAACCTAAAAAGGATTATCTATATAGTGCATAAGAATGTCCACCAAAGTGACCTCTTGGCTCCGTTTGGAATCTCTCAGCCACTGAAACTGTTTTGTTTCATTTTGCATCCCCTTTTGGTCAAGAATATGTTCTCAATCCCACGATGCCAGGTCCACATTCATCCCTGGGAGTCATATTCCATGTTGCCAGGGAGATTTACACCCCTGGGAGTCAGGTCCCACGTAGAGGGGAGGGCAGTGAGATCACCTGCTGAGGTGGCTTAGTTAGAGAGAGAGAGGGCCACATGTGAACAACAAAGAGGTACTCAGGGGGAGACTCTTAGGCACAATTATAAGCAGGTTTAGACTCTCTTTTGCAGTAATGATCTTCATAAAGGCAAGCCCCAAGATAGAGTGTTTGGCATACCAAACCATAGTGACTCACTTTTAATGAATGAATACAGCAAAGGTGATGATCTTCTGAGATTAGACTACAAAAAGCTATGGCTCCGTTGCATGCACTCTCTTTCTCTCTCACTCTTGCTCTCTCTCACTCTCTCTCACTCTGGTTTTTCTGTATTTGCTTGCTCTTATAAAGTGAGCTGCCATGTGTGAGTTGCTGTATGGGGCAAACCCATATGGCAAGAAACTCAAGGAGACTTCTGCCTATAGCCAGGAAGGAACTGAGGCCATCAGTCCCATTGCTTGCAAGGAACTGAATCCTGCCAACAACCACTTGAGTAACCTTGGAAGCAGATTCTCCCCCCATAGAACCCCAGCTAACACTTTGATTGCTGAGCCAGAGGCCCAACCAAGGGCCTTTCCCATGTTCCTCATCCACAGAAACTGTGAGATAAAGAGTGTTTTTTTGCTTTAAGCAGCTAAGATTTGGAGTAATTTGTTATGCATGACTTACTGGCACAAGGTTCTTGCAAATTGCCCCAACAAAATTCTCATTGTCCTTTCTTGGATCTTGTGCCTATCCCTCACGTTATGGCTCTTAGATGGGGAATGGAATGCTTTGATTTGCCAGGTCTTCGTTACGTGCTCACCTCCAGATGTAGAGGTGAGGGAGGGAGGGATTGAGAGCAGTTCCACTAGGACCATAAGGAATGAGAGGGGAATGTAAATCACCAAAGGAATACTGGAGTGCTGTTTCCACATTTAGGAAGAGTGGATTCCAGACTGGCTTCTATAGAGAGGAAAATCAGAATATCAAAGGCAGCTGAAGACAAGGCTTATGAGGAAGAAAGAAGATATCCATGTTTATCAATAATTCTGAATGTGATAAGGGCTGTGGGCTGTTGAAGGAAAGAATGTTTTGCAGCCAGGCAGATGCCAATCTGAATCTTGTTCCAGCCATTTAGTAATTTTGTAATCTCTGACAAATCAAATGATCTCTCTGAGCCTCAATGATAAAACCAAAATTATGATTCATACATAATAAGTTGAATATGATGGTTAGAAATACCACCTGCTGTATACAGAGCTATTATTATGAGAAACTTTCAAGAGAATAGTGGCAGGGATTATAGTGGTAGGGATGTAAGCCAGAATCTGGATGGAGAGGAAATAAAAACAATGGGTGTAAAGCTCTGATGTAAGAAAGGTAGCCAGATTCAAACAGAATGATAGACAGAAGGTGGCATCAAGTTAAACTTGTTTTTACCTCCCCCCCACTCCTCCCTTAATCTCCCCACCTCCACCAATATAGGGCATATCTGTGAAAATAAGGAAACCTGTTATAAATAGCCAACTGAAGAAATAGGAAAATGAAATAAATGTGAAAAGTCAACAAGTGATCTAGGGTTTGACCATGGAGAAGAGAAAAGACCATTCGTCCTCCAAGACAAGATAAGGACAAGATGGTGGGTGGAGGCAGAGATGCTGAGATAGGCAAGAGTTTGACCATTATGGCTGGACATTATAGATAGACACCCCCACCCCCACCAACCCCTTTACAAGTATTCAGTGGACCATTTGGGGTCTTTATCTTGCTTAAGCTTTCTGTAGCAAGTGACATCCTTGTTCACTTTCTCTTTCTGGAACATTTCTCCTTACTTCGTTCCCATGAAATGATCTTCTTTGAATTCTCAATCTCATTTAAACCTATCAGTATCCTCTTCTGGCTGTTTCCTAAGTGTTGGTGCCCTCCAGGACTCTATCCTTGGCCCCCTTCTCTTTTCATTCTGTATACTTGTCTTAGATGAGCTCATCTATTACTATTGCTTAGGTTTGCAATTGGATGTTGATAATTACAAAATCTATGTCTCTATTAGGAATTGTATAAGTTAAATGAAAATATGCTACACTAGGACTTACGAGGCCCTTGTGTGTTAACCCTACCTCAAGCTCTGACATCCCCTCCTTTGTACTTTTGCTCTAGCAATGCTGATCCATTTTAGTCCAACTAATAGGCCATACTCATTTGAACCTCTTGGCCTTTGCACATGTTTTCTCTGCCTGGAAAGCTGTCACCCCCCGACCCCCCACACCCCATACTCCTGACACTTGTTAACTCCACAGGCCATTTCTAGTATTAATTCTTCTGTGCATTTCCCCTTGACACCTCCAGCTAGGCTCATTTGCTCCTTCCTCTGGTCCCCACTGTTCCTGTACACACTTTCTGCTACAGTCCTTCTGCCTTGTAATGTGAAGGACAGTTTATATGTGTTTCTCTATCATCCTGTACACTTTGACACCAATATCTATATCCCTATTGCCAAGCAGAGTTCTTCACATATGTAAGGATTTGGAACTGTATGTGGCCCAGAAAAAGCATGTTCTTAAAGTTAATCCATTCCTGTGGGTATGAACCATTTTAAGTGGGACCTTTTGATGAGGCTACTTCAGTTAAGGTGTGACCCACCTCAGTCAGAATGGGTCTTAATCCTCTTGCTGGAGTGCTTTATAAGAGAATGAAATGCAGACAAAGAGAGAAAACCAACAGGAAGCAAGAATCTGAAATAGAACCCAGAAGAGAAGGAAGAGACCAGAAGACGCCACCTTGTGCTTGCCACATGATGAGCTAGGACCAAGGATCACCAGCAGCCCAGTATTGGGGAGAAATCATCATTTAGAAGATGCCTTGACTTGGACATTTTCCTGACCTCAAAACTGTAAGCTAAATACATTCCCATTGTTTAAGCCAAGCCATTCCATGGTATTTGTTTCAGCAGCCAGCAAACTAAAACAACATATATTACCTTCTCACTAAGTATTACTTGTGCTTGTACTTATTAATGAATAAGTACAAGCAACTGTTCTCCTTTTTTCCTAAAAATGACACTATTCTAGTGACTTTTGAGTGATTTAACCCAGAAGACTATCTGGCTAATTGCTGTTTCTACACTAGGAACAGATGAAAGACTGTCTTGTGTTAATAAACTTGAATATTAAGGTTTTATCAATTAGGTGGACACAGAATTGGCCATTGTTCTTCTCCTGTTTGCTGAATTACAGTTTACAGGTTTCCTTCCTTTATTTAACTGTATGCTCCTTCAGACTAGAAGCTGTCTTATTCATCTTGGAATACAACATCCCCAAAACATCATTGCACCTTTTACTTCATAGCATAAACCTAACCCGGACTCTAATGCTTAGAAAAACTCTGTAAGTGTTGAGATAATTAGTAAATGAGTATTACCTGGGTGGGTAAGATTTGTTTGAATGATGCCTATTGTGGCATTATTTAAACCTAGAGTTAAATAGTTGTGCCTCTGTTACAGAGCACTTGTTTATAAAATGATTTAGGCACATCATTCACACATCATAAAGCTGTCCCATTTTAATGCCTTTGTTACATTTTATTGTGAAACAGTGAGCTGTGATATCCCTCTGAGAGTATTTAATGTGGGTAACTCAGTTCACTGGGCGAGAAATACATATTTTAACTGTTGCTTATTCTTTGGTAGCTCCAGTTTGCCATGTTGAAAAAGGCTACAACCGCTGACTTTCTTATACTACATATGGAACAAGAAAACAGCCTGCGATCAAGGGGAATAGCTAAATAAAGGGGCTAGGGTCCCTCTTGTGATGAAGTGTGGTTTAGTTTTAAAAAGCAATCCTTCATTTCCAAAGCTTGAATAAGACAGTACTTAGAAAAGAATCCCAGATGGTTAAATTTAGGACCCTAAAAAAATTCCTCTTCTGTAGCATTTTCATTTGATTATGATTTGGATACATTTTCATTTACTTTAAGCCTTTCCCTTGAAATTACCTATTCTGGGATTCTTAAATCAATGGCAAGAGAACTGTTGGCCAAAGGAATACAGCCTCCCTTACACAAATGGTCTCTTTTAATTATATGACTCCCATTTAAAAGTGGTTCCATGCAGCCAAGATGTTTTCAGTTTGTGATTGTGCAAGAACTGTTTAGTGATTTTTGCCACTGAATCTGGGCTTTTTCTGTCTGCCTTGCAACCCTTGTCTTTTCTCTTTGCTGAGGACATCTGAGAAAATGGCAGTTTGTGTTTTCAGTTTAATATTGGAGCCTTTCAAAGAAAAGAGAAATTGGTGTGGATTGCTGCTTATTGCTTAGAATTTTAATATTCATTCAACAAACATTTATGGAGCACTGGCTTTGAGTCAGGCACTGAAGGCATGTAGATGTTCATATGTCCAAGGAGCCATGTCTTATGGGGAAGACATTTAAGCCTGTTAACAATTTTTAATCAGTGTGCCGAGTGCTGTAAGTGTGAGCACAAGGGGCTTCAGAAGTATGGAAGGACATGTCTAACTCCACCTTGACGGGATTGGCCTCTTCCCAGGGGTGGGCAATGCCCTGTCCTTGGAAGAATAGTGGGAGTCAGGGAAAGGGAAGGGGTAGTGAAACGGATGAGATGGAAAGGCCTTTCTAAAGAGGCAGGAGTTTGTGAAACTGCAAAAAGTCCTGTATAGCTTATAAAGAGAGTGCCAAGAAGGGAGTAATAAAAGATGAGGTTGATGAAAAAAGAATCTCCATCTACAGTTTTCTTATGACACTTATCCCAAAGATAAGTCTTTATTTTCTGAGTGAAGTAAGAGATGGTGATGGAAATGAAAGAAGCTTCCCCTTCCAAACAAGATGGATGGATGCATAGGGAGGACAAAGGATTTGGGAGACAGAGCCTCAGACAGTCTGGATAGAGGAAGAAGCAGGTAGACAATTTGAGGAGATGATGGTAGAGAGAGAGAGGGAGAGACAGACGGAGAAAGACACACACGTGGACATCCACACAGACACATATAGTGAGAGACATGACAGAGAGCGGGAGGCACATCTAGAGAAAAGAACACATACAGAGGCAGAGGCAGTGAGAGAACAAAGAGAGACAGAGAGGCAAAATTAGAGACACACAGAGCAAAACAGACATTAAACAGAGCAAAGAGAGCAACAGATGTAGTGGCTACCACAGAGAATAGAATTTTAGGGAAAGAGGACCACATATAAAGGTTTTTAGGGGAGATTTCCTGTGTACTGTGTTATATAATGCCCCTTGCTTCTCCACAGAAAGTTTAGTAAAACTCTACCCTGCTTATCAGTGTGTTTAGAATTGGGTTTTTGCTTTTGGATGTGTTAACATGGTCAGACTGCCCCATAGATGCCCATTTACGTGCAGTAGAAGTGATCCATGATCAGATTGGGAAAGGCCTGTGTGCCCCATTAGGGGGCTGAATTTCCTCAGAGACAAGCTCATGTCATCAGAGGGTGTTATTTCTCTGTTTTGACCTCTGTTCTGTATTCTTGTGCATCAAGAGCTTTGGAGGTTTCTGGCTGCATCTCAGGAAGAGCAGCTTGGGGATCACCTCACCTGGGAAATCGTCTTGATCCTTGCAGTCGTGGTTGGGTGCCCCTCCTCTGTGTTCCTACAGCGCCTTTCTTCACCCCATTTACTGCAGGTAGAACATGAGTCACCTGAGGCCACCGTATACTCATTTTTCAGAGATTTTTTAAAAAAAATAGATACCAGTGTCTATTTGTTTTAGTTTCCTTGGCTGCTCAAGCAAATACCATTCAATGAGCTGTCTTAAACAATGGGAATTTATTAGCTCATGGTTTTGAGGCTAAGAGAAAGTCCAAATCAAGAAGTCATCAAGGTGATACTTTCTTCCCAAAGACTGGAGTTCAGGGACTGGCTGCCAGTGATCCTTGGTCCTTAGCTTGTCACGTAGCAAATCACATGTTCTCTCTTGGCCTCTCCCTTCTCTTCAGGTTTCCATTGATTTCCACTTCTGATTGCTCCCTCTGAGGCTTTCTCTCTCTTTTTCTGAGTTTCATTCGTTTCATAAGGACTCCAGTAATAGGATTAAGACCCCTTCTGGACAACACCTTAACTGAAGTAACCTCATCAAAATGTCCTACACACCCACAGGAATGGCTAGGTTTAAGAACATGTCTTTCTAGTGCACATACAGCTCCAAACCACCATACTATTAAACTTGATATCAGTAGAAACTGGATTCTGACATTTTAGAGCAAATGGGTACAGTATAGATACAGGGAACTGGCCCAGTTGTTCATGGGCACGTCTTTATTAAATGGGCCCTGGAGACTCACTCATTCAATGGAGAGAAATAACTTCAGAGTTATTCTGCCCAACCAGCCAAGCTGGGACAAATTCTGTGCATTGCTTTGCCTTTCTAACTAATCAAAGTCAAGCCTTAAAGGTTCAGTGGTTTGCAGATACATGCTAATGAATTTTATGGCCCCCACATTACCTAGGAGAAACAACTGGTAGCTGTTGAGATCTGCTCAAGTTGATGGTGAGAGTAAATGGTGAAGTCAGATATAGATCATAGATTCTCTAACGCTCACTACTCTGCTATTTCCACTCTATAGTATTGCTTCTCACTTCAAAGTTTAATTGCTTGGAAGATGAATATAGATGACTCAATGAGCAAAGTATACATACTTATCCTAACACTCTATAGATCATCCAGATGGAAATTGTAGATGTTGGATACAACTTAATATCCTTTTTCCTGAGTGGCCGTACAGATTGTCTTTCTTGCCAATGATCATGTACCTAGATTTCCTTGTTTTCTTCCATATGTTAGGCACAACTAAGTATGGGACAGGCCAGGTTGAGAGGGTCCAGGACTTGGAACTGGCCTCATCTACTATGATGGGGCATGTTCTGTGATAGAACAGACCTATTTACAGGTGAGGGAGTAACTCCTATCCGGCAAATGGAACATAATATCCAGTAAGTAAATTACTATATAACAGGCAGTAGCCAGACCAGCAGCCTAGAATAGTGGGTGTGTGTGTTTGTGTGTGCATGGGGGGAGTTGGAGGGGGGTGGGCAGTGTTTCAACTGGGGGAAAAAACATGGTAATAAGGACTGTGAGAGCCAGTGATACTCTGGAGTCCTGGATGTGGGGAATGGGCATTGGGGCAAAGTGTAGAAGCAGAGGCCCAGCACTGACATACAAGAGCAAGAAATCCTGGGTCATGAGAACAGTACAGGACTAAAAATACAAGGAGAGTTTCAGTCACAAAGATTTCTAAGTATGTTAATAGGCTGGAAACGCAGATATTAAATATGGAAAAAGGAAGTAAGGCCTGAACCAGCAGGAAGCATGGTGATGCCCCATCAAAGAATGATGGATGGAGAAGCTTTTAAGAGAAAGTGGTCATCTAAGTGTGCAGGTTGGAGTCAAGATATAAAGAAAGAGGTGAGTTTCAGAGCCTAGGGTACAGCAAGGGCTTAATACTTGCTTCCTGAATAGATAGCAGTACTTTTTTGGAGCATCTGACTCAGCTGCTGATGCAAACATGCATAAAGAAATGGAGACAATACTCAAAAGGATGCTTGGTTCAAAACGATATACTTCCAGCACTTGCAGTACAAAAATAGTAATGTAAAATGTCTGCTGGATATGAAATATTAGGGGCAATGCCAGGAATATGTTGGCTAATTGGAACTTTGCATAAGGAATAAGTAAAGACTTTGATCCACTTACTTCTGAAAAAAAAAAAACAAACCATTTTTATTGCTTCAGTGTTGAATAGAAGACTATGAGGGAGAAGAACATATCACATGATGAAACACTGAAGTAATAAAAACAATCAACATTCTTAGGCACAGGTTTCATTTATTTGGACTGAATGAATCCAGACTTTCCATCTGAGAAACTTCCACTATGAGCTAGCCTGGCTATACATTCTTCCAAAGAGCTGCAATCTTCAGAAATAGGTTCCCATGTATTATTTGATAATCACATGGTGACATAAGTGTTTACCTCAGATTTACCTAATAGGCATTATTTACTTAATAGCTCAATCCTCATGTAGGAACCATGGTGATTCCATCAATTGCAGTGTTAGTATACATGTTGTCAATGATTCCTGAAACAATTCAAAAGCATCATGATCATGAAATGGGTTCAAAGGAACTGGTAACTATGTTCTGGAGTATAATTTGAATATGGTTGAATATTAGACTTGTGGTCATCCCTACAAACCCACTACCCCCTTTAGGTATAGTCAAATTGAGTCACAACTTATAGACACAGGAGTGAATGTAGAGAGGGGCTGTTCTTTTACCCACCTAATCCACTATGTAGAATTGTGCTTATGCCTCACTGTCTGGCTATATATTATGGCTCCCTCTATTCTATATCATCTCAGTATTGATGGATAGTGATGGAACAACAGAAGAAGGAGAACAATGCAGATCTTACAAAACATACTTTGGTCACATCCCATCTCTTGGCCTAGATTTAAGAGCATCACAAGGTTTTAAGGACACAGTGACTTAAAAACCAACTAACCAAGAAAGCAGAATCTTATTCAAACACTGCATTAATCACATTTGCCATTTGAGGAAATGCTGCATGATAAGTAATTCAGTCCAAGTGGCACCTCTGAATGCAAATGAATTCAGGCCATTTTGCAGCATTAACTCTTATGATTTCATTCACATCTACTTTCTAATCCAATCTTGGTTTATCTGTAATGGGCCTCTGTGGTTATCCATTGAAAATAACCTGGTTCTTCCTGCACTCCTTCTTAAACAATGACTAGTTCTCAAATTGATAGTTGCAAGGAAAGGTTTAAATATCCCAGGTAGATTGATTTTTTTTTTTTTTTTTTTTTTTTTTTGATGCAGTAAAAAGATCTGTGTGATTTTCAAAGCAGTCTGTGACATAGTGGCTGGAATCTAGTTGGTCTGGATTAAAAATGGACCCATGTCCTGGAATGCTGAGTACAAGTCATAACTGATTAAAAATGGCTGGTTATTCTACTCTTCTGAGTAGACAGACAAGGCTGACTGATCTCCCAGGGGTGCAGAAAAGATGAGTTGATACAATATTAAGTTTATTGGTGAAGACAGAATACTATACCAAAATGATATATTTTTCTTTTATGATGTCTGAATATGCATTAAATAATTCAGTTTTTTAGTGAGGCACATTAGTTGCTCATTCTGGAGAGGATTTCCTTTTTCTTTCTTCTCTTTATTCTTTTTCTTCTCCAAGGTCAGATATAGAGTCACCACCACAGATTTTCTAAGGAAAACTATCTTGCCAAGAAGGTAGTTTCAGGAAGCCATATTGTGTACCATGTGGCCCTGTATCATGTGATCCCTCTCCCTCAGGTGATAAGACTCGATGGGTAGCTGAGCCAAGGTTAGCCCATCCAGGGCACGGGCAGCCCCTTTTATGTGATATTGTTCAAAAGTTCTGTTGCAAAAAAGATGACAGATTATTAGTTGAGTCCATCAGATTCCTTCTCTTAGGAATGTGCACTGCCAGGTATGTAAAGAATGAACTAGAAGGTTTCAGGAAGAGAAGTAAACAGAGAACGAGGTGTATGCAGGGAGTAGCTCTCAGTTAACAGAGGTACATCTGGACTGAAAATCTATGAGCTGTTGTTGCTGGTTTCTAGAGCCGTCTTGGATTCTGAATAACCTGTTCTGAATAACCTTTTGATGCCAACTTCCATGAGCTCTATTCTGGTTTCTACCCTTACTGACATCTGGTTCTTCAGTTTTCCTTGGCTTCTGGGAAGACTGGCCACATGACAGAGCTGCTTTCTTACTTCCATACAATCAAGCTCCCATTACTTAAAATAATTTCAGTTAGTCTCTGTTCTTATAACAATAACAATAACAAAAGTATAAATAGAGGTTTTCGGCAAACTGAAATTCTGTTGTAAATTGGAGTTACCTTCTGCTCTGCTGCCTGACAAGGTGAACAAACTGTGCTACTAGATTTTAAATGAGCGTAACTAGTCTCTCAACATTAAAAGACTCATAGTCTCTCATTCTGTTGTCTGGGGTTCTTGAACTTTAGTTTTACCACCCACCCTCATCCTCATAAAGGGATGCAAAGCTCAGGTCAGAGTTGCAATATTTTAAACAGAGGAGTGTGTATTGATTGTTTGCCTATTTGGTCTCAGATCTTTTCCCTGTCTGTCTCTTCCTCTGCTTTATATAGCAGGGAGCTACCTTCCCCAGGTATTAGCTTTGGGAAGAATGGAGGGCAAGAGAAAAGGCAGAAGCCAGAGTATTTGCTCCTTGCTCTGCCATGGATGGGTCTCCAGCATCGTCTCACTGGCTCTTGCTCCCACTGGACAGCTCCACCTTCTATGGTTCACATTCTTGACAGATAAGCCTTCTGTGGCTTCAGCTCCCACTGGGTGACCCTGGGTTCTGGATTCCAGGAACACTACCCCTCCCTTACCCTGGGAGCCACAGTGGCTTTTCACTGTTGCTCATCTCTCTGTGGCTTCATTATTCCCTGTTTGACTTTACAGCTCTTCCCTCCTCTGTGTAACCAATTTCCTGTATTAAATGTCTTCTGTTGAAATAGCTATAGTTGTTTTTGTTTTATGACTTAACCCTGACTGATAAAAAATGTCAGGACATACTAATTATTCATCTTTAATAACAGACACAGGATGGATATGTAGTGCAAGAAAGTGTGGAGAAAGCAGACTTTGTAATCAGACAGACCTGAGATCAAATTCTGGCTCTGACCCTTATTCATTGTGACCTGGGTCAGTTATTTAACTAAGGCTCAGTTCCCAACATCTATAAAATGAAGGTAATAAGACCCACTACAAAATGCTGTTGAGAGCGTCATACACTGTTCCAGAATAATCTCAAGCAAATCTCAAGAGGCTGAATGGGGCTGATTAAATTAAACACTGAAAGATCCAGGCTCCTGAGATGGAGCCCAATTTGCTAAAGGGCTACAGTCCATCCTGCAGTCCTCTAGACAGGACCTGGGCTAATAAGTACTTCCACTGAAAAAAAACAAAAAATAAAAAATGGTGAATGTGCTGCAATCGATCCAATCTGTAGAGAAGACAAATGGAAGTCAGGGCTAGTCCTCAGCAGAGGTACCTGGGGTGACTAGATAACCGGCCATCACAATGACCCTGGACACATGGCTTAGCACATTATCATATTAAAGTCTTTACGAAGCCCTGAAGTAAAGAAGAAACACAGTCGGTCAGCTTTTTCTACAAGGCAGAACACTTGGCTGCCACAGTGGTTTTTCGTTTTACTTTTAAGCCTCTGGAAAGATATTATCCACCTCTCACTTGTCTGCAACTCTAAACACGTCAGATAAGGTACTCTGTATTTCTGTATTTCTGTATTTCTGTAAATACAGAAAGTATTGTCCTCTACTTTCAGACCAATAAGCCATGGTCTAGTGTGGTGGGAGTGAGTCACACTGTACTAAGAAGTCATCACCTACAGAACTATTTGGAAAGGGGTGTGAGGGTCAGCCAGTTCCTAGAGAAGTGTTCCTGGAATGGAAAATCCCATAGGTGTCCATTAAAAAACATATAAGGTAAACAAAAGTGTCAAAAGGTACAAAAATGAGGACTGGGCCAGTGGAGTTAACTGAAATTAGTAAAGAAGGGGATGGTGTGTAGACAAGATAGAATTATAAGAATGGTAGTGACAGAGGAAGAGTCAAAAATAACTCCAAGTTTTAAAATCTGAGTAATTGAAGGAATAAATTTTTAAAACACTTATATAGTGTTTATGGCATGTCTGGCACTGTTCTAAGTACTTGAGACACATTGACTGATTTAATTCTCATAACAACCCTTACGGCTAGGAAACTGAGGCACACAAAGGTTAGGTAACTTTTCCAAGACCACAGTTAGTAGGTGGCAGAGCAAGGATTCAGACCTAGCAGGTGGTTTTAGAAAAACAAAATGGCAGGAGCAGTCAAACTTCACAGATACTAAACCAGGGGCCAAGACGTGGTCTCTGATGATTGCTGGCCTGGAAGACAGAGCAGGTATTTCTTCATGTCTCACTGACCTTGAATGGGTTCCATGCCCATTCCTGAAGGTGTCATTATGGCTAGACTATAGGCTATCTATAAGATTTGACTAATATATATCAGAGTGGGAACAATCCAACCTAAGTTTCAGGATGGGGAATGGAGGCAGGGAGGTCTTGCAAAGCAAAAATTTGCTTTTTGTGGCAAAAATAACAAATAATTACCACAAAAGGGAAACAAAACAGAGAACTTCATTCGTAAGAAGAGCAATAGAAGCTCCTGAAGCAGGAAAACAGGAAATGGGGGACCTTCAGAACAGACAAGAGGAAAACTAAAAGCATTCTTTGGGGTCTTCCTAAGCTAGTTGGAGGTATTTCAGGAGGGGCTGGTGCTCTTCCAGTGCAGTTGTTGGTACCAAGACAGAAAAATTCTGTTTTATCACGGTTCTGTGACCCTGTTTTTACCAATATGTTGTGGATTTGGAGGAAACAGAAGTTGACCCTGGAGTTGAACCTACTATGCCTCTTTATGTTGAAACATCTTTTCCTCTGGCCTTCTCTTTATCATTTACTGTATTTGAGTGCATATTATTTCACTTTGAGCAGAAAATCAAGAACTAGTGTTTTCATAGTTAATTCAATCTCATAACTTTATATTTCAACTTTAAAAAAAGCAACTCTTCTACCAGAGTGGGATAGTGTGAAAAAGACCTCCCTTTAACCCACTGTCTATCCAACTTTCTCCTAATTTTTGCCTCTCATCTCCACTCTCTTTGAGAGGTTGGATGTGGTTCAATCCCAGTTTAGCCTCAATTCAGTTATTCTCTTGGATGGAAGTTGCTGAAGTCAAGATCTGAAACTTGAGAGGAAAGGAAATATATAATATATGATAAGTAAGTTTTAGTAGCTCATCTTTCTCTCAAAAATATGTGGTCTTACAAAAGTGGCCTTCCATTATAAATAACAAGTAAGCAAGGAAGGAATGTTACTTGTACATTTTAGTTATCATGACCATCAATTATTGAATAATTTTTAATGAGTCATTCATTTTAACTAATGAAAATTAAGAATTTCAAAGATTATGGATGTTATCTCACTACTTTATTTAAGTATAGGTTTCTAGATTATTGCTATGATAGGTGATTTGTCAGTTGGACAGTGCTTGAACTAGAAAGGATGCTCTTACTAACTTTAGTCATTTCCATGATAATCTGGTTATGATAAAGGGAATATCAAGTTTATAAAAATTATAGGCTGGTAAAGTTCAGATCCCTTAGATTTTTTTAATGGTTTCGGTTCCCATTTGTATACATAATTCGTAAATGTAGCATTCCTAACTCACTTTCGTCTTTGGAATGTAAAATGTAGATGTTTCTCCCTCCCCCTGATTACAGCATCATGTTCTTTCCCCATTTAAATTGAAAGGAATTGCATGCCCAGTATCTCCTCCCAATAATACCAAGAAGCAGAACAACACTGTCATCTGCTTCATTTTATGGACACTGGTGATTTTCCTATAGTGGGATAACTGTTGATTAAATATTTTCCATGCTCCCTCCACATTTCCTGGTTCTGCAGCTCTTGTTTCCCTGACTTAAAGCAAAAGTATTGCTTAGTTGAGGCTCTATGCTCTATTTCATATCAGTCTGCCACCAAAATTTGGTCATTGGAATATCATTTAGAATGCAAACTATCCGTATTTGAATATTACTAACATAACCGAAAATGAACCAGCCAAGTTCTTCATGTTTATAAATTTAATAAGTGAATTTTCAAAGAGCTCTTTCTAATTGTACTGCTTTTAGAAATATGATCTCAAGGCAGATTTCCAGCTATCATCTAATAAATTTATCAAAGCCTATACAACTATATAAAAGCATATTTATATCTTCTGCAATATTTACATTTCCCAGATGAAACTATTATGTCTGTTGGTTACTATACTGACAATAATAATTAGTAGATCTTATTGGAGAAGCTTTAGCATTTTGAAGACATCACAACAAGCCAACCAACCAACAACAGTAGCCCCAGCTACTGCTATTGGTGGTACTGCTACTACTACTAGTACTACTACTACTACTGCTGTCTATGCTAACTCTTTGAAGTAGGCCCAAGAGCTATACTTACTCCATTTTAAAGATGAGGAACTCAAAGCTGAGCATATTTCAATGATTTGTTCAAGGTCAAAGGACATACCTATGGCAGAAGCAAGGAGAGAAACCAATTGTTTTTTAACTTTCAATAATACATGTTTCAGTATTGGGTATTTTGTTATGCTGACTGCATATGATATATCAAGAAAGTATGCCTCTCATCAGAGTAACACAAATAAAATACATATATGCAAAAATACCACATTTATTTATTTTACATCAATCCTGGGATTCCAAACTCTTTGGACACTATGACTGGCTTCCCCCATCCTCCAAAATACACATACTGTAGAACCATTATGTGATCCTATTGATGCTGAAACATCAGGGAAGCTTTCTCAGATGTCAGTAAATGGTCCACCATACAGTGCATCATTAGTCCAGTCTACATTGTCAGTTCAGGTCTGGAACTCTGCTGTTGATGTGTTCTAACTGGGGACAGAAAAAAATTTTCTGATCCTGGGAAACTTGGTATCTGCAATCCTGGCTCCATGTATAAACCATGCTACCATTCCCCTCTGGAGTCTGGCCACCTTGTGTGGTGCTATCACAGTGTATATATGGAAATTGCTCAGGGGACTTAGAGAGCTCTCTCCCTTTTCAGGCTGTATTTCACCGTAATCACCTCTCCTTTCCCCTGGACTTCCTGGACCCAAAGCATCATTTCCCTTCTTTCTGCTTCTCACTTTTCCAGAGTCTCTGAAGTCAAGGTTGCAAAAGGCTGGCAATCTGCCCAAAGGGGAGTGATATAGGGAGGGCACATACAAAATATCCTACCAAACAAATTAATATATTTGTCACTATCATTTGTCCTTGGAGTTATTTGAAAAATTGACTGGTTCTCAAGCCTTTCACCTCCATTCCAGGTTGAACTGCAGAGAAAATTTGGCTGATATTATTTGCCATTAGCTATGGGAAAGAGTAGAAAGAAAACATCTATCTTCCAACCCCTGAGAGCAAGTGAAAATAATCTGTGACTCTGAGTGGACTCTGATTTGGAGCATTAATGTATAAATTTTATTTTTCTAATTTAATAAAATTCAAAGTGTGATTTTCAAAGCAGGAGAAAATGTATACATCTGTATTTTTTTCTATGTAAGCTTATCATTTATATTTGTTGGAAATACCAGTTACCTCCAAAATAAAAGATTGGAGCTTCTCCAGAAGTTGTGAGCAGACCCATTTCCCTCCCTCATAAACAATTTGCCTCTGCCCAGAAAAATGCAGATTATATAAATAAGGCATGCACTCTGAATTTGAACAAATCATTTGATCTCCTATCAAAAGCCCTTTCTTTGCTCCATGACAATAAAATCCTTACACCTTAATTTCATTCCAGGCTTGGCTTCTCAATGAACAAATGGCCAACAACTGTGCTTATTCTGGTGCTGTGTTAAACATTCAGTTCAGAACTCTGACTAAGCCTTGGGTCATATGTACCATCTGCTTAGGGAATGATTTGTCCTGCAAAGCATTTGGGAAAAAAAGGGATGTCTTAGTTTAATCCAGAATAATGCACCGTGTAGCACAATATAGGTGAGAGCCTTAGATTATCAGTAGTATTTTGATTTTGACATTTCCCATACCTTGCAGTGCTGTGTGGTTATGGGCGAGTCTTAATGCACCCTGTAATATCATTGCCCCATTTTAAAAACAAATAAGGGTCATAGTGATTTATTTTGATACTTTGATCTTGATTCCATTACTTTGCTTGGTTCTCTAATCCCCACAACAAGGCTTTTAATGAAACTGGTTCAATCTTTCAGAAGCAGATTAAGGAGCCTTGAAAATAAGTTATGCCCAACAATGAGTAAAGTACCACTGTTTTACACTTTTGTGAAGGTCTGCATAGAGAAATATATGAAAGATTCATGAATTTTATGGTTTGTATGATGTTACCAGGGCAGTTTTCTTTTTTATTCCATGTTCACTCTAGCATTAAGACATAGAAATGTAGGAGAAAAAATTCTTGGAAAGTAAATCCATTTTAGGTTGAAAGAAAAAGGTGGGAAAAAAATTTATAAACCTTTACGGTCTATTTTAAACTTCAAATTCCCATAAGACTTGGTTCAAAGACCTAGAGAATGATGAGTGGTATTCATGTTCATTAGTAATAAAGAAGATATGGAGAAGTTAAGAGAACATCATACCCATGTGTTTTAGTTTCCTGGCTGCTAAAATAAATACCAAACAATGGATCTTTAACAACAGGAATTTACTAGATCACAGTTTCAGAGACTAGAAGACTTGCCAAGGGTAGGTATCTTCTGACTGGCTGACAATCTTTGGGGTTCCTTGGCTTTTTGTCACATGACAATGCACATAGCAATAGCTTCTCTTTTGTCCTCTGATTCCATTGGCTTCTGTGTCTACCTGCTTCTTACAGCTTTTTGTTTTTCCATCTGACTTTCATTCTGCTTGTAAAGGACTCCAGTAATCAGGATTAAAACCCAAACTGATTCAGTTAGGCCACATCTTAACTGAAGTAATATCTTGAAGAGATCATCTTTACAATGGATCTACACCTTCAAATTTACAATGGGTCCACCACAATGTGGTCCAAGACCAAGAACATCTCCAAACTGGTGTACACAATTCAATCCACATCACTGTGTTTAGTGATATGATGTCCCTAAAGTGGGTGTACAGCTAGACAAACAAGAAAAATGATTTTATCAATCTTGCTAAAGTAGTATTGTTTGAACCAGGAAAAGAACTTGGGGCCTGATAAGAGTCCATAGAAGCCTTGGTTGAATATGGTTGTAAAATATATGATCTGAATTATTGGTGGAAACAAGTGATGACCAATGCTCACTCTTGGGAATGTTTTCCAACTGTTTTTCAAGGGCACCCCCAAGCTAAATTCTTGCTCAGGGTCACACAATACCTTGGTTTTCTGGTTGGCATGAGAAGCGGATTTCTACTCTGCCATATTGCCCACTGAGCTGTACCACCTATTAACATGGTTAGAAGGTTCCACTGGGCCAAAAGCAACCATTCTGTTTCTGTTTGTGGTTGGACTGAAGATGTTCACATGGCTAAAGGGCAGTGACCCAAAGAAAAGCAGGTGAAGCTGAAGTTAATGAAACACTGAAGTGTTAAGAGGTTTTTCACTACTCAGGAAAGTCTTAGCCAAGCTTGTTCTCCTGAAATGTTGAGTCCTGTTTTCCGTGGCATGGTACAGCTGATGTTGTCACTCTGTGGTCAGGAGCAGGAAAGCTGGTGGGCTGGAGAGGGATTAGCGGTCTGAAAATATGTAATTGCTATTGCATGGCAGCAGGGAGTTGACAGCCCTAAGAGACTGCAAATAGGAGAGGACCAACAACTCAGCTGAATTCAAACAAACTGTGACTAAAAAAAGAGAGAAATATATTCAAGTGGTAAAGAATTTGATAAATTACTCCATACCACCTACCTTAAAAGAAAAAGTTTTAAATGAGATAATACATGTTAGGAAGTTAGTGGAGTGCTGAAATCATAGTAATTAATCAGGTAAAAACCTGGCAGCTTAACCCAAGTAGCCTTGATTCTTGAAGACGATTGTATAACTATATAGCTTACATTGTGTGACTGTGTGATTATGAAAAACTTGTGGCTCACACTCCCTTTATCCAGTGTATGGACAGGTGAGTAGAAAAATGGGGACAAAAATTAAATGAAAAATAGGTGGGATGGGGAATGGGATGTTTTAACCTTTTTACTTTTATTTTATTCTTATTTTTATTTTTTTATTTTTTGGAGTAATGAAAATGTTCAAAAATTGATTGTGGTGATGAATGCACAACTGTATAATGATACTGTGAACAACTGATTGTATACTGCGGATGATTATATGGTATGTGAATATATCTCAATAAAACTGAATTTTTTTTTAAAGTATATCCTAGAAAAAACTAAAAAAAAATAAACCTGGCAGCTTAAGATATGATTATATATATGGGAACAGGTCAGTATAGCGTAACCTTAGCAGCCATATTGTTTCATTGAAATACCCCCACCTCCTTTGCACAAGAGAATTTTAATCCTCATTTCAGACTCTGTACCTGACACTGTGGGTGGAAAAACTCTACTCATGAATTTGGAGAGGGAAAGACACATGGCTAAGGCAGTTCCATCCAACTGAGTGTGGTTAGTTTGCATAACTGAAGCCAAGCAAAGCTAAGGCAGTGCCGGTACATGGATCCTTCTGTTAGACTAAATAAAGAACAGTGAGCCTATTTTTATGGGGAGCAAGGAGGGAGGAAAAATAAGTGTTTTTAACAGTAGGGAATGGCTTGAATCTAGGAACCTCAGGCTGTGTCTAAATGTTACCAAACATTGAGATGAAACTGCACAATTTACCCAGTCATCCAGATGTTTCCAGAAATCCAATCTTTTGAGTTCATATAGATGAAATCAGAGGGAGACTAGATTTTTTTTCTGGCACTGTGAGACAGTATTGTCATGGTTGGCTGCTGGGCTCCTCTACCTAGGACTGTGTCATGGGACCCCTCCGGGACTGCACAGCTGCTTTCTGGAGAGTCAGCCGCCCAGCCGCAGGGGCTGCTCTTCCACCTAAAAGGGCTGTTTGTTATGTATGAAGCTCGCACAGAGATGGAGCTAAGTTTGATGTTTGGTTCATTGGAATACATCAGCCACATTTAGTATTCTGGTGGTTTCAAATTAAAGGATTTAAAATCTACAAAGCAATGACGTTCAACTTTCCCAACCTCTCCCTCCCTTCTCCTACCCCTGAGAATCTACCTGAAAGAGATAAACCAACATGGATCCTTTTGAAACTCAAAGAACTTAAATCACTTCGAATCTGTAATAGTGCCATGTCCTTTAACATGTCAGATGAGCAGCAAATCCTGTCTTTGCTCAGGACAAGGTCATACAGAGTGAGCAGGTTGGAATGGGTTTAGTACAAGTCTCACAAAGCAGGTATTACAACTGTTGATTGCTGAGTAACTGAATTGTAATGTTTCAAATGGAGGAGGTTTTGACATGAAGAACAAGATAATTAAATGCAACTTTTCAACATAACTGTATCATATGTAGCAGAAACATAAATGGAAAAGCTTCACCTCAATATTCTGAAGGATATAGATTCAAATCCTAAGAAAATTACTTAACTTCTCTAAGTTTCAGTTCCCTCAACCATAAAAGAAAATTTTAACCTACAAAGATTTTTTTTTAATTTTTTATTTATTAGATTGTTCACATACCATACAATTATTCAAAGATCCAAAGTATACAATCAAACAATCAGTTGCCCCTGGTACCATCAAATAGTTGTGCATCCATCACCACAATTGATTTTTTTTTTCAGTTTTTAGAACATTTTCATTACTCCAAAAAAGAAATACGAAAAAAAGGAAACTCAAATCCTCCCATACCCCTAACTACCTCCCCTCCATTGTTGACTCATAGTATTGGTATAGTACATTTGTTACTGTTGATGAAAGAATATTAAAATACTACTAACTGTAATTAGTTTGCAATAGGTATATTTTTCCCTATATATTTTTTTTAAGTTTCAGAATAGTATTTAATTTTCAGATATTTATAGTCATCTTATTTGATATCACAAAATAGTGGCTGTGATATAAATTTTACAGATGAGGATATTGTTGCACTATTCTTACCATACATAGGTAGCAGAATAAATCTGAATACAGATCAATACTTCCCCTTCTTCCTCTTTTGTATATTTACAAACATGCCTACACATAACCCTTCCTATTCAAATTATTTTTATCTGAACCAAGGAACTAAATGCATTGAGATAAGATAATTTTGTTTTGTTTATAGGAATTCTCACTGTAAACTATACAATCTTAGGGATCAGAGAGTAAATAGATTTTTTTTTTTTTGGCCAAACCCTCTCTCTGAACTCAAAAGCTAAAAAGGTTCAGTATTTTCCATTAACTATGCAATAAATAGCAAATCTTGGGTCCACAATTAATGTTCTTTTGTTTCAGTGTATGAAGTAGAAGTTAATAATTCCCAGTGGTTCAATGACTACAATAACAGATGTCGTTCCATATATAAATAGACGTTTTCACCAACGTTGCTCTCTATATGCCTTTGCTCTACATATCCCATGCCTATCTCCAGACCATGGCATATCATCTACACCAACCAATAAAACGTAATTCAGAATACACATTTTTCAATGGTCTCAAAAAGTGTAAGAGTATTCCTTTGGATTTTCAAAAGAAGTCTATATTTGCAGACTTAAATTTAATAGTTTTTAATTATTCTTAGTCTCATTCCTGTTACATTAGGAAACTAAGAGTCATCTTACAAGTTAAGTGAGATGACCACATTTACAATCAGCAAGTCAGAAAAGTGAGGCAAGTATCTTCATCTTCTGACTTCTAGTGTTTCAGAAAGAATGCCATACCATAAACCTGAGTTATCCACTTGAAATAGAGTGAAAGAAATGGTAGCATGGAATAGGATGTGATACCAAGTATGTTTTCTCCTTCATAATGTCACCATTCTGCAATGTCTGTTTATCCCTCTCTGAAATATGGAATTAAAAGTAATTTAATATAGGGTTGTGTCTTATGATGACTATGATGATAATAAAGCCAAACTTATATTCAGTGGTCACTATATGGCTTAAAAAATGCATCTTCATCTAATATTATGGAGCCTTTCTCCATCTCTCTCTCTCCTTTGTTTCTCTGTCAGTAGGGTTCCCTTTAGTATCTCAAGTAGGGCAGGTCTTTTATTAGAAAAATTTCTTAGCATTTGTTTGTGAAAAATTTAAGCTCTCCCTCAAATTTGAAGGAGAGCTTTGCTGGATAAAGTATTCTTGGTTGGCAATTTTTCTCTCTCAGAATTTTAAATATGTCATGCCACAGCCTTCTCGCCTCCATGGTGGCTGCCGAGTAGTCATTACTTAGTCTTATGTTTTTTCCTTTGTATGTGGTGAATTGCTTTTCTCTTGCTGCTTTCAGAACTTGCTCCTTCTCTTCAGTATTTGATGGTCTGATCAGAATGTGTCTTGGAGTGAGTTTATTTGGATTTATTCTATTTGGACGTCACTGGGCATTTATGCTTTGTGTATTTATGTTGTGTAGAAGGTTTGGGAAATTTTCCCCAACAATTTCTTTGAATACTCTTTCTAGACCTTTACCCTTCTCTTCCCCTTCTGGGACACCAATAAGTCTTGTATTTGGACGTTTTATTTTATCTATCATATCCTTGAGGTCCATTTCGATTTTTTCAACTTTTTTCCCCATTCTCTCTTTTGTTCTTTCATTTTCCATTTTGTCGTACTCCAGATCGCTCATTCGTTGTTCAGCTTCCTCTAGTCTTGTACTATGAGTATCCAGAATCTTTTTAATTTGAGCGACAGTTTCTTTTATTTCCATGAGATCATCTATTTTTTTATTTACTCTTGCAATTTCTTCTTTATGCTTTTCTAGGCTCTTCTTCATGTCTTTTATATCCTGTGCCATGCTCTTCTTCATGTCCTTTTTATATCCTGTCCATGTTCTTGTTGTTTGTCTTTAGTTCTTTGATTAATTGCTCCAAGTACTGCGTCTCCTCTGATCTTTTGATTTGGGTATTTGGGTCTGGGTTATCCATATCATCTGGTTTTTTCATATGCTTTAAAATTTTCTGTTGTTTTTGGCCTCTTGGCATTTGCTTAACTTGATAGGGTTCTTTTAGGATATGTATGCTAATTCAAAGACTTCTATCTAATTTGTCAGATCTACAGCTTGGTAGCATACACTTTCTCTAACTAACCAGCAGATGGCATCTGCGAGCCACCTATTCCCCTCAAGCCAGTTCTCCCCAACTTTGTCTTTGTGGTGTGTGGGGGTCTGATTCTTGTGGGGTCCAATTGTTGCACCAGTTTTGCGTGTGTAGTTGGTGCTGTCTGCCCTGAATGTGGGGTGTGTGTCTGAGCAGTTAGGGAGTGAGGGCAGCTTTAAGAATCAAACCTCCCAGGTGTTCCTGGAGATTTAAGGCTGTTCCAAGAGTCTAAACCTTCAGTTTGGTCTCACCACAGATTGTCTCTGCGCTGACCCACAAGTCCTTGGTATTGGTGTATGGTCCCTGAGATTTCTGAGTGGGTCCCTCTTCCAAGCCATGCCCTTCTAGGGCCTCTGCTGAGGGAAGGCTGTGCTGCATCACAAGTGTGCGTCGTCCCTCAAGGAAAGTTCTGGGCTGCCGGGCTGTGTAGGGGTGTTCCCAGCCTGCTGAAAGGATGGCTGAATGGGGCGTGCCAATCTCCCTCCTTTCGCACTGCTCCACCCCCCCAGCTCCAGGACAACCAGCTCTGGGTGTGCGAAAGGCCGCTGTCTGCACCAGACACTGTAGCGTGTGCGTGCATTGCTGGAAATACTTTCTGTTCCACTGGGTTTCCTGGTGCAGCTCTGGGCTGTGGCACCGGCACTGGGAAGGAGTTTTCTCAGCCTGCCAGGAAGATGGCTACAAGGGGTGTGGTTTCTCTCCCCTTTTGGCTAATCCCTGTCTGCCTCGCTCAGAGACAATTAGCAGCAGGTGTACAAAAGGCTATCGTCCGTGCCAGATACTGAGGTGTACCCACAGGTTGTGGAGATGCCGTTCCTGCTGCACTTCCCTGTGTGGTCCCCACCCCTGGATCTGCAGCCGCTTCTGGGCTTTTGAAAAGAACTAGTCTGACTCCAAATGCCAACCCACAGCTTCCCCACACTGCAGCGTGGCTGCCGGACATTCAGCAGAGCCACTCACTCGCCCCAGAACGCAGACTCCTGGCCTCACCAAGTGCACGGTCCCTGCGGATCCAGCAGACCCTGTCCAGCTGGTGCATCGCTGGAACTGGTGTTCTGGGTGACACTCTGGCCTTTATCTAGTATTTTTCATGGAGGTGTTTTTTTGCCCTGTCTAACCTAACCGCCATCTTCTGGAGGTCCAGATCCACAGTTTTTACTTACAGATTTTATGCTGTAATCTTGGGCATTCCTCCCAATTCAGGTTGGTGTATGATGAGTGGATGGTCATGTTTGTCCTCCCACAGTTATTCCGGTTTCTCTACTAGTTGTTTCTGTTTTTTTTAGTTGTTCCAGGGGGACTACTTGGCTTCTACTCCTCTCTATGCTGCCATCTTACCAGGTGGTATTGTTTTTCAACCTACCAAGATTTTATGAAAATCAAATTAGATATATGTAAAGAGCTATACCAACTGATAGTGGGTACTCAATAAATATTAGTTCTCTCCCCCAGTTGTTCTGCTTTAACTCTCTTCTCAAGCATGACCTTGGTCCAAAGGATGAATGAGTAGAATGCAAAGGAATAAAGGGGAAATGCTGGGACAGATCTTTTGGAGAAGGCTAATTCTAGTGATCCACTCCACCTTTATAGTCTATGATTGTGTTACTTTGTGACTATACAACCTTGAGCAGTGTATTCAGAGGGCTATCAGCAAAAATTGACCAATTAAAAATGATGAGTATACTTTATAGCACTTTAACAAATTCATCAAAACTTGTGGGATACTTGCACATTGTTACATGATCTACCTATGAAGTTGTTTGTTTTCAGTAAAACCACACAAGGGAATTATCCTTATTCCATTATAAGAATTATAGAAGAAAATAATGCTATGGTTAACTGAAGAAACTATAACATTTGGAGACTAATTAGTTTACCTCAAACTTGTATGACACTGTTTATATTTTCCTCATGTCCCAGAGTAAGACTCATTGTACTCACTAACTACCTGGTATAGTCAGGATCCACTTGGATACTATGATGAAGACTCTACTTAAAGCAGACTTTTGAGTAAGCTGTCAGGATAATATAATCCCAGTGCAGATTGTATGGGAAAAAACAAACAAACCAGAAAAAAAAAAAAAAAATTGTGGTAGACAGAAAATCTGAAAAATCTAGGAGAAAAATCCAGTTGAGATCAGAGCAGACCTCTTTGTCTTTCTCACTCTTCTGGCCAATCTTGAAGTAAGGAATAGCTGGATGCCGATATCAGAACCCAACTAAACAGTATTCACCTTATTTTAACTACCTTGGTTTAAGTTCCTGCATAGCAAGTTATATAGTTCTCATGTCAATGTATAAGTTCAAACATTCTCAAAAATCCCCATTGTCTTCATAAAGTCCCAAGTTTAAGACTTTGTTAAACATGGATGCCTGGAGTTAGAAAAATTAGGTAAGGTCCCTTCCTTGAAGACTATTGTTTTAACAAGTATGTTACCAGCATTTCTCACATTGTATTTAATTGTTTTCACGTCTGTTTTTCTTGTATATAATGAGCCTTGCTTCATGAGGGCTGATAGTGTGTCTTACTCATCCGAATATACCCAGCCTCTAACATGGGTTGGTGTTATACAAAGTTGTTAAACAATGGTGTGTGTATGTGTGTATATGTATGTTTCTTTGTAAACTATTAGGGAAAAGGGAGTGTGCCCCATGATACGAAGTGTATTATACTGGAAATGAATAACCATAGCTTTTCATTTTGGATTAACTTATTTACTGTGTTGCCTTACCTGTTGAAACCCATCATTTCTTGTTTTGGTTCCTGGAAAAATGTGCTAATTGTCATGATTGCACTTATCTGGCTAATAAGGCTATTTAGTGAAAAGTAACAATACTAAAGAGACAATACTAAATACTAAATACAATACTAAATACTAAAGAGACGAAGGTGAAGATTCAGGCCTCATGCCGGTCAGCTGGGTTTATTGCTCCATGGAGATTATGTAGAAGTTTCTTTTATTGAACTGAGGTTGGGTCTTATCTTTAGACTGCTTTCGTAACTAATTGTAGGGCCCCATCTATGAGACAAGCTGATAGTAGCTTAAGACATCACATGGACCAAAAAAATCTAGTCGAATGGATTGAACTGGGCCCCTGATGAGCAGAGCCAAGCTGCAAAACTTCAGAGGGGCACGATTCATTTCATCATCTGTAGGAATTGTGCTCCATGGAATTGTGCAACCTATGAGTTAATATATGCAATGCTGTACAGGAGGTGGGACCAGATATATAGCAGATGCTGTCAATGTCTAACCCACATCACTTGAACTTCTTAATTTGCTCCGCCTGACTTCCAACTTCCGTATGAGCCCAAGAGCTCATCCATCCCCAACTCCTCCCCCATCAGCTGCAGAAAGTGGCAGGCCAAAAGTGCTGATGAGTTATCAACCACCGGACAGCCCTGGACCAATGAATCTGGAAGTTGGTGTATATATACATATACCACAGCTTCTTATCTGTGTTTTACACCATTTCCCAGAATTTCCCTGCAGTAACAAGCTCTAGTTGTCCACTGTGGTAGCTGGCTCAATAGCATATCCTTTACTGACTGCCTTCTGTTTTCTGTGTCACCTCCGAATTTTCCTTCTGGCATTGTCTGTACTTGCCCAATAAATTACTTGAACTTGAATCCTTGATCTCAAGGTCTTCTTCTGGTAGATCCCAAACTAAAACAAGGTACAACTTGGATTTGCTTAAAATTTTCAAGAGTGTGGTTGTGCTTCTGTTCCCTTTGGAGTGAAATCCCTCTTCTTTGTCCACTGGAAATAATGACCCTGAACTGCTGCCAGAGTATAATGGATGTTCCTGCAAATGAAAGGAAAACCTTTCAGCTGCCATCAGTGTCCATTGAATAAGCTACATAAAATCCCAGCTAGGGGGCCCAATGAGTCACAGAGTGTTCAAACTGTATGTAATTTCTGTTTCTATGCAGTACTATAGACTTTTAAAAGTAATTCTGACCATGACCTTATTTTGTTTTCATAGAACATGGAAATGAAATGTAAAAAAGAGAAAAAAAAAATCTTATTATCCTTTTTTAGCTACTCTAAATGGCAGAAAATTTTAAATTTAGAAGGGGTGACACAGCAACTCAGAGGATGTGACACAGCAGTTAAAAATATATTAGGAGTTTCTGAGTATGGCTATACTTAGACAAATGGGGCACAGACTTAGCCAATGTTATACGTGCTTGTTAAAAGATATTCTTTCCAGTGATTGTTATTTATTTGAAAAGGAATGGAGACAAGTGATATTAAACATAGTTTAGTATGGGTGATTATGATAATAAAGTAAAATTATTCTTATTAATTGTATTGTGGTGGCAAAATAATTTGAAGGAAAAAAGAAAAAAAAGGATAGATGGAGAAAAACAATAAACTGGCTCTTTTTATAGGGAGATGCAAATTGTAAGAACTTATATAAAAGGTAGAGAACTATTGAATAGGAAATACCAAAAAGGGAGGATATTCAATGAGGGAATCTATTATAGAGGTGAAGGGGAAGATATGAAGACTGATGGGCAGAAATAGAAGGTGGAAAGTCCATAAATTTAGGGGATTGTATATAGGGCGACAAAACCTTTTGGAGGAGCACTTCTGGGTAAGCTCCTGTCACATCTTGAATCAAAACTGGGTCAGCTCATGTCACTTCTTGAATCAAAACTCTCCAGTGGCTGCCCATCTCGCCCGGAATAAAAGCCAAAATCCCCTCAGTGGCCTAAAGGCCCCTATGTGTCTACTACTGTATCCTCGTTTCCTATGGCTTTCCCTCTTGTTCACTCATTTCTAGATGCACTGGCCTCCTTGCTGGACCTCATACCTGCCAGGCATGCTCCCACCTCGGAGCCTTTACACGGCTGCTCCCTCTGCCTGCAGGAGATGCACATGGCGCACTCCCTCTTCTTCTTCAAGTCTTCCCCTCACGTCACCTTCCAAATCAGGCCTGCCCCGACCATCCTAATTAAAAGTTCACCCCTTCTCCTAACCACTTACTTTTTTAGAAAATAAACATTTATTTAAATATTTACTTAAATATTTATTTACTTATTTATTTACTATTTTCAAATAGTATTTTTCACCTAACATAATACATAATGTTCTTAAATATTAATCTTTCTTTTAACTCCCCCACTAGAATGTAAGTACCTTGAAAATAGCAATTTTGTCTAAATTTTTCATTGTAAATTTTTCATATCTCTAACCTCTAGAACAGTCCTGACACATGGTAGGTGCCCAATAAATATTTGTGGAATGAATGAATGCTGCCCTGTGGCTTCTGCTGAGTCCAGCATCTGGCACAAAAATAATTGTGGCCTAAAAATGAAAGAAGCCAATGCACCTGTTTATGGGGTTTGACTAGAAAAGTCTTATAGGTGCTGAGGTAAAAATTTTAAGTTGTCCTTTAACTTTGGTCATAGACACCAAAATGTAAATCAAAGCAATATTTGAAGGCCAACGAATTATTCTTTCCCACTATTGACATTTATAGTTCAGTCTTTAGCTGTGAAATATGTCACCATAAACCTCTTGAGTCTGATATCTTACTTCTCCTGACAAAAAATAAGAGTTTCATTTAGGTAAAATTTGTGAGGGGAATAAAATTCCTGGGTGGCAATTTTTGGCATGGCCTAGAGTAGTCTAGTCCAGAGGGAACATAATACAGTTTTTCTTCTTTCTGTCTCAGTGATTTCAAATAATCAGTCCCTCAAATCTGTATTTCCACAAAATTTCAGATAATTAAAAAGAGTGTAAATACTGACCATGAACATAAACATGTTAGTCTTCCTAAATAAAACATACATTTTTTTCAAATAAGGAAAATTAGCATATAAAATACAGTATACATATCAAAGAATTAGAAGTATATTAAAATATTCTAAGAAACATTTGAAAATGTTATAGCTTACATTACTGTGAAAAAAAAATTCATTTTTGGCTGAAGTGAGTTTGAAAACAACCTTGGTATTCTGACCTTTTCTGAAACAAATGAATCATGTGCAATCTGACCAGATGATGTTTTTCCAGAAATGGCTCAAACTTGAGCCATGTTTCCACCATTACTTCATAGAAGAGGGGATATTGACAAGTAATGACAGCTACTTTTACTTTGTGTTTTTGCCACAAAATCCATCTTTCTGTCCTATTCAGCATTTTATTTTTACTTAGGCCATGAGACTGAATGTGGCTAATTGGCTTTGGAGCCGTGAGACTGGATCAGCCCAGTTCTTTCCAGATCCTATTCAAAGTTAAATAAGATCTGAATTTAAGGCTGTGTTCATGTAGATAGATACCCACATTTTGATATTTTATTTTAATTCTTCTATCACCAGCCTGCCGTGACAACCCAATTCACCATGGCCCTGAAAGAGATCCAGGTAGATAAACACTTTGTCCATGGCCACATGCTGATTCAATTAGAAGCCAAACTTCATTCTGCCTTTCTCCTGGAGGGGATATTATTTAACAGTGATGTCTATTTTTCTGTCAAACAAAGGACTATACTATAAACTCATGCAATCCTTCTTTTTATTCTACTATGAAGGACTATGTCTTTTTACAACTTTTAATCACATGGGAGAAATTCTCACAGAATATTATATGAAAGGGGGAGATTACAGAATAACAGATTCCAGTTGCACAAAAACATGTACAATTTTAAAATCTTGGTTTTCAGATAAAAGTTTTATATTAGTAAGTTTATTTAAAAATACGAAAAATGACAACCTATGCTGTTGTTTTTGTTGTTTTTATTATTCCTGATTTCGTTCCATTCTCTTAAACATAGGCACATGACAATTACTGCTCGCTCCTCCTGTAGACCATGTGAGCCAGTCTAAGGGATATCCAAGGAAGGGAGAGCTCACCCTTTCACTGGACGAATTGCTGGCCACACCCAAAGAAATGTGCTTTTAAGCACAATGATAAATAGTGAAGAGGCTGGGGCAAAGCCAGGGAGGCAGGTGATGAAATACACAAGCATTTCACCATTAATTGCAAAAACAAATGGTGGAGACAATGAATGCAAAAGATATTTCAAGCCAGTAAGGACATGTTCAAAAACTAAAAAGTGATGTAGTCGGCATAATATAAAATCCCAGTGGATCATAACACTGAGCAATATTTCCTATAGAATTGAAGAAGGTGATTCAAAAAGGGGCTTTCTAGAAGAGAGAGTATTTAAGATTTTGTTTTAAAGCAGATACATTCTAAAATTTCTGTTTATTATATTTTAAACCAATTCAGTGCAACTTAATATTTTCTCATTAAATCTATGTTTCTATAGTACCTTGAGTTTGCCAGCCACAATTTTTTCAGGAATATAATCTGTTTCTAGAAAATCTATAGAAAAGATATTCCAAAGAAATACAGCAAAATGTTAACAGTGTTTATCTCTGGATGGGGAAGATTATAAGTAGTTTCATTTTTTATTCTTTTCTATATATTCCCAATTTTCTGAAATGTGCACTTATTATTTATACAATCAGAAAAATACACTGTTTAAAAATAACTGGAATGTTCAGGGAGACCAAAAGAAAGGATCACTTGGTTAGTTAATAGAATTTTATAATACTGTGGATGGCTTAGTAGTTAAACTCAGTTATAAGATATGTTTATATATTGAAAGTCTTTACCTGTAGAGTTTTTGTTTTGTTTGTTTCATTTTAAGCAATTTCTTGGTTCACCATACATGTGTCTCTCTGAGGGTTAGGGATAACAAGCAGTCATTTGATCTGGCAGAGGGAAAAAGGCAAATGGCAACCACTAAAATGTTTTTGTTTATATCACACATGGTGATTTATTAGAAAAAGAGAGAGGGGAATAGATTGGGAAAGACACAACTCTGCTTCTGCCAAGTAACTAGTCACCGGTTTTTTGTAGATGTAAGTTCCTCAAATCTCCCCTCTCATACACTTTTCTTCCATTCAGTGCCACCTAAGTAAGTGGCATCTCCATTCACTCAACTTCTCAAGCCCATCATGCTTAGGTCTTTGTCTATATCTGAAGTCTTATTTCTTCCCCACAGCTTTATTTGCTCTCATCTCAACCTGTCATCTTTCAATTTTTGAGTAAGCCAAGATCAAAGTCCTTTGCATATGCTGTCCCCCTCCCCTCCATGACCCTCCCTTTGCTCTTTGCCTTTCTAACATCTGTCATTCATATCTTAGCTTAAATATTACTTCCTCAGAGAGATTTTCTCAGATTTTCTTATCTAAATTATTCTTTTATAGCACCCTGCTTCCTACTTCAAAGTGCACAGAACAATTTTAAACTACCTATTAATTTATGTTTATTTATTTAATGTCTGTCTCCCCCACTAGACCATAGGTCCTATGAAGATGGGAACCATTTTGATTTGGTTTACTGCTATATCCCCAGCACATAGCCTACCACGCAGTACATGGAGACATACAAACATGTTTATTTCAATAAATGAATAAATGAAGGAAATGACAAAGTTGGACTAGAAGATTTCTAAGGCTTCATCCTTATCGAGATTTTATGGTTTGTAATTATACTTAGCTTATTTTCCTTAATGTCAGTGACTGCTTAAAAACACACATAAACTGACAAAATCTCACATAATCTCACAGTACTCTAATGTGGCTCTCACAAACTTTCAGTAAAGCGCACACTAAGGGTCAATACCTGCAGAAATGGGAGTAGGACTCAATGAAGAGGTAAGTGGACATTAATAAAATAGAGAATTTAATAGATTTAATCAATATAAAGCATTTCTCATGAATAACATTGTTCTTGGTAAGCCAAGCTAGGAGTAAATCTGTTCTTCCTTAATTTAATACAAAAATCTGTCAGAAAATCTTAGCAAAACTCTAATGGTAAAACATTAGAAGAATTTCCCAGTAAAATATAGACCAAAATGAGGATGCTTATTACTATCATGACAATTAGAAGTTCTAACTGAAGGCAATAAGGCAATAAAGGGAATGAGCAATTCGAGGAAGAAGGACTCAACCTCTTCTTATTTGCATATGGTATAAATTACCCAAGAAAAGGACTGAGCAAATATATAAATAATTAGAAAATTTAGTAAAATGGTTTATACAAAAATATGCAAAATCAATCAACATACAAAAATAATCACTTTTTATCACAAAAGTAAAAGCTAATTAGAAAATGAAGAGAAGAACTCCAATTGATAGAGTAAAAATGATTAAAATTACCCATCAAATAAATCTACCAGCATGTGCAAGACCTTCATGCAGAAAATCATATGATTTTACTAAAGTCTGTATAATGAAGTCTGATTACAGAAGCTTCAGGATAAGAAAACTCAATAGTATAAAGATGTTAATTATATCCACATACATCTATAAATTAAAGGCAATCCCAATTTAAACCCCCAAAAGATTTTTTTTTTAAATGAAAGTCACTGGTTGAAAAATTTGAGCTGAAAGAGGAAATATGCAGGATTTCTTAAAAAAAAAAAAAAATTGAGAAAGATGAAAAAATGAGAGTGTAAGTTGTGGAGGGGTGGTTATTCCTTCGTTTCTTATATCCCCTTAGAGAAGAAGGAATTTTTGCTCCTGTTCAGAGGAAGGTGTATTGGGATAAACACTCAAGAAAACTGTATTTTGGAAACTGGCATTCTCTTCCTTGAATTGGTTGAATAACTGCTTTGCAGAGCTCACTCTCCCCTCAGGTATGTCCTAAGATCTAGATCTGTGGGGAGGAAATAGGAAGCCTCACTTTGACCCCAGGCCAAACTACATCCTCAACACAATATACCAGAAATCCTATATTTTCTGGGGATTACTAGACACTGCCCAGGCGGTATGAGCCTGAGACTGCACATTTTCTTCCTTATCTGACTCTAAGTGTCTATTCTCAATTTTGAGGAATCTGGAAAGAAGTGAGTAATTAGCACCACCAAATCTCCAAAAATGAAGCTGCCTTCTGGAATTCAAAACAAATCAAAAGCAAAAAGAGACCTGTCATTTTAAAATACAAGTGGACTATCAAAGTAATGGGAAAATGTTGTGAGGTAATAAGCTATCTTTTTTCTTTAACAAAAATCTCTACCACAGTAAGCATGAAAACAACTTCTAGATGACTGAAGAAATACCAGAATGCTATAGACTTACTAAAGGAAAATACCAGAGATTGTTTTGACAATCATGGAGTGAAGGGGACTGAAAGGAAGAAATAAAACTTCCAAATCATTAAAAAATTAACAGATTTGACTAAATTAAAATAAGCAATTTTTGCATAATGAACAATTAACAAAGCAAGTAATAGATTAGGAAAAAAATATTTGCAACATGTCAACAAAAGACTACCATCTAAGGGCTCCTGCAGTTTATAAGAAAAAAGCAAATAACCTAAAAGATAAATGAACAGGGGTGATGTCATCAACATGGTGACATAAACAGCTACTGAAAACTTCTCTCTAGAGATTCAGTGATAAAAAGGACAATTCTGAATTGTTTGAAACTCTGGAAGAGGATATAGACTGGACAAGGATCCTGCAAATGCCAAATTGAAGAAAGAGAAGAAATATCAGGTAGGAATCTTCCATCCCAGACCAGCCAGTCCTCTCTCTTCTCCCTCACTTGGTCTCTGAGGCACTGAATCAACAGATGGGACCCCTCCCACCAGGGACACAGATTTTAAAATCTCTCACAGCAGTGAAAAATACCCTTGCTGTTTGAAGACCTGGTAGACAGGGGAGGACATTCTAATGCCCAGGTCAGTAAGGGACAAAGAGACTGAGAAAACGTGGACAGAAATTGTTTTCAGCCCTGGATCCGAAAGCCCTTTCCCCACCCTTGAGGGAAGCAGCAGTCGGTAGCTGTTTTCTTGCCTTGGAGACAGCTGGAGTGCTGGGTCAACTGAGGGAGTACTTTGCCACAGATGGAGCCCCACATTGAGCCAGATTTTGGCTGGCAAAGTGAGGGCAAAAGAATCCCACAGTTTCAGCCCTGCTGGGTCAGACAGAGCCTCTGCTAGGACACAAAGCAGCCTCTGAGCATGATTAAGTTGCTGAATGGCGCCACCTTCTGGAGTCTAGAAAGTATAAGGGAAGTAAAATACTTTTTAAAAGAGGCTTCAGACCCTTTCTTAGGAGCACAGGAGCTGATCTGCATGCCCTGTGTGGAAACCTGGCCCTGTTTTGGCTGAGAAATAGGGAAGACCCAACTGTTAAAGCAGGGCTCCAACACAAACCCAGGTCTTGCTAGCCGGTGGAAAATAGAGCACCACTGGAAGCCAGCAGATATATATTACTACACACAGTGAATTTGTTGGGGTATTCAGTGCCTACCTCCCATCCCTTTGGCAGGATATGGTGGATACCTGATTTTGGGGGGAAGACTGGGGGACACAGCCAATCTGACAGCTGGCCAGAGAGAGAAACAAAGAAAAGATAGAGATCAAAAACAACCAACAAAAGCTTAGGCAAAAGAGAGAAAACAACTTCCAGAATAAATCAATCAAGAAATTTAGATGCCTAGACAGCAAAAAATTATGAGCCACATCAGGAAATGGGAAGATATGGCCCAGTCAAAGGAAGAAACTAACACCTCAACTGAGATTCAGGAGTTGAAACAACTAATTATAGATGTTCAAACAAATCTTTTAAATCAAATCAGTGAGTTGAGAGAGAATGTGACAAAAGAGATGAAGGATACAAAGAAGACACTGGGTGATCATAAGGAAGAATTCGTAAGCTTGAAAAAACAAGGGCAGAACTTATGGGAATGAAAGGCACACTAGAAGAGATGAAAAACACAGTGGAGACATACAACAGCAGACTTGGAGAGGCAGAAGAAAGGATCAATGAGCAGGACAGAACATCTGAAATCCTGCACACAAAAGAACAGATAGGGGATGAATGGAAAAATATGAGCAGGGTCTCAGGGAACTGAATGACAACATTAAGTGCATGAATATATGTGTTATAGGTGTCCCAGAAGGAGAAGAAAAGGTAAAAGTGGCAGAAAGAATAATAGAGGAAATAATCAATGAAAATTTCCCAACTCTTATGAAAGACATAAAATTACAGGTCCAAGAAGCACAGCATACCCCGAACAGTATTGTTCCAAGTAGACCTACTCCAAGACACTGATCAGATTTTCAAGTGTCAAGGACAAAGAGAGAATTCTGAAAGCAGCAAAAGAAAAGCAATCCATCACATACAAGGGAAGCTCAATAAGACTAAGTGTGGATCTCTCAGCAGAAACCATGGAGGTGAGAAGGCAGTGGTATGATATATTCAAGATACTGAAAGAAAAAAACTGCCAAACAAGAATCCTATATCCAGCAAAACTGTCCTTCAAAAATGAGGGAGAGTTAAAAATATTTACTGAGAGAATTCGTGAACAGGAGACCTCCTCTAAAAGAAATACTAAAGGGAGTGTACAGACAGATAGGAAAAGACAGGAGAGAGAGGTGTGGAGAAGAGTGTAGAAATGAAGATACCAGGAGATAAAAAGAGGGTAGAGATTGGGCATTTGATGTTGAAGGAATATAGAATGTTCTAGAGGATTGACAGTATAGATCCAGAAATCGATAGCACAGTACTGTGTGATGGTAGCACAGTATTCCAAGTACACTGAAAAAAGATGACTGTGAATACAATTGAAAGAGAAAAGTTAGGGGTATGTATGACACCAGAAGGAAAGATAGAAGATATAGACTGGGACTGTATAACTTAGTGAAACCTAGATTTGTCAATGAATGTGATTAAATGTACAAATACAAGGATGTTTTTACATGAGGAAGTGGCAAGATGGAATGAAGTTGTGAGGTATGCAACTAGGTGAATGGACCTTGAGGACAGTAGGTTGAGTGAAATAAGCCAGAAATGAAAAGACAAACACTAATATGGGCTTCACTAATATGGACTAGCAGTAATGTGCAAACTCTGAGAATTGAATCTGGGAGCATGGGTTATCAGGGCAAGGCTTATGTAAAGGTTCCTAGATTGTAAGCTCTTACAGCAGTCACATCTATTCATGATTTGTAACAGTTATTTCTAAATTTTGAGATGCCGAGCTGTTTGTGTATGATGTGTTTGGTCCCTGGAGCTTCAGGTGTCTGTGTGGTTCCTGGGACTCAGAGCCAGAATTTGGCAGCTGTGAGTGTCAGCATTGCCCCGTGAATCAACTGCTAAAGAGGCTGAAAAGGAGATCAGACTTTGATTGGAGATATGAACGAAATGGACTTGGTTGAGATTGGGGTAGATCAGACTAAGGGGATATTAACTGTGTTTTAAAACTTTGACTTCTGTGTGGGACCAAAGGAAGAGATGATTATTTGGTGCAAAATCTATATTTTCTCTAGCACACTATATAATTTAATTTGTATGGTCAGTTTACCCAAATACCATAATTACACAAAACCTTGGCTAGGGAATGAGATCTTGTTGGTTTGTACAGGTTAGCATGAAGCCCCGATACAATCCAGAGTAATTTGGGCAGGGAATAAAAGGTTACTTGCAAAACCCCCTTGAGGGACTGGGGAAAAATATGGAAATGTTAAACTTCCCCAGCTGGGGAATTCCTGATATCCTCACAGGCATTGGGGACCACCAGCTTAGTAGGCCAAGATCTTGATCTTGGGGCTTACCCTCAGGAAGCTTGTTACTGCAAAGGAGAGGCTGAACCTACTTACAATTGTGCCTAAGAGTCTCCCCCAGAGAACATCTTTTGTTGCTCAGATGTGGCCTCTCTCTCTAACCCAACTCAGCAGGTAAACTCACTGCCCTCCCCGCTACATGGGACATGACTCTTGGGGGTATAAATCTCCCTGGCAACATGGGACGTGACTCCTGGGGATGAGCCTGGACCCTGCATCGTGTGATTGAGAAAGCCGTCTGGACTAAAAGGGGGAAGAGAAATGAAACGAAATATAGTTTCAGTGGCTGAGAGATTTCAAATGGAGTTGAGAGGTCATTCTGGAGATAACTCTTATGCATTATATAGATATCCCTTTTTAGTTTTTAGTTTACTAGAATAGTTAGAAGGAAATACCTGAAACTGTAGAACTGCAGTCCATTATCCTTGATTCTTGAAGGCGAGCATATAACTGTATAGCTTATATGGTGTGACCATGTGATTGTGAAAACTTTATGGCTCCCACTCCTTTTACCCAGTGTATGGACAGATGAGTAGAAAAATGGGGACAAAAAGTAAATGAATAATATGGGGGAGGAAGGGTATGGGATGCTTTGGGTGTTCTTTTTACTTTTATTTTTATTTTTGGAATAATGAAAATGTTCAAAAATTGATTGTGATGATGAATGCACAGCTATATGATGATACTGTAAACAATTGTTTTAACTTTGGATGATTGTATGGTATGTGAATATATTTCAAGAAAGAAAGAAAGAAAGACAGGAAGGAAGGAGGGGAGGAAGGAAGAAAGGAAGGGAGAGAATTATAAAACTGAAAAATAAGATAAATGAACAATAATTAAATACTGACAATGTTATTTTTTAAAAATACAAATGGCTAGCATACATCTTAAAATATGCATAAACTCATTGGTATCAGGAAAATTCAAATCAAAAGAGCAATGAACTATTCTTTGCCTTCATATTTGCAAAACTTAAAAATGTCAATAATAGCCAAGGCTGACTAGTCTGCATACTGGCGCTGTCATGAACTATTAGTGGGAATTTAAGTTGGTGCAACCTTTATGAGGTCAGTTTGACAATATCTTTCCAATTTAAAATGTACATGTTCTTTGACCAGCAATTATCTCTTAAAAATCCATATTTGCTGTCCGTTTCCCCTGCTGTAATGACAGCATTGCTAGATCCCATCCCTTAGAATGTGAGATCCCATCCCACATCCATGCTCAGTTCAGATAAGAATATTCCCAAGGATGCATCTCTTAGCTTCTCTTCACATGTCCTGCGAAAGTTTCTCAATCATACTCATGGGTCCCAGTTTCAACCCCTCTCCTTGCCAGAATTAGCATGCTTTTCTCCAGTCATCTAAGCAAAGGGTCAAAGCCTCAAATGCCTACTGTGTCCCAGAAGGTAACAGAAAGGATTGAAGCAGGGAGAGTGGGTGTATATATGTGAGTGGTGGGCTTTGAGGCAAACTGCAGAGCATGTGCCCTGGCCAAAGGAATCCATATTTATATGTGAAATCTCCTGATTTTTAAATGTTGATTCACTACTTTAAAACATGGTGGGAGGCAAAGGAAACATAGTTCTGGGCTGGATTTAGTGCATGGGCAATTTGTTGAGAGCCTCTAGTCCAGCCTTGACCACCAGCCCAGTATTACTTCCATTCGTGGTTGGGTTTCGCCTTGGTGGTCCCTGGTGTTCTGCCTACACACCTAGGTGGGTCCAAAGCAAGGGGTCTTATGTTTGCCTTTCTCAGAAGGCTCCTTTGTTCCTCCACAGATGTACATGCTTTTTCCCCTGTGACAACTTCTGCATGCCAAAAGGATAGGTGGTGGGCAACATTTAATTAAGCTACTAAAAGTCCTGGCACTCTTTCCTTAGACAAGGGGGCTTTTCATCCTTCCATTACTAGAAGTCACTCACGTGACTCTTCCCAGAACAATGTAAATCTGCTACAACTGTACTCATTCTCAAATTCTAGAAACAGATGCATCTGGTAAATCATGCATTGAAAATTTAAAGTTCTATCTACTATTCCCACAAATGTGAAGAAATATGGACAAACAACAAATATCAAATGTGTTCTGTCTTCTCCCAGAGAAAGGGTTAAGTGATCACAACCTCCAAGCTAAAGACCAAGGTTACTTTATTCAGTTAGGAGAGTAGGCATTGTTTTCATAGAGTAACAAACCACATTTTTTTCTGCCCCACAGAATTCTAATACTGTCAAGTATGGAAAGACAGATGATCCTATTTAAATTATATTTTACAAAGCAAAACAGATATAACTCAGTAACTGTGCATCTAATTGACTTAATTGCCTCATTTATCATATGACTTAAGTGAGCTGATGTTTTCTACTCTACTTCACCCATGTAATTCTTATAATATAAGAGCTGAGACATGGTGCCAGGCGTGAGCGAGAAATCCTTTCTCCTGAGAAAAGATATCATTGGAGTGATGTTGGCTTTGGGTTCCAGTTTATTGAAAAATCAATGTCCATTTGTGCAACCAACACATATGGCTTTCTTCCAGGCCGATGAAGGCTTTGGGAGACTGGCTATCACCTAATGAAGTCAGATCAACTTACCCAGTACCTGAGTTACAGTTGGCAAAGTGACTTTGTCATTAAAACCCAGTTTATCAATCCTGTTGGGTATTTTTCTTCTCATTTCACCTCCTCCCCTCCGTTTCTCCTGAAGCCACAGTATTGTTTTACTTTCCTGCAGATAACAGACTGAGGGCTCCAAATTTTAACATTTTAAAGGGACTCAGTATGATGTTTTGTGCTCAAAGGGTAAATAACTTTCTCATATGTCTTTATCTCTCATCAGAGGCAGGAATACACACACACACACACACACACACATTTATATATATGTACATAGTCCTTCTCAGTCTTGACTCAAAATAGACATTTTTTACAAGTTAGAGCCAGGTTTGTAACAGGCTCAATTGAAATTCATCAGCTTAGCAGTCTTGGTTAAATCAACAAGGCTGTTTGTCTAATGTGTTGATATGTTCCAATAAACAGAGTCTAGCTGACATTTTATGCAAGGCTTTTTTTTTTTTTTTGAAGAAATTAATTACCTTTAAAGTAATGCCATTTCCCCATTATTAAATGGAGTGGCAATCTAAATTGCAATGCTGTCTCTTTCTCTTTTTTTGTCTTAATGTTCTCTTTTCCTGGAGAATACGCCCAGAGTGATAGTCACTGGCAATAGAAGCCTCTAGCAAGGCAGTGATTTTATTCTCCCCCCGAAATCTGCCAAGTATAATAAATGATTTGATAATTTTATTGTATAGAAAGTGCCAGAGCATGGTTGCTGGGTTCTTATTTTGGGTGCATCAGGTGAAGACTTCTCTCTCTATCACTTAATCATTTAAGAATGTTTTGATTGCAGGTAACAAAAATGAATGGGCTCATATTAGAAAATAAATAAGAAATATATATATTTTCAAGGATAACAGGTGGTCACAAAATCAAGGGGAGGGTAGAGAAACAGCCAGAGAGACTGGGTATGAACCAAGGCACTTCTGTGCCAAGAGGCAGGAAGTCAAGATCTTTAAGCCAAAACAGGTTGGCCTAGAGCTGTGGCTGCAGTGGGACATCATGGGTGCTGCTGCTGCTATTGCTGGGAAGGAATCTAAATGGTCCCCGTTGTCTTTGTGTCCTTTGCTAAAGAGTCACGGACCCATGTGAGAGTCTCTGGTTGGCTGGGTCTGGGACATTTGCTCATACTCTGACTGACAGGGCTCCAAAGAGAAAGGATATGATCGCTTTGGATTTCCCCACAAGGAATGGGAGTTGGTGGGCAGCTGCCCCAAATGACAAATGCCCTCCACAGTCAGAGGAGGAGCGCCTGAGTTGGAAGGTTACAAATGAAGACTGCCAGAAAGGCTACAAGTTCTGGAGGGTTCAATATGTGCCTGGGGTACCCAGAACTTGTGACCAAAACTAGACACCAGAAAGCAACAAAGAATAGTTTAGTCATTTGTGTTCAGAAGTCCTGTAGAGTTGAAATCTAAAATGAAAGTACAAATTTTTCAGTGACTTCAGCAGGTTTGAACTGGTACGTATTATAATCTGAAAGTCATCATGGACATTTTGGGAGATTCAAGCTCACTGCAATCTTGACCAGTCTACTGTGAGAGATTCAAGAAGCATAGGTGAAAAACTTCTGGTAGGAAACATAATAAATCAGGGAGCCAAAGGACAGGGGAATAAGCTAGCTAGGATGTAGAGTCTCCAATATAGTTGGGATGAAAGATAAACAGGACAAATTCATAGAGTTCTGCGGTTATAGTAAGGGATATCTCCAAGTGGCTTTAGGCGATAAAACGAAGTATTTTTATCAAGGTATTTTTTAATATAGAATTTTGTCAAACCATTAACAAAACTTCTCGTATAGTCCTTGTTTAGATCAGTATGTTTGATTCTGAACTACAGATTTATTTTAAAAGCTCTCAAGTGGGAGAAGTGAAAGGAACCTACATTTATTAAGTGTTCATGGTGTCTAAGCGTTTTTCCATGTCATATCATTTAATCTTCACAATGGCCCTTCAAGATAGGTATGAGCTGCTTAAGACACAGATTAATAGAGCAGAAGTTTCAGAGAATTTACGAGGTTTACCCAAGGTTACATGGAGAAAAAACCAATTTGTTTGTATGTGTATGTCAAAGAATCACATATATTCTTATTTCTGAATGTTTTCATCTCCCACTCCGTTCATCTCCCACTCTCTTCCCTTACTTCTGGTCCCATCACTTAAGTAAAACAACTCTAACAAAGATTAACAGAAACTTTTATGTGACTAAATTCAATGGATACTTCTCTGCCCTCTTCTTACTTCAGGCGTAGCAGCATCTCACACTTTTTACAGTTCTCTCCTCCTTGAAGCACCCTCTTCTAAAGGGTGCTACACCTGCACTGTTTTCCTCCTTGCTCCCTGACCACTCTGTTCTGTTTCCAGCACATTATACACCCCTCACCCCCGTATTCCTCTCCTCTTATTCTTTTTGCTATTCTTAGATGACCGTATCCATGCCCATCTTCAATGACCAATGATAAGTACATGTCTATGAATATCTCTGGACCAGATCTCTAATTTTTAAGTCAAGTTTAATCTACAGAATTGCCTATTTGATATCACTTCTTTGGATATCAGTACTTCAGGATCAAAATATCAAGACTGAAGTTAGAACACCCCCTACCACCTGCAAATTCAATCAACCAACCAACAACAAAATAAGTAAACAATTAAACATTCTATCTTTTCCATTGTTCTCTGTTACAAGGAATGGCACCACCATGAATCACACTTGTGATTTTACATTTATTTGCATGATTAGTGATGTTAGTTAGCAAGATATTAATTATGTGTCTGTTATCTGCTCCAGCTTTGCACAGAATACTGGGAAGCAACTGTGAACTAGACAGGCAGAGTCACTGTCAAGCATCCAACCTAGTGAGGGGAAACAGACAACAGGAAAGAAATAGGGTAATGTGGTAGGGTGTGGATGAGAGGGCTGCTTTAGCCACAGAGGTCAGGGAAGCACTGTTGAAGAAGAACCAACTGATTTGAGACTTGAGTGATGAAAAGGGGCAGCCACATGACATTGTTGAGGAAGAATATTCCGAACAGAAGCAGCAGCAGCTGTGGAGGTCCTGAGATGGGAATGAGTTTTGTGTATTCTAGGAGTCAACCATAAGCCTGTGTGGCTGGAGTGTAGTGCAAAGAGAAGGATAGTAGAGGGTGATTGAACCAGAGAGTTTTATAAGATAACATTCAAATCACATCTTTGGAGTAGGAAGGAAGCAAAACAACAAAGTAGGAAGCTGAATTTAAAGTTAAAGTTATATTTCTAAGAAGAGTTATACAAATAATGGTTCTTTGTTGCACCTCCTGAAATATGAGGAAAAGAGAAGGAGCCTGGATTATACGTAATCTTAATACTGTCCCACTTGTTTAGGGAAGATTGGAGGGTGTGGTGGGTTTTTACTGAATGTCTCTGAAGTCACACGTGGTGAAAGGGCAAAAACTGATGAGTTCAGAAAATTGGAAGAAGACTGGAAATTTTGCTTAATATGTTCCTTGGATACAAAGGATTGAGCATAGAAATTCTATTGACATCCAATTGCTGGCATGTGCATGCCGATAAGTGTTACCAAATGCCTTCCTAAATAAGTATGGGGTGGTGTGGAAAGAAATCTTTGTCTGATGGCTAAATGGTGAAAGCAGCAAGCCTATTAAGAGAATTACCCTCAGAGGCTGGATGCTAATTGATTTTATGTGCATGTCAAGAAGCCAATCAATGGCAGGCTTGTAGCAAAATAGCAGAGCAAAGAATAATATACGAAGCAGATTCTAGAGAAATGTGGAAAGCATCTGATACTATCACTGGCAATGTCTGGTTTAATGACCACACAGCTGTTCTTTTCATCAGTTTGGCACCCACAAAGTCCAGTGGAGTCTCTTCAATTTGACCATGCAAGCAAAAACAGAATTTTTTTTTTATAAAAAGAAATCAACCTTCTATCTTTATAACTTACATAATGAGTGATGACTGAATTCTTCTTTAAGAACTATGAAATTCTGTGAATTCAGGGACTATGCCTTAGTCATCCATGTCTCCCCAGACCCCACTTTAGAGAGAAAGCCCACTGCATCAGTCAGAGTTCCTATCAGAGAAATAGAAACCCTAGGAGATTTTGTGTATATTATAGGGATTCGATCTCATGAAACTATAGTAACAGGCAAAATGATTTGTCTAGTAGACTAGGCAGACTCAGTCTTGTTTCTGAGTTTGGTGCTGGAACGTGATGTCCACAGAGCAGGTGGTTGGGAAGAGAAGATGGTTATGAAGTGGAGGGAGCAAGGACAAACTGGAACCTGTGCATCTAAGTTGGCACCTTCAAGAATAAACCTGAATGGGTCCCTCACCACCTCCAGGCTTCCATCTTTGATAATGAGAGTGTCCAGCAAGAGAAGCTGGTGCTCCTTTGTTATGGAACTACACACACCTGGGCCAGGATTTGGAGAACTCAGAGCAGGAGATGCAACAGCATCTGGAAGATTTGAAGCCCTGGCTGCTGCCACCCTCCAGCCAGGAAGCCAGAGGTCAGTGGCAGTGGGCAGGAACTACAGTAGCACCTTGCACCCTGCACCAACCTTCTGAGCCTCAGAAGATGCCGGAACTTCACTTCTGCCTTCCACATCTCGGGTTCTGAGCGATGGGTTCTAGTAACTGTAGTTCCAGCTCACCTAAATTGATACAGTACAAATTCCCCACAACCACCAGGAATCTTATGGAGGAAATAAGTAAGCGAATGCAAGAAACAGTGTTTCAGCAAGTATTTTTTAATCTCTCTTTCCAACAGACGGTGAGAACAGTATTTCCCAAGTACTTTTTATAGACCTGCTAAAGGACTGAGTGTTTTACCAGCATTGTTATTTCATTATATCTTCAAAACCATCCTACCACATAGTTACTATTTTTGTTCCCATTACAAGGTTGAAGCAAGAGAGGCAGAAATTAAGTTATTTTATAAAGTTTACATAGGTGGCAAGTAGCTGATCTAGAGAACTAAATTTAGATCTATTGCATTCCAAAGGCCATGCTCTGTCCATTGTACCATGCTGCCCCCTTTGATCTTCTCCATCTTACGTAAAGTTTTCTTCTCCTCTTTCTATCTTCCTTCTCTTCTTAAAAAAAGTGGGGGGGGGGGGTGCCATCCTTTCTTCTCATCTAACTATTAGGGATGACTCAGCTCTAAAATGCTCACTTTTTCAGCAGTGCCTGCCAGAGATGGTGTGAGGCTTAAGCATCAGAAAATAAGGCTAAAAGACAAGAGTAGTGAATTGATTAGCTGTTTGGTGTCAATGCACTTGCTCTTAATTACCATGAAATATCACTTAAAACTCCTTATCAAATTCTTCCTATTATAATATCCATTGAGTGTTGAGTGCCTATTAGGTGTTCTAAGTGATGATAACAAATCCATGGCACAGGTTAAAATGAGGAATACAGTCACAGCCATCTTTTTCATATTCTAGTAGCTATCTGCAAAGCCAGTTTCTGAAAGATAACTAACATTTGATGGATGAAGTCACAGTCTTTGAAGGGTCTCTCCAAAGAGGCTGAGAATGCAGTAATTTTCCCCAAAGGTATTAAGATTGATTATTTCATTTTAATAAAGCAGCAATTAAGTAAATCTCAAAACAGCAAGTTTTACTGACTATATTTATTATATTTAAGCTTTTGTCTGCACAATGTATGCATGTTAAACAAAGTAGTAAAGAGTAGGTCTGATTTTCACACATTTACCTTATTATTATGCTCTTTGCAGATGGGGTCCTACAGAATGCAAGAATCTAACTTATATTAGCAAAATGTTCGTGGAGTTTCCTGCTGCTAATACAGCAGATTCCCTCTCAGGTTATTTTAGATTGTGCATTTGCTACTTTGGTTATCATTTCCTCTCCCCACTTCCCAATGCTTTCTCCTTTTCATCTTAGCTCTTTGGCATTTCCACAGTGAAAATGCTGGGAAACTTATCTGGACTGGGGAATGACATCCCTTAGAGCATGCAGAGCACAAGGTGCCAGGAGGCTTGGCCCATTTACCCTTCTGTAAGGTCGGCTGTGTCCCCAATTTCCCGTACTGCACACCAGATTCTTGACTGCAGTGGCCAGTAGATGTCCACTTGGTCCAGGTCTTTACTAGACACATTCCTTAACCTAGAGCTTCATGGAGACAACAGCAGAATCACAGAAATGACCCCATCCACATCATAGGATGAGAACTTTGATTTAACATGGAGTTTAACTTACACCTACTTTTGTGAATATTGAATTATATGTGATAGCAGATGGGTTTTATGCAAGCGCCAATTCCTCCTCACTGCGTGAATTAGTCTTTTGTAATGGTTTGGAATGTTTCTTTCTTTCGTTGACCAGGGTCTATTGATTCCTTTTTCATGTTCCTTGGGTTTATTACCTGTAGTCTCTACTTCTTTTGAAACTTTACTTAGTTTTACTTTATGAAGTTTCTTAAAGGGAAGTTGCTTCCTTCAATCTTTCTGAAGGTGATCTGCTATCAATTACCCTTTATCCTGGAGATCCTGCCCTGAGTGCCTAGGTTCTCTGTCTTCTGTTTCTTTGCTTGTTTCCATTCTTCAATCTCCACAGTCTGTTGCAAAACTTTCCATGTACTGAATCGCTGCCATGTATTACCTCTCACTTTCACTGTAAACTTGCAGAGTGGTGTGATCGTCTCTGTTTTGTAAATCAAAAAAAACAAGCCTCAGAGAAATTCAAGGACTTCCCTAAGATCACACAATAGGGATTTCAAAATATCTCTATGTAACTTTAAGATCCAGGATGACCAAAGGGGTGTTTTACCTTTTTCCCATTAGAAGTAACTTCTAGACTGGAAAGAAATATATATTGGTTTCAAGGCATGGGCAGTCAGACTGCTTGGGTTCAGACCATGGCTTTACTATCTTATCAACTTTTGTAAGGTACTTGAGCTCTGTGAGACACAGTTTCCTCATCTGTCAAGTGGACACAGTCATATTAACTACCTCTCCGGAATAGTCTCAGGACTAGATGCAGTATTATGTGCAATATGCTTAGGACAGTGTCTGGCACATAGGAAAAGTTCCATAAATGTTAGCTGCTATTATTGCTGTCATTTCCTAGCTGAAAATTAGTCTTCTGCTACTCAGAAACATGGGTGCCTTGATGTTTACTCTGAAATGTCAATGAAAGTCTTTCATGATTGTAGGACTTCAAAGATTTGAATGTTTAACCATTTCATATCCACTGTCATATGGCCATACTTAGGCTGGAAAGAAAGGAACTTTTTTTTTTTTAATAGGTGCTTTTCAAGTTAAGTCATTATTACCACTTTTTTTCTTCTGTCCAGACGCTGTTCTTAAGCGTGTAGTGGAATATTCATCATTTACTACACAATGTATGAAGTAAGCTCATCCTATAAACCCCATTCCTGGAGAACAACCTTGGCTTGGCTTTGTCTCTAAATGTGAGGATTAGAGTCCAAGATTGACTCTCTGGAACAGCTGACCAGACAGCAGTGAACAAATCACCCTCCAGCAGGAAAAATTCCCGGACGATCCGGGCAGGATCAGGGCTCTCAGTTCCCGTAAATCTCCGACCAACCATTGCCCCTCTTTCTGGGAACCACCACCATTGCTTTCCATTTTTTTTTTTCTCTCCCTCCTTGTCTTTCTCCCTCCCTGCCTTCCTTTCTCTTTCCCTCCTTCCTTCCTTTCTTCTAAGAAGAAATGGATTCAGACATCAAAACCAAAATACAAAGCTAAACCTGTGGTATACCCAGTGTCTTTAATCCTGCGTGTGCTGTGTGCGTGCAAATTTGGAAAGTTAGGACCTCGAGGGCAGGGACTGTGTCTGATGCTGCTCTGAGCAATGCCCAAAACACCGAGAGCTTTGCACTCTATGTCAAGTCCACAGAGTCAGTGAGGAAAGTAATGTTCTCACGAAAAAACACAAACAAGAACCCAAACCCACATATTCAATATGGTATTAATCTCACTCTGTGCCCTACCACATTGGCTGGAAGACCCCAGATATATTTGGAGAAAAAATATTGAAACAGTGATCAGAAAAGAAATGAAATGCTGGAGCCTTCTATTTTGGTTGCAAAGATGATCTCTGCAAAGGGAGGAGTAGAAGGAGGACTGTTTGACTTGACCAACACTCTCTTCTCTTCTCTGTTGCACAAAGTCTACTAAATGCATCCATTTTAAATATTGAGGTTGATCCTAAATTGTTCTTTTTGAATTAAGTATTTCCTACTGTTTCTCTACACTAGAAAATTCCTCACCTTGATGAGGTGAGTCAGCCTTTCCCACTCCTCTTTTTAGCTCCTTTTCCAGTTCTCTATTTAGCACATTAAGTGAGTTGTCCCTCAGCCAGTGGTTTCCAAGCACAGATCTATGACAAAATTTCACTGGTATGAGGTGAAATGAGAAAAATAGGGATTATGTAGGGACTTTTGCTAAAGGAAGGGCATTGATGCTGAGGTTATGTAATTCCTATATTTTTGTGACAAAGACACTTTTCTTTTATGAAATGATCTACTAAAGTGAAAAGTCAAGGAAACACGGTCTTGAATTTGGGAAAGGAGAAACAAATGAACTGCTCTAGTCTATGCATGTGTGTGTGCGTGTGTGTTTATGACCAGACACCCACCTCCAGGGATCGTGTTACTGGACAGTCCCTCCTGGAGGCTTCTAAAAGGAGATATGGTGGGGAGTGTTGACTCTAGCCAGATACTGCTAAAGCAGATGAGCTCCCGAAACAGAAGGGATAGCTACTCCATCCTTACAGACAAACCTTTAAGCTTCACATTCTTTTTTTGGGATGTAGTTCCTTGCTCTAGGCTGCCCTTGGTGTCCTTTTTAACCTGAATTCACCTGGATAAAATTGAAAATGTGCTGTGATTATTTTCCTAATAATTATGATACTTTAAATAAACATTGTTGTTCAATTTCTCTGGAAAACAGAGTGTGAGGCAAGGCTTGATTGATGATGCTTTATTGGAAATTGCAATCCCAAGACAGTAAAAAATGATAGAAAAAAAGAAGGACTTTTACATATGTATTTCATTTAATCATCTCAATGGAAATAAGGCAAGTTAGTGATGTAACTGAAATTTTGAGAGGCTGCTTTTAAATGCCAATTTTGGATGTCTTCAGTGTTTACCTAATAAATAAATGAGTGGATGTGCTCAGGAGGGTGAATGACTGGCCCAGGTTTATCTACCTGGGGAGTGGCAGAGCCATATTCAAAATCGCGCTTGACTCCTGAGCCCATGGGCTTCCTCCACTCTGTGGTTTGGCAGCACAGAGCTTCTTTTTGAAGAATATCTGGGACAAGCATTATTATTTTAATTCTGGAGAAAGAGGAAACAGATGCACTGGACAGCCTAGTACTCTGTCTGCAAACAACTATAACAGACAGCATGTAGGGGGAGATGAGGTTTAAAAAAAGCATAGGAGAATCCTGGAGATTGCACGGGACAGAGAGCATGGGGCATTGGTTCTAGACCCTGCTCTGCAACCAGTTACAGTGGGATCTCAGAAAAGTAAAACCTCCTCAGGGTTCAATCACCTCATCTGCAAAATGAAGCAGGTGGAATAGGTGCTCTCTGAGGCTCCTTGGCCCTCTCCCATTTGCTCAGTTTGGGAATAAAGCAATCACTTGGAGAAGCTCAAGAAGGTAGTGAGATTCCAGAGGGGCTGAACCAGTCCACTAGCCTCAAATGGTCCCTTTCACTGCCTGATGTCCCTAGTATTAGCAGATTTTGCGTTTTGAAGTGTATCTTCTGGAGCCTACTAAAATGCAGATTAATCCTAGCCCTACCCTGCTTCCTAATGAAGTAACCCTTGGGAAATATTATATCTTATTTTATATCTTATAGTACACAAGCTATTAGGTACCTTAATTATATATTATATAACATATATAAGAAATATATCTTATGTCTTAAGCTCTGTTACATCTTAGCATGTATTTTGTCAGGGCAGAGGAGTCAGAAACTCTGGTATGCATCAGGTGTTCAATGTATTTGTTAAGCAAATGGATGGATGAATCAATAATTGTGAAAAAAAAAAGAGGAGTGCAGGGATAAGGTGTGCGGGCATGCAAAACATTGTTAGGGTAGTAGTAGAAGGGTGGGCCCTAGAAGGGTGTACAAAGATAACATCTCCAAAGGTACATTTGCCGACTTCACACTTATACACCTGGGGCTAGCATGGCACTCCATTCCATCCTCCTTCTTTATCATTCATTCATTTGTTGAACACCTAACTTGTGCCAGATACTGTAGTCAATATCAGGGATTTTAATGGTGAGTGAATATGATGGACTGACTCTCCTCTCCATAGAGAGATTTGACTGATTTTTCACCTAATGCTCACACAGCTGAGTGGACACCAGGTTTTCTACCCACTTTCCTATTCCTGATGTCCTTCTGCATTCACATCAAATTCAAGAGAGTTCAAATTCTCCCTGCATCCAACTTCCCAACCTTCATTACTTTGAAAACTAGCTTAACTAAAAACCTTTTCTTGGTTTCCCTATCTTGGAGAAATGCTGCCCCCTTCTGGAATATTGGCAGAAATATAAAACGACTGGCTTGAAGTGAAAATTCTCACAGTTCATGGAATGTTTGAAGGAACTCTAGTTAAATTCCATTGTTTTATCAGTGGGGAATGTGATGCTTGGGAAGGTCAACTTGCCTGCCCATGTCTTGGCAGAGAGGACAGTTACTGGCAACAGGGAATGAAAGAGGGGACTGAAACCTATGTATTCTGATTGTTAATTCATGGTACTTCCTTTTAAGCTTAATAGCTTGGGAATGTGGTTGTGGATGATTTTATTGGTCCTATGTGTGTATTTACACGTTTCCCCCTTATTTTCCATCACAGCCAGCCCATGTACTCACCCTTTCCCTATTTCCTGTCCTATAACATAGTGATGGGCAGTTTCACCTTGAGAACTGTCTCAAGCAGTCTGTGTATCTGTGTGTCTTCTACATTTTGTTTTTCTGATGCCTGATATCTTCTCTAGATTGCTGGGTATAAGAGCTAATATAGTAGTGTAAAAATCCTTTCCTTACTTATGAATTAGGTCTATAGAACGTGATCTCATGTTATATTCCCTTCCACTCAGGCAATCAATCATTCAGCGAGCATTTATTGACCAGCTACTATGTGTAAGATGTTGTGAATACAGAAGAAGGAGGAGGAGGAGAAAGAGGAGGGGGTTGAGAAGAAGAAGAAGGAGAAGGAGAAGAAAAGAGGAGCAGCAGAAGGAGGAGGAAGAGAAGGGGGAAAGGGAGATCTCTGTTCTCTAGGATTTATCATTTTGGGGGGAAAGAAAGAAAAGCAAATGAAGGATAAGTGGTAGCAGTGTGAGGGCTCAAAGAGGAGCCCTCAAAGCAAGGAGGGAGGCATCTAACTCAGACTACAGGAGAGAGGGAGGCTGCCCAGAGGAGGTGGTTTGGGGCATCCCTTCCAGGTTTGGGGGGATTATGTCTAAAATAAAGGGGGTGCACATGTCAAACTGCAAGTAAAGTTTCATGGACGTTTCTATTCATCTCTTCACCCCTTGAGAGACTTCAGAGATGTATAAATCACAAAGTGGAAAAAATATATACTCAGTGATCACTGAAATTCAAGGAAAATAGCATCTGATATAATGTATGAGACCAAATTTTACATGTCAAATAAATCATTCACAAACCTCACTTTTAATAAAGTTGTGATAGTATCTAATGTTCTGTCCATCTACTTCTACAATTGACAGGCATATATTTATACAGTTTAAATTCATTCTATGGTTTGTAAAGCCCTTTGCTTTGCTGAGGATCGGTGTGAACTTGTAATTAGCAAATTCTGTAGGGTGTCTAGTAAAGAAAAAGCCAAAATGAAACCTGGAAAATACCTAAAAGTGATGTGGCCAATCAGTGAACTTGATGCTTGCAAAGTGTTCTGAGAATGAAGGATACTTATCTGTGTTAACAATGCCTTGAAGTCTGTTTTAGTGCATTTTAGTGGAATGTAATTTTGATTACAAGAAATTTGATTGGAAGAAAAGGAGAGGTAGTTAGTGTCTAGATGGATCTTGGGCAAGTCATTTAATCCCTCCCAGACCTTGATACAGGGCTAGCTCTGGCCCATATGATTCCTTTGTGCAAATTACAAAAAGGCGCCCTCCTGTGGGTGGGCATAGGCCTGTAGGTGCTAGGCTTGGTGAGCAGAACGTGGAATGGCTCTCAGCCTTCTCTTGCCCCCTAGTCTGGTCCCCTTGTGCAGCGAATGACCTGTCAAGTATATGCAGACACCCCGGCTTTCTACATCAACAGTAAAATGAAGTTCATATTTGCCTTGTGTAGCTCACAAGGTTGATGTGGGGATCTCATGAAAAAAAATACATGTGTGTACATACATACATGGAGAGTTGTATTCTACAGAATGTTATGCTACATGTTTGGAAGAGGGAGTTCAGAGAGAGTGTCATATCAACAATCGCAGATACTCTCATTAAAGGGAGATGCTCAGGAGAGGAGAACTTGCAGTTGCTAATTAGACACCTGCTATAAATATTATTCAGAATGGCCTGAGGATGTACCTGCCCTGTGGAGCACCACAACACTGGTTTCTTGAAAGCCTTCTCTTGTTTGCAACCAAAATTCCAGACAGATTCCGAAGCCTGTGGACAAAATTACAGGTGGCTGCAAAAAGAGGACAGTGCTGGCAGCTGATGGCAGTGGGTTCTGGAGCCATCTGGATCCAGTAAGCATGCCAGAGGCACCAGCTGAGCCCAGGGCTCACGTCTCCCTTTTTTGTTCCCACACACCCCAAACAGTCACTATTTCATCTAGAAGAATTAGCTCAGCGTGTATCTGTTTCAAAAATATTTCCAATAATTAGGTTTTATGTTTTAAGGTTCAGTTCAATTTAGGAGCATTCAAATTACTGAGGTGAAGTAATTAAGTTTTCATCCTTTAGGCAAAAACCAAAGATGTATTCTGATTTTACACAGACACTCATACACTCAAATTTAATAGGCATGTTCCCAACCTAGGGCCTTTAAACTTATGGTTTTTCTGCCTGGAATGTTCTTCCCTAAATATCCACACTAATAACCCCTCATCTCCTTCAACTCTTTGTGGTTTGGATTAATGATGCAGATGCGCAATAAATATTTACTGAATTAAATTGATCATTGAAGGTGGTAGAAATTGGTGACACACCTAAAAATATCTTGGACCTAATAAATTTTTTTTAAATTACTTGCAAAGCTATCTCTAGAATTCTGCCTTCTTCTTAAGGCTAATGGTTGTTAAATTTCCATTATTCAAACATAAAATTAACTGAAAAGTATTTACAAGGTTTGGCACTGGTGCAGAAGGTTAACAACAGAGTGGTATGAGAAAACTACCCATTATGTATTGTACCAGTTTGCCAATGCTGCCACATTGCAAAATACCAGAAATGGATTGCCTTTTATAAAGGGGGTTTATTTGGTTACACAGTTGCAGTCTGAAGGCCATAAAGTACCCAAGGTAAGACATCAATATCTGGCACCTTCACTGAAGGATGGCCATTGGTGTCCACTTGCTTCCAGGTGGCATTTCAAAATGGCATTCTCCAAAATGTCATGTCAGCTTCCAACGGCTGTATTCGAAATGTGTCTCTCAGCTATAGCTGCTCTCTCAGCTCCTGTGCATTCTTCAAAGTGTCCCTTTTGGCTGTAGCAAGCTCACTTCTTATGTCTGAGCTTATACAGTGCTCTAGCAAACTAATCAAGGCCCACATCAAATGTGCAGGGCCACATCTCCATGGAAATTATCCAATCAGAGTTATCACCTACAGTTGGTTGGGTCACATCTCCAGAAACAATCAAAGAATTACAATCTAATCAACACTAATACGTCTACCCACACAAGACTGCATCAAAGATAATGGCATCTTGGGTGACATAATACATTCAAAATTAATGACTATATTTAATAGGAATATCTTACCAACTGTACACTAATACTAGGGATGAATAATTAGCAGCTGATAAGAGTTCTGGGATGTATTTTATATATATATATATTTTATTGAGATGGTTCACATACCATACAACTATCCAAAGATCCGTGTACAATCAATTGCCCATAGTACCATCATACAGCTGTGCATCCATCAACACAATTAATTATTTTTTCAATTTTTAGAACATTTTCATTACTCCAGAAAAGAAATAAAGAAAACAAAGGAAACTCAAATCCTCCTATACCCCTAACCAACCCCCATCCATTATTGATTCATAGTTTTGGTATAGTACATTTGTTGCTGTTGATAAAAGAATGTTAAAATACTACTAACTATAGTATATAGTTTGCAATAGGTATATATTTTTTTCCTATATGCCTCTCTATTATTAACTTCTAGTTATAGTGTCATACACATGTTCCAGTTCATGAGAGAGATTTCTAATATTTGTATAGTTAATCATGGACATTGTCCACCACAATGTTTTATACATTCCCATCTTTTAACCTCCAACTTTCCTTCTGGTGACTATGTGACTCTAAGCTTATTCTTTCCACCACCTTCACACACCCTTCAGCACTGTTAGTCTTTCTCACAACATGATACTGTCACCTCTGTCCATTTTCAAATGTTTAAGTTCACCCTAGTTGAACATTCTGCTCATAATAAGCAACCGCTCCCCATTCTTTAGCCTCATTCTATATCATGGTAACTTATATTTCATGTCTATGAGTTTACATATTATAATTAGTTCATATCAGTGAGACTCTGCAATATTTGCCTTTATGTTCTGTCTTATTTTACTCAATATAGTGCTCTCAAGATTTCTTCATCTACCCATTTCTTTTAAGACAGTTTTATTCATACACTATGCATTCCATCCTAAGTAAACAATCGTTAGTTCCCTGTATAGTCACATATTTTTGCATTCAGCACCATCGCCACTGTTTATATAAAGGCTTCTACATTTCTTCCACGAAGAAGGAAGAGGAGTCAAAGAAGGCAGAGAAACGAAAGAAGAAGAGAAAGAGAGAGAAAACAAAAAACAAAAGAACAACACACGACAGCTAGAAAGCAACAAAAGGAAAGCTAGCATTAACCTGCAGTAGAAGAAAGAGTCAGACCACATCACCAATGCCAGGAGTCCCATACCCTTCCCCTATTCCCTACCCCCCACCCCCTATATGCATTTAGCTTTTGTATATTGCCTTTGTTATATTAAAGGAAGCATAATATAATGTTTCCATTTATAGTCTCTAGTTTGCATTGATTGTATTTTCCCCCAAATCCCACCCCATTTTTAACACCTTGCAATGTTGACATTCATTTGTTCTACCTCATGTAAAAACATATTTGTACCTTTTATTACAATCGTTGAGCACCCTAGGTTTCCCTGAGTTACACAGTCCCAGTCTTTATCCTTCACCTTTTGTTCTGGTGTCCCACATGATCCCAGCCTTCATCTTTCAACCATACTCCGTTATCTTTGTTCAGTGTACTTACATTACTGTGTTACTATTTCCCAAAATTGTTTTCCAAACCCCTCACTCTTGTCTTTTCCTTTAATGTTTCCTGTAGAGCAGGTATCTTGTTCACAAACTCTGTCATTGTCTGTTTGTCAGAGAATATTTTAAGCGCTCCCTCATATTTGAAGAATAGTTTTGCCAGATACAGGATTCTTGGTTGGTGGTTTTTCTCTTTCAGTATCTTAAATATATCACCCCACTTCCTTCTTGCCTCCATGGTTTCTATTGAGAAATCCACACATAGTCTAATCAAACTTCCTTTGTATGTGATGGATCACTTTTCTCTTGCTGCTTTCAGGGTTCTCTCTTTATCTTTGATGTTTAATAATCTGATTATTAAGTGTCTTGGCGCAGGCCTATTCAGATCTATTCTGTTTGGGGTATGCTGTGCTTCTTGGATCTGTAATTTTATGTCTTCCATAAGAGATGGGAAATTTTCATTGATTGTTTCCTCTGTTATTGCTTCTGCCCCTTTTCTCTTTTCTTCTTCTGGGACACCAATGACATGTACATTCTTGTTTTTTGTTTTCTCCTTAAGTTCTCAGAGATGTTGCTTATATTTTTCCATTCTTTTCTCTGTTCTTTTGTGTGTAGGCTTTCAGGTACCTTGTTCTCCAGTTCCTGAGTGCTTTCTTCTGCCTCTTGCGATCTGCTGTTGTATGTTTCCATTGTGTCTTTCATCTCTTGTGTTGTGCCTTTCATTTCCATAGATTCTGCCAGTTGGTTTTTCGAACTTTCAATTTCTACCTTATGTACGCCCTGTGTTTTCATTAGATGCTTTATCTCTTTCACCATATCTTCCCTCAGCTTTTTGAATTGACTTAGTATTAGTTGTTTCAATTCCCGTATCTCAGTTGAAGTGTAAGTTTGTTCCTTTGACAGGGCAATAACTTCATTTTTCTTGGTGTAGGTTGTAGTTTTCTGTTGTCTAGGCATGGTTTCCTTGGTTACCCCAATCAGGTTTCCCCAGACCAAAATAGGCTCAGGTCCCAGAAGGAAGAACTATTCAGTAACCAGTTTCTCTGAGGGTGTGTCTTAGAAAATTGGTACACCCTGTGAGGCCTCAGGTCACTGTGCTTTTCTTCCCAGCAGGTGGCACCTGTCATCCTGTAGCTCCAGACTGGTAAGGAGGTGTGGCCAGTGGGTGTTTTTCCCCAGGCTCTGGGGTCTGTTTCTGAATGCAAGGCAGATAGTAGAGCTGGGCCCCACCTCTTCCCTTTAGGGAAAATAGACCCCCTGGAGAGAGGTCATTAGCATTTGAGATCTCTCTCTGCCTGTGCTATCTCTACCCTTGTCTGGGTCAGAGCGCTGGGAATTGAACATGGCTGAGGCTTTCTCCTCTGAGCTGAAACAGGGACAGAAAGCCCCCTTCAGGGCCAGCCTGTGGTCACCCTCCAGCTCTCCAAGGTCAGTCATCACCCAGACCTCTGTCTGCTTGTTGGGGATTCGTAGCCCGTATCAAGCAGTCCACATTTGTTAATTAAAATCCCAGTTGGAGCTCAGCTGAGCTGTGTTCACTTGCTCAGAGAGAGTGTTAATTAAAACCCCCAGTTGGAGCTCAGCTGAGCTGTGTTCACTGGCTCAGAGAGAGCTGCTCTCTAGCACTGTGAGTCTTTGCAGCTCAGGCCATGGTGGGAGGGGGCTCCCAGCTTGGATCCACAGTTTTTACTTACAGATTTTATGCTGCCATCTCAGGCATTCCTCCCAATTCCGCTTGGTATATGATGAGTGGATGGTCACGTTTGTCCTCCTGCCATTATTCTGGATTATTTACTAGTTGTTTCTGGTTGTTTATTGGTTGTTCCAGGGGGACTAACTAGCTTCCACGCCTCTCTGTGCCACCATCTTAGATCTTCCCCTCTGGGATGTATTATGTTGTGATAATTATTTAAAGCTGAGAGTGATGATGATTGTACAACTAAGTGAAGATAATGTAAGAAACTGATTATTTATCTTGGAATAGAATATATATAAGTGAAGTTAAGAATCAACTACTTAATAAATCAAGCCCTTGACTTAAGGCTTGCTTCTGTGAAATTTAGGGTTGTAAATAGGAGGCTGAGCCCTCCAGGGAGCCTCTTTTGTTTCTCAGATGTGGCCTTTCTCTTTCTAAACCCAACTCAGCAAATAAATTCATTAACCTCCCCCATGAGGGACATGACTCCCAGGGGAATGAATCTTCCTGGCAACGTGGGACATGACACCCAGGAATGAGCGTGGCCCTGGCAGTGAGGGATTGAAAATGCCTACTTGACCAAAAGGGGGAAAAAGAAAGGTAAGCTGAGGTCACAGTGGCTGAGAGATCCCACATAGAGTTGAGAGGCTATCCTGGAGGTTTCTCTTATGCAAGCTCCAGCTAGACATCCCATGGCCACAGTATGCCATGCCCTTACCAAAAGTAGTCCCGAAATACCTAGGTCCCTAACTGAGATTCTATAAAAGATTCACTCACTAAGTTTTATCTTTCAGAAACTTAAAATCCACCAGAGTGTTCCTATACCAGACAAATCATAAAACCCAGAGGCAACAGCCTCTTTAAGATCAACAATCAGATGCAGCCCCCTTCCCCATACCATCGACACCCCCTTTCAATATGAGCGATTTAGGGTGCTCACTGCCTAGACATCCCTGAAGATGGAGAAAGAGATTAAGTGACAGGAAGGGGTAGCAACAAACAAGATAAGGTTTAACAAAGGTCTATGAATACTGAAACTTTATATACATTTTTGGGTGCTGGGGTGTTGGAATGGCTGGAAGGAGGTGGAACTGTAGCCTATAACATCTTTTGGGATTTGCTCTATAGCTGCTCATTGAATTGTGCCTTGAAGGTCTTCACCTTTCTGTATATACCTTGTATTGCATAATAGGGAAGAGATTGAGACTGTGGAACTATAACCCATAACAATTTTTGAAATTACCTATGTAATTACTTGTTGAGCTGTACATCGAGAGTTGACACCTTTCTGTATGTATGTTATATTTTACAATAATGGAAATGGCTGAAGTTGTGGAACTGTAACCCAAGACATTCTTTGAAATTTGCTCTCTAACTACTTGCAAAATCATACTTTGAAAGTTATCATTGTTGTGTATATGTTAAAGTTCACAATAAAAAAAATAAAAATAAATTAACTGGAAAGAACATCAGTATTTTCCCCAAGTGCCTTTGCTCACTGATAACCTGGCAGACAAGCAAGCCAACTCCTATGCTTGGTAAAAACCTCTGGAAATACCAGGTCTGTGAGTGTGTTTGTGTACGTGTGTGTGTGTGTGTATAAGAACACCTGAAATTCCTGGCGGCATCCAAGGTGTAAGATGAAAAAGACACAGAGTGGTCTTGATCTAGAGGCTTTGGGCAGTCCTTCCTCTTGAAGCCTTGAAACACTGTTTTCCCATGCACTTCATACTCTCATTATTTTTATGCTCCCACCCTTTCCAAAGAAATCTTTAAAATTACTTGGACTGGCCAAATAACGGTGGGAATCATATTCTTTAGAAGCAGACACAATGAAATTTTAGCAGTGGGCTTAAATTTTACATAGACAATCTGTCATGCCTTTGGTAGCCATAATCTGGTCTGAAAGCCTATAGCTGCATTGTAGTATGCCTACATTGTTAAAAACAAACCACTTCATTATTTGATTTTTTGAACAATATAACAATATTATGATGTGTCCAGTCAAATTATCTTGGTAATATGTCAGATTTACCTCTTACTAGCAGTGCGATTTTAGGCAAGTCACATAACTTCTCTGGGTCTCAGGTTTTCATCTGTAAAATGGGGTAGTAACAAGATAACTTCATAGAGGTGTTGAAATTTTATGAGATTGCTTTATAAAATGCTTAGCACTGTGCCTGGCATGTAGCAAATGCCTAATAAATGGTAGCTATAATTATATATTAGCATAGGCTGTGTTTTAATGTATCCTTAAATGCTTCTTCCCCAATATTACTTAACATTTGCTTTGCCTTTCTATCTAAAAGGGTTACTTAGCAATCTTTATGAAACCATTGCCTTTGTAGATCACCAGAAAAGGGTTTAGAGACCATGATGTTGCTCTCACTAGTCTGCCAGATTCGTATCTTAACATGTGATAAGAATAGGAATTTGTGGTATCACTGGCGAGCTTTTCCAAAATCTCAATATATTGTTTGAAGCCAGGCCAAGTCTTGCCACCACATGCTGTAACTATCTGCCATATGGAACTGCATATGACATCTGGTGTCCCTGAATCTGTTTTCTTCCTCTCATTTGTTACTTTTCTCTTTCAGAATGTCAATAATTCAAGGGGAAGGAAGAAGCAATATTCATGTGTTATCTACTCTATGCTGGAAATTGAGCTGGTCACTCTAGTTCACCACAACCCTGCAAACAAATATTACCTCCCATTGTACAAATGAGACATTGAAATGGAGAGGTAAGTGATTTACCCAAAGTTATACAGTTATTAAGTGATCAGTCTGAGATTTCATTCCTGGTTTCTCTTGCTCTAAAGCCCCTCACTCTGTAACATAAAAGGCTGCCCCCTGAGAGGCAAAAGGAAACAACATTTCTCTGTTCTAAGCAGTCTGTTACTCCTACTCAAAACACTCTTTCCTTTCTTCCACTTATCACAATTCTGCGTAGTTTTCAGGTGTTGGCACAAGTGCTGCCTCAGTCCCTATTTAACTGATCTAACCTACCATGATCTTTTTCTCCTTTTGTTTTAGAGCCAGCACACTTACTGGTTGTGCCAGTTTGAATGTATTATGTCCCCCTGAATGCCGTTATCTTTGATGTAATCTTGCGTGGGTGGACCTATCAGAGTTAATTAGATTGTAATTCTTTGAGTGTTTCCATGGAGATGCATCCCACCCGACTGTGGGTGATGACTCTGATTGGATAATTTCCATGGAGGTTTTGGCCCTCCCATTGGGTGGGTCTGAATTTAATTACTGGAGCACTATATAAGATCAGACAGAAGGAGCAAGCTGCTACAGCCAAGAGGGACTCTTTGAAGAAAGCACAGGAGCTGCAGATGAGAGAGTTTGAAGATGGCTGTTGAAAGCAGACTCTTGCTCTGGAGAAGCTAAGAGAGGACAAACAACCCAAGAGCAACTAAGAGTGACATTTTTGAGGAACTGCAGCCTAGAGAGGAACATCCTGGGAGAAAGCCATTTTGAAACCAGAACTTTGGAGCAGACGCCAGCCACGTGCCTTCCCAGCTAACAGAGGTTTTCCGGACACCTTTGGCCATCCTCCAGTGAAGGTACCCGATTGTTGATGTGTTATCTTGGACACTTTATGGCCTTAAGACTGTAACTGTGTAACAAAATAAACCCCCTTTAATAAAAGCAAGTACATTTCTGGTGTTTTGCATTCCGGCAGAATTAGCAAACTAGAACACTGGTGAGGCGCAGGGAGAGGCTGGGGGGCTCTCAACCAGGATGAAAGAGGGAGGGAAGTAATGGTGGTGGAATAGTCCCAGACCACCTTGCAGTCTTGCAAAAGTTTGGCAAGGCTGTTGAGGAGTTCTCCAGCCAAAACCTCTTACTGGAAGGAGTCCCTCTTCTCTTAGGCAAGACTCTGCCTCAGTATCCCCATTGCACTCAGTCGTTGGCTGGCATCAGCCAGTGGGAGGCACAGCCTCAGCACCCACACAGGGATGGGTTTCAGAGGGCAGTAGTTGAGGCCCTTTGAAAAATACAGCTGGAGGGCTGCAAGGCACATTCTCATGGCAGCCACAGGAGGGCATTTCAAATAGAGAGACTACAATGAATAAAGTCTTGAAACTAGGAAAGACATCGCATATAAGGAAGTTGTCCAGCATTCCAATTTATGAGTGAGAGTACTTTGGGGATTGGAGGGCTGCATGTATACTGGTAGGGGTGAGGGTGAGTGGTAGCGTAAGGCTGTTTCAAAGTGTGGTCCTTGGATCATCTGGGAACTTTTTGGAAATGCAAATTCCAGGACTCCACCCCAGACTAACTGAATCAGAAACTCTGGGGGTTGCAGACAATATAGAATTTAAGGTAAAAGATAGTTAATAAAACATAGATACATTTTATTTTTTTAAAATATACTTCACATTGAAGATAATAAATCACCATTTATGTGCCAAATGATATAGTATAAAATGGATAAAGAATGAAAAGAAAAAAGAAAGAAAAATTGAAAAATAAATGAAATGGAGAGAAGCGCATCCACAGAGGAGATTTTACACAATACTGTATAGCCTTTGAAAAAAAAGTAGAAAAAAATATACAACATTGAATGCCTAGAGAAGTATTTAGAATAAACTCATAAATATATTTCAAACCTTTACTCCATGAATGGGAATACTCTTTATTTCCAAATATCACTAAACACTAAATCAAACCACAAGAGATGTTCCAGAAAGTAAAAATTACACAGGATGTATTTCTAATCTAAATGAAATCATATTAGAAGTTAATTTTAAATGTCCAAAAAATTGAAACTATCTACAAAGTAATTAATTAACTAAGTCAATAGCTAACTTAATACCCACAAAATAGGCAGCTTTCTTAGAATGGGGCCTAAGAAGCAAATGAGATGTTAAAATTTCTGCTCTCTTTATGATTCTTTGAGTTAAAGACAAAATTAATTTTAAACTTATAAATTATTTAAAATAAGAACACTGCACATCAAATTTGTTCAATGCATCCAATGCTGTATTCAGAGGAAATTTACAACTTTTCATGATGTAATTCTTAAACAAGAACCATGGACATCCATTAATTAGATTCTTCTCAAGAAGTTTAGAAAAATTAAGGAAAAAAGCAAGCCTGAGGAAATCATCAAAGATAATCAATAAAAATAAAATCAGAAGTAATATATTAAAAATATAGAAAAACAGTAACACTGATTTAAAAATATTCAAGGAGTGGTTCTTAAAAAAAAGAAAATGAGAAAACAGAAACTACCAAGAAAATCTAATCAAGGAAAAAAAAAAAAAGGAACACACTGGTTTAAAAGTTAGTAATGGAGAATATACAGCCACAGATAAGGAGAAAATTAATATATATCTTAGGAGCATACTATACATAATTCTATTCTGATAAATTTTTAAACTCATTTAAAATGAGTATTTTTCTAAATAAATAAAATTATAAAATTTTACTCAGAAATAAATACAGGCCAAAAATTATGGAAAAATGTAGCTGTAGAACATGGGAAAAATTAAATGCTTCCCACTGATTTTGATCAGAAAATCTAACAAAATGACCATGAAAAGGGAATTACACATCAACCTTACTTACTGGCATAAATGTCCTTAATAAATACAAGTATACTGAATTCCACCACATATAAAAGAATAATAAGGGGGTTAGCTCAAAATTCACAAAGATCAGTTAACATAAGAAATTGAAGTACTTTATCCCCTCAGTAAGCCCAATAAAATATATGTAATCATTTCAATAGATGATTTTAAAAACACACACACATGTGAAGCAATCAACTATTACAGATCCCAAAATCTTAGTATGCTTATTCAGAAAATAGTTATTGAGCACCTACCATACATGCCAGTTCTTGTTCTTACTGAGGATACAGCAGGGACGAAAAAGACAAAAGTCCCTGCCCACATGGAGTCGATAGATGCTCCGGAAGGGAGAGCCAGAAAACCTGAGAAGTAAGTTAATTCTACAGTATTTTAGAGGTGATAAGTGTGCTGGAGAGAAAAAAAAAGGAGAGGGGCAGATGGAAGAGTAAATTGCAATTTAAATAAGGTGACCAGGGTGGCTTTTATGAGACGATGCCTTTGGAGCAGAGACCTGAAGGAGAGGCAATGGGCAAGTGGCAGCTGGAGGAATAGGGTTCCAGGTGGAGGAAACAGCAAGGACAAGAGACCTGAGTGGGAAATGTGCCTTGTGTGCTTCTGGAACAGCGAGGAGGCCAGTGCGGCTCCAATAGAGCGAGTGAGGTGTCACAAGAGGTGGAGACCTGGTTGTGTAGGGGCTTCAGAGCCATGGTAAGGATGTTGACTTCTGTTTTAAGATGGGGAACCATTGGAAGTTTCTAGTGAAATGATCTGACATGTTTTAAAAGTATCACTCTGGCTGGTATACTGTGAATTGATGAAAGAGAGACATGGAAGTCATATCCAGTGTATGAATGCATTGTGTTAATACAGCATATGGATATACTTTAAATAAATAAGTATGCATGTATTAGCTTGTGCTCAAATTTTATTACCAACAGTGGTACATGATTAAAAATGCCTGAAAACCGCTGTTCACAGCAGCAAAGAAAACAGCTGGTGACTGGTATTGCCTGGGAAGAGGGCGGACCCCTCTGCTAGTTCAGACAGCTAATTGTAACAACACCTGCTAGCAACAAAACACTGACGATCCGCTGGGCTCTCTACAACACTGATGGGAGAGAGAAATTGGGTGGGAGTAAGTCCTTAATTTTGAGGGGGTGCTCTGTGTGATGATTTGAAGCTGAAATGCTAGTACATTCAAATTTACTAGTACATTCAAATACAAATTTACTTGAAGTAGTTCTTTCTCATTATGGACTTTTAAAATAATATGGAGGCATTTCAATATTTAATATATCTGAATCACCGTAAAAATAGTACATTTTCCACTCTTATTTATACCTGTAATTTAGAGTCATGTAGTTTATATTCATTTTAGAAACAATCAGAATAAAACAGAAAAGGGATAGTGAATAAAATTTACTCATTTTCTTATACTAAAAACATAGCTATTGATAACATTTTGTATATGTATATTTATATCCTTGTAGTCATATATGCAGTGTCACATAAAATTACACAAATGATTTATACATATTTGGAAAATGCATTAGTGTATAAATAAGCAGTACTTAGTTTACTTACCCTAAGTTTTTCCTCTAACATACTAACATACATTTCTTTAAAATACTTTTACCCTGATTCTCTTGATATAGGTTCTATTGAAATGTTCTAGTGGAGGAAAACATATATTTCAATTGGGGAGATACACAGAAAAACACACATGCATATATATTTACAAAAATGGGACTCACTCCCTGGGTAGTTTTTAATCTACTTTTAATCTAGGTACAATGTCATGTCATGATCATCTACCTATTCTTGTTGATTAATATATATCCTCACTAAAGTTTTTTAAAGTAGTGCAGTATTCCACAATATAATAATTTACTGGACTAATCTTCTATTTTGGCAGATTTGTATTACGTAGGATTTTTCTCTATTATATGGAGCACTTCCATTTCCATCCCTGCTGGCCCACCTTTTGTACACTTGTCTATTTTCTCATTCAGGTTTTACTCAGACAGAGGGCACATTTTCCCAGGTGTCCTTATTTCACAGGAAGTCACAGAATAAACTTATTGTTTTTTATATTATATATATGTCTTATATTTCATATGTTTAATATAAGTTTCAGAAGCATTTGGGACATCATCTCTAAAAGCAGAATTTTTTGATCAAATGGTATACACATTTTTATAAATTTTGAACCATATGGCATAGTTTCCCCTTAGGTTACACCCTTTTACCCCATCTCTGTGAAAAACTGTTTTAATTTGTTAGAGGGTAGTATAATCTTCCATTGATTCAGATATTTTAAAGTATATTTTTAAAAGAAAAACACCATGGATACACATAGCTATTAGTTGAAGTTTCTTCATTTCTATTTCTTCTCATGCTACTTATGTCACTATCTTGACGTGTTCACATAAACGACCTCTTCAAAGCATTAGCTAATTTTCAGTGAATACAATTTTGTCCTTTCTCTGACTTCCATAAATAGGCAAAGATTAAAGTGAATTTCAAAATCTCACCATGAGGGTGGTCAGACCAGCTGCACCCAAATTTTGTAAAACTATTTATGGGTATCCAAATTTATTTTAAAATAAAATCATCACACTCCACATTGACTTTGATTAAGAGAAAAAAAAACTGTCCTAGCTTTTCAGACAGCTGTCAACTCAACCACAGTGGGAAGCGAATATTGTTTTGTGAGGATAGAAATGAGAACTGTTGAGTGGGCAGTACTGTAGAAAATGTTTAAGGAATGGCCAAAATTCAATCTTAAATTAGAAGAAACACAGGTTGTATACCTGTTATGAAATCTCCCTTTGGCAATTCACTAGAGTGCCTGTCTCCTATCAGAACAACTTTTCATACTTTATGGATATTAATGGTACCTGTAATCACTGTGTAAGTGTTTTTATACTACACTTATGGTGCAAGCCCTAATAAGTTAAGTAGACTATACACTGTATGAAAGTAGGACAGACTCTTACCTTTGTATCTTAAGTAGTCAGCCCAGTATGCGGCATAACAAAGAAAACCAATATAAGGTTCTTGAATTAGTGAAATAAAGTATCCAAAATTAAGATCTAAAATTAAAACATCACTTTCCAGAAATGATTTCTAAGTTCACTAGTTTAATCAACATTAATTGAAGGACTACTACGAGCTAGGTGCTGGAAATATCCTGGTGAAAACACCAGACAGGGTCCCCAATTCCTGTATCCAAGAAATTGATCGCCCTGTGTTGCTGAGATTAGCATGCTTCCCAGATCCCATCTTGTCCTCTCTATCAAGAAAGCTGAATGTCCTCCACTGCCAGCAGTGAGACCCTAGATAGAATAATAATAATAATTAACAAATACAACCCCTCTCTTCCTCCCTTTCTCTGTTCTAGCCACACTGGTCACCTTTTCTGTCCTCAGATTCCCTAAGCACTTTCCAGTCTTAGGGACTTTGGATTTGCTGCTCCATCTACCTAGAATGCTCTGCCTTGGATCTTCTTGATCTTCTTATTCAGGATCTGGGCTGAACATCATGTCCTCAGAGAGGGCTTTCCTGTATCTCCCTCCTCCCAGTCTCAACCAGCCCTCCCCACAGCAGGCATTCTATCACAACAAGCTGTTTTATTTTCTTCATAGCAATGGTACCTTCTTGAAACTAAATTGTTTATTTGCCTGTTCACTTATTGTTTCCTCCACACAGAATATAAATCCCATGAAAGCAAGGACTTTTGTTCACCGTTATATCAAAGTGTGTAAAGAGCAACCTATCCATTTCATCTGGACAATTAAGAACAGTTAAGAAAACTCGTTTTCCCCCCTTTGGATGACAAGTATGTAACTGACACCAGAAATACAGAGTTCAAGGGGACATAATAGTGTTTATTACTTTTTGTGTTAAGAAAATAAAGATTCAAAAGAAAACATGATCAAACAGTGGAGAAAGATATAGATAGAAAAGTCATCCCCTTTATTTCCTCTCCCAGTCTCATTTGCATATTTTTGATGCTATTGTACATGGTATTTTTAAAATTTTCAATCTTGATAAATTGTTTCTGATACACAGAACTACAAATTTTTGTATATTGTGTCCTGCAATTTCTCTAAACTCACTTATTAGTTCTAGTAGCTTTTTTGTAGATTCCATAAAATTTTTTACATTCATGATCATGTCATCTGCAAAGAGAGATTTATAGTCAGTTCTGATATGATGAGACATGTGCTCCTAAAAACCACTGTGCTATGAAAAATCACACAATAAAAACCACAAGACTTATGGAAAAATGTGTTTGGGGTACTACAATCACAGATTTCCTTGGTAACACATAAAAATATAGAAACCTAATGAGAATTGTAGCACAGTTTAACACATGTTAAATGGCTAAGAGTTAAATAAATATGCCAATAAGTGTGGCACTTTACCTTGAAAAAGACCTGAAATTGCTTGTGCTAGTGGATGTCAGAAGGGTATAGCCTGCAAGTTATTGTGAAGTGGTATAAGGAGGGGTGTCTGAAACTGAAGACGAGTTGTAACACCAGGTGTGGAGGGTGTGTCTCTGAATACATGTAGTGGTGAACTGAGTGGCTTGTAGATATTTGAAGTGTATGTGTGTGTTTTGGGTATTCCATCGCGACTTATTTCAGATGGGTGCAGGTTTCTGCTTTCATCTAGTATTTCTTGTGTATGAATTAGCACATAAGCAAATGGGAAATTTGCATTATGTTCAAATTGTTCTCCAATGTAACCATTCGTGTTGGAACAAATTAGTGTTTTCCAAATGAGTACAGAGCAGAACTGACTGTACTTCTAGGGTTTTAAGTGGGTGCCCGTCTCCAGTTGAGGGAATTTTCTTATATTCCTAGTTTGCTGGTAATTTTTTTCATGGTTATGTGGTGACTTTTGCTGAATGCTTTTTTTCCTGTTCCTATTGATATGATCATATAATTTTCCCCTTTATTCTGTTAATGGGGTGAATTACTTAGATTAGTGTGTGAGAGGTTAACTCAACCCTGTTTCCTTGAGATAAACTTCACTTCATCATGATGTATTATCTTGTTTATATGTTTCTGGATTGAATTTGCTAATATTTGGTCAAGTTGTTTGGTGTCTATTTTCATGAGAGATATTGTTATGTAATTTTTTCCTGTAATGTCTTTGTCAGGTTTTCTTATCAGTTTTATGCATGCATCATAAAATAAGCTGATAATAGTGTGAGGTAGAAGTCAAGATGCTTGTTTCCCGAGATGCATAGTCAATTGGCATAGACCACTTATCGAAAAGCCATCCTTTCCCCACTACTTTGTCATTTTTGTCATGAATTTTCTACATACATATGGGTCTGTTTAAGGACTCTTTGTTTTGATTCAAAGAACCACATATTTTAATTATAGCTGCACAGTACTTCATTTTGTGCATAAACATTTAAAACAATTTGCATTATAATAGCCATCAAATCATTTGTAATGAGATGGTCGGATATTTTAGCCTTCTTATGTATACCTGGGAATATGTCATAACTGCTCTGTGTCTCAGTTTCTTCATCTGTAAAAAGAGTTAACCCCATGAACAGAATGGGTTTTCCTTCTTTTTTTCTCTAAGGAAGATTGTGACACTCACTGTGGTAAAATATGTGAACAAGCTTTATAACTAATATAATGCAGTGTAAATATGCTATTATCACAGAAGAATGGAGATTGCACATCCTGTGAGCATCTTTCTAGTTTTCTCATTTATTTTTGGAATCTTCATTAGTCTCCCTTTTTAGAAAAACCTAGAATAGAAAGATCAAATGTCAGGGAAAGAAGAATATATAAAATTTGCTAGTCATGTCAATTCTCAGGGTTGGGAGTGGTACTGACAAGGACTACAGGATTTTAGAAGGGGGACTTTGGGTTAAAATTATCGGAGAGGTTTCACAGAGCAGTGCACCTTAAATGAGTGTTAGTCTCTCGATTGTTCAAGAGGAAAGGGGGATTATTCTGATGGATGGATTTTTGTAAACAAATTTCCCTGCATTTTCTGTCATATGTAAGTGGCCCGTTTTGCTCTGAAATGGCTTAATACGATGGACAATTTAAAGATAGGAGGGGAAAGCCTGGACACTAGACAAAGCTTCAATCCAATAGCTCACTTAATTTGAAGTAGAATGAGCATGGGTTTTGCAAACTGTGAGATTTGGGTTTGAATTCCAAGTTTTTCCAGTATTTGTTCTGGACAAGTTAATTTGCTCTCTATGTTCAGATTTCTCTTACAATAAGGGTAATAATGCCTACAGTATAGGGTTATTTTGAAGACTAACAATATAAAGTCAAAGTGCCTAGACAGCACCTGGCACACAAAGTGTATAATGTTAATTAACATTTACCCAGAATCCCTTGCTCCCAGTAGGCTGTATTTATTTATGTTTCTAACGAAAGAACATGCTCTATTTATCCCAGATGCTTACGCTATTAGTTGATCTATACTGAAGTCACTCATCTTTAGATTAGTATCATGGTTAAGAGCACAATAGTAAAGAGGTTGAGGCAATAGAGCCTTAGGTCTAAAATCTGATGTTGATATTTGCTTTCATTTGTTTATGCCTTGGGTTTCTTATTTCCTAAATGAGGAGAGCAACAGGAACTTCCTGCCTCATGGGCTTGTAGTGAGGCTAACGGAAGTGCACATAGGGTGCTTTTCACAGGGCTGAGCTTATATCCCTTTCCTTGCTGGGTGGGCGTCATGGTGCAGCAGGTCCCTTGGCCCTTAGAGGGAGCTCCATGGGAGTGAGAATCCTATGGAAGCACATGAGATACGAGGTACTTTTCTTGGATTCTGTTCTTGAGCAAAATTGATCAGGGAGTGATGTAAATTGCACAGATTCACAGCCATGTGGCATTCTATATACATTTGTTAAATTTTGAACCAGAACATTAATTTAGGTTCAGTCTAGGTTAATTTGAATTTTTTCCCCAAATGTTCTTAATGTCCTTGGCAAGATCAGAACATTGCAATAGCCTGATGTACTGGAGTAACTTTCCTAGTGGCTGACCAAGTTTGTAAATCCTATAATGTACAAATATATCTTTGGTGGGTATATAAATATATGTGATTATACGAAAATAGGCTGAGCAGCAATCATTCTGAATATTTCAAACCATAACCTTTCAAGGGAATTAATTCTCCCTGTGACAAAGATTGCTGAGGCAATAAACTATAAATGGCTTTCGTGGAAGCAAATCCAAATAGAAGAGAGTTACAATTAACATCAACACTATAAATAACCCAGAGCAGCCATAAACTTATTTTCTGTTATTGAAAAAATGAAAATGTAAAGCAAGAAAGATGTCACACTCAGCACTAAAACCAGAATCCAATATTAATGGGTTAAAAAAGGACACACATTAAAGGAGGAATTAATGTGAAATTTATTCCTCTCATGCCAAGAGAAAGATAATTTAATTTCAAAATATTTCTCTGAAGAAATTATTTAATACAGTTTTTAAAGCATCTATTTATGAACTATTTTTTAAAGTGAAGAAAGGAAAGACTTTCTTATCTTAGATACACTGAAGCTTTATTTTACTCTGAACTTAATGTTTGCAAGAGTTCAGTTCATTTTCTTTAGCATGATGAAGCGTGGTCCCAAGCCTGGGCTCCACTTGCCATTTCCCCAACACTTATGCACTTTCAAAATCTCCATGATTTGCTTGGTGATTCCTTCAAGTGAAGATTCTATTTTCTCCATCCTTGTTTGCTATCAAGCCACTTAGGCTTCTGGCAGAGCTCAAATATCCTTTTTCACATGAATCCTCCCGAAACCATCTTTCCACCCTTCCCCCATCCCAAACACATGTTCTATCCCAGGTATTGGTTTATACTCTTGTCTCCATGGCTAAAGTCTGAATTTTGTGTGAGCAGTGGCTGTGCCTTATTTATTTTGGCATCCTCAGAATGTTTCAGAGTGCCCGAACATGTAGTTATTACTTAAGTGTTATCAAAATAAGTTGGATTTTCATAGGGTTAGTTATACACGGTATCATGGGCATCTTTAAATCTGTGGTATGAAGCCAATAGTGATGATGATGATGATGATTGAAGTACTTGGGGAACATCACATATAAAGTTAATAGAACATTACATCCTTTCCCCTGTTTTCAGAAATGAAAATTACTTGTTGTTATGTTCATTAAAAGCAAATCCACTTTTCTTTCAAAATGAGTTCATTAATGTCTTAGGCAACAGCAGAACAGTTTAAAATATTCTTACAACCAGACTCAAGCTTTTCTTAGGGATGTCTTAGGAGCAGGATGAAAGGCAGGCCACTACACGATGTAGTTTAAGGTGCACTGGAGAGACACCAATTCCTAAAATTCCCTACCTCCTTTACTTTACCATTCAGTTTGCACACAGATCCAGATGATTCTTCTTTAAAAGCAGAAATCAGAGCATGTCATTCATTTGCTTAAGACTCTCTAATGGCTTCCCATTCTTCTTAGAATTACATAGTCTGGCCCCTATGTGTGGCTCTTGTCACTTCTCACAGTGATTTGCTTCATTCACAACCCAAGCCACACTCTCTTTTCTTCTCTTATTTGAAGATACCAAGCTTAGTCCCACTTTCAGCCTTTGCAGTATCTTCCCTTCTCCTGAAATGCTCTTCCCTTAGCTCTAACTGACTTGTTTCTTGCCATTTGGATCTCATTAAATTCCCTTCCTAAGTGACGTCTTCTCTGATCATGTCATCTAAATCGCTCCTCAAATATTTCTAGTGTATCATCTTGCATTATTTTTATTAGAGCACTCAGCACTCCCTGATCTCTTCTTGCTGTTTTTTTAAGAATTTTCTGTCCCTCTCTACCAGACAATACATTCTGTAAGAACAGACACCTTGTTCATCTCTGTATCCCGGACCCAAAAAGGTGAACAGGGGCTCAAAAATGTTTCCTTAACAACTGAATGGATAAATCTGCTATAGAGAATCAAATTTCAAGCAATAACAGCTACTCATCCCTCCTCGTCTTTTCCACTGGTGTTTTTTAAAAATATTTCCGGAGGTGGTTGGGGTTAAGAATGCATTAAACTAACAAACCAACCCAATCAAGAAATTTAAAGTGTGAAGGTGATTAATAACATCAAGAAAAGTGTGTTGAATTGCCTTCACACTTTAAATTTCTCTGACTTCATCCAGAAAAACATTTTTGCTTTTAAGGGCTCATATGATTAGATTGGGTTCATCCAGATAATCCAGGAAAATCTCCTTGTAACCTTAATCACATCTGCAAAGTCTCTTTGCCACATAATAAATGCATGAATTCCAGGTTTTATGGCAAGGACATCTTTGGGGGCCATTCTTCCTACCACTGTCTTTCCTCTAAAAGACTCAAGGGATTGTTCAAAAGAATTTCCTATAAAAATCTGCTTTGTTCCTGAGATAAGAGAGTATAGATATTATTACTCCACTTAAAGAAGAAAAGAGGCAAAAAAATTCTTTGTGTTTTTCTAAACTTTATTTCCTAATTACCTTCCTTCCCTTTCCTTCCCTTCCCTTTCCTTTCCATCTTTTACATCCCATGCCATCCAATTCCAAACACTTTAGTTGAACACATTGAATGTGCCAGGCACTGTACTAGGTTCAATGGATTTAAATATGAAAGTCATTTTCTTAGCTCTGAAGAAGCTCACAGTGTAGTTTGGGAAACCTTACATGCATATATATGCAGCAGCAGGGTGTGGTAAAGGAATATTAGTGGCAAAGAAATTGGGTTAAAACTGCTTGGAGTTACATTATACACCCTATAGCCCTCAATACTATACTGAATCACGGGAATACTTCCATGGTAACAAAATTTTCAGGGAGTCCCCAGCAGTCCTTAGAAAGTTTTTCTCCTTCACTTGTATCTTTTTCAATTGCCTGAATAAAAACGTTTTTGGGCATGGCCTTGTGACAAAAAAGGAAAACATTTCAGAGCAGCCATAAGCCCACTAGTCTTTCTATAACTTAACTTTGCAAGGTCAGATTTTTATAAGCCTGAAAAATCAAGGCTCCCCATCATGATCTCTGGAGTGGGATGGGGAGTCAAACTGGCAGGTTGGGTAAGGGCCTGCATATATGTCTAAATTCCCCTGGGATACTTTCTGTCTGACCTTTTGGCAACTGTTCTTGCTGTGCATTGTAGAAGACTGCTAAAGCACTCATTGGCAGGGCTCTGATGATTTAACATAGCAATTTATTATATAGACCCTGCATTTTGCTTCACAGACAAAAAAAGTCTTCTTAATAACACCAAGACAACTGGCTATGCCATTGTATTACCTTTTGTTGTACTTCAGAGAAAATGTGTTTCTTCAGCTCAGAGTTTGTTTATTGTTCATTAATTAATTTATTCATCTGCTTACTTATTCCTTCCTTTTATTGAGCACCTCCAAAGTATAAGCTTTAGCCTTAAATGCATGCAGAATTTCCCCAATGATATATATATATATTTTTTTTTAATTGAGATTTTTCACATACCATACAACTATCCAAAGATGCAAAGTGTACAATCAGTTGCCCATGGTACCATCATACAGCTGTGCATCCATCAACACAATTAATTTTTTTTCAATTTTTAGAACATGTTCATTACTCCAGAAAAGGAATAAAGACCAAAAAAAAAAAAAAAAAAGGAAATACAAATCCTCCTATACCCCTAACCATGCCCCCCTCCATTATTGATTCATAGTTTGGGTATAGTACATTTGTTACTGTTGATGAAAGAATGTTAAAATACTATTAACTGTAGTAGTATATAGTTTGCAATAGGTATAATTTTTTTCCTATATGCCTATTATTAACTTTCAGTTATAGTGTCATACATTTGTTCTAGTTCATGAGAGAGATTTCTAATATTTGTATAGTTAATCATGGACATTGTCTACCACAAGATTCACTGCTTTATACATTCCCATCTTTTAACCTCCACCTTTCCTTCTGGTGACATGTGTGACTCTGAGCTTACCCTTTCCACCACTTTCACATACCTTTCAGCACTGTTAGTTATTCTCACAACATACTATCATCACCCCTGTCCATTTCCAAACATTTAAGTTCACCCTAGTTGATTGAACATTCTGCTCATAATAAGCAACTGTTCCCCATTCTTTAGCCTCATTCTATATCATGGTAACTTATATTTCATGTCTATGAGTTTACATATTATAATTAGTTCATATCAGTGAGACTCTGCAATATTTGCCTTTATGTGTCTGTCTTATTTCACTCAATATAGTGCCCTCAAGTTTTCTTCATAACCCATTTCTTTTAAGAAGGTTTTGTTCAAATACTATACATTCTGTCCTAAGTAAACAATCATTGGTTCTCTGTATAGTCACGTATTTATGTACTGAGTACCATCGCCATTCTCTATATAAGGACATTTCTTCCACAAAGACGGAGAAAGAGTCAAAGAAGGCAGAGAGGCAAAAGAAAAAGGCAAGAGAAAGAGAGAAAAACAAACAAACAAACAAAAAAAAAAAACCTTGATAGCTAGAAAGCAACAAAAGGAAAAATAGCATTAACCTAAGTAGAATAAAGAATCAGACAACATCACCAATGCCAGGAGTCTCATACCCTTCCCCTATTCCCCAACCCCCTCCCATATGCATTTAGCTTTGGTATATTGCCTTTGTTATATTAAAGGAAGCATAATACAATGTTTCTGTAAATTATAGTCCCTAGTTTGCATTGATTGTATTTTCCCCTCAATCCCACCCTATTTTTAACACCTTGCAATGTTGACATTCATTTGTTCTACCTCATGTAAAAACATATTTGTACCTTTTATTACAATTGTTGAGCACCCTAGGTTTCCCTGAGTTACACAGTCCCAGTCTTTATCCTTCGTCTTTTGTTCTGGTGTCCCACATGGTCCCAACCTTCCTCTTTCAACCATATTCACAGTCATCTTTGTTCAGTGTACTTACATTGCTGTGCTACTATCTCTCAAAATTGTTTTCCAAACCTCTCACTCCTGTCTTTTCCTTTCTGTTTTCAGTGCTTTCTTTAGTGTTTCCTGTAGAGCAGGTATCTTGTTCACAAACTCTGTCATTGTCGTTTGTCAGAGAATATTTTAAGCTCTCCCTCATACTTGAAGGATAGTTTTGCCAGATACAGGATTCTTGGTTGGTGGTTTTTCTCTTTCAGTATCTTAAATATATCACCCCACTTCCTTATTGCCTCCATGGTTTCTATTGAGAAATCCGCACATGGTCTTATCAAGCTTCCTTTGTATGTGATGGATTGCTTTTCTCTTGCTGCTTTCAGGATTCTCTCTTTATCTTTGACATTTGATAATCTGATTATTAAGTGTCTTGGTGTAGGCCTATTCAGATCTATTCTGTTTGGGGTATGCTGCACTTCTTGGATCCGTAATTTTATGTCTTTCATAAGAGATGGGAAATTTTCATTCATTATTTCCTCTATTATTGCTTCTGCCCCTTTTCCCTTCTCTTCTCCTTCTGGGTCACCAATGACATGTACATTCTTGTTTTTTATTTTGTCTTTAAGTTCCCAGAGACATTGCTCATATTTTTCCATTCTTTTCTCTGGTTTTTTTTTGTGTGTAGGCTTCCAGGTGCCTTGTTCTCCAGTTCCTGAGTGTTTTCTTCTGCCTCTTGAGATCTGCTGTTGTATGTTTCCAGTGTTTCTTTCATCTCTTGTGTTGTGCCTTTCATTTCCATAGATTCTGCAATTGGTTTTTCGAACTTTCAATTTCTACCTTATGTACATCCTGTGTTTTCATTATACGGTTCATCTCTTTTGCCATATCTTCCCTAATCTTTTTGAATTGACTTATTATTAGTTGTTTCAATTCCTGTATCTCAGTTGAAGTATAAGTTTGTTCTTTTGACTGGGCCATGACTTTATTTTTCTTAGTGTAGGTTGTAGTTTTCTGTTGTCTAGGCATGGTTTCCTTGGTTACCCCAATCAGGTTCTCCCAGACCAGAATGGGTTCAGGTCCCAGAAGATAGAAATATTCAGTATCCGGTTTCCCTGAGGGTGTGTCTTAGAAAACTGGTACACCCTGTGAGGCCTCGGGTCACTGTGTTTTTCTGCCCAGCAGGTGGTGCCTGTCAGCCTGTCACTCCAGACTGGTGTAAGGAGGTGTGGCCCATGGCTGTTTTCTCCCAAGCTCTGGGGTCTGGTTCTGAATGGGAGGCAGGTAGTAGAGCTGGGCCCCACCCCTTTCCTCTTAGGGAACATAACCCCCCTAGGGAGAGGTTAAGGGGATAAAAGGAAAGCAGGGGTACTATTCAAACTATTGAGCATCCAGTAATCCATCTCCATTCCAAACAGAGGTATTGGGCAGGGTCCTAGACAATCTGGCTGTGCCTGGCATGGCATTACCCCTTTATTTTTTTTTTGAAAGTGGGTATGTTCAGAGGCTTCTAGGGGCCAAGGGAAAGGATATATTACCAACTAGTAGGAAAATATTTAGATATTCTAAAAATTGTTATGGCCATACTAGTTGTGACAGCTAAATATCAATCATGAAGGAGCATATATTTCTGAATTAACTGTTAAGGTTGTCATGAGCAAAATAATCTTGTTTATTTATTTGACCCATTTGCTTTTTTTTAATTAAGATTTATTCACACACCGTACAGTCTTCCAAAATATACAATCAATTGACCACATTACCGTCATATAGTTGTTCATTCATCATCCCAATCTATTTTTTTTTTTAATCATCATTTTATTGAGATATATTCACATACCACGCAGTCATACAAAACAAATTGTACTTTCGATTGTTTACAGTACCATTACATAGTTGTACATTCATCACCTAAATCAATCCCTGACACCTTCATTAGCACACACACAAAAATAACAAGAATAATAATTAGAGTGAAAAAGAGCAATTGAAGTAAAAAAGAACACTGGGTACCTTTGTCTGTTTGTTTGCTTCCCCTACTTTTCTACACATCCATCCATAAACTAGACAAAGTGGAGTTTGGTCCTTATGGCATTCCCAATCCCACTGTCACCCCTCATAAGCTACATTTTTATACAACTGTCTTCGAGATTCATGGGTTCTGGGTTGTAGTTTAATAGTTTCAGGTATCCACCACCAGCTACCCCAATTCTTTAGAACCTAAAAAAGGTTGTCTAAAGTGTGCGTAAGAGTGCCCACCAGAGTGATCTCTCGGCTCGTTTTGGAATCTCTCTGCCACTGAAGCTTATTTCACCTCCTTTCACATCCCCCTTTTGGTCAAGAAGATGTTCTCCATCCCACGATGCCGGGTCTACATTCCTCCCCGGGAGTCATATTCCACGTTGCCAGGGAGATTCACTCCCCTGGGTGTCTGATCCCACGTAGGGGGGAGGGCAGTGATTTCACCTTTCAAGTTGGCTTAGCCAGAGAGAGAGGGCCACATCTGAGCAACAAAGAGGCATTCAGGAGGAGACTCTTAGGCACAAATACAGGGAGGCCTAGCCTCTCCTTTGCAGCAACCGTCTTCCCAAGGGTAAAATTTATGGTAGAGGGCTCAACCCATCAAACCACCAGTCCCCTATGTCTGTGGTCATGTTAGCAACCATGAAGGTGGGGTAGGCAAATACCCCTGCATTCTCCACAGGCTCCTCAAGGGGGCACTACATCTTTTTTTTTTTTTTTTTTTTTCCTTGTTTGTCTTTTTTCTTTTTTTTTTTTTTTTTTAACTTTCCCTTCTTTTTTAAATCAACTGTATGAAAAAAAAAGTTAAAAAGAAAACTAACATACAATAAAAGAACATTTCAAAGAGACCATAACAAGGGAGTAAGAAAAAGACAACTAACCTAAGATAACTGCTTAACTTCCAACATGTTCCTACTTTACCCGAAGAAAGTTACATAATATAGCAACATTTCAGTGAACTTGTTCCTACTACATCCATCAGAAATTAACAGACCATAGTCATTTCTGGGCATCCCCAGAACGTTAAATAGCTTATCTGTTCTTCTTGGATTATTGTTCCCCCTTCCTTAATTGCTCTCTACTGCTAGTTCCCCTACATTCTACATTATAAACCATTTGTTTTACATTTTTCAAAGTTCACATTAGTGGTAGCATATAATATTTCTCTTTTTGTGCCTGGCTTATTTCGCTCAGCATTATGTCTTCAAGGTTCATCCATGTTGTCATATGTTTCACGAGATCGTTCCTTCTTACTGCCGCGTAGTATTCCATCGTGTGTATATACCACATTTTATTTATCCACTCATCTGTTGAAGGACATTTGGGTTGTTTCCATCTCTTGGCAATTGTGAATAATGCTGCTATGAACATTGGCGTGCAGATATCTGTTCGTGTCACTGCTTTCCGATCTTCCGGGTATATACCGAGAAGTGCAATCGCTGGATCGAATGGTAGCTCTATATCTAGTTTTCTAAGGAACTGCCAGACTGAGTTCCAGAGTGGCTGAACCATTATACAGTCCCACCAACAATGAATGAGAGTTCCAATTTCTCCACATCCCCTCCAGCATTTGTAGTTTCCTGTTTGTTTAATGGCAGCCATTCTAACCGGTGTTAGATGGTATCTCATTGTGGTCTTAATTTGCATCTCTCTAATAGCTAGTGAAGCTGAACATTTTTTCATGTGTTTCTTGGCCATTTGTATTTCCTCTTCAGAGAACTGTCTTTTCATATCTTTTGCCCATTTTATAATTGGGCTGTCTGTACTATTGTCATTGAGTTGTAGGATTTCTTTGTATATGCAAGATATCAGTCTTTTGTCAGATACATGGTTTCCAAAAATTTTTTCCCATTGAGTTGGCTGCCTCTTTACCTTTTTGAGAAATTCCTTTGAGGTGCAGAAACTTCTAAGCTTGAGGAGTTCCCATTTATCTATTTTCTCTTTTGTTGCTTGTGCTTTGGGTGTAAAGTCTAGGAAGTGGCCTCCTAATACAAGGTCTTGAAGATGTTTTCCTACATTATCTTCTAGGAGTTTTATGGTACTTTCTTTATATTGAGATCTTTGGTCCATTTTGAGTTAATTTTTGTGTAGGGGGTGAGGTAGGGGTCCTCTTTCATTCTTTTGGATATGGATATCCAACTCTCCCAGCCCCATTTGTTGAAAAGACCATTATGGCTCAGTTCGGTGACTTTGGGGGTCTTATCAAAGATCAGTCGGCCATAGATCTGAGGGTCTATCTCTGAATTCTCAATTCGATTCCATTGATCTATATGTCTATCTTTGTGCCAGTACCATGCTGTTTTGGCAACTGTGGCTTTATAATAAGCTTCAAAGTCAGGGAGTGTAAGTCCTCCCACTTCGTTTTTCTTTTTTAGAGTGTCTTTAGCAATTCGAGGCATCTTCCCTTTCCAAATAAATTTGATAACTAGCTTTTCCAAGTCTGCAAAGTAGGTTGTTGGAATTTTGATTGGGATTGCATTGAATCTGTAGATGAGTTTGGGTAGAATTGACATCTTAATGACATTTAGCCTTCCTATCCATGAACATGGAATATTTTTCCATCTTTTAAGGTCCCCTTCTATTTCTTTTAGTAGAGTTATGTAGTTTTCTTTGTATAGGTCTTTTACATCTTTGGTTAAGTTTATTCCTAGGTACTTGATTTTTTAGTTGCTATTGAAAATGGTATCTTTTCTTGAGTGTCTCTTCAGTTTGTTCATTTCTAGCATATAGAAACATTACTGACTTATGTGCATTAATCTTGTATCCTGCTACTTTGCTAAATTTGTTTATTAGCTCTAGTAGGTGTATCGTCGATTTCTCAGGGTTTTCTAGATATAAGATCATATCATCTGCAAACAATGACAGTTTTACTTCTTCTTTTCCAATTTGGATGCCTTTTATTTCTTTGTCTTGCCGGATTGCCCTGGCTAGCACTTCCAGCACAATGTTGAATAACAGTGGTGACAGCGGGCATCCTTGTCTTGTTCCTGATCTTAGAGGGAAGGCTTTCAGTCTCTCACCATTGAGTACTATGCTGGCTGTGGGTTTTTCATATATGCTCTTTATCATGTTGAGGAAGTTTCCTTCAATTCCTACCTTTTGAAGTGTTTTTATCAAAAAGGGATGTTGGATTTTGTCAAATGCTTTTTCAGCATCTATTGAGATGATCAATTGATTTTTCCCTTTCGAGTTTTTAATGTGTTGTAATACATTGATTGTTTTTCTTATGTTGAACCATCCTTGCATGCCTGGAATGAACCCCACATGGTCATGGTGTATGATTTTTTTAATGTGTCTTTGGATTCGATTTGCAAGTATTTTGTTGAGGATTTTTGCATCTATATTCATTAGGGAGATTGGCCGGTAGTTTTCCTTTTTTGTAGCATCTTTGCCTGGTTTTGGTATTAGATTGATGTTAGCTTCATAAAATGAGTTAGGTAGTGTTCCATTTTTTTCAATGTTTTGAAAGAGTTTGAGTAAGATTGGTGTCAGTTCTTTCTGGAAAGTTTGGTAGAATTCCCCTGTGAAGCCATCTGGCCCTGGGCATTTATTTGTGGGAAGATTTTTGATGACTGATTGGATCTCTTTGCTTGTGATGGGTTGGTTGAGGTCTTCTATTTCTTCTCTGGTCAGTCTAGGTTGTTCATATGTTTCCAGGAAATTGTCCATTTCTTCTACATTATCCAGTTTGTTGCCATACAGTTGTTCATAGTATCCTCTTATAATTTTTTTAATTTCTTCAGGATCTGCAGTTATGTTACCTTTTTCATTCATTATTTTGTTTATATGGGTCTTCTCTCTTTTTGATTTTGTCAGTCTAGCTAGGGGCTTGTCAATCTTGTTGATCTTCTCAAAGAACCAACTTTTGGTGATATTTATCCTTTCTATTGTTTTTTGTTCTCTATGTCATTTATTTCTGCTTTAATCCTTGTTATTTCTTTTCTTGTACTTGGTTTAGGATTGGTTTGCTGTTCATTTTCTAGCTTCTTCAGTTGATCCATTAGTTCTTTGATTTTGGCTCTTTCTTCCTTTTTAATATATGCGTTTAGTGCTATAAATTTCCCCCTTAGCACTGCTTTTGCTGCATCCCATAGGTTTTGGTATGTTGTGTTCTCATTTTCATTCGTCTCTATATATTTAGCAATTTCTCTTGCTATTTCTTCTTTAACCCACTGATTGTTTAGGAGTGTGTTGTTTAACCTCCAGGTATTTGTGAATTTTCTAAGTCTCTGATGGTTATTGACTTCTAATTGTATTCCATTGTGGTCAGAGAATGTGCTTTGAATAATTTCAATCTTTTTAAATTTATTGAGGCTTGTTTTATGTCCCAGCATATGATCTATTCTGGAGAAAGTTCCGTGAGCACTAGAAAAGTATGTGTATCCTGGTGATTTGGGATGTAATGTCCTGTAGATGTCTGTTAAATCTAATTCATTTATCAGATTGTTTAGGTTTTCAATTTCCTTATTGGTCTTCTGTCTGGTTGATCTATCTATAGGAGAGAGTGATGTGTTGAAGTCTCCCACAATTATTGTGGAAACATCAATTGCTTCCTTTAGTTTTGCCAATGTTTCTCTCATGTATTTTGTGGCACTTTGATTGGGTGCATAGACATTTACGATTGTTATTTCTTCTTGCTGAATTGCCCCTTTTATTAGTATGTAGTGGCCTTCTTTGTCTCTCAAAACATCCCTGCATTTGAAATCTATTTTATCTGAGATTAATATTGCTACACCTGCTTTCTTTTGGCTGTAGCTTGCATGAAATATTTTTTTCCATCCTTTCACTTTCAGTTTCTTTGTGTCCCTGTGTCTAAGATGAGTCTCTTGTATGCAACATATTGATGGTTCATTTTTTTTGATCCATTCTGCGAATCTATATCTTTTAATTGGGGAGTTTAATCCATTTACATTCAACGTTAAAACCGTGAAGGCATTTCTTGAATCGGCCATCTTATCCTTTGGATTATGTTTGCCATATTTTTCCCTCTCTCTATTAATATCCTTTATTGTACCCATACCGAATCTCTTTAGTACTGAACCTTTCTCCAGGTCTCTCTGTCCTGTCTTTGTTTCTCTGTCTGTAGGGCTCCCTTTAGTATCTCCAGTAGGGCAGGTCTCTTGTTAGCAAATTCTCTCAGCATTTCTTTGTCTGTGAAAAATTTAAGCTCTCCCTCAAATTTGAAGGAGAGCTTTGCTGGATAAAGTATTCTTGGCTGGAAATTCCTCTCACTCAGAATTTTAAATATATCGTGCCACTGCCTTCTTGCCTCCATGGTGGCTGCTGAGTAGTCACTACTTAGTCTTATGCTGTTTCCTTTCTATGTGGTGAATTGCTTTTCTCTTGCTGCTTTCAGAACTTGCTCCTTCTCTTCTATGTTTGACAGTGTGATCAGTATATGTCTCGGAGTGGGTTTTTTTGGATTTATTCTATTTGGAGTTCGCTGAGCATTTATGATTTGTGTATTTATGTTGTTTAGAAGATTTGGGAAGTTTTCCCCAACAATTTCTTTGAATACTCTTCCTAGACCTTTACCCTTTTCTTCCCCTTCTGGGACACCAATGAGTCTTATATTCGGACGTTTCATATTATCTATCATATCCCTGAGGTCCATTTCGAGTTTTTCAATTTTTTTCCCCATTCTTTCTTTTATGCTTTCATTTTCCATTCTGTCATCTTCCAGGTCACTGATTCGTTGTTCAACTTCCTCTAGTCTTGTACTATGAGTGTCCAGAATCTTTTTAATTTGGTCAACAGTTTCTTTAATTTCCATAAGATCATCCATTTTTTTATTTAGTCTTGCAATGTCTTCTTTATGCTCTTCTAGGGTCTTCTTGATTTCCTTCATATCCCGTACTAGGGTCTCATTGTTCATCTTTAGTTCTTTGAGTAGCTGCTCTAGGTGGTGTGTCTCTTCTGGTCTTTTGATTTGGGTGCTTGGGCTTGGGTTGTCCATATCGTCTGGTTTTTTCATATGCTTTATAATTTTCTGTTGTTTTTGGCCTCGTGGCATTTGCTGAACTTGATAGGGTTCTTTTAGGGTTTGTAGACCAGTTGAAGTCCTTATCTCTAATTTATCAGATCTACAGCTTCGTGGAGTACACTTTCTCTAACTAACCAGCAGGTGGCGTCCACGAGCCACCTGTTCTCCACAAGCCAGATCTCCCCCGCTTAGCCTTTTTGGTGAGTGGGGGAGTGAGTCTTGTGGGGCCCAATTGGTGTACCAAGCTTGCGTGTGTAGTTGGTGTTGCCTGCCCTGTATGTGGGGCGTGTTTCTGGGCAGTCGGGGAGGGGGGGCGGCCCCAACAATCAAATCTCCCTGATGATCCCAGAGTTTTAAAGCTGCCGCAATAGTCCAATCCTTCAGTTCAGTCCTGCCACAATTTGTCTCTGTCACTGACCCACAAGTCTTTGGTATTGGCGTATGGCTCCTGAGACTTGCAAGTGGGCCCCTCTTCCAGGCTGTGCACCCCGGGTCCTCTGTTGAGGGATGACTGTGCTATGTCACAGGTGAGTGCCGTCCCCCCAGGGCAGTTCTGGGCTGCTGGGCTGTGTTGGGAGGCTCCCAGTCTGCTCAAATGATGGCTGAATGGGGCTCTGTTAATTCACACTGCTCCCCCTTCCCAGCTCTGGGACATTCAGCTGAGGTTGCAGGGAAGGCTAATGTCCACGCCCAGTTTTGTGGTGTGTGCCTGTTATTTGAAGCACTTCCGTCACACTGGGTTGTCTGGGGCAGCTCTGGGCTATGGGGCTGGCGATGGGCAGGAGTGTTTCCTGTCCACCAGGATGGTGGCTGTGAGCGGACACCCCCCTTTTCTTGGGAAGTTGTGTTGTTTAGTGAATATTCTCAGCCACTGGAATATTGCCTTTTGTCTCAGAGCTCTCTTAGTTCTGCTCTTGACTTGACGTGCCCAAATTTCAATTCTTTGAAGCTTTCTGTATTGAGCTTCTTAGAGTAATTGTTTTAGAAAAAGCAAAAAGGATTTAAAAAAAAAAAAAAAAAAAACGGCCCTCCTCAGAGATCTAATGGGTTATTGAAATGCTAATAGACAAAGCAACCAGGGCCATTAGGGAAAGGTGCACAGGGCAGAGAGATCAGCTTTGCTTCGGGATTTGCATATGCGCCTCAAGGCCTGATCTCCGCCCTTCCCCTTTCTGTGTTCACCAGAACTCGAAAAATCCTCTGCTTTTATTTTGGAGTTTTTCGTGTTGTTTTTTTTCTATGTCTGTCTCCTCTCTGCTGGGCTGGCTGCTCTCAGAGTCTCTGGTGTCTGGTCTCAGTCTATCTATGGTTGGAGTTTGAATCAGTAGAATGAGTTTCCGATAAGAGCAGCCACTGCAATTCTCCCTTCTCCTTCCTGGAGCTGACAGCCCCTCCTCCCCCGGGACTGAGCCTGGCAGGGAGGGGCGCGGGTCCCCTGGCCGCAAAAACTTACAGATTTCGCTGATCTCAGCAGTTCCACGTTTTCATGAGTGTTGTATGAAGTATGCCCAAAGACAGATTGCTCTGTGGTGCCCAGTCCACGCAGTTCCTGGCTTTTTACCTACTTTCCTGGAGGAGTAACTAAAACATAGAGCTCACCAGTCTGCCATCTTGCCCCCTCAGTCCCAATCTATTTTTTAACATTTTCCTTGGACTAGAAAAAGTGATAATAAGAATAAAAAATACTAGTGAAAAAGGAACACCCAAATTGTCCCCCCCCCACCCTACTTTTTCCTTTAGTTTTTTACCCCCATTTTTCTACTCATCCATCCATACACTGGATAAAAGGAGTGCAATCCACAAGGTTTTCAAAATCACACTATCACCCCTTGTAAGCTACATTGTCATACAATCTTCTTCAAGAATCAAGGCTACTGGGTTGGAGTTTGATAGTTTCCAGTATTTACTTCTAGTTATTCCAATACATTAAAAATCTAAAAAGTGGTATCTATATAGTGCATAAGAATGCCCACCAGAGTGACCTCTTTGACTCCATTTGAAATCTCTCAGCCACTGAAACTTTATTTTGTTTCATTTCACATCCCCCTTTTGGTCAAGAAGATGTTCTCAATCCCATGATGCTGGGTCCAGATTCATCCATGGGAATCATATCCTGCATTGCCAGGGAGATTTATACCCCTGGGAGTCAGGTCCCATGTAGCGGGGAGGGCAGTGAGATCACCTGCCAAGGTGGCTTAGTTAGGACGCATTTGCTTTTCTAAAATTGATCCCAGAAGAGTATTTCCAAACCCCCTTCTTCTTCAGAGTTACCTGGTGAGCTTAGTTTAAATTTTACTGATTTTTAAAATTGTGTAAAAATATAACACGTGCACATGGTAAAAAAAAAAAAAAAAAAAAAAAAAAAATCAAACAATATAGAGAGCTAGGAATTGAAAAGTTAAATCTCTTGTCCTGTACTTCTTTCATCTGTAAATCCTTGAAGACGATTGTATGACAATGTAGCTTACAAGAGGTGACAGTGTGATTTTGAAAACCTTGTGGATTGCGCTCCTTTTATCCAGTGTATGGATGGATGAGTAGAAAAATGGGGGCAAAAAACTAAAGATGAAAGAATTCACTTTCAGCTGTTCCAGTATTTAGTTCTTCTGGTGATTGCCTCCATAACTAAACAAAATGATTTTATATCTATGATTCTTAATGTTATACATCATTTAATTTGGGAATCTTTATAAAATATACAATTTCCCAAGTCTCTCCTTGGTAGAGTCCATTTCAGTAGATCTAGGTTGGGCTTGGGAATCTGAATTTTTAAAAGTCTCCTGTGTGTTTGCTTTGTGCTGCCAGAATCAGAAACAATATATCAGAGAAAGAAGGATGTGAATAACATAGTCACAAATTGTTACAAGGTTGTCTTTGCTCCACCCCCATGTCATACTTGGTATTTGGACTCCACGCATAACATTAATGGTGGAATTTTACAACTTACAAATGCCCCATCACTCTGAAGACACCTTACGTTGCTTCCTCATCCTTTTCTATTTTCACTTCTTTTTCACTCCTCACCTAAATCTACTTGCCTTATTATAAACCTTCCCCAAGTCCTAAATCTTATTTTCTAACTTGCTGTCCCACAGTATCATCCAAGGACAATGCATACAGATAAAAATCATTAAAATTATAGAGAGCAGCATTCTCAAAAAAGATGATTGGAATTTTATGGGAAAATGTATACTCTTATGATCAATGAATAGGATACATACCTTCAATAGTTGCAAACTCAGCATATTGATTTATCATAGCAGTTTATACTTAGCAAAAATTACTCATCTTACTCCAGAGCAAAAAATCTCTATGTTCATTTCTGCTGGCTAAAGAATTTAATGCAGCTCCAATCATTTATAATAAGGACAGCGCCAAGTTTTCAAATAAAAAAATTTTCTGTAGGATACATTAAGTCACTGGGAGGATTAGGTGATAGCGAGTACAAATATACACTCAAAATAGGGCATGGCCTCTGGCAGACTCAGTTTGCTAATCATAATTTTCTGTCCTTATGCTAAGCCTCTGAGCATTAGCAATATACTCAACACAGGTAGCGAGCCTTCATTCTGGGCAAAAGGAGCAACTGGGCCAGTTTGCTTTGACATACAAAATATATGCAAAGAATTCTGAATTTTCTCTAAATTTTAGAGTGTTGTAGGAGATTTTAAGTTTAATCATTTCCTACAGGTGGAATTATTCATCTAACTTTTACAAAAGGATCAATAGCTATTCCTGAGAATTTACATGAAACAAAAAAAAAAAGATGAATTAAAGTATGAAAAAAAAACAAAACATTGTTTTTCTCCTAAGCCAATTATTTGTTTTGGAATTTAACACCAGATTGTTTTGAACCTCCAGACATACAGCCTTGGATTTAATCTTTGATTCTCTTCTCCCAGTTGCCTTAATTCCCTTTCTCACCTTCTATGCACAAGCAGTTCTAAGTCCGAACAGTTCTTCCCTTAAAATACCATAGACAATAAACAGTTGGAAATTAAAGTACCATTTTCAACAGTGTTGAAATCATAAAATACTTGGGGATTAATTTAACAAAACATGCACAATATCTATTCACTGAAAACTGCAAAAAAAAAAAAAAAAAAAACTTCTGAGAGAAATTGTAAATAGAAATACCATATTTATTGATCAGATGACTCAATTTTGTTAAGATGTCCATTCTTCCAAAGATAATATATACATATTCAGTAGAGTCAGATATTCTATAAATTTCTGAAAGCTTTTTTAAAAATATAGATTAGCTTATTCTAAAATGTATTTGTAAGTGTAAAGGATCTAAAATAGTGAAAACAACCTCCTAATAAATTTAGAAGACTTAGTCTACCTGACTTTAAGATATGTTATAAAGCTACAATAATCAAGACAGTACAGTACTGATAAAATACTAGACAAATAAAAAAATGGAATAAAATATGGAATCTGTAGATTGACACATATATATGATCAAGTAATTTTCAACAAAGGCATCACAGTGATTCAATGAGAAGAAAATCTTTTCAACAAATGGTGCTAAAATAACTTGATATCCATATATCCATTTTAACTATTTTACCCCATACATTAATTTGAAATGAATCATAGACATAAATACAGTCTAAAATTATAAAGCTTCTAAAGTAAAACATGGGAATATATTTTCATGAACTCTGAGAAGACTATTTGAGAGGACAAAGAAAGCACAGATCAGACTTTAGCAAAATGTAGAACTTTTGCTTATCAGCTATTAAGAAAATAAATAGACAAGCATCATGCTGGGAGAAAGTATTCATAATGCACACTTCTGACAAAGGGCTTATCCAGAACATACAAAGAATTTCTATAACTCAATAATAATAAGGCATACCACCCAATATAAAAAGTGGAGAAAAGATTTGAGTAAATGCTTCAAGACTCATATATAAATGGCTAATAAGCACATTAATAAATGTTCAACATCACTAATCCTCAGGGAAATTAAAAAGCAAAATGAACAACATTAACACTACCAAATGTTTTAGAGGATGCAGGGCATCCGGAACTCTCACACATAACTGGTGGGGTGTAAAATGGTACAACAATGTAAAAAAAATAGTTTGGCAGTTTCTTATAAAGTTTGATATATCTGTACCCTGTGACCCAGATTTTATACTCCTAGGTATTTATCAAAGAGAATTGAAACTATCTGTGCACAAACAGCCTTGTTCTAGAGTGTTTATAGCTACTTTATTCACCTTAGCCCTGAACTGAAAACAACCCAGGTGTCCATTAACAGAACAATGGTTTAAAACAAACAAACAAACAAAAAACTGTGATATATCATACAATGGAACAATGATAAAAAGAAATGAGATACCAAAAAAAAAAAAAAAAAAAAACACAATGAAATGAAACTCGAAAACATTATGCTGAGTGAAAGAAGCCAGAAACAAAGTAGTATGTAATGCTTCTATTTATGAGAAGTTTGGAATAAACCAAATTAATCTATAGTGATAGAAATCATGAGTGGTTGCTTCTGCAGGGATGAGGGAGAGGACTTACTGGAAAGGAGCAGGAGGGAAATTTCTGGGGTTATGGAAATGTTTCATTTCTTGATAGGGATGTGGGTTACCTAAGTATACTTATTTGTCAAACTGAACAAACTATACACTTAAGATCTGTGCATTTCATTGAATATAAGCAGACCTTAATTTTTTAAAAAATTGAAAATGTCTTCCAGATTTGTCCTTACTGCTTATTACTTTAATTCAGGCTGTGAACTTTCCATATTTATTTTTACTGTCATAACCAGGGAGCTCTTTAGACACAGGACTATGTCTTATTTAAGTTTACATTCCATAAAACGGCCCTGTGTGTGGTACATTTTGTGGGCAGAAGTCCAGGTACATGCCAGTTGTTGAAACATGGCTCTGACTTAGCCACTCCACAAACACCAAGGATTACCTAGTCTGCTCCTTCTACAGTCTGAAGCTATTTAGAAACCAGTGAATGCCTTCATTCCTCTCATTCATGTCATCCTTTGGCACTATTCAAAATGCAGTTTACCGTAATTATTTGTCCTCTAACTCATGACATAACCCTGCGGTAAGATCATGAAGGTCTACTGCAGTCCTGCCACATTGAAGGCAAATTGCCATTGTCGCAGATCCCTGGTTTGCAACACTGATTACCACTCTGCCTCTGTGGCTTGTTGTTTTTAAGTGCCCACCATTTTGCCTCTACTAGTAAAGGATCCCAGAATTCCCACTGAAATCCAGGAGTCAAATTCCTTTGAGGAATCCCCAGATGCCATCTCTGGTTCACAGAGAACAGCCAACACAGAGTTTTTCAAAGATTCTGGTAACCCTTATCACTATTGCTTAACATCTTGATGAGGGCAGTTGTAATGGCACAAAAGGAATTATATTTGGTACCTTATCATCCAGACTGGCTTGGTCAGAAAGTTTTCCTTTGAGCAAGTAGCGCTGTTAGCTGTGGCCTGGATGTAACAGTAAATAGCCAGGCCTGTACCTCCATACAGTTTGGATAAAAGCCTGCCTTAGCTTCTCCAAAAGGCCCTTGTGCTTCTTCTCTGAAAAATCCCTTGCCAGTTCATGCCACATAATTTACTAGGGAGGCCTGTATATCTATATGGCTTGGATGGTAAGAAGCTGCCCTCACCTTCTCCAAATAGCCGTTGCGGCTTCTGCTTTTTGTGCCATATAGTTTGAAACTGCCAAACCCCAGTATCTGAGGGAAAGCCCTAGTGCTCCCTTCTTGGTCAACAATAAAGGCAAGTGTTTGGGACCCACATGTGCTTCTCCCCCTCACTCCTCCCATCCACATACCGTCTCAGGAGCCTTGGTTAGGTAAGCCCAGCCAGCGCCTCTGCTGCCCTCATTCTCCTCTCTCCCCCTCCAGGGTCTTTGATCTAACAAAGTTGTCCTTTCCTGCATTCTTGGCTGGTTGGCTATCTGTGATGGTGCCTGGTCACCCAAAGAACTTGAACACAGCATTGTCCTCTGGGCCCATTTCCTAGGGGATATGGTTAAAGGGGGCTAAACAGTTTACACATAATTGGTTAATTCTGACATTTCCAACCCTCTGAGCCTTTTAGACTTCCTTTATTTAAAAAATGCCGAGGAAGTTCCAGCATTTCCCCATCAGTGGCTATAGGCCATCATCTGAGGCCAGGCTTCATTTTACCCATCTAGTTGAAGAGGGCGCATACCGCTTCCAGGTGTTTGAGTGAACCCGTTAAGTTTTGAATCCTGGGAAAGTGCTCCGCTTTCAAGAAGTTAGCCTGATCTTATCTTATGACTTGATTTCCTTGGTCTGCACTTTTCAGAATCTACTCCCATAGATGCTAATATAAACTGGCAAGATTCTGCCATTCTTTCAGTCCTTGAAGTTTTCCAACTGTGAAATACTGGACCTGGAGCCAATGAGGGGTAGGTAGCATATGTGTATCCCAAGAAGAATCATCATGTTCTTATCATCCACTCCCAGGCAAGGACAATTAAAAACCCCTATGTCTGATCCTCCATGAGCTTTTGCTTTTCACCCTCTGGATGTTGACACCTTGAGTATCCTTGGAGCTACGTGTTGAGTGGCAGAGCTTTCATCACCTTGGGTCTCTGAGAGATTGCATGGACAGACAGAACCCTATCCCCACCGACCTGGCCCCACCTTGGACTGTTAATGTGAGGAACAAATTAACTCCTATTGTGCTTGACCCATTATATATTTGAAATCTACCTTAAATTAAATTATACAATTTTTGTTTTGTTTTGCTTAAAGTGCAGTTTGTGAATTATTTTGAAAATGGAAAACTGCATGAATCTTGGAATTAATGTCATGGATAGCCTATTCTCCCTGATGGTACTCCTACATAAATTTATAGATTTGACCACTCGAGAGATAGTCAGGTATGATTAGTCTACCTGCTACTCTTAGAATGTTTTTTTTTTTCCTTTCCTATTAGTATCATAGAAGCTGTACTTTTCAACTCCAGGGAAGTGTAAAACACAGATACATGTACCCACAAACACTTAAGTCTAAGAAAAATACCATATTGATAAGCAGAATACCCTGGCTATCAGAAGAAGAGATCTTGGTGCAGGTCAAATGTTTTCATTGTTTTAAGTACTTGCCAATTAAAATAACATTGAAATTTTCAGTGTTGCAAAACTTTCACCAGTCCTCTGTTTACTATATACAGATCACTACTGGACTGTGTGAGTAGAACTTTGAGTTACTTTTCTAGAAGAAGTGATAAATTTACCTTGATGTCACACCCATTATATACAAGGGCATAATTTATAGATGACCACATTGCAACGTAGACCAATTTTTTTCCTATAGAATTCAATGTTATACTTCACAACAGATGCTTTTTAGTCAGGTGATTTCAGAGTTTTTCTCTAAAAACAAATGCTTAATTTTATAAAAATAAATTAGGAAGCATCCCATTAAGAACCCCTTTAACTTTCTGCTGATGTTCTACTCTAGAAAGCAGAGTGGAAAATACCTGAACTGAATGTCAGAAAGCTGAGGGTTCATCCTGGCTGTGCTGCTGAACCACCCTAAGCCTTATTTTTCTCAATCTCAAAATGAAAACCTCTTAAGGTATTTATGAGGAGTTAATACGTATAAAGTGCCTAGTATATAGTTCCTTCTTGTTCTTTTACTTCCTTTGAGTCTAGCCTGATTTCTTCTTGATTGAATTAACATAATTTCTCAATGACTTGCATATGAAAATCAACTTGGCAGAATTATCATGTGCTCCAGATACAATATCACTCAGAACATTTGTCCTTTGGATCTGGTTCATGCATTATTTAAAGAGAAAGCATAATTTTTGGATGAGATTAACTGTGTGGAATCTACATATTAAAACATTTGCAAATTCATCATTTTATATCAGAGGTAGTCTGACTTTGAAATTATCTTCCATTATTCATAAAGAGACACTAAGCCACACTAATCCCTTTGGGACCAGGAGGGACAGGCATTACCTGTCTGGTCCAAGGATGTCCTTGGTTCTCTGCATTTACAAAGTCAATACCACAACTTCAATATAATAAAATACAGTACAGTGTGATACAATACAATACAAATTCAATACAGAAGTGTTTTGTTCAAAAAAGTATTTACTCGAAGCAATACATTTATCTTCCATTACTCAATCCTCTTCTCCTAGTACTTAAAACTTTTATTTATATTTATGGAAATATATGATTGCTTATAGAAGCCAAGCTTGGGTAGAGATGGCTGGTGTTGAGTAGTCTACCAATCCTCTTTACTTTCTTATTTTCCCTTCAGTTCTCAATTTCCTGTATGCTAGTTTTTGGAACTCTCTACTTTGTTGAAACTCTTCTTGAAAAGTAGTTCATCATCTCCAAATTGACAAATACCAGAACACTTTTCAGTCCGCGTTCCTACCTGCTGCATTTCACACTCTGTATGAATTTTTGATAAACTATTCTTATTTTTTTCTATCTCTTTAACTGATATTTTTCTGTCTTTTTAGAAATCTTTTCCCCCTGCACTAAGCTTCTTTTCTTTAGTTTTCCCCAGGGTTTCATCTTCAGTCACTATTCTTCAAACATATATGCCTTCCCTTGAGATGGCTCTAGTTTCAACTATGGCTTATAGCACTACCTCATTTATGTTTCCAGTCCTGCCTTTCTCTTGAAGCTCAATAAATGTTTGTGAATGGATGTTAATTGTACATATCCATCTAGAATGTATATTAGGGGCCTGTATTTGACACCTTTTAGGGTTCTTGCCTAGTTTGGAAGAACATATTTTCTGTGAGTACTACTCTTGACGCACTGTTGGTGGAAGACCTTGCTAGGGTCCTTAATCCCCTTTTCTTTTTCCATCTTAATAATAGAATTTTCATTTTATTTAGGGTGGCAATGTGCCCAGCTATAAAATTACATGTCAAAACTTGGTCAATGAGGCATAAATGAAGTCTTCTAGGCATTATAGAAAGTTGTGCTTTCTTCTTATAGGAATCTCCTCTTTCTTGTTTCTTCCTTGTCTTTTTTTCCACTTGAAATCTGAATGAAAGCTAAAGGAGGAATGGTCATTTTGCTACAGTGAGGTGGCTATAAAGATGAGAGCCGCATATACTAAGGATGGTTGACCAGAAAGGCAGAAGCAGCCTGGAGCACTGCTAACAATTACTTAGAATTAATTTCAGCTGTGAGTGAAATAATATCTCAGCATAAGAGTCCCATAACAAGATAGAAGTTCACTTCTCTTTCATGAAAACAAAGTCCAAAGCTGGACAGACCAGGCCAGGTATAGTGACTCCTCAGTCATTAAGCATCCAGACCCTTTGCATTTTGTTGCTTTGTATTTGTGGAATAAGAAGGTTGCTAGTAATCTAACCATTATATCCACATTTAATCATGAGCAAGAAAGAAGGACAAAGAAGGACATAAAGTCTCCCCAAAAATAATTTCCAGAAGTCACATAGGACACTTCTATTAGCATCCCTCAGTTAGAAATTATTCATACAGTCATACCTAATTTTAAGGTGGCCATGTGTCCAGCTAAAAATTAGGAGTGCTATTGCCAAGAGAAAAGGAAACAGTGGAAATTGGAGGCAGTATTTAGCTGTATCTGCGCCAGCTGCTTATCCCTGACTTCTTGATGTATCAGAAAAATAATTCCCCAGTTGAGTAAATCTTTGTAGCTAGGATTCCATTACATGCAGCCAAATACAATCCCTAACTAATTTAGAATTTTGTTCCTAAAAGAGAATACTAAAAGTGACAGAAGATAAAATGTGGAATTGATTGAAGGAAGAAAGTGGAGCACTGGGCAATAAGGATTCTTGTGTTGCATATCGTGATATTGTCCTGTGACATTAGGTCAAACTGTTGTCTGTTGTATTTAAGGGGGCAGACCGTATGCCTCCTGGTGCTATAGGATTAGGAAAAATGGTAGGATAATTCACACTATTGGGGCATAAGGGTTACTCCTTGCCACTCTCATGGCCATTCTATAAGCAAAGATGGAAGAGATATTTTAATTATCTATTGTTGTATAATAAACTGCTCCAATACTAAGTGGTTTAAAACAGCAATTATTATCTCCCATGATTCTTGTGAGTTGACTAGAGCCTGGTGGGTAGTTTTCCCATAGGATCTCTCACAATTTTCATGCCAGATGGTGAACAGAGCTGGAGATACCTGAAGTTTTGACTGGTCTGGTCATCCAAAAGGGCTTCTTCACTTACATGTCTGGTGCCTTTATCTGGGATGGAGGAACATCTCTCATTCTCCATGCAATCTCTCCTCATGGTTAAGCTTGGCTTCTTCATAGCACGGTGAGCTCGGGGCAGTCATATGCTAGTATGGTTGTTGGCTTCCCCCAGATGGAGTGTATCAGAGACCCAGATGGAAACTTCAAGGCTTCTTATAGCCTGCCTTGGAAAATATGCAGCATAACTTCCACCACACTCTATGGTCGTGAGTGAGTTACAGGGCCAACCTAGATTCAAGGAGCCAGTGCTACACAAATTTGTGAATGCCAGGAAACATGATTCATGAGAGTTGAGGTGCTATCTTTGGAAAGAGAATACATACTTGCTAAGAGAGTTGCTTGAGGACTAAAATCTAAATTGACTGAGGGGTTCCATAATTTGGAGCCTGAGGATGTAAAAGACGATTGTTTTTGCATTCTAACTAGAAGCAGTTACAAGCAGTCATTGTGGCAGCCTTAGAAACAGCAAAGACTGAACAAAGCAACTTTTCTTAAGAGTCCTCTATTAAGCAAAAGTGTCATGTTTGAAGGAAAAGATGGTGTTAATGGTATTGCCATCTGAACAGAGACCATTTTTTCAAATTGCTTTAAGGGCTATGAGGATGTGTAGCACATAGAGGTCAGTTGGTCAAAGAATGGACCCTTCAGTTTCAAAGACTAAGTCTAGGCAATATGTTTAGCTCTTATGGCACATACATAGAATTGACAGACTAGAAGTCTACTAACTTTTTGAGGAAAACACTTTGTCAAAGAACTCGAGGCCTCCTAGGCATCAATGCACGATGGTTCAATCCCTAAGACCATCCCTCACAAAAGCTTCACAGCTCCCATATAAGCATTTTCCCCAGAAAATGACTACTGTAGGTTCCTATTCTCCTCCTTTCTAAATATGAGAGTATTTTCAAAAGATTATTTTGTTTTGTTTTAATCATGATCATCCTATCCATTCTCTGTTGGGACGGAAAGCTGATCTTTATCTTATGGGTGGCTAAACCACAAAGAGCCATTATCTGGAAACTGATGGGGAGAGGACCACACATTAGCCAATGGTTCTTAAATTTGAACTGGAAGCAATCGTTGGCCAAGACTCAGGTTGCCGCCTTTGGGCAGGGGGTGAATTTGATCTATGCATGGGAAGAAGGGTGCTAGTAGGTATAGGATGGACACTGTAGTAGCCATTGCTAATTGCCTACTTCATATTCATTCTCTCCTTTCTTCCTTCCCAGTAGTACCCCAATATTGTCATGTAGCTCTGTGGATACTCTCACTGCTGCTAGGGGTGTAAATTGGCATTAAAAACCTTGGAAATGAATTTGGCACGGTCTTATATAAATGAACATGTGCATACCCTAAGAACCAAGAATATTCCTGTGCTCTGGAGAAACTTTTGTACTGTGCACCTGGAAATATGTGCAAGAAAGTTCACAGCATCATTTATTTTTAATTTTGAGATAAATTCAAACTTACAGGAACAGTTGCAAAAATAATACAAACCCCATACACAGAACTCCAGCATACCCAGATCCCCCTTCCCTGATACCGCAATCCACCAACTTTAACATCCTGTCACGCCACCATTTCTTTCTTTCCCTCCCTCCCTTCCTCCCTATCTATCATCTATCATCTATTGCTCTGTCTTCTGAACATATGAGAGCAAGCTGCACACATCCTTGAACAAACAATATAATTCACATATGCCTTTCCCATGAACAAGAACATTCTTTTATGCAATCCCATTAAGCGCAGCTAAGAAGTTCAAGAAATTCAACATTGATACAAAGCTTACATTCTATATTTCCTTTTTTTTTCGTATGTCCCAACTGTGTCCCTTTGAGCCACCTCCCTCCCCTCCATCCTCAGATCCCATCCAGGATCATCTTTGGCATTTAATTGTCATTATCTATTTAAACTTTTTTTTTTTCAATTGTGGAAACATATATACAGCCTAAATCTTCCCATTCCAACCCCTCCCTAGCATTCCATTGGTGGGATTAATCACATTTAGAATGTTGCAATGCCATCACCTTCCCACCATCCATTACTAGAAATTTCCCTTCACCCCAGACAGAAACCCTACACTCATTTCTTAACTCCCCATTGCCCCTTCCCCCACTTCTTGTAACCCTACTCTACTTTTCATCTCTATGGTCATGTTCTCTGATACTTTCTTTGTGTTTGCTGTGGGGCTTAAATTTAACCTCTTAAATCTATAACAGTCTTGTTTTTCTTTGGTACCAACTTAACTTTAATAGGACACATAAACTATGTTCCTGTACTCCTCCATTCCCCCACCTTTATGTAGTTCTTGTCAAAAATTACATATTTTACATTGAGTCCAAAACCACTGATTTATCATTACAGTTTATCTATTTTAGATCCTGTAGGAAGTAAATAGTGGAGTTACAAATCAAAAATACAGTAGTATTGGTATTTATATTTACCATGTGATCTTTACTGGAAATTTTTATTTCTTCATCTGGTTTCAGTCAATTGTTTATAGTGTCCCTTCCTTTCAGCCTGCACAATTCCCTTTAGCATTTTTTATAGGACTGATCTACTGGTGAGGAAGTCCCTCAGCTTTTGATTATCCAGGAATGTTTTCATCTCCCCCTCATTTTTACCCTCCAGGTGTTTGTGAATTTTCTAAGCCTCTGATGGTTATTGACTTCTATTTGTATTCCATTGTGGTCAGAGAATGTGCTTTGAATAAATTCAATTTTTTTTTAAAATTTATTGAGGCTTGCTTTATGTTCCAGCATATGGTCTATTCTGGAGAAAGATCCGTGATCACTAAAGAAGAATGTGTGTCCTGGTGATTTGGGATGTAATGTTCTATATATGTCTGTTAAATTTCTCTCTCTCTCTCTCTCTCTCTCTCTCTCTCTCTCTCTCTCTCTCTCTCCTTTCTTTGTTTCTCTGTTGGTAGGACTCCCTTTAGTATCTGAAGTAGGGCAGGTCTTTTATTAGCAAAATCTCTCAGCATTTGCTTGTGAAAATTTTAAGCTCTCCCTCAAATTTGAAGGAGAGTTTTGCTGGATAAAGTATTCTTGGTTAGAAATTTTTATCTCTCAGAATTTTAAATATGTCATGCCACTGCCTTCTTACCTCCATGGTGGCCGCTGAGTAGTCAGTACTTAGTCTTATGTTGTTTACTTTGTATGTGGTGAATTGCTTTTCTCTTGCTGTTTTCAGAACTTGCTCCTTCTCTTCAGTATCTGACAGTCTGATCAGAATATGTCTTGGAGTGGGTTTATTTGGATTTATTCTATTTGGAGTTCGCTGGGTATTTATGCTTTGTGTATTTATATTGTGTAGAAGGTTTGGGAAGTTTTCCCCAACAATTTCTTTGAATACTCTTTCTAGACCTTTTCTCTTCCCCTTCTGTGACACCAATGAGTCTTAAATTTGGATGTTTTATTTTATCTATCATATCCTTGAGATCCATTTCGATTTTTTTTATTTTTCCCCCTTCTTTCTTTTGTTCTTTCTTTTTCCATTCTGTGGTCCTCGAGGATGCTGAGTCATTGTTCAGCTTCCTCTAATCTTGTATTATGAGTATCCAGAATCTTTCTAAGTTGGTTGACAGTTTCTTTTATTTCCAAAAGATCATCTCTTTTTTTATTTACTCTTGCAATTTCTTCTTTATGCTCTTCTAGGGTCTTCTTCATGTCCTTTATATCCTGTGCCATGCTCTCATTGTTAGTCTTTAGTTCTTTGATTAATTGCACCAAGTACTGTGTCTTTTCTGATCTTTTGATTTGGGTGTTTGCGTTTGGGTTCTCCATATTGTCTGGTTTTATAATATGCTTTAAAATTTTCTGTTGTTTTTGGCCTCTTGGCATTTGCTTTACTTGATAGGGTTGTTTCAGGATATGAAAAATACCGATCTCTAATTTGTCAGCTCTACAGCTTGGTAGCATACACTTTCTCTAACTAACCAGCAGATGGCATCCACAAGTCACGTATTCCCCTCACGTCAGTTCTCCCTAACTTTGTCTTTGTGGTGTGTGGGGATCGGATTCTTGTGGGGTTCAATTGGTGCACTAAGTTTGGGTGTGTTGGTGGTGCTGTCTGCCCTGAATGTGGGGCATGTGTCTGAGTGGTTAGGGAGGCAGGGCAGCTTTAATAATCAAACCTCCCAGGTGTTCCTGGAGATTTAAGGCTGTTGCAAGAGTCTAAGCCTTCATTTCAGTCTTGCCACAGATTTTCTCTGCCGCTGACCCACAAATCCTTGGTATTGGCATACGGTCCCTGGGATTTCCAAGCAGGTCCCCCTTCTCAGCCGTGCTCTTTGAGGACCTCTGCTGAGGGAAGGCTGTGCCATGTCACAAGTGCACACCGGCCCTCAAGGGAAGCCCTGGACCACCGGGCTGTGCAGGGGCATTCCCAGCCTGCTGTAAAGATGGCTGAATGGGCTGTGTTAATTTCCCCCTTTTTGCACAGCTCCGCCTTCCCAGCTGTGGGACAATTAGCTGTGGGTGCACTAAAGGCCACTGTCCATGGCAATATTGTGGCATGTGCACGGTGCTGCAGGAAACACTCCCCGTCACACTGGGACCCTTGGTGCAGCTCTGGGCTATGGCTCTGGCCCCTGGCAGGAGCATCCCCAGTCTGCTGGAAAGATGGCTGCAAGGGGTGTGGTTTCTTTCTCCTTTTGGATCCCCCTCTGCCCCCTGGCCCCAAGACAATCAGCAGCAGGTGTGGGAAGGGCTATCCTCCATGCCAGACACCGAGGTGTTGGCACAGTCCACTCCTGCTGTGCTTCACTGCGTGGTTCTTGCCGCCATATCTGCAGCTGCTCCCGGTTTTTTTTTTTAAAAAAGAACTAGTCCATCTCCAAATGCCAACCCATGGTATCCCCACACTGCAGCATGACCACTGGACTTTCAGCTGGCTCACTCACTCATTTCAGAATGCAGACTCCTGGTTTCACCAAATGCATGGTCCCTGTGGATTTAGCAGACCTTGTCCGGCTGGTGCATCGCTGGAACTGGTGTTCTGGGTCACTTTCTGGCTTTTATCTAGTATTTTTCACAGAGGTATTTTTTTTGCCCTGTCTCATCTAGCCACCATCTTAGGTTCTAGACCACAGCATCATTTTTAATGGCAGAAAGACTGAAAGCAACACCATCAAACATCATAAAAAAATCATCAGCAAACATTATCAGAAGAAAAATGAATCAGTAATTTTGGAATATTTATACAATGCGATATTATCCATCAGTGAAAAATCCTTGAACTACAGTTATGTAAAATAATATAGATGATATAAATGAATCTTAGGAAATAGAATGTTGAATAAAAAAATAGCAAGTTGCAGAAGGCCTCATACTCTATGATACTATTATTATTAAAAAAAACCCGATTATACAATATAGTGTTCAGGTATACCTATGTTATGAAACTATTTTTAGAAAAATAGAAAAATAATATTAACATAAAATTCAAGTGGGAAAGGAATAGGATGGGGCAGGAGCACATAGGAGGCTTAAATATAAAGGTAAGATTCAAACTCATGAAATTGAATGGTTTGGGTTTATTATTATTTTTTGTTTGGTTTTTGTTTTCTGTTTTTTGTTTTTATTCAGTTTTATTGAGATATATTCATATACCATACAATCATCCATGGTGTACAATCAACTGTTCATAGTACCATCATATAGTTGTGCATTCATCACCCCAATCTATTTTTTATATATATATATATGTATTTTTTTTACTGAGACTGTTCAGATACCATACAAGTATCCAAAGATCCAAAGTGTACAATCAGTTGCCCACAGCACCACCATACAGCTGTGCATCCATCAACACAATTTTTTTTTTCAATTTTTAGAACATTTTCACTTCTTCAGAAAAGAAATCAAGACAAAAAAAGGAAACTCAGATCCTCCCATACCCCTAACCATGGCCCCCTCCATTATTGATTCATAGTTTTGGTATAGTACATTTGTTACTGTTGATGAAAGAATGTTAAAATACTACTAACTGTAGTATATAGTTTATAATAAGTATATATTTTTTCCCTATATGCCTCTCTATTATTAACCTCTAGTTATAGTGACATACATTTGTTCTAGCTCATGAGAGAGATTTCTAATATTTGTATAGTTAATCATGGACATTGTCCACCACAAGATTCACTGTTTTATACATTCCCATCTTTTAACCTCCAACTTTCCTTCTGGTGACATGCGTGACTCTGAGCTTACCCTTTCCACCACTTTCACACACTTTTCAGCACTGTTAGTTATTCTCATTACATGCTACCATCACCCCTGTCCATTTCCAAACATTTAAGTTCACCCTAGTTGAACATTCTGCTCATAATAAGCAACCGCTCCCCATTCTTTAGCCTCATTCCGTATCCTGGTAACTTATATTTCATGTCTATGAGTTTATGTATTATAGTTAGTTCATATCAGTAAGACCCTGCAATATTTGCCTTTATGTGTCTGTCTTATGTCACTCAATATAGTGCCCTCAAGGTTTCTTCATCAACCCATTTCTTTTAAGATGGTTTTGTTCAAATACTATATATTCCGTCCTAACAATCATTGGTTCCCCGTATAGTCACGTATTTATGTATTGAGCACCATCGCCACTCTCTATATAAGGACATTTCTTCCACAGAGACAGAGGAAGAGTCGAAGGCAGAGAGGCAAAAGAAAATGGCAAGAGAAAGAGAGAAAAACAGACAAGCAAACAAAAAAACTTGATAGCTGGAAAGCGACAAAAGGAAAGATAGCATTAACCTAAAGTAGAATAAAGAGTGAGACAATGTCACCAATGCCAGGAGTCCCATACCCTTCCCCTATTCCCGCCCCCCCCCCCATATGCATTTAGCTTTGGTATACTGCTTTTGTTACATTAAAGGAAGCATAATACAATGTTTCTGTTAATTCTAGCCTGTAGTTTGCATTGATTGTATTCTCCCCCCAATCCCACCCTATTTTTAACACCTTGCAATGTTGACATTCATTTGTTCTACCTCATGTAAAAACATATTTGTACCTTTGATTACAATCATTGAGCACCCTAGGTTTCCCTGAGTTACACAGTCCCAGTCTCTATCGTTCATCTTTTGTTCTGGTGTCCCACATGATCCCTGCCTTCCTCTTTCAACCATATTCACAGTCATCTTTGTTCAGTGTACTTACACTGCTGTTCTACTATCTCCCAAAATTGTTTTCCAAACCTCTTACTCCTGTCTTTTCCTTTCTGTTTGCAGTGCTTCCTTTAGTGTTCCCTGTAGAACAGGTTTCTTGTCCATAAACTCGGTCATTGTCTGTTTATCAGAGAATATTTTAAGCTCTCCCTCATATCTGAAGGATAGTTTTGATGGATATAGGATTGTTGGTTGGTGATTTTTCTCTTTCAGTATCTTAAATATATCACACCACTTCCTTCTTGCCTCCATGGTTTCTATTGAGAAATCCACACATAGCTTTATCAAGCTTCCTTTGTATGTGATAGATCGCTTCTCTCCTGCTGCTTTCAGGATTCTCTTTTTATCTTTGATGTTTAATAATCTGATTATTAAGTGTCTTGGTGTAGGCCTATTCAGATCTATTCTGTTTGGGGTACGCTGCACTTCTTGGATCCGTAATTTTATGTCTTTCATAAGAGATGGGAAATTTCATTGATTATTTCCTCTATTATTTCTTCTGCCCCTTTTCCCTTCTCTTCTCCTTCTGGGACACCAACGACACGTAAATTCTTGCTTTTCATTTTGTCTTTAAGTTCCTGGAGATGTTGCTCGTATTTTTCCATTCTTTTCTCTATCTGTTCTTTTGTGTGTAGGCTTTCAGATGCCTCCAATTCCTGAGTGCTTTCTTCTGCCTCTTGAGGTCTGCTGTTGTATGTTTCCAGGTGTGCTTTTCATCTCTTGTGTTGTGCCTTTCATTTCCATAGATTCCGCCAGTTGGTTTTTTGAACTTTCAATTTCTACCTTATGTACGTCCTGTGTTTTCATTACATGGTTCAGCTCTTTCACCATATCTTCCCTAAACTTTTTGAATTGACTTATTATTAGTTGTTTCAATTCTTGCATCACAGTTGAAGTGCAAGTTTGTTCCCCTGACCAGGCCAAAACCTCATTTTTCTTGGTGTAGGTTGTAGTTTTCTGTTGTCTAGGCATGGTTTCCTCGGTTACCCCAATCAGGCCTCCCTAGACCAGAATGGGCTAAGGTCCCAGAATGAAGAAATATCCAGTTTCCTTGAGGGTGTGTCTTAGAAAATTGGTACACTCTCTGATGCCTCTGGTCACTGTGCTTTTCTGCCCAGCAGGTGGTGCCTGTTAGCCTATAATTCTTGACTGGTGTAAGTTCTGAATGGAAGGCAGGTAGTAGAGCTGGGCCCCACCCCTTTCCTCTTGGAGAAGATAGATGCCCTAAGGGGAGGTCATTAGCATTTCAATGGTCTCTCTCTGCCTGTGCTATACCCTTGTCTGGGTCACAGAACTGGGAACTGAAAATGGCTGAGGCTTTCTCCACTGAGCTGAAAAAGGAACAGAGTCCCCTTCAGAGCTAGTCTGAGGTGACCCTCCAGCTCTCCAAGGTTTGGGTTTATTATTGGAAGCTCACATATATGTTACAATTCTTTTGTATGTCTCAAATATTACATAATTTTTTTAGAAAAAGGAGTTCATATTTCATGAACTGGTATGGAATGATGTCTAAGACTGTTAAGTGTTGTTATATATCCCAGTTTGATTGGGACAGTCATGGTTTACACCTAAGGTTCTGGCATCTGGTTAATTATGCCATCTTTCCCTCTCAAATTTGCCCAATTTAAATGATAAATTACACGTTTTCCCTATTGTTAAGAAAAAAAAGTCTAAGATGCAAAATGGTGTTTATATTATACTTCAGTTTGTGTAATATAACCTATTCAAAAACACATTGATTTAAATTTGAAGAACAAACAAAACAAAATAATTAGTTATAGCCAGGAATACTTTGCAAAAGAGGACTAGGGGAAGCAAGATACTAGGGAAACAAGATATTTTACAAATAGACAAAATGGATGCCTATGGCATGGGAGCCAGTTGGTTTTAAGACAGGGTGGTAGACTAATTTCCCTGTAAATTAGAATTTCATGCCTTATACATGTATTACCTACTCAAAAAGTAAGTTAAAACAACAAAATTAATGTTGAACGCAGTGTCGTACTGTCATGATAGCTATTGCCTTACTAGCTACCATTTACAGTATTGGGGTCTTACTTTGTGTGAGGCACAGTTCTAAACACTGTATATATATTAGATTAATTCTCAAATCAAACCTAAGATATAACTAGAACTATACTCATTCTACAGGTGAGATAATTAATTTCCAGAAATTAGGTAACTTTCTTAGGTTACACAATTAGTAGGTGGTAGAGCTAGGATTCATATCAAGGTGTATCTGACTCCAAGCTTTTTGCCCCCATGGACAAAATGCTAGGAAACTAAGAATGTGAATATCACTTCTGCCTTAAAACCTGAGTGCTTATATTATTCTTATTCCTGCTCATTCTGTGATGTCACATACATTAACTGTCGCATATTTGCTCAATCAATAGCTACAACAAAGTGTTCTGGATTAGAAGTCCTGAACCCTCTTTCTTGCCCAGCTACCCACTACCGTTGTGACCCTGAGCAAGCCACTGCCTCTCTGAGAGAACCTAGGTCTCTCACTACAAAATGGAGACATCATGCCTTCTTATCTTACAGGCTTATTGTGATGATCAAATGAAGTCACAAGTGAAGGCAGGCTGGGAAGCAGAATGTACCATACAGCTGAGTTACTATTCTTAATGACCTAAAGTAACATTTCAATCAGAAAAACCATAAATCAATAGAGATGCTACAACTGAAAACAATTTAAAGACCATTTTCACTTTTAGCACAAGATATTTCCTCCTGGCTTGTTGCTTGGTAGACAGTTTTTTGCATAGCAACAGCCTTGAAACGGATCAGAAACATAATGACCGTACTTGAAGCAGGAAATGTTAAATGATCTATGTCTGTTGTTATGTGCTAAGCCTCAATTAATTCAGGAGGTGGTATGCTCAGTTGGAAATGAAGCCAATGGCCTCATATTGTTTACTGTACATGAATACATTCCACATTTGGTGATAAAGCAGTAAGAAACTTCGTGGCTATTTCTGTTAAGAAAGTAGCTCTGGAAGTGTTGCCACAGTGTTTATATAGCTTTACTCCTTTCTTTTGAATAATTTAAGGATTTTTTTCTTTTTCTTTTTGAAAAAGGAACAAAATTGTCTAAAATACCATAAAATAGCAAAAGAAAAACCTCACCAGAAATTAAACAAATAAAACATGGAGGAATTTGTTTTTATTGACTTAAAAAAAAAATCTATGAAAATATATGCAAAATGTTCCAGAAGGTTCATCAAATGAAAAATCCTTCAAAATGCCATATCTATCTTGATAGCATAGTTGAAAGAATAAAGGGAAAAGGAAAATATACAGTTTTATTGTTTTTACAGTTTTGAAAATTTACTTGGCAGATTTGCCTATGGTTTGGTTTATTTTAATTTTTCTTGGCTCTTACAGTAACTGAAATCCAGGAAAATCTTCTAGAGACTTTTACCTTTAAAAAAAAAAATCAATGGATTGTATCAATAGGCTCAGACAGCTCGGTTTATTTTTTGCACAGAAATTTTATTTTTCTCTCAATAGTGTCCCATCCTCTCCCTCTCTTCCACAGAGCCTTTCACCTCCCTGCAGTTGACAGTCCGCTGAGTACTTTCCACGGGGAGAGAGAATGTTTGAAAATGTGGGGGAACATGTGAAATGCAACCCACATGAAAATCTTTATTTAGATAGTTTTCTCCAGAGATTAAGAAAATGCCAACCAAGGTACTCAATCCTATTTTCTTAGCAGAAGCAGGAGAATAAAGGAACAAGATGGGCACCTGCACCCTGGGAGGAATTGAACATTTCCTCTTATTTAGTTATTATTCTACTATTCTCCTCTGTCCAGGGCTCACAGCATCAATAGCAAGACCTTTCTAAGCAGCAAATTCCAGGCAAGTGTTTTGGAGTCCACCTGACCTTCCTTCAGATTCTCTGGGTATTTTTAGACCAGATAATTTAACAGTCTCAGCAGAAGTGACCAGAAATGTTACTCGATTCAAAATAAGCAAAATTGAAAACAATACTAGTAACAACAATAAGAGCAAAAGTTTTCAGAATGTATATTTGCTGTAGTGGGAAGACATTCTGAGAAGTCAAGAAACCTTCCATTAATTTTCTAGAACAGGCTCTCACAAGTGATGTCAGCTTAAACTCTTATAGCCTTTTCCTTCATCTGCTCAATTGGAGTGACTTCCTCCCTAACTTCTCTGTACGTTCTCCTGCAGAGTAAACAATGGTGTATCTCAGGGTCAGCAAACTTTCTCTGGAAAGGGCCAGAAAGTGAATACTTTAAGGTTTGCTGGTTATTATGGTTTCTGTTGCAACTACTCAACTCTGCAGCTGGAGGGCAAAAAATGACATAGACAATACATCTATGTAGCCATGCTCCAATAAAACTTTAAGAACACTGACATTTGAATTTTGTATAATATTTGTGTTTTGCAAAATGTTTTTTTATTTTTTTCAACTATTTAAAAATATGAAATATATTTTTAGCTCTTGAGTCATACAACAGGTACTGAGCTGGATTTGGCCCATAGGCCAATCCCTGATGTACATAAAAGTACATAAGAAACTTACATATGTGTAAGTAGTTAGTAAGTTGTATAAGAGTACTGTAGAATATCTGAGGTACCTTTTTTTTTAGGTTTATATATATTTTTTATTGTGGCAAGACAAACGTAAGTGAAAATTTGCCATTTTAGCCATTTTTAAGTATACATTTCCGTGGCCTTAATTACATTCACAGTGTTATGCTCTCATCGCCACTACTTCCAAACTTCTCATTACCCAAAACAGAAACTCTATACCCATTAAGCAATAACTCCCCATTCCGCCTCCCCACAGTCTCTGGTAACCTCCAATCCACTTTTAATTCCAATTGTTTTCCCTTTGTCTCCCCAAATTTGGTGAGCTTCCTGCTTGTCACCTCTGCAACATTTCAGTGTTGTCCCAGGGAAAAACAGTGAAGAGGGGAAGGAATATCTGCTGACTGAAAAAGTCCCAGGATTCCTTTCTCATCCAGAAAGAAATGGCTGTGAGTTACTTGGCATTTAAAATGAGATGAACACTTGAAACTTCCCAGTGATGCAACTTGGATTTCCCAGGATGGTGCAGACACTCCTTGTCCATCTTGTACTTGCCCCATTATAGAATTCTGTCACATCCTGTTGGCTGTTTAGGTGCTGGTCTTAAAGATTAGAAGCTGCAAAAGGGTAGAAAGATTGCGTCCCAGAACCTTCTAGAGTGCCTGGAAATTTTATTTGTTTGTTTAATTGTACCACACTCCAGCTAATAAATAATTTATGGAGCTTAAAAAAAAAAGATACTGAACAAACAAACAAACAAAATAGACAGGAGAGGAGATAAAGGAGAAATATGGGAGTTGTTCCGGTTTGCTAGAGCTGCCGTTATGCAAAATACCAGAAATGGATTGCCTTTTATAAAGGGGATTTATTAGGTCACAAATTTACAATTCCAAGGCCATCAAAGTGTCCAAAATAAGGCATCAACAAGAGGATACCTTCAATGAAGAACTCCAGTGGTGTCTGGAAAAACCCTGTCAGCTGGGAAGGCACATGGCTGGTGTCTCCTGGTTCTTTGCTCCTGGGTTCTGGTTTCAAAATGGCTTTCTCCAAAATGTCTCTGGGCTTCTGTCTTCACTCCTGTCTCTCAGCTCCTGTGTATCCTTGCTTCTTTCTCCCACAGTGTTTCTCTCTAAGTGTCTGGGGGTCCTCTTTTAGCTTCTCCAGTGCAAACTCTGGGCTGCTTCTCTTAGCTTAGCATCTCCAAACATCCTTCTGCCTGCATCTCCAAGTGTCTCTAGGTGTCAGCACCTGTGTTGGCTCATGAGCTCTCTTAAGTAGTCCAGAGAACCAATCAAGACCCAACCTGAATGGGTGGGGTCCATACCTCCATGGAAATAAATCAATTGGAGTTATCACCACAGTTGGATAAGTCACATCTTCATGGAAACACTCAATCAAAAGGTTCTACCCTAAGATTGGGTTTAAAGATCCTGGCTCTTCTGGGGTCCATAACAGTTTCAAACCAGCACAGGAGTTAAAACTATACAGCCAAGGTAAAAGTATCACAGAGAAGCATGTTTAACTTAATCCTATACAGTTGCTAGATGCGGGCAGCCAACAAGTGTCCAGCAGTGGAAGCAAAATTCTCACTGCAGAGTTAACATCGTATGTGCCAGCGATCTGCAGACAGACTTGGAGCACAGCGACTGGTCTTCAGAGTTCTAGGAGGTCACAATATTTGGGAGATGGTGCTAGATTAGTAATCTCATACCCGTATTCATTGACCTGGCAAGATTATGTCTTGGGTCCAGAGGTGAGAAGTAGGCAAAATTTGACAAGGAGGCAAAGTTTATCTTTGGAATCTCTCTACTTCTCTCTTATCACCCCTCTTCTGCACAGTTTTCTATACTATGTATAGTATAGAAACTACGTTTTCTATACATACACACCACAGGCCTTCACTCTCACCTTCTCTGCTGACTAATTACTACTGAGACCTGTTAACACATGATGCCTTTAAGCAGCATTCTCAAAGTCCTAAATTGCTCTGAGGAAAACGAAAAGGCTCTGTGGCAAAAGAGGTTTGAAACTGAAAATCTAGTTCCTGTTCTGAGAATCACAACAGCTATCCACAGATATTTAAGGCCTCCAAGAATTCCACAGTAAATTACCCTAAGTGTTTTTCATCTAGCATTGCTCAAATGTATTTGATTATGGAAAGTTTTTCAGATAATATCTATTAATGTCTTATGGATGAGTTTTCCCTATATTTCAATTCACTTGAACAAGATCCTTTTTAGAACTTGCCCAGTGCATTGAGGGCTTCATAAGTGATATAAGTAATTCTTGTCTTCATGAATCTTATAATCTAACAAGGAATGTCCACATTGAGGACAGATGTCTTACAATATTATTGCTTGTAGTGTATAAAGTTTAATAGAATTAAAAAAAATAATTTTATTTACACATATTTCATACCCACCAAACACACATGCTTCTATTTCCCTACACCCCATCCTCTGGTAACCTTTAATATGCTTTCTGTCTCTGCAGATTTGCTATTTCTAGACATCGAAGTAATATTATACATATTAGTCCTTATGTGTCTTACTTATTTCACTGAGCATAATGTATTCAAGGTTCTTCTGTGTTGCACCATGTTTTCAAACTTCATTCCTTCTTAAGACCAGATTTAAATATTCCATTTGTATGTACTGTATTTTGTTTATTCATTCATTTGTTGATGGACACTTGTGTTGTGTCCACCTTTTGGCTACTGTGAATAATACTGCTATAAACACTGGTGTACAAAGTATCTAGGATCCTATTTTCACTGTTTGGGGTATATATTTACAAGTGGAGTTACCAGGTCATATGGTAATTCTCTTTTTGACTTTTTGACTATTTGACTTTTTGAGGAACTGCCATATTGCTTTCCACAGTGGCTGTCGAATTGTTTTTGAGGAGTAAATTGCTTTCAAGACACAAAGGAAAGATTCTTTAGGGGCAAAGTGATTTAGGCTCCATGATAAGCAGCATGAAAGAGAAGATATTGTTAGGGAGGGGACGAGGGGCTGTATCTCTTAGACCATAAATACAACGTCACAGGAGAAATGGCTTTCAACTTGCTATCAGGAGATGTGAATTTGAATCCTGGCTTTGTCACACATTCTTTTTTGTCCTGGAAAAAAACAGTGGTATGATTATATTATCTAGAAAACACAAGCGAGTGTATATGAAACTACCAGAAACAATAAAAGAATCTAGCTGTGTCATTGGTTAGAGTTTATATATAAAAATCAATAGCCTCCCACACACAGACAATAACTGGCTAGAAAATCTAATGGAAGAAAAGTTCTCATTTATAGCAACAACAAAAAAACATAAAATAGTTAGGGATAGATGTAACAAGAAATGTTCAGAAACAACATAAAGAAACAAAGAGAACAAATAACCTTTCTATTGAGGGATGTTAAATAAAACCTATACTAAACTGAATGAAATACGATTCTCTTACACAGGAAACAAGCACTATAAAGATGTCTACTTTCCCTAAATTAGTCTCTATATGTGATATACTGCCAATCAAAATCTCAACAGGATTTTGAAGAACATAACAAAATGATTCTAAAGTTAATCTTTATGAATAAACCTGAAAACAGCAAGGACAATTCTGAAAAGGAAAAAGAAAGGAAAGAGGTAGGAAAAAACCTTGCTCTGCCAGATGCTATTTGAAAACTTCATTTATTCGGAGAGAATGGAGAATTTTCAGGGGTGCCCCATATGCTGCCTCCCCAGCACATAGAAAAGTGCCTAGCAGTCAGTAAATGTGGAGTGAATGAATCAATGACAAAACTTCTCTTACGCACAAATGTAGATAACCCCTCATTTTAAAATAATATAAAGGATGGGACAATATTAAACAAACATTTACTCCTAAAAACACATTTATGGCAGCCACCAGCACCGCGCCACTGCCGCAGCGTCTTCTCGCTGCTTTCCCTTCGCAGGCCCTGCCAGGCCAGCCTTCCTGCGCTACCGTCGCTCCTGGCTCCCCGCCATGCCGCTCTACTCCATTACTGTAAAATGGGGAAAGGAGAAATTTGAAGGTGTGGAATTGAATACTGATGAACCTCCAATGGTGTTCAAGACTCAGCTGATTGCACTGACTGGACTCCAGCCGGCCAGACAGAAAGTTATGGTGAAAGGGGGGAACGTTGAAGGATGATGACTGGGGAAACATCGAAATAAAAAATGGAATTACTCTACTAATTATGGGGTCAGCAGATGCTCTCCCGGAAGAACCATCAGCTAAAACTGATGAACAGTTAACATCTGCTATGGGATTACCATGTGGATTGACAAATCTTGGTAACACTTGTTACATGAATGCCACAGTTCAGTGTATCTGGTCTGTGCCTGAAGTCAAAATGCCCTTAAAAGGTATGCAGGTGCCTTGAGAGCTTCAGGGGAAATGGCTTCAGCACAGTATATTACTGCAGCCCTTAGAGATTTGTTTGACTCTGTGGATAAAACCACTTCTAGTACTCCACCTATTATTCTACTGCAGTTTTTGCACATGGCTTTTCCACAGTTTGCAGAGAAGGGTGAACAAGGACAGTATCTTCAACAGGATGCAAATGAATGTTGGATACAAATTATGTGAGTATTACAACAGAAATTGGAAGCCTTAGAGGATGATTCTGTTAAAGAAATAGATTCCTCATCTGCATCAGCAGTGACACCTACTAAAAAGAAAAGTTTAATTGATCAGTTCTTTGGTGTTGAGATTGAAACTACCATGAAATGTACAGAATGTGAAGAAGAAGTTACAAAAGGAAAGGAAAATCAGCTTCAGCTTAGCTGATAATTATCAATCAAGAAGTCAAGTATCTTCTTACAGGACTTAAATTGCGACTTCAAGAAGAAATCACTAAACAACCTCCAACACTGCAAAGAAAGGCTTTGTATATCACATCTTCCAAAATCAGCCAGCTACCTGCTTACTTGACTATTCAAATGGTTCGATTTTTTTATAAAGAGAAGGAATCTGTGAATGCCAAAGTTCATAAGGATGTTAAATTTCCTCTTATGTTGGATGTGTATGAACTATGTACACTAGAACTTCAAGAGAAAATGGTCTCTTTTTGATCAAAATTCAAGGATCTAGAATATAAAAAAGTGAATCAGCAACCAAAGACAAGTGACAAAAAGAGTAGTCCCCAGAAGGAAGTTAAATATGAACGCTTTTCTTTTGCCGATAATATTAGCTCCAATAACTGTGGATACTATGACTTACAAGCAGTGCTAACACATCAGGGAAGGTCTAGTTCTTCAGGTCATTATGTATCATGGGTGAAAAGGAAACAAGATGAGCGGATTAAGTTTGATGATGATAAGGTCAGCATCGTTACACCAGAAGATATCTTGCAGCTTTCTGGTGGTAGAGACTGGCATATGGCTTATGTTCTACTCTATGGGCCTCGAAGAGTTGAAATAATAGAAGAGGAAAGTGAACAGTAATCTTCGTTTTAGCTATTTATGCTTAGGTGTGAAATAAATGTTATTTGTTGATAAATTTCTATAATCCAGAGCTTTAGAAGAAGATATTTAGGTGGTTTTATGTTTCCCCTCATGAGGAACAAGAGAGGGCAGAAGCAGACTTGAAAGCCACTTCATGTATCAACCTAAAAAATTACAGAAAAGATGAAATTATCTTTGAACTGTGCTGCCCTGTGTAAAAGGTATCAGGAAGACATTTTTAAAAGGCTTATTTCTTGCATAATTTTTTAAAAAATTCTGGGTTGAATTGCCTTTCAACCATTACCTTCTGTGAATTTTCTCCCTGCCTTTCTCAGCCCAAGGTTCAACACCCAGGTAACAGTGCACAACTGTTACCCAATTATTTGTTGTCCTTGCATGGTTCAAACCACCATTCATAGCTTCCTTCCTTTGCCTTATCTCACAAAAATTTTGCCAGGAAAGTGGAAAGGAAAAGTGTTGCTCTCATTGTGTAAACTATGCTGCTGTCCACATCCCATGGAAACCTGGGTACAATCAAGTGTTTGTCTAGCTCACTAGCTGACTCAGTCTGTTCTGTTGCTGGCTTTTTATAACTTTAAAATAAATTGTGATCAATAATTAAAAAAAACATTTGTGTAAGCATATGCATAAAAATATGTGGATGTTTATATGAACTACTTAAAAAGATGCTTCTGTGGAGGAGAACTGAAGTCGAGTTTGGGGGAGAGCTTTCTCTCACCTGGTTATAGCATTGAGTTCTGACTTAGGGTGCCAACACGGCTGGCTTCTTATTCCTAACAGATCTCTGATATGACAATAGACCTCAGTAATTCCATCAAGCATTTTTGAACTGAAGAGCTAGGAGACTATACTCAAAGGAGCAATACCAAAAAAGGGTAAGATTCTATACTGTTCTTTCGTTTCCTAATTTGAGCTCTAAAATCTCAGCCTAAGAAGCCAGGTATTTCCTGCTATCTGCAACAGGAAACAGTAATGTCTGCTTTGAACTATGCAGACTAAATGATTAGGATCATCCTTGATGCAGTTAATTTAAAGGTAGCAAATGTGTACCCCTAATTTAATGACATACTTTTTAAAGAAGTATATAGCATTATTTTTGTGTTAATATATTCTGTCAGATTCAACACATCCATATTTATCTCAACACAGACTGTTTTTAATAAGAAAATAAAATGATGCCTGATTTTCAACAATTACAATATTTGAATTTTTATCCTTTTGCTGTTCTTTCTGGGGCAGTCATATATCTATATATGGGGTGAGTTAATTACTTTATTCAGAAAAAGAGCAAAGTCCATTTAAGTGCTGGTTGCTATAAATTGCCTCTCTCCTGTCTTTTTGTACCAATAAATTGCTTTTTAATTGTTCTTTATTTAATTAGCTTCTCTTTATTCTTTAGTCATGGCACAAATAACCTAAAACCAAGGTTCTGGCATAAAGGGACTCTAAATTTTTCATTTATATTATTAAACAGAACATCATTATTTCTAAATAAGTATACCCTTTGTGAATATTTTAGATTGTTTACAATGAAGTTGGGGATATTTTTTCTGAATAGGTTTAATTTTTGTAAAATTTTTGTTTTGAAATACTCTCAAACTTATAGGACAGTTACAAAAATAATACAAACCCCATACAGAGAACCCCAACATACCCCTACCTCTGAGACACCTAGATTCACCAATTTTAACATTTTGCCACATTTGGTGTTCTTTCCTTCCTTCCTTCCTTCCTTCCTTCCTTCTTTCCATCCATCTATCATCCAACCATCCATCCATCCATCCATCCATCCATCCATCTTTATCTGTCTATCATCTATCAATCCATTTTCTGACCTCTCAAGTAAAGGTTGGGCACCTAATACTCCATGAGCACTTTACACTGCCATATACATTTCCTAAGAACAAGGATATTCACTTATGTAACCACCTTAAGCACAGTTATCTAGTTCAAGAAATTTGACCTTGATATAAAGCTACAGTCTGTATTCCAATATTTCATATGTCCTAATAATATCCTTTTGAGCCTTTTCTCCTCCCATGCTAGATCCTGTCCAGAATTCTGTACTCTATAGTTGCTCTTTCCTTTTTTTTTAGTTGTGGGAACATATATACAACATAAACTTTCCCATCTTAATCACTTCCAAGCATACCATCAAATGGGATTATCCACATTCACAATTTTGCACTACCCTCACTACCTTCCATTACTAGAACTTACCTATCTTCCAAACAGAAACTCTACACCCATTGTGCATTAACTGCCCATTTCCCTTGCAGCTTCCCCCAGAACCCTGTAATCTAATTTCTGTCTCTTTGAGTTTGCATATTTTCCAAGAATTTCTTTGTAGTTACCATGGGGCTTAAATTTAACATCCTAAAGTTATAAAAATCTCATTTGCTTTGATACCAACATATCTTCAATAGTATACACAAACTATGTTCCTGTACCCCTCCATCTCCCACATTTATGTAGTTCTCAAAAACTACATGTTTATACATTATGAGCCATTACATTTTATGGAATTCCCTTTTAGATCCTATAGGAAGTAAAAAGTGGAGTTACAAACCAAAAATACAATAGTATTGGCATTTTATTTACCCACATTGTTACCCTCACCGGAAATCTTTATTTCTTCATGTGGCAATAATCTATTGTCTACTGTCCTCTTCTTTCAACCTGTAGAACTCTCCTTAATGTCTCTTGTAGGGCTAGTGTAGAGTAGTGGTGACCAACTTTTGTTTATCTGGGAATTCTTAATCCTTCACTCATTTTTTTTAATTCAATTTTATTGAGATATATTCACATACCATACAATCATCCAAAGTATACAAACAGTTGTTCACAGTACCATCATATAGTTGTGCATTCATCACCCCAATCTATTTTTTGAACATTTTCCTTGTACCAGAAAAAGTAAAAATAAGAATAAAAAATAAAAGTAAGAAAGAACACCCAAATCATTCCCCACTCCCACCCTATTTTTCATTTAGTTTTGGTCCCCATTTTTCTACTCACCCATCCATGAAATGGATAAAGGGAGTGTGCTCCACATGGCTTTCACAATCACACTGTCACCCCTTGTAAGCTACATTGCTATATAATTGTTCTCAAGAGTCAAGGCTACTGGGTTGCAGTTTGATAGTTTCAGGTATTTACTTCTAGCTATTCCAATGCATTAAAACCTAAAAAGGGTTATCTATATAGTACATAAGAGTGCCCACCAGAGTGGCCTCTTGACTCCACTTGGAATCTCTCAGACACTGAAACTTTATTTTGTTTCATTTCACATCCCCCTTTTGGTCAAAGATGTTCTCAATCCCATGATGTTGGGTCCAGATTCATCCCCGGGAGTCATATCCCGCATTGCCAGAGAGATTTACACCCCTGGGAGTCAGGTCCCACGTAGGGGGGAGGGCAGTGAGTTCACCTGCCGAGGTGGCTTAGTTAGAGAGAGAGAGGGCCACATCTGAGCAACAAAGAGGTAGTCAGGGGGAGACTCTTAGGCACAATTATAAGCAGGTTTAGCCTCTTCTTTGCAATAATGAGCTTCATAAGGGCAAGTCCCGTGATAGAGGGCTTGGCACATCAAACCGCCAGTCCTCAATGTTTGCTTCACTCATTTTTAAAAGACAGTTTTGCTAGATACAGAATTCTTGGTTGGCAATATTTTGCTTTCAGCAATTTAAATATGTCATCCTACAGTCTTCTTGTCTCCATGGTTTCTGAGGAGAAACCAGCACTTAATCTTATTGATAGTCCTTGTACACAACATGTTGCTTCTCTCTTGCAGCTTTCAGAATTCTCTCTTTATCTTTGGTGGTCAACAGTTTGATTATAATATGCTATGGCATGTGTCCATTTAGGTTTGGAGTTTGTTGAGTGTCTTTTATTAAATTAGTGACGTTTTCAGCCATTATTTCCTTGAATATTCTCTCTGCCCCTTTCTCTTTTCTCCTTCCTCCACAATGCTTATATTGTTATGCTTGATGGTGTCCCACAGGTTCCTCACGTTCTGTTCACTTGTTTTCACTCTTTTGCTTTTCTGCTTTTTTTTTTTGAAAGTTCACATTTTTATTTAAAACATAAATGTTTAAGAAAATGGAGAATTATTCACAACTTAAAGAAAAAAGACACTAATTGATGCACATGCATGCACACACACATGCAACACAGAGCTTCCACTTCTGTGTCCATGGAGGCCCGCCTCCTGGCACAGTTTCATCAGAGGTAATTGTCAGTGAGAGTGCAGCAGATGGCACCCCACCCACCCTCCATCATGACCACCTGCGTTCCCAAATGAGAGTCATTCAAACTGGATGATTTCAGTTGTCTTATCTTTAATGTCACTGATTCTTTCTCCTGCCAGCTCCAATCTACTGTTGCACCCCTCTAGGAAATTTTTACTATCTGTTACTGTGTTCAACTCTGTTTCTTTCCATACTTTCCATCTGTCTATTGATATTCTCTTTGTCTTCACTGTTTTCCTGATTACCTTTAGTAGTTTGTCCATGTTTTCCTTTAGCTCTTTGAGCATTCTTAGGACCATTTTTAAAATGTCTTTGTCTACACTATCCTAGGTCTGGTCTTCCTCATTGATGGTTTCTAATGCTTTAATCTTCTCCTTTGTCTGGGCCATTGCTTCCTATTAATTTGTATCTTTTGTAATTTTTTATTGACACCTGAACATTTTGATATTTTAATGTGTTATCATTGGAATTTAGACACTGAGGTATCTGTCCCTTAAATTTGTATCCAGTTAGTATTATGACAGAGCTTTCCTTGATGCCAAGAGCTACCAAAGAAAAAAAAAAAAGAAGAATAAGAAGATGGAGGAGAAGGGGGTGGAGGAGGAGGAAAAGGAAGAGAAAGAGAAGAAGAATAAGGAGGAGGAGAAGAAGAAGGAAAAGGAGGAAGAAGAGGGGGAGGAGGAGGAGTAGAAAGAAAACACGTTTTTCAGTCTTTGAAGATTGATCTGTTCACGTGCTCTCCTTCAGAGGTTAGGGCTTATCCATACAATCAGTTTAGAGAATAGCTCCAGGCCACAGCATAGGAGCCTTCTTGATCCTTTCTGTGCCTGCCTCTTGGGCATGCAAGTGGCCCTAGGAATTCCCCCATTTATATGGTTCTGACTGTCCACTCTTCCCTAGGGAACAGTTTCTTCATGGTTCCAGGCACTGCGCTGTATGTGCTACAGCCAGCAATCCCGTGCCCCTAGCAGCATGACTTCACAGCTCTCCCATAGCGTTCTGTAGGAAAGCTTGGTGAGTTCTGGGACAGTGAGTTCCCAGGCCACCACCAGGCAGATTGGGCCAGACATGTATGCTCTTGGTATGTTCGTGAGGGTTACTCTGCTGCCTCCAGAAATGGGACCAGGAATCCAACAGGGAGCATGGGCTGCCTCTGAGCTGAGCCAGTGATGTGTAGGGAAGGGGCCAGCCAGGGTGCCAGAAGCTCTTACTGCTTTTAAGTGGCCTTTTTCTTGATTTGGCCCTTGCCCTGTTACTGCAATCTTTGCTTTTTAGAGCTTTTAGAAAGATGTTTCTCCTAAGTCTTGCTGGCTATTCTAAGCTTCTGTGGAGGGGAGGGCTATTCTAAGCTTCTGTGGAGTGAAGCATCTCACTCCATCTTGACCGGGATTGGGCTCCCATCAGCTTAGTTTTGATGACAAGAAGAAAGAGAACACTCTAATAAATATCAAATAGAATATAAGGTTAGTCAATGATAATAAGTTTCCTATGGGTATTTGATGCTATAAACTTTCCCCCCACTCCTGCTACAAAACACACCCATTCTACCAGTGAAGAAAGTCATAATCCTGACCAGCTAAGAGATGTCTTAAGGTCACACAAATTATTAGTGGCAGATTTAAAGCTGAACTCATGGTTCCAGATTCCTGGTTAAGTATTCATTTTCTTGATACCCAATGCTTCAACTGGTAAATCCAAAGTAGGTATAATGGAAGAAGGAAACAAGAAAGAGGCAGAGAGAAAAGGAAAGATTAATTGATTGGGAGAGAGAATAGAAAGCTAATATTTACTGAAATCACTATATAGCAGTTGCTTTCATATAGCTATCTCCTTTAATCCTCAGAAATACCCTCTAAGATTGACATTGCTGTAGCTGTTTTTATAGTTGTGGAAATTAAGGCTTGATGGTGAGGGAGAGGCATTAAATAAACAGCTAAGGGATGAGAAAATCCTCTTTTCCCATCTTATACTTACTTTGGGCTATGCACTTATTGGGTGGAATTGTGAACAGCTTCACCCATACTATTTCAACTATTTTTCATTATAAATATTTATGAATGTATACAGTAAAAATTAAGTAAGGTAAATGTGTTAGGTTGAGCCATTATATATTTTGACCTGCAGCAAGACCAATATCATTTGGCTCAATACAATATCCTTAGAAGGCTCCTAACTGACATACAGAGCATACTGACATACAGACTCTGTAATGGATCTGATAGCTGTTTGCATGTTTCCAAGAAGAACCTCCAAGCAGCTTAGATAAAGAACAACCAGGGCCAGGCCAGTCTCTGGGATTGGCCATCAGGATTGAAAAGCCAACTGCACCAGGGAAGTAATGCTGGAAAACACAGTCTGTGCTGATCACAAGACGCTATCTTAGGAGATGAGTTGCCAATTGCAGTGCTAGATGATTATTAGCAAGCTCATTCTGAGTGCGGTTTTGACAGAATGCATCCATTGGCAGGCATGTGCGAGGCAGCAAATACTTGTGGCTTGTTCTTGCTCTGACTGCAACATTAACTTGTCCTAACCTTTACTTGGCTGAGTGCCTAAAGCTCTCCTTAGAAGACATGCAATTATCCCATTGCCCTTTTTCAAAATTCTCTTCATTTTACTTTGCAGTCTGGCTGCAGCAATGTCCTACCTGATGATTGGTGTCTGATATGACCTAGCCAAAGGTGTCATTATTTGGAGAGGGTACAGTAATGTAATCCCACACAATGATCTATAGAGATCTATCTTACAAGAGTTACAACCCCAAACATTTTCATTGGTGCAACAGGCAAGGTAAGCTGCAGGGCAGAAGAGAAAGAAATTCATTTGTTTGCTCCAGGATTCAGTCATAGCTGGTTCAACCATGATGTCAGTGAAAGGGGCCTCCCTTGACTGAAGTTTTTTCTTCCTTGTAGCTCTTGTAAACTAGCTGCTGGATTAAAATGAAAACCCAGGACTCTCTCTCTCAAACAATCAATCAATCCCTCTCTCTCTCCAAATATTGAGACTCTTCTTCAAGAAGAAATCGACCTGCCTAGCACCCTTCTAGAAGCTTTTAATCTACTCTTTACTTGTATTTGGTCCTTTGTGATGGTTTTTCTCTGTGTGTGTGTGTTAAATTTTTTACCACACCTGTAATCTTTACTCTTTTATCTTTTGCTTTGCAGGAGAATATCATTAAATTCATTACTTTGGTTTATATTTATTCATCTATCCATTCCTCCATCAATCCAATAAATGTCTACTCTATAGTTGATACCATATTAAGCTCTGGTAATGAAAAGTGAAAAGCAGTATGCCATAGTGGTTAAGGACATGGTTTCTGGTGTCAGAAACCTCAACTGGAGTCAAGGATCATTCACTTACTAGATCTTCCTTTGGGTTTCCTAATCTGTCTACACCTCAGTTTCCCCATCATTAAACCTATCTCATTTGTTGTTGTGGGGATTAAATGAGCTAAATAGTTTAAGGAGATCTGCTCAGGGGTTGGAGCATAGTAAATGTGAATTCTTCACATAGAAATGTGAAATCATTAATAATGATCCATGAAAATTTTTTATTTTATCCTTTTTATTAAGAGCCATAGGAATAGTGCTGTAGCTAGGCCATGTCCCAAACAAAGATGCTTTTTCCTTCCTGATGGAAGAGACACCTTAACAACCCCTAAACTGACCCTCTTCTTCTTGTCCAGTAAAATCACCTGAACCTGGAAACTGATATTCTCACATCCAAGGTCTTTACTCTCATCAACTCACAGGCAAAAGTACATTAACCTCTTCCTATTACCCCATCCCTCTAAATTATACACAGCCCTAAAGCTCTTCCAGTGGTGTAACTTGAATTCATTCTTCTCTATTTAGTCCTTATATGAGGACATTCATAACATCAAACAAACCTTCCAAGAATTAGAAGATTCCTTTGTGAGATATATTTCATGGGTTTAATTCTAAAAAATAGACAAATGACTCTCCCTTCCAAAAAATTATTCAGCCACTATCTCTTAATATAAAACATTTCAAGCCCCAGAGCTTGAGTCTTTCTTTAAAGCTTTTTGGGGAAAAAGGCCAATAAGGGCTACTTCTCTGCTTAATGAATCCCTCCCACACTTCTGAACTGATCAGAAGTCAATCCATTAAATATAGGAAGGATTCATCAGTATTTCATTCTTCTTGCTTTTAACACCAAAGACCAAAAATGATAGAATAGGCATCATTGTTAACAGGAGTTTGAGAATGGAACTAGCTGTGCTTCACAAAGGAAAGACTCTTTGCTTGCAGATAAACCCAGGAGAGACTATAATCTCCATAACTTCCCCTGCACACCCAACTAAAATTTCAAAGATTCAGAGAATAAAAGTACATAATACACTCGGATGTGATGGGCTCCAGCCTCCAACATACTGGGTTTCCTCCAAACGTGTAGGAAAGTATCCTCAATTGTTCCCTAAAAATATCCTAACAGCTCACAGATAGATTAAAAACTCTTCAAAGCAAACTGAATAATAGGCAGGCTCAAGACTGAATGTAGGCTCCTAGTTTTCTCTACTTTCTTAAATCTGTTTCTCTTTTCAGACTCTTGCTTGAGTTCTTGGGCATTTTGAACTCAGCCACATGGGTAGAATCTACCTTGACACCTTCCCAGCTATCCTTCCACGATAGTCAATCATCAGGTCTCAGTGCAAATGTCATTTCCCTATATACACTTCCTCCCCGTCAATACACATATCAACTCGTCCTTTTCCTTTGTTGTATTTATAATCAATTGTAACTATTTTCATGTGTGATTATTTGATTCAATTGTAATTATTTTCATACGTGATTATTTGATTCATATATACCTGTCTCCTCCACTAGACTGAAACTCATTTAGGATCAGTAGGTTCTGGGTTTGTTTTGCATACCTCTATATTCCACTGCCTAGCAAAATTTCTGGACTGTAGTAGACAATCAATTAAAAAATTTTGAATGAATGAATGACTCCATAAGAATAAATTTCCTCCAATTGTTTTCTTTTCTTTTGTCTTGCCACAGTCATTCAGATATTTCCTCATCTTCTCCAAATCTGTAGTTCTCACAGAATTGAAATGGTCCATGCATCTGGCTGAATCCTGATGAGACCCCTCCTTTCCTTCCTTTGACAAATCTATGAAACCAACTCTTTTCCCTATTGTAAAACTCCCATCTGTTATGCCTCAAATCATCCCAGATAAAGGAGGCGTAGTAAATCAGCTGCAGTTAAAAGCAAATAGCTGCATTTTAGGGGATTCTGAAAAACATTAACTATGCCTCCAAAGCACTGACTGTCCTCTTCTGGAATTTAGTCATGTGACAACAAATCTTAGTGTGAGATGGCTTTTATAGTATTAGAATGATGTTTTAAATAAAATACAATTAAAATCCAATATTCACTAACTTTGGAGATTTTATAATAATTTAAGAGAAACAATAGACCATTGGCATCTAGATTTGGTATTTTTGGTTCAGATTATTTGGGGGTGACATAAAGGTCACCATAAAGTATTCATCTGTTATTTGGGTAACAATGCCCATACTGAGGGTGTTTGGAGGAATAAATAATTATGTACTAACATTTAGTACTGGAAAAAGATGTGCAAGGCATTTCTCTAGGAAAAGGGTTTAATTTTATGATCAATATCTTTATTTCAATTAATGAAACCTGCATCTGAATTAACAGTGTTCTTGGCTTGGGAAATATGACAATCTCCAGAGTTATCCCCCAAGTAGACATGGGTCTCCTGACTAATTCCATAGTCTCAGAATTATATAATAATTCTTCTACCTATTTACACTACAGGTGTTTTATTATTTTAATTATTCTTTCATGCACACAGTTTAAAATGACAGTACTTAGGAAAGAAAGTGGAAGAGTTATTGAAAAGGAGCCTGGGGTGAAAACAACTAGTAAGACAATGATACCACCTACCTTTTTTCATTTTTCCTTTTTTATCCCTTCTGGAGGGTGAAATATGTGGGGGGAAAAAGTGAGTCTTTAGAAACTGCCATTTTTACACCCAGAGGGAAAATATAATAGCATTTTATGGGATATCATATTTCTCTCTTGCTTCCACAACACCACCAAGATAAATGAGAGAACGTCTACATGCAGGCTAAGTCTGGATGGCATCAACACCGTAAACCAACAGAAAGCCATGGGAGAAGACAGAATAATTCAAAAGCATATGTGACATCTACAAGCCATAGAATTTTTGTGGGGTTTAGCATATGTGACATCTACAAGCCATAGAATTTTTGTGGGGTTTGAACAGAGGTGTCATTTTCTACAACTTAAACACATTTTCTATAACTAACAACAGCAACAAACATTTGGCTTGACTAATAAAATATGGCACTGCTTTCCTAGAGTGATAAAGGGGTTAAAGGAAGTCGAGGGTTAAAAAGAAGATAATAAAGTTCTGGTTACAACTCAAAGGCAGGAAAATGGAGGTTGGGTTAAAAAGTGAATTTCTATATGCAATATATAGTTTTTTTCCTATTCTGAAATAGGTTCATTTTGAGTTTAAGAGGAGGAAGATTCCTCGTTCCTATGTCTGCGTGATAAAGTTGGTTTAAAACCAAAGGTCATGGGGTTGCCTCATGACATTTAAAGGGACAGACCATTTTTCTGTGCTGTGCTTGCTTATTAGGCTCAGCTCTTGGAGGTAGTGCCTGCCCAGTGACAGAGGAGATATGAATTTGAACAGCTGTTGGAGGGGTTACTTCTCTTTCTCCAGCGCATCTCGCTCTGCCTTGATACCTGCTTCCAAATTACTGGCTGCTAAAAATGCTTGAATCTGGCCTTTAAAGACATTCTTCACTTTCAGAGGCAGCTTTAAGAGTAAGATATGCCCAAGTTTTGCTAGACATTAACTCTCTCCTTCGTGTTCTCCAGCTGCAAAAAATCCATAAGAACTCAAGTCCTCTGAGTTAACTGAAGACTTCATCCACCTGTTGTATTCTATTTTGTATCATAATGTATCTCCATTTATTTAAGTCTTTCATGCCTAATGATAATATTTTTATAATTTTTGTGCCACAAAGGACTTTCTCATTTTGTTTTTTTGTTTCTAGTACTTTGGAATTTATTGCTACTGTGAATAAGATTTCTTTTTTTATTAGAGAGGTTATAGAGTTATGGAAAAAACATGCATCAAATAGAGTTTCCATATACCACCCTGTTATTAACACCTTACATACACCTTGCATTAAATGTGGTACATTTGTTACAATTGATAATAGAACATTTTTATAATTGTACTATTAACTATAGCCCATGATTTACATTAGGGTTCAGTGTTTGTGTTGTACAGTTCTATGTGTTTTCTAATTTTTATTCTAATATATACAACTTTAATTATCTCCTTTTAACCACATTCAAATAAGTAATTCAGGGTTGTTAATCATGTCCACAGTATTGTGTTGCCATCACCACCATCCCTATTTTTAAGGCTCTGATCTGTCTGGGCCTTCCAGCCTCTTCTGTTTGTATCATATCAAGTGAAAGTGGTTATCATTTCCAGGCACACAACTACAACACTTTCTCTGGCCTTTGATTTGCCTGTGGTTGGATTTAAGTGTAAGGGTTGAAGATCATATGGTACACCTTGCTGTTCCTGCATGAATGTTTGGGATTCAAACCAGGTCCAGGTTTGAACTGGTGATCAGAGCATAGCCAATCCTGAGAAGAGAGGTCGAGATTGAAGAACCTGCCTGTACTGGTTTGAAGCTATTATTTCCCCAGAATAGGCCATGGTTTTCTAATCCATTCCTATTGTGGTTGGGACCTTTTGATAAGGTTGTTTCAATTGAGAACTTACCCACCCAACTCAAGGTGGGTCTTAATCCCATACTGGAGTCCATTATGAGAGGATAAAAGACAGAAAAAAGCCTAGAGAACTCAGAGAGAAACATCAAGAGAGAGAGCTTAGAGAGAAAAGCCCCAGGATAAGAAACCAAGGACATACAGAAACTGAAAGAGCCAGAACCTGAAAGCAATGAAACCCGGGAGAGAAGAACCAGCAGACACTGGCCATGTGCCTTGCCATGTGACCGAGGAACTCCGATGCCTTTCTTCAGAGAAGGTATCATCCTGTTGATGCCTTAATTGTATGTTTGCATGGCCTTAGAACTATAAATTTGTAAACTAATAAATCCCCATTGTAAAAGCAAACCCAGTTCTGGTATACTGCATTCCTGCAGCTTTTGCAAACTGAAACACTGCCTGTGATGGTTGGGTTCATGTGTCAACTTGGCTAGGTGGCCTAGCTGTCTGGTCAAGCGGGCACTGGCCTGACGATTGCTGTGAGGATATTTGAGGCTGGTTAATAAACCAACGGGCTGGTTTGTTGGATCATCAATTGACTGCAGCTGACTGATGACTCATCAAGAGGCGTGTTTCCACAGTGAGAGAATGCAATTGGCTGGATTTGGTCCGGGTGATCAGTTGGAGGCTTATAAGCCGGACGGTTAGAGAACCTTCACTTCTTTCTTCAGCTGCTCAGTGAAGCATTTCCTGGGGAGCTTGTTGAAGTTGCCCGTTCGTTTCCTGGGGAGTTCGTCAAAGTTGTCGGTTCGTTTCCTGAGGAGTTCGTCAAAGTTGCCGGTTCGTTTCCTGAGGAGTTCGTCAAAGTTTTCGGTTCTTTTCCCGAGGAGTTCGTCGGACGTCTTCCTTGGAGTTGACAGCTTGTTGACGGCTCTGCAGAATTTGGACTCGTGCGCTCCCGCAGTTGCGTGAGTCACTTTTACAATTTGATAATCAGAGACATCTTTCATTGATTCTGTTTCCAAGGAGAACCCTAACTAATACACTGCCTTACCTGGGACACTCTTCTCCAGGCACCAGTGATACTAGTTTTTCATCAAGCTTCTCACTGACTTGGTGAGGAGCTTGGTGACCCCATAGGTAGAACAAACTAGCTCAGGTCTTAGCAGTTTGAAATTACTTTTTTAAAAGACTAGGGCATAAAGTAGGAAAACATAGTAGAGGGAACAGAGATAGTAGAAGAGAAAGAATTGGCCTGATTTTAGAAAGTCAGTTTCTCCACTTCTAGGGTTAGAAGATTCACTTTTGGCTAGTCTACCAGAAAAATAAGTTTGATAGATATATAATTGGGAAAATTCCATTTCACATCAAGGTGTGATTTTTAATCTTATATTTATTGGAAACCTGGTCCACTTTCCCGTCAAGACCCACCTGGAAGGCTCCTGTTAATACAGAGATAGAACACCTACAAAATGCCAGATAGCAATTTGATGGACTTCCAGATCCATGTACAGAACATTTCAGTAGATTTGAATACCATGATTGGCAATTGTTCTGCTAAAGCATCATTCATAAGAAATCTGAATTGAAAAATATTGTTTCCTTGTGACCATTTCTCCATTCATATCCTTTTGCATCAAAACAGAGAAAACCTTATCAAACTCATTTATTACTGTAAATGATAGTGCAGTTGCTTTTATCACCAATAAAAGCACAGGCTTTATTGAATATATATAAATCCCTAGATATAGAGCTTTTAAACAGATTGACCATCCATATTTTTGTTTGAAATTCTAATATATGATGCAAAATAACAGGAGTGCGGTATACTCTTCTAAAGTCTAAAACCTTCCTACCATGCTGATCAAAACTTCTTTTGGGGGAGCTTTCCCTCTAAACATGGAAGAGTTCATAGGAACCAGCCTTGTTCGTTCCATCTCAGGGCTTTAGGTAAAGCAGCAGATTATTTTCAGTAGTATTATCATAATCTAATTTTTACAATGAAAACACTTGCATTTACTGGCATTCCCAAATATTTAAATAGGCACCACCAAATGATCTCATCCAGGAGGATCTTAAAAGAGATAATATTCAAAGGTGCTCAAACAGTATTAAAAGATAGCTATTATTATTATTAATTTATGATTTATTATTTATTACTATTAATTATTGGGTCATTTCTCTTGGATTTTGTAGATTCATCAAGATGCTTTCTACAGAGGCAAAGCAGAGCTTATTTTTTTGGTCAAGGTATGAAATCATCAATATAAACCTTCAAAGTTTTCCATGTCAAAGTCATCTTTTCCACCCTTTATGGTATGAAGTTTTGGTGGGTTCTAACTTCTCTAAGAGATTGGACTGATTCAAAGTTATTTTCTGTTCCAGTTTGCTAATGCTGCCATTAAGCAAAATACCAGAAATGGATTGGCTTTTATAAAGAGGGTTTATTTGGTTACAAAGTTACAGTTTTAAGTCCACAAAGTGTCCAAAGTAAGGGGGTATCTTCACTGGAGGATGGCCTATGGCGTCCGGAAAACTTCTGTTAGCTGGGAAGGTACGTGGCTGGCATCTGCTCCAGAGTTCTGGTTTCAGAATGGCTTTCTCCCAGGACGTTCCTCCCTAGACTGCAGCGCCTCAAAAATGTCACTCTTAGTTGCACTTGGGGTATTTGTCCTCTCTTAGCTTCTCTGGAGCAAAAATCTGCTTTCAAAGGCCGTCTTCAAAATGTCTCTGTAAGCTGCAGCTCCTCTCAACTCCTGTGCATTCTTCAAAGTGTCCCTCTTGGCTGTAGCAAGCATCTTGGGCCTGTGTGGCTCTTCTTAAAGCAATCCAGTGATCCAATTGACACCTAACCTGAATAAGCGGGGTAACATCTCCATGGAAATTATCCAGTCAAACATTTCATTCACAGTTGATTGAGTCACATCTCCATGGAAACACTCAATCAAAGGATTCCAGTCTAATCAACACTAAATACATCTGCCCCTACAAGATTGCATCAAAGAACATGGCATTTTGGGGGACACAGTACATTCAAACTGGCACTTTTTCCAAGTGAGAAGTCTTGGTATTTTCTGTGAGGTCCCTAGTGGCTGTTACAAAGGAGCTATACAAAGGAGCCTCTGAAATATTCACAATAAACTCTTCCCCTTACAGGTCCTACACCTGAAGCACTTGAACTTTGCTTCCATCCACACCCAGGATATCAACAGACTAGGTCCTCTTCAGAGAATTCAACATCAAAAAATCAGAGATTTAGCAATTTTGTCAAAAGCTCGCTTGAAAAATCCAGTATTTGATTGTTAGTCAGGGGAGCATGTTAACTATCCAATCCTCAAGGGTGTTCAGACTATTCGTTAGTTAAATTAGCGTCAGAAAGCAGGTTGCTTGGACTGTAGTATCTTTGTTTTCTGAAGAAGTACCTTCTCTTTGGACTGAATATTATGTCTTTAGCTTTTAAATAGGGTCAGTATGGGAAGCATCCAAAGAACATTTCACATTTCTGTAGTGTTGGCAAAACCATTTTCCATTATGTTCCTCAGTGTGTCCTTTATGTAAAGATCCACATAATAAATTCCCCTTAGGATTTGGTGCCAGGAAATGTTTCTCTCTCTAAATGAATACACAGACTTGCTATTCAACAAATACTTTGTAACTATGAGCTAATGTTCTTCACATCCTTTCTTATATTGTTCATTAGAAACCCCAGGGCTAACTTAGGCTTTTATTGTGGTTATGAATTAATTAATAATCTCTTGTCTTCCTTCTGAATGATTTCTAATTAATCTTTTTTTAATGTTAGTCTTTGGTTTAACATCTTAAATTGCATCAATTCTTTTTAAAATAGATGAGATATAAGTATAGTGAGCATATAGCCTGGATTTTCCTGGGACCTTTTTATTTCAAATAGCTTTAATCACTAAACTATAACAGTATGTGTTCACATTCTTATATTTGTAGAATTTTCATGAAAATAAATTCAGCACTATTGGAAATTTGAAAGACCCTGGATCCCAATTTTGGCTTGAGAGAATATTATCACATAGCTTTATATTACAAATAAATCCAACCATACTCCATCCCCCAGATTCCCATTTCCACTCCCTTTGCTCTTACTGCTTTCTCTGTCTTGATTTGTGACAAACTGCCCAAGAAATTTTGCTCACTGTCTCCACTCCATTCAAATTAATCAGCATCTTTATCTGATCGACCTTTGAAATGCCTATTTTGTTATTTCCTCTCAGTTTTTTCCTTCATTCTTCTGGTTCATCATTACTCCTTTGACCCTTCCTATTGCTTTCAAGTGTCCTTCCTTATCCACGTTTCCAATCCAATCTCCATACCATCATCTGAGTTTTCTAAAACTGAAATCTGATTGCCCTTTTCCTTTTTAAGAAATTTTCAATGGTTCCTTCATTATTTAAAGAATAAAGTTCAGTTTGCATAGCTATGACATAGTTGTTGTCTCCTACCTCGATTTCCATTGTCTACTCCTATAGAACAAGTGCTCGCAGCTTTCACCTTTCATTGGCCCCCACTTCCCTTCCCTGTTCCCATCATAACTCTTTTCAAGGGCCACCTTCTCCTAGTAGGTTTGAGAGAAAATAGAAGCGGAATCAGTACATACTAGAGCCTGCTTTTTCGGCTGTGGTGAGCTCGTATCTGCTGCTCTCAGTTGAGGGTCAAGTGTTTACCTACTTCCCTGAAAATATGGAATTTCGGTGCCTCTGCCAAGGGGGCCTCCACAGAGGGGTAATGCCAAGGACCTATAATTGTCTTCCATGCGCCATCCTTAAATTCCTCATGGCTTCACTAACATGAGGTGGTTGTAGATGGCAGATTTGTATGAGATTTGAGGATCTTGAAAGAGAACACACAGCATAGCTTAGAATAGGAAACAGCTTAATATTAAATTTGTAGCATCACTGACTGTCAAAATCTTTCAGCCATCTTTGCGATTGGGAATTTCCTAACAAGTAGTATTTTCCTTATTAAACCTCTGATCACTTTTTTAGGCCTTTGTCCTCTGTCTTCTTTTTTTTCTCTAGCTGCCTATGTCCAACTCTCAAATTCCTCATTCTTGATTATATTGAGCAGTTTAAAACTCTACATTCACTCTCCCTGATGCCAAAGTAGTCTCTGGGCTGTCTTTAAGTATTTTTGCTAAATAAAAGGGCCATGACTTTGGCAGAGGCATTAAAATTCCCATTTTTTCCCCTTTTACGATATCCACATTATGTTCTTAGCCTGGCTTCCCCCACATATCACTTTCTGTAAGCCGAAGAAGATATATTCTCCACTTTTCTAGAACAAGTGCCCAATGGTCATTTTGTCCCTATAGAGGTACAATTATAAGATTTGCATTCTAAGTTTTTATGAGTTTTCCCTTAATGTTCTTATAATAAAGAGAGGTGCTTATTGGTTATCTCTATAGTGCTTCTTGAGGCCAATTTCCAATTTTCCTTTCTGGTATCTTTCTTTTATTTAAAAAAAAAATACTTGGTCAGTATTATGGTGTCCTACAAATGTCCTCTTTTATGGTGCTTTATCACATCATATCATAGATTTTTGTGCTGTTTCCCAGATGAAAATTTTCAGCACACGCTTAGTCCTTTATACATTAGACATTATCCATAGATAGATCTTGTCAGAAATGTTTCCATATATTTACTGACTCCTGGTCAGGCTTTGGGAATATGCTTGAATATGGGAAGGAGGAGGAAATTCAACCTGAGAGTAAAAAGCTACAGAGGGGTCTGCCGTCAAAAAGACGGAAAAATCCACACCCCGCCCCCCATCCCCACCTTTTTTTTAAACACTGTGATTTAGCTTAATGGGAAAATAAATTAACAATTATTCTATTAAGCTGTTTTCCCACTATAATTGAATAGAAGTCAACAACAATAAACTAACTTCTCAGAATAATTATAGGCCCCTTGGCAAATTAAAATATTTTTATTAGTAAACAAGATATTTTTTTTTCTCTAACATATATTCTGACACAAAATCTAAGCTATAAAATCCCCAAAAGAAGAGGAAGGAAAACTGAGGAAGTACAGTTCAGCACAAATAATGCCATCTAGCAACCAAATAAATTATTCATGGTAGCTATTTATATGGTGTAATTCCTATACTTACCTGACAATATGCTGACGAGTTCTTCTATATTTTCCTCAGTCGGCTTATTCAAGTCTGAGAAGAAAAGTAAGAGAAAGTGGATTCTCTTCTTAGAAAGTATTTCGATTACATTTATTCTAAGTTATAGATGAAAATATTAAATTATATTTATAGGAGGCAGAGTCTTTTCTATGCAGCTTCTTTAAAGGATGAGACTGTAAATCTAATTAGGGGACAACTGGGTCATCCAAACCTGTTTTATTGTTTCATGAATCACTGAATCACAGGCCTGACAGGGACCTTGAAAGCCACCTTCCTGCTGCCAGCAAGAAGACACTGTACCAGAGAATCTATCCCATTTTTATGACCCCACTGAGAAGTTTCCACATCTTGCCTTAGGAACTCATCTCAATGTTACAATCCTGGATATCAAAATTGTCTTCCTAATAATTAACTGGATTCTTCATGCTCCCTTTTTTCTTTTATATTACCCCAAGGAGGCCAAGATAATTAAATCAGAATTTATTTGCCACTTAAAAATTATTTTCTTTTGTTTTCCGATTTCAAAAGTTATTCATAGTCCTAGTATATTAAACATATGGGTTTGAAGACTGCCTCCCCAACTTATTAGCTGTGTGACCTTATGCAAGTTTTTTAACCTCTTTGTGTCTTTATAAAATTGAGGTAACAATAGTACCTACCCCATAGGGTTGTTGTGAGAATTAAATTAAATGCATTAATTTTTGTAAATCCCTTGAATTGATGCTGGCATATAATAAATGTTTTATAAGTGATTAAAAAATTTAAGTACACTTAGAAAATGAAAAAGAAAAATTTAGGGACTACAACAGAAGGATAAAATTACCAATAACCTCAAACTAGAAGTAACACATTTTATGTTTTAATATGCTTCCTTCTGGACTTATGTATATAGAAATCATATAGCTATATATATGATGTAATTGGGATTAGTCTCTCTGTATTCATTATGTATCATGTATTTTTTCATGGAGTGTTACCTCATGAGTAATTCTCCATATCATTAAAAATTCTTCGACAATTCTGTTTAGTAGTTTTACAGAAATCCATATAATGGGCCTACGACAATTCAGCAATCTGGTATTTTTGAGCTATTAGATCATTTCTAGCATTTCACTATCTTAGCTAATGCAGTAATAAATATCTTTACAAATAAACTTTTATCCATATCTTTGAATATTTCCTTAGAATAGTTTTCTCAGAAGTGGGATACTGGGAGAAAGGACATTTTGAGGACTCCAGATACATAGTACTGTTAAATTGTGTTCCAGAAAAAAATATGTTAATTGATGCACCTGTGAGATTATGTATGCGACAGCCTCTTTCATGGCAACATTACATGTTGCTTAAAGAAAAAAAGAAAAGAAAAAGTGTCCCCAATTTGGTGTAAAAATTACATCAGTTTAATTTGAAGTTTTTTGATTCCTGGTGAGAGTGAATGGTTTTTCATACGAACTAGTGGAATTTGTATTAAATTATGTCTTAGCCTCTGGCTCTTTCCTTTACATTTTCCTTTGGGTCATGTTTTCTAACTTTAATCTACTTCATGGCTTTCCTCTAGTGGGGATTTTCTTCCTTGGGTTTTTTTCTTATCCTGTAAATCAGGATAAGAGGCTGCTTTAACATTGGGACCACACTGACCTTTGTTTGCCGTAGTGGAAGAATTCATCATGTTCTTATATATGCAAGTGGTGAGCCATCATCAAGTGGCTAGTATGAGTTGGTATTGATCTGGGTACTGTGAGGGTACTTGCCCTCCCAGAGCTTAAAGTCTAGTTGAAATGAAAAGACTAATGCATGAAACAATTAGTAATCAACATAAGACAGACTGCAGTGAGGGAACTGTGGAATGCGGATGCTAAGTGCTATATTTGAAGAAAGGGGAGATCAATCATGAGATGAGTAATCTTCAATGAGGTTGGTCTTAGCAGAGGGAAGGATGAGCAGTTCAGGTGCAAAGAACTACATAAGTAAATGGCAGCCCATTACAGAAACAAAGAACATGATTTTTGCCTCTGCCCTGGGTAGGAAATCTTAGCTGTAAACCTTAAGCAAGTGTCTTAACCAGTCAGACATTCTAGGTTTGAATCCAAAATCTACCTCTTACATGCTATGTGGCCTCGGGCAAGCTAATAATTTCTATGCTAAATCTAATATTCCTCTTGTATAATATGCAGATAATAAGAGTACCTATCTCATAGATTGTGTGAGGATTAAATGAGTAAATGTTAGAATGGGACCTGGCACATTATAAGCACTCATATGTGTGAGCTACTATCATTAATCTCTCTAAGCATCAATTTAGTAAATTTAGTTAATCAATTGTTAATGTGGTGAACTAATTATTCACCCACCATAATAGAAAACTACAGATTTTTGGAAGAACTAACTGGCTGCCAGAGTTAGAGTGATGGCAGAACCCTCAAAAGGCAATGCCAGTAGGCATCTAGGAATAGAACATAAGGTTGGGGTATGAACTTGAGGTCAACAACATAGATGTAGGAGCACTATCTATGAGAATGAGTTAGTTTATCAAGAGAGAGAGAATGGGAGTGACCCACAATTAATCTTTGGAAGTTGTAGAGTTCTAGAGAAAGAGGAGCCCATATAGCAAACAGGAGAGAGAAAGGAAAGCTTCGGTAATTAGAATGCACAGGGTAAGTTAACCCAGTGTCCACTTGATTGAGAATTTGACAGATTTGGCACCAGCAAGGAGAGGAAGATAGTGAAACCAGAGATATTCCCCTAAATTATGTTATAGTTCTTATATTTTGAAATGGAAGGCTAGGCTCTTCTCTCAAGGCCAGCTTATTGTTTATTACAGCCCATATCCACAGACATATGCCTCCCTCCGTTTTGGTTTGAGAGCCTCATTTTTCTCTGCAAGGTCCAAAGTCAGCTCTGATTTAAAAAAACAAAATCAAATTCAGTAGTCTGGTTAATACATCCTAAATAAAAGATGTAATTAATATTCTTAAAAATGGGAATATTAAAGTCTTAATGAAGGGAGTTAATTAAAATATCAATTAAGTAAAAAAGTACTATACTAGCATCATTAAAGAGGATAAAAGAATTTAGAACAATCAAAATATTAAGTGTGGAGGCATTTACATATGTACGTACCTTTTTTTGACACTCCTCCCTTCAAAAAGTGGAGGTTAATTTCCCTCTTCTTGAGTACAGTGTGGGCTTAGTGACTATTCTAATGAGTAGAATATGGTGAAACTGACTGTGTGACTTCAAAACTAGTCGGTAAAAGTCTTCGCAGCTTCCTCCTTTCTATTTAGGGTCACTTTTTCTGGCGAAGCCCAGCAGCCACATTGTGGGGATACTCAAGAAGCCCTAAGAAGAGGTCCATGTGGTAAGGGATTGAGGCCTCCTGCTAACAGCCAGCACAAACTGGCCAGCCCTGTGAGTGAGCCATCTTGGAATCAAATCCTTCTGTCCCAGTTAAGTCTTAAAATAACTGCAATCCCAGACAACATCTTGATGACAATCTTATGAGGAACCCTGAGCTAAAACCACCTAACCAAGCTGCTCCCAAATCCCTGACCCACAGACAGTGTGTGAGATAATTATTTAGTTTTTCTTTTAAGCCACTAAGTTTTGGGGTAACTTTTTTATGCAGCAATAAATGATTTATACACTGAGTGTGAATTAAATTAGCATTTTACCATGAGATATTTAACTAATTTCACCTAAAAAAAGAAGCCAAGTACTCCAGTTAATTAGAGGGAGATGCTGGTGATCAGAAATGAAGATAGATGAGGCAAACAAACATTGTGGCAGAGGCTGGCTAACTGTTGACCAAACCCATTTTTTCTTTTTCCTGGACATACTACTGGACTACATTTCCCAGCCTTTCTGGTGAGTAGATGTGGCAATAGGACTAAGTGCTAACCAACTGAATGTGAAAACCTAACATGAAAATCTCCATGTTGTCTCCTTTCTGTCTGCTGGCTAGATATTGACACTTAGGATGCTTAGGATGGAAAGATCATCTATTAGTCTAAGTTCATGAAAACCTGTGGAGCAGACAGTCCCACAACCCAGGCTGATGGAGCAGTTACCATATCTTCATTGTGGCTTCAGAGTTCTTTTGGGGCAGCTTTACACAGCCACCAGATTGGAAAAGGAAGAGAGTAAAAGCACGTTGGTTTCTTAACTACTTCAGCCAAGAAGCAACACACATTACTTTGCTCACATTCCATTGGTGCGAACTAGTCATCTGGCTTCATCATGTAAATAAAAAAAGGCACTGGAAATGAAGGGGAGCATAGATTGTTGGTAGATCTGCCATAGCTTTTCCCTTCTCCTTACACACAGAACAAACTCAACTCCCAAGGGAGATGACTTAAAGATCCATTCAGATACTGCCTCCAGCTCCAAGTCTGAGAATTCCAGGTTATACAGTCTTCTTTATAAGATGTTTCTTCTCGCAATATGGCAAACTATCTAGACCTAGCCACTATCCAATGATGGAACAGGGACATGATAACCACAAGAAACCCTCCCACGGCAATCACTGATCCGCAGAAATGAGGAAACTTTCTCAGGCAAGCATTGTGTAATCTTTCTGCTCATTATGTAGTCCTTGACTAGGCCCTGGTTCTGTTCTCTGGAAACTTAACTTGTCTAGTATTCTCCAAGGCTCCTTGTTCAGGCCTTTAGGAGTGTCTTCCTTGTTTTTTATCCTCCATGTTTACATCTTAATGGAATGTTAAGGAATATACCCTAATTGGAGGCTGTACAAATTTCCAGCCTGTTTCCTCCTAGTACAAATTTGGGAGCTCAAGTGTTGTTTAAGATTCAAATACTCATAGGCTCCTGGGTTGTTTGGCAATGCAATTCCCTTAGCAACTTACAGGCTTCTGTGTTACTTATTTCCTGTCACTTCCATGTGCTAGTAACCATACCCCAGCCTGAATTTTTTATTTGTTTGCTCACCCCTGGCTTCTCTTCTCAACTTAGTGGTGACTCTTTTGAAATTATCCCAAACAGCTATGCACTTAATATGATCTTTAGCATAGGGCTGAGTTGTTAACAAATCTTCATCTCTCAGAGCCTCTCTTAGCCTCATCTCTTACTGTTCAGGCTCTAGCATAAGTCTCTCCTTATTCCCTTTCATTCTGCTTGCAACCAGGAAATTATTTCCTGAGTTTATCATTTTTATCAGGTATGATTTAAGGCAGGTCCTGGCTCTGCCTCTTCCTTCCCAGGTGTCCCTGATTTCACTGCTATGGATCCACTCCACAGCAGGAGCATCACTGTCATTTAAGCATCAAGAGAAAATGAGTTAAACTTTTAGCAGTTGTTCTTTATGTTATTTGTATTCCTGATCATAGTTTTGCTAATTTGGCAGAAATGTGGGCAAGGTTAAAGGAAATTCAAAGATAAATTAACGTAAGCACATGAACTCCATGATCTGGACAAATGGTAGTATAGGAGAATAGTCTTTTGCCAGAGTGCTAACTGAACAGAACCTTCTAAGTTTTAACACTATGAATGCAAAAAAAAAAAAAAAAAAAAAAAAAAAAAAAAAGATTTCACCTAAATAAAAGGATTTTGGTGGATTTTTCCATGGCACACTCTTCTATTCAAAAGACAACCGTGTTTTCTTTCACTGTACTCTGATGATTGGAGCTATGACTATTCAAGGTGTGTGGGATTATTGTGTAAGATATTAGCACATCATACCCCCAAATTAAGCAAAAGACAGTTTTCTAGATTGATCTTCTGTCCCGTGAATAGGCATGTAAGTATTTTACTTGGACATTTCTATGAAGATGGGAGAGACCTCCAAATTAATGGTTTCCACACAGATGATGATAATGATAAAGAAGGGGGAGAGGAATAAGAGGAGGAAGAGGAGGAGAAGATTATTTTTTATCATGGTGATGGGCAATCATCTATTGTTGGCCTGATTCAGTTTTGTCTCAGTCAGTAATTAATTAACATGAACACAGGATCCCAAATACCTCCAGAAACCCAGGTTCTGTTGTTACAAAGCAGTCTTCTTAAGAAAATGGTAGAGCTGATGGTGGGATACCAGACAGGAAGGAGTTTGTCGCAGCTTTCCTCTCATTAATCTTATTTAAGTTTCATCAGAGCCCTGCAAGGCAAACAGTATTAGGCCCATTTTACAAACAAAGAGAATGGGGCTGAGATGACTTGCCAAGGGCCAAGGAGCAGAGATTCAGACTCCAAGTCATTTGATTCCCTTATTATATCATGCTTGGTCAAGACTTAAAAAAAAGATATAGTACAATAAAGCAGAATGCTCGGTACATAAAAGGCACTGAAATATGACTTTCTCTCCTTTGGGTTTCTCACTTGAGACTCTACATGTATCCTATGTACACTACTGGGCACATAGGAAGGGTAACTACATTTTCTTTTCAGCTCCAAAGAAAAGTGCCAGCATAAGCATATCTGAACTTCAGTGAGGGCAGTGAATTTTCATAGGTTTAATTTGGTTTTACATTTTGAGGCATTTATCAATAACTATATCATTTAAAAGCAAAATATTGATAAAATTACCTTAGAGAATGTTTCTAATTTCTCAAATCACATGACTGTTACTTTATTTTATGAATGATAAAACAGCTAATATAAAAAAAATGATTTTTTGGCAGGAGGGGTAATATTCTTTCTAACATGGAACAAACATGGTTTTTTAGTAAAGCCGACCTATATTACAATCCTTTCTCCACACCTTGTTTGTTGGTTAATTTTGGCCAGTCATCAGTTTTTCATTTGTAAAATGCAGATACTAATGCTAGCCTTGCAAGGATGTTATAAGATACGAGGCAAGACATAAATTGCATAATACATAATAAAGCTCAAGAAAAATAAATACTTCCTCCTGTCCATGAGCTGGAGGCATAACAATTGGCTTATTTTAATCTCCTAATTTTTATGATAAAATAATACAACAGAACCATAGGGGTAATCTTAATGTAAGTTATGGTCATTTAATTCTTTAAGTATTTTAAATAGAGAACTACTAAAATGTGGTTTTTCTGGAGTGTTTTTAGAAGTATAATTTTTGCTTTGTCCCCATATAAAAGTTTTAAAAATAAATGTGATCAAGTGATCATTAAAGAACATAAGAATTTTCGTCTTCATTGACATACGATGTTCTTTAACAAGACAAAGAACTTATGGCAGTCAGTGCCATTTGCCAAATAGTTTCTGTTATCCCCATTCTAGGACACATGATGGAACTACATTTCCGGGCTTGAATGGGACAATATAACTAGTCCTGGCTAATAAGTTGTTAGGGCACAGTGTCTGTTTGAGATTTCCCAGACTCCCTTTCCTCTCTAGCTTGACAAGCAGAAAACACTTGCAAAGGGGCTGCTCTGAGGGTCTGCAAAGAACACAGCCTTCCTACTGTTGCTCAAAGGTCATGTTGCAAGAAACCATGGATTTGCTGTAGCAACATAATTTAGCTCATTCTGATTGACCAGAGATGGTTAACAAAAACCAGAAGCTCTTTTAGCAAAAAATATATAGGAAGATATAACTAGATTTTCTTCCTTTAAAGTACGTAACAGATAAGAATCTTGAATCAATACACAGATATTTTTAATAGGTGGAGCAATATATGGTGACTCACTTCAAATTGTCTCTTTAGAATTCTTGACTTTGAAAGCACTTATGCATAATAATAATAGTCCACTTAATAATATAAATTATTATGCATTCCTCAAATGCATAATCTGCTTAAGTTTTCTAGGCTGCTCAAGCAAATATCATGAAACAGGTCAGTTAAACAATGGGAATTTATTTGCCTATGGTTTTGAGGCTAAAAGAAAGTCCAAAGCAAGGCATCATCAAGGCCCATGATTTCTCTGCAAAGACTGGCATTTCTGGGACTGGCTGCTGGCAAGTCTTGTTCCTTAGCTTGTCACGTGGTAATGCATATGGACACACCCGGATGGAGCAAATCCGGCCCAGTCAGAGGGGATGCTAACACTTCTTCTGGCCTCTCCTTCTCTTCCAGGTTTCGTTGATTTCAGCTTCTTGCTTTCCTGGCTTTCTCTCCCTTTGTCTGAATTTCACTCTGTTTATAAAGGACTCCAGTAATAGGATTAAAACCCATCCTGATTGAGGTAGGCCACACCTTCTCAACTGAAGTAAACATCAGAAGGTCCTACTTACAAGGCTTTCACACTCACAGGAATGGATTAGATTTAAGAACATGTTTTTCTGGAGTACATAAAACTTCAAACCACTACAAGGTCAAAATTAGATTGAGAAGCTTAAGAGCAGGGGCATAAAATAATTCAACATTTGTTTCTCACCTAAAAGCTTTTGATATTTTTAAATATTTTTAAAAATACCTATTCATATGCTTTTTTCCACATCATGGAATGCACTCTATAAATTCAATGCTGAGTAATTTAGGATCCCCCAAATAGCTTTGACTATTTCATATAAATGAAAAAAAATAAAGCAGAGCTTACATTTTCAATGTCATAGTTGCAAGAATGTTTACACTTGAATCAGGGGTAAATATTAAGTTTGCATTTTTTTTGACAGATAATATCAAATTTAATTTTAAAAGACCAAATCGTCATCATCACAAATTCAGATATAAGTAAAAGTTACGAAAAATAAAACATCTTAATAACAGTTTTATTTTAAAATCACGTACTTGCTAGTAACATATAAGGTATCAAATGTCCTAAGAAAAAGCTCACAACCTTAATAACTACACTTTATAGTTTCAAAAAGCACACAATAAGCATCAAGTTATTTTTCTTGTTTGGCAAGAAAAGAAAAATCAAAAGCATATGTATAAAGAAAACCAAAGAAAAAAATACTCTAAATATACCATATAGAAATAAATCCATCTTTGCTTTTCTGTACAGTGCTTGCTTAGAGCCTGGCAAGGAGGCCTTAAGATGGCAGTGAGAAAATAAGTCTGGCTTTTCCTAGAACACAGAATTTCTAAAACTTGCAACAAAGGAAAGTACTGTTCGTTGCCTATGTTACCATGAGATAAAATAATAATTCATGCTAAAATAATTTCTCAATATGTCACAATTTATAAGCCTGAAATTGAGAGGTTAAAAAAAAATAAATCAATAAACATTTGTGGGAAGCTGAACAACCAAAACAGGTTTCTATAATTATGGCATCTCATTGTGAGGTTAATTTCAAATTCTTCATTCATGACCTGTAAAAGACTTCTCTCATTCTTAAAGTCAATACTAAGGCATGCCAAGGTTGTACAAGAAAGTTATTCTAACAATAGCTTTGGATATTACAGTTCTATAATTATAAAATATACTCCTAATAATACACAGACTTGAATGCACCCAAACTTTCTAACAAATATAAGCCATAAGTACACTCTTTAAGTTTAAGCCACATATTTTTTAAATCAATTTTACTTGTTTAAAATAATATCTTACTTTTTACAGGGTCAGTGCACTTGTAAGGCAAATTATTTCCCAAGGCTTATGCCCATAAAAGTTGGAAGAAAAGAATATTATAGAATGCTATGAACCATAAAATGATACAATTAAAAATCAGCTGAAGGACAACGATGTGTTGAGTCCCTTTATTATCAGTCCTTTTACACTGGGAAAAGTCATATAGACTTCATTACAATTCTTCTCACTGTAGTCATTCTTTATACCTAATTCTGGGAAAGGTTAAATCCCATTACAGAGAACTGTAAGGATCTGTCGTATGCCTTTGTCATAATAGAATCTAGCTGGCAGTATTAAATCTTGCTGAAATATTCAGTGAACTTTTGGCTAAGGTTGTGAATCTCTTTTATTAGAATACAGAATTTTTTTTTTTTTTCCAGAAATTGCTGCAATGGTCTCTGGTCATCAGATTGCAAAACCTTTTCCTAACAGACAGATAGAAGCTCTTCTTTAATGCTAGATGATTAATCCAGGTAGGTTTTGCATGTGCCTATGATTTTGCAAGTGGAAGATAAAAGCTGAAGTGTCCAAATGCTCTGGCCTAGAAACTGTGCTTGTCCTATAGAAATAAGTGAAAACACAGAGCCACGTGAGTGCAGATTCTTAATTCTTGATGTTCAGCTGGCATGGTGCTTACTCACTCATTCACCCTTAGCCTGGGAGAAAAGGGAAGGCACAAATGAAGTTATCTGGGCAGTTTCTCTGTCTAAAGTTGCACCTCAAAGGACATGTGCTAGTACTGGTCTAATGGTCTCCAAAATAAGTAGGTATGAGAGGGGATGGACTCAGGTATTTTAAGCGGATGACAAAGCATGTGATTTTGAGGCAAGGAGTATCTAGGTAGCACAGATTTCAGGGGACCTAGCAGTCATGCTGGGTAAAGGCACCCACAGCCACTAAGTCATTGTTCCAAAACCCTTACTCTTCTAGAACATAAATCAGCTGTGAGATGGGGATCCTGAAGAAAGGACATTTTTTTCTCATGAGGGACCAGTATATCATATTATGACATGGTCTGCTTCCGCATCTCCAAATGGCTGAAAAGACAGACAGCATTTCAAAGAAAACTCTTCAACTCTACCAGAAACATTTTATGGTGACCTGAAAAGAAACGCTTTATTACAGATGTTACAAGGCTTAAATTGTTCATTAGCAGAGTGTAGATGCAAGTATTAAGAGAAAAAAGCAGTTTTCTTTCTGGGCCTCACCCTTTGGGCAGCACAGCTGAAGAATGAACTGCCTTCTCTTTAAGATTGGGAAGGTGACCGTAGTAGGGGATGGAGCACAGCCTGCTGCTTTCCCTGGTAACCCACAAAGAAACCTGTGCTCCAGACAAGAGGTGTTAGCCCTGCTCCTGGGATAGATGATCAGTGTGGGCTGACTCCACTTCTCCGGAGTGCCTAGAGGTAAAGCATCCCTTAGCTGAATAGCAGCCTGCGGGGGCACTCCTTCCTTCTGCCCAGGGCACACGTAGCATTCACTGGAGATGGCCAGGCTAACGCATGTCAAGTTTATGGCACCTGGCCACCCACTGCTATCTGTTCAGGGAGAGTATGCACAGTCCTTCTCCCTGCCTTAGCCAACAGATCTAGACCCTCTGGTCATGTGGGACTGAGGCCCACCAAGTGAAGCTGACCCTGCCGTCTCTTCACTATGCGAGTAAATGTTGTTCCATCCATCCAGCACCTGCGTGAGTCCTGCTTTTGATGGTGACCCCGATACCTGCAAACCATGGAGTGGGTTGGGACCTTAGACTGCTGTTCCTGGGGGCAGGTCCTGGCAGGCCCTTTGCCAGCCTTCATGTGGTGAGACCTCTCTCCTGGAGGTGATTAACAAGTGTCTCTCTTCTGACAGACAGGGACTCTGAGTTTAGATTTCTAAAACCTAAAGACCCAAACTACAAACCTCTGAACAAAACAGTTTTGCTTCTCCAGGTCCAGCCGTTAAAACTGCACAGATAACAACCAGCTCGTTGGAGAGATGTAAGGTCATAAATCACCAGGAAAGATCCAAGATCCATACAATAGCTATCCTCTGTTCAGTGTCTGTAATATTTATCACCTGGTCTTGTCAAAGTATTTCTAAATAAATTTATTTAGAGCCCAAATACTCTTTATCAGATTGTAAACAATGGTGTAGAAACTTCAGGGTTTTTCTTTGCCTGTGTTACCATCACTTTAAATTCAGGTAATCTTCATCTCGATTTCAGGCTCTGACAGGATGATTAGGATTTCACAAACCAAACACCCAGGGAAGTTAGTTAAGGCAGTTATCTGGATTATGTCTACACAGCACAAAAGGAAACATCCACATGGTATTCTGAATTTTTCCCATTTGGTGTAATGGTCTATCCTCACATAAAATTGCTTCTTAAAAGAAAAGAGATGTTTCCTTTGTATATGAGAAGATTTAAACAATATGCCTATTAAATTTCAATTTTAAATTTTAAAGAAAATTTTATACAGTTCTTGAAGAGGAGGAAACATTCTGATTTGTTAGGTCATTCCCTTCCCTCTCCAGAATATATTCTTTTTCTAATTGCAATTTTTATGTGCCCATAGATCACATCAGATCTATATATAATTTGGTAGCACTGCAAGATTCATTAAATGCTTCCAAATGAAAAGCTTTAGTTTTTCTCCTTTATTGTCAGTTTTATAGAATTGAAAAACTTACTAAACACTTTATCTGCAAACTTGTCCTCCAAAAATGGGAAAATGTGGCCTCACATTAATTCAGTTTAGTGTTTAGTCTGTCATTTGGCTAATTAATCCAGTCCCACCAGTAAATAACTTTGCTTATTTACTGCAAACAAAGAAACAAAAAACCACAGCTCAGACTGACTTCGCCAAGCAGCAGACCATTCCCTTCCTTCCTCAACATCATCCAAAGTGGGTCCTCAAGCATACTATGACCTGATGACTGACAAACTTTCAGAACAGTAAAATTTTATTGATGGTAAGGAGGCTTCAACACAAATCATGACATGAGAATCACAGTAAATCAAAAAGTTTGTTCAAAAAGCACAAAGAACCAGCAACAGAACACAAAAATCATGTTTATATTGTCCCACTTCTTTCCGAATCAACAACAGTACTGAGCTTAGGGTAACTGAGTTACATCTGTCTTCCTCTGTCCACACAATTTCTCTTTTTTTACCTAATAATTCTTTCACATACTGTCATCTCTCTTTCTTACTATCCTCTGATTGTCCCTTCTTTGCATTTCACTATTAATCCTCAGAAACACACAGCGTTCCTCGCTCATCACATTGATCTTTGCTTTCACTGAGAAGAGCTCATTCACTGCATTTCTAGTCACTCTGCCAGCCAAAGTTACCCACACATATTCCATAGTCCTCAGTAATAACACAAATTTCAGATTTTCAAATGAGACTTTGGAATGCACAAAGCAACCACTTTCTTGTTATGTCACTCCCCCAATCCCATCCTGCTACCCCAATCCCCAGCTCCAGTCCTCTTTAGGAATGACCCCAGTGATCCATACTGGTAACAGAGTAGTGGCAGTTCAGTTAAAACAACTTTACAGCAGGAGGTTGGAAACACCCAAAAGAAAAGTCGCAAAATGCAAGCTATTTCTGAGACTGCACTGCAAAGCGCCTTCCTGAACCATTACTGTACAGAGACTGTACCAGCTGGACACTGGGTGTTTGTGAAGTTGTGCCCACTTTTCCCATCAAGCCTCTCACAGAGCAGGAGTTGAACATCATGAGGCAATAGCTCACAGTTCCTGAGGGACCTGGATATAAGGAGCTGGGAATGACACCTGACCATTCCTTGCAGAGGCAGGTGGATTCTGGTGACAAGTGCGGCTCCCACAGAATCAGTTATGCTAATCTCTTTCTATCTTCCTATTTTAATTTTTTTTTTTGGCTGTGGGCTTAAGGACAGGTGCCATTCTGGGGCACTGGCTTGTTGCTGGGCCTAGAACAAGCAACACAGCCTGCTAGGCACAGTTCCCAAGAGACTGGCTGTGATTGTATTGGAGGTTTTCTCCAAGCAACAAAATGTCATCTGGAAGCATGCCTCAGCCAATCGTGACTCAGAGCTGTCTAGATATTTAGATGTCTGGAAATATATTAAAAACACCTCATGCTTTGCCTTTCTGGTGTGAGCTCTAGCAAAGACTTCAAGAGTGCTGGCAACCAGTCTGATGGCAAAATCACAAAAAGAAAATAAAATTTCGATCTGAAACTCATTGACTTCATCTAGAGAACTGGCATGCAACACTGGCTAATGTCTAGCATTACTATTCTGGGTTAAATTCACATTGGTTTGATAATGATTTATATACTTTTCTTTTTATCCTAGACTTAGTTACCACTTTTGAATACAGGAATATTTTAAATACAACATTTTTTACAGTTTTTTTTTATAGCCAAACATCCTCAAGCTTCAAAATATTCAAACTCAAAACCCTACATTTGGTGGTTAACCAAATTACAGAAATAAAACAATTTAGCAAGAACATGAATAAGCACCTTTGAGAATTAAATGCAAGCCTTATGATTTGATTACTGTTTAAGTTCTTTTTCACAAAATGGATTGCCAATTTGTCCTACTATGTGTAGGACCCCCCTAGTATCCAAAGAATAATATCCCATATTCACGTAAAAGAAATCATTTGTACACCAAGTCATTAGAAATATTTTGCAACAGAAGTAGGAGCTGATGGCCATCATGGATTAGTCAGTTTTTTAGAAGGAAAAGTGTAGCTGATTGTGATTTCTTATTCATCTTACACGGCTTTTCTCTAAATGAAAGATACACAGAGAACAAAAACACTCATTGGCAATTGGTTTCGGAAATAAACTTTTCTTGCCAGGTAAATAAATTGCACTGTTAATTTTAAGAAATGTTTTTGGGTTTTGGTTTTCATTTCATATAAAATGCCAAGGCAGACTCAAGACATGTACAACCAGAATTAACGTTGTATGGTGAGAGCATCTTCCTCTACCAAGGACAGTTCCAGTGTGTTTTCATTAGTGCTGGTTTTCATCCTGAAGTTGAAAGAACCATACAGTTTTGCGGACTCTTTGGAAGAGGCAAACCTGTTTCGCCGATAGAGCTCCCCCTTCCACATAGACATCATTAGCAAACAGGAGAGAACGACGCCCCCAAGAGTGAGGAGGCAGAGTCCAGCAATCACACATCGGTCCAGGTGAGCCCCCAACCTCGCACTCTCCTTCTCTAGACGTTCCATCTCCCGGGCTGCCACAGTATTGGGATCCACTGTGACTTCCCGTGGGACAATGTAAGAGATGATCACCAGCAAAATTCCAGTGACCAAGAACAAGATGGCGCTGATGAAACCATAGTCTACTGACTTCTCTGAAGATGTGGCTTCAGAACTGGTATCATCTTCATCTTCGGATATCAAGGACATGGCAGCCTCGTGGGACCACTCATTTGGATTTCCCCAGCCAAGATCTCCTGGCTGATTATTCCCTTTCGTGGAAGGGGAGCTCTGGTTCCACTGCTCCAAGTTGATATTCTCATCCACATAGGTAAAAGAAGTTTCTAATTCCTGACTGCAACAGTTGCAGACTTTCCGTTCTGCTGTTATTTGGTTCCCTGAGTTTAGTGGTCCTGATGGGAAGGAGTCTGGCCAAATAACACTGTCTTGAAAAGAGGAAGAGGGTAATGCTGGAGAAAGATTATCTTTAAAGCCTTCCATCTCTACTGCCCTGGGTGTGAACATGCAGTGTCTCTGGCAGCAGAGAGCAGCTCTGCTGGCTGCTACATCTGCCTGGTCACTAGGAGGCCCTCCAGAACCCCAGTCCACAGCACCACACCACTCTGCCTGGCTATTCTTCTTATCAAGGTGTTGGAGCTCCATCAGGGCTGGTCAGATATGCCCCAGCAGCTTCCGGAAATTCTGGCAAGAGCGACACATTCAGACAAGAACCCAACAGAAGCAAAGGCTGCAATGCACCAGGAGAGCTGTTCCTGAGGTCTCCATTTCCCTTTGTAGCCAAGGCTATCAGTGCCTCAACCCCAGTTCCTCCTAAAAGGGGTAAAAGAAGGAAGAGGATACCATTGATTTATCACAGAGATGAACACTGGAAACTTAGGTTGGGGTAGAAAAGGAGCAAGAAGGAAGTGGCAGTGTCTCTGGAAGAAAGCATTGCCGTCACTGAGCCAAATTTATCCAAGGACTCACACATTTCTGTGACAGGATCCCTCAAATAAGAAAGCAGGTTTCCTGTATAGTGACACAAATGAGAAAGGCAAGGACCCTTTTTAGCAGAGATTTTCTGGAGGACCTGGGGAAGCACAGACTTCTTAATAATTCAGCTGGATTTTAAGTGTTTATACTCTCTTTACTTCAGAAGAGATGCTAATGCAGATTAGGTTTAGAGCATCCCCATAGGTGAAATTAATATATGCCTTTATGGGCTTAGACCTATGGGAGCAGGGGCTCAGCATTTTGACTGGGTAGCCCTGAAATAGGCGAAAGAGGGCTTGTTTAATCAGCCACCTCTCCTTCCCTTACACCTCATACATCCAATGACCCAAGTCACATGGCCCCGTGTTTACAAGACTGCATGTCTGGTCACTGTGCTTCCACTCTGCACCCTACTCCCTCCCTGCATCACGGGGCCAGCACGTTCTGTACCCAGAAGTGAGCAGAAAACACACACTACTGTGATCTCTGCAACATGCAGTGGGTCAGCTCCATGGCTCCACACATATACAACTGCTGCTCCAGCCCAGCTCTGCTTTTCCCATTCACTTTCTCCCCCTCTGCATGTTTTGCTAACATGTGTGCACAGGAAACTGACCATCCAGAAGTTCTGACAAACCCATTGTAGGTTTACTTAAGTAGACTGACAATAAAAGACAAATTATAAAACTCACAAAGTAAGGGTTCTGTTGACGTAAACAGGTGAGCAGAGCAGCTGTTTCCAAGGTTATCTTCTGGCCCTTTGTATATCTGACACGCCCTCGTCCCCACTGAAGCAAGGGACTTATCTGGGACAGCACTTTGGGCTGAGCAGGATACCGTTTGTCCAACTCGCTCTGCCTCTGCCATTTTTCCAAGGAATAAAAATTCACTTTCCACTATCACCAAGTAGAGGAATTTCAAGTAAGGACCCCTTTTATTTTGCTTCCAATTTCAGTGTGATAATTGATTTAACCCATGACTTAAGGTTTATTATGTTTCAAAAGCCACAGCTCCAACAGCTGGTAATACACAGAGGCACAGGCAAGGCTCACCTAAGGTCAACATGGCAACTCACATAAATTCGGGAAAGGGAACCGACGTGTTCTCTGCTCTACATCAGAGTTTGGCTTTTAAACTCCTATTATCGGAGTTTCTCTACAACTGAAACAGCAAAAAACATCAAGTGTATGAAAACCACCAGTGAACCAGAGCCTTTCTTCAGCAAACGGACAAACCCCTGCTGCAGAATCCCTCAATGAGAGAAGCAATGGTAACGAGTTTCATCGATTAATGAAATGAGAAATCGTCCCACAGCTCTCTGGGGCATTAGAAGCTCTGATTAACCTTTGGCACGATTAACTCATCACATTGTACAACTGTAGATAAAATTGGAAGTCCGTACATGATTTCCAACTTATAACAAAGGGGAATAGAAATCTCCACTTTTATTCCCTTCTCCTGCCTATCTCTTTAAAGAAAGAGGGACTCCCGCTTGCTCTATCGGAGAAAGAGCAGCGGCACAGTCGATTTCCTTTGCAGTTCCGTAATCCGGGGCTTCCATTCTCAGTGGAGAATGGATAATCCCAGGGGACCAGCTAAAGGCTCTTTTCTTTCGTCTCCTCCCTCTCTTATCTCCGGTCTAGTTAAGAGCCCAGTTAACGAAATTGCACCTCAAAACAAGGAGACAGCACTTTGCCCCGTCTGACTGCCATCAATTAAAAGCATGAATATTTTGCATAGGAACTGATAGGCACCGACGAGCCTGGTCTGGAGGAGGCGACCTCGGGATCGGTCCTGCATGCGCTGTGCTGGGAGGGCGCGCCGCAAGCACCGGGCAGAGGTGCCCTCCGCGAGCGCCGCGGGACCAATCAATCCATTCCGGGTGAACTCTGCGCCGGACCCAGGCACGCGGAGTCGGGCCGCGTCCGCGGAGCACCCGGAGGCAAGGCAGGCACCTCGAGCAGAGAGTGGGGACGCCTGCCCCTGTTGCGCCAGGTTCCCGGCTCTTGCCCTCGCCCCAGAGCATCTTCCCGGTCCCACTCCGCCACTCACCTCCTGCCTCCGTTACCCGGCGCGGCTCGAGCACCGCGCGCTTCGCCCGGCGCGGCTCCTCGGGTAAGTCTCCCAATCACCAGCCCCGGCACTTGTAGCCTCGGCGCGCCGTTCGGCTCCGCCGGGTGGGCAGCGCCCGCCGTGCAGGGCGGGGTAGGGCGGGGCGGGGCGGGGCGCTCCCTCTTGCTGAGCATCCCGGGAGATGTAGTCCAAGGGCCGCCTCCCTGCGTCCCTCTCCGTCTCCTCCTTCCCACATCTCCTCCGGGTCGGTCACCCTTCCTGAAGAGTCCCAGCAATGACGCTCTCTACTCTTTGCCTGGCACTTCAGAAGTAAGCACCAGCCCCTAAGCTCAGTGTTGGGGTCTCCCAGCCTCAGATGTGGCCACAGTACTGCAAGGAAGCAGAGGAGGGAAGGAGTGTATACAGTATTTAGTTCCAACTTTGTGCCAGGCTGTTTGCATATTGTGCCTTAATTTAATAGGGCAAATCTTCAAAGTAAATTTTATTAATTGTCATTTTACAGTTGAGGAAACAGCCTCAGAGAGATTAAGTGTCTCATCCAAGGTTACAAAGACAATAAATCGTAGCTTCTGAAATTGTATCCAAGAGTCTGATTCCAAAGCCATTGCCTTTCCCACAAAATCAGCATAACAATTAACATATATAGCATTTATCATTGCCAGAGTTTCTTCTGAGCACTTTAGATACATTAACTCATTGCATCTTTACAATTAATTTTTAAAGTCCAGTAAACATTCTCACTTTTACAGAAGAAGAAACTGAATCACGGAGAAGGTAACTTACCCAAAGTCACACAGGTAATGCTCAGCAAAATTGGGGCATGAACTCCAACACTCTGGTGCCAAGGGACCAGGCTCTAAATAAGGTGCTGTACTGAATGAATGAAAGACAGGAAGGCTAGAAGAGAGGGGGTTAGGAATAAAGGAAATCTGGAGGTCAGAGCTACCGAGTTGTGATTCTCAGCATAGGACAGAGTAACTTCTTTGGGTCATCAACCTCTTTGTAGCCATGGTGGGCTGCGGCAGCCAACAAAGTTCCTAGGAATGTGTGGTTTGCGGATCATCTCCAGGTTTTCGGCATCACCTTTGGTACATTTCTAGGGTTATTGAATGTTTTCATCTAAGAGGAACAAAAGAAAGGTTATACATTTAAGACATTTTGCTGCTTATGAGTAGCTCACATGAATGCCATGTTCACTTACTTTTTTTTTATTATTTTGAAATAAATTCAAAGTTACATGAATAGTTGCAAAAACAATACTAGCCCCATACACAGAATTCCATCATACCCTGACCCCCCTCCCCCGATAGCTCAATCCACCAACTTTAACATGCTGTCACATCACTATTTCTTTCCCTCCCTCCCTGTCTATCATCCATCATATATTTCTCTGTCTTCTGAATATATGAGAGTTAGCTGCGCACATCCTTGAACATACACTATAATTCACATATGTACTTCCCATGAACAAGAACATTCTTTTATGTAATTCCATTAAGCACAGCTAAGAAGTATAAGAGATTCAGCAATGATACAATGCTTACATTCTATATTTCCTTTACCTTATGTCTCAACTGTGTCCCTTCAAGCCACCTGTCCTACACCCTCCAATCCCATCCAAGTTCATCCTTAGCATTCAATTGTCTAGTTAGACTGTGTTTTTTTTTTCTTTTTTCAATTGTGGAAACATATATACAGCCTAAATCTTACCATTCCACCCCTTTCCTAGCTTTCCATTAGTGGGATTAATCACATTTAGAATGATGTTATGCTCTTTCCCACCATCCATTACTAGAAATTTCCCTTCACCTCAAACAGCAACCCTACACTCCTTTCTTAACTTCCCATTGCCCCTTCCCCCATTTCTCTTAACCCAAACTCTACTTTTCATCTCTATGGTTATATTCTCTGATAATTTCTTTGTGTTTACTGTGGAGCTTAAAATTAACCTCTTAAATCCCTATCAATCTTGTTTTTCTTTGATACCACCTTCACTTCAATAGGGCACATAAACTATGTTCCTATACTCCTTCATTCCCCCACCTTTATATAGTTGTCTAAAATTACATATTTTACATTGAGTTCAAAACCATTGATTTGTCCTTAGAGTTTGTGTATATTTTATCATGTAGGAAGTAAATAGTGGAGTTATAGTTCAAAAATTATTGACTTCTATTTGTATTCCATTGTGTTTGGAGAATGTTCTTTGAGTATATTCAATTTTTTTTTTTTTTTAATTTCTTGAGGCTTGTTTTATTTCCCAGCTTATGGTCCCTTCCGGGGAAGATCTGTGATCACTAGAGAAAAATGAGTGTCCTGGTGATTTGGGATGTAAGGTACTATATATGTCTGTTAAAATTCTCTATATCTCTTTCTCCTTTCTTTGTCTCTCTGTTGGTAGGGCTTCCTTTAGAATCTGAAGTAGGGCAGGTCTTTTATTGGCAAAGTCTCTCAGCATTTGTTTGTCTGTGAAAAATTTAAGCTCTCCCTCAAATTTGAAGGAGAGTTTTGCTGGATAAAGTATTCTTGGCTGGAAATTTTTCTCTCTCAGAATTTTAAATATGTCATGCCACTGCCTTCTCGCCTCCATAGTTGCCACTGAGTAGTCACTACTTAGTCTTATGTTGTTTCCTTTGTATGTGGTGAATTGCTCTTTTGCTGCTTTCAGAACTTGTTCCTTCTCTTCAGTATTTGAGAGTCTGATCAGAATATGTCTTGGGGTGGGTTTATTTGGATTTATTCTATTTGGAGTTCCCTGGGCATTTATGCTTTGTGTGTTTATATTGTGTAGAAGGCTTGGAAAGTTTTCCCCAACAATTTCTTTGAATACTCTTTCTAGACCTTTACCCTTCTGTTCCCCTTCTGGGACACCAATGAGTCTTAAGTTTGGACGTTTTATTTTATCTATCATATCCCTGAGATCCATTGCGATTTTTTCAATTTTTTCTCCATTCTTTCTTTTGTTCTTTCATTTTCTGTTCTGTGGATTTCTAGGACACTGAGATGTTGTTCAACTTCCTCTAGTCTTGTATTGTGAATATCCAGAGTCTTTTTAATTTGGCCAACAGTTTCTTTTATTTCCATAAGATCTTCTATTTTTTTATTTACTCTTGCAATGTCTTCTTTATGCTCTTCTAGGGTCTTTTTTATGGCGCTTATATTCTGGGCCATGGTCCTCTTGATGTCCTTTAAATCCTTTGCCATGTTTTCGTTCTTTGATTGTAGTTCTTTAATTAATTTTGCGAGGTATAACGTTTCTTCTGAAATATTGATTTGTGTGTTTGGAGCTGGAGTCTCCATATCATCTGGTTTTATCATATGCATTAAGATTTTCTGTTGTTTTTGGCCTCTTGGCATTTGTTTTGCTTGATAGGGTTCTTTCAAGTTGTATCAAAAAAAAAGGATATCGATCTAATTTTCAGAGACACAGTTTGATGACGTACACTTTCTCTAAGTAACCAGCAGATGGCGTCCGTGAGCCACCTATATCCCTCCAGTCAGTTCTCAACCTTTTTTCCTGCATAGTGTGGGGAAATAATTCTTGTGTGTTCAGTTGGAGAGCTCAGCCTGGGCACACCGTTGGAGTCGCCCGCCCTGAATGTGGGGTGCACTCACGGGTGGCCAGGGAGGAAGGGCAGCTCTCTCTCGGTGTCCCATAAACCACCGGACTTGGCGTAGTGCCCCTGGGTTCTCTGAGCGGATCCCCCCTCCCAGCCGCGATCCTCCCTCAGCAGAGGGGGATGCTGTGCTACGTCATCAGTGTGCACCATCCCTCTAGGGAAGCCCTGGGCCACTTGGCTGTGCCGCGGGTCTCTCAGCTCGTTTCAGAATGCAGAATGTGTGACGCTGTCTTTACTGCAACGCCTTGTGGGCTGAGAGTAGCTGAGGTTTTCTCCACAGAGAGAGAGCGAGAGACAGAATATTTCCCCCGATTCTCCCAGTGTCAGTTGTCACCAAAAGCCTCTGTCTGCTTGTTGAGGATTCGCTGTCTGTATTGAGCAGTTATTATTAAAATCTCACTTGGAGCTGGGCTGAGAAAGTGCACAGCGCGGCTTCCGTGAGGGAGGGGCTCCCGGCTCTAGGTTCTCGGCTCTCAGCGCAGGTCTGCAATTTTACTCACAGATTTTATGCTGTGATCTCGGGCATTCCTCCCAATTCATGTCGGTGGATGTTGAGTGTACAGTCACATTTGTCTCCCTGCTACCATTCCAGGTTATTTACTGGTTTTTTGTTCATTTATGAATTGTTCTGGGGGAGACTAAGTCTTCCACTTCCTTCTATGCCACCATCTTCCCAGAATCCGTCACTTACTTTTAATTGACACATTAGTCATTCCATAACACACTCTATCTCCCTTGTCCAAACCTTTGTTGATTTTCCTTTATAGTCATAGCCCTGTAGTTCCAGGGATCTCAATTCAACCTTTTTAAAATCTGTTTTCTCAGTGGTTCACTATTAGCTAGTTAGGCACTTTTTTTTTGATAAATTATGTCATGTGCTTTTTATGGTTTCTTCTCCTTTGCTCGCTATACTATTCTCTATTGAGAATATCCTCCATTCCCCTATTCCCTCTACTCTTCAAGGACTGGCTTATCAAGCCACTTTTACAGGGGGGCATTCTGTTCTTTGTACTATATCCATAAAAAGGGAGACAGAGACCCCATAGAATGTCTAGAAAAGAGCAACTAGGATGTTGAAGGAATTTGAACTCATGTTAGACAAAGAGAAGCTGAAGGAACTTGGGATAGAAGTTCCCAAGAGGAGGAAATTCACAGGAAACTCAGCCTAAGCTTTAAATAATTTGAGGTTATAAAATGGAAGAGGAATTCTATAAGCTGATTAGAAAGGGCAAAAGCAGAACTCATGACAAAAATAGTATCTATTAATGCTAATATATTATCTTTAATCTTTACACCAACTCCTTAAGGGAGATAATATTATTATACCCATTTTTTTATCTGTAGAGATTAAGGCTTTGAAAGGTTTAAAATGTCTGCTTCCGAAGGTCTGAGAACTAATCAATGGGTCTAAGTTAGGTCTTTCTGATTCTGGAGCCTGGACCTCTTTCAACATGCTTCATAGTCTTTTTTTTTACAGAAGAACAAACATAGAAAATGACAATATTTAATGGCACTGGAATAAACACAGGAGTCTTCTCCTGGCCAGAGGCCACCTGGGGCTGTGGTTGCCTCAGGCCCCACAGGACAGCTTGGAGGGCCAAGAAAATAAATAAGCCATCACACCTGGGACACATTGGAGCACCTGAGGATGCCAGGTACACGGGTTGGGAAGCTTCGGATAGCACTATCAGTTTTAATAAGGAGGCTGATTTGGGATTTAATATAAGGAAGAACATTCTCTCTAAGAATTTGAAATGGGATGTTTCATTAAAGTGAATTTTATGCTTTGTATTATAAAATGAAGAGCTGTTTATTAGTCATGCCAGATAAGGGAATCATCCGAATTAGAGGACCAATGTGGTCTCCCTGCTGAAATGATTATAAGTTATATCTCTTTAATGAGGCCTTTTTCTTCACTAGCCCCCAAGGATTCCTCTCTCTCGTGAACTCCACGAGTACTTGACAGCACTGATATTTTTGATATTTATCATCCACTGCCTTGGACATTTCCTTTATGGCTGTATAATGGCTGCACGTTGCTTAGTTTTTCACCTAGGTTCCTAAACCTCTAATGGTAACTGTAAATTCCTTAAGGTCAGCATGTATGTATTGAATGTCATTGTACCTCCAGCCGAAAGTGTGAGAGACTTCTATTAAATATTAGATATAAGACTGAACTGAGACTTCAGATGGTTATCTATCCACATTTTTCTCTCTCTTCTAATTCTAAATATAGTACACTTGACTGTCTACATATTCTTGAGCATTTAAATATCTGTGCCAATATACTACAAAATTCCCTTATGTATTCTGTAGATAAAGAATAAATGTGGACTCTCTGAGCTCCTAGAAAGAAAGGCTCTGCAAAAAAATGGCACTTGCTGGAATAACCTCCCTCTCTCTCCTGTAAGTCTCTGTGTAAAACTTCCCTCAAAATCTGATGCAAAAATGTTTTTCAGGAGGCTTTCTTCTTCACCACCCTCAACTTCTTGTTACTCTTCTAACTGGCATTCTAGTGGCATAATATATTCCTTTTATACTGTCATTTTACATATACAGAAGTATTTCATGTATTTTCATGCTGCTTGCTATGTGATCTTTCTTCCCAGCTAAAATTTAAGCTCACTGAGAACCAACATATTCTCTGTATTACTTTGAAGCTACACATGGGCGTGGAACAGAGCAACATGTGAACAACAGTGTTTCCTCATTATATGTTTTCAAAACATTGGCACTATTAGAATGATGATTTTAAAATATCTTAAGTAATGATTTTGGTCTTACATGAATTTTAATGTCTTATATTTTTCTGCTTATTTATACTCTGTGAGGTATGGGGGAAGTCATCATTATTATACTATGTCAACCAGTGGAAAAAGATTCTAAGAAATAAATGTACTCTATGAATAAAGGTTAAGGAAGGGACATTCAACAAGTTGTCTCTTATAAGAATGCTTTCCAGGTTTCTCTTTCTGGCAATAATGATCAGAACTGATTGTAAATAAATATTCTCAGTGGAATTAGAGTTGTCATTGAAGTTAGGGGCATAGGGAGGTAAGAAAGACATTCTTGAAATAGGCTGGATAGGGGTTCAGAGTCATTGAATGTGAATAGTATAGGGAATATGTCTCAATTTGTACCCCAAGATGGTGCTTCTAAGCTATGGAGGAAAACAATGAAAATGACAAGGATTTGGATTAATGAAGATGTTGTTTATAATAGGATTCTTCTTTAGGAAGAGAAAGCCTCATATTAAATTTAAAAGACTTCCTTTTAATAAGAATGCTTGTAGTAGCCAGGCAGGCATGTAACTTAAAGTGGCTGGATGCAGACAGTAGGGTGCATGTGCTTTTCCTAAAGTGAGCAATATCTGCCAATAGTTCTAGGTGATGATTGTCTTTAATGAATTCAAATATCAATTAAAGTCAGGTATCCCAGTTTTTATGTGAAAATTCAAAATATTTTAAGCACTTTGTTGGTCAAAGAAAATATAACTATGGGAAACATTAGTTTCCAGTAATAGCAGACTAGGTAATTTAGACAAACTCACTGCTGAGGATAACTAGAAAAGCTGGACAGAATATGTGAAAATCACATGCTTGAAGACATGCAAAGTTAATTACTGGGCTAGGATTCGGAGAGGGAGAGAGGCTCAGAGAAGCAAGTCAGGAGTTTGGAGCTTCTTTTTGCTTGGGGAATTTTGAGCATCCAGAGGAGCAGTTGAGAGGCTAAAAGGCTAGGGAAGGCAGAGACTTGGATCCTGAGCCCACCAAGGAAAGAACCAATAGTGAATGTGCTCCATCCTCCAAACTTTGAGTGGAATCCTGAAAGTTTACATCCTAGCATGGTTTACCTTTTGTTCCAGTTTGCTAATGCTGCCAGAATGCAAAATACCAAAAATGGATTGGCTTTTATAAAGGGGGTTTATTTAGTTACAAAGTTACAGTCTTAAGGCCATGAAGTGTCTGAGGTAAGGCATCAACAATAGGGTACCTTCACTGAAAGATGGCCATTGGCATCTGGAAAACCTCTGTTAGCTCGGAAGGCATGTGGCTGGTGTCCACTTGCTCTCAGGTTGTGTTTCAAAATGGCATTCTCCAAAATGTTGTTCTTGGGGTGTTTTGTCCTCTCTTAGCTGCAGCTCCTCTTCAAAATGTCACTCTCAGTTGCTCTGAGGTCCTTCTGTCTGTGAACTCCTTTATATGACTCCAGTGATCCAGTTAACACCTGCCCTGAATGGGCGGGGTAACACCACCATGGAAATTATCCAGTCAAATGTTTCACATTTGATTGAGTCACATCTCCATGGAAACACTCAATCAAAGGATTACAGTCTAATCAACACAATACATCTGCCCCCACAAGATTGCATCAAAGATAATTGAGTTTTGGGGGACATAATGCATCCAAACTGGCACACCCTTGTAGTGAGCACACCTCAGTTTGTGAATATCTCAATCTCTACAGTTTAACCAAGGTGATTTCAGAGTGCTAGGACACCAGGTGCCTGGCAGAAGAAACTGTAAATATTCTCTGAAAAAATAAAAAGCCTCACCTCAAATCAATTCTACAAACAATTTTGCAAATACGATGTTTGACTCACAATAAAAGTATAATCATAACTAAAGCCCATCTCTAAAGGTCCCATACTGTATGAATCCATTTATATAACATTTTAAAGATGACAAAGTTATAGAGATGGAGAACAGATTAGTGGTTTCCAGGAATTAGTAATGGTGGAGGATTAAATAGAAGGGGCTTGGTGTGACTATAAAGGGGTAGCACCAGGGAGAGTCTTGTGGTGGAGTAGCTCTGTGTTTTGATTACAATGGTGGTTACATGAGTCTAAGCATATGATAAAGTGGCAATTTCTTAGATTTGGAATTGTACTATAGTTATGCAAAATGTAACCATTGGGGGATCCTAGGTGAAGAGTAGACAGGATCACTCTATACTGTCTTTGCAATTTCTCATGAATCTATAGTTATTTCAAAAGAAAATGGTATAAAAAATCACATTTTAAGACAAAAACCATATGCATCAACATAAAACAATAGACAAAAAAACAATGGAAGTCTTTAGATATTGAAGAATTTTAAATAACTATGCTTCGTATGTTCAGTGAAATAAAAGATGAGACTTTCCAACAACTGAGAATGTTGGAAAAGAATTGGAAATGATAAAAAGTTAAAATTCCAGACATAAAACTACCATAACTCAATGGATGGACTAAGAGAAGATAAGACACAGTGAATTAGAAATAGATCAGAATAAAATTCTGAATTAGAAATAGAGCAGAATAAAATTAATGAATTAGAAATAGATCAGAATAAAATATCTCAGAACAGAGCATAGAGAGACAAAGGATGAAAAATACAAAAGTGAGGGTGGAAGACAGAGAATAATCAGTCAGGTTTCAATCATAGAAGCAGAACCAATAGGAGATAGAGAAAGAGACAGAGATAGAGACAGAGATAGAGAGAGAGGTGAGAGAGAGAAATTGAGAGAGATACAAAGAAAAATGGGATTTGAAGTTTTGCAGTTGTGGGAGCTGGTTAAGCAGTATCAGTAACACTGTCTTCTTTTAATCTTGTTCTGGAGTTTGAGATCTGCAGGGCAGCCCGTTGGAATAGGAAGATGGATATAAAGTAGGAGAAAGCAAGAGCAAGCTGGAACCCACAGGCACTGGCTGGAACCAATGGGACTGACTAAACCGTGTGTCATTTCTTGTTGCTCTGCCCTTGAAAGTATAGGTGTTCAGCCGAAAACAGGGCTCTTTGTTATGTTGCTAAACACACACCTGTTCCAGGAAGCAAAGAAGCTGAGGGAGGATCCAAGGGATCAATCAGCTACTGCTCCAAGTCAGGTAGGTGAGTCCACAGATCAGCAACAATGAGCATTAGCTACACAATGGCACTGCTTTACTTCAACCCTCCATATCTGCAAAGTATCTTCTTTGCCATCACTTTGACCAAAACTTCCAAGAAAGGGAATTATTGGAAATGTAGTTCGGTTAAAAAAAATTGAATTTGTAATCAAAATGGAAAATGCCAGGCCCAGACCACTTCACTGGCAAATTCTTCAACATATTTAAGGAAGAAATAATACCAATTTTGCACATAGTTTTCCTGGGAATCTCACTCAAGGGTAAAAGTGCACAAAAAAAAAAAAAAAAAAAAAAAAACCTAAACAAAATTTTAGCAAATCAGCTTCAGCATCATCTATAAGGGATAATGCATCACAGCTAATTGTGGTTTATTTCAAGAATAAAACTTTGAGTGGAATCTCAGAGATGGTTTAACATTTGATAGCTAATCAAAGTATTTCACTATAGTAACAGAATAACAATAAGATAGAAACGTTTACAAAACTATATATTTTTGTTAAATTTTAATGTCTATTTCTGTTAAACACTCTTATCAAACTAGAAATGCAAAAGAATTTTCTTAATCTGATAAAGGGTACCTACAGATGCCTATTTTGAACATCATGGATGATGAAATATTGGTAGCTTTTCCGTTAAGATCAAGAAAAAATCAAGGATGCCTGTTATCACTAATGCTATTCAATATTGTACTTCTAGAAGACAATTAAAGAGAACGTTTTCCTGATTACAAGGTAGAGGGAGATTTAAAATAGAACCCAAAAGGCATCATGTGTATGTAGTAATATTAATGCAATTGACTACACTGAAATTCAGAACTACTTATCAAAAGGTATCATTAAGTGAGGGAAAAAAATAAGCCACAAAGTAGAAGAATATGCCTGCAGCATAAATATCTGATAAACAGTTGATATGCAGAATATATGGTGAACTCCCAAACACCAATGAAAAGTAATTCAAACAATCTAATAGAAAACAAGAGAGCCAAAAGAACAATGTGTATATGGTAAGGCTCTCAGCATCACTAGTCATAAAACCACAGTGAAATAACACATCACAGTCATAAGAGTGGATAAAATATGAATATAATTGATAATAGCAAGTTTGATAAGGAGGTTATGGATTAACTAGAACTCTATACTGCTTATGGGAGTGTAAACTTGTATAACTACTTTGGAAAACTGTTTTGCATTATCTACATAAGTTGACCATGACCCAGCAATTCCACTCCTAGATATATACTCAACAGAAATGCATTAACATGGGCCCAAAATAAGTACAAGAAAATGTCCATCAATGGTAGAATAGATAAATCGTGAGAAACATATACATTGGAACAATATATAAATAAAATAATTACAGCTGCACTCAACAACATGTATGGATCTCAAAAAGATAATTGTAGGGTGTAGAAAAATATTTTTGCGTTTATGCAGAGTTGGGACTTTCTGAATAAATTTTGCTGAAACTTGGGATTCTGGGCTAGAAGCGAACCTTAAAGGTTAATTTACAACAAACTGCATAAATAGTGAGAGAGCTCCAGAGAGATTTACCTAACTGTAGTGATACGTGCTCACATTTCAAGGACGAATGAGGCGCAAGACCTTGGAGTCATTTGTTGGTCTCAAAAGCTGGACGTGAAGGGGTGCTTGTAGAAATGTATTTATATTCAAAAAAGTTTATTGTGAGAACTCAGGATTCTCTTGTCCAGTTAGCAAAGTTTTTCTCCCCGTTTCAGGAGGGAAAGAGAAGGCAGCTTTCTCTTACTCCTATATAGCAGCAGAGAAAATCAATTTTTCTCTCTTTTTTTTTTTTTGCCTGTGTTACAGACTTCAAAATTGGTATGCAGAGGACATTTGACCTGACTTTCATTGCATCATCCCTGGGGTAAGAATAGGGGTGTGGGGCCATGTGGTCATTTGCTGTGAATAATAATGTCTGTCTCTGATCCAGAACACATCTTCTATACATTCAGGATACAATTAATAAATATGAATATTAACAACCCAACAATAATGTTGAGGAAAAGAAGCCAGTCACCAAAAATTATATCATGTATCATTCTATTGTATAATTCTATTTATATTAAATTAATAAAACAGGCAAAACTAGACCAATTTATTTAGGGATGTTGGTGAAACTTGAGAAAAAGCATTTCTTCTTTCATCTCATGTCCTCTGCTTTCCATATTTCAGAAATTCCTCTTAGTTTCTGCTCTGCTTGGTAGTTCTCCGTGTTTTTGAGAGAAGCTGTTCTTCAGGACCTGGCCTATGCCAGCCTCTCCCTTCCCATTTCAACAGAGTGAGGTTCAAGCCTCACAGATCTCATGCAGTTCACTGAATTTTCCCATTTGAACCTATCAAACTCCTTTTGCCAGATAGCCTCCACACTTAGACCAGCTGGTTCTGAATTTCCCTCTCCCAGCTTGTCAGCTGAGGGAGCACTTCCAGGCCAGTCAACTCTGCTGGAGTAGTTTTCTCTGTACATTTCCTTCTTGAATAACACTTCTGTTCTCTGACTCCAATTGGCTACTACTTTCTTTGTACCTCAGCCTCACCTAAGTATTACACTTTTATCACAACACCAGTCATGTATTATTGTCTTTCTTTGTCTACGTGTGAGAAAGGGGAGAATTTAGCCCTTGATTCTCAACCTTTACTTCCCTCTAAAGAGGACAGATACCAAGGAGTGTCCTTCAGTTTTCTGAGCTGGATGATATATAGAAGTGCAAACTGGGAAGCTGAGAAAGATTTAAATAGTACTGTGTAAGGAAAGAGGTGGGGGGAGGCAAGTCCCCCAGTGGGAAGGAAGCTGAAGCCAAAACTTAAGAGACTGGAGGGGGGGGACTTTGGAAGAGGAGGGAGAGAACAGACACAGTGAAAGGGGATTAGGAAAGATTCTTTGGGTGTAAGATGGGAAAGGGGTATAATGAAAAGGAATGACTAGAAGCTTTGTGTAAAATGAATTTCAGGTCCACGCACTCTTAAGCCATATTTATTTCAGAATTTGAGTGCTTTTGTTTGTTTATTTCTTTTTGTTTTGATTTAGTTTGGGTTTCTTCTTTTTGTATTTTAGAAAAGTAAAACTTTGCATATAAACAAATTTTGTAAAACCCCTAGCAGGACCTGGAGTAGCACACTGGTCAAACACATTACTGTTGTTTTCAGCAAAAGTATGGATATTCACACTTGTTGGGATAAATAAAGAGTGTAAATAACCTATCATCAGTCCAGATTTGGTTTTGCTGCTGAATGATTTTGCTACAAATTATTAAAAACAACCTTTTGATTTTGAGAGTTTATTGATTTTAAAATCATGAATAAGCAATTGTGGCCCTATGTAATCATTAATCTCACATCCCTACAAGACCCTCCTGATTGTGACAGGGTTCATTCATGGTTTGTGGTCAAATACCAGGTCACCAATTGGTCTAAGATGGCCTGAGCCGGGATGGCTTGTCCCACTTCCACGTGGTCTCTCATACTCCAGCAGACTAGACCAGGCTAGTTCACATGGTGGCAGCAGGGTTTCAGGAGAGGGAGTGGAAACATTCAAAACCTCTTGAGGTCAGGCATAAAACTGGCACACCATCATTTCTAACCCATTATTTTTTCAAATCAAATCACCAGGCTAACCCAGATCTAAGGAATGATGGCGTAGTCTCTACTCTTGATAGGAGGACCTACAAAGTCATATTGCTAAGGATGTGAAACAATTAGGACCATTTTTGCAATCAAGCTACCGCCATAATAAAATGCTGAGCCTGAACAGGAGGAGGGAATGGGTGGAGAACCAATACTACCTATGGAGATACAGTCACATGTGCATTGAGTGTCTTACCTGCGGTCGCAGTCAAATCGTCTGGGGGGATGGCGGCCGGTTGCTGAACCCTCGGCTCTCGGCGTTGCTCGGAGGGTACCGGCGGCGGGGGCTCTTTCCGGGAGGCGAGGGCGAGGCGGGGGACTTGGCCAGGTCCCCGGCGGTGGCGTGCAAGGTATGGAGGGCGGCGAGAAAGGAACAGGCCGGACGCTTTTTTCAGGAGGGTAAAGCCAAGAGCGTTTATTAGGGGTGAGCACAGGTTATATAGGCTGGCATAGAGGGCGGGGGTTGTTACAAGCCAATGCTGAGGGGATAAAGGCTAGGATTGGTTCTGAGAGGGTGCGGAGGTTAGGATTGGTTCTAAGAGGGCGCGGAGGTTGTTTGAAAAGGGGCAGGAGTTGCTCTGGCAACGGTGTCTGGCAACAGTGTATGCGCACTGGTGGTGGCGGGAGTTGCTCTGGCAACGGGGGGTGTGCGGGCAAGATAAGGGGGTGGGGAAAAGGCGGTTCCCTCCGGCAAGCCTCCCCTAACGGTGGTATTTTGGGTGAGGAAATGGGGCCTGCCTCCGGCCTCACTTTCTCAGGCCTGGGGGGCTGTGGAGGGCGCTGTCACCCGTGCCCACCACCCTCCCCAGGGGCTGATCAGGTCCCCCAGCCCAGGCCCGCCAAGTCGAAGCACGTAATCAGTATCCCGCACTTACCGATAGAAATTTCTCACCACTGTCTTTGGTAAAAGCACCCAGATATCCCTTTAAGTAACCACCTGTGTCTGTTTTATACCAGTTTTGTGGTTTGGAGGAGATTGATTCTACCCTCTACTCCATGGTATAAATCAATAAGTCTAATCACATTCTCCATGCCACAATGATTGGTTCAGAAAAGGTAAAGAGCCAGATCTAGACCAAACCAAACATGGTATTTCCTTAGCCATAACAATTGACTCAGGAATAGTCCAATAAAGGTAAAGATGAAAATTTTGATAAATGGTTGAGGATGGCAGAAGTATGTATCCCTTATTCTCTACCTTGAGGAAGGTATTAGCTTTAATTTATTTGTGACTCCCCAGCGTGAGCATAGTGCCTAGCTCCTCATAGGTGCAAAACAAGTGCTTGGTTAAGGACTCTATATAACCTGAATCCTGCTATACCATAGTCCCCTTATATGGTTAAGTAGATGCAATATCCATAAATAGAAAAACAAAAAGCAATAAGCAAACTCTCACTCATAGTGCTCAGTTAATATTTATATAATTAATGCATGTGCATAATTCAATTGAAAAATTAAGAATTAAGCCTGAAATTTCTCAATTGATAAAGTTCTCCTGTTTTGCTACAATCATAGTTAAAACATGAAGATACAAATAAATGCCTTTGGTTTAAAAAATATCTGAAAATGACAAAACAAAAATGCCCTTAACCAGAGGGGAGGAAATGTTCCAGAAAGAACAATCTAATCATCTCTTTAAACATAATGGATTTCAGAGGGAGACAATTTAAAAAAAGGGAAATAAACAACAGGAGAATTGAAGACCAACTGGAAGTTCACAGTGAAATATCATGGACATGGCAGTTCCACAAATAGCATTCTCATTCTGGAAAATGTATAAGCAAGCTAAGACTAATTACCTAAGTCCTTATTAGCATTTTGATTTTAGTGTTCCCAGGAAAAATTTGGTTATCTGGCAATGGCTGTTGCAAAGATTAACTAGAACGGATGCTTTCTAAAATGAGAACCAAATAGCAATGTAGAGTGTTAGCTCTGTGAGAAAGAGCCAGGATCCTTAAATGGTCAGATTTATGTCTTTATTTGATCTTAATGATAATTAGGAGGTAATGTAGTCTCAAAATGCAAGATAAAAACTTTCCTTTAAAGAATTGAATTAAAAAACTTTAAGCAGCAGAAGAAATGAAGGCTAAATATTGGGAAAAACACTCTAATGAACTGTAAAATATGTACTCAAAGAGTCTGTCACTGTGCAGAATCAATGTCACTGTCACATCTGCTAAGCTATGCCATCCATCTATCAAAAATTCTACAGAAATAATTAAGTGGATCATTACTATATGACCCTCTCTCCCTCAGTGTGGGGGAAGATTAAGTAACTCATTACCAAATTCTCTTATCCCAACCGAGTCCTACTTCTATTTTTACTCATCTATTAAAATCTTACATGTTCTTCATAGTCACATCAGATGAGAATATTGCAAGCCTTTCTTAAAGGTTTATGATTAAGATGGTGAAAAACAGATACTGTCTTTGAATAATATCAGGGAAAACTAAATTGCAAATCTGAGTACAGGGCAACTTGATTTGTCCATCCTTTGTCTAGCTAAGGTCAGTGATTTTTGTTTTTTGGATGATGCTGCAGTCTGCGCATTTATTGCCTCACACATTAAGTAAAATTTATTGAGCACTCCTTCTGGTCAAACACTGTGCTAGATGCTGGGGATTCAAAACCAAAGAGACATAAAAACATATCCCTACCTTCAAGACTCTCCCAATGTAGTACAGGCAGGCTTGCAAAAGGAACATTTCTCTTACCTTTTCCATCTTCCTGAAAGTGCCTGAGCAGTCCCTGTGCTTTAGCCCACAACCAGTTGTTCCTGTGCACTGAATGCCTTGCAGCCCATTTATCTACTCAAAAGATGCTTTCAACATCTCCCAACTTATCCCCAACTGCTTTCCTGAATCACTTTAGATACCTGACATTCTAAGTAGACTGTGCTGATGTCTTCCACAAATTGGAAAGTTCCCTTTCCTCTGCTTTCTTTCAACAGCAGCAAGCAGCCAAGTTCTCTTGATGGAAAGGTGGAAGAAACTACCTTAAAACCATCAGAGATGCACGTTGAATATAAGTCTGGCAGTCATTTGATTCTTAAGCTAACCCCAAAGGGAAACAGTTGACACCTTTTGTCATAGAAATTATGATGAAAGAAGAGTCCAAAGTAATTCTCCTTCCATCTAGCTGTGAATTAATAGTGAAAGGCACTTCATCCTTAAAAGGCCTTTTATCCTTATAAATGTTTAAATTTCACGACCACATGTGCTTGCTGTTTCTCTTTTAATTGATCTGTGGGGCTCCAATCACTGGAGTTAGTTAGCACTTCTGACAATCTCAAAGGATTTCTTGCTATCTCTGCAACCCCAAAAGAAGCCAAACTTCAGTGGTTCAATGATGGGGAGGCATAGGTACAAAGTAAATTAATGTATATTCACAGATGTTTGTGTATGTGTGGATAATATCATTTGTAAAAGAAACCTTAAAATCATTTTTGTTTGAAATGGAATGATCCAGAAAAGTGCAGATGTCATAGTCATATATCTGAGACCTGGAATTTATTTGGTCTCTCCTACTCTAAAAAATAAATTTAATATGAATTTTACTGCTCTCTCTCTCTGGAATAGGTTAGATGTTGAAGAGCTTTAGTCTTGCTTCAGTGCTCCCATAATCCTCTGCATGTATCTCTGCAATCACATTTCTCGTACAATTCATCAGTTTCAGTTCCCTTCTCCCCTGCCAAAATTGAGTTCCTGCGGAGCAGGGAGTATGGTTTATTCATCTCTCTATCCCCAGTGCCTTATCAGAGTGTGAAACTGAAAAGTCAAACCACATTGGAGATTAAAGGAAGAATGGGAGGGAAGATGGAAGGAAGGAAAAATGGAGGAGGGAATGTAACAATCAATCTGTGGAAAAACATTTTAATAATGTGGCAGGAGATGGTTAGATTCTCTCCATTGTAACATCTACTTGATAAAATTGTCATGTTTATTGAAAGCTTAATATGATAAATACGTCAAAGAGAAAAAATGCTCAGGCATAGGAAACAGCTTTAGACATGAAAAAGTGTGGCTAACTTTAGTAAACTTTAAAAGCACAAGGCTCAAAAAGACTATTTTATTATGAAGCCTCAACAATACCACAAAAATAACAATATGAACTTTGGCTATAATAACTTGACTTCACAACATATACGTCCTATGATTGTTTAGAACAAATGATCACAAGTCTTTGAATATATCTCCCACCAGGAGGTGGGATCTATGTACACTCTCTTTGAATCTGAGTGAGGTTGTGACTCATTATTAACTAAAAGAATGCAGCAGAAGTGACACTGAGTGACTTCCAAGGCCAGGTCAAAAAATGCCCAAGCAGCTTCCATCTTATGTGTTGGAATCCACGTAGCCCTGAGCCTCCTTGTAAGAAGTCTGACCACCTGGAAACCACTATACTGTAGAGCCATGTGGGGGTGCTCATCCCAGCTGATCCCCAGCAAACAGTCATGTAAGCCATCTGGGATGTTCAGCCCCATTAAGACTTCATAGAAATGCAGCCTCAGCCATGATTCAACTGCAACCACCTGAGGAATCCCAAGCAAGAACTGCCCAGCTGAGCCTTTCCTTAATCTCTGACCACAAAATTGTGAGCAAAATAAAATAGTTTTTTTTCTCTTAAGTTTTGGGTTAATTAGTATACAGCAATAGCAGCCAGAAGGCGTCCATTTATGGAACCTCTAACTGAGACCTATTTAAAGCAGTTGGGAGGTCAGTTAAGATTGTTGAACAACATCTTTCAATGACAGAAAGCAAGATTAAAAGGATTTTGCTTTAAAATTATGGAAGGAAGTGAATTCAAAGAGTTTTTGTGGGTGAAAGAGAATATCCAAGTAAGGAGAATATTGCCCACATATACATCACTGCAGATGTTTGAAGTAGTTGGGTATTTGGCACAGAGCCTATTGATATAGAAAGCAAACTTGCATAAACTTTTGGGTAGGCCCACTAATATGCACATCTCATCTCTAAACATCTGTATGGCTTCTAATAGCATTTACAGCTGAGATGTGATGGGTAAAAAGGGGGGGGGGTGCTCACAGGAAAAATGAGGTAATTTTTAGACAAAAATTCAGTTTAAAAATGCTAGGTCATCATTCATGTAGGGATTATTTAAGTAACATAAAACAGGGATTCCCAAAGATAGTCATTGAGGCATAATTCTAGGAAAGATAGTTTAAAGGAGGCCACATATCATCAGAGAGAAAAAAAAGAAAAAAGTTAACCCTCAAAAGGAGAATCCAATGAATTTTTTCACGAAGTCTTCAAGTTTTCTTAAGAAAATGGCTGAGGCTTTTTCCTTTTTTATCATGCAGCAATCTAATATGGACTTTATGGTAATCGACAGATATTGAAAATCCTTCCCTTGACAATCCAGGATCTTAAATGTCTTTTGGAGTTTCAGTTAGCTCTAGACATGTATGCAGTGCAGATCTTTCCTTTTGGGAAGAACATTAATTCTGAGAATGAAAGTACAGGACATTTACCTTATGTGAATTGGTAGAAAGCTAATGTCTTCTGAGAAAATTTTAGTATATGGGAAGTAATTATAATCTCCATAGCTCAGGTTTTATACATATCAAGTGATAACAAAGGGCACTGCAAGGGAAATTTAAAGCCCTCTCCATTATTCAGGATTTCAGTATGTTTCAGTGTGGTTTTTTTTTCCTTCCAATTTTATTGAGATATACTCACACACCACACAAAGCATCCAAAGTATATAATCCCTGGCTCACAGTTTCATCACATAGTTGTGCATACATCCCCATGATCTATTTTAGAACATTTTCATTACTCCAGAACAGAAATAAGAATAAACTAATAAAACCCAAATCCTCCCCTATCCCTATCCCCCGCTTTTGTTGACCATGGTAGTGGTGTAGTACATTTGTTACTGTTGCTGAAAGAAAGTTAAAATATAACTGCTGCTTGTACTCCAAAGTTTGCAATAGCTGTTTTTCCCCATATGCCTGCTTCAGTGTTTTTTTTTTTTATTTCAACTTTTAATTTGAAATAATTTCACACTTATGGGGAAATTGCAAAAATAATACAAACTTCATGCAGAGAACTCCAACATGCACCCTTCACCCAATACCCATCCCAGTAATTTTAACATTTTCCCACATTTGCCGTATCATTCTATCTTTCCCTTTATCTATCATTTTCTAAACATTTGAGAGTAGATTGTATACTTCAGACTCCTCAAACACAGTATTTCCATGTACATTTCCTAAGAACAAGGCTATTCACTTGTGTAATCACCTTTAAGTATAGTTGATTAAGTTCAAGAACTTTATTGTTGCTATAAAACTTACAGTATATGTTCCAGTTTTTTTCATGTATCCCATTAATATCTTTTTGCGTCTTTTTTCCTCCATTGTTAGATCCTATCTATGATCATGTATTGCATTTAACTGTCATTGACTCTTTAGAAGCTCTTCTTTTTTAATGCAATTTTATTGAGATATATTCACACATCATACAGTCATCCAAAGTGTACAATCAGTTGTTCACAGTATCATTATATAGTTGTGTATTCATCACCACAATCAATTTTTAAACATTTTCAAAACTCTGAAAAATAAAACTAAAAATAAGAATAAAAATAAAAATAAAAGTAAAAAGGAACACCCAAAACACCTCATTCTCCATTTCCCTCCCTATTATTCATCCACTTTTTGTCCCCCTTTTTTCTACTCATCCATCCGTACACTGGATAAAGGGAGTGTGATCCACAAGGTTTTCACAATCACACAGTCACTCCATATAAGCTATATAGTTATATGACCGTCTTCAAGAATCAAGGATACTGGATTGCAGTTCAACAGTTTCAGGTATTTCCTTCTAGCCACTCCAATACACTAAAAACTAAAAAGGGATATCTATATAATGCATGAGAATAACCTCCAGAATGACCTCTCAACACCATTTGAGATCTCTCAGCCACTGAAACTTTATTTTATTTAATTTTGCTTCCCCCTTTTGGTTAGGAAGTCTTTCTCAATCCTACAATGCTGGGTCCAGGCTCATCCCCAAGAGTCATGTCCCGTGTTTCCAGGGAGATTTACACCCCTGGGAGTCATGTCCCATGTAGTGGGGAGGACAGTGAGCTTACGCGTAGAGATGTCTTAGAGAGAGACAGGACATATCTGAGCAACAAAAGAGGTTCTTTTGGGTGACTTCTAGGCACCATTTTAAGTAGGCTTAGCCTCTTCTTTGCAGTAACAAGCTTCATAAGAGCAAGCCCCAAGATTGAGGACTTAGCCTACTACAATGGTACTTCCCAAGCTTGCGAGAATATCAGGAATTCCTCCAGGTGGGGAAGTTTAATGTTTAGACATTTTTCCCCAGGCCCTCAAGGGGGCTTTGCAAATACTTTTTATTCTCTGCCCAGATTACTCTGGGATGTATCAGGGTTTCATGCTAATCTGTACAAACTAACCAGATCTTACCTCCTATTCAAGGTTCCATGTAAGTATGGTGTTTGAATAAACTGACCATTCAAGTTAACTTATATAGTGTGCTACAGAAAGTATAGATTTTCCACCAAATAAACATCTTTTCCTTTGGTCTCACACACAAGCTGAGGTTTTAAAACATAATCAATATCCTTTTCCCTTTAGTCTTGTTTACCTTAGTTCTAATCAAGTCCATTTCATTCAAATTTCTAATTGAAGTCTGATTTCTTTTTCAGCTTCTTTAACATCTTCTATATGAGGTAATGCTGACATTCATAGCTGCTGAACTCTGGCTCTGAGTCTCAGGTGTCACACAGATACCAGGTTATACCCAACCAGGTTATACGCAAACAGCTCAGCATCCCAGAATTGAGAGACAACCATTACAACTCATAAATAGATGTGACTGCTGTAAGAGCTTACAGTCTAGGATCCTTTACCATAAGCCTTCCCCTGATAACTTATGCTCTCAGATTCAATTCTCAGAATTTGCATATTATAGCTAGTTCATATTACTGTTTGTCTTTTCGATTCTGGCTTATTTCACTCAACATACTGTCCTCAAGGTCCATTCATCTAGTTGCATACCTCACAACTTCATTTCTTCTTGACATTGCTCAGTATTCCATTGTATGTTACACCACAGCTCACCATTCCATTTATCAGTTGATCTACCCTTAGGCTACCTCCATCCATTGCGAATCATGAATTCTGCTGCCATAAACACCAGTGTGCATTGTTCACTCATGTCCCTGCTACAATTCTTCTAAGTATATACCAACAACAGAGTTGCAAGACTATGTGGCAATCCCATAGTTAGCTTCCTGCGGAGCCACCACAATCCCTCCAGCTGGGCTGTGCCATTCTCCCTCTCTGCCAACAGTGAATAGGTATATCCCTCTCTCCACATTTTCTCCAGCACTGGAGAAAACAGTTTTAGTCACACACCGTATAATCCACCCTAAGGAAACAATCAATGATTCCCAGTATAATCACATAATTATGCATTTACCACCACAATCTATATGAGGACATTTCCATTTCTTCCCCAAAGAAAGAGTAAAAGGAGGGAAAAAAAAAGAATAAAAATACAAAAGATTGAAGAAAAATAAAAATAAAATACAATGAAAAAGTCAGACAACACCACCACCACCAAGAATCCCATATCACCCCTTTTTATCCCCCTCTTATAGATATTTATCCTTGGTATATTGCCTTTGTTACAATTAATGGAAACATCTTCCAATGTTACTGTTAACTACAGACTCTAGTTTGCATTGATTGTATTTTTTCCCCTATACCATCCAATTTTCAACACCTTGCAATGTTGACATTCATTTGTTCTCCCTCATTTGAGAACATTTTTATATTTGTACATTTAATCACCATCATTGATCACTCTAGGTTTTGCTAGGTTATACAATCCCAGTCTTTATCTTCTATTTTTTCCTTCTGGTGTCATGCCCCTAGACTTCCTCTTTCAATCATACTCACACTCATCCTTGTTCAAAGTACTTACAGTATTGTGTTACTATCACACACTATTATGCTATCCATTCCATTTCTGCATCTATACAGTCAACCCTGTTGAACCCTCTGTACTCCTTCAGCATCAAATGCCCAATCTCTAACCTCTTTCTATCTCCTGATAACCTGTGTTCTTAACTCTCAGATTTTGCTTATCAATGTTAGTTCATATTAGTGAGACCATACAGGACCTTTAGTGATAGTCTTCATTTCTACACTCTTCTCCAAACCTCTCTCTCCTGTCTTTTCCTATCTGCCTATAGTGCTTCCTTTATTATTTCTTGTAGAGCATGTATCTTGTTCACAAACTCTCTCAGTGTCTGTTTGAAAATATTTTAAACTCTCCCTCATTTTTGAAGGATGGTTTTGCTGGATATAGAATTCTTGGCTGGTAGTTTTTCTCTTTCAGTGTCTTAAATATATCATACTGTCTTCTCACCAACATAGTCTTATCGAGCTTCCTTTGTATGTGATGGATCGCTTTTCTCTTGCTGCTTTCAGAATTCTCTCTTTGTCTTTGACATTTGATAATCTGATTATTAAGTCTCCTGGAGTTGGTCTACTTGTATCTATTCTGTTTGGGGTATGTTGTGATTCTTGGATCTATAATTTTGTGTCTTTCATAAGAGATGGGAAATTTTCAGTGATTATTTCCTCCATTATTCTTTCTGCCCCTTTTCCCTACTCTTCTCCTTCTGGGACACTCATGACACGTATATTTGTGTGCTTCATGTTGTCATTCAATTCCCTGAAACCCTGCTCATATTTTTCCATTCTTTTTCCTATCTCTTCTTTTGCATGTAGGATTTCAGATGTCCTGTCTGCTAGTTCCTGAATCCTTTCTTCTGCCTCTTCAGATCTGCTGTTGTATATCTCCATTGTTTTTTCATCTCTTCTATTGTGACTTCCATTCCCATAACTTCTGCCAATTATTTTTTCAAACTTTCAGGTTCTTCCTTATGTTTGCCCAACATCTTCTTTATGTCCTTCATCTGTTTTGCCATATCTTCCCTCAACTCAGTGATTTGATTTTCGAATTGATTTAGCATAGTTGTTTGAAAATCTTTAATTAGTTGTTTCAACTCCTTTATCTCATTTGGGCCATATATTTGTTTTTTCTAGTGTGATTCATAATTTTTTGTTGTCTAGGTATTTGGTTTCCTTGATTACCCTGATCAGATTTTCCCAGAACAGATGGGTGCAGGTTTCAGGAGGATGTATTCAGTATCAGGTTTGCCTGAGGATGAGACCCAGAAGGTTGTCAGACTTTCCTGCGAGGCCTCTAGACTCTGTGTTTTCCTGTCCTGCCCAGCAGGTGGTGCTTGTCAAACTGCAGCTCCCCACTGACATAAAGAGGCCTTTAATTCTCAGTAGACCCTGCCCCTGCCAGTGGCTGCAAGTGTCAGAAGCCAAGCTTAAGCTGGTTCTTTTTTTTTTTTTTTTCCACAACCCCTGGAGTCTGAATTCTCTGAAGGAGGGCTGCCACTTTTCAAAGCCAGTCCCCAGTCCTCCAGTTCACCAGGCAAGAACTGGAGTTGGTAGCCAGTTCTGTGTGCCTCTTTTCTTAGGCCCCAGCCCTTTTCCAGTATTCTGAGCTCAGAGGACTCCAAAAGCCTCTGTTTTTATTTATTTATGTATTTTTTTCATTAGCCCCACCTCCTGTCTGCCAGGAGAAAGCTCAGGTTCCTTTGTTGCTTGCTCTAGGTTTATCTGTACTCATAGCATGTATTCAGTAGTCCAGATTTGTTAATTAAAACCACCATTGGAGCTTGGTTGAGCTACATTCCCTTGCCAGCAGGGACTGCTTCTTTTTCCCACAGTGAAGTTTTCCAACTCAGCCTGCCATGCTGGTAGGGGAGGGGCACCAGCTCCACAGTTTGGGGAGCTTTACTTACAGTTGTATGCTGTGACCTCAGATGTTCCACCCATTCCAGACTGGTGTACAATGTGTGTTCGATTACAGATGTCCCCCCATTCAGTTGTTCCATACTATTTTCTAGTTATTCCTGGCTATTTGCTAGTTGCTCTAAGGGACTAACTAAATTCCACACCTCCTTATGCTCTGCTTCAGTGTTTTTTTTGCCATCTATTTCTCATAGTTCTTTGAGCCTTCCTCTTAGCCTTTTTTCAATTTTGCTCCCCAATTTTTTAAAAATAAAATTTTATTTTTTTCAAAGTATTATAGCAAAGAAATACTTGCAAAAACTTACATGTAAATTAATTGTTAAATGATATAAGAATGACATTCACTTGATCCTCTTGTCCTCCTCCCCAGAGGTAACTACTTTCAATCCATTTAGCTTGTTTTCTGGGTATTTCTCTCCTTGATTTTAAACAATATGCATATTCTGCATTTTTTTGTTTCATCAAGGATGGTATATGAGGAATTAACCCACAACCCTCACCTCCACATCCTCTCAATATATTTCAGTTTTTAGTTAAAAGTATATTCAGTATTTTCATTGTTATGACCACGTAAACAATGTTCATGCTGAACCAGGTACTATGCTATGATGATGTATTTGATTTCTTATACAATTTTTTTGCCCTGGAGTTACCAATGTCCTTCTTTTGTTTGTTTCTGTTTGTTTTCACTTAGCTTTCTTTGAACATCTGACTAAGACTTCTACACTTTCCCATAGCTCTTTCAAATGCCACTCAGTGATACTGTGACAGTCACACGGCAGATAAGTTATTAGTTCCAGGTTTTTTGTTCTGTAAAGAGTTTTCATGCTCTGATTTGATTAGGTTGCTCTCTAGCAACCTAATAAACATGTCAGATAAACATGTCTTATTTTTTCTTGGAATTGCTCTTTACTTTCATCTTCAGAATTTCCTTTGCCCTTTATTGTCTCTTTTCTCCTGAACTCTTGTATATTATTTTAGTTTGGATTCCACTGTGAGGACCAGAAAACCTCCTCCAAAGCATTGCTGAAATAATGGAAGCTCATTTCTTTTCTGGTGGGAGACAGCCCATGCTTATGCTGTGAGTTCACAATGATCAGGTACCCAGGTTCCTCTTTTTCTCTTCTGCCATATTTATCATGATGCCTCGTGGATCAGTAGAGTTACTCAATCTCCAGCCATCATATCTTCATTCCAACCAATATCAAGGAAGAAGGGTGAAGAAAGGTAGCACCTCCTCCCATTAAGAACACTTTTCTTACATTTTCTTGGCCCAAACACAGTTCCTTGGCTATACTACCTTTCAAGGAAGTATAGGAAATAAAGCCTTTTACCTGAGCTGCAATGTTCCCTTCTAAAATCTGGATTTCTTAATTACTAAGTACAGAGGGTACAATGGGCATTGGGAGACAACTACCACATTTGCCATAATCTGCCTCCCTGAAAGGGAGGGAGAGGAATCAGGAATGGGCAGAGAAAGAGTCAGACTGTCATGTAGGCTGGATGTAGGCTGAACACCCCATGGGAGCTTGGAGCTAAGATACCTCATCAGAGTTGCCCCACATTGGGCCAAAAGATCCAGGACTTCATACCCTTTCTTTATAAGTCACTAGATGTGGGACCCTCTATGACGTGTGCGACCCTGGGTGAGGCAGCCCTCTTCAGCCAAGAATATCTCTGAAGAGCTGACAGCTGAAAGCTGTCTCTGATAACCCTACCTGCAGAGAGGATAAACAGTACATCTTTGAAGGGGAGTCTGAGGGTCTCATTCCCCACATTAGACCAACCACATTAGAGTAATCTTTTTATAATATGTTTAAAGTTCTCTTAGCTAAGGTAAACACAGATAGGAGAGCTTGGGTGTAAGTTTAAAATAGGATCGTGTGAATACAAAGTGATACCACTGAGGCTCATAGCAACCCTATCTTGTGAGTAAGTATATTTGGAGATCCAGGCTGCCAGTGAAGGTACCTAGAACCTCTCCTCTGCTCAGAAAACTGGATTTCCTCCTCTGGACCCAACAGACAAATTTAATTCAAACTTTAGCATTCTCCAAACAAAAGGCCCATGTCCCACCCTAGGCAAATCTCTTCTTGATACACTGCTTATACAGTCCTCCTGTAAGTCCCTTATCCCTGCATCTCCAAGCACAGTAATTTATCTGTATGTAGCATCTTTGTCATGTGGCCATGCACACAAATCCTCCATGTCACTCAAGGACATTTTCAGTGGTCATAATCTGATGTCCTCACTCTCTGTTCAGTTGGGCTTTACTAACTCTATACCTTGCTTCCATTCACCATACCTTTCTCATATAATTTCTCTTTCTTCAAAACTTAAAAAACTATCAGAGGAAAACAAATTATAAATATTTCTAATTCCTAACTCCCTCACTTTCTAAGTTGTTTAGGTCATAAGGAAGATCATTTTGGTGGCTCAGAGGATTGGTAAATGAAAATATAAATAAGGATGGTAACAGGAGAGTAATTGTGCCTTTTCTGGCTGCTTCTTGTCTATATAATTCTTCCTCAAAATGACTCGTTTGAATGGCTCTCTCCAGTTTTACAAATGTAAAGGTATCAGGCACCCATTGCTCTGGGGTATTGATATTACAAGATGTTTGTGGGCTTAAGAAATGATGCCCCTTGAAATAATAGCCCCTGAAATATGGCTCTGGTTGCTAAGAAAGAGGTAAGTAAAAGTGCACAGGGCCCAAGATCCTTTTCTTTCTAAGTTCCAGCACTTCTCTGATAGTTGGAGACTGCCTCACTAATGTTTGGTGGCTAGAAAGGAAATCAAGGCTCTTGAAAGAAAACTTAGAAGGAGGGCAGGGAAATTCTGGCCTGGTGACATGGATGCAACACCTGCACCTGGGTGTCGATGGGGAGGATATAGGTAAGGCTGGAGCAACTCCTCAGTCAGCCTCCCTGACATGGAGGGGGGTGGGTAATGTACTGGTGGTTGAACTATAATCTTGGGACAAATTAAGGACTCACTGAAGCATGAGACTCCTCACCGTCAGTGGTCAACTCTGTCATTGTGGTAGAGTTGGAATTATGTAGACAGAAAGTTGGGCTCATCTAGCAAACTGATCTGATTTTACATTTTTCAATGCCTAGTGTTTAAAAGCAGAACTGACACTTTTGCAATGGTTAAAGTCCAAGAGTTTTTAAATAATTTGGGGTATAGAAAATGGGCTTAAGAAGGAAATTCTGAGCTTCCTGGTTATTTGGCTACTTCAGGGGCCTGGTCACTTAATTCAAAAATAATGAGTTAAAAAATAATGAATACGACCGTATTTGTACTCCAAGCTAATAAAAAAGGTCCTAATAGTCATAACAAAATAATGAAGAACTTTATTCTTGGTCAGAGGCATGGGGGTTGAGCAGGAGGAGATGTTTACAATATCACGAGCATAGAAACAAGAAGTTATTTATAATGGTCTTTGGCACGCACATGGAAGTCAAACAGAGGTAAAAATTAAAAAAAAAAAAAATTCTGAGTCATTCTGACCTTGTTATTCAAGGTCAGATTAATATTAGATATGGCTGGCCATCTATTACCTAAGGCTAAGTAATAAGGCATTTAAAAGGGCGGCCTATAAAAGGTATATTTTCTTCTCTGTGATCTGAATATTGCCCATACAAAGTCTTGGAATTATTTTTTAAGAATCCACATTTTGCTGTGATGACTTTCATGTGTGACAATTTTGTAAGTGTCTATTTTTTCTTCAATCTTAAAGGAATGGAAAGTGGAATAAAAATCTATTGGACTCAGTGGTCTCCAATTCAATTCTGGGGTGATTAAATAAAGCACGCTACCTAAAACCACTGTAAGTGGTATGACATCTCTGCTTTGGGAAGTTGTAAACAAAATCCCATTACCTTACAATGTTTTATCCCCCTTTATACATTCATATGCACTCTGATTGTCTCTATTTACTAGCTAAAAAAGGCACAGTTGGTGATGACATAGCTATGAAGAGTGATAGGGGAAAAGACCCTTCCAGATCAATGAAGTGGTTCACTGATGTCCAAGCAATATTACTTTCTAATTCTCTACCTCTCAGTTGAGCAACAGGCTAAAAGAATAGAAACATCATGAAAAGATTTACTGAGCTGAGGATACAGGATATTTATTATTCATTTCCAGTTAGCACTGGAAGAAGCAATTTTAAGTCAAGCCTCATTTCTCAGTCAGTTGGAAATTTTAAGAACTTGAATGTATCTTTTGAGGGAGGTTTTGAAAATTAGGTGTGTTTTTTAACTTTTTATTATTATTTTTTTAATAACAAAAAGCACTGATCCATTCTTCTGGTTAATCTGCAGCCTGTTCAGTTCTTTTGCCCGTGGCAAGTTCATAGATTTCGAGTCAGTCAGATCTGAGTTTAATTCTGAGCTTCTCCATAGCGTGTTGCCTTGGGTATACTGATTTTTCCTTATTTATAAGATATGGTAAGTTGAGGATAATAGTGGGGATTAAATGGGAACATACATGGCAAAGGTTTAGCACAGGGCCTGGCACACTGCAGCCATTCAATAAATCTTAGCCTCTGCTGCTAGGATAGGAATGCTAAGGTATCAAGAGTAGAAGGTGTTCTTCCTATATTGCTAGATTCACTCGATATTCATTCCTCAAATACTCATGCGGCATCTACCATGTGTCCAACACTGAGTTAGATGCTGAAAGTGAAGGAATAAACAAAATAGATATGACTCCTGTTCTCATTGTGCTTATAGACTGGTAATGAGGCAGATACTAAACTGAGAATCACAAACATAAATATAGAAGTGCAAACAGAGATTAAGAGCTCTCAAGTAAAATTCACAGTGCCATGGGAGAATATAAAAGGAGAGTGAAATTTAGACTCAGGGATAAAGAAAGGCCTCATTAAGGAAATGTTGCTGAGACTGGAGGAAAAAGAATGAGGTACCAGGCAAAAAGTCAGGTGAAAACATCCCAGGTAGAGGGACAGCACACAAGGCCCTCTGGTAGGGATGACATACACACACCTGAGGGACTGACTGCAAGAAGACCAATTGGCTGAAATTTAATGAGTGTGAAGAGAAGTGGTATGGCATGAAGAAGAAGAGGACAACGGGGGCCAGATCAGACATGTTGAAGACTGGAGATTTTTCTGAATGCAATGAGAAGTCATTTTGAATTGAAGAGTAATGTGATCTGGTTTACGTGTTTTAGAAAACACTTTGACAGCTGTGTAGATGATAGAATCAGGAGCAGACAGGACAACCAGTTAAAAGGCTATTGCATTATAAAAATTAATAGCAATTTAAGAATGTGTCAGGGTGGTGGAGGAGATAATGGAATATTGTATGCTTACATACATACATATACATAATACTTCAACATGTAATTTTTGCTGTATATTATATATACAGTAATTATGGTAGTAATATAATAGGTCAGGTAATTTCTTTTTTTTCCCTTTATTAGAGAAGTTGTGTGTTTACAGAATAATCATGCATAAAATACAGTATTCCCACACACCACCCCACCTTGCATTGGTGTAGAACATTGTTACAATTGATGGCAGCACATTTTTATAATTGTGCTATTAAATGTAGTCCATGGTTTAACTTAGTGTGGATTTTTAATTTATTGTTTATTTGGATACAATATATATAATCTAACATTTCCCTTTTTAATCATAATCAGATCTTTATTTCACTGCTGTTAATTGCATTCACAATATTGTGCTACCATCACCATCATCCATTACCAAAACATTTTCATCATTCCAAATAGGAACCCTGTACATTTTAAGTCTTAACTTCCCATTCCCTATCCCCATCCCATCCCCCGGTAACCTATATTCTAGATTGTGACTCTATGAGTTTGTGTATACTAACTGTTTCAAATTAGGGAGATTATACAATATTTGTCCTTTTGTATCTGGCTTATTTCATTCAACATGATGTCTTTGAGGTTCATCTAGGTTATTGCATGTATTGGGACTTCATTCTTTTTTACAGCTGAGTATCATTCCATATTATATATATTCCACATTTTGTTTATCCATTCATCAGTTGATGTACTTTTGGGTTGCTTTCATCTTTTGGCAACTGTGAATAATGCTACTATGAACTTTGGTGTGCAAATATCTATTTGAGCCCCTGCTTTGGATTCTTTTGGGTATATACCTAGTAGTGTGATTGTCAGTTCATATGGTAACTCTGCAGTTAGCTTTCTGATGAACCGCCAAACTGTCTTCCACAGCAGCTGCACCATTTCACATTGCCACCAGCAATGAATGAGTGTTCCTATTTCTCCACATCCTCTCCAACACTTGTTATTTTCTGTTTTTTTTTTTTTGTTTTGTAATAGCAGCCCTTCTAATGGGTATGAAATGGTATATCATTATGGTTTGAATTTGCATTTCCCTGGCTAATGATGTTGAGAATCTTTTCATGTGCTTTCTGGCCATTTACCTATCTTCTTTGGAGAGAAGTCTGTGCAAATATTTTGCCCATTTTTAAATTGGGTTGTTTGTCTTTTTGTTGTTAAGTTGAAGGGTTTCTTTATATATTCTGGATATCAATCCTTTATCGGATATGTGATTTTCAAATATTTTCTCCCATTGTGTAAGTTGTCTTTTTACTTTCATGATAAATTCCTTTGAGGAACAAAAGTTTTTTTTTTATTTATCTATTTTTTCTTTTGTTGCTTATGCTTTGGGTGTAAAGTCGAAGAAACCATTGTCTAACACAAGGTCCTAAAGATGCTTCCCTACATTTTCTTCTAAGAGTTAGATAGTTCTACTCTTATATTTAGGTCTTTGATCTTTTTGAGTTGATTTTTTGTATGTGGTGTGAAGTGGTGCAATTAGAGATCCAGTTTTCCCAGCATCACTTGTTGAAGAGACTATTTTTTGTCAACTGAATAATCTTTGCCACCCTGTCAAAAATCAGGTGACCATACAACTGTTGATTTCTGAGTAATCTGAGCAATCTTTGCCACCTCATCAAAAATCAGTTGGCTATGTTAGGGTTGATTTCTGAGCTCTCAACTCTATTCCATTATTGTATAGGTCTGTCCTTGTGACAATACTATGCTCTTTTGATTACTGTGATTTTGTAATAAGTTTTAAGATCATGAAGTGTGAGTCCTCCAACTTCTTTCTTCTTTTTCAAAATGACTTTAGCTATTTGGAACCTCTTATGCTTCTATGTAAATTGATGATTGCCTTTTCCCTGTCTGCAAAGAAGGTTGTTGGAATTCTGATTGAGATTGCAATGAATCTATAAATTGCATTGGGTAGTATTAACATTTTAATGATATTTAGTCTCCCAATCCATGAACATAAAATATCCTTCCATTTATTTATTTATGCATTCTTTAATTTCTCTTAGCAATGTTTTATGGTTTTCTGTGTACAAGTGCCAGGCAATTTCTTAAGTACTTTTTACATGTTATGCCATTTAATGTTTGGGACCTCTTTATAGGAGAAGTACTGCTTTATTTACCCTCTGTGCCAGTTTGAATGTATTATGTCTCCCAAAATTCCATTGTCTTTGGTGCAATCTTGTGTGGGCAGACATATTGGTGTTGATTAGATTGTAATTCTTTGAGTGTTTCCATGGAGATGCAACCCACCTAACTGTAGGTGATAACTCTAATTGGATAGTTTCCATGGAGCTGTGGCCCCGCCCATTCAGCATGGGCCTTGATGAGTTTCCTGGAGCACTGTATAAGCTCAGACAGAAGGAGCAAACTTGCCACAGCCAAGAGGGACACTTTGAAGAAAGCACAGGAGCTGCAGATGAGAGACAGTTTGAAGACAGCCATTGAAAGCAGACTCTTGCTATGGAGAAGCTAAGAGAGGACAAACACCCCAAACAACTGAGAGTGACATTTTGAAGAGGAGCTGTGGCCTAGAGAGGAACATCCTGGGAGAAAGCCATTTTAAAACCAGAACTTTGAGCAGACGCCAGCCACGTGCCTTCCCAGCTAACAGAGGTTTCCGGATGCCATTGGCCATCCTCCAGTGAAGGTACCCGATTGTTGATGACTTACCTTGGACACTTTATGGCCTTAACACTGTGACTGTGTAACCAAATAAACCCCCTTTTATAAAAGCCAATCCATTTCTGGTATTTTGCATCCCAGCAGCATTAACAAATAAGAATACCATCCTTTTCTAATATTGATATAACAAAAGCTGGAGAAGTTAAAATAACTTGCTCAAGGTCACACAGGAGGAAAGTAGTGGAGCTAGGAGCCTGACATGACATGTCGGATTTTTTTTTTTTTCAGAAATTAAGACTTTATTTGAGATAGAATAAACAGAAATATATCAAAATATAGTTTTAAAAGGGAATTCTGGTTAATAAATCTCAACTTTTACCTAGTTGTTAATCTTTTGCAATTGTAAGTTTTCGTATTAAGTATAGTTGGTGAACATTCATTCACTCAATGAGAGTAGATGTTTTATATACAGAGGTGAATAATGTGCTCTTGTATCTTCTTATATCCACTAAAATACTCCCATTTGTGAAAGTCATATCTATGTTTTTCTATTCATCTTTTCATATCTGAAGGTGACAGAATGTAGAAGATTGTCCATAGTATGTTTACATCTTCAGATTAAATTTCTGAAAAAAATTGCATACTTAAGAAAAGCTTTTAGCAACTTTACAAAGTGATTGCTGACACACTTCTCCATCAATCTAAATCTACAAAAAGATAAATATGCTCAGAAAGCTCACATAATATTTTCTGTTGAAGACACAAGTACATCTGTTTAGGAACTAGTTCATGAATTGCCATTCTTGAATGGGTTCTTAGAACCCGCTCACAAATGTTTATAATCCGACATAGACTTTCTGAAGGGAAACGCAAACCATTCTTCTTTTTAACACGTAACAGTGACCCAATTTTAAAGGCTTTGAGCTCCTATACATACAGTGTAGTGATACATTCCTCACAAGTTAAAACAGCTGTTAACTCAGTAGCAATATAACCAGTAAAGTATGTAAGATTCCGCCTATTAACTGACAGGTCTAGTAGTGCCTCACTCAGTGAACAATTAGACAAGTCTTGGCAAATGACCTCCTTATGAAAAACGGCCTTTACTATACTGCCACCATACTCATGCTGAATTGTCCAAAGGGCCAAGTCTGTGATTCAAGCAATTGAAATGTCAAGGATGCTTACTTCACTGAGAAAAGCTTCATCTTGAAATCTGTATCTGGTCTCCAATTTATGGGAAGCTTTCTGGAATGCCATGCAGGTAGGACTAGAACTGGTTACTAAAACCTGTCTAAGAATCTTTAGAAATAATTCCAGATGATCTTGACTGAATTTGTAAGTCAAAAGATAGGGAAAAACATGACCTTTGGGAATACATAATTTTGGTAGAGCCACTTTAAGCTCTCAGAATTAAGCAAAAATCCCAGGAATCCTAATTTTTTTCGCTTACCTGTAATTATTTGATTATTGCTAGTGTCAGATAATGTAACAAAAATAGTCTTGGCCTCAATTAACACATGATTTATTTTACCATTAGTTTCACGCAACAGAGGTCCTTTAAGTCCCTTTCCGTAATAGTTACTACTATTAAAGACATCAAATTTAAATTAATTAATTAAAATTAATTAAAGATTGTTAATTAAGCATAGCAAATGGATAGTACCAATACAGTTTTGAAAAGGAGGCAAGCCTAATGACAGCAAACATTCTAATGCACTGGCTACACCCTCACTGAAGAGTTGAGCAGCACAATTCACTTTCAGTACATGATTTTTCAGATTTGGAAATTTACTTCATATTCTTTCCATTCTTGATAATTCCTGTTCCTGTAGTGCCACTAAGTCCACAAGGTGTTGCCACCGTGCCATGCCATAAATAAACTGAATGCTTTGAAAATACTGAAATGTATTTCTTATTAATCTAAGCAAGTGGCAAGAATCAAAAAAGTATGTAATCTGTTGACTAGAAGATGCAGGATGCTGAAAAGTACACTTCATGTACTTTTCCATCAATACATATCCCCAAGGCTTTTGCCATTTGAACACTGTGAGCAGTAGCATCAAACCTTAACAGCCAGAACTGTGATTCCTATATCACGAAGTTTGCTGATAGTTAGACAAAGCAGCTGAGCTTGCAAATATCCAGATGTCCTGTTTACAAAAAAAATAACCAAGAGGTGTTCTCCAGTGACCAAAAGTACCCACTGCCATTAACAAAATAGTTTCTGAGATGAGTGGTGTTTCATCGGCATCAAGTTTGCCAAGACCAAAGTCCATAAACCCTTGCAAATGGTGACTGCTGGGGTCCCACTGAACTTGTTGCTTGAGAGATATACCCTTTGTTATCAGTGAACAATATTGATACAGCTGGTCTCCATTCTCTACTCTTTGTTGAAGAAAGGAAAAACTGTTGCTGTTGAAACCTGGACTGGGTTTGCATTTGGCTAACCAAGTTCTGAGGATAGAAGAATGAGGTAACTTAAGAATCTTTCTTACGTAATCATAGACTTTGCTACCACACAAGTAGAGTGTATATGCAAATTGTTTCATTTCTGTAGAGTACTCAGCTGTTTCTCTCCAGTTATACAACTCCCATTTAAAATCTGAAAACTGTGCTCGTAGCAGATACTCTGTTTCTTCAGAAAATAGTTTCTCTTCTACAAGTGCATCAATTAATCTTAAGCCCTTTCTCTTCTTGATCAGCCTGTGGTTTTTTACAGAAATAAGTCTTTTTTTTTTGGACACTTGTAATATTTGTTGCACCTCAGCCAGTTTCTCTGCACCTATAGTCAAAGGTGTCCTTAAACTATAGTTATGATCCTCGGTAGCAACCTCTTGAGAATTATCTGGAAGTGGCTGTTTTAGGATTTTCTGCCTCGCTTTACCTTTAAGGTGTGCAGCTTGAGGAACCTAGTATAGAGAAACTGATGGCACAGCTTCTTTTTTCAGCTTTCTTCTCATTCCATGTGACTCAAAATCACTATCTTGAAAATGTTTGGAACATAGTATAGCTCCTGGTCCTGGGATCCAAATCTTTTTGCTTCTGGGGTCCACACGATTAATAGCCCTTATCCATTTTGACCGCTATATGGTATCAGTTGGAAATATTTTTTTATGGCGAGAACTCCAGGATCAAAAAAGTTTGCAGACAGCTGCTTTAGGCAATGATGGGTTGACTAATTCTCTCCTTCCCATATTACCTTGGTGCTGAGCCCTAATTTCAGATCTATACTACCTTCTTGCTAGGACTAATGTCCTAGTATTTTAAATCTTTTCCTGTCTCTATTCTTTCCTACCTTCCTTTATATCTTTCTAGATGTCAGGAAAGCAAAGGTGATTCCCTGAAAGTGTTCATATATAGGTGTGTGTTAGTTTAATTCAGCACACATGTATATGTACACAGAGGGAAAGATTAATTTAGGTTAGGGGAGGGTGTATGAAGAAAGGCTTCACAGAAGAGTTTAAAATCTGTCTTCCTTCAGAGAAACAGCATGAAAAACTTTGAATTTTGGAAAAATAACCTCTAAGAAATCTGGAAAATGAAGGAGGAAAAAACAAGTCTGGAAAACCATAGCAGACTATTGCAATAATGACATCACTTTTTTTTTAAATTAAGCAGCTAGTCTTACTTTTTACCTCAATATATAAAACAAATAAAAGCAATAAATGAATTCTTCCCTATTTGAGGAACCAAGGAAGAAGGACAACAAAACTTGAGAAAAATTTTTAAAAAGGGAAAAGTGGGAAGAAAGAGTGTGTCAATGAAGCCAAGGAATAGGAGAGTTTAAAGGTTTAAAAGGTTAATTAAAAGTTAAAAACAAGTAAATTAAGAACTCTAGACTTGACAAGATCCTTGGTGACCTTTTCTCAGGGCTATCCCGGGATGAGACAGGAAAAGATACAATTTTCACAGCTTAGGTGGAGGAACCAGCTCTACGGGAGGGGGTGGGGGGAGGGGATCAACGACTACAAAAGGCTTACTAACACAGTCCAAACTCCTTAACCTGGCAGTTAATTTTTTCATAATTTGTCTCCAAGCTATCCTTCTACTACTCTACTTATCTGTTCTTTCCATCTCTTTACATTTTTCTATGGTATTCCTCCAACATAAGTGCTATCCTTTTATTCTCACTTCCACCTTCCTCTCCCGCAAATCTAGCCAAGGTTTCAGGTTCAACTCAAACACCACCTGTCCCATAAAGCTCTTTTTTATGCCATAAAAGTGCCTTTCCATTTTTTTAACTGTCTACATCTCATAGTACCTTAAAAAGTGACCTCTTTTTGAAGCACATCTCTTCTCTTTTTTGTCTGTGAAGCTGTTTTCCCTACTTTTCTACTTTCCCATTGTGCCTTGAGCATTGATGTGAATGAACTATACTAGTCTGGACCCCAGATGTGGGTTTAAATTAGTCTGAAATTTTGCCTCATTCTTGAGCCAAGTGAAACTGCCTTGCCTTGATCAGATCCAGCCAGAATCAGACTAGCATTGTAGAGCTTGGCTCAGATTACTGAACAACTTGCAATGTTAGACCGTACTCTGATCTGATCCGTACTTATGCCCTCAAGCAAGCGGCACTCTGATGGGAGAGCATGCTTTCAACAATTCCCCCAAACTTCCCTCTTTTCCTGTCTCCTCACTTTCAATATGACCACAGAGAGAATACAAGAGTCCTTTCATTTTCCAAGAGTAACTCATTAAAATCCAGTGGGCAAGCTGAGGGCAATAAGAACTATCAATTTGGAAACAAACACTAAACAAGAGAAAGTATGGAAAAACCTTAGTTCCCAAAGTTTGCAGTATCCCCCTGTCTGATTTTAAAGCCCATGTCTTTAAACACTGCTCCACGTTGTGCTTAAAGCCTGACCTAGAGAATGGGTGTGGATTCTAGTCCTCTGCATTGGTACCAATGATTCCTTTCAGGAATGAGTATTCTGGCTTTGGAGTGACTGCGAGGCCACACCTGTGCCCAGGACCCTCTACCTGAGGAAGCTGCAGTCTGTTTCCAGTCAGCCCAATATCAGTATCACCAGCAGCTCTCAGTGCTCTCCTCCGGAGCGCTCTAGTGTTTCAGAAAAGTGTCCTTTAGAGGAAGTGTGAGGAATCACTGAGACTTTACCCTTGTACATTAGGAAAAGTGGAATGGTAGTTGCTTTATATGGTGCAGGGCTGCAGATAATCAAAGAGAGGAATCAGATTAGGTGTTTTGTCTGGAATGTGAAAGATCAGCAAACCAGAAGTGTGTTGGCAAGGAACGACATCTGAGAGATATCAGGTGGTGAATAAGGATTCAAAGCAGATCTTTAAGAGGTTATACTTTTAGATGGGTGGAGGGACTAGACCAATTATAAAACAAAGAGCTCTTAACATAGTTGCAAAGAAGAAACATGGAAAAATATATCAGATGTTAGAGGGCGGAAAGTACAGCAATAATTGACACCAATTTTAAAGGGTTACTATGTGTAATTAAATGCATCATCTGCTTTAATTCCCTGTCACAATAACATCTATTTACCAAGGCTCAGAGATGTTAAGAAATTTGCTTGCATTACAGAGCTAATAAGTGGTAGAGTCAGGATATTATCTGTTTTCTGAGCTGAACTCAAATACTACATCCTCCTGACTCTGAGAAGAAAAGAGGAGGATGGATTTTGAATGAATCCTGTCTACGATTCTTGACTTTAATCCTAAAGGGAGGGAGGCCATGAAGGAGAGAACAGGCTTTAGCGTGACCCCTTTTTAGAAGACAACCACCCTGGCTGAAAGATTAAAGACTGCAAAGCTTGAGACAAACAGCACAGGCAAATCCTCAAAGGCTGAATCTCAAGTGACAGAATGAGGTTTCTTGAGAGTTACTGCAGATAACAGACAAATGGTAGTGCATTTTGAATCACTCATGGGGAATAATAAGAGTGATGAGAATTCTGTTCTTACCATCCCCTTTTTCAGTTTGGCATATTGAAGGATAGAAAAATCTTACATTGGAGCTTAGAAATACTAAAATGTGTGCAATGCCACCAGTCAGAATTTAACTGATTGTCATTTGGTCAAAAGAGACTATTTCTAGTGAGAGAATATATTATCAGAGACAGAAGGGCCTTCTAGATTAAAGGCCAACACTGTTTCAGGAGGAAGTCAGTGAGCCCCTGAGAAGATCTGTGAATTTTACTGGTCACAAAGCTGGTTGCTTGTTATAATGACAGCTGCATTTTCTCTCTTTATATATATAAAACATTTCATCTGCCAAGTACTGTTCTATGAGTTTCCCACAGTTTAATCATTTTATTGTTCAATTATCATAAATTCTCATGTATTAGGTACTATCATTATGGTAATTCTCATTTTACGGCTAAGAAAACTGAGACACAGCAATGTCAAGAAGTTTGTCTAAGGTTGTTCTGCTAGTAAGTATTTGAGAGATTTGAGCCTCTACAGCCTGTGTTTAACCACCATACTATTCTGCCTCTCTTTTTTTTTTTAAAAAAAAAATGCAATTTTATTGAGATATACTCATGCACCAGTACCATCATAGAGTTGTACATTCAACACCACAATCAATTCTCAAACATATTTTCATTACTCCAAAAAAACAAACAAACCAAAAAAGAAATAAACCATCCCATACCCCTTATTCTCCCTTATTATTTATATATTTTTGTCATTATTTTATTACTCATCGGCCCTTGCACTGGTTAAAGGGAGTGTCAGTCACCAGGTTTTCACTATCACATGGTCGCATGATAAAAGCTATATAGTTATACAATTATCATCAAGAATCAAGTCTATTAGATTACTGTTTAACAGATTCAGGTATTTCCTTCTAGCTATACACTAGAAACTAATACAATAGATTTTAGTGTATTCTAATAGTTTCTAGTGTATTCTAATACACTAGAAACTAAAAAGGAATATCCATATAATGCATAAGAATAACCTCCAAAATGACCTCTTGACTCTATTTGAGAACTCTCAGCCACTGAAACTTTATTTTATTTTGTTTCATTTCTTTTCCCCCTTTTGATCAAGATGGCATTCTCAATTCCATGAAACCAGGGCCAGGCTCATCCCTGGGAGTCATGTCCCTCATTGCCAGGAAGACTTACAACCCTGGGAGTCATGTCCCACCTATGGGGGAGGGTAGTGAGTTTATTTGCAGAGTTGGCTGAGAGAAAGAGTCTGCCTCTCTTTATCATAGGTTCTCAAGTCTGGTTTTGTACTTTTCTGAGTGTCTATTTGGGACTTGAATATATATATGTATATATATATAGCATTTGCTCTAACATTCTAATTCTGGAAATAAGTATGCAGATTAGATCTTTTGAGACCCTCCTCACTTTGCCTATATTAAGAATATTAAAAAATCATTTTTAAGCAGCAGTAAAAATTAATTGACTCTGAAGAAGCTTCTTTATTATGCAGCACTCTACAAGATTCTTTCTTGTTCACTTAACTGTAAAATATAATCCTAGATAGAACCGTAGGGATTAAAGTACTTTTTATGGAGTTAAATTCACAAACCATGTGTTAAACTGTTGAATGGAAATAGATGGGAATTGCCTTATACTTAAATATATCTCCTTCAGTAAAGATTTCAACTTTTGCTTTTTAAAAATTTAGACTTAATTTTCCTCTCTAATTGGGTATGCTGGGAGTTTGCCTAGTTGGAAGTGTCTGATTGGACCAAGACTTAAAGAAAGAGTCCCTTTTCTCTATGCTGCAGACAACAGTGACATTAAAAGATAAGGTAGAGCCAAAGGTTAAGAGGGAAGATTTACGCTACCAAGACTGGGAAAGAAGGCCAAATATGTTGCCACACTAGAGACCAAAAACTAATATGGAAAATTAGCGTCCAATGTCATGGTAGAAGGTAAGGAGGAATTACCTGGCCCAGTTGCTCATGACTTTTATGTGGATCTGGCTGCTCAGAGTTGTTTGGGAGAGCTGGCTCTCTTTAAAGGGCAACAGTGGGTCAAGTTGAATGTCTCTGACTCAGATGGATGAGTGAAAGGAGAAAATGGAGGAGAATGAAAATACTCTGTCCTTAGTCGACTGCAACAGATTTTTTTCCTTCAAAAATTCCCTTTTCTTACTGTATGTTGTCTTGATATCTCTTCTCTTGTCACAGTCACTCTCAATAAGTCATTGCAATGCTTCTCCCTTACACCATACATGGCATACATGATATTTCTGTCTTTCTACTCTCAGAAGCATTTTATAACATCCTACAGAGCCAAAATGGGAGACATGAGCTTTTCTGATTTTGACCAGAAATATTTTAAATTAAATGAGAATCAAAAGTACATCGCCAGTGTGTTGGTGAAGAGCGAGAATTTGGGTGTCAGATACCCTGTGCTCCAGCCTCAGTCTACTACTTCCTCACTGTGCTATGGCTCAGGCCTTGTGGCCTTGGGCAATGTTTTCTGACCTATAAAATCATTCCAACTTCATGAAATTGATTGGAGAATTGAGCTAGAGAATACATATGGGTCTTGCACCTAATAGATAGTGGCTATTATTTTTCTGATTGTATCGTTATCATTCAACATGATCGGCCTCTGCAGCATTCAGATAGTAGAGGAGAAAGAGCACATTTTAAAGAACATCAGGTCCTGCATCGCATGATGTACGCTCCCTACCTGGCATTGCTAGTGTTATAATCAATGTATTATGACTGTTTTGAAATGCTGATATTTGTAGAACATCTTAAGAAGACACGTAGAATTTATTGAGTAAGGCCACTTCCATCCTCACTCTACAGGCACACCTAGGGGATATTGAGGGTTTGGTTCCGGACCACTGCAATTAAGCAAATAGTACAATAAAGTGAGTCACATGAATTTTTTGGTTTCCCAGAGCATGTAAAAGTGATGTTTATACTATACAGTAGTCTATGAAGTATGCAATAGCATATGTCTAAAAATTCAGTGTACTTACCTTGATTAAAATGTGACACAGAGAAATAAAGTGTGTACAAGATGTTGGAAAAAAGGCACTGGACACAGGGCTGCCACAAACCTTCAATTTGTAAAAAACACAATACCTATGACATGTAATAAAGAAAAACACAGTAAAACAAGATATGCCTATACTGACATTCTCTCTCACTCTCACATCTAGCTATATATTTCAAGCATATAGAATAACTAACTCAAGGGCCATTTTCTAATTTAAAGCATTTGTTAGAAAAAAGCAAAGAAACACAATTACAATGTTTGATTTGGGTATCATGCAACTCAATACTATTTCATCCCCCCCTTCTTTGCAGTTCATGAACTGGGGACTGGATCCCTCCAGCCTCTGTTAAGGAATGCCGCTTGATTTGCATCATGGCTTCTGGTTTGAATGTGGAAGATGTGAGACTCATTGATCTCAATGAGCTTAGAGAAATGGAATGATAAGTTTCAGCATTAGACTAGGATAGTGGAATTAAAATAAAGAGTGGATGTATGAAGAAGAGTTTTGAAAGGTAAACAAGTTATTATTTTATAAATACAGAACTGAGGCATTTATTAATCTAAATTTGAAAATTTTCAGATAGATGATTCAGCAAATTTCTCATTCAGTCATTCATGTTTCACTCAACAGACATTTATTCAGTGCTTAATATGTCCTAGGTGCTTGAAATGTATATAATCTTAACCTCAGACAATGGACTGAATTAAAAAGGCTAATAAAATAAAATTTTACAATAGTCTGGGGTTCTACTCCATTAGTGATTTTTTTATTTAGTGAGTTGTTTTCTTCTCCATTCCCCAGCCTTTTCCCACTCCCCACCAATCCTCTGTTCTTCTCTTCCTGAAGCAATGGCAGTGGTAGAGAAGCCAAGGTATTTCTTTGTCCTTTTGGCTTGCTCCTCTTCTACATCAATTTTTTGTGTGACTCTGGTTCTCACCTGGCTTGGGGAGCAATATTTCCTCCCCTTGCTCCTTCAGGCCTAGAAGAGATAATGCTCTTCACCTGTCTTTAGTAAATGAATGTCTCTACACCCTTTACTGGTTTCCTGACCTCTGTCCTTTCCTTTGTAGATACGTTCCCCTAAAAGATATGTTCAAGTCCTAACCACTAGTCTCATGGATGGGATTGTATAAGATGTTATTAGTTAACATGAGTCCAAACTGGATTAGGATGGGCCCTAATCCAATAAGACTGGTGTCCTTATAAAGAGAGGAAATTTGGACACAGACAGACATAGAGACATGTGACAGAGGCAGAGACTGAGTGATACCACAAATCATGCATTGCTGCAAGCCCCCACCAGAACCCTACAGACCTCAGAAGAAGGGTGACACTGCCAATACTTTGATTCAGACCTCTAGCCTGCAGCACTGGGAGATCATAAATTTCTGTTGTTTTAAGCCACCCTTTGTAGTGCTTTATTACAGCAGTCTTTTGAAACAAAGTCAGTGCCTTTATCACTTCAAAATCCAATCTGTACGAGCCCTCTATTTCCTGCCTGGACTTAACTGATAGATGCATTAAGCTATATATTCAAATAGCTGTGCCTATAAAGCTGAGATAAGTATTAATTTGTTACCAACAATATAATGAAAACAATCACTTAACAGAGTTTTAATATTTCAAAATAGACACCTTTACCACTGATCATCATGTAGTGAAACTTACTGTGTAACAACTTAGCTATTGTTTTAATTTGTGTCTGTATACACATGCCTAGGGATGTATATATAGGGAATTAACCATCATTGGCTTCCAGGCAACGCTATGCCTGCTAGTTTCTATTGTCCAGAGGTTTATAATGAACTGACATGCTGGTTTGTATAGGTGAGCCCTGACATGCCCAAGCATGTCTTCATGTCTCTGCAGGTACATCGAGAACTTTCATGAGAGATTAAGTTATTCCTTCTCTTTGCTCCAAAAATTCTCTTGATTATACAGAATAGGGACAAGAAATCAGAAAGGAAATGCCTTGTTTTGCAGTTTAGCAGGAAATTCAAAAGACAATCTGCTGCTCATATCCCATATGGGTGACAATAATGCAATTGGAAGAATAAGGACTAATTAGCTAACTGAAAAACTCAAACTATGATTGCTGAAGAGTTTAATTTTAGGAAAAAATGAGATGCTTCTCCAATCCTCAAGAGGTAGAAACAGAGAGAAATTCAGAATGTAACACCTACAAAATCTGGTCAATAAGACCTTTATATATCTCAGAGGGAATATCAGGGAAGTTCTTTGGAGGCAATGCCAAGATTTAAGTAATTTGATTATTTATAGATAACCTGAAAATCAATGTAAAAATATTCCTCTGTGTGATTCTTTAATTATACTCATTAAAAATAGGCTATGAAGTTATATATGAGAACTAAAAAGAAGAATATGAATTGAAAACGTAAAACCAACTGTATAGATATATTGCATGTATTGAACAATAGGAGAGCATATTTCTGCCTGGGTCAAATGGCCGTATTGAAAACTGGATGGACAGTCTCTGTAGTATTTTTCCTCTCCATCTAAAAGAAAGAAAAGAGATCATATTTGCTCATAGAATCACTGTTTTCTAATCTAATAATCTGTGGCCCATTCCTTTTCTGGAGTCAGACAAATAAATCTCCCCAAATTTTCTTTCTTTTTTTTTTTAAAAAAAACAGGACATTTATATTATCTCACGCCCCCTGATTCTGCTTTCATTCTTAGTTGTTATTCAAAAACTACTAACAGAATCAACAATCTAATTAGCAGTTTTTCTTGGTACACTGGGTTACAATTTGTGTCAGGAGATAAACTCATTTCAAGATTATGTGCTCTTGTAAACAACTCATCTTGAAATTCAATTCCCTTTTCACCAGCATTAGTTCCAGCTTTTATGTCATCTGAGGCCTTTTCTTCTGGACATTGAAAACACAAAACAAGACAAAGAAAAACAAAAACAAAACAAAACAAGAAGAGTTGAGTAGTTGAAGATTCTATTTACCCTGGCTATTTTTTTCCCTGACTCTGCCTTGGGTTTCAATAACCTCTTATGAATACAGAGGACCTGACTTTTAGAAAATGAGATTTCAGCTTCTTTTCTTATACAGCCTTCTAACAAAATAATTTTGATAGAGACAGGACTGGGCCAACCACATTTGTCTTGGTGACTTCAGAGTATCAGCTTTTGAGATAGTTAATTCACATTACAAAAATATGTTCACCTGATAATCAGCTTACTGACAAGGCTGACCTGGTATATTTTAACACATGCAAAACCTGATGCTAATGCGAACACAGATTTTCTGAAACAAATATAGTCTGTTAGTTGACATCATGATATTAGAAGATCAGCATGATAGAACTGGCAGTGAATCTGAAAAGGTTTCTTACATTGAAAATCCCATTTGGAAAGATAGCTTCCTTCCTGGCTGTTATAACTGGGGTAACTAAATTAATAAAAGGTGAAAATTCTTTGTTACACTTATGTATGATTACAACCTTTAAGTGCTAACCAGGCTTCTGGTTAAACCCAAGGGGAATTTTACTTACATTTTTGCTCAAGGAAGAAGTGCACTTCGTTAATTAACAGTTGATACTTTCCCCTTCTTCCTAAGAAGATATTTTGGATTCAGATTTTTCCCTTAAATTTACTCTGACCCTCTGTATTGCACCTTATCTGACAGTGCACATAACTGGAACAGTGAAAGTAAAATGAGGCTCTTACAATTGAGTGAGTGACCTTCGGAAGTTAAAAAATGCCCAGCACTCTGTTCATGATTTGTCTGAGAGGTTTTTCCTTCTAAATACATATCAATATAGATAGCCTACAAAGTAGCCCAATATACATTCTGTTCCCTAACTGAATGCCTCTGTTTTCTGAAACTAAATAATTTTATTTTGGATCCCAAGTTAATTTTGTTTTTCAAAATTTCATATTATTACCAGAGAGTGGTTGGAAATAGCTTTTTGATTGGTAAAATATCAATTCTAAATTCTTTGGAACAGGGCTGAAACATTGTCCTAGTTTCCCTTCTTCTTTTCTAAATATTTTGGTGTGACTAATAGTTTGAGAGTTACAGGTCATCCATCTAGCAAGAGTAAATCAAGAAATTTTCCTGTTGCCATGTCAGACATGAACTTGACATAGCCTTAAGGAGCAGCTGACACCTTTGACTAGTTATATTATATAATAATTATTAATTATTATATAATAATTATTATATAATTATTATATATAATATAACCAGCTAATTATTAATTTGGTAACCACCAAGCAAGCACTTTCACTTGGTTACAGTTTCCTAAAGCACAGTCAGCAACCTTCCAGGTATACAATTTCTGCTGTCTAATACCTAGACTATTTGTTAAAGATTTTCATTAGTCTTATTTTTCACTTAAAATGTAAACTTTCTATTACTATATATTTGGAAAACTTGTACCACAGGCCATAAAGAGAAAGTATCATAAAATTAAACATTATGGAAACAAAACATTGTTGTTAAATTTTAGTTTGATTCTGCTTTGGGCACTCTGGATAGAGATCCGGAGATCCAGAGTCAAGTATTAGCCATCTGGATAATATAAGACAAGTTTCTTAACTGCTCTTAATAATTCCTTTATTAGAGGAATTTAGTGAGAATGAAATGAGATAAAGATGTCAGTTCTATCCAAACGGATTTACAGAGTGTAGCCAAAATTCCAGCATTTTTTTTTCTTTTGAGAAATTCTACAAACTGATTTTTAAATTTATTTGGAAAGGCAATGGACTAAACTAGCCCAGGTACTTTTGCAGAATCAGAACAAATTTGGAAGTTTTTCTTTACCTATTATAAAGCCATATTATTTAAGACAGTGGTATATTGGGGCAATGAAAGACCAAATGACCAATGGAACAGAATACAGTGCCAGGAGCAGACCCACATATATTCAGTGACCTGAAATATGAAGAAAGTGGCAATGCAATGCAGCAAGAAACAGATGATCTTCTCATTAAACAGAGCCAAGTAAATTGGATGGCTATGTGGAAATATAGGTATCTTGGGGATTTCACCTCACACTATACACAAAAATCAATTCCAAGTGAATTGAAGATCTAAATATGAAAGGGAAAACAAAAGTTATAGGAAAACCATTTTCATGACCTTTGTGTAGGCAAAGATTTCTTAGGCACAAAACAAAAAACACTAACCAAGAAATAAAAAATAGTTAAAATGGAATTAAGTTAAAACTAAGAATTTCTGTCCATTGAAAGGCACTGCGAGGAATGTCAAAAAGCATTAGACAGAGAGAATATATTATAATACATTTATATGACAAACAAGTAGTATCCAAAATATATTTTTAAAAACTCCTGCAAATCAATAAGAAAAATGCAGGCAATCTGACAGAAAACTGTGCAGAACACTTGAGCCCTTCTCAAAAGAGACTGTCCCAAGGGGCAATAAACATGTGAAAAGATGCTGAACTTCATGAGCTTTCAGGGAAATAAAAATGAAAACACCCATTGTGGAAGATGACATATTTGTAACATAACTGCATTACAAAAGACTAATGCCCAGAATATATAAGGTGTTCCTACAAATCAATTCAGTAAGACAGATTACCCAATAGGAAAATGGGCAAAAGATTTGAACAGGACTTTCACAAAGAAGGATATCCAAAGAGCCAATAAACATGAAAAGATGTTCAATTTCAGTAATTATTAGAGAAATACAAATTTAAAACCACAGTGAGATACCAGTACATAATGACCAGATTGCATAAAAAAAAAAAAAAAATCTGATAAAAGCAAGTGTGAGCAAGAATTTGAAACAGCAGGTACTCTTGTAAACTAGCAGTGGGAGTGCGAATTAGTGCAATAGCTTCAGGAAACATTTAGGCATTATCTGTTAAAAATGATGATTGTGTATTCTCAGTACCACATTACTTTTATCTTCAATACTTCTATCCTAAGTGTCTCAGTACTTCTCTTGCACATGTGCACCAAACATATGAATTCTTATTAAAAACATTGTTTATGATGGCTGAAAACTGACAACCCAAATGTCCTCCAATAGCAGAATGGATAAATAATTTTTAGTATATTCACACAATTTGAAATCAGAAGGTCACATGGGGACTTCTGGGGATGCAGGCAATGTTCTATTTCTTAACTTGGATGAGGCTGCATGGTGTTCACTTTGTAATTATTCATTAAACTGTATATTTATTTTTTATGACCTTTCCAGGTATATATTATATTTCACAATTTTTTAAAAGCTGAAAAAAGAAAAAAAGAATTAGGGAGAGGATATCCATTTTGCTGGCATGGATCACAATACAGACACAGATCACCAGGCAACCTAGTTCTGCAGTATGGATACAGAAGTTGTTCCTAGAAGCTTAGCCTAGAGTATGTTGTATATTTCTTCAGCCCTTCTGGAATGGCTAAAATGAAAAAGCTGGAAAGTACCAAGTATTTATGAGGATATGGAGTTACTGGAATGTTCATAAACTATGTGTGCGAATGTAATAACCACTTTGAAAACTCTTCTACTAAAGCTAATTGTATGGATATCTAGGACCCAACAATTCCACTAGTAGGCATACATCTAACAGAAATGCATTCATGTGCTCATCAAAAGACAGGTACTATACTTAATTGCCCCAAACTGGAAACTGACTAAATGTTCATCAATAATAATATGGATAAATAAATTGTGGTATCATCACACAATGGAATTCTATTTACCAATGAATGTGAATAATCTATAATTAAACACAACTATATGAATGAATCTCCTAAACATAACATTGAGAAAAAGAAGCACATACAGTATGTTTCTATTTATGTAAAGGAGCTAAACAGGCAAAATTAATATGTGCTTTTAGAAGTCAGAATAGCAATTATCCTTGGGCAAGCTGGAGCTGGAAAAGGTCACAGAGTGCTAGTAATATTTTCTTTCTCAATATGGTTCTGCTTAAAAGGGCGGATTCAGTTTTTTTAAAAAATTCATTATTGTAAATATATGATTTGTGAAATTTTTTCCATATGTATTAAACTTCACTAAAAGTTTAAAAAATGAGATCATATATGTGAAGTTCTTAGTAGTGCAACTGGCATGTGATATATTCTAAAAACATTAGCTATTATTGTGTTGTTATTGATGTTCTTAATGTTATTGATAGCAAAATGCACTAAGCTTAAATACTGCTCTCCATGTGTTAAAACAGGATATTAGTGTTAGGCAAGTCAATTAGCACCAAGCTGCGGGTATCTTATTGATATAATGGGAAGGATTGAAAAATAATTGAAAAAGGCATACATTTCTTCTTAAATGAGTTAATGGGTTTTACTGCTGGGTCATGGAATAGTGTGACACTCTTCAATTAACCAAGTAATTTAGCTGCTTTAGGGAGACGGTTGACAGCTAATTCACCCTGACAGGCCCATTGCAATGAGTCTCCCTACCTAATCAGGTATTCTCCCTCTCCCCTGAAATTAATTTATGCCCAGTTGAGCTTAAAATTTGCCAAACAATGTTGACTTCTGGAATCTTCAATCCCCAAGTGTTTGAGGAGATTTAAAGCTCAATTCCAGGATGAGGAGTGAAGTGGGGAGGATATTCGTCCTACTGAACAGCTCACTCTATAGCTGAATCTTCTTTATCTGGAGAACATAAGGCATTCTCCCACATTTTCAGAGATTTTTCTGTCTTCTACCTGCGTGCTTGGTATTTAGTCCATAGGGATAGCTTTTAAACCAACAACAGAAAATATCAGTATTATACTCTTAAGGTAAAACATAGGATAATATCTGTTCCAGTTGCTCCTTAAGATTTATAACAGTATGGCTTCTCACCCATAGAGTCAAGGTTTAGCTAGTAAAAAAAACCAAGCTAACAAAAAAATGCGATATTAATATAGGCAGAGATTAATATTAGTTTAGGACTCCATTATCTGCAAATGCATGACTTTCCTTTTATTTCGCAACTTTTCTCAAACACCTATAGTTGCACAGGAGATGACCTAGTCTACTTTGGGTTTGGTGTCAATAATAATATAAGGTATTCTTTTTACAAAAGCTTTATAAGATAAAAATAATGCACTATTGTGGACTTAGAGACTAAGGTAATCAAACAGATCATTGTGTATCATTCTAAAGTGGACAAAATGGAAAGGTTTGGTCAAGGAGTATTTATCTAATGACTTTTAATTATTGAAATCAGTGTAATATTTTCTCTCTGCTTGACTTCTAAACTTTGTTGTTTGGTAAGCCACCTCTCGTACTCTTGGAGACATCAGAGATGATTTGCTCTGACAAGTGTGTGTGTGGCAGTATTTGTTCTGTGCTGCCCTTACTGGAACAACATAATTTGGTACAGCTTTGTTAAGATGGCAACTGGAAGAACTGGAAGAAGCAGGTAAGAGGAAGAACCAAATTGTTGAAATTCCTTTGAGGCAGCAGGAAGGACAGGAATTGGTGCTGTCCTTACAAGTGCCTGTGAGTGAGCACCACTGAGGGGACAATGAGTTGGTCCACTGAAAAATTTTGTGATTTCTATTTATTTACCTGTCTCTCTGTCACCACATCCACTACTTCTTAATTTTCTTCACTTGCTGATTTCCTTTTGGACTCCTGGCTCTATCTTCTCCACCCTCTTAGTAAAGTATGGTAAGACTAGCTAAAACTATGGACCTCTTTCTTTGTGCCAGGCACTACATTAAGCAATTTTCTTGCATTATCTCATTTGATGTTCACAATAGCCCTATAGGATATACATCATTATCTACATTTTACAGATTGTGGAAATCGAGGTCTGGAGAGGTGAAGTAAATCTTCCACAGGTCACACAGCCAGTACATGTTAGAGCCAGAAAAAACAAAAACAAAAACAAAAACAGAATAAAACATTCTTTAATCATAACCCACACTCCTGCAAGTGTGAAAGCTTTGTAAATAGGACCTTTTAACGATGTTATTTTTAGTTAAGGTGGGGCCAGCTGACTCCAGATGGCCCTCAATCCTATTGCTGGAGGCCTTTAAAAAGCCGCGCGGTGGCGTTGGAAACCGGAAGTCAGCGGAACGTGGAAAGCGGAAGAGAATGGAGAGGGCACGGTCATGTGAAGGGAGGCGGGGACACGCCAGGGAACCCCCAGGGAACCCCCAGGAGTCACGGGCCACCGGAACTCTATGGACCGCAGGAGAAACCACGCCTTCTAGACTCCGAAACCGTGAGCCAGCATTCCTATTTAAGCAAATTCAGTGTGTGATATTTGTCCTAGTTGCCAGGAAACTAAGACAGCCGCCGTCTATTTGTCCAGTAATAGCAGAATATTCTATGCCTAAATTTCTTCCTGGTCATGCATAATTTTCAGCGAGATTCGAGCTTAACTGAGTTTCGTTGATCAGAAAGGATGTAAATGTTCCGTTATTCCTCTAAAGTGGAAGGCATCCATTTACTTAAAGAAGTGTAATTCAGTGTGAATTATTTAGTACCTATAGTCATATGCTGTTAGCACTAGAAGGGACCTTGGAAATTTGCTAGTTCAAAGGTTTTCAAACTGCATTCTTTGTAATTTGTCTCCTCAGAGCTGACCGGGCCCTGCCCATTCGACTCCCTGCCTCCACATCCACTAGATGTTATATTTTTATTGTTTTATGTGGTGGAATGATCACATTTGAAAACAGAATTGCTTCTAAAAAATAATTCAGTAGTCACTGTACCCCCTCATCTTTCTGATATGAAATCTAGATCCAATGGTGGAAAGAGATTAAAAAAAAACAAAACAAAACAAAAAAAAACGATTTTGCAGTAGAGCTAGATGCTAATGTCCTTGCTACTTGAGTGTGGCATTTTTTTCTCCACAGAATTCATGGAAATAGCACTTTTTTGAAAATGTTTATAGTTTTGTGTTTTGTTTTGCTTTGTTTCCAATTTTACCATTTTTGGATGGAATTATCCTGGAAAACAATCACAACAAAAGAACAATCTTTCAAATATAATGGCTTAGTTTATTAAGTGAAACATACAAAAGATTGTCAAATGTCATAGCAGCCCTGGAATTTCTATAGCGACAGCTCCACAGTGATTTTCACGCGTTCCACTCCATGTCAAAATCAGTTGCTTGGTGGGTGTGTGTGTGTGTGTGCGCACATTTAGTATCTGTATTTTGGAATGTTGAGCCACATTTTAGCTGGACTTCTTGGAATAGGTTTGCTCATGATGAGATGTATGAAAGAAAAGTGTTATTTTGGTCAATGGGTAAGTATTTATCCTTTGCTATAAATGAAGGCAATAAACAGTTCAGCTTCTGAACGTAGAATGGTTTTTCAATATTGTGTTTTTCTGTGAAGTTTCTTTTTGGTCCTTGCTGGCTTAATTTCTTCCCACCGATTTTTGGGAAGAGACAAAAGTAGAGGTGAAATTGGTATTGGAGACCTTGGTGGTAGACATCTTGTTGAGACCATTTTAACTAGTGTTTGCTTTATTTGGGCAGTAGTAGACTTGTTTGGGTGTTCTTGCAATAGATATAGGTATGAATATTCGTTTTTGTCAGAGGCCAGAAATGCTAGGCTATTTTGATAAATTTGATTAGACAATCTAGTTTGAAAAGGTAAAATTCATATAAGAGAAGGAAGGGAGGGAGGGAAGACCAGTGATAACATTGCGAATGTAATTAATAACATGGAGTTATATATTTGAATGTAGTTAAAAGGAAAATTTGAGGTTTATATATGTCACTAGGATAAAAATTAAAATGTAAATATATATTTATTTATCATCTGAGAATTTCAGAGAACTGTTTTTATACCCTTACGGATTAAGACCTTCATTTCCTTTGAATAGGGCAGAGATGCTAAACCTACTCTGCAAATCAAATAGCCTAATTTGTGCTTATTATAATTCCTCTCATACTGCATTAATGCTGTTTCTTTACTGGTTTGTATCCCTACTAAGGCTGCAAGCTCCTTCATGGCAAAGCTCTTACCCCTTCTGTTTTTTATGCCTAATAACTCTCATAGGTATGTGGTGGATGTGCTATTAATATTTATTTAGTGAATGAATGTGTGAATGAATGCGTGAGTGAATAAATATAAATGATTCTACACACTGAGCTTCTGGGTTTCTTGTACTTTCTGATTTCTCTCTAAAAGTCTATGTTGTGTAGAATATTCTCACTTCAAAGTAACTTGGTGGCAGAAAGTAGAATTATAAATCCAGAGTTCTTCCTCACTGCTCTCTACATTGTTTTTTATAAATCCAGAGTTCTTCCTCACTGCTCTCTACACTGTTTTAGTGACTTCCAACTTGAACACCAAGTTCACATATATTGTAAATCATACTTAATGGAAAAGAGGAAGGAATTCTAGACAACACAAGTGTATACTGGGATTTCCCTTACACGTCTTCACCTTCAATTAAAAAACAAATTAAAACATTTAGATACAAGCACACAAGCTGCACAAATACCCATACATGAAAATAGGGCCAGGACTTCACCTTTTTAAATTCTTGCCATATTATTCATTTTCATAGAAAAGCAATAATAGACATTATTTAATGAGCATTTGCTTGCCAAACTCTGTGCAAAGCATTTACATATATTATATTGATTGCTCTTTGCCACATTTATGAATATGGTTGCACCATTACTCCCGTTATATTGTTGAGGAAATTCACATTCAGGGAGGCTAAATAGTTTAATGTAGCTTGTACATTGCAAAGCTTGATTTCAAACCCAGATGTATTTGATGTTATATACCGTAAACTACTCTTGCTCATTTTTATTTATCACCTAGTATGTACCAAAGTGTCTGATTCAGAGAAGCAAAGAAGTAAAGTCCCAGAATGTCTGAATCTTTTTTGAAATGCCTCACTGCGAAACAGAGTTGAAAGCCCAAAATCTTTGCACTTTGCTTTCTCCTGATTACTCGACTTCACTGACTTTCTAACATCATAAAAAAACAAATTCATGTGCATTTTTAAAAGTCTTCAGCTGGTATTGTAACCAAAGCCAGGCTGAACTGGCAGTCTTCTCACAAATGCACCCTTTAGATAGCAGTCCTCTTCATTTTAGTAGGTAGTACAATTTTAGGTTCATTTAAAACAGTCATCTCTTCTGTTAATTTACAAATTTAAAAGATTAGTGAAGTGTGAGAGTGAAATAGATACAAAAATACATGAACATATGCAGGAAGCTGACAAGAGTCAGACGATACAGTGTTTCTCAGCATGAGCGCTGCTGTCGCCTTACTTCTAGGGACATCTGTGCCTGCTCCAAGCTGTCTCAAAAAGGCTTTGAGCCAGACCACCACACAGACCCATCCTCCACACATAGTTGTGGCAATTCTGCTGTTCAGAAGCACCTGCCTGCAAATACAATTTGCTCAGTGATGCTGCAAGGAGCATCAGAATTATGCACTGTCTCCATGTAATAACACCTTTACAGTCCGTCCACAGCAGGGGCTCTGCACAGCTCTTTTAATCTTCTCACCCTCTGTAGGAAATAAGAACTATGATTTCTCTTCCCCTCACAAATTGAATTGTATTACCAGGTAGCAACGGGGCAGTGCAGCTGAATAAAATTGATGGCAAAGCAGACAGAAGGATTCTGACGTCCTCAGCTGTCTTAAGGAAAATAAATTTTATTTCAAAAGCAATTAACTCAATGAGGCATGAACCCCAGTGCCATGCAAGGACCCTCTTGTTGCTCACTAAATCTAAAGTCAGGGATGGCATAGAAAAAACACCACTTGCTAACAGCCACCTTAACTTTGGTAGCTCTGAGGCAACCAAGCCATGCTACCCTTGTCCCCTTGCAAATCTTTGCCATTGCTACCCTCATATATATTTAGCTTTGCACTCACTCTTTAATAAATAACTGCCTTAATATAAAGGATTGCATTCACCTATTTAACTGTTCCTAAGCACAGCCAGTAGGGTTGACTTTCAGATTGCTAAATTCAAGCTCATCAGGAAGGTACATCAATGACATATAAATGAGGCATGTAGTGAAAAAGATTTTCAAACACCAGGGATCCTACTGCTTGTTTCTGACAAGAAGATGTAATAAAAGGTTGAATAATATCTTTGGGATTCACAAATTATGAATGCAGTCTTCTGTTGATGGCTTCATGTTGCTTATAGTCTTTCAATTGCCCGTTACTAATGCATGTATTGCCAGTGTCATCACCACTATCTTAATTTACAAGAAACAGACACGATAGCTTTTCCCCAAAGTAGATTTGTCAGAATACTAATACTGCGTAACAGGGATTTATGGAAACACCCTATCGGGAAAGGTTTCTGTGAATCTGCATGAGCCAGATATGCTCTGCTGTGTTTCTCAAAATTATTTTATTCAGAACCCCCTTTTCACAAAATACCTTGAGGAATAAATACCCTATTGGGCTCATTGCTTGAGGGAAGGATGTGAAAACAATTAGAACAACAGAAAGAATTCAGGTTAGGAAAACTTTGAAAACATCATAGATTTCTTCCATCCAACTGTTAAGGATGGGGTATGTGTGGGAGAGAAGCACATCCTTTTCCCATTTGAGCATTGCCTTTCCCCCTCAGATTAAGACCTTGTGCATTGATCTCAGAGTTTTGTGCAAATAGTTATGCATCAGGCAAAAAGCAAAAAATAGCAAAGACTATGTCTACTTTGTGCACTCTTGTACCCCGGTTTGAGACACTTAGTAGGCTCTAGGTAGGCAAATGCTTGTTAAATAAATGATGAATGGATGGATGAGAGAATGGATAAATCCGTTTATGCTTTATTAGTGTGGGTCCCTATGAAAATGCACTATTTTTCAAAAGTAAGTAGGCAATATCAGAACAGATGTTTCCAAGCCACCACAGTGGCTCTGCTTTGCTTCTTTATAACTTGTAAATAATGAAATCACATGTGTGTTTTAAAATGTCAGCCTCTGTTGCTGGCTGTGTTGTTGCCTTGGCAACATAGACTATGACATTATAAGCTATGGTCTCTCTATGGCAGCTATTTGAGTTACCCTGCAGAGTTCTACAATGAGATATTTTTGTTATGGATCTCTGCCTGCCCCCTGGTCTGAACTTTGAGTGTGTGTTTCTGTGAGAATGAGATTTACCTTATGCTAATTCCCTCTATTATTCAGGGTCTAATAACCCAGCTGCTAAATAATTATTTTATCCTCCTCCTTCATTTGCTTCCATTATGCATACAGTAAATGGGGTACTGTTTGCAAAAATATCCTCAAAAGCACTGTTGATCAGACTTCAGGATTTTATAGACTAGAAGAACTCGTTAATAATGAGAGAAATGAATATATGCTTATCTACTTTTATTATTGCTAAGAAAAAAAAGTTTTTTTTTAAATTACCTACTATCTTAATTTTATTAAATAATGGAAATTTTATCTCCCCAAAGTAGGAAGGACTATTTTTTTTTAAAGGGGCATCATATTATTTGAAAAGGGATAGCCTATAAAATGTTAAGCACATTGTCTTAATTCATTTTACTAGACTTGAAAATTTCATCTTGGGCTACATTGTTCCACAAACACATATTTGAAAACCTTGATTCAAGAGGACAGTAGGAAAATGAAAGTGAATATAAGATTCAAGAATATTTGTTCTAAATGAGGCCAATGGTTTTTTCAGCCAAGATTTCTTTCCTGTCAGAGGCAACAAGGATCATCGAGTATGGCTTGGCTTACCATTCCATTCTCCAGAATATAAGGGTTGAACTTCACTGACATTACCCTTCCCCACCCTCCCCCAGCCTCTGGCCCAACTCTGCACCCTCCCTCTCAGTTTCTTTCTCTTAAGAAAACTGAGGCTGTAAATCTGCTGGTCCCATATCTACAAATTATCTAAATCCCTACTCTTCTCCAGAAGCTTTGACCTTCTATTATTCCTACTTTTTAAAATTTTCTTGCTTTAGCTTTACCCGCTCCTTACTCAGTTCTTCCCTAGTAAATAAAAGTACTAAATCTGACTTATTTTGGTTCATATTAACTGTGCATGCAATTATTGTGATCTAAAGAGAAGAAATTTACTCCGTCATGCTTCTCACCATAGTTCTCATGGATCTTTAGGAAGTCCTGGGACTCATTCCCTCTCTCGAGGTCTTAGCGTATCAGGCAAGATCAGCCTCTGGCAGGTCCAGCCAGGTCTGTGCTCTCCCTGTGCCAGCTTACACTGGATGGAGTAAATCAGGTCACACTGGTCCTTGTGGACCCAGCTATATGTGGAGGGGGTAAGAAACCCACTATGTTTTCCAAACCAGCCTTTTCCAAAGAGACTTGTGTAAAGCTCAAGCCAGGATTTCCATCTTGCTGGCTCTTCTTTGCATATATACAGCATTGGCCAGAATCTTGGAGTGGTGAGATTAGGGCACCAACACGTTCTAAATGTCTACATTTACACCCGTTATTCTACTTCCTTCTACATCCACCCACTGCAATCAATCTGGTTTCCACCACCCACCGATCATCCCAAAAACTGTGGCAAAATTCAACGGCATCTGATTAATTGTCAAATCTAGTAACGTGCCAATCTTGTCATGTTGTGTACAACTTTTATCAGCCCTTATTTTATTCTTCCTGGCATTTACTATTGCTGACCATCTCTCTTTGGATTTCCTGAGTTTTTTCTTTTATAGAAAGCACTGTTTCTTAAGTGTCCTCATATTTCTCTGGCCACTTTCTGCCCATATTCTTTCACCAAATCTCTTAAATCTTAACGTTCTTTTTGGTTATGGTCTTGACCCTCTTCTAAGTCTGTTCATCTCACTCCCGTGACTTCCATGACTACATGGACTTCTAAGTCTGTGTAGTCAGCTTAGGTTCCTTGACTACCAGTCCCTTTATCTTTCTGCTTGTTAAAATTCTCCCCTAGATAAATGACAATGTCCCAAACTCTGCATATTCAGAGTTGAATCAATAATTTCCTCTCAGGTCTGCCTTTTCGTTTGTTCTCTCTCAAGGTGTTCACTTAAATCACCCAAGTAATTACCCTGGAAGTTATTCTGTACTCCTCTTTTTACCTTTCCCCCAGTGTCCGATCCTTTACCAAGTTGTTTATCTAGTCTGTTTCCTAAAATCTCTCTGACCTGTTCCATTCTTTCCATACCACTATCATCCCCTTACAGAAATTAAGTATAATTTCTCACGATATGCATTTGTGTTCTAAAAATTGAGTATTAAGGGAATGGTACAGTTAGGAATTGATGGGGAAAGGACTACTCAAGGGATGCATTATTCTAGTAAATTCCAGCAAATTCTTTTTTTTTTTTTTTTTTTTTTTTTTAGTTCCCTTGCTGGTTTACTGGAAATGGTTTAGACAATGAAATGGCAGGGCTCTACTCCCATCTAGACACCTCTTCTCTGCTCTGATGACTCTGTTTTTTTTGTTTGCTTGTTTGTTTCATTTTTTTAATTTTTTGTTTTAAATTTTAGATGCATTTTGAGCCAGATGAGGATCTGCAGAGATCATCTAGCCCAACTTAGTACTTTTGATAGGATACCTGGGGGTCATTTTATTTTCTCCCTCTCATTACTTACTTCCAAGCAATGAACAATTTCTGCTTATTTTACTTATTTAATAGTGCAAGAATTAGGAAAATATCTATCTACATACATATAATTATAATTAATTTTCCATAAAATTGCCTATGAAAAGGAAATGTGCTAGATGTTCAGACTTGACTATAATAATACATTAACTGTTGAAAGACAGCTGTTTTATAGTGAGAATTTTTGTTGTCTGCTTGTCTGGAAGGTGAAATGTGCAATGTCAGTATGTTATAAGAGATAATTTGGCAAAACAAATTGCAGGCCAGAAAGTTCAACCTCCTATTCATTTAGGAGGTTTTAGGGACAATACCTAGATTGGATTAATCATGTCTGGGAAACGGAGTCCTCAGTTTTGGAAATATAGAAAATGATGTTTTATTATCCAAGGATGATTTGAAAAAGGAAAATAGCTCATTCCAAATTGACAAGCATTCCTCTCAGCAGATATGTGCATTCATTCCCTCACTCACTGTGGGTCAGCCGCATGGGTAGCTAGTGTAAAATCAAACTGTTGCCTTTTCAGTGTAGAAACAGAACAAGGGGATTTAAGTGATCTTAAAAAAGTCTCTTGTTGCTGAGGTAACCTGAAGCACTCTTCTCCATTATAGGGACAGCTTGTCAAGGAGACAGTGCCTGGGTTTGTTGTCCAAAACTCTTTCCCTGCATAGTTAACGATTTTTGCTTCCTCTTTTCAAGTCTCCATCTTTCCTCCATGGCAATATATACCGTATGTTCATACATAAAACAGTATGCAATTGAACTCCATGTTTCTTCAGTCTGGAAATCACATTGATCGAGATTAATGTAGCTTCATCTGTTTCCTGCATGTGATTGGATTGCAGTTTGGCAAGTGGGGCCAGTGTTGAGGGACTTGGGTCCTGCCCATTTCCTCAGACACTGATGGGTCAGATCTCTTACATTGGTGGATGTGTTTTACTAGTTAAACTTTCAGAGAACACATTTTTCTCTTAGTTTTGGAGATAGCCTTTAATAGTGCAAGAATTAGCAAAATATCTATCATCTACATTCATATTATTATAATTAATTTTCCATAAAATTGCCAATGAAAAGGAACTGTGCTGGATGTTCAGACTTGAACACTTCAGAGTTACCTATATTCCTTTACTGGTTTTTTCTTTTCACGTAAGAGAATGCACTTGACTATATATCCCATTATATAAAGGGCACAGTTTGACGTGCAGCCTCATCAAAACCTTGACATGTTATTTACATTCTGTAAAACAAAAGAAACTAATTTGTGCAATTAAATAACCATAGTTCTATATTTACAAAGAAGATTTATATTTAAATCCATATTGCTAAATTAAGTCACCTCCCTCCATTAAAAAAAAATCACACTTGGTTAAGAGTTTACCAAACCATCTAATGCTGAATATGATTTTTAATCATTTGTTCATCCTTAATCATAATAGAACAATCTCAGTCTAAGGATGCTATCTAACCAATTGTCTGAAAGGATCAATGATTTTTGCCAAGGATGAACAATTAATGCAATGAAGGGCGATTGGCCAAGCACTGCATGCTTGAGATGGGTGACTATTCCAAGAGAAATTACTTTCTAGTCCTTGCCTCCTCAAAAATTTTTTCTAGACTAATATTGTGGGAGAATGGAAAGCTTGATAATGAAATCAATGTTTTGCCAAGATGTGACTGAATATAACAATAGGTAGGAAGTGAACATAAAATACATTCAATCTAGTTAGAATTGATTTGTCTTCAGAATAGAATCAGCAGGGAAAAGATAGGATGCACCACTTTTGCTGTATTCTTCTGGCACTTTGGCAGCCAGTGTAACCCTGGAAGCCCGATTCACCAGTGCAAATGGAAAGAGTTTGCTAATCGAGAAAGAAAGATCTGCACCCATAATGAGGATGTGAATTCTCCATTGGCTGTCTGCCAGACCTTGGACTCCTGAGATAAAGATGAAGAGGGCAAACTGGGACCACTGTGTGTGCATGTGTATGAGTATGTGTATGCGTGTTTTATGACAGGACTGTGGACTCAAGTTCCTATGTGAGACCTCTGGTTCTGGAATATGTCTTGTGGTCTTCTGTTGCTCATCTAGGCTAACACCTGTTGGGGAAATGGGATGAAAAACACAATTATCTCCCAACCCAGAAAACCTCTCAACAAAGTTAGAAGAGAAAGAAAAACAATTGTATTACTGAATAAGCATTACCAGAATATGATGCATCACAGGCAATCTGCGAGAGCTGGCAAAGACAGAAAGAGAGCTTACCTTTTATATGTGGCTAAATCGATGCAACCCATTACATACACATTCCCAAGATATTTTGGAGGTAAGTTTAGAGTTTGGAGCCTGGAACCACAGGGAGGTTATGCTAATCTCTTCCCCGGAACCTGGGAGATGGGGACAATATCTTCCTTGATTACATTTCAGAAGAACAAAGATAGAATTTAGAATTAAAGGTTTTTTGAAGTAAAGACTAAGAGATGGAAGGAAGGAAGTCTATTCCCTTAGGTTCCAAAAGGAGAATTAAACTTTCTCTATTTTTAAATGTGGTTTTGCCCTTACACACCAGACCAGTATTTCCCAAATTTGTTGTCCCATGGAACACTGTTTAGCAAGAAAGATATGACTCATCACCACGTTCAGTGCGCCGATATGTTTGGTAAGCTTCTTTAGGACTTTACAAAGGCATTAAGATGCAAATGTTCACAGCCTATGTATTAAGTTCTCTTTCATTCCAGAAACCTTTTTAAACCCTGTAATTTCCTTTAATGTCTCAGTAAAACAGTGTGGTAACTTTTTACTTAGAGTTAACTCTGGGCTCTGGGGCCCTAACCCAAGTCTCATCCCCTATATTGATCCCTGAGGTTGTGCTAATTGGGAGGCCAGGGCAAAGTAGAACCAAACCAGGTTGCCCACCCTGAGGCTTTCGAGGTCAACCAGTACCAGCAGATCATCAACCCATTCTTACTGTATGATACACAGTAGAAAACCTTCTGGAAAGAGAGACAAGATATCTTGATCCCTCAAAGAGGAAATTCAAAGAGGTGAAGGGCACACCAACAGAAACAGGGGCTTTTAAACACTTTTCTTCATACTGAATCTCCACCCCCAAGGACTGTGGCGCTTGACCTTGACCCCTACCAGCCGTCCTCCTATGCTCCTCTATTGGGAGAAAGTAGGGCTGGAGGAGTAGGCAGTTTTTAGCACCCCCTGCTGGTTAGAATGCTGCTACAAATTTACTCATTCATAGGTAACTAGAGAATAGCTATCTGTATGGTACTATAACAAGAACACAGTGTCAACCATGCAATTTACAGAGAACTTTTAATGATATTTTACTTAATTAATATTTTCTTTTAATAAGGGACCAAAAATAAGGCATGGAGAGGAGCTCTGACATGAGTATGGTCTAACTGAAACAGTGAAGAATGTTCTGACTGAAACGTTGAAGAACATTCTGTAGGTGACAGGAGTCATCTAATGCCTCAATTGCAAAGAGTGCCTGCTGGCATGCAATGTTCAAACGTCTTACAGATTGGCAGAAAAAATAATTATTGTGACTCTGCTGTGCAAGATGTGCATGGAAGCAAAGTCACTTAGGATTTCATTTCCAATAAAGTCTCTTAAGGATAAAAAAGAGGATAGCAACTGAGGACTAAATTTTATTCTTTATTCAGCTTGATGGTTTACAAGAAGTGCTTCTTTATGGATTATTTTTTTCTTAGAAAATAATAAGACCTATAATTTGAGGCAGGCTGGAATTGAGTGAAGTATACTCATTTTGGAATCAAACCTACCAGGGCTTGGATAACAACTCTGCCACTTTTTGGCTAATTACCTTTACCAAGTCCTTTCTCTGCCTTAGTTTGTTAATCCATAACATAGGGTAATAATTCTTACCTAATTCAAATGACTAATTTATGAATATCGTCTTGTAAGGTTTATGGCTTTTAAGTGTTCTATTGCGGGACACTGATTACGTGCTTCAACTTGGCGGGCCTGGGCTGGGGGACCTGATCAGCCCCTGGGGAGGGTGGTGGGCACGGGCGACAGCGCCCTCCACAGCCCCCCGGGCCTGGGAAAGTGAGGCCGGAGGCAGGCCCCATTTCCTCACCCAAAATACCACTGTTAGGGGAGGCTTGCCGGAGGGAACCGCCTTTTCCCCACCCCCTTATCTTGCCCGGACACTCCCCGTTGCCAGTGCAACTCCCATCACCACCAGTGCGCATACATTGTTGCCAGACACCGTTACCGGAGCAACTCTCGCCCCTTTTCAATCAACCTCCGCGCCCTCTCAGAACCAATCCAAGCCTTTAACCTCTACAGCTACCCGCCCTCTAAACGCCCGATATAAGCTTGTACTCTCCCCTAATAAACTCTCTTGGTTTCTTCACCCTAAAAGAATCGTGTCCCGCCTGTTCCTTTCTCGCCGCCCTCCATACTTTGCACGCCTCCGCCGGGGACCTGGCCAAGTCCCCCGCCTCGCCCTCGCCTCCGGGAAAGAGCCCCCGCCGCCGGTACCCTCCAAGCAATCCTGAGAGCCTAGGATTTAGCAACCGGCCGCCACCCCCCCCCCCAGACGAGTCAACTGCGACCGCATTCTATAAGTTAGGTCTCTTCCAGGATACAATGAAAACAAAGCAAATGAGCATATACCAAAAGCAGAACAGTACTAACAAGAACTATCAATCTTGTTCTATCTATGGCTGTTACTCCTTAGTAAAATTCTGTTGCCTAATTTTATTATAGGTCATTTCATGAGTTATCTCCAGCAAAGTATAGTGTTTTTTATGCCTTGAAAATGAGCAATGTACCTGACAAATTCATATAGTATTGGCAATATGTAAAACTACTCACTACAATTGGTGAACAGGAAATAAAGCTTAACTTTTAGGGAGTTTTGTCAGACAATGGATTCACCATCTGGAAGGTAAAATTCGATTTATTTTATGTTTTATTTTAAAGCTACCTTGAAAACAAAGCTCTATACTGTTGACCAAACCAGGTAAAAACTGATAAGATGAAATTTTAAAATGTACTTGAAAGGCTAAAATAAAGCATTCAGTAGCTAGTTTGTTGTGCAAATTGTTCTTTGAACTCTTCCACTTAGACTCCTAGGATAGGGTAGGGCAGGGTAGGGTAGGGTAGACTAGACTAGACTAGAATAGAACAGAACAGAACAGAACAGAATAGATCCAACAAAGACTGCATTTTTAGTGTGGCCCAGAATAAGGAAATTAATGTAGGAGTTAAGATTTACATAAATGTGGAAGAAGCTAAGCAAGTGTAGGTTAGGCAGGATGCAGCTGGGGGGCTGGGAAACAGTTACTGATGACATCAGTCTGAGACACTGGAGTGGGGAAGAAGCTGGAGCTCACACAAGAGTGTGAGAAGCCACTGATTCTGATCACCATGACCATGATGGAACCCAGAGATACCTGTAAAGCCACCGCATCATGGCTTTTGGAGAATATGGCTTCCTCTTCACTTCTGCTTTCAGGGTTTCATAGTTTCCCTCCTTAGCAGACTCTAAGCCAAAACCAAACAGGGAAGGGGATTTTGGAAAATGTAGTTCCCTCTTTGGAAGGGAGTGGTGATGCTGCTCAGTTGGTAACAGACAGCCCAGCACTTTGTGCTGAGATGTTCTGGCTTTCCCTGGAGGGCAGTAAGAGTTTCACAGAACATTTGGCAAGATGTATGTCCCTTTGTATTGTTTTTAGCATTCTTCCTATGCGAATTCGGTGACTATAAAAATAGAAGCAAAATGACTTAGCCAAATAACTAAACCAAGAAAAACAATAAACCAAGCATTTATTGATATCTTCTATGCAACAGACCCTGTATGGGGTGCTTTATAGCTGTTCATTCATTTATTCTCACCAGATGAGGTGCTCTCTCCCCACTCCCAGCCCACTGCATTTTGAAGGTAAAATAAATGTCTCCTGAAATAGTTATTCTCATGAAGTAGATGGAACCCAAGTTTGGGTGTAAACACAGTGCTGTTTCTACTACACTGCACTGCATTCCGTGAAGGAGATAACATTTTTGACATTGCTTATAGTAAAACACAAGTACTTTTAAATATTAATTAAGTCTATGTTCTCATTTATTTATTTATTTAATGTGTATTTTGTGGACAACTTGCAGCAGATAGACCAGGAGAATACATTTTAAACCTGCTCTCTGGGTGCTTCTTGTTTACCTTATAATTTGAATCACTGATTTAGATTTTTCCTCAGTCATCAGGGCAAACACAGAATCAGTTAAGAGAAAGAGCTAATTTTACCACAACTAGTTTAGTAGGCTATATTAAAATACAGAATTAGAGGCAGTTCAAATTCTAGCCCTCTCTGTTTTTATTGTAGTTTTACATAATTGCCTTCCTGGAATTTATTCAAATGTTGTGATTATTTCCAAATAAAGAGGACTTTGTAACAAAAAATGCAAATGTTGACTTCTTTCTAGGAAAAATTGGTTTTGTTGTCTAAGGGGATAACATTTTCAAATATATATTACAGTTGTCCGGGATTGCTTTCATTTGCACCTAATTGTCACACATTTAGAAGGCAGCCACCTAATGCAGTCTAGTAAGAATGCATTTGAAACGATTTTGGATTTCTACACAATGAACTCTGGTTACCTGGACAGACACTTCAGTATTTTGTGGTCATCACTCAGGAACTCTTAGTAATCCTGCACCTCTGGTTCCAATTTCTAAACAGAATACAATAACCTTAATTGGAGAAACACGTCTTTTCGATGGAAGAGGTATTGCCAGATTGAAGCTTATGTTCTAAATGTCTGCACCAACACAAGGGAGAATATCATATGAAGAGAATAATAATAAAATTTCAAATACATGCCTTAGAGGATTTAAGCAAGGAGAAAATTCGTAGACATGCTTTTCTTTGTGGAGCTAAGCAATTGTGCTCATTTTCTTGTTCTGAAACCAATAAACCAATACATTTAAAAAAAAGAAAGAAAGCTGTTCTTAGGCCCAAGATATTTGCACCAAATTAAAGTAAAAAATATTTGGATTCAATAATCTGAAAAGAATGTCCATTAATTTTAGCTAATTAAGTTTTATAATTTAGAAATATAAAGGAAATGATATATTTCAAGACTTCATGAAGAAAATATAAGTTGGAAAGAATTCTTATAATTATAAACATTTCAAGTTGGAAAAAAATGGGTCCATAGGAAGCTGCTAATATTTCTGTGCCCAGAAACCCCACCCTTGATTCATCTGCTCTCAGTTCTCTCCTGCAGGTTGGTTTTCTACACCTGGGAACATGAAAAACCAGAACCATTTTACAGAACTGCCTAACTGATAGTCTCTTCTTAGTGATTTGCTTTATGCTCATTGACATTATGTTCCCTACATTCCTACAGTGTCATTTGCTCTGGATTTCAAACTGTGTGTGTGTCTTTCTTTTTGTCTTTTGGTTCTCTGGAATCCATGTCACCTGCCGTTTGATATTCTTTATCTTTCTTGCAATTCTCACATGTGCTCCAGACTCATTCTTGCCTGCTCTGGAGGTCCTTGTGGTTTCTCTAACCCACTGAATCATTTCACCTATTTCAGCCACATGGGAGTTTAAACCTGATTCTGATAGACATTGGAATCACAATTCCTTGACTTAAGAAGCAACTATTGAGAAAGATTGTTACCACTTTTCCCACAGACTTTTATTTTCCCATACTTAATGTGGGAGTTTTCACAACTTTCTCCTAAGGTAGCTTTGAGAATTAAATGTGATGACCCATGAAAATCACCTAGTGCCTGTATATGTATAGTGCCAGTCCCTTGGTAAGTTCTTAAGAATTGAAGCTGAATTTGCTTTCTATTTTGTTGTTCCCATAATGCCTTTGCACTTAGGTAAAATTCTGTAATTTTTGTTTTATGTGATATTCCATTACTCTTCCTAAATGAGTAAATCTCTAGGATAAAAATTGTATGTTCTACTAATTTGAAAGCCTCACTGCCTAGTATGAGGCTGGGCATTTTAGTAGGTGGACAATAAATAATTACTGAAGTGAATTAAAATGAATGGGGAGCTGGAAGGGTTGCAGTGGCAGTTGCCAGGCTGCCTGTTACATATTATTCCTGTCAGAATGTCTTCCATGAATTAATGTGGTCAGCCACAAGCTCCCTAAAAAATGAAACTAACAGAATGAAAGGAAGATTTTAGCATGAAAACTTTATTTCACTACAATGAATTCAAACTCCTTTATCACTTCCCAAACTAGGCATCTGGTGTCATAGCTTCATTCCAATTATTAGCGATGGTGGCAGTGATGATCTGAGGTGTGAGGTGAGATATTGCTATACTGCTTTTCCAGTATGCTAATGCTGCCGGAATGCAAAACACCAGAAAAAGATTGGCTTTTATAAAAGGGGGTTTATTTGGTTACAAAGTTACAGTCTTAAGGCCATAATATGTCCAGGGGAAGGCATCAACAATAGGGTACCTTCCCTGGAGAAAGGCCATTGGCATCTGGAAAACCTCTGTTAGCTGGGAAGGCATGTGGCTGGTGTCTGCTTGCTCCCAGGTTGTGTTTCAAAATGGTGTTCTCCAAAATATCAGCTTTCAATGGCCATCTTCAAAATGTCTCTGAGCTGCAGCTCTGAGTTCCTTCTGTTTGTCAGCTGTTTTATATGGGGTGGGGTAACACCTTCATGAAAATTATCCAGTCAGAAGTCTTGCCCATAGTTGATTGAATCACATCTCTGTGGAAACAGTCAAAGATTCCAACCTAATCAACACTAATACATCTGCCCCCACGATTGCATCAAAGAACATGGCGTTTGGAGGGACATAATACATCCAAATTGGCACAACTGCATTCCATTCCCATCCTGCTTCCAGACTCCAGTGATCCCAAAAATTCATTTACAATTAAATCAACTTTGATATCTATTTGTTTGTTTTAAAAACTACATCTCCAAAGGCGGGGCAAGATGGCAGCATAGGGAGGTGTGGAGTTTAGTAAGTCCTCTGTAACAAACTAGCATATAGCTAGGAACAACTAGTAAATAGTCTGGAACAACTGTTGGGGGACATCTTAGACCAGAAAAACATCATACACCAGCCTGGAATGGGTGGAATGGCTGAGATCAGAACATAAGAACTGTAAGTAAAGCTCCACAAACTGTGAAGCTGGCACCCCTTCCCCACTAGCACAGCAGGCTGAGTTAGAAGACTTCCCTGTGGGAAAAAGAAGCAATCTCCTAGGAGGAAGGGAAGGTAGCTCAACCAATCTCCAATTGTGTTAATTAAAGAATTTGGACTACTGAATACAAGCTATGAGCACAGATAAACCTGGAGCAAACAGGAAAGGAACCTGGAGGTTCCTCCTGGCAGAGAGGAGGTGGGAATGATAGAAAAAAAAATACATAAATATATAAAAACAGAGGCTTTTGGAATTGGCCAAGCTCAGAATACTGGAAAAGGGCTGTGTCCCAAGAAAATGGGCACATAGAACTGGGCACCAACTCCAGTTCTTGACTGATAACTGGGGTGCTAGGGACTGGCTCTGAAAAGGAGATTTCTTTCTTTTTTCCCTTTCAGTCTAAATAGCTCATTAGAGAAAGCGTTAGGCATTTTCAGTTGTCAGTGTTGACCCAGGCAAGGGTAGAGTTAAGATAGTCAAAGGGTCAAAGGAAAAACTCAAGTGTAGAAGATAAATCCTTAAAGGGCTTATCTTCCCTAAGAAAAGGGGGAGGTAGGGCCCAGTTCACGTGGCTGCTCTCCCTCATAGAACTCAGACCCTAGGGCCTGGGGAAAAATAACAAAACAGAAACAGCTTAAGCTTGGCTTCTGACACTTTCAGCCCCTGGCAAGGACAGGGTCTACTGAGATTTAAAGGGACCACACCTTTTTCCACTAGTGGGGAACTGCGGGCTGACAAGTGCCATCTGCTGGGCAGGATATGAAAAAAACAGCATATAGAGGCCTCACCGGAAAGTCTGACAACTTTCTGGGACTCATCCTCAGGGAAACTTGATACTGATTTCACCCTCTTCCTGAGACCTAGGTCTGTCTGGTCTGGGAAAATCTGACTGGGGTAATCAAGGAAACTAGATGCCAAAAAATTATGAATCACACTAGAAAAAACAAAGATATGGCCCAGTGAGAGGAACAAACTTACATTTCAAATGAGACACAGGAGTTTAAACAAATAAAGTTCTTCAAACAAATATGCTAAATCAATTCAAAAACCAAATCATTGAGTTGGGGGAAGATATGGCAAAACAGATGAAGGATATAAAGAAGACATTGAGTGAACATAAGGAAGAACTTGAAAGTTTGAAAAAACAATTGGCAGAACTTATGGGAATGAAAGGCAAAGTAGAAGAGATGAAAAACAAAATGGAGACATACAACAGCAGATTTGAGGAGGCAGAATAAAGGGTTCAGGAACTAGAGAACAGAACATTTGAAATCCTATGCAAAAAAGAAGAGATAGAGAAAAGAATGGAAAAATATGAGCAGGGTCTCAGGGAATTGAATGACAACATGAAGTACATGAATATACGTACCATGGGTGTCCCAGAAGGAGAAGAAAAGGGGAAAGGGGCAGAAACAATAATGGAGGAAATAATCACTGAAAATTTTCCATCTCTTAAGAAAGATATAAAATTGCAGATCCAAGAAGCACAATGTATCCCCAAACCAAATAGATCTGAATAGACCTACTCCAACACACATAATAATTAGATTATCAGATGTCAAAGACGAAGAGAGAATTCTGAAAGCATCAAGAGACAAGCAATCCATTACTTACAAAAGAAGCTTGATAAGACTGTGGGCAGATTTCTCAGTAGAAACCATGGAGGTGAGAAGGCAGTGACATAATATATTGAAGATACTGAAAGAGAAAAGTTGCCAACCAAGAATTCTATATCCAGCAAAACTGTCCTTCACAAATGAGGGAGAGACAGAAGAAGATGGCAGCTTAGAGAGGAGTGGAAGTTAGTTTGTCCCTCTGGAACAACTAATAAACAACCAGAAACAACTAGTAAATAATCTGGAATAACAGTGGGGGTTCAAACCTGACTGTCCACTCAGACAGTCCACAGCAGCCTGAATTGGGAAGAATGCCCGAGACCGCAGCATAAAATCTGTAAATAAAAACTGCAGCTCCAAGCCGGGAACCTCCTCCACCCATGGCCTGAACTGCAAAGCCTTGTGGTGCTAAAGAGCAGCCCTCTCCCAGCAAGTAGATATAGCTCATCTGAGCTCCAACTGGGGTTTTAATTAGCAAACATGGACTGCTCAATACAAGATGCAAGTCCCCAACAAGTAGACAGAGGCTTTGGGTGATGACTGACCTTGGAGAGCCAGAGGGTGGCCATGGACTGGCCCTGAAGGGGGCTTTCTGTCCCTGTTTCAGCCCAGTGGAGAGAGCCTCAGCCATTTTTAGTTCCTAGTGCTCTGACCCAGACAAGGGTGGAGATAGCACAGTCAGAGACCATTCAAATGCTAATGACCTCTCCCTAAGGGGTCTATCTTCCCTAAGAGGAAAGACATGGGGCCCAGCTCTACTACCCACCTTCCATTCAGAGCCAGACCCCAGAGCCTGGGGGAAAACAGCCATGGGCCACACCTCCTTAAACCAGTCTGGAGCTACAGGCTGACAGGTGCCACCTGCTGGGCAGAAAAGCACAGTGACTTGAGGCCTCACAGGGTGTACCAGTCTTCTAAGACACACCCTCAGGGAAACCGGATAATGAATATTTCTTCCTTCTGGGACCTGAGCCCATTCTGGTCTGGGAAAATCTGATTTCAGTAACCAAGACATGCCTAGACAACAGAAAACTATAACCTACACTAAGAAAAGTGAAGTTATGGCCCAATCAAAGGAACAAACTTACACTTCAACTGAGATACAGGAATTGAAACAACTAATGCTAAATCAATTCAAAAAGTTTAGGGAAGATATGGCAAAAGAGATGAACCGTATAATGAAAACACTGGGCGTATGTAAGGCAGAAATTGAAAGTTCGAAAAACCAACTGGCAGAATCTATGGAAATGAAAGGCACAACACAGGAAATGAAAGACACAATGGAAACATACCACAGCAGATCTTAAGAGGCAGAAGAAAACACTCAGGAACTGGAGAACAAGGCACTTGAAAGCCTAGACACAAAAAAACAGATAGAGAAAAGAATGGAAAATATGAGCAGTGTCTCCAGGAACTTAAGGACAAAATGAAAAGCAGGAATGTACATGTCATTGATGTCGCAGAAGGAGAAGAGAAAGGGAAAGGGTCAGAAGCAATAATAGAGGAAATAATCAACAAAAATTTCCCATCTCTTATGAAAGACATAAAATTACGGATCCAAGAAGTTCAGTGTACCCCAAACAGAATAGATCTGAATAGGCCTACGCCAGGACACTTAATAATCAGATTATCAACGTCAACGATAAAAGAGAGAATCCTGAAAGCAGCAGGAGAAAAAGTGATCCATCATATACAAAGGAAGCTTGATTAGACTATGTGCAGATTTCTCAATAGAAACTATGGAAGCAAGAAGAAGTGGGGTGATATATTTAAGATATTGAAAGAGAAAAACCACTAACCAAGAATCCTATATCTGGCAAAACTGTCCTTAAAATATGAGGGAGAGCTTAAAATATTCTCTGACAAACAAACAATGACAGTTTGTGAACCAGATACCTGATTTACAGGGAACACTAAAGGAAGCACTGCAGACAGAAAGGAAAAGACAGGACTGAGAGGTTTGGAACACAATTTTGGGAAATAGCACAGCAATGTAAGTGTGCTGAACACAGGTGACTGTGAGTATGGTTGAAAGAGGAAGGTTAGGAGCGTGTGGGACACCAGAAGGAAAGAGGAAAGGTAAAGACTGGGACTGTATAACTCAGTGAAACCTAGGGTGTTCAATGATTTTAATAAAAGGTACAAATACATTTTTAAATGAGGTAGAACAAATGAATGTCAAGATGTTAAAAATAGTGTGGTATTGGGGGGAAAATACAGTCAGTGCAAACTAGAGACTATAATTAACAGAAACATTGTATTATGCGTCCTTTAATATAACAAAGGCAATATACTAAAGCTAAATGCATATGGAGTGGGGGGACATAGGGGAAGGGTATGGGACTCCTGGCATTGGTGATGCTGTCTGACTCTTTATTCTACTTTAGGTTAATGCTATCTTTCCTTCTGTTGCCTTCTAGCTGTCATGTTTGTTTTTTGTCTCTCTCTCTTACCTTTTTCTTTTTCTTTTTCTTTTGTCTCTCTACCTTCTTTGACTCTTCCTCCTTCTTTGTGGAAGAAATGGACATGTTCTTCTATAGATAGTGGCGATGGTGCTGAATACATTAATATGTGACTCTATAGGGAACCAACAATGGTGTACTTAGGATGGAATGTATGGTGTGTGAACAAAACAGTCAAAAACAAGGGAGGGGGGTTAATGAAGAAACCTTGAGGGCACTATATTGAGTGTAGTAAGACAGATACATAAAGAAAAATATTGCAACATCTCACTGATGTGAACTAATTATAATATGTAAACTCATAGACATGAAATATAAGTTACCAGGATATAGATTGAGGCTAAAGAATGGGGAGTGGTTGCTTATTATGAGCAGAATGTTCAACTAGGGTGAACTTAAATGTTTGGAAATGGACAGGGGTGATGGTAGCATGTTGTGAGAATAACTAGCAGTACTGAATGGTGTGTAAATGTGGTGGAAAGGGTAAGCTCAGAGTCACATATGTCACCGGAAGGAAAGGTAGAGGTTAAAAGATGGGAATGTTTAAAATAGTGAATCTTGTGGTTAATAATGTCCATGATTAACTGTAAAAATATTAGAAATCCCTCTCACAAACTAGGACAGATGTATGACACTATAACTAGAAGTTAATAATAGAGGGGCATACAGGGGAAAAATACACCTATTGCAAACTATATACTACAGTTAATAGTATTTTAACATTCTTTCATCAACAGTAACAAATGTGCTATACCAAAACTATGAATCAATAATGTAGGGATGGTGGTGGTTAGGGGTATGGGAGGATTTGAGTTTCCTTTTTTTTTTGTCTTTATTTCTTTTCTGGAGCAATGAAAATGTTCTAAAAATTGAAAAAACTATTAATTGTGGTGATGGATGCACAGCTGTATGATGGTACCATGGGCAAATGATTGTACACTTTGGATCTTTGGATAGTTGTATAGTATGTGAACAATCTCAATAAAAAATTAAAAAAACATAATTTTAAAAATGAGGGAGAGTTTTAACTATTTTCAGACAAACAGACTATGGGAAAGTTTGTGTCCAAAAGACCTGTTCTACAAGAAATATTAAAGGGAACACTAGAGGTAGATAGGAAAATACAGGAGAGAGAGGTTTGGAGAAGAGGGTAGAAATGAAGACTATCAGTAAGAGTAAAAAGAGAGAGAGAAAAAAATAAAAATAAGACATGACATATAAAATCCAAAAAACAAAATGGTAGACGGTAGACATTACATTGAGTGGAATTAGCCAGAAACAAAAGAATGAATACTCTATGGATTCACTAATATGAGCTAACAATGATGAGCAAAACTTGAGAGTTAAAGTTGAGAAACACTGGTTATCAGAAGATAGAAAGTGGTTAGAGATTGGGCATTTGATGCTGAAGGAGTACAGTAGGTTCAATGGGATTGATCATGTATATCTAGAAATGGATAGCATGGTACTGTGTGATGGTAGCACAATATTGTAAGTACTCTGAACAAAAATGATTGTGAGTATGTTTGAAAGTGGAAGGCTGAGGGCATGTATGACACCAGAAGGAAAGATAGAAGATAAAGACTGTTGATTGTGTAACATAACAAAACCTAGAGTGGTCAATAATGATGATTAAATGTACAAATAGAAGAATGTTTTTGAAAGGGGGAACAAATGAATGTCAACATTGCAAGGTGTTGAAATTGGATGGTATAGTGGAAAAAAATGCAATCAATGCAAACTAGAGTCTATAGTCAATGATAACATTGTAACATGCTTCCATTAATTGTAACAAAGGCAATATACCAAAGCTAGATGTCTGTAAGAGGGGGATATAAGGGAGTGATATGGAATTCTTTGTGGTTGTCTCACCTTTTCATTGTATATTACTTTATTTTTATTTTTAGTCTATCTTTTATATTTTTATTCATTTTTTTTCTTATTTTCTTCTTTCTTTGGGGAAGAAATGGAAATGTCCTCATATGGATTGTGGTGGTGAATGCATAATTATGTGATTATACAGGGAATCATTGATTGTATACTTAGAATGGACTTTATGCTGTGTGAATAAAACAGTTTAAGAAATAAAGAGGGATACAGGTGCTGGAGAAAATGTGCAGAGAGTGTTGTACCTATTCACTCTTGGTAGGGAAGTAGAATGGGGCAGCCCATCTGGAGGGCAGTGTAGTCGTTCCACAGGAAGCTAACTATGGGGCTGTTATGGTCCTGCAACCCCATTATTGGGTATATATTTGGAAGAACTGAGAGCAGGTACATGAACGGGCATTGCATACTGGTGTTTATGTTGGCAGTGTTCATGCTTGGCAATGTGTGGAGGTAACCTAAGGGTACATTGACTGATAAACGAAATGGTGAACTGTGGTGTATACATACAATGGGATATTGAGTGATGGCAAGAAGAAATGGAGTTGTGAGGTTTGCAACTAGGTGAATGGATCTTGAGGACAGTATGTTGAGTGAAATAAAGCTAGAATCAAAAAGACAAACATTATAACACCTCACTAATACGGACTAACTATAATGTGCAAACTCTGAGAATTGAATCTGAAAGCATAGGTTATCAGGGGAAGGCTTATGGTAAAGGTTCCTAGATTATAAGCTCTTACAGCAGTCACATCTATTCATGAGTTGTAATGGTTATTTCTGAATCCTGAGATGATGAGCTGTTTGTGTATAACCTGGTCAGTCCCTGGAACTTCATGTATCTGCATGACACCTGAGACTCAGAGCCAGAGTTCAGTAGCTGTGAATGTCAGCATTATCCCATATAGCAAAATTAAAGAAGCTGGAAAAGAGATCACACTTCAGTTAGGGATTTGAATGAAATAGACTTGGTTAGGACTAAGGTAAACAAGACTAAAGGGAAAAGGATGATACTGACTGTGTTTTAAAACTGACTTCCATGTGAGACCAAAGGAAGAGATGTTTATTTGGTGGAAATCTATATTTTCTGTAGCACTCTATATAATGTAACTTTTATGGTCAGTTTATTGAAACACCATAGTTACATGACACCTTGAATGGGGATGAGATCTGTTTGGTTTGTACAGGTTAGCATGAAACCCCAATACATCTCAGAGTAATATGGGCACAGAATAAAAACTATTTGCAAAGCCTCCTTGAGGACCTGGGAAAAAATGGAAATATTTTACTTCCCCAGCTGAGGTATTCCTGATATTCTCTCAAGCATTTGGGGCTACCGTTGTAATAGGCCAATCCCTCCATCTTGAGACTTGCCCTTATGAAACTTGTTACTGCAAAGAAGAGGCTAAACCTACTTATAATTGTGCCTAAGAGTCACCCCCAGGGAACCTCTTTCATTTCTCATGTGTGGACTGTGTCTCTAAGCCCAGTCAGCAGGTCAACTCACTGCCCTCCCCCTTCATGAGACATGACTCCCAGGGGTGTAAATCTCCCTGGCAACATGGGACATGATTCCTGGGATGAGCCTGGACCTGGCTTTGTGGGATTGAGGAAGCCTGCTGGACCAAAAGGAGGAAGAGAAATGAAACAAAATAAAGTTTCAGTGGCTGAGAGATCTCAAATGTAGTTGAGAGGTTATTCTGGAGGTTATTCTTACACATTGTGTAGCTATCCCTTTTTGGTTTTTAGTGTATTAGAATAGTTAGAAGGAAATACCTGAAACTGTTGAACTGCAATCCAGTATCTGTGATTCTTGAAGACGGTCATGTAACTATATAGCTTTTATGAGATGACTGTGTGATTGTGAACACCTTGTGGCCCATACTCCCTTAACTGGGTGTATGGACAGATGAGTAGAAAAAAGGGGGACAAAAAGTAAATGAATACTAGGTGGGGAAAGGAGTATGAGATGTCTTAGGTGTTCTTTTTTACTTTTATTTTTATTTTTCTTTCTTGGAGTAATGAAAATGTTAAAAAAAATTGATTGTGTTGATGAATGCAAAACTATATGATGATACTGTGAACAACTGATTGTATACTTTGGATGATTTTATGGTATGTGCATATATCACAAAAAAATTGCATTAAAAAAAGAACAACAGAAAAAAAAATACCCCCCCCCCACATCTCCAGGTTTTTTTTTGTTTGTTTTTTAAATAGAATTTAATGAAAAATGGAAGTTAAATCTCCTTGGAATACAAGTTGGCAAGAACACAGCAATTTGGAAGAACATTTTTACTTGTACCAGGATTCCCTTTATTGCCATAGACCATTGCAATCCTGATGGTCATTGTTCTGGTTTGCTAATGCTGCCATTATGCAAAACGCTGGAAATGGATTGGCTTTTATAAAGGGGGTTTATTTGGTTGCAAAGTTACAGTCTTAAGGCCATTAAGTGTCCAAAGTAAGGCATCAACAACAGGGTACCTTCGCTGGAGAAAGGCCGTTGGCATCCGGAAAACCTCTGTTAGCTAGGAAGGCACGTGGGTGGCGTCTGCTTGCTCCCAGGTGCGTTTCAAAAATGACATTCTCCAAAATTTCAGCATCAGCTTTCAAAATGTCTGTCTAAGCTGCAGCAAGCGTCTGGGCCTGCGTGGGTCTTTTATATGGCTTACGTGATTTAATTAAGACCCAGGCTGAATGGGCGGGGCCACACCTCCATGGAAATAATCTAATTAGAGATATCGCCCGCATTTGGGTGGGTCACATCTCCATGGAAACAACCTAATCCAAAGGCTTCAACCTAATCTAGACTAAATACATCTGCCCCCACAAGATTGCATTAAAGAACATGGCATTTTGGGGGACATAATATGTCCAAACTGGCACAGTCATCTAAAAGTAGAGAGACCAGTTTGGCTTAAGAATTTCAGAAAATTTTGTTGAAGTCATGCTTGCCTTGATTATGAGACCAAGGCCACGTGTCTCTCAAGCCTTGTTCCAAAGAGTATAGTTTTGGATCAAGACTTATTTAAACATGCACATGTACAGACACACACACACACACACACACACACACACACACACACCCATCACACATACTGTAATCATTGAAATATTGAATACAATTCTTACATGTAAGCCTCACATTTTATCACTATATCAGTCTATAGCTCAAGAAGAGGAGCTAAATGGGCCTACCAGTGCAACCTTCATCCCCAGTTTGACTTTTCAGTTCTCATGTTAACTTTTGAAGAGCTCTTTGTGTTTTATGATGTATATTTAGCTTCTGTCCATAAACATGAACATATTTTTCACATAGATTGCAGTATTCTTGGCATCTCAGTTTACATTCTCTCATGTCTAGCAGAAGTAGATTGACAAGTATAAGATTACATAAATCTGACATATTAACCTAATAAAGGGAGAAGATAAAATGTTATCTTGTTATATCACAAGAGAGCACACAGATTATCACTAGCTGGTCCTGATTAATAGGTAAGAACCATTGTATAGGATGAGGTACAATGAGAAAAATGTACTGATGTGTATTTGGATCCAGACCCCCACCACCTAAGTGGAAGATAGAGCACCCTAATTCTAATTGAATCCCACTCCCTCCCCGCTTCAGTGGGAATTACTTCTGCAGCTATGTGAGGACCTCTGCAAGTTCGTTCGTGTATATCTCTGTTCTGTACTGATGCTGTTGTGGCGAATCTTGGGAAGTGATCTTAATAGACTGTAAGGGACCAAGTACAATAAATATGAATTCTGAGCAATGACCAGTTATTGGTGAGGATATGGAGCAATTGGAACTCTCAAACATTGCTGGTAAGAATACAGAATGGTATAGCAATTTTAAAGAACAGGTTTGTACTTTATTACACAGTTATATATTATAGAGAAATTATATTCCTAGGTATTTACCCAAGAGATAAAAACATACTGAATGTTGATATAAAGACTTGTAGTTGAATGATCATTGTGATAGTTAGGTTCATGTGTCAATTTGGCCAGGTAATGGTGTCCAGTTGTCTGATCAGGTAAGCACTGGCCTAACTGTTACTGTGAGGACGTTTTGTGGACTTAAATCATCAGTAACTTGATTACATGTATGGCTGATTACATCTACAATCAATTAAGGGGAATGTCTTCAGCAATGAGAGATGTTCAATCAGTTGAAGGCTTTAAAAAGGGAAGTGATGCCTTCAGCAGTCAGAAGAGAGAATTTTCATCTCTGCTTCAGCCAGCCAGCCAGCCTCTCCTCAGAAATTCATTGAAAACCTTCATTGGAGTTGCCAGAATCCCTACAGTTGCATGAGATATTTTTATAAAATCTCATATTTACAGATATCTCCTGTTGGTTCTGTTTCCCTAGAGAACCCTAACACAATTTTTGTAACATTTCTCATAATAGTAAAAAACTGGAAACAATCCAAATGTCTTTCTTTCAACTGGTGAACTGTGGTATATCTGTTATGGTGGAATACTATCCAGCAGTAAAAATAAACTGCTGATATATGCAGCACGTTTAATGAATCTCAAAAGCATTAGGCAAAGGAATGAAGCCAGACACAAATGACTATATATGATCCATTTATATGAAATTCTAGAAAAGGCATAAACTACACTGACAGAAAGCATATCAGTGGTTGCCAGCAGGCAGGATAGAGAAAAAGATTGACTACAAAGAGGCACCAGGAAACTTTTTGGTCTGATGGAAGTGTTCTATAATCATGATTGTAAGCAGTGGCTATATGACTTGATATATTTGTAAAAACTCATCACATTGAACAATTAAAAATGGTAAATTTTATTGCTTGTATATTATACTTTAATAAAGCTGTTTTTTTTGTTTTTAATAAGGCTGATTTATATATATATATATATTTATATATGAAGAAGTTATTTGCACTACTAGATCTCTAAGAAAAGGCCCCATTTTCTTATTTTGTAGCTCATGAAGGATCACTCTGGAAGTTCTTCCCAAATTCTAAGTCTCAATTCAAAATCTATGACTATAAGTCTAATTGCTAATTGACAGTATCTAATTCTGAATAGATGTAGAAATAAGCATGGATAAGAAAAAAATATATGAAATTGTTGCAACTAATTACTTTTTTGTTAGGTTTCTGAAAAAATTTTGAAACCATTTTAATTTCTTGTGTTATTTATTAGTTAAAGCAGGATAAATATATTAAAAAAATAGCCATTGGGTTTTCTCAGAACCAACACAAAAGTTAAATTCCCTGAACTAGCTTAGAATTATGTGACAGACATCCTCTTCAGAAAGTCCCTGCTAGCACGCTAGACCCTGAAAAGCTAAGTAAGCCCCTAATTAAGCACATCTAGCCCAATTAAAAATGAACTCCCCCTTATTTGGGGTCCCTGCTCCAATCAACAAAACCCAGCCAACTTTCTTCTTTCTGTTTATAAAACTGTCCACAAACTCCACGGCTGCTTCTGTGTTTGCAGGCAAATGGTTTCCTTGCTGTTGCAGTAATTTTGATGTCCTGAATAAAATGTTGTAAATTACAACCTGATTCCAGTTTGTCTTTCGACAAGGTTGGAGGTCCCACTATAATATAGAAGGTGCCTCTCCGGGGCTGCGGGTTCTGGTGAGCCACCAGTGGGGTACCTATAACAGACCCCTTGTGGCTACTGCTCGTCTGCCACAACTCCACATCCCCAAGGTCAGCTTCCTCTCTCTGAGCTCTGCAGCTTGTGTTGAGTTCAATACCCTTTTATTCAGGACTTTGGTTTCGGTTTCTTTGATTTAGTTTCTTTGGTTTTGGTTCTATCGTCAGATCCTCCATTTGGTTTCATTTCTGTCACTCCTGTTCCTCTCTTCTGTTTTCCAATTTTCTTTCTGACTGTCTCTCTCAGAGGAATAGGGTTTGGGAATTAGTGAGGCCCAATAAGTCAACTTCCAACCAGAGTTTTCATTATGTGCTTCATCTCTTTTGCCATATCTTCCCTAAACTTTTTGAATTGATTTAGCATTAGTTGTTTCAATTCCTGTATCTCAGTTGAAGTATTAAGTTCGTTCCTTTGACTGGGCCATAACTTTGTTTTTCTTATGTAGGTTGTGGTTTTCTGTTGTCTAGGCATCTGGTTTCCTTGGTTACTGCAATCAGGTTTTCCCAGACCAGAACAGCCTCAGGTCTTGGAAGGATGCAGTTGTATCCGGTTTCCCTGAGGGTGTCTTAGAAGATTGGTACACCCTGTAAGGCCTCAAGTCACTGTGCTTTTCTGCCCAGCAGGTAGTGCCTGTCAGCCTGTAGTTCCAGACTGGTGTAAGGAGGTGTGGCCCGTGGCTGTTTTCTCCCAGGCTCTGGGGTCTGCCTCTGAATGGAAGGCAGGTAGTAGAGCTTGGCACCACCTTGTTCCTGTTAGGGAAGATAGACCCCCTAGGGAGAGATCATTTACATTTGAATAGTCTGTCTGCCTGTGCTGTCTCTACCCTGGTCTGTGTCAGAGTGCTAGGAACTGAAAATGGCTGAGGCTGTCTCTACTGAGCCGAAAAATGGACAGAAAGCTGCCTTCAGGGCCAGTCCGTGGCCACCTTCTGGCTCTCCAAGTTCAGTCCTCACCAAAGCGTCTGTTGGCTTGTTGGGGATTTGTATCTTGTATTGAGCAGTCCACGTTTGTTAATTAAAACCCTCGTTGGAGCTCAGCTGAGCTATATTCACTTGCTCGGAGAGTGCTGCTCTCTAGCACCACAAGGCTTTGCAATTCAGGCCATTGAGGGAGGGAGCTTCTGACTTGGATCCACAGCTTTTATTTACAGATTTTATGCTGCGATCTTCGGCATTCCTCCCAATTCAGGTTGGTGTGTGGTGAGTGGACCGTCACATTTGTCCCCCTGCAGTTATTCTAGATTATTTACTAGTTGTTCCTGGTTGTTTATTAGTTGTTCCAGGGGGGCAAACTAGCTTCCACTACTCTCTATGCCGCCGTCTTTTTCTGTCTCCTGGAGGCTATGTTTTTAATTTTAAAAATTAAAAAAATTAAATTAAAAACATATCCTCCATATAAAATGACTGTTTCAGAATGAGGAGGAAAATAATAGGACAAAACCTAAAAATATATGGAAAGTTAGAAAGTTCACAAAAAGAAATTTTGTTGTGGTCAAAGCTGGCTAAGATTTGATAGGTTTATAAAATTTTTAAAGAGTTTTTATATTAAACAGTATATTCATGCAAGACTAAGTTTGGTTTTCTCTCTATTAAAATTCAATTTTCTTGAATTATTGGTCTGGTCTTAGAAAAATATGAAAAATTTTTCTTAACCATCTGAGTAATCTGCCTAGCAGGCAAAGATTCTGTCTTATCAGAATAATTTTCTGTGGTTTATGTTGACCCTATTGTTCTTTATTGTTTAAAAGAATAAGGCTTCTTGCTTAAAAAAAAATCTAGAGGTTTTTTTTTAAAAAATCATGTTAACTTCTCTCTTAATTAAAAAATTTTTTTTGTTGCTTTGGTTAAGTAAAAAGCCAAATATTGTTTCACAGTTACCTATGGTCATATTTAGTCAAGTGTTCAAACATGACAACTTTTGATATTTTGCCTTCCCTGAATCAAATCCTAAATGATGCCTTCTTAATTTCAAACTATCTTTGGGATTTTCAGAGGGCCCCTGGAAAAAAAATCACAAAGGATTTGCTCTTTCATCGTACAAAAAGAAAGGTGCTAGAAATAGGTTTATTTAATATGTTAGGAGATGCATGGAAAATATTGTTGAAATAAAAGGGATTTTCTAACCTTTATATATATATATAGATAAAATACAAATATTTCAGAAATTATACCAAATGCTTAGAGATTTATTAGGCATCTGAAATGTTTAGGAGAATATGTCACATTAGAGAATCTGGGAAAATATGATTGTTATTAGACATGGGTTATTTTTAAATGAGTAAAAGCAAAGTGTTTTTAGATATTTTTTTTATTTTTATTTTTATTTTTAAAAACACATACCAATTCTGAAATATCGTCCATTATCTCTGGATACAAAGTTTTTCAAATTCCTTGACTAAAATTGTTCTCATAATTTGGCAATATTCATTAAAGAGGGTATCAGTATTAGTCTACAAGCTTAGAATTTAAGATATATACATTTATTTTTTATTACTTAATTTCTATACCTAGTCCTCATTCTGATGCTATGGAAGAGACATAATATTAGTCAATGTAAGTTCTCTGATCCCCTTTTCCCTGAAGTTGCTTATAGATTCTGAGGCAAGGTAGGGAGGGGGATCATCCAGTCCATGATGGTGTCTGTTGATACAGGGGCATGTTAAGATGTTTCCTCTTCCATCAGCTCTTGGACACTGTGCAGGTCATCATGGAGGTTCTTATTACTATCCATGTGATCCATTCCAGTTGAGGGTTGCTTTCTTCTTTGCCATGCTGTGTTTTGTCTGATTTTAAGCCGTGCCAGGGTAGGGGAATTTGTTATAAGAATTCTTTCTTTAGGTTTTTGCAGCTTCCCAGTGGGAGTGGGTGGAGGGGTTTTCCACTGCTGTTACTGTTGGAGTCTACACACCTACCTATAAATTTTGTCCCCTTCCCAAGGCTGTCTCAGGAGGCTTGACTCAAAACAAAGGGCTTCCCTGTTGGGCTCCTTCTTTTATACTCTTAAGAATTCCCCTTTGTCTCTTCTTCCCCATTATCAAGTCATTTTAGTTCTCCAAAAGTCATAGGCTTTTAAAAACTAAAGCTAGCAATCCATTTTTTTCTTTCTGTTTCAGAGGTAAGCACATTATTTCTTTGGGTAGCATACCAGGTTTCTTGAATGAGATATGTGGTATGCATGCAGGGAGGGCAAATAAATGAATTATCATTAGAAACATCAATATACATTTCAAAAATCCTCTTACCTCACCAAAAGCCTTAAACTTTTGTATGCTTATTTATTTAGCCATTCCACTTTTGGAAAGCACTCCTCAGTAATTAGTCATGGATGGTAACTGTGTCTTAGCTGAAGGCTGTCCATTTTAATAATGAAAACTCTCAGCAATCTAAATGTCTAACAAAAGGTAACTAGTTAACTTATGGTACAGATTTCAAATGAATACTATGCAGTAATACAAAATAATGTAAAATAATGTAATATGACATGGAAAGATATTAAGGTTATATTGCTAAGTTGAAAAAAAATCAAGATGCCCTTGATTCCACATTGCAAGTAAATAATATATACTTATTGGGAAAAGTTCTGAAATATATATATATCTCCAGTTCAGATCTCCTTCCTAAACTCCAGATCTCTGTATCCAGTTACCTACTAGATATTTCTACTTTGGTATCTCAGAGCACCTCAAAATTAACATGTCCAAAACTGAACGTGTCTTATTTCCTCCCTATCTCATTTAGTGGCACTACCATCCATCCAGGTATTCAAGCCAGACATCTGGTTGTCCTTGAGTTCTCTATATGCCTCCCATATCCATAAGAAACATGTATTTATTCAGCTATATGCCTGAAACTTTCCAGACCCTGGGCATTCTGTATGGAAGATAAATAGACATGGTACCTGCATTCATGGATCTTATAATCTAGTGGGGAAATAGACATTGATTCTGCCATTACAAAGAAGTAAAATTATTATAGAATTTGATAGTTCTGTAAAGGGATAAAATATGTGCTCTGACAGAAAAGGATATTGGAAGCCATTTTCAATAGAGTGGTCTGGAAAGACCTCTCTGAGAAAATGACATTAAGTTGAGACCTGAAGTTGTCAGCCATGAGAAAGGCAGAGGGCATGGAGGAGAGAATTATGGGCAGAGGAAAGAGAAACAAAAGGTCCCCAGGAAGAAATACAGAATGAAATTGCTTTTATATTCTAAACATACCTTGTATCTCTCCTCTGTTCTCCATCCTCACAGCCTCAACTCCTTTCCAGACCACCAATATCTTTTTCCTGAATTATTAAAACATCTCCAAGGTGGCATCCTTGCTTCTGGCTTTTCCCCATCCCATCCATCTTCCACATTGCAGCCAAAATGGTTCTTCTGAAACAAATGAGATCACGCCACTCCCATGCTTAAAACCCTGCAAGAACACACCATTACTCTTGGAACGCAGCCTAAGATCCACTCTGGGATTTATAAGGTCTGTGTAATTTCACAGCAAAATTCTTCACTAATCCTTTTCCACTATTTCTCCTCCATTTTATATTTCAACCATACTAGAATTCTTTCATTTCTTCACACACTCTTCTCTTTCACTTCGGGGCCTTTACCCATGCTGTACACACCCTGGAACACTCTTCCCACCACTCTACTCCCTTTATCTGATTACATTTTTCATGTCCTTCAGGTCTCACCTAAGACATCACTTCATTAGGAAGGCATTCCTTGAAGCCCCAGGTTCAGTGAATGACCTTCTTAAATGCTCTAATACCACACCCTCCTTCCCCTCTCACCCATTACCCCATATTGTAATTGCCTGTTTACTTGTCTGTAGCTCTAGACTATAAATTCTATAAGGCAAAAAAAAAAAAAAAAATCACAGCAGTTCCCTTTTTCTGGGGAATTTACATCCTTAGCATAGGTGGAGAGGATACTTCTAATGCTGCTGACAGCAGGAGAATTAGTTTATGGCTCAGAAACAACTGGTGGTTCTCATATAGCTTGGTATTCAGGCTACTTGATTGTTGTGTGATCTCAAGAGAAAAACTTATCCTCTGGGTCTTAGTTTCCTCTTTTGTAAAACTAAAGGATTGAACAAGCTGATCTCTTTGGGTTCTTTTCAATTAAAATATTCTATCTGTCATTCTGGTCTGAATTCCCAAAGCCTTTGTTCCGGTTTGTTAATGCTGCCATTATGCAAAATACCAGAAATGGATTGGCTTTTATAGAGGGGTTTATTTAGTTACAAAGGTACAGTCTTGAGGCCATAAAAGTGTCCAAGGTATGGCATCAACAGTAGGATACCTCCGCTGAAGGATGACCAATGGTGTCTGGAAAACCTCTTAGCTCTGAAAGCGCATGGCTGGCATATACTTGTTCCCAAAAATAGCGTTCTCCAAAATGTCAGTGTCAGCTTTCAACAGCCATCTTCAAAATGTGTCTCTCAGCTACAGCAATAAATTTCTTCCGTTTGTCGGTTCTTTTATATGACTCCAGTGATTCAGTTAAGGCCCACCCTGAATGGGTGGGGTAACACCTCCATGGAAACAATCCAATCAAAGGTCTTGTCCACAGTTGATTGAGTTACATCTCCATGGAAACACTCAGTCAAAGGATTCCAACCTAATCAACGCTAATACGTCTGTCCCCACAAGATTGCATTAAAGAACATGGCGTTTTGGGGGACATACTACACCCAAACTGGCACAGTGTTCAACAAAATAAATTTGTTTTGAAGGTATGTAGGAAGGGAGTGATTCACCAGTATTTACATCTGAAGCACAGAATGAATTTTCTGACTGTCAGATCACACCTTGACACATGCTTGATAGTTTCTGATTAAACTTTTCTGTGATAGAACATGCTAAATTTAAATTGACTGTAGTTTAATCTAAAAGCCATATGAATCTGCCGTTTCCACCCATTTAGAATATATTAGAAGGCTTTCATTTATTGCCTGAAAGTCAAACATAAGCCATTTATTTTATGACTCATTTCCAGAAACTTGGAAAAATACATTTAGTAATTCTGCGTTAGTGCTATGAAAAAGAGATAAAATGATGTAGAAAATATTGTAATTCTCTTTAAAGCATTAACAAAAACCACATCTAAAAGAATATCTTGGGCAAAGTCTACATTGGCTCTTCATCCCCAAAGTCCATTTGTCCCTGAAACAGACTCTTTATGACGTGTCCCCAGCCCTGTCTGGCATTCTGCAGAGGCCTTGGTTTGGGGAGGGAAGAGAGGTTAGGCCTCTAGTCTCACTCCAAGTCTATCTTACTGCAAATGTTGTTCTGTTCTCGATGACTTGGAGACAGCTGCTTGCACATCTAACATTTTTTAATCTGCTTTATCCTTGGTTCAGAGTATTCAAGACCTCCTCACTACAATTTCCGTAACTAATCTCCCTGCCTTGGATCTGCTTTCTGGACTGTATTTTTCAGGTTCCTTAGGATCGTAAGGAGAAAATATGCAGATTATCTTCAGTGATGAAGGATTTTGGTAGGAATTCCCTCCATAGGGTAGTACAGACAGGGTTGTTACATTGGCCCCGGGCATTTAAAATGGATATGTGCAGCAGTCATCAGTAAATACCAGAACAACAGCTAAGCATTGTTCAGAAAAGCAACTGCTCTTTCTCCTTCTTCTTTTTCTTCTAACTTTACACCAACAAGAAGAGATGATGTGACCGTGCTGAGTTGTTACCACCTAATGGAGACTCAGAGTCACCTTGACTTCTCTTATGTTCAGATATGATAAAGATACCTTCAGCTCATGTACCCAAATCAGGGAATCAGCTAGTCTGAGTAGCTAGATTGGTTTCATTTGACCCACAAGGCAGGGCCATGTTATCTTAGCCAGAAGAAAATTTTAGGCCCCTTACTTCTGAATCGGACAATGTAAATGAACAGGTACATTGGAATCTTATGAACTTTCTGGCTGATAAAATTGCAGATGAATAGGAAGTTATAGTTAGTAAGTGTACCACCAAGCTACCATTGAGCTCTGCATATTCATCCATCTGCTAGAGGAGCCACTTGCCTCCTCCTCAGAGGAGTTGAAAGTTTTACATGTTGACTAACTCCATGCTGATATATTTAGAAAGACTGTCTGTGAGATCATGTTAATATATCTGTTCTGCAAAGAAGGTATTGCTGAGGGTAAGTAATTGTGAAATTATGTCCACATGTTTTAGAGTGATCTTCACTCTATAGAACAATATAGGAAATTGATACAGTGACATTCAAATCTAAAGTATTGTTCTGGTTTGCTAATGCTGCCATTATGCAAAACACAAGAAATGGATTGGATATTATAAAGGGGGTTTATTTGGTTACTAATTTATGGTCCTAAGGCCATAAAAGTGTCCAAGCCAAGGTATCAACAAGTTGATATCTTCACTGAAGAACAGCCAATGGTGTTCGGAACACCTCTGTCAGCTGGGAAGGTACGTGGCTGGTTTCTGCTGGTCCTTTGCTCCTTGGTTGTGTTTCAAAATGGCTTTCTCCAAAGTGTCTCTGGCCTTCTGTCTTCGTGTTTCTCTCTCAGCTCCTGTGTGTCCTTGCTTCTTTCTCCCAGGATGTTTCTCTCTGAGCATCTGGGGGTCCTCTCTTAGCTTCTCTGGGGCAAACTCTGGGCTAGCATCTCTAAACTTCCTTCTGTTTGCATCTCCAAGCCTCTCCAAGTGTCTCCAAGCATCAGCCTCTGTGTCAGCTCTTGAGTTTTCTTAAGTAGTCCAGTGAATTAATAAAGACCCACCCTGAATGGGGCAGGGCCATACCTCCATGGAAATAATATAATCAGAGTTCTCACCCACCGTTGAGTGGGTCACATCTCCACGGAAACACTCAGTCAAAAGGTTCCACCCTAATCAAGACTAATAAGTCTGCCCCCTACATGATTGCATTAAAGAACACAGCTTTTCTGGGGGGACATAATATATCCAAACTGGCACAACTATCAACAAAAATGTACACTTTATTGTTGAAGTATGGAAGTCTTTTGACTAGAGTCATGTCCAAAGTGTCGTAAATTAACTATCTAAAAATTGAAAGATCTTTTCCATAATGTTGAGCCTGGTCTCCTGCTAAAACCACACATTTGAATAGTAAAATCTACCAAGTGAATTGAGGTGGAAGTGCTAGAGAAACAGTAAAAGAAGATTTCTAATGATCTCTATATAATTATCTGATTATATATCTTGTGATTCTGATATACCTAAGTTTTTCATCTTGTATTTTCTATTTGCTATGCTTTTTTTCCTCCTTTTTTGGTCTTCTTTTCCATTTTCTGTTGATTTGTTTTCTTTTTCCTCCTTTTCCCTTAAACCCAATGGGAAGTTACCCATGTTATTTCCATTCTTTTAGCGATACTCCTTAAACTTTTAACATATAAACTTCACTTAAATAAGTCTAAATTTCATCAGTAATTCTACCTTCTTCCTTTGCAAATAGGATCTTAAAATTCTATAAATCTGAACACACTTTTTTTTTTGTCTTTAATGTTATTGTTTTCCATTATTTTTAGTCATGCTTTGTTTTTAAATCCCAAACTATTTCTTATTTTTATGTTATTCAGATTTACTCATATTTTTCTGTTTCCTTACTTGCTGTTTCCTGCATGCAACTCGTTCCTTCTAGGAGATACATATATATATATGTATTTTTTTTTTTTTTTTTTGCTGAATATATGTTCTTTACTAGTCCTTTGTGTAAGTGTGTGTGAGAAAAATTTCTCCATCATAGTATGTCTGAAAATATCTTTATTTTACAAACACTCTTGGATATTAGTTTAGCATCCTATTCATTATAGATTGATAATTATTTGGGTTCAACTGTTTGAAAATATTCCATTTTCTTCACACATCTATGTTGCTGATGACATTCTGTCTATTGTGATATCTAAACATTGTTTATAGGTATTTTTCCTCTGATTCCTTTGATTATATCATCTCTTTCTACCCTGCAGTGTGTCTACATCTACATACAGCTGTATTTTTTACTTACCTTGCTTAAGACGTTATGTGCCTTTTTAATCTAGGGACTCATGACTTTAATTATGGGAATTATCAGCTCCTTCCTTTTTGATTATTGATTCTCTCATATTTTCACTTCTCTTTTTCTGGTAAACTTTTGTTGAAACTTCTAATTCTATCTTCCATGTCCTTTAGCCACTCTTTCATATTCTTCATCTCTCAAACTTCCTGTGCTATAGTCTGGTTGATGTCCTCAGATCTACTTCCAGTTTGCTAATTCTTCCTTCAGCTGAATGTATTCTGCTGTTTAATGTATTGTCTCTCTGAATTCAATCATTTTTGCTTATAGATACTTTTCTGTTGGTAAGGTTTCTCTTCTTTTATCTCTTTAATAATTTAAACATCATTATTTTAGTGTCTCTTTCAAATTGTTCTATTATATATATTGTACTAGTGATAGTCGTCCACTTTGTTAAACCTATTATATCTCTCTCTTTCATGGTGGTTAATTTTCTCATGTGATTTGTAATTTTTGACTAAGGATTCAGGATTAGATGGGTTTATTTTGGTCATATGAAGCACATGTGTAGTGGGTGGTGAGAAGTTCCCTTGAGTGCTGTTTCTTCTGTTGAATCCCCAAGGGTTTACTTGTCTTGAAAATGTTTTTTATATTAACTTACTTCTCTGCTTATCATTCCTGTATTGCATGAATGCATGGAGCTGGCTTGGGGATTCATATTTTTCTCCACGTAGAATTCTGAGAAATGGTCAACAGAATCCTTGGTGAGTTTCCATGCTGATGGTCAGAGATTTTCTAATCCCTTTTTCACCAACTGGGCAACTCTTCAAGCACTTTATGCAGATATTCTATTTCCATCTCTCTGCCTTATATGTGTCCAAAGTCATACCAACTGTCTCTACATGGTCATTAAATCCCTAAATCACCAGCCCCTAGGGCCTGTATATAAAAATCCAATCATGCCTGGATTGCTATGGAATCAGCTTGCTGTGATTGCCATCCTATATTTTGAGTTTGCTATTTGTTTCTAGCACCTGGGAATTTGCTGTTTTCTTCTTTTATTTTGTTCTTTTTTCCCTAGCTCAAATATGAATTTTTTATAGTTTATAACTGAAGAGGGTCCAGAAGGCCTTTAAATGCCCCTCTGCACTGTAATGAGAATAAGTGATTTTCCAAAAATCAAATACAACTTTGAGAGGTGGAGCCAGAAGCATCCATTCACACACCACAGTGCTGGGCTTTTGTGAGGCACTGTGAAAAGTTCATTATATGTGCTGTATTCCTTCTTTATAAATTGTTTTTTAATAAAATTAATACATGTTTATATTTTAAACATCAGATAATATCATAGGGCTTATAGTGGAAAAAAACAGTTTCCTCTTTCACTGTTCCTCACCTCTGAGCCCTGTTACAGTGTAACAACCACCTTCATCTCTTAAGGGTCTTCTTTCTAGTACTTACTTTCTGTATTTATTCTGTAGGTCAGGTTCCCCAAGAAATAGACTCAGGTATAGACATTTGTGTGCAGGAAGTTTATTAGAGACCACTGTTGGCCTCGGCCAATCTTTCAGGGAGTTCTAGAGTTAAGGTGATTCTTTAGCTCTGTCCTGATTGAATAAAGAGAGAAGGCTTTATATCCCTTCACTGACCATTATTTGGATGTGACTGTCCCTGGGAATGGTGTGTAACCTTAGGCAAGGTGCATGTCCCGAAAAGGACACAGCTGGGAACTGTCAGATACCAACATGCATGGCAGATGGGGTTGAGGACTTCCATCCTGAAAGTGTGTGTGTGTGTGTGTGTGTGTGTGTGTGTGTGTGTGTGTGTGTGTGTGTGTGAGAGAGAGAGAGAGAGAGAGAGAGAGAGAGAGAGAGAGAGAAAGAGGGGAAGCACAACACAGAATCCACTGCATTCCACCCCTTTGCCTCATGGACCCATTTACCTTATGTTGTAAGTTCTAGGAACACTTCTCCAGGATCCTGGTGGTCTGTTTTACCCAGAGAAGCCTACAAGACAAAGGTTATTGAGGTGACATATAATATATATTCCTGAAGCTGGCCTCAAGGCAACAACGGACAATCATCTCTCTCCTCTACTGCTTATAAATTCTAGATTCCTATCTTCTTCATTTAGCACTTCTGCTGGTCCAGGTGGTTATCTTGATGGGGTGACTCAGGTTCTCATACCTAAGAGTTCTGAGCCTCTAGTCACGAATCCCTTCTCAGACCATTGCTGCTGCACTTGTCCACTTACTAAAATTGGATACAAGATTACCTATAAATGTTCATATGGATCACTAGCATGACCAAAATATTCTTCCATGGTCCTGTTGTGTAAGAGTAGCCATTTCTCTTCTTGATGACTGGGATCAACTATCCCTACCATGATGGCGATTCCTTTCCTTAACTGCTGTTCTTATGATGCAAGGTTCCCAAAATGACCAGGACTCTTCCTGTGCCCCTTTTAGAAGTGTTCTTCCTTTGGGAACTAGGACTGGTGAATCTGCAGAGCCTGGGGTTGCAGGGATGGGAAGCACAAATTTCTAAGTGGGTCAATGGGAGTGATTGTAATTGAGGTCACTCCTACTTCTCCTCCTTGGTCGCAGAACCCATGCATTCTGCTATTTGTGCTATAGCACCACATAATGATTTTGTTTCAGCATGTATCCTGCATCCAAAAGAAGGGTGACTGCCCTTGCAGAGTGTCATCACCAATTAGGCATCTATTTCAGTTTGCTAAAGCTGCCAGAATGCAATATACCAGAAATGGGTTGGCTTTTATAATAGGAATTTATTAGTTTACAAATTTACAGTTCTAAGGCTATGAATATGTCCCAGTTAAGGCATCAGCTGGATGATACCTTCTCTGAAGAAAGGCCACTGGCATCAGAGTTCTTGTGTCAGATAGCAAGGTGCATGCCTGGCATCTGCCAGTCTTTCACTTCTGGGTTTTGTTGCTTTCAGCTCCTGGTTTTAGCAGCTGTCTCAGCTCCTCCGGAGGCTTTTCTCTAAACTTCTCTGGGTGTTTCTCTCTGAGATCACTGACTTTTTTCAGTTTTTTATCCTCATAAAGAACTCCAGTAAAGGATTAGGACCTACCTTGAATGGGCTGAGTCACATCTCAATTGAAACAACCTAATCAAAAAGGTCCCACCCACAATAGATCTGCACCCACAAGCATGCATTAAAATAAGATGGCCTTTTCTGGGGTATATAACAGCTTCAAACCAGAACAGTGTCTTAGCTCCATCTTCTAAAGGCTGTTTCATTGCTCTAATAGGTTGGCTGATTTTGATTTTTGTAGAATACAGTAGGAGAGTAGATTCCATGTTTATGTGTCCACCACAGTTTCCTTTCCTGTAAAGTAGATTCCTTGGTACTGTGTGATATTATGCAGGATCCTGTTTCAGTGAATCAAATATTTTATAAGCACTTGGAAAGTGGTGCCTGACAGGAAAAAGGGAAACCCATAGCTAAAGTATGTTTATTCCAGTCAATATGAATTACTGTCCCTTCTTAGGATAGAAGAGGTCAAATAATTTTTCATAAAGTAGATGATTGGTGTTTTTAAGGGATGGTGTCATATTGGGTGCTCAATATTAGTCTCTGTTTTGGGAAGTTTAGACATTCAGTAGTGGCTAAATCAGCCTTGGTTGAATGGTAAACTGTGCTGTTAGGTCCAATACATACGGTCCATTCCTGCCACCATAGTACCATGATTAGTCTATTGTGTCATCACTGGGTTCCTGATGAAAGCTGGCAGGCATCAACTGATTGAGTCATTTTCTGTATTCTTTTTGTGCCTCTTCTGTGATGGATGTTTCTTAATGGACATTTGTATGCTGTAAAAAATATTCATACTTTATATTGCACTTAAGTTACAACCATATGCCTCTTCTTCAGAAATCCCTGATCTTCCAGTTGTTATTTTTCCAGGTTCTTGACCAAGAAGCAAAGCCATTTGCCCCTGCCTATGTATCCTTATATATTCTTACCTTTTTTATTTTCATGCAAATTGAATAACCAGGTACACCACCTGAAACTCTGCCCATTAATATATTCCTGTCATCACTGTCTTTCAGGACCCATCTCCAATTGGGTCATAGTGAAGCTGCCATCCATTTTCAGTTTTAATCCCATAGCTGAGACAACTCATCTGCAAACTCAGCTTTAACTGTTTCCTCCTCTGTTTGGTAGTCATAAGGGGGCACCTATGAGACAATAGACCTGAACTGGATAAGAGCCACAAGTACAACCTTCGTAAAGAAATTGGAGGTCTGAGCCATCTGCTTCTGCAGGTTACTTTTGTCTTCTGTCTCACTAAAGAGGAAGGGTACTATAATGTGAAAACAGGATCTAGCCAACATAAAGTGGCAGGAGGGATAAGATTCTGAGGATGCTGGTTCAAGAAGGGGTGGAACAAAGGTTGGATAAGGGATTTTGTTGATTTGGGGGTATTCTCCTAGGATACAGAATTTAATACACTGACAAGAACACTGGGAGATGATTTAACACACTGTTAAGATGGCTTTTAGAAGGTTGAAAAATGCTATGGCCTGCACTAAGTAGAAATGCCAAAACTGCTAAGAGAGGTGAGAATGTTAGAGTAGACAGATTACATCTATTGTCAAATCGCATGGCCATGATTCTTCCTTCTAAATTTTCCCAGAATCCCCTTCCCAATAGGTTCTAAGGTGTATTGTGCAAATGGCATTAGCATGACATTTGGAAAGGTAGAAGAGAAGGAGAGACCTTTATCCTCTGAAGGAGTCACACTTAACACTTTCCATCTAGCTCCTGAACCACTTGCTTTACTGCAGAAGATGGTGATAGTAGGTGTATCTTCTCAAGTTTCCTAGCATTCGCAGTAGCTTCTGGACAAGCTCTTGAGGACTACCTATTTCAGTGCTTTAGATTGAGATTGTTGAGGGCATCTTTCCTGTCCTTCACTCCTTCACTTCTTCCAATTGTGTAACCTAATAATTCTTTGTATTAAATAACTTCACACCTGGAATACATAGAGTATCTTCTGTTTTCCTAAACAAACCTTGTTGGACAAAATGGTTTACTTTATTTTGTTTTACAACTCAGTAATTCATGTATATTTGTATACATGTTTCCATCCAATGAAAGTCTTGCATTGTTTGACTTCCAGTTGCGTTGTCTTATAGTTTAAATCTACATGTGGTATCCTATTTGATTTTCAGAATAAGAAAGCTATTTTCCCGATCTTTGACACAGTGAAAGATTTATTCAGTCTTACGCATGCACATGACCATCATGTACTTCACATATTTTTTCTTATATAATCATTCAACAACCTTATGAGATTGGTATCAATATTGCCAATTTATAGATGAGCACACTGAGGCTCCAAGAAGTTAAACAAGTTCCAGTTGCTCATGATCATACAGGTAGTAAATGTTTTTCTTATGCTGAGTCTAGGCATCTTTCAGTCTTAATGCTACTTCTTGTTGTGCCTCCTGTTTGATTAAGCAGTTTTCCTCTTGGTTTGGTTGAGTACAAACCTCATGGGGATAGGTCTGAAAGCATGTGGAACTCATGGGACTCCATATAGTTGAGGAACAGGATTTTGAAAAACCTGTCATCAGTGGGGACTCAGTGTGTATATGTGTGGGGGGAGGTTGTTAGATGGGAGATTGAGCTCAGAGTTGTTTTTCTAAAATTCATTCTCTATAGATGAGATCAGATTCTCTGGAAAGAAGATATGACTTGGGTGTCCGTTCAGCCCATCTCTATTTCACCTTTAGCCATTGTGTTCTAGAAAGTTCTCCAGTTGATTCTGATGCACATTACAATTTGAGGACCACTAACCTATAGGGTAAAGTTCAAATTCCTTAGCAAGGCATTCAAAGATACCACCCTTCTTTTTTTAAAATCTGTCTCTCACCTATCTCTACTATTTCATCTCTCAATGTCTCTCACTTGGGACTGTGCACAATAGCCCTATCAAAGTGTAAGAGAGACTGTGTGTGCTGGTTTGGATGTGTTATGTCTCCCAAAAGGCCATGTTCTTTGGTGCAGTCTTGTAGCGGCAGACATACTAGTGTTGATTAGGTTGGAATCTTTGGATTAGGTTGTTTCCATGGAGATGTGCCCCACCCAACTGTGGGTAATACCTTTGATTGGATAATTTCCATGGAGGTGTGGCCCCACCCATTCAGTGTGGGTCTTGATTAGTTAACAGGAACCCTATAAAAGCTCAGACAGAAGGAGCTTGCAGCTATGGCCAAGAGAGACGTTTTGAAGGTGGCCGTTGAAAGCTGACACTGACGTTTTGGAGAATGCCATTTTGAAACGCAACCTGGAAGCAGGCAGACGCCAGCCACGTGCCTTCCTAGCTAACAGAGGTCTTCTGGATGCCAATGGCCTTTCTCCACTGAAGGTAACCATATTGTTGATGCCTTACCTTGGACACTTTATAGCCATAAGACTGTGACTTTTTAAGCAAATAAACCCCTTTATAAAAGCCAATTCATTCCTGGTGATTTGCAAAATGGCAGCATTAGCAAACCGGAATACTGTGCATATATTATTTCAATGACTACATGATGTGGACATTGTTGTGGAAAAGTTTATTGAGTAGAATAGAATATTGGGTATACATTTCCTTTAATTCACAAGGATTATATCGAAGTCATTCTCAGTGATTTCAGTGCATCTATGTTTTATCTATTCTATTCAGTTCTCTACAGTGTGGAGTCTATACTATATTTAGGGTTATCATGTATGAAGTTTTTCCTGTGTTTGTAGGGTAAAGACCAAAATCTTAATCATGATCTCTCCAGACTTATCTTGGTTCCTTTTTTCCTCTGCTCTCTGAAATCCTGCTACTGCTCTTCGCTTTTGTCCAGTTCATTCCTACTTATTCTTGAGATTTCATTTCAGTATTACTCCAAAAATGAAATCTTTTCTGACCTTTGGAATACTTCAGATCCCTCTAAGATATGCTCTCTCATCACTGTCTGTACTTTGTTTCAGAGGGTTAAAAGACTTCTTACAGTTTGTAATTATGTAATTATATGACCATATGATTGTCTTTCTGTCACCAGATTATAAATTCTTGAGGGGAGGACCTCCTCTCTATTTTGCCCAACATTGTAATACTAGCACCTAGCAAAATTCCTGCAAGTTAGAGCTTATTTTAAAAGTCTAGTAGCAAAACAATAAAAAAGTATTGTAGCAAAACAATACTTTTTAAACTAACAGTATATTCTTTATTTCTTTTACATGCATGAGGGCTATCTACTGCCAAATAACTTAAGAAAATTGCTTGTTAAGATTTAGCAGCTAAAAAGAGAAAAAAATGTACTCTCATTAATTGTAATAGATGTTCCACACTAAACAATTTGTAGTTGGCAGGGTGGTGTTTGGGAATCCTGTATTTTATGCATGGTTTTTCTGTAGACCCACAACTTCTCTAATAAAGAAAAAAAAAGACTTAGCAGGCCTGAGATATAATTTCTACCAGCCTTTAAGCCCTGCTAAATTTGCAAATTGCATTACATGGAACTGTGTTTTTATGCAGCTAATCATTACTTGTCATCTTTAAAAAAGGTGAAGGTCAACACTGTGATATTTAGCTTTTGAAAATGCTTCCCAAAGGAGATCACTGATGCCTTCTTCTTTTCTTTATATATAATTCATGGTGTTTGGCTTTGTTTTTGCCCAAAAGTCATAGCATTAAAAATTAATTAGACATGTATACCTGAGATTAAATATGATTTAAAACACCCAAACTACTGCTGGGATCATGGTCTCAGCCAAGCAGGAAGCTGCCATCTGGAGAAATGATTTTCACACTCTTTTGATTGCAGTGGCCTCATGTCACCAAGTGTGACATGCCTCCTTTGCTTCTTTTCTAATTAAATGTAATGTGTTTTGAAGGGGTTTTTGATTAAACATTTAATTCTACTCATATAATCCAAGTAAATATATCCTAACAGATGGAGGAATAATGGAAGGTAGTTTAAATACTACCCTTTCAAAATAAAGTGTGACCAGCTTAAGACAGTTCTTATTTTCAATGCTAAAGTTTCCTTAGTTTACATTCCTATCAGAATTATAATTTGAAATCTCTAGCTCACTTACTTCAAAAAAGAAAGATAGTAAGAACAATCTTCAGTTTTCGTTGAACAAATGTTAATGATCCACCCCCCCCACCCCACCCAAGACTGCACACATGGAAAATTATATCACTGTCTTTGTTTCTTTTTCCTTTCCTTTCCTTTCCTTTCCTTTCCTTTCCTTTCCTTTCCTTTCCTTTCATTTCTTGCCTGTTTTCTCTTCTCTTCTTTTCTCTTTTCTTTTTTATTTGTATGAACTTTGCTGTTGTGTAATCAACAACTTGAGGTAACTCTTGTCAGTTCATCAGTTCAGCAGGAAATATTCCATGGCAATTGCAATAGTGTAAATGAGTGAAGTTTATCCATGGTAACAACTTCAAGGGACATAAAATTGGATATGTGTGCTTGCATTCATGTGTGTGTCTGTGTGTACATACATATATATATTTGTGAGTGTGTGTGTATCTCTGACATTTGCCTTCGTGGTTAAGAGCATGATCTGCAGACAGTCTGGGTTCAGATCTTATCTCTACCTTTCTCTATATATGAAGTACAATTACTTAAACTCTGTTTAGTTGCATCATATATAATAATAATAGTACTTACCTCAAAGAGTTGTAGTAAGCATTATTTAGTTGCATCATATATAATAATAATAGTACTTACCTCAAAGAGTTGTAGTAAGCATTATATGAGAAAATACCTCAGACTCTTTAAATAAGCCTGGCACATTTTGAGCATTCAATAAATGTAGGCTATTAAGAGAAAGTTCTAAACACTCCAGATATTTCAGACTTGTTAGTGGGAAGATATGGAAGTCACACCAGGGCCATGCCAGGTACATCTTCTCTGCCTGTGTATTAAGGGAAGTTGATTGATACTGATTATTTGATTGACTTGGTTGATGGCTTTGGGATAGTGAATGTGTTTTAGTCATTAAGCAATATAGAGATCATGCACAACTGACCTTTGAATTCATACCAGTTTGAAATCTTTGCCACTGATGTGTAAGTATTCTTATCTTGTAAGAAGTGGGGTTAATGATTCCACTGACGTTCATTTATTTAATCGTTGTTTTTTGGGCACCTACTGCATGCCGACACTATTCTAGGCTCTGAGGATATAGCGGTGAACTAGATAGATGTGTTCTTTGCACTAGTGGCTCCTATAGATTGGTTAGGAATGGAGGAAGGAGATAACAAGTAAATAAGTAAAATAATAATAATAATAAATAAAAAAGAGTTTCAGCCATCTCCTAGACTGATTGTGAGGATTTGTAAATTCTCCAGCCATAGAAGCTGCCAAGAACTGCACTTAATGCTGAGGATAGTAGATAAATGGGGGTCATATCTAAAGTGGAAACCGACCATATTAAGTAGATATTTGTCATACTGCACAGAAAAGCTATGATAGCAGTAAGCAGCACCACTATGTGAACTGACAGAAAGCAAGATCAGGGGAATGATAGAGGTTGGGCCATCAGTAGGAGTAGTAGAATGGTGATTGGCTCCAGAGAGAAATAGCAAGAAGTTTCTTGAGGCCAGCTTTGCCCTGTAAAGCCATGCCTTCTTTTATTTTTGCCAAGCACTGCTGCATGAATTATATTCCAAGTCAGTCGCTCTCTCCACATTAGATCGCTCCTAAAATATTTTATTTTCTTCAATTTCTCTCTTTCTCAAATGACCCAGGTAATATTTTTCTAGATGCTCTTCTCAACCTTTCAGAAATGATTACTGGATTTGTGAGCCCATAGTAGTTGGGAAATGTTGTTCTGCTGTGATAATGTCTTTGGTTCTTGTGGCCTTACCAGGATAAATCTTTTTCTGGGTATGCTGTCCCCTCTTCTACTTCTTTCTCTGTACCTCTTTCATTTTCTAATATCAAATTCACCTTTGGGAAATTCTACCTGGTGAGAACTTACAGTAATTCCTGAGTTAGATACTTATGGCAAGAGTCCAACATCCTAGCAATTGACTGATTACTCTGGCCTCTAAATCAGACAATGCAGAACTACCTCAAAGAGCTTTTACAGGAACCCCTGGTGGATGTAAACAAAATGAGATCATTGAAATTAGTGCAGTGAGAGCACCAGCACTCAAATCTGGACTTTTAAAAATGTACCCATCAAGTTTTGTTCAACATCTCTGTGCCCCTTAAAAAATCTAAAATAATTTATAGGAAAATCTTTTTATAAGGCCTAGGAAAACTTTGTGGAAAAATGCTTGTGACTTTAAGGTCCTTTTTTTTTTTTTTTTTTTTTTTTTTTTTTCTTAAGGATGGACTGGAGCATAAGAGTCTATCTTAGAAATGTAATAATTTGTAGCTTGATACTTACCTAACAGTAAAAACTGTAGAATTTCTTCCATGTATATATGCCAGACACTCTTCTCTCACTTGGGCACTCTCATGTTGATTTCAAGGCATGCATGAATTAGTGGAAGGTTTTCCCAACTCCACCTGTACCATCATATATCAAATTGAGCACTGAAGCCAAAAGGTGAGATAATATGTAGACTGGAATATTTCTGGCTTGCAGAAAAAGTTAATAGTGGTTGATTGCTTGCATTTGTCATGCAACTACAGATATTAATACCATGCAGAGTGCTGCATTGAAGTTGAAATTATTTTAGACATATGGGCTGAAAAAAGTGATGTTGTCTAACTCTCATTCAGTTGATCTTTGTGACCATGTGCTTGCTGAGAGATTTCCTTGGGAGTAAGAGGTAGATTCAAATGGCTCTTCTCTGTTGTCTTCTCTCTACTCTCATTTGTGTTGGATGACTCACCTACATTCCTGGCTGATGATTCCCAAATCCATGTCATCTATAGAACCTAACAGCTTTCTCCTGAGTTTTAGACCACACCTGTAAATGCTGCCACAGGTCCCTGAAACCCACCTTGTCCAAAACTTCAATTCATTATTTTCCTCAGTACACCCTATTCCCCAAACCACTCCTTCATATCTTGGATTAATGCTCTACTATACAGATAGTTGTACAAACTGAAACTTTTTATTGCTTTCCAGCAATTCTTTAATATGTGACAATATCAATATTCTGACATTCATATACGTTGACAATTGCAAAGGAGTAAGATTACAGTAGACAAGATCTAAATATCTATCTTTACAAAGTCCTTAGATTTGAACAACATTGTTAGAATTTTCTGCAAGGGTTTGATAGATTTCTAGAGTGTGAATAACTCAGTATAACCTATCACCACAGTTGAAAAATCAGCATCAACTTCAAGTACGTTTCCATTCTTAGATGTGGCTCGCAGAATGCATCTTTTTTTTTTTTTTTTTTTTTTTTAAATACTGTTAACTGAACACCGTATTTATTTGAATTTCACCAGTTTTCTCATCAATGTCATCTATCCTTCCCTGGATCCGATGCAGGGTACCTAATTGCATTTTGCTGTTATGTCACCATAGCCTCTTGTGTCCTATGACAGTTTTTCATTCTTTCCTTCTCTTTCATGACCTTGACAGTTTTAAGGAGTACTGGTCAGGTATTTTGTGTGATGTCCTTCAATTTTGGTTTGTCTGATTTTTTTCTTGTGGTGATCCTAAAGTTTTTGTTTTTGTTTTTGTTTTTGTTTTTGCAAAGAATGCCACAGAGGTGAAAGGCCCTTCCCATCACAACGTATCAGTGCACACCTTGGTATCCACATGGCATCACTGATGATATTAACCTTTATCACTTGGTTCAGGTGGTGTCTGCCAGGTTTTTCCACTGAAAAGTTACTAATTTCCCCTTTCCATGCTCTGTCAGGAATGCATTTCTATGCTTAAAATACTCAGATTTTCTATCAACTTTTATTTACCTACCTTTCCCTTCTAACACATAGTACTTTCTTCCAGAAAAAGTAAAAGAAAGCAAACATTTTAATTCCTCTCTTCCTAGAATCTGACATAATCTTGTCATCTTCTCAACATACATTGTTTAAAATTTCAAAATATAATGACACAGTGCTGACTGTTTCATACAGAACATTTACATCAATATCATGACTCATAGTTGTAATCCATTTGAGCTACTCTTATCGATTGATAGGTTTCTAGAACTTATCACAGCTCACTTATGGATGGTTGTTAGGACATTAATCAATCAAGAAAGCACTCAGAAATATTGTCCTTTTATATATAAAGCATGTGTAATATATTTATGTAAAATTTTTGAAAAGTTCTAACCAAAAGAAATATATCTGAACTATATGATGAATTATTACTCTCTTCGGTCAGAGAAAATATTAACAAAAAGTGTAATTTCATTTAAAATTATATGTAACAAAAAAGTCCCTATTGTCAGTGAGAGTATGTATAGTCAATAAAACATTTTTACGACATATTTTAAAGCTAAAATGTTTATTCATTTGTTTTTAATAACAACTTTGAGAGATATATTATTCACATATCATACAACTTGCCCATTTAAAGTGTACAATCCAGTGGTTTTTAACATATTCACACAGTTGTATACCATCACCACAATCAGTTTTAGAACATTTTCATCTCCCACAAAGAAACACTCTACCCGTTAGCAGTCACTCCCCATTTCCCTACAAACTCTGACCCCACAGCCCCAGACAACCACCAGCCTACTTTCTGTCTCTATGGATTTGCCTACTCTGGATATTTCATGTAGATGGAATGATGCAATATGTGATCCTTGGTGACAGGCTTCTTTCACTTAGTTTGATTTGAAGGTTCATTCATGTTGTAGTATGTATCAGTGCTTCAGTTCTCTTTTTTTTTTTTTAACCGTTTTATTCACACACCATACATTCCATCCAAAGTGTATGTATAAACATTGGCTCTTGGTATAATTACAGAGTTGTGCATTGATCACGAAAATCAATTTGAGAACATTCTCATTGTTCCAAACAGAAAAATCCCACACCCCGTATTTACCCGCCCCCCGTTATTGACACATCATGATGAAAGAATATTACAATATTACTGTTAACTACAGTCTGTAGTTTGCATTAGTTATATTTTCCCCATATACCACATTTGTCCTAGTTCGTGTAAGTACATTCTTATATTTGTACTATTAACCACAGTCATCATCCACAAGTTTCACTGTGTTATACTGTGTCCCATGTTGTATTCTGTAACTTTCCTTCTAGTGACATACATGACCCTGAACTTCCCCTTTCACCCTAATCACACCCATAATTCAGTGCTATTAATTACACTCACAGTAACATGGTACCATCACCTCTAGCCATTCCCAAACATTTACAATCAACCTTGTTACAAATTCTATACAAATTTAGCATCAGTTCCCCATTCTCTACCCTTATTCTATCTCCTGGTAATATATATCTAGATTTTAACTCCAAAAATTTGCTCATTTTAATTAGATCATATTAGTGAGACCATAAAATATTTGTTCTTTTGTGTCTGGCTTATTTCACTCAACATAATGTCCTCAGGGTTCATCCATGTTGTCTCATTCATCAGGACTTCATTCCTTTCTTAGAGCTGAATAGTGTTCCATCATATGCATATACCACATTTTGTTTATCTCTTCATTAGTTGATGGACACTTGGGTTGTTTCCATCTTTTGGCAGTTGCAAATGATGCTGCTGTGAACATCAGTGTGCAGATGTCTGTTTGTGTCCCTGCTTTCAGTTCTTCTGAGTATATACCTACCAGCAAGATTGCTGGATTACATGGCAATTCTATACTTAGCTTCCTGGGGAACTGCCAAACTGTCTTCCACAGTGGCTATACCATTCTACCTTTCCACTAGCAGTGAATAAGTATCTTTATTTCTCTACATCCTCTCCAACACTTGTAGTTTTCTGTTTTTGTTTGTTTGTTTGTTTGTTTGTTTGTTTTGATGGTGGCCATTCTAGTAGGTATGAAATGATATCTCATCAGAGTTTTGGTCTGCATTTCCCTTATAGCTAGGGATGTTGAGCATCTTTTCATATGCTTTTTAGCCATTTGTATTTCCTCTTTGTAAAAGTGTCTATTTGAGTTCTTGCCTATTTTTAAATTGCTGTTTCACTTTCTTGACAAAGTCCTTTGAAGCACAAATGTATTTAATTTTGAAGAGATCTCATTTATCTATTTTTTTCTATTGCTGTTTATGTTTTGGTTGTCAAGTCTAAGAAACCACTTCCTACCACAAGATTGCTGAAGATGCTCCCTACATTTTCTTCTAGGAGTCTTATTGTTCTAGCTCCTATATTTAGGTTTTTGATCCATTTTGAGTTAATTTTTGTTTAAGGTGTGAAATAGGGGTCCTCTTTCATTCTTTTGCATATGGTTATACAGTTCCCCCAGCACCATTTGTTGAATAGACTGTTCTTTCCCGATTAAGTGGATTTGGCAGCCTTGTCAAAAATCAATTGGCCATAGATGTGAGGGTCTATTTCTGAGCTATCAATTCAATTGCACTGATTATTGTATCTGTCTTTATGCCAACACCATGATATTTGGACCATGATAGCTTTGTAATATTTTTAAAGTCAAGAGGTATGAGTCCTCCAACTTTGTTCTTCTTTCTCAAGATGTTTTTGGCTGTTCTGGGCACCTTGACCTTCCATATAAATTTGATGATTGGCTTTTCCATTTCTGAAAGTAGGCTATTGGAATTTTGATTGGGATTGCATTGAAACTAAATCAATTTGGGTTCAGTTGACATCTTACTATTTAGTCTTCCAATCCATGAATATGAATGTCCTTCCATTTATTTAGGTCTTCTTTGATTTCTTTTAGCAATATTTTCTGGTTTTCTGTATATAAGTCCTTTACATCCTTGGTTAAATTTATTCCTAGTTATTTGATTATTTTTGTTGTTATTTTAAATGGGAAGTTTTTCTTGATGTCCTCCTCAGATTTCTCATTACTGGTGCATAGAAACACTACTGATTTTGGGATGTTGAACTTGTATTCTGCCACTTTGTTGGACTTGTTTATTAGCTCCAGTAGCTTTGTTGCTGTGTTTTTGGGACTTCCTATGTATAGGATTATGTCATCTGCAAACAGTGAAAGTTTTGTCTCTTCCTCTCCAGTTTGAATGCCACTTATTTCTTTTTCTTGCCTAAATGTCCTAGCTAGAACTTTTAGCACAATGTTGAATAGCATTGGTGATAGTGGACCTCCTTGTCTTGTTCCAGATCTTAGATGGAAAGCTTTCAGTCTTTTACTATTGAGTATGATGTGTGTTGTTTAACCTCCATAAATCTGTGAATTTTCCAGTACTCCACCTGTAATTGATTTCCAGCTTAATTGCATTATGATCAGAGAAGGTGCTTTGTGTAAATTCAGTCTTTTCAGTTTTATTGAGACATGTTTTGTGACCCAACATGTGATCTATTCTGGAGATTGATCCATGAGCACTTGAGAAGAATGTATATCCTGCTCTTCTGGGGTGTAATGTTCTTTTTTTTTTTTTTTTTATCTTCATTTTATTGACATATATTCACGTACCACGCAGTCATACAAAACAAATCGTACATTCGATTGTTCACAGTACCATTACATAGTTGTACATTCATCACCTAAATCAATCCCTGACACCTTCATTACCACACACACAAAAATAACAAGAATAATAATTAAAGTGAAAAAGAGCAATTGAAGTGAAAAAGAACACTGGGTACCTTTGTCTGTCTGTCTGTTTGTTTCCTTCCCCTATTTTTCTACTCATCCATCCATAAACTAGACAAAGTGGAGTGTGGTCTTTATGGCTTTCCCAATCCCCTTGTCACCCCTCATAAGCTACATTTTTATACAACTGTCTTCGAGATTCATGGGTTCTGGGTTGTAGTTTGATAGTTTCAGGTATCCACCACCAGTTACCCCAATTCTTTAGAACCTAAAAAGGGTTGTCTAAATTGTGCGTAAGAGTGCCCACCAGAGTGACCTCTCGGCTCCTTTTGGAATCTCTGCCACTGAAGCTTATTTCATTTCCTTTCACATCCCCCTTTGCTTAAGAAGATGTTCTCCGTTCCACGATGCCAGGTCTACATTCCTCCCTGGGAGTCATATTCCACGTTGCCAGGGAGATTCACTCCCCTGGGTGTCTGATCCCATGTAGGGGGGAGGGCAGTGATTTCACCTTTCAAGTTAGCTTAGCTAGAGAGAGAGGGCCACATCTGAGCAACAAAGAGGCATTCGGGAGGAGGCTCTTAGGCACAGTTATAGGGAGGCCTAGCCTCTCCTTTGCAGCAACCATCTTCCCGAGGGTAAAACCTATGGTAGAGGGCTCAACCCATCAAACCACTAGTCCCCTATGTCTGTGGTCATGTTAGCAACCATTGAGATGGGGTAGGCCAGTACCCCTGCATTCTCCACAGGCTCCTCAAGGGGGCACTACGTATTTTTTTCCTTGTTTTTTTTAGCTTTTTTTTCTTTTTTAAATCAACTGTATGGAAAAAAAAAAAAAAAAAAAAAAAACATACAATAAAAGAACATTTCAAAGAGACCATAACAAGGGAGTAAGAAAAAGACAACTAACCTAAGATAACTGCTTAACTTCCAACCTGTTCCTACTTTACCCCAAGAAAGTTACCCAATAGAGCAACACTTCTGTGAACTTGTTCCTACTATATCCATCAGAAATTAACAGACCATAGTCATTCCTGGGCATCCCCAGAACGTTAAATAGCTTATCTGTTCTTCTTGGATTATTGTTCCCCCTTCCTTAATTGCTCGCTATCGCTAGTTCCCCTACATTCTACATTATAAACCATTTGTTTTACATTTTTCAAAGTTCACATTAGTGGTAGCATATAATATTTCTCTTTTTGTGCCTGGCTTATTTCGCTCAGCATTATGTCTTCAAGGTTCATCCATGTTGTCATATGTTTCACCAGATCGTTCCTTCTTACTGCCGCGTAGTATTCCATCGTGTGTATATACCACATTTTATTTATCCACTCATCTGTTGAAGGACATTTGGGTTGTTTCCATCTCTTGGCAATTGTGAATAATGCTGCTATGAACATTGGCGTGCAGATATCTGTTCGTGTCACTGCTTTCCGATCTTCCGGGTATATACCGAGAAGTGCAATCGCTGGATCGAAGGGTAACTCTATATCTAGTTTTCTAAGGAACTGCCAGACTGACTTCCAGAGTGGCTGAACCATTATACAGTCCCACCAACAATGAATAAGAGTTCCAATTTCTCCACATCCCCTCCAGCATTTGTAGTTTCCTGTTTGTTTAATGGCAGCCATTCTAATCGGTGTTAGATGGTATCTCATTGTGGTCTTAATTTGCATCTCTCTAATGGCTAGTGAAGCTGAACATTTTTTCATGTGTTTCTTGGCCATTTGTATTTCCTCTTCAGAGAACTGTCTTTTCATATCTTTTGCCCATTTTATAATTGGGCTGTCTGTACTATTGTCATTGAGTTGTAGGATTTCTTTATATATGCAAGATATCAGTCTTTTGTCAGATACATAGTTTCCAAAAATGTTTCCCCATTGAGTTGGCTGCCTCTTTACCTTTTTGAGAAATTCCTTTGAGGTGCAGAAACTTCTCAGCTTGAGGAGTTCCCATTTATCTATTTTTTCTTTTGTTGCTTGTGCTTTGGGTGTAAAGTCTAGGAAGTGGCCGCCTAATTCAAGATCTTGAAGATGTTTTCCTACATTATCTTCTAGGAGTTTTATGGTACTTTCTTTTATATTGAGATCTTTGATCCATTTTGAGTTAATTTTTGTGTAGGGGTTGAGGTAGGGGTCCTCTTTCATTCTTTTGGATATGGATATCCAACTCTCCCAGCCCCATTTGTTGAAAAGACCATTATGACCCAGTTCAGTGACTTTGGGGGCCTTATCAAAGATCACTCGGCCATAGATCTGAGGGTCTATCTCTGAATTCTCAATTCGATTCCATTGAGCTATATGTCTATTTTTGTGCCAGTACCATGCTGTTTTGAGAACTGTGGCTTTATAATAAGCTTCAAAGTCAGGGAGTGTAAGTCCTCCCACTTTGTTTTTCTGTTTTAGAGTGTCTTTAGCAATTCGAAGCATCTTCCCTTTCCAAATAAATTTGATAGCTAGCTTTTCCAAGTCTGCAAAGTAGGTTGTTGGAATTTTGATTGGGATTGCATTGAATGTATAGATGAGTTTGGGTAGAATTGACATCTTAATGACAGTTAGCCTTCCTATCCATGAACATGGAATATTTTTCCATCTTTTAAGGTCCCCTTCTATTTCTTTTAGTACAGTTATGTAGTTTTCTTTGTATAGGTCTTTTACATCTTTGTAAGTTTATTCCTAGGTACTTGATTTTTTTTAGTTGCTATTGAAAATGGTATCTTTTTCTTGAGTGTCTCTTCAGTTTGTTCATTTCTAGCATATAGAAACATTACTGACTTATGTGCATTAATCTTGTATCCTGCTATTTTGCTAAATTTATTAGCTCTAGTAGCTGTATCATCGATTTCTCAGGGTTTTCCAGATATAAGATCATATCATCTGCAAACAATGACAGTTTTACTTCTTCTTTTCCAATTTGGATGCCTTTTATTTCTTTGTCTTGCCGGATTGCCCTGGCTAGCACTTCCAGCACAATGTTGAATAACAGTGGTGACAGCGGGCATCCTTGTCTTGTTCCTGATCTTAGAGGGAAGGCTTTCAGTCTCTCACCATTGAGTACTATGCTGGCTGTGGGTTTTTCATATATGCTCTTTATCATATTGAGGAAGTTTCCTTCAATTCCTGCCTTTTGAAGTGTTTTTATCAAAAAGGGATGTTGGATTTTGTCAAATGCTTTTTCAGCATCTATTGAGATGATCATTTGATTTTTCCCTTTCGAATTTTTAATGTGTTGTAATACATTGATTGATTTTCTTATGTTGAACCATCCTTGCATGCCTGGAATGAACCCCACTTGGTCATGGTGTATGATTTTTTTAATGTGTCTTTGGATTCGATTTGCAAGTATTTTGTTGAAGATTTTTGCATCTATATTCATTAGGGAGATTGGCTGGTAGTTTTCCTTTTTTGTAGCATCTTTGCCTGGTTTTGGTATTAGATTGATGTTAGCTTCATAAAATGAGTTAGGTAGTGTTCCAGTTTCTTCAGTGTTTTGAAAGAGTTTGAGTAAGATTGGTGTCAGTTCTTTCTGGAAAGTTTGGTAGAATTCCCCTGTGAAGCCATCTGGCCCTGGGCATTTATTTGTGGGAAGATTTTTGATGACTGATTGGATCTCTTTGCTTGTGATGGGTTGATTGAGGTCTTCTATTTCTTCTCTGGTCACTCTAGATTGTTCACATGTTTCCAGGAAATTGTCCATTTCCTCTACATTATCCAGTTTGTTGCCATACAGTTGTTCACAGTATCCTCTTACAATTTTTTTAATTTGTTTGGGATCTGCAGTAATGTCACCTTTCTCATTCATTATTTTGTTTATATGGGTCTTCTCTCTTTTTGATTTTGTCAGTCTATCTAGGGGCTTGTCAATCTTGTTGATCTTCTCAAAGAACCAACTTTTGGTGATATTTATCCTCTCTATTGTTTTTTTGTTCTCTATGTCATTTATTTCTGCTTTAATCCTTGTTATTTCTTTTCTTCTACTCGGTTTAGGATTGGTTTGCTGTTCATTTTCTAGCTTCTTCAGTTGATCCATTAGTTCTTTGATTTTGGCTCTTTCTTCCTTTTTAATATATGCATTTAGTGCTATAAATTTCCCCCTCAGTACCGCTTTTGCTGCATCCCATAGGTTTTGGTATGTTGTGTTCTCATTTTCATTCGTCTCTATATATTTAGCAATTTCTCCTGCTATTTCTTCTTTAACCCACTGATTGTTTAGGAGTGTGTTGTTTAACCTCCAGGTATTTGTGAATTTTCTAAGTCTCTGATGGTTATTGACTTCTAATTGTTTTCCATTGTGGTCAGAGAATGTGCTGTGAATAATTTCAATCCTTTTAAATTTATTGAGCCTTGTTTTATGTCCCAGCATATGATCTATTCTGGAGAACGTTCCATGAGTACTAGAAAAGTATGTGTATCCTGGTGATTTGGGATATAATGTCCTGTATATGTCTGTTAAATTCATTTATCAGATTGTTTAGGTTTTCAATTTCCTTATTGGTCTTCTGTTTGGTTGATCTATCTATAGGAGAGAGTGATGTGTTGAAGTCTCCCACAATTATTGTGGAAACATCAATTGCTTCGTTTATTTTTGCCAGTGTTTCTCTTGTGTATTTTGTGGCACCTTGATTGGGTGCATAGACATTTATGATTGTTATTTCTTCTTGTTGAATTGCCCCTTTTATTAGTATGTAGTCGCCTTCTATGTCTCTCAAAACATCCCTGCATTTGAAGTCTGTTTTATCTGAGATTAATATTGCTACACCTGCTTTCTTTTGGCTGTAGCTTGCATGCAATATTTTTTTCCATCCTTTCCCTTTCAATTTCTTTGGGTCCCTGTGTCTAAGATGAGTCTCTTGTATGCAACATATTGGTGGTTCATTTTTTTTGATCCATTCTGCGAATCTATATCTTTTAATTGGGGATTTTAATCCATTTGCATTCAATGTTATATCCGTGAAGGCATTTCTTGAATCAGCTATCTTATCCTTTGATTTATGTTTGTCGTATATATTTTTCCCTCTCTCTATTAATATCCTTTATTGTACCCATACTGAATCTCTTTAGTACTGAACCTTTCTCCAAGTCTCTCTGTCCTTTCTTTGTTTCTCTGTCTGTAGGGCTCCCTTTAGTATCTCCAGTAGGGCAGGTCTCTTGTTAGCAAATTCTCTCAGCATTTGTTTGTCTGTGAAAAATTTAAGCTCTCCCTCAAATTTGAAGGAGAGCTTTACTGGATAAAGTATTCTTGGTTGGAAATTTTTCTCACTCAGAATTTTAAATATATCGTGCCACTGCCTTCTCGCCTCCATGGTGGCTGCTGAGTAGTCACTACTTAGTCTTATGCTATTTCCTTTGTATGTGGTGAATTGCTTTTCTCTTGCTGCTTTCAGAACTTGCTCCTTCTCTTCCGTGTTTGACAGTGTGATCAGAATATGTCTCGGAGTGGGTTTATTTGGATTTATTCTATTTGGAGTTCGCTGGGCATTTATGATTTGTGTATTTAAGTTGTTTAGAAGATTTGGGAAGTTTTCCCCAACAATTTCTTTGAATACTCTTCCTAGACCTTTACCCGTTTCTTCCCCTTCTGGAATACCAATGAGTCATATTCGGACGTTTTATATTATCTGTCATATCCCTGAGGTCCGTTTCAATTTTTTCAATTTTTTTCCCCATTCTTTCCTTTATGCTTTCATTTTCCATTCTGTCATCTTCCAGGTCACTGATTCGTTGTTCAACTTCCTCTAGTCTTGTACTATGAGTGTCCAGAATCTTTTTAATTTGGTCAACAGTTTCTTTAATTTCCATAAGATCATCTGTTTTTTTATTTAGTCTTGCAATGTCTTCTTTATGCTCTTCTAGGTCTTCTTGATATCCTTTGTATCCCGTACTATGGTCTCATTGTTCATCTTTAGTTCTTTGAGTAGCTGCTCTAGGTGCTGTGTCTCTTCTGATATTTTGATTTGGGTGCTTGGGCTTGGGTTATCCATATCGTCTGGTTTTTTCATATGCTTTATAATTTTCTGTTGTTTTTGGCCTCTTGGCATTTGCTGAACTTGATAGGGTTCTTTTAGGATTTGTAGACCAATTGAAGTCGTTATCTCTAATTTATCAGATCTACAGCTTCATGGAGTACCCTTTCTCTAACTAACCAGCAGGTGGTGTCCACAAGCCACCTGTTCTCCACAAGCCAGTCCTCCCCTGCTTTGCCTTTGTGGTGAGTGGGGGAGTGAGTCTTGTGGGGTCCAACTGGTGTACCAAGCTTGCGTGTGTAGTTGGTGTTGCCCACCCTGTATATGGGGCGTGTTTCTGGGCAGCCAGGGAGGGTGGTGGCTCTAACAATCAAATCTCCCTGGTGATCCTGGAGTTTTAAAGCTGCTGCAATAGTCTAATCCTTCAGTTCAGTCCTGCCACAGTTTGTCTCTGCCACTGACCCACAAGTCCTTGGTATTAGCGTATGGCTCTTGAGACTTGCAAGTGGGTCCCTCTTCCAGGCCTTGCACCCCCTGGTCCTCTGTTGAGGGATGACTGTGCTATGTCACAGGTGATTGCCGTCCCCCCAGGGTGGTTCTGGGCTGCTGGGCTGTGTAGTGAGGCTCCCAGTCTGCTGAAATGATGGCTGAATAGGGCTTTGTTAATTCACACTGCTCCACTTTCCCAACTCTGGGACAATCAGCTGAGGTTGCAGGGAAGGCTAATGTCCATGCCCAGTTTTGTGGTGTGTGCCTGTTATTTGAAGCACTTCCGTCACACTGGGTTGTCTGGGGCAGCTCTGGGCTATGGGGCTGGCGATGGGCAGGAGTGTTTCCTGTCCACCAGGATGATGGCTGTGAGCGGACACCCCCCCTTTTCTTGGGAAGTTGTGGTGGTTAGTGAATTTTCTCAGCCACTGGATTATTGCCTTTTGTCTCAGAGCTCTCTTAGTTCTGCTCTTGTCTTGACCTGCCCAAATTGCAAGTCTTTGAAGCTTTCTGTATTGGGCTTCTTAGAGTAATTGTTTTAGAAAAAGGAAAAAGGATTAAAAAAAAAAAAAAAGGGCCCTCCTCAGAGATCTAATGGGTTATTGAAATGCTAAGAGACGAAGCAATTAGGGCCATTAAGGACAGGTCCACAGGGCAGAGAGATCAGCTTTTCTTCGGGATTTGCATATGAGCCTCAGGGCCTGAGCTCTGCCCTTCCCCTTCTGTGTTCACCAGAACTCCAAAAATCCTCTTTCTTTTATTTAGGAGTTTTTCGTGCTGTTTTTTTCTATGCCTGTCTCCTCTCTGCTGGGCTGGCTGCTCTCAGATTCTCTGGTGTCTGGTCTCAGTCTACCTATGGTGGAGTTTGGATCAGTAGAATGAGTTTCCGATAAGGGCTGCCCCTGCAGTTCTCCCTTCTCCTTCCCGGAGCTGACAACCCCTCCTCCCACGGGACTGAGCCTCCAGGGAGGGGTGCGGGTCCCTTGGCCACAAAAACTTACAGATTTCGCTGATCTCAGCAGTTCCATGTTTTCATGAGTGTTGTATGAAGTATGTCCAAAGTCAGATTGCTCTGCGGTGTCCAGTCCACGCAGTTCGTGGCTTTCTACCTACTTTCCTGGAGGAGTAACTAAAACATACAGCTCACCAGTCCGCCATCTTGCCCCGCCTCCTGTAATGTTCTGTAAATGTCTGTAAGGTCTAGTTCATTTATCATTTTATTCATATTCTCTGTTTCTTTATTGATCCTCTGTCTAGTAGTTCTGTCTATTGGTGAGAGTGGTGTATTGAAGTCTCCAACTATTATTGTAAAGATGTCTACTAATCCCTTCAATGTTTCCAGTGATTCCCTCATATGTTTTAGGGCACCCTGGTTAGGTGCATAAATATTTATGATTGTTATTTCTTCTTCTTGTTGTATTGTCCCTTTTATTGATATACAGTGTCCTTCTTTGTTTCTTTTGATAGTTTTGCATTTAAAATCTATTTTTGTCTGATATTAATATAGTTATACCACCTCTTTTCTGGTTATTGTTTGTGTGAAATATCTTTTTCTAACCTTTCATTTTCAAGTTATTTATGTCCTTGTGTCTGAAGTGAGTCTCTTGTATACAGCATATAGATGGATGATATTTTTTTATTCATTCTTCCAATCTGTGTCTTTTGATTGGGGAATTTGGTTCATTAACATTCAGTGTTATTACTGTAAAGGCAGTACTTCCTTCAGCCATTTCATCCTTTGACTTTTATACATGTCATGTCTTAGTTTTGCCTCTGTTTTTTAACCTTTTAGTTACCCTTACTGATAGTCATTTCTATATTCCCCTCAAAGCCTCTCTCCCCTGTCTTTTCCTTTCAGCCTGTAGCACTCCCTTTACTACTTTTTGTAGGGCAGGTCTCTTGTTAAGGGTCTCTTTCAGTTTCTGTTTATCTGTGAATTTTTTTTTAACTCTCCCTCATTTCTAATGCATTTTTTATTGTGAAATTTAACATATATACAGAACAGTGATAACTTTCAAAGTATGATTTAACAAGTAGTTAGAGGGTACACTTCAAAGAATGTTATGGGTTACAGATCCACCATTTCAGTTATTTCCTTCTAGCTATTTTAATACCCTAGCATCTAAAAAAAATTATATAAAGATTTAGTATTTGTAATCCTTTGTTAAATCTCATCTTGTCTGTTGCTACCCCTTCCTCACGTTTAATCACTTTCTCGATCTTCAGGAGTTTCTAAGCAGTGACAACCCTAACTTGTTCATATTGAAAGGAGGTGTCGACAGTATGGGGAAGGGAGCTGCCTCTGGTTGTTCTTAAAGAGGCTGTTGCCTCTGGGTTTTAGGACATGTCTGGCATAGGAACACTTTGGTGGATTTAAGTTCAGAGAGATAAATTGAGCTAAACCTTTATAGAATCTCAGATGGGGACCTAGATATTTCAGGACTACTGTTGACTAGGTTTTGGCATGTTACGGCCATTTGGGATATCTAGCTGGAGCTTGCATGAGAGAACCTCCAGGATAGTTTCTTGACTATCCAGTATAACCTTAATTTGTTACCTTTATTTTACCCCTTTTGGTCAAGAAGGCATTTTCAATTCCCAATGCCAGGGCCAGGCTCATTCCTGGAAGTCATGTCCTATGTTACTAGGGAGATTCATTCCCCTGGGAATCATGTCCCACATAGTGGGGAGGGTAATGAATTTATTTACAGATTTGGGCTTAGAGAGAGAAAGGCTACATCTGAGCAACAAAAGAGGTTCTTTGGAGGTGTCTCTTAGGCATAATTATAGGAAGGCTTAGCTTCCTGTTTACAGTCCTAAGTTTCACAAGAGCAAGCCTCAAAATCAAGGGCTTGACTTATTAAGTAGGGGGTTCCTAATTTCCCATAGCATATATTCTGTCCCCATTATCTTCACTTAGTTGTATAATCATCATCATTCTCAATTTTAAATGATTATCATAACACAAAACCTCCCAGAGCTCTTCTTATCAGCCACTAATTATTAATGCCTAGTATTAGTGTAGTGCTGGTAAGGTATTCCTATTAAATATTGTCTATAATATATAATGGGTAGTTTTTGCATATGCCACTCTGTTGTTAACCCCCTGCCCCAGTATCATACCTTGCTAACACTTATATTTGTGGTGCTACTCTGTGGGTTACATGCCTTTAAACAACTACTTTCGATCATGTTCACCTTCAAAGTGGCACTGAAAAACCATCATCACCCCTGTCTATTCCTTTACCTTTAAGTTCACCCTCATTATCATGTCTGTACATATTGTCATTCCCCCTTCACTAGCTTCTGTCTATCTCTAGGTCCCCTATACTCTTTATTAGAAAACATTGATTTTACTTTGTTCAGGGAGTTCACATTAGTGGTAACATATAGTATCAATCCTTTTGTGTCTTATTTCACTCAGCATTATGTCTTCAAGGTTCATCTATATTGTCATGTGTTTCAGGACCTCATTCTTCTCATAGTATTCCATCGTGTGTATATACTACATTTTGTTTATCCACTCATCTGTTGAAGGGCACTTGGATTGTTTCCATCTCTTGGCAATTGTGAACAATGCCACTGTGAACGTTGGTGTGCAAATGCCTGCTCATGTCACTGCTTTCAGCTCTTCTGGGTATATACTGAGAGGTGAAATTGCTGGACCTTAGGATAACTCAATATCTAGTTTTCTGAGGAACCCCCAAACTGTCTTCTACAGTGGCTATACCGTTTTACATTCCTACCAGCAATGAATAAGAGTTCTAATTTCTCCACATCTTCTTCAGCATTTGTAGTTTCTTGTTTGTTTGATGGCAGCCGTTCTTATTGGTGTAAGATGATATCTCATCGTGGTTTTGATTTGCATTTCCCTAATAGCTATTGAATATGAACATTTTCTTCATGTGTTGTTTAGTCACTTGTGTTTCCCCTTTGGAAAATTGTCTCTTCATATCTTTTGCCCATTTTATAATTGGGCTGTCTGTACTATTGTTGTTGAGTTGTAGGATTCTTTATATATGCAGGATGTCAGTCTCTGATCAGATATATGGTTTCCAAATATTTTCTCCCATTGTGTTGGTTGCCTTTTCACCTTTTTGACAGATTCCTTTGAGGTACACAAGCTTTTGATTTTGAGGAGTTCCCATTTATCTACTTTTTCTTTCATTGCTTGCGGTTTCAGTATAAGGTCTAAGAAGCTACCTCATAGTATTAAGTCTTGAATACGTTTGCATACATTATCTTCTAGGAGTTTTATGGTACTGTTTTTTATATTGATGTCTTTGATCCACTTTGAGTTAATTTTTGTATAGGGTGTGAAGTAGGGGTCCTCTTTCATTCTTTTGGGTACAGATATCCAGTTATCCCAGCCCCATTGCTGAAGAGACTGGACTTTGGGAGCATTGTCAAAAATCAGTTGGCCATACAATTTGATGTGCTGAGCTGTCTATCACAGGACTTGCCCTTATGAAGCTCGCTACTGCAAAGGAGAGGCTAAACCTGCTTATAATTGTGCCTAAGAGTCTCCCCCTGAGTACCTCTTTGTTGCTCAGATGTGGTCCTCTCTCTCTAGCTAACCAATCTCAGTGGGTGAACTCACTGCCCTCCCCCCTAAGTGGAACCTGACTCCCAGGGGTATAAATCTCCCTAGCAATGCAGCGTATGACTCCCGGGGATGAATCTGGACACAGCATCATGGGATTGAGAACATATTCTTAACCAAAAGGGGGATGTGAAATGAAATAAAATAAAGTTTCAGTGGCTGAGAGATTCCATTATATGGTTCATTTCTTTCGCCATATCTTCCCTAAACTTTTTGAATTGACTTATTATTAGTTGTTTCAATTCCTGTATCTCAGTTGAAGTATAAGTTTTTTCCTTTGACTGGGCCATAACTTCAATTTTCTTAGTGTAGGTTGTAGTTTTCTGTTTTCTAGGCATCTGGTTTCCTTGGTTATTCCAATTAGGTTTTCCCAGACCAGAACAGGCTCAAGTCCCAGCAGGAAGAAATATTCAGTATCCGGTTTCCCGGAAGGGTGTGTTTTAGAAAATTGTGCACCCTGTGAGGTCTTGGGTCACTGTGCTTTTCTGCCCAGCAGGTGGTGCCTGTCAGCCTGTAGCTCCAGACTGGTGTAAGGGCTTGTGGCTCATGGCTGTTTTCCCCCAGGCTCTGGGGTCTGGTTCTGAATGGAAGGTGGGTAGTAGAGCTGGGCCCTACCGCTTTCCTCTTAGGGAAGATAACCCCCTAGGGAGAGGTCATTAGTAGTTGAATAGACTCTGCCTGTGTTGTCTCCACCCTTGCCTGGGTCAGAGCATTGGGAACTGAAAATGGCTGAGGTTTTCTCCACTGAGCCGAAACAGGGAGAGAAAGCCCCCTTTGGGCCACCCTCCAGCTCTCCAAGGTCATTTGTCACTCAAAGCCTCTGTCTGGTTGTTGGGGATTCGTAACTTGTAGTGAGCAGTACACGTTTGTTAATTAAAACCCCAGTTGGAGCTCAGCTGAGCTATGTTCTCTTGCTGGGAGAGAGATTCTCTCTAGCACCACTAGGCTTTGTAGCTCAGGCTGTGGGGGAAGGGGGATCCTGGCTTGGATCCACAGTTTTTACTTACAGATTTTATGCTATGATCTTGGGCATTCCTCCCAATTCAGGTTGGTGTATGATGAGTGGATGGTCACGTTTGTCCCCCCACAGTTATTCCAGATTATTTACTAGTTGTTCCTGGTTGTTTATTAGTTGTTCCGGGGGATTCACTAGCTTCCACTCCTCTCTATGCCGCCATCTTAGATACTCCAAGAGATTCCAAATGGAGTCAAGAGGTCACTCTGGTGGGCACTCTTATGCACTCTGTAGATAACCCTTTTTAGGTTTTAATGCACTGGAATAGCTAGAAGTAAATACTTAAAGCTATCAAACTGCAACCTAGTAGCCTTGACTCTTGAAGAGATTGTAGAGCAATATAGCATACCAGGGGTGACAGTGTGATTGTGAAAACCTTGTGGATCACACTCCCTTTTATCCAGTGTATGGATGGATGAGTAGAAAAATGGGGACAAAAAAAACTAAATGAAAAATAGGGTGGGGGTATGTGATTTGGGTGTTCTTTTTTATTTTTATTTTTTATTCTTATTTTTACTTTTTCTGGTACAAAGAAAATGTTCAAAAAATAGATTAGGTTGGTGAATACACAACTATATGATGGTACTGTGAACAACTGATTGTACACTTTGGATTATTGTATGATATGTGAATATATCTCAATAAAATTGAATTTAAAAAATCAGTCGGCCATAAATCTGGTGGTCTGTTTCTGAAATATTGATTTGTTTCCATTGACCAAGATGTCTGTCTTTGTGCCATGCTGTTTTGACTACTGGAGATTTATAGTAGGCTTTAAAGTCAGGAAGTATAAGTCCTCCCATTCATTCTTCTTTTTAAGAATGTTTTTAACAATTTGATGCCACTTTCCCTTCCAAATAAATTTGAAAACTAGCTTTTCCAAGTTTGCAAAGTATTTTATTGGAATTTTTATTGGAATTGCATTGAATCTGTAGATCAGTTTGGGTAGAATTGACATCTTAATGACGTTTAGCCTTCCTATCCATGTAATATCTTTCCACCTTTTTAGGTCCCCTTTGATTTCTTTTGGTAAATTATGTAATTTTCTGTGTAGAGGTTTTTTATGTCTTTGGTTAAGTTTATTCCTAGGTACTTGATATTTTTAGTTGCTATTATGAATGGAATATTTTTCTTGAGTGTTTCTTCAATTAGGTCATTTCTCGTGTATAGGAACATTAATGACTTTTGTGCATTAATCTTGTATCTTGCCATTTTTCTGAATTTGTTTGTTAGCTTGAGTAGCTATGTTGTCAATTTCTCAGGATTTTCCAAGTATACAATCATATCATCTGCAAATAATGACAGTTTTACTTCTTCCTTTCCAATTTGGATACTTTTTATTTTTTTATTTTTATTTTTTTCCATCTTGCTGGATTGCTCTGGCTAGAACTTTTAGCACAGTGTTTAACAATAGTGGTGACAGCTTCCATCCTTGTCTCATTCCCGATCTTAGGGGGAAGGGTTTCAGCCTCTCACCGTTGAGTACTATGCTGGCTGTGGGTGTTTCGTATATGGCCTTTATCATATCGAGGACATTTCCTTCAGTTCCTACCTTTTGAAATGATTTTATCAGAAAATTATGCTGAATTTTGTCAGATGCTTTTGCTGGGTCTATTGAAGTAATCATTTGATTTTCCTCTTTTGATTTGTAACATGTTATGTTACACTGATTGATTTTCTTATGTTGAACCACCCTTGCATGCCTGGAATGAACCCCACTTGGTTGTAGAGGTTGATTCTTTTAATGTGTCTTTGGATTTCATTTGCAAGTACTTTATTAAGAATTTTTACATCTATATTCATTATCTTCCTCATTTTTCAAGGACAATTGCTAGATAAAGAAATTCTTGGCTTTTCTCTTTCAGTACCCTAAATATATCATACCACTGCCTTCTCACCTCCATGGCTTCTGATGAAAAATTAGAACTTAGTCTTATCGTATGTGATGAATTGCTTTTCTCTTGCTGCTTTCAGAATTCTCTCTTTATCTTTGGCATTTGACATTCTGATTAGTTTTTACTTGGAGAAGGTCTATTAGGATTTATTGTGTTTGGAGTATGTTGTTCTTGGGCATGTATATTTATGTCTTTCGTAAGAGTTGGGAAATTTTTGGCTACTTCCTCAAATGTCCTTTCTGCCCTTTTCCCCTCTCTTCTTCTGGGGTACCACGGCACATATATTTGTGTGCTTCATGCTGTCATTCAATTCCCTAAGGCCTTGCTCCTTTTTTTCCATTTTTTTTCCTTTATGTGTTCTGACTGCAAGATTTTGGATGTCCTATCCTCTAGCTTGCTGATCCTTTATTCTTCCTGCTCAAATCTGATGTTATATGCCCCCAGTGTATTTTGTTTCTAAATGCAATTTTATTGAGCTATATTCACCCAACATATAATCCATCCAAAGTATACAGTCCATGGCTTACAGTGTTAACATATAGTTGTGTATTTAGCACCACAATCAATTTTAGAACATTTTCATTACTCCCACCAAAAATAATTAAAATAAAAAAATAAGAATAAGAAAGAACACCCAAAACATCCCATCCCTCTTATACCCCCCTATTATTTATATATTTTTTGTCTTTATTTTATTACTCATCTGGCCATACACTGGATCCAGGGAGTATCAGTCACAAGGTTTTCACAATCACAGGGTCACACTATAAAAGCTATATAGTTATAAAATCATCATCAAAAATCAACACTACTGCATTGTAATTCAACAGTTTCATGTATTTCCTTTTAGCTTTTCTAATACATCAGAAACTAGAAAAGAATATATAATGCATAGGAATAACCTCCAGAATGACCTCTTGACTCTATTTGAAATCTCCCAGCCACTGAAACTTTATTTTGATACATTTCTATTCCCCGTTTTGGTCAAGAAGCCATTCTCAATCCCATGATGCCCGGGCCAGTCTCATCTCTGGGAGTCATCTCCCTCACCACCAGGGATACCCACACACCTGGGAGTAATGTCCCATGTAGTGGGGAGGGCAGTGAGCTAATTTGCAGAGTTGGCCTAGAGATACAGGACATCGCTGAGCACCAAAAGAGGCTGTCTGGGGGTGCCTCTTAGGCATAGCTATAAGTAGGTCTAGTGTCTCTAACTTGAAGAGACAAGTTTCACGAGGGCAAGCCTCTAGATTGAGGGCCTGGCCCATCAAACTGGGAGCCCCTGTTCCTCAACAGAATAGTAGGAATTCCCCAGGTGGGGAAGTCTAATAGTTCCACATTTTTCTCCAGTCCCTCAAGGATAGTCTGCAAATACTTTTATATTTTCTGCCCAAAATATTCTGGGATGTACAGAATAACAAGAACTCATTCCCTGTTCTAGGTTCTATGTAATTACAATGTATAAATAAACTGACCAGATAGGTTAAATTAGATAATGAGCTACAGAAAATATAAATTTTGTACTAAATAAACCATTTTTCCTTTGTTCTCACACAGAAGTTGGAGTTTTAACATACAGTCAGTATTGTCCTTTACCCTGTATTCTTATTTACCTTAGTCATAACCAAGTCCATTTTATTCATTTGTCTAATTGTAGTCTGATTTCTTTTTTGGCTTCTTTAACAGTTGCCCAATGGACTAATACTGCCTTACAGAGCTGCTGAACTCTAACTCTGAGTCTCAGGTATCACACAGATACCCAAATTTGCAGGGAACTACCGGATTATACACAAATGCACAGCATTTCATCATATAGAATTCATGGTTAAAACTCAGGCATAGATGTGACTGCTATAAAATCTTACAGCCTAGGAACCTTTACAATAAGCCTTATTGAACACTCTATACTCCTTAATCATTGGTTGCCCAGTCTCTGCCCCCATTCTATCCCTGGGTAATCTATACTCTCAAATTCAATTCTTAGCATTTGCTCATTATAGTTAATTTATATTACTGAGGCCTTTGAATATTTGTCCCTTTGTTTTTGGCTTATTTCACTCACATAAAAAAAGATGTCCTCAAGATTCATTCACCTAGTTGCAAGCCTCACGATTTCAGTCCTTCTTTCAGCCATTCAATTTTCTGTGCATGGATAAATTACAGTTTGCCCTTCCGTTCATCCACAGATGTACCCTTAGGCCACCTCCATCCCTTGCAGATCATGAATACTGCCTGCATAAACATCAGTGTGCAAATGTCTGTGTCCCTATTTTCAGTTCTTTCACGTATATGCCACATAACAGGATTGCAGGAGCATATGGCAACTCTGCTAGCCTCCTGTGGAATCACCACACTGCTCCAGACGGGCTGCACCACTCTACTTCCCTACCAACAGTGAATATTTACACCTCTCTTTCCACATCTTTTCCAGCAGTTATATCTTTCTGTTTATTTTTTAAACAGTTATATTCACACACCATACAATCCATCCTAGTTGAACCATCAGTGGCTCCTGGTATAATTAGATACTTTATGCATTCACCACCACAATCTATATGAGAAAATTTCCATTTCTGATATTTCTCTGTCTTCAATTTGGCATTTGTAGGGACCTTCTCCAATCTGTATCTTCCTCCAAAGTTCTGAACAATTCAGAATTTTTATTTCATTGATTTTCTTGGGAGAGATTTTAAGTAGCTATGTTGATTATATTACTCCCTCCCCAGTGTATTTTTTTTTTATTTCTTCCATCTTTTCTTTCATTCCCATAAGTTATGTTATTTTTTTGCATGATTTCACATTTTTCTTTAGGTTCATTCAGTGTCTTCTTAAAATCTTTTATCTCATTTGTGTCTTATTTTCTTCATCTCCTTGAATTGAGATTTCTTTGAACATCATTGATTAATTGTTTCAAATCCTATGTCTTACCTGAAGTTTTAATTTGTTCCCTTGACTTGTTTTTTAGTATGGCCTTTAATTTTTGCTAGTGTCTAGGCATCTGATTTTCTTGATAAGTTTACTCTGGAGGTCAGTTTCTCTCACCTGCCTAGGGTTTTCTTGTTGATTGGCTTTGTGCTAAATCTCTTCTTTGACACTTGGTTCAATTTATTTTAGACATTTAGAATAGCTCATGTTTAATCAAAATTATTTTCAGTTCTTATTCATCTGATTCCTGCTCTGGATACACATTATGGTTTTTGAGATTGCACTCTTTGTGCAATTGTTTCACCCCCAGGAGAAATCTTCCTCTCGTCTGCTCCTCCTCCTGGAATGTTGATGTTTTCTGTTTGTTTTTTATTTGCCTCTATATGATTTTTTTTAAAAAATTCAGTTTTGTTGAGATATATTCACACACCATACATTCATCCACTGTGTACAATCAGTGATTCACAGTGCCATCATCTAGTTGTGCATTCATCACCACAGTGAATTTTTGAACATTTTCATTACTTCAAAAAGTAAAAATAAGAATAAAAATAAAAGTAATAAAGAATTCCCAGAGCATTCCATCTCCTCCATCCCACCCTATTTTTCTTTTAATTTTTGTCCCCATTTTTCTATTCATCTGTCCATTTACTGGATAAAGGGAGCGTGAGCCACAAGGTTTTCACAATCACACTGTTACATCATGTAAACTGCATAGTTATACAATCATCCTCAAGAGTCAAGCTACTGGGTTCAGTTCGACAGTGTAAGGTATTTCCTTCTAGCTATTCCAATACTAAAAACTAAAAAGGGATACTATACAGCACATAAGAATGCCCTCCAGTGTGATCTCTGAGCTACATTTGAAATCTCTCAGCCAGTGAAACTTTGTTTTGTTTCATTTTGCTTCCCTCTTTTGGTCAAGGAGATTTTCTCAATCCCATGATGCTGGGTCCAGTCTCATCCCTGGGAGTCATGTCCTACATTGTCTTGATGATTTATACCCCTGGGAGTCATGTCCCATGTGGGGGAGAGGGCAGTGAGTTCACCTGCCAAGTGGGCACAGAGAGAGAAAGAGGCCACATCTGAGCAGCAAAAAGGTTCTCTGGGGGAGACTCTTAGGCACAATTATAAGTAGGCTTAGCCTCTCCTTTGCAGTAACAAGCTTCATAAGGGGAAGCCCCAAGATCAAGGGCTTAGCCTACTGAATTGGTAGTCCTCAATATCTGAGAATATCAGTAAAAACTCAGGTGGGGAAGTCCATGTCTGCATTCCCCAGTTCCTCAGGGGCCCTGCAAATTCATTTTTATTCACTTCCAAAATTACTTTGGGATATATCAGGATTTCACAGTAACCTATAAAAACCTACCAGATCTTACTTCCTATTCAAAGTTCCATGTAATTATGTTGTTTGAATAAACTGACCGTGCAAGTAAATTATTTAGTGTGCTACAGAAAATATAGATCCTCACCAAATAAACATGTCTTCCTTTGTTCTCACATAGAAGTTGAAGTTTTAAAACACAGTCATTATCATCTTTTACCATTTGGCCTGATTTGCCTTAGTCCTTACCAGATCCACTTCATTCATATCTCTAATTGAAGTTGCACTTTTTCAGCTTTTTTAACAGTTGCTCTGTGAGGTAATACTGACATTCATAGCTGCCAAGTTCTAGCCCTGAATTTCAGGTATCACATAGATACCCAGAGTTCCAGAGACCAACCAGGTTGTACATAAAGAGCTCAGAATCTCAGAATTTGGAGTTAACTATTACAACTCAGGAATAGATGTGACTGCTGTAAGAGCTTACAATCTAGGGACCATTACAATAAGCCTTCCCCTGATAACCTGTGCTCTAAGATTCAGTTCTCAGAATTTGCACATTATAGTTAGTCCATATTAGTGAGGTATTGTGATGTTTGTCTTTTCTTTTCTGGTGTACTTCACTCAAACTGCTGTCCTCAATATCCATTCACCTAGTTGCATATCTCACAACTTCATTCCTTCTTGAAGCTGCTCAATATTCTATTGTCCTCATACACCATAGTTCACCATTCTGTTCATCAGTCAATGTACCCTTAGGCCACCTCCATCCATTGCAAATTGTGAATACTGCTGCCATAATTACCAGTGTGTAAATGTCCATTTGTGTCCCTGCTCTCAGATCTTCCAAGTATATACCCCATAATCAGGTTGCAGGATCTTATGGCACCCACATACTTAGTTTCTTGGGGAACCGCCACACAGTCCTCCAGACAGGCTACACCATTCAACTTCCCTACTGTTCTAGTTTGCTAAAGCTGCCAGAATGCAAAACACCAGAAATGGATTGACTTTTATAAAAGGGGGTTTATTTGGTTATACAGTCACAGTCTTAAGGCCATAAAGTGTTCAAGGTAATGCATCAACAGTCAGGTACGTTCACTGGAGGATGGCTATTGGTGTCCGGAAAACCTCTTTTAGCTGGGAAGACATGTGGCTGGCGTCTGCTCCAAGTTCTGGTTTCAAAATGACTTTCTCCCAGGATGTTCCTCTCTAGGCCACAGCTCCTCTTCAAAATGTCACTCTCAGTTGCTCTTGGGGCATTTGTCCTCTCTTAGCCTCTCTGGAGCAAGAGTCTGCTTTCAATGGCTGTCTTCAAACTGCCTCTCATCTGCATCTACTCTCTCAGCTTCTGTGCATTCTTCAAAGTGTCCCTCTCAGCTGTGGCAAGCTCGCTCCTTCTGTCCGAGCTTATACAGTGCTCTAGTAAACTAATTAAAGCCCACGCTGAATGGGCGGGGCCATACCTCCATGGAAATTATCCAGTCAGAGTTATCACCTACAGTTGGGTGGGTCGCATCTCCATGGAAGCACTCAATCAAAGAATTACAATTTAATCAACACTAATACGTCTGCCCACACAACATTGCATCAAAGATAATGGCGTTTTGGGGGACATAATACATTCAAACTGGCACACCCACCAACAGTGAATAGGTACATCCTTCTCTCCACATTTTCTCCAGCACTTGTATTCCTCTGTTTATATTTTCTCCTGCAATTTTATAGAGGTATATTCACATACCATATAATCGTCCACAGTATACAATCAGTTGTTCACAGTATCATCATATACTTGTGCATTCATCACCACAATCAGCACTTGAACATATTCAATATTCAAAAAAATATTTATAAAAGAATAATAAAAAGATAAAATAAGGTCAGACAACAACACCACTACCAGGAATCCCATACCCCTCCCTTGTATCCCACTCTCATAGACATTTAGCTTTGGTATATTGCCTTTGTTACATTTAATGGAAACATATTACAATGTTACTGTTAACCATGGACTCCAGTTTGCATTGATTTTATTTTTCCCAATGCTATCCCTTTTTCAGTGCATTGCAAGATTGACATTCATTTGTTCTCCCACATGTAAAAACATTTTTATATTTGTACGTTTAGTCACCATCATGACCACTCTAGGTTTTGCTAAGTTATACAACCCTAGTCTTTTTTGTCTGTCTTCCCTTCTGTTGTCATACATGCCTCTAGCCCTCCTTTTTCAGCTTTACTCACAGACATCTTTGTTCAGTGCACTCACAGTATTGTGCTACCATCACACAGTATTGTCCTATCCACTTATGAATCTATACAATGAATCCTGTTGAACAGTCTGTGCTCCTTCAGCTTCAAATGCCTAATCTCTACCCTTTTCCTGTCTCCTGATAACCTGTGTTCTCAGCTTTAACTCTCCAAGTTTGCTCATTAATGTTAGTTCAGATTAGTGAGACCATACAGTATTTGTCCTTTTGTTTCTGGCTAACTTCACTCAACATAACATCCTCAGGGTTCATCCAATTGTTGTATGTTCTGTGTGTTTGTTCTGTCTTATAGCTGTGAAATATTCCATTATGTTTATATACCATGGTTTGTTTATCCACTCGTCCACTGATGGACATTTGGGCAGTTTCCATTTCTTGGCAATCATGAATAATGCTGCTATAAACATCAGTTTACAAATGTCCGTTTCTGTCTTAGCTTCCAGTTCCTCTGAATATATACCTAATAATGGAATTGCTGGATCATACGGCAATTCTATACTTACTTTCCTGAGGAACTGCCACGCTGCCTTCCAGAGTGGCTGTACCATTCTACATTCGCATGAACAGTGAATAAGTGTGCCTCTTTCTCCACATCCTCTCCAGCACTTGTAATTTTCTTTTTTTTTTTTTTTTTTATTTTTTATAATGGCCACTCTAGTAGGTGTGAGATGATATCTCATTGTGGTTTTGATTTGCATTTCCCTAATAGCCAGTGACGTTGCACATCTTTTTATATGTTTTTTGTTTGTTTGTTTTGCCATTTATATTTCAGAAAATGGTCCATCCATGTCTATTCCCCGTTTTTTAATTGGGTTGTTTGTCTTTCTTCTATTGAGTGGTAGGATCTTTTCATATATTCTGAATGTTAACCCCTTATCTGATATGTGGTTTCCAAATATTGTCTCTCATTGCAAAGGCTGCCTTTTTACTTTTCTGTTATAGTCCTTTGATGTACAAGTTTTAATTTTGAGGAGATCCCATTTATCTATTTCTTCTTTCATTGCTTGTGCTTTGGGTGTAAGGTCTAGGAAACCACCTCCTATCACAAGATCTTTAAGATATTTCCCTACATTTTCTTCTAAAAGTCTTATGTGGTCTCAGCACTGCCTCTATATGATTTTAACACTCCTGTCATTATCTCTAGCTGCTTATGCTTGGAGGACTAATTCTGGGAGGAAAGTCCCCTGGAGAGGAACTCCCCAAGTCAGTTTTTCCCAGTCAAAACAGACCCAGGGACCCATGAAGGGGGTAGGTCAGTTCCAAAGTGCCCCAGGGAGGAGACTCGGAAGGGCACCAATCTTTTCTATGATATTTCCCTGAAATTGGGCTTTCCTTTTGTTTCCTGTAGAGGGCACTCTTCAGCCCAATGTACATCACAGTCCAAGGAAGTACTGTGTCTTTAATTCTCAACCAAGTCCACTGCTGCCACAGGTATGGTTGAGACAGAGGCTGCCAACTGCTTTTGGCTGGGACAGGTTGAACCTATTTCTCAGATCCCTGATCCTGCAGTCTGAATTCTTTAATCAACAGCAGCAAACAGCACTGGGCCATGCTTCAACCTTTTCTTGGGGAAAAGCTGCCCTTTGGTTCTTGCCTGCTGCCCTGATGTGGTTACAGTGTCTCTCAATCAGTGCCACTTCCGCCCATGCAGGGGTGGGTGGTGGGGTTGGAACAGACTGCCAGCTGCTTTCTGTCCTGGGTGGGTTGAAACTCGAGCTGTCTCAGAGGTGGAACCAGCACTCTGAATTTGCTAATCAAAAGCCCCAGTCAGTGTCCAGTCTTGCCCCTCCCACTTTTCTTGGGGAAGAGCTACACTTTAGCAACTGTTTCCTGCTGCCCCAAGAAGTTTCTGTGTCTCTCAATCAGCCATGGTTCCTCCCCTTCCAGGAGTGGGATAGAAACAGAGGCCGCTGGCTGCTTTTTGTCATGGGCAGGTTGCAAATTTATCTGTGCTCGGAGCTTAAACCCAGCAGTCCACATTGGCTACTCAGAAGCCACAGTTGGTACCCAGCCATCCCCTCCACCCCAACCCGATTCTTGGGAAAGAAGTCTTCTATTTCCAGCCAGGGAGTGGCTCCCGATGCAGTCTGCCATGCCAGTGGGGGAGGGTACTAGACTCCACAGCATGGAGAGATCTACTCACAGATCTTCACTGCAGTGTATCAGTGTCTTCGTTCCTCTCTTTCCTGGATGGTGTACAGTGTTCTTCTGGTCTCCAGAGCCCCCAAAACAGTTGTTTCAGGAAGTTCCTAGCTGTTTATTAGTTAACCTGGAGAAAAATACTGAATCCTAGAACTTCCTACTCCACCATCTTGGGGGGACCAAAAAACTAAAGTGTTTATTAATACCCCCTTCTCCCTAATGGTCATCTAGCTTGAGGTCTGTCTGCCACGTTCAGCTGAACTATATATGTGCATTTCCTAAACTTCTGTAGCTGAGTAAAATGTGTGCAGACATGGCTCACACTTGACACCAACAATGTCAAATAGTTAGAACATTACATTTATAATCATAATATTGGTCTTGCTAAACTGAGCTTTCTATTGACATTGTGGTTTGACAACTCCTATAGAAAATATATAACTGTGTCTAATTTATTTTATAAAATATTTGTGAAATTGCTACAACAGCAAATGATTAATTTTTGAACCTAGAGTGTATTAATGTAGAAGAGACACCCGTCTAAGACTTAGCTGTGTTCACTGTTAGAATTCAGGCATGTCTGGTGTCTGACTGCCAAGAGCTACTGGCTTCATTCAAAGGTCTTTTAGATATTGGGGTTTAAGGCTGTACTTTGATTTTCATAAGTCAGAGTATTGCTTATACAAGAAGGATATCTTCCAGATTTTGCCAGTAACAAGACATAGATTCCACTGGATGTGGAGTTCAAGAACAGTGTGCTCTTTGGCATTGAGAAAGTTTCAAGGCATTAGCTTTGGTTGTACAGGCATTGGTAATGGCCAGCTGTGGGAGCAGCAAATAGTGGCTGAGATAACAGTGAAGTCCTGTTAACTATGATGCTTTGGGATAAGTGCCTCTGCTGTAGGTGGAGGCTAAAGAAGGTGAATGAACCCAAGTTCATCTGACTGTAAAGCCAGTTTTTCTTAGTCACCATGTTCTAATGCTGGTTATCTTGCTCAGAAGGGATCATACAAGCCACTTGGTTCACTGTCAAAAATCTGAAAAGTGATTCTACCTCCTTGAAGGCACATACCAAACCAGCAACAAAACTGGGAATAAATGATTAAAGTACAGATATGAAAAACTTGATTATCACCCACTTGTACTCCTGATCATAATCTCCAGTTTGTAAATAGTTAAATGGCAAGAAATCAAATAATGCATCTCACAATATGCATTTATTTTATTGGATTGTTTTTCCCTGATACGACTATTAAACTTTCGAAAATGTTAAGAACAGTTCATAAAGTGGCCACATGGTGTCAGGAGTTACATACTGTTCTTCTAAAGAAACTAGCTTTTCAGTCTGAAAAAGAAACAGTCTTATTTTAAAATAACTTACTTTCTTTTCTTCAGCCTAGGTGATTGCTTTGACTTCTCAACACTTTAATATAATTCACAACAATCTGCCTCAAGGCTTTCATAATTAGAACTGTTCTGATTTTACTAATATTAAGATGATTAATAAATCTCTGCTGCAAGTTGATTTAAAGTTAACATTGTTCTATTCTTGGAGTCTACATATAATAAATACTCTAGAGATACCGGGAAATATTTCCTCCTCTGCACCATGACACAGATAGACTAGAGAAAGCAGGGTGTAGTAGAAAGAATAGGAGCTTTGGCATCACAGGCTTGGACTTCCATAAATGCTTAAAACATGTAAGTAGAAATTGGGCTGTAATTCTCTTAAAGGTCACAACTTTTAGGTGCAGCTATTTGGGGGCTTGTTCAGAATTTTTTTTTTCATTTTTAATATAAAATTTATTTTAAATAATTTTTTAAAAGTGCCTTGCTAAGTACTTGGCCCATAATAAGTACTTAATCAATTTCAATTTTTCTTTACCGGTTTTTATTTACAATAAAGTACTATGAAATCTTTATTATTTAGAAATAACACAACTCTAAGTTAACACGTGGGAGGGGAGAAGATGGGAGTAAGGGGCAGTGTATTGGATCGTGTTTATGTGCCTCTGCCATCTATTAGTCCCCACTGGTCACCTAGGCCTTGACCACTGATGACTTAACTTCATCTTCCATCGCGATTGTCCCACCACCCCAAGGGCTGAATGCTGGATTCCACTCAGCCTCCAACAAGCCTCCACAGCAGGAGCTATGACAGGTTGAGTAACCAGGTCATGCCACTTGGACCCAGAGAGGCTCTGGCTTTCCCATTGGCTTGCTGGAGTGGTGGGTGACCCAGGCTAGTTGTACAAATTCTACTCACTTCCCTCCCCAGCTGTTTTGTGGCTGTTTCCATAAAGCTTCTTCGGAGATGGTCCAAATAATCAGCCATGGAGTTCTGCTTCTTGTGGGGCTGTGGCTGGTTCTTTAATGCACCTTCTGTGTTTTTGTTTTCCCGTTTTCCTTGCCTCACTTCCCTTTTCCCTTCACTGTGGTAGTACAGGGGTTGGGTTCTTCCAAAATGTGTTAGCACATGTGCTTTTCTCCAAGGCTATGTTTCCATGGTACCCAGGGGTTTTAAGGCCAGAAAAATGTCCAAATCAAGCTTTCTTCCTGAATTCTGGCATTCTGGGGCTGGCTGCTGGTGATCCTTGGTCCTTAGCTTGTCACATGGCAAGGCACATGGTAGTATCTTCTTGTTTATCCCTTCTCTTCCAGGTTCCACTGATGTTCAGCTTCACGCTTCCTATGACTTTCTTCACTTGTTCAGGATTTAAACTCTAGAGTACACAATCCAGTTTGCTACAGATTAAGTCTATCATATATGACCTCAGAATGCATTTTCAAGAGATTGTACAGATTTTGGGCTAACAGTAAAAGTGGTTAAAAGTAGACTCAGAACCAGTCTTGAAAACTGTTGGAATAGACAAGAGAACAACATAGAGACTGCTTGAATTGGAATTACAATTTCTGAAAGAATAAACAGGTTTTTAGACTGGATGATCTAGTTGGAGAACCAGACTTAGGCACTATTATGTCAATGAAGAAATTTAAAAATCTTCTTAATATAGAGGTCTATCTAAAAATTGTCTTTAATCCTGGCTCCATAAATATGTCTACTTTTATAAGAAATCTAGTTTTTTTTCTGGAGGAGAAGAAAATGTTGTGGGGCAGGGAATGGTGGGGGGAGATATGTTGAGACTAATGCTAAACCAGGGAATTGTGGTGGAATAACTCTTCCAGAAATAAGAGGACAGAATTTTGACTGGTGGTTTGATCTGGTCTCAGAGATAACACATACGTAGACAGACCCAGGCAGCAAAATTCTGTACCTATGAGAGAACTCAAGCGGCCATGCAGGAAAGATTTGGTTTGTATGTGAACTCAAAGTCATGTAAACTGATATTTTCATAAAGGTCTGTCTAATGTCCTAGAACATAGATGTGGCAGGAATACCAGTGACAAGAATTTATATGATTCATGTAACAGCTCCTTAGTGAAGGATTGAGCCAAGCTTGCCCTTTGATTTTGACTAGGAGAATCATCTCAATATGCTATTGACAATTCATCCATATAAGAGACTTGAAAGCAAAAGAATATCTGAATAAAGCTCATGAGGAGCTATTATGTGTGGTTCAAGGGAACAACCCAAATTCTTGCTATTGGTAAATATAATCAGGACTAAAGAAAAGAGAGAACAGTATCCAGTGGCCAACAGAGAAGAGATACATCTAATGAAACTTAAGACCTTGAGAACTTAAGACCTTGAGACGAGAACTCAGCAATATGGCACTTCCTTGGCAGGAGAATTAGGCAGATTCCCAATTCTGGTCTGGACGCATTCCAGAGCCAGCCCAAAGTTCAGGTAGAAGACTGTGATGGAAATAGGATATGTGACAGGGTCATAACAATTGCTGAATGTTTCATAGGCCCCAGAGTAGGGGACATAAACCTCAAGATGAAAAGATTGGAGATGGTCTTATTATTTCTTTGGTTGTGATAATGATGACCATTTAGGGGCTGTATGCCCCCAGGCCTTTCTTTTCTCCTGAATTCCAGAGTTTGTGTATTTGGAAGGAAAGGATTTTAAACTAGGCTTGCCAGATATAGCAAAGAAAAATACAGGCTGTCTAGTTAAATGTGAATTTAAAATAAACAATGAATAGTTTTTTAGTTTAAGTATGTCCCAAATATTACATGGGACATACTGATCTTAAAATACTATTGTTTATCTGAAAGTCAAATTTAACTGGATGTCTTGTATTTTATCTGGCAACCCTACTTAAATACTTACATTAGTGTCTCCTTTGCCAGTAAGGAATGACCATGGTGGGTCTAGCTCTACCCAGCAGCTCCTCTAGAGCACCTAAGTGGAATTATACTCATTTCCAATAAAAGAAGACAGGAGAGATGTTTTCTGTCAGTAGAGGAAACCTATGGGCAAAAGAAAACATTAACTATTAAAAACCTCTTTTATGAAGTCTCAAAACAGTGTTGAGATAAAGTGTCATGAGATAGAAATGAAAATTTAGAGGACTTCCCTCTCTCTGACATTAGAGAGAATGTCAAAACCACAAAAAAGGTATAGCAATAGAATTAATAGCATTGTCTGTTGTCAGTCATTTAATGAGGAGTGGAGAGATAGAAAAAAAGTTTAAAATGATTCCTGGGTTTCTGGTTGGTTGGTGTCATGCTCAAGAAGACAAAGGGACTGATTTGGGGGGAAATTATTTTAATTTTCCAGCTGCTAAAACAAATACTATACAGTAGTGTGATGGTTTGAAGCTCTTATGTACCCCAGAAAAGATCATGTCCTTAAAGCTAATCCATTCCCATGGATGTCAGCCCATTGTAAGTAGTATCGTTTGGTGAGTAGGATCTTAACTTGAGATGCGAGCCACCTCACTCAGGGTGATTCTTAATCCTTTTACTGGAGTCCTTTAAAAGAGAATAAAAGACATAGAGAAGACAGAAAAAATCCCTAGAGAAGCCAAGAAAGAAAAGACAGAGACACTGAGAGAGGAAGCCACTGAAACCAGAAGGTGGAAGCAACAAAACTGATAGAGACCAGCAGATGTCGCCATGTGCCTGGCCATGTGACAGAGGAGCTGAGGGTAGCTTTAGCTGGTCTTCACAGGAAGAAACCATCGCCTGTTAATGATGCCTTGATTTGGACATTTTCACAGCCCAAGAACTATAAGCTTGTAAGTTAATAAATTCCCTTTGTAAAAGCCAACCCATTTCTGGTATATTGCATTTTGTTAGCTTTAGCAAACTAAAACAGATTTTGGTACCGGAATGGTTCTTGAGAAACAGATTCTTAAAAATGAGATTTCTGAATTGGTTCTGGGGTTTTTGCTATTGGTTCTACTCTGATTATATTCAAAGGCACTAATGACTCTACTTCCAAAAATCAAGAAGGCACTGATAGTCCATCGTGTAAGTTGGCAACAGAGATGCAAAATATCACCACTGGATATTGCTACTCAAGTACTTAGAAGAGGCAAAGCTCTGGGTGAGGGTATTTTTGACACCTTAACAGAATAGTTTGGTGGAGTTCAAAGGTATAATGATGATGGCTGGTTGTTCCTAAATATGCTGGATACAGTTATAAAAGAAAGGGAGGAGGTGAAGGCTTCAAATTTACAACTTAATTGCCACATGAAGGATGTAAAAGTTTCTTTCTGTGTCCTGAAAGAAAATTTTATTTCCTGTAGCCACAGACTTGGGTCAGCTTTAGCAAACTACAGCAAATGGGTTAGCTTAAGCAATGGGAATTTATTGGCTCATGGTTTTGAGAGTTGGGGAAGTCCAAAATTGAAGCATTAGCAAGGTGATGCTTTCTCCATGAAGACTGTGGCATTCTGGGGCTGGTTGTCCGCAAGCCTTGGTCCTTGGCTTTTCTGTCACATGGCAATGCACATGGCAGTGTCTTCTGTTTTCTCTTCTGGGTTCTGCTGACTTCTAGCATCTATCTGCTCCCTGTGACTTCTCTTTACATATCCAATTTCCTTTGCTTATAAGGACTTCAGTCATATTGGATTAAGACCCATCCTCATTCAGTTTGGGCATACCTTAACTAATAACATCTTCAAAGGTTCTGTGTACAAATGGGTTCACATCCACTGGATCAAGGGTTGGGATCTGAACATGCCTTTTTATGGGAAACATGGTTCAATCCCCAACAGTAATGTTGAATTCCAGTTTTGAAATGTTGATTTTAAGATGCCCTTTGGTGGTATCACCATACAGTTGAATGCATTTGGAGCCTAAAAAGGAATCTGCATTCGAGACATGGTTGGGGTTGTTGGAGCCATAGAAATGGAATAATCATGTAAGCAGAATGTACAGATAATGACTAACAAAGGGCCACTGACAGAACCCTTGGTAACATGTACGTTTAAGGGGAAGATGAAGGAAAGAGTTAACAGAGTAACCTAGGAATAAAATTTAGAAGGAAAACTAGGAGAGATGGTGTCATAGGAAGAACCAATTGAGAGCTTCACAAAGAAAGTATTCAAGAGTGCCAGGTGCTGATAAGGTTAAGTAAGATGAAATGTGGAAAAAGGTCCTTCAATTTGGCAAGCAGCATGCCATTGGGAATGTGTGTCAAAGCATATTGAAGAGTGGGAGTCAAAGCCAGATTGTAGTGAATTGGCAAGTCATGGCAGTAAGGAAGTGGAAATAGTGAGTACAGACTAGTATGTCAAAGAGGTCAGCTGTGGGTTGGAGGAGGCTTGGTGATATTTAAAAGGGAAAATGGGATTGAAATGGAAGTCCCTTATTCTTTTTTAAAGGGGATATGTGATGAAGGGAAAGGTCTTTTCTTTTCTTTTCTTTTTTTTCCTAATGGTAGAAACTTGGTTGTGCTTGTGAATTGACAAAGTCAAGGTTGAAACTACAGAAGACGGGCTAAACAATAGAGAATAGTCATGGTCAAGGAAGTAAGAGGAGGGTGGCAACAAAAGCACTGATGGAAATAATAGTCTTAAACTTTCTTCTGACTGAAAAGAAACAGGTGAAAGTCAGTTAATAGTATAGGGGAAGTAGAGGTGGGAAAAGGCAAATAACTTGCAAAAAATCATATCAACTTGCCCCCTCAGACTTAATAATAAATGAACACATCTATCAGGGTAGAAATAGTCACATTAGCAAGACTTGAACAAATTCTAAAGAAAGAATGTGCATTTATCAGAAGGACTAGAACCAGACAGTGCAACAAATACTAAACAGGGTAAGAGATGCAGAAACTGACCATGTCCATTCATAGGCCAAGGGAGAGGGTGCCCAGTCAGGGTAACAGGTAGATGAGGTCTATCTGAAAGATATATCACTACTGAAAAAGTAACATATAAAATCCTATTACAGTTAAACATTCAAATAATATAACCATTTTCCCTTGTTCTTATTTCATTCTCACAAAGAAACATTTTCACATACTGCTTGCCTGGTGTGGTTGTTTATCCCACCTTCAATTAACTTTCTCATTTCAAAGGAGTCAATTGCCATTTTGATTTTGATAATTAAGTCTCTTATGAATTAGTGCAATTCAGCTTCTCCAAAGCAAATTAATAACAGCAGTATGATCAGATCTTTTTTGATATGCATGTCTGAGAGCTAGGCTCTGGATTATAGTGAGTATAGTAATCTTGTGAGGCTTCTTAACAGCAATACACTTCTTCTGGTGACAGCTCAATCCAGATATATAATTTTCCTTATTCTAATTCTGTCCAGAAAATGACTTGTAAGTCTGATATATTTATGTCTAACTCCTACCTCCCACTTTAGCTGACAGTGCTAGCATAGAGTAATGGTTAAACACATGGGCTCTGAAACTAGTCCAACTGAATTAGAATCTGTGCTTTTCTACTTGCAGGTGGATAACCTCAGGCAAGTTAATGAACTTCTTTTTACCTCAATTTCCTCATCTTAAAAATGGATGTAGTGATATTAGCTACCTAATAGTGCTTTGTTTTATTTTTGAAGATGAAATGAGTTAGTGCATGTAATGCTCTTAGTACAATTTCTGGCACATAGTAAGTACATAAATATTTACTACTAGTCTTAGCCTCAAACTTGCCATTCTGCAAACATCACAAACTGTGTCCCAGACTTCACCTATTATCTTTTCCTCATTTCTTTCTTCATTTAACAGACATTTATTTAGAAACTCTTTATGCTTAACCTCACAGTACGGATGCAAGGGAAACAAAGGCCCTTCCCCAAGGGGCATTACTATCTGGTACGGTAAGAAGGTGATGATAAGTAGATCAAAACACATTAAAATATGGTGCCTGTCTTTTAAAAGCACAACAAGTAATCCACTCAAACAAATAAGAAAACCAGATTTCCATGAGGTCTGTTTTTTCCCTCATCCCATATATCCAAATTACCAAATCACTTTTATTATGAATTTGAAGGAACACGACTTAGCATTTTGTTTGGATTTGAATTTGTTAGGGGTACTCTTTACTTACCTTCAATGTCATCAGGCACCCGAGATCTTTTCATCTTTCTGATCTGCTATCCTTTGTGAGTAGACCTTTACCCTTATGCTTGTTGCATCACAGTTACCAGATGGATGCTGCACCTCCAAGCCTTACATCCACAGCCCAGGCAGAACACAGGGGGAAAGGAAAAGGGATGAAAGCCTAAGCAAGCTTTGTCCTTGTGAGCAAGGAAGGGAAACCCTCCACAGGCACTTCCACCTCCATTTTACTGGCCAGAATACCATCATTTGGCTGCTCCTTGTGGCAAAGGAAGCTGAGAAATTAACAGTCATATTTATGCAATGAACAGTGGTTCTATCACGAAGAAAGAAATGTGTAAAATATCACCAGCAGTTTTTGCCACAATCAGTAAATGGTGGGAGGAGAATCTTCTTAAAATAAGTAAATAAAAAAATATGTATGGTTTAACATTACAGGAACTTTCCTAGGATGATCTTTAATTACAGTACTTCTGTGTACACTGTAATGTAATTATTCTTAAATTTTTCTTTGATTATGCAGATTGTTAATGCCTAGCTCAGTATTTTTGCTCCTTAATAGATACAGTTGGAATTCACAATTCTGTAACAAAGTCAATTTAAGAAATAAATTTATTTCCACTTTCAGTTTGTATTGCCTTTCCCAGTACCACTTTGCGTCATCTGAGTGTAGTGTAAACATTTATGTGTTTCTTGGTAGTATGATTTAAGCAGATTTTTAAAACTATGAGATTATTATTTTCAGTATTATTTTGATACTTTGAATAATTATAATCTTTGAATTAGATTACCTGGAGAGTATCTTCAGCCCTTTTTGTCTATGAGAGCACATATACTTCCTTCATTGGCTAGAAAACCATGAAAACCATGTGAATTTATAAAACTATCATTCTAATCACCATTTTTAATGTAATTTGTTCTGAGGTCTTGGCTTAGGTATTTTTTTTAACCGAATTGTAGTGGGTGTCAGTGAGTCAGTCGGTTTTCTTTTTTAAAACAAAAAAGTTTGATTAATATTTTGCCTAGTAGAGTTAGGGTGTTTCCATCTGTCATTTTCCAATTGTCACACATGTCATCCCATATAGAAGGCAATGACTTCAAGGGGCCACCTCTTTGAAAACAAGTTGAAGCACCAATCCAGCAGTTAAGGACATTTAAATCCTAACACAGTGGTGAGACATTAGGAAAATTACAGTAATAAGGAAAAAGACTGTCTACTGTGAATGTTCACCTTTAATCATCTGTTGTAGCCAGACCCCTTTGTTCTAAGTTCCTGAAGCTTTTTATCTCAGAAGTTAAGCATCCTAAATTATCTAAAAGGAATTATGAAGCAAGGAAGGACAGCCAGATGATTGTTGGCTAACAAAATGACTTCAGTGACTGTAATTTGAAAGGCTTCTTTTTTGAAGTGAAGAGCAATTACTGGCAGGATCACTCTTTCTTAAAGCTCTTAAGCAAGACCTTTTTTATCCTATGGAAAAAAATCTGGTTAAATTGTTTGTTTGCTTTGTTTTGGCAGAGGAAAAGTCATCACTAAAATCAGCCTGATTTCTATAGTTATCATCTTTTGACAAAGTAAGCATCAATCAGCACTCTGAAGGGCAAATTGTAGGGATGTCAAAAAAAAAAAAAAAGAAAAAAAGAACACTGATAGCAACATTATTCATTAATAGCTCAAATGGGAACTAACCCAAATGCCCACCAATGATAAAAGGATAAATTGTAGATTATTTGTAATATGTATACTATACAGCACTGAAAATGAATCACAATTACATGCAAAAATATGGATGATTCAACATGTAATGCTGAAGAAGGCAGACATAAAGCAATGCTTGCTATATGATTTCATTTATATAAAGTTCAGAAAGGGATGTTACACATTAGAATAGGAGTTACTGTAGGGGACTGATACAGGCCATAATTGGGGGCTTCTGGGATACTGAAAATCTTTTTCTTTTCTTAATTTGGATGCTGATTACATGATATGTTTTCACTTTGTGAGAATTCATGCAGCTGTATAGTTGTGATTTGTAAATTTTTCTGTATGTATGCTTTACTTCAATATTTTTTAATGATCAAGCTGATTATTAGGAGTCAGATAATGGTTATTTTGGGGGAGGAGGTGATCAGGATGGGGAACAAGTGGGAACAAGCAGCTGGTAATAGTTCACTTCTTGACTTGGGTGTGAAGGGGACCCTGGGGGTCTTTGGGGTCCTTGCCTGGTGCAGTGGAATCGAAAACACACTGGTTCAGTTGCAAAGGAAAGCGATTTAATAGCCGCTGGAGACAGTGACCTGATGGCCTAAGATCTACCTCCTGAGAACTGCAGGAACCAAGTTTATATGCATTATTTGCATCAAAGAGAATTGGGGAGGAACAATGGAAAAGCAGAGAGGTGACATTTATGGAATCTGCAGGGAATGAGAAAAGTTAGAGTGAAATCATAAGTTTTAGGGGGGCAACCTTGTTTCCTATTAGGGTTTGCTAAAATGCAACTAAGATGCATAGGGACAAACATTTGGTCCGGGAGCCTTTGAGGAAGTCTGTTTACTGTTTGGGTTGACCAATCCTCCTTTTGTCTGAAAAGGTGAGCATAGCTGGGAGAGGTTAAAGATAATTGTATTCCAATAAGAATGGCTGCCATTAAACAAACAGGAAACTACAAATGCTGGAGAGGATGGAGAAATTGAAACTCATTCATTGCTGGTGGGACTGTATAATGGTACAGTCACCCTGGAAGACAGTTTGGTGGTTCCTCAGAAAATTAGATATTGAGTTACCCTATGATTCAGCAATTTCACTTCTCAGTATATACCCAGAAAATATGAAAGCAGTGACATGAACAGATGTTTGCACACCAATGTTCACAGCAGCATTATTCACAATTGCCAAGAGATGGAAACAGTCCAAATGTCCTTCAACAGATAAATGGATAAACAAAATGTGGTATATACATACCATGGAATACTACACAGCAGTAAGAAGGAATGAGGTCATGAACATATGACAACATGGATGAACCTTGAAGACATAATGCTGAGTGAAATAAGCCAGACACAAAAGGAGAGATATTGTATGTTCCCACTAATGTGAACTCTGTGAAAAATGTAAAATAAGTGTCTTATAATATAGAATATAGGGTACCTAGAGATAGACAGGAGCTAGTGAAGGGGGGATGATAATCTAATATGTACAGATTTGATAATAAGGGTGAATTTAATGGTATGGAAATGGTCAGGTGTGACTGTGGTTCCTTAATGGGGTTATAAGTATCAGTGATTCATTGAAGGTAAACCTGTTTGTCAATGGTTGTTTAAAGGCATATAGCCCACAGAGTAGCACCACAAACCTAAATAAGTGTTAACGTGATATAAGGTATGACACTGATGCAGAGGGTTAACAACAGAGTGGTAGATGGAAAAACTACTGATTAAATATTAAAGACTATGTTTAACAGAAATATCTTACCTACACTACACTAATACTACAGATGAATAATTAGCAGCTGATAAGAGCTCTGGGATGTGTTATGTTATGATAGTTGTTTAAAGTTGAGAGTGATGAGGATTGTAAGCTAAGTGAAGATAATGTAAAGAAACTGACCATTTAGCTTGGGATAGAAAATATATTAAGTGAAATTAGGAACTCCCTACTTAATAAATCAAGCCCTCAACTTGAGGCTTGCTCTTATGAAACTTAGGGTTATAAATGGGAGGCTGAGCCCTCCTATAATTATGCCTAAGAGGTACCTCCAGGGAACCTCTTTTGCTGCTCAGATGTGGCCTTTCTCTCTCTAAGCCCAACTCAGCAAATAAATTCATTAACCTACCCCCATGAGGGACATGACTCCCAGGGGAATGACTCTCCCTGGCAACGTGGAACATGATGCCCAGGAATGAGCTGAGGCCCTGGCAATGAGGGATTGAAAATGCCTTATTAATATTATCTAGAATTTAATAAATTATTGTCTCTCTGATAAGAAAAACCACTCTCTGAGGGACATAAGGGAAGAGGGACATCAGGAAAGTTTTTAATAGTATTATAATCTTTGTTAGAAAAGTTTGTACTTAATAAATTGAAAAGGATAGGATAAAATAAACATTTTTGATGGTTTTAGATAAAATTCTCTTTTAATTATTCATACTTATTGACTCAACTCAGTATATGTGTGTATGTGTGTGTGAATATATGTATTTACTTCCACTATTTGTATCTCTCAGGGAGGTTTAATATTGACTATGAATATTCATTATCTCAATAGTGTTCTCAGTGTGTTCAAAGTCTAATTAAGAAAGCCAGAAGATATAACCAGTTTAATGTAAAAAAAGAGTGAATCAATATTAAAGTTTATAAAAGAAACCTGGCATCTTGAAGCTTAATCAGCAAGTTCATGAACATTTCTTATACTTCTACAAAATCTTCAGACTGTTATCTAGATTTTATCAAGACCAATTTGTTAAAGCACTGATAATTTACACAATCTCCAATAACAATTCAAGTAATTTAAATGAATATTTTTATATAAAAATATAAGAATACAGAAACTTACAGTCTTACAAAGTTTTATCTAATTTAGTCCTAAGGCAAAAACTTGAATCTTTGCTTGAGTTAAAATAGATACTATTTCCCTAATTTTGATTTTGTAATTTTTGAAATTGTGATTTTACCACACAGATTTTAATTACCTTTGAAGAGTCAATGTTTATCCCCCAAAACTTTGTAATTTTAAATTTTCTAATTAGAACCATCAGGTAAAGAAATTCCTGAACTGAAATTTCATTATATCATATATATTTTTATCACTTTTTAAAATAAATTATTTTATTAAAATATCTGTCAGTTTGGTATATTTTAAATTTATAATGGTAAGCCTTTAATAATTAATATTTATGTAATTGGAAAGGGGGCAGCAGATGCTGTCTATCACTATTTCTTCCCTTAGAATCATGGAAGCAATGGTATAAAATTTTTTAAAAGGACTGGCTGAAAATATTTTTCAAAGTTGGTTTCATAGTTTAATTTAAAAAAAAATATTCAAATGACCATCAATTATTGGCATGCTACCATTTCAATATTTTTATCTCATATCTGGTCAATTCCTAACCCTATTCATAGCCCCTAAACCCCTTCTTTATAAAATTGTAGTTCCATATAGCAAGATAATTGCATTAGTTTGACAGGGCTGCTATGAAAAAATACCCCAGGCTAGGTAGCTTAAATAACAGGAATTTATTGCCTCAGTTTTGGGGGCTAGAAATCTAAAATCAAAGTATGCTGGTAGGATCACGCTTTCTCTGAAGTCTTTAGTGTTTGGTGGTGTCTCAGTCTCTGTCCTCATCACATGGTCTCCTGTCTCCTCTGGCTTCTCTTTCTGTGTCCAAATTTCTGTAGCTAATATGGTAGATAGCTAGTGGTGATGATTGCACAATTGTTGAATGTACTTACTGCCACAAATTCTATACTTGCTTAATGACTTAAATGGTAAATTTTGTGTTATGTGTATTTTATCACAGAAAGTGACATTATTAAGATATATAAAGTAAAAACTAACAGGAGGGGCTTATATTACTTTGCCCACAAGAATTCAATCATATGGTCCCAACCAAACTGCAAGAGAGGTTGGAAAATGGTGGGGAGTACCCAGATACTTGGTAAACACTAACGGCCTTTTCCAGACTTGCCTTCTGAGGCACTCTCTCCAATTTGTCCTTCACACTTCCAGAATAATTGACACGTAAGTGTAATTTTTATTACTTTAATAAGATTCTATGGTTTCTGCCCATGGAATATAATCCATACTCCCTAGCCTGCCATTCAAGTGCCTTTACAGTCTGAACTGCACAGCTTTGTCATGTCGTCTCTGCCTTCTCCTTTTTTTTTTTTTTTTAATCTTCATTTTATTGAGATATATTCACATATCACACAGTCATACAAAACAAATCGTACTTTTGATTGTTTACAGTACCATTACATAGTGGTACATTCATCACCCAAATCAATCCCTGGCACCTTCATTAGCACACACACAAAAATAACAAGAATAATAATTAGAGTGAAAAAGAGCAATTGAAGTAAAAAAGAACACTGGGTACCTTTGTCTGTTTGTTTCCTTCCCCTATTTTTTTACTCATCCATCCATAAACTAGACAAAGTGGAGTGTGGTCCTTATGGCTTTCCGAATCCCATTGTCACCCCTCATAAGCTACATTTTTATACAACTGTCTTCGAGATTCATGGGTTCTGGGTTGTAGTTTGATAGTTTCAGGTATCCACCACCAGCTACCCCAATTCTTTAGAACCTACAAAGGGTTGTCTAAAGTGTGCGTAAGACTGCCCACCAGAGTGACCTCTCGGCTCCTTTTGGAATCTCTCTGCCACTGAAGCTTCTTTCATTACCTTTCACATCCCCCTTTTGGTCAAGAAGATGTTCTCCGTCCCACGATGCCAGGTCTACATTCCTCCCCGGGAGTCGTATTCCACGTTGCCAGGGAGATTCACTCCCCTGGGTGTCTGATCCCACGTAGGGGGGAGGGCAGTGATTTCACCTTTCAAGTTGGCTTAGCTAGAGAGACAGGGCCACATCTGATCTGCCTTCTCCTTTAACACCAAGATTTTTGCTCATGATGTTTTCATCTGGAATGTCCTCCTTCACTTTTCTGCATGTTGAAATCCTACTCATCTTTCTTTGTACAGTTGAAATGCTCTCCTCATAGTTTTCCTAATTTTTTCTCTTTTTTTGTTTTTTTGCATTCATAATTACCCACAGATCTTTACTTCTTTTATGCTGCTTTTAACCACTGTCTAGTGTCCTTTCCTTTCAGTCTGGAGAACTCCCTTTAGCATTGATTGTGGAGCAGGTCTAAATGAACTTGATCAGCTTTTGTTTGTCTGGGAATGTCTTAATCTCTGCCTCATTTTTGAAAGAAAGTCTTGCAGGATATAAAATTAGTTGTTGGTGTTCCAGTTTGCTAAAGCTGCCAGAAATGCAATATACCAGAAATGGATTGGCTTTTATAATAGGGGTTTATTAGTTCACAGATTTACAGTCTAAGGTCATGAAAATGTCCAAATTAAGGAATCAAGAGGTAGATACCTTCTTTGAGGAAAAGGCTGATATTGTCTGGCACACCTCTGTCAGCTGGGATGGCATGTGGCTGGCCTCTGCTGGTTCTTTGCTCCCAGATGCATTGCTTTCAGTTTCTGATTCCAGTGTCTTTCTCCTTAAGCATCTGTGGGTTCTCACTTAGCTTCTCTGTGGCAAACTCTAGGCTTCATCTCTTAGGTTAGCATCTCCAAATTTCTGGGTCTGTGTTGGCTCTGAGCTCTGTCTCTTCCTAATTCTCTTGATCAAAATTAATTGCTCTCACCTCTGGAAACTCACAAGCTCTCTGTATATATTCAAATAAAGCACTTATTCTAGTGTGACTTTTATAATTCTTTCATCCATGTTACCCTCTGCTACATTTTTCAAAGAAAATTTTGTGACATATATCCACTTTCCATTGGAAAAAAAAAAAAATATATATATATGTATATATATATATATATATATAGTTCTGGTTTGCTAATGCTGCCATTATGTAAAATACCAGTAATGGATTGACTTTTATAAAGGGGGTTTATTTGGTTAAAAAATTACAGCCTTAAGGCCATAAAAGTGTCCAAGTTAAGGCATCAATAATAGGGTACCTTCACAGAAGAATGGCCAGTGATGTCTGGAACACCTCAGTTGTCTGAGAAGGCATGTGGCTGGCATCTTCTTCCTTTGCTCCTACGTTGTGTTTCAAAATGCCATTCTCCAAAATGTCTCTCTTACCTGCAGCAGCAAGCTCCTTTTGTCTGAGCTCTTATATAGGACTCCAATGATTAAATCAAGACCCATGCTGAATGGGCAGGGCCACACCTCCAAGGAGGTAATCTAATCAGAGGTGTTGTCCAGAGTTGGGTGGGTCACACCTCCATGGAAACAACTTAATCCAAAGGTTCCAACACAATTGACACTAATATCTCTGCCCCCACCAGATTGCATTAAAGAACATGGTGTTTTGTGGGACACAATACATCCAAATCAGCACATATATTTAAGGAGAAAAAACTACTCGGGGCAACTTGTTAAGCCAAGAATCACAGAGAACATGTGAGAGAGAAACAACTTAATCAGTATCTAAGAGTTTGGAGGCATATGCCAGATAAATAAGGAAATGGAGGCATAATAATTGAGCAATGGTCTGATAACATCCAGATTATAAACTATCAGGAAAACTGTGTATGTATATTTAGACTCTATCAAAGAGAACATTGGTAGCCTTAGTGTTTAATTTCATACCTTGTATAAAAAAGGGCATTAAACACAAACTCAGTCTGTTTCTGCAGACAGACACAGATTCTTTTATTCTATCAAGCCCCTAAGTGAGAAAAGCAAATCATTTATTGAGCAGTATGACATTAATGATGGAAGAAACTAGTCTTAGAAATGCAATGCTGTTATAAGACTTATGTCAAGAAGTGGTCAAGCCAGGAAGTAAAAGAGAATAACTGCTATTGAGGTTCTTATTTTGCCAAGTCTGCTGTGACAAGTATTACCCACTCATTGGTTTATACAACAGGAATTTATTGGTTCACAGTTTGGAAGGCTAGAAGTCCAACATCAAGTTGTGAGCAAGCCGTGTTTTCTCCAAAGTCTGTAGCATACTGATGGTGGCTGGCTGATAATCCTTGGCATTCCTTGGTTTGCATCTCTGCCTTCATCACATGGCATTCTGCCTCATTCTCTGGCTTCTTCTGATTTATGGTTTCTACTGACTGCATCTGGATTTTCTCTTCTTATTAAGAACTCTAGTCATATGGATTAAGGCCCATCCTGATTAATTAGGCGTCATCTAAACAGGATCTTCAAAAGTACTATTTACAAATGGTTTCATACCCACAGGACTGGGAGTGAGAACTTGAGCATGACTTTCAAGGGGAACATGATTTAGTCCCCAACATGGGGTAATCTTGTTTTCTCAATGTGTGTATCACCACTAAAAATTTTATTAAGTACCTGTGTGTGCATTAGCATTCACTGCATTTTTGTATTTGATTAACAGCCTCTTCAAGGATCTCAGTAGAATTTCTAGGATATACAATAAAACTTTTTATTTGAATAGTCAACATTACTTTGTTGTCTTACCTATGACAATTCGATTCTTGAAATTAAATTGCATTACCCCAGTGAAAATAGAAAAATTTAAATGTGATGATATGAAATTTTCTTAGAACTTACTTTGATTTTTTTTTGAGGTGTTGCAAAACAGGAATCCAAAGGGAATGGGATTTTTTGTAGGTTCAATTAAAAATGTTTTGCCCCCTCATCTTACCTGGAAATGTGTGAGCAAGAAAAAATATACATTCTTTTTCCTTATGTGATATACATTGATTTAATTAATCCTCTTTGAGGTAAGGATGGGCATCTGTATTAAGTTGTCATACTTTTAGAAGGATAAAATTTGCCCTAACTCTTGTTTTCACACATTCAGTGGAGTAGTGAAGATCTGAATAGCAAGTAGAGATAGAAGTCAAAATTGGAAGGCGAAAGAATGTTATACTGCTCAGCAAGTGATTTGTTTTTTGGGGTGCTTGATAAAATATTAGAATCTGTCTTCTCTACTCTCCAACTGGGTTTTTGTCTAATGCCCTTTTTCATATAATGAAGGAAATTAAGCATTCAAGTTACCAGTGTGTTTTTGATTTGGTCCAAATCTACAGAGTTACCCCAATAGTTTATAATCTGGATCTTACCAGACTCAAGCTTCTCCATGTCAAACTATATTTATATTAGAAACCATGGGATCAGGATAAACAAAATATCTCTGGAGATCTATTTGGAGAATAGAACACATGAAAGGTAAAATACATTCCACGGCTTAGATCCATTTCCAAGACAAGTATAGAAAATATCTGTGGTTAGATAGGTTTGTTGGCAAGTTGTCTGCTGTTTGCTATCAGTGAGCTGAACTTAAAGCTTTAGATTCTTTAGAATAGGATTTTGAAATTGGCAAAGATTTTGAAACTGATTTTTAATAGAAGGAAATTGATTACAATAGAACTCCTTTAAAAATCACCACACCTTTATAGTGGAGATACAGTAAATTAAAATCAAACAGATGGCCAATTAAGTACTGTTTCTATGGAAATGAAATGCCAGGACTATTTTTCAGATAACAGACCACTTAAGGAACTCTGAGTGCACTATCATGCTTTAGCAGTTAATGCCAGTATTTTATGTGATCCATCAGCATATATCTACTTCAAAATATATCTAGAAACCAATGACTTCCCACTACCTTTACTGCTACCATCCTGGTCCAAATCACCACCATCTCTTACCTGGATTGCCCTAAAAACCTCCTACTCAGGCTTTCTGCTTTCCCTCTTTCCCCTAGCAGTCTCTTCCAAATGCCAGTGTGAAAAGAGTGATTCCAAATATGTCACATCATATCACTTCTCAGATCCTGCAGTGGCTCCTGGTTCACTTACAGAGTAAAAGCTGAAGTCTTGACAATGACTGATTTAGTTTGGGTTCCCTAAAAGCAGAGCCCAAGATGAGGATTCTTATAAAAATGATATAGTGATGGTATGATCCCAGGTGCAACCTATGAGGAAGAGAGTGAAGCGAGGGAGAGAGCTGAAAGAAACAAGAAAGGAAGTGGTCTCAGGTAAAGGCTCCATTGGCTGGATCCTCAGCAGGAAGGCTTGGCCACATGAATGGACCACAGTGCTATCCCTTCTTGAGGCAAGGGGGCTAGGTTTTTACACCCTCACTCCAGTCAACCATTGGTTGGGGAGGGGGTGACTTCCCAGATCATGTGGCTGCTGTCTGCTGAGCACTCTTGGCAGTTGGTGGATTGCATAGACATGATAAGGGGGATCTGGGCCAGCCTCAAAGCATCTATCAGAGTTACCTACAAACGTCACTGTGGCCTTTTGTACCTCTCTGACCTCAGCCTCTATCACTGTTCCTCTCTCCCACTCTACACCAGCCACACTAGCTTCCGTGCTAGTTCTCAACTTGCAGCTTATGGCCTTTGGAACTTGCCCTACCCCCTTCTTGTCTTTGCTCAAATGTCACCTTCTTCCTGAGGTCAATTCTGACCTTGTTTAAAATGCAGCCTGTGCCTCCACCCTCTGTCTTAACCTTGCTTTGTTACTTCCTTCATTATACTTATCACTTTCAAACACTTATGTGTTTTAATTGTTCTATATTTATAGTTTTACATATTTTGTGTTGCAGTTATCATGTTTATATTTGTTTGCCCCCTCCAACACACACATGGGAACACAAAATACACACACGCACAAACACACACACACACACACCCTACAATGCAAATCCCATAAAGGAAGCCATCTTTGACTGCTATACTTCATTGACAAATCTCAAGAGCCCAGAGCAGTGCCAGGAGGCCTGGCAACCTGTGGGTGCTCAATGCATGCATATTTTTTGCATAAATGAATGAATAAATTAATTTCAGGAAAAGTTGACAGGATTTTATAGCACTATAATTTCTACTATTTTCTACAGGAAAAGCACTTTCCAACCTAATATTCAACTTACTGTATAAGCCAAATAGCTGTTTAAGAAAGTATATATAAATTAGGTTTATCAGTGGGCTAAAGTTAATCGCATAATTATAATAATATCGATTAATGAATTATAACAAAGGGACCACATGAATGCAAAATTTTAATAAAAGGGAAACCTGTGTGTGTTAGAGGGGGTATATGGGAGCTCTGTACTTTCTGCTTTTTTCTGTAAACCTATTGCATTCTAATTTTTAAAATGACCAAATGTTAGGTTTGTGGCTCATGGAAGGAATGTTCTGAGAATCATGAAGTTCAGTTATATGTATTGCACCAGGCCAACCCACACACTTCTGACATGACAACAATCTGACCACTTCCAGAAAGAAAGGACAAGTTGAAATTATGAATAGTATCTGACCACTTCCAGAAATAAAGGACAAGTTGAAATTATGAATAGTATTTCAGCTTTTATCTCTGCTTCAGTGGTAATTCTTTAAATGAGAGAAATTCTATCTTTTGTTCTTGAATTATCAAAAGTCTGCTCGCATTTTACAAATATTTTTAATGCACGTCTTACATAACTCACTGGAAAGTTATGTTCTGACAATTCAGATTAAAACCAAAATTGCACTAAAACAAAGACATTAATTTTTTTATTCAATAACTATTTACTGAATATGATATAAATGGCAGGCAATGGTCTAGGTCCTTAATATCATTGAGCTTGCATTCTAGAGGGGAAGACAGACCATATTCCAAATAACAAGGAAGCAAGAAAAATATTGGTGATCCATGCTAGGGAGATAATGGAAACAGCATGAGATGTAGTAGTTATTGGATGGCTAAAATGGATGCCTGGAAAGAACTTCTCCCCCAGAATCTTATTTAATCTTAAATTGTAATAGTAAGAAAGAGCCAGCCAGGCAAAAAGCATTCCATGAAGAGGGAACAGATAGTATAAAGAATCTAAAAAAAATAAACAATGACAACAAAAAGGCCAATGCTTCTGGAAGATACAGGATCAAAAGTGGGGATAGTGACTATGGATATTCTAAGAATTGTACTGGAAAGGGAAGTAGAGAAAAGATTTGGTTGTTGGGAGAGAACTGGACTCTAGAGACTTTTTTCTGAGAGATGGGCAATATTTTAGCATGTCTGTGATGTGATGGGAATGATTCAGTGGAGAGGTAGGAATTGATATGTGAAAACAGAGATAATTTCAGGAAGGAAATCTTTAGAAGTCATTTGTGGAGATATTGATTTTGATAAGAGCAAGGACTTCATGTTCATAGGAGGAAGAGAAGATGGGTTTATAAATTTGGTTGTAGAAAGATTAGGGGATAAGCTGAGAGTTAGGGAAGGAAGTAGTTGTTGAAGTTGGACTGTTTAGATTGTGGGAAAGTTAGCAACTAGAGAAATATCAAAGAAAACAGGAACCTTCTTGCTCTGCTGAAAGTGTAAATTATGTAGTATTTTTGGAGAGAAATTTGGCATCATTTAATGAAACAGAGGATTGCATAGGAACTGTTTATCAGCTATTCAGTTCTTTCTTACACAGACACAGAAAGCCTGTGCAAGAATTTGCATCCAAGAATTGTTTCCTTGTTAAAAATATGGACATCAATTAGGCAATGGATAAATAAAATGTCAAATCATGTGTACAGCAGGCAAAAGAAAGGATAAATTCTACATACATTGTTAAGGCTGCAGGAGCCAAAAGGATGTACAAATTCTACGTGCGTTATTAAGGCTAGATGACTAAAGCATAACATTAAGTTGAAAGAGCAAGAAGCAGAATGAGAGGTATAATCCAATTCTATTTCTATAAATTAAAAACACACAACACAATACGGCAAATTGTGCTTTGATAAGCATGTATAACAGCTGGACAAGTTGGTTGGGAAGGGGAATGAGGTCAGGGATCACAGATAGAGACACATACTGAACATAAAGTGAAAATAAGGGCTGACACAGATCAGTTGTAACAGTTTGTAATAACCAAGTGTGATCCAAACAACAAAAATAAAAACAAAAATGGAAGACTAGAAATAGAAGATGAAATACTTTAGTGTGTATATTATCTACAGAAAGAACAACTCGTTTTTAAGCATCTCCTGGAAATTTCAGGGGATGGACATCCTGCAGATTCTCCGTTGAGCAAGAATAAGTAGAAATTACTTCTACAGAACCCATTATTACTAATTTGAGAGATCATTGATAACAAATTTATTTGGTGTGCCATGTTATTGTCCTATTTTAGACAACTTGAACATTGATAAGGGCTTTTTATTTTTTAAGTTCTTTCCAAACTTGACTCCCATCCTATTTTTGAGCACAAGGTTTTGAGTACCTCAACATAGACATCTCCAGTGGGTATATCAGGCAAGCTATTCCTCCAAGGTTATGGAAGTATTGTTATATTGCTGTTATACGTAATAGTGTTCTCCAAAATACCTGTGCCTTGTCCTTTCTTGTGTTCAGTGCAGAATTTCTCAAGAATGGCACTGTTGACATTTTGGGCTGAATGATTTTTTGTTGTGGAGGCCATTCTCTGCATTGTAGGATGTTTAGCACCATCCCTGGTCTCTGTCCTCTAGATACCAGTAGCAATGCTCCCCCAGTTGTGACAACCAAACCTGTCTCCAGATATTGCCAGATATCTCCTGAGAGGCAAAATCAACCTTAGTTGAGAATTCCTGAGGCAGAGAAAGCAAGAAGGAACACTAACTAAACTGAGCAAGTGAAAAAAAAAATCTATTACTGAGTTGAAGGAAATTTAAAACAACAAAGATTAAAGCTGCCCTGAGGTATGTAGACTCTGATATAATCTGGAAGAGAGATCTTTCTGTCATAAATTTTAAAAATTAACGTTAATGAGAAAAAATCCAATCATAGCTAAATATATTTCTTTTAAAAACCATATTAATATTTATAAATATACACCATATTAGGAATTGGTATCTCTGAGATAGAAGACTGAAAATAAGTTTATTTTCTTCTTTGTGTAGGAGCAGCTGGGGAGCTCCTGGTACATTAGAGTCTGATGCAAAAATACAAATGTAATTAAATTGTCAGTAAAAAAGCTGATAAATTAATTTTCCAAAACAGTTATGCCCAGTAAATTCTTCTTTTTTTTAACAAAATTATAACATCTAGGTGAATTTGTAATAATTAGTCAGCAGATTGTGGTGCACCTGCTGCATGCCTGGCTTTAGTCTAGATGCTCAGTTGCACAGTGACAAACAAGGACAAATGTGATTTCTGCCCTCATGCAGTTTACAATTAAGCTGCAGAAACCAATGTTAATAGTGGATGCAACACTTTTATTTTAAGTTTTAAAAATTGCTTTTAAAAGAAGTATCTGCATTATCAACATAAAAAATCCCACAGGAAAGAATTGTATAAGCCAGTGTGGGACACCTCCATTTGTTAGGCAGATCTCAAAAGGTAGGAAAAACGCCCTGGGAACTGGATTGTAGAGTTAACTGAGGTGCAGGAAAACTAGAGGAAAACTGGAGGCCATTATTGCTATTTTTCACTCTTTCACCTTGTGCTGGTTTGAAACTGTTATGTACCCCAGAAAAGGCCATGTTCTTTAATCCATTCCCATGGGTGCAGATCTATTCATTAGGTTGTTTCTGTTGATTTATGACTCACCCAATTCACGGTGCATCTTAAATCTTTACTGGAGAGGCAGGGCAAGATGGCAGAGTGGTGAGGTGTACGTTTTAGTTACTCCTCCAGGGAAGTAGGTAGAAAACCAGGAACTGTGTGGACCGGACACTGCAGAGCAATTTGACTTTGGGCATACTTCATACAACACTCATGAACATGTGGAACTGCTGAGTTCAGTGAAATCTGTAAGTTTTCACGGCCAGGGGACCCGTGCCCCTCCCTGCCTGGCTCAGTCCCGTGGGAGGAGGGGCCGTCAGCGCTGGGAATGAGGATGGAGAACTGCAGTTGCAGCCCTTATGGGAAACTCGTTCTACTGATCCAAACTCCAATCATAAATACACTGAGACCAGACACCAGAGAATCCGAGAGCAGCCAGCCTGGCAGAGAAGAGATAGGGATAGCAAAAACAGCAAGAAAAACCCAAAAATAAAAATGGAGGCTTTTTGGAGTTCTGGTGAACATAGAAAGGGGAAGGGCAGAGCTCAGGCAGAGTCAGGCTCATATGCAAATCCAGAAGAAAAACTGGTTTCTCTGCCCCCTGGACCTTTCCTTAATGGCCCTAATTGCTTTGTCTCTTAGCATTTCAATAACCCATTAGATCTGCAAGGAGGGCCTTTTTTTTTTTTTTTTTTTTTTTAATCTGTTTCTCTTTTTCTAAAACAATTACTCTAAGAAGCCCAATACAGAAAGCCTCAAAGACTTGCAATTTGGGCAGGTCAAGACAAGAGCAGAACTAAGAGAGCTCTGAGACAAAAGGCAATAATCCAGTGGCTGAGAAAATTCACTAAACACCACAACTTCCCAAGGAAAGGGGGGTGCCACTCACAGCCATCATCCTGGTGGTCAGGAAACACTCCCGCCCATCGCCAGCCCCATAGCCCAGAGCTGCCCCAGACAACCCAGTGTGATGGAAGTGCTTCCAATAACACATGCACACACGACAAAATTGGGCGTGGACATTAGCCTTCCCTGCACCCTCAGCTGGTTGTCCCAGAGATGGGAAGGCGGAGCAGTGTGAATTCACACACCCCATTCAGCCATACTTTCAGCAGACTGGGAGCTTCCCTACACAGCCGTGCAGCCCAGAACCACCCTGGGGGGATGGCACTCACCTGTGACATAGCAGTCATCCCTCAACAGAGGACCTGGGGGTGCACGGCCTGAAACAGGGACCCACTCGCAAGTCTCAGGGGCCATATGCCAATACCGAGGACTTGAGGGTCAGCGGCAAAGACAAACTGTGGCAGGACTGAACTGAAGGATTAGACTATTGCAGCAGATTTAAAACTCCAGGAACACCAGGGAGATTTGATTGTTAGAGCTGCCCCTCCTACCTGACTGCCCAGACACACGCCCCATATACAGGGCGGGCAACACCAACTACACACGCAAGCTTGGTACACCAATTGAACCCCACAAGACTCACTCCCACATTCACTACAAAGACAAAGCAGGGGAGAACTGGCTTGAGGGAAACAGGTGGCTCGTGGATGCCACCTGCTGGTTAGTTAGAGAAAATGTATCCCATGAAGCTGTATATCTGACAAATTAGAGAGAAGGATTTCAATTGGTCTACAAATCCTAAAAGAACCCTATCAAGTTAAGCAAAAGCCAAGAGGCCAAAAACAACAGAAAATTTTAAAGCATATGAAAAAACCAGATGATACGGGTAACCCAAGCACAAGCACCCAAATCAGAAGATCAGAGGAGACACAGTACCTGGAGCAATTAATCAAGGAATTAAAGATGAACAGCGAGACCATGGCACAGGATATAAAGGACATGAAGAAGAGCATGGCACAGGATATGAAGGACATGAAGAAGACCCTAGAAGAGCATAAAGAAGACATTGCAAGCATAAATAAAAAAACAGATGATCTTATGGAAATTAAAGAAACTGTTGACCAAATTAAAAAGATTCTGGATACTCATAGTACAAGACTAGAGGAAGTTGAACAATGAATCAGTGACCTGGAAGATGACAGAATGGAAAATGAAAGAACAAAAGAAAGAATGGGAAAAAAAAAATAAAAAAAAAATAAAAATGGATCTCAGGAATGAGATAGATAAAATAAAACATCCAAATATAAGACTCATTGCTGTTCCAGAAGGAGAAGAGAAGCGTAAAGGTCTAGGAAGAATATTCAAAAAAAATGTTTGGGAAAACTTTGCAAATCTTCTAAACACCATAAATACACAAATCATAAATGCCCAGTGAACTCCAAATAGAATAAATCCAAATAAACCCACTCCAAGACATATTCTGATCACACTGTCAAATACGGAAGAGAAGGAGCAAGTTCTGAAAGCAGCAAGAGAAAAGCAGTTCACCACATACAAAGGAAACAGCATAAGACTAAGTAGTGACTACTCAACAGCCACCATGGAGGTGAGAAGGCAGTGGCATGACATATTTAAAATTCTGAGACAGAAAAATTTCCAACCAAGAATACTTTATCCAGCAAAGCTCTCCTTCAAATTTGAGAGAGAGCTTAAATTTTTCACAGACAAACATGCTGAGAGAATTTGCTAACAAGAGACCTGCCCTGCTGGAGATACTAAAGGAAGCCCTACACACAGAGAAACAAAGAAAGGAGAGAGAGACATGGAGAAAGGTTCAGTACTAAAGAGATTCGTTATGGGTACATTAAAGGATATTAATAGAGAGAGGGAAAAAATGTATATGACAAACATAAACCAAAGGATAAGATGGCTGATTCAAGAAATGCCTTCACGGTTATAACGTTGAATGTAAATGGATTAAACTCCCCAATTAAAAGATATAGATTAGCAGAATGGATTAAAAAAATGAACCATCAGTATGTTGCATACAAGAGACTCATCTTAGACACAGGGACACAAAGAAATTGAAAGTTAAAGGATGGAAAAAAATATTTCATGCAAGCTACAGCCAAAAGAAAGCAGGTGTAGCAATATTAATATCAGATAAAATAGACTTTAATGCAAGGATGTTATGAGAGACAAAGAAGGCCACTGCATACTAATAAAAGTGGCAATTCAACAAGAAGAAACAACAATCATAAATGTTATGCACCCAATCAAGGTGCCACAAAATACATGAGAGAAACACTGGCAAAACTAAAGGAAGCAATTGATGTTTCCACAATAATTGTGGGAGACTTCAAAACATCACTCTCTCCTATAGATAGATCAACCAGACAGAAGACCAATAAAGAAATTGAAAACCTAAACAATCTGATAAATGAATTGGATTTAACAGACATATATAGAACATTACATCCCAGATCACCAGGATACACATACTTCTCTAGTGCTCACAGAACTTTCTCCAGAATAGATCATATGCTGGGACATAAAACAAGACTCAATAAATTTAAAAAAATTGAAATTATTCAAAGCACATTCTCTGACCACAATGGAATACAATTAGAAGTCAGTAACCACCAGAGACTTAGAAAATTCACAAATAGCTGGAGCTTAAACAACACGCTCCTAAACAATCAGTGGGTTAAAGAAGAAATAGCAAGAGAAATTGCTGAATATATAGAGATGAATGAAAATGAGAACACAACATGCCAAAACCTATGGGATGCAGCAAAAGTGGTACTGAGAAGGAAATTTATAGCACTAAATGCATGTATTAAAGAAGAAGAAAGAGCCAAAATCAAAGAACTAATGGATCAACTGAAGAAGCTAGAAAATGAACAGCAAACCAATCCTAAACCAGGTAGAAGAAAAGAAATAACAAGGATTAAAGCAGAAATAAATGACATAGAGAACAAAAAAACAATAGAGAGGATAAATATCACCAAAAGTTGGTTCTTTGAAAAGATCAACAAGATTGACAAGCCCCTAGCTAGACTGACAAAATCAAAAAGAAGACCCATATAAACAAAATAATAAATGAGAAAGGTGACATTACTGTGGATCCCGACGAAGTTAAAAAATTATAAGAGGATACTATGAACAACTGTAGGCCAACAAACTGGATAATGTAGAGGAAACGGACAATTTCCTGGAAACATATGAACAACCTAGACTGACCAGAGAAGAAACAGAAGACCTCAGCAACCAATCACAAGCAAAGAGATCCAATCAGTCATCAAAAATCTTCCCACAAATAAATGCCCAGGGTCAGATGGCTTCACAGGGGAATTCTACCAAACTTTCCAAAAAGAAGTGACATCAATCTTACTTAAACTCTTTCAAAACATTGAAGAAAATGGAACACTACCTAACTCATTTTATGAAGCTAACATTAATCTAATACCAAAACCAGGCAAAGATGCTACAAAAAAGGAAAACTACTGGCCAATGTCCCTAATGAATATAGATGCAAAAATTCTGAACAAAATACTTGCAAATAGAATCCAAAGACACATTAAAAAAATCATGCACCATGACCAACTGGGGTTCAGTCCAGGCATGCAAGGATGGTTCAACATAAGAAAATCAATCAATGTATTACAACACATTAACAAGTCAAAAGGGAAAAATCAAATGATCATCTCAATAGGTGCTGAAAAAGCATTTGACAAAATCCAACATCCGTTTTTGATAAAAACACTTCAAAAGGTAGGAATTGAAGGAAACTTCCTCAATATAATAAAAAGCATATTTGAAAAACCCACAGCCAGCATATTACTCAATGGTGAGAGACTGAACGCCTTCCCTCTAAGATCAGGAACAAGACAAGGATGCCCGCTGTCACCACTGTTATTCAACATTGTGCTGGAATTGCTAGCCAGGGCAATCCGGCAAGACAAAGAAATAAAAGGTATCCAAATTGGAAAGGAAGAAGTAAAACTGTCATTGTTTGCAGATGATATGATCTTATATCTGGAAAACCCAGAGAAATCGACGATACAGCTACTAGAGCTAATAAACAAATTTAGCAAAGTAGCGGGATACAAGATTAATGCACATAAGTCAGTAATGTTTCTATATGCTAGAAATGAACAAACTGAGGAGACACTCAAGAAAAAGATACCATTTTCAATAGCAACTAAAAAAATCAAGTACCTAGGAATAAACTTAACCAAAGATGTAAAAGACCTATACAAAGAAAACTACATAACTGTACTAAAAGAAATAGAAGGGGACCTTAAAAGATGGAAAAATATTCCATGTTCATGGATAGGAAGGCTAAATGTCATTAAGATGTCAATTCTACCCAAACTCATCTACAGATTCAATGCAATCCCAATCAAAATTCCATCAACCTACTTTGCAGACTTGGAAAAGCTTGTAATCAAATTTATTTGGAAAGGGAAGATGCCTCAAATTGCTAAAGACACTCTAAAAAAGAAAAACGAAGTGGGAGGACTTACACTCCCTGACTTTGAAGCTTATTATAAAGCCACAGTTGTCAAAACAGCATGGTACTGGCACAAAGATAGATATACTGATCAATGGAATTGAGTTGAGAATTCAGAGATAGACCCCCAGATCTATGGCTAACTGTAATTCAACATTGTGACTAGGCCCCCAAAGTCACTGAACTGGGTCATAACAGTCTTTTCAACAAATGGGGTTTGGAGAGTTGGATATCCATATCCAAAAGAATGAAAGAGGACCCCTACCTCACACCCTACACAAAAATTAACTCAAAATGGATCAAAGATCTCAATATAAAAGAAAGTACCATAAAACTCCTAGAACATAATGTAGGGAAACATCTTCAAGACCTTGTATTAGGTGGCCACTTCCTAGACTTGACACCCAAAGCACAAGCAACAAAAGAAAAAATAGATAAATGGGAACTCCTCAAGCTGAGAAGTTTCTGCACCTCCAAGGAATTTCTCAAAAAGGTAAAGAGGCAGCTAACTCAATGGGAAAACATTTTTGGAAACCATGTATCTGACAAAAGACTGATATCTTGCATATATAAAGAAATCCTACAACTCAATGACAAAAGTACAGACAGCCCAATTATAAAATGGGCAAAAGATATGAAAAGACAGTTCTCTGAAGAGGAAATACAAATGGCCAAGAAACACATGAAAAAATGTTCAGCTTCACTAGCTATTAGAGAGATGCAAATAAGATCACAATGAGATACCACCTCACACCAATTAGAATGGTTGCCATTAAACAAACAGGAAACTACAAATGCTGGAGGGGATGTGGAGAAATTGGAACTTTTATTCATTGTTGATGGGACTGTATAATGGTTCAGCCACTCTGGAAGTCAGTCTGGCAGTTCCTTAGAAAACTAGACAATCGAGTTACCCTTCGATCCAGCGATTGCACTTTTCGGTATATACCCGGAAGATCTGAAAACAGTGACACGAACAGATATCTTCATGCCAATGTTCATAGCAGCATTATTCACAATTGCCAAGAGATGGAAACAACCCAAATGTCCTTCAACAGATGAGTGGATAAATAAAATGTGGTATATACACACGATGGAATACTACACGGCAGTAAGAAGGAACGATGTTGTGAAACGTTATGAGAACATGGATGAACCTTGAAGACATAATGCTGAGCAAAATAAGCCAGGCACAAAAAGATAAATTTATATGCTACCACTAATGTGAACTTTGAAAAATGTAAAACAAATGGTCTATAATATAGAATGTAGGGGAACTAGCAATAGAGAGCAATTAAGGAAGGGGGAACGATAATCCAATAAGAACAGATAAGCTATCATGGGTAAATTTAACGTTCTGGGAATGCCCAGGAATGACTATGGTCTGTTAATTTCTGATGGATATAGTAGGAACAAGTTCATAGAAATGTTGGCTGTATTACATTACTTTCTTGGGGTAGAGTAGGAACATGTTGGAAGTAAAGTAGTTATCTTAGGTTAGTTGTCTTTTTCTTACTCCCTTGTTATGGTCTGTTTGAAATGTTCTTTTGTTGTATGTTTTTTTAAATTTTTTATTTTTTACACAGTTGATTTAAGAAAAAAAGAGTTAATTAAAAAAAAAAAAGAAAAAAATATGCAGAGCCCCCTTGAGGAGCTGGTGGAGAATCCAGGGGTATTGGCCTGCCCCACCTCGATGGTTGCTAATGTGCTCACAGACATGGGGGACTGGTGGTTTGATGGGCTGAGCCCTCTACCACAGGACTTGCCCTTGGGAAGACTGTTGCTGCAAAGAAGAGGCTAGGCCTCCCTATAATTGTGCCTAAGAGCCTCCTCCAAATGCTTCTTTGTTGTTCAGATGTGGCCCTCTCTCTCTAGGTAAGCCAACTTGGCAGGTGAAATCACTGCCCTCCCCTCTTTGTGGGATCAGACACCAGGAGTGAATCTCCCTGGCAACGTGGGATATGACTCTCGGGGAGGAATGTAGACCCGGCATCGTAGGATGGAGAACATCTTCTTGACCAAAAGGGGAAAAAGAAAGGAAATGAAATAAGCTTCAGTGGCAGAGAGATTTCAAAAGGAGCCGAGAGGTCACTCTGGGGGGCACTCTTACGCACAATACAGACAACCCTTTTTAGGTTCTAATGAATTGGGGTAGCTGGTGGTAGATACCTGAAACTATCAAACTACAACCCAGAACCCATGAATCTTGAAGATGATTATATAAAAATGTAGCTTATGAGGGGTGACAATGGGATTGGGAAAGCCATAAGGACCACTCTCCCCTTTGTCTAGTTTATGGATGAATGAGTAGAAAAATGGGGGAAGCAAACAAACACACAAACAAACAAAGGCATCCAGTGTTCTTTTTTACTTTAATTGCTCTTTTTCACTTTAATTATTATTCTTGTTATTTTTGTGTGTGTGGTAATGAAGGTGTCAGGGATTGATTTTGGTGATGAATACACAACTATGTAATGGTACTGTGAACAATCGAATGTACGATTTGTTTTGTATGACTGCGTCATATGTGAATATATCTCAATAAAATGAATATTAAAAAAAAAATCTTTACTGGAGTCCTTTATGAGGATAAAAGACAGAAACAGAGAGAGAAACACCCAGAGAGCTTGGAGAGAAAGTCTCTGGGGTTGCTGACAGAGGGAGTCACTGAAGTCAGAAGCAGAAAGCAACGAAACCGGGGAAAGAAGGACCAGCGGACGCCAGCCATGTGCCTTCCCGTGTGACAGAGGTGTCCTGGATGCTGGCAGCCTTTCTTCAGAGAAGGTATTGTCCTGTTGATGCCTTAATTTGGACATTTAGTGGCCTTGGAACAGTAAATTTGTAAACTAATTGTGCTGATTTGAATTTATTATGAATCCCAGAAAAGGCCATGTTCTTTTAATCCAATCTTGTTGTGGCAGACCTATTTTAGGTGGGACCTTTTGATTAGATTATTTCCATGAAGATGTGACCTCACCTATTCAAGGTGGGTCTTTATTAGTTTACTGGCATGCTCTATGAGAGGATAAAGGGCAGAGACATTTTGAAGAGATGCTGAGAGATGCTTAGAGGAAAAATACCCAGAGCTGACACAGACCCAGATGTTTGGACATGCTAAGCTAAGAGATGAAGCCCAGAGTTTGCCACAGAGAAGCTGAGTGAGAACCCACAGATGCTTAAGGGGAAACCCACTGGAATCAGAAACTAACTAAAAGCAAAACAACTGGGAGCAAAAGACCAGCAGACGCCAGCCATGTGCCTTCCTAGCTGACAGAGGTGTGCCAGACAACATCAGCCTTTTCCTCAAAGAGGGTATCTACCTCTTGATTCCTTAATTTGGACATTTTCATGACCTTAGACTGTAAATCTGTGAACTAATAACCCCCCATTTTAAAAGCCAATCATCTCTGGTATTTTGCATTCTGGCAGCTTAGCAAACCAGAACACTAATAAATCCTGATTGTAAAAGCCAACCCATTTCTGATATGTTGTATTCTGGCAGCTTTAGGAAACCGAAACAGACCTCTACAGTTGTTTAGAGGAAACTAAGGAGAAAGCTAAACCAAAGGCAAATTCTTATGAAGATAAAGATGAAGTAATTCTTCCACAGACTGCCTACTTTCTGCTGATGCTAAGTGCATACCTAATCCCATAGAGAGCCCACATGTATAAGAATATTCAAACAGTAGAAATATATGTCCTGAAGTTCTGATATACAAGTGATGTGGCAGTTTCTGTTATTCTTTTTGTTTTCTTAGCTAGAACTTCCATTCCTTGAGGGAAGGGGTATTGTGTGTTTGGCTCATTGTTATATCCCTTGCTCCTAATACAGTAATACAGTGTCTAATATGTATTGGACACTCCATACATATTGGCCATAAATATGAATAAATGAATGAATGTACATGAACATAATTACACACATAGTAACTAGAGCTGTTACAGGGACATAAGAAATTACTTAACAGGAAACATCTATTTCTCATGTGACTTGAAAAGATTTTGTACCCCCTCAAAATATTTGTTATATAATTTTAGTAGCCTCATGTATCTCTCAGTCTAATAGTTCTGGCACAGGCTTTGGAGTGAGATACACCCAAGTTGGCATACCAGTGGCATCACATACCAGTTGTATGATCCTGTCTGTAAATGGATTGACATGAAGTTTAAATGTAACTGCATATGCAAACTACCCAGCTCAATGTTGGCTCAGGGTTGGCATTCAATACATATTAGATACTTCCCGCCAACCCCCAATTCCCCATTCCTATGGTTGAACTTCTTATGAATTGCCCTGTTTATTTTTTTTGTTTTTATTTATTTATTTATTTATTTATTTTTTGGTATTTTTCCATAGCTTGAATACTATTCTTAAGAAGATTTATTCCACGCAGTAAGAAGTCACAAGTTCTATTATACTTACCTATTTAATTTCTCAAGTTAAAAATAAATTTCTATTAACTACACATATAGATGTTGCATATTTAATTGCATTCACTATTTGGTTGATATATAGAATTTTATGATTTGCTTATTATTACAGTTTAACATAATGACCTCCCATTATAACTACACTTCTTACAGTACTTAACATTGAATTGCAATTTCTTTAATCTATACAAATAGAAAGTATAATTATATTGCAATTGCACCATTGTTAAAAGATATAATTAAATGCATTTGCACATCTTCCCTTCAACTTAAATTATACACTAAAAATAATAGCTTTAAAAACATGTCTTTGCAGCTAAACATATTTTTCTTTCAAAGAAGGCTTAAAAACTAGATTGCACAAAGATATCTTGTTATCTTGAAAATATTACATGTGTGCAGAGACCAAATGTTGTCTTCCTAGAATTTAATTATTTTTTAAAGAGAGCATTTATTTAACACAACTGATTTGCAAAAGTGTTTCATTAGCTTTTTGGTCCCAAATGTATTGCATTCTTTCTTTGATATCAGATTCTAATTATCAGTAGTGTGCTGGTTTGAATCTGTTATGTACCCATAAAAGACTATGTTCTTTTAATCTACTCTTTTGGGGGCAGACCTAGTGTGTGTGGGATCTTTTGGTTAGGTTGTTTCCATGGAGATGTAACCCTGCCCATTCAAAGTGGGTCTTAATCCTTTAGTGGAGTCCTTTAAGAGAGCTCAGAGAAGCTAAGAGAGACATTTTGGAGAGAGGCTAAGATATGTAATATGGAATTTGCCCCCAGGAGTAGAAAGGAGGATCCACAGAAACTGAGAGAAGCTAAGATATGTAATCCAGAGTTTGCCCCTGGAAGAAGCTAAGAGAGAAGCTTAAGACAGAAGCCCAGACACATTTTGGAGAAAGCCATGGAAACCAGAAGCTAAACCTGGGAGAGGACCAGCAGACTCTGGCCATGTGCCTTCTCATGTGACAGAAGAACCCCAGATGCCATCGGCCTTTCCTCAGAGAAGGTATCTTAATTGCCTTAATTGGGACATTTTCATGTACTTAAGAACTGTAAATTTGTGAACTTATAAAGCCCCATTGTAAAAGAGCCCATTTCTGGTATATTATATTTTGGTGGCTTTAGCAAACTGAAACAAGTAGGTTTCAAGTCTGCTCCTACAAAGATGCCGCCCTTTTACAAGCAGAAATTCTTGCCAGAAATATAGCGCAACTCACTGATATGAGTTTAAAATATACTGCTTGTAGTGAGTAAGAGAATCTTAAAAATTGATTTGAAAACATCATAATACAAAAGAATAATGCAACTATCAATACAATACCAAGAGTAAAAAATGTATCTTCCTTTGAAAAAAGAACTCTGGAAACACATTCTAATTTTGCTTAGTTTATCCTTGCTCTACAATTCCAGGAAATAACCCTGGCTTGTTTTGTATTCTCCACTCTAATGATGCACACCTTGGAGACAGATATAAAAGGAAAAGAAGAGGACTCCTTAATTAGGTAGCGGTACATCAAATACATGTATACTGATGCTTACCTTGTTTACATTTAATTAACCAAGATACATGCATGGATCCCTAGATCAGACGGATCAGCTAGGAAAAAAAAAAAAACTTGCTATTTAAAAAATTTTCTCCTTTTCTAGACTTACTGGTGTCCATAAGTCTTAAGATACAGAAATTATTCCCAATATGTCTCTAGGCTTTATTTCTGTTCTAAATGTTGAGTATCCAAAGTAGGTGCAGGCACGTGTACAACACGCACGCACACACGCACAATTTCGTTTCCCAGATTAGCAAATGTGAGTGTGCTATCCTTATCTTTTCTGACCTTTCCACCCCCTTTCCCTGTCTCTCTTTTTCTCTTCTTCCTTTATCATTATAATATCATATTGAAGTTTCTTTCACTTCTCACTTAGCACCCCAAAGAACTAGTTGTTTGTGCTTTGTGAGAAGGTACCCCTTGTCTCTATGAAAACTCATGGTTTCCTGTGCTTCATTCATGTCTTGGCATCTCTTGTTGAGCATATTCCAAATGGTAGGTGCTGGAGAAACAAAGATTAACAAACTTGGATTAGCCTTACCTGGCTCTTGTCATTCTAATTATGTATCTACATTTTCCATGGTCTTCATACACCCTGACCCATTTACTTCTCACAAAAACAAAGGTATTATTTTCCCAGTTTCAGAAATAAACAGTTTCATACAAGCTCATCATTTTTCCCCAGTGTCACACAGCCTGCATAAAAAAGAGCTGAAACCCAACACACAGCCCAAGGTCTTTCTGCTGCACTGCTGATTGCCTTGACCATATGACCTATCCCAGTGAGCCCTGACAGTACAGCCTGGCTGCCTATGTGACAGACCATTAGATCTGTGCCCTAATATGTCTCCACTTTATCCATACATTGTGAGGGTTGTTAAAACTTTGGTTTCCATCAGAGATAGATTGTGGCAGTCATTTCCTTGATGACCAAATTTTAGGGGCAAATCTTCTCCGTATAATTCTGCTTCTTCCTCTTGAATGAGTTTTTCTCCCTTGACTGAACTGCCCGCTCACCCAACCTGTCAAACAGAGTCAAGATGTCCCTCATGTACTTTGCATAGGGTGAAGGAAGTTCGATACTGATTCTTTTAAAATATGTATACATTGCCAATTGTAGATTCTCAAAATTTTGTTTTATAACAGAGACAAAAACATTGGCACACAAGTTTGGCCTCCAGAGGTTTTATAACTCTTTTCTTGTGCTTATTAAGAGTAAAATAGGTAGAAACCCAGAGATTCTTTTTGAAAACCTCCCTGTCTGTCACCACACAGATACCTCTAAAATGCCCTGAAAGTCTATAAACCAGTCCCCAAACTTCCAGTTATCTTTACCTGGAGTGGACTTCTCCAGGTTCTTAGCAATTGCTCTCAATATGAATTGTTTTTTTGTAACTTATAGTTACTTTCGAAACCTCAGTTTCCAAGGGAGTTTTGTTTGGTTCTAATCAGAAAGAACTAGAGTGCTTTCTGACAGTCTGCTAAGTCTGCTGGGTCCATTTTTTCTTTTATTTGTTTCCATACTCTTAAAAGGTATATAATTTGGTATGTAAGCAAAGGTTTAGAAAGAAATCAAAAGGCAGCCCAGCCAGCCAAAGAATCCCATGATAAATTTTTTATTTTTAACTTTATATTTATGATTAACAATATATAAAGATTTATGGTAAAGAGAAATAAATAAAAAATGAAGCTGAAAATATGGAAGTCTAAAGAGAAGACTTCCCTTTATATCCTATCACTGAGACAACCATCTTCATTAATGTCCTTTCAGATCTCTGTTTATTTCACTGAAATGGGAGAAAATGAGCAGAAATGATAAAATTATGTATCTGCCTTGGCAAATTAAGGTTGCCTAGAAATTCTTGACCTAGTATCTGTTTAGACAAAAATTAAAAGTCTAATGAAACTAATAGTATACTAGGAGAATGCGAAGTTCGGCAAGTGTGCTGGTTTGGATGTATTGTGTCCTCCAAAACACCATGTTTTTGATGCAGTCTTGTAGGGGCAGACATATTAGTGTTGATTAGGTTGGAATCCTTGTGATGGAGTGATTCTAGGGAGATGTGAATCAACTGTGAGTGAAACATTTGATTGGATAATTTCCATGGAGGTGTTACCCCGCCCATTCAGGGTGGGTGTTAATTAAATCACTGGAGTCTTATAGAAGAGTTTACAAACAAAAGGAACTTAGAGCCTGCTAAGAGTAACATTTCAGAGCTGCAGCTGAGACAGACATTTTGAAGACAACTGTTGAAAGCTGCTGCTTTGGAGAACACCATTTTGAAACACAACCTGGGAAGCAGACACCAGCACATGCCTTCCCAGCTAACAGAGGTTTTCCAGATGCCAATGGCCTTTCTCCAGTGAAGGTACCCTATTACTGATGCTTTACCTTGGACACTTTGTGGCCTTAAGACTGTAACTTGTAACCAAATAAACCCCCTTTATAAAAGCCAATCCATTTCTGGTGTTTTGCATTCTGGCAGCATTAGCAAACTGGATTTGGAGAAGCCAGCAGAAGACAGTTATTTATTCCATGTCAGGGAATCCTTGACTCCTGTTCTTAACCTAATCCTCAAATGTTGTTTCCCAAAGTGCCAACTTTGGTCCCTTTGCTCTTCAGAGTCCTCAGTATTAATGATCTCTTCTATCTCCATAGCATCCCATGTGTGAGATAACCTTCAGTGAAACTTACAAACTTGTATATAGAAAGTAATACCAGTAATCATACTACCAGGCAACAGACAGCAAATACAATAAGAGATGTAAATCAAAGTTCATTGTATGCTCAAAGGAAGAAGACAACACATCTTTTTTTTTAATGGTGTAGAGAAAGAATACAGGGATGGTTGACAATGAAGCATGAGGGTAGGATGGTACTAAGTGGCAATGGAGGAAATCATTCTAGGTGGAGAGTTCAAGAGGAGAGAAAAGAAAGAAAAATGCAGGGATTATCCAAAGAACATTTTTTCCCCTTGAAACAAGAAGTAGATGTAAGAAACAACTGAGAGATAAAAATATAGGTATAGAAATAACATTATGAAGCATTTTGAAGTATAAACTAAAACATCTGCAGTTTAATTTGGTGGGAAATATGGAAACAGCTTATTTATGAGAATGTGTAACAGATCAGGACTGTACTTTTGGAAAATTAGGCAACAACATCTTTGAGAGATCTGAAAATAGGAATATAAGGAGGATTATATTCTAGAAATGTAGCAATAGGATTTGTAAAATGTGGGTGGAAATGAAGGCGTAGGTGATGGAAAGGGAAAGTCTGAATTTTAAGTCTTGGTGACTGGGAGGTTGATAATAATAAAGTTAAATGTGGAAAGCCACTTTATTGGGTATGACGAGAGATTCTTTGAGTTATACTTAATTTGTATTGCAAATTTGAGAGAGATAATATTTGGAATCATCAACATGGTTGAGTTTTTTTGGATAAATGAGAGCTCAGATCCAGAAAATACATAGATGGATAAGGAAGGGAATAAGGGCAGGATCTTGAGCAAACCAGATGATAGACAAAGCTCTATGTATGCTGTAGAGCGTCACTGTCCAATTTGGTAGCCACTAGCCAAGACGGCTGTCGAGGACTTGAAATGTGGGTTGTTTAAAAATTAAGGTGTGCTATAAGAATAAAATACACACCAGATTTCCAAGAGTTAAGACTGAAAAAAAGTACATGTTAATGAAGTAAGTTTGAAGCTGGGGAAGTTACTGAATACCTCAAAATGCAGACAAGTGTTAAAATAATTTTGAACTTACAGGAGAGTTGTAAAAGTAATAAAAAAACAACACAGTGAACTCTAATATTCTTCCTACCCAGATGCCCAGTGTGCTGGTTTGAATGTATTATGTCCCCCAGAAAAAGCCATATTCTTTGATGGAATCTTGTGGGGCAGACGGAATAGTGGGGATTAAGTTGGAACGTCTGAATTAGGTTGTTTGCATGGAGATGCGCCCCACCCAATTGTAGATGATAACTGATGGGATATCTCCATGGAGGCATGTCCCCACCCATTCGGGGTGGGCCTTGATCAGTTGAGCCATATAAATGAACTGGCTCAAGGAGAGAAAACTAAGTGCAGCTGTGAGTGATGTTTTGGAGAGGAGCAAGCTTGCTAGAGAGGAACGTCCTGGGAGAAAGCCATTTTGAAACCTGAACTTTGGAGCAGATGCCAGCCACGTGCCTTCCTAGCTAGCAGAGGTTTTCCGGACGCCATTGGCCATCCTCCGGTGAAGGTACCCCATTGCTGGTGTGTTACTTTGGATGCTTTGTGGCCTTAAGACTGTAACTGTGTAGTAAAATAAACCCCCGTTTTATAAAAGCCTATCCATCTCTGGTGTTTTGCATTCTGCAGCATTAGCAAACTAAAACACCCAGATTTAACAACTTTTAATATTTTGCCACATTTGTCCTATCAGTATAATCATCTATTTTCTAAACGTTTAGAATAGTTGCATATATCATGTTCCTTTAACACTTAACTTTCATGTGTATTTCCTAAGAATGAGGATATTCACTTATGTAACCACATTAAGTAAAATTAACAAGTTCAGGAAACTTAACATTGATATAAAGCATACAGTCTATGTTTCAGTTTTATCAATTTTCCCAATAATATCCTTTTCGGCTTTTTCTCTTCCATTATTAGATCCAGTCCAGAATCACGTATTGCATTTAATTGTCATTATTTCTTAAGTCTCTCTTTTACTAAAATTATGGTAACGTATCTATAACATAAATTTACCATCTCAGTCACTCCCTGGCATACAATTCAATGGCACTAATCACGTTCACAATATTGTGCTACTAGTACCACCATCTATTATCAAAACTTTTTGATCACCAAGCAGAAACCCTGCACCCATTATGCATTAACTCCTCATTCTCCCCATTTCTGCTCCTGGTAACCTATACTCTCTGTCCTGTCTTTATGAATTTTCATATTCTAATTATTTCATATAAATGGAATCATACAATATCTGTCCTATTGTGGCTAGCCTATGTCACTCAACTTGATGTCTTCAGGGTTCTTCCATGATGTAGCATGAGTAAGAACTTCATTTCTTTTTACGGCTGAATAATATTCCATTGAATGCGTACACCACATTTTGTTTATCCATTCTTCTGTTGATGGATACTTGGGTTGCTTCCACCTTTTGTCTATTGTGAATAATGCTGCTATGAACATTGATGTATGAATATCTGTTTGAGTTCCTACTTTGAATTCTTTTGAGTATATACTTGGACATGGGCTTGCCATGTCGTATGGTAATTTTATGTTTAACTTTATGAGAAACCACCAAATGTTTCCTACAGTGGCTGTACCATTTTACATTCGCACCAACAATGTATAAGTGTCCGTGTGACTCTGCGTCCTTGCCAGCCCTTATTATTCTCCTTTTTGTTTTGTAATAGCCATTCTAACAGGTGTGAGGTGGTATCTTTGATTTGCATTTCCCTAATGGCTAATGATGTTAAGTATCATATCATGTGCTTATTGGCTATTTGTATATCTTATTTGGAGATATGTCTAATCAAATCTTTTACCCCTTTTTTAAATTGGGTTGTTGAGTTGTAGCAGTTCTTTATGTATTCTGGATATTAAAGCCTTTTCAGATATATAATTTCCAAATATTTTCGTCTATTCTGTAGGTTGCCTTTTCACTTTCTTGATAATCTTTGCACAAAAATTTTTAATTTTGATGAGGTCTAATTTATCTATTTTTTCTTTTGTTGCTTATGCTTTTGGTGCAAAGTCTTAAGAATCCATTACCTAATACAAGGTTCTAAATATATTCCCCTATGTTTTATTCTAAGAGTTTTAAATTTTAGTTCTTATATTTAGGTCATTGATCCATTCTGAGTTGATTTTTTTATATGGTATAAGGTAGGGGTCCATTTTCATTTTTTCACAGATGGATATCCAATTTCTCCAGCACCATTTGTTTAAAAGACTATTCTTTCTCCATTAAATGGACTTGGCACCCTTGTCAAAAATCAATTGGCGAAACCAAGATGGAGGCTAGGTGAGACAGGGCTAAGGAACACCTCCGTGGGAAACACTAGATAAGGACCAGAGAGTGACCCAGAATACTGGTTACAGCGATGTGCCAGCTGGACGAGATCTGCTAGTTCCCAGGGGCTGTATACATGGTGAAACTGGGAGTCTGCATTCTGAAACAAGTGAGTAAGCTGGCTGGAAGTCCCACAGCTGCGCGGTGATCTGGGGAAGCCAGGGTTTGGCGCCTGGAGACCAACGGGCTCTTTTAATAAAAAAAAAAAGGGAGGGGGAACCCAGGAGTGGCTGCAGGTGCAGTCGTGGGAACCACGCAGTAAAACACAGCAAGAGGGGGCTGGGCTGGCCTCTCAGTGTCTGGCCTGGAAGATAGCCCGCTGCAGATATCCCTGGGGCCGGGGGAACGAAGGGAAGAGCCAGAAGCCGAATGAAACCCCGCAGCTAGCAGCTCGCTCCGGGGAGGGCTGGATAAACTCCTGCCTGGGGCTGTACCCACAGTCCAGAGCCCCACCAGTTGTCCCACAGCTGGGAAGGAGGAACTGTGCAAGGAGAGGGGTGTGGAGATGCCCCGTTTGGCCATTTTTGCATAAGGCTGAAAGCGAGCCAGCTTGGCCCAGCGGCCCGGGGCTTCCCTTGAGGGACGGCGCACACTGATGACGTAGCATGGCATTCTCTCAGCAGAGGTCCTGGAGGATCGCGGCTGGGTGGGGGGACCCGCTCAGAGATCCCAGGGACACTATGCCAAGTCCGGTGGTTTGTGGGACAGCGAGAGAGAGGGGCTGGGGCTGAAATGAAATGAAGGCTTGGACTCTTGTGGCAGCCTTGAATCTCTGGGAACCGGGGGGATTTGAATATTGAGGCTGTCCTTCCTCCCTGACCACCTGTACAAGTGCCCCGCATTCAGGGCGGACAGCTCCAGCAACACACCCAGGCTGAGTTCTCCGGCTGGACCCCACAAGAATCATTTTCCCACACACTGCGGGGAACTGACTTGAGAGGTATAGGTGACTCACAGACGCCATCTGCTGGTTAGTTAAAGAAAGTGTACGTCCCCAAACTGTGTTTCTGAAAAATTAGATAGTTTTTTTTTACAAATTAAAAGAACCCTGTCGAGCAGAGCAAATGCCAAGAGGCCAGAAACAACAGAAAATCTCAATGCATATGATAAAACCAGACGATATGGAGAATCCAACTCCAAACACACAAATCAAGTTATCAGAAGAAACAAAGTTCCTCGCAGAATTAATCAAAGAAATACAATTAAGGAACAAAAACATGGCAAAGGATTTAAAGGACATCAAGAAGACCATGGCCCAGGATGTAAGTGACATGAAGACCCCAGAAGAGCATAAAGAAGACATTGCAAGAGTAAATAAAAAAATAGAAGAGTTTATGGAAATAAAAGAAACTGCTGGCCAAATTAAAAAGACTCTGGATATTCACAATACAAGACTAGAGGAAGCTGAACAACATCTCAGTGTCCTAGAAGCCCACAGAACAGAAAATGAAAGAACAAAAGAAAGAATGGAGAAAAAAATCAAAAAAATTGAAAAGGATCTCATGGAAACGATAGATAAAATAAAACATCCAAACTTAAGACTCATTGGTGTCCCAGAAGGGGAAGAGAAGGGTAAAGGTCTAGAAAGAGTATTCAAAGAAATTGTTGGGGAAAACTTCCCCAACCTTCTACATGATATAAATACACAAAGCATAAATGCCCAGCAAACTCCAAATAGAATAAATCCAAATAAACCCACTCCGAGACATATTCTGATCAGACTCTCAAATACTGAAGAGAAGGAGCAAGTTCTGAAAGCAGCAAGAGAAAAGCAATTCACCACATACAAAGGAAACAACATAAGACTAAGTTGTGACTACTTAGCGGCCACCGTGGAGGCGAGAAGGCAGTGGCATGACATATTTAAAATTCTGAGAGAGAAAAATTTCCAACCAAGAACACTTTATCCAGCAAAACTCTCCTTCAAATTTGAGGGAGAGCTTAAATTTTTCACAGACAGACAAATGCTGAGAGACTTTGCCAATAAAAGACCTGCCCTACTTCAGATTCTAAAGGGAACCCTACCAACAGAGAAACAACAGAAAGAAGAAAGAGATATAGAGAATTTTTACAGAAACATATAGTACCTTACATCCCAAAGCACCAGGACACTCATTTTTCTCTAGTGATCATGGATCTTTCTCCAGAAGGGACCGTAAGCTGGGACATAAAACAAGCCTCAAGAAATTTAAAAAAAAAAAAAAAAAAAAAAAAATTGCATATACTCAAAGCACATTCTCCAACCACAATGGAATACAAATAGAACTCAATAATTTTTGAACTGTAACTCCACTATTTACTTCCTACATGATATAAATTACACAAACCCTAATGACAAATCAGTGGTTTTGAACTCAATGTAAAATATGTAGTTTTAGACAACTGTGTAAAGGTAGGGGAATGGAGGAGTATAGGAACATAGTTTATGTGTCCTATTGAAGTTTAGGTGGTATCAAAGAAAAACAAGATTGATATGGATTTACAAGGTTAATTTTAACCCCCACAGCAAACACAAAGAAATTATCAGAGAATATAACCATAGAGATGAAATGTAGAGTTTGGGTTACGAGAAATGGGGGAAGGGGCAATGGGGAGTTAAGAAATGAGGGTGGAATTGCTGTTTGAGGTGAAGGGAAATTTCTAGTAATGGATGGTGGGAAAGAGCATTACAACATTCTAAAGGTGATTAATCCCACTAGTGGAAGGCTAGGGAGGGAGTGGAATGGGAAGATTTAGGCTGTATATATGTTTCCACAACTGAAAAAAAAAAAAAAGACAGTCTAAATAGATGATGATTGAATGCCAAGGATGAACTTGGATGGAATTGGAGGATAGAGGACAGGTGGCTCAAAGGGACACAGTTGAGACATAAGGTAAAGGAAATATAGAATGTAAGCTTTGTATCGTTGTTGAACCTCTTGTACTTCTTAGCTGTGCTTAATGGGATTGCATAAAAGAATGTTCTTGTTCATGGGAAGTGTATACATGAATTATAGTGTATTTTCAAGGATGTGTGCAGCTAGCTCTCATATGTTCGGAAGACAGAGCAATAGATGATGGATGATAGGGAGGGAGAGAGGGAGGGAAAGAAATAGCGATGTGACAGCATGTTAAGGTTGGTGGATTGAGCTATCGGGAGGGGGGTCAGGGTATGATGGAATTCTTTATATGGGGTTAGTATTGTTTCTGCAACTGTTCCTATAACTTTGAATTTATTTCAAAATAAAAAAAAATATATTGGAGTGATGAATGCACAACTATAAGATGGTACTGTGAACAGCTGATTGTACACCATGGATGATTGTATGATATGTGAATATATCTCAATAAAACTGAGTTAAAAAAAATCAATTGGCATTTATGTGTGAGTTTATTTTTGAACTCTCAATTTGATTCCATTGGTCTGTATGTCTGTTCTTGTGCCAGACCATGCTGTTTGGATTACAGTAGCTATATAAGAAGTTTTGATATTGGGACTGAATGAGCCCAGATATTTTGCTTTATTATAATAATTACAAAGTAGAAAACTTCCCACATTGATATTTTCAGAAAGAAACTTATGGTTGTTTTATGTACTGTTGTTAAAATACTTTCTTAGGAATTGATATGTAGTCCAGGCTCTGCCTCTTACTAGCTTTTGTAATCTTTGGCAATGCCAGTGAACTCCTTATCTGTACAATTAGGTGACTGGACCAGATGATTTCTGAACTGTCAGTTCTATAAGGTCAGATTTGGTAGCTTTCAGGAACTGAAATGGCATCTGAAACTTTTATAAACTCAAACTATCTAAAACATGTGTTACAGAGAAAGAGACTCCATTCTTCAAAAACTTGATGTTACCACGCTTTTGAATTTGCAAATTATAAAGACAGCTGTTTAAATGGTTCTACATACAATTTAGGGCACAGTTCCAGAAAGAGACATTTTCCTTGGAAAGCACCCAACGTTTTTTGCTAACTATACGTATTAATTTATTACCAGGATAAACTATTGGTATGCTAAATAAAGTTAGATAATTTTAAAAAAAATATTTTTTAGGGGTTAATGCCTCTTGTTAGAAGCCAGATTTGCAATCCAGTTGGTTTTCATTTGTCTTCCAGTTTTACACAGAAAAGTCTCCCCACTAAATTTAACCTTCATACAATTTCTGACAAATGAAACCAAATTTCCAGAAATTCCATTACTGATTTGTAATACCCAGCGAATTTGATTCTTCCATATTCTTTTTGCAGTAAAGCTTTCAGCCCTCTTTCATTATAAGTGGGTTTTGGGTTTTTACCTCCTATAGGCCTCTATGAAGCAGATTATAAGTATAGGAGGTCTTACACTTGTGAACTGATCGCTAACAAGGCCCAGACAATGCTTGCTGAACATTGGTAGAAGAAGTAGACCAGCACACCAAAAGAAAGCACACCAGGAAAACAAATCTCTGCAGCAGACTTTTGCATCTGTAGCCCCTTAGCAATATTATTATCCATTTGTTAATTCACCCTTCATCCATTCACCACTAATTTTCCTCTTACATGTGCAAAGCATTATGTGAGATACAGTGAAATGAAGATTTATACTGTATGGTACTTGCTTTTAAGAAGCTCATTTTTCTGCTAGGGTGATGGTGCATATTCAAACTTTCAATTAGTTAACAGTCCAAGAGCTATTATAGAAGTCATGCTATTTTTAAACTTTTTTAAAGTTTGTATATGTGGTAGTCACTTGAAACACAGACGATTTCAGATTGAGAAACTAGGCACAAAATTGTCAAGTTCTTTAAGTGTCTGTGGATATCAGCATATCCATCCTTCCTTGCAAAACCTCTCTAAAATTGTTTGCGTTATGAATTCAGAAATGAATTATCAGGAAATATTCGAAAAATACAATATTTTTTCTTACCCATATGTATTATTTAATGCGATCCTACCATGTGTTATTGTATTATATTGTCAATGCTTTATTTGATGCTGAAGCTATGCGCATGCAGACAACTTATTGTTTTTCATTTCCTCCATATCTAATATTCAATATCTTTTGCGCAGATAACACTGCATAACATTTCCCTTGTTGAGAATGTGTGAGAACAGTTTGCTTTGTTCTCTTATGCTACATGGTCAACTGTTAAACATCAATACTACATTTACACGGAACAGCAAACACAGAGATAATTTGCAAGGGCATTTTCCTAGGGTAGGGGACCAGTCAAGGTCTCTTTCCACACTGCAGCCAGAGTGAACTTTGTAAAAGGCAAATCTGATCTCACACCTCCCCTGCTTAGCACTTGTCAATGGTGTCCAATAACTATTATAATAAAAACTAAATTCTTTAACATGGCCAAAAGGCCCAACAGGATCAGGCCCCTCCCTTCCTCTTCACCTTCACTTTTGCCTCTCTCCCTTCTTCTCCAAGTTCCAGACATTCTGACCTTCTTTCATTCTTTTGATGTTTTTAGGCTCTGGAGCAGTACTGCCTGGGTTTCATTCCTGAACTGGCCAGTCACTAACTCTGTGATCTTGGACAAGTTAACGTATTATTTCTGTGCCACAGTTTCCTCACCTTTAAAATGGATTTAATAATGGTACCTAGCTGAAAGTGTTCTGAGGAACAGAGAATACATACAAAAAGTGTAGATTGGTGCCTGGCACACAGAAAGGGCTATCGGAGGATTTCAAATACTTGCTATTCTTGCCTAAGTGCCTTCATACATGCTCTTTCCTGTATTTGAAATGCTTCTCCCCATCCTTTCCTTTAGCTAAAGAACATTTAACCTTTAGATATCAGCTTAAATGTTCTCTGCCTGGAAAACATTTCCCTCCTCTCAGACTAGATCAAGCCTCCCTATTAAATATTCTCCTAGCACCCTGTACCTCCTTAGTAGCACTTACCACAATACTGATTAAATAATTAATTACTAATTCTTTTTAATAATTAGAATTATTAATTGCTAATTGCTACCTGAGGGCAAGACCTGGGTTGTTTTGCTCACTACAGTATCCTCAGTATAACTCTTCTACCCTCTCACCCCCAATGTATGAGCAACTCTCCATACTTTAATTGACAGATCCATTTCACTTGTTTCCTCTTTCCATTCCTGACCTGCTTTCAGAGTTGATAGTAGCAAGAAATGATGAGGCCACAGGTAGGCAGCAGGGGCCTCAGGGTGATCTGTGCTCTACAGTGCAATCTGCACTGGCATCATCAAGCAGGGAAAATAAAATAGGTTGGAGAGAGGGAAAATAATGAACTAGAGAACAACTTAGAAGTTCAGAAAGGATATACACAGCACATTTCTCATAAAAGAATGGATTCCAGTAATGTCTCTGAAATTGGGGTAAGGCAGGTCAATCATGAGTGGCAGAACCTCCCTACCGAAGCCTCTTGCCTCCAACCATAGCTCTACTATGGATCACAGCAAAACAATAATCTAATTGCCCAAGTATCTATTTAAGAACCTCTTTCATGTTTTTCCCACAATAACCTATAAGAACTTTAGTGTTTCATCATAAACATTGTGATCAATCTATTTCCTGTGTTCTCTTCCTGAATGGTCTCTTCATTTATGTTTTATGTTCTCTCACTTTCTTCTTCAAGGCAAAATCAGTCCTGGTGAACTCCACATATTTCTTTGGTTATATGCGAGTGTGCTTGTGTGCTCTCTCTCTCTCTCTCTCTCTCAAAGGAAAAAAGCTTGATTTTTGTCTATCTCTGAATATCTTTCCATTATTTCCACATGGAGGGTTACCTTTCTTTTTTGCTTTTCCTTTTCAGTGTTTAACAGTTTTGATGGTTAATTTCCTATGTCACCTTGGCTAGGTTACGGTGTCCAGTTGTTTGGTCAAGCATGCACTGGCCTCACTGTTACTGTGAAGGTAACAGTACATAGATTTAGATCTATAATATGTTGCTTGCATTAACGCTGATTGCATGTACAAACAACAAAGGAGATTGCCCTCAGCAATGTGGGGAGTCTCCTCATCCAATCAATTGGAGGTATTAAAAACCAGAAAAGAGGATTTTAGAAGTCAGAAAGAATTTCTGTCTTTATTTCTGCCGGCTAATTTTCCCTGGGGAATTCAATTTCATCTCTGTTGTTCCAGTTTGTGGCCTGCCCTACTGAATTTGGACTTGTCAACCCCATGGTTGCATGAGCCAATTTCTGTCATAAATCTCATATATATATATATATATAAATATATATGTATATTTGGTCAGTTCTTTTTCTCTGGAGAATCCTGCCCTGACTGATACAACAGTTAAACCCAGAATTGTTCTTTTTTATTTTGCTTTCTGGTTCTCCTCCCTTTCTAAAAGTTAGCCAGTAGATGTCAGCATTATGAAGCAAACAGATTCTTTGTCATGCCTTAAAACAAGTCAAATCCCCTAGAACACCAAAGAGTAGGTATAGAATTCTATGTACTAAGATACTTTTTATGAAACATAAATACATTCTATCTTGGATTTAAAGAAATGTAGTCATCAATAAGCAGTCACTGTTCTCAAGCCCTCTCGAAATAGCCAAAACCAAACCAGTGTTGAGACAAGAGAAACATAGAACTGTAGAGTCAGAAAGGATTTTAGAGTTCCTACAACTTAAGTCTCTGCCCTCTAAATTTGAATTTCTTTTATACAAGAATAGAATATAGATTTCTCAGTACAATGTCATCACCCTTATTCATGCATTCTTAAGTTCAAATTTTTATTGAACATGCTCTGTGTGTTTGGCAGTGGGATCACTGCTGAAGATAAAAAAGTAAAAAGTATGGAATAGACAATCTTTGTCCATGAAACGATTATACAAGATGAACAGGAAAATCTGACACAGTATGATAAATGCTGTTACAGGTGAAGCATGGACTATGGTGGGAAAATATGAGAGAAATGCCAGTCAAAGGAGATCCAAGGAAAGATTTCTGGAGGAAGTGACCCCACTCCAAAGACAAAGACTGGCAAACAAATGCCCAAGTAAATTACTGTGGATCACTAGAACTGTTTTTCTAAATGGAGAATAGCACCTAATTTTTTTCACCTCCTTACAGCCCTTCTTTGTCTATGTCAAGACTTTTGTTTTGCTGTTAGATGTTGTTTTTGGTTTGTTTATGCTGCCCTTTTGCAAAACACCAGAAATGAATTGGCTTTTATAAAGGGGGTTTATTTTGTTACAAAGTTACAGTCTTAAGGCCATAAAGTGTCCAAGGTAACGCATCAGCAATAGGGTACCTTCACTGGAGAAAGGCCATCGCCATCCGGAAAACCTCTGTTAGCTGGGAAGGCACATGGCTGGCATCTGCTTGCTCCCAGGTTGTGTTTCAAAATGGTGTTCCGCAAAATGTCAGCATCAGCTTTCAACAGCTGGCTTCAAAATGTCTCTCTAGAATAAAGAAGATGGCAGCATAGAGAAGAGTGGAAGTTAGTTAGTCCTTTGGAACAACTAATAAACAACCAGGAACAACTAGTAAATAATCTGGAATAACTGCTGGGGGACAACTGTGACTGTCCACACATTGTACACCAACCTGGATAGGGAGGAATGCCTGAAATTGCAGCATAAAATCTGTAAGTAAAAGCTGTGGACTTGAGCCCCCTTCCCCCATGGCAGCCGAAACTGCAAAACCTTGCTGTGATAGAAAGCAGCACTCTCTGAACAACTGAATATACCTCAGTCCAGCTCCAACTGGGGTTTTCATTAACAAATATGGACTGCTCAATACAAACTGCAAATCCCCAACAAGCAGACAGAGGCTTTTAGTGATGACTGACCTTAAAGAGCCAGAAGACTTCTCTGTCCTGGGGCAGGGGTGGGGGAGGCACAGTCCAGAGGACCAGGTGCTATCACTGGCTGACAGGTGAAACTGGAGGGGCCATCGGCTGGTCCTGAAAGTGGGCTTTCTGTCCCTTTTTCCCTCTCTCAACCTGAGCAGCTCAGTGGAGAAAGCCCCAGCCATTTTCAGTTAGCAGCACTCTGACCCAGACAAGGCTGGATGTAGCAGAGTCAGAGAGACAAAGAACCTATTTAAATGCTGATGATAACTCCCTAGGGGTTGTATTTTCCCAAAGAGAAAGGAGGTGGTGCCCAGCTCTACCACCTGCCTTCCATTCAGAACCAGACCCCAGAGCCTGGGGAAAAACATCCAAAACAAAAACTAAGCAGGCCATACCTTGTTAACACCAGTCAGGAGCAACAGGCTGACAATAGCTACCTGCTGGGCAGATTAGGAAAAGCACAGGGGTTTGAGGCCTCACAGGTGTGTCAATCTTCTAAGACACACCCTCAGGGAAACCTGATACTGAATATTGCCCCCTTCTGAGACCTGAGCCCATTCTGGTCTGGGAAAACCTGATTGGGGTAACCAAGGAAGTCAGATGCCTAGATAACAGAAAACTACAACCTACACTAAGAAAAAGAAATTTATGGCCCAGTCAAAGGAAAAAACACTTCAACTGAGATACAGAAATTGAAACAACTAATGCTAAATCAATTCAAAAAGTTTAGGGAAGATATGGCAAAAGAGATGAAGGGTATAATGAAAACACTGGGCGTACGTAAGGTAGAAATCGAAAGTTCGCAAAAAACAACTGGCAGAATCTATGGAAATGAAAGGTACAACACAAGAGTTGAAAGACACAATGGAGACATACAACAGCAGATCTCAAGAGGCAGAAGAAAACACTCAGAAACTGGAGAACAAGGCACCTGGAAGCCTACACAAAAAAGAACAGATAGAGAAAAGAATGGAAAAATATGAGCAAAGTCTCAGGGAATTGAATGAACATGAAACATAGGAGTGTATGTGTCATGAGTGTCCCAGAAGGAGAAGAGAAAGGAAAAGGGACAGAAGCAATAATAGAGGAAATAATCAATGAAAATTTCCCATGTCTTATGAAAGACATGAAATTACAGATTCAAGAAGTGCAGCATACCCCAGACAGAATAGATCTGAATAGGCCTACGCCAAGACACTTAATAATCAGATTATCAAACGTCAAATACAAAGAGAGAATCCTGAAAGCAGCAAGAGAAAAGTGATCTATCACACAAAGGAAGCTTGATAAGACTATGTGCGGATTTCTCAATAGAAACCATGGAGGCAAGAAGGAAGTGGGGTAATATATTTAAGATACTGAAAGAAAAAACCACCAACCAAGAATCCTGTATCTGGCAAAACTGTTCTTCAAATATGAGGGAAAGTTTAAAATATTCTCTGACAAACAGGCAATGACAGAGTTTGTGAACAAAATGCCTGCTCTACAGGAAATACTAAAGGGAGCATTACAGACAGATAGGAACAGACAGAAGTGAGAGGTTTGGAACACAATTTTGGGTGATGGTAGCACAGCAATGTAAGTATACTGAACAAAGATGACTGTGAGTATGGTTGAAAGAGGAAGGTTAAGAGCATGTGGGTCACCAGAAGGAAAAACGAAAGATGAAGACTGGGACTGTAAAACTCACTGAAACCTAGGGTGCTCAACAATTGTGATAAAATGTACAAATCTGTTTTTTTCGTGAGGTAGAACAAATGAATGTCAGCCTTGCAAGGTGTTAAAAATAGGGTGGTATTGGGGGAAAAATACAATCAATGCAAACTAGAGACTATAGTTAACAGAAACACTGTATTATGCTTCCTTTAGTGTAACAAAGACAATATACCAAAGCTAAATGCATATAAGAGGGGGACATAAGGGAGGGATATGGGACTCTTGGCATTGGTGATGTTGTCTGACTCTTTATTCTACTTTAGCTTAATTCTATCTTTCCTTTTGTGGCTTTTTAGCCGTCTTGGTTTTTTTTTCTTTTTCTTTTGTCTCTGTATCTTCTTTGACTCTTCCTCCTCCTTTGTGGAAGAAATGGAGATGTCCTTATATAGATAGTGGTGATGGTGGTGAATACATAAATATGTGACTATACAGGGAGCCATCGATTGTTTACTTAGGACGAATGTATGGTGTATGAACAAAACCGTCTTGAAAAAATGGGTTTATGAAGAAACCTTGAGGGCATGGTATTGAGTAAAATAAGTCAGACACATAAGGACAAATATTGCAGGGTCTCACTGATATGAACTAATTATAATATGTAAACTCATAGACATGATATATAAGTTACCAGGATATAGAACAAGGCTAAAGAATGGGGAGTGGTTGCTTATTATGAGCAGAATGTTCAACTAGGTTTAACGTAAATGTTTGGAAACGAACAGAGGTGATGGTAGCACATTGTGAGAATAATAGTGCTGAATGGTGTGTGAGTGTGGTGGAAAGGGGAAGCTCAGAGTCACATATGTCACTGGAAGGAAAGTTGGAGGTTAAAAGATGGGAATGTATAGAACAGTGAATCATGTGGTGGGCAATGTCCATAATTAAATGTACAAGTATTAGAAATCTCTCTCATGAACTAGAACAAATGTATGACACCGTGACTAGAAGTTAATAATAGAGGGGCATGTAGGGAAAAAAATATACCTATTGCAAACTATATACTACAGTTAGTAGTATTTTAACATTTTTTCATCAACAGTAACAAATGTACTGTACCTATACTATGAGTCAGTAATGGAGGGGGTGTGATTAGGGGTATGGGAGGATTTGAGTTTCCTTTTTTTGTCTTTATTTCTTTTCTGGAATAAGGAAAATGTTCTAAAAATTGAAAAAAAAATAATTTTGGTGATGGATGCACAGCTGTATGATGGTACCATGAGCAAATGATTGTACACTTTGGATCTTTGGATAGTTGTATAGTATGTGAACAATCTCAAAAAAAAAACAAATAATTTACGGAAAAAAAGACTCTAAGCTGCAGCAAACATCTGGGCCTGCATGGCTGTTTTTAAAGTACTCCAGTGATTTTTACCCACCCTGAATGGGCAGAGTCCATATCTCCATGGAAATTATCCAGCCAAATATTTCACTCACAGTTGATTGAGTCACATCTCCTTGGAAACAATCAAAGGATTCCATCCTGATCAACACTAATATGTCTGCCTCCACAACATTGCATTAAAGAACATGGCAGTTTGGGGCACATAATACATTCAAACCAGCACAGATGTGAATCTGAATACAAACGTTCTGAGATTGTACCAGATTTTATTTGTAGACATTTTTATTCACCTATATTATGCCACCAAGAGAAAAATAAACCTCTTTTGTACCTTTAGTGTTTCGAGCAATGAATATGTACTAGAATCCTTACAATTCTGCTGAGCCTTCATCTTACCCCTTCCCTTCTTGCTGCTTGAAGAGTTGTCCTCTCTGCGCCTTACCACTGCCCCATTAGTGCTCTGAATTTTCTCTTGTTCTCTCTCTTTTTATTGAGTAGGATTTGACTGAATCTCTGTTTTGCACCCAGAGTGGCGGCTGAATGACCTCCACAATTCCCTCAATTCGCAAGCATGTTCTAGAATCCCTTATATACCCATCAGAGTTTTTGTTCACTGTCACCTCATTCTTGCCCCAAGGTCGTCATCTTCCCTCCAAGTCATCAAGTCGTTCTGGGATCTCTCTTCGTACTTGTCACTCCAACTAGCCTTGTTAAACTTTTCAGGAAGCTGCGCTGAGGAAGGCACGGGTGTAGGGCTCCTTCAGCATTTGTCTTAGGCATTGAGGGAGGGAGCATGTCCACTAGCTCTTCCTTTGAGTGACTGATGTGATCCTTTGCATCACTAATTTCGATGGTTATTATGGTGGTTACTGTTATCCCCACGGCAAAAATATTGATCCAAATACAGTTTGGACTGGAGAGATGATATAAGGTATAAAAAACATCTTTTGCAGAGCTTTTCATAGCACTGATGACCCTCAGGGAAATTGAGAGATCACAAACCAGCCAGGGCTTCCTGGACACTCTGTAAATGCAATCTATACAGATTCTCCTTTCCTCTTGTCCCAGAAATTAAAAGCTGCTTATAGATACTTTCATTATGATTAAATTGTAATATTGAACAAAAAACCATGAACAATGTTAAGTAAATAATTAGTTAACTCTAATATTATGCATCAATTTGAAAAATAATTTAAAAATATTTATGATGTATAATTAAGAGAAAAAGTAGAAAACAAATTTTTGTAAGAATAATGGTGCAAGCTATAAATGTCATTAAAAAAGGGAAAATTGCTTATAATCTTAGCACCTTAAAAAATCATATGCTTTCATTTTTTTTCTTTGTCATTTTTGGCTCATTATATACTTGTCAGACTCTTCTTTTGCTGCTTTGTCTTTGGACATGTTGTTCTATCTCCTTGGAACACCGTTTACATACTCCCTATCTGGGAAATTTATTCATTCAATCTTTTGGCATATATTTATGAGAGACTCCATAACATACACTAAGAATGCAGTATGAAATATCCAGAGAAGTGTTTGCTCTTTCAAAGCCCTGTCATTAAGATGAACTTAAAGAATATTCCCTTTTTTGACACCTTCTTGGCCCCACCCTGATTTAATTGGGTGTTTTTGCCTCTGTACATAACATTATAAGAACATTTATGACATTAAATTGTAACCATTTGTTTATAGTATTTCTTCCTTAAGTAGACTGTGTGATGACCAAAGTTGATTTATTCCTTGTTATTAATCCTGGGCCTAAAAATTTACCCAGTTTAAAATAGAGAGTAAGTATTAGATGGAAAGAAGAGAAAATTGAGATACAGAAAAAGGGCAGGAGGGAGAGAAAGAGGACAGGAGAGATTGATCCTGGAAGGAGATGAATGAGCCCAATATATGTAGATATGGTTTGACTGTAGCACAGGAAACAGCAGCTTCAAATCAGGAAAAAAGCAATTTTATTGGGAATGCAAGGGGGTGACATCCCTGCTTTGGATTCATTAAGTTGGTGCTTATTGAACAGAAAAGATAACCCCATTATCTTATACTAGTAAACTGTATTTATTTTATGATCCATCTTTAGCCAGAATAATAAAAGTAGTGGAGAATCATTATGGGAATTTAATTACCTCATGTAATTAATAAGAGAGATTTTGACAATTACATTTGCCTTTTAGAATGATAAACTGCAAAGATTTTTTTTATTTGTTTGTAGCAAACAGAAAGTCTGTTTTTTTTTAAGATTTATCCACAAATCTCTGATTTTTAGTAACTATCCATTTGTTAAGATTAGATGTGTAAGAAGAAAATATATATGCTTAGTCTCTCTTCTTTTTTCTCTCTCTCCTCCACCCCCCTCTCCCACCTCCTGCTCCTCCCTACACACCTTACCTCAGTTCCAGAGGAGAAATAATCAGAAATAGTTAAATTTTACATTCTTTGTCAGGTTTCACAAGAAATCCACAATAATATTTTGAAATCTCTTCCAAAGTATTTAATTTATATTTTTATTCATGGATCACTAGATGGTTTCTCAAAGATTTATTCTAGAGGAAGATTTAAATTGTTTTTTTCCATTAAAAGCAGTATTGTTTGGTATTTGCTTAATGATGGTGATATGATTTTAGTTGTAAATACGGTCTTTTGAGACTCTTCTCACTAGATAGTAGACATAAAAGTCCTCCATGATTCTGCAGTCTTTGAACTTGTATGGACAGTCAACCATTAATTCATTTATTCATCCATTCATTCAGCTCTTCACTTAATGAGCACTTGTTGGGTGCCTACTTACATGAATGAGACTAGGATGGGAAATGGAAATATGAATATGAACAAGATGAGATCACCTGCTTTAGGAGCTCACAGTTTAGAAAGAAAGACAAAATCAGTAAAGTCAACCATGCAGGATAGTATAGAAGAGGGAAAATAGAATGTCTAGTTCTGCCTGCAGGGGTCAGGATAGGTATGGTTGAAGTTTATCTGTTAAATTTGGATCCCAAGTATCTAATGGATTCATTGTGAAGTTCAGCATGTGGCTCATGAAACACCTACTTCAAGAGATTTAGAAGAGCAAAGTTCCCATTGGTCTATAAATGTGAATAGTGTAATGATAAATGTGAACAGTAGGTTCAGAGTGTCAGAAGGTTCCAAATGTGAAAAAGTTAAGCAAGATTTACTCATGTAAATGATACAGAAAGAAATCACTGCAATACAGATATGCAAAAGTGAGAACTGGTGAAGCATATTTGCTTCTTGACCCCAGGTCTAGATATTAGTAGACAACAATATATGAGTAAGGCTCAGTCAGACTCTGAACTGGTTTCCTGTAAGCCAATTCTTATATGCAGGAGTAGGAGTAGCCCAGGTTCAGCCTTACGTGGAAAGATGCCATAGACCATCATTCCAGGACCTGATGCAGCTACTCAAGCTTAGGTTTACCCCATGCACATAATGACTGCCAGTATACAATACACAGAGAACTGAGGCTAGAACAAACTCCTGTCACTCTCAATCTCCCCATGTGGTACAGCTCTAGACAAGTACTTTCTTGAATGCATTGCCCTGGAACTACAAGGGGATCTGTCACACAGATATATTGGATAGTCATGCCAAAAGGTACTTAAACATTGTGGGGGGACTATCTTACAGTGTATTAATTAGGAGCTTTTTAGGTCATTAACAGCAGAAATACACTAGCTAGCTGAAGAAGCAAAAAGTGGGGAGATATTATAAGTTTTCACAGAAATCTAATAGAATGCAAGGACAGAAATGTTGTTCAGCTTCCTGAAAAGACTGGAACCACCAGGAGCTCCCATTATCTCTTCTCATTGTGGTTCTCTTCCAGTCTTTTCCATTCTTTATTCTCAGTGCAGAAACTGACTGTCTTTTCCAATAAGTTTGACATAAATTTACCTTCAGGGCTTATGGATTTGAGTATCCTGTTTTCAAGAGATTTGCCTGATTAAAGCTACAATTTCTCAGTCTGTATTACAGATTATTGAGGAAGAGATTAATTTGTTCCAGCTGAAGTCAGATGCCCAAACCTGTTATAGGAAGCCTACTTCAGTATCATGTATGTTAAAGTACTGTGCCAAAGGGTTGCCCATGTAAAGGTGGTCATGACCCCTTTATTTCTCCCCAAATTTTCATATTCTCTTAAACACAGAATAAATATGAAAAAGAAAACTTAACAATGATACTTCTATCATTGATAAAGCAATGTCATCGGTAATGCAAAGAAAAAGAAAATTTGTTCAGTCAGTCAGGGAAAAGGATTTGGAAAGCAACCACAGGTTAAACAAATTTAGTATCTATTTTGTTATGGAACTTGGGAACCAACTAGTTTCAAATAAAATCTACCTCGAAAAATGTGATCTAACAAGGTAGTACTGACTTCTGTGATAGCTTGCATATTGCTTCATGGATTGGTACCTCTTAATATGTATCCATTCATTCATGCATTCATCCAATTATGTTGTTCAGTCTACTATTGCATGTTGTACCCTCTACTACATGGTAGAAATACAGTGAGGAATGAGGTAAACACCTTGGTCTTAAGGTCTTTAGAAGACCTTAGATAGAAAGAAATATAATTTATCAGATAATTTTTCTCTAGAAGCTTTAGGTTTTTTTCTTTATCCTTGGTATTATTTTTAATTTTTGCCATTCAAGTGACTGATAGTGGTATTAATTTGAATTTCCCAGATGGCATGAGGACTTCTTCATGTTCTCATTGGCCATTTGTACATCTTCTTTAATGAATTATCCATCCCAGCTTTGTCTGTTTTTTGTTTGTTTGTTTGTTTTGTTTGCTTTTTGTTTTTTTTTTATTGGGTTGTTTGTCTTCTTATTGACTTGTAAAGATCTTGAAAAATATATTCTGGATGCAAGCTTTTTTTTGTCAGCTATATGATTACAAATAATTTCTCCTCTCTGTGGCTTGCAGTTTCATTTTCTTAACAGTATCTTTTGAAGATTAAACATTTTTAAGTTTCATGTGTTTGAGTTTACCAATTTTTTAATGATTCGTGGGCTTTTGAGTCCTCTCAAAGAAATATTTGTCTGTTTTTTTTTTTAACATCATGATTTTCTCCTATGTTCTCTTCTAGACCTTTTATGATTTTAGCTTTTGTGTTTAGGTCTGTGATCCATTTAGAGTTAAATTTTATGAATGCCATGAGGTTCATGTTTCCCTTATGAATATCCATATTTTCCAGCATCATTTGTTGAAATCCTGTTTTCTCCGTTAAATAGGCTTAGCACCTGTGCCAGTTTGGATGTATTATGTCCCCCAAAACTCCATGTTCTTTGATGCAATCTTGTGTGGGTAGATGCATTAGTGTTGATTAGGTTGGAATTCTTTGAGTGTTTCCATGGAGATGTGACTCAATCAACTGTGAGTGAAAGGTTTGATGGGATAATTTCCATGAAGGTGTTACCCCACCCATTCAAGGTGGGTTTTAATCGGATCACTGGAGTTGTATAAAGGAATTCACGGACAGAGGGACTCAGAGCAGCTAAGAGTGACATTTTGGAGAGCAGCTAAGTGTGACATTTTGGAGAGCATCTGAGAGTGACATTTTAAAGAGGAGCTGCAGCCAAGAGAGGACGAAATGCTCCAAGAGCAACATTTAAGAGAACTCCATTTTGAAAAGCAACCTGGGAGCAAACAGATGCCAGCCACGCCACTGGCCATCCTCCAGTGAAAGTACCCAATTGCTGATGCCTTACCTTGGACATTTTACAGCCTTAAGACTGTAACTTTGTAACCAAATAAACCCCCTTTATAAAAGCCAATCCATTTCTGGTGTTTTGCATTCAGGCAGCATTAGCAAACCGGGACAGCACCTATGTGAAAAATAAATTGACTGTATATTTTGGGTCTAAATGTGGACTCTATTCTGTTTCTGTGATCTATAGGTACAGCCTTATGCCCACCCCTTACTGACCTGATTACTATCACCTTACAGTAAGTCCTGAATTCAGATAGCTCAAGTCCTCTAAATTTTTTTCTTTTTCAAAATTATTTTGGCCATTCACAGCCCTTTGAATTTTCATATGAATTTTAGAATCAGTTTGTTAATTCTACCCCAGAAATGACTGATGGGATTTTGGTTGGACTTGCACAAAATCTATAGATCATTTTGGGGAAAATTCATGTTATATCTCCTCATTTACATAGGTCTTCTTTAGTTTCTCTTAGTAGTGTTTTGTAGTTTTCAATATTCAGGTCATTCACATATTTTGTTCAGTTTATCTTTATTTCATAATAAACTTGGCAAATCAACACTCACGATGAACACCGAATAATTATACTCTCCTTTTACCCTAGTATGGCTGACTGTATAATGATTCTTGGCATTGTTTTTACTTCACTTTCAAGTTCTACTTGACCAAAGTATAATATTTACAAACAGGAAGATTTTAAACCATATGACTTGCACTGTTTGATCTTTCACATATGGAAAATCTTACTGGTTATAGTTTTCTAGAACTATGGAGAGTTGGACTTATGTGGAATCTCATAAATGGGTATTCTTTCCTCGTACTATTTATATTCCATTTCACTCTTTAATGTATAGCTCTTTGGTAAACAGCATGGTATAGTGGGAGAAATTTTTCACTAAGAGGTAGAAGGACCTGACTTCTAGTCTTGTATTTTGTTACTTAGTATTTGTATAATCTCAAAAAAACTGCTTATGCTTTTTAAGTGTTTGTTTCCTCATGTTGATTAGATCATAATAATGGATTATATCCACAAAGCAGGAGAGTGTCCCAAATGAACTCTTGGAGGTATTTTCTAGTTCTACAACTGAGAAGAAAGCTTCAGTGACCTATAGGAAGGGGCTGTCACCTTTCCATTTTTTTTTAATTGACATAAACCACTCCTTGATGCTTTATTTATGCCTACCTATTTGTAATGTAGCCATTAGTCTGTCTTGTATTGAGGACTCAAATTAGATACTCAGTAAATGATTGTTGAATTGAATGGCACTTTTAGGTCATGTGAGGTCATGTAATAGAGGCTTTTTTTCTTTTCAATACTAAGTGTAACAGCCTGTAGGAATAATGGTTTGGAGATGCAGCTTCCATTTTGCCCTTCATCCTTGTGTGACAAACACAGTGAGTCCAGACCAGTGGACTGGTTGAAAGTATTTTCAGGGAGACCATAAAATTTTAGATCTGATCTGCTTTGATTATACATTTTATGTCTTATAACCCACCATTGACTGGCAGTATGCTCCATCAAAACACCAGCTTTCCATGCTGTTTACTCATATTGCTGTTACTGAGAGGTGATTATGCTTTTTCAGCTTATAATATGGAGATATTTTATTCAAGTTGAGACGAGTAAAAATGTAAATACTTTATGATTCAGCTATTTAGCTAAAATGGTGGAACTGAGGACAAATCAGAAAAAGTCTAAGATTTATAAGCTATTCAATCTTGAAAGATGTTTTTTTTCCCACAGTATTTAAGGGCATGGCCTAAGTTTATCAGAAATTCAAGAAGCGAAGGGAAGGGAAATGTTCATTAATTTAACATTGCTTAATATATTGAAGAGGGAAGACACCAATTGAAAACAGATTATTTACCATATGTGTATTCAAGATATATAAAGGACACATGCAAAACAATTTGAAATGGAAAGATGTCCAAAACTTTTTTAAAAAGGGCAAAAGATTTGAATAGATACTTTACAAAAAAGGGTATTAAAATCATTAGAATTTTAATGTGAAAGTGATTAATATCATTAGTCAACAGAGAATGCAAATTAAAACCACAATGAGATACCAGGACACACTCACCACAAGAGTAACTGAAATTGAAAGTACTGACAATGCCAAAGTTGGTGAGGTTACAAAGCACCAGGAAGTCTCTTACATTTGTTATTGGGAATGTGAATTTGTACAACCCTCATGGAAAAATGTTTGGCAATATCTACTGAAGCTAATCATATGTCCACCCTCAAATCTAGCAGTTATACTCTTAGGCATGTGTCCAACAAAAATAGGTGCTTATATCATGTGAAGTCATGTACAAAAATGTTCATACTAGCTTTATTCATATTCATAGAAATAACTCTATTCCCATCAGCCATAGATGGGTAAAAAATTGTGGAATATTCATGCAATGAACACTACATTGCAATTAAGAAGAACAGACTATTCACACTACTACAACCTGGGTGGGTCTGAAAAAATATGTTGAGTAAAAGAAGCCAGACAATAAGTGAAGACCTAAGTAAGGGAACTAAATATATATTTTTAGTTGTAGACATACAGTGTATTAGAGATATTTCTCTCCAAATTGATATATAAATTTAATGCATTTTAATTTAAAATCCTAGAAATGTGTCTTTGGGAAAAATTGACACGCTGATTATAGGATTTATGAACATGAAGAATAAATTACCAAGAATATATAAGTGACAGGTAGGGCCTTGCCCCAGATCCCAAGGCTATTGTCTAGTGAGACTTGTAATGGTGTGGTATGGGCAAAGGGAAAGACAAATGAACCAATGGAGCAGAATAGAGAGTGAATACAGACTCACACAGATATGAAAATGACATGACAGCCAACATTACTGATCAACAAGGAAAAGACAGATTATTCAGAGTGGTCCTAGTTACCATTTTGGAAAAGAATAAAACTAGTCATTGTGTCATATTTAAAATAAATTCTATTTATGTCTTCAGATAGGAAATGATGACTAAAAAAGCAGAAAATATAAACAAAAAATTGTTAAATTTATCATTAAATTTAAGACTTTCTCTTCCTCAAGAGATCACAAAAATAAAAAGAACCCACAAAGTGAGAAATACAAAGAGAAAATCCAGTGGAAATATGGGCAAAGGATATGATGACCAAAGCAATTCAATTCACAGTAGAGAAAACCAAATGCCAATTATATGAAAAGTTGCTCAACCTTGCTAATAATCAAAGAAATGAAAATTAAATTAAAAAATAGAATATTTCCCTGCTTCCTGCTTGCCCCCACTCCAAGATTGGTAAATAAGTAAAATCAGCTAATGCAAATATGATCACAGATGTGGAGTGAGGGCAACTCTCATACACTGATGTTGGGATTCTGAACTGGAACAAACTTTTTTGGAGAATGATTTGGCAATAGATAGTAAATTTAAAGATGTACATAACTTACAACCCAGAAATTCCACTTCTAGGTATAAATCCTAGAGAAATTATCACATTTATGCACAAGGAGGTATATACAAGATTATTAAAAAATGCAGCATTGTTTGTAATGCTGAACATTTTTTAAGGCAGCAAACTAAATGTTCAAGATGATGAATAAATAAATTTTATATATTAATATGAATACCATAGAGAAATTAAAATGCATGAACTGTAACAATGTATTATGGATAAAGCAAAGAAAAACCACATTAAGGAAAAAAATACAGCTTCAGAATGATACATACAGGTTGATAACATATATGTAAAACATTGTGCAAAATAATGCATGCTGTTTATAGACACAATTATGCAAAATAGTATAAAATATATATGACTATTAAATATCAGTTTCAGGATATTCTCTCCTCTCCTGGAAGGCTTCTTTTTTTTTTTTTTTTTAATCTGTTCTTGGATTATTGTTCCCCCTTCCTTAATTGCTCTCTATTGCTAGTTCCCCTACATTCTACATTATAAACCATTTGTTTTACATTTTTCAAAGTTCACATTAGTGGTAGCATATAATATTTCTCTTTTTGTGCCTGGCTTATTTCGCTCAGCATTATGTCTTCAGGGTTCAGCCATGTTGTCATATGTTTCACGAGATCGTTCCTTCTTACTGCCGTGTAGTATTCCATCGTGTGTATATACCACATTTTATTTATCCACTCATCTGTTGAAGGACATTTGGGTTGTTTCCATCTCTTGGCAATTGTGAATAATGCTGTTATGAACATTGGCGTGCAGATATCTGTTCGTGTCACTGCTTTCCGATCTTCTGGGTATATATCGAGAAGTGCAATCGCTGGATCGAACGGTAACTCTATATCTAGTTTTCTAAGGAGCTGCCAGACTGACTTCCAGAGTGGCTGAACCATTATACAGTCCCACCAACAATGAATAAGAGTTCCAATTTCTCCACATCCCCTCCAGCATTTGTAGTTTCCTGTTTGTTTAATGGCAGCCATTCTAATCGGTGTTAGATGGTATCTCATTGTGGTCTTAATTTGCATCTCTCTAATCTATAATGTACCTAAAAATAATATAAAGCATATATGACAAAATATTAAGATCTGAAAAGATTGGATGATAATAAATGCATTTTCATTTTGATAACTGCCTAAATATTTGAATATTTCATAATGAAAAATATTTTTAAATAAGCACTGGTAACCTGGTCATTTGTACGAGTCTATTATATCTGAAAAATATCTGAAGGGCTTTATACTGAATTTTGCTAGTACATCTGACTTGAAGAGGATTATTTTATAGAATAAACTCATGAGTTTCTCATGTTGTCTTTTTAGTTTCTTATTGAGAGTTAAGAAACATTTCATTGCTTTGAAATAAAATAAAAACAATACTATGCCCATGTTCCTGAAATCCTTGGCAAAATTGAAACTGAGTTCTCTATTGTCTTTGCATTGAATCACATTGCTTTTTTAAAAAAACTTTACTGATGAAATGTAGGAAAGGGAATGAAATAAAATCATGCTATCATTATGTGTCTATTAGAGGCAATATGAATACTGTGCGACATTTACTGAATGCTAGGGGGTTTTCAAAGCTCTGCCACATAAGATAATCTTGTTTAATCATGAGGCATCATTAAACATTACAAGTGTAGATAATTTAAGGCTTTTACTTCTCTTCATTTTCTCTTCTGTTGCTTCTTTTTCCCTGGGCACTAGATGATTTGCAAGCAAGCTTGGCTTGATAAGGGAAGTGATTGTACAAAAAAGAACATTTTAATGACATATGACAATCCTTTCTCTTATCACTAAGGTTTATGTGGTTTCCAGTAGAGACCCCAAAATATGAGAGGCTTTGAGTGGGCATAAACAATGTGAAGTTCATTAATTTCCATTTTTACTTTAAATAAAAGAGAAAATATTCTTTGCCAGGCTACCTGGATGTCCTGATTTAGTCACAGGAACATCTCCAGGGATTCTGTCTGATCCTAGCATAGAGAAAAGCCTATTTAGTTCCTCTTTTGGTTTTTACCTGGGACATAAAAATTTCTTATGCTATACCAGAAATTGAGCACCCTTTCTGTTGAAATGGACTCAGGTAGTCAAGAAATTTGGTGGCTGATGACAAAGAGCTCTCTTTCTCTTTAACTATTATTTTCATGGTTTTTCTTTCGTGTTTTTTTTTTTTGGCAGAAATCTCTGAATCTTAGGTTCTCTGTTCTTTGTAACAGTTAAGAGTCTCCACACCACAGCATGACTAAGGATATTAGATATACTAGACAACTTCTCAACATGTACAAATCATAATGACTAGATGTTGAGTCCTAGAGAGAATGTTCACAGTAGCAGGAGCCTGCAGAGACTGTGAAAATATGGAGAATGTGCAAATTGAGGTAATGAAATGAAATGAAGCTTCCCTTATGATGGGGGAGGAGGGTGGGAGGCAATGCAAACATAACCAGGAAAGTATATGACAGAAATTCAAGCCATGATGTGTTATGAGAAAGAAAGCAGGCTGATAGGATGTGATATTTGTTGGAGGAAAACTATTAAGAGAGAGGCATCAGTAAGGACCTTTCAGAAGAAGTTGCATTTGCTTTGAGACCTGAATGATAAGAAGAAGCCAGCCACAATAAAACCTGGGAGAAGAGGTATTAAGCAGAGGGAACATCACATGTGAAGCAGGAATGAGCCAGATGTGGTACAGAAATCAGAATGCAGCTAGATAAAGAGTTAAGAGAGAGAATGGGACATCCAAGAACTGAAGCATTCAGTAGTGACTAGAACCAGAGCCTGACAGAGAGAACCCTTTCTGATCTTGTCTCTGGTTCCCACCCCAACTCTGCTACTCCCCATATGAGTGCTTAAGCTCCAGACACATGGTATATTTTTAGTTACCTGAAACAAGCATATTTTCTCTTGCCTTTGCTTGTGCTGTTTCCACTGCCTTAAATGCCTCTTCTTTGCCTGGCTATCTCCAGTTTTCCCTGCACAGCTCAGCTCAGGTGTGAGGAATCCTCTCCCGGCTCTCCTTGGATGCAAGAGGAAGCAGGCCTCTCTCTACAGTATAGTAGTCTGGGCATTAATTACACCGGCTTTTCATTGTTTTTTCATTGTGTTTCCCCTCACAGAGTCTTGCAAGGAACCTGACACACGGTGGGTGGGTTTGCTGATTGGACTTGAATCCTCGTTTGTCTCCTCTTTCTTTATTCTTCCTTACCTGGGATGAGTCTTATCCCACAGTTCTTCCTGAAGAAGACCAAGGAGGCCCTTGAGTTTCCCCACCTCTGACCAATGAAAACTTTTAGCAAGACTTTCGACTCTAAGTATGTCTCATCCCTTCTGAATATGCAACTACTCTAAGAAGCTTGCAAGCCTTAGTTTTGCTTTTTTTCTTTTTCTTGTATTTTACATTTTCAGGAAAGGGAAGAAAAACAACTTTAAAAAAAAAAATCATGTATTATGGGGTCTTTGCCTGTTAGCTCGTAGAATCCTCAAAGCACCAGTAAGAGATAGTTAGCTCTGTCCTACAGATAATAAACTGAGGCTCAAAGAAGTAAAAATGCTAAGTTACAGTTCAAACTCAGGTTAGTCTGATTGCCTCTCCTAGTGAAATAACAAGGAGCGATGACTTAAGTCAGAAAGTCTTTTTGCTTTTTTTTTTTCAATTTAGTAAGGGTAAAATGAGAATATTAGCACAAATAATAATATTGATATAAAAATACATGATAGAATCTTTGAAAAACTAAGGAGAGTTTGAAAAGAATGTAATAAGCATTACATAAAGTCAAGTTATTGTTCTTTATCAAATTATTATCTATGAATACAGGATCAGAGATAAATGCCAAAGCAACAAACCATTACAAACCAAAAGAGTATTTTTCTCTCTCCACTGCCCATAATAAAAAGTAAAAATATCTTTACTATTCAGAATGTTGGGTGCTTAAGAGTTCTTTACTGCTTGTGGAAGGAGTAGTCATTTTGTTAAATGGCTAGAGTCGTATTGCATTTGAAAAGTACTCATTCCAGAAAAAAAGAGTCCTCTTCAAATTGTCATTATGTCTTGATGCTAAGTAACACTGTAACGGGAGCATCTTAGAATCCGTTCCATTTCAACCCTTTTCTAATTACATGTCAGCTAGTCCAGAATTTCAACATTACTTATATGTGCCATGAACTGTTTATTCAGATGGCAATGTGCATTTCACTTCCACACCCAAAAAGTCTGATCTTATGTGCTAAATGGCTCAGACATAAGGTTGAATAAAACATGGCCCCTGCCCTCAAGAAATTTATGATCTAATGAAAGATATCTACAAAGGAAGCAGAATGTACTTTGACTATTTTATACACAATTTGATCATGTATTTATTGTAACTGAGGTTCCATTCTTCTGAGGTTCTTGAGGTGTAACCTTCAGTACCTACTGAGAAAGATTGAGTTGCTTTAGGATAACATTTCAAGGCTATTTGCATGTGGATGTCTGGTGTCAACTGTTTATCATATTAAGTTTCTTCTCCCAGGCTAAAACAATGTAATACACTGTATGATCTTAGTCACTTAAATACCCACAATTATGTTTAGAAAAACCATTGAGGAACTACCTCAAAGTATCATTAAAATTATTTCTGGGAATGGTAATATGGATAGTTTTTATTCTTTAAATAATTTTTGTATTTTCCTATTTTATACTCAGAAAACAATAAACATGATTTTAATAATAAGAAAAGTATCTATCCTCCAAAATATAGCATCATGATTATGAATGCAGACTTTAGAGACATATAAGGTTATAATTCTAACCTTGCAAATAAATAGTTGTGTTTTTGGCGGTTTACTTTACCTTTCTAAGCCTCCTTTTTTTTTTTTTTTTTTTTTTTTTTTGCATGTTACACGGAGGAAATAGCTTCTAGAGAAGTGTTGTTGTATTAGATGAAATTATGTATACGACATGATCAGAGATAGTAAACGGAAATTATCATTTTCCCATTTTTTGCCATTCAGAGAGGGTGGGTTGTTCTAAAGAAGATCTTTTTGGTTTGCTAATAAGAGTCACAAAGATGCAAATAATTTATGTTCCAAAGCTAAACAGTATTGATAATGAAAAAGGACACTAAAGTCAATTAAATTACATAATTTAAAATGTATATATTGACTGATATATTGGTTTATTATGCTAATGGACCTTCCAATCGAAATTGTTTTCAAAAAACGAAATTCTTTCTCAAATAACCTATCTGTGTAAAATAAAGCAAAAGAGAAAAATCTTTTACAGTTATCTAAATAATAAAAGATAAGCAGAATAATTATTCTGTGTACATATTCATCTACTTTAATCAATTTCTTAGCTGTATCCATGTCTAATATTGTTGCTGGTTTTTTCTCTGAAGATTATATTTTTTCCCACACAGTCTAATTATTTTTATTTTTTTCATCTATAAATCTTCAAAGTCATATTTTAAGGTTAATAAATTTGATAATTTTGATGCCTTCAATTGACCTTTCTCTGGAAAACAAAATTTTGATTGAGAAAAAATACAGTTAGAGCTTTGTTACCTAGTAATGTCAGTGAAAATTCTGGTAAATAGAGAAAATTTCCCATTCTACTTTTTTAATAGGTAAATGTTTCAGCCCAAATATTTTCTTACATAGTCTCTTTTCCCCTCCATTTGGAGTATTTTTCTTATACTTCCTTCAACAAGTTTATTACAGGTTAAAACCTGTCAAACAAATTGTCACTCCCTATGGTTGTCTTGAATGTTTCACAAAATTTAGATGATATAATATCATAGGCCTTTTTTATTTCATTCCATTCTGGTACTAAAATATATATATTCAATTAGTAATAGAGCTCCATCAAAATAATCTTCCTACAGGTTGAGATACTCAAAAGTGTAATTTTTGAATTTCAAAATTAAATCTTATACATTGAGCTCTAAAAATTTAATTTATTCAGTTCTTCTATTGTTATTGCATGGATAAATGTCCATGTCTTCCTCCTCACAAGCTTTGTTTTCAATAATTGTAATATACTAAAAGCTTTATCTACTGAAATTTTCAGTACTCCATTTAGGAAAGCTTTGATTAAAATTTTTCTAACTAATTTTGAACACATTACAGCCGAAGTTTGAAGAAGTCATTTCAAAATAAGTTCAATACTAATTTATAAAGTAGTTATCCAGGTGTTCAGATATGATTATATTGAGTAGCCAAGAGTGATAAGTCATGTTATTGTATTTTCTGTTTTAGACATCAGTTTCATTACAAAAAAAAATTTCGGTTTCAGTACTCTTACTGGTTTCTGCAATTATATTTTTCAATTTTAAGCATAGGCTCTATTTTGATTGTTAAAATATTAGCGCTCATTTGGATGCTGATGAATTAGGGTAGAGGTTGGCAAACTATAGTCCTTAGGTCAAATCTGGCATTTTGCCTGCTTTCATAAATACAGTTTTATTGGAACATAGCCAGACTCATTCATTTATGTATTGTCTATGGCTACTTGCTGAATGACAAAGTTGAGTAATTGTAACAAAGACCTTATGGACTGCAAAGCCTAAAATGTTTGCTTTCTGGTCCCTTTAACAGCCCCAAAACTAAAAAATGTGTGTTTGTGGATTTTCCACTTCTCCCTCTGTTACTGATTTCTAGCTTCCTTCCACTGTGGTCAGAGGAGATGCTCTGTATAATATCAATCTTTTAAAATTTACTGAGACTTTCCTGGGGAATCATCCTTGTATATTTGAGAAAAAATGTGCATTCTACTATTTTGGGGTGCAGTGTTCTGTGTATGTCTATTAGGTCTAGTCATTTCTAGTATTGTTAAAGTTCTCCATTTCCTTATTAATCTTCAGTCTAGATGTTCTATCCATTGATGAATATGATGTATTAAATCCCCAGCTATTATTGTAGAGGTATTTACTTCTTCCTTCAGTTTTGTCAGTATCTGTCTCATGTATTTTGGGTCATTTGCGGTTAGGTGCATAAGTGATTTTGATTGTTATTTCTTCTTGATGGATTAACCCTCTTATTAATATATAGTGTCCTTCTTTGTCTCTTGTAATAGTTATAACTTAGAGTCTGTTTTGTCCAATATTAGTATAGCTACCCTGGCTTTCTTTTGGTTACTATTTGCACAGAATATTTTTTTCCATTCTTTCACTTTCAACTTCTTTGTGTCTTTGGGTTTAAGTTGAGTCTCTTGTAAACAACATATAGTTGGATCATGCTTTTTTATCCATTTTGCCTATCTGTTTCTTTTGAATGGGGAGTTTGATCCATGTACATTCAGTATAATTCCAGATAAGACAGGACTTATTTCAGCCATTTGTCTTTTGTTTTATTATACACCTTTATCTTTTTTCCTTCGTTTCCTTTTTTTGCAGTCTTCTTTTGTGTATACCTGATTTTTTTAATGTAATTGATGGATCCCTTTCTTGTTACCATTTCTGTATATATTTAAAATATTTTCTTTGTGGTTACCTTGGGGATTATATTAAACTTCCAATGTCTATAACCTGTTAGTTCAAAAAGATACCATGTTAACTTCAATAGCATACAGTGTCTGTTCCTATATCCTTCTGTTTCCCTTTTATATGTTGTTTTTGATACACATTACCTCATTATAATTTGGTGTCCATAATATGGAAATATGATTATTTCTTATTCAATTGCATTCTAAAACTTACGGAAAATAAAGAGGAGAGTTATATACTGAGGATACCATACTACTGGGTGGCGATCTTCACTTTTTCTGTTCCAAACTATTGCTCTGAGCTATATCGTCCTTTCCTTGAGCTAAAGAACAGCCTTTAGTATTTTTTGTAGTGCGGGTCTCTTGGTGATGGACTCTCTCAGTTTTTGTTTTTTTTTTTTTTAAATCTATAAATGTCTTAAATGCTCCCTCATTTTTGAATGACAGATTTGTAGGATATAGAATTTGGGGCTGGCAGTTTTTCTCTTTCATATGTCATACCACTGCCTTCTTGCCTCCATATTTTCTGATTAGAAAATGGTACTTAGTCTTATTGAAGATTCCTTGTATGCAATGAATTACTTTTCTCTCACTGCTTTCAGAATTCTCTATCTTTTGGCATTTGACATTTTTATTAGTATGTGTTTTGGTTTGCTAAGGCAGCCGAAATGTGATATACCAGAAATGGATAAAAGGAATTTATTAGGTTACAAATTTACAGCTCTAAGGCCATAAAAGTGTCCAAACTAAGGCATCAACAAGAAGATACCTTCACTGAAGAAAGGCCAATGGCATCCAGAACACCTCTGTAAGCTGGGAGGTCATGTGGCCGGCGTCTGCTGGTCCTTTGCTCCTAGGTTGCTTTGCTTTCAGGTTCTGACTCCATTGGCTTTCTCCTTAAGCATCTGTGGGTTCTCACTTAGCTTCTCCAGGGCAAACTCTGGGCTTCATTTCTTAGCTTCTCTCCAAAATGTCTCTCTCACCTTCATCTCTTAGCTTAACATCTCTAAACATCTTTTTGTCTACATCTCCAAGTGTCTGCATCTGTGTCAGCTCTGAGTTCTCTCTCTCCCTGAGCACTCTTAAGGACTCCAGAAAACTAATTAAGACTCACCTTGAATGGGCAGGGTCACATCTCCATGGAAATAATCTAATCAAAAGGTCCTACCCACAATAGCCCCCCCCCCAAGATTGTATTAAAAGAACATGGCTTTTCTGGGGTACATAATAGATCCAAACCAGCACAGTATGTATCTTGGAGTAAGTCTGTGATGGCTAAGTTTTTGTGTGAATTTGGCCAGGTTATAGTGTCCAGCAGTGGCCTGATTATTACTGTGAGGATATTTTGTAGACTTAAATTATCAGTAAGTTGCATCTAAGACTGATTACATCATTAACCAACTGAGAAGATTGCCTTCAACAATGAGAGAAGTCTCATCCAACACTTTAAAAGGAGAAGTGATGGTTTCAGCAGTCAGGAAAGAGAATTTGCATCACTACTTCAGCCAGCCAGCTTCTCCTTGGGAATTCTTCAGAAACTTCCATTGGAGTTCCCAGCTTGCAGGCTGCACTATAGAATTTGGACTTGCCCATCCCCGCAGTTGCATGAGGCAATTCTTATAAAAATCTTATAGTATGTACGTTATTTGTGTGTGTGTGTAGAGATGGGTAGATAGATGGAGGATGGATGGATGGATGGATGAATGGATGGAAAGATAGATAGAAAGACAGATAGATAGCTATCCTGTCAGTTCTGTTTCCCTAGAGAACACTAATTAAAACAGATTTTGGTAGTGGGAAAAGGATTCTGCTATTGCAAATACCAAAAAATGTGGAAACAGTTTTGGAACTGGGTAATGGTTAGAGGCTGAAAGAATTGTGAAGCACTTGATAGAAAAAGCCTAGATTGCTTTGAAGAGACTGTTGGTAGAAAAATGGACGCTAAAGAGGACTTTAAAGGAAATGATGAATGTGTTTTTGGAAACTGGAGGAAAGGTAACTCTTGTTTTAAAGTGTCAGAGAACTTGGCAAAATTGAGTTCTGAAGTTGGATGGAAGGCTGAACTTGAAAGTGATGAACTTGGATATTTAGCTGAGGAGATTTCCAAGCTAAATGTGGAAATTGCAGCCTGATTTCTCTTTGCAGCTTATAGTAACATGCAAGAAGAAAGAGAGAAGCTGAGAACTGAACTCCTGGGCACACAGAAACCAGAAATTGATGGTTTGGAAAATTCTGAGTTTCTGTAAAGCAAGTCTCCAGAGAATAGTGCTCCACGTGAGGGTTTAACCAAACATGGAATCAGTCAGCAACTTCTGTGGAAATCACGATTGGATGTGCAGTTATCCAGAAAAGATCTATGGAAAGTTCTTTTGTCTGATGGCTTGAATCCCTGTGAATTACATGCAAAACTGACAAATTTTTTGCATAATTTGAATGAACAGAACCACTGCCAGCCTGGGCTAAAAAGGACCTAGAAGGGACAAATTGAAGGAAAAATCAAGGCAGAACCATGGAAGCTGAGGTCTGGACCCAAGATGTCTTCTTGAGCAAAGAGAGCAGGCCCCCCAATGTGTGTGGAGAGGGAAAGTCTGCCCAAGAGCTTGGAGAGAGTGGGCCTTCCAACCTGTTGTTCTGGAAGAGTGTTGCCACCCAGTGCTTGGAGAGGTGTAGCCTGTTCCCCAGGGATCGTGGAGAGCCCAGCCATCATCCGGTGTTTGGAAAGGGTGGAGCCTTCATCTTCAGTGTTTGGAGAGAGCGTGGCCACTGTGCAATTACTTGAAAGGGGTGGGGCTGCCATTCACCAGGCCATGAAGACCAAACATCATTCCATAGATGACTCTCTGACCTTGAAATCTAATGGGGTATGCCCTGCTGGGTTTCAGAATTATTTGGGATCTTTGATCCCTATTTCCCTTCCAATTTCTCCTTATGGGAATGGGAATGTTTATCCTATGCCTGTCTCTCCATTGTATATCAGAAGCAAATAACTTGTTCTCTAGGTTTCACTGGTCCACAGACAGAGGGGAATTGTGCCCCAGGACAGGCCACACCCATAACCAGTTTTGATCAGACTTTATCCTAAGCATTGTTTCTGAAATTACTTAAGGCTTTTGGATTACTATGATGGAATGAATGTATTTTGTTTATAGAAAGAACATGTCTTCTGGGGATCCAAAGGAAGGAGTGTGCTGGTTTGAAGCTGTATATACCCCAGATAAACATGTTCTTAAATTTGTGGTTGTGTACCCACTATAATTAGGACCTTTTGATGAGGTTACTTCAGTAAAGGTGTGTCCCACCATAATCAGGATTGGTCTTAATCCTATGACTGGGGTCCTTTATAAGAGAATAAATTCGGACAGGGAGAGAGAAAGAAAGCCACAGGAGGCAAGAAGCTGAAACAGAACCCATAAGAGAAGGGAGAGACCAGGAGATAGTGCCGTGTGCCTCGCCATGAGACAAGTAAAGGACCCCAGGATCACTGGCAGCCAGCCCCAGAATGCCACAGTCTTCAAGGAGGAAGCATTGCCTTGATGATGCCTTGATTTAGACTTTCTTTTAGCCTCAAAACTGTAAACAAATAAATTCCCGTTGTTTAAGTCAAACCATTGAATTGGTATTTTGTTAAGCAGCCTAGGAAACTAAAACAAGGTCTATTCAGGTTTATCCTGTTTGGAGTTTGTTGAGCTTATTTGTCATATATATATTTGCCTTTCATAAGATACAGAAATTTTTTGGCCATTATTTCCTCAAATATTCTTTCTTCACCCTTTTCTTTCTCTTCTTTTAGGAATCCCGTAACACATATATTGGTATGCTTCATGATGTCTCACAGGTTCCTTAGGCTCTGCTTGCTTTTTTTCGTTCTTTTCTCTACATACTCTTCCATCTGTATGATTTCAGTTGCTTTGTCTTCTAATTCACTGATTCTTTCTTCTGCCTGTTCAAATCTTTTGAACACTTCCAATATATTTTAAGTCTCCATTATTGTATTTTTCATCCTCATCCTTTTTAAACTTTATAATTAATTTGGTTCACACGTCATCGTCTTTATATCCTTTAGTACTATCCATATTTAGTTTCTTTCTCTTCTATTCTCTTTTAGCTCCTTGAACTGATTAAGGAAATTTGACTGAACATCTTTGATTAGTTGTTCCTATGTCTGTTTCCTTTGTTTTAATTTGTTCCTTCAAATATGCGATCTCTACCTTTTTCTTGTATAACTTGTGATCTTTTGTTGATGAGCGGGCATTTGATTATTTTAATGTACTCACTCTGGAAGTCAGTTTCTCCTTCTTACCTAGGGTTTTTAGTGTAGACTGGCTGTGAGTTAACACTGTCCTTCAATGCCTGGGCCAGTTTTTTGAACCTTTAAGACAGCCTATGTTTAACAGTTTGGACTTTCTCAGGTCTTTCTGCACCTGCCTCTTGCCCTGGACATATGCAGTATTAACCTATTGGGTGTGACTGTTTATCCTCCATGAGAGGCTTTCCTTTCCTCTGTTCTTCCTTTGGGTGTCTTAGGTGGTTTTCTTTGGTTTTATACGAACTTCCTCCCCATTGGCTATCATTTGCTCTACTCCTCTCCCTTGCTCGGGACTGTCTTTTCACTCCAGCTTTCAGCCCTGGGACTGCCCTGCATTAAAGTGGTATATTTTCCTCCTTTTGTACGGTTTTTCTGTTCCAGTAACTTCTGCATTAGGGGATCCCAACACATGGAGCCAGATGGAGTCCGTGTTCAAAAATACCTGTTTTGTTTTGTTTTGTTTTGTTTTTGCTTTAGGTAAACCAGCAATTAGGGACCAGGCTGGGAGTATGCACAGCTTGTCAATAGTTCCATCACAGATTACTCTGGTTTCTGGGGGCCTGCTTTGTATGCATGCATATGCTGACTGCTAGGTCCCCACCTTGGGTCTGTGTCCTTGGGTCCCTGTGACTGAATGTGCATGGGGCTCTAAGTCACTGCTGTCAGTGTGGACAGCAGTCATGGCAAGGGGTGCACAGGCTAGAGTGCTGTGTGTCCGTTAAATCACACAGGACCAAGTGTGGGGGATGAGTCTTGCTGGCAGGTCGACATCACTCTCCTACTTTTTAATTATTATTTTTTGGTGGGTTTTTTTGTTTGTTTGTTTGTTTGTTTCCCTTTTTCAGCATTTGTAGAGTCTTTCTCCCTTCTCTATCATCCTTAGGAGTTCCAAGCAAGTTAAATCTGTCCTTTTATTCAGCTGTCTCTGAGGGGAAAGTTTCCTGGGGATGTCTTATACCACCATCTTGATGACATCACCCCTTTTCATAAATTCTTAAAATAGTCAACTTCCTCAAGAAGAGAGAAGATGATTGATTTCATTTCCCAAATTTTGAGTTATTTCTCTGTTGGCTATTATTTTAAAAGAGTGCATTTTGCTTACAAGGGGTGACAGTGTGATTGTGAAAGCCTTGTGGATTGCAGTCCTTTTATCCAGTGTATGAATGGATGAGTAGAAAAATGAGGACGAAAAACTAAATGAAAAATAGGATGGGAGGTGGGGGATGATTTGGGTGTTCTTTTTTACTTTTATTTTGTATTCTTATTTTTACTTTTTCTGGTGCAAGGAAAATGTTCAAAAAATAGATTGGGGTGATAAATGCATAACTATATATATGATGGTATGGTGAACAATTAGTTGTACACTTTGGATGATTGTATGGTATGTGAATATATCTCAATAAAATTGAATAAACAAATATAGTAACCAAAAAAAAAGAGAGAGAGAGAGAGTACATTTTTAATCCTGTTACATAGATTCCAGTTCACAAGACATGATTGTCTGTGCTTTTAAATGATTCATTTTAATTTAATAAGTTCTTTTAAAAGTCTTAGTTTATTGAAGAATTAGTAAGTGAATGGCCAATGTGCCAGCAGTGCAATCTGCCTTCACTTAAAAGCCTGAAATTAATTGAAATTGCCTTTGCCTGAAGATGGTACTACTACCAGGAACATGCCATAGAGTATATATTAAACAGTGACTATAAATATAGGCACGTCATTGTTACAAATATAGAAATCTGGCAAATGCATGACCATTTGAGGGTTTAGATGGTCAAGCTAATCTAGTGTGATGCCTTGGTGTAGAGCAGTCCTCTGTGAAACTGTGGGAGTGGATTTAGCTACTTTGGTCCTGGAACAGCATGCCCTAGAGTCATATGTAAGTCAATAGACTTAAAGCTCTATGAAAATAGAAACCTTGTCTGTATCTTACATGTAGTAGAGTGATGGCACATTAGATTTTCAATGTATACTTGTTGAATGAGCTGATGAATAGAGCCAGGCTTAAAATTGTGGCATAAATCCACACTCACATTGAGATCAGAGGTTCCAATTTTCATTTTCTTTGAGAGAAATAGAGAGACTGTGACAGTCTTTCTATGGGGAGTCAAAACTGGCTCTAGAGACACCAGCCATCCCCTGCCTACTCCCACCCTATAGATGTAGATCTAAAACACCATGACCTTTCCCACCAGTGAGTAAAGCATATTTTCAAACTTATGCAGGCTTTGGTAAAGGCGTGGTAAATGTGGGGATTGGAGAGAGAACCATTTTAGCAAAGGGAGCATTAAGGATAATATCCTTTTAAAATGTAAATCAGAGCATGTGTCTCTATGTCCTCAACTCTGCAATGGCTTCCTTTCACATGTATAAGAAAATCCGAAGATCTTTCCCTGATCTCAAGACCTCATGTGATTTGGTCCCTGGACCCAATCTTCTTCTCTCCCCAAGCTCTCCCCTGTGCTCATGTGCTCAGCCTCATTGACTTTCTTGCTAATCTTCACACCCACCAAGCACATTTGTAATTCAGAGCCTTTGATCTTCGTGTCCTCTGCTGTAACTGTCTTCTTCCAGACCTCTGTGGCAGACCTCCTGGCTTCCTGCAGGTTCCTGCCTGTAGGAATGACCTCCTCAGAGAGGTCTCCTCTGGATAGACAAAGCATTTATGACTCCTGATCATTATATTATGGATTTATTTATTAACTTGTTTACTGTCTGAATTCCCCTCCAGAATGTACATTCCCCAATGGCAGGAACATGGTTTTTTGGCTACATTGTTTTGCTTTTTGTTTTCCTTTTGCTGTTTCTCCAGTTCTTTAAACAATAACAAGAACACACAAGGCACTCAGTACATACTTGCTGAATTAATAAATGGATGGTTGAAGAGATGGACCAATGAGTTTCAGTACTGGTGGGTAAAAAGATAAGAGGAAATTCCCCTGGTGTCACATAAGCAATATCGTACTGAACCATGACTGAAAAGATGAGGTTGATGGCAGGATAAAAATTGAAACATTTTCTATGATTTCCCTTTTTTTTCATATCCACTTGGCCTCTCCTTGTGTTTGAGTATTGTGTCCTTGGGCTGAGCACTAGTTCTTGGTGCAGCCCCAAATAGTTCAGCCCCGAGGTAATTAACACTCCATCCAGTAATGCTGCTGCAGAGTAGTGAATCAAGGGGAGGCCAGTTTAGGCAAGACCTGCACCCCCTTTCTTGACTCATAGTATTGAAAATATTAACAAGAAGACAAAAAACCACTCAGTGTTCTAAAAAAAAATAACAGAAAAGAAACATATACCCTTAGTTGATTTACTGTTTTTGAACATTTTTACTTGACACAGTCATTAAAATTTCACTTGGGAATAGGAACACGTTTTCACTGGGCATTATTAGAATTTCTAAGATGCAATATTAACTAAGTCAGCACTTTTATACCAAAAGCAAATGACCCAAACTCTCCCACCTTTATAGATCCCTTTGAGATACAACAAATTCTTCTTTACTTCATTAAATATAACAATCTCTTCCTTCAATTCTTCTCCCTTAATATGAAGACAGTTCTTTCTGAACTAAATGTAAATAATGAGAATTAAATATCAATGAATATTTGCTGCTACCATTAAAAATACAGATAACACTTATTGAATCTTACTCTGTGCCAGGAATTGTTGTTAACTCTTTTTATATATTAATTCAATTAATCTTCACAACCACCCTATGAGACAAGAGCTATTATTATTCCGATTTTACAGTGGAGGAAACTGAAGCACAAGGAAATTAAATAATTTGCCCAAAGTTACACAGTCAGAAAGTGATAAAATTAAAATTTGAACTCAGGTGGTCTTAACCAGTTTACACTACACCATTCATAACCACCACATTCTTTGTCTCTCAGTGTACTGTAAGACACACTGTACAAGGCATTGTTTCTGCAGTTTAGAGATGAGCAAAGTAAGGCACAAGGGAAGGTGTGTGAAATCCCTCTAACAGATTAAGAAACAGATTAGAGGTATATATCTCTGTAAGGCACAAGAAGCAAGACAGGAAATAAAACAAAAAGACCAAAAACTTATGGATACTGCAATGGTTTTCAAGTTGGTTCAGCTTAAATATATTAAATATATAAATTATATTTATAAATTTTTATAATTATATTTATGTAATACATATCCAGATCATTGGAAATATATATCTTATTTCTGATAAGGAAGAGTAGATACAAATAATGTTATCATACACATATAAATGATCAACAAAGTAATATTAAACTGTAATATTCCAATTAGAATAATGAAGGTTTTTGTTGGTTTCTTTTTTTAGGATGTGTGTGGGGGATACTAGACAAAATGATATTAAATTTTATATGGAAGAAAAATTTCCCAAAAATAACCAAGAAAAGAATGGAAAAGAAAAACAGTGGGGTTGAGGTCCTGCCTGACAGATAACAGAATACAGTGTAAAGCCACTGTAAGAATCATTATTGTATTGGCCCAGGAATTGACCAGAAATAGAGAAAGAGATTGAGGTCTATATGATGAATAAATTGGTATATGTAATCAAGTTGGTAGTTAAATTCAGTGGGGAAAAAATAGTTATTAATAAATGATGCTATCATCATTAACCAGATGAAAGAAAATAAAATTGTTCTCAGTATGCTAAAATAAGCTACAGATAAATTAAAAACTTGAGTCAGAAAAAAAACAATAGAAATCCCACAAGAATAGAGTAGACTCCATATACACTCAAGTGTGGTTTTTTAATGCAATTTTACTGAGATATATTCACACACCATACAAATCATCGAAGTATATAGTCAGTGGCTTGCAGTATCATCACATAGTTGTACATTCATTGTCATGATCAATTTTAGGACATTTTCATTACTCCAGAAAAAGAAATGAAAAAGAAAACCCAAAATGTCCCATAACCTCCACCCCCACCCCCATTATTGACCTGTAGTATTGGTGTGGTATATTTGTTACTATTGATGAAAGAATATTAAGATATTACTGTTAACTATAGTCCATAGTTTGCAACAGGTGTTTTTAGAGCCCTTCCTACCCAAATCGGGAAACCCAGACACCAGAAAACCTAAAATATACATATTTGTTTGTGAAAAATGAAAAAAACAAATTTGTATAGTAGAAGATACCATAAACAGAGACAAGAGAAAAGTAAGAGACACAGAAAAATATTTGCAATGCAGAGGGCAGAGCGAAGTTGTAGCACAGATAATGCATCTGTGCAGTATACCATTTTTTATTCATAAACCCGTAGGAAAACTACTTTCTCAGTATCCCTTTGCAGCTTGTTTGGGGCCATGGGACTGAGTTCTGGCAAATGGTGGTGGTGGTGGGGTAGATATGATATAAGCCTATTCCTGGCCTGGGCTTAAAAATACTCTTCTCTGTCCTTGTATTACTTATCTGTTGTTGCGTAACAAATCACCCTAAAACTTAGAGGCTCAAAACAACAAACATTATCTCAAAGCTTCCTCTGTAAGTCAGGATGAGGCTTAGCTACAGGACTGCTGTCTCAAGATCTCTCACTGGTTGCTGACTCAGGTCTCATCTGAAGGCTTGACTGGAGGAGGATTCATTTCTAAGCTCACTCATGTGGTTGGTAGCAGGATTCAGTTCCTCATGGGCTGTTAGACTGAAGGCCTCAGTTCCTTGCTATCTGTTGGCCAAAGTTGTTCATCAATTCCTTGTTAAGTAGGCAGCTGTCTTTCTTCAGAGTAACAGAGAGTTTGCAATTCAGAAGCCACAGTCCTTTTGCAGCCTAATCTTGTAAGTTATCTCCTATCACCTCTACTGAATTCTGTTTGCTAGATGCAAGATACTAAAAGCAGCCCATATTCAAGGGACGGGGTTTGCATAGGGGCTTGGAAACCAGAAAGTGGGGATCATTGGAGGCCATCCTGAAGGTTGTCTACCAAAACCCTTCAGCTGTTTGCCTGCTACAATATTTCTGGAAGCTGCATTTTCTTGGTACCGTAGTTTCAAGATGGACAAGGACTTCCTGAAACAAACTTTTATTGTGCTAATCCATTGACATTTTGTTATCATAACATAGCCTCTCCTGACTATTAGAATGTTAATATTTACAGCATACAAAGGGCATTTACAGCTTAATATGATGAAAATGAATAGCCTAATAGAAAAATGGGTGATAGAAATAATTCACAGATTTATAAAACAAACATAAGATGCCAGAAGAAGAAGAAATATTGAGTGTTTACTTTGTTTGTTCTAAGTGTTTTACATTGTCTAACTCATTTTATACTCACATATATACACACACACACAACCCAAACCAGATGAGATAGGCACCATTATTATTTCCTTTTGACATATGAAGTATCTGAGGCACAGAGAGGTTAAAAGATTTGTTCAAGGTCACACAGCTAGCATGGAATGGGACCAGAATTGAAATCAAGAAAGTCGAGAAATAGAAATACAAGTCAGTGTTCCTAATTATTAAATTGTGCTACTCAAATTTTCTAGTAGCCTGGAAAAATTCTAATTAAAGTAACAGTTATCACATATCAGTCTGACAAAAATTTTGAAGAGTGAAAACACCTGTTGGTGCCAGCAAAAGAGCACATTACTGGCAAAAATGTCAACTGATAGAAGCTTTGTGGAAAGCAATGGAGAAATATTTATCAGTATTTAGAATACATATATCCTTTGTTCCAGCAGTCCTACTCCTGGGAACCAACTCAATAGAAATAAAGCACAAGGGTGTTAATTGCCACTTTATTTATCATAGCAGAAAATAACTGTATACAAAAGAAATTACCCATAAAAGGGGAATTGTTGAATCAGTTATTGCACATTATATTGCAGAATATAACTCCAACATTAAAAATTAATTAGACTGTACCAGTTGACTTAGAGGAATTTTCATGAAGTGTGGTTGCAGGAACATAGTAAGATAGAGAAAATTGTGAATCATATGACCCTATTTTTATAGAACAAAAATGAAAAATATAGTATATATTTACTCACTCTATATTATTCTGTGTATCTGGCATAGAATAGTGACCAAAGGCCAAACTGTAAAGTGTGAGAAGTGATCAGAAAAGGAGACTGAGGAAGAATGGCAGTGAGTGAAGTAGGAAGAGAACCAAGAGGAGTTCTAGGAAGCCAGGTAAAGAAAAGGATTTGAGAAGAGGAGTGGCAAAAGCTGCTGCTGGGTAGAGTAAGACGAAGTCACTTGCTTTAGTAACATGGAAGTCGTTTATGCATTTATGATTTTTTCAAGATCTTTTTTAGTTGTGGTGGAGATGGAAGCCTGATTGGAGACTATTCAGGAATAGAATAGAAAAATGTGGTAATTAAGAGACAATGACTACAGTCAAATCTTGCAAAAGAGTTTTGATTTAAATGGGGAAGAGAAAAATACAGCAGTAAAGGGTGTATCTTAATTTTCCAGGACTCCTATAACAAATACCTCAGACTGGTTGATTTAAATAACAGAAATTTATTGTCTCACAGTTCTGGAGGCTAGAAGTACAAAATCAAGGTATTAGCAGGATCATGCTTTCTCTGAAGTCTGTAGCATTTGGGTGGTGGCTTACCAGCAATCCGCAACTCAGTCTCTGCCTCTGTCATATGGCCATCTGTTTCCTTCTGTCTCCTATTCCTCTGTCAAATTTCCTCTACTTATAAGGACTCCAGTGTATTAAAGCCCACCCTGATTCAGTTTGGCCTCATCTTAACTAATTATATCTTCAAAGATACTATTTACAAATAGGTTCACATCCACAGGACCAAGGGTTAAAACTCTGGCAGGGACATGATTTGACCCATAACAAGAGAATTTTGTTTTGTCTTGATTTTTTAAGACAATAGATGTTTCAGAAAGGTTGTATACTAACGAAAACAATCCAGAAGGGGAGAATCAATGACGTAGGAGAGAGGAAACAATTGCTGGAGAGATGTCCTAAGACAGCTAAGTGGAAATGGATTCTAGTCCACAAATTAAGGGATTGGTCATAGATGGGGCATAAAAGCTCCTGTCCCATAAACAGGAACGAAGGCAGAATATGTGGTACAGATGTGGGTATGTTGGCGGATATGGTGATGTGAGTTTGAACGTGTCTTTCAATTCCTTCCATTTTCTCCATGAAATACAGAAGTGAGATCATCAGCTGAGGGTGCAGATGGAAGGGAGTAGTGGAAGTTTGAAAAGAAAGGTCTGGAATAATCATCTGGGAGAGTGAGAGAGTGAATGACCAGAGAAATGAAGTAGGATTTTCTGGCAGCACTATGGTTCTTCCTGAAATTATTCATTTAAAGTGAACACAGTCATCAGAAATTTTTCTCCAGCCACATTTAGCTGCCTAAATTTAGATATGGAATAGGCAGAGAGTTGTATATAAATAGGGTAGAGGATTTGGTAGGCAAATAAATACATGCAAGGGAGACAAGGGGTTTTAGGGTTATGGAATAGAGTGATGCAAAGAAAGGTTAGCACTGTAGGGAGGAGAGTGTGACCATCAAGGGGGATGAAGGATAATGGAAAGATGTCCAGCTCAATGGATTACAGGCCCCAGATAGCTTGAAATTTTGTTAGAGTTGATGTGCCAGTTTGAATGTATTGGGTCCCCCAAATGCCGTTATCTTTGATGTAGTCTTATGTGGGCAGACGTTATCAGTGTTGATTAGACTGGAAGTCTTTGAGTGTTTCTTTGGAATGCGCCCCACCCAGCTGTGGATGATGACTCTGAATAATTTCCATGGAGGTGTTGCTCCACCCATTGAGGGTGGGTCTAAGTTGATCAGCGGAGCCATATAAATGAGCTGACATAACAGAAGGAACTCAGTGCAGCTGTGAGTGATGTTTTGAAGAGGAGCAAGCTTGCTAGAGAGGAACGTCCTGGGAGAAAGCCATTTTGAAACCAGAACTTTGGAGCAGATGCCAGCCATGTGCCTTCCCAGCTAACAGAGGTTTTCCGGACGCCATTGGCCATCCTCCAGTGAAGGTACCCGATTGTTGATGTGTTACCTTGGACACTTTATGGCTTTAAGACTGTAACTGTGCAACCATATAAACCCCCATTTATAAAATCCATTCCTTCTCTGGTGTTTTGCATTCCAGCTGCATTAGCAAACTAGAACAGTTGAGGTAGGAGAGAATGAGCTGAAAAGATATGAGGTGATGATCAGAGTAGGATGCAAATTGGAGATTGTGGAGGAGGTACAGTATTTTATTTTGACAAGATCTAGAGTTTAATAATTGAATTGAATGGTTGAGATAGTGATGCCCAAGATTATTAGAGGAGAGAAGGTAAAGGAACTGAGAATGAGAAGCAAGAGTATTAGAAAGATTGGATATTGAAATCACCTGGATATTGAAATCACTAAGATTTTTAACAGGAATAGTATTAGAAGGAATGAGAGCAAGCCATGTAGTAAAAATCTTCAGATGTAGCTTGGATTTGTAGATGACTACAAAAAATGAGTTTATTGTATAGTATGATAGCATGCACTTTAAAGTTGGTGTTGTTTGGAAGGATAGAGAATTAGTAATGTCGAAGTGTCGATGAGAAACAGGGAGTGCCCCTGCCACATTTCCAGGCCACCTTTGAGAGTGCTACTTAAAGATGGTCCTCAAGGAAGAATCAAGTTTGGGATAGAAAAGCAGGTGATGGAAGGAAATGGGGAATAGAGTGGATTTTACTGATGATGGACTGTGTATATTTCAGAGAGCACAGGAGAAGGTGGAAAATGACAGAATTACAGGCATGCCTTGTTTTATTTTACTTCTCTTTATTGTTCTTTGCAAATATTGCATTTTTTACAGACTGAAGGTTTGTGGTAACTCTACATCAAACAAGTCTATCAGCACCATTTTTCTAACAGCATGCGCTCACTTTGTGTCTGTGTTTCACATTTTGGTAATTCTCACAATATTTCAAACTTTTTCATTATTTTATCTGTTGTGGTGATCTGTGATCAGTGATCTTTGATGTTACCATTGCAGTTGTTTTGGGTTGCCATGAACTGTGCCCACATAAGGTGGTGAACTTAATCAGTAAATGTGTGTGTGTTCTGACTTCTCCACCAACAGAGTGTTCCCCTCTCTCTCACTTTCTTTGGCCCCCTCATTCCCTGAGACATAACAATATTGAAGTTAGACCAATTAATCAACCTACAGTGATCTGTAAGTGTTCAAGTGAAAGGAAGAGTCATATGTCTCTCCCTTTAAGTCAAAAGTTAGAAATGATTAAGCTTAGTGAGGAAAGCATGTCGAAAACCAAGGTAGATTGAATGCTAGGCCTCTTGAACTAAACAGTTAGCCAAGTTTTGAATGCAAAAGAAAAGTTCTTGAAGGAAATTAAAAGTGCTACTCCATTGAACACACTAATGATAAGAAAGCAAAACAGCCTTATTGCTGATATGGAGAAGATTTTAGTGGTCTGGATAAAAGATCAAACCAGCCACAATGTTCCCTTAAGCCAAAGCCTAATCCAGAGGAAGGCCCTAACTCTCTTCAGTTCTGTGAAGGCTAAGAGAGGTGAGGAAGCTACAGAAGAAAAGTTTGAAGCTAGAAGTTGGAAGGAAAGAAGACATCACCATAACATAAAAGGTAAAGCAGGAAGTGCTGATGCAGAAGCTACAGCAAATTATTCAGAAGATGTAGCTAAGATAATTGATGAAGGCGGCTACACTGAACAACAGATTTTAAATGCAGATAGAACAGCCTTATACTGGAAGAAGATGCCGTCTAGGACTTGCTTAATTGGAGAGGAGAAGACAATGCCTGGCTTCAAAGCTTCAAAGGACAGGCGACTCTCTTGTTAGGGGCTAATGCAGCTGGTGACTTGAAGTTGAACCCAATGCTCATTTACCATTCTGAAAATCCTAGGGCCCTTAAGAATTATGCTAAATCTACTCTGCCTGTGCTCTGTAAATGGAACAACTAAGCCTGGATGACAGCACATTTGTTTACACCATAGTTTACTGAATATTTTAAGCCCATTTTTGAGACCTACTGCTCAGAAAAAAAGATTCCTTTCAAAATGTGACTGCTCATTGACAATGCACCTGGTGTCCCAAGATTTCTGATGGAGGTGTACAAGATGAATATTGTTTTTATGCCTGCTAAAACAATGTCATTCTTCAGCCCATGGATCAAGAAGTTATTTTAACTTTTTAGTCTTATTACTTACAAAATGCATTTTGTAAAGCTATACCTGCCATAGATAGTGATTCCTCTGATGGATCTAGGCAAAATAAATTGAAAACCTACTAAAAAGGATTCACCATTCTAGATGTCATTAAGAACATTTGTGATTCAAAATATCAACATTAACAGGAGTTTGGAAGAAATTGATTCCAGCCCTTATGGATGATGTGGTGGGGGGTTAGGACTTCACTGGAGTAAGTAATTGCAGATGTGGTGGAAATATCAAGAGAACTAGAATTAGAAGTGAAGCCTGTATAATGACTGACTTGCTGCAATCTCATGATAAAACTTAAATGGATGAGGTGTTCCTTCTTGTGAATGAGCAAAGAAAATGGTTTCTTGAGTTGGAATCTATTCCTGGTGAAAATGCTGTGAACATTGCTGAAATGACAATAGAGGATTTAGAATAGTGCATATACTTAATTGATAAAGCACTGGCAGAGTTTAAGAAGATTGACTCCAGTTTTGAAAGAATTTCTGCTGTGGGTAAATACTATCAAACATCATTTCATGCTACAGAGAAGTTTTCTGTGAAAGGAAGAGTCAATCGATGCAGCAAACTTCATTGTTGTCTTATTTCAAGTTATTACCACAGTCACCCCAACCCTCAGCAACCACAAACCTCATCAGTCAGCAGCCATCAACACTGAGGCAAGACCTTCTACCAGCAAAATGATTACGACTTGCTGAAGGCTCAGTTCATGGTTAGCAATTTTTGGCAATAAAATCTTTTAAATTAAGTTATGTACATTGATTTTTTAGACATAATGCTATTGTACCTGTGCCAGTTTGAATGTATTGTGTCCCCCAAAAGCCATTATCTTTGGTGTAGTCTTGTGGGGCAGACATTTTGGTGTTGATTAGATTTGCTTGGAATGTGCCCCACCCAGCTGTGGGTGATGACTCTGATGAGATATTCCCATGGAGGCATGGCCCCACCCATTCAGGGTGGGCCTTGATCAGTGGAGCCATATAAATGAGCTGACTCAAAGAGAAGCAACTCAGTGCAGCTATGAGTGACGTTTTGAAGAGGAGCAAGCTTGCTAGAGAGGAACGTCCTGGGAGAAAGCCATTTTGAAACCAGAACTTTGGAGCAGACGCCAGCCACATGCCTTCCCACCTAACAGAGGTTTTCCGGACGCCATTGACCATCCTCCAGTGAAGGTACCCGATTGCTGATGTGTTACCTTGGACACTCTATGGCCTTAAGACTGTAACTGTGTAGCCAGATAAACCCCATTTTTATAAAAGCCAATCCATCTCTGGTGTTTTGCATTCCGCAGCATTAGCAAACTAGAACAGTACCCTTAACAGACTTCAATATAGTATAAACATAACTTTTATATGCACTGGGAAACCAAAAAACTCATGTGACTTGCTTTATTATGATATTTGCTTTCTTGCGGTCGTCTGGAGCCACATTTGCAATATCTCAGAGATATGCCTGTATAGAGAATGCATGAACTCGTATGGACTTGGGAGACTGATGATAAGCCTGGGATCTTTGAGCTTCTTGCAGTTCCTCATTAAATAGGGAAAAAGGGAATGACAGAATTAGCCCTGATGACCTGAGAGGCAGACTTTGAAGATGAGTGTTGAAGGGAAAAAGGGAACGTGTTTTGCTAGGATATGGAATTTTGGGGTCCCTATTCATTGTACAAATGAAAGTGGGAGGACATAGAAGAAAGAATTTTACTGAAAGCATAAGATATATATGTGTGTATATATATATATATTTAGATGTGTATATATAAGTACATATATTTGAATACGTATATAATAAATAAATGTATTTATATGTGGGTTTATATATACATTTATCTATATGTACCTATAAATAGATCCATATATGTATATGAGTATATGTGTATTTGTATATTATTTTTAAAGCATGGATAAAAATGGAAGGAAAAGATTTTGGGAGGGGTAGGAGAAATAATGGTGATGGGGAGGTATGCATTTATATAAGAAATTTGTCAAATTAAATTTATAAAATTATAATTTGTATTGCAATGGAAATGCCAAAACCTATTGTGAGATGTTAAATACATGCATAATATGTTGGTAACAATCTGATAATTAGTTTCCCCCACATTTGCTCTTTCTTGTTTTCAGTTCATTGGGTTCATAGTTGTAAGTGATCCGGTAAGTGCAGACAATTCAAGTTATAGGACAGCTCTAGCTTTCCCTAGCTGAGTTACCTCAGGGACCCTCCACAGTGTCTGAAGGAAGTGAAGCTGCCAGCCAGTATGAAGGAACATCTGGGTGCTTAGGAGTTTGCCTGAGATGGCCTTAAGGTAGGTCCACTTAGGGAAGCTAGTTTATTATTTTTGACACAAATGTGCCTAAGAACTTCTGGAGATGGATGTCCACTTGGAAAACTAGTCTGGCCACCCAAATTTTCCCCGTATTAATATGATTTGCCCAAAACAGGTTTATAATTTGATATCAAGGATTTTACATTAATGAGCATTGTGGTGGTTTGAAACTGTATGTATCCCAGAGAAACATGTTCTTAAAGTTAATCCATTCCTGTGGATGTGAACCCATGGTAAGTAAGGTATTTTGATGAGGCTACTTCAGTTAAGGTGTGACCCACCTCAATTAGAATGGATCTTAATCCTATTACTGAGTCCTTTATAAATGGAATGAATTCAGACATGAGAGAGAGACAGCCACAGAAGCAGGTCCCTGAAATCAGTGAAACCCGAAAGGGAACAGAGAGACCAGCTGACACTGTCATGTGCTTTGCCATATGGCAGAGGAACCCAAGATTATTGGCAGCCAGTCTTCTGGAAGAAAGCATCAACTTAATAATGCCTTGATTTGGACATTTGCCTGGCCTCAAAACCATGAGTGAATAAAATCCCATTGTTTAACCTGACCCATTTCTCAGTATTTGTTTTGAGCAGCCTAGGAAACTAAAACAAGCATCAAACAAGCTTGTTATGCTGTGAAGCTAATGGTGTTTTATTTTTGATCTCCCAACCTCAAAATCTCACTCATTTCACACTTTAATGCCAGTCTTGGGGTTATGCATTCTTCCCCTGGATTCTCTGTATCCAGAGAGCAGACCCAGGAAGAGACTAATTATGGCAGATGACTGAAAAAGTTTCTCTGGGGTTATCATACATTACTTCTATCCATATTCTATACTAGTCACAGACTCTGGAGCTGACTTCCTGGCTGTGTGTAACCAGCTGTGTGTCCTTGAGCATGTTACTTAAACTTTCTGTGCATGATAGTCCACATCTGTAAAATGTGGATGATAACAATAGTAATGACCTCAGAGGGTTGTTGTGAAAGTAAATATATTAAACCATGTTCTGCACTTAATTCCTGACACATCATAAGCACTAAATAAATGAGAGCTACTATTATTGTTGTTCTTGTTTTAAGAACGGGTGGGTATGTAGGGGAATAATTTTCCAAAAGTGGTTGAGTAGAAAGGGAAGAAAGGGTAAGATGGAAAACTAAAAAAAGCAAGGGAAAGAAAAGCCTATGAGCTTGGTTAGGATATGGGAAGCTGGAAACACTTTGGAAGTAACAAATTTCCCCAGAAAGACCACAAAACAGATAAAGAGCAGAGTCCTGCTAACTTGAATGACATGTATATACATTACAGCAAATACTGAGGCCAGTAGACTTATACAGGAATTGAGTATATGTGGGCAAAGTCATAGGATATGGGGCAGAAAAATTCCACTATCTTTTAAATCACTTTCAGTCCTTTTTGGAACAAGTAAGGCTAAAAATATCTCTCTAAGGCAGTTAGAAAATTGAAAAAAGAACACAAAAATACACACTAAAATCATAAATAAGAAGTATGAATCCAAATAGGGAAGTAAATACATCTTTATATATATTTTTTTAAATTATAGGACAAGCAAAACTTCCCTTTCACTAGCCAAGTACACACATATCTTGCTTTTTCATTTACCTAATAGCTTGGCAATAGAAAATCGGCTGTTTAACCTCACTTTGCTCAAGGATAACTTTCTCATTCTGAAAGAAGTGTTTGGTTCCAGTTTATAAATGCCTGTGCTCACACTTTTCAATTTCATTTCAGAGAACACTAATGAATTTTTAACAGACAGTGGACTACTAATGAGGCAAATTGACTCACGATTTTTTTTTTGTCAGTCTTTTAAATTAGCAATGTGAACTGAATTTGCTAAAGAATTTACTCAACCTTACTCAAGGCTATATCTTATATTGAGATAAAATTTCTCTATTCAAAGTTCATTGGTCCTGGGTTTCTCTAAAATAAAGTAGAATCTGACCTGAATTGATATATTGAATTCTAAAAGGAACTTTTCTTCTATTCTTTGCTTTTGGTCAGGTCTTTTGAAACATCTTCACAGAGCTCTTTTAGTTGATTTGGGAGGGGTCTCCCAAGGTTGATCTTTGTGTATATGGATGCTGACCTAAGTGAACAAGTGTGAAAATAGAATAACCAAAATTGCCGTATATAGTAAATAGTGACATTTATTTAATGAACATTTTCAGTAAAAAAACAAAAAACAAAAATAAAAACCCATGCAATATAATTATGCTAGTTCCAACACAATTATAGAATTTACAAAACGTATATACTGATTCGTAACGTACTTTAAGATGATGCAGTAATATAATGGGACAAAAGTTAATGTTGTGTAATGAATATCTTCATCTTTCAAAACCATATTATCTGCTGAATACCTCCATCCCCAGCCCTCAGCATAGATACAACTTATTCACTCAGCATTAGATATCCACTGACTACTTTTTTGGGGAGCTGTGGATAGAAAATGAGAGCAACATGCAAGGTTGGTACCCCTGAGAAATTTAAGGTTTTCACAAAATGTAAGGCAATAAAGTTTTCTCTTAGAAATGGGGAACAAAATGGAGCAGCAGGTTTTTAAATGGCCCGCTCAAGATCCTCAGAGGCTTTTTTGGGCGGTGTTGGGGAGGGATTTCTTTTTGCTTGGGAATAAGTTGGCCTCTATTCCTGGAAGGGCATTGGGCATCCTTAGCCATGCATTTACCCCTGTACACTCACAAATTGTTGTCCGTGGAAGGCACTTTTATGGGAAGGAGGTGTATCCCATAGTACTGAATTAAGAAATTCTGGTCATTTTGCATGGGTCAGGCAGGAGCATTCAGAAGGTATGAAAATAACCCTACTCAACTGCCTTTCTGGGCTTCTGCAAACAGTGCCTTAGGCAGGCTCTCATTAAATCTGCATCCCATTTCCCACTTCAAATCACTCTAAGCCCAGCAGTTACCCAGTAAGTGCTTCCCAAACAGCAAATGCAGTATTCATTTCCTTTTAACTTCTCTGTTTCTTTGTTTTAAAAATAGCTTTGCTTTAAAATTGGTGCCACCATGTAAAACAGGTAATGCTATGTTTTCAATCCATTTCCTCTGCCAGGTGGTGCTTATGCATTGAGAAAAATATTCTTCTCTGTCTTGAAGGCCTACGAAAGTGAATGCTGGTGTAAAAACCCCCATGGGTACAAGTAGAATTTCCATATAAGTGCCCTGTACAAAACCCCGTGGGAGGCAACCACTGGAGATGCACATGATCTTGATCTGAGTTACAGACTTGACTTAATAGCTGATGCTAGAATCCAAAAAAGCTCTCCTGTGGTGCCTGGAAATTTTCTCCCTCTCTTCTAGGGGTAAGACTTAGGTTGTTTAGGTGAAATCTCAGTGTCTTTCACTGAACCTTGGAGGAACATCAGTTGTTTACTATCCAAAGTATATACAGGCAATTTCCACTCTTCTTAGGATAAGGAAACGAATTAAATAGAATGACTTTTCCAGGTGTTTCACTTATGGAATTATAAAGGGAAAAGATTTTATGCTATGATCTTGACCTCCCTGTAGGTGGGGAGAAGAATATGGATTATAAGGTAGACACATTAGACATCCATATATATGCAGATTCCTTTCTATTTTATAAATATTATAATTGTGTCAGGATAAATGCATTCGTATTTTGCTTTCAATGACACAGGCTGGTTTTCTGCCTTTTGGGTAGATGCAATTTTGTTATTTCCAAGGATGTTGTGGGCAGTGGAGAGAAAGAAAAGAGTGAAAGAGAGAGGTGAGATTAGGGCCTTGGCCACAGCTCCCTGCCAATTGATGTGGCATTCTGCAAATGCCAGTTCCATGGGGGATATGGTTCATGCCACCATGCCCTGTTCCCTCAAATAGCGTTACCAGGTGATTTATGCTCTTTTCCTTTTCCTAACCAAGTGAACTGTTACCTGCTCCTCCCCTCCTGACCTTTTATCCCTCTTTTACTCTTTCACCTGTTTTTCAAATTAAATGAGGTGGGAGATACAGGACTTACTGACTTACTGATAGGTTCAGCATCCTCTTCACTAATAAAATCATATCAGAGCATTTTCCGATTTTTACAAGGTACATTATCTCAAACCTAGATAGTGATTTGGCTCTTGCACAGACCTGTAGATCTAAAGGTACAATTTTTATGACAAGAATATTCATTAAACGAATATTCCTTGAGCATCTCCACTGTACTAGATGCTGGTGATAGAGCCTTGAGCCAGAGAGATAGAGCTCCTTCCTCAGAGAGCATATAGTCTTCCAAGAAAAGTCAGTGATTAAAATGAAAGATAATAATGCTCTAAACACACCTCCTGGTAACTCAGAGAAGATTTCTCAGAAGTGACATTTAATCAGAAATAAAGAGGAGTTAGCCAGATGAAGTAATGTGTGAAAGGGATCCCAATAAAGGGATCCTAAACTCTAGAGGTTAAAGAGAGCCTGGATTTGGAGAGAACTGAAAGAAATTCACACTGGCTAGAGAGGAGAGGGAGAGAGTGACAAAGAAAGACAAGAGGTAGCCAAGGCAAAAGAGATACATGAAACGTAGTTTTTAAATAATGTAAACCTGTGCAAGGAGTTTGGGATTTATCCTCGGGCAAAAGCAACTAGCAGAAAACAGTGGTGTGCAATGCGACTGCTCACCAGGACACAGGGTGTCACCCCCACCTTTCCTCAGCACTGATAGACTCTGACACATGATAGGCGTGCACAGTATCCTCAACATGCTTTCCCTTACTGTTTCTTTGCTGAGAATTCTAGAGGGGGGAAAACTGGAGCATTTAAGGATTTTATAAATTCAGAAGCTAAAGACTAAAACTAGTTGGATAAAACAGAAATAGCAGAGAGTTGTTTCCTACCCCCAGGCTGTGATCTCCAGTACATGGTTGGCCTCTTTACAGACTTTCCTCTGTCCCAAATTAGCTTGCTCCCATATGGGACCACCATTAGCCCTTGCCACAGCTTCGTACATATTAGAAAAATGTGTCTCCTGAAGCCACTTGGTGCCTGGGTACAAGGCTTGGCCAGGAGAATAGAAACTGGATTTCATCCCCAACTCACAAACCCCGATCCCCCAACTTTGAATCTGAACAACCTTATTCAGCAGCCCTGCACACACAGACACAAAGTTTGTCTTTCAAATTTACTTTAACTTTTACACTGCTTGAAATTCCAGCAACTGGGTGTTAAGTTGTGTGAATAATTGTCCTTCACAGAAGTAAAGAACTGTCAGCTGATGAAACTATGGATAATTTACTTTACCACAAATTAATTCCATCATCTGACTTCTCCCTAGTTGGAAATAGCATCACTGAGTGAACAAGAGCTAGAACTGGAGATAAAGGAAAGGAGGTTCATTTTAGAGGATGAGGGCTTTAGTGGGAGGGACTGGGAGAGGAGGCAGACATGGTAGGATTACATGGAGTATTTTATTAAAAGGCAGTATGTGAAGCCTGAGAAAAGAAGGTTTAAGCAGTTTTTGAGGAGAGCTGAATGGAAAATGCAAAGGGGTTAAATGCAAACTCCAACTGGTTTAAAAATTTCACTCGACTGATCTTGTCCCCCAAGAGTCCTGATTCCTTCTGCAGAATGTAGAATACAGACAAGTATTATTAAATTCTACAGCTCAGACTTTGTGGGCTGTGTTAATTTCTTTTTTTTTTTTTTTTTCACCTGCCACCTGACCCGAAGGCCTAATTACCATGGCTAATATTGTTTGTATCAGCAGATGTGCTTGGACTTCCAAGCCAACTTACAAATTTATGTGTAACTAGGAAACACCTTAAACAGAAGTTAAAGAATGTTCTTTTTAAAAAATTGACTCTGTCTGGTATGTCTTACCCATTACATTTCAATAGATGAGACAAAAGCTAGGGAGTAAAAACCTGAAATGGAAAAGTTGTATGGAACTACAGGCTGTGTTAGGCAGGTTGCCTTGCAACCAAATAAACTCAATTTTGCAGATTTAAGTATGTACCTATTAATGTCGGGGTCACAGGTGCAGACACAGAGTTGATTACTTCCTACAAAATTTCGCTTCAATAATATTATTGGAAGACTCCTTTGAAATTCACATTCAGATTAAAAAAAAAAAAAAAGCAACTTGTGCTTTGGCTTTCCAGTCAAATTCAAGTTGATCTAACTTCAATGGGTGTCCTACCATAATAAAGTCTGTTGCCTAATTTTTATTTTTTAATTTTTATTGAGGTAGCATATATTCAATACCACATTTCCCATTTTCACCACTTGTCAGGTGCTTTATGCATACCATCTCATGTGCTGACCTTTTCTCCCAATAATTCTTCAAGTGCCAAGTGTAGTCACATGCTTTGACCCCATTTAATTCTCACAACACATCTCTGGGGAACCTATGGATTTTTGCATTTTATATATTAGGAAACTGAGGTTCACAGATGTTAACTGCATTCCCAAAGTCATACAATAGGTATGTGGCAGATCAGATCAGGAATTTAAAGCCATGTCATCTAAATCCAACTTCAGTTCTTCTACTCCCACACAGCTTTCTCTCAACACTTGCTATCCTAAACTTAATGAAACCAAATTGGCCCCTTCTCTCACTTTCAGAACTTACCTGTCTTTTGACCTCTTCCTCAAAATCATGCTCTTTCCTTTCTACACTGACAGGTAAATAATCCTATATACTAAACCAAACCCCAGGATATTGATGGCTATTTCAGTTTGCTAAAACTTCCAGAATGTAATATACCAGAAATGGGTTGGCTTTTGCAATGGTGATTTATTAGCTTACAAATTTACAGTTCTAAGGCCATGAAAATGTCCAAATTAAGGCATCAGCAGGACGATACCTTCTCTGAAGAAAGGCCGCTGGCATCCAAGCGGGACATCTCTGTCACATGGGAAGGCACATGACCAGCATCTGCTGGTCCTTCTCTCCCAGGTTTTGTGCTTTCAGCTTCTGGTTCCAGCCCTTTCTTAGCTTCTCTGGGGCTTTTCTCTATGAGCTTATCTCTGCTTTTTCCGTCTTTTATCCTCTCATAAAGGCCTCCAGTAAAAGGGATTAAGACCCACCTTGAATAAGGTGGGTCACATCTCAATTGAAATAATCTAACCAAAAGGTCCCACCTATAAAAGGTCTGTACCCACAGGAATGGATTAAAAGAACATGGCCTTTTCTGGTCTCTAACAGCTCCAAACTACTATAATGGCTAATTAGTGTATCCGTTCATTACAGCTGGTGCCTGCATATTTCCTAGGAGACAGTGGAAGACAATCCATGGGAACGACCCTCTCTTGTTGGAATATTAGATTCAGAGGCAGAGTGGTTGAGAGAGATACACATTTGGGCAAACAACTTTTACCATATTCCTAAAATCATATAAGAAAACGCATCCAGAATATGCATGGATTCCTGTGCATATTAAGATTCCTGTGCTGTATGCTCACATGCTCACATTAGTAATAAATGTATAATCATAGATTAAAACACCAGAAGTACAAGGTCTCATGAACCCCTGACAGATATTAGAGGATGGAAACCCTGTGCTACAATCAGGAAGATCTCACATATGGGTGGGAATCTGAAAGAAAAGATACAAAAATAATGTTGATCAGTGTGGCAGACCTCAATTATGGTATTTTTCTATTTCATGTATTTCAAAACCTAATGATAAAGACTATACTGAAAAGGTTTAGTGACTTCCCATTGAATTCAAAGAATATAGACAATCACTTGAGAAGTCAAGAGCATAAACGGTATTTCTTTGGTACAAACAGCACCTACTCAGTTTCTTAAATTGTCTCTCAAGAAAAAGAATGAGATTTCTTCTTTTCTACCAGCTTAAGCGAAATATTGGCTTACAAAGCTTGAGGTGGTAGGGGGAGGTGTGAATATGGCTTCAAGCATGGCTGAATCCAGAGCCTCAAACTATGTCCTCAAGTTTCCTCTCTCAGGGTATTTCATCACTGCTCTTCTATATGTGAGCTTTAGTTGCTTGTTCACCCCATGTTATGGCCAAGATGATGACCAGAAGCTTCAGACTTATAGTCTACCAGCTTACCGACATCAGTGGAAAGAGAGTGCCTCTTTCCCTAGAAACGCAAGCCAAATTCATCAGATTTACACTGATTTGCCTGGCTTTTGTCATGTGCCATCCGTCAACCAATCATTGTCGCTAATGGAAATTTGATGTCCTGAAGGGCTAACCAACTCTGGGTCATTTGCTTACACCAAATGCTGAGGGTGGTGTCAGCCTGATCAGAACCACGGGGACAGAGAAAGGTAGAGGGTGATTCCCCAGAGAAATGCTGGGCATATCAAAAGAAAAAAAATTAGGCTACCACACGTATTCTTTCAAAATAGTGGGTAGATTGATTCATTGAAAAATATTTTTAGTACAAAGGAAAAATGAAAACATAAAATGGATTAAAAAAATATTAAAATAACTATATATCAAAGGCATAACTGTTGATGGAGATGTGATTAAGGTAACTTTGATACTATGCAAAAGATTATGGGTAGGCCAAAAAAGCACAGAAAACCTCTTTCTTTGAAGTACATTTAATAAGTGTCAGATTGTGTTGACCCTAAGATAGGGAGGAGAGAGTGCTGATTTAGCAACATATGATTAATAATGTAAGGACAATACGGCCACAGGTAGGAAGGACCTAACTGAACCACATTCTGTGTGACCCCTGTGGTTCTTATTTCAGAGCCCATAATTTCAGAAGAGAAATATGTTTCCAGAGAGAATTTTAAAACAGGAAAATGCTGATTCAACATATGAAAATCGGTTTCAATAAAGTATATGGCTAACTGCTTCTTTTTCAAATATAACCTGTGCTAACCATCCATCTTGAGAAAGCAGGGGTGTTCTAGCTTGGTCAACATACTAGCAGTTAAAATTGACTTTCATCTGTGGGGCAGACAGCAAAGGGGAGCTGAAGTCCTATCCTGGCCAGGAGTGGGCTTACAGGAACACTGTGAAAAGTTGAATGCAGGAAGCAAGCAGAGGGCAGTGACCAGATCTGAAGCAAGGGCTTGCCAACAAAGGACAGGCAAGAGAGACAGAACAGATTTAGAGGAAAAGCCTGACAAAACCCCAGAGACCATGACCCTGGGGGAGAGAAGCCTTTTATTGGGAACCTGTTGCCCTGTGCTTATCAGTTTAAAGAGCACTGAGGCAGTTGCCTCTCCACAGTGGCCACATGGTGGCACTGAACTCCTTGATTGCATTCTCACCCACACTATATGCAATGCAGAAGAAAAAGATCCCAAAACAATTTAGAATATTGTAATGTAAGGAAGTGGAATAATTCCTGGGCAAATAAAAGAAATGAAACAAACACAACAAAAACAAATGACCCTTAGACTGTTGAGTTAACCATTCATGGAAAATGGTTTACATTTTGAAAGAATAAATGATGTTTCTCATCTTCTAGATATTTCTAGATATTTATGAAATACTCACATAGTCTGTAGTAGGTGATTCACAGGTAAGGAGTTTCTGCCATCTCAGCCTTTGATCTACAGTCATTTCTAAAAGATACACAAGAAACTTTAAGTGCCATCAAGAAATGTTTTGCTTTGTTTCCTAAGGCCCTCTCTCATTCTTGGGGCTCTACCTGTAAATTTGAATATTATTGTCTAAAGAGAGGAATATAAATAACTCACCCCACCAGTAATAAAGTCAAAAAACCAGCTGAGATTAGAAAAAAGAAATAATTAGAGCAAAACCATTGCAGGTAAATAAAATAAATAAATAAATAAATAAATAAATAAAATTTAAAAAAAAAAGAGTGAGATGAGTAATAGCTAAGGGAGAAACAGCAGTAGCATGATTTTAAAGGGGAAAATTGGGAAATTCTTAGCTTTTTTACTAAGTGCACCAAACCCTGCTAGTAATGGCAAAACTGGTTATTAAGATACTCAAAGACAAGCTTCCTTTAAAATACACACAAGAGATGCTCAAAGAGATGATGTCCAGCTGTGATATCAACATCACTAAAGAAAAATTGGCACATACAGAGAGCACAATAAATTAAGCACTAAAGAATTTTAAGATAACATGAGGAAAAAAAGTACCTCTCTAAACTACTGAACAATATAGCTTCCTCGTGAAAAGTACCAGCAGATAAAACTTAACTAAAAAAAGATGAATTTATTTTCGAATGTCTCTGTAATTAAATGTATATGTTTAATTTAGCCAGAAAGCTAAATTTCATGAGCATTTTATTCATTTTGTTTTTCTTCTGCTATTCTTAAATGAATTCCTTCCCTTAAAACTTTAAAATTGAGAGCCAGAACTATATAGTCTGTGAAACAGAAATACCTAACTCATAATGGATCTGGCTGTAAATGGACCTTACTTTTCACCTTATCAATATTCTGGTCCCCAGGGAGGGAGAAACCATAGGTCTTATTTAGTTGATTCACACTCTTGCCAACTATATATATAAGTATACATATATGGAGAGAAAATGGAACTACAGAATTATTGCAGGATAGAGTAATAATAGTAACAGCAACAACAACAACAGTAATACAGCATGGGCTGAATTCGTGAATGATTTACAAAGACTAAGCCCCTACCCAGACTAAGTTTTCTACTTAGCTGAAAACCCATGCTAAGTAATCATTAACAGATGGGTAATTCTAAACTTCTATCAATATTTACAGATCTACATCATGACGTTTATGAAATTCCCTTCCAAGTAGGCCTTCTCTTACTTGCCAAAGGCAAATGGTATAAATGTGGAGGAGAGGGTAGGCAGGTCAGGGGAGGAAGAAGGATAAAGAAAAGAGTGTCATTGTCCTAGAAGATTTATCTCATACTTCCTGTGATCCAGTGATGCAGTTCTTCTTGGCCCTTTGTCAATCAGGAGACTGAGGACGCAATTGCTTACCTGGCTGATAAATGCAGAGATGTGCTGCTTTACAGGGTAGATGCATGCAAGAATGCAAGCAAGCATCCCGCCCCAGAATTCCACTCCTGCTTCCAAAGGAGCTTTGAAAACTCATTCTGCATGTTTACATTTGCCACACACAAAAAAAGAAGTACCTACCTCCCATTTACCTCAAAAATGTGTTCTAAGAAATAATCAACAAATCTATTTTTCCCTTCATAAATGAAATGCGATATTAATACTAGTAGAGCAAAATCTCAACTGTTTTTCTTTTGAAAAATGTTTCTTTATGTTATTGAAAAATGAGGTTACATCTAGTCCTAAATTAATCTTAATTATCAAAGTATAAGCAAGTTCCAACTTCTAACTATGCAAAAGTAAAGAACACTAACCCTAAATATTAAAATATGCCATTTAATTTACTATTCTTTACTGTAAAGCATTTCATAATACCCTTGTGCTTCTTTTGTTTTTTATTAATTTGGGTTGTAGAAACAAACTATAAGTAACATATTGAAACTTATTTATTGGTTTGGGATAATAGCATTGCACAATCATGCAAAACGTATTTTTATTCACGACCTAGTGAAAAGTGAATGATGACTACCAAGACAAATTATGACCTTCCTGCGGTAGCAGAAATGAGGTCATAGGGCTATAAGAAAAAAAAACACAATTTGTCTTTAAATGCAGTTTACTGTTTTTTTCCCCATCATAATGTCAATCCTAACTATTAAAATTTTAAAGTTTAAAATCCATATAAGCACCTTATGAAGAGCTTGTGAAATATTAGCTTTCACATGGCTGGAGAGTATTTGCTATTTTCAACTCACTCACTTTCTAAGCAAAAATAATATCAGCACTCTTCAAAAATTAGAACTTATTTAGTCTATCCACATTCCAGTGAAGAAAAGGAAAATGACTGCATTTTAGCAAAATCTTGATTTCAAAGTACAGAATTACAATACAGAGGAATGCAAGGTATGAATTATTTATGTCTAATGTCCCTCAAAAGTTCTCTTTTGTATTTGTTTACTGTATCTTCAAAATCTATTTATATAGTCAACACTGATAAAATAAGTTCAGCTGGATCAAATATACCCAGTTAATATTTGCAGTAAAGTTTTAATCTTTAAATAAGCATAAGAAATCAATATTTAAATAAATAATTACCAATATAAGTGTGGTTTCTCTGCTGATGACAGTTTGAGAATCAATGAACAACTAGTCATGTTAGATCTTAGTTGTAACTCCTAAAAAAGACAAAGATGAAGCCTTTTTAAAATTTTGTCTTTTCTGACTAAGACCATGTAGATGAAGCTTCTTTTAAATGAGTTGAAACAATATGTATAGATACAATTTAAGTCATACTGTAGTCTTGATTCCATGCAGGTCTAAAATAGTGGAATTCTCTGCAGTAATAATGGATATTTGTATTTTCTACCATCTGGATTGAAATGAAATGACATTTTCATTTCATTTAGTTTATCATTTGCGATATATTTTGTTGTGTTGTTGAACAAAGTATAAACTTTGAAATATGGTGCTCTGTTTTATGCTTCAGCACTAACTTTGCATAGGTCAAAATGGATTTATCACTGATTGTGACATCTCAACCTCTATAGACCTGTTGAGGTAAAGTAAAATAACTTTTAAAAACAACATGGCCACCTCTAATATGCTCCTAAACCGTGTAAAGAGATTCTAGGTAATATATGGCACATATTTTTTCAGTACTGATTTTTATTTTCTAAAATACCAGAGTTCTAGTCACCAATAATTAATGGAAATCCAGATACTGCTATTATGATTCATAGTCCAAGTTCCAGTTGATTATCTCAAATCACATTATCAACCATGAAGTGACAAGATGATTTAGAAGTTTAGTGTCAGCCCTGCAACATTTCGGTAGTTTTCTCATGTTCAGTGGTTTTCGCATATTTTCTCATATTCAGTGGTTTTCTCATAGCAAGAATAGTACTTACAAAACAGTTGATACAGTGGGAATCTCCGTCACCTACACACACATTTTGACACTTTGTCCATTGATTCTCTATTAGTAGTCTCTTGGCATAATGGCAGTCCACAAATTGATGAGCCAACATGGATAAATGTGTCACATCCCAGCCTGCTCACAGGGCCAGATTGTTTCTCCATAATCCCATCAGTGTGATAGATAGTGGCCATCAAAGCTGCCACTAAAACTGCCTGTACAAGACCTCCAGGATCTTAAGCAGGGGAAACTTCATGTTCTGAGAGCAATAAGGATTTTGCCCTATTTTTAGGAATGTCTTATCATTGAACTAAGAGTAGTGAGATTAAAGCAAGAAACAGGTAGAGTACAATGCAGAAAGTCAGTGCAAACACTGTATGTTTTCTACGATGCCCTCTTCGAAACTGAAGCAACTGCTGCTTTCTTCTAAAGACTTTGAGCTGCTGTTGCCCATCACTCTATTTTTCCATTTTAAAAAAAAATTGGCAGTCAAAAATTCAAAGTTTTGTGATAAAAATAAAGATTCTCAGGTATTCTGCTAACTCCAGCCCTTTCTGTTATATTACTTTTTAATAATTTCCCTTTCAGAAGTTTATGTACTGTACAAACAAGGTCTTAATGAATGAGCTAGCAATAAAGGCTTATTACAAATGATTTTGGGAAGTGACTGGAATTTTAGGAGTTTTAGTATAAAATGTATTACTCTTGATTTCATGTTCTCAGCAGAAAGCCCTCCATTCTTACTGTATTGTCTTGAGAACATTATTATGCTATTTTTTATTTATGAAAGATAGGGCAGTTAAGTTAAAACTTCCCACTGTCTCCTTATTTTAAAAATCATGAATACAGAGTAGAAAAATGGGGATAAAAACTAAATGACAAATAGGGTGGGATGGAGGGGATGGTTTGGGTGTTCTTTTTTCACTTTTTTTTTTTATTCTTATTCTGATTCTTTCTGATGTAAGGAAAATGTTCAGAAATAGATTGTGGTGATGAATGCATAACTATATGATTGTACTGTGAACAGTTGGTTGTATGCCATGGATGATTGTATGGTATGTGAATATATTTCAATAAAACTGAATTTAAAAAAAAAAAAACATGAATACAATAGAGCTCTATGAGCTCAAATATTTTGAAGCCCTCAAAGGAGTTTGTTTCCTATGGATACTCTTTGAACCCAAAAGTCTTGGAATAAGAACAATATTGTGGGATTTTAAGGGTGAGGAAATCAGAATAAGATTGCAACAATACAAAGAGGTTTTTGAAAGTTCTGTTCAAATTCTATTAAATAATTGAGAAGAGAAGAAAGAGGTCTCAATCTGAATCTAGGTTGTACATATTTCTTGATCTTTAGATTTTGTCTCATTCAAGTTTTCTTATTTTTTTTTGTTTGTTACTGCTCCTGTTTTCAGAATAATATTTTTATAAGAAGAAAATAAAATGTATCAGGTTTGTAACAGAAAATAAATATATTGAAATGAAGTTATCAAAATGTTTTAAAGTTTTTTGATATAATAATATAACATATTAAATAACAAGTTCTAACTGTGGGTCTATGAACTGTATTTTCCAAGTACCAAGAAGTTGTATTTTGAGAGAGTTGAACATAGTTTCAGTTTCTATCATAATGAGAAAAGCTGAGATATTACTACTACTATTGGAACTTGTTACCTATATTCACAATTAAAGAAAATGTTAAATTTAATAGTTTTCCTTCCCTGGATTTTTTCTATGGACCCCCCTGGTGGTCAGTGGAACAGAGGTTAAGAGTCTCTAAGTAAAAATCTAATTCAAGTACTGTCACAGATAAGAAGCAACCTACACATCCCACTTTAAATGAGATAAAGTCCCCGATTTAGTTAGCCAAGAATAACAGATTTTGTTGGGAACAGGGTAACCCCTAGGAGCAGGTGCATCTTTCCAGTAATTTCCCTTAGCAGCCAGTGACACTGTCAGCCCAAGTTAGGCACTTGCCAGCACTGAGATTTCTCGATTTTTCACAACACTGTTATACTAGTGATTTTCATTAATATTTAGGAAGAACATAAACAAATACTTTTGCCCTTTATAGAAAACATTCACAGTCTCACAAGTGTATGCAATGCATGTTGTTCTGTTATTCAAGGAAAGTACTGATTATCAGAGAATAAGGCTGAGTTTTATTCCCTTATCAGTTAAGAAAGAAGCCTGGCCTCTGTGAAGAGAATGCTAGCAGTTTGGTTCACCAAAGTCTGTTCTCTCCTCCTTCTAATAATAATAGAAGTGTCAGGCCATGACTGCCCAACTACTTGACCTTTTCCAGCATCACATCTGGTTAGGTAGAGTCATCAATATTAGCAAAACCAATGGGTGCAGTTTCCTGGCTAGTGCCGTTAAAAAAGTAGGTGTACCTCCTGTGTGCTCTGTTTTCCCTCCCCATTGTCTGCAACCCAGATGAAGCAGTGTTTCTGTTTTGACCATACATACAGAAAATGCCCTAGAGAATGATGGAAAAAGAAGATGGAAGGAAATTGATCCCTGAATGAACGTGTGGTAGTTGGTCACCTCTTGACTTCAAAAGCCAACTTCTCTCACCTCCACCCCCCAGCATGTCTAACTGAGAGAGCTAAACTCATACCTTGTTTCAACCATGGAATTCTGGGAATTTTTTGCTATAGCAGTTTAGCCTACCATAGCTAATATATCCCCTTGTATGTACAATATCTCATCCCCACACATCATTTTGGGTCACACACTCAAATTGTATGATGGACAAAGCCGATTAAATCCTGCTGCTGGAACAGAAAACAGCACCAGGAAAATCATTTGTCCCAACACCATTCAAGATGGGTCAAGGCCTTGAGATATGAGAAAGTCTTGTACTTACAAAACGGCTGCAGCACAAAATCTACCCAGAATATTTAGCATTATCTGAAATGGTAATTCCACCGTTTAGAACATAAAATTTTTTATTTAGTGTTTCATATGCTAACTTTGATTTGAAGTTCTAGTTAACTAATCTAGAAAGAGGAAAACTATTCACTGAGTAGTTCTTACTATTCATTTGCACAATTTAAATATATAAATCTTATAGAATCTATAAATCTAAGATATGGAAATATTCCTAATTAACATAAAATTTATCAATCCTATGTTTGAATTTCCTCTACAATAATACCACCTCAGATAATAATAATATTAATGATAAAATAAAAAAAATAGTTACTACTATTATATTACTACTACTACTTTTGCCAGCACCATTACTTTCATTACTACTTTTAATGAGTACTAACTATGTACCAGAATGCTATATTATCACATTTACTGTCCTGATAAGTCAATCTTATGGTTAAATTTCTCAAATGATACAAACTCAACACATCCAGAAACGGATGATTCTGTTATTTTATAGTCTTACTGTTGGAGAATTTTTATTAACAGTTCAAATTTAAGCTATAAATAAAATCTGAGGTCAATTCCTCAAAATGTACTCTGAAACAGAATATGGGAAAATTTTAATTCTATTTAAGAATAAAGGAAATTTTACAATTTTTCCCCCTGATCCACAGCTTACTTGCTTGGGTTTACTGTCCACGATTTGTTTTTGAAACCATTTGAAAACTAACACCACATAGTAATAGAGTATCTAATATAAGATAATATGACTGTCATGGGCTGTGTGGACTTATTTTCCAGGAAAACTCCCATGCTGAAAACAAATCAACTTTCATATGGCATGAAATCATTCATAACACTCAAAAAAAATCACTATTGCAACAAATATCTCAAAATTAAAAGCTCGTTTCTATTTGTATCATGGCCAAAGAAACCTTTCCCTGATTCTCTAATGAAATATATCACATGAACATAAACAGAATAAACACACTCACACACAATCCACCGAAATGTAGTTAAAATAGATTTCATGAAAAATTCAAATAGCTTGATTTGTTAATTTTAAACTGTCTCATATAAAGCATTGAAAAAGTCATAGTAAAACCTTGAAGTTGGAATTCTGAATCTCATGACAAACTCCTTAAGTTTGTAAATTTAATGGGATTATAAAACCTAAAAATAAAAACAAAAACACTCAACCATAATTAATTATACTCTTTTAAGCATGAAGAAAGAATACAAAAGAATTTTAAAAATAATTATGCCTTTAACTATTTTAAAATAAAATAGAGCATATAGAACCATACAACTGACAGATGAGGATAATACTACAGATTTTATCTGTTTTTTTAAAGCTATTTCTGTAAGCAATATCAAGAAATGTTGGTAAGATGTAAGTGTAGTTATGTAGAGTTTTGCAGATTCAAACTGATAAAATAATTGTTCTCAAAGGGATTAATTTAAGGATGGAAAAATACCATAAAGCATAACGCTATAAATTCTCAGAAAGGAAGAAATGTGTGCAGTTATAGGAAAGATGTCCTGGGCTGGAGTTAGGCAACCTAGGCTGAACATTCTGAAAGGTTGAATAGGAACCAAATCTCTCTTGCTCCTTTCTGCACCCCCAAGTGCCAAGAAGAGGGTCTGAAAAATCAAAGGTGCTCAATAAATATTTATAAATGAAACCATCTGGGTGCAACTACTGAAAAGCAGTGCTTAGAGCAGTTGCTTCTCAATCTTGGCCTTGAGTTCCCCATCTATAAATTACTGATGTTGGACTAAACAATCCCTTCTAACATTACAGTCTATCGTTCTTACCAATCTATGATTGTCACCACAGTCCACCAAGTTACACCCATCCAAAAACCTGAATTTTCCTAACCCTCAGCCCTGACATCCAATTCATGACCCAGATTGATAGATTCTACCACCTCAATATCATTAAAATCCATCTACCCTTATCCAGTGCCACTGCTGCCATACAAATCTAAGCCTCCATACTCTCATTTCTGAATAAGAAAATACCCTATTTTCTCCTTCCATTTCATTATCCACAGGCAGAGAGAGTGATTTGTTAAAATAAAAACCCAGTCATGCTTCATTCCTACTTAAATGCCTTCCTTGGCTTCTCATTGGCCTTAGTATAAAATTCTTAGCATAATCTCCTAGGGAGCTCACTGTAATCTGACTCCTTCCTCTGACTCTTGCTTCTTTGCTTGTGGTGACCCTTTTCTTCAAATTCGTAATGCTCTGGTTCTGTTGGATTTTCTCCATGCATTCAGTGTATCACATTTTCTTCCTCTTCCACAAGTCCTTCATACTTACTCTTTCTGTCTGAAACCTTCTTAACTTCCCCAAGGTCTTAGACTTGCAAACCCTTATTCATCCTATAGGTCCCTTCTTCTATATCATTTACATAGAAAGCATTTTCGGACCACCCTAACTAGGTAACGTCCCAGTGATATACATTCCCATTTCATTTTACATTTTCTTTTTAGCAGCACTTATTATATTTCACTTATTTATTCAATGAACATACTCTCACAAATTTACAAGATCTATGATGTCAGGAACCATGTTTGTCTGTCTGGTTTACTACTGTATCCTAAGATCAAAGAAGAGTTCCTATCATTTAGCAATTACTCAGTTAATTTTCATTGATTAGTTATATTCTATGCCTTTGAAATCATTATTCTTTCCTCTCCAGTCACTGAATAAGTTCAGCGTTAAGGCCACCAATAAGGTAAAAAAGAAAAGAACAATTTACACACCTTGCTAGCTTCCTACCCAATTCCATTCCCTTTCTTCCTTACTAAACAAACCCAGAATTGGTATGAGGTAGCAGTGGCCCTGGCTCATAGTCCGTTACTTCCCAGCCTTGCTTATAGCTGGGATTGGCCATTAAGTTCTAACTATTAAGATACAGGAAGTCATTCCTCAAGAGGGTTCGTCTTCCTAAATTAACTCTCCAAGGATAAGCCTTTGTACTTTGTCCGTTTCACTTCCCATTCTTCTGGGCTGAGTAAGAATGTAATGCGTGGAAGTAAAGCTACCATCCTACCAGGATGAAAACTATGTAGTAATATGCTAGAACTGAAGATTGGGTATCTAGTTCATTGCTAATACCCTTGAGCCACTGCAGGCTCAAGGCACAAGCCCTGGGCCACTGTCTTCCAGATTTCCTGTTAGTAGAGAATAAGCCCCCTACTTGTTTAAATACTCTATGTAAGTTTATGTTACTTATATCTGAACACATTTCTTACTCATTCAGGCAAGCATTAGAAGAGATTATTGAGTTTGTAAAAGGCAACAAATATTTTGCAACTTTTCGGTGTTTGAACCCATCTCTGCTTCTTTTAGTTGTGCGACCTCATTGGATTCAGTGCACTCATCTGGTAAATGGGAATACTGTCATTTTACAGGGTATTTGTGAGAATTAAAGAGCCAACAGCTATAAGTTTTTAGCATATGGCCAGAGATAGCAGTTGCTCAATAAAATATGATATTTCACTGTCTTTAGAGAAAAAAAAAATGTAGACAGGCTATGTAGGCATAAAGAGCTTCTACCACTTACCACCTCTTTAATTCCCTTAGCCTTTTGGAATCTCAGTTTCCTAATCTATAAAATGAAGACAATAATATCTTCCCCAGAGAGATTAATGAGGATTAGAGATAAAATGTGTAAAGCAAAAGGCATTTAATAAACGGCAGTTGCCATTCGATAGATATAGCAATCCACAATAATATGCTTATCTTAGATAAAATATAGGAACCAGATCAAGATATTTGAATCTGCACAGCACCTTTTCCATAACAAAAATTTAAAGATTTGATAACACATTTAGTTTTCTTCCACAGTATTCTCATTTAGGGGGGTGGAGAGGAGGTCATAGCTTCCTTTGAAAATTTCGAAGGAGCTTATCTCCAGAAATATGCACATGTATAAATGTTTTTGTGTTTAATTTTAGAGAAATGGATTCTCTAAAGGTTTATGGGTCACAAGATAACACTGTCTGAGCAAGAGTCCATGGAGTTCCAAAGGATCATCTTCAAATGATAATTTCATAAATAAAGTTTTCCTGTAGTATAAATTTGAAAACGTGTCTTACATGTCTTTAATAAATGGTCTTATTTCTTTATATGGTTATCTACTCCACTACGTAGCAACCCCATAATTAAAAAAGGAACTCTTAACAAATTTTTGTTTAGAATATTGGGTACAAATTTTTATTTAGAAGTCCTGAGTTTTATTTAAACCTTGTTTAAAGAAAAGGAAAAGAAGACATCTAGAAAGCAAGGAAAACTAAAACCAATAAGCTAGGATGTAGCTAGCTATAATGCTATCCAATATTTCACTCAGGAAAAGGACAGATAAAACTCTGAGTCAAAAATCCTTGAGAAAGAATTACATTCCTGCCAAAATATTACATATAGGTCTGCCAGTAGTTGCAGTTTATAAAGAATTTAGTGTTACTTTGTGGTTAGAGCACAAGGTGGAGCTGGAGAAAGATGTTATTTTGGATCCTCCAACTTACCAGATTGCATTACCCAACCTCTGCTTGTTTCCTTCCCCAAAAAAAACAATAAATAGAATGAATGAAAGGAAGAAGGAAGGAAGGAAGGAAGGGAAGGGAAGGAGGAAGGAAGAAAAATAAAAGAAGGAAATGTTTTTAATGTGCTCCATTAAAGTGGACCATAAAGATGTTGCAATTTCTATATATGCTGAGGATTCCTTAGGTTTCAAATATCAGTTGTACCACATCAAGTCATTATATTGGTAAAGTTCTGGGCCAGAGGTAGAACTCAACAGAATTGTTCATTTCTAGACAGTGTCACATCTTACCTTTGCGCAGCTGTAACAGTCTCCCAATCCTCTTTCCATCTTCTCTTTATCTTTGCCTTGTGGAAGATGTTTATGATGACTTACAGTGTCACCAAAACTAAATTTTATAAAAGTCGTCTATTACTCAGTCTTTGTTAAGTAAGTTAGGATGGATAATCAAGGAGTTTAAAGCTGATTCTCAGTAGCCTTCCTTCCCCATCCCCACAACAGGAGAATCTCTTCAAAGACAAGTAACTTATTTCCAGATTTTTCAGAGATCATTTCAGTGACTGTCCTTTGGATCCAGAACAATATTTTATGTATTCATCTGCAGAGAAACATTTGAGTAAAACTTCTATCACACTTTTTATCACTGTCCTCCTATATACTAGGCTTTACAAGGAAAATCTAAAATGCCGGTTCTCCCACAGACCTCTAAGTTTATTTCAACCAGTTAACAAGTACCTATTGAGTACCTAATGTGTTCCCTCTGCTGTGTCAATCCCTGACCCTGTCCTCAGAGAGCTTACACTCATGCTGGAGAAATGAGACACATACCAATGAAGTTACATCATGATGTGAGGCAGCCTGAGGCAGAACTGTGATGACGTGGGAGTTTGTTTCTGTTATCCCAGGAGTTCTATATTCTCTGCTTTCACCTTGGCCCTAACAAAGAACAATAACAAAATCTGATACACATGGTTCTTCTGCTTGTTTCCTTCTCTTCCTTAGTCAAATCTGTTCTCAAGAAATTTATGAGTGAATTCAACCTTAATTCGATTTCAAATATGTGAATTTTCCGATGTTAAATATATTTTTCTTATGGTAGATTTTAAGTTTGGTTGGCTGATTAGTTGGTTAATTGGTCGACTTTTCAACAAAGGAAATTACAGAAATTTAAGAGCAAGAGAGAGATACTTTTGGGAAGCAGGGAACCTGAAAAAAGAAATAGATAAATGCTAAAGTGCGTGCATAGTGAAAGAGCAGTGTTAATTGGAGCATATAAGGTGCCTAAGGTAAGAGAGGAGCTCTTACCCAGGACTGGACACTGGGGAGCTTAGGAGCATTGCAGAAAGGCGAAGCAGCATTTCATACTAAGGAGGTGCATAAGCAAATAGTGTGTGTAATGTGAGCTGTGGATGTTAAGGAAGACTTGCTGAAGGGGAAGATGAGTATTGATGCACAACCTCTAATCACAGGAAAATACAATTTGAAATTTTTTGTAAGTGGTTGAAGAAAAAATACTAAAAAATTAGAAGCACTGTCACAATTTATTCTTGGATCAATGTATAAAAAACATTTAGAATATGTCACCAGTGAATACTTCAGAAAAACAGTATGGGATCTGACCAAAGTAATATTGAGGATACAGGCTGTGGTCTCTAATGCATAGATAATTACAGAAGAAAAAACCTAATTAAGTCAGCTGAGTCATTAATTTTTTTCTCGTTTTGTAAATAATAGGATGTATCCTTAAATTTAAAAATTCTGGTAGGCAGTCTCACTTATGAATGAAGGTTAAATGAGAATCTGAAAATTAAATCTAGCAGTATAGTATAATGAAAATTATAAATCAAGAAACTAATGCTGAATTAAATTTAGCAAATTAATATAACATTACACAAATAGGTGGGTGAAAGTCATGAGACTATTGACATGATTTCAATAGAAACTAAAATATCATTTTATAAAATTGAACATCTCAAAAAATATTTAGTAATTTTTAGAATCAAATGATACCCCTTTGTCTGTTTTTCAAAGAAACAGACAAAACTTGATATCAATAGTGAAGCATTTTAGATATTTATTAAAATTACAAAGCAAAGTGAAGATGCCATGAATAATATCATATAGTATTTACCAATTTAATATGCAATTTAAAAAGGTGGCATGCTCTATCAATTCTAGTTGGATTGTAGAATTAGGTGTGAAACATTATACAATAAAACTTTTAGAAAACATCAGAGGAGAACATCGTCAAGATTTTTACTACACAAAGATATCTGTACAGGATATAAAAAATATATAAAACAAGACAATAAATTGGACTATTTTAAGATTAGGAGCTTTTGTGTAACAAGCCACCAGTAAAGAAGTAAAAAGGCAACCTAAAAAGTGGGAGAACATCTGACAGACAATTCATATTTGTAATACATAGAGAATACTTACAAATAATTAACAAAAATGACAGCCCAATAGAAAAATAAGCAAAAGACATGAACAGGGACTTTACAAAAAAAGGTTTATACAAGTGCCCAATAACATATGAAGAGTTGCTCGATTTTATTACTCATCAGAAAATTATAAATTAAAATCACTATGGAATAGCACACACTCACTATAATAGCTAAAATGAAAAAGAAAAGGATGTGAAGCAATTGGAAGTCTCAATCCTGCTGATGAGAGTGCAAATTGGTAGAACTATTCAGAAAGCTGATAGCTTCTATGACCCTGCAATTCCACCTCTAGATTTACACAAAATAAATGTATTCACATGGCACTAAAAGACTATAAAAAATCTTTAGAGCAACACTATTTCATTTTCACATATATCAAAAACAGGCAAAACTTAAACTACGGTGTTAGAGTCAGGATAGTGGGCACCTTGGGTGGGGCATAGTGACTGAAGGAGGGCTTAAGTATGGCTTCTCGGATGCTGATAATGTTCTGTTTCTTTGTCTGAAAGCTGGTGATAGTTACATGGGTATGTTAAGTTTGAAAAAATGTATAATTCTCTACAATAATTATTTGTGCACTTTTCTGTTATGTATATTATATTTCAAAAAATTTTTAAGAACTACAGTGAAATTATTAGGCAAAAGGAGACAGAAGTATGATTTATACTTGATAGTAATGTCTACTTAGAAAATCCCCCCAAAATAACCATGAGAACTATGTAATTTAATATGGTAACTAAATTTTATTTTATTAAAAAATAAATACATCTCTTTAATTTTTAATGGTTAAAATATGCACATAATAATGGTTTAAAAATAAACAATGCAAAGGTATACATATTAAAAAGTAAACCTCCTCCTCACCACTGTTCCACATTTCCTCATTCCTTACTACATGGTCACCAGGTTCTTGTGTGTTTTTGAGATAAATTCTTTTCATAGGTAATCATATAGAGGAGAGATGGATTATATTTTCCACATACCGTAGCATATTATGCACTGTCTTCTGCATCTTGTTTTTCTTATTTATCTGGAAATAGGTCAGTATAAATCAGGTTGTTCCAAACTTAAGCATGTGCATAATATTTCATTTAATCAATCCCTATGGTATACATTTATGTGGTTTCTAAAATTGAGCTTCTAAATTTAGTTTGATTATTAGAGCAATAAAATTTTTATTAATGTCAAATTTATATCAAAGTATATTAATTTATACTCCTGATAGCAATGTTATCAGGAGTCTGATAATACCATCATTAATTGAGTATACTATTAACTATTTTATCTTTTCCTACCCAGTAGATAAAAATTTTGTATCTCATAGACAAACCAGTGTGCATTCCTCTTGTAAATAATGAAGTTGATCATCTTTACGTATTTTTATAAGCCATTTCTATTTCTTTTTCTGTGGTCTATTTCTTTTTCTGTTCATTTCCTTTGTTCTTTATCTACTGAGATTTTGCTTTTCATATTGAATTCTAGGTGCTTTTGTTTGCTTAATTTTTTTGTTGTTTTTTTATTTTTTTCTAGGTTATTTTTATATGTTAAATAAATTAGTTTCTTATTATGTGTGTTGCAAGTATTTCTCTCAGGTTGTGATTTGTCTGGAAATTTCTGTTACTCAATTGAGAGATATAATCAGTGAAAAATCATCATTTTCTTTTATAGCTTTAAGGTTTTGTCACACTTTGAGAAACTTTCCTGCAACATTTAAATTTTTTCTCATGTTTTCTTCTGATAGTTTTATAAATTCATTTCTGTTTCAATTTTTGATCCAGTTAGAGTTTATTTTGGTGCAAAGACCAATTAGGGAGATGAACATTCTTTTACAGATAACTATGTATTTTTTCCACTACCATTTGTTGGGGGTGGGGGGTATCTATCTGTCCTTAAATTATTCTTTATACAAAAAAAGGTGCCGTTCTTGTATAGTAGAAAAGCTTAGAATACATAATGGAAAATATGTAACAGAAAAAAATTCATAATATAAACAATATATGAGGCATCTAAGAATAAAATTAATCAGAAATGTGCAGACCCTATTTCAAAAACTTTCAAACAGTTCCCAAGGTCTTAAAACACTGAACAGAGAAAAATATCATATTACTGAATGGAAAAAAATGGATCAATTACTCGTCACTCTCTTCCTCCAAAATACGCATGTCCATATGTGTATTTAAGGGTTTAATGTGATTACACCCAAAATGAATGTAGTAGATCTATTTTTACTTGAAAAAACCCCATCTGCAAGAATAAATGAATTTGAAAAGCCAAGAAAAGTAGGAAAAAAGATATTTTGAAATTTACACTATATGATGTTAAAATGGGTTTCAAAGATACAATAGTTAAAATATTTGGTGTTGCGTCAAGAATACACTTTTTAAAAAAATGGACTATAGTAGAAAATCAAGAACCATATTATGTAAAAGACATATACGAGGTATAAGAATAGGTACAGTTATAGGTTTCTTTTGGAATACACACAGATATAATAAAACTGCTGAATTAAAGATGGGGAAATGAAATTTTTTAAAAAACTTCAAATATTGGTTAACTAGGAAAATAAAATTAGATCCCTTCCTTAAACAAAAAAATTCCAAAGAAATTAGAGCATTAAATGGGAGAAATAAAGTCATAATGAGTAAGAAAAAAGAGGTAACCATATGTCTTTTCTATAGGGGAGAAAATCATTTTTAAGCAGAAGAAAGGAAGAAGTTTTTAAAGAACTTCAAGAAAAATGTATATGGAAAATTGTAAAATGTTAGCTCCAAAAGGAACATAAAATACAAAAGCAAAATGATAATTTAAGAAAAAATATTGGCAACATATATGAAAATAGTTAATTCTTCTACTATATATAGAGCGCCAACATTAAAGGAGAAAATGGGTACAGCACATGAAAATAATTCAAAGAAATACAAATGAATACTAAACTTGAAACCATGTTTAATGTCACTATTCAGAAATGCTGTTTAAAATTACAATGAAATAGTTTAAAAAGATAATCAGTGTTTGTGACACTTGCAACTTTGTGTGAGAGTAGGGAGTCATTTGTTTAAAAGGATCAAATATATATCCGCTATGAAAATAGCAATGTTTGTTGATGTTTTGTTCAAATCACTTGAATTTAAAAAAAAAAACTTTGATAAAGGATAAGAAACTGAATGCATAAAGTATGACATAAAGCATGCATTCACAAAAAATGTTTGAAATAGCATGCAATGCATAGAAACATTTTTCTACTTTACTGCTAGTGAAAAAAGCAAGTTATAAATCTGCATGTACAGCCCTTTCTCAATTTTTTAAGAATAAAAAACAAACTAAAAGAACAGAGAACACTGACACATAGACAGAAAAAATCATAATGAAAGGATATACACTGAAATGTTAAAATGTTAAATCTCCTTATAGTGGGCTCACATGCAATTTTAATTTTCTTTGTTTTTTAATTTTATATGATAGATATTTTTAGTTTTTTAACAGAAAAAGTTTAACTGTTTAGCTTTTAAACAGAAAAAGGTTTTAAAAATTTTATGAAAATAAGTGAAAGAAATGTTCATTTTGAAGATTAAGAAATAAAGTTAAAATGAATAAAATAAGAATAGAATAATGAAATCATAAAGACAAAATATGAATGAATGAATGAAAAAGCAGATGAATAATAAAATTCACAAAACTCAATAACTGGTTCCTAGAAATAGTGAACACAATAGTGTATCTAATTAAGGGTAACTCTAAAAGAAACCTTTGAGACGAAGAGGTTAAACATAGATGTTGTAAATTACGACAGTGCCTGGAGCATCAGAGGCAATCAGTAAGTATTTGATGAGTTTTCTGAATGAGACCAACTCATTCAGAGTTGGACATGCTTGTACATTTGAATTTCTCAATTTATATGGACATTTTTGAAAGAAAAATAAAATTTGCCAAATTTGACTCACAATGAATTTGAAACTAGAAAAAAAAACCTACTGTGGCATGCATTTTAAGTGTTTTAAAAATTGCTTCCAAAATTTTTTCAGTCAATGTTTGAATCAATGACTTCTTTCAAAGTTCCAAAGAGCGAATAATTTTCATAATACAAAGTCATATGATATGTCATGTCTTTGAAAAGGATAGAAACCTTTGTAATAATTTTTATTAAATTAGCCATTACCTTGACAATAAAATCTTACAGATAAAGCAACCTATCACAGACCATATAAGGGAACAACTGTCTTTTCTGTTTTGGCTAAGAATGCCCTCTCTCCACCTACCTCCCAACAGTAACTTCCTGCCTAGGACCATTCCATTACCAACAGTAAGGGTCCCAGCCGGAAGCAGACGGCACAAAGCTCTCAAAGTTGGGAGCTTTGAAAAGACTTTCTAATGAAGGGGCTATTTATTAAGGTCTGGGAAGGGAACCAATATGTGATTTGTGGGCACAGAAGAAACTAGGCAATATTTGGAAGCTTGTATGACCCACAGACCTCAGGGGCAAAGGGAGAAGAAGCTATTAGCAGAGCACTGCTGAAAGCTGGAGCCCTGGAAGACACCACTTGATAGAAGTTGTCATTGTAGAGAGATGTATCCACTCCCAGAACCACAAGAAAACTGAGGGGAAATGGGGAATTCTTTCTCTTTCCCTTGTCTTCAAAGCTTTGGTCCGGGATTTTCATTGGCTGACCCGCATGAGAAGGCTGAGGGCAAGGGAGCCTCAGTGACACAGTCGGTAGAGGTAAGTCTCTCAGGGTACAGAGCAGGGAGGAAAAGAGCTGAGAACTGGTGGAGGCAGAGTTGTTGTCAAACAGAGCATAACCATACACCCATCCTGCCCACTTCCACCTCCTTCTTCAAGAGCTATAGCAAGGAGTAATTGTCTAAGGCCCTAGCATGGTAGATCTAAGTATTTATGATCGTGACCTGAACAGCTTCCTTCCATTCCACCTCACTCATCTATTGCGCAGTCATACCCTAGATTTTCTCATTTCCTGAAATCCTACTGATTTCAAGCATCCAAGCTCTGACTCACTTTCATAATCTAGTACATCCAACCCAAAGGAACAATGCTTCCATCTGATGAAGCTCTTCAACACACACACACACACACACACACCAATTTATCATCCACCATCACCTACCTGTTTTCCAAGTTAGATTCTGTGGCCCCAGTATTTTAATCCCTCTCTTGAAAACACCTTCAAGTATCTTACTTCTTACTCCCTTTTGGGGGTTCATGGTCAAAAACTATTGGAGGGTCAAATTTTTTACCTACTCACAAAGCTAACATGTTAGCTTGCCACAGTATCATGAATGTTGACAGAACAGAGACACAGAAAAGTTTATTACAGCAATACAGGTAGTCAGAATATCAAAAATTTTCTGCTGGTTCCCCACCCCAATTCCCGTAAGATGACATGAAAAGGGTCAGGTGACACCTGCACACTCAGTGGACTGCATTACATGAGGGAAAACCTAATCTTAGGAGCATTAAGGATGTCCATTACAGTAAAGACATTATCTTTATTATGCTAGACAGTAAGCCTGCCAGCCCTTTACTCTGGAGGGAGACATTTTCTCTACTTTCCAATTCTGTTCACTGCACAAAACATCATTGAAAAGATAGATAGCCTGGAACTAAGTACAGATAGTGCTTCTGCTCACAATCTGTGCGGATATGTGACAAGCCTGTAGAGAATTTCCCCCAGCACTCAAATGTGCTTTATCCAAGCAGTTAGAGAAACATTGCTAGAGAAGTCTTCCAACTGGGCTGAGAGGTTTCACGCTCCTGCCTCATCACTCTCACACTTTTTATTGAATTATGAACATCAGCCTACAGACAAGCTCTTTCATTTCCCATTTAAAAAATAAAAACCCAAATTTCCCTCCACCCTCCACTTGATCTCTGCTCCTCTTCAGACCAAAACTTCAAACAAATTGATTACACTCGCTCTCTCTACTTCCTGGCCTTTAGCTTGCTCTGTAGGTTTCTCTGCCCAATGTGCTTCTCAAATGACTTTTGTCAAGAAAGCATGTTGCCAAATTCACAGAGATTCCTCCTACTTCATCTGAATGTACATAAACATATTCAAAACAGTCAACATCCTTTCTTCTTGAGAATTCTCCTCATCTGTCTTCTGTAAAATCAGCATTCTCAGAGATTTAATTCTCTGAGTGCTCCCTCTAAGTCTCCTTTGCTGGATCTGCCTTCCCTTCCATAGGGCTGGTTTCAAGGTTATGTGACCTGGGGCCCTGCAATTTGTAGGGCCTTGTGCTTGGTTTAACACTCTGCTTTTGTCATCTTGAAATAGTTAATTTTGAACAAGGAGCCCTGCATCTTTATTTTGCACTGGGACTCACAAATTATGTGCCAGATCCTGTCTATCCACTTTGAAATAGTATAGTGCTTCAAAGCTCAGTCTTCTCTCCTTCTTCTACATTAATTTTCTAAGTAAGTTCATCTAGTCCCATGGTTTTAAATACCATCTATATATTGTAATTACTGTAAGGTTTTTCCAGCACAAACATGTCCTCTCAGTTGCTCCTGTATATCATACATCTCCACCTGGATGACTAATGCCTATATGAAATTTTATATGTCCAAATAAAAGCTCTTGATTTTCCATTCTTTGCAAAATTTCCCTCTTCAAGTTTCCCTCCATATCTGTAAATGACACTACTATCCATCAAGTTGCTTAAGCTCCAAACCCAAGCCTCATCCTTCATGTCTCCCTTTTCGCAACCCCACATACAAGCCTTTGCTATCAAGTCCTATCCATTCTACCTCCAATTTGTATTTTGAACCTGTTTACATCATGACATATCCACTGCTTCCATCATCTGGTCCATGTCATGGTCAACTCTGGAGACGATGGTAATATCTTCCTTTCATGGATTCTTTTTCCCATTCTTGTTTCCTACAATTTATTCTCTATAAAATGGCCAAGGTCTTTTTTTTGTCACCATTTATTTTCATAAATCTTGTATTTTGGAATCATTTCGTAATTACAGAAAAATAGCAAAACCATACAAAGAATTTCCATATACCCTTATTCCAGATTTCCAAAGTGATAACATTTTACCAAATTTGCTTTATCATTTTCTACCTCTCATATAATTATATAGAACATGTTTAATATATATTTCTCCATACATACTATATATATATATAATATTTCCCATTGTTATTTCTTTTCTAAATACTATTTGACAGTAGGTTGCAGGCACGGTACCCATTTCCACACATCACTGTATGTTTCCCTAAAACAAGAATATTCTTTTAGTTAACCACAATCAAGAAATTACCTTGATATAATATCATCTAACCTACAGATCTTACTTGAATCTGGCTAATTGTGCCAAAAGTCTCTTTTTTAAAAAAATAATTTTTCCTGGACCAGAAAGTAGGCCAGATCACACTGTACATTCAATTGTCATGTTTATTTAGTTTTCCTTAATCTGTAACCCTTTGTTCACCAGAATATGAGGAAGTGCCCTAAGAAGGGTAGGCACATGTTAAAGGATACAAGAGCCATCATCACCATTTATCAAACACTAGAGTAATAATTATTTTGGGCAAGAATCATCAAAGGATGTTAACACTAGTGTGGGAGAGTTTGATAAGAAATAAGATATTTACTTAGTCTCAAAATGTCTTACCACAAGATACTTATGATAAAGGGGAAAATAGTAACTTTACAGTGAGGAAACCTAGCAGGCATCACCAAAAGTAAGTGACCAAAGTTAACATAACCAGTAATGGACAGATATGATGTGTTTCTTGATATGATGCACTGAGGATATCATATCACCTTCATGGTACACCTGCCAAAAATGTACAACCTGAATCTATTTTGGGAAAACATAAGGCAACCCAATTTGAGAAAGAGTCAATAGAACTCTTCAATAATGTCAAAGTCATAGAATGTCTTTTTTTTTTAGTTAACATAAGTGGAATCTCAGGTGGTCACATTAAAGTATTATGACAACTCTGTTAAGGGAAGAGTGTGTTTAATGACATACTTTTATTGGTGTTCCGGTTTGCTGAAGCTGCCGTTATGCAAAATATTAGAAATGGATTGGCTTTTATAAAGGTGGTTTATTAGGTTGCAAATTTACAGTTCTGAGTCCATAAAAGTGTCCAAACTAAAGCATCAACAAGAGGATCCCTTCACTGAAGGAAGGCCAGTGGCATCCAGAACACCTCTGTCAACTAGGAAGGCACGTGGCTGGCATCTGCTGGTCCTTTGCTCCCAAGTTGCATTTCAAAATGACTTTCTCCAAAATGTCTCTGGACTCCTGCCTTCACTCCTCTCTCTCAGCTCCTGTGAGTCCTTGCTTCTTTCTCCCAGAGTGTTTCTCTCTAAGCATCTGGGAGTCCTCTGTTAGCTTCTCCACGGCAAACTCAGGACTTCATTTCTTAGCTTAGCATCTCCAAATGTCCTTCTGTCTGCATCTCCAAGCATCTCCAAGTGTCAGCATCTGTGTTGGCTCTTGAGCTCTCTTAAGTACTCCAGTGAACTAATCAAGACACACCCAGAATGGGCAGGGTAACACCTCCATGAAAATAATCTAATTAAAAGGTCTTGCCCACAGTTGGGTGAGTCACAGCTCCATGGAAACACTCAATCAAATGGAGGAGGGGACGGGGCCCTGGGCCCTGGGTCCTCACAATAGCTCCCTCACAGTGAGATGATGAGGTTGGGTGTGCAACCATAGCACTAGCTCTGGAACTGTCTTGATGGCACTGAAACATATATGACAGATTAAATTCTGTGTGTCAGGTTATCTTTGACCAGGCAAAAATTACATGCACAAAACTTAGCATAGTTTTTAGTGCAGCGTTTGAACCCAATACATATTTTTTAAATAAACAAATTTATTTGACCAATGAATAGCCTTTAGTTTGCTGAGAGTTAACATGCTTCAGGTCTGTTTGTTGAGGCCCCATCTTTGAAACTTACACTATATCCTTTTTATTGATGAGAGCCCACTGTGAAGTGATGAAAATAACTAAAAAATGTCCAAGTGTTAACTCTAAAGTTACATTATATATTATTTCATTGAATTATAATAAAAACCTGTTAATACATATTAATATCTTCATTTTAGAAACAATGAAATTGAAGTTCAGAGACATTGAGGGATTTTTCTCAGCTTACACAATCACTAAGTAGCAAACCTGGTTATACCCACAGAAGCAGTTTTGTCCCTCTTGTTTTTATTATCAATTAGGGGAGTGGTGCTCAGCCCCTTTGATAAGAAGACACATCTTAACTGTTGTCTGGCCTCTTGGGCTAGACTTGGGGAGAGGTGAGAATAGATCTCTCCATCCATCCATCCCATCCTCCAACCCACCCATCCAGATGTTCAGTTAGCTTTCAGTCATCACAAAGACAAGACAGATGAAAGTACCCTCCCTTACTTCCACTTCTCTCAGTCTTCATGCTTTTTTGCTTCTTCCCTTTTCTCAGATTCTATAGATACTTTTAAATACTTGCTCCTGTGCTAGACAATTTACCAAATATGAGGAAGATTGCAAGAGGAAGCACAGGGATGGTTTGTTCCAGACTCTGTCTCTTCTAGGACTATCTCTAGGCACTAATATTAAGAGAACATATTGAAAAAAAAAACATAGGTGTTTTAACTACTTAGTTTTAAACAACTCACAAAGATTAATATTCAACCATATTACAGAATAACTAGTGTTGCAATATTTAATTGAAAGCCTGAATCACATAAATATGAAAATGTGAATTCAGTCCCACAATCATCCCTGTCATTAGGGTTTCCTTTTAGAGCTCTGGTTTTACCCATTAAGAAAAATTCCTTTCATCAAAAGGAAAGTGGCAACTCAAAGTAACATCTATTCAAAATAATTTTCAGGCCAGTTTTGTTATGCTAATACCTTCCTTTTGATTATAAAAATCTAACCACCAACAGCAGTTAAACCATGTAAGAGGTGCTTGCTATTGCTGACACCAGGACCACTGTCCAGCATACTTCCCTTACTTGTTATTTCCTTCCGTTATTATGGTTGTCTGTATTTGCCAAATGATTTACAGCCGTCCTGTAACCAGATGCTTCCCATGCTCCTTCTTTACAGCCAGATAATGTCTATCCCAGTTAGTTCAGAGGCTTGATAGGCCAACTTACAGACCTTAATTTGAATGTATACACAGCCAATCGCAATAGCCCACTTACGATCTTCACTTTGAATATTTACTAGCCAATCACAATGTGTCAATATCTCTTCCCCAACTCCCTTTGTTTAATCTAATAAAAGTTCCAAGCACTTCCAACTTGGGGAGTCAGATTTGAGCTTTGCCTCCTGTCTCCTTATGTGGCTGCCTTGTAATAAAGCTTTCTCTCCTTGAAACCCTGGTGACACAGAATTGGCTTTGTGCATAACAGGCAGTGAGCCCACTTTTTCAGCACCAATAACAGACCTAAAATTGAACCGGTAGTCAGTGTTTCCACTCAAATAAGTGACTTGAATCCATCCAAGCCCCATTCTAACCATTTAGCTTACAGTTTCTCCTAAACGGGGTCACAGATGGGTGCTGAATACTCCTTCAGGTCTAGATGAAGATTTCTTCAGGCCATTCTTAAAGGCAACTGATTTCCATGTATTTAGACTACTAATCTCAAAAAACAGAAAGTAAATTTATTGGGTGCTGGGAAATGGACTCTTAAAAAAGAACTTGAAAGTTCATGCTGGTTTATTTTTGATATATTTGTTGGTAACAGATAAAAGAATACAGTAGTCTGTTGGTCATGTGAGTTTCTTAAAATGGAGCTTATCAATCTACATTCATGGCCATTAAAGCTGGCGTGTCAAGCTTTATAGGTGGGGGCGCTATTTAGAAATATTGAATGTGAATCATAGTAGAGCAATTAGCAAAGTTTCACTGATATGCTTGAAAATGACATAGAGACACTTGAATATGCAGAGCAGATTTATAGTTGATACAACAACCATATCAAAATATCACCATGGAGGCTTTTCCCTCAGTTTCTGCACCCAGCTCAGTCCATCAGAGCAAGAAGAGCTTCTCGCGTGTGTTTCACTGTAGGATATGCTTTCCCAGAATAATTTCCTTGTAGGTCCCAGATGGGTGACCTAGCATCACTTCATTAGCATTACCTCAAACACTTGAGCATATGAAGAACATATGTAGATCTGACCATTAAAAAAATATATATATTTCACTCACAAAGTAGGCTAATCTGTCAAAATGTCTGATTTATTTTGCTTTTTCACAAAAACATGCTGTGAGCTATAAATATATTAATATAACATTGATTCTACTCTACTACCAAAGGGTACTCTTGAGCTGAAATTTGTACTATACATCATGAGTACCACACAGCATGATCTCTGCTTTACGTCTCCCCAGTACATCACAGAAAGAACTTTCCTTCAAACATGCTGATCCATTTCATGAATTCACCTTTTTCAGACCACTAGTTATTGAGAGCTTCTATAGATCAGGCACTTTGGTAAGTACTTTACATACAGTGTTTCATTTAACTGTCACAATAATCCAGTGAGTTAGATATTATATCCATTTTATAAATGATGAAGGCATAGCCCAAAGAAATTTAAGTAACTTGCACTAGATATTCAGGAAGCAAAGCATATTAGTTGGACATAGTCAAAGATAAGCCATGTGCTTTTAGCCAGAAAGCTGTAATGACCTCTTGGAAGAAGAAATTTAGCTTGTAGGTGAGAAACTCTCAGCCACCTTGAAGATGCTTTTAGGAAAATGCAAAAAAAAAAAAAAAAAAAAAAATGTAGCTAAAACTGCAGCACCAAAGTAACATCTTTAGAGAGGTTTCTTGCTGGGTAACCAGATATTAGATATAACTTTTTCTGTGAAACAATAACCATCAGACCATTTACACATGATGTGCCAAGAGATTCTGGTACAATTTTGCCTGTCTCCATTCTATATAAGGGAGGTGGGTGTGATGAAGTTAGTTTAAAAGATCTATGATTTCTTTAGAGGGAAGTTGTGAAACTGTTTCCAGACTTCACTGTCACTCCCTTCCTCATCCATGTGAAGGAGATTTCAAAGGAAGCACTCAAAGACTTTGCAACCTGTCTCCTGAGAAACCAAATCCTAAAGATGGGAGGTTGGCTAGGGATACCCCGGCTGCAGCCAAATGTACTTCCCTGGGAGCCAGCTGTACTCTCCCAGCAGTGGGACTGGCGTCAACCCTGTGGAAGGAGCTGGACTTGAATACCAGCAACTCCCTGAGGGGTGTGGGGATCCCATCCAAGGTGTGCAGCAGCTGGGTTGTGAAGTAATCACCCACCAGCTGCCATTGTGTATATTTCTTTGCCTGAGGGGTTTCTCTTGCTGGTGGAACCAGCCACCTGTATTTTCAGTTTAATCCAAGAATTCAGAGCGAATCCTGGCCTTAAAATGAGCGATTTGAAGAGTTCAACCTGAACACTGTGGAATTCAACCTGGATTCCTCCTGATGGCCCAACTTTGACCTTTTGCAAAGTGTGATGACTGTATTTCTGGCTTCTTTCCAACACCCAGTTCCACTTTGTATCCAATTTGATAACTAGATCCCTTTCTTTTAGTGCCTATACTGACACTCTGTCTTGTTAACCCTATATCAAAAATTTATCTTTCAAGGATTGAGGTTTCTCTCACTTAATAATTAAATAAAATCAGACATACCTGGATTAAATCTCAATCCAAAATATTTACTATCCATATGACCTTGGACAAATTGCTTAATCTCTATTTACTTGTATTACCTTATCAGAAAATGAAGATGATACTGCCCCATAGGACTGTTGTAAAGATTATGAGAAATTACATGTAGAGCATATAGAAAGTCATCAACAGATGATGGCTATTATTTTTGAGGTGGGGTGGTTATTATTATTGCCCAACAGCCCTCTGTCTCCTGTCATGCAGTCCCTCTTCACTAGAGCCTGGATATCCTTCCTAGACCCTCTTTTCAAGACTTAACCCTTGTTAGAAGCTAAAAGAGCTTAGGTAATAGGGTCACAGCCCATTTAGATGCATGAAGAACGTGAGGATCAGGAGGCCCACCTACTCAGCTCACCCTGTCTGTCAAGATACTGTCTCCACACCTGAAACTCAGAGCTAGAGCTCAGCAGATATGAATGTCAGTATTAGTGCATACAGCCACTGTCAAAAAAAAAAAAAAAAAAAAGCTGAAAAAGAGCCCAGACTTCAATTAGTGATATGAATGAAGCAGGTCTGGTTAAGACCAGGGCAAGCCAGGCCAAAGGGTAAAGGTTGAAACTGATTGTGTTTTAAAACTTCAACTTGCATATGAGACCAAGGGAATAGATATCTATTTGGTACAGGATCTAAATTTTCTAAACGATACAACTCTACAGTCGATTTGTTCAAACACCACAATTGCATGGAACTTTGAATAGGAAGTGAGATATGGTAGGTTAGTATAGGCTGGAGTGAAATAGTGACACATCCCAGAGTAATTTGGGCAGATAATAAAAAATATATTTACAGCCTCCCCCTCCCCAGCCCCGAGGATCTGGGGGAAGGTGCGGATGTGTTGGACATCCTCATCTGGACTGGTGTTGATGTTGTCACAAACATTGGGACTGGCGGTTTGATGTGCTGAGCCCTCGAGCATGGGACTTGCCCTTATGAAGCTCATTACCACAAAGGAGAGTCTAAACTTGTATGTAATGGTGCCTAAGAGTCTCCCCCTGAGTACCTCTTTGTTGCTCAGATGTGGCCCTCTCTCTCTCTAACTGAGCCATCTTGACAGGTGAACTCGCTGCCCTCCCCCCTACGTGGGACCCGACTCCCAGGGATGTAAATCTCCCTGGCAACGCAGAGTATGACTCCCAGGGATGAATGTGGACCCGGCATCGTGGGACTGAGAGTATCTTCTTGACCAAAAGGGGGATGCAAAATGAGACGAAATAGTTTCAGTGGCTGAGAGATTCCAAATGGAGTCGAGAGGTCACTCTGGTGGACATTCTTATGCACTATATAGATAACACCTCTTAGGCTTTAATGTATTGGAATAGCTAGAAGTAAATACCTGAAACTACCAAACTCCAACCCAGCAGTCTGGACTCCTGAAGACAATTATATAATAATGTAGATTACAAGGGGTGACAGTGTGATTGTGAAGACCTTGTGGATCACACCCCCTTTATCTAGTGTATGGATGAGTGGAGGAATGGGGATAAAAACTAAAGGACAAATGGGGTGGGATGGGGGACGATTTGGGTGTTCTTTTTTTCACTTTTATTTTTTATTCTTGTTCTGGTTCTTTCTGATGTAAGGAAAATGTTGAGAGATAGATTGTGGTGATGAACGCATAACTGTTATACTGTGGACAGTGGATTGTATATCATGGATGATTGTATGGTGTGTGAATGTATTTCAGTAAAACTGAATTTAAAAAAAAAAAAAAAAAGATACTGTCTCCATAAGGGGATCTCATAATTAACCATTGCCTTGATATGTTTGATACCACTTTCTTCTGGCCATCTGGGCTCTTCCCAGTGCTTTTAACTGGGCTGGGCTCTAGTGCTTGCCCCATCACTAGCAGTGGATCTACTTCCTGGTCTCAGGTCCTTCAATTTTGCTCTGAACCAGTGAATGCATTATTCGGAGCATTCCCAGCCATAATTAGAGAACTGGCACTTGAGTGATAAGCATAAACTGCCAAATCAGGACAATGACCAGCTGACCTGTCATCACTGAGTGATGTGACTAATTGCTGAAGAATCATAGTCTAATACATTTTCCACTTGGTTTACTTATTTGTATACTGCTGTATTTACACTGTGGAAAAGGTTCCCCATGCATCTGCAGATAAACAAATGTTTATCATTTATTGAGCCCCTGCAATGGGTTTGATACTATGCTAATACTTTTATTATAAGCACTTCTAATCCCCAGAATACCACCCTGTTGACACAGGTATTATTTTACTCACCATTAAGATAAGGTAATTCAATCAGAAGGATTTAATAACTGTTTCAAGGGTGACCCGAGGATGACAGAACTAGAATTCAATCCCAGATTTTTATGATCCAGAAAGAACTTGAATTTGACAAATCTCAATTACAAAGATAATCCCAACAGATGTTGGGAGAACATAGTTGATGTAAGTTAACTTCCAAAAGGCAAATTTAGAGATTCATGAAGGAAAGTACGTCAAAATATTAACTAGGAGAGAAATGAGATGGATAAAGACCAAAAGAGGTTGAGAGCCTGGTTTTGGCTAAGATCTCAGCAGTAGAAACTGCCAGACACTATAAATTAAAGCCAACCCTTAGACTTGTCTCTGGTTGTAGACAATATCCAGTGTGGAGCATGACCAGAGGGATGGGCGCCACTTAACTTAATGCTTATGTCACTCTAGCTGGCACCAGTTGTAACTTCAAGACTTTTTCTCCAGCAGGAGACGGCAGGGTGCACAGTCAAAGGCTCTCACTCCAAACTCAAACTGAGCTCTTTTAACTGGTAGATGAAGGGAGCCTTGAAGGCTGATAAGAGGCAGGATTTCACTCTCTTCTCTCAGACTACTTACTATTTCAGCCATGTAATTGCACTCAGTTTTCAAATCTGACTGGAGAGAACACTACTGAACTTTTTCTGTTATCAGAGTTTTCATGGGCTACATAAGCCTTCTTAAAATGTCAGTGTGTGATGTTTTTCTGTAGTCCCCACAGTGGAAGCTCTGAGAAGAGTAGCATTTTCTGTTCCAGGTGGGATTATTCTGAGATGGGAGGGAATGGTATAGGACATTCAGGAATTCAATAATAAATCCACAAGTTGTTTCTATGGCTATCTAACATTTATGATCCTAGATATAAATCCTGCAACAACTGGTTTACCCTTGATCTTTATTATCAACTTGTTACTCAATAGTATATTTCAGGTAATAGTTCAACAAGTATGTATCAGGCATGTACTCTGTACCAAGCAATAGTCTCTGAAGGTATAGAGAAAAACCTTACAATAACCTTTCTGACAACTGAATGGAATTCAACAGAATACTCATCCAGTATAATACTAGTAGTAAAAATTAATGATTACACTTGAGGTAGAAAATACGTAGGGAGTATTGGATCCATAACCCAAGTAAATAATAAGTATCTATTAGCCCATACTGATATAAATAAATGATTGCATACATAAATAAATGGAGGAGAATACATCTCCCATGCCAAAGGATTCCTGGTAATTTATGTAGATAAATTTTTGTTTCCTAGTGATTTAAGGAGCATAATTCCCTGCTCCTTAAGTATGGGCTATCTTAAGATGGTGACTTCCTTCCAAAGAGTACAGTATGGAAAGGGTAGATTTTAAAAAAAGTGATTTTATAGTAATAAAACCTGATAAACTTTACCTTACCCAGGTGATCATGGTTTGCATTAATAGTTGTGTCGTATTGATAGTATGTGCCCTTGAAAGAATGTGATGAAAACGGGACTGTACATCCTTGGCTTCCTCCCCAAAACACATACTCCCAGTCTAATCATGAGAAAAATATCAGGCAAATCCCAATTAAGGGACATTCTACAAAATACCTGAAAAGTACTTCTCAAAACTGGTCATCAAAAACAAGGAAAATCTGAGAAACCATCACAGTGAAGGGGACCTTAAAGAGATGTGATAACTAAAATGTAATGTGGTACCTGGGACCCTGGACCAGAAAAAGGACATTAGGTAAAAACTAAGGACTTCAGTTAATAATATATGGGAACTCTCTGTACTATCTTCGTACTATCTCTGTAAATCTAAAACTGTTCTAAAGTAAGAAATTTACTTTAAAAAATTAATAATTACATTAATTCCCTTTATAATTGTAACTTACTTTCATATTCATTAATATATTTTAACTTTATTAATTCTTCTGGGCATATAATGACCTAGTCCCTATACCCAAAACGTATAAACCTTAGCTTTAAAGACAGATAGGACAGTTGACCTGGTGGGTATTACAATGTCCATTTTATAAATGATTAAACAGTCTCAGAGAGATTGAGTTTTGCCAAAGCTATGTCACTTTAAGAGAGAGCAAGAACTCAATAGTAGGTTTCATGACTAAAAATTTAGTTCTTGGTCCATTAAAATAGATTTATGACTGGTAGCAAGTTACTGTTTTGCCTGAAAGACTCCACCATAACATGGATTTCCATGATCGTGTTAGCATGGGCTTCCGGTTTGTAAAGATAAGAAAATGTTTTCCTGTGAGTCATTCTCCTCTGGGGAACTGGTCTTGCTCTATGACGTTTAGACTTCCTGAAGTTCTTATCCCTGAAGTTCCTTAATTGATGTAAAGCAAAAAGTTTTGAATTTGGTATGATAAAAGACCTCTAGGAGCTGTGAATCTCTGTTCTTTAATCAAATGACATTCAGTCACATCAAATTCAAATTGCCTATGATACGTTCTGGAATTTATTTGGTTCAGAAGTCCAAATGTTTTTTCACAGTGATAGGGTAGGAACATAATATGGTGAAAATAGCACTGTCTTGGAATCGGTAGACATGGATTCAAATTCCAACTCTGACATTGGCTAGTTTCTTAATTTTGATCAAGTTACTTTTCTGAGCAACAATTTCTTCATCTGTAAAATGGCAATAAAGCCACTTACTTAGAGGTTATTTTTAAGGATTAAATGAAAGTATAAGTGTGAATCTGAATCAGCAAGTACAAAACCTGATGCAAAGTAGGGGTTCAATAAACATGAGTGTTGGAAACTTTCTAGATGTTGAGATAAATGATTCTGGGTGAAAGAAGGCAGGAAACAAGGAATGAGATAAAGATGAGAAAATCTCTGTTGTAGAATTATCAGAGGAAATGATCATTAGACTTGTAAAATCAAGCAGGTTTTTCCTCTTGCTGCTCCCAACCTGAGATATCCTATTAAATCATAGAGAAGAGGATGACAAGATAATTTGAATTGACGTAGGTTTCTTAATCAGTATTCGGATTCTCTGAATACTCGTGGCTCTGAAGATAATCCAAAGTGCTTGAGCATATTTTGGTCAAACAAGAGAAAATCATTTCCTATTCATGTCTGATATCTTGGCAAATAGCTTAATCCAGTTTGTAAAGCTAATCTCAAGGATGATCCATTTTAATAACAGCTCTTGTTCTTATGCCAGTTCAATACTCTCACTGCTATGTCCAAAAGTAGCTCCAGAAGGGTGTACTCTTTCATTAAATTAAATTTAATTAAACCCCAGCCTTTCTACATTACAAACGATGTCTCTTGATATCCCTTACAACTAAAATGTGCGAAGAGAATAAAATCCCACATACCTGGTCTTGTAGTGGAGGCCCTCTAGCCATTGGCTCTGTATCCTCCAACTCCTCCCATCGTTATCTTTAGTGGGAGAGGGCAAGCAATGGGAAATGACTTGGGAAACATCCCTCTCCTCTCAGAGGCCTTTTGAAGGACTTTTCTTTGCCTCTGATTCCCTGATACCCAGCATTTCCCCTTTAATAATTTTTCTGACCTTCATCATCTGCAGCATAATGTTTAGGCTCTCATATCTCATCACCCATTTTCAAGGTTGTTTAAAGTTGCTGCATTTAGTTTAAATGTTGACTTGATTTTCAGTATGCAAATCCTAGAGCTCTAGGCATGAAAATTTTTTAAATAAATCAGTTCAATAATAAATATTCATAATCCCCATTATAGGTAATGATCCATATGGCTCAGGGCTGCTAAGTTTAGTTCCAGATCAACTTTTGGAACTGTTTTGAAGGCCTAATATGTACAGTAGCATTACTGGTGCTGATCCCAGCCATATGAGGTCAGTGTTTCAGTTTCCCTGTCAGCAGCTTCATTGGCAGGATAAAGTGCACAAGGGTTGCCAAAGCTAACATATCAGGTAGCTGTGCCTCTGAAAAGATGTGTTCTCATTTCCTGTTGTTCTCCATTTTTCTTTCATTGGCAGTTGCTCTTGTGTATCCAGCCAAACTGTGATGCTCAGTTGGGTGAGCTCAAAGCCCATTGTATTCCTTGTCCATGCCTGGATCAACCTGAGAGTTGAATCAGGCCATGGTTTGAAATGGTTGGAAACATTTAAGGCTTCTTATCCCATGGCTTAATTATCAGTTTAATATTTTCTACTAATATCAAGGAAGCTGAGCATTGGAAAAAAAATAAGGTAATGGAAATTAGCATTACCCTATATTTTACCTCTCATCAGCTAGTCTGATTTTTGCCAAGGCCTAGATTCTTGATAGCCAGGTTTTTAGTTCATGCACCAGCTAAATGGCTGCGTCAAAATTACTTGGATACATGTTTAAAATACTGATTTTCCAATCCCATAACAAGCTTACAGAATTAGAGTTTTCAGTAGTGGGGTACTGGGATACAAGGTTACAGAAAGAGTTTTCAGTAGTGGGATTCTGACCTTCAGATTATTAGCCAGGTTTGTGATGCACTGATAAGTTTCTAAAGCCCAAAACATTCCTGAGGTATCTAGACATGGCTCAGATTGTCACTGTATTTATCCCAAAGCTCAATTCTGATCTACAGGATGGTTAAGTTGCCACAATAGAAGTAAATCTCTAAATCTTTCCCATTTATCCCAGGACTAATGTAATCTTCTGGAGACTGTACAGAGCAAAGGAGAAATGGAAGAACACACCCTCACTGAGCACCTGTTATGCACCAGGTCATTTAGCATGGAGTGTTTCTCTCATGTGGCATAGAAAAATAAATCATTTCTAATCTTCTTCTGCCTTCTAAAGAAGATGGGCCCCAGGAATGGAGAGTCTGTTTTAGACTGAGCATGATGATGGATGGGGGTGAATGTTTGGAGGGAATGGGAAAGAATTAAATTGAACTGTATGAGAAAGGGAGTGAGACGGATTCAGGAAAGGGGTCCTGGATCCTAGAAAGCCAGGCCCTGGAGGACAGGTGAGAAAGGATATCTGAGCCTGGAAGGAACAAGTCTATGCACAGAGTACAGACTGAGATGCCCTAATAAAGAGACCCCAAAATGTACTGGTTTAAGGGAGATAAAAGTTTATTTTACTAGCATAAATAGTTAATGATGAATAGTTAGGGAATTGCAGTTCCTAAAATTATTTCAGTTGTCGGTATTCGTCAGGCCACTGGAAAAAGTGATAGTCTTAGACAAGCAGCTTTGACTTTTGAAGAAATTACCAGGCAATTGCACACATCGTTGTTGTTCATACTCCATGGGCCTGAACTTGGCTACATGATCATACCTGGATGTGAGGAAGGCTGAGATATAAATGTCTTAGGAAGTCATGTTCTCAGCTAAAACTTGGGGGCTGTTCTTACAAAAGGAATATGGGACATATGGGTACAGGCAGACAATTACTAGTCTGCCTACTTGCCAAGAAATATCTAATTACATGTTTTGGAATGAAATACATTCTATGCCCACCTCTAACTTTCCTCCAAAATATTTAGTAGAATATGTTTTTCACTAATGTTTTTAAATGAGTGGTTTCTTTCTAATAAATGTAAACAGCCAAGTCCTGCTTCAAAATTGGCACATGGGTAAGAAACAAAATCTCTGCCCAGGTATGATGGGTAAGTGCATGTGTAACTTGGCTAGGTTATGGTATCCAGTTGTTTGGTCAAGCTGGCACTGGCCTAATTGTTACTGTGAGGATATTTCGTGGACTTAAGTCATCAGTAAGTTGATTGCATCTATGGCTGATTATATCTACAGTCTACTGAGGAGATTGCCTTCAACAATGAGAGAAGTCTCATCCAATCAGTGGAAGGCTTTAAAAGAAGTGATGAGTTCAGCAGTCAGAAGAGAGAATTTCTGTCTCTACTTCTGTCAGCCAGCTTCTCCTGGGGAATTCATTGAAAACATTCATCAGCATTCCTAGCTTGCAACCTGCTCTACAGAATTTTGGCTTACCTATCACCACAGTTGTGTGAGAAAATTCTTATAAAAATTCTTATAAAAATATCATAACGTTTACTATATATATATATATATATATATATATATATATATATCCATATCCTGTCAGTTCTGTTACCCTAGAGAACCCTAATACACCAGGGATAGGGACAAATGAGTTGTACATGTGTCATCTCATTCTATCCTCACAACAGCCCCACTAAGAAGCTATCACCTTCTTCTTATCAGAAGATAAAACAGAGGCTCAAATGTGTAATTAACACACTAATAGCTACATGTCTAGGGAATGACAAACTTGATATTCTAGCCGAAGGATGCCTGATTCCAAAGCCCTAGCACTATATCATGAGTCCCTTTCTACTTGCTCTGTGCTCTACCTTCTTTCCCAAGGAAAGGCAAGAAATCCCACTACGCCTGAGGATGCAGGTTATTTCACTCTGAACTTTGTACATCTGTTGTCCAAGTTATTTCACTCTGAACTTTGTACATCTGTTGTCCAAGTGACCAAATCCCCCTACAAAGCAAACCCAAACCACCTTAAGCAAAAAGTTTTTTAATAGGATGAGGACATAACACCTAATTTGGAAACTTAACCTTTGAAAGTTTTTTTTTCCTTTTCCAAAGATTTGGCAATTAACCTTTAAAACATTTTTATTTAACAAAGTGATAGGAAAAGGTTGGTAGAAAATTAGTCAGTGTCTGTACAGGAACATTCAAATGTGATGAGTAATGACACAGTTGCATGTTAAGTTTGCTTCCGTTGATAATTAAAAACCACACATGTCATGTCATGAGGATAAGAAAAATCTAAGGTTTCCATGACTATTCTAGATTCATTAGCTACTTTTAAAATAATGGGCATGATTTCTAGGCTAATAACTTTTTCTCCAGGGTAACACTCTACCCAGAAGGCCATAACATTTATCTTGAAAAATCTTGGGTTCTCCTGCCCATTAAAAGCTGGGCATTCTGTAAGAAGCCTGACTTGTCTGCCCAGTGATGTGCAAGACTCTGCTATGCACCTGATTCTTCTGGTGAATGGAGTACTGTGGGTATTTAATCAAAAGCTGAACACTAACAAGAGAAGAACAAACAAAGTAAGGATTTAGAATTATGTTCAGTGCCCCGATTCGCAACACAGAACTTTGAAAAAAATCTGCTCTAACAATCCCTTGTTGAAAATAGAACACATCCTCAACGTGGTCAGAAATTAAGGTCCCTGAAGAAATTACGAGAAACAGGAATTCTCTCTCTCAGCTTCATTTGAAAGTGTTTATGTCTCAGAATATAGACAATTTAGTTGATGGTTACAACAGCATCACCCTAAGTAAGAGCCATAGAACACTAATCCCTTAAGAGAGTCCTGAAAAAAGATATCTGTGGTTAAATATATTTGAGTAATGTGTTTTCCATCACACTGTTTGAGGTGCACTAAACGCATCAACATATTAAGGCTCTGAAATACTCCTTAGTATTTGCCTTTGATTAGGTAGTATTTCCAAAGCATGTTTGACTACCAAAACCTTAAGAAAAAAATATTGTTAATATCCTTCTCCTCAACCTCAATCTTTCATGAGTTTTCCATTTAGCAATCAAAGGGATTTTTTAAAGTATAAATCAGATCATGTCACCCCCTGGCTCAAAAATCTCCAATGGCTTCATACCACCATAGCATGAAAATCACAATCTTGCCCAAGGTCCACAAAGTCCTGTGTGATATGAACTCTCATCTGTATGAGTATCTGCCTCACCTATGCCTACCTGGGCCACACTGACCACTTTGTTGTTTCTGTAACATGCCTAGCACTCCTTTGCATTAGGGTACTCTTCCCGTTGACATTCTTTTGCCTGGATCACTCTTCCCCACATATTTCTATGCCTTTCTCACTCACTGTCTTCACTTCTAGGCTGCAGTGACAAATCCACACAATGGGTTGACTTAATAGCAAAAAAATACTGACTCATGGTTTCAGAGACTGGAAGAAGGCTTGCTTCCTCTCAGGGGTTGATAGTGTTCTGGCTGGCTATCCTCAGGTTCTTTGGCTTTCCCATCACATGGATGTCCTCTTCTTGGTTCCCATCAACTTTCTGCTTCTAGCTCCTCCCCATGGTTTCTCATCTACAAGGCCTCCAGTAGTAGGATTAAGACCCATCCTAATTCAGTTGGCCATACTTTAATTGAAAATAACATCTTCATAAAGTCTTATCTACAGTGGGTTTACACTCACAGGAAAGGGATTAAGATTAAGAGCATGTTTTTATTTTTTTCTGGGGTTCATATTACAACCTAGCACAGTTCTGATCTCTGCTCAAATACCACCTTCTCAGAAAGTTTTTACTTTACCATCCTATCTAAAAGAGTCCCTCTCTAGCCTCTTATCCAGTCTTCTTTTTTCTTCATAGTATTACTCACTCCATGATATTATATAATTGTTGTTAGTTTATTTCTCATCTCCCTTATTAGAATGTAAATTCTATGAGCATAGATCTTTGCTGTTTCATTTGCCCGTCAATCTCCATTATCTATCCCTGACACATAGAAGGTATTTAATAAATGTGTTGAATGAATGAATGAATGAATATCCTATAGGACCAGCACATCCCATGGAATACTTTTTGGGAATTGTTGGTTCATTCAATGCCAAAAGAACTGATAGATTTACTAATTCAAACCATCAGCTAATAGTTTCCTAAATTTTTCACTATCTGCATTTCCATAACCACTTCACAAAAGCAACTTTAATCTCTTTGTGCTGAAATATATGAAATTCTAATTCTTTAGAGGATTTGTTTTTCTACCTTCTTTATAGCTAGGAATTTGTTTGCTCATGCAACTGATCTAAAGTTCCGTGAATTGTAACCTGGCTTGATCTCCACTGCAGAATGTTAGAAAAGATTCCATGCCCTTCAGTGATGAAAAAAAAAAAAAAAAAAAAAAAGACAAAGTACTTTACTGACAACCAAAGTAGGTAAAATGTTGACTTTTGTTACTTTGCATTTCCAGAGATCTTGAATCAAGAAATCAGTGGTCCAATTTCACATTATTAGAATTATGGTTCTAATGAACCTATTGTGAACTCAGAGTTTAACTATTATAACCCTAAAGAAATCAGAGAGAGGCAATTAAATAAAGATGTGTTTCCTGAATATGTCTCAAATTGAGAATGGAGTATTGTAACAACTGTCGTCAACATCATAAGAAACCGTGACCTTAACTTCAAAGAGTCATTCCCTATCAGAGAGGGATTAATTGCTTAAAAACAAAGTTAAAAAAAAAAAAGCATTGAAAATTACTGCCAAATTCCTCCTCTAGAGAGCTTTAATTTCTTGCTGCCACTAACAAAGAAAAGTTATTACAATACACTCTTCCTTGATTGCTCTCAGTTTAGAAGTTGCTTTTTTAAAAGACAAGCTTAGGAAAATTCAATGAAGAGGCTCACAATTATATAAACTGAACATAGTGAGCAGGGAAGATGAGAAAGCTTTATTTAAAGTGGGAAAATGTCATCAACAGAAGGCTAGGTATGGATGGGGGCCTTGGACATACTTGAATCCCGATCAGTCTAAGGATAGGAGTATTAAAGAGGTTTCATGCGAAAGCAGGATAAAGCAATAGGATGCTAATTTGGAAGTTATAACTCAAGTGCCAAGAAAGGCTATAATATAACCATGGCTTAGAATATGTCAGGCTCTGTTCTAGAAACTTTTCATACTTTAATCCTCACAATAAAGCTGTGAGACAGGAACTTCTGTGATCCCTATTACACAGCTGAGGAAACTGAGGCACAGAAAAGCCAAATAACTTGTTCAAAGTCTCACAGATATTGTCTTGGGTCTCAATTTCCAACCTAAATCCAGGCAGTCTTATTTAAAGTGCAGATCAAAAAAATCTGTTTAAAATATTGAGGTAATTTGAGGGGAAAAAATCATAGGAAACAGCCAATTGAAAGCTGCTTTTGCAACACTAAAAGCAAGAAATCATCCACAAAGTGTGGCGAAATGGTCAAGAGTGCAGAGGAGGAAGATTTCTTTGGCAGAATCTGTGATTTGAGTCCCAATTCTCTTCCCTCAAGTGAGAGTGGTGGATGGTTCCAGGCTACTTAAGACAAATCTAGGAGAAAAAACTAAGATGGTGGCTAGGTGAGACAGGGTGAAAAAACACCTCCATGAAAAACACTAGATAAAAACCAGAGGGTGATCCAGAATACCGGTTACAGTGATGCGCCAGCTGGATGAGATCTTCTAATTCCAAAGGGGCCATATACTTGGTGAAACCGGGAGTCTGCATTCTGAAACGAGTGAGTGAGCCAGCTAGAAGACCCGCAGCCACGCAGCAGTCTGGGGAAGCCAGGATTTGGCATTGGAGACCAACTGGCTCTTTTGAAAAAAAAATAAAATGAAAGGGAAAAACCCCAGAGCGGTTGCAGCAGCGACAGTGGGAACCATGCAGTAAAACACAGCAAGAGGGGGCTGGGCCAGCCTCTCGGTGTCTGGCCTGGAAGATAGCCTACTACAGATACCCCTGGGGCTGGGGGAACAGAGGGGAGGGCTGGAAGCCGAAAGAAACCCCGCGGCTAGCAGCTCGCTCCTGGGAGGGCTGGATAAACTCCTGCCCGGGGCCGTGCCCACAGCCCAGAGCCCCGCCAGTTGTCCCAGAGCTGGGAAGGAGGAACTGTGTGAGGAGGGGGGTGTGGAGATGCCCTGTTTGGCCATCTTTGCATCAGGCTGAAAGTGAGCTGGCACGGTCCGGTGGCCTGGGGCTTCCCTTGAGGGATGGCACGCACTGGTGACATAGCACAGCATTCCCTCAGCAGAAGTCCTGGAGGATCGCAGCTGGGAGGGGGGACCTGCTCGGAGAACCCAGGGACACTACACCAAGTCTGGTGGTTTGTGGGACAGCGAGAGAGAGGGTCTGGGGCTGAAATGAAATGAAGGCTTAGACTCTTGGCGGCGGCCTTGAATCTCCGGGAACCTGGGAGATTTGAATATTAAAACTATCCTTCCTCCCTGGCCACCCGTACACATGCCCCACATTCAGGGCAGACAGCTCCAGCAACATACCCAAGCTGAGTTCTCCAACTGAACCCCACAAGAATCATTTCCCCACACACCGTGGGGACAAGGTGGAGAACTGACTTGAGAGGTATAGGTGACTCACAGACGCCATCTGCTGGTTAGTTAGAGAAAGTGTACGCCACCAAACTGTGTTTCTGAAAAATTAGATAAGTATTTTTTTTTCGACTTGAAAGAACCCTATCAAGCAAAGCAAATGCCAAGAGGCCAAAAACAACAGAAAATCTTAATGCGTATGATAAAACCAGATGATATGGAAAATCCAACTCCAAACACACAAATCAAGATATCAGAAGAAACATTGTACCTTGCACAATTAATCAAAGAACTACAATGGAGGAACAAAAACATGGCAAAGGATTTAAAGGACATCAGGAAGACCATGGCCCAGGATATAAGCGACATAAAGAAGACCCTAGAAGAGCATAAAGAAGACATTGCAAGAGTAAATAAAAAAAAGAAGATCTTATGGAAATAAAACTGTTGGCCAAATTAAAAAGACTCTGGATATTCACAATACAAGACTAGAAGAAGCTGAACAACATCTCAGTGTCCTAGAAGTCTACAGAACAGAAAATGAAAGAACAAAAGAAAGAATGGAGAAAAAAATCGAAAAAATCAAAATGGATCTCAGGGATACAATAGATAAAATAAAATGTCCAAACTTAAGACTCATTGGTGTCCCAGAAGGGGAAGAGAAGGGTAAAGGTCTAGAAAGAGTAGTCAAAGAAATTGTTGGGGAAAACTTCCCCAACCTTCTACACAATATAAATACACAAAGCATAAATGCCCAGCAAACTCCAAATAGAATAAATCCAAATAAACCCACTCTGAGACATATTCTGATCAGACTCTCAAATACTGAAGAGAAGGAGCAAGTTCTGAAAGCAGCAAGAGAGAAGCAATTCACATACAAAGGAAACAACATAAGGCTAAGTTGTGACTACTGAGTGGCCACCATGGAGGTGAGTAGGCAGTGGCATGACATATTTAAAATTCTGAGAGAGAAAAATTTCCAGCCAAGAATACTTTATCCAGCAAAACTCTCCTTCAAATTTGAGGGAGAGCTTAAATTTTTCACAAACAAATGCTGAGAGAGTTTGCCAATAAAAGACCTGCCCTACTTCAGATACTAGAGGGAGCCCTACCAATGGTAAAACAAAGGAGAAAGAGATATAGAGAATTTTAACTGACTTATATAGTACCTTACATCCCAAATCACCAGGACACTCATTTTTCTCCAGTGATCACAGATCTTTCTCCAGAAGGGACATAAAACAAGCATCAAGAAATTAAAAAAAAAAAAAAAATGAATATACTCACAGCACATTCTCGAACCACAATGGAATACAAATAGAAGTCAATAATTTTTTAATTGTAACTCCACTATTTACTTCCTACATGATATAAAATACACGAACTCTAATGACAAATCAGAGGTTTTGAACTCAACGTAAAATATGTAATTTTAGACAACTATATAAAGGTGGGGGAATGAAGGAGTATAGGAACATAGTTTATGTGTCCTATTGAAGTGAAGGTGGTATCAAAGAAAAACAAGATGGTTATGGATTTAAGAGGTTAATTTTAGGCCCCACAGTAAACATAAAGAAATTATCAGAGAATATAACCATAGAGATGAAAAGTAGAGTTTGGGTTAAGAGAAATGGGGGAAGGGGCAATGGGGAGTTAAGAAATGAGTGTAGGGTTGCTGTTTGAGGTGAAGGGAAATTTCTAGTAATGGATGGTTGGAAAGAGCATTACAACATTCTAAGTGTGATTAATCCCACTAATGGAAGGCTAGGGATGGGGTGGAATGGGAAGATTTAGGCTGTATATATGTTTCCACAATTGGGAAAAAAAAAAAAAAAGAAGTCTAAATAGATGACAATTGAATGCCAAGGATGAACTTGGATGGGATTGGAGGATAGATGACAGGTGGCTCAAAGAGACACAGTTGAGACATAAGGAAAAGGAAATACAGAATGTAAGCTTCGTATCATTGTTGAATCTCTTGTACTTCTTAGCTGCGCTTAATGGGATTGCATAAAAGAATGTTCTTGTTCACGGGAAGTGTATACGTGAATTATAGTGTATGTTCAAGGATGTGTGCAGCTAGCTCTCATATGTTCAGAAGACAGAGAAATAGATGATGGATGATAGATAGGCAGGGAGGGAGGGATGGAGGGAGGGAAAGAAATAGTGATGTGACAGCATGTTAAAGTTGGTGGATTGAGCTATCGGGGGAGGGGGGTCAAGGTATGATGGAATTCTGTGTATGGGGTTAGTATTGTTTTTGCAACTGTTCCTATAACTTTGAATTTATTTCAAAATAAAAAAAAAAGACAAATCTAGTGACAGGTTGTGGGTAAGGGAAGGGGACTTGAACAAGATCACTCAGAGAGCCTTTGTGTCCCCTGGATATTAGGGTCACAGTGGACTGAGAGCTGACCTCTGCCTGGGGAATTCCGGAAGGTAGAAGAGAGAGGCTTAGGAGCTGCTTTGATGGTGGAATTAAGGCAAGTTTCTGCAGTTTCCTAGAAGTGACTACTCTTCCCTCCTAACATGGACTAAAAAATGTGTAATATTTCCTGTGTCCTGGAAAAGACAGAAATTTTCCATTTTGTTCACTGCTGTTTTCTTATCTCCTAGAGCAGTGCTTGATAGTGTTCAATAAATATTTGCATGAGTGAATGAATGAATGAATGAATGAACAAAATGCTCAGGAGGGAGTGGCAGCTAGAGAGCCACTGCATATCACAGGGGATCCAACTAGAGAGATCCAGCAAGGGAGTCTCCAAAATACTCATGAAAGTCCCTGTGAAAACAAAATCAGCCTCTATATATCTTTGACTCTGAAGATTCCTGGCAGACACTAGAAATTAGGGCTTCCCCCAATACCAAGAGCCAGCATTATAGTGAATGGTAATTACAAGGTTTTATCCAGGGGGAAAGAAGAAAACCTCTATTATCAGGACTATGGGAGAAAAAAATAAAGTGTCATTTTGATTATTATTTCTCCAGTGAGTTATTTAGGAATATGTTGTTTAATTTTCTAATTTAATTGTCTTGTGACCAGAGAATGCAATCCATTCAATACCTAGTATTTGACATTTGTTGATATCATGATCAGCATTGTAAATATTCTACATGTGTTTGAGTAAATATATGTGTATTCTCTAATTTCTATTAGCAAAATACCATGTATGCCCATTTGCCAAATTTGTTCATCTTATTCTTCAATCTTCTATATCCTTGCTTATTTTTTAAAAATACCATCCTGACATATCAGTAATTGAGAGAGGTATTCAATATCCCACTATGATGGTAGATTTGTTTAGGTCTCCCTGTAAATCCATCACTTTTTTTCTTTTTTCTTTTATTTAGATTATGATATCTTCTTTGTGAACTGAAAATTTTTTGATATGTAGAGATCCTCTTTATATCTTAGAGTCTGTTTTATATGGTATCCATATAGTAATAAACAGCTTTAAAAAAGGAAAAACCATTCAGCTAATATGTACTTTATTATTCCTTTATTTTCAAACTTTTATGCCCTTACATTATAGGTTTGTCTATAATTGAATGATTATAAAAGCACTTGTGAATGCAAGAAAAGTGGTGCTTTATAGGGCATTTTTAGTCTTAAATAGAAATATAAGAAAAGAAGGACTGAAAAATCAATTAAGTAAATAATGTAGGAAGTTAGTAAAAGAATAACGGATAAACTCAAAAGATTTTTGAATAAAAAGAGAATGAAATAAAAACAGAAATTAATGAAATAGAAGAAAAAAGAAAAGACCAACAAAACCAACAATTGCACTCTTTGAAAAGGGTAATAAAATAGACACACTTCTGGCAAGACAGATCAAAGGGGGACAAAGAAATAATGGTAGAAATGGAAAAGGGCACATAGCTATAGATGAGTTATTCTCAATCACAGGTGCTTGTGCTCCCCAGGGATAATCGGCAGTGTTCGGAGACATGTTTTGATTGTCACAATGCAGTAGGTACTATTGGCACCTAGTAGGTAGAGGCCAGGGATGCTGTGAAACTTCAGAGAATGCACAGGGCAGCCCCCAACAACAAATAATTACCAGCCCAAAATGTCAGTAGTGCCAAGTTTGAGAAACCCTCCTGTAGATGAATAAAAGATCTAATAGATAAAATAATCCCAACAACTATATGCAAAAAACATAGACAAAGTGAAAAAATATTAGAATAATAAAATTTTAAACTTGAGAAATTTTTAAAAAGCTAAATAATTGTTTATTAATAAACAGAAGTACAAGTTAAAAATCTTTTCACTAAGAAATCACTAGTTTACAGGCTAGTACAATTAAATTTACAAGGCACCAATCAAACCAATCTTATATAAACTCTTTTAGAGAATAGAAATATGGAATATTCCTAAATTCATTCTGTGAGGATAGCATGACCCTGAAAGCAAAACCAGACAAAGAAAAAAAAGCAAGCCCATTTTGTTCATGACTATAGATGCAAAAAAGCCTAGATGACATATTAGCCATGTCAATTCAACAATATATAAAAGAGATAATACATAATAACTATCTTGGATACATCCCAGGAATGCAAGGATGGCTTAGTGTTATAAAATCGATAAATGCAATTCATAATATTAACAGATTAAATGGGAAAATGATATTTTCATAGACTTGGAAAAAATAATTGAAAAACTTGAACATAAATTCAGCATAAACCCTCAGTAAATAGCAATATATCCTACATCAAAGATCACCCTAAATTGGGGAGTAATAGAAATCAATTAAGATGTCTATTATTACCACTTCTATTTAGCATTTAAATTGAAGAACTAGCCAGCAAATTAACACAATAAATAAAAATTATAGTCATAAGTATTGAAAAGAAAAAGTAAAATATCATTATTTCGAAATGGCATTATAGTTTACATGGAAAGACCCCCAAAACCTATAGACAACTTATTAGAAATAATGAAAAAAGCAAGGTGACTGTCCATTCCTATACACTGAACAAGAGTTATAAAATTTAATTTCAAAGAAGAATCTCTAGAAGAGCAACCAAAATCAAGTATTTAGAATTAAGTTTAAAAAAAAAATGTGAGAATACATCTCAGGAAATTTGTAGACTTCAGTGAAAGACATTAAAGAACTAACTAAATGAAGATATATACATGTTCATTATAGGAAGAGTGGATTCTAAATTTAATAAGGAAAAATAAAGTCCAAAAATAGGCACTACAAAATATCCAAATTAATTTTGCAGTGATAGAAATTATGTCCTGGTGTACCAATAGAAAAATTTATCAATGAAATAATGAGTTCAGAGATATATGCACACATATGTGGAATTTGGGTATATAAAAAAGATGGCCTAACAGATTAGTGAGAAGGAAGGGTTGTTCAACAAATGAGTTAGGAAATGAAGATTATCCATAAGGAAACAGATGAAATTGAAAACCTCCTTATTGAAGGATTCAACTCCAAATGCCTCAAGACTTTATCAAAATAAAACTTTAAATCTTCTAGTGTAAAATGTAGGTGAACATTTTCTAGGCTCAGATTAGGGAAGGATTTCTTAAATGAGACAAAATTACTAAGTATAAAAAAACTTAGCCACTTATTTTCATAAAAAAATACTTTAAAGGGAATAGACAGCTTACATACTGAGAGAAAATATCTGTAACATAATTAGTAAAAGGATCAGTAGAAGAATACATAAAGAGTTCTTAGAAATCAATATTAAAAGAGAAAAAAATCCCATGTGCAAAACCATGTACAACCATTTTTTCAGAAGAAAAAGTACGTACTTCCAATAAACGTAGGAAGAGTTGTTCAGCCTCATTTGTAGAGAGGACACTTAACACTTGGTGAACTATTATTCCCCAGAGTTCGATAAATACATGTTTTGAAGGAACATGGTACCTACTTAGAGTGGATGAAAAGCACAGAAGAACTTATGCTTGGTGGCCTTCTCCAAATGATGAACTTCGAATGAAGGGGTAGGATATGTGCATTCAAATACAGCAACTGATCATATTTCAAGTTCTGCTAAGAAAGTGCCAAGACTCCCTGAGACAGTAACAGAACCCGAAGCAGCCGTCATTAGTAGTGGGGAGCATTAAGTTACTTCTGTGAGGTGTAAAGACTTCAGTGTAGGTTGGGGTGGGTGGTGATATGGGTAAGGTTGAGGGAACGGATGTCTTGGGACAATTTTAAAGGATTACATGTTGCCTAAATTTTTATGTGACTGACATGGAGCTTAGAAAACTATCGTGTTCTTTGGAAAGTTTTTTTTGCCCAATTTGCTAACGTGCTTGGTTTAGCCAATGCTAAATGTACTTGAATGATGTTAAGGGCTCTGTAAAGCTTTATACTTCTCTGGCTATTTGTATGCATGAAGTTTAGTTATGAAAGTGGTTTAATGGATCATGTACTTCTGTAGAAGAAAACAGAGGGACTAGTCTCCAATTTTAATTTTTTTAAATACGTAAAAATTTCATAGTGCTTTGAACAAACAATTACTGAATGTACCTGTGGTTTTTGAAAAAAGGTCCTAGCTTGGGGAATGTGATGTTAAAATGTGCACAAACCCTGTTTGAAAATGGCAAGACCAAACCTGCTCTTTTTTCTAAAATTTATAAATCTTGGAGGAGGAGAAAAGAGGACAGTAACACTGGCTCTAAAAATTGGAGTGCTGATTTAAATCCAGCCCAGCAGTGACTGGAAGTTATTGTAATGAGCTCTGTGAGCAGAGAGATGTTAGCATTGAACAATCTTCTGGTATAGAAAACATGGTACATTTGGAAGCTGTGGGCATAGCTCTGGGTCTGCTCCTGAATCAGTTCTAGGTGGCCTTTGGGGCACAACATTCAGATGTTATTGAGGTTCTGTAGGAGGAGGTTTGTTGTTGCAATCCTTCTTAGCACCTTGTCTTGAAGGATTAATGAAACTTTCTTTCTGACTGCCTTTTTTTTTTTTTAATTTAAAGCGAAAAGGTAGGATAGGGGCAGAACATTATTTGGTTACTTTTGATGCTTCAGTGTTATAAATTAAACTTAAAGATTGACAACCTAAATTCATAGTGTAAGTGCTCTTTTCTTTTTTCTTTTCTTTCTCTCTTTCTTTCTCTCTTTCTTTCTTTATTTCTTTCTTTCTTGTATCTGTTCAATGGAAATGTAGATATTAGCTAATATCAATTTTCTTATTTTTATTTCTGGTGGTGGTTTCATAGGTACTCATCCTATTATTACAAATGAATAGCTGGCAACCTAGAGAGATGGTTAGAAAATGGACTTGCATGGAGCAAGAATGAGAGTGTGTCATGAACCAAGGATCATAATTTGTCCAATTCTTTGTATCTGAGACAATTAAAAATAAAATCCCTGTGAGGGAGGTTCTACCACTAAACTTTTATTATTGAAAGGAGGGCCCACTGAAGCACAGAAAGGTTAATAACTTGATAGTAAGAGGTGGAGCTGAGATTTTTAATCCAGCTGGTCTTTCCCAAGAGCCCATCCTCTTAGTCACGATACTCCTAAAAGGGGAATTGCTTCCTGTTCAGAGCAGTATTAACACCATGTGGAACGTGTGCATGTAAAAGAAAGATTCAAGAAATAAAATAAGAAAAGCAGCAGCAGTAGCAGGAGGTGACAGCATTTTGAAATTAACTTAGAATGCTCTTGTACCTTAACTACCATACTTCAGGCAAACCTAAAGGGCAACAGAGAACTTATACAATGACACAAAAAAGGGAGACTCGAGATTTGAGCAACACAGAAATGGGAATAAAAAGAGTAACACGGGAGAAGACATTGGAAACAGGAACAGAATGGAGACTGATTCAACCACCTTCAAAAGCAGAGATATTAAAAATCATTAGAAGGAATTGGTGGTGAAAATACAAGGTACAACTACATAATATACATTGTCTGTTCATACATACATAAGAGCCAGCTGTCAGCTGGAGTTACCTTATACTCTAATATTTAATTAATTTCTGTATAAAATGCTGGAATTCACTCACCCACCCACCCCAAACACACCAAATTCAGGGGGATTCTTGAGAACTCATGTCTCCTCCAGTGCCTACCTCCTGAATTTCTGTACCCATGAATTCTCATATTCACTTGCTTCTTATTTCCCATGACTGTTCTCTCCTCTCTGTACCAACCCAGACACAGAACATACCTCCTTTTATGGTATTTCTCCCCCAAAAAACTCTCAGTAAGACATCCTGTAATTTACTTTAGCACCACAAACAATTTAAACTTTAATATGAAATATCCCTATTTAAAAATCCTTCTGCCATGCCCCCGGGTATTTCTCACTGGGCACCCTTTTCCACAGGTTCCAGCCAATGACTGTGTTTATCCTCATTCTCTCACCCTTTTTCACCTCCTCCCCTCTAATGTCTTCCTTAGCACATACCCAACTTTTTGTACATAACATTTTAGCTATTTATTCTTGCATTATTTGATAATGGCACCCTCCCCACTCTGTCAAAATATCCCATAGAGGTATTTTTCTAAACAAAGACAAATACTTTCTTAATAATAATCCTTGTGCCATATTGAATACCTAAATACTTCTATATTGAGCGTAAATAGCTGCTACTAAGAGCTCCAAAGGAGGGAAATGGGATGTTTTAGATGTTCTTTTTTATTTTAATTTTATTTTTTTGGAATAATGAAAATATTCAAAGTTTGTGGTAATGAATGCACAACTGTATGATGATACTGTGAACAACTGATTGTACACTTTGAATGATTCTGTTATGTGATTATATCTCAATAAAATTGCATTTAAAAAAAGAGCTCTGAGTGTCCCTTACCACTTCCCTGGACCCTAGACCCCTTCTGCACTGGGACCCCAGACCTCCTCCCCATAAACCAGCAACTAAATAGATAACATGTGGCACAGCAGAGGTTCTAGAGAACCTTGATCCAGTCTTAACAACTTTTAAAATATGTTTTCAGTATCACTGGTATAATGTTTGTGTGTAAAAAGGCAATGATAAGCACATAGGTTGATGATAGATAAGACATAGATAATGATAGGTAGGGAGGAAGGGAAGGAGGGAGGGAGATAAACAGATAGACAGATAGATACAGATATGGATATAGATAGATAATGGGCTGTTTTAGTATCTCAACATTCCTTGCCTCTTCCTGTCATTGAAGACACCAATTTTCTTTAGAGATATATCCCTCCTTGCAGTCTGCAGCCTTCATAGATGGTTCACTCAGGATAGTAAGAACAGACATGTAACTCAAATTAAGGGTTACAATTAAGGCTCTAACTGCTAGTAATTAGGGTTGTTAAAATAAAATATTGGATGGGACGTATTTATACTAAAAAAATATTGGTCATTTATCCAAAATTCATATTTAACCGGGTATTCTCTGTGTTTGTTTATTTGCTAAATCCGTCGACCCTACCAGTAATTCAAGTCCAGAACTGTTTCACACAAGAAAAGAAACCTGCTGTAGTCCAGCCACTCTTCTGCTGCTCCTTGAAGCAATTGTACATTAAGTTTTGTTTCTAAGATTCCCTAGCACTACCTACATTCCATCCTGCCTTGGATGTGGGTATTCAGCTATACCTTTATTTCTTCCTCAGATAGCCAGAATTATTTTCTATAGTTTGTAATAAAGCATCCTGATTGAAATCTTGTAACAGAGACACAACCAGCAGCTCCACTCTGGAAACAAGTTTTGTTAGGCCCACAGAGAATCCTTTAAAACTGAATTTATTACTACTGCGTATAAGAACATTTCCATAAAAATTCAGCATTATGGTTTCTCCAAAAACTCAAACCTGGCATTATGGGGCTATAACTCCACATGCCAATAACTGGCTGATTGTAGTAGCTGTCCCCCGTTTAGATGTGGTATGCACCTGTTTATTTATATTATCTGCTAGGCCCTGTAGGTCCTTTAGTGTGTGAACCAAGGTAGATATAGTGTCTCTGTGCTCCCTGCCTTTTATTCTTTGCCTGATTCAGTTCAGTTTACCTCCATAAATCCTTTTTTTTTTAGCACGTAGAGTAGTTGGCACCAAGGACAGAATAAGGTATGAGGTATGGTCCATGCCATTAAAGAACTTCTAGGTTAACAAGGGAATAGACACTTCAAAGGGTAATTTCATATGCAATATGGTGAATTAGACAATGGAGGTAGCTACAGGCTAGTATGATAAACCAATAGGGAGCATTTCCTTCAACCTGGGGTTTCAGGGAACGTTTCTAGAGACTATGAGGCCTAAGTATTCAAGGATGGAAGGATGGAGTAGAAGAGAATTCCTGTTTGGTGAGCCGGGTGAACAAAGCGAAGAAAGCTTGAAATAGCAGATGAAGTGTGAATAAGCACACATTTTTACTCCTATTAGGTATAGTAATTTCTGATCCCACAAATCTGTTTTAATCCCTGATTATCTCTGACTCTGTTGACTAGACCTTAACCTCTAGTTCTGGCTGGACCTTTTGTGTGACCTGTTGGTTCCATAAGTCTTAATTTCCCATTCTGTCTCGTGGTCACCTTCCACAGAGGTGTGGGCCTCCAACTTACCGGAAAACATCACAGCACCCCTCCTGACCTATGGCTTTTCAGGAAACCAAAGCCAGTGGTGTGTCAAATACCATCAGGCTTTGACCTTCATCTTCCCTTTGATCTACCCACTTGTGTATCTTTAAAATCAGATGAGCGTTGTATGATTTCCCTCCTGATGGGTAGCAAATCTCCTTAAAACCATCATACTTTTCCAACATCAAACCTAATAGATCAGAAACAAAAAGATATTGTTACTGTAAGTCTGTTCCATTTGTTTCTCAATTTTTAGAACCCCCTATTATAATACAGAGATTCTTACAAGTATCACAAGGAAGGAGTTTTGTCTTATTCACTGCCGTATCCCCAGTGTTGAGTCAATACTCAACAAAAGCCTGTTTAATGAAAAGATTTTTCAGGTCTTAAAAACTATGTTTGTTATAGTTCCACTTGCATAGCTTTCTTAAAATACAACTAATTCCAGCGATCTGTCAAACAAATAAAATTAGTGTAGACCACAAGTATTTCTTCATTTTGATATTTAAATGAGAATTTGGAATTTAAAGCACAGGCTTATTTTAGAAGGCAAAGGATCAGTTGTAACCAAAACTTAACTCAATCTTTTTGTATAGTGTCAGGATCCAAGCAACTGATATATCTAAGTCCCGCTCTTTAGATTATAAGATTTATCATGTGGTAAGCTAGGATGTATTTTGTTGCGTTATTCACATATTATTTCAAGGAGAGACCCAAATGGACATATTAGCACTTTACTGGAAATTACCTACCCTTTTACTTCCCTGTTACCTATTTATTTATACCTAATCTTGGTCCAGAAAAGATTGAGTATGGCATACAAAGTTACATAATATACACTTAGATAGCATGAAAAAACACAAGAGCAAAAGGAAGAAACAAAGAACATAAAATGGAACTAGGAATGACGATAAAATGTACACCATAAAGAGCCATATAATTGCTATAACTGAGCCACAAATTTGGCTCTGAGCAGTTTAGCAAGTTCACTAAAAAATAGAAACCTGATCAAGTTACTCAGCGCACAGCATACATAACAGAGAGACAGCCATTTATCAGGACAAGTACAATAACTATTGTGCTAAAAATCAGACAGCATATGTTCAATAATGTTCTTATATTTTACCTCAATATAGGCTGATGATCACAGCAGAGCACAATTTAATAAAAACAGTTCTTTCAGGAGGAAATCATTCCTGATGACTCACTTCTTATTTACCTACTCGCCATAATCAATATGAATAACTCAGAATTCCATTTTACACAGCATACAGTTGCTGCAACAGTACTTTACATTGAATATTTCTACTTATCTTTCTTTCCAAATCATCTTTTTGTATGCAGTATATTTCTAAACATTAAGTGCAGAAATAAAAATTAATCCTGTATTTTTAAAAGTGTTCACAAGAAAGAACCACCAGTAATCTTGACTTATTTTATAGGCCTTTTTGTTTGCTGCTGTTTAAAGAAAATTCTTATTCTTACCATTTAAAGACTCAGAAATATTCCACTACTACCTTTGTATTTGCATAAAGTCCATGGAGTTTAGCACTGCATTAGCCACAGCATTTAAAAAAAAAAAAAAATCTTATTGTTATGTAATTAGTTATGACAAAGATGCATAAAGATTACATGGTTTGACAAAGTCATGATGACTAAGCAAATAACAGTGTTTCCTAAAGGGAAGATGTGAAATTTTTGACATTTAATTGTTTCACCTTATAAAATAAGAAAATAGTCTAGTTTTCAAATCAGTCATGGGGGCTAGGTAGAAGCCTTGGATTCAAATTTAACAAGCATTTATTGTGTAATGGCTATATGCTAAGCACTATATTAAAGATTTTCACACAAATGCCAGTTTAGTATCCTGGCAACAACCTTGTGAAGTGGGTGTTATCATTAATGTTTTGCAGATGAAAAACTGAGGCTGTAATGAGCATGTCAACAAAATTTTTCTATAAAGGACCAGAAAGCAAATGTTTTAGGCTTTGAGGGCCATGGAGTCTGTCACAGTACTCAAAGCTGCTGTTTTAATGAAAAAACATCCATAAACAATACTTAAACTAATGGGCAGGACTATGTTCCAGTAAAACTTTATCCACAAAACAGATGGCCAGCACTTGGACCACAGTTTATGGTCATCTGAAAGTCATTAGTAACTGGCCTAAGATCAAGTTACTAGGGGACTCTGGATTCAAATTCAGATTTTTTGTTCTGAAGCCCAGTGTTCTTTCTACTGTCCTATAGTGTCTTCAGTACCTAGGTATCTAATTTTAAAATAACTATAGCTATTTTCAGTAACTTTTATTTAGTTGTGTTTACATCTAGCCAAAATTATATGCCAGCAAACTTGTTGGACAAATATTTTAAAATATTTAATCAATAATCTACTAGTAGTTTTATTTACATGCTGAGAAATTCAAAATGTGTTTTATTGAATTCAAATGTAATTTCTTTTCCTTTAACCGATCAAGTCAGCAAATTAATTTATCTGTCCATCCAATCAACAGATACTTGCCAAGAAGCTATAAAATGCTGAGCACTGTACTTAAATTTGAAGAAACCAAAATGAATAAGACAACCCATGTGGGAACACTAACCAAGCCGAACTGTGGTGTACACACAGCCCTGTGGGTTCTGGATCTGCACTAACAAATCTTAAAGACAAGCCCTGAAGTTAAGAAACTGATTTCAAGTAACTAAATATGCACCAGAACAAAGTCAGAGAATCCAGAGTTAAAACATACTTTGGGTGGGATTAAAAGCAGATTAGACTTGTGCAGAAGAAAAGATCAATGAACTTGAAAACATAGTAATAGAAACTATCCAAAATGAAGCAGAGAGAGAAGAAAGACAGGAAGCAAACAATACAGACAGAGTGATTTATCAGACAATCTCATCTTGTAATTGAAGTCCTAGAAAAAGAAGAGAGAGAAAATGGGGCAGAATTTTTCTGAAGAAATAATGGCCCAAAAATTTGTTGATTGGATACAAATTTTAAACCCATAATTCAAAGAAGCTCAACAAATCCCAATGAACAAAGAAAACACTTCAGGATACATGGAATTAAAGAGAAAAAATCTTAAAAGCAGCAAGAAGAAAAGAAAATATTATATATAGAGGGAGGAAGATAAGAATTACCACTGACTTCTAATCAGAAATTATTCAGGAAAGAAGAAAATTTAGTAACATCCTTAAAGTACATTAAACCTAGAGTCCTTTACCCAGCACAAATGTATTTCAAAAATGAAGTGGGAATAAAGACTTTTTTCAGGCAAGCTAAAGCTGAGAGAATGCATTACTACCTGATCTGCAGGAAAGAAATTTTAAGAAAGTTCTTCAAACAGAAAGAAAGTGACACCAGATTTCTCAAAAGAATGAAAAATCCTGGAAATAATAAAGAAGTTGGCAAATATGAAACACGTTATCTAATTTCTTTCATCCCTTTGGTGGTATAAAGCAAAAATAATAGCAATGTGTTGTAGGGTTTATAGCATGTGTAGAAGTAAAATGTATAACAATAGCATAAAGAACAAGAAAAAAGAAAGAGAGGTTTACCATTTTAAGGTTCTTACACATATATATGAAGTTATATAAAATTAATTAAATGTAGAGTGCGATAAGTTAAAGAAGTATATTATAAACCCTAGAGAAGACTCTTTAAAAATTTTAAAAAGCATCTAGTTAATAAGTCAATGTTGAAGATACAAATTCCTAATAAACTCAGTTAATCCAAAGAAAGCAAGAATAATGTACAGAAATAAATGGGAGGTTGGATAAACTGAAAATAAATGTGAAGATTGTAGTTTCAAACTCAACAATATCAATAATTACCTTAAATTATTAATGTATTTATTAAAGTATATGATTTAAATAAATAATATATTTATTTAAGTTAGATAAATAATGTAAATGAGCTAAACATCCCAATTAAAAGGCTTAGACTGTCAGACTGGAATAAAAAAGTAAGATCCATCTACATGCTGCCTGTAAGTAACTGACTTTTATCAGCTTTTTTCCTTATCTGTTTTGAATTTCTGCTATTAAGTTCTTACATGGTTAGGGTTTTTAGGAAATGAGTCATTTATAATTATGAAATGTCCCTGTATATACCTGGTAATATTCCTTATTCTTAAATCTCCTTTGTCTGAAAATAATATTATCTGTTCCAGCTTTCTTTTGATTAGTGTTTGCATGGTATAACTTTTCCCATCATTTTATTTTTAAGTTATGTGTCTGTATATTCAAAGTCAGTTTCTTTTCTTTTTTTTAATATGCACTGCTTCCATGACACCATCACACATACCCCTTCTGCTGCAGTGGACCATGCTCTCCCAATCCCCTCATCCAGAGCAGTAATAGTGTAGGGTGGGTGGAATTGGGCTTTTCTCCAATCATAAGAGGATATTGTGGACAACTCTATGCCAACGAACTATGTAATTTAGAGGAAATGGATAATTTCCTGGAAACAACCTAGACTGAATAGAGAAGAAATAGAAGACCTCAACAAACAATCACAAGTAATGAGATCCAATAAGTTATTAACAAGATTCCTACAAATAAACCCCAGGGCCAGATGGCTTTACAGGGGAATGCTACCAAACTTTCCAAAGAGAACTGACACCATTCCTACTTAAACTCTTTCAAAAAATTGAAGAAAATGGAACACTACCTAACTCATTTTGTGAGGCCAACATCACTCCAATACCAAAACCAGATAAAGATTCTACAAGAACGGAAAACTATAGGCCAATTTCCCTAAAGAATATTGATGCAGAAATTCTCAAAAAAATACTTGCAAGTTGAATTCAAAAATACATTAGAACAGTTGTACACCCTGACAAAGTGGGGTCCATCTCAGGCATGTAAGGGTGGTTCAACATAAGAAAATCAATGTAATACAACACATTAATGAATTAGATGGGAAAAATCAAATGATCATCTCAATAGATGCTGAAAAAGCATTCGACAAAATCCAGCATCCTTTTTTGATAAAACACTTCAAAAGCTAGGAATTGAAAAAAACTTCCTCAATATGATAAAGGCCATATATGAAAAACCCACAGCTAGTATAGTACTCAATGATAGAGACTGAAAGCCTTCCCTGTAAGATCAGAAACAAGACAAGGATGCCCGCTGTCACCACTATTATTAAACATTGTGCTAGAAGTTCTAGCCAGAGCAGTTCAGCAAGACAAAGAAATAAAAGACATCCAAATTGGAAAAGAATAAGCAAAACTCTCATTATTTGTAGATGATATGATCTTATACTTGGAAAATCCTGAGAAATCAATGACACACCTACACGAACTAATAAACATATTCAACAAAGTGGCGGGATATAAGATTAATACACATAAGTCAGTAATGTTCCTATACAGTAGAAATGACATAACTGAAGAGACACCCAAGAAAAAGAATCCATTCTCAATAGCAACTGAAAAATTAAGTACCTAAGAATGAACTTAACCAATGATGTAAAAGATCTCTACACAGAAAATTTCATAACTCTACTAAAAGAAATAAAAGGGGACATAAAGAGATGTTCATGAATAGGAAAGCTAAACATTGATAAGATGTTAATCCTACCCACACTGAGCTACAGATTCAATGCAATTCCCATCAAAATTCCAACAATCTACTTAGCAGCCTTGGAAAAGCTAGTCATCAAATATATTTGGAAGGGAAAGATGCCTCGAATTGCTAAAAACATTCTAAAAAAAAGAAAAACGAAGTGGGAGAACTTAACACTCCCTGACTTTGAAGCCTATTATAAAGGCATAGTAGTCAAAACAGCATGGTATTAGCACAAAGATAGACATATTGATCAATGGAATAGTATTGAGAGTTTCAAAATAGATCCCCAGATTTATAGTCAACTGATTTTTAATAAGGCCCCCAAATCCGCTGAACTGGGACATAACAGCCTCTCCAACAAATGGGGCTGGGAGAACTAGATATCTATATCCAAAAGAATGGAAGAGGAACCCTATCCTATCTATACCCTATACAAAAGTTAACCCAACATGGATCAAAGATCTCAATATAAGAGACGGTACCATAAAACTCCTAGAAGATAGTGTAGGAAAACATCTTCAAGACCTAGTATTAGGAGGTCACTTCTTAGACCTTACACATAAAGCATAAGCAATGAAAGAAAAAACAGATAAATGGGAACTCCTCAGACTTCAAAGCTTCTGTACCTCAAAGGAATTTGTCAAAAAAGTAGAGGCAGCCATCTCAATGGGAGAAAATATCTGGAAACCATGTGTTCTAGTTTGCTAGTGCTTCCAGAATGCAAACTACCAGAAATGGATTGGCTTTTATAAAAGGGGGTTTATTTGTTACACAGTTACAGTCTTAAGGCCATAAAGTGTCCAAGGCAACACATCAGCAATCGGGTACCTTCACTGTAGGATGGCCAGTGGTGTCTGGAAAACCTCTGTTAGCTAGGAAAGCATGTGGCTGGCGTCTGCTCCAAAGTACTGGTTTCAAACTGGCTTTCTCCCAGGACGTTCCTCTCTAGGCTGCAGTTCCTCTCTAGGCTGCAGTTCCTCAAAAATGTCACTCTTAGTTGCACTTGGGGTATTTGTCCTCTCTTAGCTTCTCCAGAGCAAGAGTCTGCTTTCAACGGCTGTCTTCAAACTATCTCTCATCTGCAGCTCCTGTGCTTTCTTCAAAGTGTCCCTCTTGGCTGTAGCCCCTCTTCAAAATGTCACTCACAGCTGCAGTGAGTTCCTTCTGCTTGTCAGCTCATTTATATGGCTCCACTGATCAAGGCCCACCCTGAATGTGTGGGGCCATGCCTCCATGGAAATCATCTCATCAGATCATATCACCTACAGTTAGGTGGGGCACATCTCCATGGAAACACTCAAAGAATTACAATCTAATCAATATTGATAACATCTGCCCACACAAGATTACATCAAAGATAATGGCATTTCAGGGGACATAATACGTTCAAACTGGCACATTCCACCCCCTGGACCTCAAAATGACATTATCTTTCCATATACAAAATACATTCATCCCACAACAATATCACAGAGATGTAAATCATTTCAGCAACAATAGTTAAGTACAAGATCCCATCAAAATCAATTATAGGTGTGGTCAGTCCTAAGGCATAATTTTCCTTTAGCTGTGGATCTGTGAACTTAGAACAAGTTATGTGCTTCCAATATACAAAGGAGGGACATTCATAGGATAAACATTCCCATTGCCATAAGGAGAAACAGTAAGGAAAACAGGGTTAACAGGACCAAAACAGTTCCTAAAACTTGCAAGACAAGCTCCATTAGATTTCAAAGTCTGAGAGTCATTTACAGAACGACATTGCATCCTTGGGGCTTGAGAAAGTGAGAATCTAACCCTTCCTAAGGGCCTTTGCAGTGGCCCTTTCCTCTCCAAACACTTGGGTAAGTGCTCCAACATATCCACACGTTGGGGAGACCACCTTCTCGGCCCCACCCTCCTCAAACATCGGGGCAGCACCCGGAATCCCTTACATCTCCAGGGCACACCTCAACCCCTTCAGAACAGTGTGGTGGCAGCCAGGCTCTCCCCAGTTCCCTGGGGATGTGCTCCACCCTCTTTGGGGCTTGGGGTTGCAGAACGTTTCCTGAGCATCGAGGCAGAAGGCCCGCCCTTGACCTCCAGGGCAAACTCACCCTTTCCATGCATGTGGGCTGCTCCGCAATCCCAACCTGAGACCTCTTGACTCCAGACCTCAACCTCCATGGCTCTGTCTTTGAAGAAATTTTTCCTTCAATTTGTTCCTTGTCTGTGTCCTCCAGTCCAGACTGGCAATGGCTCCGTCTGTAAAGATCTCACAAAAATTCTGTTGGCTTTCCATGAAGCACACAGGGATCAAAGCTGTCAGACAATAGGACTTTCCACAGATCCTTTCTGCATAACTCCATCTCCAATCTTGGCTTGTACTGAAATGGCGGCTGGGTTCCATGTTTAGTTAAATCCTCATGTTGGTTGGGCTGTAGCTTCTGGGGATCCACCCCTTGGAAGCCTGTAATTTTCCAAACCATCAGTTTCTGGTTTCTTTGAATCCAAGAGTTCAGTTCTAAGTTTCTTTCTCTCTGCTCACATTTTACTATAAGCTGCAAGGAGAAGCCAGGATACATCCTTCACACGTAGTCTGAAGATGGCCTCAGCTAAGTATTCCAGGTTGTCACTTTCAAATTATTCCTTCCATCTGACACCAGGACTCAATTTTGCCAAATTCTCTGCCACTTTAAAACAAGTATTGCCTTTCTTCCAGTTCGCAACAACACATTGATCATTTCTGTTCAAGGCCTCGTCAGAAGTATCTTTAGAGTCCATATTTCCAGAAACAGTCTCTTCAAAGCAGTTTAGGCCTTTTCTATCAAGCTTCTCAAAATTCTTCCAGAATCTTGCCCTTATCCATTTAAAAAGCCGTTCCAACGTGTTTGGTATTTGCAAACTCAGCAGCACAAGCACCCCACTTCCAGTACCAAAACCTGTTCTAGTTTGCTAGTGCTTCCGGAATGCAAACTACCAGAAATGGATTGGCTTTTATAAAAGGGGGTTTATTTGGTTACACAGTTACCGTCTTAAGGCCATAAAGTGTCCAAGGTAACACATCAGCAATTGGGTGCCTTCACTGTAGGATGGCCAATGGTGTCCGGAAAACCTCTGTTAGCTGGGAAGGCACGTGTCTGGCATCTGCTCCAAAGTACTGGTTTCAAACTGGCTTTCTCCAAGGACCTTCCTCCCTCGGCTGCAGTTCCTCAAAAATGTCACTCTTAGTTGCACTTGGGGTATTTGTCCTCTCTTAGCTTCTCCAGAGCAAGAGTCTGCTTTCAATGGCCGTCTTCAAACTGTCTCTCATCTTCAGCTCCTGTGCTTTCTTCAAAGTGTCCCTCTTGGCTGTAGCCCCTCTTCAAAATGTCACTCACAGCTGCAGTGAGTTCCTTCTGCTTGTCAGCTCATTTATATGGCTCCACTGATCAAGGCCCACCCTGAATGGGTGGGGCCCTGCCTCCATGGAAATTATCTCATTAGAGTTATCACCCACAGCTGGGTGGGGCACATCTTCAAAGAAACACTCAAAGAATTGCAATCTAATCAACATTGATAACATCTGCCCACACAAGATTACATCAAAGATAATTGGCATTTGGGGGGACATAATACATTCAAACTGGCACACCATGTATCTGTTAAAAGACTGATATCTTGTATATATATATAAAGAAATCCTACAAATCAACAATTGTACAAACAGCCCAATTGTTAAATGGGCAAAAGATGTGAAAAGACATTTCTCTGAAGAGGAAATGCAAATGGCTAAAAAACACTTGAAAAATGTTCATCTTCACTAGCTGTTAGGGAGATGCAAATCAAAACCACAATGCAGTATCATCTCACACCAGTAAGAATGGCTGCCATTAAACAAACAGGAAACTACAAATGTTGGAGAGTGTGGGGAAAAATTGGAACTCTTATTCATTGCTGGTAGGACTGTATAATGGTTCAGCTACTCTGGAAGACAGTTTGGTGATTCTTCAGAAAACTAGCTATTGAGTTACCCTACAATCCAGCAATTTCACTTCTTGGTATTTACCCAGAGAATCTGAAAGCAGTGACATGAACAGATATTTGTACACCAGTGTTCATAGCAGCATTGTTCCAAATTGCCAAGAGATGGAAACAACCTAAATGTCCTTAATCAGAAGAGTGGATAAATAAAATGTGGTATATACACATGATGGAATACTACACAGCAGTAAGAAGAAACGAGGTCATGAAACATTTCAACATGGATGAATTTTGAAGACATAATGCTGAGCAAAATAAGCCAGACACGAAAGGAGAGATATTGTATGTTACCACTAAAGTGAACTCTGTGAAAAATGTAAAATAAGTGTCTTATATTGTAGAATATAGGAGACCTAGGGATACACAGCAGCTGGGGAAGGGGGAACAATAATCCAATAAAAACAGACATGATATTGAGGGTGATCTTGATATGGGAATGCTCAGGTGTGACTATGTTTCATTAATTTTCTTTTGGTATGGTAGGAGTATATTGGAAGGAATGAAGTTATTTCAGGATACTTGTTTTTCCCATTGCTTTCCTTTATTTTGTTTGGAGATTTTTTTTTATTTAACAAATAAAGTAATTAAATATATATATTAAACATATATGATAAAAAAGTTGTATCCAGAATATATTATTTTCTCTTTCAACTCAAAAATAAAGACAAACACAATTTTAAAACTCTGGACACAAAGATCCAAATAGACACTTCATGAAAGAATATATACAAATGGCACAGCAGCTCAAGAAAAAATTCTAGACATAATTAGACATTACAGGAGTGCCACTACATTCTCACTAGAGTAGCTACAATTGAAAAGGCTAACAATATCCACTTTGGGAAGGATGTGGAGCAACTAAAACACTGCCAATAAGAATGCAAAATGGTACAGAAATTATAGAAAAGCAGTTTCTTATAAAATTAAACATATATCTACACTATGACCCAGCAAATCCATTCCTAGCTGTTTACCAAAAGGAAAATATAAGACATCTTCCAAACAAAGACTTGTATTTGAATACTCCTATCAGCTTTATTCATAAAGCCTCAAACTGGAAACAACCTAAATGTCCATCAGGTAGTGAATGGATATAAACAAATTGTGGTATATTCATCCAATACAATATTACTCAGCAATAAAAATGAACAAACTATTGATATATGCAACTACATGGATGAAGCTCAAAAACATTATGCTAAGTGAAAGAAACCAAACACAAAAGTGTACTTACTGAATGATTCAATTTAAATGTAGAAATCTAGATGTGCGAAATATAGTGAGAGAAAGCAAATCAGTGGTTGCCAGTGGATGAGAATGGTAGGAAGGGATTGACTATATAGAAGGACAAAAGGATTTGAGGTGTGATGGAAATGTTCTGGATCATGATTGAGTAGTGTGTACATGACTTTTTATCACTTAGTCAAAACTCATTGAATTGTGCATTTAAAATGGATTATTTTATTGTATGTAAATACACCTCAATAAAGCCGATGTTAAAAAACATGTACACACTCTGACAATTCATCTTGCACTTCATTGCTAGAGTATTCACTGTAAAACCCATAACTCAGTCACCATCTAAAAATTCTCCAAAGATTTCATTTTCTTTAGAATGAAGTCCAAACTCCTTTTCCATGTTATTTACATAAAATCCTTCATGGTAAGCATTCTACCTTCCAAAATAGTACCATTTCCCACTGTGACTTTATGTTTTCCTATGCCCCATTTATACTATACTACTTGTATTTCTCAGTACAAGCCTGCATGCTTTGGTACATGCTATTAGTGTTTCTTAGAATGTCCTTTCCTTTTCTCTTGCTTAGAAAAATCCTACTTGTCCTTCATAATTCTGCTTAAATATCAACTCCTTGACACAGCCTCCTCAGCCCAGGCCCAGGGCCAGCACAGTTATTCTCCGTATATAGCAATTTGTATATTAGCATCTGTTTCACTTGATTGTAATTCTTTCTCTATGTGTCTAAATCATTTTTGTCCTATTCATTTTTGTTTCCTTAATAGGAATTCTGGTTTCTACTATCAATAAAGGATAGCAACCACCAAGACTGCTGGAAACAGGAAAGAGGGGAGGGTGATGTGGGAAGGAAGAGTATCTAACACATTTGAATGCCCATAGGTAGCAGGAACTAGGCTAAATGCTTCACATCATTATCTGCATGACATACACGAGAGCTAGATATTTTCATCCTCATTTCACAAGTAAGGAAAGTGAATAATTAGTTTTGCCATGGTTACCCAGCAATTAAGTGACAAAATCTTAATTCAAACCCAAGTCTGTTTTAGTTTAAATCCCATTTCATTTTCAATATACCAGAAACAAAGAAGTAGATGTTCTGTGTATTGTGGGTTGGGGTGGGCAGAGTTTTCCCTTCTATTTTCCCTCATCCCTAAGTGTGTGACCAAGTACTAGAAATGAGGAGGGAATATTAGTCATATCTTATCTTAGACACACTATCATGAATCTACCATTTATCAATTACTAAACATAATTTATAAGTTAATTTCCAGAGCCACTTCATATGGTTGTGTGATGAGAACCCCAGGCAGAGATGTTCTCACTGAGTCCATATGACTAGTTCCCATAGAGGTGGGAGGTGTGCAGTACATGACTTGCATTGCTGTACCTGTTGGCCGCTTTGGTTCATCCATTCATTAAACAGCTGTTTACTGAGTGCTTATCTCTGGGGCAGACTCTGAGGACACAAAGATTTATAGGTAGCTTAGAGCCTAGTGGGAAAAATGGACAAAGTAACAGAGAATTACAATACATTGTAATAAGGGCAGAATGACATGGTAACACTTAGGAAGGGCTTCTGACTCAGATCAATGAGTATCTAGGATTTGCTTCTTTACTCCACCCCCTCATTCAGTTTTTACTCCTCTGCCAGCCACTCAAGTTTCCTGTACCACAAAGACAGTGTACTGTGTGGTCAAGGCAGGACTGGCCTTTTATCCCAGCTCCTCCCTAGGAAGATAATGGTAGACTCTTAGAGTTGTAGGCTCCTTATAGATCCCTTAGGTAAATTAATCTACAAGGCAATCAACCTTTGTTTTTTGACTGCTGATTGCTTTTCTACACTTCATTTCAAAATCATTAGTCTAAGAGACTCTTTCCACCAGGGGCGAAGCTGAGAAGGAACACAGGAAGGGAAAGGGATGGAGAAACCTCATTCAGCCCAAGTTGTAACTTCCCTGAGCATCTTGTTCTTGACTATACTCTACTCCCACCCACACCCTGCACACACGTTAGTACTGGACTGCATTGGAATAGAAAAGAATGAATGGATGATTGAAGAGTGCATGAAAGTATTAGCCAGGGAATATGGATTACAGTGGGTGAGAAGGAGTGTTACAAGCAGAGTGAACAGCATGTGCAACAGACTGAAGGTGAGGGAGAGAATGACAAGTTCCAGGAACTAAAAATAGATTAGTCTTGGCAAGAGTTGAGAATGAGGGGTTTAATAAGAGGTAGGAGCTAGAAATGTCATTCTGAGCCAGATCACTTGTCAACTCAATCATTTAGCATTGTGAACTAGTTGAATGAACTGTTTTCCTTTCCTTGGGTTGGCATTCTATAGCTTGTTATAGATCCAGTTAATAAAACAGTAAACTACCATCTATATATCATTACAGATTTATGGGAATATCACAATAAATATATGTGCCATCTTGAGAATAAGCAAATGCAATGATTTAAAACACATACTGTGTTTTAAGTTTTTCCCCAGTCTTAGTTTTCATGGTTGGGAAATTCATAAAATCATTCAATCATTTAAAAATACTGTTAATCAGTCTATTCGTTAACATTTTCTTTCCTGTGCTTGCAGCAGTAGCTTAGAGATCTTCGTTTCAATTAGAAGTGTCCAATTATAATAAATGCCTCTAATGAAGATGTAAAAGGACAGGAATAAAAGCAGAAGGAATGGGAGCACGAAAAAGAAGGGTTCTAAAGGGCAACAAATACTCAGTTTCTTGTAATTGCTCTCAGAATTCACCATCTCCCTTAAAAAAAGGAAATCTGAATTGTGTATAATTTATAAGTAACCATGGTACTTTGGGAATTTCTCCAGGTTGTTCAAATAAGTGGGAAAACAAATGTATATGAGGTCATGCATCATCTCCATCTAAACACTTCAAGATAATAATAATTTTAAAATACATTAGAAAAAAGGTTAATCCTCCCCCTTTGCTTTTAGGTTATGATTGCCTTGTTCTAGTATGCTGATAAAAAGTTGCAAGAAGAGTACTTGTCAAGTGACAACATTTGGTCATTTTAACCTATGAACTCATATGTCAACCTTAATTCTTATTTGCTGAGGTATTAACCCTGCCAGCTCTAGGTTCACCTGGCAAACACGTGAGAGTATTTCCTGATCAGATCTTAAGAAGGCATTGAAATTCCAGGGTCCTGGCTAGACTTGCAAACATACAAGTAGCATCAGAATCAGAATCTATCTGAATGAAACCTTTAAGCCTAACATTTTCTTTCATATTAGCATCTGGCCAAGGATGGAACAGCTCACTCAAATCAGTGGTCTGTGTAAGCAGATAGATTTAAATCTAGAAGCAGGGAACAGTTTGACATACTTTTCCCTGTTAAGAACAATCGGTTTTTGCTTCAATTTTGCCCATTAGGAATTCTAGGACTTTCAGGAAACGCCACAGGAAGTCTATATAATATATGTCTATTTGTTTACTACATATTAGAATTTTTAGTTCCATGATTTAATTTTATTCTCACACTTCTGTGACATAGATAGTTTGGTTTCGTTATCTCCATTTTATTGATAAGAACAATGAGGATCAGAAACTTGGCTAAAGATTTAAACAGGTTTACAGAGAGTGACCCTTACATCCCCATTTCCTCAGGACTTTCCTACGTTTAAGTGCTGAAAGTCCCACAGCTGGGGAACTGCTTCAGTCCCGGATGAACTGGGATACTGGTCTTTCTACATGATCCATATTTTATCGTTAAAATATTCAGACCACTAGAAAATGCAGCATTATGAAAATGGCATTGGGCTTTGGACTCAGAATTGCTGGTTTCAAATAATTTCCTGGTTTTGCCTTCTATTCTCTGTGTGACTTCTGCAGATCACTCAGATTTTCAGGGTTCTAATTTATAAATTGAGATTGGAAATATTAGTCTTGGTTTCTCTAGAGCTGTTGTGAAGATCAAATATAATAATGGTTATGCAGACCAAATCTTGCAGAAAAATTTCACGTTATTGCATCTGATCTTAAAATTCAGCGCAAAAATTGCTAAATGGTGCTCCTGTAAGTGCAGAGTGGTTACTAACATTTAGATGTTAAAAAGTTGAACTTTTGTTCTTTTGCACGGTTATGTTCAACCATATCCATAAGCAACTTTATTTCATATTTAATCAATTATAAAAAAGCCACATCTCTTCTGTTATTTCAATATTCTCTGCCATAAGCGAGTTCTCAAACCGTCCCTTAAGCATTTGTAGTACAAATGTCATCTCAGTTTAAAAATGGTAAACTAAAAAAATGATCGTAATTGCTGTTCTCATAAGTGGACATTTCCTCATAAAGTTATAATGATTCTGCTTTTCTAGGATAACCATTTTTGATAAGCTGTATGATACGATGCTATACACCCAACTTTTATAAACAGACTCAGGCTGTCACATTCCTAGCTGTGGTGATCTTCAGCTAGTCTTGTAGCCTCACTGTGCCCCTTTTTCTGCATCTGGAAAATGGAAATACTAATAGTAACTAAAGTGTAGGATTGTTACGAGGACTACATGGATTGATATGGCTAAAGAGCCTAGAATAGCACATGACAAAATGTAAGTGTTTTATGAAGACTTTTTTATCATTCTGATTGCTTTTAGCCTTCACTGCTTTAGGGGATGAGAAGAAGGTATTGGAAACATTGGTTACTGCCCTCAAGGACAAGCAAATAAGTAACTGTAAATGCTTTAGTGGAGGTGATCCTGGGTCATGGTGTCAAGCAAGGCTTTCGTAAAGACGGCCGTGCCTAGTCTCGTCCTGTGATTTAGGAAAGGTGCCTAACCTTTCAATGTATCCATTTCCTCATAAACTTTGTAGAATCATCTGTTGCAAACTTTAACCCCAAAGCATTTCCAGCTTTCAAATGTGTTCAGTCTTCAATAATGTCTCTCTCAAAATAGGCCTTCGGGACTTCTAGCAGGTCAGGCATATTCCACGGTTAAAAAAAAAAATAGCCTGTCTATAAATTCAGTTCCTTCGATTCAGAATATGTGTTAATAATTTGCTTTCTTGTTGCCCCAAACCAAAAGATTATTTGTTGTCATCTTAGCCTTTTCATAGGTTGTCTTCTACAAGGAAATGTTGCCAGAACATCAATATTTCCTCCATTAGAAAACTAAAAAATTGGTTTGCACATAATTCAGTAAAAATGTGGGCATAATTGGGGCTATCTCAGCCAGCCAAGCTGAAAACATCCTCTCTAGTCATATGAGGTCATGGTGGCCATTTGGTTCAGCATAACCTGTCCCAGCCTGTAACCCATTTGGTTGTGGCTACTTTCCCACCCCTCCTTAGTCCTTCACTAATTTTGCAGTGTGGGGCACCTCTCATCACACAAGGAGACATGATCAGTGACTTGCTACTCTGTGCAACTATTGATGATGCAGGCAGGTACAGTTTACAATCTTTCCTACAAATGAAGCCCATCATATTTCATTTGGTCTTAACTTTTTTCATGTACTCCCTTACCAATATGTTAAGGTTTTCTTTATTGGAAAAATAAGAATATCTTATCTTAAAAAATAAGAGTATCTTAAAGTATTTTAATCAGACCTTTTTGCTTTCTTCTCCCTTATACACCATGTTCAGTCATTTATACTTTTTCTGCCATATTCGAGTCTGTCTTATCTTATTTGGTTCTCTTAATTAATGAAGTTTTTATTTTACTTTCTTACCAACATGGAGACCATTTCTTTCTTTTTTAAGTTATTCATATTCTGGAGGCCAGAATTCAAATCCCATTTTTCCTTTTTTCCCTTAAATAACAAGAGTAATTAGTGACTGAGTTTTCATGATTCCTCCCCATGGATTTTTATCACATCTTCTTTTTATCCCCACTGCCACATCCTAATACAAACCACAAGAACACAACTACAGTTTATGGACAGTCCACCATGGACCAGGCACTTTGCATATATTGACTCTAAATCCTTGCCATAACCATGCAATGTAGAGGTTATTACCTCCTCGCTACATGATTTTTCTCCATTTCACATATTATGAGCTGATATGTATATATTCATTCATATGTTTATTGCTTACCTTAATCTGTTAGAGCGTTAACTCCATAAGGACAAAAATATTTTTTCTGTTTTGGTACATTGCTATAAACCTAATACTTAGAACAGTATGTAGGAGGTTGGCCAGGACCAAAATCTATTGCCCGTCACTTTAATTTTAGTACTTAGCACAGTGTCTTCCACTTATTGAGCACCTAATAAATACCTGCTTAATTAATTAACCATGTACTGAGATAAGAATGACACATGAGACTCCTCCTTTTCTACCTCTACCTATATGATTCTATTTTGGGGACTAATTGAATACGTTGCACTTAATTATTCCACTTGAATCTTGAGTTACTTTGGGGGGGCACATTGTATCAGTCAGAATTCAATCAGAGAAGCAGAGCCAGGAAGAGAATCCATAAATATTAAGGGATCTGTCACAGGGATTTGACCTTCAGCAATTGTGGGAGCTCATTAAATGGTCTCTGTCAGTTTTTCTTTGCACCTGATGTTAGAGCTCCAAGTCTACTCAGCAAGCAGTCAGGAAAGGAAGATGAAGGTAAAGTGGGGAAGGGAAAGAAAATGCTGGAATCCAGAAGCTTGAGCTGGAACCTACAAGGATGGAATGAAACCTGTGTCATTTCCAATTGCCTATGACCTGGACGGCATAAATGTCTGCAAAAATCAGTCTTTCATCATGTAGCTAAACACACACAACTGATTTAGGAGTCAGAGACTCTGAGGGAGAATCCAGGGAAAGTTGTAGCAGTTACAGGCCTGTGTATTGCCTCACACTAATGAGTTGAACCAGTATGTATGCAACAATGTGTGTGAGTTATAGAATAGCTGCAGCTTCACACTTGCCCTCCATAATCTCCTACAGGATCTCCCTTGGGGCCACCCTACCTAGAAACACACAGGAAAGGTAATTCTGAAAAATGGATCTCACTGGCCAAGTCAACATATTGCAAAGCTGCCCTGCATAACTTCTGATTGATCATGAAAATTTTGAATTGCATTCCTATTTTATCATATTAACAATTCACCCTAATTTAGTCTAGAAATTCAAGGAGCAATATATTGTTCTTTTATAAAGGTGTTGATATTATTACTGAATTCATATTAACTTCTTTCCTGTGCCATAAGACTTAATATTTGATTGGATATTCACTTAAATTACCTTTTCTATTGACTAAAATCGGATTTGCCTACAAATAACATTAGACCAGAAACAAAAAAAAAACAGACACAAATAAAAAAGTGGTTTCTACATGAAAGAAATTCATTCATTCATTTCTTTCTCACATAAAAGAAGTATAGAAGTCAAAAACCCAGAGCTTATATAGTCTATCAGAAGCATCAAAGACCCAGGAATTTTCTTATTGTTTTACCATATTCATAGTTATTTCATGGTCCATAATGGCTGCTAGCTCTCCAGCCATCACACCTGCTTTCTAGGAAGAGATAAAATCCAAAGAGCCCACTTCCCAGTTGTCTGTTTCCTTTAAACCTTTCTGGGAGTTTTGGAAGAACAACTTCCACTTGTATCTCAGAGTTTTAAGAGAGGCTGGGAATTATAGCCCATAGCACAATGCTCAGAGGCGAATAAATATTGGAAAGGAAATAGCAACATCTGCCACAATTTTTAAGAAATACTCCCTACCCAAATCATACTTTCCCAGAGATGAAAATATTATCAAACATAATGGTGGCCTTTAAAATAGTTAATTTTGTGAGTGATAGGTAGGTGGCTACATTGAACATTTTCAAAAAATACTTTCAGGACTCTGCACTTGTGATGTGCTACAAAGGAAGTCCTCAAATGCTTAAGCTACAGTGGTATCACTGAATTAGCAATAACACAGAAACTTAAACTGTGCGGGAAAAGGCATGAAATGATGCTAATCATCAATGTTGTGCAGAGTGCTATGAGAGCTCAGAGGGAGCATGGATATCCATCAGCTCAAGTGATGGTGGTAGGAACTGGCCACTGATTCAAACAGGAATAAAGATGCAGTGTGCTCTGGCACATGGCAATCCACTTGAGACGATCATAATTTGAACTGGGCTGTGGAGTATGCAGTGTTCAATCAGACCGGAGGTTCATTTGTTCACCAGAGAGCATTTCTCCAGTTGAGAGAAGGAAAGAGACTTGAGAAGGAAAACTTAATGAGGAAGAACCAGGCAGAATTTTGGGGACCTGCAGAAGTGGAGGAAGCTATGCAAAATTTACCTTGGCCACAGGATTAGTATGTGTTTATTTCCCCTTCGAGTATTACTCTAAAGGTAATTCATCCATCTAAAAGTTCATGCACCTGGTTGTGCGGCATCACAACACTTTCCTGGCATCATTATTAAGAATGTTATGCCAGACAAAACATGACCTTATTGTAGTGCTCTACCTTTGCTTTTGCCACCTTCCCTTCTAGCATTTGAAACAGGAAATTGTTTTGGCAAAATTTCCTTGTCACCTAGCCACGTTGATCACTATTCATGAAGTGTGACTGCAATGTAATGGGACTAGTGCAGGCCAGCCCTTTCAAAGGAGTCATGGGGAAAGAAGACACTTAACATTGCTGTCATAGTTCAAACCATTTTGGGAACTCTTCTTTTAGAATTCAGCAGACACTGTGGTATTTTTTTCCCTCTCACATGTACTCCTTTTCCATCCTGCTTGGGCAATGGAGGGCCCCAAGGAATTGGAAGGACTTCAGAATGGGTCTGTACTGTCTTGTAGGCCTTGGGGAGGCCAGAGCATAAAGGTCAGGAGTACAGGCTCCAGTGACAGAGTGTCCAAGTTCAAATCCCAGCTGTGCCTCACGTTTGCTTAACAACCCTGGGTGGGTTTCTTACCACCTCCTTGACTGAGCTTTTTCACCTGCAACATGGGATATTAATAGTTCTACATCACAGGGACTGGCACAAGACTGAAGCTCCAGGTAGAGTCTAAGTTATTTTAGCTGTCGGGGCAACCGGAAGAGAAACATTGTATTGGCGAACAAATAAGTATGGACATTAAGCTGATGACTAATTTTTTTTTCACAAAATATTTTTAAGCAATTAAGTTAAATCTGGACAACCAAGTATCTACTTTTAAAAGCACCTTAATAATTAGTCATAAATCTTTTTAAATCACAGATTTTTCAATAATGTAAAGAAAGAGCAGAGCAAGGTATTTCTAAATTTATGTCTATCTTGAACACAAATTAAAATAAACTGAGGAATTATAGGAAAGTCTCTAGTTCCTTGTTTAGCTTCTCTCCAAGACTACAGAGTCTATGCTCTATGTTCCTGACTGATTTTAGTGCTTCTTTTCAATAACCCATTGTTCATGGAGCTGAGTCAGCCTGACACATCAAATTTAGTTTGAGAGAACAAGTTGAAAAAAGTAAAATCAGTTAGACGATCGTTTTAATTATCTTCAAATTGTTTAGTTTACAGCCTTTATTGAATTTATTAAATCCATCTTTAGTCCCCATGAAGAACTGAGTGGTTTTCCCCAAACCACCATTTAAAAACAGAACTGCCATCTGCTGTCACTACACACCCTAGTGCAGGTGAATCGCCTGGGCTACTGGACTCGCTCTGAGCCCAGGGCTACAGACCAATTAAGCATGCTTTTCAGCACCGAACGGGTCTGCTGTGCACATGCTCCAGAGATGTTGTTTATTGTATTGGAGGTTTTGCTTGTGTATGTGAATTCAGACTTGCGGGTACCTATGGAAAGAAACATTTTTACCAAAAGTGTGTTTCTTTGTCTATGTAGACCTGGATTTGAGGAATCTCTGTGTGCCCTCAGGTGTCTGTTCAGATACTTTGTCACTCATGCCATCTGTAGAATGTTCTGGTGTCTAGCCTTGGACATTGCTGTTTCCCTCATTCTTCTTCAAAAAGACAGATTTGCTTTCCAGCAGCATATCCTTGCCTGTGCAACACATATAGCCCTTCTTTCTGGTTTTGAGCATTGTACAAGTAGTACCTGAAAGTAATTTATACCATGAGCTTGAATCAGAGAGAAGGGATACCTTTATTAATGCACAAAACAGAATTCTTTCAAATCGGAGATGAAAGACTGTTTTTGGAGTACACGTTTGCAATGGTTTTCAACTCTCACTTTTCCTTTTTTTCCTATTTGCTTTTTTTTTTTTCCTATTTCAAAGTGTTAATCTGATGCTTTGAGGAAGTTTCCTTTAAAAAAAAATTTAAGGTGCTTGTTATGAACTCACTGCAGTCAGTTCAAAGAAAAATGTCTGGGACTCCTCTAAGTTCCAGGAGATGGGAAGAACACTTTTGTGTCTGCCATTATGTTATATTTTGACCTTCAGGACACCAGCAGGGCAGTTAGCAGAAGAAATGCAGCAGACCTATATGGGTTCCATATGGGTATATAAGAAGCTAAACATCATTTACCAAATGAGTTCTACTATATTAGGACACAGAATAAATGACACAAAAATAATGGTCAAATAAACTGAGAAATGCAACGCACTCGCTGCCCTCACAGAGACATACAATATGCTTTATTATCATAAAGGGTATGAAAAGGTTTGCAGTGAAGAAATCTGTTTAACCCAGAATTTCTCCAAGTATTTGGATCACAGAACCCTTGTCTCTTAGGAGTAGCAGGACTTGTATAAAACCCTGGAAAACATTCTCTCAGTAATCACCAGTTGATATCTTTATCAGGGAATAGCAAATGCATTAATTATATCTTTTAAAATAATTCTTCTGCCAGTTTTGATATTTTTCTTGTGAACTAAATTATTTTCTCTTTATGACAGTCATTAGTGTTGTTTGAACCACCGTAAGTTTAAAATACTAGAATGTTAAAAGTTTTGTCTAAAGAGGCCAGAGAATGAGGCCTTATTTAAATCAACAAATAATGACCTTCTAATCTGATTACTACTTGGCATTGGTGTTCATAGTGGTCTTCAAATCACAGTAGCTTCTACACACCTCCCATATGCCGGGTGCCAGGTGAATATTATCTCCAAATAATCATATATGCTAGGTAAGATCATCTTACAAAGGACAATATGGAGCTTCTAAGATGCTGAGGAGCTCAACTGGTAAATCGCAGAGTGGAGGACTGGGCCCCGCCTGTCTCACTCCATCAGCTCTTCCCCACACCATTGTGAAGTCTACTGCTTTCAGCTTCTAGGCAGAATATTGTGGGTCTACATCCAAAGTAAAAGTGCATCATCCTAATGGTATTAAAGGAAGAAAAATGGTTGCAGGCTCTCACCTAAAGGTTTTTTATACCCTCTGTTAAAAAAAATTAATAATAATAGTAATGTCTGCCATTGCAATTATCACATTCTGTTGCAAGTTTGGCTCACCTGTGGTCTTCCTTCCCAGCTTATGAGTGGGCAACGACTGCCTTTTATCTCCAAATGCTTAGCACTTACCGTAGAGCCTTGACAAATAATTATTATAATAATAGCTAACACTGAGCAGTTACGATGTGCTAGTATTTGTTTTATATGCCTTAAATGGATTCATTCATTTTCTCCTCACCCCAACACCTGTGGTAAATTCTATTATTATCCCTGTGTTATAGATAAGAAGCTGAAAGCTCCAGGGGCAGGGGTGCGGAGTGAGGGGTGGGGAGGTGAGTAACTTGCCCTAGGCCACATATCTAGTAAATAAAAGGAGACAAAAGTAGTGACACCTGAACTCCTGGCTAAATGAATAAATGAATGAAAAGAGCTAACATCCTTGAATTCTTGCTCTGTGTTGGACACCATTCTAAGAACCTTAAATGTACTATCACTTTGTTTCTTCACAATTCTATGAGGAAAGGGCTTATGATTAGCCCTCTTTTACAGAGAGCTCAGTCACAAAGATAGAAAATGGTAGAGCCTGGATTAGAACGGACTTAGAACCCATGCTTTGATGCTTTGAATGAATGAATGAATGAATGATTTCATTAAGTTTAAAAAACAAGATGAACTAATGAAAATACAATTCATTAAAAAATCACACACCTAAAAAAGTTTCAGAAACCACACATCTATAAAACTGACTAATCTCAGAAAATATCGGACACCATTTTTAAGAAGCAATAAAAAGCATTGTCACTGGTTTCCATTATGAATTTTCCAAATGATTCCTGGTTCTCCCTAAGTTAGAGATGATATTTTGGCATCTTTTTTTAAATTAATATTTTAAGTTAAGAATTTGATTTGGCTTCTCTTGGGAAAACTGATTTGACAAAAGATTTGAAACCAATCCTGTGCAAAGAAGAAAAGTCATCAGTAGGAAAACCTTTAGTTATTTGCAAAACTCCTTCCTAATATAACATCCTACCCTATATTCTCTACATTACCCCTCAAAATATTCCTCACCTCCAAATTCTCCCCAAAGGACCAGGAACCAATAATAAATGGGAGCAGTCAAATGAGGAGAGAAAATAACCACCATCATAAAAAACTTTGCATTTCCATCTACAGCTGGGGGAAGGCAGTTCTCTGCTTCCCAACATGTGTAATGTTCAGTAAAAAATTTGCCTGTTTGGATTTATGAGGTATAAAAAATGGCCACTGTAAGATCTGAAGATGATGAGGCCAGCCCTGAAATCACCATGTCAACACTTAGAAACTGCAGTGGAAGGCGAATAAAAATGATTAAATTTGGGGTGACAGAAGGTGCTGGCACAAAGAGCACAAGCAGCCATCTCCACAGGGGAAACATTTGTCATAAGTGCACCATTGATGGTGGCCAGGATTGGGCAGCCAGCGGCAGCTGGACAGAAGGCAGCCTGCCTTGCTTTGGAGACTGCAGAAGAAAGGGGAGGGTGGTTATATTCTCACTCTAAGTCGCACTGGCTTTTTGCATTGATATCAAATCTTGCTACTTCACTCCGGTCTCACTGTGACCAAATATCTCCATAGTGCCCCAATGTCCAATTTGGATGTTAATTACTCATTTTAGTGAGCAGTTATATGCTAGGAACAATTCTAAACCCTTTATGTCTATTCTCTTATTTAACTCCTACAAAAACTCCATAAATTAGGTACTATTAGTGAGCAAGACCCAGAAAAATTAAATTAAAAACCCAAGGTAAAACAGGTAGAAAAGAAGAGTCAGGAATTCAAAGAAGTCTTCTGAAACCAGATTCTGCTTTCTTAAGCATTCCATGTCGGAGGTCTACAAACAAGGGTCTGAGTGTCAAATTGCCCTGCTCTCTGTTTTTTTACCAATCCATGAGTTAAGCATGTTTTTTACATATTTACATGGTTGGGAAAAAACAAAATAAGAATAATATTTCATGACATATGAAAATTGTATGAAAAGCAAATTTCATAGTTCATAAAGTTTTATTGGAACCCAACCACACTTATTTATGTATCATCCATAGCTGCTTTCACACTATAATGGCAGAGGTAAGCAGTTGCAACAGAGGCAGTATGGCCCACAAAGCCAAAAATATGTATTCTCTACTCTGTTGAAAAAGTTTGCTGATACCTGATCTATGCAATACTGAAGTAACGACTGAGAGGAATTGCTCCAATTTGCCATACCCAAATGATGATTTGTCCTGCTTTCCAGGGAAACCTTACATTCCACCTACCCCTATCCATCTCATTCTCATAGCTTTGCTTGTGTGTATGAATGTGACACAATTCCAAATTTTCAATTTTGGCTTGAAATGTATGGATAGGAATAAAAGCATGGTATGCCAGCAAAGGTGGATAGGACATTCTACACAAAATTGAACTAGACAAAACCAAGTTCCCAAAGTGTAATTATTGTGACTTTAAAAATATGTGGGCCAGTGTTCAAGAAAAATAAATATTTAAAATCTCTTCTTAATTAGATCTCTACAGTCAAAGAATAAAAGGTTAAACTGTTGTCCAGGAAAGGTAGTCCCTTCACCTTATCCATTTAACTCTGCCTTCACTGAGGCTAAGCAACTGAAAAGAGGGAAATGCAAGTGAGTCACTCACTGAAGTCACCTGTGTGCATAAGACAGCAATCAGCGAGGAAATGCCAAAGGTAATGGAGAAGGTAGCGTTTCAGGTCCTTAATACTAGATTTCAGACATTTTAATAAATAAATTAAAATCCACATTTAATTTAAATGCTAGTTTGATCAAAATTTCACCTGAATACTTCAGGCCTGGCTTTTCCCTTTCTCAGGAATTGCTATAGCAACAGCACAGGAGCAGGATTTGGCATTTCTTTAACCACAGTTACAGTGGGTAACCAATAAAAGCTGTGAACTTAAAATGAAAGAACTATATAATACAAATCATTAGACCAGTAGAGCTCTGGTATTCTCTTGGATTAATAAGCATTCCACAAGAACAGGAAGCAAGTGGGTAAATATAATAATTATCTCTGAAGAGGATTTATTACCTTGTACTCTCAAGGGAACTCATCTGCATATGTACAAGAGGTTTAAAGATCCCCAAGAACTTGATGCTTTAACACCATGTGCGTTTCTCTGCTCTGTTCCCTTATGTCTTAGCCTCTGCAGGCTGTCTAATACCAAGTGGCATAAGCCTGCAATACACAAGAGCTTGGGCATTTTTCCACTCTGGAGGTAAAGCAGCACAGGAGAGGTCAGACAGAGCAGCCTCTAGGCTGCCAGTAAACATGGAAGTGCAGATTACAGATGTGATGAAATCCCAGGAGCATAACCAGAGAGGCCAAAACGTGGCTTTGTACAGCGTAACAGAGGAAACCATCTTCCATTTTGGCTCCCCTTGGAAGTTGGGGTAGGAGAGATGCTGTACAAATGACTCTGGGCTGCTTGAACCTTACGTGTCTTTTCTCTTTGGTTCTAAAGAGCCTAAAATACTCTCAAAATCAAAAATTTAAAACCCAACCATGCCATTTATTCTAACCCCCTCATAAAAATAAATTGTCCTGGGTCATCCAGCTGATTTATGGGACACTGATTTATGAGATTCTTCCTTTTGCATTACATACACCACCCTGCCTCCTTGCTCTTCTAAACGTGGGTCCAATAATTTTAAAAAATGACACTGCATTGCTACACTGAAATCTGGGTTGTCAAAAACTAATGTTGCTTGTTGAAATATTGTTAAAAGTATGTGTCTAGAATAAGAAGATATTCTCATGGCTTGTTCTGCCTGGAGAAGTGAATTCTCGACATAATCTGATTGAGATGAGCAAGGAAAGTTTAAAGTTGCTGCCTACAGTGTCTTCTTGAAAAGCAGTGAATCAATCAATAGAAAGCATTTTGATCTTTGAAATACACTAACCCCTTAGGTAAGCGGATTCTGCCAGAATTTATTAGGGACAGCCATAATATTGTAGAAATTTTCTTTTTCCATCTGCGACAGCATTCGTTACATGTACCAAATAGGGTGTGGGAGAAAGCAGCTATTGGCAAGGTTCAGCATTTCTTCAGTTATTAGGATGTTGTAGAAAAATACAGAATGTGTATTTCCAAAGAAATTCTCATTACTAGGAAAAATGGTACTAAGTTAGTTGGAACAACCTGTAGTTCCATATATATTCCCTGCCTTTCCGTACTTCCACTTCTACTATGACGATTCAGTTTGAATCTGTTATGTACCCCATAAAAGACTATTATTTTAATCTACTCTTGTAGGGGCAGACCTATTGTGGGTGGGATTTTTTGATTCCATGGAGAGGTATCCCTGCCCATTCAAGGTGAGTCTTAATTAGTTTACTGGAGTCCTTAAGAGAGCTCAGGGAGGGAGAGAGAGCGCTTATAGCAGACACAGACCCAGAAACTTGGAGATGCAGACAGAAAGACGTTTGGAGATGCTAAGCTAAGAGTTGAAGCCCAGAGTTTTCCCTAGAGAAGCTAAAAGATGCTTAAAGAGAAAGCCACTGGAATCAGAAGTTGAAAGCAAAGCAACCCAGGAGCAAAGGACCAATAGATTCCAGCCATGGGCCTTCCCAGCCGACAGGGTTGTTGCAGATACCATTCAGCCTTTCTTCAGTGAAAGTATCTTCTTGTTGATGTTTTAGTTTGGACACCTTTATGGCCTTAGGACTGTAAATTTGCAACCTAATAAATCCCCTTTATAAAAGCCAATCTGGTATATTGCATTCAGGCAGCTTTAGCAAACCAGACAGTTCATCAATTCCATGAGCTTTTTTGATGCTCTGAGCCAAGTTTGTTGCCACTCTTAACACTCACCTGAAATGCTTACTACATTTCATTATCATTGAACTCACAAAGTTATGTTGAACTCATGTTTTGTGTTTGCTTATCTCTCCCACTGGATTATAAACAACTTGAAAACAAGGATCCCTGTTCATCTTTGAACCTCACAATACTTGGAAAATGTAGGTGTGCAGTATATATTTATTGTCTGAAATAGTGTTTTTTGAATGATACTAACAATCTTTAATGATCTGTAGATCCCAGAAGTTCAACATTTTCTCTCTCTAAAAGCATGCCCTTGAGGATTTTGATTTCTTGTTCTTTTACACATACCTACATTCCTCTTTTGTTTTTAAACTAATTAAAATTCAAAAACAACTGAACATTGGCACTATCTGTGGTTGCCAAGAAGGTTAGCGGTCTCCAGTAGTAGTACATTTGCCTGGGGAAGTTGGAATGGTGGGTGTTCTGCTTTGCTAAAGCTGCCAAAATGCAAAATACCAGAAATGGATTGGCTTTTAAAATAGGGTATCATCATATATTTTCTTATTCTTTTGCTTTGTTTTTCTTATTCTTTTGCTATGTTTTTTTTTGGAAATGTATTTTTTTAAATAAAATTAATACTAAAATAAAATCAAATAGGGGGTTATTAGTTCACATATTTATAGTTCTAAAGCCATGAAAATATCCAAATTAAGGCATCAAGAGGTAGATATCTTCTCTGAGGAAAAGGCCAGTGGCATCCGCAACACCTCTGTCAGCTGGGCCTCTACCTTCAATTTGGAAAAAAAACAGTGTTTATCATTTTCAATCTTTTTATGTATGCAATTGCTAGAGTTTGGTGAAATCCAGTTGCTTTTGGGAAACTCTACAGAATGGGCAAAATTTCTATAAAGCTTCATGCAGAAGGAATCAATAAGACTGGGCATTCCAGTGTCAAAAAAAAAAACAAATCCAGACTTATACAAGGAGAGACTTTATTCAGAAGAAAGACAAATAGAATCAGGAGAATCTTTGAATTCAGGAACTACAAGAGTATCAACTCAAACAGAAAAAGATCTTTCTTTTATAGGGTGAGGAGAGGTGAGTAAAATTTAGCAGCAAGTTTTATGGGAAAATTGGGCAAGCAAGGAGAATGATGAGTGTAGTCTTACAGGAAATGTGTCTTGCCGTGGTCAACTGATTTTCAAGATAAGCTGATGAGGGAGCAAATTCTGCTTTTTGATGCTTACTCAGGCTTGGAAGCAAGCAGAGTCCAGGGGCCATAGGGAGGTGAGAAGTGTGATTAATGTTTGATCAAGACAAAGCATGCAGTGAAAAATGAGCAATTGTGTACACCTGGTCAGCAGCCACCCTAACTTATTTTAGGGATTTGTTGAGTACAATGCTGCTGCACTATTCATTCCCTAGAAGACTTGAATCCTGACTTTTCTCTGTCATTTCCCTGTAACAGAGATGAGCACCCAGCTTCCTGTAGAGGGCCCTGCCACCTCTTGGGACTGATAAGCAGTGAGCTGCTGTGCTGGTTTGGATGTATTATGCCCCCCAAAATGCCATGTTCTTTGATGCAATCTTGTGGGGGCAGATGTATTTAGTGTTGATTAGGTTGGAACCTATTGTTTCAGTGTTTCCATGAAGATATGACTCAAATCAGCTGTGGGCGAGACCTTTCCCTGTATTATTTCCATGGAGGTGTTGCCCCACCCATTCAGGGTGGGTCTTCATTGGATCACTGGAGTACTTTAAAAAGAGCCACACAGGCCCAGTCACAGTGTAGCTGTGAGTGACATTTTGGAGAGCAACTGAGAGTGACATTTTGAAAAGGAGCTGCAGCTAAGAGAGGACAAAATGCCCCGAGAACAACATTTTGGAGAATGCCATTTTGAAATGCAACCTCAGAGCAAGCAGATGCCAGCCACATGCCTTCCCAGCTATCAGAGGTTTTTTGGATGCCAATGGCCTTTCTCCAGTGAAGGTACCCTTTATGATGCCTTACCTTGGACACTTTATGGCCTTAAGACTGTAACTTTGTAACCAAATAAACCCCATTTATAAAAGCCAATCCATTTCTGGTATTTTACATTCTGGCAGCATTAGCAAACTTGAACAGCTGGGTACAACTTCAGAAGCTCCTGCCTTAAAGATCAGCAGAATAAAGAAACAGTCTTTTTCTTTTTCTTTAATTATAATAATGTTAACATTTACTGAGTATTCTCTCCGGAAGGCTTAAGAAATGTCCCCAAAAGATATCAGGTCCTAATCCTTGGAATCTATAAATAATATCTTATATGGAGACAGGGATCTTTGCAGATAATGATTAAGTTAAGGATCTTAAGGTGGGGAGATTATCCTGGATTTCCCGGGTGGGTCCTAAAGGCAATTATGAATGTCCTTATCAAAGAGAGACAGAGGAAGATTGCACTCATAGAAAAGGCAGAAGCAGTGTGTCCATGGAGGCAGGTATCATGATAAGTATCGACAAGCCAAGGAATGCTGGCAGCCATAAGAAGCTGAAAGAGGCAATCAATAGATTCTCTTCTAGAGCCTCCAGAGGGAGTGCAGCCTTGCCAACACCTTAATTTCAGTCCAATGATACTGATTTAGGACTTCTGGCCTCTAGAACTGTGAGAGAATAAATTTCTGTTGTTTTAAGCCACCAGTTGGTGGTAATTCATTACAGCAGCCACAGGAAACTAATATATTCTCTCTGTGTGTGCACAGTTCTAATCATTTTAACTCATTATTTCATTTCATTAAAAAAATCCTATATGGTAGCTACTATTATTATACCTCCTTTAGAAATGAAGAAACTGAGGCACAGAAAGGTTAAAAAACTTGCCAAATCCCACCAACAGTAAGTGAGCTGGCACTCAAGGCCAGGTAGTCTGAGTCAAACACCATGGTCGTGGCATACGCCTTTGCAGTGGGGCTCTACACCAAGGAAGGAGGAATCAGGCATTGCATGTGTTATGGAGTAGAGCTCACATGGAACATCCTCGGGGATAGCCAGGCACTTACTTCTCCCTACTGAGAGGTTTCTGTTCATGATACCCTTGTACACCCCAACCAGCTGGCCTGGACTCTGTCCAACTCTTACTTGTGCATTCCTTCTCCTGAGCCTGAGTCCTGTTCATCTTCTCCCTGCCTTGTGAAAGTACTCTATACCATTCTCCACAGAATTAGCCCCTCAATTATAGCAGCTAACACGTGGCACTGTAATTGGTAGTCTGTGTACATCAACCCTGCCTGGCTGGGGGCTCCTCTGTGCTGTTCATGTACACATTCATCTCTACAGTGTCTGGCACAATGCCTGTCTAGTAGCTAGCACTCGATAAGTAAACACTTAAGCGTGAAAGGATGAAGGGGTGGACAGACTAACGAACCTTCACACCAAAGGTGAGAAATCACTCAGCAATGTTTTCTTTTAACCTCGTTCTCCACACTTCTTTCCTCCATTCTTCTTCACAGAGCCTTTACCAACAGACTGGAAAGTTTGAGGGAAAATATATTTTCAGAAATTCTCCCTTTGGAGAAAATTATTATAAAGATTTTGTGAACTGAAATTTTATTTCGTGCTAATCTTTTTAACTTTTTAATCATTTCCAATATTAAAGGGGAATTTGATTCTCTAAGATGCTGTACTTTAAATTGAGTTGACCTTTCTTACCTCCTTTAAACAAACCATTGTTTGCTGTCACTGTCACTCCCAACAAGCTCTCACGTCACCTACTCTTCCCCCAGGGATTGCGCCATCTGTGAGACTTACATGGCATTTCCTCATGGAGATATGGTCCCTTCTGCAGAGTTAGGATAATCTTATCACTTTAACACCAAATATCCAGCTTCTGTTAACAACCTCAACCTAGACAACTAAGTGACTGAATTTTCTTCATAACCACTGCCTTCCTTTTCTGTCTTACATTACCACTTAAACCAACAATTCCTAACAACTAGAACATATCATTTTTTCTCAAAGCTTTCTATCGCAGTCATTATAATTTCAAAGACCTGAGTAAAAATGTTAATTCTACAAATTCCCTCATTTGTTATGGAGGTAATTAGGGTGAATGAATAAATATTTGCACTTCTGTTAATTATTCCTTCATAAAATTACTGAGGCATGGAAATATTTAGTATTATATTTGACATCAACTCAATAACAGAGGAGTAAGAATATATAACTAATGATCTGACATTAGGATCTCAAAATGCTCTCTTTCAGCCAAACCACCAAAATCCTCTTTTGGATGCAGCAAGACTTATTTTATAACTTAGATATCATAGGCAATTTGAATTAAACTAGTATACTTTTAAGGTGCTAAGTGGTGTCTTAACAAGTTTAATATTATCAGCTTTATGTTCCACGATCCCCATTGTGCAAAATAATTAAAGTAAATAAAATATACTAAACTCTTATTATGCCTCAGGTGCTGAGTTAAGCTCATGATATGTGTATGTCATTTACTCATCACAGCTATTTCATGAATTATATTTTAAGTCATTAATCATTTGGGAAAATAATTGATTCTCTCATTGTATTAGTTAGGGTTCTCTAGGGAAATAGAATCAACAAAAGATATCTATAAATATAAAAGCTTTATAAAAGTGTCTCATGCAACTGTGGGTATGCACGAGTCCAAATTCTGTAGGGCAGGCAGCAGACTGGCAACTCCAGTGAAGATGTTTAATCAGCTCCTCAGGCAGCAAACTGGCAACTCCAATGAACACGCTCCATGAACTCCTCAGGCAACGAACTGGCAACTTTGATGAACTCCTCAGGAAACGCTTCTCTGGTCAGCCAAAGAAGAAGTGAGGGTCTTCTATCTGTCTTGCTTAAAAGTCTTCAACTGATTGGATTAAATCTAGCTGATTGCATTCTCTCATCTTGGAGGACATGCCCTTCATTGATGTAATCAGTCACAGCTGCAGCCAATTGACGATTTAATAAACCAACCTTCTGGTTTATTAAGCAACCACAAATGGTTAAGCCAGTGCTTGCTTGACCAGACACCTGGGTACCATCACCTGGCCAAGTTGACACATGAATCTAACCATCACACTCATTTATGCAACAAATTTGTATCGCACAAAAACTGCCTTCTCTGTGTGTCTGCTGCATGCTGTGGTGGGGAGAACACACAGTTTTTCATTCTAAACATGTAGGGTTACTTCTACTTTGAATTTTTCATAGATAGCCATCATGTAGACTTGTATGAAATCACATGTGAATTTACTGAACTATAATTTAAATTCCATGGATCACTTTGTAGGTAGACAGAACAATCTGAATTATGGAAGTGAGTAGTAACTTTCTGGGAGTCAGCAGAGCAAATGATTTACCTTTGAAACTTTTTTGTGGCTTCTAATTTTGCTATGATACAAATCAGCTAAATAATGTTGGAGAAATGGCTTAACCTTAAATTTTCAGTTTCCTCGTAAAATATAGACAATAATACCTACATTGTAGTATTACTGTGAGGTTTAAACAAAATGTGGCAAGTAAAATAGTTACACTATGCTCATGGCATAGAGTTTATCATCATCATCATCATCATCATGAGCATTAATCTAAAAATAGAAAAAATAAAAAGTGATTTATAAAGTAAGCTGGCAGTCTCAAAAAACTAGTCTTTATATAGATACTGTATAGCAGCTTCAGGAAGATTTTCTTTGTATATCAGTAATATTCTAAGATATGTATATTAGTAAAAGATAAGTGGAGATTTGCATCTCAAACCACATATCAACATTGATACCAGTTGAAATGAGGAGATAAATTTTAAAATGAAACCACTGTACTACTAGTAGGAAATAAAACTACCTATCTTGATATAAGAAAAGATAAGAAAAATTTCACTGCATAAAAAATTAAAAATCTATGTAGATAATAAGAAAATGAGAAGAAAACAGCAAACAAATTTGATGTATAAAGGTTTAATATTTTATATAATGAATTCAAACAAATAAGAAAAAGTTTCAAAATATAAACCTGAAGACATATAGAAAAAATACACATTTAAAAAGTATAAAGTAATAAAGAACTGAAGCTAACTAGTTTTAAATATATTTGGTCTACTGAATTAGAAAGATATGTAAAATAAAAGGAAAGTTCAATGAGGGAAAGAGTATGGCACTGTAGGAAATAAATGTAAAACATTTACCTGGTAGATTTTAACCCAACCATATTGATAATTACATTTAACTAAAAATCAGATATTGTAAGATTGGATAAAGAAGCAAGATTCATATATGCTGTCTACAAGAAACCCATCTGAAGTATAAAGATGCATAAAAGTTAAAAGTAAACTAGTCATACGTGAGCTGGAGTAGTAAAATCAATATCAGACAAAAGAGACTTCAGGAAAAGATGTCATTAGGAATAAAGAAGGACATTTCATAATGTTAAAAGGGACTATTCATCAAAGAGACATAAAATAGCAGAGCTTCAAAGCAAAGAATTCAAAAATAGATAGAAGGAAAGGGGAAATAGAAAAATCCATAGTTATCGCTGGAGAATTCTACAGTCTCTCTCAGTAATTGATAGAACAAACCAATAGAGATATAGAAGACTTAGCACTATCAACCATCTGGACCCACTGACATTTATAGAATGCTCTACCCAACAACTGTAGAACACAGGGAACATTCACCAAGATAAACTGTGTGCTAGACAATAAAACAAGCCTCAATAAATTAAAAGGATTGAAATCATACAGAGTATTTTTCTGTCCACAATGGAATTAAACTAGCGATCAGTAATAGAAAAATATCCAGAAAATCTGCAAAGATATGAAAATTAAACAGCATTTGTCTGAAGACTACAAGATGATATCACAAGAAAATTAAAAATATATTGAGCTGAATGATAAGCACAGCATATCAAAATTTATGGAATGCAACTAAAGCGATACAGGGGAAATTAGTGCTTTAAATGATTATATTTAAGAAAAGGAAAATCAGTGCTCTATAAGTTTCTACCATATGAAGCTAGAAAAAGAAAAACAAATTGAACCCAAAGTTAGAAGGAGGGGAATAATAAACATAGGAAAGAATTCAATGAAATAGAAAATGGACAAATAATGGTGAAAACAATAAACCTAAAAGCTGTTTCTTTGAAAACATCAATAAAATAGATAAACCTCTAGCTAAATTGATCAAGAACAAAGAGGGGTTGCACGAATTGTAATATCAAAAATAAAAGAGTGAATATCACTATAGATCCCACTTAAAAGAAATAGGGAAACATTATGAAAACTTGATGCAGATAAATTAGACAAACTCAGAAGGACTGGATAAATCTACTGACAGGCACAAATAAGCAATATGACTTAAAAATTAACAGAAAACATGATTAGTCCAGTATCAAGTAAAGAAATTGCCTTTGTAAAGAAAACCCTTCCAATAAAGAAAATTCCTTTTTTTTTTTTTTATGACTTCACTGGTGAAGTCATTATAATACCAATCTTATAAAAATATTTCAGGATATAGAGCGAGTGAGAAAACTTACCAACTCATTTTAAAAGACCAATGTTGCCCTCTTAGAACAAAACAGACAAATATATTACAAGAAAAGTAGATGATAGACCAATATGTCTTATGAATATAGATTGCAAAATTCCTTGACAAGACATCTACAAATCTAGCAATATATCAAGGTTTACTTTTGAAATTCAATCAATGTAATTTAGTATAATAATAGAATAAAAGTTAAAAACGGTAGTCATATATAGATGCATAAAAATAGATAAAATTAAAAATGCAATCTTAACTAAAAATGCTCAACAAGAATAGGAATAGAGAACTTTCTCAGCTTAAGAACAGGCTTTTAAGGAAAACCTTCAGCTCACATTATACTAATGGTAAGAAATTAAATTGTTTTCCCCTAATGATCCAAAAATAAAGAATGCCTATTCTTGTCATTGCTCTCTAGTATTTTACTGGAGTTCCTAGCCAGTGCAATAAGACAAGAAAAAATAAAGAAATAAAAGACAGAGATTGGGAAGGAAGGAGTAACACTATTATTCACAGAAGACATTGTCATGTACATAGACAATCTTAAGGAATCTTCAGAACAAATAAGTAAGTTTAGCAAGTTCACAAGAGATGAAGTCTATATACAAAATTCAATTACATTTGAAAATCTTATATACAAGGAACAAACAATAGCAAACTGACATATTTATATATATGCATATATTAGCTATATACTTGAATATATAATATTGCATATTATACATAATTTAAAATAGTATCAAAAAGATAACATATTAATAACTTGAACAAAATATTTGCAATACCTGTGCACTGAAAGCTGCAAACCTTTGCTGACAGAAATTAAAGGACACCTAAGTAAATGAAGAAATATACCATTATCATGGATCAGCAAAATCAATATTGTTATGATGACAATTATTCCCAAATTCATCTGTAGATTCAAAGCAATCCCAATCAAAATCCAAGAAAGGGTTTTTTGTGTGTGTGTGCAAGTTTTGTTTTGTTTTGTTTTGGTAGGAATTGAGAACTTGATTCTAAAATGTATAGGAAAATGTAAACGAACTAGAAGAGCCAAAACAATTTTGAGAAAGAAAAAAAATTTGTAGGACTTATAGTACCTGATTTTATGACTTACTATAAAGCAACACTAATCAAGAAAGTGTGGTATTTAAACAAAAATGGACCTGTTTGTCAATTTAACAGAATAGATTTCCAAAACAAAAAAGTAGTATATAGTCAATTGATTTTTGACAAAGGTGTTGAGGTAATCAACAGGAAAAGATAATCTTTTCAACAAATGATGTTAGAGCAACTGGATATCCATATTGAAAAAAAATCTTAATCTTTACTTCACATGATATATAAGTAAAATCTTGATCCTTACCTCACATGATATATAAATATTAACTCAACATGTGTTATGCACCTAAACCTAAAAAAACAAAGTGCTGAAACTTCTAGTAGAATATATAAGATAAAATCTTTGTAAGAATGTGTATTTAAAATATATAGAGAATTCTTGTAACTTAAAAATAAGGTAAGCAATCCAATAAAAATTAGCAATAGATTTGAGCAGACACTTCACCAATCATATCAAATTGCCAATAGACATATGAAAGATTATTCAACATCATTAGCCATCTTGTAATGCAAAATACAACTACAATGAGTTATCAAATACATGCACTAGAATGGATAACTGATTGATAATACTTGTTGTGACAAGCATGTGGAACAACTAAAGCCCTTATACTTTAATTGCTCTTGGAACTTTAATAGGGGCAATCATTTTGTAAAACATTTTAGCACTTTCTTAAGCATTTAAACACACAAGAACTCATGACCCAGCAATTTACTCTTAGGTATTTAGCCAAGAAAAATGACAATATATTACCCAACATTATTTATGCTTGCATGTTAATGGAAGTTTTATCCACGATAGCCAAAACCTGGAAATAAACCAATTGTCTACCAACAAATGAATGGATACACAAATATGGCATATCTATATATCTATATGTATATCCATACAGTAGGATATTATGTAGCAATAAGGGGTAACAAACTACTTTTTATTACAAAAAGTAGTAATAAAAAGTGTAAAAACGTTATGCTGATTGGAAGAAGTAGATACATACGAGTGCATACTGTTTGATTCCACTTATATAAAACTCTTCAAAAGACAAATATAATCAATATGTAGAAAGTTGAATGATAGTTATTTGAATGCAGAGACAGGGTATGAAAAATTGGGAAGGAACATAGGGAACATTTTAGAATGTGCTTATGACTTCAATGTTTCATATGTTTGTTAAAACTCATCAAACTGCATACTTTAAATGGATGCATTTTTTTATTTAAACATTTTTTATTGTGAAATATAACATATACAGAAAAGTGATTGCATTCCAAGTATGGTTTAACGAGTTGTTATAAAACAAATTTCAAAGTATAGTGTGGGTTACAGTTCCATAATTTCAGTTCTTTCCTTCTAGCTGTTCTAATTCACTGGAGACTAAAAAAAAAATAAAATAAGAATCTATATAATGATTCAGTAATCATAATCCTTTGTTAAATCCTGTCTTGTCTGTTGCTACTCCTCCCTTGCATTTGATCACTGTCTTGATCTTCAGGGATATCTAGGCAATGACCACTCTAACTTGTTCATATTGGAAGGGGGTGTTGACATTATGGGGAAGGGGGATGCAGCTGGTTGATGTTCTTGAAGAGACTGGTGCCTCTGGGTTTCGGGACTTATCTAGCATAGTAACAATCTGAAAAATAAAACTTAGTGAGTGAAACCTTTATAGAGTCTCAGATAGAGACCTGGGTATTTTTCAGGGTTTTGGGGAATACTGTTGGTTGGGGCTTGGCATACTGTGGCAATTTGCAATATCTAGCTGAAGCTTACTTAAGAGTAACCTCCAGGATAGCCTCTCGACTGCATTTGAAACCCCCCAGCCACTGAAACCTCATTCTGTTACATTTCTTTTCCCCCTTTTGGTCAAGGAAGCACTCTCAATTCCTCGATGCCAGGGCCAGGCTCTTCCCTGGAAGTCATGTCCCTCATCACCAGGGAGACTTACACCCCTGGGAGTCATGTCCCATGTAGGGGGGAGGGTAAGGAATTTATTTGCAGAGTTGGGCTTAGAGAGAGAGAGGCCACATCTGAGCAAGTAAAGAGGTTCTCTGGAAGTGACCCCCAGGCATAACTACAGGTAGGCTGAGCCTCCCCTCCACAGCAGGAAGTTTCATAAGAGCAAGCCCCAAGTTCAAGAGCCTGAGCCATCAAGTAAGGGGTCCCTAATTTCACATAGCATATATTCTGTGCAAAATAAAGTGTCTCATATTATGTTCAGAGTGATGTTAAGCTTCATAAAATGAGTTAGGTAGTGTTCCTTTTTCTTCAGTTTTTTGAAAGAGTTTGAACAGGAATGGTGTTAGTTCTTTTTGGAATGTTTTGTAAAATTCCCTTGTGAAGCCACTGGCCCAAGGCTTTTTCTTTGTAGGAAGATTTTTGATGACTGATTGGATCTCCTTACTTGTAATTGGTTTGTTGAGGTCTATTTCTTCTCGAGTCAGTCTAGATTGTTCATGTTTTTCCAGCAAATTATCCATTTCCTCTAAGTTGTCTGGTTCATTGTAGTACAGTTGTTCCTAGTATCCTCTTAACGATTTTTAAAATTTCTTTGGGATTTGTAGTAGTGACCCCCTCCCCCATTTCTGATTTTGTTTATTTGGATCTTCTCTCTTTGACTTTGTCAGTCTAGCTAAAGGTCTGTCAATCTTGTTGATTGACAATCTTAATTGATCTTCTCAAGGAACCAACTTTTGGTTTTATTTACTCTCTCTATTGCTTCTTTTCTCCAGATCATTTATTTCTGCTTTAATCTTTGTTATTTCTTTTTTTTCTACTTGCTTTTGCCTTAGTTTGTTATTCTTTCTCTGGCTTCTTCAGTTGTTCTGTTATGTCTTTGATTTTAGCTCTTTCTTCCTTTTTAATGTATGTGTTTACAGCTATAAATTACCCTCTCAGCACTGCCTTCACTGCATCCCATAGGTTTTGATATGTTGTGTTCTCATTTTCATTTGTCTCCAGATATTTACTGATTTCCTTTGCAATTTCTCCTTTGACTCACTGATTGTTTAAGAGTGTGTTGTTTAACCTCCATGTATTTGTGAAAGTTCTGGTTCTTTGGTGGTTATTAATTTACAGCTGCATTCCATTATGGTCAGAAAATGTGCTTTAAATAATTTAAATCTTTTTACATTTATTGAGACTTGTTTTGTTTCCCAGCATGTGATTTATCCTGGAGAATGTTCCATGAGTGCTAGAAAAGAATGTATACCCTGGTATTTTGGGATGCAATGATCTATATATGTCTGTTGGGTCTAATTCATTTATCACATTGTTTAGGTTCTTGATTTCCTTATTGGTCCTCTGTCTAGTTGTCCTATCTATAGAAGAGAGTGGTGTTTTAAAGTCTTCCACTATTAATATAGAAACGTCCATTACTCCCTTCTGTTTTGCCAGTGTTTGTCTCATGTACTTTGGAGCTCCTTGATTAGGTGCATAAATATGTTTGTTATTTCTTCTTGGTGCATTGTCCCTTTTATTAATATATAGTGTTCTTCTTTGTCTCTTATGATATCTTTACATTGAAAGTCTATTTTGTCTGATATTAGTATAGCTACCCTTGCATTCTTTTGGTTACAACTTGTGTGGAATATTTTTTTCCATCCTTTCACTTTCTATTTCTTTGTGTCACTGGTCTAAGATGAGTCTCTTGTAAATAGCAGGATGCATTTTATTTTATGTGAATTGTACCTCAATATAGTTGATTTTAAAAAGTAATTTCTATATATATGCATTTATCATAGATATATGTATACACACATATTATCTGTGATATAATAAAGAAGGCCAAATACTAAGTTGATACAATTAGAAATTCAATATATTGTTCATTTAGACCTGTATATAATAAAGGTCAAATACTAGTTGGTACATTTAAAAACTCTATGTGTGAGATGCAAATTAAGACCACAGTGAGATACCATCTCACACCAATTAGAATGGCTGCCATTAAACAAACAGGAAACTACAAATGCTGGAGAGGATGTAGAGAAATGGGAACTCTTATTCATTGTTGGTGGGACTGTATAATGGTTCAGCCAATCTGGAAGTCAGCCTGGCAGTTCCTTAGAAAACTAGATATAAAGTTACCCTTCGAGCCAGTGATTGCACTTCTCGGTATATACCCGGAAGATCTGAAAGCAGTGATACGAACAGATATCTGCACGCCAATGTTCATAGCAGCGTTATTCACAATTGCCAAGAGATGGAAACAACCCAAATGTCCTTCAACAGATGAGTGGATAAATAAAATGTGGTGTATACACACAATGGAATACTACACAGCAGTAAGAAGGAATGATGTCGTGAAATATATGACAACATGGATGAACTTTGAAGACAATGCTGAGCAAAATAAGCCAGGCATAAAAAGAGAAATATTATATGCTACCACTAATGTGAACTTTGAAAAATCTAAAACAAATGATTTATAATGTAAATTGTAGGGGAACTAGTGATAGAGAGCAATTAAGGAAGGGGAAACGATAAGCCAATAAGAACAGATAAGCTATCATGGGTAAATTTAACATTCTGGGAATGCCCAGGAATGACTATGGTCTGTTAATTTCTGATGGGTATAGCAGGAACAAGTTCACAGAAATGTTGCTATATTAGGTTACTTTCTTGGGGTAGAGTAGGAACATGTTGGAAGTAAAGTAGTTATCTTAGGTTAGAAGTCTTTTTCTTACTCCCTTGTTATGGTCTGTTTGAAATGTTTTTTTACTGTATTTTTTAAATTTTTTTTAATTTTTTAAATTTTTTATATAGTCAATAAAAAAAAAAAGAGTTGATTAAAAAAAGGAAAAAATTATGCAGAGCCCCCTTGAGGAGCTGGTGGAGAATCCAGGGGTATTGGGTTTCCCCACCTCAATGGTTACTAATGTGCTCACAGACATAGGGGACTGGTGGTTTGATGGGCTGAGCCCTGTACCATGGGACTTGCCCTTGGGAAGACTGTTGCTGCAAAGGAGAGGCTAGGCCTCCCTATAATTGTGCCTAAGGGCCTCCTCCCAAATGCCTCTTTGTTGCTCAGACGTGGCCCTCTCTCTCTAGCTAAGCCAACTTGGCAGGTGAAATCACTGCCCTCCCAGACACCCAGGGGAGTGAATCTCCCTGGCAACGTGGAATATGACTCCCAGGGAGGAATGTAGACCTGGCATCATGGGATGGAGAACATCTTCTTGACCAAAAAGGGGAAGTGAAAGGAAATGAAATAAGCTTCAGTGGCAGAGAGATTCCAAAAGGAGCCGAGAGGTCACTCTGGTGGGCACTCTTATGCACACTTTAGACAACCCTTTTTAGGTTCTAATGAATTTGGGTAGCTGACAGTAGATACCTGAAACTATCAAACTACAACCCAGAACCCATGAATCTTGAAGACGGTTGTATAAAAATATAGTTTATGAGGGATGACAATGTGATTGGGAAAGCCATATGGACCATACTCCCCTTTGTCTAGTTTATGGATGGATGATTAGAAAAATGGGGGAAGGAAAAAAACAAACAAAGGCACCCAGTGTTGTTTTTTACTTTAATTGCTCTTTTTCACTGTAATTATTCTCCTTGTTATTTTTGTGTGTGTGGTGATGAAGGTGTCAGGGATTGATTTTGGTGATGAATGCACAACTATGTAATGGTACTGTGAACAATCGAATGTATGATTTGTTTTGTGTGACTGCATGGTATGTGAATATATCTCAATAAAATGAATTTTTTAAAAAAAGTGAATGAACAATGGAGGTGAGGAGGGGAATGGGATGTTTTGGATGTTCTTTTTTATTTTAATTTTAATTTAATTTTTTGGAGTAATGAAAATGTTCAAAGATTGGGGTGACGAATGTACAACTATATGATACTGTAAACAACTGATTGTACACTTTGAATTATTGTATGTTATGTGACTATATCTCAATAAAATTGCATTAAAAAAAAAACTATGTGTGGGCAAAAAAGCCTTTTATTGGTAAAGTCTGGCCAACTATTCATGTAAGGATATATAAATTTGGACTTGAGATTCCTAGTGGCCAGAGAAAATAAAAGAAAATGATCAGTTACAAAATGAAATTTTATACAACTTAATTACAGGTTTTAATAATTATATGAATTTTTTAAAAATAAGTTTAAATAGTATTCCAGAAAATACGCAACACAGACTCAGAAGCTAGACACTTCTAATTCTTTAATCATTTGTGTGGATCATATCCCCAAGTGACACAGTTAGGGAAACTTTTGTAAACAGTTTTAACCTTTCTTGAACATGCTGCTCCTGACCAGGAAATGAATGGTCCACACTGCCGAGAGGAGGAGCTATGTGTATATGTGTTTATACTTTTTAATTTTTCATCATTTTCAGGTTGAGTTCTGTGTTTTATTTCTAAATCTTAGATTCAATTTTCCCCATAAACACTGTAACTGGGAAATATAAAAGTATATATGATAGAGAAATAGAAAGGAAGGGCAAAAAAGAATACAATCACAGTATTACCACAAGCATAATTTACCTTTCAGGGTAAACAAGACTTCATGCCTTTTCCAATAAGCACAAACACAAAATCATAAACCCATTAAATAAAATATTTTCATTCATTGGACAAGAGCCAACAGTTTTCCCTGGCTAATGTTTAAATATCAGCAACAAATGGATTTTGACATTTTTTTTCCATAATGTTTGCAATTTTCTTCTAGCCTAGAGTCTGTGATGAAACCTGTACCTGAACAGAGAGAATTTAAGGATCCTTAGTTCTGTGTCTAGATGACTCAGCATCAAATCCTGTGTTGACTTTGTTTTCCACTTCTAGAACCCAGACCTTACATCCCAATTGCTGGAACCAAATCTTTGTCACTGTTTCTGTCTCTGAATCTTGATAAACTGCACCAAATTAAGCACTTCTAAGCCTAGAAACCTGTATAGTTTGTACCATTTCTCCCAGGGACCAGTGTCTAGTGCCATTGCTCTCTGTTGCCGAATCACTCTGATGCTGTCACCTTTCTGAATCTTGGCAGGTTATGTACACCCAGTTTGTTTTACCTCCTTGGTCTTTCTCAACCTGGACTACCACTTATTACCAGACTCTTATCTCCAGAGACCAAATTTTGTTGGCATAGCTCAGTGGTTCTCATTCATCGTTGCTCATATCAAAGCTTAGACTTCACTCCCTGATTAATAATAATATCTTGGAGAGGGACCTAAGTATCTGTATTTTAAAAAATTCTCCAGTGATTCTGAAATTCCACCAGGGATAAGACGGCTGGGAATAGAGTAAGGCAAATGAGGGTGCAAAATGTAAGGGGACTCCAGGAAACTCACTAATCAAAACACTATCTTAATGCAATTTTATTTAAAAATCAAAATTACTGAAATAGTGCATAGTAAACAAATACCAGTATTTTAAGTAAAGACATGATTAGTACAGTGCCCTGAGAAGTTATAGTGGAGACAGAAGCAAAAGGAAAAATCACTGATATTGATCTTGTCCTCATTTAAAACTTTGATATTTTGTTCTTAATAGACATTTTCCATTGATTTTTATTTTAAAAAATATTTCAGTAAAATATTATCTTGATTGCCAAGTTTTGCATGCCCCCCCTTAAATTTTGCACTCCTCTCAACATAGTTCAAGTCCTGCAAACAACTAGCTGGATGCTTTATAATATCAGCACCTCTGTCTGACCTTGGTGCCATTTGACTATAGTGAACATGGATATTCTCTAGGTTCCAAGCTTTCACAATCTGATACACCCACTCCCACCACTTGCCAAGCTCCAGTTATGACAGCACAAGCTAGAGAGAGAAACAGTCATAAGACAGAAACAAATCAACTGCTTTTGTCCAGCATCTCAATCTCTTTCTTGAGTCCTAGGTCCAATCCTAGAAAAAATACCTATACCCACAATATATAGGAGGCTAAGCAGGTATGCACATTTTTAAAACTCTCTCCAGATGATTCTAATTCATCACTGCTTCCCACAACCCCTATCAGAACCGTTGTGCTAGACTGTAGAGCACGGCTTTAGTCAGTGTGGTTCACAGATTAGCAGTATCCGCATCACCTAAAAGCTTGTCAGAAAGACATGTATACTTAGGCCCCACTCTTGATCTACCAAAATAGCAATTTTGGGTGCAGGGGCAGCAATTTGGGTTTTAACAAGCTCTCTAGGTGATTCAGATGCATGCTAAAGTTTGAGAAAGATTTCTAGTGAAAATAATCATCTAACTGCTAATGAGTCTGTGATGACTTTCTAGGGCCATCTGTTCCCTAGAAAGTGAAGAACATCTCTAGAGATGAGAGTAAAGCTTGCCTTGATCCCCCTAGTGTAGACAGAGTAGACCCAGCAAGTGTGACAGTCATGTCAACCAGTGTGTCCTAGGGACAAGTGGATGGTTTCCTAGGGTAATCTGGAAAGGGAAAGCCAGCTACCTGCTTGGAAATGTCATAGATGGTGAGCAGAATGCTAAACCTAAAGTTCAGTTCAAGGGGCAAGTCTGAGGCCAGACAGAAATGGGAAAAAAATTCGGGCCAGGAGTTCAGAGACATTCTTACAAAGGAGTCGGTGTAGTCTGATGCTCATTTTCATTGATGCTGGCCAAGTGGCAGAGTGGAAGGCCTTCTAAAGGCATAAGGTCAGATAACAGGGCTAGACAGAAAGTGGGCATGAGAAGTGTGTGCAGCGATTTGCGGTTGCCATCCTACAGTGCTGTGGCTATGACTTACCAACCCTTTTTCAAAACAGATGCCACAGGATTGTTTTCAAAGGATGTGCTTCTTTCTAGTTGGAAATACTTAAAAGATGTAAAGGCCACAGTTGATTAAAATTTAAAATATTGTGAGAAAGAGTTCTCAACTGAAATGTAAGGTTGATTCCAATTGTATCCTATTTTTCTACAGTACCTTGCATGGGGAGAGCATTAATTAGATATTAACTGATTGTAGTTTAGCGGTAGTATTTTTTAAGAGCCTAGCCTATGAAAACAGTTATTTTGAAAATATTTTGTAGAGAGCATACAGTTGATTGAACAGAGATAGGACAATGATTGTCAGGCAAGTCTGAGATGGTAAAGTCAGAAGTTGGAGTCTTTCCAGAGTTGAGAAGAGACGGGAGGAGAGGAGAAGGAAACAACATGCCAAGGATGGGAGAGCTCCTTAGTGGAAAACCTGCCTGGTAGTCATCAGATGGTTGTCACATCACCAGCTCAAACTTCTCATGATCAAAATAGAATCAGAAAATTGATCCCCCCAAATCCTCACTGCTTTACACAGCTGGGCCTTCTATGTCCTATTACTTCTAATCAAAACGTCTTCACCCTTCCCACTTCCAAAAAGAAAACCTACTTAAATGTAACTTTGCCTCTGGAGCCCTCTCTGCCCCTGCAGTCTCTACCCCCACCGCCCATACTTTCCTCTTAATAACCCAAATCCTCCAAACATGTGTTTTAGGGCATGATCTCATTGTCATGCTTTTAAGTCTGCTTCCTCTCAGTACATCATGACCTGCTTGAAGGTTGGACAAAATTTTATTTACTAGCTACCTGGCATAGTAGGAGCTTAACAAGTGTTTGCTAAAAGAATGGCTAGAGACCCCAAATGATGACCTAGCATAGACATGCTGAAGAATGTTGATAAGACAAAATTTGGAGCAGAAGTGGAAGTGACAGAGCAAATAGCATTGTAGATGTTCTCTTCCCTCATCTCTACTACCCAAGGATAAGATGTGAAGTAAGGTCTTTTTAGGAAGTCTGAAGGTTAACTGAAATCCAGAGGTGAGGATGTACTTTATCAAGTGTGACTTTTCAAAAGGTAGTTGTGTTGAAGGTGGGGGTGGGGTGGGGAGAAGGAGTGCCTTTAGCTTAGAACACATCTTTAATTCTAAAATGCAGAGAGTTGGATAAGAAACATGCTGTTCAGAGTAATCTCTGTCCTCTAGGCCAGGGAAGGAGGTTAGGGAGCAGCCTACATTGTCCAGTCTGCTAAATCAGTTTGAGGAGCAAACTAGAATGTGGGCAGGAATCCTACTCAGTATTTAAAAAAAGAAAAATTACATTTGGCTGATACCCTCCATTTTCAGTCTCTGGAATTTGGATGTGATGAAGGTGTCAAAACTCAACTGACCATAGAGATCAGGTATGTATGATTACTGAGAGAAGCTGGCATGTGTGACAGATAGGAGGGAGGTAGTGTGAAATGAGGAAAATAGGAGAGGGAATGTCCTGTATCAAGGTTCAACCATTCAGCATCAGACAGTTATTTCTGTAGGAATGTGGGCTTATGATTGCCAGACCTTTCTATTTTTTGTGAGGAGGTGGAAATTCAGATTTAATACACAGTTTCTCAATTTTGAAAGACAGACAATAATCAAATTATTTTAAATCATGCCTGAGCATACCTGTGCTGGCTGAATAATACATGTCTGAAGGTACATGACTCTGGCTCATGGGTCATTAATTTGTAACCATGGTGATTTAGAAGGGGAAGTAGTTGCTCACAGAGCCCTTGGAGGTGCAAAGAGTGGAATTCACTCAATTTGATCCAGACCCTCATCTTCATCTCATTGTTACCTAGTCTTTAACATATTTTTGATATCTCTATGGTCCTGTCCACTCAAAAATTGTCCTTCTATTAACTTCTTCTGGAAGGAAAACAACTGAACTTCTTGCAAGAGAGAATCAACCAATGTGATTCCTTTTTCATTGTTCGTGCATGAAAAAGGGAGTCATGTTTTCTGAACTTCCAGAAAAAAACTATAAATATTTACAACAGCTATGTAAGAGAAATAAAAATCAAGCTGAAAAGCATTATTCTAAGAAAGATAAGTCTATAAAATGCTTCATTTCAGAGGTGTGGTACCAGAGTGACATTGGACTAGATTTTCACTAGAGGATTTTTTCCACCTATAAATAAACTGAATAAAATGTTGCTGGGAGGTACATATGGTGGGTTGTCCAGAGGATGAGTGAAGAGGGAAAAGGTACTCAGAGCAGTTAGAGAGATTCTGCTAAATGTTCCAGAGCCAGAGTTGAAAAACAAACTTAACAGTTCATATGGAGGTTTAAATCAATGTTCCTAGCTCAAATAGTTTTTTTCTTTTAGCAATTTTTATAAGCCTCAGAAGATTGTAGCTGAAATGGTTTAAAATCAATTTTAATTCATTTTCCATTCATATAGTATAAGAAGAGAGAGCCAATTTTACTGGTTCACTGAAGAAATAGTCTAAGGGTTTCTTCAAAAGAGAAATAATTTGATTTCAGCTCAGACAGATATTTCAAGACTCAAGGGCTGTGTCTGAATGGAGAAGGATTTGCTACCCCCAAAGTCCTACCAAACGGAGTGTATGTATATTTCAGAGCTGCTCAGGTATTGGCGTTTCTGCAGCATTGCTTCAACTTAAGCAACTATAAGACCAATTGCTTCCAGACTCTTTGCTTATGATTTCAGCCTTCCAGATTGAGGACTGTGTCATCAGCACATTAAAAGTAAATCCTTGGAGTGAAGAAGACTATGAATCAGTGGTGACTGACTGGCATTTGTGAGCGTAAGTGTGTCTGAGTATGTGTGCTGTGTGTGTGTGTTAGTGCGCCTGTCTCCTCATTAGGGGACGATCTATGATTTGACAGCCTCACTGCTGCTGCTCCTGCTGCTGCTTCTGCTGCAGCTGTATGGTCTGTCATTAGTTGAAAAGGGCTGCGAGGGTTTAGAGGAACTGCAGTTCTGAGGAGTGAGCACTTTCCCTGTCAAAGTAGATGAGATTTTCTGCAGGATTGGAAACTTAGAGCCATTAGCACTTCGTCTATCCAGAAAATCAGCCAGCACTACGGAGGACAAGGTAAGAGAAGAAATTGTTCTCTATTGGATATGGAGAGCAGAGGGACAGGGGGAAATGTGGGCTCAAAGGCTTGCTATTTTATACCATAGGGATCTCACCCTCTGAGATCAAATAGGGCAAAGCTAAATGCTAAATACCTAACAAGATTGATCATTGAGCTCTTGGCTTTTTCTCCCTGATAACATTTTCTTCTCATTACATTTTTCCCAAGCATCTGGGAGGTCTCTGTATTTATTTTTCAGGTGGCAGATATTGTTTAGGTTTTTTCCTTTGGGAACTCTTTCAAAACAGGGAGCTTTTTCTGTTCCTCTTTTCTTAAGCACTTTTCTCCTTTAAAAGGGAAAAGCTTTATTATTGTGAGCTAAACAAAGTAGGTATTCTATCCTTCACTAGAGTTTCAATATAAAAGGAGTTTTCAGAAGTACATCTCAGATTGTACTGAGTACATCATAGAAGAATGGGAGGGGAAAGGAGAGGAAGTGAGAATTACCAGGGACTGAGTGTAACATGGTCTGAAATGGTGATGTTGTGAATGAATGTGTGCTCCAACTCTTCACAGGGGGCTAGAACCACTGGGATAAAGGCAGGGCGTTGGAAAGGAGATGTTTTGAGAAGCAAGTGTTTCAGAGAAACTTCAAGCCACTAAAGATGGAAAACGAGACAGTAAGCGAACTGAACCAAACACAACTTCAGCCGCGAGCAATAGTGGCCCTAGAATACCAAGTGGTCACTATCTTACTTGTGCTCATTATTTGTGGTCTTGGCATCGTGGGCAACATCATGGTGGTCCTGGTGGTCATGAGAACCAAGCACATGAGGACCCCCACGAACTGCTACCTGGTGAGTCTGGCAGTAGCTGATCTCATGGTCCTGGTGGCCGCAGGCCTCCCCAACATAACAGACAGTGTCTACGGCTCCTGGGTTTATGGCTATGTTGGATGCCTCTGCATTACTTACCTGCAGTACTTGGGCATTAATGCATCCTCTTGCTCAATAACAGCCTTTACCATTGAGAGGTACATAGCGATCTGCCATCCCATCAAAGCCCAGTTTCTCTGCACATTTTCCAGAGCCAAAAAGATCATCATCTTTGTCTGGGCTTTCACATCCATTTACTGTATGCTCTGGTTCTTCTTGCTGGATCTCAATATCCTCACCTACAAAGATGCTACTGTGGTGTACTGTGGCTACAAGGTCTCCAGGAATTACTACTCACCTATTTACCTAATGGACTTTGGTGTCTTTTATGTCATGCCAATGATCCTAGCCACTGTCCTCTATGGACTCATAGCTAGAATCCTCTTCTTGAATCCCATTCCTTCAGATCCTAAAGAAAACTCTAAGACATGGAAGCATGACTCAACCAATCACAATAAGAACTTGAATTCAAAGACCTCTAATAGATGTTTCAACAGTACAGTATCTTCAAGGAAACAGGTAAGCAGATCTGACAACATGTTCCAAGACAACAGAGGAAATGCAGGATGGATTTCCTTGTAGGATGGGATCAACTTTGCCCTACTTAGCTGATGATGAAGCCAAAATACAATCATGCAAATGTTTCATAGTGTAAGTGTCCGCTTTACATATTAAATCCATCTCTAAAAGAACTAAAGATCTAAAGTAGATAGGGAAAAATTTGATATCACAGCAGGTGCTATTCAATTAACATATAAGGAAATATAAAACAGAAACTCTAGAAATCTACCTTTAAAATATTTATGCCTCTCTGGGAAATGTTATCAAAATGTTTAGACCATTTCTGGCTGCTTTGGGGAGCAGCTATTTATTTTTAAGAATTTTATTGTACAACAAAGAATTGACAAGATAATTAGAGAAAAAAGAGTCAAAACAATAATGAAACTTGTTCTGCAATTCTCTAGTTGCTCACGACTCAAACACAAACAGACAGAGGTTCCTGGGCTTATATTTGTGAATCTTAGTGGGGAAAGATTCTATCACTCTCTCCCCTTCTCATGCCCTCCAGTTCCCTACAAATTGCCCAAGCATGCAGAAGCTGAAAATGCACTTTGCTCAGGAAATTTTCTAATAAAACGTTCAACACTAAGCTCAATTTGATATAATGATTGATTTTTTTCAAAATGTCTGTTTTCCCTGCTGAGCATAACTAAAAATTCCTTTATGCTTTCAGATCATCTGGATACACATATGCTTACAGCTGAATAGTGGTTTTGCTAGTGAATGAAGTGCATCTTTATTACAGTAGATATGTTTATAAGACAATATAGGAATAAGATGCTTTTATATCATGTACACATCCATCAATTTTTACACAATTGTTCTAAGTTAAATATGTACTTAATTTTTGGGTCCTTTTCCTTCTTTGCTGAACAGAATAAACACATGGTAAACATTTATTCTCTTAGCTCTAAAAGCAAACTGAAGCTCAACAATATAGCTTCTTTCAAATGGGTTGAATTTTCTCATTTTTTTCTGTAAAGAATCCACTTTTTCTTGTGTTTATTTTTAAAAGTGTGCATATGATCATCCATCCACACTAACACTTCCTAAATTCTTGGTATGAAGAATATGGGCACACAGTAAAATAAGCCACAAATAAACATAAGTCTTTTACATATCTGTGAAATGAATCATGAACTGTAACTAAACAGGAGTATATACAGCATTAAAATGTTATTATGATACTTGATTTATGTAACATTTATTATTAAAAATACGTAGATGATAGAAAAGGAATACCTGGGACACTATTGCCCACTCTTAGATTTCGATCACTTAGCATCCAGCAGTGCTTCCTGATATAACGCATACTTGATTTATGCAACTGTAAATTAACTTGATTTATGTAAATGTACAGAGGTCTGTTGACCATTTGCCAAAACAAACATTAACAAATACAATAAGAGAATAAAGAATGTGTACATCTCAATTAGAGACCAAACATGGGTTAATGTCTACAGCAAGGAAAGGCAGTGAGTAAATTCATTCATTAGACATCAATTTATATTCTTGTATTAAATTCTAAAAAAATCATTTGTCTGGCATTAGTCCTTTCCTCAATTGCAGTCATTTGTACCTATCAGCATTAATTTATGTACTTTAAATAGCTAATTATGCTACATGTTCAGATTCTTATTTTAAAGCTATTAGGGAGAGTCTGTCTTTATAGAAGCTGTGTGGTAGGAGAAAAAGCCAATATTTGGCCCCAGTCAACCCTGGGTTTAAATCCCAAGGTCTCAGTGAAGCTGAATGACCTTAGATAAGTAGCACGCTCAAAGCCCTAGGGGGTTAGTGTGAAAGGAAACCTCTTATGAAAGACACCTGAAGATGGAGTGGTATTAACATCTTACTGTCAATTAGCCTCCTTCGAATTCATTTAATATGTTGGAAGCTGTAAAGGAAGTACAAATTTGTTCTTAAAGATATACATTCATTATTTAAACAAAGATTATTTGTTGAACTGATGTATATATGGTGTGGTAACTTCTCTAGGAATTTTTTAATAATTAGGGCACCTGGAAATGTATTCAGAAAATTTTGGATTATCATAATAATATCACCATTGGTTAGTGTCCAGGGATGCTAAATATCCTACAATGTGCAAGACAGCTCTGCACCATAAAGAAGTGGCCTCCTACAAATGCCAAAAAACCCCTCATTGAAAAACATGGGATGACATATAAATCAATAGGAGTGGATTTAAATCATATATTGTGTAATTTAGTCCTGATTATAAATGGGATGGGAGTTCAGAGGAAGGAACTTATGGGGCTAGAGGAGTCAGAGAAGGCTTCATGGAAGAGGTGACATTTGAGGAGGCTCTTGAAGGATTCTTTGGAGAGTAAAAGTCAAGAGGGAAGTCACTCCTCACTCCTACAGAAAGGACCAGACATAGTACCTGGAATGAGAAAGGTATGGGTGTAGAGAGAGGGGCAAGGAGGGGTGCATAGGGTGGAGTTTTAAGTGATGGAGTGACTTGGTGGACTAAATGAATGATGTATTTGGGGGCAGCCAGTAAAAAGTACATTGAATTGGATATAATTGTTTGTGTGTGTGTGTGAGAGAGAGAGAGAGGGAGAGAGAGAGAGAGAAAAGAGAAGAGCAGGGCAGAGGAGGGGAGAGGAGGGGAGGGGAGGGGAGGAGGGAGATTGTGAAGGATCCTGAGGCAGAAAAAGGAGTTTGAACTTAATACAGAGGCAATAAAAAATGTGAAGGGTGCTGAGCAGGGAGCAGTGATAATGAAATTGTGGTAGTGGTGTTTGGGGGTGAGTAAGTTGACAGCTATGGACCAGGCCGATTTGAAGGCCGGACACTGGTGGCAGAAGGAGCACTTTCAAGGTTGTTGGTAGTGATTCAGGCATGAGGTGGCAAGGTTCTCTATCAGCAGAATTTAAAGTAAGTTGTAAACAGGAGAAATGTTTCAAAGAAAGGGTGAGATGTGAACATATTGAATACAAAGGATGAAGAAGGGGAATGAATAGTTGTGACACCAGGGTTCTGAGTCTGGAAAGAATGCCAGAGCCCCTGATGAATGGGAATGAGAGCTGTCAAAGAGCCAGTTTTGTCCAAAATTAGTGACCTTTGCTCTGGCTTTTTCCTCTTTTGAAACCGTTCTGAAATAAACCATGAAAAAGTTCAAACCTCTACCTCCTATAATTCAAGGAATTTTATTTTAAGATTTTCTCTGCCTCTTTTTTTCTTTCAGACAAAATAAATTTATATTTTAATAAATACCCTGTCTAGGCAGGTCTTCTTTCTAATCAAGTTATTAAAGTCCAAATGTGCATAGCGCTAAAAGACCCACATTTAAAAAGAAAATAAAAGAGCTTTTTTATGTGACAAATGAGAAGTTTTTCTTGTTTTCTTTAACTGATATCCCCTATGCATAAAATCCAGGCCAGAATGTTTTTTCTTCTGTTATTCAGAGATTCGATTATATTTTTGGAAACCACCTACATATGGGCAAATTCAATAAAATAAATTTCTCAAACTAATGACCTGGAATTGCATAGGCAAATGAATTATCTGATTGACTAAATATCTTGCTGTACAATTGTTTGTTTTGATATTGAGCAGATATGGCTCAAATTATCACATTTGTTTCATTTCAGCTCTATGGACACAATGTCATAACAATTCCTCAGTTCAGTCAAATCAGGCGTTCCACACTGTATACGTAAAACATCTGTATTATTGACTATATATTTCTATGAGATTAATTGGACCCTTTGGTATTTTGGAGGCCCAGTAACACCTGAACCCCTTGAAGAAGGGCTGGATTATGGGTAGATACACTGAATTCAAAGATTAACTTGAATAACTATGTTGCTTTCCACAGGATGTAGAGATAGATAGAATATTTTATGAATCAGGCTAACTAGTTTCACTTTCAGCTGAATCTCTCTAATGTCTATTTTCTCTTTTTATAGATAACTGGTATGCTGGTTATACCAGTATAATTGGTGGGGAACCATGTAACATAGTCCAAAATAGGAGCTTCCAAGGGTTTATGGCAAATATTTCATTATGGGTTTTATTTGACTTATCAGGCCTTAAAAATACCAGTGTTTGTTTCCATAAATTTCTTGAAAGCCTTCCACCTTACTAGAAGGAATACTGGTAGCCAAAGAAACAAAAGCAGCTTTCCTTTTTGAGGAAACGTTGGCTTTTTGGTGTTGCTATTGTTGTCATTTGTTATAAAAGCAAGCATGTGCATTATGGAAAATACAGGAAACAAGGAAGAAGAACAAAGACATTCCTTAACCCATCTTTCAAAGACCACAATATTAGCATTTTTTTTCTATTCCCTTTCCTATGTTTTCCCTTGATCTTTTTTGCATAATTATAACATATATATGTATATAGTTTTGTTTCTTTTTGTACACAAAGAGTGTACAGAGTAAAAAAAGTGGATAGAATTTTAAGTCAGTTTCTCTGAGCCTTAGTTTTCTCATCAGTAAGATGGAAAAAATGATGATTTCCTTATAGAGTTGTGAGAAACAAATGAGATGCATCATTCAAAATTGATCTTTGCTCCCCTCCCAACTGTCCCTTACTGCTGTCCTCTCAGACACGCCCACCTACCCCCACAATCCTCCTGACTCTCTTAATCAATCCCCAGTAATATAGTGTGCTCATGGAAAACAGAGACATTCAAATTAAGAAATGGCCTAAACATGACTTCTCTCTGCCACCCTTGTCTCCCTTCAACTGCTGCCTACGTGTCATTTACTTTTTAAATAAGAAATCTTGAACAAGGAAAAACCTTTAAGGCACAAAGGAAAGGAGGCATGAGGGGAATTTGTCACACAGTAGGGCTGGTATTTGGGCATATGGAATCCCTTAAAATGTACTGCTTAAGCAACTGCCAATGCCATATCCATCTAAGCAAATTCATGCCCAACATATTCATCCTTTTCCCAGGGTAGATGAGTCAGTGATTAACCCAAAATTAGGCATAAATTGGAGGTTTCTTCAGTTTACTGAGACTGTTTTTGCAGTGTATTTTACAGGCCCAGGTTTCATTTTTAATTGTTGATTATTTTATTTGTTCCAATTGTCTGGGTTCAACTATATCCATAATAGTATAAAAATTTCTAAGTTGTAAAAAACTGCGGTGTTTGTCACTTAGCACACAGGAAGCTAAGTATTTGTTTCATTTTATTTTTATTGTTAAAGAATAGCTTTCATTTTCCGATGCATATCATGTATAAGGAAAGACTTTTTATATAGCCCATAAATTAACTAAGTGAAAATCCCCTGCAGTTGTTTGCTTTGTATCCTTTGGTTTAGATAAGAACATGTTGTGTATTCCCAAATTTATCTTTGCAGTTTTAAGCCATAATTTCACCAGTAGAGAAGAATTTTTCTGCATGCCAACCAAAAAGGAAAATCTTTTCTCCTACAGAATGCTCAAATCAGTCAAAAAACACCTCAAAATCAGCTAACTTGAAAATGACAAGCTACTTTATACTTATTTATACTTGATACAGCCTCTCATAAATTCTTCAAACTGCAAAAAGATACCCTAAGTTCCAGTCAGATGAAGGCTGGGTGATAACCACGTTCTTAATCTCCTTCCCTTTTTTTCCATAAGTGGGGGGAAGGGTACAAGCTTTAAAGGTAGAGCTGGGTCAACATTAAGCAGAATTTTGTAGTAGATCGTTTTATATTCAATATTTTCCTCAATTTAATTAAATACTGACTCACAATCCAAAAAGCACCTAGCACTGTTCAAGGTGTGGAGGTTAGGAGATGCATAAAGATAAATGCTTCATTTTCAAGGAGCGCAATGTTGGCCATGTACATTAATAGCCCTGAAGAAATCGTTATGTTCTATGAAAGAGGATGTGGTAGCAGTGAAGAGAGAAGCAAAATGGGAAAGAATGGAAGAAGATTTTATGGACTACGTGGCATTTGAGCTGGGCATCTAAGGATAGGCAGAATATCAAGAACAGCAATAAGTAGTTAGGGAGGAAAGGAAGAATGACATTTCAAGATTAAGGGGGTAGTAGATAGGAGAGGACTGGTCATGTTCAGGGAAGAGAATCGCCAGCATTGTTGAAGTGGAGACCGTGAAAGGGAAATGTCTGGAGAGGCAAGTCTGAACTACATTGTAGTCCTGCTGAAACTAACCCCCACTCCACCTCCCCAGCTCTGTCTCTTGTCACTCTACATAATTTCATCCAGTCCTGTGGTTCCAATTACCATCTATATTCCTGTAAGTCTCCAGTATATTCCTCTAGCAAAGACTTCCCATGACCCTTATACTCAAATGCCTTTTGGACATCACATAAGTACGCCAAATCCAACATATTGTCTACAACTGAACCAACCATCTCCCCTTATAAACATTTACCTTCTTATTTTCCTACATTATGTTCCCCCAGCCAGAAAACTGGGAGTCCTAAATGACTTTCTCTCCTATATCCCTCAGATCTAAGCAATAATCAAGGCTTAGTTATTAGATATAAGCTCTTATATCTGACCTACTTCCCCACTCACACTGCCATTGTCCTAGTTTGCCACCTCTCACCTGGTCTATTTCAATATACACCTTACTACTCTCTCTGATTCCCATTCTACTGTCTCCAAATCACTCTGCACATTGTCGACTAAGGGATCTCTCTAGCACACAGATACTTATCAAAATGGTTTTATATTTCCCTGAGGCCTAGACTTTAAACTCCTTAGCATAACCAGTAAGGTCCTGGGCCCTTCCTACCTTTTCAGCTTCATTTCTTGTGACTGTCCGATTTACATGTCATGCTCCAGCAATACTGAATTATTTGTAGTTCTCCAAGACTGCCATGTTCACTCAGCCAGAAAGCCCTTCACCTGGCAAACTCCCAATTACCTTTCAAGTCTCAGATCAAATTACACCCCACCCCGCCCCCAGCCATCCAGCAAGCCTTCCCTGAGTGTCAATGGCAGATATATAGCTGAGTGCCTACTTATAACTGTACATGTTAGCTGTTCTTCCTGTTTCCACAGTATTTTGCATTTACATCTGTACATAATTTATGTACCTAATTATGCACATAAAAATAATTTATGTACATAATTCTTACGTACCATAATTGTCAGCCTGTCTGTCTTCCATTGACACTATCTTCCTGAAGAGTAGGGCCCTGTCTCCCCAGTACGCACATGTTGTAGGCTCCACAAAAAAGTGTATTTATATGGGATGTATAGGAGCCAGTGAGTATAGCCTTTGCAAGAGCCAGTTGTTAGCATCTCTTCCCAACTCTGTGTTCTGCCACAGCACACTGGTTGCTTAAATTGGCCATGTTTAGAATACTTACTCTAAGGAAATTGGCAAACAGTACAATTTAGCCCCCTCCCTCCTTTTTTGTCTAGAAACAATTGTTAAATATTTACCAGCCTATCTCTCCATGTATATAATTACATCTATATATATTTATATATATGTGGATATATATACATATGCACATATATCATTTTACATATATAATAAATGAAAAGGTGAAACAGTACATGCATGCATACTTAGGGGCTCAGTCAAGACCAACACTTCCCCCAGAAATCATTGCTTATTTATGCCATACTTTCTTCCTTTTTAAATTAGAATTTCCTATCTTTTATCGAACCTCTTTGAAATTCGAATGGTGAATATATTGGTGGTTGGGACCTTTTAGGAAAGTTTCCCCCTTCCAAATAGGACAGGCTGGCAAAGAAACATGACATTCACCAGGACAATGTGAAATAGAAGATATTCAAACCAGCAGAAGCAGTCATTATGTAACTGAGCTGAGCTCAGGGTAAGACCATGGAAGGGCCTGTGTGTCATATGAAGGTGTCCGAACTTGATTCTAAGGCGCTGAGGAACCAACCAATTATGTTCTTTAACAATGACAGTGGCAAATGGGAGTCACCTTTTAGGAACTTTACTCTTAAAACTGTATGGTGGAGGCAGCTCAGAGTCAACCTCACTCCTGTCCTTGCAGCAATCCAAGCAAGAAGCAAGGAAGGTTTGAATTAGGAGGTGGCAGTGGGGGTGGTTAAAAAGGGATGGAAATGAGAAATATTTGGGATGTAAAATAAGTAGGATCTGGTGACTGGTTTCCACATAAAGAAGAATGATGTTTCTAAGGATTCCCAGATTCTTAGGGTAACTGGGCAGATCATAGTGTTAATAAGCATGGGAAGGAATACAAGGTTAAGACCGGACTTTATACATATTGCTTCCCTTCATGGTAAGGTGAGTGGCATCAGAATCCCCCATCCATACAAAGCTCATTTTTACTTTGTGACTTTACACATGCAATCTTCCCCACCTGTAATGCCCTCCCCCCTCTTAGCACTTCCATACCTTTCTGCAGTGCTTAGGTTCCCAGCTCAGGCTGCAGCTTGATCAAAAGTTACCACACCCTGGTCATATAATGGAAGGCAGTAGAGCATGATCTCTGGAGTCAGAGAGAAATAAGTTCAAGCCCTGGCTCTTCTACTTTCTAGTGGTATAATTTTGGAAAAGTTATTTTACTTGTTAGCACTTCGGTTTGCTCTTGCATAAAATAGGATACTAATAATATCCAGCCATAGGGTTTCTGTGAGGAAATGCCTGCTTTATAACAAGCACTCAGTGGTTACTTACTGTCTCAGTTCCAGTCTTGTCATTTTCTCTCTCCATTCTAGGTGAGGTTGCCCATCTCTGTGCATGGCTAAACTGTGGCAAAGGCTTCTAACCAGTCTCCCTGTCTCTTACTTGTCTTCTTCCAATTTCTCCCCTAGAGGGCTGCCAGAATCATCTTCCAAAAAGCAAACCTGATAATGTGACTGTCTTGCCTAAATTCCTCCAGTATCACCCTTTCCTACAGGTTTAAATCCAAAGTCATTATCATGGAACTCTAGGGTACCCTACAATGTTTATGATCTGCTTCCTGCTTCCTTTCCCAACTCATCTCCTCCTGTCTCCCAGCATATCTAGTAGAAATTCTCTTAACTGGCCACACTCTATCATGCTCCCAAGCCTTTGTGCATACTCCCCCAGCCTTACACACTCCTCAAGCCTCCCATCTGACCTATAATTTCAATCCACCTTCTCACAGGTCACCTCTCAGGGCAGGCTTACCTGACCTCCACTGGCAGGGTTCAGTGTTTCTCCCTTCCCTTGGTAGCACTTTGTTCCTTCTTCTTTAGAGTCATCATCTTTCTGTAATCATTTGTTCAAGTGTCTGACTCTCCCACCATATTGTACATTCCCCAATGGCAGGAAGATTATTCCGTTGATTTTGTGCCCTCTGTGCCTCCCATGGTGCTTAGGGACATACTGATAAATAACTAACTGAAAAAGACTGTATAGAGGGGATGAATAAGATGGAAGAATCAAAATGACTCTCAAGATTTATTTCAGGAGACTGAAATTGGTGAATTTGCTGAAAAAAAATGTTGAGGTTTATTAGGAGATGTTAATAAGTTAGAAATGTTCAGTTTAAGATGAGGAGCTGTGTTTAGGAGTTGGAAATATTAGATCTTAAGTTAGTGGTCAGGATCAGATATATGGATTTGGGAATCATTCGAATAATGGGAAGAAGGTATGACTAGGGTTGATTTATAAAAGAGGGAAAGACAGACCCACAAAAACTGAAATCTGGAGGAATGTTTACATTTTAGAGGCTAGAAGCTGACATAAAAGAATGTTTTCCCTTTTTGGAACATGGCCAGAGGGCCAAAGACAGAGTTTTAATGGATGCTCACATGTGGGAGGGAAAATGAAAAAGAATGAGTCAAAGAGAGAGAGAAGGTGCATTTAAAATAATAAGTGGATTTATCTAAAATTGAGAAGCCAGGCCTTGCCACTAGAATCAAGCACAGCTCTTCAGGGTTGCATGAAAGGCATGGGAGAAGAACTCGAATAAACTAAAAATTAAATTGGCTCTGAAAATTAAACAAAGCCAAATATAGATGCAAGTAAAATTGGACAAATAACGTAAAATATCTGAGAGCCATATTTAGTTGAAATAAAAGTAGATAACATTATTTTGGAAAAGAAAATACTGAAACCTTTTATAAAGAACCCTGGTGACTTTTGGCTATAACCCTCCAATAAATTGGCCTGAACGTAGTCATATAGTAGCTGCAAGTTAGTAAAGCATCCTATGCCTCTCCATTCTGTGCCTTTGTTGTTTGTGCATTATGGGGATTTATGACTATGGGAGAGCTCAGCATATTTTCTGCAGGCAGCAGCGCTTAGCTCAGAAAATAAGGCAGTGACTCAAGATAGAAGACAGAGGTGGGCAAAGGCAGAGCATCCAGTAAATTTTTAGATTTATTGAGTCAAGGTACTCAAGCCTCTGCCAACATGCAGGACTGACACGTGCCATGTTCCTCTTGATACTAGTCTCACTTTGTGACTGACTCTTCTTGGCAAACATTTGAAAGATTATTTGTACAGAAAACTTGAGTGGTAAAGGAGGGAGGGGAACATGTATATATTTTCTGCTCCATTAGGAAAGATAGCAATGGACTATCAGATTCAGGGTGAACTTACTGGAGAAATATTAACTAGCAATCATGAAGTGCTAGTATAAGCCATCAGGTATTTCTCTATGAATGAATTAGCCATCTCTCTGAATAAATTAAGAGTAATCAAGTCAATACTTTTGTATAGACCGACTGCAGTGGACAGTGGAGATACTATCCTGAAATTAAGGATGGTGTAGTTAAATTATTACAACCCCTTCAAGTGTGTTATTAAACAGAATGGGGAAGTAGCGGAAGTAAGGAACAGGTACTCATATTCAGGACAGATTTGCAGCTACTCACCTATGATTTAATTGAAAGGCTACTGTATGTCAGGCACTGTGCTAGGTAATAGGATACAAAGATGAACAAGTCAGAGTACTGCTTACAAGAAGCTCACAGTCTAATATAGGGAAAACAGAAAGATAATTGATCATTAAAACCCCAAAGGAATAAGTAATCATTGCAAAAAGCACAGATTAGTGGCACTTGACCTAGATGGTCTGAGGAAAGGTGGGCATCAGAAAGGCTTTCTGGAAGGAGGGCTCCTGTGCTGAGACTTGCAAATTAATAGAATTTTCATTGGTAAAAAAGGGAAAGAAGATGGTTCAGACAGTGGGAACTAAACAGATGAAGGGCAGAAGTCTAGAATAAACATGATCAGTCCAGAGAAATATAAGTATATCATTAAGAGTGGACAAGAAAAGATGAGGTTAATGAAGTAAGCAGGGACCAGGAAATAAGGTCTTTATCTAGTATAGTGAAGGATTTGGACAATACTCTAAAGGCTATGAGAAGTCATTGAAACAATGTGAAGAGTGTTGTAATCAGATTTATGCTTGAGGAAGAACACTGTGTCTACAGTGTGGGCAAAGGGTTGGATGGAAGTCAAGGACATCAGTTAGGAGGGTGCTAGAACAATATGGGCAAGATCATCCGAATGATTCTGCAAAGAGCTAGCATGATAAGGTGTATGGCAGTGAGGATAGAAAGACATTTAGAGTAGCACTAATAGACAGTGAGTCTAGATGTATAAAGAGTAGTAGAGAAAGGAGTCAAAGTTAATTTGCTTGAACATTCAGAGAGAAAGTGATGTGACAGTTGAAAGCCTGCATTCTGGAATCTGAATTCTGAATCTGCGGTCAGAGTCAGGGTTGACCACTACTATGTGCAATGAACAAGTTAGTTTACAACTTTGAGCTTCAGTTTGCATACCTGTAGAAAGGACGATAATAATATTACCTATCTCACAAGGTAGGATTAGGATTTAATGAAAAAAAAAAAGCCATATAAAGTACTTTGTGGTGCCTGGAGCATGCAAATAATAAATGTTAGCCATTGTTATTATTAATTGGATAGTATATCTATATGAGGACTAGACATGGAGGGACAGATTTCAGTGGAGTTAGGAGGATGTTATGTTTAGTTTTGCCCACATTGAATTTGTAGTATATATAAAATATATGGATATAGTTGGAAATATAGATCTAAAAGAAAAATCTTGTCTGGAGATACAGATTTGGAAGCAGCCAGTGTGTGGATGATTTGTCGAAAACACCAGAGTGCATATGAAATAGAAAAGGAACTCTAGAATAGCTAGAATTCTGGGGAGAGAGGATAAAGGAAAAGGAGAAGAAATCGCCAAAGGGGGAGGAGGAAAACCAAGAGGAAGTAGAGTCACAGAAGCCAAAGGTAGAAACTATTGCAGTAGTGGTCAGTAGAAAGTGGTAACAGTGACAACTGAAAAAGCACCCAAAAGGAGCATTGGTAACCTTGCAAAAATTTCCATAAAATTTTGTGGAAATAAATTGGATTGCATGGAATTGCCGAATGAACAGATTGAGGAAAAAATGGAGAGAGAATGAGAATAGACAACTGCTTGCATCACCTAGCACAGTGTCCGGCTCGTAGAAGTATTCAGTAAGTGTTGTCAAAAAAATAAATGAGTAAATGAATGAATAAAAGAAGGGCTGGATAAATACAAGGAAAATAGATAAGGACGTTCAAGGTTGCAAATAAATTTTAGCTTATGAACCAGGAAGTGGTGAGTTCTTACATGCTGGTACCTATTTTCTCAGAGAAGCCAAATGGAAAGTCATCAGTTGGGAAGGATGGGAGTAATGGCAAGAACAAGGGACAGGAGTAGAGACTTGGCAATTCATTGTGGTGGATGGGAGAGATATATGACAGGTAGAATGATAACAGCATTAAATCCCATTTGTGCTTAGGAAAAATAAACTGATACGATGGTAAATCATAGATCATCTGAATTTCTTATTGACATCTAAATACTTTGCAGTGAGTCTGTTCTGGAACTGAATCTGAATGAACATCTTGAACTAATTAGGAAAATACCTCCCTTCGTTTGGACAATCAGAGGCATATTTAGTTGAGCCATTTTCATTGACCCAAAGCTAGCTGGCATTGTCCTCAAGGTTGTTTCATTTTCTGCTGCAGTGAGTGAAGACACCCCACCCCCAACCAATGCAATTTCACATTTAGCACTTCACTCCCTTCTTTGAGGGAAGGATCCTGTGACAAGGGCCAGATTGGATTATATTTGAGCACTGCCACAGGGCAGAGATTTTTACATTTGCCAAAAGTTCCATCGGAAGCTCTGACTCCAAATCTATAGAAGCCTGGTGCCGCAGTAAATCCCTCACTCAAAAGCACTGTGCGCAGGACCAGCTCACGGGCAATAACTCCTTCCTCCTATTCCTGAGAAAAGTCTCTGCTTTATCAGCAACACCAGCTGAATTGAATGTCTGTTTTTCCTTCCCCAAAATATCTTGGCTTTTTCCACTTTTATCTTTGAGGGATTCTGGGTAGGAAACACACTTAGGAAGTAGTTAGCCTTGGGGCAAATGCAACACACACCATTTTCCACACAGTTCTTGACTTGACTTTGCTACTGACTTTATCTCAGAGGAAGAGGTTATCATGAGGTGTAAATGCTCCTAATAAACAGGAGCAACAGGATTGAGGGTGCTTGGCTCTTCTTGTCCAGGCAGGCATGTTGGTTGGTTGTGCCTCACCAAGAGTCTTGAGTGTACTAACAGCAGAAGACAGAAGACTCTACATAACACTATCAGTGCACACTCTTCACACTTCAGGACCACAAGGACGTTTATCCTCAGGGGAGCTCTCCCAACTCAAGGAGTCTGTGCCAGCCACTCAAAATCCAAAGCAGATTCAAAATTCAGACAGGTGGAAAACTGCTGTCACTGACCATGGCTTTTAAGCTAATGAGTAAGTTTCTATTTTTGGCTGCTTCTTACTGCTACCTACTTCCTCAGAATAATTAAGAGAGATTATTAAATCCAAGCTTGTTGTCCCCATCTTAAACATGTTTTAAAATAGACAATTATCAGTGCATATACCACACATGGAGAAAGAAGTCTTGAATTTTTAATTATGAAGACTGAGCTATCAGAAAACTCTTGTCCCTATTATGCCACTAGTCAAAAGACAGAAACTTCTGGGCTGAGACAGAATGAACTCACTTCCCAAATAGTTTTTTAACGGTAGTTACGAAGCTCTTGGTAGCATTTAAGGAAGATATACTAATTTTTGCAAACTGATACCTACATGTAAGCCCACTGTCAGATAAGGCTGCTATCTATTAAAGAGTTACAGGTCTGAAGCTATTACAATTGGAATTCAATTTATTTGGTAAGCTCACTTTTCTGCTTCAGCTACATCTAATTAACATGATCCCAATAATTACAGATAGAAAATCAAGTTATTTAATAACAACCAGGACTATAAAGCATTCTTTCAAAAACACTGATAATTTTTCATAGAGGCAACTTGAAGCATGATAGTTTGCAAGGATAAAATTTTTAAACCGTTTTTCCCTAAAGAGAAATAGAAATGTCTGCAGTAAGAAGTAAATCGCCTTGGTAAGCTATTTTATAGTACTGCTAAATAAGAAAGGCTATGCGTAAGAGCATTGTAATGAGTAGTGATTTCCTTGTACACTACTTGGCAACATTTTATATATATGCCATGTTTATAGCCATCTTAAAGATTTGAAATATTGTATCTCAGTAACATATTGAAATTTATCAACATTTATTTCACCCCAAAATACCTGAGAAACAGAACATTTCCCTTTAGTAGCAGAGAAACATTCCAACATAAATTCTAAAAATGAGGCAGCACTGCAGACTCTCCAAAGTACATAGAGAGTTTGGAAAATTCCCTCGACTGATCCCCTTAACCCTCCTCAAAACCTCCCATGCCAGTTCAAGGACCACTCTCTAAATACTAGCTGAGTTTCTCCAGTTAATCTCATGTAACGACAGCTCATAAGAATATTTCAAGATACCGATTGTAATCAGATTGCTGACTTTGAAGCTCCAAAGTGGAAAACACTTGAGTTCCAGGTATATTCAACTTGAAGGACAAGAGAAAGATGACTAGGCTTCACACGGGTGCCTGACACTGCTGGTTCTTCCTGCGTGGATAGTTCCCTGGTGGGCCTCCCGGGCCACGTGTTCCTCCACCTGCCCAGGCATTTGACCCCACCTTCCCTGTGCAGCAGTAACAGCAGCAGTTCTGTGGAGAGCAAAGTCAGCTTATCTCCTTTAAAGGGGTCCTTGCATCCTCCCCCCACTTCATTCCAGTAGCCCCTGCAATGTAGGAGACTATGGAATTAAGACTCGTGTCTGGGGGGCAAGCTGATTATTTTATAATTAACAAATGAGAAGGATATACTTCTGGATATTTCTTTACAAGGGTCTTATATATCAACTTGCACTACTGCTTTTTCCACCATTCTCCTCTCATCCTGTCTGGTCTTCCTACCAGTGTAACCCAGAAAATTTTCCCATTTGCATAGGTATTGGTCATTTGTTAATCCTTATGATAGGTAATATTATTGAGCTTTTACTGTGTGGCAGGCATAGTGCTAAGGGATTTACATGCATCATCTCCTTTACACCTATGACATAGGTATAATTTATCATATCTATTTTAGAGTTGCGGAGTCTGATTTAATGACATTAAACTCAAGGTCACCCAATCAAAATGGAAGAATAGAAACCAATCCTAGCATCTGTTTCAAAGCTGCTTATAACAACACTACACTGTACTTTTTCCCACACTTGCCCACAGTACTAGTATCTTGGAAATGAGGCACAGAGTGGGTTAAATCTACTCAAGAGAAAAAGAACTTTTTCTTGTATGTGAATGAATTAAATTCATTCATTCATTCCATCAAAATTTGTTGAACACCTGCTTGAATGTCCCAGGCACTGTTTTACATCTTGGGGACCCCGCAGTGAACAACAAAGGGAAAAAAATCCCTGTCCCATGAAGCTTACATTCCAAGGGTGGAGGGAGAAATAGGCAATAAAGAAACAAATATTCATAGAATATCAGATTGAGATGTATCAAATTGTAGAGAAAAATTAGCAGACAAGGGGAGTAAGAAATGCTAAAATAGGAGGAATGTAATTTTAAATTTGGGTGGCCCTAGAGATATCAAGTAAATGCCCATTTTCAGAGTATGCTTTTGTCTTGATTCTATCTGCAGGCACTAGAAAATGCCATTTATAAGTCAGTGCCTTAAAATCAACAGGCTTTTCCCACAGAAGCAATGATACACAGTCTGGCAAATGTAAGTCATTTGGCTTTCATGTGCAATACATTTCACAAACTTTTGTAACAGCCATTCTAAAGGAAAATGCATTTTGCTTTCTAATCCAGAATTCAAACACTTCCCACTGGTAAGAATAGTGACTTCTGGGTAATCAGTGATTGAGCGAGATGTGATAAATATTCCTACACCCAAATACAGTGTTAACGCTCTTCATTTTTGAAAGAGAAAGTAGGAAATTGCCATCCAGTTCTTACCTGGGGAATAAGGAACAGTTACCTTTTTAGGGACAGATAGAAGAGACTCTTCCATCTTTTCAGTGGCAACCAAAATGTTAAAAAGCACAGATTGGGGCCAAGCTACCTGGGTTCAAATACTAGTTTCACCATTTGTAAGCCGAGTTCCTTGATTTTTCTGTAAGTGGGTTCCCTCATTTGTATAATAGAGATAATGATAGTACCTTCCTCGTTATCTTATTGTTGAGATTAAATGAGCTAATATGTATATGAAGCACTTAGAACAAGGCTTGATGCACAGTAAATGATATTAATATTTTCTATTATTATTTTTAAAAGTAGCTTTCACTTACCTACCATTTACTGTGTGCTGAGCACTGGGATAAAGACTTGATATTCTTCACCTCATTTATCCACACAACAACCCTGTGAGATAAAGTACAATTTCTGTCACCATTTTCCTGAAGAAGAAATAGAGATTCAGAGAAATCATAAAGGACCCAAGTTCTAACAGCTGGTAAGTTGTAGAGCCAGGACACCAATCCAGACTGAGAGTCATTGGTACATTAGGAAAGACTGGTTAAAAAAGAAGAGGAAAGAAAAACGAGAGACTGACTTGCTCAGGGCCAGGAAGGCCATCTGGTCTTCTCCATCTGGCTCCTGTACTGGTTCCTACACTTCTCCTGATTTAATCATCCATAAGGGTGCATGTCTTCAGGAAATGAAGCTCTTCCAGGAGTATTAAAAGTGCAGTGTTATCATGATCTTTTTAGATGTTGGTAGAGAGATAGGGCTAACCATGATTCTGTCACAAGAGAGATCAAATTTGAAAATCAAACTTTGGTCCACAAGCTTAGAGCCAGCAACATTTGGTCCATATTTCTCAAAGGCTTTGTTTACTTTTTTATATGTAGATAAATAAATTGAAAAAATTATCCATAAATCAACAGTAGTAGTTTGAAATATCTTATATGCCATTTGTCTGTTTTATTAAAAGTGTTCTACTACTCCAGGGGTTTGTAAACTACGGCCCTGGGTCAAATCCAGCTCTACTGCTTGTTTTTCTAAATAAGATTTTATTGGAACACAGCCATGCTCATTTGTTTACTTTTTGCCTCTGGCTGCTTTCATGTTACAATGGCAGAGTTGAATAGTTTTGACATATTCTGTATGGTCCGGAAACCTGAAATATTTACTCTATGGCCCTTTACAGAAAAAGTTCGCTGACCCCTGAGCTATTCCTATTTAAAAGTTTATTTGTGAAAATATTATGTACTTAGCACAGGTGGTCAAGAAATAAATGATAAATATTAAATAAATATGTTTTGACTCCACAAAATTACCAAGAAGAAGAATGTTCAAGCTTTTTGCAGGCAGCCTAAATAAACATCTAATGCATCCCTTGCCTTTATCTTGGCTCTGCTTCCCCTAAAGAAAATGCCTTGCCTATTATGGGAGAATCCTTGTTTTCAGTGGGCTCTAAAAATACAAATTTATACTGTGTAGATACAGAGTTACATCTAGCAAAATAGTCTTCTTTGGCTTTATGAGTGACAGAGTGGCCACAAATTATTGAATGTGACAGCAGACAGGTAAATCAGAATAGGAATGTCTGTCAAAAGTGAAATTTGTACCTCTTGGAGGCAAATCCCATCTTACTTTTGTGTATATTAACACAGTGTCAATCAACATTCAGTAATGGGGAGGCAACTCGGCATACCTCATATTAAGTTAGCATCTCTTTAGCCCTTTATATTTCTCAAGTTCTTCATAACACTATATTCAACAATTATTTATTTCTATGGAATAACAGACTGTTACCTGGAAAATTTTCTTCACCATATTTCCAGTCTGATCTATCATGCCTTTAATTGAGAAGGAATCTTTACACATTGATTTTAATTTTTCACTTCAAGTATTTTGTTTTGATGCCAAATATTATTTTAGGGACTGGAGATTAAAAAATAAAAATATGTGATAAACATTATTCCTGCCATCAGGATCTCACATATCAGAGAAGAAACCAGATGAAATAATAATTACATTTTTGAACAGGCCTGGAAGTGTCAAACGACCACATGGAACTCCCTGAAAGAAGCAGAACTTAGAATAGCATTAGTGAATTTTTTCATTCATTCATTCATTCATTCATTCATTCATTTCCTGAATATTCATTGCTCCTAGTAGGTACAGGACCCTCAGCAGAATGTTGCTCTCCACAGGGTAGTTAGGCTCAAGGAATCCTCATTCTAGGGAAGACGGAGACACAATATACAGGCAAATAAATGAAGGAATAGGCTCCTTTCAGATTGTGACTGATAGTACAGATGAAATTAAAAGGGAGGTAAGGAAAACGAACTTGGAGAAGGCTTAGCCACTCTCTCTAGTAACATTCACTTCTCTGGATCTCTTTTACTTCTATAAAATGAAGAGAATATCACTTCATAAATACTATGAAGTCCCTGGTACTGTGTTTGAGCTATATTAAGTGATAAAATATCAACATCATCAACAAAAGACTCTCTCTCATTCTGGTTAAATCCTCCACATTTCACCTATGAAGGGAAATCTCACTACTCAAAATGTAAAATTAGCTATTTTTTATTAAAGGCATTGTATGCCGGGTGCTTTACGAATATTACCTCATTTATTCTTAATACCTGCTCCTGTTTCACAGATGAATACACTGAGTCTTACTTAAAAGGTAAAAGATCTTCCCAAAGTCATATGGCAGGTTAAGCAGAGGAAAATCCTGCTATGTCTGGTTTCACAGCCTGTTCCCTTAATAAATATACTAATACTACAAAGCAAACAGTATCATCCAAAGAAGACTCTGATGATTTAATAATCCCTGTTAAAAGCACAGGCTTCTAGCCAAATAGGTAAAAGAGATAAATGCAAAGAAGCTTCAGTCAGTCTGTTACCAGGGCAATAAAGCTACCCTTACCAAGTATGCAAATTTCAAGATGGTGTAGATACCACAGCAACAGCCCCTCATATTAGAAATGTACAGTACTTTTTACAATGCATTTTCACATCCCCCTTACAATTAATCCTCATGTATATATATTCATATATTAAATGTGGCCAACACGGCTCACAAAGCTTTGAAAGGTAATGAGTGGTAAAGCTGAGATTTAAAACCAAGTCTTCTGACTCCTGGTCCCAAAGTTAGCACACCATGAAACTAAAAGCAGTGGAAAATACCTAAATTATTGGTTGCTGAGGGAAAGAAACAAACATCCCCCATTTTGGCTGTCTCTCCTATTTCTTTTGGGACAGCTAGCTAGAAAATTAGCTCTTTAACTCCAGATGGGACAGAGCATGGTACAGCCTATCTCTCCTGGGACAGGCATGGATGGAAAAGGAATTGGCTACTTCCCGGGAACTCTCAGCTCTGTGATGAGGAAATTTACCCAAGACTTCTAGAAGCAAGACAACTAAAGGCTCATTAAGAAATTGGCAGCCCTGAGAGTTTTCCTTCTATGTAAAGATGGTCTCTTTCCCTCTCCATCATTCACATTTTATATCTTAAAATGTTATCTTTAATTTCCCAGCCCTGCTAGATGAGCAGCTGAGGGGTCACCTGTCTACAATGTCACCGTTCTCAGACTGTGTAGTCAGAAAAGCACAGGAAAGAGATGAGGTCGGGCAATATCTCCCTCAGAATGCATCAGTATCTTCAGAGAAGTGTTATAGCTGGATTCCTAGCCCAAGGACAGCCAGGATGCCCCATTCAAAATTTCTAAGGTGTGGTTCCAAAGAGAACAATGGCCAAGACAAGTGAACATCTCCTAGAGAGCCGAGGTAAGGAAACTAAAGAAAAATGTGCTAGGACAGACTGTTCAGCATGCTTAGCCATTGACTAATAATTTACGTGAAAGAGAGAATACTTAGAAAAGGCTAAATACAAGCTCAACTCACAGCAGATGAATTGTAGCATTGTTCCAAAACGGCTCATGAAAGAATTCAGAATGACATTTTATTTTCTAAATTGAGATGTTGTTGCAATTTGAATCCCAATTCTGCCAGCTGAGATTTTCCCTTCTCAGCATGTTTCCAAATATCTGCCTCCTGTGAACAAGAAAACATCCCAGCAACAGGCAGGAAGCCAGCCTTTCATCCTGCACAATTATCAGGACTCTGTAATCAATACTGAAACCTCCATGCTACAGTAGTTGCTAGTATTGTGGAAGGTTGTATCTATTCCCCAAGTTAAGAAGCAAATATTACCTAGCAAACAGCTGTTTTCAACTCTTGGCAGAAGAATCCTGAACTCAGAAATATTTAAAAAATTTGTTCCATCAGGACTTAAGTGTCACAGTGTGAGTAGGAGTCTCTTTGTAGTCATAAATCCTTGGGTAGAATACGAATTAGGTTTTCACTCTCCCTTCTTCCCCCCAGCACGCACACATAGAGCCTTCACCTATTCCAACCTTTAAACAAAGGTCTTGGTTTTTTGTTGGTTTTTTTTTGGTGTTTTTGTTTTTGTTTTTGTTTTTTAGTTTTGTTGACTTCAGGAGCAGTTTTTCTTCCCCAAATACAACGTATTGTATTAAAGAGAAAAATGAAAGACTTTGGAGTCAAACGTATACTCTTGAAGTCTGATTTTTGTTCACTAGCATATAACATTTCTGAATGCCAGTCTTGTCTGTAAAATGCAAATAAAGAAGCACTGTTATGAAGAATTACCAAGCACATTGCCTGGTGCTTAGTAGGCGTTTCATATATCTTAATTCTCTTCCTCCCCATTCGCATGCTAATTCCTGTTCCCAAAATGGAACACCTTTAATGTTCAACATGTTTTCCTTATTTTAGATTGAAGCATGTTCAGAAAGAAATAAATTCTGCACCATCCCCATCTAAAGCAGGTCTCTAGAAATCCTCAGAAAGTGAGGCTTACAACCACTCAGGGCTGCTGATTTGTTATAACGTAGACCTGAACCTCAGTTTCACTAACTGGGGCAGTTCAAAGTTCCATCACTTTTTCCACCCCTCATGTGTTTATGTCTCTCTCTTTGCTCTTAGAAGTACAAGAACATTTCACATGATTCCACATCAGACTTGGTGGAAAGTGCTGTTCATTTTCTGCTCGAAGTACCTTCACACTTGACATTCTTTGATGCTTAGTAACTTTACCAGAGAACTGGGGATGTCCCAGGGGAAGGGTCACATCATGCCCCACAAGCAATATATCATCCTATAATTCCTGCTCTTGCCCATGTGCTGTTATCCTCCCAAAGGCTGTTCCAACTTGTGGCTCTACTGACACATGCATCCCCTCTGGGATATATCATCCACTTTCCTGCCCTCTCAAATGCCTTGCCCATGAAACAGCTCTGCCTGGCAATCCTACCTTCCTGTTCTGGTTTGCTAATGCTGCCATTATGCAAAATACCAGAAATGGATTTGCTTTTATAAAGGGGGTTTATTTGGTTACAAAGTTTCAGTCTTAATGCCATAAAAATGTCCAAGCTAAGGTATCAACAATAGGGTACCTTCACAGAAGAATGGCCAGTGGCATCTGGAACACCTCTCTTGTCTGGGAAAGGCACGTAGCTAGCATCTTCTTCCTTTGCCCCCAGGGTGTTTCAAAATGGCATTCTCCAAAATGTCTCTCTTAGCTGCAGCAAGTATCTGGGCCTGTGTGGCTCTTTTTAAAGTACTCCAGTAAACTAATCAAGACCCACACTGAATGGGCAGGGCCACATCTCCATGGAAATTATCCAATCAAAGGTATTACCCACAGCTGGGTGGGTCACATCTCCATGGAAACAACCTAATCCAAAGATTCCAACGTAATCAACACTAATACATCTGCCCCCACAAGACTGCATTATAAGAACATGGCATTTTGGGGAACATAATACATCAAACTGGCACAGCACCCCCTAGCATAGAGAAGAAAAACATTTCTTTCCATATCATTGCACACACCATACCTATAAATTTATATTTAAAACATCCTGTATTATCAATTTTTGTCTTAATTTCTACTTCTTCCCCCAGCATTACCAAATAAATATAATCCCAGTTTCTCTATTGTGAATTTCTGCTAATATTTTCATGGACACTTTTAATCAGAGTAGAACCCAGAAAACACTTTTAATTCTGAACAGAAAGGCACTTGACAGATAGAGTCAAGAACCCATGCATTGGCCTCCCCAGCTGGCTTCTTAGCAAGAAATTCATAAGTAATCCACAAGCAGGGTACAGTAGTCTGTGTTCTCTCCACAGTGAATCACCACTCAGATTTTATTCAATTTTATTATATTTCAACTCACTTTGAGTTGATTCCAAGACCCATTCTGCCCCATTGTTCAATTTTTAAACCTCACCAGTGATCTCTCTCCAAGCACTGATTATAACTCTTTCAAAACCTGTTATGTCCAGCCACTGACCAAGTCAAAATAAAGGAGAACAATGTGCAAGAGTGAAGTCCCAGATCCCCCACTCAGTGTATAAATTTGGCTAAATTCAAATTTATTTAATTATCAAGTCAAGTTTATCCTTCAGTTGGTTCAATTTATGTAACAAGCTGTAAAGTGTCATTGATCACTTTGCCGAAGGCCTTCCTGAGAGAAAAATTTCCCAGCTTTATAACACTTTGTTAATGTGCAGCAATGCAAGAGAACATGGATAAGGTCCAAACACAGAATGTATTGTTACCCTTCAAAGAATGACATTAGAATATTAAAGGCTAACTTTTATATTCATTAACAGCAACAACAAAATGTTTCCAAATGGAAGTACATTTCTGAAAATGGGAGTATCCAGCCAGAAGAAGTGCAAGTACTATAGCTCTTTGCTAATTTAAAGGGCTTGAAATCCACGCATCACTCCACAGTCCTATTTAATATTTGGAAATATAAGTATTTATGCAATAACAATTCAGCTATGCATCTAGCACTTATTATATGGCAGGCATAGACACTAAAGAGTCCTTCCAACCTTTTCTGCAGTAGAGACGGAGTAAAAGTTTATTGTTGGGGATTACATTATACCATGGCAGAGTGAGATTCTCCAGGGCTCTGCCCACAAACATAGAATTTTGGAATAACAAGCAAAAACTAGGACACCCCTCTTTCTCAGAGCTCCAGAAAATAGTTAAATGATTGCAGTAACTGGGCAAGTACCAATTCAGGAGAAAAGGCAGTACAAAGTATAGGGAAAACCTTACGGTACCTTTGTTGGCCCTTCCCCCATCCCATCCCTGGCTTAGTGCAGAACCAGTACACATTCCCAGTGGAGGTCCCTGGTCCTCGTTCCAGAGGGAGCAGAATAACCTTTCACACATTTAAGGGTACGTGTATGTGTGTACCAGTCTGTCAGGTGGCAACCTGAGGGACTGTATGCAGTAGGATGCTCGTCTCTGAATCCCACGTCCCAGAACTTCCTCTGGATGTCGAAGTGACTTTCAAGGCTGCTGAAATGCTCTAAGAGAACAACCAAACTTCACCTCCCAGGGGCAAAGGATTAAATGCTTTAAGAAATACAGTAGAGGAGGTGGGGCAAGATGGCGGACTGGTGAGCTGTATGTTTTAGTTACTCCTCCAGGAAAGTAGGTAGAAAGCCAGGAACTGCGTGGACTGGACATCACAGAGCAATCTGACTTTGGGCATACTTCATACAACACTCATGAAAACGTGGAACTGCTGAGATCAGCGAAATCTGTAATTTTTTGTGGCCAGGGGACCCGCACCCCTCCCTGCCAGGCTCAGTCCCGTGGGAGGAGGGGCTGTCAGCTCCGAGAAGGAGAAGGGAGAACTGCAGTGGCAGCCCTTATCGGAAACTCATTCTACTGATCCAAACTCCAACCATAGATAGACTGAGACCAGACACCAGAGAATCTGAGAGCAGCCAGCCCAGCAGAGAGGAGACAGGCATAGAAAAAAACAACACGAAAAACTCCAAAATAAAAGCGGAGGATTTTTGGAGTTCTGGTGAACATAGAAAGGGGAAGGGCAGAGCTCAGGCCCTGAGGCTCATATGCAAATCCCGAAGAAAAGCTGATCTCTCTGCCCTGTGGACCTTTCCTTAATGGCCCTAATTGCTTTGTCTCTTAGCATTTCAATAACCCATTAAATCTCTGAGGAGGGCCATTTTTTATTTTTTTTTTTAATCCTTTTTTCTTTTTCTAAAACAATTACTCTAAGAAGCCCAATACAGAAAGCTTCAAAGACTTGCAATTTGGGCAGGTCAAGACAAGAGCAGAACTAAAGAGAGCTCTGAGACAAAAGGCAATAATCCAGTGGCTGAGAAAATTCACTAAACACCACAACTTCCAAAGAAAAGGGGGGTCTCCGCTCACAGCCATCATCCTGGTGGACAGGAAACACTCCTGCCCATCGCCAGACCCACAGCCCAGAGCTGCCCCAGACAACCCAGTGTGACAGAAGTGCTTCAAATAACAGGCACACACCACAAAACTGGGCGTGGACATTAGCCTTCCCTGCAACATCAGCTGATTGTCCCAGAGTTGGGAAGGTGGAGCAGTGTGAATTAACAAAGCCCCATTCAGCCATCATTTCAGCAGACTGGGAGCCTCCCTACACAGCCCAGCAGCCCAGAACTGCCCTGGGGGGGACGGCAGTCACCTGTGACATAGCACAGTCATCCCTCAACAGAGGACCAGGGGGTGCACAGCCTGGAAGAGGGGCCCACTTGCAAGTCTCAGGAGCCATACGCCAATACCAAGGACTTGTGGGTCAGTGGCAGAGACAAACTGTGGCAGGACTGAACTGAAGGATTAGACCATTGCAGCAGCTTTAAAACTCTAGGATCACCAGGGAGATTTGATTGTTAGAGCCACCCCTCCTCCCCGACTGCCCAGAAACACTCCCCATATACAGGGCGGGCAACACCAACAACACACGCAAGCTTGGTACACCAGTTGGACCCCACAAGACTCACTCCCCCACTCACCACAAACGCTAAGCAGGGGAGAACTGGCTTTTGGAGAACAGGTGGCTCGTGGACGCCACCTGCTGGTTAGTTAGAGAAAGTGTACTCCACGAAGCTGTAGATCTCATAAATTAGAGATAAGGACATCAATTGGTCTACAAATCCTAAAAGAACCCTATCAAGTTCAGCAAATGCCAAGAGGCCAAAAACAAAAGAAAATTATAAAGCATATGAAAAAACCAGACGATATGGATAACCCAAGCCCATGCACCCAAATCAAAAGATCAGAAGAGACACAGCACCTAGAGCAGCTACTCAAAGAACTAAAGATGAACAATGAGACCATAGTACAGGATACAAAGGATATCAAGAAGACCCTAGAAGAGCATAAAGAAGACATTGCAAGACTAAATAAAAAACTAGATGATCTTATGGAAATTAAAGAAACTGTTGACCAAATTAAAAAGATTCTGGACACTCATAGCACAAGACTAGAGGAAGTTCAACAATGAATCAGTGACCTGGAAGATGACAGAATGGAAAATGAAAGCATAAAAGAAAGAATGGGGAAAAAAATTGAAAAAATCGAAACGGACCTCAGGGATATGATAGATAATATAAAACGTCCGAATATAAGACTCATTGGTGTTCCAGAAGGGGAAGAAAAGGGTAAAGGTCTAGGAAGAGTATTCAAAGAAATTGTTGGGGAAAACTTCCCAAATCTTCTAAACAACATAAATACACAAATCATAAATGCTCAGTGAACTCCAAATAGAATAAATCCAAATAAACCCACTCCAAGACATATTCTGATCACACTGTCAAACACGGAAGAGAAGGAGCAAGTTCTGAAAGCAGCAAGAGAAAAGCAATTCACCACATACAAAGGAAACAGCATAAGACTAGGTAGTGACTACTCAGCAGCCACCATCGAGGCGAGAAGGCAGTGGCACAATATATTTAAAATTCTGAGTGAGAAAAATTTCCAACCAAGAATACTTTATCCAGCAAAGCTCTCCTTCAAATTTGAGGGAGAGCTTAAATTTTTCACAGACAAACAAATGCTGAGAGAATTTGCTAACAAGAGACCTGCCCTACTGGAGATACTAAAGGGAGCCCTACAGACAGAGAAAGGACAGAGAGACTTGGAGAAAGGTTCAGTACTAAAGAGATTCGGTATGGGTACAATAAAGGATATTAATAGAGAGAGGGGAAAAATATGACAAACATAAACCAAAGGATAAGATGGCTGATTCAAGAAATGCCTTCACGGTTATAACGTTGAATGTAAATGGATTAAACTCCCCAATTAAAAGATATAGATTCGCAGAATGGATCAAAAAAAATGAACCATCAATATGTTGCATACAAGAGACTCATCTTAGACACAGGGACACAAAGAAATTGAAAGTGAAAGGATGGAAAAAAATATTTCATGCAAGCTACAGCCAAAAGAAAGCAGGTGTAGCAATATTAATCTCAGATAAAATAGACTTTAAATGCAGGGATATTTTGAGAGACAAAGAAGGCCACTACATACTAGTAAAAGGGGCAATTCAACAAGAAGAAATAACAATTGTAAATGTCTATGCACCCAATCAGGGTGCCACAAAATACATGAGAGAAACACTGGCAAAACTAAAGGAAGCAATTGATGTTTCCACAATAATTGTGGGAGACTTCAACACAGCACTCTCTCCTATAGATAGATCAACCAGACAGAAGACCAATAAGGAAATTGAAAACCTAACCAATCTGATAAATGAATTAGATTTAACAGACATATACAGGACATTACATCCCAAATCACCAGGATACACATACTTTTCTAGTGCTCACGGAACATTCTCCAGAATAGATCATATGCTGGGACAAAGAACAAGCCTCAATAAATTTAAAAAGATTGAAATTATTCAAAGCACATTCTCTGACCACAATGGAATACAATTAGAAGTCAATAACCACCAGAGACTTAGAAAATTCACAAATACCTGGAGGTTAAACAACACACTCCTAAACAATCAGTGGGTTAAAGAAGAAATAGCAAGAGAAATTGCTAAATATAGAGAGACGAATGAAAATGAGAACACAACATACCAAAACCTGTGGGATGCAGCAAAAGCAGTGCTGAGGGGGAAATTTATAGCACTAAACGCATATATTAAAAAGGAAGAAAGAGCCAAAATCAAAGAACTAATGGATCAATTGAAGAAGCTAGAAAATGAACAGCAAACCAATCCTAAAACAAGTAGAAGAAAAGAAATAACAAGGATTAAAGCCGAAATAAATGACATAGAGAACAAAAAAGAATAGAGAGGATAAATATCACCAAAAGTTGGTTCTTTGAGAAGATCAACAAGATTGACAAGCCCCTAGCTAGACTGACAAAATCAAAAAGAGAGAAGACCCATAGAAACAAAATAATGAATGAGAAAGGTGACATAACTGCATATCCTGAAGAAATTAAAAAAATTATAAGAGGATACTATGAACAACTGTATGGCAACAAACTGGATAATGTAGAGGAAATGGACAATTTCCTGGAAACATATGAACAACCTAGACTGACCAGAGAAGAAATAGAAGACCTCAACCAACCCATCACAAGCAAAGAGATCCAATCAGTCATCAAAAATCTTCCCACAAATAAATGCCCAGGGCCAGATGGCTTCACAGGGGAATTCTACCAAACTTTCCAGAAAGAACTGACACCAATCTGACTCAAACTCTTTCAAAACATTGAAGAAAATGGAATGCTACCTAACTCATTTTATGAAGCTAACATCAATCTAATACCAAAACAAGGCAAAGATGCTACAAAAAAGGAAAACTACCGGCCAATCTCCCTAATGTATATAGATGCAAAAATCCTCAACAAAATACTTGCAAATCGAATCCAAAGACCCATTAAAAAAATCATACACCATGACCAAGTGGGGTTCATTCCAGGCATGCAAGGATGGTCCAACATAAGAAAATCAATCAATGTATTACAACACAGTAACAATTCGAAAGGGAAAAATCAAATGATCATCTCAATAGATGCTGAAAAAGCATTTGACAAAATCCAACATCCGTTTTTGATAAAAACACTTCAAAAGGTAGGAATTGAAGGAAACTTCCTCAATATGATAAAGAGCATATATGAAAAACCCACAGCCAGCATAGTACTCAATGGTGAGAGACTGAAAGCCTTCCCTCTAAGATCAGGAACAAGACAAGGATGCCCGCTGTCACCACTGTTATTCAACATTGTGCTGGAAGTGCTAGCCAGGGCAATCCGGCAAGACAAAGAAGTAAAAGGCATCCAAATTGGAAAAGAAGAAGTAAAACTGTCATTGTTTGCAGATGATATGATCTTATATCTAGAAAACCCTGAGAAATTGACAATACAGCTACTAGAGCTAATAAACAAATTTAGCAAAGTAGCGGGATACAAGATTAATGCACATAAGTCAGTAATGTTTCTATATGCTAGAAATGAACAAACTGAAGAGACACTCAAGAAAAAGATACCATTTTCAATAGCAACTAAAAAAATCAAGTACCTAGGAGTAAACTTAATGAAAGATGTAAAAGACCTATACAAAGAAAACTACATAACTCTAGTAAAAGAAATAGAAGTGGACCTTAAAAGATGGAAAAATATTCCATGTTCATGGATAGGAAGGCTAAATGTCATTAAGATGTCAATTCTACCCAAACTCATCTACAGATTCAATGCAATCCCAATCAAAATTCCAACAACCTACTTTGCAGACTTGGAAAAGCTAGTTATCAAATTTATTTGGAAAGGGAAGGTGCCTTGAATTGCTAAAGACACTCTAAAAAAGAAAAACGAAGTGGGAGGACTTACACTCCCTGACTTTGAAGCTTATTATAAAGCCACAGTTGCCAAAACAGCATGGTACTGGCACAAAGATAGACATATAGATCAATGGAATCGAATTGAGAATTCAGAGATAGACCCTCAGATCTATGGCCGACTGATCTTTGATAAGGCCCCCAAAGTCACTGAACTGAGTCATAATGGTCTTTTCAACAAATGGGGCTGGGAGAGTTGGATATCCATATCCAAAAGAATGAAAGAGGACCCCTACCTCACCCCCTACACAAAAATTAACTCAAAATGGACGAAAGATCTCAATATAAAAGAAAGTACCATAAAACTCCTAGAAGATAATGTAGGAAAACATCTTCAAGACCTTGTATTAGGCGGCCACTTCCTAGACTTTATACCCAAAGCACAAGCAACAAAAGAAAAAATAGATAAATGGGAACTCCTCAAGCTTAGAAGTTTCTGCACCTCAAAGGAATTTCTCAAAAAGGTAAAGAGGCAGCCAACTCAATGGGAAAACATTTTTGGAAACCATGTATCTGACAAAAGACTGATATCTTGCATATATAAAGAAATCCTACAACTCAATGACAATAGTACAGTCGGCCCAATTATAAAATGGGCAAAAGATATGAAAAGACATTTCTCTGAAGAGGAAATACAAATGGCCAAGAAACACATGAAAAAATGTTCAGCTTCAATAGCTATTAGAGAGATGAAAATTAAGACCACATTGAGATACCATCTCACACCGATTAGAATGGCTGCCATTAAACAAACAGGAAACTACAAATGCTGGAGGGGATGTGGAGAAATTGGAACTCTTATTCATTGTTGGTGGGACTGTATAATGGTTCAGCCACTCTGGACGTCAGTCTGGCAGTTCCTTAGAAAACTAGATATAGAGTTACCATTCGATCCAGCGATTGCACTTCTCGGTATATACCCGGAAGATCGGAAAGCAGTGACACGAACAGATATCTGCACGCCAATGTTCATAGCAGCATTATTCACAATCGCCAAGAGATGGAAACAACCCAAATGTCCTTCAACAGATGAGTGGATAAAGAAAATGTGGTATATACACACGATGGAATACTACACGGCAGTAAGAAGGAACGATGTCGTGAAACATATGACAACATGGATGGACCTTCAAGACATAATGCTGAGCGAAATAAGCCAGGCACAAAAAGAGAAATACTATATGCTACCACTAATGTGAACTTTGAAAAATGTAAAACAAATGGTTTATAATGTAGAATGTAGGGGAACTAGGAATAGAGAGCAATTAAGGAAGGGGGAACAATAATCCAAGAAGAACAGATAAGCTATTTAACGTTCTGGGGATGCCCAGGAATGACTATGGTCTGTTAATTTCTGATGGGTATAGTAGGAACAAGTTCACAGAAATGTTGCTATATTAGGTAACTTTCTTGGGGTACAGTAGGAACAGGTTGGAAGTTAAGCAGTTATCTTAGGTTAGTTGTCTTTTTCTTACTCCCTTGTTATGGTCTCTTTGAAATGTTCTTTTATTGTATGTTTTTTTTTTTTTATTTTTTTTTCATACAGTTGATTTAAAAAATAAAGGAAAGTTAAAAAAAAAAAAAAGACAAACAAGGAAAAAAATATGTAGTGCCCCCTTGAGGAGCCTGTGGAGAATGCAGGGGTATTGGCCTACCCCACCTCGATGGTTGCTAACATGACCACAGACATAGGGGACTGGTGGTTTGATGGGTTGAGCCTTCTACCATAGGTTTTACCCTTGGGAAGACGGTTGCTGCAAAGGAGAGGCTAGGCCTCCCTATAATTGTGCCTAAGAGCCCCCTCCTGAATGCCTCTTTGTTGCTCAGATGTGGCCCTCTCTCTCTAGCTAAGCCAACTTGAAAGGTGAAATCACTGCCCTCCCCTCTACGTGGGATCAGACACCCAGGGGAGTGAATCTCCCTGGCAACGTAGAATATGACTCCCGGGGAAGAATGTAGACCTGGCATCGTGGGACGGAGAACATCTTCTTGACCAAAAGGGGGATGTGAAAGGAAATGAAAGAAGCTTCAGTGGCAGAGAGATTCCAAAAGGAGCCGAGAGGTCACTCTGGTGGGCACTCTTACACACACTTTAGACAACCCTTTTTCGGTTGTAGAGAATTGGTGTAGCTGGTGGTGGATACCTGAAACTATCAAACTACAACCCAGAACCCATGAATCTCGAAGACAATTCTGTAAAAATGTAGCTTATGAGGGGTGACAATGGGATCGGGAAAGCCATAAGGACCACACTCCACTTTGTCTAGTTTATGGATGGATGAGTAGAAAAATAGGGGAAGGAAACAAACAGACAAAGGTACCCAGTGTTCTTTTTTACTTCAATTGCTCTTTTTCACTTTAATTATTATTGTTATTTTTGTGTGTGTGCTAATGAAGGTGTCAGGGATTGATTTAGGTCATGAATGTACAACTATGTAATGGTACTGTGAACAATCGAATGTATGATTTGTTTTGTATGACTGCGTGGTATGTGAATATATCTCAATAAAATGAAGATTTAAAAAAAAAAAAAAAACTTGGAGCAAAGGGAAAAAAAAAAAAAAAGAAATACAGTAGAGCACTAGGACCAGGAAAAAAGACTGAATTCCCTGGGGAAAGAGTGGAATTCAGAGGATTCATGTAAACAGTGGAATTCTAAAGCCACACATACATGAAGAAGAGAAGACATGTGCTCAGAAAAGACTGCTTTCACCTCAGGCCATTCTTTAGGTTCACTGTAAAAAAACCGGCTAAACTCTGAAGGAAAACATCCACACAGAGTCAAGCATACCGATATATGCACTGTGGGAGTTCCAAAAGGAGAAGAGAGAAAAGGTCAGAAGGAATATTTGAAGAAATAATGGTTGAAAACTTCCCAAATTTAACAAAATACATTAATATATACATCCCAGAATCTCAAGGCATTCCAACTAGGAGAATCTCAAAGAGATCTATACCAATTTATACTATACTTGAACTGTTGAATGCCAAAACCAGAGAGAGAATCCAGAAAGCTGCAAGACAGAAGCAACTTGTCAGATATAAGGCAGCCTCAATAAAATTAAGTGCCAATTTCTCAGCAGAAACCATGGAAGTGAGAAGACAGTGTGATGATACACTTAAAGTGCTGAAAGAAAAAAAAATGCCAACCAAGCATTCTATATCTGGCAAAACTGTCCTTCAAAAATGAATGAGAGATTAAGACATTCCCAAATAAACAAAAGTTGAAGAAGTACATCACCACTAAACTTTTCCTATAATAAATGCTAAAGGAATTTCTTCAGATTGAAAAGGAAGGACACTAGACAGTAGTTTAGAACTGAATGAAGAAATGAAGATCTCCAGTAAAAGTAACTACATGGGTATATATAAATGCCAGTACTATTGAATTTTTCATTTGTACCTCCACTCTTCACTTCCTACAGAATCTAAAATGTAAATGCATATAAGTAATGATAAATCAATGGTTTTGGACACAGGATGTATAAAGATGTAATTTGTGACAAGAACAAAAAAAGGGAGGGGTAATGGAAGGGTATAGCAACATAGTTTGTGTATGCTATTGAATTTAAGTTGGTATCAAATCGAACAAGATTGTTATCTATTTACGTTGTTAAATTTAACCTCCATGATAACCACAAAGAAAATATTTGAAAACTATACACAGAATGAAATGGGATTTTAAATGGTACACTACAAATGATCAACTAAATACAATACTAAAGAGTAATTGAGGAATTAGGGACCAAAAAAAAAATGTTTGAGACTTAAGAAAACAAATAGCAAAATAGTAGAAGCAAGTTCAGCATTATCAATACTTATTTTTTAAATGTAAGTAAATTAAACACTCCAGTCAAATGCAGATATTGGCAGAATGGATATAAAAGCATGACTGAACTTTATGCTGTTTATAAACGTATAGTTTATAAGAGACTCAACTTATAAATAGGTTGAAAGTGAAATGATGGAAAAAATATTCCATGCAAATAGTAACCAAAGAGACCTGGGGTGGCTATACTAATATAAGACAAAATAACTTTAAATCAAAAACTGTTACAAAGGACAAAGAAGAACATCACATTGTGATAAAATGGTCAATTCATCAAGAAGTGATAACAATTATAAACATATGCACCTAACATTGACATATTTGAAGGGGTAAGTAGGCATTTCTACATTGATAGTTGGAGACTTCAGTACACCACTTTTAATAATGGATAGAAGATCTGCACAAAAGAACAATAAGTAAATATGGGGCTTTAACAATGCTATAAACCAACTAGACCTAACAGACAGATATGGAACACTTCACCAACAAAAGCAGAACTCACATTCTGCTCAAGTGTACATGGATCATTCTCCAGGATAAACCATATGTTAGGTCACAAAACAAGTCAAAATAAATGAAAAAATAGTGAAGTCATACAGAGTATTTCTCCAACCATGATAGAATGAAGCTAGAAATCAATAAGGAGAACTGGAAAATCCACAAATGTGGAAAATAAATAATACACTCTTAAACACAAGGGAAATTAGTGTAACTACAAAAAAGGAACAGATATTGGAAAAGTAACTCTGGGTATGCTTTTGAGAAAAGCCCAACACCAGCACTTGTGCACTGGACCCCATCCCCAATTATCTCCTTTCTCTCCCTCCTCAACCATAAATTTACCTCTCTGTGGAATTGTTCCCTAACATATGAACATGCTGTAATATTTCCCATCCTCAAAAACATAAAGCCTCTATTCTTCATCTCCCCTTTGTCATCTCCTCTATTTGTCTACTCTTTTCAGCAAAACTCTCAAAAGATATGTTTACTCACTACCTGCATTTCTCCTCCTCCCATTCTCTCTGTTTTTAAAAACATTTTTAATGTGAAATATAACATATATGCAGAATGATAAATTTCAAAATACAGTTTAACAAGTTATTATAGAGCAAATTTCAAAGTGTAGGTTAGAGTTCCACAACTTCAGGTATTTCCTTCTAGCTGTTCCAAAACATTAGAGACTGAAAAGAAATATCTACGTAATGATTTAGTAGTCATAATCATTTGTTCAATTCTATCTTCTCTGTTACAACTCCTCCCTCTCATTTGATTATTCTCCCAAGCTTCCGGGATATTTGGGCAATGGCCATTCTAACTTCTTCAAATTGAAGAAGACATTGTGGGGTAGAGGGATGCAACAGGTTGATATTCTTGGAGACTGGTATCTCTTGGTTTCAGGGCTTATCTGGCATAAGAACAATCTGGAGGTTTTAGTTTCTGATAAATAAACTTAGTGTGTGAAACCCATAACCCCAGTCTACTTATGAGAAACCCATCAGCCAAACTCAAATTGAGGGATATTCTACAAAATGCCTGACGAATACTCCTCAAAACTGTTAACCAAGGTCATCAAACAACAAGGGAAGTATGAGAAACTGCCAGAGCTCAGAGGAACCCAGCAAGACATGATGACTAAATGTAATATGGTATCCTGGATGGGATCCTAGAACAGAAAAAGTTTTTTAGGAGAAAACAAATGAAATGTGAATAAATTATGGAGCTTAGTTAATTAAAATATTTCAATATTGATTCATTAATTGTAACAAGTATTCTATAATAATGTTAGATGTTAAAAATAGGGGCCTGGGTGCAGGCAGTCGGAAACTCTCTGTACTATCTTTGCAGCTTTTCCATAATCTATCAGTATTTTTTTTAAAGCAATAAATGCTTGCTAGTCAATAGTTTCAGAACTTTTATTACTAGTCATAGTAGTCGTAATAGCGATAGTAGTAACAGAAGGCTCGTCAGCAGTATGGAGGAGAGATCACAATTAGCCTCTCTTTATTTCATATGCAACACACATATACAGAGATAAGGTTGTGCCCACTCAAGGAACCATAATCTCAATTTTGACAATAAGATAGAAATCTATCCAGTTCACAATAAAAGAAAAAGAAATCTATGATCTTTGGCTAGAGGTTTATAACAATGACAAAAGGATTTGTTGAGGACTGAATCCAAATTCTCTTGTGAGTATATGTGATTTATTCCACATACTTGAATACAGTGAACAGTAAAAGATATACAGTAGGGCTTGATATCAAAGTTTCTAGATGATTCTAACTAAGGAGATAACCCTTAACTGTCATGGCAAAGGACAGAGTCCTATCCAGCTAATCCTGTTCCTTCTCTGCTCTTCTCAACCATCTCTGCTAGCAAGCTCTGTCTTTAAACACTGCATTTTTATGAAGTGATGTTTTTATAGCCTCCTTTGCTTGTCTGCAATATGCTTGTCAAAAATGACTGCCTACTTCCCATGTTGAAGTGGTTCCATGAAGCGGACATTTTCAGAATTCAGAAGTCTGCCCTGTATCTGTATCTCCTTTGGCAGCTTCAGCTTTCTGTCTCTGCCCTGGCATTGGAAGGCCATGTACCCCACGGAGTGTCACATCATCTCATCATAGAAAAAGTAATGGCTTTTGCAATGATTTCCACAGGTCTGCTAGGGAAAGATGTAGCTCCATTTCTTTACATGGTCTGCAATAGGAACTTCTTGTATTAAATGACTTCTCGTCCCCATGATATGCCCTCCTCCCTCATACCTCATACCTCATACCATGATACCTCATACCTCATACCTCATACCATGATATGCCCTCATCCCTCATACCTCATACCTCATACATCACAAACACCAAATCTCTGCAGGAACACTCCCTTCTCTCTTTACCTTCAGGTTGTGTTAGATGTCACTTAGACCAGGAAGCCCTTATTAATCATCCTTCATCCTCTTAGCAAACCAAAATAATCTTCTGTCATAGCATTTATCACATTGTATTATACCTGCCCATCAGCTTATAATGTGCATAAGGCCATTGGCAATTCACTGCAGATCGTTGTTGCTTCCTCAGGAGCCAGGACATTGACTACTACATATTATTTTAGAATGAATGGAAAAATTCCTTCCAAATCAAAAATATATTGAAAGATCATTTTCCCCCATAGATTGTGTTATTCTATTTCCCAAGGACCTTTACACCCTGGGGCAAAGGCTGCTGTGAGGAAGCAGTCTTCCACATGACCACACGCCGCATGCCTTTCCCTGCCCTGACAAAAAAGTCATTGTTTAAAAACAATGGTCCAAGGGTGTTTTTCAGATTTGGATTCTTGTCACTTTATTTGGGATAAGGAATAACAGCAGAAATTAAACTTCAACAACCACAGTGAAATTAATTGAGGATGAAAGACAATCTCCAGGGCATTCCCTTTCTAGGTGTGTGCATCTGTATTGAGTAAGCGCTGTTAAAATCCAAGATATAGCTATACTAAAAATTTGTGAACATTTTAGAAAGTGATTAAACTCAGACAAACATAGTTGAAATTAAGTAAAAATAATTATGGATGAGATCAAAATGTATTCTCTAGCATCCCACGGGAGACATATTTCCATCTCAATCAACCTTAGAAATGTCGTTGTATTTGTTTCATTTTACAGCTCCTTAAATTTTAAAAAATATATTTTAAACGAGAAGCTGAAATTTATTAAGGATTCATTTTACTAATTTACCTAACCACCACTTAAAAGGGTTTATTTTTATATTAAAAAATAAAATGTTTGCAAGTTTCCTCTAGCAATACTTTGTAGTATTAAAACCCAGAAAAGGATCCTGGTTACACGTTTTGAAATAATTCTTTCCATGCCTGAATTTATTCAGCATTTCCTGAGGGCTACCTTATCTCAGGGACTGTACTAAATCCCTGAGGACAGAGAAATGAATAACCTTACCCCTGCCTTGACGAAGTTCATAGTCTACTGGGGAGACAGACAGAAATAGCTCATTACAGTGAAATGTTTTGGGAATGATGTCAAGTATGCATGGGGATCTATAGAAGCACATGGGAGAGACACTAACCTCTAAGCAGGCTGCTCTTCCTTTAAAAAAACAGTTAAGTGAAAAGAAGTAAGTGGATATTAAATGTGGATTCAATGTTTCACCTGACAATTGTAGAGAAAAATATGAAGGTGGATGAAATTCAACCTTTCGGTTCTGAAATTTAGCGGAAATGTGTTGCCTACTTAGAAGAACTATGCAATGGGGATAAAACAGTAGATATCTCATCATTGAAAATGCAAAAGATTTTCATGGAGTAAAATATAAAGGAAAAAAGCATGGGCTTCAGCTTAAGTAGACCTAGATTTGAATCATGGCTCTGTCACTTACTACTCATGTGTCTTCAGGCAAATCTCCTAAATTCCCTAAACATCAACTTCTTCGTTTGTAAAATAGAAATGATGTTAGCTAATTTATGGGGCTATTGTAAGTATTAAATATGATAATGTTAATATAGCACTTATCAGATTACATGGCCCATCATAAAGGGCAATCTAATTGTATATCATGACAGAGATTCAAATGTCAGATCCTTAGTCCTTGGCAGGGAGTGGGAGGATGTGGGCAAGTGTGAAGCAGTGACTTGAAGTCAGAGAACCTGGAGTACTAGGCAGGGGACAATGCAGGGATAAAGGTGATGGTGATGGTGATGATGAAGATGATTACTATAGCTCCTTCCAAAGCTCAGAATATTTGTCACTGAATTGAGCCTTTTATTTCTTATGACCGATTAAAATATATTTACTCATAATCTGAAAAATCTGCATAGGAAAAATCATTCCTCGGTTAAGCTCTTAGTTGAGCAGACTCTCCCTATCTCTAAAAGAAGTCAGAATCTCTGGAATGTCTTACCTGGTATTATATGAACCAGTGTGAAAATCACCTTCCCACTGAACAACCTTTCTACCCCCAGTGAGCAAATATGGAGTGTTACTATACTAGACACTTTGAGTCAGACGAGAAGCTCAGTGAACACTAACTGGAATAGACCAAGAGGGGCTGGGTTCTCAAGGGGGTCACATTTTGGAGGGCAGAGAAAGATGCAACAAAGAGCAAAAGGCCCTGGAAGCAGAAGGGATGTGGAAACAGGGGGAAGTCTCATAGGTTCCATTGCAGACAAGTAGTAGGGATAGGTGTGGTTCAAAAGAGATAAGGGCTATGTATGTCCATAGGTAAGAAGTCTTATTGCAGTTGACACATGGAGGGCCAGGAAAGGAGGCCAACAATTTATATTCATCCAGGGATAATAACAGCAAAAGACTAGCATTATCATCTCCAGAGGACTCGTAAGGGGTCCTTAGCTGGGTGGAAGAGGTGTAGTCAAGGGAACGTAGAGCCCCAGGATTGGAAAACTTAAAGAATGCTGGGTAACAAAGGCAGACATTCCAACACAGGAGACCAAGATGGTTTTATTACCAGGATTAAGAACAAAGTTGGGACCTGAGTTTAGAGTAGATACTAATGACAGAGCAGGTGTCTAAATGCAGAATCTTTATTTCTACGGTAAAGAACTTTTAAAAGCTCTCTCTAAGGACAGGACAACTCCGTTGATGCCAGGACAAGCTAGAGGCTGTTTAAGTGAGACAGCTGGGAGGTTAGGAGGAATAAAGGGAGCAGAGACAGTTAATTCTATTTAGGTACTCTCCATGTTCTAGAAAGTCTTGGTTGAGGAAGCTGAAATCTCTCAAATTCCGTGAGAGACTGAAGAAAACTGAAAACTTCTGATAACAGAAAAGCAATCAATTATTATCTCTCCACTCAAAGACAATCACTGCTACAACTTGAATTTGCCCTTTCACACAGTAGAAATAGTATGATCTTTTTGTTGTCATTATTTACTATATTTTCATATATTTCACTATATTTTCATACATTTCATTATGTCACTATATTTTCATAGTGCTTTACAGTTTCAAAGCCCTATTACATTTATCATTTTATTCAATCTTCTCTATGAGGTAAATGAAACAATATGAGCAGGCATATTTTCATATGTGGAAATGGTGGTACAGATAAGATTGAATAACTTTATTAAGTCAAGGCCTGTTATGGAGTCAAAGTCAGATGATCTAACTCCAAGACCAGACCAGTCCTCAGAATTTCACTGAGCATTTGTGTGAGTGAGAGTAAAGTATTATCAATTATGCCCATTGATATCTTGTACCTGGACAATCTTTGATATTAACCTTCATCCAAGCTAACATACTACCTCCTGTGCATTGCTTATACATAGGAGTAGGAACAGATGTAGGTACAATTTCAGAGTTTGTTTTCTGTATCTTCTACTCCTGTTATCCTGAAAGAAAGCTGTGCAGTGAGAAGGGCAAAAGCTTTGGATACAGGCCGACTTGGATTCCAGTCCCAGCTCTAAGACTCTACCACTTCTGTCAAAGTACTTGCCTACATTGTACCTCAGTTTCCAATTTGAAAAATGGAGGGCACAATACCTATTTTGTAGGGTTTTAGGCTGGTTAATGTGATGATGTATGTAAAGAGCCTAGTAGAGTGTCTGGCCCATAGTCAATGTTCAATAGCCATTAGCTTATTGGCTTTAGAGACTTTATCCTTTTCAAACTGTTACATTACCTCATTTGGTTAGGGGGCAATATTCAGTTCATTTTACACACAAGCTGTAAGAAAGGCAAAAATAATTTCAGGGCCACACAGCAGGTAAGCGGGGACGGTATTAGACCTAGATCTGCTACTGCTACTCACAGGCACTGTTGGTGCCCTGTGCCACATTCTCTTGGCCTGGCTCTGACCTCAGCCACTGCTAGAGTGGATAGTTCCTAAATGCTGACAACATCCATATCAGGCATCCCTGTCCCCTGTTTGTCTCTCATCTTTCCTGCCTCAGATTCTCTCCACAGCCCCCTTTGAGTGCCCAGGCAGGAGAATCCTGGATTTGCAGGGGTGTTAAGGTCCCCAAGGGCACCCCTGAACAAATGAGAAATAAAAGCCAATGGAAAAATGCCTCAACTCCTTCTCCATCCTCAGAGAACTCGGAAGTACACCACTTGAACCTCAGCTGCCCACACCGATAGCAATCTCAGTGACGCCCCCTTTTGTCGTTTCCTCTACTGTATCACTGTCCTCGGCACTTTCAATCCTACTTCATAGAATCACCTCCCAAATCAACTACCCACACTAAAGTATTAACTTAGACTACATTTTGGGAATTAAAGCTTTGGTGGGGACAGTATGAGGGGTTGTGTTGTTTTGTTTTCATTTGAGTCTGCACTGCATTTCTCTCTATTTCTTCATAGGTCACCAAGATGCTGGCAGTGGTTGTAATTCTGTTTGCCCTTTTATGGATGCCCTACAGGACCCTTGTGGTTGTCAACTCATTTCTCTCCAGCCCTTTCCAAGAAAATTGGTTCTTGCTCTTTTGCAGAATTTGCATTTATCTCAACAGTGCCATCAACCCAGTCATTTACAACCTCATGTCCCAGAAATTCCGTGCAGCCTTCAGAAAGCTCTGCAACTGCAAACAGAAGCCAGCAGAGAAACCTGTTAACTACAGTGTGGCCCTGAATTACAGCGTCATCAAAGAGTCGGATCATTTCAGCACAGAGCTTGAAGATATCACTGTCACTGATACTTATTTGTCTGCCACGAAAGTAGCTTTTGATGACACCTGCTTGGCTTCTGAGGTAACCTTGAGCCAAAGTTGATTCATGAATTAGATCATGAACCACAAACTAGAATCTGTGCAGTTATCAACAAAAGGGAGAAAATAGCCAATAATTTGTGAAGACAGAGCAGATAAACTCTTTGCCAATGTTCTAACAAGTCCTGGCCCAAGATATTTTAACCCATGAGAATGATTCATATTTTCCCTCTTATCAAACTAGTATCACAAAATGTAGAGAAGATCTGGAAAATAATCAAAATGTGGAAAATGAAAGTAGACCCTTTTCATTTAACTTGAAAAGTTCACTATGTTTTCTGGGCTATGCAGTTTATATCAAATCTAGATGTCATTTTACATATTTATAATAGCCTTAGCAAAGGTAATTTCTCAATCTCCGCCTTCAATACTTGTCTATACATTTGATAATTTTACAACATGCAGATTTTTAAATGCTTGCAATTAGTATTTCATTTTAACAATGTACAGTGCTACTTCATGAATATCTGAGACTGTAGGGGAAAATAGAGAAAACATTTTATTTGGTGAGTAAAAATGAGTTTTCAGGCAAACATGTTTACTATATTAAAAACAAATAAGCCAAATGTCATAATGTTTATTAAATTCAGAGATAATTTTTATATCTTACAAAGTAAATAGGTGGTTATCATTCTATTTTAATATAAAATAAACTTCAAAACTATCCAAAATTACAAATTGAGAAAATATGTAAATTTTATTGTGAGATGAATCCAGCTTTTATCAACTGTTCAAGCCTCATGAATGATAGATGGGCAGGAGAAATATCAAGATTAAGTAACTGTGAAGATGCAAACTAACATGCAATTAATATTGAAAAGTATAGCCAAATGAAGACTAAGTATTTAAAATAAGGTTTTAGCTTTTCTCTGAAACTTTTAAGGAAAAAATCTTTTTTGAACATTCTTGTGAATAAACTACTGAGCCTTATCAAGTGAATCCTTCTAGCTGAATCTAGCTTAAAAGTCTGATATATTCACGAAAGCTTAGTTGTTCTTCTCAGTCAGCCAAAGTTGGCTATTACACTTCCTGATGAAGACTTCCCACTGAGCATTGGAGTCTAAGGTGACTTGTCTGCAATTGTCTCTCTTTCCTGCCTTGCTTGTCATTTGTAGGTTCTTTTTTTTTCTCCTTCAAATGTTAGTGATATTTTGTTTACAGATTCTAAATCAAAGCAATGCAAAATTTCTGCAGGCTTTATTTTTGATAGAGTTAAAACTGATTTCATCCTTATTATCAGTATCTCTTCTTTGCAATTATGACTTAGATAAACCTATTCCAGTGATTATTAGGGAGGTGTGAAGTGAGTCTGCCCAGGACGTTGTGTCAGGTCCTACTTTGCTCCCTTTCAAGTGACTCGTCTCCAAGTGTATAAATTGCTCTTGGTGACTGTTCTTTAACACTGAATTTTAATCACTGGGTCAGAAAGTATTGGGTATAAGCAAGAGCATAGTATGAGTTGTACATATGTTAATACAATAAAAAGTTTAAGAGCAAAGAAAAGTACCTGGTACTTTAAGTACCCCATAGGCTGGCATTTTCCCTCTCCAGCCTATATCCCTTTCATGGATTTTTTTCTGGACCCTAATTGCTAATGGTAGTTACCCCTCCCTACCTTCTTAATAAAGAACACATCATTCTGTTTTGGAAACTTGTGCTTTAAAATGCTACTTCATGAAGACTGCCATCCAGAACCTTACAGAATATGCTTTGTGAAAACTGGACTCATCTACTCCAGTAAGACATTCTTATTCAGTCACAGTATCAGTAAACAAATGCAAGCAAATATTTGTAGGAAATACCCTAAAAATCTCTCTGCATGACACTAAGCAAACTATTTTAACCGATTTTTCATCCTGGATTAAATATTAGTCTTAGAATCATGTAGGTAGAGTGCCAGAGAGACCCAACCTCACATCAGGCAAGCATGTGCAGGTGCATACAAAAACATACACACATGCATATAAATTGCTTAACGAAGGCGCTGGAATATCGTAGATCTTCTTATTAGAGAAAGGAACTAATATCATTGGTTATCTACTATGTCCTAGACATGCTGGTAGGTCCTTAATGGACATTATCTTCATCACGGTCTCACAACAGTTGGAATTTCTCTAATGATCAGATCAGGGGCCAGAGATCAATGCTGCTTCCCTAAATAGTATAAAACAAGGGTCAGAAAACGGAGAAAATTTGTTTTTTTTTCTCTCTCTTAATGCTGGCATGATGATTACAATTCCTGTGACCTGATGGCCTAGTTAACAGAAAATATACTTTGCAGAGTGGTTATATCAGATTTGAAAAAATTTCCAAGTAGTTTTACATAATATGCTCAGAACACAATATACTCTTCTCCTGTTGGGAATTTGATACATGGATTCAGCTTTTTCATTTTAATTTTTAAAAAGTTATTTGCTAATAATCTGTTAGCTTTGAACCGCATGAGAAATTCAAAAGAACACAGTTCATAGTGTTTCAACTCTAAAGCAAATATCATTATAAAATTAAATGTTTCCATGCAATGTCCAATAGACATTTAAGTTTACGCAGAGGAGATATAACTTTTAAAAGTTTTCTTTATCACACTGTACAAAATCATAAAATAGTTTCATAAGTCATTAAAAACTTGATATAGCATCAAATGAAAAATACAGAGTGCTAGATTATAAAATTGATACAGGAATGAAGTAATGTTATTAAGGGCCTCCCTTAATAAAATTCCTTGAGTTACTTTATTACTTCCTGTTTCATTAATTGCTGAGCATCTTTGCTTATATCTTGCACCTAAGGTAATTAGATCAAGGGCACAGATCATGAATAAAGCAAGCAAATATAAATTCCCTCTTAAGACTTCTTCATCAGTATCGGGAGAATATTTCTAGAATATATCTTCCAACACAAATATTCTAAATGCTGAAGAGAAATGGGAAAAGTCCAGACTCTATAATCATTCTTAGATAGGTTAAATGCACAGAATTTGATGTTATACCAAGACTAATGGCTAGTTTGAGCAAAACAACTGGTAAAAGTCAAAGGAAAAACTGTAGCCATGGAACATAATTTATTGTAAACAAGTCCTAAGTGGATATTTGATTTTTTTTTTCTTTTTCAGAAGAATGTGTTGGAATAATAAGAACAATATGTTTTACCAAAGTTGGGTCCACAGAGTTCTGGTGTGTTCTTAAAGAATAAAAAGTTATATCATTCTAACCTGTGTTAAAACTGTAAACATGTTGGTAGAAAGAAAATTTTAACTTTTTGGAGGAAAATTAGATTTTAGACAATTAAAAGGAGATTTTTAATGGTTTACCCAAGATTCTGTGGACTCTACAAGTGTGATATTTGGCACTGCTTTTGCCTCTCAACTGCAATTCACAAAGGGGCTGGAATATTTGTTTGTGAAGTAAAGAAACTATATGTGAATGAGAGAGCACACAGAAGTGGCATGTCAGTCCCAGGTTCAAAGAAAATGTTTTCAGATGTTTGGAATCACTGGTTACCCTAGTAAGAAGCAATATGAACATCTATAGCAATTTATTTTCTATTTATCTTAGCCATCTACAGTAAATAGCCACAAAAACCAAGATTTGGCTGAGCAAATGTAAGTTTTTGAAGTAATGCACATGAAGAAACCTTTCAGAACTCTGTACTGATAAATATTTTTTCTCTCCTTCCCACCTCCGCCATCAAACTTTCATTACAAGCATTGCTTTCCTCAGAGCATGAAGATTCATCAAACTTCATTCAAGACTAAAACTGGACATGAAATATCTTAAATAAAAGTGTAAACATGCATTCTGATCTGTTTATGTACAAGGAAATATGTTGTTGTTCTGAAAACCTTTTTGTTTCCATAAAATCACTAGTATGACTTTTAATGCAAAGATTATTTGCATGTGGTGATTTCTATTTTCATGGACTATAATTAGAAACATCAATTAATTTATTTCTTAACTTCCTTGATTACATAGGGGGAAAAGGGTAGGATAAGACCTTGAAATATTTTATTTTTATGTTTACTCTATAAGTATCATCTCAAATCACTCAAAAGCAAATCTCATGTACAGGAGTTGAGCATTGAGGAATAGTTTTGCTACTGAGATGGTTAGCACCAAATGGAGTATCCTGACATTAACTAATGCTATACATTTCTGATTTCATATTCAAATAATCTCTTTGGAGAGAGTGGCCATAAATGTTTGTACACAATGCTGTTGTTCCTGTTTACATTCCAAGCACATTCATGGTAAATCCAATGTAAATCCATAGGTGGTAATTGATTCATACTTCAGAAATTCTTCTAGAAAAATGAAAAATCTGGGTCCAGCAAAAAAAAAAAACAAAAGTTTTATGACCAATAAACAGAAAATCTGCATCATATTGCCTGGTACCTTCATGGAGGAGCATCTGGGTCAAGTACATACTACAGGCTCCCAAATGGAATAATGGAAATGAAAAAATTTTGAAAATTACAGAAGTTAAAAGGATAGGATGAGCAATGGAGTTAGCTACATCTCCTGCAATTTATCTGAGTCCTGAAGTAACAGCCTGTAAGTGATTATTTCATTCATCTCAGAAATAATGGACTTAGTGTTTGTGTATATGGCTGTTTTCTGACTTACAATGAAGAGAGTATATGAACTTCCTCAAGAATGTTATAGACTTTTATTAATAAATATGGAGCCTCTTCAGAAAACAAAAATAAATACAACATGGCTGCAGAGTAAGACTAAACCTAAACAGAGGACTGAATTCAGAACTCAATATGAACATTCTCTGTATTCCTGAAATGGCACAAAATGCTCCATTAAGTAGGCCAAATACTTGACTACCTAATCAGGAATAATAAATCACTCCCAGCTTGGTATATGTAAGAATTACCTGTGAGCTTATTTTAAAATGCACTTTCTTTGACCCTGCCCCAAGACTCTCTCATTTATTAAGTGATTTTGATGCCTGTATTCCTCTGATCACATCTGGAAAACCACCAAGTCTTAGATTCCAACATAGAGTCTTCAAGACTCTTATTTTCACATAATTCTTAAAAAGCAGCTAAACAGAAAACTCCTTTAGGGTTAGTCTATTTTATCTTTCATATTCCACAGATCACTTAAATATGAACAGTGTCCCTAAGTACCTGTTAAATGAATGAATAAGCCAGTGAATCCCAAACTAAGGATTACATTGTTAAATCTTCTGATGCTGCGTAATTGCCTATAGATGTATCCTCACAATAAGATTACTAGTTTTGTTTGTTTTTATTTCTTTAAATAGTTCTCCCAGCTCCATTAAAGGCACTGTATTAAGTATGAAGGATGATGGTCAGAACAATCCCTTACATATGTGTCATTTTTGACAATCTCAACACTTTCATATCCATCACCTAATTTAATAAGGACAAATAAAGAAGACTAACACATTGCTTCTGTCTTCAAAGAGACTTACTATTTAGTGGCAACACACTGACACAGCAACATATAAGAAAAACAGAATACACAATTCAAGCCAAATTGTGTTTTCAGACTACAAACAACTGGGCTCTTCATAGGAAAGAGGGCATCAGTAGGGCCTGGAATCATTTAGGAGGGCTTTGTAGAGAAGACAGAACTTCCTTGAAGGATAGATTTGATTTAGATAGTTTAAAAAAAAGACAAACCATGTGAATAAATAAGATTAGTGAGGGCAGGGAGACATTTCAAATGCTAGGGCAAGGCTTTAGACCTTTTAAGATTTGTGTTCAAAGCAAGTCCAGTCCATTAGGATTGATGAAGGAAGGCAGCTAGTCCTTCGATATTTGCCACCACTATTAAAGTGCCAAGTACAGGAAAAGTAAATGAAGTTGGGGGTCTACCTGTACTTATATTTAAAAAGGAAATATTTACCCATTCATAAGAATGTAAAGAAGAAATGTATATGCCAGCTATGCTTATTTTCTAAACTTTGTGAGTTTCATTTATGTATAGAAAATGTAGTACCTTATTTATCTTTTAAGTGTTATAATTCTAAAAATATTCCTATAATCCATATTTTCCAAGTGAAAGTAATATTTACATCTTTGTTTCTATATTATATTGTCATCATATATTAAACATATTTATACATGTGCATATATTTCAGGGGTCCTTAACAACTCTGGATTTATCCAATTATGCTAAACATAGAGATCAGAGCTGGCTCAGAGACCTTGGCCCTTCCTGAACCTAAGCTTCAGCATTAAGTATGAAATTGAAAATGCATAGTGATTTGCTTCAGATTACCTGTGACAAACTTGTTAACTTGCATATTGATTTATGATGTGCCTCTGACTATTTTGGCTTCCTTCCATTAGATTTAGAAAGCTGCGTGCTGGCTCACCACATCACTTGGGAATAACCATCGTGTCCTTGTCGGACAAAGACTTTTCATTAAGAAAGTGCAGTATTATATGTTCTGCAGTGGGAAACTGTGTGTCGTTCCAATATGTACATTGCAAGCAATAAAGCATCAAACTGAAAGATCTGGCTCTTTAGCTTTCGTTTTCTCTCAGATTCTTTTATTTCCAATGTAACTTGATCCCAAACCATTTGCCCAGAGATTTCCTTTTAATCCAGTGACACCCAAAGTATGGTATATATACAACTGGTGGTTTTTTGAGATGATTATAAGTAATACACAGATACACATTTTCAATTGTAGCAATAAATTTAATATGTATTGGAACAGATATGACTAGTTCATCGAATCTATGATTTCACTGATATTAATGAGTCTACTTAACATTAGATGAGGTAAAAATCATGAGGGTTAAACAAGTGGCTGAAGTTTGGACAACACTGTTTAAAGATATTGTTTAAAATGTCTCTGTCTCTTTTTGAACACTAGCAGAGTAAACTCAAATATGTATGTGTTAAGGTAAAGCAAATTGTTCTATTACTTTTGTAATTCCAAATAATCTCCAACTTACTTGGAAGAGGCAGGGTAAAAATGCATAGACTATAAAGTTCAGCTCTGTGTGAAAGCAGGTTTGTCCAGTCCCTGGGGCCAATGGTTGAGTAGACAAATACATTTGATAAAGTTCATTCTCGCATGTAAAGGAAATGCTTTCTGAAGTGGATCTCAAGTTTTGCTTCAGTGACCTCATTCTTTCACACTTGGAGAACACGAGAAGTAAAATTTTAAAAATATATACGTATATATACTTAAAGCATTGTAGAATTCTGTGAACAAGAGAGGCTTCTTAGAAATGCCTAAAGAATAAAGCGACCTTGCCGTCACTAACACTATTTATTATTCAAAGCATTTTTCCCTTATATGATGATGTGTAACATCCCAGCTATGTACATTTTCCTCAGTTCTCCCAAGTAGTTAGTTTAATATGATTTTACCATATTCCTCTTCCCCAGCTCTCCTAAAATGCTATAAAAATCAATGAGAACAGGTGTTTGCTCACCATGGTCAGCAAAATACAGTGACTTTCACAGTACCTGGCAAAAATAGAACTTCCACAAATATTCATTAATGGATGCAAACAAATGTTCTTATTAAAGAATTAAATTTTATGTGCAGAAAGCATTGTATATCACATATAGTAAGTATTAAGAGGGTAGATTGCCTGTACACACTGTTTCCTCAATCTGAAACACCATCCACTTATTCATATTAATCTTCAAATATGTTCAGCTTCGTGATTCAGGCCTTTCTGTTTTCTTCCTCTGACATGAAAACCCTTGAGCCACATAGCTTTGGTCCCTCCTTGTGATTTCAGCACAGTTGTCGTGGACAGTTCTACACACATTGCCGCTATACCATGTCCAGTAAAGCAAGGTGTCTTTCTGCATTTCCACTTCTAAGGTTTCTCCAAAGCCCTGGAAAACCACTTAGCTTGGCTATAAGTAGGCTAGGAGTTCCGGGAGTTAATGCCCCTGGGGGCAGTCCTCAATCAGTGGATAGTGAAAGCCGATGGACAAATATTCCAGCCTCCCACCTTCTATTGTAATATTTCTGAGGCATCAGAGGGTCCTCGGCAGGATTGAGCCCCAGTTCTCCATAATGGTAACCAGCGCAAAAACACAACCTGCATTTGCTTTTCCTCCTTCCTTATCCCACTCTCTCAACTCCCTAACATCTGCTTCCTAACGTCAACTCTAAAATGTTCCGTCTGTACCCAAGTCTTCTGCTTTAAGGGAACATCAGTGTTACAATGTTTAAAAAATAAAATAAAAATGGATGCCTGGTGAGTAGTGGATCAGAAATGTCATCTTGAAGATGAAGAATCAGAAAATGAAGCTGAGAATAGATCTCATTGTATTTCCAATCAGAGATCACCTTCTAAATCTCGAAGACCTGACATTGTATATGTATGTCAACTATTTTATTTTTAGTATAGAATACATTTTATGAAACACAGAAAAAATGAGGTTGTTTCTCTATATTCTGGAGCCATAAAGGATCCTGTCATTTCAGTGCATCTTTACTCTTCTCATTCTCCCTTATGTAATTTATAGGTATTTGATTTTTAGCATCTAATCATTGCATCTGTAAAATGGAGATAGAAATATTTATCTCATGGGAGAACTGTGAGGATTACATTAAACTATTTATAAAAGTAGTTACAAGATATATGGCCCATGGTATGTACAAAACATTCCCTAACAATAACAGAGCAGACTCAAGACAAGGAAACCCTACCCTATCAAGTCACAAATATTCACTGAGAAATGCTATATGCAAAGCACCTTCCTTGGTACTGGGATAAGGCAAAGAAGACAATAGGATTTATCCTTAAGAATCTTACAATCTGGCTAAAGAAACCAAATTCAAATATTTTAAATTAGGTAACAGTCCAAGATGCCAAGAGAAGAAAGAGGGAAGTGCATGGTCAATTGCCTAATAATTAAAAGTCAATACATGTTATGAAAATTCAAAGAGAGAGAAGTCACCCTATGCTAAGATAGCAATATGAGGAGTTTTGGAGGGTGCGTTATGAGGTGAATGTTAAATGATGGTAGGATATTAAAGGGCATAGAAGGTAGGGGTAGTGAAGACAAAAAGGGGAGACTTTTTTTTTAAAATGTGCCTGAGCAAAAGTATTGAGAAAGGGTAACATAGCATGGAGATGGTGGAGTGTGATAGAAACCATGAAAAATTAACTTGTTTAAAACAGAAGATTAAGAGTTGAATAACACTCTCAAGTCAAGCAGTGCTCATTCTTAAAAGGAATTTAGTGGGGCAATGTCTTACTTTTTTCCCTCTTTTTTCCTTTTTGAATGAAGTTTCATTGAGATATATTCAAACACTATATAATCCATCCAAAGTATACAGTAAATTGCTCACAGTATCCATCACATAGTTGTGCACTCATCACCATAATCAACTTTTAGAACATTTTCATTATTCTCCCCCCAAAAACTTCCATACCCCTTATCCCACCCCCTTGATTGACCCCTAACATTGGTATAGTATATTTCTTACTATTGCTGAAAGAATATTAAAATATTACTGTTAACTATGGTCCATAGTTGCAATAGATGCATTTTCCTCATATACCACTCTATTTTTAACTCCTTGTATTAGGGACATATATTTGTTCTAGTTCATGAAATAACTTTTTAATATTTGTGCTGTTAATCATAGTCATCATCCACCACAGGGTTCACTGTGTTATACAGTCTCATATTTTAACCTCTAGCTTTCCTTCTAGTGACATACGTGACTCTAAACTTCCCCTTTCAATCACAATCACACACATAATTCAGTGCTGTTAATTGCACTCACCATAATGTGCTACCATCACCTCTATCCATTTCCAAACATTTAAATACACCTAAATCCTGACCTAATTAAAAATCCTGCACATATGAAGCATCTGCTCCCCATTCTCTAGCCTCATTCTTTCTCCTGGTAAACTATATTCCAGATTTTATCTCTATGAGTTTACATGTTATACTTAGTTCATATTAGTGAGATCATACAATATATGTCCTTTTGTTTCTGGCTTATTCCACTCAACATAATGTCCTCAAGGTTCATCCATGTTCTTGTGTGCTTCAGAACTTTGTTCCTTCTTACTGCTGAATAATATTCCATCATATGTATATACCACATTTTGTTTATCCATCATCGGCTGATGGACATTTGGGTTGTTTCCATCTTTTGGCAATTGTGAATAATGCCACTATGAACATTGATGTGCAAATGTCTGTTTGCAGCCCTGCTTTCAGTTCTTCTGGGTATAGACATAGTGGCGAGATTTCCAGATCATACGGCAGAACTATACTTAGCTTCCTGAGAAACTACCAAACCGTCTTCCACAGTGGCTGTACCATTTTACATTCCCACTAGCAGTGAATAAGTGTTCCTATTTCTCCACATCCTTTCCAACACTTCGTTTCCTGTTTGATTAATCATGGCCATTCTACTATGTGTGAAATGATATCTCATTGTTCTGATTTGCATTTCCCTAATGGCTGGTGAAGATGAGCATCTTTGCATGTGCTTTTTAGCCATTTGTATTTCCTCTTTGGAAAAATGTCTATTAAAGTCTTTCCCCATTTTTTAATTGCATTGTTTTTCTTTTTATTGTTGAGTTGTAGGATTTCTTTATATATTCTGGATATCAAAACCTTACCAGATATGTGGTGTTTTGGTTTGCGAAAGCTGATGAAATGCAATGTACCAGAAATGGGTTGGCTTTTATAATGGGGATTTAATAGCTTACAAGTTTACAGTCCTAAGACCGTGAAAAATGTCCAAATCTAGACATCAACAGGACAATACCTTCTCTGAAGACCGGCTGCCGGCAATCCAGATTCCTCTGTCACATGGCCAGGCACATGGAGATGCTGATGGTCCTTGTTCCCAGGTTTCATTGCTTTTAGCTCTGGCTTCTCCACCTGTGTGTCCTCTCAGTTAGCTTCTGTCTGTTAGCTTCTCTGGGGCCTTTTTCTATGTGATTCTCTGAATTTCACCTCAGCTTTTCTTGAGCATTTTTCTGTGAATTTCTTTGGCTTTTATCCTCTTATAAAGGGCTCCAGTAAGAGGATTAAGACCCACCTTGAATGAGGTGGTTCACATCTCAATTTACATAACCTAATCAAAAGGTCCCACCAACAATAAGTCTAAACCCACAGGAATGGATTAAATCTAAGGACATGATCGTTTCTGGGGTCCATAAAACCTCCAAACTACCACATGTGGTTTCTAAATATTTTCTCCCATGGAGTTGGCTGCCTTTTCACCCTTTTGACAAAGTCCTTTGAAGCACAGAAATACTCAATTTTGAGGTGGTCCTATTTATATATTTTTTCTTTCATTGCTTGTCCTTTGGGTGTAAGGTCTAAGAAACTACCACCTATCTCTAGGCCCTGAAGATGCTTCCCTACATTTTCTTCTTATGTTTAGGTCTTTGATGATCTATTTTGAGTTAATATTTGCATAGGGTGTGAGATAGGGTCCTCTTTCATTCTTTTGGATTTGGATATCTAGTTATCCCAGCACCATTTATTGAAGAGACTGTTTTGTCCCTGTTGAGTGGACTTGGAAGCCTTGTCAAAAACCAATTGACCATAGATCTGAGGGGATATTTCTGAACTCTGCATTTGATTCCATTGATCAATGTGTCTATCTATATGCCAGTACCATGCTGTTTTGACCACTGTGGCTTTATACTGTGCTTTAAAGTCAGGAAGCAAGAGTCCTCCAAATTCATTCTTCTTTCTCAAGATGTTTTTGGCTATTTGAGGCTACCTACCCTTCCAAATAAACTTGATAATTAGCTTTTCCATAACTGCAAAGTAGACTGTTGGAATTTTGATGGGGATTGTGTTGAATCCATAAATCATTTTGGGTAGAATTGCCATCTTCTTTCCTTCTGCTTGCTTTGGAATTAGTTTGCTTTTCTTTCTCTAGTTTCTCCAAGTGTTCAGTTAGGTATTCGATTTTAGCTCTTTCTTCCTTTTCAATGTAGGTGTTTTGGTTTGAATGTATTATGCCCCCCCACAAAAGCCATGTTCTTTATTGCAGTCTTGTGGCAGCAGACTTATTACTCTTTTGATTAGGGTGGAACATTTAATTAGGTTGTTTCCATGGAGATGTGACCCACCCAACTCTAGGTGAGACCATTTGATTAGATCATGTCCATGGAGGTGTGACCCAGCCCATTCTGGGTAGGTCTTAATTAGATCACTGGAGTTCCTATAAAGAGAGCTCACACAGAGAGCAAAGAAGACAAAATTCCCCAAGAGAAGCTGAGAGAGACATTTTGGAGAGAAGCTAAGATATGTAATCCAGAGTATGCCCCTGGGAGAAGCTAAGAGCCAACACAGACCCAGACTCTTGGAGATGCAGACAGAAAGGCATTTGGAGATGCTAAGCTAAGAGGTGAAGCCCAGAGTTTGCCCCAGAGAAGTTAAGAGAGGATCCCCCAGATGATTAGAGAGAAATGCCCTGAGAGAACCAGCAAGAATGCACAGGAGCTGAGCTAGAGAAGCTAAGAGAGACAGAAGCCCATAGACATTTTGGAGAAAGCCATTTGGAAACCAGAACCCAGGAGCAGAGGACCAGCAGATGACAGCCATGGGCCTTCCCAGCTGACAGAGGTGTTCTGGACACCATAGGCCTTTCTTCAGTGAAAGTATCCTCTTATTGAAGCTTGGACACTTTTATGGCTTTAGAACTGTAAATTTGTAACCCAATAAATCCCCCTTCACAAAGCCTTATCAGTTTCTCGTATTTTGCATAACAGCAGCTTGAGCAAACCAGAACAGTAGGAGTTTAGGGCTATAAATTTCCCTCTAAGCACTGCCTTCACTACATCCTATAAGTTTTATATGTTGTGTTCTCATTTTCATTTGTCTCGAGATGGTTACTGATTTCTCTTGCAATTTCATCATTGATTCACTGATTGTTTAAGATCATGTTGTTAACCTTCATGTATGTCTTTATGTATTTTCCAGTTCTTCACCTGTGATTGATTTCCAGCTTTATCCCATTATGATCAAAGTTCTTTGTATAATTTCATTCTTTTTAAATTTATTAAGATCTGTTTTGTGCCCCAGCATGTGGTCTATTCTGAATAATGTTCCATGAGCATTTGAGAAGAATGTATATATCATGCTATTTGGAGGTGCAATATTCTATATATGTCTATTAGGTCTAGTTCATTTATCATATTATTTAGGTTCTCTCTTTCCTTATTGATCCTCTGCTTAGATGTTCTATCTATTGAATACAGTGCAGTGTTGAAGTCTCCACTGTTATTGTAGAAACAGTATTTGCCAGTGTTTGCCTCATGTACTTTGGGACACCTTGATTAGGTGCATATATATTTATGATTATTATTTCATCTTGGTGAATTGCCCCTCTTACTGATATATAATGTCCTTCTTTGTCTCATAACATTTTTTTTTCATTTAAAGTCTAGTTTGTCTGCTATTCTTGTAGCTACCCCATCTTTTGTTTGGTTACTGCTTGCATGGAGTATCTTTTCCAGCCTTTCACTTTCAACCTATTTGTATCTTGGGTCTAAAATGAGTCTCTTGTAAACAGCATATAGATGGATTATATATTTTATCCATTCTTCCAATCTGTGTCTTTTGATTTGGGAAGTTTAATCCATTAACTTTCAATGTTTTTACTCTAAAGGCAGTACTTCAATCATTTTATCCTCTGGCTTTTGTCATATCTATTGTTTCTCTCTTTTTATTATTTTAGTTACCCTTACTGATAATCTTCATTCTGTACTCTTCTCCAAGCCCTCTCTCATCTTTCCTTTAAGCAGGCAGAACTCCCTTGAGAATTTCTTGAAAAGTATGTCTCTTATTAACGAATTCTCTCATCTTCTGTTTATCTGTGAATATTTTAAACTCTCCCTCATTTTTGAAGGACAGGTTTGCCAGATAAAGTATTCTTGGCTGGCAGTTTTCCTCTTTCGGTGTCTGAAGTATATCATGCAACTGTCTTCTCACCTCCATAGTGTCTGATGAGAAAACAGCACTTAGTCTTATTTAGTTTCCCTTGTATTCGGTGAACCTCTTTTGCTACTTTCAGAATTCTCTCTTTCTTCTTAGTATTTGACATTCTTATTAGTATGTGTGCTGGAGGATGACTATTCAGATTTATTCTGTTTGGAGTATGTTGGACTTCTTGGACTTGTGTATTTATAAGGGTTGGCAATTTTTCAGCCATTATTTCCTAAAATATTCTTCCTGGCCCTTTTCCCTTCTCTTCTCCTATTGGGACACCCATGATGCATATGTTATTTCCTCAAATATTCTTCCTGGCCCTTTTCCCTTCTCTTCTCCTATTGGGACACCCATGATGCATGTGTTGTCAATTGTTTCCCTGAGATCCTGCTCAAATTTTTCCATTCTTTACTCCATCTGTTCTTTAGTCTGTTCAGATTTGGATACTCTGTCTTCTAGTTCACTGATCTTTCCTTCTGTCTCTTCAAATCTGCTGCTGTGTGTCTCTGGAGTATTTTAAATTTCATCTATAGTGTCTTTCATCTCCATAAAATGTTATTTTTCTTTATATGCTTTCAAATTCCTCTTTATGTTCACCCAGTGTCTTCTTAATATCTTTTATCTCTTTAGCCATCTCCATGAATTGATTTGAGAGATTAATTTGAACATCTTTGATTATTTGTTCCAAATTTTGTATCTCCTCTGATTTTTTAATTTGTTCCTTTGTCTGGGCCATATTTTATGCATTTTAGTATGCCTTGTGATTTTTTGCTGTTAGGTCATCTGATTATCTTGATGTGTTTACTCTGAAGGTTGGTTTCTCTCTTGTCTAGGATTTTGTTGTTGATTGGATTTGTATTAAGGCTCTTCTTTGTCAATTGGATTGTCAGTATTTCCCAGCCCAAACAGAGCCAGGTACCATGCATGGGGCAGAGACCAGATCCAAAGGGCCCTGGAAGAGGGTCTGGAAAGACTCCAAACTGCCCCGTCCCACCTCATCACCAGGCTGCACTTTCTGGCCTGCCCAACAGATGGCACTCTTCAGCTACCTATCCCCTCAGCCCTACAAATGCAGGCTTTTATAACTCTTTGTGAGTTCCACCTATGACACAAAACAGTGGCATCTAGTGGTATCTGACAGGGATTAGCTGTGATTTCGGGGATCCTGTGTTCTAACTTAACCAGTAAATGTCTGGCTCAGTGCTGGGCTATGTCCCCTTTGTACTTGGGCCAGACAACTCCACAGCCATCCCAGCCTGCAGCCATCACCTAGTCAAGAATCAGGCCCCCTGCCACTGCTTCCTATAAGGGTGAGGGATAGGCGCCAGGAGCTGTGGATGGATTGCTCACAGTCTCTGGCCACAGTTTCTCAGTCTCTTTGTTCCACTCTTCCCTGGATGTTCTACTGACTCCCCACCCCCAGTCTCTGGTTCCCCGGAACAGTTAATTTGGATAGTTTCTGCCTGGCTACTGGCTGCTTTGGGGAGAGAAGTAGATTCTACTGCTCCTTCCATATTTCTCTGTTTGGGAAGCTCTTCTCTTTTTTTCTTTTTTTTAAGCAGGCAGAAAGTTTATTAAGAATGCATGTGAGGGAGGCAGGGCAAGATGGCAGACTGGTGAGCTGTATGTTTTAGTTACCCCTCCAGGAAAGTAGGTAGAAAGCCAGGAACTGCGTGGACTGGACACCACAGAGCAATCTGACTTTGGGCATACTTCATACAACACTCATGAAAACGTGGAACTGCTGAGATCAGCGAAATCTGTAAGTTTTTGTGGCCAGGGGACCCGTGCCCCTCCCTGCCAGGCTCAGTCCCGGGGGAGGAGGGGATGTCAGCTCCGGGAAGGAGAAGGGAGAACTGAAGTGGCAGCCCTTATCGGAAACTCATTCTACTGATCCAAAATCCAACCATAGATAGACTGAGACCAGACACCAGAGAATCTGAGAGCAGCCAGCCCAGCAGACAGGAGACAGGCATAGAAAAAAAACAACATGAAAAACTCCAAAATAAAAGCGGAGGATTTTTGGAGTTCTGGTGAACATAGAAAGGGGAAGGGCCCTGAGGCACATATGCAAATCCCAAAGAAAAGCTGATCTCTCTGCCCTGTGGACCTTTCCTTAATGGTCCTAATTGCTTTGTCTCTTAGCATTTCAATAACCCATTAAATCTCTGAGGAAGGCCCGTTTTTTTTTTGTTTGTTTGTTTGTTTGTTTTTTTAATCCTTTTTTCTTTTTCTAAAACAATTACTCTAAGAAGCCCAATACAGAAAGCTTCAAAGACTTAATATTTGGACAGGTCAAGTCAAGAGCAGAACTAGGAGAGCTCTGAGACAAAACGCAATAATCCAGTGGCTGAGAAAATTCACTAAACACCACAACTTCCCAAGAAAAGGGGGGTGTCCGCTCACAGCCATCATCCTGGTGGACAGGAAACACTCCTGCCCATCGCCAGCCCCATAGCCCAGACTGCCCCAGACAACCCAGTGTGACGGAAGTGCTTCAAATAACAGGCACACACCACAAAACTGGGCGTGGACATTAGCCTTCCCTGCAACCTCAGCTGATTGTCCCAGAGTTGGGAAGGTAGAGCAGTCTCAATTAACAAAGCCCCATTCAGCCATCATTTCAGCAGACTGGGAGCCTCCCTACACAGCCCAGCAGCCCAGAACTGCCCTGGGGGTACGGCACTCACCTGTGACATAGCACAGTCATCCCTCAACAGAGGACCCGGGGTGCACGGCCTGGAAGAGGGGCCCACTTGCAAGTCTCAGGAGCCATACGCCAATACCAAGGACTTGTGGGTCAGTGGCAGAGACAAACTGTGGCAAGACTGAACTGAAGGATTAGACTATTGCAGCAGCTTTAAAACTCTAGGATCACCAGGGAGATTTGATTGTTAGAGCCACCCCCCCCTCCCTGACTGCTCAGAAACACGCCCCATATACAGGGCAGGCAACACCAACTACACACGCAAGCTTGGTACACCAATTGGACCCCACAAGACTCACTCCCCCACTCAACAAAAAGGCTAAGCAGGGGAGAACTGGCTTGTGGAGAACAGGTGGCTCGTGGACGCCATCTGCTGGTTAGTTAGAGAAAGTGTACTCCACGAAGCTGTAGATCTGATAAATCAGAGATAAGGACTTCAATTGGTCTACAAATCCTAAAAGAACCCTATCAAGTTCAGCAAATGCCACGAGGCCAAAAACAACGTAAAATTATAAAGCATATGAAAAAACCAGACGATATGGATAACCCAAGCCCAAGCACCCAAACCAAAGACCAGAAGAGACAAAGCACCTAGAGCAGCTACTCAAAGAACTAAAGATGAACAATGAGACCATAGTACGGGAGACAAAGGAAATCAAGAAGACCCTAGAAGAGCATAAAGAAGACATTGCAAGACTAAATAAAAAAATGGATGATCTTATGGAAATTAAAGAAACTGTTGACCAAATTAAAAAGATTCTGGACACTCATAGTACAAGACTAGAGGAAGTTGAACAACGAATCAGTGACCTCGAAGATGACAGAATGGAAAATGAAAGCATAAAAGAAAGAATGGGGAAAAAAATTGAAAAAATCGAAATGGACCTCAGGGATATGATAGATAATATAAAACGTCCGAATATAAGACTCATTGGTTTCCCAGAAGGGGAAGAAAAGGGTAAAGGTCTAGGAAGAGTATTCAAAGAAATTGTTGGGGAAAACTTCCCAAATCTTCTAAACAACATAAATACACAAACCATAAATGCTCAGCGAACTCCAAATAGAATAAATCCAAATAAACCCACTCCGAGACATATACTGATCACACTATCAAACACAGAAGAGAAGGAGCAAGTTCTGAAAGCAGCAAGAGAAAAGCAATTCACCACATACAAAGGAAACAGCATAAGACTAAGTAGTGACTACTCAGCAGCCACCATGGAGGCAAGAAGGCAGTGGCACGATATATTTAAAATTCTGAGTGAGAAAAATTTCCAGCCAAGAATACTTTATCCAGCAAAGCTCTCCTTCAAATTTGAGGGAGAGCTTAAATTTTTCACAGACAAACAAATGCTGAGAGAATTTGCTAACAAGAGACCTGCCCTACTGGAGATACTCAAGGGAGCCCTACAGACAGAGAAACAAAGAAAGGACAGAGAGACTTGGAGAAAGGTTCAGTACTAAAGAGATTCGGTATGGGTACAATAAAGGATATTAATAGACAGAGGGGAAAAATATGACAAACATAAACCAAAGGATAAGATGGCTGATTCAAGAAATGCCTTCACGGTTATAACGTTGAATGTAAATGGATTAAACTCCCCAATTAAAAGATATAGATTCGCAGAATGGATCAAAAAAAATGAACCATCAATATGTTGCATACAAGAGACTCATCTTAGACACAGGGACACAAAGAAACTGAAAGTGAAAGGATGGAAAAAAATATTTCATGCAAGCTACAGCCAAAAGAAAGCAGGTGTAGCAATATTAATGTCAGATAAAATAGACTTCAAATGCAGGGATGTTTTGAGAGACAAAGAAGGCCACTACGTACTAATAAAAGAGGCAATTCAGCAAGAAGAAATAACAATCGTAAATGTCTATGCACCCAACCAAGGTACCACAAAATACATGAGAGAAACACTGGCAAAACTAAAGGAAGCAATTGATGTTTCCACAATAATTGTGGGAGACTTCAACACATCACTCTCTCCTATAGATAGATCAACCAGACAGAGGACCAATAAGGAAATTGAAAACCTAAACAATCTCATAAATGAATTAGTTTTAACAGACATATACAGGACATTACATCCCAAATCACCAGGATACACATACTTTTCTAGTGCTCATGGAACTTTCTCCAGAATAGATCATATGCTGGGACATAAAACAAGCCTCAATAAATTTAAAAAGATTGAAATTATTCAAAGCACATTCTCTGACCACAATGGAATACAATTAGAAGTCAATAACCATCAGAGACTTAGAAAATTCACAAATACCTGGAGGTTAAACAAGACACTCCTAAACAATCAGTGGGTTAAAGAAGAAATAGCAAGATAAATTGCTAAATATATAGAGATGAATGAAAATGAGAACACAACATACCAAAACCTATGGGATGCAGCAAAAGCAGTGCTAAGGGGGAAATTAATAGCACTGAACACATATATTAAAAAGGAAGAAAGAGCCAAAATCAAAGAACTAATGGATCAACTGAAGAAGCTAGAAAATGAACAGCAAACCAATCCTAAACCAAGTAGAAGAAAAGAAATCACAAGGATTAAAGCAGAAATAAATGACATAGAGAACAGAAAAACAATAGAGAGGATAAATATCACCAAAAGTTGGTTCTCTGAGAAGATCAAAAAGATTGACAAGCCCCTAGCTAGACTGACAAAATCAAAAAGAGAGAAGACCCATATAAACAAAATAATGAATGAAAAAGGTGACATAACTGCAGATCCTGAAGAAATTAAAAAAATTATAAGAGGATACTATGAACAACTGTATGGCAACAAACTGGATAATGTAGAGGAAATGGACAATTTCCTGGAAACATATGAACAACCTAGACTGACCAGAGAAGAAATAGAAGACCTCAAGCAACCCATCACAAGCAAAGAGATCCAATCAGTCATCAAAAATCTTCCCACAAATAAATGCCCAGGGCCAGATGGCTTCACAGGGGAATTCTACCAAACTTTCCAGAAAGAACTGACGCCAATCTTACTCAAACTCTTTCAAAACATTGAAGAAAATGGAACACTACCTAACTCATTTTATGAAGCTAACATCAATCTAATACCAAAACCAGGCAAAGATGTTACAAAAAAGGAAAACTACCGGCCAATCTCCCTAATGAATATAGATGCAAAAATCCTCAACAAAATACTTGCAAATCGAATCCAAAGACACATTAAAAAAATCATACACCATGACCAAGTGGGGTTTATTCCAGGCATGCAAGGATGGTTCAACATAAGAAAATCAATCAATGTATTACAACACATTAACAAGTCAAAAGGGAAAAATCAATTGATCATCTCAATAGATGCTGAAAAAGCATTTTACAAAATCCAACATCCTTTTTTGATAAAACACTTCAAAAGGTAGGAATTGAAGGAAACTTCCTCAACATGATAAAGAGCATATATGAAAAACCCACAGCCAGCATAGTACTCAATGGTGAGAGACTGAAAGCCTTCCCTCTAAGATCAGGAACAAGACAAGGATGCCCGCTGTCACCACTGTTATTCAACATTGTGCTGGAAGTGCTAGCCAGGGCAATCCGGCAAGACAAAGAAATAAAAGGCATCCAAATTGGAAAAGAAGAAGTAAAACTGTCATTCTTTGCAGATGATATGATCTTATATCTAGAAAACCCTGAGAAATCGACGATACAGCTACTAGAGCTAATAAACAAATTTAGCAAAGTAGCGGGATACAAGGTTAATGCACATAAGTCAGTAATGTTTCTATATGCTAGAAATGAACAAACCGAAGAGACACTCAAGAAAAAGATACCATTTTCAATAGCAACTAAAAAAATCAAGTACCTAGGAATAAACTTAACCAAAGATGTAAAAGACCTATACAAAGAAAACTACATAACAATACTAAAAGAAATAGAAGGGGACTTTAAAAGATGGAAAAATATTCCATGTTCATGGATAGGAAGACTAAATGTCATTAAGATGTCAATTCTACTCAAACTCATCTACAGATTCAATGCAATCCCAATCAAAATTCCAACAACCTACTTTGCAGACTTGGAAAAGCTAGTTATCAAATTCATTTGGAAAGGGAAGATGCCTCGAATTGCTAAAGACACTCTAAAAAAGAAAAACGAAGTGGGAGGACTTACACTCCCTGACTTTGAAGCTTATTATAAAGCCACAGTTGCCAAAACAGCATGGTACTGACACAAAGATAGACATATAGATCAATGGAATCGAATTGAGAATTCGGAGATAGACCCTCAGATCTATGGCCGACTGATCTTTGATAAGGCCCCCAAAGTCACTGAACTGAGTCATAATGGTCTTTTCAACAAATGGGGCTGGGAGAGTTGGATATCCATATCCAAAAGAATGAAAGAGGACCCCTACCTCACCCCCTACACAAAAATGAACTCAAAATGGACGAAAGATCTCAATATAAAAGAAAGTACCATAAAACTCCTAGAAGATAATGTAGGAAAACATCTTCAAGACCTTGTATTAGGTGGCCACTTCCTAGACTTTACACCCAAAGCACAAGCAACAAAAGAGAAAATAGATAAATGGGAACTCCTCAAGCTTAGAAGTTTCTGCACCTCAAAGGAATTTCTCAAAAAGGTAAAGAGGCAGCCAACTCAATGGGAAAACATTTTTGGAAACCATGTATCTGACAAAAGACTGATATCTTGCATATATAAAGAAATCCTAGAACTCAATGACAATAGTAAAGTCGGCCCAATTATAAAATGGGCAAAAGATATGAAAAGACAGTTCTCTGAAGAGGAATTACAAATGGCCAAGAAACACATGAAAAAATGTTCAGCTTCACTAGCTATTAGAGAGATGCAAATTAAGACCACAATGAGATACCATCTAACACCGATTAGAATGGCTGCCGTTAAACAAACAGGAAACTACAAATGCTGGAGGGGATGTGGAGAAATTGGAACTCTTATTCACTGTTGGTGGGACTGTATAATGGTTCAGCCACTCTGGAAGTCAGTCTGGCAGTTCCTTAGAAAACTAGATATAGAGTTACCATTCGATCCAGCGATTGCACTTCTCGGTATATACCCGGAAGATCGGAAAGCAGTGACACGAACAGATATCTGCACGCCAATGTTCATAGCAGCATTATTCACAATTGCCAAAAGATGGAAACAACCCAAATGTCCTTCAACAGATGAGTGGATAAATAAAATGTGGTATATACACACGATGGAATACTACGCGGCAGTAAGAAGGAACGATCTCGTGAAACATATGACAACATGGATGAACCTTCAAGACATAATGCTAAGCGAAATAAGCCAGGCACAAAAAGAGAAATATTATATGCTACCACTAATGTGAACTTTGAAAAATGTAAAACAAATGGCTTACAATGTAGAATGTAGGGGAACTAGCAATAGAGAGCAATTAAGGAAGGGGGAACAATAATCCAAGAAGAACAGATAAGCTATTTAACGTTCTGGGGATGCCCAGGAATGACTATGGTCTGTTAATTTCTGATGGATATAGTAGGAGCAAGTTCACAGAAATGTTGCTATATTAGGTAACTTTCTTGGGGTAAAGTAGGAACATGTTGGAAGTTAAGCAGTTATCTTAGGTTAGTTGTCTTTTTCTTACTCCCTTGTTATGGTCTCTTTGAAATGTTCTTTTATTGTATGTTTGTTTTCTTTTTAACTTTTTTTTCATACAGTTGATTTAAAAAAGAAGGGAAAGTTAAAAAAAAAAAAAAAAACAAGGAAAAAAAAAAAGATGTGGTGCCCCCTTGAGGAGCCTGTGGGGAGTGCGGGGGTGTTCGCCTACCCCACCTCCATGGTTGCTGGCGTGACCACAGACATGGGGGACTGGTGGTTTGATGGGTTGGGCCCTCTACCACAGGTTTTGCCCTTGGGAGGACGGTTGCTGCAGGGGAGAGGCTGGGCCTCCCTGTGGTTGTGCCTAAGAGCCTCCTCCCGAATGCCTCTTTGTTGCTCAGATGTGGCCCTGTCTCTCTAGCTAAGCCAACTTGAAAGGTGAAATCACTGCCCTCCCCCCTACGTGGGATCAGACACCCAGGGGAGTGAATCTCCCTGGCAACGTGGAATATGACTCCCGGGGAGGAATGTAGACCTGGCATCGTGGGACGGAGAACATCTTCTTGACCAAAAGGGGGATGTGAAAGGAAATGAAAGAAGCTTCAGTGGCAGAGAGAATCCAAAAGGAGCCGAGAGGTCACTCTGGTGGGCACTCTTACGCACACTTTAGACAACCCTTTTTAGGTTCTAAAGAATTGGGGTAGCTGGTGGTGGATACCTGAAACTATCAAACTACAACCCAGAACCCATGAATCTCGAAGACAGTTGTATAAAAATGTAGCTTATGAGGGGTGACAAGGGGATTGGGAAAGCCATAAGGACCACACTCCACTTTGTCTAGTTTATGGATGGATGAGTAGAAAAATAGGGGAAGGAAACAAACAGACAAAGGTACCCAGTGTTCTTTTTTACTTCAATTGCTCTTTTTCACTCTAATTATTATTCTTGTTATTCTTGTGTGTGTGCTAATGAAGGTGTCAGGGATTGATTTGGGTGATGAATGTACAACTATGTAATGGTACTGTGAACAATCGAAAGTACGATTTGTTTTGTATGACTACGTGGTATATGAATATATCTCAATAAAATGAAGATTAAAAAAAAAAAAAAAAAAAAAAGACATAATGCTGAGCAAAATAAGCCAGGCACAAAAAGAGAGATATTGTATGTTACCACTAATGTGAATTCTGTGAAAAATGTACAATGTTTTATACTGTAGAATGTAGGGGACCTAGAGATACCAATTAGTGGAGGGGGAATGATAATCTAATAAGAACAGATAAACTATGGAGGGTAATCTCAATGTTATGGGAATGCTCAGGAATGATTATGGTTTGTAAACTTTCTTGGATATAGTAAGATCATGTTGGAAGCAATAGAGTTATTTTAGGTTTTTTTTTCTCTTATTCCTTTGTTTTCTTAGGGTTTGTTAATTTTCTTGGGGTATGGCAGGAACATGTTGGAAGCAATGTAGTTATTTTAGATTATTTGTTTTTCTTACTCCTCTGTTTGGACATGGTTTATTAATTTTCTTGGGGTATGGTAGGAACATATTGGAAGCAAAGTAGTTATTTTAGGTTATTTGTTTTCCTTAATCCATTGCTTTGTTTGAAATGTTGTGGGGTTTTTTTGGTTGTTGTTTGCCTGTTTGTTTTTAATTTTTTGATAAACAAAGTTAAAAAATTGAAAAAAAATCAGTAGAAAAATGGGAGTAAAAACTAAATGACAAATAGGGTGGGATGGGGGGATGGTTTGGGTGTTCTCTTTTCACTTTTATTTTTTATTCTTATTCTGATTCTTTCTGATGTAAGGAAAATGTTCAGAAATAGATTGTGGTGATGAACGCATAACTATATGATCATACTGTGAACAGTTGATTGTATACCATGGATGACTGTATGGTTTGTGAATATATTTCAATAAAACTGAATTAAAAAAAAAAAAAAAAAAAAAAAAAAAAAAAGAATGCATGTGAGAGGAAATGTAGGCACCCTTGCAAGAATAGAGAGGTGAGAGGCAAGAGGCCCAGACACTGTGGGGCAATCTGCTTTTATAGATTTTTTGTTCCTTTTGTAATTTTCATTAACTATTTAACTACCCTTCCTTTTTCCCTTCTTTGTGGATGCTTGTTGCAGATGACTCACTCCAGTGAGGTGGGTTGAGTCCACCCTTCTCCCTTGTCTGTAATGCTTAATCTTAGATGACTCACTCAGGTGGCCCCCAGATGCTGTTTATTGCTGTTCTTCTCAGAGATATTTTTCTCCTTGTGGCCTGACTGCTCTCTGGAATTTTCCTTTTGCTCAATAGCCAGCCACTGCCCTAATTCTAACCCTGACTCAGTTTCTCCCTCAGAGATTTCTAGTTCCCTTAATTTTAAGGGAATTTGGGCTGATGGTCCATCTTCTGTAGCTTCTTCAAGCTGTCAGTGGGTCACCTCCCTTACTCTAAAACTAAGAAACATTTCTGAAAAAAAATCAAGCTTGAAAATAAGTATACTGTTTTGCTTAATTTGTTTCAGGTTTAAAATAATGGTGGTACTATCTTTGCAAGTTTTTTTGTAAATCTAAAATTATTCCAAAATAAAATGTTTACTAAAAGAATAGCAGATGTTGACAGTGGAAGTCCAAGAGGAAATCTGTTTGATATGGAGTATTTCTTCCATAATTCACAAAATTAATATGGCACTAAGACAGTTTTTTACAATTAGACAAATGGCAAAATTAGGCAAATCCCCCTTTTGAAATGGTTAACAATGTTCATAATTGTGCACTATAATTCAAGCAGAGCAGAGAATTTTTGGCAAGGAGCTTTATAAATGGCTCTTAATTGAATCAGTTAACTTCATATATTGTAATGTAGCAGCATAAGCCAGAGAAGCCCTATCTTACCCCCAAATACACACACCCTCACACACACATACACACACACACACACACACACACACACTCTCTCTCTCTCTCTCTCTCTCTCTCTCTCTCTCTCTCTCTTTCTCCCAGGTAAGAAGTGTGAAATAATAGAACTCCTAAGTCTCTAAAAGGCTGAAATACTGAACCATAGCATACTCTAATATTTTTATAAAACTGTTAAACCAGGAAGAGGATATTTTTGAAAGAAGTGAATATGCTAATAGTTTAAAAAATACCAAGATATTTATAGTAACCAGAAACTTTCTTTCTATGCTTCATCCACACATTTATTCATCAACAAAAATATATTATGTTTCTACTATATGACTTTGGTAGTTCTTAAGAATTAAAAAATCAACACAACTTGACTCCAAGGAGTTTTTAGTGACCCTGTCTTTGCCAAATTACTATTAGAGAAACCAGCATTGATGTTTAAAATCGTGTTTCAACTTTGACGTCACACTCCAGACTTGAATTTCACATATCTCTTGCCCTCAGCTATTATGGCAGGTGACATGGTTGTGGAAACCACCAAGTTTCAGGAAACACTAACTCTTAGGCTAAAAAGAAATAAAACCTGAAAAGTAGATGACAACAATTAGAATTTTGCTGATTTGCTTGTTTTGCTTTTAAATCCTATTAGCTGCAACTGGACAGAGGTGTACAGAAATATCTTGAGACATTACCCCAAAATTCAGTTGAAGGGAAGAAGAAAAAAAGAACAAAAAAACAAAGATGAATGGAAATTCTTCCAAATAGCATATTCTGTGTTGGATATATTGGGAAAATAGTTCTTTAATATTTCATATGAGCACTGCTATTTTATTCACAATAAGTCATTTTCTCTGGGAGGAATGCAATTGGCCACCAGAAAGAATTGAGACAGCCAAAAGAATCATTGCCCTTGCTTGGAACTTTGAACACATTCTTCTTAATGCCAAGATATGAAGGATGTGGAAACACTGATTTCCATAGCCAGATGGTGAGCTATAGCATCTTTAAAACTGGGCAGCTACTGAGTCTGCCCACATACGTTTTAGTAATCTAGGCTATACCTCTTGCTGTCCTGTTTGCAGACCAGAAATGGCAGTGGATATGATTGGTATGAATTGCTGTCTTTTTATTTCTTGTGTCAATTACCTGTGTTAGGGTCTTTTAGGAAAATTAATATTGCCATGTTTATGACTGGCATGGTATAGTCAAATATGGTGAGCCTTGGAAGACTATGAGGGATTGGGACCTAGCATCAAAACTGCTACCTGCATGAGGAAAGTACTGAAAAGGAAGTTAAGGTGGGGGCCTATCCCTCTATGCAAGCAGTCTGTAAATAAAATATGGCATCAGAATAATTCAATTGATGGCAACAAATGGGTAGTGAGTATCAACAATGTGCCAACATTGTGACCAGTAGCACACAACATACACTACATATACTGCACATTGGGGTGTACAATGTAGAGTTATTTGTTGTCTTAAAAGGCAAGTTGAGCACCTGAAAACCACAGAAATTGGTGATATACAGAGATCTAAGCAGGAGGACATCAATGTAAATAGCCAGAGCCACACTAAAATAAGAGTGACTTGATGTTACTCATAGCAGTAATGAATTGTAAGTGCTAAATTGACCCACCTGAGATCACAAGTGATCTAAGAGCCTGGAATGAAACTGAGCCAGCAAGGCAAGATCAACTGACCACAGCCATGGAGAAAAGACTACAGTGACTCCAAGACCAGGCAGAGGCTGATCAATTTTAGGTTTCTATTTTATCACCCACTTTAGCATTGGGCTTTCTGGTCAGATAAAGGAAAAATTCAACCTTTTCAGGAAGGGGGCATGCAGAAACACATGTTGTTCCAGCTATATTGCTTCTGTGTTTGCCAGAGCAAAGCTAGGAGCGTACCTGAAGAATTTGACCATAGATGTGTTAAATGATTTAAATAAAAAAAACATTTCATTAGGAAAAGAAAGACTCTCCAGAAACCAATAAAATTATCAAACTCATGCATGTATGTGGGTGAATACATGTGTGTGTGTGTGTGTGTGTGTGTGTATACTCTCATACCAAAATCTATCCCAAGTAGCGATCAATGTAGTTTATAATAGAAGAACTAAAAGAATTGTTTACTTTCCAGCCATTTTCTATGATAAGACTTATACAGCATTTTCAAGGGAAAAATATTTTGTCATTATGGTGATGGGGGAACAATTCAGTCCTCATGATGTTCTGCAAAAGGGGAGTATGTCAGGAATTAGACTGAAGTCTCAGAATTCCAGCCAGTAGAGAAAGAAGTCAACTCAAAGAGAAAATAATCTTAACACTTTCTCCAATATCAGATGCTACAAAAAAATAATCAGTACACCTTCTGATAAATATCAAATCATAATATGGGAACTGACTCAAAAGATTTTGAGACTTTGGAGTAAATCTGACTTAGGTTGAAATCCCACCTCTGCACCTATTAGCTATGTGATCTCAGGGTAGTTAAATGATTTCGTTCAGTATCTATAAAATGACCAAACCAAACATTTAGAGGCAAGTATGGAGGAAAAATGGATGGAAAGTATTTATACTAGACACCAATGAAGGATAGCTGAAAATAGACATTGTTATTGTGAGAAAGGTTTGAACATTCCAAAGGAATGTTCTTCTCCACAAATATGCTACATATCCCAGCTCCTCTGCAGTTTGGCAGTGTCATGTGACTAATTGTGGATGAGCTAACATGCACACTGAACTGTGTCACTCCCAGGTAGAAGCACTTAAGATCCAGTGCACAATTCTTCAGGTTGTCTCGCTCTGCTGTCATAATGATGACGCATGTGTCGTGACAAAGGCGATACAAATCAAGAAGCCTGGCTCACTAACACAGCAGATGAACAGTTGCCCTGAGAGCTTGCAAGTGACTTTGCATGAGCAACAAGTGAACTTTGTTGTGGTAAGCCACTGAGACACTGTGTGTGACATAAGCATGAACTCAGTTTTCCTGACTGATCCAGCATTTAATGGATGCAGTGACAAACTACAGACATAAGAGAAAGTAGAATACATATGTGCAACAAGCCTGGGCATTAGAGTCAGTTAGACCTGGGTTTGAATTCCCACTCTGCCGTTTATTACCTGCATGTCCCTGGCAATTTATTGAGCTTCAAGTTCCTTGTTTGTAAAAGGCAAATTGGTGGCTATGAAGATTAGAGCAAATCTGATACAAGGCGAGCCATTAATTATTGTTGTCATTACTGATATTACTATAAACATTTGTAAATAAAATAAGCAGGCATCAGTCTCATTGCTTTCTGCTTCTGCTGGCTTTTGAGGAACTCCTGATGTGCTGGGAAGATTTACACAGCTGGTCAGAGAAGGCCTTCAGTGCACACCCTTGGAAGATGGTCATTACTTTAGGGGAAGAGGAGCTAAATGGAGAGAGATGAGGGGCTTAAAGATGACTCACATGTGAAAATTCACTGATACTCATTTGAATTAAGATGAGAAACTCCCCTTCATCACCAACGTTTTCAGGAATTAGAGCCTCCTTTCTCTAAATGAGAAATTTATGAAAATCTTTCTTTGCCTTATGTAGCCATATTACCAAAAATATAAAAATAAAAGATCACCTGTGTTTAAAATGTACAGTAATAAGAATAAATAACATTTATTGACTATCTGTTATGTGCCAGGCACTGTGCCACATGCTTTATACATGTTATCCCATGTCATTCTCACAACATTCGATTCCCATAGGAGATGTACTATATATTCCATTTTATGAATGAAGAAATTGCACCTGCACAGAGCATGTACCAGGGACTATGATTGGAGTTTTGTATGCATTGTCTTATTTTCTCTCCAATACCATCAAATAAGGTTTTATTGTTGTATCTCATTTACAAATGAAGAAACTGAGGCTTAGAAAGATTGGCTACCTTGCTTAAGGCCCCTTAACCTGCAAATAGTGAACTGTGTGATTCCCACCCAAAGGTCTGAGTTCAGAGCCCCGATGAGGACCCCACACTCTGCTGCAAGGGGCCCAAGGGCTCAGGGTGCATAAGCAAAGGTGGAAACCCAACCCAGACTCCAGGATCTCATCAAAATCTTTAGCAACTCTGAGCACTAAAGTTTTTATTTCCCCTACACATAACACATATGTAATTCAAAATTAAAACCACCCTAAACTATAAAACCAAACTTGTGTGTATGCTTGCATTAAAATAATTTCTTTCTAGGTTTTTCTGATGGCAAATTTCTGGTTAAGGGTCAATAAAACAAGTGTTTTTTTTTTTTTTGAGCCGGTGCTTAGCCAGCCTATTTTGAAATCTAATGCATGCCAAACAATGATCCTATGTTGCTTCCCTGGTGTGATGTGACTCACCCTCCTCCTCCTTTGTTTCTTCCTCCACCACAGAACATCTTGATATGCTCACTTTGACACGGTCATTGTGACACTGCTGCTCTTTTGACCACATCCGCCATGAGAAAAAGACTCTACAATAATACATCTCTGTATTATTATGGCTACTACTGCTTACTACTGTTAGTACTGGGACTGAGTAATACGCATTACAGAAAGCGCTGGCCCCTATTTCATATCCACAGAATTTTTAATCCTTGTATTTCAAAAATATCTATATTACTTGAAGTTTTTATAGTTGTATTAATTTTCCTAATCAAAAGAAAGGATACATAAAATAAATTCTCAGAAGTCTGTTGGTCTGTTTTTCCACCAAATAGCCATTACAAAATATTCTGATAATGTTAAATAATTGATGAGATGAGATTTTCTCTGCACCACTCACCTCTCCCTGCCTCATCTCTTAGTAAACCTCCATCTCAATCCTCAGGTATGGCAGTTACTGTGGCTAAGGTCAAAAAACAGGAAATTTGACAATATTGCTCATGACAGAGCAAGAAACCAAGAAACTTTTAGCTTCATCTTATCCAGAAGATATATGAATTAAAAACCTGTCATAACAGCATTAAAAGTCTGATTGCCTTGCAGATCCTTCAGTAAGATCAAGGCTTTTTCTACCCTGCCCCTTGGAGGCAGCTCATCCCCAGTGGACCAAAAGATGAGGAAATAGAAAGAGCAAAGGGAACTAAATGGTTACAGTGAACACAGTATTCAAAGGGAGAGGGGATTTTGGTTCTCATGTGTTCCTAGGAGAGACTGCCTTGTGAGGGAGCCCCAAGAGCTGAGAGACAATGCCTCATGCCCTTCCAGAAACTCAGTGGTGACAATGGGAAACTGTACTTGAAGGCTTCGTGTCCATGTAGACCATATGAATTGGAAGATACAATTCTAATAGGATGTAAGAGATTCTTTTATAAATTCTTCTAGACCTGTTCATCTGCTTGTAATGACTGCTTCACCTCCCCCCAATAATTAGTAAGGATAGGGTACTGGAATTAGAAATTATGAATGTATGGTATTTAAGGATTGCTAAAATACGTAACTGCCGATTCCCTATACAGTCTAGAAATAATAATAAAAGCTATTTTGAGGCCCAGTGTCTTTCCTTTCCCTCTCTCCTGCTCCAGTGACTAATATATGACAAGTAAATTGAGATTATCATCAATTAAGAAGCCTACCTTGAAGACATCATGTTGAGGGAAATAAGCCAGACACAGAAGGACAAATACTGTGTGACCTTGTTGATATGGAATAATTAGAGTAAGCAAATTCATAGAGTCAGAAACTAGAATATACGTTTCCAGGGGCTGGAGTGAGGGTAGAATAGGGAGTTAATGCTTAAATTGTATAGGTTTCTCTTTGGGTTGATGGAAAAGTTTTGGTAATGGATGGCAGCACAAACTCGTGAACATAATTAATAGCACTGAATTATATATTTGAATATGGTTAAAAGGGGAAACTTTAGGTTGTATATGTATGTTACTAGAATAAAAATTTTTAAAAATATAGGGCTGTACAACAAAGTGATCCCTATTTTAAATAGTTTAATATTACAATTATAAAAATGTTCTTTCATGAATTGTAACAAATGTACCAAATTAATGCAAGGCATTACTAATAGGGTGGTATACGGGAACTCTGTATTTTATGCATGATTTTTCTGTAAAGCTATAACTTCTTTATTTAAAAAAAAGAAAAAAGAAAAAAAAGGTAGCCTATAAATAACACTCACCCATCATATAGCTAGGTTATCAAATAAAAAATAAATGATCTAGTTATTACCAATCTATTTATTGGTTTGAGTAAGTGAGTTTGACTACTGTAAGAATCAAAGATTTTGAGAGGGAGACTATTTTCTATTCCAGGGAATTCTCCAAAATTGAGCAGAGCCTTTGCTCAGAATGACTGGTGGTATATTCTGAGATGAGCAAATAAGTCAGCATTTCTCTCTTGATTTTGTGTGCTTTGTCCCAGGTGGTAGCTAACCCCACCCTCTTCCTCTCCTCAGCCATGAGTTTCACTCTCCTCTTCCAAACCATCCTCACCCCCTCCTCTTGACCAAAATCTTCAAGGGGGTGAAACTCAAAGATAGGTATGAAGACATCCGTTTCACACATCGCTTGGTTTTTTAAACTACTGATCATTTAATAGTTTTCCCTCCTCAGATTGAGTCAAAATGTGCCTGCACCAAAACCACTGGGGTAAGATGCTACCCCAAACTATCCCCAGGGTCTATGAGAACCTCAATATTGGTGGCCTCAAGGCAGCATTCTGATGGTTTAAAATCTTCCTCCTCCTTACGATCTTCCTCCTTCTTCTCCCTTCTTCTCTGCCTTCTTCTCTACCATCTCTCCTTTTCAGTCTCATTGTCGTCGTCTTGTTTCTCTTCCTGGCCCTTTACAGGGCATGATGCTAAAACATCAGGGTGGACAAAGGGTTAATAGAGACTCTTCCTGCCCTTCAGGAACTAATTAGGGAATATTTCCCAGAAGAGATCCAAAAGTTGACTCAATTCACCAGTACTTTGATAAAAAAAAATCAATATGTCAGAAATTAAATATCACAAGTTTAATGTCAAATACCATAAACAGAGCTGCAAGTTTTCTGTCTCTAGTACTACAAATTGAAAAAAAGATCCTTATTATAAATATTAACATTTAAGGAGGATAGACATAGGAGACAGAAAGAGAGTCACAAGCAGACAGATGGCTAGCTATTTGAAAATTTACGTTATGAAAGGATGACTTAAATGCTGCCTTTAAATGCATTAAGAGTTACTCTCAGCATAGTTCTTTCTCCTGTTCTTCTCATTGCAAGTTCGCTTTCTAGAAGTCTCATCAGAACTCCCATATGTTGCCCTTCCCATGTCCCTCATCCTTTGTTCTGACCTGTCTTTTAAGAAAGGCAACTAACTCATTCCACCTTGTCCTCTGCCAAGAGCAGTTTTGCATTTGTTTATATCACACCTAGGAGGGTACCCCTTCCTACAAGCTTCCATTTCTGATACAACACAAAACTAACAGAAAAGTCTTTCTCATCAGATTTGAGAAAAAGGCATCAAATGCAAATATGCTGAAATAATGGAATTGCAGCAAAAAGGGTAATATTCCCAGCTAATAATTTGGCATTAACTTAAAATGCCTTAAGGCAAGAGTGAATGCTTCTGTTTGTAAGTGAATTGAAGTCTGGGATCCCAAATATGTACTTGTGCTGTCTGAATTAAAACAAATGTAGTCTTGTGTTCCCCTGGGCAGCACTATCCTATGGACACAAATGAAGTCGTAGGAACATTAGTACCAAATTTCCCCAGCTGATCAACCCACCTGCCTAACAAGAGGACCTCAGCCTCCTTTTCAGTTATTTCTTACAGAAATTGGGGTGAATCACATGTGCTCAAGACCAGTCTTAACTTATTCCTCAATCTCAGCCTCATGGAGGGAAAACCACCAGAGGACAGCACATCATAGCTGCCACGACTGTGCTTCCCATCCTCATACTACAGCTTCACCCAAGCAGCCTTCTCCTCCGACTTCAAAAGGTACAAAATACTTGCGTTCCAAACAAGAACTACACTTCTCTACCTACTCCAGGTAAAATGTCCCTCTCTCCCCTATTTTATAGCATTCTTTGTCTTGACCTTGGCTCTGTATAGTACTGTTGATGCATGTGTGTAGCAGTGATTCCTATGAAAACAGGCTTTCGGTTTCAGATCCAGCCTGGGTGCAACGCTGGGGCAAGACACCATACGGTCCTCACGGTCTCCCCACTTTCTGCTCTGAGGCACTCAATCACAAAACTTGCCCCTCTTGCATCTTCTTCTCCTTCAATATAACTCAACTCATAAAAGTAAATAATGGCGGGCACTGACCCGCCAGAACAGCAGATGGAATCAGAATCCCAGTTTAGGTTCAGTGAAGCTTATAGTTGTATTGAAAACAGGTTAAGTTTGAGGAGCGGAGTAGACATACTAATTTACTTCCTTTTCTTCTTATTTGACTTGAAGAACAAATGTTAAATGAAAAAAAAAATTTCAAGGGATCCCTAGCCTATGTTGAATCTGAGTTCAAACCTACCCAAACAAGGTGATAAAACCAACCCCAGACATGGTCAGTTATGTCTTCAGACTGTGTCTCCAATCAGCAATAGCCTTGAAACCAAACAGGCGAATTTAGCTATTCAGATACTAAAATTAGTGGTACTCTGCTTTCTAATTGTTCTTTTGAAACAGTAGACTGGAATGAGGTTACAAAGCATTTGACCCAGAAAACTGAGAGCTGTTGAACTTTTTCCAGCATCTGGAGGGAGTCCACAGAGTCCACACAGTTCTTTGTCCACAAAATGCAAATGTTAACTGATAGATTCACAAAATTCAACTTCATAGTGAAGGCTGCATCATTTTCTCTCCATGTTTTAGAGAACATTAAATTATTAATTCCCTCCATTCACTGTGATCTCTAGAGAGAGCTAAGTATAAATCTTCACTGCAGGTAAATAAAAACAGAACTTTCATTAGCTAATGAAGACTGCAAACCAGAAGCTTAATCTGGGTTTGTACATGTGAATCACAAAGCAGCAGCTCAGCCAGGCCCCCCGAACTCCATAAGACCAGAGACAAATAAGCATTCTTCATATGGGATACTGCAAGCTGCTTTTACTCTTTGCATACTATCCATCCCGGGGAAAATTCCCCACCAATTAAAGGTGTTGAATTCATGCAGAGTGCCTATTGCACAGATGAAACCACACACAGAAAATTGGGAGACACATCGCAGCATCAAGTACTGCAATTAAGAAAATTGTCTTTCTGCTTTTCAGTGAATATGAATGACTGAATAAATGACTGAGCAATGCGGCCTCTTCATTACCATGATAGCCTGATGCAGGAGAGGCATCTGGGTCTACAGCAGATCCAAAAAGGGTAAGAAGAAAGAGTAGGGTCAGAAGTCAATGCCTCTCATTAAAATATAGGAGCCGAGATATTTGCAAATAGAAGATAAAAATAAATGAAACTCACAGCTAGGTAAAATCACTAGAATCAGGTGCAGTTGCTGAAACATTAGCCCAGGTCAGAAAGAAGAAAGTAGAATATCATGGCTAGAAAGGGGCGAGGAAAACATGTGGGATTCTACACTTTGAAAGTGTTTTTTTTCTCCTAAGATTTTACTAATTGACCTCAGCATTACTCTTCATTCTTCCTTTCCCTCCAAGAAAGATCAAGCCACCTCAATTTGCCCTACTCTGAACACTTTGAAATAATTCTTGTTTTTGTTTGTTTGTTTGTTTTGTGCTTCACCAGAGAGGAGAGCTGGTGCAAAATGCCAATTTGAAAAGGCTGAAAAGAAAGCAGGGAGGCACTGGACTGGACTGGGATCAGCCTCTGGTTGGCAGAAATGGAGCAAGGTCTTGGCCAAGGGTCACCTTTAGAAAGCAATGAAGAGTCACTAAAGACCGAGGAGGTGTATTTGGGAGGCAGATGGATTTCAACATGCCAGGGGCAAATGAACAGTCAAGGAAGAGGAGTTAGGGTCTAATACTTCAGTAGTTTTTTCACTGAAAAGGAACAGCTCTCTACATCTAGCTCAGAATCTCTCTGACAGACTTAGTGAGATGTTCCAAACCAGTCCCTAAATACATTTTACAATGATCCTGGATTTCTCTGACTTCAGTCTTTCAGTTTGAAAAGGTCGTTTAAAACGCTGCCAAGAACATTTTTAAATGTTTGCCTCTGATGCACATTGTGAGGAAATACTTTACATTAAAAGATTAAGTTAGTAATGGTATTGCTATACCATGGGATCATCAAAAAAACATGTTGTAGTAGTATAAAAGATATAGTACAGCATTTGTGGAATGATCTGATTTTACATACATAAACTCATGTAATTTAAATATATATTATTTTTATGTAAATTTTGAACATCCTTTATCAAGAGAAGAATCACTTGAGTAGCCTTCTTGGTTGCTCCAGTATAGGAAAGTAAGCACCCATTTCTCTTTGATTAGTGTAAAATAAAAACTTCTGTAACTTGATGAAGTCATGATCCCAGAAGAGCTACCCAGAGGACTTCTGAGAGACAAGGAAAGACAGCCCCAAAACTGTTCCCTGAGATGAGAATTTAGGGAGACTGATTGGACATTCTGGGTTTGCTCCAATCAGATTTCAATTGGCAAGAAATAGTAACTGGGCACCTGAAATAAATTTACCTTGAGGAAAAGAGGGGCATGTCTAGGCCTTTGAACTATCCTTAAGACCAGAGTCTAAGAGTTCATGTAGAAGAGCTAGTTCTGACACTGTGTGACTGACGCTGGAAATTCTTCTAGAACCAGCCCCTTGTGGCAGAGTGTTTGGGCAATGGGAAAATTGACTTAGCTAAGAGACCATTAATCTTGGGAATCCAAGTATGGAATTTGGTCTAGATAGAGTAAGGAAGATATTGCACCCCAACAATTTTTATGAGTTGGTTCTGTCCACCTCCAGCACACACACCACTGGAGTCAGTTCTGATTCCGTGTCTACAATTCCAATTGCTGATTAATTCTAAACTGAATAAGAAGTATACCCAGGACAGTGCTTGGCTTCCATAAATACTGAAAAAACAGCAGCTTCAATTGGGAGATGATTCTTGATCACAAATATATGTGTAGCCCTTTTTCTTAGAAATGAGTCAGGGACATTTCTATCCATTTCTGACAAGGTATGCTTGTCAGTGCTTCATGTCACCTTCTCCCACGACTCCCTGGAAAATGAGTCATTTGTGTGAATTGTTTATGATTTATAACTAATTATTATGTGGTGCAATAACAATTATGTAAATCACTAAATGAGTCAGGTTAACTTTAAGTTTTGTTTGAGTACAGCACAAAATTCTACACTCTCAGTCTTCATAATTAGCTGTTCCTATAATGTATCAGTTGGTATGGTTTCAGTTGCAGTAACAGAAGCCCTGACTCATCCAGGCTTAAACAATAAGAAACTATATTATTTCACATTAAAAGAAGTCCAGAAGTCAAGTTCAAGGTGATTTGATTCAGTGGCTCAAGCCATAACATAAGAGACCCAGGTTTTTTTTTGTCTCTCTTCTCTGCTATTAGTGTGATGGCTTCATCCTAGGGCTCCTTTTTGTGTGGTCATAAGCTGCCAAAAACAACTGGGGCAACATGGTCTCTTGTTCACATCTAGGGGGAGAAAGGTAGAAATCACTGCCTCTAAGGATGGAACATAATTCCTTCATTTTGGTCTGATTGCACCAATTAAAGGCATTTGCCCACACCTGCATTGGTAAGCGTTGCAGGGAGAATGTCATGTGCTGATTCCTTTAAAGTAGTCGTTATCCACCTTTGGTACTGGGGATTGTATCAGCTTCTTCTTTGCTACTTGAACAAAATCAGAAAAAAGGAAGGGGCAGTGAATGTCAGGTAGCTTGCTCAGGTTTATTTTTCTGAGGAAGTGGATGTAGGAAAGAAAGGAGCTATGGGATTAGAATCACCTGGATGTAGTTTACAGCCTGAGAAACTGCAAGGGCCTCTCTGTATTTTGAGCAGCTTGAGAGAGCAACTTCCTAAAAGTCTAAAAATATTTCTGAGATCAGTCTGCAAGTAGTGTGAAAAGAAAAAATGCTTATACTCTGAGTTCACAGATTAGTTTACTGATTCCAGTGGAGTTAGGCCAGAAGTCATCCTCCTACTAAATTCAAGATATCTCATTGTACTCACACCAAGATTCCTTAACTTTTCCTACAATGTGGGTGAACTCCTTACAATGAGGCTTTTAGGTCCCTCTACCAGCCATTCAAACACACATCTGAACTTGTCTGAGTTTCAACCCCCATGCTACACAGCCCAGGCTTCCAACCAGGACACCAGTATGCTAGGAACATTCCAGCATGAATAAACAGGATTGAATCTGAATGATTGAAAAGCCTGCATATATCCATGTCTAAGCTGTACTCTGCAGGGAATTGAATAAATGATTGTTCAAACTAAAATCCATTTCAGCAAATGAAAGAATTGATGTCATCTGATTAAAGCACAGCCCGTTGGGCTCCAAAGACCTTTTTTTTTTCTTTTTATCAGACTTCGTGGTTTAAGGCAATGAGCTGAGATTATGAATCCTTCAGATGTTGGGTGCCTCAGAGTGTTAACTTCTAAGAGCTATTCGCCAGTTGTATGAATAATGGAAGTTCCTTCATGAAGTGATAATTTATTAAGCACCTATTATGTGCCAGGCACTGTGCTAACGGGGTCAAGACCACCTTTTTCCAGACATGTGACTAGCTCCCATGAAATACGCTTTTTAACCTAGAGAGCTGCAAAGTGCTTTGGAAACACATAGACTAAGTGGTAAATTCTATCTGAGGATGTCAGTACAGCCTCCACAGAGGAGGTAACATTTAATGAAGGTCTTTATGAATGAGTAAAAATTTGAGAGTGAAGAGCAAAAAGGCATTCTGAGGAAAAGAGAATAATGTGGACAAAAGTACAAGACATGAACAAGCATAACAATGTCAAAGAATATTAATGGGAAGGAAATTGTTAAGAGGATTGCAGGAAAGGAATGAAAGGATAGACAGGTGATTTAGAAATCAAGAAGTAACATGATTGAGAGGCTAAAGACAGGTTTGGATCCTTATTCTGGCCACTTACTATCTAGTTCTCTTACTTCATCTGTAGATTACAGATGTTAATCTACCTTAACTGCTTCACAAGATGATCCCTGACAATGCTGCCCAGTAGAGCCCCCTGCCCTAGATCTACCAGAACTCAAAATCCTGACACTGTCTTCTAAGTGGGTGTCCCGGCTGGAATAGCCCCAGCCATTCCTCCATCTCCTATTAGTGGAGAGTGGATACTAGCCTGCTGCTTTAACGTGTCACAGTACCTAGCACATACACAGCAAATAAAAGGGAACTCAAAGATTTTTGAACACTTGACTAATTATTAAGAAGATTAAAATAAGGAAAGGTAATACTCAATTGAATCCTAGACCATGGTAGAAAATAGCTGCATTAAATTCACTGATTTTGACATATGCACTGTAGTTATTTAAGAGAAAGTCATTTGTGCCAGTTTGAAACTGTCATGTACCCCAGGAAAGACTATGTTCTTTTAATCCACTCTTGTGGATGCACACTTATTATGGGTGGTATCTTTTGATTAGGTTGTTTCCATGGAGATGTGACCCACCCAAATATGGGTGGGACCTTTTGAAAAGATTATTTCCATGGTGATATGACTCCACCCATTTAGGGTGGGTCTTAATTAGTTTACTGGCATCCTCTATGAGAGGATAAAAGGCAGAGACATTTTGAAGAGATGCTGAGAGACTCCTAGAAAATGCCCAGAGCTGAGGTAGACCCAGACGTTTGGAGATGCTAAGCTAAGGGATGAGTTTGCCTCAGAGAAGCTAAGTGAGAACTCACAGATGCTTAAAGAGAAAGCCACTGGAATCAGAAGCGGAAAGCAGTGCAACCTGGGAGCAAAGATGCCAGCCACGTGCCTTACCAGCTGAAAGAGGTGTTCCGGACGCCATCGGCCTTTTCCTCAGAGAAGGTATTTATCTCTTGATGCCTTAATTTGGACACTTTTATGGCCTTAGAACTGTAAATTTGTAACCTAATAAACTCCCTTTATAAAAGCCAATCCATTTCTCGTATTTTACATTTCTGGCAGATTTAGCAAAGCGGAACATCATTGTTTCTCAGAAATGCACAATGAAATATTTAGAGGTAAAGGTGCAAGATATCTCCAACTTACTTTCAAATGGATTGGAAAACAATAACATGTATATGAATATAGCATACGGGAGTTCCTTTATTCTCTTCTTATGACTTTTCTGTAAGTTTTAAATCATATCAAAATAAAATGTTATGCCTAAAAGGAGATTAAGGTGCCATCCTATCCAGTGAGCCATTAATGCATTTGGCTGAGCTCCTGGAAGCAATGACAGTAGGAGTGACACAAAGGAGACTCGCAGAAAGGACAGGAGAAGCCTCTTGGCAGGCAGACCTCTGTTCCCCTCCCGTAATAGCACATGGGTAGCTGCCAATCCCATCACTTTTGCCACTAAGACTGCCAGTCCCAAAAATTTGATTGAGTACTTTTAATAATGTGATTTTTTCCATGTAAAGTTTTACTCATTTAACGTGAGCTGAAATTTTTTCAGACCAGTGCAAGCATCCTTCCTTGAGTACCTCAGACTCCTCCCCCTAATTCCTGCTTCTTATCTCAAAGGAATGTGGGGAGAGGAAACAGAAATAACGTGCATACGGGTTTTTGTGCAAGCTCTACAACCTTATACAGGTTAGGGATTTATCCAATTTAATTGTTATTTCAGAATGAAATATAGACTTGAGTGGAGTTTGATCCTTCTTGTCTTCCCTGATTTGTTCCCAGTCTGTACACTGTAGGGAAATATGAGGTAGCTTCAGTCCTATTACACCCTCTCCTGGTGCACTTTTCATATGTGGCAAAATGAATACTGAACTTTTTCTGTCCACAGCACATGGAATGAAGCAGATAATACTGAATTAATATTTTAGAGCAAGCTAGAGTGACATAATACTTCAAAAAGCTGACAAATAATGTTCAACTTCCTCATGCATATAATGATTTAGGTACTTAGTTTCAGAGATCACTAATGAAAAATTCCTTTTATATAGATATTTTTAGGTTAAATATGGTTTAGTCTGCATCTTAAATCCTCTAACTCTCATCCCAGGGTAAATTTATTTGAGGCTAAAGTAAATCCTAGCATAATAGGGCTTTTTTTTCTTTTTCTAAAAGTATTTTTTTATTTTTAAAAGCAAATAAGTAACTAAGAAATGTTTTCTTGTTGAAACAAATAAAACAAAGCAAAATTAGAGTAAAAGAAATGAAAGGATTCCTTAGCATTCCTTCACTTTAATCCAAATCCCAAAGATAACTGTGATTATTAGTTTGATATGTGTTTGTACAAGCCTTTTCTCCTGCACATTCAGAGAGAGAATGAGAACAAATATATAGCTTGAATTTGTTTTCTTAAAGAATGTTGTACTAAACATATAATTGATTTTTTCCCTAAATTTTCATATAAAATTTTTTTTATATGTCTTTAAAGTCTGTACTTATTGATATTCCTCAGCTTCCTTAGGGCTGCATTAAAAATAATACCCATATATTACTGAAGTTGTAAAACATACTATTCCATTGTATGGATACTTCATCTCTCAATGGACAGGTTTGTTCCTATGTTACTATCACAAACAGTGCTGCAGTGAACATCATCATAAAGATGTTTTCATACGCATCTGCCAATATTCCTATAGGATATATGTCTAAAAGAGAAATTGCTGAGCCCAAGGACATGTGCTTTTTAAATTTTGATATATACTGTTAACCTCCCAAAACACTATAGTTCACCCACACTTAATACCAGCTTTTTAAGGCTTTCCTAATCAGTCAAAAATATCACATTATTTTAAATTGTATTTTTCGTATTACTAATGAATCAGAGCATCTTTTCTCTCTCTCTCCCTCTCTCTCTCTCTCTCTCTCTCTCTCTCTCTCTCTCTCTCTCTCTCTCCCCCTTTCTCTCCCTCTCCATCTCACTCTCTCTGACCACTTGTAGTATTTTTCTGTAAGGTGACTTTTCACGGCCTTTCTCCGTTTACTTTAGATACTTGACTTTTCCTGCTACCTTCTAGGAGCTCTTTATATACTCTCTTATATTTGTAGCAAATTTTTTTCCCATTCAGCCAATTGTCTTTTAATGTCCTTTATGATGTCTTTTATTGTACAAAATTGTTCTGTCACTAATAAAACCTGTTCTTCTTTCCATTATGATTTCTGTGTTTGCTAGCTTGTTTATGACAAGGCAGTAGAAGTATCCCCTTATGTGCTTTACCAGGGCTTTTTTTCTTAATTTTGCATTTTGACATATCTATAAATATAATGAAGGAAACTAGATTTAACAATTACTTTTTTCCAATTACAAAGTAAATTGTTGTACCATTAATTAAATAATTCATCATAAATGCACGTCACACTCTTGGAAGCACCTCCTAGGTAAGGCCCTCTGACATTGGCCTTCAGAAAACTCGTCCAGCTCCTCTCCAGAGATTGTTTAGGGAGGATTCATCTGGGCTGACACTCTAAAACTTAAGGTCCCCTATATATAAAGGATGGTTTCTGGGTTCCCCAGTCTGTAAATTGATCTGTTTATCTCTTTCCTGCTCCAGTGCCTCTCTAATTTAATTTTTTTTTTTTTTTTTTTTTTCTCTATGGCCAATTTTGAAATCTGGCAATGCTATTTCATTCTTGTTTTTCTTTTACCAAATTTCCCATGCATGTTCTCCTACAGATAAAATTTAGAATCCAGATATCAAATTCCATGAAAGCTCCTATTGTGATTTTAATTGAGAATGAATCAAATTATGAATTGGTTTCAGGACTTTTACATTCCTGAATCTTCCTGTGTGGGTATCTGCTGTGCTTTTCCATTTGTTCAGGTCTTCCTTTCTTTCAGTGAAATAGTCATATAGTTTTCTTCAGATAAGATTTGGACACTTATTGCATTTTGTCTAAGGCTAAGTACTTTATAGACTTTCGCTGCCACTGTAAATGAGATATTTTGTCTATTTTCCTAAATTGGATATTGCCAGTATATAGAAAATGATACCAATTTTGTATGTTGACTTTGAATCTAGCCAACTGATCTCTTCTATTATTTGTATGGATTTTTGCCCAATCTTATCATCTTCAAATAATGACAGAGTTGTATCTTCTATTTTAGTTCTAACATATTTTGTAAGTATGTGTGTGTGCCTATATTCTGTTCTTATCTGATTAAAATTTTCTTTATCATTTTTTTTCTTTACTGGTTTGAAGTCTATTATTTCTATTTTTCTACTTCTTTTACTCTTATATTTTGGATTCTTTTTTTTTTTTTTAATTAACCATGTTATATCCTACCCAGGGTAAGATAAGTGCCTTATCATACTTTATCAGACTCTATAGTCACTGGTGTCCCCTCATTTTCTTATGACTATCATTTATAATTTTGGTTCCATTTTTAAATAATCACTATTAATTTACATTTCCTAAATTTTCTTCTTAGTAAAATATATCCTTTGGTAACTCTTTCAGAAAGTCACCATCATTGATTCCCTATATACCTGAAAATGTTGCATTAAGTAAAGAATGTACTAAACACGCAACAAATAAAAATACAGATATGAAAAGGAATTCACTCTCACCAATTATCAGAGTAAACCAATTAAAAGGAGACTCCATTTTTTTATGCAAGTTGGTGCATTTTTAAAACTTTGATAATATCAGGAGTTGGTGAATTGTGAGGAACTAGTTGCCCATTTATTGCTGGCAGAAGTTTGAATTAGTATATCCACTTTAGAACAATTTGATTATGTCTAGTAAAGCTAAAAAATGAGCATAACATATTCATTAGATATCTACTTCTATATAGAGAGAGATAAAGAGAAATTCTCACAAGAAGATATAAAATGTTCTTTACAGCATTACTTGTAATAGCAAAAAGAAAGAAAAATTAATTTAAATAATTTTACCATTAAACTATGGTAGCAACTAAGTAAGATATAGATAGATATAATGAATATAAGATTTTAAATATATACATATATATATAGAGAGAGAGAGAGAGAGAGAGACATGGATAGATTTCAGAAACTGAGTAGCAAAATGTACTTTAATATAATATTTATGTAAAAAATACACACACAAAACAATACTTTATCATTTCTATGAGTACATATGTATATATAATAGTATTTTAAGATTTGTTTCCCTTAGTTCCAGGAAGATACACACAAACCACAAATATTTACCTTTGGCTAGAGCAGAAGGAAATGAAGTTGGGGAATACGGGTTGAAGAGATAGTTATATTTATAAACATTTATTTATAAGCTATGTATTTAATCTTAGTTTCATGAAAAATCAGTTTGTCAGGACATGGAGTATTTTACTGACGAGATGCCTGATTTCATTATGCTTCTTGTGTATTTGTATTTAAATTGTTAACTTTTTTTCTCCTGAAAACTTTTAGGATTTTTCTCTTTAATTCCCAAGATGATGAGTCTAGGTATGGGTTGAATTTTGTTTATTTTCGTTAGTCCTATTTGACCTTAGATGAGGCCTAAAAATATAAAGGCCTGTACTACTATCATTTTTGAACTCTGGGATTTTTTTTTTTTTCTATTATTATTCCTTTGATTGTTTCATCTACCTCATTCTCTATGTTCTCTGTTTCTGAAACTTCTATAGATAGGTTATGGAACTTTTTGATCTATCTGTCATATCATTTAACCTATCTCAAATAGTTTTAATCTCTTTGTCCTTTTGAAATCCTTTGATTTTACAGCTCATTATTTTGATCTTCAAATCATCCATTCAGCTATTTAGTCCATTTATTGAGCTTTTCATTTTAGTGACAATACCATCATTTCCAAAAGTTTTCTTCTTCTGTGTAGTACTCTGCGCTAAGTCATTAAATTATCTCACAAGTGATATTTAGGCTAGTGAGAAATTTCTAACCAAACACAAAGAATCAAAAGCCGTGGACCAGTAAGCTAAGTAAATCTCTTTAGGCAGAAATTCCCAGTAAAAAAAAAGGCAAAAGGAAATTGCTTTTAACTAAAATCTTAACGTCTTAAAGATTTTATATTAAAAAAGTTCCTTTAATTATTTATCAGTAAAAAAGGTCATTTTTTTTTCCCAAAACAACTCAGCCCAGAACCAAACATATACATCCTTAGGAATGCATTTATTGCTGCAGTTAGTTTGTATACATATGTTGACCCTTCACTCGTTTCCATTCTACAGTTCTCTGCAACTTTGTGCCTTCTCCAGCAAGCCAAGTCAGAGTATGTTTACCTGTTCCTGTACTATGTCATGAACAAACTCCAAAGACCCTAGTTCAATGCCTAGCGAAATGTTTCCAAATGGAAGAAAATTAGATAAAATCTGCTTTTGCAGAAGGAAAAGGAGTAATGATCTGCTCAGTCAACTTATTAGATATCATTTATTTCACTTAAACTGCATATCTCTAAAATTGGAAGGACTTTCAAATCTTGGCCTGGCCCAGATATGCCCCAACCATAGAGTAGACTTAGAAGACGTATTGGTCCAGGCTGTTATAGTTCAGAGATGCATGTTCATATTTTGCAATATGAATTTTGCATAGTCAGAGCTAGTAATAGGTAAAACTGGGAAAGAGGCCATGTTTCTCCAAGGATCATTTCACCATCTTCCCCCAAATATACTTCCCCACAAATTCTGTTTCTTCTCTTTGTCCACGCACCCTGAAGGAGCTCCCCTCCACCCCACGGCCATCCACCTAGGACAGCTCTCAAAAGAATCTCACCCTTGTTTCGCCTTCTGAATAAATTGAAACTCTTTGTTTCATTGGATTATAGATGCTCCATGAAGGCAAGGATCAGGCCTGCCACTGCTGAATACCCAGTATTTGTTACATAGTAGGGGCTCAATAAATATTCCTATAATTAATGACCCAAAAATCCATTCCCTTTTAAATGAATGGAGGGAGTTACTTCCTAGACCACCACCAAATTTATCCTTTTAGAAATGGTTTATTTCCCAAGAATGCACCAGGATTCAGTAAGGAGTAAAACTTTAATGTTGGAATTTCAAATGCAAAGGCAGTTAGATATTCTCTCCAAAGGCCTATAAGTGACATCGTATAGACAACCACCTACTTTTGTTTCCAACAGACCAAGCCCTGAACTCAATCATTCATCTTTTGTTTGTGCTTTGTACACCTACCATTTTTGGAAATGTCTTTCCCTGGCATGGTGCACTTCAACACTGATAAGTATGTTCTGCCCGCATTCAACTGATTTACTTACCAAGTTTGTAACCGGACATTTGGAGTTCTTTGCTACATTTCTATACATACATATAGTATGTATGTATATAGTATTTAATTTACTGGAATGATTAAATAAAGAGAAGTAGGAAGGGAGGGAGGAAGTGAGAGAGGGAAGAAGAAAGTAATACAATTTATAAGTTGGGTTATTTAGATATCAAGTTGGAATCAAATTTATTAAGTAACAAGAGATAATATGTGGACGTTAGAAGTGAACAGAGAAGGGAGCAAAGGAAAGCAAATTTTAAAATTATTCTAAGAATATACTAATTAGGGAGTGCTAAATAAGGTTGTAGCCTGGAAATACTAACATGTCGAAAGAGGCTTGATTTAGGGAGAAGAGTGTGATGAAGTGAGCAGTACCCAGGTTTTAGAATTAGGCAGGCCTGCGTTTAAACATTGGCTCTGCCAGTTACTTTCAGTAAGTACAACTCTTCATCTCATGTCCCCATCTGTAAAAACTCTTTTAAGGTTTAAGCAAAATATTTTATAAAAAGTGCCTAGATTATAGAAGTCAGTCAATAAATAAACTAGCATGTTAGTGTTTGATTATTTGGTTGTTTATGAAAAATCAAACATCAAATAAAAAGTTAATGAACTGTTTTTCCAAAGATGATTACCAAGTACACTAGATCCCTACAGAAACACCATTCATCAGAAACAGAGTTTGACCCTAGCATCCCATGAAATTAGCTTTCTGATAGCACAAAGGATGGCTGCAAGATGCATTTCCATCAGTAATGCTTTCTATCCCTGCCCTGCCTTCCAGGACTTTATCAGGCCACCTGCATTAGAGATGGCCTGGAGCTTTGTGAAAGTAGAAGGGAAAACATTTAGAACTACTCTAATGAGTACAACAAATACTCATTTATTCTTTACAACAGTTCTATGAGGTAAATCTTAAGGTACCCATGTTACAGATGAGACAACTCCCTCCTATTGAAGGGAAGTAATTCATCCAGTTTATTAGAGCTCCTCAGTGGCAGAGACAGGGTTCAAATTACACCTGACCTGACTGCAAAGCCTAGTATATTTTTCTTCTCTCTCTCTCTTTTTTTTTTTTTTTTTTGGTATTCAATAAATATTTATTGAATGAATGAACAGCCACAAAATGGTTGCTGCAGCACTAAGCTTCACATCCTCACAAAACATTCCAAGCAGCAAGAAAGGGGCATGAGATAAAAGGGAGCTGTTTCCTTGCAAGCTTGCATCTTCTCTCAGAGAGCATAATCTTTTTCAGGAAACTCACAATAGACTTTCCCTAAGGTCTCGCTGACCAGAACTGAGTCACATGTTCTGTTCACCAGTAGCTCCCACTCTGCAGATGAGAATGGGAATGTAATGATTGGCTTAAACTAATAATGATTTGTCTTCCAAGGCAGCAGGCAAAGAACAATTCTGGGTTCTTCCTTTAGCAAGGAGGTGGGGAACATGTGAGACTGCCATGTGAGAAGTCTAGTATCTTTACATTACATAATAATGCTACTTAGAGTCAGTCTCAGAGAGGTTGTCTTCTCATTTTCAATGTAACTGCAGTTCAGAAAAAGAAATACATGTGCATGCCAATTAGAGAGCAGAGTTTGGGCGGTCATGTAATGAAATGAGAATGACATTCAAAATTCCATTCTGGTTGTTTCTCTCAGGAAAATGTTAAAGATCAGAGTTACAGAAGAAAAACAATAAAATTGGCATGATGAAACAAAATTGGATTTGTAACTGTGAGAGCCATATCTAATTCTCTTCTCATTTTGGTCTTCGAAAGTATTTGTGAAAATGCCTGTGACATAGGTTCAAATTCTTTTTTCCCAGCAAATTCTTTTTGCTCCCAGTAGTCCATTTCTAGATGCACCAGATGTTCTTGCTAAATGACTCATTACTCAAAACTTAGAGAAAGCCCATTGGGAAGCCAATTGCTTTGCTCTCTTTTTCTGAGCTGCAGATAATCCGAAATACGTGCTTTATGTAGAGTTTTGTTTTTATTTTTTTTCCCCCAGTTTTCTCAGCCGGCTGAAAGGCCAGATTGTCATGTTGCATTCTGTCGTCATTCGTGCATAATACAGTCACAGGTCACTCCTAATTCATCTTTAGAGACAGTATTCATAAAATACCTACCTAGATCGAGGAAAAAAAATAAGGCTTTATCTGTGGCTTCCATCAAAACAGCTAAAGCCCACAACCATAAAATTCCCAATATTGAAAACTTAAAGACTATTTCCATTAGAGACATTCCCAACAGGTTTCCCTAATTCTTTTTCCAGAATGCATAATCTTTGTTATTTTTGCATCAGAAATTGTGTTGACCAATTCTTCACACTGTGTCTTCTTAAAATCTTAGACATGTTGCAGGGTGATATGAAAGCAAAACAGGGTTGAAGAGTGGATGACTAGATAGCTTCAGGGAGATGTTGAAGCAGAGGATGAACTGACCCTCAACAGGAATTATGAAGGGCAATTGTACTATCTTTTAATAATGTTGATAATAATATGAGACATTTCTAAAATACTATGTGCCTGGAACTATACCAAATACTGTTATAGGGTTTATCTAACTTAGTACATTCTTTCAAAAAGTAGGTATGGTTATTCAATTTAATCAACTGAGACTTTGGGGATTATATAATTTATCTGCGCTCCCACATTGAGTAAGCAACAGAAACATGTGATTCTAACTCCTAGGCCCAGACTTTCTAAACACTGTCATATTTTCTTCTTTAGATTCTGGAATTGGCTGTGTATGTGTTCAACTGTTAGCTCTGTGACTATCACATCCACAGTCACACTGTAAGTCTCTTTAAAACAAAAGGAAAAATTGGCAAAACTAGAGACTATTTGGTGAGTAAAGCATGAAAACTATCAGGAGTTGTCTGTATTAAAGTAACCAAAATGATTTGACTGTTTCCTCCTTGGTCTAAGGTGTCACTCTTCCCACCTCTTGGCCTTTCACCACAACTGTATTGAGCTAGAGTGTATTTTAAATACTGCTGCAATAATACGTACAGCATTCATTTCACACACATTTTGTGAGCATTTGCCATGTCGGGTGCTGTGTCAGGGTCTAGGTGTTCCTAAGTGAACCCTGTAATCCAAGTAAAGAAGTTGATAGTGAAAATACAGAGCTTGCTCTAAAGGTTTAAGGTTAAACAATAGAATATGCTGTCTCTGCCACCACATACCCCAATCATTATGCCTGGAAAGAAGGATTCCATCAATCCATAAACACTTAATTAAATTCCTACTATGCACCAGGGGTTGTATCAGGTACTAGTGATACAATGGTAAATAAGTTGCACACCGTCCTTTCCTCCACAGGGTTACAAACTGATGTATGAGTTTGAAGGAAGTGCTTCAACATGCACAAAACCTAATCTTGAAGGGAGATGAGAAGTAGTAGGAGTTAGATGGGGAGAAGTGAACACAGCTCTCCAGGCAGTGGGAACTCCCCTCCCCATCTTCTGCCAAGGTCCAGAGTGGCACAGCTGGAGGATGAGAGAGGAAAGCAGGGGTCCAATCATGCAACCCTTGTTATCCATACTAAGGAGTTTGGACTTTATTGTGAATGCAGTGGGAAACCGTTAACAGGTTTTAAGCAAAAAATAACATGATCAGATCTGCTTTTTTAAAAACACTATATCATAGTTGTAGACTAACAAATGAGTTAGAGGGAACCTAGGGTAAAGGTAGGGAAATCAGGCAGGAGATTGCTGTTGTAATAATGCAAGTGAGAGCTGTTCAAAGCCCAAACTAGAGTGATGGCTATAGCATTAGAGAGAGATGGCAGATTTCGTAGACCTAAATGGGATGCGAACCACAAGGATTAATACACAATTGGACATTCTGGATGAGAAAAAGAGAGAAGTCAAGGTTGACTCCCAGGTTTATGGTTGGACAGTTGGGTTGATGATTTTACTTTTGGCTATGAGGCTGTAGGTTGGGGAAGGGTTCAGTTCTGAAAGTTCACTTCAACAAATATATATTAAGCACAAGCTATATATCCAGGGTTATTTGTGGTATTGGAGAGAAATTGGTGGGCAAAGCAACAAGAACAGCCCCTGCCTTGCTGCTGCTTACAATCTATTAATGTGTCGAGACATTCAAGGGGAATTGTCAGACGGCTCTCCTTGGCATTCTGGAGAAAGATCTCGGCTAAGGGGTATCATTTAAAAGACCTTCCCATACATGGACTGAAACTTTACTTGGGACCAATGTGAATTTAATAATCATTGATCTAGGCACTAGAAATGCATCCATGGACAAAACAAAGCTTCTATTCTAAGGGAGTTTGCATTAGAAGAAGTATAAAGCACTGTGAGGGGAGACAGCATGGTAGAGGCGGGTCAGCACAGTGTTTTAGATATGGAGGGTCAGCTCGTCTCTCCCATAAGGAAGGGAGGGAGGGGCAATGCCTCCCTCTAGGGAAGAGCCTGGGAGACATGGGGAGATAGCAATTACAGATGGTCTGAGGTGCTTCAAGGGTCCCAGGGAAGCAAGGCGGTTCTTGGGGCTAGAGCTCTGGGAGGGGCAGGAGAGTGGGAGCTGATGAGAGCAGAGAGGCATGAAGTACAGATGTCGTAGGGGCTTGTGGATCAGAATAAGGATTTTAGACTCTCTTCAGATGAGGGAAGACTGATAACAGTGACGTGATGTGACTTATATAACTGAAGATTGCTGGCTACAAGGTAGAGAAGTCATAGAGGGTTAATCCAGATTATTTATATAGATAGCACACTCTCTGTGGTTATTGAAAAATAAAATGCACTCCACCTCTGAGCTTTCCCCTCTCCCTGTCTCCCAATACAGAGCCGCCTCTGCAGCTGACTAACATGGGCCGGGATGGGCACCCCAGAGGAAGCAATCAGGTCATAGACTTTCAGGAATAAGGGGAAAGGAGATCTTTGTGGTTTCCTCTATAGTGTGCAGGCAGTTCTCTAAAGGTAGGGTTTCAAGGCAGAAGTCTCTTTCAGAAATAGACGTTCATGTCCACGGAGATAGTATGGAATCTCTCTGGAACCTGAACACAGCAGGGATGGGGATGGCTTGGGTTGCGAAGACAGCAATGAAAACTCCTCAAGCTCAGTTGGGGGATGAAAGAGCGTTAATGTGGCTGCTTTGTGGGGGAGGTCAGTTCTAGCTGAGATGTGCAAGAGGAATTCCTAACAGGTGAGCTAACTGGAGAAAACCAGAATGTGAGAGAACCCTGAAGCCAAGAAGACACACTGTCTTGGTGCCATGCCCTCTAGCCATTTAGCCATCTAAAATGAAGAGGAAGCTAGGGGCTTTGATGTGGTTGTTTTTTGTTTGTTTGTTTGCTTTTTAACTTTTTACTGTAGTAACATATACAACTGCGAATGTTCTACCAACAAACTATTTACTTGTGCCTACATGTTCGGGAGAGTGTGTCTGTGTGATCTTTAACCAAACATCAGCATTACTATTTGCTTACATATGCAGTTCAACAGGAATCAAATAGGGATATTGTTACACTGCTTTTGCACTTTTTTAAACCCTTTAAGTGCACAGTCCTTGATATCTACAAGCATCCCTCTCATTTCTAGCAGGGGTCCCATGTTCTCAATCCTGCTACATGTCAGAATCACCTGGGGAGTTTTTTTTTTAAATATGAATGTCCCAGACCCCATCCCCAAAGATGCAAATTTAATTGGTCAGGGTTGGGGCCAGAGCTTTGATATGATTTTATTTAAGCTCCCCAAGTGATCCTGAAGTGCTGCCAGGTTAGACACATCAACCAGGTGTCAGGCAGATAATTTCTGGTTTTTGGCTTTCTTACTGAATTCTAATTAAATTAATGTTTACAGAGTTCTTTGTAATTCTCCACTAAAATTCTCCTGTGGTACTAGCAAAATGTCAGTAATTGCTCAAATGGAGGAAAATAGGAAATTAAAATCTCAAACTGCAAAATGAGGGCTGTAAGTTTATGGCTTGTTTATGCCTTAAAACGCTAGCATCTTTATTTTTGTCTTCACCTTCCCCACTAAGGCTTAAAACCTATATCTCTGCATCATAGCAGCATTTGATGCTCTACGCAAAGTGAATTGTATGATACATTTTGCCATTTTACCATTTAAAATGAGGAACATCAAAATAAACAGGAAAATAATGATAAAAGAACAAATGCAAGTACATCAGCTGACGATGGAGAGATTTTCTTGGCCAGTGTAGCGGCTGTCAGGACAGGAGTGACAGATGGCATGTTTTGATGTCTGCAGAGCATGAACTAAGGACATTTTTAATCTTCCAATTAGCCATGTCTTCCTTAAAGAGGAAAGACTGAGAAACCGGGTCAGGTGCTTCTTTGGAAAACTCTTCAATAATTTGGTGCCTTGGCAGGGTGAGTAAATTATTCACAACTTGCCTCTGTGCTGGGATGTGTGTCTCAAATCACATACTCCTTCCTCCACTAAGTACCTTCTATATTTCTGTAGTCTGAAGAATAGCTTAATGCATACGTTGAAACAAGTACCTTGATGTTCCCGTGATAGGAGTGTTGTGAGTAATCAAAGGAACACATCACTCATCAAACCAAAAACAACCTGTAGGAATCATAACATGAATAATAGCTCACATTAAATGAACACTTATCATGCATCAGGCTTCTTAAGCATGTAAGATACATTCTCTCATTAAAGTTTCACAACAACCATATGATATAGGTGTTGTTTTAAACCCTATTTTGCAGATTAAAGAGAGTAAATGGGTTTACTAAGGTCTGACTCTAGGTCCAGTCATCATGTTGTCAAATTGATAGGCAACCTACTACATTCAGCCTAATCCTAGACATGTTTCAAGGTTGGAGACTATATGTTAATTCCCTTGCTTTTAGCAACTTGGGTCTAAAAGAAAATTTTCCCCCATCAAGTTTATAGAAGCCCCTAAGGCAGAAAAGTCCCCTGAACTGCCATCAATCAACCAGAAACCTATGGAGATTTTAAAAATGTTACCTGGCCCCACCTGAGAAATTCTGATTTAATTGATCTGGCACGGAGCTCAGGCATTGGGATTTTAAATGTAACCTGGGTAGGACCAGCTATGTAACTTGGGGGACAGTGCAAAATGAAAATTCAGGGTCATTTGTTCAAAAATCACTAAGGAGTTCAAGAGAGTGACAGCAGAGCCTTAAACCAAGCATGGGATCCTCCGAAAGGCAGACCCTGTGCAATGGTACACATCACATGTCCCTGAGGCAGCCTTGCCCCAGGGGTTACCAATATGCTGAAACTCTGAGAACCACTGGACCAGCGGATTCACTCCTGGCCAGGCCCCACTCCTGCCGGCTGGATGGAGCTTCATCATCCCTGTCTTCACACATGTGAGCAGTTTGCACGCATCATATGATTCTCACATTAACATAATGAAGGAAGAATTGCGATTACATCCCCATTTTTCATTTGAGGAAGCTAAAGCTTTGCAAAGTTAAGTATTGTACTTGGAGTCCTTGAGGAGTAAAATGGCCCCGCTTGGATTTGAATTCAGGCCGCTGAGATTCTGGAGCCCACATACTTGATCGTTACCTCACACTGCATCTCTGTGAGTGAGTAGTTATTTCTCTATAATACTCTGTTACTTTCCCCACCCCAGTCCCAAATAAAAAAGGAACACACTATGAATGGAAACAGATTTATATTTTAAAAAAATGAAATCATTTAAGTCATTCCTTTGATACACTTGATTATTGTTTTTTGGATTTTTTATATTTTTGTTTTGCTCTTCCATTGCACACATACTGACTGTACACACAAGAATATAACTCATATGAGATTACACTTGTAATGCTCTTAAAAGTCGCAGAAACCCCCAAAACTCTTATTTTCTCATTTCCCCTCATCCAAGTTCTCTCTGGGGTAGAAAACATATGCAGAATATATAGGGTCACTGTGACTGAGGAGAAGAGAGTTTCTTAACATTGACCCAGAAATCTTAAATAGCTTTTTTCACTGATGGTGCAATTTCCCACGTATATGCCACTCTGAAAAATGAAAGGAAGCTTTGAGGAACAATCAGATGATCATCTCGGGGATCAATAAATTTAATTTTCTCCTCAGGGAGACATTGACTGTGGCTCTGTTTCATCATTCAATAGTGCTCACTTACACATATTTGTTGAGAGGGAGCTCAGTTTTTGCAGTTCTCTCAAATGAAAAGATAATATGCTTCCCTCCCCACTTGCCACTCCAGGCTGTGTGGTGGCGCTGCTATATTTTGTTATAGCCCTTTTCTCACAGATCTGCAATCATCTGTTACATGAACGCCAGAAACACAGGGACTGTGTCCTAATCATTTTTGTGTCTCTAGCATTTGACATGGTATCTGGCACACACTTGGCAGTCAATCAGTGAATGAATACACAAGCACCAATGAATGAATATCTATCTTTGTTTCAAAAAGAGTTAATTGTGACACTCATACATTCATCTGCAATATGAAAGCACTTCAAAAATTTTATTCCTTCTTCCCTTTTAATGAGCTACTTCTACAGCCACTTTATAAAACTTTTGGTAGCATTTCATTTATTCTTATTTATGTTCCTCTATGGTTTCTAAATAACTCCTTATTTTTACATTCATCATTTATTTATGATAGAAATTCTTCAAAGGGTTTGTTTCTACAGCTTCAAAGAGTTGTCTTGGGAACCACTATTTAGTTAGCTATTGGAAGGATTTTGATTCCTAGCAAAAGAATGAGGAGTTGGAAAGCACAAAAATTCATTACTTATGCAAGCTGTTGACAGTTATGGGGGCTTAGAATAATTAGGTTAGTTTTATCTCACATTTCCAATTTTATCTCCCCCTAATTATAGTCTCTCAAAGTTCCTATTTCTTATATTTGCCAATATAATTACGAAAGCATTGACTATCACGTCAGAAATTTGAATATACTATAATAATCATTCATGTAGCATTTTCATTTTAGATTGGTTATCCATCCATTTATCCAGCCCCACTTTTTTACAAAGAGATTTTCATATAATCTCATATTAGTCTTCTGCTTTTCTCAGCATTTTTCAATCTCAGAGTATTGTCTAACTTAGGCAAAGGCCCAAACCTAATCTGCCTTTCTCGCCAGTAATCATTCATCCGTAAAGCTCTGGGTTATAGATATAACTTTTTTTTTTTTCCTAACATAACTACTTTACTTCCAACGTGTTCTTACTCTACCCCAAGAAAGTAACCTAATGTAGCAATATTTCTGTGACCTTGGTCCTACTATACCCATCAGAAATTAACAGACCATAGTCATTCCTGGACATTCCCAGAACATTAAATTTACCCATGATAGTTTATCTGTTCTTCTTGGATTATTGTTCCCCCTTCCTTAATTGCTCTCTATCACTAGTTCCCCTACATTCTATATTATAAACCATTCGTTTTACATTTTTCAAAGTTCACATTAGTGGTAGTATATAATATTTGTCTTTTTGTGCCTGGCTTATTTCGCTCAGCATTATGTCTTCAAGGTTCATCCATGTTCTAATATGTTTCACAACATCGTTCCTTCTTACTGCCATGTAGTATTCCATCGTGTGTATACCACATTTTATTTATCCACTCATCTGTTGAAGGACATTTGGGTTGTTTCCATCTCTTGGCAATTGTGAATAATGCTGCTATAAACATTGGCGTGCAGATATCTGTTCGTGTCACTGCTCTCCGATCTTCCGGATATATACCGAAAAGTGCAATCGCTGGATCAAAGGGTATCTCTATATCTAGTTTTCTAAGGAACTGCCAGACTGACTTCCAGAGTGGCTGAACCATTATACAGTCCCACCAACAATGAATAAGAGTTCCAATTTCTCCACATCCCCTCCAGCATTTGTAGTTTCCTGTTTGTTTAATGGCAGCCATTCTAATCGGTGTGAGATGGTATCTCATTGTGGTCTTAATTTGCATCTCTCTAATAGCTAGTGAAGCTGAACATTTTTTCATGTGTTTCTTGGCCATTTGTATTTCCTCTTCAGAGAACTGTCTTTTCATATCTTTTGCCCATTTTATAATTGGCCTGTCTGTACTATCGTCATTGAGTTGTAGGATTTCTTTCTATACACAAGATATCAGTCTTTTCTCAAATACATGGTTTCCAAAAATTTTTTCCCATTGAGTTGGCTGCCTCTTTAACTTTTTGAGAAATTCCTTTGAGGTACAGAAACTTCTAAGCTTGAGGAGTTCCCATTTATCTATTTTTTCTTTTGTTGCCTGTGCTTTGGGTGTAAAGTCTAGGAAGTGGCCACCTAATACAAGATCTTGAAGATGTTTCCCTGTATTATCTTCTAGGAGTTTTATGGTGCTTTCTTTTATATTGAGATCTTTGGTCCATTTTGAGTTAATTTTTGTGTAGGGTGTGAGGTAGGGGTCCTCTTTCATTCTTTTGGATATGGATATCCAACTCTCCCAGCCCCATTTGTTGAAAAGACCTTTTTGACCCAGTTCAGTGACTTTGGGGGCCTTATCAAAGATCAGTCGGCCATAGATCTGGGGGTCTATCTCCAAATTCTCAATTCGATTCCATTGATCTATACGTCTGTCTTTGTGGCAGTACCATGCTGTTTTGACAACAGTGGCTTTATAATAAGCTTCAAAGTCAGGGAGTGTAAGTCCTCCCACTTCGTTTTTCTTTTTTAGAGTGTCTTTAGCAATTCGAGGCATCTTCCCTTTCCAAATAAATTTGATAACTAGCTTTTCCAAGTCTGCAAAGTAGGTTGTTGGAATTTTGATTGGGATTGCATTGAATCTGTAGATGAGTTTGGGTAGAATTGACATCTTAATGATATTTAGCCTTCCTATCCATGAACATGGAATATTTTTCCATCTTTTAAGGTCCCCTTCTATTTCTTTTAGTAGAGTTATGTAGTTTTCTTTGTAAAGGTCTTTTACATCTTTGGTTAAGTTTATTCCTAGGTACTTGATTTTTTTAGTTGCTATTGAAAATGGTATCTTTTTCTTGAGTGTCTCTTCAGTTTGTTCATTTCTAGCATATAGAAACATTACTGACTTGTGTGCATTAATCTTGTATCCTGCTACTTTGCTAAATTTGTTTATTAGCTCTAGTAGCTGTATCGTTGATTTCTCGGGGTTTTCTAGATATAAGATCATATCATCTGCAAACAATGACAGTTTTACTTCTTCCTTTACAATTTGGATGCCTTTTATTTCTTTGTCTTGCCAGATTGCCCTTGCTAGCACTTCTAGCACAATGTTGAATAACAGTGGTGACAGCAGGCATCCTTGTCTTGTTCCTGATCTTAGGGGGAAGGCTTTCAGTCTCTCAACATTGAGTACTATGCTGGCTGTGGGTTTTACATATATGCTCTTTATCATATTGAGGAAGTTTCCTTCAATTCCTACCCTTTGAAGTGTTTTTATCAAAAAGGGATGTTGGATTTTGTCGAATGCTTTTTCAGCATCTATTGAGATGATCATTTGATTTTTCCCTTTTGATTTGTTAATGTGTTGTAAAACATTGATTGATTTTCTTATGTTGAACCATCCTTGCATGCCTGGAATGAACCCCACTTGGTCATGGTGTATGATTTTTTTAATGTGTCTCTGGATTCGATTTGCAAGTATTTTGTTGAGGATTTTTTGCATCTATATTCATTAGAGAGATTGGCCGGTAGTTTTCCTTTTTTGTAGCATCTTTGCGTGGTTTTGGTATTAGATTGATGTTAGCTTCATAAAATGAGTTAGGTAGTGCTCCATTTTCTTCAATGTTTTGAAAGAGTTTCAGTCAGATTGGTGTCAGTTCTTTCTGGAAAGTTTGGTAGAATTCTCGTGTGAAGCCATCTGGCCCTGGGCATTTATTTGTGGGAAGCTTTTTGATGACTGATTGGATCTCTTTGATTGTGATTGGTTGGTTGAGGTCTTCTGTTTCTTCTCTGGTCAGTCTAGGTTGTTCATATGTTTCCAGGAAATTGTCCATTTCCTCTACATTATCCAGTTTGTTGCCATACAGTTGTTCAAAGTACCCTCTTATAATTTTTTTAATTTCCTCGGGATCTGCAGTAATGTCACCTTTCTCATTCATTATTTTGTTTATATGGGTCTTCTCTCTTTTTTATTTTTTCAGTCTCGCTAGGGGCTTGTCAATCTTGTTGATCTCCTCAAAGAACCAACTTTTGGTGTTATTTATCCTCTCTATTGCTTTTTTGTTCTCTATGTCATTTATTTCGGATTTAATCCTTGTTATTTCTTTTCTTGTACTTGGTTTAGGATTGGTTTGCTGTTCATTTTCTAGCTTTTTCAGTTGATCCATTAGTTCTTTGATTTTGGCTCTTTCTTCCTTTTTAATATATGCATTTAGTGCTATAAATTTCCCTCTCAGTACCACTTTTGCTGCATCCCATAGGTTTTGGTATGTTGTGTTCTCATTTTCATTCATCTCTATATATTGGCAATTTCTCTTACTATTTCTTCTTTAACCCACTGATTGTTTAGGAGTGTGTTGTTTAACCTCCAGGTATTTGTGAATTTTCTAAGTCTCTGATGGTTATTGACTTCTAATTGTATTCCATTGTGGTCAGAGAATGTGCTTTGAATAATTTCAATCTTTTTAAATTTATTGAGCCTTCTTTTATGTCCCAGCATATGATCTATTCTGGAGAAAGTTCCATGAGCACTAGAGAAGTATGTGTATCCTGGTGATTTGGGATGTAATGTCCTGTATATGTCTGTTAAATCCAATTCATTTATCAGATTGTTTAGGTTTTCAGTTTCCTTATTGGTCTTCTGTCTGGTTGATCTATCTATAGGAGAGAGTGATGTGTTGAAGTCTCCTACAATTATTGTGGAAACATCAATTGCTTCCTTTAGTTTTGCCAGTGTTTCGCTCATGTATTTTGTGGCACCTTGATTGGGTGCATAAACATTTATGATTGTTATTTCTTCTTGTTGAATTGCCCCTTTTATTAGTATGTAGTGACCTTCTTTGTCTCTCAAAATATCCCTGCATTTAAAGTCTATTTTATCTAAGATTAATATTGCTACACCTGCTTTCTTTTGGCTGTAGCTGGCATGAAATATTTTTTTCCATCTTTCACTTTCAATTTCTTTGGGTCCCTGTGTCTAAGATGAGTCTCTTGCATGCAGCATATTGATGGTTCATTTTTTTTGATCCATTCTGCAAATCTATACCTTTTAATTGGTGAGTTTAATCCATTTACATTCAACGTTATAACCGTGAAGGCATTTCTTGAATCAGCCATCTTATCCTTTGGTTTATGTTTGTTGTATATATTTTTCCCGTCTCTCTATTAATATCCTTTAATGTACCCACACTGAATCTCTTTAGTACTGAACCTTTTTCCATGTCTCTCTCTCCTTTCTTTGTTTCTCTGTCTGTAGGGCTCCCTTTAGTATCTCCAGTAGGGCAGGCCTCTTGTTAGCAAACTCTCTCAGCATTTGTTTGTCTGTGAAAAATTTAAGCTCTCCCTCAAATTTGAAGGAAAGCTTTGCTGGATAAAGTATTCTTGGTTGAAAATTTTTCTCACTCAGAATTTTAAATATGTTGTGCCACTGCCTTCTCGCCTCCATGGTGGCTGCTGAGTAGTCACTACTTAGTCTTATGCTGTTTCCTTTGTATGTGGTGAACTGCTTTTCTCTTGCTGCTTTCAGAACTTGCTCCTTCTCTTCTGTATTTGACAGTGTGATCAGAATATGTCTCGGAGTGGGTTTATTTGGATTTATTCTATTTGGAGTTCGCTGGGCATTTATGATTTGTGTATTTATGGTGTTTAGAAGATTTGGGAAGTTTTCCCCAACAATTTCTTTGAATACTCTTCCTAGACCTTTACCCTTTTCTTGTCCTTCTGGAACACCAATGAGTCTTATATTTGGACCTTTTATATTATCTGTCAAATCCCTGAGGTCCATTTCAATTTTTTTCCCCATTCTTTCTTTTGTGCTTTCATTTTCCATTTTGTCATCTTCCAGGTCACTGATTCGTTGTTCAACTTCCTCTAGTCTTGTACTATGAGTATCCAGAATCTTTTTAATTTCGTCAACAGTTTCTTTAATTTCCATAAGATCATCTATTTTTTTATTTAGTCTTGCAATGTCTTATTTTTGCTCTTCTAGGGTCTTCTTGATGTCCTTTATATCCTGTTCCATGCTCTTCTTGATGTCCTTTATATCCTGTGCCATGGTCTCATCGTTCATCTTTAGTTCTTTAATTAGTTGCTCTAAGTACTGTATTTCTTCTGATCTTTTGATTTGGGTGCTTGGGCTTGGGTTATCCCTATCTTCTGGTTTTTTCATATGCTTTAAAATTTTCTGTTGTTTTTGGCCTCTTGGCATTTGCTTACCTTGGTAGGATTCTTTTAGGATTTGTAGACCAATTGAAATCCTTATCTCTAATTTGTCAGGTCTACAGCTTCATGGAGTACACTTTCTGTGACTAACCAGCAGGTGGCGTCCACGAGCCACCTGTTCCCCTCAAAGCAGTTCTCCCCTGCTTTGCCTCTGTGGTGAGTGGGGGAGCAAGTCTGGTGGGGTCTAGTTGGTGTACCAAGTTTGTGTGTGTAGTTGGTGTTGCCCGCCCTGTATAAGGGGCGTGTGTCTGACCGGTCAGGGAGGGGGGTGGCTCTAACAACCAAATCTCCCTGGTGTTCCTGGAGTTTTAAAGCTGCTGCAATAGTCTAATCCTTCAGTTCAGTCCTGCCACAGTTTGTCTCTGCCACTGACCCACAAGTCCTTGGTATTGTCATGTGACCCCTGAGACTTGTGAGTGGGTCCCTCTTCCAGGCCTTGCACCCCCTGGTCCTCTGTTGAGGGATGACTGTGCTATGCCACAGGTGAGTACCATCCCCCCAGGGTGGTTCTGGGCTGCTGAGCTGTGTAGGGAGGCTCCCAGTCTGCTGAAATGATGGCTGAATGGGGCTTTGTTAATTCACACTGCTCCACCTTCCCAACTCTGGGACAATCAGCTGAAGTTGCAGGGAAGGCTAATGTCCACGCCCAGTTTTGTGGTGTGTGCCTGGTTATTTGAAGCACTTCCGTCACACTGGGTTGTCTGGGGCAGCTCTGGGCTATGGGGCTGGTGATGAGCAGGAGTGTTTCCTGTCCACCAAGATGGTGGCTGTGAGAGGATGCCCCCCTTTTCTTGGGAAGTTGTGGTGTTTAGTGAATTTTCTCAGCCACTGGATTATTGCCTTTTATCTCAGAGCTCTCAGTTCTGCTCTTGTCTTGACCTGCCCAAATTGCAAGTCTTTGAGGCTTTCTGAATTGGGCTTCTTAGAGTAATTGTTTTAGAAAATGAAAAAAAGATTAAAAAAAAAAAAAAAGAAAAAAAAACGGCCCTCCTGGCAGATCTAATGTGTTATTGAAATGCTAAGAGACAAAGCAATTAGGGCTATTAAGGAAGGATCCAGGGGGCAGAGAGATCAGTTTTTCTTTGGGTTTTGCAAATGAGCCTGCAGGGCCTGAGTTCTGCCGTTCCCCTTTCTATGTTCAGCAGAACTCCAAAAAGCATCCGCTTTTATTTTTTAGTTTGTCTTGCTGTTTTTTTGCTATGCCTGTCTCCTCTCTGCTGGGCTGGCTGCTCTCAGATTCTCTGGTGTCTGGTCTCAGTCTATCTATGGTTGGAGTTTGGATCAGTAGAATGAGTTTCTGATAAGGGCTGCCACTGCAGTTCTCCCTTCTCCCTCCGGGCGCTGACAGCCCCTCCTTCCACGGGACTGAGCCTGGCAGGGAGGGGCGCGGGTCCCCTGGCTGCAAAAACTTACAGATTTCGCTGATCTCAGCAGTTCCACGTTTTCATGAGTGTTGTATGAAGTATGCCCAAAGTCAGATTGCTCTATGGTGTCCAGTCCACGCAGTTCCTGGCTTTCTACCTACTTCCAAGCGCGATTCAAATACCATGGACGACCCCAATCATTCCCATTTGCCAGAGGGCACAAACTGAAATTCCTTCAGCATTCCAGATACACCCCTCCTCAATTGGAGCAGAAGCTCGGTAGCAACCAGGAAATTTGCGGAACACTAAGCCTGAACGCTTGCAGCTGGTACAGTTGCTTTGTGAAAAACCTCCTACCTATTTCAATCCTTTTGTTTTCAATGGTTGCAGAGACATGGAAAGAAAAACATCTTCTGGTTTAAAAAGGTAGAATAAAATAGGATTCTGTAAGGGTCTATATCCCAGGTACCTGGAAAAACAATGGTATCACAGTGACAGTAGAGGATAGAGGGGTTTGTGGCAGGAAACAAGATGAGCTAGATATAACTTTTTGTTCTCAGGATAGCACCAGTTTCCATATTTGTGTTTACTCCCTTTCATGATTTCAGTCTTCTCTTCTTTTTATTGGGGGGTGGGAGGACCTTCAGTATTTCCCATACTTTCTTGTGAGCTTAACACATCATTTTGAAAGTATTTTGCTGTGGCAGAGAGAGCTTTAATAATATGTTAGTTCACCATATTGCTGGAAGTAGAAATCCCCATTCTGTGGATTTAAATATGCTAGGATCCTGGTTTTCACATCTTCTTCTCACCCCACACCTTTCCTTTTATTCGGACAACTCCTATTCATTCTTCAACACCCGGTTTAGAAATCATATTCAAAGTCTTCCTACACAAAGAATGAATCACTTCTTCCATATATGCCATTTCTGTAATTGCACAACATTCCCTTTATGCAGTTATATTGTACCCTGTTTGTTCACATGCTGTATTTCTCACTAATGTGTAAGTCCCTCAAAGGCAGAGGCCAAGTCATTCTCCTCTTTTTATCACAGGTTCCTAGTAGTGTCTAACAAACAATGAAGAACGAAGATTATTACAGAAAGGACTTAAGTCTTGTTGCTTGTACGTAACAGCAATACTGATGACTCCTTCTGGGTAAATTTGTGCGAGGCAGACAGCTGAAGGGTCTTTACTTGTGGCTCTTGTCCAAGGAAGGGCAGGGCAGCTCCTTATGTACCTGATCAACTCCATTTCAGTTCTTGGAATACCAAAGAAGGGAAAAGATACCATTAGCAGGGTCGAGTAATAGTGCTTAGTTTCCTGTCTGCCACCCACCCACCCACCATCATAATAGAGCATCTTTTGAAGCTGCTTTTCCAAGTGACTACAAGAAAATTATTCACTTCTGCCATTTAGGAAACACTGCTTTATAAATGCTGCTCCAAGAAACAGTTTAAAAGAGCGTCTTCACCCCAGCTCACCTTGAAGAGTCCATAAGTAATGACAAAGTTGCCATCTATTGAGCTTTTACAATGGGCTGCATGCATTGTTTCACTCAATCTTTTTAGAACAGGATGAGATAGGTATTACAAATATTTCCATTTAATTATGAGAGAGCTAAGGTTTAAAGATCATAGCTAGTGAGTCAATTGAACTGGGATTCAGATCCAATGCATGTGAACAAAGTGTTTAGTCACTGCTGCACTGCTGGGAATGACTGCTGGGTCCTTGATTGTGAAGAGGGTAATTTTTTACCTCAGTGCCTCATGTAAAGTAGCTTGGAGGAAGTGAAGGATTACTAGGTGCTTTGCCAGAGCATAATATAAGTTGGCAAAGAAAGAAAAAAAGAAAAAGGCCCCAATCCATTAATTCCTTCATGAACATATTCAGCAAGTATTTTTGATCACTTACTATGGAACAGCACATATCGAGGTGCTGGGGAGACCATGGAGAACAAAAGATAAATGGTTTCTCACCCTGGCAACCAAATTCTAGTGAAGGATATGGAAAATCAACAACTAAGTGATTGATATACAATATAATTCTGGATAGTGGTAACAAGGGTGAAGCAAACTAAAAGGATAGTAAGAGAGTTATTTTTGATTGTGTCATCAGAGAAGTCCTCTCAAATATGGTGGCTTTTGAGCAAAGGCTTGAAGGAAATGAGACTCCAAGCCATGGTGACATCTGGAAGAAAAGCATTAAAAGCACAGGGAACAGAACGTGCACAGACTGTTTGACAAGAATGTACTCAGCCTGTGTTAAGTGAACACCACCTGGCGTCCAGTGAACACCTCGAAGTGGTATTGATGGCTGGGCAGAGATCACACAGGGCTTTGTGGGTCCTGGAATGTGCTTTGGATTTTATGTTTGGTTTGATAGAAAGACACTGGAGGGTTTTGAGTATAGATATGTTTTGACCTGGTCATTCTGGCTTTGGTGTGGAGAACAAATGGTAGTGAATCAAGAATGGAAGCAAGGAGGAGCGTGTTGCAGCTGTAGTTTCTGTGAGAGGTGAGTGTGACTTTGGCCTATGGTGGTAGCAGAGGCCTAAGAGCTGACGGGATTTGCTGGAGGCAAAGGGTTGGAGGCCCCATGGGAGCAAAGGAACAGGTGATGATTGGGCCCAGTGTTGGTGTCACACTTCAGAGTTGGTGAGATGGGAGATTTCAAAGGTTATGTTTCAGGATATTTGTTCTGTGGTCTGGAGCAGAGAAGGAAAGAACCAGGGAGTGAATAGAGGCCCAGATAATGGATTGAACAGAGTCCACACCAGGAAGGCCAACTTCAGCTCTCAAAGTCAAGGAATGAACATGGATCTGAAACAGACACTGTCAAAGAGTGTGAAGTGAGCAGAAATTGGATAAGGGCAAGAGGGTTCCAAAGAGATTCCAGAAACATGTCTGGGGAACTCATGTCATCGCTCTCTGATTATTCATTTCATGTGACAACATGGCTAGACTATGCTGTCCAGTTGTTTGGTCCAGCAATCACTTTCCTAATTGTTACTGTGAGGGCATTCCATGGATCTAAATCATTAAGTAGTTGATTGCATCTATGGCTGAATACATCTACAATCAACAAAGGAGACTGCCAACAGCATGAGAGAAGTCTCTTCATCCACTCAATTGAAGGCTTTAAAGGGAGAACTGAGGATTTCAGCAGCCAGAAAGAATAATTTCTATCTCTGCTCCAGACAACCAACTTCTCCTGTGGAATTTGATGTCACCTTCATCACATTTCTGACTTACAGCCTGTCCTACAGAATTTGGACTTGCCAATCCCCACAGTTGCATGAACCAATTCCTGTACTAAGATTATCTCTTAATATATTTTTATATCCCACCAGTTCTGTTTCTCTGGAGAACTCTGGCTAATTCTCTCCCTCGCTCTCTCTCTCTCTCTCTCTCTCTCTCTCTCTCTCTCTCTCTCTCTCTCTCCTACCAGGATTCAGATGAACATTGTTATGCTCTAAGAACTTTGCCATCCACTGAGTTTCTCCTTTTCTCTTGTTTCTTGCTAAAATGCCACTAACACTTCCATCACCATCTTCCACTTTATTGGTACACGCTTGCTGCCTGCTTCCCCAATTTTTTTGCTGCATGCTTCTTCCCCCGTTTTCACACTTGTGCGCAGAGAGTGGATAGAGAGGAAAGCAGTAGTGAAGAGTCAGGCTGGGATCTAAGGCAACTGTCCTACTCTGAAGAAAGCATAGTCCAAGGAAAACAACAAAATGAGGAATAGAAAATGGTTAGAGAGAGGCAGGATGATCATCACACTAACAAGAAACTTTTATATTTCCTTTTGGGCATGACATACAAAGCATGAAATATACATATGAATCTGTCTTCTCTTTAAGAACTTGAAAGTGTCACCTCTGTCTGTATTAGAAATCGGAGATAAGGTGGAAAGAACGTGGGCTTGAGCATTCGACAGGTTTGGGTTTAGATTTCAGCTCCATTACTTAGTGGAACCTCAGGTAATTTCACTACCCTGAGATCCAACTTCCTCATGTGTAAATGGATTAGGGGCCTGCCAGAATGCCACTGACCCAGGGACGAAGCCAGCCATCGAGCCAATGCCTGCATTTGGACTTCTGGCCCCTGAAACCATGAGCCAGTAAATTCCTGTTGTTTAAGCCACCCCATTGTGTGGTATTTTTCATAGCGGCCTGAAACACTACGACACATCTCATTTAGTTTCGCTAAATCTTTTGATACTTACCAATAGACATAAACTCTGTCTTGTTCTGTTTTGGACTCAAACATCTTTAACAGTGCCTGCTATACACTAGATGTTAGATGAACATTACTTCAATTAATGAATGAGGTAAGGATTGAATGAACAAATGGTTCCAAGTTAGTTGTCCAAAGCACTAAATGGCTTGTAAAGAGAAAACAGAATTGAATTTCCATGACCTTTTTCATACAGACAACAGTTAGTGGATGTCTTATAAACAGGTAGATGTTTAAATGTTTGCATTCTTCTGTGTAAAAATGGAGAAAAAATTATGTATGCTCTACTTTTTCTATGACAGATTTGTGAAGATAAAAATAAGATACCAGATGTAAATGTACATTGAAAACTTATCACTATCAGTTTATATTATAAAGAGAATATAAATATTTTTTCATCATCATCTTAAACTGTGTTGGGATAAATATTGTGTTTGGGACAAGCTTGTTCACTGAACAAATATTGACTGACTGCCAACAATGTAGCAGTCACTTGCATTTGATGTTGCAGATAAAGAGCTTAAAAAGCCATTTTCTCCTGCTTATAATTGTGCCTAAGAGTCTCCCCCTGAGTGCCTCTTTTTTGCTCAGATATGACCCTCTCTCTCTAGCTAAGCCCACTTGGCAGGTGAACTCACTACCCTCCCCCCTATGTGGAACCTGACTCCCAGGGATGTAAATCTCCCTGGCAAGCGGGAGATGACTCCCAGGGATGAATCTGGACCCGGCATCTTGGGATTGAGAACATCTTCTTGACCAAAAGGGGGATGGGAAATGAAACAAAATAAAGTTTCAGTGGCTGAGAGATTTCAAATGGAGTCAAGAGGTCACTCTGGTGGGCATTCTTATGTGCTATATGGATATCCCTTTTTAGGTTTTAGTGTTTGGAATAGCTAGAAGTAGATACCTGAAACTATCAAACTATCAAACTGCAACCCAGTAATCTTGATGCATGAAGACGATTGTATAGCAATATAGCTTACAAGAGGTGACAGTGTGATAGTGAAAGCCTTATGGATCACACTCCCTTTATCCAGTGTATGGATGGATGAGTAGAAAAATGGGGACAAAAACTAAATGAAAAATAGGGTGGGATGAGGGGGATGATTTGGGTGTTCTTTTTCCCTTTTACTTTTTATTTGTATTTTTATTCTTTGTGGTGTAAGGAAAATGTTCAAAAATAGATGGGGTGATGAATGCACAACTATATGATGGTACTGTGAACAGCTGATTGTACACCATGGATGATTGTATGGTATGTGAATATATCTCAATGAAACTGAATTTTTAAAAAAGCCATGGTTTCTGCCCTTGAAGAGTTTACCTTCTGGAAAGGGATAAGTTATATAATTATGCAAATGAAATTTCAGTATTTCGAATATTTCTGGAAAGTCGTCTTGTATTTCAAATATCTTTGCAAACTTGCCTTGCCATCACTTTGCCTTTCTCTCAGTATCTTGATTGCAAGTGACTTTAACCTTGTTGATTTAACTTTCATTCATTGCTAGATAGTTTTAGAAGGAAAGGTTTGCCAGGGGTGGACCTCAGAGTCCCCAGTGGCTGTAAGGCTTGGGAGAGTCTGGGTGCTCCCGAGGGTTGTCACCGAATGCAGACTGGGGCTGCACCCAGGGGTTGTGCTTGGTGTCAGAGGCTGGGCACAGGGAGCTGTGCACTGGAGAATTAGAGAAGAATGCTGTTTTCTAAGAGCTTGAAAAATTTGCCTGCATGTGCCTATGAATGTTTCTTGATAATAAGCATTTCACCTTGGTTTCTTGGTCTTACACACTTGCAACTTTCTTTTAGTTAATTATGACCTCAAATTTACTAACAAAATTTTCCTCATGACCCCTAGATTTGACATATCTGTTAATGGCAGCACTGGCAGAAATAACCTTTTTTGTGGGTTTACTACATGTCAGGAAATTTACATACATTATTTGAATGCCTTTGATAACCCTAGTAAGAGGTAATTTTTTAGATGTGAAAACTGAGGCAGAGAGAGGCTGGGTATTTGTCCCAGTTAATACAGCTAGAAAGTAACAGAGGCAAAAACTTGTGTTCCTAAAACGTGTTTGCATGTGGATGGCAACTAAAAGTTTTCAAAAAACTAAACTTCATTCTTTAGAACAGTTTTAGATTTTTGGAAAAATCGTGAAGTCAGTACAGAAAGTTCCCGTACACCCTATGCCCAGTGCCCCCTATTATTAACATTTTAGTGTTGTCCATTTGTTACAATTAATGAACCAATAATGACACACTATCATTAACTGAAGTCCATATTTTATTCAGACTTACTTAGTTTTTAAATGATGTCCTTTTTCTGTTCCCGGATCCTCTTCAGGCCAGGTACACACTGCATTTAGTCACCATGTCTCCTTAGGCCCCTCTCGGCTATGCCAGTTTCTCAGATGTGCCTTGTTTTTGATGACCTCACCAATGTGGGGGAGCACTGGTCAGGCTGTGTAGGAATGCCCCGCTACTAGGTTTTGTCTGATGGTTTTCTCATGACTAAAGTGGGTGTAGTAATTTTTAATCATTATTTTTAGTTAATTTTTAACTCTCAACTTAAAGAAATGCCAAAGGTGAAATTTCTGACATATTTCGAAGTTGGTATTTTAAATAAAACTTTTAATTGTATCCAATGGATCCAATGTAATCTACCCTAGCAATTTGATAGCTCTTTTTTAATTGTAAGAAATTGCACATCATTCTCCTTGAGCTCTAATTTTTATTCCACTTCCCCAAGTTTTATCTTAATAAAACTTTTTTGCTTTAAATTTTTATCTTTAAATTATTTTATTGATCCCTTATCATACTTGTTTTAAAGTATGTAAAATATAAGGTATTTTACATTAAAAATACTTTCTACATTACATCATTGTATTATGAATATGCAGTTTGATTAATATACATATATTACAACTTTTGATAATTATTGTGTGAAAACAATTTAAGCATTTAATGAGATGAATGGCAACTTTTTTTCAATTAGTTAATGTGACTGCAGATAAATATTATCTATTGCTTGACTGAGACAGGGCAAGTTCAGCATCAATTCACGTAAATAAGTAGATGAAAATAGAAGGGATTGTGTTATAGTGATGTCCTTTAATTCTTTAAGCACTTTCTGAGATACATGCTAATATCTTAAATTTGTCTACCACTAAAAAAAAAACATTTCTAATGACCTATTAGCTGAATATTTTTATTAAGTCTTCCTTCAATTTTGCTAAGTCAAAGAACTGAAAATCAATTCATTTGCAAAAATTTGTTGCCCAATTTATAGAGCCACTCATATTTTCAATTTCTGGGAACTGTACCAAAAATGCTTTACCAATACTTTTCAAATAACTTTTATTTATATCTGTTCTATTTGCATGTACAGGCACATGTTTAAACCCAATCTACTAAAAAAGAACTGGGACATTGAAATAGTAATAATTGCCAACTAGATCTGCCAGTTTGATAGTTTGATAAAATGATTCTATCCCCCATATCCCATATGCTTTAAGTATAGCTTTTGTCAAAACCTTGAGGCTCCAGACTTAGCTTATTCAGTTAATGGAGAATTTCCACTCTGTAAGCTAATTAGCGAAGCCAGTCCTCAAAGCCAATTAGTGAAATCAAACATACTGTTAGAAAAACTCTGGCATTACTTTTTAATTCAAATAAATGGGTTAATATGCATTTCAAACACTATTATAAAGAGCATTGAAAAACAAATTATGGAATACATCTTGTAAGAAAGATCACCCAAAAGCAGTCGTCTCATTTAAAATGATGTAGGATTTAATATAAATAATGTATCAATTTTTATAGTTCATGAAATGAAATATATCTATGTGTCTTTTTTTTTAATTTCTTGATTTGCAATACTGCCATGTGATGGAGTAGCTATGAAATGAAGAGTATAATAAATCAAACATGGTGAGCCTTTCCTAAATGAGTTTGTAAACATGTATTGAACTCTAATGTCCATTTTGGGGAACCATTCAATAAGAATAATATATGGAATAGACTTTATTTGACATCATGATAAAATTTCTCTATGTATTTTAGGGAAGAAAAATAATTTCATTGCTAAATGGTCTGGCAATTATCTTATAATTTTACATTATGTAACAGGAAAGAGAAAATATTGTTTTAAGGTCTGATTTGATAAATCATATTTTAATAACCTCATTGAATAATGTACACTAAATCTAAGAGAAATCACTAAAATATTTTATCTGTAAAATTTTATCTGTAACTAGACAAAATTGATTAGCCCTGGAAAATATTCCAGTTATTTGTAAAAGACCCGGTGTCACTAAACTATATTGCTTTGGCACAAAGGTGCTTTTCTTTCATGAATATTACAAATATCTGAACAATCTGCTTCTTTTTGAAAAGCAGCTTTTAGCTTTTAGTGTTTCTTAGCAATGCTCTCTTCACTTTGCTTTTACTAGATTCTCCCTCAAGGAGCAATGTGTTTTTTGAAAAGAGTCTCAGGAAGAAAAGAAGTAAAGACTGCCCACTCTATAATATATCTAATTCTTGAATACTCTTACAAGGGTCAACATACCCCATTTCTAATGCCATTACTTCACATTTATCAGAAACAGCTGTGAGACAGCAAGCCAGGAAGACAGTATCTTGATTAAACAATAAGGGAGACTCTCCTGCAAACTCTGTTTTAAGTCCTCTGTTTGTTGCTATAGACGTTTTTACATCTCAGGACAACGTAATAGTTAGATTCAGGGTGAGTCACATGAACGTCTCTTTTTCTGTAAAATGGGAGAAGGGGTAAGTTTTGGATCGCCAACATAGTAAAAACATTGTTCCATGTTAATAAATATATCTTATAGCATAATTTTTAATGGCTGCAGAATGTTCCATCGTATGATTGAACCACAATTTAATCGATCAATCCAGTATAGTTGGATGTTTTTCAAATTTTCAAAACTCTAAACAACTTTGAGATTAACATCTTCGTAGCTAATTTTTTTTTCATGCCCCCTGGTTATTTCCTTGGAAATTATACCTGGAAGAGATCATTCTGTGTCAATATTGAAGTCTTTTGATCCATAACCTCCAGAAAGGTTACATCAATATATATTCTCACAAGCAACATATGAGAGTCTCCAGAGAGGTCTATGTGCTCTACCAGATTTGGTCAGGAGTGTGAATTAGAGGTGAGAGAGTGTGTAAATAGCACAGTGCTTCCTGTTGGTTCTGGGGAAGCTAGGGGCACTCCTGGTGGCCATCTCCCAGCCCTTGTCTACCCCTCCTCCTTTTCTAGTGTGTGCTGATGGTTCAGCATGTTTCCATTCCACAGCCCCGGGGAAGATGTTAGTTCTAAAGAAAAGACCTGACCACACCTTGAACCCCACACCCGAATCTGTAACAAGCAGTTCCAGCTGCTTATCGGGGGAGGAACTTTAGTGTAGGGCCTCCTCTCCCTGGGGTTGCATAAATCCCCCACCCTTGGGCAGCACAGATTTGTCTCTCAGAGGCAAAGTGGAGCGTGCAGAGCTTGCTGTCCACCGACCCTGACCTGAGCAGTGGCCTCCCCAGGAGACTGGCCACAGTGGGATCTCTCACCTGCCCTTTTGGACCTTGGTATGTAACAAAGTGGTCATTTGCTGAAAGTTTCTGTTGTGCCTAAGCCTGTGTTCCCACAATGCACCATATAACAATTCACTCCACAGGTAGTATAAATAATCCTTTTCTAGAAGGAAAATTACAGAGCTGTTTGCAGTCTGTGTCTTGCTTACTAGTCTGCATGCCTTCGGTATTTCTGTGCTTTGCAGATAGAGCTTTAAATAACCACCGATGTGTGGCAAGGCAATCAGGAGCCTTATTCTGCCATACATGAAAGCCTGTCTAAATCTCAGCATTTAGATAGTTCGAAGCTTTGATTAGCTGCCCACGCTGAAGCATCCTGAAGGTTGGCTTATTTTCTTGTTTGAAGAAAGCGTGCAAATTTGAACTTTCACAAGTCACTGAGGCAGATTTAAGGAGGCAAACTATCTACACAGGCAGAGGAAAACCTGGTTTTGTTTTTTAATTTAAAATCACTATGGAATCAAAGCACCTGTGTTTCCAGGGAGCCCAATAAGTATTTGCTGCCTGAAATAATTCCTAGCAATGACAACAAAATAAGTAGAATATTGAGAAAGGTCATTAAGTTGCTTTCTCTGAAAAGGCACTGAATGAAGACTTGAACTGTCATTAATAGAGAAGTTATTTTCTTCCATAGTTATGATTAACTCAGTGGTGCACTATGCAAAAAACAATATGGATTGGAAAATAGACTATCCACTGGCAGAATAAGACCAGGGAGGATTATGTGACACAGAAGACAGATCGCTAGACCTGTATTTGAGCTATTAATTCATTCATCCATTAGATAAATATTTGAGTATCTATTATATTCCTGACCCTTAACTATGTACCTGAATACAATGGTGAGTCAAAAACCAACATAATCTTGTTCTCACAGGGATTGATGTTCAGGAAAAAAACATGGACATTAAAACGTGGCATGTTTTTAGCTCCAACATGTAAATATCTTGAAAGTGGTCACTCCCATCCTTACAACAATAAAATGCTGAACACACTGAACATCAATGACTTTTCTTGGACCCATCAGAGAACTGAGGTTTCAGGATTAACTGCTACCCCCAAAATCTGGAGTGATGGGTCAACTGAGTCACAGCTGAGATCTGTTTACCTTAAGCAGAAGCTGCTGAAAACATAAACTGGGTAAAGCACTTAAATGGCAATTTTGAAGAATTGATGGAGGCTGAGTGTGGACCAGCCTAAGAATGAGAAACTCCTGGGTGCTGCCGACTTCGGGTGCCCTCCACAATTATGGGTTTTACCTCCAGAAACACAATATCTGGCAGGAGGGAAAAATAATTATGAAATACTCCCAGAACATTCTCTATAACAAACACCTGCTCTCTAGGTGCAAAGGCTTTATCATAAGATTACAGAATGCTTCACTTTCCCCACATCTTATCACCATACCAACAGGGTTCCAGTATAAAAACAACAGATTACAGCTGAAAGAATTGCAAGACACAGACTCTCTCCAAGGATGAGTGCTTAGGGACAGCCAAAATCAAGAGAAAGAGACAAAAATTAAGACACTAGAGGAATTTGAAGCTTCTGGAAGCTAAAACTACAGAAAACATTAAACATAGCCTCTTTGCCAATATTATAAAACCACATACTGTAGGCCTGCTTACCTTATATCCTATTGCCTGATATAATGTGTCTGGGTTTCAACAACAACAACAAAAAATGGCAAGGTATGCCAAAAGGCCAGAAAAAACACAGTCTAAAGAGGCAAAGCAGCATCAGAACCAGACTCAGATATGACATATATTGGAATTATGAGAGGGAATTTAAAATAATGAACAATATTTTAAGTACTCTGATGGAAAAAGTAGGTAACAGGTAGGCACAATTGGGTACCATACACAGAGAGCTAGAAACTCTAAGTTTAAAAGATAAACTGTTAAAGTAATAATTGCAACAATGTATTGCATGATTATAGCATATGGACAAGTGAAATGAGTAGCAGTAATAATATCATATGGGAGAGGAAAGAGAACTGGGATGCCTGTTACAAGGAACCTGCACTACATACAGAGTCATATGGTATTACGTGATAGTGAACTTAGATTAGTTAAAAATGTATATTGAAATCTTTAGGGCAACCACAAAATTTTTTTTAAAAATAATATAATTGATATGATAAAAAGAAGATAAACAATAAACAAACATGGTCAATGTTAGCCCAACTAAACCAATAATCACTTTTTTAAATGTGAATTGTATAAATACACAAATTAAAAAGCAGAGATCATCAGAGTGAATATAATAAACAAGGCTGTGTGTTATAGACAATAAAATTATTTTAAATATAAATACTGAGGTTAAAGATAAAAGGATGGAGAAAGATATAACATGCTAACTGTTCTAGTTTGCTAATGCTGCAGAATGCAAAACACCAGAGATGGATTGGCTTTTATAAAAAGGGGCTTTATTTGGCTATACAGTTACAGTCTTAAGGCCATAAATTGTCCAAGTTAACACATCAGTAATCAGGTACCTTCACTGGAGGATGGCAGATGGCATCCGGAAAACCTCTGTTAGCTGGGAAGGCACGTGGCTGGCATCTGCTCCAAACTTCTGGTTTCAAAATGGCTTTCTCCCAGGACGTTCCGCTCTAGCAAGCTTGCTCCTCTTCAAAACGTCACTCACAGCTGCACTCCCTCCGGTCTCTTTGAGTCAGCATGTTTTATATGGCTCCACTGATCAAGGCCCACCCTGAATGGGTGGGGTCATGCCTCCATGGGAGTATCCCACCAGAGTCACCTCCCACAGCTGGGTGGGGCACATCTCCAAACAACCTAATCCAAACATTCCAACTTAATCCCCACTATTCTGTCTGCCCCACAAGATTGCATCAAAGAATATGGTTTTTTCTGGGGGACATAATACATTCAAACCGGCACACTAACCTTAATTTTAAAAAACTGGAGTAGCTATATTAATTTCAGACAAAGAAAATTTCAGAACAAGGAAAATTATCAGGCATAAAAAGGGGCACTACATAATAACAGGGTCAATCCTCTAAGAAAACACAACAATCCTAAATGTGTATATACCTAATAACAGAGTTTCAAAATACGTGAGGCAGAAACTTATAGAACTCAAAGGAGAAACAGACGAATCCATTATAATGATGGAGGCTTCAGCACCCCTCTTTCAAAGAATAAGATCTATCAGGCAGCAAATCAGTAAGGACAGAGTTGACCTCAAAAGCACTATTAATCAACTTGATCTAATTGATATTTATAGAATATTCCATTCAACAACAGCAGAATATACACGCTTTTCAAGCTCATATGGGTCAATAACCAAGATAGACAACATTCTGGGTAATAAAACACACCTTAACAAATTTAAAAGAATAGAAATCATTAAAAGTATGTTATCAGACCACAATGGAATTATATAAGAAATCAATAATACAAAGATAGCTGGAAAACCCCCAAATATTTGGGAATTAAACAGCACATATTTAAATAGCACATGGGTCAAGAAAAGAGTCTCAAAAAATTAAAAAATATTTTGAAATAAAAATAAGAATACAACTTACTAAAATTTGAAGGATGCAGTAAAATCAGTACTTAGAGGGAAATTTTAGTATTAAATCAGTATGTTAGGAAGAAAGATCTAAAAATCAATAACTTAAGTTTCTACCTTAAACTAGGGAAAGAAAACAGTTTAGGCCTAAATAAAGCAGAAGAAAATAAATAATAAAAAGTAGAGCAGAAATCAATGAAATTAAAACAGGAAAATGAGAGAAAAATCAACAAACCCAAAAATTGGTTCTTTGAAAAGGTCAGAAATTTGATAAACCTCTAGCTAGGTTGACCAAGGAAATTTTTAAAAAAAGGAAAGACACAAATGACTAATAGTAAAAATGAAAGAAGAATCATTGCTACTGATACCATGGACTAAGATAAAGGAATATTATGAAAACATTAGGCCCACAAATTTGACAATTTAGATGAAATAGACTAATTGCTTGAAAGATACAAACTATAGATGAAATAGACTAATTGCTTGAAAGATACAAACTATCAATCAAACAAGGAGGAATAGATAATCTGAATAGGCTTATATCTATTGAAGAAATTAAATGAATACTTAACCTTCCAGAAAATATAGCACCAAGCTCAGATGCTTTCACTGTTCATTTCTACTAAACATCAAGAAAGAAATGATACAAATTCTCCACAATCCCTTCCAGAAAATAGAAGTAGGGGGAATATGCCCAAACTCATTTTATGAGGTCATTATTACCTTAATATCAAAAGCAAATAAAGGCATTACAAGAATTGAAAACTACAAACCAATATCTATCATCAACATATTTTTAAAATCCTCAACAAAATATTGGCAGAGGAACCAACAATGTATAAAAAGAATTATACACAAGGCAGTTTCAACATTCAAAAAGCAATCAATGAGAGAAAAACAATCAATGTAATCCAGTATTATCAATAGGCTTAAAGAAGAAAAATCATAAGGTCTTATAAATCGTGGAAAAGCATTTGACAAAATCCAATGCCTATTCATGATAACAGGTCTAGAAAACTAGGAATAGAATTGACTTTCTCAACTTGATAATGAACATCTATAAAAACCTATAACCAAAATCATATTTAATGATGAGAAATTAGATACTCTCCCTCTAAGATCAGGAACATGGCAAAGATGGTGTCTCACATCACACTATTCAACATTGTGCTAGAAGTCCTAGCTAGTTCAATAAGACAAGAAAAGGATATAAAATGGTAGAAATAAAAGTGCCTTTGTTCACAAGTGTCATAATTATCGATGTAGAAACTCCCAAACCATCCACAATAAAGTTCCTACAACTAAAAAGCAAGTATAGCAGAGTTGCAGGATACATGGTTAATACATAAAACTCAATTGTTTTCTTATGTACCAGCAATGAACAATTAGAATTTGAAGTTTTAAAAATACCATGACAAAAGCACCAAGAAAATGAAATACTTAGGTGTAAATCTAAACAAAATACATACGGGTTCTATATGTGGAAGACTATAAAATTCTTATGAAAGAAAATAACTAGATAAATAGATTCCACGTTCATGGATTAGAAGACTCAGTATTATTACAATGTCTGTTCTTTTTAACTTGATCTATAGATTCAATGCAATCCAATAAAAATACTAGCAAGATACTTCGTAGATATCAACAAATTCTGTAGTTTAAACAGAAAGGCAAAGGGCATAGACTAGCCAAAGTACAAAAGAACAGAATTGGAGGACTCAATGCCATTCAACTTCAAGACACACTGTGAAGTGACAATAATCAAAACGGCATGGTCTTAGCAAAATAATAGACAAATAATAATGGAATAGCATAGAGTCCAGAAATAGACCCACACATACATAGTCTACTGATCTTTGACAGTGGAGCAAAGACAATTTTTCAATGGAGAAAGCAGAATCTTTTCAATAAATTCTGCTGGAATAGCTGGATGTTCTTATCATCCAGTGAAGACGCTGAATGGACTCAGAATCCTAGCTCTAGTACTAACCCGCAGTTTGAACATGAGTAAGTCACTGACCTTTCTTGCCTCTTAATTTTCTTTTTGTCACAGATGTAACATGCAGGGCCGAGTCCTATTCATAGTCATCTCTTTAAAAAAAGATTAACTTTCCTACAATTTGCCAATGTTTGTTTCATAAAATAACATAGTTTGTCATAAAAATTGAGAAGTAATTTTCCCACTTAATAAAGCATCACATTCTGTCTTGCTCTTCACATGTTTCAAGACTTTAGTGCTGAGAAACGAAAAAAATTGAAATCTTAAAACAGGATCAATAAGGAGAGGTTACACGAGTTGAAATTATATAACTTACATAAAAAAGAAAGCTAAGTGATCATTTGATGAATGTTTTCCAGTAAAAGAAAAGTTACAGAAAAGGACACCGCCAATTATTGTCCCTTTTTACAGGGGTCTTAAAAAGAAGAAATGGACTTAAATTGCTAAGAAGGAGTTGCAAAATGTTGTTGACTATACCTGATAATTCTACAGTTCATACTAGTATTTTCCATGCCTGTAATCTATAAAGCTAGGCTGGACAGTGATTTTCCCTAAATGTTTTGAATTTTCCTTCATTAAGACAGGTGCTTGGGCAGGAAGCCCCTGGAGGTCTCTTTCAACCTTTTCATTCCAAGAGAAAAAGAATTGGTATCTACTGATGCTTACTCAGTGGCAGCTGCTTTAATCATATTCCTCAGTCTTTATAATGACCCATGAGTCATAGATAATTATCCTGCTTTATGGATATCAAAACTTTCTTTTCCTTCATTTCTTTCCCCATGCCTTGGAAGAAGCACCTTTTTGGATGTGAAGGGAATATCAACCAGGCCCTCATAAAGGCCTGCAAATCTTTCTACATGTAGCAGATAAACTGTTTATAGCCACAGACTCAGAGGTAAAAAATTAAAACTTTATTCCTTATTTCTGCTCGGTTATGAAAAACAAACTTTTGCCACTCTAACACGTATCAGTTATTTCCAGTTCATAGCTTGGACCCTGTTGCTCCCTCCTCCCTTTCTTCCCCTTCTCTCCTTGTGTGAACTCTGGGGTGGGGGGAGCCTGGCCTATGTAACCTCAAGGTGTGGGGTGATTTGGGGACTCCGTGGTCATCCTCTGACCTTGCTCACCTGTCCTGATGGGTGTCCTGCTCTAGCAGGCCCTAGGGGTCAGCTTTTGCTATGGCTCCATCTGCTGCTGGTGTCATCTTCAGTTGTCTGAGCACCACAGTAGCAGCTGTACTCTAGCCATGAGATTTCTTTTGGTCTGCTGCTAAGCCCCATGACTCTCTTGGAGACCTGGAAAGTGCTAGATGCTTTGCCATGCACCTTTAGATCTGGAAGAGACTTGGGGAGAACGTATCAGTCCTGCTTTCTTGCTTTCTTTCTGTATCTAACCTCCATCCAATGCTTCTCCACTCTCTGGTGGTGTTTGGATACAGGGCTTCTCTCAGAAGGTTGCAATCCCTAATTTTTCCTTTGGGGAGAAAGGTTATATCCCCTCTTCCCTAGCATCCCTCCAAATTAACCTGTCACATGGGATTAGACTGGGAGTTAGAGGATAGTGTGGCAGAGGCTATGGGGCTCTACACTCACATCCAAATCTTTTGCTTTTCTTTTTTAGTTTTTGCTGAGCTCCCTCTTCCCCATGCCCTGTAACACCTGTCTCGGTGTTAAAAATGCTGTCTTGTGCCATCACTCATTCTTCCCTACTCTATGTTTTGTGTTTTCCAGGTTTTGCTTTAATTGTTAAAGCCAAGCACTTAGAATTCTCCCAAATCCCACAGAAACATCCCACAGGAAAGCTAAGCCACAGACCAACTTTGTTTGTTTGTTTGTTTTCCAAATGTGCCTCATGTAATGGAAAGCCATAGCTTTCAAAGCTATTTTGGAACAAAAATCCCAAAATTTGACACTTTTTTCTTAGTGAATTGTTTTACATTCTCTCTTATTAGGGCAATAAACCTAAGCCTCATGTGTAAGATTTTGCTTTTGTTTTGTTTTGTTTTGTTTTGTTTTTGGGTAAACTTTAACATTGAAGCATTACTTGCATACAAAAAAGTATAAAAATAAGTGTACCGATAATGGCTCCCTACAAGTGAGCACCACTGATCCCCACCACTCACATCAAGGAATAATATGTTACCAGAACCCCAGAAATCCCCCCATATCTGCCCAGATACTAACCCACCTCGAAGATAAAATCGCTGTTCCAACGTCTAACATTATAGATTAATTTTGCCTGTTTTTTATATAAATGAAAGCATAGAGGATGCATTCTTTGTTTCACTTTATTTTTTTTTATCATATTTTTTATTGTAACATATAACATATATACATAGAAGAGACAACTTTCCAAATGCACTTCAACAAGTAGAGAGCAAATTTCAAAGAATATTATGGGTTACAGTTCCACTCAATATTATGTTTGTGTGAATCATTCATATTGTAATGCGTGGTGGCAGTACATTCATTTTCACTGCTGTATTTTCATTCATATTGTAATGCGTGGTGGCAGTACATTCATTTTCACTGCTGTATTTTCACCCAACTGTATATATTTACACCACAGTTTATTTACCCATTTCATTGTTGATGGATATTTAGGTTGTTTTCAGTTTGGGACTATTGTGAATAACACTTCTAAAATGAGTCTTGTAAATCTCATTTTGGCACACACTATATGCATTTCTGTTGGGTAAATTCCTTGGAGAGAAATACCTGGGTTTATGTGTGTTCAACTTTGGTAGATGCTTGTAACTATATACTCCCATGGGCAGTGTATGAAAATTCCAGTTGCTCTGCATCATAATCACTTGCTATTGGGAATCTATTTAATCATTCTGGTGAATGAGTCATAATACTTTATTGTGATTTTAATTTATTTGATGACTAATGATGTTGAGAACTGTTTCATACATTTACTAGTCATTTGGGTATCCTCCTTCATCAAATACCTGTTCAAGTCTTTTGGCTATTCTTCTGTTGAGTTGTCTTACTTTTACTTACTGATTTGTAGGAGACATACATAAATATTTATTTCCGGATATGAGTTTGTGGTTAAGTAGAGATTGCAATATCTTCTCCCAGTCTGCAGTTTGCTTTTTCACTCTTTAATGGCATTTTTTTTTTTTTTTAATGATCAAGCGTTCCTAATTTAGTTTTGTGTGTCTTATTTAAGAAATCTTTGCTTACCCCAAAGTTCTGAAGATATTCTTCTAGGCTATCTTCTAGAAGATGATTTGCTTTAACTTTCACTTGTACACCTATACCTACCCTGACCCTAAATTGTATTTTTTTCCTGTATAATGTGATGTATGGGTGAAGTTTCTCTTTTTTTTTTCCTACCTGGATACCCAAAGAGCCCAGAACCCATTTAGTGACAAGATTATCCATTCCTTACTGGATGGCAGTAGCACTTCCATCATTAAACAAGTAACCTGTGTCTGTGAGTTTGCTTATGGACTATCTGTTCTGTTTCATTTGTCTGTCATTGTGCCAAAGCCATGTTGTCATAATTACTGTTTATTTAAAATAAAGTCTTAATATAATGTAGAGGATATCCTCCAAAATTGTTCATGACTTCCTTGGTTATTGTTTGGTCTTATATTTCCATATAAATTTTAGCATTATTTGTTAATTTCCACCAAAATAGCATCCCATTGGGATTTATATTGTCATTAAGTTCAATGTATAGATCAAATTGGGGACAATAGACCTTTTTCAATATGATTCTTCTGTTGCCTGAGTATGGGATATTCTCCATTTATTTAGGTCTTCTTTAATTTCTTTTATAATTTTCCCTGTTGTCAAAAAATAAATCAGATATATAGTTAATTATTACCATGCTGCTGACTTATATCAAGAAAAATAAATAGTAGATTGTTTTCATCTAAAAAAGGCAATGACAATATTTTTATAAGAGAGAAGAGAAAAGGGAGAAGGCAGAAATTTGAACTATTTAGAAATAGAAACCAGCTTTTCTTTCTTTGGTTAAGATATTGATTATGTGATAAATAACAGGTTTATCAAGATACTCTTGAGTAGCTATATAGATCATGAGTGTTGTTTATGGACTCTTCAGGAGATCTTGAGAGTTTAAGCTGAGAACTACATCACAGGCTGCCTCTGCCTAAGGTCTGTCAGTGTCCAGTATCCATCATTTCCCTTATCAGAATTTCTCACTGTAGAAATCTTGCACACCTTTCAAAAGATTTATTCCTAGGTATTTAATATATTTTGATGCTACTGTAAATGGTGTAATTTTTAAAAGTTCATATTTTTGCTCCTAGTATATAGAAATAAAATTGATATTTGAATCTTGATATTTTTTCTAGTAACTTTGCTAAATTCAATTATTAAATTTAATTGTTTATGTTTACATTCTTTTGGATTTTCTAAATACAGTTATGACATTTATAAATATGGCAGTTTTATTTCTCCCTTTCCAATCTTTATGATACTTGTATGCCTTTTCTCACCTAAATGCCCTGACCAGAAACTCCAATACAATGTTGAAGTAGAGATATTGGGCACACTTATTTTCTTCCCTATATTTGATAAAAAAGAGTTTCACCATTAAGAATATTGTTTGCTATAGATTTTTTATAGATAACCTTTCATATTAAGAAAGTTTCTTTCTATTAAGTGTTACTAAACCTTTTTGTAAAAATTAAGAGTAGACATTAAATTTTACCAAATGCTTTTACTAATAGTAAGATAATCTTCACTTGTTCTCCTTTAATCTGTTAGTGCAATTCATTACATCCATTTCCTAATATTAAACTGTGCTACATTCTTGGAAAAAACCCTGTTTGGTCATGATATATTATCCTTGGGTGTGACGCTAGTATTTTTTAATCCAATTTTATTGAGATATATTCACAAACCATACAGTCTTCTACAGTGTACAATCAATTGTTCACAGTACAATTATATAAATTGTACATTCATCACAATTTTTGAACATTTTCATTACTACACACACAGAAAATAAGAATAAAAATTAAATTAAAAAAGGACACCCAAAATATCCCATCCCCCCCATCCCTCCCTATTATTCATGTACTTTTTGTCCCCATTTTTCTACTCATTTGTTCATATACTGGATAAAAGGACTGTGAGCCACAAGGTTTTCACAATCACACAGTCACACAATGTAAACTATATAGTTATACAATCGTCTTCAAGAATCAAGGCTATTGGGTTGCAATTCAACAGTTGCTAATATATTGTTTAGAACTTTTACGTCTATATTCATGAGAGACTTTGGTCTTTAAATTTCCATCTCATAGTTTTCTTGTACCTTCAGTTATTGAGAGAGGTGTGTTAACATCCTGTACTATATTTGTGAATATGTAACCTTTTAGTACCTTCAGTTTTTATTTTATAGATATTTGGCTCATAGAATTAGATGCATATATATTTAGAATTATTACATTTTTCTAGTGGATTAACCTTTTTATCATCATGAACTGTCCTTCTTTATATCTAGTAATTATTCTTGCCTTAAAATCTACTTTGTCTGGTAGGACTATAGGTATAACGGCTTTCTTTTAGTTAGCAATTTGCATGGTATTTTTTTCTGTCATTTTATGTTAATTGCTTCTGTATTTTTATGTTTAAGGTATGCCATTTGTATGCATTTTTGTGGAGCAAGTTGCTGTAAGGCACATCATGGGAATACAGACTCAGTCACAACAGAAACTTTAACAGAGGACCACTTTATTCCTTATACAGCACAAAGGGTCTGAAAGAGCAGGAGAAGAGACCCCACTATGGCTGGTCTCCCAAGGAAGCTAACTGCCCGGGTCAGGGTCAGTGGATGCCAGCTCCACACGCCCACTTCGCATCAGAGAGGAGCGATCCTGTACTGTTTGAGTGTGTTCATATGACCCCAGGGGGAGAGGTCCTGCCACTGAGAATTCCCACCCAGATAAACAGCTGGTTTGCTTGTTCCCAGTTTCTGGGCTGTGGAATGGAAACATACTGAAACATCTGCACACCATCGAAAAGGAGGTGGAGATAGGTAAGTGCTAGGAGATGGCCACTAGTTCTGTCCCTGACTTCCCCAGCAACTGTGTACTTGGGACATCCTTTTTTGTTGTTGTTGTTTTTTATTGAGATTGTTCACATACCATACAATTATCCAAAGATCCAAAGTGTACAATCAATTGCCCACAGTACCATCATTCAGCTGTGCATCCATCACCACAATTAAGGTTTTATTTCAATTTTTAGAACATTTTCTTTACTCCAGAAAAGAAACAAAGACACACAAAAAAAGGACACTCAAATCCTCCCATACCCCTGACCACCCCCCTCCATTATTGATTCATAGTATTTATATAGTGCATTTGTTACTGTTGATGAAAGAATGTTAAAATACTAACTGTAGTATATAGTTTGCAATAGGTATATATTTTTCCTATATGCCTCTTATACCCCTCTATTATTAACTTCTAGTTATAGTGTCATACATTTGTTCTAGTTCATGAGAGAGATTTCTAATATATTTACAGTTAGTCACAGACATTATCCACCACAAGAGTCACTGTTTTATGCATTCCCATCTTTTAACCTCCAAGTTTCCTTCTGGTGACATACGTGACTCTGAGTTTACCCTTTCCACCACCTTCACACACCATTCAACACTATTAGTTATTCTCACAAAGTACTAGCATCACCGCTGTCCATTTCCAAATGTTTAACTTCACCCTAGTTGAACATTCTGCTCATAATAAGCAACCGCTCTCCATTCGTTAGCCTCATTCTATATCCCAGTAACTTATATTTCATGTCTATGAGTTTACATATTATAATTAGTTCATATGATTGAGACCTGCAATATTTGTCCTTATGTGTCCATCTTATTTCACTCAATATAGTGCCCTCAAGTTTTCTTCATCAACCCATTTTTTTTAGGACGGTTTTGTTCACACCATACATTCCATCCTAAGTAAACTATGGTTCCCTGTGTATAGTCATGTATTTATGTATTCACCACCATCGCCACTATCTATATAAGGACATCTCCATTTCTTTCACAAAGAAGGAGGAAGAGTCAAAGAAAGTAGAGACACAAAAGAAAAAGGAAAAAGAAAGAAAAAAAACATGACAACTAGAAAGCAACAAAAGGAAAGATAGCATTAAACTAAAGTAGAATAAAAGTCAGACAACATCACCAATGCCAAGAGTCCCATGCCCTTCCCCTGTGCCCCCCCATATGCATTTAGCTTTGGTATATTGCCTTTGTTATATTAAAGGAAGCATAATACAATGTTTCTGTAACCTGCAGTCTCTAGTTTGCATTGATTGTATTTTTCCCCCAATCCCACCCCATTTTTAACATCTTGCAATGTTGACATTCATTTGTTCTACCTCATGTAAAAACATATTTGTACCTTTTATCATAATCGTTGAAGCACCCTAGTTTTCACTGAGTTATACAGTCCCAGTCTTGATCTTTCCTCTTTCCTTCTGGTGTCCCACATGCTCCTAACCTTCCTCTTTCAACCATACTCACAGTCATCTTGTTCAGTGTACTTAGATTACTGTGCTACTATCTCCCAAAATTGTTTTCCAAACCTCTCACTCCTGTCTTTTCCTTTCTGTCTGCAGTGCTTCCTTTATTGTTTCCTGTAGAGCAGGTATCTTGCTCAAAACCTCTGTCATTGTCTGTCAGAGAATATTTTAAGCTCTTCCTTATATTTGAAGGACAGTTTTGCCGGATATAGGATTCTTGGTTGGTGGTTTTTCTCTTTCAGTATCTTAAATATATCACTCCACTTCCTTCTTGCCTCAATGGTTTCTCTTGAGAAATCTGCGCATAATCTTATCAAGCTTCCTTTGTATGTGACGGATCGCTTTTCTCTTGCTGCTTTCAGGATTCTCTCTTTATCTTTGACATTTGATGATCTGATTATTAAGTGTCTTGGTGTAGGCCTATTCAGATCTATTCTGTTTGGTGTACGCTGCACTTCTTGGATCCGTAATTTTACATCTTTCATAAGAGACATGAAATATTCATTGATTATTTTCTCTATTATTGTTTCTGCCCCTTTTCCCTTCTCTTCTCCTTCTGGGACACCCATGACACATACATTCTTGTGCTTCATGTTGTCATTCAATTCCCAGAAATGTTGCTTATATTTTTCCATTCTTTTCTCTATCTGTTCTTTTGTGTGTAGGCTTTCAGGTGCCTTGTTCTCCAGTTCCTGTTTTCTTCTGCCTCTTGAGATCTGTTGTTGTATGTCTCCATTGTGTCATTCATCTCTTGTGTTGTGTCTTTCATTTCCATAGATTCTGCCAGTTGTTTTCTCAAACTTTTGATTTCTGCCTTATGTACGCCCAGTGTTTTCATTATATGCTTCATCTCTTTTGCCATATTTTCCCTAAACTTGTTGAACTGATTTAGCATTAGTTGTTTAAATTCCTATATCTCAATTGAAGTGTAAGTTTGTTCCTTTGACTGGGCCATAACTTTGTTTTTCTTAATGTAGATTGTAGTTTTCTGTTGTCTAGGCATCTGGCTTCCTTGGTTACCCCAATCAGGTTTTCCCAGACCTGAATGGACTCAGGTCTTAGAACGAGGCAATAGTATCATGTTTCCCTGAAGGTGAGTCTTAGAAGATCGATACACCCTGTGATGTCGGGAGCCGAGCCGTCTAACCCAGGACCCAATGGCACAGCCTTGGGACCAGATGTCGGGAGCCGAGCCGTCGGACCCAGGACCCGATGGCACAGCCTCAGGACCACCCCGGCCAGTATCCACTACCTCAACATGCCGCACAGCGGCGGACGAGCTGACCCGACCATCCCCCGTGAAAGCTGCTATTCCTGCAGTTCCCCTGCAGGAACAATAATCCCTCTAAGTCTTTTAATCATTGTGCTTGTTCTTTGCCTTTTTCTTTACTAATGTAATAATTTGGGATATACTCTGGATAATAATCAAAGATATGACAAAGTGTTGGGCACCTTCCGATGATTTTACCTTTAGATGAACCCCCTCCTCCACCTATGAGAAAGCAGCCACCCCGTTTAGCCGCCTGAAGCCCCCTTGCCCCTTTCCAGACATCCTCCTTTACACAAGTTCCCCCTTTTACATCCAAAAATATTTCACTGAGAAAGCGATTAGAAGGCCAAAGCAGAAGCAATGTAAACCACGTAATTCATCACCCGGTTCCTTGACAGGCCCCGTTGTTTGCCGAGGTTAGAACTGAATCAGGGTCAACATGCTCCACTAGTGCCTAATGGCTGACCTCGGGCAGCCAGAGCATACAAGAAATTCTTTGGGCACCCACCCCACGGGCTTATGGTACGAGAGTAGTTCCTCGTATGAGCCCACAGCTAATTTACTTTAGGTACAAAAACAAGCCCTTCTAAATAATTAAAATAGCCAAAACAGAGATCATTACTGAGAACAAGGAAGAATATTATGAAGAACTTGAAAGGTCTGCACCGGAATAGAGTTGTCTTAACATAGGGATGAAAACACACACTGCTCGGTCCCCCCGCCCTGTTCGGACCCCAATGTCCCCTGGAATTAAGTAACAATGGTTTTGTGATTTATGTGCTGTGCTTGCCAGCTCTCACCCGCGTGATACAGGTGCAGAGCTTATGTAACTTTGAGCTATAAAAGAAAATCACTTTTTCATTAAAATTGTCGGAGCCCTGAGCTTCGTCCCAGACACTTTGTGTGTCTGTCTCCTTCCTTGCTGCGCCGACGCCGACCCCCACTTTAGGACCCTGTCATGTTTGCTGAGGCAGGACCTCGGCACTGTGAGGCCTCAAGTCACTGTGCTTTTCTGCCCAGCAAGTGGTGTCTGTCAGCCTGTAGCTCCAGACTGGTGTAAGGAGATATGGCCCATGGCTGTTTTCCCCCAGGCTCTGGGGTCTGGTTCTGAATGGAAGGCAGGTAGTAGAGCTTGGCACCACTTTCTTCCTCTTAGGGAAGATACATCCCTTAGGGAGAGGTCATCAGCATTTGAATAGTCTCTCTGCCTCTGCTATCTCCACCCTTGTCTGGGTCAGAGTGCTGGGAACTAAAAATGGCTAAGGCTTTCTCCACTGAGCAGAAAAAGGGGCAGAAAACCCCCTTTCAGGGCCAGTCTTCAGCCCCCCCTCAGCTTCACCCATCATCCAGAGATAGCACCAGGTCCTCTGGGCTTCTCCTCCCTCCCAGAGAGGTCCTCCAGCTCTCCAAGGTCAGTCATCACCAAAAGCCTCTGTCTGCTTGTTGGGGATTTGTAGCTTGTATTAAGCAGTCCAGGCTTGTTAATTAAAACCCCAGTTGGAGCTCAGCTGAGCTATATTTGCTTGCTGGGAGAGTGCTGCTCTCTAGCATGCAAGGCTTTGCAGTTCGGGCTGAGTGGGGAGGGGCTCCTGGTTTGAGTCCACAGCTTTTACTTACAGATTTTGTGCTGCAGTCTTGTGCATTCCACCCAATTTAGGTTGGTGTATGAGTGGATGGTCACATTTGTCCCCCTGCAGTTATTCCAGATTATTTACTAGTTGTTCCTTGATGTTTACTAGTTGTTCCAGAGCACTAACTAGCTTCTACTCCTGTCTATGCTGCCATCTTCTGGACCCTTCTGTCCATCTTTTTTTGTTTTTAAATCTAGTCTGATAACCTTCATCTTTCAATTGGAGTGTTCAGTCTGATACATTATTATTAATAGCTTTCTATCTTGTCTTCTTACCTCTCTCTAATGCCTTCTCTTCACCACTTTCTAAAATTCAAACCAGATCCTGTCACTTAGATTTTTAAACCACTTTAATTGTATCCTGTTATTCTAGGATTAAATTGCATGCTCATTAGATGACCCACAGGGCCTTCTATGGTTTGCCTTCTGCTTGATGCAACTTTTATGTTTGCTCTAGCCAAACTTTGTTCAACTTTCCTAAATGTGCTCTTTCATAAACTGTTTCCTCTATAAACCCAGTTTTCTGTCACTCCTCCCTTGTTCATCTCTCTCTCCAGCGATCACTATCATTTTATCTGGCTAACCCCTATTTACTCTGCATGCCACAGCTTGCCATTGCTGAGATAACACAAAAGGTTCAGTTGTCAAATTTAGACAACACACAGGCAATTGCAACACACAAGTGAAACATGGAAAATCTGAGACCATCCACAAAGTTATACAGGTCTATTCATCTCATCTTAAGATGTATATTAGAACATGTGAGGTTCTAAGTGATGGTGAGAGGTGTCACTTGCAAAAGGAAGCAATTTCTATTATGGAACATCTCCTTTATATACCTCATTTATTAGATAGCTTATGTGACATTTTCCAATCAGTTAACTCCATAAATTCATAAATTTCAGGTTTCTTTGCAATAGCAACTTAGTCCATAGATTTACTATTTTCATACATAAGGATTTTCCTCCTAGAAAATAAACTGAGGTCTGTCATCAGCATGTTTACAAAGGAATTTGACCATGTCATGTCTTCTTAGGCATTCCCCAGAGAAGAAAATAAATTGCAAAACTGCTGCTAATACTTGCCTTCCCAACTTCCTAAAGTAATCATTCCTGACCCTCTAAATCTGAATTGGGTACCTATTTTAGTTTCCTAGGCTGCTTAAACAGATACCATGAAATGGTTCAGCTTAAACAATGGGATTTTACTAGCTTACAGTCTTATAGTTTTGAGGGCATGAAAATGGCCAAATAAAGGTATCCTCAGTATAATGCTTTCTTCCTGAAGATTGGCTGCTGGTGATCCTTGGCTCTTTTGCAATATGGCAAGGCACATGGTGCCCTCTACTGGTCTTTCCCTTCACTTTCAGGTTTCATTTTTTTTTTCAGCTTCTTGCTTCCCAGGCTTTCTTGCTCCCTGTATACATCCCATTCATAAAAGGCTCCAGTAAGAAGATTAAGACCCACTGTGGGTCATGCCTTAGCTGAAGTAATCTCATGAAAACCTACTTACAATAAGTTTACACTCATAAGAATGGATTAGCTTTAAGAACGTGATTTTCTGGGATACATACAATTCCCAACCACCAGAGAAGCCATCCTCTTTTCAGACATATTTTTAGGGGTAATAAATTTCTTTTTTTCTTATTTCCTTTCCTATCTGCCTACCTTTTGATCTCTTACTTTTTCTCTCTTTCTCTGCAATACATGTAGACATGTCAGGTACAGGGTAAAGCGAATATCTCTTTTTGTCAGCCATTAACTCAGCCAAATACCCCTAGGAACACACTTATAGATGAACAAGTTGGGTTTATTGCTCATTGGCATGAGGGAGAATTCACTCCATGTTGAGCCACGTGCTATCTCAGTTAAAGGGTGGTAGAAAAAACTTACAGGATTTGGGCTTGTGGTAGGTAGCTTTAGGGAGGGTTTAAAAGCAAGATTTTGCTCTGGATTGGATGCTATAAGAAATATGGGGTGATTCTATGACTGGGTAACTTTAAAAACTCTTAGAAAAAGGAAGAGTAGAGGCAGAAGTTGTAATTGGTAAAGACACTACAGTCACTCATATTAACCAGGAGAAGGAGATGTTTGGTATTTTGTGTTTGGACAGTGTTGTGATTCTGGAGTGATCCTGTTGTTGTCTTGATCCATCCTGTTCACAGAGTGGCCTTGCCCGGTATTGATGTTCTATGAATTGTTTATGTTCAAAAGGAAAATCACTGAGGTCCAGCTGTGGGTGCTACCAACTCTTGGCATCAGGGGCTGCTTTTCTCTTACCCTCATGACCAAAATGAATTCATGGAGAGAGCAATTGATTGATACTTGGATACAGGGTGAAGAACTTGTGCTCCTATAGAAAAACAAAACAGATTTATTAAACAAGTAGATAAACTCAGTACTTACAAGGAATAAATGTACTAAAAAGAATTTATAGATAAATCAAAAATTAGATAAGAAAATGCAATACAATCACACAAATATTACAGATCTGGGGTGTAGGAAGGAGTCAAGATTTCCTTCTTTATTTTTATGAACATAATGCTTCAATATTATGTCACTTAATAGTTTGCAAAGTGCTTTTACATCCTGTCATTAATTTGATTCTCATAGTTATCTTCTTGTAGGTATTGGCATTTTTTACAGATTAGTAAAATACAGCTCAGAGAGGTTTAACAGATTTATCCAAGAACACAGAATCAACCTACACCAAAGAGTGATAGAGCTGGGCTAGGACTTGACCTCTGACCCCAAATCTCATGTTCTTTGAAAACTAGCACCTAGCTTTCATGGGGTGGAGGGACTTCTTTGTTAAATAGTTTAAACAAGCAGAGCCAACAGCCTTCCTGGGTCCTAATAATAGCCCGTACTGACATAGATAGTACTTCCTATGATTCAGAGGCACTTTAAATGTATTTCCTCATTTAATCTTTATTCCTATGAAATAAATATTTGTGTCACAAAAGATGGAACAAAGGCCCAAAGAGAAACTTGCATGAAGTCACACAGCTGTTTAGAGATAGCACCAGAATTTAACCCCAGGCAGATGGTCTCCGATGTCCAGGATTTTAAATGCCATGATTTATAACCGTTTGTCTCCTCCCATTGTTTATCTACCTGGTGATTAAGTTGTTTTGGTGGAGAAGAAGAATGCACAAATTTAGAAAAAAGGTTTTTCTCTTAAACAATTTCTCTTGCCAATAGCTTTTGCTGCAAAACACCACAAAATTTAGTGACTTAAAACAACAACCATTTATTTAGTTCACAAGTCTGTGGGTGGCTGATGTCAGTCAGCTGGCTGCCTCTTGAGATCACAGCTAGACTCGCTCTTGAGGCAGGATCAGCTGGGGCCTGGCTGGTCTAGGATGGCTTCAGCAGGGACTTCTGGACTTTGCTCCCAGCAGTTATCATCCTCCCACAGGCTACCTTCAGGTGGCATATGGCCAGGGTTTCAAGAGAGCAAGTGGAGGCATGCAAAGCCTCTGGAGGATTGGTCAAGTGATGTGGCACAATGTCACTCACACCACATTCTGTTAGTGAAAATGAGGCACAAGTCCAGTTCAGATTTAAGAAGGGAACAGATAGATTCCACTCTTTGATGCAAGGAACTGCAAAATTGCATTGCAAAAGAGTGTGGATACGGGAAATGTTAGATTGCGTATCTAGTAACAGAGTAAAAATTTTTTAAAAATGCATGGAACTACACTACACAAATAGTGATCCCTAAGTTAAACAATTATAAAAATGTTCTATCATCAGTTGTAGCAAATGTTCCATAGCAATGCAAGGTGTTGGTGGTGGGGTGGTGTATGAGGATCCTGTATTTTACGCATGATTGTTCTGTGAACCCACAACTTCTCCTTGAGAAAAAAAAAAAAAAATGTTTCAAGCCAAAAAAAAAAAAAAAAAAAAGTATATGGGAAGGGGAAGAATTGCATTTTTGCATTGAACAATCAGAGCAGTTGATTTCAAAGGAAGCATGTTGTACAAAAATAATTTTCAATTTCTAGGTACTCTATTAGAACCTAGAACTATCAAGACTCTGAACTTTTAACTTCCCTCTTGGGTCATTAAAACACAATTACAGTGATCATTTATTGAATGGTCACTGTATGCCAGGAGCTTTACATTTAACCCTCAGTATAGCATTGCAAGGTAGAGCTTATGATCTCCTTTTGACAGATGGGAAAACCGAGGTTCACAGAAGTTCAGTAACTTGCCCTGGGTCATGAAAATAATGAGTAGCAGGTTTGTCTTATTACAGATCCCATGCTTTTCTCTCTTTATCACACTCCAAGTTGTCATCTGAACATCTCTTTGGAAATTTATCTTACATCCTGTAAGTAATCACATCTGTACCAAATGGGAAGATGGGAAATTCAAACATTGTACTGGCTATAGTGGATTGGTGCTAAGTCTCATTCCAGCCTCTTTCCGGAATACCTACCTTTTTTTTTTTTTTACCAGAGAGGCTGGAAAACTAAAAACTCTATTTCTCAGAATCCCTTGACACTAGAGTTCTAGAGGCATTTTGGGTTCAGAAATAAGACATGGTTGCCTAAAATCTGAAAGATGGAAGTGAGGAGAATGTCACTCTTCTTTCTTCCTCTGCTTCTGCTGTTACTTTTGGTTTTCCTGGCAAATGTGATTGTGGGGACATTTATTTTTTCACTGGCTATGTAACCAAAGGCCCCAATTATCCAGCCATTACCTTCATGAGGTTGAGAGGTGCAGATTTTACAGGTATAGATTATAAGAGATGGTGTGGCTCTAGCTCTGGCAGTCGTAGCAACTGCTTCCTGATTTTAGGGGCACCCTGATCGTGGCGGCCATTGTGTGGCCTGAAACCAACAGCTTCCTGATCCTAGGAAAGGCATGAGCATTTCAAAAGACTCAATTCCACATGTGGCTTTGGGATTTTTCTTGAAAGTTCAACCTAGAACTTGTTGCTTCATCCTACCCAACAATTTGGTAAACGACTTAAGAACCTAGAATAAATACCTTCTTAGATAAGTTAGCTAGAGTAGGCTCTGGATATATAGCTAGAGTAGATTATTTTCTTCACAACTGAATGCCAAACAATATGGTGGTTAAAATGGTTACCTGAATTGTAAATATCATTTCTGGTTTAATTTTTCATATATATAGTGGGAAATAAAGGCGGGAGAAAAAGAGTTGTTCTCTGGTCCACAGGGGTTTGGGTTGTGTGTGACCATCACACCATCTCATGTGGCTCTCTCTACTTCAGTACACCCAGAATATGCCTCTCCATGGGCTGCCCAGGGGTTACAGCTGGTAGCATCACCTCCTGGAGACAAATCTATATGTATTAACTGAGAAAATATGGAACAGATATCTTGGCTATATTTAGACCTCATAAAGCACAGCAGGAGCATTTAAATTGACGCTATGCAAAAAAAAAAAAAATTGAAAGCCTATTTCAGTTGAGTCATTTCATCCAGATTACACTCCCTGCGTGCATCCAAGAGTTTCTTGTTCTGAGGATTTTGTGCTTTGAATCAGGGAGCAGATCTCTTTGGTACCGCGCGTCTGGCAGGAGGTGTGTCTGTTCCCGACTGTGGCCTGCATGGAGCAACCCCTCTCCACAGCTCTAACATCACTGGGCTCTGGTCTGACCCCTTCCCCTTTCCTCTTTGGGCCTAGAGGAGGTAATAGCTTCTGCTCATGCCCATCTCCAGGCACCTCCATAGCCCCAGGGGGTTACCTGGACCCTTCCCACCCCTCTATAAGTAATTCCTTCATTACAGTTTCTTGGACCTTCTGAGTTGCATTCTGTATTTCACCAGGATCCTGATTCATAGTCTGGTTTCCACTCTTGCTCCCCTTCAATCCATTTCCCACAGCAGCCTGAGTGATCTTTCTTGAAATGTAAAGGCAATCACAACCCTCTCCTGTTTACAGCCCTCCCTACCACTTCTGGTTTCTCTGACCCCATCACTCTTTATCTTTGGTTCCTAGAACATGGTGATCTTGAGGCCCTACCTTGAGGCCTTTGCAGTAGCTGATTCCTCTTTCTGGAATGTTCTTCCTTATGATCTTCACATGGCTGGTTCCTTCTTCTCTTTAAATGTCACCTCCACAGAGAGGTCTTCCCAGAGCACCTGAGAGAAGCATTTCAGTAACCTCTCCATAAGCCTGTTTTAATTTTCTAAACACAATTATCTTTCTAATATTTCTGTTATTTATTAATTCTGCCCCTCCTCCACCCATTAGAACATAAGCTGTATCTGGCAATCACAGCAAAAAAAAAGGTTTATTGGATCCAATTTGAAAGATACTTTGTAGTACAGATAATTGATAGGAAGCTGGCAGAGCAGGTTGGGGAGTTAGGCTGGAACCAAGAAGGCTCCAGGGCTGTTTCAGGAAGGATGATCTGGGGCATCATCACCACCAGACACAGGTGTGCACCACTTCTGTCCCTGGACAGCATTGTGGTACCTGGCCATCGCTGTTCTGGGTGCATCCACTGCTGCTGGACTCTGTCACAGGCACCTCGGGGGTCCAGCACAAGTAATTCAGGTCTTTTATTCTTGAGCTGAGAGAACAAAGACATTTGCAAGGAAAGCGATGACATATAGTAGAGTGGATACAACACTGGTTTCGGACACTAATACTTGGTACTCTGACGTGTATATAGTTTATACAGGCCCCTCTATTAGGATATAGAGTAGGGGCAGAAGCGTGTGGATTTGGAAGAATAAATAGAATATATCCATCAGAGTCCACAGATTTTGCCCTTCAGTGTCTACTCTTGTCCTACATTCAGCCAAAAAGTTCATATCGTCAACCCAGATGACCAGACTCCCATGATCAATTGTTATCACAGCTTGTGTCCCCTGGTCAGGCTTCAGTCGCCATCAGAATCCAGTAACAAGCCAGAAACAGTTCTGTTATTGCTGTTGCTTTGTTGTTGTTTTGTTTGTTTCTGTTCGCTGCACCACTTTGATTTTTCTTTACACAATGGCATGTTGCTGGGGCTTAATGTTCTTACATGACAGTAGAAAACCAAAGTTTATTACTTTTAATGGGTTAGGAGTTGCATAAATTAAAAGGATGGATAACTTTACAGATGTAAAACTGCTTTCCAACTCAAGGCAAATAAAAATCCATGATGTTCTGGTAAGGAAACATCAGGTGAGAGAAGAAACCAGTTTTAAGGCTCGAATGTTTCCAACCCTCTTAAACTGGCAAGACAGAAATGTCAATAGTTCAGGAAGTACTGTCAGCCTCTGGAAAAATCCTGGAAGAGTTAGGTTTTACACATTAGGAGTTAAACCATTAATATCCTACATAGATCAGAAAATTAACAGTCCAGCAGACTTTCACTAATCCAATGGATTAATCTTCCATAAATATGTTATCCTTTACCTCAGTCATGGAATGATTGAGTCACATGTAGTAGAGGTTTGAATCAAGATATATACAGAGTATTAAATATATACCAAAGAGTAATAAAAATATCTAAAATTGATTGTGGCAATAAATGTACAACTATATGATGATACTGTGAGCCATTGATTGTATACTTTTGATGGATTATATGGTATGTGAATATATCTCAATAAAATTGCATTTAAAAATACACACACACACGCGCACACACACACACACACACACACACACACCAAATCATTAGTTAAATGAAAGGCAAGGTCAAATCAGCAATAAGTTTTACAATCCAGTACTGATCAGATACAGGCTAAAAGGACAAATTTCTTTTTGCAGGCTTATTCCAGTTTCATAATGCTCACATGATATGTATATATTTACCAAGGCAAATTTATACTTTTCAAATTAACTCACGCAGCAGTTGCTACACATCTGCTAGCTGTCCATTCAGGAGAATTTTGTGGTAGACAACGGAAGGGCCCATTGCCCTACTGACACTAATCCCTATCTGCCAGAAAGTGAAGAGAGAAGCCACCAATCCAGAGTACTTGCACAGAGTAGGGGCAATTATCTTAATTTTCATTGTGCTGGGTGCCAAGTCTGGACTCTCTTTCTGTAGTCTGTCGCCATTGCCAGGGTACAAGGTAGTACTGCCAGAAATACAGACCCTTTCAGATATCAGCATCATGTTTCATAATTGTGTTGATGGTCTCAGGATTCCATGCCTAGGAAGGATGCCTGGAAAAGAGGTTCTAGACACTCGACTCTCTCATTGCCAATTGTGATCCTCTGACCATAAGGAAACAGCTAGTAGCTCTCCTCTAGGGAGGAGAAAGATGCAGCAGTAGCTCCCTCCTAGTCAAAGTCTAGAATGACATAGCACAGCTTCTCCTTGACACCATGCGTGATCTCCCCCTGAGCTGCAATAGTGAAATGTAACCTCAGATCTTCGTGGGATGGTCTGTCAAATCTTGGCCAGCCAAGGTCCAGCTGCAGAATGGCATGATGCTGGAGGTAACTCGTAGGTGGGCACTCATGGTTGGCTCCAGTATCCATAAAATTTCACTGATATGATCAGAGGCATAAAGGGATAGCATAACCCATATAGCAGCATACATTGCCATGATGCTGAAGTTTTCAGGCATGATCTGATTCATCATCTTTCTGTTTGCCTAGAGGTTTAGAGGATCCTCAATTAAGAGAACAGTACAAAACAAAACTCACTGTAGAAGGTATGATGCCATATTTTCTCCATAGCATTCCAATTAATGATAATGCCATGTCTGGGGCATCCATCAATGGAGGGCATCATGGCAAGGGGGAATTGTCTTCCCTCTCCCAAATACAGCTTTGCACATCTGAGCCATTGTCAATGATGTGCATGGGTATTTTTTCTTCCATTTCATTCTGAAGCAGCAGCCACAGAAGTGAGGACTAAGGTGAAGAAACAGCCAGAGAACATGGAGCACAAGCTGGCTACAGTGAGTGACACCCCCAGTAACTGTTTTAAAATGGAGACTAGTTGTCATCAGAAGAGGTTGTCACCTTACTCCATAAAATGTGTGTATGTTTTATCACAAACTGTGATTCTCCTTTGGAACTTACCAGCAGCTCCATACAACATCTCTGTCTACCACAGATTCTTCAAATAACATTTGGTCTATTATATGAGAGATACAGTTGTAGCTTGGTTCAAGGGTAGCTTGCAGAGTCCTCTATTGTACCTATCTCCAATCAAAACTGGCTGGTTTATGTAAATGGGTTAGAGCATCACATCTAAAGCATCTTCTCTGACTATAGCAGAATGAAGCTGGAAATCAATAACAGGCAGAGAACTGGAAAATCCACAAATATATGACAGTTAAATAACACTCTTAAACAATCAGTGGGTCATAGAAGAAATTGCAAAGGAAATCAGTAAATACCTTGAGACAAACGAAAATGAGAACACATGTCAAAACTCATGGGATGCTGTGAAGGCAGTGCTGAGAGGAAAACTTATAGCCCTAAACACCTACATTAAAAAAGCAGAAAGAGCTAAAATCAAAGACCTAACTGTATACCTGGAGGAACTAGAAAAGGAACAGCAAACTAATCCCAAAGCAAGCAGAAGGAAAGAAATAACAATGATTAGAGCAGAAATATATGAAATTGAGAAGAGAGAATTAAACAGGACTCTTTTGTAACAAGCCCTAGCCCTTAAAAACCTGGTAGCCTTTGGCTGCTATCTGATGAACAGGCTTTAGTCTTTCTGAATGGAGTAACAAAACTTCTGTAGAGTTACCTGAAGTACTAGTATAGGGTTTCTTCGTGCTCTATATACTAAATTAAACAAATATTTCTTCCTCTTACACCCCAACTATAGGCATTGTATTCTAACATCCTATAGACTCCTCATCTACCCACAGATTCACTCCTCCCTGAATTCTCTCCCATCTCAATTAATAATGCTCCCATTCACAATTACTGAGGCCAAAAACCTAGTGTGGGGATTGAATCATGTCCCCCACAAAGACATGTTCAAGACCTAACAACCCCTGGTCCTCTGGGTGTGAACACATTTGTAAATAGAATTAGGGGAGTCAAATGACCATCACCCAGACCTCACCCACCTCCATCTCCTTCTCTGGGGAAGCAGACACTAAGTGGCCATCCTCCAGCCTTCCAATAACTCCACCCAATTTTCTAGTGTGTGTCATACTGCAGCTGGGGGAAATGTTAAGTCTGATGGAAAAGCCTGACCAGACCTTAAACCCAGAAACCGGAAACCAGCAGCCCCAGATGCTAATCAAGGCAGGAAGTCTCAGTGGCAGGGTCCTCTCTCCTCCCCCCTACCCCACCCCTTGCCAAGGTGGATAAAAACCACACTCAAACAGTACAGATTTGTCTCTCTTCTCTAATGCAAAGTGGGATTGGAGCTGCCATGCACTGACTTCAACCCGAGCAGTTTTGGCCACCCCTGGAGACTGACCGTGATGGGATTTCATCCCCTGCTCTTTTGGACTCTTTGTGCTGAGTAAGTAACAAAGAGATTATTTGCCCTTCTGGATTCTTTATGCTGCACAAGTAATAAAGAGATCATTTATTGAAAGTTTCTGTTGTGTCCGTGAGCCTGTGTTCCCACAAGGCACCTTGGTAACAATTCACTCCACATAGGATCTTTGAAGATGATGAAGCTGAATAGTCAGGGTGGGTGAGGAGACTGAAGGGGATTCCCATGTGACAGAGGCAGAGAGTAACTGCAGCAAGCCACCAGCAGAATGCCACACACTTCGGAGAAATCATGGCCTGCTGGGACCTTGGTTTTGGACTCTAGCCTCCAAAACTGTGAGGCAATAAATTCCTGTTGTTTAATCCAATCAGTCCATGGTATTTGTTATAGCATACCTAGAAATCGGCCCAGATTCCTCATTTTGTTTCACACCCCACTTCCAAAGCATGAGCCAGTCATGTCAGATCTCCTTCCAAATATTTCCTAAAGCTGACCATTTCTTACCATCTCCACTGCTCCCCCCTCCCACCTTGAGTACAAGGCACCATCCCCTCTCATTTGGAATATTTCAGTCACCTCCTAATTGGCCTCTCTTCTTCCACACTTGCCTTTCTAATCTCCGCACATGGCCAAACTGATCCTTGTAAATGCAAATCAAGTCACATCACTCCCCTACTTAATTCCCTCCAATATCTTCCCATCACACCCATAATAAAACCCAGAGTACCGAACACAGCACACAAAAGCCCTACCCCCCTCTCTGTAGTCATCCCCTTTCTTTGCTCACCACTCTCCAGCTGCACAGATCTTCTGGCTACACCACAAGAATGACACACTCATTTGCATATCAGGACCCCTGTGCTCATCCATACCATTCAGTTCTCTACTCAAATGTCACCTCCTTAGAGATGAATTCCTTAATCATCCTCTCAAAAATAGCTCTTCCCTTGCTCCCCTCCATCACTCTCTATCCCCTCAAGTGGCTTTGTATTTTTCATAGTACTTACCATCAGCTGAAAATGTTTTATTTATTTGTTTATACGTCTGTCCTCTCATTTCCCACCCCATCCCCAAGAAATTATAAGCTATCTGCTTTGTTCACCACTAATATCTCCAATAACTAGAAAAAATGTTTCACATATAGTAAATGCTCAATAAATACTGTTGAATGAGGGAAGGAATAAGTTTTCTTATCCATTAGAGCAAACTGGTGACAAATTATAATTGCTTTTGTCTTTTAGAACTTTTTGACATTACTTTTATCCTAATCAACATCATGGCTTTTTTTATTATTTTTTAAAGTCTTCAAATCAATTAATGGTGGATATGGCGGAAAGCCCAATGATATCCTCAGTTCCGAAGATACCATCAAACAATGAATCCATTGCTTATTTTAGTTTATAGCTCATATGGTAATTGAAGGATTGGATAGTTGAATGTTGCATGTGAGAAAGGTTTAATGAAATTAAAATTTTAGTCATGTCAATGCCCTCTGGCCAGTGACCACTAGGAACACACCTGTAGTTGAACAATGTTGAGGTTACTGATTCATTGTAAAAAGGAAGATTACACACCATGGGTAACCCTGGGGCATCTCAGTAAGGAAGTCTTAGAATGACTTAAAGGTTTTGAGCTTCTGTTAGGTTCATTTAGGCAAGTTTTGGGAGCTTGTGTTGGGAATGCTCAAGTAAGCAGGACTTTGCATATTATCTGGAAGCAAAAGTAATTCTGTGATTGGATATGATAACAAATCTTATCTATGAGCTGGAAGGAATGAAGTGAAGCTAAATATGTGATTGATAAAGAAGCAACTGTCACTCATATTAGCTAGGACAAGGGAATATTTGATCATTTTATTATTTGGACAATATTAGCGCTTTGTCTGTGTTCAGACATGATTGTAGAGTGGTCTTGTTTTTGTCTTGATCCATGATGATCGCAAAGTGGCCTTGTCCGATGCACTACCTGCTACCCCTTCTCAGTGCTGTTACATCCCAGTCCCCAGTGACTCCTCCTCATCTAGGGAAGGCTTCAGCTCAGTGGCGGGAAATTGGAAGTGTGTGGGCTAAATCTGACATGAAAACATATTTTCTGGGCCTCCCAGTATCTTTTAAAAATTAAATTAGTTGCCACTTTTAAAATTGGGAAAATTTGTAAATAATAAATCTAGATTTCTGGCTTGTCTGAATAAAAACATGAGCTCTGACAATACTGAGTCCATATCCTTCTCGGCACCATTCAGCTGGAGTGGAGGATAAGGCTTCCGTGTGGCCTGCTTTATTCATTTACATGGCATTTTGGGAGAGATTTGGTTTTGAGCTTCAGGTTCACTTGCTTCCCTTCTACCCATAGCCCATCATCATTCTCCATGGTTTCAATATGCCCATGACCCATCTAGCACTTTGGCACCAAGTTTCTTGGTCTTTCTCATCAAAATGCTCTTCACCCCAGCTTATCTCAGTTTCACACTCTTGTATTACCCCTAGCAACTTATCACCAGTAAATGCACTACCTTCAAAATCTTGATTTCAAATATACCCTCTCTAACTACAACCAGCAGTCTTCCAGCTGCCCTACTTTATGACTCCTACTGAAACTCTTCAGTTACCTCAACTAGACTTCCAATTTTTTAATCTCATCACTTTTTCCCTGTTCATTGTCCTCTTATCTTCACTCTTTTGTAAATCATCTGTTCAAAATCCAACCAACCTCTGTTTAAACTCAACTACCTGCCTTCTCTGTGCCTATACCAGAGCAGCTGAATGCTGCTGGAGAAAATCATAATCATATAACTGTACCAAATTAGATATACTTTAAATTCATTTACCTCAGAAATGTGTGCTCAACATAGCCTAGGAACTTTGTTATATATCCCCATAGTGTCCATTTTTCCAAATTTTACTCTCTCTTCAATCTTCTCCCACCTCCTCCCCATCCACCTTCTTCAGTTAATAACCTCACATCTCACTCCCTAGAGTGAGACTCCAGGAAAGCAGGAACTTTGTATTGTTCAGAACTATTGTTTAGGTTGGGAGTGCCTAATTTAATGCCTGGCATATTGTAGGATATTTGATGAATGAATATTTCAAGGTGAATATTTTCCCGCCATCAAATCTACCAACCTACCTGCACATGTACCTATTTTCTCTGCATTTCCTCCTGTTCAGTGGAAGAAGTATCCCTACCCATATTTGTGTGTTCTGCAATTTAGGCCTTCCACATTATTTTGAAATACTTAGAAATAAGTTTTATCAAATTTGAAAATGCATGTCATCCTAAGATATTTCAACATTACATTTGTCAATGAATAGTAGTTAAGCCTCATACAGCTCATTTTATTGTTATGATTTTAATCATAGCTAACAATTATTGAGTGCCCACCACTTGCTAAGTACTATTCCAAGGGCTCAACATTTACTGACCCATTTAATCTTGACAACAACATGAGGTAAGCAATAATTTTTCTCCCCATTTAACTGAAGTACAGAGAGTCCAAGTAACCAGCCCACATTTTCTGTCAAAAGAGAGAAGAGCATTGCCCTTAACCTCTGTGTTTTATTGCCTTCTTCAAAAAAGAATTTTAAGGGGATAAAATTAGTACAAAATGCCACAGTGATGTAATGTAAAGAATTCGCTGAGATGGAGAAGGGAAAGCAGGGGTGAAGGAAGGAAGGGAAACCTAATGCTTCTACCTCTAAAATCACTGCAAATCTGTTTATTTCTCTTCCTCTCCAGTGCCACCAGCATTTCTCACCTCGAATATTGCAAAATCCTCCTAACTCTTCTCTTTATAGACACTTGTGACCCTTTCCTCTCCTCATGGTGGCCACAGGATCTGTTTAAAACATAAAACTATATCATGTCTTTATAGCACTGACAGCATCATAAGATTTCCATTGCATTTAGCCTAAAATCCAGACGTCTTACCATGGTCCACCAAATGCACATGATCTGACTCCTGCCTAACTCACCAACCACATTTTATCCAAATTTTTCCACTGCCTATGACATCCAGCCATACTAAGGAAGAGGGTCCTTCCTTCATTCTGTTTCTGGAACTCATCACACTCTCCGGACTCAGGGCTTTGGACTGGTGGTTCTGTCTGCCTGGAATGGTCTTCCTCTGGGAATGGCCTCCTCCTGGCTCTTTGCACAGTTGACTCCTTTGCACCTTTAGGTCTCAGCCCAAAAGGTCACCTACTCCAAGAGACCTCCCCCAAGCCGTCTATATACGGTAACCTCCTCCTTCAAGTTACTCCTCATCACATGACCCTATTTGTTCCCTCCACAAAATTTACCATTATCTGAAAATATTTTGTTTATTAATTTACCTTTTATTGCATATATTTCCAACTTGAGTATAAGCTCCTTTGTTTTTCTGTCTCTGCATCCCAGGCATCCAAACACTCTCTAGAGTATGGTTGCTACTCAATGAATATTGAATGAACAAGTGAAACAAGGTGTTGCATGTACAATTCTTAGCATGGTTTCAAAGACCCTTCATGTACCACATTGGTCAACAATTGACCAAAATGTAGAAGGCATTAGACTTTCTAGAGTAAGCCAAACTAAAGTCTCAATATGGTTTTTATCTAAAAATATCCTTAGTTAAGCCCAAAGCTTTACATGTCTGTAGAGCTCTTAGTTTTTGTTGATTTATGAGGAAAAGTTCTTTGATCATGTAACTTGGCTTTCCCAGTCACACATTGTTTTGCTGTTGTTGTTTTAATTCACCAAGGTCCACTCTTAGGAGATTACTTTTTCTGTAGCTTTCCCATCTTTGCATCTCCTTTGACCATCTCTGCAAATATCTATAAATAATGGTGATGAATAAGCTCTCTTCACTGGTTATTTCCAGAACATTTATTTTAGTTCAGGAGCACCAACATGTCAACACCACTTTCTTTCAAAATGCTTTTATCTCTAAGGAATAAAAACAGAAATAATAATTTTCACTCTGAATAATTCTGGCTCTTTATAAATGATTACCTGGGCACTAAGAGAATGTCTACAGAATAGGATTTACCTGAAGTCCCTCTATCAATTAGCGCATTAAGAGAAAAAAAATCCAAACAATAAACTCCTTTAATTTAGGGTAAAAATAAGTCTCAATCATTTTTTCCATTTTGTATCCATCATAGAACAACCCACACAAGACCATTTTCAGATAGCTTGGGGAAATCAAAGGGTTTCCTCACTAAGCATTTCTAAAAGACTTAAGATGCTTATTGTGAAGGAATTTTTGTGAACTGCTTCATAAAGATGTTAATATTATGCCCATTCCACAAAACCCAACAACCACTTGTTACAGATTACTTTTTTATTCAGTTGTATTGAGATATGTTCACATACCATACAGTCATCCAAAGTGTACAATCAATTGTTCACAGTTCCATCATATAGTTGTATATTCATCACCCCAATCTATTTTTTGAACATTTTCCTTATACCAGATAAAGTGAAAATAAGAATAAAAAATAAAAGTAAAAAAGAACACCCAAACCATCCCCCCTACCCTATTTTTCATTTAGTTTTTTGTCCCCATTTTTCTACTCATCCATCCATGTACTGGATAAAAGGACTGTGATCCACAAGGCTTTCACAATCACACTGTCACCCCTTGTAAGCTACATTGCTATACAGTCGTCGTCAAGAGTCAGGGCTACTGAGTTGTAGTTTGATAGTTTCAGGTATTTATTTCTAGCTATTCCAATGCATTAAAACCTACAAAGGGTTATCTATATAGTACATAAGAATGCCCACCAGAGTGACCTCTTGACTCCATTTGGAATCTCTCAGCCGCTGAGACTTTGTTTCGTTTCATTTCACATCCCCCTTTTGGTCAAGAAGATGTTCTCAGTCCCACGGTGTCAGGTCCAGATTCATTCCCGGGAGTCATATCCATGTTGCCAAGGAGATTTACACCCCTGAGAGTCAGATCCCACATAGGGTGTAGGGCAGTGAGGTCACCTGCCAAGTTGGCTTAGCTAGAGAGAGGGCCACATCTGAGCAACAAAGAGGTACTCAGGAGGAGACTCTTAGGCACACTTATAAGCAGGTTTAGCCTCTCCTTTGCAGTAACAAGCCTCATAAGGGCAAGTCCCGTGATAGAGGGCTCGGCACATCAAACCGCCAGTCCTCAATGTTTGTGAGAACATCAGCAACAATCTAGGTGAGGAAGCCCAGCACCTCTGCATTTTCCCCCAGCTCCTCAGGAGGGGCCTGCATGTATATTTTTATTCTCTGTCCAAATTACTTTGGGATGTGTTGCTATTTCACACTAACCTACACAACTCTACCAGGTCTCACTTCTGTTAAATGTTTCATGTAATTATGGTATTTGAACAAACTGCATGAGTTAAATTGTTTAGGAAATATAGATCTTACACCAACTAAACATCTCTTCCCTTAGTCTCACATGGAATTTGAAGTTTTAAAATGCAGTCAGTATTGTCTTTTACCCTTTGGACCAATTTGCCCTAGTCCTAACCACATCAGCTTCATTCATATCTCTAGTTGAAGTCTGGACGCTTTTTCAGCTTTGTTAACAGTTGCTATATGTGCTAATACTGACTTTCATATCTGCCGAGTTCTAGCTCTGAGTTTCAAGTATCACACAGATACCCAAAGTTCTGGGGATTGATAAGGTTATATACAAAGGAATCAGCATCTCAGAATCTGGAGATAACCATTACAATTCAGGAATAGATGTGACTGCTGTAAGAGCTTACAGTCTAGGGACCATTACAATAAGCATTCCCCTGATAAGCTGTGCTCTAAGGTTCAATTCTGAGTTTACACATTGTAGTTAGTCCATATTGGTGAGGCATTACAGTGTTTGCCTTTGTTTCTGGCGTAGTTCACTCAAAATGCTGTCTGCAGCTTCCATTCACCTCGTTGCGTGTCTCACAGCTTCACTTCTTCTCACAGTTGCTCAATATTCCATTGTACGCACACACAACAGTGCATCATTCTGTTCCTCAGTCGATGTACTCTTAGGCCACCTCCACCCATTGCAAATCATGCATACTCTCTCCATAAACACCAGTGTGTAAATGTCCATTCATGTCCCTGCTCTCAGATCCTCCAAGTAAATGCCCCCTAATGAGGGTGCCCCTTGTGGCACCCACATAGCCTCCTGTGGAACCACCCCACTGTCCTCCAGAAACGCTATACCATTTTACCTTCTAACCGAAGTAAATATGTACATCCTTCTCTCCATGTTTTCTCCAGCACTTTTATCCCTGTTTATATTTTTCCATACAATTTTATAGACCTACATTCACAAACCATGTGATTATCCACAGTGTACAATCAGTTGTTCATGGTATCATCATACAGTTGTGCATTTATCACCACAGTCAGTGCTTTAACATATTGATTACTATGAAAAAAAAGTTTTTTTAATGAATAATAAAAAAGATAAAAAAAATTAAATATCATACAATACAATGTAATAGTAGGATCAGACAACAACACCACTACCAAGAATCCCATATCCCTCCTTTATATCCCCCTCTCATACACATTTAGCTTTGGTATATTGCCTTTGATATGTTTAATGGAAGCATATTACAATGTTACTGTTGACCATGGAATCCAGTTTGCTTTGATGATATTTTCCCCAATACCATACCCTTTTCAACACCCTGCATGTTTGACATTCATTTGTTCTCCCACGTGCAAGAACAGTTTTATATTTGTACATTTAGTCACAATCATTGACCACTCTAGTTTTTGCTAAGTTAAACAGTCCCAGTCTTTATCTTCTATCTCAGGTGTTATTCATGCCCCTAGCCCACCTCTTTCAGCTTTACTCATGGACGTCTTTGTTTAGTGTTGTTACAATATTGTGCCACCATCACACAGTATTATACTATCTATTTCTGGATCTATACAATCAATCCTGCTATACATTCTGTAGTCCTTCAGCATCAAATGCCTAATCTCTACCCTCTTTCTATCTCCTGGTAGCCTGTGTTATCAGCTTTTAACTCTCCAATTTGCCTTTTAATGTTAGTTCATATTAGTGAGACCATACAGTATTTGTCTTTTTGTTTCTGGCTAACTTCGCTCAACATAATATCCTCAAGGTTCATCCACGTTATTATATGTTCTGTGTCTTTGTTCTGTCTTACAGCTGCTTGATATTCCATCACGTGTATGCAGCACGGTTTGTTAATCCACTCATCCATCGATGGACATTTGGGCTGTTTCCATCTCTTGGCTATTGTGAATAATGCCACGATAAACAACGATTTACAAATGTCCTTTCATGTCTTAACTTTCAGTTCCTCTGAGTATATACCTAGTAATGGAATAGCAGGGTCATATGGCAAACCTATACTTAGCTTCCTGAGGAATCACCCCACTGTCTTCCAGAGTGGTTGCACCACTCTACATTCCCACCAACAACGAGTAAGTGTGCCTCTTTCTCCACATCCTCTCCAGCACTTGTCATTTTCTGTTTTTTGGATAATGGCCATTCTGGTAGGTGTGAGATGATATCTCATTGTGGTTTTAATTTGCATTTCCCTAATAGCCAGTGAAGTTGAACACTTTTTCATATGTTTTTGAGCCGTTTATATTTTCTCGTCAGGGAAATGTCTGTCCATGTCTTTTGCCCATTTTTAAATTAGGTTGTTTGTCTTTCCATTGTTGAGTTGTAGGATCACTTTATATATTCGGGATAGTAAACCCTTATCTGACATGTGGTTTCCAAATATTGTCTCCCATTATGTAGGCTGCCTTTTTACCTTTCTGACAAAGTCCTTTGATATATAAAAGTGTTTAATTGTGAGGAGATCCCATTTGTCTGTTTTTCCTTTAGTTGCTCATGCTTTGGGTGTAAGGTCTAGGAAACTACCTCCTATCACAAGGTCTTTAAGAAATTGCCCTACATTTTCTTCTAAGAATCTTATGGTCTTGGTGCTAATGTTTAGGTCTTTGATCCATTTTGAGTTAATTTTTGTATAAGGTGTGAGATAGGGGTCCTCTTTCATTCTTTTGGAAATGGATATCCAGTTCTCCAAACACCATTTATTGAAGAGGCTGCTATGTCCCAGTTGCTTTGGCTTGACTGCCTTATCAAAGATCAATTATCTGTAGATGTAAGAGTCTATTTCTGAAATTCAATTTGATTCCTTTGGTCGTATATCTATCCTTATGCCAGTACATGCTGTTTTGAGCACTGTAGCTTGGTAATATGCTTCAAAGTCAGGTAGTGTGAGACCTCCCACTTCGTTCCTCTTTCTCAAGATATTTTTGGATATTTGGGGCACCTTGCCCTTCCAAATAAATTTGGTTATTGGTTTTTCTATTTCTGCAAAGTAAGTTGTTGGGATTTTAATTGGTATTGCATTGAATCTATAAATCCGTTTAGGTAGAATTGACATCTTAATTATATTTAGTCTTCCAATCCATGAACATGGTATGTTCTTCCATTTTTTTAGGTCCTATTCGATTTCTTTTAGCAGTTTCTTGTAGTTTTCTTTGTATTGGTCTTTTGTGGCCTTCATTAAGTTTATTCCCAAATACTTGATTCTTTGGTTGCTATTGTAAATGGAATTTTTTTTCTTGATTTCTTCCTCTGGTTACACATTACTTCTGTATAACAACACTACAGATTTTGTGTGTTTATCTCGTAGCCTGCCAGTTTGCTGTATTCATTGATTAGTTCTAATAGCTTTGCTGTAGATTTTTCTGGATTTTCTATATATAGAATCATGTCATCTGCAAAGAGTGCAAGTTTTACTTCTTCCTCTCCAATTTGGATGCCATTTATTTCTTTTCCTTGCCTAATTGCTCTAGCTAGAACTTCCAGCACAATGTTGAATAACAATGGTGACAGTGGGCATCCCTGTCTTGTTCCTGATCTTAGAGGGAAAGTTTTTAGTCTCTCCCCATTGAGTATGATGTTAGTCGTGGGTTTTTCATAATTGCCTTTATCATATTGAGAAAATTCCCTTCTATTCCTATCCTTTGAAGTGTTTTCATCAAGAAAGGATGTTGAATTTTGTCAAATGCCTTTTCTGATCAATTGAGATGATCATGTGGTTCTTCTGCTTTGATTTATTGATGTGGTGTATTACACTAATTGATTTTCTTGTGTGAACCAGCCTTGCATACCTGAAATAAACCCCACCTGCTCGTGATATATAATTCTTTTAAGTTGCTGCTGTATTTGGTTTGCAAATATTTTTTTGAGGATTTTGCATCTATATTCATTAAAGATATTGGTCTATAATTTTCTTTTTTTGTCGTTTCTTTGTCTGATTTTGGTATTAGGGTGATGTTGCTTCATAGAATTGTTGGGTAGCTTTCCCTCCTCTTCAGTTTTTTTGAAGAGTTTGAGAAGGATTGGTACTGATTCTTTCTTGAAGGCTTGTTAAAATTCACATGTGAAGCCATCTGTTCCTGGGCTTTTCTTTTTTAGGAGCTTTTTGATGACTGACTCAATCTCTTTGCTTGTGATTGGTTTGTTGAGGTCATCTATTTCTTCTCGGGTCAATTTTGATTGTTTATGCTTTTCTAGGAAGTTGTCCATTTCATCTAAATTGTCTCGTTTATTAGCATATAGTTGCTCATAGTATATTCTCATTACCTCCTTTATTTCTGCAGGGTCAATAGTTATGTTTCCTTTCCTATTTCTGATTTTCTGATTGCATTTATTTTCTTCTGCTCTCTCTGTTTTTGTTTTGTTTTGTTTTGTTTTGTTTTCTTTTAGCCTAGCTAGGGGTCCATCAATTTTGTTTCTTTTCTCAAAGAATCAACTTTTGGTTTTGTTAATTCTCTCTATTGGTTTCTATTCTCAATTTCATTTATTTCTGCTCTAATCTTTATTTCTTTCCTTTTGTTTGCTTTGGAATTTGTTTGCTGTTCTTTCTGTAGGTGAACAGTTAATTCCTCAATTTGTGCTCTCTTTTCTCTTTTAATATAGACATTTAGGGCAATAAATTTCCCTCTCAGCACCACCTTTGCTGCATCCCATAAGTTTTGATACTTTGTGTTTTCCTTGTCATTTTCCTTGAGGTATTTACTAATTTCTTTTACAATTTCTTCCTTTACCCACTGGTTTTCTAAGAGTGTGATGTTTAGTCTCCATATATTTGTGAATTTTACAGGCTTCTGCCTGTTATTTATTTCCAAATTCATTCCATTATGGTCTGAGGAAGTGTTTTTTATAATATCAATATTTTTAATTTTGTTGAGACTTGCTTTGTGACCCAACATGTGGTCTATCCTAGAGAATGTTCCATGAGCACTTGAGAAAAATGTGTATCCTGCTGTTGTGGGGTGTAGTGTTCTACAAATATCTGTTAAGACTATTTCATTTATCGTACAATTTAACATCTCCGTTTCCTTTTTGATACTCTGTCTAGATGTTGTATCCATTGATGAGAGCAGTGTATTGAAGTCTCCAACTATTATTGTAGAGGTATTTACTCCTCCTTTCAGTGTTCTCTGTGTTTGCCTCATGAATTTTGGGGCACTCTGTCTTGGCACATAAATATTTATGATTGTTGTTTTCTTGATGAATTGAGGCTTTTATTAATATATAGTATGCTTCTTTGTCTCTTTAAATTATTTTACTTTTGAAGTCTAATTTGTCTGATATTAATATAGCTACTCCTGCTTTTCTCTGGTTGCTGTTTGCATGAAATATCTTTTTCCAACCTTACTTTCATCCTATTTTTGTCCTTGTGCCTAAGGTGAGTTTCTTGTAGACAGCATACAGATGGGTCCTGTTTTTTAATCCATTCTACCAGTCTGTATCATTTTATTGGGGAGTTTATTCCATTAACATTTAGTGTTATTACTGTAAGGGCAGTACTTTCTCTACCATTTTGTCTTTTGGATTTTATATGTCATGTCTTATTTTTTCCTCTCTCTCCTTTTACCCTTCCTGATAATCTTCATTTCTACACTCTACTCTAAACCTCTCTCTCCTGTCTTTTCCTATCAGCCTGTAGCACTCCCTTTAGTATTTCTTGTAGCGCTGGTCTCTTAGTCACAAACCCTCTCAGTGTCTGTTTGTCTGAAAATATTTTAATCTCCCCTTCATTTTTGAAGGACAGTTTTGCTGGATATTGAATTCTTGGTTGGCAGTTCTTCTCTTTCAGTATCTTAAATATATCATAATACTGTCTTCTTGCCTCCATGGTTTCTGCAGAGAAATCTGTACATAGTCTTATAAAACTTCCCTTGTATGTGGTGGATTGCTTTTCCTTTGCTGCTTTCAGTATTCTCTCTTTGTCTTTGACATTGAACAATCTGATCAGTAAGTGTCTTGGAGTAGGTCTGTTGGGGTCTGTTCTTTTTGGGACATGCTGTACTTCTTGAATCTAATTTTCTGTCTCTCATAAGAGTTGGAAAACTTTCAGTGAATATTTCTTCTATTATTCTTTCTGCCCCTTTCCCCCTCTCTTCTCCCTCTGGGACACCCATAACACATATATTTGTGCATTACATGTTGTCACTCAGCTCCCTAAGACCCTGCTCATATTTTTCCATTCTTTTCACCATCTGTTCTTTTGTGTGTGTGAATTCAAATGTCTTGTCTTCCAATTCACTGATTGTTTCTTATGCCTGTTCAAATCTACTGTTATATCTCTCCATTGTCTTTTTCATCTCCTCCAATTATGCCCTTCATTCCCATAAGTTCTGCCATTTGTTTTTTCAAGTTTATGACTTCTTCTTTATGGTCATTCAGTGTCTTCCTTATATCCTTCATCTCTTTTGCTTTGTCTTCCCTCAGTTCATTGACTTGATTTTTTAATTTATTTAGATTTGTTTGAACATCTCCAATTAGTTCTTCCTTCAGCTCATTGAATTGATTTAGCATTAATTGCTTCAACTCCTGTTTCTTGGTTGAACTATTAGTTTGTTCCTTTAGCTGGTCCATATTTTCATGTTTCCTAGTATGGCTTGTTATCTTAAGCTGTCTAGGTATCTGACTTTCTTGATTAGTTTATTCTAGAGCTTGTTTTCACTCTTTTACCTAGGGTTTTCTTGTTGGTTGGTTTTGTTCTCTAACCTTTGGTGTTCAGTTCAGCTTATTCTAGACCTTTAACTTAGATTCTATTTAGTTGATCAGAGTTTTTCATCTCTTGTTTTTCTATTTCTTGTCCTGCCTCTATATAGCCTTTTTGTGTGAGGGTCTTCTCAAATATGGTCAACCCCAGTCAGGTTTTCCCAGTCCAGAGAGGCCCAGGTCTCAGAAGGAGGATATGGAGTTTCTTTGAGAATGAGACCTCCTGTGAGGCTTTTAGACTCTGTGCTTTTCCTATGCTGTCCAGCAGGTGGCACATGCCAGCCCACAGCTCCCCCACCAGTGTAAGAAGGTATGGAGCCTTCAGTTCTCCCGGTAACCCTGACCCTGTCGGAGGCATGGCTGACTGAATCCAGTTTCTGAATTCTAGCCCCTGGGGTCTGAGTTCCCCAAAGGAGGGCTGCCACTGGAGCTGGGCCATGCCCCCCCTTTTCTTGGGGAAGTTATGGTCTTTAGCATTTTCTCTCCCACTAGGCTTTGTCTCTCAGAGCTATCTTAGCTCTGCTCTTGCCTGGGCCCAAACTGCAAGTCATTGAGGCTTTCTGTAATAGGCTACTTAGATTAGTTGTTTAAAAAAAGAGAGAGAAAAAGATAAAAAAAAAAAGAAAGAAAAAGAAAGGCCCAATATAGACTACTTAAAGAAAAGCCCTTTAATTCTCTCCTTGGAGTTCTGATGAGCTATTGAAATGCAAAAAGACAAGGCAATTATTGGAGAGCAATTGAGTAGCAAACATGAAACCAGAAAAACCAGCTTCTCAGAGAAGGGCCCTGGCCCACTGGGTTTGCATATGTGCCTGATTCTGTCTGAGCCCAGCCCTTCCCCATATTATGTTCACCCCCAACTCCAAAAGTCTCTGTTTTTGTTTTTGTTTTTTTCTGCTGTTTTTGCTAGCCCTATCTCCTCTCCACCAGGCTGACTGCTCCCAGTTTCTCCAGTGTCTGGTCTCAGTTTGTCTAGGGTTGGAGTTTTTGTTCAGCAGTCTGAATTTGTTAATCATTGCTGCAACTGCAATTCTCCCTCCTGGTTCCCAGCACCAATGTCCCCTCCTCCCTTGGGAACTAGCCGCAAAACAGTCTGCCTGGCAGGGAGGGGCTTGGCCTCCTGGCCTTGAGAACTTACAGATTTCGCTGGTTTCAGCTGGTCCACGTGCTGGAGACTGGTGTGTGACGTGTGCAAACTCAGATTCCTCTGCGGCATCTGTTCCACACAGTTCCTGGCTATCTACCAGATGCCTCAGGGGAGTAACTAAAACACACTCCTCACCTCTCTGCCATCTTGCCCCACCCTTACAGATCACTTTTTAAGAAGTAGGATTTGATCACTTACTTATATGCATTATCTTGCAACAGTGTTCCCTTAAATTGTTTACTCTGAGTACTTTCCTTTTATTTCTCCCAAATTTATTCATCTAAAGGCTTTCTGATTTGTAGGAAATATGGTCAGCTTTTCAAATTCTACATCTATGAACTCAGTGTTTACATAAAACCTACATCCTGAAGTTTTGAAGTAAACAGGATCATTTAGTGGTGCAGTTCAGCCCATACATTTGTTTCTCCATGCAGGATAATTTTTCAGTATACAGGAATTTGTACTATGTGTTAAATACATGAAAATTAAATGATTATGCAGACTTCCTTTGGGATCTTCACTACTCAACTTGCAGCTAACATGAGTTCTACTTTGGGGAGAGTTGGTTACCATCTTCAAAGCCACTGTGTTCCTATTATAATTCTGTTATCCAGATTAAATAACCTGAATTCTTTTCATTTTTCTCATCAACTTTTTTTTTAAACTTTTAAATTGTGACTCTGCTCCCTTTTAAGCTGTTGAGGGGCAAAGAATGAGAATACCAGAATCAATATAACCATCCTTCCTATTCAATTACCATGTCTCTGATGGAACTAGCAGGTAAAACTGAAAATCCAGATCCAATTCTTTCCCGTGTTGATGCCTTTATAGACAGTTCTTGGCTTTGGAGTAATAGTCACCCACTACCAGGCTGAGTTAAGAAGTTAGTGAAAACTTTTGGCTAAAATAAATGCAAGAATGGGACAGGTAGAACATAAAAATTTTCTTTTTGGCTTTCTTGATTAAATTTATCACCTTCTACAAAGCAAAAAATTGTCTGATGCTGCTGTAAGTTGTATAAAATAAGAAAAATCATGGCAGGAAAGAGCTCTCTGGGTTGAGAAACAGTTTTTTGCAGAACTGGAGTTGGGCTGCTACAGTTCTATTTTTGATGATCCATGTTTCCTTAGGAAATCAGCTTCCTTCTAGAAGTGTCAAGGAGACTAATTCAACCCACATTATAAACAACACTGAGAGCAGCAGTAGGAAGAAACCAGGAAAACAAGCATAATGTAAAATTGCTATTATTAACAAGTGGTGGGAGAAAGGACGCCTCTGCTTAGTAGTAGGTCTGTTTAGTGTTCTAAGCAAGTGATGATCACCAGGTGTGTGGCAGGAGGTGCGGGCAGCAGCTCATCTTTGATTAACAAGCTCAAACAGGGAAGCAGTTTGCCCCATGTCCTGCAGCGTGTACAAGAGGCGATGCGAGGGGTTACTTTTAATTTACAAAGCCTTAGCTACCTCTGGCTCCTTTTGCATGGCAACAGCAGGTCAAAATTGTTTTCTGCAGCAACTCTGGGATTTGGGCTTCTCAAAGATTTGTGTGTGGCTTTATAATACTTGGAATTTAGCTGCTAAAATATTCTGTCTATTCTCATTTCCCAAGATGAAGCGCCAGTCACATAAGATGAAAACAGATGCAAGCGATTACTTGGAAAAATACTTCGACAAAATCAAGGAATGACATGCTTTTCTTCCATACGCTTCTTCACTATATCTTCACTGATTAATTCCCTTCTCAGCCAACATTCAAAAAGAATGTTCCTTTTCATTCCCCAGTCCATTGATCTCTTTCTGCCTTCACTAAACCACTGAAATTCTTTGGCCGTGGCCCCCAGTGACCACTATCCCTTCAGTCGTGATCTTGCTTAGACTGACTTGCTGCTTCTGGTCATGTGGACTTCTCCCTCCTTCTTGAAACTCTTCTGCCTAAACTTCTGGCACACATTCTTGGCTTCCCTCCTACCTCTATACATTTTCCTTCTTAGTCTTCCCCCATTTCTGACCTCTCTAAACTATTTCTGCTCTCATTCTAGTCTGTTTAATTGGCCTTCTAATCTACTTTTTTTTTTTTAGCACCTATGCTATATTAATTCAAAAGTCTGAATTTCTGTATTTGCTTCCAGAGCTCCTAGCACTCAGACTTGACTACCTAACCCCCTGTTGGATACATCTATGTGGTTATTCCACAGGCATCACAACCTCTTCTCTCTTTTACAAAATGGTACAAAAGTCACCTAAGCTAAAGGTCTTAGAAATATGTTGCTGCCTCCTCACTCCTTCCACACTGGCTCCATATACCCCTCTAATACACACAAAATCATCAAGTCCTATTGATTTTACTTGCAAAATATTTCTGTTCTCTACTGCCGTTGTTCAGCTCCTCTTCATCATTGGTCAAACTACGGCAATAGATACAGATTCCTAAGTGACTGTGGTTTGGAGCACTAGCTTTGGAACCATACTACCTGGGTTCAAATCTCAGTTCAGCATCTCGCTATATTATATAACCCTGGGCAAGTTTTTCAACTGCTCTGTATCTAGGATTCCTTATATGTAAAATGGCAGTGATAGTAGTATCTATTACATGGAGCTGTTGTAAAAATTAAATTAGCCAATACAATAAAGTATCTGATTCATAATAAGTTCTCAGTAAGTATTAGCCATTATTATCTAAAACTCAAATCTGACTATACCACTGCCCTCTATTAAAGATCTGACTGCTCATAAAGCTTAAAAAAATGTTTTTGAATAGAACTAAAAAGGGTCAATTGTTTGGCATACTATTCCTAAAAGTGTTTAACTACTAAACTGAATACTTTGTGTAGAAAACTAACAGAGAGCCAACAGGGAAACCATCTACAGTGTGTTGAATAGTGCCCCCCAAAATGTATGTCCACCTGGAACCTCAGTAAGTGATCTTATTTGAAATTGGGTCTTTGCAGATGTAATTAATCTAAGATCAGGTCTTACTGGATTTGGGGGAGCCCTGAATCCAATAACTGGTGTTCTTATAAGAAGAGGAGAGAACACAGACATGAGAAGAGAAGGCTGTATGAAGACAGAAGCAGAGGTTGGATTTATGCTGTCACAAGCAAGGTGAGCCCTGCTGACAGCTGGGTTTCAGGTTCCTGGTCTCCATAATTGAGACAATAAATTTCTGTTGTTTTAAGCCACGCAGTTTGTGGTCATTTGTTAAGGCAGTCCCAGAAAACTAAGAAACCATCTAAACCTGGGGAAGTAAACCAAGTAAATGGAAGAAAGAGGAGGGGGAAGGGGGAAAGGAGAGGAGGAGGAAGAGGAAGGAGAGAAAGAGAAGAAGAAAGTGTGAATGGGGAAGGGGGAAGGGAAGTGAAGGGAAAAGGGACTGAGGTTTCTTCACCAAGGAAACGAATAACTAAAATATGGTGGATGCATCCAATGGTGTCCTATGCAATAGTCAGAAGTAGGAATAAGAAATACAGGCAGCTACATGCATATATCTTAAAAACAAAAGCATAGTATTGCATAAAAAGTAATAAACAGGATCAATTTTTGTGAATTGTAAACTCATATACACAAAACACTACTATTTATTTTTCATGTACCTATCTACAGATAAGTGGGTGTTTGGAGGATGGGGGATAAAGGGTAAAAGTTAAATAGAGTTTTTGTATGTACCTGTAACAGACCTGCTCGATGATGAATTTGTTTGGAGGGGAGAAAGTAAGAGGAACAATAAAAATAACAAATGAGAAAAGATTTACTAGGAAAATGCTAATGATGACAGCACAGCAAAAGGCTGGTTTAGCTTTAGGGCAAGAAGTACTAGTAAAGATAACGGATGTCCTCATAGCTGGAGGTTGCTGTCCCAGGTAAGATGGAGAAGCACATTCCACCCTTTCTCTCCCATTGAATGCAGCTATGACCCCTGGACAGAACGCATGGAGTAGCTATTTAGGGACTCCAAGAAGTAAATAGAAACAAGTGTATTAAGAAACAAGACTGGACTTTGAAGTACCAACAAATTGGTGGTAAGTTCACCATTTTGTTTCTCTGTTATCTGCCTGCCTGGTATCAACTCACCCTGAAACCAGCAAGTGGAAGCAGGACACAGAAGGAGAGAACTCCAAGAGACGCTCTTTAGTTCTGGACCTGGTAGCAGGAAAGAACACACTCAACGTCTGGAGAAAGTAGAGCTCTCTCTCTCTCGCTCTTTTTTTGTTGTTGTTGTTTGTTTGTTTGTTGTTGTTTTGTTCTCTGTCACCCCAGCTGTCAAACAATCCCATGGCATACCAGTGGCTTAAAACAACAGCAGTAGCGACAAAAGGAGCAGAGTACACAGAACTCTGAGGGAGGGGAAACTTCTTCTCCAAAAAGAGGAGACGGGGGCTCAAGAGAAAGTGACAACCTCCTGTGGCTGTTTTTACCTTTCTGTGTTCTTCTGCAGCTTGGCCCCAGATGCAGGCAGAGTTGCAGAAGAGCATGGCAGAGTGGAGCAACTAAAGACCAAGCTTTTTGGCCAGAGGATTAAAAAAGGAAGCCCCAGGGAACTGAAAAGTTCCAGGGTGATCGGAGAGGGAGATCATTGGGAAAGCAAACCCACAAAGCTGTTTATGAATGTTTGACTAACCCCCCACCAACCTGCACATGGGTGGATCTGATCCTAATCAGCATACCAAAGAATTTGAGAACTGAACGATGAGACAACCACTGCACAGGGTCCCAAACTGGCCCACTACATGGTTCACTCATGGGACAGATCAACTTTTTGTTTTCTTCAATCCTTCCATTGTTTTTTCTCATCTCTATTTCACTTACTATCACTCTAATCTTAATTATTTTCTTTCTTCTGCTAAATTTGTGTTTGCTCTTAGTTTTCTATCTTCAAGATGTAAAGTTAGGTTATTAATTTGAGATCGTTCTCTTTTTAAATATAGGCATTCATAGCTATAAATTTCCCTCTGTGCTCTGCCTTCTCTGTATCCCCAAAGTTCTGGCACGTTGTGTCTTTGTTTTCATTTGTCTCTGAGTATTTTCTAATTTCCTTTGTAATTTCTTCTTTAACCATTGGTCATTTAAGAGTGTGCTGTTTAGTTACCAAATATTTGTAAATTTTCCAGTTTGCCTTCTATTATTGCTTTTTCTCCAACTATTATTGTAGAACTGTCTATTTCTCCTTTCAATTCTGTTAATGTTTACCTCATATATTTTGGTGCTCTGCTGTTAGGTGCATACATGTTTATAATTGCTAAGTCTTCTTGTTGAATTGACCCTTTTATCAATATATATTGTTCTTCTTTGTTTCTTGTAACTGTTTTTGAATTGAAGTGTTTTTGTCTGATATTAATATAGTCACACCCACACTCTTTTGATTACTATTTATGTGAAATATATTTTCCATCCTTTTACTTTCAAACTATTGAAAGTATCTATGGATCTAAGATAGGTCTCTTGTAAATGGCGTAGAGTTGGACCAGATTTCTTTATCTATTCTCTCAATCTCTGCCTTATGATTAAAGTGTTTAATCTATTATATTCAGGGAAATTACCAATAATGCAAGATTTACTTCTGCCATTCTGCTAAATTTTTGTTGTCTTATACCTTTTTGTCTTTCCCTTCCTACATTACTGCCTTTCTTTTTGTTTAGATGATCTTACATAATCAGCAATTTTGAATCACTTATCCTTTTCTTTTGTGCAGAATTTTTAGATATTTTTATGGTTACCATGGGGATTATATTTAGCATTCTAAATCTATTACAATTTAGTTTTTGTTGGTTCCAACTTGACTTCAATAGCCTCACGTACACAGTACCAACCGCCCTCTATCCCTTGCTTTTAAATTGTTCATGTCACAATTTATATCTGTACTGTGTGCCCAATGATGAAGATTTATGCTTGTTTTTATGCATTTTAATTCTTAGCCTTATAAGAAGTAAAAGACAATTACAAATGACAAATGAAATGATAGTACTTTATGATTTACCTATGTTGTTACTACACTGGAGCTCTTTATTTCTTCATCCAGAATCAAGATACTCTCAAGTGACTTTTCCTCACAATATGGAGGACTCCCTTTAGTATTTCCTGTAGGGCAGGTCTATTGGTAATGAACTCCCTCTGTGGAATGAGTTGCTACAATGGGAGCAAAGGTTCAGGGCACAACAGAAACTTTCAGCGAGTGGTTCCTTTATTGTGCAGAATAAAGAGTCTAGAAAGGGCACATCTCCTTGTCACTTACATAGCACAAATAGTCCAAAAGAACAAGGGAAGGAGTCCCATCATGACTTGTCACCCAAAGTAATCAAAATCTGCTCCTGGTGAGGGCTGATAGTTGGCAGTTCTGCACACCCGTCTTTGCCTCAGGGGAGACCAATCTATACTGTTTGAGTGTGTTTTTATCCACCAGGGCTCTACCACTGAGAATTCCTGTTCAGATAAGTATCTGGGGCTACTTGTTCCTGGTTTCCAGGTTTAAGGTCTGGTTGGGCCTTTTCATTAGACTTAACATCTCCCCCAGGTTATGGAATAGCACACAATAGGAAAGGAGGTGGTGGTAGCAGAAGGTTGGAAGATGGCTGCTTAGTGTGTGTGTGCGTGACTTCCCCAGAGAAGAAGGTGGGGGTAGATGATGTCTGGGTGATGGCCACTTAACAGGTGCCTGTGATTTCCCTAATACCCTCAGTTTATTTGTCCAGTAGTGTCTTAATTTCTCCCTCATTTTTGAAGGACAACTTTCCTGGGTATATTATTCTTAGGTAAGTTTTTTTTTTTCTTTCAGCACTTTAAATATATCCTCCCACTGCCTTCTGGCCTCCACAGTCTCTGTTGAGAAATCAGATGTTAATCTTATTAAGGATCACTTATATATGACATGTCACTTCTCTCTGTCTGATTTTAAGATTCTGTCTTTGATTTGACATTGAACAGTTTGATCATAATGTGTCTCAGTGTAAATTTATTTGGATTCATCCTGCTTGGCATTTGTTGAGCATGTTGGATTTGTACATTCATATCTTTCTCAGATTCGGGGAGTTTTCTGCCATTATTTCTTCAAATACCTTTCCTGCCCCCTTTATCTCTCCATTCTCCTTTTGGGATGCCCTTGAGCATATATTAGTATACTTGATGATGTCTTACTTCTTCAGGCACTGTTCATTTTTAACCCCTTCTTTATTCTTTCTGCTCCACAACCTGGAAAATTTCAATTGTTTTGCTTCTAACTCACTGATCCTTTCTCTTGTCTCCTCAAATCTGCTCTTGAACCCATCTGTTGAATTTTTCACTTCATCTATTGTACTTTTGATTCCATCATTTCCATTTGTTTTTTCTTTATAATTACTACCTCATTATTGAAATTCTTGTTTTGTTAATAAATTGGTTCCAGTTTGCTAAAGCTGCCAGAATGCAATATACCAGAAATGGATTGGCTTTTATAAGGGAGATTTATTAGGTTACAAATTTACAGTTCTGAGGTCATAAAAGTGTCAAAACTAAGGCATCAACAAGAGGATACCTTTACTGAAGAAGGGCCGATGGCATCTGGAGCACCTCTGTCAGCTGGGAAGGCACATGGCTGTTGTCTACTGGTCCTTTGCGCCCACATTGCATTGCTTTCAGCTTCTGATTCCAGTAACTTTCTCTTTTAGCATCTGTGAGTTCTCATTTAGCTTCTCCTGGGCGAACTCTGGGCTTCATCTCTTAATTTAGCATTCCAAACATCTTTCTGTCTGCGTCTCTAAGCATCTGAATCTGTATCTCAGAGCTCTCTCTCACTCTCTGGGCTCTCTTAAAGACTCCAGTAAACTAATTAAGACTCACCTTGAATGGGCAGGGTCACTTCTCCATGGAAATAATCTAATAAAAAGGTACCACCCACAATAGGTCTGTCCCCACAAGAGTGGATTAAAAGAACATAGTCTCTTATGGGGTACATAATAGAGTCAAGACAGCACAATGTTGTTGTCCTGGTTTCCTTTAGCTTTTGTCCACGTTTTCCTTTAGATCATTGATCCTATATATGACAGTTGTTCTAAAATCTTCGGATTAGTAATTCCAGAGACTGTGCTTCCTCCAGAATATTTTCTGTCATTTTTTTTTTTTTCTTGTGACTGGGCCATACTTTCCTGTCACCTTGCATTTTTTGTAATTTTTTGTTGAGAACTAATTGTTCTTAGTATTATGTTGTAGTCACTCTGGAAATCTAGTTCTCCCACTCTTCAGTCCACCAGACTAAGAAGCAAAACAAGGAAAAAAAGAAAGAGTGAGACAAAAAATGGGAAATATGAAGTGCACTGCCTCTGTAAGTCTTTTTATGTGCTGGTGAGAAACCAGACATTGTCACTTTTGAGGCTGAAACCTAGATCAGCATCCCTACTCAGCATTCAGGGATCTGCAAGACCCAGAAATATAAAAGAGAGAAAAAAAAAAAAACAAAAAAAAATAAAACAAAAACCAACCAACCAAAAAAAAAAAAAAAAAAAAAAGAAAGAAAAAGAAAAGGTGCACTGGCCCTTATTTTCCTGCAGAAACTGCTTCTGAGAGAAACCAGGGCTTTTTCTTACTCCCTTGTTATGGTCTCTTCGAAATGTTCTTTTATTGTATGTTTGTTTTCTTTTTAACTTTTTTTTCATACAGTTGATTTAAAAAAGAAGGGAAAGTTAAAAAAAAAAAAAGAAAAACAAGGAAAAAAAAGATGTAGTGCCCCCTTGAGGAGCCTGTGGAGAATGTAGGGGTATTCGCCTACCCCACCTCCATGGTTGCTAACATGACCACAGACATAGGGGACTGGTGGTTTGATGGGTTGAGCCCTCTACCATAAGTTTTACCCTTGGGAAGACGGTTGCTACAAAGGAGAGGCTAGGCCTCCCTATGGTTGTGCCTAAGAGCCTCCTCCCAAATGCCTCTTTGTTGCTCAGATGTGGCCCTCTCTCTCTGGCTAAGCCAACTTGAAAGGTGAAATCACTGCCCTCCCCCCTACGTGGGATCAGACACCCAGGGGAGTGAATCTCCCTGGCAACGTGGAATATGATTCCCGGGGAGGAATGTAGTCCCGGCATCGTGGGATGGAGAACATCTTCTTTACCAAAAGGGGGATGTGAAAGGAAATGAAATAGGCTTCAGTGGCAGAGAGATTCCAAAAGGAGCCGAGAGGTCACGCTGGTGGGCACTCTTACGCACACTTCAGACAACCTTTTTAGGTTCCAAAGAATTGGGGTAGCTGGTGGTGGATACCTGAAACTATCAAACTACAACCCAGAACCCATGAATCTCAAAGACAGTTGTATAAAAATGTAGCTTATGAGGGGTGACAATGGGATTGGGAAAGCCATAAGGACCACACTCCACTTTGTCTAGTTTATGGATGGATGAGTAGAAAAATAGGGGAAGGAAACAAACAGACAAAGGTACCCAGTGTTCTTTTTTACTTCAATTGCTCTTTTTCACTCTAATTATTATTCTTGTTATTTTTGTGTGTGTGCTAATGAAGGTGTCAGGGATTGATTTAGGTGATGAATGTACAACTATGTAATGGTACTGTAAACAATCGAAAGTACAATTTGTTTTGTATGACTGCATGGTATGTGAATATATCTCAATAAAATGAATATTAAAAAAAAAAAAAAAAAGAAAAGGTGCACTGGCCCTTATTTTCCTGCAGAAACTGCTTATGAGAGAAACCAGGGCTAGTGCCTATGCTGGGCCCTCAGGGCTGTGCCAGACTAATCAATACCAGAAAGAGAAAGAAGAAACCCAGCCAATGGAACAGTGTACTGAGTCTTTAAGTCCTGGTGGGTGCTGGTGTGAGGCCAGAAGGACTGAACTGTGGCCAAAGTCTATGTTGTGCCCTCAGGGATCTGCCAGACCAGGAAACACCCCCCCCCACCGCCCCCCCCCCACACACACAGAAGGGAAAAAACAAAACACTATCTCTTTACATCCAAATGGGTGCTGTGGGAGCCTAGAAGAGCTGCTTGTCCAGAAGGCTGAAACTTCGGTTAGCTTCAATAAATGGTGCTGGGAAAACTGGATGTACATATGCAAAAGAATGAAGGTGGACCCCTATCTCCTACAACATACAAAAATCAACTCAAAATGGGTCAAAGACATAAATATATGAGCAAGAAATATAAAAATCCTAGAAGAAAATATAGGGGATTCATCATCAGGACCTTATGTTTGGTAATGGTTTAAATAGGACCTCATCAAAATTTAAAACTTCTGTGCATCAGAGGACTAAATCATGAAAGTAAAAGACAACTTACAGAATGATAGAAAATATTTGGAAACCACATACCTGATGAGAGTTTTATCCAAAATACATAAAGAAATCTTATAACTCGACAACAAAAAGACAAACAACCCAATTAAAAATTGGGCAAAAAACTTGAATAGACATTTCTCCAAAGAAGGTATACAAAAGGCCAAAAAGAACATGAAAAGTTGTTCAACATAATTAGTCATTAGGGAAATGCAAATCAAAACCACAATGAGGTACCATTTTACATCCACTAGCATGGCTGCTATTTAAAAAAAGAAATGGAAATTAGCAAGTACTGAAGAGGATATGTAGAAATAGGAACACTCATTCATTTATGGTAGGAATGTAAAATGATGCAGTAATATGGAAAATAGTTTGGGGATTCCTCAGAAAGTTAAGTATGGAATTACCATATGATTTGGCAATCCCACTTCTAGATATACATCCCTGTGACGGTTAAGTTCCTGTGTCAGCTTGGCTAAGTTATGGTGGCAGTTGTCTGGTCAAGCAAGCACTGGCACTGGCCTGACTGTTACTGTGAGGATGATTCACAGATTTAAATCCTCAGTAAGTTGATTGCATCTATGGCTGATTACATCTACAATTAACTAAGGAGAGTGCCTTCATTAATAAAAGAAGTCTTGTCCAATCAGTTGAAGGCCTTAAAAGAAGAAGTGATTACTTCAGCACTCAGAAGAGAGAACTTCCATCTCTACTTCAGCCAGCCAGCTTTTTCTGGGGAAATCATTGAAAACCCTTATTGGAGTTCCCAGCTTGTGGCCCGCCCTATGGAATTTGGACTCTCCGATCCCCCCAGTTGCATAAGACATTTCTTATTGTATATATGACCTGTCAGTTCTATTTCCCTAGGGAACCCTGACTAATTCAACCCTAAAGAACTGAAAGCAGGGACTTGAACAGATTATTTTCATGCTGATGTTCATGGTGACATTATATACAAGAATTCCATTCATTGTATGAGAGAATGGAAACAAACCAAATATTCATCAACACATGAATAGTTAAACAAAATGTGGTATATACATACGATGGAATATTACTCATCCATAAAAAGGAATGAAGTTCTGATACGTACAATATGGATGAATCTTGAAGACATGTTGAGTAAAATAAGCCAGACAAAAAAGGACAAATATTTCATGATCTCACTGGCATGTAATAATTAGAATAAGCAAATCACAGAGTCAGAGGCTAGAATGCAGGGATCAGGGTGCTGTAGGGAATGGGAGTTAATGCTTAATTGGTACCGAGTTTCCGTTCATGGTGATGGAAAAGTTTTGTAATGGCTGGTGGTGATGGTGGTACAACATTTGAATTATGTATTTGAATGTGGTTAATGGGTGGAATTTTAGGTTGTATATATGTTACTAGAATAAAAAATTTTTAAAAAGACAGCAGAAGACTGTACAACTCAAACAGTGAACTCTAATGTCAACTATGGACTCCAGTTAATGTTATAATTATAATAATATCATTTTATCAGTTGTAACAAAGGTACCAAACTAATACAAAGTGTTAATAATAAGGAACTATGTGTGAGAGAGGGGTGTATGAGGACTTGGGATTATCTGCATTATTTTTCTGTAAACCTACAACTTCTCTTAAAAAAAACAATAGAGTGTTATGATTTTCATTTTAAAAAGCCTTATGTCATTTAAAAGTGAAGAGAAGGAAGGAGGAAGGAACACTGTATTTTATATGATTGTATTTATATTTAGCCACATATTTATCATTTCCAGTATATTTGATTCCTTCCTGTAGCTTTGAGTTGCCATCTGGAGTCATTTTCCTTCTGCCTGAAGAACTTCCATTAGTATTTCCTGTTGTGCAGATCTGCTGGTGATTAATTCTCTCATTTTTTTTTTAATTTCTATATTTCACATTAATTATTGAGGTATGGTTTCATAAGTTACAAAATTCTTTGTTGACAATGTTTTTATATCCGCATGTTCACTATGCCATTCTGATATCTGTTGGCCTTCAATGTTTCTTCTCATGAGAAGCCAAGCATTAATTGTATAATTGTTTTCCCTGTTTCTAACATGTCACTTTTCTCTGGTTCCTTTCAAAGTTTTCTTTTTATCTTTGGCTTTCATTGCTTTGACTCTGATGCACATAGGTTTGATTCTCTTTCTGTCTGGGTTCAATGAGCTTTTGGATCTGTAAATTAATGTTTTCCACCAAACTTGGAAAAATGTTTGGCCATGATTTTCTCAAATATTTTTATACTTCTTTCTTTCTGTCCTCTCCTTCTGGGACTCCAATTACACATATATTAAATTGCTTAATGTTGTTCCACAGGTCTCTGAGGCTCTGTTCATTTTTCGTCAATATTTTTCCCTCTGTTCTTTGGACAGGTAACTCCTATTGATATATTTTCACACTAATTGATTCTTCCTTCTGACGTCTCCAGTCTGCTGTTGGGTCATCTGGAGAACTTTTCCCTTCAAATATCGTTCTTTTCAGCTATGGAATTCCAACTTGGTTCTTTTGTTTTTATTTCTCTTTGGAAATTCCCTATCTATTCCCTCATTGATAGTGTCTATATCCTTTAATTATTTTAACATATTTTCCTTTTATGCTTTGCACATACTTACACAGTTATACTTTGGAGATATTGTGGGTTCAGTTCTAGACCTCCACAATAAATATCACAATAAAGCAAGTCACACAAATTTTGGTTTCCCAGTGCATATAAAAGTTACATTTACACTTTACTGAAGACTGTCAAGTGTGCACGTGAGGTTGGAAAAATGTTACTGATAGACTTGCTTGACACAGGGTTGCCACAAACCTTCAATTTTTAAAAAATGCAACATCTGTCAGGCACGATGAAGCAAAGTACAATAAAAAAGGTATACCAGTAGTAGCTGCTTTGAAGTCTTTGCTAAATACAACAGGCCCCACTCAGAGTCAGTTTCAATTGACTGCCTTTTTTCTTAATTTGGGTCAAACTTTTCTATTTCTTTGATTTGACTGGTAATTTTTCATTGATAATTGGACTTGTAATAATTCTGAATTCCTTTTTTTTTTTCCCTGAGGATTGTTGGGTTTTTGTTCTACTAGGGAGTTAAATTTTCTGAACCTAAACTGCAAAATTTGTCTCCCTCATGGTATATAGCAGCTGATATCTGTTTTTTTCTTACTACCTCCAACTGCTGCATTTTAGCAGATTCTCAAAACATTAAACATGGCATTATCAAATTACCCAGCAATTCCCTCCTAGGTATCTACCCAAGGGATTTGAAAGCATATGTTCACGCAAAAACTTGTACGTGAATGTTTATGGCAGCATTATTGTAGTAGTCAAATAGTGAAATCAACCCAAATGCCCATCAGCTGATGAATGAATAAACAAAATGTGATGTGTCATACGATGGAATATTATTCATCCGTGAAAAGGAATGCAGTACTATTACATGGTACAACTTGGATGAACCTCGAAAACAAAGAAGGAAGAAACAAAAAGCCACATACCATATGATTCCATTTAAATGAAATGTCCCAAATAGGCAAATCTATAGGACAGAAAGCAGATTAATGGTTGCCAGGAAATAGGGGTAGGAGAAGATGGGGAGAGACTGTTAATGGGTATAGGGTTTCTTTTTGGAGCAATGAAAATGTTCTGGAATTAGATAGTAGTGATGTTTGCACAACTATGTGAATAGACTAAAAGTCACTGGAACATACACTTTTAAATGGTGAATTTTATGGTATGTAAACTACCCCTCATTTTTTTTAAAAGGTGGGGAGAGGAAAAGATTCCAAGAGAGAAAACCAAAAAGAAATAGCCAAAGAGGTATGGAAAAGAATCAGGAGTTAATAGGCCACAGAAAATAAAAAAGACTTTCAAGGAATGAGTTTTCAACAATACCAAATGTCATGGTGAGAAAAGGACTATTAGATTGGTAACTATGAAGTAATTTGCCATCTGTGCTGGTTTGGATGTATTATGTCCCCCAAAACACCATGTTCTTTAATGCATTCTTGTGGGGGCAGGTGTATTAGTGTTGATTAGGTTGGAATTTTTGAATTAGGTTGTTTCTATGGAGATGCAACCCACCCAACTGTGGGTAATACCTTTGAATAGAATCCTTTCATGGAGGTGTGGCCCCACCCATTCAGGGTGGGTCTTGATAGAGTTACTGGCATACTTTAAAAAGAGTCATGCAGGCAGACGCTTGCTGCAGCTGAGAGATATTTTGAAGACGGCCGGTGAAAACTGACGCTGACATTTTGGAGAACGCCATTTTGAAACTGCAACCTGGGAGCAAGCAGATGCCAGCCACGTGCCTTCCCAGCTAACAGAGACTTTCCCAATGCCAATGGCCTTTCTTCAGTGAAGGTACCCTATTGTTGACACCTTACCTTGGACTCTTGGCCTTAAGACTGTAACTTTGTAACCAAATAAACCCCCTTTATAAAAGCCAATCCATTTCCAGTGTTTTGCCAAACGGCAGCATTAGCAAACTGGGACACCATCTTAATAAGGGGTTTTCCAGGAGGTTGGAAAACCAGGGAACACTGTATTAGGAAGAAAATGGAAAACAAGGAAGTAGAAATAGCAAATATTTGTATTTCTTCTGGAAATTTGACTTGATAAGAAAGGGAAGAGGGAGATAGATAAAAGAGGGTATAAAATTTCATTGAAAAACCAGTTGATTTCTGGGCCAGCTTTTACAATATTTCTTAAGCTGTGTTACATTTGATTCTCCAACCAGCAAATAAATAAGCTTTAGGCATAGTTCCTATTTTATATTTGATTTTCTACTGACATTGTTCTATTGCTTCATACTAACTTAGTATTTTTGATAATATGCCAAAGCTATGGAAATTCTTTCTCAAATATAAATAATGAATGAATGTATCATGAAAAACTAATATAATTTTCTTTCTTATTATCTGTCCTTTTTAAATGCCTATAAATTAATAATTAAAATTCCAAAATGTTGAATGTGACTATGTCCGCTGCTTACTTAAATGATTTAAGTTTGGGCTTTTAAGATTGGTTTTGTGTTTGTTACATATTTTTTTTTTTTTTTTTTTTTAGAGAAACTTTTTTTTTTTTTTTAATCATCATTTTATTGAGATATATTCACATACCACGCAGTCATACAAAACAAATTGTACTTTCGATTGTTTACAGTACCATTACATAGTTGTACATTCATCACCTAAATCAATCCCTGACACCTTCATTAGCACACACACAAAAATAACAAGAATAATAATTAGAGTGAAAAAGAGCAATTGAAGTAAAAAAGAACACTGGGTACCTTTGTCTGTTTGTTTCCTTCCCCTACTTTTCTACACATCCATCCATAAACTAGACAAAGTGGAGTTTGGTCCTTATGGCATTCCCAATCCCACTGTCACCCCTCATAAGCTACATTTTTATACAACTGTCTTCGAGATTCATGGGTTCTGGGTTGTAGTTTAATAGTTTCAGGTATCCACCACCAGCTACCCCAATTCTTTAGAACCTAAAAAAGGTTGTCTAAAGTGTGCGTAAGAGTGCCCACCAGAGTGATCTCTCGGCTCGTTTTGGAATCTCTCTGCCACTGAAGCTTATTTCATTTCCTTTCACATCCCCCTTTTGGTCAAGAAGATGTTCTCCATCCCACGATGCCGGGTCTACATTCCTCCCCGGAAGTCATATTCCACGTTGCCAGGGAGATTCACTTCCCTGGGTGTCTGATCCCACGTAGGGGGGAGGGCAGTGATTTCACCTTTCAAGTTGGCTTAGCCAGAGAGAGAGGGCCACATCTGAGCAACAAAGAGGCATTCAGGAGGAGACTCTTAGGCACAAATACAGGGAGGCCTAGCCTCTCCTTTGCAGCAACCATCTTCCCAAGGGTAAAACTTATGGTAGAGGGCTCAACCCATCAAACCACCAGTCCCCTATGTCTGTGGTCATGTTAGCAACCATGGAGGTGGGGTAGGAGAATACCCCTGCATTCTCCACAGGCTCCTCAAGGGGGCACTACATCTTTTTTTTTTTTCCTTGTTTGTCTTTTTTCTTTTTTTTTTTTTTTTTTTTTTTTTAAATTTCCCTTATTTTTTCAAATAAAATGTATGAAAAAAAAAGTTAAAAAGAAAACAAACATACAATAAAAGAACATTTCAAAGAGACCATAGCAAGGGAGTAAGAAAAAGACAACTAAACTAAGATAACTGCTTAACTTCCAACATGTTCCTACTTTACCCCAAGAAAGTTACATAATATAGCAACATTTCAGTGAACTTGTTCCTACTACATCCATCAGAAATTAACAGACCATAGTCATTTCTGGGCATCCCCAGAACGTTAAATAGCTTATCTGTTCTTCTTGGATTATTGTTCCCCCTTCCTTAATTGCTCTCTACTGCTAGTTCCCCTACATTCTACATTATAAACTATTTGTTTTACATTTTTCAAAGTTCACATTAGTGGTAGCATATAATATTTCTCTTTTTGTGCCTGGCTTATTTCGCTCAGCATTATGTCTTCAAGGTTCATCCATGTTGTCATATGTTTCACCAGATCGTTCCATCTTACTGCCGCGTAGTATTCCATCGTGTGTATATACCACATTTTATTTATCCACTCATCTGTTGAAGGACATTTGGGTTGTTTCCATCTCTTGGCAATTGTGAATAATGCTGCTATGAACATTGGTGTGCAGATATCTGTTCGTGTCACTGCTTTCCGATCTTCCGGGTATATACCGAGAAGTGCAATCGCTGGATCGAATGGTAGCTCTATATCTAGTTTTCTAAGGAACTGCCAGACTGACTTCCAGAGTGGCTGAACCATTATACAGTCCCACCAACAATGAATAAGAGTTCCAATTTCTCCACATCCCCTCCAGCATTTGTAGTTTCCTGTTTGTTTAATGGCAGCCATTCTAACCGGTGTTAGATGGTATCTCATTGTGGTCTTAATTTGCATCTCTCTAATAGCTAGTGAAGCTGAACATTTTTTCATGTGTTTCTTGGCCATTTGTATTTCCTCTTCAGAGAACTGTCTTTTCATATCTTTTGCCCATTTTATAATTGGGCTGTCTGTACTATTGTCATTGAGTTGTAGGATTTCTTTGTATATGCAAGATATCAGTCTTTTGTCAGATACATGGTTTCCAAAAATTTTTTCCCATTGAGTTGGCTGCCTCTTTACCTTTTTGAGAAATTCCTTTGAGGTGCAGAAACTTCTAAGCTTGAGGAGTTCCCATTTATCTATTTTCTCTTTTGTTGCTTGTGCTTTGGGTGTAAAGTCTAGGAAGTGGCCTCCTAATACAAGGTCTTGAAGATGTTTTCCTACATTATCTTCTAGGAGTTTTATGGTACTTTCTTTTATATTGAGATCTTTGGTCCATTTTGAGTTAATTTTTGTGTAGGGGGTGAGGTAGGGGTCCTCTTTCATTCTTTTGGATATGGATATCCAACTCTCCCAGCCCCATTTGTTGAAAAGACCATTATGGCTCAGTTCGGTGACTTTGGGGGCCTTATCAAAGATCAGTCGGCCATAGATCTGAGGGTCTATTTCCAAATTCTCAATTCGATTCCATTGATCTATATGTCTATCTTTGTGCCAGTACCATGCTGTTTTGGCAACTGTGGCTTTATAATAAGCTTCAAAGTCAGGGAGTGTAAGTCCTCCCACTTCGTTTTTCTTTTTTGGAGTGTCTTTAGCAATTCGAGGCATCTTCCCTTTCCAAATAAATTTGATAACTAGCTTTTCCAAGTCTGCAAAGTAGGTTGTTGGAATTTTGATTGGGATTGCATTGAATCTGTAGATGAGTTTGGGTAGAATTGACATCTTAATGACATTTAGCCTTCCTATCCATGAACATGGAATATTTTTCCATCTTTTAAGGTCCCCTTCTATTTCTTTTAGTAGAGTTATGTAGTTTTCTTTGTATAGGTCTTTTACATCTTTGGTTAAGTTTATTCCTAGGTACTTGATTTTTTTAGTTGCTATTGAAAATGGTATCTTTTTCATGAGTGTCTCTTCAGTTTGTTCATTTCTAGCATATAGAAACATTACTGACTTATGTGCATTAATCTTGTATCCCGCTACTTTGCTAAATTTGTTTATTAGCTCTAGTAGGTGTATCGTTGATTTCTCAGGGTTTTCTAGATATAGGATCATATCATCTGCAAACAATGACAGTTTTACTTCTTCTTTTCCAATTTGGATGCCTTTTATTTCTTTGTCTTGCCGGATTGCCCTGGCTAGCACTTCCAACACAATGTTGAATAACAGTGGTGACAGCGGGCATCCTTGTCTTGTTCCTGATCTTAGAGGGAAGGCTTTCAGTCTCTCACCATTGAGTACTATGCTGGCTGTGGGTTTTTCATATATGCTCTTTATCATGTTGAGGAAGTTTCCTTCAATTCCTACCTTTTGAAGTGTTTTTATCAAAAAGGGATGTTGGATTTTGTCAAATGCTTTTTCAGCATCTATTGAGATGATCAATTGATTTTTCCCTAAATCAATGTTGTAATACATTGATTGTTTTTCTTATGTTGAACCATCCTTGCATGCCTGGAATGAACCCCACTTGGTCATGGTGTATGATTTTTTTAATGTGTCTTTGGATTCGATTTGCAAGTATTTTGTTGAGGATTTTTGCATCTATATTCATTAGGGAGATTGGCCGGTAGTTTTCCTTTTTTGTAGCATCTTTGCCTGGTTTTGGTATTAGATTGATGTTAGCTTCATAAAATGAGTTAGGTAGTGTTCCATTTTTTTCAATGTTTTGAAAGAGTTTGAGTAAGATTGGTGTCAGTTCTTTCTGGAAAGTTTGGTAGAATTCCCCTGTGAAGCCATCTGGCCCTGGGCATTTATTTGTGGGAAGATTTTTGATGACTGATTGGATCTCTTTGCTTGTGATGGGTTGGTTGAGGTCTTCTATTTCTTCTCTGGTCAGTCTAGGTTGTTCATATGTTTCCAGGAAATTGTCCATTTCTTCTACATTATCCAGTTTGTTGCCTAGACCTTTACCCTTTTCTTCCCCTTCTGGGACACCAATGAGTCTTATATTCGGACGTTTCATATTATCTATCATATCCCTGAGGTCCATTTCGAGTTTTTCAATTTTTTTCCCCATTCTTTCTTTTATGCTTTCATTTTCCATTCTGTCATCTTCCAGGTCACTGATTCGTTGTTCAACTTCCTCTAGTCTTGTACTATGAGTGTCCAGAATCTTTTTAATTTGGTCAACAGTTTCTTTAATTTCCATAAGATCATCCATTTTTTTATTTAGTCTTGCAATGTCTTCTTTATGCTCTTCTAGGGTCTTCTTGATTTCCTTCATATCCCGTACTATTGTCTCATTGTTCATCTTTAGTTCTTTGAGTAGCTGCTCTAGGTGTGTCTCTTCTGGTCTTTTGATTTGGGTGCTTGGGCTTGGGTTATCCATATCATCTGGTTTTTTCATATGCTTTATAATTTTCTGTTGTTTTTGGCCTCGTGGCATTTGCTGACCTTGATAGGGTTCTTTTAGGGTTTGTAGACCAGTTGAAGTCCTTATCTCTAATTTATCAGATCTACAGCTTCGTGGAGTACACTTTCTCTAACTAACCAGCAGGTGGCGTCCACGAGCCACCTGTTCTCCACAAGCCAGATCTCCCCTGCTTAGCCTTTTTGGTGAGTGGGGGAGTGAGTCTTGTGGGGCCCAATTGGTGTCCCAAGCTTGCGTGTGTAGTTGGTGTTGCCTGCCCTGTATGTGGGGCGTGTTTCTGGGCAGTCGGGGAGGGGGGGGTGGCCCTAACAATCAAATCTCCCTGATGATCCTAGAGTTTTAAAGCTACTGCAATAGTCTAATCCTTCAGTTCAGTCCTGCCACAGTTTGTCTCTGCCACTGACCCACAAGTCTTTGGTATTGGCGTATGGCTCCTGAGACTTGCAAGTGGGCCCCTCTTCCAGGCTGTGCACCCCGGGTCCTCTGTTGAGGGATGACTGTGCTATGTCACAGGTGAGTGCCGTCCCCCCAGGGCAGTTCTGGGCTGCTGGGCTGTGTTGGGAGGCTCCCAGTCTGTTCAAATGATGGCTGAATGGGGCTCTGTTAATTCACACTGCTCCCCCTTCCCAGCTCTGGGACATTCAGCTGAGGTTGCAGGGAAGGCTAATGTCCACGCCCAGTTTTGTGGTGTGTGCCTGTTATTTGAAGCACTGCCGTCACACTGGGTTGTCTGGGGCAGCTCTGGGCTATGGGGCTGGCGATGGGCAGGAGTGTTTCCTGTCCACCAGGATGGTGGCTGTGAGCGGACACCCCCCTTTTCTTGGGAAGTTGTGTTGTTTAGTGAATTTTCTCAGCCACTGGATTATTGCCTTTTGTCTCAGAGCTCTCTTAGTTCTGCTCTTGACTTGACGTGCCCAAATTTCAATTCTTTGAAGCTTTCTGTATTGAGCTTCTTAGAGTAATTGTTTTAGAAAAAGCAAAAAGGATTTAAAAAAAAAAAAAAACAAAAAAAAAAACGGCCCTCCTCAGAGATCTAATGGGTTATTGAAATGCTAATAGACAAAGCAACCAGGGCCATTAAGGAAAGGTGCACAGGGCAGAGAGATCAGCCTTGCTTCGGGATTTGCATATGCGCCTCAAGGCCTGATCTCCGCCCTTCCCCTTTCTGTGTTCACCAGAACTCCAAAAATCCTCTGCTTTTATTTTGGAGTTTTTCGTGTTGTTTTTTTTCTATGCCTGTCTCCTCTCTGCTGGGCTGGCTGCTCTCAGAGTCTCTGGTGTCTGGTCTCTGTCTATCTATGGTTGGAGTTTGAATCAGTAGAATGAGTTTCCGATAAGAGCAGCCACTGCAATTCTCCCTTCTCCTTCCCGGAGCTGACAGCCCCTCCTCCCCCGGGACTGAGCCTGGCAGGGAGGGGCGCGGGTACCCTGGCCGCAAAAACTTACAGATTTCGCTGATCTCAGCAGTTCCACGTTTTCATGAGTGCTGTATGAAGTATGCCCAAAGACAGATTGCTCTGTGGTGTCCAGTCCACGCAGTTCCTGGCTTTTTACCTACTTTCCTGGAGGAGTAACTAAAACATACAGCTCACCAGTCTGCCATCTTGCCCCGCCTCTAGAGAAACTTTTAAACAGGAACGGCAGCATGCCGCCTATGTGCTCGCCGACCTCCGGTCGGCAACTCAAAGCATTGCAGCCCTTTCGCTTCCAGAAAACGCCCGCTCATCGTGCCTCCATTGTACTCGCCATGCCTAAGCTTTTCCAGTTATGCGTAGTCAGACTCAAGATTCTCAAAATGGCATTGCCGGCTCCCCTGTTACATATTTTTATATTTTCCTATGAAGACTTTTAAATCTCTCAGGAATAACAACTCTGGCCAAATAATTTAAGTCTATTTTTTTAAGTGATTCCTTTTATGTACCTCAAATAGTCCCCAAAAGGACAAGACCCCCAAAAATGTAATACACATTTCAATATATTTAACTCATCCAAAGGATGAATTATATTAAGTCTGTGCAGATATTCATTCATTTTCCTAATAGTAAATTTAAAAATTAGTGTGTGGATCAAATATAAAAGATTCTTCAAGCTCTTTACCTATAAATTCTCTGAAAATGAGATACTTTTCTGGGCCTCAGTTTTCTTATCCATAAAATGATCGCAATTGGATTAATCTCCAAGGTTCTTTTTAGCAATAAAAATGCAGTGACAAATAACTGAAACATTTCTGTACCCCATTTGCTCCCCACTGTTTTTGTTTTTCTGTTTTTCCTGCTTTTTCTTTTTTGGCTTCCTTAGAAACCTCTGTTTTTTCTTATTTAGGTCGCATACACAGTGGATACTCATTTATCATGTAATTTTTTTTGTATTTGAATTCATTAAGATCAAAGAATCTTACATTTTTAAGATATAAAGAGCTGTAAGTATCAGCATTTGCCAGATATAAATAAAACAAAGCCAAGAGAAGAAGTAATTTGTCCAAGGTCATGCAACTAGAATCAGAGGAATAGTCTAGAATTTGAAAGCAGCAGTCTGGGTTCAGGACGCTTTCCACTCTGCAGCTTTTCCCTCTCCCTGTGAGGAAACCCTATCCTACTGTTTTAGTTTCCCGGCTGCTATGACAAACACCACACAACGTGTTGGTTTAACAACAGGAATTTATTGGCTTAAGGTTTCAGAGAAGCTTGCTTCCCTCCAGAGTCAAAGCACTCTGGCTGTTTGGCAATCCTTGAGTTCCTTGGCTTTCCCATTTCCTCTTTCTCTTCCAGGTTCTGTTAACTTCAGGCTTCTGGTCCCTTCTTGTGGCTTTTTTCCTTTTAAGGCCTCCAGGATTAAGGGGATCCTATTTACAATGGGTTTACACCCAGAAGAATGAAAGTTAATACTAAAACCATGTTTTTTTCTGGAGTACTAACTCAATATGCCACATCTACCTTTTCAAAATATTTATTTTAAGTATCCTTTCCCCCAAGATGGCCACAACAAAATCCACCGTCCCATATGCTCTTTGATAACATGACAATGGCACTCCCCTCTGAAGAGGTGGAATTGTCCTCCTCTTGAATCAGAGCAGACTTGAGGTTTCTCCAACCAATGGAATGCAGTGGATGTGGCACTGTGTTTCTTCTGCAGCTGGGTTGGAAAAGGTGATACAGCTTCTGGCTTCATGGGAACCCTTGCATTTAGAGCCCTGTGCCACCATTTAAGAAGTTTGGCCACCCCGAGACCACTAGGCTATGAGGAAGCCAGGCCACTGGAAGGGGTCATAGCTAAACACTCTGGTCAGCTGTCCTCATCTTCAAGTCAACCCAGGCCAGGAGCCAGAAATGTGAACAAAGGAGACTCCTGATGATGTCAGCCTCCAGCCTTCAAGTCGTCCCCAGCCTTCATGTTTTCCCAGCGGAGGTCCCAGACATTGTGGAAGGGGGAGAAGTCATCTGGAAGTGTGCTGTCTTCTGACTTCTGACTCTCAGAATCCATGGACATAACAAACTGGTCATTATTTTAAGAAAATTTTAAGAAGTCTGCAATGCTGCAATAGTACCAGAACAACCGAGGATAACAGGTTCGCAGACAGTTTTAGCTCTGTGATATAAGATGTTTGGCTAGTGCTAACCAAGGTATTAGGTTTTTGTTCTTAGTTCATTTGTCTGACTATATCTCTCCTGATCAGCGGTGACAATGGCCCCTCCATTTACCTCAGATAAGGCCTGACAGAGTATGACTGCTTTCCACTTTGAGGTGTCCCACAAAGATTCAAAGTGAATTCCATGTATGCCACTTAACCTATATTTCAAGCCAGATTATGCCAAATATACCCTTCACGTTTTAACTACTCTGCCATTAACCTAACACTCGAAAAATCTCAAACCATATTCTCAACCAAAAGTTAGTCATATTTCTTCTCTTTCCCCATGGGCATTCTCACCCTCTCTGTACCCAGGAATGAGCTATTCCCAGGTGATGCTTGTGCATTTATCCACTGTCTGTGAGCTCCAAATTTACCCTTTTATGCCCTACTCTGTAATGCTAGAGCTAGGATTCTGCCAACTGCAGTTACAAGACTGACTTGGCATCTGCCTTCAGTTAGGTTCTACTAAAGCAGCATTTCACGACCTAAGCACTGCTGAAAGTCACAACGATATAATTGTTTGCTGTGAGAGCTGCCCTGTACATCGTAGGGACTGAAGGATGTTTGGCAGCATCCTTGGCTGTATCTACTCATTCCTGGTAGCATCCCTACCCCCAATGCCTCCAGACATTGCCAAAGGTCCCCTGGGGGACACATCCATCCCTGGTTGAGAAACGTTGTGCTAGAGGGGGACTGGAAGGAGGAACAAATGGAGAAGGACTTCAGTCCCTTTTTCCCATTCTGGTCAGCATTGCTTCAGCAGTAGCAGTTGCTCTTGTATCCAGCACCCACTACATCATGCCCCTTGGAGTTCCCAGTGGCAGCCACAAATGGGAAGAGCATATCTTCAAAGTTTGAGCATCATTTCTGCAGGGTTTCTCCTTGGAGCTCCAGTGTAACTCCACCTCTGCCCCATTGTTTCCCCAGCCCTGAGGTGGGGGTGGTGATGGGGTAGTTTCTTCCTGAAAATATTACCTCTGGCTTACCTCAGCCTCCCTTTGCTGTGTTTTCACCTTCCATCACCTGAGTAACCATTTCCCTGTATTAAATCACTTCTGTTTGAAATACCTAGTGTAGCTTTTGTTTTCCTAACTGCCCCCTGAATAATAGAGTGATAATGACTTTGACCCAGACCAAGTAATAGAGTTGGCAGGTGCCCTAGGATATTTTTATTTATTCAACAGACATTTATTGCACACTTACTATAGACTAGGCTTTGGGAATAAAAGGTAAGTAATATGCAGTCCCTGCTCTCTGATTAACAAATAAAAGGATAATTAAGAGCCAACTGTAGAGGGATTAAGTATCCACAAAATTGTTTTTAATCCAGGGCCTCATTTGTCCACCCAAAATCAGTGTGAATAGGTGCACCATATTTTCTTTATCTCTACTAGTTTTTATTATTTGGGGCACTTGTCCTATTTCTTCACTCTGGCTTCTAAATTAAATGTACACATGTTCTGACTCATATATTTTTACCCTTACAAATAATGCAGATAATATAACTATTTTATACTTGCCAAGTCATTAGCAAAGATAGAAAGAGGTTATCAAATTATGTGTTATCTGTTCAAACATCTTTGTTACATCATGGAGAAAATTAAGCAAGATTTATTTAGAGAAATGGATGGAGAGTGATGAAAAGGTAAAAGCTGGGAACCAGTGATGCAAATTGCTTAAAACCTTACAAAATCCTTCAAAACTGACTTGAAAATGACAGAGACTTTATATGCTGACAAATGGAAAATTTGAAAACTATTTTTATTTTTAAGCCTCCTGATTTTATAATGATGAATCTTTGAAGTAAAATTTCAAATTCTCTCCTGTATCTGAATATGCCGGGTAAGCCAACGAGAGTTCCTGATTTAGGCACTGCCTTGCATTCTGATCCAGTTTGTTTTGAGACCAGTATCAAAAATCTCTTCTTCCTTTTTTTCTATGGTGGAACAGTCCTGCCAGTGCCTTAATGAGAATTCTTGCTAGCAAGTGCCAGCAGCAGAACTCAAATTAATGAAAGCAAAAAGGAAATTTTATTATAAGGATGTTGGGGGATTTCACCCCATCATTCAGGAATATTGGAATTAGGGTCATGAATTTCATTAGGACCCTTGACATTTTCTCTCTTTCCTGGATATCTGTGTCTTTTTTTCTCTCCTTGTAGACCAATCTCCTCACAGTGCAAGTGGTATAAAACTAACAAAATCGCCCAAGTTTTGTATGGTCAAGTTTTGTATAGTTAGCCATCAGAGAGAAATGAAGTGATACATTTTTGTTCCCAAGTCTAAAACTATGGCTGTAACCTAATTTATTGTCAATAAAATGTTACCTGGAGATAGGGTCATTTAAGAATAACTATAGAGCTCAGTTAATAGAGACAGTTACCAATTATGCCTGTGACCACCAGGAAATGGTACCCAGCACATCTAACCTGAGAATTTCAGAATATGTGGAAGTTTGGCAAGTAACCAGATCTGCAAAGGTGCAGAGACCTGGAAGGGCATGGAGTACGGGCAGAGTTCAGTTTTCATTGTGATTTGAGTATAAGATGCCGGTACATAAGAGCAGGAGATTAAGCTGCCGAGTTTGAAGCTAGTTTGCCAAAGGCTTATATGCTATTAAAATCTTCATATGCTATATGACAAAGTTTGAATTCAATCATACAGACGAAGGTAGAGAAAGGAGGTCACAGATAAAAGGATATTGCAACTGTCTCCAGACTCTCGTCTGAGACAGTGGTTCTTAACCAGGAACATCTGGCAATATGTGGAGATATTTTTGACTGTCATGACTTGGGGAGCATTCCTGGTATCTAGTGGGGTGAGGCTGGGGATGCTGCTAAATACCCTATAATGCACAGGATGTTCCCTGACAATAAGGAATTATCCAGTCCAAAATGTCAAAATGCAAATGCCAAGGTTGGGAAATCCTGGTCTGAAACCATAGCTATGGCTCTCACCAATCCCCCAACACACCTCCAGCCTCACTGGTGTCACTCATTGACTGATTGCACCTAGTAGCCAAGAAGTTGAGAAATGCAGCCTGCAGAGTCCATGTACCTGTGACACAGCAGAGCAGAGGAAAGACAAGACATCCATTTGAGCCAGAGACACTAAGGCCTGGAAGAGTGGTTCACTCGGTGTTGCATTTAATTTTTGCAACAACTCAGTAAGACAAGTATTATTACTCTCTTGCCCAAGGTGACAAGACCTTGGCAGATGGTAATGGGCCGATCTGGAAGTTTTACCAAGGTCTGACCTGCTCCAAAGCCCCTGCTGCTTCCCAAGCAGAGGCTGGACTGTCAGTGTTAGGCTTTCTGGCCTGTAAATCCTGAAGACTAACTCCAAGGAGGACTGACACCCTTCTGGAAAACAAAATAGGTATGTGGTCTAAGTCACAGATACTTGTAATTCAAGGCTACAGGACCTAAGAAGCTGGCTGCAGTCTGTGAACCCTTTTATTGAACAAAATAAAGGTTCTGACCTAACCTCTTACATAAATTATTATTGTTCTACTTAATGGGGCTGCCATAAACCTAATAACCTGAAGGATTTGCAAGCATTTGAATGAAAAATACACTGGCATTTTAGAGGAAAGTAATTCCACCCAGGGGACAGAGTTTGGATGTGGAGGAGATTTATCCTGGATAGTCAACACTGAGCTGTGTTACCAGGGTGATGCAGCACATTAGCACAGATGAGTTTGCTGTGATAAGCTGCTACTAGCAAAGAGCAGACTCTAAAGACAAGCAGAAGGACACAGAGAAGTGGTGTTCATGGAGTTGGCAAGAGATGGCAGTTAAGAGAGAAGGAGGGAAGGTGAGCTGTTCTGCAGAGAGACGTTAAGAAACCTGGAATTGCTTGGGAAGTTTCTTCGTTTTTTGTGTTGTTGCTTGTTTTTCTGTTTAACACAATTTTTAGTGTGTTGCGTGATCCTGTGGTTGCCAGGCCATCTTAGAAAGCTGTTAATATACAACTACCTTCTATAGTTGATATAGTTAAGTAATGCGGAAAATTCCTCTTCTTTGATTCTTGTGGAACAGGTATCCACATATTCTGGTCTCCATAGTCCAATGAGTTAATGAGGACTCAGATATTCCATGGCTTCAGCCGTTTTCACTGGAACCAAGTGAGAATTTCTAAAATGCCTGATTTACACTTTTTTGTACTTTTCTTAGTGTTTAAGTTTTGTTCCAGACTCTAAGGTCCCAGACAGCCCCTGGTTCATTCAGCTCAGACTCTTCCAACAAGGGCTTTTGTTAGTACAACCAGAGTCCTTGCCTAATGTAGTGTGTAGCATGTGGGTGATTCAAACATAGAAGAAATTTCCATAAATCTTCCTCTTCCCAATCCGTGGTCTGTGGAAATAAAAAAACTTCACCTCACCTCAAAGTCACCAGCTAATTTCTGAGAAGTTCGGATTATCACTAGGACCCAGCTTCCTTGCATATATATACCTGTACCTCAGCAGGAACAGAACACACCACGTGACACATGCTCTTCTGTGGACTCTGCAACAGAATCACTCAAACTAGGCATATGCAAGTTGATGGACTCTGCTGAAGATTTGGTGGAGTCCCCTTCTGCAGCCTTATCACAGGCCACATGATCTTTTAATATCTCATTTCCCCCCATTCTCCTTCCCTTCTTCACTCTTTTGGGCTCTTACTGAGAACAAAACAAAGAAAATTTAAATCCATTTTCCCTCATACATAAAAATTTACTAGTCATCATTTGTTACTTGAAATGTTTCAACTCCACCACATATGGCTTATTAAAATAATTTCCTAATAAAGAAAGTTCTCCTTTAAAGACCACTGCCAGCCAGAATTTCACCATATTATATAATATTTTTGGCTTATTTTCTTTGTCTTTTTAAAAAAATAAATGCAGTTTTAGATATTTGAGATAAAAAAAATCAAATCCAACTTCTATTTTGCCCTTTGCACCTTACTTGACACCATAAGCTTTTTCCCAGGTGAATAAAAACTGTTCAAAAGCATGATTTTTTTTTTTATCTTTTCTTGGTATTTTATTATATGGATATATGATAATTTGCTTAATCAGTCTCATAAATCTGACTATTTAGACTTCCAGTTTTCACAATTGTAAATGACAATGCAGTGAACATTTTTATGCATAAAACTGTTTTTATTCTTGATTCACTTTCCACAATAAATTCCAAGAAATGAAATTACTGAGTTAGTTAGAGGGTATGAAAAACTTTAAGCTCGTAACCAAACTGCTAAATTCGCTTTGTCAGAAAGAATGCGTAAATTCAAAATCACTCCAGAATTGGATGAAAAGCATGTTTCACTGCACCCCTGTTAACAATGGTAAGTTTTTAAGGAGTTTCAAAATTAAGTGAAAAATGATTCATCCTTCTGTTTCTTTGATTACTAAAGAGACTGAGAAGTTTTTATACAAGTTTTAGCCTTTTCTTGGTTTGTAAATGGTCTGTTCATGCCCTTTGCCATTTATTATTTTTATAAGCTCTATTTTTATCAAGGTTTTCCGTGTACTTTGTAGGAAATCCAATAGCTACAGAAGGACTTACAAAAAAAAGCAAAAGCAAAGTTGCATGTTTCCATTTCTATTTGTTCTAAAAGTTTTCACTATAACTGGGTAATACGTTCTAGCAGCCATTTCTTGTTTTGTCAAGTTTGGACAATATCGATCAGCTGGGTATGAAAAAAATTTTTTTAAGAATTTGACTCTCTCCTGCTTTGTAGCTTAAAACAAGCCCTGAGACAAGGATTTACGTACGTACAAGTTAATTATTGGGAAGGCAATTCTGGGAAGCACAGTGAAGGAGTGAGAAAGTGAGACAAAGGGGCAAAAACCCAACAACGCGTGAGTGCCGCGCAGGGAGGCTCTGTGGGCAGCTGGGTTCAGTTTCAGGGGGGACCCTCAGAGTCGGCGCACTGAGCGCAAACTCCCGACCTCATTGGCTGCGCATTCTCCCTGAGCCACTTACCGCCTGCACTTCCGGCCTGTCCAATTTGCAAGCCAAGCCCAGCCCACTCCAGCAGCTCGAGAGACGCGGGGGGCCGTCGGGTAGGTCTGTGCAGGAGACTGCAGGGATATGGGGAAGACGCCGGCATCTGTCACAGTCTTGCTCCCAAGGTATGTTCATGCTGCTATTGTTTCTTTCTTTTTTTTTTTTTTATGTTTTATTTGTTACCTTCACAATTTAAAATCAGATGTTCTAACTACTTTGAACATTATTTCTTGCTTATGCCTCACTCTGTGAGATAAGATTAGCTCTCTTGTTTTTTCTCAACCTTTGTCTCCCCTCCTAAGTCCTACCTTCTTTCAGCTACACCTTTATATTGATATGGTTATTAACATTTACATTTTTTCTGTCTAGCATAGGTGACCCTTGTTTTTTCCTTACATTGACTCTAAAAAGTTAGACCCAATAAACAACAATTCCGTGATTATGATTATCTAAGTATTATTCATTGAAAAACCAAGTCTTTGGCTTGGGCTGCATTTTCTCCTCTTTAAGTACAATAGCTTAACCTGATGCCACTGAGAGGGAAAACATTCCTCCCATTTAGGCCAACATGACTTCCATTAATTGCTTAACTTTATGTCATGTTTCACTTGGTGTCATATTTTAACCATGACTTTCTTCTGCACGTTTTTATTTTGCTTAGGGATTCTACTTATGACAAGCTGTCTTGCCCTGTTTGTTTTTAGCATATCTGGGATTTTTTCTAAGCTTGAAAATTAATTTTATTCTAGAGTCCCTTTCAATCCTAAAGTTCCCTCGCTCATAGCCTTATGTCCTTTTATTCCTAACTGGACCGATTGGTCTCTTAAGTCCACTACACAGCTGTCCTCATGACATTCTTCTTTATTATTTTCTTTGGGGCCACTGGTTTTGGTATCTCATGTGCTTTTCTCTCTTGATTTATTTTTTATTGGGTTGGACGACATCCTTACTAAGGACATATTCAACTTGCTGAGAACTTACATGCAGGAGAATAGATTTATTCTGCTCTCATGCTAAGTTGATAATTTGTTGGTACAAAATTTCAAATTGAAAATAACTTTCTAACAAGTTGGAATTTGTTGTGCCATTATTTACTATTATCCAGTATAGTTGAAAAGAAATCTGATTTCAGTATGACTCAATTCTTTGTAAGTTGTTTGTTTGAGTTTTGTCTTTGAAAGTTTTTAGCATCATTACCTAATCTTGGTGTTGTTGAAGTTCAGGAGAATGTCTAGCACAAAAAATTTTAACTAGGAACTCCAGTGAAGAATCTCAGGGTATGTAAATTGGTATAATCTACTTCAGTGTGAGCCGACAGAGAACCAGTTTTCAGGCTACAAATCTGCCCAAATTCTAGAATAATAATGACTTTTCTCAGAAACACTAATCTTTACACCAGAAGCCTCAGTAGTCTTCAATCAGTTGTTTCTTTATTATTTTCTTTTAAAGGGCTACAAATGGTTTGACTTGGAAAAATGCCATCTGCTTGTGCTCCGTGAACAGGTAGAAGTGAAGAAGGGAGCCCATGGGTATTTACAGTTGGCCCATTTAGACACATTTAATTAATCCCTTTAATTTCAGCCTCATTCTCTTTCCCAACCAACCAACTCTGTGCCAGAGCCTGCACGGGGTTCCATTTTGGTAACCTGGCTCCTATCCCCTGGGCTAGAGTTCTCTTTACCTGTTTATCATCATCCCTGTTCCACCTTCTGTCTTCCAGAAATTGTTTCAAAATTAGTTATTCCTTGGTGAACCTTTCCTTTCCATTCTCTCCCTCTATGGTTTAATTATTTTAAATATTTCTATACGTTTATTTCAGTGCACTTTTCTAAAGGAATGGAAGGCAAAAACATGTGCTTAATCTGCCATTTTCCCATTTATTAGCAGGTGGTATTTAGGTTTTTCATGTTTGTATGAGCATTTTATGTATTACTTTTTTGTCATAATAATAATAAATATTTCGACCAGTGCTACCCTTTTTACTGTTTTGTTTGTTTATACATTGTCTTATTTCAAACAGGATTCAAGGTAGAAATTTTTTTTTCAGATAGGTATACACTGATAGCAAAAATAAATAATAAAATAAAAAATAATTTTAAAAGCTCCAACCTGTAATATTTATTTGAGAATTCATATACTCTAGAGAGCTGTGTAGGCAGACTTATGCCCCCCACATACAAACCAAGATGCCCACATCCTAATCCCTGGCACCTGTGAATATGTTACATTCCATGGCAAAGAAAAATTAAGGTTGCAGATGGAATGAAGGATTTAGTTAGCCGACTTTAAGATGGGGAGAGTAGCCTGGGCTATCCAGGTGGTCCCAATGTAATCACAATTGTCCTTAAAAATGGAAGAGGGAGGCTGAAGAGAATTAGTTTGAGAGTGATATGGTGTCAGGAAAGCTCAGTCACATATTGCTGGCTTAGAAGCTAGAGGAGGGCTGCAGCTCGAGGAATATAGGAAGCCTCTAGAAGCTGGAAAAGGCAAGAAAACAGATTCTCTCCTAGAGCCTTCAAAAGGAACACAGCCCTGCCAACACTTTGATTTTAGGCCAGCAAGACACATTTTGGACTTCCAACTCCAGAACTGTAAGATAAATTTGTGTTGTTTTAAGCTATTTGGTTTGTGGTCATTCATTTTAGTAACTTGTACAGTAATAGTGAACTAACACAATAGCCAATATACCAAGTTGAAGAAGCTCTCTAGGTTTCCCCTTGCATTTAAGATTCTGGAGTGCAAAATGGGAACAAGCAGCTTAGCAATACTAGTTAAAGAATGCTGTCCTTTAGCATATTACTTCTGTCTGGGTATGTTGCACTTGTTGAAAGCAGCTTAATGGTATAAACATATAAATTTTTTAATTTTTTTAATGCAGCTTTATATATAATTCTTGGAGAAAGAGAGTGAATACAATTGCTAAACCCTTTTCCTTAAACAACTTTAAATGCTTACAGCAATGTTGAATTCTCTTAATTATTAAAAGCACATCCAATATGGGAAAAATACAGCTAATGCAAACTAATATTTTTATAATTAGTAATATTGTAATATCCTTTCATCAGTTGTAACAAAGGTACTATACCAATGCTAAGTATCAATAATAGGGGAATATGAGGGGTATGGGATTTTTCTTTTGGGAGCAATGAAAATGTTCTTTGATTGTGGTGATGAATGCACAATTCTGTGATTGTACCAAGAGCCACTGATTGTACAGTTTGGATGGATTGTTTGGTGTGCAGATAAAACTTTGTTTTAAACATATCTCCAACCCAGTATCTTTGGTGCTTGATAAATGCTTGCTGACCATGGACTGACTTGAATTTCTAATTCCACCTCAGTTTGAAAAGTTTGCCTTCAGATGGCTTTGGGATTTGGCTCAATATTTGTTAACACCAAAGTGAGAATATTTGCTAAGGGACAGATGGCTTGCGTCATTGCTCTCTCTAACTCTACATTGAGTCATTTCATATGAATCATCCTTCTAAAGCCCTACCAGAAATGCACTGGAAACCAGTAGTTAAATCTCTGCTAGAGAAATTCACTCATCTCTAAAACCTGTCCCGCAACTCTCTCTGCAGGAGGCAGACTTGGCAAGTGGGTCACCAGGCTTTCCTATTTCATTAATGACTCACGGGTAGTTTGGGGAGCTTAACTGGCTGCTATCTCTGTCAAACAAGGTCTTTGGGTAAGTAAACAAGTACCTGCAGCCTAGCACTCAGCACAGGTTGAAATAATACCTTTAGAACTAAAACACAGGAAAGGAGGTGTAAAAGAAAAAAAGGACCCACAACTTGGAGAAAAGAGAGTCAAAGAACTATGATAGAAGTATTGTGGAAAGGCAGGTTATTCTGAAACAACACAGTTGAATGGTAATATTCCCCCTCAGGTATAATCACCCTTTTAGGCCTAATTAGGTATTATCACACAGCTGGGGTTAGTCACTCCATCAGATCACTGGGAAAACATGCATTTGGGAGGAATTCACCAGCAGTGCTATGGAAATCACAGAGAAAATTATCTGCACTCACCCCGCCAACCATGGTGTTGAAATCATGAACTTTTAAAATCATAAACCAAATTTTCCCATTGATTTGAATGTTTTTAATTAATCACATTCCCAAAACCTCTGTCTTTAAAGATATTAAGTACCAACAACACAGGAAAAGTTAACCAAGCAGCAATAGAAAAGCAATGATTTAAGAATATAATTAATTATGCCCCAAACTCTGTTTGCCTAAAATTGCTGAGATCCTCAGAGATTTGGGACATATATGACTGAAGTCGTTACCACCACTGCAGCCATGATGTCACCACTGGTGTGGGCAAAGCAGGTTTTAAAAGTGGTTAAGTGCACAGACTCCAGACTGCCTTTGTTCAAATCCAGGCTCTGCCACGTACTGGCTGTGCAACTTACATCTTATGAAAAGTAATAACAGGGTGGTTGTGAGAAAAGGCTTAATGTTTAAAGCACTAGAACAGTGGCTGATGCATAGTAGATTCTATGTGTGTATTAGTTGAAATTCTTATCTTTAAGAAACAAAATTTTTCAATGTCTAAGGCTCCTATGCACTTTGAGGCAAAGATTCCAACCTGTCATTTAGATAAATGTGGATATTTAAGACGGTATTAGTCTGTTGTCTGTCTCAAAGTTCTGAGGTTAATTTGTGAAAGGAGAATTCTCTGTCCTTAACTTGTTGAATATTTTCGAAGAAATTTAAAAGGCTGGACTTTTAAACACAAGATATCCCAAATTAAAGTCACGATATTCTTTTTACAATTTGCTTGTATTCCTGAATGCATGGTAAAGGATGAATTTGTACTATATTTTCTTCTTCCCTTGTCCTTGTCCTCTAATAGTCTACCTGTCCTCTCTTTTTTACTGCCATTGTCATTATGCTGTCTCGGTTTCTCATGAACTCTTGCAAGGACTATTTTAATGGCCTTGCTGGTCTCCTGCTTTGTGTCCTGTTGACTATAAACTTCTACTGGTGAATCTGTTTTAAGCACCACTTTAATCCCACTACTCTCCAGTTCAAAAACTTCCCATAGTACCCTCTCTCTATAAATATAGATAGAGATATAGATATAGATTTTTTTCCAAAATAAACTTCAAGCTCTTTAACCTAACATTGAAGGCTCTACCCCATCTGGCCTCAGCTTAATGTTCAAACCTTATTTCTCCTTACTCCCCTCTCATAGTGTTTCTCAACCAGGGGTGATTTTATCTCCCAGGGGGCATTTGGCAATGTCTGCAGATTATTTTTGGTTGTCGTAAATAGGGGAGGATGCTATTGGTATCTAAGATATAGAGGCCATGTATGCTACTGAACTTCTGACAGTGAATAGGACAGGCCCTTGCAACAAAGAATTATCCAGCCCAAAATGTCAATATTGCTAAGGCCAAGAAACCCTGTTCTAGCCAAACAAAGAAGGTAGCTATTTCACACACCCTGTTTAATTTCCTGCATCTGTGCTTTATTTTTCCAGTGATGCACCTTCTGTCTGGAATTGTTTTATTCTTCAACATTACATTATTATTTATTCATACATCAAACATTTATTGAACATATGGTAGGCCCTGAAGTTACAACCATGAACAAGACATTCCCTGCCCTAAAGAAGCTCAGAATCTCAAGAGCCCGAAACAATTTCTTATATCTGCATGTCCAAATTGTACCCATTTGGTAAAATTCATTTAGAATAACATTAATATCACATATTGTTTGTTTATGATGCATGAAGCATTGTTCCAAGTATTTTACATGCATAAACTCATTTAACCTTTACAAGAATCCTACACAATAGGTGCTATTACTAGCCCCCTTTTATAGATGAGGGAATAGGAAAGAGGCTAAAAATTGGCCTAGAGTCTGGAGATTATTGCAGAATCCTACATTTGAGACTTCTTTTCTCTCCTTTGTCTGTATGATTGAATTTAAACTTTGTCATATAGCATATGAAGATTTTAATAACATATAAAGCCTTTGGCAAACTAGCTCCATACTCGCTGCAGCTTAATCTCCTGTTCCTTTGTACTGGGCATCTTATGCTCTGATCACAATGAACGCTGAACTCTGCCTGCACTCCAGGCCCTTCCGGGTCTCTGTACCTTTGCAGATTGTGGTTTCTTCAGTCAGGTACATGGACCCTGCAGGCTGCATTTCCCATGTTCCTGGCTCCTAGGTGGAGTCAGTCAATGGGTGACACTGGTGAGGATGGAGGTGTGTGTGTGTGTGTGAGGGTAGAGAAGCCATAGCTATGACTTCAGACTAGGATTTCTCAACCTTGGCATTTTGCATTTTGACATTTTGGACTGCGTAATTCCTTATTGTCAGGGAACATCCTGTGCATTATAGTGTATTTAGCAGCATCCCCAGCCTCACCCCACTAGATGCCAGGAGTGCTCCCCAAGTCATGAGAGTCAAAAATATCCCCAGATATTACCAGATGTTCCTGGTTAAGAACCACTGTCTTAGACTAGAGTCTGGAGACTATTGCAGTATCCATTTATGGGACTTGAACCTAAGCAGTCCGCGGTTGTCGTGGTCTACCATTGTCACCACTAACCCACCATCAACTAGTCATTTCATCCGGCCTTGTCTCATCCCTGACATTTTCAGAATTAAGCTTTCAGCCTTTGCGAGTTTACTTTGGGAGACCCAGCCAAACAGCGCAGTTTGAGGCAGCACCCTGCAGCTGCCCTCAGATGTAACATGTCGTTGTCATATGCTGTGGTGGTTCTTGGAGAACTTGTGACCTCCAATCTCATCTGTTCTCATTACACCCAACACTGGTGCCTTCAGGTATAAAGAAAACCCATCTCCATACCTCTCAGGAATCAGGAATCCAGTTGGGGGTCCTTGCCCCATTTCCTCATCGCTGTAGTACCAGCCCATCTGTCCCCACTGCCCTGTGGCACTGGGCAGATAGGAAAGCCTGATGGCTAAGCAGACATCCAAGTGGGAAATAAATGCAGTTGTCCCTTCTTGATACCCATGAAGTTTATAAAAATAAAAACTCAACCAGTACGTTGGTGAGGAAAACTAGTTAGGTATTCCTTTCCTATATACCCCCACCCCCACCAGATGGCAATTTTCTCTCTCTATCTCAGTCCCCTTAAATCACCAGGAGGTAGCAAGTTTCCCAGTGGTGGTAATACAGGTTCTCTTGAGCACTGGCTTTTCAGCAAACCCCATGTACTCCCAACAGCAGCAGGCTCTCCAAGCCCAGATGGTTGGGTGCTTGGCAAACTTTGTTTTCTCCCTGTGGATTATAGGGCAATTACAGGAGAAAAAAAAACTCAACAACAAATGTCATGCTGTTATAATTAATTTCTTATCTAACAGTTTTATAATCTTTAAGTTATAAAGCCCCTTGAGGAAACTAGCATGTATTAAAATTAGGCACTCTGTATAACATAGAGCCTTCATAGCCACTACATGGGGTGTGTATTATTGTCACCATCTTACAGAGTAGGTATTGGGGAAATATATTTGACTCCCTAAATCATCTTTACTTTACCAGGGAAAAAATCCTTTGACTATCGTGTTTGCATTTTTATCATCCTTAGCACCTAGCAAAGTTACGCACAAGGATATAGTGGTTGTATGAGAAATACATGATCAATGAACTAATGTACCTGAATCCTAAACTCTTTAGGAGTAGACAGTATTTTGAGAATGATAGGTGCTCACTCAGTTCCAGCATTATCACTAAGATTTTTATATATAGATATATATATATGTAAAACATATATGTATATGTATATACACACACACTCAGTTCTGAAACTATGCACGACCAAAATAATCTGAAAGCAACTTGTTCCCACACACAGTAGAATAATGGAAAATAAAGCAGACTCAGTAACCATGAGATCCAGCCCTTTGGATCCCCAGCCTCCTTTCAAACTGCTTTTCCCCATACTCTGCTTGGTGCCAAGCATCACTCATTATCTAAGATCTCCCCTAAGTTATAGGAAGGAGCTGTATTCATTTTTTACAGTTGTTTTGTCATGTGATGTTTTGCTAGTGAAGAATTCTTTGTTAATAAAAGTATAAATGGACAAATCTTGTCATTAATGTATTAAGGAAATGATTTTAATATATCAACAGTCAAATGTGCTCTCATTATTTTTCTATCAGTGGTAGTATCTTAGTTCTCTTCTAGCAAGTGTATGGCAGATGGGTGCCAGGTTAAGGAAGGAAACTTTGCCAAGACAGTGGCTGCCATAGGGGGAGGGGGGAAGGTAGAAGGGAAAATCAAAAGTTCTAGGTCATGAGAAATTCTAGTACATGGGCCTTCCTGCTAATATTTTTCCATCTAAGGAACCCTAATGGGCACCCTAACTACTTACATATAATTTGTGATATTCTAGGCCCATTGCAATGATTTCTGAGTAGATCCTAGACATGTAATAATTGTTTTCATTATTAGTCTAAATGATTCCTTACTTAAAATGTATGAATAATAAGCTCAAAATAAATGGAGATGTTATTTTCAAACCATAACATGTTAAAAAAAAAACAACTTTATAAATGAAAATTTTACTCCAAATATAAAACCATTAAGATGGTACATACAATTGGGGGTCTTGAAGGCAGAAGATACAATTTGTTTCTAGGACCAAGCATCAAACATTGGGAGCATGTTGTCCAAAATTACAGACTAGAAACTGGGAGTGTTCCTTGGTAATATTCATAGACTATGTGTCCAAAGCAAAAATTGGTGATAGTTTTAGGGCTCAGTTTTAGATAAGATGTAAATATCACTAGAAAATAAGAAAAATGCAAAAATAAAGAGGAGGCTTCCATTCAAGTAACTCCTCATGCTGCATGAAAAGTATTCCATCTCAGAGCTTTTGGTGAGAAAGGATATCATCACTTTATCTGATCATTTCCCCCCAATAGAATTATATGAACCCTTTGATCTTAACAATTTTCCCAACAATAAAATTCAATTTATTTAAAATATAAAGTATTTCAACAAGCTGAAGGCCAAAGTACCAATAATTGTTTTAAAAAAAATCCATACTTATAGGCCACAGAAAATAAAAGAAAAAAAAAGAGTTTCGAGGAATGAGGTTTCAGTAATGCCAAATGTCATGGTGAGGAGAGGACTCAGAACTATTAGATTGGTAACTATGAAGTAATTTGCCATCTGCACTGGTTTGGATGTATTATGTCTCTCAAAACACCATGTTCTTTAATGCATTCTTGTGGGGACAAATGTTATTAGTGTTGATTAGGTTGGAATTTTTGGATTAGGTTGTTTCCATGGAGATGTGACCCACCCAACTGTGGGTAATAACTTTGATTAGATTATCTCCTTGGAGGTTTGGTCCCACCCATTAAGCGTGGGTCTTGATTAGTTTACTGGAGCCCTACAAGAGCTCGGACAGAAGGATCTCAGTGCTGCTGCAGCTGAGAGACACATTTTAAAGATGGCCATTGAAAGCTGATGCAGACATTTTGGAGAACGCCATTCTGAAATGCAACCTGGGAGCAAGGAGATGCCAGCGACATGCCTTCCCAGCTAACCGAGGTTTTCCAGACACATTGGCCTTTCTTCAGTGAAGGTATACTCATGTTTATGCCTACGTTTGGACATTTTCATGGCCCTCAGACTATAAATTTGTAACCAAATAAACCCCGTTTATAAAGGCCAATCCATTTCTGGTATTTTGCATAATGGCAGCATTAGCAGACCAGAACACTTACTTCACAACTTCATTTCTTCTTGTAGCTGCTCAGTATTCCATTGTATGTATATACCACAGTTCACCTTTTTGTTCATCAGTCAGTGTACCTTTAGGCCACCTCCATCCATTGTGACTCAAGAATACAGACACAATAAACACCACTGTGCAAATGTCAAAAAATAAAAGCAAAATCCATACGTATTTAGCCCAGATGATGACTTCAAAGACTTTCAAAGACTTAGTAATTTTTTCTCATCTTCTTGTTGTTTTTAATAATGACTATGGGATATAATTCACATGCCATACAATTGACATACTTAAAGTGGACAGTTCAGTGATTTTTAGAATAATAAATGCGTGTACCATTACACAATCAATTTTAGAACATATTTATCACCCCCAAAAGAAGGCCGATACCTATTAGTCACTCCCCATTCTTCCCAGCCTAGGCAACCATTAATCTACTTTCTGTCTCTGTAAATAGGCCTATTAATATACGTTGAATCATACAATATGGGTCCTATGGTGACTGGTTTCTTTGACTTAGCATAATGTTTTCAAGGTTCATACATATTGCAGCATTTATCAGTTCTTCATTCCTTTGTTGCCAAACAATACATTATTGTATTTATCCATTTTATCCATTTATCATTTGGACATTTGGGTTGTTCATGAGAGTACTCTTCATGATAGCCAAAAGGTATAAACAGGCCATGAACATTTGTGTACAGGTTTTTATATGGATGTTTGTTTTCATTTCATTTGGGTATGTGCCTAGAAGTAGAATTGCTGGATCCTATAGTAACTCTGTTTCACCTTGAGGAACTGCCAGACTGTTTTTTCAAAGTGGCTTCTCATGTTGGCTGCTCTTGACTTTTGAGCTGTTTTTCTCATATCTGATTCTACCTGGGTAAGCTGAGGTACGAGTAATGAACCTCCCAGCAGAACCCAACATACCAGCACTGTAGAGGAGTACGTATGCTTCGTATACTTGATTACACTGTACCTTCACTAAGATAGCCTCATCCTTCTCTTTTTCCTCTAGGGAGTTGTATGTTTACAAACAGAGAGAAACACTGAGTGCATATTAGCTATTCAATAAGGGACTTAGGAATAATAGTTTTTTCAGGAGCTCTTCGTTTCATAAATTTCCATGTCTGAGTTAATGGTGCATGCTGAACTAAATTTTTCCTGGGAAAAACACAGCAGATCAGAAAGCAATATTTGTTTTAATGTCAAGAATATGCTCAGTTTTTCTTCAACATTTACCTGGTGCCATTTTTCCTGTAGCAAGAGATCCACAGTAGATATTTTGGCAAGTAGTAAAAGTTAATTTCAAGTACTTTAAAAAAATTATTTGTAGAAATAGGAAAATGTTATTGGCCTAAAACATAATATGCTGTAGATTTTTTTTCACTTAGAGTAGAAGATTTGTAGATTGGTTGTATAGAATTATGTATAACGCAAATGTAAAGAGTCATATACATTACATTAAAAATAAGTCAAAAGTGTAGTATCGAGATTGAAAAATATCATTAATTTATCTTTAGCACTCCTCCCTGATGCCAAAGAAGTTGCTTTCCAAATTTCATAAATATAAACTTACGAGGAAAGTATCAGCAAAATATTTTGGAATGAAAAAAATTCCTTTTATAAAGCATTTGTAATTTACTTATTAAACCCCTATTTTCTGCTGATATTTTGGTAATCAAAATCATTCATAAACTTGGGCAGAAAAATCTAGAATAAAGGCACAATGTGGAGAATATAGTTATACATTAAAAAATTTTTTCACCATGGAAGTCAGGCATCTTTTGAGTGCCATTTATAGAAAACAGGACCTAATTGGCCTGGGCAAAAAGAGAAACCAGAAAGTCCAGGAATGGATCTGGTCTTGAGCATCATGAGATATGAGGACTAGACAGTGTAATCAAGGCCATTTTCTCTCACAACCTCTTAGCTCCTGCTGTTGGCTCCACTGCTAGAGGTTCTCCCCTTCCTGTAGTGACAAAAAATGGTTTTGTTTATATCCCCTCGTTCTCACATCCAGTGACACACCTTTGTACCTGAAATCACTGGTGTTTTATCTGCTTCTCTTCACACCCCTAGGGTGAGGGGGATGGCCAAACACAAGACAGATGGGACTGACAGCAGTGTAGTCACGTTTGCTCACAGCCCAGGGGAAAAACACACTGCACACTGTGCAGGGCCACTAGTGGGCATTCTCTGGAGGAGAGTGGGCAAGCAGGAACTGTGGGAGGCAGGCTTTGTAGTAACAAGATGTGGAGTGTCCCCTGGTCCCCACAGGAGGAGATGATTGTCCTGTTTGAATAACTCCTGACCTCTATCTGACAACTGTGCCCAGTCCCTGTGATAAAGAGGGTTATTGGGCTAGGTGGTCTTCTCCATGGGAGCAGAGAAGGAGAGAAACTTGAGGTTAAGCCATTGGAGGCCCTCCTGACTTTACCAGATGTGAAGGCAGCACTTAATATTGAATCTTAATTTTAGGCCTTACACTAACAAATGATTCTTAAGCCAGTCACCATGACATGCAATGTGTTAGTTGGCTTAGTCATAAATAATGCACTCCATACATGGAACCAAGGATGGGGCTAGTGACATGCAAATCATATTGTCTTAGAAAATATGGTACAGCTATCAAATTAAAGGGGAATGCATGCTGATGCCCAATAAATGGGAGATGTGTGCTGAAATGCTATTCCAATATAAGAGAAGCTATTAATAAAACACCAGAAATATAGTAAAAACCATATGATTATATCAATAAGGGAAAATTTTGGTAAAATTCAATACCCAATCTTTTTTTGTGTGTGTTTTTTTTTTTTTTTTTTTTTTTTTTTTTAATTTAACAGCATTATTGAGGTATAAACTGCAGGTCTAAAGTATACTGTTTGATAAAATTCAACTTAAGTATATACTCATGAACTATCACAGTTAAGATAATGAACATTTTCATCACCCCAAAATGTTTGTGTGCCTTTTGTAATCCATTCCTTTGATCTCTTGCCCCCACCCAGGCAACGATTGATTTGTTTTCTGTCACTACAGATTTATCTGCATTTTTTAGAGTTTTATATGAATTGAATCATATAGCACCTGCTCTGACTTCTTTCACTTGACGTAATTATTTTGCAATTCATCCATGTGTATCAATAGTTTATTATTTTTTATTCAGTAATATTCCACTTCAATTTGTCCTCTTAATCTGTTGATGGATATTTGGGCTATTTTCATGTTTGGCTATTACAAATAATGCTGCTATGTACAAGTCTTTGTATGGACATATAACTTCATCTCTCTTGAGTATAAGAATGGTTAATGGAATGGCTAGGTCACATGACAGATGTTTGTTTATGGTTTTAAGAAACTGCCAAACCATTTTCCAAAGTGATTGTACCATTTGACATTCCCATCTGCTATGTATGGGGGTTCTAGGTACTCCACATCCTTGTCAGTACTTGGTATGGTCAGTCTTCTAAGTTTGAGATATTTTAATAGATATGAAGTATTATCTCACTGTGTTTTTAATTTGCAATTTCCTAATGACTAATAATGTATAACTTCAAGTGCTTACTTGCCATCCACGTATCTTCTTTTGTATGATGTCTCTTCAATTCTTTGGTCCATTTATTGTTTATTTATTCACTTGACAATTTTCTTATTTGGGGGTTTTGAGGGTTCTTTATATATTCTGGATCCTAGCTCTTTATCAGATGTGACTTGAATGTAATTTCTACCAGATTGCGTCTTGTATTTTATTCTCCTAACAGTGCATAATTTCTTAATTTTGACAGAGTTCCTTTTATCATTTTTTTAAAATGCATCACAGTTTTGTTATGACAGGCAAGAAATCTTTGCCCAAAACAAGGCACAAAGATTTTCTTTTATGTTATCTTCTAAAAGTTTCATAGTATCAGGTTTTACATTTAGACTTATGATCCATTTTGAGTTCATTTCAGTATAAGGTTAGATTAGGTTCCAGTAGCTGCTGTAACAAATTGCCACAAACCTGGCAGAGTAAAACAACAGAGATTTATATTCTTACAGTTCTACAAGCCAGAAATCAGAAATCAAAGTTTCATCAGGGCTGCAGGGCTGCATTCCCAAGAGAGGGTCTTGGAGAATCCATTTCTTGCTGCTGCTAGCTTCTCGTGGCTGCCGGCATCCCTTGGCTTATGACCACATCACCCCCATCTCTACCTCTGTCTTCACACTGCCTTCTTCTCTGTGTGTATAGTATCCCTCTGCTCCTCTCTGATAAGGGTACTTATGATGTGCTCACCAAAAAAAAAATCTAGGATAGTCTCTCCATGACAAGATCCTTAACTTAGATCCACATCTGCAAAGACCCTTTTTCCTTATAACGTAACATTACCAGGTTCCAGGGATTAGGATATTTGAGTAACTATTATTTGGCCTACTACAAAAGTACATATGGATATCCATCCAATTGTTCTAGCACCGTTTGTTGAAAATACTACATTTATCCACTGAATTGCCTTTGTACTTTGTCTAAAATCAATTGACCATGTATATTTGTAGGGCTGAGACTATATCTAGGTTCTCTGTTCTGTTCTTTTCATCTGTCTGTCTGTCTTGATGCTGATACCAAACTGTCTTGATTACTGTGGCTTTATATAAATCTTAAAGTCTGCCGGTATAAATCCTCTAACTTTATTCTTCTTTTTTGGTAGTCTAGAGCCTTTACAATTGCATATGAATTTTAGATTCAGCTTGCCAATGTCTAACAAAGAAAAAAAGAAAGAAAAATGCATGCTTGTATTTTGATTGAGATTGCACTAAATCTAATGATCAATATGGGGAGAATTGACACCTTACCAATACTATCTCTTCTGATCCATGAACACAGTACTATTGTTAATGCCACTGTTTTTATAATGTCACTTCTCATTTTTGGTTGCCAGTATATAGAAATATTTTTTTGTATTGATCTTGTATCATGCAACTTCAATAAACTCACTTCATTCTAGTATTTTTAAAAACTCCAAAGGATTTTCTATGTAAAATCATGTTGTAAAGACAGCTTTACTTCTTTTTCAATCTGATACCCTTTACTTATTTTTCTTGCATAATTATGCTGGAAAGAACGTTTAGTACAATGTTGATGAGAAGTGGTAAGAGATGACATCTTGTCCTGTTCCTGACCTTAGGGGGAAAGCATTTAGTCTTTTATCATCAAGTATGATGTTCCCTGTAGTTCTACTTTTTATACACTGTTTTACAATTTTTTTTCATTTTAACCATTTTAAGTGGATAATTCTTTTACGTTAAGTACATTGGCAATATTGTGTAACTTTCATCACTGTTTCCAGACTATTTTCATCATTCCAAACCAAAATATACTCACTTATTAATAACTCCCCATTCCCAGCTCCTATTACCTGATAACCACTATGCTGCTTTCTGTGTCAATAAATTTGCTTATTCTAAATATTTCATGTAGGAGAAATCATACAATATTTGTCCTTTTGTGTCTGGCTTACTTCAGTCAACATGGTGTCTTCAAGGTTCATCCATGTTGTAGCATGTGCCAGCACTTTCTTTTTACAGCTGAATAATAGTCCATTGAATAGATACACCGCATTTTGTTTATCCATTCATCTATTAGTAGACACTTGGTTTGCTTCTACCTTTTGGCTATTGTGAATAATGCTGTGATGGACATTGGTATGAAAATACCTGTTCAAGTCCTTGCTTTTAGTTCTTTGGGGTACATACCTAGGAGTGGAATTACCAGGTCATATGGTAATTCTATGTTTAACTTTCCAAGGAACCACCAAACTGTTTTGCAGCTGCACCATGTAAGTTACTACCAACAACGTATGAGAGTTCCTATGATTTCTCTGCATCCTTGCCAACACTTATTCTTTTCTGATTTTTTAATAATAGCCATCCTAGTGGTTGTGAAATGGTATCTCATTGTACTTTTAATCTGCATTTATTTAATAGCTAATGGTATTGGGCATCTTTTCATATACTTATTGGTCATTTGAATATACTGTTTAAGAGAAATGTCTCTATATATCCTTGGCCCATTTTTAATAGTTGTTTTTCTTTTTTTGGTTGAGTTGTAGGAGTTCTTTATGTATTCTAGATATTAAACCCTTATCATATATATAGTTTCCAAATATTTTCTTCCATTCTGTAGGTTCTTTTCAGTTTCTTGATAATATCCTTTGCACAAAATGTTTAATTTTGATCAAGTCCATTTTATCTGTTTCCTTTTGTTGCTTATGCTTTGGTTGTAAAATTTAAAAAAAAAGACAGAAAACTAGTTCTCTTATAGATGTCCTTTATCAGGTTTAAGGAAGTTCTCTTTCCCAGTTTGCTGAATTTTTAGCAAGGAAGGATGTTGGATTTTGTCCAGTGTTTTTTGTGCATCTACTGATACAGTTAAATTGTGTTTTCTTTTAATTTGTTAATGTGGTGAATTTCATTGATGTATTTCAAATATTAAACCAAACTTTCATTGCTCAGATAACCTCCATGTGGTCATGATATGTTAATCTTTTTATATTCTTTTTATTACCTTTTAATTTTTGGCATATTCAGGTTATCTATTTCTTTTTGAGTGAGCTTTGGTAGTTTGTGTCTTTCCAATAATTTGTTCATTTTTTCCAATTTATTCCTGTATTAGTTAGGGTTCTCCTTGGAAACAGAATCAATGAGAGATGTCTCTGATTATCAAATTGTAAAAGTGACTCACACAGCTGCGGGAGCGCACGAGTCCAAATTCTGCAGAGCCGTCAACAAGCTGTCAACTCCAAGGAAGACGTCCGACGAACTCCTCGGGAAACGATCCGACAACTTTGATGAACTCCTCAGGAAACGAACTGGCAACTTCGACGAGCTCCCCAGGAGATGCTTCACTGAGCAGCTGAAGAAGTGAAGGTTCTCTAACCGTCTGGCTTATAAGCCTCCAACTGATCACCCGGACCAAATCCAGCCAATTGCATTCTCTCATTGTGGAAGCACACCCCTTGATGAGTCATCAGTCAGCTGCAGTCAATTGACTGATGATCCGACAAACCAGCCCGTTGTTTTATTAACCAGCCTCAAATATCCTCACAGCAATTGTCAGGCCAGTGCCCGCTTGACCAGACAGCTAGGCCACCCAGCCAAGTTGACACATGAACCCAACCATCACAATCCCATTTATTGGCATGAAGTATTCCCATATTATTTATCTGTAGAATTTATAATGATATGCCCTTTCATTGTCAATATTGGTAATTTTTGCTTTCTTCTTTTTTTTCCAGCTGAGTTTGGCTACAGGTTTAATTCTGTTGATCTTTTCAAAGAATCATTTTGGGGTGCTGCTGATTTTTTTTCTGATTGTTTTCTGTTTCTATGTCATTGATTTCTGTTCAGATCTTTCTTTATTTCTTTTTTTTTTTTTCCTGCTTATATTGGATTGAGTTTGCTCTTTTCTAATTTCTTAAAGTGAAAGCTGAGGTCATTGATTTGAGATCTTTCTTCTTTGTTAATGTAAGCATTTAGTGCTATGAATTTCCCTTTAAATACTACATTAGCAGCATCCCACAACTTTTGATATGTTGTTTTCAATTGCATTCCATTAAAAAAATTTATAATTTCTATTTGAATTCTTCTTTCATCCATAGGTTATTTAGAACTGTTTGGAACATTTAATTTCCAAATATATGGGGATTTTCCAGAGATCTTGCTGGCACTGATTTCTAATTTAATTCCATTTTGATCAGAAGATATGCATTTTATGATTTGAATCTTTTTTGATTTATTGAAGTTTGTTTTATAGCCCAGAATAGAGTCAACCTTGGAAAATATTACCGTTACACTTTGTTGGGTAGTGTTTCTATAACTGTCAATTAGGTCATTTTGTTGAAAATATTACTCAAAACTTCTATATCCTTGCTGATTTTCTGTTTGCTTTCTATCAGTATTAAAAGAGGAATATTGAGACCTCCAACTGTAATTGTTGATTTGTTTATTTCTCCTTGCAGTTCTATCAGTTTTTGCTTAGGATTATTATGTCCTCTTGAATAACTGAAAATTTTATTATGAAATGAACTTCTTTATCCCTATAAATATACTTTGTTCTGAAATCAGCTCTGTTTGATATTAATAATGCCACTCTAGCTTTATTTTGAATAGTGTTAGCATTTTTTACTTAAAAATAGCTTTTTATTTTAAAGTAGTCTTAGATTTACAGAAAAGCTGCAAAGATAATGCAAGGACCTCCAGTATACCACTCATTCCATTTCCCCCTTTGTTACCATTTTACATTACTATGGTACGTTTGTTCCAACTAAGATGCTAAACATCGGTCCATTACTGTTACCTAAGCTCTATAGTGTTGGATTTCACTAATTTTTTCCCTGTCCTTTTTCTGTCCAGGACCTCATTCAGGATACATTACATTTAGTAGTTAGTCTCGTTAGGTTCTTCTGGCTACAGTTTCTCAGACTCTTTGTTTTTGGTGACCTAGACAGCTTTTTTTTTTTAAATAATTTTTTTTTTATTGTCTAATGTAACATATATACATAGAAGTGATAACTTTCCAAGTGCAGTCTAACAAGTAGTTACCAAATTTCAAAAAAAATATTATAGGTTACAGTTCCACAGTTTCAGTTATTTCCTTATTATGAAATATAATATATATACAAAAAGGTAATATATTTCAAAGTATGATTGAACAAGTAGATATTTAGGAAATTTCCAAAGCTGTTTTGAGTTATATTACCATAGTTTCAGTTGTTTCCTTATTGTGAAATGTAACATATATACAAAATGGTGATAACTTTCAAATTACAATTTAACTGTAAAACAAATTTCAAAGGATGCTATGGGTTACAGTTCCGCCATTTCAATTCTTTCCTTCTATCTATGCCAGTACTCTAGCAACTAAGGAAAGGAAAATTATATAAAGATTCAGTATTCATAATCCCTTGTTAAATTCCTTCTTGTCTGTTGCTATCCCTTCCTCTAGTTTAATCACTTTCCCGATCTTCAGGGATGTCTAGGCAGTGACTTGGGCTTATATTGTGGTCATTTGGCATATCTAGGTGGAGCTTGCATAGGAGTAACCTGCAGGACAGACTCTCGAGTCTATTTGAATTCTCTTAGCCACTAAAACCTTATTTTGTTGACTTTCTTTTTCCCTTTTTGGTCAAAAAAGCACTCTCGATCCCCCAATGCCAGGATCAGGCTCATTCCCGGAATCCATGACCCACATCACCAGGAAGGCTCATTCTTCTTGGGGTCCTCTCCCATGTCAGGGGGAGGGTGATGACTTTATTTGCCAAGTTGGGCTTAGAGAAAGTCCACATTTGAGTAACAAAAGAGGTTCTCTGGAGTTGACTCTTAGGCATAATTATAGGTGGGCTCAGCCTCCCCTTTACAGCCATAAGTTTCACCCAAGCAAGCCTCAATACTGAGGGCTTGACTTAAAAAGTAGGGTGTTCCTAAGTTTGCATAGCATATGTTATGTCTCAATAATCCATCCATATAGCATATTATCGTCACTTAGCTGTACAATCCTCATCACTCTCCATTTTAAACAATTCTCATGACCCAAAACATCTCATAGCTCCTGTGAGCCCCAGATTATTTGTCCCTAGTATTTGTGTAATACTGGTATGGTATTCTTATTAATTATAGTCCCTAGTATGCAATATATAGATTTTTCCCATGTATCCTTCTGTTGTCAACTCTCAGCGCTAGTGTCATACCTTAGAAGAGTATCACAAGCACCTGTCTATATTTGTGGTGTTGATCTGTGGGAAACTTGCCTTTAAACAACCCCTTTCAATCCTATTCACCTTCAATACAGCTCTGATACTTATAATCCCATTAACAATCATCACCCCTATCCATTGCCATGCCCTTGAATTCACCATCATTAACGTATCTGAACATATTAGGTTATCATTCACCCTCACCACTACTGTCTATCACTAGGTCCCCAATATTCTCTATTATAAGACATTGATTTTACGTTATTCGGGGAGTTCATAGAAATGGTAACATACGAAATCACTCCTTTTGTGTCTGATTTATTTCACTCAGAATTATATCTTCAAGGTTCATCCATGTTGCCATATGTTTCAGGACCTTATTGCTACTTACTGCTGCGTAGTATTCCATTGTATGTATATACCACATTTTGTTTATCCACTTGAATGTTGAAGGACACTTGGATTGTGTCCATCTCTTGGCAATTGTGAACAATGCTACTATGAACTTTGGTGTACAAATGTCTGTTCATGTCACTGCTTTCAAATTTTCTGGGTATATATCAAGAAGTGGAATTGCCAGATCATACAGTAATTCAAGATCTAGTTTTCTGAGAAACTGCCAAACTGTCTTCCAGAGTGGCTGTACTATATACAGTCCAACCAGCAGTGAATAAGAGTTCTGATCTCCACATCCTCTCCAGCATTAGTAGTTTCCTGTTTGTTTGATCGTAGTCATTCTTATTGGTGTGAAATGATACTTCATTGTGGTCTTGATTTGCATCTCCCTAATAGCTAGTGAAGATGAATATTTTTTCATGTGCTTTTTAGTCATTTGTATTTCCAGTTCAGAGTAATGTCTTTTCATATCTTTTGCCCATTTTATAATTGGGCTGTTGTAGTATTGTCATTGAGTTGTAGTATATATTTATACATGCAAGATATCTGTCTCATCAGATACCTGGTTTCCAAATACTTTCTCCCATTGTGTTGGCTGCCTCTTCACCTTTTTGACAAATTCATTTGAGGTTCAGAAGCTTTTGATTTTGAGGAGTTCCCATTTATCTGTTTTTTTTCTTTCATTGCTTGTGCTTTGGGTGTAAGGTCTAAGAAGCAACCTCCTAATACTAGGTCTTGAAGATGTTTCCCTACATTATCTTCTAGGAACTTTATGGTTCTGTCCCTTATATTGAGGTCTTCGATCCACTTAGAGTTAATTTTTGTATAGGGTGTGAGGTCGGGGTCCTCTTTCATTCTTTTTGGATATGGCTATCCAGTTCTCCAAGCCCCATTTGTTGAAGAGACTGTTCTGTACCAGTTCAGTGGCTTCGGGGGCCTTATCCAAAATCAGTCAACCATATATCTGGGGGACTATTTCCAAACTCTCAATTTCATTGATCAATATATCTATCTTTATGCCAAATACCATGCTGATTTGACCACTGTAGGTTTATAGTAGGCTTCAAAGTCTGAAAGTGTAAGTCCTTCCACTTTATTCTTCTTTTTTAGGATGTTTTTGGTAATTTGAGGCCCCTTTCCCTTCCAAATAAATTTGATAACGAGCTTTTCCAAGTCTGCAAATTAGGTTGTTGGAATTTTGATTGGAATTGTGTTGAATCTGTATATCATTTGGGGTAGAATTGACATCTTAACAATGTTTAGTCTTCTATCCATGAGCATGGAATATTTTTCCACCTATTCAGGTCCTTTTTTATTTCTTTTAGTTTTCTATGTAGAGGTCTTTTACATCCTTGGTTAAGTTTATTCCTAGATATTTGACTTTTTTTAGTTGCTATTGTGAATGGAATTTTTTTTTATTGCCTCTTCAGATAGGTCATTATTAGTGTATAGGACCATTATGGACTTATGTGCGTTAATCTTATATTCCGCCACTCTGCTGAATTTGTTTTTTAGCTCAAGTAGCTTTGTGGTTGAATTCTCAGGATTTTTTGAATGTAAGGTCATATCATCTGCAAATAAGGACAGTTTTACTTTTTCCTTTCCAATTTGGATAACTGTTATATCTTTGTCTTGGCAAATTGCTCTGGCTAGAACTTCTGGCAGAATGTTGAATAATAGAGGTGACAGTAGGCATTCTTGTCTCATTCCTGATCTTAAGTGGAAAGCTTTCAGCCTGTCACCATTGAGTATAATGCTGGCTGTGGGTTTTTCATATATGCCCTTTATCATATTGAAGATTCCTTCAATTCCTACCTTCTGAAGTGTTCTTATCAAAAACAGATGTGGAATTTTGTCAAGTGCTTTTTCAGCATCTATCGAGATGATTATTTAATATTTCCCTTTTGATTTGTTAATGTGTTGAATTATATTAATTGCTTTTCTTATGTTGAACCACCCTTGCATGCCAGGAATGAACCCCACTTGGTTGTGGTGTATAATTCTTTTAATGTGCCTTTGGATACAATTTTCAAGTATTTTGGTCAGGATTTTTGCATCTATATTCATTAGGGAGATTGACCTATAGTTTTCATTTTTTGTAGTGTCTTTATCTGGTTTTGGTATCAGAGTGATATTAGCTTCATAAAATGAATTAGGCAGTGTTCCATTTTCTTCAATTTTTTGAAAGAGTTTGAGCAGGAATGGTGTCAATTCTTTCTGGAAAGTTTGATAAAATTCCTCCATGAAGCCATCTGGCCCTGGGCTTTTATTTGTAGGTGGATTTTTGATGATTGAGTGGATCTCTTTGCTTGTGATTGGTTTGTTGAGGTCTTCTGTTTCTTCTTGGGTCAGTCTAGGTTGTTCCTGTGTTTCCAGGAAACTGTGCATTTCCTCTAAATTGTCTAACTTATTGGCATACAGTTTTGTTTTTTTGTTTGTTTAACAAACCCTTGTCATACAGTTATTCATAGTAACCTCTTATGACTTTTATTTCTTCGGGATCTGTAGTAATTATCCCCTTCTCATTTCTGATTCTGTATATTTGGGTGTCCTCTCTTCTTGACTTTGTCAGTCTAGCTAAGGGTCTGTCAATCTTGTTGATTTTCTCAAAGAACCAACTTTTGGTTTTATTTATTCTCTCTATTGTTTGTTTGTTTATTGTTTTTTTGTTGTTGTTTTTTGTTTTTTGTTCCCCAGTTCATTCATTTCTGCTTTAATCTTTGTTATTTCTTTTCATCTACTTGCTTTTGGGTTAGTTTGCTAATCATTCTCTAACCTCTTTGGTTGTTCAGTTAGGTCTTCAGTTTTAGCTCTTTCTTGCTTTTTGATACATGCATTTAGAGCTATAAATTTCTCTCGGCACTGCATTTGCTGAATCCCACAGGTTTTCATATGTTGTGTTCTCATTTTCATTTGTCTCTAGATATTTACCAATTTCTCTTGCAATTTCTTCTTTGACCCAGTAGTTGTTTTAGGAGTGTGGTGTTAAACCTCTATGTAGTTGTGAAAAATCTGGTTCTGTGGTGGCTATTGATTTCTAGTTGCATTCTATTGTGGTCAGAGAATGTGCTTTGAATAATTTCAGTCTATTTAAATTTATTAAGACTTGTTTTGTGCCCCAGCATATGATCTATCCTTGAAAACATTCCATGGGCACTAGAGAACAATGTATATTCTGGTACTTTGGGATGTAATAATCTATATGTGTCTGTTAAGTCTTATTCATTTATCATATTGTTTAGGTTCTCAATTTCCTCACTGGTCCTCTGTCTAGTTGTTCTATATATAGAAGAACATGGTGTTTTGACATCTCTTGCTATTATTGTAAATGTGTCTATTGCTGCCTTCAGTTTAGCCAATGTTTGTCTGATGTATTTTGGAGCTCTATGATTGGGTGCATAAACATTTATAATAATTATTTCTTCTTAGTGAATTATCCCTTTTATTAACATATAGTGTCCTTTGTCTCCTGACATCTTTGCATTTAATGTCTATTTTGTCTGATATTGGTATAGCTACCCCAGCTTTCTTTTGATTGCAGTGTGTGTGGAATATCTTTTTTTCCATCATTTAATTTTCAGTCTCTTTGCGTTACAGGGTCTAAGATGTCTCCTGTAAACAGCATATCGATGGATCATATTTTTTCATCCATTCTACCAGTCTGTATCTTTTAATTGAAGAGTTTAATTCATTTACATTCAAAGTTATTATGGTGAAGGGAGTTCTTGATCCAGCCATCTTATACTCTGGTTTTGGTTGTTATATCTATTTTTTTCCCACTCTCTTTTTTTCCTTTAAGTTATCCTTATTATTTAACTCTTCAGTCTGTGCTATTCTCCAAACCTCTCTCTCCTTTCTTTTTTTCTCAGCTGGTAGAGCTCTCTTTAGTATTTCTTGTAGGGCAGGTCTCTTGTTAACAAATTCTCTCAGTGTTTGTGAAAATTTTAAATCCTCCCTCAATTTTAAAGGAGAGCTTTGCTGGATAAAGAATATTTGGCTAGCAATTTTTCTCTTTTAGAATCTGAAATATGCCATACCACTGCCATCTCACCTCCATGGTACCTGCTGTGTAGTCAGTAATTGGTCTTGTATTGTTTCCCTTGTATGTGGTGAATCGTTTCTCTCTTGCTGCTTTCAGAAGTTTCTCCTCTTCAGCATTTGACAATCTAATCAGTATATTTCTCAGAGTAAGTTTATTTGGATTTATTATCTGTGGAGTTCATTGGGCATATTTGATTTGCATACTTATGTCATTTAGAAGGTTTGGGAAATTTTCATCAACTGTGTCCTAAAACACTCTTCCTAGCCCTTAACCCTTTTCTTGTGGAACACCAATGATTCTTATATTTGTGCACTTCATGTTGTTGATCATTTCTCTGAGATCCATTTCAAATTTTTTTATTTTCTTTCCCATTCATTCTTTTGTGTGCTTGCATTCAGTTATTCTGTCCTCAAGTTCAGTTATCCTTTCTTCTGTCTCTTCAAATCTGCGATTGTGTGTCTTTAGTATATTTTTAAATTGAACCACAGTGTCTTTTTTTTCCATGAGGTCTGCTATTTTTTTATTTACTCTTTCAAATTCTTCTTTATGCTCTTGTAGAGTCTTCTTGATTTCCTTTATGTCTTTAGCCATCTCGTTGAAGTTGTTTTGGAGATTTGTTTGTACTTCTTTAATTAATTGCTCCAAATTTTGTGTTTCTTGCCACTTTTTAATTTGTTTGGCTTGTCTATATCTTCTAGATCCTCCAAGTGCTTTGTAATTTTCTGTTGGCTTTGGGGCATTTGCTTGTCTTGATAGGGTTATTTGGGGGAAGTGCAGAGTTATTTGAGCATTTATATGTAATTTGGTTTGTTGGAGTGCAGTTTCCCAATTCTATCAGCAGGTGGTGCTCTTGAGGCACAGCTTGCTGGGGTGCGGTTTCCCTAACCTACCAGCAGGTGGCACTCTCAAGTATGTCCTGTCGCCCCTCCACCATTGTTCTCCTATGCACTGGGTGTGGTCCAAACTGGGTGGAGAACCAGTCAGTGTACTGGATCCCCATGTGCATTGGGGAATGCCTGTCCCGAGGCTGTGATGCAGGCCCTGAGCAGGTAAGCAGGGAATCTGATCAAGGGCACCCAACAGATGGAATATGGGCCCTGCCTGCTAGTTCTCTGCCCACCTTGCAGCCGTGAGTTTTTGGGGTGTGGGAGGGGCTCCTGAGTGTGTAGGGTGCCTCTCCCTTCCCTGCTTCTCACTATTGCAAACCCCTGAACTTCCGTGGTGGGGAGAGCAAACGCTGCCTGCTGGGTTCCCTCATGGGATCACCCCCCCAGCCAACTGTCAAGATAGATGGATAGGAGTGGAGACCTGCTGCTCACGCCCTTGCCCAATGGCAGTTTTGCTACTGTCAGCCTGGGGGTGGGGGGGGGCAGTCCGGATGGAGAACACACCCACCACATCCCTCCAGTTGCCTTCTCTCCTCAGTTTTTGTCAGGTGTCCTCTCCATCTACCGTGGGGGACCCTCTGTGGCTGGTCACATCCCCAAACCACAGTCCCTGGTGTCCTCTGGCCCCTTTCTAGTTGCTTTCTCAGAGGAGGAGAAGGCTGTTCCACCTCACCTACTCCACCATCTTCCCCCAGACAGTTTTGAGGAGTGCTGGTCAGGTATTTTGTAGAATGCTCCTCGATTTGGGATTTTCTGATATTCTGATGTTTTTCTTTTCTTCTCTTTTTTTTTTTTTTAAGCTTTAAAACAATGCTTTCTTTTCTTGAACAAATAACATACTTCTAATTTAAAAAAAAAAAGATTCAAACAATTGTGAAATGTATAAACAGTAGAAAGAAGAAAATAAAAGTCCTACCTGAAATTCCACCATCTATTAGTATTTTGGATAATAGTTTTCCCAACAACTCGTCATTCTTAAATATAGATATATGTATATTTTACATAAATGACATCATTTTATGCATGATAGTCTATAACCTAAAATTTTTCTATATAATTTGTTGCACTGTTTTGTATTTCATTTCTTCAAGTGGCAAAGTGAATAAAGAGGAACCTTTTTCCTCCATTAATTTAATGAGCTCAGTCATCTGACTTCAGGAGATTTAAGATTTCTAGGCTGTATTAAGGCTGGTAGAGGAGGTACCACTAGTAATGCTTAGTGGTAAAGTTTAAAATGAGCTCTCTGGCCCAGGATTTTTTTTTTTTTTTTAAGGTCTGTCCATTTTCTTTGATGGTCTCAGGTATGGACACTTATTTATTTGAACTCCATCAAGCAGGAGACAAGGTGCATGCTCCCAGATGGTGTTTTAGTTTCCTGGGCTGCTCTAGCAAATACCTTGAAATGGATCATTGCCCAGGATTTTTGTCTTTGCATTTATTTCTTGGTCAGATTCTTGGCACTTGATTAGGTGCCAGATTCAGATTGTTAACTTTTATTGAGTCTTGTATCAGTTTTCTGTTACCTCATAACAAACCACTACAAAACTTAACACGTAATGTAAAACAATAATCTACATTATCTTATTATCTCCCAGGGTTGTGGGAGTTCCTTAGGCTGAGCTGTGCAGTCCTCTCTTAGTTAAGGCAGTCAGAGAGAGGGGCCTAGACGCCTGTTGAGAGGGCAGTGGCAGGTTCTGGAACTGTGTGTAGGATGGGAAATATCATAGCCAGTTTTTGAAAATCTACCACAAGCCATTACTATGTATCATTCACTGTTCTTGATATTTTCTATATATTTTCAGACATATCATCTCATTGTGCCTCAAAACCCTTCCACCTCTCCTTGCTACCACTGTGGTACATAAACCATGATGGCTCACTTGATCTATTGCTAAAACTTAATAACTGTCCTGTTTCCAGTTTTGCTCTCTAGAATCCATTTTCTATCAGCAGCCCAGTGATCTTAAAAGGAAAAAAAAGATTCCCTGCTTGAAATTCTATAGTGGCTTTAGGAAAAACCCTAAACTGCAAACTTTACCCTGACTTATAAGGCCCCTCATTGCCCTCTCTTCTTATCTTCTACAGTACTCCCTTTGCATCACTACTTTCCCTCCCCCCAGGCTTTTGTTCCCTTCCTGAAGCACCTCAAACTGGTTCCTGCCTCAGGGCCTTTGCATGTTTTTGTTTTTTCTTTTGTTTTGTTTTTTACAAGGTAAAAGTTTTATTTCCGTTTCATGGCAGAAAGATTGTTTATTTCTGTCTAGCAAATTAAAGATAAGGTTTGGAATGTACAGTCAAGGATTCCCGTATGAAACACAGGAAGACATGTTTCTCCATGTTTGCAAGCACAGAGCAATCGGACAGGTGATAACCCTGCACCCCTCCAAATCCCTGTGATCCTCCATGGCCTCATGGGTTGAAGGCTTCTGAGCTTGCAGCCCAGGGCCAGAACTCGGGTCCTATGACACTTCTTGCAATACGTCATTATGCCGTCCCCACCACACAAGAATATCATGAAATACTACTGAGATATTTATGAAGGTACTTTGGAAAACAAAGGCTATTCTAATGTAAGGGAGCAGTCATGAAAGCAAAGTGGTATTTGGTGCAAAGGCTTTACCTCACCTGTCTGTTGAAGCATACATGAATGATTATAAAGCAGAGCCCGAACAATGAGATCATGGCATGCATGTCATCTGTGTGTTTCATCAGGACAAAATGTTTTTAAGGAATTTAAATTCCATTTGACTAAGGAATACAAATTACGTAAGATCTTAAAGAGCCCATGTCAGGGGAGGCTCAGGTAGGTCTGTGCTCTTGCAATGTGTTTAGGCCCATTTGGGAAGGAATACTCAGTCCTTGGCAGACAGGGAATTTGCTAAATCATGTTGGCTGCTGAGGCCCAAAGTAAATACCCTTGCTATGTATTTATAGTTCCCATTAGAGCAGCCACTATGCCTATCTGGACCCAAGGTGGTGTTGACACCTACAGTACGAACACCTCTTTGCAGAGACTTTTCATCTAATTGAACTTAAAAAAATTGGATTCTGGGTTAGAAGTATCACTACCTGTAGATTTGCATTGCCTTCTTTCTTTTTTATATTTTTTATTTTATTTAATTAGAAAAGTAGGTTTACAGAAAAGTCTTGTAAGAAATACAATGTTCCCATATACCACCCCCCATTGTTGACAGTTTGCATTAGTGTGGTACCTTTATTACAATTGATGAAAGAATATTAAAATAGTTCTGTTTACTATAGTCCATAGTTTACATTGATGTATTTTTCTCATAGGCAACCCTATTATTAATACCTTCTAATAGTGTTGTACATTTGTTATAATACATGAAAGAACATTCTTAAGCTTACAATATTAACCCCAATCCAGCATCCACAACAGGGTTCACTGTGTGACAGTGCCATGTTTTATCTTCTTTTACTCCAGTAATGTATATGACCCAATACTTCCCCTTTCAACCACATTCACATACATAATTCAGTGCTGTTAATTACACTCACAATAATGTGTTATCATCACCACCATCCATTTCCAAACCTTAACAATATACCTAAATAGAAATTCTGTTCAAATTAAGCATCGGCTCCCCATTGTTTACCCCAGTCAATCCCCTGCTAATCTGTTCTGAATTCTAACTCTGAGTTTGAGTTTGCTTTCTATAACTGGTTCATCTCAATCAGATCATACAAAATTTGTCCTTTTGTGTCTGGCTTATTTCACCCAGCATAATGTCCTCAAGGTTCATCCATGTAGTTGCATGCATCAGGTGTTCATTCCTTTCTGTGGCTGATAATGTGCCACCATATGTATATTCCACATTTTGTTTACCCACACATCGGTTCATGGATACTTGGGTTGCTTGCATCATTTGGCAATTGTGAATAATGCTGCTATGAACAGTACAAATATCTGTTTGAGTCCCTGCTTTCAGTTTTTTGGGGGTTATATATCTAGTAGTGAAATTGCCGGGCATATGATAATTCTATATTTAGCTTCCTGAGAAACTGCCTAACTGTCTTTCACAGTGGCTACACCATTTTACATTGCCACCAGCAAAGAATGAGTGTCCCCATTTCTCCAAATCCTCTCCAACACTTGTAATTTAAAAATGTTTACTAGTAGCCACTCTAGTAGGTGTGAAATGATATCACATTGGGGTTTTGATTTGCATTTCCCTAATAGCTGGTGATGTTGAGCATCTTTTCATGTCCTTTTAGCCATTTTTGTATCCTCTTTGGAGAAATGTCTATGCAGGACTTTTGGCCATTTTTTTTTTAATTTTTATTTTGAAATAATTTCAAACATATAGGACAGTTGCAAATACAATACAAATCCCATACAGAGAACTCCAGCACACCCCCACCCCCAGATATCCGTATCTACCAATGTTACATTTTGCTATCTTTGCAGTACCTTTCTTACTCTTTCCTTCCTTCCTTCTTTCTTTCCTTCCTTCCTCTCTCCCTCCCTCCCTCCACCCACTCTTTCTTTCAACTATATCTATTATCTTTCTATCAATTATCTACCCATTTATCATCTTCTGAACATTTGAAAGCAGGTTGCATATATCATACTCCTTGAACTCGTAACACTTCCATGTACATTTCCTATGAGCAAGGATATTCACTTATGTCATTAACTTAATTGCAGTTAATTCAAGAAAATTTGTGGACGTTTACCTTTCTCTTCCCCTTCTGGGACACCAATGAGTCTTATATTTGGACGTTTTATTTTATCTGTCATATCCCTGAGGTCCATTTCGATTTTTTTTATTTTTTTTCTCCATTCTTTCTTTGTTCTTTCATTTTCCGTTCTGTGGTCCTCAAGGTCGCTGATTCGTTGTTTAGCTTCCACTAGTCTTGTACTATGAGTATCCAGAATCTTTTTAATTTGGTCAACAGTTTTTTTTATTTCCCTAAGATCATCTATTTTTTTTATTTACTCTTGCAATTTCTTCTTTGTGCTCTTCTAGGGTCTTCTTCATGTCCTTTATATACTGTGCCATGGTCTCATTGTTTGTCTTTAGTTCTTTGATTAATTGCTCCAAGTACTGTGTCTCCTCTGATCTTTTGATTTGGTGTTTGGGTATGGGTTAGCCATATCATCTGTTTTTTTCATACACTTTAAAATTTTTTGTTGTTTTGGGCTCTTGGCATTTGCTTAACTTGATAGGGTTCTTTTAGGATATGTATGCTAATTCAGAGACTTCTCTCTAATTTGTCAGATCTACAGCTTGGTGGCGTATACTTTAACTAACCAGCAGATGGTGTCCATGAGTCACCTATTCCCCTCAAGTCAGTTCTCCCCAACTTTGTCTTTGTGGTGTGTGGGGCTCTGATTCTTGTGGGGTCCAATTGGTGCACCAAGTTTGGGTGAGTTGTTGGTGCTGTCCGCCCTGAATGTGGGGTGTGAGTCTGAGCAATTAGAGAGGGAGGGCAGCTTTAATATTCAAACCTCCCAGTGTTCCTGGAGATGTAAGGCTTTTGCAAGAGTAGACTCTTCATTTCAGTCTTGCCACAGATTGTCTCTGCTGCTGGCCCACAGGTCTTTTGTATTGGCATATGGTCCCTGGGATTTCCAAGTGGGTCCTTCTTCCAAGCCGTGCCTTTCTAGGGCCTCTGCTGAGGGAAGGTTGTGCTACGTCACAAATGCGCGCCATCCCTCAAGGGAAGTTCTGGGCCGCCAGCCTTGGAGGTGCGTTCCCAGCCTGGTAAGGATGGCTGTATGGGGCGTGTTAATTTCCCCCTTTTCACACAACTCCGCCTTCCCAGCTCTGGGACAATTAGCTGTGGGTGCACGAAAGGCTATTGTCCACTCCTGATATTGTGGCGTGTGCGTGTGATGCTGGAAACAGTTCCTGTCACTCTGGGTTTTTTGGTGCGACTCTGGGCTATGGATCTGGTGCCAGGCAGGAGCGTTCCCAGTCCACCGGGAATATGGCTGCAAGGGGAGTGGTTTTTTTCCCCTCTTGGCTCACCTCTGTCTTCCTTGCTCCGAGACAATTAGCAGCGGGTGCGTGAAAGGCTATCTTCCACACCAGATATTGAGGCATTCGCACAGCCTGTTCCTGCCATGCTTCACTGTGTGGTTCTCACTGCTGTATCTGCAGCCACTTTTGGGTTTTTTTTTAAAAATAACTAGTCCGCCTCCAAACGCCAACCATCGGTTTCCCCACACCATAGCATGGCTGCCAGACATTCAGCAGTTTACTCACTCATTTCAGAATGCAGACTCCTGGTTTCACCAAGTGTACAGTCCCTGTGGATTTAGCAGACCTCATCCAGCTGGTGCATTGCTGGAACTGGTGTTCTAGGTCACTTTCTGGCTTTTATCTAGTATTTTTCACAGAGGTGTTTTTTTGCCCTGTCTCTCCTAGCTGCCATCTTAGGTTCTCCTTTTTTGCCCATTTTTAAATAGGTTGTTTTTCTTTTTATTGTTGAGTTAGAGGATTTATTTATATATTCTGGATATTAAACCCTTATCTGATATGTGGTTTCCAAATATTTTCTCCCATTGAGTAGGCTGCATTTATAATTTCTTGACAAAGTCCTTTGATGCACAAAAGCATTCAGTTTTGAAGTGATTCTGTTTATTTCTTCTTTCATTGCTTTTGCTTTGGCTGAAATGTCTAGGAAACCATCTCTTTCCACAAAATCTTTAATATATTTCCCTACATTTTCTTCTACGAGTTTTATGGTCTTAGCTCTAATGTTTAGGTCTTTGATCCATTTTGAGTTAATTTTTGTACAAGGTGTGAGATAGGCATACTCTTTTATTCTTTTGCACATGGATATCCAATTCTCCCAGCATTATATGTTGAAAAGGCTGTTCTGTCCCATTGAGTGAACTTAGCCACCTTGTCAAAACTCAATTGGCCATAGATGAGAGAGTCTATTTCTGAACTCTCAATTCAAATCCTTTTGTTGGTATATCTGTCCTTATGCCAGTACCACGCTGTTTTGACCACTGTAGCTTTGTAATATGCTTTAAAGTCAGGAAAAGTGAGACTTCCAACTTCATTCTTCTTTTTCAAGAGGTTTTTAGCAATTTGGGGCACCTTGCCCTTCTGAATAAGTTTGAGTATTGGTTTTTCTATTTCTGAAAACTAAACTGTTGGGATTTTGATTGGTATTGCACTGAAATTTGTAAATCATTTTGGGTAGAATTGACATCTTAACTACATTTAGTCTTCTAATCTATGATCACAGAATGCCCTTCCATTTACTTAGGTTTTCTTTGATTTCTTTTAGCAATGTTCTGTAGTTTTCTGTGTACAAGCCCTTTATATACTTGGTTAAATTCATTCCTAGATATTTCATTCTTTTAGTTGCTATTGTAAATGGAATTTTTTCATGATTTCCTCCTCAGTTTGCTGATTATTATTGTGTAGAAACACTACTGACTTTTGCATGTTGATCTTGTATCCAACTATGCTACTGAACTTGTTTATTAGTTCTAGTAGCTTTGATGTAGGACTTTATCTATGTAGGATCATTTCATCTGCAAATAGTTAAAGTTTTGCTTCTCAAATTTGGATGCTTTTTATTTCCTATCTAATTGCTCTGACTGTAACTTCCAATATAGTGTTGAGTAACAATGGTGACGGGGGGCATCCTTGTCTTGTTCCAGATCTTAGAGGTAAAACTTTCAGTCTTTCATCATTGAGTATGAAGTTAGCTGTGAAAAAGTTTCCTCAATACCTATTTTTTAAAGTGTTTTTTTCAAGAAAGGATGCTGGATTTTGTGAAATGCCTTTTCTTCATCAATTGAGATGATAGTGTGTTTTTTTTTCCCTTTATTTTGTTGATGTGATTTAGTGTGTTAATAGATTTTCTTGTGTTGAACCACCCTTGCATACTTGAGATGATTCTCACTTGATCATGGTGTATAATTCTTTTGAATTTGCTGTTGAATTCAATATGCAAGTATTTTGTTGATGATATTTACATCTATCTTCATAAGAGAAGTTGGTCTATAATTTTCCTTTTTTGTAGTATCTTTATCTGGCTTTGCAATTAGGGTTATGTTGGTCTCATAGAATGAGTTAGGTAGTTGTGCCAGTTTGGATATATTATGTCCCCCCAAAAGCCATATTCTTTAATGCAATCCTTGGGGGCAGACATATTAGTATTGATTAGGTTGGAATCTTTTGATTGTTTCCATGGAAATGTGACTCAATCAACTGTGAGAGAAACATTTGATTAAATTATTTCTGTGTAGATATGGACCCCATCCATTCAGGGTGGGTCTTGATTTAATCACTGGAGTCCTATAAAAGAGCTCACAAATAGAAGGAGCTCAGAGCAGCTGAGCAAGACAATTTGGAGATGGCCTTTGAAAGCAGACTTTTGCTGTTGCTTTGGAGATGCTAGTCCAGGGTGTGCTCTACAGAAGCTAAGAGAGGACAAAACACCTCAAGAGAAACATTTTGAAGAATGCACAGGAGCTGAGAGAGTTGCTGGAACACAACCTGGGATCAGCAGATGCCAGCCACGTGCGTTCCCAGCTAACAGAGGTTTTCTGGACAACATTGGCCATCCTTCAGTGAAGGTATCATCTTATTGATGCCTTAGTTTGGACACTTTTATGGCCTTAGAACTTTAAATGTGTAACTTAATAAATCCCCTTTTTAAAAACCAATCCATTTCTGTTATTTTGTCTAATGGCAGCATTAGCAAACTGGAATAGTAGTGTTCCCTCCTCTTCAGTGTTTTAGAAGAGTTTGAGCAAGATTGGTATTAATTCTTCTTGGAATACTTGGTAAAATTAACCTGTGAAGCCATCTGGCCCTGGACTTTTCTTGTTGGGAGGTTTAGATGACTGATTCAATTCTTCTTGCTTATAATTGGTCTGTTGAGGTCTTCTGTTTTTTTTTGTAGAGTCAGTGTAGGTTGTTCATGTGTTTCTAGGAATTTGTCCATTTCATTTAAGTTGTCTGATTGTTGGCATACAGTTGTTCATGGTATCTTCTTATGATCCATGTTATTTTTGTGGAGGCAGTAATAATGTCCCTCTACTTGTTTCTGATTTCATTTATTTGCATCTTCTCTCTTTTTTTCTTTTTCAATCTAGCTAAGGGTTTGTCAGTTTTACTGATCTTTTCAAAGAACGAACTTTTGCTTTTAATTCCACCTATTGTTTTTCTATTTGTGATTTAATTTACTTCTGCTCTAATCTTTGTTATTTCTTTCCTTCTGCTTACTTTGGGGTTAGTTTACTCTTCTTTTTCCAGTTCCCCCAGGTGTGCATTAGATCTTTGTTTTTAGCTCTTTCTTCTTTTTTAATGTAAGAATTTAGGGCCATACATTTTCCTCTCAGCACTGCCTTGGCAGCATCCCAAAGATTTGCTATGCTGTGTTCTTCTTTTCATTCATCTAAAGATATACCAATTTCCCTTGCAATTTCTTTTTGACCCACTGATTGTTTGAAAGAGTGTTATTTAACTTCTATGTATTTGTGGATTTTCCAATTCTCTGCCTGTTATTGATTTCCAGCTTCATTCCATTATGATCAGAGAAGATGCTTTGTATGGTTTCATACATTCTAAATTTATTGAAACTTGTTTTGTGACCCATTATGTGGTCTATCCCAGAGAATGATCCATGTGCACATGAGAAGAATGTATATCATGCTGTGTTCTGTATATGTCCGTTAGGTGTAGTTCATTTATCATATTATTCAAATTCTCTGTTTCTTTATTGATCTTCTGTCTAAATGTTCTGTCTCTTGAAGAGAGTGGTGTATTGACATCTCCAGCTATTATTGTTGAGGTGTCTATTTCTCCCTTCAGTTTGCCAGTGTTTACCTCATGTATTTTGGGGCACCATGTTAGGTGCATAAATATTTGATTGTTATTTCTTCTTGGTGGGTTGCCCTTTTTATTAATATATAGTGACCTTCTTTATTTCTTATAAGAGCTTTTGACTTAAAATCTATTTTGTCTGATCTTAGTATAGCTACCCCAGCTCTTTTTTGGTTATTATTTGCGTACGATATCTTTTTCCATCCTTTCACTTTCAACTTGTTTCTGTCTTTCAGTCCAAGGTGAGTCTTTTGTAAACAGCATATAGCTGGATCATGCTTTTTTTTTTTTTTTTTAAAAATCCATTCTGCCAATTCTGTCTTTTGATTGGGAGAGTTAATCTATTAACATTCTATTTAATCTATTAACATTCAGTATTACTACTGTAAAGGTAGTAATTCAGCCATTTTGTCCTTTGATTTTTATATATCTTTTTTTTGTCTTTCTGCCTCTCTTTTCCTATATTGCAAACTTTTTTTTTTTGGTATAGTTGATATTTTTGATGTATCTGACCTCTTTCTCATTTCTGTTTCTGTGTATTTTAAAAATACTTTCTTTGTGGTTACCCTGGAGTTTCTATTACACAACCTACAAGCATAACCTACTAATTTGAAAAGATATTGACTTAGCTCCATTAGCAAGCATGTTCTCTGCTGCCATATCTCTCTGTTCCCCTTCTTTATGTTGCTTTTGTCCCACTTTATATTTTTCATGTCCATTATCAGGAATATGCCTTTTTTCTTGTTCAATTGTATTCTGATTCTTATATGAATTAGAGTAGAGTTGTATATTTGTAATATATTGGCTTTTGCATTTACCACCACCCCCCCCTTTTTTTAATGATGCTATTCATTTCTTTACACTACTCCAAGCCACTCTGTTCTGTCTTTTACTGTCAATGTGCAGAATTCCCTTTAGTAATTCTTGTAGGGCAGGTCTTTTGTTGATGAACTCTTCCAGTTTCTGTTTATCTGTGAATATTTTAAAGTCTCCCTCATTTTTGAAGGACAGTTTTGCCAGATATAGAATTTTTTTGCTGGCATTTTTTCTCTTTAGTGCTTTAAATATATCATACCACAGCCTTCTTGCCTCCATGGTTTCTGATAAGAAATCAGCAATTAGGATTCCTTTTGTGTGACAAATTGCTTTTCTCTTGCTGATTTCAGAATTCTCTCTTTATCTTTGGCATTTGCCATTCTGATTAGTATGTGTCCCAGAGTAGATCTAGTAGGATTTATTCTATTTGGAGTATGCTGTGCTTCTTGGACGTGTATGTCTTTCGTAAGAGCTGGGGAGTTTTCAGCTACGATTTCCTCAAATATTCTTTCTGTCTGTTTTGCCTTCTCTTCTTCTTCTGGGACACCCATGAAACATATGTTCTCTTCATGCTATCACTCAAATCCTGAAACACTGCTTAATTTTTTCTATTCTATTCTCTATCTATTCTGACTGGATGGTTTCAGTTTTCCTGTCTTCTAGTTCACCTGTTGAACTTGTGCTGTTGTATGCCTCTAGTGTATTTTTAATCTCTATTATTGTGCCTTTAATTCCCATAATTCCTGTTATATTTCTTTTTATACTTTCAAATTCTTTTTATGCTCAAACATTGTCTTCTTAATATCCTTTGTGTCTTTGTGCATGTTTTTCTTCATCTCCTTGAATTGATTTAGGAGATTTGTGTGAATATCTTTTATTAGTTGTTCCAACTTCTGATTCTCCTCTAAAGTTTTAATTTGTTCCCTTGACTGAACCATATCTTCCTGTTTCTTAGGATGTATTTTTATTTTTTATTTTTTTATTTTTGCTGTTGTCTAGACATCTGATTATCTTCATGAGTTAACTCTGAAGGTCCAATTCCTCCTCTTGTCTGTGGTTTGATTGTTGACTGGGTTCTGTTAAAGCTCTTCTTTGATGCTCAGTCCAACTTGTTCTAGACCCTTATAATAGCCTGTGTTTAACTGATCAGATTTTCTCAGCTCTTGTTCAGCTGATTCTTGCCCTGGATATGTGGTTAATTCTTAAGACTGTCGTTTTTTATTTATTTATTTTTTTTTTTGCATTTGTTTCACCTCCAGGGAAGAGCTTTCTTTTCTCTGTTCCTTCTCCAGGAATCTTGATCTGTTCTGTTTGTTTTCTTTCTGCAGATTTTTCTCCACAGCTCCTATGATTTAAATTCTTTCCTTCAGTCACTGACACATTTTTCTTACACTTTTCAGCTCTGGGAACCTCTTGTCTTACATTTCAGCTTAACTCCCTTCCCTCCCTTTTTCTTTCTGTGAGGCTTTCTGCCTCCAGTTTTTCCCCCATTATGGTATCCTTCCCTGGGGAGCTAGATGGGGTCAATCCAAAAAGGTGGGTTATGTTAGAAAAGTCTGTTTTGTCTTTAGGTGTCCAGCTGACTGAAACTGGATTGAGTGAGGGCACATCAGTTCCTACTAACCTTTCTATCATGGTATCTCTCTCTCTCTCTCTCTCTCTCTCTCTCTCTCTCTCTCTCTTCCCCCCCTCCCCTCCCTCCTGCCCATCATCCCTACCCCCCAGCCCCACCCCCAGAGCTCTTTTGTATGTAGCACTCCTTACCAGCTTGTGTTCGGCCCCCGGCTCTCTATGGATTTAGGTCCCTGTGCCTGCATATATGTGGAGTTCTAACTTGCTGCTTTGAGCTGCTCTGCTCTCAGTCCATGGCAGGAGGGATCTGGGCCATACTATCTCTGTGTGACTCCCAAGTTGCATGAGACCTAGTCAGGGGAACGGAATGGGAATTCCAAATGAAATTTCTCTGTTTCTTTATTTCAGCATTTGTGGATTCCTTCTATAGACTCTACACCCCTCCAGAGTTCTAGCAAAGTGATATTTGTCCTTTTATTTGCTAAATCTCTGGGAAAGCTTTTATAGGGGATATTTTACATTGCCATGTTGATGACATCTCTTCTGATGTTTTGCTTATGGTTAGACAAGGGTTATTGGTTTTAGGGAGGATGACCAAAGAAGTGAAGTGTTATTCTCATTACATCATATCAAAAATATATTCTGTATGCCTCTGTGTTGCTCAGATGTGGCCCTCTCTCTCTAAGCCAACTTGGCAGGTGAAATCACTGCCCTCCCCACTACGTGGGATCTGACACCCAGGGAGTGAATCTCCCTGGTGACGTGAATGTAACTCTTGGGGAGGAATCTAGACCCAGCATTGTGGGATTGAGAACATCTTCTTGACCAAAAGGGGCATGTGAAAGGAAATGAAATAAGTTTCAGTGGCTGAGAGATTCCCAAAGAAGCCAAGCGGTCACTCTGGTGGGCACTCTTATGCATAATATAGACAACCCTTTTTAGGTTCTAATGAATTGGAATAGCTAGCAGTAAATACCTGAAACTATCAAACTACAACCCAGAACCCATGAATCTTGAAGATGATTGTATAAAAATGTAGCTTATGAGGGGTGACAATGTGATTGGGAAAGCCATATGGACCACACTCCCCTTTGTCCAGTGTATGGATGAATGAGTACAAAAAGGGAGGCAAAAAAACAACAACAATGAAAGCACCCAGTGTTCTTTTTTACTTTAATTGTTCCTTCTCATTTAATTTTTATTCTTATTATTTTTGTATGTGTGGTAATGAAAATGTTCAAAAATTAATTTTGGTTATGAACGCACAACTATATAAGGATACTGTGAACAACTGAATGTACACTTTGTATGACTGCATGGTATTTGAATATATCTCAGTAAAAATGAATTTAAAAAAAGATATCTATCAACATGACTTACCATAGACTGAAGTAGCATTTACCATGTTTCTCCACTGTAAAGTTACTTTTCCACCTTTCCATACTCTACTCTTTAGAAGTTAGTACTAAGCATACTTCACAATAGTCACTAAACATAGTTTACAATAAGGGAGTTTAAAAAAATTCTTTTCAATTCTTTTACTTTTAACCTATATGTGTCTTTGTATTTATTTTTCTTTAATTTTTTAACTTTATTGAAAAATTAAAACAAAAAAACGTTTCAAACAAAACAAAGATCAAGAAAAACAACCTAAAATAACTACTCTGCTTCCAGTATGTTCCTACCATACCCCAAGAAAGAAAATTAATAAACCATATCCAAACAAAGGAATAAGAAAAACAAATAGTCTAAAATAACTACATTCTAACATGTTCCTACCATACCCCAAGAAAATTAACAAACCATAGGTGAACAAAGGTGTAAGAAAAAACCAAATAACCTAAAATAACTACTTTGAAGCTAATTTTTTTAATGTAATAGCTTTTTTTACTTTATCAAAAAACTTAAAAAAATTCAAACAAAGGAAAGGAGTAAGAAAAACAAATCTAAAATAACCATATTGCTTCCAACATGTCCCTACTCTTCCCCAAGAAAATTAACAAACCCTAACAAAACAAAGGAATAAGAATAACAAATAACCTAAAATAACAACATTGCCTCCAATGTGATCCTACCATACCCAAGAAAGTTTGCGAACCATAATCATTCCTGAAGATTCACATAACATTGAGATTACCCTCAATAGCTTATTTGTTCTTATTAAATTATCATTCCCCCTTCACTGGTTGCGGTCTATCTTTATGACCCCTACACTCTACAATATAAAATATTTATTTTACATTTTTCACAGAGTTCACATTAGTGGTAACATACAATGTGTCTCTCTTTGTTTTTGGCTTATTTCACTCAGCATCAGTAGGTCTTCAGGGTTCATCCATGTTGTCATATGTTTCACAACCTCATTCCTTCTTACTGCCGCGTAGTATTCCATCTTATGTACATACCACATTTTGTTTATCCACTCATTTGTTGAAGGGCATTTGGATTGTTTCCATTTCTTAGCAATTGTGAGTAATGCCACTATGAACATTGGTGTGCAAATATCTGTTTGTGTCACTGCCTTCAGATACTCTGGGTATATACTGAGAAGTGAAATTGCTGGATCGAAGGGTAAATAGATATCTAGTTTTCTAAGGAATTGTCAGACTGTCTTCTAGAGTGCCTGTACCATTATACAGTCCCACCAGCAATGAATAAGAGCTCCAATTTCTCCACATCCTCTCCAGCATTTGTAGTTTCCTGTTTGTTTAATGGCAGCCATTATCGTTGTGAGATGATATCTCATTGTGGTCTTAATTTGCATCTCCCTAATAACTAGTGAAGATGAACATTTTTTCATGTGTTTTTTAGCCATTTGGATTTCCTCTTCACTGAAATGTCTTTTCATATCTTTTGCTGATTTTATGATTGGGCTGTCTGTACTCTTGTCATTGAATTGTAGGATTTCTTTATATATGCAAGATATCAGTCTTTTGTCATATACATGGTGTGCCGGTTTGAATGTATTATGTCTCCCAAAACACCATTATCTTTGATGTGATCTTGTGTGGGCAGACCTATCAGTGTTGGTTAGATTGTAATTCTTTGAGTGTTTCCATGGAGATGCGCCCCACCCAACTGTGGGCGATGACTCTAATTGGATAGTTTCCATGGAGGTGTTTCCCCACCCATTCAGGGTGGGTCTGAATTAAATTACTAGAGCACTATATATATAAGCTCAGGCAGAAGGAGCAAGCTTGCTATAGCCAAGATGGACACTTTGAAGAATGCACTTGAACTGAGAGTGGAGCTTCAGCTTACAGAGACATTTTGGAGACAGCCTTTGAAAGCAGGCTTTTACTCCAGAGAAGCTAAGAGAAGACAAATGCCCCAAGAACAACTAAGAGTGACATTTTTGAGGAGCTGAAGCCTAGAGAGGAATGTCCTGGGAGAAAGCCATTTTGAAACCAGAACTTGGAGCAGACGCCAGCCACAGGCCTTCCCAGCTAACAGAGGTTTTCCAAGCACCATTGGCCATCCTCCAGTGAAGGTACCCAATTGTTGATGTGCTACCTTGGATACTTTATGGCCTTAAGACTGTAACTGTGTAACCAAATAAACCCCCTTTTATAAAAGCCAATCCATTTCTGGTGTTTTGCATTTTGGCAGCATTAGCAAACTAGAACATCTGGTTTCCAAATATTTTTTCCCATTGAGTTGGCTGCCTCTTCACGTTTTTGACAAATTACTTTGAGGTACAGAAGCTTTTAATTTTGAGGAGTTCCCATTTATCTATTTTTTTCTTTCATTGTTTATGCTTTGGGTGTAAAGCCTAAGAAGTGACCTCCTAATACAAGATCTTGAAGATGATTCCCTGCATTATCTTCGAGGAGTTTTGTGGTGCTATCTCTTACATTGAGGTCTTTAATCCACTTTGAGTTAACTTTTGTGTAGGGTGTGAGGTAGGGATTCTCTTTCATTCCTTTGGATATGGATATCCAGTTCTCCTAGCCCCATCTGTTGAAGAGACTGTTACATCCCAGTTTAGTGGTTTTGGGGACCTTATCAAAGATCAGTTGACCGTAGATCTGGGGGTCTGTCTCCAAATTCTCAATTCAATTCCGTTGCTCAATATGTCTATCTTTGTGCCAGTAGCCATGACTACTGTGGCTTTATAGTAAGCTTCAAAGTCAGGAAGTGTAAGTCCTCATGTTTCATTTGTCTTTTTTAGAGTGTTTTCAGCAATTCGAGGCATCTTCCAAATAAATTTGATAACTAGCTTTTCCAAGTCTGCAAAGTGGATTGTTGGAATTTTGATTGGAACTGCATTGAATCTGTAGATGAGTTTGGGTAGAATTGACTTCTTAATGACATTTAGCCTTCCTATCCATGAACACTGAACATTTTCCTGTCTTTTTAGGTCCCTTCTATTTCTTTTAGTAAAGTTACATAATTTTCTATGTATAGGTATTTTGCATCCTTTGTTAAGTTTATTCCAAGGTACTTGTTTTTTTTTTAGTTGCTATTGAGAATGGAATCTTTTTCTTGAGTGTCTCTTCAGTTAGGTCATTCCTAGTGTACAGGAACATTACTGACTTAACTGGCATTAAAATCGTATCCTGCTACTTTGCTAAATTTATTTATTAGCTCCATTTGCTGTGTCTTTGATTTCTCAGGGTTTTCCAAATATAAGATCATATCATCTGCAAATAATTACAGTTTTACTTCTTCCTTTCCAATTTGGATGCTTTTAATTTCTTTCTTTTGCCAGATTGCTCTGGCTGGCACTTCTAGCACAATGTTGAATAACATGGTGACAGTGGGCATCCTTGTCTCATTCCTAATCTTGAGAAAAGGCTTTCAGTCTCTTGCCACTGAGTACTATGCTGGCTGTGGGTTTTACATATATGTCCCTTATCATATTGAGGAGTTTCCTTCAATTCCTACCTTTTGAAGTGTTTTTACCAAAAAAGATGCTGGATTTTGTTGAATGCTTTTTCAGAATCATTTGAGACAATCATTTTTTTAATCTCTTCAGGATCCACAGTAATGTTGCCTCTCTCATTTATTATTTTTTTCATTTTTATTTTGTCAGTCTAGCTAGGGGCTTGTCAATCTTGTTGATCTTTTCAAGAATCAACTTTTGGTTTTATTTATTGTTTTTTTTTTTTGTTCTCTATGGCATTTATTTCTGTTTTAATCCTTATTATTTCTTTTCTTCTGCTTGGTTTAGGGTTAGTTTGCTGTTTGTTTTCTAGCTTCTTTAATTGTTCCATTAGTTCTTTGGTTTTAGCTCTTTCTTCCTTTTAAATGTATGCATTTAGAACTACAAATTTCCCCCTCAATACTGCCTTCACTGCATCCCTTAAGTTTTGATATGTTGTACTCTCGTTTTCATTCATCTCTAGATATTTAGCAATATCTCTTGTTATTTGTTCTTTATCCCACTGATTGTTTAGGAGTGTGTTGTTTAAACTCCAGATATTTGTGAATGTTCTAAATCTTTGATGTTTATTGACTTCTAGTTGTATTCCATTGTGATCAGAGAAATTTGAATAATTTCAATCTTTTTAAAAATTTTGAGCCTTGTTTTGTGACCCGGCATGTGATCTGTTTTGGAGAAAGTTCTGTGGGCACTAGAGAAGAATGTATATCCTGGTGATTTGGGATGTAATGTTCTATGTATGTCTGTTAAGTCAAAATCATTTATTACATTGTTTAGTTTTTCAGTTTCCTTATTGTTCCTCTGTCTGGTTGATCTATCTTTAGGAGAGAGTGATGTATTGAAGTGTCCCACAATTATTGTGGAAACATCTATTGCTTCCTTCAGTTTTGCCAACATTTGTCTCATGTACTTTGGGGCACCTTGATTGGGTGCATAGGCATTTATGATTGTTATTTCTTCTTGTTGAATTGTCCCTTTTATTAGTATATAGTGCCCTTCTTTGTCTCTTATGACATCCTTACATTTCAAGTCTATTTTATCTGAGATTCATATTCTACTTCTGCTTCTTTTGCCTGTAGCCTGCATGGAATATTTTTTTCCACCCTTTCATTTTCAATTTCTTTGTGTCTCTGGGTCTAATATGAGTCTCTTATAAGCAACATATTGATGGTTCATATTTTTTAATCCATTCTGCCAATCTATACCTTTTAATTGGGGAGTTTAATCCATTCACATTCAATGTTATTACTGTAAAGGCAGTTCTTGAATCAGCCATCATATCCTTTGGTTTTTATGTCAGATATATTTTTCCCTTCTCTTTCTTTATTTCCTTTAATGTATCCTTACTAAAACTCTTTAGTTTTGTGCCCTTCTCCAGAACTCTCTCTCCTTTCTTTTTTTCTCAGCTGATAGGGCTCCCTTTAGTATTTCTTGTAGGACAGGTCTCTTATTAGCAAATTCTCTCAGCATTTGTCTGTGAAGATTTTTTTTTTAATTTTTATTTTGAAATAAATTCAAACTTACAGTAACAGTTGCAAAAATAACACAAACTCCATACACAGAACTCCAGCATACCCCAACCTCCCTCCACCGATACCCCAATCTGACTTTAATATTTTGTCACTTTACCATTTTTCTTTCCCTCCCTCCCTCTCTCCCTGTCTGTCATCCATCATCTATTTCTCTGTCTTCTGAACATATGAGAGCAAGTTGTACACATCCTTGAACAAATAAAATAATTCACATATTTCCTATGAACAAGAATATTCATTTATGTAATCATACTTTTTAATAAAAAATTTTATTTTGAAATAAGTTAAATCTTACATGAACAGTTGCAAAAATAGTACAAACCCCATACTTAGAACTCCATCATACCCTGACCCCCCTCCCATGATACCCCGATCCATCACCTTTAAGATCCTGTCACACCACCATCTCTTTCTTTCCCTCCCTCTCTCCCTCCCTCCCTAACATCCATCATCTATTGCTCTGTCCTCTGAACATATGAGAGCAAGCTGCACTTATCTTTGAACAAGCAATATAATTCACATATACCTTTCCCATGGACAAGAACATTATTTTATGCAATCTCATTAAGCGCAGCTAAGAAGTTCAAGAAATTCAACATTGATATAAAGCTTACATTCTATATTTCCTTTTTTTTTTCTTCTTGTGTCCCGTCTGTGTCCCTTTGAGCATCCTCTCTTCCAACCTCAGATCCCATCCAGGATCATCCTTGGCATTAAATTGTCATCTATTTAGACTGTCTTATTTTTTTTTTTTTTTTCAATTGTGGAAAGATATGTATAGCCTAAATCTTCCTATTCCACCCCTCCCTAGCATTCCATTAGTGGGAATAATCACATTCAGAATGTTGCAATGCTATCACCTTCTGAGCATCCATTTCTAGAAGTTTCCCTTCACCCCAAACAAAAACCCTACTCTCATTTCTTAACTCCCCATTGCCCCTTCCCCCAGTTCTTGGAACACCTACTCTACTTTTCATCTCTTTGGTCATATTCTCTGATACTTTCTTTGTGTTTACCATGGGGCTTAAATTTAACATCTTAAATCTGTAACAATCTTGGTTTTCTTTGATACCAACTTAACTTCAATAGGACATGTAAACTGTGTCCCTATACTCCTCCATTCCCCCACCTTTATGTAGTTCTTGTCAAAAATTACATATTTTACATTGAGTCCAAAACCACCGATTTATCTTTATAGTTTATGTATTTTAGATCCTGTAGGGAGTAAATAGTGGAGTTATAAATCAACAATACAGTAGTATTGGTATTTATATTTACCATGTGATCTTTACTGGGAATCTTTATTTCTTCATGTAGTTTCAGTCAGTTGTCTAGTGTACCTTCCTTTCAGCCTGCTTAGGACTGATCTACTGGTGATGAAGTCCCTCAGCTTTTGATTATCCAGGAATGTTTTCATCTCCCCCTCATTTTTATCCTCCAGGTGTTTGTGAATTCTCCAAGTCTCTGATGGTTATTGACTTCTATTTGTATTCCATTGTGGTCAGAGAATGTGCTTTGAACAAATTCATTTTTTTACTTTTTTATTGAGGCTTGTTTTTATGTCCCTGTATATAGTCCATTCTGGAGAAAGATCTGTGATCACTAGCAAAGAACGTGTGTCCCTTTGACCTGGGATGTAATATTCTATATATGTCTGTTAAAATTCTCTATATATCTCTCTCTCTTGTTTCTTTGTTTCTCTGTTGGTAGGGCTCCCTTTAGTATCTGAAGTAGGGCAGAACTTTTATTAGCAAACTCCCTCAGTATTTGTTTGTCTGTGAAAAATTTAAGCTCTGCCTCAAATTTGAAGGAGAGTTTTGCTGGATAAAGTATTCTTGGTTGGAAATTTTTCTCTCTCAGAATTTTAAATATGTCATGCCACTGCCTTCTCGCCTCCATGGTGGCTGCTGAGTAGTCACTACTTAGTCTTATGTTGTTTCCTTTGTATGTGGTGAATTGCTTTTCTCTTGCTGCTTTCGGTACTTGCTCCTTCTCTTCAGTATTTGACAGTCTGATCAGAGTATGTTTTGGAGTGGGTTTATTTGGATTTATTCTATTTGGAGTTCACTGGGCATTTATGCTTTGTGTATTTATATTGTATAGAAGGTTTGGGAAGTTTTCCCCAACAATTTCTTTGAATACTCTTTCTAGACCTTTACCCTTCTCTTCCCTTTCTGGGACACCAATGAGTCTTAAATTTGGACGTTTTATTTTATCTATCATATCCCTGAGATCCATTTCGATTTTTTTTTTTTTTCTCCATTCTTTCTTTTGTTCTTCCATTTTCTGTTCTGTGCTCCTCGAGGAGGCTGAGTTGTTGTTCAACTTCTTCTAATCTTGTATTATGAGTATCCAGAGTCTTTTTAATTTGGCCTCCAGTTTCTTTAATTTCCATAAGATCTTTTATTTTTTTATTTACTCTTGCAATATCTTCTTTATGCTCTTCTAGGGTCTTCTTTATGTCTTTTATATTCTGTGCCATGCTCTTCTTCAAGTCCTTTATATCCCATGTGTTCTGGTTTGCTAATGCTGCTGGAATGCAAAACACTGGAAATGGATTGGCTTTTATAAAAGGGGGTTTATTTGGTTATACAGTTACAGTCTTAAGCCCATAAAGTGTCCAAGGTAACACATCAGCAATTGGGTACCTTCACTGGAGGATGGCCAATGGCATCCAGAAAACCTCTGTTAGCTCGGAAGGCACATGGCTGGTGTCTGCTCCAAAGTTCTGGTTTCAAAATGGCTTTCTCCCAGGACGTTCCTCTGTAGCAAGCTTGCTCCTCTTCAAAACATTACTCACAGCTGCACTGCACTGAGTTCCTTCTCTTTGAGTCAGCTCATTTATGTGGCTCCACTGATCAAGGCCCACCCTGAATGGGTGGGGCCGTGCCTCCATGGGAGTATCTCATCAGAGTCATCACCCACAGCTGGGTGGAGCACATTGCAAGCAAATCTAATCAGCATCAAAATGTCTGCCCCACAAGACTACATCAAATATAATGGCATTTGGGGAACACAGTACGTTCAAACTGGCACATTCCACCCCCTGGACCCCAAAACAACATTATCTTTCCAAATACAAAATACATTCATTCCATCACAATATCAGAAAAACTTTAATCATTTCAGTAACAAAAGTTAAGTACAAGATCCCATCAAAATCAGTTGCAGGCGTGGTAGGTCCTAAAGCATAATTCTCCTTTAGCTTTGGATCTGTGAACTTAGAACAAGTTATATGCTTCCAGTATACAAAGGAGGGACATTCATAGGATAAACATTCCCATTGCCATAAGGAGAAACAGTAAGGAAAACAGCGTTAACAGGACCAAAACAGTTCCTAAAACCCGCAGGACAAACTCCATTAGATTTCAAAGTCTGAGAGTAATTTACAGAACAACGTTGCATCCTTGGGGCTTGAGAGAGCAGGAGTCTAACCCTTCCTAAGGGCCTTTGTGGCAGCCCTTTCCTCTCCAAACTCTTGGGTGAGTGCTCCAACATATCCACACACTGGGGAGACCACCTTCTCAGCCCCACCCTCCTCAAACATCAGGGCAGCTCCCGGATTCCCTTCCATCTCTGGGGCACATGCTCAACCCTTTCAAAACAGTATGGTAGCAGCCAGGCTCTCCCCAATTCCCTGGGAATGTGCTCCACCCTCTTTGGGGCTTGGGGTGGCAAGACATTTCCTGAGCATCGAGGCGGAAGGCCCGCCCTCGACCTCCGGGGCAAACTCACCCTTTCCATGTGTGTGGGCCACTCCACTCTCCCAGCCCAAGACCTCTTGACTCCAGACCTCAACCTCCATGGCTCTGTCTTTGAAGAAATGTTTCCTTCAGTTTGTTCCTTGTCTGACTTCTCCAGCCCAGACTGGCAATGGCTCTGTCTGTAAAGATCTTGCAAAAATTCTGTTAGCTTCGCATGAAGCATGCAGGGGTCAAAGCCGTCAGACAACAGGACTTTCCACAAATCCTTTCTGGATAATTCCATCTCCAATCTTGGCTTGTACTGAAATGGTGACTGGGTTCCATGTTTGGTTACATCCTCATGTTGGGCTGTAGCTTCTGGGATTCCACCCCCTGGAAGCTCGTAATTTTCCAAGCCATCAGCTTCTGGTTTCTTTGAACCCAAGAATTCAGTTCTAAGTTTATCTCTCTCCGTTCGCATTTTGCTATAAGCTGCAAGGAGAAGCCGGGGTACATCCTCCACACGTAGTCTGGAGATCTCCTCAGCTAAGTATTCCAGGTTGTCACTTTCAAATTCTTCCTTCCATCTGACACCAGGACTCAATTTTGCCAAATTCTCTGCCCTTTAAACAAGGATCGCCTTTCTTCCAGTTTTCAACAACACATTCATCATTTCTGCTCAAGTCCTCATCAGAAGTATCTTTAGAGTCCGTATTTCCATAAACAGTCTCTTTAAAGCAGTTTTGGCCTTTTCTGTCAAGCTCCTCACAATTCTTCCAGAATCTTCCCCTTATCCATTTGAAAAGCTCTTCCAACATGTTTGATATTTGCAGACTCAGCAGCAAAAGCACCCCACTTCTCTGGTACCAATATCTGTTCTGGTTTGCTAATGCTGCTGGAATACAAAACACCGGAAATGGATTGGCTTTTGTAAAAGGGGTTTTATTTGGCTACACAGTTACAGTCTTAACGCCATAAAGTGTCCAAGATAACACATCAGCAATCAGATACCTTTACTGGAGGATGGCCAATGGCATCCGGAAAGCCTCTGTTAGCTCGGAAGGTACATGGCTGGTGTCTGCTCCAAAGTTCTGGTTTCAGAATGGCTTTCTCCCAGGACGTTCCTCTCTAGCAAGCTTGCTCCTCTTCAAAACGTTACTCACAGCTGCACTTCACTGAGTTCCTTCTCTTTGAGTCAGCTCATTTATATGGCTCCACTGATCAAGGCCCACCCTGAATGGGTGGGGTCATGCCTCCATGAGAATATCTCATCAGAGTCATCACCCACAGCTGGATGGGGCACATTCCAAGCAAATCAGCACCAAAACGTCTGCCCCACAAGACTGTATCAAAGATAATGGCGTTTGGGGGACACAGTACATTCAAACTGGCACACCATGCCATGCTCTCATTGCCTGTCTGTAGTTCTTTGATTAATTCTGCCAAGTACTGTGTGTTTTCTGATCTTTTGATTTGAGTGTTTGGGTTTGGGTTCTCCATGTCGTCTGGTTTTATCATATGCTTTAAGGTTTTCTGTTGTTTTTGGCCTCTTGGCATTTGCTTTACTTGATCTTTAATTTGTCAGAATTGCAGCTTGGTGACATACACTTTCTCTAACTAACCAGCAGATGGCATCCGTGAGTCACTTATTCCCCTCAAATCAGTTCTCCCCAACTTTGTGGTGTGTGGGGATCTGTTCTTGTGGGGTCCAATTGGTGCACTTAATTTGGGTGTGTTGTCAGTGCTGTCCGCCCTGAATGAGGGGCGTGTGTCTGAGCAGTTAGGGAGGAAGGGCAGCTTTAATAATCATACCTCCCAGGTATTCCCGAAGATTTAAGGCTGTCCTCTGCCGCTGACCCAAAAGTCCTTGGTATTGGCTTAGGTTCCCTGGGATTTCTGAGCAGTTCCTCCCTCCCTGCTGTGCTTTTCCAGGACCTCTGCTGAGGCGGGGAGGACCGTGCCACATGACAAGTGAGCGCTGGCCTCCAGGGAAGCCCTGGGACGCCGGGCTGTGTAGGGGTGTTCCCAGCCCACTTCAAAGATGGTTGAATGGGATGCCTTAACTTCCCCCTTTCCGCACAGCTCCGCCCTCCCAGCTCCGGGACAATCAGCCGTGGGTGTATTCAAGGCCACTGTCCACGGCCAATATTGTGGTGTGTGAGCGGTGCTGGGGGAAAGACTCCCTGTCAGGCTGGGTTTCTTAGCTCGGCTCTGTGCTGCGTGTTCGGCCCCGGGCAGAAATAGCCCCGCCCGCTGGGGAGATGGCTGCAAGTCATGCGTTTTTTTTTTTTTTTTTTTCCTCTTTTTGGCTCCCCTGTGCTCCCCTGGACCCGAGACAATCAGCAGTGGGTGTGGGAAGGGGTATCCTCCACACCAGACACCGAGGCATTAGTCCAGACCACTCCTGTCTTATCTGCAGCTGCTCCCAGGCTTCTTTTTTTTTTTTTTTTTTTTTTTTTTTTTTTTTTATAAAGAACTAGTCTGTCTCCAAACGGCAACCCACCATTTCCCCACACCGCAGCGTGGCCGAGGGACTTAGCCGACTCACTCACTCGTTTCAGAATGCAGACTCCTGGTTTCACCAAATGCACATTCCATGTACCTTTAGCAGACCTTGTCCAGCTGGTGCTACTCTGGAAGTGGTGTTCTGGGTCACTTTCTGGTTTTTATCTAGTGTTTTTCACGGAGGTGTTTTTTTGCTCTGTCTCACCTAGCCGCCATCTTAGGTTCTCCTATGTAATCATATTATGTGTAGTTAAGAAGTTCAAGAAATTTAACATTGATATAAAGCTTTCATTCTATATTTCATTTTTTTCTTATGTCCCAATTGTGTCCTTTTGAGCCTTTTCTCCTCTATTCTTAGATCTCATCCAGGATCATCTATGGCATTTGTCATTATCTATTTAGACTGTCTTTTTTTTAATTGTGGAAACATATCTACAGCATAAATCTTTCCATTCCAACCCCTCCAAAGCATTCCCTTCAGTGGGATTAATCACATTCACAATGTTCCAATGCCATCACCTTCCCACCATCCATTACTAGAAATTTCCCTTCACCCCAAACAGAAACCCTACAGTCATTTCTTATTAACTCTCCATTGCCCCTTCCCCCACTTTTCATAACCCATACTCAACTTTTCATCTCTATGATCATATTCTCTGATACTTTCTTTGTGTTTACTGTGGGGTTAAATTTAACATCTTAAGTCTATAACAATCTTGTTTTCTTTGATACCAACTTAACTTCAATAGGACACATAAACTATGTTTCTATACTCCTCCATTCTCCCACCTTTATGTAGTTCTTGTCAAAAATTACATATTTTACATTGAGTCCAAAACCACTGATTTATCATTACAATTTAGGTATTTTAGGAAGTAAATAGTGGAGTTACAAATCAAAAATACATTAGTATTGGTATTTATATTTACCATGTGATCTTTACTGGAAATCTTTATTTCTTCATGTGGTTTCAGCCATTTGTTTAGTGTCCCTTCCTTTCAGTCTGCAAAATTCCCCTTAGCATTTCTTATAGGACTGATGTACTGGTTATGAAGTCCCTCAGCTTTTGATTATCTGGGAGTGTTTTCATCTCCCCCTCATTTTTAACCTCTAGGTGTTTGTGAATTTTCTAAGTCTTTGAAGGTTATTGACTCCTATTTGTATTCCATTGTGGTCAGAGAATGTGCTTTGAATAATTTCAATTTTTTTTTTTAATTTATTGAGGCTTGTTTTATGTCCCAGCCTGTGGTCTATTCTGGAGAAAGTTCCATGATCACTAGAAAAGAATGCATATTCTGGTGATTCGGGATGTAATGTTCTATATGTGTCTGTTAAATTTTTCTGTATCTCTCTTTCCTTTCTTTGTTTCTCTGTTGGTAGGGCTCCCTTTAGTATCTGAAGTAGGGTAGGACTTTTATTAGCAAAATCTTTCAGCATTTGTCTGTGAAAAATTTAAGGTCTTCAAATTTCAAGGAGAGTTTTGCTGGATAAAGAATTCTTGGTTGGCAATTTTTCTCTTTCAGAAGTTTAAATATGTCATACCACTACCTTCTCACCTCCGTGGCGGCTGCTAAGTAGTCACTACTTAGATTTATGTTGTTTCCCTTGTATGTGGTGAATTGCTTCTTTTGCTGCTTTCAGAACTTGCTCCTTCTCTTCAGCATTTGACAGGCTGATCAGATATGTCTCAGAGTGGGTTTATTTGGATTTATTCTATTTGGAGTTCGTTGGGTGTATTTATGTCATTTAGAAGGGTTGGGAAGTGCTCTCCAACAATGTCTTTGAATACTCTTCCTAGTCCTTTACCCTTTTCTTCCCCTTCTGGAACACCAGTGATTCTTATATTTGTATGCTGCATATTGTCCATCATATCCCTGTGATCCATTTCAAATTTTTTGATTTTTTTCACCACTGTTCTTTTGTGCTTTCACTTTCCAACCTACACTCTTCCAGTTTGCTTATTCTTTCCTCAGCTTCCTCTAATCTAGTAGTATGTGTATCAAGAATCTTTTTAATTTGGTCACATTTCTTTTATTTCCATATGTTCTTTTTTTATTTACTCTTGAGAATTCTTCTTTATGTTCTTCTAGGGTCTTCTTGATGTCCTTTATATCCTGAGCCATGGTATTGGTGTTTGTGATTACTTCTTTGATTAATATCTCCAAGTTCTGTATCTTTTCTGATCTTATAATTTGGGCATTTGGGTTATCCATATCTTCTGTTTTCTTCATATGCTTTATAATTTTCTGTTGTTTTTGGCCTCTTGGCATTTGCTTATGTTGATAGGGTTCTTTTAGGATATGTAGGCTTATTTAAACAATTATCTATAATTTGACAGAGCTACAGCTTGGTGCAGTGCCCTTTCCCTGACCTACCAGCAGATGGTGCCCCCGAGCCACCTCTTATCCTCAATCCAGTTCTCCCCAACTTTGTTTATGCAGTGAGTGGAGGTACAAACCATGTGAATGTCCAATCAGTGCATCAATTTTCTGTGTGCAATGGTGACCACCAGCCCTTGGGTGGGGGTTGTGCCCTGTGCAGTTTGGCAGGGAAGAGGGCTTTAAGACCCAGTACTCCCAGCCATTCCCAGGGTTGCATCGTGATATCCTGGGGCTGCAGCAGGTGTCCCCCCCTTCCACTCAGACTCCCCTCAGTCCCTCTCTGCCATGGACCCGCAAGTCCCTGGGTTTGGTGTAGGGCTCCTGTCCCTTCCCTGTGGCTCCCCTGCCACTTGGTGGGCTTCTGCAGAGGAAGTGTTGCACTGTCACAAGCCAGCAGAATCCTGAGTTCCCTCGAGGAGGTTCTTGGCTGCAGCATTGGGAAGGGTGGCTCCCAGCCTGCTTCAAAGATGGTTGCGCAGGGCATGGAAAATAATCCACTTCCGCAATCATCCACTTGCTGCAGCAGCTTGTCCCTGAATTGGGGGCCTTCAGCTGTGGCTGTGCAAAGGGCTATAACCCATGCCAGTTACTGAGGCGGGTGCCTGGGGTGTGGAAGGCACTCTCCCCGTGGTCGACTGCAGCTCCCTCTGCTGTCTCCCTGACCGATCCCCGGGTCCCACTCCGACCCACCTCCAAACACAGCATGAGTCGGACTGCCCTTTTCCCAGTGGCTCTCCAGATCAAAGACTTACATGATTCCAAATGCTGGCTCTTGGCTTCTCCAAGTGCTCAGTCACTACGGATATATAAGTCCCTGCTCAGCTGGTGGAACCCTAGTAGTATTCTGGAGCATTCTGTCTTTTATCTAGTTTTTCATGGAGAGTTTTCCTCTCTCCTAATCTGCCATCTTGGATCCCCCCACCTATCTTTGTATTTAAAGCGTAGTTCTTGTAAGCAATATATAGTTTGGTCTTACTTTTTTTTTATTTAATGTCTTGCCTTTTAACTGGGGTTTTAAAACATTTACATTTCATGTGATTACTGGTATGGTTGTTTAAGTTTATGGTGTTGCTTCCCCTCTCCCCATTTGTTTTTTGTCCCTTTTCCTCTTTTTGTAGGCACAAAGAATGCCTTTTAGATTGAGTCTTTTGTGTGTGTGTGACTCCACTTTATTTTGTTGACTTACTAGTTCTAACTCTTACTTTAGTGGTTGATTTAGCCTTCACACCTTACATCTTTAACTTAGTTTAACTTCACGGGTGATTATGAAACGTACACTGGTAGAAATGAATCAAGAGAATGAAAGGTTTACTTCGGAATCTCCTTACCAACACAACATTCCTTGGTTGTTGCAACACACCCCCCAAAAAATACATCTGCAAACTGGTATCCAGTCTATTTCTGCTACATTGTTTGAGAGAGAAAGCTTCATGTTAGAAATCTGAGCTCCTGACTTAGACCAGATTTTAATTACCAGAGGGTTATGTGACTGGATAGCAAATATGGCAAGAAGGCCTATTTATTTATCTTACCTCATCCATAAATAGATAATCCACATTACATTTAGATGAGATCCACACCTGGGTTGTGACACATAGGCCTATATTCACAATCTTTGATTATATTAATAACATATAATTTATGCTCAAGTTCAATTTATATAGCATTATTTCTTTTGTAAATGAGAATATAAAAATTGCAGCGATAAATCTACAGTGACAGAAAGCATCAGTGGTTGTCTAAAAGCATAAATGAGGGGGAGGGGATTGATCTGCAAAGGAACATGAGAACTTTGGGAAGTGATGGAAATGTTCTATATTGTTCTGTATCTTGATTGTGGTGGTGGTTTCATAGATATTTATATACACACATAGATACATATACATACAACTCATCCAACTATAATGTTAAATGTGTAAAATATATCACATGTATTGTGATATACTGTGTGTAAAATATATCACATAGTTGATTTAAAAAGCTGTTACAGTGACATATATATGTGAACCTGGAATGGCTATAATTGTAGGTTTTGGATCAAAATGGTAGTTACAGTTTATTTTTCTAGAGTGAATTCTTTTTCAATTTTTTTATTTATTTGAAAATTGAGAATAGCACTTAACTATAAATGGCAGTCTCAATGTATGCATATACCTTTTTATCAATGTTCAGATTGTTCCCAATTTCTTGCTATTGCAATGCTTATAAACAAACGTCCTTATGCATTCCTCCTTGTGCACGTTTCTCTAGGGTATAACTTCCCAAATAGTAGTCTTTATACCAGTGTGTTGCAATTACATTACAAGCTGCTTAGATATTGAGCCCTTAGGGCAGTCAGGGTCACGTCTGGTCAAGAACAGCCTTATCCTTTTGCTCCAGTGTGCCATATATGTATCGTAATTTTCTCTGACATGAAGTAAGTGGGGGGAATATATATACTATTGCTGAGACATAGTATAGACATATCAGATTTCAAAAGTGGTCCCAATTTTTTACTATACCCATAGCCATGTCTTTTGCCATGTAACATTGCAGGGTCCTGCCATTTTCTGGGATCAGCCATGTAACTTGCTTTGGCCAATAAGATTTTAGAAAATGAGATGCAATTAGAAGCAGAAAAACATTTTTATCCAGAGACTTCTCACAGGAGAATCTAATATCTTTTGGAAAATGGCACACAAATCTTGGTATAACTTGCCAAAGTGCCACAATTTATTAACTCCATGTTTGTCTTATGAAAACGGAACACAATATTACTCATATAATGGTTATCAGAGGGTTTTCAGACTCTTTGAGGGATTTGACCAAAGGCTTTTCATAAACGGATATATTTTAATATGAAAATAGTATGATTTAGTTTTCCCTCATTGAGACTATTTAGGTTTCTTCCTATTTTTTATAAATATATGCTACAATGTACATTTTTATAAATACTCCCGTGTACATGTTGAGTGTTTTTCTAGTATTGCTGAGATTATGAAGAATGCAATTTTTATTTTAATAGATCCTGCCAAGTTGTCCTTCAGTTCCTTCAAACAATCTCATCATCAGTGAAGGAGCATTTCCATTTCCCATACCCTAGCCAATATTTAATATTATAAAACTTTGTTTTCCCAATTTCCCAGATTATTTGGGAGATTGAGCATCTTTTTTGAAGTTCTGTTGTTCGTATGTATTTCCTTTTCTATGACACTCATCTTTTGCCCCATTTTATTGTCTGCTTTTTTTATTATTAAAAGAGCAGTTCTATTTATATTCTGGATTTTAACACTCATCTATTATGTACGTGACAAATATGTTTTCCTAATCTGTTGCTTATCTTTTAGCATTGTTAATAGAACTAGATCATAAAGAAATTTTGCATCTTGATAATAAACTTTTATATTTTTGCTCTCTGGATCATAAAGAAGCCTTCTCAATATTGAGATCATAAACATTTCCTTCTAATATGGAAATAAGAATTAAAATGTGTGTGCATGTGTCTATGGATACAGTGACGCCACTTTTTTGCTTCATATCTTGATTCCTGGTTGGATACTTCTTACCTTGGCTGTCTTTGCACGTTTATTCTTTCATACTTATTTTAGAAGGGCTTACTCCTTATTGGTTTACTTACTCTGCAGCTCTGTCATTAGGCCTAATTTTACAAGCTCAACTATTACTGTAGTATGAAAGAACTAAAAAATAAAAATATTCTTTCAGTAAGTCAGCAATGACTAGTACCGTACCAGTTTTGCTTATATTACTTGCCAAACATACGATTACCATCTGTTCTTTTCTCATCTCTGTAGATCATCACGAGAAAATGTTAAAAATACCTGCGCAATAATGGTTTAACCTGCATAGTAATTTCCCTTCTATTGGTAATATAATAGTTTTTTTCAGTACATTATTTAACCATTGTTAACCATTCTTAATTTCTTGGTTGTCTTATTGTCTTTTAAACCCTTCCAAATGACAATCTTATGCTTTCCTCTTGTATGTAGTTTTTTCCAAGGTCCCACTGATCTAAAACTTCCTTTTAGTAATGGAACCAACCAGTCCACCTGTCTCTTTTTTTCTCTAACAGTGAAATTTTACCTCAAAATCATTGAGTGTAAACTTTTATCTTAAATCCAGTGCATTATCCTTAACACCGAAAATATTACGCTTAATAAAATGTAAGAATATTAAGTGAATTTTAATATGCAAAATACTCAAAGTACTCCTTTATTGCTATCATACATGTTTTATAAATTCCCATTTGTAATTCATCATAAAAATCAGAGTTGGCAGAGGAAGATGGTGGTCACAGTTATTCCTGACAGCCTCTGTGCTGAGAGCAGTCACCCCCTGGCCGAAGGCTAGGTGCCAAGCCTGGAAGGGCTTCTATGAAGGGTGTTAGGTTTTCCTGTTCTAGAACAAATGGGGTTCTAGGCCTGCAAGGGAAGGTGGGGTTCTGGCATGTTGAGGCCAGGTTCACCAGGTGTCCCTTCAGCCCCCAGGCTCCATCCTCCTCCCACCTGCGAGCAGTGGGCTCCCTGCGTGCTCTCCTGAAGCCGGGGAAGAGTAGGTCAGCCTCTCCTACCCATAGCTACATCCATCCAGAGGTTCTGAACATCACCAAAGGGTCAGAATTCCTCAGATTGCAAGTGGAGGGAGGTGGGTGCTCCAGATTCCAACACAAATTTTCACTAGATAGTTATCAACTGCAACGGCAGGGTATTTGAACAGGGTGGGGCAAGAGCAGTGGTTGACTCTGAAAGCTTGCCCTTCCTTGGTGAAAGGGGCCCAGTTGGACTTCAGCCAAGAACTAATCCAAAACTCATTTTAAGTGTGTAATCTATAGAGCCTCCAAGACTCCAGAACTTGGAGCTACTGCCCTGACCGTCAGAGCTGCTTGTACATGTGTGAATAGCTATGCATAAAAGCTTCATTTTAAAAGAAAGTTCTTAGGTTTTGGATCAAGGCCACAGATTGACTAGCTTAAACAATGGTTACTAGGCCAGAGAGGATGAGAAAGGCAAATGAATTGTTCTTTCATCTCACCCTTTGTGAATGTGGTACTTGATACTTGACTTATCCTTATTTTGTATGCAACCCACTCACCATTTCCCATTTGTTAGGGCAATTACATTCTCCTCTCCTACTCACAAATCTGCTAGATTCAGAAAACCAAGAGCTGGTGGACCAAACCCCCAATGTCATATGATACCTGAATCATTTGAAAAATAGCCTCCATATTCATACAAACATTTCAAATTTCTGTGATCATTTAGTGATTGAATTTTTTCAAGATGTATTGCTTCATCCTCTTTATGGTGTAAAATGTCTCTGGTCTCAAGCATAAGCAGGAAAATAGTCCCTTTGTTGCTATAGATAATAGATACTTAGACACCTTTTTATAGTTAGGGTTGCCAGATAAAATGTAGATTGCCCAGTTGAATTTGAATTTCAGATAGGCAGTGAATGATTTTTTGGTATAAGCATGTCCCAAATATTGCATGAGACATATTTATACTGTGAAATATATGTGTTGCCTGTCTGTGGTTTGGGTTTAACTGGGCATCCTGTATTTTTATTCATTAAATTTGGCAGCCCTCTTTTTAGGCCACTGGAAAAAATCCTGTTTGGGCATGGCACTTAAATCACATACAGAGTTTGAAATAATCATGGTTCCTGTGTGACAGGGCAGGGGAGCTAGAACAGTGTGGACATTTTATCAGTCAGCGTTCTCTAGAGAAACAACCAACAGGACCTAAGTTTTCTTGCTATTGAGACCTCCAACTGTTTGCAGGAGGCCAACCTCATTATGGAAGGTTATTTCCTTTACTTAAGGTCAACTGATTGTGGATGCTAATCCCATCTATGAAATACCTCCACAATAACATCTAGGCTAGTGTTTGATCAAACAACCAGACCCTGTAACCTAGCCAGGTTGACATATAAAATAAACCATCACAGATATGTAAAAGAAAAAAAAGACTCTACAACAGCAACAATAAATGATTTGTTACTACTAATGTTGAGCAAACTACAACGAAGTTGATTCTGGAAGAGATGTTAAATCGTGGCTCAGGAGCCTAAAAATTCATTATAGTAAAAATTTGCATTTCTGGACAGGGTTGGAATTAAGGCCAATGGTAAGACAATTTACCATTTTCAAAAAGGGCAATAGTTCAGAGACAAAGTATCTGAGATACAAACTCAGATACTTACATTTCCAATGTTGGAAAACCTAGGTCTTAGAGAAAACAAATGTATCATGTTAATAGAGGAAAGAAGGGGACACTCAGACACCAGTGGCAGAGAACAGCACACCACACAATAGAAGCAACTGTGTATAAAGTCACTAATACACTGAAGGTGCTACAAATACCTAGGCTTAACAAAGATTTTCAGGAGGAAAAAAAAAAAATAAAAAACACAAGTCCCTACATTCACAGCACTTTTAATATATACCTCATTTAAATATGTATTGTAAAGAGTTAAACATTGTTTAAGCTAAATTAATTGTCTAGGGAAACCTCAAAACATCTCAATATTAAGTATCGACTTGAAATCACTGCTCCAGACCTATTACTCTCTCAGCATAAGTCAATATGCAGTAATATTTAGGACTAATTCTCTTGATAGTTTTCAGTTCAAGATTAATATTAAAATTTAGTATATACAAAGGAATCAATTACTGTCTGAAAAGCTGTGTATTTATACCTAGTAATATAGTTAATTAAATACTACATTAATCTGTATTTTTCTTATATTCCCTAAGGGGATATTAATGATCTTTGGGGAAATTTTTTAAGAAAATTTCAATCTACTTTCATATGTCTATATGGTCTTTTCCTTCATGAATTTTCTTTTAAGATGACACTAAAGTTCTGTTACTGTTTTGTTGGTTGGTTCAACCATATTTTTTTTTTGGGGGGGGCATTCAACCACATTATCTTTTCTCTATGTTCATGACCTTATGATGCTTGATAATTAGTCTATCTCCTTTCCAACAGTAATGGAGTACCCCAATTACCACTATTCTATCTCAGGATCGCCTTCCCCAACTTTTTTTTTTTTTTTTTTTTTTTTTTTAATCATCATTTTATTGAGATATATTCACATACCATGCAGTCATACAAAACAAATTGTACTTTCGATTGTTTACAGTACCATTACATAGTTGTACATTCATCACCTAAATCAATCCCTAACACCTTCATTAGCACACACACAAAAATAACAAGAATAATAATTAGAGTGAAAAAGAGCAATTGAAGTAAAAAAGAACACTGGGTACCTTTGTCTGTTTGTTTCCTTCCCCTACTTTTCTACACATCCATCCATAAACTAGACAAAGTGGAGTTTGGTCCTTATGGCATTCCCAATCCCACTGTCACCCCTCATAAGCTACATATTTATACAACTGTCTTTGAGATTTATGGGTTCTGGGTTGTAGTTTAATAGTTTCAGGTATCCACCACCAGCTACCCCAATTCTTTAGAACCTAAAAAAGGTTGTCTAAAGTGTGCATAAGAGTGCCCACCAGAGTGATCTCTCGGCTCGTTTTGGAATCTCTCTCTGCCACTGAAGCTTATTTCATTTCCTTTCACATCCCCCTTTTGGTCAAGATGTTCTCCATCCCACGATGCCGGGTCTACATTCCTCCCCGGGAGTCATATTCCACGTTGCCAGGGAAATTCACTTCCCTGGGTGTCTGATCCCACGTAGGGGGGAGGGCAGTGATTTCACCTTTCAAGTTGGCTTAGCCAGAGAGAGAGGGCCACATCTGAGCAACAAAGAGGCATTCAGGAGGAGACTCTTAGGCACAAATACAGGGAGGCCTAGCCTCTCCTTTGCAGCAACCGTCTTCCCAAGGGTAAAACTTATGGTAGAGGGCTCAACCCATCAAACCACCAGTCCCCTATGTCTGTGGTCATGTTAGCAACCATGGAGGTGGGGTAGGCGAATACCCCTGCATTCTCCACAGGCTCCTCAAGGGGGCACTACATCTTTTTTTTTTTTTCCCTTGTTTGTCTTTTTTCTTTTCTTTTTTTTTTTTTAACTTTCCCTTCTTTTTTAAATCAACTGTATGAAAAAAAAAGTTAAAAAGAAAACAAACATACAATAAAAGAACATTTCAAAGAGACCATAACAAGGGAGTAAGAAAAAGACAACTAACCTAAGATAACTGCTTAACTTCCAACATGTTCCTACTTTACCCGAAGAAAGTTACATAATATAGCAACATTTCAGTGAACTTGTTCCTACTACATCCATCAGAAATTAACAGACCATAGTCATTTCTGGGCATCCCCAGAACGTTAAATAGCTTATCTGTTCTTCTTGGATTATTGTTCCCCCTTCCTTAATTGCTCTCTACTGCTAGTTCCCCTACATTCTACATTATAAACCATTTGTTTTACATTTTTCAAAGTTCACATTAGTGGTAGCATATAATATTTCTCTTTTTGTGCCTGGCTTATTTCGCTCAGCATTATGTCTTCAAGGTTCATCCATGTTGTCATATGTTTCACCAGATCGTTCCTTCTTACTGCCGCGTAGTATTCCATCGTGTGTATATACCACATTATATTTATCCACTCATCTGTTGAAGGACATTTGGGTTGTTTCCATCTCTTGGCAATTGTGAATAATGCTGCTATGAACATTGGCGTGCAGATATCTGTTCGTGTCACTGCTTTCCGATCTTCCGGGTATATACCGAGAAGTGCAATCGCTGGATCGAAGGGTAACTCTATAACTAGTTTTCTAAGGAACTGCCAGACTGACTTCCAGAGTGGCTGAACCATTGTACAGTCCCACCAACAATGAATAAGAGTTCCAATTTCTCCACATCCCCTCCAGCATTTGTAGTTTCCTGTTTGTTTAATGGCAGCCATTCTAACCGGTGTTAGATGGTATCTCATTGTGGTCTTAATTTGCATCTCTCTAATAGCTAGTGAAGCTGAACATTTTTTCATGTGTTTCTTGGCCATTTGTATTTCCTCTTCAGAGAACTGTCTTTTCATATCTTTTGCCCATTTTATAATTGGGCTGTCTGTACTATTGTCATTGAGTTGTAGGATTTCTTTGTATATGCAAGATATCAGTCTTTTGTCAGATACATGGTTTCCAAAAATTTTTTCCCATTGAGTTGGCTGCCTCTTTACCTTTTTGAGAAATTCCTTTGAGGTGCAGAAACTTCTAAGCTTGAGGAGTTCCCATTTATCTATTTTCTCTTTTGTTGCTTGTGCTTTGGGTGTAAAGTCTAGGAAGTGGCCTCCTAATACAAGGTCTTGAAGATGTTTTCCTACATTATCTTCTAGGAGTTTTATGGTACTTTCTTTTATATTGAGATCTTTGGTCCATTTTGAGTTAATTTTTGTGTAGGGGGTGAGGTAGGGGTCCTCTTTCATTCTTTTCGATATGGATATCCAACTCTCCCAGCCCCATTTGTTGAAAAGACCATTATGGCTCAGTTCGGTGACTTTGGGGGCCTTATCAAAGATCAGTCGGCCATAGATCTGAGGGTCTATCTCTGAATTCTCAATTCGATTCCATTGATCTATATGTCTATCTTTGTGCCAGTACCATGCTGTTTTGGCAACTGTGGCTTTATGATAAGCTTCAAAGTCAGGGAGTGTAAGTCCTCCCACTTCGTTTTTCTTTTTTAGAGTGTCTTTAGCAATTCGAGGCATCTTCCCTTTCCAAATAAATTTGATAACTAGCTTTTCCAAGTCTGCAAAGTAGGTTGTTGGAATTTTGATTGGGATTGCATTGAATCTGTAGATGAGTTTGGGTAGAATTGACATCTTAATGACATTTAGCCTTCCTATCCATGAACATGGAATATTTTTCCATCTTTTAAGGTCCCCTTCTATTTCTTTTAGTAGAGTTATGTAGTTTTCTTTGTATAGGTCTTTTACATCTTTGGTTAAGTTTATTCCTAGGTACTTGATTTTTTTAGTTGCTATTGAAAATGGTATCTTCTTCTTGAGTGTCTCTTCAGTTTCTTCATTTGTAGCATATAGAAACATTACTGACTTATGTGCATTAATCTTGTATCCCGCTACTTTGCTAAATTTGTTTATTAGCTCTAGTAGGTGTATCGTTGATTTCTCAGGGTTTTCTAGATATAAGATCATATCATCTGCAAACAATGACAGTTTTACTTCTTCTTTTCCAATTTGGATGCCTTTTATTTCTTTGTCTTGCCGGATTGCCCTGGCTAGCACTTCCAGCACAATGTTGAATAACAGTGGTGACAGCGGGCATCCTTGTCTTGTTCCTGATCTTAGAGGGAAGGCTTTCAGTCTCTCACCATTGAGTACTATGCTGGCTGTGGGTTTTTCATATATGCTCTTTATCATGTTGAGGAAGTTTCCTTCAATTCCTACCTTTTGAAGTGTTTTTATCAAAAAGGGATGTTGGATTTTGTCAAATGCTTTTTCAGCATCTATTGAGATGATCAATTGATTTTCCCCTTTTGACTTATTAATGTGTTGTAATACATTGATTGTTTTTCTGATGTTGAACCATCCTTGCATGCCTGGAATGAACCCCACTTGGTCATGGTGTATGATTTTTTTAATGTGTCTTTGGATTCGATTTGCAAGTATTTTGTTGAGGATTTTTGCATCTATATTCATAAGGGAGATTGGCCGGTAGTTTTCCTTTTTTGTAGCATCTTTGCCTGGTTTTGGTATTAGATTGATGTTAGCTTCATAAAATGAGTTAGGTAGTGTTCCATTTTTTTCAATGTTTTGAAAGAGTTTGAGTAAGATTGGTGTCAGTTCTTTCTGGAAAGTTTGGTAGAATTCCCCTGTGAAGCCATCTGGCCCTGGGCATTTATTTGTGGGAAGATTTTTGATGACTGATTGGATCTCTTTGCTTGTGATGGGTTGGTTGAGGTCTTCTATTTCTTCTCTGGTCAGTCTAGGTTGTTCATATGTTTCCAAGAAATTGTCCATTTCCTCTACATTATCCAGTTTGTTGCCATACAGTTGTTCATAATATCCTCTTATAATTTTTTTAATTTCTTCAGGATCTGCAGTTATGTCACCTTTTTCATTCATTATTTTGTTTATAGGGGTCTTCTCTCTTTTTGATTTTGTCAGTCTAGCTAGGGGCTTGTCAATCTTGTTGATCTTCTCAAAGAACCAACTTTTGGTGATATTTATCCTCTCTATTGTTTTTTTGTTCTCTATGTCATTTATTTCTGCTTTAATCCTTGTGATTTCTTTTCTTGTACTTGGTTTAGGATTGGTTTGCTGTTCATTTTCTAGCTTCTTCAGTTGATCCATTAGTTCTTTGATTTTGGCTCTTTCTTCCTTTTTAATATATGCGTTTAGTGCTATAAATTTCCCCCTTAGCACTGCTTTTGCTGCATCCCATAGGTTTTGGTATGTTGTGTTCTCATTTTCATTCGTCTCTATATATTTAGCAATTTCTCTTGCTATTTCTTCTTTAACCCACTGATTGTTTAGGAGTGTGTTGTTTAACCTCCAGGTATTTGTGAATTTTCTAAGTCTCTGATGGTTATTGACTTCTAATTGTATTCCATTGTGGTCAGAGAATGTGCTTTGAATAATTTCAATCTTTTTAAATTTATTGAGGCTTGTTTTATGTCCCAGCATATGATCTATTCTGGAGAAAGTTCCGTGAGCACTAGAAAAGTATGTATATCCTGGTGATTTGGGATGTAATGTCCTGTAGATGTCTGTTAAATCTAATTCATTTATCAGATTGTTTAGGTTTTCAATTTCCTTATTGGTCTTCTGTCTGGTTGATCTATCTATAGGAGAGAGTGACGTGTTGAAGTCTCCCACAATTATTGTGGAAACATCAATTGCTTCCTTTAGTTTTGCCAGTGTTTCTCTCATGTATTTTGTGGCACCTTGATTGGGTGCATAGACATTTACGATTGTTATTTCTTCTTGCTGAATTGCCCCTTTTATTAGTATGTAGTGGCCTTCTTTGTCTCTCAAAACATCCCTGCATTGGAAGTCTATTTTATCTGAGATTAATATTGCTACACCTGCTTTCTTTTGGCTGTAGCTTGCATGAATTATTTTTTTCCATCCTTTCACTTTCAGTTTCTTTGTGTCCCTGTGTCTAAGATGAGTCTCTTGTATGCAACATATTGATGGTTCATTTTTTTTGATCCATTCTGCGAATCTATATCTTTTAATTGGGGAGTTTAATCCATTTACATTCAACGTTAAAACCGTGAAGGCATTTCTTGAATCGGCCATCTTATCCTTTGGTTTATGTTTGCCATATTTTTCCCTCTCTCTATTAATATCCTTTATTGTACCCATACCGAATCTCTTTAGTACTGAACCTTTCTCCAAGTCTCTCTGTCCTGTCTTTGTTTCTCTGTCTGTAGGGCTCCCTTTAGTATCTCCAGTAGGGCAGGTCTCTTGTTAGCAAATTCTCTCAGCATTTCTTTGTTTGTGAAAAATTTAAGCTCTCCCTCAAATTTGAAGGAGAGCTTTGCTGGATAAAGTATTCTTGGCTGGAAATTCCTCTCACTCAGAATTTTAAATATATCGTGCCACTGCCTTCTTGCCTCCATGGTGGCTGCTGAGTAGTCACTACTTAGTCTTATGCTGTTTCCTTTGTATGTGGTGAATTGCTTTTCTCTTGCTGCTTTCAGAACTTGCTCCTTCTCTTCTATGTTTGACAGTGTGATCAGTATATGTCTCGGAGTGGGTTTTTTTGGATTGATTCTATTTGGAGTTCGCTGAGCATTTATGATTTGTGTATTTATGTTGTTTAGAAGATTTGGGAAGTTTTCCCCAACAATTTCTTTGAATACTCTTCCTAAACCTTTACCCTTTTCTTCCCCTTCTGGGACACCAATGAGTCTTATATTCGGACGTTTCATATTATCTATCATATCCCTGAGGTCCATTTCGAGTTTTTCAATTTTTTTTCCCCATTCTTTCTTTTATGCTTTCATTTTCCATTCTGTCATCTTCCAGGTCACTGATTCGTTGTTCAACTTCCTCTAGTCTTGTACTATGAGTGTCCAGAATCTTTTTAATTTGGTCAACAGTTTCTTTAATTTCCAAAAGATCATCCATTTTTTTATTTAGTCTTGCAATGTCTTCTTTATGCTCTTCTAGGGTCTTCTTGATTTCCTTCATATCCCGTACTATGGTCTCATTGTTCATCTTTAGTTCTTTGAGTAGCTGCTCTAGGTGCTGTGTCTCTTCTGGTCTTTTGATTTGGGTGCTTGGGCTTGGGTTATCCATATCGTCTGGTTTTTTCATATGCTTTATAATTTTCTGTTGTTTTTGGCCTCGTGGCATTTGCTGAACTTGATAGGGTTCTTTTAGGGTTTGTAGACCTATTGAAGTCCTTATCTCTAATTTATCAGATCTACAGCTTCGTGGAGTACACTTTCTCTAACTAACCAGCAGGTGGCGTCCACGAGCCACCTGTTCTCCACAAGCCAGTTCTCCCCTGCTTAGCCTTTTTGTTGAGTGGGGGAGTGAGTCTTGTGGGGCCCAATTGGTGTACCAAGCTTGCGTGTGTAGTTGGTGTTGCCTGCCCTGTATGTGGGGCGTGTTTCTGGGCAGTCGGGGAGGGGGGGTGGCCCTAACAATCAAATCTCCCTGATGATCCTAGAGTTTTAAAGCTGCTGCAATAGTCTAATCCTTCAGTTCAGTCCTGCCACAGTTTGCCTCTGCCACTGACCCACAAGTCTTTGGTATTGGCGTATGGCTCCTGAGACTTGCAAGTGGGCCCCTCTTCCAGGCCGTGCACCCCGGGTCCTCTGTTGAGGGATGACTGTGCTATGTCACAGGTGAGTGCCGTCCCCCCAGGGCAGTTCTGGGCTGCTGGGCTGTGTAGGGAGGCTCCCAGTCTGCTCAAATGATGGCTGAATGGGGCTTTGTTAATTCACACTGCTCCACCTTCCCAGCTCTGGGACATTCAGCTGAGGTTGCAGGGAAGGCTAATGTCCACGCCCAGTTTTGTGGTGTGTGCCTGTTATTTGAAGCACTTCCGTCACACTGGGTTGTCTGGGGCAGCTCTGGGCTATGGGGCTGGCAATGGGCAGGAGTGTTTCCTGTCCACCAGGATGGTGGCTGTGAGTGGACACCCCCCTTTTCTTGGGAAGTTGTGTTGTTTAGTGAATTTTCTCAGCCACTGGATTATTGCCTTTTGTCTCAGAGCTCTCTTAGTTCTGCTCTTGACTTGACGTGCCCAAATTGCAATTCTTTGAAGCTTTCTGTATTGGGCTTCTTAGAGTAATTGTTTTAGAAAAAGAAAAAAGGATTTAAAAAAAAAAAAACAAAAAAAAAAAACAAAAAAAAAACGGCCCTCCTCAGAGATCTAATGGGTTATTGAAATGCTAATAGACAAAGCAACCAGGGCCATTAAGGAAAGGTCCACAGGGCAGAGAGATCAGCTTTGCTTCGGGATTTGCATATGCGCCTCAAGGCCTGAGCTCCGCCCTTCCCCTTTCTGTGTTCACCAGAACTCCAAAAATCCTCTGCTTTTATTTTGGAGTTTTTCGTGTTGTTTTTTTTCTATGCCTGTCTCCTCTCTGCTGGGCTGGCTGCTCTCAGAGTCTCTGGTGTCTGGTCTCAGTCTATCTATGGTTGGAGTCTGGATCAGTAGAATGAATTTCCGATAAGAGCAGCCACTGCAGTTCTCCCTTCTCCTTCCCGGAGCTGACAGCCCCTCCTCCCCTGGGACTGAGCCTGGCAGGGAGGGGCGCGGGTCCCCTGGCCGCAAAAACTTACAGATTTCGCTGATCTCAGCAGTTCCACGTTTTCATGAGTGTTGTATGAAGTATGCCCAAAGACAGATTGCTCTGTGGTGTCCAGTCCACGCAGTTCCTGGCTTTTTACCTACTTTCCTGGAGGAGTAACTAAAACTTACAGCTCACCAGTCTGCCATCTTGCCCCGCCTCCCCCAACTTTTTATATAGCATCTATAGTTAACTTCTCTCTAGGAAACTGCATTCTGACATAGGGTTTAGAATATGCATCCTCGTTTTGTTCCTCCTCTACTGTCTTTGAAACTTGTTTTTCCTTTTGTCGCTAAAATTTAATTCAGCTAAATAATTGTCCAGATAGGCAAAGAAGTATGTCAGAGCAAAGATTCTCTATTCTCTTTTGTACATTTTCTGCCTCTTAAATTAAGATCTCAACTCCCCTATTCTAATGCAAAATACAAACAGGTTTTTACAAGAAGCACACCTACAAATGATATAAAAAGTAAAAAAATTCAAGGTAATTCAAACCAAAAGAAATATGGGCAGGTAATATACACATGAAAAACGGATAACTATGGCAAAAAATATTTAATGTATAAACAGGTTTATTTTGTTCAAGCTATTAGAAATATAAGGGATGATAAACACAAATTATAATTTTTGTATGATAGATTGTTACGTTAATGGCTTCTAAGGAATCACATCTATTATCTGTGGCCTTGTGCAGTCCCCTCCCACAATGACTCCAGATTTGGCCACATGACTTGCTTTGTTCAATGAGTCATTAGCAAACACAATGGAAGTAGAGGCTTAATAAGCTCTTGCTAGTTGGAGCTTGCCCTTCTGGAATGTTTCTTCCACCATGGAAAGAAGGCCAGTCTAGCCTACTGGAGGATGAGAGGCCACATGAAGAAGAAGTAAGCTATCATCCCTACCAGAATTGTTTAGCTAACCTATTAAACCATGAGAAATAATAAAAGTCATTGTTTTAAACTAGAATTTGAGGGTTGGTTGGTTATGCAGCGATAGATAATAGCTATACTTCATGAAACCTTAACATTTCTTTCTCTCTCTCTGTGGCAGAGTAAATAGATAAAAAAATTAAGTAAAGTTATAATTAACTTGAAAAAAACAAGGTCCCCAGCAAACTTTAAGCATATTAGATCTGCTATAGTCCTCTTGCATTTTTCCCTCTACTTCAGCTATTCAATCCATTTATATAAGTATTTACAAGACTTTAAAAGAACATGTAACAGTAAAGATACTGATGCACAATACCCAAAGAAATGATCTCATAAACAAAATAGAAACCAAAGGTAAAATTGATTTTTTTTTCTTGGTGTAGTCAAATCTTTTAATTAACTATCATTTTAACTATATATTCTGTGGGTATAGAATGTAGCACTAGATCAATGACCAAAGAGTACACAATAAATAGCTTTATTTTTTTAAACACTGAATTGTACACCTTTAATATAAATGAGATTCTAGCCTGTTTTTAAAAAATTATACTTGTGAATATTTTCTTTACATTTTTACAGAACCCAATTGTCTCTAAATCTGTAACTTCATTCTATAGCTTCTACAGAATCATAGTATCTTGAATATATTTCCAATGTCCTTTAAAAATAAAATTATACAAGATATTTTTATTTAATACATCAAAACTTAGGTTACATACAGTATAACTGCCCAGCCCTCCAACTACCACTGAATACTTTTATAGCACAGAGAAACCAACATGTTGGAGTACTTAATTCTCTGTATTTACTTTTATTAAAAAGAGGTTTTTGGTAGTGAGAACAAATAATCTCTCATTTGTTGCTTGGAAGCCTAAAATAGGATCACTGGTTTCCAGGCTTGCTACTTGCTGCTTAGCAACCTGCCCTACTTGCCTGCCTTCCTTTCTGTTGTAAAGCACAGTGGACATGGGAGTGGGCTGACGATAGATGAATACTCGACGGAGGCACTCGCAAAGAGCTGCATAGGAATAATTTGGAGCACAGGCAAAAAATTTTTTGTCTCTTTTTGATGCTTGGACGTAGCCTGCCAAAAAAATATAAGAAATTTTTAAAAATGTTTATTAAACAGAACATTTCATAATTTTTATTACAAATTAAAATGCCTGAATTAAATGCCACAAATATACAGTGGTTGAGTTCTGAACCATTAATGATTAGTCACAATCAACCTCTCCCAAATGGTACAAAAATAGCTTCCATTCCTAAAGAACAAATAGAGGCCTTCATATCCTTAACAGAAACAGAATATACTTCTACTTAACTTCTATGAATAATTAAAACATAAACTATCAATATCTTTATATGCCAATTTAATATTTAGGTCTATGAACTACACATTTGGCATTACAGAATCTTCTATCAAATAAATGGGAAAATGTTCATAGGATCCCATTGAAAGTTATTTCAGGAATCTATTCATAAATGCAGGCCCCATTCTTGAAGGTACTAATATGCAGAATGCACTCTCATTATGCCTATAATGTTAGCAGTATTTTTATATGCCACTATCAACATTGTAACAGGATTTTACTGTAGAACCTCTAGAAGTGGAACCTTGAGACCACTACAAGCTCAAAAGAAAATTCAAGTTTCTAATTTTAAACATTTAGTTAGGACATCTCTTGAAAACTCATTAAACTTTGAAAAATATTTCAGTCTTTTTTTATTGATGTACATATTTTTAAAACATTTTTACAAAGGACATTAAGATATTTATCTTCTGAAATACAAATTAGGGTTTTCAAACTGGGACATGATTACTGAAAGTTGTAACATGTGAGGAAAAAAACAATACGAATGTTAACTGAGATCTCACCAGGCCATGAATGAGCAAAGAAACCATAGCACAGGCAGACCAATGCTGTTTTGTTTGTTTGTTTGTTTGTTTAATATTAAGCAGGGTTTGAGGAGGAGAAAGTGAAGAAGATGCAGATTTGAGGAGCTTACAATTAGCTCTCTGGGATAATCTTGGCAAAATTAATAATTACATCTCTCAAGACTACATATCTAATGTAATGTTGATTTAACTTAGACTCAAACATAGTAGAATGACTAACGGGATTTTAGGATACAAATGAAGTTGCTGACTATGTAAAAATTATATGGTACAGCTTTCCTATTACTGAATAAAAAAGATACAGAATAAAGAAATAGGAACTGTAGTAGAGAGGCTAGAAATTACATGGTTAAATTATTCAATCAAACTTTGTATTTCAGGTCATAAAAATACATTTGCAGTCTGAATTAACCAGTTTAGGAGTCTGTATTATTCATCTATAAGGGATAACTGACAAATTTCCTGTAATTAGGGTTGTGCATATAGTCATCAAAATGCATAATTTTACTTCCTGCTGCCAGTTTAAAATCTTTTAAGAAAGTAATTTCATAAAAAAATTCTCAAAATTCTCACATAATACAATGCATTTTGGCAGAAAAATCAGTTGTATAATTCTACAATTATGTAGTTTAAAATATTTTCAGGCCCTTATTTTTAAACTAGTGTGTTCTCTTATGTCTTACAGAATAAATTTAATTTCTGCTTATCGCCACTTTCTGTATTTTCAGTATAGTGGCTCTCTCTGAAAGATGCTTCCTAATGTGCATTATCATAGAGCAAGCCTATGATGTTTCTGAAGATTATTCTGAAGATATTTGAGTACAAGTTCCAGTAGGGTATTGTCAAGCCCCTTGTTCATATTGTAACACTGTATAACTAAATTAGAATAAGCAAATGATTGATTAGAATGATTCACGTGGTTAGACGAACACTTTGATTTTTATTCGGAGTTCATCTTCTGTATAAGCATAAACAGACTAGTCCTACTGTTCAAATAGTGCTAACTTTCATCTACTATAGTACAGGCAAGCAAATTATAGCACAAATCAATCCAAATATAATTAGGACAGCTCAATTGAAAAGAAAAGAAAGAAATGAACTAAGAAAAAGACAAAATTTTAATATAATAGAAAATGCTGTCAAAGAGCTTGTTTTATACCTAAGGCATTGAAGGTTGCAATGTGCTCCCACATGTCTTGTTTGCTGGAGCGTGGTTGCCAGAGAAGGGCATCAACATCATGGCGCAAACAGAAGCAGGGCATTTCTTTAGGATCCACGATGACAGAAAAAAGGTACTGATTGCTTCCAAGATTCACCTAAAAAGTAACAAAAAAAAAATTTTACTTGACGAATTAGTAATAAAGACAAATGACACATGACACTATGTGTCAGCCACTCTTTTAATCTTTATACACCAAATCTGACTGACTTTTCATAACACCCCTGGGAGCAATGTGCTACTACAGTTGAGGAAAGTGACAGAGAATTTAAGTAACTTGCCTAAGGTCAGCCTGGTGATAAGTAGAGCTGAAACTTGAACTCAAGAGTCCATGCTCTAAAAACCACTATGCTATACTCTCTCTCAATTGTTACTAACTAGTCTAAACCATGATATAAAGTGCTAATTTTATAAGCAGAATATTTTTTAAACCATAGAATAGAAATACTAATTTTCTTAATGATAACTTGGAATAATAATTATCAAGAACAATGAAAGCTGATTTATGGGCACATTCCATATGCTAGGCATGCTATAAATATTAAATCTTCTCAACAACCCTATGAAACTATTGTTATTTTCATTTAACAAATGAAAAAAAGAGACTTGGGGGGAGCTTCAGCAAGTTCTCCTAGGCTGTTCAGTTAGTGGAAAAAACAGTACTGAGATTCAAACCCAGACCTGTTTCCAAACTTAACCACGCCAATAATGTTTATTATCTTAATTATTGCAACAGTAGTGGCCAAAGGAATTCATTTTAATATAAAATAATCAATTCATAATCAGACTCCTACAGTAATGCCTCTTTTAATGATGGGTTACAATGATATATATTCTTCCTTATTAGAAATATTATCAGAGCTAAAAATGCCAGACTAAATGACAACAAAAAGCACATCAAATGTTGTAGAATATGCATAGTACTTGATTCCAGGAGATTTACAACAGACTGGAAAATAATCAAATGTTGGGTTAAAATAAGAGGTGTATGCAACAGGGAACCAAGTGAAATACTAACCACCAAGAGATATCAGCCATGACAATACAACAACAACAAGAGGACGGAGGATGAAAAGTCTCTTATTGTGCGTCCCTTACTCTGACTTAGGTGTTCCTTCTTTTCCACTCCCATTATACATCCATTACAGTGGTTATGTGAAAGTACTATTGATTACAAAAACAGCAATTTCACATGGTTTTTGCCTTTACTATACCCTTGACATGACATTCCTTCTGCCTTAATTCCTCTTGCCCTTTTTGCCTGATTAATTGCTACCTATCCTCCAAGACCCCAGTTCAACCAACAGTTGCTCCAGAAGCTTCTCCTGCTCTCAGGGTTACATAAGCTGCCTGAACTCAGAGACTCCTCAGAGTATATTATTTACTGTACTGTATTAGGATTATTGATACATAAGTAAACCACTATGGTAGACTGAATAATGGTCCCATAGATGTCCATGCCCTAATCCCCTGAAACCTCTGAATGTGTAACCTTACATGGTGTGCCGGTTTGGAAGTATTATGTCCCCCAAAATTCCATGTTATTTGATGCAATCTTGTGGGGGCAGATGTATTAAGTGTTGATTAGATTGGAATCCTTTGATTGAGTATTTCCATGGAGATGTGATTCAGTCGACTGTGAGTGAAACATCTGGATAATTTCCATGGAGGTGTTACCCCGCCCATTCAGGATGGGTGTTACTTGGATCACTGGAGTTCACAGACAGAAGAACCTCAGAGCAACTGAGAGTGACATTTTGAAGAGCAGCTACAGCTAAGAAAGGGCAGAACACCCCAAGAGCAACATTTTGGAGAGCACCATTTTGAAATGCCACCTGGGAGCAAGCAGATGCCAGCCATGTGCCTTCCGAGCTAACAGAGGTTTTCTGGATGCCAATGGCCATCTTTCAGTGAAGGTACCTGATTGTTGATGCCTCACCTTGGACACTATGGCCTCAGACTGTAACTCTATAACCAAATAAACCCCCTTTCTAAAAGCCAATTCATTTTGGGTATTTTGCATAATGGCAGCATTAGCACACCGAAACATATGGCAAAAGGAACTCTGCAGATGTCATTAAATTGAGATGGGGAGATGATCCTGGATTACCTGGATGGGGCAATATAATCACCGCGTCCTCACAAGAGGGAGGCAAGAGGGTCAGAGACACAGAAGGTGATGTGATGACAAAAGTAGAGGGCCAGGGAGACAGATTGGAAGATGTGATACTGTTGGCTTTGAAGATAGAGGAAATGGGACCACGAGCCAAGGAATGTAGGTGGCCTCTAGAACTAGAAAAGGCAAGGAAAAGATTCTCCCCTAGAACCTCCAGAAGGAATGCAGCCCTGCTGACCCACTTTAGGGCTTCCAACCTTTGAATTATAAGAGGATAAACTTGTGGCTTTAAAAGACATTATTTTTAAAATTGTATTTGCACACACCAAAATATTTCCAATACCCTAACCCCTTCTCCTCTCCCTGTTCTCTTTTAACCCCTATTCTACTTTCTGTCTCTGACTTGCTATTTCTAGATGTCTCTTATAAGTGACTCTATAAAATAACTGTCCTCGTGTGTCTTGCTTATTTCACTGAGCATATGTTTTCCAGGTTCTTCCATGTTGCAGCATGTCTCATAACTTCATTCATTCTTATAGCCGAATATATTCCATTGTGTATATGTACCACATTTTGTTCATTTGTTGAGGGACACTTGGGTTGTTACCAACTTTTTGACTATTGTGAATAATGCTGCTTTAAACACTGGTGTATAAGTAACCATTTGAGACCATTTTCACTTTCTTTTGGTATATACCTAGAAGTGGGATTGTTGGGTCATTGGTAATTCTGTATTTAACTTTTTGAGGAACTGCCATTTTGCCTTCTCCAGTGACTGCACCATTCTGTATTTCCATCAGAAATGCTCTGGAGTTCCAATTTCTCTGGATCCTTTCCAACATTTGTTATTTTCCAATTTTTGATAGGAATGATCCTAGTGCATGTGAAGTGGTATATGTATCATTGTGGTTTGATTTGCATTTCTTTGTGGCTAATGATGTGAGCAAATTGTATATCTTTGTGAAACAGTCTATTCAAGTCCTTTGCCCATTCTTAACATGGTTGCTTTTCTTTTTGTTGTTGCATTACAAAAGTCCTTTATATATTCTGGATATTAAGCCCTTAATATTCTGTAGGCTGCCTTTTCACTTTCTTGGTATCATGTCTTTTGATGCCCAAAAGTTCTTAATCTTGATGAAGTCAAATTTATCCATTGTTTCTTTTGTTGCTCATGCTTTGGGTGTCATATCTAAGTACCCATTACCAAATCCCATCCATGAAGATTTGTCCCTATGTATTCTTCTAAGAGTTTTATGGTTTTAACTCTTATATTTAGATCCTTAATCTGAGTTAATTTTTATATATGATGTGATGTAGGGGTCTTTTTAGTTTGCTAGGCTACTTAAAGCAGATACCATGAAATGGGTTGGCTTTTAACAATGAAAATTTATTAGCTTACAGGCTTACAGTTTTGAGGCAGTGAACATGTACAAATCAGGGCATCATCGAGATGATGCTTTCTTCCCGAAGACTGGCTGCTGGTGATCCTTGACTCCTCTGTTACACAGCAAGGCATATGGTAGTGCGTCTGCTGGTCTCTCCCTTCATTTTTGGGTTTTGTTGCTTTCAGCTTCTTGCTTCTATGGCTTTCTCTTTTCCCTGTATTCATCCCATTTATAAATTACCCCAATAAGAAGATTAAAACCCATGCTGGGCCACGCCTTGAAGTAATCTCATGAAAACCTACTTATAATAGGTGTACACTTACAGCAATGGATTAGCTTTAAGAACATGATTTTCTGTGGTACATACAGTTCCAAACCACCCCAGTGTAAAGCTTCATTCTTTTGCATGCAGATAGCCAGTTTTCCCAACATCATTTGTTTAGGAAACTATCCTCTCCCCACTGCATGTACTTAGTATCCTTGTTGCAAAGGACTTTCAATTCTGTTCTTTTGGTCTGTATGTCTATCTTCATGCCAGTACCACACTGTTTTGATTACTGTAGCTTTGTAGTACAATTTGAAATTGGGATGTTTAAGTCCTCCAACTTTTTTCAAAATTGTTTTGGCTGTTTTGGGCTCTTCACAGTTACATACGAATTTGAGGAACAGTTTTTCCATTTCCTTAAAAGTGGCTGTTGGTATGTTGATAAGGACTGCACTGAATTTGTAGATTGCTTTGGGTAATACTGACATCTTAACAATATTAAGTTTTCCAATCCATGAACATGGGATGTTGTGCCATTTACTTCATCTGTAATTTCTTTCAGCAGTGTTTTGTAGTTCTCAGTGTACAAGTCTTTTTTATCCTTGGTTCAGTTTAATCCTAGACATTTTATTGTTTTAAATGCTGCTTAAAGCAGACGCCATGAAATAGTTGGCTTAAACAATGGTAATTTATTAGCTTACAGTTTGAGGCTGAGAAAATGCCCAAATCAAGGCATCGACAAGGCAGAGCTTTCTTCCCAAAGACCAGCTGCTTGGTGATCCTTGGCTCCTCTTCCACATGCCTGGCAGGGCACATGGCGGTGTCTGCAGGTCTCTCCCTTCTCTGCATTTTGTTGATTTCAGCTTCTTGCTTCTGTGGCTTTTTCTCCTCCTTATCTCTATATTCATTACATTTATAAAGGACTGCAATAAAAGTAGCCTCATTAAAAGATCCTACTTACAGTGGTTTTATACCCACAGGAATGGATTAGTTTTAAGGACACGTTTTTTTCTGCAGTACATACAGCTTCAAACCACCACAGATGCTACTGTAAATGGAATTTTTTTTTTTAATTTTCTGATTTTTTATTGCCAGTGTATAGAACACATAGCATAATGATAATAGTACTTATCTCATAATTGGTACCATGAGTAAACAATATATTATGAGCACTTGCACAATTGTGGGCACTTAGAAAGACCTTAATAAATGTTAATGTCCACTAGTATTATTCTAAGTATCTTCTATATTGTTGTACATTATACATTACCGGCAGTCCAAATTAAACAAACAAGATGAGCAACATTAATGAGGAAAAACCTGGAAGCTTTGGAGTAATCTTCATCTAGCTCACATAGCACATATAATTTATGCATGAGAAATGTGTGAATAGCTATAAAAAAACAAGATACATTTACTGTGTCCTAATCCTAGCATAGTTAAGAGACGAAGTTCTAAACTCTTGTACCAATTTGAAAAGAAAAGCAAAATTTCACTATTCTACTTGCGATTAAAGAATTCGATTTTATCAGTAGTTTCAAATGTATGCCTATCACTTTCAATTTTATAACTTCCTACAATGTATATTTCAGTAAATAGTCTGAGGATATGCCCCCAAACCTTGAACACAGTTATGCTTCAAATAATATTTAGATTCTTTAAATATATCCAAAACCAAGTTTCTGAATGTTTTAGAATCAAATTATAGTTAACAAAATACTCAATTTCTAATGGTAGACACAGTTTATAGTAATTTACCATGAAGCACAACACTTCCAATGAAAAGATGGTATATATAAAGAATCACTGAAATCTTTTCTTCTGTTTTGATGTGGTAAGAGACTGTGCAATATTAATTTTACTTAATAAATTCTAACCTCCCTGCCTTCAATTTAAAATCAAGAATATATGAAGAAATCCTTCAACTTAGCAAAAAAACAACTTAATTTAAAAATGGGCAAAAGACTTGAAAAGACATCCCTCCAAAGAAAATATAACAAATGTCCAGAAACCACATGAAAAGATGCTCAACATCACTAGCCATCAGGGAAATGCAAAGCAAAACCACAATAAGTTAGCATATCACATCCATTAGAATGGCTGCTATTAAAACAAAACAAAACAAAGAAAACAAAACCAGAAAATAACAAATTCTTGAGAGGATGCAGAAAAACAGGGACACTCATTCGTTGCTGGTGTCAATGTAAAATGGTGCAGCTGCTATGGAAGACAGTTCGGTGGTTCCTCAGAAAGCTAAGTCTAGAATTACCATATGACCTGGCAATCCTAGTACAGGGTATATATCCAAAAGAATTGAAAGCAGAGACTCAAACAGATACTTACATACTGATGTTCACAGCACTATTATTCACAATTGCCAAGAGATGAAAGCAACCCAAGTGTCTTATCAGCCTATGTATGGATAAATAAAATGTGGTTTATCCATACAATGGAATATTGAGCTGTAAAAAGGAATGAAGTCTAGATACATGCAACAACATGGATGAACCTTGAAGATCTCATGTTGAGTAAAATAAGCCAGACACAGAATGACAAATGTTGCATGAATGTAGTGATATGAATTAATTAGAATAAGCAAACTCAGAGTAAGAATCTAGAATATAGGTTATCAGGGGACATGGTAGGGATAGGGAGTGGGAAATTAAAGCTTAAAATGTAGAGGGTTTCTATACAGAATGATGGAAATGTTTTGATTATGGATGGTGGTGATGGTAGCCCAACATTGTACATGCAATTAACAGAACTGAAATATATATATCTGAATATGATTAAAAGTGGAAAATGTTAGATTGTATATATGGTAAAATAATAATAATTAAAAAAATGGAACTACACTACACAAAGTTAAACCATGGACTTTAATAGTACAATTATAAAAATGTGCTATGATCAATTGTAACAAATGTTCCACACCAATGCAAGGTGTTGGTGGTGGGGTAGTGTTTGGTAAGCTGGTGCTTTATTTTATGCATGTTTGTCCTGTAAACCCACAACTTCTTTAATTAAAAATGAAAAAAAATCAAGTGTTCCATATTTAGCTAAATAAAAGAGGGGTGTTATTGTAAGCTGTTTGTTACTACTTAAGTTGGTCAGCTGTCACAACAGGAAAACAAACTTCAGCTGCTTCCATTCAAAGGATGCAAGGTAAGAACAGATAAAGGAATTACATATGCACATTGTTTTTAAGATAATACTTAGAGTGTTTGCTTTCATTTTTTTCTCATGATGGTACTGGAATCTTTTGACAATTATTTCTACCTTTCATTACTTTTCTTGCCCCACTGCACTAGCCAGGACCTCCCTTATAATGTTAAATAGACATCTTTGCCTGTTCCTGATTTTATGGGGAAGAATTCAGTCGTTTACCATTGTAGTATGATCTCAATTCTGGTTTTTTTGAGAAAGAAGTTACCTCTGATTCCTTGTTTGCTGAAAAAAATTTTTTTTTCTAAATCATGAAAGGATGTTAAGTTTTGTCAAATTCTTTTTCTGCATCTATTGGGATGATCACATTTTTCTTCTCCAGTCTTTTTATATGATATTCTCATGTTGGACCAGCCTTGAATAGCTGGGATAAATCCAACTTGGTCAGGATGTATTATCCTTTTTACATGTTGCTGGGTTTGATTTGCTAACATTTTGTTGAGAATTTTTGTGTCTATATTCATGAGGGATACTGGCTATAGTTTTCTTTTCTTGTAATATCTTTATACGATATCACTGTAATGCTGGTATCCTAAAATGAGTTGGAAGTGTTCCTTTCTCTTTTATTTTTCAAACAATTTGTATAGAATTGGTATTGCTTCTTCTTTTGGTAGAATACACAGGTCAAACTATCTAGGCCTGGAGTTTTCTTTATTGGAAGGTTTTTAACAATAGATTCAATTTATTTAACAGACACAGGACTATTCAGGTTGTCTATTTGTTCTGGAATGAATTTAGGTAATGTTTGTTTTTCAAGGATTTTGCCCATTTCATCTACATTCTAATAAACATGGAAATACAATTGTTTATAATTTGCCATTATTATACTTGTAGTGTCTTTCGAATCTGTAGTGATGTTCCTGTTTTTATTCCTGATATTGGTCATTTGTGTCTTCTCTCTTTTTTTTCTCGGCAAGTCTGACCTGAGACTTACCAATCTTGATCTTTTCAAAAGACCAGCTTTGGTTTCATTGGTTTTCTCTATTTTCAGTTACAGTGATTTCTGTTCTTATCCCCATTGTTTCCTTTCTTTCTGGTTGCTTTGGATCTAGTTTGCTCTTCTTTTCCTAGTTTCTTAAGATAGAAACTTAAAAGGCTTTTTCCCTTTCTTAATATAAACATGTGATGTTATAAATTTATGTACTGCTTTTGCTGCATTCCACAAATTTTAATGTGTTGTGTGTTTTATTCAATTAAAAAATATTTTCTAATTTCCTGTGTAAGTTTCACTTTGACCCATGGGTTATTCAGAAATGTGTGATTTAATTTCCAAATATTTGTGAATTTTCCAGATGTTTCTTTGTTATTGATTTCTAATTTCTGTTATGGCAGAAAACACTCATATTTTATGCTTCCTATTCTTTTATATTGGTTGAAGTTTATTTATGGCCCAGAATATGTGCTTCTTGGCTAATGTTCAATGTTCCTTCTGGGATTCCAATTCTAGATGTATGTTAGATTTCCTGATATTGCACCATAGCTCTGGAATGCTTGGTGCTTTGATGTGTGAGTGTTTCCTGTCACCACCACTAATTTCTATTAGCTTATCTTCAAGGTCACTGATTCCCCTCCCACCCTCGACTGTGCAGAATAACATGTTGGTGGATAATGCATTCTCTAACTCCACAGATGGTAGTTTTGGCAAAAGCACTATATGCAGTGAAGGCAAATTCATATCCAGATAAAGTGCCTATTCCAGTAAGAATAAAATGTTATCCCTTCCAGGATGCCTGCAATCCAATATAATCAATCTGCCACAAGGTAGCTGGCTGACTGTCTCAGGGAATGGTGCCACATCAAGAACTCAGTGTTAGTCCTAGCTGCTGGTACACTCAACACTCAGCCGTGGCTGTAGCCAGGTTGGCTTTGAAGAGTGGAGATGCATGTTGCTGAGCCTATGCATAACCTCCATCCCTGCCCCATGGCCACTTTGTTCATGAGCCCATTGGGCAGTGACAGGAGTGGCTGGGGAAAGAGGCCAACTGTTATTCCACTTATTGAGGCCTGAATTACCAAAGCATTTGCTTAGGGAATGACCTAGTTTTCCATGAGAGCTGAAGAGACTTGTTTCTTGTGTTCCTTATAGCTCCTACATAGGCTCACACTAAACACGTACCACTTGAGGTAACCAAAGGTTTTCTCTTTCCCTGAAGCCTCTAAAAGTCCAGATAACAGAATATTTTTGTACAAAAGAAAAGCAAGTCACACTTAAGATTACAACTAAAATAACAAATATTCAGTTGTGCTAAGTAAATTAAGTCAATGCAAATGAAGTATAACTTAAAGGTACAATTAAAATTAAGTGCACTTTTACATGATAACTGTAAAATAACAGAAAATATCAATATATATGAAAAAGAAAGTAAATACTTGCAGAACAACAAAGAAATCATAAGAATTTTAAGCAGACAAACAAGGAATGTGAGAGATTATCCATTATCTGGCATGGGCAGCTACCTCAAAGAACCAAGAACAAGAAGTTAAAAAAGGCCACTGAATAGTTAAGAAGAGGTGCCACAAATTCCATTTCTCACCGGACAAATATTTATTCTGGTTAGCAACAAACTTTCATCAGGCTCACAACTTGATAGTTGGCAGTAAATAAGAAAGAAGGAAGAGGATGGCTGCATTGAGCATATACACTGTCAAAGCCAAGTAGCAGCAACCAATAGCTTATCAGCAGCAGAAAGAACAAAACCAACCAAACACGACCAGAAATGAAATTCTTTAGATGGAGGAAACTGAGGCTACTTAGCATATGGGCCAAGAGTCCTACTTACTTCAAATGCCCCTAAGGGTACTAGAAATGCACAGCAAAGTAAGACACTGATGACCTTCAACCATCAATAAACTGTTACTCTCTTCAGAATGCTCTATGTAAGACGTTGGGCAAATAATAAATTTAAAAGATTCCATGGGCAAAAAAAAAGTGGCTTTAAATATAGTTTTGGCACTTAAATAGGAAAAACTGATTTATCCAGACAGTTTACTTATTTGGAAACCTCATTCCTTGTTAACGTCAAATATCTTATTGCATTAAAAAACAAAAACGAAAGCATTAAAAAACAAAAACGAAACAAAACACCAGAAGTCTTAAATCCATAAACCCTTTGGATTTATGAATATAAGTGTGGAAATATAAGATATATTTCCACACTTCTATCCTCATGTTTATTACAGAAAAGGTACCTTTGAAGTACCAGCAAAGACTATAATTACGGTAACATACTCTTTACTTGAAATTCACATTTCAAATTCTTCTCTAGTCACTTTTCTGTTTCTTTTCGTAGTACACTTAGCAATTAGACTTAAGAAGATGAAATGTTAACATGAAGATTTCTGAACAACCTTGAATCACTGCTATAACTAAATTAAACAGAAAAATATTAAAAAGGTTTTATCTATTCAGAAGTAAAGTACATGTAGGGAGGGCAGGTTGAAAAGTTAATGATGGAAAATTTCAAATTCACATTCTATACACAGAATTAACTATTAGAATTGTTCTGTATTTACTATGCATAAACTATTGAACTATGCTTTATTAAATACCTTATTTAATTTATATTACCTGAGAAGTAGGAATAAGATCTCATTTATGGAAGAAGAAACTAAAACTCAAGAGGATAAGGAATTTTTTTTTTAACTTCATGATGCATTTTCTTTTTTTTAATCAGTTTTTAATTGTAGAACATAACATATATACATAAAAACAATAATTTTCCAAGTGCAATTTAATAAGTTAGCAAATTTCCTTACTATGAAATATATATACAAAAAGGTAATAACTGTCAAAGTATGATTTAACTAGTAGATGTATAGGATATTTGCAAAGTGACTATGAGTTATAATACCATAGTTTCAGTCATTTCCTTATTGTGAAATCTAACCTATATACACAAAGGTATAGCTTTCAAATTACAATCTAACAAGTAGCTATAGAACAAACTTCAAAGGATGCTATGGTTTACAGTCCAACCATTTCTATTTTTTCCTTCTAACTATTCGAATACCCTAGCAACTACGGAAAATAAAATGGTATAAAAATTCATATTCATAATCCTTTGTTAAATTCCATCTTGTCTGTTGCTATCCCTTCCTCTAGTTTAATCACTTTCCCAATCTTCAGGGATGTCTAGGCAGTGACCACCCTAACCTGTTGAAAAAGGGTGTCAACTTTATGAGCAAAGGGGACATATCTAGTTGATGTTGTTGAAGAGGCTACTGCCTCTGGGTTTCGGGGCTAAGCTGGCATAGGGGCACTCTGATGAATTTAAGTTTCTGACGAATAAACTTAGTGAGTGAAACTTGTATAGAGTATGGTATTCCTATTAATTATAGTCCCTAGTATGCCAGTGTAGATTTTTCCCATGTACCCTTCTGTTGTCACCTCTCTGTGCCAGTGTCATACTTTAGAAGTGTATCATGCAAGCACCTATATATGTCTGTGGTGCTGATCTGTGGGAAACATGCCTTTAAACAACCCCTTTCATTCCTATTCGCCTTCAATACAGCTCTGATACTTATAATCCCATTAAAAAACAATTGTCACCCCTATTCATTACCACACCTTTGAATTCACCATCATTAACATATCTGAACATATTAGACTATCATTCCCCTCGCCTAGCTACTGTCTATCACTAGGTCCCCAATATTCTGACATTATAAGACATTAATTTTACATTGGTCAGATAGTTCATAGAAGTGGTAACACACAGTATCTCTCCTTTTGCGTCTGAGTTATTTCACACAGAATTATATCTTCAGGGTTCATCCATGTTGCCATATGTTTAGAGACCTTGTTGCTTCTTACTGCTGCATAGTATTCCATCCTATGTATATACATAAACATTTTGTTTATCCACTCATCTGTTGAAGGACACTTGGGTTGTTTCCATGTCTTGGCAACGGTGAACAATACTGCTATGAACATCAGTGTACAAATACCTGTTTGTGTCACTGCTTTCAAATTACCAAGAAGTGGAACTGCTGGATCATAGGGTAATTCAATATCTAGTTTTCTGAGAAACCGCCAAACTGTTTTCCAGAGTGGCTATACCATTATACAGTCTCACCAGCAATGAATTAAGAGTTCCAATTTCTCCACATCCTCTCCAGCATTTGTAGTTTCTTGTTTGTTGGATGGAATCCATTCTTATTGATGTGAGATGGTATCTCATTGTGGTCTTGATTTGCATCTCCCTAATAGCTAGTGAGGATGAATACTTTTTCATGTGATTTCTAGCCATTTGTATTTCCTCTTCAGAGAAATGTCTTTTCATATCTTTTGCCCATTTTATAATTGGGCTGCTTGTACCACTGTCATTGAATTGTAGGATTTCTTTACATATGCAAGAAGATATTAGTCTCTTATCAGATACATGGTTTCCAACTATTTTCTCCCATTGAGTTGGCTGCCTCTTGGCCTTTTTGACAAATTCATTTGAGGTATAGAAGCTTTTGATTTTGAGGAGTTCCCATTTGTCTATTTTTTCTTTCATTGCTTGTGCTTTGGCTGTAAGGTCTAAGAAGCGACCTCCTAATACTAAGTCTTGAAGATGTTTTCCTACATTATCTTCTAGAAGTTTTATGGTAATGTCTTTTATATTGAGGTCTTTGATCCACTTGGAGTTAATTTTTGTATAGGGTGTGAGGTAGGGGTCATCTTTCATTCTTTTTTGTTATGGCTATCCAGTTCTCCCAGCCCCATTTGTTGAAGAGACTTGCTGTGTCCCAGTTCAGTAGATTTAGGAACCTTATCAAAAATCAGTAAACCGTTTATCTGGGGGCCTATTTCCAAACTCTCAATTTAATTCCATTGATCAAGATGTCTGTCTTTATGCCAATACCATGCTGTTTTGATCACTGTAGTTTTAAAGTAGCCTTCAAAGTCTGGAAGTGAAAGTCCTCCTACTTCATTCTTTTTCAGGATGTTTTTGGCAATTCAAGGCCCCTTTCTCTTCCAAATAAATTTGATAACTAGCTTTTCCAAATCTTCAAAGTAAGTTGTTGGAATTTGGATTGGGATTGCGTTGATCAGTTTGGGTAGAATTGACATCTTAACAATATTTAGTCTTTCTATCCACAAGCATGGAATATTTTTCTACCTATTTAGGTCCTTTTATATTTCTTTTAGTAAAATTTTGTAATTTTATGTGTAGAAGTCTTTTACATCCTTGGTTAAATTTATTCCTAGGTACTTGATTTTATTAGTTGCTATTGCGAATGGAATTTTTTTTAAATTGCCTCTTCAGTTATGTTATTACTAGTGTATAGGAATGTTACTGACTTATGTGCATTCATCTTATATCCTGCCACTCTGCTGAATTTATTAGCTTGAGTAGCTTTGTGGTTGAATTCTCAGGACTTTTCATATATAAGATCATATCATCTGCAAATAATTAGAGTTTTGCCTCTTCCTTTCCAATCTGGACACCTTTTATATCTTTATCTTGGTGAATTGCTCTGGCTAGAACTTCCAGCAAAAGGCTGAATAATAGAGGTGACAGTAGGCATCCTTGTCCCATTCCTAATCTTAGGGGGAAAGCTTTGAGCTGCTCACTGTTGAGTACTATGCTGGCTGTGGGTTTTTCATATATGCCCTTAATCATATTGAGGAAGTTTCCTTCAATTCCTACCTTTTGAAGTGTTTTGATCAAAAAAGGATGCTAGATTTTGTCGAATGCTTTTTCAGCATCTATGGCAATGATCATTTGCTTTGTTAATGTGTTGAACCACCCTTGCATGCCTGCTATGAACCCCACTTGGTCATGGTGTATAATTCTTTTAACCTGCCTTTAGATTTGATTTGCAAGTATTTTCTTGAGAATTTTTGCATCTACATTCATTAGGGAGACTGGCCTATACTTTTCCTTTTTTGTAGTGTTTATCTGGTTTTGGTATCAGAGTGATATTAGCTTCATAAAATGAGTTAGGTAGTTGTCCTTTTTCTTCAATTTTTTGAAAGCATTTGAGCAGGAATGGTGTCAATTCTTTTTGAAAAGACTGGTAAAATTCCCGTGTGAAGCCATCTGGCCCTGGGCTTTTATCTTTAGGTAGATTTTTGATGACTGAATTGGATCTCTTTGCTTCTGATTGGTTTGTTGAGGTCTTCTGTTTCTTCTTGGGTCAGACTAGGTTGTTCATGTGTTTCCAGGAAATTGTCCATTTCCTCTAAATTGTCTAGCTTGTTGGCACACAGTTGTTCACAGTATCCTTTTATGATTTTTTTTTTTATTGCTTTGGCATCTGTAGTAATTATCCCCTTCTCATTTCTGATTCTGTTTATTTGGGTCTTCCCTCTTTTTGACTTTGTCAGTCTAGCCAGGAGTCTGTCAATCTTGTTGATCTTCTCAAAGAACCAACTTTTGGTTTTATTTATGCTCTTTATTGTTTTTTCTTTTTCCCCGATCATTTATTTCTGCTTTAATCTTTGTTATTTCTTTTTGTCTACCTGCTGTAAGGTTAGTTTGCTGATCATTCTCTAGCCTCTTCAGTTGTTCAGTTTAGGTCTTTAGTTTTAACTCTTTCTTTCTTTTTGATATATGCATTTAGAGCTATAAATTTCCCTCTCAGCACCGCTTTCCCTGCATCCCACAGGTTTTGATATGTTGTGTTCTCATTTTCATTCATCTCTAGATATTTACCATTTTCTCTTGCAATTTCTTCTTTGACCCAGTGGTAGTTTACGAGTGTTTTGTTTAACCTCCACATATTTGTGGAAGATCTGGTTCCTCGGTGGTTGTTGATAGCTAGTTGCATTCCACTGATGATCAGAGAATGTGCTTTGAATAATTTCAATCTTTGTAAATCTACTAACACTTGTTTTGTGTGCCCAACATATGATCTATCCTGGAAACATTCCATGGGCACTAAAGAAGAATGTGCATCCCAGTAATTTGGGATGTGACGATCTATACATGTCAATTAAGTCTAATTCATTTATCATATTGTTTAGTGTTCCAGTTTGCTAATGCTGCTGGAATGCAAAACACCAGAAATGGATTGGCTTTTTGAAAAGGGGGTTTATTCGGTTACACATTTACAGTCTTAAGGCCATGAAGTATCCAAGGTAGTGCATTGACAACTGAGTACCTTCAGTGGACGCTAGCCAATGGCGTCCGGAAAACCTCTGTTAGTACATGGCTGGTGTCTGCTTGCTCCCAGGTTGCATTTCAAAATGGCATTTTCCAAAATATCTGCCCCCACAAGATCACATCAAAGAACACGGCTTTCAGCAGGACATAATATATCCACACTAGCACATTCCAACCCCTGGGCCCCAAAAGACGTATTCTTTCCAAATACAAAATACATTCATCCCATCACAATATCACAGAAACTTAAGTCATTTAACTAACAATAGGTAAGTACAAGATCCCATCAAAATCAGTTATAGGCACAGTCTGTCCAAAAGCAAAATTCCCTTCTGGATCTGTACCTGTAAAACTTAGAACAAGTTATCTGCTTCCAATATACAAAGGAGGGACATTCATAGGGTAAACATTCCCATTGCCGTAAGAAGAAACTGAAAGGAAAACAGGGTTTAAGGGACTAAAACAGTTCCTAAAACCCGCAGGGAAGACTCCATTAGATGTCAAAGTCTGAGAGTCATTAACAGAATGACGTTGTACCCTTGGTGCTTGAGAGAGCGGGAGTCCAACCCTTGCAAAGGCTTTCTTGGCAGCCCTTTTCTCTCCAAATCCTGGGGTGCATGCTCTAACATATCTACACAGTGGGGAGACCACCTTCTCGGCCCCACCTTCCTCAAACATCGGGGCAGCACCCAGATTCTCTTCCATCTCTGGGGCACATGCTCAACCCCTTCAGAACAGTGAGGTGGCAGCCAGGCTTTCCCCAATCCCCTGGGAATGTGCTCCACCCTCCTTGAGGCCTGGGGTGACAGCACTCTTCTTGAACATAGAGGTGGAAGGCCTACCCTTGACTTCTGGGGCAAACTCACCTTTTCCATGCATGTGGGCCACTCCGCTCTCCCAGCCTGAGACCTCTTGACTCCAGAGCTCACCCTCTGTGGCTCTGTCTTTGAAGAAATTTTTCCTTCAATTTGTTCCTCGTCTGTCTCCTCCAGTCCAGACCGGCAGCATCTCTGTCTATAAAGAGCTCACAAAAATTCTGTTGGCTTTGCATGAAGCACACAGGGGTCAAAGCCGTCAGACAATAGGACTTTCCACAAATCCTTTCTAGATAACTCCATCTCCAATCTTGGCTTGTACTGAAATGGTGGTTGGGTTCCATGTTTGGTTAAATCCTCATGTTGGGCTGTATCTTCTGGGGTCTCACTTTTTGGAAGCCCAGAATTTTCCAAACTATCAGTTTCTGGTTTCTTTGAACCCAAGGGTTAATTTCTTAGCTTATCTTTGTCCTGTCACATTTTACTATAGGCTGCAAGGAGAAGCCATGCTATATCTTCAACTTTTAGTTTCAAAATCTCATCAGCCAAGTATCCCAGATCGTCGCTCTCAAATTCTTCCTTCCATCCAACATCAGGACTCAATTTTGGCAAATTCTCTGCCACTCTGAAACAAAGATCACCTTTCTTCCAGTTTGCAACAGCACATTCATCATTTCTGCTCAAGGCCTTGTTGAAAGTATCTTTAGACTCCATATTTCCACAAGCAGTCTCTTCAAAGCAGTCTAGGTCTTTTCTATTAAGCTCCTCACAATTCTTCCAGCATCTTCCCCTTATCCATTTAAAAAGCCACTCCAACATGTTTGGTGTTTACAAACCCAGCAGCACCCCACTTCTCCGGTACTAAAATCTGTTACAGTTTGCTAATGCTGCCGGAATGCAAAACACCAGAGAAGGATTGGCTTTTAAAAAAGGGTTTTATTTGGTTACACAGTTACAGTCTTAAAAGCCATAAACTGTCCAAAGTAATGTGACAATCAGGTACCTTCACTGGAGGATAGCCAGTGGCATCCAGAAAACCTCTGTTAGCTGGCATCTGCTTGCTCCCAAGTTGTGTTCCAAAATGGTACTCTCCCAGGACGTTCCTCCCTAGGCTTCAGCTCCTCAAAAATGTCACTCCAAAATGTTCCGCAAAATGTCAGTGTCAGCTTTCAACGGCCGTCTTCAAAATGTCTCTCAGCTGCAGCTACTCTCTTAGCTTCTGTGCGTTCTTCAAAGTGTCCCTCCTGGCTGTAGCAAGCTTGCTCCTTCCCTCTGAGCTTATATAGTGCTCTAGTAAACTAATTAAGGCCCATGTTGAATAGGTGGGGCCACACCTCCATGGAAATTATCTAATCAGATTTATCACCTACAGTTGGATGGGTCACATCTCCATGGAAATAATCAAAGAATTACAACCTAATCAACACTAATACATCTGCCCCCTCAAGACTGCACCAAAGAATATGACTTTTGGTGGGACATAACATATCCAAACTAGTACATGTAAGTTCTCGGTTTCCTTATTGGTCCCCTGTCTAGCTGTACTATACATAGAAGAGAGTGGTGTATTGAAGTTTACCACTATTATTGTAGATGTATCTATTGCTCCCTTCGGTTTAGCCAATGTTTGTCTCATGTATTTTGGAGCTCCTCAGTTAGGTACATAAACATTTATAATTGTTATTTCTTCTTGGTGAATTATCCCTTTCACTGATATAGTGTCCTTCTTTATCTCTTATGACATCTTTGCATTTGAAGTCTATTTTGCCTGATATTAGTACAGCTACCCCAGCTTTCTTTTGGTTGCAGTTCGCGTGGAATATTTTTTTCCATCCTTTCACTTTCTGTCTCTTTGTGTCACAGGGTCTAAGATGAGTCTCTTGTAAACAGCATGTTGCTGGGTTATATTTTTTAATCCACTCTACCAGTCTGTATCTTTTAATTGGAGAGTTTAATCCATTCACATTCAAAGTTATTACTGTGAAGGGAGTTCTTGAACCAGCCATCTTATCCTTTGGTTTTTAGTTGTCAGATCTATTTTTTTCCCTCTCTCTCTTTTTTCCATTAATTACCCTTACTAATAACTCTTCAGCTCTGTGCTCTTCTCCAGATTTCTCTCTCTCCTTTTTTTTCTCAGTTGATAGAGCTCTCTTTAGTATTTCTTGGGCGGGGGAGGGGGTGGGGGTGTCTTTGTTAACAAATTCTCTCATCGTTTGTCTGTGAAAATTTTAAACTCTCTGTCAATTTTGAAGGAGAACTTTGCTGGATAAAGAATTCCTGGCTGGCAGTTTTTCTCTTTCAGAATCTGAAATGTGTCATACCACTGCCTTCTTGCCTCCATGGTGCCCGCTGAGTAGTCAGTACTTAGTCTTATGTTGTTTCCCTTCTATTTGGTGAATTGCTTCTCTCTTGCTGCTTTCAGAAGTCTCTCCTTCCCTTCAGCTTTTGACAATGTAATCAGTGTATGTCTCAGAGTAGGTTTATTTGGATTTATTCTTTTTGGAGTTCGTTGGGCATCTTTAATTTGGTTATGTCATTTAGGAGGGTTAGGTAGTTTTTCCCAACAATTTCTTCGAATACTCTTCCTAGCCCTTTACTCTTCTCTTCCCCTTCTGGAACACCAATTGTGCCGGTTTGGATGTATTATGTCCCCCAAAATGCCATGTTCTTTAATGCAGTCTTGTAGGGGCAGACGTATTAGTGTTGATCAGGTTGGAATCCTTTGATTGTTTCCACAGAGATGTGACTCAATCAACTGTGGGCAAGACCTGTGATTGGATGATTTCCATGGAGGTATTACGGGTGGGTGTTAAATCACTGGAGTGGTATAAGAGAGTTCACAAACAGAAGGACCTGAGAGCCTGCTAAGAGTGACATTTTGGACCTGCAGGTGAGAAACATTTTGAAGACGGCCATTAAATAGACTCTTGCTACTCCAGAGTTTGCCTGGGAGAAACTAAGAGAATACCCCCAGATGCCTGGAGAGAAACGTCCTGGAAGAAAGCCATTTGAAACACAACCTGGGAACAAAGGAAGAAGATACCAGCCATGTGCCTTCCCAGACAACAGAGGTCTTCCAGATGTTATTGTCCATTCTTCTGTAAAGGTACCCTGTTGTCGATGACTTACAAGGCTTAGAAACTTTTATGGCCTTAAGACTGTAACTCTGTAGCCAAATAAACCTCCTTTATAAAAGCCAGTCCATTTCGGGTGTTTTGCAAAATGGCAGCATTAGCAACCTGGAACACCAATGATTTTTATATTTGTGTACTTCATGTTGTCAATCATTTTCCTGAGATCCATTTCACATTCTTTGATTTTTTTTCACCATTCTTTTGTGCTTTCACTTTCCATCACCCTATCTTTCAGGTTGCTAATTCGTTCCTCTATTTCTTCAAATATGGTGCTATGTATCTCAAGAATATTTTTAATTTGATTAACAGTGTCTTTTTTTCCATAAGAGCCGCAATTTTTTTATTTACTCTTGCAAATTCCTCTTTATGCTTTTCTAGGGTCGTCTTCATGTCCTTTATATCCTGAGCCATAATACTGATATTTGTGAGTGCTTCTTTGATTAATTGCTCCAAATTTTGTCTCTTCTGGCATTTTAATTTGTTCATTTGGCTTGTCCATGTCTTCTGTATCCTTCAAGTGCTTTGTAATTTTCTGCTGGCTTTGGGGCATTTGCTTATCTTGATAGGGTTATTTTGGGAAATGCAGAATTGAGTATTTATATATGATTTGGTTTGCTGGAGTGTAGTTTCCCAAGTCTACCAGTAGATGGTGCTCTCAAGTAGGTCTTCCCTGAACTTCTCCTTTGTGGTGGGCAGTGTCCAAATCGGGCATGGAACTAATCAGTGCATCAGATCTCTGTGTGCTCTGGGGAATCCTGGTCCTGTGGCTACAATGTGGGCCCCCAGCAGGTAGGTAGGGAGCCTAATCAAGGGCACCTTGCAGGTGGGATGTGGGCCCTGCCTTCCCTGCAGCCGCAAGTCTCTAGGGTGTGAGAGAGGCTCCTGATTGCCAGTATGGTGCCTCTTCCTTCACTACTTGTTGAACCCCTGCTCCTGGACTTCCATGTGGGGAGAGTAATCGCTGCCTGCCGGATTCCTTCACAGGAGCTCCCAGCTGTACAGCTGTGGAGGATCACCCCGCAGCAAACTGACAAGGTAGGTGGAGGGAGCAGAGAGCCACTGCTCACTCCCTTGCACAGTGGTGCTGCTGCCCTGGGGGTGAGGGGGCAGTCTGGTCAGTAATGAACGCACCATGTTCCTTGAGCCATCATCTCTCCGTTTTTGTTGGGTGTCTCCTCCATGCTCTATGGGGGACCCTCTGGCCAGTCACACCCTGGAACCATGGTCCCTGGTGTCCTCCAGCCCCTTTCTAGTTAGTCTGATGGAGGGGAAGCCTGTCTGCTTCACCTACTCTGCCACCTTCCTGGAAGTCACTGAGGTTAAGGAAGTTAAGAAGTTAGTAAGTGATAGTTGGGGGTTGAATTGTGATATGCCTGCAAAAACCCATGTTCTTAATCACCACATTGCATGCTCTCTCAAAGGCCATTTTATAATAATTATTAAGCAACCAGTGTGTCCCTGGCTAAGTCACTATTTCGGATATGGAAACCTAGATACTATAAAATATATTCACATTCATTTTTTGGTTTTGGTGAGCTAAGCTGTGTTAACTTGTACATGAGTGGTGTTCTGGTTTGCTATTGCTGTTATGCAAAATACCAGAAATGGATTGTCTTTTATAAAGGGGATTTATTAAGTTACAAATTTACAGTTCTGAGGCCATAAAAGTGTCCAAACTAAGGCACCAACAAGAGGGTACCTTCACTGGAGAAAGGCCAATGGTGTTCAGAAAACCTCTGTTAGCTGGGAATGCATGTGACTGGCATCTATTGATCCTGGGTTGTGTTCTAGCTCCTCTTTCAGTTCCTGTGCATTCTTGGTTCTTTCTTCCAGTACATTTCTCTCCAGGTGCCTGGGGTTCCTGTCTTAACATATCCTGGGGCAAACTATGGGCTTCATCTCTTAGCTAATGTCCTTGTCTGCATCTCCAAGCATCTCCAAGTGTCAGTGTCAGCAAGTACCTGGGCCTGTGTGGCTCTTTTTATAGGACTCTAGTAAACTAACCAAGACCCACGTGGAATTGGCAGGGCCACACCTCCATGGAAATATTTCAGAGTTATCACCTACAGTTGGGTGAGCCACATCTCCATGGAAACAATCAAAAGGTTCCAACCTAATCAACACTAATAAGTCTGCCTCCACAAGATGGCATTAAAGAACATGGCTTTTTCTGGGGGATATAATATATCCAAGCCAGCACATGTGGTATATCTGAAACTGGTGTCTAGAAACGAAGTCATAAAAATCCTAAGTTGCATTTTTGTTTGTATAGGGAACTTTATTAATGAAAGTCAAAGACTTTTTTACCTTGATTAGATATTGGAGCAGAGGAAAATGTCAGATCTTAGCTAAGATTTAATGTGTAAAATTCAACATGTTTCAATGTATTTCTAGATTTTTTTACTACTAAAAGTCATAACAGAAACAAATCTACTTAGCAAAATAAAAAATTTTTTGAATATTATCAAATTTGATCTTTAGCTGTGATATACCATAGTATCAAATTTTATTGACTATTCTAATGGAGTAGAAAATCAATATGAGATAGCAGAAGAATATAAATACATTAAAAAATAGAAAGTGCCATGAAAAAGAGGAAGCAGGTGAGAAAATAAAGTGGCTGTTTGACATACATTAATAAGGTAGAAAGGGAAGGAAAGTGGTATATGAGCAGAAGTTTGAATAAACTAAGGAAAGAAGTTCGAAGAAGCAGAACATATAAGGCAAAGAGAATTAATAAATGCAAAGACCCGAAAGGAGAAGCGTGTTTTGTATGTTTGAGGAATAGCAAGGAGGCCAGTGTGGCTAAAGAAAAGTAAGCCAGGGGAAAAGTGGTAGGAAATGAGAGACAAGACTGGACCCTATAAAGCAGAGTTTTACAAAGTGTGGATCTCAACATAGGTAGTGAAAAATCAGTCTAATGAATTGCAAACAGAATTTTCTGTTTTTATATGCTACTTTTCTATTTCTACTTTTCTGGAAGTTTGAATATAAAGATTAAATAAGATAATGTGCATGCAGTGACTGTGCATATGCTAACATGTTTTATACATGACTATTGGTGAGTCAGGTGTTATGACTTCAGGTGAGTCACACATGGAGAGGCATTTTCAAGAAAAATTAGCTACCTAGAGGCTGGGTTGTATGCTTCATTTTGCAGAGTGATTTGAAATGTTACTTTTTCTAGAGTAACAAAAGGTTTAAGACTGATGTTTCCATGATGCTGAATGGATACCATATATTCCTGAGAATACGAAACACTGTCTTCAGAGATGTAGCATGGAGAATCCTGTCCTAAACAAACAACAAAACCTGAACAAATATCCTTTTTTTTCCCTAATTACATTTCAGCCACTGTTTAATCTCAGAATTCATTGCTGACTATATGTCACATGTATGTATTCTAGACTTTGCCATCACACACACAAACGTTCTACCTCTTAAATTTTATCATTATCATTTGATGACCATGCTGATGACCCCACTAATGACAACAACCTCTATCCTTTCTGCTCTCTTACTCTCTTATTTCTACTTCACTTGCTCTTTGACCTCATAATCCCAAAGTATGCAGGACCACCTACAAGAAAATCAGTGAGGATATTCCTTCCAGTCAGAAGATCAGTAAGGAAATACAAGACTTGAATGACACTCCAAACCAACTAGACATGACATACACAGAACAAGTCTCAATAATTTCAATAATACTGAAATCATGCAATGTATCTTTGACCACAATGGAACTAGAAAGAAATAATAAAAATGGAAAAATCATAAATATGTGGAAATTAAACAACATATTCTTAAACAACCTATGGGTTAATTTATCACAAAAAAATTAAGAATTATCTTGAGGCACATGTCAATGAAAATGTAATACATCAAAATGTATGGGATGCAAAGGCAGTGCTGAGAGGCAAATTTATAGCTCTAAATGCTTACGTTAGAACAACTTCCTATCGGAAAACTAACCTCAAAACTTTAAGAACTAGGAAGAGAAGAACAAACTAAACCCAAAGTGAGCAGAAGGAAAGAAATAATAAAGATCAAAATAAAGAACAAAAATAAAGAACAAAAAACAAAAGAAGTAACAAAACCAAAACATGGTTCTGAAAAGATCAAGAAAATTGATAAACCTTTAGCTATACTTAAAGAAAAAAAAAAGGGATACAAATAATGAAAATCAGAAATGAAATGGGGGACATTCCTACCAACCCCACTGAAATTAAAAGACTGTAAGAGGACACTATTAACACCTGTAGCCAATAAATCAGATAACCTAGATGAAATGGATAAATTTTAAGAAACACATGAACAACCTACACTGACTCAGGAAGAAACAGAAGATCTCAAAAGACCAATGACAAGTAAAGAGAACGAATCAGTCAACAAAAACCTCCCATCAGAGAACTTCTGGTAAAATGGCGGAATAAGGACAGGCAGAACTTAAGTCCTCACCCAAAACAACTAGAGAATAGGCTAATACTGTCCAAAGCAGTGGTTCCAGGGCTTGGGAGACCAGACAACCACCACTGCAACATCTAAGGAAGAGCAGGATGAAAAAGCGGAGAAAGTGACTGAAAAATAGGGGGTTAGTGAACTTAAACACGCCCACCCCTGAGGCAGGTGGCTGTGCATCAGCATGGGTCTGGGTGGCTGGTGAAACATGGTGCACTCCTAGATAGGCTTCCGGCCAGGAAAGTGACTGAAAAATAGGGGGTTAGTGAACTTAAACACGCCCACCCCTGAGGCAGGTGGCTGTGCATCAGCATGGGTCTGGGTGGCTGGTGAAACATGGTGCACTCCTAGATAGGCTTCCGGCCAGTGAAGTTAACTCTCTCAGTGCTGCAGCTTAGAGTCTTTCCATGAGGGAGTCTGGGAATAGACAGATCCATTATATCCACATAGAGAGACCCTGCTGCAGTTCTCGGTGCCCATCACCCACCCCTGTGGTTGGCAGCTTTAGGCACCTCGATTTGGGCAAGATAGGGAGGCCCTCTCCTTAGGAGGGGAGAAGAATGCAGAACAGTACTGATCTGACAGCTGGCTGGCAAGGGAAACTCTCTGGGTCCCACAGCCTTGATCCTTTCTGCACAGGTAGCTTGGCTGCTTCCATGAACAGAGAGGCGGGGATGAGGGAGGGAGCTGTACGTGACACCAGGTGCCCTTCCCCAACTCCAAGTCTAGCGTCTATGCATTGGCCTGGGTCTTGCAGGCTGGTGAACTGCAGCTCACTCCAGTTTGGCTGCTGGCCAGTAGTTAACCCTCTCAGTCCCATCTTTCCAGGTAGGAGTCTGGGAACCAGCAGTTCCATTGTACCCACAAACAAAGCCTTTACCGCAGTACCCATCTCCCACCCCCAAGGCCAGCATCTTATGGTGGGCCCGGACCTGGGAGAGACAGAGAAGCCCTCCCCTTGGGAAAAGAGGGAGACACAGAACAGTCTTGGTCTAACAGTTGTCCAGAGAGGGCGATCTTCTGGTTTCCACAGCCTTGAACCGGACCTGGACCCTGCCCAGTGGGCTGCTGCCATCATGGGGAGGCAGTGTTGTGGGGAATAGTCAGCCCAATGCTGGGAAGGCTGGGCCAGTGTTCTCTGGCAAGCTGGTTTTCCGCTCACCCTCGAAGAGCCTTCTGAAAGGGGCTGTGCCCCTCTGAAAGACCCTGGCCTTGGTTTGGCTGGGAAATACTGACAAACCGAGTGCCAAAGATGACCTTCTGCATGAACCCAAGCAGCAACAAAATCTTAGATGAGAGGGAAACCAACTTTCAAAATAATCTTATCAACATAATTAGATGTCCAGAAACTAGCAAAAAATCACAAGGCACATTAAGAAACAAGAAGATACAGCCAAGTCAAATGATCAAATTAAAAAGAAGAGACAGAATTTGGAACAACTAATCAAAGATGTTCAAACAAATTTCCTAAATAACTTCAAGATGGTTAAAGAGAAAGGATATCAAAAAGACAGTTGAAGAGCATAAAGAATTTGAAAGAATACATAGAAAAATAGCAGATCTTAAGGAAATGAAAGACACTGTAGATAATAAAATATACTAGAGACACAACAGATTTGAAGAAGCAGAATAAAGGATCAGCAAACCAGAAGACAAACAACCAAACCAAATCTGAACGCACAAAAGAAGTGGAGGAAAAAAATGGGAAACTTTGTACTGGTTTGCAGTAAAATGACTGACAACATGAAGAGCACAAATACAGAAATCATAGGTGTCCCAGGAGGAGGAGAGAAAAGGACCTCGAAGAATATTTGAGGAGATAATTTCAGAAAATTATGCAACCCTTATAAAAGACATAAATATGCAAATCCAAGAAGCCCATTGTACTCCAAATAGAATAAATCCAAACAGACCCACTCCAAGACACATACTAATCAGAATGTCAAATGCTGAAGAGGAGGAGAAAATCCTGAAAGCAGCAAGAGAAAAGCAATTCACCACATGCAAGGTAAGTCACATAAGGTTAAGTGCTGACTACGCATCAGGCACCACAGAGGTGAGAAGTACGATATATTTAAAATTCTAAAAGAGAAAAATTGCCAGCCAAGAATTCTTTATCCAGCAAAGCTGTCCATCAAAAGTGAGAGACAGTTTAACATATTCACAGATAAACAAAAACTGAGAAAATCTGTTAACCAGAGACAGATTGAAAAACAGCAAAAGAATAAAATAGATAAATGGGATCTCATCAAAATTTGAAAACTTTTATGCCTCAAAGAACTTTATCATGAAAGTAAAATGACAACCTCCACAACGGGAGGAAATATTTCAAAACCATATATCCAATAAAGGTTTAATATTCAGAATATATAAAGCAATCCTTTAGCTTAACAACAAGACAAACCAATGAAATAATGGGCAAAAGACTTGAAATATCTCTTCAAAGATACACTAATGGCCAGAGAACACATGAAAAGATGCTCAACATCCCTAGCCATCAGGGAAATGCAGATCAAAACCACAATGGATACCACTTCACACCAATCAGAATGGCTGCTATTAAACAAACAACAACAAAACCAGAAAATAAGTGTTGGAGAGAATGCAGAAAAATAGGAACTCTCACTCATTGCTAGTAGCAATGTAAAATGGTGCAGCCGCTGTAGAAGACAGTTTGGCAGTTCCTCAGAAAGCTAAGTCTAGAATTATCATATGACCTGACACTTGCACTACTATGTATATACCCAAAAGAAGTGAAAGCAGTGACTTGAACAGATATTAGCATACTGATGCTCACAGCAGCATTATTCACAATTGCCAAATGATGGAAGCAAACTAAGTATCTGTCAACTGATGCATACAGTATATCCATAGAATGGAATATTATTCAGCGATAAAAAGGAATGAAATCTAGATACATGTGATAACATGGAAGAACCCTGAAGATATTATGTTGAGTAAAATAAGCCAGACACAAAAGGACAAATGTTACATGAACTTAGTGATATGAATTAATTAGAATAAGCAAACTCAGAGTCAGAATCTAGAATATAGGTTACCATGGACAGGGTGGGGACAGAGAAAGGGCAGTAAAGGTTTAAAATATACAGGGTTCCTAGCTGGAATGATAGAAACAGTCTAGTATGGATGGTGGTTTTGTTGTACTATATTGTGAACTTAATTAAGAGCACTGAAATACACATTGAATGGGATTCAATGGGGAAAATGTTAGGTTGTATATATGGTATTAGAACAAAAATTAAATATGGAAATCCATGGACTGTCCTACACAGTGAACCCTAAGTTAAACTATGGACTACAGTTGACAGTATAATTACAAATTTGTGCTTTCATCAACTGTAACATGTTCCACACCAATGCAATGTGTTAAGGAAAGGGTGGTATATGGAAATCCTATATTTTATGCATAATTGTTCTGAAAACCCACAACTTCTCTAAGAAAATACACACACCACACACACACATAAGAAATATGAGATATGCAACTAAAATTATTTTTCCTTTCACAGAAATGGAATTGAAGACTACCTCAATCAGGTCCATTGTAGATAATAACAATTGAGTAACTGTACAAATAATTAACATTATTTATTATATTCTCAGAACCCCAAAAGAAACTTAAGTGCCTTCAATGAAATTACACTCATTTTTATAACAAGAAAATTACCCTGATACCTAAGCATTCACCTGCTGGGAAACAATTCTTACTTCTCTTGTGTTTCTGCACATCTTGTAATTCTTTCTGGATTATCATTTCAAAGATATTTGCATAGCAAACAGCCCCAGAAGATATAATCTCTCCCTCCAGAGCAAATGGCAGGATGTTTACCCAGTTTAATATGTCTGTCTCCTGGCCAAAGATCAGACAGGCAAAGTGGCCATCTTCCCATTGCCCTTTGGAAATTTGCAGAGAGAGAAGTGGTCCCAAATGTTTATCACCGGGCTACTGCTGTCAGTAACGCAATGTCCTTTGTCTCTGACCCAGGAATCTTATGCCTTCTATCAATGAACATTATAAATGTGGCAGGCTAACTTGTTATCTTACAAGTAGAGTAAAAATCCCAAATCCATCACAGTTCTTGATCGTTTGGAAGAGGATGGGATGCTGACAACCATTCTATGGCTCTCTGGAAGATGAGTTATGTATCCCAATAATACATATTCTTAATCTTAACTTGCATCCCTGTTGGGTGTGAACCCATTGTAAATAAGACCTTCTGAAGATGTTAATTTTAGTTAAGGTATGGTCCAAATGAATGACAGTGGGCCTTAATCTGGATTACTCAAGTACTTTATAAGCAGAAAAAATTTAGACAAGAAAAAGCCACGGGGAGGAACCAGAAGCTGAAAGTCGGCAGGAACTTGGAAAAGAAAGGAAAGCATATCACGATGTGATGAAGCGGGGGATTCACACCAAGGAAGCTCAATGATTGGTGGCAAGGCAGCACTGTAATGCTGTGAACCCCAGGAGGAATCAAGTTTTCTGGCTCCAAAACTGTCAGCCAATAAATTCCCCTTGTTTAAGCCAATCCATTGTGTGATATTTGTTATAGCAGCCTGTAAAACCAAGTCAAGGGCCTTATGGACCAATTAACAAGCTCTGAGGAAAGTCCATGGTCCATGGGAATATGGTTGCAAACATGTTGACCAAATTGTATAGTTAACTAGGCAATAAATATTCCTCCAATCTAATGCCTGCTAAAGAGGAGGAAGTGTGAAAGTGGTTGCAGCTCAAGGACTAGATGTTTCATAGATAGCTGCCCTAATAGTACCTTGGTGGTTATTAACTCTTCCAGATGAGATCTCCTAGCCAGTCTGACCGTCAGCTTCAGGTCCATCCCACCGTAACACCCAGTACTAAGATTTGTCCTGGAGATAGGTGCCCAATTAGTTACAGAGACACACAATTACAGAAACACACATCTATGCTGAGCATGTAGCAGAGAAATTTAAGACAGCTGTGGATTGGGCACAAAGCAGGCAGACCATAAAAACTCTGGCTGCTTCATTTGGCAGATGAGAGGACAGTGGCATGTAATGCTTGTTTAGGAAAATGGCAATAGCCGTGTTGTCTTACAGCCCAGACCCTCTGTTCTGCAGTCTAATCATGCCAACCTTAGATGCATTCAAAGAGGACAGTAAAAAGTTTTTTATTCATGTTTTTGCCATGGGTCCTGGCTGCAACAGGGGAGTTTGGCCCTCTCATGGGGAGCTTTCTAGATAGGCAAACTCCTGTGAGACACCGTAGATGAGGCTCTCACTAGTAGTCAGGATCTTACTGCTCCAAAAATAGGGTTTACAGTGCTGATGAAGGTAACTCACTGGAGATTGAGAAACTGACCCAAAGAAAACTAGACATGTTCTTGTGGTCAGCCCCATTGCCTTGAAAAGTCCCACAGTTCTTATTTTGAAACTAGGCAAGAGCTTAAGAGATGTTATCATGGTAATTTGTCATTTGTTTTTGACTCAGAAGTTTTATATTTTCTGCCAGCATTCACAAAAAATGGCAGGCTAACTTGTTGAGCTGCAAGTGGGGTTAAATCTCAGAATCTTAGTTTTTGACAGTAACTAGATTTGAAATTTTGACCTTCTGACTTTAAACTTTCCTTTTGGGATCTGTAAAGAAGTCTTACTCTGCTAATATCTACCAGCATGCATGCATGCTAAATTGAACAAATAAATGTGCATGAAAATAATTTTCAGTGTAAAATGTTATCCTTTTTGACAGAGGATGTATGAGCTTCCAGAAAAATTTGTGAAAAATTATTTTGGTGGGGCAGGAAGGAGTAGATGAACTTGGTGGTAAGATTGTGAATCAAGTGAATTATTAAAGACTAATAAACTTATAACTCAATTTTTCAATCTCTCTTTTACTTCTCACTTTGGGGTTGGCTGGGTCATACAGTCAAAATTCTTAAACCTGCAAGTAACTTTCTATATTTTTTAATACTTGTCAATAGGCATTTTGAAGTATTAAAACCTCAACTTTATAAATCTTTTCAGAGTAAATTAGCCTCAATTTTTGAGATTTTGATGATATAACCAGAGTAAATTACATTTCCTTAAACAGAGGCAACACAAATTTATCTTTTTAAATAATGTTCCTCTGTGCAAATCAAGCAGTTGCAAACTGATTCATACTTTTAAATACTTACTATTTATACAGACTTCTCCACTCACCAAAAATAAATCTCAAATTGAAGAGTTAGAGAAAAAATTAGGTCACAGATAAAAATAGTATGACTATTTATCAGATCTCTCTAAGGGTAATAATGTTATAAGCTTGAAAGAAATATTTGAGTCAGTCAACATTTAATTATCTTATTATCTTTTAAGTGTCACTAAAACAGAAAACAAAAAAAAAACTAATGTTAACCAAAAAATGGTCAAAGGGAAAAATCTACAACAATTATGACCCACAAATTATATGCTACATAAAGAGTTGAAAAAAAATAGAGAATAAATAAAACAGCTTGGGCAAGAGCAGATAAAATTTGTAAGCAAAGAGTCAAAGAAACTCAACGTAAAAACATATCTCATGTACCAATTCATACCCATTAAATGGGAAACATAATCACTTCCCCACTTTTGAGGTTCTCTACTCTAACCATGCCAAATTTAGCTGCAATACTTCAAAAGAACTATCTTCTCCAGTTTATTAAATAAATTGCAACCTGTTGGATACAACTGTCTCTCAGCACGTACCATGCCCTAAAATTATAAATACATTATTTACTTGCCTGTTTTCCCCATTTAACTATACACTGTTCAAAGAGATTGTTTTGATTACAGATGTATATCTCCAAAATTTAAAGTAAGTACTCTTACACCTATTTGCTCAATTTTAGCATGTTTACAGTAAAAATGGTGACTGGTAAATGGCTACAACAACTTGGAAAGTACTTTATTCCAAGGTCAAACATCCAACATAAGGAAAAAAAATGTGCAAAGATATTTTTAATGTTGACATTTATAATTTAAAAAAACTAGAGGAAATAGAAATCCATTAGGTAAATGATTATTTATATTTTGAAAAGGAGGAGTAATAAGTAAAATGCTTATGACAATATTAATTTTTTTAAATGGCAGGTTATAAAATGAATTTACTCTGACATAGCCATATAAAAAAGGTTTAAAAACATTAAAAGTGGCATTGCTAGAGCAAGAAACTGGAAAATCCAAAATATCCATCTAAACTGTGTATAGTCACATGATGAAATGTTATGTAAGTCTATGTACATCAAAGTAGTTGGCTCTTATAAGCACAATACAGAAGGGGAAATAGAAGCAAAAAAAATACTGCGATACAATTCGTTTTTTTTCCACCATGTTTAAATTTGTAAGGATGGTAAAATTGCTGTATACATAACAAAAATCATGGTAGAAGCACCAAACCATACTATACTATATTTCCCAGCCACATCCTTACAATAAAGAGAATGCCAGTTTCACTTAAAAATGTCCTTGAGAAAGCTGTAAAAATTAATTTTATTAAATCTTGACCATTGAGAGCATGTTTTTAAATAAACAATGTGACTAAATGGAAAGCAGATATAAAGTACTTCTGCAGTATACCAAAGTACCTTGCTTTTCTGAGGAAAAGCATTTGTGCAATGTTTGTTCCAAGCGCTAAAATAGCTAATTTTTCATGGAACGTCACGTTTACTTGAAACAACAGCAGACTGACCTGGTTCAGTATTGCATGGGACTAATTAAATCTGCCAAATTTAGGGTTTAGTGAGCAGGTCTGCTTGGCTCTCTTACTTCTAATTTATCAATAAAGGTTTTATTTTGGTCCCCTTTTGTCACTACTTGATTTTAATATTTATTATGCTCAATACCAAGAAATGAAGAGACGTATCCTTTATTGGGGGTCTCTCAGGAACCAACAGTAACTACTGATTAATATACTGATACTAAGGTGAACTGAAATTCTTAAAGAGAAGCTAAGTTCAAACAATAGCCTTTTATGATACCATCTAAGAAAGAACAGGTGCCTTCCCCATATAAACTAGGAGGAAACAGTACCTATGAATTATAGCTCCTAAGACTATAGCTTTAGGAAGAGAGGGCAGATTCTTCATTATGAGAACAGTCTACAGTTAATCAGACTTACAAGTCAGATTTAAAAGTGACTTTCTAAACTTTAGCCCAAGTCAGTGAAGAATAGTTGCACGATGGCCCTTATTTACTCACAATTAAAGACTAGATATAGATAAGTATGGGACTTGATGTCAGAATTAGAAAATATCTAGGGGACAAAAACTGCTAGAAAATCTAAGAGCAGCATTGCTTACCTGGGATTTGGATCAAACTAAATAAAACATTCTGACCAGGAACACTGTTTACTTTTCAATTAGAAGAGTGATTGAAGAGGTGTAGGCAAATGTTTTGAGATCCAATATGGGCCTAAAACAATTTTTATTTTATGGTTATCACTGAATCTAAAAATATTAAGCACCTAATATGAATCAGACCCTTTTGTAATGCTGGGAATACTGTGGTGAACAGGATGTTGTCCCTGTACTTTTACAACTTATTGGTAGTGTAGGGTGGTACAGAGAGGAGAGCAGAGATAGAAATTGGATTAATTATAAGAGTAATTACTTACTTTTAGTATATCACAATGGGATTTCTGCCTTCCCACTGGTCCTGAAGTCATTCTACCACATTTGTTTACATAGCCTAGAAATGTTCCTTTTTACCATACCCTTGAGTACTATATGTCAGCTATTTGGTTAAAGAAAGCTGCTAAGTACACAAGTAAGACTAGGAAGGGATAGTGAGTGAGAGGAACAGTTAATAATTTTCTTTTTAACTAATGAGATGTTGGACTGGTAGATAAGTTCCTATGACCCTTCTGACTTTCGTTCCATGAATTCTGCTAAAATACCTTTTACCCCCAAGCCCTGCAAGACAAAGACACATACACCCCAGGTCAAACTTGGCAAAAATTGTCAAGATTTCCTTGAAAAGGGAGATTTAAACCCTGTATCAAAGACTCTGAATAGCCTCAGAATATCATAAGACCTGATTGTTCTTTCCTTTCTACTGCTCTGGCTTGAAGCAAGTCTCCTAAAGCCCTACCACTTCCTGTTTTATTAATCAGATTAAATTAATTTCTACATCTACAGCTCCAAATTAGGCAATGATTTTCTAGGGAGGCCCTTCTCACATAAACAGCTATATAAAGTACATATTTGGGTATATAGTTTTAACTAGTGATTAACAATTTCCTTGAGCAAGAATATCTAATAAGGCTCTAAATTTAAAAAAGAAAAAAAATCTACATCTACAAAGCTGAGGGCCAAGTCCTGGATATATGGAAAATTAGCCAATTTATACTCATGGCAGATCAGAAAGCAAAACAAAAAAACCCAAACCAGATGAATTAAAGAGTTAACTTAAAAAACAAACAACAAACACAAACTAAAAAATTAAATCACTTGATAAAGAAGGGTTTTCCAAGCTCATAACTGGTGGCATAAATCACAAGCAAAACAATCCATAAATCTAAATCACAAGCAAAAAATCAATAAATCTGGCTACCTAAAAATTAAAATCTTCAGTATGTGAAGAAATATACAAAATTCTAAAAATACTTAACAGTTGCTATTTACTTAGAGCTCTTATTATCAGGCAAATGCAGTAATTCAATAATCCTCAAAACAAATGATCAGGTAGATGGATATTACTGTTTCTAATTTACAGAAATTGGTCAAATAACTTGCTCAAATTCATAGAGATTGGAAGTGGTAGAGCTGGGATTGAAACACGTCTGTTTCTGTTGACTTCAGTTGTTTAAACCTTAGCTGTCTTATCTTTCAAAAAAGACTAACCACAAATTGAGAAACATCCTGTAACAATGACAAAAGGTAACCATCCCCCACAATGGATGAACAAGTCACAAATCAGTAAGACACACTAAGACACACAAATGAACAAATTCCCAGACATAAACAGCTAATATATGAAGAGTCAACAGTTTAAAAACGCAGATTAAAATGAGATCCTATATCTTGCATAACAATTAGCAAAAATCAAATAAAAAACCGAAGGTGCAAGTGAGATGTAATGAAGTAGACAACTGCAACCATTATAGGTAAGACTGTAAAGTGGAAAGCAATTTGACAGAGCCTTACTCTATGGCTCATTAATTCCATTCTATAATCTTGATTTAGATAAATACCCCTAAACATGGAAAAGGCTTCATGTAACAAAGAGATTTTTTTAACAGCATCATCATGAATGATGCAATTTAATCTCTAGAACCACTAAATACACAAACACACACACCCCACCATCTCCATTAACATCATAGTATATCTAACCATTAAACCAGAGATTTGAAAAACATGAGGAAATACTTATGTCTTAATGTTGAATGAACAAAGCAGATTTGAAGCTATATTGAATGAGAATCATAACTCTGCAAAAACCATGTAAAAAGCCCATTGAAAGATTAACAATATGCAGTAGTACCAATACAACATTGTTTTACTAGGGTGAAGGGGTTTCAGAAAGATGCTACTTGATAGTGATAAGATTTACAGTATAGCCAATAACTGCCAAGCAAACCACCACAGTTTAACCCAAGGTATCTTTGCAAAACATGTATTTCATCCTTCAGTTATAATTTCACCTGAGTAACTTCTATTTATTCACAAATTTTTAGAAATACCACTACCAAGAACTTACCACATGGGTAGTTTTTAATGTATTGCCATCAAATCTGCATAAACTGGAGCTCTCTTCAAAGAAAATATCACATTCTTCTAATTCTTGAGCATTACAAGGAGGTTTTTCTTTATCTGGGTTTGGATTCTCAAAAAGAAATTAAAATAAATGATAAAGGAATGGATTTCTTTATATCAAAAGACACTGAAATTATAGCAATAAATAAAAGTAATTTCAGACACATAACCAATAAAAATGTAATAAAAAAAAACAAATGCAGAAGTAACAGAATGATGGAATTAGCATTAAAGGACACTTAAAAAGCTAAACTATGTTCCATATGCTCAAAGATGCAAAGGAGAATATGAATATGATGAAAAAGACACAAAAAAGTTTTTAACTGGACTTCTAGATATGAAAATACAATATATGAAATGAAAATCAAAATAGATGGGAATGACAGCAGAAGGAAAGATCAGTGAGCTTCAAGGCATAGCAATAGAGACTATCCAAAATGAAGGAGAGATTGAAAAAAAAAAAAAAACCACAAAAACCAAGAATCTCAAGGGCCTGTGGAATATCAAATGGTCTAATATTTTTCTATTTTTTAATAATACAATTTGGGTTTCCATTCATTTTTTCTTAAATATACAAATACCCCAAGTTATTTTTCCTTAATAGATTTTCTGAAATATACCCTTTCAAAGCAGAACTGTAAATCAGATTTTATGACCAACTTAAAAGACAAAAAGGCATCATAAACCTCACAGTTGACTGAAAAGCATGCTGTCATTGTAACCATTATATTGAATTTGTCAATCAAAATAACTGTACTATGTACAACACACATACATACCCTTTGTGATATTCTAAGATTACATAGAACATTGCAAATAAGTAGATTATTAGTAAGGTAGACAGTAAAACTAATGTTTGTCCCTGCCAACAATGGTCAGTCAGGTCTTACAAAGGAGATGGTACACAGGAGAAAGAGACATCTATATACACATACAGACAGTTCCTGTGCAACATACCCACACATTTATGTATATATTCACATAGTGTATGAAATGAATATTAGAACTGTAAGCTATATTTAAATGTCAGACATTAGCACTTGGACTTTGTTTTTTAAAATAGGAAAAACAAAATACTTGAAAAACATGGTATATTCCTCATGACCTACTTCAGGACCTTTCAGAGTCAAAGCACTATTTCAATTGCTTACCAGTTCCTCAGAGGTCAAATGCATCAAGCGTTCTGCTACTGCAGCACATTGGGCTGAATCCCTTATGAACTCCCCTTGTTTATCACCAACTACTAGCTCTGGCCATGTCAGTCCTTCATTTTTCTTAATCAAGGAAATCTCCAAGCTATAAGTTTAAATGGGAAAAGTGATGCTACGTTAAGCAACTATACAAATTATAAAATCAGTAACATATAAAAAAATCTTCCACAGAAATTATTCCTCTGGTGTCCAGAGGATATTTTACCAAAAATCTTGTTTGTTTTAGCTTTGCATGTGATGGAGAACCTATAATCCAAAGCTAAATAATTTAGATTTAAACAAGAAAGTACCACTGGAAGTTCTTTCAAAGGCTATTATAAAAATAGTGTCTAAAAATTATTTTAGTAAGAATGTGAGGGGTGGATTGAAGAGAAGAATAACTGGAAAAAAAGTGAGACCACCAAGGGAAGTACTGTAGTCCTGGCTGTAATGTATTATTGGATTTAAGTAATAAAGAAGTAAAAGCAGCATGGATGTTATAAGACATTTAATAGGGAGTGAGGGTGGGACGGTCATGTAAAGTAATTTGTAATGGGCCTATAGCTAAAGGGTACCTGTTTGTGTGTGGAGCCAACAATTAACTTCATTTTCACAAACTAGTAGCCATGATTATTAATCTAAAGATTAGGCAGGTTACAACAATAGAAATGTTAATTTTTAGAATGCAGATTTTTAAAACTTGAAAATGCAGAAATTAGAAAAAAATTAGCCATGGTAATTAATACAGAAAAAAAAAAAATGTTAACTGTGGTTAAACCACAATTTCTAAATGCACTAGAAAGGGCCCATCAAGAAACCCTGACACTAAGGACTAATGCAGAAGGAAAGAAAGAGAGAGCTGAATCAGGGCAGACTGCAGACACAGAGAATAAGAAAATTGGTCCTGTGTTTCTCTTGACTATGGAGGAAAACCCAAGTAAGCTGCTTTGGGAGGAGTGGTGGTGGTAGCTGTTCCACAGAGCAAAGCAACCCTGACTAGGTGCCATCTTTGGTACACGTGCACCACACCAACCCATGCCCTGGAACACAACTGCAAGCAAACAACTGCAAGAATACAATAACAACTATTATCATAATTATCAAATAGAACATGCAAATTTATCAGCTATTCTTGTTTCAAGGGTGTTATTTCCACCCCATCATGAAATTGTGACATTTTAAAATTTTATGAAACTACTTATTTTAAGAGACTTTATAAATTAATCTTTCTTATGTAATGAGGTTCTATCATTAATACTGAAAATTACCACCACCATCAATAACATTCACATAGTTATCTTTTCTAAGGAGAGAGTTCATCTTGATAATGATGATGATGATGATAACAGCAGCTTATACTTAACTAACATTTACTATATGCCAAGTGCTGTCTTCAGCACTTCATATGTTTAATTCATTTAATGCTCACCACAACCAAATAAGGTAGGTACTATTATCTCTATTTTACAGGTTAAAAAAAAGGCAGTGACAAGTTAACTTGCCAATTTACTAAAGAGGTCTGGCTCCGAGTACATGCTCTTCACTACAGCACTATGCTGCCTCTCTGAAAAAGTATGTGTGACTAGCTATCAAAGAACTTTTACCCAGTGACCAGAATGTTTACATACTGTCTTTAGTTGCTACCTGAAGATATCTGAAAGAGTGCATACAATTTCGGTTATAAAGAATTTCTGAACCATCATTAATTTGCATACCTAATCAACATACATTTTTAGCATGACTGCATTTCTACATTTTGGAAAGAGAATGCTACCATCCAAGCAAAATGGAGCATATAATGCCATAAATAATAAAGTATAGTTTAACAAATCCAAAGTGAGAGGGAACTAGTATTAACTATTTAAAAGACATGAATAATTTAATCAAGTAGATAAAAATCATGTTTTTAAACCAGTGATACCACCTACATATCACTGTAATTATTATCTTTTGTTAACATAAAATAGTAATCAACCACCTCAAATTTAGTGGAAAAATAATATTGGTCTATGATCATGTACTTATTTGGATAAATTATTTGGATGAGTTCCAGCTAGTCCCTTAGACTTTTGCTAGGTTACTATTGATGACTTACATTTAACAGTTTATTCTAGCTACTTGGCCAATTTATAAATGCTGTCCTCAAATCTCTCACACACTCATAAAATATGATTATACAAAATAGGAAATATGAAATATTTTTAAAAGATCCTTTCAGATAGCTGTGCTTTGATGATATATTAAGAAGTGTAAGTCACCAAAATCTCCATTAATAAAATGAATTCAGGATACCTAGCTTTTAAAGTTTAAAATTTTTTTGAACTAGGTATATATTTCTTAGACTCTCAGGATTATCAAAGACTCACATGGGTCATATTACTACTCAAGAACAGTACTTAATATAAAAATCCTGTCTTTCATGCAACATTAACCAGGTGGTCAAATGATTTAGGTTCTATTTTAAATCAACCAAGCACCTGTTTTCTGACCAAATTTAAACATTTTAAAAATTGAGTGCCTAGTATCTGGCGTGGACGATACCCTTTCGCACACCCGCTGCTAACTGTCTTGGAATGAGTCAGGCAGGGGTTAGCCAAAAGGGAAGAGAAACCATGCCCCTTGCAGCCATCTTCCTGGCGGGCTGGGAATGCTCCTGCCTGGTGCTGGAGCCACAGCCCAGAGCTGCACCAGGAAACCCAGTGCAACAGGAAGTGTTTCCAGCAACGCACATACACGCTACAGTGTCTGGCGTGGACAGTGGCCTTTCGTGCACCCGCAGCTGGTTGTCCTGGAGCTGGGGGGTGGAGTGGTGCAAAAGCAGGGAGATTGGCAGGCCCCATTCAGCCATCCTTTCCGCAGGCTGGGAACACCCCTGCAGGGCCCGGTGGCCCAGAACTTCCCTTGAGGGACGGCATGCACTTGTGACATAGCATAGCCTTCCCTCAGCAGAGGCCCTAGAAGGGCACAGCTTGGAAGAGGGACCCACTCAGAAATCCCAGGGACTCTACACCAATACCAAGGACTTGTGGGTCAGTGGGAGAGACAATCTGTCGTAAGACTGAAATGAAGGTTTAGAGTCTCGGAACAGCCTTAAATCTCCAGGAACACTGGGAGGTTTGATTGTTAAAGCTACCCTCACTCCCTAACCACTCAGACACACACACCCCACATTCAGGGCAGACAGCACCAACTACACATGCAAAACTGGTACACCAATTGGACCCCATGAGAATCAGACCCCCACACACCACAAAGACAAAGTTGGGGAGAACTGGCTTGAGGGGAAGAGGTGGCTTGCAAATGCCACCTGCTGGTTAGTTAGAGAAAATGTACGCCACCAAGCTGTAGATCTGACAAATTAGAGAGAAGTCTCTGAACTAGCATACATATCCTAAAAGAACCCTATCAAGTTAAGCAAATGCCAAGAGGCAAAAAACAGAAAATTTTAAAGTATATGAAAAAACCAGATGATATGGATAATCCAGATCCAAACACCCAAATCAAAAGATCAGAAGAGATGCAGTACTTGGAGCAATTAATCAGAGAACTAAAGACAAACAACGAGACCATGGCACAGGATATAAAGGACATGAAGAAGAGCATGGCACAGGATATAAAAAACATGAAGAAGAGCCTAGAAAAGCATAAAGAAATTGTAAGAGTAAATAAAAAAATAGGTGCTGTTATGGAAATAAAAGAAACTGTCGACCAAATTAAAAAGATTCTGGATACTCATAATACAAGATTAGAGGAAGCTGAACAACGAATCAGTGACCTGGAGTACAACAAAACAGAAAATGAAAGAACAAAAGAAAGAATGGGGAAAAAATTTAAAAAATTGAAATGGATCTCAGGGATATGATAGATAAAATAAAACGTCCAAATATAAGACTCATTGGTGTCCCAGAATGGGAAGAGAAGGGTAAAGGTCTAGATAGAGTTTTCAAAGAAATTGTTGGGGAAAATTTCCCAAACCTTCTACACAACATAAATACACAAAGCATAAATGCCCAGCGAACTTCAAATAGAATAAATCCAAATAAACCCACTCCGAGACATATTCTAATCAGACAGTCAAATACTGAAGAGAAGGAGCAAGTTCTGAAAGCAGCAAGAGAAAACAATTCACCACATACAAAGGAAACAATTTAAGACTAAGTAGTGACTACTCTGCAGCCACCATGGAGGCGAGAAGGCAGTGGGACGACATATTTAAAATTCTGAGAGAGAAAAATTGGCAACCAAGAATTCTTTATCCAGCAAAGCTCTCCTTCAAATTTGAGGGAGAGCTTAAATTTTTCACAGACAAACAAATGCTGAGAGATTTTGCTAATAAACGACTTGCCCTACTTGAGACACTAAAGGGAGCCCTACTCACAGAGAAACAAAGAAAGGAGAGAGATGGAGAAAGGTTCTGTAATATTAGATGAAGAGGCATTTTTAAGCCATATAGTGACCACTGAATATAAGTTTGGCTTTATTATCACCATAGTCATCATAAGACACAACCCTATATTAAATTATTTTAAATTCCATATTTCAGAGAGGAATAAACAGACATTGAAGAATGGAGAACTTATGAAGGAGAAAACATACTTGGTATCACATCCTATTCCATGCTACCATTTCTTTCACTCTATTTCAAATGGATAACTCAGGTTTATGGTATGGCATTCTTTCTGAAACACTAGAAATCAGAAGATGAAGATAATTGCCTCACTTTTCTGAATTGCTGATTGTAAATGTGGTCATCTCACTTAACCTGTATGATGACTCTTAGTTTCCTAATTGATAAAACAGGAATTAGACTAAGAATAATTAAAAACTATTAAATTTAAGTCTGAAAATATAGACTTCTTTTGAAAATCCAAAGGAATACTCCTACTCTTTTTGAGACCACTGAAAAATGTGTATTCTTATGTTTCATTGGTTGGTGTAGATGAGATGCCATTGTCTGGAGATAGGCATGGGCTATATAGAACAAAGGCATATAGAGAGCAGTGTTGGTGAAAATGTCTATTTATATATGGAGAGACATCTGTTATTGTCACTGAACCACTAAATTTAAGTGCAATTATTAACTTCTATTTCATACACTGAAACAAAAGACTATTAATTGTGGACCCAAGATTTGCTATTTATTGCATAGTTAATGGAAATTTTGAACCGTTTTGGCTTCTGAGTTCAGATAGAGGGTTTGGCAAAAAGAAAAAAAAAAGGAAAAAAAAATCTATTTACTCTCTGATCCCTAAGCTTGTATAGTTTACAGTGAGAATTCCTATAAACAAAACAAAATTCTCTCACTGTATTTAGTTCCTTGATTCAGATAAAAATAATTTGAATAGCAAGGGTTATATGTAGGCATGTTTGTAAATATACAAAGGAGGAAGAAGGGGAAGTATTGATCTGTATTCAGATTTATTCTGCAACCTATGTATGGTGAGAATAGTGCAACAATATCCTCATCTGTAAAATTTATAACACGGCCACTATTTGGTGATATCAAATAAGATGACTAAAAATATCTGAAAATTAAATACTATTCTGAAACTTTAAAAAAATAATAGAGGGGCATATAGGGAAAAATATACCTATGGCAAACTAATTACAGTTAGTAGTATTTTAATGTTCTTTCATCAACAGGAACAAATGTACTATACCAATACTATGAGTCAGCAATGGAGGAGGGGTAGTTAGGGGTATGGGAGGATTTGAGTTTCCTTTTTTTTGTCTGTATTTCTTTTCTGGAGTAATGAAAATGTTCTAAAAACTGAAAAAAAAAAAAAAAACTGTGGTGACGGATGCACAGCTGTATGATGGTACCGGGGGCAATTGACTGTTTGATTGTACACTTTGGATCTTTGGATAATTGTATGCTTTGTGAACAGTCTCAATAAATAAAAACAAATTAAAAAAAAATTGAGTGCCTAATACTATTCATTATTCTAACACTGAATTCAATATTACTTAGGCTTGATCAAAATGAAAGAAATTTCATTAATTTAAATGATGAAGGAGTGCAGTTTCTGAGATACTGAGATAACAGATTTATTACAAAGGGTCATGGTAGTGAGGGCAGAGGATTATATTTTTTAAGATGTTTAATCTTTATCTTTTTATATACTCCTTTTACTGAGGAATAATTTATAAATGATAAAATTCACAGATTTTAAGTGTAGTATTTATTGAGTTTGACAAATGCATACTTCTTTGTAACCCAATGAAGCTATTGTCACCAAGAAAGTTTCCCTCTACTCTTTTCCAGTTAATCTCCCACACCCTAGAGGTTAACTACTGTTCTGATTTGTATCACCATAGATTAGTTTTGCTGGTTCTAGAACACTTCATCTGTGAAATCATATTGTATATAATTTGTGTCTGGCTTCTTTCATTCCACATTTCTGAGATTTCATTCCACATTTCTGACTTCTTTCATTACACGTTGTGTATACTGGTAGTTCATTCTTTTTTACTGAAGAGTAGCATTCTGTTGTATGAATATACTATGATGTGTTTATCCATTCACCTTTTGATGAACATTTGAGTTGTTTCCAGTTTTTGGTTTTTATGAATAAAGTTGCTATGAACATACTTGTACAAGACTTTTTTTTTTTTTCTTTGTTTTTTAACATGTTTTTATTTCTCTTGGGTAACTATAACTATCAAGGAGTAGAACTGCTAGGCTTTAAAGCAGGTTTATGTTTAACTTATACTCCTACCAACAATGTATGAATTGCTGGTTGCTTCACATCCTTGTCAATATTTTATATTGTCTATGTTCTTAGTTTTAGACATACAAAGGTATCTTATTCTGGCTTTAATTTGCATACCCGATGACTAACAATGTTAATCATTTTTTCATTTGCTTACTAGCCATTCATATATCTTCTGTTGTGAAGTGCCTGCTCAAATTATTTGACCATTTTTAAAATTAGGATCTTTTTATTACAGATTTTTAAAATGGATTTATTATAAACTCAGGACACAAGCCTTCTGTTTGATATGTGTACTATAAATATTTTTTCCCAGTCTGTGGATTGTCTCTGCATTTCCTTAGTAAAGTTTTCCAGTTTGATGTGCAAAAATTTGTTTTGATACAGTCCAATTTATCATTTTTTCCCTTTAAGCCTAGTGTTTTTTGTGTCCTGAACATGCAATTCACAAAACAAATGTACTAGGCCAATATAAATAAGAAAAATTAATCCCCCACAATTTTCAGAGCTATTAATTATTCCACATCTAAAAATTTATCCTTCATATATACTACTACACATGTGAAATGACATATAAAAGCTATTCACTGTAGTAAAAGATTGGAAACAATCTGAATGCCCAACAATAGGTAACTGACTTTTAAAGATAATATAGTGCAGGTCATACAAAAAATTATGAAGCTATAAAGGATAAAGATAAATGTATGTATTCTTTATGGAAAGATATTCAAGATTTATTGTTGAAAATGAAGAGCAAGATGTATAACTATCAATAATATGTATAAAAATTTTGTTAAAAAAAAGGAAAAAATTTATATGCTGCTTGAATATTCACAAAGTACCTCTGAAACGAAACTCATAAAAATGGTTGTTGGGGTTAGGGAAATGGGAAACTGGAGGGCCTGCATGGGAGGAAGACTTCTCACTATATACATTTTCATATATTTTAAAATCTAGTAAGGAAATGAAAGTTAAAAGAAAAAAATATATTCCTACTAGAAAGTTTAAAAATTAAAATTAACCATTTTCACCAATCAAATTGACTATGATTATGATTATGATTATATCCAGAGTGGGTAATAAAAAAACACTACCATATATTGCAAGGGGTAACTATACTAATAACTTTAACCTTAACTACATTTATCCTCTTTGACCCACTAATTCCACTTTTAAGCATCTGTCTTAAGGATGTAACCAGCAGCACAAATGAATCTATTATACAACTTTGAGTTAACCACTATGGGAATATTAAAAAAAAAAAAAAAAAAAAAGTGAAATAATAAAAATAAAATTTAAATATAAATAAAACTATTAAAAATACCTATTATTCTCTTTAATTATCCATGTACTACTTTCATGATCAATGGATGAATAGAGCTTTCCTTCCAAAAAATGCTGGCCCTTTAGCACAATGCTGATTTGATCAGGCAGATATCGTACTTGAACATCCTCTTTAGTACTGTCAACTGGAAGCTGTAGCGTTACTGTCACATCATCTTCAGTCTGTTGCCAGTAATACAGAGGTTCTATTGGGAAAAGAAAAATGAATTATCTCATAAATATTAGAGACTAGAATACAAAAATCTAACATACAAAAGAATACCTATCTAAAACAATCTTGGCCTATTTTCTAGTGATTGCCTCAAAAAATGTAATTATAAACAAACACAGATAGATTGTTTCTGGGGAATTCTCACTTAGAGAGTTGTAGCAATTGCACTTGACATTTTCCTCTTCCAGTCTTATCTAATGTTTTACAAGATAGAACTCATTAAAACATTAACACAGAAATCCTTGATTCTCATTCCTTCCCTTCCTCTCACTCCCCCCTCTCCTCTCCTCCTCCGGTTTTTCCTTCCTCCTCTCTTAAACACATACAAACATGCACACAGTTATTATCATAATTAAGAAAGAATCATGGAATTTATTCAGTAAGAGCTCCCAGAGAAAATCTAATCAAAACATTGCACATGAGGGAACAGGGATTGAGAGGCAAAAAATTTTTTTAAAAAAGTCCACCAAGCACAATTCCTTTGTATTCAGAGGGGCAAATTTTTTCAAACATTCATTATATTAGTATTGGAAAATAGAATATTTTAATCTATAAGAATAATAAAATAGAAAAATATTATTTTAAACAAGTAACAAAAAAGATGGATTCAAAGAAGAATATGAATTATTGTTAAATATGAAAATCTCTGTTAAGTAAAATATACTTTTCTCTGGCTATAAACATAAGAAATAAAATAATAATGAATAAAGAGGGCTGTTCTCTTAGCAGCTTTAAAGGAATATGTATTCTTTATATACAAATATAAGTTTTTTGTGAAAAATCATTTATTCTTTTCATTTTAAAATATTTCATTCATTCAGTCAACACCATGGAAAATTAGTCAGTGATTCTGACCTCAAGAACTTTCAGTTTCATATGAAGGGTAAGAACATGTACATTAGTATACACAGATAATGAGAAAAGTTTACTTTATATTTAAAGATTAAAAAGCATAAACACCCTGTATCAATACCAAAGCACAGTGGATTCTCAAATAGATGCCAACAACAAATAGGCATTACTTATTTACTCAATGCATATTTATTAAACATCTGATTATGTAAGCTAATTAGATCATAGATTTAAAAAAACATTTCTGGTAGTTAGAAAAAATATCAATCGGTTCACACAGTTTACAGGATAAATTTTACTAAACATTGTTTTGGGAAATCTAAAGAAAAATTAAGCATCTATCTTGCCTTGGTAGAATGCATAACCTATCCAGGAAGACAAAATAGACATAAATATGTACGTGCACAGATACATACAAAGCTCTATGAAGATTAAAATTAAAATTACCTTTGATTTTCTCTGGCATGTTTTTATCCTCATTTTCTTCAAGATCCTGACCAACATGAATAAAATTGAAAGACTTATAGGAGACAATCATTAGACCAGTTCCTTCAGGCTCAATAGCAGCATAATGTGGCACTGATTTTCCACGGAGAATGTCACGTTTAATTAGTTCATATTTTTTGCTATCTGTAGGAAAATAAAGTATTTTTGAACAAAACAATATATAAATTGTTTTGTTTTTGAATAAAAACAAAATGAATAAAATGAATAAAAAACTTATAAAAATATTCTAAAAAACTTGGAGATTAATTTTAAATATTTAAAATGTGCTAAAAACGCACACAGTATGAAGAGTCTTTTCATAAGAATAAAAAGTTTACCACCTAATTTTCTGTAAATCAGTACTGAGTCTGATGATCTTTGTTTGCACCAGACTATGTGTCCAATGTAATAGCCACTAGCCCCAAGTAGCGATTAGTTAGAATTAAATAAAACTAAAAATTCAGTTCACCAGTCACACTAGCCATATTTCAAGTGCTCAGTAGCCACACAAGGATACAGCACACTGAACAACACACATATAAAAAAGTCCATTTCCGAGAAAGTTCTGTAAGATAGCGACACTCTATATCTTGAAAGGGACTGACTTACTGGAGCATCAGCTTTGAAGGGCCTACCTTTTCTCTGACAACAGCCTGTCTAACTTCCCAGCAGGTATATAATAAGCATCTTCTGATAAGAGCCACAAATTATTTTTTTAGGCATGGTAATGTGGATTATTTTTCTGACTGTTCTATGCACTGATTAGGGGTTTTCTTAAAATAAAATATGTTTGTAACAGAAATGATCTCTACATACACTTAGATATCTACATTGCCTATTGTGAGCAAACATAAATAACAGTATTTAAACTTTTAAAGATATTAACAATCAATTGGATCCTAAAAGGTTTTGGTAAATTAACAATTTATTCTGTGAAAAAGATTATTTTCTGCTTTAAAAAGTACTCAATTCAGTTGTGTCTCTTCCTTTACTTATACTACTACTTTGCTAAAGTGTATTATACTTGTAGTTATAAAGCCTGTAAATTAAGAATTAATTTTACTTTTCTAAATGGTTGAAAAAAATCAAATGAATAATATTTAATCACATGTAAAAATGATATGAAATTCAAATTTCAGTGTCCATAAATAAAATGTTATTAAAACACACCTATGCTTATTTGTTGGTATATTGTCTATAGCTGCTTTCATGCCACATTGCTGTGGCTGAGTAGCTGTGCCAAAGATTGTATAGTCCACAAAGCCTAAAATATTAACCACCTGGTCCTTTCCAGAAACGCTGACCAAACCCTAATCAAAAGTTTTAAGTCACTCTTTTCCTTCAGAAATAAAACGACAACACTGGGGAATTGTAACAAACAAATTACATTAAATAATTCAAAGAACAAATCTAGGAAATTTACTCAGCTTGCAGTTTAATTAGAAGCTATTCTATAAACATACACATATATAGTGATCATTTTAAAATAAAAGGGAATTCCCTCCTAGGAAACAAATGCTAATAGCCTTAATCAGACTGTAAACATGCGGCTATAATATAGAAGAGAAAGTATTTTTCCATAGAGATGAATGATAAATTAAGACTGCTTCATTAAATGAATAATTTAACAAAAACTGCTGAGAAAAAGAGCAGTCATCATGGAAACAAGCTCCCTTAGCTCTAAACTACAGAGAACAACAACAAATTAACGAGTCAGTAAGAACTAAGTACTGACAAAGAATAAGCCCAAACTATTAAGGGAATCCTAATTAATATAGGAAAAAGTGATTTTTAATACTCAAGCTAGAAGTGTGACAGACAGTTTCAAACAACAAAGGGTTAGGACTTTTCTACCTCTGGAAGCACTGCAGGTGAGAAAAAGTAAGTTTCCCTGATTGTAAAGGCAAAGAATCTCAGTTGTGACTTAATGAAATAAAGATACTCATTTCCATTTAGGTATTTATATTTAATTTATACTTAGATTATATCACAATTTATACTTAACTTACCTTTGATTTTATATAGAAATTCTGCATGTGTACACATAGAACATGTATATATTCTTGTATATATTAAAACTACACAGTTATAAATCTTCAAAAATTATTTAATAACACCTGCTTTTATACAAAAAAAAAGGCATAAAATTGACTGTGGAAGGCTCATTATTGTTTTCCATTACCCATACCTGAGGAGAACCTAACTACAGATAAAAATCATTCTACCAGGTGACAGTACTACAGTCATAACGACCAAGAAAAGAATAGACAGCCATTACAGGGACAGCCTTACCTTTTGAATCCTACTAAACCACAACAGAGAGATTCAGAATTTTGTCACATTTTACCTTTATTTTTCTTACTGATAGTGACCCACTCCAAAGAAACATAGAAACCACTTCCTTTCATATCCAAATCCTCTTTCTCTATTCGAAGAAGTAGGGTAGTTACTGAATGTTCTTCAGCTTTTAGCAATGAGACACTGTGAATTATGATAAAAGGATCCCCAAGCTCTTCATTAAACATAATCTACAAAAAAAAAAAAAAAAAAAAAGAGGTTACACATACACACAAATGTACATACTACATGAATACAGATAGCACAGAAAGAATACAAAGAATTCTGGCAATCCAGCAATCAATCTGGATACCATTTATTACAAGGAATACAAAAATAAAAAAGGTTTTAAATATGGATGACAAGTTTAAAAAATATACCTTGAAGAAGGAGTTTTTTAAAAAGTATCTATTTGTATAATAGAATAAAATTCAATACACTTGGCTTAAAAACAAGAAAATACCAGGGCATCTGACAGCATCTATAGGAGACAGAGAACTAAAAGTAGTCTTCTAGAGAAGAATTATAAAGTGAAAATAAGAGTTCCTCCTTCTTGAACAGATGAATGCAAGTCTTGACAACCACACCGACTCCAGATCAAAGCAAGAATGGTTTCTAAGGTCAACACAGAAATCTTGTAAAAGCTATACATTATATAATTTAATTAGAGAAAAAGAGATCTAAAACATCATATATTATGGAACAAGAGAACACACTAATTATCCTTGAAAAGTGTTATTTGAAAATAAAAATAAGTGAAGTTTAATGTATATATACTTTCAGGACTTTGCATTAAGTCTAAAAAAAACCAAAACCCAAAAAAACCCCTCACCTCCCATTTTTCAGAATCGTTATTTCCACGTTCTCCTGTTCCAATAAGATATAATCTTCCAGTTCCATCTGACAAGGTAACCCAAGTAGAAGACGGGAAATAGATAGACGCACAAAGGCGATTGTCGTATGCAGTCAAATCTGCAGGAAGTCGAAATACCTCTCGTGGTTTTCCCAAGGCAGTGTCCTAAAAAAGAAGCCAAATATTATAAACTAACCCTTTCTTCTCCCTGATCCATATACACACACAAAAACAAGTATATGCAAAGTAGTGATTTAAGAATATGTCCACAAGTTCTTATCGTCTCCTATTCAAGAGGAGCTAATTTCTCTCCATTTGAGTGTGAGCTTACTATTAGTGACTCATTTCTAACAAAATATGGCAGATATGATGGTATGTGACTTCTAAGACTAGGTCATAAAAGCATCTTCTACCTTGCTTTCTCCCTCAGACTGCACACTCTGAGTGAGAATAACCACCGTGTTGTGAGGACACCAAGTAACCCATGGAGAGACCCAAATGGGGAGGAACATGGGGAGGCCTCCTGCCAATAACCATCACCCTGTTAGTGAATCACTTAGGAAGTGTTTTCTTCAGCCTTAGTTAAGACTTCAGAGGACTGCAGTCCTGGCTGACATGTTGGCTACAACCTCATGAGAGACCTTGAGCCTGAACCACCCAGCTTAGTCACTCCCAGGTTTCTGACCCATAGGAAATGTGAGAAGATAAATGTTTATTGTTTCAAGTCACTAAGTTTTGGAATAATGTGTTACACTGCAATAGATAACTAACACATGCAGTAATCTAGATTTCATTCTTAATTTTAGAGTTAATGATCAGTATTTTTAACTCAAGTATCAAAAACACTACATTTAAACTACTACCAACTTATGCTTTTGTTAACAAGTTTTTATTGTGTATATGTCCTTGTAATTCAAAGTTATAAGACATTTTGCATCATTTAAAATGGTTTACAGGAATATATATAATATATATAAAAGGAAATAAACTTCCTCTCATACGCCAAAGTAAAATCAATTAAAATTTTTTTGAATTAAAAGTTTTAGTTTTCGGTTTAACAGGTTTTCCTATTGCACAAAAAATAACCCTTGATTCATGTATTTCATCCCTTGCTCCTGGAACTGTTTAGGTCTATGCATATATTAATACAATTTAAATAAATTATATACAATGTCCTTACTAATCAGTTTTTTAGTGACCCATTATTAATTCTTTCTCAAGTATCCAGTTAAGTTTCCTTTGAAAAACAGGATCTTTTCTTTTTATACTCATATTTTACTGACTTAAATATTTAATTAAATGAAAATATAATAATAAGCACAGCTAGCATAAAGTTTTTAGAATGGGTGAATCTGAGTTTTAGTGATGAAGACTCAACTTGCAGAAAAAGAACTGCATCAGCATACTACTGAGTAGCTTACTAGCAGTAAACATCCAGTCAATATATTTCACAGAAGCAATAGAGAATATTAGTTAATCTGATTAGTCAGGTAAGTGGAGGTCAATTAAGAGAAATTTTACTGCAGGCTGATGTTTATGTTGGCATTCAGAACATGATGTGGTATTTCCAATTAGTGAGAAAAAACGCACTGTCAAATGATGTTGAGACAACTAGATACCTTTGGAGAGAAAATTAATCTCTCCCTTACACCACACACAAACATATTCCTGACTGATTAGCAATTTCAATGTCTTTTAAAGGAAATGCAAAAAAAAATTTATTAGAAAATACATATTTTATAATCTTGGGGTAGAGAAAACTTTCCTATGCATAAATAAAAGACATGCAGGAGACAAGGAGAAAAATATTGCCACAAATATAAGACATGAGAAATATTCATAACATATAAACAGTCCTTAAAGACAAGAAATATATTACTATTCAAAATTTTTAAATGAGAAAAGAATATGAAGAAAAAAATGGCCAAAATATTCACACTCACTAGTAAACAAAAAAGTGGATTAATATAATAATATTTTCCCATTAGCCAGACAAAAAACTCTTAGACTTGTAATGTCCATTCTTGGCTAAGGTACCCTCTTGCTGGGAGAAGGAATATGTGTAGGTTTTTTGGAGATTATCATAAATGAAATTGTATGACATTTTATATAATTTTGATACAATTCCACTTCTAGGAATTTATACTATAAAAAATATATATACACATGTACACAAAGATCCATGTAACAAGAATGTTCACTGTAGCAATGAAAATAAAAACTTTTGCCAATGACAACCAGGAAATAATTTTACTGTTTACCAATCAAGTGAGAAAGAAAAAAGCAGCTGCTGACAGCCAGGAGCCCACCTGGTACTGTCAGCCAGGACTTGGTTTTGCTGCAAGCTGACCTGTTAGCTATATTCTCCTATTGAATGTAAACAATTTCAGAGAGCATCAGTATCACACAAGGCCACTCTGTGACCATGATGGACCTAGACAAAAACAGGATCACTCCACAATCATGTCTGAGCACAGGTAAAACATGAACACTGTTACAGGCATAAAAGTGACTAGTGACTGCAACTTCTTCACTAATAACAGCTTTAGCTTGGTCTAGGCTTCCTCATTAGGTTAGATTTATTTACACTTCCAACCAGAGCATTATCCTGTTTTCTGACAATTTCCAATCCAAACTCTGTCTGCTTTCTTAAATCCTCCCCCAAATCACCTAACATAAGAACAATAATATAGTAAGTCCTTAGTAACATCCTCTTACTTAGATGTTCCCCCTTGCTACAACAATAAACCCAAAGTGTTCCACTACAGGTGGTTTCCTGGGGTCTTTGTCTAGAGAGCACCGGCAGGGGAATGGTTAATTACAGAACAACCATTCTGTGGAATACCAAATAACTGTTAAATATATTGAGGTGGTCTTAAAATACAAAACAGAATATGTAAGTATGATTCAATTTATGCTTAAACAAACAAATGTTTTGATATGACAGCACAAAATAAAGTACAGAGAAACACATGCTTATCTATTAATAATGTTTACTCCTGGAAAGGAAAATCAGATTGGGATGCAAATGGTGGGTAGGGGAGGTGGGGGTTAAGGGCAACTTTCCTTTTTTTTGCTCCTAATATGCTGACCTTTTAAAAATATGGGCAATTTATGTGTGACATATACAATTTAAAAGATACTAATAAAATGAAATAAAACGAGTCTCCTTCCTCAAAACAGTTGTTCCAAAGTAAAGGCTTCTAGTGGTCTCCTCTCCTGCACACCCCTCACTGTTCCTAATCTATTGTACCATTATTTGGAAGAACGCAGAACTAAATTTTGCTAAATCACTATTCTTCATTTCATACACAATTGTAATAAGCTTCTTATGTGGCTCACAGACCATTTTAAATACAAGGTTCCTCGTGACTGAGGTTGCTAAAAGTCTAATTATCAAACAAATTAGTATAATATTCAATACAAGGATTAGAATATTCAAGTACATTCAGCTGAAGCCAAAGTTCATTAAATTAAAATACCAAAGAAAACAGAGTATCTCTCTTACTTGAATTAAATGACATTTATTTTCTTAAGGGAAAGCAACCTAAATGTTCCTGAGTTTTGATATCTAATTCTCAAAGGGTAAATTTTAATTTTAAATGGACTATAAACAATAAAATATTTTCTTCTATAAATCCTAAATTAGTGTACTAAATTATTTTTGAATAACCTCCACTGACAGTTTTGCTAAGTGTTCTCATAACATTGCCTTATATAATTGGCATCTATAATGGCCAGGTTGCACCTAATCAATTTCTTCTTCTCATAAAAGATTAATTAACATTACTACATTCAAGACTGTTAAATATCATTCTGAGGTAACATTTCAAAGTCAATTTGCAGAAGGATTAAAATTTCATTAACAAATGGAATACTTACTGAATGACTACAGTGTATAAGCATTGTACTAAATAAGTGCTTTGAATTTTTTGCCTTCACATTTAAATGCCACCAAACCCTGTGAAGTTGAAAATTTTATGTCCAATTTCAGAAGATAGAGAGGTTCAAAAAGTTCAATAATTTGCCCAAAATGTCACTGCTAGAAAACGGTAGGGCCAAGATTCAAATGCTGGTTAACCCAACCATAAAAGTTGATATTCTTTCCCCTATTCCATATTTTCTTGAAAATTTTCCATGTTTTTCTAAACAAAGTTACCTCAGATTTGGTTGCAATTTCTAGAAAACAAAAAATATAAGCATACTACCATGTCGTTTTTCTTCAGGCTAATAGTATTTTTAACTAGATTCCTGAGTCACTGAAATACAATACAAAAATTATAATGTAAATATTTTTATATATAAATGATGTGAATAAATTATAGAGTACTAATACATAAATTATCAATATTTATGAAAAATATCTCCAGGCATTTTGGGGGCCTCTTAGCTGCAGTTACTAGCAGACAAGCTTAGAATTAACAAAGTATTTTTCTAACTACATACATTTACAGAAAAGACTACTCAAGTTAAAAAATGGTGATGCAAAATGGACAGAAGTAACGGTAATGCATTATTGTAAGAATAATTAATAGTCTGTGAGTGTGGTAGAAAGGGGAAGTTTAGAGTCATGTATGTCATCAGAAGGACAGTTGGAGGTTAAAACATGGGAATATATAACACAGTGAATCTTGTGGAGCACAATACTTGTGATTAACTGTACAAATATTAAAAAGTTCTTTCATGAACTAGAACAAATGTATGACACTATTACGATTTAATAATAGAGGGGTTTATGGGAAAAGATGTACCTATTGCAAACTATGAACTATAGTTAACCATTTGTCCTATAAACAGCCATCTTATTTGATAATTCATTAATTTTTTACCCACTGCCTTTCAGGTTTTCTAAATATACAGTTATATTATCAGCAAAAAGAATTTATTTCTTCTTTTGCAGTGTTTATGCAAATGGGAATAGCCTTCCCATGTCATTTCATTTTTGTTTTATTGCAGTTACTACACAGAATCTCTGAGAGAATGTTGAATAATAATAGAGATTTAGTTCTTGATTTTAATTGTAACAACTATTAAATTTTACTTAAAGTGTTTATTTTTTTTTGGTAAATAACCTTTATTATTTTAAAGTTGTTTACTTCTCTTCCTGTTTCTACAAAATATATTTTATTAAGAACGGCTGCTGAATTTTGTCGAATGCCTTTTCAGTATGTATTGTTAATAATCATGTGCTTTTCTTTATCAGTGTAATGAATTAGATTTGTCAGGTGGGAAGGCATGTGGCTGGCGTCTGCTGCAAAGTTCTGGTTTCAAAATGGCTTTCTCCCAGGACATTCCTCTCTAGGCTGCAGTTCCTCAAAAATGTCACTCTTAGTTGCACTTGGGATATTCGTCCTCTCTCTCAGCTTCTCCGGAGCAGGAGTCTGCTTTCAACAGCCGTCCTCAAACTGTCCTCATCTGCAGCTCCTGTGTATTCTTCAAAGAGTCCCTCTTGGCTGTGGCTCCTCTTCAAAATGTCACTCACAGCTGCACTGAGTTTCCTCTGCCTGTCAGCTCATTTATATGGCTCCGCTGATCAAGGACCACCCAATGGGCAGGCCAACACTCCATAGAAATTATCCAATTAGAGTCATCACCCACAGTTGGGTGCGGCACATCTCCACAGAAACACTCAAAGAATTACAATCTAATCAACACTGATAACATCTGCCCACACAAGATTACATCAAAGATAATGGCATTTGGGGAACACAATATATTCAAACTGGCACAAAGAGTATTCAAAGAAATTGTTGGGGAAAACTTCCCAAACCTTCTACATAACAAATACGCAAAGCATAAATGCCCAGTGAACTCCAAATAGAATAAATCCAAATAAATCCACTCCAAGACATATTCTGATCAGACTGTCAAATACTGAAGAGAAGGAGCAAGTTCTGAAAGCAGCAAGAGAAAAGCAATTCACCACATACAAAGGAAACAACCTAAAACTAAGTAGTGACTACTCAGCAGCCACCATGGAGGCGAGAAGGCAGTGGCATGACATATTTGAAATTCTGAGAGAGAAAAATTTCCAACCAAGAATACTTTATCCAGCAAAACTCTCCTTCAAATTTGAGGGAGAGCTTAAATTTTTCACAGACAAACAAATGCTGAGAGATTTTGCTAATAAAAGACTTGCCATACTTGAGATACTAAACAGAGCCCTACCTACAGAGAAACAAACAAAGGAGAGAGAGATAATAGAAATATTTAACAGACATATATAGAACATTACATCCCAAATCACCAGGACACACATTCTTCTCTAGTGATCATGGATCTTTCTCCACAATAGACCATAAGCTGGGACATAAAACAAGCCTCAATAAATTAAAAAAAGGGAAAACAGTTTAATATATTCAAAGCACATTCTCTGACCACAATGGAATACAAATAGAAGTCATTAAGTTTTGATTTGTAACTCTACTATTTATTTCCTACAGGATATAAAATACATAACCTCTAATGACAAATCAGTGGTTTTGAACTCAATGTAAAATATGTCATTTTTGAGAAGAACTACATAAAGGTGGGGTAATGGAGGAGTATAGGAACATAGTTTACGTGTCCTATTGAAGTTAAGTTGGTATCAAAGAAAAACAAGATTGTTATAGATTTAAGAGGTTAAATTTAAGCCCCATGGTAAACACAAAGAAATTATCAGAGAATATGACCATGGAGATGAAAAGTAGAGTATGGGTTATGAGAAGTGGGGGAAGGGGCAATGGGGAGTTAAGAAATGAGTGTAGGGTTGCTGTTTAGGGTGAAGGGAAATTTCTCGTAATGGATGGTGGGAAGATGATGGCATTACAACATTCTAAATGTGATTAATCCCACTAATGGAATGCTAGGGAGGGGTTGGAATGGGAAGATTTAGGCTGTATATATGCTTCCACAATTGAAAAAAAAAAGAAAAAAGAAAAAGACAGTCTAAATAGGCAACGACAATTAATTGCCAAGGATGATCCTGGAAGGGATCTGAGGATGGAGGAGAAGAGGCTCAAAAGGACACATTTGGGACATAAGGGAAAAAAAAAGGAAATATAGAATGTAAGCTTTGTATCAATGTTGAATTTCTTGAACTTCTTAGCTGCACTTAATGGGCTTGCATAAAAGAATGTTTTTGTTCATGGGAATTGTATATGTGAATTATATTGTTTGTTCAAGGATGTGTGCAGCTTGCTCTCATATGTTCAGAAGACAGAGCAATAGATGATGGATGATAGATAGGGAGGAAGGGAAAGAAAGAAAAGGTGGTGTGACAGGATGTTAAAGTTGGTGGATTGGGATATCGGGGAGGGGGGTCGGGTTATGCTGGATTTCCATGTATGGGTTTTGTATTGTTTTTGCAACTGTTCCTGTAAGTTTGAATTTATTCCAAAATAAAATTTAAAAAAAATAGGAAAAACTATATTCCATCCATTACAGAGGCAGGAAATATAAAATTCTTAAGAATAAATTTAATAAGAGTGTTAATTTGAACTATAGTACATCCTGGAAAAGACAGAAGTTTAGAGACAGTAAAAAGATCAGTGGTTACCAGGGGTTCAGGGAGTTGGGGAGAGGAATGAATAGGTGGAAGACAGATAATTTTTACAGTAGTGAAACTATTCTGTATTATACTGTAATGGCGGATACATGACAATATGCATTTGTCAAAGCTCATAAAACAGTACAACACATAATGTACCACACTAATGAAGATTTTAATAATAGAGGAAGATGTTGGGGATGGGTTGCAGGATGGTTTATGGGAACTCTGTATTTTTCTGAGCAATTTTGTGTAAACCTAAAACTTCTCTAAAAATTAACACCTATTAAAAAAAGTAGAGAATTGCAGGAAGATTGTGGCATTTGGAGAGGCAGAACTCACTCCTTGTTCCAGTTTGCTAATGCTGCCATTATGCAAAATACCAGAAATGGATTGGCTTTTATAAAGGGGGTTTATTTGGCTACAAATTTACAGTCTGAAGTCCAAGAAAATGTCCAAATTAAGACTTCAACACAAGTATACTTTCACTGAAGGAAGGCCAATGGCGTCCAGAAAACCTCTGTTAGCTCAGAAGGCACATGGCTGGTGTCTGCTGATCCCAGGTTGTGTTCCAGCTCCTGTGCATTCTTCAAAATGTTGCTCTTGGGGTGTTTTGTCCTCTCTTAGCTTCTCCAGAGCAAAGTGTCAGCAAAAGTCTGCTTTCAATGGCTGGCTCCAAAATGTCTCTCTGTAGCTGCTCTCCAAAATGTCACTCTTAGTTGCTCAAAGGTCCTTCTGTTTGTGAGCTCTTTTTACAGGACTTCAGTGATTAAATCAAGAGCCACCCTAAATGGGTGGGGTAACACCTCCACAAAATTATCCAATCAAAGGTCTTGCCCACAGTTGCTTGAGTCACATTTCCAAGGAAACAATCAATCAATAGGTTCCAACCTAATGAACAATAATATGTCTGCCCCCACAAGATTGCATCAAAGAACATGGCATTTTGAGGGACATAATACATCCAAACCAGCACACTACTCCACCAAAAACACCTAGACAACAGGCAGAAACTGTCCAAAGTAGTGGTTCTGGGGCTCAGGAAACCAGGGAAGCACCATGCTACGTATAAGTAAAAGCCGGATAAAGAAACAGGGAAACTATGATGTGAGAAATTGTGGTGAGTGAATGTGACAGTGGCTCTCAGTGCCCATTCTCCACTCCTGAGACAGGCAGCTGTGTCAGCCTGGTTCTCCCCTGACTGGCAAGAGGCAGCACAGTCCTGATCCAACTGTTGGCTGGCGAAGTCAACTCTGGGTCCCACAGTTTGAGCTTTTCCACGCAGGATCCGGGGTGCACATGGCTCCATCATTTCCACAAACAGAAAGACAGCCGCCAGTAATTCATGTGCACTGTGGCTCCTGGCACCCATCACCCATCCCCAAGGCAGGCAGCTTCAGGTTGGCCTGGTTCTTGTCCTGCTGGCTGCTGCAGTCTGGGAGAGACAGGGAGGCCCTCCCCTCAGGAAAAGATGGGGACGTGGAATAGTCCTGAACCAACTGTTGGCCAACAAGGGTGTCCCTCTGGATCTAGCAGCCTTGAACCCTTCTATGCAGGAGCCCATGGCACTCATGGCTCCACTATTTCCACAAACAGAGAAGCTGCAGCAAGTGACTGAGCTCTACCATGGCTCCTGGCACCCACCTCCCACCCCAGGCCAGCAGCTTCAGATCAGCCTGGAAAAAGATATTCCATGCAAGCAGTAACCAAAAAAAAACCAAGGGTACCTATACTAATATCAGACTAAATAGACTTTAAATGCTAATATGTTATAAGAGACAAAGAAGAACACTATATATTAATAAAAGGGGCAATTCACCAAGAAGAAATAACAATCATAAATATTTATGACCTAATCACAGTGCCCCAAAATACATGAGGCAAATACTGACAGAACTGAAGGGAGGAATAGTAGTCTCTACAATAATAGTTGGAGACTTCAACAGACCACTCTCCTCAGTACATAGAATGCCTGAACAGGGACCAATAATGAAACAGAGAACTTAAATAATATGATAAATGAACTAGACTAAACAGACATATACAAAACACTGCACCCCAAAACAGCAGGATATACATTTTTCTCAAGTGCTCATGAAACACTCTCCAGGATAGACCACATGCTGAGGCATAAAACAAGTCTTAATAAATTTAAAGAATGACTGAAATTATATAGAGCACTTTCTTTGAACATAATGGAATGAAGGTGGAAATCAATTACAGCCAGAGAACTGGAAAATTCACAAATATCTGGAGGTTAAACAACACACTCTTAAACAATCAGTGGGTCAAAGAAGAAAATGCAAGAGAAATCAGTAAATATCTGAAGATGAATGAAAATGAGAACACAACATATCAAACCTTATGGGATGCAGTTGAGGCAGTACTGAGAGGGAAATTTACAGCCCTAAATGCCTACATTAAAAAGCAGGAAACAGCTAAAATCAAAGGCAACTGAATACCTGAAGAAACTAGAGAAAGAACAGCAAATTAATCCCAAAGAAGGAAAAAATTAAAGATTAGAGCAGAAATAAATGAACCGGAGAACAACAACAAAAAAAACACAAAAGAATCAATAAAACCAAAAGTTGCTTCTTTGAGAAAATCAATAAAATTGGCAAACCTTTACCTAGACTGACAAAAACAGAGAAGATGCAAATAAATAAAACCAGAAATGAGAGGGGAGTCATAACCACAGACCCCGAAGAAATAAAAAAGGTCATAACATGATACTGTGAACAACAATATGCCAACAAACCAGGCAACTTAGATGACAATTTCCTAAAAACACATTAACTCCATTACCTCGAGAAGAAATAGAAGACCTCAACAAACCAATCATAAGTAAAGAGATTGAATCAGTCATCAAAAATCTCCCAACAAAGAAAAGCCCAGGACCAGATGGCTTCATGTGTGAATTTTACCAAGCATTCCAAGAAGAATCAATACCAATTCAGCTCAATTCCAAAAAACTGAAGAAGAGGGAACACTACTGTGCAAGTGTGTATATATTATTCTTTGATGCAATCTTGTGGGGGCAGTTGTATTAGTGTTGATTAGATTGTAATTCTTTGAGTGTTTCCATGGAGATGCGACCCACCCAATTGTAGTGATAACTCTGATTAGATAATTTCCATGGAGGTGTGGCCCTGCCCACTCAGCATGGGCTTTGATTAGTTTACTAGAGCAATATATAAGCTCAGACAGAAGGAGCAAGCTTGCTACAGCCAAGAGGGACACTTTGAAGAATGCACAGGAGCTGAGAGAGGAGCAGCAGATGAGAGATAGTTTGAAGATGGCAGTTGAAAGCAGACTCTTGCTCTGGAGAAGCTAAGAGAGGACAAATGCTCCAAGAGCAACTGAGAGTGACATTCTGAAGAGGAGCTGAAGCCTAGAGAGGAATGTCCTGGGAGAAAGCCATTTTGAAACCAGAACTTGGAGCAGACGCCAGTCACATGCCTTTCCAGCTAACAGAGGTTTTCAGGATGCCATTGGCCATCCTCCAGTGAAGGTACCCAATTGCTGGTGTGTTACCTTGGATACTTTATGGCCTTAAGACTTAACTGTGTAACCAAATAAACCCCTTTATAAAAGCTAGATCCATTTCTGATGTTTTGTGAAAAGGCAGCATTAGCTTACCAGAACAACTACCTAACTCATTTTATGAAGCCAACATCACGCTAATGCCAAAGCCTAATAAAGACATTACAAGAAAAGAAAACTACAGACCAACATCTCTAATGAATATGGATGCAAAAATCCTCAACAAAATATTTCCAAATTGAATCCAACAGCATATCAAAAGAATTATAGACCATGACCATACCAGATATGCAAGGGTGGTTCAACACAAGAAAATCAATTAATGTATTGATTAATCAATTAACAAATTAAAAGGGAAAAACCACAGTCATCTTGATTGACACAGAACAGGCATTTGACAAAATTCAGCATCCTTTCTAGATAAAAACACTTCAAAGATAGAAATAGTAAGAAAATGCCTCAATATGATAAAGGACATAGATGAAAAACCTACAGTTAACATCACACTCAATGGTGAGAGACTGAATGCCTTCCCTCTAAGATATGGAACAAGACACAGATGCCCACTGTCATCACTGTTATTCAACATTGTGCTAGAAGTTCTAGCTAGAGCAGTTAGCCAAGAAAAAGAACTAAAAGGCATCCAAATCAGAAAGGAAGTAAAATTTTCACTATTTGCAGATGACATAATCCTATACTTAGAAAGCCCCAAAGAAAAACAACAACAAAGCTACTGGAGCTAATAAACAAGTTCAGCAAAGTGGCAAGATACAAGATCAACATGCAAAAATCAGTAGTGTTTTTATACGCTCGCAATGAGCCATCTGAGGAGATACTCAAGAAAAAAGTTCCATTCACAATAGCAACTAAAAGAACCAAATATCTAGGAATAAATTTAACGAAGGAAGAAAGGGTCTATAGACAGAAAACTACAAAACATTAGTAAAAGAAATCAAAGACGACCTAAATCAATGGAAGACATTCCATGTTCATGGAATGGAACAATCAATGTTTTAAAGATATCAATTCCACACAAATTGATCTTCAAATTCAACACAATCTCAATTCAAAATTCCAATAGCTTACTTTGCTGAAATGGAAACGCTAATTATCAAATTTATTTGAAGGGAGAGTGGCCTCAAATAGCCAAAAAATCTTGAAAAAGAAGAATGAAGTGGGAGGACTGATGCTTCTTGACTTTAAAGCATAAAGCACAATGGTCAAAACAGCACAGTACTGGCATAAAGATACACATATCGATCAATGGAATCAAATTGAGAATTCAGAAACAGACCCTCAGGTCTATGATCAATTGATTTCTGACAATGCTCCCAAGTCTACTCAACTGGGATAGAACAGTCTTTTCAATAAATGGTGTCAGGAGAACTGGATATCCATATGCAAAAGAATGAAAGAGGACCCCCATCTCATTCCCTATACAAAAATTAACTTAAAATGGATCCATGTACTCAGTGTAGGAGACAGTACCATAAAACTCCTAGAAGAAAATGTAGGGAACTAACTTCAAGTGATAGGCAGTAGTTTCCCAAACCTTACACCCAAAGCACAAGCAATGAAAGAAAAAACAGATAAATGGGACCTCCTCAAAACTGAGTATTTCTGTGCTTCAAAAGACTTTGTTAAAAAGGTGAAAATGCAGCCAACTCAATGGGAGAATATATTTGGAAACCACATATCTGATAAGGGTATGATATCCACAATATACAAAGAATATACAAGTCAACAATTAAAAGACAAACAATTATTAAAATGGGCAAAAGACATGAATAGACATTTTTCCAATGAGGAAATACAAATGGCTAAAAAAGCACATGAAAAGATACTCATCTTCACTAGCTATTAGGGATATACAAATCAAAACCACCATGAGCTATCATTTCATACCTATTAGAATGGTCACTATTAAACAAACAGGAAACTACAAGTGTTGGAGAGGATGTGGAGACATAGGAATGCTTAGTCACTGCTGGTGGGAATGTGGAACAGTACAGCCACTGTGGAAGGTGGTTTGGCAGTTCCTCAGAAAGCTTAGTATAGAGTTGCCCTATGATCTGGCAATCCTGCTACTTGGTATATACCCTGAGTAAATTCTAAGCAGGGATGACATTCACACACCGATGTTCACAGTGGCATTATTCACAATTGCCAAAAGATGAAAACAATCCAAGTGTCCATAAACTGATGAATGAATAAACAAAATGTGGTATATACATATGATGGAATATTATTTAGCAGTGAGAAGGGATGAAGTGCTGAAGCATGAGAAAACATGGATAAACCTTGAGGACATTATGTTGAGTGAAATAAGCAAGATGCCAAAGGACAAATATTGTATGATCTCACTAATGTGAACTAATTATACAATATAAACTCATGGACATACAATCTAGAAAATGTTCTAAAATTTACTGTGGTGATGAATGCACAACTATATGATGATACTGTGAGCCAAAGACTATATACTTTGGATGGATTGTATGGTATGTGCATATATCTCAATAAAATTACATTAAAGAAAAAAAAGTGATAGCTTCAAAAAGTAGAGCAACTTTGTACTTTGGCCAAATGTCCAATAATTTTTCATTTTCCATTTTATTACACTATTGGAAATTTGACCAAGAACACCACAAGCACTCTAGCTAGTTACCTAGATAGTAATGAGTTAACTGAGAGTTTGTGAGCTAGTACAGGATTTTTCTTTTTGTAAGAATCATTTTGCTTATTTTTTTTTACATATTTTTAAAATTCAGTTTTATTTAATATATTCACATACCATACAATCATCCATGTAGTTGTGTGTTCAACACCACAATCAATTTTTGAACATTTTCATTACTCCAGAAAGAATGAAAATAAGAATAAAAAATAAGAGTAAAAAATAACACTCAAATCATTCTACCCCCCCCACCCCCATACCACCCTATTTTTCATTTCATTTTTGTCCCCATTTTTCTATTTACCCATTCATACCCTGGATAAAGGGAGTGTGAGCTACAAGGTTTTCACAATCACATGGTCACACCATGTAAGCTACATAGTTACACAATTGTCTCAGGAATCAAGGCTACTGGGTTACAGTATGACAGTTTCAGGTATTTCCTTCTAGCTATTCCAATACACTAAAACCTAAAAAGGGATATCTATATAGTGCATAAGAATACCCTCCAGAGTGACTCTGAAGTCAATTTGAGATCTCTTAGCCACTGAAACTTGATTTTGTTTCATTTTGCTTCCCCCTTTTGGTCATGAAGGTTTTCTCAATCACAAGATGCCGAGCCCAGGCTCATCCCTGGGAGTCATGTCCCGCATTGCCAGGGAGATTTACAACCCTGGGAGTCATGTCCCATATGGGGGTGGGGGTGGGGTAGAGAGTTCACCTGCCAAGTAGGTGAGGGGGGAGAGAGAGAGAGAGAGAGAGAGCGAGCGAGCGCGCGCGCCACATCTGAGCAACAAAGAGGTTCTCTGGGGGAGTCTCTTAGGCACAGTTATAAGTAGGTTTAGCCTCTCCTTTGCAGTAACAAGCTTCATAAGGGCAAGCCCCAAGACTGAGGGCTTGGCCTACCAAATTGGTAGTCCTCAATGCTTGCAAGAACCTCAGTAATGATTCAGCTGTGGAAGTTTAATATTTCCACATTTTCCCCCAGTTTCTCAGGGGGGGCCCTGCTAATACATTTTTATTCTCTGCCCAAATTACTTTGGAATGTATCAGTATTTCACACTAACCTGTACAAACCTACCAGATCTCACTTTCTATTCATAGTTTCATGCAATTATGGTGTTTGAATAAACTGACCATACAAGTTAAATTATTTAGTGTGCTGCAGAAAATATGTATCCTGCACAAAATACACATCTTTTCCTTTGGTCTCATACAGAATTTGAGGTTTTAAAACACAGCAGTATTTTTTTTAATAAAAGTGCTTTTATGTGAATTCATGTTGTAAGTTACAGGCTTTGGAATACAACTTAAATTAGTGACTGCATGTATTTTTAAAAATAATAAAAATAAGATTAACTCAAAAAACAGAAGGGGGCTTTTCTAGATTAAAAGAAATTAAAAAGGAAAAAAAAAGAATAAGACCTGAGAAAATTGTAAAAACGTACTTCACGACATAAAAGAAGATTTGAATAGATGGAAAGACATACAATGTTTCTGGGTATAAAAAAAGGTCATAAAAATGCCAATTTCTCCAAATTAATGTAAATTCCTCACCTTAGGAAAAAAAAAAAAAACTGGCAATTTCTGTCTTGAAAATTTTAACTAAACTGACTCTGGACTTTGAGACATCATGCTCAGCTGAGCACAGGAATAAAGGACTGTCCTGAGAGAATATAGGGGATACAATAAAAGCCCACATATTAAAGATAAGACCACAAACTGTCTTCCTCTGCTTGGATTCCAAATCAGGATCAGGCCTTATATGTCTCAGAAGTACACTGGAGGTGTCCCCTCTAAGGACACTTGCCAGCCCAGGAGATGAAACTTAACAAAAACCAATATTCAGGATCAACATGGCAATGTAAGACACCCCATGAAAAAACCCCCTCAGAGATTTAGCAAATAAAAGAACAAATTCTACTTGGATAGAACTCTAGAGGATGGGAGAAACTGGAGAACAACTCAACAAACACTGAACTGAATGAAGAAACAGAAAAATCTCAGCAGAAGCCCATCTTGGACCACTGGTTGGTTCCCAATTCCCCTCCCCTTCCCTCCATCTCACACAGCTTGGGAGCCACACAGAGGCAGCACAGCCTAGGGTACCTCTCATGCAGACAGAGACTGCAGATTGGGTCACAGCAGTGAGTAAGAACTCCATGCATTTCTAGGCTTGGGGACCTCAATACACTTGAGAGCCAGAGTAGAACACAAGCCACTGAGGATGCTGCATACAAAAGAGCCCTCAGGGGAGGCAGCAGCAGGGGTGGGGGGGGGGGTGGAAGAGGAGGAGGAGGAGGAGGAGGAAAGACTGACACAGAAAGGCTGGTAAAAGCTATTGTGACCTTACTCAATCCAGGTTCAGCTAGTTGGATAACCCTAAGGCAAAAGGGACTTTTCTGAAGTGAAACACCTTTCTGGATTGACCCCATCTGGCTCCCTGGGAGAGGATACCCTAAAAGAGAAGAAAGTGGAGGCAGAAAAGCCTCAAGGGAAAAAAAAAAAAAAAAACAGGGGAGGAGGTTAAACAGAACTGCCTTAAGATGGGAGGGTCCCATGAAATGTGTAAGGAAAACAAGACAACGAGTGAGGGAGATAATTTAAACAAATCATAGGAGCTGGGGAGAAAAGTCAACACAAAAACCGAACAGATCAAGATACCCAGAGAAGGAACAGAGAATGGAAGCTCTCTCCTGAAGATGTAACAATTGCAAAGAAACGTACAATCTTAAAAATTACACCACAAATTCAGGGCAAGAAGCAGTTGAAGAACAGCCTCGAAAATCTGATTGGTTAAACACAAGCTATTATAAAATTCTAGAATAAAATGGACCAAACATCAAAGAAGAACCTTATTACAAAGCCACTCAACAATAAAACTGTAGACAAGAGGGAGAAATGGACCTTCAGAGTTAACTCATAAAGAAAATCAGATGCCTAGACATCAGCAAAAAATCAAAAGCCAAACTAAGAAACAGGAAGATATGAATCAGTCTAGGGAACAAATTAAAACTTTAGAGGACACTCAGAAGTTGGAGCAACTAATCAAAGATGTTCAAACAAATCTAAATCAATTCAAGGAGATGAAGGAAAATATGCACAAAGACATAAAGAATATTAAGACAGTGAGCATAAAGAAGAATCTGAAAGTATTAAAAAAAACATAACAAAAAGAGGCACATATTAGAGATTAATAGAGGCATACAACAGCATAGTTGAACAGGAAAAGAATAGAAACAATTAAGCAATGTCTCAGCGATCTGAGTGATAGCACAAAGAACACAAATATATGCATCATGAGTATTACAGGAAAAGAGAAGGGAAAAGAGGCAGAAAGAATATTTGAAGAAATAATGGCTGAAACTTCCCAACTCTTACGAAAGACATAAATATACATGTCCAAGCACAGCATACACCAAACAGAATAAATCCTACTAAACCTACTCTGAGACAGATGCTATTCAGAATGTCAAATGTCAAAGAGAGAATTCTGAAAGCAGCAAGAGCAAAGCAAATCAACACATACAAGGGATCCTCAATAAGAGAAACTGCTGAGGGGATCCAAGATGGAGAGACAGAGCAAAATTCTCCTCCATGAAAAACACTAGATAAAAGACATACAGTGCTCCAGAATAGCAGTTCCAGGGTTCCACTGCCTGGGCAGGGACTTCTAAATCCACAGTGACTGTACACTTGGAGAAATCGAGAGAATGTGTTCGCAGTCCTGTGAGTATTTGATCTGGAGAGTTGCTGGGGAAATGGCAGCTGGAGTCACACTGCAATAGGGAGAAATCGAGACACTGTGTTTGGAGGCAGGTTAGAGAAAGACCCGAAAAGCGGCTGGAGAGTCGGCAGCAGGAGCCGCAGTCCAGTGCGGTGGGGAATGCCTTCCACACCCCGGGCACCCGCCTCAGTATCTGGCATGGGTGATAGACCTTCACACACCCACAGCTAACAGTCCCCAAGCCAGGAACAAGCCACTGCAGCAAGCAGATGATCACAGAAGTGGGTAGTTTCCACGCCCTGTGCAGCCGTCTTTACAGCAGGCTGGGAGACACCCCTTTGCAGCGCCATGGCCCAGAGGTTCCTCAAGGGAACTTGGGGTTCAGCTGCCTTGTGATGGTGCAACTCCTCCTCCGCAGAAGCCTGTAGGGTTCATAGCCTAGAGGCAGGGGTGCCACATGGAGTGCCAGGAACCCTACACCAATCCCAGGGACTTGTGGGTCCACAGCAGAGAGGGACTATGGAGAATTTGAGCTGAAGGGTTAGAAGCATGCCACAGCCCCAGAAATGATTGGGAGTATTGGATCTTAAAGCTATCTTCTCCCACCCACAGGGCTGGTGGTCCCCATGGCACATGGAAGACTGGTACACAGACTGGCCAGCCACATGGTTTGGACCCCGACTCGCTGCATTAACGAAGGTGAGGAGAGCTGGATTGAGGGTAAGAGGTGGCTCGGAGTGCCATCTGCTGGTAGATCAGGGAAAGTGCACTGCACCAAGCTGCACCTCTTCCAAATTATAGATAATTGTTTAAATAAGCCTGCATATCCTAAAAGAACCCTATCAAGATAAGCAAATGCCAGGAGGCCAAAAAAATAAATAAATAAATTATAAAGCATATGAGAAACCAGAAGATATGGATAACTCAAATGCCCAAATTAAAAAAACAGAGGAGATACAGAACCTGGAACAATTAATCAAAGAAGGAATCACAAACATCATTAACATGGCTCAGGATATAAAGGACATCAGGAAGACCCTAGAAGAGCATAAAGAAGAATTCACAAGAGTAAATAAAAAATAGAGGATCTTACAGAAATAAAAGAAACTTGATCAAATTTAAGATTCTTGAAACACAAAGCAGCAGACTAGATGAAGTAGAGGAATAAATAAGTGAACCTGAAGAAAATGTTTTGGAAAGTGAAAGCACAAAAAAAAACAAATGGGGAAAAAATAAAAAAATTTGAAATGGATCTCAGGGATATGATAGACAACATGAAGCACACAAATATAGAAATCACTGGTGTTCCAGAGGGGAAGAGAAGGGTAAAGGACTAGGAAGAATATTCAAAGAAATTGTTGGGGAAAACTTCCCAACCCTTCTAAACAACATAAATATGCAAATCATAGATGCCCAATGAACTCCAAACAGAATAAATCCAAATAAACCCACTTCGAGACATATTCTGATAAGAGTGTCAAATGCTGAAGAGAATGAGCAAGTTCTGAAAGCAGAGAGAAGCAATTCACCACATACAAGGGAAAAAAATAGACTAAGTAGTAATTACTCAGCAGCCACCATGGAGATGAGAAGGCAGTGGTATGACATATTTAAACTTCTGAAAGAGAAAAATTCCCAACCAAGAATTCTTTATCCAGAAAAACTGTCTTTCAAACTTGAGGGACAGCTTAAAATCTTCACAGAGAAACAAATGCTGAGAGAATTTGCTAACAAGAGACCTGCCCTACAAGAAATACTAAAGGGAGCCCTACTGGCTGAGAAAAAAGAAAAGAGAGAGAGGTCTGGAGAAGGACACAGAAGTAAAGAGTTGTAGTAAGGGTACGTTAAAGGAAATAAAGAGAGAGAGGGAAAAACATATATCTGATAGATTAAAACCAAAGGATATGATGGCTAATTCAAGAACTGCCCTCATAGCATTCTATGGAACCAATAGCGCCCTAATACCAAAGCCTAATACACATACTACAAAAAAGAAAATTACAGACCAATTTCTCTTATGAAGATAGATGCAAAAATCCTCAACAAAATACTTGCAAACTGAATTCAAAAGCAAATCAAAAGAATTATACACCATGATCAAGTATGTTTTAACCCATGTACACAAGGGTGGTTCAACATAAGAAAATCTGTAAATGCGATACATCACATCAACAAAATGAAGGGAAAAAATCTCATGATTGTTTCAATCAATGCAGAAAGGCATTTGACAAAAGTCAACATCCTTTCTTGATAAAAACACTTAGAAAAATAAGGAACAGAGGGAAAATTCTCCAACATGATAAAGGGCATAAATGAAAAACCCACAGCTAACATCATACTCAATGGTGAAAAACTGAAAGCTTTCCCTATAAGATGTGGAACAAGACAAGGATGCACAATGTCACCACTGTTATTCAACACTGCTGGAAGTTCTTGCCAGAGCAATTAATCAAGAAAAAGAAAGAAAAGGCATCCTAATAGGAAAGGAAGAAGTAAAACTTTCACTCTTAGCATATGTAGAAAATTCTGAAAAATCAACAAAGCTGGTAGAAGTAACAAACAAGTTCAGCAAAATGGTGGGATACTAGATCAACGTGCAAAAATTGGTAGTGTTTCTATACAATAGTAATAAGCAAGATGAGGAAATCAAGAAAAAAAAATTCCATTTACAATAGCAACTAAAAGAATGAAATATCTAGGAATAAATTTAACAAAATATGTAAAGGACTTGTACAAAGAAAACTAAGAAACAATGCTACAAGAAATCAAAGACCTAAATCAATGGAAGGACATTCTGTGTTCATGGATTAGAGGGCTAAATATAGTTAAGATGGCAAATCTACCCAAAATCATTTGCAGATTCAACACAATCCCATGAAATTCCAGCAGCCTACTCTGCAGAAGTGGAAAAGCCAATTAACAAATTTGGAAGGGCAAGGGACATGAATAGCCAAAAACATCTTGCAAAAGAAGAACGAAGTTGGAGGACGCACATTTCCTGAGTTTAATGCATATTACAAAGCTACAGTCGTCAAAACAGTATGGTACTAGCATAAGAATAGAAATATTGACCAATGGAAATGAAATGAGAGTTTGAAAATAGACACCTATGGCCAACTGATTTTTGACAAGGTTTCCAAGTCCATTCAACTGGGAAAGAACAGCTTCTTCAACAAATGGTGCTGTGAGAACTGGATTTCCATAAGGAAAAGAATGAAGGAGGACCCTTATCTCACATCATATACAATAATTAACTCAAAATGGATCAAAGCCCTTAATATTAGAACCAGGACTATAAAATTCATAGAAAAAAATGTAGGGAAGCATCTTCAGAATCTTATGTTAGGCAACGGTTTCTTAGACTTTACACCCAAAGCACAAGCAATGAAAGAAAAAATATATAAATGGGGCCTCCTTAAAATTAAAAACTTTTGTGCAACAAAGGACTTTGTCACAAAAGTGAAAAGACAACCAACCAGGAGACAATATTTGGAAACCACACATCTGATAAGGGTTTACTATCCAGAATATATAAAGAAATCCTACCACTCAACAATATAAAGACCAACAACCCAATTTAAAAACAGGCAAAAGACTTGAACAGACATTTCTCCAAAGAAGATATACAAATGGCTGAAAAGCACATGAAAAGGTGTTCAACATCACCAGCTATTAGGGAAATACAAATCAAAACTACAATGAATATCATTTCACACCCACTAGAATGGCTACTATTAAAAAAAAACAATAAGAAAACTACAAGTGTTGGAGAGCATGTGGAGAAACAGGAACACATTCATTGCTGGTAGGATTGTAAAATGGTGCAGCCACTGGAGAAGACGTTTCAGCAGTTCCTCAGGAAGTTAAATATAAAATTACCATATGACCTGGCAATCCCGCTACTAGGTATATACACAGAAGAACTAAAAGCAGGGACTCAAACTGATATTTGCACACCAACGTACAAGGCAGCAGCTTCCACAACTGCCAAAAGATAGAAGTAACCCAAGTGCACGCCAACTGGTGAATAAACAAAATGTGACATACACATACAGTGGAATATTATTTGGCCGTAGAAAAGGATGGAGTGCTACTGCATGCGACAACATGGATGAACCCCGAGGACACTATGCTGAGTGAAATAAGCCAGGCACAAAGGACAAATTTTATATGATCTAACTGATATAAACCAATTAAAATAAGCCAACTTATAGAATTACAACTTAGAATGTAGGTTACCAGGGGATAGATTGGGGTAGAAAATGGGAAGCTGATGCTTAATTTGAACAGAATTTCTATTTAGGATGATTTTAACGGTTTGAAAATGGATGATGGTGATGCTAGCACATTAGTGTGAATGTAATTCAGAGCACTGAACTATGCATGTGAAAATGGTTGAAAGGGAAATTTGGGGTTGTGTATGTTACTGGAATTAAAGTTGGAAGATAAAACATGGGATTGTGTAACAGTGAACTCTATTGTGGATGATGGACTGGGGTTAAAAGTAAAAGAATGTCCTTTCATGAATTATAACAAAAGCATAACACTATTAACAAGGTGTTAGATAGGGTGGTGTGCCAGGTTGAATGTATTGTGTCCCCCAAACGCCGTTATCTTTGATGTAGTCTTGTGGGGCAGACATTTTGGTGCTGATTAGATTTGCTTGGAATGTGCCCCATCCAACTGTGGGTGATGACTCTGATGAGATATTCCCATGGAGGCATGGCCCCACCCATTCAGGGTGGGCCTTGATCAGTGGAGCCATATAAATGAGCTGACTCAAAGAGAAGGAATTCAGTGCAGCTGTGAGTGATGTTTTGAAGAGGAGCAAGCTTGCTAGAGAGGAATGTCCTGGGAGAAAGCCATTTTGAAGCCAGAACTTTGGAGCAGACACCAGCCAAGTGCCTTCCCAGCTAACAGAGGTTTTCTGGATGCAACTGGCCATCCTCCAGTGAAGGTACCCGATTACTGATGTGTTACCTTGGACACTTTATGGCCTTAAGACTGTAACTGTGTAGCCAAATAAACCCCCTTTTTGTACAAGCCAATCCATCTCTGGTGTTTTGCATTCTGCAGCATTAGCAAACTAGAACAGGTGGTATATGGGAAAAAACACACCTAGTGTTAACTATGAATTATAATCAGGTACTATTTCAATATTCTTCCAACAATTATGATAAAGGTACCATGCTAACGCAAAGTGTCAACAATAGTGGGGGTATATGGGAATGCTGTATTGTTTACATGATTTTTCTGTGAACATGTAATTTTTATAATTTAAAAAATACATAATTAAAAAAGTATTATGCTAAGTGAAAGAAATCAGACACAAAGTACTACATATCATATGATCCCATTTATATAAAGTGTAAACATAGGCAGGGCAAGATGGTGGCATAGAGAGGTATGGAATTTAGTTAGTCTTCTAGAGTAACTAGTAAGTAGCCAGGAACAACTAGTATAGTAAATAGTTTGGAACAACTGTTGGGGGACATCCGTGACTGTTCACACATCATACTCCAGTCAGGAATGGGTGGAATGGCTGAGATCACAGCATAAAAACTGTAAGTTAAAACTGTGGACTGGCACCCCTCCCCACTGACACAGCAGCCTGAGCTGCAGAACTTTGCTGTGAGAGAAAGCAGCAGTCCCTGCCAGGAGCAAGGAAAAGTAACTCAGCCAAGCTCCAACTGCAGTCTTAATTTAAGAAATTTGGACTATTGAATACAACCTACAAGCACAGATAAGCGCTGAGCAAACAGGAATCCATGGTTCCTCCTGGAAGAGAGGAGGCAGGGCTGAAGGAAAAAAAAAAACAAAAAAACACAAAAAATATATATATACACACACACACACACACATATACACACACACACATAACCAAATAAAAACAGAGGCTTTTGTAGACGGCTGAGCTCAGAATACTGGAAAACAGCTGTCTCCCAAAAAGGGGGGCAGAGAGAACTGAGTACAAACTCTGGTTGCCAAGTGAAACTGGGGGGGGGGGGGGAGGGGTTGGAGACTGGCTCTGAAAAGGGGCTTTTGCTCTTTTTCCTTTTTTTTCTCTCATTCTAAAGCAGCTCATTAGAGAAAGTCTCAGGCATTTTCAATTGTCAAAGGCTGACCCAGGCAAGGGTGGAATTAAGAGAGTCAGAGAGACAAAGGAGGAATTCAAGTGTAGAAGAGAACTCCTGGGGTGGGGGTGGGGGGTGCTGGTATCTTCCCTAAGAAAAGGGGGGTGAGGCCCACCTCAAGTGGCAGCCCTCCCTCAGGGAACTCAGACCCCAGGGCCTGTGGGAAACTAACCAACCAACCAGAAACAACTTAAGCTTGGCTTCTGACACCCTCAGCCCCTGATCATGAGTGGGTCCACTGTGAATTAAAGGGACTGCAACTCTTGACGCAGGTGGGGAGCTGTGGGCTGACAAGTGCCACCTGCTGGGCAGGATAGGAAAAGCACCGAGTCTAGAGGCTTCACGGGAAAGTCAGACAACCTGATCATTATGGAAACTTGATTCTGATTACACCTTCCCTCCTGAGACCTGGGCCCATCTGGCCTGGCCATCTCTTATGAAAGACATAAAATTACAGATCCAAGAAGCACAGCATGCCCCAAACAGAATAAATCCAAATAGATTTAAGCCAAGACACTTAATAATCAGATTATCAAATGTCAAAGACAGAGAATTCTGAAAGCAGCAAGAGAAAAGTAATTCATAACATACAAGGGAAGCGTGGTAAGACTATATGCGGATTTCTCAGCAGAAACCATGGAGGCGAAAAGGCAGTGGTATGATACAAGATTCTGAAGGAGAGGAACTACCAACCAAGAATTCTATATCCAGTGAAGCTGTCCATCAAAAATGAGGGCGAGGAGGGGCAAAATGGCGGCATAGAGAGGAGTGGAAGCTAAGCAGTCCCCCTGGAACAACTACAAAAAACCAGAAACAACTAATAAATAATCCAGAATAACTGCGGGGGGACAAATGAGACCATCCACTCATCATACACCAACCTGAATTGGGAGGAATGCCTGAGAACACAGCATAAAATCTGTAAGTAAAACCTGCAGATCGAAGTCGTGAGACCCCCTCCCCCATAGCCCAAGCTGCAAAGCCTCGTGGTGCCAGAGAGAAGCTCTCTCCCAGCAAGCGAATATAGCTCAGCTGAGCTCCAACTGGGGTTTTAAGTAGCGAGTGTGAACTGCTCACTACAGGTACGCAGCCCCAAAAAACAGCCAGAGGCTATGGGTGACGACTGACCTGGGAGAGCCGGAGGGTCGCCTTGGACTGGGTCTGAAGGGGACTATCTGTTTCTTTTTTGGCTCAGTGGAGAAAGCCCCAGTCATTTTCAGTTTCCAGGGCTGTGACTCTGGGAAGGGTGGAGACAGCACAAGCAGAGAGGGAGACCACTGAAATGCTAATGACCTCCACCTGGGGGCTCTGTCTTTTCTAGGAGGAAAGGGGTGGGACCCTTTCCATTCAGAACCAGACCCCAGAGCCTGGGAGAACACGGCCATACCTCCTCACACCAGTCAAGAATTATAGGCTAACAGGGGTCACCTGCTGGGCAGAAAAGCACAGTGACCCCAGGCATCAAAGGGTAGAGCAATTTTCTAAGACACACCCTCAGGGAAACCAGATACTGAATATTTCTTCCCTCTGGGACCTGAGCCTGTTCTGGTCTGGGAAAACCTGATTTCGATAACCAAGGAAACCATGCTTAGACAACAGAAAATTACAACCTACACTAAGAAAAACAAAGTTATGGCCCAGTCAAAGGAACAAACATACACTTCAACTGAGATACAGGAATTTAAACAACTAATGCTAAATCAATTCAAAAAGTTTAGAGAAGATATTGCAAAAGAGATAGAGACTGTAAAGGAAGCACTGGACATGTATACGGCAGAAATCAAAAGTTCAAAAAAACAACTAGTAGAATCTATGGAAATGAAAGGTACAACACAAGAGATGAAAGACACAATGGAAACATACAACAGCAGATCTCAAGAGGCAGAAGAAAACACTCAGGAACTGGAGAACAAAACACCTGAAAGCCCACATGCAAAGGAGCAGATGGAGAAAAGAATGAAAAAATATGAGCAACATCTCCGGAAACTCAAGGATGAAACAAAGTACAATAATGTACGTATCATTGGTGTCCCAGAAGGAGAAGAGAAGGGAAAGGGGGCAGAAGCAATAATAGAGGAAATAATTAATGAAAATTTCCCATCTCTTATGAAAGACATAAAATTACAGATCCAAGAAGCGCAGCATACTCCAAACAGAAGAGATATGAACAGACCTACGCCAAGACACTTAATAATCAGATTATCAAATGTCAAAGACACAGAGAGAATCCTGAGAGCAGCAAGAGAAAAGCGATCCATTACATACAAAGGAAGCTTAATAAGACTATGTGCGGATCTCTCAGCAGAAACAATGGAAGCAAGAAGGAAGTGGTGTGATATATTTAAGATACTGAAAGAGAAAAACCACCAACCAAGAATCCTGTATCCAGCAAAGCTGTCCTTCAAATATGAGGGAGAGCTCAAAATATTTTCTGACAAACAGACAATGAGAGACTTTGTGAACAAGACACCTGTCCTACAGGAAATACTAAAGGGAGCACTGCACGGTGATAGAAGACAGGAGTGTGTGGTTTGGAACACAATTTGGGGAGATGGTAGCACAACAATGTAAGTACACTGAACAAAAGTAACTATGAATACGGTTGAGAGAGGAAGGTGGGGAGCATGTGAGACACCACAAGAAAGGAGGAAAGATAAAGACTGGGACTGTGTAACTTGGTGAAATCTAGAGTATCCAACAATTGTGATAAAATGTACAAATATGTTCTTTTACGAGGGACAACAAGCAAATGTCAACCTTGCAAGGTGTTAAAAATGGGGAGGCACTGGGGGAGGGATGCAATCAGCATAAACTAGAGACTGTAACTAATAGAATCATTGTATTATGCTTCCTTTAATGTAACAAAGGTGATATACCAAGGTGAATGCAGATAAGAGGGGGGATAGGGGAGGCATGTTAGACACTTGACATTGGTGGTATTGTCTGATTCTTTATTCTACTTTGATTGAAGGTTATTTTTCCTTTTGCTGCTTCCTAGCTGTCTTTTTTTTTTTCCTCTTTCTTTTGCCTCTCTACCTTCTTTGACTCTCCCTCCTGCCTTGTGGAAGAAATGTAGATGCTCTTATATAGATAATGGTGAAGGTGGTGAACACATAAATGTATGACCATGCAGAAAACCATTGATTATTTACTTGGGATGGAATGTATGGTGAGTGAACAAAGCCATATTAAAAAAAAAAAAGGGTTGATGACAAAACCTCAAGGGCAATATACTGAGTGAAATAAGCCAGACACATTAGGACAATTATTGCAGGGTCTCACTGATAGGAACTAATTATAATATGTAAACTCATAGACATGAAATATAAGGTACCAAGATATAGGACGAGGCTTAAGAATGGGGACTGGTTGCTTAGTATGAACAGAATGTTCAATTAGGATGAACTTAAATGTTTGGAAATGAACAGGGGTGTTGGTAGCAAGATGTGAGAATAACTAACAGCGCCGAATGGTGTGTGAATGAGGTGGAAAGGGGAAGCTCAGAGTCATATATGTCACCAGAAGGAAAGCTGGAGGTCAAAAGATGGGAATGTATAAATCTGAATCCTATGGTGGGCAATGTCCATGATCAACTGTACAAATACTAGAAATCACTTCCATGAAGCAGAACAAATGTATGACAATACAATTAGAAGTTAATAATAGAGGGGCATATAGGGAAGAACTATATACCTATTACAAACTATATACTACAGTTAGTAGTATTTAAACATTTTTTCATAAACAGTAACAAATGTACTATATCAATACTAGGAGTCAACAATTGAGGGGGTTTGGTTAGGAATAGGGGAGGATTAGAGTTTTCTTTTTTTCTTTTTTCATCTTTCACTTTATTTCTTGTCTGGAGTAATGAAAAGTTTCTAAAAATTGAACAAAAATTAAGTGTGATGGATGCACAGCTGTATGAGGGTACCCAGGGGCAAGTGATTGTACACTTTGGATCTTTGGATAATTGTATGGTATCTGAGCAATCTCAATAAAAATGAAAAAAAAAAAATGAGGGCAAGTTTAAAATATTCTCAGACAGAGAGTTTGTGTACAAGATACCTGCTCTGTAGGAAATACTAAAGAAGCACTACAGACAGATAAGAAAAGACAGGAGAGAGAGGTTTGGAGCACAATATTGAGTGACAGTAACACAATAATGTAAGTACACTGAACAAAGATGACTGTGAATAAGGTTGAGGGAGAAAGGTTAGAGGCAGGTAAGATGACAGGGGGAAGGACAGAAGATAAAGACTGGGACTATATAACTTTGTGAAATCTAGAGTGGTCAATGACTGTGATTAAATGTACAAGTATTGTTCCGGTTTGCTAATGCTCCTGTTTTGCAAAACACCAGAAATGGACTGGCTTTTATAAAGGGGGTTTATTTGATTACAAACTTAGTCTTAAGGCCATAAAGTCTCCAAGGTAAGGCATCAACAATAGGGTACTTTCACTGGAGAACGGCCACTGACATTCAGAAAACCTCTGTTAGCTGGGAAGGCACATGGCTGGCGTCTGCTTGCTCCCAGATTGCATTTCAAAATGGCATTCTCCAAAATGTCAGCATCAGCTTTCAATGGCCGTTGTCAAAATGTCTCTCAGCTACAGCTGCATTGAGTTCCTTCTGTTTGTCAGCTCTTTTATATGGCTCCAGTGATTTAATTAAGACCCCCATGAATGGGTAGGGTAACACCTCCATAGAAACTATCCAATCAAAAATCTTGCCCACACTTGAGTCATATCTCCATGGAAACAACTGATAGATTCCAACCTAATCAACACTAATACGTCTGCCCCCACAAGACTGCATCAAAGATCATGGCGTTTTGGGGGACTAATACATCCAAACCAGCACAAACATGTTTTCACATGAGGGAGAAAAAAATTAATGTCAACTTTCAAGGTATGAAAAATGGGGTGGTATTGTAGAAAAAAATATAATCAATGCAAACTAGAGTTTATAGTTAACAATAACATCATAATGTGCTTCCACTAATTGTAACAAAGGCAATATACCAAAGCTAAGTGTCTATAAGAGAGAGATCTAAGGGAAGGGTATGGGGATTCTTGGTGTTGGTGTTTTGTCTGACTTTTTTATTGTATTTTGTTTTAGTTTTAGTTTTCCTTTTGCTGCTTTTCAGTTGTCACTTTTTTCTTTTCCTTTTTTTCTTTTTACGGTTTTTTGTTTTGTTTTGTTTTTGTTTTGTTTTGTTTTGCCTCTTCCTCTTTCTTTGCGGAAGAAACAGAAACATCCTTATATAGATAGTGATGGTGAATGCATAACTATGTGATTATACAGGGAACCAATGACTGTTTACTTAGGCTGGAATGTATGGTGTGTGAATAAAACCATCCAACAAACAAACAGAGATACAAGTGCTGGAGAAAATGTGGAGAAAGGGATATACCTGATCACAGCTAATGGGGAAGTAAAATGGTACAGACCATCTGGAGGGCAGTGTGGTGGTTCCACAGGAAGCTAAGCATGGGGTGGCCATACAGTCCTGCAACTCTGTTATTGGGCATATACTTGGAAGAACTGAAAAGAGGGACACGAAGGGACATTTGCACAGTGGGGTTAATGGTGTCAGTATTCACAATTCGCAGTGATGGAGGTGACCTAAGGGTACATCGACTGATGAATGGAATGGCAATCTGTGAATAGAATGGCAATCTGTGAATGGAACACTGAACTGCTACAAGAAGGAGTGAAGTTGTGAGGTAAATGGACACTGAGGACAGCATGTTGAGTGAAATAAACCAGAAATGAAAAGAAAAATATTATAATGCCTCACTAATAAGGACTAAATATAATGTGAAAACTCTGAGAATTGAGTCTGAAAGCATAGGCTATTAGGGGAAGGCTTATTGTAAAGGTTCCTAAATTGTAAGTTCGTACAGCAGTTACATCTATTCTTGAGCTGTAATGGTTATTTCTAACCTCTGAGATGCTGAGCTCTCTGTGTATAACCTGTTCGGTCCCTGGAACTTTGGGTATCTGTGTGACACCTGAGACTGGCAGCCATGAATGTCAGCATTACCCCATACAGCAAATGTTAAATAGTCTGAAAAAAGAGATCAGACTTCAATTAGAGATATGAATGAAATGAACTTTTGCTAGGACTAAGGTAAATCAGACTGAAGGGTAAAGGATGATATTGACGGCGTTTTTGAAGTCTCAGCTTCTGTGCAGGAACAAAGGAAGAGATTATTTTAGTTGCAAGATCTATCTTTTTTGTAACATATTATATAATTTGACTTGTATGGCCGGTATATTCAAGCAACATAATTACATGGAGCACTGATTGGGGAGTGAGGTCTGGTTAGTTTGGGCAGGTTAGTGTGAAGAACATTTCTGGCAGAAAATGAAGGTGTATTTGCAAAGCCCCCTTGAGGGACCATGGGAAAAATGTGGAAGTATTAAATTTCCCCACCTGAGAAATTAATGATACTCTCACAAGCATTGGGGGCTACCAAATTAGAAGGTCAAGCCTTCGATCTTGGGGCTTGCCCTTATGAAGTTTGTTACTACAAGGGAGAGGCTAAGCCTACTTAGAATTGTGTCTAAGAGTCACCCCCAGAGAATCTCTTTTGTTGCTCATATGTGGCCTCTCTAAGCCAACTCTGCAGGTAAACTCACTGCCCTCCCCTCTACGTGGGATGAGACTCCCAGGGATGTGGAACTCCCTGGCAACATGCGACATGACTCGTGGTGATGAGCTTGGCCCTGGCATTGTGGAATTCGGAAAGCCTTCTTGGACAAAAAGGGGGAAATGAAATGAAACAAGATAAAGTTTCAGGGCTGAGAGATCTCAAATAGACTAGAGGTCTTTCTGGAGGTTATTCGTATGCATTATATAGATATCCCTTTTTAGTTTTTAGTGTATTGGAATAGCTAGAAGGAAATACCTGAAACTGTTGAACTACAACCAGTAGCCTTGATTCATAAAGACGATTGTATAGCTTACACTGTGTAACTGTGTGATTATGAAAACTTTGTGGCTCCCACTCCCTTTGTACAGTGTATGGATACATGAATAGAAAAATAAGGACAAAAAGTAAATGAATAATAGGGAGGGATGGGGGGATGGGATGTTTTGGGTGTTCTTTTCCACTTTAACTTTTATTTTTATTCTTTTTTTGTGTGTGTGGTAATGAAAGTATTCAAAAAATTGAATGTGGTGATGAAAGCACAACTTATAATGGTGCTGTGAACAATTGATTGTACATTGGGGATGACTGTATGGTATGTAAATATATCAATAAAACTGAATTTTTAAAAAATGTAAACATAAGTAAATCTATAGAAACAGATTAGTGGTTATGTTTGGACTAATGAAAAGGTTCTAAAATTGACTGTGGTGATGAATACATGGCTCTATGATTATACTAAAAGCCACTGATGGTGTAATTTGGATGGATTGTATGGTATGTGAATATATCTCAATACAACTGCATTAAGAAAAGAGTAAGGCAGAGGGAGATATTTTACACACAGAAGTGGAGAAGGTCATGTGACCATTGGAGACAGAGACTGGAGTGATAACAGCCAAAAGCTAAGGAATGCAGGCAGCCACCAGAAGCTGGAAAAGGCATGGAAAAGATCTTCCCTAGATCCTCCCTGCCAACACCTTTATTTTGAACTTCTAGCCTCCAGATGTGTCAGAGAATAACTTTCTGTTGTTTTAGTAAAAACAACAACAAAAACTCCACAAATATTCAGGGGCCAGGAATCCTTATGCAATCATACAGTTGTCACCTAGCAGTTGGGGAAAAATAAAAAGCACCTTTAGAAGGTCTATAAATTATTTTTAGAGTGTAGATGATGTCTTTTTGACTAAATAATTCAAGAACTTTATAATTCAATTGCTAAAAAAAGAATATATATGAAGTGCTAAAGGAGTTCTAGGATGAGAATGGTAACTTAGAACTAGGAGAAGAAGAAACTTGTAGAAACTTTCCCAGATATCACCCATTCTTAATTATGATTTCCTTATTGCTACCTATGGTGTTTGGAATTGCATGTACCCGAGAAAACCATGTTCTTAAAGCTAATCCATTCTTGCGGGTTTGAACCCAATTTTAAGTAGGATCTTTTGATGAGGGTACTTCAATTAAGGTGTGACTCCCTCATTCAGAATGGGTCTTGATCCACTTACTGGGGTCCTCTATAAAGGGAATGAATACAGAGAAACAAAGAAAAAGCCACAGAAGCAAGAAGCTGAAAGCAACCAAACCCAGAAGAGAAGGGAGGCCAGCAGATGCTGCTGTGTGCCTTGCCATGTGGTAGAGGTGGCAAGTATCAGCAGCAGCCAGTTTTGGAGAAGAAAGCATTGCTTTGTTGATGCTCAAACTCTTAAGCTAATAAATTCCCACTGTTTTAAAGTCAAACCATTTCATGGTACCTGCATGGAGCAGCCTAGGAAACTAAAACACACTACCAACGAAAAATTTTTTTTAAACTTTCTTTTTTTTCTAACTTTATCAGGAAGACATATATGGAAAAGTGTACACTGCTTTGAACATGTACAAATATGAAGCAAAAAAGGATGCCATTTTAATGTCAAGTTCAAATTAAGGAAGAGAGGAAAGAAATGGCCTAATGTAAATTAATAAGCAGGAAAAGACCACAGGAATGCAGATTAAGATTAAAAACATGTATAAATTGGGGTACCTAATTCAGTCTACCACAAGTTTTAAGCTTAAAGGAAGAAGATATAGAATTATTACTTTTTTTTTTTTTTTTTTGGAATCTCCTCTATCTATAGACACACTGATGATGTTACTTCCTCTGATTCATCTCACTTAAGGGCCTATCTCAGAGGACTATTGAGGTGAAAGGTTTGACAAGCTCCAAATTATGCACAGCAGCTGAGACAGAGTATTTTATAACTTCTGCCTCATTTTATAAGTTATCCTGGGCTACCTGATGTTCAGTGTAAAAATGGGGGAAAAGGTATCTGATGTTCTTTCTCAAACAAAAGGAATTTTAAGAAACTTGAGGTAACAGAACAAAAACTTAAGCTGGGTTTTTTTAAAATTTGTCAGGACCAAAGGGTACTTTTGTCCACTTGGAGAATACTGCATAGCATTTTTTACCTTGCTAAATGGTCTGTCTCTTTTAGCTAGTAATAAGGAGAATGGTTAGAATATTGCAGCACTCTGGAACCAGACCAGTTCGAATACAGACTCCATTACTTTAGCTTTTTGACTGAAACAAGTTACTTACTGCTCTGTGCCTCAGTTTCCTCATCTGTAAGATGCAGACAATAACAGCATCTACCACATAGGCTGTTGTAAGGTTTAAACACTTAATACATTTGAAGTGCTTGGAATAGTTCTTGATAGGTAGTAAGCAGTCAATAAAAGTTAGCTGAAATTATGATTTATTCTTCAATTATTCTTGCTGTACAGTTCTGCTGTTCTCAAAGGGATAAGTGGAGCAAAGGTCAACCAACAATTTTCTCCCATAAAGTGATGTACCCTCTGGCTTATGCTGAAAGAACCTCTTCATAGGTGCATAACACCCACTACTTTTAAAAGCATTTCCACACACCTTACCTTAACTTTTCAAAAACCTTATCATCATCGTCCTTATTTTATGTGAGGAAAGTGAAGCCATGGACATATGGAGAGTCCACTGTACCCTTTGTGTTAGCTTTCATACATTTCCATGTAATAGTTATCTGTACATCATCTTATCTTGGCATCTGAAAAGTACACCATGTAAGCACTAGACTGTGTCTCAGTGTCCTGAAAAAACTGGTTCTCAATAAACATGTTAAGATGAACTTACCTGGAAGGTCTGACTTAAACATCTAGTTCTCTTTCTACTAACTACCTACCTCCCTTAAAATGGGTTTTGGAAAGGCACTGCACATGCCACAAGATGATCCATGGTTGAATAAAATAAGATTATGGATATGGTATGACAAAAACTAAAGGTTTCAGATCTACCATCATGTCATCTCTTTTCCTAGGTTAGAGAATTGGCAGAGTAATTTTTACTGTATAATTATGGTACAACACATTCTACCAATAGCCCCATTAAATAATGTAAACATTAAAGGAAAACTTTCATACACACATGCACATGAACACACACAACTCTATATCAAACTCTATTCAGTGAGGAGATAAAAAGACCATAGCCAATAATAAACATTCATGTCTTATTACTTTAGCTGGCTTATACACAACATTTCTGGGCCTATACAGTAATTTTAAGTAGTATACTGGCCTAACAAGGAAAAGGAACTAAGACTTAAGGAAACAAGAGGCAAAATTCTATTTTCTCTGCTCCAGCAAGAAACAACCAGAATTTCTTTGCCTAATGATTTGTGTAGGTGTCTGGAACTACCTGGAAGAAAAAATTTATAGTTACCAGGAAATGCCTAACTTTCCTTTCATAACATTCTAAGATACACAATGCATCACCAATACAAACTGATACTGGTACCAATATCTATACCTGTACATGGGGAAGAAATAATAGGAGGAAGATTCTAACATGTAAGCCTAACCCCAGAGAGTAAGTTTTAAAATGTTATCCATTCAGCAAACATATCATCCATGCCTTCTGCTGAGAGCTAGGATTGCAGAAACATAAGAAAGAGCCATGGCCTAGAGCAGGGGTCAGCAAACTAAAGCTCATAAGCCAAATCCTACCACCACCTGTTTGGAAATAAAGCTTTAACGGAATTCAGTCACTCATTCATTTGCTTATTGCTATGGCTGCTTTCACACCACCACAACAAAGCTTAGTAGCTGTAACAGAAACAGTCTGGCCTGCAAATCCTAAAATCTTACTATTTGGCCCCGTGCAGAAAAATTTTGCCAACCCATGGCCTAGAGGGAATTCACAGCCCTTATAGATTTGTGAGCCAAGTAAAGAATGACTGAGTAGTTTGAATATTCTTAGGAAAGCAGAGACTGTCAGGGCACAATCCTAGATGAGAAACAGTTAACTGACTCTTAAGGGAAGACTAGGAAGCAGCTTGAGAACGAGAGAGAGAATGTTCTAGGGAGTTAATCACATAGCAAAAGGCCCACATGTCTAGGAACTGCAAATAGTTTAATATTGCTAGACTAGTATAAAAGTGGGGAAGTGGTAGAAAGAAAGGTTGGAGAGAAAGGCCTTGTAAACTGTACATGCCAAGATAAAGTTTACATTTTAAGAATATATATCACTTTGTGCTTATACTTGCAAAAAAAACAAACCACTCTGAGAGGCTAAAGAAGAAACTAATAGAAGAAGTTGCAGGGGGAATGCGTGGTAATGGACACAGGATAGATAGAGAATGAGGTCAAGGAAGCATCAATGAATCCTTTTAATTTTTGTTTTTTAAACCATATGAATATGTTGCCTATTCTAAAAATTAAGCAGAAAGTGATAAGATTAAACAGGCAAATTAGACATTATTCCATAGATGCAATGTAGAGGAGAGCTGGAAGGAGCAGAGAATAGTTAGGAAGCTATTAACTATCGACCATTTAAAGAAAAACAATGTATTGTGAAGTTTACAACAGAAGTAGTAGTAAAATATATGACAAAAATTAGCTCAATGGGCAGGAAAGGAGGTAAAAGGAATTATACTATTGTAAAGTTCTTACAATATTTGTTAAGTGGTATATTATTAATCAAAAGTAGACTGGGATAAGTTAAGAATGTAAACTATCATCTCTACATTAACCTCTAAAGAGAATAATAATTCTAAGAGGTTTAAATAAAAAGCCAAAAGGGGAAATTAAAATGGAATTTTAATAAAATTTAAACAAAACAAAAACACCTGGATTAATCCAAAAGAAGGCAGGAACAGAGAAACAAAGGAACAAAGAACAGATGTGACAAACTGAAAACAATTAGCAAGACAGTAACATAAACCCAACCATATCTGTAATTATATTATATGTAAATGTACTCAGCCCTTCAATTAAAACATTAAGATTGTCATACTGGATAAAAAACAATCCCCAAGTGTACGCTCTTTACAAGAGACACATTTTAAATATATAAAAACACTGATACAGTGAAAGAAAAAGGATGAAAAAAGATAAATACTAGTACTAATCAGAAAAAAAACCAGCATGACTATATTAACATCAAAGTAGATTTCAACACAAAAAGTATTCCCAGACATAGAGACATTTTATGATGCTAAAAGGATCACCCCATGGCAGACTAACAATTCTAAATGTGTGCACTTAAGTAACATAGTTAAAAATATAAAGCAAAAAAATTAACTAAAAAGGAAAATAGATAAATGAACTATCAAATTTGGGAATAACACTAAACACAGAAAAAGCAGAATGAATAGTTATACTAATATTGACATATAACACACATTAGAGTGGTTGTCCACTGGTGAGAGGGGAGATAAATAAGTGTAAATAACAGGAATTAGGAACTTTTTCTTACCAGCATCACTGTTAAATTCATAATTCTTCCAAGGCTGTCAATGTAGTAGACACTGTCTTGATACCACGAATCACAGTGTAGATAATTATACATTCCAAAAGCATGCATGTGTTCCAGTGTATATTGATCATCTCGAAGTTTTACTTCTGCCACAGCTGAAATATAAGAAAAATAAACAACTAAGTCGCAAAAATTTTACATGTTCCATCCTACAGAAAGCTTACAAGGCTAAAGAAATCACAGAATGCCAATAAAGCCTTTGGTGCAATCACTATATTGTTTTCTTTCAGGTACCTCTTCCTTATAATCATGAATAAAGAGAAGAGAGAAATTCTAAAAATGAAGGAGTTCCCTTCTTCTGCGGAAATATTAATTCCACTTTATAGAGTATTTTATATCTTTAAAATGCTTTTATATTTCTAATATTTCATTCATTCTTCCCACATTTTAAGAAATAGAATATGTTGTAATACTAATTACACAGTTAGGGACATAAACCCAAATGGTGACTGTCCAATGTTACAAAACATCTTTCCCAAGGGTTCAGAACACAACATAGCTGGAAAAGAAACAAGATCTCCCACTTACACAACAGGGTTCTTTCAACTATACAGAGCTGCTTCCCAATACATCTGCCAAATGTGATCCCTGTCTCCCATCATCCTGCCCTTCCATCCAGTTAGCATTCCTTACAGATCAGGGCTACTACCCATGACCGATAGTTAATTTCTGCCTCAAGAGGAAATAAATAAGTAGACTACACTGGGCCAATACCTTGCCTTAATATAAAACTCACTTTACTGTATTATGATTGTATTTTCTTCTTTTCCCAGAATGCTTATCAGTGCTTACCTCCATTAACTAACTGTCTTGATCCCTGGCTGACTTACATTCATTCACTTATTCACTCAACAAATATTTTAATAGAGAACACAGAACCTACTTTCTTGGTGCTCGTGATCTAGTAGGGATATGGACATTAGTCAAATAATGACATAAAAATATAATTAAAAACTGAAATATATGTGTTATCAAAAAAAACTACTGGTACCATGAGAACACCTAACCTGTGGAGCTGATCTACTTGGTGGGGGAGGGGGTGCTTTCCAAAGTTTCAGCCAAGTTACAAAAGATAAAGAAGAGATAACTTAATAAGAAATATACTTACACATATGCAAACATCCCTACCTTTTCCAGACAGAGAAAAAGCAGGTAAAAGGAGGGGGAAAATTTGCATTTAAGAAATCAAAAGAAGGCAAGCCTGGCTAAAATACAGAAAGAAACTAACAGAATTGTACAAGGAAAGGCTGCTGATGAATGAGGTTAGAGAACTCGGCAGGAGTTGGATCATGAAAGGCCTTATTATTATATCTCTTTGTGGATAAGCCCAAAGCAGTAAGAATCCATTTAAGAGTTTTTAAGCAGGAGAATAAAGTTCAGATTGGAATTTATAAAAGATTTCTTATGACAACAGTTTAGAAAACAGATTGGAGCAGAGAAGAGTAAAGTCCAGGAAGATCCCTTAGGAAGCTGCAGTTGTCCAGGTGAAGGATGCTTAAAGTTTGGAGACATTTCTGAGGTAAAACCATTATAATTTTGTGACAGATTAAATAAAGGTTAAAGAAATTGTTATTATATGACTTAAACAAATATTTTATAATGAACAGTTAGAAACACGCACATTTCACTGATTAGGAGGGAAACAGTGATCAATTCTTAGTTTTCTAGCACCACTATGTGGATGAAACTTGATACTACAGAAAATGTATATGGTAACATAATAGCAGAAAGCATTTGCACAAAGATACAACCAATCAATTTACTTCTTATTTTGTCTTATTACAACACCTTATCTGTGAACAAATGTATCTAAAAATCTGTTCTTAGGAGATCATGATATACTAGGGTTTAGGAAGTTGCACTCCTACAGAATAACGTGTATATTATTAGAACACAAAAGTGGGCATATGCAAAGGGTAAAGGACAATACTGACTGCATTTTAAAACTTCAAATTCCATGTGAGATCAAAGGAAGAGATGTTTAGTTTGTGAAAAATCTATATTTCCTAAACAACTGAACTCGCACAGTTCATTCAAATACCATAATTACACGAAACTTTTAATGGGAAGTGAGACCTGGTAGGTTTGCATAGGTTAGTGTGTAATAGTGACACATCCCAAAGTAATCTGGACAGAGAATAAAAATATGTATGAAGGGCCTCCCTGAGGAGCTGGGGTTCAGAAAATGCAGAGATGTTGGGCTTCCTCACCTGGACTGTTGCTGATGTTCTCACAAACATTGAGAACTGGCGGTTTGATGTGCCGAGCCCTCTATCAGGGAACTTGCCCTTATGAAGCTCGTCACTGCAAAGGAGAGGCTAAACCTGCTTATAATTGTGCCTAAGAGTCTCCGCTTGAGTACCTCTCTGTGGCTCAGGTGCGGCCCTGTCTATCTAGCTAAGCCAACCCAGCAGATGAACTCACTTCCCGCACCCCTCCAGATGGGATCTGACTCCCAGGGGTGTAAATCTCCCTGGCAATGCAGGATATGATTCCTGGGGATGAATCTGGACCTGACATCGTGGGATTGAGAACATCTTCTTAACCAAAAGGGGAATGTGAAATGAAACAAAGTTTCAGTGGCTGAGAAATGCCAAATGGAGTTGAGAGGTCACTCTGATGGGCATTCTTACGCACTATATAGATAACTCTTTTTAGGTTTTAATGCATTGGAATAGCTAGAAGTAAATACCTGAAACTATCAAACTGCAATCCAGTAGCCTTGACTCTTGAAGATGATTGCATAGCAATGTAGTTTACAAAGGGTGACAGTGTGACTGTGAAAGCCTTATGGATCACACTGCCTTTATTCAGTGTGTGTATGGATGAATAGAAAAATGGGGACAAAAAACTAAATGAAAAATAGGGTGGGGGGTGTTTGGGGTGTTCTTTATTTTTATTTTTTATTCTTATTTTCACTTTTTCTGGTACACGAAAAATGTTCAAAAAATAGATTGGGGTGATGAGTGCACAACTATATGATGGTACTGTGAACAAATGATTGTACACTTTGGATGACTGTATGGTATGTGAATATATCTCAAAACTGAAAAAAAAAAAGTGGGCATATGGTGTTTTGCATGCTTACTCTTTTACAACAGGTCTATGGCTCCAAACAAGAAAGGAAAAGTTTTAACTGCATTTTTTCATGTCAATTATCCTGCGTATAAAGTGGGTGGCAGAGCAATTCAAAGAAAAAAAGTAGTGTCCAGAATGTAACGGAACTTAACTGCTGTCAGAGCTCTTTTTTGGAGCCCTCCTAGAAAGAAAGTCAGGGGAAGGAGGAGCTCAAATCTGTCTGGATCCTTGAAAAAGCTGAAGAAAACAAATCTCTTTAACAGAGGGTTGAAATATAGTTACTTAGTATTTTATTATTTAATGTTATCTTGCACTGGAAATAAAGTAACTTTGCTGACTCTTCTCTCTTAGTCTTAAATGAAAAGAATTCAGAACCTGACAAGAATAGAGTCTCTCTAATCTTTACCCAAATACCTCAGTAAACAATACATGCAAATGCAAAAACTGCTGTTTTTTTTAATGTCTACTATATGCCAGACATCATGCTTGCCATTGGGTGAATAAAACAGACTTGACCCCTGTACCAATCATGCTAACAATGGTATTCACTGCCATTTCTTATCCTTTCAAAACATACTATTACTATGTTCATCCACATAAAATGGCCAATATTCAAGTCTTCTGACAGTGATTAAATGATTCAACCTAATACTTATATAAGCAAAATACTATAGTAAGAAAAAAAGGGTGAGGAAGTGGGGGTGGAGGGGCAAAGGATATCAACTTACAAAGGTCATTTCTTAGACCAGTTATTTTCCAGCATCAGTCTAGTGAGTTAAGTCTTCTTTTCACCTAGTTACCATGTTTGTTGTTTGTGGATGAAAACATAAAAAGGAGTACAAATACATATAACAGTTCTAAAGCAGGACTTATGGAACACAGGGCAGGGCTAGATGATGAGCATTACTCCCAATAAACTATTCTATACAAAGTTTCTGGGAGCAGTTTTTAGAATCTATAACAAATTCATCTGGATATCTCTCCATATTTTCCTCTGTAAGAATAGATATGAATTTTATAGTAAATTCTGTAAAACATACAGCAGTTACATGGCTCTTCCTTCCCTTTATTACAATAGCCTAAATCTTCATCAGTTTTTCTTCTCCCTGTTCTGAAGGGAAAAGCAGCCCAGAGAGACCACAGAAAATAGCAGCAAAAGCATGAGCTTTAGGGTCAGCTTTGACACTGATTTCTAACCCACTGTTTCCTCATCTGTAATATGGGTTAATATTTATCCTCCAAAATCAATGAGAAGCTAAAATTTAAAATATCTGAAGTATTTATAAAATGGTATTTATGAAAAATAATAAATGTTGATTGCCCTGTTCTTTTTCTCTCTTCCAAGGCTAATCTCTAAAATTTTGGTGTTTATGACTCCATTCTCTTCTGCCTCTTCCAGGGCCTTCTTTTAGCAGTTATCTCCTCTCCACTGGGCCCTTCTCCTCCACTTAAATCTGTCAAATACCTCCCCACTCATAAAACAAACAACTGAAAAGGGTTTCCTCCTCTCTGCTCTGCACTTCTATCTTGTACTTCTCAAACTTCTTTAAAAAGCAGCCTATACTCCCAGACAAAATTACATGAAACAGTTTTTAAGACACTAGAAATCACGCAACAAAGAATAGTGATCCTTATGAAATAGGAAACAAATGAAATGAGCTGTATCATTGCCTCAGCTTACCACCTTAAGAGCGTTTCCTAGCCGCAGCACAGGGAAGGGGAACAGAGGGGGAACCTGGCAGAGTCCCTAAGTTGAGGGAACAGAACTGAGGAGACCAAAGCAGCTGTGATTTACATGACAAGTACCAGAGAGGAGAGAGTTGCATAAAGAGAACTGCAGAGATCTTCAGAGGGTCTCCCTCAAGTGTTCAGCAGAGTACCAATGACATATGTTTGAGGAAATGACCATAGGCCAGGAAAAGAATCATCCAAAAGGATTACAGGAAATAGTGCTCAAGACTCATGCAAAGCTGGGAACAGTGACTGTTTCCATCAGACAGAATGGAGAAAAGGCCTAATTCATTGGATGCTGGGCAAGGTACACAGGAAAGACTAGCCTCAGCAGTGGGAAATAATTAGCCAGACTGAGCACTGCTCCAGACCAGCCTAACAATCATAAAAACAAGACCTGAAGAGATTAACCTGTTTCCAAATAACTTAACTGTATCCCAGAGCAAAACTCAAGAAGATTTATAGGAATACAAAAAAATATCCCACATCCAACAAGGTAAAATTCACAATATCTGGCATCCAACCAAAGATTAGCAGACTTGCAAAGAGGGAAGAGAACAAAACCCATAAAGTGGAAAATAACCAGTCAATGGAAACCAACACATAACTGACAACTGACACAATTGTTACAATTAGTACAGCAATACACTAACACAGTTATTACAAGCATATTCCATACATTAAAACAATAAGTTGAGAGTGGTCGGGCAAGATGGCGGCATAGAGAGGAGTGGAAGCTAAGTAGTTCCCCTGGAACAACTACAAAAAACCAGAAACAACTAGTAAATAATCCAGAATAACTGCGGGGGGACAAACAAGACCATCCACTCATCATACACAAGCCTGAATTGGGAGGAATGCCCAAGAACACAGCATAAAATCTGTAAGTAAAACCTGCAGAACCAAGTCGTGAGACCCCCTCCCCCATAGCCCGAGCTGCAAAGCCTCGTGGTGCCAGAGAGAAGCTCTCTCCCAGCAAGCAAATATAGCTCAGCTGAGCTCCAACTGGGGTTTTAAGTAGTGAGTGTGAACTGCTCACTACAGGTACGCAGCCCAAAAAACAGACAGAGGCTTTGGGTGACAACTGACCTTGGAGAGCCAGAGGGTCACCTTGGCCTGGGTCTGAAGGGGACTATCTGTTTCTTTTTTGGCTCAGTGGAGAAAGCCCCAGTCATTTTCAGTTTCCAGGGCTGTGACTCTGGGAAGGGTGGAGACAGCACAAGCAGAGAGCGAGACCATTGAAATGCTAATGACCTCCACCTGAGGGGTCTGTCTTCTCTAGGAGGAAAGGGGTGGGGCCCTTTCCATTCAGAACCAGACCCCAGAGCCTGGAGGAACACGGCCATACCTCCTCACACCAGTCAAGAATTATAGGCTAACAGGGGTCACCTGCTGGGCAGAAAAGCACAGTGACCCGCAGCATCAAAGGGTGGAGCTATTTTCTAAGACACACCCTCAGGGAAACCAGATACTGAATATTTCTTCCCTCTGGGACCTGAGCCTGTTCTGGTCTGGGAAAACCTGATTTGGATAACCAAGGAAACCATGCCTAGACAACAGAAAATTACAACCTACACTAAGAAAAACAAAGTTATGGCCCAGTCAAAGGAACAAACGTACACTTCAACTGAGATACAGGAATTTAAACAACTAATGCTAAATCAATTCAGAAAGTTTAGAGAAGATATTGCAAAAGAGATAGAGGCTGTAAAGGAAGCACTGGGCATGTATACGGCAGAAATCAAAAGTTCAAAAAAACAATAAGTTGAGACATGAAATATGTAAAAGAGATTTGAGTGAAACTTTCAGAGATGAAAACTACAATGTCTTAAGATGAAAAATATACTTGATGTAATTAATGGCAGATGAGACACTGCAAACAAAAAAGTTAATGAAATTAAAAGGCATGAAAATAGAAACTACCTAAAATAAAACAGGAAAAAAAAATAAGAGAAATAAAAGAGCATTATTGAGTTGGGGACAACTTCCAGCCAAGTAAAAATAGGTAATTGGTGTCTGCGAAGGAGAGGAAAGAGAGGGAAAACAACTGGAAGAAATAATGGCTGAAAACTTTCCAAACTCGATACTATAAAACTACAGAACCAAGAAATTCAACAAATCCCAAGCACAAGAAACATGAAGAAAACCACACCAAGGTATAACATAAGCCACCTGCTTAAAACCAAGGTAAAAGAGAAAAATCTTAAAAGCAGCCAGAAGAAGACATCCTATGTAGAAAGGAACAAAAAGAAGTATGGCATCAGATTTCTCATCAGAAACAAGTGAGAAGACAGTGGAACAATATCTTTAAAGTATTGAAAAGAGAAGTTAACTTAGAATTCTATACATGGCAAAAATACTTTTCAAAAACAAAGGTAAAATAAAAACCTTTTCATATATATCAAAGCTGAAGGAATTTATCACAGAAGACCTGCACTACAAGATATATTGGAAGTTCTTTGGGCAGAAGGAAAATTATACCCAGTGGTCATCTGGATCTACACAAAGGAATGAAGATCACCACAGAAGGCAACCACATGAGTAAATATATAATTTTTTTGTTATTATTTAAATCTACTTAAAAGATAATTGGCTTACACAAAAAAATAGTAACAATGTATTGTGGGGTTTAAAATAATATGTAAACATAAAATGCATGACAACAACAGCATAAAGGCTGTAAGTATACTATTGTAAGGCTCTTACACTATGCATGTAGTATAGTATCACTTGAATTTGTCCTGTAATAAGTTAAAGATGCACACTAGAAGCCCTAATGCAATCACTAAAATAACAAACAAAAGTGTTATAGTTGAAAAGACAACAAAGGAGATAAAAAGGGAATCAGAAAAAAATACTCAATCCAGAAGAATACGGAAAAGTGAGGAAAGGGAATATGCCAGTTTGGATGTATTATGTCCCCCAGAATGCCATGTTCTTTGATGCAATCTTGTGGGGGCAGACTTACTTAGTCTTGATTAGGTTGGAACCTTTGGATTAGGTTGTTTCCATGGAGATGTGACCCACCCAACTGCAGGTGATAACTCTGATTAGATAATTTCCATGGAGGTGTGGCCCTGCCCATTTAGCATGGGCCTTGATTAGTTCACTGGAGCCCTATATAAAAGCTGAGACAGAAGGAGCTCACTCGCTTGTTGCAACTTAGAGAGACATTTTGAAATTGGCTATTGAAAGCAGACTTTTGCTCCAGAGAAGCTAAGAGAGGACAAATGCCCCAAGAGCAACTGAGAGTGACATTCTGAGGAGGAGCTGCAGCTAAGACAGGACAAAATGCCCCAAGGGCAACATTTTGGAGAACGCCATTTTGAAACGCAACCTGGGAGAAAGCAGATGCCAGCCACGTGCCTTCCCAGCTTACAGAGGTTTTCCAGATGCCAATGGCCATCCTTCAGTGAAGGTACCTGTTCTAGTTTGCTAATGCTGCCAGAATGCAAAACACCAAAAATGGATTGGCTTCTATAAAACGGGGTTTATTTGGTTACACAGTTACAGTCTTAAGGCCATAAAGTGTCCAAGGTAACCCATTAATAATCAGATACCTTCCCTGGAAGATGGCCAATGGTGTCCAGAAAACCTCTGTTAGCCGGGAAGGCACATGGCCGGCGTCTGCTCCAAGTTCTGGTTTCAAAATGGCTTTCTCCCAGGATGTTCTTCTCTAGGCTTCAGCTCCTCAAAAATGTCACTCTTGTTGTTCTTGGGGCATTTGTCCTCTTTTAGCTTCTCTGGAGCAAAAGTCTGCTTTCAACAGCCATCTTCAAACTGTCTCTCATCTGCAACTACTCTCTCAGCTTCTGTGCATTCTTCAAAGTGTCCTTCTTGGCTGTAGCTCCTCTTCAAAATGTCACTCACAGCTGCACTGAGTTCCTTCTCTTTGTCAGCTCATTTATATGGCTCCAGTGATTTAATATAGACACACCCTGAATGGGTGGGGTAACACCTCCATGGAAATTATCCAATCAGAGTCATCACCCACAGTTGGGTGGGGTGCATCTCCACAGAAACACTCAAAGAATTACAATCTAATCAACACTGATATGTCTGCCCACACAAGATTACATCAAAGATAATGGCATTTTGGGAGACAAAATACATTCACATCGGCACAGTACCCAATTGTGGATGCCTTATCTTGGACCCTTTTTCACCTTAAGACTGTAACTGTGTAACCAAATAACCCCGCTTTATAAAAGCCAATCCATTTCTGGTATTTTGCATAATGGCAGCATTAGCAAACCAGAACAGGGAACAAAGACTAGATGGGACAAATTAACACTAACAGAAAGATAACAGATGCAATCCTAACCAAATTAATAACCATATTAAATATAAACAGTCTAAACACCCCAATTGAAAGACAAAGACTGTTAGACTGCATTAAAAAAAACAAGACTCAGCTATATAGTGCCAATAAGAAAGGCACATTAAATACACAGACACAAATAGGATAGAAAAAATATATACCTTGGTAACATTAACCAAAAGAAAGTTGAAGTGAGAACCGGAAGGAGACCATAGGAGGAAGGAGTCTGCCCCAAACCCACAAATTCTTGTGTGACGCAATAGGGTACTGGGAGGGACACCACCCCTGAAATTCTGATGCTGGTGGGGGGGAGAGGAAATCAAATTTCCTGGCCTGGTAAATACATGAGTGGGTTTCTGATCATGAAGACAGCAGTGTAAGCTACTCCAAGGCTCCATCACCCCGCTGAGGCTTTATGTAACAAACAAACTGACAAAGTCATCTTTCTCAAAGCTCCAGAAAACAGTTAAAGGGTTGCAGTAACAGAACAAGTGCCTTAAAAAATGGTAGGAAAATCTCTTTGTGGCACCCTGACTTGCTGTTTCCACATCCTCTCACTGGCTCAGTACAGAGCTGGCCCACATTCTCAGTGCAAGTCTCTGGTCCTTGGTCCTGGAGGGAGCAGAGAAATCCTTGTGTACCTACTGGGAGCATGTATGTCTGTGCCAATCTCATGGTTGCCTGACGGACTGATTCAGGACACTTATCACAGGTTCATCATCTCAGAACTTGCCCTGCATATAAGAGACAGCTCACAGAGCTCTCCTATGGAATACCATAGGAGAACAGTCAAATCGCAACTGCCTCAGGCAAAGGTTTGCTGGCTGTGAGACACACAATGCAGTATTTGAGATCACGAGGAAACACTGTCTCCTAGGGAAGAGGAGACATTCAGATATGTGTAAATGGGGGAATTCCTAGGGTCACACATGCACACCCATGAAAAAACACATGCATGGAAAAGATTGCGGAGGATCCTACACTTATTCTCTAAACTTATTGTGAAGACTGCTAAACTCTGGAGCAGAGTACTCAAACAGGTCAATCTACAAGGACTGAGAAAGGTAGTTTCTTTCTTTTTCCTTTTTTGTTAGCGCCTAGTTTTCAAGGAAATCTGTCACAACACTAGCTAGATAAAAGCTTAAGGAAAAGATGCCTCAGTTTCTAAATGTCAAAGATAACAAACACCTTAAAATATCAAAATATCTAGGTTGCAACAAGACTTAGAAACCACCAGTGAGGAAAATCAGAGCTTGGATATACCATACAAAGACTTTAAAAGAAGTAAGGGGGACTTCCGGGAAGCTGGCTGAGTAGGTAAGGCGGAATGGGCTTCTCCTCTGTCAGAGTAACAGGTCAAAGAAGAAACTGCAAGAGAAAATAGTAAATATCTAGAGACGAATGAAAATGAGAACAGAACATATCAAAACCCGTGGGATACAGGGAAGGCAATGCTGAAAGGGAAATTTATAGCTCTAAATGCATACATCAAAAAGCAAGAAAGAACTAAAACTGAAGACCTAACTGAACAACTGAAGAGGCTAGAGAATGACCAGCAAACTAACCCTAAAGCAAGTAGACAAAAAGAAATAACAAAGATTAAAGCAGAAATAAATGAGCTGGAAAAGCAGAAAAAAAAAATAAAAAATAAAAATAAAAAGAAGAAATAAAACCAAAGTTGGTTCTTTGAGAAGATCAATAAGATTGACAGACTCCTAGCTAGACTGACAAAGCCAAAAAGAGAGAAAACCCAAATAAACAGAAACAGAAATGAGAAGGGGATAATTACAATGGATCCTGAAGCAATAAAAAAAATCAGAAAAGGATACTATGAACAACTGTACGAAAACAAGCTAGACAATTTAGAGGAAATGGACAATTTCTTGGGAACACATGAACAACCTAGACTCACCCAAGAAGAAACAGGAGACCTCAACAAACCAATCAGAAGCAAAGAGATCCAATCAGTCATCAAAAATCTACCTAAAAATAAAAGCCCAGGGCCACATGGCTTCACAGGGGAATTTTACCAAACTTTCCAAAAAGAATTGACACCATTCCTGCTCAAACTCTTTCAAAAAATTGAAGAAAAAGGAACATGACCTCATTTTATGAAGCTAATATCACTGATACCAAAACCAGATAAAGACACTACAAAAAAGGAAACTATAGAGCAGTCTGCCTAATGAATATAGATACAAAAAATCCTAAACAAAATACTTGCAAATTGAATCCAAAGGCACATTAAAAGAATTATACACCACAACCAAGTGGGGTTCATTCCTGGCATGCAAGGGTGGTTCAACATAAGAAAATCAACTAATGTAATTCAAAACATTAACAAATCAAAAGGGAAAAATCAAATGATCATCTTGATAGATGCTGAAAAAGTATTCGAAGAAATTCAACATCTCTTTTTGATGAAAACACTTCAAAAGGTAGGAAATGAAAGAAAGATCCTCATTATGATTAAGGGCATATATGAAAAACCCAGAGCCAGCATAATACACAACAGTGAGAGGCCGAAAGCCTTCCTCCTAATGTCAGGAACGAGACAAGGATGTCCACTGTCACCTCTATTATTCAATAATGTGCTAGAAGTTCTAGCCAGAGCAATTCACCAAGATAAAACACACAAAAGATATCCAAACTGGAAAGGAAGAAGTAAAACAGTCATTAGTTGCAGATGATATGATCTAATATTTGAAAAATCCTGGGAATTTGAACACAAAGCTACCTGAGCTAATAAATTCAGCAGAGTGGCAGGATATAAGATTAACACACATAAGTCAGTAATGTTCCTATACACTAGTAATCACGTAACTGAAGAGGCAATTAAAAAAAAAAAATTCCATTCACAATAGCAACTAAAAAAACAAGTACCTAGGAATAAACTTAAACAAGGATGTAAAAGACCTCTACACAGAAAATTACAAAATTTCACTAAAAGAAATAAAAAAGGACCTAAATAAGTGGAAAAACATTCCAGGCTCGTGGATAGGAAGACTGAATATTGTTAAGATGTCAATTCTACCCAAACTGATCTAAAGATTCAAAGCAATCCCAATCCAAATTCCAACAACCTACTTTACAGATTTGGAAAAGCTGGCTATCAAATTTATTTGGAAGGGAAAGGGGCCTCGAATTGCCAAAAACATCCTAAAACAGAAGAACGAAGTGGGAGGACTTACATTGCCTGACTCTGAAGCCTACTATAAAGCTACAGTGGTGAAAACAGCATGGTATTGGCATAAAGATAGACATCTTGATCAATGGAATCAAATTGAGAGTTTGGAAATAGACCCCCATAAATACAAATGACTATTTTTGATAAGGCCTCCAAATCCACTGAACTGGGACAGAACAGTCTCTTCAACAAATGGGGCTGGGAGAACTGGGTAGCCATAACAAAAACAATGGAAGAGGACCCCTACCTCACACCCTATACAAAAATTAACTTAAAGTTGATCAAAGACCTCAATTTAAGAGACAGTACCATAAAACTCGTAATAGATAATGTAGGGAAACATCTTCAGACCTAGTATTAGGAGGTTGCTTCTTAGACCTTACACCCAAAGCACAAGCAACGAAAGAAAAAATAGATAAATGGGAACTCATCAGAATCAAAAACCTCTGTACCTCAAAGGAATTTGTCAAAACCTTGAAGAGGCAGCCAACACAATAGGAGAAATATTTGGAAACCATGTATCTGATAAGAGACTAATATCATGCATATCTAAAGAAATCCTACAACTCAACTTCAATAGCACAAACAGCTCAATTATAAAATGGGTCACAGATATGAAAAGATGTTTCTCTGAACTAGAAATACAAATGGCTAAAAAACACATGAAAAATGTTCATCTTCACTAGGTATTAGGGAGATGCAAATCAAGACCACAATGAGATATCATCTCACACCAATAAGAATGGCTGCTATCAAACAAACAAGAAACTACAAATGCTGGAGAGGATGTGGAGAAATTGGGCCTCTTATTCACTGCTGGTGGGACTGTATAATGGTACAGCCACTCTGGAAGACAGTTTGGAGGTTTCTCAGAAAAGTAGATATCAAATTACCCTATGGTCTGGCAATTCAACTTCTCAGTATATACGCAGAAGATCTTAAAGCAGTGACATGAACAGATATTTGTACACCAATGTTCACAGCAGCATTGTTCACAAGTGCCAAGAGATGGAAACAATCCAAGTGTCCTTCAACAGATGAGTGAAAAGAAAATTTTGTATATACATATGATGGAATACCATGCACCAGTAAGAAGCAACAGGGTCTTGAAACATACGGCAATACAGATGAACCTTGAAGATATAATTCTGAGTGAAATAACTCAGACACAAAATGAGAGATATTGTATGTTACCACTTCTATGAACTATCTGAACATGTAAAATCAGTGTCTTATAATACAAGAATATTAGGGATCTAGTGATAGACAGTAGCTAGTGAGGGGAATGATAATCCAATATATTCAGATATGTTAATGATGGTGAATTCAAAGGTATGGTAATGGATAGGGGTGACAACTGTTTGTTCACGGGATTATAAGTATTAGAGCCATATTGAAGGTGAACAGGAATGAAAGGGGTTGTTTAAAGGTATGTTTCCCAAAGACCAGCACCACAAACATAGATAGGTGCTTGCATGATATACTTCTAAGGTATGACAGTGGCACAGAGAGTTGACAACAGACGGGTACATGGAAAAATCTATACATTGCATACTAGAGACTATAATTAATAGGAATACCATACTAGTCTTACACAAATACTATGGACAAATAATTAAGGGGTGACAAGAGCTACGAGATGTTTTGGGTCATGAGAATTGTTTAAAATGGAAAGTGATGAGAACTGTACAACTAAGTGATGATAATGTGAGATATGGATGGATTTTCGTGGATATAACATGAGCTATGTGAACTTAGGAACCACCTACTTTATCAGTCAAGCTCTTGATATTGAGGCTTGCTCGGTTAGGCTTGTGGCAGTAGAAGGGAGGCTGAACCCATCTGTAGTTGTGCCTGGGAGTCACCTCCAGAGAACCTCTTTTATTGCTTGGGTGTGGACTTTCTCTAGGCCTAACTCTGCAGGTGGACTCATCGCCCTCCGCCCAGTGTGGGACAGGACCCCCAAGATGAATGAGTCTTTCTGGCAACATGGGACATGGATTTCAGGAGTGGGCCTGACCCTGGTGTAGAGGGATTAAGTGTGCCTTTTCGACCAGGAGGGGGAAGAGAAGAGCAACAGGATGGGGTTTTAGTCGCTGAGACTATATATATATATGGTCATAACTTTCCTATATATCTACTTGTTAAATCATACTTTGAAAGATACTACCTTTTTGTATATAAGTTATATTTCATAGTAAGGAAATAACTGAAACTGTGTAATTGTAACCTATAATATTCTTTGAAATTTGCTCTCTAACTACTTGTTAAATTGCATTTGGAAAGTTAGCACTTTTATGTATATAAGTTATATTGTACAATTAAAAAAAAAAGAACTAAGGGTCATCAGGAAAGTTATGGATGAACACAAAAAGAATACCAACAGACACAACTCATGAAAAGGAACCAAACAGAGCTGAAGAGCACAGTAACAGAAATAAAAAAATTCCTTGGAGGATTTCAACAGCAGACTGGAGCAGGCAGAAGGGAGAATTATTGAACCCAAAGATAAGATGATTAAAATTATTCAGTACAAGAAGCAGAAAGAAAACAGAATGAAGAAAACTGAACAGAGCCTGAGAGACCTGTGTGATACCATCAAGTATAACAATATGAACACTGCAGTAGTCCCAGAAGGAGAAGAAAGGGACAGATAGAATATTTCAATAAATAAAATCTGAAAATGTCCTAAATTTAATGAAAGACATGATTACACACATTCATGAGGCTTCCTTGGTGAGGCTTGTGGCTGTAGAAGGGAGGCTGAACCCACCTGTAGTTGTGCTAATTAGTTAATTAGCATTAACTAATTCCATCTACAATGCTCCTATTACTACAATGCTCCTCTGTCCAAAGACAGAAAATTTTGAAAGCTTCAGAAGAGAAGCAACATGTCATGTACAAGGGGCCTTAATAAGTCTAGGTGTCGGGGGAGAAAACTAAGATGGCGGCTAGCTGAGACAGGGCGAAAAAAACACCTCCGTGAAAAACACTAGGTAAAAACCAGAAAAAGACCTAGAACACTGGTTACAGCGATGCGCCAGCTGGACGAGGGCTCCTAGCTCCAGAGGGGCCGTATACTTGGTGAAACCAGGAGTCGGCATTCTGAAATGAGTGAGTAAGCTGGCTGGAAGACCCGCAGCCATGCTGCGGGCTGGGGAAGCCAGGGTTCAGCGTTTGGAGGCCAGCTGCCTCTTTAAAAAAAAAAAAAAAAAAAAAAAAAGGAGCAGTTCCAGAAGCACTTGTGGGAACCACGCAGTAAAACACAGCAAGAGGGGGCTGGGCCGGCCTCTCGGTGCTTGGCCGGGAAGATAGCCCGCAGCAGATACCCTTGGGTTGGGGGGAACAGAGGGGAGAGCCTGAAGCAGAAAGAAACCCCGCGGCTTGCCGCTGGCCCCCCGGAGGGCTGGATAAACTCCTGCCCAGGGCTGTGCCCACAGCCCAGGGCCCCACCAGTTGTCCCAGAGCTGGGAAGGAGGAACTGTGCGAGGAGGAGGGGGCTGAGACACCCCATTCGGCCATTTTTGCTTTGGGCGGGGAGTGCGCCGCTGCATGGCCCGGAGGCCCAGGGCTTCCTTTGTGGAACAGCGCGCACTGGTGATGTAGCACGGCATTCCCTCGGCTGAGCTCCCAGAGGAGCGCAGCTGGGAGGGGGGATCCGCTTGGAGAACCCAGGGACGCTAAGCCAAGTCCGGTGGTTTATGGATTAGCGAAAGAGAGGGTCTGGGGCTGAACTGAAATGAAGGCTTAGACACTTGTGGCGGCCTTGAATCTCCATGATCCTGGGGGATTTGAACATTAGAACTGCCCTTCCTCCCTGGCCACCCGCACACACGCCCCACATTCAGGGCGGATGGCTCCAGCAACACACCCAAACTGAGTTCTCCAACTGAATCCACAAGAATCATTTCCCCACACAATGCAGAAACAAGGTTGAGAACTGACTTGAGGGATATAGGTGACTCACAGACGCCATCTGCTGGTTAGAGAAAGTGTACGTCACCAAACTGTGTTCCCGAAAAATTAGATCGATATCCCTTTTCCTTTACAACTTGAAAGAACCCTATCAAGCAAAACAAATGCCAAGAGGCCAAAAACAACAGAAAATCTTAACACATATGATAAAACCAGAAGATATGGAGAATCCAACTCCAAACACACAAATCAAAATATCAGAAGATACACTATACCTCGCAAAATTAATCAAAGAACTACAATAGAGGAACAAAAACATGGCAAAGGATTTAAAGGACATCAAGAAGACCATGGCCCAGGATATAAGTGACATAAAGAAGACCCTCGAAGAGCATAAAGAAGACATTGCAAGAGTAAATAAATAGAAGATCTTACGGAAATAAAAGAAACTGTTGGCCAAATTATAAAGACACTGGATATTCACAATACAAGACTAGAGGAAGATGAACAACATCTCAGTGTCCTGGAAGCCCATAGAACAGAAAATGAAAGAACAAAAGAAAGAATGGAGAAAAAAATCAAAAAAATTGAAATGGATCTCAGGGATACGATAGATAAAATAAAACATCCAAACTTAAGACTCATTGGTGTCCCCGAAGGGGAAGAAAAGGATAAAGGTCTAGAAAGAGTATTCAAAGAAACTGTTGGGGAAAACTTCCCAAACCTTCTACACAATATAAATACACAAAGCATAAATGCCCAGCGAACTCCAAATAGAATAAATCCAAATAAACCCACTCCAAGACATATTCTGATCAGACTGTCAAATACTGAAGAGAAGGAGTGAGTTCCAAAAGCAGCAAGAGAAAAGCAATTCACCACATACAAAGGAAACAACATAAGACTAAGCAGTGACTACTCAGTGGCCACCATGGAGGTGAGTAGGCAGTGGCATGACGTATTTAAAATTCTGAGAGAGAAACATTTCCAACCAAGAATACTTTATCCAGCAAAACTCTCCTTCAAATTTGAGGGAGAGCTTAAATTTTTCACAGACAAACAAATGCTGAGAGACTTTGCCGATGAAAGACCTGTCCTACTTCAGATTCTGAAGGGAGCCCTGCTGGCGGAGAGACAGGGAAAGGAGAAAGAAATATAGAGAATTTTAACAGACATATATAGTACCTTACATCCCAAATCACCAGGACACTCACTTTTCTCTAGTGATCACAGATTTTTCTCCAGAAGGGACCATAAGCTGGGACATAAAACAAGCCTCAAGAAATTAAAAGAAAAAAAATTGAATATACTCAAAGCACATTCTCCAACCACAATGGAATACAAATAGAAGTCAATAATTTTTGAACTGTAATTCCACTAGTTACTTCCTACATGATAAAAAAATACACAAACTCTAAGGACAAATCAGTGGTTTTGAACTCAATGTAAAATATGTAATTTTAGACAACTATATAAAGGTTGGGGAATGAAGGAGTATAGGAACATAGTTTATGTGTCCTATTGAAGTGAAGGTGGTATCAAAGAAAAACAAGATTGATATGGATTTAAGAGGTTAATTTTAAGCCCCACAGTAAACACAAAGAAATTATCAGAGAATATAACCATAGAGATGAAAAGTAGAGTTTGAGTTAAGAGAAATGGGGAAAGGGGCAATGGGAAGTTAAGAAATGAGCATAGGGTTGTTGTTTGAGGTGAAGGGAAATTTCTAGTAATGGATGGTGGGAAAGAGCATTACAACATTCTGAACATGATTAATCCCACCAATGAAAGGCTAGGGAGGGGTTGGAATGGCAAGATTTAGGCTGTATATATGTTTCCACAACTGAAAAAAAAAAAGACAGTCTAACTAGATGACAATTGAATGCTAAGGATGAACTTGAATGGGACTGGAGGATAGAGGACAGGTGGCTTAAAGGGACACAGTTGAGACATAAGGAAGAGGAAATATAGAATGTAAGCTTTTTATCATTGTTGAATCTATTGTACTTCTTAGCTGCGCTTAATGGGATTGCATAAAAGAATGTTCTTGTTCATGGTAAGTGTATACGTGAATTATAGTGTATGCTCAAGGATGTGTGCAGCTAACTCTCATATGTTCAGAAGACAGAGCAATAGATGATGGATGATAGATAGGGAGGGAAAGAAATAGCAATGTGACAGCATGTTAAAGTTGGTGGATTGAGCTATCGGGGGAGGGGGGTCAGGGTATGATGGAATTCTGTGTATGGGGCTAGTATTGTTTTTGCAACTGTTCATATAACTTTGAATTTATTTCAAAATAAAAAAAATAAAAAAAATAAATCTAATCTAATGTTTTCTTCATAGGAGGTGGTGAGAAAGCCCGGGCACTTCACATATTAAGAGGAAAACTGTTACCCAGAGAAAGAATTGACAATCTTATAGACACAGGGTTGGTATATACCCAGGTGCTAACTCAGTGTTCTCTGTTCCATGACACTTTATTAGACCATTTTGTAAATAAATGGTTTTGAATTCTGGTTCTTATTTTAATAACTGAAATAAATATTTTAAATAAAGAAGTATTATCACACTATAGGAAAATAAAGTCTCCTCTTGTCCAACCAAAAAAAAAAAAGACTAGGTGTCAATTTCTCATGAGAAACCATGGATACAGGAATGAAGTGGGATGACATATTTACAGTGCTGAAAGCAAAAAAATGCCCTTCAAGAACTCTATATCTGGCAAAACTGTCTTTCAGAAAAGAAGATATTAAAACATTACCAAGTAAACAAAAGCTGAGGGAGTTTACTGCCACCAGAGTTGCCCTATAAGAGATGCTAAAGAGAGTTCTGCAGGTTGAAACAAAAGGACACTAGACAATAGATCAAAGCCACAAGAAGAAATAAGACTCTCTGGTAAGGGTAATGACATGGGTAAATATAAATGCCATTATTGCATTTTTGGTCTGTAAGTCCACTTTTTACTTACTATAGGGTCTAAAGTGCAAATAAATTTAAAAAGTAATTATAAATAATAATAAAAAAAGGGAAAGAAAGTTGAAGTGACTCGAGGTCAGACAGTAGATTTCAGAGCAAAGAATAACACCAAGGATAAAGAAGATCATTTCATAAAGATAAAGGGGTCAATTTATCAAGAAGATCAATGATGTTGATGCAATTAATAACAAAGCTTAAAAACACATGAAGCAAAACTAATAGAACTGCAAGGAGAAAGAGAAAAATCCACAATTACAGTCAGGGATTTCAATATCCTTCCCTCACGTAAGAAGGATGAATCGCAAATAATTATGCTAAATAAAAGAAATCAGATATTGAAAATGCAAACTAATCTAAGTGACAAGAAAGCAGATCAGTATTTGCTTGGGGAGAGGGTTGGGGACCAGGAGGGACCAAGGAAATTTTGGGGGCATGATAGCTAAGTTTGCTATCATGATTGTGGTGATAATTTTATGGGTACATACACATGTCAAAACTTAAAACTTGTCAAACTGTACACTTTAAACATGTGGTTTACTGCCAATTATACATCAATAAAGCCAATATAAAATCACCTACCAGGCACACACCAGCAGTGGAGATAAAGCACTGAAAAATGCAGACACTGGACCCAGCAATACAGAATAGTCTTAGCAGCGTAAACAGACACTAAATGCTACAAGTGTGATAAATTATATGAGGAAATTCCAGATGCTACAGCTATGGGAAAGCATAGTACAAATTCTAACTTCAGCTAGACAGTCAAGGAAGGAAGGAATCCCTGAGGAAGTACCATTTAAGCCAAGATGAAAAATGAGTTTGGGTTAGCTAGGTAGAAGGACTATGAATAAAAAGACACATACTGAATGAAAATTTTTGCGACAGGATATCGATAGATAAATGTCTAGGAATGGAATTGTTGGGCCAAAAGGCAATTATAATCTTATTTTAAAAAGGCTTTTAGCTTAGTTCTCTGGAATAGAAAAAGACAAAGTGGCATTTTCCATTTATGAAGCAGAGAGAATTTCTGAACAAACAAATAACATTATTTAAGACAAAAGAATAAACCTCAGAACTCCAAGCTGTTTGAGATCAGAGACTACATATTTATCATCACATCATTAGTACCAAATACTCAGAAACTTATTGCTTCACAACAGAGGAAACTGAATTAAAGTGATTTGCTGAATTAAAGTGAACTCCTTAGGGTACAAAAAAAGAAAAAAATCAAACTTCAGAAAGAGCTCCTCAAATCATACTCACTGACTCTGTAAATGACACTTTAGAAGAATTACTCTCTTCTTCATCATTTTGAAGAATTTCTTAATGAAAGCCCCTCACCAGAATGATTGCAAAGGCCTCCGAATGGTCTCCCTATCTTGATTCCTCTCATCTGCAAAAACCAACTTCCACAGTCATGAGAGTAAACTATTCAACTCCCAAATCTGTTCATTTCCCTTCTATACCTAAAACCCTAAATGGCCCATCACCTCTGGTTCTGCCTCCCAAATACAGAAAACCTACACTATTGAAATAAGGGGGGAGAGTGGGACAGGACAACTTAGTGAGATTTTTATAAAGTTTAATGTACTCAATTTTAGATGACTTGTTTATTGTGAAATTTTGCTTCTTGCTTTTGGGGTGTTAAAATATCCTTTTGTTTATGAAAGCCTGGGTGAACATGTGATAGCTTTTAAGAAGAATCTTTACTTAGCAAATTAAAAAGTTGGTAAATCTAAGACAGCTGGGCTTTACTTTTATTGCAATGGTCCATGAAAAAGTCTGGGAAACACTACCAAGTGACAGACAAGTCTCCCCTCCATCTCTCAAACTTATTGCTCACCTTTCCCAGGAGATTTTTTATTCCAGCAATTCAAGACTGCAATTGTTTCTTGCAAACAGCCTGTTAATTCTTTCACCTTCCTTTTGTTCACGCTTTCCCAAGAATGCAATGACCTCAACAACATCTCCTCCTCCATAGTCACTCAGTTTATTGAGTGCCTACTATGTGCCAGACACTTTTAGAACAAAAGAGAAATACAACTCTTCATGGAGGACGCGGTGTAATGGAGGCAACAAAAAGCAAATTCAGGACTAAAAACTGTAGTTAAGTGCTGCCTTAGAGAGAATGGAATGAAGGTATTCAAAAGTGAAAGGAGGAAGACTAGTCAGGAGGCATAGCTCAGGGTGGAAGGATAGAGAAGCCAGACTTGTTGACAAGATAGGGGGTAGGGAGACTCTAAGAGAGAAGAAATACACCAAAGATGTAGCACGAACTACAAAGACTTACACTAACAGTCCCAATTTCTTATGCCTCCCTGGATCTATGTCCTTTGGCATGACCATTCCACACTGACTTCAGGCATCAATTACATGACTTGCTCTGGCCAATGGGACAATAGCAAGCTTGTCACCAACAGCAGCTTGAAGAAGCACTTTTGCATTGCCACTTGTTGCTTGGAACCCAGCATGACTGTGAGCATAAACCTGGGTAGCCTACTAAAAGGCTGAGAGACCAAATGGGGGAGAGCTGCACAGAGACTGAGATAATCTTCAACCAGCTTATAGCCAGCCAACCAAATGCATGAGAAAGTACAGCCAAGATGAGCAGAGCTGCCTGCCAGACCCATAACTGACCAATGACACATTAATGAACCCCACTGTCTTAGTTTCCCAGGACTGCCGTAACAAAGTGCCACAAATTGGGTGGCTTAAAACAACAAATATGTATTATCTCACATTTCTGGAGGTTAGAAGTCCAAAATCAAGGTGTTAGCAGGGCCATGTTTCACTGAAACCTATAGAGAATACTTCCTTGTCTCTGCCTGGTTTCTGGCAGTTAGGACAATCCTTGCCATTCCTCAGCTGTGTCAATATGCCTCCAATCTCTTGTCTCCCTGTTCACATGGGCTTCCTCTCTCCTGCATCTGTATCTCCTCTCCCTGTCTTATAAGGACACCATTCATACTGGATTAAGGGCCCACCTACTTTCAATTTAACTAATTCCATCTACAATGCTCCTATTACCAAATAAAGTCACATCCTCATGGGACTTCAACCTATCTTTTTGGGGGACACAACTGGACCTAGAACACCAACCAAGACTGGAAAAATCACCAACTGAACTGTAGTCATGTGAGCAATAATAACGACTTAATAAACTATTGAGATTTGGGTGGTATCACTATACATGGTGATACCATTTACTGAGACGTGGAAACTGGAAGAAACACAGGTGGGGAGAGTAAAGGTAGAAGGTGAAAAGAAACATCAAGCTCATTTTCTCTTGCCCTGGTCAACTCCTACTATCTTTTAAAGCTCAACTTACATATCAAACTGCTCCAAGAAGCTTTCCCAGTTTCCCCCAGGCTAGTTTAGGAAAGATTTCAAAGTGCTTCCATTGTTTTCTGTATCATTGCTTTTCCACATTGTTTTATAATTATCTGCTTACACTTTTCTTCCTAAGTAGACAACAGCACTTTCATGTTGTCTTATAAATCTTGATAACATCAGTGTGTAACACAAAACACTCTCCATATGTTACTGCATTTAATAAATGAATTAAGCACTTACTTGATAGTCTAATACCTATTAGTTAATTCAGATCAGTATTTCACATACATGACAATCACCAAATGTGTGTATTAAAAATGCAGACCTCTGGGCTATCTTTTTTAACACCGCAAAGACAAGGAAAAGAATATTCTGGCTAGTTACAGATAAACAAACAAAACAAGAAGAAGTGTGGGTACTAAATTAGCTTTTTTCTCAAATTTTCCTAAAGATGTTCTCTACAATGAAATCCTTAGTTTGACAAAACCTGGGGAACTGACAATGCTCTGAAAAAGAATGGGGTATCTCTTCTAAGAAGGAGGTCAGAGTGTAAAAGGAGCTGGGGGATTCTCCAAAGAGGTGCGGTCCCTCAACACACACGTTTACAGAGCATGCTGCAGGAGAAAGGAAAGTTCTCAGCTTTCCTCGCAGAACGCACCGAGCGAGGAACCAGAAGCTGCGGAAGCCCAAACAGCGCTCGCGGGCCAGACAACAGAGCTAGGGCGGCCGACCCGAGGGCTGGCCCAGGGTCCTGCTAACGAAGGGCCGCACCAAGGCGGCTTCCACCAGATTTCAAAATGGGCGTCCTTCTCCAGGGGCGTGAGGAAGGCCACGGTAGCCCTGTTTTCAGATTTAAGAAAAGGAAGACAACCTGGGAAGGGCGGGCAGGTAGTAGCCGAAAGGGGAAAGGAACAGGGGTCACCACCGCCGCTTCCCACCTGCGTCAAGCTCTAGCTGGTAACAGGGCAGCGGTTCGAGGGAGAGCTTGTAACCCTCGAAGCGAGGATCCAATAGTGGTCTCTTCACACGCAGGGAGCAATTAGCCGCCACCTCCATCGCCTTCCGGAGTACCAGGGTGAGAATAAAGCTCTTGTTGAAAGGTCCGCGCTACAGAAGTCGCACGAAGACGGGGAAACTGCGTGACTCTCATCCCAGACCACACTGCGGGTACAGAATGCCTTTTGGGAAATGTAGTGCTTAAGAGACAGTTGACGCCAACGCCGCCACCCCCGTTGCATGCTGGGTTGTGTAGTTTTCCAGAGATTTCACATTCGCCCGACAGCTGGGCCTGGACTCTCTTACCCAAAGGGCTGAGCGACTAGGAGGTGGCCCGCGCTGGTTAAATTCTCACATTATAGGCAGGGAGATGAGGCCCCGCCCCGGAAATGCGTGTTTAGTTTTCTGTGTGCTTAAGTGCCCGAGCTACTGAGGGTCTAAGTCCGGGCAGCCGAAGAGTGTGGTAGGTAACGGTCGTCAGCGCAAGGGTCATTTCGTCGCTGGGAAGGGACGGCCCTCGCCCGCGGTGATGGTGGTGAGCTATGCCTGTGGTCCTTAGGGCCGGGACCCGGGCCCAGCCCAGGCTCCTTTTGATGTGCTGTCTTTCGTTAGCTTCCCCCGACCCGCGCTAGCGGGCCTGTAGGGCTCTCCCAGGGAGTGCTACCGGAGTTGGCCTGAAGCCAGTCCTTGCTTTGTTTTCTGGCTCCGCCTCTCCTGCTGTCTCCGCCCTTTTCTAGTTTCCCGAGGAATGTCTGAACTGGCAGGGATCCCCTAGCTCGTTTTACTAGTGAGAAAACTGAGGCCTTAAAGAATTAAGTGACTTGTCCAAGGTCACTATCCATACTTCAGAGACTAAGGCGAGATCAAATTCAATATTCTAGGAATGGCACTGACAAGACCTTACTGTTGTTTTGAAAATGTTAGTTTCCAGTTTACAGAAGCAAACATTTCCTAGTCCTTTCTCAACAACTCTTTCTCCGTCTCCCCAAGAAAAAAATTCAACTCTAAAAACTCATTGCCAGTTTGAGTTTTCAGATGGGCGAGATGGGAGGTAAAACAAAAGTAGTCTCAAGTTAATGACAAATTAGATGGGAAATGTTAGCTTATTCCAAGTTTTATTTAAACTTTTAAATGTCTTGAATGCCTTCAAAACCTAATTTTTCTACACCATTTTGGTTTTTGGTTGTCTGGTTTTGTTTTGTTTTTGCTTTTTATTGAAAAAGTTAGGAATTAGTTTGCAACTAGTTTCCTCTGTAAAGAGCAGACATACATGTGCACATATATTTGTTTACAATTATTTAGCAGTTGTAATTCTGAGTACATCGTAGTGAAGAGTGAAGCACATAGACCCTTTTCTGGGAATTTCATTCTTCACCAACAGTGACTAATCTTTTATTAACTTTTAGGTTGCATGTCTTCCCCAAAATTTTGAATGCAGTTAAGGTGCATAAATGATCAGCTGTCAGTGCAGATAAAGTGTTTGGGGCTTCTGGATTCAAAGTGCCTGACTTCAGATTCTGCCTTCACAGCTTTCTAGCTCTGTGCCTCAGTTTTCTCAGCTGTAAAATACAAATGACATTACTGATACTTATGTAACAGAGTCATTCTAGGAATTAAATGAGCTAAAAATACAAAATGCGTAAGTCAGTACCAAACATATAAATGCTTAATGAATGTTTCTATTATTATTATCCAAAGACTCATTAATAGAGGATGTATGGGGGTAAAAATTATAGAGTAAGTTCATCAGTATGACTACTTGGAGTGCAATACATAATATTAAGATTAATGATACTGTTAACACATATTGGTGAAATTTAGCAACCCCTTCAATTGATAGACAGAATGTTAAAATAGAATGATTGCCTAGAGTATTTAGCAGAAAATTCTATGTAACTGCTTTATATCTGAAAATAAATGTTGATGTCCAGGTTAGCAAGATGAACAAAGATGCGCAGATGAGAGCAGCGATTAACCAAAAGTTGATAGAAACTGGAGAAAGAGAACGGTAAGTAATAGATTGTGTTAATAAATTACATCTACCGTCTTTAAATTATAGTAACATTGTAATATAAGAATCTAAATGTCAAGGAAAGAAAGTGATGTCAGTGGAAAGAACTACAGAAAATTTTGATTATCAAAATTTTCCTTTCCTAACATCTATAAAAAAGAATTTAGGTCTGTTCAGTATTGTAAAACTTAGAGGGGAGAAGGTGATGTAGAAAGATGAGCAAGAAATGACCCTCAAAGACTGTATAATCTAATGGAGAAGAAAAATACATATTCAAATAAAGAAAATTGAAGCTAGAATGTTCCCTAGGTTTTAACAAAGAGACAACATGACAGAACCCATTTCAGTTACCAAGCTTTCTTAGCCTCAGAGTAGCACGTTATTCCTGTTCTCTGAAATACTCTTCCTCCTTACTTTCATCTTTAGCTAACTCCAGCTCATCTTTCAGGTCTTAATTTAGATATCACCTCTTCCAGGAATCTATTTACTAAGTCCCAAATACCCTGTTCTCATGTAGGATTTAATCACGTTGCATTGTAACCATCTACTTTGGTAGTTTGTATCCTCCAATGTAAGTTCCTCCAATATAATATTCTCCAATATAAGAATATAAGTTCTTTGGGAGCATAAACACCATTGTGTACTCAGCATATAATGCTATGCCTGGCAAATAATTGGCCAAGTAAATATTTGAAGAATGAACAGGTTTGAAAGTACAAAGGAGAGGCTAGGGAATCAATATGATAGTATAATAGAAATACGTGTAAGGGACAGGAGTGATCTTTTGATTCTACCAGGGGTATAAGATGATCTAGAATGGGTTTCAGAATAGTAAAAAAGGTACCTTAGCTGGGGCAGAAGGATTAACAGTTCTCCAGACCAATAAAAGGGAGAAGACATTCTATTCAGGCAGATGGAACAGAAGGTGCAAAGACACAGAGGTGTGGTACGACATGACGGTGTTCTGGGAAACTGCAAATAATAAGAGAAAACTAGAGGGTATTGTAAAGGCTGCATAGTGAACAGGAGTCAGATCATAGAGACCTTTGTATATATACAGTGTAAGAAAGTGTAGACTTTGTATGAGTCAGAATTCTTTTACCCATGGTAACAGAAACTGGATTAACCAATGGAAATGTGTAAGCTCATGTAACTGAAAAGTCCAGGGTGAAGGTGTTTCTGGCATCAGTGCATCCTGGCTCTCAGAAATTGTGGCCAGGAATATCTTTCTTTTCTTCTCTCAGCTCCACTTTCCTCTGTGTTGGTTTTATTCTCAAGCAGGTTCTACCCACAAGGTGGCAGAGATGGCCACCAGCAGTTCAAAATTTACATCCTTCTGGCTCAGACTACCTTCTTCCCAGTATTTTCAACAAAGGACCTAGTTTGACTGCCTTCCACTTGGATAATAGGCCAGTTATGATCACATTTCTATCCCTATAGCCCTACCCAGATTATATACACTAAGAGTGATGGAGTGTTTTTTCCATCAAAGAAAGGACGAGACAATGGGTGGCAGGGTTTGCAAAAAATTCATGCCGACTTTCTCCTTGGGTGGTGGGAGTCATTAAAAGATTTTAAGAAAGGGAATGACTTGATCACATTTCACTTTAGGGATCTTATTCTGGCAGTGTGGAGGATAAATTTTGAAGGAGCAAGATGGCAGAAATAAGTTAAAAGGTTATGTCAAGTTAAAGATAAGAAAAACAGCAAAAATGGAAAGGAGAACTTCCAACAAGTGTTTTCTCAAATATAGAATCCAGTAACCCTCAATACAAGGAATGAGGAAGAAGAAGGCATCTAGAACAGTGACTTGGGTAATTGAGAGGATAGTCCTGCCAGAAATAAGCATAGGGTATTGTTTGTTGTTTTTTGTTCCTGTGTTTCATAGTTACTGACTTTCTATATATGCTATGTCCTTTGGAGATGCTTGAGATACAGTAGTAACAAAACGAAGTCTGTGCTTTCATGTAGCTTACATTCTAATGGGAGGAGATAGACAATAAATAAATATGGAACATGTCGAGGAGTGCTAGAGGAAAAAATAAAGTGGAGAGTGAGTGTTATTTTTGTCCTGAGAACAGGACCTTGCCTTACACTTTTGAAGAACACATGGAAGCTAATGAGACTGAGTAAATTGAGTGAAGGGAACAGGTGATAAAAGTCAGAGGCATAGCTGGGGAAGGGACAGATCATGTAGAATCGTTCAAACTATAGTAAAGACTTAGAATTTTATTCTGAGTAAATTGGGAAGCCAGTGGAAGGTTTTGAGAAGGGACAGGAGGATGGCATATACAGGGGCAGAAGCAGGAAGGCAAGTTAGGAATCTGGCAGCACTCCAGACAAGAGAAGATGGTAACTTGAACTGATATAGTAATGGCAGAAGTGGTGAGAAACATTTGGATTCTAGATACATGTTTTAAACCTGGAGCCAATAGGATTTGCCGATGGATTGGATGTGTGTGTTAACAAAACAACAGAGTGAAGGATGCTACCAAGGTTTCTAGCATGAGGAACCAGGCAAATGGTGTTGCCATTCTGAGAAGGAAAGAAGGTTAAAGTAGGAGAGAACCAAGAGTTGGATCTGGGCCATTTTTAAAATCAAAAGACCCAAATAAGTATCAAGATGGAAATACCATTTAGTGGATGTTTAGGAATACCAATAGAGAAGCAAGTTTGCAGGGAAAGAGAATCAGTTTGGTTTAGGCTATGACATGTTTAAGCAGAGAAATTAGATGACATTAGATTGAGGATTTGTTAGGAAGAATATGGCAAAAAATAAGAAAATGCTTTATTTGATTGCGTCCTTGATGCCACTCCTTGTAACATACATCATTATTTTATTTACCACTAAGTAAAAAAGAAAACACTGCCAATTAAGTCATGATAGGCATGCCAGTTACCGAATTGTTAACATGGCGGGGGGAGGGAGGTGCTCTTGAAATCAGTGAAATACCACAGACAAATATAATTTAGAAGGGTTAGATACGCTGGGATGAAGGGAGAGGGGGAGTCTAGGAGGATAGAGAGAGAGATGTAATGGAGAAGTAAAGAGCTAAAAGGATAAGAATTTGTGGTCAAAGAATACATATGGACTTTGAAAATTTCAGTGGTGTATCTGTTCCAAACTCAACTAATACCCTCTAGAAGGTTTATGGGACCCATGATAATATATTCCTATTAGTAGAAGACAGTAGAAAGGTGGGTAAGAAGAGCAAAGAGTAGAGCTTTTTGAGAAGTATTGTAGCTTATCGTAGTACATACTATATATGACAAAAGGAGGCACAGTGCTTAAACGACTTGCGTAAGATTAAAGAACTATTTAGTGATAGAACCAAGGATAAGGCCACATTTAAATTAAAGTTGAGTGACTGGAAGGCAGGGAATTTTTAGTTAAACAGTTGTAATCTTTGCTTCAAACATTCCTTTCTAAGGTATTGTACATTTTACTAAGATATTGGGCAGTTAAATTGAAAGTACTTCTTTTTCAACAGCCTCAAAGAGTTGCTGAGAGCTAAGTTAATTGAATGTGGCTGGAAGGATCAGTTGAAGGCACACTGTAAAGGTAATCACTTTTATTTAGAAGATAAGCTAATTCTGTTACTCTGAACTGTGTTGGTTTAGGGTTCACTAGGAAAAAAAATAGTATTTAAGGTCTACTGAGTACTCAAGCATAATGTTAAACAAGTAGGAAATTGAATTTTGTAATAGTGATCTCCTCTCCTCTCAGTGATATAGATAGACCTAATTCCTTACTATTAGGTAATTATTTCTTTGTGTTACTCTTAAAACAAATGAGGTAAGATCACTCACTTATGATTTTCTCTGGCATCAAAATAGGGGATCCCATGTTTTTCAGTGTGCCAACTCACAGGGAAACAGTATTCTTAACTGTTTTTCAGTGTGCCAACTCAAAGGGAAATAACAAAAGCAAATTGAGCACTTTAGGGTTGGTAGACTTACAGAAATTATATCCCTCGTGTCTTTAAGAATGCTGTTTTTAAAAATTCATCTTTAAAAGCTCTTAGGAGAATTACACTTTTAAAATGGAGAATGGAATCTTCTTAAATTACCGTGTTATTAGTGACGATACCACTTGATAGGTTACATGTGTCTCTCAAATGAGCCTCCTAACTTTCTGACTCAGCTTTTGGTGTAATGGAATAGTGGACAGTTTTGCTGGAATCCCATCGTATTGTAATGGATTCTACAAATAATAATGATTCTAGAGCTACTTAGAACACTGACTACAAGAAGACAGTATGGTAAGGAAGTGAATGCATAGGCTTTGGTGTCCTGCAGACCTTCACTGATAAAGGACTAGAGCTGGATTTCAACTCATGTTTGGATGAGTTATTTAATCTTTTAAGCCTCAGTCTCCTTACCTAGCCCGTTAGATTATTATGAAGATTAAAGGATGTAAAACACCTAGCACATAATACAGTTCAGTAGGTGTTAATTCCCTTCCCTCTTATAGTTCTTTTGGTCCAGCCTAGAGAAGAGGATGGACAAAGATGTTATTCTACATTTTAATTTTTGGCTATGAATTTATAGGTTAGATTCAAATTATAGCTTTTTGTCCCTCCATGCATTTTAACAGCTAGTGAGGTTATAGTAAAGAAAGATCTACTGGTTATAAGTTTCTAGCTTTTCACAATGTTAGATTTGAACATTATAGTTCAAATTCATTCTAAGTGTTATAATTATTTAAATGGCAAGTTACTGAAAAATGGACAGACGAGAACACTTAATGTGTTTGCAAAGTTCAAGTAAATCTTGATTAGAAAAGAAAAAAGCATCTTTTATTTGTTTGTTTGTTTTTGAGGACCAGTATACACTCTAAAAACATGATCTTGACTCTTCCTCTATGAAAATCTTTCTTACAGATAATGATTTTAAATGATATGATTTGTTTTTTGCTTTTGCATAAGAGGTAATTAAAGAAAAAGGACTAGAACACGTTACTGTTGATGACTTGGTGGCTGAAATCACTCCAAAAGGCAGAGGTAAGGAATACAAATTGTGTCTAAGGAAACATGCTAAAGACAGTCTTGCAAGTTCAGATTGTCTTTCTTTTTACAACAAAACACCCTTTCCAAAATTATTTAGGTACTCATATTTTCTCATGTGGGAAGGGTTTTAATTGCCTACCTGCCTTTCTAATATGGTCTTGAGTAACATATGGGTATAAAATGTTTTTGTAGTCTTGAAACATTTAAGATGATACTGTTGAGATGGATAATTTTTAAAATACGGGATTTTGTAGAGGCAGATATTACCTGAAGGTAAGATTTATTAAATTTAACTTGTGGCCTGGCTCTAAAACACTTGAATATTTAATAAGTCAAAGTTTTACTCCAGCCCCTGATCCATTGCTTTGCTGTCTCTTTCGTTATTAAAAATAAACCATGCTCTGTCTTCTTGAATGTCTAATTAAGAATTTGGTAGCTCCATAACTGCATATTCAGGTTATCCATATTTAAGACTCAGAATGCAACTGCCTCCTTAATTTCTCCTTTTAATGCTTTGTTTACAGAAATCAGAGGAAAGAAAGGAAATGTAACACTGATAATATTCAGTAAAAAGTCGGGAACTACAGCCTATTGTTTTCCTACATCCTATAATGTAGATGTAGCTACATTATTTTCATTTATATTTATAAAGTTCTTTTTTGTAGGTAAGTGGAAACAGATAGATTAGATGTCCTGATGTTGTTTTCTTGCAACCCTGAATTTCAGGGTAAAAAAGTAAATTAGTTAGAAAATTGCTAATAGAAGAACAGTGATTCCTTGAACCTGCTGGGAACAAGCTACAGAATTCCATTGTCCTTTTCAACCATCTCTTTAGGCCTCTGGGCAATGAAGCTCCTTACAACTGAAAAATAGGACTTTTTCTTCAAGCATATCTAAGGAGGGAAGAAAATAGTATTTCTTGTTCCCTTTATGAATTCATATTTAAAAATAATTTTCCATTTTCCTTTTTAAATTTTGTTTAATCTATTAACATTATTTAGGAACTGGTTATGCAGATTTAAGTATTATCCTCTGCTTCTCTTACAATACTTGCATGTTAGACATTTCATTTGCTTACAGCTCCCCACCTAGAGAATTGGCAAATAAAGGAATGAGATGTAAAAATAAATCTGTTTTGTATTCTTAGTCTTCTTTTCATTATCTAGAGAAGTACTTATTTTTTAAATTAATATACAGTAAAATTGACTTTTTCTTTTTTAGTGTTGTTCTATAAATTTTAGCACATGTATAGATACATGTAACTACCACCCAGATCAGGATAGAGTACAGTTTGATCACCCAAAAGAACTCCCTAGAGTTATCCCTTTACAGTCATACTGTATCCCTGACCTCCAAGGTATCTGGTCTGTTCTCGGTTACCACAGTTTTGATTAAAACTAAATGTGGTTTTCATATACATGTTAATCACATTTCCAGAGAACTTGAACCAATTATGTAGTCTTTATATCTAGGCAGGCTTAAACTAAACAATTTATAAACAAAAGTATCTGTCTTATTTGATTTGTGTACTACTTTTGTACTTCTTTATAGGACTATTGAACTGTATTTGAAATTTGCTATTCATCTTGAACATAAGAAAATGCATTAGATGTTTCAGTTAATTCCTTTTTGTCCTTATTTATTAGTAGCCAGGAATATAGAAATAAGTGTAGATTTATTTGTTGACATTCATTGTTAATTAAAATTTCAAAATGCAGGGTTTTGTTTTTGTTTTCATTCTTAGTTTAATACTCTGAATAGGTTACAGTCATGGTTCAAATTCCTAAAAGTAAAACAGATATCATGACTGTTACAGTTTGTTGAGTGTCTTTGTGGGTCAGAGAGATGTGCATTCATTATTTCAATAAAATATTGCCAAATTACCTTGTAAAAAATGTACTAATTTACATTCCCACCACTTATGAGAGTTCCTGTTTTCCCTCAGCCTCAGCAATACAGTATATTAAACTGTGCAATAGAGAAGTCGGCCCTTTTCTGTGAGAGCATTGCCCCAGTTTTTTGTTTTTTATTTTTTTACTTTCCTTATAGTGATTTTCACCAAGCTTAAGTTGTTGTTTGAATCAAATTTATCAATCAGTTATAACCTCTGTTTATAAAGGCCTTTGCCACTCCCACTTTAAAGAATTTTCCCATACTTACTTGTCATCAAAGTGTACTGTATTTAGGTATTGGATACTTCATTAAAACAATGTATTACAATATACACGTTTTTCTCCCAGATTTCTTTACATAATTTTTTGAAACAGGAGGGTTATTTATAAAAGTCTTTAATTGGTAATCCTGAATAAAATATCAAATCTCAAATTGACATATGAAATTGGAATCTTCTGACTTTTCTATTTTAAATTTTGTTTTTCAGCTCTGGTACCTGACAGTGTAAAGAAGGAACTCCTACAAAGAATAAGAACATTCCTTGCTCAGCATGCCAGCCTTTAAGATTGAATAGATCATATTGTTCTGTGGTTTTATTTCTGAAAGTGAAACTTGCCATAATTAGAACTCAATTCTCCAAAATAAAATCCTTTTTTGTATGATGGTATACAGTTTTCAGTAATGATGTATACATTGTATTGATTTTTTTTCCCTAAATGTGTTATTTTAATAAATATCTCATGAATGAGTTTCAAGTTTGCTTGGATTTTGGAATAAATGGGATTTTGTCCTTACTACTCTCAACACATTTGTTGAGAGAGAAAGTCAGCAATTAATGTAGCTTAAGTATTTAATATGTGCAAATCTCTGTTAACAACTGAGGAGAATATATAAGAAGTAGGCAGCCTTTCTTGATTATCTGGATATGATTTATTCCTTTTGAATCCTGATAATATTTTATAAATTTTTAATACCCCATCTTGTACTAAAATTATTTGAATATTTCTTGGTATTTTGTTATTAACTCTGAGAGTTAGGACTGGCTCTTACTCATCTTTATGTGCCTTCCATTATGCTTCAAAGAATTTATCATTTAGTATAAGAGCCCATTAGTAAATTGGCTGTACACTAGACTCTTCCCACAAATTCTTCTCTGATCTGAATGTTGAAGCAGAATCTTTGAGTTGTATCCCCTACGCACTAAAGTCAGAGAACATAATGGGTAACAGTCACCCATTAGCTTTACTCTGACATCAGTATTGCCAAATCCAGTGAACTCTTGTCTATTCTTATGTGATCTCTACTGGAAAATGAGAATGCTGATCATCCCAACACTGGACCTTTTTTCCCACTCCTCATTTCTTCCTACCCCTGGAAATTACCTCTATTTCTTATGGAGTACCTTTTTTGTAAGGGACTTTAAAATAATGGTGTTTCTTAGGGCTCTCTCCTGGCCCTTCTGCTTAAGTAGATATTCTTTCCTAGCTAAATCCAGGAAACTTGGGTCAGACCATGGCTTCAAATGCCAGTAGATTGATAAGCACTAAACTGCATTTCCAAACTAGGCTTCAATGCAACCTCTGCATTCAGATACCCAACTGACATGGATCAGCTTCCTTGGATATTCCACAGGCACCTCTCAAGCTGATCATATCTAAAAAAGATGACATTTTTTCCCCCGCAGCATTTGCCTCTACTGTATTCCTTATCTCTCTGAATACCATGCATGTAGATTAACCGAGAAGCTTGCTAAGAACACTGACTCTGAAGATAGGGATATGGCATTAGAGTTGATGTTTCTGACAAGCCTCCAGAAATCCATGCTGTTGGTTGAGGGCCACTTTGAGTATAGCAAGATTGTAGTTTGTTCACTACCTGCCTTCATAACCACCTTCGTGCAAGCCCAGATTATTGTAGCAGAATCCTAATATTGCCTTGCTCTAGTTGTTCCATGCCTCCTTCAATATCTCTTCCACCTTATTACCTACTTGGCCTTACTAAAATTCAAATCTGGTCATTTTATTCCCCTACTTGAAAGTTCTCAATGGCTCTTCCTAGTTCGCAGGATAAAACTCAACCTCAGTATGGCACCAAGTCCTTCTTGATTTATCTACTTATTTCTCTAGTCTAAAGAGTTACCAAAAGTTTCAAGTGTTTCATCCATAAATGCGTTTGCAAATCCACCAACCTAGAAAGCCCTTCCCTTCTATTTATCTAATTCCTACTTGCCCTTCAAAATTCAGTCCAGGTTCTTGCTAAAATATTCTGACACTCCCCTTTCTGATTTTGATTCCCCATCACTGTTAATTCTATAAAAAGTACCTGCGCATAATTTCTGTTTAGCACAGTGGTTCGCAAACTTGTGCACATCTCCTTGAGAGGGTAAGAAACGTGACTTTTTTTTTGTTTTATGTTCCTATTTGTATATCTAATCTCAGCATGCTCAGAAATTCTTCATTTATTTATGATATAGAGGTGAGGAAATGAATAGAGGAAACAGTAAATGAACATTATGGGGGCACAAAAATGGTATCAATCCCACTGAGGTAAGGCTTCACATTAATGTTTTGTTCTTTGTTCCAGAGACAGTTCTATCTTTCTCCTCAATTTAAATTTTAAAAGTCATCTTTGAGCCAACTGACTTCATAGTGTAGTTCTGAACCTGAGACACACAAATCACAAAACCTACACGAAGAGTTTTTGTTTCACATTGCCTCTTATAAAGCAATGATCTAAAATAATGATAGTTATGCCCATCATTCTATTGCCCATTATTAAAAAGGAAGAAATCTGAAGTGATACATAGAAAATGTTAGGAAAAATGGGTAGTTCTTATTTCACAGTACTGTATGTGGGAGCAAACCAAAAATTGTTCCTAGAGATGCTTTTTTAATAGCTCTAAGAAAAGATGAGAAAATGAAAATCAAATTATTTATGAAAATATTTTGAAATGCAACAAAACATACCTGAATTAAAAATGCTTCAGAATGATTAAACCAATATAATAAATAATAAAAGAACTAAGGAGCATCACTTTATAAGGTTAGTACTAGGAATATCCCCCTATTTCCACCCCACCATTTTTACTTATTTTTGACATCTTGAAAATATCTTGGAATTTGCATATAGAACCATTTATTTCAAATATACCATCCTTGTGAACATATTGACACACACCTTTAAAAATTTTGCACCTCTTCATTCTCAGTGTTGGGAATTCAATAGATTACTGTTCCATGACTACAGTGAGTGAATAAAATACTAATTAGGATAACTGTAAGCTTCTCTTGAATAGGATTAAAGAAGATCCAACTAAATTATTTATGTTATCACTTTGCTTTGGCATTAGAAGTGTATCATTTCTTTGAGCAATGCCAAGGCAGGGCCTGGGAAATGCTGGGGATCAGTAATCAGATATGAGACTTTCATAACTTGATAAAAGTTTCCATCCAACTCAACAGAATTGTGACAGCTGCTCAGTAGCTGACGTTGGAAGTGATCCAATGTGTGTGTGTTTAACCCATCATGAAAATGTCTATCTCATGTTACTGAGTGACTTTATAAACCCCCCATATTTACCATTAGGAACCACACAAAAGTCATTGGATGAATCCACCAAGAAAACCAACTAGTTCAATCAGACAATTCTGGTTCTAGCCTCATCTGTGATACTGAATTACTAGGAAAGAGTGAGTCTTCTGCCTCAGTTTCCTCATTTGTGTAAAAGATCTGATAATGCTGACCCGAAGGAATTAAAATAATAAATACAGCTATAACTACAATTAATTGCATAATTGGTAAAAGTTTCTGGATTCTGTGTAAATAGATTCGTGTCATTCCTAAAAGGAACTATGCAAGCATTGAGTATGTATTCTAGATTTATATAGGTAGATGAATTACACTTATGTGGAAAATTTCTTTAATTTTTCAGAAATTTCTAACATAAATTACCATGAGGGTGCCTACAAAAATAAAAATGGCCACCATAACTTGATCGGAGGAAGAGCTGAAGTTGCAGATATTTTCTCTTCATTCTAAACTCCCCTATGGCATGGATTGTATCCCATTCATCTTTTGATCCTCGGGGCCTAACATGGTAAACATCTGATAAATTTTTTTAAAATGAAAGAACAAATAAAAAGTAATAGAAAAAGAAATTTGGCACGTGTCTGTTTATTCCAGACTTCGGATTATATTTGGCTATTCTGGTTACCCACCACCAGGGTGCACTTGAAACCTGTATTTTGGTCTTCTGTGGGCCCTTCTGTAAATGAATTGTGTAACATTTTGACATCCCAAGTTCCAATTCAGGCCAGCCATACTTTTCAAGATGAAAGTGTTAAGAACTAAAATTAAATAAAAGATCTTAGAATGCACTTCTGGTATAAATGTAGATAAAGCTACAGTGAGATGCGCATGCTATTTGCTGGGGTCATTTTTCAAAGCCAGTTCAGTATTTCAGGCAGTGAGTTGACTTAAAAAGCACAGACCACTACTGAAAGAGTTCTATTTTGGCTATTTTATTTAAAACAAACAAACACACACACACACACACACACACACACACACACACACACACACAAATAAAAGCAAAAAAAAGAGAAATACAGCAATTCTTAATAAAAAGTTAAAAAAATAATTTCCAATGTTTATTTTCCATCATTATGCTCCTTTGTCATAAAGAATCCCTTTAAAAGGGAATAACATTCATATTTTCTTTTTTCATACTGTTACATCACTTTGTTGAGAAAGAGAGAGAATAAAGTATTTTATAGTGCCAAAGCCCTGGAGACTTAAAATGAATGTTGGCTTATGATGACAATGGTGATCAAAGTCATTAATAAAGACAGAATCAGCACTCAGTGTACAATGCTGCTCATAAAATAATTTTGAGTATAGGAGCTGGTGCCACTACTTACCACACCCATAAATGTTTGGACTTTGTGCCTGGGAGCAGCCGGATGAGGGGATTCAATTCCTGTACACTTTCTTACCCTAATTTGTGTGTGTGTGTGTGTGTGTGTGTGTGTGTGTGTGTGTGTGTGTAGGGAACATCTTTGAGAATTTACCCTTCCTAGACAGCTAATTGTATCAAAGTTGGGCTTTGTTGGGGTAAGAGTCACTAAGAGTGATTGAAATAGAAATGTCCATTAAAGCATAGCTTGTCTTATGTACAGGTGGTTTACGTAGTGGTGTACATTGTATGATTTGAAGATCATTCAGTTTCACTAGGTTACTGAGAGTATGTGTGTCCTTGGTCTCTCCTCAGTTCTATCATAAACGTGGTTAAAGTCTTCATTAGTCAGTAAAGAGTTCCATGTGTCAGTTGCCCATCAACAACATGACTCCTATTTGCTAGGGATACTGTGAGTATAATAAAGGATGAGAATTATGGGAGTTCCTCTTAGAATGTGTGACATAAAGTCAAGTTTACAGCAAAGGATTTTCCAAGTCTTTATGTACGTGTTGTACTATTCTGGCAACTTTGTTTATAAAATAGTCTTGTGTATGGAGACTATCACCCATATTTTACCCTAACCATAAATGTTGAACAGATACATTCACCAATCAACTACATTTCCCACGTTCCCGAACCAACTGTTTCATTTTTAGAGACTTTATAGAGACCTCCAGCCCATTAACTAACCCTTTATCATTATCCATCACTCCCCTCATTTTTTCACTTTCTTCCTTACAAGATAATATTTGATGGTTCATCATTTTAACTCCCTTACAATTATAGTTAACTCCTTTTCTCCTTTTTTCCAATCACACACAATTTGTTTAAACCTAACCACTCTGAAAGCTTATTCTATGCCTGCACCTGAATATCTGGACATTGATGAAGAAAATTATACAACCTTTCTGATAAGTCTCACTTTAAAATAAAAGCCACAATATTTTGAAAAGCAATTGTCTGGACTTTTTAAAAAATATCAGTGTCATCAAAGAATGAAAGACCAAAGACAGAAAAATGAAAGTCCAGGAACTATTCTAGATTAAAGGAGAATAAAGAAACAGAATTTAAAGCAATCTGCTATCCTTGATTTATTGGCTCAAACAAATAAGCAAACACAAACACACCTATTAAGGACATTATTAGGGCAATTAGAAAAAATTAAACTTGGATTGTATTATTTCAATATTAAATTCCCTGTGTGTTACAACTGTATTCTGGTTAAGTAGGAGAATGACCTTGTTCCATTGTTAAAATATTTAGGGGTGAAGCATCATGTTGTAACTCTTAAAGTTTTTGTAACAAAAAAAAGGTATATATACTAAATATGGAGGAAAAAAAAGACAGAAAACGTGACTCTAAGGGAAGTGTATATAGGTACTTACTGCAAATAGGTTTGAAAATTTTCAAAATAAAAATTTGAAAATAAGTGATGGTCAAAAATCTCAAATGGAAACATTTTGCTGTCCCCAAACTCTACTACCTTTTCCTAGAACATACACTTTCTCCCTTCCCAAAATGCCTGTTTCACACCTTCTCTCTCACACTAATAACACTGCCTCATGCTTTATCAAGGAAACAGCAGCAATCAGAGAGCTCCCCTCGCCAAATCTACCAGCCTTCCTGGATTGGGATTCACAATCCCACTGTGCTCTGTATCCCAGCACCTCTCTCTTTCTTGAGGATTTCCTACCTGTAGTTAACCCCCAACGCCTCTTCCATCAGAAGTTTCTCTCTCTGTTGCATCAACCCTAGCAGCAGAGTCACAGGGCCTTGTAATGCCCATCTTTTATAAAAACCACATCTTGATCACAGATCTCCCTCAAGGAATAGCCCCATTTCTCTGCTTCCAGTGCAGACAAGACTTCTTAATTGGGTTGTCTATGGGCTGTCTCTCCTTCTTCACCTCCCATTCAACCCACCTCATTTGGGCTTCTGGAAATTTTCATTCCACTGAAGCTATTCACCTCAAGGTGAGCAGAGACTCCTACCTCATGCAACCTCTCGGCAGCACTGAACAAATGACTGCTCTCCTTCCTGAGGCAAGGACTCCTCTTGATTTCCATACTGCCCCCTAACTCATGGCTGCTGGCCCCAGTCTTGTTTGCTAATGTCTTTTCTTCTGCTAGACTTATAAATGTTGGGATTTCCCCAAGCCTAGTCATGTGACCTACTTTTTTTCTTTATCTGTTCCTTCTCCCTGGATCAGGAATTCTTAAACCATTTTGCATTCTCAACTTCTTTGGCAATCAAGTGAAACCTGTGGACTCTCAAATAATATGTTTAAATGCATTAAATAAATGCATGAGAAACTAATTATATACAATATTTCTAAATAAATTCATGATTCAAATTAATTAATACATTATAAATAAAATAATGCATTTAATATATAGATAAGTTTAAAATAATTTCATTATTTTAAAATATCAGTGTAAAAGCTTATCTAAGTTATTGCTTAACTGGAGTAGGAGCATTAAACTGTAGGGTGGTGTTCAACAGGACAACATGCATGTCATGTTGCATCCAACCAATCTCAAATTTTTGTTTTGATGGCTATAAGTATTGAAAATCCCTATTAATTAAACACATAAATATTTTTTGCAAATATAATTAAAGCCTCTATATCTCACTTTAAAAGGCCAGGATAGGCTTGTCTCAAAGAACTTCAGAATTCTTGACTTTTTGAGTTAACTCCAACTATAGTATGTTTTGGTGCTAAGATCTAAGATTGTAGGCTGAGACAACATTTTCAATACAGTTTATATCAGAAAGAACAAGATTTTCTATCTATAGTTCATCTTTAATAGCATCAAGATAGAAATAATTTTTGAAAGACTCCTGAAAAATTTCCAGGTGTTTACAGATTTCTCTTCTCAAAGTGATTGACAGAATTTTGTATCTCAGCTTCCTCTGAGGGTGAAGTGCCTTCTCCAACCTTTCAAAGTTTGGCAAAGATGTCAGCCTCTATTCTCGTCTTCCAGATGAGAAGAAACCACAATGGACTTGAATTGAAATTCTATTGATAAGAAATAACTGCCAGGTGAGCCAATCCATGGATATAAATAATTTTTTTTCCAGTATTCCAAAAGTGTGATCTCCTTTCTTTCAGAAGAAGTGATACTTTTGTCCTTAGTTCACACAAGCATCTAAGTCTTGTCTTCTTGAAAAGTCAGTGAATTCTGTGTGGTAAGGATGTATTTTGTATTATGCTCCTATTTCTTTATAATTTTTTAAATTCAATGATCCAGAGGCTAAATTAGACAAAGTTGGTGACTTTTATCATTTTTGACGAAGCTTCTTTCAGAGCTGTTAGAAGAATACTTATTTCTAGCATGACTGCATAAAAACGATGTGAGTACAATGTGAGGGTCTTCCTTTTCCACTAAGGTGGCAAAACTGGATGTATTACCAAGCATTGCTGGGCCCAGTTGGATAAGGAGTATAATGCTTTTCTTTCCAATGAAAGTTTTGTTTGGCAAAACAATAATAATAAAACAAAACAAAACAGAAAAACAACTTTTGCAATTTCCAAAATGTCAACAGCCTTGACAGTTTCCAAAAGAGACTTCTTCCTCCAGGTGCCTGAAATGTTCTTTCTCAGATGTTCACATGGCCATGTTACTCACTTCTTCTGGCCTTTACTGAGAATTAACCTTCTCAGAGAAGACATCTTTGTCATCCTATCTAAAATTTCATCACACACACACACACAAACACACACATTATATATTCTACCCTGCTTAATCGCTTTTCTCTCTAGCATATATTACATTCTAGCATACTATTCATTTCACTCAATTATTTTGTTTATTGTCCATCTCTATTAATAATGTAAGCTCCATGAGGACAGGGATTTTTTTTTTAATCACTTCCATATTCTTAAAGCCTAGGATACCAAATATTTGTCGACCACAAACTACTGGTTGGTGCATACTCCATTTTGTTCACTATCTCTTACAGTTAGGTCTGGCTTCAAAATTAGACCCAATACATAGCTCGTTTTCCAAGTCAAGCGAAGTATTCACAAATGAATTCCTTATTCCCTTTAGTCCTGCAAGATTTCCTACCACCCCTTTAATACTTTCTCATTGCTTTTAAATCAAGGGTCGATAAACTTAAAATCTTTTTTTTCACCACACAGGCAAGGCACAGTGCAAAATGAAAATGTGGGGCTCTTTGTTCTACAAGTATGAAGAATTTCAAGATGGTGACAGCAGAACATTAAACCAATACCAGAGCCCTTCTGCCCCAGAGGCCTTGTGAGACCCCACAGGTTACATGTCCTTGATGCCGGCCCTATAGACAGAGTTTTGTTAGAGCTCGATTTTTGAAAAAGTTACAAAAGAAGCATAGGGTTCATAATGATCAGGATTCTCCTTTCATTTTCCCCTGATGGATCTGTATTGTAAAGTTTTACAGGCTCTAAAGAGGAATACAATTTTAATCACAAATTATGTAACCTCTGTAATCTATAACCACTTTTTCTGACCCAAGTTGACCTTTTGGTTATATAAATTTCCAGCCTGTTAGACCTATTTATTGTCATATTATCCCATCCACTTATTATAATAATTCAAGTTTAAAAATTTCACTGGTGTGATCTTTTTCAGGACACTTATTTATCACATAATTAAGCGCTATTTAAAGTATGAAATCAGTTGAAGACAATCATTCATTCAACAAAAATAGATCAAAACTCTATATATACAAATTATGGTGCTTGGCTTTTTAAAAAGTTTAGAAATTGTTAGATTGGAAATCAAGCTAATTTTCTGAAAATCAACTTTCCTGAAGACAATTAGCCAAATTATCAGTTTGCCAAATGGCCAAATTTACCAAATTAAATAACTGTAGTTTAACAGTAATATTTAGCATGTTTAACAGGATTGTTTGATTTTGGTTACTGATGGTGAAATATGTAGAAAATATATATACACATATATCTAGTATTACATATATGTATATATGTATGCATATATTTAACTTGTTTATAAGAAGACTGTATAGAAAGAAGTGAGCATATCTGGAAGAGTACTATAATAGACCAAGTGATTAGTATCGGTTAAGTAGAAAAATGAAGGACACACAGTACAAGTAGCCACATTATATATTAAATATTACATGCCATTTGCTGGAAATTAAAAAAATAGGGTTGATATACTGGCCAAGAATTAGTGAAAGAATCTTAAAAATCTTAAAAGTTTGGCAAAACAGAAATCAATATATAAAGGCCCCTGTCCATTTTATTGATATATCCAAACTTAGACCAGTTTTTCTCCTGGTTATAAACCTTGTGGATTCTTTCTAAAGAAAGTCCAGTAATAGAAATTACAATTTCAGTATATCACATGAGACAAGATTTTTCACCTTCTTCTAATTTCTTTGATAATGCTTTTGAATGACGTTTTCTGCTTTTTTAATACCAAAAGTATTTTAACATCCTTAGCCTATTCTTCATACTCCATTTTAATTTATAAATTCAAAAGCATCTGAAAAAAGTTTTAATTAAATTGTATGTAAATAGTGAAATAATCCAAAATTTAATTTAGATAATTCAACTTGAACTTGAGAGCACCACAAAGAAATAAGAAATCAAAATTAGGCAATTCCATATACAAATCTCCATATAAATTTTATTTTGGCTATTGACACTGAAATATACACTTTGACACATTTCATAGATAATAACTTTAATGGAATATTTTTGTTAATGCTGCCAAATCATTCCTATTAAACCTGCTAAGTATTTCTATTCAACATTACAACTTCATTACAACATTACAACATTTAACTTCTCTGTGCCCCAGTCTCCTGCCTGGTACAATGGGGATAATAATTGTGCCATCTTCTTGGGATGATAATGATTTGACCCCTAGAAAGCCCTAGGCAGAGTTTGGTACATGCTGAGAGATCAAGAAATATTAATATCATTGTCAATAAAAAGGAGAAGCATAAGCATATGCGAATGTGAAGAGGAAAATGTGTGTGGGGGGGAGGGGTTGTGTATTAAGTGGTCGTACAGGCTCACCTGAGGACGATTAATAACGAGGCAGACAGGCAAATTAAAATATGCAGCTCTAGAATTAAAATAAAATAAAATAAAAATAAATCGGGGACTGCAGAGAACTGGACTTTCGAGGCTCCCTGCCAAAAGGAGTGAGACCATTGCTCCTATGGGGACAGTCTTGGGATGTCAGTACCCGGATTTGAGTGCGGAGAACTGATGATTACGGACTGGCCCGCCGCCAGCTCGATTCTCCCGCGAAAGTTCCAGCGGGAGTGTGCAAATCCCAGACCCGCAGCCGAGAGCCGCGGGCGGGGCGGGGCGGGCCGGGGTGGCCCAGCTCGCCTGCGCAGGTGGGACGCGTCGGGTGCGCCAGAGAGTTGCAGTCCCGCAGCTCAGCCCCGGCGCAGGCGGCCACTGCGAGCGGCGAGCTCCGGCTCCGCGGAAACAGCGCCACCATGGGACACCTGTGGCTCTTGAGGAACTGGGGCCTGTGGGGGCTGCTCCTGTGCGCCGTGGAGCCCCGAACAGGTAACCAGGACCGGGCACCAGGGAGGCAAGCAGGCGAGGTCCGCGTAGACACCACCCCTGCTCCTGGGGTCGCGGGACAATCTGCCATCTGCCCTGGGCTGACGCCGCGGCTGGAGCTTCATGGTGATCCGGGGACCTGGGGGCCTGAAAGGCACCCCTGAGAGAGAAAGCAAGTCTCCCATTTAATTCATCAGTCTTGCTGCTTGAATTATTGACCATCACCCCCACCCCCATCGCACCCCACCCACTCAAGGGACTCAAGGGAAAAGAGACTAAAATTCGGCGGGGCTAGGCATCCTGAGTCCACCCTCCTCCCACTGTTCTTGGTCCTCTTTCCCCACTCAAGGAGGACAGCGATGGCCCCAGGAGGACAGGAATGGGTTTTTGTGGCGGGTGTCAGTCACTTCCAGGGGCAGCTGCCCTGTGTCTTCGGAGTAATACCCAGGAGAGGGCTGAGAAGAGACTGATAAGATAAGAAATTGGAGTCGTCGGTGGAGATAACGGGAGGGGATGAACCTGAGATAGGTGAGGAGCAGCATCCTCTGGAGATAGGATCCAGCTCGTCGCTGGAGTTTCCTATTCTTGACTGTTGGGGCTTTTGGCTGGGATAGACCCGAAGTACAGCGGCAGGGGGTCTGGAGACTGGGAGATGGTCTCCTTTCCTTGGAAAGCTGTTGCTGTTATAGGTGGAGTCCACACTAAACTCAGCGAGAAATGAACTATTCAACCTAATTTCTTTACCTTCTCTCACACATCCATGTCAAACCATGTTAATAATTTATGTGGCTTTTCTGTGTGTCTCCACTTATATTTTTCCACCTACTCTAAGAATTTGGTATAGGATTCTAATAATTGCCAGTTCTGTATGGTTTAAGCAGGAAATGAACCATTCTAGCTACTGTGTATCTTTGAGTTTCAGATCATGACTTGCGGTTCTCAAAGAAGGCAACTCCCTCACCCCTGTTGTTCTCTCTGTCTAGACTGTTGGTCCAGTGTAGCTTATTCATATTTGCCCTCCACAATACAACAGGGGCACTCCTTTTTCAAGAAGCCCAGATGATCCAAGCAGTATTGGTGAAATACCCCTTCTGAGTCACCCAGGGCCTCTGTGTTGTCTTCTGTCACTCTATACTGTGTAAGCTAAACTTTTGGAAAGTTGGGGCAGTATACCCACTTTTGTATCTTCAGGAACCTCATGCACTTGGTTGAATGAATTAGTGACCTCTTAATTAAGTACTTACTATCATTGGGAGGCTAGAAAGACCTCAGAAATTATTTTTCCAAAAGTCCCACTCTGATACTCTGTTTCTTCTCAAAACACAACATTCCTCTTTCTATCTGGACTCTCCTTTCAATCTACCTAGCACTGCATTTCTTATACGCTTTTGTAATGACCCATTTATCCATGCCAGTGTTGCTTGCTGCTATGTGGATTGAAAAACATAGTTATAGAACTGCAGTTAGAAGAGTGCCACATGAAATTAAGGATTTAATAAATGTTTTACAATATGATAGTAGGAAAGATGATGATCATGTTTAACACCTGCTCTTCGTAGCAATATGGCAATACTTTGCACAAAGACATGAGTGCATAAACTATCCCTATAAAGTCAATAGTTAGTAGTAGAATCAAAAAGAAAACCTGAATGTGTTTACTTTCAGTCTTGCAGTCTTTCTGATGTTTTTCTCACAAGGTCGTAATATTTGGTACAAAATTTGATGCTTGACATGATGTGCTTAATGGTTTTACCTCTGTTATCCTTTAATGTCTTTCAGATGGCTCTAAAATAATCCCCAAGATCTCAGGAATATTCCCTAAATATGGTAGCATAAATGGAGCAACAAGGCTGACTATCAAAGGAGAAGGTATGGTCGCTTTTTCACTATTTCACATTTAGTGCTTTATGGTTAAAAAAATAAAACCCAAACTGGAGTTTTCTCTCCACTTGGTCAGAGTAGTAAAATTCTGTCCCTTTTGACAACTAATGAAATCCCCAAGAATTTGTATCAACCGGATTATCTGAATTCTTATTATAATTACTTTCTTAATTCCAAGATCTGGTTTTAGTGACTGAAAAGAACATCTTTAACCCAACTCTGCAAACATTTGCATTGTTCTTCATGGGTCTAATAACGTTTAATTTATTTTTATATTAAATAAAACATTTGGGGATTTAGGTTGTAGAATGTTAGTAAGAGGATATGATAGAGGGAAATAGATTAAAAGAGAAAGGCAATAAAAAGCAAAATTTTGGATTCCTTCAATTGCCACCCAACCCCTATCATATACTTCTTCACTTTCTCCTTGCCTGATCTTATATAGTAGACAATTAGTAAATATATTTAATGAGTAACTGTTCATAGGATTAAATAGAAATAAATGGTTCTCTCAAGCTATGAGACCTTTGCAGTTTAAATGATAGTAGTAATCAGATAGTTACAAATTTTGGAAGATTGGGAAAAATATTTAAAAAAGAGTGTTAACAGAATCTATTATTTGGTCTTTAAAATAAGAAGAGAAATGAGAAGTTTTGTAGTCAGAGCACTGACAAAGTAAGATGTTTAATTATACTGTGACATATATATTGAAATGCCTTTCAATAATTCTAATATTGCTGTAGAATTCAAATTCTCAGTGATATATTTAAGATGGTTTATGCCTAAATTGTGCTCAATATATTTTGAATTGAAGTGCTTTTGTTAAGAGTTAAAACCTGGAAACAATATATTTATTAAAGATTGTTTTTATAAATATCTTTATCCATTGCTGCCTTATAAATTGCTGTTGAGCTAATGTGTTTGAGAGCTTTTGAGGTTTTAATAGAGATTTAGATGCCGTGAGAGAAGTGCTCAGATTAAAAAACAAAAACAAAAACTCAACCGTTTCCTTCTGCCTCAAGGCTTGAGATTTTCCTGATCCAGGAACCATAGCTTGAATGTAAGTACATAGCCCCCGATCATCCCTAGTTAGATATAGAAAAAAAAAAAAAAAAAAAAATCATTCTTTTCAGAAGGCATTTTGGAAGGGCATCCTAATTAATTTAGCCACAGCATTTGTTCTTTTACAGACTTTCTGAGACTATTAGGTTCAGGACTAATACTCTTAATTATGAAGCACAGAGTGTCATGATGAATTTCTGGTTTTCTCATCAGTTTCATTTTCTGGATGCTTTTGGTGGAGAATTATAGAGCAGTTAACTGTTAGAACTGCAGATCCCTCACCCCACCCTGATTTGTCTTCCCTCTCCTTTAACCACACACACTGTAGGTGTCTAAAAATGTGTTAGCATGATTTTCTCAGAGACTGAGTCTAAATACTGTTCTTACATAGGTTTTGGGTGCTGAGGATGTAAAGGGAATGTGTATAAAGGAATGATATATAATTTGCAAAGCATACCAGAGGTCCTGTATCTTCAGAAATCTGGTACTTGAACAAAGTTTATGTGGAGGGAAGACATTCACGTCATCCAACTGTGCTGTCCCTGACCAATATATTTGAGAACTCCATTTTTGGAATTGCTGGCAGATTTTATTTATCAATCACACAAGAACACTTTATAAATGGAATTGTAAACTATAATCACCTAAGTATTATTTCCATGTGACTTTAAAAGTGTTTTATTTTTATGAAGGTCATTATAAAAAAGTAAAATATAGAAAGTTTGACTTGGTGAATTCTCTGAAATTTTACTGTTAACAAGTTGATGTGTCCAAATGACTTTTGCCTATTTCCAAAAATTGTATTCATCTTTAAAGTAAAAAATTTGCTTCATAGTACTTTGTTCAAAAGACCATATTTCAGGAGCCAAAGATAAACAATTTTACAGTTCTGATGCCCAAGCAAAAGTGTTTTGAATAATGGCATGAGCATAGAAATAATTTTCTCCCTTTTTAAGATGGATGTTTTGAAGAACATTAATATTTTGATAAGTAAGTTCTGCATCATTTGTAACTGCATTGGCTTTATTACTTTATATTCATACCTTGCATTTCTCTATCATCTTCCTTGGTATTTATCATGTTTCTCTTCATTAAAAAAAAATCATTAAGATGGGAGGATCAGTAATTTACCCTTATTTTTTTTTCTACTAATTATTTCTCTATCACAATATCTGGCACATGTGGGAATTCAATAAATCTTTGTTGAACAGAAGTATTGAATTATATCATTTTTATAATTTTAATGTCAGCATTATTTGGTGGAAAGCACGCAGACTTTGGTCTGCTCCACCTGGCTTTGAATTCCATCTCTGGCACTTTTCATAGTGTGAATGGGGCAAGTTGCCTCTCTGAGCCTCAGCTTCTTAACCAGCAAAATAGGCTATTAATTCCTATCTCTTGGGGCTATCATGAATATTGAAAAAGTTGATTATATAAGGTATCCATCATATAATATATGCTCCATAAATTATAGCTGTTTTATTTTTACTATTATCATTTTGCATGTGTATTAAAGGTTTGGTTTTATTCTTTGGGTGTTATCTTTCATTACATTGCAGTTTTCCTTCCCATTATTATAAATGTTACAACTTTTAGGAAGGAAGGCTATACACCCTCAACCCTGATTTTTTTTAAACTAGAGAAACCAAAGCAGCCTGCATTGTTACATGACAACTGCAGCCTTTAACTACAATGATATTTTCTACAATAGCAGCATAGGAGTTATGTTTGGATTGCTGCTATCAGGAGATAGGTTTGGGTGCCTGGTGGTTCCTGTCTCCAGTTTTTCTGCAAAAGAAAAAGAAATATGTCAACATGTCAGGAATTTCCATTTGAACTATCAACCTTTTCTGCTTCCAGGGCACACCCAACCCTTCCTGTAATCTTTGTAATTTGGAGTATAGCCAGAGGTGTCTTCTTTATACCCAGTTACTTGTTTAGAATTACACTTTTAAATCAAAATATTTTTAAAGGTGACTCTTGTATCAATTTTTAACTCTTTGGAATTAGCTAAAAAATAGCTTTTCTATTTCTTCTTGAGTTTGCTTTTTTAATTCAATTTTATTGAGATATATTCACATACCATACAATCATCCAAATTGTACAATCTGTTGTTTACACTACCATCATATTCATGCATTCATCTCCACAATCAATTTTTGAACATTTTCATTACTCCAAAAAAATAAAAATAAAAAAGAACACCCAACCCCCCCCATTTTTCATTTAATTTTTGTCCCCATTTTTCTACTCATCTGTCCATATGCGGGATAAAGGGAGTGTGAGCCACAAGGTTTTCCAGTCACACAGTCATACCGTGTAAGCTATGTAGTTATACAATCGTCTTCAAGAATCAAGGCTACTGGGTTGCAGTTCAACAGTTTCAGTTATTTCTTCTAGCTAAAACTAAAAACTAAAAACTAAAAAGGATATCTATATATTGAGTTTATTTTTAAGCAAAATTTAAGATTAAAAAATTTACATCTTGTTGATTTGATTATATTTTTCTAGTAGATTTCACTCCTAGAAAATAATATAACATAACTTAACATAATATAACATAACTTAACATAATATAACATAACATAACATAACATAACATAACATAACATAACATAACATAATATAAATTCCATTCATTCCTAGGATGTGTGTGGATGTGTTTAACATTATAACAATTCCTAAGCTAAAAACAATGTCATCTTTCATTGATGGTAGTGTTAAGAATTGTTGTGGTCTCAGGAATGCTGAGGAACAACAGATCCATGTTACTATATCATTGATATGACATGTACGTAATAGAAAAATAAACTCATATCACATCCTGAACCATAGCACAAGTAAAACTTTCTGTTCTTTAGTCAGTTGCCAGCATCAGCCCATCTGTGTGTTCCAAACTCAATGTGAACTCCAAAGATAAGCAGAAGTTGGCAAAAGGAAAGAGGTTTTTAAAAATAGCTTGCTTTTCTGTGTTTTTGTGTATCTTCTCACAATTCCATTGTAGCACTCACTCCTTTCCTATATTCACAACTGCAAATCCAGTGTAAATATCTTTCACATAAAATTAAATTGATGCTTAAATTTGTATTGTAGTCTATGTTGGATGAGTCCTATTTGGTTAAGGTTTAACCTTACAGGAAGAAAGTGATGTTTATTGAAATCTCTATCCATTGTTTAGTTTCTGCTCACCTTTCTTATGTATAAATGGTAAGGTAGGAGCTAATAGGGTCTAGTAAGAGCTAATAGGGTCTACAGTCAGTTACACTGAGTAATAGCTTTGGTGTGTGCAACCTGAGTTTGAATCCTGGCTCCCAAATTTTTGTTTCTGTGGCATTTTACAAAAGGGGTATTAATATTTGTGGTAGATTGAATTATGCCCCCCCCCCCCAATTTGGACATGTTCTCAATCTTAATCTTCATCCTTGTGGGTGTAAACTCATTGTGAATAGGACCCTTGAAGATGAAGGTGGGCCTTAATCTGGATTACTGGAGTCCTTTTTAAGTGGGAGAAATTCAGACATGGAAAGAGAAAGCCATGGGGAGGACCCAGAAGATAGAAGTCAACAGAATCTAGAAGAGAAAGGAGATGACATGGCTATTTGATGGGAAACAGGGATTCAAGCCTAAGGATTGCAGGCAAGCCAGCACTGATGTGCTACCAACCCTGGGAGGAAGCAAGCCCTCTAGCTTCCAAAACCATGAGAGAATGAATTATTGTGTAAAGCCAACGCATTGTACAGTATTTGTCATAGCAATCTGGCAAACTGAGACAATACTGTACCTAAATCTCATGATTTTTGTGATTAATATTTATTAATATTTTTTGAGCCTCTACTGTATGAACTAGGAACCATGATAAGCACCATACATAAATTCTCATTTAGTCTTTATAATAATCCAGTAAGGCAGATTATTATGGTCATTTTTCTGATGAAGAGACTGAGGTTCAGAGAGTTTATATCTTGCCCAGGGTCATACAGCGAGCAAGTGCTAGAGCAGAGATTCTAACCCAGGATGTCAGGATCCAAAGCTTGGCCCTTTCCTATAAACAATTCTTGGGTATATTTCAAAATCGAATATTGTTTCAACAATATAAATGCTTTCATATGACATAAAATACTTAACCTATGTTTAATTACTTCCAAATCTAGTTTTTAATTTTTATCTACTTATAGTAAGATTAAAATAATTGTCTTCTCTGTTTCACATTATCTATTTCTCTTCCTGTTGGATCATACCCAGACATACTATTATTTCTCCCACCTTAAAAAAAAAAAAAAGGAAAAAGCAAAATCATCAGCTTTCTCCTTGTTCCACATCCCACAACCAGTTATTGAATTTGGGCTTTCTGACTCTGCAACCTTCTGTTGGATTTGGGGTCTGAGTTTCCAGGTAAAGAATGCTTTCACTAGGGTTAACAATACAGGCTCCACTGAACCAAAACTACCACTACTGTGTGATTAGTTTGGGCTCATCAAATGTATTTAGTATACTGTCAGAGATAATCAATTCTGATTATCATGAAGAGGTAAGTTTGCTTTTAACTAATGCAGATAGGGAGGCGTATGTCTGGAATTCGGGGTATTCACAGAGGCATCTTGGCTTCGTGTCCACATGACTACTGTGGCTAGGCGATTTCAACAACTACAGGCTAACAAGGCTAGGCAACTAAGGACTCTGACCCCTCTTGGGTGAAGGATAGTGTCACCCCATTAGCTAACATGCTAGCTAAAGCCGAGAGAGATCTACAATGGGTGATAGAGAGGGTCAATGATAATATTAATTATAGTCAATAGCCCCACTAACCCTGAGATTTGTCCCTCTAACCCTTTTGTATTAAATCTTTAGCAAAGCTCTTAGCTGGCCACCACTTCATAGACTTGGTGATGGACTTTACTTAAAATATAGGGCCTGAGAAGATTTATGTGGTGCATGGGGTACTCCGTATCATACCTTTTATAATCAGCATCACTGTCTCTTGTTCTCACCTCTATATCTGGCCATAGCTGCTGCAAAAAGTTCCCTGTATACTTTAACTCAATCTGCTTCAGCTTCTTGTCTCAAGTGCATGCAGCATATCTTTGTCTATCCTAGGACTTCTCTGATGCAATGACTTAAGACATTGGAGCCCTTTTGGCATATACATATTGCTGCCTGCAAGTGTAGGAAAAGTGTAACCCTCAACCAATGGGGACAGGATTTGATGAATAAATGCTTCCAGCCAATGCTTCTTTGATTCTTAGAGGCATTCTGTATTTTCCTCAGAGGTTCCCAAGAAGATTGAGCCCCAGTTGTTCTCAGTGGTGCCCAACCTTTCCTTTTTCAAATTTTACTCTCCCTGGTCTCCAAAGAATCATTGCACAAATAAACTATCAACTTGCAAGTCTTCACTTCAGACTTTGCTTTATGGGAAAACTCAGGGTAAAGACCCCATCCCTTACAAAATAGTATTCCCTTTCTAAACCCTTTAGTTTGTTTTTTTTTCTTTTTTGAGAGTAGTATCTGGTGGTTATTTGTCTATTTCCTCCCAGTCCCCATCCTGACCTATCCTTAAAATCTAAGCTATTTGATTCTATTGTATAGATGTGCCTGGCAATTATTAGGCTCCCAGTCAATACTTTTTTGAATATATTAATTAAAAGCCAATTTTTATGCTTCAAAGAAGATTATATTCGTGGGGATAAATATGAAATAGATTAATGACTTGAATGATTCAATACTGAATGACAACTGTTGGAAATCCCTGAATATAGAATTCCATTAATTATAATTGAGTTTTCTTATTTTCCAGGTTTTGCTCAAGCAAACCAGTTTAACTATGGAGTTGATAATGCTGAGTTGGGAAACAGTGTGCAATTAGTTTCTACTTTCCGATCAATTTCTTGTGATGTAGAAAAAGATGCAAGTCATTCAACTCAAATTACCTGCTATACTAGGTATGTTTTAGGGTATATTTTATGAAATCATTTTCATTGTATCACAATGACTGTTATCATATTAGTATTAAAGTTGTTTTAGCTCCCTGGATATTGTAAGTAATATTTTTTCTGATTATCCGTTATTCTTTACTTTATGTTGCTTAGTATATTTTATACCTTTATTATATTCAATTATAATGCTTTTTCCTCATATTAGCATGATAAAAATACTCTATATCATTTCCCAAGTTTTTAGAGCTATTATCTCATTATCATTGAGCTCTATAATAAGATAAATAGCTACTATTAAATTGTGATGATATGCCTCAAAACACCAAAATTATGCCCTCCTGTCCAGTTTGATTAATTTTGTTCAAAATCTTGACATTATCATTAAGATTAAAGATGACCTTTTTGTTTAGTGATATTTCAAGTTCTTTACTGTCAGCTTAAATTGATGTGTGTTATTAGCAACTTGAGAAAAAATGCTTTAATCATTTTAAACTGCAGCTTTCAATATTGACCTTAGAAACAGGTAGTATATATTCCAGAGGAATTCATCTGCAATAGGCTTGTTCGCCTGTTTTTAAGCAACAGAAGCTTACTTAAGGGGATATTTGATTAACTACTACTTTTTAAAAAAGCAAAGCATAAAATAAGTGGATGTAACTAGATGATATGTTACTGTTTTAAGTGCTTATTATTGCATTTGTTATTTGAAGTATTCTTTTTAATAAGCATTAATGCCAATAGTCAGAGTCAGCATTGCTTGAGGTTCATCATGATAGAATTTGCAGTGTAGAGTTCAGGATAGAGACTTCATCTTTCCATAATATAGGGTGGGATTTAATTGTACCTCAATTAAAATTTTAGACCCTTTTTTCAAAAACAACATGTTGTTTGGGATGGCATTTTTCATTAATACTGCACATTAAAGAGGTGCTGCGTTCCTCCTATGTTCTTCATTTACCTTCCAGAGCAATGCCAGAAGATTCCTACACTGTTAGAGTCAGTGTGGATGGGGTTCCTATTACAGAAAATAATACCTGCAAAGGGCACATCAACAGCTGGGCCTGCAGCTTCAATGTATGTGGGCATCTCCTCTTTAATTTATGTTTAATTGATCTTGTGTTTTCTTACTTGCAGAACTGTCTTTTTGTTTTTTAATTTTATATATTGTTATCTATTTTTGCATTAAAATATATTAGCATATGGTTAAGGATAATATCACCTAGTTTTCATAGAAGTTAATATCCTTTATCATTTCTGATTTGTTTCCCTTTCCTTTAAATTAAGTTTATTAATGAATTAAACTTTTATATTTCCAAATTATTTTCTTGTCCATTCTGTTTTTTCCTTCTTCTTCATTTCTGCTCTTAGTTTGATTCTCCTTATTCCTATTTCCATCAAACTCACCACGTCATTTAAAGTAGAAACATTTCTGTGTATTTCTATGGAATTTCTAATGTATTGGGATAAAATATGACTGCAGGTAGCAAAGCAGCCATTCAAAAGTTAGTTGCCTTTGATATAGGTGTTATAATAATACATTTTCTTTTAAGACTTAATCTATATTTTTTAAGCATCTTTTCATCCTATATATTTTTTAAAATTTTGTTTAAGTTGTCACTGAGTAAGTAGTTCAATATAAGATAAAATGCTGAGGAAAATACTAATGACCTATCTCCTCAAGAAGCTTCTATGATTCCCAAATATATTGCCAAATATGATTCCCAAATATGTCTGGCTCCTATCTCTCTCCCTATACCCAGACCTATGTTTCCTAGTATGTTAACACCTGAATGGCCCCTTGCAACCTAAATTCAGCTTATCTGAAGCTGAATTCCTTAAACCCACTTTCTCTCTGCTGTTTCTCACCATTTACATACTCAAGCTACAAACCTGCATTCATCCTTGATTTCCCCCTATCTTTACCATCAGCCACATAGTTATTCAGAAACCAGGTTACAGTGACCTTATCCTCGAATTAGCTCTCGAGTTCATACTTTCCTTATCTCTTTTCCTGCCATGGTCCTGTCATTTCTCACCTAGCTATTACAATAGCCTTCCAATGATTCTCCCTACCTTTCTTCATTACATGTTCAGACTTACCCTTCAAAAACGCAAATATTACTGTACTTTCCCTGCTCGCTATTCCTCCTCACCTGTGTCTGTAGGTTTCCTTTACTGTATAACAGTCTGTAACCAACTCTGTTTCTATCAATGTCTTCTAACATTCTCCCTGACCAAGGACCCATGCACCTTACTCAGTTCTGCTTAGTAAATTGTTTGTCATTGCTCAGAACTCTTGAAATTCCCCCAAGCAGAGCTGAGAGATTTCTGTCACTGGGTTCCTCAGTTGCAAAACAGCTTAGTGCTGAAGCGCAGAGTTCAATTACTAACTCCATCAATTACTACCTGTGACCTTCAGCACTGCTTCAGTTTCCTCATTATCTGTAAAATGGAGATATCATGTAAAATGGATATTGCCTCATATCATTATTATGAGGATTAAATGATGTGATATTTATTAGGTGATCAAAAGGATGGCACATAGTAAACATGCAATAATTTTTAATGTTTTTGTCTTTTTATTCCGTATACTAGTTTAGCATCTAGTTCATTGTACAGTAATTATTGTATTTTAAGCTGTTGTTCTGGGCCAGGGAATGAGATTTATTCATCTTTTGTGCTTAAATTGTGTTTCTGTTTAAATAATTTCTAATTTTATTGGGCTTTGGTCTGAAATTACAATATAAAGAATCAACAATTTTGTTTTAGCAATGTTATACTTGTTTATAATAAAAAACTGAATGTTTTAAAAGGCTAATTAAAAAACAAACAAACAGCAGTCCTTTGCCCACTGTCTCCACCCTATTACCAGTCTCCAGTCAATCACTTTCAACAACTTTAGGTTTTATAAACATGTTACTTAGAAAAATATTTTTTGCTATTTTTGGACCTTTAAAGTTTAGTGATTATTTATTTAGTTCATATAATGGAAAATCAAGATTTAGCACCTATACTCCTATATTAGTTAGCTAGTACTGTATAACACTACTCCAAAACTTAGTGACTTCAACCAGCAACAATTTATATTGTTTCTGCATCCATGGATCAGCTGTGTGTCTCTTCAGTTCAGGGCATGGCTAGAATGATTTCTGCTGGGCTTCTTATGTGTTTGTGGTCAGCTGCAGGTCAGGTAGGAGACTCTGCTGATCTTGGCTAGATTCTTTCACATCTTTGGCACCTCAGTTGGAAGGAACAATCTGGTTAGGCTTTATTGATAATTATATGGTAGCTCGGGCTTATTGGAGTCAGCGATCCCAAAAGAGAGCAGAAATAAGCATGGAGTCTTGATGCCTAGGTTCAGAAGTATTATGTTACATGCTAATGGCCAAAGCAAGATACAAGGCGAGTCTGGGTGTAAGGAGTGGGGAAATAGGCTCCATCTTTTGACATTAGGCTCTGCAAAGTCACATTGAAAAAATGCAGATGTGGGGAGAATAAAAATTGCAGCCGTTTTTGAAACCAGTCTACTATCCCCTTACTTCCAACACACACAAAAATCCTCCCACTCCTTCTCTCAATTAGATGTGCCCTTGTTTTTTCTTAGATCAATATTCATAACATTGTTATGTCTACATAAGTATTATTCACACTCGAACTATGTATTGAACTGTGATTACATTTCCTTTCTTATACAATATTTTGTTTCCCTAGAATTAAAAATTGCCTCTTTTATGGGCATGTATTTGCTTAGTTTTCTCTGCATCAAAGTTTCCACTAGAAATTTAACATCTTTTTAATGTACTCAAACCATTAGGCAATCTAGCAAATCATCCTTGCCTAGAAGACTCCACTCCTGGATTCCTCTGTATTCTTGCTCCTGTACGGACAGGCGATTCACTAGATCTGCTGCATAGCAGTTAGTCGTTGTGGGATCCCTCTTCACCAGCTTTCTGGGGATTTCTACTTCTCCCTCCTTTGTTACCACCTCTTTCCTAAATACTATCTCTTTCCGATTTTCTCCCTCATAATGGTGGAGTAAATTATGCTTAGAAAATACAAATATTTTTAATCCTTCCATTACTAAAACTTCTGTTCTGCCTTTCCACTTGACTGATAGATTAGTTGGAAGTAGAATTCTGGTTTGGCAATGCAATTTGCTTAGAATTTTGAAACGTCTCCATTGTCTCCTGGCTCATTTCTTCTTAAACTATTTTTAGTAAAGGACCATTTTTTTTAAACATTCCATTTGTTGAGGATCGATGTCTTGTAAAATGTATAAAAATGCTTCAAGAATGTTAAGTTGCTGTAAAAGTTCTTAAATGTTTACTCTTACTTTTTCTTCTTATTTTACTAAGGACCAAAAACAAACATTTGCGCATTTATATTTTATCTGGTTAATTAAAAATCCTATACAAAATTATATATTTATAACTTCTAATTTTCATACTTTTTTCCATTGTTATGTTTAATACTTCTTTTACCATTATTCTTCATGGTTTTTATCATACAGATTCTTTGATTATTCTTAAGTTTCAGAACCTTCTCCCTCTTTTTCCTAAGTAATCTGCTCTTCCAATCTCACTGATTCTTGTGATCTTAAAACATGTATTAAAGTGGCACTCTGTTTCTGTTCTGGCACCTCAAAATATAATTGTAACTAGTATATTGTTTAATATGCACCCTTCAATTATTATTTAGATGAGGACATTATGGCTTCAAGAGATCAATTTGCACACATCTTGGTGGTTCCCATACCCTTTCTGTTACTCTGCCTCTAAAAGGAATATTTTGCCCAAAGTCATTTGACTGGATATTTCACTCTCTATTTCTTTTAGATAGATTCCCGCATTAAATAATTCTCTTCTTCTTTTACCACTCTAAGTGTGTAAGAATAAGTCTGGGAGGCGGGGCAAGATGGCAGACTGGTGAGCTGTATGTTTTAGTTACTCCTCCAGGAAAGTAGGTAAAAAGCCAGGAACTGCGTGGACTGGACACCACAGAGCAATCTGTCTTTGGGCATACTTCATACAACACTCATGAAAACGTGGAACTGCTGAGATCACCGAAATCTGTAAGTTTTTGCGGCCAGGGGACCCGCGCCCCTCCCTGCCAGGCTCAGTCCCGGGGGAGGAGGGGCTGTCAGCTCCAGGAAGGAGAAGGGAGAATTGCAGTGGCTGCTCTCATCGGAAACTCATTCTACTGATTCAAACTCCAACCATAGATAGACTGAGGCCAGACACCAGAGACTCTGAGAGCAGCCAGCCCAGCAGAGAGGAGACGGGCATAGAAGGAAAACAACACGAGAAGCTCCAAAGTAAAAGCAGAGGATTTTTGGAGTTCTGGTGAACACAGAAAGGGGAAGGGCGGAGATCAGGCCTTGAGGCGCATATGCAAATCCCGAAGCAAGGCTGATCTCTCTGCCCAGGGCACCTTTCCTTAATGGCCCTGGTTGCTTTGTCTATTAGCATTTCAATAACCCATTAGATCTCTGAGTAGGGCCGTTTTTTTTTTTTTTTTTTTTTTTTAAATCCTTTTTGCTTTTTCTAAAACAATTACTCTAAGAAGCTCAATACAGAAAGCTTCAAAGAATTGAAATTTGGGCACGTCAAGTCAAGAGCAGAAATAAGAGAGCTCTGAGACAAAAGGCAATAATCCAGTGGCTGAGAAAATTCACTAAACAACACAACTTCCCAAGAAAAGGGGGGTGTCCGCTCACAGCCACCATCCTGGTGGACAGGAAACACTCCTGCCCATCGCCAGCCCCATAGCCCAGAGCTGCCCCAGACAACCCAGTGTGACGGAAGTGCTTCAAATAACAGGCACACACCACAAAACTGGGCGTGGACATTAGCCTTCCCTGCAACCTCAGCTGAATGTCCCAGAGCTGGGAAGGGGGAGCAGTGTGAATTAACAGAGCCCCATTCAGCCATCATTTGAGCAGACTGGGAGCCTCCCAACACAGCCCAGCAGCCCAGAACTGCCCTGGGGGGACGGCACTCACCTGTGACATAGCACAGTCATCCCTCAACAGAGGACCCGGGGTGCACAGCCTGGAAGAGGGGCCCACTTGCAAGTCTCAGGAGCCATACGCCAATACCAAAGACTTGTGGGTCAGTGGCAGAGACAAACTGTGGCAGGACTGAACTGAAGGATTAGACTATTGCAGTAGCTTTAAAACTCTAGGATCATCAGGGAGATTTGATTGTTAGGGCCACCCCCCCTCCCCGACTGCCCAGAAACACGCCCCACATACAGGGCAGGCAACACCAACTACACACGCAAGCTTGGGACACCAATTGGGCCCCACAAGACTCACTCCCCCACTCACCAAAAAGGCTAAGCAGGGGAGATCTGGCTTGTGGAGAACAGGTGGCTCGTGGACGCCACCTGCTGGTTAGTTAGAGAAAGTGTACTCCACGAAGCTGTAGATCTGATAAATTAGAGATAAGGACTTCAACTGGTCTACAAACCCTAAAAGAACCCTATCAAGGTCAGCAAATGCCACGAGGCCAAAAACAACAGAAAATTATAAAGCATATGAAAAAACCAGACGATATGGATAACCCAAGCCCAAGCACCCAAATCAAAAGACCAGAAGAGACACACCTAGAGCAGCTACTCAAAGAACTAAAGATGAACAATGAGACCCTAGTACGGGATATGAAGGAAATCAAGAAGACCCTAGAAGAGCATAAAAAAGACATTGCAAGACTAAATAAAAAAATGGATGATCTTATGGAAATTAAAGAAACTGTTGACCAAATTAAAAAGATTCTGGACACTCATAGTACAAGACTAGAGGAAGTTGAACAACGAATCAGTGACCTGGAAGATGACAGAATGGAAAATGAAAGCATAAAAGAAAGAATGGGAAAAAAATTGAAAAACTCGAAATGGACCTCAGGGATATGATAGATAATATGAAGCGTCCGAATATAAGACTCATTGGTGTCCCAGAAGGGGAAGAAAAGGGTAAAGGTCTAGGAAGAGTATTCAAAGAAATTGTTGGGGAAAACTTCCCAAATCTTCTAAACAACATAAATACACAAATCATAAATGCTCAGCGAACTCCAAATAGAATAAATCCAAAAAAACCCACTCCGAGACATATACTGATCACACTGTCAAACATAGAAGAGAAGGAGCAAGTTCTGAAAGCAGCAAGAGAAAAGCAATTCACCACATACAAAGGTAACAGCATAAGACTAAGTAGTGACTACTCAGCAGCCACCATGGAGGCGAGAAGGCAATGGCACGATATATTTAAAATTCTGAGAGAGAGGAATTTCCAGCCAAGAATACTTTATCCAGCAAAGCTCTCCTTCAAATTTGAGGGAGAGCTTAAATTTTTCACAGACAAAGAAATGCTGAGAGAATTTGCTAACAAGAGACCTGCCCTACTGGAGATACTAAAGGGAGCCCTACAGACAGAGAAACAAAGACAGGACAGAGAGACTTGGAGAAAGGTTCAGTACTAAAGAGATTCGGTATGGGTACAATAAAGGATATTAATAGAGAGAGGGAAAAATATGGCAAACATAATCCAAAGGATAAGATGGCCGATTCAAGAAATGCCTTCACGGTTTTAACGTTGAATGTAAATGGATTAAACTCCCCAATTAAAAGATATAGATTCGCAGAATGGATCAAAAAAAATGAACCATCAATATGTTGCATACAAGAGACTCATCTTAGACACAGGGACACAAAGAAATTGAAAGTGAAAGGATGGAAAAAAGTATTTCATGCAAGCTACAGCCAAAAGAAAGCAGGTGTAGCAATATTAATCTCAGATAAAATAGACTTCAAATGCAGGGATGTTTTGAGAGACAAAGAAGGCCACTACATACTAATAAAAGGGGCAATTCAGCAAGAAGAAATAACAATCGTAAATGTCTATGCACCCAATCAAGGTGCCACAAAATACATGAGAGAAACATTGGCAAAACTAAAGGAAGCAATTGATGTTTCCACAATAATTGTGGGAGACTTCAACACATCACTCTCTCCTATAGATAGATCAACCAGACAGAAGACCAATAAGGAAATTGAAAACCTAAACAATCTGATAAATGAATTAGATTTAACAGACATCTACAGGACATTACATCCCAAATCACCAGGATACACATACTTTTCTAGTGCTCACGGAACTTTCTCCAGAATAGATCATATGCTGGGACATAAAACAAGCCTCAATAAATTTAAAAAGATTGAAATCATTCAAAGCACATTCTCTGACCACAATGGAATACAATTAGAAGTCAATAACCATCAGAGACTTAGAAAATTCACAAATACCTGGAGGTTAAACAACACACTCCTAAACAATCAGTGGGTTAAAGAAGAAATAGCAAGAGAAATTGCTAAATATATAGAGACGAATGAAAATGAGAACACAACATACCAAAACCTATGGGATGCAGCAAAAGCAGTGCTAAGGGGGAAATTTATAGCACTAAACGCATATATTAAAAAGGAAGAAAGAGCCAAAATCAAAGAACTAATGGATCAACTGAAGAAGCTAGAAAATGAACAGCAAACCAATCCTAAACCAAGTAGAAGAAAAGAAATAACAAGGATTAAAGCAGAAATAAATGACATAGAGAACAAAAAAACAATAGAAAGGATAAATATCACCAAAAGTTGGTTCTTTGAGAAGATCAACAAGATTGACAAGCCCCTAGCTAGACTGACAAAATCAAAAAGAGAGAAGACCCATATAAACAAAATAATGAATGAAAAAGGTGACATAACTGCAGATCCTGAAGAAATTAAAAAAATTATAAGAGGATATTATGAACAACTGTATGGCAACAAACTGGATAATGTAGAAGAAATGGACAATTTCCTGGAAACATATGAACAACCTAGACTGACCAGAGAAGAAATAGAAGACCTCAACCAACCCATCACAAGCAAAGAGATCCAATCAGTCATCAAAAATCTTCCCACAAATAAATGCCCAGGGCCAGATGGCTTCACAGGGGAATTCTACCAAACTTTCCAGAAAGAACTGACACTAATCTTACTCAAACTCTTTCAAAACATTGAAAAAAATGGAACACTACCTAACTCATTTTATGAAGCTAACATCAATCTAATACCAAAACCAGGCAAAGATGCTACAAAAAAGGAAAACTACCGGCCAATCTCCCTAATGAATATAGATGCAAAAATCCTCAACAAAATACTTGCAAATCGAATCCAAAGACACATTAAAAAAATCATACACCATGACCAAGTGGGGTTCATTCCAGGCATGCAAGGATGGTTCAACATCAGAAAAACAATCAATGTATTACAACACATTAAAAACTCGAAAGGGAAAAATCAATTGATCATCTCAATAGATGCTGAAAAAGCATTTGACAAAATCCAACATCCCTTTTTGATAAAAACACTTCAAAAGGTAGGAATTGAAGGAAACTTCCTCAACATGATAAAGAGCATATATGAAAAACCCACAGCCAGCATAGTACTCAATGGTGAGAGACTGAAAGCCTTCCCTCTAAGATCAGGAACAAGACAAGGATGCCCGCTGTCACCACTGTTATTCAACATTGTGCTGGAAGTGCTAGCCAGGGCAATCCGGCAAGACAAAGAAATAAAAGGCATCCAAATTGGAAAAGAAGAAGTAAAACTGTCATTGTTTGCAGATGATATGATCTTATATCTAGAAAACCCTGAGAAATCAACGATACACCTACTAGAGCTAATAAACAAATTTAGCAAAGTAGCGGGATACAAGATTAATGCACATAAGTCAGTAATGTTTCTATATGCTAGAAATGAACAAACTGAAGAGACACTCAAGAAAAAGATACCATTTTCAATAGCAACTAAAAAAATCAAGTACCTAGGAATCAACTTAACCAAAGATGTAAAAGACCTATACAAAGAAAACTACATAACTCTACTAAAAGAAATAGAAGGGGACCTTAAAAGATGGAAAAATATTCCATGTTCATGGATAGGAAGGCTAAATGTCATTAAGATGTCAATTCTACCCAAACTCATCTACAGATTCAATGCAATCCCAATCAAAATTCCAACAACCTACTTTGCAGACTTGGAAAAGCTAGTTATCAAATTTATTTGGAAAGGGAAGATGCCTCGAATTGCTAAAGACACTCTAAAAAAGAAAAACGAAGTGGGAGGACTTACACTCCCTGACTTTGAAGCTTATTATAAAGCCACAGTTGCCAAGACAGCATGGTACTGGCACAAAGATAGACATATAGATCAATGGAATCGAATTGAGAATTCAGAGATAGACCCTCAGATCTATGGCCGACTGATCTTTGATAAGGCCCCCAAAGTCACCGAACTGAGCCATAATGGTCTTTTCAACAAATGGGGCTGGGAGAGTTGGATATCCATATCCAAAAGAATGAAAGAGGACCCCTACCTCACCCCCTACACAAAAATTAACTCAAAATGGACCAAAGATCTCAATATAAAAGAAAGTACCATAAAACTCCTAGAAGATAATGTAGGAAAACATCTTCAAGACCTTGTATTAGGAGGCCACTTCCTAGACTTTACACCCAAAGCACAAGCAACAAAAGAGAAAATAGATAAATGGGAACTCCTCAAGCTTAGAAGTTTCTGCACCTCAAAGGAATTTCTCAAAAAGGTAAAGAGGCAGCCAACTCAATGGGAAAAAATTTTTGGAAACCATGTATCTGACAAAAGACTGATATCTTGCATATACAAAGAAATCCTACAACTCAATGACAATAGTACAGACAGCCCAATTATAAAATGGGCAAAAGATATGAAAAGACAGTTCTCTGAAGAGGAAATACAAATGACCAAGAAACACATGAAAAAATGTTCAGCTTCACTAGCTATTAGAGAGATGCAAATTAAGACCACAATGAGATACCATCTAACACCGGTTAGAATGGCTGCCATTAAACAAACAGGAAACTACAAATGCTGGAGGGGATGTGGAGAAATTGGAACTCTTATTCATTGTTGGTGGGACTGTATAATGGTTCAGCCACTCTGGAAGTCAGTCTGGCAGTTCCTTAGAAAACTAGATATAGAGCTACCATTCGATCCAGCGATTGCACTCCTCGGTATATACCCGGAAGATCGGAAAGCAGTGACACGAACAGATATCTGCACGCCAATGTTCATAGCAGCATTATTCACAATTGCCAAGAGATGGAAACAACCCAAATGTCCTTCAACAGATGAGTGGATAAATAAAATGTGGTATATACACACGATGGAATACTACGCGGCAGTAAGAAGGAACGATCTGGGGAAACATATGACAACATGGATGAACCTTGAAGACATAATGCTGAGCGAAATAAGCCAGGCACAAAAAGAGAAATATTATATGCTACCACTAATGTGAACTTTGAAAAATGTAAAACAAATGGTTTATAATGTAGAATGTAGGGGAACTAGCAGTAGAGAGCAATTAAGGAAGGGGGAACAATAATCCAGGAAGAACAGATAAGCTATTTAACGTTCTGGGGATGCCCAGAAATGACTATGGTCTGTTAATTTCTGATGGTTGTAGTAGGAACAAGTTCACTGAAATGTTGCTATATTATGTAACTTTCTTGGGGTAAAGTAGGAACATGTTGGAAGTTAAGCAGTTATCTTAGGTTAGTTGTCTTTTTCTTACTCCCTTGCTATGGTCTCTTTGAAATGCTCTTTTATTGTATGTTTGTTTTCTTTTTAACTTTTTTTTTCATACAGGTGATTTGAAAAAAGAAGGGAAAGTTAAAAAAAAAAAAAAAAAAAAAAAAAGAAAAAAGACAAACAAGGGGAAAAAAAAAAAAAAAAAAGATGTAGTGCCCCCTTGAGGAGCCTGTGGAGAATGCAGGGGTATTCGCCTACCCCACCTCCATGGTTGCTAACATGACCACAGACATAGGGGACTGGTGGTTTGATGGGTTGAGCCCTCTACCATAAGTTTTACCCTTGGGAAGACGGTTGCTGCAAAGGAGAGGCTAGGCCTCCCTGTATTTGTGCCTAAGAGTCTCCTCCTGAATGCCTCTTTGTTGCTCAGATGTGGCCCTCTCTCTCTGGCTAAGCCAACTTGAAAGGTGAAATCACTGCCCTCCCCCCTACGTGGGATCAGACACCCAGGGAAGTGAATCTCCCTGGCAACGTGGAATATGACTCCCGGGGAGGAATGTAGACCCGGCATCGTGGGATGGAGAACATCTTCTTGACCAAAAGGGGGATGTGAAAGGAAATGAAATAAGCTTCAGTGGCAGAGAGATTCCAAAAGGAGCCGAGAGGTCACTCTGGTGGGCACTCTTATGCACACTTTAGACAACCCTTTTTAGGTTCTAAAGAATTGGGGTAGCTGGTGGTGGATACCTGAAACTATCAAACTACAACCCAGAACCCATGAATCTCGAAGACAGTTGTATAAAAATGTAGCTTATGAGGGGTGACAATGGGATTGGGAAAGCCATAAGGACCAAACACCACCTTGTCTAGTTTATGGATGGATGTGTAGAAAAGTAGGGGAGGGAAACAGACAGACAAAGGTACCCAGTGTTCTTTTTTACTTCAATTGCTCTTTTTCACTCTAATTATTATTCTTGTTATTTTTGTGTGTGTGCTAATGAAGGTGTCAGGGATTGATTTAGGTGATGAATGTACAACTATGTAATGGTACTGTAAACAATCGAAAGTACAATTTGTTTTGTATGACTGCGTGGTATGTGAATATATCTCAATAAAATGATGATTTAAAAAAAAAAAAAAAAAAGAATAAGTCTGAAGCCATGCTTAGCTTTACATTTCAAAATTTATCACTTTTTCTTGACAGTCTGAAAATTCCTCTCTCTTAGTTTAAGTAGATATCTGGGCATTGTTTGTTTTTTTTTTAAGGTTGTCCCTGAATGGTAAGGAGGATCAACTATTGGGAATCTACCGGGTTCTAGATTATTTTGTTTATTATATTTGTATCCATGAAGAGGCCATTCTTTACGACCAGAAAAACTTCAGTTATTCCTTGAAAATGTTGCCCATGTTTCTGGCCTTTTTTTTCTGAGGCTGGGGTCTTCTTGACCTATTTCTAGGTCCTTGCTTTCTCCTGCACTATTTGTTTCTAATTGTAGGTTGTCACTTGCATGTGTCTGTTACTGAGGACTCTTTATTTTGCCTCATGAGCTCTACTCTTGGCCTATTCAGTATGTGCTTTAAATCAATTACAGATTTAATTTTGTTTTTCTCATTGTAGTATATTTCCCTTTCACAGTAATTATTTCTCATTTTACCCTTTAAAAAGAAGTTATCCTGTGTTTATTTGAATAATAATAACAAATAATTAATATTATCTTCCAAGTGCCAGGTGTTGCTCTAAATATTTTATGATTATTAACACTTGACTCACAACAATCCTATAACTGGATACTAGTATTATTGTCTCTATTTCATGGATGATAAAACCAAGGCACTGAGAAATTATATTGCTTACCAAGGTCACACAGCCAGGGGTGGTAGAACTCAAATTTGAAAGTGGACAGCCTGACTCTAGAATCTGAGCTCTTAACTGTGGTGCCTCCAGCCTCATATATGTGTGTAGAGATACTTAAGTATCTCTAACAGGTATGTATTAGTTTTCTATTGCTGCCATAATAAATTGCTACAAACTCAGTGGCTTTCAACAACACAAATTAATTATCTTACAGTTCTGTAAATTAGAATTCTGATACAGGTTTCACCAGGTTAAAATCAAGGTGTCAGGGGGGCTGCACTCCTTTCTGGAGGCTCTAGGAAAGATCTGTTTCCTTGCCTTTGATAGGTTCTAGGGGCTGCCCAAATTCCTTGGCTTGTGGCCCCTTCTCCATCTTCAAAGTCAGTAACATTGGGCCCAGTCCTTCTCACCCACATCACTCTTATCTTGCTTGCATATTCACCTCTCCTTCTCTAACTCTGACTCCTCTTCTGTCTTCCTTTTCCACTTAAAAGGTCCCTTGTGATTACATTGGGCTCACCTGGATAATCCAGGCTAATCTTCCTACTTTAAACTCAACTGATTAGCAACCTTCATTCCATCTGCAACCTTATTCCCCTTTGCCATGTAACCTTCCATATTCACAGGTTCCAGGATTAGGACATGAGCATCTTTGAGGAGTGGGGGACATTATTTTGTCTGCCACAAATACTAGAGTTTCCATCACACTGGTGGCCTCCCTGTAATTCTGCTGTCTTCCAGTTCCCCTTTGGAGTCAAGTTCCTAAGAATTATACCTGAGTAGCTCTAGAAAATTGTCATTAACTTGGTTATAAAAGCTTACTTTCCTGGGTTTTCCCCCTGTTTTGTTTCTGTTCTCCTCCTCCTCCTCTTTCTTTTTTGTGAACTTTACATTTCTATTCTTTATTGAAACTTTTTTTTCTTTAATTTTTCTTCATGGTTTTAACCGAGAATAGGCTTTCTATAATGTTATTCCACCAAATTCCTGAAAGGTTTTACCACAGAATCTTACCACTGTGATTTGGCTTATATTGATGACAAAAGGATGATTTGAGTTTTAAAGTGCCAGACTAAACATTTTGAAATATCACAATAATAGAAATGAAAGTGGACTTTTAGAGGATAAGGGAAGGATCTTGAATAACGGGAATAATATTCTAAATTTTACTTCTTATGTGTAGAAGGCAATATTTTGACAGTCATATCATAGATATTGTTGAAATATAAATTATGGAAGAAGTAGAAACACTCGATAAAACTATGGGTAAAATAGAGATAAGACCGCTTATTGACATTATTTTACAGGCAAAAAGCTTCAGAACCCCAACAATAAGGAGCATCACACCTTTATCTGGAACTCCAGGTCTGTTATGTGACAGCTAAAATACCTTTTGGTTATCATAATTAATACATTTCAAGTTACTTTTTACTCTGTAAGATAAATGCCCAAAAATTTATATCATTTTCCTGATTATAAAAATTATACCCAGTCATCACAGTTAAGTTAAAAAAATAAATTATTTATAATCCTACCTCACACAGAGATCAATGATTAACAACTTGATGTATTGTCTCCAGTCCTAACCTGTGAATATATGTGAAGTATGAAAATATATATTTTATTATAGAATTGGAATATATGTGCACACATACAAGCACGCAGGCACACATAAGCACCACAGTGTTGTAGTCTACTTTCCCACTTAAAATTATGTGGTGAATATTTTTCCCAGTCATTAAAATTCTTTAAAGATGTGATTTCCCAAGGTTATCAGTATCTTTGAAAAATTATTTTTAATGGCTGTATCTGAATCTACTATAATATAGTCAACTTCTCCCTTCTGGACATTTAGCTAGCTTGCAAATGTTCATTATAAAAACTATAATAATACCAATTTATAATTCCAACAGCACCACATGAGAATTTTGTAACTTTGACATTTCTAAGTACTATTTTTTCAATTATTTATATTAAAAAATTTTGTAACTTTGACATTTCTAAGTACTATTTTTTCAATTATATATATTAAAAAATATGGTAGGTCATTTAGAAGTTTTTTCATGTCTTTGATTTTATGTAATGGAATGTATTTTAGGTTTACTGACCATTTATATTTCTTCTGTTGTAAATTTCTTGTTTATCTCCTTTGCTTAATTTGAAGCTAGTCATCTTTTTTCATCCTAAGTCATAAGAATTCTTTATGTATTAAGGATTTTAACCATTTTATGTCATTTTTATAGCAAACATTTTTTCAAATGTATCATATGCTTTTAAAAATTTATTCAGGTTTTTCTGTCATTCAGAGACTTTTAATATTTATTATCAAATCTATAGATCTTAACTTTGTTATGTCTTCTTTCATATTTATGCTAACAACCCACCATCCCAAGGTTATATAGATGATATATAAATATTCACCTATTTTGCTAGGGTTGAAAATGATTTCTTATGATTTTACTTTTTATATTAAACTTTTATTTCATCTAGAATTTATTTTGTTTTAATGTAAAGTAGACATCTTATTTATTTTTTCCAGTTAATCACCCATTGACACAAGCAAGTCTTCCATGAAACACCTCTTTAGGTACTGACTATGTTTGCTAGAACTTTCAGAACAATACTAAACAACAGTGGTGAACAGGGCATATAAGTATATGGATGCTGGTTTTATTGGGAATACTCCTAATGTTTTGATATCAAATGTGTGAGGAGATATCCTTACTCAGAACTTTTTTCCCCTTCTGTTATTAGGTACATTAATAACAATCCAAGGCAGAATCTTCACTGATGTCTATGGAAGTAACACTGCACTAAGCTCAAATGGGAAAAATGTTAGGATTTTAAGGTAAATTTTTGGATGTTGAAATATATTCTGATAACTCAGATGGGATCTGATATTTTATAAATAGTGGGTCCAATGATATTATTAACCACCACAATGTGATAGGACTAACCAGTGTTTTTTAGCAAAATTATAGGAAGAAATATAGACTGTTGGATAATTCATTGACATGAAAGTAGTGATCAAGATGGCTTTCTTTTCTGATCTAATTCCTTCTCTTTCTGTGATGGATTTTATTAATAGAAGACACATAGTAGCAAGTCCAATAGCAATTGAGTTAGAGTCATAGAGCATTATTACCAGAGGATACCTTCAAGATTTCATCTAACTACCTCTAAAAACGCTGAGGCCTAGAGGTCACGTTTCTTAGTCAAGTTCGGGAGGAAGAACCAAGTCTCCCAACAGGCAGTTTGGCACTTTTTCTGCTATAGCATGGTGGACAGAAAAGAGCACTGAAAAGTGGTTAGTAATCTGTTAACAGGCCAGGGTTTGAATCCTGGTTCCTCTATTTACCAGCTGGAATAAGATGGTAACATGGGCCATTTACCAAACATCAAAAAATGATTATATTTTGGGCTGGAAACAGCATTGTCACTGGAGTTGTCTTCCTATAACATAGGTGGACTTATCTCAGTTTTGCCTTAAAAGACTGAAAGTCCTCTTCATTTCCTACAGAAGAAAGAACAGATTCTGTATCATGGCTTTCAAGATGCTTCAGCCTTATTTAATGCATGTATAAAATGAGTGAATTGCTAAATAAATAATTCAGATAGCAATAGGCAATAGATATATTTGCACATATATATGCACATGCATATAAAATATATATAGATATATTTGCACATATATATGCACATGCATATAAAATATATATAGATATATTTGCACATATATATGCACATGCATATAAAATATATATACATGTGCATATACACATGCACATTTAATATATATACATATGCACATATATACACATATGCATATATAATTTGTAAAATGAGGGATTCGAGAGGTGTTAAATGAAGTAAAGGTGATTTATCTGGCATTCTGTGAGGTAGAACTCTCAATTAAATTACATGTGCATACATCTGAAATATTCTGGAAATTTTCATATCAATTCCTATATATAATAAAAGAACTGCTAAATAGATAAACAATTATTTAATATTTGATACAGACAATTTAGCATAAGTAAAGATTTTGTCTGTTTGTGTAATTTCAGTGTTATGGACTGTTGGTATCTATTTCTTAGATGGAATATTATAAGTTACCCTTTCCCATATTGATACCAGGAAATAATACTTCTAATTTGCAAAAAGAGATTCCTTTGTTTTTTCCCCACTGTAGCTGGAATTTGTGCTTAATACAAGGTAATGGGTGGGAAGTATTTCATAAATTCACAGAATCACTAAGTCAGAAAGGACCTCAGAGGTCAGGCCAACCCTTGTACTCGGAACCCTGAAGTATTATATATAAATACACAAAACATTTCATATGCCTATTAATGGGAGGGTGGGAAGGTCTTGGAGCTGCATTTATCTCATTTCCTCCATGTTAATTATGACACTAAGGCCACTGAGGCATTTCATGTGCCTGGATTCTGTTATTAGTGAGGAAATAGAGAGCCGTGGCTGTGTGCTGGGTGGGAAGCCTGGAGACCTGAGGGCTAAGCTGTGTCTGTCTCTCACGTCTTGTGAATTCTGGCAAATCTCCCAATTCAGACCAGTCACAAATTATAGAAGGCATTCAAAGGAATAGAGAACATAGTGCCTACTAAGGAGCTATGGTCTATTCGTTCAGGTGAGAAAAAATTTAAAAGTTATGTGTTGAAGGCCAAATAGGTAATATTACCACACATGCACATATCCAGACCACTGTGGGCATCAGAGTGTGGTTAAGAGTGGGTGTAGACTAGAGACAAACTGTCTGGATTTATGGGTTGCAGCTTTGGTCAAGCTGCTTATTCCCTCTGCCTCGGTTTCTTCATCTTAAACATTAAAAAGGATAATTGCTACTGATTCAGAAGACAGTTGCATGGGTTAAACACAGTAAGAGCCTGAAAGTGTTAGGGGCTAAATTTATTTAGTTGGAATGAGTCAGGGGCTTTGAAGGAGAATTTGAATCCGTGTTATCACATAATGGGTACCATAATTCATTTTACTAACTTCACAAACCTAAGGTAATGATTAAATGGAAAGATTTGTGTGTAAAAGTGTATTTAAAAGTTCAAAGCTCTCTGCAAACAGAAGTCCTTATTTTTATAGTCCAGGTGTGTATCGGAACTTGTGAATCTAGATTTGCTGCTACGGAGGCTGCATGCTTTATTCTGGAACTACGAGGGATACTATATTAGTTAGTCCCCTGGGAGCCTCCAACTGCATCACTATCTATGAGCCTTAACGTGATAGATCAGACCCGATCAGCTTGAGCACGTGCGAAAGCAGGTGACCTCGCAACCTAACCCTGCTTCTTCTCATTGTATTATTCCCATTTATATATCACTGATGCCGCTGGATTTTCACTTCATCCTAATAAGTTTTTGGTGCCTCTGTTGTTTACCTTGCTTAATTCCTGCAGTATGAAACTTACTAAAAATTATGGCTTTTATCTGAATTAATTGCCCTTCAGGTAGATGAGTCCCCATTATCTGCTTCTACTTTTCCTTTCCCCGTGGTACTTAATGCCTTCTAATTCACCATGTAAGCCATGACTATAATATTTATTGTCAGTCTCCCCAGTTAGAACATCAGTCCTGTGAGGGCAGGGATCACTGCCATGTAATAAGTGTTCAGTAGATGTTTGTTGAATGAATGAGTGATGGATCATAATACATGATTGAGAGAAAAATATAAAGTGACTAGTGAGCTTGATGGGAGGAGAGCATTTTGAAACAGTTCATTCAATACAATTTAATCTTTTCTAATAAAAATATTTATGCAGAGTATATATTGGAGGAATGCCCTGTGAGCTTCTCATACCACAATCTGATAATTTGTAAGTAATTCAAATACTTTTCCTTAGAAAAATAAATAGCAGATATAAATATACTAATTTTAAATAGTAATTTCTAGAAATACTTCATAACTAAATGCTTTATAATATAGCATAAATTATAATATATAAATACCAAATTAGCAGTCATTTATATATTAAGTGTTACCTGATGTTCCCTTATGTCTCTAATGTAGTATAATATGAACAACTATCTACATTATTATGAGAAAAGATTTTTGAGAAGTATCTTTATCAAGTAATTGTTCCACTTGGTAGTATTTTAAATATTTAAAAAGAAACATCAAAGGGGATAGCCAAATTAATTATAAAATCTTTAAATGTTAAATGAAGTTTTATTCAAACCTCTTCAAACAAGGTTGGGAAATATTTTCATTATACAGAGATTTTGCTTGTAACAAAAGTTTCTGTCGTGATACACATTCTAAAATTAATAAGATGCTTTTTAAGGGAAAGACAAATTTTTAAATTTTAGTGTCAATATAAAACTTGATATTAACAAGTATATTTTATTAGGTATGGTCTAAAATTGGACCATCCAAATGGAGATGTGGGTTCCATGATTTGTAAAATGACTGGAACTTATATTGGTAAGTGTTGGTCATCATTCTTCATAATTCTCACAGATGCATGTCTCAAAATATTTCCTTGTTTTGTTCTCTCCTAAACCTCTTCTCACCCTTTTCAAAAAATTAGTATTTTCTCTTTTTCTTGGCTTCTTTCCAGTTTCATGCAAACATGTATGAATTAACTTTTTCTTAAGGTTTACATTTTAGGTCAGCTTCTCCAAGTTTCTTTTTCTTTCTCCTTCCATCCTCTAGAGGATTCTTTGACTAATTTAGCTATATTACCTATAGGCTTCATTATACTCCATTTTACCCCCTTGCTATTGGAATCCATAGATCTTCTAGTTCTTGAATCACTTCACTTGCTTCTGCCTCAGTACCTTTGGAAGTTTCCTATCCTGAACATTTCAGATAAAATGTCAAGTCCTCAAAAAAACCTTCCATGACCCCCTATATTACATTCTCAAAGTTTACTCTATTTTCTTTGATAGCCTTATCACAATTTTCAGTCATGTTTGTTTCATTTTACCTAATAATTGTATCTTCCAATAGACAGTGTGCTCCAGGAAGAGGACAATATCTATGTGCTCAGTCTGCATCTCTCTGCACCTAGCAGAGTGTCTAACACCATTAAATAGCTGTTGAATTAATGAATGAAATGTGAGGACAATATGATTATATATCTATATTTTATTATTTCTTTATTATTATATTTAGTCAGGTTTTTCTAGTTATAATCTTGAGAAATCTTGTGTGCATTTTAAAAATGTAAGTACTTCTTTAAGATGGTCCAGTTTTTGTTTCTTTAAGTATTAATAGGTAGTTGTATAATTCCAGTTTTGATTTTATATTTCTTTTCTGTACCTTTAAATCAGTTTTATAATATATTGTCTCCTGTGATTGACAATTTAATTATATATTTTAATTAATTCCAGGTCATCACAATGTCAGCTTCATCTTAGATAGTGATTTTGGAAGGTAAGTCATTCTGTAAATAATAATTTTCATAATTGACTCAATGGGGTGGATAAAATAAAATGTGTACCTTGTGCTATAGACCTAGAGGTGAAAAATGTATTCACTTTCATCCCCCAAATTGACTTTTAAAGTGTCTGTGACTCCCTGTCACTCATAATTTGCATCTCATTTTGACTTTTCAATTGTTGGGAAATCTGACATTAACTAAAACAACAACAAAAAAAGTGTTTGCTTACAGTATTAAAAAGTGTTATTTTATGTGTGGTAGTTCTTATTTAATTGTAGTTCTGATAATTAAAGCAATTAAATTTTGATTTCAACTAATGTAAGAGTAATTAAAACCTCATAGTTAATATTATCTGAAAATGGTTTTCTATTAAAGTATCAAGACATGTAAAGTTGTCAAAGATAGTTCAGCTTTTAATTGTCCAGTTTAACACCATTGTTAATAACTTATATTCATGATGTTTAATAAAGCTAGAACTCATTTCCAGTTATCCTACATCCTAATTTAAGTAAGAAAGATCATTGTACATATATAGAAATATCAGAATATGCCAATTTTACCATCTCTTGCAAACCTCATTTGATATAATAATAACTATAATAATAACTATAGCTAACATTTAGTGGCAGGTGTGGTGTTAAACTCTATATACATGATCTAGTTTAATCTTCCCGGACAGTCTATAAATTGAGTACTGTCATCCTCCCTGTGTTGCACACAGGGAAAATGAGACTAAGGAATGTTAAGTAATTTGTCCAGGGTTATTACCTAGTAGGAAGCAAAGCTGGTGTGTGAACCCATGCAGTCTAGCTCTAGGACCTGAGCTTTTCATTCTAGTTGTTGTACCATGATTGCAGGAGGGTTTCAGCCACAAGTGCCATGTCTCATTGCTACTTAACATCCTGATCCAGGACTCTCTACCAGGGTGGCATCATCCCACTCCCAGGATAATTTGCAAACCTGTGGGGTATTTGTTGGCTGTCGCCATAACTGTGGCATGCTAATAGCCTTTAGTGGGCAGGACCATGGATGTGCAAAACCTAAATGAATTGTCCAAGATGCCATAGCACATCCCATTGAGAAATACTGGCCAGCTGACAGCAGACTGCAAGAGAAGGATGATCCTTGGTTCCTGCCCGCATGGATTTGCAATGGAGGTAGAGAGATCGAATTTACTATCACAATATTTTAAGACCCCTGTGGGTAATTGGTTTATGACCAAGTGGTGCTTGGGCTGGACACTTTAGTATAGACTAATATAGACTGGACTGAATAATTACAATCCAAGGGCAAATCAGAGTGGTTGATTGATAAATGGTGCTAGGAGTCACGTTTGTTATATACATGGGGTAAGTGATTTAGAGTCCCATATTTATAGTTATTCTCTTCACAGGCATGGCTGACTTACATATAACTTGATAGAATAGGGCAGTAGGATTTTATTGAAAATATTAGAAAACCATGTTAGAAGCAACAATTATTAAGTTTTAAATGACTTCTTGAACCACCTTTGGCTCTTTTATGCTTTTAATACCACTCCTCTATAGTGAGAAAAATGGATTCTTAGTTCTGAATCTGTATGAAAGGTATTAACAGCCAAATCCATCATATATCACTCAGAGAAATAATTATCAGAAAGTAGGTTTGACTGATCAGGCTTGAATGTGTCTGAGAAGTATACTTATATCAATGCACTCCATTAATATGACAGGAAAATTTCAATTTAAAAATGCCAGCAAATTTTTATGTAAAATAGGCAAAAAATACCTCATAAAATTGTTGATTCTGTGATCAGAATCATTGTGCTTCTTTAAAAAAACAAAAAAACAAAAAAACCCCACTAGCTGTCCTTTTGAATTAATGTCTCAGCATTAAGGAAAATGTGTTTCTATGTGAAACATTCTTAGGAATTTAAGATAACTGTTAGAAATACTATATTCATGTCCTAAAACTCTATTTTAAAAATTACATTGCATTGTTAGGATGTTAAATCATTTCATAAGTTATAAAATTAGTATTTTAAAAATTTCAGGAGCATTTTTGAATATCAGAGGAACCAGTTAAAGACCGTTGTGGCACCCATTCTGTGTTTCTTTTAATAGCCAACCTTCTCTCCTCTTTTACCCTAAGTTTAAAGAACAGCTGTTTCAAACTGATAAGGTCCAGATGAGGCTGCCTTAATTGAAAAATGCCTTGTCATTATCAATGAATTAGTGAAAATCACCTCAGTGTCATTCAAAATAAATTGCTTTCAAATTTTATTTCAGGAGGCCATTTTTGCACTAATTTAAGAAGCAGATTTAATTTTTCACATGCAGAATCTGACCAGAAACAATATTGTTGGAGCTAGCATGGTTTCACATCTTTGGGAAATTGAACTAAGGCTAACAACATGAAAACATAAAATCCAGTATGAATTTCTTAAATAACTAACTTAGCACAAACTATTTCCAGGGACTCTTTAGTCTTACAAATGCACGTTTTATTGTCTGAGTTAGATTTTTAGGAGAGCTAACGGCTTGACTCAACTACAAGATTTGCATTTTCCTTTTAGATTCTAGTTCAGCATGTTATAATTATGATGATTGGATCTTGAGTCTTAATGTTTGAATTTAACTTTTCTATGAATTTCATTCAGTTAATTAAGACGAACACATGTAATTTCCTAGGATAAGATTCTTTCCCTTAGTAACTCTACAGGTGAAGGAAGTACAAGTGTGTATCTATCAAAAAATATGAGCAGGCTTTGCCTTTTTTAAGGGTGATTTAAATATGATGAATTCATGTTAACTTACTCTCACCCATTTGTATCTCACACAGGCTACTAGGCAGTGGGGAGTACTGGGTAGTAAACAAGTTAGGAGTCAGGGATTCTAACTCAAAAACCACCTGGCTTCAAATTCTGTCCTTGCCACTTACATGCTTTTTGATCCTGAGCAAGATACATAACCTCTCTGAGCTTCACCTAACCCATGGGTTTGTTGTAAGGATTAAATGGTATAATAAATACAAAGCTCTTAGCCCAGTACCTGATAAGTAGTTAATAAATGCTTGTTATCATAACACTAAATGGACAGTGTCAGTGGAAGAGCCCAGCCTTTGTGAGGGGCAATCCTCTTGTCTGTTTTTTTATGTTAATATAATTTAAAAAAAATCAACTTTATTGAGGCATAATTTACATACAGTAAGAGGTACATATTTAAGTGTGCAGTTCAGTGAGTTCTTACAAATGTATAGCCATGTGTCATTAGCAACCAAATCATGAAACAGAATGTTTTTATCTCCTCTCCCCTGAAGTTCCCTCATGCCTCTGTACAAGTGACTGATATGGTTTCTATTATTAAAGTAAAAGACACATTTTCCTAAAATAAACGTTATTCTTAAAACTGGAATTTTTACTTTTTTTTTTTAAACAGGAGTTTCCCACAGAAAATGACGTATTTTGTTTCTTCTCTCAATAAAATTTCAATGTTTCAATCTTATGCAGGTATGTGGTCTTTCACTTTGTGTGTTTGTGGTATGTGAGAGAATGAGAGCAAATTTTAGACAATAATACTTGTAAGGTGTGCTATTATTTTATGAACTGTTAAGAAACAAAAGCCACCTGGTTTTTTTTATGAAAGGGTCATCTTTGAAACCCTGACATTAAGCTAGGACCCTGAAAAATACATTTCTAGTATAAGGTTGTTTGAGAAATAAACTTGTCACACCAAAAGAGACAGCAGGGAAGTGTTTCAACTTTGGCTGTGGGTGGAGGGAGGAGAAAACCCTCATCTGTCCATTTAAATTACAAGATGCCAGTACTTTCTCAGATTTGAGGCCAGAATTTAGGTTCTCAGTGTGGGCCAATGGAATCCTCAGTCAGATATTAATTTAATTTAATTTAATTTAATTTGAAGAAGTCTCAGATTGGTAGTACACCCAGAAAGTGTCAGAAGGAAACACAAATCCTCCTGAAAGAATTTTACTTCATTCCAGATAAGGAGAGATTTAGTGGCACCTTCAGATTTCAAAGATACTAAAATGTAAAAAAAAGTGTAGTTTGGAGTCAATCAAATGTGAAATACCCTGGCTTTTTCTAGAAATTTGTTGAATGTGAGAACTCATGTGTAAGAATACATAGAACTGTGGTAGAATTTAATAAGATTAAATATTACTAAGAATTTATTGTATGTCATACACTGGGCTAGTTTATCAAAACATCTAAAAGTTTTACATACAAAACCAAAAGAAATCCAATTATACCTAATATATTAATATATGAGAAAAATGTAAATATAAGAGGTTGGTCTGCAAATGAAGGAAAGATTGATTCTTGTAGAGCAAATGGGAGAAGCAGCTGTTCTACTTGCCTTCCTGCCTTTCCTTTTGGAACCAAACTTCTATGCTCAGCCCACATTTTCCTTACTCCCTCGATCCTCCATTACCTCAGTCTTTTAGCACCAGTAACCACTGAAGTCTGGTCCCCGGGGAATGTAGGTCTTGGTGAAAACAATGTTTCTTGTCCTTTTTGGAGAACTGCATCAAATAATGAAACATCTAATTCTTTCATTCAGCAATCCAATATCTATTCTTTGCAAGGTTCTGTGGGTAGGTAATTAAGGAAATTAAAAAAAAATCAAGCATTTGGTTTGTGCATAATATTCATGACATTTTATTTAATGTGCTTTGCCCCCCAGAGGTCACTAGAATTTCACCTTCACAAGGAAGTGTTCAAGGTGGCACCAGGCTAACAATAAGAGGACGGTTCTTTGATAAAACAGATTTGCCAACCAGAGTTCTAGTTGGAGGTATTTTTAATATGTTACTTTATAAGAACAACTCCTTCCTTTATCTTTAACAATTTGTAGGGTGATTAGTAGTCTTTTCTCAATCAATGTCTTAACTTTTTAAATGGGGTATTTTTACACAGGTATTTTGGTGCAGGGGCTTGATGCTTTTCCCACTGCAGTTTTCCAGTGAGGGCTGCTTTTTGCAGACTTCTGTGACTAGGACTTGGGCTCTGAGGTCGGCACCTAAGACATTGTGTAGTAGCATCGTGATTGCCAACCATCAATTCCTCACCACAATTTAGGGACACACCTGCTCTCTATTTAATTAAGTTCTTAAATGCCCTTCTTGAACTGTTGTTACTTTTCAATGGTTGACTAGTTATATGAAAAATTAAAGTAATTTTGGGATCCTGTCCTCACATCCTTCTCATATACTTTGTTTCATCTGCATATAAGCAATTACTGATGATACTGGCCTGGGAAGAATATGTAACTATGTGTTTACAAATGCACTTAGCATTCAGTTCTCTGATTATGCATCATTTTTATGTATCTGGTCTAGATCTGTTCATAGGTGGTGAGATAGCCAGATCAAAAGGGAGGTTGGGGTGAAAGTGATAGTGGGAATCTTCCCGTTCAGTCATAATGGCTACCTTGACAGGCAGGGTATCGGATGCCTGTCCAGGCAACTGGGCACATTCTTTTTCTGATATAGTCCTCCTGCTTTGGCAATTTCTACCTTTCAAGGAATATGCCCATGAGCCAGCCAAATGCTGTTTCAAGAAGGAAATAAATATAAAGCAACCTCATCTAACATACACACAGTATCTATCTGCACCCATGAATCCTTCTTGGCCATCTGCATAAATGTTAAAACCTGGGTTATACCATTTTTAAATTTTATATACTGTATTTTCTGGTCTTATATTATAAATATTAAAACCAGAGTCATAAAATATTTTAAACTTATATAATGTGCCTTATGAACTAGTATTACGCTTATTTTGACAATGATATAATTGTTATGAAGGATAGCATGATAATTTGCTATCAGATTTCACTGCCAATGATGGGGTATCCACACTGGAGATTTTTGAAACCTTAATAATTTCTTGAAAATAGTCATCTGTTTATGTCTCGTTCCTTTAATCCAAAGAAAATGGATTAAGTTGGTCTAATATCTCTATTTTCTAGTTCAGTTTTCTTGTATCTACGAAGTATTAAAAATAGTGAAAGGTAGTGTTGAAAGTTTAAATTTACCAGGCCACCAAGCAAATCTTTTCAAAAGTAACTCCTTCCATTTCCCATGCCCTTTCCTTTTGTGAGCTGTGATGACCATCTGAGGGCCAGCTCCACATGAGGCACTGTGAGGGGCACAGGGACATCTAAAATAGGGACCCTCCCCCAAGTCTAATTGTGCCTGTGCATACATTATAGTCATTCTCTTTTTGACCTATGTCTGTTTTGCTTTTATCCAGCCTGTGAAAATATTATTTAAAAAGTATTATCCTTTTTGTTTTCATTTGAACAACTTGGACCAAACTACCATTTTCTTACCTAAGAAGACTGGAATCATCTACCTTTGGAAATTGTGACCACAGATGGGTTTATTCAACAACTTATTTACAAGAAACAAAACATAAGACATCTCTGGAGACAGATGTGAAATAATCTTATGAGATAGTTTATCAAATTTTATATTTTGTTTCTCAGATGTGAAATTTTCTATTTCAGTCTAGAAATATTTTTCCAGAAAAATATTTACTTGTGGAAGTATGGTAACTAATGACTGAGGAGCTCTAATGGAGAGTATGAAAAGGAAATGAAGAGTCCCCAACTTTTCCTCTTGCTTGTCCAACTTTCTTTCAAATGAAAAACATACTTCTAGAAAGGCTGCTATGAATTGCATTCAGAAGGCTCAGTAGTAACAGTTCTGTCCCTTGCCCCTCTATAGGTCAGGACTGTGATATTTTGAATGTCACAGAAAATACTATATGCTGCAAGACACCACCCAGACCTCATAGTCTCAGAACTGTATATCCAGGTAAGTTACCGTAGGAGAGAATGGCCATGTCTATATTTTCATTAAAAAAAGCATTTTGACATATGTCATTAATTTTTTAAAAAAGGTGTTTTTTTTTTTTTGGCTTTTTTTATTGGAAGAGAATTATAATAAATTTCCTCCTACTTTTTTCTTTGTACTCTCTGGGTTAGGAAACATTTGTATTTAAGTAGCTGAATCAAGGCTACACCAGTGGATGTAAACCCATCTTAAATTCCCCAGAAACATCATACTGAAAATAGCTTGTCTCTGTTGATACAGAACAATGGTGCCTTTATTTCAAATTAAATGATTATTACTAACTGCTGGTATAGGCTTATGGGAGATTGTAAAAACTTTCCTGGTTAAAAAAAAATGGAGGAAGTTAAATCCTTATTGTTCTAGAATGATTTAGGAGTGAAAAAGAGAGGATGAGAGAAATATAGCAAAATCATTTTTAAACTCTCCTCTTGTGGCCTAGTGAAAGTGCAGCTGTGTATATTTTGAGGGTAGTGTAGATCTCAAATCTTGTGCACACAGTCAAATCTCCTCCTCGCCTCTCCCTCCACCAAACCCTCTTCACTTTATTTCAATCTTTATCCAAAACTGTAAAAACTGTTAAAAATGTATAGTCCTGAGCTTCAGTTACTGACCTTTAAAGCTCCTGGGAAGTGGGGGAGAGGATGTTAGGACAAAAGTTCATGATTCCACCTCCAGAGAAAAGGGAAGCCTCAGGCGAGGTAAAGGACTAGAACACCAGGCACTGTAAAGAGCCGGTTCCCTTCTGTCCCAGCACCAGTTAAAGTCACCCCAACCCCCTGCCCCAAACCCTTCTTTTCAATCGAGAAGAAAACGTTTAAAATTCTTGAGACTTGTCCAGTCTCAAGAACTGTGTTCTTGGTTGATATTTGAAGACAAGTAAATTCTGTTTACCAAACCCGTAAATTTCTTTGCTTTGAATATTAGAAAAAAAAATGTTGAGTTTAAAAAATTTTATATTTGTAGTTGATAACTTTGAAGAAAGTTGTATATATCAGAGAATGCTGCTACAGTAAAAGGTTGAATTGCTCAAGCTTTTTCTCCAACCATGCTCAGCTGAAGAGGAGAAGCTGTTGTATTCCAGATCCAGACAAGCTTAAAGCTACTGGAGGAGGGCATGAGCCTGATTGTTGGTGAATTTTTTTAAAAAAGTCAAAACAAAGCAGAGAGGGAAATGGCTCCTTTCTGACTAGGAAAAACAATTATTAGAGGCTTTACACTGGCAAATGTAGATATACCTTTAAAGAAAATACTCTCTTTCTGATTGTGTCCAAGAAAGAGATGAAATCCAAAACCAGAGGGAATGATGAAAGAAAGGAAGAAGGAAGGAAAGAAGGGAGGGAGGGAAGAAGGGAAAGAACTGCTGACAGAAATCTTAAAGCCAACAGTGCTTGCTCTTTAATTAGTTGTAAGCCACTAATTGAGTAACTTTTGTTAAAGAGAATAATCAAGGCCAAGGTTTTCAAATCAAGTGGTCTGACTCTTGAAGTCTTTAGACTAAACTAAATAAAGTTTTATCTGTCATATCATAGTAATAATTATTATATTATTATTATAAGTAAAGCACTTACCAAGTTCCAGGTGTTGCATATATGTTGTATCTAATCCTCACAACAACAATGAAAGTAGTATTGTTACTCCCATTTTACATAGGGGAAACTGCAGCCCAGAGAAGTGAGGTGAATTGTAGTCTGTCCTGATAGCATTTTGTATGGATGCAGGTACATGTAAGGGTATGTGTAATTGTTTTCTTTGCACACATTTGCTAAAGATGTGAACTGAAATAGAACATCTGTAACTACCACACAGATGGAAAACCATTGGTATGCTGTGTAGTAGTGCTGATAAAATGCTTACTTTATTTTATTATGTTCAGGTGGGAGAGGCTTGAAGCTTGAGGTATGGAATAATAGCCGGCCGGTACATCTTGAAGAGATACTTGAATTCAATGAAAATACCCCAGGATACCTGGGTGCCAGCTGGGTAGATTCAGCTTCCTATATTTGGCCCATGGAACAAGACATGTTTGTTGCACGCTTCAGTGGATTTCTGGTGGCTCCAGATTCTGATGTTTATAGGTTCTACATCAAAGGTGATGACCGTTATGCTATTTATTTCAGCCAGACTGGACTTCCAGGAGATAAGGTAGGGAAACCACAGGATATTCTTCAGTATCATAAAAACAACATGATAATCTTCATATGCATTTCATTTTTTCTAAAACAAAATCAATGAATATATTGAAGAATATATGAAATACAGTTTCATGTAGTTGGGTTCTTGGCCATTTTGATGCATGTGATAAGAATTTTAAAATTGTCATACAAAAACTCCTGAACTAAGAGAAAATGCTTTCCCATATCTGAATTTTCTCTGCCAAGAGAAAAATACATGTATTTCCTTTAAAATTGAAATTTGTTTGTATTATGAAAGAATTATAACCACAATATAGAACATTTGGAAAAGAGTGAAAATATTTCACTATTCTGCTTTTATGCATCATGAGATGAAAGTCTGTCTTTTCCTTCTATATCTTGTTTTTTACATAAATGGGATCATATACACAATTTCATAGTCATTTCTCACATATTAGTATTTCTACATGGTATTAAATAATCTATGTAATCACCGTTTTAAATGACTGAGTAATATATGATTGGGTGGGCTTATTAAGCTTAGATAACCACCTTCCTACTGATAAGGTTTTTTTTTTTTTTTTCCTGAATAAGCGGGCAGAAAATTTATTAAGTACACTTGCAGAAAAAGAGCATATAGGTACTCTCCTAAGGAAATAGAGGCAAGAGGTGAGAGGCCCTGGCACTGTGGGGCAATCAGCTTTTACAGATTTTGTTCCTTTTGTAATTTTTATTAACTATTTTACTACCCTCCCCTTTTTTCTCCTTCGCTGATGCTTGATCATAGATGAGTCACTCAGGCAAGGTCAGTTGGCTCCATGCTTCTCAGAGATATCTTTCTTCTTCTAGCCTGACTGCTTCTTGGAATTTTCCCTTTGCTCATCAGCCCACCACCACCCAAATTCTAACCCTGCCTCAACTTTCCCCTTAATGTTAGGGGACTTTGGGCTGATGGTCCATCTTCTGTAGCTGCTTCCAAGCTGCCGGTGGGTCACAGGCCCTACTTGTGGGAGCATAGAAGTCTCTGTCTATGCTATTGAGGGTGGCTGGTTGAGCATGGGGAACGGGAGTGTAGCCTCTGGTGAGGAGGAGTTTGTTGTGAAAGGCCTCTGATCTGGAAGAAACAAACTTGGTGAGAAGTTTTAGTATATGTGGTCTGAACAGAAGCAGGAACAAGAGTTTTCAGGAACATTGTTGGTTGGGGCTTGGCAAACTGTGGCAGTTGGCAATATCTGGCTGAAACTTGCATAAGAGTAACTTCTAGAATGACTCAAGAGTAACTTCTTGACTCTATTTGAAATCTCTTAGCCACTGAAACTTTAATTTCATTTCTTGTCCCCCTTTTGGTCAAGAAGGCATTGTCAATCCCAGGATGCCAGGGCCAGGCTCATCCCTGGGAGTCATCTCCCATGTTGCCAGGGAGACTTCTGTCCCTGGGAGTCATGTCCTACATAATGGGGGAGGGTAATGAGTTTATTTGCAGAGTTTCACTTAGAGAGAAAGAGGCCACATCTGAGCAACAAAAGAGGTTCTCCAGGGGTAACTTTCAGGCATAATTATAAGTAGGTTTAGCTTTGCCATTACAGAACTAAGTTTCATAAGGGCAAGCCTCAAGATCGAGGGCTTGGCTTATTAAATTGGGAGTCCCTAATGCTTGAGTGAATATCAGGAATTTCCCAGCAAGGGTAGTTTAATAGTTCCATATTTTTTCTCTAGTCCCTCAGGGGACTCTGCAAATACTTTTTTATTTTCTGCTCAAAATACTCTAGAATGTAGCAGGGTATTACATTAAGCTATACAGAATTACATGATCTGATTTCCTATTCTAGGCTCCATGTAATTAGGTTGTTTAAATGGAATAGCCAGACATGTTAAGTTAGATAGTGTGCTACATAAAATTTAAATTTTGGACAAAATAAACATCCTCCCTTTGGTCTCACACAGAAGTTGAAGTTTTAAAATGCAGACAATATCATCTGTTACCCTGTATTCTGATTTACCTTAGTCCCAATCGTATCAGCTTCATTCATATCTCTAACTAAGTCTAATCTCTTTTTCAGGTTCTTTAACAGTTGCTATAGGGGGTAATGCTGACTTTCAGTGCTGCAGAACTCTAACTCTGAGTCTTAGGTGACACACAGGTACCTAAATTTCCAGGGAACTACCAGGTAATACACAAAGAGCACAGGATCTCAGAATATAGAAATAACACTTCAAATTCAGGAATAAATGTGACTAAGAGCTTATAATCTAGGCCCTAATTTTCTTATAAGCATTTTCTAAATGAGACCGTACAATATTTTTCCTTTTGTTTCTGGCTTATTTCACTCAACATAATGTCCTCAAGCTTCATTCACCTCATTGCATGCTTCATGAGTTCATTGTTTTCTGTAGCCACACAGTATTCCACCATACATATACACGAGAGTTCGCCCTTCCACTCATCAGTCGATGGACCCTTCAGTCATCAGTATGCAAATGTCTACTCATGTCTCTGAGTAAGCCTTAATTTTTTATAAACATTTATAAATGGAGCTACTTTCCAAAATGAAAACATTTGACAATTGTCTTATATTGGGGTCATTAATGTCTTGTTTACCTCTACACATTTTTCAGGGTTACGTTAATTAACAGGTACATATTTGCCTTGTTTCTCTTTTAAAATCCTTTTTTGTTGAAGATTAAGTTCTGAGTTATAGCTGACTACATGTACTTTTAGAGAAGCATTAGAGCAAAGAGTGTAACTGATAAGTAATTTTGGTTGTTTCTATGATCTGTAACTTTTTTCTAAGAATAACTAAAACCATGTTTGTCATCATACTGTTGTCTCACACATCAGTATCAGATTACAACATGGACAGTGAGAACATAGCCAAGTTTTTAGGAATTTTATACTATCTCTAAATATAGCTTAATAGAAGGATAGTGTTATAGTTTGCTAATGCTGCAGAATGCAAAACACCAGAGATGGATAGGCTTTTATAAAATGGGGGTTTATTTCGCTACACAGTTACAGTCTTAAGGCCATAAAGTGTCCAAGGTAACACCTCAGCAATCAGGTGCCTTCACTGGAGGATGGCCAATGGCATCCAGAAAACCTCTGCTAGCTGGGAAGGCAGCTGGCGTCTGCTCCAAAGCTCTGGCCTCAAAACGGCTTTCTCCCAGGACGTTCCTCTCTAGCAAGCTTGCTCCTCTTCAAAACATCACTCCCAGCTGCACTCCGTGAGTTCCCTCTCTCTGAGCCAGCTCATTTATATGGCTCCACTGATCAAGGCCCACCCCGAATTGGTGGGGCCACGCCTCCACAGAAATATCCCATCAGTTATCGTCCACAGTTGGGTGGGGCGCATCTCCATGCAAACAACCTAATCCAAACGTTCCAACTTAATCCCCACTGTTCTGTTTGCCCCACAAGATTGCATCAAAGAATATGGCTTTTTCTGAGGGACATAATACATTCAAACCAGCACAGATAGAAAATCTCTTAATTATTGTAATACATCCTGAAAACTTCCTATGTAATATGTTAAAATATGTTAGCACCTCACTTTTACAAGGTGAAAGAACAAATCCTTTGTAATAGTTTTTCTTTAAGAGTGATAAGACTTGTCTTTTGAAATAAAAAATGATAAAGTCAACATAAACATCAACAAGGATATTATTCTGATATGATATAAAATCTTTGTCTTCTAGACAGAGTATTCAGATGGTTAAGAAAAACCTTTTATAACCTTTCATTAAGAATAGACTAGCAATTTACATTATTTTGACAGAGAGAAAACATTTAGCTCTTGTCTTACACATTAAAACTAGCTATTTTATTTTAGGTCAAACCATATTCCTTTAGACAATCTTATGAAATTTTAGTCAGCATTGATTACAATAAACAAAATTTAGTTTCCTATTAGGAATATGTTAGTCCACAAAATTAACATATTGCAAGACTGTGCTTGGAGGCAGTTGGAGGTCAGTAAGTCTGCCCCTAAGGCATTCTGAAAGATACGGGGGACCATTTCCAAACCTTTGGGGCAGCACTGTCTAGGTGAGCTGGGTGGGAAGCCTGCCCTTAAGTCCTTGCCATTCAAAAGCAAATAGGTATTGAGAGTCAAGGTGAAGAGGGATACAAAAAAATGCATCTTTAAGATCCAGGTCTAAGAACCTGAAGGCGGGCTTGCCCTGAGATACTGTCATTCCATGTGCCATACAGAGGTGTCGATTTGCTTAAGGATCTCCTTTGGGATGCCAAAGGCCTCAATCTAGTAGGGCCTCAGGGCACACAACCCAGTAAACACTAGCCAGGTCTACTCATCTTAAGGTGGCTTCCGGGGAGTGAAGAAGATCCCTCCCTAGAAGGGGGTGAAGCATTCAGGGACAATGAGAAATTGATGGAAAACCAGAATGTTCTCAAGCCTACAAAGGAGAAGGGTAGTGAAGGTTCTAGTTTTAGCGTTACTGCTAACTCCCATAAATAAGCAAGTCCCAGTGGAAGTAGGTGCAGAGTGGCAGTTCAGGGCAGAGTAAGTGGCTCCAGTATTAATTTAAAAATCAATAATCTTACCTGCCACGTCGAGTGTCACCTGAGGCTCCTCTAGGTTGATGGTCAGATGTGGTCAGCAGAGCCATAATGTGGCCTCGGGCACCCTCAGTCCTCTTTACTTGCTGCGGTCAGGGTTCTGGGAGCGTTCTGACCCCCCTTCAGGACACGGTGCGGTCCCTGGCTTAGCCCCGGGCTGGTGGCACTTGGGACAAGGCCCTGGGTGGGTCCCAGGATCGTGAGGTGTCCTGAGGTTTCTGGCGCTCTCTCTGCCAGTGGCCCTCTGACCAACAGTTGAAGCAAGGCCCTTGAGGCTTGGAGCCACTTGCAGTGACCCGGAGGGGACAGGGCACTTTTAACAACGACTGCAATAAGCTGAGCCTGTTCTCTGTTCTTCTGCTTGCCTCTCTTTGCCTTCTCCTCCTCCTTGGCCTTCTCCGGCTTGTTAAAGACAGAAAAGGCAGTTTCTAATAGGTCATTCGTGGGAGTTTGCGAGCCTGTGGAAAGCTTTTGCAGCCTTCTCCAAATGTCAGGGCAGACTGGCTGGTGAAATGAGTGCCCAGCAAAATCTGACCTTCCTAAGAATCCAGGCTTACAACAATATACTTCTTTAGGGCTTCTACTAGCCTCCCCTGGAACAGGGCCAGTGATCTCCTGTAGCTTATAATATTTAATTGGCATGGTGGTACATTTTCTTATGCCTTCTTCAAACAGGTGTCTATATGGTCCCTATTGTCTTAAAAGGGGATCATCAAGGAGACCTTCTCTAATGGAAATTGAGACATGGACATAACACAAGCGACAAGTGCCTCTCAGGTCCTTGTCTTGATAGAGCCATAAACATCTGGGCATTGGGAATTTCTGGCTACTTTCCTTGTCTTTTACAAACTGAAGGATGGTATTGTAATTGAGAGGCCCACTGGAAGGCTATGCTTCCCCATCTTTTAGCTTGTATTGACTGTTGATGTTTCATATTTTCTCTGAAAAAGAAACAGAGGAGCTTCACTAGCCCCAGTGTGACCACTTGGCATCCCAACACACATCAGAGCTGAGGTTTCTCTCTCTGCCGCTCAATGTCTTGGGAACATGGAGAGTAAAGCTGCTGGTCATCCCTGAGATGCCTTTCCTACACTTCCAGGGGTTTCCCAGGCCTTGCCTGAAAGAATTCCAGAACAATGCTTTCCAGGAGTCTTTCCTCCTTGCCAGCCTAGTGTCTTTGGAACCCAGTGAGAAAAGTCACTGAGCATCCCAGGACGTGTCGCTGGGCATCCCCAGGACATTCCTCCCTGGGAGATGTCTAGACCTATACTCACAAGGTGGGGCCATGCCATACCTGAGAGAAGTCTAGGTCACCACTCCTGGAAATACCTGGTCCTCTAGTTTCCTGAGGACCAAAGAGTGAGCATGCTCTAGAAGGGAAGCTTTATATTCAGCAGCAATGGGTCTCAATAGAGGCCTGGAAGGGACACACTCCCATTGGAGAGTACTCAGTTCCCACAGGCATAGACCACAGGTGAATCCCTAGAATGTTTGGTACAAGAATCCTTAGCCCAGAATCCTGTGTTACAAGGATGGAATCTCTCAGAAGGCACTGAAAGGCATACAGAGGAGAAAGAAGGAGACTGTCCTGGAGGCAGGGAGAGGATCTCTGCAGGGGAGGAAGGGCCTGAAGGGCAAGAGAATGGGCTAGTGAGGAGCAAGAGGTGGCCCCCAGAGGAAGGAACACAGAGAGTGTGGAGAAGTCTCAGAAAGCCTGAGAGGGAGAGAAATGGGGGACTTGATTTGATTCCCATCAGACCCCTGAATGACATGGGGAGAAGCCCCAGTTAGGTCTCAAGGGTAGCCTCACCTGCCGCTCTGAGTCTCCTTGGATCTGCATGGCATGGAGACGGGGTCCTGCCACCTCTGAGGAGAGAGCCAGAGAACTCAGAGTAGACCGAGATTATGTCCTGGGGGAGCCAAATCAGAGTCTCCAGATTTCTAGAGACACAGAAACCAAGCAAGAAGCTAGAGGGAACAGTGAAAGTGATCAAGAGGAGGTTCTCAGAGTGGAGGCAAGGAGAGTGTTGGGAAGCCTTGGAGAACTGAAGATAGATAGATAGATAGAGAGAGAGAGAGAGAGAGAGAGAGAGAGATGAGAAATGGAGGACTTGATTTGACTTCCAGTGGACTCCTGCACTATGTGGGGAGAAGTCCCAGTTAGGTCTCAAGGGCAGCATCACCCACTGCTGAGTCTCCTTGGATCTGCACGGTGTGGAGATGGGCTGCTGCCACCTCCAAGGAGAACTCAGTGTAGACCAAGATTATGCCCTGGGGGAGCTAGATCAGAGTCCCTAGATTCTTCGAAGGAAGAGTGAAAATGATTCCACCCTTTCATGAGGACACGGGGTTGAGAGGATAACAATGAGCCAAGCAAGAAGGAAAGCGAAAACACATGGTCTCCTGGTCAATAGCCATGACTTACCGGTCCAGACAGTTGGAGAGATGTGTCTCCTACCTGGTTTGCCAAAATATGTTACTGACGTTGCTTTCCTAGGTTCTTGGCCATGCTGTGAGAAAGAATTCAAGGGTGTAGCACAGATTGAATAAGCAGGCAGAAAATTTATTAATTACACATGCAGAGAAGATCATGCAGGCACTCTTGCAAGGAAATTGAGGCAAGAGGTGAGAGGTCTGTTTTTGTTTTTTTATTAGGGAATTTGTAGGTTTACAGAAAAACCCCTGCAGAAAGTACAGAGTTCCCATATATGCCCCCTGCACACAGTTTTCCTAGTATTAACACTTTGAAATAGTGTGGTGTACCTTGCATTAGTGCGGTACCTTTCTTACAATTGATGAAACAGTATTATTATACTATTAATTATAGTCCGTAGTTTACATTAGGGTTCATTGTTTGTGTTGTTATGTTTCTATGTTTTGTTTTGTTTTAATTTCTATTCTAGTAACATATAAACAACCTAAAATTTTCCCATTTAACACCTTCAAATACAAAATTCACTGGGGTTAATTACATTGACAATGTTGTGCTACCAGGTAAGTTTTTAACTTAAGTCTAATTTTTCACGACCACTTATAATATTCTATTAAAATTTGTGTTCAGTAGTTTTTCTGTATTTAAGATTATTTTCTTAGGACAGTTTCACACATGTGAAACTGATAAATCAAATCACAAAAAAATTTTTGTGATTTGATTTATACAATAAGAGTGCTTCCCAAACTGGTTACACAACTTTAAATTGCTACCTGTAATGAATGAATTCCAGTTTAACCATAGCTTGTCAGCATGCTTACTCCAAAGACGGTGTTGGTGATTGAATCATGTGCCCCACAAAAGACATGCTAAGGGTCCAACCCCTAGTCTTATGGATGTGAACCCGTTTCTAAATAGGACCTTTGAAAATGTTGTTAGTTAAGATGTGCTCAAACCGAATGAGAGTGTGCCTTAATCCAATTTGGCTGAAGTCCTATAGTCAAAGGAAATTGAACACAGAAGAGGAAGTCAAAGGAGTAGCCAGAGCGGGCAGTCAATGGAATGCAGAAGAGAAAGGAGATGCCACCATGCTCATTGCCATTGGATAGAAGAGCTGGGAAATCCCAAAAATGCCAGCCAGTCAGAGATACCAACCCCAGGAGGAAGCAAGCCTTCTAGCCTCTAAAACTGTGAACCAATAAATTCTTGTTGTTAAGCCAACCCACTATATAGCATTTGTTTTAGCAGCCAGGAAACTAATACAATTTTTGGTACCAGAAAGTGGTGTGCTGCTATAAAAAATACTTAAAAATGTGGAAAATGGCTATGGAATTGGATAGCGGGTGGAGACTGGAAAAATTGTGAGGTGCTTGATTAAAAAAAAAAAAAAAAAGCCTAAATTGCTTGGAAGAGACTATTGGTAGAAATATGGATGCTAAAGGTACTTCTGATGAGGCCTTTGAAGGAAATGATGAATGTGTTATTGGAAATCAAAAGAAAAGTGATCCTTATTATAGAGTGTCAGAGAATTTGGCAGAATTGTGTGTGGTATCAGATTGAAAGTGGAACTTATAAGCATGAACTAGGATATCCAGCTGAGATTTCTAAGCTAAGTGTGGAAACTTGGCTTCTCCTTGCAGCTTGTAGTAAAATGCAAGAGGAAAGGGATAAGCTGGGAACTGAATTCTTAAGCACAAAGAAACCAGAACTTGATGGTTTGGAAAATTCTGAGCCCAACCAGTTAGTATGCTCTGAGACTATGGCCAGAAGAGTCTCTATCAGGAACCTCCCTGAGCTTTCAGGAAATGAGTCCCCAGAGGACAGGACAGGGCTCACTGGGGGGTTTAGCTGTACAACCCTTTGTTAAAGAGAGTTTGACTGGACATGGATCCAGTCAGCCATTTCAGTGGGAGTCAGGATTGGAAATGCAGGTATCCAGCAAGGATCTGTGGAAAGTTCTATTATCAGATGTTTGGACCCCCTAGAACTGCATGCTACAACAACAAAGTTTTATGAAATTTTTATGAACAAAAGCAATGCCTGAAGGGACAGAGAAGGGAAAAATTGAAAGAAGAATGACTTCAAGGGCAGAACCATGGAAGCCGAGGTCTAGACCAAAGAGATCTCGGGCCAGGAGAGCAGGCCTAACCACATGTGTGCAAAAGGTAGGTCCACCCCTGCTCTTGGAAGGGGCAGGCCTTGCACCCCGTTGTTCAGGAACAGTGCTTCTACCCCAATGCTCAAAGTTGGTGGCCTGTGACCCGGTGTTTGTCAGTGGCCTGGCTGCCATTCACTCCATCAGGCCTGTAGGACAGAAACTCAAACCAAGATGCCTCTGAGACCTTGAGATCTACTGGAGTTTGCTGTTGGCTTTCAGGCTTGTTTGGGACCTACCCATGTTTTCCTTCTAATTTCTCCCTTTGGGATAGTAGTGTTTACCCTATGCCTGTCCTACCTTTGTATTTGAAGCAGATAACTTGTTTTATAGGTTTCACAGGTCCTTCAGACAGAGGAATTTGCCCCAGGGTGGATCACACCCATTGCTGATTTTGACGAGACTTTGTACTTAGCATTGTTACTGAAATGATTTAAGGCTCTTAGGATGCTTTGGTGGAATGAATGTATTTTGCGTGTGGGAAGAACATGTCTTTTTGGGGTCCAGAGGGCAGATTCTTAGAAATTATGTCATGTCCTCCACAAAAGGCATGCTCAGGTCCCAACTCCTGGTCCTATGGGTATGAATCTCTTTGTAAATAGGACCTTTGAAGATTATTAGTTAAGGTGTACCCAAACTGTATGAGAGATGGACCTTAATCCAATATGGCTGAAATCCTTATAAGCAAAGGACATTGGATATTGAAGAGGAAGCCACAGGGAGAACTCAGAAGCTGTAAGTCAATAGAACATGGAAGAGAAAGGAGAAGGCTTTGCCATGTGCATTACCATGTGATGGAAAAGCCAAGGAACCCCAAAGATTGCCGGCCAGATACCAACCATGGGAGGAAGCAGGCCTCCTAGCCTCTGAAACTGTGAGCCAATAAATTGCTATTAAGCCAACACATTGTATATTATTTGCATTAGCGGCTAGGAAACTAATAGACATGGAATAGTCATTCCTAATGGGAAGTCCAAAGTCTTCTCATTCTAGTATACAGACCAGTATATCTCTTTTGGATCCTCAGGACTACGTTTACGTGATACGATTTTGGCTAAATTCCTCAAAGTCCTCCACAGAACAAAAGAATATGTTATTTAACCACAACAACCTCCATTCCCATGTGTATCTTTGTTTTTTCCATTGCAATTCTAATTGTAGAAAAGCTATGGTCTGGTTAGTTCACTTGGTATAGTGGTGTGTTGTTAAGACTGGAAAGAATGAAGTAAGCTTTGATAATTAAAAAAATTCCATTTCATCATGGATAATAAATCCTAGAAGAAAAATATATTGGAGTTTCACATTTTTCTATTCATGAAAGTTCTAAGGGTGACAGAAAAATAAATTATAACCATGGAAGAGTAATGACAATATTAAATGTTTATTAATAAATTCTCTCTCTCCCCCTCTCTTTTTCTCTCTCTTGCTATCTCACTCTCACTCTGGGATAAGGTGAGGATTGCATATCATTCTGCAAATGCCAACAGTTATTTTTCCAGTCCAACACAAGGATCAGATGATATTCACCTTCAGAAAGGAAAAGAGTAAGTTTTTTTTCCTTTTCTCTAAATTACTGGGTAGAATTTTAAAGCTATAAGTTTATTAGTAAGTTTTTAATTTGTTTGTTTTGTTAGTAGATATTAGCCTATTGGCTTAATTTAAAATTATCCTATTGGCTTAATTTATAATTGGTCATTCTATAATTTTATTAAATTTTGTTCCTAAATTTCATAGAAGAGTCATTCAGCTAATCAGGGAGATTTGAAATCTAAATTATCCTTGTTGCTGAAATTATGATTTTGTGAAATTTACTTAATCCTGTTTCTAATCCTTCCCTAGAACCTTTCAGTAAATCCAGCCATCTAGTTTCTCTAGTCTTAAACTCAGATTTTCAATATTGCTAGAGAAAAATCACAAAACCATGTAGATTGCTGCTGCTGTTAATATATATTTATATTCACTCATTTATTTCACACTTTGTGCCAGGTACTGGAAATTTATTATGAAAGCTATTAAAATATACCCACTGCCCTTAAGGAGCACATAATTTAGTGCTGAAAAGTCTAAATGACTTGAGACTTAGAGAACAGATGAGGGTGTCATCCAAATAGCAGATAATCCCATTCAATGGATCATTCAGAATCCCTAGAAAACCAGAGGATAAAAGACAAGATCTACTCAAAATGGCTAAGATACAATGGAGACCATCAAGGGTGCATTGAAAATATCTTTCATTCATTACATGTATCTGTTAGCTTTTGCTGCCTAACAAGCCACCCCAAGTTTAGTAGCTTGAAATATCAAACTTCTATTATTTGTCACATTTCTGTGATTGGCTCAGTAGTTCTTTTGCTCCTGGCTAGCTTACTTAGGGATTGATGGTCTAGGTGGCCACAAACACATATCTGGAGCCTTAACTGGCATGGTTGGGATGTCTAGGCATCTGGAGTGTCCGTTTGCGCATGGTCTCTCATCTTCCAAGGAGCCTGGTCCAGGCTTGTCACTTTGGCTGAAAGGTTCTGAGCAGTATAGGGGGCAATTCCCAATGTACTTTTCAAGCCTCTGCTTGTGTCACATTTGCTAATGTCCTTTTGACCAAAGCCAATGGCCATGCCCGGATTCAAGGGGTGAAGAATTAGACTTTATCTCTTGATGGAGGAGATATTTTTAAAATTTCAGTCTACTGCATATCACCCTTCTGAATACTGAAGATTTATGCTTGTAGCAGCACCATGAAGATTCTGATGAGGTTGAACAGAGGGCTGGGAACAATGGAATCTGTGTCCTCACTGAGGTCTTAGTAATAGTGACATGAGGAAAGCATTCCATTCTTATTCTCCTCCTTATACTTGTTTATGTATTTAAACACTTTCTTTTTTAACCAAGATCTCTGGGCCAGTTCAGGCTAAGGTTAGTGCCTGATAAATCCCTACTGCAATTTAGCATCAGTACACTTTCAGTCTTTGCCTTCCCTGAGATATGAGTTCAGTCTATCTGCTCGGCAGGCACACAGAGCTTGCTGAAAAGCAATTCCTAATATATCTACTGCCTGGGATCTGTGCTCCAACAAAACCAGCCTGGAATTACCCACTGAACTTACAATGAAGTCTATGAATTCTGAAATTGAGGCCACTCTAGCTGGTTTATTGCACAGTGGCTCCCAGAGCCTTTCCAAAGGTGAACTCACATTGCAATGTTCATCCTACTGAGCTAGTATAGTCATTAAGTACATGTCCCTTTTGGATACTCAGTTGTACTTTGAATACTACTTTAGTTACTAATTGTTTTAAAGCATTTAAATCTTTAAAACTCTCTTAACCTCTATTTTGTCATCTGAGAAAAGGGAATAATAGTATCTATCTTTTGGAATTATCATGAAAATTACATATAACAATGACTGTAAAGTGCTTAGTTTGGAGTTTAGTACACAGAAATTTCCCAATAAATATTTTTAAGCTACCGAGTGAGGATGCAAAATTTAATGGTTTTTATTTGAGTCCTGAACCTTAATAAGTGTTGACCACTTCCATTGAGCTGAGCTGGGGAACAGATTCTCAGGGTAGTCAAGAATCTGAAATAGTGTACCGCAATGTCATTTCTATGCAAGGAACCACCTCCCACCCACCTAGACTGATGGGAGATGATATATGTCCCTCATTCAGAGTCTTCCATGAACTGTGGATACTCATTCTCTATGTACAACAGTATCTGTTGAATGATGTGAGGCAATTTGGAGGAATTCCCAGGTGGCCTTTCCAGAAATGGGAGCAATGATGAGATTGGTGGAGATTTAGGCAGGACTTCAGTAGCTTTGCACTCACCTGTGACAGCTGGGGAATGAATGCCTTATCCTGGCTGGATAGTTGGATGATGGGCAGGGACCTCAGGAATCAGGAATTCCAAGTATAATGCCTGAATCCTGTCCAGCTGGTTGAAGGGCCAAAGTCAATCTAATCACTAAGGGTTTCCTGAGGCAATGTATCATTCTCCAAGTTACAAGTGGACAAAATGTAAGGAACATGAGATAAAGAAATTTCATCCTTGACACATGCAACTACTCAGAAACAAAATACATGAAATGTGTAAGTCTGTCTGTCACTTTGTTTTGCATGTTAAAGTACATAACTTCTGCTTGTTGTTAACCTTTGAGTTGTCTGCCAGCAAGTTGATATTATAATTTACAGTGTCATTGCATTTTAAGATCCTTGAGGATAGAGGATAGCATCTTCTTTAATAAATATTTTTTGACCAAATCAATGAATCAGTCATGATTGGGAACAACTCTCCAGAGATACTACAATGTAAATCATATAACAGGCAAATTTTTTAGTGTTGAAATTTTATTCATTGAGAAAAAATTCATTTCTGGGGAAAAAAAATTCTATTCATTAGTTACTCTGTTTTCCAGATATTACATTGAAATTTTGCTGCAGGAGTATAGACTAAGTGCTTTTGTTGATGTTGGACTCTACCAGTATAAAAATATCTATACTGAACAACAAACAGGAGATGCAATAAATGAAGAACAAGTTATCAAATCCCAGACTACAATCATCCAGGAAGTACAGGTTTGCTACGTTTATTAGTCCACTTTATTGAAAGTAAGTATCCAAAGGAAGGAATTTTATTTGGTTATGACTTTTATTAGGTAAGAAGTGTTTGGGGGGAAAGCAGCCATGGACACTTCCAGAATTGAGGCTTGAAATTTATGTGTTATAAAGCAAAGAGACTGTTACTTGATATGACTTTATTTTAAAATATCTTAAAATATCATTTTATCATTTACTGTAAAATAGAGCAAAACATAGCATTGGATAGCTGAATTATGATGCTTTTTAAATGTATTTTTGCATGGTAAAGACTTTTTTTTAAATTTGAAATTAGGTTATAACATTGGAAAACTGGGAAACAACTAATGCAACTAACGAAGTTCAGAAGATTGTGGTAACCAGCCCATGTGTAAAAGCTAATTCATGTTCACTTTACCAATATAGATTAATCTATAACATGGAGAAAACTGGTAAGTTGTAAATAATAAGTGAGATTTTATTTTTCATCATGTAGATATAGTTGTAAAAGAGTCTTTTCCTAGTCAAATTGTACCATGTGGAAAATCGTTTTAATAGTATACTACCCAAAGAAGCAGAAAATGTATCATGAAGAAAGAATTTAACTTTTAAGAGAGAAAGATAGAAAATGGTACCAATATAAATAGCTATCTGGTATATACCATCATTTTGTTCTATAATGATCATGATAAATCTATATGAATGCACATAAGGATTTTGTATATGTATGATTCACAGGTGTAACTCAAGATAAGAGAATGAAATTCATCATTCCAGAGAAGTGAACATTTCTTTTAATTTTTCAAAATGTGATAGAGCTACTGGGACATAAATTCATCAATTAACAGACATCACAATTCTATATTTTATTATAAATCCTGAAAAAAATTATGTTATTTCTGTTGTTTCAGTCAGTGACAATTGATGAGTACTTACTGTTTGCTCAATATAATGCTCGTTACTGTGAGAATATTAAAAACAATAAAATATGATCCCTGTCCTCAAAAGATCTCAGTCCAATTTAGTAGTAATTATATTGAATTTGAATTAATTTCAGAACATAACTTCATTAAGTGATACCATATATGGTACAGACTGTAGATGCTTTAAAAATTCAAATGTAAGACATCACTGTAGGCTGCAGTAGTCCAGGAGGACTTCAACCTTTTTTTTAAATTTCATCCAAAAGTCTTGCTACCTGCTGATGCTTCCGACTTCATACTACAATCGGCCTTGAATGACCTCTGGTCTATAAAACCAGATACAGTTCAAGTAACAAGAACACAAAAGTCCCAGAGCTATACTTACGCTATAACCTTTATATCAGCAAGAGGTAAGCATGTATTTCATTTTGTACTTCCATAAAGTTTATTCTAAGGAACCAGATTGATATCCTGTGCAACTCCATTGAAAAAGGGAAAAGCTCCATAAAATGACAGAGGAAAAAATTGGACTCATAGCTTTGATTATTTTTAAGAGGAACAGAAATTAAATAATTAGTTTAGTTTTCTCCTATGGTAACTTATATTTTAGTTGTACTCCAAGGAATGTGCAACTCCAATGCATGAGAAATATGCACTGCAAATGAACTATCATACTATCATTACTTTATAAATTAGTAAAATATTAATTCTGAAAATAAAATGTAAGTAAATCAGAATTGCCCAGAAGATACTAGTCTGGCAAGATCTTACCCAATGAAAGGATTCTGTGGTCAAATTCAAATGGGAAACTGCATTCCTTGTCTCCTTCAGATTGACAGAGAGCCCATTAAAATGTTAAAATCCCTGAAGAGTATGGCAGTAAAAACTGGTTATACTATGTTTAGTGCAACATTTTCCAAACTTATTTGACCTCTCTACCCTTTTTTTTTTCCCTCAACTAATAGCTATTAACTTCCTGTTAAGTTAATGTTATACACACGACAATTTTGGAAATATTCTGATTGGTATTCTGCCTTAAAGCCAAGCTTAGCAACTGATCTGGCTGTTTGGAATATCTAGTTCATGAAATAGTTCCCTGAATGTTACTGGATTTTGTTTATTTGTTTGTTTTGGTTTGTTTTTTTTTTGTTTTTTTTTTTACCCTGTATTTTTTAAAAAATTAAGTTCAGTTTTATTGAGACATATTCACACACCATACAGTCATCCATGGTTTACAATCAACTGTTCACAGTTTTGGTTTGGGTATTACTTTTTTTTGGACAAGCATTATTTTCTGAGTCACATGAGTAAAATGCTACTTCAATTTTTATATCTCATTTTATAAAATTGTTGATTTGGTTATTAAGTGGAGAGTAAAGAATTTTTATTTAACATGACTTGAAATTCTAAAATTTTACCAAAGGTAGACTATGAAAATTCTGTATAAATGAAGACATGGTCATCCATGTTCTCCCAGGAAAATATTTATAGGTAAGACAGAAATTTAAGTCTTTAGCAGAGAGCATAAAAAATACAGTGCCAAACAGTAATGGCAAAATCTAGGACCTTTCACAACTGAAGAAGTCAACAGAATTCCACTGGAAGAACATCCTCTCAATGAGGAGAGATGTCTGAAGGTAAGGACTTATTTCTCTCAAAGTCAGATTGTGTAAATAAATCTCACAGGCCTAGAAATATTGCCTGGAAATCAGCTTTATTCATGTTTAAAGAAAATAGTAATATTCCAGCCTCATTCCTAACACTTAAGTTATTGGTCACTGGCAAAAAAACTAAAAGAATTTTTGGAATATCTTTCTTCCTATTGGTCTTTACCTCATGGCCCCATTACATCCTCTGTTTATTTTACAGTACTTCCTTTTTAAGCTGTAGAAATTAAATATTAAATGTTTTTGCTATTTCTGCGTGGTTTATCTGTTCTTCCACATTCATCTTTCCCTTGTAATAATGAATTTCAAATAAAACCAATTTGGTTAATTTGAATGTCTACTACAGATATGTTGATATTTTATTAATTAGCATGTTAAAATTTTGTTTGATATTTACTTGCAGGAGACTTTGATCTACTTGATTTTGAAGTTTTCGAAGGCAGTAATATCACACTGGATATTACAGAGCAAACCAAAGGAAAGCCCAGTTTGGAGACATTCACACTGAGTTGGGATGGGATTGCTTCTCCACCTCTTACCCCATCGTCATCAGAAGCTGAGGTAGGTGATAGGAAGGTTCCTTCCATGTGCTTTTCATGCATCTTATCCCAACACTCACTGGTCACTTGTAGACAAATGGGGGAAAGAAATACTTCCAAAAATCATTACAAATCATTTGGTACCTGACCAACTTGCCACAATTTATATGTCATGGACATTTCTGGCTGAAAGGGGAATCAGAGACTGTCTACACACCCACTCATTTTTCCAGATGAGGGCTCTTGGAGCTTCCGGGCCTTGCTTTGTTTCTGCATAGACACTTTGTGTCCCTCTACCCACCTCAGTATTGTTCTTCATTCAAAATCCAATTTATCACCATGTAAAAGAAAAGTTAGAATTTCCTTGAGAGGTGTATTAGAGTAAAAGCTTACCTATAAAGTACTGGTAAGCTTAAATCTCTTGTTAATTTATTAAATGGAGATCCATTTAAGAGTCAACCTTCTGTAAAAGCCATTTTAAAGAGTGATGGGTTGGAGCCAACCCATAGAGAGTGGAGAAGGGAGGAAATGTTGCAAGGACAAAGGGGAGAAAAAGGAAGGAAAGGGGAGTTCATACATCTGTGCCAACAGGATCTAGTGAGTCTCTATCTGGGGCAGCTGCTCATAAAGAAAGAATATTTGCTTGTCAGTTACTGAATTTTGAGGACTACCTATACAATGAGTATAAGTTAATATTTATTTGATGATTAATGATCATACATTGTCTCAAGCCCATAATTCTAAACAAGTATTTCTTTGCTTTGCTAAAGAAATAGATGTGAAAGTTATAGGAGACATCATAAAAGTGTGCTTATTCTTTTATAATCCAGAATTATTTATAGTATCTGTCTCTTTAAAAAATAGAATGCATTGGAGTGTATAATTTTTTCAAATTTATTTCCAGTTAATTGGGAAAACTATTCATTTGGAGTCTGTTTAATTGGGTGCTAATTCATTTAGATTTGCCTCATTGCTCACTTTTAATAAACTACTAGACGAATTTGTCTTCCTTATATAATAACTAAGAAAACTAATATTCAATTAGATGTACCTATTGTCATTCTAAGGAAAACTCTAATACAAATTAACTTAAAAATTACTTAGGAAATAATTTTATAGTTATGGCTAAAATATGGGAATTATGAAAATGTTCTTTTATAACTAATTAGTAGAATTAGTCATAGAATTACTAATGTTCTAATTCTTCATGAGAATGAAATTATTAAAGTTCATGTTATTTAGTTTCAGGCAGCAGTGGAAGAAATGGTTAGCGCCAAGTGTCCCCCACAAATTGCAAATTTTGAAGAAGGATTTATTGTGAAATACTTCAGAGATTATGAAACTGATTTTAACCTGGTATGGAATGCTTAATGAACTGTGAAACTGACCAAATGAGAATTCATATAAATGTTCAGAATTTTGTGATTTCTTTATTGAACTAGTACTCTTTCTCATTCAAAGTCAAATTGCAAAAATAATTTTGGTATATGTTTATTGGTAAGTCGTATTCTTTCATCTTTCTGCATTATCAAATGATTCATTCATGAAAGCAGTATTTCCATCACACAGATACATTTTCTTGATCAATAGAAAGGGAGGAAAGATGGGAGGTTGTAAGACATGCTAAGGTTTGTTTTCTTCAGTTGAATGCAGCATTTATCCTATTTCCTCACTGGTTTCAGAGAAGACAATTTGTAGTATGACATTTTATAGTAAGTTGCTTCCCTTGCTTTTTGAGATTACCCTCTGGTCAATTAATGTAATGCCTAGTCATTATTTCTTTTTTGGTGAGCTATAAAGATTTCCCTTTGATACACAGTAAAGGAAGAAAATTAAATATACTCTTATCTTTCTAATTCCCATTTTAAAGACTTGAGTAAACCACATACTCACCATTTCCAAGTGAATACTATAAGAATAAGAAATACATAGGCTATTTATTCAATTCAGATCAATACTCTAGAAAAAATAAGATATATCACATGATGCATTACATGAGCAGATTTATTAGGGAGAAAAAATAAAAATTTTTCCATTTATTGGGCTACCTTTTCAACTTAATTCAATAAATATACTTGTATTTGGGATCTCCTCTTGAATGTAGTATTAGCAGCCATAGCAATTACACAAGTAATTTACATTACACTGCTTTCCTACTTTGTCTCCCACACATGTTCTATGCTCTGCCTAACCTTAACTATTTGCTTTTCCCAGCTCTGTGCCTTCTTACACCTCCACTTCTTTGTACATATTTTACCCTCTCTTGGAAGCCCCTTGACCTCTTTTTCCATTTGAAAATCACCTTTGACACCTTTTTCAGTTTGAAAAACTTCTGTTTATCTTTAAGATTTAACTCATTTGTCACTCCCTTTGAATCATCTTTCTTGAAGCTTTGCTGTGATTCACATGTCCCTCTTCAGCCTTGGTATTTTAGTTGTAGTTTCCTTTACCCCAGACTGGTAGGCTTCTGAGTATGGTATAGTGTTCTTCACCTCTTCAACCCCTAATAGTAAAAAGAAAAAGAAAAAAGAAAAAAAAATCTGGCATGCAGTAAAAATTGAATAAACATTTGTGGAAGGAATGAATTAATAGCCTTAAGGAGCTCATAATATAAGGAGAAAGGTAAAGCTTGGGAAATACTGGGAAATTGTGAACTACAGGTACAAGGGATTATGTGATTATGGATCAAAATGAGTGCTATAGGGTGTGAACTTCAGAATTTCAGAGAAAGGAGAGAACATTTCAAGTTAAAGTAGTTTGGGAAGCAATGGGATCCAAATTGAAAATGGGCCTTGAATGACTCAGGTGGACATGTCAAGGAATAAGGCAAGGCAATAAACCATGGTTTCATTTAAAACATTATTGTTTCTGTAGGAACACTTTAATAGAGGGCAGAAGACAGCCGAAACTGATGCTTACTGTGGTCGTTATTCCCTGAAAAACCCAGCTGTTCTTTTTGACTCTGCAGATGTTAAACCAAACAAAATACCATATGGAGACATTTCATTATTTCCTTATAATCAGGTAAGCTTAACAAAATGATATGCTAATTGAATCTGGAAAATACTTTGGCAGTAAAATTTCATGAAATCTTAAGACAAAGAAAAGTATTTGTCATGTAAAATCATGTCACATTGCCCAGGTCCTGGAGTTCACATTCTGTATGTTTGTAATATCCTTTCATCATAATTCTCAAAAAAGAAATAAAATATATATGTGTAGAATGATGTATCATGTATTCTGCTTTATCTCATAATCTTTGAAGAAATATTTGCATGCTAGTTTAAATACTAAAACAATTAAAAATTTATTGTCTCCTCCATTTCCCTTCATTAATTAAGAAGAACAAAAATTGATAATCTTTGAAGAGTGATCATATAACAAGTAGGTTATACTATGAATCAGGGAAAAGTGAAAGAAAATCATTTTAGACTAGAAATAATAGATTTACTCTTTCTCCTGCTTTGAAATTCTCAAATTGTGACACATTTATAAAATGCGTATTTGACATGCTTAAGGAGTTGTGGGCCACACACAAAAAAATGGTATTTAATTAGTATTTTACAGTGATATTCATCTCCATGTCTAAATGTTCAACTGCATTCATATCCAAATTAATCTACTGGAATGTTTACCTCTCTTCTACATGTGCCATGGACTTTTAAATTTACTGAGCAGTTCAGTTAGGGCTTAAATCCTACTTAGCTCCATAAGGAGTGAATTGTTCCCAGTGTGTTAGGAAACAAGACCTAAGAGAACAATAAAGAATTAATCATTAATTGTTAAGTCACTTGAATTCCACTTCCTCATCTCTAAAATCTTCCCCAATTCTTGTGTGCCGTAATTGTCTGAAATTCCTTTTTCTGTATTCTGATGCATTTTATAAGGAAAAGAACACAATAATATTATTGAATTGGATTAAATTAATTTGATTGTTACAAGAATTTATTAATTTCTTAGCAGGATGTTGTTACTGATTTTTTAATACTTTTTATGTAGCTGTGTTTAGCATACAAAGGATTCCTGGCAAATCATATTGGTCTAAAATTCCAGTACCAAGACAATAGCAAGACTACTCGAAGCACTGTTGTACAATTTCCATTTGACTTCACTTATGGAGACAAGTAAGTTATACTATGATTTTGAAAAAACTTAAGCTATACTGTAACATATAAATTGTGAGGGTAAAACAAACCCATTTCATGCCTTTTTGGTTTTTTTGATAAATCATGTACACCATGGATCTGGCTGCAGTTTTCCTTGCCTTTACGTATGCTTCCTTACAGAAGTAGTTGCAGTGAAAAGAAATCTGTAGATTATGAAAACAAAATTGATCTATTGTCATCATCAACAATGACCCCTTAAAAGTCAAAACAATGGTAAACTTTAGAATATAAATTATATATTATTGAATCTAATAATTTTCCTAGTTACTGGAGGAAGTTAGAAAGAGACTGTCTTACCTCTATATTGTTTATTAGACTTTAATCAGTGAAAAAAGTGTATTCTGATGCATTTTATGTGGAAAATAATTCCATATAAAATAACTCTATATATGCTTGCTATGTGTTAATGAAAAAAATAAAATGTTTCATGAATATACTGAAATTAAGGTCAAAAAGTTATTTCAAAATGATACTTGGTTTGCCAGAATTTAGACTTATCAAAATGTACATAGAGAAATATAATGGGAGAAAATGAATGAATCTGGAGAAAGCTTTTTATTAATCATAATTATCATACCCCAAGCACAATTTAGTTCTGTATAATTATGTTTTCATTTTTAACAGTTATTATATCTTCTGAAATTTCTGTCAGTACTGATTTTATATTTTCATATGTGTCACACTCAATTTTCGTTTTGCAGTAGAAATAATAATGAAGGTACACACAGACACACTCAACAACTTTTCTATTTTATAAAGTTTGCCCCATAATTTTTTAAACCTTTCATTCTGAAATACTTTCATACTTACAAGGCAGTTATGAAAATAATATACACCCTATAAAAAGAACTCCACCATACCCTTATACCCCCAGATACCCAGCTTCGCTAATTTTAACATTTTGCCACATTCGCTGTATTGTTCTATCTATCTATCTATCTATCTATCTATCTATCTATCTATCATCTATCTGTCCATCCATTTTCTAAACACTTGAATGTAGGTTACTTAATACATAATGCTACCTGGATGCTTAATACTGCCATGTACATTTCCTAAGAAAAGGGCTATTTACTTATGTAACCATCTTAAGTGCAGTTATCAAGTTCAAGAAATTTAACATTGATACAAGGCTTACAGTCTATATTCCAGTTTTTCATATGTACCAATAATGTCCCTTTAAGCCTTTTCTCCTCCCTTGCTAGATCCCTTCCAGGATCATGTATTGCATTTAATTGTTATTGTCTCTTTAGTTGCTATTGCTTTCTTTTTTTTTTTTTTTCAATTTTGGGAACTTATATTCAGTATGAACTTTCCCATCTCAACCACTCCCAAGCAAACCATTCAATGGGATTAATCACATTTACCGTATTGTGGTACCCTCATCACTTTTCATTACTAAAATTTTCCCATCTATCCAAACCAAAACCCAAGACCCATTATGCATTAACTCCCCATTCCCCTTGCCCCTTCTTCTGGCAAACTGTACTCTAGTTTCTGTCTCTATGACCTTGCATATTCTCCGATATTTTTTTGTAGTTACCACAGGGCTTAAGTTTAACATCCTAGATCTATAAAAATCTTATTTGCTTTGATATCAATTTAACTTCAATAGTATAAATTAACTATGTTCCTATAACTCCCATCTCCTCACCCTTATGTAATTCTTGTCACAAATTACATTCTTAAACATTGTTACCCCAAACCCACAGATTTATCATTATATTTTGTTCCATTTTGCTGATGCTGCCATTATGCAAAATGCTAGACATGGATTGGCTTTTATAAAGGGGGTTTAGTTGGTTACAGAGTTACAGTTCTAAGGCCATAAAAGTGTCCAAAGTAAGGCATCAACAATAGGTTACCTTCACTGAAGGATGGCCATTGGTGTCCAGGAAACCTGTTAGCTGGGAAGGCACATGCCTGGCATCTACTTGCTCCCGGGTTGTGTTTCAAAATGGTGTTCTTCAAAATGTCGAAGCATCAGCCAGTGTCAGGGGCCTGCAACTCCAAGCATCTCTGAGCTAAGCCAGCAATCATTTCAGTCTGGTCAGGAATTTTAAAGGACTCCAGTAAACTAATCAAGACCCACACTGAATGGGTGGGGCCACACCTCCATGGAAATAACCTAATCAACACATCACACCCTAATCAAAGGTGTCACTCACAGTTGGGTGAGTCATATCTCCAAGGAAACACTCAATCAAAAGGTTCCAACCTAACCAACATTAATATGTCTGCGCCTACAAGATGGCATTAAAGAACATGGCATTTTGGGAGGCATAATGCATCCAAACCAGCACACATTTTTATGCACTTGCCTTTTAGATCCTATAAGAAATAAAAAGTGGAGTTGCAAACCAAAAGTACAATACTACTGGCATTTATATATACCCATACTGTTACCCTCACTGGAGATCTTTATTTCTCCATGCAGCTTTGATCTGTTGTCTGTTTTCCTTTCCTTTCACCTCCAGAACTTTCTCTCTCTCTCTTTTTTTTCTTCCTTTTTTTTAGAGTTAAGCAGGTAGAAAATTTACTATGTATGCATGTGAGCGGAACTCTTGTGTGCTCTCGCAAAGACAAAGGTGAGAGAGGCGAGAGGCCCAGAACTTTCTTTAGCATCTCTGGGGTCTACTGGTAACAACTCCCTCAGCTTTTGTTTATCTGGGAATCTCTTAATTTCTTCCTCATTTATGTATGATAGTTTTACCAGATATAGAATTCTTTGTTGGCAATTTTTTTTTTCAGCCCTTATTAAATATGTCATCCTACTGCCTTCTTGTCTCCATGACTTGTGATGAGCAATCGACATGTAATCTTTTTGAGGCTCCCTTGTACATGACATGTCACTTCTCTCTTGTGGCTTTCAGAATTCTCTCTTTATCTTTGGCATTTGACAGTTTGATTAGAGTATGCCATGACATTGGTCTATTTGGGTTTATCCTGTTTGGAGTTCATTAAGCATCTTGGATGTGTATAGTCATGTTTTTCATTAAATTTATGAAGTTGTCAGCCATTATTTCTTTGAATATTCTCCCTGCCCCTTTCTCTCTTCTCCTTCTGGAACTTCCACAATGCATATATTTGTAAGCTTGATGGTGTCTCATAGGTTCCTTAGGCTCTGTTCACTTTTCTTCATTCTTCTTTCTGCTCCTCAGACTGGATGATTTCAATGATCTTATCTTCAAGTTCTCCGATTCTTTCTTCTGCCATCTCCAATCTGCTGTTGAACCTCTGTAGGGAATTTTAAATTTTTGTTAGTCTGTTCTTCAGCACCGTTTGCTTCTTTTTCATAATTTCCATCTCTCTGTGGATATTCTCATTGTGTTTATCTATTGTTTTCCTGATTTTCTTTGGTTCTTTGGCCATGTTTTCCTTTAGCTCTTTGATCATATTTAGGACCATTTCTTTTTTTAAAGTCTTTTTCTGGAATGTCCCAGGTGTGATCCTCCTCATTGATGGTTACCAATGCTTTAAGCTTCTCCTTTGCTTGGGCCATCACTTCCTGTTTCTTTGTATGTTCTGTAATCTTTTGTTGAAACCTAGATATTTTGATATATCACTGGAATTTAGACTCTGAGGTCTCTGTTCCTTAAGCTTGTATCCAGCTAGTGTTATGGCAGACCTTCCCATGAATGCCAGGAGCTAAAAACAAAAGAAACAAACAAAAACAAGATGGAAAAATAGAAAATACCTCTCCCAATCTTTACAGCTTGTCCTGTGGGAGTACTGTCCTTTAGCTCCAAGCTAGAAGGAACCTCCTGCTCCTTTTTGTGGATGCCTCTTGCTTTTGGCAAGCACATGGCCCTCAGAATTCCACCTGTTCAGAATATCCCGTCTTCCCTAAGAAACAGTTTCTCCCCATCCTGGGCACTGCACGGTATGTCCTATAAACAGCAACCCCTTGTCCCAGGCAGCATGACTTCATTGCTCTCCCACGGCATTCTGTAGGAGAATCCATGAACTGCCTTCTACTTGCAGGGCAAGTTCTGGGATGGTGCATCCCTCAGGCCAGCACCAGAGAGATGGGGCCAGACATACATGCTCCCTGTATGTGCTCGAGGGTTACTCTCCTTCCTCCAGAACTGGGACCAGGGATCCACACTGGGAATGGGGGCCAACTCCGTGCCTAGCTGGTGAGGGGTGTGGGAGGGGCCAGTGTGGGTACCACATGAGTCTACCAATTTTAAGTGACCTTTTCCTTGATTCAGTACTCACCCTGCTCCTGCAGTCCTTTAACTATTTTCTGGATCTTTGAGAAAGGTGTTTCTGCCAGTTCTTGCTGATTGATCAAAGCTTCTGTGCAGGAATGGATCCCAGAAGTGTCTCACTCTGCTTTCTTGATCAGCACAGGCTGTAAGTCACTTAACTTTTTCTGCCTTATCTTTCCCATCTTTAAAAGGAGGGATTTGGTTTAGGTGACTGAAAGATCCTTTGCATTTCTTATAGCAGTGATTTCAAAAGGAGTAATGTTCTGCTGTAGTAAGGCAGCCCCAGGTACTCTCCCCAAATTTTGAAAGTCGTGCTTATTGAGGTATAATATACATAAAGTAAAATTCACTTTTTAGTGCATAGGTCGGTGAATTTGGACAAATATTTACAGTCAAGTAACCATCATCCCAGACAAGATGTAGAAAATTTCTTCTCCTCAATTTTAGAAGTTTTTTCTTTCATATAAAGTTCATGTCATGTACATAATACAGTATGATTTCCGTATCTTGAAACTATTTCTAATGTTTCTTTTGTTTGTTTTCTGTCCTAGCCACATCAAAATATTTGCTACTTTGTATAGATCTATATATTTTGTATCCTACTTTACTACCCATCAATTAGGTTTCTATTGTTTTGTCATAAATGCAGGGCACTTTTCTATCCTTGTCGTAGGGATGACACTATGATATCTCAGACCTACAGGTATGGAGGAAGCGAGAGACAGAACCAGTGCATCCTCCTGAGATAAAATGACCCAAAGTTGGAAATAGAGTCAAATGCTAACCACACACACACACACACACACACACACACACACACAGAAACAAGAAATAAAAACTCAAGATGATGAGGGAGAATTGAATTATTGGATGGGAAAGAAGGGAGGAAGAATCAATTCTACATGAAGATTTGCCCTTTGTCAACCAAGAAATAACAAACTAAGCTGAAAGACAAAAAGACATTTATTTGGGGTCATAGAATTTCAATTTGGGGAGGACAGATTCAGGTCCTGCCCTGGCATTTCTGGGCGAGGGTGTTTTTTTGTGTGTGTGTGTATGTTTTTTTTTTTTTTTTTCCCCAGTATTCATAATTCATAGACCTTTGTTAAATCTTATCTTGTTTCTGACTACACCTTCCTCTCAATCTGTTTCTCCCTCTTTAGGGGTGTCTAGGTAGTGAGCACCCTAACTTGTTCATATTGAAAGGGGGTGTTGACATCATGGGGAAAGGGCTGCATCTGATTGTTGATCTTAAAGGGGCTGTTGTCTTTGGGTTTTAGGACTTGTCTAGAACACTGGTGAATTTAAGTTTCTGAGAGATAAAATTTAGTGAGTGAATCTTTTATAGAATCTCAGGTAGGGACCTAGGTATTTGGGGACTACTTTTGGTAAGGGCCTGGCATACTATGGCCTCTTGGGATGTCTAGCTTGGAGCTTGTGTAAGAGAAACCTCCAGTATAGCCTCTTGACTCCATTTGGCATCTCTCAGCTTGTTACCTTTCTTTTTTCCCCCTTTTGATCAAGCAGGCATTTTTATTCTCTCACTGCTAGGGCAAGGCTCATTCCTGGGAGTCATGTCCCACATCGTCAGGGAGATTCATTTCCCTGGGAGTCATGTCCCTTGTGAGGGGGAGTTTATTTGCCGAGTTGGACTTAGAGAGAGAAAGGCCCCATCTGAGCAACAAAAGAGGTTCCCTGGAGGTGCCTCTTAGGCACAATTATAAGAGGGTTCAGCCTCCTATTTGCAACCCTAAATTTCACAAGAGCAAGCCTCAAGTCGAGGGCTTGACTTACTAATTAGTGGGCTCCTGACTTCACTTAATCTATATTCTATCCCAAGATAAATGCTCAGTTTTTTATATTATCTTCCCTTTGTTGTACAATCATCTTCACTCTCAACTTTAAACAATTATCATAACATAATACATTCCAGACCTCTTATCAGCTGCTAATTGTTCATCCCTAGGATTTTAGTGTAGAGGTGGTAAAATATTCCTATTAAATATAGTCTTTAATATGTAATGGGTAGTTTTTCCAGGCAGGAGTTTTTAAAGGAAAAGAAGATAATAGAAGTTGCTTGTGGTTGTTGGATATTTGGGTACTCCAGTTATCTTTCAGAGTAGATAGTTAACTGAGTTCTTTACCTTGTGGTTTGTTAATGGTATCCAGATATCCTTAGGCTTTTCAGGAACATTGTTGCTTGAGGCTTTGTATATAGTGGCAGTGTGTGATCTCTGACTGAGATTTGCATAAAAATAGCCTCCAGAATGACATCCCAACGCCATTTGAAATCTCTTAGCCGTAGAAACTCTATTTTGCTTCATTTTATTTCTTTTAACACTGTGAAGGTGTTTTCCAGCTCTGCAATTTCAACATCCTTTTCTCCATCATTCCAACCCTATTTTCAAACCTCAGGGACCAGCTTCCACTCTATACTTTTAGAGATGTATAGCTCTCCAAAATTTGTTGATATAGATTGGAGTAGAAGGGGAGCCTTGTCTGTTAAGCATTTTTAAAATATTTTAGGTGGAGAGGCTTGCTCCTGCCTTCCTCCCCCATGAGCATTTCCCTCTCTGGTGAGTTTTGGTGGTAGGGGAAGATGGAAGTGGGGAGGCAGCCGGTTAGGAGTCTGGCAGGGCTCACACAGAGCTGGATTCCTGGGCTCCACCAAGATGTGTTCCCTGAGATGACCATGGGAGCAGCAATATACAAAACCTGGCAGACAGGGCAGGAGGTCCATCAGAGCCAGTTGGAGCTACCAGGCATGGATGCAGCTGCCCTTCAATTCACCGCTTCTCATGCCCCAATCTAGCTGCTTCGTAAAAAGTTGAACCAATTTCTTATAGCCTCCTCCCTCTCCCTACAGAAGTAGAATGATCTTATTTCAATAAGCAAAGGCAAGTCATAGTCTTCAGCTTTCACAATAAAGCATAATATTTGATATGTGTACATCTCTGGCATTTCATGTTGAGCATATGGACCCAATACCCTTCAGATACTCTGACTCAGATGAAAATGAGAAAACTGTGGACCAACTTCAAATACAGGCATCAGAAACTCTTTAGCACCCAGGAGGAAGCCATAGTTCATAGATATGAACTCCAACAGACGTTTGTCAAAGAGAAAAAACCTTAGTATGTCATTAAGCTTTTCAATGAAAAGAATTTTTCAGGAGACACCAAAATTCTGCCACTGACACATCTCACTCAGATGGTTGAAGAAAAAGATAATTATTCATGTGACCCCAGGAGTGAGATCTAGATATGTTCCATATGGTAGAAAGAAAAAAAAATAGTTCTTGTTCTGCAAAGTCAAAAAGTTCATCAGATTCTGAAGTTTGGGAGAACTTCATACAGAGAAAGAACACTGTATGAGCTCTGTACATAACATGGGCAGCGTTTGCACAGAATTATAAAAAGTTCATGTCAAAGAAAGATGCCAGACTCTCTTGGGTCATGTTTTTCTATGAGAACTTTCCCCCACGTCTTTCTGAACTAGCATTTAAGAATGTCCTTTTCCTGATGGTTCAGATTTAGCCCCGAATGACCTTTGATTAAAAACCTGTGTTTTTATATGTACACTTTTAATATGTTTAATACATTTTTGGTGTCCATCTTTGGTTTCCATAGAAGAAGAAGATAGGCTGAGAGAGAGATAAGACAGCCTAGTGTTGAAGAAGTTATCGATCCTACCAGGGCACAAATATGTATTTTTGTGGCTACTGCGCAGTTTAATTCAAAACGTAAACTGGGACCAAGGTTAGCTCCTAGAATGAATGAAATCAGTGGAAACAATTCTGTAATTCCACAGGGTAACTGATGACTGAGAAGAGGCCACAGTCTCATTCAGTTTGTGCTACATCTTAACTGCAGTAACCTCATCAAAAGGTCCTACAACAATAGGTTCACACCCAGAGGCATAGATTAAGATTGAGAACACTAGGGTACATAACTCCAAGCCGCCACAGCTGCCAAAGACCTTGGAAAGTACTTGCTCAGAATCATTGCATACACTGCCTCATTTCCAATTTGCTTCAGATCATGGGTAATACTGTGGTGGATTATTATGAAACGGAAGTCCTTCTTGAAGGGGCATCTGAAGGACATTTTGCTATGACAGTTCCCTGCAGGCCCAAATTGAACAGGGGACTCACTGTTTTAGTATTGATGACCACCACCTGTATACATTTTATTCCTCCACTGTAACAGGACTTGTGGCACATTCTACAGATCACAGTTCTTCCATGTTGGTTGAGCCATTGCTTACCGTATGTTCCAACCCAGATTTGGTCTAAGACCAAAGAACATGCCTGGCACAGAGTTACCCATGAGTTTAATTAGGGACTTACAAAACAGATAATTTTCTCGATAGAGGTGGGTCAGAAGAGTGAAGTCAGTGTTCTGCTCTTCCACAGAGAGTGAGGGTACAGTGCCATTGGGAGGGGTGGGGGCCTATAAAGGTTTGCGACAATGGAGTTTCTCTTGAGATTTGGTCACAACAGGATCTCGCGAGATTTGGTTACAAAAAGTTCTCCCGAGAACCGTGATTAGGGGATGGAAGTTTTGATGCTTTCTCCCCTGGGGGGGAGGGGCCTGTTGCCTGGTCATGTAGGCCGCTGCGTGTATCTCAGAAATGAAGGAAGAGGCAGGGCCCCGGATTCCCCCCCGTAAAGAAATAGCAACCCCACAAAGAGATGCTTCTGACAATTGATAAAATCTGTGCTTATTTTCCCGATGTGTTGAATTCTGCCAGACCAGCAGGGTGTTCCACACAGTGTAATTCACGGGGGTTACAGTCCAAGAAAGGCTGGTAGCACCTAAAGGTGCAAATCCATGTGAACCAAACACTGGGTTCAATTGTGGGCATGAGTTATCTCTGAGGCCCATAGGGTGCTATGGGTGAAAAGAAAGATGTTTTGGGGGAACAATAAGGGGTAATTCCTGCTGATACACATGGTAACTTTCCATTAGTGGACAGAAGAGTTCCTGGGGAAAGGGTGCTATGAAGGGGTTTTAGATATCACACTTTTTCCCCCTGCAATTGCAGGGAGTCTTCTCTAGTTAAATCTATGGTTAGTTTAGGCATGGTAAGTGTTCACAAAGTCAAACATACAGTTCCTTGATATACATCTTAAATCTTAGATGACCCCAGTACCCCATGGGCTTAGGATTCCCAACCAGCGTGGCTGCATTGGCCAGGATCATGGCCAATAGACCTTGTTTTCCCCAATTTCTAATGCTTGTGGGGCAGGCAAGAGCAAATTATTTTCATTACCTTGTTGTTGTTGTAATGTTGCCAGTCCTTTTACCTGAATTCACAGCGTTTGATGGGTCCTGCAGTTACCAACTCAATACCATATCACTAAATGGTTCTTTTCCTTTTAGTCTTCATGTGTACATTTCATGGAAATGATGGGTTCCCTTGCTGTAAATGTTACAAAATCTTTTAACAAGAATTTCAGTGTTTTTAAAAGTGTTGGATTCCCTGGTTGAAACCATTACCTGTCAAGGCAAAGTAAACTCTCCTACCACTAATGAGCATCTCCAGATCTGCCTTTATACAGGTTAGACAGTCCACTTAGATTGAGTTAGTGTTTTTCAGTGCAATGTGTAAGCTTAGTGTCATTTTCCCCAATATTGTTTACCACCTTACCAAATAGTAGTATTGTAGTTATAAATCAGGTTTCAAAACCCAAAAATAAAGACTGCCTTTCTTTTAGAAAATGGAATTTTTAGCCACGAAGGCACAATGCAGTTCACTTAAGTGTTGATGTCATTTATAGTTATCTTTTCTCTTATGATAAGGATCCTGAAATTTTATAATTCAGAATTTTATAATTAGTAGTAGAATTCTATTTAGAGGGCCTAAGTATTTTATTTAACTTAAATTAATGTAGCCCTGCATTTAATTTCCTAAAACTGACAAGTACAGTCTAAACTTTGATTCATTAGCGATGAATCCCATGATGAGTTTGCAAGCCATGAAGAAAATGAGAATAGAAGATGTCCAAACAAACTAGCCAGTTAATAACCACAGTGTTAACTGATGTAGAGATTATTGTTAATCTGTATTTAGCTTTTTGGATGGCAATATTTATCTTTCTTTGTTACAAACTCTCATAACCGAATTGCTTAATTATAATTTGTGGGATTCCAGTGCAATTAGGAGTTAATGGGAAATCTGTAAAAAGATGCTATGTGGGTACAAAAGTTGAATCAACAACTGCAAAGGCAGCAGTCACTCAGCCAATTCTGACTAACTGGGGGCTAGGTCAGACTCCACAGATTAAAGGCAATGCTCAGGGGCACCTCTGACAAACAAGCTACAAATCAGGGGTTCCATCACCCCTTCAGTTTCGATAACTCCCTAGAAGGACTCAGAGCTCACTGAAAGCGCTATACTTACCATTATAGTTTTATTATATAAAAGGAAACAAGCCACTAGAAGAGACACTTAGGGCGAGGTCTGGGAGGCTCTAATGCAAGCTTCCATGCCCTCTCCACATGGAGGCAGAATGCTTCACCATCCCAGCACAGGAGCTGTCTCTTCTCAAACTTGAACATCTCCCAAGCTTCCAGTATCCCATTTATAAGGGGTCTCATTACATAGGCATGATTGACAGAATCAGCGTACATGTGGTTGAACTCAAGCTGCAGCCCCCCTCCCCTTCCAGAGATCTGGCAGGTGGACTAATAAAGGACCGAGAGGTTGTGGCTCAGAGTCCCAATTTCCTAATCACGTTTTTGGTCTTTCTAGTGGGGCCAATTCCCACTCTTAGACTCCAGGTGTGACTGCCCCCCTGCTGAAACTATCAGGTGTGGTCCTGGGGCCACAGTGGATAACAGAAGGCACTCCTATCACAGGACATTCCAAAGATTCAGAGTTTGTCTCTCCTGGAAATGGAGACAAAACCAGTCAAGTTTTTCAATATATTATAGGTACAGTGCAAACCATTTGTTAAATAATTTTACTTTGCACCTTTTTGTCATTTAGAATATGGGCAGTGCTACAGCAGTGAGTTCTTTGAATGTCATACCAAGTTCCAGTTTTTGCTTCTCAGTATCAGCCTGAATTTCCTGATCTGTACTGATATTTTGCCTTAAAACATCCATCTGATGTCTTATTTTTGTTAATGCTCTACATCAAGGTGTGTGTTCCTTAGTTTCCTTATCTATTGCTGCAGAATATTATTTTATACTCCAATGGTGACTGCCAACATTGCAAATGAAAGGAAACCTATATTTGTATGTATTCTAGTTTGCTAATGCTGCTGGAATGCGAAACACCAGAGATGGATTGGCTTTTATAAAGGGGGTTTATTTGGTTACACAGTTATAGTCTGAAGGCCATAAAATGTCCAAGGTAACACATCAGCAATTGGGTGGTTCACTGGAGGATGGCCAATGGTGTCCGGAAAACCTCTGTTAGCTGGGAAGGCACATGGCTGGCGCCTGCTCCAAAGTTCTGGTTCAAAATGGCTTTCTCCCAGGATGTTCCCCTCTAGGCTGCAGTTCCTCAAAAATGTCACTCTTAGTTGCACTTGGGGTATTTGTCCTCTCTTAGCTTCTCCGGAGCAAGAGTCTGCTTCCAATGGCCGTCTTCAAAATGTCTCTCATCTGCAGCTCCTATGCTTTCTTCAAAGTGTCCCTCTTTGCTATAGCAGCTTGCTCCTTCTGTCTGATCCTATATAGTGCTCCAGTAATTTAATTCAGACCCACCCTGAATGGGTGGGCCAACACCTCCATGGAAATTATCCAATCAGAGTTATCACCCACAGTTGGGTGGGGTGCATCTCCATTGAAACACTCAAAAGAATTACTATCTAATTAACACCGATAGGTCTGCCCACACAAGATTACATCAAAGATAATGGTGTTTGGGGGACATAATACATTCAAACTGGCATGGTAAGCAATGTTAAACTTTTACTGCCCATGCAAATTTCTGCTTGCTGTGTGTTATGGTGGCTTTTCTGTGCTAATAAAATATGCTTGATGGTTTCTTTGTGGAGAAAAAATTAAAAAACCCTTTTGTGGGAGCTCCAGGCTTCCCCAAGTGCCTTGAGGCCGGTGCACACAGCAGCTTGCTTGACCTAGGACAGTTAAGGTTTGACCTACTCTCCTTGTAAAATCAGGCCTCTGGTGCTAAATGTCATCTAGAGCTTGCCTCCCTCCTGAAACTTCCTCCTCCCTCAAACTCCCTGAGGTACTGTTATCTACAGGATAATCTATAATCCTCCCCTCTTCCCTGTTGACTGCAATTGATCCCTTCCTACGTCACAAGACCCTTGCTCCTCTCATACCTATGTGAATGTCTTTGTCCTAACCCTTATAAACCACTCCCTGGCACCCCCTGCTTTCGCGGAGTATCTTCACCTTGAGCTCTGAACCCGCTGCCATTCAGAGCAGCTCCTGAATTCAGGGCAACATGACCGACTTCCTGCCCTGTAGGTAAGCCCCAAAATAAAAGCTCATGTTTCAGAATGTGTCTGGTGTTTTCTTTAGTCCTTTGGCTACAAAAGCCCTCTTGGGCCATGACACCTTAACTCTTTAAGATTTTAATTTTTTATAGTGTATTTGTTTATGTTAAACATTATGAATGGTCTATACACCTAATTTTAATCAACTGTATTTCAGCTGGACCTACACATGCATAGATCTTCTGGACCTCATACAAATGAAATATGCTGGGACAAATTTTTCTCTTCAAAGGATTAGTTTATGGAAAGCATCAGAATCACAGTCCTTCTATGTAGACACGGTGTACATTGGACAAACATCTACAATCTCAGTATTAAATGGTATTTTATATTATTTCATATCTACTTAAACCTTTTAAATCTATCTTGTTATAAAATCTTACCATGGAAATTATTTTTAGATTCTTTAGTACAGACAAAAATATTAATTTCTAACTATTAATGAGTTATTCTTTCATTTAACTTTATTTTTTATGAATAGGGCAAGGTGATAATTCTGTGGGTAAATGTATCCTTAATGTAAACTTTCTCATTATAGCAAGATTTAGTGTTATAGTCCTGGATTCCATTTACAGATAAACTGTCACAAACATTTTCACTTTGCCTTGTTTTATCTTTGGAAGCCAACTACCAAGATGAAGATATATTACTAAAAGGCAACTGTTGACATTGACAGCTGCCTAGTAAGATTGAGATGAAACTTTCCATGGATTCAATAGTGACTATTAATTATGCTTTAAATAAAAACTCCATTTCTAATAGTCTCAGCATTGTTTTCCTAGTCATGTTAATAGACTTAAATGTATATGAGATGTGATAAAGAAATAATCAATATTAAACTCTACCATCTTTTCATAAAACCATCCTAATTCTAAGTAGCCAACTTGAAAGGTGACTAGTCTCATTTTTCAGAGGAATTTTGCAATCCCTTCCTTTGGAACTGTATTTAAGTGAGAGATTATGAGTCAACTGATTAAAAAAAAAAAAACCAACAATGAAATATTACTAGCTTATAGTAACTTTTTGAATTTGCTGTCACTAGACCTACATTGTGATTGGTGGAACACTTGTGTAAGACAGCTGGATTTTGCTGGGGTAAATGAGGTGGTTCATTAAACAACATTCATTCAGTACCCACCATGTGACAGGAACTGTCAGGTACTAAGGAAACAGCAGTGAACAGGACAGTCTTGGTCCTGACCTCATGGAGCACACCTCATGAGCACCACGTTCAGACAGCTCAGAGCAATGTTTACTGGCCCAGGGAAGGCTGATGGAACCAAGCTTAGTGGCTTTTATATTTTGTTCCGGCTGGTGGGACTCATAAGTCAAAAGACTTTAAAGATGTATATTCCAGAAGTGAAAGATTTCCAAGCTTTATACACTACTTGTCTTAAGATCTTTTTGAAATTTGACTTTAAATAACTAATTCTGTAGTGAATTGATATTATTTGATGATTTTCTTTCTAGCAACAGAAGCTATGCAATTTAATCTCCCATTTATTTTGCTTATTTATATTCCTTAGAAATGCCAAAGAGAAGACCTCCAGCATTAGCAAGTAAAGGAATATTTTTAAAGCACTTTCAAGTGAATCAGGCCAAAATAAATGGATCAGTTTTGACCAACCAATATTCTGTCACCATGGCTGCATATAATTGTAGTTATAATATACCCATGATGACTGTGAGCTTTGGGCAGGTAAGCCAAGAATTTTGTGTTACCATTTTAAATTTATGGAGCATTGGCTAAATGTAGTAAATTTTCTTTTTAATTTTGTTAAATAGCTGGCATACAGTTTGAGTATCTCTTAAGAGGACAAGACAGTTATGCCAAGGATAAATGAATATTTAGAAGCTTGTTCAACTTGCAGATGAAAATTGTCTTTTCTTCAAGAAATATTATCTATGGGGAAGAAGCAAGGGGAAAACTTCCTTAGCAAAAAAGAGTTAGTGATATTTAAGTAGTGTTTTTTTCTTTTGACTTAAAGGATGCATTGTGGACTCTTCCAACAACAATCCTTTAAACACAGATTATTGGAAGGAAAATGGAGGTCTTGCATTGTGTTTTTGTTTCTGTTATAAACACCATTTATTTTTGCTAGTAGCACAATACACAAGGAAGAAAACATACGATTATAATTCAAAAAGAATATGGACGTTTTATACTGCATATTATTTATAGGAGGAGTAATTCATTAAATATTACAAATATGAAGTGTATTTTAAAATTTAATTTCCTATAAAAATATACAAGTTAACATAATTTCCTTTAACAAATAAAAAACAAATATGATAGCCTCAAGATGAAAGGTTAAATAATCATTAATCGCTGTAGTAAGAGACTCACAGAGAACTTTTTTGCTAAGTGATTTTATGATGAAAAAATACTGAAAAACCATAAATGTTAGAAGAAAATTGCCTTTACCCCATCCTCGCCAAATATGAAGATAAATGTCTTGTAAATGATTTTCAGTCTTTTCCTCTTAGCTCTGTAACAAAATGTAAAAATTGATTCAAGGCTTTGTATTTTCAAAGCAACTGTATCAACAATCTTCCATTTTTCCAGTTTCATCATTAAACTACTAATTTGTAATTTCATCTTAGCTTTTGTTATTTATCCAAGGTTAAATTGGGAATATAGGTCTTATATTTTTGTGACCATTTTTTTAAAAATTCAACTGAAAAATTCATAATGTGGACAGAGTAAGTGCACATATGATAACGTAAAGTTCAATGAATTGTTTTAAATGTTTTGTTTTGAGATAATTGTAGATTTACATGCAGTTGTAAGAAATAGTACAGAGAGATTGATGTACACCTCACACAGTTTCTTCCAATGGTAACATTTTATCTAACTGTAGTTTCATAGCACAATCAAGAAATTGACTTTGATGCTATCTACCAACCTTATTCAGATTTCAACAGTTTTACATGTACTTATTGTGTGTATGTGTGTGTATGTGTAATATGTGTGTGTGTGTGTGTGTCATTCTATTCAATTTTATCATATGTGTAGTTTCATCTGATCACCACCATAACATTCCTGGCGATGGATCCTCGTGGCTACCCTTTTATAGCCACAGTCACCTCCCTTCCTCCCCCATTCCCTGACACCTGGTAATCACTAGTCTGTTATGTCTCTATAATTTTGACATTTTAAGAATATGATATAAATGGAATCATACCATCATGCCAGTATGTTTACCTTTAAGATTGGCTTTTTTTCCTCAGCATAATTCTTTTGAAATCCAATAAGTTGTGTGTAGAATAGTTTGTTCATTTTTATTGCTGGGTAGTATTCCATGGTATGGAACACAGTTTGTTTAATCATTTACCTATGGATGGGCATTTGAGTTGTTTCCAGTTTTGGTTACTATGAATAAAGGTGTTATGAATATTCATGCATAGGTTTTCATATGAACCTAAGTTTTCATTTCTCTGGGTTAAATGCCAAAGGGTGCAATTGTGGGGTCATATAGTAAGCAGAAATATAGTTTTATAAGAAACTGCCATAGTATTTTTCCAAAGTGGCTTTTCCATTTTACTTTCCCAGCAGCAATGTATGAATTATCCAATTTCTGTGCATACTCACTAGCATTTGGTGTCATTGCTATTTTTTTATTTTGGCCATTTTGATAGTTGTGTAGTGAAAACTCATTTTTATTTTAATTGGCTTTTCCCTAATAGCTAATAATGTTGAACATCTTTTCTTGTACTTATTTACCATCTATAAATCCTCTTATGTGAAATGTCTGTTTGTGTATTTTGTCCATTTTCTAATTGGATTGTTTAGCCCCTTGCTGTTGAGATTTCAGAGCTCTTTATATATTTTAAATATGAGTCCTTTGTCAGAAATGTGGTTGCCAGTGTTTTCCCCCTGGGCTGTATCTTGTCTTTTCATCCTCTTCTTCACAAAGTCTTTCACAGGGCAAAATTTAAAAAATTTGATGTAGTCCAATTTATTAATTTTTTCCTTTATGGTGATGCTTTGGTTTCAAATCTAAAAGCTGCTTGCTTAGCCATAGGTCCTTGTTTTAGTTTCCTTGGCTGTTCAAGCAAATACCATGCAATGGGCTGACTTAAACAATGGGAATTTAATGGCTCATGGTTTTGAGGTTAGGAAAAAGTCCAAATCAAGGCATCATTGAGGCAATGCTTTTCTCTCCAAAGACTGTAGTGTTCTGGGACTGGCTGCTAGTGATCCTTGGTCCTTAGTTTGTCACATGTTAAGGCATGTGGTGGTGTCCTGGTCTGTCCTTTTATCTTCTGGTTTCCCTTGATTTCAGCTTCTGGATACTCCTTCTGTGACTTTTCTCTCTGTCTGAATTTTACTCTGCTTATAAAGTACTCTAGTAACAGGATTAAGACCCATCCTGATTGGGCTGGGCCACACTTTAACGGAAGTAATCTCATTAAAAGATCCTTCTTACAATGGGTTCACACCCACAGGAATGGATTAAGTTTAAGAATATATTTTTCTGGGGTACATATAGCTCCAAATCACTGCAGTCCTGAAGATTTTTTTCCTAAAAGTTTTGGAGCTTTACGTTTTACATTTACATCCATGATCCATTTTGAGCTAATATTTATGTAAGATGTGATGTTTTGGTCAAGGTTCATTTGTTTGCCTATAGCTCCAATTGTTCCTGCTCACCATTTATTGAAAAGTCTCTCCTTCCTCCATTGAGTTACTTTTGCAGTTTTATCAAAAATAAGTTGGGCATATTTCTGTGTCCATTTCTGGCTTCTTTATTCTGTTCCATTGGTCTCTATGGCCATCCCTCCACCAATATCACACTCTCTTGATTAGTATAGCTATATAGTAAGCCTTAATATTGGGCACACTGCTCCCTCACACTTTATTCCTTTTTTGCAAAATTGTTTAGGCTGTTGTAGGTTCCATGTCTTTCCATATAAGTATTATAAGAAACTCGTTTATGTTTACAAAAAAACCTTGCTGGTATTTTGATAGGAATTGCATTAAACCTATAGATCATTTCAGAGAAAATTGACACCTTTATTATGTTAAAGTCTTCCAATATATGAACCCAAGTATGTCTCTCTATTTATTTAGATCTTCTTTGATGTCTTTTATAGCATATTTAGGTCATTTTTATTACTTTTATCAGCATTTTGCAATTTTCAGTGTACAGATCCTGTACATGTTTTGTTAAATGTATAGCTAAGTAGTTCATTTTCCTTGATACAATTGTAAATGGCCTTATGTTTTTAATTTCCATTTCAACATGTTCATTTATTAGTATATAGAAATGTAATTGATTTTTGTGCATTGAGCTATTATCTTGTAATATTGCTGAAATCGGGGCATTTCTACGAAGTAAACACACCCATATACTCTCTCCCCAGATCGAGATAGAGATAAGAGTTAGCTCCCCAGGAGCCTTACTTGTGTCTTCCCTGTCATTAGACCTCTCACTCCTCTTCTAGATGACCACTATTTTGACTTCTACTAGCATTGTTTAGTTTTGCTTTTTCACACTTCGTATCAGTGGAATTATATACAATGTGTACTCTTTTGTATCTAGCTTATTTTAGCCAATATTATGAGATTCACATTGTTCCATTTTTCGCTGCTCTACAGTGTTCCATGGTATGACTATAGCATGATCTATCCATTCCGTTGATGGACTTTTGCATTGTTTCCAGTTTGGGGCTATTGTGAGTAATGCTGATATGAACATTCTTGTACATGTCATCTGGCATAAATGTTTACTCATTTCTGTGGACTGTAAGGCTTATAATTTTAAATTCTACAATATTAACAGGTAACTGTTAGGCAGCAGAAGCAGGAGAGTGTAACTTTTACCACTAGAGTTAACAATTGAATATCTGTAGCACTTTTTTCTTTTATCACTTGATTGTTCTTTACTCAACATTAAACAATATTTCCTGAGCTTGGGCCAGTTACTGTACTGACCCTATATACTTCCTTGTGTTATTAGTTAAGTTTTCAAGCCCCTATCTGTTATTTCTCCAAAAAAAGTGTTTAGTTCGTTAATAGCCAAGACCACATTTCATGCTTTCTTGCCTCCCTGTAGCTTGAAGAGAGTGCCTGCTTAATAAATATTTGTTCCTTGAGTGATGGAGTGTATGCCCTGAATTAACGAGGTATTGCTGCAGTTCTGACTGATTGCTGCCCAGATGGCTGAGTTGACTTTGGCCTCCGTTACCGCCATATAGGCATGGCCTGTGTTGATTTACGTGACTCTCCTTAATGTTCTGAAGAATCCCTAATACATTAGGCTCATTTTTGTCATGTCACAGGATTGAAACATGGTGAAAGAGAAATCATGTTAGCTATTGTTAAGTCTAATCATCTTACCAATATTTATTTTGGAAATTAGATAATCACAAATGAGACAGAGGATGAATCTGTTTACAGAGGAAATAATTGGCCAGGAAAGTCACAGATTCGTATTCAAAGAATGCAAGCAGCCTCTCCACCTCTTCGTGGCAGCTTTGACATTCAGGCTTATGGACATATTCTCAAAGGTACATGAAAAACATTCAGATCATAGATAGAATAGAATAGATAGATGATAGTTAGATATATGCATGTATGTATAGTGCTATGAAATGTTACCTGTTATTTCACTTGAAGAATTACTACTTGTTATTTTTACATTCAAATCTCTAGTCTCATAGGTATATATATTAATACTTCCTATTATGGCCAATTAATAGCCAACCATAGTGTTGTTATTTGAACCCTTCCTTTAATAGATTAGGAAAGAACATACCCATCCAAAGTTACGATTTAACTAATGACCATTTTTTTTAAAAAATAATATAGGAAAATGTTGAAAAAGTATAGAATGAATTCTTAACATTTTTTTAAAGGTCATTGAAATTATGACTTTCATAAGTCATACCTTTCTATAATGATTACATGTTTGAAGATTTGTTAGTGAGGTGGTCAGAAAAAATAATGATATTAAAATATTATAAAAATTGATAATTGAAATATGATTTTTAAATGCAACTGTGCTTGACTAACTGAGACTTGTTCTGTTCATTATGGTAGCCATAAGCCATTTTTGGCTGCTGAGCACTTGAAATGTGGCTAGTGTCACATGTTGAAATAATAACATTTCGAATATATTGCATTAAATGAAATATATCACTAAAATAATTTTACCTGTTTCTGTTTATGGCTACTAGAAAATTTTTAATTATATATGTGGTTCACATTATAAATCTATTAGACAGTGCTGATCTAGACCACTGTAATAAACATTTTGGTGTATTTCTATCTGTATTACTTCTTTACATAATTTATATAGTTTATGCCAGTATTGGAAAGCTAAACTATTTAGTATAAAGGACATTTTCACATTTTCCTTGCTACCTCTCCAGAGGAATCAGTTTCCATTCCCAAAAGAGTGTTGCTCTTTTATATCCATGGCTTACAAGTTATCCATAAAGTGGGTTGATTTTATTAATAAAGATATTTGAGACAAGGTCAAAGTTTTAGTTGCTTTAATCATGTAATTTTTGTCTCTAAGAAATATATTAATTCTTAGAATTAATGCAAATTAGAAGATGCAAATTTCATTTTTACTATATTGGAGGACATTTGGTTTACAAGTGATAATCCATAGCACACATTTCAAGTGTTTTAAATATAAAATTGGTTTATAAGTTTTTGACTCCTGCTCTTTGCTCTCCCTCCATGAGAGCAGGTTTCCCTGCAGCTGTGTCAGCTGCAGATTTACAGTTTGCTCTCCAGAGTCTTGAAGAAGTGGGACAAGTTTCAGTGACTCGAGAGGGAACCTGTGCTGGGTACTCATGGAACATCAAGTGGAGAAGCCCATGTGGAAAGCAGAATCTTCTACAGGTTCTCTCACTTGTCTTTGTTTCTGTTTTCCTCTATGTATAATTTGCCTATTTACACCCTACCTCATTCCAAAAAAGAATTTGAGATTGTGTATATAAAAAATGTAAACTGTAGATTAAAAACAGAAAAAGAAATTGAGGGGAAGATTTTTCAATATTAAGTTGACAAGGTGTCTCTTTCAGGAATAGCCTTTGGTGTTTTGTTCCCTATCTCATATGGAAAAAGTCCAGGACTCTGTGTGTTAGAAGACCCTTGATGAGGGCAGGGGGAGCCCAGGCAGGACTAGTCTGAGGATAAATTCAGATGTATTTTAATGGGTACCAAGTAGCACCAGCCTCACCATCTATAATCCTAACACTGTAGCTGTATTTTGGAGCCTTGGATACTTTTGTGGTTTTAGAGAGGACATTTTAGAATTCATAAGGGAATTACACTCTAAGCTCTCATCTAATTATCTTTGATTAAAGCATGCAAGGAAGTAGGGGAGGGGAGTTGAGCCCAGAGTATGTGAAGGAGAAGGGTCTGGAAGAGACTTGGTCTCAGACTGTCAAATATTAAAAAGGTGATACTTTTCTAGTGATGATGGGAGTGTGAGGAAACAGTCTTTCTCATGTGGTGTTGATGAGAATGGAAATTAGTACAACTTCCTTCTCTTCTTAGAGGAGAGGTTAATATCATCTGAATATAGATGCCCTGTAATTTAGCAACCTCAGGTATATAATTCTATCATAATGAAATAGTAACACAAATGTGAAATTCTGTATGCACAAAGGTAGTAACTGTAGCAGGGTCTCTCATAGCATAAACCTGGACACCTAAATCCCCATCTATCAGAGAATGGTTGTTTAAATGACACAACATTAGCATGAACACTATACAATCATATGCAGATCCATATATGCTCACCTGGAGAGCTGCCCATGACATAAGGTGGAAAAAATGGCAAACTGCTTCTGAAACTAGTTCTGGAGAAAAAAGAGGAAGAGGAGGAGAGGAAGGAGGGGAGACAAAAAGAAATGGTCTATAAACATAGTAAATGAGTCTGTGTGGGTATGCAAAACAGTCACTCATAGAGATGTGGGGTTATTTTAAGAAAACACATGGCCTGGAACCAGAACTGGAAAATTCTGGGACTGAGACAGTTCTAGCATCTGGTCTCCCTCTTGATATTTCAGCTATTGTCTCTTCCATTCTCTTTCTTCTAATAAAGTTCCCCTGCATATTCATTATTTCTGCTACCTCATCACGTTGGCTCTCACAAGGCCCAGCGTGGAGATTCTCATCCCTTTGCTAGCCCCTGTCATTATCAGAAAGCTACAACATTGGTAGGGGGGGTTGGAATGACCAAATGCTACATTTTGATTTGATTTGATTTGGTTTCGTTTTCATCATTGACAGAAAATGTAATTCCAGGAGGGGAAAGACAAACCAGGGTAGTCAGAGGTGAAAAGTGCTAAATGGAAAATGTTGACCCTCAAGTGGAAAGAGGACTCAATTATTCAGCTATCATTTATCAAAGTATTTATATTTAGAACAAGCGTAAAGCACTGTATTAGCCAGGGCTCTCTGGAAACAGGACTAACATAGGGATTGGCTCCCATCTCTGTGGGATTGGCAAATCCAAATTCCATAGGGCAAGCTGCAAGTTGGGAACTCCAATGACAGTTTCCATGAATTCCCCAGGAGACTTGGTTGGCTGAAGTTGAGAGAGAAATTCTTTGTTCTGACTGCTGAAATTATCAGTTCTCCTTTTAAGATCTTCAACTGTTTGGATGAGACATCTCTCATTGCTGAGGGCTATCTCTTTCGTTGATTGTAAATGTAACCAGTCATAGATGCAATCAACTGATTGATGATTAAATCCATGAAATATCCTCACAGTAACAATCAGGCCAGTGCTTCCTTGACCAAAGAACTGGACACCATTACCTAGCCAAGTTGACACGTGAACTAATCACAGACATTTTTAAGAAAATCAAATTCTGTAAATTCATATTCTGGAGACATTTTATTTCTTCCAAAATTTAAAGTTAACTTTAGTAACTTAATGCAAAATTGTAATTGATGCAAAGCTCTTATTTACATTTTTTCTTGGATAGACTATGCTCCTTTTTGAAGAGACTCATTTTCCAAGAAATGTGACTAAAATGATTTTGAATTTCTTTTACAACTTTTGGCTTTTGTTCATTTCCAACCATCCTTAGATTTAAAATGTAAGAACAAGTGTGGTCATATTTATAGTCTTTCTGATAAAATAATTTTGTGTAAAAATAGATTAATGATTCCAACATTATTGGACAAAATGCTAATATGACAGTTACGAAAATGAAGGAAGGTGGCTTATTCAGACAACGCATACTTGGAGACCTACTTCGTACACCCAGCCAGCAGCCACAGGTATTTTTGAACTGTTTCTCATAAAAAGATATCATTTTAAATGTATAACTAGTGTATGATACATTAAACATCTGGTAAAGTGGGGGGGGGGTGACATCTTTATTTTCGTAGAAATATTAGTGTTAACAGTAGATTAACTCAGTAATATTATTTTATGATTTTTGGGAAAATTATCCCCCTTAGGATAAAAAAAATGGATTTTTTGTCTCTAATGGTTAGAATTTGAAGACATATTCTTTCATTTAATCTTGATAGTAACTGTGACATAATTATTAATATTACCATTTTAATGATGAGGAAATTCAAGTGCAAAGAGTTTAGGTGCCTCACCCAAGAGTAACCTTTTTTTGTTTCATGGCTCTAATCACCACCAGACAAAACATGTATTTACTTGTTTGTTTATTTTTAGTCTGATGCACTTTTCTACCTCAACTTCTCTGGAATATAAATTGGGAGATTAGCAGGGGCACTGTCTGTCTTGTTTAATGTTATATCCCTGACATTTATGACATCTAGTGGCCACATTTGCTTAATGAACAAAGGAAGAACACGTCAAAGCAGGAAAAATATAAATTCAATAGACTAATTTTTGTAAACAAGTAGAATTCCAAAGTTTCATTCTAAATGCTATGCATGTGCCACTGAACCATGCTGTCTCTTTAACCCTGTTTTCTAGCTCTGTGTTTTTTTATTTGAAGGTTGAAGTCTATGTCAATGGAATTCCAGCTAAATGTTCAGGTGACTGTGCATTTGTGTGGGATCCCATGACTACACCCCTTGTCTTGGCCACAAGCCCTTCTCAAGGTAACCTCCTGCTTTTTAATTGGGAGTGTGGGGTGGAAGGCAGCTAGCAAAAGTGTAAACTCTTATTATGATTTTTATACACTGGATAATCCTTTCCATTTATTTCTGTCAACATACAGAAATGTGAAGCTGTGTAGAATCATTCAATGGGAAAAAAAATAGCATGGCCAAATAAATGTCCTTTTCTCTTACTTGCTTATAGGTTTATTTTTGAAGGTTGGGTATTTTTCTCTGAGAAATATCTGATTTTCTAACAACAGATTCTATTTTTGTCATTTCCATATTGTTATTTATTTTCAATATTTTCAGGGTCCTATAAAGAAAGTACCATTCTAACAATATCAGGCTCTGGATTTTCTCCTAGTTCAACTATTTCAGTCTCAGTTGGACCAGTAGGTTGCTCTGTTCTTTCTGTGATTGGTAAGTCCTTTTTAGTTATTATTACTAAATTTAATTGTTCTCTAAGAGAAAGTGTAATCAGAGAGCAATCACAATTATGATTACCCTGTAGACTGCCCTATAGAGTTATGAAATTGGTAACCTGGTCTGGAAGATGCTTTATCTTTGGAACCTTTGGTTACAACCACTTACTTCTTTTTCACTGTTGGTTTTGAATGTCCTTATCCTATGGCAGTTGATTTTTTTTCTCCTTCATAAAAGTGGTCACTTAAACTCTTTCTTGCCTTGGTGTATCTTTGGGACACAAAAATACATGAATTGCAACTCTGGTGTTCCATGACATGCAACTCTGCCCGTGCTTTGACAACGTCACATTAGTCATGCTGCAAGAGGCAAGTCCATCTTTCCTTATTCTATTCCAACAGAGGCTGTATCTTTAACATAGAATTGAAAGATCATTTATATTTTGTACCTCTTCAAATAAAAAGGGCCAAACTTATTTCCTTCAACATTATCTTTTATCATCCTAGGTATTTTCCTTAATTTTAATAGATTGGAATTAGATAAGCAAATATAACTTCCAAACCATTTGTGTTGTTTTTAAGCTAGATTTTTAATCTAGATCTTATATGCACTCTTGAGATCTAACAGTCAAAATTCCACCTGTATGTAAGTGCACATTTTCTGTTCTAAGTGAAGTGAAAATATGTTTTCATTTGGCTTTTGATCACCTTTTTTGATAAAACCTCATATTTTACTCAACTTTGAGCATAAGCAATATATTGGGCCAAAATGTTAAGACTCTTTCACTTATGTGGTCTTACAGATTAGGAATTTTAGAAATTATTACAATAGATTTTTTTTTTTTTTTTTGCTACTGTAGCAATCAGGAGCAAATTGTTTACTTACTTTTTTTAATTATTGATTTGCCTGTTATCTAGGAGGGTCTGATGCATAGCATCATGTAGTCTATAAAATTTTTTTTCCCCAATTGATATATGAGTTGTTTTCCTTAGAAATATCTCTTAGAGTATAAAAATGAAAGCCACTGTTAATATTTGCCAATATAAATTTTCGGTAATCTTATCATACAAAAATATTTGTTTTATAATTTTCTTCTACTTTTTTTAAATCACTAGAAAATGAGATCAAGTGCCAGATTCTGAATGGAAGTGCTGGACACTTCCCGGTTGCTGTGTCCATAGCTGATGTGGGGCTAGCCCAGAATGTCGGGGGTGAGGTGTTCTACTTCACCTATCAGAGCCAAATCTCGCACATCAGGCCTGTTTCTGGAAGCCTAGCAGGTAATAGTTAATAATTCTAAAACAAGAAAATTGTATGCCTTTCCATCATTTCATTGCACTGTTTCTGGGCAAGGAACCCAAAGCTCCCTCATTTAGAACAAAGGAGAGTCCCCTTTTAGAAGGCACAGTGATTACATGGCTGACTAATTCTTTTGTTTCCTGGGAAGCACAAGGAAGGGTGACTGCTTATCCTTACATCTGAGGTTATTGAATTAATATCATCAATTATTGCATGTTCCTATAACAAGCTCATCAATTATGTCAGGATAAGATTTATTAGTTATTATTCTGCTTACCAGCTGCTTCATTTGTAACCACAGTCTCAATGGAACTACTTGACCCAGAAAAAGTTCTGGGAACAAATCAGGGAAAGGAAGGCTGATGCAGAGGAGGAAAAGAAAATAACATTTTTCCTCTCCTGCTTCATTCTGTTTGTTCATTTGTTCATTACTTTATTGGTTTTTTTCTTAGTTTTCCTTTTATTTAGAGGTATTAAAATTTGATTAGTGAGGGTCTTAATTCACTCTCATTTCCCACCCATGGGATGGTTGAGCAAACAGAAACAGCATAATTTCGTTTTAGGATGAAGAAGGAACTGCAAAAAATAGTAGTTGTTGCTGGTAATTCCCCAGAGAAAATGGTAGTTGCAAATCTATATTATTTCATTAAATCAATTATTCCAGTTCCTTTTTAGTTCCAGGCTTCAGAACTCAGGCTTGGGTGTGTGGTGGTGATTGGACAATACTATATGTCCACAATTCCAAATCTAGTCCTTGATTTATTTACCAGTTCATCTCTTGGATGACTGGATGATTCTTGAGTGATGTCACATTGTTGCCCAAAAGTTTCTTTTTGTTTTAGTTTATCCGTTTTGTTTGTTTTTCGTTTTTCTTATGAAGGCGGTACTCTACTGACTGTGTCTGGATTTGGCTTTAATGAAAATTCAGAAGTATTAGTTGGAAATGAAACCTGCAATGTGCTTGAAGGGAATTTCAATATGATAACCTGCAGAACACCAAAAGTAAGGCATCAGGTTTCAAACACTTTTTTTTTCCAAGTCAGAATTCTTATGAATTAGAAGACATCTCAGTAGAGAATGGCAGATTTACCTGGAAATTGCAAACTTCTGTTTCTTGCTACAATAATTATTTTTTCAACATCTGTCTGCTAAGATCCAAAGACAAAACATGATCTCCACATTCTAGAAACTTAAGATCCCAAAGGAAATCAGATGTATAAACCAATTCTAAACAATGTGTTTTCGTTTGAAATAATAGAAATAGACAGAAAATAAAAATAAAATTCCAAGAGGGTGTCAGAAGCAGTTTCACAAAAAAGTTGATGCCCTACCAGAGCTTGAAAGATGAAGGGTGTTTACCAAGTAAATCAAAGGCTGAAAAAATACATACAATAAATAATCTTGTTAAGAAATCCAAGAAAATAATTCTAAACATTTTTAGTTTTTATAAAGGAATATTTTTAAATGTATTAACATTTCAGTTTGTTGGCAAAAAGCAATGTGAAATTCTCTTTGGAATATTACATCCTTTTACCAATCATCATTTTTTCATTAAAAAATAGTGTTTAAATTTAAACCAAGTCCCCTGTTTGCCTGTTATGTGCAAAGTGATGATGAATCCACTTATACACATGTGCAAAATATAAATAAATGAAACAGAAAAGCTGTGGCAAACTAGATGGGTATTATGTAGTGTGTAGTGACAATCTGTAGGAAAAGTAAATTTTAGTACATGTTGGACCGAAAGATAAAGAATCAGGAGTATACAATAAATTAAAACTGATCTTGTTTAAATTATGTGATTCAGTTAAACACTCTATGTGCCTTAAATATATACTAGATGCTGGGAATTTCACATATGCTATAGTAGTTAAAGCACCAAAAATCTGAGAGGTCCAAGTGTTCTTAACTTCTGGAACTGAGTGATTTTTCAGTGAAGAATAAAAATTACATTTGAGTCTATTTTAAAAGCAGGAAAGTCTAAACTTTCAGTATATTATGCTTTATCATTTAGTGAATTACTTGTCCAGAGCATCTCACCTGTATTATAGAGCCCTTGGGAATCCAATTCACTAATATAATTGCACTTAAATTTATCATGAACATGTACAAAATGGCTATAACATATACCTTTGTCTAGAGAATTCATACATGCTACCTATATCTGACATCACAATTTTCTCAATATCTAAACACTGACTCTGATTCATAACCTTGAAACAGAACATCTTCAGAAGTTTATCTTGAATAATTCTATTTGTTTTTATCCATTAGATTCCTGAAAATTTAATATTTTATAATTTGTCATTTTTTTTACTATTATTTTAGAGAATTGGGGGTACCGTTGATATTTCAGTTATTACCAATGGATTTCAAGCCATGGAAAATGATGCTTTTAGTTATAACTGTTTACAGACTCCAGTTATAACTGATTTTAATCCAAAAGTTCGGACAATACAAGGTAAGAAATTCTTCAGTAAGAACCAGTTACTTAGCATAGACACAGAAATCAATCCAGAAAGGCTTTTGAAGCAGTTTCTCCTACAGTTCTGTTTTGTAAAGTGAAACCAGTCACAGGTTTTCTTTGTGTGTGCATATTTTGTTGGGTAGGGGGAGGTGGTGTTATTTATTTTTTTATCATAGATTGGTCTATCTGATACTTCACTTTGAACATGTAAAATAAGGGGAGAAATATTAAGTTTTAAAAAAATGTGCTTTGCCATCTTTTTTTCCTTTGTAAAGTAACTAAATGTGGACTTTATTTTCTTTGTTCTTCCTTTTGCCTCTGAAACTGTTCAGATTTCCTAAATTCAATAAAAGATAAGAAATGAGTTGATTTATACAATTTGCAGATTTCACACTGGATAATAATCTGAACTTTCTGTAAAACTTTTTTTTTCTTTTAAAATAAAAGGAGACATTAATTTAACATTAAAAGGCTATAACTTTGGAAGTGAACTCACACAAATCATGGTATATGTTGGAGGGAAAACCTGCCAGGTTCTTCACTGGAACTTCACAGATATTAGATGCCATTTGCCCACGTTGTTTCCTGGAAGACATGACATCTATGTGGAAGTCAGAAACTGGGGTTTTGCATCAACGAGGTATGTTAATGAACAAAAACTTGAGGGAGTTGCAGAACAGATGGGGCTAATATTATTGATATTGGAAAAGAGTCATTAACCTTAAGTTGCAGTTGCTTTCGTGGCCTTAGCATCTCCTTATTGCAAAAGGTTCTGCGAATATCTCATAAAGTAGAATATGACACTTAGTTTTGATGCCAATGCCATTTAGATTAGGTTGTAAGATTCTCTGTGGAGCTAGGTTTACGTATATGTCACATGATTTGCATTCATTCAGGAAATACTTATCACATAGTTTGGGAGCGCACTTGCTCAGTGCTGGGGCCACAGTGTGAACAATAGTGGCATGTCCCCTGTTGGGGAGACTGACTTCAAACAAAGGATTGCATCAAGAATTTAATTACAGATGTGATAAGTACTGTGAACAAGAGGCATCAGGTACTGTAGGAGTATATATGATGGAGCTAATATCCCAAAGGATGGGGAGGGCTCCTCAAAAAGGTGACTATTAAGCCAAAATGTAAAGGATGGATAGGAGCAGCTTCCAAAGAAGAGGATGGAGCAAGTCCCTCTCCAACTTTATGTTCCCTTTGGTAAGTATTTAATATTTCCTTCCCAGAACCTGTTTGTTATTTGGTAAAATTTTAGTACTGGTGTAAAGAAGTTACCAGTTTGGAGCAATTAGGAAAAGAGGGAGCTGAGATTTAGGTATTAAAATGAAAAAGGCAGATAAGGCTGGTGTCAGAATGGAGGGAGAAGGTTTTGCAATGAAGCATATGAAGCATTGTGAGAAGTGAAGGAAGATGAGCAACTGTAAACAGAAACCTCGGAACTACATCCTCTTAGGTTTACAGGGTGGAATTGAGATGGGCTCATGGAGAGCTGATGGCTTGTGCTTTGACATGATGAAATAATGGGCAGAATTGACTCAATTAAAAGTTGTGTATTTGTGCAGAGGTCAAGTATTTATGCTGGGGAAATTAAATAAAAGTTAATTTAAAGACTTCTTGAGTTACTCTGCCTCTGCAGTCATGGTGGGATCTGGGATGTGTGAGTCAACTTCTATATATTAGATCAGAAATGCATTGTACAGAGGGGGAAAATGACTCAGCAGGCATGGTGTCTGTAACAAAGCAAAATAAATTAAAAACTGTCTCACTGAAATAGTGGAAAGGGAGAGTGTGACAAGTTTCCAAGAAACATTGAATGGTAAATTCAAGTTATACACAGCTTTTTATTACTCATATAAAATGTATCGAATTTCATTGCTATCCCATTTTTAAAGGAAGTGCTGCCTTTAAGTTTTACTCTAGTGAATATATAAAATATTTTAATGGATTTCATGTATTTATGACCTCAGTTCTCATAACCATATTTTTTCCATAATAGTTTAAGATCCTCCATTTCAAATTCTCTGCCATATTTTTTTCAGAAATCTAATTTTCATAGTTAGGGAGAAATAATTGTACATATTATATCCAACCACATTGGGACCATGATAATTACCAGATTATCTAGTTTGAAAAATTAATGTCTACTTAAATATTCAATGACTTCCTCTTGCTAAAGGAGATGTGTATTACAGTGAAAGTTTAGCAATATGAGTCCATGGAAATCTCAGTGAAGTATCTATTCTTTTTTTTTATTTTTTATTTTTTTGCAGAGACAAGTTAAATGCTTCAATACAGTATGTTTTGGAAGTAACTAACATGTTTCCACCGAGAGGGTCTTTATATGGTGGCACCGAAATCACTGTAATGGGCTTTGGGTTCAGCAGGATACCAGCTGAGAACACTGTTCTCATAGGTAAGAGCTTCATTCTCACAGGAGGGTGTGTGATCATTTTTCTCAGCTCAGATGATGTGCTATAGGTGCATGGTGAGTTGGTACACACATACTCTTAATCATGGAAGCTTTATTTTTCTTTTAGTCTATAAGAGGTTAAGAGTATTTGGTTAAGGTGGTAGGGAAATCTGGAATACTCCTTTTGATTTCAATAAATAATTATTGTGTGTTTAGTGTATATAGAACACCTAAAACAGGTAGGAGTCTCTGTTCTGAAAATAATCAGTACTCAAACATAAATACTATCTAATAAAAGTACCAAAATTCCTACTATATAAGGCAGAGCTTCTGCAGGGTTGTTGTTTATGAATTATACTTTATCTCTGTAGTACACAAAATGGGAAAATGTTATTTATTTTTTACACCCTTATTCTTTCTAGGGTCCTTCCCTTGCAATGTGACTTCGTCTTCAGAAAGTGTCATAAGGTGTATTCTCCATTCAACAGGGAATATATTCAGGGTTACCAATAATGGGAAAGATTCAGGTATCAATTAATATTGATAAATTTTAAATCATGAAGGCACTTTCTCCCTGGAATTCATTTGATTTTTATTTATTTTATACTTCAAAGTAAAGTATTCAAAAAATAAATATTGCTGTTTCTTTCTGTAATTGGTCAAGTGTATCCCCTTGACATAGTAGGGGGCACATATAGTGTGCACAGGTAGTAGTTTTGAATCTAGAAGACAAGAGTCAAAGGTTCTAATTGAATATGCAAATTGAAATTATATAAATTTTTGCATGCCTGTTTGCCTGAGAAAATTCTTATATTTAAAGAATTGATCTTAGCTTTATAAAATATTCCCTGTTGTATTTCTGACCAACATGGTTGTTGACATTCTGATTTCTTTTCAAATTGTCTCTTGACCATGGGTTATGGAGTTTTATGACTCATTTGACTTCTTATCATCTTACTTTTTATTATTTCCATTTATTTTTGGTAAGTGTTTAAATTTTGTACATAAAGTTTTGCAGTGTTAATTAAATGTCTTCATGAATGGCTATATAATAATGCAATAAGTTTTTGCATTAATCGTTTTTAAAATTTACTTTTTTTTCCATTTTTTTTCAAAATATGACTCAATTCTTACTACAAGTCTATGGATTTGGTTATGCCTGGTCCCCATCGGTCTTAAATGTGTCTGTGGGTGACACAGTGACATGGCATTGGCAAGCACTTCCATATCTTAGGGGAATAGGATATAGAGTTTTCTCTGTCTCCAGTCCTGGAAGTGTACTTTATGATGGCAAAGGATTTACGAGTGGAAGACAAAAATCTGCATCTGGTATGTTTCCACTTTGTTGAATTTTGCATCATGTCTCTTTTTCATAGATGTAATAAGAAGACATTTTGATTAGATTTTAAATACTTTTATATAAATAATACAAACATGTACACAAAGTGGTTTAGTTGGCATTTTATTAATGAAGTAAACATTTTATAAATGAATGTAAGCAAGGTATTTCATACATATTAGAGAGAAGTTCTGATGTTAGAAATAATTTATCGATACTGTGATAATCAATCAATTGAAAAATATGCAGTATTGAAACAAGCAAAATACAGTCATACAAATCTTGTAGCGAGTCATGAACTTTTGTTGATTGGAATCAGCTTTAAAATTAAGTATTATTTGTTTATTTTTCATTCCATATTGAGTTTTTCTTTAAATTTTCATAAGTTGTGCCAGGCTTAACCTGGTTGGCTAGAAGAGTAATGCTGGCTCTTGTCTTCCTGGAATGTAATCTCATTATACAAGATAGCTCTTTTATAGCCAGTAAGTCATTTCCATTTCCTTTCTACTTCCTATTGAAATACCACACTGATGAAAAATAGGAAATCTGTCTTCTGAACATGCATTTAAATGGTCGTTTCAAGTTTTCTTGCACCCTTTTCAAATCTGCACTAATTGCTTGTGTTTATTATGTACGACTTATTTTATGGCAGGTTCATTTTCTTACCAATTTACTTCACCTGGAATCCATTATTATAGCAGCGGGTATGTGGATGATGCTCACTCCCTTTTTCTCCAAGGAGTCATTCATGTTTCACCAGCTGAAACCAAGCACTTTCCCCTGCACCTGTTTGTGGGTGGCACTGAAGCCACATATGCTCAGGGTAAGACAGTCAAAGATGAAAGCTTGGACACCCAGGTGACCCATGTGTAAGTAACCTCTCTGAAGGAGGAGGCAGATGACTGGGGCTAACCCTGCTTCCATCTCTTACTAGCCACATGACCTTGAGTAGGTCTCGACTGCTCTGAGGCTGGAATGTGCTCTGTAATGTAAGGATCATGTTAATGTTGTCCTGCCAGTCTCCCAGAATCCTTGTGTGCCTCAAATGAGATACAGTGTGAAAGAGTGCCTCAAAATGTATTAAAATTTAAGGTGATGTTATTGTTTTATGTTCCCCATGGAATTCTGACCTTAGACAAATTGAAAAATAAGTTAATTTTATATCCGGTCTTCTCTCTTTACTGTACCATTTTAGTTCAGGTCTTCAAGACCTTTATACTGTTTGGGGACCTTCTTGTCATCAGAAAAAAAAAAAAAAAAAAAAAAAAAAATTTACCAGCATTTAAATCACCTTCATCAAAGTAAGCAGCAATGCAGTCTGAAAACAGTTCTTTTAGAATGTTATCCACGACTTACAGGCTGTTCTTTTGTCTAAAGGAGAACCTGAGAATTTGCACTTGGGAAGCTCTGCAGCAGGCTGCCTAGCAACAGAACCCCTGTGTGGCCTGAACAATACTGGAGTAAAAAATTCAAATACATTGCTCTTTGAGCTTTCTAGTTGTTTTTCACCATCCATAAGCAACATTAGTCCATCCACTGGAACAGTAAATGAATTGATAACAATTACAGGACATGGCTTCAGTAATCTCACATGTGCTAATAAGGTAAGCATATAAATATCTCCTTTTTAACTTTTATATACTCAATAAAAGGAAGATATATTGGCTGTAACCTCATAATTTAATTTTTAACATCTTTATTGAGATTATAGTTCACATGCCTTACAATTTTGCCAACTTAAATTGTACAGTTTGATAGCTTTTAGTATATTCACAGAGATATGCATCCATCACTACAATCAATTTTAGAACATTTTCATTACCCCCAAAATAAACCCTTTTAGCCTCTCCTCCCCACTCAAACCCTTCCAATCCTCCCAGCCCTAGACAATCATTAATCTACTTTCTGTCCCTATAGATTTGCATATTCTGGAGATTTCATATAAATGGAAACATGTAATATGTGGTGTTTTAAAACTGGCTTCTTTCGCTTAGTATAATGTTTTCAAGATTTATCCATGTTGTAGTATGCAGCCATACTTCATTTCTTTTTATGGCTGAATAATATTCCATTGTATGGATTTACCAAATTTTATTTACTCATTCATCAGGTGATGGTCATTTTTTTTTTTTATATCTTTTGGCTATTATGAATAATGCTACTATGAGCATTCATGTATACTCATAATTTAATTTTAAGGTTAATCCAAGGTATGTCTAATCAGTGCCCCAAATTAATTTTATGAATAAAAAAATTTTGCTCATGATTGGTTTTGAAAAAAATTATAGTTATTGCTAATACAAAACTGAAGTTCATACTAACCCAATATATCACAGTCATTTGTATTTTATATAGTATTCATTGTACTTTCAGGTTACAGTCGGTAGCTACCCCTGTGTTGTGGAAGAAAGTAGTGAAAATCGCATTTTGTGTCATATTGACCCTCAAAACTCAATGGATGTTGGCATCAGGGAAATTGTCACAGTAACTGTCTACAACCTGGGCTTTGCTGTTAACACACTGGCCCAAGAATTTGATAGGAGATTTGTGCTTTTGCCAAACATCGACATGGTGTTGCCAAATGCAGGATCAACTACAGGAATGACAAGAGTGACTATAAAAGGCTCTGGATTTGCAGCTTCTTCTGCTAGTGTAGAAGTCCTCATGGGTCATTTTTCATGTAAAGTTCTATTCGTGAACTATACAGCCATTGAATGTGAAACTTCCCCTGCTCCCCAACAGCTTGTGGACATGGATCTCCTCATCCATGGTGTGCCTGCCCAGTGTCAGGGGAACTGCAGTTTCTCATATTTAGACAGACTCACTCCTTTTATAACACGCATCTCCCCAAACTTTATCAAAGGATCTGTAGAAGTTTCTATCGACGGAGAAGGTTTTGGGACGATCTTGGAGGACATTGCTGTTTTCAGTGGAAATCAACGGTTCAGAGCAGTAGATATTAATGACAACAATATCACTGTTCTTGTGACTCCTCTCCCGGCTGGACTTCATTCTCTCAGTGTCGTGGTGGGAGCTAAAGGCTTGGCTCTGGGAAACCTTACCATCAGCAGCCCTGCCGTTGCGTGGGTCTCACCAGCTTCTGGGAGCATTGGAGGTGGAACCACTTTGGTGATCACAGGAAATGGCTTCGACCCAGGCAGCACTGTAGTTTTGGTTGGTGATGACCCTTGTGAGATTATTTCTGTCAACTCCAGTGCAGTCTATTGCCGCAGCCCAGCAGGGACAGCTGGAATGGTCGATGTGAAGATCTTTGTTGATGCAGTTGCTTACCCACCTCTCTCATTTACATATGCCCTGGAGGATACTCCATTTCTAAGAAGAATTGTCCCAAGTAGAGGTACTCCAAAACCTGTCTTTTCATTGTTTTGATATTATATTATCAGTAATATTTAGTAGTGTTGAACTGGAATAATGTTCAATTATTAAGATGCATTTTTAGAAAGTGCCACTTAACCCAGTTAATACATGGGATTGAAGTTCTGCATTATTTCACATATTTTTTGAATAAAATTTTTAGCCAAATTGCTTAACTTCTATTTAGGAGTTAACTTGATCTAAAACTCAATAGAAATAGATGAATATGTATGCACTAAAATGAAAGTAATTTGCCATGTAATGTTGATATGTCACAAGAATCATTACAATACACATATTGTTGATCTTACTAACTTTGAGAATTTTTCAGAGTACCTTATTTCCATGAAACGCCAGTTGATTGATCATTACCTTATTGATACAACAGACTTCTTTTGAAGAATAACATTGTATATTCAAATAGAGAATATGTTGTAAATAATGATTTACTTATTTATTTAGCATGGCTCATTTTTCTAAGCTAAGACTAGATTGAGATGTCTTCTTGGGCTGGTGTCATTATGCTGTGCTGTTTCTGATCATCTTCAAGCTATTGAAATCCTTATCTGGTATATAATGAACTCTTGAGACATAGCTGCAGTGTAATGGTTGAGAAAATGGCCTTGATGCCTGGGTTCAAATTCTAGGTCTTTTACATGCAACTTTGGACAAGTTTTCTTTAACAACAGTTTCCTTAGACACGCAGGTAACTCCCTCACAAGGTTAAAGGATTTCATTAATGAAATATAAAGCAGAAAAGTACATTTAGTAAAGTACTCACTAAATGTTAGCCTTAAAAAAAAGTCTCTTTAATTTATGTCAACAGGAAATGTATCAGGTTTAGATAAGGTATATTCTCCGCCTTTGAGAAGTTTGCCATTGAAATTTTCTTTATATATCGTTTGCTCATTTAGAAATTTTCAAAGAAGCAAACAATAATAACTATGACATACTTCCTCCCCATATTTTGTAATCATTACAAATGATGAACTAGATATTGTCTTATGTTCCTTATTTCCATGAATCATTTTTGTCCACATCTCTCCCTTTGAATGACTTATTCAGAGCAATGTGCATATTTGACGGTTATATAAGAAAGTTGTAGACGAGTGAAAACTGAGTTGTTTTATTTCCTGTAGAGACAAAGCAGTAGATCACATTGAGAAAGATGCTGTTGGATTTGAAAGGTGAAAATGCCAAATAAAATTTAAAATTTAAGATCTGTAAAGCTATTTTCTAGATTGTGCCTTAAAACTATTCCTAACATGAAATATCTCATTAATTTTTATGGTTTTTAAAATAACCATTTTTATTTTGGTAATCCTCATTATAGTTAATTATAGTTATTTTTACTATTACTACTTGAACTTGGCAACTGCATTGGTAACAACTTATGTTGATTATTATCTATTCATTTAATATTTAGGTATGTGGATTTTCATTTGAATGACTTATGAAAATTTCTTTATGTTTAATGTCCTCAATGTACTTTTGTCAAAAGAAAGGGAGCAAGGAAACACCTTTCCCTATGTACATTTGTTCAAGGGATTGACATCAACCTTCACCTTTAAGACTTTAATTCCTTTTTCCTGTATTTATACTTTATTATTTATATTTTATGATTCACTTATCAAGTCTTATCTATTAAAAATATTTGAATTAAGAAAAATACAGTACATCTTCAAAAGAATCACTAACACCAGGAAAGTACAAAATTACAAAAAATTTAAAAAATAGTAATTCTCCCCACTCCTTGCTCAGACATTCATATTTCCAGGCATTCATTCTTCTCTCCTCCTCACTGTTTTAATAGCCTCAGTTAGTAACTTACAATCCAGTAGAATGGTGAGAAGATAACGAACTTTGAGATAAATTACTTCTAGTTAATATACCTTAGACTATATTGTTTATTGTAATCAAAAATGTATATGACATGACTTGCATTCTCAATATTTATATTAGTTTTAAAACTAGTATTATTAAACTGGATACTATTTTATTTATAGAAGTTAATAGGAATGTCTTTAAATTTATGTGTAAGTATAGGGAGTTGGATATATTTATATTGTTGTTTTATTTTTTTTAAGGTCCACCAGGAACTGAAATTCAGATAACTGGATCTAATTTTGGTATTGATACCTTGGAAATTTCAGTGATGATCAGTAACGTTCAGTGTAACGTAACCATGGTCAATGACAGTGTGTTGCAGTGTGTCGTCGGAGATCATGCTGGTGGCACTTTTCCGATTACAATGCAACATATGACAAAGGGCTCTGCTGTGTCCACAGTTGTTTTTGAGTACCCACTTACTGTTCAAAATATTCATCCAAGCCAAGGTAGTCATGAATATATGGGAACCAAAACATAAAATGTTTTGTGTTGTTTTCACTAAATATTTATCTTATTTAGAAAAAAAAATTCTTCAAACACTGCTAAAATTTGTAGTTCCTGTAACACACTAAAAATATTTTTCTTCATGCATCAAATAAGTAAGCATGCAAAAGTTTTATTTAAGAATTTAGAAATACTGGTTTAATGCCTGTTTCTCTTAGTTCTGTATAATTTATTTAAAATTTAACCCTACTTAAAATGGTCAGGTTATATGCAGAGATTTTTTTAAAATCACATTAGACATCATTGACATATAATTATTACTACATAACCAAGTATATTTTTATTTGAAACTTATTTTAATAGTTAAAAACCTTTAAAAATAACCAATATACCTCTTGGTTAAAATAGAAATTTTACATTTATATTTTGACAACTCTGAAATTCTTCATGGCATCTCTTTTAAATGAAATTTTAGTTCCTAGAAGTAGTTTAAATAAATGAATAGATATGGAATTTACTCAGTGAAGGTTTTAAAATACTATGAAAAGAGTTTCTGTTGCATTGATAGGACAGGATATGACATGACATGACATGACATGAGAAAGTATATGTAATTTCAGTTTTAATAATCTTTTTAGTTATTATAACTTACTTCCATGTCAGATTTAAAAATGTTTGTACACAGAGAAGGTTTTATTTTAATTAGCTTTGTTTCCCTCTTTTGTTTGTCTTCACTAGGGAGCTTTGGTGGTGGTCAAAACATGACTGTGACAGGCACCGGGTTTAACCCACAAAGTTCAATTATTTTAGTGTGTGGCTCAGAATGTGAAATCGACAGGCTTAGATCTGATTACAAAACCTTGTTATGTAAAATTCCACCTAATAATGGTAAGTAGTCATAAAAAAGAATGACAGTCTTTGAGAAATGGTTAATTTTATAAAGATCACAATCTTAATTTCTTTTTTCCAATTTTTAGGTTCTTTGGTGAAATTGAATCACTTTTATGACCATTCGAATTTTAAGCAATTTCTTCAGTACCTTGTTTTTTGGGTTTATATTTCTTTCAAGATTCATAAAATTTGGGTTAGGCACAATTGCTTATAATAAACTGCAATTTTTCAGTTTCTCATATCAACTGATGCCTCTTAGTTTATTAAGAATGTCAAATGGGGGACATGTTCTTAGTTTCTATTGGAGTATTAGATTTTCTTTAAAGGTGGCAAAATATTTAACCTCTCTGTGCTTCAGTTTTCTCATCTGTAAAGGGAGAATAATGATGGTAGCCTACTTTATAGGATTATTGTGAGGTTTAATAAGTTAATGTATGTAAAGTGATGGAATGATAACTGGTATATGCTAATATTATCATTATTATGTATTTGTTTATATTTAGGGGTTAAGAGACTGGGCTCCGAGAAGTCCCTGAATCTCAGTTTTGCTGCTTACTAATTGTGCCACTTAGCTAAGTAACTTGACCACTCTGTGCTTCAGTTTTCCACCTATTAAATGGAGATATTACTAACCCTTAATTCAGTGGGTTGTTGTGAAATTTAAATATCTGATACTCTATGTACTGAACAAATTTTAATTGTCTAACAAAATTCAAGAAGATATTTGGCTAAAGTGAATATTCTAGGTGAATGAAGGATATGTTTTAAATAGTTTTTAAGAGATTAACAAAAGTTGATGAAACTTTTCTAAATATTTTTTGCTTCTTTCTCTGATTTCTTAAACAAAGAATATTAAAGAAAATATAACCTTTGTATGACTGGGCTTAATCTATAATTTGAATGCCAGGTTTTGTATCCTGATTTAAAAAATGCAGCAGTGCTGTCAAGATTGGTTGAGGTTTTTATGTTTTTCCTAATACTAGCTCTGAATCTCCTTTTCAGGAGTTTGTATCAGGTTCTATACTTTTCTGTCTCTTATCTTGCTTTCAGTGTCATTTCTTGCTGTTTGTCAATGTGCCTGGCTTTAGCAGTTTTTCTCTTCTTCCTGCCCCAATTTGCTACTCTGGATCCTCTGGGGCTGGAAACCTAACCGGGCAGGTTTGTACAATTGTCTACAATAGGAGGCTCCAAGGGGGGGGGGGGGGTTAGTTTTTTTTCCCATTGATAATGTGCATGAACTTTGATGCTTTTAGCTATTGCTAAAACGTATGTATGTCAATTATTACCGGAAAAGGAAAATGTTTTTGAAAATGTTTGGGGTTTTGGAAATGAGTATGGGTCTGATCGTAGCACTGTATCCAGTTTGATCCTCTTCTCACAGGCAGGGGTCCCGAGCAAGTCTGTGAAGTGAGTGTGGTCAACGGGAAGGATTTGTCACAGTCGACAGCTCCGTTTACTTACGCTATGTCCCTGACTCCGCTCATCACTGAAATTACTCCCAGGAGAGGCAGTACAGCAGGGGGCACCAGACTTACAGTCATGGGATCAGGATTCAGGTACCGTGTTCACGTGCACACGCATCAATGCATATTTCCAGACTCAAGCTCTTTGCTCTCTCTTATGCCAGGGCCATACTTAAATATAGTCATGCAATGTGCACCCATCTACTAGTAAGTCACAGTGAGGCACACAATAGAACTAAGAGCTAACATTTATTGAGTACTTACTCTGTGCCAGGCACATTCCTACCCATAGAAACTTCCTGCCTTACCTTAGAGATGCTTTTTAATCCCCATTTTGTGGTTAGGAGACTGAGATTAGATAGGTTATATAACTTGCCCCACATCCTAGTAAGCAGTATCACAAGTATAAATCACCTTCTTGTTATGCTTTCCCAATATCTCATTTCCAACCATGATCTGCTATGTTGGGTCAATGAAACATCCTTTCATGCATCAGGTCCATTCCACTGTAACTAGTCAGGTTCCTATTTCCTAAATATACTCATTATTTGTCTTACATTTATGTACTGCATTGTAGACATTCTTCAAGTGAATAAATATTCAAATGAGGCTGACTGCACAACACCAGAAAAATGCAATTTTTATTCCTCAAGTACTTATAATTACTTTGGAATGGCAGTTTTACATGGAGATTAAGTTCTATGATCTGTGAATGTAGTGAAAATGTCACATAGACAAATAATCCCTGAATCCTTGCCTATTTGAAGATCAGCATTGCATCGGTCAATAAATTAAACCTAGGTACTTTTTCCTCCAACACTGGGACAACTTGTTATTTCTTTCATTGAGTATTCTTTCATTAAGCAAATATATTAGATGCCTACCAAGTACTAGGAGTTCTAAGTGATGGAGTACACCACTGAGCAGAACAAATTAAAAACGCCCTTCCTTCATGAAACTTACATGTGAATGGAAAGAGGAAGACAGAATAAATAAAAAATATTTTATGTAGATATGTGGTAATTTTACATAAAATAATAAAGCTGGAAGGCAAGATAGCTGATCTGAGGAGGAAGAACTGCAGTTTTAAACAGAGTACGTAGAAAGGCCTCACTTTTTGCAATACTTTTTATTTATGCAATAACACATCAATAAAGGATTTGACAATGTGACCTAAACATTTGAGGAAAACATAAATGTTTTGTTTTTCTCCTTTTATCGTTACAGTGAAAATACACAGGATATTCACATCACCATAGCTGAAGCCAAATGTGATGTTGACTATTCCAACAAGACACATATCATCTGCATGACAAATGCCCATGCTTCTTCCGGGTGGGCTCCAGTTTATGTAAACATCAGAAACATCGGCATGGCCAAACTGGTAATAGAGCTATTGGGTGCAGTAAGCACAGCAAAAGAAAATCTGTTATGGGAAGTGGGGTAATTGGTAATAGAATTTTTCCTTTGTTAACATCTCTAAAAATAACCTAGATGTGATTATAATAAATTTAAAGTAGTTTGTTTTGTTGCTTATTACTAATTTTTTTTATTATTTTGGATTTTTAATTATCCTTCTTGGTTGCTGGGTAATTGGAAATGGATTTTTTACTTACTAATACCTTGAAATAAGCTAAGAGGCAGCTATAATATCTTTAAAGTAGGTTATATTTTATTGATTATTACTAAAAATGTTTATTGTTTCAGATTTCTTTTTTTTTTGAGAAATTGAATAAAGAATTCTTCTCAAATCTCTAAATTTAAAAGTCTCTCTTACTTTATTACAGGATAATGCTGACTTCCTTTATGTTGATGCTTGGTCCTCCAGCTTTTCGTGGGGAGGAAAAGCTCCGCCAGAGGAAGGGTCGCTTGTTGTTATTACAAATGGACAGACAATTTTACTGGATCAAAGTACCCCTATTCTGAAAATGTTGCTTATTCAGGGTAAATGTCTGAAAATCTGATTATTAGACTCTGCCTACTGAATATTTTTATGAAGTTAAGAATTTTGCAAACAGTGTTGAAATCCATGCATGGTTATGAAACCAGTATTTTTTTGGTGAAATATGACAGAAAATATCAGAGTGTATTGCATGCATATGGGTAGGCATCTTTTCAGTTAAATGTTGTTTCATAAAATTTGTTTGGATAACAACATGTGTGTGAGCATGTCCATGTACTTGCATAGGATCATAATGTAAAAGGTATTTCACACTTAGAAAAATGCTGATATAGTAGGTCCCAAGGGTTATAAAATCATTAGACCTGTTAAATTCTATCCTAAATAATCCCTCTGACTTCCCATTGGATGCCAGGTTGTGAGTCTCACCTTTGTCTGCATACCTGCTTTAAAATGTTAACTGGAATTCTCTCTGCTCCTTGTTAATCTGTTTTTACTACAGCAAACCCAAAAAACTAAAATGTTTCAAAGAAGCGTCAGTTAGCAAAAGTAAAGGCTTGGAGCTTTGTCATCAAGCTTTGCCATGATGGTTTTAGCTGCTCAAGACACTTTGCATTTTGTTTTTGTTTTAACTTCTGAGATAAAAACAGCAGTGTTTCAGTTATTTGAAATTATTAAATATTGGCCCTTTGGGCAAGTAGAAGGTTACTGTCCGCAAATTTGCATAAGACTAATAAAAATTTTATCCCAGTGCATTCTTTAATTATGACAATCACATTATAGCTGTTGCGAGTGCTAATTAGTGAATAAAAGCTAAGAGCTGATGTTGTTATAATGGCTTCTTTAAAAATTTTTTTCTTTAACTTTGTTTTTGTTCTTAATTTATATTTGGGATCCTGAGTTTATAGAACTATAATTTGCATAGCTGTGCTATTTAATAGAATTTAAAATAACATTTGGTCAAGGCAAAAGAATCCACCCTGAGATTTTCTATCAATTCCCTGAATCTTGCCTCAAGCTTTTATGCTTTTATGGTTGCCAAAGAGTTGAAGTAAAGTGATACGCCTAGCAATAGGAGGTCAGGAATGAGAGGTTGAGGTTGACTGTATAATTTAAAGGATAACTTATAATAATACTTTTCCTTGTGATGTATCTTACAATTTTGTGATTCACAGGTGGAACTCTAATATTTGATGATGCTGACATTGAACTCCAGGCAGAAAATATTCTGATAACAGATGGAGGCAGTTTTCAGGTATTCAAGAGAACTTGATATAATTCATTGCTAACCCCTGTCCATTTCTTTTTAAAATGTTATGTATAAAATGAATAGTTCTTATGTCATACTCTCCCAAATTTATCTTTGTTTAGTCTCCCTAAACGATTTCCAGGATATTCTTGAGATTTTAATAGAAAGATAATAGTGTGTTGTTGGAGAGCCAAATTTAAAGTCGAACAGAAAAAAAAAATTAGTTCTGAGATGTGGATAAGTCAATCCAGATACTTTCCAAAGGCCTGGAATAGTGTATTGGGATGACTAGAAGATTTAAGGTTTATCTTTTGGGAAAAAGATACTGGAAAACTGAATAATTGCTTCCTAAAAAGAAAGAGAAAAAATGAAAGAATACTTTGGGGTGATTGGAGTCATAAATATTGAGTTTCAGTTTTCTGAATGACACTTGTCAATTCTCCTCCAGGTTGGGACAGAAGCATCCCCATTTCAGCACAAGGCGGTCATAACCTTGCATGGGCACCTGCGATCTCCTGAGCTCCCTATCTATGGGGCCAAAACCCTGGCCGTGCGAGAGGGGACCCTTGAGCTGCATGGTACGGTGGCCAGGGCACGTTGATCTGGACAGAGGACAGACCAGGCAGGAAACTAGAGAGAATAGTCATGACAAGCATCCCTAGATGCAGACTTACCAGACTATCTCATGTCTTTGTGTGTTTCCTCTCACAGTTACCTCTCCCTCTCCTTATCCAGGCCAGGCCAGCCCCTACATACTCAAGATACAGATCCAATGTCACTCCCGGGTGGCCTTTCTGGGTCTTCTCTCCACCTTTTCCTTACTCCTTTCCATGTGCATCCATAACACCTTTTGTCTAATTTAGGACTCACCACAGTGATAATGACTGTTTACTTCAGACATTCATCTTTATAAAAAAGTCACTAAATCTGGAAGAAGATTGTAATTTCATACAACTCTATCTGAAAATGAGCTCTTTCTAAAAAATAACTTTATATTTATAGTTGTACCTTTCTATAATTATATTCCAGAGAATGTCAGCAATTAAAAATGATTTTGATCATGTGTCAGGAACCAGGAGAACTTGTTGCTTAAAGTAAGCCTGATTTGAAGAAGTCTTTCAATATTAAGAAGTTTTTATATTACAATAATATTGTAATATAAGATGGAGTATAGTTCAGAGTTTTGTAAATTAAGTATTGAAAGCCATGCATGAGTATGAAATTATTTTATATTGAAGAAATCTTCTATATTACAATCTAATTCTGTTATAAATTTAGTGTCATAAACATGATTTCCTATTATGATCATAAATGTCCTGCATTGTATGCTAAATATATTTATACTACCGTAATTTCTTAGGAACATACACATTTCATTTCCTCCTAAATTATCACTTGAAGTAATTCCTATCAACAATGACAAAGATAATAGGTTTCTGTCCATTTTATCAATATTATCACTCCACATTTACATTGTGCTACTGTAAAGAAGATTGTCCTAAATGGAGCACATCATTGCAGAAGAATTTTTTTTAAAATTTTATAGAATAATATATATTATTACAAACATAATTGTTACTCTTGGGAGACAAGAATTCTACATATTTCTTTTATGAGAAAGCTATGAAATTCTAAGTTAAAATGCACCTTCCTAAAATTGAGTCAATCCAGGAAAAAATTAAAAGTACGTAAAGCTCTCAATAACCAAGAAAACATGCCTGGAGAAATAATCGGTTGTATGTTGGGCTCCAGGTCTGCCTATTCCTGTGATCTGGACTCGTTTGGCTCATACTGCAGAGGCAGGGGAAAGGACTCTGATTCTACAAGAAGCTGTTACATGGAAAGCAGGAGATGACATTGTAATCGCAAGCACAGGACACAGGTATGAAGCCTCCTGGGCCTGAGGACTTTGATCTAGAACAGAGATTTTTAAACTGTGTGAAGTGAGATGGTTCAGAGAGTCCATAACTATTTGGTTTAAATTTATCTCATTCTAAAACCTCTAATAAAGAAACATGCATACCCAAAACCGTTATTTGCCAAATGTTAACATTTGCTTGATTACCAGTCTGAAGGGTTTTCATTGATCAAATTTATAATAAGAAAAAGTGTTAAATGTGAACCTATAAAATAGATGTGTAATAATAAAGTATTTTCTCTTTTATCTGAGGTTAGGGCCCCATGTATGATTTCATTTGAAAAAGCATTCTGCTACTAAAAATCATTTGAAAATCGCTCACAGCTTTACCTAAATATGTTAATACATGCAAACATGTAAATGAGCTTCTTTATGTGAGGTCAGCAAAGAATAGGGCTGGAAGCAGCTAGTGAACTCGTTTCTTGTCTTGCGCTCTTGGCAGTAGTTCCCACGGAGCAAAATTGTTAGTAATGATTGAATAAAAGGGAAGAAATCGCTGTGGAATGAGTGATGATTAACATGACGTTTTGGGTGCCTGGCATTTTAAAATTAAAACTGGTTTTGACCCTTAATTTCTGCTTAATTATATGTTGTAGCAAATAGAAAATAAAAGAAAGGATACTAATATTAAGCTACACCAAGTATATCAAAGGGGGAACAAAAGCAAGAGGAGCTTTATTTTCACTTGATTGTTCAGATTATGGATAATAGTAAAATTTGATATGGTTATACTTATCAGGAAATAAAATAGTAATTTTATGACAGGAAATAGCTAAATTATGTTAAGGCCATGACTCTATTTAAAATTAAAATTCAAGATGACGTTTGGAGATTGCCATTTTCCAAGTTAAAAATAGACGTGCAGATGTTAGAAAGAGTTAAATATATACTTAGCTTGATAAGTGCCTGATTTTTCTCCACTTGGAAGAAATTTTAATTATATAATGGCAAAATAAAAAAGCAGCAAAATGAAAGAGCTTACTAATAGAATAGAAAATCCTCATTTATAGCTTTTCTGTATGAAATAGAAGAGTAAGTTTAGAATTTAGCCTTGGAACATTTAGCTTTAAGAAACAAGAATTAAGGAGGTTCCTACTAAATTTAGCTCATTGTTTCCTATCTCACTGGTAAATCCTATTTGAGAGTTTGTAAAGCAAGTAATTAAGAAAACTTCTTCTAAAGTCAGTCTTCTTGGGTCTAACTGCCAACAGGACCACTTAGCAGCCTTCTGACCATACTATTTCACCTGTTTGTTTTTCAGTAAGGCAGGAATGATATTAATATTTATCTTGTGGAATTATTATAAAGATTAAATGAGTTAATATGTGTAAAGAACTGAGAGCAGAATTTGACTCAAAGTACTACACGTGTTAATATAGATATGATGATGAAGAAAGAAAAAGTGTATACAACATATAAGAATGCTTTTTAGAACTTTCTTTTCTGAATAAATTGCTTTATTCAGGAGAGGCCAGACTAAAACCTTTTCCATTGCTCCTGTGGGATCTTGCACTCTTGATTCACTCTTATCCCTAGCACCTTTAATTCTACCTCCCCCAGAACCCAATTCCTTCTCTGAATCTTTTGGCATTATAGATTTACCCATTTTCCACCATCTTTAAAAACAACTTTGTTTAGTCTTCCTGTCCCTGCTAGCTACTCCCCCCACCATTTCTTAAACAATTATTAAATGGCTTAAATATTATGTGCCCGTTTCTTTCACTTAACCCTTACTATCCATTTTTCTTTAAACTCCTACAGTCTAATTTTTTTTCACAAAATCTTCCCCAGTGTCCTTCTAGTTATTATCATTTTTCACTTCCAGCACAGCACCAAGTTCCTCTGGTTTGTCCTTGAAATGTCTCTTCCCTTTTCCCAATTTAATTTAGACTCTCAGCCTCTCACACCTGAAATATTACATCAGCTTACTGTTTGGTCTCCATTCCTCTATTTTCTTCTCCACACTAATTCATTCTTCATTAATTGTTCAAACAATCAAAACCAGTTACTGATTTGTGACAGGTGCTGTTCTAAGGGCTTAGCACACAAAATAATTAAATGAGTCCCTTTCCTAGAAAAGCAGACAGATAAGTGTGGAATGGACAGAGAAGTAGATGGGGGTGGTTTGAGTGCTAACAGCACATTGTACAACACATATTGGGAATCCAGAAGAAGGCTTATTGGGAAAGTTGAGAAAGGTGACATTGAATCTATTTCAATTGTGACATTTGAGCTGGCATTTAAAGGGTGAAAGGGTTTTGCCATGGGAGAGAAGAGTCCAAGAGAGTTTTGGAAGACACACAGGTAACTCCCTTAAGCTTACCTCTGTTCACAGCACCAATCACAATTTAATAGATGATATAAAAACAGGCATTGGCACATTGTCTCTTTGAAGTCAGGGGCAGTGTCTTTTTCTACTTTGCATCCCAGGTTCTTAGCACTGTGTCTTGGAAATGGACTCAATAAATGTTTGCTGAATGACTAGATACATGAATATGTCTATTATAGAAATGGAAGCCCCTATTCTGTGGCTGGAACTTAGACTGTATTGGAGGAATGGTAGAAATGAGACTTCCTAAATATCACCTCAGTCATTTCTTTTCCCTGCTCTGAAACCTCACATGACTTCTCTTTGTGAGGTTTCTCAGCCTTAGCATTTTGACATTTTGGACTGGATAATTCTTTGTTGGGGTGGGGGTGGGGAGCTGTCCTGTGCATTGTAGGACATTTAGCAGCATCCCTGGTCTCTACTACATGCCAGTAGCAGCCCCCCAGTTAGAATAGCCAAAATTCTCTGCAGGTATTGCCAAATGTCCCTGTAGGGACAAGTCACCCCCAGTTGAAGACCACTGACCTAAATACATTTTAGATTTCTCGGTATGATCCTCAGAGTTATAAATGGATATATGTACCCTTCATGTCAACCTTGTCTTCTTCTAAGTGCAGCTCTCTGCTTCTTCCAAGCCTCTGTACCCCTCTGCTCTGTTTGCAGTGTCTCCCTCCATTACTTTTTCCAACGCACCTATCTAGCTGCTTGGAATCTCGCATGAGTGCTAGTCCTACTTTAAAAACTTTCTCAAACTCTCCAGCTCACTTCAATGTCTCCAATCTCAGACCTCCTGCAATACTCAACATCTACTATACCTCTCATTTTGGCACTTACATAATTTGTTTTGTTAGCATTCATTTCATTCATTAATTTATCAGTTATTTAATAAGTGTCTGTTACCTGTCCAGGCACCTTTCTAAGCACTTAGGGAGAGAATAGTGGGGGCAAAAAAAACAAAAAAACAAAAGTCCTTTTCTTTCTGCAGCTTAAAGGTAATCAGACAATAAACTAATAAGAAAGAAAAGATATAGAGATATAAATGTCAGAAATACTATGGAGAAAATTAAGCAAGGTCCAAGGGGATGGGAAGGCTGGAGGGAGGGGTAGGCTCACTTCTGTTTCACAGGAGGTCAGGGAAGAAGGCCTTCCTGATAAAGAGACTTTGGAGCAGAAAACCTAAAGGAAGTGAGGGGCTCTGACGCTATTAGGGAGAGGAGGTGCTGGGCTCCTGCCTTTGGGTCCAAAGACTAGCTAGGGGCCAGCGGGGCTGGAGTGGAAGAGGCAGGTGTACAGATCCCAGTGATTTTCAATCTTGGCTGTTTATTACCATCATCTAGGGAGGTTTTAAGGAATACAGAGGTCTGGTCCCCAGAGATTCTGATTTAGCTGATCTGGGTGAAGCCTGGGCAACAGTATATATTAACAACTCTTCAGGTGATTCTAATATACAACTAGAACCACTGGCGTGAACTTTTCAAACCAGTGAAAGGACTTTAGTTTTCACCCTGAGATGTTTATATTTGTCTCTTCAGTGAAATCATAAGGTGTAACAGGAATTGTAATACATTTTTCTCTTTCTTTTTTTAATTGAAAATTTGGAAAACTTAGAAAATATAATCCTACCATTGAGATAGCTGGTTTTAGTTTTCCAGGTTTAGTTCTATGAATTATTAATATTTTTACGTAATTAAGATCATACAGTATGTGCAGTTTGGTATCTGTACATAACTGTATCATAAGCATTATCTTTGGTTATTAGTAAACTCTTGGTTTGCATTATTTTAATGGCAGTATATTTCTTACTTGGTCTTTGTTCTGTTGTTGGACCCATAGGTTGTTTCCAAGTTTTTTGATATTGAAGTTATTGATATTGAAGTTATTGAAGTTCTATTGTTGGACCCATAGGTTGTTTCCAAGTTATTTGATATTGAAAGAATCCTGTCTTTCCTACCTCTATATATATCAATGAAGTGTTCAAAATAAATATATATATATTATATATAATAATCTATGTATATATATTATATATATATATATATATATGGATTTTGTGACTTTCTTATTATTTCTTTAAGGTAAATTCCCAAAAGAGAGTAACTAGGTAAGAGCATGCAAATATTTTTCAGGATTCTTGATACATAATATCGAAGTACTCTCCGAGTGTTCCATCAGTTCACAGTCTAGCAAATGTCATGGATTATGCCCATTTCACTCAACACAATCAACTTTTGAACATTTGCATTACCACAAAAAAAGAATAAGAATAAAAATTAAAGTAAAAAGAACACCCAAAACATCCCATACCCCCCATCCCTCCCTATTATTCATCCCTCCCTTTTATTCATTTACTTTTTGTCCTCATTTTTCTACTCATCTGTCCATACACTGGGTAAAAAGAGTGTGAACCACAAGGTTTTCACAATTACATGGTCACACAATGTAAGCTATATAGTTATACAATCGTCTTCAAAAATCAAGGCTACTGGGTTGCAGTTCAAGAGTTTCAGATATTTCCTTCTAGCTATTCCTATACACTAAAAACTAAAAAGGGATATCTATATAATGCATAAGAATAACCTCCAGAATAACCTCTTGACTCTATTTGAAATCTCTCAGCCACCGAAATTTTATTTCATTTCATTTTGCTCCCCTCAAGAAGGCTTTCTTGATCCCATGATCAAGCCCGGGCCAAGCTCATCTCTGTGAGTCATGTCCCACATTGCCAGGGAGATTTACACCCCTGGGAGTCATGTCCCACATAGTGGGGAGGGCAGTTAGTTTACCTGCCAAGATGGCTTAGAGAGAGAGGCCACATCTGAGCAACAACAGAGGTTCTCTGGGGGTGACTCTTAGGCAGAATTATAAGTAGGCTTAGCCTCTCCTTTGCAGTAACAAGCTTCATAAGTCCCAAGATTGGTAACTGGTAGTCCCAGTGCTTGTGAGAATATCAGTAATTCCCCAGATGGGGAAGTTTAATATTTCCACATTTCCCCCCCCAGTCCCTCAGTGGGGCTTTGCAAATACTTTTTTATTCTCTGCCCAGATTACTCTGGGATGTTTCAGAGCTTCACACTAACCTGTACAAACCAAAAAGATTTCAATTCCTATTCAAAGTTCCATGTAATTTTGGTGTTTGAATAAACTGACCATACAAGTTAAATTATATAGTGTGCTACAAAAAATATAGAGTTTGCACCTAATAAACATCTCTCCCTGTGGTCTCATACAGAAGTTGAAGTTTTAAGACACAGTCAATATCATCCTTTACCCTTTATTCTGATTTACCTTAGTCCTAACCAAGTCCGTTTCATTCATATCTCTAATTGAAGTCTGATCTCTTTTTTCAGAGTCTACATTTGCTGTATGGGGTAATGCTGACATTCATAGCTGCCAGACTCTGGCTCTGAGTCTCAGGTGTCACACAGATACCCAAAGTTCCAGGGACTGACCAGGTTATACACAAAGAGCTCAGCATTTCAGAGTTTAGAAATAGCTATTACAACTCAGGAGTAGATGTAACGGCTGTAAGAGCATACAATCTAGGAACCTTTACAATAAGCCTTTCCCTGATAACCTATGCCCTCGAATTCAATTCTCAGAGTTTGCATATTGTAGTTGGTCTTCATTATTGAGGCATTATAATGTTTGTCTTTTCATTTCTGGTTTATTTCACTCAATATACTGTCCTCAATGTCCATTCACCTAGTTGCATACCTTACAACTTCATTCCTTCTTGTAACAGCTCAATATTCCATTGTATGTATACATCACAGTTTGCCATTCCATTCATCAGTCTATGTACCTGTAAGCCACCATCTTCTACTGCGAATCATGAACACTGCCACCATAAACCCCACCGTGCAAATATCCATTCATGTCCCTCTTTTCAGTTCTTTCAAGAATATACTCAATAACCAAGTTGCAGGACGAAATGGCAACCTCATGCTAAGCTTCCTGTGGAACCACCACATTGCCCTCCAGTATGGGCTGCACCATTCTACTTCCCCACCAATGGTGATTAAGAACATCCCTTTCTCCACATTTTCTCTATTACTGTATTCCTCTGTTTATTTTTTAGACAGTTTTGTTCACACATCGTAATTCCTTCCTAAGTAAATGATCAATGGTTCCCTGTATATCACAGTTATGCATTCATCACCACTATCTATATGAGAACATTTTCGTTTCTTCCACAAAGAAAGAGGAAGAGGCAAACAAAAGAAAAAGAGAAAAATGACAAATAAAACAAAAGAAGAAATGAAATTAAAATAAAATAAAATACAATAAAAAGGTCAGACAACAACCCCTATGCCAAGAATCCCGTACCCCTTCCTTATATCTCCCTATTATAGACATTTAGCTTTAGTATATTGCTTTTGTTACATTTAATGGAAGCATATTACATGTTACTGTTAACTATAGACTCTAGTTTGCATTGATTGTATTTTTTCCACAGTACTATCCCATTTTCAATACCTTGCATAGTTGACATTCATTTGTTCTTCCTCATGTAAAACCATTCTTGTATTTGTACATTTAATCACAATCATTGACCATTCTAGGGTTCACTAAGTTATACTGTCCCATTCTTTATCTTCTATCTTTCCTTCTGGTACCCTACATGCCCTGAACCTTCCTCTTTCAACCACACTCACAGTCATCTGTGTTCATTGTACTTACAATATTGTGCTACCATCACCCAGTATTGTGCTATCCATTTCTGGATCTATACAGTCAATTATATTGAAATTCTGTGCTCTTTCAGCATCAAATGCCTGATCTTTACCCTTTTTCTATCTCCTGTTATCTTATATCTACACTCTTCTCCAAACCTGTCTCTCCTGTCTTTTCCTATCTGTCTGTAGCACTCCCTTTAGTATTTCTTGTAGAGGAGGTCTCCTGCTCATGAACTCTCTCAGTGTCTGTTTATCTGTAAATATTTTTAACTCTCCCTCATTTCTGAAGGACAGTTTTGCCAGATATAGGATCCTTGGTTGGCAGTTTTTCTCTTTCTCTCTTGAATGTATCATACCACTTTCTTTTTGCCTCCAGGGTTTCTACTGAGAAATCTGCACAAATCTTCCCTTGTATGTGATGGATCGCTTTTCTCTTGCTGCTTTCAGAATTCTCTCTTTGTCTTTGACATTTGACAGTCTGATTAGTAAGTGTCTTGGAGTAGGTCTGTTTGGATCAATTCTGTTTGGAGTATGCTGCGCTTCTTGTACCTGTAATTTTATGTCTTTCATAAGAGTTGGGAATTTTTCATTGATTATTTCCTCTATTATTCTTTATGCCCCTTTTCTCTTCTCTTCTCCTTCTGGGACACGTATAACAAATATATTCATGCACTTTATATTGTCATTCAGTTCCCTGAGCCCCTGCTCATATTTTTCCATTCTTTTTCTTATCTGTTCTTTTGTGTGTAGAATTTCAGATTTTCCATCCTCTAGTTCAGTTATCCTTTCTTCTGCCTCTCCAACTCTGCTGTTGTATGTCTCTGTTGTGTTTTTCATCTCTTTATTGTGCCTTTCATTTCCATAACTTCTGCCATTTTGTTTTTCCAAGCTTATGAATTCTTCCTTATGGTCACCCAGCGTCTTCTTTATATCCTTCATCTCTTTTGGCCCATTTTCCTTCAACTTGTTGATTTGATTTAGAAGATGTGTTTGAACATCTTTAATTAGTTGTTTAAACTTTTAAGTCTCAGTTGAGGTGTTAGTTTGTTCCTTTGGCTGGGCCGTATCTTTGTGTTTCCTGGTATATGGCTCATGAGTTTTTTTGCTGTCTAAGCATCTGATTTTCTTGATGGATTTATTCTGAAGGTAGCTTTCTCTCTTTTGCCTTGGGTTTTCTTGTTGGTTTTCTTTGATCTCTGTATTTCTTTGTTTCTCTCACTGGCCAGTTGTCAGATTGGCTCTGCCCCTCAGTTTCCCCCCCAAATCAAGCACCCACTGTGGCCTGCCACAGGGATGGGATGTAGGCACTGGGCATCCTAGCAAGTTCACTATGTGTGGTAATATAGATCTGCCGGTTTCCAGTTGTGCTCTGTTTTCTGCTAGCCAGCAAGACCTGGGTTTATTTTAGAGCCCTGCTTTTAACATTTGGATCTTCTGAATTTCTCAGCCAAACAGAGCTGGGTTTCTGTGCAGAGCATGTAGACCAGCTCCTGTTGTCCTAATAAAGGGTCTGGAGCATCTTTTTAAAAGTGTTTCTATTCCCTTGCACTTTCCAGATGGTGCTGTTCAGTAACTTAATTGTTCTCAGAGGCTTCTTTGCCTCCAAGCACAGGCTGTGTCTACACAGGTGAGCTGAAACTGCAGGATTCCTATGCCCTCACTTTGCTGGCCAAAATCTGACTCAGTGTGGGGCTATACCTGTGGCAGAGTACTCCCTCAGCTGACCCAGCACTCCAGCCATCCCCAAGGCAAGGAAACGGCTGCTCTTTCCCTCAAGGGTGGGGGAAGAGTTTTCAGACCCAGGGCTGGAAACAGTCTCCACGTTTTCTCAGTCTCTTTGTCCCTCACTGACCTGGGCCTTGAAATGTGCCCCCCTGTCCCCTAGGTCTTCAAACAGTGGGGGTATGTCTCTCTGCTGTGAGAGATTTTAAAATCTGTGTCCATGTTGGGAGGGGTCCCACTGCTGATTCTGTGCCTTTCCGACACTGAGCCTGAGTGAGGGGGAGGAGAAAGAACCAGCTGGTCTGGGATGGAAGATTCCTACCTGGTATTTCTTCTTTTTCTTCAATTCAACATCTGCAAGGTCTTTCTCCAGTTTATATCCTCCTCCAGAGTTTCAAACAATTCAGAATTGTCCTTTTTTTTTTCATTGAATCTCTGGAGAGGAGTTTTCAGTAGCTGTTTACATTGCTATGTTGATGATGTCACCCCCTCTCCATGTTTATTAGTAGTAACAATACATTTTATTGTAACTGATGGTTTCTATGTCACTCTTCTGAATAAACCAAAATTCTTGAAAGCAGAGTTGACATCTGAGTCATCTTTAAATTACCAGCTCCAGAAAAAAGGAGGATCTCAATAAGTGTAGATGAATTACTTGGGTGAATTATGTAAAATAAGCATTTTCTCATAATATTCTTTGCCCATTAGTCTGTTGGATATTGGTATTTTTCTTATTGATTTGTGTGATACTTTCATTATTAAGGTTATTAATCTTTAGCCATCATACTTACCATGAGTATCTTTCTCATTTTGCTATTTGGTGTTAAACTGTCTGGTTCTTTTGAGTATTTTATAGAATTTGGCACAGTTCTATGAACAAATGTAGTACTTTGAAAATATTATTGAGATGCATCTTAAAGTTTATATTGTTGTTCTAAGGAAGAGTAAAATGCTAAATTCTCCTTCAGAATATTGTCTCACACAAAAGAAATATTTTCCTTTTATAAATGAATTGTTCAAAACATCATAAAATAAATACCCCCAAAATACAATATATTTCTATTAATTTTGAAAGTTTTTTTTTCTATTTTTTACAGAAACAGTCAACAAGAGAATGAAAAAAGGACAATTGCATCTGTATCTGCTGATGGCATAAACATAACATTAACTAAACCACTGAATTTCACACACTTGGGAATCACTGTCACACTCCCTGATGGAACTATGTTTGAAGCAAGAGCAGAAGTTGGAATTCTTACAAGAAATATCTTAATAAGAGGATCTGGTAATGTAGAGTGGAATAACAAAATCCCAGCATGTCCTGATGGATTTGATACAGGTAATTTTAGCAACTAAATTGTGTCTGGTATAATCATGTGTTTTAGTTTCCTAGGCTGCTCCGGCAAATGCCATGAAATGTGTTGACTTAAACAATGGGAATTTATTAGCTTACAGTTTGAAGTCAGGAAAATATCCAGATCAAGGCATCATCAAGGAGATGCTTTCTGCCCAAGACTGGCTGCTCTTGATCTGTGGCTCCCCCATCTCATGGCAAGGCACATGGTGGCGTCTGCTGGTCTCTCACTTGTCTTCCAGGTTTTGTTGATTTTAGTTTCTTTCTGCTGTGGCTTTCTTTCTTTAGCTCTGTATTCATTCCATTTATAAAGGTCTTCAGTAATAGGATTAAGACCCATCTTGAATGAGGTGGGTCACACCTTAACTGAAGTAGCCTCATCAAAATGTCCTACTTAAAATGGTTTCACACCCACAGGAATGGATTAAATTTAAGAACATGTTTTTCTAGGGTACATACAACTTCAATCCACCACATCATGCTAAACATGTTCAGAATTTATTTGATTTTCTGTTGAGGTACATGATTTTAATTTCAAATTGTAAGTTGCTTTCCTGTCATAGTATCACTAAATATTGAAAGTTTGAAATACTGATAGTGTTTTCCAGGAATGTTATTAAAGTAGTACATATTTACAATATAGTGAAGAAAAATGGTTACGGTTGAGACTGTAAGTGTGCTTAGGTTCTGTTGATAAGTTTCTTTCTATACTTAGGGTCCCTTATGTGTTTAGATTCTATCATGATGATTATAGTATTACATACTGTCATTAAGAAGCTACACCATTTAGATTTACTCAGAAAAAGTAGAAAGCTATACTTGATAGTGATCTTATTAGCAAAGTTTTGATTCATCAATGCTTTTTCTGTACTCCAGAGTCTGCAGTCCATCAGAACAGCGTATGTGAGAGTGGATTAATAGAAGATTGATATTTTCATAAATAATTCCTGGATAGATAATGGATGGATGAATGGACAGATGGATGAAGGATGGATGGATGGATGGATGGATGGATAGGTAGTCATATGGATCTAAGCCAGTCAGGGTAAGATTGGTTAGGGTTTCTCATTCTCATCCACTATTGACATTTTGGGCCAGACAATTCTTCGCTGTGAGGTGCTGTCCTGTGCATTGCAAGATGTTCAGCAGCATCCCTGGCTGCTATCCACCAAATTCAGTAACATCCCCTTAATTGTGACAACCAAAAATGCTTCCAGACATTTAGAATATTCCCCGGTTGGGGTGGGTGAATGAGGGGCAGAATCACCCCTTGCTCAGAACTGCTGTAGGAATAAACAAGCCCCAATATCAGTGATTTAAAATGATAAAGGTGTATTTCTCTTTCATTCTACATGTCCATTATGGTTCAGCGGGAGGGCCCTGTTCCTTGTAATCATTCCAGGAGCTAGACTGGTGGAGGCTCCATCTCAACATGGGCTTCAGTGATGTCCGAGGCAGCAGATGAGATGGCTGCAGAGTTGAGCACCAGCAATCAAATGTGTTGGTCCTGCAGTGACACATATCATTCTCCTCATGTGTAATTGATCCGAACTAACTTCATGGCCGTACTTAACTTTAAGGAAGTGAGTTAGTGCAAACTCTAGTATACCCAGAAGTGGAAGAGAACTGGGTGTTGGTGAACCTTAGTAATGTTTGCCATGTCTTCATGTATAGTAGGGAGCATAATGTATTTTACAACTCTTTTAAATATTTTATGTAGTCACTAGTACCGTTATAATACTGTAAGTAGTTTAATAATAATGGATACAGCTTATAGGTAGCTTTTTCTTCAGTGGGCAGTATAATACAAGACAAAGCTTGCTGGATTCCATGTCAGATATCTAAATTCTGATTTTAGTTCATCTGCATCAAGTCTCACAATGCCGGTGAACCCTAGTTTCATCCTGCTTAAAATAAGAATACTTCCTCCTCTGCCTACGTATTAAGGTTCTAAAAATTAAGTAAGATAATGCACATTTTAGGGTTACACAAGTATAAGACTATGTTAATTGTGTTAACCTCCAAATCTTGGAGAAAAGCTTCAGAGACTTTTAATAACAAAATACCTTTATCAATATTCACTCAACCATTGAAAGAATAGTTCTTTACTTTCTTCTCTGTAAAAAACTGTGGTAAGTACTTTAGGGAATGCACAGGTGAATAAGACAAAGTACTTAACTTTCTTACTATCCAGAGGAGATGATATGAACCCAAATAAATTTTCAAGATGAGATTGAAAGTATATGTGAATAAAAAGATACAATTAAGTCAAGATAAGAAAAAAAAATATTTCCTTATTAAAACAAGAGTATTGTGAAGTGGTTTTTTTCTTCATGATGCTTTAAAAATATTTTAAAGGTGAATTTGCTACACAGACATGTCTCCAAGGAAAGTTTGGAGAAGAAATAGGAAGTGACCAGTTTGGAGGCTGCATTATGTTTCATGCTCCTGTACCTGGTGCTAATATGGTAAATGGAAGAATAGCATATGTAGAGGTAAGAAGTATTATTAAATCACAGTGATTTGCCCAAGATTATTCGTACAACAAACATGAATTGAGCTCCTGCTGTTTGCCAGATGCTACTTAAAATCTGAAAAGGGAAACAAATAAATAAAGACTATAATACACCCAATTATTCACCCATTTAATCAGGTCCAAAATTTTGCTCCTCAGTTTTTCTCACACCCCACATCAAAATCTTCAGCAAGTTCTGTCAGCTCTGCCCTCAAAATACTGTATCCTGAGTCAGCTCTCTTTCTACCACCTCCACCTGATTGCTCATCCATGACACAATCCTAACCCCAGCCCCATCACCTCTCACCTGGGCTACTACAGTTTTCTCTTACCTGGTCTTCCTGCTTCCACCCTTGTTCCACTAGAGTCTCCACACTGCAGCCAACATGAAATTTAAGAACATAAATCAGATCTTATTACACCCCTGTTGGAAACTTTATGATGGCTTCATATCCAGTCCTTCCCATTGAACCCAAATTATATGACTCCCCTCCAACCCCCGGCAACCTCCTTCCTTTGTTTCTATAACCCTGCCCCTGGCTCCCACCATGGTAGCCACACAGGCCTCCCTGTGATTCTGGACTATGTCTAGCTCATTCCTGTTTCACGGTGTTTGCATTTGCTCCTCGTTCTGCTTGAAATGTTCATCCACAAGTGCTTATATGGCTCACTCTCATTTCAGCCAGGCCCCTGCTCAACTGTGATCTCTTTGGAGAGGTCTTGTCTTTGCCATATTTATTTGAAATATCCACCCCAACCCCCATTTTTCTTTATTTACTCATAACTCCTAATGTTATATTCATTTAAAATTTGTTTATTTCAAGCTTTCCCTCTAAAACATAAGCTCAATTAATTCCGGAACTTTGTCTTTCTGGTTCTCTGCTGATTCCCCTTTGACTGGAACAGTGTTTAACTTAGAGTAGACTCTGAACTAATTATTAGCTGAGTGTATAAATAAATGAATGTATAAATAAATGAATGCATATGTAAATTATGCAACAGGGATTAGGAGCTCCTCTTCATCTTATTCATATTTAGTCTGTATAATCAGAGTTTAGCATAATTCCTATCAAACACTCAGTAGAACCAAGGAAAGAAAGGAGAGCGGGAGAGAGGGAAGAAGTGGAGTGAAATCCCCAATGACAGCACAGAGCCTTTTTGGCAAGTACCTGTCTCAGTGTCCCTGATGAAGATGAAGCCTGAAAGGAATGAGTGCAATGGAAGTTACAAAGCAAAGGAGAGCTATGATGGGAAAGGAATTCTGGTGAAGGGATCCTGAGCCCAGGGCATTAGAGAACATGGTGTTCTGGAAAATGAAAAGCGAGGCAGGAGAGTTGGGCACTAACATTTTACATGAGCCTTGAATTTGCCCAGAAGTTTAGATTTACATTTGATTCATACAGCAAATGGATTTTCATTTGCATTTTTTCTTCTTGAAATTAAAGAAGTGTACCCTTAGAAGAGTGATCTGAAAAGGAATAATGAATGTTTGATAAGAAAATTAGAAAAGTATTAAAGAGAAAATATTTATGCAATGAAGAATTAAAATGCGAAAATTTGAGAAATGAGTAAATGGAATTAATCAATGAAATACCATGAAAGCACAAACTAATAATTAGTTTTTCTGAGCTGTATTCCTCTCAGTAACAGTTTTTTAGCACACCACCCTCAATATGTTTGTTTGCGTATAAAGTATATACTTTTGCTATAATTGGTTAATATCTGAATGCACAATCTATTCTTAGAGTACTGTTTATTATCAACAAGAATAAATGCAGGTCCATACTTTAAATCTACTTTGTGACAAGTTCATGTTTTGGGGAGCTGGCTTCTTATCCCATCTGATTTTTAACCCACAATTCTGATTTTTATTTCATGATACAGCTGACAAAGACCTCCTACTAAGTATCAAATCACCTGCAATTATTTTTGTTTGCTTGTGCTTTGCTTGTGCTTGCATTATTATTATCTTCAAGTCACACCTTCTTGGCAAGCATCTTTTTAAGCCATGGTCTATTTTGTGAGGTTAATTTAATTAAAACTAGATAGTAAAATCCATAAATCCATTGAATCATGCACCCCTCATCTGCAAACCAACCAGTGAGGAAGACACAGTCAACACCTCCATGTTGTGAAACTCCTCTCCTCTTTGAAGATGGTGCACACATGGAACACCTGAGAGATGAACTGACTGGGGCTGTCAGTGTCAAGCCACGTATTAATTATTAGTAATATATTTTCAGACAAAGAATGTAAATAAAGGTTCTAATATTTTCTTTCCTTGCCCTATCAGCTCATATTACACACACACACACACACACACACACACACACGAGTCCTCTGTATTCAATTATTAGATCATAGACTTATTGAAAGAAAACACAGCATAGTGGTTAATAAGAGCACTTAACTCCAGAATCACACCAAATTGATTAAATGGAATTTTGTGACCATGAACAAGATATTTAGCCTTTCTAAACTTCAATTTTCTCATCCATAGCATGAAGTTAACATGAGTGGCTACTTCATAGGGTTGTGAGAGAGACTTGATCTTGCCCTTAGCACAATGTCTGGCACATGGTAAACATTTAATAAATATTGTTATTATAAGAATCAATGTAAAGACGAAAAAGAGATGAAAAAAGTATTTGAGAGGTTTGATTTTGCAAAACACAAAAAGTTAGTAGTAGACTGAAGTGAAAAGCAGAACAGTCAAAGATGACTTGTTTATTCATTCATTCATTTTCTTTGTAAAAAGTATGGGTATTATACATGGTCCCTATAGAAAGGAGGTGGGTTGGGGGTCAAATAACATTTTCCAATTAAAAACACGAATAAATATAGTATATAAGTGTATTAATAATACAAAAATGGAGATTGTTTTGAAACAAGAAAATATGAGCAAGGCAAACTCTGAATCTCTGTGGATCACTAAAGAGCTATGATTTCTGGATTTGACAGGTATTCCATGCTGGTCAGGCTTTCCGGTTGGGGCGCTATCCAATACATTGGCATCTCCTGGGAGATTTGCAATTTAAGTCTTATGTAAGAGGCTGTGCAATTCACCAGGCCTATAACAGAGCTGTCACTATCCATAACACACATCATCTTCTTGTTGAGAGGAATATTATCTATGATATCAAGGGAGGAGCATTTTTTATAGAAGATGGTATTGAACACGGCAACATCCTGCAGTATAACTTGGCAATATTTGTACAGCAAAGTACTAGTCTTCTGAGTGATGATGTGACCCCAGCTGCATTTTGGGTAACGAACCCGAACAACACCATACGGCATAACGCGGTTGCTGGTGGCACTCACTTTGGCTTTTGGTACCGAATGAACAACCACCCCGATGGGCCATCCTTTGATAGAAACATCTGCCAAAAAAAAGTTCCTCTTGGGGAATTCTTTAACAACACTGTTCATTCTCAAGGTTGGTTTGGACTGTGGATATTTGAAGAATATTTCCCCATGCAAACAGGATCTTGTACATCTACAGTGCCAGTGCCTGCAATATTTGATTCACTTACTACTTGGAATTGTCAAAAAGGAGCTGAGTGGGTCAATGGAGGTGCCCTTCAGTTCCATAACTTTGTGATGGTAAATAATTTTGAGGCTGGAATCGAGACCAAGAGGATCCTGGCTCCATATGTTGGCGGATGGGGTGAAACCAATGGAGCTGTGATTAAAAATGCCAAAATAGTTGGTCATCTCGATGAACTGGGGATGGGGTCTGCATTTTGCACAATGAAGGGGCTGGTTCTCCCATTCAGTGAAGGCTTGACTGTATCTTCCTTAAACTTTATGAATTTTGACCGTCCCAACTGTGTAGCTTTGGGAGTGACATCCATCACTGGAGTTTGCAATGACAGATGTGGAGGCTGGAGTGCAAAATTTGTCGACATTAAGTATTTTCACACAACAAATAAAGCTGGCTTTCGATGGGAACATGAAGTGGTACTGATTGATGTCGATGGTTCACTTACAGGTAATGTTATTTTAAAATTTGTGACAAAGTACACTGGAAATATGTTTGTATTAACACAGAGTTGAATTGTCAAAGACAACTTGCGTGAATCACAGATCTTACGCAGTACCAAATTTTACTAATGATTTAAAGCCTATAGGTAAACACTAGGTACAGATAAAGACATTCTTTGCTAGAGGAGCCCCAAATTGTCTGAAACAGCTTCCAAATATGTCCCTTTTCTCCTGCATTTGCATTTTGATTTGTGATTAACAGCACATTTTGATGGAAATATTCAATGGAAACATGGTTCACGAAAGAAAGCCATTTCAGTTTTAGCTCTCCTCCATTTTATACTCTGTTAATTACACAGACAAGATACTGCTTACATGGCTACACAATTTCTCCAGCAGGCTGGGCCCCCTAAACCCATAAATTCTGGGTTTATTTACGTAATGTAGACATACCTGTTATAGCCTGCTAAAGTATTTCATAGGAAGGAATAAGTTACAGACCTGCTATTAACTTTTTCTTGTTAACTTTAGAATTAGTTTAAAGAATATCTGTACTCTGGTACAAAATTCAATATCCTTTGTAGGTTAATTATTCTTTTATCATTTCAAGTTCATACTCACATGTTTTATAAATATGCATGGTTTCTAGATTTTAGAGTCTTTACAAATGTGTGATGATAAAGTTTTGTCTGAGATAACAAGAATGTGTGTGTGTGTGTGTGTGTGTGTGTGTGTGTGTGCATACTGAATTATACTTTATGAGAGACAATTGACCAGTAAACCTAAAGATCTTAAGGATTCACTTTTGAAAGAACTCTTTGAAAGAATAAACAATAGTCATCTCAATATTCAAACAGACTGAGTTTTCAACTGTAGTTGACTTCTGTGTCCTGATCTAATTGTGGCTTTAAAGAGGGAGAACATTTGGATACTTTTGATACATAAAGCTTTGTGTAACTTTTTGGTTAACTTAGTTCAGCTTAGATTTTTAATGCTGGTTGGCCATGCGTTGGTTAAGAGTATGGAATCTGGTCAGACTGCCTGGGTTAGAATCCCGTGTGTCCTTGACCAAGCTACTTATCCCACTTCCCATCCCCTGCTTTGCTTTCATTGGTGCTTCAGGTCCTGTGTTTTGGCCACATCCACATAAGTCCCTTTTATGTGGGGATCCTACTTGCCCCTTGGCAAAAAGAAAAAAAAAAAAAAAAGGGAAAAACAAAAAACTCAAGAGTTTTAGATTTTATCAGTGGTGATCCGGGTCACAATACGTATACATTGTGAACAGTTCAGTGCTTTAGCTTTCTAACATGAAAGAGAAAGTGCATTGTTTCTATGCATTTCCTAGGATGCGAAGGACACACCGTCATCCCACACAGCTCATTGCTGGACCCTTCGCATTGCACCCAGGAAGCCGAGTGGAGCCTTGGGTTCCCGGGGTCTGTCTGTGACTCCTCAGTCAGCTTTCACCGTTTGGCGTTCAACAAACCTTCGCCAGTGTCTCTGCTGGAAAAGGATGTGGTTCTCTCAGACTCTTTTGGTAAGTGGAATGTAATAGTTTAAAACACCAGTTTCAATATGTTTTCTATATTTTTATGATCATCTTCTTGAGTTGTCACTTGATGTGTAGAACAATAGAAAAAGCGTTATTTGTATCAGTCAGAATCCTGTCAGGAAACAAATAGAACACTCAAACTCGATGAGCATTTAATAATTTTATGGACCAGCATGATATTGTGCTGACTAAGGAAACTCCAGATACTCTTAGGACAGTTAAGTAAACGTAGCCCTTGGGTCAAGACGGTAAAATATAGCATTGTTCCTGCCTCTGAAGACAAAATGCTCTTGGTTGTCTTTGCTGATTGAAATGGCACAGGGAGGGGGAAGCATTTGCTAGGTCAGTAGCTGCATGTCTAGTGCCAGGGACTGTTGATTTACAGATTTGATCCAGTAAAGATACTATACCTGGGACCCCAAATGGGCATGCTGTCTTGGTCTGCTAATGCTGGAGAATGCAAAACACCAGAGATGGATTGGCTTTTATAAAATGGGGGTTTATTTCACTACACAGTTGCAGTCTTAAGGCCACAAAGCATCCAAGGTAACACCCCAGCAACTGGGTATCTTCACCAGAGAATGGCCAATGGCCTCCGGAAAACCTCTGTTAGCTAGGAAGGCAGCTGGCATCTGCTCCAAAGCTCCGGCCTCAAAACGGCTTTCTCCCAGGACGTTCCTTTCTAGCAAGCTTGCTTCTCTTCAAAACATCACTCCCAGCTGCACTCTCTTTTCTCTCTTTGAGCCAGCTCATTTATATAGCTCCACCAATCAAGGCCCACCCCGAATGGGTGGGGCCACGCCTCCATGGGAACATTTCATCAAAATTATCTCCCACAGCTGGGTGGGGCACACTCCAAGCAAATCTAACCAACACCAAAACTTCTGCCCCACACAAGACTACAAAGATAATGGCATTTGGGGGACACAATACACTCAAACCGGCACATTCCACCCCCTGGAACCCAAAATGACATTATCTTTCCAAATACAAAATACATTCATTCCATCACAATACCACAAAAACTCAAATCATTTCAGTAACAAAAGTTAAGTACAAAATCCCATCAAAATCAATTTAGGCGTGGTGGGTCCTAAGGCACAATTCTCCTTTAGCCTTGGATCTGTGGACTTAGAACAAGTTACGTGCTTCCAATATACAAAGGAGGGATATTCATAGGATAAACATTCCCATTGCCATAAGGACAAACAGTAAGGAAAACAGGGTTAACAGGAGCAAAACAGTTCTTAAAATCCGCAGGACAAAGTCCATTAGATTTCAAAGTCTGAGAGTCATTTACAGAACAACGTTGCATCCTTGGGGCTTGAGACAGCGGAAGCCTAACCCTTCCCAAGGGCCTTTTTGGCAGCTGTTTCTTCTCCAAATGCTTGGGTGAGTGCTCCAACATTTCCACACATTGGGGAGACCACCTTCTCGGCTCCACCCTCCTCAAACCTCGGGGCAGCTCCCGGATTCCCTTCCATCTCCGGGGCACACGCTCAACCCCTTCAGAACAGTGTGGTGGCAGCCAGGCTCTCCCCAATTCCCTGGGAATGTGCTCCAACCTCTTTGGGACCTGAGGTGGCAAAACTCTTCCAGAGCATTGAGGCGGAAGGCCTGCCCTCGACCTCCAGGGCAAACTCACCCTTTCCATGCATGTGGGCTGCTCCGCTCTCCCAGCCCGAGACTTCTTGACTCCAGACCTCAACCTCCATGGCTCTGTCTTTGAAGAAATTTTTCCTTCAGTTTGTTCCTTGTCTGTCTCCTCCAGTCCAGACCGGCAATGGCTCCGTCTATAAAGATCTCGCAAAAATTCTGTTGGTTTTGCATGAAGCACGCAGGGGTCAAAGCCATCAGACAATAGGACTTTCCACAAATCCTTTCTGCTTAACTCCTTATCCAGTCTTGGCTTGTCCTCAGGTTGGGCTGTAGCTTCTGGGATTCCACCCCCTGGAAGCTCATAATTTTCCAAGCCATCAACTTCTGGTTTCTTTGAACCCAAGAGTTCAGTTCTAAGTTTATCTCTCTCTGCTCACATTTTACTATAAGCTGCAAGGAGAAGCCAGGATACGTCCTCCACACGTAGTCTGGAGATCTCCTCAGCTAAGTATTCCAAGTTGTTGCTTCCAGATTCTTCCTTCCATCTGACACCAGGACTCAATTTTGCCAAATTCTCTGCCACTTTAAAACAAGGATCGCCTTTCTTCCAGTTTACAACACATTCATCATTTCTGTTCAAGTCCTCATCAGAAGTATCTTTAGAGTCCATATTTCCACAAACAGTCTCTTTAAAGCAGTTTTGGCCTTTTCTATCAAGCTCCTCACAACTCTTCCAGAAACTTCCCCTTATCCATTTAAAAAGCCGTTCCAACATGTTTGGTATTTGCAAACTCAGCAGCAAAAGCACCCCACTTCTCTGGTACCAAAATCTGTTTTAGTTTGCTAATGCTGCAGAATGCAAAACACCAGAGATGGATTGGCTTTTATAAAATGGGGGTTTATTTCACTACACAGTTACAGTCTTAAGGCCACAAAGCATCCAAGGTAACACCCCAGCAACTGGGTATCTTCACCAGAGAATGGCCAATGGCCTCCGGAAAACCTCTGTTAGCTAGGAAGGCAGCTGGCATCTGCTCCAAAGCTCCGGCCTCAAAACGGCTTTCTCCCAGGACGTTCCTTTCTAGCAAGCTTGCTTCTCTTCAAAACATCACTCCCAGCTGCACTCTCTTTTCTCTCTTTGAGCCAGCTCATTTATATAGCTCCACCAATCAAGGCCCACCCCGAATGGGTGGGGCCACGCCTCCATGGGAACATTTCATCAAAATTATCTCCCACAGCTGGGTGGGGCACACTCCAAGCAAATCTAACCAACACCAAAACTTCTGCCCCACACAAGACTACAAAGATAATGGCATTTGGGGGACACAATACACTCAAACCGGCACACATGCTATTACCACTTGACTAGGTTTGCAATAATTTACTGTCATTCATCATAATCCATCTGTCATTTTCGTCAGCCAAAGAAGCAAGTTAAATAGGGATGTGGTAGGAATCATGGTTCTTGCATCACTTGAATCTTCGACTGTGGCACTAATCTCTGCATTCCTGTCTCGCCCTCCCCCAAGGAGTTCCTAGAGCTTCCCTTTATACTCCCTACCACAGTTACCCCCATTCCATTGGTCAGAAACCAATCTGGGAATTCTTTCAGTTACTAAGTCTGTTTATTCCCACTATACCTTCTGGAACTGGAAAAATAACCAATAGATGTGTCTCTGGGCCCACTGAACTCACTGTGAGACTGACGGAGCAAAGACAATCTATCATCTAAATTCATAAGCTCTCACTATGACTGATGGACTGTGGTGGCACTTAGGGTTTTCAAGGATAAGTGTCGGTTCAGAGCAACTATCTAATAAATCTTGGAGGGTCTGGATATTTTCCTTTCCCCATTTATCCCCTGAAAAGTGACCACAAGTGCCTGCCACCCCCTCAGTGGAGGGGCTGTGGGTCTAGGAAATAGGTAAGAGTAGTGAATCCCCATTTGGGTGACTTGAGTTAGATTTCTGTCCTCCAAGACCTATATAATTTTTCTGCCTATGTATGTCAAACAGCCTTAATATAATACCATCTTTTTCATTTTTGGGAATCTCAAGGTCAACCAGTCGTTACCACAGATCCCTGCAGGTCAGAACACTGAATATCTCTCTGACCGGTACTTATTGTAGTAATATGTCTGATGGTTAAGTGCCACCTCCTGGCTTCTTCCACTTTTGTATTCCATTATTTCTATGAGATCACGGAACCCAATTACATTATAGTATCCTTCACTAGTATCTCCAGCCTCCAGAGAACAGCCCCCAGAGAGTTCTTTTCAAAGAGCAAAATGCTGTAACCACTGCTAGGACTGAAAAGGTGAGGGTAAGTATCAGTTACATGAACTCAGAGGCAGAGGGGGCTGTATGAGGAGGGCTGACAGATAGAAGCTGTGCCGTTCAGCTGAGAGATGCAGCCGACCCACCGTGACACCCCCACCCTGACCCCAGAGAGAGAGAGACCGCCAGTGGAATAAATGCCTCACTTTCACCTTCCTTCCTTCCCTCTCTTCTTCTCCTTCTTCCCACTCTCCAAACCCAACCAGAAGCCATAAGGCCAGAGACCAAGTTGGAGAATTATGAATGGTGGATCCAAAAGGAAACAATAGTATCCAGCACCACTTCCATCATTTATTATAATGATATGAGTAATGATGTTTAATTTAAAAACATTATTAGATTTTTTTCTCCTATTAATTGAAAGTGTGATGTACCTATTATCTGAATGATAGTTATACCACTTTGTCAATGGCCTAATGACAAAATCCTAGGAGCCACTATTTTTCTTCTGATAAATAGATGTCCAGGATGGAACTGTTTCTTAAACTTGTAGAGACTATGATACAATAAACAATATTTTCAGTAGAGTATCTATGAGTGTTTTTTCCAAATAAAAACTTACAGGCTAAAACAAAAAGAAAACAAAACATCAAAAGCAAATGAAATTATTTTATCTAGTGAGATAATATTGTAGTGTTTGTGATTATTGGGCTATTTATAATAAAACTTTTAATCCTTTCTCCAAATACTTTATGCCATAGCTGTGAGTAGGCTGAACACTAATATTTTATAAAATGTGAGTTAAGATGCACTATTATGGAGAACTCAGAGATATGCCCCCTTCTTAAGTAAACTATTGAATTATGTATCATGATAAAGTATATATATACATTTAACTATAAAGTTTTAAGCAGTAAATTTAACTATTAATTTTAAACTATTATTTTTAAGGAGTGGTAGTGCTAGTGGGGACTTTAAGGAGCAGTTTTGTTTGTCTGTTTGTTTGAGTTTTGGTTTTTTGATTCTAGAAGTCTGGTATCTTCAAATTTATGAGACTGTAGCTCTCTTGTGAAAACTTTCTGTGCCTTTTGACCTATTCCCTTCAAGAATATAAGGCTTTTATTTGATGTCTAAATTGTAAATACCTTGAAGGCAAAAACTATAAACTTATCTCTGTGCCATGCACAAAACGCAACATAGAACATTGCAAATAGTAGAGACTTAGTAAGTATTCAATTAAATGGAATTAGTTGCAGTACTTGAACCAGATTGCATAGTACAGAAAACATCATTCCAGACATTTTACTTTTTAAGGTGACATTAAAAAAATCAATTTCATGGTAGGCAATTTTGATTGTTTTCATTTAATCTCCATTAAAGGCACATAAAACGATTTTACTACTTAAATTTAAAAAATGAAAATACATCACTTTTTTGGCTATATATATATATACAACTAGTATACTAGATCAGGGGGAAATAAGGTTTGGTGTTATTTAAAAAATAGCCATATATATTTTTATCAAAACATCTACTCATCATACATGATGATGTATCTTTATGTAAATATATGTAAAAGTTATACCAGATGGCAAATTAATTTGAGGCATTTACTCGTAAAAGTCCTACTTGTACAAAATATCAACTTCAAAGAGTTGTATTTCAGTCTAAGATGCTTAAAACCAACATTCTTAGAATGACTGCTGCTGAAAAAAATTAAGAAAAAACACAAATAACTAACAAAAATGAAAATTAGTTTTGTTTATGAAGCTGAAATAGCCAATGCACCAGAAAAAAAAAAAAAAAAAAAACTTTAGTGGAGTTTGGATCTGCCAAATTTTAGAGGTTTTGTAGTAATTTAATTAACTCTTAAATAAGTCAGCTATTGCTTCGTAATAGACTGTCCCAAAACTCAATAGCTCATACCCACAATCATTTATTTTCACTCATCTGTCTGAGGTCTGGGTTGGTTGAGCCAGGCTGGGCTTAGTTGGGAGGTTCTACTTCAAGGTGGTATCCAGTGAGCTTGGTTCCTCTCCGAGGGCTGGGCTCAGGTCTGCTTTGAATGTGCTCATTCTGGGGCCCAGGCTGAAGGGAAAGAAGCTACCAGGAGGAGGCTCGTTTCATTGCGATGGCAGAGGTTCAAGGGGCCAAGCCTTACCAAGCAAACTCTTCTAAAGCTTTGCTCATGTCAGTTCTGCTAATATCCCATCAGCCAAAAATCATCCAGCATCAATAGGGCAGGTATGTCTACTCTTCCCTTTCAAAGAGAGTAGAGTAATGGATATTTGCTGACCAATAATCCAAGTTAACATAGTTCTCATGCTTTTTGTTTTTTCTTTTTTCACAGACTTTTAATGTCCCTGTTTATAGCCCTTTTAAATCTAATACTAATTCATAAGCCTAAGAATTAATGAATTTCTTCCCCCTCTTGATTTTGGATATATATATTTTTTGCCTTATCCCCAAAAGGAAATGCATAGAAATTTATTTCATAATCTTGCTTCAAGCTACTCTCTTCTAAATTTGTAAGGGAAGGGGTTGATAATTCAACATAAAATTCATTCAAGAGATAAAAAGAGAGAAAGAAGGAGAGAGAAAATAGAATAGGGACAATTAATCATGTTATCTTTCTTTATGTTGTAAAAGATCTTTTCTAATCTTCAAAAAGTTGTCAAACTCTCTCATGACCAAAGCATTTCCAAATTATATAGTTTCTCCATAACAGGCAGTCCAGGATCTAAGTTTGTCATTCATAAAATGTAGGGTACCATGTCCAGTGTTAAGTGTTGGGTCTAGTTGTAGCCTAGCTCCTTAAAAGCTCTAAACAAAAACTTATGTGGATTTTGATCCAGCTCAATGGATACAGGAGAGTCTAATGAAGAACTAGAACTTGTATTTGCACACACTGTAACTCAAGAATACTAAAAAATTAAGTTCTTAAAAGAATGGGAATGTAATTATATTTAGATCAATGATACTAAAGAATCATATTAATATATTTAAGAACTTTTGTTTTAGTGAATCATCTTCATGTTTCCATTTTATCGTTTCCTAAGGAATAAAAGACCCTTCTCAATTCAAAATTCCAAATGAGAAAGCATTTTATGTTTCAGTTAAATGTAATTTGAAAAATTTGGGGCATTCTGTAAAATAAAAATATTTAGAATGTAAGTAATGAAATGCATTGGCCTCTTTTGAGAGTTCCATACTAGATCAATATTTCACATTTGCCCTTGCATACAAAAGGAGATGTTTTCTAGAGATACAGTTTTCTAAAGGTAGATATTGCTGTTATTTGTTTCTTGTTTTGTGTTCTCCTACAGGCATAAGCATTGTTCCCTTTCAGAAGAAACGACTGACTCATATGTCAGGATGGATGGCTCTGATTCCAAATGCAAATCACATTAATTGGTATTTTAAAGGTATAGATCACATAACTAACATATCATATACATCAACATTCTATGGATTTAAGGTAAACAAAAAGCTATAAAATTCATCTTCTAATTATTATAATTTCATATTACTCAAACACAGCCTTCACTCCCGTCCTTATTCCAATTGTAAGGCCCAGAATGCCCTTCCTTACATATTGACCTATTAAAGTCTTGCACTTCTGTCTTAGTTTCCTTGGCTGCTCAAGTAAATACCATGCGATGGGTTGGCTTAAACAGTGAGAATTTATTGGCTCATGGTTTTGAGGCTAGGTAAAATCCAAATCCAGGCATCATCAAGGCAATGCTTTCTTCCCAAAGACTGGAGTTCTGGGACTGGCTGGTGATCCTTGGTTCCTCTCACACATAGCAGCCTCTCCTGGCACATAACAGCATCTTGTGGCCTCTTTCTTCTCTTCCAGGTTCTGTTGACCTTCAGTTTCTGGCTGCTGCCTCTAGCTTTCTCTTTCTCTCTGAATTTCATGCTGCTCATAAGGGACTCCAGTAACAGGATTAAGACCCATCATTATTGAGTTGGGTAACATCTTAACTGAAGTAACCTCATCAAAAGGTCCTACTTACAATGGGTTCACTCCCACAGGAATGGATTAAGTTTAAGAACATGTTTTTCAGGGGTACATAGGTCCAAACGACCACAATGCCCTCCATGACCCATCTAAATCACCTCTCTTATAAGAAACAAGCCAAAAAGGCATCAATTTAGAATCAGAAGTAAATAATCTTTTGCCATATTCCCATAATACTAAGTTTGTACCCCTGCTATTATTTTCATGACAATAGCTAACATTCGTTCAGTGCTTACATTATCTTGGACACCAGTTCAGGGCTTTATTTTTTGTATTATGAAGTAAATCAAATATTTAGAAAATAAGCCAACTCCTATGTGACCATGACTCAGGTCTATCTGAATCTGATAGTCTGTGAAAATTAAATTTAGATTGTTTTAAAGAAATAAAACATTATAGATACAGTAGAAACCCCCTGTATGGCTTATCCTGATCTTGTTTTCTACTCTCTATCTAATGGTACCAGTGTCCTAAACTGGTTATTTTTCATTCTCATACATGTTCTTCTAATGTGTGCAGTCAAAAACAATATCTAGTATTGTTTTTTCATGTTTTAAAACACTATAGAAAGAAATATTCTCTAAATAAAATTCTGTGACTTGATTTTTTATGCTAAGTACTTACCATGTGTTAAACCTTAAACAATCCTGTGGAATAGCTACTATTAAATATCCCCATTTTCACAAATGAGGAAACTAAGTTTCAAAGAGGTTGAGAATCATATTCACAACTGTCTAGCTAGTGTCAGAGCTGAGATTTGAATTCATAGAGGATGATTCTAAAGCCCACATTATTCCCTAATTTATTCATTGCCTTATATGTGATTATTAATGCATGTGCCTTCCCTAGTGGACTGCGAGGTTTTGGAGAATGTAGGCTGTTGCATTCATCTTCATATCACTCATAAGCAACTCCAACATTATTTAGAGTAGTTACTCAATGTGTTAACTTGGTGTAAATAAAATCTTTACTGTAAATAAAGATCTTAAACTCAGCCATATACTATCATTGTTCAGTAAGCTAGCCTATGGATATAAGTTAAAGCCCTGTAGAGAGGCTTTAACTTGGGCTGCAATGCTCACCAGAGAATGTAAGAAACAGTTTAGGGAATTAAAAAAGGAATAAAATATGGTTCATTCCCCCTTGCCCTTGAAGGGTTCAGGCTAGCGAGTCATTATGTCATAATGTATGTATGTAGGTAGGTAGGTATGTATGTATGCGTGAGAGAGAGCATGTTCACCTTTGTGAGCCTTAACTGATTAATTCTTTTTGTTCCTTAGTGATAGAGCTAGCATTATTGCCATAACAGTGTAAAATGTCAAATAAGCAAAATATAAAACAAGGGCAAGATGGAAAGCAAACTTTTTTTAATCATAACATAATATAGGGGCTAATTATGTCATCAATAAATATATTTTGAAGGCTATTATCATATAAAATAAGCCACATTGTAAAATTTTATAGGAAGAAGACTATGTGATCATATCTCATAACTTCACTCAAAATCCTGATATGTTTAATATTATTGATAAGAGGAATGGCTCTTCAAACCCATTAAATTGGAATACTAGCAAGAATGGAGACTGGCACCTTGAAGCAAACTCTAGTACTCTGTATTACTTGGGTATGTATTCATTAGGCTGAAGTAATTATTTTATCTATGTTTCGTCTAAAGGGTTAGAAAAAGTTGCTTCAGAGGCAACTGTGTATTACACAGTGCCATGTATATAGCAGTGCTCAGTAATTATTTGTCAAACGAAAGGAGACTGATTTTACGCTGTGAAAAGCCTTGACTTGAGTTAGGAGTGTACATTTTACATTTGGAGATTACAGCAACTCGTCTATACAAGGTCTCAACACTTTCATTTCACAGAATTATAGGAAATTCATATAATGGAAGCCAACTTATATTCTGTTTCCATTGTTATTATTTAATTACTTTTGGAAAATAAAAATATTAAAGAATAAATTTTAATTACATTTCCAAAGTATCCATTTTTGTCAAGATGTTTTTAACATGTGCTTCTGAACAGAACATGTATATTTTATCTGACTTTCTCCATACCCATTCCATACATTTGAATTATACCAGAGTTTCTCCATACCTATTCCATATATTGAATTATACCAATATACCAAGAATATTTTCCAAAAATGCCTCAGTTTTTGGCATTCAACTTTTTTCATTCAAGCACTTTAGCCATCATGTTAATTTAAACTGTTTTTACTTCACTTTCAGTGTCAGGAAGAAATGACCTCCCACAGGGCCAGCCTGTTTCGGGGATGCTGGATCCTGATGTGAAAGATGTTACAATTAACTTCCAAGCTTACTGTTGTGTTCTCCAGGACTGCTTTCCCGTACATCCTCCAACAAGAAAACCAATGCCCAGGAAGCGACCAGCTACATACAAGTATATAGGCCTGTCGTTGTCTAATACCTTTCAGTGTACCTTGACGTAACCTTTTTCACTACTCTCCTGGGTCAGATAATAACACTGTCTTCTGCATGATGCCTTAGAGGTCACAGAGCACTTCCACAAGAGAAAATGCAAACATCTCACAATAGGTGTGAGAGTTCCTGGAAATCTCAGACTTGCAGAATTTTAGATCTGGATTATTAGATCTGGCCAATTTCCTTATTATATAAGTGAGAAAGCTAAAGCCCTGTGACCTAAAATGAATTACCTGCGCTCACAGAACTTTGGGGCAGCACCAAAAACTAAGTCTCACACATTAGTCCAGTGCTTTCTTAGCAGGTAGTGTCTCTTTCTCTCAAATAACACTCATGTCATATTTATTATATACTTATTTAATTTTATTTCAAATATTTGATCGCAAGTATGTGTTATTTCTTCCAGTCAAAAATAGTTTTTCAATCTTTGGATCTTGTATAGTTCTTTTCCTTTATTTCTCATAAGAAACATCACTTTCTACCTAGTGTTATACTAGTTACTGTCCATGACCTATTTTTTCTACTAGAAGGTAAGAGCCTCAAAGGCAAGATCTGAACTTGATGTATCTGGGTGTCCTTTATAGATAAATAATGATGATGAAGTGATAATAAAAGTTAAAATTTAGTGGGCATTTAATAGCCCACTACCATGCATTCAGTATCATTCAATGTTGTTAAACTAATTATATTTCAAAATATGTAGATAATGCAGAGATTTTTTTTTAAAGAATAATAATGGAACTTATTTATCTATTAATTCATTCATTAACACATATTTATTGAGCACCTGCTATGCACAAGGCACTGTGCCAAGCACCAGCAATTCACAGCAAACAACATGAACATAAATAGTTTTGTCCCTGACCTTCATTCCACTCACATTCTATTCAAAGAGACATACCCCAAACAAGCAAATAAACAAAAAAGGAAACAGAAAAAAATTAATTAAGTTGAGTTGTGATAAATGTTATGAAAGGAATGGATATGGGGCAGCAACAGAGAACAGCATGTCAGGGGCATCCTTTGGGTGGAGCTGTCAGGGAAAGCCTCTCAGGGGAGGACATTTCAATTGAGACCCAAAGAAAGAGGAAGAGCTCGTCATGGGGAGGGTGGGGGAGTCGATTTCCAAGTCATAGGACCAGCCTGTGCAAAGGCCCTAAGGTGGAAAAGAATGTGGCATGTCCAGCAAACTGAGAAAAAGTCAGCATGGCTGGACTCTGGTGAGCAGGAGGAGAGTGACGTGGAGATGGTGCTGGAAACAGGCGTAGGCAGTAATAGTAAGGAACGTGGGGAACCTTTGGATGACTTTAAGCTGAGTAGTGACATTCCAGATTATACTTTGAAAAGACCACTGCTGCTACTGTGTAGAGAATGCATCACAGAGGGACAGTGGAGCAGGGAGGCTCATAACAAGCCCCTACAGAGCTTTTTAAGAGATATGGGCTATCAAGATTATTGATCAAAAGCCCTTATACAGTCTAAGGTAGATGAAATTATTAGATGTTTAACATCCATGACTGCTAGTTAGCATAATAGATTTAGATTGGTGTTGATTATGATGTGATAGAGGTATATAATGATACGCTACATGCATTAAGTATCATTCAATGTTGTTAAACTAATTATATTTCAAAATATGTAGATAATGCAGAGATTATCTGTTTTATAGTATAGTTTTTCTCCCACTGTATGAATTTTTCTCAGTGAAAAAAACTATGATTGGCACTTCAGTATTAGAACATAAAGCTCTAGCTACACAACACAAATGGTTAGTTTAAGAGAGATTGGACTTTATCATAACAATGGGCTAGAAGAAAAAGAATGTGTAATAGTTTAATGTAGTGATAGTGCTGGTGAGATAAGAAAGAAAGGCCATTAATCTTGAGAAGAATTAGATAAAATCAGATATCAAATGTGTGTAATGTGGGTCAGGGTATTTGGTAATATAGATACAAGTTTTAAAAATCTGTTTTGAAATTACTTCAGGAAAAAAATGTGCTATTGTGAGTCTAAATAATCCTTTAACTGCCAACTTCTTTTTTAAACCTGAGACAAAATTTTTGTAATAGAATTTTTGATCAAGGTTCCTTAGTAATATAACCATCACATTTTAACAGAACAAACCGTATATCAACCCTTTTGTAGCATCCCAGAATTAATATCACATAATTATTTAACTTTTTACTGTGTCAGGAGAGTAACCTCTTATTATGAAAATTTTCCAACAGGAAAATGTCATCAACTGTATAATAATATTCGTTACAACAATTTGAAATGAGGTAGTTTCTAGAAGGCATGGTGATGAATAGTGGATTCTGTTTCTCCTTCAATGCACTTTCCATATTTAATTCAATTTAACAGAACTTTCCCTCTGTATACAGACTCCTCCTCCCCACCCAGTGGCTTAATCTCATTGACTTACCTTTGCCAGTTCCCTTCACATAAATTAGAAGACTATATCCTTACAATCTTTTTCCATGAAATAGCACCATTATGTGAAAGGTCTTTAAATGGATGAAACATGCATTCATTCACTTGTAATGCAAAAACATTACAAGGAAATTGAATAATGTGGACTTTAATTAATGAGGATTTAGTGGGAGAAAAAAATCATTTAGATTGTGGATAGAAGGAAAGGAAGTTTTCTTCAATGGAGAAAAAACTATTTTTGTAGCTTGTGTATGTTGAGCTTTACTAACTGCACATATTAGCTTGTCTATTTCGCTAAATTATAAGCAATCTAATTTGCATTTTATCATCCCTCAAACATCGAGGATAGTGCAACCCCCTAAGGGGACTATCATTAAATATAGAGAGATAATTTGTAATGGAAATATTTCTCTTCTTTTTAGCTTATGGTCAAATGATTCTTTTTGGCAATCATCTCAAGAAAATAATTATACCGTACCTCACCCAGGAGCAAATGTGGTTATACCTGAAGGTAAATATATAAATATAAATAAATAAAATTCCTATGTTTATGCAACATTAACACTATGCCATGACAGATGCCACTATAGTTAGCTTTCTATCTTCATGTAGCACATCCTGGGGAAAGAACAAATTTGAAGAGCTGGACTCTATTATTGTGTCCTGGGTCCTAAACCTAACCTTCTGAGTTTTAAGTGGGTTCAAACCTGAGTAGTAAGAATAATTAATAGATTTTCTGGGTGAAACAGGAATCATCTCTTGTGTAGAAAGATGGACCACAAACTTCAAAACCAGAATTCATTGATAAGGTTGTCAGAATTTTGTCTGTGAGATATAGTCTATGGTTTATATTTCTTATATGAAAGTATTGCTTTATAGGAACATGGATTGTAGCAGACACAGATATTCCACCAATGGAAAGGCTCATTATTTGGGGGGTTCTGGAACTGGAAGATAAATATAATGTGGGAGCTGAAGAGTCTTCTTATAGAAAAGTTGTTTTGAGTGCTACCTACGTATCACTGCAGGTAAGAGTGGAGGTGAGGATCTTGTAATTTACAGCCTTATTAATCAAATTCTAAAATATAGGAGATTTACTAACTAAATAATAAAAGGCATATTCAATTGGTGTGACTAAAAAACACAACTGACTCTAGTCCATGAAACAGGAGCCTCATGTATGTCCAGTATATTTCCGCTCTCTTTGAAACTGTGGACTAAACGTTCCTTAAGGGGTAATTATCATGGTAACTATCAAGTGTGAGGTTTGCACAGCTTCCTTTCAATCTATGTAGAGTATTTGCTCTAACAAACAAAGAATCTCCAGAAGTTCTGGAAAAAATTAAAGGAATTTAAGCCATTTCTTTCAGAGAAAACAAATAATATTTCTTAAAATGAATGAACATAGGTGAAATTGTGAAGGCGGAAAACTAATAAAAATGATTCAAATGTTTGGAACAATCTCCTCATTCTCTCTTTTTCTTTTTTTTTTTTTTTAATTTTATTTTGAAATAAATTCAAATGTACAGGAACAGTTGCAAAAACAATACAAACCCCATACACAGAACACCGGCATACCCTGAGCCCCCTCCCCCGATACCCCGATCCACCAACTTTAACATCCTGTCACACCACCATTTCTTTCTTTCCCTCCCTCATATACTGCTCTGTCTTCTGAACATATGAGAGCAAGCTGCACACATCCTTGAACAAACAATATGATTCACATATACATTTCCCATGAACAAGAACATTCTTTTATGCAATCCCATTAAGCGCAGCTAAGAAATTCAAGAAATTCAACATTGATACAAAGCTTACATTCTATATTTCCTTTTCTTTTTTTCTTATGTCCCAACTGTGTCCCTTTGAGCCTCCTCTCCTCCATCCTCAGATCCCATCCAGGATCATCCTTGGCATTTAATGGTCATTATCTATTTTCACTTCTTTTTTTTTTTTTTTCCAATTGTGGAAACATATATACAGCCTAAATCTTCCCATTCCATCACCTCCCCTAGCATTCCATTAGTGGGATTAATCACATTTAGAATGTTGCAATGCTATCACCTTCCCACTATCCATTACTAGAAATTTTCCTTCACCCCAAACAGAAACCCTACACTCATTTCTTAACTCTCCATTGCCCCTTCCCCCATTTCTCATAACCCATACTCCACTTTTCATCTCTATGGTTGTATTCTCTGATACTTTCTTTGTGCTTACCATGGGGCTTAAATTTAACATCTTAAATCTATAACAATCTTGTTTTTCTTTGATATGAACTTAACTTCAATAGGACACATAAAATATGTTCCTATACCCCTCCATTCCCCCACCTTTATGTAGTTCTTGTCAAAAATTACATATTTTACATTGAGTCCAAAACCACTGATTTATCATTACACTTTATGTATTTTAGATCCTGTAGGAAGTAAATAGTGGAGTTACAAATAAAAAATACAGTAGTATTGGTATTTATGTTTACCATACGTTCTTTACTGGAAATCTTTATTTCTTCATGTGGTTTCACTCAATTGTTTAGTGTCCCTTTCTTTCAGCCTGCACAATTCCCTTTAGCATTTCTTATAGGACTGAGCTACTGGTGATGAAGTCCCTCAGCTTTTGATTATCTGGGAATGTTTTCATCTCCCCCTCATTTTTAACCTCCAGGTGTTTGTGAATTTTCTAAGTCTCTGATGGTTATTGACTTCTATTTGTATTCCATTGTGGTCAGAGAATGTGCTTTGAATAAATTCAGTTTTTTTTTTAAATTTATTGAGGCTTGTTTTATGCCCCAGCCCATGGTCTATTCTGGAGAAAGATCCATGATCACCAGAGAAGAATGTGTGTCCTGGTGATTTGGGATGTAATGTTCTATATATGTCTGTTAAATTTCTCTCTCTCTCTCTCCTTTCTTTGTTTCTCTGTTGGTAGGGCTCTCTTTAGTATCTAAAGTAGGGCAGGTCTTTTATTAGCAAAATCTCTCAGCATTTGTTTGTCTGTGAAAAGTTAAGCTCTCCCTCAAATTTGAAGGAGAGTTTTGCTGGATAAAGTATTGTTAGTTGGAAATTTTTCTCTCCCAGAATTTTAAATATGTCATGCCACTGCCTTCTCGCCTCCATGGTGGCCGCTGAGTAGTCACTTCTTAGCCTTATGTTGTTTCTTTTGTATGTGGTGAATTGCTTTTCTCTTGCTGCTTTCAGAACTTGCTCCTTCTCTTCAGTATTTGACAGTCTGATCAGAATATGTCTTGGAGTGGGTTTATTTGGATTTATTCTATTTGGAGTTTGCTGGGCATTTATGCTTTGTGTATTTATATTGTGTAGAAGGTTTGGGAAGTTTTCCCCAACAATTTCTTTGAATACTCTTTCTAGACCTTTACCTTTTTCTTCCCCTTCACCAATGAGTCTTAAATTGACGTTTTATGTATCATATCCCTGAGATCCATTTCAATTTTTTTGATTTTTTCTTTCTTTTGTTCTTTCATTTTCTGTTCTGTGGTCCTCGAGGATGCTGAGTCATTATTTAGCTTCCTCTAGTCTTGTACTATGAGTATCCAGAATCTTTTTAATTTGGTCAACAGTTTCTTTTATTTCTATAAGATCATCTATTTTTTTATTTACTCTTGCAAGTTCTTCTTTATGCTCTTCTAGGGTCTTCTTCATGTCCTTTATATCCTGTGCCATGCTCTTCTTCATGTCTCTTATATCCTGTGCCATACTCTCATTGTTTGTCTTTAGTTCTTTGATTAATTGCTCCAAGTACTATGTCTCCTCTGATCTTTTGATTTGGGTGTTTGGGTTTGGGTTCTCTATATCTTCTGGTTTTATCATATGCTTTAAAATTTTCTGTTGTTTTTGGCCTCTTGACATTTGCTTTACTTGATAGGGTTCTTTCAGAATATTAAAAATACCAATCTCTAATTTGTCAGATCTACAGCTTGGTGGCATACACTTTCTGTAACTAACCAGCAGATGGCATTCACAAGTCACCTATTTCCCTCAAGTCTATTCTCCCCAACTTTGTCTTTGTGGTGTGTCGGGGTCTGATTCTTGTGGGGTTCAATTGGTGCACCAAGTTTGCTTGTGTTGTTGGTGCTGTCCACCCTGAATGAGGGGTGTGTGTCTGAGCGGTTAGGGAGGCAGGGCCGCTTTAATAATCAAACCTCCCAGGTGTTCCTGGAGATTTAAGGCTGTTGCAAGAGTCTAAGCCTTCATTTCAGTCTTGCCTCAGATTGTCTCTGCCACTGACCCACAAGTCCTTGGTACTGGCGTAGGGTCCCTGGGGTTTCCGAGCGGATCCCCCTTCTCAGCCATGCTCTTCCAGGACTCTGCTGAGGGAAAGCTGTGCCATGTCACAAGTGCACGCTGGCCCTCCAGGGAAGCCCTGGGCCACTGGGCTGTGCAGGGGCATTCCCAGCCTGCTGTAAAAATGGCTGAATGGAGCGTGTTAATTTCCCCCTTTTTGCACAACTCTGTCTTTCCAGCTCTGGGACACTTAGCTGTGGGTGCACTAAAGGCCACTGTCCATGGCCGATACTGTGGCATATGTGCAGTGCTGTGGGAAACACTCCCTGTCACACTGGGACCCTTGGCACAGCTCTGGGCTATGGCTCTGGTCCCGGGCAGGAGCATCCCCAACCTGCCAGGAAGATGGCTGCAAGGGGCACAGTTTCTTTCTCCTTTTGGCTCCCCTCTGCCCTCCTGGCTCTGAGACAATTAGCAGCGGGTGTGGGAAGGGCTATCCTCCACGCCAGATATTGAGGCATTCGCACAGCCCTTTCCTGCCGCACTTCACTATGCAGTTCTTGCTGCCATATCCGCAGCCGCTCCTGGGTTTTGTTTTTTTTTTTAAAAGAACTAGTCCATCTCCAAATGCCAACCCACGGTTTCCCCACACCACAGCATGGCTGCTGGACTTTCAGCTGGCTCACTCACTCATTTCAGAATGCAGCTCCTGGTTTCACCAAATGCATGGTCCCTATGGATTTAGCAGACCTTGTCTGGCTGGTGCATCGCTGGAACTGGTGTTCTGGGTCACTTTCTGGCTTTTATCTAGTATTTTTCATGGAGGTGTTTTTTTGCCCTGTCTCACCTAGCCACCATCTTAGGTTCTCACCTCCTCATTCTCTCTTAAACCTTGGAAGGTCTCGAACATATAACGGTTTAATCAGTTTAATTGCTCTGTCAGTCTTTTATTGGTATTAATTAAAAAGAATTGGCTAACCGAAAAATCTTTTAAATGCCATTTTTTAAAAAAGTATTTAGTACTTTCTCTTTGAGAACAGTAATAAAGTCCAGAAGCAAGATCTTTAATTCTTCAAAGTCATATCATGTTTTGGTTAGATAAATGGGCTTTGAGGTATATCAAAGCAGCTACTGAATCCTTACCTCATTGTTTATTAGATGGGTAACCTTAGTTAACTTACCTGACCCCTTCAACATCATTTTTTTCATCTAGGAAATGAGAATAAAAATAGCAATCATGGATTTAATGAAAAGATTAAATGATATAATATATGTAACTATATTACACATTATACCTGGCATAGAATCAAGACGCATTTAATGATAGCTATTATTATTAACAATGATGGCAGATAAATGGTGTAACTTGTTGCAAGTATGAAGAGTCTAGTTTGGATATGTCCTGGTATGGTAAAATACAGTGTAGTCTTTTCAAAAAGCACTAGTATAAATCTTAGGAGGTTTCAGTTCTAGGTCCAGCTCTGATCATAGGTAGTTATTGAATTTAATCTTGGAAAAGTCATTTAAACTGCCTAACCCGAAACAGATAGGTTAAATTTAGGTCAATTCCTATTACAATACTCTGTTCTTTGTAGTATAACAAAATTCATTCATTTTTAATAGAGGAGGTTGCCAGTGACTTCTTAATTCTTTTTTTTTTCATGGTGGGGGATTTTTTCTGCTCATTTTTTAAGTACTAACAATTTTCTTCTTTACTACAGGGAGGTAGATTAATTGCTGGCTGGGAAGATAATCCTTTTAAAGGAGAATTACAGATTGTACTTAGAGGAAATCATTCTACTCCAGATTGGGCTCTTCCAGAAGGACCAAATCAAGGATCAAAGGTGATAGGTATGTGTCTCCAGATATCAAAAATGTCATATCAGTTTTGAGAATCCAAAACATAGTTAATGTACTTGTTATTAATTCATAATGTCATAGTATCAGAAATTTTTGCAGACATTTATTTATAGGAAAGAGTATAAAAAACAGACGTTTTAAAAATTAAATCATGTGTCGTTACACCAGACAGAAATATATAAGTGTGTATTATAAACCAAAGCATTATTCATTACAAAACTAATGTATTAAAAATTTCTCCATATGTATACTATCTTTCTAATCTGATTTTCTCCATAATGTTTTTGCTACATAAACAATAATATTTTTATAGCCTAGTGCTTTTCCCCAAAAAGGGAACTACCTGAAATATTATTCAGTTTATAGTATTCATAAATAAACCTGTGGATCAGTTGACTCTACTATTAGTTATTTAATCACAACTGTTCCTGAGCTTTAATTTCCCAGTTGCATTGATATGGCCATGCATATTTCTTCTTCACCCTGGAAAGCAAAGGACTTCAAAGGGTTGAATTTGGTCACAATTAACTGCTTTTATTAAATACTACTGCATATTTATTTAGAAGACACATACAAACATGTACTGCAACTGTTTCACTGTAAAATTTCTAAAACAATGACATCCAATAAATAAAGGGAAAAATGTCTCAAGATTGAATCAGTCAGCAATCCATTGGCCAATGAACTCAGCCAGACAAATTCATTAAGAAAATATAAAATATATTGGCTTTAATGTGTTTATTTTTATTTCAAAAGTAACATTTCAAACAACACGAAGAAATATCAGGATAAAATATAAAGAAAAAATATACATCTTGCCAATTCTACCCTGTTGAGGAAACTAGTGTTACTTAACAGTTTTTACATTCTTTTCCATGCTTTATGTCTGTGCCTATATTCATTTTATAGATATTGATTTGTGGTGGTAGTGTTCCTTTTACAACATGATCAAACTAAATAATTAGCTTTTTTTCTTTTTTCACTTAATATATTGTAGGCATCTTTCCAGATCAACATTTAGAGATAAAACTCATCCTTTTTATGGCATAATAATCTATGGTGTGAATATACTGTACTTTATTCCATCATTCCCCTATTCATGCACATTTGGATTAATTTAAGTTTTCTACTCTTTCCTAATATCAAGGTGGTAAACATCCTCATTAATGTATCCTTGGACATTGACTTTGATTTTCTGTGGACCCAGATTCCTAAAAATGGTGTCAGATGGTCAAACCTCCTTTAACAGCCCTGAACAGATAACCCCATTCATTCCATTCATTCTAAAACGTTCAATCACTTATTAAACTATTTTATTTTATACTAGCACCTAATCCAGTACTGTATGGTGAATAAATAAGAGTGTGCTTTTCTCCTTCAGGGGTGTTTGGTGATCTGGATCTTCATGGAATTCCACATTCAATATATAAAACTAAGCTCTCAGAAACCGCAGAGGCAGGTTCCAAAGTCCTATCTCTCATGGATGCTGTGGATTGGCAGGTAGAGAAAACACATGGTTGAAAGTGGATACACACAGTGGGTCAGCTCAAAAAGGTTTCTCCTTTATTCTCATTGGAATTTATTTTCTCAAGTAATTGGTCAGATGAGAAATGTTAATTTTATAATCAGCACTCAAAAAAGCTGACCCGATAGCAAACATTTAAAAATTGTTCTTTCAAGTTCCTTCATATGAGGAACATTATGTATATATTAGTCATGAAAGAAAACTATGAAAGTTCTTGGGTTAAAATATTCATTATAAATTTTTGCAAAACAGAAAATAGGAATACATTTTAAATATATTTTATTTTTATTTTGGTTACCTCTTTATTGCTGCTTTGTGATGTTACATAAGCATTTGGAAAGAAAACAAATCCAGACACCCAGAGATACTTAAATAATGCCTGTGTTAAATGAGAGATTTTGGTAAATTACAAATGGTAGCAATTCCCATCTCTCCTATACTCATAAACATGTACAGGCCATAGACTCTATGTGTTTTATCAATATGCCATTTAATGGCAAAAGATCAGGAAAATGGTGGATTCTGCTTCCAATTTGTCAGATCTCACCATCTGGTGAGAATGAGCTTTAGAATCATAGGACAAGGAGAGCCTCGGTCTGAGTAAAGCAATACAAATCATCAGAATATACAGGTTTGTTCTCTTCATGCAGTTGAAAATTGATAACTGGAAAGAAGATTTATTGGGAGGTATTATAATCTTTACTTATAAAATATTCTTATTTGTGATAGTTCAAGTGTAGTTGCTTTTTAAAGAGAGAGTAATTAATTAAATGATTTCAATACCCCCTTTTATCCCATGAATATTTTCTGCATGCCTACCAGATGTTGGACACTCTAATGGGTACTGGAGAGTCAATGATGAAGAAACTGGTTAAGCTATAATGGAAATTGAATTGGGGTGAGAGAGGCAGAACCAAATGTACACATCAATATTTAAGTTAACTTCAGGTTGTAATTAGCAAGGTGAAGGAAATAAAATAGGTCATTGTAGTAGAGAGCCACAGTAGGCAGTGGCAGGAGAAGGTCCTTCCTCAAGGGTGTTGTTTGAGCAAATACTTGGATAACAAGATGCTTAATTTTAAAACATTAGATTCTAAGCCTTGGCCTTGGCCTTCAACTTCTTCTGCCGTTCCCACCTTTTAAGAATACCAAGCGGTACCTAACTGTGTAAAGAGAATCTGGAGAGATTTTTTCAAGTCTCAAGAATATTGTCCTGGACAGTTCTTAATACAAATCTAAGTGTATTGCTTCAATATATTTAATTTTTAGAAAGAAATATATATATTATGATCCTATTAAATGATTGAATTACATTTAAGGAAATGCAGAGCTAATTCACAATTTAGAATTCTTAATACTGAACACACAGCATATTATTTTTGAGACATAAATGTACAGTTTATTCTTCATTACAATACCATGATTGCCTATCAGATATAAAACAAATTCTAATTATTTAATAGTTATTATTAAGAAATAGAAAACTTTTTCAAGAATTGCTCTTGAATTTGGTGCTTGAATTTTTTTTAAGGAGGGAGAAGAAGATTGTGATCACAACCACAAGCTATGATTTCCACCAGACAGAAACTAGAAGTATCACAAAATCCTGCATGGTTCGCAAAATTCTTATTCTCAATGATACCCTTTCCTACACTCACCTTGGTAAGTGGTTACTCTTTAACCAAATAGTTAATATAATTAAAATGTCTTGAAATATTCATATTTTTTGTCCTCTCCTCTATAATTACAGTTATTTGATTAAAGATCGCACAAAATATTTTAAAGGAACATTTCACTCAGATTGGCACTGGCATCCAAGAGGTGCTACTATTTATGTACTGGCTACCAGTAGTTGCTTCTGTATGCAATAATTCATTCAGCAAATGTTTACTGAGTTCCTGCTGCAAGTCAAATGGCAGAGAACGAAACTAATATAGTCCATGCTTTGCTGTTTATGCCTTTATCTAAACAAAGCACTGTGAATATTGGATTATTCTTTGATCTCTCGCACTGTCCTGTGATCTCTTCAAGGACATGCCTCAGTCTCATCCAAATATTCAATAAATTTTTATTTATTTCTTTACCCTTGCTTCTTTTTATTTATTTTTACTGAGGTTGTAACTTCAAAGCAAAGACTAACTTTGTAATTGGGATTTTAATCAATCATTTTTAAAAGACTAAGTAGGCTTGGATTATTGTGGTTTTACTTGATGATGATTCTGCTAATAATATATGATTATCTAAAATAAATTGTACAAAAATATATTTTTGTCTGCCATTTGTATTAGAAATTAGAAACCAGTGAGATACATGGTTTTATGTATATATTTGACTCTTCTTTCTGGATTTTACAGTGTCAAGAGATGTGTAGAGTTAAAGGAAACAACAATTTCTTTTAGCAGGGTAATTATGTTCTCCTTAGCTTTCAAGAATGGCTCTTTGAGAGGTCTTCAGTTTAATATGTAGTTTTATAATCTTCTGTCTTGCTTAGCTTGTTTCAGGAAACAGAGCCTAACAAATCTTACATTAGTTGTGACTGAGGTGTGTGTCATATGGAAGCAAATTAGGAAAATGATGGTCCAAAGTCTTTCTGCAAGTGCAGTACCCAGACCACTTGCATCAGTATCACTGGCAAAGGTGGAGGATGGGAACGTGCCCAAATATAGATTCCTGGACACCACCCCAAAGTACTGTTTTACATTCTCTGATGTAAATTTTGGCAACTTGTTTAAAGCAAGCTTCTAGATGATTCTTATGCACACTGAAATTTGAGAACCGTTGATTCATGAGCATTATTGTCCTCATTTGTTTCATTGACACATTCTTCAGCTGTAACTGCCTTTGACAAGCTACTGAGAAACGGTAAAACTGGAATTCTCAAGGAGAGAAGGAAATCAGATGATTTTTCATTTTGAGGTGCAGAGATTTCCCAGCACTCAAACCTTTCCCATTTGACATGCTGCCTTATCCTAATCTCAGAAAGTATGAGAGACAAGAGTATAATGTTAGAAAAGCCACTCAGGTGTTTCTGATGCTCATAAGGACTCCAGCTGTAAGGCAGCTTGATAGACTGGCAGATATTTGACTTGCATGGGGGAAAAAAATGTTTGGAGAGCAAAGAACTAGTTACAGCAGTATTTTGATAGAAGCACATGTACATATATATTTTATATCACATATTTTTCTTTAAATCAAAAGAAAAAGGTTTTATCGAAAAACATTTTATTTGGAAAAAAGGAGAGTTTAAAGTTTGACATTACAGATTTTTTCATTTAAAGCCACAAACATTTCTCTCTGCTTGAAATGCACCTGCTTGTCTTAAAGATTTGAACACGATTTTTAGAAATGTAGAATGTAATTTAGTTTATGTTTTACAAATCATTAATATGTGGATGTACATATTGAGTTTGATAAGATACTGCATATTTATAAAGACTTGTGGTTAGCACAAATGTGCCATAGGGAAAGTGGAACAAAACAAGATTTAGGCATCAGGAAAGGTAAAATTACCTGTGCATTGCTGAATCCCCACGTGACTGTGGGCAAATTCTTTTACTTCTCTACCTCATTTTCTCATCTATTAATATTATAATAAGCTTCTCAACTTACCAGATCAGTGTTTTCAAGTATAATTTGAAGTTATTGCAAACCATTTTCAAGACCTGTGTTCTAGTTTGCTAATGCTGCCAGAATGCAAAACACCAGAGACGGATTGGCTTTCATAAAAGGGGGTTTCTTTGGTTACACAGTTACAGTCTTAAGGCCATAAAGTGTCCAAGGTAAACACATCAGCAATCGGGTACCTTCACTGGAGGATGGCCAATGGTGTCTGGAAAACCTCTGTTATCTGGGAAGGCACGTGGCTGGCGTCTGCTCCAAAGTTCTGGTTTCAAAATGGCTTTCTCCCAGGACGCTCCTCTCTAGGCTGCAGTTCCTCAAAAATGTCACTCTTAGTTGCACTTGGGGTATTTGTCCTCTCTTAGCTTCTCCAGAGCAAGAGTCTGCTTTCAATGGCCGTCTTCAAGCTGTCTCTCATCTGCAGCTCCTGTGCTTTCTTCAAAGTGTCCCTCTTGGCTGTAGCTCCTCTTCAAAATATCACTCACAGCTGCACTGAGTTCCCTCTGCCTGTCAGCTCATTTATATGGCTCCACTGATCAAAGCCCACCCTGAATGAGTGGGGCCACGCCTCCATGGAGATATCTCATCAGTTATCACCTATAGTTGGGTGGGGTGCATCTCCATGGAAACACTCAAAGAATTACAATCTAATTAACACTGATAGGTTTGCCCACACAAGATTACATCAAAGATAATGGCATTTGGGGGGACATAATACATTCAAACTGGCACAACCTGTTAAGCAATAACGTCATAATTACTGATTATAATAACCTTTTTTGTGGAAATACAAGAAATATTTTGGTAATATTTAGTTTATAAATTTAAAAGTATCATAATTTCAGTCTGCCATATATCTACATTTAAACATTCAAATCTAAATCAATTCATGCGCTTGTGTTGATTTTTGGCATATTATAAAGTTCATTGCTCTATTTATGATTTGCAAAGAAACTGACTAATAAAGATGGAGTCTCAGCATTGGTAATAATCTAGCTGTCCTTCTGTTGCAGCTGAAAGCTACCATGTCCCTGACACAGGTCAGAGCTACACATTAGCAGCTGATGTTGGGATACTGAGTAGGAACATCAAAATAGTTGGTGAAGATTATCCAGGTTGGTTCAAGGAATCTTTTGGTGCACGAGTCCTGGTCAGCTCATTCACTGAAAATATGATGACATTTAAAGGTTGGTACAAATTCAATTTATTTTTCTGAATGAAATATAACTTAATCTCTTCTATTTTTAGGAGTCCTTAAATAATTCTCATCTCTTTTAGGATCACATGGGAAAATAAAGTCTTGAGAGGGATTATGTAGTCCAGGCGCCACCCTCCAACCAGATTCCCTAGCAGTGTTGGCTATTTACTTGATCTTCATAGACTAAGAATTATCAGATTAACAGTGACCTTTGATAATAACTAGACCAGTCTCTCACCCAAACAGAAATCATTTTGTAACAAGTACAACAGATTGTTATTTTTGTTTTGTTTTAAGGGAAATTTTAAACATGTACCTCCAAAATAGCTAATCATATCATGTGTCCCAATGTACCCATCACCAGCTTCAAGCATTATCAACTTCAGCCAATCTTGTTTCATCTGTACCTCCACCTTCTCTCTTAAAGTCCCTGAATTGTTTTTGAAGCAAACAAATATAATTTCATGCACAAATATTTCAACATATAACTCTAAAATATTTAAAAAACATATCTACAATACAAGGATCAGACCTAAAAATGTTAATATTTCATTATTATCAAATGGTTGTTCAAATTTCCCATTTTTCCTTCCTTCCTTCCTCCCTCCCTCTCTCCCTTCCTCCCTCCCTTCTTTCTTTTTTCAGTTTTAATTGTTCAAATCAGGATTTAAATAAGATGTAAGTTGCAATTGGTTATGAGTCTTGTCTCCTTGAAATATATAGTTTCCTCTTCCATCATTTCTCTCTTTTTTTGCAATTTACAACAGCCTGGAATTTAAGTACTTCCTTTCTCCCCGTATTTCCTGTGTGTGGGTAGTTTAGAACTAGAGTCTTGATCAGATTCAGGCTCAATTTTTAGGCAATAATTCTATATGGGTTATGGTGTATTTTTCCATTAGTAGGCACATAATGTCTGATTGTTTCTCTTTTTGTGATGTTAGACGCCATTAATGATCATTGCCTGCCTCTAGTAAGTCTCTGGGTTAAAATGGTGACATTCTAATTCTGTCATTCCCTTCTCATTTATAATCTGGAATAGTTTTATAAAGAACTGAAAGACAGTTCATATAGGAAAGGCAGGGAAAATCCTTGATTCTTTCCCCTTATTTTTGCACACTGAAATTTGAAAAACATTGATAACCATTGAACTTATCAAGATAAATTGGTTCCCAAGTACCCTCTAAAGAGACCAGGAGTTTTTATTTGGTTTCTTTTGCTTTGTTATTAGTATCTCTATGAGCTTGTGGATTTTAAAATATTTTATGTGTTCTAATCCATTGTGATTATTAATCATATTGGTGCTGAAAATGCTCCATCATTGGCCTTTGGAATCTTATCATGGTTATGCCTGTGTCCTTTTGACATGGCTTAGTTTTTTCAACCTCTTTGCTTTCTGATATGACAAGCACATATTGTCAGTTTTTTTTCTGATACTGGAAATCAGTCGTTCCATCATGTAACCCTGATACCTTTCAGTGGAAGCTGGTATGGGGATCCCACCATGTGGGTACCAGGGGTAGGGCATCCATTCTTGATTTGAACTCTTTCAGAGGTCCTCACTTAGTCACTATACTGCCTGTTCCACTTTGAAAGAGCTCTAATTGTAGAAAATCTTTGTACCAAGTAAATAACTATCCCACTACAACTTTTACCTATTGGTCATAATCTGCCAATGGAAATTTAACTGACGATGATGGTGATTTTGATGGTGATGATCATAATATAGGATCTCAGGCACTAAACACTTAACATACATTATCTCATGTAATCCTCATACTGCTAGGATATAACCATTATCCCCCTCTTAAAGATGAATGAGAGATGAACAGGGAGGTGAAGTTGCTCTGACCTTGGATACTAATCCATGCCTTTCTCACTTCAAATCCCATGATGGACTTCATTCCCATGACAACCTTTCCTTGCTCCTATGAATTGTTTCGTGATGTGAGTTAAGAAATACATTTATGGCTTTTGTAGGCACAGATGGTCTCTAGTAAGCATTTCTTCTCTATCTCTACTTGATTTTTCTTATGTCCTCCATCATGCATCCACTTGCTCATGATTTTCCAGATGGGCCTTTCCCTTCTTGTACAAAATAGCTCTTCTCCAATCCATTCTATTACATGTCCATTTTTTTTAAACAAGGAATATCCTTTGCTGCTCTTTTCCAGCCATGAATCTTGGTGTCTCAGTTACCTCATCTAGAAAATAGGGATAATAAAAGTTCCTAACTCATGGATGCTTGTGAGAATTAAACCACACATGCCTTTAAGCACTTAGTGACGGCTTGGCACAAAATAATTCTCTCACAAAGTAATCTCTCATGGATTATTATTACTGTTATTACTAATACTATAAAAATTGCCCCTTACCACATTGTTGAAACTTGTATCGAACGACAGCAGGTATTTGGCACTTTAAATTTTGAAAAGAGATGATATAAGATCTTGCCCTTATAAAGCTCTTTGTAGCATCAGAATTGGAGCTGTCATGGCAATTTATATTCATGCCTTATATTCTCATGAGGGCAAAATGATGCCAAGGAGGAGAAGATTGCTTTTTGAGGGGACAGAAATTCTTACATGCCACAAGGTTTGTGGCCTCCCAGAGGGCCACCACACATTAATAGTTAACCCAGCATGTCCATGGTTTTAAATATAATGGGCAGGGAGAAAAAGGGCGATTAGGTGAAAAAATGTCTCTCTAAAGATGTTCTTTAGGTGAGGCAGTGACAAAAAAGTTGAGGAAACACCAAGTTATCTTGGATAAAGGAGGCAAAGAAAAAATAATTAATGAATGTTTCCATGAAAAATGTGAATGACTTTGTGTAGCTTTTCAAAATTATGTATTGTAGGAAAGCATTTTAACAAAATATTTCCTCCCCCTAGGAAATGCAAGAATAAGTAATGTTGAATTTTATCATAGTGGTCACGAAGGCTACAGGGATAGCACAGAACTCGAGATATGCTGTTTACATTTCTTAACCTAGGACAAGGTTTTTTGTATTTGATTTTTAATATTTGCAATATATTCATAATAAAATCTTATTTTAATTTTAGTTTCATTAACTTTACTAAATAACCTTGTATTAGACTTTCTAAACTATAAATTAATGATAAAAACTTTCTTGGATGTAGTTTCCAATTAATTTTTTAGATTCATGAGCACAGTTGATTCTACACATTTGTACATTTATTTAAAGTCAGCGAAAAAGCCATAGAAAAGTAGCACAAAAGGTGAATGTATGGAAGATCCATAATAGTGTTTCACATCTCCACCTTTACTTTCCAGTGGCCCAAAATATTTCCCGAACGGTTCACTATTAAGCAAAATGAATATGCTTAAAACAGAGGTTGCCAAACTGGTGGCCTGTCAGCTAAGTCTTGGTTAACTAGCACAATTTTTTTTTCAATTGAGCCAACATTTAAACATCATATTTCACATCAAAGCCCTGCTTTCCAGTTTATTTTGAAAACACCAGACCTGCCTCCTATTTTGCCAACAAACACTGAGGTAGTAGAGGCCCTCGAGGCAGTACATACTCTCTCCACCTCCCCACCCTCCCCACCACTCCTATTGATCCCATTCATCCCTGAGCATTACTGCTTTTCCCAAATAAAAAGCATTTCTGAATACTGATGCCTCAGTCAAAAGTAGGAAAATAAATATTGAGAGGGCTGGTGTTTTAGGAAAGAAAAACAGAGAGAAAAATATGTCTTAGTGACAATAAAGAAAAATATTGTTCAACTTGCTCACTGACTGATTCCTTATTAACATTAGAATTGTAGCCCCTTGCCTCTAGCATCATCTTTTTTTTTTCAAAAAAAGAAAAAAACAAAAATTTGCTCACCATGTAGTTAAACTATTATGAAAAATAATTTTTAGTTTTTATAAGTAATGATAGAAGCACTTTATAAGTAATGATATAAATATAAATGCAAAGAAAATACTTGAGAGTTTTTTAAATCAGCATTTAAAGTAAGTATATGTTTTTGTTTTATTTTTTCATAAATTCAAGATATATGGAAATTTCCCAGCTATAGACACCTATCAGAAATCATATTCTTTAATGGAAAGTAAATTGAGTATTTATCAAGGATTGTTTCCTGAAAATCATCCTACTTCATTGTTTTTCCTTACATTTATTTTATTTTTAAATGTTCACTGAATCCCAATTTTTAATAGATTCAAGGACATGATTCATCTTATATTCGAGGCTGTGCTTTTCACAATGGCTTTTCCCCAGCAATTGGTGTGTTTGGGACAGATAGATTGGACATAGATGACAACATCATTCACTTTACAGTGGGAGAAGGTAATATAATAATATTTTGGTTCAAATCATGTCTCTCTGAGGCAGTCAGTCTGTAAATTCTAGAACCGTACTAGCCAATTGCTCTTTCTGCGAAGATGGAAATGTTTTATATCCATGCTAAGATAGCAATTATTAAGTCACATGTACTAGTGAGCACTTAGAGCATAGCTGGTGTGACTGAGGAACTGACTTTTAATTTTAATTGTACTCAGTTTAAGTAGCCACATGTAATTATAGCTGCCATATTGGAGTATGCAGCCCTAAAAAATAGAAGATACATTACCAGACCAGGTTCATATGTGAGTTATCTGATCACTAATAGCTTAAATTGCTATTATTTTAAAAAGATTCCTCACAAATCAATCACAAAGATTATTCATGAGCAAAGGTTCTTATTTTATAAGAATTATATGTAATTTTAGATATTATTTTTCTTGAATATCAGTATAAAGCATGATACAAATGTATTTCATGTATATAAAAATCATATGTGCATGTTTGTTAAAATCTGAGGTGGAGCCCATGAACTCACATATTTAAATGAGCACCTCAGGAGATTTTGATTCAGAATTCAGATAGTTTATTTAAGAATAGAGCTTTACTATTAAAGAAGTAGAGTTTTACTATGAAGTAGAGCTCTACTATTAAAGAAGTAGAGTTTTACTATCAAAGAGGTCAGAAGGTTCTCGCTAAAATCTAAGAACATTTGTCAGACTCAAACTAGAAAAATAATTTAATGGAAAAATGAAAGACACAGTATTCATGACAAATTTATATCTGCATTTTGGGGGGATTTTCTTTTCTTTTCTTTTCTTTTTTCTTTTTTTTCCACAGGCATAAGAATATGGGGGGATAACAACCGAGTCCGAGGAAATTTGGTTGTGCTTTCGATTTGGCCAGGAACCTATCAGAACAGAAAAGATTTAAGTTTAACTCTCTGGCATGCAGCAATTGAGGTAGTGCAAATGAATTTATAATTTATAATTTCCTTCTTGCAGATGGCAATTTCTGCAGAAATTGTAAATCTCAAGATTTTATTGTAAAATATTTCTTTCTTAGACAAAGATTGATAAACTAATAAAATGAGCCAACTAAAGGAGTGAAAGAACTTTTATAAAAGACATGAGCTCCAAGAGCCTTTGGGCTTCCCTGTGTGTTAATATTCATTGGTTTAAATAGCTCTCTTATTTCTTTGTTTCCCCAACATTATTCATCACTCTCAAGTTCTGATTTCAGGGTCTCTGCTGCTAATTGTCTCCATGCCTTGAACATATTACTTAACTCTATGGTTTTAGTTTCCCTCCTATTGTGAAAAATTATAATGATAGACTATAGAATCTCTAAAATCCATTCTTCATCTAAAACTTTAATGATTCTATATGCAAGGTTATTTACATTTATCAGACATTACTAATTTTACCTTTGTTTCTCATGAAGTTTCTTCAATTACTGTGTCTTTATTTAGATGTGGAGTGGGGGTACAAGCAAAAATGTGGGAAATGCACAGAAAGGATGAAGGGAAGATAGCTTCCTCTGGGTTTTATTTATTTCTGCCATGGGAAAGAAAAAGAATTAAAAATTGCCCTCTTTGAAATGGGGAATAAGGATTGAAGTTTGTTTTTGTGCAACTATTAATAATTACTTTAAGGTAAAATCTGAAAGCTCAAAACAGTATACCTCTAAAAATGTTCTCCTTCCATGTATTTTTAGATGTTAAAATGTATTCAAATGTCAGTTCCAAATCTTTAAGGTTAACTATAGCTTTTGAAAGAAAAAACAGTTGACTATTTGTATAATTCTCTTTAAAAATAAGGGTGTCTGATATGCTTTTTAAATGATTGAGACTTTGACTTCATCGGCAAGAATTAGCCTTCTGTGCTCTCCACTTTCATTTTCCCCCACTTTGACTTGGCTTGGGCTAGCATACATCTTAATTTAGTTTTTGATTACAGCAGATTTTGTTTAAACTACTGAATGCCTCTGTTTAATCTTATGGTCCATTTTAATTGTTTTGGCTGTTTTTTTCTTAATATATCAATCAAATTGGTAACAGAATATAAGGGAAAAGAGGGATAAAAATGCTGTAACCTTGCTATAATATTGGAATTTGGTCTATGGCTTGTAAATATAAATCACATCCAATGGATTTTATGACTGAAATAAAAAACAATCTATTTAATGCAGTTTTCTAATGAGGTCTAGGGTAGAGTACCTAGTGATGGTTTTACACCGAAAATCTAATGTAATTTGAATACTTCACTTATAAGTTTGAATGAGGTGAATAATGAATTAATTTTTCTGCTTGTAAGTGTAGTCATGATTAAACGTTTCCTATGTATGTTGCACACTTGTTCTCATTGTATAATTGTTTGTGCAATAGCCTGACCCAAAGCATTTTCTTTATCTCTATACTAGATAAATAGAGGGACTAATACAGTCTTACAAAATAATGTAGTTGCTGGATTTGGAAGGGCGGGATACCGCATTGATGGCGAACCTTGCTCAAGTAAGTCTTTTGGCATAGAGTAAATCTAGGAAATAACTTGTCATATTTATTAAGTATCAGGAGTTATTGTTTGTCAGTTCAATATGTGATATCTATTCCTCCAGTCCAATATGTGATATCTATTCCTCCAGGTACTGAAAGAACTCAACAAGCTAAATTAATTCAAGATAACATTGGGTCCAGTGGAAAATGGATAGACTTCTAAGGATGACTTTGTTTTTCAATTTTATAATCCAAAAGTTCTATCTAATAACAATTTCAGTTCTTGATTTGGTTGGTGATTGAACAGTGACTGTCTTATCGTGCTACCACTTTCAAAATATCAGCCTTTTTAAGCATAGAGATATATGTCTATAGAGAAATGCCATTATTCTATACTTCTGCTTTAAAAGCATAAATGCTTACTCTTCATATGTTAAAACCTGCAAGCATAAAAAGCCAAAGGACATGAACAGACAGGTCTCAGATACATTTCTATCAGATTAGTAAAAAATCAAGAAGTAGCTGAACAACTCTTCTCTTGGCAAGGTTTGAGGGAAACAAGAACATTTTCATATAGTTAGTTGAAGGACAAATGGTACAAGCCCTGCATAGGGGAGTCTGGCAATATCTATGAAAATTTCAGATGCACTTGCCTTTGACTCTGCAGTTCCTCTTTTGGTAGTCTAGCTAGCGGTTGCCTGTATACATAATTAGATTTAACGGTTTGTGAACGTTTGTTCACCACAGCATTGTCTGTACTAGCAGAAAGTTAAAAACCACCCTGCATCCAATAATGGCGGATTAGTTGTATAAACTTTGGTAAAAGATCCAAACACTGGAACACTAGGCCCCGCTAAAAAAAGAATGAAGAGTACTATGTTTATTATGGAGAAACCTCCAGTATCACCTATTAATTTTCAACCTTGTAAATCAATTACCAGCTCAAAAAAGTAAAATAAATAACAAACTGCAAGAATTACCTCTAGAGGAACTTTACTAAAGGAAATGGGACTTTCTCTGAAATGCTGACATTCCTTCTAGAGTTGATTTTTCTTTTTATCTCCGTGTAGTTAGTTTCTTCAACAGCTTTATTGAGTTATAATTCACATGCTATAAAATTCGCCTGTCTTTAGTGTACAAGTCAATGAGTAGTTATTTTCTAAGATTATTTGAATTAATATTTTTCTGTCAATTCATAAATCATTGAGCTTAAAATAAGCTAATTTTATTCTTATGCAAAATACATTTTGAAGGAATAAAACAACTTTGCTAATAGATTTAACTGATTCCTTGATATATCACTTATTAAGCATTTTATATATTTTAGTTCCCAACAGCTTAAAGTGGATTTTCTTTAAAATTTTTAAATCTGCAATTTCTCTACAAATTTTTTGAAGTTTTTTTATGATTTTTAAAAATCAAAATGTGATCTGTGAATATGAATATTTACTAATATTTATAGTATGATGTAATGCATTTTCACTGATGATTATATTGATATTTCTAAATAATTGAGTGTTCATAAAGAACTTTTGGATTTATGTCAGTTGAAATATGAGACATTACAGAGGGATGGAGGGCTTAAGTTCCTGGAATGGTACGTCAGTTTATCCAACCCTTTTACCCAGTGGAGGCTGAGATGCTGGGAAAGGGATGGTGGCTCATGCTGGCTCCAGGGGTAGAGCCAAGCATGTCCATGGGTCTGTACTGTGTGTGCCAAGGGAGAGATGTGCAAACAGCTTCTTATGGAGGAATAAAATTGAAGCCAGCAGCCACCTAAGTAAAATGTCAATTCCAAAGGACTAAGAAGAGAGGGAAAATCAATAAAAGAAATTGGAAACCAGGGAACTTGAATTAAATGGCTGTTACTAATTAGAGTTTAGGAGGTGAAGCCTGCAGCTGCTAGTGTTTACAGAGAATCCTCCAATTTATGTGGGGAAGGAGTTATTAAGACTACTGATCTGATACTAACATAGTGAAACTTTCATAAAAAAATCCATTTTAAGTATCCTGTATATTAATAAGGAGTAGAGCTCCCATTTATTGAGGGCCTTCTCTTTGTGTTCATAAGGCCTTTTATATCGGTTATCTCATTTCATTTGAAATAATCCTGAATTATTTCAAAAAAAAAAAACTTTTTATATGTGAGGAAACTGAGATTTTAAAAGGTTAAACAATTTTCCCAATTTCATGTGTACATTAATTCAACAAATATTTAATGAGCACTTCTCTCTACATTACCTTCTAGGCTCCAGAAATACGATGGTGGATAAGCTAGACAAAGTTCCTTCTCTGATGAAGCTTATATTCTAGTAGGAAGAATAGATAATAAAATATCAAGTGAAAAAAATGAATTACATTGTAAAATGACTGAAGTTCTCCTTTGAATCAGGTAGTCAGGGAAGGCCTTTAGAGTAGGTGGCACTTAACCTGAAAATTTAATGAACCAGAAGGAGCCAACAAGTAACATGTGCAGGGGAAGTATTTTATAGACAACATGTGTTTCAAGTTTAAGCTTGTTTGCATCTAAATCCCATGTGCTTACTAATCAATTCCATGTTTAGTTTAATCAAGTTAAGTTTTGTTATGTAATAATTAAGGTTACTAACACCAAACCACACTTTTGCAAATAAATGTGTGATTATTCTGAATAACAATGAAAAGACAAATTAGATAAGGGTAAATAATAGAGTAAACCATAAATGGCAGAGCGATAAACATATTTGCTCATCTTGTTAAAATTTATATCTGAAATACATTTAATATATTAAACATATTATATATTGTTATTAGATATAAAATGCTGTTTATTATTGCTATATGACAGGCTTGTGATATTAATTACATGGTCTTATATTTCTTTCCAAGGTCTATCTAATCCCTCAGGAAGGTGGACTGACAATGAAGCCCATGGAGGTTTATATGGTGTCTATATGAACCAAGACGGCCTTCCTGGATGTTCTCTTATACAGGGATTTACCATTTGGACATGCTGGGATTATGGAATTTATTTTCAGGTACATGTGACACATGATGCTGATTGTTTAATTTCTTTTATGATTATCCTTAGTACTAGGTAACCTACAAATTTTATTACAGACCACAGAGAGTGTGCACATCTATAACGTGACCCTGGTTGACAATGGGATGGCCATTTTTTCAATGATTTACACACCAGCTGCTATATCTCACAAAATTTCCAGTAAAACAGTGCAAGTTAAGGTAAGAAATGAATACAGCCACAATGAAGAAAAAGCAACTCTGGAAAGTCTAAAATTATTGAATAACTAATAAGAATGATCTTGACTTCTACTCCCAGCTAATCCACACCTTCATGCCTTGGTTCTCATGGCCCTCTGCATGGAAGCTCTCCCTCCTTCTTTCTCCTCCCTGCTCCGCTTGCCTCTTTTTGTTCATCACCTGCTAATCTTACAACAGATGATTAAATTTTCTCTTCCTTTATGAAGTATTTCCTGTACCCTATTTGGGTGGTATTGAATGATATTCCCTCCATTTTTTTGTTCCTACTCTACCTTGGATGCATTTCTGTCATAGAAACATAATGTCATTATATATAATTATTTGCATGTCTCTCTTCCCCCTCCCACTTTGAGTGTCCACTCAAGGAAGAAATCACACTTTTCTCATCTTTGTTTAATTAATGATGTACTTCTTGAAACTTCTAGGTTGTGTTTTGCCACCGTAGAATTCAGTATTATTCATTATTATGTTTTAAGAATAGTTATTATTAAAGTTATACCATTTGACTCTTCTTTTTTTTACACAGAGCTCATTAATTGTTGGAAGTAGCCCTGAATTTAATTGCTCTGATGTCCTAACTAATGATGATCCCAATATTGAACTTACTGTTGCCCATCGGAGTTCTAGACCTCCATCAGGTGAAGATTTTGAAAACTTTAATAATTTTGGTGTTCATATGAACACATATTCAAATTTCATTAATTTTTTTTCCTTTTGTAAAAGGTGGGAGAAGTGGGATTTGCTGGCCTACGTTTGCTTCCGCACATAACATGGCACCCAGGAAACCCCATGCAGGGATCATGAGTTACAATGCCATCACTGGCCGTTTGGATGTCACAGGCAAGTTTAAACATAGTCCTTCACAAATCTACTCAATTAAGTTTTGTAAAGAATATGTAGAGTATAAATGTTTCATGGTTATTAAAAAAAAATAATGATTTAAATAATTTTTATATGTACCTACTGAATATGACAAGCAAAGAAAGCAGATATTAGAGTCAATTTCAAGAGTGGTTCCTTGGCAAAATTCTTATATACTGAGTAATTGACATTTAATTTTCCTTCTAAAACAACCAAAAAACCTGAGTACAGTGATTTAAGATTAATTCATTTCTATAATTTATAAAATTTCTTTAATATAAGTAGATTTATATTTATTATACCCTTGTGTAACTGAAGAAACTTAAGCTCATTGAATTTAAGTGACTTGCTGAATTCCCACAGCTAGTGGCAGAGCTAGGATTAGAATCAAGGTCTTCTGACTCAGAGTCCTCTGTTCTTTCACTGAACCAGTCTGTCTCCTTAAAAATGTAATTATATATAAATTATAATATATTTATATATAAATATATATAAATTAATGTAATGGAAACATTATTTTCAATTTTACCCATTAAATCCCCTGTGCCATTCTCTATTTCAGTTTAGTAAATCTCCCTTCCATGACAATTTTAACCAATATCTCTTCAAAGAAATAAGTTCAGTTAATAAGACATCTAGGTTTCGACATTATTCCCCATAACTTTAAGTCCCAGAAATGCAAAATAAATGACCATCAGTGTTACTGTAATGATGGTCCTCTTAGAGAAAATCATTTGACATGCAATGTGTTTTTAATTGAACATATATTGCTTTTAATAAAACTATGCTCTGGAATATTATAAATAGCAAATGGAAGTAAAAATATCCTCATGAATTGGAGCCTTATGAATGAACACAAATAACTGTTTGTCTTTTAAATCACATACTCTTAAAAGATAACATACGAGTGATGGTGGTCTTAGGTTTGGTTCCCTAGAAGCAGGACCTTAGATGGGGATTTTTGTGCAGGGGGTTTTTGAAGGAATGCTCTCAGGAGAAAGAGATTCATGGAAGCAGCCCAGGGCAAAGGAAATTGCTAAGCAAGGGTGTGGTATAAACTGGACAGATACCTTCACTTGCTCCCACCTGGAGCTCTGAATTTAAATTGTGCCAGTGAGCTTATCTCACTTGGGGGGAAGAGGGACTGGTCTCTTGTACCCTCCTGTTACTCAGCCATTGGTTGCAGATTGCCCTTGTGGAAAGGGCATTCATCTCCCGGGTGAGATAGCCAAGGAGCTTAGCTGGTAGCAGCCAGCACTCACAGATCTAGGAGATAGATGAACCAGCTTGTATCCACTTGAATCCAAAATTTGGACCGCTAGGATCTTTCATTAAGTTAGGAAGCCCTAATATGCGAGCGCTTTGCAGATCTCTGCTTATATCATGACTACTGTTGTCCCATTGGCCAAAGCAAGTCACATAGCTAAGCCCAGAGAAAATGTGGGAGAGGACTACTCAGTGGTATGGATATAAGAAGCAAGTCTACCACAGATAGTTGTAGACTTACTCCTACAAGTGGTAGACTTATCTACCACATTAGGTAAGAGCTCTATGTTCAAGGTAATGTCCAATGATAAGTTTGGTGGGATGTTCATGAAATGAATCTGATTTTACCACTTTCTCTATAGAAAATAATTATTTCTCTGTTATTTATGTTTTAGGTTCAACCTTTGTTGGATTTAAGAATGTTTGTTCAGGTGAAACTAATGTAATATTCATTACTAACCCTTTAAATGAAGATTTACAGCATCCAATCCATGTGAAGAACATACAGCTGGTTGATACTATTGAACAATCAAAAATATATATACATAGGCCTGATATAAGGTAAAATATATGAAAACTCAGTTTTTTTCTTTCCTGTCTTTGTAGGCTTTCATTCTTCCTTTCCCCTGACATAGATCCGAGAAAGTTGATTTATTAAAATAACTGCTAATTTCTATAGAACTTTAATCACAACTGTAAAAATTAAGACTATTTAATAATGAAAATCTAAGTGTTCTCAGTTGAGCTTAAGAAGCTGGGCTTTGATATGTATATTTCCTAACATTTTTTTCCTGTGCATCATCAATAACATCAACATTAAACATAAATATAGAGATGAGTCAGAAGAGTGTTGTACATGAATATTTCTCCATTAATAGTCACTAAGGGGTAAGAAACATCTCTATGATTTTTTTTCCTTTTACTAACTTCTATTATCTGTTGCCTTCCATACCCCTCAACATGTGCTTGGAAATTAAATATCAGTCAGCATAATCATCATGACTGTGACAATGTAGAAACTTAGAACTGTGATTTTTTTCTTTTTTTAATCACAAAAGTCAGTAGGTGTCAGGATGCTTCTAGAAGCTGATTGCTTAGATTCTAAGTCTTAAAAGAATACAGGCAATAACTACTTTTTTCCTAAGAGGTGCAGACCAGCAATTTAGATATGACAATATTGGAGAAAATAATAGAAGTTGGAAAAATAATAGGACATTAAAATTTTTTCTATTAGAGAAAATAATAGAGAATTTCCTTAATTTTCTATTAGAGATTTTTGACCTTTTCAGTAGAGAGAAGATATCTAATTAAATAGACATCTTTTTAGAGAAATGCAGTCTTTCATTAAGTTTGGCTTCATCTGAGTTTATTTTGGTGACAGCCCAACACCAACTCATTGAATAATTACTGAGCTGCAGTGTTTTGTTCCTCAATAAAGTCCCTTCCCACTAAAAAGTTATTAGCGCCTATTTAGTTGTCATTGACTCGTTCAAATTTAATATAAAATGTTAATTTCTAAGTCATGAAGAAAATATTGCATGTCTTTGAGTTCTGTTCTTACAGTGGATCTGTTGGTGCATTTCCAGATCCCCTTTACTAGGCAACATACCCATCCCTCAAATGTTCTAGATGTAGACTGATAACAAACCATGATTGCCCCATTTTCCAGAAAGTTGATCTTAGCCAAATGGAAGTAGCCTCGGGAGTCTAAAGCCCTCCATCCCGCCACCTCCCACTGAAGTCCATGGAAATGGCAGATGGATAGAGGAGTACAATAGGCCAGCCCCCTTGTCTCAAAGTAGGAACAACTCTGGTACAGTTCATGTTCCAGTGGTTCCCATGGGTTGAGACTGAAGTTAGTCTACAGACCACAGACATCTTAGCTTTCTTCCCCATGTGCTATGTGGTGCCCCTCTCACCCTTTTGCGAGGACCCCCTCAAAAAATCATTCGAACAAAAATCTGTATCTCAGTTTGAGTTTCTGGGAATCTCAAGTAAGACAGAGCCCAAAGTCAGAATATAAAAGATGCCCCTGGGATCTCTACTCACACGCTTGCTCCCAAAAGTGCACTTACTTGAACACAAATAACATTTGAACTATAGAAATATGTATTCAAATCCTTCTCCAAAACGATATTATTGTAAGGTATAATTGATAGCTTCATGTCTCTCTTACAGCAAAATGGAGATATGTAATAGATATTATTTAATATTGTTTAATATTCCACTATTATTTTGTTGCTGTAACTCTGGAATAAATTATATTTCTCCATAGTATAAATGATGGTTTATATAAATACACTGTTTACCATTTGACTGTTTAGTATGTTGCAATATTAAGCAGCTATTTTATTGTTTTAACCAATTAACAATCAATCAACACTCCAGGTGACTCAGATGAAGCCAAAATGCCAACTATGGTTGAACTGCATGACAAGCTTATGGTATTTCATCTCTTACAGTTTGGTTATCTACAGAGTGATTACTAAATTATATAGCATAAGAATCATAATCCAAATATATCTGTTTGTTTATACATAAGCAAATGTCTACAAGAATATATATATATACTAATCTGCAATGGGTGATAATCCTAAAAGCTTGGAATAGGAAAGTGAAGGGGACTAAACTTTTATTAAATATTTAGATTATCTTATAATGAGCATTCAATACTTTTATAACTTTTAAAGACCCATAAAAAAAAGAGAAAGAAAGGAAAAATAAGGAAGACTTCCCTGTCAAAGTAGACATTTGTATGTCCTTTACAATACAGTAACCATTGCCATGTTCTAAAGAATACCAGCATATGGTAAGCAATGCACAAATATGAAATCTATCATTCAAAAAAATATGGAGTATCAAAATGGAATTCTAATTTTATATCCCACAGGTATAACTTGTCCTTTTGAAATGTTAATGGATTCATAATAATAGACCAAAGCAACACAATGGGAAAACAGACCTCATTACAATGATAACTACATATGGTATTTGGTGCCACTTTGAATTATTTCCAAAATGAAAGAATTCAATTAATCAATTTTTAATACTCTCTTATCAAATACTCAAGTATATTCAAATTTCTCTGTAGAAGCAAAGGCAGGATACTAAATCTAATTATTCATTCATTTTGTCTTTTTCCACAGTAAGGTGAATCCCTCTGATTGTGTAGATATGGTGTGTGATGCCAAAAGAAAATCTTTTCTTAGAGACATAGATGGCTCCTTTCTAGGGAGTTCAGGTTCAGTGATACCTCAAGCAGAATATGAATGGGATGGAAACAGCCAACTTGGAATTGGAGACTATAGAATTCCTAAGGTGATGCTCACATTCCCAAATGGAAGTAGAATTCCTACAACTGAGAAAGCACCTTACAAAGGTTTGTTGGATCTCATACTGTTATTAGTCCTAAAGTTCATGAAACAAAAATGTATCTTTTATTTTTAATGACTGATATACTCAACCAATAACTTATGGGTTCTACTTACTAATCTTATATAACAAGACAAAAATAATATGTAGATATTTTTACAAAGAGATTCCTTTTCATTGCTAAAATATTTATACATATGTTTCTAGGAATTATTAGAGACTCAACCTGTAAATACATTCCAGAGTGGCAGAGCTATCAGTGCTTTGGGATGGAATATGCAATGATGGTTATTGAAAGCTTGGATTCTGACAAAGAAACACGAAGACTTTCACCAGTGGCTGTAGTGAGCAACGGTTATGTTGATCTCATTAATGGTAGGTATTCAAAGGAAACAAACTAGTGTTACTCAAAGCATTTGCTTTTTATTCCACTCATGGAGCCACCTCATAAATTATTTATCACATAAAACTAACAGAATAAGGACTTCCTTTGCCTTCCATTTGTAAGTAAGAAAGATCTATGTTTAGGGAATAGACTTGACTCTTTAGCAGTCCTTCATACTAGAAAGACAGGACTATTCCAAATTGACAAGTAGAAGAAGGGGGAAATGAGTTCCTGGAGTGATCTTCATGCCTATATTGATAAAGTGACGTGTTTTGAAGAAAAAAGATTGGCCTGAGTATATCTATAAAGACAATTTACTTTAAACAAATTTTTAAAAAATGATAATGTGATATTTGGGTTACTTGAGGCGGTGTATTATTTGTCTACTCATTTTTCATTCTCATGGCTCTTTGGCAGATTTATCTTGAAACCAATGTGTTTTTTCATATCCAATTTTTTTGACTTCCAAGAACTGCTTGTCAAAGTTCCAGAGTTTAGGTTGCCTCCAATCTGGTCCTGGGTGACTCTAGATCAGAGATGATAATGGTCTCCATAAGGATTCAGATTGATTTTGGAGACCATAACTTTTTAAATGAATACCATGAACTTCTAAAAGTACTGAAAACACAGGGCAGAGACTCACTGTATATCCCTGAAATGCCATTGAGGGCTTGAAGATTAGTCCTTAAGCAGACTTAGAATCACATGTGCCAAAGGGGCACATAACCTCTGTCAGACTGATTTCTATTCCCTGTAGTGTCATAATCTGTGCTGAAATATTCTACAATTCAAAAAAATAGCCAATACTCTATAAAAATATAGGTTTTTTTTTAAAAAAAGAAACTAGAATGAGCTAAATCAGGGGTCTTCCAAAAATTGATGTTTTCAAGGCTTTCCTCCCCTACATGCAGTCTGCCTGGTTTCTATGATCTGCAGTCAACCCAATTTCAAATGCTGCCCTTCTGATCATTCAAAGTAGAGGGATCAAGGGAATAATTTTAGAACAGTCAATAATGGAGGTGATGTTCTCAAGTTGCTCTGTTTTATGTGAGTGGAAAGAATTCATTCTATTTATTTTTGTATTTTCCTTTTATGACAGGCAATACAAGTTTTTTCAATTTACAATCATGACATGATGTTTCTCCTTAAAATGAATTTAAATTTTTAAAAAGGGACTTTCAATGTAAAGAAAAGTCATAAGTAAAGATTGTAGCATAGGAAAAATCATGAAGGTGGTAGAAAATCACTGAAGAGTGGAACGTGCTGCACTAGATGGGAAAAAAAAATCCCAAAATAAAAGTTATTGAATACCATTAAATTTTCCTTTTAAATCTTAATGCTCAATTTTATTTGTTTTTAAATAAATAATATTTTTGTCACTCTAAATTTTTCATTTTTATGTTTATTTTTGAAATGTACAAAGGTATATTTTAAAAGGATTTATATTAGGTATGCTAAGGGAAAGGTTAAGCTCTACTTGAGCTTTAGGATATTATATTGATTTAAAATTCTATTGAAGTTCAGTTATAAATATTGATAATACTTTCAGGTAAGCCAGGAAATTCAGCAAAGCTAATGAGTAAATACATCAAGAAACTCATCATTCCATATTTCACTCAGTCTTTCGTACATGTATAATCCCAGCCTCTCTAAAACTGAGGTGAAATAGAGAAGTTTGCTTGAAAGTCATGTCTTACCTGTTCTGGCAATGTCTGGATTCAGACAGAAAAGCAACCATTATTTTCTCACTTTCTAGATGGTTTAATGGTTATTTGTCAGAGTGCTTCAGGTCATTAATGATGTTGATCTTCCAATATAAACTATTCCAACTCTTATATCCACAGTACCTATAATTCAAGTCTCTCTAACAAAAATTTATTAAATTAAAATAATGGAAGAAGGGTTAGAGAGTTTCACATTTAAGTATTTGTTGAACATAAAAATTAATTAGTGAACAAATGAGTGAGTGAAAGAAAGAATTAATGAATCATACAAATGTCCAAGTTTTCCAGGTATAGGCCCCTTTTTATCTCTGTTATAGCACATTTCTCAGCAAAGAGAGGAAGGATCAAATATTTTCTTCTTCATCCTGTGACCTGGGCTTGAATATGATTATTAAAGTAGAGATATATGTAAATCTACTGTTTCCCTCAATGACTTTCCAGAACAATGACTCATCTGCACATTAATTTACCTTCTTACCCTGGGCAGTATAAAAGTAAGGGTAATAGCTTCTCTACCTTCCTTTAAGCCAAGGTTTGAGAAATAGCTTGGATGACAGGATAGAAAGGTAGTTGGATAACAGATACAGATGCTGAACTTGACCACTGCAATTTATTTTTAATACAGTCACCCTTCAAACGTTGCATTAACAATATTCATAATACAGAAACATGAACTTTCTTTTTGTGTGTGTGTGGATTTAGGCCCACAAGATCATGGCTGGTGTGCTGGTTACACTTGCCAGAGAAGACTGTCCCTGTTTCATAGTATTGTGGCTCTGAACAAATCTTATGAAATTTACTTCACTGGCACCAGTCCTCAGAATCTTCAACTGATGTTGCTTAATGTTGACTATAAGAAGGTAAGGCAAGAGAAAAATAATTTCTCAAGCGTGACTGGTATTGATTATTTGCATATCATTCTATCTGCTAAGGACTGTATCTCCTTCCTTTTCCTGAACTTCACATTAGCCTTATAGCTCATCTTAAGGACCATAGGATACTACTAAACATACTATTATCCCAGATAGTTTTCATCAGCCTGCAAACATATGTAAGTACCAAACCCTCCCCATATGCACTTGATTTTGCTGCTCCATGTATGAGGCATGATGGTGAGACCTATGATTTATGTGATTAGCAAACAAACCTGAATTTTTATATGAACATGATGCCTGTCCCAAAAGAATCACATGGAATTATCTCTTTATCCTGTCATGCTGATATTTACTTCAGAGATTGCATCACATTATTTAAAATATCTTCAATAATGTCAAATCTTTGCTATAAACTAAATTCAGCTGGGTCCATTAATTTGACATACAGTGTCATATGTATCATATGTGTCATATGTATGTCATAATACTGTGCCATAATACTGTGGCACCAGGAAAAGTACATACAGTTAAATGATGGCATCATACTTTATATTTTCTTTTCTAAGAGTATGAGACTTCAAAGTCCCAGTGTCAGGAATGTGAAGAAAGGGTGATGATAAGATGAAGCAGAGAGAGGAGTAAAGAAAGGAGACACCTCCCCCTTCCCAGGAGATAGCAATTCCACCCTTTCAGTTGCTCAAGACAAAACCCTGGAACCACACCAACTCCTCTCTTTCTGTAACATTCCTCATCTAACCCATCTCCAAATCCTGTTGACCCCCCATTCAGAATATCTAGAATCTAGATACTCTGAATCTAGAATCTGCCCACTTCTCATCACCTCCACTGCTTTCATCTGGTTTGAGCCACTATCATCTCTCACCTGGGTTAAGGCAATTGCTTCCCATCTCACGTTCCTGCTTCTATCTTTGCTCCTTTGTACTCTATCCTCACCATGGCAACCAAAGAGATGCTTTCAGAACCTAAGTCAGCACTCCTCTGCCCCAAACCCTGCAATCTTTTCTCCATTTGTCTTTGTAATAGAGCCAGAGCCTTCACAATGATGTGCAAGACCCTACGGGAATCTCCCCTACCCCTTACCTCTCTGAATTCGTCTTCTTCCCCTCTAGCCACACTGGTCTTCTTGCTGTTTCTTAACACACCAGGCATGCTGCTACCTGAGCCTATGGTTGGCTCTTGCATCTGCCTGGAACATTATATCCTAGGTTGGTAAGTCCCCAATCTCCTTCAAATGATTGCTCAAATCCCATTCTCTCAATAGACTTACCCTGATCACTCCTTCCCACTTGAGTCTCCCAATTGTTCTTAACTTGTCTACCTTTACTTTTTCTATAGCACTTGTCACTTCTATGCTTCATACTTAACTTTTTGTTATTTCTAATGTTTGTTGTCTCTCTCCTCGCTCTAGAATGTAAGCTCAAAGAGGGCAAGGATTTTTGCTAGCATCTGGAATAGTGCCTGGCTGAGTAGACAATTTTTGTTTTTTGTTTTTTTTTTAAATGAGTGAAAGAGAATATTTTTAATTTTAAAATTAAGAATGAAACCTACCTAGTAATGTGGCTGTTAAAACAATGAGCCTTTGAAGACAATATCAAGAGGAATCTAATATATCTTTAGCTTATTAGACTCCCTGCCCTCTGCTTAATATCTCCCTGTCTTCCCAAAAGTCAGTCTCCTTACTTAATGGTATATCTGATTGCATGAAATGTAGGAAATAAAAGCATGAAAAATGAACAAAATTGAATCAGAGAGGTTAGTTATTTTGACTAATTTTTATTATACTCACTGTGATTTTTTTTCAGAGATAAGCATTTTTTTCAACATTGAGTAAGTACCTAATTTTGTGTGGTGTGCATTATCCACAAAACTACTGAGCCCTCTTCCCCATTCTCCACTCCCAGCTTTGAGAACCTGTATTGTATTTTGGCGTCTTTTGAGGAACCTGGTCTTTAATTTAGAGATACTCCTTTAATAATTTTCTTCCTTACATTCTATTTTTCTGCTGAGAATCCTCAAGAATAAAGTTGTAACATCTGTATGAATGGTTGAATGTAAGCCCATTTAAAATTTTTAGTTCAATATTTATCCTAAATCCATAAAACTTAGTTTTAATATTTTCCATTTTAAAGGAAGAACATTTTTAAATGAATATTAAGACACAAAAATACTGTTTATTTTTAACAGGCTGTCCGAGTAGGAATTTTTTTTTCCACACTTCAGCGTTTGGATGTTTATGTGAACAATTCATTGGTCTGTCCCAAAAATACAATATGGAACCCCCAGCAGAAACATTGTGAACTTAATAGGCATCTCTACAAAGGTATTTCCCCAGAAAAATAGAGTACACATGGTATATGTTCTTAGTTACCTATAGAGTTCTTTGTAATGTTTCATTATTAATATAGAATTCTTTGTAATGTTTCATTATTAATATTTTTAGTTCCTTAGCCATTGAAAATGCAAGTGAAAATAAGGTTTTTATCCATGGGCTGCCAAATACTAAGATGTGCTCATTTATAATGTGTCCTGAAAAAGCAAAACCTCCTGAGGAGCTCTTATCCATCTTCCCACGTGTAGATACGAGGTTATGTGCATCATGGGCATTCATTTTCCTCTGAGAAGTTTTTCAGTCTATAAAACACCAGATTCAGTTATTTCTATGGACACAGATTTTCCTTAGAATTTCTATCCTATCTCTGCTTTGTATCTATATCATAGATATCAGAGCCTAAATAAATTGGCAGTTACTAGAACTGTTGTCAAGAAAGCTGAGCAGTATGATAAAGTTAACTCTTGATTTAAATGAAATATATGGAAGAAGCTAAACTTTCCCATTTACCAGTATTTGTAAAATCAGGATTTATTTCTTCTCATTTAAGTTTTTTTGTGTTAAACTGGGTACTAAATGAGGCCAAGACCATATATTCCATTCCCACATGTGCTACTTCTCATCATGTTTAGATGTGCCCCATAATTTCATGAAGGTGGGCTGTAGATCATAATATCAGTTGAACATGAGAGGATGATTCCTTATCATTTTTGAAACAAGTCCAATATATGAATAGCTAATATTTCCAGAGGCATTTCTATGATAGGCACTGTTCTAAGTACTTTATATATATTCATTGTTATTATGTCCTGGTAACCACCCTTTAAGGAAGGCACAGATGAGTAAACTGAGGCACGGGGAGGTGAAGTAATATGTCAAAGCTGGTAAGGACCACTCAAGGATTTGAATACAGAAAATCTAGCTCTAGAACCTATGCTTTTAACAATTCTGTTGTATTGCTTTCTTATAGCTAAGAGAGTCAATGTTATCACTTTTTATATACAAATGATTGCACATAGTTACAGGTTATTTATTTATTTTTTTTAGTAAATCCTTACCTCTTTTTTAAAACAATACTTTTGGTACAAAATACTCTATCATTCAAGGTCAGGAAAATAGAAACTATCTCAACAGTGGAGATAGAGATTTATGTATAAATATACAGAATTGGATACACAGGTGTTGAAGGGCTGAAAAAGCAGAAATAGGACAGTGAAATAACACAAGGAGAGTGACTAGAAAAAGAAGCCACTGCTCGTGGGGCTGAAGGAACAAAGGGAAGAAGTTGGGGTTATCTGAAATTTAAAACTTAGAGCAGGCTTTGTGGACTTGGGACCCAGACCTCAGAGAAGAAGCCGTCAGGCTGGTTCTGGAAGTGCCAAAAGAAGCTGGAGGCTGGAACCAACTGCCACCGCCAGGGAGAAAGGCCACTGCTAGGACTAACAAGAACAGCCAGCAAAGAGGAAAAAGAAGTCCTTCCTCTGTTATTTTTGCTTTTCAGTCTCCTCTGGAGTCTGACATTGGCAAAACCTAACATAACAGAAAATTAGTTTGCAGAGCCTGAATCCTAGCATCTAGAGCAACAAATAGAAGGTGGATTTGGTGGTGAGGGACAATCACTTAAAAACCAGCACAGTGTGCATGATGGGTTAAAGATGGCCATAAATTCTTTGACACACCTCCCACCAACCGGTGGAGTCTAATTCTCCTCCCCTTGAATCTGAGTTGGCTTTAGTAACTTGCTTGCAACCAATAGAATGTGGGGGAAATGATGCGTGGCTTCTGAGTTTACGTCAGAAGCCTTGCAACTTCTGTCTTGGTCTCCTGGCACGGTTGCTCTTTAGATGTGTCTTCTTGGAATACTCCTACCCAGAACCCAGCTGCCCTGCTTCGAGAATTCCAGGCAACATAAAGAGATCACATGTAGACATTCTGGTTGATGGCACCAGCTGAACTCCCATAGCACAGTCAGCATCCATGCTAGCCATGTGGGTAAACTATCTTGGATAGTCAGCCCAAGTAGAGTCTTCAGATGACCCAGCCAATATCTCACCACAAATGCCTCTGAAACCATGTGCTAACGGCACCTGAACATTGGCTCAATACCCTACTAGGGTAATCTGTCACTGGATAAAATAACTCGGTATTAGGTACATGCTTTCTTCCAGCATTTCTGATGCCACTAGCTTTTATCCTAGGCAATGTTAATGTGAGTCTTGTTTCTTTTGCAAAAAACAGTATTATTTGTTAGAATATAAATATATAAGTGAGAGGACAAATGGTATGTCTTAGGCTTTTTTTTTTTTTTTAATTCAGTTTTATTGAAATATATTCACAAACCATACAGTCATCCATGGTATACAATCAACTGTTCACAGTATGATTATATAGTTATGCGTTCATCACCACAATCTATTTCTGAACATTTTCCTTACATCAGAAAAAATCAGAATAAGAATAAAAAATAAAAGTGAAAAGAGAATACCCAAACCATCCCCCCATCCCACCCTATTTGTCATTTAGTTTTTACTCCCATTTTTCTACTGATTTTTTTTCAATTTTTTAACTTCGTTTATCAAAAAATTAAAAACAAACAGGCAAACAACAACCAAAAAAACCCCACAACATTTCAAACAAAGCAATGGATTAAGGAAAACAAATGACCTAAAATAACTACTTTGCTTCCAATATGTTCCTACCATACCCCAAGAAAATTAATAAACCATGTCCAAACAGAGGAGTAAGAAAAACACATAATCTAAAATAACCACATTGCTTCCAACATGTTCCTACGATACCCCAAGAAAATTAACAACCCCTAAGAAAACAAAGGAATAAGAGAAAAAAAAAAACCTAAAATAACTCTCTTGCTTCCAACATGATCTTACTATATCCAAGAAAGTTTACAAACCATAATCATTCCTGAGCATTCCCATAACATTGAGATTACCCTCCATAGTTTATCTGTTCTTATTAGATTATCATTCCCCCTCCACTAATTGGTATCTCTAGGTCCCCTACATTCTACAGTATAAAACATTGTACATTTTTCACAGAATTCACATTAGTGGTAACATACAATATCTCTCTTTTTGTGCCTGGCTTATTTTGCTCAGCATTATGTCTTTTTTTTTTTTTTTTTTTTTTTTTTTTTAATCTTCATTTTATTGAGATATATTCATATACCACGCAGTCATACAAAACAAATCGTACTTTCAATTGTTCACAGTACCATTACATAGTTGTACATTCATCACCCAAATCAATCCCTGACACCTTCATTAGCACACACACAAGAATAACAAGAATAATAATTAGAGTGAAAAAGAGCAATTGAAGTAAAAAAGAACACTGGGTACCTTTGTCTGTTTGTTTCCTTCCCCTATTTTTCTACTCATCCATCCATAAACTAGATGAAGTGGAGTGTGGTCCTTATGGCTTTCCCAATCCCCTTGTCACCCCTCATAAGCTACATTTTTATACAACTGTCTTCGAGATTCATGGGTTCTGGGTTGTAGTTTGATAGTTTCAGGTATCCACCACCAGCTACCCCAATTCTTTAGAACCTAAAAAGGGTTGTCTAAAGTGTGCATAAGAGTGCCCACCAGAGTGACCTCTCGGCTCCTTTTGGATTCTCTCTGCCACTGAAGCTTATTTCATTTCCTTTCACCATCCCCCTTTTGGTCAAGAAGATGTTCTCCGTCCCACGATGCCAGGTCTACATTCCTCCCCGGGAGTCATATTCCACGTTGCCAGGGAGATTCACTCCCCTGGGTGTCTGATCCCACGTAGGGGGGAGGGCAGTGATTTCACCTTTCAAGTTGGCTTGGCTAGAGAGACAGGGCCACATCTGAGCAACAAAGAGGCATTCGGGAGGAGGCTCTTAGGCACAACCATAGGGAGGCCTAGCCTCTCCTTTGCAGCAACCGTCTTCCCAAGGGTAAAACCTGTGGTAGAGGGCCCAACCCATCAAACCACCAGTCCCCTATGTCTGTGGTCATGTTAGCAACCATGGAGGTGGGGTAGGCGAATACCCCTGCATTCTCCACAGGCTCCTCAAGGGGGCACTACATCTTTTTTTTTTTCCTTGTTTTTTTTTTTTTTTTAACTTTCCCTTCTTTTTTTAAATCAATTGTATGAAAAAAAAGTTAAAAAGAAAACAAACATACAATAAAAGAACATTTCAAAGAGACCATAACAAGGGAGTAAGAAAAAGACAACTAACCTAAGATAACTGCTTAACTTCCAACTTGTTCCTACTTTACCCCAAGAAAGTTACCTAATATAGCAACATTTCTGTGAACTTGCTCCTACTATATCCATCAGAAATTAACAGACCATAGTCATTCCTGGGCATCCCCAGAAAGTTAAATAGCTTATCTGTTCTTCTTGGATTATTGTTCCCCCTTCCTTAATTGCTCTCTATTGCTAGTTCCCCTACATTCTACATTATAAGCCATTTGTTTTACATTTTTCAAAGTTCACATTAGTGGTAGCATATAATATTTCTCTTTTTGTGCCTGGGTTATTTCGCTTAGCATTATATCCTCAAGGTTCATCCATGTTGTCATATGTTTCACGAGATCGTTCCTTCTTACTGCCGCGTAGTATTCCATCGTGTGTATATACCACATTTTATGTATCCACTCATCTGCTGAAGGAGATTTGGGTTGTTTCCATCTTTTGGCAATTGTGAATAATGCTGCTATGAACATTGGCGTGCAGATATCTATTCGTGTCACTGCTTTCCGATCTTCCGGGTATATACCGAGAAGTGCAATCGCTGGATCGAATGGTAACTCTATATCTAGTTTTCTAAGGAACTGCCAGACTGACTTCCAGAGTGGCTGAACCATTATACAGTCCCACCAACAGTGAATAAGAGTTCCAATTTCTCCACATCCCCTCCAGCATTTGTAGTTTCCTGTTTGTTTAATGGCAGCCATTCTAACCGGTGTTAGATGGTATCTCATTGTGGTCTTAATTTGCATCTCTCTAATAGCTAGTGAAGCTGAACATTTTTTCATGTGTTTCTTGGCCATTTGTATTTCCTCTTCAGAGAACTGTCTTTTCATATCTTTTGCCCATTTTATAATTGGGCCGACTGTACTATTGTCATTGAGTTGTAGGATTTCTTTATATATGCAAGATATCAGTCTTTTGTCAGATACATGGTTTCCAAAAATGTTTTCCCATTGAGTTGGCTGCCTCTTTACCTTTTTGAGAAATTCCTTTGAGGTGCAGAAACTTCTAAGCTTGAGGAGTTCCCATTTATCTATTTTCTCTTTTGTTGCTTGTGCTTTGGGTGTAAAGTCTAGGAAGTGACCGCCTAATACAAGGTCTTGAAGATGTTTTCCTACATTATCTTCTAGGAGTTTTATGGTACTTTCTTTTATATTGAGATCTTTGGTCCATTTTGAGTTAATTTTTGTGTAGGGGGTGAGGTAGGGGTCCTCTTTCATTCTTTTAGATATGGATATCCAACTCTCCCAGCCCCATTTGTTGAAAAGACCATTATGACTCAGTTCAGTGACTTTGGGGGCCTTATCAAAGATCAGTCGGCCATAGATCTGAGGGTCTGTCTCCGAATTCTCAATTCGATTCCATTGATCTATATGTCTATCTTTGTGCCAGTACCATGCTGTTTTGGCAACTGTGGCTTTATAATAAGCTTCAAAGTCAGGGAGTGTAAGTCTTCCCACTTCGTTTTTCTTTTTTAGAGTGTCTTTAGCAATTCGAGGCATCTTACCTTTCCAAATGAATTTGATAACTAGCTTTTCCAAGTCTGCAAAGTAGGTTGTTGGAATTTTGATTGGGATTGCATTGAATCTGTAGATGAGTTTGGGTAGAATTGACATCTTAATGACATTTAGTCTTCCTATCCATGAACATGGAATATTTTTCCATCTTTTAAGGTCCCCTTCTATTTCTTTTAGTAGAGTTATGTAGTTTTCTTTGTATAGGTCTTTTACATCTTTGGTTAAGTTTATTCCTAGGTACTTGATTTTTTTAGTTGCTATTGAAAATGGTATCTTTTTCTTGAGTCTCTTCAGTTTGTTCATTTCTAGCATATAGAAACATTACTGACTTATGTGCATTAACCTTGTATCCCGCTACTTTGCTAAATTTGTTTATTAGCTCTAGTAGCTGTATCGTCGATTTCTCAGGGTTTTCTAGATATAAGATCATATCATCTGCAAACAATGACAGTTTTACTTCTTCTTTTCCAATTTGGATGCCTTTTATTTCTGTGTCTTGCCGGATTGCCCTGGCTAGCACTTCCAGCACAATGTTGAATAACAGTGGTGATAGCGGGCATCCTTGTCCTGTTCCTGATCTTAGAGGGAAGGCTTTCAGTCTCTCACCATTGAGTACTATGCTGGCTGTGGGTTTTTCATATATGCTCTTTATCATGTTGAGGAAGTTTCCTTCAATTCCTACCTTTTGAAGTGTTTTTATCAAAAAGGGATGTTGGATTTTGTTGAATGCTTTTTCAGCATCTATTGAGATGATCAATTGATTTTTCCCTTTTGACTTGTTAATGTGTTGTAATACATTGATTTTCTTATGTTGAACCATCCTTGCATGCCTGGAATAAACCCCACTTTGTCATGGTGTATGATTTTCTTAATGTGTCTTTGGATTCGATTTGCAAGTATTTTGTTGAGGATTTTTGCATCTATATTCATTAGGGAGATTGGCCGGTAGTTTTCCTTTTTTGTAACATCTTTGCCTGGTTTTGGTATTAGATTGATGTTAGCTTCATAAAATGAGTTAGGTAGTGTTCCATTTTCTTCAATGTTTTGAAAGAGTTTGAGTAAGATTGGTGTCAGTTCTTTCTGGAAAGTTTGGTAGAATTCCCCTGTGAAGCCATCTGGCCCTGGGCATTTATTTGTGGGAAGATTTTTGATGACTGATTGGATCTCTTTGCTTGTGATGGGTTGGTTGAGGTCTTCTATTTCTTCTCTCTTCAGTCTAGGTTGTTCATATTTTTCCAGGAAATTGTCCCTTTCCTCTACATTATCCAGTTTGTTGCCATACAGTTGTTCATAGTATCCGCTTATAATTTTTTTAATTTCTTCAGGATCTGCAGTTATGTCACCTTTTTCATTCATTATTTTGTTTATATGGGTCTTCTCTCTTTTTGATTTTGTCAGTCTAGCTAGGGGCTTGTCAATCTTGTTGATCTTCTCAAAGAACCAACTTTTGGTGATATTTATCCTCTCTATTGTTTTTTTCTTCTCTATGTCATTTATTTCTGCTTTAATCCTTGTGATTTCTTTTCTTCTACTTGGTTTAGGATTGGTTTGCTGTTCATTTTCTAGCTTCTTCAGTTGATCCATTAGTTCTTTGATTTTGGCTCTTTCTTCCTTTTTAATATATGCGTTTAGTGCTATAAATTTCCCCCTTAGCACTGCTTTTGCTGCATCCCATAGGTTTTGGTATGTTGTGTTCTCATTTTCATTCGTCTCTATATATTTAGCAATTTCTCTTGCTATTTCTTCTTTAACCCACTGATTGTTTAGGAGTGTGTTGTTTAACCTCCAGGTATTTGTGAATTTTCTAAGTCTCTGATGGTTATTGACTTCTAATTGTATTCCATTGTGGTCAGAGAATGTGCTTTGAATAATTTCAATCTTTTTAAATTTATTGAGGCTTGTTTTATGTCCCAGCATATGATCTATTCTGGAGAAAGTTCCATGAGCACTAGAAAAGTATGTGTATCCTGGTGATTTGGGATGTAATGTCCTGTATATGTCTGTTAAATCTAATTCATTTATAAGATTGTTTAGGTTTTCAATTTCCTTATTGGTATTCTGTCTGGTTGATCTATCTATAGGAGAGAGTGATGTGTTGAAGTCTCCCACAATTATTGTGGAAACATCAATTGCTTCCTTTAGTTTTGCCAGTGTTTCTCTCATGTATTTTGTGGCACCTTAGTTGGGTGCATAGACATTTATGATTGTTATTTCTTCTTGCTGAATTGCCCCTTTTCTTAGTACGTAGTGGCCTTCTTTGTCTCTCAAAACATCCCTGCATTTGAAGTCTATTTTATCTGAGATTAATATTGCTACACCTGCTTTCTTTTGGCTGTAGCTTGCATGAAATATTTTTTTCCATCCTTTCACTTTCAGTTTCTTTGTGTCCCTGTGTCTAAGATGAGTCTCTTGTATGCAGCATATTGATGGTTCATTTTTTTTTGATCCATTCTGCGAATCTATATCTTTTAATTGGGGAGTTTAATCCATTTACATTCAACGTTATAACCGTGAAGGCATTTCTTGAATCAGCCATCTTATCCTTTGGTTTATGTTTGTCATATTTTTCCCCTCTGTCTATTAATATCCTTTATTGTACCCACACCGAATCTCTTTAGTACTGAACCTTTCTCCAAATCTCTCTGTCCTTTCTTTGTTTCTCTGTCTGTAGGGCTCCCTTTAGTATCTCCAGTAGGGCAGGTCTCTTGTTAGCAAATTCTCTCAGCATTTGTTTGTCTGTGAAATATTTAAGCTCTCCCTCAAATTTGAAGGAGAGCTTTGCTGGATAAAGTATTCTTGGCTGGAAATTTTTCTCACTCAGAATTTTAAATATATCGTGCCACTGCCTTCTTGCCTCCATGGTGGCTGCTGAGTAGTCACTAGTTAGTCTTATGCTGTTTCCTTTGTATGTGGTGAATTGCTTTTCTCTTGCTGCTTTCAGAACTTGTTCCTTCTCTTCTGTGTTTGATAGTGTGATCAGTATATGTCTCGGAGTGGGTTTACTTGGATTTATTCTATTTGGAGTTCGCTGAGCATTTATGATTTGTGTATTTATGTTGTTTAGAAGATTTGGGAAGTTTTCCCCAACAATTTCTTTGAATACTCTTCCTAGACCTTTACCCTTTTCTTCCCCTTCTGGGACACCAATGAGTCTTATATTCGGACGTTTCATATTATCTATCATATCCCTGAGGTCCATTTCGATTTTTTCAATTTTTTTCCCCATTCTTTCTTTTATGCTTTCATTTTCCATTCTGTCATCTTCGAGGTCACTGATTCGTTGTTCAACTTCCTCTAGTCTTGTACTATGAGTGTCCAGAATCTTTTTAATTTGGTCAACAGTTTCTTTAATTTCCATAAGATCATCCATTTTTTTATTTAGTCTTGCAATGTCTTCTTTATGCTCTTCTAGAGTCTTCTTGATTTCCTTCATATCCCGTACTATGGTCTCATTGTTCATCTTTAGTTCTTTGAGTAGCTGCTCTAGGTGCTGTGTCTCTTCTGGTCTTTTGATTTGGGTGCTTGGGCTTGGGTTATCCATATCGTCTGGTTTTTTCATATGCTTTATAATTTTCTGTTGTTTTTGGCCTCGTGGCATTTGCTGAACTTGATAGGGTTCTTTTAGGGTTTGTAGACCTATTGAAGTCCTTATCTCTAATTTATCAGATCTACAGCTTCGTGGAGTACACTTTCTCTAACTAATCAGCAGGTGGCGTCCACGAGCCACCTGTTCTCCACAAGCCAGTTCTCCCCTGCTTAGCCTTTTTGTTGAGTGGGGGAGTGAGTCTTGTGGGGCCCAATTGGTGTACCAAGCTTGCGTGTGTAGTTGGTGTTGCCTGCCCTGTATGTGGGGCGTGTTTCTGGGCAGTCGGGGAGGGGGGGTGGCCCTAACAATCAAATCTCCCTGGTGATCCTAGAGTTTTAAAGCTGGTGCAATAGTCTAATCCTTCAGTTCAGTCCTGCCAGAGTTTGTCTCTGCCACTGACCCACAAGTCCTTGGTATTGGCGTATGGCTCCTGAGACTTGCAAGTGGGCCCCTCTTCCAGGCTGTGCACCCTGGGTCCTCTGTTGAGGGATGACTGTGCTATGTCACAGGTGAGTGCCGTCCCCTCAGGGCAGTTCTGGGCTGCTGGGCTGTGTAGGGAGGCTCCCAGTCTGCTCAAATGATGGCTGAATGGGGCTTTGTTAATTCACACTGCTCCACTTTCCCAACTCTGGGACAATCAGCTGAGGTTGCAGGGAAGGCTAATGTCCACGCCCAGTTTTGTGGTGTGTGCCTGTTATTTGAAGCCCTTCCGTCACACTGGGTTGTCTGGGGCAGCTCTGGGCTATGGGGCTGGCGATGGGCAGGAGTGTTTCCTGTCCACCAGGATGGTGGCTGTGAGCGGACACCCCCGTTTTCTTGGGAAGTTGTGGTGTTTAGTGAATTTTCTCAGCCACTGAATTATTGCCTTTTGTCTCAGAGCTCTCTTAGTTCTGCTCTTGACTTGACGTGCCCAAATTGAAAGTCTTTGAAGCTTTCTGTATTGGGCTTCTTAGAGTAATTGTTTTAGAAAAAGAAAAAAGGATTAAAAAAAAAAAAAAAAAAAAGGGTCCTCCTCAGAGATCTAATGGGTTATTGAAATGCTAAGAGACAAAGCAACCAGGGCCATTAAGGAAAGGTCTACAGGGCAGAGAGATCGGCTTTTCTTCGGGATTTGCATATGCGCCTCAGGGCCCTTCTCCTTTCTATGTTCACCAGAACTCCAGAAATCCTCCGCTTTTATTTTGGAGTTTTTCGTGTTGTTTTTTTTCTATGCCTGTCTCCTCTCTGCTGGGCTGGCTGCTCTCAGATTCTCTGGTGTCTGGTCTCAGTCTATCTATGGTTGGAGTTTGAATCAGTAGAATGAGTTTCCGATAAGGGCTGCCACTGCAGTTCTGCCTTCTCCTTCCCGGAGCTGACAGCCCCTCCTCCCATGGGACTGAGCCTGGCAGGGAGGGGTGCGGGTCCCCTGGCCGCAAAAACTTACAGATTTCGCTGATCTCAGCAGTTCCACGTTTTCATGAGTGTTGTATGAAGTATGCCCAAAGTCAGATTGCTCTGTGGTGTCCAGTCCGCGCAGTTCTTGGCTTTCTACGTACTTTCCTGGAGGAGTAACTAAAACATACAGCTCACCAGTCTGCCATCTTGCCCCGCCTCTCTGTCTTAGGCTTTTTGATACATTTTTGCTTTACTGGGGCAAAATGGTATGAGATCCATTTTACTGTGAATTTTGATGTATTTAAGGTACCTGGAAAAGTAGACTAGCCTATAGCTTGGAAGAGTAAAAGGAAATGATGGAGGGTGTTCTGGTTTGCTAATGCTGTCATTATGTAAAATACCAGAAATGGATTGGCTTTTATAAAGGGGGATTTATTTGGTTACAAAGTTACAGTCCTAAGGCCATAAAAGTGTCCAAACTAATGCATCAGCAGTATGGAACAACTCTGTTGGCTTGGAAAGCATGTGGCTGGCTTCTTCTTCCTTTGCTCCTAGGTTGTGTTTCAAAAGGGCATTCTCCAAAATGTTGCTCTTGGGGCATTTTGTCCTCTCTTAGCTTCTCCGGAGCAAACTCTGGGCTAGCATCTCCAAAGCGTCAGCCAAAGTCTGCTTTTAACGGCCGTCTCCAAAATGTCTCTCTCAGCTGCAGCACCGAGCTCCTTCTGTCTTTGTGCTCTTATAGGACTCCAGTGATTTAATTAAGACCCACACTGAATGGGCGAGTAATACCTCCATGGAAATAATCTAATCAAAGGTATTACCCACACTTGGGTGAGTCACATCTCCATGGAAACACTCAATCAAAAGGTTCCACCCAACAAGATTGGGTTAAAAGATCATGGCTGTTTTGGGGGGACATAATATATCTAAACTGGCACAGAGGGCACGTGGCCCTGCTACATTATTAAGCCAAAGGATTGGGGTACTCTAGAGGTCAATTTACCCAGCCTATCACAAACAATATCTAATACCATGAGGAAACACACATTTCTGCAGAGTCCTGCTGTGCAAGAAGCCATGTCTCTGTTAGTGCTTCTTTCCTGCTTGCTTAGGAAACAATGTCAGTTTAAAGGGTAACTTTTAAAATCCTATTATTTTTCTTAATCTTTACCTTATTTGTTATAGTCCAGATAGCTTTCAAAATAATTACCTCATTTTGGCTTCTGCAAAACATACTAAACTCAATAAAATTATTATGAAGCTATAATTATTATGAAGCTTTCTAAGGTACATGATACTTTTTAGGTGTTTATAGTAACTCAAAGCATATTTTTAATTACTTTATATAACCATGTATTCCCTGTACTTATTCAAAGTCAGTCTATACTTTTTTGTATATAAAACTAGAGACAGTGACCATTTGACTTCCAGTTCCAAAATGAAAATTTGGAAAATTGAGAAATTTCAAAACTTGAAAAACTCCCTTTACCATGATTGTTGCAGCATAGCAAAATTAAAGGTGTAGGATTTGGAATCAGACACATTTAGCTTTCAATCCCCACCCCTTTGCCCTTGAAGCTTGACAAGTTGATTAGCTGGTCTAAACCTCTGTTTCCTCAAGGTTAAAATGGAAATAATAATTTATTTATTATCTTGTACAATTCCCAGACCACATTGATGCAAAATAAATGGTGGTAGATGACCTTATTTTAATAGTAATAGCATTAATAATAATATACATTTGCTTCTTTTATTCAGAAGTGTCTTGTCCTCTCTGTATCTGCAACAAATATTTAACCCTAGATAGACATCCTTGGAACTCTCTGAGATTCCTGCCATTGCCAAGAACATTAGCTTGGCCCCAGTACTACAAAAGATCATCTTAAATAGAACAATAAATGATACTGGTTACCAAAAAAAAAAAAAAAAAAAAAAAAAGTTGTTTCTTCTTCCAATTTTGCAGTACCTTCCAAGTTGCTCCCACATTTTAGTCATATTTTAAAATTATATCACCACTACTTTCTTATAGATCTGTGATATTTTTATGGAAAGAACAGTGCTTTTAGTGAACTTTTTGCTTCAGCACTTGGAATGCAAACAATATTCCTGTATTATGATTCTATATATATGTGCCAGTTTGTATATTTATGTCCCCCAGAAAAAGCCATATTCTTTAATGAATTCTTGTGGGGGCAGATGTCTTAGTGTGGACTGGGTTAGAACCTATTCGTTCAGTGTCCATGGAGATGTGACCTACCCAACTGTAGGTGATAACTCTGGATAATTTCCATGGAGGCATGGCCCCACCCATTCAGCAAGGGCCTTGATTAGTTTACTGGAGCACTACATAAAGCTCAGACAGAAGGAGCTCATAGCTAGCTGGAGCTAAGACAGACATTTTGAAGACAGCCATTGGAAGCTGATGCAGACATTTTGGAGAATGCCATTTTGAAGTGCAACCTAGGAGCAAGCAGACGCCAGCCACATGCCTTTCCCTGCTAATAGAGGTTTTCTAGATGCCAATGGCCTTTCTCCCTTTGTTGATGGACACTTTATGGCCTTAATACTTTAACTGTGCAACCAAATAAACCCCCTTTTACAAAAGCCAATCCATTTCTGGTGTTTTGCATTCTGGCAGCATTAGCAAACTAGAACAATATATTTTTGGGTTACTCAAAATGTTTGATTATTTTATGATCTATATAGTGAAGACTTGAGAAAATTACCAGGAATAACTAGCATATGCCCCTCTACCATTAGCTTAAGAGCAGCTTGAATTTATAGTACAGGGGCACATTCTTCAGATTCACAAAATGTTTAAACCAAATTGCATCTAGAATTTATCCTAGCAGGTGCTAAAGAAATATATTGCAATAATCATATGGTTTCTTAATGGTTTCATCTATTATGTTCACAAGAAATATCCTCTTATTCCTAAAGTTTTAATTTATTTTTCTTAGTAAACTTCACTATGAGATGTGGCAAGAAGCTTCATGTCTCATTATACTACTATGAAACAATTCAGCCTCTCTCTGAGCTCAAAATGTGTTACTGGATTTGTTACACAATGCCTTATGTATTGTTGATACTCTGCCATAAAATTGTTTATATGTTCATTCATTATATGTGTATAAATAATATCAGTCACTTTTACAAAAGTCAGTTCTTTAATCTAATTTGTTTTGCATAAACCAAAGATTTTTCAGACTGAAATGCAAATCTGTCTCACTGGCGTAAGATCATTCTGAGATGTTTTAATATATATTTTGTTTTATTACATATTTCTGTTCTTGGTAAAAACAGAAACCACTGAATTGTAGATGCTCTTTTAAGACTTGGTAAATATTGCATAAACTAGAAGGCTATTAAAGTTAAGTTTATATTTTTAAATTAACAGACGCCTTGGGTCAAAGCTTTGAAAGTCTGAACATATAAGTGGCATTACAAGTAAAGTATAGACTCTCAGGTTCATAACTAGGTTTAAGTTTTCATTTAAATCATGTATATAGCTAATGTTTTAAAATAAATTTAATGTATAATTATTAATAGTACTGTTAAAAAGTGCTTTTGTTTTTAATATGCATCCTTTCTTATGAAAGATTGATAATGAATTTTTTCAGAATTTTCTCAATTCAAACAAATATTAAATACTGCCTACTAACTGTGATAAATAATTTAAATATGCTTAACTGGACTGTTTTGGCTTTTTCCTGCCTAGAGGAATACCTTCCTAACCTGAATTCTGCTGTCCTTGGTGAAAACTACTTTGATAGAACCTACCAGATACTTTACCTTTTGGTTAAAGGAACTGTACCTGTTGAAGTCCATACCACTGCGGTCATATTTGTTGCTTTCCAATTACCTGCTGTAACAGAAGATGACTTTTATAGTTCCCATAATCTGGTTAGAAATCTTGCCTTGTTCCTAAAGATACCAAGTGACAAGATCCGTATCAGCAAAATAATACGAGGGAATAATTCACGGAGGAAGAGATCCATGGGACACACAATTGAACTGGAAATTGGAGAGCCTCCCACTCAGTCCGTAAGCAATGACAATGCAGGTATGGATAGTGGATGATTGAGGTAAAGGAACATAATTACCAAACCCACATCCATAAATAGCCATCAGGGCCTACAGAGCCAGGCTTCAGGAAATCCCACCACCCCCACATTCTGAGCCCTGTAAGAGCCTAGAAACACTTTTCCCTTCTCTTCTTGGAGTCCCAAACTATTTCGGAACTATGAAGGAACTTTGGCCTCTATTTTGTTAATGTCACAATTAATAAATTCAGTGAAAGGATTTGATCTAATATAGGAGCTCCAGGAAGACCTCTCTGAGGAAGTGACATTATAGTTGAGAGGTTAAAAGATGAAAAAAGTCAGTCAGTGAAAAGGAGAAGGGGAAGGAATCTTCTTAGCTGAGAAAATAGTTGGTGAGAGTTTGGTGCATTTGATGAACTGAAAAAGGTCCAATAGATCTGTAACAGGGTGCCAGGAAGGGCAAGCTGTTGGAGGTGAGGCTGAGAAGTAAGCAGGTGCTAGATTATCCTTTCATTGAAAAATCAACACTCTTTTTTTAAAATGATGTGCAATGATAGACATGATTCACTTCTAAACAAAAATGACATAGGAGTGTATTAAATTAAAAAACATATTTTTCCACTGTGTTTGCATTTATTTTTCTTGTATGCTTTTTCAACCTTTGTTTTTTTCCTTTAATTCCAGTTTAAAAACATATTCTGTTGATTCCAATTTAAAAACATATTCTACTGAGTTGTTCATTTCCCCAACCTTATTAATATGGCTCTGCCATGTTTAGCTTAGGTACAATTAAAAAGCCTTAGGATTCTATAAGGTGAATTGGGCAGTGAAAACAAAGAAAAAGTGAAAAGCTAAAGTGAAAAACTCAAGTGTTTTCACAATGCTATGTTCTTACATTACAAATGTCATAATACTGTTCCCCTATAGGTCAGATGCAATTATCTGAACTTCATGAAATTGCTGGTTCTCTTGGTCAAGCTGTAATCTTAGGGAAAATCAGTAGTGTCCTTGGATTTAATATCTCCACCATGTCTATTACCAGTCCTATTCCCAATCCAAGTGATTCTGGTTGGATTAAGGTAAGGGAAGAATGCATCTTGGCTAGTTAAAAGATTTTTGCTTATTTCTTACTTTAACTCTCTTTTGCTATTCAATACAGTAATTTAGAGGATGTGTCTTTCTAATTTATTGTTGGCTATTTTTTGTGGGATCATTGAAAAGATAATAGAGAAGCTTGATAAAAGGGACATATCTTCTAAAAATTGTTTATTGATATAAAATGTGCTTTGCTTTGAATATTTATAATAGTCTTTCATGAATTTTGTCTAGAGGAAATATTGTAATAATTTTAATTTCACATATTGAACATTTTTAAACAATGAATGTTACACTTAGCCTGGCTAAGATGAGTTTACTGTTGAATGCAATTTATCATATGAAAACCACTTCATTGTTCACCTCCATTAACAGGTGACTGCCCAACCAGTTGAAAGGTCTGCATTTCCTGTCCATCATGTGGCATTTGTGTCCTCACTCTCAGTGATTGCTCAACCAGTGGCAGCACAGCCAGGACAGCCATTTTCCCAGCAGCCTTCAGTAAAGGCATTAGATTCAGATGTAAGTCATAACTCAAATTTTTATGTAAGTGAAGGAATTAAGCTATACATTCTGGAGAGTGAGCTGACCTTACTGTCCTGGTACACTGGCTACCTGAGGATTCCACTGCCTCTTAGAAGTTGGACTAATGGCTATGGACATCATCCCTTACTGTTATAAAATGTTCTTTTTAAATGAACTTGTTCCACTGCCCATATTTATGAAAACTTTGGGTAGGAAAGGGATTTCCCCCAATGTTAAATCTGTAATGAAAGCAATTTTTAAAATAAAGTTTTGCATATCTTTAAAAAAATGTGTTAACAGGACAAAAGTTATAATTCTCTACTATTTTTCCCCTTAGGGTAATTGTGTATCAGTTGGGATTACTTCATTAACTTTGAAGGCTGTACTAAAGGACTCCAATAATAACCAAATTGGTGGTCTTAGTGGAAATACAACAATTCCATTTAGCAGCTGTTGGGCCAACTATACAGATCTTACTCTTCTTAGAACTGGTGAGTATACTATTTGGATCCTAACATATATACCCATAAATAGGGGCAATTATAATTTTCTTTTAAAGAACAAAGCATGCTATAATATTCTGGCTAATAAATTATAGAAATCAAAATGCTATACCATGCCTTATTTCAGAAAATTTCTAGTCTAGCTTACAAAAATGTATTATGCAAAACAAAATGGAAATCACAATAAGGAAAATTATGGAAATTAAGACAGATATTTAAGGATGTACATCAAGATTATATTATGATTTATATTTTCTTTTTTATCCATTTTTGTATTTTTTCTAAATTTTCACACTAAATATATATTACATTTATAATACAAAATTAATATATAGATTTTAAAATTCAAAAAAAGAAAGGATAAATTAGGCTGATATAACTTCAATGCCCCATGCTAGAGTTCAGATTTGGGCTGGAATTGGCCCTAGTCTTTCTAGAAGGAGGAAACATGTACATTACCGTGATTCATAGTACCCAACGGATAAACAAACCTGTTGTCATGGAGAATTATAACTTGTTCAGAGACTAGAAAATCTCCAATGAGTTCCCGTAAAGCATGCCTGATGAATTTGTACCAAGCCATATCTTCAATATCGTTATAGTAAATACAGTTATAACTTCCACCATGCTGTTCCTTGTATTACCTCCATATGGGTTGCTGGCATAACTCCAATTAGTAAAAGCCTTTCCACTGCAACCAAAAAGATGTGTTCACTGGTGATAGAAGGAAGAGTATCTAAAAGAATGAAGCGGATAAATTACTTATACTTGAGATAGGCCTCCCTTAATCTGTTCACCTCAACTCAGGGCCTATCTAAGACCTTTAGAGGCCCTAACTTCTAGAAAAGTTTGTATAGTGGCATCCCTCACTTCTTACCTCTGTTTTCTCCTCTCAAACACACACACATGCAGACACACACTAAAGGTCAGAATAAAAGCAGCAATAAACAGTAAAATTAATAAAAGAGATTCCAGCAATGGTCTGATTTTTTCCATAGTAACGAAATATCCTAATTTATTGTTTCCTTATGCTTTGGTGATGCCCTACATCAGATATGTCTGGTCTGTCTACTAGGTAGCAATGTCTCACCCTAGTTTTTAATAAGACTCATGTGGCAATAAGTTTAACACAGTACATTCTGACACATACCCAGAGTGTCCTAGATGCTTGCTGGAAAGGGTAGAGCCAAAATTTTTAACAGTCAGTCTCAATGGTGGTGGGACTGGAATCTTTTTATAGGAAGGGACGCACCTGACAAAAACCCTGAGAAGATTGCCTACCTCCCCATGCAGGTGGACCCAAGAAGTGCCCTGGGTCAAAGATCCAACACTGTGACCAAGATCCTCAAACTATCACTTCCATAGTAGCAGTGCTTTTTTTCAGACTGAAAAAAGAAAATCCATTCTCACAAATTATAACAGTGGCAGAAAATTCTATAAACATTGTCCACACATTTTGAAAGTTATAGAAATGCATTGTTTTTGTTTGTGAAAGCACAGTGTAGTAAAGATCTAATTATATTATCTCCCTAAAAAAAAAAATGAATGCAAACAGGAATGATTTTTAAAAGAAAGATAATTGAAAAAAATGGGGGAGTAAAAACTTCTAGAGTTGTACAAGTCTTACAACTCTACTGTGTTGTAACTACTATTAATGATAGCAGCAGTCCAAGGAGAAGTTATGTCAAGGAAAAAGAAATTGTTCATCTCATATTCAAAACTGTGGAAAGATTTAACATGTGGATTAGAAAATATTTGGTTGAGACCTTTATTTTTCATGCTCCAAGCTTGTCTTCCTTGGGTAAGATGCAAGGAAGCAATCTTGCCGTGGAAAAGTGGCATCTAGTTTAAAGCAAGGGAAAAATGGTTAAAAATTATTGAATCTAAGCATGTGGGTGTTTGTTGTACTGTTCTTTCAACTCTTTGGTATGTTTGAATTTTTTCAAAATAAAAAGTTAAGGGAGGAAAAAAAATGCATCTGGAATAGGTCCTCAACCTTATGTCCCACCCCCAAGTTTTTTTGGTCCCAAGTATGTTTTCAGCAGAGTTCACATATGCTTCCCTTTCCATCTCTGTATGATGCCAGTGTCTGCGTCTGCAGGTAGGAGCCCAAAACTCCTTTTATCTAGTCTCTGCCACACAGCTTCTCCCATCCTGCCTGCAGTAATTTCCCCTTTTATGGTGGTTTATGTTACCAGTTCTGGCATCACTATGCTGAGAGCTATCTGTGTCAGAGAGTTACCTTCTCCAGAATTCAGTGTAGGACTTCTTGCCTTTGGATTTATCTTCTACCTAGCAGCTTAGCAACTATAGCAGAAGGAGCACATCTCTTTCCTAGTACTTCTTGCAAAAGTCCCAAGACTCTTTCATTGACCTGACTTGGATAAGTACTTGAAGCGGTTCAGTATCCCCACTCACCCCACTCCACCTCACCCCCACCGAGGCTGAAGTCTCTCCATTCGTAGGCCAGGTATGCAGGGATGACACAGAGGCTCAGTGCTTTCACCTCCCTTCCCTATTGTACCTCATTTCAAACGGTCTCTCCCCAGTTCTGGGTGCAGGAAGGAACCTCTAAGAAGCAGCTATTGATGCTGCAGAAAGAAAATCTTCCCAGGTTTCCTTTGTCCCCTGATAGGCAGAATGGACTCCTCATTCTGAGACCCTCTTTATACTCCTTTATACTTAACTGATGCATTGACTCAATTTCCAAAAATTGGAAATTAGGAATTATACAGAATTTTTAAGTCAACAAAAACTGAATTGGAACTGTCTGAAAACAACAACAACAACAAAATGTCAAACACTATGATAATTTTTTCCCAGGAAGAAATTATAAAATTGAATTTATACTGGACAATGTTGTTCGGGTGGAGTCCAGGACTTTCAGTCTCCCAGTGCAGTCCGCTTCTAGCAGCAGCAATGGTGGCAGCAGCAGCAGTAGTAGCAGTAGCAACAGCAAAGCATCAACTGTGGGTACAGCTGCCCAGATGATGACTATAGTAATTATCTTCCTGATAGGAAGAATCTTGCTCTTGGAAATATTTACAGCTGCAGTTTTGATTTTGAATGTTACAAAAGGTAAGTACAGTTCATTTTTTTATATAATGTCTGTCTCCACATACTGAGGACCTGGTAAATGTTTACTAAATACAGGCTGTGTGCCCAATACTTGTGCATGGCACTGCTGGGGACACAATTATCCTCAACCATTGAGAAATTAACAGTGTCACTGGCCAAGACAAGACAACCCTACAGGAAACGTTATTCACGCTGAGGATATATAAGAATGTGTGCAATGAGCTGTGCCCTAGTGTCAGGCTTCTTCTGCGGACAGTTTTTCTGCAAGGGGCAGAAACTCAGCTCAAATTGGTTTAAGCAGTTAAGTGAACTCACTCAACTGCAAAGTCAAGTGTCTTCTGTGGTTTCTGCCACTGTTAGATTCAAGGGCTCAAATGATGTCATCCGAAACCTGTGTCTCTCTATTCTCTTCAGTGTTAGCTTCACTCCCAGCGAGTCTCTCCACACTCCAAACCCCAGACAAAAGGTAGACACCAGCACCTTCAGGTTTACATTCTGGCATCCTAGCAGCTGCAGCAGAAAGAGCAAACATCTTTCCCAGCAGTTCCAATAAAATTCCCAAAATGACAGCATTAACTTGGGTTGGGTCACATGCCCATTTGGAGATGCAATGTTCTAATTAGCCTAGCCTGGTCACATGGGATGAGGTGCTGAGAATAGTGGAGGTATGGTTTCATGAAGGGGAATCAAGTTTCAGTACCAGGAATGGCAGGCAGAAAGAGATAATATTAGGGAAGTTAACAGGAGAGAGAGACCCATGTGGGCTGGAATGATTAGAGAACACTGTCAACGCTCCCCATCTCCATTAGCAGCCCTTTAAAGTTGGGCTGAATGAATAAGATTTGAAGAGGGAGAGAAAAGGCACTCCAGAACCGGAGTGTGGTAGGAACAAAGGAGAAAGCAGGAGTGAAAAAAAGCATCTTCAAACTAGACGTGTTCATTACAAGATTCCACATCCTTCCCTTCCAAGTGTGCTTCTCACCTACTTACCCAAAGTCAATTTACGTCAGTGCTGCATTTCTGATTACTCAGGTTGGTAGCTTCTCAGATCTCCTTTTCCTTCAAGATGCACATCGCTTCAGGTGCTCCATGGCATCTATAGCCAACCAAATTGTTTCATATCTCTCCCTCTGTTAAAGGCTCAGTGCTCTACTTTGAACTTTCTTTCCTCTCACTTGACCTGTCATATTAGCCTCCTGAATCCACACTTCTAAACTCCCTCACTTCCAGCCTCTTCTGCATACTTCTGTCAGATTCATCTTCCGGAAGCACAAGATCAAGTAGAGACACAGTGATCTCAAATAATCAAAAATCCCCCCACCACATATGAAATACAGCCAACACCAAAGGCCTTGGAACCAGTCTTGAGGACAGCATATTTGTGCCAAATTGTTCCCAGAATAAACTCTTCCATTCCCATATATTCCCTCTACCTGGACTCTCTTTTTTTCTACTCAGAGCACCCGTCCAAGCCCTGCTCAAATCCTACCTCCTCCTCAGGGTTTCCTATCTTCCTTCTCACTCTACAACACATTGAATTCTCCTCACTGGGTTCTCCATTTGTACTTTGTTTACACCATTGTACAGAAATTACCCTTTCTGTAGTGTGCTTGTACTAACCTTAAATATTTTCAAATCTATCTTTCCCACTAAATTTTGAACACTTGGAAGATAAAACCACATGTCTTACATATTACAGGTGCTAAAAATGTGGTTTAATTGATTTTAAATCTAAAAAGGAGGGTAATTCCACTCCGTCTCACTTAGGAGGGAGTGCTGAGTAGAGATATTGTAGGCAAATTGTAAAGAGCTTTGACAGGTAGACATTAATCAGTTTACAGTTGATCTAATGGGGGGGAATGGAAAGTTTTTGACAGATTTATGAAAGTATCGCATAAGAAATATTCATAAGACATAGGAAGAATTTGAAATGGAGTAATAATCTAGAAAAAATACTAAAGTATTTCAAATAACAAAAGCCAAAACTGGATTTTAAATTTAAATCCAGAAGGACAAGATGAGGGGGCACAATAAGGCTGGTTCTGGGAGTGGCAGAACAAACTGGAGGCTGAAATCAACTGCTGAGACTTCAGGGACAGCAACCAAGCAGGAAGGAGTAAGTCCTTTCTTCCCCCCTAGTGGCAGAAACTAAGTGAGATCCAGCTGTTAAGGGAGAAGCATGTTTTGAAGAGACCCAGCCCTGGACTCTCATAGCCGACTTTCAGAAGGGTGGGCTTGATGCTGAGAGATAATAGGTAAACGGCCAGGATGCAAGTTATCTTATTTTTATGCCAGTTTTCTCATCTCTAGTATTCTAATAAAGGTAAAACCAGTTGTTTATTTTATAATAGTGTGACAGGTATTACTTGAGTATGATTTTTCTTTTCAGAAGAATTAAAATATAAGGGCTAGTTGGCTAAGTATAAATACTGCTTAATATATATCTGTGCATTTAGTGTTTCCTCATTAATTGCATTGTTTTCTAATTATCTTTACTGATTTTCATCCTGTTTTTTCCTGACAACTTGGACATTTTACCAAATTCAGAAAATTCTGTTAAAATCATTAGTAAATGATTCCTATTTTTTTCTTCAGGTTTTTTTCCAGGAAAGTCCTTTGCTACTAAATGATTTACCATTATTTAATTAAGTTATAAGATGTTTTCAATGCCATTAGTGAATAGAAAGGATGAGTCTTTTTATAACTTCACATTCTAAATTAACAACACTTCACTTTTAATAGAATCATGAAGTTCCACTAAATAAAATGACAAAACTTGAATGTAGAAAATACAAAAAAAAGTACAAGCACCACTATTGTCTCCACACATTTTCACACAAAACTTGTATTGATTCTAAAATTAAATTGGCAAACTTTGAAATACTGATTTTTAAATATTAATTTTGCCCTATTTACCATAACATGAAATATTATAAAAGTTAAAATTGGTAAAATAGATTCCAAATCATACTATTTGTTATTACTGCTTTTAAAAAAATATTTTTATTGTTTTTACTTTTCAGGAAGCAACTGAAGTGTTTTTCTGAAGAACATGCTGAAAACAAATATAGAAGAATTGCTAATTTATGAGCTATTTTTGTTGCGTAACAAGAAAAAGTCTATAACATTTTCAAGCAAATATACTCAAAAATATTTTTATAATACATAAAATGTAATTAACCTTAATCACAAAAATCAAATTTATTCAAAGTATAAATTTCTTTTGACTACTTATAGTTGTATGTTCTTATTTCATTTCTAAAAACTTTCAGAAATCACTGATTTGGAAGCAGATATGCCAACTTCTAATTTATTGAGCCAACAAATGATAGAATACTTCAAACAGTTGAAAGAGTTTAGATCAGATTTGAGGCACTCAGAATTTGAGGCACTTAGAATTTTTGTATATACGGGGGGAATCTGATTTTCTCTACCCATTTGTGAGGCTCTGATTTTCAAGGAGCTAAGCCATTCTAATTTCTAAAAACCCTGGAGAGATGAGATTGTTTTAGACCTATCTCAAACTTATTTGCTATTTTTGAGATCCATAGTAATCCTAGGAAATCTGAATTGAACTGTATTTCTGGGCCTGCCAAACCCTGGCCAGTCTTCTAAAAAGAGTTTTCTTGGTGTCCTTGGGATAGGCTTTTGGAACAGGTCCAAACTCCTCATCTACTTACCCCTCCTTCCCATCCCAAAGTGCCATTAAGAGTGTGATCTCCCACAGTTCCAGGAACACCATAACAATACTTATTTGAAGGAAGACAAAACTAGGAAATTTAAAAAGCCACAGATTAGTGTAGCTATATTAGCGTTCTCTAGAGAAACAGAACCAACAGGAGATATATCTAAATATTATAAGATTTTTATAGAAATTGTCTCATGCGACTGTGGGGTACACAAGTCCAAATTCCATATGGCAGGCTACAAGCTGGTAACTCCACAGAAGGTTTCTGATTAATTCCCTAGGAGAAGCTGGCTAGCTAAAGTAGTGATAGAAACTCTCTCTTCTGAGAATCATCATTTCTCCTTTTTAACTGATTGGATGAGACATCTCTCACTGTTGAAGGCAGTCACCTCAGTTGATTGTAGATGTAATCAGTCATAGATGCAATCAACTTGCTGATGATTTAAGTCCAGGAAATGTCCTCACAGTAACAATCAGGCCAGTGCTTACTTAACCAAACAACCAGACACCATCACCTGGCCAAGTAGATATATGAACCTAACCATTACAGTCCACCCGTTGTCAACTTGGCAGCCATACACATCACCTTAAACCATACTTAATCTCTAAATAACAAAACAATGACAGTCATAATTGTCACCCAATAATACTAAACTGTCCTATGTACAACCAGGAACACACTAACTCTCTCCAGAATAGGGTACAAGTCCTTGGGTAATATTTAGTCTTAAACTTGATATCCTATAATTTAAATACTATGATGTGAAACTAATACAACTTATGTCATACAATAAGGGATAAAATAGGGAAGAAAACAAAGATACTTGCTTTTATGTACATATGGAAACGTACTCAACAAAACAAGGAAGAAATATTCATAACCATTGCAGTTCTTGTTTCCGTAACTGTTCATGTGGTCATATTTAATATTTTCACTACTTTCTTCCACTACCCCCTATTCCACGTTCCATTTACCCTCAGCAAACATCTCAATTGCCTGTGGTTCTTCGCCTGGTAGGGTGAACCAAAACTTCAGTCCTGAAGTTTCTGAGCCATTGTTTGTCCTGCCTGGATTGGGTTGCTGCAGTTTTCCACTAACTTTAATTAGAGGGCATCGTAATACTAAGAGACGCCTGAGGGGATTTCCAGTATTCCAGGCAAACTCTTTGCCTCCATTGTGTGGTTGCAGTCCTATTTCCCCTTGATAGTAAGGATCAATCAGCCCCATACAGTAATTCACCTCTTCGCCTATTGATTCAGAGGCATGAGGAGCCCAATGTGGCCAGATGGCAGTCTGAACTTCCAGTTCAGTGGAATCATTGTTGTGTCTACAAGTGGAAGTACTACTTCTTTTGGAACTAAGACCTGTAGACCAGCAGAGATTAAGGTTGCAGGGACAGGAAGCAAAATTTTTCTAATGGATCTCTAGGGGTGATAGTGAGTGATGTGACTGCCATTTCCACCCCTTGATTCCTGTACATTGAATCCTGGCTTTGGGAGAAGCACCAAAGAGATGTTAAAATAGAAGTTTTGATTAGGGCAAATTACAAAGGGAAATACCAAACAAAGATGCAAAACTTTTCAAAGTAGTTAGCCTAAAAGAGTAGAATCATAAAGGAGGATTTTTGAAGAGGAGCTCTTTGGAGATGGCTGTGCTGGGGGGCCCCTTTACAAAGGGGAAGAAGCAATGGTACTAGCTCCTAATGCCAAGTTAATAAGAAAGGTATTTAATTAGGCCCAATGGAAAATTCTACGGGTGATCCATGAGGTTTGGGGTATACAATGGAGTTGAGTCTGAGTCACATCTGATTGATCTAATTAGAAAGCAGGTGGCTCAAACAGCCTGTAGCAGATGAATCTAGCCAAGCATAGCAAGTAACAGCACCCCAAGAGATTGCTGGGCAAAGGGTATATAATGCATTCCATGAATCAGATGTGGGCCACATGTTTGTGTGTGTGTGTTAGCATAGGGTGATCTTAGGTCTTGTCCAAAAGGGCTGCCTGGATGCAGGAAAGGAAACTGGGAGGAGATCACTGAATGCCTAGAGGCTACAGTAAAAGTTCAAGCAAATAGCTGGAATAGAAATAGTCACAATTTTCAGACACTGCTGGTAAGAGTTCCCTGACAGTGAGGTCTTCAAACAACACATGAAAGCCCCCACATGAGGAACATCTGCCATGACCAGAGAGAACAGATACTTGATCATACCACACCACCCATTAATTGAGGACCTTCATACTTCCCTCAGTTCTCCTTTTCCCTGCTTCAACTCTGGAGGAATCAGAAACTTCTGTTACTAAAATTAGGAGGAGGAGAGAATTCCAACATGCCCTCACTCTCCTTCCGTGCTGATTTAAAAGTCAGATTTTCCAATGCAAATCCAGTTTTCTTTCCATTACATGATACTTGCTTTCCGTTAGAAAACTAAATTCCAAGAACTGCTGTTACAGCATCTCTGGAACAAATTCCTATGTTCAAAGTAGGTTCTGGAATAAATGCAAAAATATTCTTCATAGTAGAACACTGTGAAAGCCACAAAATTGGCCACCATCTGTAGTGTTTCCTTAACTAAGGTTTTAAATCAGTCCACTGGAATTTTTTGTTAAAATTTATCTTTAGATTTTTAATAAAGAAGTTTTTTTAATGCAAGTTATTTGATAGTAAAAAGAATTTCAAAAAAGCTGCTTCTTGGCAGTTTGACTTTGCTAAAAAGTTCCTGGCTTAACTCTTTCAGATTCTGTCTACTTTTTCTAAACTTTCTAAAGTTATCATAGAATGTACCCATACTGTTTATGCCAGATAAATTGCATTTTTTATTACTTTTTAAAATGCCTAAATTCTTAGAAAACCATGGGCAATATGGCTTCATATAGCCTTCATTCATAAGCTAGCAACTGTTCTTTGCTTTTACATGTTTCTTGAATATTTGTATCTTAGATGTTTAAATTTTAAGAAATACTTTTTAGTATAAGTGGCTATCTAGCTGTTGAACAAGTCATGAAATCCCTTGATATGTTAATATTGTTTTATTCAGGATCTAAAGATTGATAAAGTATATAAAGTAAATATAATGTACCCACTTTGGTCAATGTAAGGAACAGAGAATAGGGAGGTAATTAGAATATCTTCCTGTATTTCTCATAATAAGTAAACTGTTTGTACCTTGTACTAAAGTCTCTATTCTTTTCTATGCTCCATCACCTACTGATCACTAAAACACCTTCTAGGTAATTCATCTGCCTTTACCTCTTCTCCAAATCATCTGAAACAGTGCTACTAAAACACTGCTACTACTACTAACAATTATAGTAATAAAGATTTACTACATTCTTACTAAGTGTGAGAAAGTATGCTAAATGCGTGACTCTCTCCTTACAAGACCCATTAGGTTATTATCCCCTCTTTCTGATGAAACCTTGAAACCTAAAAATGTTAAGTAAATTGCTCAAGTTCGCAGAGCCACTGAGTATTAAAGCTGGGATTCAAACACAGAGACTCTAACTCCAGAGCCCAAGCTCTTCACCAACATTGAATTGCCTCTCACTTTTCTTCAAGTGTAAGAAGGTATTTCATTGTAAAGAGAGAGTTTTAGTCATATATTTATGTCCAAATTCCTATTCAAATTCTAGGATTATACTTTACTACCTTTGTGCCCTCAGGCAAGTTCTTACTCTCCCTGAATCGCAGTTTCCTCGCCTATAAAATGTGGGAAATATCTACCTTGCAGTGTGGTATTTGAGGACTAATGAAATCGTATATACGGCATCTAGTGCAGCGTCTAACATGTGCGTAGGCTCACAGTAAATTTCATTTGTATTACCATAATATTGCCTAGCTGGTTTCAACCCCTGGCCCAACAAACTATTAAGACTTCTTACTACACCAGAACAGTGACTATCATGTAATAAGCACTATGTGAGTGTTAATTATTAACAGAATATTTGGCTGGGCACAGGGCCACCTAGAATAAAGACTATTTCCCAGCCTCCCTTGCCATGAGGTGGCACGAAGCTCTGGGCATTGGGTTATAAAAACAGAAGTAATCTTGTGATATATTCTAGGAAATTTCCTTTAAATATGACTCTTATGCACTTCTTTGCCCATTCTTCATCCTTGTCTGCCTCTAGTGCCACAGAGAGCAAGAGTGTCTCCTTGGACAAAAAGGACAGAGGCCACTCCTGGGGGGAAAGGGCTGGATAACTCATCTGAAAGGAGTTGGGTCCCTTACTTGGTGATGTACCATAGAAGACCTGAACTGCTTACTGTTGGACTTTTTGAACATAAGAGAGAAATGAACCTATATCATGTTGAGGCTATTGCTCTTCAGAGTTTTACTCTTACTTGGAGAGGTCCCCCATCTTAACTAACACATCCCTTGGATTACAAATGTCCACCAGATGTCCAAGGTGGCAAAATATTAAAGGAAAAAGAAAACAGGGAATTAATTCTTCCTCCAGAAGGAAACAGACAAAGATAATACCAGGGAAAGAAAAGGGTTTACAATATCACTTGGACCTCTGAGGTTATTACCTGAACTTTCCAAAAGAGAAATGCTTAAACCTTGACCAGAATCTATTATGTATGTGGTTTGGGAGACCAATCAGAAACAGAGGGTTGCCCCCTTCTTCCATGCTTAGCAGTGGGCATTTTTAGCTTCCTCATGCTTGCATCCAATGACAAGGAGTGTCCTGGCTCCAGCAAAAGAAAAATTAAAATTTATTCCCCCAACTTCCCTTCCTCAGAGAGTTGCTGCAGAGAAACCTTGTAAGATCAAAAAGGAAGGGGCCTCCTGTAGCAATTACAGGAGGTACTTGAATATTTGTGGGCAGTCTGACTAGCTACAAACATCTTGCCACCTTATTTGCAGGTCCTAATCCATTAGTCTAGTTATAATAATTATATGATTCTAAAATTAGAAAGTTCTTGATAAAAAAACAAAAAACAAAAAACCTTTTGTTTTTTAGGAATTCTGTTTACCCATGACATGCTGACTTTATTAGAGGTGTTCCTTTTGGTTAAGAGCTATGTGTTCTTTTGACTTCTCTAACGTGTTTAGCACATTGTACCCACGGTAAGTGTTAAATAAACAAACACACAAATGAATAAGCAGCACGATGATACTTTTCCTCCCTGATTTCTGAGATAAAGAAATTCTTCTAAAAGTTAATGGAAAGTGTACTTTATCCTAACTTAGAGCCCTAACATTTCACATATGAAAGTGTAAAAATCATGTCCACTTATAAACCAACTAGTTATGGTTGCCATGGTAAATGGGCTCAGTGCCTGTGAGTAGAAAAAATAATTCTTTTTGGACAAGATATTTATGAGTGTTCCTGGCTACATGGGAAAAGTATTTTCCTTGGGTTTTCTTGGAGTAATTTATGTATTTAGGCAGATGATTCTTTACACATTCACAACAGGGAATAGTGCTTCAAAGGAAAATAGAGGTGAATTTTCTGACATCAGCAACTAGAAATAGATGTGTTTATTAGTAACACATTAAAAAAGGAAAAAGAGGAGGGGAACACTAAGCTTTGAAGCTGGAGTTCTGAATACATCCTCCCTCTTTGACTCCTTTACTTTGAAAGAAATAGGGTGAAAGAGCAGCTGTCAGAACTAAAGCACTACAACCCTCCCCATATTTTTCTCACTACTCATGGGATGTTTTACTTACAGCAATATATGTTGCTGAGACTTGTCCATTCTTTCTTCTGTGTCCATCATTTCAGCACATCTAGATCATCATCATGATCTTTAAATCAGTTTGGTGCTCTGCTGTCTAATTAATTTTAGTATTTTTAAAACTCAGATTTTTTTTCATGACAATTGCTCTGTTTGGAATAGAAATTCTCCATTGTCCATCAATTCAAACCCACTTCAGAGGATATGTATTGTTTTTTCAACTCTTAGTGAACTGCTGCTCCTGACCACCTTTGGCCCTTTAAAATTAGACCCATTAGCGCTTCTTGATAAAGATGTTTATTTTTTCACACATATTGAAAATTACTGGCCTCCTTATTATGGAAAAGATTTCTTGCTGTAGTTCTTAATTAAAATTAAATCCTTTATAAGGGAGAATTATAGCCATAATGTGGTCATATTAGAAATTTTCAGTAAAAAAACTAAATACAGATATTAGTCAACAGGTATATACATTGCTGAACTTTACTCCTGGACACAGAAGTGAAGGGTTCACTTCATCTTCTTGTTTGAATCTATTTCTAGTAAAAGACATGGATTATTTTTCTCCATTTCTATGGGGCCCTTCTGAAGGGACTTGGTTAACTCTAGAATGTTCTTAAATGTTGAGTCTTCCTGTATTTATCAATAAAAACTACTGCTAATTGCAAGAAATTGTGTAGTAATCATTATGATGGAAAATATTTATTTAAATGCTTCATGAAAAGCTAATTCTCTTTTAATAGAAAAGAAATGCAAAAGCTGCTTCAGACATTTTGGTTTCTCTATTAAACTAGTGGCCCTAACTATTAAATGATAATCAAGATATTAAAATATAACATATTTTCCAGAATATTAAAATTTATTATTTTAAAAGCAAGCAAGATTCTGGAGTCAAGAGATCAATAAAACAATCCTTTAAATTATCATCTGATAATCCATTGCTTTTTTAATGTATCTATTCAAAACTCACACTACGAGCTGCAAGGCTTTGTTTTGCTTGATCAAGAAACCAGTATGACTTTATGTTATGTATTCAACTGTGAACAGCTGCTCACTAATAAACAGCCATTAAAGTTCAAGTCAGAACAGCAGGTTCTGCTTGAGGTAAAAGCCACCCATTGGTGAAAAACCTGAGAACTGTGTTGGTTGGGGGGGTTGTGCAGGGCAGGAATCTGGAAGGAATGAGCTGTATTTGCAAGATCTATACTCACTTCATGAGCACAGATGGAAGGGTCAGTTGACAAGACAGTACTCAGACAGCCAGAGAATTGGGAACAACAAAGCCAACAGGATTTAAACCTGGAGATTAAGTGGTGAGTTGAAAACGGCATGAATAAATTAAGCTGGAGATGGGGCAGAAAGCAGACCAAAAGCCTTAAAGTGGGCAAAATGGATTGGCAGAAGTAACCCCAAGGAGTAGAGGCAATCCAGAAAGAAACTGTTCATATACCAGGTTCACTGTGTTCCTTCCACTTGACACTGGTGGCTCTCCACCCACATAAATCTTGTGCAGGGAGACAGGGCTTAAAATGGTGCATTTCCAAGAAGTGGTCCCAAATTCCAAGAAAGATCCCAAATTGCTGGTATGGGGTTACAACTCAGAAACTAGAGTAAAGATGATTTAACAGTATTCTTTGTAGATGTTTGCAAATTTTGTTTGCAATCTTTAGTAGGCTTTGTTATTTTTGTTTTGTTTTGTTAATGTTAGTTGGGAAACAAGTATTCATTGACCAGTTGCTTTGGAAAAGTACATATATACCTTTTGTTTTTGATTTTTTGTTTTCAAATGGCAAATTTAATAAAGAAAATTAAGGAATAATGTAAAAAGAAGAAAATATCATAGGGGCATAATAAATAATTTGAAGCAAAAATACAAGTCCTGAAAGAGAAAATCATTTTGGAAACCTGTTTATAGTAGGATGTAGACTGTTTAGCAGATTAGTGGAATTTAGGCGTTAGAATAATTGAAGATTGGAGAGTGTTTAAGGGACTGTAGGAGTTTAGTGGACTTTGGGAGGCGTAGTTACTAGGAATGACAATTCAGTAGTCCTAGTTACAGGCTCAGTAACAGCTATTATTGATGAATGTTTACACTGCCAGGCTCTGTGCTAAGAGCTTTGCAAGCGCTGTTGATTTTATGAAGTAGGTACCATTATTACGTCCATTTTATTGATAGGGAGATTGAGGTTTAGAGAGATTCAATAATTTATCCAAATTTACACAAAATCATTCCAAAGCAAGAGTCAAAAACACTCTGTATCTTCTTTTTGGGGGATAGTAGGTTAAATTATTAGTAAATTGTTGCAGATTTGAGTGGGACGCACCCTTGGACAGGGTGGATGGATTACTAAAAAATAAGTGGGTAGACGGGTGCTGGGTAATGGTGGGAGAACAAAGGTAGTTGTAATCTAGGAAGAGGTATAAGAAAAAGTCTGGTTCACGAGCCGTATGCATGTTTTGCTTTCAACATTTGATCATATAAATGCCTATCCTCTCTCTCTTCATCAGTCGCTTTGCAAGTGGAGCACATACTTTTACTGAGGGTTCCTCACCCACAATAGCAAAGGACCCTAGCCTGTTAGTAGCATACACACACACGCACACACACACAAAATCGGAACAAGGAAGTACAACTAGTTTGGAAGAGTAACTTATCCTAAGCTGGGCTGCGAGGAGAAAACACAGGGACACAATGAAGTGACACCTTTCAAAGTTAAAAGGAAATTCAGTAAAAAAACTACTCGGAATAGGCTAAATCTTGATCCAAATTCAGCGTTTCGCATCCCTCAGGTGGGTAATGATTGGGCTCTGAACTAACCATATCCCCGTCATCCTGAGACAGCTGGGGCTCGCTCAGTTTTTGAAATCTAAACACCTTTGGTCCCCTTTGGTACGGTAGTTCTGTGGGGGGAAAGGAAGGAACATGGTTGAGGAGGAGGCACTCTGCATAGAAAACAGAGCGGTACTGCTTGAGCACAGGCACTCCACCACGAAAAAGCACATAACGGTTACAAAGATCGCACAAGCTACAGGGCACCGGGTCTCTGGGCCGCTGGGCCTGACGCTACTCGCCCCGCCCCTCCGGCGCTCATTGGCTCCTAGCCCCGACGCCGACTCCAAAGTCTCTCGACTATTGGGCCAGGCAGGACCTGGGCGGGGTGCGGAAGTAGGTCTGCAGACAGAGTCGCCTTCAAGGAGGAGGCGAAGGGGGAGGGGCCAGCGATGGGTTTCCCAAGGAGGGGGAGGCTATGGCAGCTGCGCGGCGGCAACGGCGGCTGCGACGGAGCGCGCGCCCGGCTTTGAATGAGCGGTGCTGGGACTGAAACGAACGGAGCACGAGCTCGAGAAAGCCCCTGCCACCGCGCGCGCGCGCCTTGGGTGCGCGCGCGCGCGCGGCCCGCGGCAGCTCGGAGCCTCTGCCCGGCGGGCGGGGAAGGGGAGGGGCAGGTGAGTGTGTGCGGCCTGCGCGTGCCCATCAGGGTCTTCCCGGCCCCCATCCCTCTCCGACCCCCACCCTGGCCTTGGGGTTGTCATCTACCCTTACCCCTTCAGCCCTCCTCCTCGTCCGGCACTTCCCGCTTCCCACCTTTCTTTTCGCCTCTCTGCCAGGCCTGCTTCACTAAGCACGACAGCCAGTCTTGGGTACTGTTTCCGGGTCACGGTGATCTCCGGGGTGAGGGAAACGCAGTTGGGACCCGGCCTGGGCGTGCAGCCCTGAGCATGCCGCGCTCACGCGTGGAGAGATGGGCCTGCGAGGGCACCGGTCCGAAGAACCGGACCCCAACTGCTCCTCCAGCAGAGAAATTTGCCGGTTTTTACTGCCCTTCCTCTACAGACTCCTCACCTCCCCCCCAAGATAAATTTTTCCAAAATTCAAATCCCAGCCCACCCCGCATCCCTCCAGCCACTAGAGCGTTTCGCATGGCGCCGGATTGTGTAACCTGAACCCGCTTATGTCGTTTTTCTCATCTGTTCAGTGGGTATGATTTTTTCTTTTTTCTCAACCACTTTCAGATGGGTAATCAGAAATTAAAGAATTGCAGTTATGAAACTCTTTTTCCTTTTGAGTCATTCAGGAAACTTCACTCTGCCTTTATGAGAGACCCAGTGGTGTCACTGTTTAAAGGCCTGACTTTTCATTTGTCGGAGGTAGTACAGAATGTTTGATTTTACAGCCAGCTCTCACTCCACTTCTGCTTCCGCCTCTCTTACTTGGTGCCCTCGGACTGCAATTTAAGTGAGTTTAGGAAAAATTTTATTTTTGTAACTTAACCAACTTCAGAAATTTCAAAGTTAATTTGAGGATATATTGTACTTACTAGGTCATATGGTTTTCAAAATTTGGTATTAAAAAATCAGAAATAGTTTTAAAAGTACAGCACTTGATTATTTGTTTGCCCAAGTGTGTACCAACGTGGATTTTGGCTTGGTTTGTGTAATAAACTGTGATCGGGTGACCATTCTGAAAGGATCTCACCAGCAGTTTACTGGAATTACAAGCACGAAAGACATATTTGATCCATCAGTTTCTAATGCAGGATTATTTTTTAATTGTGGATGAATCTTTTTCACTTGACATAGCAGAGCTGTCACTCCTATTGCTTTTCTTGAGATGTCGTTTCTCCAAAGGTCCTGAGGATAAGATTGTGTCATGTTTTTGAAACTTATTCTGCTGTATCTTTCTGGTGATTTTTAGGGAAATTTTAATTTTTAAGATTAGACTATATTAGCATTATACAGTTCTAGAAAGTGTTTTGAAACCACCAGAATGCAAGATAGCCTCAGATACATACTTATCAAATTGTTGGTGTGAAGGGTATTTCAAAAATCAAACTGAAGCAGTGTATATAAAATTAAAGATTTCTCAGCAGAAGATGATGGTGTTAAGAGCCTGGGCTGTGGGGTCAGCCTCTTCAAATCCTGGGTTAGGGAATCTCTGAGCCTCAGTGTCAGTCTCATCTATTAGAAATCATGAAACCTACCTCTTCTGATTGTCCTCAGGATTCCAGTGAGGTGATAGAACATACATTGTCTAGAAAAAAACCCCCTTTTATAAAAGCCAATCCATCTCTGGTGTTTTGCATTCCGGCAGCATTAGCAAACTAGAACAGGGGGTTTATTTGGTTACACAGTTACAGTCTTAAGGCCATAAAATGTCCAAGGTAATGCATCAACAATCGGGTACCTTCACTGGAGGATGGCCAGTGGCGTCCGGAAAACCTCTATTAGCTGGGAAGGCACGTGGCTAGTGTCTGCTCCAAGTTCTGGTTTCAAAATGGCTTTCTCCCAGGACATTTCTCTCTAGGCCGCAGCTCCTTTTCAGAATGTCATTCTCAGTTGTTCTTGGGGCGTTTGTCCTCTGTTAGCTTCTCCGGAACAAGAGTCTGCTTTCAGCGGCCGTCTTCAAACTTTCTCTCATCTGCAGCTCCTCGGCATTCTTCAAAGTGGCCCTCTTCAAAATGTCATTGACAGCTGCACTGAGTTCCTTCTGCTTGTCAGCTCATTTATATGGCTCCAGTGATTTAATTTAGACCCACTCTGAATGGGTGGGGTAACACCTCCATGGAAATGATCCAATCAGAGTCATCACCCACTGTTGGGTGGGGCACATCTCCATGGAAACACTCAAAGAATTACAATCTAATCAACACTGATACATCTGCCCACACAAGATTACATCAAAGAAAATGGTGTTTTGGTGGACATAGTACGTTCAAACCAGCACAATTACCAAGTTGCTCCAAAACAGGAATCATGATTCTAAATGCTTACTCAGTAGTTTTCCTCCTTTGACAAATAAAAGGGAAGGAAAAGCTAAAACATGAAATTCCTTTATCAGAAACATCATTTCTGTGTATAAGTGTGGTGTGTAGCTATGTGTGCATAATTTTGGGGGACTTGATTTAATGTGCTATCTAATCTACCTCTCAACATTGGAAAAATGGCCATCTCTCATGTATTAACATTTTATTTTCCCTCTTTTTTATTTATTTGGACACTCTGAATGGGTTTTTTTCCATTGATATTCAGCTTTCACTTGTGCAAAACTCATTTTAGGAAATAGTTGATATAATATATGCAATACATACACTAAAATAAGTATAGACAAATTGAGGAATAGTGACCATCTTTAAAAGGCTAGCAAAATAATACCTCTTTTACCATTTTTGAGAATTTTTTTATTCCTATCCTTGTATGTCTTTAACTAGTTCTCAATTCCTGTAGTGTTTATTTTGTATAGAAACATGTCTCTTGATTTAATCACATGGCACTAACATAAGTATGATCTTTAAGGACTCAGACATTGGAACCAGATTCTCTGGGTTCAGATTCCAGTTCTATAACTTATTGGTTCTGTGACTTTGTGTTGGTTACTTAACCCCTCTGTCTATCAGTTTCCCTATCTAAAATAGTGATAAAATAGTACTAGCTTTATAGAGTTATTGTGAGCATTAAATGAGTTATTACATGTAAAGCAATGAAAAGAATGCTAAAAGTAGAGTAAGAGTTAGCTATTACAGGACTTTGAAACGCTGTTGTGAGATTAGTGTTTTCCTTGAAACATTGTGAAATGTATTTCTTGTCATTGATTGACTTCGTTTCCTAATGGAAGCTGGCTCTCTAGAAGGAATGACAAATAATACAAGAAAATGGTGACATTAATGAATGACATCTTTAAAACTTCTTACTAGAATCTGAAAACTTCTAATTTGTGACATAATATTTTTCAAAAAGATCTTATTAGCATAGTTTTAACAGCTTTTTTGTGCTATAATTGATATACAGTAAACTGCACAGATTTAAAGTATATAGTTTGATAGTTTTGATGAATGCATGCACATCCATGAAACCATCACCCCAGTCAAGATAGTATATCCATTACCTCAGAAAGTTTCCTCATGCCTCTTTATAATCCATCCTGCCCAACCTGCTCTGCCCCATCCCAAAGCTACATTGATCTGCTTTCTATCATTAAAGATTAGTTTGCATTTTCTAGAGTATTTTTATATTTATATGGAATCATACAGTATGTACTCTTTTTTTTGTCTGACTTCTTTACCCAGCATTATTGTTCTGAGAATAATCCATACTATTGCTTGCATTAGTTTATTCCATTTTATTACTTAGTAATAATCCATTATATGTATTACCACAAATTATTTATCCCTTCATCGGTTGATATACAGTAAGATTTTTTTCCAGTTTGGCACTATTGAAAATAAAGTTGTGATGAAAATTTGAGTATGAATCTTTATGTGGGTATATGATTTCATTAATCTTGGGTAAATTCCTTGGAATGGAATGACTGGATTATACAGTAGGTGTTTGTTTTACTTCATATGAAACTGCCACACTGTTTTCCAAAGTGATTATCATTTTACATTCCCACTTCTAGTATGTGAGAGTTCCATTACTCCACATCCTTGCCAATATTTGATACGGTCATTCTTTTTAATTTGAGCCATTCTGATAAGCATGTAATAGTTTTATGTCATGGTTTTAGTTTATGTTTCCCTGATGATTAGTAATGTTGACCACTGTTTCATGTACTTATTTGCCATTGTATATCTCATTTGGTGAAGGGTCTATATTATTTTGCCCATTTTTAAATTGGGTAATATGTTTTCTTTTCATTGAGTTTTGCGAGATCTTACATATTTTGGATACAAGTCATTCATCAGTTATGTGCTTTGCAAAGATTTTCTCCCAGGCTGTGGCTTGTCATTCTTTTAATGGTGTCTTTTGAATAGCAGAAGTTTTAAATTTTGATGAAGTCCAATTTATCATTTATCGTTTTTTTTTCTTTTATGGATTGTGCTTTTGGTGTCGTATCTAAAAAATCTTTGCCTAACTGAGTCACAAAGATTTTCTATTTTGTTTTCCTATAAGTTTTGTAGTTTTAGATTTTACATTTAGGTCTATGATTCATTTTGAGTTGCTTTTTATGTATAGGGAAACACAGTTATGTAGGGTTTTTTTGTTTTTTGTTTTTTTTTGTTTTTTTTTTGCATATGCATATCCAGTTTTCCCAGCATTATTTGTTGAAGACCATCCTTTCTCCATTGAACCACTTTTGCATCTTTGTCAAAAATTAGTTGTCCAAATGTATGTCAGTCTGTTTCTGAACTCGCTATTCTGTTCCATTGATCTGTTTATCTATCTTGACTACACTGGTTTGATTACTGTAGCTTTATAATAAGTCTTGAAATCAAGGTAGTGTTAGCCCTCTAACTTTGCTCTTTTTCAAAGTTGTTATGGCTATTACAGGTTTTTTGCATTTCCATATGAATTTTAGATTTAGCTTGTCAGTTCTGCAATTAAAAAAAAGCCTGAGTGGAATTTAGATTGGGATTGCATTGAATCTATAGTGCAATTTGGGGGGACTTGACATTTTAACAGTATTGAGTTCTCTGACCCTATAAAGATCTTTTTAAATTTAATTAAGGTCTTTAAAAATTTCTCTCAGCAATGTTTTGTAGTTTTCAGTGTACAAGTCTTTCACATCTTTTATCAGATTTGTCCTTAAGTTTTTCATATTTTTTATGCTTTTATAAATGTTTTTTTAAAGTTGAATTTCTGATTGATTGTTATTAATATATAAAATTAAAATTGATTTTTGTATTGTGATCTTGTATCCTGAAACCTTTCTAAACTCATTTAGTAGTTCTAGTAGCCTTTTTGGGTAGATTCCACTGGATTTTGAAAATAGACATATAAACCCAGTTTTATTCTTTCTTTGTAATCTGGATAATTTATTTCCTTTTCTTGCCTGATTATGCTTGCCAATAACCTCCATTACATTACTGAATAGACGTGGTAAAAGCAGACATACTTGTCTTGTTCCTGATTTTAGAAAGTGTCTAGTTTTTCACTATTAAGTCTGATTTTAGTGTAGGTTTTTTGTAGATGCACTTGATCAGGTTGAGAAAGTTCCCTCTATTCCTAGTTTTTGTTGCAAGTTTTTTAATCAGGAATGGTTGTTGCATTTTGTCTAGTACTTTTTCTATCTCTATTGAAATGATTACATGTTTTTTTCTTTTTTAGTTTGTTAATGTGAAATATGTTGATTAATTTTTGAATGTTAAACCAACTCTGCATTCCTGGGCTAAACCCCACTTGGTCATGATGTATTAACCTTTTTATGTATTTTTTGAATCAGTTCACTAATATTTTGTGGAAGATTTACTGATACTTTGTTATAAGTGTAATGCTGGCCTCAAATAGTATGTTGGGAACTATTCCCTCCTATTCAGCTTTATGGCAGTTTGTGTAGTATTGGTATTATTTCTTCCTTAAGTGTTCATTAGACACCAGTGAAGCCATCAGGGCCTAGAAGATTTTTAACAACAAATTCAATTTATTTAATAGATGCAGAGATTTTTCAGTTTTCTCTTTCTTCTTGGTGTGCTTTGGTAATTTGTTTCTTGCAAGGAATTTCTCTATTTTATCTCTTTTGTCAAATTTGTAGGCCTAAAATTATAATATTTCTTTAATATCCTTTTAATATCTGTAGTATCTCTAGTGATAACTACTTCTCATTTATGATATTGGCAAAATTCTGTTATTAGGCGCTTAGATGTTTCAGATTGTCGTATGCTTCTGTATAATTGATCCCTATATTATTATAAAATGACCACTTTCATACTGGTAATATTCTTTTTTCTGAAATCTATTGTCTGATATTAAAAGTTATTCCAGCTATCTTTTGATTAGTATTAACATGGTATATTTTCCCCATCCTTTTACTTTTAACCTTTTTGCATCTTTATATTTGAAGTTCACTTCTTGTAGGTAGCATATAGTTGGAACTTGCTTTTGTATTCAGTTTGATAATTTCTGCCTTTTAAATTAAGGGATGTTAGACAATTTCCATTTAATTTGATTATTGATATGGTTAGGCTTATGTCTGCCATTTTGCTGTTTGTTTTCTGTTTGTCCCATCTGGTTTTTGTTCCCCTTTTCTTTTTTTTTCTGCTGCCATTTTGATTATTTAATCTCTTTTTTTGGTTTATTAGGTATAACTGCCTTTGCCCCTTAGAGAATATGATTTAATTGATTTACTAGGGTGAAGCCCAAGCATCAGTATTTTTTTAAAGGATCCCCAGTTTTGTGAGCCACTGGACTAGATGAACTCTACAGTTAATTCCAACTTACTAGCTGTATGACTTTGAGCAAGTTATTTGACCTCTCAATTCAATTTCCTTGTCTATAAGTCAGATATAATAAAATATGTCTATCTAAATTTAAAACATTTTAAAACATGAATGATACTATGTTCATGTAGTTGGCAATTCAAAAGGTACATAAAGAGTCAAAGTGTACAAAAAGTATACTGTTTAATACTATTTTTTTTAAATCAAATTTTGTATTAAATAGATAATTTAGGTAAATTATTTTTTAAAATAAGAGAATAATTTGAAAAGAAGGTTTTTTCCTTCTTATCTGTTGCAAACCCTTTAAACACCTAATTTTTTGGATTATTATGGTTTACATTTTAATTTTAAAATTTAGTGTGTTATATTTGTCATTTCTAGAGAAAAGTAAAATTATGTCAATTAGAATTTCTCAGTGCATAATAGTACTTTTCAGCTTGACTTCAGAACAGGAGTATGGCTTATGAAATCAACTTAATGCATTTATTCTGGTGCCTTTTCCACAGGTTTTGATTCCCACCATGGCCATCACACAGTTCCGGTTATTTAAAGTTTGTACTTGTCTAGCAACAGTATTCTCATTCCTAAAGAGATTAATATGCAGGTAAACAAATTTTACATTCAAACTAGCCTGTTTTTTTCCTACTGGTTTTGAATACCTTCATAACTACAGAAAGACAAGACAGATTATATTTAAGTAAATATTGCAGTTGCAGTATTTGTTCATTCATCACTTTATATTTTTTCTTTACTTCATATCTAGAAAAGAGAGGTTCAGTTCCTATTTTTCTTTCAAATTCTTATGTCTCCCATTAAGATAACATGCTTAATATAGAGTTTCTGAAAGAAGCAAACCAGCCATTAGTATAATCAGCACAAAGCTTTTATGGATATAATTGTTTCCATTATCAGAGTATTTTAAGGTAATTAGGTAGAACTAGGCATAGATACTTCTTTGTATGCTACAATATGAATATTACTTTTATCTTTTAAAAACAGCTTAACAGAGAAACCCCAAACAATGGACAGTGTGCAGCTACTAGCTCAAAGTAGTAACATTAGATTGTGCAGCTTTCTTGTTGATGTTCTTGAATGTTTAAATTTTTATTTACTTTTAATGACATCTCTTTGACAAATTAGGTTGCTGTAATTAAAAGCAAGAACCACACCAAAATTAATGTGGAATAGGAAATGAGAGTGGCAGTATCTGGTTTGATTCCAAGATTGGAGAATGTGTACAGGGCCCAACAGCACACACATTCCATTAGAAAGCCATTATGGTTATTGGAAGAGTGAAATACAAATACTGCCTTTTCTTTCAGTTTATGAGCATTATTTTTCAAGTGGGCACTAAGTGTGTAGGACATAGATATTAAATTGCTTGAGTCTAACTGCTTAATTAATGGAACTGGATATTTCTTTTGGCCTAGAGGCGCTGTAAAAAAAAGTTATTGACACATTAGGGGTAGAGTAAAAGATAATTGAGGGCAGTCAGCTCTCTTTTTAGTGGACATGGTTTAGAAGTTGCACACAATAATTCTGTTCACAGCCTGTTGTCAAGAGTTTAGTCATATGGCCACCTAGCTGCACGAGAAGCAGAGAAACATAATCTCTAGCTAGATGGCAATTTGATGACTGCTGAAACACCAAGGATAAAGTGGCATTGGTTTTGTTGTTAGAGGTAGAGTGATTGGGATTTTTTAAAACTCCAGGGTATGGAAATGAGAATGAATAGATGAAATAGAGTAGATATGATCACTGGTGGTGGAGAGGTCAAGAAAGAAAGAGAAAGTTTAGGTGGGTGGCTGTTGAAGTTACCCAGGTTGGAGGAGGACAGAATTTGGGAAGCATTAAAAACAGTGAACTGAATGCTCAAATTATCTGAGAATGAGAAGGTATATCAAGTCAGGGTTCTTTAGAGAAAAAGGTTGAAATCTGTAGGGCAAGCCAGCAGGCTGGAAACTCAGTCAAGAAGATGATGTCGTCTTGAGTCTGAAATCCACAGTGCAGGTCAGTAGGCTGGAAATTTTGGCAGGAGTTGTTACAGTCTTGAGGCAGAATTTCTTTTTCTCCAGGAAAACTCAGTTTCTGCTCTCAAAGTCTTCAACCAATTAGATGAGGCCCACCCATATTATTGAGAGTGATGTCAATTTTATTTATTTTTAAATAAATAAACTCATTACTTTATTTATTTAAAGTTAGCTGATTGTAGACGTTGGTCACATCTACAAATTGCCTTCGCAGCAACTTGTAGACTAGTGTTTGACCAAACAACTAGGTAACATAGCCTAGCATAGTTGACACAAGCATTAGTGTCATAGGAGGAATGGCCAGAAATTCACTAGATAAAGTAGGGTAAGAGAAGGTATTAATTGCCAGAAGGCAAGAGGTTAAAAGAAGCAATTGTGATAATAGTAGTGATGAATTAAAGATGTTTTTCTTTTTGCATCTGTATTTTCTAAAATTTTTGTTACAGTTAGTATAAATTACTTTTAGATAAGAAACTTCATTTCATTTTTAAAATATTGAGGACATTTCTGTTGTCAATATAAATATATTTAGGATTGGTTTACGTGCAGTTTGAAAGAAAACCAGCCCATTGTTAGTTTATCTTAGGTGTCAGAAAGAACCTAGATTATGCATTCTAAAATACCAAGCTCATATCATAATTTTAAGAATAGCCTGTATTACTTTTCATCCTTTAAACAAAGTGTGACTTCCAGTCTTCTAATTAAAACAGATTTTACCAGTTACCTCTAAGTAGATCCTTTATAGATTATTTGAAATGAAGCAAATAGCTAATCATTTATAATAACTGCCATTTTTTTAGTGTCTTGTTATGTGCTGGTCACTGTCTTAGGTGCTTTAAATATGTCACTTAACAAAATCTTTACCGTAACCCTACAAAAATAAGATTGAATATCTGCATTTTCTAAAATGAGGTACTGAGTTAGGTGATTCTGACTAGACTTAACAATTAGTACAGATACAACTGTATCTGCTGATTCCACTGTGTTACAATATACAGATATACAATATACAGATTCCACTGTGTTATAATATCTATTCTGTTTAATATAGTATTTTTCCTTTTAATCCTTAAAATTTATCATAGTTTAGTTCAATCCAGTGATTTTCTAACTTGTAAGTAGTTTAATAGTTAATGTTACTTAGAAAACCAATATATAAAACCTTAAAAGGTAAAAGCCAAGCCACACTGCTTAAAACAGCATGTTTGGCCCAGAGCTTTACCTACAGAACCCACAGTACTCCAAGGAGCATGTTTTGAAACCACTTGACATTTTTGTTTTTGACTTTGTATTCCTCCTGAGTTTGTCTATAGATATGAGTCCAAAGGGAAAAAGTAGATATGTTGTCTTTTCTGAGAGTTTAGAAACATGCACAAGATTTGATTCATGCCTTTTCTTTTCATCATCTCTCAATAAGCAACTAATAATTATTAAAAGAACTAATTATAAAATGAAGAAGGAACTTGTCTCAAAAATCTTAAATTACTGTTCATAATGTTTATCCATTCATGGTTTAATAGTTCTTAAAATGAATTATTTTTGTTTCAGATCTGGCAGAGGACGGAAATTAAGTGGTGACCAAATAACTTTGCCAACTACAGTTGATTATTCATCCGTTCCTAAGCAGGTAATTTTTTTTAAAGGTTAAGTAAATTTTCCAGAACAGTATTTTTCAAACGGGATTGCAGTTCATTGGTGGGTGATGAAATAAATTTGGTAGTCAGGATCAGGATCTTATTGTTGTTATATTTTTCAATTCTAAAGTTTTCACTGGGCTCTTCATTTTATCTTCTATATTTTCCTGAGATTTCCTTTCCCCCCTCTCCATTGATTTCAAGAGTATTTGTTACTGCTAATTGGAACATTTTGTAATACCTGTTTTAAAGTCTTTGCCACATAATTCCTACATTTACGTCATCTCTGGGTTGGCATCTGTGACTGTCTTTTTTCATGTGAGTTGAGATTTTCTTTGTTCTTTATATGCCATATAATTTTGGATTGCATCATGGACATTTTAAATACTGTTTTGAGACTTTTTTTCATATTTATATCCTATGGAGAATGTTGGTTTTATCAATCAACCTGATTAGATTTAGGTCATAAGTTCCAGCCCTCCTCCTGTGGACTGATGTTCTAATTTAGTTCTAATGTCAATTCAGTTTTCAAAGCATTTGCTCCTTTTTTATTAATGGATAGAATAGAATAAAATTGAACAGAATAGAATGTATCAAAATGTCTAACTCATAGTAAGAGTAAGTAGTTTTTCAACTTTTGATCTAGTTTGGTGGGTAATGTAAAATGTATATTTTATTGTGGGCCAAAAGCATTTGAATGCCACTGTTTTAGAAAGCCCATTTTTTTTTTAATAATTCATTTTTATTGAGATATATTCACATACTGTGCAGTCATACAAAACAAAACATACATTCAGTTGTTTTACAGTACCATTATATAGTTGTGCATTCATCACCAAAATTAATTTATGACATTTTCATTACCACACACGCAAAAATAATAAGAATAAAAGTTAAAGTGAAAAAGAACAGTGGGTACCTTTTTTTTTTTTTTTTCTTTTTTCTTCCCGCATTTTTCTACTCATCCATCCATAAACGAGACATAGGGGAGTGTAGTCCATATGTCTTTCCCAGTCACATCGTCACCCCTCATAAGCTACATTTTTATATAATTGTCTTCCAGATTCATGGGTTCTGGGTTGTAGTTTGATAGTTTCAGTATTTACTGCTAGCTATTCCAATTCACTAGAACCTAAAAAGGGTTGTCTATTGTGCGTAAGAATGCCCACCAGAGTGACCTCTTGTCTCCTTTTGGAATCTCTCTGCCACTGAAGCTTATTTCATTTCCTATTATTTCCCCCTTTTGGTCAAGAAGATGTTCTCCATCCCATGATGCCAGGTCTAGATTCCTCCCCTGGAGTCATATTCCATGTTGCCAGGGAGATTCACTCCCCTGGGTGTCAGATCCCACATAGTGGGGAGGGCAGTGATTTCACCTGCCAAGTTGGCTTAGGTAGAGAGAGAGGGCCACATCTGAGCAACAAAGAGGCATTCGGGAGGAGGCTCTTAGGCACAATTATAGGGGGCCTAGCCTCTCCTTTGCAGCAACAGTCTTTCCAAGGGCAAGTCCTGTGGTAGAAGGCTCAGCCCATCAAACCCCAGTCCTGTATGTCTGTGACGGTATCAGCAACCATACAGGTGGGGGAGCCCAACACCCCTGCATTCTCCACCAGCTCCTCAAGGGGGCGCTGCATATTTTTCATTGTTTTTTTTTAATTAAATTTTTTTTTAAATCAACTATATCAAAAAAAATTAAAAAAAACATACAATTAAAAAAAACACATTTCAAACAATCCATAACAAGGGAGTAAGAAAAAGACAACTAACCTACGATAACTACTTTACTTTCAACATGTTCCTACTTTACCCCAAGAAAATAACCTAATATAGCAACATTTCTGTGAACTTGTTTCTGCCATACCCATCAGAAATTAACAGACCATAGTCATTCCTGGGCATTCCGAGAATGTTAAATTTACCCACGATAGCTTATCTGTTCTTATTGGGTTATCATTACCCCTTCCTTAATTGCTCTCTATTGCTAGTTCCCCTACATTCTACATTATAAACCATTTGTTTTACATTTTTCAATGTTCACATTAGTGGTAGCATATAATGTTTCTCTTTTTGTGCCTGGCTTATTTCGCTCAGCATTATGTCTTCAAGGTCATTGATGTCATGTGTTTCATGACATTGTTCCTTCTTACAGCTGCGTAGTATTCCATCGTGTGTATGTACCACATTTTATTTATCCACTCATCTGTTGAAGGACATTTGGGTTGTTTCCATCTCTTGGCAATTGTGAATAATGTAGAAAGCCCATTTTTAAAACAAATGATTAAGAGATAATTAGTTTTCCCTTTTGTGGCTGACAATGTTGATCAATTTAATTTAGACAGATGTTGAAGAGTGGACTTCATGGGATGAAGATGCACCCACAAGTGTAAAGATTGAAGGAGGGAATGGGAATGTGGCAACACAACAGAATGCTTTGGAACAGCTGGAACCTGACTATTTTAAGGATATGACACCAACTATAAGGAAGACTCAGAAAGTATATAAAGATTTGTGCTTTTGGAGTTTTAACTACTTTTCTGATTTGTAGAGTTAAAATTAGATAATGTAATTAGTATTTGTTGAAAGCCTATTTCTGATATTCAATTTGTTGTTTTCTCTCATGTTAAAGAAGAATTTTATATATACATTCAAGCGCTGTAGTAACGTGTACTCTTGTACCCTAAAGTCTTAAAATTGCATCTAAGCATTTATTGAAATCCTTTCATATGGCAGATTCTAGACTCAGTCTCTGAAATGGAGATTAAGCTAAATAAGATAAATTCTAATCTTAAAAGAGTTCAAGTTTAGTGAGTTCTACAAACTGGTAAATAGTTTCCATTGTTTATAATCATTATAAAACTGATGCATAGCTCTGAGGTCTTAGAGTAATTGTTATGGGTTTGTGTTAGTGATGCATACTTTAATCCCTTTTGAGTTGAATATGAAAGATCACTTAGAAATGCAGGGAATTACTGGAGAAGGCACAATGGTTAGATATTTTCCTCTCTTTTTGTCAAAGTAGTACATGTACTTTTTTAAAAAAATCAAAATGTGTAAGAAGGGCTTATGACAAAAAGCAACAGACTTTTGCCACTCAGCTTTTTCAGCTTGCAGTTTTTCTAGTGTTTGTCATCATATCTATATATATATATGCTTATATTACTATTTCCTGATTTACCAATCACAGACTTTGTCCATTGACTTCATGTTATAGTAAATGAGGAATTACTTCATACCATCTTCTCCTCCTTCTCACATTTCCAAATATTGTAATGTTATTATTCAAGTGTACCTCAACAGTTACTCTGCTGTTAAAAAAAAAAAAGTAAAACTCTATTTCTTGTTCAGTCAAGTGTAGAAAATATTTCTTGTACCTTTTAACTTCCTGATACGTGTGCTTACCCTCTTCCACTTCCCATCCATTTTTAGCTGTACATTTACTTTCATATTGTCAAAGTTGGTAACATTTACTTTCTGTAATCATAATTGTCTTTTTTTGATTTGTCCAGATGTCTCAATGCCAAAAAGCATTAAGCTGTGTATTTTTCAAGGAGCCACTAAGTGAGCTTCTTAGTAGATGAATGCCTTGTGTTTTGGAAGTATATTGCTGCTCTCACTAGGAACCTAATATATTACAGTAGTACCTTAAAGTAATTTATATGAAAATGCTTTTAGCTACAAAGCATCAAACAATATTCTGTTACTGCAGGCCTGAAAGAGTCAATACATTTGCAGTCATTCCACATGCTTAGGGAACTGAGTATAATTTTGGCAGGATGTGATACATATTCTTATTTAATGTAGTGACGACAACTGTCTAATTACGTTTAGAGGGTCTGGGGAAAGTAGGGAGATGAAGGAAAAAGATGAGAATTTATTTAAAAAAACAGTGAAATCCAATTTTTCTTAGTATGTAATTGATTTGTGTGATAATTGCTTGGGAATTTTGATATTCTTTACAGGATTATTTTTTAAGTTTTTATATTGTAAATCTTAAAAGGAGAAAGAAAGAACATTTTAAAAATTATGATCAACCTACAGAATGTTTTGATCAATTATTTATCTTGTCTATTTTTATATAGTAATTTGTAAAATATCCCTATAATTCTATTTTAATGAATCTTTCAGATCGTTATTAAGAAGAGAGAACCATTAAATTTTGGCATCCCAGATGGCAGCACAGGTTTCTCTAGTAGATTAGCAGCTACGCAAGATATGCCTTTTATTCATCAATCTGTGAGTATGTTAACATTTCTAGAGAAAGGCTTGTTATGGTTTTTGTTTTTGTTTTAAAGAAGAGGAAGAAGTCTAAATGCATTGAACACAGTATTTGTATATCTGTGACCTTGAAACAGGTATAGCAGTGTGAAAAATTTTATTCTGGAGTTTTAACAATCCTGTCCTTTTATAAGATTGTAAATTACATCAGATCAGAGGTCCAACATAAAGAGAGAGACAAAATATTATTAAAAAATATGAATTTTGAAGAGATTGCCACTGAAGTGGGAGATTGAATCTTAATAGCAGTTATTTTTAATTCAGTTATAGTTTGTGTCCCTGGTAGAATATATTTAAATTTTAAGTGCGCTTCAACTTAAAATTGGTTTAACTTACCTGCAACTTTTTAAGAAAAAGATAGTAAAATATACAGATAAAAACTGGCTTTGGAGTTTTTAAAAACACAAATGCTTACACCTAATCTCTTGTGGTAGAACTTAAGCATGCCTTTATTGTTTGATTGATTGATTATATTAGTTATCTGTTGCTGTGCAACAACCTCAAACTTAGGGGCTTAAAACAACAATAAACATTTATTATCCCACATAGTTTCTTTGGGTCAGGAATCCAGGGGTGACTTAACTGGGTGGGATGATTTTTCAGACAAGTCATTGGGTAGGGATGCAATCATCTTGACCAGGGCTGGAGAATTCACTTTGAATGTGGCTCACTTTCCTGACTGGCAAATTAATGCTGACTGTTTGCGTGATGCCTCTGTTCTTTGCCATGGACCTCTCCATAGTGCTGCTTGAGGTTCGTCATGATATAACAGTCGGCTTTCCCAGAGTGAGTGATAAAAGAGGGAGGGAGAGAGAGAGCCAAAGGGTGAAGCCTCAATGCCTCTTTATGACTCAGTCTTATAAGTGACACACTGTCACCTCCACATTTTTTTATTCACTAGAACCTAATCACTAAATCCAGCCACATGCAGAGAAGAATTTAGCTCCACTTCCTGAAGGAAGGAGTATGAAGGAATTTATGGACATATTTTTAAACAACCACATCTCTCTCTCAATCTGTCTATCTTATTCATTTAAACTGCACAGGTGCTTCTGAGATCCCTCTTCCTCTGGGACCCATGTCATGTATATTTTTAATTCATTGAACAATGACTGTTCCTAAAAATGCCAGACCCTTTGCTAGGTGCTAGTAATATAATGGGGCACAACATAGAGTCTCAAAACATAGTATTCAACATGTCTGTGATACAACCCCAAATTATTTGGCATACAAAGAACCAAGAAAGTCTCAACTCATATGAAAAAAGGCAGTAATTAGATGCCAACAATATAATACTGTGTCTTCCCCACTAGAATGCATCTTCTGTTTTATTTCTGAGATTTTCTAATTTTTGTCCCAGTTGGTTTCATGAGTATTTGTTATTGCTTGTTGGAGCATTTTAGAGTAGCTATTTGAGAGTCTTTGTCACATAATTCCAACATGTATATTATCTCAGGTTTAGCTATTTTTGGTGGGCAGATGTAGTATTTATGTAGGCACATCTATCAATCTTATCTTTATAACTTTTACTTTTTTTTCTACTTAGAAGTCCATCTCTATTAAGGGATCAGATATCATTCTTTTTTATGGCCTTAATATTTCCACTTCCTGATACCTAACTTTTATACACTAAAAGTCAAAACACCTCAGTAGAAAAATGGATAAATATTATGAATGGAAAATTTATGTAAACAAGTAATTGACATAACCTATTAACATGAAAAAAGTTTAATCTTTTTAGTTCTCAAAGAAATTCAATTAAAAAAACAAGACATTGTTTTAAAATCAAATTAGCAAAGATAGAAAAGAGGGCTCCTACCAGGATTGGCAAAGTACAAGGAAACAGTACTTCTACCTACTGCATTGGTAGCATAAGTTGCTGCAACTTTTCAAGAAGATTTTTTGTATTTTGTTTCAGTAGCTTTAAAAATCATCCTTGTTTAATTTAGCTGTTCTACTTTTAGAAATATATATTCTACAGAAATATTACTTGTAAGAATTTTTTTTTTTAACAGAGAATGGTATTACATTTATGATCAGGGGAAGAAATCTCTATAAAAATGTTATTTCATTTTTTAGGTGTAAGTACTCAAAAAAAAAAAAAAAAAAAGGATTTAAAGAAACCTAGCCACAGATTGGGATCAGTTATTTTATGTACATAATCATTTCCACCTGTAGCTAAACATTCCAGAATGAGCATTTTTGATTGGTTCATGGAAGGAAAAAGTGAAGTTTTAGAGGTCTGGCCTGGGGAACATTGAATGGTAATAGATAGCCTGATGATATTAGATAAGAAGGCCAGGGAAAAGGAAGCAGGATGTAGAAGTAGTACTCAAGTAAACATAAATTTTGACTGAATTTTCACTTTGCCTAGGACTCAGGCAGCAGGTTCCACTGAAAAATCACTCCTATAAATTACTTATGCTTAAATGAAGATGATGGTGCTAGTTTGGAACTTCAGTTTCTTCGAGTTCATCTCCACTGCCCAGGTTACCAGTCAAGGAGCTCTAATTCAGTCTGGGATCAGTCAGTCTCCTCTCTCCCCACTCCTCCTTTCCCCATACGGAAAAGAGACAAACAGAAAGAAGAAATGAACTAAAGTAAGCAAAAGAAGAAAATTTAGTATAAAAGTATCTCTTAAAACATAAAATAGGGTGAGAGTTGGACATGACTTACCCAGGACTGTTTTAGCACTAAAAGTCCTGTGTCACAGGAAACCCTTCAGTCCCAGGCAAACCAGAGGCCAAATCCTTGGGACCTTGAATAGGACATGGTCAGGAAGTAGAGAAGCCACAAGAGAGTATTAAACAGGAGAGTGACATGTTTTGAGTTATGTTTTAAAAGATACTCTTCATGGCTTCTGTGTGGAGAAATGGTGGTTCTTTACTATCATTATTTTCATTGTAGCCTGAATTGGGTGACTTAGATACCTGGCAAGAAAATACCAATGCGTGGGAGGAAGAAGAAGATGCAGCCTGGCAAGCAGAAGAAGTTCTGAGGTATTTGCATGGTATTTACATTACAACCTGAGCAGAAGAACTAGATTTGTTTCCTGTTTAGTTTAAGGTCAAGAAAGCTACTCTGTCAAACGTTTCATTTTTCGTCATTCTTTCTCATTTGAATATTAGATAGTATGAAACATTTCTTGTATTTCACACTAAACTTTTCTTTGTATTTCAGACTACATATGCTTTTTAATAAAATGATTAAAACTTCATGCACAGAACCAAGAGTTTAAAGCATTATAGAATCAAAAGGATAATTTTGTTACTGGCAAATGAGATCTTTTACATGTACTGTAACTAATATTGCAGTATATGCTTTATACTTCTTCCCTATTAAGCACTTATCTCTTGATATGTCCTACTATAAAATGTGAGCCATCACCATATGTTCCTGTAGGTCAGATATTGTAACTTTTTTCTTTCCCAGTGGTCTAGCACAGTGTGCAGCACTGCACATTTGAATGAATAGTAACTTATATAGCAACCTACAGTTGTGTATGCATCTCAATTGATATTCATGAAAACCCTCTGAAATAGATAAGTCAGGTACTGCTCATTCTACAGAAAATAAAATCTTATTCTGGAGGTTTTAAAGTTCATTTTTGTTGGTTTTTTTTTTTTTGTGAATAGTCAACTTAGTTCTTGCTATTGCTGTAATAGGTAAAGAGTAAACAGAAAGTTTACCTTAGGAGAACTTATTATTACTGATGAAAACTCATAGTGTATCTAAATTACTTATGCATTTTTAAAGATGCATAGTAAATAGAGTGGTATGTTTTTTATTTTAATTGTTTTTACAATAAGGATAGACAGTTACCCCTTTATCTGATTATCTTAACAGAAAAACTGATTTTGTTTTTATTGTTACCTTTCCTGACTTTTTCAGTAATTACAATTAATTTGAACAACCAGCAGAGGGTGCAGTTAATTCTTGGGAGTTATTTTTCTTAGTTTGACTTGTTTTGTTTTGGTCTCTGTTTTCAGCATGCCTTTCTTTCTTTTCTTTCTTTCTTTCTTTTTTTTTTTTTTTAAATCAGGTTGTGGGAGTTTTAAAATATCTAAACCCTATCTCAGTAGTCTGTGTTTTTGAACATTTTGAGGAATTCTAGTGATCACTAGTGTCATTAACTACAAGGATAAAGGAAGGAGCTGTTCATTTTGAATCCAGTAATCTTACTGACAGCACTAGAGTTCGTCATGAGTTCATAGGAATCTTAACATTCACTGCAAGCTTCTCTTTTACACTCTATCCTCTTCCTCCTTAAACAAGACAAAACAAGTAAAACAAGGAAGCAACAAAAAAATCTTAGTGTTTTACATTATAGTGACCACTTTGGGAGAGGAGCCTGTTAGTGATAGACATGCTTCATGCTGCAAGTTGCATCAGTGGAGTCAAAAGGTCATGGAGATCTTGATATATCGTTTCTGCCCCCAGAAGAGCACTGAGAATTTAAAAAGCGTGTCCACACTCCACACCCTCTAACTCTGAGCCTCTTTCTTACTGCCACCTTAAAAATACTACTGGTATTGCAATCCATTTTGTTAAGGAAGAAGATGCTGGTACCTTAGTAATTCCAGGCATGAAATCTGGACAAGTAAAATATGTTTTGTCTGCAGTGATCTCTAAATTGCCTGTTGTCAAGAACATTGGTTGTTGATTTTTATATTTCACCTAGTAACTAGGTCAAAGCTTGATTATCCTGTTTATTTATGGCCTATTCTCTTTTTTTTTTTTTTTTTTTAATCATCATTTTATTGAGATATATTCACATACCACGCAGTCATACAAAACAAATTGTACTTTCGATTGTTTACAGTACCATTACATAGTTGTACATTCATCACCTAAATCAATCCCTGACACCTTCATTAGCACACACACAAAAATAACAAGAATAATAATTAGAGTGAAAAAGAGCAATTGAAGTAAAAAAGAACACTGGGTACCTTTGTCTGTTTGTTTCCTTCCCCTACTTTTCTATACATCCATCCATAAACTAGACAAAGTGGAGTTTGGTCCTTATGGCATTCCCAATCCCACTGTCACCCCTCATAAGCTACATTTTTATACAACTGTCTTCGAGATTCATGGGTTCTGGGTTGTAGTTTAATAGTTTCAGGTATCCACCACCTGCTACCCCAATTCTTTAGAACCTAAAAAAGGTTGTCTAAAGTGTGCGTAAGAGTGCCCACCAGAGTGATCTCTCGGCTCGTTTTGGAATCTCTCTGCCACTGAAGCTTATTTCATTTCCTTTCACATCCCCCTTTTGGTCAAGAAGATGTTCTCCATCCCACGATGCCGGGTCTACATTCCTCCCCGGGAGTCATATTCCACGTTGCCAGGGAGATTCACTTCCCTGGGTGTCTGATCCCACGTAGGGGGGAGGGCAGTGATTTCACCTTTCAAGTTGGCTTAGCCAGAGAGAGAGGGCCACATCTGAGCAACAAAGAGGCATTCAGGAGGAGACTCTTAGGCACAAATACAGGGAGGCCTAGCCTCTCCTTTGCAGCAACCGTCTTCCCAAGGGTAGAACTTATGGTAGAGGGCTCAACCCATCAAACCACCAGTCCCCTATGTCTGTGGTCATGTTAGCAACCGTGGAGGTGGGGTAGGCGAATACCCCTGCATTCTCCACAGGCTCCTCAAGGGGGCACTACATCTTTTTTTTTTTTTTTTTTTCCTTGTTTGTCTTTTTCTTTTTTTTTTTTTTTTTTTTAACTTTCCCTTCTTTTTTAAATCAACTGTATGAAAAAAAAGTTAAAAAGAAAACAAACATACAATAAAAGAACATTTCAAAGAGACCATAACAAGGGAGTAAGAAAAAGACAACTAACCTAAGATAACTGCTTAACTTCCAACATGTTCCTACTTTACCCCAAGAAAGTTACATAATATAGCAACATTTCAGTGAACTTGTTCCTACTACATCCATCAGAAATTAACAGACCATAGTCATTTCTGGGCATCCCCAGAACGTTAAATAGCTTATCTGTTCTTCTTGGATTATTGTTCCCCCTTCCTTAATTGCTCTCTACTGCTAGTTCCCCTACATTCTACATTATAAACCATTTGTTTTACATTTTTCAAAGTTCACATTAGTGGTAGCATATAATATTTCTCTTTTTGTGCCTGGCTTATTTCGCTCAGCATTATGTCTTCAAGGTTCATCCATGTTGTCATATGTTTCACGAGATCGTTCCTTCTTACTGCCGCGTAGTATTCCATCGTGTGTATATACCACATTTTATTTATCCACTCATCTGTTGAAGGACATTTGGGTTGTTTCCATCTCTTGGCAATTGTGAATAATGCTGCTATGAACATTGGCGTGCAGATATCTGTTCGTGTCACTGCTTTCCGATCTTCCGGGTATATACCGAGAAGTGCAATCGCTGGATCGAATGGTAGCTCTATGTCTAGTTTTCTCAGGAACTGCCAGACTGACTTCCAGAGTGGCTGAACCATTATACAGTCCCACCAACAATGAATAAGAGTTCCAATTTCTCCACATCCCCTCCAGCATTTGTAGTTTCCTGTTTGTTTAATGGCAGCCATTCTAATCGGTGTTAGATGGCATCTCATTGTGGTCTTAATTTGCATCTCTCTAATAGCTAGTGAAGCTGAACATTTTTTCATGTGTTTCTTGGCCATTTGTATTTCCTCTTCAGAGAACTGTCTTTTCATATCTTTTGCCCATTTTATAATTGGGCTGTCTGTACTATTGTCATTGAGTTGTAGGATTTCTTTGTATATGCAAGATATCAGTCTTTTGTCAGATACATGGTTTCCAAAAATTTTTTCCCATTGAGTTGGCTGCCTCTTTACCTTTTTGAGAAATTCCTTTGAGGTGCAGAAACTTCTAAGCTTGAGGAGTTCCCATTTATCTATTTTCTCTTTTGTTGCTTGTGCTTTGTGTGTAAAGTCTAGGAAGTGGCCTCCTAATACAAGGTCTTGAAGATGTTTTCCTACATTATCTTCTAGGAGTTTTATGGTACTTTCTTTTATATTGAGATCTTTGGTCCATTTTGAGTTAATTTTTGTGTAGGGGGTGAGGTAGGGGTCCTCTTTCATTCTTTTGGATATGGATATCCAACTCTCCCAGCCCCATTTGTTGAAAAGACCATTATGGCTCAGTTCGGTGACTTTGGGGGCCTTATCAAAGATCAGTCGGCCATAGATCTGAGGGTCTATCTCTGAATTCTCAATTCGATTCCATTGATCTATATGTCTATCTTTGTGCCAGTACCATGCTGTTTTGGCAACTGTGGCTTTATAATAAGCTTCAAAGTCAGGGAGTGTAAGTCCTCCCACTTCGTTTTTCTTTTTTAGAGTGTCTTTAGCAATTCGAGGCATCTTCCCTTTCCAAATAAATTTGATAACTAGCTTTTCCAAGTCTGCAAAGTAGGTTGTTGGAATTTTGATTGGGATTGCATTGAATCTGTAGATGAGTTTGGGTAGAATTGACATCTTCATGACATTTAGCCTTCCTATCCATGAACATGGAATATTTTTCCATCTTTTAAGGTCCCCTTCTATTTCTTTTAGTAGAGTTATGTAGTTTTCTTTGTATAGCTCTTTTACATCTTTGGTTAAGTTTATTCCTAGGTACTTGATTTTTTTAGTTGCTATTGAAAATGGTATCTTTTTCTTGAGTGTCTCTTCAGTTTGTTCATTTCTAGCATATAGAAACATTACTGACTTATGTGCATTAATCTTGTATCCCGCTACTTTGCTAAATTTGTTTATTAGCTCTAGTAGGTGTATCGTTGATTTCTCAGGGTTTTCTAGATATAAGATCATATCATCTGCAAACAATGACAGTTTTACTTCTTCTTTTCCAATTTGGATGCCTTTTATTTCTTTGTCTTGCCGGATTGCCCTGGCTAGCACTTCCAGCACAATGTTGAATAACAGTGGTGACAGCGGGCATCCTTGTCTTGTTCCTGATCTTAGAGGGAAGGCTTTCAGTCTCTCACCATTGAGTACTATGCTGGCTGTGGGTTTTTCATATATGCTCTTTATCATGTTGAGGAAGTTTCCTTCAATTCCTACCTTTTGAAGTGTTTTTATCAAAAACGGATGTTGGATTTTGTCAAATGCTTTTTCAGCATCTATTGAGATGATCAATTGATTTTTCCCTTTCGAGTTTTTAATGTGTTGTAATACATTGATTGTTTTTCTTATGTTGAACCATCCTTGCATGCCTGGAATGAACCCCACTTGGTCATGGTGTATGATTTTTTTAATGTGTCTTTGGATTCGATTTGCAAGTATTTTGTTGAGGATTTTTGCATCTATATTCATTAGGGAGATTGGCCGGTAGTTTTCCTTTTTTGTAGCATCTTTGCCTGGTTTTGGTATTAGATTGATGTTAGCTTCATAAAATGAGTTAGGTAGTGTTCCATTTTTTTCAATGTTTTGAAAGAGTTTGAGTAAGATTGGTGTCAGTTCTTTCTGGAAAGTTTGGTAGAATTCCCCTGTGAAGCCATCTGGCCCTGGGCATTTATTTGTGGGAAGATTTTTGATGACTGATTGGATCTCTTTGCTTGTGATGGGTTGGTTGAGGTCTTCTATTTCTTCTCTGGTCAGTGTAGGTTGTTCATATGTTTCCAGGAAATTGTCCATTTCTTCTACATTATCCAGTTTGTTGCCATACAGTTGTTCATAATATCCTCTTATAATTTTTTTAATTTCTTCAGGATCTGCAGTTATGTCACCTTTTTCATCCATTATTTTGTTTATATGGGTCTTCTCTCTTTTTGATTTTGTCAGTCTAGCTAGGGGCTTGTCAATCTTGTTGATCTTCTCAAAGAACCAACTTTTGGTGATATTTATCCTCTCTATTGTTTTTTTGTTCTCTATGTCATTTATTTCTGCTTTAATCCTTGTTATTTCTTTTCTTGTACTTGGTTTAGGATTGGTTTGCTGTTCATTTTTAGCTTCTTCAGTTGATCCATTAGTTCTTTGATTTTGGCTCTTTCTTCCTTTTTAATATATGCATTTAGTGCTATAAATTTCCCCCTTAGCACTGCTTTTGCTGCATCCCATAGGTTTTGGTATGTTGTGTTCTCATTTTCATTCGTCTCTATATATTTAGCAATTTCTCTTGCTATTTCTTCTTTAACCCACTGATTGTTTAGGAGTGTGTTGTTTAACCTCCAGGTTTTTGTGAATTTTCTAAGTCTCTGATGGTTATTGACTTCTAATTGTATTCCATTGTGGTCAGAGAATGTGCTTTGAATAATTTCAATCTTTTTAAATTTATTGAGGCTTGTTTTATGTCCCAGCATATGATCTATTCTGGAGAAAGTTCCGTGAGCACTAGGAAAGTATGTGTATCCTGGTGATTTGGGATGTAATGTCCTGTAGATGTCTGTTAAATCTAATTCATTTATCAGATTGTTTAGGTTTTCAATTTCCTTATTGGTCTTCTGTCTGGTTGATCTATCTATAGGAGAGAGTGATGTGTTGAAGTCTCCCACAATTATTGTGGAAACATCAATTGCTTCCTTTAGTTTTGCCAGTGTTTCTCTCATGTATTTTGTGGCACCTTGATTGGGTGCATAGACATTTACGATTGTTATTTCTTCTTGCTGAATTGCCCCTTTTATTAGTATGTAGTGGCCTTCTTTGTCTCTCAAAACATCCCTGCATTTGAAGTCTATTTTATCTGAGATTAATATTGCTACACCTGCTTTCTTTTGGCTGTAGCTTGCATGAAATATTTTTTCCATCCTTTCACTTTCAGTTTCTTTGTGTCCCTGTGTCTAAGATGAGTCTCTTGTATGCAACATATTGATGGTTCATTTTTTTTGATCCATTCTGCGAATCTATATCTTTTAATTGGGGAGTTTAATCCATTTACATTCAACGTTAAAACTGTGAAGGCATTTCTTGAATCGTCCATCTTATCCTTTGGATTATGTTTGCCATATTTTTCCCTCTCTCTATTAATATCCTTTATTGTACCCATACCGAATCTCTTTAGTACTGAACCTTTCTCCAAGTCTCTCTGTCCTGTCTTTGTTTCTCTGTCTGTATGGCTCCCTTTAGTATCTCCAGTAGGGCAGGTCTCTTGTTAGCAAATTCTCTCAGCATTTCTTTGTCTGTGAAAAATTTAAGCTCTCCCTCAAATTTGAAGGAGAGCTTTGCTGGATAAAGTATTCTTGGCTGGAAATTCCTCTCACTCAGAATTTTAAATATACCGTGCCACTGCCTTCTTGCCTCCATGGTGGCTGCTGAGTAGTCACTACTTAGTCTTATGCTGTTTCCTTTGTATGTGGTGAATTGCTTTTCTCTTGCTGCTTTAAGAACTTGCTCCTTCTCTTCTGTGTTTGACAGTGTGATCAGTATATGTCTCGGAGTGGGTTTTTTTGGATTGATTCTATTTCGAGTTCGCTGAGCATTTATGATTTGTGTATTTATGTTGTTTAGAAGATTTGGGAAGTTTTCCCCAACAATTTCTTTGAATACTCTTCCTAGACCTTTACCCTTTTCTTCCCCTTCTGGGACACCAATGAGTCTTATATTCGGATGTTTCATATTATCTATCATATCCCTGAGGTCCATTTCGAGTTTTTCAATTTTTTTCCCCATTCTTTCTTTTATGCTTTCATTTTCCATTCTGTCATCTTCCAGGTCACTGATTCGTTGTTCAACTTCTTCTAGTCTTGTACTATGAGTGTCCAGAATCTTTTTAATTTGGTCAACAGTTTCTTTAATTTCCATAAGATCATCCATTTTTTTATTTAGTCTTGCAATGTCTTCTTTATGCTCTTCTAGGGTCTTCTTGATTTCCTTCATATCCCGTACTATGGTCTCATTGTTCATCTTTAGTTCTTTGAGTAGCTGCTCTAGGTGCTGTGTCTCTTCTGGTCTTTTGATTTGGGTGCTTGGGCTTGGGTTATCCATATCGTCTGGTTTTTTCATATGCTTTATAATTTTCTGTTGTTTTTGGCCTCGTGGCATTTGCTGAACTTGATAGGGTTCTTTTAGGGTTTGTAGACCAGTTGAAGTCCTTATCTCTAATTTATCAGATCTACAGCTTCGTGGAGTACACTTTCTCTAACTAACCAGCAGGTGACGTCCACGAGCCACCTGTTCTCCACAAGCCAGATCTCCCCTGCTTAGCCTTTTTGGTGAGTGGGGGAGTGAGTCTTGTGGGGCCCAATTGGTGTACCAAGCTTGCGTGTGTAGTTGGTGTTGCCTGCCCTGTATGTGGGGCGTGTTTCTGGGCAGTCGGGGATGGGGGGTGGCCCTAACAATCAAATCTCCCTGATGATCCTAGAGTTTTAAAGCTGCTGCAATAGTCTAATCCTTCAGTTCAGTCCTGCCACAGTTTGTCTCTGTCACTGACCCACAAGTCTTTGGTATTGGCGTATGGCTCCTGAGACTTGCAAGTGGGCCCCTCTTCCAGGCTGTGCACCCCGGGTCCTCTGTTGAGGGATGACTGTGCTATGTCACAGGTGAGTGCCGTCCCCCCAGGGCAGTTCTGGGCTGCTGGGCTGTGTAGGGAGGCTCCCAGTCTGCTGAAATGATGGCTGAATGGGGCTTTGTTAATTCACACTGCTCCACCTTCCCAGCTCTGGGACATTCAGCTGAGGTTGCAGGGAAGGCTAATGTCCACGCCCAGTTTTGTGGTGTGTGCCTGTTATTTGAAGCACTTCCGTCACACTGGGTTGTCTGGGGCAGCTCTGGGCTATGGGGCTGGCGATGGGCAGGAGTGTTTCCTGTCCACCAGGATGGTGGCTGTGAGCGGACACCCCCCTTTTCTTGGGAAGTTGTGTTGTTTAGTGAATTTTCTCAGCCACTGGATTATTGCCTTTTGTCTCAGAGCTCTCTTAGTTCTGCTCTTGACTTGACATGCCCAAATTGCAATTCTTTGAAGCTTTCTGTATTGAGCTTCTTAGAGTAATTGTTTTAGAAAAAGCAAAAAGGATTTAAAAAAAAAAAAAAAAAAAAAAAAACGGCCCTCCTCAGAGATCTAATGGGTTATTGAAATGCTAATAGACAAAGCAACCAGGGCCATTAAGGAAAGGTGCACAGGGCAGAGAGATCAGCTTTGCTTCGGGATTTGCATATGCGCCTCAAGGCCTGAGCTCCGCCCTTCCCCTTTCTGTGTTCACCAGAACTCCAAAAATCCTCTGCTTTTATTTTGGAGTTGTTCGTGTTGTTTTTTTTCTATGCCTGTCTCCTCTCTGCTGGGCTGGCTGCTCTCAGAGTCTCTGGTGTCTGGTCTCAGTCTATCTATGGTTGGAGTTTGAATCAGTAGAATGAGTTTTCGATAAGAGCAGCCACTGCAGTTCTCCCTTCTCCTTCCTGGAGCTGACAGCCCCTCCTCCCCCGGGACTGAGCCTGGCAGGGAGGGGCGCGGGTCCCCTGGCCGCAAAACTTACAGATTTCGCTGATCTCAGCAGTTCCACGTTTTCATGAGTGTTGTATGAAGTATGCCCAAAGACAGATTGCTCTGTGGTGTCCAGTCCACGCAGTTCCTGGCTTTTTACCTACTTTCCTGGAGGAGTAACTAAAACTTACAGCTCACCAGTCTGCCATCTTGCCCCGCCTCTCTATTCTCTTTATAATTCTTTTCCCATCTTCCTTTTTGCACCTGGTGTTTTGACTTTTTTAGTGCAAGTTATCAGTTTTGCTCAAAAGTGGGCAGAGCTAGTGAAAAGTAAATTTTCTTACACTATTCTTTAGAACCTTAGTTAATTGATGGTGAAAGTCAAAATGTTATGTAAAATAAGTCTCTACTTTCTTGAACTGGATAATTTCACTCATTATAGTCAACTTTTGAGCTGCCCCATGTACAGGTAATCCACACTGGATTTTTCTGCATGTAACCCAGGGTTGCCTGTCCCAACTGTGACCCACAGTTTCTTTCCTTAACTTTCCATGATACTTCACTTATTTTCTCATACCCCAACCCTTGAACTCCAGGACCAATTTCTGTTCCCTCTCCTTTTTCTGTTTTATTACCCTACTCCTATCCCCTTCCCTATACAAATCAATAAAGATAGATAGGTTTAGTGATTTGGGGCCAGTGGGCTAAGGAGAAGATGTGTATTTTATAATGTGTAATTAGTAAATACCTACTATTCTGCACATTTAATAGGAGAGCTGATTAAATATTAATCAAAATAGGTTTCTAGCTTCTAATTGGCAGGTAGGTTTTACATTTTCATTTTCTTTCTGCAGTATATTCTGTGCTGTTTTGCATTGACATCCTTTAGCTTACTTTTAAACTACTATTATAATGACAGAAGATTTAATCCTCAATATCAGGTTTTTAAAATGGTTTCAAAAAGAAGGTGTGATCCAGTGGAAGTAGTGTTTTAGTGGAAATAATCTGAAGAATGCTCAAGAGACATGGGTTCTTATTTACTTACTCGTAAAGTAAGGATAATACCACTTCTGTTTTGTAAGTCGTGTTCTAAAGGTGGTTTTTTTTTTGTAAAGATACTGTTTTTGAAAAATCTTGAAATTTTAAAAGCAGTGAGGAGAATCAAGACTTTTAATTTATTTGATGATAGTAAAAAGACATTGTTATTTCCTCCTGGAATTTATTTGCTATTTTGCCTGTGTGGAATTTCCTGAAAGTAAAAATAAGAAAGTGTTTCTTTTCAAAATCCAGGCAGCAGAAAATAGCAGACAGAGAAAAGAGAGCAGCAGAACAACAAAGAAAGAAAATGGAAAAGGAAGCCCAGCGGCTAATGAAGAAGGAACAAAACAAAATTGGTGTGAAACTTTCATAACAAATGATCATCAGATGTCATCGTGCCAGGAGGGGAAATCTGAGCTCCACAATGCAAGCAACATTTGTGTGGATTTAAGAGTATTTTCAGAATACGAGCATGCTGCTTGATTTTAATGCATTCATCAGGTCATCCAGGACACCAGGATTCTCCCAGAGTACTTTGAACTCTTAATGGTTGAAACTTAAAAAAGCAAAAAAAGGCCTTTGAGACAACATTTTATTCAACATGCTCCAATTATGAGACAGTTGATTGCTGTAGAGAAATAATTACAAATGGAATATACAAGTACCTCTTCAAGCTAGTGTTTCTAGCTAAATAAATGGGTGTAAATAATTTTACGGTGGAAAAGAACTCTGCTATTAATGCTTTTCTTCAGTGTGCATAATGATAAAATAAATAATTTTAAATACCATCTTGCTTCCATGATTACCTGATCTAAATCAGACAAACTGTACAGTTTTAATTTCCTTATTTTTGTTGTCATAAGCTGTTGTTTGCATACATTTCCTCACATTTGAAAAGGTATTGTTTTTGTTTGGTACAACATTAAGCAATTTGATGATTTTGATTTTTGTTGAAGAAAATGACATTAAATGCAATAATTTTATTATAAAGATTTTCTACATCTTTTCTTTTAGATGGCGTTGCAATGTTGTTATACATATTTGTAATTTATATTGCATGTATAAAAATATTGCAGATCACTTAAAATGATAGATTTGTTTTACATTATTATAACATGTGGGTGTTTAAAACTAGTATCTAGTGGTTTTTCCCTTTCATTGTAGATTTTAAGATGTATGGTTTCTATACGTACCTTTGTTCTTCCCTTCCCCCACTCAAAGTCATTAGTTTACAAATGCAGAAAGCCATCAGTTGTATTTCAAAGCTTTTAGATGATTTCTGTATCAATTTTGTATATCTGACATAATGTAGGCTACCTGTGTTGTTGGCTAGATAACATTATTGATTCATTAAATTATAAACCAAGATAAGAATAATAATATTTTTATTTATGGTTATTGACTGGTTCCAAAATAATATCTTTAAGAATTAAATATATACTATGTTCATTAGGGAAAAATTTAGACTTGATAGTTGAAAATTCCATCGACTATTTCTCTACAACTAAAATAAATTCAGCCTGATTTCCTATGGCTGTAGAAGTTTTAATTTCTTAAAATTAACATTTTGTGGATTGTTAAAATGTCATATACAATTTATAGCCCAAACACTGTTAGTATATTTGAATTAAAGTATTTCACAGTTAAATCATAAGTTATACAGTGAGAGCCCCCTATGTCCTTTGTCTAAGCTTCCAGACACTATATGTGATTGTAGAATCAGTTAAATTTAACTTTGGTAAAAAAACTTCTGGTTATAATCCAAAACCACATTTTCGGTTATCACGTTTATTAGAGATTTCTGCCAATAAACTCCCAATTAAATAGAATTAGACTCAAATTTTTAATAATTTTATTCTCTTTCCTCAGTTGTGTTTTTTAGTTATTATGGGAATGCTACATGATTTCTGTAAATTTGGAGTTCGTAAAAGATAACTTACTTTAGTAAAATTAATTTTACTTCTCTCCAATAGTTGGCAAGTATTGAAGGTCTGCTTCACTCATGATTTTCATGAGTGAGGTTTTTGGTTTTGTTGTTTATTTAGAAATAAAGATTGTTGTAGAAGTTATAGTTTTCATGATTAAAGAAGAAATAGACTTCGCATTGAAAAAATAGACAACAGTTCTGGAAATTTTTGACCTCTGTTGGTATGGAAACTTAAGTTCCTGAACCGAGTCTGAGTATATTATAGTCCCCAAAGAAGTCATTGAGTTATAGACACGTGATAAATTCTTCACGGTGGCAAACTGGCCCCTTTTGCTTTTTCATTTGTGGCTTCTGTTTCTGTTTTCTTCATTTCAGTATAGATGTGTCAGTTTTAAAATCTTACTGGTAGAAGTAAAGAAGAAATACAGGCAGGCAAAGATAGAATTAGTGAAGTGCTATCCATTATCTGAATTGTGCATTTCATCTACTGAGATACCAAATAATCAAAGACATGCGAAACTTATTTTGTGTTTTTTTAATTTATAAATTCGTGGTTCTAGACATTTTTTCTTTTATTAAGCTTTATCTAGGGATATCCTTTAGTTGTATTTTAGCTCTTCATTTTGGTAGCATATTTAAGTTAACATTTAGAAATGACCATTTAAAATTCAACTTCTGAAATTCCTCAGTTTTGACATGTACTTGCTTCTGGCCAGGGCAGTGATTATTCTTGGGTGGAGAAGACTGGTGGTTGGGAAGAAGGTGGTAGCTATAGAAACTGACATCTGGATTGAGCTTCAAAAACTACTCCGAGTTTACACTATACTGTAAACCTAACCATGGCCAATGTTCTAAAAAAGCCTAAATTTTGTCAGTAATGACATTTTAGAACTAATGTACACGTTTGATCCTACATAGTTCAGAATTGGAATAATCTATTGCAATGTCTTCGTAATTTTTAGCCGTTTGTTCAAAGGAAAACTTTCATAAATGGGTAAGCAAATACAACAGTTACAGGCTAAGAGGATCTAGCTGAAGTCAAGTGTGGGGGAGTTCCAAGATTGTTCCAGGGCAGGGGCTTCTACCCTCTCAAGTGAATTGCAGGGCTAAAAAAATGTTCAGTCCATCAAGAGCATATTTTTGTAGCTAATAACTTAATAAATTTCTTTTTCCCATTTACATTGATTTTATTTTTTAATTTGAGTTGTTTTCATAACTTCCTTCACTTGATCATAACCAAAGCTGTTCCAAGGTTATAGCAACAGACCTGGATTCCTTTTATACTCAATTGTTTTCTAGTTTTGCTCCCTATTTATCCTCATTGTTCCTTAGTCATGGCTATCGGGCATACTCAGTAACCAGAGTAAGTTGGTAAAATTCATTTTCACCAGAAGTTTCCAAGTTCAAGCTCTGGAAAGAGACACTTTTGTTTTAGGAATACTTTCCCCACCCCCAAGAGATTTTTTTACTGTTGCATTCCTGCTGCTGACACTGCTTATCCACAAGTAGGAGCTTTTGCAGAGAAACTTTTGCTGAAAGTCTGTGGCCAGCCCAAGATAATCTTATCCTTCCCTTTCAGAGGACTTCCATGGCTGTTTATGCAGATGATTTCCCCATAAATTGATCTGATCAAGTCAACTTTGAGAGCTTCTCAGGTGCCGCAGCAATGGTGCAATATTTTTAAAACAACTTGCTTGAGCTTGCAGGTTTTTTAAATGGGGATGGTGGTTTTAAGGTTTGAGATGTATGTAAGTTGTTCAGTATAGTGCCTGGCACATATAGAAGTACTCAACAAATGGTCGTTGTTTTGAGACCCCGTATTCCTCTATGCACTTTTTCCACTGGTATTGACAGCCTCTTCCCTGTAGAGTGGAAGAAGTTGACTTCTTGCAATATTAATTTGTCTGTACCTTTGGGTTATACTGCATATTTTGTGAGGAAAAGGAACCAACATTTTTGATATGCTCAGCCCTGTCGGAGATTCTGTAGCTAATTACATCCATGACAGTCCAGTGAGGTAGACAGTATCCGTATTTCTCATATAAGAAAAACAAGCCTTAGAAAGGCAGTTGTATGCTTTTCTTTTATTAATGGAAAAGCAAATAGCAAGCTTTGAAAGCAGGTTATTAGTGGTTAATCAGCATTCAATATGGACTATGATTTCTAAGGCATCTCAATGTGATGAAACTATGAACTGCCATAAAGTTAAAAGTACCTCTCTAGTTCTTAAAGAACTCAAATCAAAGGTGGTGTTGCAAAATATACTAAATGTAATATCCGTTTGTGTTTTCTAAGAACTTAATATGAAGGAAAGTAGTTTTTTATTTTCATATAAATGACAACTATGGTTGAATGTCAATGCCATATAATTATATACTCCCTGTTTACTTGGGTCAGATAATAAGACAAAATGAAGTGTGACTTAACACATTTGCAAAAATAAGCCAATTAGCTCACTCAATTAGATCTTAAGTCTAATTAGGCAAAGGTCACAGTTTTTGTGGATGTGCAGACCACTAAGTTTTGTACCTAGAGACTTTCCTGGCTACAAATTGTGTCCCTGACCTTGCCTATTTATTTTAGTAACATGTGTCTTTAGGATCTGAATGGGAGAACAAATGGCACAGAAAAAAATCATCTCCATGCACAGAGAATTCAACGTACATATCCTGAGTCAGTATGTTGAGAGAAATTATGATTTCTTATCCTTAGGCCAGCTTTGGCTCATTATTATAAGATACTAACTACTACGCATAATTGGTTTCACTTGTTAAAATATTTTAACTTGATTTCTTAATTTATATAGCAATGCATTTCCCAAATCTGTTGACTATTCCTGAGTGTAAGTTGTGTTTACCTATTTTATGGAGAAAAATTAAATCATTAGGTATATGGTGTCCAAAATAAATTTTAAAAATATTTTATGACTTTTATTGCAGTGCTAAGTGAAGTAAGATGTGCATAAGGATATAGATATATTTAACTTGTCTCATTTTAATTTAAATATACAAAAATACAAGTACTTTTTACTACTTTCTTGAAGCTCTGCAGTGCATCTGAGCCTCATAATTGCCTAATCTGTCTTGATTAGAAGGCGCCCTCATGGACAAGGTAGTACATGGATGATTATTTTGAAGCTTTTTTCCCATGCATTGCTTGTGGGGGATGGGAGAATTATTAAGACTGCTTTCATTTTTTATTTTCTATGTATAACCAAGCCAGAAATAATATGCCGGTTCAGAGGAATTAAAGGTCAGCTTAAAATGCCAGGACCTGTTGTTTACTGTAGAAAGTGAGACCGGCAAATCATTTCAAATGCTGTGAGCTATTTTTATTACAATGAAGGGGAGGGATGTTCTTACTACACCATCAAATTAGGAAAGTATGGCCATTGTTAATAGTTTTCATATTCCAGTCACTAAAGCTCTGATCTGGCAACTATTTGGTGTCTTTCAAAATGACTTAAAACAGCTTTCATCAGAAATGACACTTCCAAGGATTGAGAGTGAAAATATCCCTGAAGGTGGATCAGATATGATGGCCCTGGGGAGGAACTTTAGGGCCACAAAGAGGAAGAGGCTATGATGCCTACCTTGGGTATTCACAAGGGGACTGAAATTTGGACTGAAAGTTTTTACATCATTAATTCACATGACTAGTATCCAGTGCTTATAAAGCCTCTGTGCTGAAAGTGAGAAATGAGTCCTTTTCACGGTTAAACCAACAGAGCACTGGCAAATGCAGTTTTGTAGAAAAGGGTTAAAAAACAACTCCTTTAAGCATTCATTTGTTTAGGACAGTTAGAGGATTGAGTCTTTGGCAGTAGCCAGAGTACTATTCCAATTAAGAGTTACCAGACATGAGACCTTAATTGAACCGACAGTTTTCAAAGAATCTGGTATACAAATGTTAGGGCTCCAGGTGCCCCTGTTCCAAAAGCTTCACTTCTGTGTTTTATATATGGGTTTCCATATTTAAAACATTTAAAACAGAGATACACCTTTTAAAAAATTTGAAAGCCACTGAAATATTGCAATCTTTTCACCCAAACTCTTCTGAACAGCATTTACACTTTCTTTGAATTTTAAAATTTGGAATTGTTGTAACCATTAGTTGTCACAATCATTGTGACAGTAGAAGAGTCAGTAGTCACAGCGGAGCATGTGTTCCAGGTATTCAACAACATTTACTTGATATAAACCTGTTTTATTCTATTTTGACTTTCTACTTATTTTTGTTTGGACAATTTTCAAGATTTGATTCCTATAAACTGTTATTTTTAATTTTCTAGGTTACTGCTTCATTGTGCACATTTTGCCTGGCAAGAATGGAAAGGCATTTTATAGCAGTTAGCTCACTGACCCAAAATGAAAGTCAGAAACTACCCCAAACCTTTTAAAATGAAAAGTTCTCAAGAGAAAAGCACATCAGATCCAACTACTACTTAAGCAAAGTCTATGATAAATGTAAATCACAGACTTCTTTTTTTCCTGCCACAAATGTCAGAAACTCTTGGCATCTGAGTGGACTGCATTTTTCCTCTTTTCTGAACAGCTCAACTTGAAAAGGTCAGCATATCCCTTGGGAAAAAAATCTTTTCTTGTAAATTGGAATATTTGCACACATTACTGTAGGAAATGCTTAACATTTGCTTTGATGGGACAGCGATTTGTTCAATAGAGTGGAATTGTTCTTTTTTTCCATTTTCCTGCCTGTTTGTACATCACAAACACCCAAATTAGTGAAAGCAACTTTGACACGCTTCTTTTTATGGGATCAGATCATTCTGTCCACAAAACCAGCCAACGCCTTGGGCTTCCGAAAGGCAAGCTATGTTCCATCTTTTATTTACTCCAAGGCACTCATTTGTAAGCGACTTTGTTCTGAATCAAAGCAGTAATTTTCCACAGATGATGGATGCTGAAACCCTGATGAACAAGAAAAATAAAAAGAAATAACTATTCCAGGATCTTCCATTTTACCTTGCAATTTTGTTCAGGAATGGATAGGATGTAAAGTGTCCAAAATTTGTCTCAAATGAGTTGCTTTTTGGTTTACTTGAAGAAAGATACAGGACATTGAGACAACAAAGCAATTTGCTGTTAGTGATCATCTGCCTCCGATTTGATAATCAACATACATGTTTGTTGTTCATGAAGAATTCTTCCTTACCAGAGTCCATTTTTCTATCCAACTTGAATTGATAAAGAATAATGCTGAGTAGGTGTGGTGATATTTGTTTTTGTAGCAACAAGTGGTTAGCAAAAACAGGCTTATAGTTTTTTCTTAGGGTAAAAATGCTTTAATTTAGCAATGACTGAAAATAAACTAAGGAGTTGACTTTAAAGAAGATGCCGGCGTCGAGGTATTGGTCTGAGTTGGACTACAGGAAGGGACCTGAGTCAGCATGACTCATTGTTTGGGGGCTCTTCCAATTATTCACTTCCAGAAATAGTTTCCCTTCCATTCTAGTCAAATCCCTTTACTGCTCTCTGGAGCTGCACGATCTGTACTGTGAGTGTATGTGTGTAGTGTGTCTGTGACTGGTGTGTGTTCCAATAAAAGAAAATGTCTCTATTAAATCAAACCACCTCTCTCCACACATACATCCTCTTGCCCTGGCTCTCATCCATTCTTTGCCTTCTCAAGGGTTTTCCCTCCTTCAGTTACCCCCTTCTATACCATCAATTTCTTTCTTTTTATTGAATCATTTGCAAAAGTATTCAAACATGCCCTTTCTCAAGAGTGAAAAAACAAAAAACAAAATCCATTATTTTATATCTTTGTAACTTTCACCCATTTCCCTATTCCCCTTCACAGTAAAACGTGAACATGCAAAAATGGCTATACACATGGGAGATTTTTAATGTCTTCCATTTACCCCTTAACCCCTTCCCATCTGGCTTCCATCCCCATTTCTCCAAGGAAAGTTATTTTGACAAGGTCTCTAAGACCTTGTTGTTAAAGCCAGTAGACATATATCTGTTCTTGTGTTAATTAGTAGCATTTCAACGCAGTTGACCACTCTATTCTTCCTGAACCATTCTCCTGGTTTTCTTAATACCACATACAACTAGTTTTCCTCCTACCATTTGGGCTGCCCAATCCCAGGCTATTTTGTTGGTTCATCCTATCTAGATCAAAAGATCAAGACTGTTTTCAGCCTTCTTTCCTCTTTTTTTTTACATTCTTGCTAGATGATCTCATCTGTTCCCATGGTTTTAAAAGCTCTGTAGATGCTGAAGAACCCCAATTTTATAACTCTAGCCCTGATAGCTCCCATGAATTTCACATTCATATATGCAATTATTTGCTTGATATCTCTATGTGAATATTTAACAGACATGTCAAATTTATTTTCCCAGCCAAGCTTGTTTCTCTCCAACTCTTTCCCTTATGAGTAAAAGGCACCACCATTCATTTTTGGCTCAAGCCAAAAATCTGTCATCATTTCATTTTTCCTCACATTCTACTCCATTCCCTCCTCATATCCAATCTGTCAGGAAATCACATTAGTTTCTCTTCAAGTTATATCTATAATTATTCAACTTAATTTCTACATCCACTTTCACATCCAAATTGTCATAATCTCTCATCTGGACTACTACAGTAGATCCCTAAATGGTTTCCCTGCTTCCACTCCTGCCTACCTACAATGTATTCTCCATATAGCATCCATTGCAAAAGAAGACAGACAGACAGAAAGAAAGCAGATTATGTCATCACTCTGTTTAAAACCCACTGATAGCTTCTCATTGTCTTGGGAATAAACTCAACCCCGTGCCATGATTTACATGGCCCCATATGAACTAGCTTTTTGTCCATTGCTCCAGCCTCCCGTTTCCCTTCTCACTCTGCTCTGGCCACACAGGCCTCCTTAATGCCCCTCTAACATGCTGAGCACTTTTCCTTCTCAGTGCGTTTGTCCTTTATGGAACATTTTACTTCCATACCATAACGTGACTGGCTCTTTTTCATTCATTTGCACCAATATTATTTCTTCAGAGGTATGTTACTTACCTTTGCCCAAGTCACTCTTGGTCAAAAAAACCTTACTTCCTTGGAACTATTCAATATCTGAAATTATCTTGTTTACTTATTTGGTGGCATGTTGTCTTTCACAGACACAGAATATAAGCTCCATGAGGGTCAAAATATTATCAGTTTCCTTCACTACTGATGACTGATCCAGCAAAGTGCCTAGTCTTTAAGCACCCAGTAAGTAGTTGTTGGATGAATTAATTCAAACTACTTACTGTTGGATGAATTAACTCATCCAACAACTACCTTTAGACGTCCTACTATGTGTCATGTACTCTCCTAAGTTCCTCACTTCCACCTGTGAACAAAACAGAATAGAGATCCCTGACCTCACAGAGTTAATATTTTAGTGGGGGCATGGGCAATAAGCAAGACATGGTAAGTAAAAATGTGGTGGTTAAAGGGAGTAAGTGCTATCGAAAGAAGAGAAATGTTCTTCATGTCTCTTCCCTTTGCTGGGTGAAGTGAAAAAGGCATTTGTTTTGGAGACACAAAAACCTGGCTTCTGGAGATTAAGTATGGGACCCAGAACAATTTCCCTCTTTGAGGCTCAGCTCCCTCATCTGAAAAATGGAATAATACCCACCTCACAAGGCTGGAGTGAGGAGCAGGTGAAGTTATATAGAGCAAATATCATCTTATCCTTCCAGCCACCTGCTCTCTGTTCCTCTATGGGAGGGGGGCACATGGCAATAGCATATTCTCCTCTGCATTCCCAGAAAGCTTAAAAAAATTAACCGAACATTCCTGATTATATTTAATACATGCTTATTGAACAAATATGCAGAAAAGCGCAAGGGCATTTAACAGCAAACAAATGATCACATCTATTTTTATCCATGAATGATGCCTTTTTAAAAGATAGGGTAAGATATCCTCACCTTTCAGAATTATTTTTCCCTCTTTCTCATTTCTTAATTTAATGCCATTTTTATAGACCCCTATTGGCAAAGATGGAAGGATCTGCAATCCATTTAGTCTTTCACTTATATAAGTAAAATAAGAGACAATTACTTTATAGGAGGATAAAACATTTATTCCAATGGAACACTAATCTTTATTATCGTCATGCTTAAATGTATGGTTACAAACAATTTCCAATAAAACACTATATATATAAGCAAAAAATAAGTTAATACATCATAAACTTACATACAATTTTCATCAACAAGTTGTTTAAGAACAAACAAACCATTTAAGACTTTGGAGCGCTACGTTTAGTAAAAACCTGCAATCACTCAAACTTTATCAATGCCACGTAAGACACTAAGCTATTCAAGACTTCTTCCAACCAATTACACAAACACATTTTTATTTTTGGTTACAGTCCCCTGCTATGCACAAGACCACTGGAAAGCTGGAACAATTACACATTTTAACACAGCACAAAGCAAAGCAAGGAGATAACATGCCAGCCTTACAGAAGCTGTCTCGAAAGTGCAAACTTGGCGTTTCCTCTTCCTGAACTGCTAGGATAAGAACGGGTACCTCAGACGACACAGCAGGGTCATGAGCATGCTTTATATACCACGCTGGTGGGACATTTACTTGGACCAGGTTTCCATGCCTTTGAAGATACCTCCGGTTTTAAACAGTGAACAGGCTTCAACTATAGTGCAAATCAAATACTGAGGAGCAAAAGGACAGGACAGAGACTGCCACAGAGCGACCTGCTGTTTCTCCACCTGGCACAATGCCTCATGGGACAAACTGGTACACGAACAATCGCGTCTACTTAGGTTTTGACATGAAAGGCGGTGCGGCGGAGTGAATGCAGGGCCACCACACAGCAGCCCCGGAGCAAGGCCCCGATGTTGTAGACCGGGTCTGTCCCCCCTCTCTGAGTACTGAAAGCCCACAGAACGGTGGGGACCGCAGGGGCCGCCACGGCCAGGAGATCCACCAGGAAGCTGCTGCTCCAGTACTGCCTCACGAGGGCCCCGGGAGGGAGCGGGATGACGTCGCCAAACCTTTCTTCTGCGCAGGCCGCAAAATCCAGCTCTCTCATGAGGCGGTTTTCATGAGCTTCCGTCTCCGCCATGTTGTACGGGGTCTCCACAGGAGACAAAAGGATGGCTGAGTTTGGACTTCTCGGAGTTAAATCAACCAGTAAGGCAGGGATGGCCTCGGGGAAGCCTTCTGTTGGGTCAGCCTCAGCCTCTTCAGAGGATTCTGAGCTCGAGGAACCGGGGTCCTGGAGCTTGAGCACATGCTGCATGAGCTCCGAGACTGCGGGGCTGTATGGCGCCGCGACGGTCTGGACGGCCTGCTCCACCCCCACGCCGCCCTCCGCTTGATCCACGGAGACGGCGAGGCCCTCGAGCACCTTTGCCCCCGGGGTGGAACGAAGAAGCGCCAAATCGCCAGACTCTGTGGTAGTGGATGTCACCATCTCATCAAACAGATCGGTGCCCTCGGCCATGCTATCTCCCATCAGCAGCTCGCTGTCAGCCCCTTCCTCTGTGACCGGCTCTTCCAGAGACAACCCATCTGCCATCTTGCCAAGAGGGGTGTTTAGGGTAAAGCTTTTTTCTGGGGAATCACATGGAAAGTCTAGATACAGTTCATCCCTCAGAGAGCCACTGTGTGCCATCTCCATGCTCTGAAGTAGAGACTCCAGCTTCTTGTTTTGGATATTTATGTCCACAAAATACTTCTGAATGCCTTTATCTTTATCGGCCAAGCTGCTCCTCATGGTTTCGATGACCTGTTTGAGCTGTTTAATCTCTTTCTTGGCTTCCTTCAGTGCCAACTGTGCCTCCACCCGGTGGCACTCCTCTTCAATCCAGTCTTCTCTCATACGGGCCAACTGGGACTTCAGCTCCACAATTTCAGTTTCCCTGGATGGGAAAGCAAGTGTGGTTAAAAAAAATGGCAACTGTGAACCAGGCAGCAAGCAATTCTGACACACATCTGAGAGCCCACACTCTTCTACTTGAAACAGAGATGGGATCAGTTTTGAAATGTTTTCTTTGGCAGGTATTAGCAATGAACTATGCATCCCTCATCCTTTAATTGTAAAATAGCTAAAATAATAGAATAAGAATCAAAATCGCTACCACTGGTTTTGTTGTGTGTGTGTGCGCGTGTGCTCACTATGTCAGGCACTGCAGTTAAGTACAAGCATTACCTCTGTTCAATACTTAACATTTGAAATTTCATTATTAGAACACAATAGAGTCTCTTAGCTTGCTATCTTCTCCACAGCCAAAGATTTCATAATGTCCACAGCAATTTGTGAAGGGAAAATCTAATTTACTTTTTATTATTTATCAAAAACAGAGGCAAGCTGGTAATTTTTAGCTCTGCAAAAATATTTTGATTTTATTTTCATGTTAAATTTAAAATTTTTTAAAAATCATAAAGTGCTACATGTTTCAAAGACTAACTGAAAATTGCTTATTCTATTTCCCTTCAGGAACAATGATGTTGAACCCAACCTAAACTGAGAAGACTTTATCCCTTGTTTCAGATCATTCTAGCATATCAAATAACTTCCCATGGGAACCTATTTCCAGATCTTTGTCAAATAACCTATAATGTCATTTCTTCATAGTCAAATGTAAATACATGTTCTCATATCCTCGTGCATATGAAGACGCAGTAGTCAGGGCCTTCATATATTTGAAGGGATTTTGCTTAGAATCACTTGGATATTTGCTCCAGTGTCGCAGTTTCCCCACACGTCCCTCCCAGGAGTGTTCATATGGATTCCTCAAATCATAAACCAAATAGGTGCAGAATGTAGGGTCTGATTCACCCCAGAGGTGAGTTTGGTTCTCAAGTCTCCTTCAGGCAGGGGATGGAGCCACGTTAATGTTGAAGATGAAGAACACCCCTCCTCGCAGCCCCCACCCTAAGGCACTGGGTGTTTTACATATCCTTGCAGGGGCAGAGGAGGAGGAGTGGGTTCACCAGTGGGCAAGGCCCTGAATCAGACCAGAGAACGCACACCCTGCCTCACTCTGTCTCACCCCGACACCGCTCACAGCTACCTGATCGAGCCCCCTGGTCAGAGCTCCACTAGCCTGTCCCAAAATGTTTCTGAAGCAAACCATCTGGCAGAAAACCTGGCATTCCCCCAGGTGCCAGAGGTCTTTTCTTTCTGAAATAACATCCCTTAAGCATGGGCTGCTTTTTTTGTTGTTTTTATTTTTATTTTTTTAATTTTTTACCTTAATACTTGGCCAAGAATAACTAATGTCTTCCTTCAACTCGAAATAGCTTGCAGGAATAACAATGCACACAGCCGCCCACTCTCCTGCTGAGGTAAACAGGGTTTCAGAGGGGCCTGCTGCGTGTAACCCATTCCGCTGGAAGCACGGGATGGTTCCTGTAAGTGTTCCTGCCGTGTAGTGTAGTCTCACACACACACACCCAAGTCTTCATGCCAAAGCAGTGCACACCCAGAGAAAGAGGGTCCCCCAACCAGCCAGTGACCCGTGAACTGAAACAGCGGAATCACGCGTAATTCCCAAATGGCTCTTCTGAGAAACTGATTTAAGACATTTGGCAGACAATAATCAAAATCACTTTTCTTCTTTTCTATAGTTTTGGTTCACATTTCATTTTATGGAAACATACACGGTCCTAAACTATCTTACATAGATAATGTGGATTCACCTTTCATGAAGTCGACACTCGGATTCCTTCAGTTTGGTCTTTAGGTGTCTCACCGTAACCTCCTTCTGCTGCAGAGGAGTCAAATACTGCTCTGGATTGGGGGGCTTGACACCATGATTTTCACCACAAGACATATACCGCCCAGACCTCCTGAAACAATCCAGGTAATGAAATGTTACTTTTTTCCCTGTTTCCTTTCCTGTAAAAAGAAAAATAACACCCAGAGCCACCAGCTGGAGAAGGAACAGTGGCTGTGTGTTGGGGTCTTAAACCTCAAAGATGTGTGATATTACTTCAGAAGGTGGAGTGGTACATACCTGCCAATCTTAGGACTGTTAATTACTTGGACAATTGAGGGGCGTATGTTGAGTTTCTGAAGGGGGCAGTGGAGAGGGAGGCTTTTCTATGGCTTAGGAGAGATCTCATATAGAATAATGCACAATTGTCCTCAGGCCTGTGGTGTCATTTCAGAGTAACATGACATAATATTAAAAGGGCAATGCGGAGGGGACGGAGGGGAAGGGGGAAGGAAGGCGTCCAGATGACCTAACTTCCACACAACCTGCCACTGCCTAAAGCTCCTGATTGTTATTCTCTGAATTCAGATTGTTCCCAAATCAATCCCTAGGGTGAGTGTGCTGATTTGGTGGAAACTGAAGGGTTCCTTATTCTGAAGGGAACAAGGCTACTCCACTCTCACCCGTGTTTTGTACGAGAGGCACCCAATGTTCCACAAAACATCTGTAGCTGGAATCTTGGCCCTTCTCAGGCATTGCTAAGAGCCGGGCTTCCCTGCTATGAGGGAACTGACTAATGAGGAAAGGGACTCCCAGAAGGAAGAAGCCTGAAGGACAAGGGCTGGCAGCTTTTCTTTGACTCTTTTCCACTTCACTTGCCCTGCTTCCCCTGCGCTGTACTCCATCCAAGTCTGCGTTGTGTCGAGGTCCAGTTCCCAATCCTCCCGTCTGCTTTCCACGGCCCCTGTGGATGTGCCGTTCCCTCCCTGTGTTCCCCTTTGCCCCTCCCCACCCTGCCAGGGACTCATTAACTCCTTGCTTGACCCTTAGATCTCACTTCGATTTCACTTTCTCAGAGAAGCCGTCCCTGATCCCTCCAAACTCAGCTGGACGCCCTTTTAACACACTCTTATAGCAACGGGTACTTGCAGATGATCTTAATTTGTTTTTGTCATGAGACTGCTGGACAGTAAACACAGGGAACGTCTCTGTTGCTCACCTCTCCAGTCCCAGGGCTTACCACAGTACCTGGTCCATCGTGTTCTCAGTAAGCATTTGAGGCCTGAATGAATGAACAAACTCATGAATGATTCCCCCCTGCCCTGAGGGAAATGAGCAGGATCCTTTACTGCCACTTTGCCATTTTCCCTCCCTATCCCCCTGCCACTGCTGCATCTTGTTAGAATTGTGGTTTGTGCTCTTTCTGCAGCAGCAGAGATGTGTCTTATTGTAGAAAAATGTGGAGGACAGAGTTGTATGCTTCTTTACTTCTTTTTTTTCTTTTTTAAAGAAAAGCTTATCAAATAGGACAAACTAAGAACCATGAATTTGGAGATGCACAGAACTCACTTCATGATTGGGCTGCAGTCACTTCCTTTGTAGGAGCCAGAGTTGCTGCTACTTGGGGAAGAAGGTGCATAACTGGGATGGACGTGAATGGGACTCAGCTGATTCCTGCACAGCATGGACAGAAGGTCACTTGCCCGTGGGGATGGTGGGCTGTTGACAGACTTGTATGACGAAGCTCCGTTACTCCTCCCATGGGGACCACGACTGGGAGAAAAGCATGAGAAATGTTACAATCTTCATGGCTAGAGGTGCTCAAATGCTCATGTTTTACTCCTTGAAGGTAGTTACTACTAAGAAAATCCACTTCTTAGAGTCGAATGGGGCAGCATAATTACTAGTGCAAATTGACCTTTTCATGAGCAGTATCCTGCCCCTTTGCCCAATATTTCCTCTCCTTGCATCATTAGCACACAGGCAACATCTCTCTCTCTGCTGCCCTTTCAAATAGTTCCTGAGCATAAAACTTTGTTTTGGATTAAACTCAATTACCTGTTAAGAACACAAACTAGGTAAAAAAATGATTTGGTTTAGGTTCATTTTGAAGGCTGCTTTGAAGATGTGGTTTTGGTTCCAGTATAGCTATTTTAGTTTTAAAATATTTGGGTTTGGTTCATTTTAGGGTCTGCAAATTAGAGTGGTTCACTTGGAGGATGAGGGAGAAGATGGTTGCCCATAAAGAAGAAGAAAAGAGGACAAACATAACCCACATAAAAGTATCAATACTGTAATTTTGTCTCCCGTTATGCATATATTTTTCCTTTTCTTTCCATCCCCAATGACTTACCACAACCCTTATCCTTTGGCTATTGAGAGCCTGTAACACTGCCTCTTGGTTCCTTGCCTTTTGCCTTGCCCAATCCATCAGGGACCTGAACTTGTGGCTGGAGTAGCCTTTCTAAGATGGCATTTGAACATCACTGCTTTCTTGAGAGCCATTCAAACACACCCCATTGACTCCAGAATAAAGGCCAGAGATTCCTCAACACGGCTTACAAGATTCAATTCCATTCACCTCAACAAACCCCATTTCCACCAATCCTCCCTCTACACTCCAGAATTCCAATTTAGTTTCCCGAAGAATCTATTCTGTCAATCATGTTAATGTTTTTGAATCTATAACTTCCTCTCTCTATAATGTTCTCCTCCCACTCCTTACCCTAAACCCCTGGGCTGGTTACCTCCTACTTTGAGGCCAATGGTAAATACACTCCAAGCAGCCTTCTCTGAAATCTTCCTTCCCTAGGCTGGTTTGGGTGCCTCACCTTGGTGCCCCTTAGTACTCTGTGTAGACTTCCATCATGTAACTTATCACTCATATCAAAAACTGAGGTGTCCTGGAAGGCAGGAACATAACCAGTTCTTTTATATACCCACTACTTGCTGGCACCTGGTGGGTGCTCTCTAAATGACTGCTGAATGAAGGAACTGGCTTTGAGTACTGGTGCTGCCAGGCGTATGGGGGACCTCAGCAAGTAAGCCACTTAATTTTCCCTTCTCTATGGGGTTATAAAATAACCTTTCCTGCCTTCCTCACAGTGTTGAAATGAAAATCAAGTGAAAGAATGCATGTGAACACATTCGATAAGCTATTAAGAGCAATTCAACTGTAGGGTGTCATTACAGGATAAACTTGTTTGAACTTCCCTGTTAATCTAATTCCAGAAATTTGACACTGACTAGCATAAGGAAGCATATTGAGAATGCTGAAATTACTTAAAAATGCTATCAGCTCTGTGTCAGGAATATTACTTGATGGCATTACAACAAAATAAAAGGGACATGAGATACCTTTGGTAGAGTAGTACTGTTATTTGACAATCTCCCCTCTTTGCAGCTGTAGCTAACCAACACAGTTCAATGAGAATTTGAGTATTTGTGAATTTGAGTGTACATGTGGGTACTCTTGGCTCCAAAACCAAAATCACTTATTTAAATTCAAATTCAATTTATTCTAGCTGTCAACCCAGCCAGTCACACATAAATGAAACATCACCAGATTCTAAAGTTAAAAGTTCTTTTCTTTTTAAACCAGTCAAATGGGCTCTTCCTTCTTTTTGTGAGAAGGAGACACTTTATATAGAACAGATGTACTGACAAACCAACTGTAGTGGGAAGGACTTCAAGAAAAGCTGAAAGGAACATATACTCTGGCTCAGATTTTCATCTCCATGCTTTACTTGTAAGTCTGGCAACAATCAGCCTAACTGTTTCTTAATGTGGCTATGAGAAATATGGACCATTAACCATTACAAGTTAGGAGACAAAGTAAAGAGCTCTCCCTAATTTTGATCTGGTTAATTCTATTCTGAGTTAACCCTTTGCTGAGGCTCTTCTGTGACCCTTGCCTTGTTCTTAGAACTTTTATGAACATGGTTTCATTTAATTTTAACCAGTGCCCTATAGGCATTATACAATTATTACCCCCTTTTACACATGAGGTAACTGAGGCTCAGGGAAGATAACTAGTCCAAGAACACCCAGCTGAGCTGGGATTCAAATCTAGTTCTTTTAACTCTAGGAAATGTTTCCCACTCTACACAAATGGAATTTATTGTTTTTAGTTTGTAAGAAGGATTTAGGCAGCTGCTATGTATGTGGTTATCACCTAAAATATTCTCCACTGACTTAAATTTAAGTGCGGTGCACAATTAGTGTATTGGTCAGGGTTCTCCAGGGAAATAGACAGAAACATAAAATATAAGTATTATGAGATTTTTTTACAGGAATTGGCTCACGTGACTGTGGGGATTGGCAAGTATGAATTCTGAGGGCAGGCTGCAAGCTGGGAACTCCAAAGAAGGCTCCCAGGAGGAGCTGGCTGGCTGAAATTCTTCCTTCTGACTGCTGAAATCATTTCTCTGTCTAAGGCCACCAACTGACTGAATGAGACTTCTACCATTGTTGAAGGCAGTCTCCTTAGTTGATTGTGGATGTAATCAGCCATAAATGCAATCAACTGACTGAAGATTTAAGTCCACAAATATCCTCACAGTAACAATCAGTGCCTGCTGGACGAAACAGCTGGACATCATAATCTAGCCAAGTTGATACATGAACTTCACCATCACTTTTAGTGATATACATTCACCTTGCATCTCGATTAAAGCAAAATTTCTCAACTATAAAACATTGGGTAAAGAACACTCAAGACTTAAAATGTATTTCAGGAAATAAATTATTACACTGTTTCTAATAGCTAACTTTTTTGTTAATTTTTATCCTAGCAACACATATACTGCCTAAAATTTCCTCTTTTAACCACATTCAGATATGTAATTCAGTGGTGTTAATTATATTCACAATGTTGTGTCACCATCACCACTTACACATTACCAAAACTTTTCCATCACCCCAAACAGAAACACTGTACCAATTAAGAATTAAGTCCCCATTCCCTACCCTTACTCTGGCCCCTGTATTCTAGTTACTGACTCCATGAATTTGCTAATTTTAAATTATTTCATATTGGTGAGCTCAGACAATATTTGTCCTTTTGGTTCTGGCATATTTCACTCAACATCATGTCTTCAAGGTCCATCCATGTTGTTCCATGTATCAGAACTTCATTCCTTTTCACAGGTTATAATATTCCATTTTATGTATGTATCACATTTTGTTTATCCATTCATCTGTTAATAGACACTTGGGTTGCTTCCATCTCTTGGCAATTATGAATAATGCTGCTCTGAACATTGGTGTGCAAATGAGTGTTCAGTCCCTGTTTTCAATCCTTTTGGGTCCCCTAGAAGTGGGATTGCTGGGTCATATGGTAATTCTATACTTAACTTTCTGAGGAACCATCAAGCTGTTTTCCACAAAGGCTACACCATTTTACTTTCCCACCAGCAATGAACAACTGTTCTTATTTCTCCACATCTTCCCTAACCCTTGTTATTTTGTCTTTTTTTTTTTTTTTTAATAATAGCCATTCTAGTGGGTGTGAAATGGTATCTCATCGTGGTTTTGATTTGCATTTTCCTAATGACCAATGATATCAAGCATCTTTTCACATGCTTTTTGGCCACTTGTAGATCTTCTTTGGAGAAATGTCTTCTCAGGTCTTTTACTCATTTTAAAATTTGGTTGGTTGTCTTTCTGTCATTGAGACTTAGGATTTCTTAATATATTCTGGATATTACACTCATCAGATATGTAGTTTCCAAATATTTTCTCCCATTGTGTATGTTGTCTTTTCACTTTTAAATTTGAGAAATGTGAGTCCTCCAACTTTGTTTTTCCTTTATAAGATGCTTTTGGCCATTAATATATCAAGTTTTAATCACATGAAGAAACCATGAATTCCAAACTTTTTTTTCCTAAGGCTTGAAATTATTGACATCACCCTGGCATTTAAATACAAACACAACTTCCTTTGAAATGTTTAATAAAAGTAAGAAAATTGGCGTCTTCTACAGGCTGTCCTTTTTATCTGCCTCTTTCTAGATTAACACTTTGGACTATGATATATGCAAATGTATTGAATAGGTTAAATAAGTCATTTATTCTCAGAGAAAGCTGCATCTCATGTTTATATAGAAGATGTTTATATACATGCCTTGTGATCCCAGAGGCACTTTATTTCCAAAATAGACGGCGTTTGGGGATAGAGTGATTATGCTTTTTCACTGTGGACTTCAATCTTGTGTTACAAGTTTGTTTTTAACGATAAAACTGTGCACCAGGGGGTCTCAGGTCCTTTTATAAACATCAGCCAAGCCTTTTGCTCACCCAAGTGAGAGGCAGTATTTGCTTGCTGAGTAGAAACCAAACAGTTTTTCTCCAGGAAGGAACCTTACAGATTATGTAGTCCAACCTTCTTTTGACAAATTTGGCACTGTAGCCCAGGACAGTCGACTGACTTGTCTAAGATCACAGGGAAATCTTCCCAGAGGTTCTTGTGTCTCAGTCCAGGGCTTCGTTCAGGTGCCTGCCCAGGGCTCTGGAACCAGACTATCTAAAACATACCACACATCCATACCATCCATACTCTCTCTGTCCTTACCCTGCCCTTTTTTTTTTTTTTATTTTTTATTTTAATTCAAAGCAGTTATCACCATATCATTTAGGTATTTATTGTCTTTCTCACCCCAGGAGAGTTAATATAAGTTCCATGGAGTTTTTTTTTTTTCACTGTCATGTTTCCAGAACCTGCCTCATGGTAGATGCTCGATAGTGCTTAAATGAATGGATGAACAAATGAAGCCACTAGTGAGGAGTAGAGAATCCTGGAGCTTACAACCTGTCCCTCCAAATGTGAATGGTGGCTTCTAACTTCTCATGGTCCTTTTCTTCCCCAATCCAAATAATAAAGATGCTCCAAGCACTGGCTCAACACTTTACATATATTAACTCATTCAGTCCTAATAATAAATCCTATGAGATGAGGAAACTGAGGCATAGAGAAGTTAAGCAGCTAGCCCAGGGCCATGCAGCAGGTAGGTGGTGGAGCTTGGGTTCGTATCAAAGCTGCCCAGCTCGAGAGCCCATGCCCTGAACTGATTTCTCTATTGCTTCTTGCAGTGGTTGCCACCCCACACCTACCACCTTCACCCTCTTCTTTACCCCTTCCCCAAGTGACTGCTGGGAGCTGTTAGGGGATCCCTATGCTTCTTTCACACACATGAAAAAAATGAAGCTCATTTTTGTAGAGGTTATAGGAAAGAGGCTTCACAGCTAGGAGGTGATAGATTCATGGAGAGGGAAGGGAGGTGGGAAATGAGAGACTGGTGGCTTAATGTCCCGATCAGTACACAGGGGAGTGAAAAGTGAGGGGGAGTGGGGGAGGAGGAGAAGGACAAGTGGACACAGATCCAAAGACTGGAAGGGAGACGGGCACGGGTGGACAAATGGAGGCCAAGCCATGTGACCAGTGTAGGAAGGTGGGGAAAAGTACCACTTTCAAATCACTGTAAAAACACTCAGTGAATAGTAAGAAAACATGAGAGGACAGTAATCCGGGTGGTTCTACAGAAACAAAAGGTACAGGTAAGTCACCCGTGCAAAACGTCTTAATAATCACAGAGCGGGAGACAGTGCCTACTTGCGTGAAAAAGAGGACCGCTTGCTTCCTGCAGCAGACATGTGGACCTCGGGAGCGGAAATGCTGCCTGTGCTGCTCGAGGAGCTAAAATCAGCTTCACTACCTGGAAAACAACAGGGGAGAGAGAAGCATGAAGGGAAGGCAACCTGAGAATGCACTGGCCAGCCCCCTGCCGTGGACAGTCTGCTGCCATCCGAGGCCTCCCGTTCCCTGTGCTGCACACTAGCTCAGTGAGTGGCAGGATTCCAGAGCTTCCAAGCTCTCAGCATTTTCCTCCAAGCAGACATGAAAAGAAACTGGCACAAGGACAGTAAAATTTAGAAGCACAGTAAAGCTGGTTTCATAAAGACACTGGTCTTCCAGCAGACTATTGTATCAACAGTGAGTCAAGGGGGTTAGAGATGCACCCTTTGGCCCATGTGTCAGGCTTTCACTCAACAACAGCAATGAGCTGGCCCAAACTTTCAGCAAAAGGAGAAGCACACTCATCATTCCAAGAGTAGTTTCTCCAAAAGAGTTAATCTTTGGGCCTTTTGTAGTCAGCTAGCTCTTCTTGCATCTGGCACGTTAGGTCTGGAGACAGTCAAGCAGTTAGAAGCAGTCCAGAAACAACACCCCGGCTCCAGATAACTGCTTGAACCGCCACTATCTGATTACTGGCTTTCTCTGACTGCAGGCTTCAGTTTTCATATAAGAACAGAACTTTAACAGAAAGCAGCAATTCGGCATTTCCAAACAGAATGAAAAAAGGTTACAGTGATTGTAATAGAGCCTGTGGATTATAATGAAAGCTGGAATTTCAGCTTTGAGATAGGATGTTGTTCATTAGTTTACGAAGACCACATTAAATTTTGAGTACAGACTACAGTTGGGTGTGTAATTACAATAGAAACAAGCTGTGTGGTGGAATAATTAATACATATTCATTTCTGACAAAAAGCATATTTCTGAAATAGTATAACAGACATTCATATGGATTGCCTGGGGAAGTGACGGGGGGGTGGGGGGTGCCACTGGAAGAGACAAGAAAAGAACAAGGAGAAGAAAATAAGGACCTTTTTTTTAAAAAAAAACAATGGAATGTTGTTTGTTTTTGGAAAGTAACTCTAGTTATGCAATTTTATTTCAGCTGAGGAAAATATGAATAATGTAAATTCCTTGAGTTTCTAACAAGCAATGAATAATAATTTGAATAATAATTATAACAACTATTTATTGAGTGCCTACTATGTCCCAGGCACTATAGTAGATGTACTATTCTTTTTATCATTTCATCTTGACCACCTTGTAAAGCAGACATTGATCTCACTGTTCTACCATTGAGGAAACCAAAGCTGAGTTGTCCAAGGCTTGTAGGTGATAAACCTGTCCAGGACCGACTCCCCATGCTATTTCTCTGACACCATGCTGCGTCCTCAGAAAGGCAGCGGGAAGAAGCGGGGCAATAGGGAGGGCACCTGAATAAACTATACACAACCATCTCCCCAAAAGACCAAGGGACAAGTTGCAGTCTGACTCTGGTCCATGGAACAGATTGCTCTAACTGAGGTTTTTATTAGTTTTGCTAGAGGACAAAGTAGGCAGTGACGAGGCAGAGAGAAAAAAAAATCCCTTTCCTGGCTGCCAAAACATTCAGGACCTCTCAGGAAGTTCAGCCTCTTCGGGGAAAGGGATCAAGAATGACCCCCTTAGGACAGATTACAGCAGTGATTCCCGCTCTGAACAGGATTCTGGGAAGATAAGATGGCAATTTATCAGGACGGAGACAGCTATTCCTTCTAGATTTCAGAGATTTTGTCTAATGATATAACGAGCTCCTAGAAGTTCCCTGACCTTAATTAGTTGCCTCTGAGTAAGGCACTGGCTAAATTGTGGTCTACGATCTCAAAGACTCATGACCAGTAGAGCTACCCAGTAACACGCTTTGCTGGACGGTCTAATTCAACTAGCCTTGTCTGCTAGTAAATGATCAGGTTGGTTACTCAAAGATAAAGGTGGCTGTAAACCTACAACTTCTACCATAAAAATAAATAAATAAAAAGGTAACAGTGGACAAGTTACAAAAAATAGATTCTGTGGGTGCAGCCAGCAGGTTTAAGATATTGTTTTCTATTGTAAAATAATTAACGTGAAATACTCAGGTTTATTCCTTAAAAGATGTATAAAAAGACATCAGTTATAACTTAGCTGCCTGCCTATATAAATACAAAAATTTTAGAACACGGACAGACAATTTTTGAAAATCTACAACTAATTCATGATGCCTTTGATCTGTGGTAATGATGTACTCTGAACAGAAGGGGCAACTTTGTTCTACATTTAACAGCTACAGGAACTCAATAGAATTTTATGGATTTGCAAGACCTAAGGTCAATCTGATTCCAGTACTTTTCTATCTTATCTTCTGCACATCTGAAAGAGATTAGAAGAATCATTTGGGGGACTATCTTAGTAATATGATAGTGAAAAAAGGTATATGTTACCTCTCATAAAATCATAAAATTTTATGATTTTAAAAAACAAACTATTCCCAATTTAGTTAATGCAATGTAAAGTCAACATGCTTTTTTTAAAGGAATACAAAAGAAAGTGTATTAAAATTTTTTTTTTTAATTAGAGAAGCTGTAGGTTTACAGAAAAATCCTTGTGCCAGTTTGAATGTATTATGTCCCCCAAAACGTCATTATCTTTGATGTAATCTTGTGTGGGCAGATATATCAGTGTTGATTAGATTGTAATTCTTTGGGCATTTCCATGGAGATGCGACCCATCCAACTGTGGGTGTTACTCTGATTGGATACTTTCCATGGAGGTGTGGCCCTGCCTATTCAGCATGGGCCTTGATTAGTTTATTGGAGCACTATATAAGCTCAGACAGAAGGTGTGAGGTTGCTACAGCCAAGGGGGACACTTTGAAGAATGCACAGGAGCTGAGAGAGGAGCTTCAACTTACAGAGACATTTTGGAGATGGCCTTTGAAAGCAGACTTTTGCTCCAGAGAAGCTAAGAGAGGACAAACGCCCCAAGAATAACTGAGAGTGACATTTTGAATAGAAGCTGAAGTTTAGAGAGGAACGTGCTGGAACAAAGCCATTTTGAAACCAGAACCTGGAGCAGACGCCAGCCACGTGCCTTCCCAGCTAACAGAGGTTTTTCGGATGCCATTGGCCATCCTTCAGTGAAGGTACCCCATTATCTTGGACACTTTCTGGCCTTAAGACTGTAACTTTGTAACCAAATAAACCCCCTTTATAAAAGCCAGTCCATCTCTGGTGTTTTGCATTCCGGCAGCTTTACCAAACTAGAACAGTCCTGTAAAAAACAGTGCCCCCAAACACCCCTCTATTGTTGATACTTTGCATTAAAGAATATTCAAGTTGTACTACTAACTAAAGTCCATAGTTTACATTAGGTGTATTTTTTCCCATATAACGCTCTATTATTAACATCCTGCATTAGTATGGGACATTGCTTACAATTCATGAAAGAACATTTCCATATTTGTACTACTAACTATAGCCCATTTTTTACAACATGGTCCACTGGGTTATACAGTCTGTGCTGGTTTGAATCTATTATGTACCCCAGAAAGCCATGTTCTTTTAATCTAATCTTGTGGGTGCAGACCTTTTGATTAGATTATTTCCATGGAGATGTGACCTCGCCCATTCAGGATGGGTCTTAATTAGTTTACTGGTGTCCTCTGTGAGAGGATAAAAGGCAGAAACACTTTGAAGACAGTTCAGAGACACTTGGAGAGAAAACGCCCAGAGACATTTTGGAGACAGCCATTTTGAAACCGGAGCCCAGGAGAGGGGGACCAGTAGATGTTAGCAAAAAAAAAAAACAACACCTAAAACATCCGATCCCCTCTCCCCCATTATTCATTTATTTTTTGTCTCCATTTTTCTACTCATCTGTCTATACACTGGATAAAGGGAGTGTGAGCCACAAGATTTTCATAATCACACAGTCATACCATGTAAGCTACATAGTTATGCAGTTGCCTACAAGAATCAAGGCAACTGGGTTGTACTTCAACAGTTTCAGGTATTTCCTTCTAGCTATTCCAATACACTAAAAACTAAAAAGGGATATCTATACAGTAAATAAGAATAACTTCCAGAATGATCTTTCAACTCCATTTCAAATCTCTCAGTCACTGAAACTTTATTTTGTTTCATTTTTCTTCCCCCTTTTGGTCCAGAAGGCTTTCTCAACCCCACTGTGCCGGGTCTAGACTCATCCCCAGGAGTCATGTCCTACATTGCCAGGGAGATTTACACCCCTGGGAGGCATGTCCCACATAGGGGGGAGGGCAGGGAATTTACCTGCCAAGTTGGCTTAGAGAGAGAGGACACACCTGAGCAACAAAAGAGGTTCTCTGGGGTTGACTCTTAGGCACAATCACAAGTAGGCTTAGCCTCTCTCTTGCAGTAACAACTTTATAAGAGCAAGCTCCAAGACTTAGGGCTCAGCCTTCCAAACTGGTAGTCCCCAGTGCTTGTGAGAACATCAGTTAATTCCCCAGGTGGAATTTTCCACATTTTTCCCAAGTCCTTCAAGCTTTGCAACACATTTTTATTCTCTGCCCAAATTACTTTGGAATGTATCAGGGCTTCACACTAACCTGTACAAACCAACCAGATCAAAGTGCCATGTAATTATGGTGTTGGAATAAACCGACTGTACAAGTTAAATTATACAATGTGTTACAGAAAATATAGATTTTGCACCAAATAAACATCTCTTCCTTTGGTCTCACACCAAAGTTGAAATTTCAAAACACCATCAATATTGTCCTTTACCCTTTAGTCTAATTTGCCTTAATCCTAACCAGATCAGCTTCATTCATATCTCTAAGTGAAGTCTGAACTCTTTTTCAGCTTTTTTAACAGTTGATATATGGATAATGTTGACATGCATAGCTGCTGAACTCTAGCTCTGAGTCTCAGGTGACACAGAGATACCCAAAATTCCAGAGATAGAGATAACCTTTACAACTCAGGAAGAGAAGGCACTTCTGTAAAAGCTTACAATCTAGGGACCTATCAAGCTTCCCTGATAACCTATGCTCTAAGATTCAATTCTCAGAGACTGCACATTATAGTTAGTCTGTATTAGTGAGGCATTTTTGTTCCTGGTTTATTTCACTCAAAATGCTGTCCTCAAGGTCCATTCACCTAGTTGCATGCCTCACAACTTCATTCCTTCTTGCAGCCACTCAATATTCTATTCTACACATACACCACAGTTCACCATTCTGCTCCTTAGTCGATGTACCCTTAGGCAACCTCCATGCATTGTGACCTTCAAGCACTGCAAATAGTGAAAACTGCTGTCATAAACACCAGTGTGCAAAAGTCCATTCATATCCCTGCTCTCAGTTCTTCCAACTATATACCCAATAATGGGTTTTTTTATTTTGATGAGGTGCCATTTATCTAATTTTTCTTTTGTTGCTTGTGCTTTGGGTGTCAAGTCTAAGAAACCACTGTCTAGCATAAGGACCTGAAGACGCTGCCCTAAATTTTTTTCTAGGAGTTTTATAAGCCCTGGTTCTTATATTTAGGTATTTGATCCATTTTGAGCTAAGTTTTGTATAGGGGGCCCTCATTCTTCTGCATGTAGATATCCAGTTCTCCCAGCACCATTTGTTAAAGAGACTATTCTTTCCCAATTGAGTGGACCTGGAAGTCTTGGTGAAAACCAATTGGCCATAGATGTGAGGGCCTATTTCTGAACTCTCAATTCGATTCTATTGGTCTATATACCTATCCTTGGGCCAGTAACATGCTGTTTTCACCACTGCAGCTTTTTAATATGCTTTAAAGTCAGAAAGCGTGAGTCCTCCAACTTTGCTGTTTTTCAAGATGCTTTTGGCTATTTGGGATCTCCTACCCTTCCATATAAATTTGATAATTGGATTTTCCATTTCTGCAAGGTAGACTGTTGGAATGTTGATTGGCATTGCACTGAATCTGTAAATTGATATGGGTAGAATTGACATCTTAATGATATTTAGTCTTCCAATCCTTGAGCCCTCCCATTTATTAAGGTTTTCTTTGAGAAAAAAGCCTATTTTAATACATTATCTGATATACCCTACCCCTTTACTAAGCAAGATAATTAAGAGGAAGACTGAAGACTGAAAACCCTCCATTAATCTATCAGTTGGCAACAAAGATACAAGGAAGCAGAGGCACTCTTTATCCATTTCCTTTAAACAGAGTATGAGATTAGGGTATTGTTGTGGATGTTGCAGTCAAATTATATGAAGAAAATGTCTGACCTAAAAACAACACAGACTCTGAGACAGACTGACCAGGTCCAAATCCTACCTCTACTACTCAATTGATGTAAGATGCTAGGCAAGTTACTTCACCTCTCTATGCCTCAGGTTTTTAATCTGTTAAATGGAGATGATAATAACAGTACCTGCCCTATAGGGTTACTGTAAGCAATGAGTTTATTAAGATATATATATATAAATAAATTTAATACATATTAGAAAAATGCCTGACCTATTACAAATGCTCAATAAATGTTAGCTGTTATTAATATTCTCAGGGGTTAAGAGGTCAATTTTGATTATACTATCCATTTCCTATGGTAGAAAACTTAGAAAACAGCAATGATCAAGATGGAAAAATAAAGTCCATAATCCCATCATGAAAAAATAACTACAGTTAAACTTTTGGTATACAACTGTTCAGCATTCACAGTTAATATTTTATTACATAAGCTACTTATTTTTCTCATAATATATGACTATCTTTAAAACATACCATATTTTGTTTTATTTAATCAATGAATATGCGGGCTATTTCCAACTTTTCTATTATCAAGAACAAACCCTTGAGGAACTAGCAATAGAGAGCAATTAAGGAAGGGGGAACAATAATCCAAGAAGAACAGGTAAGCTATCGTGGGTAAATTTAACGTTCTGGGAATGCCCAGGAATGACTATGGTCTGTTAATTTCTGATGGGCATAGTAGGAACAAGTTCACAGAAATGTTGCTATATTAGGTAACTTTCTTGGGGTAGAGTGGGTACATGCTGGAAGTAAAGTAGTTATCTTAAGTTAGTTATCTTTTTCTTACTCCCATGTTATGGTCTCTTTGAAATGTTCTTTTATTGCATGTTTTTTTTTTTTAATTATTTTTTTTTATTTTTTTATTTTTCATACAGTTGATATAGAAAAAAAAAAAAGTTAAAAAAAACAAGGAAAAAAATAGGTAGAGCCCCCTTGAGGAGCCTGTGGAGAATGCAGGGGTATTGGCCTACCCCACCTTGATGGTTGCTAACATGACCACAGACATAGGGGACCGATGGTTTGATGGGTTGAGCCCTCTACCACGGGATTTGCCCTTGGGAAGACTGTTGCTGCAAAGGAGAGGCTAGGCCTCCCTATAATTGTGCCTAAGAGCCTCCTCCCGAATGCCTCTTTGTTGCTCAGATGTGGCCCTCTCTCTCTAGTTAAGCCAACTTGAAAGGTGAAATCACTGCCCTCCCCCCTATGTAGGATCAGACACCCAGGGGAGTGAATCTCCCTGGCAACATGGAATATGACTCCCAGGGAGGAATGCAGACCCAGCATTGTGGGATGGAGAACATCTTCTTGACCCAAAGGTGGATGTGAAAGGAAATGAAATAAGCTTCAGTGGCAGAGAGATTCCAAAAGGAGCTGAGAGGTCACTCTGGTGGGCACTCTTACGCACACTTTAGACAACCTTTTTAGGTTCTAATGAATTGGGGTAGCTGGTGGTAGATACCTGAAACTATGAAACTACAACCCAGAACCCATGAATCTTGAAGACAATTGTATAAAAATGTAGCTTATGAGGGGTGACAATGGGATTGGGAAAGCCATAAGGACCACACTCCCCTTTGTCTAGTTTATGGATGGATGAGTAGAAAAATAGGGGGAGGAAACAAACAAACAGACAGACAAACGTACCCAGTGTTCTTTTTTACTTTAATTGTTCTTTTTCACTTTAATTATTATTCTTGTTATTTTTGTGTGTGTGCTAAGGTGTCAGGGATTGATTTAGGTGATGAATGTACAACTATGTAATGGTTCTGTGAACAATCGAATGTACGATTTGTTTTGTATGACTGCGTGGTATGTGAATATATCTCAATAAAATGAAGATTAAAAAAAAAAAAGAACAAACCCTTATAATATGCCAGAAACCATCCTATGTACCTTACACACATTAACTTATTTCTTATGATAGTGTGATAGTGCAAAACCTATGAGGTAGGGACAGTTATCACCCTGATACAGATGAGACACAGAGAAGTTGAGTGATGTACACAGGTGACACAGCTAGTAAGTGGTGGAGCCAAAATTGGTACCTAGGTCATCTGACCCCACAGGCCATGCTCTTAACACCACAGGCATTCACTGGGTATCCTTGGGCATACAAATTTATACCCTTGCCTGATTATTTCCTTAAAATACATTTCTAAATGTAGAATTGTTAAATCAAAGGATATGCTCAATTTAAAGACTTTTAATACATATTTCACTGGCATTTTTGGATGGCACTAGCCTAGACTAGATTTTGTGGTTGTTCTAGTTTGCAAATGCCACCGGGAATGCAAAACACCAGGAATGGATTGGCTTTTATAAAAGGGGATTTATTTGGTTACACACTTACAGTCTTAAGGCCATAAAGTATCCAAGATAATGCATCAACAATCGGGTACCTTCACTGGAGGATGGCGAATGGTACCTAGAAAAACCTCTGTTAGATGGGAAGGCATGTGGCTGGCGTCTGCTCTGGAGTTCTGGTTTCAAAATGGCTTTCTCCCAGGACATTGCTCTCTAGGCTGCAGCTTCTCTTCAAAATGTCACTGTCAGTTGCTCTTGGGGTATTTTTCCTCTCTTAGCTTCTCCAGAGCAAAAGTCTGCTTTCAAAGGCCATCTCCAAAATGTCTCTGTAAGTTGCAGCTCCCCTCTCAGCTCCTGTGCGTTCTTCGAAGTGTCCCTCTTGGCTACCGCAAGGTTGCCCCTTCTGTCTGAGCTTATATAGTGCTCTAGTAAAATAATCAAGGCCCACACTGAAGGGGTGGGCCACACCTCCATGGAAATCATCCACGGTTATCACCTACAGTTGGGCGGATCGCATCTCCATGGAAACACTCAAAGAATTACAATCTAATTAACACTAATATGTCTGCCCACACAAGACTGCATCAAAGATAATGGTGTTTTGGGGAACACAATACTTTCAAACTGGCACAGTGGTCAAGAAAGTGCTTGCTCCCATCTGTCTTTACCCAACAGGTAAATATCTGATGTTATAGGGAATACTGTGACAAAGCTGGCTGTTGAAGAATTCTTCTTGAAAAACTAAACACAATTTAAAAATATGCATATCCAAGTCATCCTCATCAACACTGTCTTCCATCAGCTGCCCAGGGTGGTGGAAGGGGATTCCAAGACTGGACAAGGTCTTGATGAACTTGATGACTGTTAAGATACCTTCTGATGCCAAAGTCTTGGTCACTAAGCATTAGACAGCAGAAAGCATTTTCTTCCACTATCAGCAAGCCATGCTTACTGGTCTCCAAAGTTATGGTGGTTTTCTATTTGGTGGTACTTTCTGCTGGACTCTCTTGAGATGTGATGGTACTTTTATTCATAACATTCAAATAATAAGCATTCTGTGCATATAATGGTAAGACAGGGGAATTAGGGAAGGAAGGAAAAATGGAAACAAAAATAATACCTATGTGCAAAAACTGGTAACTGGACTTTTTTTAAAACACTGTCTGGGATTGGTCTCTTAGGACATTATTATTTTTGTCTTCTTTGGGCCATTGTGGACTCCTCCGACATCTGATCATCCTATAGGTCATCTGCCATTCTTAGGCCTCTGGTAACAGAGCAGTCCTGCAGTCTACTGAGCTGGAGACCACTGATTAAAGTAACCCACAAACCCTCCTTTATCCTCGGTAACTGCCAAGCTAACAAATTAATTCCGGTTGGCCACTGAAAGCCCTATCTGAAGTTGAAGCAGTAAATTAAAAAAAGAATATAAAGCAGCCCCTACCCCTTCATACCAATACCCTCACCCTCCCACCCCAACTCAGATACACAGATCTTTTATTTGAAGTTCTCCAGGGAAAAAAGAAGATCCATTTTCACTGAAGCCCAACAAGAATTATTAAGGAGCAACTGCATCAGTAGACACATATATAATAATAGAAGAGAATGTTAAAAGAAGTTACTTTAATGTAGATTCAGTAAAATTGACTCTTCAGCTGCAAGGGTTTGGGGGTCCCAGCCCAGGAATCAAAGAAATGCTTTATAGGCCAAAGAGTTTTTGTTTTAGTTTTTGTGGAGCACTTCACTGAATCCCCTATAGGTGCTTATCCTGGAAAGGAAATATTTGATCAAAAGATAATAAACTGAAGATATACACACAGGTGTTCCTGTTTTTCAGAACAAAAGACTTCCTGAAAAATTGTAAATATCATTTCCATTGATATCATAATTTCAGAAAGGATTTGTCCTCATTCTGATTGATGTTCAATTGACAGAGCTGCCATGCACTTAAAAACATATACATGTACACTCAGAGGTAAAAGAGAAGTTCAGATTTAAAGTACTCTTAAGTGAATAATTTTATATTGATAAACCAAACTACATAAAAGTAAAACCATTATGGGAAAATTGCAAAGACAAATGACAAAATGAAAGAAAATATTTACAACATGGTAGACAGATAATCCCCTTTATTTACCAAAACCTCATACAAATTAAAAAACAAAACAAACAAAAATAGGCAAAGGACATGAACAGACGGATCACAGAAAAACAAATGGCCAATATATATGAACAACCATTCAGTCTCACTCATACTATTAAACATGTGAATGAAAACAAGATTATTTTTCATCTATCACATTGGCAAAAAATGAACAAACGAAAAGTCTGGTAGTACTGGTTCTGGTTAGGGTGTGAGGAAACGGAGACACTGATAGACTTGGCAAAGTGTAAATTGGTACAACATCCATAAAAAAGAAAGCCATACGGTGAGGAAAATACCCTGCAGATAAGTGTACCCCCCAAAACAAAACAAAACAAAACAAAAAAACCCTAATTGTATGGGTTGGTTAAATCAAATAGTACTGCAAGCTAAGAGCATACAATTACGAAAACGAATGAAGTGAACCTCTATGTGCTGATGAGCAAAGATCCCAAAGACCTGTTATTAGATGAGAAAAACAAGATGCAGGGCAGTGGGTATGTGTGTTTGCTTGTGGGTAAATACATCTTTAAATAATATATAAATGCATTGAACCTTTTTCTTGAAGAATCAAAATGGATCTGGTAATAATTATTTCCCCTGGGAACCACAAAGTGGAGATAAAAAGAGATTTTAATTTTTATTTTAAATCTTTCTGAGCCATTTGGCTTTTCCAACAATGTGCGTTTTACAAAAAAAAAGAAAAAAAAACACATATAGGGTGCAGTGTGATTACGGACAATTTAGTTTTTCTTAAAAAAAATCTAAGTTTGTTTTTAAGGAGAATTATTTTATAATAAAAGCAATCACCCTATATTTAAAAGGAATTTGGAAATGGACCAACCTGGGCTTGAAACTTGGCTCTTCCACTTACTCTCTGGGGCCTTAAGCAAATTACTTTATTTACTCTATCTCTGCCTCAGTTTACTCATCTATAAAATGGGGATGATGAAATTGATAGTATATACTGATAGGAGATTGTGGGAATTAAAGGGAAGCGTGCAAAAAAATTAGAACAATGCCTGGCACATAGCAAGCATTCAATGTTAGCTATTATTATTTCTAGCTGGAAGTACTGGAACAATGGCTAGATGGCCAGAAGAGGGCTTTTCAAACAATATTACACCTTTCCTTTAAAACCCTCACACCAGGAAATGCCTTATCCTGCAGTCAGAGATTTTTATAGTCACTCTTTACAAAAGGTGGTTTTCCCTCAGCCATTCTTTGGTGGAGAGCATGCTTCAACTTTTTCCTGTGTGTGTGTATTTGTGTGTGTGTGTGTGTACAAAATAAGATAAACAATAAGAGTCACAGGTTTAAAACCAACTCCCTTCCTACTTCTTCAAAAAGCTGTTCTTAGAATTCTGCCTCCAGAAAGCCCCAGGGAGAAGGAGAGTGGGTTTACAGTACCTCTCATCTAGGCAGACCCCAACCCCTGAGCCAGAGGGCTCTGACTGTCTGAGAGGAAGGAGCCCATTCACTCCTTTACCTGAGGATGGCTTGGCCACCTGTCCTTGGCAGAAATACTGGCAACTTATCTGCCTACCCAAAATAAACAAAGAGGGTGTGGGGGAACTTTGAGAAAGGAGAGGAGAGAGAAAACTTTTGACCAAGCAAAAAGAAAAAAAAAAAAAGATTAACTTTCTACACAGTCCCAGGATACATCTAGTCTTCCTCTGGTTCATTGCCAGGAAAAATGAAGGCTGTGCCTTGGCCAACCTTATTAGACACCAGGGAAGGAGAATGGGAATTCTGCCGCTGCCAGTTCTCACTGTGCGGTTCTGTGAATGACCCTCCCTGGGCCTGCTCTTTTTGTCAGTAATAAAGACATATAGGGCCCTGTTAATGTAGCAAAGATGGCCAAGAAGAGAACGCCAGAGAAGAGCTCAATCAATCCAGCCCAAGGCAGAGCAGACGCCTCTGGGGCCCTCGGGTGCCACCGCCCAGCAATGTCCGGCACCACCAGAAGGAGGCTCATCAGTCTGCAAATGCACCAACCAACAAGCTCTACATAAAGAAGGCATCAAAGCTGGGCTCACCCCACTCCAGTTGTGTGTCTTTGGCCAAGTCTTTTTAAACTTTTCTGAGCCTCAGTTTCTTCATTTACATATTAAAAATTAATTCAATTTATCGTTTAACAAAAATTTGCATTCCTGCTCTGCATCAGGTCCTGTTCAAGGTACAAAGATGATGATTCCTACCTCATAGGGTTGCTCTGAAGATGAAAGAATCAATGCATGGGAAGTATCTGACATGCTCATAAATATAAATCAGTAATAGTATGATTATTATTAGTAAAGTAATGGTTCCTAAGCTTTACTGTGCATAAAGATCACCTGGGAAGTTTAATAGCTGTGCAGATTTTGGAGCCCCACTCACAGAAATTCCAACTCAGAAGTTCTGGGGTGGAGGCCCAGGAATCTGCATTTTTAATCCTTACCATTGATGAGTGTGCAGCAGGTGGCCCGTGGACCATGTTGTGAGGAAGAGAGATCTAAAGATAAAGGGCATCTGGACTTTCTCTCTGGGTTTTATCAAACTGCCATGATTTTCTCCAAGGGGAGGTGGAAGGTGAGTGAGCAGAGGCTAAGGCAGAGAGGCTACCAGGAAGAGAAACTGATTCATGGGCAGGGCACACAGGAGAGGAATTTAACCTTCAGAGGGACCCATACCTTCACAGCTCTCTGGAAGCACTTTCCTGGGCTAAAAACATTTCCTGGGGGTGGAAAGTGGGGCATGGGACTGTACATCAGGCACAGGTTGTTCAAAATTGAGCAGGTTCTTGCCAAATTCACATGCTCACATGTTGGTTTGCAAAGCATTGGGATACTTGGCAGCTGACCGATGGCTTGGAGTCCTTATAATCCTGTTTTGAAAAGCAGAGACCAACCAGCTGAACACCACTGAGAAGAGAGAAACACCTTCATTTGGGTTATCCCATCAGCCCCCATCTGCTGCCATGTCCGTGGCAGATGTGCTCAATGACACCAAAGATTGACACCCAGGCATTGTCTCCCTTGCTGAATCACCACTGGGCACGAGCATCCGGCAGGTGGGCTAAAGGGGCAGCACTCTCCCCCTCCTGGACTCTCACTGATTGGGTCCCCGAAAGGCATGGACTTCATCCTAATTGATCATCTAGAGGCCTGTTAATAACAGAGCAAATCCTCCCTGAAGTATTTCCCAGATCCTTTCATGTTTCTTGTCTTTGATTTCTTGTCAAATTTACTGAATCATCTAGCAGGAAAAACCTAAACCAGGGGAGGTGGGCACTAAGGGACACGGAGCAGAGGTATCACTGTGAGAGGAAGCTGCCAGGGTAGAAAGGAGGGGATGGAGAGGTGGGAGAAAATGGGGACCGAGATGCCACAAACAAGACTAAAAGTCAGGGCAGGGCTAGGCTTTGTGCCTTGATTTTGAGTCCGGAATATTAGGGAAGAGGAAGTGATGGGTCTTCCTGGGGAGCCACTTAAATTTCCACTTTTCCCTTCTCAGTGAAGTGGTGCTATCTGCAGTGCAATTCTAGACCATGAATGGTACAAGAACACCCACAGGAGAGGAAAGAGATGGTATAATTTACAACTCATTGCCGAGACACCCAACAGTGCTCTAAAATAATGCGGTTTTGCCTCCCTTCTGTCCTTAGCCACCGTTTTTTTTAATTGACTCTAAAACCTAACAGCCTTGACTCCCTCCCATCATCCCCGTCACCACCGTGTGACAACACCCAGGGCACACACCTGTGTTCCTCAATGTCTGCTCTCGACTCACAGGTCCCCCCGCCCCACCCTGCCCGAGCAGCACAATCCACACGGAAGTCGCGCCTCACACCTGGCTCATCCCCATGACTTACACGGTCGCAATGACCTTCACCTTCTTTCCATCTAAACAGCCCGCAAGCAGAGTTGCTTCACTGGACCTTGTCAGCACTTGGCCAGCACTTAGGCCTTTTACTCCGATCCATTAATTATCTTTTCTCTCATGCATTTTCAGTCTCCATTCACTTTTCTTTCTCTGCTTTTTACGTGGTACTGTGGCTTGGTAATGTGGCTAATAACCTAGTTACCAGCTCTGAGACCTTGGGAAAGCTACTCATTCTCTCTGTGCCTCACTTTCTTCATTCAGAAAAGGGGAATAATAATATTATGTATCTATCTCACAGAGCTGTAAGAATTTCCTAAATACATGTAAAGCATGTAAAACAGTGTTTGACACTCAGTGAGTCTTTAAAATATTGCTATTATTTCTATGTTTCTTCTTATGACCCTCTCTTAACCACATCTGGTTCCCAACACATGTGAAGACAAAATCAGGTAGAAAGACTTGGAGCAGGAAGTAGGATTGAGAGGTTTCAAAACAAGAGTGAAAATAAACAGAAGATGGTTCTGATAGAGGATGGTAAAGACGTCTACTCTTCTCTTTAAGATTATAAATCAACAAGTAAATCCTCAGACCTTAGCTGTACTGTCTGAAATTCCCAATCTCACAGGCAGGCATACTAAAACAATAGGAAGGTAGCTACTGAAGCTTCTCATAGGGTCTGGGAACCCAAATAATGTACATGGTAGACAAGTTTTCCACAGGAGGTTTCATCAATTCAATTTTTTTTTGCCCCACTGCTCTTCGCACACCTAACAAATGCCAAGTTGTGGACCGAATCCTGCCTTCAGAAAGAGGCAACTGTCTTAAGAAGGGCATAAATTAGGTCAACAAAGGGAAATATTATTTCCTGCTAGGAGGGATTAAGGCCTCATGGAGGAGGTACTCTGAACTGGCCAGCTTTTGAAACTGTTCACAACTTTTTAGGACTGTGTTGTGCAAAGCTTAGAGACAGGCGTCCCTGGTGAAGGAAGCAGCACATGCAGACACTGGTACTGCAGGAAGGAGACATAACAGCGGAATGAGGCAGTCAGTGACACTTGGAGGCTGGTTAATTTAAAAATGTTCTAAGACACAGGCTCCAGTGTACGTGACGGGTAAAGCTAAGAATTCCTTTTACCAGATACAAAGGTCGTCTTATCTAAAATTCCAACCTTCACTTCTCTGAGAAAACGTGAAAACATGACACCTTTCTCAGAGGATGACATCAAAGAAAAGAAAGCACAAGCTTTTCCTATCCCAGTGATACAACAGTCACATTTTTGTCTGAAATGAGTCTACTAATAATCGCTAATGGTCTCCTGAGGCCGTTTATAAGCTGGACCGACTGAGATGAAAGACAGGAGAAAGTGGCAAAGGCTTCAGAATATACAGAGCTCCGTGGAAACCAAAGATGGAACTATTTTTCTACAGGAGAGTGACACTTCATTATTTTCTCTACAACCCAGAAAGGTACTCTCAAGTTCCTTTTTTTTTTTTTAAATAGGAGTCTCAGATGCACAGAATTGGATTAACTATAATCCTTGTTTTTGATACACTCTCAATATTGGCCCCTGGAAGACCATCTTTAATTTATTCATTTACTGACAGGTTTATTTCTACATTTAGGTTTTAAAAATTCACTTATATTTAATATTACAATAAATGAAGAAGCTACCACTGATCACAAAACTGCAATGTTGACACTAACATAACTTATCCTGTGTGGTCCTCCCCATCCCACCACTGTTCATCATTCCCTTGCTTTCCATTTTACAAAAATTACTGCATCTGTATGTATTTCTGAAAAAGTAGATTTTTTTATTGTTGTTTGTTGTGCTTGTTTTTAACATTTTAAAAAATAGGTTATCTGTCATGATGTATATAATCTTTTGTGACTTTTTTCGCTCAAAATTATATTGCTAAGATTCTCCATATACAGTTGTTAGTTCTTTCATTGTATGACTTAAAGCACAATTTATTTCTTTATCTCCAGATAATGAGAAACTGTGTTCATCCTGCAGTTATTCATCTATCTAGCTTTTTTTCTGATAAACATGTATTTGCATCTCCAGAGACATAAGTCTCCCTAAGAAAAAAATCAAAACAGCAAATCCACTTTAATATGATGTATTCCCAAGACAAAAGGAAATGTTCCATGGATCATCTGTCTTTCCATACATTACCCCTTTCCCTCTCATTGTTATGGCAAAATCAACAGATGAAAGTAAAAACTGGTATCTCTGCTTTACTTTATCCCCATTTTAGGGTCCACACATTGGCCTAAGGTGACCCTGTGTCCTGGGGTTGTTCTGCTTCTGAGTCTTCCTAAAAGATCAGGAATTATCTGATGCCCTGTTGGGCTTGGCTTGGCTTAAGTCACTCCATGACCCTGCAGTCCCTTGGCCCTGGGACAGACACCATCCCACAAACATGAGAGGCTGACTCAGAGGCACTGGACTATGCACATAACCTTACTGAGGGGAAAAAATCCCTCATCCCAGGGTGGGGAGGAAGGGAGCCAGGTGGGGGCTTCCTTATGAGGGTGTGCTGTCACTCCTCACAGCTCAGAACCTGGCTGAGTACCCAGTTCTAAGGTCAAACACTGGGTCTGAGTCACAAGTGAGATAAATATCTGAGTTTTAAACCAGGTCCCACTGTTTTGGAGAAGGGGAAGCCACTGTGTAAAAGTCTCCATATTAAAAAGCAACTGCCTTGCTTTAGAAATGTTAAAGCTAAAGTAAAGATTTCTGTCTGTGATGTTCATCGAAGCATCTGTGTGTTGGAGCTGATGACTTCTCACTTCAAACTGCCTTTGTGAAGCTAAATAACTAGGTCTGTGTGGCAGATCAAGCAATTATGGATTGGAATTTCAGTCATCCTCTGTCCCTAAATTCACCAATCATCTTTTCATTCCTCTAAGACAGTGGTTCTGGAGGTGTGGTCCCAAACCAGCAGCATTATCATCACCTGGGAACTTGTTAGAAATGTAAATATTCAGGTCCCACCCCAGCCCTCCAGATCAGGAACTCAGGGGCAGGGGCAAGACAGGGGGCAGGGGCAGGATCCAGGTTGGGTCCAGTAATCTGAGTTTTAACAAGCCGTGCAGGTATATCTGATAAAATTTGGGAAACAGTGTTCTAAAGACAACCACAGGGCTGAAGGCCCTCATGTAGCAGCTTCCTCAATGGCCAGAATCAGGCTTGACTGTAATTTAAAATATAGATGGAGCCTATAGTATACCTTTTGAGAATCTTTTTGCATATTTCACATACACAATGACTCATTGGCTTAATTTACTTGGTGTATTACTAAGTGTTACTAAGCACGCTTCCTACAATTGACAATACCTGTTTACCAGCTGTGGCTAGGAGCAACAGAAGGTCCAGAGTTCCAAAATCTGTTCCATCCTTTATTGATTGTGTGACCTTGGGCAACTGCTTACCTCTCTTAGGCCAGATACCTCACTCTGAATTACGGTGAGAATCAAATGCCACAAAATGGAACAGAGAGAGTATGTAATAAATGTTCATTATTACTAGTGTTAGCCTAATTACCCATGTGATTGGCACATGTGCTGCTAAACACTAAGCTTCTCTAAGAATTTGTACATGTGGATATTATAAACTTTTTTTAAATAGTGTGGCTTAAATAAGAAGGTAGTGTTTATGACATGGCTAAACTCTAAGACAAGTGATAAGTTTACTGTAGATCACCCACCTTCTCTCAGTAATGGCTAGAAATGGCTTATTGTGTTCACACATTGTTCAAAGCGCTTTTCATGAATTGACTCATTTAATTCTCACGTCAAGCCTATGGAGTAGTTCCAATTGTTATTCCCACTTTACAGATGAGGGAAGGAGAGAACAGGTAACTTGTTCAATGTTACCGAGCTGGTAAGTGGTGAAGCTGGGATGAATTTCAGCTGCAAAAAAACACCATAATAATAATAAATACATCAAAATATGCCTTAAACACAAAGAAAGCACATCTGCATAGAGTTTCAGGAGTTAGGGGAAGGATTATTTTCTCCATAATTGTTTGCTTGCTTGCTCTTGCAAAGAGTATCCTGAAACCATTGAAAATTCATTTACAAACAATCTGGAGTAGGGGCCTGAAGATATCAACACTCTGGGGGGACTTCTGGGGAAGATGGCCAAGGAAGGAGCTCCAGGACTCAGTCCTCCCACCAAAACAACTATTAAATAGGTGGGAACTATCTGAAAAAACCATTTTAGAACTCCAGAGGCCAGAAGAACATGGTACAGCATCTGAGGAAGAGTAGGAGGAAGACACTGATGAATTACAGTAAAGATGTATAAACTGCTCACTCTACAAAGTAGTGGCTACTGGTGCCCATGCTCCATCTTGCAGCAGGCTGCTGCTAACAGAAAGGGACATAACAATCCTCTTCCCCAAGAACAGAGGTGTGCATGGCAATCACTGATCACAGCTTTTGATTAGCAAATTCGCAGTGCTTGGTCCCAGCTCTGAACAAAGATGTCAACCCTGCCCTGAACAAAGATGAACAAAGATGGCAGCAGCCATTGTTTTTACCTTCCCCAGACTGGGTGGAGGTGGTACAGATTTAAAGATGCAGGCCTTCCTCAGGGCTGTAGGGGAAAGTTAGCTGAAGGGCTGCATTTGCTGGGCAGGTCAGGAAAGCTCAGCTTTGGGGAGCCTTGAGAGAAGGTTTTGGTGCCCTTCCTGATCCCCTCCACAGAACACATTGGAGCCAGTCTGTGCCCCCTTCATGGGCCCCTGGCCCTGTCTTGGCTGACAAAGAACGAATTGGAAGAGTCTTCCCTGGGTGACACTCCTGGAATTTGCCCTCCAGGCAAAAGCAGTGTGAGAAAATAAAAAGGAGTGTAAAAAACTATTGAGACAGTCTGGGACAAAGGCCTGCTGGCTTCAGATACCCAGGAGAGGGGGGTTTGTCCCCAGAGGAACAGAGGGGACAGCCAAACTCCTGTAAACAGGGGAACTCCAAAACAACTAACAGGCAGAAGCCCAAGACAAGAAAGAGATCCAGCAAGACAGGGAAAATCCTGCACATTGCATTTGCCTTAGGCAGACCTTCCTGATGGGAGAGCTTATAGCTCAAGAAAATCACGGTCTTATCATCAGCTGGTTACAAAACCCGGAAACAGACATCCCAGGGAGTAAATCCCAGAGTTATCATTTATAATATTAAAATCTACAGTGCACAACCAAAGAGTACAAGAGAAACAAAGAAAGGAAATTGTGGCCTATCCAAAGGAAGAGGATAAAAATACAGATAACACCAATGAAAAGATGAGAATGTAGACATTCCGAACAAAGCTTTTAAAAAAATGATATAAAAATGCTTAAGGAGATGAAGGAAAATACCAAGAAAGAACTATAGGATATCAGGAAAACAATGAACAAACAATATAAGAGTCTAAGTAAAGCGACAGAAACTTTAAAAAAGAACCAAACTTGTGGGGAGTAAGAGCTATGGGGAGTTTTGGGTTATGATAACGGTTTAAAATTAAGAGTGATGATGACAGTACAACTAAGTGAGGATAATGTGAGACACTGCTTATTCTGGACAGAGTATATGCTATGTGATATCAGGGACCCCTACTTAGTGGGTCCAGCCCTTGATCTTGAGGCTTGCTCTTTTGGAACTTACTGCTGTAGGGGGAGGCTGAGCCTGTCTATGATTGTGCCCAAGGGTCACTTCTGATGTGGCCTTTCTCTCTCTAGGCCTAACTTTGCAAACAGATTCATTGCCCTCCCCACTGCATGGGACATGACTCCCAGGGGAGTGAGTATCCCTGGTGGTGTGGGACATGGCTCCCCAGAATGAGCCTGGCCATGGTACTGTGAGATTGGGAGTGCCTTCTTGATTAAGATGGGGAAGAGAAATGTAACAAAATGGGGTTTCAGGGGCTAGAAGATTTCAGAGTTGAGAGGCTATCATGGAGGTTACCCTTATGCAAGCTTCAGCAAGGTATTCCAAATGGCCACAGTATGCCATGCATAAATCCAAAGTAGCCCCGAGAAACCTGAAGAGTACCCAGGTCCCTATATGAGACTATAAAATTCCCACTAAGTTTTTTTTTTTTCCAGAAAAAACCTCTAGATTGTTCCTATGCCACATAAGTCCCCAAACCCAGAGTGAATAGCTTCTTCAAGAACTTCAACCAGCTGTATCCCCCTTCCCCATAATGTCAACACCCCTTTCCAGTAAGAACAAGATAGAGTGGTCACTGTTCAGATATACCTGAAGATTGAGACAGCGATCAAATGAGATGGAGGAGTAGCAACAGACAAAATATGATTTAACAAAGGATTGTGACTACTGAATAATTTATATAGACTTTTTTTTGTAGTTTCCAGTGTATTAGAACAGCTAGAAATAAATAACTGAAGTTGTGGAACTATAACCCATAAAATACTTTGAAATTTGCTTTGTAACTACTTGTTAAACTGTACTTTGAAAGTTATCATGTGAGTAGAAAGAAAAAATAAATATTAAAAGCCAAAACAGCCTAAGACAGCTAAGGGACACCATAAAGTGTACCAATATATGCATTATGGGGGTCCCAGAAGAAGAAGAGAAAGAGAGAGAGAAAGGGGCGGAAGAAATAATGTCAAGTAATAAGAGTCAAAGAAATAATGACAGAGAACTTCTTAAACTTAGTATAAGACATGAATATGCACATCCAAGAAGCTCAGAGAAGCTTCCTAGATGTGCACGATAAACAAGATAAACATGAAGAAAAATACACCCCATCATATATTGATGGCACTATCAAATGCAAAGGACAAGGAGAGTTTTGAAGCGGCAAGAGAAAAGCAGCATGTTACATACAAGGGAATCCCAATTAGATTGAGTGCCTATTTATCATTAGAAACCATGGAGGCAAGAAGGCAGTAGGTTGAAATACTGAAAGTTCTGAAGGAAAACAAATGACTGCCAAGAATTTTATATCCAGTGAGACTCTCTTTCAAAAATGAGGGAGAGATTAAGAATTCTCAGATAAACAAAAGTTGAGGGATTCACCACCACTTGACATGCTCAACAAGGACACTAGACAGTGGTTCAAAGCAGCATAAAGAAATAAAGACCTGCAGTAAAGGTAACCATTTGAGTAATTATAAATGCCAGTATTATTGTATTTTGTGGTATGGTATGTAACTCCGCTTCTTACTTCCTATAGGTGCTAATGTGAAAATGCATAATAAGTAATGATAAATATAGGTTTTTGGATATACAATATACAAAGATATAAGTGATGACAAGTGAAAAAAAATGGTGGGGGGGGCAGAGGGGTATAAGAAAAGTATATCTGTATGCTATTGAAGTTAAGTTGGTATCAAACCAAATATAATCGTTATATATTTAGGTTGTTAAATTTTAACCCTACGGTAACCTCAATGAAAACAGATGAAAAATATATCCAGATAGAAATGAGAAGGCACTCCATATGGTGCAACACAAGAAAGCAAATAAATACAAAACTAGGCTTTAATGGAAATGAGGTACAAAAAAGGTTTAAGACTCACAAAATAGAAAAATGGCAGAAGAAAGACCTTTACTACCAGTAGTGACTTTAAATGCAAATGGACTAAACTCTTCAGTCAAAATGCAGAGATTAGCAGAATGGATAAAAAAGCATGAGCCAAATATGTGCTGCTTGGAAGATATGTGCCGTCTGCAAGAGGCTCACCTTATAGTGAAAGATACCAGTAGGGTGACAGTGAAAGAAGGGAAAAATATATACCATGCAAGTAGTAACCAAAAGAGAGCTGGGATAAATATTGGATAAAATAGACTTTAATATTGGATAAAACAGACTTTAAGGAAAAAAGAGTTATGAGGGACAAAGATGGTGATTACACACCAACAAAGGGAATGAATCAAGAGGAAGATATGACAATTATAAATATATATGTACTTAACAGCAGAGCCCCAAAATATATGAAGCCAATACTGACAGATTTCAAGGGAGAAACTGACAGTTCTACATTAATAGTAGGAGATTTTAACACATCACTCTCAATAATGGATAGAAGATTTAGTCAGAAGACCAATAAGGATGTACAGGACTTGAATGATACACTAAACCAACTAGACCTAACAGACATATATAGAACACTGCACCCAACAAAAACAGTATACACATTCTTCTCAAGTGCACATGGATCATTCTCCAAGATAGAACACATTTTGAGTCACAAAACAATCCTCAATAAATTCAAAAATATTGAAATATACAATGTATATTCTCTGACCACAAAGGAATAAGGCTAGAAATCAATACAGGTGGAGAAAAGGAAAATTCATCAATATGTGGAAATTAAAAACAGCTCTTAAAAACCAATGAGTTAAAAGAGGAAATCAGAAGCAAAATTAGGAAATATCTTGAGGCAATTAAAATTAAAATACATCATACTAAAACTTAAGGGATGAGGTAAAGGAAGTGCTGATTGATAGGGAAATTTATAGCTCTAAATGCTTACATTAAAAAATAAGAAGGGCTTCAAATCAGAGACCTAATCTCAAAACTGGAAGCACAAAAATAAGAAAGGCAAACTAAACCCAAAGCAAGTAGAAGGAAGGAAATAACAAATATTAGAGTGGAGATAAATGAAATAGAAAATGAAAAAAATGATAGAATCAATGAAACCAAAAGTTGGTTCTTTGAAAAGATCAACAAAACTGACAGACCTTTAGCTAGACTGACAAAGAAAAAGAGAGAGAGGACACAAATAACGAAAATCAGAACTATAAAGGGGGACATCACTATCGACCTCACTGAAATAAAAAGGACTATAAGTGGACACTATGAACAACTGTATGCCAGTAAAGTAGATAACCTAGATGAAATGGACAAATTCTTAGAAACACACAAACTACCTACATTGACTCAAGAAGAAATAGATCACAACAAATCAATTACTAGTACAGTGATTGAATCAGTAATCAAAAACCTCCCAACAAAGTAAACTCCAGTCCCAGATGACTTCACAGAGGAATTCTGCCAAACATTCCAAGAAATATTAACTTCAATTCTGCACAAACCCTTCCAAAAAATTGAAGTAGAAGGAACACTTCCTACCTCATTCTATGAAGCCAACATCATCTTCAGACCAAAGATACTATAAGAAAACTAGAGACCAATGTCTCTTACGAATATAGATGTAAAAATTCTCAATAAAATACTAGTAAACAGACTCCAACAGCATATTAAAAGAATTATATGCTATAATCAAGTAGGATTTTTTTTAAATTTTTATTGGGATTGTTCAGATACCATACAATTATACAAAGATTCAAAGTGTACAATCAGTTGCCCCTGGTACCCTCATACAGCTGTGCATCCATCACCACACTTAATTTTTGTTCAATTTTAGAAACTTTTCATTACTCCAGAAAAGAAATAAAGTGAAAGATGAAAAAAAAAAAAAAAAAAAGAAAAGAAAAAGAAAAGGAAACTTGAATCCTCCCATATTCCTAACCAACCCTTCTCAATTGTTGACTCATAGTATTGGTATAGTACATTTGTTACTGTTTATGAAAGAATGCTGAAATATTACTAACTGTAGTATATAGTTTGCAATAGGTATACAGTTTTTCCCTATATGCCCTTCTATTATTAACTTCTAATTGTATTGTCATACATTTGTTCTGGTTCATGGAAGAGATTTCTAATATTTGTACAGTTAATCATGGACATTGCCTACCATAGGATTCAGTTTTATACATTCCCATCTTTTGACCTCCAGCTTTCCTTCTGGTGACATATATGACTCTGAGCTTCCCCTTTCCACCTCATTCACGCACCATTCAGCACTGTTAGTTATTCTCACATCTTGCTACCAACACCTCTGTTCATTTCCAAACATTTAAGTTCATCCTAATTGAACATTCTGCTCATACTAAGCAACCACTCCCCATTCTTTAGCCTTGTCCTATATCTTGGTACCTTATATTTCATGTCTCTGAGTTTACATATTATAATTAGTTCCTATCAGTGAGACCCTGCAATATTTGTGCTTATGTGTCTGGCTTATTTCACTCAATATATTGCCCTCGAGGTTTCGTCATCAACCCGTTTTTTTTTTTAGATGGTTTTGTTCACATGTCATACATTCCATCCTAAGTAAACAATCAATGGTTCTCTCTATGGTCACATATTTATGTGTTCACTACCTTTACCATTATCTATATAAGGGCATCTACATTTCTTCCACAAGACAGGAGGGAGAATCAAAGAAGGTAGAGAGGCAAAAGAAAAAGAAAAAAGAAAAAAGGAAAAAAAAATGACAGCTAGGAAGCAGCAAAAGGAAAGATAACCTTAAATCAAAGCAGAGTGAAGAGTCAGACACCACCACCAATGTCAAGAGTCTAACACGCCTCCCCTATGCCCCTGTTATCTGCATTTACCTTTGTATATCACCTTTGTTACATTAAAGGAAGCATAATACAATGATTCTATTAGTTACAGTCTCTAGTTTACGTTGATTGCATCCCTCCCCCAATGCCTTCCCATTTTGAACACCTTGCAAGGTTGACATTTGCTTGTTCTCCCTCGTAAAAGAACAAATTTGTACATTTTATCACAATTGTTGAACACTCTCGATTTCACCAAGTTACACAGTCCCAATCTTTATCTTTCCTCCTTTCTTCTGGTGTCTCACATGCTCCCAACCTTCCTCTCTCAACCGTATTCATAGTTATCTTTGTTCAGTGTACTTACATGCCGTGCTACCATCTCCCAAAATTGTGTCCCAAACCATGCACTCCTGTCTTCTATCTCTCTGTAGTGCTCCCTTTAATATTTCCTGTAGGGCAGCTGTCTTGTTCACAAAGTCTTTCATTGTCTGTTGGTCTGAAAATATTTTGAGCTCTCCCTCATATTTGAAGGACAGCTTTGCTGGATATAGGATTCTTGGTTGGTGGTTTTTCTCTTTCAATATCTTAAATATATAACACCACTTCCTTCTTGCCTCCATGGTTTCTGCTGAGAGATCCGCACATAGTCTTATTAAGCTTCCTTTGTATGTAATGGATCGCTTTTTTCTTGCTGCTTTCAGGATTCTCTCTTTGTCTTTGACATTTGATAATCTGATTATTAAGTGTCTTGGGGCAGGCCTATTCAGATCTATTCTGTTTGGAGTACGCTGCGCTTCTTGGATCTGTAATTTTATGTCTTTCATAAGAGATGGGAAATTTTCATTGATTATTTCCTCTATTAGTGCTTCTGCCCCTTTTCCCTTCTCTTCTCCTTCTGGGACACCAATGATACGTACATTCTTGTACTTTCTTTTGTCCTTAAGTTCCCGGAGACGTTGCTCATATGTTTTCATTCTTTTCTGCATCTGCTCCTTTGCATGTAGGCTTTCAGGTATTTTGTTCTCCAGTTCCTGAGTGTTTTCTTCTGCCTCTTGAGATCTGCTGTTGTATGTTTCCACGTGTCTTTCGTCTCTTGTGTTATGCCTTTCATTTCCATAGATTCTGCTAGTTGTTTTTTTGAACTTTCGATTTCTGCCTTACGCATGCCCAGTGTTTTCTTTATAGCCTTTATCTCTTTTGCCAAATATTCTCTAAACTTTTTGAATTGATTTAGCATTAGTTGTTTAAATTCCTGTATCTCAGTTGAAGTGTACGTTTGTTCCTTTGACTAGGCCATGACTTTGTTTTTCTTAGTGTAGTTTGTAGTTTTCTGTTGTCTAGGCATCTGACCTCCTAGGCCACCCCAGTCAGGTTTTCCCAGATGAGAACAGGCTCAGGTCACAGAAGGAGGGAATATTCAGTATTTGGTTTCCCTGATGGTTTTTCTTAGAGGATTGACACACCTGCTTTTCTGCCTGGCAGGTGCACCTGTCAGCCTGTCACCGGCTGAGGTAAGAAGGTGTAGCCTGTGGCTCTCCATCCCTAGGCTTTGGGGTCTGGTTCCAGTAAGGCAGGCAGTAGAGCTGGGCCCCTCCCTTTCCTCTTGGGAAGCTATGCCCTCTCCAGAGAGATCATCTGCATATCAATAAGTTCTTTGCTTCTCTGACTCGGCTGGTCAAAGTGCTGCAATTTTAAAATGGCTGAGGCTTTGTTTACTGCAAAGCACTGAGGGCTGAAAACAGCTGAGGCTTCCTCCACAGAGAGAGAAAGGGACAGAAAGCTCCCAGATTCACCCATCAGCCAGAGATAGCACCCAATCCTCTGGGCTCCCTGTCCTGAGACAGCTATGTCCCCTGACTCTCCCAAGGTCAGTTGTCACCAAAAGCCTCTGTCTGCTTGTTGGGGATTCGCTGTCTGTATTGAGCAGTTAACATTAAAACCCCAGTTGGAGCTGGGCTGAGAGAGTACTGCTCTCTAGCACTGTGAGGCTTCCGTGAGGGAGGGGCTCTCAGCTCTCAGCACAGGTCCGCAGTTTTTACTTACAGATTTTATGCTGTGATCTCGGGCATTCCTCCCAATTCAGGTTGGTGTATGATGAGTGGACAGTCACGTTTGTCTCCCCGCAGTTATTCCAGGTTATTTACCAGTTTTTTTAATCATTTATGAATTGTTCCAGGGGGGACTAACAGTCTTCCACTCCTCTCTATGCTGCCATCTTAGCTCTGCCTTTGAAGTGGGATTTATCCCTGCTATGCAAGGTTGGTTTGACATTAGAAAATCAATTAATGTGATACACCACATTAACACAATGAACAACAGAAACAAAAAAAAAAAAACCCACATGATCATCTCAATCGATGGAGAAAAGGCATTTGACAAAACACACACCCTTTCTTGATAAGAACACTTAGTACACTAGTAATAGAAGGAAACTTCCTCAACACGATAAAGGGCATATATGAAAAACCCACAGCTAACATCCTACTTAATGGTGAAAGACTGAAAGCTTTCCCTCTAAGAACAGGAACAAGGTAAGGATGCCCACCATCACCACTGTTATTCAACATTGTACTGCAAGTTCTTGCCAGAACAATTAGGCAAGAAAAGAAATAAAAGGCATCCAGACTAGAAACAAAGAAGTAAAATCTTCCCTACTTGCAGATGATATGAACTTACATAAAGAAAACCTTGAAAAATCCACAACAAAGCTCCTAGAGCTAATAAATGGATTCAGCAAAGCAGAAGGATACAAGATCGACACCCTCAAATCAGTTGTGTTTCTATATATAAGCAATGAACAATTAGAAGAAGAAATCAAGAAAAATTTCCATTCACAATAGCAACTAAAAGAATCAAATATCTAGGAATAAATCTAACCAAGGATATAAAGGAGTTGTACATAGAGTGCTATAAAACATTGCTAAAAGAAATAAGAGAAGACCTAAATAATTGGAAGGCTATTCCATGTTCATGGATTGGATGACTATCATTAAGATGTCAACTACCCAAAGCAATTTATAGATTCAATGCAATCCCAATAAAAATTCCAGCAACGTTTTTTTGCAGAAATGGAAACGGTAATCATCAAATTTATATGAAAGGGTATGGGTCCCCGAATAACTAAAGCCATCTTGAAAAAAAAAACAATGAAGTAGGAGGACTCACACTTCACAATTAAAAGATACTAAGAAGCCACAGTAGTCAAACAGCACGGTACTGGCACAAGGACAGACATAGACCAACAGAACAGAATTGAGACCTCAGAAATTAACCCTCACATTGATGGCCAACTGATTTTTGACAAAGTGGCAAAAGAACAGAGTCTCAACAAATGCTGCTGGGAAAACTGAATCTCTATTTGCTAAAAAAAAAGGAGGACACCCCCCACCCCCACCTCACAACATATACAAAACTCAACTCAAAATGGATCAAAGACCTAAATATAAGGGCTAGAACTATCAAACTCCTAGAAGAAAATGCAGGACATTATGTTGGGCAATGGTTTCTTAGACTTTACACCCAAAGCCCAAGCAACAAAAGAAAAAATAGATAAATAGCACCTCGGCAAAATAAAAATCTTTTGTTCTTCAAAGGAACTTATCTTGAAAGTAAAAAGATAACTGACAAAATGGGAAAAAAATATTTGGAAACCACATATCTGATAAAGGATTAATATCCAATACATAAAGAAATCCTTCAACTTAACCAAAAGACAAACAATCCAATTTCAAAAAATGGACAAAAGACTTGAACAGACTTTGCTCCAAAGATAGGTAATGGCCAGAAAGCACATGAAAAGATGTGCAACATCATTAGCCATCAGGGAGATGCAAACCAAAACCACAATGAGATACCATTTCATACCTATTAGAATGGCTACTATTTACAAAATGGAAATAACAAGTGTTGTAGAGGATACGGAGAAATAGGAACACTCATTCATTGCTGGTGGCAATATAAAGTGGTGCTGCTACTGTGGAAGACATTTTGGCAGTTCCAAGAAAGCTAAGTGTAGAACTAGCATATAACCTGGCAATCCCACTACTAGGTATGCACCCCAAATAATTGAAAGCAGGGGCTCAAACAGATATTTGCACACTGATGTTCAAAGCAGCATTATTCACACTTGCTAAAATATGGAAGCAACCCAAGTGTATATCAATCAATGAACGGATAAATAAAATGTGGTATATACCCACAATGGAATATTAATCAGCTGTAAAAAGGAATGGAGTCCTGACACATGCGACAACAAGATGAAACTTGAAAGACATCAAGTTGAATAAAATAAGCTACACACTAAAGAACAAATATTCTATGACCTCACTGATTTGAAACAATTTAGAGTAAGCAAACTCATAGAGTCAGAATCTAGAATACAGGTCACCAGGGGACAGGGAATGAGAAGTTAAAGCTTAAAATGTACAGGGTTACTATTTTGGAATGATGGAAATGTTTGAAAATGGAAGGTGGTGATGGTAGCATAACATTGTGAATGCAATTAACTACACTGAAATATATATCTGAATATGATTAAAAGGGGAAATGTTAGATTGTATATATGGTAACAATTCTAAAAATCCATGGAACTACACTATACAGTGAACCCTGAGTTAATAATGGACTTTAATTAATAGTATTATTATAAAAATGTGCTATTATCAATTATAACAAATCTTCCACCCCAATGCAAGATGTTAGGTGGTGGGTGGTATATGGGGATTTTGTATTTTATGCATATTGTTCTGTAAACCCACAACTTCTCTAAACAGGGAAAAAAACATCAACACTCTGCTCTGTATCTCTAATGTTGTAGTTTCTGGGATGCTCAAGCAGGTTAAACAAAGGGAATTTATTTGCTTGTGGCTTTGAGGCTAAAAGAAAAACTAATCAAGTCCTCGTCAAATCGATACTTTCTTCCTACAGACTGGCATTCAGGGGCTGGCTTCCATGATCCTTGTCTCAGCTTTTCTGTCACATGGCAGACATATGTCAGCATCTCCTGTTCTCTCCCTTCTCTTCAGAGTTCCACTGATGTTCAGCTTCCGGCTGCTTCCTCTGTGGTTTTCTGTGTGTCTAAATTTCATTCTCTTATAAATTACTCCAGTAAGAGGATTAAGACCTACCCTGATTGAGCTGGGCCTCACCTTAACTGAAGTCACCTCATCAAAGCATCCTACTTATAGCAGGTTCACACCCACAAGAATATTTTTCTGGGGTACATACAGCTTCAAACCAGCACACCTTACCAGAGAGCAAACAACTGACAAAAGCAGACCAAACTAGCTTCTTTTTAAACTCAGTTTGGAGGGCTCAGCCATTCACCCATTTTCAACAAAGATAATAGGACTATGTCTTCATTGTTAAATGAAAAGGTAAGTTATGAATACAGTTTAAAGAATATTGCCACCACACAGATGGGGGCTTTCGTGGGGTGGTCTGAGGACCACTTGCATCAGTTTCACCTGGACTAACTGATAAAAATGCAGACTCTTGATCTACTGACTGAAATTTCTCTGGGTCAATCCATAATCCACATTTTACAAATTACTCAAGTGATTTTATGCACACTTTCAACAATGCATGATACATGTTTCAATTTTTTTTAATTACCAAATCTGTCTGTTTAAATACTCAGTCATCTGTCTGTTTCTTCCCAACTTGAACGCCCCACCTCAGGCCACGGTAGTTTCTTGCCTGGATTTACTGTAACAGCTACACACTGTGTCTCAGCTGCTCCTGGCTGCTTGCCGTGGGCCTAGCAGTACTCCATCTTTCACACTCCTCCAAAGTGTATATCTCATTAGGTGACTGTTCTGTTGAGACCCTTCAAGGGCACCCCAAAACCTTAAGATAAAGTCCAGACTCCAAGCCTTTCATAATCTCTTTAGCCTGCCCATACCCCACCCCTAGCTAGCAGATCAGCTCACCTTTTCCTGAAGGCAGTACACTACCCTCTAGACTTCTAGCTTTCACATGCTGTGGCCTCTACTTGGATTATTTTCCCGACTCTGTTCACCTGGATAACTATTGTTCTTCAGGTTTCAGTTAAGCCTCGACCTTCACTTCCTTCAGAAAGAGGATTAGTGCCTCTTCTTTATGCTCTTACCCCACCTAGAACTTAATAAGCATTTATTACATTGCGCTGCAATTGCCTGTTTGCTTTTATGCCTTTCCAGGTATACCACATGATGAACATTGTTCATCAATGTAACCGAATGCCTAGTGTAGGGCTTAGCACACAGTAGGAGCTTTTTCCCTGAGGGGGGTTCCACCCTCCTCTGCATTCAGCAGTGGCTCCTGGAAAGGCTCAATGCCGAGTTATGTTCCTTTTTCTCCCACTCGCTCCTTTAGATTGGGTTGACAGCCTGGTGTTATTTATAATTAGGATAAAAATATTCCCTCCACTACTATCTCTACCTCATATGCCCCAAATTTCTTAATACTTAACTTTTCAGCTCAGGATCCTAGCATGCAAAAAAAAAAAACAAAAAAAAAAAAACAAAAACATGCAGACTGGGAACAACTCTGTCTTGTTCATGACTGTGACCCTAGAGCCAAGTAGAGTGCCTGGCTCAGAAGAATACTCACCAAATGAGGGAAGAAAGGTACTGAAAAAAAAGCTTACAGATACAACTGTGGAATTTCTACCACTAATTTTTGAGAAATGACAAAGGAAGAAAGGTTCTAGCAAGTTGGAGATGGACAAAATGTATGCAGGTTATCAAAACAGGGAAAATGATGAATTCTGAAAATCATGAACTGCTAAGTTTGGTATGGATCTCCAGCAAAATTGTAGGAAAGGTCTCTTACTAAGGCAAGTAGGGGCCAGCAAGAGTTCACTGAGAATCAGATACAAAAAACAATTCTCACTTCCTCTTCTGACACAGCTGTGACTGGGGGTTGTCACATTAATTAGGTATCTGGAATTCAGTAATACATTTAGCAAAAACACTTAGGATACTTCATGAAGGTTGACATGCATGCACTGGATGAGAGCACAGTTCAGTACCCAATGGATGCTGACTAACAGATTGCCTGTCAACCTTGAGGGAAATCTCTAGTAACTGTCACCTGGCTCTGTCCTTGCCCTTTTCCTATTTAACATGCTTTATTAACGACATGAATGAAAACGCGGAAGGCATGGTGTTGGTGGCAGATGACAACCTTGAAGGGATAACTAACACACTGAATGACGGAGTCAGATAATAATGTTACTACCCACTGCATAATAAAGCCTACTCTGCCAAGAACTCTGCATGTGTTACCTCCTTTAATCCTCCCAAAGACATACAGGGTGCAGATGAGGAAACTGAGGTTCTCAGTGGTGATAGGATTTGCCCCAAGTTGCAGAGCTAATAAATGGCAGAGCTAGTTTGTCTGACTCCAGATTCTGCTTTCTTCTTTGTCTATTTTGTTTGGTACCTTGTGATCAGAATTCACAAAGAATTGAAGACCAAGATGATTAAATTCAACTTAGTCCATTTCAAATAAGTGCAATACAGAGAGACAGGGAACTAAGGGAACACAGAGGAGGAAAAAATACTCTTAGCTGGGGTGAGGGAAGAGGGCAGAGAAATACATCACAGAAGAGATGCCACCTGAGATGGGCCCTGAACGACAGAGAGAATATGAACGAGATTTGAGGGGGCAGGGCTGAGAGAGTAGACCTTAGGTGGAAGGGATAAAAAATGCAGGGAATATCTGGAATACACTGGGATACTGGTTTGGCTGGGGTATGGTGATCAGCTGGGAAAATAGAACCAAAAAGGTGAGTTGTAACCAAAGAGCTGAAGACTTAAAAGCTATGCTAAGGGCATGTACTCTGAAGGCAAAAGGGAGCCAGGGCGTGTTTTGAAGGTGGTGGTAATATGAACAGAGATGCTTTATGAAGGTACTCTGGCGGCAATATTTGGAGGAGAGACTGGAGGCTGGAAGGCAATTTATGTGATTCTTTGAGGTAGGAGATGGCCGTAAGGTCAGGAGTGAGAGCCCTGGCCTTGGAGTCCCTTTCCACATAGCTCCAAGGTTCCCAAAATTAACTGCATAGGTTCTAAATGGTTTAAAATTCCAGGTGAACAAAAGGATTTAAAACAAGAAAAGCATAAAGTAAGTTAAACATTAACACCTTTATCTTATGTTATATGCTTGACTGCAGGGCTACTGACATAAATGATCAAATGGAGATATGCACCTTGGATGCAAGACCAAAGGGGAAAAACAGACCGGAATTGTATCAATCCAGTGAAAGGAAAAATGCCTTTCACATTGTCGGTAAATATACGAAAATTTGAATACTCTTAACAGAATTGGTTGAAATACTCTTAGATCAATGCTAGACTGACCACTGTGTAATCTTTAATGCAAATATTTTTTATTTGCAAGAACAAAGTCAATAAAACAAATATGCTGGGTAAACTCTGGCAATTTCTGGCATCTGAAAAGGGTGTGAGAACAAAAACAAACAGAGAAATAGAAGGCCTAGTGGGGTTGTTTTAATTCAGACATGTTCAAGGAACTAAAGTAAGGAGGGGAACAGGGATACTAAAGTCACATATAAATGTTTCCAGAAGGCCTGGCCGCACACCTGCGAGAATTCTGAATCAGGGGTTGGGCTCTGAGGAAAGCAGGTGAGAGGCAGGGGGGAAGAGCTCCCGTCCTGGGACACCTGTTCAAGGTGCACGAAGGCCAGCACCTGCCTGGGGGAGGGGACATGCACCTGGGACAATGTGCTCTCATTTGCAACCATGGCACGCTGGCAAGAGGCAAGGTGTTCCATAGTCAGCTGTGGTATTTCAACTCACATCCATGCCTATCAGCTGAAAATAATCTGAACAATCAAGTTTCTGGACAAAATGTTTTTGAATGCCCCTCTCCCAACCTCCCACCCCCACAAAGTTCTCTACTTATTCTTGTGTGGCTTATAGCACTTAACAAGAGGGACATGCACTCACGATTAAATTATGCTCTGCACACAAATTATGCTCTGCGTTTCCATGGCATCATTTAATGGAACCTTCCCCAGGATCTCAACCCTCAGAGAAGTCTGGCACTGAGCACACTCTCCCAGGCCAACCCTTTACTTGCCCAGCTACTCTGCCCCGCCCCCTGCACAAGTTAACTTTTAAATTCAAGAGTACTCAATGTTCTCTACTTCTACTTCCACTCCTCCTCTCCCTGCATCTCCCCACCCCACCTGCAGTGTTCTAAGAAAAACCAAAGCAGACGATTATAAAAAAAAAAAAAAAATTAAGGCCACTCTCTTTTGGACCCCCACAGTGTTTGTGTGGCAGTAAACAGGAGAGAACCAGTAGGCTTTGGAAATGGTAGTGTGAAAATACCCTCAAAAGATTAAACAGGATGTGACTAATTTCTGTAGCTTAAGTCTACAAACAACCCAAAGGAACAAAACTAACAAGGCTCGAGAGGAACAAACCCATTAACATTGAAATCCAATATCTGCTCTGGCATTCAGAACCCCAGAAATTTCTTCTAGGCTCTGGGGCATCTCTATTCATTCACAATTATCTGTTGGGGACCTACTAAGTTCTAGGCACTGAGCTCATCATGGGGAGCACAAGGGTGAAGAAACACGGCTCCAGGACCTTTTATCTGTAACATATGTTTAGGGACACATACCTAAGGGAATAAAATTATTTTTAAAAAGTGCAAAAAAAAAGATAAAATACACACTTCAATATAGTGGCTACGTCTTAGGGGAGGCAGAAAATGCGATCTGGGAGGAGCACACACAGGCAGCTTCATTGGTAGAATTTCTTAAAGTGGAAAGGTGGGATCATATGTGTTTACCTTATTATACTTTAGGGCTTAAGTATATGTCATATATATTCTTTTCATGCACCACATTATTATAGATAATATTTAAAAGGAAAAAGGAAGCAACAAAATGAATTGAAAATGAAAGATAAAATGACAGAAAGAAAGGAAAGAAGGAAGGGAGGGAGGGAAGAGGAAAAGGGGAAGGGAGGGAGTAGGGATGGAAAAAACATGATCCTTGTCCTAAGGCCTCACATCCTAGTAAAGAGCCATCTAAAAAATAATTCAGTATAATGTGATCATATAACAACAGAATTAAACAAACAAACAAACAAACAAAAAACCTCTAAGGGAGTACACAGTATTTAAGTTCACAACAATGGCATATGTAATTCAGCTCCCCAAGAGTCTCTGCACTTAAACACCCAGTTTTGCCTTTTGTGTCAATACAGCATTACTTCTCTTGGGCTATCTGTCCCTCCTCTGTGCACCTTGGACCCTTACTTAACCCAGAAACACGTAACATATGGACAGAGATCCCCTTGGGAATCATGCCTTGCTCACTGCTAGGTACACAGTAGACAGTCAACAAATATTAGTGTAATGAACACTGACATCATTACTGGGTTCAGTTCTGTTAAATGACGCTGAGACTGAAGAAAAGAGGAAGAGCGGAAATGCTAAGTTACAGAATCCTAGCGAAAGCTCAAGAACTTGCAGCTTCGTATGGACAAAACCCCTTTACTGTCCCTGGTCACTGGGCTTGGCAGTATACAAGATGGTGCAACCTGAAGATCCTAAACCATTGTTCTGCGTGCATCATGCTTCTCAGCCTGTGGCTTGTACCCTTCACTTCTTCCACTATGATGGTAGAAGCACTGGATGTCAGGCAGGAACCCAGTATCAGGTTCAGGCACAAGAACAGTCAGGCCTGCCACTAGTCTCAGCAGGAATCAGATCTTCCTGGCAGAGGCTTGTAGAGCCTTCCTATCTCAGCCACGGGGTGAGTATAAGAAGCCAAATATACAAGGAATCTGGTGTCCCTGAATAATGTTGCAGCCATACAAGACACCCCTTCCTCTGAAATTGCCACAAACTCTCCCTAACAAAAAAGGATTCAGGAAAAAAAACCCTGAGATCTCAAAATGCTCCCCAAATGTCAACAAAAGGACAACTCGTGACAGCAGCACCAATTTCTGAACAAACACTTGACAACTAATGCACCATCAGAGCATGAGCATGCATGACTGATAACAATGGAAAACAAAGCAGGGCATTATTTTGGTTTCAGACCAGAATATAAATAAAAGGTCATCATGCCAGTGGGGATGTTGCTAAGGATTTAGTTTTTGAACCATTTCGATAGAAGGCTCTTTCAGCTAGATCATCTGAGTGATAATGCATCTGAGATCATGTTTAACAAAACATATTTAGTGTATATGGACATACATTGATTCCAAGTTCCCAACTTCTAGAGGCCTCTTTTTAAACCACACCATATAAATAAATGTTCCCTCTTTTTTTCATTCAAGTGAGTTGGTTTAGTCCTTGTTGCACATGCCACGTTCTTTCCAGGGCAAACAGATGGAAGGAAGAAAACATGCCAGAAAGAAGAAACGGAAAATGAAAATGACATTAAAATAAAAATAAAACTGCAACGTATAATCTGGGTCAACTCCTCATGCGTTTTAAAGGCAGCATCAGCAGGCTCTGCACATATTGGCGTCAGTTTTATATTTTTCTTGGCTCAGCTGTCACACAAGATTAGTGCAAAAGGAAAAATCCCAGCATGGAGTCTATTTTTATACAGATTAATCAATCATTTTCCTTCTCTTCCTCTTCCATCCTTCCTCAAACTTTCAACTTCATGAAATTACTCTTTCGTCAAAATATGACATTTGCTGCACTCTGAACTAAAGTGGAAATCCATTCAGGAAAGGAAGTGAGATTAAAATTAACTCAAACCTAGATTTAAATTGCTACATTTTTAATTCAAGTTACAAATATGAATTAGTCTTATGCCATGGCCTAGCCCCTTTTATCCCACATATCCACTGTATCATCCTATATACTATTGTGTTACTGGCAGCAAAATTAATTGGCAAACGTGTCATTATATACAAGTAGAGCCATTTGCAAAGCATAAAGCCACATATTTGAAAGCAAAACAAGACTGTATATCCCACTTTTTGTCAGCTACACTTTTGTGTACATTGAATCCCATAATTCCCAGAAGTCTAATTCTTTGTAAGCATCTGATAGGAAATCTGATAGGCTGAATGGAATGGAACTGAAGATTTGTTCAAGTTATTAGCTTCAGCCTCCCTTGACTAGCAGGCATTGCAGTAATGATGAACAAGATGTTTACAGTAATAAAACAATAGTAGCTAACACTTATGGCATACCATGTGCCACTGATTATGTCACTGAATTTTTTAAAGCAGCCTATGCGATAGGTACATATATTATCTTCACTTTACAAATGAAAAAGCAAAGTTTTACAGAGGAGGTTATTTTGAGGTATAACGAAATCCCATTTGGTTTTCTCTACAGTAGAATTCACTGCAGATACATTCAGAAAGGGAAATGGGCTTTATACTACTACTGAGGTGAAAGACTTTGAGGAAAGTATTAGCAATGTTGTTCCCAGGGCTCTCAAACCATGTGTGATCTCTACAGAGTTCATTATGCACCCACATGCATCTCCTGATGGGAATTATATTTAAAAAGTACTAACTCAATGACCTAAAGCTTGACCCAAGTGACAAAGTCAGAGACAGAGCAATCATTGGTATATTCACATTCTCAAAAGGTAGTACCCTTTCCCCATAATGGGCAATTAAAATTGAGCCGTGGCTAAAAGCTGGGGAAAATAACATCAGACTGGCTGTCCTTTGCCTGAATGGTCACCAGTACATAAAATAAAAGTAATTCAGTCTAGCAAAATGTGCTGTGCTCGATCTTGTATATGATATTCAAACAACTGTCTCATACCAGTTTAATACATGCTTCCTTTTTTAAAAAAGAATGGCTAGATACCAGCTATCTACTTTGGACAGTCTAAAAATCTTAATTTTATGCAATTTTAGAGTTACTGAAATTGAGTTGGGGTTACCATATATACAGCCTTTCTTTTGTTTCTACTAATGAAATTTTAGCACCATTGGCATTCATCACTTGCCCAGCAGATGAAAAAGATGACTCATGGGTTTTACAACATTGCAAACCAACTCTCACGCTCTTAGAATGTACAGTAAAGAGGAAGTGTTAGAGCAAATTAGTTAATAAAAATAAAAATCTTCCATGCCCCAATTCCATGGACATGAAGAGCTTCAGAATTTCTTATTTTGTTGTCATGTGAGAAAAGTAAATTAAAACTAGTCAGACAGATGTGCTCTGAATAATTTTCATGGTGAACTGGCAGTCATGGGTATTCTTTTTCTTAACCACATATGAGCAGGCTACCTCTTGATAACAAATACATCGCATCTCAGCCTCCACAGAGGCCCACTGCAAACTAGGTGCAGGGCCAATGATCATTAATTGTGGCTGCGCTCAGCTATTCCCACAGCACATCACTGGGTAAGACTAGGCTGTGCATTACCAGTGCAACAAACAGTGCTCACAGTTAGAAGGGCATTCTAAAATGCAAGTGTCGCCTATGCTCAATCCCTTTCATGTGGGCTTTAGATTACACAAACAGACTCACAAATGACAGGTGGTATTTAAATATGTATGTGTGTGAGTGTGTGTGTATATTTTAAAAAGTTTAGTTACAGGCTCTGTATTCAGAATATCTGAAAGGTGGAGTTGGAAACTTGTTTTAAGGCTACATTTTTATCTGACCACAACTAACTCTGCACACATACAAAAGGAGCATATACTCTGCGAACCAATATAATTATTTACTTACTGTGACTAATACTACTCACTTAGAAGGTAAGCTCCGTAGACTTTCATGGCAAACACTGCCTCTGCAAACAGCCTCCCTCCACAGGCTGGAGTTATGTCTTTTGCAGAAACACAGTGTGTGCAGTTTCTCTCTCAGTGGAATACAGACTCAGAGTGGGGTATCCATGGAGACCAAGGCCTCTTGCTTGTGCAGGGCAAGGAAGTTACTTTGCTGGGCACCATAGCAACAGGAGGCAGAGGAAAAGCCAACCTATCAGGGAAGAGCATGGGAGCTTCTCTCTGATGACTGCAGAATTTCAAACGAAACCATCGCCCTCATGAATGGATCCAAAGCATTTGAAGAAATACCAAACTGTCAAATAGAAGCAAATGCCTACACAATAGTCAAGGGTAATCCTTTGATGATGCTGGAGCAAAACACTAAGCATCTTTCTATGATTTTAACATCCCAATGGGCAAGGAGTAAATTCTATCAAAACCCCACACATTCCTAAATTCAATGGCAAGCATGTGACATTTTAAGGAAAATGTTTGGTATACTCCATGAAGTCCAGCTATTTAAATATGTGAGGCACTACTAAGCACTGCCTGGGAGAGAGGATCAGGAGAGAGGGATACTTCTGAAGGGAGAAAATGGAAGCTAGGGCTCTCTGGGACAACAGCTGGCATATCCCTTCCAAATAAGAGTTTGTTCAGCATGAACATGCTTATTAAGCTTCCCTCAAAGCCCTCCTTTGTGTAAGAACAATGCTTACTAAGAAGTCATCTGTGATAAAATAGAACCAAGTAGAGGAGATGGTGAGTGGACGTACAAGTGCATTAAGATCGTACTGTTTTTGGACTTTTCTCCCTTCTCATATTATAACCAGAATGACAGCAACCATTTGCATTCCAGGCAAATACGTTACTATAAACATGGCCTCCTGCCAAATGCTGACACCAATTTTTGCAAAGACACAGGGTGTGCATGTTTACCTCTCAGTGTGTGTGGTTTTTACATCATTCATTTTATACTTAGCTATATACCCAATACCTTTCATGACCCTCAGAGCAAACTGAAAAAGGTACGTGTTAATTATTCCCCATATTATAGTTGAGGGAAAGAAAACATTTCCTTATGTTACAAAAGAAACTCCTCCTTGCCTCCAACTTCCTTTCCCCCCAACATTTGCAGGTGAACTGGTAACCCTACTTCAATGACTCAATATAAGGTGAGTTACCACCTCCCCACAAATATTTCTTAAAAAAGAATATATCTCCTTATATTGGAGTCTTCCAAAGCCCCTTATTATGAAGCACCCCATAATTATCTCCTTTGAACAAAATACGCCATTTGAAGAAGACACATTGTCTGAATTGATCTCAATCCGTTCTGGTTTTGGCTGCCTTCAGAGGTCAACTGATGGGATAGTTTAAAATAAAGGAGGCAAAAACATTCAAAAACAGATTTTGCAATTATTCCTTCAACCTTTTAAAGATCACTATAAATAGCAATACAGTCAGTGGTTAAGTAGTAGAGATCACAAAAACAGACATCCCTCGCTGTCTGAACTCAGGAAGGGAATAGTTTTGGATAGCAAAGAGTACTCATTTATATCTACAGTCTACAGGATAACAGAAAAGCCAGCTGTGCCACGCTGTACACCAGGTGCTTGTGACAGCCTGCTGGTTGTCTACTAGTCTTCATTCTCCTTTTTTCCGTAATAACAGGTGGCCATTTACTAAGAGGAACTGGTATATAATTAGAAATGACCACTTCTGGGTCCTGACCTCAAAATGATTGGGTGAATGCCCCTGGTCCCTTCCCCCTTCTGTCTGCCTGGTAGATGACAGCAAACCTGGACCCACAAGGGGAAGCCAAGTGTTCAGGTAGTTTAGCTGCCTACCATCCCGGATCCCCCAAATACCTGTGGGCTATTTGGCAAAAGACAAACTTCTGGCTAGTTTTAACCTTGGTCATTTTGGAGTCTCTTTGTTACAATAACTTAACTTGTAGGCTGGAAAAAATATCCAAGGAGAGCCACCAGACATGGATTCAAAATTTCTTTATCACAAAAAATTGTGTAGAAATGAAGATGATTTGCTTGAGAAAAGTCAGATAATTTAAAAAGTAGCCCTAGGACTGACCCTGGCATTGAGGGATTGAGAATGCCTTTTTGACCAAAAGAGAAGAAAGAAATGCAACAAAATGAGGTTTCAGTGGCTAAAAGAATTCAAATAGAGTTAAGAGAATACCCCGATCTCTATCTGAGACTCTACAAAGGTTTCACTCACGAAGTTTATTCTTCAAAAACTTAAATCCTCCAGAGAACTCCTATGGCAACTAAGTGCCAAAACCCAGAGGCATTAGCCTCTTCAAGAACATCAACCAGATATGTCCCCTGTTCCCATAATGTTGACACCCCTTTTCAGCATGAACAAGTTAGGGTGGTCACTGCCTAGACATCTCTAAAGATCAGAAAAGTGATTAAACTAGAGGAAGGGGTAGGAACAGACAAGATGGAATTTAACAAATGATTATGAATACTGAATCTCTATATAATTTTGTTCTTCTTAGTTGCTAGGGTATTAGAATAGCTAGAAGGAAAGAATTGAAATGGTGGAACTGTAACCTGTAGCATCCTTTGAAATTTGTTCTATCGCTACTCGTGAAATTGTACTTTGAAAGTTACCACCTTTTTGTATATATATTTCACAATAAGGAAATAACTATAAAATAGTCTACCACAGAACATTCTCTGTTGTATCCTGGGTGAAGATTCTCTCTCTCAACCTGAGAGAAAGTTGCAGAAATCCATTTGAGTATAAATGCAAAAATTCTTGCTTAAGTTGACAAAGTCGAAGATCTTTGTTTAAGAAAGTAGCCATGATATGCAGAGCACCACATGAAACATTTTGACAAACTGAGAAAGGATTAGTTCATGATGAAGTGGAAAAGACTGAAGTCCTCAACATTCCTTTGATGTTCAAATCCTCCTGGTATATTTTACTGATCTTCATCCAAATAACCTTATTCATTCTGACTTTCTGTACCTCATTGAAAGCACTAATGAAATCATCAACAGTCAGCAAGATCTATACATATACTACATCAGCTAATTTATAAGAATTAATACGAATTTTTTGGGTTTAACAAACTTTAAAGAAAAATAACTCCTGCCTTATATTAACACCTTTTTCTCAATTGTCACACTCCCCAATTGCCATTAAAAATGCTCCTTTGAATGCAGACCTCACAGTCGAGGGAGTGGTTAAGAGTTAGCCAATCTGCCCTGTTTAAAATCCATTTAGGACCTGAGTAACCATGGGTGAGTTACTTAATCTTTCTGTGCCTCAGTTTCCCCATCTGTAAAATGGGGGAAATGACAGTCCTATCTTGCATCGATGCTAAAATTAAATGGGTAAGGTGCTTGGAATTGTGCCTGGGACAGTCAGTACCCAACAACAGATAAAATTCTTTAAAAATTCAATTTCCAAATAAAACTCAGTAGTGTTTTTATACACTCGTAATGGGAAAACTGAGGAGGAAATCAAGAAAAAAATCCCATTTACAATAGCAATGAAAAAAAAAATCGAATATCTAGGAATAAATTTAACCAAGCTTGTAAAGAACTTATACACAGAAAACTAAAAAGCTTTCCTAAAAGAAATCAAAGACGGTCTAAATAAATGGAAGAAAATTCCATGCTTATGGACTGGAAGACTAAATATTGTTAAGATGTCAATTCTGCCAAAATGATTTACAGATTCAATACAATCCCAATCAAAATTCCAACAGCCTACTTGCAGAAATGGAAAAGCCAATTATCAAATTTATTTGGAAGGGTGAGGCCCCAAATAGCCAAAAACATCTTGAAAAAGAAGAAGGAAATTGAAGGACTCACACTTCTTGACTTTAAAGCTTATTACAAAGTTAAAATGGTCAAAACAGCATGGTCCTGGCACAAGGACAGATACATTGCCCAATGGAATTGAATTGAGAGTTTAGAAATAGAACCTCACATCTATGGTCAATTGATTTTCTAATGCAATTTTACTGAAATATATTCACATACCATACAGTCATCCATTGTTCCAAGTATCAATTGTTCAAAGTATCATCATTTATTTGTGCATTCATCACCACAATCAATTTTTGAACATTTTCATTACTCCAAAAATAAAAATAAAAAGAAAAAGAAAAAAGAAAAAAAGAACACCCAAAACATTCCATACCCTTCCTCCCCCCCCTATTATTCATTTACTTTTTGTCCCCAGTTTTCTACTCATCTGTCCATACACTGGATAAAGAGCATGTGAGCCACAAGGTTTTCACAATCACACAGTCACACCGTATAAGCTATATAGTTATACAATTGTCTTCAAGAATCGAGGACACTGGATTGCAGTTTAATAGTTTCAGGTATTTCCTTCTAGCTATTCTAACAAAGAACTAAGAAAGGATATCTACATATTGCATAAGAGTAACCTCCATAATGACCTCTCAACTCCATTTGAAATCTCTCAGCCACTGAAACTTTGTTTCATTTCTCTCCTCCCTTTTGGTCAGAAGACTTTCTCAATCCCACCATACTGGGTCCAGGCTCATCCTTGGAGTCATATCCCATGTTGTCAGGAAGATTTCTACCTCTGGGAGTCATGTCTCATGTAGGGGGGAGGGCAGCAAGTCCACCAGCAGAGTTGGCTTAGAGAGAGAGGCCACATCTGAGCAACAAAAGAAGTTCTCTGGGGGTGACTCTCAGGCACAATTTTAAGCAGCTTAGCCTCTCCTTTGAAATAACAAGCCTTGTAAGGGCAAGCTCCAAGATCGAGGGCTCGGCCTACTAAACTAATAGTCCCCAATGACTGTGAGAATATCAGGAATTCTCCAGGTGGGGAAGTTTACTATTTCTACATTTTTCCCCAGTCTCTCAAGGGGGCTTTGCAAATACTTTTTATTCTCTGCCCAAATTACTCTGGGATGTATTGGGACTTCACACTAACCTGTACAAACCAATCAGATCTCACTCCCTATTCAAGGTTCCATGTAATTATGGTATTTGAATAAACTGACCATACAAGTTAAATTATATAGTGTGCTACAGAAAATATAGATATTGCACCAAATAAACATCTCTTCTTTTGGTCCCACACAAAAGCCAACATTTTAAAACACAGTCAATATCATCATCCTCTACCCTTTAGTCTGATCTACCCCAGTCACAACCAAGTCCATTTCGTTCATATCTCTAATCAAAGGCTGATCTCCTTTTCAGCCTCTGTAACATTGCTGCATGGGGTACTGTATGGCTAACTGATTTTTGACAAGGCTGCCAACTCCACTCAACTGGGAAAGAATAATCTCTTCAACAAATGGTGCTGGAAGAATTAGATATCCATATGCAAAAGAATGAAGATCCCTATCTCACACTATATACAAAAATTAAGTCAAAATGTATCAAAGACCTAAATATAAGAACCAGGACTATAAAACTCCAAGTAAAATATTTAAAGAAAATGTAGGAAAGCATCTTCAGGATCTTGTGTTAGGCAAGATCTTAGATGTTACATCCAAGGGAAAATCAACAAAAGAAAAAATAGATAAATGGGACCTCATCAAAATTAAAAAACTTTTGGGCATCAAAGGACCTTATAATCAAAGTGAAAACACAACCTACCCAATGGCAGAAAATATTTAGAAACCACATATCTGATAAGGCTTTAATATCCCAAATATATAAACAAATCCTTCAACTCAACAATAAAAAGACAACCTAATTTAAAAATGAGCAAAAGACTTAAATAGACATTTCTCCAAAGAGGATATACAAATGGCTAAAAAGCAAATGGAAAGATGCTCAACATCATTAGTTATCAGGGAAATGCATATCAAAACCACAGTGAGATACCATTTCATACCCATTAGAATGGCTACCATGAAAAAAAAAATAGACATTTGCAAGTGTTGGAGAGAATGAAGAGAAAAAGGAACACCATTCATTGACAATGGCAATGCAAAACGGTGCAGCCACTGTGGTAGGCAGTTTGGCAGCTCCCCAGAAAACTAACTATAGCAATCCCTCTACTAGGAATATACCCAAATGAACTGAAAGCAGGGACTCAAACAGATATTTGCACACTGATATTCAGAGCGGCATTATTCACAATTGCCAAAAGATGGAGACAGTCCAAATGCCCATCAATCAATGAATGGATAAACAAAATGTGGTATATATATACAATGGAATATTATTCAGCATTAAAAAGGAAGGAACTCTGGTTCATGTGACAACATGGATGGACCTTGAAGACATTATGCTGAGTGAAACAAGCCAGATACAAAAGGACAAATATTGTATTTTCTCACTGATAAGTAATAATTAGAATAAGTAAACTCATAGAGTTAGAATCTAGAATACAGGTTACCAGGACCTGGGTTGGGGGTAGGGAATGGAGAGTTAATGTCTAATTCGTACAGAATTTCAATTTGGGTTGTAAAGTTGTCAAGTTCTGTAAATGGATGGTGGTGACTGTAGCACAACATTGTAAGTGTAATTAACAGCATTAAATTATACATGTAGATGTGGTTAAAAGGGGAAATTTTAGGCCCTGTATATGTTACTAGAATAAAAATTAAAAGATAAAACATAGGACTATACAACATAGTGAACCCTATTGTAAACAACTGACTGTAGTTAATAGTACAATGATAATATTCTTTCATCAGTTGTAACAAAGGTACCACACTAAAATGCAAAATGTTAATATTGTGGGAGGTATATGGGAATGCTGTATATTTTTACAAGATTTTTCTATAAACCTACAACTTCTCTAATTAAATTTTTAAAAACTCAAAAAATTCAAATTTCCAGATGATATCCAAGCCCATGATTACATTCAATGCATCCTTCCAGATATTTTCATAAGGCTTTCAATATCTGAAATAGATTACAGCCTGCATTTTAGGCTGAGGTGTGCTGCTGGAATACCTTTGATTGTAATCAAGAGCTATCTCCTAGAAAATTAATGCCTTGCCAAGGAATACAAAAAGTTTCCATATAACCAAAAGCTTCCCATTTAGTACTAAAATTTTTATTTTTTTCAATCTACGGAAATATTTCTAAAATACTCAAAACATTATTATTGCTTCAGGCACATCATCTTCTGCCAACTATACCATCATCATGACTCAGTTTGCTTTTAAACATCAATTATTGAGCTAAGTGCTACAAAGCATTAAAAGCTGGTGATGGCCTAAACCACTTAAATCGCCTCCAGACCACACTATGCTTTTTTGTGGTCTTCTGTCTGCTCTTTCATATTTTCCCATTTCTTTCTTCATTGTCAAGCCATCAGCTGTCAATTCATATGCCTGTCAAAGTGCCCTCCTCTCTCTCGCTTTATGTGAACAGGGATAGCATAACATGTTATAATTTTGTTTAATGTAGACATAAATACATTCTATGTGAGAGTTTTAGGGTTTTCCTTATAAGTTAAGTGCATGGGATCTGTGACATGTATCATCAAAGCTAAAAATAACCATCAGTAACATTTATTGAGGAATTACTTTGTGCTAGATCCAACATTAGGCACGCTACATGCTGTAGTTTATTTAATCTTCACAACGACCCATTTTACAGATGATGATCACAGTACAGAGTGGCAGGATGAAGACTTGAACCTAGTATGTTACATTCTAGACTCTGGTGGTTAGAAAAAGTGCTCTCTTGCCACTTTTTTTTTTCCAAAACAGAAGAGGTTGGGTAGCCTGGGTAGAAGCTGCCTAAAGCTAAGTTCTCAATTCTCCTCTAGGTAGCTCAGGTTAGCAGAAGAATGGCTTCCTCCATGTAAATTGTCTAGATCTATGTTATTTCACAGAACTAACTTTGAAGTGCAAGGGATACTTATGATAAGAACTGGGACACATGTAGGCTTCTGGCTGTGTGTGAAAGAGTCTCAATCTATTACAGGAACTCATGTTGATTAATCACTAACCTCGTTGGTGCCTCCTGAATTTTCTAGCAAAGGCCTCTGAATGTGGGAAATATTTTTTTTTAAGTAACAGATCTTCTGTTATTGTTGTGAGGTTATTATAGTTCAGCCCAGCCAGGTCTCTAATTTCAATAGCCTGTCTGGTGTCTGATGACAAGGGATTAATTCTAACTTAGTGTGAATGCTAATGAGATACAGTGACATCTTTCAAAGGCAGATTTTTAACATTTCAGTTTCTAAATGTGGATTTCTTTTAAATTATAGTGACCCTAACCATTCACCCTTTATCTACCTCTTGGGTGCTTTTTTGTTTTTTTGTTTTTCCCTTTCACATTTTCTAATTATTTGTTTAAACTGTGTAATTGTTTTCCCAACTCTCCAACTAGCCTTGGGAAGAAAGGATTTACTATTTCTATTTATAAAACTGCAACACTAGGTCTTTTTCTTCCCTGGGCTAAGGTATTCCCCAAATAGTAGTAAATCAAGTATTAAAGGAGGCCTAAAAACATCATTTAATATACTGGAACAGTAATGCAATTAGAACTTTCATTTCTGGATAAAATCAGTCTCATCTTGAAACTGACTGCAAATGAAATATAGGAGTAGCACCTGGGAGAAAGAAGGTTACCACTCTCGATTCCTCAAAAAGTTCCCAATCGCAATTCCTTCATTCCTTTCCTTTTCTACCTTAAATTATAAACTCTAAAAGAGGGGTGACATTGAGGCCATCTTTGTCCCATCTTTCCCATGCCTCTTCCAACATGAAACATAATTCTCTATACAAAGTATATACTCCATTTCTCATTTAAGCATTTACTGAACACTTGCTTTATGGGAGACACAGCATTAGGCTCTGGGGATTCAGCATTGAATGTCTGCTGAGTTGACTTGGAGGCAAAAGGAAAACATGAAAACACAAACCTATTATCCAACTGGACTGTAGGAATGTTTTCCTTTGCTCGTTGGTAACAGTTTTTAATTAAATCGGCATAGGCATTAAGTTATAGAAGCCAAAATGACAGAAGGCTCACTGCCTCCGAGAAGTTCCAGAACCAGCTCCTGCCTGGAGGAGGGAAGGGCTTGCATGCTGTGTGCACATGGTGCCCAGGTGGGAAGGAGCAGGCTTGCTCAGCTTACCTTCCCAAACCCCTCTCAGCACCCTGTGATAGACTTCTCCCTCTGCATCAAATACTCAGTGAATATTAGTTCTTTATCTTAATGACCAAAAGGGGCAATCCAATAATTCTTTTCTGAGGTGAACTGCAGTGTTTTAGAATCTAGAACAACGGACCTAAAATTAAATGGGTTCAGGTTATTTAACGCTAAAGAGCCTCCAAGCATTTGTATAAGAGCCACTAATTGCTTGCTATTTTAGTAAACTGGTATTGGTTTTAATGAGTTGATTATTTTAAAAAGTAGAACACTCATCAAGAGCTGAAGATCAGTTTTTGCTGAGGGGACATGGTCACTAGGGGCTATGGAGGAGCAGACAATTTTGACTTGAGAGCGGTATTTTATTGTGGTTTAACAGACTATGTCTCTGCACTTTGTAAATTTTGGAGTCATCCAGAGGTCTTGCTTCCAGGGTTTCCTCTCTTCTGATTTATGAGCCTGACAGATCTATTCTGCTGAAAGTTCAGAGAATTATAGGTCATGATGCAGGTTTTTCTCAAATACAAAGAGCTTACTGTACAGAACTGGATCCTATTCAAAAGGTTAGCAACTTTTTCTGTGATGACGTTAGAAATTTTAGGCGACTAAACAATAAACTTTAAGGATCTCCTTGACATTGTTGGGATGCAAATAAATAAACAGATCCCCAGGTGGGAAATGCTTAAGTGATTTTTATGCCTATAAGCAATTAAATCAGAAGCAGTTGATAAAAGCTATCAGTTTGGGCTCTGCCTCCAGGCAAGGTTCATTAATCTAGGATCCATAAATCCTAATAAAGGAGATCTTTGAAACCTCTGAAATGGGATGCAGTATTTTGTGAACATGGGCAATTTTCTGGAGTAGGGATCTACTGCTGTCATGAGTGTCAAAGAGTCCATAAATCAAAACAGCATTAAGAACAACCGTTCCTGTTTTCTTTTTCCTTGTCTACAATTTCTTCATGAAGACTCAAGGCCATAAGGATTCTCAGCAACACAAGTGGCTGATCTTTAGCAAGTGATGAGCTTCTACAGAATGAGCAACATGCTCAGTATGAATTCTGTATATATACATAGAATTTTAAAAGTCTTGTTAACATGATTATGATTATTATTGAAATGAGGAAGAATGATACTAACTCCCAGTTAAACTTAAAAAGTTTGTTCTTGCAGCACCACATTTGTCTCCTGTTTAACTGTATCTTAAAAAAAAGACAACTGATGTGATGGAAGGAAGTAAGTAGTTCTTGCCCCTGGCTATGCAAGGTAATGGTTTATTTCTTCGCTGTAATTATATTGACATTCTTCAATTCATTTTCTTTCCTAAGTCATGATGGTACCCATCACCATTCTGTAATCCCCATATATCTCTATTTTATGCTGTTTACTTCCATATTGTGTATAATTCCCTTTCTTTTTTATATTATTCCAAAGAAGGACTATTATATTCATCATGACTGACTTTTATCAGGTGCCATTAGGAAATAAGTGACTTCTTTTTCTCAGTTTGTTTTGCTCTGAGATTAAGTAACAGTCTCTTTGGTTGACCAAAAGCAAGTTGAAGAATAATCCATTATGCTATGCTCCGCATATCAATTACTCAGAAAGAAAAAAAAGCAGAGATGCTACCATCCAATGGAGGAGGATACAGCGCCAAGCCTGTATGGAAATAAAGCTGTTTCTATCATTCTATGCACAACAATGTCATCATCATAAATATGTATTGTAAATAACTATAGGTTATAAATACGTATTGTAAATAACTATAGGTTATAAATATGTATTATAAACTATAGGTTATAAATATGTATTGTAAATAACTATAGGTGTTAAAGAAAAGAAAGCAATATAGAGATTGTCTCCCATTGCCAATGCCCATTCCTTTTACTTGAAAGTTATAACTATTTTTACTAAAACGATATATGTTCACGCATATTTTTGAGTGCAAAATATTTATACACAAGTTCCAAATTCTGATAACTGAACATTTCTGATGCTCATGGTATCTCTTCCATTGCAATAATTATCTCCATTTCATCTCATAGCTTTTAATATTTTATAGCTATTGAACATCATATATATGTATATACATATAACATCATATTCATATTTAAATCTTTAAAAGCAAATAAAGTAACCATGTCAGCAAGTATGCCTAGCCCTACAGATTTGCATCAAGATAACCTGTGATTTTCATAATTTGTGGTCACTTTAGATGGTACAAGTAATTTCTTAGTATAATTTAATCTAGACATATTTAAGTATATAGTTTAAAAGTCTGTTAAACCATCCGGTTTATATTTCAAAATTGCTCCTTTTTTGATCCTCTTAATAAACACACATCACTATTTACTCAAAATTAACAACCAGTACAGAAACCATGCTATTCTCTAACCCAGTTAAAACATCCTTTTTTAGAAAAACATCCTTTTTAACAAAATGATGTTTCTCAGTATGGGGCATGGCACAGGTGTTCCCACGCTGGATGTATAGGTGTTTTGTTTCAAATCTGGAATCACTCCAGGCAAAGGGCTCTGAAAAAAAGCACAAAGATCAAGCACACTGACCTGGCTTTACAAGGCCTGATTTTGGTTCCTTCTTGTATCGAGTTGCCTGCAAGCTTCCCTCACCAACCATTCCAGTTGTGCACTTCTTTCTGGTAAAGTCCTCATCACTTCCAGGGCAAAAGCCAACTAGGCCATTTCCAGCATCTGAGGGCGTCTTCACAGGAGACACTGACTGGCTGCTTGGACAGCCTGTGTCATCTAGAAGACAGGAATCAGTAAGTGTTTAATGATGAGGAAGAAGTCTATTATGGGAAAGAGAAGCCATGCAGTGAGACACACACACACACACACAAGCACACTCAAGCATGTATACACATGTGCAACACTTATGCGTGTCCAGGTTAACTGCTGTGGATGACTCTCTTAGGAATTTCCTTTTACTTTTTCTATATTTTGGCCACTCTTGTTAATAAAAAGAATATCTTCTATCATAAAGCATCGTTTTAGGCAAAAGCTTATAAGCTTATTGGATGACAATTACTTTTGAAGCATTCATGTTGTCAAAACCTAAAGCCACTCTAACACTTAATGAAGAATAATTTGGGGTTGTGGATTTTGATGGGGTTAGTAATAAAAAGATCAGCAGAGCAACCCAGGATCATTAGTGTGAACTCTTCAAAGATGTTTATGTTGGGAAAAAAGTTACTTGAATATTACTGACCACATTTTTGGCTCATCAGCTGGTTAATAGAGTTTGACAGTAAAAGCACTGGTCTTAGGGGTTCAAGGAAGCATAAAGAAGTAACTTCATTTTATCTTACATACCCAACCAAAAATACATCAGATATGTTGCTATCAGGAGTAAACTAATACAACAAAAGTGATATTCAAATTAGAAATTTCAAGTTATAGATTATCACTGAAGTCACTATCATAAGTTAATATGCATGATGTGAAGTGACCTGTGTAGATGCTTATTAAGCAAACAAGGAAGTCCTACTGCTGACTTCTTTAAGTGCTTTCCAAGTTTATTAAATATTTATGATAGCTGGTTAATACAGTTACACTTTGATGAAGAGAATTATATGGGAATTTAAAGCCAAATCAATATTACTTAAAAGTATGTCTCCCTGAACTAACTGATTAGTGGGAAATTTTCATTACTAAATAAATCTTTATTATACAGAAATATGATGACAACCAGATTTACTTTAGTGAGCTCATCTTGAGACTTTGAATATGATTCAATTGACCAAAAAAAAATCAATTTATTCATTTTTAGAATTTGCCAATTATGACAAGCCTCTGTAATCTATTTTACACAAAGGCAACCTTGATGTTCAAAATATGTATTAGTCATTTTATTTTTAATTATTAAATTAAAAAGTTTGCTTTGGATTACTTGTTTGGTAAGTTTTTATTGAGGGCCAGCTGTAACAGAGCAAATGGAAATTAGGATCTGAATATGATTAAGGTATCATCTTTGTTGCCCAAAAGCTTTTAATTGAAAAGACATGTAACTAATGCCTTTAGTTTTTGTGTACAAAACTATATTTCTACTAAAGACCTGTTTACTAAATATTGGTAGTATCATTTCAATATGTTAGCATTTGCTCTTTATTCTTAACTTTTTATGTACAATAACAATAAATTTATTCAGAAATGGGTTTTTTTCCTATATTGCAATAATAATTCTGAGGACTGTGTACATATTCAAAATAGTGACTTATTTTATGAAACCGTGGCTTTATAACTACGCTCACTATGGAAAAGTAAGGATACTGTCTTGAATTGAACCAAATCAGATGTTTTTATATTTTTACATCTTAAACTGCTGTTTCAAGTTCTATTTAAACAAAGGGTTCTGAAGCCAAAACAGATTTAAAATCTGAGGCAAATTTTTAAAATCATTAATACTTTAAAATAATCTTCAGAGACTGCTATATTTTCTTTCTTATGAGAAGAAACATCGAGGAGAAGCTGGATAAAATGCCTTTTCCATACAAAGCTTCATCTAAGAGCACCTATCTTCAGCTCAAAAAGAATAAAAACGAAGTCATATATATGAATTCACATTCACAAAAAGCTTATTTTTGGTTGCTGTTTTTAATGTAATAATTGTTTAAAAACAAAGTTGTTTTCCTGTTAATGCTGGATCAACTTATTACTGAGCCTATAATCAACTGATAACATCCATCCTCCATTTGTACACCTGGCTTCACACAAGTTAGTGATTCCTTTTTCTTTGTGTCTCCAATTTCCAAAATTAGTGGAGATGGAGAAAAGCTTTCTAGTAGGTTACATGATTTGTGAGTCCCACAAGTTGTATAGTTTTACTTTGTTTTATTCTTTCTAAATAGCTGAAAATTTTTAAGACCTCTGCTTCAATTATTTAAGATATAGGTGTGTTGTCAACAAGATAGATGTTTATTTAAAGGAGATTTATCAGATGGCCATCTTGTTGGCACAGTACAGATGAGCTTCTTTGGCCATACAAAAACATGTGGTCCCAGACTTTCAGATTTCATACCAATAAGCTTTCAAAATAAATTATGCAAGGCTATTACATTAGGAAAAAACAATATTATCTTAAAGCACATTGTACGTGCTACCCATTACAAAAAGAAAAAATATATATGTATACACACATACATATATTTAATCTCATACACACAAATATATATTATATATATATATAAGCTCACAAAAAGGATAATAATTTAAATTCAATATTTAAAAATTCATGAAAAATGTTGTAGTGAGTATGGAAACTCACCACTTTTGCTTTTCTCTCTCATTTATAACTTGAACCCTTGTGAAGTGAGCCACAGACTGACACTGGTCTATGTACCTGTGTTGGAGAACCACTGGTAAAACAGCAAACAGAAAAGACAATCCTCTCAAAAAACTTAATTTGAAGGGTTTTTCACAGATTTGAGATCTTGTGCACATTAGGTTTTAACATATATCCACATATTTGTTCTTAACTCACGTGAAATACTTTGAGTGGGTTACAATACCATGAACTCTAGGTAGTGTTTCCAAAGAACATTAGCTCATCAATAACTTGTAAGAATTTCCTCACTGGAGATAGATCACAGACTGACTCAATGTGTCATCAAGAAGTACTATCAATAAAATATTGTACTTCCTAAGTTTGTATATTCTTCTTGAAGATTCTTAGATTAAAGAGCTAAAATTAATAGTAGTATATTATTACATATAGTTTTTCATAAAGTTACATAGAGAAATTAACATATTTTGCTCAAATCTACTAAGTGGACAAAAGAATGAGTAAAGATATTTAGTACTCTTAAAATTTTATGAATACTAAAGGAACTAAAATAATTTGCCATCTATCAAAGGCTATAACTTGAAAACTACAAGCATGAACAAGACAGAAATGGAACTAGACCTGAATAAAATATACTGATTGTCATATTAAGAAGACTAGATTGCATTTAAGAAAGAATTGCTGTTGCCTCACTTTTGACCTTTATTTCAATTTTTATTATGAAACATCTCAGTTCCTGGAAAAAAGTAAACTCAGCACTAATAAAATGATTTCTTTCTCTAGATATCCTGTTTTGACTCTTGGACAAACTGGTATACAGACCTCAACAGCCTGTTTCTGGAAATGGTTTTTATTGTACTGTTCACAACTGCTGTCTTTGCTGCTCTTTTAAACGTGCTATGTTCTTCCTGAAATTCTAAAGAAACTCTGGCTCTGAATTACAGAATGATGAGAACTCCTTTTGGTTGCTACTGCTCATCTATTTCATCATGTATTGCCCCTCTTTTCCCTTACATTTGCAAGTTCCATGCTCCAACCTAAAGAAATTGGAGCTCCTCTCTAACGGGCCAAAGCTGCTAATTACAGACAGATTCCTGCACTTTTACAAGGCTCAACAGGTTTGTTTGCACATCACATCAGGAGAGCCTCTCATTTTTTGATGTCTATCCCAAAGCAGATAAACTCAAAACACTTTTAAATGAAGTATAATGGTTCAAATGACCTATTGCCTTTAAAATGATTTCCTTATGAATCAGTTCCATAAATTACTTCTTTTGAAAGAGAGGTGGTCCAAATAAATAAAAATCTAAGCTTTGGATTCTCTATTCTAAAAAGGCATTTTTCTTGAAAATTCTTAGACTCAAGGGACAAAATTAAACAATTTCCAGTATTGAAAAACACTGTCAAAATCATATGTTTAACTTAAATAGAAATGTGTTTTGTTTGGTTCTTCTACCATTTGCTAGAGTTAAGTAAGAAAGAAAATGTACACACCACGTTTTCAACACCAGTAATTTTAAGGATTAAATGCCGGGTCTGGTTAAAAATCAGGAACTGAAATTATTTAGAGTGGTGGTAGTGTGGGGAAGGCAGATGCAATTTTTCACTTAAAGCCTGTGCCTCACCAGTATTCAATATTTACAGCCAATGTCCCCAGAGGCTGGGAAAGAAAAGATGAAGGCCTAAGCAAATCTTCAACTTTGGGTAACATTTACTGCATTTGAATCACTGTTTCAACTAGTGCTCAATTGAACATCTATTAACTATCTAGTACTGTGCTGCATATTGAAGGGGAAACAATAGGAATGTAAGATTTGGTCTTTCCCCAATTAAAGAAATATGCATTGAGTCCTTCCATACTGAACTATCCCACAGGTGCTCCACCCAGTCAGTCACCATCCTGATGGAGCTTATACAGACACCAAAAGGAGTAGGGTAAATGTCACTTACAATGCATTGACCCTGTCAACAGGCCAGCCTGTCAAAGCAAATCCATGCCCAAGAACATCTGTGACTTATCAGAGAGCTTGGGACATTTGCTTGTTTTGTCTAATGGGACCAACACTAAAAAAGGAATCTAGTTTTGGAAAGGGCAGGGCCATTGATTTTCCTACACTTTAAGTTATGCAAAGCAAGGCCCCAACAAAGGCAATGGGGTTTCCTGTGCCAGGGAGTCATCTAATTATCTAATTACCTTTGGTACCTGAGGAATTTGCCTCCAAGCAGCACTGAAGAATTGGTTACTTTTTCAACAAGTTTTGTTTAGGGTTGCTTCTTCATTTTTTTTTTTTTTTTTTTTAACTTCGTGGCTACTGTTGGAAGCAGACCACCAGTCCAGATGAAGATTACATTCCTTTTTTTTTTAATTGAGATATATTCACATACCATTACAATCATCCGTGGTGCACAATCAACTGTTGACAGCACCATCCCACAGTTGTGCATTCATTACCCCAATCCATTCCCGAACATTTTCCTCACACCAGAAAAAATCAGAATAAGAATAAAAAATAAAAAATAAAAAAAGAACATCCAAATCACCCACCCCCCAACTCACCCTAATTTTCATGTAGGTTTTGTCCCCGTTTTTCTACTCATCCATCCATACACTGGATAAAGGGGATGCAATCCACAGGGTTTTCACAATCACACTGTCACCCATTGTTATATTGTTATACAATCGTCTTCAAGAGCCAAGGCTACTGGGTTGGAGTTTGGTAGTTTCAGGTATTTACTTCTAGCCACTCCAATAAATCAGAACCTAAAAAGTGTTATCTATATAGGGTGTAAGAATGTCCACCAGAGTGACCTCTCAACTCCATTTCAAATCTCTCAGCCACTGAAGCTTTATTTAGTTTCATTTCATATCCCCCTTTTGGTTAAGAAGGTGTTCTCAATCCCAGGATGCCGGGTCCAGATTCATCCCCAGGAGTCATATCCGGCGCTGCCAGGGAGATTTATACTCCTGGGAGTCAGGTCCCAAGCAGAGGGGAGGGCAGTGAGAACACCTGCCAAGGTGGCTTAGTTAAGAGAGAGAGGGCCACATCTGAGAAACAAAGAGGCACTCAGCGAGACTCTTAGGCACAGTTACAAGCAGGTTTAGCCTCTCCTTGTAGCAACAAGCTTCATAGGGGCCAGTCCCAAGACAGAGGGCTCAGCATGTCAAGCCGTCAGTCCCCAATGTTTGTGAGAACAGGAGCAACAATCCAGGTGAGGAAGTCCAACACACCTGCAACCTCCCCCAGCTCCTCAAGGGGGCCCTGAATATATATTTTTATTCTCCACCCAAATCACTCTAGGATGTGTTGCTATTTCATTCTAATCTATATAGCTCACCCCCCATTCAAAGCTCCATGCAATTGTAGCAGCTAAACAAACCAACTATAGAAGTTATATTGTTTAGAAAATACAGATCCTATACCAAACAAACACCTCTTCCCTTGGTCTCACACAGAAGCTAACGTTTGAACACAGTCATTTTCCACCTTTATCCTTTGACCCGACCTGCTCCAGTCCCAACCAGATCTGCTTTATTCATATCTCTAATTGAAGTCTGGGCTCTATTTCAGCTTTTTTTTTTTTTTTTTTTTTAACAGTTGCTGTATGTGTTAATACTGATATTCATATCTGCGGAGCTCTAGCTCGGAGCCTCAGGCGTAACACAGACACTCAATGTTCCAGAGACCAACCAGGCCATACATTAAGGGATCAACGTCTCAGAGTCTGGAGACAGCCACCACAACTCAGGAACAGATTTGACTGCTGCAAGAGCCCACAATCCAGGGACCTCTACAATAATCATTTCCCTGTTAGGCTGTGCTCTAAGATTCAATACTGAGTTTACATGTTGTAGTCAGTCCACACCGGTAAGGCATTAAAGTGCCTGCCTTGGTCTCCGGCGTACTTCATTCAACACGCTGCCCACAGGATCCACCCACCCCGTCGTGTGTCCCACGGCTTCACAACCTCTCATAGTTGCCCAATAATCCATTGTATGCACACACCACAGTTCACCACTCTGTTCTTCAGTCAGTGTACCTTTGGGCCACCTCCACCCATTGCAAATCATGAACACTGTCTCCACAAACACCAGTGTGCAAATGTCCATTCATGTCTCCACCCTCAGATCTTCCAAATACACACCCCACAATGAAGTTGCAGGACCCCATGGCCCCAAATACCCAGCTTCCTGTGGAGCCACCAGTGACCTCCAGAAAGGCTACACCACTCCGCCTCCCCATCAATAGTAAACAGGCACATCCCTCTCTCCACGTCCTCCCCAGCATTTTTACCTCTATATTTTTTCCTACTATAGAGATATATTCACATAACACACAACCATCCACAGTGCACAATCAGTTGTTCACGGCATCATCACATAGTTGTACATTTATCACCACAGTCAGCACTTGAACATACTGATTATTATGAAAAAGTGTTTTTTTCTGGTGAATAATAAAAAAAAAATAAAAAGAAAAAGAAAAATGTCATACAATGCAATATAACAGTAAGAACAGAAAATAATACCACTACCAAGAGTCCCATATCCGTCCCCTATATCCCCCTCTCATACACATTAAACTGGTATGTTGCCCTTGCTACATTCAATGGAAGCATACTGGAATGTTACTGCTAATCATTGACTCCAGTTTGTCTTGATGTTTTTTCCCAAATATCATCCCTTTTTCAACATTCTGCATGGCCGACATCCATTTGTTCTCCCATATGTGAGAACATTCCCATACCTGCACATTTAGCAACACTCATTTGGCCACTCCAGTTTCCGTCAAGTCACACAGTCTGTCTCCATCACCCATCCTTACCCCTGGTGCCATACATTCCCCTATCCCACCTCTTTCAGCCTTACTTTGTTCCATATACTTACAATATTGTGCTACCATTACACAGTATTATGCTATCTATTTCTGGATCTATACAATCAATCCTGCTGCACATTTCTGTAGTCCTTCAGCATCAAATGCCTGATCTCTACCCTCTTTCTATCTCCTGGTAGCCTGTGTTATCAGCTGTTAACTCTCAAAGTTTGCTCACTAAGTTATTTCATATTAGTGATAACCATACAGTATTTGTCCTTTTGTTTCTGGCTAACTTCACTCAACATAATGTCCTCAAGTTTCATCCACGTTATTATACGTTCCCTGTCTTTGTTCTGTCTTACAGCTGCATAATATTCCATCATATGTATATACCACAGTTTGTTTGTCCACTTGTCCGTTGATGAACATTTGGGCTGCTTCCATCTCTTGGCAATCGTGAATAATGCTGCAATAAACATCGGTTTACAAATGTCCGTTTGTGTCTTAGCTTTCAGTTCCCTTGAGTATATACCAAGCAATGGAATAGCTGGGTCATATGGCAAATCTATACTTAGCTTCCTGAGGAACCTCCAAACTGTCTTCCAGAGTGGTTGCACCACTCTACATTCCCATCAGCAATGGATAAGCACTTGTAATTTTCTGTTTTTTGGATAATGGCTATTCTGGTAGGTGTGAGATGGTATCTCATTATGGTTTCGATTTGCATTTCCCTAATAGCCAGTAAAGTTGAGCATTTTTTCATGTTTTTGAGCCATTTGCATTTCCTCTTTGGAAAAATGTCTGTCCATGTCTTTTGCCCATTTTTTAATTGGGTTGTTTGTCTTTCTGTTACTGAGTTGTAGGACTGCTTTATATATTGGGATATTAAACCCTTAACTGATATATGTGGTTTCCAAGTATTGTCTCCCATTGTGTAGGCTGCTTTTTTACTTTTCTAACAAAGTCCCTTGATGTACAAAAGTGTTTGATTTTGAGGATACACCATTTGTCTATTTGTTTTTTGGTTGCTCACGTTTTGGGTGTAAGGTCTAGGAAACCACCTCATTTCACAAGATCTTTAAGATAGTGCCCTACGTTTTCTTCTAAGAGTCTTATGATCTTAGCGCTTATGTTCAGGTCTTTGATCCAATTAAGAGTTAATTTTTGTGTAAGGTGTGAAGTAGGAGTCCTCTTTCATTCTTTTGGAAATGGATATCCAGTTCTCCAAACACCATTTATTGAAGAGGCTGCTCTGTCCCAGTTGATTTGGCTTGATTGCCCTATGAAAGATCAATTGCTCATAGATGCAAGAATCTATTTCTGAACACTCAATTCAATTCCATTGGTCAGTATCTCAGTCCTTATGCCAGTACCATGCTGTTTTAAGCACTGCAGCTTGGTAATATGCTTCAAAGTCAGTTAGTGTGAGGCTTCCCACTTTGTTCCTCTTTCTCAAGATATTTTTGGCTATTCAGGGCACCTTGACCTTCCAAATAAATTTGGTTATTGGTTTTTCTATTTCTGCAAATTAAGTTGTTAGGATTTTAATTGGTATTGCATTGAATCTATAATAAATCAGTTTAGGCAGAGTTGACATCTTAATTATATTTAGTCTTCCAATCCATGAACATGGTATGTTCTTCCATTTTGTTAGGTCCTGTTCAATTTTTTTTTTGCAGTTTCTTGTAATTTTCTTTGTATAGGTCTTTTGTGGCCTTTGTTAAGTTTATTCCTAAATACTTGATTCTTTTGGTTGCTATTATAAATGGAATTTTTTATTTCTTCCTCTTGTTGCACATTACTTGTGTATAGGAACACTACAGATTTTTGTGTGTTGATCTTGTAGCCTGCCACTTTGCTGTATTCATTGATAGCTCTAATAGCTTTGCTGTAGATTTTTCTGGATTTTCTATATATAATCATAACATCTTAAAACAGTGAAAGTTTTACTTCTTCCTCTCCAATTTGGATGCCTTTTATTTTATTTTTTTTCCTTGCCTGATTGCTCTAGCTAGAACTTCCAGCACAATGTTGAATAACAATGGTGACAGTGGGCATCCCTGTCTTGTTCCAGATCTTAGAGGGAAAGCTTTCAGTCTCTCCCCATTGAGTACAATGTTAGCTGTGGGTTTTTCATATATTGCTTTTATCATATTGAGAAAATTCCTTTCTATTCTTATGCTTTCAAGTGTTTTCATCAAGAAAGGAAGTTGAATTTTATCAAATGCCTTTTCTGCATTGGTCAAGATGATCATATGGTTTTTTTGCTTTGCTTTATTGATGTGGTGTATTACAAAAATTGATTTTCTTATGTTGAACCAGCCTTGCTTACCTGGAATAAACCCCACTTGGTTGTGGTGTATAATTCTTTTAGCGTGCTTCAGGATTCTATTTGTGAGTACTTTGTTGAGGATAGTCGTGTCTATATTCATTAAAGAGACTGGTCTATAATTTTCTTTTTTTGTCTGATTTTGGTACTAGGGTGATGTTGGCTTCATAGAATGAGATGGGTAGTTTTCCCTCCTCTTCAATTTTTTTGAAGAGTTTGAGCAGGATTGGTATTAATTCTTTCTTGAATGCTTGGTAGAATTCACATGTGAAGCCATCTGGTCCTGGGCTTTCTTTTTTGGGAGCTTTTTGATGACTGACTCAATCTCTTTGCTGGTGATTGGTTTGTGAGGTCCTCTGTTTCTTCTCGGGTCAATGTTGGTTGTTTATGCTTTTCTGGGAAGTTGTCCATTTCATGTAAGTTGTCCAGTTTATTAGTGCATAGTTGCTCACAGTATCTTCTCATTATCTCCTTTATTTCTGCAGGATCAGTAGTTTCCTTTCCCATTTCTGATTGCATTTATTTGCATCTGCTCTCTCTCGCTTTTTTCTGTTGTTGTTGTTAGCCTAGCTAGGGGTCCATCAATTTTGTTGATTTTCTCGAAGAACCACCTTCTGGTTTTGTTGATTCTGTTGTTTTCCTGTTCTCAGTTTCATTTATTTCTGCTCTGATCTTTGTTATTTCTTTCCTTCTGTTAGCTTTGGGGTTTATTTGCTGTTCTTTCTCTAGTTTCTCCAGGTGGACAGTTAATTCCTCAACTTTTGCTCTGTCTTCTCTTTTAATATAGGCATTTAAGGCAATAAATTTCCTTCTCAGCACTGCCTTTGCTACATCCTGTAAGTTTTGATATGTTGTGTTTTCATTGTCATTTGCCTCAAGGTATTTACTAATTTCACTTGTAATTTCTTCCTTTACCCACTGGTTTTCTAAGAGCGTGTTGTTTAGTCTCCATATGTTTGTGAATTTTTCAATCTTCTGCCTGTTATTTATTTCCAACTTCATTCCGTTATGATCTGAGATAGTGTTTTTTATAATATCAATATTTTTAAATTTGTTGAGGCTTGCTTTGTGACCCAGCATGTGGTCTATCCTAGAAAATGTTCCTTGAGCACTTGAGAAGAATGTGTGTCATGCTGTTGTGGGGTGTAGTGTTCTATAAATGCCTGTCAAGTCTAGTTCATTTATCATACTATTCAACATCTCTGTTTCCCTGTTGATCCTCTGTCTAGATGTTCTATCCATTGATGAGAGCAGTATATTGAAGTCTCCAAGTATTATTGGGGAGTTATCTACTCCTTTCAGTGTTCTCAATGTCTGCCTCATGAATTTTGGGGCACTCTGGCTTGATGCATAAATGTTTATGATTGTTATGTTTTCTTGATGAATTGACCCTTTTATTAATATATAGTGTCCTTCTTTCTCTTTTAATTGTTTCACTTTTGAAGTCTACTTTGTCTGATATTAATATAGCTATTCCTGCTTTTTCTGGTTGCTGTTTGCATGAAATATCTTTTTCCAGCCTTTCACTTTCAGCCATTTTTGTCCTCCTGTCTAAGCTGAGTTTCTTGTAGACAGCATATAGATGGGTCCTGTTTTTTAATCCATTCTGCCAGTCTGTGTCTTTTATTGGGGAATTTAATCCATCAACATTTAGTGTTATTACTGTAAGGGCAGTACTTTCTCCTATCATTTTCTCTTTCGGATTTTATATGTCATGTCTTATTTTTTCCTCTCTCTTCCTGATAATCTTCATTTCTACACTCTTCTCCAAACCTCTCTCTCCTGTCTTTTCCTATCAGCTTGTAGCATTCCCTTTAGTATTTCCTATAGCGCTGATCTCATATTCATGAACTCTCTCAGTGTCTGTTTGTCTGAAAATATTTTAATCTCTCCCTCATTTTTGAAGGATAGTTTTGCTGGATATAGAATTCTTGGTTGGCAGTTCTTCTCTTTCAGTATCTTAAATATATCATACTACTGTCTTCTCACCTCCATGGTTTCTGCAGAGAAATCTGTGCATAGTCTTATCGAGCTTCCTTTGTATGTGATGATTGCTTTTCTCTTGCTGCTTTCAGTATTCTCTCTGTCTTTGACACTGGACAATCTCATCAGTAAGTGTCTTGGAGTACATCTATTGGGGTCTATTCTGTTTGGGGTGTGCTGTACTTCTTGAAACTCTAATTTTCTGTCTTTCATAGGAGTTGGGAAATTTTCAGTGATTATTTCTTCTATTATTCTTTCTGCCCCTTCCCCCCCCACTTCCACTGGGACACCCATAACATGCACGCCCGTGCACTTCATGTTGTCACTCAGCTCCCCAAGACACTACTCACATTCCCCCACCCCCCTCATCATCTGTTCCTTCACATGTGTGAACCCAGATGTCTGGTCCTCTAATCCACTGATCCCCTCCTCTGCCTGTTCAAATCTGTTGTATCCATTGTCTCCTTCATCTCCTCCACTATGCCCCTCATTCCCACAAGCCCTGTCATTTGTTTTTCCAAGTTTATGAATTCTTCCCCATAGTCATTCAGTGTCCTTCTTACATTCTTCATTTCTTTTGCTACATCCTCCCTCAGTTCATTGACTTGATTCTTGAATTGATCTAGATCTGTCTGGACATCTCCAATTAGTTCTTCCTTCAGCTCACTGAATTGATTTAGCAATAACTGCTTCAACTCCTGTATCTCAGCCGAATTACCAGTCTGCTCCTTTGGTTGGCCCACACCCCCGTGTCCCCCAGTATGGCTCATTATCTTAAACTGTTCAGGCATCTGACTTTCTTGATTAGTTTATTCTGGAGCTTGTTGTCACTCTTTTACCTAGGATTTTGTTGGTTGGCTTTGTTCTCTAACCTTTGGTGTTTGGTTCAGCTTATTCTAGACCTTCAACTTAGATTCTGTTTAGTTGATTGGAGTTTTTCACCTCTTGTTTTTCTGTTTCTTGCCCTGCCTCTATGTAGCCTTTTTGTGTAGTGATCTCAGATACGGTCAGCCCCAGTCAGGTTTTTCCAGTCCAGAGAGGCCCAGGTCTCGGGAGAAGGGTATGGAGTTTCCTTGAAAATGAGACCCTCCTGTGAGGCCTTTAGACTCTGTGCTTCCTCTATACAGTCCAGCAGGTGGCATCTGCCAGCCTGCAGCCCCCTCCCCCAGTGTAAGGAGCTGGGGAGCCTTTAGTTCTCCAGGTGACCCTGACCCTGTCAGGGGCGTGACTGACTGAAGCTAATTAATGAATTCCGAACCCTGGGATCTGAGTTCCCAAAAGGGCTGGGAAGTTGTGGTGTTCAGTGAATTTTCTCCACCACTAGACTTATTGTTTTGTCTCTCAGAGCTATCTTAGCTCTGCTCTTGCCTGGGCCCAAGTTGCAAGTCTTTGAGGCTTTCTGTAGTGGGCTTCCTCGAGAAATTGTTTTACAAAAAGAGAAAAAAAGTGAAAAAAAAAAAAAAAAGGAAGGGCCCAGTATGGACTGTTTACAGTCCTTGCAGATCTAACGGGCTATTGAAATGCTAAAAGACCAGGAGTTGAGGGAGATGAAGGAGCAATCAAGAAAGCAGAGAAGTTGGCTTTTCAGACAAGGGCTCTCCCTCCCTGGATTTGCATATGTGTCTTATTCTGTTTGAGTCCTGCCCTTCTCTGTATTATGTTCACCTGACTCCAAAAAGTCTCTGTCTTTATTTTGTTTTCTATTTTTTTTTTTTTTGCTGTTTTGCCTGCCCTATCTCCTCTCTGCTGGGCTGACTGCTCCCAGATTTTCCAGTGTCTGCTCTCAGTTTATCTATGGTTGCAGCTTTTGTTCTCCCTCCTGGTTCCCAGCACTGATGGCCCCTCCTCCCCCGGGATTTTGCCTGGCAGGGAGGGGCGCGAGCTAGATTTCGCTGATCTCAGCTGTTCCACATGTTCATGAGTGTTGTATGAAGTTTGTCCAATCTCAAATTCCTCTGCGGTGTCTGGTCCATGCAGTTCCTGGCTTTCTACCAACTGCCCCGGAGGAGTAACTACAACCCAGACCTCACCACTCTGCCATCTTGCCTACATTTCTTTTTGAAATCCTATGTAAGATATCCTTAGTTTGCATTCACTCAGAGACTGTAAAAATAGTGAAGGCAAACTGATGTCCTTTGTTTGCTCATGCCTAATATGACGGAGTGCCAAATCCACTGGATCAAGCCTGACGTTTTCAGATTCTGCACCATCGCAAGTTAGCAGCTGGCACTGCTCAGGTGACTGTTACAGTCAGGATTCTAGGTTCTAAGCAGCAGAAACCAACACTGGCTACCTTAAGCAGAAAAAGAAATGACTGATGGGAAAGCTGGGGAGCCAGGCTTGGAAACAAGAGGAACCAAGGGTGGCATGGAAGCCAGACTCCAGAAGATCTGATTTAGATCATGCTTATCAAATAGTAGCATTCAACAAATGTAACTATTTGTATATTGCTATTATTATTTGTAGTAGTAGTATCACTGGGAATACCTAATTGTAATAATAATAGTTAATACACATTGTGCACTTGCTAGGTCCCCGGCACAGAGTGCTTTGTATGTATTAATTCCCTTAATTGTCACCACACTCCTGGGGATGTTAAGGGCTTCTGTTTTTGCTGGTCCCTGGGTGCTTCAGCATCCCTTATTGGTTCCCTTAAACCTGCCATACTTCTGAAAATCTCTTTATTAAACCCGTTTCAGCTGAACCCTTTGAGTGTGACTTTTGTTTCCTTTGCTACCTCACCTGTAAAATTTCCCTGTAGAATCCATACATTTATAAACATAATAGTTGTAATTACAGTTTTTGTAACTTACGTTGGAATAAAGAAATTACTAATGCCAAATACTTCTAATATGACACTGGGAGGAAACTGTGTATGGGCAGGAAATGGCAGAAATCCCGGATGATCTAGCCAACAATGCGGGATGTTCCGAATTTCCAAAAGGATACCTGAAAAAAGTAAGGACATTTCAGTCTGATTTTGCCCTAAGGGAAGCCTGGCTTCAAGGCACTGGGTGGAGGGTGTGGAAGCCTGTAAATCTATGACAGAGGGAGATTTTCTTTTAAATACACACACACACACACACACACACACACACACACACACTTATGTAGCTGAGGGTTTGACATTTCTTTCTCTAGTATTCATGGAAAGTATAAATTAATCAAATACACACAGAGTCACTTTACATGTTTTACACAGTGTGATTCATTTGAATTATGGGATGATTTCTTTCTGGGGTCAAGAGTTTTAAATCCCACTTCTAGGCCCAGGATAATCCCTCCTGGACCCCAGGTAAAAGTGGCCCCTGCCAAGGCAACATCTAACAGATATCTACAGGGAAGGAGTCATATTTGCATACCTCCTCAATTTATATTAAGGAATATGTTCTTTTTTCTTTCTTTTTTTTTTTTTACTTGTTTATTTCTTTGGATCTGTCAACAGACAAGTTAAGAGTAGTAGGAAAAATACACAGAGATCCAGGAAGCTCTAAAAGTTGTGGCCTATCTTAAGTGCTGTAAGAAATATACCTACTAAGTAGTTTTTAAATTGCTAGTAAGGAAAAAGAAAGAGTCTAAGGTCCATAAAGACACATGGGAGAAACAGGCATCTATTATTCATTTGAAGTCTGGATGTTGTTAAAAAATTTACTTTTGAATCTGTTTTTCCTCTCCTTTATTCCAAGCTCTTTGAGAATAAGGAATATATTTAGCAACTGTACAAATTACTCTACTTACCATTCTGAAAAAGGTGGGCCTAAGCACACTTTTTAAAACGATTTGAATCTTATTTTAACTGAAGGGAAATATGCTGGGGCTTTGAAACTTTTTATATTAATTTTTTATTATAAAATAATAATTCTCAATGTGGGAAATCTGGATTGCAGAAAAGTACAAAAATGTAAAGGAAAAGATAAAAAATTTTCCTCTAACTATACCATTCAAAAAAAAATTAACATTTTGGAATATTCCTTGCCAGTGTCTTTTTTATTAATATTACTTACCCATTTGCTTGTTTTTGCTTTATCAAAATTCCAAAATATATTATAAAGAGTGTCATAGTATCTGTTGTCATTGAAAATTTCTTCCTGGGACTTATTGGGATAGAAAAAAAGAAGCTTTTAAAGACCAATAGGAGCCAACGCAAAAGGATCCATCCCCACTGGCCAAAGATGGCATTATTTTACCATCAAAAAGAATAATGCAACTAACTGATAGCCACTGGATATATTAAATAATCTATGAGTTCATAACCACATCAAAAAAATAATACCAAAGTGAGAGAGGGAAATGATGTCTTTTCACCTCCCCCAAATCCCAGCTCACCTGAAATCACTGGAAGTGACCAGAGGATGAATTCTCTAATTTTGAAAATTGGCAATTAAAAGGAAAGAATTAAGCATTTATCCTGACTGTAAAAACTGTTCCTGTACAAACTGTACTTCACGGTAAGTGAAATCCATAGCTGATACTGAAAATTCTTCCTCACAGAAGCATTCCAGTTAAAAGGATGGAATGACTGAAAGAGAAAATTACTTTTTTGCAACCTCTAAGGAAATAACTGATTTAGACAACAATATTAATGGCAAAAACCATGGACAAAAGGTTGATAGGCAGTTTACAGTGGAGGAATCAGGCTTTAGGAGGTATTCTTGCCACCCCCTTCCCCCCAAATTGTCTCTGAATCTAATCAAGCCTTTAAAAGCTCATGTCCACCTTACAAAATATCTGGAGAATAGAATGAGTTAAATCAGTGATTGAAAAACTACAGCCCGGAGGCCAAATCCAAGCAAATTAAGTGTTACTGGAACACAGCCATGACCATCCTTTACAGACTGTCTATGCCTGCTTTCAGCTACAATGGCAGGGTTGAACAATTGCAACGAAGACTATCTGGTCTGCTAAACCCCAAATATTTACTATCTGGCCCTTTAAAGAAAAAGTTTGTTGACCCTTGGGTTAAATGATACCACGAGGACACAGACATTTTAGAGACGATTGGGGCTATTTCAATAATATTTACCATACTAAAGAATTATGTTAATTGTGCTAGTAACAAAAATGGCATTGTGATTTTTCTGGTTTGCTAATGCTGCCGTTGTGCAAAATACCAGAAATGAATTGGCTTTTATAAAGGGGGTTTATTTGGTTACAATTTTACAGTCTTAAGGCCATAAAAATGTCCAAATTAAGGCATCAACTTGAGTATACCTTCACTGGAGGATGGCCAAATGGCATCCAGAAAACCTCTGTTAGCTGGGAAGGCACATGACTGGCCTCTGTTGATCCTGGGTGGAGTTCCAGCTCCTCTTTCAGCTCCTGTGCTTTCTTAAAAATGTTGCTCTTGGGGCATTTTGCCCTCTTTTAGCTTCTCCAGAGCAAACACTGGGCTAGTACCCACAGTGTCAGCAAAAGTCTGCTTTCAGTGGCTGTCTCCAAGATATCTCTCTGAGCTGCTCTGGGGTCCTTCTGTTTGGAAGCTCTTTTACAGGACTCCAGTGATTAAATCAAGATCCACCCTGAATGGGCAGGGTCCATATCTCCATGGAAATAATCCAATCAAACATTCACTCGCACTTGACTGAGTCACATCTCCATGGAAATACTCAAAGGATTCCAACCTAATCAACACTAATACCTCTGCCCCCACAGGACTGCATCAAAGAACATGGCATTTTGGGGGACATAATACATCCAAACTGGCACAGTGATATATAAGAAAATGTCCATTTTTTAAAGAAATGCATGCTCAGGTATGTAGGTAGACAGGAAATGTCCAGAGATTTCCTTTAAAGTATTTCAGCAAAAAAAAAAAAGGGACAGAGGTAGTAGTAAATATGGTAAAAATGCTATTATTTAATCTAGATAATGTGGATAATAAGAATATGGGGATTCATTGTACCATCTCTCTACTTTTGAGTATGTTTAAAAAGTTTCAAAAACAGTTTAAGGAAACTATTGATATTAGAATAGATATTAGAACAGCATTTAAAAAAATCCAACTCCTATTGTATGGTATTTTACATTATTTCCAATTTTCTCACTATTATTAAAATTGCCTTATTAACACTTTTTATATATAAATCTTTAGTCAAATCTTTGGTTATCACACAGGATGTATCTATAGATGTGGAATCACTAAGTCTTCCAAAAAGTTTGGAACAATTCACATTCCTATTAGTATTGTAAAAGAGTACCCCACTTATTAAATTCCTGTCAGTACTGAATAGTATTGTGTGTACAATTTTGCCAAATTAATAAGGAAAAATGGTCTTTTGATATTTTAATTTGAACTTATTTAATTATTAGTGAGGTTGAATGTCTTTCACATGTTCATTGGCCTTTTTTACTTATTCTATAAATTGTTCATATCCTTTGAAAATTTTTCTATGAGGTGTTAGGCCTTTCTTATTGATCTGTATGAAATCTTTATATATGAAAGGCAGTAACCCTTTGTCAGATTTCACCTATTTTGTTTTTGATTTTAATTTTATTATGTTTTTGACATTTAAACCTTCTTCTAGTTGTCAAACATCTCCATATTTTCTTTTGTGAGTTCTTCCAATGCTTTTATGTTTAGAATGTTCTTCCTTACCCTGAGATCAAATATTCACCTACACTTTTTTCTAGACTTTTGCTTTTCATTTAAATTAAATCCACCCTGAATTTATTTTAAATGTAGTGTGAAATTAGGTGCTAACTTCATTTTTTTTTAATTCTTAGGAAATCTATCATTTCCACATTACTTTGCAATGCTTTTCCAGTGAAATTTTTAAATAAATGAATACTTTTTGTAAATATATATAGACACACACACACACACACACATTTTAAAATATTAGGGTTGCCCAAAGTGTGTGTATTACATAATTTCCTGATACTTAACAAAAGTGCCTAACAACCAGAGGATTCTTGCCAAACACATTTGGTGACGATTATGATGACCAAGTCCCTAATTAAAGCCTCTTGCACCAATTAGACATAATAATAAAACATCCGAGTCTTAAAGCTTAAAAATGAAAATAATCTTTCAACATCCAAGAAACATCTCCAAAACTTTTAGTTCATGTTTGAATTTAGATCTCAGCATTCATTGGTTTCCCAAAGCATTGAACTAAACAATTCCAGAAGACATACTCAAAAATAACATGAAGCAGAGGAAAACATGGTTTTGTGCCATAATGTCTTGCAACATTCAGTTATGGTTTAATGCTGTTCAACATTCAGTTGCATAATTTGAGGGAAAATCATGGCTATTTTAAGGAAACATTACTTTAAACTATATGGAAATTTAGCTGATTCTTGTGAACAACAGAAGTGTATACTGACTACTACTTATTCATTCATTCAACATATATTTATTGTCTACTATGTGCCAGGCATTGTTTTCGTATTATTCTTACTGCCACACAGGTATTGGCATTTCTGAAGCTAGTCTGACAGAGACAGATAAAATGCCAGAGCCTAAACTCTTGATCTGAACCTTGTGAAATTCCTACTGCAAACCATTCAAATGCATTGAAATGTTCCATGTAATGTAAGAAAACTAACATTTACTAAGTAGCATCCATGTGGCAAACATACTAATTTTTATCATATAACCTTAATAATATTTTATAGATGGGAAAACTGAAGTTCCAAGAGATAAAGAACTCCAAGGCTACAGGCTACACAGATACAAGTAGTTTACTCCAGATTCAAACTCAGGTTTGTCTGACCTCAAAATCCCTGTTTTTCTGACCACCACAAACTAGCTGTTTTCTAAATCTCTCTACCTATGTTTGTTCCAAGAGGAAACAGCACAATTCTGGGAATGCCCAAATTGAAAACAGACAAAGGAAATTGTTAAGTAGAAGCCATCCCATAATAAGCAGACCACAAAAATTTGAGGCAAGAAACTCTTCCTAGTTGTTTCCAGTTTTCCAATGTTCTTACCTCAACATGGGCAGCCATATAAAATACATGCCATTCAGGTACTCATTCATTCTAGGGTTTCAATAACAAAATTTAAACTTCTATCCTTCACCCAATTGTATCATTTTTCTAGGGTGATAACTCACAAGCCTACAATGCTCTAAAGTAGTTTTGCTTCAATATCATATGTGACCCTAGCCAGTAGCCAGTGTTGAAGTGTGAAAATCTCATTCATTAATTCATTACCCATCCAGTCATTTACTCTTTCTGCAGATAATGACTGATGGCCTATTGTATGACAGACAATGTCTAGATATTAGAGATATAATGAAAATCAAGACTGAAGAGGTTCTTGTCCTCAAGGAGCTCACATTCTAGCGGTGGGGAGAGATAGTTAATAAACAATAAAGAAAAACTACATGAAGATATTTTGGGTCATGATATACTGTTAATGATACAAACTCAGTGATAGTATACAGACTAATTAGGTGGGGAGTGGGAAGATGTTTCTTTACATAGGTTGTCATGGAAGGCTCCTGAAGAGGTCATTTGTGCTGAGTCCAGAAAAATGAGAAGGAACAAATCATAGAGAAAAGCAGGGAAAAGAATACCAGGAGAGAAAACATAAGGTACAAAAAGCTTTGAGATAGAAAGGTGGTTGGTATATTGAAGAAACCTAAAGGAGGCCAAGAAGGCTGAGGGAGTAGACAAAATGTCTGATGGGAGGGAGAAGTCCAGCAGCCTTACAAGACAGTAATCGTAGTTTATGTTAACTACAGGAGAGGCTATAGCATACATTAAAGAGGAGATGGCAAGATTCGGTTTGTGCTTGTAATGAAGAATCGATTGTATTAATAACAATAAATGTAGCTAAATATTTATTAAGTGACTACTAGGTACCAGCTACTCCTCTAAACACTTTACATGCCTTAACCAACTTAATCTAATACTCCTTTGAGGGGGCACACAAAACTAGTACTAACATCTAAGACACTTACCCACGGCTGTAGTTAATAAGTGGTATGAATGGTGTGAACACAGAAAGGGGAACTCCAGAGTCTCCCTCTTAACCATGACATTATGAGGCCTCTTTAGGAATGAAAGAGCAGAAGCTAATAAACCCATCTGGAGGCCACTACCACAGTAGAAGTAAGAGATAATAGTGGCTTGACTAGAGTGGTGGTAGTGAAAATTGAGAAAAGCAGATGGATTTGAGGTATGTTTTGGAAAAATAATGAAAAGTATTTGTTTATGAGAATGAAACTTAGGACAGAATCAAGGATGACTCCTAGAGTGTTTTGCTTACACAACTGGGTATAGCGTGGTCATTTCTGAGTTCGAGAAAAGTGGGTTTATGGGTGTGTAGAGGGGTGAAATAAAAAATTCTGTTTTGGATGGGTTAAATCTGAGGCGCCAGTTACACTTGCCAATGGAGACACCAAGTAGGCAGCTGTGTAAGCCTGAATCTCAAGGGAGAGGCTGGGCATCACCGCCTACCTCTGAGGTGGGGTGAGGGATATGGAGACACCGTCCGGGATGCTGGCCCTTGGGGAGGGGAGAAGAGGGCAGAAGGCGGAGACATGACTCACCCATTTTGAGGACAGGAGTGGGAAGGGGCCAAGGAGGGTTACTGAGACATGATCTGAGAGGCAGGGGGACCCCAAGGAGGAAAGTCTGTCATAAAAGAGGGGATTGTTCAGTTGTGCTGAGTCCTGCTGAGAGGCGGTGAAGATGAGGGCAGGCAAGGGAATGCTGGATTTAACAACGTGGCCACTCGCGTCCTTACCAAGGGCAATTTAAAGGCAGAATTTTTGTTGACGTTCTGCTCTAAAGGGGAGTTGGGAAATGAGATGGCAGTTGCAAGCAGATGAGGGATCAAGGGAAGTTTTTTTTTTCTTTTTCCTTTTTTAAGATGTGTGTACTCGAGCATTTGTGTATGCTGATGGAAATGATCTGGTAAAAACGATTAAACGAAGCACCTCACACTAGGATACGTAATCTTGCAACTTACATCTATAAAAATGAAGTGGAAAGTGGAGTAATTATTTAATGAATGTCTCCCTTGTTTCTTGGAGACAAAACAATCATTCCACATACAAACAATCCTGTGATTTCTGAGCTATTTTGGAGCCTCAAATGCTCCCATAAAAGTCATCCTGGTTAAACCTGCAGCAATAGAGTCAGAAGTGAAGTGAAGTGAGGCGAGTTCCCATTTCTCCATGGGGCTCAGTGCCCCCTCGGAAATAAGTGTCCTGTGTTTGGTTTCCTGTCACCTGTCAAGTAGTTAGATTTGCATTAGTAGTCACAGGAAGAAGAAATCTGGAGAGAAAGGTATCTTGGTCCTTAAATTTAATGGAGCGTGGGTAACAAATCTATCTAGGAATTTGGGGGAGGGAGAAGCTGAAATTGGGAAGCACAAGGGGGCTCCATCATGGTCAGAAGGCAGGTGAGCCCCTGCCAGCGGATGGTGAGTTATGTCACACGGGCTTTTATTTCCCTTCCTCTTTTTTTCATAGGGTTATGACCTTTCCACAATGGGCAAAACTTTCTAACCTTCCCTCTCCCTAGCAATATGGGTTTATTTGTAGCTTCTGTTCTGTGTGTGTGTGTGTGTGTGTGTGTGTGTGTGTGTGTGTGTGTGTGTGTGTTTGCCACTCAGTTTTGTTTTTTTTTTTAAACTACCTTGATGGGAGACAATAAGGGACAGGGTACTAGGGTACCAGAGAGGAAGGAAAACTGGAAGGGAGAAATGCAGGAAGAAAAGAGACAGAAACCAAGAAGCTATGGCTTAACTTTACTCTTAAAAACCTTTTAACAAGGATACCTCAAATCCACTCTAAGGACACCTGAACTACAGTTAACTGTCTGATAGCAATGGGAATAGTTGTTTTTTCCTCCCTTTTATTTTTTTTTTTCTCACATTGAGACTGAAGATAGTGACAATCAAGATGGAATAAGGGATAAAAATGGAAGAAACTTAAGGAAAAAATAATGTGCTATAATTTATGCAATTGCTACACTTGTTTTTTTTTCTGTTTTAAGAAATTTTAGATAATGTATACATATCATATTTACTTCTATTTAAAAAGGAACAAAGAAAAGAGAGAAAGAAGAATATCTTACAAATAGTCTCATTCTAGTGACAATCATAAAGCCTCACAGATGAAATGTCCATCCATAGCAAAACAGTTAAGTGATGGTTCTCTATAGAATGAAATACCATGCTGCCATCAAAATGAATGTGGGAAACATCTATGTGCTGACAAGCCACTATTGATACTGCCTGGAATATATACTCCTTAAGACAGGAGCCAGGCCAGTATTGTTGTTTCCCCTATTTCAGCTCCTAGAACAGTGCCTTGCACACAGTAGGTGTTCAATAAATATTTATTTAATAAATTAATGGAAATACCAAAATAGCATGGTCTCATCTTGGTCAAAAGCAAAACAAAGCAAATTCTATACATGTGATTACATCCACTCTGACATACATGTTTGTGCATTTTATAATGAGCAGGAATTCTTATTTTGAATTAAAAAATTAGAAACATAGTAATTAGCATTAAAGAAAATTTAATCATCACAAACAACCCAGAAAAAAACTGAAGGGTAGCTTAGGGTCCACAGGTAGGTCAGTCTCTAACAGGGATCCTATGTACCCAGGCACCCATGCAAAAGAAGAGAGAAAAGAAACACTGAGCCAGCCATCAAAGAGAAGGAGCCCAGGGAAAATTCATACTGAGCAGGGGAAAGCTGAAGGGTGCAGGTTCAAGTGGAATGGGGGTTAGTGCTACATGATCCCATATGATAAGCATTGGTATGCATGAGGAAGCTTGGTTTTGGTTCCCCAAAAAGAGAGGACTCGACCTGAAACAATAGGCATGCTTCTGGAACCCAAAGAGTGTAATACCAGGCACCGGGGGCTCTGGGGCATGACGACCAGAACCAGCAGTGTAAGGAGCTGCTGGGTCAGCGGGCTCTGCACTGGTAGAGGAGGGGATGGATTGTGTCTGCGCAGCAGGAGACAGTCAACGTGGAGCAACAAGGGAGGCTTGGGGCAGTTACTAAGTCCAGGAGTCAGAAAGTTACCTTACAATACAAACACACCCAGCCATCCTGTATACCTTAAGTGCCCTGAGACTTTACTGGGACAGTGGGAGGAGACTGGGGCTTTCTCAGAGTGAAAGCCACCTTGAGGGTGTGGGTGGATGGGTAGGGCCAGCCTTACGCTAGAGTCCTGGGAAAACTGGGTCTGTGGTTTTGTCCTAAATACTTCCTTGAATGTAAACTGGCCGCTGGTTTTCCTCATGGTTTATGTAACTGGGAAACATGGATTAAGGAAGACAATACCTTTCACTGTTTCCCACATATGGTCTTCACTCTACACTTTTACACACACTCATCTCTCTGTCTGCCATATTCTCTGTCTCTCAAACTCCTACATAGCCTTCAAAACCTCGCTTAAGTGCTACCCTCTGAGTGGAGCATTTTCCAGCTTTCTCAGCAGGAGATCTCTCTTCTGGTTACCCACAGGACTGGGGTCATGGTTCTATTATGCAACTTAGTCTTTAGAAATTTATAGATGCTGAAGTCCTCAGGACAAGAATGCCCCCTTCATTTAAACCAACATTGAGTGCTGGGTACTATTCTAGTTGGTTTAATTTCCTAACTACTAGGACAGTGCCTTGTGTACAATATATTTTATTAAATGAATGAAAATGCTTCACTCACCCTGTTCTTATAATTATGCCTTCTATTCAATTCCAACAAACATTTATTAAGTAGCTACTGTATTTCAGGCACAGTGTGGGGGACCCTGCCTTCATGGAGCTTAGCCTATTGTAAAGTCATGTAACTAAATAAGAAATTTTAAAATAAGGTCAAGAAGTGTGAGAGGGGAAGCATAAAGAAGGGGGACCTAACCGAGACTCTATACTGTATCCCTCAGCTTTGTACCCCCAACCTATAAATATCCTTACCTACATTCATATTTAGCCTTTCTTCTTTTTCCTCCTGCATATGATCCTTTTAGTTTACTCCCAGGCTTGCTACAAAAGTTATTACTTCTCTAATGTTTTCAAACAACCTATCTCCATCTCTATTGTCTACTTCCTCATAGCCTAATAAACTTGTCAAATACCTGTCATTTGATAAACACCCTATTTTTACCATAAATGCAACATTTGTTTTTATTCTGTTTTTTCCTTCCAGTCCCAGTTAAGCTTTTTTAAAAAAGTGTCTACACTACTTGACACCTCCCACTCTCATCTCAGCCTGATGCAAGACAGATTCCACCTCCACAGTTTCTTCAACTGCTTTGGCCTAAGATCACTGATAACCTAATGGGCTCATCCTTGGGCACCTGCAGTACGCATCCTACTTAATCTTGCTGTGACATCTGAAACTGTTGGCTACTCCCTTCTCGAAACTCTCTCCTCCTTTGGGATTGGAGACATCATCCACTCTTGGCTTTCCTCCTTCCTCTGAATATTTCCAGGTGCCTTAATTTCTTTTTTCCTGACTACTCTTGCTATACCTCAGAGTTCTACCCTAGGTCTTGTAATATTCTTCTGTGCACTCTCCTTGGGTGATAATATCAGCTCCCTTGACTTCAGCTACTGCTATCTCTGAGGTCTCTTCAGAGCTCCAGACAGTCTGTCTCCAAACAAGAAAGCCTAAACTGAAATCATTAACACAACTCTTGTCCTTCTCCCTAATCCTGCTCCTACATTTATATTCACCTAGTAGAAATTTAGAAACAATCTTTCTTTCCCCTTCCACTCATATTTTATCAGTCTTCATTTGACTGCCACAATGGCCTATAAAATAAGGAGACATCTCAATCTCAATTTTCTACCACCTCCAACTTGCTGTCCAATGCATAGTCAGAAGTATCATCCTAAATTATAAATCTGGCCATGTCTCTTCCCCGCTGAAAAATTTGTCATCGGCTCTGCAAGATCTTTAGGAATTGCAAAATGGCGGCCCATGAGCTATATCCAGCTATATGTGCTTGCTGTTTGGCCCACAGAGTTAGCTAAAGAAAGCTGAATTAAAAAAATTCTGAATAGCATTAGAAGGGGTACACATTGGCCATTTCTATGGCCTCTCTATTGTCTTTTATCCTGTTTGCCTTCACATAACTGGCCTAGTCCCAGTTCTTAGCAAAGCATACAAAGCCTTTCTGGTCTAGCCCTGCCCACCGTTCTAATCTCATTTCATGCTTTTAAATCAGGTCTTCTGATGCCCAGGCTCATGTTTTTTCACTACGCCACTCTAATTAATGTTACTTCTTTAAATCTCTGAGCTTCTGAAATGTGAGATGTCCAATACCAATGTGAAATGCAGCAACAAATATGTTACAAGGAAGGAGTGTCTATTGGATGGGTGTGGGTAAAAGGGGCATGCCCACAGAATAAAAGTGAGTTAAGATGGTCACGGGAGAGTCACATCCAAAGATTTGTTATCCCATTTATTTCAGTGTGAGGATGAAGGCAGTGAAATAATTGAGTTTTCCAATTCCTGTGTTTTATTCATCTTTGTAACTTCAGCACAATTCCTGATTCTTGGCAGGCACTTAATAAATGCTTATTGGACCAATATGCCCTTGTGGAAATTTGCAGAAATTGTAATTTCCCAGTACACCTAGGCCTCACTGTCTCTTCTTTCTCTTTCTGTGTACCCACTGTCCTAACATGATCCCAATAACAAAGAAAGAAAATGCAAAAGAATAAAAAGTGTGGCCAGTGATAGTAAAGCCAGCAAAAGGATTATGTAGGAAAAGAAAAGAAGGAAATGCTTTCTCCTCTCCCGCACTTTTCTGCCATTTGAACACAAGTTAAACCCATTACATAGATACAGATAATATTACTGTTAAGACTAATGGCATGCGATATGTGAACATAGTCAGATGTTATAATTTCTAGGGAATATATAGGCATTTCCCTCAGCCCACCGCCATGGTTTAAACAGCTTGGCTGGCCACCACTTCCCACCTTCTTTGGTCCTTGTTCACCCTGCAATGCCACATTGGGCCAAACACCTCATAACAGAACCCCCAAACACGCACAGATGAAAAAATAGTGAAGCTCAGGCATTGCTATGAATCAGAGTCATCTGGAAAACCTGTAAAATTCAGGTTCCTGAGCCCTCGCATTCCAAGATGACAGGGTTAGGATGGGGCCAAGGCATCCGCATTTTAAACATGTTTTCCTGAAGATTCTCAAGTACACAAACACCATACTTTGAAATTGAGAAACACTGTCATAAAGATGAGAATGTCAGAACCAAAAAGATCCACTTATACTAAGTATACCATAATTTGCTTTCAGACATGATCCAATTCCACTGTGACTACCTTTCACAGTCTCCACTGCCAAGGATTTTTTATTAAATGGCAAAAAACTTATTTTTGTCCTCCTGATTATAGTTACCACATTTTCAAAGAAAAACTGCATATATACTCTTCGTTTTTCATCTGTTTCATTAGTAAGTATTTCTGCAGCCGGGGCAGCTAAACATTTGCAATATACTATTAGGCAACAGCAACTAGATCCCTACTGATTAAAGTGATACTAAAGTCTCAGGGTCTTTGTTTTTTCCTTCCCAGCAGGTTGGCAGTCATTCAATTATAGAATAATTCAGTATTTCTGCTTAAATTCACTTTGAGCAGTTCATCTCAATTCTAATCTTTATGTTCAAAGGCTTACTACATCCAGATGCCAAGTTTCTTCAATTGGACAAAAGCATACCAGAAATACTTCTGTTTGGAAAGGCTTGGTAAATTTTTGCAAACATTGTCATGCCACGACAGGGCACTAGTCAGGTTATAATTTCCTTTACCTGTTCTTCCCACAAACAGCAACACTGATTAGCTCCAGGCTACTGGCACTCAAAGAAGAATTTCTTCCCGGCCACTTGAAAAAACAAAATAAGGTGTTCGGCAAACACCTTACTTGAGATTAGATTGTGTAAAATCTCAGATTCTGACCATTTTGTTTATTGATCTGGTATAAGTTTTTTAATGGGGTAAGCCACACAACTCCTCCATGTGTCTGTGAATGCATATTTAGAAACAAGGAAATAACTGAGAAATTGCTGTTCTGCCATAAAACAACCAGTGTTCCATATGCATAATTTGTTCCACCTGCCATGTTTACAAGGCACCCCAAGGAGAATTAGCTTAAAACCCAGCAATCCATCTGCCTCCCAGTTCCAAGGGGTAATTATTGCCTCAACTAAGCAAAGAGGAATGCACAGCATGCTGCCAGCCATGTCAGGTGACTGATAAATGTACCTGACAAATCATCCAGGTCATCAGCTTTTCCAATAGTGGCAGGAGTCTCTGGATAATGACAAACACAATACACTACCAACAAAAAAAGGGGAAGAAAAAATGAACAGAGGCCTAGATTCAATGGGTTGCACCCAGAGCACAAACCCCAGTTGTGGATTTTATCATTTCTCACAGGGATGTTAAAAATAAGAAACACAAGGCAGAAAAAAAGAAAAGACAGGGTGGCTTTATGCCAAAGCAATGGTTAAAAAAAAAACAAACTGACAAAAAAGAGGACATATGAAAGCAGGTGTTTTGTTTTTATCAAATAACTGACTGTTAACTCTACTTCCCTAAGTATTCATTAAACATTTTTTAAAACAAAGCATCAGTTAACATTTACTAAGCATGTACCATGTTTTATTTACTGTGCACACAAAATAGAGCCTAGCCTCCAGCACAATGTAAAGTTAACTGTCTCCAACTAAGGTCACAGTGACTAAAACTGAATAAAAAATGTAAGGAATAGACTGTTTCAACGCTAGAACGATGTCCAAATGCAAAGACACACATGCTGATGAAGTTCACAAAATACATGCATATCTTCAAAGACATTCTGTTCATAAGAAGCTATTAAAAGAAGAGCTCTTTGGGGACCATCCCAAATGAATTGCAAAAGGTCACACATGACTCCTTCCCTCTGAAAATGAGACAGATACAACATATAAATTAGCATATAGAATATCAAGTCATTAAGTGTTCTTTGTTAAGGATCCCATGAGAAGTGGAGAGGGGTAGAAATGGAGAAAGTAGGTAAAAATTGATACATCCCTTTGAAATTGTTCCCAGACTTTTAAATTTCACAGATCAGCAAAATTAAAAGAAAAACACAGAGTGGGAATAAACAAAACATCAACAGAGAGTTATCATTTATTTTGCTTAAGTATAACTATCATCCATTCTTATGATTTTTTAAATAATGCAAATGATGGGAAAGCCAGACTCTTAAAATAAAGAGTAACTCTTTATATTGAGTAAATTTAATGTTAGGTAAACTCACTATGTTATTCTCATTTAAAAAATGAATACCTTAAAACATATATTGCTCTAGCTGCTCTTCACAATTAAAAGCTTTGATACAGATTTGGGGGAAAAAAAAATCTATAGCTTGCAATTCTGAAAATGTAATTTGCAAATTAAGATTTTATATGTATGAATGTATGTATGGATATATATGCGTATGTATATGTATATATACACACACACATATATAGGTATAATTATATATCTCATTGTCTTTGAGTAATATCTTTTTCTACAAATTCTTACCAGATTGTAAGAATCCCCCTAAATGTCCTCTTTCACGTTATACACACACACACACACACACACACACACACACACATGCATTGACATATGTAATGTAGATAAGGAAGGATGATCACTGTAAGGCTTTTAAGTTATGATGACAACAGACACTTCTAAATTATTTTAGTTTTGTTCCAGCTGAGGTGGGCATTTTTAATGTTTGAATGTACAGTCTCTGACTTTACTGCCATGAGTAAGCCATGAACACATATTCTGGCTTCAGTCTTTAATGGCTGGATTAAAACCAGCTCTGTCCCCCTGCTGGCTGCACATGTCCGATTCGCCACCTCACTGCCTGCAGCACCAGTGTTCCCCACAGCACTAAACCCATTTATTTCCCAGCAACTACTGACCTCCTGGACTACCATTAACATGCCCCTACAGGCTTTGCTCCTGTCAGTTTTAGTCAGTGCAGCACTAAAAGCCTTTGCGGGTTTATCAAAGCTCTGGAGGAAAGGAAAGCAAGGAAGGGAAGGCACTGAACCCAAACCTTGGGGAATCACCAACACAGGACAATGAGAAAGAGGAAGGGGCCCAGGAATGGAGAGAGCCCTGCCTGGAGACAGGACGTGAGGCTAAAGATAGAAAGGAGTTTATAGAAACCCATAATTATAAGCTTCTGCCACTCAAATCTCAGCTGGTTAATGGCAGAAGGATCAATATCTACTTTCGATTTTCATGTCTAGCATTATGGGCTTAGTGGGAGACAAATCTCCTGGGAAGGAGGGATGGTTCAGGCTATGGATCTTAGAGAGAAGGATTCATAATAATGTTATTGGTTTGCCTTTTTCTTTTCTATGGTATATTTGGAGTTTTCCTCTTGTTTTGTTTTGACCAACTTTTTCTTGTTCTGATAACACTACTCACCGTGCAATCAGTCACAGAGAAATTTATTTATGTGGAGTGTACATCTGGAATAAATGTGGAATTGAGTCATATAAACAAAGTCATGTCAGTTTGAAATGATGTCCCCAGGGCTCATCCCCACTCAACCAGAGTGAGCCCTGAGCTCCAAAATGGAGTTAAAGTAAACAGAATTACATTCTGCAAATATAACTCTAGGTTCCAGGAATCTTAACTGTCCTAGCTTGTCATTTTTCCTTTTTTTCTTCCTGGAAGAGTATCAAGCAAACCATCAATGGGTTCTCATTTAAAAGCAGATTCATATAATTCAAATGGCAAGAAGTAAGTCTTAACATACATATATTTCCATATTTTTTCAGAACCAGGCAAAAAAGGCTTTGTAGAGAAAACAATAAAGCAGCACAGTATTTCTAACATACAACTTATGCATGGAATGGAATTATTTAGTGAAAATATGTAATAAATCCAACTCTTTAATATCTCCCAAAAATGTTGTTGGCAGCACTAAATGGAATGTTGCATCTGCTAAATTAGGGCATTAATAATAGTATCTTGATTCACTTGTCCCTTCTCATAAACGCTTTTATCTTCAAATTATATTTTCCCTAAATCAATTCTAAAAAATGATCTACTATGAAACATTCTTCACCAATCAAAGACAATCACTACTTTAGATTTTACCCAAATTCATAATACTTCACATAGAATGTAAGTCCTTCAAGTCATGTGTTTCAATGGGTATAAAGGGTTCTATCAAACGATAATGTGGGCACCTTCAGGAGCTATAAAGAGACTTGTACGCTTAACAAATATGCTCACAACCTTAAGGAAACTTTCTTGAACAGTTCCAAAACTGACATCTATAATTCATCATTTTAAGAATCATCATTTATTAAGCACATCTATCTATAAGCCAGGCACTGTGCTAGCAGCCTTAGACACAATGTTTTATTTAACCTCAAAAACAATTCTATAAGGTAGATATTATTATTCCATTTTATGGATGTAACAATTGACGCTGAAGGAGAGTATATAACACGCCCAAGGTCACATAGCTTCTAAGTGGTGGAAGGGGTAAGGACTGCAGTCAGGCCTGGCAGATTACAAAGCCTGTGCTCTTCTCTAAACCACAAAGCCAGGTCAGCACTGGGAAATAAACCTCCTTGATCATGACCTTATTAATTAGTAGTTGCTTTATTTGAGGGGATTCCATAATCAGAAGTATACAAGCTCATAAAGGTTGCTAGTAGAAAATGCAATCTAACACACTTTCCAGATTTAACAAAGGAATACATTTTTAAACAGTCTTATAAAGAAGTTATTTCAAATTCTAAAATTACAAACTAGAATACATATAGAAATAAGTATGGAATTCCATTAGATTGACCTGTTTTTGTGAGTCAAAATGGCCAAAAAGGTGCAAACTCATACGATTTGTCCTAACAGAAGTCTAGTTCTGGGCCATCATGGGCCCAGGCCAGAACATTCCCAATGCACCTACAATGCTCCTGCTTCGTGCCTGTGCATGGTCTCCCCTGGATACTGTACCTGAGCAGAAGCTGTTGCTGCTAATGGTCCTCGCAGAACGCCCAGAGCTGCTGGGGTTGAACTCTCTGCTTTCTTCCTCAGAGAAGGGAGACTCAGAGGCTGGGGACACCTTGTGCTGTTGCTGGGGCAGATGGGGCCGAAGAATCAAACGGGGAATCCGGCTTCGGGATATCTCCTTCTCGTGATGCTGCACTCTGTGCTCCTTCTCAAAATTGGACATCAAGAAGAAAACAAAAGGAAAACTGTTTCCCCCTCTTAACTCCTGTCTGCAACTTTAGGATTCAATTTGTAAGAAATCATCTTTCCGAATATTGAATTGTCACAAAGAGTCAAACAGTCATTCTTATCTTGTTGAAATGAACCCCCTAATTCTTTGGGCTAACTCCTCTAGTCTACTGAATAGCACATGCATACACACACAGGCACACACACACACACAGGCACACTTCCACTTCCACAGACTAGCACAAAGGCCACCCACTCCCCCATGCCATTCCTGATTCACTTTTCCAACTGTGGCTTTTTCTATCACATTCAAGCTTTTGGCTTTCTCAGAGGCTTCTTATTACTCACAGCACACTCCCGCTTATTACTTGACTTCCTCTAGCCTTCCATTTTGCTTTCCCTGAATTAGCTGTGACAATTTGATTTCTCCTTTCCTGTCTCCTCACAAAGTAGACTCTTATACCTGGAACAGTTCTATCCCCAGAGATCATGCAGCCTTATCTTTCAAATCCCTCCTCTTCCAGCCAGGATCTTAATTATTCATTAATATCCTGGTACACAAGGCTTGTTGCCAACAGAAAAGCAAACAAAAATCCAATACCCAGTAAGAAGGTTTCACCTTTTCCATCATATTTAGCTTTTGTTTTCCTTACAGGACATCCACAAGAAGAGAATTTTTTTTTTCTCTCTCTTTAAAAATATAGCATTAAATACACAGGGCCATGCCATGGTAAAATAACGCCACCAATACATATGCATAAAAAGTAATATTGTAGCAATGTTTTTAGATTTGCAGAGTGCTTTCCCACCTGGTACCTCATTCAATCTTTAGAGCCAGGCTGTAAGAGAGAGAGCACTCATTCGTTTCCCTATTTACAGATGACAAAACTGAGGCTATGGGAGGTAAGATTAGCCAAGATTGCATGTCATCCAGAAGCAGGATGGGCCTGAAGTCCATGGACTTTTCCAAGCCACTACCACCCTGCCTCATTAAAATGGATTCCGAGGAGGAGCTCCTTGCGAATAATCCACTGTTCCCTCCAACCTCTGCAACTGAAAAGAGGGCTTCGGATTAAGTAACAAATAACATTTTGCAACATGAACTCCTGCTCATTTCCCCAGCGGCTCACCAGGAAGGGTCACTGCCAAAGTAGACACCTCAGGGAGGCCCACACAGTACAGGAATTGAAGGGAAAGCCCCAGCCAGGGGGAACTCTTGAGGTCACTCAAGCACACACCCGATCCAGGGGCTGACAGCCGCACCCAGCCCCGGGATTTGCCCAGCACATCAGTCACCCAGCAGGTATCATATGTCAGCCACTCCGCTCAGCACACCACACTGCATACTCTGAACCAACGCTGGGTCACTGACACACTGGAGTCCTTATTTCTCAGTCACGTACAAATCAAATTCCTTTTATTCACATCACACACACAGGAGAGCTAGATTCCAAACCCGTTTCAAGAGATGGGTAACCCGCGAGTCAACACCCCAAATCTTTTCCTCTGGTATCACCTTCCCCATCCCCCGGGTCTCATCACCTGAACAAATGCCCTCTGCCTTCCCACCGCTCCTGCCCCGCTTTGCTCTCCATCCCTACCCACTACCCCCGCCTCCCCGGCTCTCACCTGGCGGGCTTCTTGCCCCGCAGGGTCCGCCCTCCCGCGCCCTCCCCGCCCGCTGGCACTGGCCCCCGCACGACGTGCCCTGCTTACCTTGCTCTCCCGCAGGGGTCCCATCGCACCGCTGCCCGCCGGCTCCTCGCGTCGCCGCCGCCGCTGTCCAGGAGGAGGCACCTGCGTGCACGGAAACGAGGAGACTGGGTTGAGACGGCGCGGGCGGCGGCTGCTGCGGGCCCGACGCGCCTCCGCAGTTCGCGCTCAGCTGCGAGGGCGCGCCCGGCCGCCCCGCCCCGGCCGGACACGTGGTGCTGCCGCCGTCATCCCGCGGCCGCTCCCCGGGCGCCTCCCCTCGGTCTCCCTCACCTGCGGGCCCTAGGGCGGCTCCGTGGGCCCTACCCGCCTGATTTCGCCGCTGGCACCTACCTCCAGCCCCGCGCGCCCCTCCCTCCCTGCTGAGCTCGACCGAAAGGGGCCAGGAGGAGGCCGCGAGCATCCCTATCCTGGAAGTGTCCCCTACCCTCCTTTTTGAGCGTGGCACCCGGTTTGCCGGGGGTGCGCATCGGAAGGAGGAGCTGAGAAAAACTGCGACATCACTGAGAGCCAAAAAAAAAAAAAAAAAAGAGAAAGAAGGAAAGTTTCTCGCTCGCGACGACTCCCCGCCCTCTCGGTTTTAAGTCAACACACAGCTCACCACAATTACCTCGCCAGAGACAGACGGGAGGATCCCCCTCCTTCACGACCCCGCCAACCGAATGCTGCAGGACTGACACAGCATATCATTCCCGGATCGCCAAGGCTGCAATTCTCGCTTGGGGATTTGCAGCAGCGAGCCTTCGGTTGGCAGCGCCGCAGGAGATGAACGATGAGCTTGGGGAAGCCAGGCCACCAGGAATGAGCCCCAGGCACGCTGCTATGAGAACGATACTGCGCTTGAACTCAGAACACCGGGCACACGCCGGCACTCCGCTCTCTGCAAGCTGAGTGCCTTTACGCAAGCTCTAGACCTCTTTGAACTTCAAATTCATTCACCCTAAAGTGAGAGATAGTAATAATATCTACTTCAAAGGGTAGCTGTGCGGAGTAAATGGGAGAAAGAGATGTGATCGCCTGCAAAAGAGCCTCACCCAGCTGACTGAACAGAACTTTCCAAAGGTTCATTCAACATGACAGGCAGAGAAAGCTTTTGTGATGCTGGCAGGTTTGTTAGAAAAAGCTCAACCTGTGCAACTGAGGATTTAGAATAGGGGTCATGGGCTGGGTCATGAGCCTTATTATACTTGGCTATACATAAATCTTATTCAACATGCATACTAACTTAAATGTCCCTTATTCAGAATTGGAGATTTCTAAGTAACAATTGGAGAATATTCTAAGTAGCATTGTGGCTGCAGTGAAAAAGTGTGTCATCCTTGAAAATGTTATTTGAACCTCCACCCTCGGCATTTATCCTTCCTCCAAACAGCATTTCTTAGTCCTCACCCCTCAACCCCAGAAGCATGGAGTATGAGACTGGGGAGAGCCTCGGGACAGTTAGTGGAATCAATTTGCCTTCCTCCTATACCCCTAAAGAGATTTTACACCATAAATCTTCATAACTTCAATTTCCTTAGATCTCTTGAGCAGTAAGGTGGGGTAATCTTGGGGCTCTTTCTTTGGACATGTGTGTGTGATTAATTCATATTTCTACTCCACCTGCCTTCTCAGATATGGGTCTCAGGAAAGAGAGGTCTAGGATATTTCATATAATCCCTTATTTTCAAAATTATGAGCTTGGGACTTATACTGTGAGATAGAAATGAACTATTAAGGTCAAAAGATGCTTCTGAGGCGATTTCTACTGAGAACTGAGAATTGAGTCTGGGTGCCTAATAGCAGACCCCCCACACACACACACTGAATTGTCTCAGTCAAAACCTCAGAGTCATTTTTCACTCTCCCTCTTCCTCCCTGTGCCCCACACATGGCACAAACGACCAGTGAGCTCCATGCCACTCCTTAATGAATGTCTTGAATCTGATTACTTTTCTCCACTGCTGTCATCTTTATTTAAATTCCAGACCACAATCATCCTGGATTATTGCAATAGTCTAAATAAACTTGTCTTGCTTCCAACCTTGCCCTTAATTTCTCTCTTGCCAATCAGTTTTTCTGCATAGACATCAAAATGATTTCTGAAAGTCCAAATCAAGCCATGCTTCCCTGTTAAAAGCCATTAATAACTTCCCAGGAATATTCCAACTCCTCAATGTAGCACAAAGTCCTTTCATGATCTGGTCTTGTCTATCTCTCCAAGTCTCATTTCTTGCCATTCTTTTTACTGCCTCTGCTCTCCCTCCATGTGCAAATGCATATCCCTCAACTTGTAGAGAGCTTTCATGTTCTTTTTCCTCTAGGCTGTTGCACTTGCAGTTCCCTAGAGTACTTCTTGCATCCGTCCACCCACCATCCTCAACTCAGAAAAATACATTGTTGCATATTAGAGACAGCTTCATCCAGGAAATCTCCTCCTGATTCCCTATCTTTACCCCAGAAGAGCTGTCAGGATCTTGTATTAGAATTCTCCATTTACTTGTCTGTCTTCACCAGGGACCTAACACAGTTCCTGATATAGCTCCTGTCAAATGAATGAATGCATTTGACAGGAGCTATATCAGGAGTGAGTGAATTCTGACTCCACGAGGGGCCCAGCAGTACAAGACAAAGAACACAGACACGACTTCTCTTCTGTAAATGACTGAGATAAAGCTGCCTCCAATATGTCTTTGTATTTGATGATGGGGTGTATGCCTAAAAAATCCAAAATGAACAGTTGAAGGCTTTTAGTGCAGAAGTGCAAGCACTGAGAGGCTGTGCGGTACCCCTCTTGTCACCACAGCAACGCTGCCAAGGGAAAGGCTGATGATTCAGTTTTCAGGTGCCTACTTTTGGAACCCAAGATGGTTTTTCTACTGTTCTAAAAGGCAAGTTCTACAAGTAATATTAATGCTGCTTTTAATTTCATTCAAGTGTTTCCCACGTCATTAGGAGAAGTGTCTTATAACATTAGGATTATACCATCAAAGAGATATAATCTAATTCAACATATTAAACTCATCTTTCATCTGCTTTGAAATATTCTCATGCATCATTTTCATTTCCTACTTAAATACCTATTGAATTGTCTTGTCTTGTAATGTGGCTTTCCCTTTAAAGTAAATGTATTACTGGTTTTTAGAAAATACAAACTGCTTTAAAAGGATAGGACCCTTAAAGATGATAAATAATATACCTGTCCAAGCCCAGGAGGGAAAAGGGGAGATAAGAGTATTGAAGATCAGGGGGAAAGGAATGTTTTTATATAATTATGCCCAAAATCTGGGATAAGGAATTTGATCTTTGTGTGAGATGTTATTAAATGATTCATGCCTTTATTTGCACAAAACTTTATATCAGCAGAGCTCTTTCATATATATAATCTTATTTGAACATCATAAAAACTGTGTGAGGTGTATGTGGCCAATCCCTGAAACCAGACAAGGAATAAAGGACAAGATTTTATTGATAGGAACCCTGCAGACTGCAAACTTCACAGAAAAGACAATACAAACGGACTGCCAAAGAGAACATCTGCACCATACAACAGAGACACATCATAGCCCCCAACATCCACTCTTCCTCACATCTCACCTGTGTTTGCTGGGGACTTTCTTGGACTCAGTCACGCCTGACAAAGCACCATCTCCTAATCCTATCAGCTGTGCGAGCAAGCGCTGCCGTCTCTCTCAGTGACCCGATGCCGGGTGATCTGCACAGCAACAAGGAGCAGCTGACGTGCTTTACAACACGTCATGAAGAAAAGAAACTGCATTCTGGGGCATCCTGGGATTTTTCTGTGGTGGGGTGGAGACCCATATTTTTCTTACCAGGGAAAGAGCTGCCCACTTTCCTGTAAGACTGTGTGTGAGTGATCAACCCTCCTCTTTATTGTACATGTGCTATTGTTACTATATGATTAAGGCATTGTGAGGTTGTTTAACTGTAATCACTAGGACTCCTCAAGATCACTCCCTAGAGGAGGGGGCACACAGAGCCCCTAGGGCAGCGAGGCAAGTGAGTGGCTTGGCAGGGTAGGCTGGAATGTTCACTGGGTTCAGGGTGTGTCAATTATCTCTGCTCTGAAACCAAGTTTGGAAACAGAGGCATCTCTCAGGTAGAGATAATGAATTAGGGAAAAGTCCAAGTACAGAGGCAGAAGTTAGGGGTCGGGGTTTCGAAGGAGGGTAAGAATATAGTTTTCTGCTTGCCTCACGTGAGGTAGACTTGCAAAAATGCTGTCTGCTGCTGGTGGCTTTTTGTCCATTAGTGAGATTAGGGACAGATACTAGTCAAAAATATAGATAAAAAATGGGGACACATGGTTGGACAAATAGATGTATAATTATTGGGACAGTGGATTAGGTCAATTGACATTAAGATACTCTGTGAGAAGTCTGGGGTAAGGTTGCCGTCCAGGTAGTTGAGAAGCTGAGTCTTGACATTTACCTAATAAAATGCTTCAGATGACTAGACAAGACAGGGAGATGTGTAGGTCAGTGGTGAGCGGTGGATTCCTGATACCTGAAGTTAAAGAGATTTAAGAAAGGGCAAAGGAAGTTATCTGTAAGGTAGGCACAGGAAAGCCAAAATCCAGGGGTTGAATTCTGGGTCTGATAGAGAGCATCTTTCTTTCTCAAAAGACCAGGAGACCAGAAGCTGCAAGAGGGACAGGACAGCCAAAAATTAAAGCATAGCTCAGTTCCAAGTCAGGCAGTATAGCTATCTAGAGAGAAGGTGAGGAGTGGGGGCTGAGGCTACCTTCAGATGTGGAAAGAGTAGAGAAGGTACCCCAAGACAGTAGCTCTGAGGAATTCCATTAGCCATCCACAGCAGTCTAAGGTTAGGAAAGAACTTTACAATCTGGGTTCCCAGAAAGCGTATCTGTGGCCAGATTTGAGTTAAGGTAAAGGAATCTATTTTTCACAGCATCATTTATTCCCATGATTTTGTACTTTCCCCCCCTCTTCCAATTTCAAGTAAACTTCCCTTTTAATAATTCTTCCTTTATTTCTGCTAAAAAATGGGAGGAAGAGGAGAAGAGGAGGAGTTTGAAATTGTCTCCTGGAAGGATAAGAGTATTGCAAAAGGAGCAGAGCGCCCCTAGAGACTAACTACTATGATGGCAGCTACAGTAGCTGGGGAGACCTGCACACGCTGCATCAGACTGTGGGGTTGCCTCAGCAGTTGTGGAGCTTTGACTGCTGTTTCATTTCCATCCTCTAGGCCATTTCCATGAACCATTTTCCATGGTACCCCAAGTCCTGTCACCTAGTGAGTAAATTTAGACTTTTCTCTACTCCTAGCTCCTCTCTAATTCCCAGCAGAAAAATCTATAGGAAAATAAATCCAGAGTTTGGGAATTTGAATTATGCTGTTCCATGTGTCCTCTCTAGCTATTTCTAGAATGATGTTTAATCCAGGAGAAAAAAAATGCCTTTTTTAAAAAAAGGGTAACTTCAATATTTTCATTTTAAATGTACTAAAACCACATCATCAAAATTTTGCAAAATAAAAGAAAGAAATTGCTCATCATCTCATCGCCCTGACATCAATTATCTGTAATTCCTCTGTAACCATTTTGATGCTTTGATTTCAGGTTTATTGGCTGTGAATTATGAACAGCATTATTAAAATGAGAATAAAATTCTATGTGATATATGGCATTTTGGGCCTCTTGATGCCATCACATCTGGCTGTTTCCGGATGGCTGTGGTAGGCTCACATGCCTACTGAATTCCCATGAAGTTATTCACCTTTATCTGTCCTCTAATTGGGCACTAATCTGAGGATGAGGCTATCAGTCCTCCTTACCACTGTTGAGAAACAGCTGGGGCTGCCACTGGAAGTTTGGGGTGGTTCCCAGCTCCTGGCCATGGCAGCAAGCAGACTAGTCAGAAGCTTCAGGAAGAGCTGCTGGTGGAGAATTAGCAAAGCCATGGCTGGAGAAAGGATCTCAACTCATAGGGTGGTAGAAAAACACTGTGTCCCTTTCTGTTAAGAAGCCCAAATACTGGCTTGCCATAATGTGATCCTAATTCAAGAGTAAGTAAGAAAACGAAATGGGCTTCCCAAAGTCTGAAAAGATACCTATGATGAGAAAATGTAGAGTCCTGCTCTCTTCTTTCCAACTGTGTGACCTTAGGCAAGTTGTTTAACTCCTCTAGAATCAGCATGTGGTGAATGCACTGTAAAATTAAGGAAGTAAATTAGTAAGGAAGGAAGATCTGGTTGTTACCAGTTAATGTCTTTGGGCAGATTAACTTTTCTGAGGCTCATTTTCTCATCTATAAAATGGGTGGAATAACAGTAATTAGTTCATAATACTATTCTAAAGATTAGACAAGAATATATGCAAAGCCTTGCATTTACGTCTAGCACATGGTTAGGGCATAATAAACATCCTCTCTCCATCAAACTATTCCAACTACCATTGCTGCCTCTTGCTTTCTTGTTTCACATTCTCCTCACCCTAAAGATTTTATTTTTATCTTTTGTTAAAGGGAATCAAGGATTTTTGCCCAGATGACTTATGAGATATTAAGAAGGAAACTGAATTTCCCATTTGAAAACATGTTGACTGGACTTTTCCTCCCAAAGGTATATCAGAAACAGAGTAGAAGGCATGATAAATGACCATACTTATCATTCTTTCATTCATTCACTCATCAGTGTTTATTTGGTTCCTATTCTTAGCCAGGCACGGGCTCAGGCACTGGTTCTGAAGTATTCAAAGATGAACAGTGTTTCCTGTCTTCAAGCATCTTGGTCTAATGTTGACATGGGCATGGTCATCAACTATTATGCTATTCATTGTTAACATCATGACAAATGTATGCCTAGAGGGCTTACCAGCATCTGAATCAAAAATCAAACTGGGGTCTGAGGCTTCCAGGGGTGAGTTTTGAGCTGTATTTTGAAGGACAAATAGGTGAGTCTATTACAATTTTGGTTCCTGGAGAGTTCCTACCCATCTCCCTGCCTTCTTCCCTTCTCCTTCCCTCCCTCACATCCTCCCTCTCCCCCTTCTCTTTTCCTTCTACTTTGAGATAGCTTCTGCTGCCCTATATGCTGGTTGCCAATGGACTGATGCAGAGAGGAGGCATTGGTTTTCCCCTTGAATCTATGTCTGGCTGCAGCCTTATGGAAGAAAGAGATTTTTGTCTAAGGAATCTTGGTCACCTAGCACATCACCAAGCACAGTACCTGAAGCTCAATCAATATTTGTTAATTACTAATATTTAAAATTTCAAGAACACCAAATTAATACTGCCACCTATTGGTTCATTCATGGATTTTTCTTCTGTGACAGGTAAAGTCTCTTTGGTCTGCAACAAAAAATGTCTTTATAACAGTGCTTAATAGGGCCTTTATTCAAACTTTAAGCACCATTTCCGAAAAAATTCAAAATGTAAAAGTTATACATCACTTAACTGAATACCAATTAACAGAATTAATTTTCAGGGAATGTGGGATAATGAGCAGGTGCTTTGTGCCCTGATAGACAATGGTTCCAAACTCCTTTCTTTAGACAAGTTTGGTTAGCTTTCTGAGTTTCTATTCTTATTTGTAAAACATGTAAGTATTTCTATTCCATAGGTCTATTTTTAGGATTAAATTCTATAAAACTTCTAATTAGCACAGCATAGTCCCTTGTGCAAATTAGGAATTCAATGATAAACTTCTTCCCCTACCTCCTTTCTTCTCACATTCCTCAATTCTCAATGACACTTGGAAGGATAAACAGTATGATTCAATTTTAGCTGAACACTCAAGTCCTTCTAAAACAAGAACAGTAAATGATACTCAGATGGTTCTTACTGTAACTATTCCCAGGTATATCTTTTATCTTTGGATAAAAGCCATTCCCTGGGTACCTGATTAATTAGGTGTAATTATACTCTACTTCTGAAGAAGGTGCAATAAGTACCTATCAAATGGGTCCACCCCTTTGCCTACCCTTTCCCATGCCCCCTACCTGCTTATTTTGCCTCCTAGGCCTTCTGTGCTCCTTGGTAGATCCAAAGCCCAGACTCCTGGAACGTTCCCAGAGACTCTTAACAGCACTGCCTATCTTCTGACCTGAAGCTGATTACAAGCAAAAAGCAGTTGGCTGGCTGATGTTTGGAGACACCTGAAGATGCAAAGAGAAATACGTTTGGAGATGCTAAACTAAGAAATGAAGCCCAGAGTTTGCCCCAGAGAAGCTAAGAGAGGACACCCAGATGCCTAGAGAGAAACACCCTAGAAGAATAAGAAAAGATGCACAGATGCTGAGAGAGAGGAGCTAAGAGAGACAGAGGCCCAAGCAAGGATGCACAGAGGCTGAGAGAGAGAAGCTGAGAGACACATTTTGGAGGAAGCCATTTTGAAATGCAGCCCCAGGAGCAAAGGACAAGCAGATGCCAGCCACATGACTTCCCAGCTGACAAAGGTGTTCTAGACGCCATTGGCCTTCCTTCAGTGAAGGTATCCTTTTGTTGATGCCTTAGTATGGATACTTTTATGGCCTTAGAACTGTAAATTTGTAACTTAATAAATCCCCTTTATAAAAGCCAAAAAAAAAAAAAAAAAAAAAAAGCAGTTGGCTGATGTTTCCAGCTTGTGGTCTCCAACTGCAGTGGGGCCTCAGTGCTGCCGGGCAATCGTTTTCTGCTCCCTAGCCAGCAGTCTCTCCTGTTCTCCACACGGTCTATTTTAGAGCTTCTCCACACTTCAACACCCAACCCTAAAGCCTACCCTCCTACCCTTATGCTATACAGATGCTCTTATATCTGGATTCACAGACAAATTAGAAGTGCTATGGGAACTCCCTCAACCTCCTGCCTCCAAACCTGTAATTGAACCTGCCTCCACTCCATCCTTTCCACTTCTCATCCTTTAGAAAGGAAGTGTCCCTCTGCTTGTCCAAGAGTAATTACTTTGCCTGGGCTTTAGATCACATCCTTTTGCACATCTTAAGGGAATTTATCTCCTCAGTTAGCCCCTGTAACTCTCCAGGTTTCTACTCCCTTACTGTGTAAAATGGAACAGTCATAGCACTTACTTCATAGGGTTATTGTGAGCATCAGAGGAGTGAATTCAGGTAAAGAACTCAGAAGAGAGCCTAGTACATAGTAAGCACTCAGTGAGTGTCAGCTATTATAATTAGCTATTATTCTTTTTTTTTTTGATATCTTCAACTACTTTTTCTAATGGATGCTTCACATCAGCATTTAAACATGCAGAAATCTTTCCTGACCAAATAAAAAAAGACTCTTTTAAACTCCCATATGCTTCCAGTACTATCCTCTATCTTCTCCCCCTTCACTGCCCAACTTCTGAAAAAGAGTCGTTTGTCCTCACATGTCTCACACCCTCCCTGCCCTGTCATCCTCCCACTTTACCCTGGTTCAAGCACAATTCTACCAAAACAGCTCTTCCCCCAAATAGTAAATGGCCTCTATGTGGTTTTCATAGTTTTTATCCTAATCTTGACCTCTCATCAACTTTTGGAATAGTAGAAAATTCCCACATTTTTGAAACTTGCTCTTCCTTTTTATTCTGTGACACTGTCTTCTGTGTTTTCCCTACTTCTCAATATCCTGTCAGCCCATTCCTTAAATGTCCATGTTCCATGTTCCTCAGTTTCTAGCCCTGACCCTCTGACATTTTCATTTTACCTTCCCTCTCTAGGTAAACTCTTTTTTTCTGTTGCTTAGAATACTATTTATATGCTGATCTCCTCCATAAATCCCCATCTCTATTCCACGATTGTCTCATAAACAATCTGCCTACTGGATATCTCAACTTGAATTTATCCCACATGGTCCCTACACTATGTTTGAAATTGAATTCATCGTACTTCCTCTAAAAGGTTGACCCTACTTCTGTGTTCCCCAAGTCAAGACACAGTATCAACATGCAGACCTGGACCTGGATGACATCCTTAACTCTTCTCTTTCCCTCACTTTCACAACTAATTGGACTCTAAGTCTTATCTGGTCTTTCTCTTCATTATCTTTAAAAGGTGTTCATTTCCCCACCACCTCCCTCTTGCCTGGATTTCTAACTTGCCTTCCAGACTTGCTTCCTTTAATCCATTTTTAAACTGAAGCCCAAATGATCTCTTTAAAGTGCAGATCTGATTATGCCTCCCTCATTCGCACTGAAACCCTTCAATTCTCATCACTGTCCTCAAGATATAATGTATATACCACTGTATGTCCCAAAAGGTCTCCCTTGAGCCAATCCCTGAACTCGTCCTTTGGCCTACTTAAATGTTGTTCCCACTACCTGGAGCACTCTTTCCAATCTCCAACCTCCACCTTCCACCACTACTGTCCTGTTCCTATTGACCTTCTGATATGTTCATTGGAAAAACTGATGTGTTAGTGTCATGATATCTACTACTATATTGAATGTGAATGATTTCTGATTTTAGTGCTTTTAAAATTTTTTCTGCTGAAACTATATGGGTTTATATTATGACAGAAAGATAAACCCATTTTGAGGATATGATGGACATGGAAGCTTGTTTACTTTCAAGCTCATAACATGAGTTGAGTAACAACTGAAAAGAATTTTATAGTGGTCAAGTAAAATAATCATTTCCAAACTGGTATTACTTGAAAAGCTTCTGCCAGAAAAACCCATACATTTCATCCTATTTATTATAAAACATTACTCTTAGCTTTATCATTTTAATAGAATCACTTCTCTTGACTCTTTGAAAAAGTATTCCCATGATTCCGTGTTATACTTTTTCCTCCTGTTTTCTCTTACAGCTTATTTAAATTTTAGTATTTAAAATAGAAAACAATTCTAGACAAGGGTTTATTTAAAAAAAACACTGGCATTTATATTTTTTAAATGTTCATAAACAGTTGCATTGCTTTATTTTTACTGTTATAATAACGGAGGAACGTGTTGCTTTTTCAATGTAGACATGACTTAGGTAGATGTATTCTGAGACTTCAAAAGATCTCTAATAAATAGTTACTTGGGCAAAAGAACATTAGAAAGCCTCAAACTACAAACCCTCTTTAAATACATTTTAAGAGCAGCCAATTCCCTAATACTTCAGATACTCAATATAGAAGTGTGAGTTTGACAAAACCAATGTGTGTATATCTCCCATAGTAAAATGCCTGGAATTTCTTGCATAAGTATTATTAATTTTTGTTCTGCCTACACTAATGTCAGTAGTCCTCTCTGCAGAGTTCTAATTTCAGAAGTACCTCTATAAGAAAAGACTATGAAATGTTGAGAATGGGGAATAAAGCTAGAATTAAGGATCTGACATTTTCAATTTTAGGTGTTTAATTTTGCAGTAATGGAGACCTGAAAAATATTGTTTTTTATGAAGATTCTTCATTGCTAAAGACAATGGAGATGAAGCAATCAATAAGCAAGCATTTTCCCTAATGCTCATCTAAGAACTGCCTTACACAGTTGTACTTTTATGACTGCAAATGTTATCTTGCAAATTCCAGACTTTTTATAGGTAGATGATTTCATTCATTCAACAAATATCAACTGATCAATCACTTGCTAAGTACCAAGAACTCTGGTAAAGTTTGGGAGAAATTGAAGTAGTTTGCTTCAGAAAAAGGAATATGTGTGATTTCTTATTTCATTCTGTGCTCCCAAACTCTGTGCTCCCAAACAGTGCCCTCAGCAGTGTTTAGGCAGACTGTTATATGGACATGGTGAACAAAAGTAGAATAATGATCTTCACCCAAATACTAAGCCATGCTTCATACTTTTGGGCAATTTTTAAACAATAAAATAAAATATGATCATTTTAACATACAGCATAAAGACACGACTCATTTAATATTAATATAGATACTTCAATTTCTGTGTTAGAACCATATTTTAGGATAAACCAAGAATAAAAGCACAGAAAAAGCATAAAAAATATCCTACTTATTAGCACAAAAAATATATTTTCTTTTGTAATTAAGAATATAGTCCAGTGAAAATTAATGAATCCCTTAGTTTCCTTTCCACACTGCACCGCCGTTTCTAAAAACATGAAAGACTAAATGAACATACAATAATCCTTAAGGTCAGGAAATGTACTTACCACCTCACATCATTTTGTCATAGTAGTTCTATTATTACACTTTACTGCAGACCAGACACTTTTCCAAAATTTAAAAGCAGAGAGAAAGATAATAGTAATTTAAAGAGAGGGTTTGTCCAGAAAATTTCTGTTTTCTTTGTATCAGGAGGAATATGGTTCTCCTTCAAAACCAAGGTTTTCTGATTGTCTTTTGCCAAAAGGTAATTTGTTCTAGCAAACTTTACAAAGAAAAGATTGAGGTCTGTAGTTATATTATTTCTGGCATTGGGCTTTCCGTAGAAAGGTACATTAGATATTCCAGTCCTTTCTCAAGCATTCTATTCCTGTAACCTGACTTCATTCTTTCCTTTCCACTGTTGCCACTGAAACTGGAAATGGCTGCAGAATACAAATCATATAATAAATATTTGGGAATTTGTCTTTGTAGATTTTCAGCGCCACTGCCAAACTTCTTGCCTAGAGAGCTGTGTGAGGCTTTTTAATCTGAAACCTTTGAGCAAATCCCATTCTTGAGCCAACTGGGGAGCATCCACATGATTTAATTGTAGCCACCCTTCAAAGAGATTAATAAATACTTCAGGTTCTTTGACTCCATATTCTGCTAAGGCTTGCTTGTTTGTTGGTCATATATTTATATCCAATAGATTAAAACACTGGAGTGCATGCTCTCCATGGAAACCCCCAAAATGTGATGCTTTTAATAGCATTAGAATAAAAAAGGACTTCCCTTAAAATTTGTAATCATTGGGGGATAACCATTTAGTCTGATTCTATTAGAAGATACTACCTTTAGACTCCTTTCTGCATCTACCTGTAAACAACTGACTGCACCACACAAGGTCTCTTTCTTGGTCTTTTTAAGGTACTGTAGCGCACTTCTGAAAACTGATGTGTCAAAGAGCCAGTCACACTGACCTTTCAGAAGACAATGCCATTTGGAGAGTGGATCTAATATCTCAATGATGAGTAGAAGGTGTAGGACAGGATGTAGTTAGCATCCTTAGGTAGCTCTGCATTTTCATTTTGAGGTTTGGGCCTGTGATTTTCTCACTGACTTTGCTTGTAAACTGAGGAAATTTTATGACCAAGGGCTTTGCCTGCCCTGTTTTTATGCAGTAACCAGTGCAGATCATTTGCTTTTTCAGGTGTTGTTAAGACCTCTTTCACAATCCCCACCAAGATTTTTAACTCACAAGGATGAAAAGGGCTGTTTGATGTGTCATAAAAAGAAGTGTGGTGAGAATGTCAGCATTTTAAATGTGTTCATAGCTGCTAACTCTCTAAATGGTAACTAAGACAAGGTATTGAAATTAGGAAGGGCATTTTCTGCCTGACCAGCTTAGAAAACTTCTTTCTTCATTTGGAGAGAGACAATGCTGCTCCCATTAAACCAACATATTTGTTATTTACATCCATGTCAAGCTCGGAGACTGGATTAAGCATCCTATTATTCAACTCTTCCGTATTAACCTGCTTGACCTCTTTTAAACCCCAAAATTTAATATTAGGCAAAAGCAATCTTATCCACAAAGAACCTATATGTCATTTTAAAGTCTCTAGCACTTGTGTTTGCATACCAGTTAGTAAAAATGGAAAAATTCCGGGCCTGCCGAACAGTGATCATTAGATGATGTTTGATGAATTTCCAATGACATCGGCAAATGAGGGCTTTACATTTACTTTCAGAAAGATATTCTGTCCCAAGTTCACTCCATGATCGACTTTTAGTTTGGCAATGTGAGAGCCTGAGTCACAGAAATTTTGAGTTTAGTCACTGTAGGCATTAGCCAACAACTTGGTAATCTGCTGCCTCATCATACAGTTGTGCATTCATCACCACAATCAATTTTTAAGCATTTTCATTACTTCAGAAAAAAAAATAAAAATAAGAATAAAAATTTTAAAAGAACACTGAAAACATCCCTTACTACTTAACCTCCCATTATTTATTTATTTATTGTCTTTGATTTATTACTCATATGTTCATACACTGGATGAAGGGAGTGTCAGTCGCAAGGTTTTCCTAATTACACAGTCACACCTCAAGAGATACATAGTCATACAATCACCTTCAAGAATCAAGGCTACTGGATTGCAGTTCAACAGTTTTGATATTTCCTTCTAGCTATTCCAATACACTAAAAACTACAAAAGGGATATCTATAAAATACACAAAAATAACTTTCAGAATGACCTCTCGACTCTATTTGAAATCTCTCAGATACTGAAACTCTACTTTGTTTCATTTCTCTTTCCCCTTTTGGTCCAAGAAGGCATTCTTAATCTCATGATGCCAGGGCTAGGCTTATCCGAGGGAGTCATGTCCCATTTTGCCAGGGAGACTTATACCCCTGGGAGTTGTGTCCCACATACGGGGAAGGGCAGTGAGTTTACCTGCAGAATTGGCTTAGAAAGAGAGGCCACGTGTGAGAAACAAAAGAGGTTCTCTGGGGGTGACTCTTAGGCATAATTATAAGTAGGCTTAGCTTCTCATTTGCAGAAATACTTTTTATAAAGGCAAGCCCCAAGATCAAGGGTTTGTCCTATTAAATTCATAGTCCCAAATGCTTGTGAGAATATCAGGAATTCCGCAGGTGGGGAAGTTTACTATTTTCACATTGTTCCCCAGTCCCTCAAGGGGGGCTGTGCAAATACTTTTTTACTCTGCCCAAAATACTCTAGGATGTATCAGGCCATCACATTAACCTGTACAAACCAACCAGATCTCACTCCCTATACAAGTTTCCATGCAATTATGGTGCTTGAATAAACTCAACATTCAAGTTAAATTAGATAGTGTACTATAGAAAATATAAATTTTGCACCAAATAAACATCTCTTCCTTTGGTTTCACACAGAAGATGAAGTTTTAAAACACTGTCAACATCATCCTTTACCCTTTAGTCTGATTTGCATTAGTCCTAACCAGATCAGTTTCATTCATATCTCTAATTGGAGTCTGAACTCTATCAGCTTTTTAAACAGTCACTATATGGGGTAACACTGACTTTCATAGCTTCTGAACTCTAGCTATATATACCTGAAATTACAGGGAATGATCAGGTTAGATATAAAGAGCCCAGCGTCTCAGAATTTAGAAATAACTGTAACAACTCAGGAGTAGATGTGACTGCTGTAAGAGCCTACAATCTAGGAAGCTTTACAATAAGCCTTCCCCTGTTAACCTACGCTCTTGAATTCAATTCTCAGAGTTTGCACATTATATTTAGTCCATACTAGTGAGGTGGTATAATAATACTCTTTCATTTCTGGCTTTTTTCACTCAACATACTGTCATCAAGTTTCATTCACCTAGTTGCATGCTTCACAACTTTATTCCTTCTTGCAGCTGGTCAATATTGCATTGTATGCATACAACACAGATTGCCCTTCTGTTCATCAGTTGATGTAGCATTAGGCCACCTCCATCCATTGTAAATTATGACTACTGACACCATAAAGACAAGTGTGCAAATGTCTACTCTTGTTCCTGTTTTCAGTTTTCCAAGTATAAACCTAATAACCAGGTTGCAGGATCATATGGCAACCCTATGCTTGGCCTCCTGTGGAACCACCACACTTGCCTCCAGATGGGCTGGACCATACTACTTCCCTACCAACAGTGAATAGGTACATCCCTCTCTCCACATTTTCTCCAGCACTTGTTATCTTTCGGTTTATTTTTTTAAGTTTTATTCACACACTATATAATCCATCCTAAGAAAACAATCAATGGTTCCGGGTATAATCACATAGTTATGCATGCACCACCACAATCTATATGAGGACATTTCCATTCTTCCACAAAGAAAGAAGAGGAAAGAAAAAAAAATGTAAAAAATAAAATAAAATGGAAAAAAGAGGAGAAAAAACAATAACATCAAGAATCCCATATCCTTTCCTTATATTCCATTCTTACTGACAATTAGCTTGTGCATATTGCCTTTGTTACATTTCATGGAAGTATATTACAATATTACTTTTAACTGTAGACTCTAATCTTCTTTGATTGTATTTTTCCATACACCATTCTGTTTTTGACACCTTGCGATGCTGACATTCATTTGTTCTCCTTCATGTAAAAATATTCTTATATATATACATTTAATCATCATCATTGTCCACTCTAGACTTCACTACAGTCCCAGTCCTTATCTTCTATCTTTCCTTCACTACAGTCCCAGTCCTTATCTGTCATACATGCCCCTAGCCTTCCTCTTCCAATCCTACTCACATTCAGCTTTGTTCAGTGTGCTACCATCTACCATTTTGTCTTTTGATTTTATATATCCTATCTTATTTTATTTTCTCTCTCTCTCTTTTTACCCTTACTGATAATTTTCATTTCTATACTCTTCTCCAAACCTCTCTCTCTTGTCTTTTCCTATCAGCCTGTAGCACTCCCTTTAGCATTTCTTGTAGAGGAAGTCTCTTGTTCACAAACTGTCTCAGTGTCTGTTTGCCTGAAAATATTTTAAACTGTCCCTTATTTTTAAAGGAAAGTTTTGCTGGATATAGAATTCTTGGTTGGCAGTTTTTCTCTTTCAGTATCTTAAATATATCATACCACTGCCTTCTCATTTCCATGGTTTCTGCTGAGAAATCCCTTGTATGCGATGGATCATTTTTCTCTTGATGCTTTCAGAATTTTCTCTGTCTTTGACATTAATAATCTGATGATTAAGTGTCTTGGAGTAGGTCTATTCAGATTTATTCTGTGCACTGCGCTTTTTGGATCTGTAATTTTATGTCTTTCATAACAGATGGGAAATTTTCAGTGATTATTTCCTCTATTATTTATGTCTGCCCCTTTTCCATTCTCTTCTCCTTCTGGAACACCCAGGACATGTATATTCATGTGCTTCATGTTGTCATTCAATTCCCTGAGACCCTGCTCATATTTTTCCATTCTTTTCCCTATCTTTTCCCATCTGGTTCCCTGATTAGTTTATTCTAGAGGTAGTTTTCACTCTTTTACCTAGGGTTTTCTTGTTGTTTGGCTTTGTTCTCTATGTGTTCTTTTGTGTGTAGGATTTCAGATGTTGTGACCTCTAGTTCACTAATCTTTTCTTCTGCCTCTTCAAATCTGCTGTTGTGTGTCTCCCTTGTGTTTTTCATCTCTTCCATTGAGCCTTTTATTCCCATAAGTTTGGTCAATTGTTTTTCCAAACTTTCGAGTTCTTCCTTATGTTTGCCCAATGTCTTCTTTATATCCTTCATTGCTTTTTCCATATCATCCCTCAACTTGTTATTCAATTTTTGAATTGATTTAGCATGTTTGTTTGAACATCTTTAATTAGTTGTTTCAACTCCTGTATCTTGTTTGAAATATTAGTTTGTTCCTTTGGGCCATATTTTCATTTTTCCTATTGTGACTCATAATTTCTTGTTGGTGTCTAGGCATCTGGTTCCCTGATTAGTTTATTCTAGAGGTAGTTTTCTCTCTTTTACCTAGGGTTTTCTTGTTGTTTGGCTTTGTTCTCTATTTGTTCTTTGGCATTCAGTTCAACTTATTCTAGACCTCTAGCACAGTTTCTGTTTAACTGATTAGAATTTTTCAGCTCATTATTCTGGTTCTTGCCCTGCCTATATGGAACTTTTTTTTTTTTTTCTGAGGTGGGTCTACACAGATATGTTGACCCCAAACAGATTTTTCCAGACCAGACAGGGCCAGGTCTCAGGAGGAGGGTGTAATCAGTACCAAGTTTCCCTGAGAATGAGACCCAGCAAGTTGTCAGACTTTCCTGTGAGGCCTCTAGACTCTGTGCTTTTCTTATCCTGCCCAGCAGGTGGCGCCTGTCAGCCGCAGCTCCACTCCAGCAAAAAGAGGTACAGTGCCTTTAATTTTCAGCAGACCCTGTCCCTTCCAGGGGCATTTATACCAAGCTTAAGTTGTTTCTGTTTGGTTTTTTTTTTTTTTTACCCCAGCCCCTGAAGTCTGAATTCTCTGAAGGAGGGCCAGTACTTGAGCTGGGCCCTGCCCCCCTTTTCTTGGGGAAGATATGCCCTTTAGAGAATTATCTCCTTCGCTTGACTCTTCTTTTGTCTCAGACCTATGTTAACTCCACCTTTGCCTGGGTCAGTGCAGACAACTGAAAATGCCTGAGGCCTTCTCTAATGAGCTACTTAGAATAGTTTCAAAAAAGAAAGAAAAAAAAAAGAAATCCCCTTGTACCAGTTTGAATGTATTATGTCCCCAAGAAAAAGCCATATTCTTTGATGTAATCTTGGTAGCAGACGTATTAGTGGGGATTAAGTTGGAACGTTGGGATTAGGTTGTTTGCATGGAAATGGGCCCAACCCAACTGTGGGTGATGACTAATTGGATAATTTCCATGGAGGTGTTACCCCACCCACTCAGAGTGGGCATAATTAAATCACTGGAGCCATATAAATGAGCTGACAAAGAGAAGGAACTCAGTGCAGCTGTGAGTGACATTTTGAAGAGGAGCTACAGCCAAGAGGGACACTTTGAAGAAAGCACAGGAGCTGCAGATGAGAGACAGTTTGAAGACGGCCACTGAAAGCAGACTCTTGCTCCAGAGAAGCTAACAGAGGACAAATACCCCAAGTGCAACTAAGAGTGACAGTTCTGAGGAACTGCAGCCTAGAGAGGAACGTCCTGGGAGAAAGCCATTTTGAAACCAGAACTTTGGAGCAGATGCCAGCCACGTGCCTTCCCAGCTAACAGAGGTTTTCCCGACACCATTGGCCATCCTCCAGTGAAGGTACCTGATTGCTGATGGACACTTTATGGTCTTGAGACTGTAACTGTATAACCAAATAAACCCCCTTTTATAAAAGCCAATCCATCTCTGGTGTTTTGCATTCTGGCAGCATTAGCAAACTAGAACACCCCTTTTCTTGGGGCACAGCCCTTTTCCAGTATTCTGAGCTTGGCTGACTCCAAAAGCCTGTTTTTATTTATTTATTTTATGACTGTCAGCCCTGCTTCCTCTGTGCAAGAGAGAACTCAGGGTTCCTTTCCTGCTTGCTCTGGGTTTATCTGTGCTCATAGCTTATATTCAGTAGTCCAAATTTGTTAATTAAAACCACAATTGGAGTTTGGCTGAGTATCTTCCCTTGCTCCTAGTAGAGCTTCTTTCTCCCACAGGGACACGTTCCAATTCAGCCTCCCATGCCAGTGGGGGAGGCGCACCAGTGTATGTCATTTGGTGTGTGTGGGGGGCTTTACTTAGTTCTACACTGTGGTCTTGGCTCTTTTACCCATTCCAGACTGGTGTCCAGTCACAAATGTTGCCCAAACAGTTTTTCCAGACTATTTACTAGTTGTTCCTGGCTGTTTACTAGCTGCTCTAGAGGACTAACTAAATTCCACACCTCCCTACCGCCATGTTGCCCCACCTCTCATCCATTTATGCTTTATCTCCTGTTTCCAGGAAGCCACAGAGTCCTGTTTGTTCTTCCTCTCACAAGCTACTTCTACTCTAGCCCCACAGCCACTACCCTAAACAGACACTCATCCTTCCAACCTATATTCAAGTCAACAGCCTCTGACATGGCCTTCCTAATGGAGCCTCTTCCCACTCTAATCTGTTTCCACACTGGTAAGACTAATCAAATCTTAGCCCAGGATTCGCCTTGTGGATCCTATCCTCAAAAATTTTCATGTGCTTTCTGATATCTTCCAGAACATAACGTAAACCACACCTCTGACTTTAAGAGTCTTCAAAATTGGCTTTACTTTGCAAACTACTCTGGTTTTTCCATCCTGCTGTCAGCTCCCCTTTTCTGATTTGGAGAATATTGTTCCACAGAACTTAGCACTCATTCTTCATTTGTTTTTCAATTGCCTGTTTATGTTTTCTTCCCAACCAGATCATTACCCTGAAAGCAAAGGGACCATGTATTTTACTTCCATTTTACCCCAAAGCATCTGGCCCCAAACACAGTAAACAAACTAAATACACACTTTTTGGTCAATTGATTAAAACATTTTACAACATAGAAAACTTTTCAGACGATATTCATAATGGGTTATTAAGGGAAACTTGGATTCTGAGATACCCTTCTGATTTTTGAGGCGGAAATCAAGGACAGCTACCACTTTCCCAATGTGGTACTCTTAATGCTACTGTCAGGCATTTGGCAAATATTTATTAGGAGTGAATTATATCAAGCATTAGAAATATAAAGAGGCATAAATTATAGCCTCTATCTCTTCCACTACTATCTTACTTGGAGATCAGGCTCATAAAAATACATGTGTAAAACAAGGACTAAGGGTAACGACAGGACTGACTTGGATAAGGACAATAAAGGATAGAATGGGATACAAGATACGACAGTCCCTGGGTCAGACCTAGTATGACATTTTTTAAGTCTCACCTATAATGTTTAATGTCTTAATACTCTATTTTGACTAATCAATGTGCCTGCATTCGTGTACAGATGTATGTGTATATGTGGCATGCAGTATGTGAGTGTATGTGTACTAGCAATGAATCGGGCTTTTAAATACCCTTGCTGGCTTTGGTCAGTGACTGCATATCATTGAATGTAAGTTCTACTTAACAAATGGCCAAACCAACATCAGCTGGAGACGTTTTTTTTTTTCTTTTACAGTATCACCTGACCACAACTAATATTTCTGGTTGTATTTATTATTCATCTTTCTCTTTCCTTCTCCCTAGTACATTTTTACTTTAAGCTCTCTTTTTAACTCTCATTTACTCGTCTTCTATTTGATCTCCAGCCCATATTTCCCAGTGATACTATCTGATACTAATCAGATTGCAGATTGTCCTTACAAACCACTAATTACAGTTTAAATTTAAAAGTACTCTGCAATAATAAGAACCAGATGGTTTAGCTTAGTGTATATGGACAATTAGGTTTAAAAGGACAAAAAATGTAGTATTATTGCTTGATATATTAAGCTAAATTAACAGGTTAATTAATAAGTTTGTACAGTGCTACGCAAGGTGATTTCTGGCTTCAATAGATCACACACAGTATATGTTGGGAAACAAGAAATAAAAATATGAAAATGTAATTGTATGAGATTTATATAATGGCTTGAGGCAAGAGGAAAAAAGCCACAAAATAGTATACACTGCATTAATGGCATCTGCCAGTATTCTTCAAAGTGTGTTGCTAGGATTAGAGTTCCATCAAATGCTTGGAGAGAAAAATGTGCTTTAAAATGTCAAAAGAGAGAAATGCTTAGTAAGCTACGGCCCTTTAAACATCCTCAGTGCAGATTAAACTACTGAGGGCCCTAAGAAATCCTGCAGTAAAGAGATCCATTTGACTCCATTTAACTCACTACTTCCCTAATTCCTTTGACCTTGGAATTTTTTTCTTAGTAAGCTTAACATCTGGCACTGCCAGTATTAGAAGAAACACATGTTGAGAAAGGTGGGCACAGATTAAGTGCTAAGGAGTTCAGAAGAAGGAAAAGCCCCTGGTATGTAAAGAAAACCATTATGGAGAGGGAATATTTTGGGTGAGATCTTCAATATTGAAGTGGAGATGAAGCAGGGGAATGCATCCCAGAAAAACGGAACAATGTGAGACAAAAAATACAGAGAAGGGAGCACTAGGTATGTGGAGAATTAGTGAAGAACTTGCTCGGGGGAAGCAGAAGGTTCTTGTAGGGGGGAAATGGGGAAATGGGGTTTAAACACTGTGCTACACAGTTTGGCCAGCTATGTATTCCTATGCTTTTCCCCTCATGTTATCATAATTTCTGATACGCTTATTTGATCATCAAAGTAATTACTTAATTAAAACTTGAATGGTCTAGGCCATCACTAACCAACAGAAATATAATGGGCCATAAACAGAATTTTAAAATTTCTAACAGCAACATTAAAAAAGTAAAAACAAGTGAAATTAATAATATATTTTATTTAACCCAATACATCCAAAATATTATCATTTTAACAAGTTTTCAATATAAAAGTTATTAATGAGATTTATTTTTCTTGCTAAGCCTTCAAAATCTGGTGTGTATTTTACACTTACAGCAAATCTCAATTCAGACTAGCCACAATTCAGGTGCTTAATAACCAAATTGGTAAGTCACACTTGGTTTGTCAGTTTTTGAGATTTATTTTTGGCTCAATTTGAAATAGGCAAGTTGGGTGTAATAATGGGTTAAAGGTGAAAAGTTCCATTTTCTCCTTGAAATCAGCTAATTAATATAGATCCCTTACTCTCTCTCCCTTATTTGACCTACTGATAAGCTAAAAAAATTCAGTGGATTTGAGATAGTTAAACATGAAGGCTCTACTACATTTTCCAGCTGATCTGGAAACATGCACATGTTCTGTGACACTATTATTCAGGTTTTAAAATTTTTAAATGATTCCTACTTCTGCTGGTGCAGTTTCTTCACACTTCATCACATTTCTAAATAAGTGATCAGTTAACAGTGAAGATTTCATGTCCTGAAGGCATTACACCAATATGTCCCAAATGCTTCTACTTAAAATACAAAGTAGTTTAATTCACACTTTCCATTTCTGAATCCTCTAAAATCATTTTGGGGAAGGAGAAACTTGGAGCCTGCTGTTCAATTTTTGTTTTCTACAAGCTCTCTTTACTGAGAGCGTGTGCACATTTCTTGCAAAGCACACTTAATATCTAATACCTGTCAGAAACTGAGTAAATAAGGAACATTCCTTAAAGGGTAGCTCTGGAAAAATCTGCTGCTTTAAAAATGGAAGATGAATGCCAGGGCAACTGCTGTGCTTCTGAGTAGAGAGCTCTGTTTCACCACTGTGGACATGGATTATAAATGAGAAATATCCAATATCATCAGAGATTCTTTGACATTTCATGGCTTTATGCCAGGGTTTCTTAACCTCAGAATTATTAACATATTGAACTGGATAATTCTTTGTTGGGGGGGTGGGGGGTTCTGTACACTGTAGGATATTTAGCAGCATCCCTGGCCTCTACCCACAAGATGCCAGCAGCACCCCCTACCCTGGTTGTGACACATCAAAAATGTCTGCAGACATTGCCAAATGTCCCCTAGAGGACAAAACTTTCCCCTATTGAGAACCACTGGTTTATTCAAAGTCTGATCATTATATATTTAAAGATATCTTATGACCTCCAATGACCATTAACATTATTATTCACGTCTGCTTTTCCTAAGAGCTTATAGCCTTTGGGAAATGGATTGGATTCACATGAGATTTTCTTTCTCCAGGCTCTTGTTCTGGTTTGCCATCTAATTTAAAGTTAAATAGCTCACCTAATTTTTACCTGGAATTTTTACCTGAGAATGTCAACTTTCATTCAAAATCAATTATCATATGCAGTGGAAAGGGAAAAGATGTAGCAGCTTGATCCCTTTTAGAAATATTTGAAGGACTTTTATTGATAATATTTTTGTAATGACTTTACTCCCTAAATGATCAAGAAGGGCTTAATGCCCTTTTTAATAAATGTCACAATCATCAATTTGGTATCTTTTAGTAGCACAAAGAAAATGAAGTAATTCATGTTTAAATTGTTCCTAAAACCATTCTAACCACCAAAAATACTATGTATGAATGAAACACTTCAAAAAAAGATATACTTTATCTTTCTCTCTTGTTCAAAACAGTTAGAAATAAAGTGTCTTTTACTTAGTACAGCCTTTTCCTTGCCATATATAAAATGTGAACAATTTAAGAATAGTAAAAATATATTCCATATTCTTAAGCTTATAATGACAGAACCGTAAGGCCAATGCAATATGAGGACAAGAAACAAGGTAATTTAACATAGGTTAGGTTGGACACACCTTGTACAGTGTATACAAACTATTTGTTCTCTATCACCCTCTTGTGGTTTGTTAAAAAAAAAATTAACAGCACTGTTTAGAGCCATTACTCTAACCACAGATAGTATTAACAACTACCATTTAGGCTTAATAAACATTCTCTCATTTAATCCTTAACAACTGCTTGAGGTGGGCATTATGATCCCATCTGATGATCAAGGAAACTGAAGTTCAAAGTGTTGAGGTAACTTGTCCAAAATGATGTATCTGGTAGAAATGGCATTTGAACTCATACCCTTTTTATGCCAAGGCTCAAATTCATTCTGCATGTTTTAACGCTTCCTGGGCAAGGAAAGCTGGCCTGACACCACAAGGCTTACAACACAAGCAGGCTAATGGACTTTCTGGCAATACAAGGAGTCTTGTCATATTCACATTTGAATTAATCAAATTCAACTATTTAAGTTGGGTGGTGGGGAGAGGGAGAGCTTTACTCCGTTAAGTCTCAAAGGGAACCTTAATGTAGAATTTCTCCTTTTTGTGCTATAAAGGGATAAAAGAACAGACAGTTTCTTTTTAAAGGATTGAGACAATGCCCCTCAAATAAGACTTTTCTAGGTGAAGTCACCGGATCTTTGCAATCCATAGCACAGGAATCATGCATTAAAACCTAATAGCTGTAAAATGTTAGGATTTTCCCCCCATGAGAATTCTTTTTGAGACAGTGAACTCGATCCTATGCAGGAAATCATTCTTTAAGGTAAAGTTGTATTAAGTTTGAGACAAATTTTATTTCACCTTTCTCAGGTTTTTTTTATCCTTATTATGAGTGTGGCAAAGTATTTTCTTCAAAAGAGAAGAAGGACATGTGAGTGCATATTTCATAAGCTTCTTATTCATTATTCATACCATTAGAGATAGAAAGAACATATCCACAAGGAGCATTCTCTTAGATGTGTTCTGTGAGAACACTCAGCCCAAACCTCAAAGGGGTTGGAGGCTTTCGGTGGGGGCTGGAGGGAAGCTCAACGAAGGTGGCAGATGGTCCTCCTCAGATTTCTTCTTATATAGCAATGCCCCCAGGGGTTCCGAGTGCCACTGGAATTTGATTTTTGGCCACATGAATTAGACTAATAGCACTTTACCATAAAATAATTTTAAGAGTAATTACAGCATTTAAAAAGTTTCAAACTAGTTTTATTCTGTGTAGTTCAGAAATATTATTGCTGAAATAGCAAAATAAAACAATCTACAATTCAATTCTGGGAGGGTTCCTGTCATTTATTTATTTATTTCTTTAAATTGAATTTATGCCTCTTGCAAGAATGTACAGTTGATTTAGGCCTATGAGTTAATTAATATGCATCAGAGATGCTGTGGGTATTTTATAAATATTTAATCATAAAAATGAGGATAGCATGTTCCTCCCCTACTTGAATTAAAAATGAGTTATTAGTATAAACATTTTTTTAAAATTCATTTATGAAAGCAAAATGATCTAATAAATTGGATGCTAAAACACTATGTAATTTGGAGAACAAGAACAAAATCCTCTCTTTCTCCTGAATATCAGATTATGTTGTTTTTCTTGAACCATCTATGCAATTTCAGTAATTAATGCAGTATTAAAAAAGGAAACAAAGTGATAAAAATGAATTTTAGAAGCAACCTCACCTCCCACCCCACTTATGCATGTATCTGAGAAAGATTCATAATCATTTCAGGAAAAACACTTATGACTTGATTAAAAGTTCTCATGTAGCTGTTTATCATTACCAGAAAGAATGCACAAATGCAAGGTACTTTAAGGCTGTCAAGCATATAATAAACTATAGATGAGCAACTTGGAATCTGGGGTCTCAGTATCAATGGCAGTTGTCTAACTCCACTTTTACAACACAGTGTCAGGCTTTTTACACACAAAATATAAATTAGTGAGAAATCAACTGGAATAGAAAACGCATTAGCAGTTCTGGTATTGAGATCTATAGCTTAATGTCCAGAAGCTGTATGATTAAAAATGACTTTAACTATTCTCCTAATAAACTGAATTGTGGACATGGCACCCAGGAGAGAATGGGATTTTCTGTACAATTAAGAATATGTCAGTTTGGCATTCAGTGGATTGCTCTAGCAGTAGTGAGTCATTATCAATGTTTAAATTGGCTATGACCTCAGCATATAATTTGCAGAACGCTCTCTGTCTCTTTTATCTCTCTTTCTCCATCTTTTTCTCTATTTTAAGAAAGATACAGGAAAAAAAAAAGAGCTAGAAATATGTTATTGGTTGGCCAGAAGCAAGGGGTATGCATGTGAGTTAAGATCTGAGCAGGAGGCCTTTTAAAGGACCTGTGTCACTAGTGACAGTGGTCATTCACAAAACAAACGAATTCACAAAACTCAAAAAGACGCTGTTAAAACTACAAATAAAAATTAAGCCCTGAAACCTTTTCAATAAAAAAAATACGAGTGCTGCAATAATCTTACATGCATGCTGCAGTAATATTTGCCAACATTACCAAAATATGAAAACGTTTTAGTCATTTACTTTTCCTTATTCTAACAATGTTTAAACAAATTAACAAACCTTGCATTTTATGCATGATTTCATGTTACTCTGAATTCCTTCAATTACTTTGAAATGAAGTACAAAGAAACATGCATCATATTCCAGGCACGTTGAATTAACCTACTTTTAAAACAACAACGTATGAATCATCCTAATACATGGGACATAGTAGTGGTTCCATACTCATTGCCTTTAGGTTAACCGGGGATATCTTAATGTTAACATTAATAAGTTGTAGAAGGAAGGTTAAAACTAACTTTGAGTAAGCACCTGCTGTGTGTTAGATGCAATGCTAGACATTATAACCCATATTTCCTTTAATCCTTTCAGGAACCTTGTAAGTAAGGTACTAGTCTAGCCATTTTTTTCATAGATGAGGAACTCGCTTAGGTGTTTCCAAACTCCATGGCCTGAAATGCATCCCAGGGACAGGAAATAAGAGGAGTGTGATAGCATTACTGGATAACTCAAAACACTACTTTTTCTTTCCCTTTTAATTTTATTTCCTGACTCCAAATACATCACTATTTATAAAACATCTTGCTGCGCATTTTCAAAGCTAAATACATTTGCACCCCATGAATGTTTTTTATTCATCATTTTCTGTAACTCAAGATTGTCAGATTCACCTTAACAGTCCCCCTTTCTCTCCAAAGTAGATAAATCTCTTGAGTACCAGATACCGCTGTCTAGGGTGGGGAGGTGGGGCAGTTTCAAAGGACATTTTTATAATATGCAGGAAGGTAATTCTCTCAACTCTGACTAACCCCTAGAATTACCTGGGGAACTTTAAAAAATGTGGGTGCCCAGATCTCACCAAGCGATTCTAATTGCAACTAAAGTTGGAAAACACTGCTTTTAGTTCTGCCCTCCAAAAGGGCACTATTCTGCCATTGCTTTGCTATTGCACTCATATGTGTCCTCAGATGGGATGAGATTTGGGGCATGAGGTGGGTGTGAGGAATCAGATACAGCACAAAATGTTCTGTTATTAGCAATGAGATGATCGAGCCAGTAACAGTAATCACCATCTCTTGGTGATAGATGTCTGAACTTCTGCAAAAACAGTAAAACCCATACTGGAGAGGAAACTGCTTCAGGGCAGCAGGCAGCAACCCTGCTTTCCCTTGCTGGGGTGGGAGTTTAACTGGCACTGACTTAATGCCAAATGGAACTGGAGCCTATAGGAAAACAGCTATATTTAAATCCAGTTTCACCTGTAAGAGTCAAATTGTAAACTAGACTGATAAATTCATGGTAGTTACTTTTGAAAATCTATACAGTAGACAGTTACCAGTAAGTAATACAGTACTTCCACTTAATAACAGATATGACATTCTAATATGAATCTGTGACAGCTCCCAACCAGAAGCATGCACTTTGTGCAATCTCAAAGCATCTAACAATCACATTCAAATTAATTTAATTAAAAATGCATCTGGATCAAAAGCATTAATTCCCAGTAACATTCTAGGGCAACACCTGCAGTATAAATGATCTCTTCTGGAATAAAGTCTGGTTAGAAGCTCAAGTTCACTTACTCAGCTGCTATCAAGTGTAGGAAGGGCTCTATGCCACTATAGTTAGCAGTTTTTCCCTTGTCAGTTAGATCAGATAGTCACAGTGAAGAACACAGAAAGCGGTTTTGTATGGATTGATAAAAGGAAAGCTGCACTCTACCAAAATGACAAATTAGGGATAATTTATATCATACATGATTTATAATTTCCTTGCAGGAATCCCGAATCAGGAAGCGTAAATCTTTGTTGTTTAAATGCTGACTTGGCAACTTAAATTTTCCCCAGAGCCCTTCCAACTCCAAAACCAGACGTCTTTGGAAAAATCAACAATATTTTACAAAAATCAATCTTACCTAACCACATCTTCCTTAATCTTTTTATGACCAATCTTTGACAAAAATATAACCCCCAGCAAAACAAATAATCCTCCCTCATCACCAAAGCAAACTTACCTGTTGGGAAGAAGTAACCAAAAAGCACTGGCTCAGGTAAATAGAAAGAGCTAGACTAGGCTTCGGTTCTGGAGCAAAGCCTCGGAGACTCCTGTTTAAAGGAACCCAAAGTCAGACTGCTGTGGCTGCCCTCTAAATAGAAACCAGAGGAATCTGCTCTGGGGTGTAGTGCTTCCAGATGCCTCCCTTTGTTCTAAGTAGAATGCTAATGCTAAAATTGCAGTTTGCATTCCTGATCCAGCTTGCTCTAGGAACACTGATGCAGTCTGACAAAGCTTTCAGCTTAGAAATCTTGATGCGGAAAAGTAAGTCCCACAACACAGGACCTCCCCTGTATACCAGTGAAACAAGCCACACAATGAACATGTACATCTGGACAGCTGGATATCTGCGGTCATATTAATGTTACCTGGTATCATTTGTAAGATATGCTAGAAACAATGAGAGAAGAAAATTTTCACTTATTGTGAATGTCCATTAAGGAAGTCAAGAGAATGTCTATGAATTTTTTCCCCTCTCCTCCCTAGTGTGCAAAATTTTCATTGGATATAAAAGCAGTCAGTGTGAAAAAGAGAAAGACATTCCTTAGGGCAGTGAAATACAGATGAAGGCATAGCATAATGGGATGAAAGATGCTATGAAAAAGTTAAGGCCATGAGAGAAAAAAAACCTAACAGTACAAGTTATTCATGTGTTACCATGATATGCTTTTTTTTTTAATTTTAAATTTAGTTTTATTAAGATATATTCACATATCATACAATCACCCACAGTGTACAATCAACTGTTCACAGTACCATCATATAGTTGTGCATTCATCACCCCAATAAATTTTTGAACATTTTCCTTACTCCAAAAAGACTAAAAATAAGAATAAAAATAAAAGTGAAAAAGAACACCCAAAGCATTCTATCCTCCCCCCACCCTATTTTTCATTTTCTTTTTGTCCCCATTTTTCTACTCATCCGTCCATACACTGGGTAAAGGGAGTGTGAGCCAGGAGATTTTCACAATCACACAGTCACAGCATGCAAGCTACATAGTTATGCAATCATCTTCAAGAATCAAGGCTACTGGGATGCAGTTCGACAGTTTCAGGTATTTCCTTCTAGCTATTCTAATACACTAAAAACGAAAAAGGGATATCTACATAACACATAAGAATAACCTCCAGAATGATGTCTCGACTCCATTTGAAATCTCTCAGCCACTGAAACCTAATTTTGTTTCATTTCTTTTCCCCCTTTTGGTCAAGAAGGTTTTCTCAATCCCACACTGTCGGGACCAGACTCATTCCCAGGAGTCATATTCCAAGTTGCCAGGGAAATTTACACCCCTGGGAGTCAGGTCCCACATAGAGGGGAGGGCAGTGAGTTCACCTGCTGAGTTGGCTTAGAGAGAGAGGGCCACATCTGAGCAACAAAGGGGTTCTCTGGAGGAGACTCTTAGGCTCAGTTATAAGCAGGTTTAGCCTCTCCTTTGCAATAACAAGCTTCAAAAGTACAAGCCCCAAGATTGAGGGCTTGGCCTACTAAATAGCCTACTAAATTATTAGTCCTCAATGTTTGTGAGAATTTCGGTAATAACCCAGGTGAGCAAGTCCAACATTTCCACATTTTTCCCCAGTTCCTCAGGGGGCCTTGCAAATATATTTTTATTCTCTGCCCAGATTACTTTGGGATGTATCAGGATTTCACACTGCCCTGCACAAACCTACCAGATCTCACTTCATATTCAAAGTTCCATGTAACTATGGTATTTGAATAAACTGACCATACAAGTTAAATTATTTAGTGCACTGCAGAAAATATAGATCCTGCAACAGATAAACAGCATGATATGCTTTTGTATAGAAGTTTAATATCAAATGATTTTTAATGCTGTTCTTCACTGTAAGGGGGTGGGGAGGATATGAAGTGGGGGTTACTATCTAATCACAATTTTTTTTAATTCAGTTTTATTGAAATATATTCACATATCATACAATCATCCATGGTAGACAATCAACTGCTCACAGTACGATCATATAGTTATGCATTCATCACCACAATCTATTTCTGATCAGTTTCCTTATATCAGAAAGAATCAGAATAAGAATTAAAAATAAAAATGAAAAAAAGAACACCCAAACCATCCCCCCATCCCACCCTATTTGTCATTTAGTTTTTATCCCCATTTTTCTACTCATCCATCCATACACGAGATAAAAGGAGTGTGATCCACAAGGTTTTCACAATCACACTGTCACCCCTTATAATCTACATTATTATATAATCATCTTCAGGAGTCTAGATTGCTGGGTTGGAGTTTGGTAGTTTCAGTTATTTACTTATAGCTATTCCAATACATTAAAACCTAAGAAGTATTATCTACATAGTGCGTAAGAATGTCCACCAGAATGACCTCTCGACTCCATTTGAAATCTCTCAGCCACTGAAACTATTTCATCTCACTTTGCATCCCCCTTTTGGTCAAGAAGATATTGTCAGTCCCATGATGCCAGGTCCAGATTCATCCCCGGGAGTCATATCCTGAGTTGCCAGGGAGATTTATTCCCCTGGGAATCGGATCCCACGTAGAGGGGAGGGCAGTGAGTTCACCTGCCGAGGTGGGTCAGTTAGAGAGAGAGGGCCACATCTTCTAATCACAATTCTTATAAAAAGAATTTTAAAACGTTTTATGTGTTAGCCATCAGTTCCTCCAGTGGCTGTAAAATTGATGAAGTTTATTTTCCTCTCTATATGTATAAATTGGGTATCAGGATACATAGTTTAATGATCAGGATCAATACCTTTTAGAGTAAGTGAACAAATCATCACACATTTAATTTACAAGACTCTGTAGAAATTCACTGACATACACAGTACTACAGAGTACATCATAATATATTCAATCACTTCATCTAATACATAACTTCATCATCTTTCAGCAAGGAAAATCAGATGGTCTCCTGCCTTTTCCAGTGAGGAAAATGAGTGTTTAGGTATTGCCAGTACATGGAATGTTTTCAGTGTTATTGGGTTTGGTTAACTTTTCATTTTTAAGTTTTTCATCTGGATATTGGAATGTTAATTTATGAATGGCAAGAAGTTTATGTGCTTAAGATAACTACTCTACCAATTCTATTCCATTAATACTCCTTTATGAAAAGTGATCAGTATTACAACTTTTGAGTTGAGATCAAGAAGACTGATGAATTTTCTTGACAAACTTCAGTGGTGATAAGTGATGGCGATTAAATCATGTGTGCCAGGTTTGCAAGTGTTGGTTTCAACAATGCAACATAAAGACGAACTGAGAAACAGTGTGAGAAAATGACTTAATGGGTTTCTTAATAAAAATCTTAATAAAACTACTGTAAATAAGTTTAAATAAAAGAATAACTGGTCTACACGCCAAGGGTGTCTTGTCAGAAACTGAGAAATTAAGGATATTTTTCCCTCGAATTTTTGACTGGATATTTTCCATCGAATTTTTGACTAGACCTCGTGCCACAGCTACTTCACTACAAAAAAACAGTGTAGGAAAGAACAGACTAGTTATCAGAGAATTATCACTGTTCTGCAGCCCAACAAAAACATTTCCAACTGGGAGCAGACAGTAGAGAGGCCTAGCTATTCTTATTGTACTCCATCATTTTCTTTCCTCACCTTCCTAAATAAACCCAAAGGACATTACTGGCTCTTAGTTTTTATGCTTTTCCCAATGAATAAACCCTACTCTGTCAGCTATGGAGAGGGAGAAAAGTGATTTACAAATTAGCTGTATTCTACCACCTATAAACTGCAGAAGCTATTCTTCTCCTCTTCTTCAATGCTGACTAGAAAAAGAAAGTTGTCTAGGTAAGAAATTTTTCATAAACAGATCAAGAGCAAGATTTCCAAAGAACCAGAATTTATATGATGATATGAAATTACAAAGGCACTTCAATGCTGAACAACAGGTTGGGGTTTTTGGTATAGTTCTGAGTTTTTATACTTCATTTCTATTAACTGATTAGATAACCTGAGAAAGTCCTCATTTGTAAGGAGTAAATAATAAAAGTCATAGTGAGAAATAGTTATAGCAGTAGTTATAGTGAGCATTAAATGGATTGACATAGGTAACATTTTAAAAATGCCCAGCATTTAATACTCACTCAAAAAAATGTTAGCCATTATTTTTGCTCTTGATAACCAGTGCACTGAGGAAAATAGATAAATGTATATCAATTTCTATAATTTGGTAATTGCAGAATCTGTTTTTCCTCTAAAATGGGTAGCTTTAACTCAATACCATCTGATTGTTGTCAACAACTCTAGTCCTTTTTGCACCTCTGTTCATTCATATTTTAATGTATTTAACAAATATGTACCGAGACTCCACTTTGTGTCAGGAACTGTGTTATATTCTAGAGATAAAGCAGTGAAATTGTCAAGCATGCCCAGCCCTTCAATGAGCTTAAATTCTGTGGGATACTCTGCTTTGTGTTTTTATTTTATTTTTCATGTGAGTAATTGTTATTAAATTTTAGACCTCTCAGGGGCCAGGATTACTTATAAAATTTCTCTGTAATTTCATAATTATATATAAGTATTCATTAACTTAATCTATAACTGATCATAAATATTCTCTGCACTTATTAAATATTGGTTCATTATTTGAAGATTTATAAGTTTTCCTGTGGTCTGAAATTGCAAGGAAAATGTCCCAAGTGTCTACTGTAATAAAAGTCAAAGAGAGAAAGCATTACTGTGTGCCTAAGAAAATCCAAAATGAAAAGAGTTTAAGAAAAATACAAATTGAAAACTGTTAAATACGATTTAATGTGTAGCACATATTGCTATTAGTACACTTTAATCAATTAAGGAAGTGTAGGAGCAAAATGATGAAAATTCCCAAGCTGTACTTCAAATAAGTTCAAAATAAATTTGCTAATTCATCCTCCATGTTGCACATTACACATATATACAAACTAGCAATATGTGCAAGTTATCTTGGTATGCTAATTATACAGTTGAACAATATATGAATTTTAAAGTCAGTATTTGTATTACATAAGTCATTAACTGGAAGAAATAGCAATCTTTTTTTCCTTGCACCTATCCCTGTAGTGGGGCCAGAGGGGTAACTCGTTTCAGCACCATGGACAAAGCACCTAATACCCTCCACTCAACTAGTGAGAGCTACAAGATATATGACCTTTTAGGTAAAAATGTAGGAAGTAACTTTATAGCTGCTACCTTCCATCTTAATATGATTTAAGCAAATGAATACTAAAGAATGCTCAACTGGATAATATAAAGTTTATACAGTTAAAACTCCTTATATCTTATGGAAAAACATTATAATGGCCCTTCTAGAGACATGCATCATGATGACAAATGCATTTAAGTGTCATTAGGTTTAATGGCTCCTACTCATTCAGGCTATTATGTTATACCTTTTAGAGTTAACTTAATGTATATTAATGGTACAAAATTGACAAAATTATGTATCAAGTTTCCCCAGCACAGGTTAAACCAAGGAAGAAGGGAAAAGACTGGTTAATATTACCTTCCATTCCATTCCTCTTTTATACTACAAAAGATGTCAGCTCTACCCTTAGGAACAAAAGCTCACTGTTAGAAAGTTAAGCCTAAATTGATTATTTTTGGTTTTAAACTCAGGTAACTGTCTATTGGGTCATCAAAGGTTACCAGTTTCTTCAGGAAATAAGAAAATATGCATTCTTCTGAGACTAAATTCATATTTTATTCCATATTTTCAGAGAAATAAATAAATTCTTACTTTCTCTCCTTCCTGTATTCAACTTATAGGGTTATTCAGGATATTTTTATTTTATGATTTAACCCTCATATCACCATCATATATCACACAAAATAGTGTTTACTTAATTTAGAATCTGAGTTAAATATTATGATAATAGATACTATTACTATTAAGGCAAAAAACTGAAAAATCTAAGATTCTGGTCCCAACAACAACTGAAGCAACACTTTAGTTCATAGCATCAGGAAGATTGGAATGCAATTTTCAATTATGACTTGCAAAACATTAAGAATGAGAAAAATATTTGCTTTAATTATGTCTGAAGGACGAAGAAAAAGAAAAGTATAGACTCATTAACTATCGCAGCTCATTTAATATTGATGGATGACTAGCATGTTATAAATTTTTAGCTACTCTGTTGCTTCTCTATTGAGTAAAATTGTCTCCAATCTAAAAAAAGATAGAATAAAAGTTGATAATAGAAAATAAAGCTCAGACTAAGTAACGGGACTAGTTTCTCTTAAGCCCCATTTTATGCCATGGGTTTTAAACTTTCATCTTTTACATATGGAATTATGGCACCACCGTTAATGTTTATTGAAGAATCTTGGAGATGAGGAGCAAAGTCAGGTAGATTGAAATTTAGAAATGAAACATGTAATTCTGACTATCAAAAACTAGAGAGAAGGAAGAGTCTCTAAAACACTGTCTGGTGAACCTAAAATGAAACATTAGGTAATATTCCAGCACAAATCAATTAAAAGATGGTTTCTGAGCCCTCAGAAAAGAAACTGGTGGTACCTAGAGATCAGTTTGGGCTCCAAAGAATAACTCAGGCCAATCTAGCTTCCTTATTATTTAGAACTAGTAAATCTGAGAAATGGTTAAGACAGAGGTCACAAACTCAGAAGCTTACTTGGATCAGGTAATTAACACAAATAGGCAAACGGCCCAGTGTACTAGCAAAGGGAACGTTAATTGGGAGTGTGGATGGGACAGTATGTGGTCCAGAAAGCACCGCTAAGCTTCAACTGATGGTCACCATTTTCCAAGAGAAGCCAGAAATCTGGAATTTTTATGTGAATCCTCTTGGTTTTTAAAGTTTTTAATACAAACCTTTCATTAATGAATAATCCCTTAATTTTTAAAATAAACCAAATACATCTGTAGAATGAATGTGGCCCACAGCCTCCTACCTTGGGACACGTGGTAAAGCATATGGACCTCAGTGAGGCATCTGGCAAGATTTCACATGATATCTTTATCAAGAATTTCTGGTTCAGTAACAGTAGAGACACTGCAATTAGGTGAACTGAAATTTAATCTCAATATAAGAATCACTGCATTTTTCTCAGTTTGGAATGAGCTGCCCTACAACTACATGTGCTTACCCTAACCACAGTTTGGCAAAAAGACCAATGGAAAAATAGTCTGGAGCAGCATTTTAAAACTTACTTTCATATTTTCTGATAGATGAAAATATACTTATATGCATATATATGTCTTCCTTCATTCCACATATTTATTAGAAATCTACTATTGGAATCAAGATGGTGGAGTAAGAAGTTTCGGAGCTCCATTCCCCTACAGAAGCTTTGAACAACCACAAAGAAATATCTTTTTCAAAGAAACATCTTTCTCAAAGCTCCAGAAAACAGCTAAAGGACTACAGTGATAGGGAAAGCACCAGATTAACAAAAAAGGCAACTTAAAAGCAGTAGGATCTCCTGAAGTCCTTGCTGGCCTCTCCCTCAGCCTCTCATAGGCTCTGTGTGGAGCTGGCCCACCCTCCCAGTGTGGGTTCCTGGCTCGGACTCCTACACACATACCTGGAGCATGTATGACCCAATTTGTCTAGTGACGAATGAGGGCTTGAACCAAGACACTCATTGCAGGCTTTCTGTCCCAGAACTGGCCTTGTGTGTAGAACCAGCTCATGGAGCTCTAATCTCCTACAGAATGCAATAGGAGAACAGCCAGTTGGTGGCTGCCGGGGGCAAGGGACTGCTGGCTATAGGACATTCAGTGCAGTGCCCAGGACCATGAGGAAATTGTTTCCACGTAAATGGGGGAATTCTTAGGGCACACACATACATGCCCAAGGTAAGACACATGTGCAGAAAGGACCACAAAGACACCCACATTTGGCATTGAGCTATTCTTTAAACTCATTGTATGGATAAGCCCTGAAGGACAGCACTCACAGAGGTCAATCTGCAAAGACTGAGAAAGGGTTTTCTTTTATTCCTCCTTTTTGTTGTTTTTGTTGTTAGCTATTGGCTAATTCAAGGAGAGCTCTGTCATAACACTAGCTGTATACAAACTTAAAGAACAGATGCCTCAGAGTCTAAATTCCAGTGATACCATTCTAAAATATCAAAATGTCCTGGTTTCAACAAAAGATTACGAAACATACAAAAAACAAAAAACAAAAAAACAAAAAAAAAAAAAACCGCAGGAAATGATGGCCTAGGCAAAGGAGAAAATTAAAGCATTAGAAACCATCAATGAGGAGGATCTGACCTACGATACACCAAAAAAATACTTTCAAAAAATGGTCCTAAATATACTCAAGGAGCTAACAGAAAACATAGACAAAGAACTAAAGGAAATTGGGAAAACAATAGACGAACACAAAGAGAATGTCAATGGAGAGATGGAAATTATGAAAAGGAACCACATAGAGCTAAAAACTAAGTAAAAATTCCCAAAAGGGGTTCAATGGCAGATTGGAGCTGACAGAAGAATCAGTGAACTTGAAGATAAAATGATTGAAACCATCCAGTCTAAGGAGTAGAAAGAAGAAAAGTGAACAAAGCCTAAGGAACCTGTGGAGCACCATCAAGCATACAAATACACACACTGTGGTTGTCCCAGAAAGAGAAGAAAGAGAGAAATGGGAAGAGAGAATATTCAAGGAAACAATGGCTGAAAACTTCCAAAATTTAACAAAAGACACGGATATACACATCCAAGATGCTCAATAAGCTCCATCAAAATAAACCCAAATAAACCCACACTGCAATATATCGTAATCAAACTTCTGAATAACGAAGATAAAGAAGAATTCTGAAAGCCACAGAAGAGAAGCAATGTGTCATGTATAGTAAGATTAAGTGCTGATTTTTCATCAGAAACCATGGGGGAAGAAGGCAGTGGGATGGCACATTTAAAGTGCTGAAAGTAAAAATTTCCACCCAAGAATACCATATCTAGTAAAACTATCTTTCAAAAATGAGGGACACAGGGGTGTAAGTCTCCCTAGCAATGTGAGACATGACTCCCAGGGATGAGCTTGGCCTGGGCATCATGGGATTGAGAAAGCCTTCTTGACCAAAGGGGGAAACGAAATGGGACAAAATAAAGTTTCAGTGGATAAGAGATTTCAAATAGATTTGAGAGGTCATTCTGGAGATATTTTCTTACATTATATAGATATTCCTTTTTAGTTTCAGTTTATTAGAATAGAGAGAAGGAAATACCTGAAACTGTTGAACTGTAATCCAGTAGCCTTGATTCTTGATGATGACTGTATAACTATATAGCTTTAATGAGGTGACCATTTGATTGTGAAAACCTTCTGACCAACACTCCCCTTATCCAGTATATAAGCAGATAAGTAATAAAATAAAGACAAAAAATATATAAATAAATAATGGGGGGAGGGATATGAGATGTTTTGGGTGTTTTTTGTCTTGATTTTTTGGAGTAATGAAAATGTTCTAAAATTGATTGTGGTGATGAATGCACAACTATATGATGATACTGTGAGCCACAGATTGTATTCTTTAGATGGATTATATGGTGTGTGAATATAACTCAATAAAATTGCATTAAAACTGAGGACAAGATTAAGACATTCCCAGATAAACAAAAGCTGAGGGAGTTCATTACCAGAAGACAAGCCCCACAAGAGTTGCTAAAGAGAGTTCTGTAGGTTGAAAGGAAAGAGTAATAGATAATAGATGAAAGCTGCATGACAAAATAAAAACCTCCAGTAAGGGCAACAAAATGGGTAAATATAAATGCCAGTACTGTTGTATTTTTGGCTTCTAATTCCACTTCTTCATGCTTTACTCCCTAAGGGAACTAAAAGGCAAATGCATAAAATGTAATAAGCCAATAATTTTGGACTCATAATGTATAAACATGTAATTTGTGACAAGAACTATATAAAGATGGGAGATAGAGGGGTATGGGTATAAGAACATAGTTTCTGAATACTATTGAAATTGGTATCAAAGAAAATGAGATATTGTAGATTTAGGATATTAGATTTAAGCCCCATGGCAACTGAAAAGAAAATATTCGAGAATATGCAAGCTCAGAGAGACAGAAAATAGAGTGCAGGTTTCCAAGGCTGGTGCATGAGGGGAATGGAGAGTTAATATATAACGGATGCAGAGTTCCCATTTGGGGAGATGGGAAAGTGGTAAGGGTACTGCAACATCGTGAATGTGATTAATCTCACTGCATGGTATGCTTGGCAAGGGTTGAGATGGGAAACTTTACATTGCATATGTGTTCCCACAATTTAAAAAAAAAGGGCAAGAAATTAAAGGGACAATGACAATTAAATGAATACATGATCCTGGATGAGTTCTAGCAAGGAAGGAGAAAAGGCTCAGAAGGACATTATTGGGACATATGAAAAAATCGGAATATAGACTGTAAGCTTTATATCAATGTTAACTTTCTTGAACTTGATAACTGCACTTAAGGTAATTACAAAAAGTAATATCCTTGTTCTTAGGAAATCTACAAGGCAGTATTAAATAATCAAGTATTAAATGTTCATTAAATGTTCATGATATATACAACCTATACTCAAATGCTCAGAAAATGGATCAATAAATAGAGATGGGTAAATAGATGAATGGACAGATAGATGGAATGAGGTGGCAAATGTAACAAAATGTTAATATTAGTGGATCTGGGTATCCGCGGGTATAGGAGTATGTTGGCATCCTCAATATGGGATTCAAATTATTTTTGTAACTGTCCTGTAAGTTTGGAAGTATTTCAAAATAAAAAGTTTATGAAAAAAAAACAAACAAACCCCACTACCACCAAGTAATGTTCTAGATTCCGGGAATAAAACAGGAACAAAAATCTCTTTATTCATAGAAGAAATAAATTTGCCCCAGTTTGGACTTTAAATTATATGGGTAACCAATGAATGTGTCTCTTTGTGTGCTAACTTCATTCTGAAGTTTTCCTTTGCCTTCAGAATAGGACATCAAATTATTTTGGGTGAAAAGCTTATTACACTGTCATAAACAGGCATCATTAGATTAGCTGATACAATTATTTACACATTCGTTCATTTAAGTTTTCTTTCTACAAATATTTATTATGCACCTGCCATGTTCTAGACGCTCTGCTAGGGCAAATACTAAACCACATGGGACAGGGTTAACAAGCATAACCTGTGACACATGGTCACACTGCACAACATTGAATATTTTGGTGGCTCAGTAGCCCAAACATCCTACATTATCTTTGCCCAAACATTCTACATTATCTTTGATCAGCCTTTCACGAAAGTTAAACAAATTAGAAAAGAGTTTGATGAAATCTTGTTGGCACCTGACAGTAGGTGTACCAACATCAATATCACCTTCCCTAAGGGAAAATACCATCTTTGTTTTTCACCTCACCATGTGTGCAATTCCAAAATGAAGTAGCAATGATGGTAAAGTCTAGTGACAGATCTAAGAATGAGTCTATCCTAATCCCATTTCTTGCTTTTCTACCCATATTGGTTGAGGAGTGAGAAACACGAGTTTTTAGAAAGTTACCTGTATTAAAAATAATCTCATTTAATTTTACAATTAGCTTGTATTTTTAAAAATGAAGAGTAAAAAATAATAGGGGGATTTGGAATGTGACTGAGTTTGTGCCTCTTTCTCCTAGTATCGTTTCAGTCATGGTCCAAGAACCAATATTGTCCACCCTCAGTTTGAGTCTTCCTGGCAGGTAAGGTCTAGGAAGATCTCTCTCAATCATCCAAGAGTCATGCTTATGTTTCTTGAGAAGCAAAGTTAGAAACAAGACAACAGGCTATTTTAATGTTTGAAAATATTATTTAAGTAAAAAAGAATAATGGTTCAGAACAATACCTTTATAAGCTACAAGTTGTTACAGGAAAATATTGATCTTTTTTCTTAAGAACTGATGAGTTCTTAAGTGACATTCTCAGTGACATTTGGCAGTCATAAAAGTACATTTCTGAACCAGAAGAAGCAAAATGAGTTAAAGTTCATTAAAAGCGTGGTTAGGAATTCTATTATGGTCCTTTCCTATCCTTTCCTACTCAACTGCCTATCTTACCCCACAGAGTTATTTTACATTTACTTTGAGAAGACATAGATTTTCTCAACCATGGATTATTTTTCAAAGAGATTTGAGTAACAAACCAAATGCCATGTAGTTTAAGGAAACCGACTTAATATCAGAAGAGAGTGAAAAAATCCCACATACATACAACTTGGTTACAACTTGGTAATTAAACCAGGAAGACATATGAATAGACATACCCATATTTTATAGAAACAAAAAACAAAGCTTCTAGTTTCTATTGAGCTAAATATAGTTGCTGATATGTTCCACTCTGATAAAGAATTTAAATAATTGTAGAAATATTTTATAATTTTAACAGCTTAATGAAAAATCTTTTTTCCCTGTAGTGAATGACGCTAGATACACAATTTCTCAAATGGCAACTTGGTTCTCTCTCCCATTACCCCAATGGTCACTAGTTGCTCCATGTAGCCAAGCTTTCCTTCTTCACCACTTCCTGGGGCACGTCTCAAAGCTTTGTCTTTGTACAATGTTTCCTGAGTGCTGGATATACCATTTATGGTACATGGAATGATTTTAGATGGCTCGTGGATAAGCCTTTTTAAAAGTTATATATTTAGTATATTAGGAGAAAAATAACATAAAATCTGCTATTTCATGGATGTTATTAATCAGATGAAGGCTAAATTAAAAATGTTGTGTCACTATAAATAATAATACTAGGCAAATAATAGCATAGTTTGTGTTCAGAGATAGTAAAATTTGTGGAAGAGCACTAGAATAAGTTTGGGAAACAGTGGCTTCTGCCATGGAGAAGGATGCTTCTTTGTTCAGTAGTATTCAAGAACCTTCCAACCCTTGCCAGGACCTGCTATGACCTCAATCTACAGGACCAGTGATCGAAGTTTCATTTCCTGTCTCCTTCAGGAATACATTTAGGTATTCTGGGGCTTCTGCCATTGGTGGCCAACCCCTAATGAGGAAGCACCCTGAAGATGGGTGAGAGTAGTTCTAAAAATCCAGAAAAGACTTTTGAGACACTTTAATTAACTTAGTTTACATTCCTCATCGCTCTCAAAGAGAAAAGTTTTTATGAACATCAGGTTCTTTCTACAAGAAGCTTATCCCTTCCACCACTTCTGCTGGGTGATGGCTATCCATTCAATTACCTGAAGTGTAGAAAAATATGTATATTTATATTTATATATATTAATATATATATTTTTATTTTTTATTTATATTTTAAGAGGAAAGACCAATTGTATATCTAAGATCTCAGTATTCTGATGCATAGAAAGAAAAAAGAAGGGAAGGAGAGAGAAAAAAGGAGAAAGAAAAACACCACACTATTATTTCAGCATAACTATTTAAAGAGAACACTTCCCTGCTTTTCAAAATTTAAACAAATAACTTTAAATGAATATCTATTGCTATGATGCTAATTAGTATCTCAAAGTTACACTGATATGCTAGCCTGAGTAGTAACACCTGAAAAGCTCAAATGAGCTTTTAAAATATCAAATAAAGTGTATGTAAGCATTAGTTTGTAATACTTAAAATAGCAAATATAGCAAAACAAGATATTTTGTGTTCAGATTTAGAAAAACAGGCAATATTGCAATTTGATAGACTTACAAAATGACATTTTAAAAAACTTTTTAATTTTGATATAATTATAGATTCACAGGAAGTTGCAAAGATAGTATAGAGAGGTCCCAGGTACCCGTCACTCAGTCAATGATTATATCTTACTTAACTGTAGCATAATATGAAAACCAGGAAAATGACATTGGTGCAATGTGTGTGTGTAGCTCCATGTCATTTTAGCACGTGTAGATTCATGTAATCACAATTAAGATACAGAACTATTCCATCATCACAGAGCTCTCCCCTGTGCTATGCCTTTATGGTCACACCCACTCCTCTCCCCTCTCTAAGCCCTGCTCATCACTAATCTATAAAATGACTCTTTTATGCTTATCTCTGACTTACTTTTACTGAAATATGGAAAAAACACAAGACCTCGTGGAAGGAATGACTAGTTCTAAGTCTGTCACTGTCTAAATTGTGTCCCAGGATGGTTCGCTTACTCTCTGCCAGCATTTGTAGCTCATCTGTAAAAATGAAGTTTTGGACCCAAGTTTTTCAGGGCCTCACAATTCAAGAACATAAATTATTATTTGGTCTCAATTATGGTATCACTTTAAAGGCTATTAAATGTCAACCAAGTTAATAAAATATGATTTAAATATGAGGAGATCATCAAGGACTGAACAGGGTGTGTTAAATGTATCCTGGGTTAAAATAGTTTCATTGTCAAACAACTTAATGAGCCAAAGTGGTATTCTGATAATATATCACCACTCTAACATCTGGAGCACATCATAAACATGATTTCACTTGGACCCATCTCTCAAGGGGGCAGATGCTACTGTTCTTCCAAATGTCTAGGCAAAGAAACTGTGGTACAGCAATTTCCTGTCTTCCTTTGCCATCAGGGTCATTCTTTGAGGAGGAAGAAGCAAACACTCCTGAAGTGTTCCTGGCCAGGTATCTGAGCTGAGAATGCTAGACTGGAAATTTTAAGCTGAAGATTCTCAACTGGAGGGTTCAAATTTGGCCCTCTTCTGAGAAGGCAGATTCAGACTCTGCTTCTGCTGCCAGCGAATGGGGGTGCAGGGCCAGCCCAGGAACCTTGGCTGCACTGATTGCTCCACACCGTTAAGGAAGATAAAAAACAAGAAAGTAGTTTTCTCCAAGGGACTCCTTCCGTTTAAAGCCTGAAGAATCTCTTACAGTGTAGCAATTTAAACTTACAGATCTCTTCTTCTCTACAGTTCACTTCCGGTTTTAAATTCAAAACTGTCATGAGGCATACAACTAGGTGAATGGATCTTGAGGACAGCATTTTGAGTGAAACAAGCCAGAGGTGAAAAGGGCAACATTATTAACACCTCACTAATACAGACTAACTATAATGTGCAAACTCGGAGAATCTTAGAGCACAGGTTATCAGAGGAAGGCTTATTGTAAAGGTCCCTAAATTGTAAGCTATTACAGCAGTCACTTCTATTCCTGAGTTTAATTTATCTTTAAATTCTGAGAAGCTGAGCAATTTGTGTATAACCTGGTTGGTCTCTGGAACTAAATCAGACTAAAGGGTAAAGGACAATATTGACGGTGTTTTAAAACTTCAACTGTGTGAGACCAAAGGAAGAGATGTTTATTTGGTGGAAAATCTATATTTTCTATAGCACACTAAATAATTTAACTTGTATAGTCAGTTTTAGGGAGTGAGATCTGGTTAGTTCGTACACATTAGTGTGAAACCCCAATATATCCCAAAGTAATTTGGGCAGAGAATAAAAATATATTTGCGGGGACCCCCTGAGGAACTAGGGAAAAATGTAGAAATGTTGGACTTGCCCACCTGGGTTATTACTGACATTCTCACAAGCATTGAGGTCTACCAATTTAGTAGGCCAAGCCCTCAATCTTGGGGCTTGCCCTTATGAAGCTTGTTACTGCAAAGGAGAGGCTAAGCCTACTTATAATTGTACCTAAGAATCACCCCCAGGGAACCTCTTTTGTTGCTCAGATGTGGCCCCTCTCTCTCTCTCTCTCTCTCTCTTTAAGCCCACTCAGCATGTGAACTGCTGCCTTCCCCCATACATGGGACCTGACTCCCAGGAGTGTAAATCTCCCTGGCAATGTGGGACATGACTCCCAAGGATGAGCCTGGACCTGGCATCATGGGATTGAGAAAGCCTTCTTGGCCAAAAGGGGGAAGTGAAATGAAACAAAATAAAGGTTCAGTGGCTGAGAGATTTCAAATGGAGTCGAGAGATCATTCTGGAGGTTATTCTTATGTGATATATAGATATCCCTTTTTAGTTTTTATTGGAATAATTTAGTTTGTATTGGAATAGCTAGAAGGAATTAACTGAAACTGTTGAACTGCAACCCAGTAGCCTTGATTCTTGAAGACGATTGCAGAACTATGAAGCTTACATGGTGTGATTGTGTGATTGTCAAAACCTTGTGGCTCAAACTCCCTCTATCCCGTGTATGGACAGATGAGTAAAAAACTGGAACAAAAATTAAAGGAACAATGGGGGGGGGTGAGGGGATGGTATGTTTGGGTGTTCTTTACTTGTATTTCTATTCTTATTCTTATTTATTTTTTTGGAGTAAGGAAAATGTTCAAAATTAATTGTGGTGATGAATGCACAACTATACAATGGTACTGTGAATAACTGATTGTACACTGTGGATGATTGTAGGGTATGTGAATACATCTCAATAAAACTGAATTGAAGGAAAAAAAAATTCAAACCTGTTGATTACTACCCAGCATGAGGATATTTTGAGTTCATCAACTAAACCCTTCACCAACACTTGGAATAATCTTTATGAAAATTTTTGAGGAAGTAGAAAATTTAAGATAGTCCTCTGGGGATTTTGAGCTATCCACCTCTTTGGAGAGCACTGCCTCCTGGGGTTTTTTGGAGACCATCTGTCTTAATTTCCTAGCTACTTTGACAAATACTACATCGTGGTATTCGCTTAAACAAGAGGAATTTATTGGCTCACTGGTTTTGAGGCTGGAAGGCTTGCTTCCTCTCAGGCGGGTAGCACTGACTGGCCGATTTGCAATCCTTGGGGTTCCAGAGCTCTCCCATCATAGGACAGTGCCCTCTGTTTTCTCTTCCTGATCCCAGCTGACTTCCTTCTTCCCCCTCTCCTAGGCTGTCTCTTTATAAGGCCTCCAAGGAATAGGCTTAAAACCAATCCTGATTCGGTTGGTCACACCTTAACTAAAAATAACATCTTCAAAAGGGACTATTCACCATGGATTCACACACACAAAGCAACGGGATTAAAGTTCCCTCAACCACCCCACCCCCTGGGTTACATAATCTGCCACACTCTCTATGCTTTACTAAACGTTCCTTATCAAAATGGACCATTTCCCAGTCCCACCACAAGGGCAATCAGTAAAGGGAGATCTATAACTAATGACCAGGCTGCTGGGCTGATCAGTCTTGCTTGTTGCAATGAGTTCAGTGCGACCATCTCAATACCAATCAAACAGGGACGCGGTCTCTCTCTGCTCAGAGTCCCCTTAATACCCCATTTTCCATTACCTCTTCCAGTGCATCCCTGAGCACCCTGGGTATCAACTCAATCCTCCCCCAAGTTCCCCCCTCAACCCACCCTCACAGTGGTAGGGGTAGTCCCAGGGTGAGAGCGACTTGGCCATGTTGGACATAAAATGATCAGTGATTGCCCTCATGGACGCCCCCATCTTACCTTTTCTGTCCTAGAAGGGCCGCATCGCGCCGTCCAGGAGGAGGCATCTGTGTTCACCCGGGAGGCCGGGCGGGTTTGTCCGGGACGGGGCGCGGGCTGGACCCGGCGCCGCCGCTGGTTCGAGCTCGCGGAGCCAGCCCGGCCCGCTCCGCCTGCTCCAGCCCTGGCCCGACACGTGGTGCGGCCGCTGCTCGCGCACTCCGGCCACTGCGGCCCCTCGGCCTCTGCAGCCCGCCCGGCGGTAGCCGGGCCCTCCGACGAGGTGGGGAGAAGGGCCGGGGACCGAATGGCCGACACCGCCAAGTGGGGCTCAGCGAGGCAGGCAAGGTAAGGGCCGGGGGTGCCGGGATCCTGCTCCCGGGTCTTCCCACCTGCAGGCCCGGTTCCGGTCGCCAGGGCCCCTGCAGATGACGCCGCAGGCTCCGTTTCCCACCGCGGCGCGGGGCGGGGGCGGCGCGCTGCAGAGGCACCAGTTCCCGCGGGTTGAGGAAGACGGGCAAGGGCGAGAAGGCTGCTCCGCGCTGCGCGGCCCCTGCCGGCTCCCGCGCGGACGCTGCCGGACCGCCGCAGTCTTAGGGCCTCCGCCCCCTCACGCCGTCAATTAACTTGTGCTCTGTCCCGACGACGGAGAGGAAAGCCACTGAAAACCGCGGCGGGAGCTAAGGTGCTCTCCAGGACAGTCTCTTCCCGGGAAAATTCCTCCCGCGACCACAGCCTGTGTGTCGGGGGGCAGAAAAGAAGACGCGGCCCAAAACCGAGCCCGAAGACTTAAATGCAGCCACAAGTTCTTTACTTCGCCAATGACCTTGGACATATGGCTTAAAGAAGCTGTCTCTCCCTTTCCTGATTTCTGACCTGGGGATAAACTGGCTGTTCACTTTCTGACTCTTAAGAGAAATAGAGATTGGGTTGAAAAACAAACAAACAAACAAACAAAAAACAACAAAATAAAATATTCCGGACTTCTTTAATAGCAGGTGCTATCTAGATGTGATTTCTGTTGAATTTGAAATTGAGGCTGGAGGAAACCTCGCAACTGGAAGGAAAACTCATTTTGTTAGTCCAAATGCAAAACTAATTCATTAGCCCCACTCCCTGCTTTTCTGGGAAAGTACATTTGTGAAGAGACTTGTGGAAAGATGCCTTCTTCCCTTAGAATTGCCTGAGCCCCAGATGGCCCCATCAAGAACAATCAATTTTACCAAAGGGCTTCTGTGATGAAACCAGTTGCCTGTGTCCTACAGTAGCTCAGGGTTCAAGGGCAACCGCCACAGTCTAGCTAAAGGCTCTTGCAGGTGAGTGTCTTATATTATTTGCTTACTCTTAGATTAATCTTCATTTATACCTCTCAAGGGAGCTTTCTGTACAGAAGATTGCTTCTGGAGAACAACATCGCTGTCCTTGACCCTGTACCCTCCTCCTTTCCTTGTCTCCCCTTCTGACCAGATTCACTGGAATTTAGCACACAAGGTCAGCTTGAACAGATACCCATATGACTGTGCAAGAAAACTTTGTGGTGCAAAATTTAAAGTTGAAAACCTATCAGTCTCGCATTACTTAACTAGGGATATATTAAATGCATTAAACATTTTATTCCCTCCGCCAGCTCATTTTCATCTGGTCATTCCTTCTCCAACTCCTCTCTGATCATACAGCTCAGATTCGAAGATTTCTTTCTGGTGTTTTATAAGCCCAGGAAATCTCTGCCCCTATTGCAAATGTAGATTAATGGCACAATGGAAACATCACAGCAAAAATTCCTCTTCTGCCAAATCTTTACATGACAAGGCCTTAGACTGTACCTGACTCCCTCCATTCAAGGCTTCTCTTGACTTTTGAAGGAGGTGAGTCCACCTCTTGGCTTCTGGTTAAAACTGATGTCTGCACCAGCTTTCCTTCACAGTTTGGCTTATGTTTGCTTGGGACTGTGTTCCATGAGCTTGACTTTCTCTCTTCCTTATCTTCATAATCCAGACTTCTAGGCCCTCTGCATCAGCTATGCCTGGATTATTTCCATTGAATCCCTCCTAGTTCCTTATAAGGTTACTGTGAAGCTAGAAAAGGAAGTGCAGTGAAAAGTACTATGTACATATAAGGTCACTGGGTTAACGATAGCCAACCTCAAGCTCTTGCAATTTTATAGCTTCAGAGGAAATGGGGCTTTCCACCTATTTGGAAGAAAATGCCATTAGAGTTTTATTCCAAAGAATTAAGAACACTAGAAGTGTGTGTGGGGGGGGTGGGGGGTGGAGGAGGGTGGTTAAAGGTGGGGAGCAGGAAGAGTGGACATGGGTCTGACATGGAGTTCTTGAGTGGTAGATGTTGAGTGGACTAGAAGTTGGGAAGAAGAGAGGAAAAAAATGCTGTTAAAAATAGTCTTCATCAGTGTGCGCACAGTACTGACAGTGCTGTGGAACAAAAGGAGGGAGCTCATGCATAGGAGCTTTGTTCCTTACTTATTGTCCACATATGTCCTCCACAGTGCATGTTCTATAAGATGCCCTTCTGAAATTAAGAATACAATAAATACCTGTAGACAAATATCAAAGCACAAACTACTGAAATCAAACTTTGTGGGACATACTGCAAGAACACAATATAATTGCAGAAACTGTTGTAGAATTCACTTTGGAAGGAAGATTTAAACCAGGGGATTTATAGAATCTTGGAGGTTGAAGGGACTTTACAATGCTGTCTATTCCAGCCTTTTCAATGTTGGATCAATCAAGCTTCCTCAGTACTTGGGTTCTCAGTTTCTTCCATTTAGCCCCCAGTGCCTTTTCCAAAACCCGTATGTTCCCAAACCAAGTCTCATTCCTCATATCTATGAAAGAATCTTTTTCCCTTACCTACCTGACTTCACCAAGATTGTAGATCTGAATTTGATCAGAGAAAATTCTCTTTTATTTCTCTAGACCTGAGAAGGATATTAAATAATCACCTCACAAGTTGGAGCTTTCAAATGATGCCCAGAAGCCACATGGCCCTGAAAGATACCCCAAATTAGTAGAAAATAAATTCAGTTCAATTGATTATAAAGACTTGCCAGACTTCCTTGGGGCTCTAGTGTAGTTGTCTTGTGCTAAGAAGATGTTAAGTTTAGTTCCCACTGTTTTTACCAAAATATGTAAAGCCAGTACCTGTCTATAATTAATTTATTCATTCAGTAACATTTATCTAATACCATTTTCCAGACCAATCTTTTCTTCCCTTTCCCTCTGTCCACTTCCTTAAGGCTTGTTTGCTTGCCATTAGATTGACATGTCACTCCTCCAGGTTAACAGGATGGGGAAGAACTCATATTTGCTGAGTGTATACTATGTACCAGGCACTAATTAATATTGTCTAATTTAATTATTATATATTTTTATGAAGTAGTCATTCCTAGTACACTTTATAGATGAAGGAAAGGAGGTCCATCATGTGTTTTCAGTCACAAAGCTAGTGAATATTGGAGTGAGGATTTAAACCCAATTATTTCTGCGTAATCTGAAAGCCCATTACAGGGCTTTCTGGAGGCAATGCCTTTACTCAAAGAAATAAGTCAAATGGGAGTAATATTAGACACTACTGCAGGATGGAGAAAGATTTGGTCGGGGTGCTTTTGTTCACTCAAAGCGAACATGCAAAGTAGTTGTCTCCTTATAGAAAGGGCTGAGCTAGAATCTAATCAAAAACCTTGGGGGAAAGAGATTATTACAATTTCTGGTTCTACACCATGTTTATGAAAAAAAAAAAACACAAAAAACTAAAATACTAGCCCAAGACTTTTATTCATAATAGATCTGTTGAGTGACTTGGGATGCCTGGTGACTTTGAGCAAGCCAAATACCCTCTCTGGGCCTATAGATCCTCATCTGTAAAACAAAAATAATAAATAGAATGCTATTTTTGGTGAGTGTCAAAGAAAAGAATGGAAACAAAAGTGCTTTTTGATCTGTAACTACAGCACGTTATTGTATATGACAGTTAGAGTAAGAAAAGGTCTAAATGGAAAATACAGTGAGTTAAGTGGAAAATGAATATTTTAAAATTCATGTATGCTTTCCTCGCAGAGTCATGAAATTTTAGCATAGAAAGGAAATTTAGAGATTTAATCTCCCCATTTTACAAATGAAGAAACAAATTCCCATAGAAGGTAAATTGTCTATAGTAACATCACAATCCTTAAGAATTTCGTTGAAAATTCTAAAACAAGAAAGTGTTACCATGGGAACAGGCAGATTGAGTCAGAATGAGTGCCTTATGTGTTAGGCACTTTCTAGGTGCTGGAAATATAGTAAAGAACAAAACAGCATCCCTGCCCTCAGAGAACTGACATTCAAGTGGAAAGAGTCAGATAAAAGATGTGTGAACAAGCACACTGATAAGTGTTTTAAAGAAGTTAAAATAGGGTAGTGTGGTAATAAGCCTGCAGGTTTAGCTTTCTCCAGGGTATCTTGAATTGAGACCTGAATGAAGAAGTGGAGGCAGCTTTAATAGGAGAAATGAGAAATGAAAATACTAGAAATGTTTTGGCGATGGAGCTGATGGGATTTACGGATGGTTTGAGTGAAGGTTCTATGGGAGAAGGAAAGAAGAAAGATGACACCTAGATTTTGGGCCTGAACTACTGGGTGAATGGAGGTGCAGTTTACTTAGATGGGGCATCAGGTGGTTGGAATGGGGGTGGGAGACATCATTAATTCTGTTATGGTGCCATGAAATTTCAAATAATAATCAGGCATCCAAGTGGAGCTGTTCACTGGAAGTCTGGAGCTCAGAGGAGAGGTCCAGGCTGAAGAGAAACATTTGAGATTGTTCCTCACACAGATAGCCTTTAAGCCTTGGGATTTTTTTTTTAAGTGGATAGTTTATCCTAAAATATAAAAGGTGTCCCTTGGAGAGTCTGCTGTGTAAGCAAGGTGGTTTGAACAAGTTTTAGGTTGTCCCTAAGATCTCAAGCTACCTGAAGTTGCTCACCCATAGGCTACCAGAGCCATCACCAAAGTAAGAGTGTTTTATCAAAGAGATAGGGAATCTTCTCTCATGTTGAGGCTTTAGTCATAGGTCTGCCATTTTAAAGTAAACGGTGTTCATGACAACATTATTCTTTACAGGAAGGCCAAGGAGCTTGCTTTAAATCCATTTCAGTAACTGTTGTGATGAGAAGGGACTATACCTCCTCCATTGCAGAAGTGGACTTTTATTAGGGCATTATGTGTCTAACTACCCCCAAGTTCTGAGTGAACTTAGATGATAATGACTTCATATTTCCATTTTTAATATATATGTGGACAGCTGTCAATCAATTTAGATTTTCTTATCAAAATTATCTCGAGAGCCTACGTTTGCTTATCTTTTAAATTTTTATTTGGTGTTTAAAATTTTGTCTTTTGTTGATTTCATAATAATTTCATTTAATACTCTGGTAGAAGTTGCTTAATGTTATTCTCAGGTAAAAATTATTTCAATTTAGGGGAATAAATATGTATCCAGAGATTATTAATTGCAGGTACAGTCTTTCGGAAGGTGAAATATAAGATCAGAAAGGTCCCCTATTGTTCCAAATCCCTAGGTTTCACAATGACTTTATGCTCTACCATTGGAGAACAATTTTTATTAGTCCAGCACTGGGATTTCCTTCTAGTTCTATTTTATTTTTTAAAGTGAAAATATACATTCTTACTGTAAAAATGTGAAAATACAGAAAAACACCAAGAAAAAATCATTTGTTATCTCTCATTCAAAGATAAGTACTTATAATGTTTGGGTGTATGTTCTTCCTATATAATAGAAATTTTTAAATAAAAATATAAACATATAGAAGATTCTGTCTTCTTAAATAATCCTTTTTCTGGTCACAGCATAATATATTATGGAAAATTTAGAAAATATAGAAGTACAAACAGCAGAAAACAATACTAATTAACCAGTTTCATGAGGTAACCATTATTATAATTTTCTGCTTTTTTTCTGTGACTATATGTAACATACATAAATACACACACACATATATAGACACACATATATACCCATACATATATATACACATATTTTGTTAAATAAGATTCCCTGTTTTGCAACTTAATTTTTTCACAGAGCAACAGTATATGTCATATTCCCTGTAACTGATTATTCTTCACATAATTAACAATTCCATAGCATCACATCATATGGCCATACTATGCACTCGTCTGCTAAAATGTAGATACTGACAGTACCATGGTTTCATGCAAAGGAATAGGTTTGTATTAAGTTAAAATGAATGTGTATAAAATTTTATTCAAACTAAACTACAATAATAAGGCTATTAAGATAATCAAAGGGGAAATGAATAGCAAAATTAGCAAGTTTCTAAGATACGGGTGTGAAAGGATTAAAGCAACCCCCCAGTTTATTGATGATGTTTGTGTGTGAGTGTAGGTGTGAGAACATGATGTTGTATTGTAGGTCAGCTACAGGTATAAAGATTGTGCAAAAAGTATTGAACAATTGTAAAGTACCAGTGTATTTTTTGCAGCATGTAAGTGCAAAAGACCACCAAATGTAAACCTGGTCTCTACCTTATTCAGCCAATGTTTCTGTTTGAAAGGGTTAATAATGCACTTCATAACGAGTTTCATGGGCTAGTACCATTAGAATCAGAGATACTTTGGGATTTCTTAAAAGTTTAGATTTCTACAGTCATTCTAGACCAAATGAATCAAATTTTCAGATTTAATATACTTCCCAGGTGATTGTAAGCACACTTAATTGTAAGAATGCTTGGGAATTAAGTTAAGGAATTAAGAAGAAATGCTTGTGAGTGAGCTCCTTGGCATTAGGATTTTGTGGGTTGTTTTTTTTTTTTTTCTTATTTACATCTCTGATACCTAGTACAGCAGCCAGATCCATGGGAGGTGATGGCTAAATATTTTTTTACATTGATTATTTGTTTTAATATTTGTAAACAAGGTCCTTGCCTTGAATTATATAACATTTTTCTCTGAAACGTCTTTTAACAACTTTTCAGACAATCTTTATAATCTCTGTGATTGTGCCTTGCATACAGTAGGCACTTAATAAATATTGATTTCATAGATGAGTAAAAAAAATGTATGGTAACACCTCATCACTCCTACTTCAGAACAGTGGGTTACTCTCTAATACCTGGGAAGCAGACTTCTGTCCCTGAAAGTATCACACTGAAAAGTCACGCCCACTGTGTTCAGTCTCTGTCAAAATTTCTGCGTGATCATGGGTAAATCACTGAGCTCTACTGACTTCGGTTTTGTAATCTATAAAACGAAGGAAGTTACAAAGAGTCAATGATGTAATATCCATGAGGATGCTTTGAAATCTATGATGTGCCTTGCAAATGTAAGTTATTATTCTTATCTTCTCCATCAATGTCCTCCCCATCAAGACTTTTACCACCTGTCTCAGCCCTTGGGAGAGCCAATCACTGCCCATTTACCTGTGGTAAGTATGGGAAAATAGTTCATTTAAGAAGTCTGTGAATTTGTGAGATCCTTATGGGACAGGGAGAGCAAATAAGTTGACCCATATGCACCATTTCACCTCTGGAATCCCAGGCAAACATTACTAATGAATTATGGCCTGCTGATTCTTATGAGCTCAGAGGTGGCCTCACAAGCTTTCTCAACACAGTGCCATAAGCCCCTGTGATTGCTTGGCATGACCTTTCAGTAGAACCTATTTGCCATCTCTGATATAGGATAAATCTTTATATGAGTATGCATGTATTATATTTTGTTTAAGCATATATATATTAAAGATATGAGATTATATTGTTTGTGTTAAGGGTATGTGGGCTGTATGTATATTGCATATATAATATATGAGTATATTATATGTGAGTTGCTATTATATGTGAGTATAAAATATATGTGTGAGTATGTGTACGTGTAAGAGAAACAGAAACTTGGAGGCTATTAAGGATGTGTTTTTAGGGTAGCTTTTGATATTAAAATAATCACAATAAAATAGCTCAAAAGGAGTTGAGAGCACAATAGGAGTATTACATAGATCACCCACCTGCCAGCAAGAGTTACTGTCAGGCTCTCAAGTGCATTCATTGGAGCCAGAGTTTCTCTTTCAATTGCTGAGGAGACCCCAGCTGAAGTCTCATTTCTTTGGAATAGTAGAAGGGCCTTACAGATTTGGATGATTTAGCTTCACTTAAAATGGATGTTAGAACTAAATGAGATCATAATTAATCTTCTAGTTTAGTTCCCTCCCTTATGGTGGTAGAAATACCAGTAGTTTTTTGGATTGACGTCTCAGCTGTATTCCTTAGCATCTTGAGTATTTCATGTCCTAAATTACTTTCACATCAAAAACAATTGGTCTACTTACACAGCATCTACTAATATGCTAGTTAGTGTTAGGTACTAGGTATACAAAGTCCATAAACTCCCAAAGCCTAGATTAAGTGCTTCCTCTATGTCCTCCATTAGTACAGTTCTTATGTCCACTGTCAAAATACATATCACATTGTGTTGTAATTACATGTTTCTCCTACTAAAGTATAAACTCCTGTAGGACTGATTCACTACTGTATCTTTATTGTCTAAACCAGGGATTGGCAAACTTTCTTTGTAAAGGGCTGGATAGTAAACATTTTAGGCTTTGAGGACCATACAGTCTCTGTACTTGAGTCTCTGCCATTGAAGTGCAAAAGCAGCCATAGACAGTATGAAAATGAATGAGCATGACTGTGTTTCAATAAATGAAATAAGCTTCAGTGGCAGAGAGATTCCAAAAGGAGCCGAGAGGTCACTCTGGTGGGCACTCTTACGCACACTTTAGACAACCCTTTTTAGGTTCTAAAGAATTGGGGTAGCTGGTGGTGGATACCTGAAACTATCAAACTACAATCCAGAACCCATGAATCTCGAAGACAATTGTATAAAAATGTAGCTTATGAGGGGTGACAGTGGGATTGGGAAAGCCATAAGGACCACACTCCACTTTGTCTTGTTTATGGATGGATGAGTAGAAAAATAGGGGAAGGAAACAAACAGACAAGTTACCCAGTGTTCTTTTTTACTTCAATTGCTTTTTTTCACTTTAATTATTATTCTTGTTATTTTTGTGTGTGTGCTAATGAAGGTGTCAGGGATTGATTTAGGTGATGAATGTACAACTATGTAATGGTACTGTGAACAATCGAATGTACGATTTGTTTTGTATGACTGCGTGGTATGTGAATATATCTCAATAAAATGAAGATAAAAAAAAAAAAACAACTTCATTTACAAACACAGGTAATGGGCTGAAATTTGCCCAGCACTGATTGGCTTATGGTAGATGTTTAATAGATCTTTATTAATAGTGGTAATAATAAATCTTTATGAACAGTGAATAAATGAAAGCCTAATGGAGCATGATATTTTCTTTCATGGATCTTACAATCTAGTAGAGATAATAACAATGAAAATATAGTATGAAAAGTTCTGTATTGGACCATATGCAGTATATTATGGAAGCATGAACAGCAGATACCCAAGTCAAACTGTAGGAGGGTATTATGAAGGGATTCTTGGAAGATGTGGATTTTGAGTTCTACTGTGAAGGCAGAATAGAAGTAGATGCAGAAGGTGAGAGAGAGAAAGAGTATTCTAAATATAGGGAAAAGCACCAAGTACAAAGGCAGGGAGGCATGAAACTCTGTTATACATTTGGAGAACTGTAGATGGTTTGGTATGGGAATTGAAACTATGGAAGATAGCAATTGCAGTTTAGCTCATCCAACTGTGCTCTAGCCTCCTTGTCTTTTTTTCTCTTGGACTTAGATCCACTACTCACCCTCTTTCTCTATATTCTCTCCCTTTTACTGGCTATTTCACCTTCGTGGAAAAACATGCTCAAGTGTTTTCTACCTTTAAGACTACTATTTCCAAATCAGTTATCATCATTTCCACTACCTCTGTGTTAGTCAGGATTCTCTGGAGAAACAGAAACACAGGAAATATATATATATGAATATATGTGTCTTGAGATTTTTTTGTAGGAACCCTGGGCGCTTGCAAGTCTGAATTCTGTAGGGCAGGCTGAAAGCTGGAAGTTCTGATAAAGGTGAAGTTGAATTCCCCAGGGGAAGCTGGCTGGCTGAAGTAGAAGCAGAAATTCTTCTTTCCAACTTCTGAAATCCACTAAGACCTCAACTGATTGGATAAAGAGACTCTGCATATTGCTGAAGGCAATATTATTTGTTGATTGTAGATACAGTCAACTGATTATGGATATAAATCCATCTACAAAATACCCTCGCAGTAACATCCAGGCCAGTGCTTGCTTGACGAAATGACTGAGCACCATAACCAAGCCAAGTTGATACATGAAATTAAATGCAACCACTATCATCACCTCCACCTTAACATCCATCACCAGCACTACCTCCACCACCACTTATACCACCAGCTCCACTGCCATCTGCACCTCCACTACCACTTCTGCTACCTCCACCATCTCCACTACTTTCACCACCACCACCACCTCCATCGCCACCGTTACCATTGCCACCATATCCACAGTAAAGCCTTCCTTTAGCCCTCTGCCCCTCTGAATCAGCATGATGTCTCCCTGTCACACAAACAACCTTCTTAAAAGAGTATTCTGCACTTTGTTTTTCTCCTTGTCACTCCATTTGCTGCTCAATCAACTACAGCTTGCTTTTTGGTATCATCACTCCATTGAAATTATTTGAAATAGGTCACTATTTATCACTCTCATGATATTGCCACATTTGGTTTACACGTTTTGCCCATAACTTATTTGAACTCTCGGCAGCACTTGACTCTGTTTTCTACCTCTTCTTTAAAATTTTTTCTTTCCATGGCTTTTGTAATAGCTCAACCTATGGTTTGATCGTAATTGTCCATCTTCTCCTTTACAATCTTCTCCAAGGACTCAGTGTCATCCAGTTACCCCTTAAATGTGATAGTTTTCCTTGGCTGCCTGCTGATCTCACAATCTTTGGATGACTGTGTATTCAACATCTCACACTCTGTTCCTACATCTAGTGAGTAAGAACAAGGAAATTTGGTATAAGTGAGTCAGAAGATTTGGGCAAAGAGGTGAAAGTTTGGCACAGCTGCCGAGGTAGATGAGAAAGGGAGCTGACTAAGATTTTCTGGGCAGGGCATGGAGGTTGCAGATCTCAAATTTTTCTTGAAGCCACTCAGTTGTAGATTTCCTCCAGCATCATAAAAATAGGAAAAAAAAAATGAGGGGGTGTATATGTGGCTAGAAAGGGAATAAAATCCTTAAATACTTTTCCTTATAATCTACATTCGGACTTTTCCCTAAATTCTCAAGCAGCTGAGAGGGTAAATCTCTGAAAGAATAGTGATCTCTAACCATTTTGTAGTTACATCATCACATCCCTCTTGTTTGATTTGTGAATGCTTTATTCTACCCATCCCCCATTTTCAAAATATATTGTATGGTTTACATTTATTTTTTAAACATTAATATGGACTAAAGTTAGATTTTTCTGGAGCCCTTGATGTGATCTGTTTTCATTTCCTGGGCTGCTGAAAGCAGATACCATGAAATAGGTTGTCTTAAACAATGGGGATTTATTAACTTACAGTTTGAGGCTGATAAAATTATAAATTATAATATTATTGTGTTGTATTTTTTGGTATGTGTTTTAGTTTCCTAGGATGCTTAAGCAGATACCATGAAATGGTTTGGCTTAAACAGTGGAAATTTATTCAATCACAGTTTTGAGGCCGGGAAAATGTCCAAATCAAGGCACCCTGAAGGCAATGCTATCTTCCTGAAGACCGGCTGTCAGCATCCTTGTCCCTCTGTCACGTGGCAATGCACGTGGCAGCATCTGCTGGTCTCCCCCTTCTCTTCTGTGTTTCCTTGATTTCAGCTTCTTGCTTCCATGGCTTTCTCGCTGTCTCTCTCTTTCTCTCTCTCTCTGTATTCATTCTGTTTATAAAGGACTCCAGTATACTGGATTAAGTCTCCAGTATACTAGGATTAAGTCTCATCCTGAATCAGTTAGGACACACTTTAACTCAAGTAGCCTCATCCAAAGATCCTACTTACAGTGGGTTTATACCCACAGGAATGGATTAGATTTAAGAACATGTTTTTCTAGGGCACATACAGCTTCAAATCACCACATGGTCTTTGTAGACTTTCCTGAGATGATTTATTAACAACAAAATCTGGGCAAAATAAATGTGATGTAAACATTTGGAGCTATAACTCTCCCCCAAAAGGGGGGCCCCACTCTGTTTTTAGAATTGGGTCTAACCCAGTTTATTTTTAACCAGAGTTCTCCTTTGGCTGTACACGGATACTTGAATAGCTGAATTCATGTGTGAGGAAATTCATATTCTATTTCATTTTACATTTTCTGTTGCAGATACTTGGATGGATTACTTGAAATTATTAAAAGTCAGAGAAAATTATATTTTAGATAAAATCCAAACATTTTAATATGCCTTTCATTAGAGGTCCCCTGCCTATATCTACAGCCTTAACTTTCCTCTCTTCCTAACCTCACAGCATATGCTCCAGCCATACTGATCTATTTCCAAAGTCTCCAGCATGCCATGACTTCTTTCACCATTTTGTCTTTGCACATACTATTCATTCACAGTGTATCAGATTCTCCCTATTTGCCTAACTCCTCTGAATTCTTCAAGACTTCACCTTCTCAGGGAGGTCTTCCCTAATACTCTAATTAACTGTATCAGAAGGCTGAATGCCTCATATTATAATAATGCCTTCATTGTTGTCCCTGCAAGACAGTGAGATCCATGGAGACTCTGTTTTTCATCCCACTATCCCTAGTGCCTAGTACTGTACAGGACTTGGCAATTGAAGGCATTCAGTAATTGTTATTTGGCTAAATGAGTAAATGAATGAAAGTACTTTCCATGTTTCATTTTTCTTTTTAAATCACAAATAACATTCCATTACTCGGACATATTTTTTTTTTCAGTCCTGTTTCATAGTTTCTTGAATATAAACTTCTGTTTTAGGAATGTTTAATATAAATATTGTTTTTCCATGATTTGTGTCTTTGTATTTGTCTAGCATGACTCACCAGAGATCTTGTGTTATTCCTGCTCCCATAAGCTTCACCTCCTGCATTTTCACACATTTGCTTGCTTCCACCTACAGGCATAGATTGGTTCCTGCTGCAGTAGGAAGTATATAAGAAGCTTCCTGCCAGGCACTGAAGATTACCTTGGAATCAAGCACTCCTTTTTGGTGGTACCTGGTATCTGTTCTTCTGCTTATCTTCCTTGTAGATCCCCTGGTTCCTGATGAGTTACCTGGGCCTTTGACCCTCTGCCTTGCCTTCCAGCTTTGGGGATCTCCAGTTCATCTCTGCCTTCTGTCTCTCACTCACCTGCTGTTTGTCCTGATGTTCCACGCAGGCATTGATTTTTTCCTTTCCTTCTTGATTTCTGACTGACTGCCACATCTTGACCTCTAATTCATTAGTGTGCTTGAATTATGGACTAACCAATATGGTTGCTATCTTATCACCGCACCTAAAGGTGAGATGATAACTTTCCTGGTCTTAGATGCATGCATTATTATCATTTGCTACAGGTCTGGGTTCTGTCATATTATTTTCTTTGAACAAGGATGCCACTCCTACTTGCTCATATCCTGACTATGGAAGCTGAGGCATAGAGGTTTAGAAGCTCCACAGCAAATACTGTGTGATTTATGGGCATCAAACAAAGCATATTCTCACATCTGAAAGTGATGTTTAATCTATTACATGCTAAATCAGTGTTCTTACTTGTGGCTGTGTATCAGAATCATCTGTGGTACCAAAAGTAGATGCAGATACCTGGGCCCCACTGCAGAGTCAATGAATCAGCATCTTGAGGTGGAACCTTGGCATATGTATTTTCAAAAGATTCGTGATTCATTTTGATGGACAGCCTGGTTTGAGGTTGAGCACTGCCGCACTAATGATGGTCTTAACATTTATGTATTAAATATGACAATGAGCATCTCAAATGTTAGCAGGACAATGAAAGCCAACATTTATTCATTGCCAGTAGTGTGCATAATGCTAAGTCCTCTATACCTAGTTTCTCATTTTATTTAATCTTCGCATCTACACAATGAGCTAGATACTATCCATATAGAGGATGATTAAGGAGAAGTTAAGTTACTGGCTCAGCGTTACACAGCTAATTGCAGAATAAGATATTTACTCCAAGTCCACCTTATTCTTAAACATTGCGCTACATGGCATGTAATAGCTTGGCAAGCATGTCACCATAAATGATATATTTTAGCTCTATTATTAATCCATTATTTTACTACCAGAGTTAATATAGTCAAAACAAATCCAAACTTATTACCTTGCTTGAAGATCTCTACAGTCTTCTTATTGCCAATAAGATAAAATAAATTACCCTTTTCATGGAATAAAATACCCCTCAAAATGTATCTTCTGACTGGCTCTCCAATTCTTTCTTCCCCACCATTTCCTGTATACTTTAGTCACACTGAATTTCCCACCATTTTTGTGAAACAGCAAATTCTGAAACAATGAAATGCCTTTGTGTTGGGATTTGAGGGTATGGAGCACACCAGTTCTCCTTTTCAGGAATCAAGGATCAATGGAACAACTTTATTATGAGTAAAGCTGGATTTGAAGCGGCAGCTCCAAGGTCTCCTGAACTGGCCTCATCCATCTCGTCACAGGTGAAGCGGCTGAGTGACTGTCGACCCCCCAGGGGCAGGGTGGCTCAGAGCACTCATACCTTGCCGAAGCATTCTTGTGATCTGTGGGAAGGGAGCACGTGAATTGAGTCCTCCTGCATTAATGAGATGCTTCCTAATCCCTTCAATCCTATAGCCAAAGCTCTATTTATAGCAGAATGAGTGGGAGGTTGAGGCATTTTCCCTAAGGGTCTCTAAAAGGGGTGAAATTCCTGCTTATGGTCTGAAACAGGAACTTGGAAAGGGAGTGGATGACCCCCTACACTTTTCATATGCAGTTTTCCCTGCCTCCAACAGCCTTCTCTGCTTTCACTACCAGCTCTAGTGCTGCCTCTTTAACACTTCTCTGATTTCTGTCTGGCAGAGTGCGTGGCTCCCTCTCTTCCTGAAGCATTCAATTCATACTTCTTTTATGATCTGCCTGTCTTCTTGCATATGCATCTATGTGCTTCTCACTCCCACAAGACTGTCAGGAACCTTCTTTCATTCTTAACAGCCCACAATGCCAAACATTGTGCCTGGGATATCGTGGGCTTACTCCTCACAGACCTCACGAGTGCTCCTCCAAGGGATGAGTGCTCCAAGCTGCCCTGCTTCTTTGGGGGGACCCACAGTTATTCAGCTGCTCTATCTGTGACTAGCACAGTGCCTGAAACATAACACAATAAAGGTTCAGTGTATGATTTAATTATGGTAGATAATTTCATAGGATGATTTTTATTGGCTGCCATTTTGTTTCAAGGTTTTGGATTGAACCACAGTAAATGATATCTATTTTAGGAATGAACCGACATACATAGGGAAAATCAGTCAACTTCTTCAAATGTTATCATAGAGCAAATAAAGAATCACTCAAATATCAAACAAAAGCCACTGAATTGGGAATCTAAAATTCCAGGGTTAGTCTTCTAAAATGCTTTCATATAGTTTCAAAAATGTCATTTATAATGCTATATAACTATTGTAAAATGGTAACATATATTCCTTATATTAACTTATGAACTCATGGGAGATTTGTTTGTAAAACTCATATTTTATTAAGTGGAAACATTAAATTTTTTGTAGAAATATTTATGCCATCTTTTCATCTTCACAGTCAAACTTTATAGCTTTCCTCATATTTCTCTCAGACTGGTATTTTATTTGAAAAGTTGAAATTTCTTGAGTTAAAGGGAATAAATTTAAACTGGTATACAGTCCTTTTAAGGTGTTTCCATGTGAAATAACCAAATTAAACAAATATTGGAATGGAATTTGTGTTTATATTATATCCCTGTACATGCACATCAATTTAATGCATCATCTGGCCTCCTGAACTAGTTGGTGAAATTGCTGAAGATAGCAGGTACTTTATTTCTGTACTTTACTTTTGTCCCTCTAGACATAGACTCAGGAAGCAAATTACTCTTCTTTCCCCAGCGAATTTCATTATCTTTTCCTTCATATAATACTAAAAATTTCAAGAAGAAAGTAAACATTTTAGAATCCTATTGTCTTGAGCTTATTAATTTTAACTTGATGGTGCTACTTTGTGTTTCAATCCTGCCGCACCTTTTAATTACAATACATACAACACTGCATTGAAACTAAGAAAGAGAAAGTCTATAATGGATGGTGTATCTGGTACACAGGAGGTGCTCAATAAGTGATCACTGCTAGTGCTGTCGTATTACAAATTTGTCTTCAAATTTTTAATTCTGTAAGCTCCTAGAGGCCAGTGACCATGTCTTACTAATCTTTGTATTGCTGGCATCACCTAGCATGGTCCCTGGTACATATTAGATACTCTAAATTTTGGTGAATGAATTAGTGATTTTATGAATTAAAATGAGAATCAAATGGGACAATGTGTGTGAAAACAACCTGTAAATTATAAACTTCTATGCCAATTATGTGGGTTATTATTTATTTTTACCTTTATGAGTAATTAAAAATGTTATTGAAATATGGCATATACTTAGCAAAGTACAAGGTCAAAAATGAAATATTACCAACACCCCAGAAGCCCCTTTTATGCCCTCTCCCAGTCACCACTTGCCTCCAAAGATAACCATTGTATTTCTGACTTCCAATACTTTAGGTTGATTTTGCTTTGTTTTAGTTTTATAAAATGGGATTATACATTATAATTTAATTTGCTAGACATTGTTTGAGATTCACTCATGTTTTTGGATGTAGCAATGGGTTATTCATTCTCATCGCTGTAGAGTGTCCCATTGTATGAATATACTGGCATTTATCTATCCTTTCTACTGCTGAGGGACATTTGGATTGTTTTCAGCTTTGGGATATTACAAATAGTACTATGAATATTTTCTACATGCCTTTTGATGAACATACATTCACATTTCTGTTGACTGTATACCTAAAGTGGAATTTCTGTAGGGTATTGTTGTAGTTTGCTAATGCTGCTGGAATGCAAAAACACCAGAGATGGATTGGCTTTTATAAAAGGGGGTTCATTTGGTTACAAAGTTACAGTCTGAAGGCCATAAAGTATCCAAGGTAACACATCAGCAATTGGGTACCTTCACTGGAGGATGGCCAATGATGTCAGGAAAACCTCTGTTAGCTGGGAAGGCATGTGGCTGGCGTCTGCTCCAAGTTCTGATTTCAAAATGGCTTTGTCCCAAGAGGTTCCTCTGTAGGCTGCAGTTCCTCAAAAATGCCACCCTTAGTTGCACTTGGGATATTTGTCCTCTCTCAGCTTCTCTGGAGCAAGAGTCTGCTTTCAATGGCTGTCTTCAAACTGTCTCTCATCTGCAGCTCCTGTGCTTTCTTCAAAGTGTCCCTCTTGGCTGTAGCAAGTTTGCTTCTTCTGTCTGATCTTATATAGTGCGCGAGTAATTTAATCCAGACCCATGCAATGGGTGGGCCAAAACCTCCATGGAAATTATCCAGAGTCATCACCCACAGTTGGGTGGGGCACATCTCCATGGAAACACTCAAAGAATTTCAATCTAATTAACACTGATAAGTGTGCCCACACAAGATTACATCAAAGATAATGGCATTTGGGGGGACATAATACATTCAGACTGGCACAGGTATAGACATGTCCAACCTTAGTTGATACTGCCAAACAGTATTCCAAAGAAGTTAGAACTAGTTACACTCCCATTAGCAGCATATATGAGATCCAGTTGCTCCTTATCCTGGACAGCACTTGGTAATGTCTGTCTTTTTCATTTTAGCCATTCTGGTGGGTGTGTTATGATATTACAGTGTGTTTTAATTTGCTTTCCTGTGAGGACTAATGAAAATGAGGACCTTTTTTATTGACCATTGGATATCCTCTTTTATGAAATGTGTGTCCAAGATTTTGCACAATTTTCCATCTTTTTTCTTTTAGTGACTATACTAAGAGTTCTTAATATATTCTGGATCTAGGGCCCATTGTCAGATACAGGTATTGCAGTGTCCTCTGTGTGAGCAGTTTTAACCTGTAGTTTATTTAGAATGCAGCTACTCCTCAAGCACCAACTAGTAGTGGTGTATGATAGAATCCTCTGAGTAGATTTTACAGGACACTGGTGCCTGGACTTTATTCCTGAACAATTTAATCAGAATTTTTGGGTCCTGGCCACTGGTGTTACTTTAAATCCCCTCAGGTAATCCTGATGTACAGCATGGGTTGAGGAACATTGAGCTAGTCTTTGAAGATGGCAAATTATTTGTTTCAGTGGTCCTTGGGTGGCAAGAGTCAGAGGAACAGCAGGAGTCAGAAAGGGCAGTAGTTGTGGGATGTAGCCCTGAAATCATACGTGTGCCTACATGTGACAAGCACTGTTCAAAACATGTTAGGTGTCTGACTCAAAAGTAGATAACCTAGGGTGTTTGGCACAATGCCGAGGAAAGTGTTTCATCAGCAGCAGTTGTTCTTATTAATATGTAACGTAGTGTTCTAGTTTGCTAATGCTGCAGAATGCAAAACACCAGAGATGGACTGGCTTTTATAAAAAGGGGGTTTATTTGGCTATACAGTTACAGTTTTAAGGCCATAGAGTGTCCAAGGTAACACATCAGTAATCAGGTACCTTCACTGGAGGATGGCAAATGGCGTCCAGAAAACCTCTGTTAGCTGGGAAGGCACGTGGCTGGCGTCTGCTCCAAAGTTCTGGTTTCAAAATGGCTTTCTCCCAGGACGTTCCTCTCTAGCAAGCTTGCTCCTCTTCAAAACGTCACTCACAGCTGCACTGAGTTCCATCTCCTTGAGCCAGCACGTTCATATGGCTCCACTGATCAAGGCCCACCCTGAATGGGTGGGGCCACGCCTCCATGGAAATATCCCATCAGTTATCATCCACAGTTGGGTGGGGCACATCTCCATGCAAACAACCTAATTCAAATGTTCCAACTTAATCCCCACTATTCTGTCTGCCCCACAGAGAATATGGCTTTTTCTGGGGGACATAATACACTCAAACCGGCACATGTAGCATCCCTGATTTCCCTCTCTCTCTGTAGTAAGCAGGAGGAACAGATGTCTTTGTATATAAGGATCAAAGGAGAGACGATCCCCTTGGTACCTGTTGGGTATGGTCTGTGTGAGAGGGATGGATCTTTGTCACAGCCGGCCCAATTCTCCATGGTAACGTGTGCCACAGTATCGGTCCTCAATCCATATGGACAGGTACAGAGCTCTGCCTTCTAGTCAGAGAGACTTGAATTGTACATGTGGCTTTGCTGCCTCCTTTCTTTGAAACTTTGAGTAAGTTACCTCCCTTTTGGTACCTTAGCTCCCCCATCAATTATATTATAAGAGGTAATATTTGTCAAGTGCCAAGCACAGTACCCAACCATCATGCTCACATTACAGTCTTTGCTGTTTGTCCAGGGGCATCTCCATTCCTCATTTCAAGGCTGTTCTCTAGCTGGAGAACCTTATTGCTCCCAGAAATCTGGTGAGAAGGACCCCTGCCGTATAATAACTAGTGGCCTTAGGCTGATGCCTAAACTTCTCTTATTTCCTTATCTAATCCAAAGAAGAGTGAAAAGCATATGCAAAAGGCATAGGGATATTAAAGGAAATTATATGATCACAAAATCAAAATCTTGACAAGAAGTAAATTCCTGGTAATGGTTTTAAGACAGAATTTCCTGAAGTGTAAACTCCAAATCCCTGTTTTCTCTAGGTTATGGCACTTCTTATAAGAAGAAAATCTGTGATCAAATTAATTCGATAAACACATGGTTAAACAAAGTTAAATAAGTTTTTTTCTTTTCTTTCCTTCTGAGAGCTTTTAATGTGCATACAAGCATACATTGGGAATGACAAAAGAAGAAGGGTTATTGTATGAACTATTTCTCCAAATTAATGGAAATCCCCAACCCATTTTGGGACATTCTAGCATAAGTCATTATTTAGTTTCCATGGATCTATTCTCCCTTCCTGGCCAAAACTTGCTTTAAGGAAAGGATCTCACATATTTGCTCTAATATACTGGCCCTCTTAGAAAAAATAGTTTCACTGGTATTTAATCTTTCACATGAATGGATAAAAACTTCTTATGATGAAATTTTAGTCAGCTGTGACAGAAAGACTGGGACTGAGTATCAAAGAAATGTGTATGTATAAAAATATATTTTATTTTGGCAGGGATGTCTGGGTCTAGCAGAGGGAGCCTCTCTGTTGCTTGTCATATGACACTGGTGAGCGCCCATCCAGCCCATGTCTAGGACAGTCCAGCTCTCAGAAATCAGGCGCCTGTACCTGTGGTCCTTTGCCTGGCATGCCCTGAGTGCCAAGGACCTTGAGCAGTTATCTCACAGGACCACAGTAAGAGGCCCTTCACAGGTCTTTCCAGGGAGAGGCCCTCCCCAGTCCTTCCTGTTCTAACAGCCCGTGGCTCTTTACGGTGACTTTAGAGGAGAAAAGGGTTGGAGAGGAGAGGTGGGCATGCAAAGGCATGTATGAGGAAGAAACAGGGCATTGAGGAGTAAGAAGGAGATACAGAAAGGGAGTAAGTTGCTTCACAACTCTGCTCTTGTTTGGCATGATAGAATAGTTTCCAGATGGACATTCAGAGGTTCTACAGTGTCTCGCCTGGTTTTCCTCCCCAGCCGCATCTCTCGCCCTCTTCCCTTAACCCTTTCCCTGCCCTTTCCCAATCCCCAGCCTCAGGGAACTACCTTAGGTCTCCCAAATGGATCATCACAATCCTTGCACAAACTGTTCTTTTTGGAATGTCTCTCCCTTGATACTTTCTTCTCTTGACTAATGCCTATGAGGTTTTCAAAATTCACTTTCTCTGAACTTCTAGGATTACGTTAGGAGCCTTTCCTGTAAGTTTTCTATCATGGCACTTGTTCCTTTTAGCTAATGCTGCTGGAATGCAAAACACCAGAAATGGATTGGCTTTTACACAGGGGGTTTATTTGGTTACACAGTTACAGTCTTAAGGCCAGAAAGTGTCCATCAACAAAGGGTACTTTCACTGGAGAAAGGCAGTTGGCATCAGGAAAACCTCTGTTAGCTGGGAAGGCACATGGCTGGCGTTTGCTTGCTCCCAGGTTGCGTTTCAAAATGGCATTCTCCAAGATGTCTGCATCAGCTTCCAACAGCTGTCTTCAAAATGTCTGTCCCGTCTACAGCAGTGAGCTCCTTTTATCTGAGTTTATATAAGGCTCTAGTAAACTAATCAAGGCCCACGCTGAATGGGCATGGCTACACCTCCATGGAAATACTGAACCAATAGGTTCCAGCCAAATCCACACTAATACGTCTGCCCCCACAAGATTGCATTAAAGAATATGGCTTTTTCTGGGGGACATAATATATACAAACCAGCACAGCACTTTTACACTGTATTGGCATTTCCTGTTTACTTGGTTTTCCCCACTGGGCTTCCTATGGCATTCTTTAAAATGCTCTGTATATTGCTCATCAGTGTATCCAATGCCTAGTGGGTACTTGGCATTTTATAAATAATTGTTGAATGAATGAAGCCTGGAAATTATTTTGAAGCTAGTTTTCCTGCCCTTTGGCTGCCAACCTGCATTGCCTATTTATTCTAATATGATAGTTGGTCCCATCCACCATTTTTGTGACACATTATTAATTTACTTATTTTTACTTTTTTAATTCAGGGCTTTCTACTTTCCACACTGCCTAAGGCAAAGACAGGATTAAATATTGGGAGGTATGCAAAGGAAGTAATCTAGTTTATCTGCTCCTCTAACTTGAGTGTGCGAATCATTGCAATGCTTGTTTAAACACAGATTCCTGGCCACAACTACAGAGATTCTGATTCAGTGGGTCTAGAATGAGGCCAGAAAACTTTCATTTCTAACCTTCCTTGGGGATGCTAATGCTGCTGGTCTTTGGACCACACTTTGAGTGGCAGTGATCTAGTCTAGTCGTTTTTTATATGTTCACCCTATGGCACAGCAATCCCAATGCTGAGTATATACCCCATGGACATTTTTTGCATAGGTCCATGAATAGGATCATTTCAGGGAGAAGAAAGTTGGAGTATTCTAAATAAAATGGTGGATGTCCACTGTGTAATACTATGCAGCAGTTGGAAACCATGGACTAGAACATTTCTTTAGCAACCAGGTTAGGTCTTGAAACAAAGTGCTAAGTGAGAGAAGTATGAACATTGGAGTGGGCATGGAGAAGGGGCTTGAGAGTAGAGAATGGTTATGAAGGGAAGAATTCAAAGAGGATATTGGCTTTACATGGAAACCAGTGCTGGTGAGTGCGAACCAAAGAGTGTTATCCCTCTATAACCTGAATGTTCTGGGGTGGTATTTATTCTTTTCATTGGTCTCTGAATGCTTTATATTACTTGACTCAAGAATAAAAAACTGAGGGAAGACATAATTTCCAGTATTGCCTTAGAATCACCTTTTCACAAGCTCTAAGGAGTTAATACAGGCATTCCTGTGAGCACATGTCATTCAGTTTCTAATTTATATAATCAATAGATTAAATAATTATTTAAATGTTTGCTGCTTTAAAATGGGACTGTGAGAGAGAAGTTCAGAGGAGGCTGCTCCTGCCTCAGCTACTCAGTTGGTTCATCGTGTAATTGAGTACTGCTAGCTGCTGAAATGTATTTGAATTTCAAATTTCAATTGCTTTTTTCCTCTTAGAGAATTCAGTTCTACCTTTAACTGATGGTTGATGAAAGACAAGAAGTATAAGCAACACTTAGGTTGAGTAAGTAGATAATTCTGCAGTTTATCTCAACAAAGCCATAAATTGAATGCATTTGAACAGAATTCATATGCAATGCATCAAGATGTCTTTGATATTTCATAAACTAATATTAGAAAGAGGAAATTAGCAAAATTTATATCTAATTTAGCTTGTCATGTATAATGTGAATAAAGACTCCACACATATATACCTTACTATTTGTAGGAACTCCTCTTCATGTAGAAACAAAATATGAAAATTGGAAAAATAAGCCAGTGCAATTTTTAAATTGTCATAAATGGAAGAATTCAAGTAGGTCATGATGTAGTTTGTTTATTCGTGATATTGAAACAGGTAGTTAAAATTTGATCTTTAGTTCAATATTCATTCTTCCACCAACCTAAATACAACTTAGTTCGAATGCATTTTCTTACCTAATTAAAGTAAATTACAGTTTATGGGACTTGATAAGTGGGGAAAAATAAAAATTTATCTTCACATATTTATTATGTATTCATGAATATAGTAAAATAAACTTTGTATTATAATGTCTAATAATAGCCTCGTATAAAATTTAAAAATCCATTTAAAAGTACTTCTTTATCTTATTCCTCATAAAATGATGTCATGAATTTTAAGAATTTAAAGGAGGTTTATGAGATTTTATAGTTTAGTATAAGGAATTTATGGTTCAAAATCATATGAGGTACATTGCTTTGGAGGGGCAAATGGGTAGAAATTAAAAGGCTGCTGATTGTGATTCACTATTAAGAAGAAAAGGGAGAGAGAGCTGTTTGACAATGCGAAGACTTGTTTCAGGAAGCCATGAGCAACCCATTATTAAGGATAATCATGTGGAATTTGAATTTCCATCTGGATGGAAATTTGCACAGTGGGTCACATTATATGACTTCTAAAAGTCCCTCTTAGCTTTACATTCTATACATTTTTGCCACGTGAGAAACTTAATGTAGTGCAAACACAGTTCTTTCCCTGGAGGTGAAATCCTTCTAACCTCATTCCTCTTGATGTTCTTGCCCTGGATGCAGAGGCACAAATCCAGCTTAAGGTTTTGTAAGTCACCCTTTGAGATAATATTGGCCAAAAGGAAACTTTCCTGTCTTTGATTTGGCAGAGTGTTTTTTGTTAGTCTTTCTTCTTTTTTGGATTTATTTTTGCTCTGTTTTTCAGGGACCCCACCTCCCTCAGCTAGATTCAAGATGTTCTGTGAAATGGAAATGTAGCTGAGTGAAAAGCAAGATTGACAATGAGAATTCTCAATCTGCCATTTGTTCAACATTAAATATAAAAAGCTCTGCCTGATTGTTGCATTGTAACCAGTGGGGTGTCTTGTCAACCAGCATACTGGGAAGCAGGTTTGTATATCTCACTCTTTTTAGTAATTATTGCCTCTAAGTGAAAGCATCCATGCATGTTAAATTAGACTTAGTTCATAATTGTCAAATATTAGTCTAATGGATTCAGCTAAAAGGATTTGAGACATTTGGGCCATTTTGGCCTTCTATTCTAGAAGCCATACATGGTACAGAATGATCTTGCCCCTTGAAATTGCAGAGAGGATGAAGCCAGTGACTAGATACTTGGCTTTAGTTATTAACATTTCCTGCCGCTTTTGCCACCCAACACTGCATCACTGACTTGAATGGGGCTATGGCAGGCAGACCTCTAACAGATAAAAATATCTGTAGGAAGTTACTGAAGCCAGGGTGCACGAGATCCTAGAGCTTAATTGTCAGGCTGATAAGAAAATCCACAATCAACAATATTTTCACATGATTACCTCACATTTCCAGGTGTTGCATGAGATTTGTTAGGCAGTTTTTAGTCTTCTGTTGGGAAATGAGCTGTGCCTGCATTCCCAGGATGTGTCCTGAACTGTTTAGCATGTTGAATTTTGGCATGAAGACACATAATATTTCCGAGTTTTTTTTTTTTTTTCCTTAAGTCTCTTATATATAGTTTGTGTACTCATACAAAAGAGAAATTGTATCAATTCTGGTAGTAACTCCATCAGCGATTTTCACACCAAGGAAGGGCTGGAATTTTATAGAGAGAGTTACCAGCCATGTGAAAACCTCCTTTAACGTTGCCTCAGGAACATTTTGGGAGATTCCAGCTGAAAAAAGTATTATTTTGATAAACATATTTCCAAGAAAACTGGTCTTAAGCACTATAGGGATTTTTCATCTAACCTCAGAGAACCTTGGATGCAGACAGAATCCTCACTGGTATAAATGTTCATTTTAGAATCTTCTTGGTTATAGTTGTGTCTGGGGATCCATGAGTCTGTGATACAATTTTATTCCATAGTTAAGCCCAGATCCAGTCATGGACTCACTGTATTTTTTTATCTTTTAAAAACTATTGGAGATTGGGCAAGATGGCAGAATAGAGAGGAGTGGAAGCTAAGTAGTCCTCCTGGAACAACTGAAAAAAACCAGAAACAACTAATAAATAATCCAGAATAACTGGGGGGGGGGACAAACAAGACCATCCACTCATCATACACCAACCTGAATTGGGAGAATTGCCCGAGATGACAGCACAATATCTGTAAGTAAAACCTGCAGATCCAAGTTGCGAGACCCCCTCCCCCATAGCCCGAGCTGCAAAGCCTCATGGTGCCAGAGAGAGGCTCTCTCCCAGCAAACGAATATAGCTCAGCTGAGCTCCAACTGGGGTTTTAAGTAGCGAGTGTGAACTGCTCACTACAGGTACGAATCCCCAAAAAACAGACAGAGGCTTTGGGTGACGACTGACCTTGGAGAGCCGGAAGGTCACCTTGGACTGGGTCTGAAGGGGACTATCTGTTTCTTTTTCGGCTCAGTGGAGAAAGCCCCAGTCATTTTCAGTTTCCAGGGCTGTGAAGCAGAGAAGGGTGGAGACAAAACAAGGAGAGAGCGAGACCATTGAAATGCTAATGACCTCCCCCTAGGGGGTCTTTCTTCTCTAAGAGGAAAGGGGTGGGCCCCTTTCCATTCAGAACCAGACCCCAGAGCCTGGGGGAACACGGCCATACCTCCTCACACCAGTCAAGAATTATAGGCTAACAGGGGTCACCTGCTGGGCAGAAAAGCACAGTGACCTGAGGCATCACAGGGTGGAGCAATTTTCTAAGACACACCCTCAGGGAAACCAGATACTGAATATTTCTTCCCTCTGGGACCTGAGCCTGTTCTGGTCTGGGAAAACCTGATTTGGATAACCAAGGAAACCATGCTTAGACAAAAGAAAATTACAACCTACACTAAGAAAAACAAAGTTATGGCCCAGTCAAAGGAACAAACGGACACTTCAACTGAGATACAGGAATTTAAACAACTAATGCTAAATCAATTAAAAAAGTTTAGAGAAGATATTGCAAAAGAGATAGAGGCTATAAAGAAAACACTGGGTATACATAAGGCAGAAATCAAAAGTTCAAAAAAACAATTAGTAGAATCTGTGGAAATGAAAGGCACAACACAAGAGATGAAAGACACAATGGAAACATACAACAGCAGATCTCAAGAGGCAGAAGAAAACACTCAGGAACTGGAGAACAAAACACCTGAAAGCCTACACGCAAAGGAGCAGATGGAGAAAAGAATGAAAAAATATGAGCAACGTCTCTGGGAACTTAAGGATGAAACAAAGTACAATAATGTACGTATCATTGGTGTCCCAGAAGGAGAAGAGAAGGGAAAAGGGGCAGAAGCAATAATAGAGGAAATAATTAATGAAAATTTCCCATCTCTTATGAAAGACATAAAATTACAGATCCAAGAAGCACAGCATACTCCAAACAGAATATATCTGAATAGGCCTACGCCAAGACACTTAATAATCAGATTATCAAATGTCAAAGACAAAGAGAGAATCCTGAAAGCAGCAAGAAAAAAGCGATCCATTACATACAAAGGAAGCTTAATAAGACTATGTGTGGATCTCTCAGCAGAAACCATGGAGGCAAGAAGGAAGTGGTGGGATATATTTAAGATACTGAAAGAGGAAAACTACCAACCAAGAATCCTATATCCAGCAAAGCTGTCCTTCAGATATGAGGGAGAGCTCAAAATATTTTCTGACAAACAGACAATGAGAGACTTTGTGAACAAGCAAGCTGCCCTACAGGAAATACTAAAGGGAGCACTACAGAGTGATAGAAGACAGGAGTGCGTGGTTTGGAACACAATTTTGGGAGATGGTTGCACAGGAATGTAAGTACACTGAACAAAGATAACTATGAATACGGTTGAGAGAGGAAGGTTGGGAGCATGTGAGACACCAGAAGAAAGGAGGAAAGATAAAGACTGGGACTGTGTAACTTGGTGAAATTGAGAGTGTTCAACAATTGTAATAAAATATACAAATATGTTCTTTTATGAGGGAGAACAAGCAAATGTCAACCTTGCAAGGTGTTAAAAATGGGGAGACATTGGGGGAGGGATGCAATCAACATAAACTAGAGACTGTAACTAATAGAATCATTGTATAATGCTTCCTTTAATGTAACAAAGGTGATATACCAAGGTAAATGCAGATAAGAGGGGGGGATAGGGGAGGCATGTTAGACACTTGACATTGGTGGTGTTGTCTGATTCTTTACTTTGATTTAAGGTTATTTTTCCTTTTGCTGCTTCCTAGCTGTCATTTTTTTTTTCCTCTTTCTTTTGCCTCTCTGCCTTCTTTGACTCTCCCTCCTGCCTTGTGGAGGAAATGTAGATGCCCTTATATGGATAGTGGTGAAGGTGGTGAACACGTAAATATATGACCATACAGAGAACTATCGATTATTTACTTAGAATGAAATGTATGGTGAGCAAACAAAATCATATAAAAAAAAAATGGGTTGATGACAAAACCTCGAGAGCAATATACTGAGTGAAATAAGCCATACACATAAGGACAATTATTGCAGGGTCTCACTGATAAGAACTAATTATAATATGTAAACTCACAGACATGAAATATAAGGTACCAAGATACAGGATGAGGCTTAAGAATGGGGAGCGGTTGCTTAGTATGAGCAGAATGTTCAACTAGGATGAACTTAAATGTTTGGAAATGAACAGACATGTCAGTAGCAAGATGTGAGAATAACTAACAGTGCTGAATAGTATGTGAATTAGGTGGAAACGGGAAGCTCAGAGTCATATATGTCACCAGAAGGAAAGTTGGAGTTAAAAGATGGGAATGTATAAAACTGAATCCTGTGGTGGGCAATGTCCATGATTAACTGTACAAATACTAGGAATTGCTTCCATGAACCAGAACAAATGTATGATAATGCAATTAGAAGTTAATAATAGAGGGGCATATAGGGAAGAAATATATACCTATTGCAAACTATATACTACAGTTAGTAGTATTTCAACATTTTTTCATAAACAGTAACAAATTACTATACCAACACTATGAGTCAACAATTGAGGGGGGTTGGTTAGGGATAGGGGAGGATTCGAGTTTCCTTTTCTTTTTTTCTTTCTTTCATCTTGCACTTTATTTCTTGTCTGGAGTGATGAAAAGGTTCTAAAAATTGAACAAAAATTAAGTGTGGTGATGGATGCAGAGCTGTATGCGGGTACCCAGGGGCAAGTGATTGCACACTTTGGATGTTTGGATAATTGTATGGTATCTGAACAATCCCAATAAAAATTAAAAAGGAAAAAAAAAACTATTTATTCATTTATGTAGGTAACGCATGGATACATTTTTTGTAGGACTATTTTGAACAATGAAGAACTATGTTCAGAGTCAAACGGTCTGCTTCTAATTTCACCCCATCTGACCTTTTCGTAAGTGTAATGGAATATCTTTTCCTGATCTTTTAAATGCCTTTGCATTCATAGATGTGAACATCTACAAACATATAGCTTGGCAAATATTAAAGAAATCAGAGGTTGCTTTTTTTTTTCTATTTGCTTTTTCATTTTAACCAGAAACTATTCACAGTTGGGAATATATTCCTGTCTCCAAACCCAGACTGGGAGAAACTTTCCAAAAGCCACCCTCAGATGTGACCCCAATTGTTCTATTTCATTTCATTCCCATTGTCTCACAATTTAGCTATACCAAGAGAAAAGCCATTCAGTGCATCAACTTAGAAAACCTTGTTTGTGTCTTCAGATCAAACAAGACACAAGATATTTGAACCCACAGGATGAGAATACAGAAAGACTAACAAAGATTTTAATTAAGAGCTAAAAACTTTACATAGATAGGCTGCTTAGGCAACAAAAGGAGATTTCTCATAGCCTTAGAGATGGAAATCGGATAATTGCCAAGAAAAATGGGTCCATGTGAGCTATTATCCCTTATTTGTACCAAATTCTAGCGGCTACCCTAACCCTTCCTTAGAACCACTTGACAAGCCAGCAGAAGGCGGTGGCTCTTCCTGCAACAGTTGCCTGTTGGCTTACAATCTTCTGATTGGAGTCCCCCTTTGATAAGGAGAAATGGCCTCCTGCCTATCCTGCCAAGAATCCCAGGCTGCACATTGAATAGGGGAGAAATCTCATTTTAGAGACAAGCATTTTCTGTGAACTCTATTAAGCAACAAAGCAGCAACACTTTAACAGGGGTCACGTTTCCAGGATGTAGTCGCCAACTTCTTGGATGCAATGTAAGAACCCTGCTGGAGTCCACTCTTCCCATCCTCGACTATGTGATTATTTCACGATAACAGCTTTCGCAGGGGAGTCAGAGATGCTTTCCGCACATTTTAATAAGCCTGTCATCCTGCCTCCATTTTTTTTTTCTTAGTCTTTATTTCTTTTTTTATTCCTTTCTTTCATGTTGTGAGCCACATTTGTTTGGAAGCAGAGAGGACGCAGAGATTTTAAATGCCATCCATCAAAAAGGAAAAAGCATTGTCATCCTGTTTTTAACTTGAGCAGTTTTGCGTTTTGTTGGTTAAATAGGGCTAAAAGTACTCTATATAGGTGTTCTGAGAAAAAATATTCCATGTCTGTGTTTTGAGAAAAACAATGTATAACTGGGTATGGAATTTTGATATGTTCTTAGATAGAGAGTAATCTTATTTTCATGAAGAATTGAAACAGATTAAGTACAGTTAAAATAAAGAGCATTTACAACTCTGTGTAATAAACGATTTCCGAGTACCATCCAATTATCAAGCAAATGGAAGATTCCAGAGTTCTGGTTTTTCCAGAATTCATTAAAAGAGACTAGATGACAAATGTAGAGGCAGTAGTTCTAACACTAACATTTTTATTCTTAGATGTTCTGTATTTTAGCTGAAAATACTGAAGTGGGGATTCATAAAACTCTGGCCTTTATTTTTAAGAAGAGAAAATAAAAGGATAGATAAAGGGGTGGTCAGAATATTTGATTTCATTTCTGTTATTTATACCATTCTGCTTTTACTAAATTTATGTTTAATTTTCAATATGTTCAATATTTTTTACTCACACTAGTATTTGATTTTATAACTACATTTATCCTGGGATTTAGTATAAAGGGATAGTAGAATAGGATTTAATTTTATAAATATTTACCTTGGGATTTAGTGTGTATGGATGAGAGATTAGTGTATATTCTAATGAATTTTAGCTACCCATTGATGATTTTTTATTCTAATTTTTTCCGATGGCTTTTGTCAATGAATGATGTCTATGACTAATGCTTCCAGTAGTGTCACCTATTTAAATTAATCTGGCTTTTTATTCTTTGTAAACATATGTAGGATCTGCTTCAATCAGATTCTCTGAAAACAAAAGAGAATATTCCCCATCTTTTCCCAGGAGGTTTACAAATGATAAGCATTGAACTAATCCAGTTAGACTAATGTGATTATTTGTGTGTGTGTGTGTGCATGCAGAAAAGCATAGATTGCTCAATAATATATGAGAAAAACGAGGTGACCATTCTCCTGTCAGTTTCTTTGCATTTGGATCTCGGGGAAAAGTGTCTGTGGGGTGAGAATCCAGAGTTGTCCTTGTGAACAGCTACCCTCTCTTCCTTTGGAAATGAGGATGTATTGTCTGGCATAGACAAAGAAGGTGATGTATTGGTTCACCTTCACTTGCACCTCTTTTTCCAGCAGTGATGAGGGTTTTGCAGGGACGGACTCACGCTGCCGCTGAGGCAGGCAGTTGGTTGAGCGCGGGACATGTCCTCTCTGCCTCAGCTTGGGTGTGGGTCCATGAAGCTGTCCCCAAATGTCTTGGTGTGCTTCCTTCCTCTGGATCCTTCCTTGGCTTTCCTCTATTTTCTTTCTGTATAATCTCCCTGCTAATTTCACCAAAGCCATAGTTTTTTCATTATCTCCTGATGACTCTGGAAAATATATCACCAGCCCAACTCTTTCTCAAGACCCAGACCCAAATATTCAACATTCTGTTGGATAGTTTCATTTGTATATCAAGTCCCAAGATGAGCTAATTATCTACGTTCTCCATTGTGCCCTCTTTTGTGTTTTTTATTTGAGGGAGTGACACCATTCAGTTGTCAAAAATATTAATAAAATATTAATAATTAATTCTTCCCTTTTCTCACTTGCACATTGCAGGTCACTAATTCTATATAATTCATTTCAAAAATGTATCTCAGATACCGCTTCTATTTTCCATGACACTTCCACTACATAAGTTCAGGTAGTGAATTTTTTTATTGTTTTGTAGGGGAGGGGAGTGAGTGGATAGGGAGATAAGTGTTTTTCATAGACATAGTACACACGCTCCATAGGGTTAGACCCTGAACATATAATTCCTGTTTTCTTTTTTGTTACATAGTTTTTGTGAATATAATTTTAAAAATTCTATAAAGTAGTTCGTTTAAAGACAAGCCTTTCGCTTGATGATGTTATTTATGTCTTTTGCATATATTTATACTTCCACTAACATTTTATGAAAATGCCAATGCTAAATATGAGTTTTTAACATGTTAGGCAAAAATACCATTCGTCATTCTCTTTTAAAGTCATATTTGCATGATCATCATTAAGTTTGTGCATTTTCATATATTTATTATCCATTTCTATTTTTTATTATGTGACTTGCCTATGGTTCTTATGCATGTTTAATAATGATAATAATATTTAAAATCCAAATAATATTTCTATTGAATTGGAGTTCTTTATGAATTAAGCATATTATCCTTTTCTGGGCTGGTGGAATATTGTTATAATTTCTTCCATTCATTCTGCCACTTGCCTTTTAACGCTGTTCATGTAACCCTTTGCTATTCTGAAATACTTTTACGTAGTCCCACCCCCTGGTCTTTTTCTTCATATCTCCACAATATTTTTCTAACTCATCTCACTCTGACTGTGTCCTCACCATTCCTTCTGGACTCCAGATTGTCCCAGAGTTATCTTTTCACAACATAACTTAGCTCTGCTACTTCCTGCTTAAGAGTCAGTGGCTTCCCATTGTTTACAGGGGTAAGTCCACATTGCTTTTAGCAGGGAAAGGATGCTGCTTCTCCAGCTTCTAGTCTGTTACTTGCTCTACCATCCTGTTCTCCATCCACAGTAACCCTGCAGTTCTCACTTGACCCAGGTGAGCAGTTCATGTCAGAGTTTTGTACACTAGTCGCCCTTGTCTAGAATGCCTTACTCCTTTCCCTGTCCTCTTAGAGAATTCCTGCTTATCATGCCAGGCTCAAGCAGAGTTGATTATTCCTTTCTTTATACCACCATGTAATGCATATTTCTCTTTTGCACTGTTTTCCCTGTCTTTGCAGTAACAAATTTGGTATCTATATTCTTATTAATGGCTTTCTTTTAATTATATACCCATTCTTACTTTGAATAAAAAAGGAAATTTTATATCACTATGGTAAATGGAAATGCAGCATTACTTGCTATAGATATGAGATAATCATAAAATTCAAAACATCACTACTGCAAAAATCTAACTGTATCCCACCTACAGTCATCTTGCACAGCACCAGTGATACACATGCTACGTTTAGGAAAACACTGTTCAATTGTACCACTTATTGAATTGTCCAAAGGTAGACTTTTAAAGAGAGATATTTTTCTGGAGCAATCATAACTTACAAAAAGATTAAATTTGTAAAAAGTTTTGTTCTATCTTCAAAGAATTACATTTATTTCTGTCAATAAAAGTTGTTAAACTTAATTTTTTGTGAATGGAAGAAGTCATGTCTGACTATAAATTGAATGAATTTAAACAAAATAGTGGAAAGCTTTAAAAATGTAGATTAGCATGTCTTTTGTATGGTCTTTGTCTTAATTCAGGAGGGAATTATTAAATAGAGAGAGGAAAATAAGATCAGCAGGGCAATGAAAATAGGATGTCGTGGCTCAGTGGGCACACCTTGTGGAAAACTGTCAGTCTGAATTTGTTAAATTATATGGTAGGATGAATATGAGCACAGAATAAGATGCAATATTATATTTAGATTTGGGAATGGCCAAGGACTACTGCCAGAGACTTAATTATATGTGTCATTTGACTTTGCGATACTCTGTAATCATGATTTTCTCAAAGGGATCCATTGTTTATCTTAAAAAGTTAAATATACAGTTCACTTTACCTTTCATTATTCTCTTTTTTCCTTTTCATCTCTAGGTACTGATCTGTACACTTAATAGAGATGCAGCGGAAACAGTCTGCATTCAAATGCTTTTATTATTTTATTTATTAAGAATGAATCAACAACATAGAAGCTGAACATTTAATAAGTTGAAAGCTAGAAACAAAGAAAATTATTATTTAAAACATTTCAAATTTGTTACACTTCTCCTCCAAGCATTATGAAGTACTAATTTTTACTAAATGCAAAAAGGCACTGTCAATCCTAGAAATCCCAGAGAGAATAGTAAGCATTAACTAGTATAAAAATAGAACTTTGTAACCAGTAATGAAGGGGTGGTTATTTCCTACATTACTCAGAAATATATAATTTCATTTGTTCCTTTTCAAATTACAACCGGATGCAAAAACCTCTTTTCATTCAGAAAGGATGTTATTAAATTTTCCTTAAAAAATAAAAAGCAGCTGTGTGCAAGCAAGTCTCAAAAATGGCCCCAAAGACTAATGCAATAGCCTTTCAACAAGATTCTATATTTTAATGGGATGAAGTCATAAAATTTAATTCTTTATCTTTCATGCTGACTTCTCTTTCTGATCTTAGGCTGTGAAAGGAGGATTCAGTCTAGACAGAGGTGAAATTATACAGGAGTCCTTGTGCTTTTGGACTGAAATAATGATCGTCCTTTTGCTCTGTTATCTGATCTGTGATTTCAGTATTTCTCTAGGTCTTCAGCTGAAGTTGGAGCTCACGAGCCCTTCCTGTGGAGAAATCCACCCGATGGGTTCCACAGATGGCTTTAGAGTCTTGTTGAGTTCCTCAGTGTGACTGGGACGCTTCAGGGTCCTGTGACCCCTGACGACCAAGTTATACATAACAGTGAGTGTATTGTGTAATTTGCTTCTGGACAGAGGTTCTATAGCTTCCAGAAAATTCTCCAAGGATCCATTAATAAAAACAAGGTTGAAAACTGCTCGTGGCAGTGCATTCTGTTGTAATTTATAGTAGGGCAACTGCTCCCATAGTAATAGACTCTAAATCTCTTTAGGTGAGATCAGTAAGTTCCTTTTTATTAGATTGAAAATCTAAAATCAGTTTCTTATCACTATCCAGAAGTTTTTGCCACAGAACTGTTCAAAATCAGTTATTCCCTAATCAGGTTGTCAGATGTACCTCCTCTGATATGAACACACCTGACTGGTCTCCGTCATAACCCCATTTTAAAATCACAATGACCTCCGTCATGTTGTTGCCTTGCAAAACACCTGGAAACAAAATCCATCAGAAAAGGAGACCTTTTCTTTGCAGTTGGTCTCTAGTATGGACACCATTCTCTTCTCTTTAAACATTTATGCCACATAGAGAATTTTTTTACATCATGAAAAATATATCCTAGACATTATTTCCATATAATTTTCAGAATTTATTTTGCAAATTGCTTGAAATGGCACCTGTCACCAGTGAGCAAGGATGGAAAGTAAGGATATGTAGATCCCCTTATGGAAATGATTATTCTAGACACGGTGCTAATTTGCCAACCCTGAAAAAGTCAGTTCTGTTTATAAAGACCTTGACGTAGCCTCAGAATTGAGAATTTTAGGTAAATATCAAGATCTGGTGTTTGCTGATCTCTGGGGTAATTGCTTAATACAAGTTCCTTTAGAGCTCTTTATCCTCAGAAACCGTATTAAAATAATGACATTGTATGTTGGAGGATGGGAGAGAAAAATTGAGGATGGATTTATAATAGAAGCTCAGATTAAAGGATTCATTTTCATAGAGATATTTCTCCTAAACTCATGTCCCTGAAAGAGGCAAGAATGAGGGAATGGATGTATTCCTTGGAGACTCATAGTTAATTATTCTAAATAATGCGGTGGATGCTACCAGTTAATGGGAATGGAAATCAAGTAATTTTCAGGAAGCTGCAGTGTTCATTTCACCTTTTTCTCTCTCTGCTGTCAGTTTTGCTCTGGTTTACTCTGGTTCTGTAGGTTTTCCTCTACTCTGAAGAACAATGGAACTATAGAATCCAAGGCTGTGAAGGTGATTGCAGTCATCTGTTTGAATTCCATCTACTCTCTAACAAGTGCCTTTCAGAATCCTAAGTGAATTACTGGGAGTCAGACTAATTTGGATCTGATTTCAGACTCTCCCACTTATTAGCTGTGAGTCCTTAGATAAACTTCTTGAGCCTCTGTTTCTTCATCTGTAAGGCAGGTTTAATCACACCTTCCATGCTGGTTGTGAAAACTAAATAAATTAAGATTTGTACACTACTAGCATTACTGAATGCCCACTATGTTCTCCTTACAATAGCAAGTGCTTTCTATACATGTGATCTCTAGTTCCAGTGACAGGAGTGTCAGGTGAGTATCACCTTTGCTCAAGTTATCATTCAGGTAGTTTACTGCAGTCATTTCTTGACAGCATCAAATCTCACCCCACATCCATTTTCAATACATTCTCCAAAATATGATTGTGGTAATCATACCAAAATGGAAATTTGATCATTTATTGACCCTCCTTATTCATACTCCATGTCTTTTAGTTTTTCTTTCATATTTTTCCATCTCTTTGTCTTATTGTTCTACATTTTCATAAGTTCTTGACTTTTTCCTCAGCCCTTCAGTTAATTAAAAACATTCTTTATGTCTGTGAGCTCCCTGCTTATTCTCTACTCATTTCGTAGCACTCCTTCTTGTTTTATAGGTGAGATATCTCTTAAAAGCTTTATGGACACATCTAATACAGAATTACTTAAAATTTTTCTCTTCTATAATTATCTCTGTTTCCTTAGAGGTCAAATTTTCTTTGTTTCCGCTTGGTACTTGTCACTCATACTGCAGGATTGCCCCAAAAGACTGGCTAATTTTGGTTACCTAGTCATAGTTATGAATGATGACATGGCATCACAGGGCTGTCCCAGGGATGAAAGACGGGATGCAAACACTGTGTATGTGGGATTAACTGACAGGCTTCAACTGGAGTCTGTAGGTGAGTCATCAGTAATATTTAAGGTTGATTAATTGAGAAATAGGGGTAAAGGCACATTATTTGGGGTTATAAGGTAATCATCAGTAGGACTAAAGTCAGAAGGTACTTTTGCATCTATGGAGTAGGGACCAAGGCAGGGAGTTGTGTTTCCTTTTTATCTATATCCTGCCAAATGGTTTTAGTTTTACATATGCTTGTATTACTCTTATAAGAAAAAATATAAGTTAAAAGAAAATACAGGTGCCTTTGCAAGTCCCTTCACATTCTTACCCTTAAGGTTTGTTTTTTCAGTTTTATTTGCTGTGCCCTCTCTACCCTACTCCTTACACAGCAGTCCTACAGAAACATTTGCTGCTTTAGTGCTCTTTTGCCTCCATGTCTTTGCCCAAGCTACTTTCTCCGCCCAAATATCTTTTTCCAGATTCTCCCCAGTCAACTCCTATTAGTTTCTTAAGATGCCACTCATATGTCTTCTGGTGAAGTCTTTTGATTCTCGGGGGGATGGGGGGTATGATCGCATGACTTCCTGGAAATTCCTTTATCAGAGCACTTAACACATCATGTCGTCTGTTTGCTTTTGTGGTCATTGTCCTCATGGTCCATGAGCTTCTTGAAGGCAGGCACTATGTACTGTTCACATTTGCATTCCAGTGTCTGACCCTGTGCCTGCTGGCACAGGTCCTCAGCAGATATTGGTTGAACGAAGTGAATGAACAGGACATTGTTTTGTGTTTCCTAGCCATTCTGGCCTCACTCTGCTGACCATGTCACTGTTGGTTCATAGTTTTCTGGATACAGTCTTCATATGTGTAGTGTTAGGCAGGGAGCAGGGAAATTATCTAATTAAAAAGTATTTTATTCAAATAATATTATCAACAGCAACTACCATGTATTGATTATTCTTTAGTCATCACTGTGCTGTAAACTTTGTGTGGAAAATTATTCTCACAACCACACCCTGTAGGGTAGTTGTTGTTTCCCCACTTTACACCTAAGGAAACCAAGGACAGAGGGTGAAGTTCACTTGCCTGAGGTTGTACAGGCTTTAAGCAGCAGAGTCTGAGGCTGGATTTGATCCTGCATCTATTTGGTCCTGAAATCTGTTCCTCCCTCCTCTTCTCTCTCCCTAATAATGATACCCTAATTATTTATCTGCATTGCTGTTTTATTCTGAGTGTTAAGTGAAAGTTAAATGTGAAAACCTTAGGTTTGGGCTTCAAAGGGTAAGGCAACACAGAGAGAGGTGTGACACACACACTTACATACATTTCCTTCCTCATTGGTGCAGGCAGGAAGGAGTGGGGAGGGAAGATTTCAGGGATGCCCTCAGAGGGAAGGGTCAGCTCTCTGGGACACTCTCCCTATAGGGTGGGTCAGTCTCTCATTTTTCAGCTGCTTGACTCCTAGCTGGTGTGTCCGAGATCTCTCCTGGCAAGATTTCCTTCTTCTGGTCTGCCTGGGAAGCTGCAGTTGCTCCCCAGTCTGTGTGTCTCAGTCTGCAGAAAACCCCATTCAGTGTTCTTTGGAGACCCAGAGAGATGGATGCTCAGGCTCAAACAGTGTGGTGGATCCAGTTTTTATGCTAAAGTTTTACTGGGAGGCTGAAGATGACAGCAGCAAGGAATATTAGCTCCATAGACTCTTTCAAACCTAAGGAACTTACTATAATACTTGCTTCTCAGGTATAAACATACTTTCTCTTTTTCAAAAATGTTTCTCAAAAACATTGTGGTCAAAACCAAGTTTTACCCAAACATGTTTATGGTATTTATTAAAAACAATATGTTTATATTTGATAAAGTGGGGTGAAGACACTTGTGTTAAAACAAGTTCACTGGGTGGGAGGGTGATGATATAGGATCCTTTAAAAATATTTAAATTGCACACATCACAATTGTACACATCCAAACAATAGGAGGGTGGACAGCATTCTTCCCTTAGAGGTAACCACTGTGAATGGTGAATAATTTGGGGTGCATCTTTCCTGTATTTTGTCTGTGTTTTTAACATTCATATGTAATATACTTATTTTTATTTTCTATAAATAAGTTCATATTTTGGCAAGTTGCTTTTTTCTTTTTTTATGCAATTTTCTTGAGATATAATCACATAACTTACAATCATTCAAAGTATACAATCAATTGTTCATAGTGTCATCGTATAGTTGTGCATTCATCACCACAAACTTTGAACATTTTCATTATCCAAAAAATAAAATAAAGATTAAAATAAAAAAGAACATCCCAAACATCCCATTTCCCTCCTCCCCCATTGTTCATTTACTTTTTTTTTCCTTTGGAATTTTTTTTTATTGAGATTGTTCACATACCATACAATTATCCAAAGATCCAAAGTGTACAATCAGTTGCCCATGGTATCATCATACAGCTGTGCATGTATCACCACAATTAATTTTTAAAACATTTTCATTACTCCAGAAAAGAAATAAAGACAAAAAAGGGAAACTCAAATCCTCCCATATCCCTAACCACCACCCCCCTACATTATTGATTCATAGTTGTGGTATAGTACCTTTGTTACTGTTGATGAAAGAATGTTAAAACGTTACTGACTGTAGTATATAGTTTGCAGTTGGTATATATACTTTTTCCTATATGCCCCTCTATTATTAACTTCTAGTTATAGTGTCATACATTTGTTCTAGTTCATGAGAGAGATTTCTAATATTTTACAGTTAATCACGGACATTGTCCTCTGCAAGATTCACTGTTTTATACATTCCCATCTTTTAACCTCCAACTTTCCTTCTGGTGACATACGTGACTCTGAGCTTATCCTTTTCCACCACATTTACACACCATTCAGCACTGTTAGTTAGTCTCACAACATGCTACTACCACCTCTATTTCCAAACATTTAAGTTGACCCTAGTTGAACATTCTGCCCATAATAAGCAACCACGCCCCATTCTTTAGCCTTGTTCTATATCCTGGTAACTTATATTTCATGTCTGTGTGTTTACATATTGTAATTAGTTCATATCAGTGAGACCCTGCAATATTTGTCCTTATGTGTCTGTCTTATTTCACTCAATAAAGTGCCCTAAGGTTTCTTCATCAACCCATTTTTTTTAACAGTTTTGTTTACACACAATACATTTCATCCTAAGTAAACAATCGTTGGTTCCCTGTATAGTCACATATTTATATATTCACCACCATTGCCACTATCTATATAAGGACATCGCCGTTTCTTCCACAAAGGAGGAGGAAGAGTCAAAGAAGGTAGAGAGACAAAAGAAAAAGAAAAAAGAGAAAGGAAAAAAAAATGACAGCTAGAAAATGACAAAAGGAAAGATAGCATTAACCTAAAGTAGAATAAAGGGTCGGACAACATCACCAATGCAAGGAGTCCCATACCCTTTCCTGATGCCCCTCCCCGCCACCATATGCATTTAGCTTTGGTATATTGCCTTTGTTATATTAAAGGACACGTAATACAATGTTTCTGTTAATTATAGTCTCTAGTTTGCATTGATTGTGTTTTCCCCCCAATCCCACCCTATTTTTAACACCTTGCAATGTTGATATTCATTTGTTCTAGCGCATATAAAAACATATTTGTACCTTTTATTACAATCATTGAGCACCCTAGGTTTTACTGAGTTATACAGTCCCAGTCTCTATTTTTCCTCTTTCTGTTCTGGTGTCCCACATGGTCCTAACCTTCCTCTTTCAACCATGCACACAGTTATCTTTGTTCAGTGTACTTACATTGCTGTGCTACTATCTCCCAAAATTGTTTTCCAAACCTCTCACTCCTGTCATTTCATTTCTGTCTGCAGTGCTTCCTTTAGTGTTTCCTATAGAGCAGGTATCTTGTTCACAAACTATGTCATTGTCTGTTTGTTAGAGAATATTTTAAGCTCTCCCTCATATTTGAAGGACAGTTTTGCCGGATTTAGGATTCTTGGTTGGTGGATTTTCTCTTTCAGTATGTTAACTATATCTCCCCACTTTCTTCTTGCCTCCATGGTTTCTATTGAGAAATCCGCACATAGTCTTATCAAGCTTCCTTTGTATGTGATGGATCGCTTTTCTCTTGCTGCTTTCAGGATTCTCTCTTTATCCTGATGTTTGATAGTCTGATTATTAAGTATCTTGGCGTACGCCTGTTCAGATCTATTCTGTTTGGAGTATGCCACACTTCTTGATTCTATAATTTTATGCCTTTCATAAGAGATGGAAATTTTCATTAACTATTTCCTATATTATTGTTTCTGCCCCTTTTCCCTTCTCTTCTCCTTCTGGGACACCAATGACACATACATTCCTGTGTTTCATATTGTCATTCAGTTTCTGGAGACGTTGCTCAGATTTTACCATTCTTTATCTGATCTTTTGTGTGTAGGCTTTCAGGTGCCTTGTTCTCCAGTTCCTGAGTGTTTTCTTCTGCTTCTTGAGATCTGCTGTTGTATGTCTCCATTGTGTCTTTCATCTCTTGTGTTGTGCCTTTCATTTCCATAGATTCTGCCAGTTGTTTTTCTGAACTTTTGGTCTCTACTTAATGTACGCCCAGTGTTTTCATTATACGCTTCATCTCTTTTGCCATATCTTCCCTCAACTTTTTGAATTGATTTATTATTATTGTTTAAATTCCTGTATCTCAGTTGAAGTGTAAGTTTGTTCCTTTGACTTGGCCATAATTTTGTTTTTCTTAGTGTAGGTTTTAGTTTTCTGTTGTCTAGGCATCTGGTTTCCTTGGTTACCCCAATCAGTTTTTTCCAGACCAGAATGGGCTCAGGTCTTAGAAGGAGGCAACAGTATCCTGTCTCCCTGAAGATGAGTCTTATAAGATTGGTGCACCCTGTGAGGCCTCAAGTCACTGTGATTTTCCGCCCAGCAGGTGGCACCTGTCAGCTTGTAGCTCTAGATTGGTGTAAGGAGGTGTGGTGCATGGCTATTTTCCCCCAGGTTCTGGGGTCTGGTTCTGAATAGAAGGCAGGTAGTAGAGCTTGGCACCACCTTCTTCCTCTTAGGGAAGATATACCCCCTAGGGAGAAGTCATTTAGATTTGAATTGTCCCTCTGCCTGTGCTATCTCCACCCTTGTCTGGGTCAGAGCACTGGGAACTAAAAATGGCTGAAGGTTTCTCCACTGAGCCAAAAAAGGGACAGAAAGCTCCCTTCAGGGCCAGTCCTTGGCCACCCTCCAGCTCTCCAAGGTCAGTCGTCACCAAAAGCCTCTGTCTCCTTGTTGGGGATTCATATCTTGTATTGAGCAATCAAAATTTGTTAATTAAAACCCCAGTTGGAGCTCAGCTGAGCTGTATTTGCTCATTCTGCTTGGAGAATGTTGCTGTCTAGCACTGTGAGGCTTTGCAATTTGGGCCGTGGGGGAGGGGGCTCCCAGCATGGATCTGCAGTTTTTACTTACAAATTTAATGCTGCGATCTCCGGCATTCCTCCCAATTCAGGCTAGTGTGTGATGAGTGGACAGCCATGCTTGTTCCCCCCACAGTTATTCCAGATTATTTACTAGTTGTTCCTGGTTGTTTATTAGTTGTTCCAGGGGTACAAACCAGTCTCCACTCCTCTCTGTGCTGCCATCTTCTTCCATCTGGCAAGTTGCTTTTTGAAATTAACAGTAAATCTTACAAGGTGTTTCTAGTGCCTAGAACCAGTTGTATAATATTCCAAAATATGTATATATAATTTATTTACTTACTCTTCTATTGAACATTTAAATGTGGCTAATTTTTTATTAGTAAAAGAGTGCTGTAAGAAGCATTCTTTAACATGTATCTTGAGTATTTATACAGCTCTTTGTCTGGAAGTGGACTTTTAAAAGAGCTGTTTTCTTTCTATTATACTAAAAATGGGGAAAATTGGCAGCAAGCCAGATTGGAATCAGAATAAGAGGGTATATATTAATCAGCATTCTCCAGAGAAACAAAACCAAGGGTATATGCAAAGGGATTTATTACAAGGAATTGGCACATGCAACCATGGGGGCTGGCAAGTCCAAACTCAATAGGACAGACTACAAGCTTGAAACACTGATAAAGGTATATTGAAGTTCTTGGTTTGAATTTCCCAGGGGAAGCTGGCTGGCTGGAAATTCTGGCAAGAGCCAATGTTGAAATTGAGGCAAGAATTCTTCTTCTGAGCTCTGAAATCCTCAGTTCTGACTTTTAAAACCTCCAACTGATTGGATGAGGAGACTCCCCAATTGTTGAGGGCAATCTCTTTTGTTGTTGTAGATGCAATCAGCTAATTATACGTGCAAATCCCATTTATGGATATACCCTCACAGTAACAAATAGTCCCTTACTTGACCAAACAACTGGACACCATAACTTAGTCAAGGTGGCACATGAAATTAACCATCACAGTAGAGCTTTGGAAGTCTAAAAGTTTTAAACCCTGCAATGTTAGTTCATAACATAATTTAAAGGAGATTCTCTGGTAAATGTATGTACTTCATCAAGAAGCTCCTTGAGGGAAATCTCAGAGAATAATTACCCTTCTAATTCTTCCCACACACCCATTACTACCCTTCAGGTTGGTTGTGTTACTTCTTCACATTACAGGAATAATGTCACATTTTTATTTGGCTGCATGTAGCACACTCAACTGTAGTGGCTTAACCAGATGAGTTCAGTTTCCTCACACAACAACAAGTCTAGGGCAGACCACTGAGGCAGGTATGACAGCTCCACGACACCACCAGGGGCTGGGCTCCCTCTGTCTTCTGCTCTACCATCCTTTGCATTTCTCCTTCATCCTCATGGCTTCAGCATGGCTGCTGTACCTCCAGGCCTGGTATCTGCACTCTAAACTAGGAGGGGAGGGTTTGGGCAAAAGACAAAAGACAAAATGTGGATGCCAGCCAGGGTTGTCACTTTTGAAAGAACTTTCCCAGAACCCCAACCAGGAACCTCCACTTACATCTCATTTTCCATAATTGGGAGAGATGGTCATTCCCAGTTGCAAGGAGTCAGAGGAGATGAGTATTCAACCAAGACTGTTGGTTTGATTGATAAGGAGGAAGGGGAGAATACAGATGAGCAGAAATTAACAGCTTCTGCCCTAATTGGCATTCAGGTGAAATATATTGAAGAAGGCCTTAAAAATGGTGAATGTTTACCATTGATTTTGTTACAGGCAAAGAGATTAAAATGCATAGTGCATATAACACTGTAACTATAATATTGCAAATAAATTACTTATAATTCTACCTTCCTAAAATTTTACCTTTCATTTTTCTACCTTTCTTCCTGGTCCTATTGAATATGCAGTCATGATTTTTACATATATTCAATCTATAATACATTTAATTTTTTATTCTTTGCTTTTTCGTTTAATAGCTTAAGTATTTTAATACCCTACTATAGAATTTTCAAAATAGTTAAAAATGGTGCAGTGTATTCCATCAGATTGATATGGCATTAATTGATTGATTTAATTAAACCTACAATGTTACATAGTTGTATTATTTCCACTTTTAAAATGTAATGTAGAAAATGTAACAAAGACCATTCCCTTGTATATAGCTTTTTACTTCTTTAGGACTCATTCTTCATGCATACATTTCATGAAGTTTAAGCATAGGTCAAAGCATATGAGAAGCTTAATGGTTCTTGATAATGGAACCACGCTAATTTTTAGAAATTCAGTACTCCCACCCGCACTGCATGGGTATATCCCTTTTTACAGCTTTAAAAAAAGAAAAGAATGAAAGGTGAATTCCAATATTGAACCAACCCTGCCCTCTTGTGGTCAATATTAAAATTGCAGGACTGTTCTCTGCAGGAGGAACTTTGGGTTTATTTTTAGAATATGGCGAGCCTGGCATTAGCCGTTAATCTCCTTTTCAAATAGTATGCATGGATATCAGCATTAGTTTTACAGACTTAAAAGACAGGAATGATTTGGACTTCAAGTCCACCATTGGTTTCTTTGAAACCACCCTACAACAGATCAGTATAAGAATAGCTTGAGTTCTTGTTCTGGGTGATTAGGGAATTGGTGGTATTGCCAGGGAAACAATCTTCTGAAGGAATGGTCCTCAAATGATGATTTAAAGGAAAGGATACTATGTAGCTTGAAGACTGAAATTTTTTTTATCTATTAGTATTGTTATTATTTTAGATTGAGAGGGAACAGTAAGGATTATCTAGCCTAGTGATTTTCTTTTCAAGGGAGGAGACTGAGGATCAGAGTGTTAAGTGGCTTACCCAGATAAAAAGCTGGTACACCTCACAGAGCCTGTGGGTGTCCAACCAGCCCTGTGCTCTCTCTCCTTTACCCAAGGTCTTTCCATTAGGTTTCTTCTTCAAGAGTTGTTTTTGGCATCGAGTGAGCTGCTATACGGGAAGTGCTTTGAGAAATATTCAGTACAAACATGAGGAAGCAGAATTAGTAGGTGAAGTAGCAGAGAGGCAGTACTATTTGAATAGAGAGCTGATTTTTCTACCCCTGGGTTAGGGGCTTGGTCCTGTCTTGTGGCCTTGGGCAAGTCACTTCACTCCCCAGAGTGTCAATTTTCTTATTGGCAAACTAGGGATGGTAATAAAATAGCATTAATTGTTATTATCCTTGGCATAAATAAGTCTTCTTAAAAACATTGAAATGGCAAGCTCAAAATGATCTTAAAAACATCCAGTTCAGTTTTCCCAACTTATTGGTGGAATAAATGTAGATGAACTAATGCAGTCAAAGTGTTTATCATTGCAATGGTCCACAAAATGTTAAATAATGGTAGCACCACTTTAGCTGGGCCCTGACCTGCTTTCCATACATTAACTCTTTCAGTCCTCACAAACACCTAATGAAATACATCCTATTTTTAACCCCATTTTACAGATGAGGAACCCTGAGGCACTGAAAGGTTAAGTAACTTGCCATGGTCACTGAGCTGTAAGTGGCAGATCCAGGATTTGACCCATGGCAGTCTGGCTCCGACATCTGTGTCCTTATTGCTTCTCTTTATTCCTCTACTCCTGCAGCTAGTGCTCAGTCTACAGCTGCTTTTCTGTCTCTTATCCATTTAACTGTATCTTACACACTTCTCTGTCTTTTGCTGGCAAACAGGAAAAAGGCCTTCCAGTCTTTTTGGACTTAGAGTGTAACTTTACCAAGAGTCCATGCATTAGCAAAATGAAGTAATTGTTGCAAAAGAGCAATAAATAATTATTTTATTACTCATAGTTGTGGAGCAAATGATAACCGAGTAGTATTCTTTTTTTGTGTCTCAATAACACAAAGAGGACAGTGTAAAGAGACTCCTTTTCCATTCAGCTAATATTTAGGGAGTATCTTTTGAATACAAGGGCTGAGGAAAACTTGATGAACAAGACAGATGTGGTCCCTGCCCTCGTGGTGCTTACAGTCTTGAGGAGGAGATGAGGAGTAACTAATCCATCACACAGGCAAGTTCAACATTGCGAATGTGACAATTGCTATAAAATAAGGGTAAATCATAGAGTATAACAGTGGATCCATGTTAACATGAAGGTTGGATCAGGCTTTTGAGGAAGTAACATTAGAGGTGAGAGCTGAAGAATGAGAAAGAATGAAGTAGGTGAAGGGTAGTCGGAGCGAGAGTGGGGAGAGGATTTCAGGAGGAGGGAATAACATGTGGAAACTGCAGGAGCAATCTGCCCCCTTTAAGGAACTGAAAGAAGATGAGTGTGGCTGGAGCACTGGGGAGCAGGAGGGTACAAGGTGAGGTGAAGTATAGTCGATGGCCAGACGCAGAAAGCTTTGGCTTAGATTTCAGGGTGCTGTGAGGTCCCCTTTGAGAGTTCATCAGACAAAAGGAATGGGGAATGGGGATAGGTAAAGGGGATATAAAGAAGAACGGTGATTGGCCCAATTTTTGCTCTGCTCCATGAGAGCCCTTCATGTTGATGTTGCTGAGAACCCTATGGATTTCATTGGATAGTGAACCTGTGTAGGAAACTTTCTAGTGTTACGGGTGGTTTCCTGACTACCCAATTTAGAGATTGAAGCATGAACTTTGGAGGTCAAGTGTCACTGCCCTCTGGTATATTTCTTGGAATAAGAAAAGAGCAGGTGAGCACAGGGAAGCTGTAGGTGGCCTCAGATTTGGAGGAGCAGGAGCTCTGAACAGGCCCTGCAGAGGGGCCTCATAATCAGAATTGGCCCAAGCCCAAGTCATACATCTGGTGAGGTCTGTATCTATTAGTCTTCCCTCTCTGTGTGCCTTCATACACTCTCCCCACTCTGGTTTATTTTGCTCCAAATTATTTTTCCATGGCCCAGGGTTTTCCCCTGCATAATCTCATAAATTTCTGAGCATTGTCTGGTGTTCCTTGACTTTCCTTCTGCATCTTCTTATCAAATCTCAATTCATAACCACTGGGAACATGACCCTTACTCTACTAACCATCATTTTCACTGTTTTCAGGATTGTCATCATCACCATCAGCACTATCATCATCACCACCATAAGCATAATCAGGAAGCATTTATGAATTTGCAAATGACAGGAGGTGCTCTAAAATGGTACCTCATTCTGCCCCTTTCTGCCCTGTCTCAAACCCAGGCTGGGAAGGATGGGTCAACCAGGTCTTCCTTATACAGCGTATACACAACTGAAAGAAGTTCAGAGATATTTGTTCTTCTGGGAAAGTTTCTGGTTTAACTCTACTTCCCAAGCTGATGCCATGTTTCCAGAATAATGAAGATCATAAAAATCCATTTTAAAGATGTTATAATTCAAAATACAAAGGTTTGAACTAGTAGGATTTTATTAACCTTTTGTCCGATATTAAAAATATATATAATTGGTAAACTTTACCTTCATTTTGTTGCAATTCTGTGCTTTCAACATTTATTGAAGAAATATTTGTAGGGCGTTAACCAGATGCTAGCATTGTGCTTGGTACTGAGAAAAGAACAGTGAACAACATACACTTCCTGCCTTCAAGGGACTTGAAGTCTTGTGCAACTAAGATAAATACAGGTAAGTTAATGAAACACTTGCAAGTAAGCAGGTACTATTCATGTTTAGTGTGTGGTGCTACGGAAGCACATAGAAGGGGCTGTGGTCTTGGAGAGGCCTGCAAGCCTTCTTGAAAGTGGAGACCTGAAAATGGCTAGAATGTAGGTGAAGGGAGGAGGGACAGGCAAGAGCTTTCTTTACAGTTGGAACTACCTAGACAATGGGTCAGGGGTGAGATAAATGTTGGAGGAGCAGGAGCTCTGAACAGGCCCTGCAGATGGGCCTCAGGGTATTTTTGACCACTGTACCATAGAGCGCAGGGGGGAAGTGACAAGGAATGAGATTGGAGAAGCAGGGGATAGTTTGGAAAGGTCCAGGCAATAACAATAGCAAATATTTATCTAGAATTTACCTGGGCCAGGCTTTGTGCATAGTAATGTACTCAATCCTAAAACAGCCCTCTGATATAAGGACTGTCTTTGCCTCCACCTCGTAGATGAGGAAGCTGAGGTACAGGGAGATTAAGTAACTGGCCCAAGGTCACATGGTGATCCTCTCCATGAGGAGGAGGTCAAGCCCAGACAGTCTCTCCACGAGGCTGTACTCTGACCCCTGTACTGCACAGCCCCTCAAGGGCAAAGGCCTGGGCGGGATTCAGACTGTGTCCCAAGCACAGCAGTGAAATGTGGCCAGGATTGCATTTTCAGAGAATCATTGATGGCATTGTGGGAAATGGAAGTGGACAGTCTGGAGAAAGGGAGAGAACAGAACATCAAAGCCGGTTGGGAGAAGGGGGATGGGGAGGAGGGGGATGGGGAGTCAGCTTAAGAATTTAACCTGGGGTAACAGAGTCAATTCTGAAATTTCAATTTAGAATTTCAATTGAATTGGTTATTTGAATGCAAATCTAAAGTAGATGATTCTTTGTTGAGCAGGGCCCTTAAATAATTTTCTGGGTCCACAAAGATAGATCTGGAACTTTGCTTAGTATGGAAGGAAGAGACTAAACTGCTACTGTTCAGAATGAAAAAGCCAGGAAAACTGGGGGGTATGGGCATAAGCAGCAGGGTTCTAGGGAGGTGGGAGATGGACACCTGAGATTGGTACTGGAGCTACAGAGGGACAAGGCCAGTGAGGAATTCCCTACAGAGATAGGGAATGGCAGTTAAACATTGGGAATGCTAATGCTCACTTTAAATTTGAACTTATGTTTATTTTCTGTGCTATCTTCTACTCCTAAGCTATCAGAACTGATCTGCCCCAACCTACTGCCTTGGATTAGTGGTGCTTGGGGAAGGAAGGAAGGAAGGAAGGAAGGGATGAAGGGAGGGAGGGAGGAAGGAAGGAAGAGGGAGGAGGGAGGAACATGACACTGGCAGTAGGTAAAGCAAGAGATACAAGTAGTGACAGCTTATCAAGAAGGGACATGGGTCGTATACACTAGAGGAAGGGGACTTTTGGAGGACTGAACATAGTCACTCAGGCTACTTAAGCAATATCCATAAATACGTGATAATTATTCTACTAGGGGTAAGTGGAGAGTTCTTTGGCAGAACATGGGAAAACCATATTAATTATTCTAGGCCTTAGATTTTTTTTGGAATAAGGTGCTTAAAAAAGCATCACAGTTTAATAAGAGTGAAAGGGTAAACACAAATGAAAATATGAAAACTAAATGCCAAATAGACACGCAAACAATTCTAGTGGCAAAGAGTTATTGGAAGGTATTGAAAGACAAAAGCTATATGCTTTCAGGGAAAGCTTCAGAAAGTAAGGGGCGCATTGTTACTGCATGTGGTGGTTTCAGGTTTTATGGAAGCTTCAAGCTTCCTTCCACTTTCCTGCTTTGTCCCTCCCCTTGTGCATTGTTTCATTCCCACTCTCTTGTCTGTTGAGCCCTAAAGGTGCCTAAGCCCTTTCACTTCAAGAGCCTTGGAGGAAGTAATAGGATGTGAGGGTTGATTTGGGGAAAGAGCAAGGGGTGTTCAGAAAAGAGGGAGCAAAGCATTTTAAGTGGAACGAAAGAGTTGTTTGTTGTAGTGATGGAGAAATCTTGCACGAGGAACAGTAAGCTTTGCCTCACCAACCCATCTGGGAGGTGTAATGTATATGGAGCACTTATGCTCCAAGGACTACTACGGGCAAGGCTCCGGTCTCTGTTTTACACACATCTCCTCATTCTCTCCTCTCAGTCTCAGTGAGCATGTACTATTATTATCCTCTTTTTATAGATAGAGAAATTGAGGCTAAGGGACAATCAATAATAAGTTGCCCAAACCATATAGCTGGTAACTGGTACAGAAAAGTATTGATCCTGTAGCAGTGAGGTGAGCCACCCCAGGACAAGGGAACAACAACTTTTCTATATCAGCACACGAAGGGCATGTGTCACTCCACTTGGCTCACGGTTAATTCTGACAAGTCCTGTTTGAGGCACAGAACACCAGGGTAAATCAAGCCATTCTCATCTGGTAGACTGGAAGGCTGAGGACAGCCAAGCCAGTGTTAGGATTTTGCTCATTTCTGGGGTAGATCATTTAATTCTCTGGCATACTCTGCAGAATTAAGTAGCTGTCTACATAATTGTTTTTGGTCTGAGAAGAAACTTGTCTCTGAATAATAAGTATGAACATAGCTTATGCATAATAAGGTGAGAGGGTTCATTTTTCCAGTTGTTTTATTCCATTGCTGTTAAGCTTACATGGAGCACAGAATTTCAGATTGATTGCTATAGAGCACATTGAATAATGCAGAAGGTCAATGGTTGCATTACTCATGGGTAGCACTTTCACTGGATCCTTTCAAAATTGGATTTTAAACAATGTCCTCAAAGAGTCACCTCAGGGGGGAAAGTGTGCATTGTAATAATGCTATTTTAGAAGATTTTGTTTTTATTATTCAGTATTAGCTACATAAAAGGCTTTCTCTCATCACTCAATATTTGAGTATCTCATGTACCCACAAGCCTGGTACACTAAAGTCTAGCACTGGATGTCTGGTGAAAGAAGTTTGGAACTGACTGAGGCTACTCTGAAGATCATATTTTAATTATTATGGCTGAGAAAATGGCTCATTGCTATTGCTTAAAGTATTTCCAGGAACCCCCCGATAAAATGCCAGTCTTTTCTCCCATCCCATTCAGATTTTCTAAAACTGGGCCTGGGCTTTGTTGTGTCTGCCAAGAGGCAAGCAGGAGGGTAAAACACACCTACAAAGGCTAGCAACTTCTGCTCCTAGTCAGAATATTTTCCATTCTTTCTACAACTAGTATATGAAATAAACCTTCTGACCTTAGGGTAAAATAATGAGGAAAGAGTAAATCTGTTACCACAAGGTGAATGAATACAAAGGATTAAAAATGAATTTTCTGTTTCATTGCTTAGCCCCCATTCATCCAGAATTCCATTAACTGGAAAAGATTCAATATTAGAGAAGTGAAAGTCCTGTTTTTTCACTATTTCACAGGGATTTCTGTTTCTTGGAATTGCTTTTTTTTTGTCCTTTACTTACTATTCCCTGGGCCAAGATTTAGGTGGCAGGAAGGAGAGCAATAGTTTGAGAAGCTCTTTGATTATTTATATGTCATCTCTCTATGCTTTGTATTATTCAGACAGATTATCCAGATTCTTGACTTTTTCTTTTATGTTTGTTTTATTTCATTTTTACTTCATAGCCTTCCTCAAGCCCCCTCAGCCTCATCTCCTTCTTTTAAAGAATACCCCACCACCCAGAGGTCTTTGCTTTTTCTCTTTGTTTGAATATATATTCTGGCCCCATTAGCTCGGTGTCCTTGTGTAACAAGAAACCTGGTGTGACTTTTCTAGGGCAAATTTTCCTCTTCTATAAAATGAGGACCCTGCTTGCTACCTGCCAGGAGACCTTGAGGCTTAAACGGGACAGCATATGCGGAGTTTTTCATGAACTGTAAAGCACTCTACAGATGTTTACAACATCAAGTATTAATGAACCGCCTAGGCTGATGTATGTACTTTGACTTCCTCCAATTTTGGAGTTCCACGATCTGATCTCTCTGATGCATTCCCATTACCTCTCTAATACACTGCTAAACATTCGTCTCTGGCATATCAATTAGTCTGGCTCCTTCCTGTTTTCCTAGGACGTGGGTCTCTCTAGTTTGCTGCCAGCTGAAAGGTATCTTTAGAGAAAATCAAACTTGAATTTTCTGAAGCCAAACATCATTCAGTTTTGAATTCCTGGTCATTACACTGTTCATTGAACACATGTATCTTATGCATTGACTTTGGATCAGTCCCTGTTCTGGATGCTGTGGTGGGGCCACCCCCTGGATGCCTTCTGCTTGCACCTCTCCAGCTTTCTCTGCCCTGCTAGGTCTCTGGAGGCTGATCTGAGGGGGCTGCTGGCTTCCTTTTGGGTCCCGTGCCAGGGAGCCTCAGCAGACAATCTGAGGGATGGAGGAGAGGGAGTTTGAGACACTGATTCTCTGCTGACAAGCTGTGTCCCTCCCCTGCAGGTCACTCTCCATTAGTTGGCCCTTTCCACGCAGCCTTTCTTTCTCTGGGTTCCAGTAGAGCTCCTCCTCTGCCCCTCAGGCCTAGGCGTGGCTGTTACTGGCCCTGAGTATTGCGCTGCCCCTGTGCGATCGAGATCATGCATGGTCACTTGGTAAAAGGCCCCTACATACAGTTCCTCCAATGCCCCTCTATTTCCTGTTGGGGCCTCGACTGATTAAAGCAGTAAACAAGACATGCTTTTACACTCTATGGAGCTTCTAGAGGAAGAAGGCAGAAAATTAACAGTAAACAAAAATGAACAAAATAATGATAATAATGGTGTTATCTTGGTGGAAAACATATCTGATAGAGAGAAACTAAGATGTTGGGTGAGATGCAACATTAGGTTAGGATGGCAGGGAGAGCTTTTTAGAGGGGGTGATATTTAATTTGAGACCTGATTGACAAAGCGATGAGGGAGAATAATATGCAACAGGAAAACCACTGTGACAGATATGACTCCTGGGGATGAATCTGGACCTGGCATCGTGGGATTGAGAACATCTTGTCCCAAAGTGGGACGCAAAATGAAACAAAATAAAATTTCAGTGACTGAGAGATTTCAAATGGAGTTGAGAGGTCACTCTGGTGGGCATTCTTATGCACTATATAGATAACCCTACTTAGGTTTTAATGTATTGTAATAGCTGGAAGTGAATACCTGAAACTGTCAGGCTCCAACCCAGTAGCCTGGACTCTTGAAGACAATTGTATAACTATGTAGCTTACAAGGGGTGACAGTGTGATTGTGAAAGGCTTATGGATCACACTCTCTTTATCCTGTGTATGGATGGATGAGTAGAAAAATGGGGACAAAAACTAAATGAAAAATAGGGTGGGGTGGGGGGGTGATTTGGGTGTTCTTCACTTTCATTTTTTATTCTTATTTTCTTTCTAGTGTAAGGAAAATGTTCAAAAATAGATTGGGGTGATGAATGCACAACTATATGATGATACTATAAGCAGTTGATTGTACACCATGGATGATTGTATGATATGTGAATATATCTCAATGAAACTGAATTTAATTAAAAACAAACAAACAAAAACAAACAAAAAACCCCCACTGCGACAAAGGTCCAGAGGCAGGAATAAGAAGAGAACATAGAAAAGGCCCCAGTGGCTGGGATGCAGTGAGGTCAAAGTGTAGGAGTGGGAATCAAGGAAGACAGGAAAGGGACCAAATATCCTGGTGCTGAGCCTCAACTCTGATCAGAACATGGTGCTCTGGTTGGTAAAATGCACACACCAGCATTGTTTTGCTACATATACCAAATTGTTCTGCTTACCTACCTGGAGGCTGCAGAAAGAAACCAGCTGGATGACAACCCCCCGCTCCTGCCCCCACTGGAAAATACAAGTCTTTATTTTGATCTCTTGGTTTTGTTTTTCAAAAAATTGCTTTTTGAAGGTCTAGATCAAATGCCCCCCAAATTCCTTTTTTAAAACATGCCTTGGGCTTCTCTTTTCAGCCTGCCATTTCCCATCTCCATGCCTGTCATCCACACACCCAGATCTGGGAATGTTTTATGCTGTTTCAAATCTCCCTTCCAGAAAACCAGCCATGCTTACAGCTCATTACTTCTCAGATAGAGCTTCCCTTGTGGTTTTTCCCTCCCTTAAAAACAAAAGTAAGAACCAGTGCCACTGACATTGTTTGTAAAGATCAGCCCTTCCCCGCAGGTGTCCAACTCTTCTAAAACATTCTTATCTCCCAGCCCACTGTGTTTCTGACCCCATTAGTGCCTTCTGTAATGCACTGCCACCTTTACAGTGCTCTTGGGAGACTCCCAAGTCTACACTGCTGGGTTTGCAATGGGACCCCGACGATCACCTGATGATCACAGAAAGGGAAAAGGCTTGTCTTCAGGAAAAAAAAAGAAAAGTACTTTTGAAGCAAGTTTTTTTTAAAACAAGTTTAAACATTTTAAGCCCAGAGACTTCATGAATTTCTCTTTTTACTAACCTTAAAAAAAAGTCAGAGATCGAGGATTTAAGATGGCAGCATAGAGAGGAGTGGAAGCTAGTTAGCTCCCCTGGAACAACTAAAAAAAAAAACAGAAACAACTAATAAATAATCTGGAATAACTGCAGGGGGCCAACGTGACCATCCATTCATCATACACCAACCTGAATTGGGAGGAATGCCTGAGATCACAGCATAAAATCTGTTAGTAAAATCTGTGGATCCAAGCCAGGAGCCCCTCCCCCCCACAGTGGAGCTGCAAAGCCTCCCAGTGCTAGAGAGCAGCTCTCTCCCAGCAAGCTAATATAACTCAGCTGAGCTCCAACTGGGGTTTTAATTAGTGAGTGTGAACTGTTCACAACGAGCTATGGATCCCCAACAAGCAGACAGAGACTTTGGGTGACAACTGAACTTGTAGAGCTGGAGGGTGGCCACGGACTAGCCCTGAAGGGGACTTTCTGTCCCTTTTTTGGCTCAGTGGAGAAAGCTTCAGCCATTTTCAGTTCCCAGTGCTCTGATCCAGACAAGAGTGTAGATAGCACAGGTAGAGAGAGAGACCATTGACATGCTAATGACCTCTCCCTAGGGGGGTCTATCTTCCCTAAGAGGAAAGAGGTGGGGCCCAGCTCTACTACCTGCCTTCCATTCAGAACCAGACCCCAGAGCCTGGGGGAAAACAGCCATGAGCCACACCTCCTTACACCAATGTGGAATTACAGGCTGACAGATGCCACCTGCTGGGCAGAAAAGCACAGTGACCTGAGGCATCACAGGATGTACCAATTTTCTAAGACACACCCTCAGGGAAACCAGATACTGAATATTTCTTCCTTCTGGGACCGGAGTCCGTTCTGGTCTGGGAAAACCTGATTGGGGTAACCAAGGAAACCATGCCTAGACAACAGAAAACTACAACCTACACTAAGAAAAATGAAGTTATGGCCAGTCAGAGGAATAAACTTACACTTCAACTGAGATGCAGGAATTGAAACAACTAATAATAAGTTAATTCAAAAAGTTTAGGGAAGATATGATGAAAGACTGAACCGTATAATGAAAACACTGGATGTACATAAGGTAGAAATTGAAAGTTCGAAAAACCAACTTGCAGAATCTATGGAAATGAAAGGCACAACACAAGAGATGAAAGACACAATGGAAACATACAACAGCAGATCTCAAGAATTAGAAGAAAACACTCAGGAACTGGAGAACAAGGCACCTGAAAGCCTACACACAGAAGAACAGATAGAGAAAAGAATGGAAAAACATGAGCAACATCTCTGGGAACTTAAGACAAAATGAAAATCAGGAATGTATGTGTCATGGGTGTCCCAGAAGGAGAAGAGAAGGGAGGAGGGGCAGAAGCAATAATAGAGGAAATAAGCAATGAAAATTTCTCATCTCTTATGAAGGACATAAAATTACAGATCCAAGAAGCACAGCATACTCCAAACAGAATAGATCTGAATAGGCCTATGCCAAGATACTTAATAATCAGATTATCAAACATCAAAGACAAAGAGAGAATCCTGAAAGCAGCAAGAGAAAAGCGATCCATCACATACAAAGGAAGCTTGATAAGACTATGTGTGGATTTCTCAATAGAAATCATGGAGGCAAGAAAGAAGTGGGGTGATATATTTAAGATACTGAAAGAGAAAAACCACCAACCAAGAATCCTATATTTGGCAAAACTATCCTTCAAATACGAGAGAGAGCTTAAAATATTCTCTGACAGACAATGACAGAATTTGTGAACAAGATACCTGCTGTACAGGAAACACTAAAGGAAGCACTGCAGGCAGAAAGGAAAAGACAGGAGTGAGAGGTTTGGAAAACAATTTTGGAAGATAGTAGCACAGCAATGTAAGGACACTGAACAAAGATGACTGTGAATATGGTTGAAAGAGGAAGGCTGGGATCATGTGGGACACCAGAACAAAAAATGAACAATAAAGACTGAGACTGTGTAACTCAGGGAAACCTAGGGTGCTCAATAATTGTAATAAAAGGTCCAAATATGTTTTTGCATGAGGTAGAGCAAATGAATGTCAACATTGCAAGGAGTTAAAAATAGGGTGGGATTGGGGGGAAAATACAATCAATGCAAACTAGAGACTATAATTAACAGAAACATTGTATTATGCTTCCTTTAATATAACAAAGGCAATATATCAAAGCTAAATGCATATGGGGGGGAATAGGGGAAGGGTATAGGACTCCTGGTATTGCTGATGTTGTCTGACTCTATTCTGCTTTAGGTTAATGCTGTCTTTCCTTTTGTCACTTTCTAGCCATCAAGTTTTGTGTTTTTTTGTTTGTTTGTTTGTTTGTTTTTTCTCTCTCTCTTTTCTTTTCCTTTTGCCTCTCTGCCTTCTTTGACTCTTCTTCCATCTTTGTGGAAGAAATGGAGATGTCCTTATATAGAGAGTGGCGATGGTGCTGAATACATAAATACGTGGCTATACAGGGAACCAATGATTGTTTACTTAGGATGAAATGCATAGTGTGTGAACAAAACCATCTTAAAAGAAATGGGTTGATGAAGAAACCTTGAGGGCACTATATTGAGTGAAATAAGACAGACACATAAAAGCAAATATTGCAGGGCCTCACTGATATGAAATAACTATAATATGTAAACTCATAGACATGAAATATGTTACCAGGATACAGAATGAGGCTAAAGAGTGGGGAGCGGTTGCTTATTATGAGCAGAATGTTCAACTAGGGTGAACTTAAACGTTTGGAAATGGACAGGGGTGATGGTAGCATGCTGTGAGAATAACTAACAGTGCTGAAAGGTGTGTGAAGGTGGTGGAAAGTGTAAGCTCAGAGTCATGCAGTTCACCAGAAGGAAAGTTGGAGGTTAAAAGATGGAAATGTATAGAACAGTGAATCTTGTGGTGAACAACATCCATGATTAACTGTACAAATATTAGAAATCTCTCACAAACTAGAACAAATGTATGACACTATAACTAGAAGTTAATAATAGGCATATAGGGAAAAAATATATACCTATTGCAAAGTATATACTATAGTTAGTAGTATTTTAACATTCTTTCATCAACAGTAACAAATGTACTATACCAAAACTATGAATCAGTAATGGAGGGGGGGTTGGTTAGAGGTATGGGAGGATTTGAGTCTCCTTTTTTTGTCTTTATTTCTTTTATGGAGTAATGAAAATGTTCTAAAAGTTGAAAAAAAATTGTGGTGATGGATGCACAGCTATATGATCATATCATGGGCAAGTGATTGTACACTTTGGATAGTTGTATGGTATGTGAACGATCTCAATAAAAAATATATTAAAAAAAAGTCAGAGGATAATTTTGATCATTTACTCAGTTCTTTTTTCTAAGTATATTTAACTCTTGGGTTTAATGGTATCTTGCAGGAAAGAGTTCTATTGGGTCATTCAATATTTGAGAAAAGGAACTTGTTGAAATGCTATAATTTCAGAATGTAACCATTTTCTGGGAGAGAATTTTACCAAAGTGATAAGTGGAAATCAGAGAAATTTTTTAATTCATTCCACATGTGGATGTTAACACATGGCAGGCATTCACAATTGTGTCTCTACCAGAGATGAAGTGACAGAACTTGTTGCAGATATAAACAGACAGGTGATTACCTAATCACATCTTTATTTAAAAAGTGTACCGTTCTATCCTTTTGTGAAGACGGGTCTGCCTTAAGCATTTTTACATAGTCACCACAAGATGGCAGCAGTGAACAACATAAAAAATAAACGGGCTTCTAACATTAAAAAACTAGTGTGTGAGTTTCTGCAACTTTTTTTCTCTACTTCTTATAAGCTCTTGTCTTCTCTCATTTTTCCACATTTCCTTTTTCCATCTCTTAACTATTTATGTTTCTAGTTATAAATTTAAAAAAATCTGTCTGATTTATCTTAATAATCAGATCTGAAAACCAGAATCAGACCTGAAAACCGGTCACATTTCTTTGTAAGTTGAATACTATGAAAATACAATTTTTTTTCTCAAATTCAACTGATCTTGCACAATTGTTTTATACTTGAGCTGAGGATAAAGCTTCAGAGGATATCGGGGCTCAGAAAGCCTAATGCTTTCAATCTTATCCTCTTACACTGTGGCAGGTGGAGGGGATTTAGAGGTGGCATGGAGATGAACAACACTGAAAAGATAAGAAAAAAGCACAAAGACCTTTGGATGTCTGTCTAAACCGATAAACCATATTACTCCTCTGCGATACTATCAAGGAGGTGGCTTGATAATGATCAAGGCACTGTGCTGAAGTTATTAAAAAATAGAAAGAAAGAAAGAAAACCTGAAAAACAACCACACAACTCTGCTGTAGACAGCCCTGGAGAAAAGGAGCTGCCATTTTTCTTATCCATCTGGTAGAGAAGTCATCAGCTGGAATAAGAAGAGTGCCATTGAGCCCATGTTTGAGAGCGTGATTTAGGCTCTCTGCTCTCTCCTCTCCTCGGAACCACTCTTCTCTGCTCATTAACCTTCCTTCCATTTATTTATTTTTTCTGTTCTCCAATTCTGCTTTAGAAGACCAACGTTCTGGTTCCTTAACTGCAGAGTTTGGGCTTTGCCCCCTTCTCTTCAATCACTCAAAGGTAGGCTTCATGGAACTTTTCTGAGGTTGGCAGTACTACTCGGGGATGCTCCTTGACCACTGTTATTAAGCCAGAAGCAAGGTCTAGCTGTAGTACTTTTCAAACTCCAGGAAGTAAGGCTGTATGGAATAAAGACTGAAAGCAAAATTATTTAAGAGGCAATTGCAGTAATTTGGGAGCGAGTTCGTGGTGTTTTGGACACAATGCAGAAAGTTAAGTGAGAGTGTTGGCATTCTGGAAATATTTTGAAGTAGCAGGATTAATCAAATGAAAACAATGATCCCATGAGGTATTTCTGGGATAGTTAATATCTGAACCCTTTGTTTTACAGATTAAGGGGAAGAATTTATTTTAAAAAATTCTCTTGCCTTGATCTCTATAGCACTGTTCCGGTTTGATCCATCTGTCTCATCTTCAACTCTGTCTCCTTCACTATGAATCTATCCATCATCTTTCCATCCCCCCATCCATATATCCATTTAGGAATCACTCTACCTTTGGGAACTCATGAGTTGCTAAGCTTAAGTACTAGTGCACATGGTACAGAAATAAATAGCTTATGGCCTGGTCCCTAAAAATGTCATAGTCTAGTAGCCGTTAAGCAGATAAGAAAAAGCAAAACAGTTTGACAGGCCCAATGTTAGAGAAATGAAACATGTTGAGAGTCCAACAGAGGAGATATTTAACATTATCTCCATATCAGGGAAGTGTTCACAGTTGAGGTGATGCCAAGTGCAAATTTTCCTCTGTCCCTTTAAATGTAAACATTCGTTAAGTTCTATTCTTTGACCTTTGCTTTCTCTCTCCTTTTGAGATCTCATTCATTCCCCAAATTTTGTCACCTCTTTTACTATGACAACCAAATCTTCATTTCTAGCCCTAACTTCCCTTTGAAAGCTCTGAATTAAGTTTAAAACAGCACATTCTTGGAATATTCAGCTCCTCACCCTGGTAGCCACTATTTTTCTGATGCAGTATTTCTAAACTTTAGATGTCTATGACTCATCTTTCATGTTCTCTATATGCAAGCAACTACCAAATCATGTAGAATCTACCTCTGCAGCGTCTTTCCTACCCATTTCTTCTTATTCCAGTCCTATTGCCACCAACATATTTTTTCTTGGCTGGACTGTTAAAATAGCCTTCTGACTGCCAAGCCCATGCCTGGCTTCTCCAGTCTGTCTCTTACTTTGCTTCCAGACTTATTTTCATAAAGTGCACTCTTACTATATTACACCTTTGCTTATTAGCTACCTGCTGCATATTATATAAATTTTGGCATAACATGGCACCCAATCAAGCCCTCTCCCCCTCGTTATGTGTTCCTCTGCTCCTATCAAACCGAGTGCTTTTGTTTTACTTTCCTGCTTCTATGTGGTTTTTACATTTTTTTTTCCTGAATATTTGGAGTGCTCCCCCTCCAACTCTGCCTTTTAAAATTCTATTCATGCTTCAAAGCCTATGTCAAAAGTTACTGTCATCTACAGGTTACCTTTTCTATTTCTCTTAACCAAATAAGTATACTTATATTTAATTATATAACATATAAGCCAATTATACAACTGTAGTGTTTACGTATAAATTCAGCAAATATATATCTACCTGTTATGTGTTAGGTAGTATGGTAGGTTGATGATGTTGGGGATATGTACAGAGAGCTAAAGATATGTTGTTTCCCACAAGAAGTTTATGTTTTAATGGGGAAGATGGTCAAGTAAACAGAAATATACTATGATATAGGTTCAGTGTTATGATACTAGTAGCACATGATGTCATTAATCCAGAAGGCATGTGGAGCTATGGGAATACATTGAAACAGCCGTTAACCTGGCCTGGATGGAATTTGGAAGAATCAGAGAAGCCTCCCCAGAATAGGAGAAGTGAGGATCCCAGGGCTCTTTTCTTCTCTATTTTGGGGATCAAATTGGATGAAATCAGAAAACTTTGATGAGAACCAGCTTCTTGTATTTCTCTGGGGTCGTGTTCTTGTACAAGTTCTCTCAGAGTTCCTCCTCTCTAATGAAGTCCATAGTCACATTCTAGAAACGGTGCCCCAAGGGTGAGATGATTCCTCTCAGCTCACCAGCAAAGCCAGAAGTTAAGCTTACGTCTTCTGACTTCATTTGGTTGTGAGGGGCAGCTGGTTGAAATATTTGTAAGTAATGATGCTGGGTAGGTGGATGTTCTACACTCTTTCCTCTTGAAGGATCACATGTCTGGGAGGTATTTTGTTCTTGTTGTTTTGGTTACCTCAGATCTTAGCTGACACATGTCTTGAATATATTTGGTTCTTTGTGTTGAGTAGGGTTTGTTTGACCAGTTTTGGTTTGAATATATCAATTTTGAAAATGGACAGACCCACTTAAGTACCTCAGCACGTCCCTTGTTGAGTCTTAGATTTTTCAGAATGTTGACATAGAGTAGTTTTGTTTTGAAAGTGAAATATATTGGCACAATATGTTTTTGTTCAGATGTTAATGGTTCAAATGAATATGTACTAATGCTTCTGTCTACAGTGCTCTATCAACCAGACAGAAGTGACAGAAGTGATTTTGTTTTCATTTTTTCCTCTTGTCAACAGTATTGACATTTTTTAAAAAGAAATGATGAGACTGGAACAGACCTTAATTATTTCAAAAGGAACAAAACCTCCATATTTAGTAAAAGTACACTTTAGAGGTTCCTGTTTGGTGTAGAGAGTGGATGTATCGTGTGTGTGTGTATGTGTGTGTGTGTGTGTGTGTGTGTGTGTGTGTGTTTGTGGTGGTGGGGGCTCTATTCCAAGATATTTGAGATTCCAAGTGCACTTGATTCATGCCTTGTGGAGTAGTAGACTTGATACATGTATTTTTACAATAAAGTTTTCTATTGCTTTATTTGAATCCAGTAACTTTTCTAGGCACTGGTGTCTCCCTAGCTTAACAACTGGATATCCCAATCTGTGTTGTATTCAGAGTATGACAATTTTTAATTTTCATAGCCTCCCCTCCACCTACCTTTGCCTCTTCTCTAGTCAGTGGCTGCAGAGATACCCAATATGAGAATACAAAATTACTCTCCCTTTTTTGAACAAATACTTTTTCAAATCCTTTTTTGCTTGCTGTTTCTTTTATCTGATGTATCCTTCCCTCTCTTCTTGGTTAGGTTAAATCTCATATATCCTTCAGAGCTCAGCACTACTTCTGAAATATTACCACTTCCACTACTAAGAACAAAAATTATTTACTGAGTAATTACTTTGTGCCAAGAAATGTTTCATCATTGAAACAACCCTACTAGGTAGGTGTTTTTAAATACCTGTTTTTTAGATGAAGAAACTTGGTCAACTGGAGAGGTTAAGCGACTTGCCTGTTTCACACAGCTAGTAAGAATCAGTGTTTTAACCCCATATGACTGAGTGCAAAGTCACACTTTTAATCATAGTATTCTGATGTATAGATTTTCTCAGTGAACCAAAAGCTCAATGTTCACTTATGGCTCAAGTCCCTATCTCATCAGTATATAATTATCACACTATGAGAACAAGCTCTTTAAAAATGGAAACTATATTTTAGCCTAGTGCCTTAATATAATAAGTATTAAAGAAGTATTTTCTGAATGAATTGGGTAGATGAACAATCCTCAGATCCTTTCAGCCCTCAAAAGTAAAGAGTATTTTGCATCTCTGGCAGAGTTTTGGTCAGTAAAGCTTATAATTAAAATAGATTTTTTGTTCACAGTTTTCTTATAACCTACATGGAATCATTAAAGCCAAATATTTGAAAACGATAGACATGAAATAATTGCTATCACTAATACATCTTAATAATAACTTCTGTACATGATTATAATTTTAGTTAGTATAGGAACCTTAATTATTTCTGAGATGTACACTCATTTTATTTCACCTAAAGATAAGTCTGTAAACAATAATTGTTTTAAGACAAGTAAAGAAAAGATACTAATTTTTTCTTTAGTGATTGCTATGTGTGATAACCTTTGCTAATAAATATTTATTTTTAGAATTCTGGGTGATTCAATGTTGAAAATTCTCTTGTTTATTGAGTGGGTTCCAAAGGTTTTTATTTCTGACAGGATTGCAATTTTACATTCAGTGTAAAAGGCTCCAAAGGTTACAGATCATGAAACCTGACATAGTATATCCTGTTGTAAGATTTTTTTTGGAAATCCCGCCTCTGGTTCTATCTTTGGGATTCCTACTTTTTCTCTGTTTTATTTATTTCCATATTTATTGATTTATAGTCAGTTTCCAGCATAGAAAAAGTTCTGATTTTCCAGCACTCTTGAAAAATAAAATCCATCTCACAATGTCTTTTCCAAATTAAGAATTAAGTTAAAAAGTTAAAATTAAAAACAAAAAAGATATACACATATATACACAATCACATAAATAAGTGAAAATAAGAGAAATAAGGGAAACTGATCCATAAAGTGATTCACATTGGATTACCTTTAAATCAAATGACATCAATGAATATAAGATGTGATTTTACTGGTGAAAACTTAAAGTATATGTACATTTTCAAGCAAATTAAAATCTAGCACAATTGTCTGTTAATAATACACATTGGATAAATGTTTGTTGCTGAATAAATAAAGCACTTAAAGCCAGGTGCATCTAAGAAGAATATTGATCACTATGCCTGGGTCAGTACATTCTCTAGAGCAGCTCCAAGCAGAGGGAAAAAAAGGCCCTCTCTTTTTTTTCATATGGGATCACACTTACTTTAATTTCCCCACTTTATACTCATCAAAAGAATCTCAAATCCAAATGCTAAGCACTGCTTTTGTCTCTGCAGGTAAACAGATGGAATTAAGGGTTTGAAGCTGGCTTTTAAAAGTAGTATACCCAAAGATGATGAAATCCCCTAAATGAACATTTCCTTCCTGATCAGAAATGGTTGTTTCAAATAAGTTTTCAGTATCATGCTTGTCAAGATTTCTGACGATTTGTTGTCAGACTGGAAAAGATAGGAAATTTTCCTCTCAGCAAGTGTATTGGGCATTGAATAATTGTCATGTACTGGGCAAATCCACATGTCTAAAATAGAACCTAGAATTGCTTGCTATAACATAATAGGCCCTCAGTGAATACTTACTAAATTAATAAAAAAGAAATCCCTAATTCCCCTCAAATCAGCAGTCTTCCTAAAATCCTATTTTCAGTTAATGGTGTGACTGTTCTTCTCACCATTCATTTTTGAGCCTTTATTTCTCTAAATTCTCATATTCAGTTAACAGCTAGTTCTAATGGTTTTTTTTCCCACCATTTCTTTTACCCTCATTCCTTCCTTTCAGTGTCTCCACCCATGTTTGCAAATAAAATATAGACAATACCAGTGGGAGATGAATAAAAAAGTGGCAAACTCCATGTTTTGAAAATCCATAAGATTCTTTTAATTCATTTATTCATTCATCCAGTATGTATTTGGAGCCAGGAGTAGGTGTGAGAAGTCCTGCTGGGCGCTAAGTGAAAATGGGCATTGCACAGATGGACACATTGCAGTCTCCTCCCTTTAGGTTTAGTTTGTTAGACAAGACATTCCTAATAATTCAGTGTAACAGTGCATGTGGGAAGCACCACGAGAAGGATCCCAGTGAAGTCTGGTTTTGAGTAGGGAGAGATCATTGTTTGACTGGTGATGCTACCTGAATGATGAAGGGGAGGGGAGGGAGCCCTCGCTGAGAAAGGGGGAGTGATTGAGAAGTGGACATTTTGGGGCATGTTTGCAGAAAGATGCTCAGTCAGCATCTATGTCTGGAAGAATATTGGCTGCACTGGAGAAGGGAGGTGAAACAAAAGATTTGGCTCAATGGGTAATGTGTCTTGAATGCCACATACAGAGTTTGGAACTTTATTTGCCAGGGAATGAGGCACCATGCAAAGTTTCTCTGCAGAAGATTAATATGATTAAAGGAATATTATGGTAAGATGGATTCCGTGCCAGTAAGTAGTACTGGGAAAAGAAAAACCCTGGGCACTCAATTAAAGGACAATTGCAATAGTCTAATTGAAAGATAATAAGGGATAAACTGGAATAAAAGAACACTTTTGGCTGTGAGGTCACAATAAAACAAGTAAAATTAAAAAGTGATGCTTTAAAGTAATATAAGGAAAAAGCTCTCATGCATTAATTCATTCCCTTTTATTCCTTGAACTGTTTATGGCATTACCCATGTGCCAGACCCTGTGCCTACCAGGGTTTGAGATATGAGTGAAAGGGTGTTTTTGCCTCCAAAGTGCATACATTTAGAAGATTTGTTTCTCCTAGACATGATTTAAGTTTTTTTCTGATAATTCTTTCTTTTTTTTTTTACCTTGTGCTTGTGCTTAATAGTGTTCATTTATAAACTGATTGGCCAGGATTGGGGTAGTCTGTGATGTGCCATCTATGTAAAGAGTTGGCCTCTAGTCAATTTAAGGGATGTTTTCAGATCCTTTTTACTGCCTCAGGCTCATCTGCTGCTGTTTAGCTAAGGATAAAAGAACTCAGACAGCTGAGGATAAAAGAAAGGGAAAGTGGGAGAAAACATCAAATCCTGCAAACACACCTAATTGACTAACTCCCCAAAACATCTTTAGGCTTCCTCTAGCTTCAAATGCAGCGTTAAGATCTTGTTTCCAGGGACCGAATACCTTTCAAATGGGTGATAGATTCTCTTGCTAGGATAAAAAAGAGACTAGATGAGCCCCTTAGTGTATTACTGTCGTCATTTCACTTTATTGTAACAGCAATCAAGTGATGTAGAGGGCTTGGACTTATTAAAAAACAAGAAAAAAATGCTTCTTTATTACTCACCAGTCTTTGGGCTTTGTCAGCAACACTGAGAGCACTTATCAATAGAATGATTTAGCAGGGGGAAAGTAGTTTATAAGTGCAGTTTCCACCCCATCTCGCTGAAAGTAGATGAGGACTCTAGCAGAATCTTAAAGTGAAGATGGGATTCTCTGGGCATTTCTGCCCGGCTGGCTTGCTCCTTGGCACACAATGGAGCTGAGTGTTGGGCAGGCTGGGCTTAGGAAATGTGTTGAAGTGTGTAAAGCAGACAAGGAAGCTACTGGGCACTTGGTTGGTGCTCATTTAACTCCTATGGAAGGCAGATGTATTCTTCATTCAAATTCCTTTAAGCTCTGCCTGCCTAGTCAAATGTTGTAGATAGACAAAAAATGATGATAGTATTTAGGAGAAAAGAGACATTGTATTGAAAAGGAAGTATAAGTAATCATATAGAGTCACAGTTGTTGAGCGTTAACTTTGTGAAATAAGTCATGTGATACACACACACACACACACATAAACTTGCCTTTTTTATAAAAACATTTTATATTGAGAAAAATGCTGAATCATCTTTCCCCAAATCTGAGTGAATTATCTACATAATAGCTATTGGACACTTTCAATTAAATTAAATTAATATACTTCCTATTTCATTCTTTTTGCTATTTGACCAAACATTAGATCAAATTACTAGATTAATTTTAGACTTTAACATGTTTACTCAAATGACACAACTTATTACTTTTTTCTTTTTAAATAACTGACTAGTATTTTCAAAATTAGATACCTTTTCTAATTGTTAATATTTTACTTATGATTTCAGTTCCTTAAACATAGCTTCTAGCCTAGACTTCTTTGAGACTGATCTTTAAAGCTAAAATTTGCAAATCAATAAAATAGGGGGGAGACAAGATTTTAAGACTAACAGTGACCTTCAGAAGTTGTTGATCCTAACTCTGTTTATCCAAAAGATATACATAACTGGGTCTGCAGGTAATACAACTCCTCAGCAGTGTGTAGGTTATTCTGACTTTCTAATTATGATTGAAGCTAAACTCATTATTTTTGTTTCCATAAAGAAAAACAAATACACTAATGATATCCTCTTTGTAAGGGTTTCTTTCATGCCTTGGTGTGGAACTCCCATGGCCAGAGCAGCTAATTATTTCTACGGATATTATACCAAGCATATGATCCTTTAATTAGATTTCAGCATTCACATTCCCCTCAAATTTTAGTAAACAAAAGAATTATTGGAGCAGCACATTAAAAAAGCAGATTTCAGTAATCTGTTCACAGACACTCTGACTCTGGGGTGGGGTCTTGGAAGCAGTTTCAGCAAAGTCTCTGTTGCTTCTGGAGATCTTCACACCATCCCTTGAGAAACATTCAGCCTGGGCTTTTAAATCTGCTCTTCAGGCATATCTCACTCAAATGCCTGCTGTTCTGATGTACCTTCCTATCTCTCATAATATTCACTTTCCTCCATTCAAACATAAACTTCTTCAAATTACATTCTTGTTCAAAATTAAAGTGATTCGTTTTTTGTGTTTTCATATTATCAAGTAACTGAATTTATGAACAGCCTTTATTACTTACAATTTCTTGGTTTAAATTTTGCTTACGGGTTGAAGAATTTCTAATGGATAACTGAACATTTAGATGAAAAGGCAAATAAGCACCCACCATTCACATATATGACCACTGAATGTTAGAAATGGAGGAAGAATACAGAGGGGTTTTTTCAGGAAAGGAAAGTTTTTGGAATAATCTGGAATTTATGCTGGGCCATTTTAAGTTGCTCAAAAATGTTACTCATTGAGTAAAATCAGCAATGTGCTTTTAGTATTTTTTGTACTTTCAAAAAATTCAAGTTAGCCTCATTTGAATAAAGGCCAACAGGAAGTTGAAAAATGTAAAGGAAAATTTTGAAAGGGCTTCTTCTTGACAAAGAGGGTTTGGAATGTTTGTAGTTAAAATAAGCCACCACCTGCTGTTTGAGAGAATTTTAAAACTGAGCTCCTTCAAACTTTTTTGAGAAAGCAGCTACCTGATTTCTAGAATATTCTAGACTGGTGCTGTCCAATAGAACTTCCTGCAATGATGAAACTGTTCTATACCTACACTTTGGCTTAATTGTTTCTTATATTGCTTTAGCCTCTTGTAAGTTACTTCTGCCTGAAGGGCAAGTTCTGGGAGGGTGAGCCAGAGATGAGTTTCCTGGTTCCATCTTTCTGGCTGCCACCTGCTAGATTGGTGCCGATATAGTAGCATCCCAGTGTGCACATAGGAGTCACTCTGTTCCCTCAAGAACAGGGCCAGGGACCCACAGTGGGAGCATAGGTTGGCTCTACACTATTTTGGAGAGGAGGGAGAGGCCAGGAAGTGTGCCACAAACTTCCCCTACCATTTCTAAAGCTGCATTTTCTTGATTTGCCACTCACTCAGTTACTGCAACCCTTTCACTGTTTTCTGAGTTTTCAGGAAGATGTCTCTGCCAGGTTTTGCTTGCTGTTTGAAGTTCTGGGGGGAATGACTGCCTGGAGCATCTTACACTGCCATCTTTGTTGACCAGAACCACACATATATCCTAACTAACTTTTTTTTTTTCTTTTTTACTTTAATTGCTCTTTTTCACTTTTATTATTATTATTGTTATTTTTGTGTGTGTGGTAATGAAGGTGTCAGGGATTGATTTTGGTGATGAATGTACAACTATGTAATGGTACTGTGAACAATCGAATGTACGATTTGTTTTGTATGACTGCGTGGTATGTGAATATATCTCAATAAAATGAAATTTAAAAAAAAAGAAAGAAAGAAAGGCATAGAGCATGATTTTGTGATGACAGCTAAGACCGTTCCCAGATTTAACTGTGACTCCAATCCAGAGGTATTTGGACTCAGGGGCCTACCTGGAAAGTACACTCTCTTGTGCATATTCCATTCTACCACAATGAAAGGACAATTCTCCACCTAAGGGTTATCAGTACAAGTTTCCTCCAATCTCAAGAAGCAGTTTAATTCTTGAGCACATTCTCAGAGGGAGAGATGTGTCTGATGAATTTTCAATGTGAACAGTCTGTAGGTACAGTGAAGATGATCCTGGCTCTCCATCCAAATTCTGAGGAGAAGTTCTGGCTAACTCCTGCCACTGTTCTTGGGGACATTAGGATATCTAATCACAATCAGCAATGATTATCCCTTGGTCTGCTTCTATATCTCAGCAGTCTGCATTTGCTGCTCTGAAAGTGCACGTGTCCCTGCACCCGCATGTCACAGATCTGAACTGTGCCAGTGATGTCCCATGCACTGTGTTCAACCTGTGCTCAGCCTGGGTCCTCGTAGAGCTAGTCCTGATCAGTGAGTAGAAAAGATTCAGTGTGGCCTTGTTATGATCATCTTCTTTGGTTTCTGTGCCATCTTAGATAACGGCAAACATGCATGGCAAGCAAAGTTAGGGATCAAGAAACGTGCAGAGCTGTTGTTCTTGTCAGAACTAATGACGTTCATTTGCTGGGCTGAGAGGGATAGTGACTCTTTAGTTCATTCTCCTCTAAAACATGGAATTCATTAGTCCGTCTCTTCCAGAATTCAGCCAGCACAATATTTGTCTGTGATTCTTATTAGTAAAACAGAGAGGTGTCATAGAGAGAGAATGGTATCAGCAACTGCCAAGTGAATCATCATGAATGTTGGACTGAATTTCAGGACATGAATTTTTAATTGTATCAGTTGTTGCTTTTCTAGCAGCTTAGAGAGTGGGTCAGTTTGGTCTTTCTCTGTGCTTGTTCCCACCTAGTGCTACAAGCCTGAAGTCTGTGCCTGCTTCTTTCACAGTCTTCCCTTTTGATTCTCAAGACACTATCTTTCTTTACAAGAACTGAGGTTTTCTTGAAAGAAAAATCTTTGGCTTTTGAAAATAATTATTTTAAGGTGGATTTCAAGAGCCTATTTTGGAATTCAAAAGCTGAACAGCCATTGATTCTTCTTCTTTGCATTGAGGAATTCTCCTCAAGGAAATGTAGAAATCTCTGACGACTAGGGGAATGAACATACACTGGGAATGTTTCAGCAGCTTGCTTCTTCCCAGGACAGCTAACTCGAGGCTAGCCAGCATCTTGGGCTTTCCTGTTCTCATGATGATGTCCTCTCATTGCTCCTCTGATTCTGTTGACCTCCGGCTTCTAGCTCTTCCCATGGCTTTCTCCCTAACTAACTTTTAAGACCTAGTTCAAGGGGTCTCTGAGTTCAGGTTGAGCTACCACTATTCTGAGCTTCCATTACATTCACACAGAACACTCCATATTACACTACACATGGTTTATTTAGCTGAAGACATGATCCATGTCCTATTTATTTATTTATTCCAATTTTACTCATTTCTTTTTTTTTTTTATGACTGTTATTAGAAAGTTAAAATATGTATGTGGTTCTCATTTAATTTCTCTCTGGAAGCACTGGCACAGAGTGTGCTACCACAAATACACACACACACACACACACACACACACACACACACATTTGCATTATGCATAGAAAATTTCTGCAAGTATACAAAAGAAAACAATTAACAGTGTTTAACTCTGACATAACAAACAAGAGATCTGAGTGGGAGATATTTGTTTGTAAACTTTGTGGGTTTTTTTTGCAATATAAAATATCAACCTTTATTATATATGAGACTGTTAATTTTGCTAGATTTCATGACGGCATGGTGACTGTGATTTTTTTTTTTAATTACTTTATCAAATAAAAAAAAAAAAAAAAACATTTCCAAACAAAATAAAGCAAAGCAATGGGAAAAAGAAAATTTTTAATTTATTGTTTCCCAGCACTAGGGGAGCTCCTGGTATTTAGTAAATATTCCAGAAATATTTTTGGAAATAAACCATGTAATAGTCTTGATTCTTTAGATCCTAAATTCCTAGATGGTTATTGTGATGGTTTGAAGCTGTATGAACCCAGAAAAGCATATTCTTAAAGCTAATTCATTCCCATGGGTGTGGACCCATTGTAAGTAGGATATTTGGGTAAGTAAGATCTTAAGTTGGTATGTGACCTACCTTATTCAGGGTGGGTCTTAATCCTCTTAGTGGAGTCCTTTGTAAGACAATGAAGTCCAGAGAGAAAGACACAGAAGACAGAGAAAAACATAAGAAGTTGAGAAAGAAAGCTTCAGATAGAGCAGCCAGAAGCTGAGAGCAAAGAAACCCAGGAAAGAGGGGAGAGACCAGCAGACACCACCACCATGCCTTGTGACAGAGGAGTTCAAGATCGCTGGTAGCCAGTCTTCAGGGAGAAAGTATCACCTGTTGATAGCTGTATTTGGACATTTACACAGCCTCTGAACCGTAGGCTTGTAAGTTAATAAATCTCCATTGTAAAACCCAACCTATTTTATGGTATCTGCATTTCAGCAGCTTTAGCAAGCTAAAATAGTTATTCTTTCTCATGCGTCTTCAGACATTGAGGATTCATTGAACATCTACTATATGCAAGACACTCTAATTATTGTACCAATACATTTAACCCTTCACTTCACTTGGGCTGTATACAAAACTTTCTGCCTTCCATCTGACATCAGAACTCAATTTTCCTCAGTAGCTTTAAACCTTCACTTCACTTGGGCTGTATACAAAGCTTTCTGCCTTCCATCTGACAGCAGAACTCAATTTTCCCAAGTTGTCTGCCACTTAAAAACAGGGTCCTCTTTCTTCCAGTTGCTGTTAACATAGTCATCATTTCTGTCTAAGTTCTCAACAGAGGTAACTTTAGCATCCATATTTCTACCAACAGTCCCTTCAAAGCAATCTAAGCCTTTTCTATCAAACAGCTCACAATTCTTCCAGCCTCTACCCATTAACCAATTCCAAAGCCCTTTCCACATTTTTTTTTTTTTTTTTTTTGTATTTGCAATAGCAGCATCCCACTCTCCTGGTATCAAAATCTGTTTTAGTTTCCTAGGCTGCTGAAGCAGATACCATGAAATGGGTTGGCTTACAATGGGAATATATTAGTTTTAAGTTTTAAGACTGAGAAAATGTCCAAATCAAGGCATCCACAAAGTAATGATTTATGCTTGAAGACTAGCTGCCAGAGATCCTTGACTTCTCTGCCAAATGGCAAGGCACATGGTGGTATCTGCTGGTCTCTCCCTTCTCTTCTGGTTTTCATTGCTTTCAGCTTCTTGCTTCCATGGTTTTCTCTCTCTCTCTCTGTATTCATTCTGTTTATAACGGACTCCAGTAAGAGGATTAGACCCATCCTGAATTAGGTGGGTCACATCTAAAGGGTCTTGCTTACAGTGGGTCCACATTCACAGGAATGGATTAAATTTGAGAACATGCCTTCTGGGGTACATACAGCCTCACATAACCACAGTTGACAAGGGGGCTCTACTTGTCTCATCACTCAGAGACCAAGGCTGATGGGGGCTCCATCTCTACATACACTTCTATGATTGCAGATGCAGAGAAGAGAGAACATGGTGGACGACACATTTGCTCTTAAAGCTCATTATCATGTCTGCTCTCATTTTACTGGCCAAAGAATTCACATGGCTTTGCCTGCATTCAACACATATTGAGTGTATAAGATTTCTAGGGCTGTCATAACAAATTACCACATGCTGGGTGCTTAAATCAATGGAGAATTATTCTCTCAGAGTTCAGAAGGCTAGAAGTCTAAGTGTTGGCAGGGCCACACTCTCTCCAAAGAGGAGGATCCTTCCTTGCCTGTTCTAAATTTTGGTGACTTCTTATGATCCCTGGCTTCTGACATAATTTCAATCTCTGTCCTCATCTTCATATGGCCTTCTCTATAGTCTCTGTGTGTCTTTTTCTGTCTCTCATAAGGACACTTTCATTGGATTTAGGGCCCACCCTAATTCAGTATGATCTCATCTCTATATTTAATTATATCTGCAAAGACCCTCTTTCCAAATAAAGTCACATTTTGAGGTTCTAGGTGAATATTAATTTTGGGAGGACACTATACCATCCACTTCAGTTTAATCATTCTGTAGGAAGAGGCATAGAATATTCACGAACAGTAATATAGTCCACCTCACCTATGCATATAAAGGGTGTTCCATTTGCTAAAGCTGCTGATATGGAAAATACCAGAAATGAATTGCCTTTATAAAGGAGATTTATTAGTTTACAAATTTACAGTTCTAAGGCCACAAAAGTGTCCAAACTAAGCCATCAACAAGAGGATAACGTCACTGAAGAACAGCCAGTGGCATCCAGAACACTTCTGTCAGCTGGGAAGGCACGTGGCTCATGTCTGCTGGTCCTTTGCTCCTGGGATCTGTTTCAAAATGGCTTTCTCCAAAATGTCTCTGGGCTGCTGTCTCTATTAGCTTCTCTCTCTCAGCCTCCGTGCATCCTTGCTTGTTCTCCCAGGGCATTTCTCTCTAAGTGTCTGGGGATCCTCTCTTAGCTTCTCTGGGGCAAACTCTGGGCTTCATCTCTTAGCTTAGTATCTCCAAACGTCCTTCTGTCTATATCTCCCAACATCTCCCAGCGTCGGCTCTTAGCTTCTTCTGGGGGCAAACTCTGGATTACATATCTTAGCTTCTCTCCAAAATGTCTTTCTCAGCTTCTGTGAACTCCTTCTCTCTACAAGCTCTCTTAAAGGACTCCAGTAAACTAATGAAGACCCATCCTGAATGTTCGGGTTTCCACCTCCATAGAAATAATATGATCAGAGTTCCCACCCACAACTGGATGGGTCACATCTCAATGGAAATAACCTAATCAAAAGGTCCCACCCAATAAGATTGGGTTAAAAGACCATGGCTCTTTGGGGTTCATAACAGTTTCAGACTGGCACATAGGATAGATATATGCATATAAATTTTCACAGTGTGGCCAGATCATTCTACAGTTTATTAGGGTCTATAATCCTGTTGATATTAAGAAATATTTGATTTTCTTATTCTTGGAAATAATGACTTTATTTTCCATATCCTGGTTAACATGTAGAATTATTCAACTTTCTGATATGTGCCACCCCTTTCTAATGAGTTAATGTGGTGTCTCATTGTTTTTTAATGCCTTTCTCTGGTTATAATGAGGTTGACTTGTTACCATCCGATATCTCCTGGGATTTTCCTTTTCATATCATTCACTGACCCCCTTTGTTTTATTCCTGGTATTTGCTGATTTTCAGGGAGTTCTTTCTTGGTTTTAGTCATCGTAAATATCTTCTCTTGTGTGTCACATCTGTCAACTTCATTCATGGTGTCTTTGTTATCACATCCATTGATACTATCTTGGTTTGTTCTATGTGAGTCTTATGTAAGAAACCTTTCCCTATCCAAAGGGCAGAAATATTTTTACCTTTATTTTATTCTATTACCATGATAGTTTTATTAAACATTGAAGTCTTTAACCCACCCAGAATGTACCTTTATATATATTGTGAAGTAAAGATTCAACTTCATATTTTTCATGTTGAGCTAATTTTCCAAATAAGTATATATAAAGTTTTCCCACTTGTCCGTTTGTCTATTGTAGCTTGAATTGCATTGATTTTTTGCTATTATTTTGTAGTTTGATTTAAAAAATCTGTTCAGTGAGTATCTTCTTTCTTCTACTTTTTCAAAATAGGATTGATAATTCATAGACCTTTCTTCTTCCATGCAAATTTTGATAGAATGTACATCTTAAAAATGTTAGGTTATCCCATCCACAACATGATGTATTTTTCCATTCCATTGTTTTCTCCTTTTATTCTTGTCTTTTAAAAATGTCCTTTATTAGAATTTAAATATCCCAGGTGTTTGGTTTGCTAAATTTGCTGGAATGCAATATATAAGAAATGGGTTGACTTTTTCAATGGGGTTTTATCAGGTTAAAAATTTACAGTTCGAAGGCCATGAAAATGTCCAAATTAAGACATCAAGAGGTAGATAGATACCTTCTCTGAGGAAAGGCTGCTGGCATCCAGGGTTCCTCTGCCACATGGGAAGGCTCATGGTGACATCTGCTGGTCCTCCTCTCCTGGGCCCTGGTTTCAAAATTGCTCTCTCAGTTTCTGTGGGTCCTTTTTGCTTCTCCTGGGGCATTTTCTTTCTAAGCTTCCTCTCTCCATGAGCTCTCTGAAAGGACTCCAGTAAAGGATTAAAACCCACCTTGAATTGGGTGGGTCACATCTCCATGGAAACAACCTAATCAAAAAGGTCCCACCTACAACAGTTCTACACCCTAAAGAATGGTGTACATAACAGTTCCAAACCAGCACACCAGATTATCAGTTTTCTTTTTGATATTGCTTCAAGTGTGCCTCACAAATTGTCCCTAGTATTTCGTAATTTCCACTGTGATTTTCTTTTGTTTACACACACACATTTATTTGCAGACATACAGAACTCCCTATATCCTGCTCTTGGTGCTGGGCCTTCTGCTTTAGGCTGCCTTCTCCCCTGCCTCCTCTACCTCTACCTGACTGGAACCTGACCAACTTCTGTCTCCTGAGAGGTTTCTTACAGTTTTATGTTCTCAGATCCACCAATCTCCCTCCCCCTTTTGCAGCTTCTCCAGGGTTGAGCACAGAGACAAAGGCGGTATCTTGTGGTCGTTTGTCATCTTGTCATAGATTTGTTTAAGATAGCACACTGATAGTTTTACAATCTGTTTTATTGTTTATGTAGCACCTGCCATTGCTATTTATGGTTTATAATTATGATGCATAATGGGCATGATGATTACAGAATACAATTATAATATATAATTTGGATCAACTATAATTTAATTGTCCCCTGTTGTTGGATATTTGGTGTACTTAAAGTTATTACAACATTATTAATAGAATTAAAAATATTAATTTTTTTAGCTACAAAAGTATAACTGGGTACTTTCCCTCTTTTGTTGTTTCCCAGCATTCCAAAAAAGTTAAGATAGCTTCCAGAAGTGCTTTAAGTTCTGGGAGAATCTGGTTCTTTGTGTCTGATTCATTTTCTGAGTGGGTGGTGTACTGCTCTAATCTTGTTACTGGCAAGAAAGTTCAGATTTTATTCTCATCCTATAAAGAGAAAAGAAGTCTGTTCTTTAGTTCTTTCTGACTGTATGTTTGTGTTTAGAAAACGATTGTACACATTTTTCTGTCAACAACCAGTACTTGCTAGTGTCAGTTCTCCTTTGAATTGAAACTTCAATTTCATTGTTCATCTGGGCTCCTTTTAAACCACCGTAGCTCTTATTAAAAGGAACAGGTTATGCTCCAGATTAATCCTGTTCAGATTTGGTAATGATGGGTATACTATTGAGTGCAATCAAAGTAATCAAATGAAGGAAAAACATGTTTTTTTCTAACTTATTTGGCCAAAATGAATGTTCAAATAGAGTAATTTTAGTTTTTATATAAGCCCATAGCATTTTGGTAACTGCATCTAAAAATAGGTTAATGAATCATCATAGGAAGAAACTGAAGAATCTTTGATTTGAAAAGGATGGTAGCAGTCATTTAAATCAATCTCCCACAAAAAACAAAGCTCATCTACAGCGTGCTATCAGTTTTTGATTAAACCCTTACCATGGTTTGAAGTTACCTACCTCATCAGAAAGCCCATTCATTGATAGACAGCTGTAATTTTTTCTCAAGCTGCAACCTATCCCTTTAACATCTATTCAAAGGTAATATGCCTTCTTTTGGAACCATACAGAAAAAGTGTATTACTTCTTATCATGAACCTTCAAATATTTGAAGACATCAGTTTGGTCTCCTCTTGGTCCTCTCTTCTTTAAGGTAATCATCTTTTGGCCATCCAGGTTTTTTGTGTGTTTGTCTTTATTTTTAGGTAATGATATCCATATCACTAAAAGTCTCAAACTTTTTCCTGGATATTTTTCAGGTTGCCCGTGTCCTTAAAACAAGTTTCCTGAGGCAGAACATAGTGTCCCAGAGGCTACAGTGGAACTACTTTAGGTTCCTGTGATTTTGTCTTGAGATATATTCCTTTACAAATACCTTAGATAGTTCCTAAAAAGTTTTTTTTCATGAAGGATTTCCTTTGATATACTTAACAGATGCACATTATTTACAATAGTCTTTTCCTAGAACATGGTTGCTAGGAGATGGCACCTTTGTTGGGAGAGTTAGGTTTAAAATCAACCTTTATTAAACTATTTTATGAAGACTTGATCATAAAGCCACAGTGCTTTCAATAGGAAATATAATTTATAATCATAGATATGACTATTACCATTTACACGTTTTAGGTTTCCTTGACTCCTCTCGCAAATACCATGCAATGAGTTGGCTTAAACATTGGGGATTTATTGGCTCACTTTGAGGCTGGGAGAAGTGCCAGTCAAGGCACCCTCAAGGTGATACTTTTTTTCCTGACGATTGGCTTTCTGGAACTGGCTGCCAGTGAGTCTTGGTCCTTGGCTCCTATCTCATATAGCAATGTACATAGTGGCCTCCCCTGACCTCTCCCTTCTTTTCCAGGTTCCGTTGACCTTCAGCTTCTTTTTCCCATGGCTTTCTCTCTATCTGTCTGAATTTCATTCTGCTTATAAAGGACTCCATTAATAGGATTAAGACCCATCCCGATTGAGTTGGGCCACACCTTAACTAAAGTAACCTCATCGAAACGTCCTACTTGCTATGGGTTCACACCCATAGGAATGGATTAAGTTTAAGAACATGTTTTTCTGGGGTTCATAGCTCCAAATCACAACACCTGATAGCTCATCTTTAATTGAACCTTGAATTTCATGGCCTGGAATGGGAGAAAAATCAAATCCAAAAAGAAATTTCAGTATACTACAATTAGAAAAATAGGCAGTGTTGTGTGCTGAGAAGATTGTGGTGTGACTAATTGTGAAGTGTATTAGACTTAGAATGAAAGGGATCTTATACCTCATACCCTCCTACCTATACAGGTGACTAACTACCATTAATTCTTCTCAAATCCCAGGGAATCTTTTGTATTTTGAGATAATATGAGAAGTGATTCTAGTTGTTTATTTTTTTTTTTGTTTTCTTTATTTCTTTTTTTCCTAGATCTTACTCTATATAAATCACTGGTTTGATCATTTTGAACATCTTGATTAGATTCAATCAATCTGTCTCTTTAATAGAAAACAAAATCAGTTAGTATTTAATGACATTTGTTATTCAAGTTAGCCGCAAGATTCAATCAAGCAATCCCCTAAAAATAGATTTAAGATTAAAAATCAGTTGTACATTTTGAGGGTAGATTGTCTTTTTGTATGATTAATTATATTTTGTGTTTTTTATAATTGTGAAATTTACATGCAAAAGTCTATATGTCACTATAAACAATATATTGCTTAGTTTTGTCCATTTTGGACCTTACTATAAATACCATAAATACCATCATATTTTATATATTTTTATGATTTGTTGCTTTTACTCAACACTATTTTTGTGTGATAAATCTGCATAGGTGTGTAGAACAGTTCATTTATTTTTGCTGCTGTATAATTAACAAATACATTACAACTCATTGATTCAATTTACTGTTTTAGATAATTGGGTCATTTCTAGTTTTTGCTTTCTTTTTTTTGGTTGTTTATATTTGTATCTATTACAGAGAATGCTACTAGGAATATTTTTGCATATGTCACTGGTACACATCTGTAAGAGTATTTCCTTGGTGTAAATCTAAAAATGGAGGTGCTGCATTGTAAGGTATGTGAAAGTTCAAGTTTATTAGGGGAGAACAAATGTAATTGTATCAGCAATATATAGAAGTTCCACTTAGCTCCACATCCTTGCAAATGGTTGGTAATGTTGAGTTTTAAATATTTTTGCCAATCTAGAGAATATGTCTTGTATTTCACTGTGATTTTAATTTGCATATCTCTGATTACAAATGAGATTGAGCATCTTTTCAAGTGTTTATTGGCCATCTGAGTGTCTTTTATTTTTGAAGTGCTTAATTAGATTGTCTTTTCCCTTTCTGATTGATGTATTTTTAAAAATTTATTCTTGATATTAGTCAATTATTGTTGAGTATTGCAAATATCTTTTGACAATATGATTTTTACTACATTTAAGATACCTATTGTTATATTTCATAGTACCAACTAATTTCTGGAGAGTGCTAAGAAATGGTATCTCCAAATTGTACAGAAAACCTACTTCCCTGTAAATTCCAGAAGGTTAAGTCATCACTTGGTCAATTAAACACGAAAGTGATACACAATCACTTTCTAAAGTAATACTGACAGTCAGGACATACAACAAGTGAGTATCACTGTTGGAGGGGATTTTCTCATTGTTTTAATCTATCCAGGTGATGATAAATAACTTTCCTTTAGCATAAAGAAATAGAATTATCATTTAAATTCATGAAAACATCCCTCATAAAAGTTTAGGATGGTGTTCATTTTTTTTTCTTTTTAAAGGAATAAGGAGTATATTGAAGAGGCAGGACTAACTTTTTAAAAAGAGTTTTTCCTAGGTTTCTTTGACCATAGGACTCTCTCTCTTCTAAGTGCTTTATTGAAATATAATTTACATGCCATTAAATTCACCCATTAAAAGTGTACTTTGCAATGGTTTTGTACAACTATCACCACTTCAATTTTAGAACATTTTCATCACCTCAAGAAGACATCCTGTACCAATTAGCTGTCAAACCCATTTTCCCCAACTCCCTCCTGAGCCCTAGGCAAACACTAATTTATGTCCTAATAGGTTTGCCTAGTCTAGACATTTCATACAAATGGAATCACACAATATATATTCTTTTGTAGCTGGATTCTTTCACTTAGCTAGCAGGAAGTTTTTAATGATTCAAGGTTAATCCATGTTAAAGCATGTCAGTACTTCATTCGTTTTTATTTCTGAATAGTATTCCATTATATGAATATACCACATTTTATTTATATATTCATCAGTTGAAGGACACTTGGGTTGTTTCCACTTCTTGGCTAGTATGAATAATACTGTATGAATATTCATATACAAGTTTTTGTGTGGACATGTGTTTTTACTTCGCTTAGATATACAGCCAAAAGTGGATTGCTAGGTCTTATGGTAACCCTCCAAAGCAGCTGCACCATTTTACATTCCCACCAGCAGTGTATGAGAATTCGAGTTTCTCCCCACTTGCTAACACTTGTTATTATCTGTTTCTTTTTATTATATCCATCCTAGTGGGTTTTTAAAGTGATACCTTATTGTGGTTTTGATTTGCATTTCCCTAAAGGCTAATGATGCCGAGCTAATTTTGATGTGTTTATTGGCCATTTATATATCTTCTTTGTAGAAGTGTCTATTCAAATATTTTCCAATTTTTCCACTGGTTTATTCATCTTTTTATTTTTGTATTGAAAAGTTCTTTATACATTCTGGATGCCAGTCTCTTATAAGATATATGATTTGCAAATATTTTCTTCCATTATGTGGATTGTCTTTTCACTTTTTTTGAAGGTGTTTTTTGAAGCTCAATATTTTAAAATTTTGGTAAAGTCCAATTTACCTATTTGTTTCTTTTGTTTCTTGTGTTTTGATGTTGTGTCTAAGAAGACTTTGTATGACCCAAGGTCATGAACATTTACTCCTGTGTTTTCTTCTCCAAGTTTTATACTGTTAGCTCCTATATTTAGGTCTATGATCCATTTTGAGTTTATTTTTATGTATGGTGTAAGGAATGGGTCCAACTTCATTCTTTTGCATATGGATATCCAGTTTTCCCAGCACCATTTGTTGAAAAGACTTTTCTTTCTCCATTGACTTGTCTTGGCACCCTTGTTAAAAATCATTTGACTGTAAGTTTAAGAGTTTATTTCAGGAGTCTTAATTCTGTTTCATCAATCTGTATTTCTATCCATATGCCAGTACCACACTGTTTTGATTACTGTAGCTTTGTAGAAAGTTTGAAATCAGGAAATGTGAGTATTCCCATTGTGTTCTACTTTTTCAAGGTTAACTATGCTTGGTCTCTTTTATTTCCCTAATAATTTTAGGATCCATCTGTGATTCTTTTGCAAGAAAGTCAGATGGGATTTTAATAAGGGTTCAATAGAATCTATAGATATATGGGGGAATACTGCCATCTGACAATAGTAAGTCTGCTGATTCATGAACACAGATATCTTAAGATTGATTTAGGTCTTTAATTTCTTTCAACAATGTTTTATTGTTTTCAGAGTACAAGTTTTGCACTTCTTTGATTTTATTTGTTCCCAAGAATTTTATTATTTTTGATGCTATTGTAAATGGAGTTGTTTTCTTAAATTCATTTTCAGATTGTTCATTGCTAGTGTATAGAAGTAAAATTGATTTTTGTGATCTGGTATTCTGCAACTTTGGTGAACTCATTTATTAGGCTAATAGTTTTTGTGTGTCCCTTAGGGCTTTCTGTATACAAGATCATGTAATTTGTAAATAGAGATTGTTTTACTTCTTACTTTTCAATCTGGATGTTTTTTCTTTTTCTTGCCCTATTTCTCTGTCTAGAATCTCCACTACAGCGTTAAATAGAAGTAGTGACAGTGGACGTCCTTGTTTTGTTCTTGCTCTTGGAGGGAAAGCATTCAGTCTTTCACTAGTAAGTATGATGTGATCTGTGGGTTTTTCATAGATGCTCTTTATCAAATTAAGAAAGTTTCCTCCTGTTCCTAGTTTGTTGAATGTTTTTATCAAGAAAGAGTGCTGGCTGTTATCAAGTTCTTTTTTTGCATGATTAAGATAATCATACTTTCCCCCCTCTTTATTATATGATGTGGTATATTACAATAATTGATTTTCAGATGTTAAAACACCTTTACATTCCTGGAATAAATTCAACTTAGTCATGGTATATAATCCTTTTTATGTGTTACTGGATTTGGCTTTCTCTGTTTTCTTGAGGATTTTTGCATCTGTTCATAAGAGACATTGGTCTACAGTTTTATTGTGATTTCTTTGTCTGGTTTTGGTATCAGGGTAATACCTCATAGAAAGAATGGGGAAGTGCTCTATTTTTGGGGGGAGAGATTGTGAAGGATATTTGTTAATTCTTCTTTAAATGTTTGATATAATTAGTTAGTGAAGCCCTTTGGGCTTCAGTTTTAGGAAGTTTTAAAATTAATTATTCAATATCTTTACTTGTTATAGGTCCATTCAGATTTTAAATTTTTTCTTGAGTCAATTTTGGTAGTTTGTGTCTTTTTTGGAATCTGTCCATTTCATCTAAGTTACCTAATTTGTCAGTGGATTTACTCTTATAGGATATTCATGCTATTTTGAAGTTAAATGAAGGTTCTCAAAAGTTTGCCTGTTTGAAGTGGATTTTTGGTAACAAAACAAAACAAAACAAACAAAAAAACAAAACAAAACAAAATCACCAAATACAGCTCAAAAGATCAAACTAAACCAGTATAATCCTTTTTATAAAAATGAAGGGTGTGGGTTACCCTTTTTCTTTAGCAAGGATAGTCTCTACTATTCCAGGCTATGCAAGTGTTAACCACGGGGGAAGAAGATATACTCACATTCAGTCTTTCTGTTCAAGAGTTTTTCCCAAAGCTTATATTTCAAGGATTTTCTGGTTCCCATGATTGTGCAAGGTTCAATAGATCCAGTTTTTATGACTAAATTGGGATGGAGGAAGATGAGGAAATAGGTATGTTACCCTTTCTTTATGGAGGAAGGTCTATTTTCACCAGCTTTCTCAAGCAAAAGATATATAACTCTGAATCACAGGAGCGGATTTTACCCAAGATTAGCCTGCAGTGTGGCTCAGGGCTGTGGAGTCTCCAGATCTCTCTCATTACCACGGATACTTGGTGAGGCAAGAACAGGTGCTTTTTATCATGTATTAGTATCTTATTTCAGTTGTTTTTTTACTTTACTAGGGGGAGCTCTAATATTATGAAACTTGGCTCTGGTTCTTAAGAACCAGCTCTGAAATGCTTTTAATTAAGATTTAGAGGAGTGGTTATCATGGACTGAGCTAATTCTAGGCCTAAGTCAGGAATCAGAAATATTGTTCACTGGGTCTGAGGCAAATATTGGTGTCCCAGGAACAGCTACTCTCTTCTTTAGAATATCTAGAGCCTTACCATTCTGGAAGTGAGCAGGGCAGACCTGCAGCACTGGCATCACCTGAAAGTTTGTTAGGAATGTAAAATACACTGAATCAGAATCTGCATTTTAAGATGTCCGAATCATGCCTAAGCATGTTGACATCCAGCTTCTGAGAAATTTGTGGTTATTACTCTATCTGGTCTGGAATTAAAGTCATACAAGAGTATCCTTGGGAACACTGTTCTATGCTAATGTTCAGGAATAGTGATCAGTGCACTAAGAGGCAAATGAAAAATATACCTTAGTCTGCAAGTGTATTTTGGGGGCCGCAACTTGCCGGTGCTTCCAGGAAGAGTGTGGACTCTCTCATCCCACAGGCATTGGGAGAGAGTGTGGCCCTTTTGGATTAATCGGAAATGCTGATCCTTCAGGGATTCACCCTGAGCTACCGGGGTCATTAGAGTGCAACCCCTTGTAGTTCCCCACCTAGTTAGGTTGCAAGGAAATAGCTGGCCCTACTTCTCAAGGGAATGCAAGACGTGCTTTTCCTGTAAAGTAGAGTGGTTTCAATTTTCTTGTTTCTGTAGTCCTTTATAAATTTATCAGTTTCTGCCCTGTGCCTTTTCTACTGTCTCTATATTTTCAGAGTCATATCTGGTCCTGAATTACCTGCCCGAGGAAGCAAACTGAGTTAGCCTTTCCAGCTACAGTGTACTCAGCTGATGTCAATTACGTAGGGTCAATCCAGGGGCCTTAATATTCCAGAGGGCTGTGAGCCAAGTGTGAGGGATACAAGCCTGAGTAGCCAGCTGGCTGAGAAGGGTAAAGTCTAAGGGTCCCGGCTTACTGGTGAATGCAGATGTAGGCTGCAGAGAAGGGCCTTTTTTTGGATCCACCTCAGAAACATGGTATTAATGTTATTATTACCTTTATAAATAAACCCATGGGCTTCTAGGAGGGAGTCCAGGGAACATCAAGCTTCAGAGAATTGTTTGTGACTTGCCCATCACTTCATCAGGGACAGAGGTGCTGAGTTGCCTTGTGTCAGGAAGCCTCCTGGGAAATTTATCAGAATGTCTTCAGAGGAAGGAAGAGGTTCTGGAAGCTAGTGATTAGCTGGGTCCAATTATTGGTACTGGAGTGGAATGAGGCAGGGAGTGAGCTCAAGTGTATGGTCGTTCAGAGAGAAGGGACCATTCCCAGGAATGGTTCAGTTTGGAAATGTTTAGCTGTGATGACATCATTATATTTCACTTCATAGTTTGATGTCTAGATCTGGAGAGTACATGGTTTTGTGTGTCACGTAAACCGTGTGCTCTTTTGAGATTCATGACCAAAATTCATGGCTTTGTTGTTATCGTTATTTCTGTTCACAGAGCTTAGAAGAAAAATAAACAAACATTCATAAATATTAATTATTTTGATTTTTTTAGCTGAAAAAATAGATTCAAGCTGACTGTTTTTCTCATTTGTGTGGACGCACTGAATAGAGGATAATTTCCCAAATGAAATGATCTCCAAAAGGTAAGGCTATGTCTAGAAAATGTTTCTTCATTTTGTCACATTTATTTATGAGTGAATTATTTCACCCAGGGCTTCTTTATGGTTCTCAGAGAGAAGTTTATTTAGGCAAACCCTTGAATATACCTACTGAGGGCTGGTTTTATCCCTAGCCTATCTGTGTCCATGAGTTTGTTGTAAATTAATTAGAATTTACAACTCACGTTTATGAGAGTTGCAAAACTGTTCAAAAGTCTGAGAATCTGTCCTTGAATCGGAGCTGGAAAGCTGGATGAGAGGAGTGTCTCTGTGCCTGGGTGTGAGCCTAGTCCAAACCTGGTGACTCCAGGCCAAACCAGAAGAGACTCAGGAGAGTGCTGCCATCTGAAGCCAAGGGATAGGGTTAGGGGTTATGGGGAAGGGAGAAGAGGCTAGAATAAATGCTTCAGTCAGTTCCTACTCCTATCTGGCTTTTAAATGAAATACACAGCTCCCAAAATGTTCTAATAGAATTTGGGGCTTAAACTTTTTTTCTTTCTCTAGCTTGCACTTTCTGGCTTCTGATTCTCAAGATGGATAAGGAACTAAATCTCCTTCAGAAAAATACTCTGTGCATGTGTGCATGTCTTATAATCTAACCTACATCTGTGTTCTCCAGATGTCTGCTCATAGGTTCTCCCCTTCCCTTCAGACAGATTTCTCAGGACTGAGAAGAGTCAGGTTAACCATTTATTCACCTTTCCAGGAAAGGCCTGATGTTCTTTTCTGGGGTGCTTTGGAGATTCTGAAGGCTCTGGCACTGCTGGTTCAACTTCTGTGTTCTGGCTTCCTTGCCCTCTTGCCCAAATCCCTTCTCTTACTTTGCCTCTATCCCTCTTCCTTCTCAACTTTTTGCATCCTAGAAAGTCTTAGTTTTTTTTTAATGCTATCCTCACTCTAATGATACTGTATGTATACTGTATGTCTTTGTACTTGATGTTCCAATACTATATTCTAGTTCTATAATTTAGCTTTTATAGTATATACTTATTGCTTTTTTCCTCTTCTGTAAATTCTACAAAAACATAGATTCATAAATTATGCTAATAAGTGGCATTAGGATGACTGATAATATAACATTATGAGAAAAAGCCATTATCACTCTAGCCTCTTAAATTTTGCATGTTTATATTTCAGTTTTTGAGGCTGTGGTAATTTTTCAGTGTATATATTATTTCGTCTTCCACTCTTTATCCGTATAATTATTATTTCTATGTCTACATAATTATTATATTTAGTGGACTTAATGACTTTCTATCATGTAGGTATTTGCCATAATTTACCAAGCTAGTGTTTATTGTTGAATATTTAAGTTAGGCTTGGTCTCCCAACCTTCCTCCATCCCTCCCTTCTTCTTCTATTAGAGATACATTTGGAATGCACATAGGTTTTTTGCTTTTGTTAAATGCATTTACTTTGGAGTCATTCCTAGTAATAGGGTTGCTGGTAAAAGGATATGACCATGAATGGATTCTACAAACCTACAAAGAGTTTTAAAACTTAATGTACCGATTGTGTATGCGTATGTAAGTTTCACCACGGGTTTTGAATATCAGATGTCACCATTTAAAACATGTTTTATTACTTTGTTATGATTAAATTACTACCATTAATTTGCCTTTTCTTTTATTAAGGAAGCAAGATACCTTTTACTTTGTGTTTACTCTTTGTAATTTCTTTTGTAAGAATCCTGTTTATCTTCTAAGGTCTATTTCTCTTCTCCCTTCATCCTGAGAGTCTAAAAGCAAAATCTACTTAGAGGTAAGGAATTCTATAATTTTTGCATTAAATATTTTTTTTAAATTAGAATGTAGGTTGAAGTCTCCAGAGAAGCCACACTTGTTTAAATCTAAATTTCAATATGGGGGTGTTTCTTTTCTTTCTTTTGTATCGCAGTTAATGGAGACTATGTTAAATTTTACTTCATCCTTAGACATGTATCTTAAATAGTAAAATGGAGTACTTTTATACAATTTAATCATGGAATTGAAAATTATTTTTAAGAAATTGACTTCATTCATTCATATACTGTTTTTTACTGAGCATCCACTGTGAATCAGGTCTTGTTAGGTACTGGGACATAATGGTACCTTGCTATCAGGGAACTCTGTGGCCTGGTTCAGGAGAAAGAATAATAAGCAATTATAATAGATATGCTATGGTTGGAGAAACATAATCAGGAAAAGTTCTGTATTGAGCTCCAGAAACTCATAGGAGGCCCACCCAGTGTCCAGGGGAAGCATCTGTTCTGACTTGGGAGTTAGATTTGGCTTCCTGGAAGAAATGATGTTTACCTTGAGTTCTGGATGAGCAGGAGTTACCTGTTTTATCTAAGAGGGCCTTACACATCCCTACTGTCTAGATCTGGTTGTTATTACTATTTTCTGTCTCTCTGGGTGAGCACTAACAGATAGTTTTGCCTTTCTTCAGAAGGAGCATGTAAGCGTCATGGGAAAGAAGCCAGGCAGAAGCCCTGAATGCACAACTCCTCCACCAGGAGGTATGCTTGGCAGCTCAATGTCTTGACTTCTTTCTCCGAAAAGGAAATGCCCACAAAGAGGTTTTCAAACCTCACATCCTGGCCCACAGGGATTTGGTCCAGGAAGTCTGTATTACATTCATGTTCCTGCACATGAGTAGATTATGAGAGGAAGGCAGAGCAACTGTAACAGAGGAAAATGTACTCCGAAGTTGTTATGCTGCTAATCGAGACCAACAGAAAACACGAGGGCACTTTCAAACATTGGGAAGGCCCTTTGCGAGTTCATCTGATGGGTGGCCTCAAATTCTGTGAACATCTCTTCTTGTTCCTTCAATGTCACTATGAACCAAGACTACAGAGCTATATAGATTGGCCCCACAGTGCAGTCCACTTGATTGGCTGTCAGAAAGTAGGGCCCTCATCAGAAGAAGAGACAGTCTGGGCTCAAATGGCCTGCCATCATGGCCTGCTGTACCTGGGAGACTTGTTCCACTATCAGAATGAGTTCCTAGCCCTGGCTGAGAGGTGTTATTACAGTGCTCTGTCAGTGGCCCCACACATGAGAATGCCCTTCAACCAGTTGGGAGCTCTTGCAGGGACCAAGTATCATGATGTTGAAGCCATGTACTTCTACCAGCACTGCCTCCACTTGGAAGTGCTTTTTAAAGGGACATCTTGGAACCTTAAATGGCTGTGTGATCATGCAGGAAAAAGGTATAGTTGCCTGAAAAGGTACCAGGGAAAGAAGCTATCTCCAAGCCAGAGGCAGTGTTGGGACAACAAAAGGCTGTTGGTTGACTTCCTCTACCTTCAGAGCCTCTTGCAGCCTCAGAGGAAGTTGAGAACAACTAGGTTGATAGCCCTGTGACAGTTGGTTCTGGAACACTTTTGTCTCTGTCTTTCTTATCAGCCATGTCCATCTGACCAGAGCCAGGCCACTGCAGAGGGAAAGCCCTCAAGGGGCTACTTGTTTCTCCAAGACCTCCTAATCTTCCACATGGTCATCCTTTGCCTCATGAGGGTGCACACCCTGAGGAAACCAGGCTCAAATAAGCACAGGCTGGCAGTCATCTTCTCCTTAACCCTTTTTCTCCCATCTAATTCAACATGTGAATATCCAAATCCAGGCTGAGCTTCAGGAAAGGAAGCTGACTCCAGAGGCGGGGATCCCCAGTTCTAGAAGCCAGGAGAAAGAGACCAGGGAGTGGCAACAAGACTTTCCAGCCATCCGCCCTGGGCTCTACCCCAGTGAATCCCAGAAAAGCCACAGGCTTATCTTATGTTTCTAGTGAAGGTTACAACTCAGAAGCCAGTTTTCATTCCTGCTGTGACTTAGATGAGACAGATGAAGAGGAAAACACATCCTTAAGCTCACAGGTCCATTCAGAAACAAGCAGTGAAATATCTTATTTAGATACAACTGATGAGGAAAGATGTAGCTCTCTGAATCCAGAAGAATGTGGAAAAGTGGGACAAGATCCAAATACAAAGTTGCCCAGACCAGGGACAACTTAAAGGTATGTAAACCTCCCAATAGTCTCCTAGATCTCCTGAAAACAACTATTTCCACCAGTCTGACAGCCCCAAAAGCTCCAAGTGAAACATGGCTTGCACTTGATTCCTGTCTTCAATCATAGTACTCTGAAGCCTCAGTCTGAGCTGAGCCCTGCTTCCAGCAAAACATCTGACACTGAAGACAGTATGAGCTGCTTCCCTGAGATATAGCTTCTCACCGGCTCCTACATGGGGCAGAATGCCTTTGGCCAGTCTTGCAGCCATCTTCAGACCATTCAGAGGAAACTAAAGATCTTCTCTGCAGAAGGGCTGGTGCCCTCCATCAAGGTGACACTAGGCTGGCTCTGCATCAGCCACAGCCTCCTCACGTCAAGTTGGCAGAGGCCATTTAGTCTGTGGGAACACCTATCTGTGCTGCTGAACCTTCTGCCCTCAGTGGGAGACCTGCAGGAACCAGGCCTTGGCCTGTCCTGCCAGCTCCATGACATGCTCCAGAGCCATAAAGGCCCAAACATCCCCAGGTTCCTGCAATTCCCTGAGGACATGGCCCTGTGCCAGCACTCTCTGCTTCAGGCTTCCCGAGAGAGAGTGGACTTAGAACAGGATGTACCTCCACTCAGTTCCCAAGATGAAGCTGCTTTGTGTATCTGTTTCCTCAGAAGCTTTGGCCACTTTGTAACTATCTCCGTGGATGGGTTCCTGAGGTTCGACTGGGTAGTTTTGTGAGTACCACACTCGAAGGACCAGAAAACTCTTCTCAACAGTTTCCAGAGAGAATGTCAAGGATCAGATTTTCCAAAGACGTTCAATTCTGGTTTCAGTGTGAAGTGAACCAGCTGGAGAAGAACCTATGAGGTCTCCAGAGTCAGTCAGCTTTGGCTCCTTGCTTGTTCCCTGACCCCAGGGCCCTCTGTGAGAATCTTCCAGTTATCCAACAACTTGGTATTAGTGGTAAGATTTTCCTCATCATACCCAAGATTGTGGTTGACATATTGCATATCCTGAAAAGGGAAGACTGCAGGGCCTTGGCAACCATCACCTTCCTAGAGGATGAACCGAAGAGAAACATCCAGTATATCCTATGCCAGTGCTTTGTGTCTAAGAGGTTTGTGAGGCCCAGCATGGCCAGGCAAGACTCTAATGCCTGGGACCTTTATAACATTCTTGACTTCTGCAAAGGTTTGCTGGGCTCTTCCAGGCCAGGAGCACCTGATCCCAGCAACATGTTTACTATCATCACAGGCATCTGTTTGGAAAACCCTCGGAATTTCTCATACCCCTTACAACTGGGAGTGGAAGGCTGTCAGCTGACTTGGTCACTTCTCACTTCTCCTTGCTTCAGCACTTGTGGATTGGATTCAATTTGTTTGTTTCTCTTGTGAACATCTAATATGAAAGGTAGATGATGTGTAAATACATATCTGTATCTACCCACTGTTAAAGTTTTAATATACCAGTTTTGATGGTATATTTTCCTATTTTGTCATCTTGGCTTGACATCATGTTCTCTACGTGAAAAATCTCAAGATTAAACTAACTCTTTGCTTAGCGTTCTTATGGTGAAGCAGCAAGTTAAGGAAGCACTTCCAAGTCCAGATCCAGCTCAGTGGAACTCTAATTTTCTTAGCTCAGATTTGTAGCATGAAACTTTTAATTTTAATGCTGTTCTATTGTGATAGGACCATGCGTATTATCTAAGATAGGCCTCTGACATCTGTGAAAACCCAATAAATAGAAAAATAAAATTCATGATTGTGGTGAATGATTTTACCGTAATTACTAGTCATTTCTTTACCATATTTTATGCTCAGCTCAATCTTTTGCTTTTGTTAAGGATTGTGTTTTGGCAATCCAGTAGCTTATGGAATCACTCTCTCTATCCCCTCTCAATCATGAGAGCAGTGGTCACAAAGAGTGGCAGACTTGATTCTTCTTTTTATTAGAGAGTTGTAGGTTTACAGAAAACTCATGTAGAATATACAGTGTTCCCATATTACTCCCCACCCCCCACCACAGTTTTCACTATATTAACATTTAACAGTAGTGTGGTACCTTTGTTACAACTGATGAAACAATATTATTATAGTTGTACTATTAACTATAGTCCATAGTTTACATTGTCTCACTGTTTGTGTTGTACAGTCCTATGTTTTTTTAAAATTTTTATATTCTAGTAACATATACACAACCTAAAATTTTCCCTTTTAACCATTATCAAATATCTAATTCAGTGGTGTTAATTGCATTTACAATGTTGTGCTACAATCTCCACTATCCATTGCCAAAGCTTTTCTGTAAGTCCAAACAGAAACTCTATATCAATTAAGCATTAACTCCCCATTCCCAACCCCCACCCCAGTACCTGGTAACCTGTATTCTAGTTTCTGACTTTATGAATTTGCTTATTCTAATTATTTAATATCAGTGAGATCACACAATATTTGTCCTTTTGTGTCTGGCTTATTCACTCATTATGATGTCTTTAAGGTTCATTCATGTTGTTGCATGTATCAGAACATCATTCCGTTTTACATCTGAATAATATCCTATTGTATGAATATGCCACATTTTGTTTTTCCATTAATCTGTTGATGGATTCAAGAATTGTTTACATCTTTTGGCAATTGTGAATAATGCTCCTATGAACATCAGTATGCAAATATGTTAGGGTCCCTGGTTTCAACTCTTTTAGGCATATACCTAGAAGTGGGATTGCTAGGTAATATGGTCACCTATACTTAACTTTCTGAGCAACCATCAAACTGTTCTCCACAACAACTGTACCATTTTACACACCCACCAACAATGAACAAGTTTCCTTATTTCTCCACATCCTCTCCAACATTATTATTATTATTATTTTTAAATAGTAACCATTATAATGGGTGTGAAATGGTGTCTTATTGTGGTTTTGATTTTCATTTCCCTAATGGCCAGTGATGTTGAGCATCTTTTCAAATGTGTATTGGCCATTTGTATATCCTCTTTGGAGAAATGTCCATTCAAGTCCTTTGACCATTTTTAAATTGGGTTGTTTGTCTTTTTGTTGTTGAGTTGTAGAATTTCTTTATATAACCATTATTGGGTATGTGGTTTCCAAATATATTTTCCCATTGTGTAGGTTGTTTTTTAATCTCATGATGAAGTCCTTTGCACAAAAGTTTTTAATTTTGATGAAGTCTGATTTATCTATTTTTTTCCTTTGTTGCTCATGCAAAACCGTTGCCTAATACAAGGTCCCAGAGTGCTTCCCTATATTTTATTCTATGAGTTTTATAGTTTTGGTTCTTATATTTAGGTCTTTGATCCATTCTAAGTTAACTTTGTGAATAGTATGAAGTAGGGGTCCACCTTCAATCTTTTACATGTGGATATCTAGTTTTCCTAGTACCATTTGTTGAAGTGACTTTTCTTTCCCCATTGAGTGGACTTGGAACCCTTGTCAACGATCAATTGGCCATAGATGTGAGGGTTTGTTTCTGAACTCTCAGTTTGATTCTAGTGGGCTATGTGTCTGTCCTTATACCTGTACCATGCTGTTTTGATTACTGTAGCTTTGTAATAAATTTTGAAATCAGGAAGTTCTTCTTTTCAAGTTGGTATTGGGTATTTGGGGCCACTTAACCTTCAGAATAAATTTGATGATTGGCTTTTCCATTTCTGCAAAGAAGGCTATTGCAGTTTTGATTGGGAATGCCTTGAATCTGTAAATTGCTTTGGTTAGAATTTATGTATCAACAATCTTCATTCTTCCAGTCATGAACACAGAATGCCCACGTTTATTTATATCTTCTTTGATTTCTTTTAGCAATGTTTTGTAATTTTCCATGTACAAGTCCTTAACATATTTAGTTAGATTTATTCCTAGATAGTTGATTCCTGTAGTGGCCATTGAAATAGAATCTTTTTTCTTGATTTCCTCTTCAGAGTGTAGTGTTTAGAGACACTACTGATTATTGCATGTTGATCTTGTACCCTGCCACTTTGTTTAGTTTATTAGCTATAGTAGCTTTGTTGTAGATTTTTTTCAGGATTTTCTATATATAGGACAATGTCATCTGCAAATAGGGGAAGTTTTACTTCTTCCTTTCCAATTTGGATGTCATTTATTTCTTTTTACTTGCCTAACTGCCTGGCTAGAACTTCCTGTGCCATGTTGAATAACAGTGGTGGCAGTGGACATCCTTGTGTCGTTCCAGATCTTAGAGGGAAAAGTTTCAGTCTTTCACCATTGACTATGATGTTAGCTGTTGGTTTCTTTTATATGCCCTTTATCATATTGAGGAAGTTTCCTTGTATTCCTATCTTTCAAAGTGTTTTTATCAAGAAAGGATACTGGATTTTGGCAAATGCCTTTTCTGGTCTTTTTTTTTTTTTTTTTTTTTTTTTTTTTTGTCCTTCATTCTAGTAATGTACTGTATTACATTAATTGATTTTCTTGTGTTGAAACACCATTGCACACTGCCCTTGTTTATACCATTTGATCACGGTATGTAATTCTTTTAATGTGCTGTGGATTTTGTTTGCTAGTATTTTATCGAAGATTGTTGCATTTATATTCATAAGGGATATTGGTCTATAATCTTTTTTGTGGTATCTGTATATGGCTTGGTATTAGGGTAATCTTAGCTTCATAGAATGAGTTAGGATGTATTCCCTTCTCTTCAATTTTTTGGAAGACTTTGAGCAGTACAGATGTTAATTCTTCTTGAAATGTTTGGTAAAATTCACCAGTAAAGTCCTGTGATTGGACTTTGCTTTATTGAGAGATTTTTGATGACTGATTCAATCTCTACTTATTACCGGTCTATTGCGATCTTATATTTCTTCTTGAGTCAGTGTAGGTAGTTTGTGTGTTTCTAATACTTTGTCATTTTATCCAGGGTCTCTAATTTGTTGGTTTATGGTTGTACATAGTATCCTCTTATAATCCTTTTTTTGTTATATGGGGTTGTGTATTAGTCAAAGTTATCTAAGGAAACAGAATCAACAGGATATATATATATATAAAACATGAGGTTTTTCATAGGAATTGGCCCACACAACTGTGGGGATGGGAAAGTCCAAATTTCATAGGGCAGGCTTCAAACTGGGATCTCTGATGGTTTTTGATGAATTCCCCAGAAGCTGGCTAGCTGAAGTAGAAATGGAAATTCTCCCTTCTGGCTGCTGAAATAATCTCTTCTCCTTTTAAGGCTTTCAGATGATTAGATAAGACTTCTCATTCTTGAAGGCAGTTCCTCAGTTGATTATAGATGTAATCAACTGAAGATGTAATTACTTTACCAATGATTTAAATCCATGACATATCCTCACAGTAATAATCAGGCCAGTCCTTTTGACTAAACCACTGGACACCATAACCTGGCCAAGTTGATGCATAAACTTAACCATCACAGGTCAGTAGTAATGTGTTCCCTTTCATTTTTTATTTTTGTTGTTTGTGTCCTTTCTCTTTTTTTCTTTGTCAGTCTAGAGGTTTGTTGATTTTATTGATCAAAGATCAATTTTTATTTTTTTTATTCTATTTCATTTATCTCTGTTCTAATCTGTTATTTCCTTCTTTCTGCTCACTTTGGGCTTTGTTTTCTCTTCTTTTTCTAGGTCTCTGATTTGAGATTTTTCTTCTTTTTTTAATGTAAGCATTTAGAGCTATAAATTTCTCTCTCAGCACTACCTTTGCTGCATTCCATAAGTTTTGGTAACGTGTGTTTTCATTTTCATTCACCTCAAGGTATTTCCTAATTTCCCATGTAATTTCTTCTTTCATCCATTGATATTTTAGTAGTGCATTGTTTACTTTCCACATATTTGTGAATTTTGCATTTCCCTGTCCCCTTCCCCAGTTGTTGATTTCTAGCTTCATTCCTTTGTGGTTGGAGAAGATATAAGACCTCAATATTTTTTAATTTATTGAGACTCGCTTTATGATCCAACATATGGTCTATCCTGGAGAATGATCCATGTTCATTAGAGAAGAATGTGGTATTCTGCTGCTGTTGGGTGAACTGTTCTATATATGTCTGCCAGATCTAGTTGATTTATAGCGTCATTCGAGTCTTCTTTTTCCTTACTGATCTTCTCTCTAGATGTCCTATCCATTATTAAAAACAGTATACTAAAATCTCCTACTATAAAAGTATAAAATGTTTCTCCCTCTGTGATGGTTAGGTTCATGTGTCAACTTGGCAAGGTGATGATGCCCAGGTGTCTGGTCAAGCAAGCACTAGCCTAACTGTTACTGCAAGAACATTTGTGGATGGTTTATTAAATCATCAGTCAATTGCATCTGTGGCTGATTATATTAAGAAGGGAGTATCTTCTGCAGTGGGATAATTCAATCAGTTGAATTTAACCCAATCAGTTGAAGACTTTTAAGGGAGAAGAGAGAGAACTTGCACATCTTCAGCCAGTTAGCCTCTCCTGGGGAGTTCACAGAGACCTTTATCAGAATTGCAAGGTCGCTGCCTGGCCTACAGAATTTGGACTTTTTCATCCCCATGGTTGTGTGAGACACTTTTATAAAGTCTCATATTTACAGGTAACTCCTATTGGTTCTGTAACCCTGGAGAACCCTAACTAATACAGCTTGGTACTAGGAGTGGTTCTTGAAAACAGAATCTTAAAATGGGCTTTTACAATTGGTTTTCTACTCTGATTAGATTCAAAGGCACTAATGACTATTTCCAGTAATCAACATGACACTGTCAGTCCATGGCATGAGTTGACAATGGAGATGCACAAAATATCACCATTTGGTTCTCCTAATCATACTCTTGTTGAGGTAAGGCTCTGGGTAACAGTGTTTTTGACACCTTAACGGAGTTTTGTGGAGTTAAAAGGTATAATGATGTTGGCTGGTTGTTCTTAGATATGCTGGTTCAAATCATAAGAGAAAGGGATGAGTCATAAGAGAAAGGGCTTCAAATTTGAAACTTAAGTACTGTATGACGGATGTAAAGGTTTCAATGTGTGCTCTGAAAGAAAATCTTATTTTCTGTGGCCACAGATTTGAGATTTCTGAAAACCAGTCCCAGAGTCTCATTGCTCGAGTAGCAGACTTACAACATAAACTAAAATCTCACCCTTGTAGGGTGTCTGCTGTTAAAGTAAAGGCATTGATTGGAAAAGAATGGGATCCTGAAAATTGGGATGGGGACATATGGGTTGATAATAATGGCTGTGGGGACATTGGAACCCTTGATTCTGCTGAGTCTTTGCTAGATATACCTGTAATGGTCTGCTCTGAAGAAACAGCCCACCCACCTCAGTCTGCCCTGAGGAGAGAGCTACCCAGCCTCCAGCCTGCCTTGAGGAAACAGCTTCCTGACCTCCAGTCTGCCCCAAGGAGCCTGCCATCCAACTTCCACATAAAGAGATTAACCCTTTAGTGCCAGCGAAATCTGTAATCACCTCCCTTGGGGAATCAGTCCTCACTCCTCTGTCTGGAGAGATTAATCCTCTTTCACCAGATGAAACTGCAATGGAATGTCCTGAGGTAATTGGCTTGAAGGATACTTATCATTCTTTTCATTACCCACTCCCACCATCACTCTTTTCTTCAAGACCTATAACTAAACTCCCAACAGCCCCTGAAAGGTGAGGTACAAAGTGTGACCCATGAGGAAGTATGCTATGCTCCAAAAGAACTGCATGAGTTTTCCAATTTATATAGACAGAAATCAGGGGAATATGTGTGGTCATGAATATTAAGGGTGTGGGATAATGGTGGAAGGAATATAAAGTTGGATCAGGCTGAATTTACTGATATGGGTGCACTAAGCAGAGATTCAGCATTCAGTATTGTAGCTCAAGTGGTTAGAAAGGGTGTTAACAGTTTGTTTGGGTGGTTGGCTAAAACATGGATCAACGGTGGCTGACATTACCTCAAGTCAAAATGCCAGAACTGCCCTGGTGTAATGTAGAGGAGGGGATTCAAAGGCTTAGAGAGATTGGAATGCTAGAGTGGATTTATCATGGAAGACCTGCTCACCCACCCCAGGAACGTCCAGAGGACACACCTTTTATCAGGACTGTGAGGAATAAATTTGTGAAACTAGTTCCATCATCCCCAAGAGTTCTGTAAGTTGCCCTTCTCTGTAGATCAGAAATTACTGTGAGAACTGCTGTCACTGAGCTTGAATCCTTAAACACAATAGGGATAATCAGATCCTGAGTTGGCAGAAGCCACGTGGCTGCAGTTAATCACCAAAGACAATGTGGGCATGGCTACCATAATGGACAGCAGGTTCAAAGCAGCAGTCAGAATAATATGAGTCACAGACTTGTGGCATTGGCTAGTAGATCATGGAGTACCTAGAGGTAAGATAGATTGGCAGTCTACTAAATTCTCGTTGGATCTGTATAAGTAGAAGAAGTCTAGGTCAAGTGAACAGAAGTCTAACTTGAATTATAAAAACAGAGAGTCACAGCCCCTTCATCAATTCTCAGACTTGAGACAGTTTACAGACCCAGAGCCCCTTGAATGAGGGGAAGACCGGGTTCTCTTGGGGAAGGACTCTGATACACTGCCAAAAATTTGTACTGCTAATCTTCCTCCCAGCCTTCCCCAAGGGGACCTACAGCCTTTAGCAGTATAACTGTGTATTGGGGAAAAGGAATGATCAGATATTTTTGGGATAATTAGACTCTGGCTCAGAAGTGACATTAATTCAAGGAGACTCAAAATATCACTCTGGTCCACCAGTCAGAGTAGCGGCTTGTGGAGGTCAGGTGATCGATGGAGTTTTAGCTCAGGTCCATCCCACAGTGGGTCCATTGGGCTCCTGGACCCATTCTCTGGTTATTTCCCTAGTTCTGAAATGCATAATTGGAATAGATATACTCAGCAGCTGGCAGAGTCTCCACATTGGTTCCCTGACTTGGTAGGAAAGGCCAAGTAGAAGCCACTAGAACTGCCCCTGCCTAGCAAAATAGTAAATCAGAAGCAATACAGGATTCCTGGAGGAATTGCAGAGATTAATACCACTCTTAAGGACTTGAAGGATGCAGGGGTGGTGATTCCCCCCACATCCCCATTCAACTCTTCTATTTGGCCTGTGCAGAAAACATGACATGGATTATTGTAAGCTTAATTGGTGGTGGCTCCATTTGCAGCTGCTGTTCCAGATGTGGTATCATGCTTGAGCAAATCAACACATCCCCTGGTACCTGGTATGCAGTTATTGATCTGGCAAATGCTTTTTTCTCAATAGCTATTAGTAAGGACCACCAGAAACAGTTTGCATTCAGCTGGCAATGCCAGCAGTATACCTTTACTGTCCTACCTCAGGAGTATATCATCTCTCTAGCCCTGTCATAATATTGTCCACAGGGACCTTGATTGTTTCTGCCTCCCACAAGACATCACACTGGTCCATTATATTGATGATATCATATTGATTGGACCTAGTGAGCAAGAAGTAGCAAGTTCTCTGGACTTATTTTAGGGCATTTGGATATCAGAGCATGGGAGATAAATCCAACAAAAATACAGGGGACTTCTACCTCAGTAAAATTTCTAGGTGTCCAGTAGTGTGGGGCATGTCAATATATCCTTTCAAGGGTGAAGAATAAGCTGTTGCGTCTGGCCCCTCCTATGACCAAAAACGAGGCACAATGCCTAGTTGGCCTCTTTAGATTTTGGAGACAACATATTCCTCATTTGGGTGTGCTACTCCGGCCCGTTTACCAAGTGATCAGAAAAGCTTCTAGTTTTGAATAGAGACCAGAACAAGAGGAGACTCTGTGATGGGTCCAGGCTGCTGTGCAAGCTGCTCTGCCAGTTAGACCATATGATCCAGCTGATCCAATAGTGCTGGAAGTGTCACTGACAAATAGAGATGCTGTTTGTAGCCTTTGGCAGGCTCCTATAGGACAATCACAGCACAGGCCCTCAGGATTTGGGAATAAAGCCTTGCCATCCTCTGCAGATAGCTACTCTCCTTTTGAGAAGCAGCTTTTGGCCTGCTATTGGGCCTTAATAAAGACAGAATGCTTAACCATGGGCCACCAAGTTACCATGAGACCTGAGTTGCCTATCATAAGCTGGGTGTTGTCTGGCCTGCCAAGCCATAAAGTTGGGCGTTCACAGCAGCACTCCATCATAAAATGGAAATGGTATATACAACATAGGGCTTGAGTGGTTCCTGAAGGCACAAGTAAATTACATGAGTAAGTGGCCCAAATGTCCATGGCCTCCAATCCTGCCACATTACCTTCTCTTTCCCAGCCCACAGCTATGGCTTCTTCAGGAGTTCCTTACAGTCAGTTGACTGAGGAAGCAAAAACTCAGGCCTGGTTTACGGATGGTTCTGCACGGTATGCAGGTACCACCCTAAAGTGGACAGCTGCAACACTGCAGCCCCTTTCTGGGATGTCCCTGAAGGATAGAGGTGAGGGGAAATCCTCCCAGTGGGCAGAACTTTGAGCAGTGTAACTGTTTGTTCATTTTGCTTGGAAGGAGAACTGGCCAGAGGTGTATCTGCATACTGATTCATGGGCTGTTGCTAGTGGTTTGATTGGCTGGTCAGGGACTTGGAAGGAACATGATTGGAAGATTGGTGACAAAGAAGTCTGAGGAAGAGGTATGTGGATAGACCTTTCTGAGTGGGCAAAAACACAAAGATATTTGTGTCCTATGTGAATGCTCACCAGAGGGTGACTTCAGCAGAGGAAGATTTTAATAATCAAGTGGATAAGATGACCTGTTCTGTGGATACCAGTCAGTCTCTTTCCCCAGCAACTCCTGTCATTGCCCAGTGGGCTCATGAACCAAGTGGTCATGTGGTAGGGATGGAGGTTATGCATGGGCTCAGCAACATGGACTTCACTCACCAAGGCCGACCTGGTCACAGCCATTGCTGAGTGCCCAATCTGCCAACAGCAGAGACCCACACTCAGTCCCCGATATGGCACCATTCCCCAAGCTGATCAGCCTCCTACCTGAATGGCAGGTTGATTACATTGGATCACTTCCATATGGAAGGGGCAGTGATTTTTTCTAACTGGAATAGACACATACACCAGATATGGGTTTGCCTTCCCTGCACACAATGCTTCTGCCAAAACTACCACCATGGACTTCCAGAATGCCTTATTCACCATCATGGTATTCCACACAGCATTTCTTGTGATCAAAGAACCCACTTCACTGCAAATGAAGTGAGGGAATGGGCACATGCTCATGGAATTCTCTGGTTTTACCATGTTCCCCATCATCCAGAGGCACCTGGATTGATAGAACAGTGGAATGGCCTTTTGAAGGCTCAATTATGGCACCAACTAGGTGACAACACCTTGCAGGTCTGGGACAGGGTTCTCCAAGTAGCTGTATATCCTCTGAATCAGCACCCACTCTATGGTGCTGTTTCTCCCATAACCAAGGTTCACCAGTCCAGGAATCAAGGGGTGGAAATGGGAGTGGCAGCACTCACTATTACTCCTAATGATCTACTAGGAAAACTTTTGCTTCCTGTCCCTGCAACCATAAGCTCTGCTGGGCTACAAGTCTGTTCCAAAAGGGGGAGTGCGCCAACCAGGAGACACAACAATAATTCCATTGAACTGGAAGTTAAGACCACCACCTGGCCATTTTGGGCTTCTCATGCCTCTGAATCAACAGGCAAGAAAGGGGATTACATACTGGCTGGAGTGAGTGAGCCTGACTTTCAAGGGGGAAATAGGACTGCAGTTACACAGTGAAGGTAAAGAAGAGTTTTCCTGGAACACAGGAGAACCCCTAGGGCATCTCTTAGTACTGCTATGCCCTGTAATTAATGTCAATGGAAAACTGCAATAACCCAATCCAGGCAGGACTACCAATGGCCCAGAAATTTTAGGAATGAAGATTTGAGTCAGCCCCCCCCACCCCGGGGAAAGAACCATGGCCAGCTGAAGTGCTTGCTGAGGGTAAGGGGAATATGGAATGGGTAGTGGAAGAAGGTAGTGATAAATATGAACTATGACCATATGACCAGTTACAGAAATGAGGACTATGATGGCATGAATATTTCCTCCTTGTTTTGTTATAAGTATGTTTGTATTTTTACATAAAGTACATATCTTTGTGTTCTTCTCTATCTTATCCCCTTATCATATGACATAAATTGTATTTTTTCATTTTATAGTATTTAAGTTATAGGATATCAAGTTTAAGAGTGAATGTTACCCAAGGACTTGCACTCTATTCTGGAGAGATTTTATGTGTTTCCAGTTGTACACAGGACAGCTGAGTATTGTTAGACAAAACATATGTGTGTTATTCTGTTTTATTTAGAAGTTGAGTATGGTTTAAGATGATGTGAATAGCTGCCAAGCTGACAAGGGTCAGACTGTGATGGTTAGTTTCATGTGTCAACTTGCCAGGTGATGGTGCCCAGGTGTCTGGTCAAGCAAGCACTGGCCTAACCGTTACTGCAAGGACGTTTGTGACTGGTTAATAAACCAGAAGGCTAGTTTACTAAATCATCAGTCAATTGATTGCATCTGTGGCTGATTACATCAAGAAGGATGTGTCTTCTTCAATGAGATAATTCAGTCAGCTGGATTTAACCCAATCAGTTGAAGAGTTTTAAGGGAGAGAACTTTCACTTCTTCAACCAGCTAGCCTCTCCTTGGGAGTTCATCGAAGGGGAGTTCATCAAAGACCTTCATTGGAGTTGCCAGCTCACTGCCTGCCCTACAAAATTTGGACTTGTGCATCCTGCCCTACGGAATTTGGACTTGTGTATCCCCACAGCTTTGTGAGACACTTTTATAAAATCTCATATTTACAGATGTCTCCTATTGGTTCTGTTTCCCTAGAGAACCTAACTAATAAACCCTCCAAATCTGTCAATATTTGTTTAATATTTTTTGGACTCTGCTTATTAGATATACACAGACACACACACACCCAATTATGTCTTTTCTGAATTGGCCTCTTTATCTGTTTACAGTGATCTTCTTTGCCCATCATAACAGTTTTTGACTTAAAGTTTATTTTATCCGATATTAGTATACCTACCCCAGCTCCTTCTTGATTACTACTTGCATGGTACAGGTTTTTCCACCATTTCACTTTCAGTCCACTTGTATCTTTGAATTTAAGGTGATTCTCTTATAAACAGCATATAGTTGTATCATGCTTTTTTTTTGTCCATTCTGCCAAGCTCTGTCTTTTGACTGGAGAGTTTAATCCATTTATATTTAAAGTAACTACTGATATTGCAGGACTTTCTTCAGTCATTTTGTTATTTGCTTTCTGTATGTCTTACATCTTTTTTTCCCCCTCAATTTTATTAATACCTACTTTCATACTTATTTGACTTTTTTTGTAGTGTACCATTTTGCGTTCCTTCTCATTTTGTTCTGTTTATTTTTCAGATATTTTCTTCATGCTTAACATGGGGCTGAAATTTAACTTCCTATATCTATAAGAATAACATTTGCTTTCATGTCAGTTTGACATCAGTAACACACAGAAACGTTGTTCCTATACCCCTCTGTCACCCCAACTTTTTGTTGTATTGTTACAAATTATGTCTTTAAATGCCCCAAAGCATAGATTTATCATTACTTTTATGGATTTGAAAACATGAAAAATGTGTTCTTAAAGTTAATCCATTATTGTGGGTATGAACTCTTGTAAGTAGGACATTTGGATGAGTCTTCTTCAGTGAAGGTGTGACCCACCTCAATCAAGATGGATCTTAATCCCATTATTTAAGTCCATTATAAGAGAATGAAATTTGGACAAAAAGAGAGAAAGCCAAGGAAGCAAGAAGCTGAATTCAACAAAACCTGGAAGAGAAGGGAGAGACCAGTAGATGCTGCCATGTGCATTGCCATGGGACAGAGGAGCCAAGGATTGCCAGCAACTGGTCTTTAGGGTGAAAGCATCACTTTGATGATGCCTTGTTTTGGACATTTTCCTGGTCTCAAAACTGTAAGTGAATATATTACCATTGTTTAAGCCAGACTGTTTCATGGTATTTGCTTAAGCATCCTATGAAACTAAAACACATACCAAAGCTACAGCACAGCAATGCTATCATTTATAATTACCCATGTGGTTACCTTTACTGGAGTCTTTTTTTTCTTTATGCCACTTTGATCCACTGCCTATTGTTCTTTCCTTTCAGTCTGGAGAATTCACTTTAGCATTCCTTGTAGGGCGTTATATTGCTCAAGAAGTACCTCAGCTTTTGTTTATCTGGGAATGTCTTAATCTCTCCCTCATATTTGAAAGACAGTCTTACCTAATGTAAAATTCTTGGTTGACAATTGCTTTCTTTCAGCACTTTAAATATTTCACCCCACTGCCTTCTTGCCTCCATTGTTTCAGATGAGAAATCAGCATTTTATCTTTTTGGGACTCCCTTGTATATTACAGCTTTCAGATCTCTCCTATTCCTGGAATTTGACATTTTGACTACTATGTTTCTGGGTGTGATTTTCATCAAGTTTATCCTATTTAGGGTATGTTGGGATTTTTGAATGTGTGTATACACATCTTGCATTAAATTTGGGAAGTTTTCTGCTATTATTTCTTTGAGTGTTCCTTCTGCCCCTTTTTCTCTTCTCCTTCTGGGACTCCCATAATGCATATATTGGTATATGCTTGATAATGTCCCCCTTGTCTCTTAGGCTCTGTTCACTTTTTAATTCTTTTCTCCTTTCTGCTGCTCAACCTGAGCCATTTCAATAGTCTTGTCTTTGAGTTCACTGATTCTTTCTTCTGCCAGCTCCAATCTGCTATTGGAAACCCTCTAGGGAAATTTTCATTTAAGTTATTGTGGTGTTTAACTCTAGTATTTGTTTGGTTCCTTTTTATAATTTCTCTCTGTTTATTGAGACTATCACATTGTTTATTCATTGTTTCCTGGTATCCTTTATTTATTACTCTGTGTTTTCCTTTTTCTCATCGATCATTTTGAACATCACTTTTTTAAAGTCTTTGTCCAGTATGTCCAACATCGTGTCTTCTTCCTTGGTAGGTCTGAATTTTTATCTAGTTCTTTTGAATGGGCCATCAGTGCCTATTTTTGTTTGTATTCTTTTGTTGCATACTCTACATTTTAATATTTTTAAGTTTTAACTCTGTGGTATAGTCCTTGTGCTGTCTGTTTCTTAAGTTTTTATCACACTATTGATATGACAAATTTTCTTGAGTGGTAAGAGATTTTTTTGTTTGTTTTATTTTGTTTTTTCTCCTTATCTTGGTCAATGAGAGAAAGAATTTACACTCCCCTCTTTGAAAACGAAACATGCCAATTCTGAGTTGGATGAATGAAGACCAAGGGATATAAAGTCCTGATGATTTCCTATGCAGTCTCTTGTGTCATGGTCATTTGTCATCCTTTTCTCCTTATCTCTGTGTGTCTGAGACTGAAACTTAAGAGACAATGGGGCATGCTTTGCACGTTACAGACAAACACTGAGGTTTCTTTCTTAACTGCATAGGAAATATGTGCCTCAAAATATTTTGAGCTTCTTTCTAACATACGAGATACAAAGAAAAGAAAATATGATACCTGTTCACAAAGTACTTACAGAAAACTGGTGCATAGAAATATTCTGTGAGAACAATTAGAGGACAACTTATCAAGAAATGCCAAAAACATCAATTGACTTAATTTTATAGATTAGATGTATTTAAAACAATAAGCTTCATTTCAAAATTGACATTCATAGCATTTTGTTTCTTCACACAGAATACATTAATATTAACCCATCACAAATTGAATGGGAATTAATATAACTGTGATTCTCAAAATAAGTCATATCTACAGAAATAAATTGATCCTCTTAGAAATTCTGTTCACTTGTACAAGCTTTATAGGAAAAAAAAATGGTAGTTTTGTTGACTGATCTTTTAAACTCAATCTTTGCTTTTATCATGCTCAAAGAAAGTCCAAGCTCATTTTGTACCAGTGTGTATTCCTGAAATCAAAATGAATCTCAATGGACCAGATAACTGCTTGTCTTTTTCAAGCAGTTCATATCTTAAATTGTCATTATAAATGTAGCTGTTTAAAAACTGCAATTGTATTTTCTTCTTTGTGAACTGGGAGAACACTAAACAGTAGTTCATCTTGGAGATGCCTGTCTTGACTTCACTGCGTACTTGTTAGCACTTGTTCACTCCTCAGAAAGTGCCAACACACATTCTCCAACTTAAAGGCTGTGTCCAAGGTAAGTGCTTTATTCTTTCCTTAAATGATGCAGTGCTGAAGGGTATGGGATTTGGATCCAGCCATTTCTACCTCCATGACTTTCAAAAGCCAAGATAACAGGTGAGCCTTTGATTTTTCTAAGTTTATTTATTTATAGAGTTGTCATGTAGCCAACATATGAAAAGCACTTTGCGTGGTGCCAGGTTCTCAGTGGCACAAATGTAGCTATAAGTTTGCCTCTCTTGAATTTTAACTCTTTTACTAGAAAATCTGAATGGTTTGTTCTATATTAAAATCAAATGGAGATGATCCTGGACAAGGTATTTCTGGGTGAGCATTTAATTCTATATTCTCAGTTTTATAAAGAAACTCCTGCCTCTGATGTGTAGCAAAATGAAATAATCTGAAATCTGATGTCAAAATAGAAAAATTTGGAGTCATTGAATAATCATAGAATGTTAGTGCTGGAATGGCCCATATGAATGATTTAGGGCAAATTCCTCTCTTTAAAGATAAGACATTTAAGACTTACAGATGTAAAGTGGCTTCTCCATGGCCATCCACTTGGGGAGTGGTAGCAGGTGGGCGTGGGCTTCTTAATGACTCTTTCTTGGAAAGAAGCATCTTGGAAAGACTCAAAACTTTTTTCCTCTTTAGCCATTAGTGCAACAGTTTTATTTAATAAATGGAGCAAACTATATTTTTCAAATGATCTTAAAATTTTGAATTTTAAAATATTAAAAACTCATTGGGCAAATAAAATATTTTACAGAAAGGAGAATGCCACTGCTAATTTACTTTAGACCTTTATTTTCTAGTAAAATGGAAGTTTACTAAACTGGATTATTCTATTTGTAACTAGCTGACTTTGCTTAAATTTGTATGCTGTTCACCTTAAGCACTCCCACCATTTGCTCTTGGAAGGCTTAGTGTCAGGAAAGGAAAGCTGGCAATAAAGTCAGAGCAGATGTACAATCACTTCCCACTCTCTAGCTTGGCTCAAGCTGTCGGTATTTCACTGGTCTACTGTAACATTCAGTTTTTGGATCACTGCCTTAAAAAATAATAACTTTCAGAATAAGAATCTGGCTCAGAAATCATGTTCCAAATGGAATGGTCTTTCTTGTATTTAGTTGAGTGGAAATGCTGGAAAGAGCAGACAGGTTGGCTAAGCACATGGTTAACATAATGTTCCTTCTTTTGTGGGATCATGAGGCCACCTCCACAAGGAAATCTCCCCAATGAACACCTTGAACATATAGTTTGTTCTAAGGGTCCAACTCTGTTGTCATTTCTTTGCCTGAGTGTATAATGCCTATTTCCTAAATGGGATGGATCATCATTACATACATTCTCTTTATTCTGAGTCTCCCACGCAAGTTTAAGCAAGCAACAAATGCTGAAAAGGGTTTTCCCAAAGTTTAAATATGTTAATGGTTCACAGTATCTGTCCAGTTGGTGGAGCAATGTTTTCATTCTGTCTGAGCAGACTCTGAGAATTCTTCTTACAGTTTTCAGTTCAATTTCTCTGTTGTCATTTGGCTTAGCTAGTCCTATTTATTATGCTTTAAAAGAGGAAGGAATTTCAGTCTGGGCAAAGAATTCAACAGTGAAACTGGTATTATGGAGGAGCTGCAGAAAGCCATATAAAAGTCAAAATGAAATGTTGCAATCAGGGCACCACAAACCTAAGAGTGAATTTATCTTAAGGATAGAATAAAGATATGTTCAAGACATTTTTATTTATGAAAAAATATCCTGTCACTTTAACATTAGAAGGTGGTTCAAATAATCTAGGAATCAATGAAATGATCACTTCCTTGAACTACGAAAATAGCAAATGTCAGATTTTTGAGACAATGATGTCATTAAGAATTTTTTGCAATGTTCTATCCCAGCAAGAACTAGCTTCTTCCCATCTTGATGAGGTGCTGCCAGCCTCTCTGTGTTCTTCTCCTGCAGCAGAATCTCTGAGTCTAAAATGAGATCAGATTTTTAAGTTGCCACTAAGTGAGCATCATTTAGTATTTTCATTTTTCTAAAAGAGCCCATCAAGTAATTGCCCTCTAATAGCAAGCAAGCAGGATGACATGCAGGATGAGGAATGATGAAACTAATGAAAATTTAAAGCAGTCTCCATTTTCTGTTGGCCTGAGAAAGGCTTATCATAACAATGACTTTCCCTCAGAAAATGGCATGCATCCTAAAATGATTGGACCAAAGACATGCAGAAAGCAAAATAAATCTTTTGGTTCCCCAAAGCATAGTGTTTTCTCAGATTCATAGTAATAGTCCTGGAAGACTTTTTGTTTTTTCTTTATGCAAAATGGTAGTTTAAATTTAACAATTTCAAAGGCAAAAAAGCCAGAGATTAAGATCCCTATATCTGAATGGAACTTATCTTGTTTACGAGTAGGCATTTGATTTGGAGATAGTCTATGAAACTTTCACTAAAGTTATCTACTTTTGTTTATTGAAAAGTACGTATTTTAAAGTCTGTGACTGGAGTTTTCCCTTCACTCTTACAGTACATACAATACTTAAGTTGTGTTCTGGTTTGTTAGAACTGCTGTTATACAAAGTACCAGAAATGGATTGGCTTTTATAAAGGGGATTTATTAGTTCACAAATTTACAGTTCCAAGGCCATAAAAGTGTCCAAACTAAGGCATCAACACCAGGATACCTTCACCAAAGGAAGGCTAATGGTGACTGGAACACCTCTGTCAGCTGGGAAGGCACGTGGCTGGAGTCTGCTAGTCCTTTGCTCCTGGGTTGTGTTTCAAAATGGCTTTCTCCAAAATGTCTCTGGATTGTCTCTCTTTGCTTCTTCAGCTCCTGTGCATCTAAGCATCAGGGTCCTCTCTTAGCTTCTCTGGAGCAAACTCTGGGCTAGCATCTTCAAATGTCTCCAAGCATCTCCAAGTGTCAGCTTGCAAGCATCTCTCCAAAAGTCTCTCTCAGCTGCTCTGAGCTCCTTCTGTCTGTGAGCTCTCTTATAGGATTCCAGTGATTTAATTAAAACCCTCCCTGAATGGGCAGGGCCCACATCTCCATGGAAATAATTTAATCAAACGTTTCCATGTTAATCAACACTCTAATTAAAAAGTCTGCCCCCACAAGATTGCATTAAAGTGTATGGATTTTCTGGGAGACATAATATATCCAAACCCATGTTAGTTGCATTAAGGAAGAAAAGATGTTTTCTTAGTTTGGGTTTACACAAAATCAGTCCCAGAAACAGGGACTTAAATACATGTATTTTATTTGGGATGTGAACTCAGGAAGTGCAAGGGAGGGTGTGGGGAAATTGAAGCAGAGAAAGAGAAAAACCAGTAAAGAGAATATTATTGACAGGGTTACCAAGTGTGGACAGTGGAGCTCAATTCCCCTGGGGATCTTTTGAGAAAGCATATAGAATGTGCTTCAGTATTGTCTTACCAATGGTAGATGAAGCTGGGTTATCTACCCATCATCTCCCATCCCCTGTTGGCTTAGAGTTTTGTGGCATTTGAGGATACCCTGCATGCAGGCCAAGCAAGCTCTTGTGGTACTGGAGAAAGTCCTTAGGCAGAGAAGCAGAAAGACTCAGCACTTGAGGTAGGAAGCTACCCTTGTCCTGGGAATCTCCCATTGCAACTGTAGGTAGACTCAGGGTAAAGGGAGAATATCTTAGTTTGCCAGGACTGCTATGACAAATACCACAAAATAAGTTGGCTTAAACAACAGGAATTTATTGTTTCTTGGCTTTGGAGGCTAGAAACCCAAATGAGTGTCTTAATAGGTCATGCTTTCTCCTAGAGTCTGTAGTGTTCTGGCAATGGTTTGCTGCAACCCTGGGGGTTCCTTGGCTTACATCTCTACCTCTATCACATGGCTTCCCCTTAACTTCTGCTTCCCTGCTCAGTCATCTGTGTCTCTGTCTAGATTTTCTCACCTTTTAAGGGCTACAGTGATATGAATTAAGACCCACCCTGATTCAATTTGGCTTCATCTAAATAGAATCTTCAAAGACGCTATTGACAAATGAGTCAACATGTTTACTAACAATAACATCTTGGAAGGTCCTATTTACAAATGAGTTCACATCCATAGAACTGGGGGTTAGGACTTGAACATGTCTCTTGTGGGGGACGTGATTCATTCCCCAGCAGAGAGGTTATGGGGAAGGGCACTAACATCTCTACAGTCCATTAAAGGTACCTCTCAGACTCACTCAAGTACCTCTTTAAATCCACTCTATTACTGAGTCTTCAAGATATTAGTCAGTCACCATCTCTAAGAAAGACTTATAACTGGAGGCTTAGTGGAAGAAGAGACCGTCTTCACTGCTGTAGCTTGTCCTGAGGCATAATTGATATCCATTATTTTCTTCCTCTGCTATTCATTCTATATTCCCCCCACTCTTGTTCAGTACCTCTGTTGATCTAGTGCAATAGGGGAAAGTGGTGTGAGGGTCTTTGCTAATTACTTGTCTATCATACTTGTGCCCTCTGGATCAGCTTTATTCCAAATCCTGATTGTCTAATTTTCATTTTACAGTGGATTGCTGCTATGCCTACCTGACCTCATGGCCATTTCCAGTTATATACTCAATGTATTATGGTCAGACAGTCTGTACTGGGGCTCAGTAGCACCCCAGGGAGTCTTTTTCAAATGCTAAGTATTTCTGTGCTAAAGAATGCATGGCCTTACTCTAGAATCTTAGGGAATCTGTATTTTGACTCTTCTCAAATGTTTGCCAGAGATTTCACACAATATCCTTCCTACTCAGAGTTCCTGCTGCGGGAGAAGCATAGAGAGAGGCTGGCAACCATTGGATTGGGTCATAGAACCTGAGAGAATGAGAAGCTTGCACTGCAAATGCTTTCTTGCTGTAGCCTCCATTCAAAACTGGCAATCTTCCAAGTCACCCTAAAAATGGATTGGAATAGTATTCCCAAATGTGGAACATGTTGCTTCCAAAATCCAAAGCGATCTTTTCTGTGCTGTGCCTCTGTCTTAGTTGTAGGAGATACAATATTCAAGAATTTGTCCTTTCCTTTAGAGGAAATATCTCAACATGCCTGAGAACACTGGACTCTGAAAACTTCACCAAAGCAGTAGTTCCTAGATCTTTTAGAGAGTTTATCTCCAACCCTTTCAATTGCAATGTCTTAACAATGACTTGCAGGGTACTGGACTTTTCCTGTTCACCAAGTGTGATTGGCATACCATCAGTATGCAGACCAGCACGATATTCTGTGGAATGTCAAAATAATCCAGGTCCTTTTGGATTGTATTGTGAGCAGGGGAGAAAAAGAGGTTTAACAGCCCTGGGCTAAGATAGTAAATATCAGTTCCAGTTGAATGGAAAGAATGTCTCATTTTCTGGTCTGATGGGAATTGAAAAGAATGCATTCCTCAGATCAATAACAGTATATCCGGTGTCAGAGATTGGTAAATCTCTTCTGGTCAGAATTTTTGGCACAGTAGCACCAATTTTTTATGTTTATTATAATCTACCTAATATCTGCCATATTTATCTGGGTTTTAGTGGCACTGATTTCTGTAATTTCACCACAGGAAATAGGATTTATTTTTTTGTTTTACTGTTTTTGTGGGGGCTGAGGACTTCAGAGCTCCCATCTGGCTTTTCCTATCATTATGGCTCTTGACCTGTGGCGGCCAAGGAACTAGCATGATGGTTCTGTCACGGTACTAAGGACCATGGGAAATGACCGTGGACCCACTGGATCCACTGTAAGGTGGACCTTTGCCTCCACATACAGGCAAATACTATGGAGGCACATGTCAGCAAGTGTGTAAGCATATGTAGGGATATGTAGACAATAATGAAAAAAATATCAAGAAACACTGATCTGTGTGTTAAAGCAGTACCTTTGGTGCCTAGAATCTTCTCTCTGAATGATGCTCTAGGGATACCTAGAGCAGGATTTCTCAACTTGGTACAATTGATATTTTGAGCCAGATAATTATTCGTTGTGGGGGATAGCCTGTGCATTATACAATGTTTACCAGCAACCTCAGCCTCTACCTGCTAGATGCTAGTAGTATCCCCTCCCCTGCTCCCCTGTTGTGACAACCAAAAACGTCTACAGACATTGCAGTGGATCTCAAATGTTAGCATGCTTCAGAGCCACTTGAAGTCCTTATTAAAATACAGATTTCTGGGTCCTAACTCTAGATGGGACCTAAGGATTTGCTGTTCTAAACAATTGAAGTGAAATAGGGATGACTGTGTTACCTTTGCCATAGAGTTACTGTAAGGATTAAATGAAATAAAGCTGAGAACTGCAAGGACAAAAGCCTTGGAACATGCTTGGTTTGGTCAAGGAACAACAGGGAGACCAGTGGCTGGAGAAGAGTGAAAGTGGGGAGAGTGGAGTTAGATGAGTTAAGAGTATTAGTGTGGTGCCGGATAACTCAAAGCATATTGACCAAAGTGACTTTGACTTTTAAATCTGACTGTGATCAAGAACTTTGGAGTGTTTTGAGCTGAGGAGTGACATGATCTGACTTGCAGTAGAAGGATTACTCTTTCTACTGTGTGGAGTATAGACTGAGTGGAAACAACAATAGAAGCAAGAAGACTAGTTAGGAGGTTATTGCAATTCAGGGAGAGATGTTGAGGGTCTGGATTAGTGTGGAACTTGGGAGAAGTGGTCAGATTCTGGAAATACTTACAAATATATGTTGGCAGGATTTGGTGATGGATTAGACATGGAGTGTTAGAAAAGTGTGGAGTCAAAAAGATCTCCAAGGATTTTGTCCCTGACTTGAATATGAAGGTACCATTTCCTGAATTGGAGAAAAACAAGAGGAGGAAGTTTTGTGGGGAAGATCAGGAGTTGAGTTTTGTCCATAAGTTTAGGTTATCTCAAACAGAGACATTGAATAGGTGATTGGATATATGAAACTGGAGTTTGGGAGAAGGTCTGAACTGGAAGTATAAATGGCCAGTTATATTCCTAGAGATGATGTTTAATGTTATGATACTACTTAAGATTGTCTAAGAGTGAGTGTACATAGAAAAGAGATGGTATCTGTGGGCTGAAACCTGTTGTACCACATTTTAAATGTAATTGGGAACTAAAGTTATTATTAATAAAATAGAGTATGAAGAATTGTTTAGCAAAATCTTTAAGTAAGGTGATTGAAAAATACCACAGTCAAATGTCCCCTGGTAAGATAACTGGGGCAAAAATTCCTCCGCATCTTACCCACCACAAAAGAGAAAAGTTATTATCCTTGGTCTTTGGAATTCACAGGACTGGCAGGTTAGGGTTATTGAAAAACTGAATTTGCATATATATATATATATGTATATCTCCATCCATTGGCTATAGTAACTACCTCTTGAAGCTAATTATAGGAATTAGAAATAGTCAAAAGCTGTTATTATTTTATTTGAAGAGGAGTATTGAAATTTGTTTTGTGCTGCACAAAGAACTTGTTTGATGTATATTTCATGAGCCCTGGTTGAAAGGGAACATTTCATATTGGAATATATGAAAGCTTCTAATCAAACATTTATGTCAGCAAGAGTTTTCTTTTATGGAAGAAAGTTAATGTGATAAAAGGCATAATAATACCATGAAGATGTTAATTCATTTAACAAAACAGAAGGCAGGGAGCAGCCTCAGTAATGAACAGATCTTTTTTTAAAATTTTTAAATTAATTTTTTTATTAGAGATGTGAGTTTACAAAAAAATCATGCATAAAATACATGGTTCCTATATACTACCCTATTATTAGCACCTTGCATTGCTATGGTATATTTCTTACAATTGATGAAAGCACATTTTTATTATTGTACTATTAATTATAGTCCATGGTTTAAATTAGGGTTCACTGCTCAAGATGTACAGTTCTATGAATTTTTTTTTTAAAATTTTATTCTAGTAACATGTATACAACTAAAAATTTCCCCTTTTAATCACATTCAAATATATAATCCTGTGCTGTTAATCATGTTTACAATGTTGTGCTACCATCACCACCATCCATTACCAAAACTTTTCTATCATCCCAGATAGAAATGCTGTACATTTTAAGCCTTAATTCCCTATTCTCTATGGATCTTGACAACTGAATTAAGTCAGAAGCCTGGGTCAGAAGCATGTCCTCTTCACCTTCCATTGTCTCAGGCAACTCTGAGCCCGTTCTGTTACACTTGCTCAGTAACACAACAATTGTGCATGGTTTGCCTTGAAATCTCTTCAGATACTTTTATATTTGAATAAGAGAAAACAATTTTAAATTAAATTAATATAGGGTCTAGTGTGAGCAATTTTTAAAGGGGGGATAAGGTACTTTAAAATGTGTTTGTTTCATCAGATGTTAGTATATTTGTTGTTCCCTGTATTTTAACAGCTATTCCAAGCTGAGACCCCTGACAGCTTCTGGCTGTGGGCTCACATTCTCCCTGGATCCTGAATTAATCTTCACAGGGACTGTGCATTCCTTAATAGCCTTTATCATGGCTCCCCTCTCTCTACCCTCCTCCATAATCCAGTATTGGGGTCTTGAATTCAAATTTTTCTCCCTCCATCATGCTCCTATGTTCTTTTCTGCCCATAGACTTGGGACCTGGTGCATAAGGGAAGAACTCTGGGTGTCTGAGTAGCTCGGAGGACCAAACACCCTCACTTACCATATTCTCCCCACATTTTTGTTTTGGTCCCCAGGCCTGGGTCTTGATCCAGGTTTCCCTCTCTTTCAATCTAAGTGGTGTCCCTGTCTGATGTTCTAACCCCCTTTCTCTAGAATTGGAGTCCTGACCTTAACTATTTATCATTTGACTGGCTGGATCAGTTGCCCTGGAATGGACTATCCTGCTGCTTGGGGTCTTACTTTATATTTGTAGACCTCTTATAAATAAACTAGTTCCTGTTCAACAACAACAACAAAGTGTACAGCCATCTTCTGGCTTCTCTACCATACCTTCCTAATTGCAAACCATGGTGCCAACTAGTTCCAGAACCTATACTGTAAGTGGTGAGTCCTCAACCTCTGTCTTGACCACCTGGGCTTCCTTTCCAGGACTACTTTTGATGGGAATCTGCTCCCTAGACTCCCTCCTTCTTGAGTGGGTCTAGTTTTGTCCTGATTCTGTCTCTTCCTCCTTACCTCTTCCTCCCTTCTGGTTTTATGTTTCTGAGGGACTCATATCTGAGACCACCAAGAAGATGGTATCATTGGATGTCTTATATCATATTTATTATTTAACAATGTATTGTATACAGCAGATACGCAATAAATGCTTATTTTGAATTAGTCATGTTTTAAATCTATCTTGAATGCACCAATTTGGTAAAAGAGCTTGGTGTATCTGTTCTTTGAGATACTGGAAACCCACTCATCTAAGATAGAAATTGGGCTCAAGTTCAAAGTTTCTTATCTATTAGAGAATGAGTTGGAGGATAGATAGAGAGTCCCCTCAGTCTTTCAACACACACTTATTAAGTACAAACTATATTCCAGGCAATGTCCTAAGTGCTAAGGCTTTGCTAATGGCAAGTTGCAGTCTCAGTGGAGCTAATGTCAGCAAAACTGTTATTAGCACAGTGCATGGCATATTGTAGGTTTTCAATCATCTGTTGACTACATAGAAAACATCTTTATTTTTTTAATTTTAATTTTTAAATTTTTTTATTAGAGAAGTTGTGAGTTTACAAAATAATCTTGCATAAAGTACAGGATTCCTGTTCACCCCACCACAAATACCACCTTGCATGGGTGTGGAACATTTGTTACAAATGATAATACTTTTTAAAATAATTGTACTATTATTTTAACAGTAGTTACCTTTGTTTCAATTGATGAAAGATTATTAAAATAGTTCTATCCATTATTTACATTAGGTGTATTTTTCCGATATACCAAGCTATTACCACCTTGTATTAGTTTCGTACATTTGTTATAATTTAATATATGCCACCTAAAGTTTCGCTTTTAACCACATCCACCTTTATATGTCAGTGCTGTTGATTACACTCACAATAATGTGCTACCATTACCACCATCCACTTCAAAACTTTAACATGAGCTTAAATAAACTCTAACCTCAATCTCTTTCCTGGTAAACTATATTCTAGAGTCTAACACTATGAGTTTGCATATTATAATTAGTTCATAACATGCAATGTTTGTCCTTTTGTTTCTGGCTTATTTCACTCAGCATGATGTCCCCAAGGTTCATCCATGTTGTTGCATCAGAACTTCATGCCTTTCTCCTGCTGAATAATATTCCTTGATATGTATATACCATGTTTTGTTTAACCATTCTTTGGTTGATGGACATTTCCAAAAGATGGACAAGTTCAGCAAAGTGGCAGGATACAAAATTAACACACAAAAATCAGTAGTAAGGAGCAATCTGTGGAGGAAACAAGAAAAATTTTGAGTATTCCGCTATGAACATTGGTGTGCAAATATCTATTTCAGTCCCTGCTTTTGGTACTTCTGGGCATATATCTAGTAGGATTGCTGGAGCATATAGTAATTCTATTCGTACTTCCTGAGAAACCATCAAACTGTCTTCCACAGCGGCTACACCATTTTACATTTCCACTGGCAATGAAATAAGTGTTCCTATTTCCCACAACTTCTCTAACACTTGTGATTTTCTGTTTTTTTTTTGTTTTTTTTTTTTTCTGTTTTTTAATAGTGGCCATTCTAGTAGGTGTGAGATGATATGTCATTGTGGTTTCTATTTGCATTTCCCTAAAAGCTAGTTGATGTCAAGCATCTTTTCATGTGCTTTTTAGCCATTTGTATTTGCTCTTTGAAGGAATGTCTATTCGCGTCTTTTGGCTATTTTAAAAATTGGATTGTTTGTCTTTTTATTGTTGAGCTGTAGGATTTCTTTATATATTCTGGATATTAAACCTTTATTGTATATGTGGCTTCCAAATTATTTTCTCCCATTGAGCAGGTTGTCTTTTCATTTTTGTGTCAAAGTCTTTTGCACAAAAATTTTTAATTTTAGGGAGGTTCCATTTTCTATTATTTCTTTCATTATGCTTGAGTTTTCAACATAAAATCTAAGAAACCATGCCTACTGCAAGATCTTGAAGATGCTTCCTTAACATTTTCTACTAGGCGTTTTATAGTCCTGCTACTTATATTTAGGCCTTTGATCCATTTTGATCAAAATGGCCATAGATGTGGGGGTCTATTTCTGACCACTCAATTTGATTACAGTGGTCAATATATCTATCCCTGTGCCAATACCATGCTGTTTTGGCCACTGTAGCTTTGTAATATGCTTTAAAGTTAGGAAGTGTGAGTCCTCCAACTTTGTTCTTCTTTTGTCTATTCTTACTCTTCCTAATAAATTTTATAATTGACTTTTACATTCTGCAGATTGTAATGTTGGAATGTTGATTGGGACTGTGTTGATTCTGTAAACGAATGTGGGTAAAATTGATTTGTAACAATATTTAGTCTTCCAATCCATGAACACAGAATGCCTTTCCATTTATTTAGGTCTTTTTTTTTCTTTTAACAATGTTTTGTAGTTTTATGTATACAAGTCATTACATCCTTGGTTAAATTTATTCCTAGATATTTGATTCATTTAGTTGCTAACGGAAATGGAATTTTTTCTTGTTTCCTCCTCAGATTGCTCCTTACTACTGATTTTTGAGTGTTAATTTTGTATCCTGCCACTTTGCTGAACTTGTTTATTAGCTCTAGTAGCCTTGTTGTAGATTTTCCAGGACTTTCTATATATAGGATCATGTCATTTGCAAATAGTGAAAATTTTACTTCTTCCTTTCCAATTTGGATGTCTTTAATTTCTTTTTCTTGCCTAAGCCTCTGGCTAGAATTTCTAGCACAGTGTTGAATAACAGTGGTGACAGTAGGCATCCTTGTCTTATTCCAGATCCTAGGGGGAAAGCTTTCAGTCTTTCACCATTGAATATGATGTTAGCTGTGGGTTTTCCATATATGCCATTCTTCTTGGAATGATTGGTAGAAGTTACCTGAGCAACTATCTGGTCCTGAGCTTTTCTTTTTTAGGAGGTTTTTGATGACTAATCTCTTTACCTGGAATTCATCTTTTGAGACCTTCTGTTTTTTCCAGGGTCAGTGTATGTCATTCTTGTGCTTCTAGAAATTTATCCATTTCACTTAAGTTGTCTAATTTGTTGGCACATAGTCATTCATTGTATCCTCCTGTGATCCTTTTATTTCTGTGTGATCAGAGTAATGTTCCCCCTCTCATTTCTGATTTTATTCACATCTTCTCTCTTTTTTTGTTAGTCTAGCTAAGAGTTTGTCAATTTTATTGATCTTCTCAAATAAGCAATTTTTGCTTTTATAATTCTCTCTATTGTTTTTTTATTCACCATTTCATTTATTTCTTCTCTACTCTTCATTATTTCTTTCCTTCTGCTTGCTTTGGGATTAGTTAGCTCTTTTTTTTCTAATTCCTCCAAGTATGCAGTTAGCTCTTCGATTTTAATTCTTTCTTTGTTTTTAGTGTAGGTGTTTAGGGCTATAAATTTCTCTTTCAGCACTGCCTTTGCTGCATCCCATAAGTTTTTATATGTTGTGATCTTGTTTTCATTTGTCTCGAGATATTTAATGATTTGCCTTGCAATTTCTTCTTTGACCCACTGATTATTTAAAAATTTGTTAACTTCCATGTATTTGTGAATTTTCCAGTTCCTGGCCTGTTGTTGATTTCCAACTTCATTCCATTATGGTCAGAAAAAGTGCTTTGTTTAATTTTAATCATTTTACATTTATTGAGACTTGTTTAGTAATCCAACTTGTGGTCTGTCCTGGAGAATGATCCACAAGCACTTGAGAAGAATGTATATCCTGCTGTTTTGGGGTACAATGTTCTGTACATGTATGTTAGGTCCAGTTCATTTATCATATTTCTCATGCTCTCTGTTTCATTTGAACCTCTGTCTAGATGTTCTGTCTATTGATGAATGTGGTATGTTGAAGTCTCCAACTTTTATTGTGGAGATGTCTATTTCTCCCTTCAGTTTTGCTACTGTCTGCCTCATGTATTTCAGTTAGGTGCATAAATATTTATGATTGTTATTTCTTCTTGGTGGATTGAACTTTTTATTAATACAGAGTGTCCTTCTTTGTCTCTTATATCATTTTACATATAAAGTCTCTTTTGTCCAATATTAGTATAGCTACCCTAGCTTCTTTTTTGGTTGCATGGAATATCTTTCTCGAACCTTTCACTTTCAATGTATTTGTGTCTTTGGGACTAACATGAGTCTCTTGTTAACTCATATGTTTGGATCATGCTCTTTTTTTACCCATTCTGCCAATCTGTGTCTTTTGATTGAGGAGTTTAATCCATTACTGTTCCATATTATTATTGTAAAGGCTATACTTACTTCAACCATTTTATCCTTTGGTTTTTAATGTGTCATATCTATTTTTTTTTTGTCTGTCTTTTCTCTCTTTTTGCCCTTTTAGTTAACCTTACTGATAATATTCATTCATTTCTTTGCACATTCCAAGCCACTCTCTCCTGTCTTATCCTTTCAACCTGCAGAATTCCTTTTAGTATTTCTTATAGGGCAAGTTTCTTGTTAATAACTCTCTCAGTTTCTGTTTATCTGTGAATATTTTAAACTCTCCCTCATTTCTTTTCTTTTAAAGAGACAGTCTTTATTTTAAGGATTTTTAACAGTGAAGAATTAAAAAAGTGGTGAAGTTTTTTAGAATTTATTTATTTATATTTAAAAGGAACTGTTGACAAAGATTCACCAGAAATAACCTGAACAAGTGTGAAAATTCAGTTAATGCTATTGAAACACTTCTTAAGGAATTCCTGGATACAAGAAAAATCTCTGTCATTGATACGTAAACTGACTGCTTCTTACTTTTCTAAACACAAGGCAGTATAATTAGCAATATTTAATCACTTCTGTTCTTTCATAAATGTATAAAAATTAAAATACCAAACAAAAAACTAGTATGTATTCTCTTTAAATGTTCCTTACAGATACATTTTCAATATTTTCATTTAACTGGTGTGGTTTAAGAGATTTTCCATTCACAAGTGAAACAATAATCCACCCAATGGGAACTGATAGTCTATAGGCTTATAGTGCAAACAAAGAGTTCACATGGCAGCAAGTGACATTTCTAATATACAAAACAAATACAATTCTTACATGGCACAAGCTCTGCTAAGCAGATGGTCACAGAACTAGAACATCTAATAATTTTACTGGTGATGTCAGTGGGACTCTGAATATTTCCAAACTTTATCATTTGACTTGAACTCTCATCTCAGGGCTTTGTGTCTTGCTTTTAAACTTTTGCTAATGACGCAAACATGATCCAAATCCCTGAAGTATTCACTGTAGTCAAGGACATATCCTACAACAAACCTGTCTGGAATTTCAAATCCAACAAAGTCTGGTCTATATCCAACACTTTGAGGGGTCCTTTTCACCAGTAAGCGTTCAGCCTTCACCATCTTTGGACTATACTGCTTGACCAAGGAAAGCAAGGTTTGCATTGTTTTTCTGGTGTCAATCATATCTTCAACAATCAAGACCCTCTTTCCAGTTAAAGTTGAGAGATCATCTCCACCAACTACTTTTATGTCTTCTGTTGACTGGTCATTACAGTAGCTCTTTAGTCTGATAAAATCTACAGTCATAGGAATGGATCTATCACTATTTCTATTCAGTGTTTTAATGTAATCCAGGAGGTCAGCAAAGAATTTATAGCCCCTCTTGAGCACAAAGAGGCTATAATGTGATGGCCTCTCATCTCCATCACATCTTGAGCAAGCTGTTTGGTTCTGTCCATAATAAATCCATGAGGAATAAATATCCCTTCCAAATCTTCAGCATAATGATTAGGTATACAAAATAAATTTAGGTCATAACCTGATTCATCATCACTAATCATGACACTGGGACTGTGGGTTACCATAATGCAGCCTGGCTGGTGCGTGAATGGAGAAGAAGCTGGTGGAGAAGAGGAGGAGGTGAAGGCAGAGGAGACATTGTGTAGCAAGGCTGGAAGTTCGACAGAAAGCTCTAGGTCTCTGCTGCTGCTACAGCTGCCAATGCCACCACTTTCCCTCATTGTTGAAGGAACCATTTTGATGGATAAAGAATTTGGAGCTGGCAGTTTTTCTCTTTCAGCACCTTAAATATATAATAGCACTGCCTTCTTGTCTCCATGGTTTCTGATGAGAAATCGCACATAGTCTTATTGTGGAGCCTTTGTATGTGATGAATTGCCTTCTCTTGCTGCTTTCAGAATTCTGTCTTTATCTTTGGTATTTGACATTTTGATGAGTATGTATCTTGGAGTAGGTCTTTTAGGACTCATTCTGTTTGGAGTATATTTCACTTCTTGGACATGTATATTTATTTCTTTTATAAGAGTTGTAAATTTTCAGCCATTATTTCCTCAAATACTTTATGTCCCTTTTCCCTTCTCTTCTTTTCCTGGGACACCCATGACACATATGTTTGTGTGCTTCATGCTGTCATTCAAATCCTGAGACCCTTCTCATTTTTTCCCATTCTTTTTTCTATCTGTTCTTCTGTCTGTAAGATTTCAATTGTCTTGTATTCTAGTTTGCTGATACTGTCTTATTCCTATTCAAATCTGCTGCTGTATGCCTCTAGTGTATTTTTAATTTCTTCTATTTTGCTTTTCACCCCCATAATTTCTCTTATGTTTTTATACTTTGAAATTCTTCTTTATGCTCACAGATTGTTTTCTTAATATATCCTTTTTGTCTTTAGACATATTTTCCTTCATTTCCTTGAATCGGTTTAGGATTTGCTTGAACATCTTTGATTGGTTGTTCCAAATTCTTTGTCTCCTCTGAAGTTTTAATTTGATCCCTTGGCTGGGCCATATCTTCTTGTTTCTTAGTATGGCTTGTAATTTTTTGCTGATATCTAAGCATCTGATTATCTTAATGAATTTACTCTGAAGGTCAGTTTCTCTCTCTTGTCTAGGATTTTATTTTTGATTGCTTTGTATTAAGTCTCTTCTTTGACACTTTGTTCAAGACCTTTAGAATTTCCTGTGGTTGAGCGATTAGATTTTTTCAGCTCTTCTTTATCTGTTTCTGGATATGCAGTCAAATTTTTAAGATTGTACTTTTTCTGCAATTGTTTCACCTTCAGGAGAAAGCTTCCTTTCTTCTGTTCCTTCTCCAGGAATCTTGACCTTTTATGTTTGTTTTTGTTTTGCCTTTATACATTTTTTACACTTTTCATTGTTTTCACCAGCTTTTGCCTGAAGGGAAGATTCTGGGAGGAGGTTCACTCCAAAGAGGACTTTCTCAAGTCAGTGTTTCCTAGCCAAAAACAGGGTCAGGGATCTACAAAGATGGTGAAGACCAGCTCCAAAGTGCCCAGGGTAGGGTTATGGAAGAATGCCAATGGCCTCTTTGACAGCTTTCCAAAGGTGTGCTTTCCTGGCCTTCTCAGCAAATGTAGCCCTTCAGCTAATTGTTCCCCACATCCCTGAGGGAAATAGTGTTTCTTTAAATCTCCTTGGCCCCTGTCTGGGGTGGGGTTGAATCAATGGCTGCTACCACCTTTTTCTGGGATGGGTTGAAACTGGCTCAGAGCCAGGACCCAGCATTCTGACTTCACTAATCAAAACCCATGATCAGTGATTGGCCACACCCATCCCTGTTCTTGGAGAAGAGGATTTTTATGTCCCTTTTTGTCTCCAATAAACTGGAGATACTGGACCCCAAGGCAGCCTGCCGTGAGAGTGGGGGATGATGCTGGCAGCTACCATGCAGAGAGAGCAACTCACTCTTACCCACCACAGTTTATCAGCCTCTTCTTGGTGCTCTTCCCTGGATGCTGTACAGTGTTCTTCTGGCAGCCAGAAGCCCAGAACAGTTATATTAGACAGTTCCTGCCCATTCAACAGCTGCTTTGGTGGAAGTCCCAGAGCTCCCTACTCTTCCATCTTCTCTAGAAGTCCCAAAAATATATCTAGATAATATTTTAAAGTGCTATATACTTGAGAATTTGATTTCAAGAAAGTATAAACACATTAACATTCAATTATTACAAAAATCTTCTTTTAGTTAAAACCAAAATTTACTTTCAGATTTGAGTGGAGTACAAATTTGAATTCCTTTCTAAGACTCAGGAAGGATCCTGGTTTATTTTTACAGAAGTCCTGTCAATTCATTAACCTTTCTAAAGTCAGAATCTTCTTTTCAATATTGAATCAAGATGAGCAGTGATAGATCTTACATGTATCCACTGTACTGATTAATGTACATTCCCCTGAACTTTTAGAATGAGTGATTTTTATCATACATTTTTCTTTCATTAGCTTAGGCTAAAAAGTGATTTTTAATGGTAATTTAATTTTACCTAACCTTGGTACTATTATCGCTGTGATGTAATCACTTTTAAAAGAGACTTGAAGCCAACAAATCTTACTAAAGGACTCACAGACTGACTTTGAACAACCAGCCAGAAGTGAGAATAAAACATCTTTCTGAGGTCTCCAGAAATCAGTTAAAGGAATGCAGTAACAGGGTGAGCCCCAAATCAAGAAAGAGGCCACTTAAAAGCTGTAGGATCTTATGGCACCCTAGCTGCAAGTCCTCCATCCCTCACCTGCTTGGCATGGAGCTGGCCCATGCTCCTAGTGTGGATCCCGAGTCCTGGTTCTGGAGGGAGCAGAGAAATGCTTGTGCACATGCAGGGAGCATGCATATCTGGCCCAGTCTGCTGGTGGCCTAATGGAATCACTGTCCCAGAACTTGCCCTGAATGTAGAAAGTGGCTTACTGAGTTCTACAGAACGCCATGGAATATTAGTCAAGTCATGCTGGCTGTAGTACCTACAGTGCCCTGCCCAGGACCTGTTTCGTAGGGAAACAGTTTCGTAGGGAACTGAGGAAACTGTTTCGTAGGGAAGAGCTGACATTTGGAACCAGTTAAATGGGGGAATTCCTAGGGCCCATATGCATACCCCAGACAAAATGCATGCACAGATAGGATCTGGATCCCTTTGGCCTTGAGCTAATCTCACACAACCCATTGTTTGGATAAATGCTGAAGGAGGAGAGCACTCACACAAGTCAATCCGTGAAGGCTGGGAAAGGTGTTTTCTTTTTTTTTCTTCCTTAGCTCCAGGCATTCAAGGAAAACTCAGTCATTACACTAACTGGATATTAGCTTAAGGAACAAATGCCACAGAGTATATATTTCAGTGTTGACACATTAAAATGTAAAAATGTCCAGGTTTCAACAAAAACCTACAAAACATACAAAGAAACAGGAAGTGATGTCTTAGGCACAAGAGAACATTAAAGCACTAGAAACCATTGATGAGGAGGATCAGACCTGGTATACTCCAGACAAATACTTAAAAAAAAGATGGTCCTAAATATGCTCAAAAAGCTAATGGAAAACATGGACAAAGAACTAAAGGAAATCAGGGAAAAAAAAAAAGATGAACACAAACAGAATATTAATAGAGAGATGGCAATTATAAAAGGAACTAAATAGAGCTGAAGACCACAGTAACAGGAATTAAAAATTCTCTAGAGGGGTTCAATGCAGATTGGAGCTGGTAGAAGAAAGAATGAATGAACTTGAATATAAGACAATTGAAATCATCTGGTCTGAGGAACAAAAAGAAGAACAAACAAAATTGAACAGAGCCTGGGGGACCTGTGGGACACCATCAGTGTACCATTATTCACATTTTTTTTGAGTCCCAGAAGAAGAAGAAAGAAAGAAAGGGGCAGAGAGAATATTCAAGGAAATAATGGCTGAAAACTCCCCAAATTTAACATGAGTGTACACATCCAAGATGCTCAATGAACTCAAAAAAAGATAAAACCAAAAAGACCCATGCTGTTGCATGTTATAATCAGACTTTCAAATGCCAGAGATAAAGAGAGAGTTCTGAATGCTATAAGAGAGAAACAATGTGTCATATACAAAGATGCCTCGATAAGATTAAAAGCTTATTTCTCACTGGAAATTATAGAGGCAAGATGGAATATGAGATATCAAATGGGATGACATATTTAAAGTGCTAAAGGCAAAAAATTTTTTTTGAGTCCCAGAAGAAGAAGAAAGAAAGAAAGGGGCAGAGAGAATAGTCAAGGAAATAATGGCTGAAAACTCCCCAAATTTAACATGAGTGTACACATCCAAGATGCTCAATGAACTCAAAAAAAGATAAAACCAAAAAGACCCATGCTGTTGCATGTTATAATCAGACTTTCAAATGCCAGAGATAAAGAGAGAATTCTGAATGCTATAAGAGAGAAACAATGTGTCATATACAAAGATGCATCGATAAGATTAAAAGCTTATTTCTCACTGGAAATTATAGAGGCAAGATGGAATGTGAGATATCAAATGGGATGACATATTTAAAGTGCTAAAGGCAAAAAATTGCCACCCAAGAATTCTGTATCTGGCAAAACTGTCTTTAAAAAATGAGGGAGATAAAGCTGAGGGAATTTGTCACCACTAGATCAGCTTTGCAAGAAGTGCTAAACAGAGTTCTGCAGGTTGAAAGGAAAGGACAATAGGAAATAGATCGAAACTGCATGAAAAAAAAAAACAAAGATCTCCAGAGAGGGTAATGACATGTAAGTATAAATGATAGTACTATTGTAATTTTGGTTTTAACTGCACTTTTTACTTCCAACCAAATCTAAAAGGCAAATGCATATAATGTAATTAAAAGTCAGCAGTCTTGGACTCATAATGTATAAACATGTAATTTGTGATGAGAACTACAGAAAGGTGGGTGAACACAGGTGTATCAGAACATAGTTTGTGTACACTATTGAAGCTAAGTTGGTATCAAAGCAAATGAGATTGTTATAGATCTAGGATGTTAAATTTAAGTCCCATGGTACCTATAAATAAAATGTCAGAGAATATGCAGCTCATAGAGATAGAAAGAAGAGTACAGATTGCCAGAGTGGGAACAGGAGGAGTGAGGAATTAATGCATAATGGGTATAGCATTCCTGTTTGGGGATATGGGAAAGTTTTAATAATGGAATGTGATGAGGGTACTACAACACTGTGAATGCATTGAATGGTCTGCTTGGGAATGGTTGAGTTGGGAAAGTTCCACACTTGAAAAAAAAAAAAAAGAGCAACTAAAGAGACAATGACAATTAAATGCAATATATGATCCTGGATGGGATCTAGCAAGGGAGGAAAAAAGGCTCAAAGGGACATTATTCATTATTGGGACATATGAAAAAATTGGAACATAGACTATATGCTTTATATCAATGTTAAATTTATTGAACTTGGTAACTTCACTGAAGGGCTTACATAAGTGAATATCCTTGTTCTTAGAAAATGTATATGAGCACGTAGTGTTTAAGAAGCATGATGTGTATAACCTACATTTAAGTGTTCAGAAAATGGATTGATGAATAGACACATACATGGATCAAAGGATAGATAGAATGATATGGCAAGTGTGGCAAAAAGTTAAAATTGGTGTAGTGGTGTATTAGTTAGGGTTCTCTAGGGAAACAGAATCAGTGAGAGATATCTATGAATATAAGATTTATAAAAGTGTCTCATGCAACTGTGGGTATGCACGAGTCCAAATTCTGTAGGGCAGGCAGCAAACTAGCAACTCCAATGAAGATGTTTGATGAACTCCTCAGGCAGCAAACTGGCAACTTCGACGAACTCCTCAGGAGACACTTCTCTGGGCAGACAAAGAAGAAGTGAAGGTCCTCTGTCTCGCTTAAAAGTCTACAACTGATTGATTGGATTAAATCCAGCCAACTGCATTCTCTCATTGTGGAAGACACGCCTTTTGTTGATGTCATCATTCAGAGCTGCAGCCAATTGACTGATGATTTAATAAACCAGCCTGTTGGTTTATCAACCAGCCACAAATGTCCTCACAGCAAAGGCTAGGCCTGTGCTTGCTTGAACAGACAGTTGGGTACCATCACTTGGCCAAGTTGACACATGAATGTAACCATCACAAGGGGTATGTTAGATTTCTCTGTATGGCATTTATATTATTCCTCTTAATTGTCCTGTAAGTTTGAATGTATTTCAAAACAAAAAGCCAAAAAAAAAGTTTTTAAAAAGAGAGTCTTGAAGATACTCTAATGACAACTTATCTGAATAACTAACTTTATAAAGCCACATTTGACTATTACATGATGATATTTTAAGACAGAAACATAATATAATTTCTTTACACTCTCCTTCCAAAGTTACATGCCTCAAGAGTGCAGGAACTCTTCCTGGACGTGAGTAAAAGCTCTGAGAACGTTGTTCCTATGTTCTCTGATACCTGGAGCCTTTAATCTAACAATGATGCATGCATTTGTGTTACCATTTTATGCATTTTCACAGTAGTCTGGTGAAATAAAATAACATGAATTTTGCAGTTAGATGACCTTAGACTTGAACCCTACCTTGCCCCATTTGCCATCTGTGTGGCTTTAGTCAAGTTTCTTAACCTGTTTGATCTCATTTCCTGAATTTAAAACTGGAGATGGTACTGCTTAGTTAGGGAAGTTGGAAGGATTAAGCTATGTAATATGGGTACTGCTTCTGGCTTGATAGCAACTTGGAAAGACGGAGAAGGAATTGGAATAATAACCAACATGAATAACTCACAACTTCTTATACATGTAATAGATAAGTATGTCCTCCTTACTCACACAGAAAGATGCATGAAGCAAAGTCGACCTTCCTGTTCTTACAGCTCCTTTTGATGGAGAACCTATCATCCATTTTTTCCCTCTACCACCACCCATCAAGCATTGTTGCTCCCTGCAGGCTCAGAACTGCATTCCCAAGAAATCTTGTTTCTAGACCACAGGTTTGGCTGTTAAAGACCTTTCTGCTCAAGACTTGGCCTCCATGGGTATCCTACCAGGAATTACCCATCAGGGATGTTCTCTGTACTCATGATATCTTCCCAGTCTCCTGGCCCCTGGTCTGTGTGGGGAATCTTCTTTCACTGGTCTCCTCTTCCAGCACCAGCATTTATCCCGAAGGTCTTCACCTCAAACTAAACCTTTTGGGGGGAATTACTGTTTATGCCAGCAGCTTTTACTTTCAAACCCAAGATTCTAGGAGAGCCCAGAAACAGAATACCTGGTCTTGGCTACTTTTTGAGAAAGGGTAAGGGAAGAGTAACACTCATTCTTTTGAGCAGGCTATTGTAGTGAAAATGTATAGATTAATACAACAAATTATCTTGCAGTGATTTTATTTAGTTCTCCTGTCACTCTTATGAGGCAAATTCTTCCACCACCAACCCACCCTCACCCAAGGAAAGAGACAGATTCTGGCTTCTTTTCCAGAAGGATCTGCCCCTTCCAAGGTTGCAACACTGCCTGGTTGTTAGAAAGAACAGACCATTCACCAATTAGCGGTTTTGGCCCAAATCTGAGGAGGTGAGGTGTTTAGTCACTCCTTGGCCTCAAAACATCCAATATAAAACTGTTTCCTGCATTCCCCCCAAACCTGCTCAGGGCTGATTCCATCATAACTCATATACCTGTTCTGATTAGAAACCATTAGAAACTCAACTGCTTACATCATTTGTCCCCAGGACTCTCAACACTATACTAGTCCCTTGGCCCTCTCTCTCCACTGTCTGAACCAATCTTGCTCTCCTCACATACCTCTCAAGCCCTTTGTCATTAGGAAAACTCCCTTTATCCTAATCTTAATTTTGGCCATTCCCATTCCTTTCATCTTTCTCTAAGAGAAATCTGGCTTTCCCCTGATGCCACTTACTCTCCCTCTGCCCTCTTGAATGGATGGGTGTTTTCTTGCTAACATCCATACCTCAGCGTCCAGAAGTGGGGCAAATATTTTTCCCATTCTCCTTTTTCATTTTGTCAATATCAAACCTTTTTCTCCTCCCACCTCACTCAATTCTTCAACCTCATAGAGACATCTCTTCCACTCCTTTTACATTTGCAAACCCTTACCTCCTTGAAAGTTTATGTCATCGGACTCTGCCAGCCTCAACTCTTTCTTTGTTGTAGTCATTTTTTCAGCCTTAATCACACCTCTGTATTTATTATGACATTACTATGTGGATAACTACCCCTCTCCATCCTTACAACTATTTAATATTCCTTGTTATTTCAACATCCAAGTGGATGACTCAGCTAATATCTTGCTGTTTTAGTCTGAGTCATCTGAGAAGAAGCAGCTGAAACATGATTAAATGTGTGAAATTTATTAGGGGAATGAATCCCTGTAAGAGGAAAATGAGAGAGAGTCCCAAAAAGTTCAAGAGCTCTGAGACCACGATGCAGATTTGACCCTAATGGAGTAGAGAGAGAAGGAAGGGAGGTTGGGTAGGAACATCTTAAATTACAGTTTAGTTCTAAGGAAAGTTTGTCAAGGCTTTTAGGGTATCCTTGAGGCAAAATCACCTGTCAGAGTAGTTGTGCATCTCCCAGGATTGGGCCTGCCTTAGTGTCCCTGCAGGACTCAGTCATTAGCTGGGAGAAGCCCACAGGAAGTGAGGCTTTAGTGTGATACGGTGATGGATTTTAGTGCATCAGTCGATTATGCTTCTTGCAATTGGATGTCTGAGTGGTTTATTTTTGTGACTGTAACACTTCCTTCTCAGTTCCTTGATCTCCTTATTGCCAGCAGTGTTTTCTTCTAATCTTCCTTAGCTACTAAATCCAATGTTCACAACTTGACCTTGTTATTGAGAACTGTACCACCTCTAAAAATGATAAAAAGGACTCAGTCAATTCTTTGACTTCATAGAGAAATCTCACACACTGTTCTTAGACTTGTTTCACTCTCCATCCTCATGCCCTTGTTTCTCTTTTTACCCAACTAAGTGTTCACAGGCCCTCACTGTAATCAGTCCCTTGCAATCCAACTCCCTTGCCCTTTATCCCTCCATTGTATGCATTTGCCAAAACTCTAACCACGGTTACGTCCAGTTATCCTCTTACTCCCTAAAGTGCCTGAGCACTTTGCTTTCACATGCTCCAGATGAAAATTTTACATCTTCACTTCTCTTCTTAAACCCTTATACTCCTTTTCCCACCTTTTATTCTCAACTGAAGATTTTACCTCATACTTTATTGAGAAAATAAAAGGAATTAGGAAGAAAACCCATCTTACTAAAACCCAATCTACCAGCCTCCTTATATCTCTACCCATACTTTCTACTCTCCTTCCTATTTATTATTTATGTTCTATAACATAAGCTCCATGAGGAAAGGGGCCTTTTTTAAATGAGTAGATTGATCCATTCAATAAGTAATTATTATTCCTATTATTTAGGAGGCTTAAAGAAATAAAATGACTCATTCAAGTTTCCCAAATTTGCCCACCTTTTTTCAGATGAGAATACTCTGGACTAGAAAGATTATGAGAGAGAGAGAAAAACAGAGGAGGAGAGAGAATGAATCTAGGCTAATCAGATACTCTTTCCACTATCCCACAGGTTTTTCTTATAAAATATTATTGCATTTTGTCCTTTGGGGCAATTTGACTAATAAGATCATGAGCAATCATATTCTTCAAACTTTTAATATTCCAAATATGTTGATTCTTAATACTTGGGAGTGATAGAGCCTTGAAAATTGGAAGAAATCTATGGCCTCTCAATAGAAAAATCCACATCCACATCTACAAAATTGTATACACAAGTCAAAGTATTTGTCACTTCTATCCAATATATGGTTATCCTCAGCATTCAAAGTTAGAAGAAAATTACAAGGGATGGCCTGTATGTTAATTCAGTTTGAACATAAGGATGAGGTCTTTGTCACAGGTGTGGTGGTCATGGTCCAGGTTTGAAGATAGGAACCTGCTTAAGGAAGTGACTTGGAACTGGTGAGTAGGCGCAGCTGTGGCGGATCACCAACAAGATGGATCACAGTTGCATTTAACTTGGTTGGACAGGAACTTGGACAGGTCCTTAGTAACCTTCAGTTACCTCAAGTCTAAAGTGAAGGAATTGCATTAGATAATCCTTAAGATTCCTTCCTGCCTGAACATCTAAGTCTGATTTTCCAATACTTTCATAGATATGACCTAAACATGTAACTTGATAAAAGAAGAATATTGTAAGACAAAATCAAGAAGAAAAAAGGTTGATGGCAGGCCTTAGGTAATACTACAGAGGAAGCCCACCGTGTAGTTGTTCAGATAAATGTCTGAATTAAATGCTTCTCTTCTGTCTCTAATTCTTTTTGTCTTCACCTAAGGGAGAATGGTAGACAGAAAAAAGATTTATTGAGAAAATATCTGCCACTCATTTTATGTATGTCTTTTGACAATAAATCAATGAGTTCTGTACTGTTACCTACATTTTGCAGATAAGGAAATGAAGGTCCTGTGGGAGGGACTGCTAATTATGTCAAAATAATTTTACCCTTCTTCCTTAATAATAGGAAGTCAATTTTCACCTGGGTTCATGGCTATGCAGAATAAAGACTAAAGTTGTTTGTGTCATTTGAAACTAAGTGTGGCCATGTGACTACATACTGGCCAATAAAAATTAAGTGGAAATGTTGTGTGTCAGGTTCTGGAAATCTTCTTAAAAGACAACCAACACCCATCCTTTGTTATACTTTTTCCCTTCCTCCATTCTGTTTCCTGGAACATGGATGTGATGGCTGGAACTTTGGCAGCTATTTTGGTTGAGGACAGAGTTCACAATCTAGGAATGGCACAATGATAAGCTAGAAGGAACTTGGGTCCCTAGGGACTATGAAACTGCCACACTAGCAATGGACTACTCTAAACCTGGACTTCTTGGACATGAAAGAAAAATGACATTTTTTCTCCTTTTTAAGCCACTTGTATATTGTAGTATACTTACCCTAAATTTAATACTCACTAATGTGGATCTAGATGTCTCTATCTCTATCTCTACCTCTACTTATCTTTACTTTTATATCTATGTTGGCATAGATGTAGATATTTAAACTATTTGGTCCAAAGCATATAAGTTGAAAAATAATTTGAATCCATGTATCTCTGGCTCCCAAATTCATGCTCTTTCCATTATTTTTATTGTCACTTACCTCAGTGGAAGGAACCTCAATTGATTACTTTATTGACTTTGTGATATTTTCTTTGTGGAGTAGGCAATGTAGCAGCCCACACCCATCTCCCAGATTTAAGGTTTCAAAAAGTTTATGAAATCTGAACCCAGTTCTGTAGTGCAGCATTATTATAATTCCTTCCAGTTTAGCACCACACCACACACACATAAAATAACAATACATATCCTGTTATAGGCTTGGTGGCAGCTATTAAGAAATCTTGATAATGGGATTAAAAAAATCCAGTTTCTAAGCCAAGTGGAACAAAAATGGGATACTTTTTTTGGATCATTTCAGATCCCTTTTTAAAAGAGCATTTAAATTTTTATTAGAAGAGCATAATTAGACTGATTACAGAGAATTTAGAAAAGAAACACACAAAGCAAAAAAATAAAAAATAAAAAATAAAAAAATCAGCAATCTCACAGTCCTAAAATAATCATTGTTAACCTTGTGGCATATTTCTTTCTGGTCACCTCCCCCTCCCACCTCTCATGCATCACTTTAGATCTCTTTAAGAACTGCGTGTAACAGCAATCAGCAACTATGATACTGACTTTCTAGTAAGATAGGAAATATTTAATGGCAGATATTTGAAAGGAGAGCTTAAAAGAATTGAGGTTCAAGATGAAATTATATCTGATTTGTACATTTATGGTTGAGTTATCACTAGGCAAGGTCTAACTTGTTGTTTACAGATTGAGCTATAAAATGAATCCATTGTTAATTTGTTCTAAAAAAACAACATTTTTTCATTCATTTTGTGAGTCTTATAGCTGTGCATGCTGAGTGGCAGGTAGATGCAGGCAAACTTTGTGTCTGATCTGTTACCTCCTGGTTTCTGTGTGAGTGTCACCAAGAGGGGGTTTCGCCTATGTCTCATCTATATCTCTTTTTGTTGGACTCCTGTAGATACTTTAGAACCCTGCTTGAATATCCCATGATCTGTGAATCCTTTTCTGATCCATTCTTCCTTCTTTGGTTATTATATAACACTCCATGCTAACCTATGTACTTTATGTTCCTTATTGTGTTTTAAGTTTCACAAGATCAGTCTTTTTTTACTTCTGCCTTTAACCCCCTCCACCTCCAATCAAGGGTCTGACAGAATGCTTGGCTCACAGTTTGTGATTAGTAAATATATTGAATTAATATTAAAACCATTGCAGAGATAGAGGAATACAGAGTTAATAACTCCAGCTATTCTGCCTCTAGGTTTTTTATGTCCTGTCTGGTTTCCTTCCCTCTTATAGAAAAATATGCACTAACACCTTGTATGGTTTTAGGCAAATTGAAAAGTGTGAAGAGTTTTACTTCAACCCACCCCACTCCTTCCCCATTTTCACTTTTCTCCACCATCAGTGTACCCATCCCCCTAAACTATCTCACACATCTTCCAGGATGAACTAATTGTCCCTCTCTTGGCTCCCAAAGCCCCCATGTCTTCCTTCATTACTGCACTTACAGCATTGTATTGAAACTTTTTGTTATGTATCAGTCTCACTCACTAGAATGCTAATTCTTCATGGACAAGAACAGTGCTTCTCCAAGGTCTAGTCCTGTTTTTCCCAGAAACTAGCTCCATCCTTGGGTCATGACAGATGGAGTATAAATGGTCATTGAACCAGAGCAAAATGAAGCGAGGCGTTCTTATGCACGCACACACACACACATACACACACACACTAGCTCTCTCTCACACACAGCAGAACAAAAAGAATGAATTTAAAAAACATATTTGTTGCCAAATTTGAGAAGGACTGAAATCTAAAAAATGCCACCTAGCTTTAAGTTGTCGTCCGCACTTCATCATTCCGGTCCAGGGGCCATGGAACAATGGCGCAGCCATGCGCTAAGTCCTCAGCATCTATTTCAGTGGCAGAAAAAGGAAACCTATTTGTGCTTTGGCTGTCACAGGGAGCACAGCCTGCATTTAGACCAAGAAATGGTATACCCATATGTCAAAACAACATTTGGCAACCAAAGTGATTTGTCAGTAAAAGTGTACCAAGTCTGTCTCTAAGAGTTTTCTCATCATCTTTAGAAGCAGCCTCTTGATCATATAGATAAAAATGTTAAATGTTCCTTAAATTTACACTTTGTTAATTACATAACTGTGTTCATAGATGGATAAGGATCAAAGTAGGAAAAGCAGCTAAAAAGCAAAGGAAACAAATGATTTTCCCATATTTCCCATAGTAAATATAGGACCATGGGTGGTTCTGGAACTTAAGGGTATATTATCATGAGCATTGCTGTATGTTGAGCATATATTTTACCATATGTTTTTAAGCTCAAACTTAAACATAGACTTTTAAAAATTGAGCTTACAATGTGAGTAGCAAAAGCATAACTTTCAAAAATGCAATTTCAGCAGCAGTTCTATTGCTCAGTTGAAAACTAAAAAAAAATTATTTTGGTTATTGTTTGGTGTTTAGATTGACTATAGAGAAATAATTTACCTTGTCTTGTTCTGCGAGGTTTTACTGTGGGTAGATTTATTATTTTCAAGATAGTTACCTAACAGACTGATCTAAGATCCTAGCCTAGGGAAAATGATAAACAAGAAGCACATTTTGCCACCAAATGGAAGACTGTGGTAATCAGTGAAGTCAAGTTCCCATCATCAAGGTTTCATCTACCGGATAATGAAACCCCTTCTGTACACTGAGTACCATTTCCAGAGAGCATTAGTTAAAATTGGCTGTTCTTTATTCTACATATATTCTCTCAGCCTGATTATGTTATTTTCTTGGTAGAAGATGAGATGCTAGGAGTAAAATGTCAGACTCGAAATGAGATGGTTTTCCATATTAATAATCCTTAGGTCATTCCCATATTCAGAACTATTTTAGTTAACAGCATTTAAAAAGCAAATTTTCATTCTGAGCTGCTCAGTTTTAGTAACTGTTGAATTTCACACTGCCACCTCTCATCCTGTACCAAATGCTAAAGGAAACACAGAAACTCAATTATTGACAGAGCAAATATTTGCATCTTGTGCAAAACCAGAAATTCTACAATTTAAGAACTTAGCAAATATTTTCCTTAAAAGCAGATTTTGTACTTAGTTGTGGGTTGCATTTGAAAATAGTTGTATAACCTTTCAAACTGCAATTCAGATTATTTTTACTTTTTGAAGTCTGAACATAGGTTTTAGCTCTTCTTCCTTTTTAAAAATTTGTTAGTCTTTGACCTCTTTTGCCATTTCTTTCATGTGCTATTACATATCAGCTTTCTAATTGCTGTATCACTGTCTACTATTTTCTTTCAATGTATGAGTAATTTCTATACCATGTGAATGTATTTGTAAAAGGCCACCAATTAAGGTTGTTTATTATAAAATTTCTGTGAAAGAGGGTCTCATTTAAGAATGTCCATGATCAGATTTTAGTTTCTCTTTCTTAATCTGGAGTTTTATACAAAAGGTGTGCTTTACTTTTTCCTCATTTGGTGTATGTAAATAAATTAATTTCTTGGTGGGGTCAGTTTTCTCTAGGCAACTACAAACTATCATGTACAAATGCTTTGAGAAATATAAAGTGCTATGCAAATAAAAACATTAATGTTATTTTCCTATATTTTATTAGGTAGACTGCATTTTAAATTACCATTGGGAAGCCTGCTAAGTTATTTAGGTATCATGAAAACAGCTCTGCTTGGTGGAAAGTTTCCAATATGTTTTTATATATCAAATGAAGCTGCTGAGAACGGTTTCTATGCTTGAGAGTGATGAAGGCCTAAGTCTTTTTTTACACTCGCTTTTCCAGTAGTCAGTCCATTTCTTGGAAGGGTGATGAAGTGAAACGGAATTTAAAAGCAGAAGATGGAGTCCAAGTCCCTGCTCTGCTACTTCTTTCCTGCAGAACCTTGGGCAAATCATCAAGGCTCTTTGTGACTCACTTTCCTTATATGTGAAATAAGGATGAATATTCTTAGTTGACTTAGCATTGGGAAGTCAAAGTAATCATGCATTTTAAAGTGCTGCACAAAGTTGATTATTACTATGATTCATTTATTGATATATTGTTTCTTATCAGAGAACCATGCACCCAAAGTGCACTGTTTTAAAATTACTTTACTAAACTATATTCTGGCAGCGTCCCATTAGCCAAAAAGGAGGGAAATTATATATATATGTATAATAAAACTCTTCTGTTTCCTTTTTTATAGAAAGGTAATTGAGGAAATTGCACCTCACATAATATCCTTTTTATGAGGACCTAGGGACATATATTTTTTCTGAGAATTTCTGGGTTTCTTTTAAACAATGACTTTCTATGTTTATTTTTAAAATCATATAACTGATTTTATTTTCCTCTTTGGGCTATCTTCTAAAAAACTCCAAGTTAAATCCATGATTTATACCTAGCAATGTATATAGGTCTTTACAATATGTATTTTAATCTCACCACTGTCTTCAACTTATCATTTCTGGCCATATTTTTCTTTTGTTCACAATTTCTTCACTTTAACCTCCTCATATGCTACATGTATTTTTGGAAATTACATAATTTTTGGTATGAGGTGTTATCTAAATATAAAAAATAACTTATTTGACAAGACATAGGAAATAGATGCAATAATTGCTAGCATATACTGAACAATTACTATATGGCATGCCCTATGCTAAGCACTATATAAACATTATTTCATTTGCTCTTCACCATGAAAAAGGTATAGTTTCCTATATTTCACTAATAAAGAAACTGAGGCTTAGAAGACTGACTCACCCAATGACTCACCATTGATAAATGGTGGGCATTGAATTTGTTAGTCCAAAATTCCTATTGTTTAGTCATTGTGCCAGTTTGGATACATTATGTCCTCCCAAACACCATTATCTTTGATGCAATCTTCTGGGGGCAGACGTGTTGATTAGATTGGAATCCTTTGATGATTGAGTGTTTCCATGGAGATGACTCAATCAACTGTGAGTGAAATGTTTGATTGGACAATTTCTATGAAGTTGTTACCCCGCCCATTCAGGGTGGGTATTAATCGGATCACTGGAGTCATATAAAGGAGTTCACAGACGGAAGGATCTGAGAGCAACTGAGAGTGACATTTTGAAGAGGAGTTGCAGCTAAGAGACGACAAAATGCCCCAAGAGCAACATTTTGGAGAACACCATTTTGAAACACAACCTGGGAGCAAGTGGATGCCAGCCACATGCCTTCTGAGCTAACAAAAGTTTTCCAGATGCCAATGGCCATCCTTCAGTGAAGGTACCTGTTCTAGTTTGCTAATGCTGCTGGAATGCAAACACCAGAAATGGATTGGCTTTTATAAAAGGTGATTTATTTGGTTACACAGTTACAGTCTTAAAGCCATAAAGTGTCCAAGGTAACGCATCAACAATTGGGTACCTTCACTGGAGGATGGCCAATGGTGTCCGGAAAACCTCTGTTAGCTGGGAAGGCATGTGGCTGGCGTCTGCTCTAAAGTTCTGGTTTCAAAATGGCTTTCTCCCAGGACATTCCTCTCTAGGCTTCAGCTTCTCTCCAAACAGTTGCTCTTGGGGCATTTGTCCTCTCTTAGCTTCTCCAGAGCAAAAGTCTGCTTTCAAAGGCCGTCTCCAAAATGTCTCTGTAAACTGCAGTTCCTCTCTCAGCTCCTGTGCATTCTTCAAAGTGTCCCTCTTGGCTGTAGCAAGCTCGCTCCTTCTGTCTGAGTTTAGATAGTGCCCCAGTAAACTAATCAAGGCCCATGCTGAATGGGTGGGGCCACACCTCCATGGAAATTATCCAGTGAAAGATCTTGCTCTCAACTGAGTGATCACATCTCCACAGAAACATCCTATCAAAAGTCTCCAACCTGATCAACACCAATACGTTTCCTGCTCACAGGAAACGTATTGGTGTTCTGGAAATTATATAAATATAAAAAATATAAAAAATAACTTATTTGACAAGACATAGGAATAGATACAATAATTGCTAGCATATACTGAACAATTACTATGTGGCAGGCCCTATGTTAAGCATTAACTTGGAGCTTTTTAGAAGACAGCCCAAAGAGGAAAATGAAATTAGTTATATGATTTTAAAAATAAATATAGAGTCATTGTTTAAAAGAAACCCAGAAATTCTCGGAAAAAATATATGTCCCTAGGTCCTCGTAAAAAGGATACTATGTGAGGTGCAATTTCCTCAATTACCTTTCTACAAAAAAGGAAACAGAAGAGTTTTATTATACGTATATATATATATAATTTCCCTCCTTTTTGGCTAATGGGACAGTGGAAAGGGTTGAACTCTTGCTCTCTCAAGCTCCAAGGATAAAATGTCATTCTATAAATGACTCTCAGACTTTGAAATCTAATGGAGTTTGCCCTGCAGGTTTAGGTAATTGTTTTGGTCCTGTTAACCCTGTTTTCCTTTCAGTTTCTCCTTATGGCAATAGGAATGTTTATCCTATGAATGTCCCTCTGTAGCTACCCGTGGCCTGAACAAAACAGGCCTGCAGATCTTTGGTGCACAGCAGTCTGCATGATCTAGGCAGCTAAATGTTTAACCTATTGTCTTTTTAAGTCAGTAAAGGGAAAAAGGGTAAATTGACCTTAAAATGTAACTTTATGCAAGCAGGCAGGAAGTGAGAGGCTCTTAGTCTCACAAAAAGAGCAAAATGGAATTGTTCAAGTGCTATTCTAGTCCTTCCTGCACCACCCCCTAGATCAAAGTAACCTGTTCCTGCATCTATGCTCCCCTTACCCAGGAGGGCCTTTGTCTTAAACCCTTATAAAAGGCTATCTGCCCTTTTTTGCATTGCTCGGTCGTCTTCCCTGTGAACGTGATGCCTGCCCGGCCTGAGAGAGCCATTGTGATCTCTCCACAACTTCTCACCCTGTAAGTAAGCCCTGAATAAAAGTTCATGTATCAGAAAATGCTCATTGTCTTCTTTGGCCTCTGGACTGGCATGGCCCTCTTGGGCTGTGACACCCTCCTTTGTGTATTGGAAGCAGATAACTTGTTCTAAGTTTCACAGGTCCACAGCTAGAAGGGAAATTATGCCTTAGGACAGATCATGCCTGCAACTGATTTTGATGGGATCTTGTACTTAACTATTGTTACTGAAATGGTTTAAGTTTTTGTGATTCTGTGATGGGGTGGATGTATTTGTATACGAAAAGATCATGTCATTTTGGGGTCCAGGGTGTGGAATGTGCCAGTTTAGATGTATTTTGTCCCCCCAAACACCATTATCTTTGATGCAGTCTTGTGGGGGAAGATGTATTAGTGTTGATTAGATTGGAATCCTTTGACTGAGTGCTTCCATGGAGTTGTGACTCAATCAACTGTGAGTGAAACAGTTGATTGGATAATTTCCATGGAGGTGTCACCCCACCCATTCAGGGTGTTTTGCAAAACGGCAGCATTAGCAAACTGTAACAGTCATTAAACATACTGCCTCTCAACACTAATTATAATAATGTAACAATTGGCTATTGTTTTTACAGGCATATACAGTCATATCCAGTTTTATTGCACTTTGCTTTGTTGTGCTTCACAGATTGAAGGTTTGTGGCAACCATGCATCAAGCAATTCTATTGACACCATTTTTCCAACAGCCTATTCTCACTTTGTGTCTGTGTCACATTTTAATTAAGGTATGTATATTGGTTTTTTCAGACATAATGGTATTGCACACTTAATAGACAATGGAATAATGTAAAAATGACTTTTATATGCACTGGGAAATGAAAACATTTGTGTTACTCATTTTATTGCAATATTCACTTTATTCTGGTGGTCTGGCACCGAACCTACAATTTCTGCAAGGTATGTCCCTATTGTTATCAAAGGTTTTTGATGTAGTGAAATATTTAATCTATATGAAAAGCATATACAATTTTAAAATATTAGATGTTTTAAGACTCTATCATTCATATCTTTGTTCAGCCATTTGATAGAAAAGACTTTGCCACATCTTGCCTTTATTACCAAGAATGATTTCAAGATTTTCCTCCATATGTCTCATAGTGTGATACCTAAGAGAAGGGAAGCCTCTTAATGACACCTGGAGAAACACATTCAACATCTCTTTTCAGAACATAGCAAATGATTTCTGGCACTTTCCAACAATCTCCTGGCATGCTTTATTCCTTCAAGTTGTACTTCAAATGCTTTTGCTAGCCTCTTTTTTCTTCATGTCCTTCAAATGTCAATATCCAATTGTGATATCTTCCTGTTTAGATTTGTCTAAATAGAGAAAGCTCCATTAAGCCCCCTTTCCTTTAACAGTAGGGCACATGGTGACTGCCCTTCAGGGGTCATTTTCTTTCCAATTTCATAGACACAGTTGTAAAAATGGTTGAGAAATTGTAGCCACAGATGGTTAATAAGCAGTGGTTACAGTAAGCCCCTGGGTGGGGGAGGGGAAGATGATGTTTAATGTTGCAACAAGGGCAACATTATGGAATCAGTAACTTCTGAATTGGGTTTGTACTGAGTGGACTGAGTATCCTAGGGGTTGGGTGTTATGGTCTGGGAGGGTCTTCTGCACCCCCAGGAAAGCCATATAAAAGCTCTCCTGCAGAGTCTTCTCAGAAGAAAGAAAAGCAGTTCCATAAAGCCTGGAAGATGTGGCCCGATTAGAGAAGTCATTTCTAGGAATGATGGTAAGTTAGGCAGTCATTTTTTGGAGAACTGAAGAAGAATAGAATGCCATCACTTTCAGCTTTTAAATAAATCTGTGTAGTTAACTAACAGGTGTGGGAACAGCTGGAACTATAAACATGTAATTCATAAAAACTCTACTTAGAGTGATCATTTTGAGCATTACATTTAGAAAGAGAGAACTGTCTTCCCAGCTGGTCTGTTATTCCAGTTCAGCCCCACATGGGATGAGGATCAGGATGGAACACAAAAGAGGATCTGCAGAGGATGCTAACTCGTACTGTGAAAGAAAAAGAGGATATGAAGAGAACTAGTAGGGACATTTCCCCTCAGCCAACCTTTGCTAAAAGTTTTATGAAATCCTTATCGATGTAGAATTAAAAGTTAATGTCTCAATTTTATTTTTTATCATTTGTTTGGTGTGTGCAAGGCCATTTTATCCATTATGTAATCCCTTCTTAAGGCTCTAAACTTTCAGAAGATCTACAAATATATGTGCAACTGAAAAATGATTCATTGGCTCCAGAATATAAAAAGAAAACTAAAAAACCAAAAGGTATTAATACTTAATGAAATATGCACAAAGCATAACCTTATATTCCTTTAACTGCAAATTAACTCAATGGCTGTGTCTTAGAATAGAGGTTAAATAACAAGGACTAAATGAAAATTTGTTCTTAAATGAACAAAATTATAAAAATCCTCTCAAACTTTTATAGCAAAAATATTCTTAATATGTGATGTGATCATTTTTTTAAATATGCTAGCTATCATATGCGGTGGGATCTTTAAAATTAAGAAAGTCTATTGCCTAGAAAGGTTGTTACAATTTAGCAGATTAAAAGTACACACATTTTTTGTCCCACAGTTTCTCTGGTTCAGGAGTCTGGCATTGGTCCTGGCTCAGGGTTTAACCAAGCTGAAATCAAGGTGTCAGTTGGGGCTTGGATCTCATCTGAAGGCCTGACTGGGAAAGAATCTACTTCTAAGTTCTTTCAGGTTGTTGACTGAATTCATTTCCTTGTGACTGGGACTATTTTCTTGCTAGTTGTCACCAGGTGCTGCTCTCAGCTCCTAGAGGCACCTGCATTCCTTTTCATGTGTTCCTTTCACATGCCCTCTAAAAACAAAATGATTGCCTGTAAAAACATGGCATCGTACTTCCTCAAAGCCAGTAAGGAAGTCTGTCTCACTTCTGTTTGCTAAGATGGAGTCATCACAAGAGTGACACCCCATTACCTCTGCCATATTATGTAATCTATTCAGGCGACTTACATCCCATCACATTTGCTATATTCTATTCATTAGAAGCAAGTCACAGGCACTTCCCACATTCAAGGGAAAGGGACTATGTAAGAGCCAAGAGGATTATATATCCTACAGTGACTCATTGGGGATCACTTTAGGATTTGTCTGTAGCAACATTTAAGGTTAACTTCTTGTCCTTTTTTTTTTTTAAGATTTTGTTCTCTTCCTTTTTTTTTTTAAGATTTTGTTCTCTAGTTAGAGTCAGTCGTCAATTATTTTTTAGTTGTCGTTATAAAGTTCTGAAATAATGAACCCTTTCGCCTATGTTAAAGGTGAATATTAGAACCAGTTCAGCACATACTACATGTGGAATTAGTGCACTACAGACATGATTCTTTGACCAGAGAAGACAAATGAGTTACAAAACTGAGTGCATATGAAGATTTGTTCATGTCTGGTGTGTCTTGTTACCCAAGAACTCATGCTCCGAGTGTTCCAAGATATTTCCTGGTAAGCTTTAGTTGGGAGCTTTGCCGGAGGTCATAGAGCAAGTTCAAAGTATAAGACTAACAGAATTGTAAATGTCTAAGAAAAAAGCATCAACTGGGACTGAAAGTAACATTACTTAATGGTTAAAAGTTTATTCTGATGCACTTTCTGGCCACCAATACATATCTTCCTCCTATTCATGGTTTTCTCTTTTCCTAACCTCTCTCTGTAGTTCAAATTTTCTTTGATTTTCTCATTTTAAGTCTCTTATAATATTTATTTCTCATACTTTATTATTCCATCCTTTCAGGATTATTACTTTCTTCCATCAATATTAGGAGAGTGACTGCATGTGTGCCTGTGTGTATGCGTGTGTAAATGTATGCTTATATATCTGTGCATAGACTAAGTGTGTTACAGTTTGGGTGTTTACATTCGTGTGATTGGGTATATTTGCCTTCTCTTACCCTGAGATGGAGGAGTGAGAGTCACCTGAGTCATAGCTGAAGTAAGTGATATCTGAGATGTTCCTGCCCTTGGCAAGGGTTATGGAAATTGGGGGAAGGGGATCTATCAGCGAGTACTTGCTTTCAGTGAGGAGTTCACAGGCAGAACAGCATTCACTGTGATGAATCGAGACTCCAAGAGATACTCTCTTGGAAGCAATGGAGAATTTGCTTTCTTGGGTGGGATTCTTGAAAGGCGAAGGATTTTGAGGGTCAGAAATACACACCTGAATAGCAGTAGCAAATTTTTTAAATGAAGGTGAGGGCAGCTAGAAGGGAAGGTCTGTAGGTGCCTCTCTTGACTGATACTATACAACAATAAAACAAATGTATGCCTCCCTATTTAAATCCCCATTTTGAAGAAACGAGTTGTCCATTTGTAAATTGGCCACTTCTTTTTTGGAGTGTTTTATACCACAATAATTTGAAGAACTTTCAAATTCCATATATTTGGTGTCAGAACAAAGAAAGCCACATCTTTAATAAGTGAAAATTTCTTGTTTTCTCCATTTTTATTTTCTCATCTACCAATTATTGCAGATACTTGAGCAAGCCTCATCAACTGAAAATTGATGGATACAGACCAAGCCACATGGAGTACTCATGATTTTTGCCATCTGTCTTTAAATAAAAGACCACTTATATGTCTATAAATAACATAAAAAGAAATCACCACTTGGAATCACTAACCAAACTCAAGTCCGCATTTTCCAAATATACAGATTATGGAAGATCAACAACTAAAGAGGGAAGAAGATAATTTATGTGAGGAAAAGGTATAAATATTATACATAAGACAAGAAAAGTGAAAACAGGGAGGGAATTAATTGAACAGCAGGAAGGAGATGGACAATTTCCAAAAACAATATTTTCCTCCCACTCTAAAGCTGGGACATTTAATTTCCTCTCTTTATTTCATAATCACTGGGAGAATTTCTTCAGAACTAATACACATTATGGTTCAGTTAAAAATATTCATTATACTGGAACTACATAAATATGAATAAAGTTGTTTTGACCCTTGTATTAAAATTTCATGTTCTTGGATAACCTATGAATTAAATTATACCATATTTTGAATAAAAGTTCACATATAGGTTGGAATGGCTCTACTTTTGTGGGAAATTTTTGAATAACTAAGAAGAGCTTTACAATGCATTAAAATTAACTTTATGCATGAGAATCTACCTATTAAATATATTTAAAAATAAACTATTCTAATGAAATTCAAGCTAAAGGAAACTCTGTGAAGTATCATGGAAAAACAGCTGCATCCTGGAACATCTTAAAATAGGCAGAATTCAGAATAAGCTCCATTCTTTCATTTTGTAAGAAGGATTCTAATTAGACATTTCTTCTTGGAGGGTATAATGTTTTATCATCAAACTTTAGACCCCTTCTTAATATGTCCTGGATATGGGCCTTCAATTAAGGAAACCCATGTCCAAAATCTCCATTTGAGAGAGTGGATTTGTACTATCTCTCAAACTAAGTGAGATTTTGGAAACTTCCCAATGCTGGTTCAGTTCCCAAGGGAACACTAAAATTAAGTAATTTGCAGGCTAGATAATTCTTCTTAAAGGCTGAAAGTGCTTCCTCTACACTGATCTTTCATTTTTTCCAGAAGCATTAGAGGCCATAAAGGATGAATCTATATGCTACCTATATAGAAGATGAGAGTCAGAGAGAGAACAAAGATCTCTTATTTGAATTGTATTAATTTTTTGAAAGATTTTATCTATAGCTATGAAAAACTTCAGAAGTTTTAGATGGAAAGAGAGAATGTGTAAAACTAGATCTAATAGTAACGCTTTCCCTATTGTTGACAAAAGAAAACTACCCATATAAAGTCATTAGTATTTGACACTGAAGATAAATCCAGAGTCACAGTGGCCCCTCTAAGTTGTTAGACTAATGATCTATCAACACTGGAATTCAACCATTCAATGACTAGATGTCACTAAAAGAAATATCCCTGGCCCTAGAAAAATACATAGCAAAAGCACTATTTCATGGAAAAGCCCTACATAACACCAAATATGAATTATAAAATGAGTTAGGAACAAATGGTAACTTGTGATGAGTTCCTTCACTAAATTAAACTGATTTTTTTTAAAAAAATGAACTAACTATCTGATACCAAACTAGTCTGTGTAATGTGATAAACCACACAATTTTAGAATATTCATTGGGAAAGTACCTGAAATCATCAGATTAAAGAAAACCAATTAACTACAGCAGTCCTTTTATTGGGCATTTTCAAAATGTACAATATTGTTATATTGCTAGAGTTTTTATTTTTACAATGAAAACAGCCAAGTCCAATTTTCTATCATTTCCTAGAGTGTTTCTAATTAATTCTGCCATGGGTGGGAGTGGGGGGTGTGTCCTACTCCATTTACAAAAGTTGTGTTTGGGAACTCTATTCTATTTAAATAATCAGTTTGGGAGGAGGAGCTGGAAATGATTTTGAGTAAATGAAGGTAGTTATTATATTGTTCAAATGAAATATGATGATGAAGGGGAAAAAAAAGATTTTGAAGTAAAATTGAATTAGTTGTGTGGCCCTAAGAAAGTATCTCTCTTACACTCAATTTCTTTATTTGTAAAATAAGGACAGGTTGTTATGAAGTCTATAGTGTTTGAAAGAATTATTGTGTGAAAATGGTATTAATTTTTTTATTGAGATAACCAGATATCTAGAGTTTATTGGAAATAATTTTAAGCTGTTTCTCTTGGATACCTTGCAATTACAGAAAACAATATCTAGAGTTGGCTCTTCTTCTCTATGTGAATAAAGATTAGTTTGATAATAGGAAGGACTTTACATGGTTCGACTTTATAATGAGGAATAACATTTGGGGACTTTTGTTTTATGGCACCCTATTATTTGGGTATTCATTGTATTACCTTGTCTGGTAAGGTTGATTGGGCCACTTAGCCAAGGCTTATTCTATCAGAGAAGTAGAATGTGAGGTGATTGCTCAATTAAGGTAAACTTAATTGAACTATTCTCCTGGCACACTTTGGAAACTTCTCATCTAAAATTAAAGAGATAATAATAAAATTCTAAAAGATGGGTATTTTCCATTTGATTTGTCCCAGGTGGATACATAAGAGTAATAATAACAAGTAGAGGTGAGAACGATAATCCTTTCCTTACCATCAGAATGATAAGATTTAAGATTTGGGTGTGGATTTTTTTTTTTTTTTAATCTTCATTTTATTGAGATATATTCACATACCACGCAGTCATACAAAACAAATCGCACTTTCGATTGTTCACAGTACCATTACGTAGTTGTACATTCATCACCTAAATCAATCCCTGACACCTTCATTAGCACACACACAAAAATAACAAGAATAATAATTAGAGTGAAAAAGAGCAATTGAAGTAAAAAAGAACACTGGATAGCTTTGTCTGTTTGTTTCCTTCCCCTATTTTTCTACTTATCCATCCATAAACTAGACAAAGGGGAGTGTGGTCCTTATGGCTTTCCCAATCCCATTGTCACCCCTCATAAGCTACATTTTTATACAACTGTCTTCGAGATTCATGGGTTCTGGGTTGTAGTTTGATAGTTTCAGGTATCCACCACCAGCTACCCCAATTCTTTAGAACCTAAAAAGGGTTGTCTAAAGTGTGCGTAAGAGTGCCCACCAGAGTGACCTCTCGGCTCCTTTTGGAATCTCTCTGCTACTGAAGCTTATTTCATTTCCTTTCACATCCCCCTTTTGGTCAAGATGTTCTCCGTCCCATGATGCCAGGTCTACATTCCTCCCCGGGAGTCATATTCCATGTTACCAGGGAGATTCGCTCCCCTGGGTGTCTGATCCCACGTAGGGGAGAGGGCAGTGATTTCACCTTTCAAATTTGCTTAGCTAGAGAGAGAGGGCCACATCTGAGCAACAAAGAGGCATTCGGGAGGAGGCTCTTAGGCACAATTATAGGGAGGCCTAGCCTCTCTTTTGCAGCAACCGTCTTCCCAAGGGTAAAACCTATGGTAGAGGGCTCAACCCACCAAACCACCAGTCCCCCATATCCGCGGCCATGCCAGCAACCATCGAGGTGGGGCAGGCAAACACCCCTGCATTCTCCACAGGCTCCTCAAGGGGGCACCACATCTTTTTTTCCTTGTTTTTCTTTTCTTTTTTTTTTAACTTTCCCTTCTTTTTTAAATCAACTGTATGAAAAAAAAGTTAAAAAAGAAAACAAACATACAATAAAAGAACATTTCAAAGAGACCATAACAAGGGAGTAAGAAAAAGACAACTAACCTAAGATAACTGCTTAACTTCCAACATGTTCCTACTTTACCCCAAGAAAGTTACCTAATATAGCAACATTTCTGTGAACTTGTTCCTACTATATCCATTAGAAATTAACAGACCATAGTCATTCCTGGGCATCCCCAGAATGTTAAATAGCTTATCTGTTCTTCTTGGATTATTGTTCCCCCTTCCTTAATTGCTCTCTATTGCTAGTTCCCCTACATTCTACATTATAAACCATTTGTTTTATGTTTTTCAAAGTTTACATTAGTGGTAGCATATAATATTTCTCTTTTTTGTGCCTGGCTTATTTCGCTCAGCATTATGTCTTGAAGGTTCATCCATGTTGTCATATGTTTCACGAGATGGTTCCTTCTTGCTGCCGTGTAGTATTCCATCGTGTGTATATACCACATTTTATTTATCCACTCATCTGTTGAAGGACATTTGGGTTGTTTCCATCTCTTGGCAATTGTGAATAATGCTGCTATGAACATTGGCGTGCAGATATCTGTTCGTGTCACTGCTTTCCGATCTTCCGGGTATATACTGAGAAGTGCAATCGCTGGATCGAATGGTAACTCTATATCTAGTTTTCTAAGGAACTGCCAGACTGACTTCCAGAGTGGCTGAACCATTATACAGTCCCACCAACAATGAATAAGAGTTCCAATTTCTCCACATCCCCTCCAGCATTTGTAGTTTCCTGTTTGTTTAATGGCAGCCATTCTAACCGGTGTTAGATGGTATCTCACTGTGGTCTTAATTTGCATCTCTCTAATAGCTAGTGAAGCTGAACATTTTCTCATGTGTTTCTTGGCCATTTGTATTTCCTCTTGAGAGAACTGTCTTTTCATATCTTTTGCCCATTTTATAATTGGGCTGTCTGTACTATTGTCTTTGAGTTGTAGGATTTCTTTGTATATGCAAGATATCAGTCTTCTGTCAGATACATGGTTTCCAAAAATTTTTTCCCATTGAGTTGGCTGCCTCTTTACCTTTTTGAGAAATTCCTTTGAGGTGCAGAAACTTCTAAGCTTGAGGAGTTCCCATTTATCTATTTTTTCTTTTGTTGCTTGTGCTTTGGGTGTAAAGTCTAGGAAGTGGCCGCCTAATACAAGGTCTTGAAGATGTTTTCCTACATTATCTTCTAGGAGTTTTATGGTACTTTCTTTTATATTGAGATCTTTGGTCCATTTTGAGTTAATTTTTGTGTAGGGGGTGAGGTAGGGGTCCTCTTTCATTCTTTTGGATATGGATATCCAACTCTCCCAGCCCCATTTGTTGAAAAGACCATTATGACTCAGTTCAGTGACTTTGGGGGGCCTTATCAAAGATCAGTCGGCCATAGATCTGAGGGTCTATCTCTGAATTCTCAATTCAATTCCATTGATCTATATGTCTATCTTTGTGCCAGTACCATGCTGTTTTGGCAACTGTGGCTTTATAATAAGCTTCAAAGTCAGGGAGTGTAAGTCCTCCCACTTCGTTTTTCTTTTTTAGAGTGTCTTTAGCAATTTGAGGCATCTTCCCTTTCCAAATAAATTTGATAACTAGCTTTTCCAAGTCTGCAAAGTAGGTTGTTGGAATTTTGATTGGGATTGCATTGAATCTGTAGATGAGTTTGGGTAGAATTGACATCTTAATGACATTTAGTCTTCCTATCCATGAATATGGAATATTTTTCCATCTTTTAAGGTCCCCTTCTCTTTCTTTTAGTAGAGTTACGTAGTTTTCTTTGTATAGGTCTTTTACATCTTTGGTTAAGTTTATTCCTAGGTACTTGATTTTTTTATTTGCTATTGAAAATGGTATCTTTTTCTTGAGTGTCTCTACAGTTTGTTCATTTCTAGCATATAGAAACATTACTGACTTATGTGCATTAATCTTGTATCCCGCTACTTTGCTAAATTTGTTTATTAGCTCTAGTAGCTGTATCGTCGATTTCTCAGGGTTTTCCAGATATAAGATCATATCATCTGCAAACAATGACAGTTTTACTTCTTCTTTTCCAATTTGGATGCCTTTTATTTCTTTGTCTTGCCGGATTGCCCTGGCTAGCACTTCCAGCACAATGTTGAATAACAGTGGTGACAGCGGGCATCCTTGTCTTGTTCCTGATCTTAGAGGGAAGGCTTTCAGTCTCTCACCATTGAGTACTATGCTGGCTGTGGGTTTTTCATATATGCTCTTTATCATGTTGAGGAAGTTTCCTTCAATTCCTACCTTTTGAAGTGTTTTTATCAAAAAGGGATGTTGGATTTTGTCAAATGCTTTTTCAGCATCTATTGAGATGATCAATTGATTTTTCCCTTTTGACTTGTTAATGTGTTGTAATACATTGATTGATTTTCTTATGTTGAACCATCCTTGCATGCCTGGAATGAACCCCACTTGGTCATGGTGTATGATTTTTTTAATGTGTCTTTGGATTCGATTTGCAAATATTTTCTTGAGGATTTTTGCATCTATATTCATTAGGGAGATTGGCCGGTAGTTTTCCTTTTTTGTAGCATCTTTGCCTGGTTTTGGTATTAGATTGATGTTAGCTTCATAAAATGAGTTAGGTAGTGTTTCATTTTCTTCAATGTTCTGAAAGAGTTTGAGTAAGATTGGTGTCAGTTCTTTCTGGAAAGTCTGGTAGAATTCCCCTGTGAAGCCATCTGGCCCTGGACATTTATTTGTGGGAAGATTTTTGATGACTGATTGGATCTCTTTGCTTGTGATGGGTTGGTTGAGGTCTTCTATTTCTTCTCTGGTCAGTCTAGGTTGTTCATATGTTTCCAGGAAATTGTCCATTTCCTCTACATTACCCAGTTTGTTGCCATACAGTTGTTCATAGTATCCTCTTATAATTTTTTTAATTTCTTCAGGATCTGCAGTTATGTCACCTTTTTCATTCATTATTTTGTTTATGTGGGTCTTCTCTCTTTTTGATTTTGTCAGTCTAGCTAGGGGCTTGTCAATCTTGTTGATCTTCTCAAAGAACCAACTTTTGGTGATATTTATCCTCTCTATTGTTTTTTTGTTCTCTATGTCATTTATTTCTGCTTTAATCCTTGTTATTTCTTTTCTTCTACTTGGTTTAGGATTGGTTTGCTGTTCATTTTCTAGCTTCTTCAGTTGATCCATTAGTTCTTTGATTTTGGCTCTTTCTTCCTTTTTAATATATACGTTTAGTGCTATAAATTTCCCCCTTGGCACTGCTTTTGCTGCATCCCATAGGTTTTGGTATGTTGTGTTCTCATTTTCATTCGTCTCTATATATTTAGCAATTTCTCCTGCTATTTCTTCATTAACCCACTGATTGTTTAGGAGTGTGTTGTTTAACCTCCAGGTATTTGTGAATTTTCTAAGTCTCTGATGGTTATTGACTTCTAATTGTATTCCATTGTGGTCAGAGAATGTGCTTAGAATAATTTCAATCTTTTTAAATTTAGTGAGGCTTGTTTTATGTCCCAGCATATGATCTATTCTGGAGAAAGTTCCGTGACCACTAGAAAAGTATGTGTATCCTGGTGATTTGGGATGTAATGTCCTGTATATGTCTGTTAAATCTAATTCATTTATCAGATTGTTTAGGTTTTCAGTTTCCTTATTGGTCTTCTGTCTGGTTGATCTATCTATAGGAGAGAGTGATGTGTTGAAGTCTCCCACAATTATTGTGGAAACATCAATTGCTTCCTTTAGTTTTGCCAGTGTTTCTCTCATGTATTTTGTGGCACCTTGATTGGGTGCATAGACATTTACGATTGTTATTTCTTCTTGTTGAATTGCCCCTTTTATTAGTATGTAGTGGCCTTCTTTGTCTCTCAAAACATCCCTGCATTTAAAGTGTATTTTATCTAAGATTAATATTGCTACACCTGCTTTCTTTTGGCTGTAGCTTGCATGAAATATTTTTTCCATCCTTTCACTTTCAGTTTCTTTGTGTCCCTGTGTCTAAGATGAGTCTCTTGTATGCAACATATTCATGGTTCATTTTTTTTGATCCATTCTGCAGATCTATATCTTTTAATTGGGGAGTTTAATCCATTTACATTCAACGTTATAACCGTGAAGGCATTTCTTGAATCAGCCATCTTATCCTTTGGTTTATGTTTGTCATATTTTTCCCCTCTCTCTATTAATATCCTTTATTGTACCCATACCGAATCTCTTTAGTACTGAACCTTTCTCCAAATGTCTCTGTCCTTTCATTGTTTCTCTGTCTGTAGGGCTCCCTTTAGTATCTCCAGTAGGGCAGGTCTCTTGTTAGCAAATTCTCTCAGCATTTGTTTGTCTGTGAAAAATTTAAGCTCTCCCTCAAATTTGAAGGAGAGCTTTGCTGGATAAAGTATTCTTGGTTGGAAATTTTTCTCACTCAGAATTTTAAATATATCATTCCACTGCCTTCTCGCCTCCATGGTGGCTGCTGAGTAGTCACTATTTAGTCTTATGCTGTTTCCTTTGTATGTGGTGAATTGCTTTTGTCTTCCTGCTTTCAGAACTTGCTCCTTCTCTTCTGTGTTTGACAGTGTGATCAGAATATGTCTCGGAGTGGGTTTATTTGGATTTATTCTATTTGGAGTTCGCTGAGCATTTATGATTTGTGTATTTATGTTGTTTAGAAGATTTGGGAAGTTTTCCCCAACAATTTCTTTGAATACTCTTCCTAGACCTTTACCCTTTTCTTCCCCTTCTGGAACACCAATGAGTCTTATGTTTGGATGTTTCATATTATCTATCATATCCCTGAGGTCCATTTCGATGTTTTCAATTTTTTTCCCCATTCTTTCTTTTATGCTTTCATTTTCCATTCTGTCATCTTCCAGGTCACTGATTCATTGTTCAAATTTCTCTAGTCTTCTACTATGAGTGTCCAGAATCTTTTTAATTTAGTCAACAGTTTCTTTAATTTCCATAAGATCATCCATTTTTTTATTTAGTCTTGCAATGTCTTCTTTATGCTCTTCTGGGGTCTTCTTGATATCCTTTGTATCCCGTAGTATGGTCTCATTGTTCATCTTTAGTTCTTTGAGTAGCTGCTCTAGGTGGTGTGTCTCTTCTGATATTTTGATTTGGGTGCTTGGGCTTGGGTTATCCATATCATCTGGTTTTTTCATATGCTTTATAATTTTCTGTTGTTTTTGGCCTCTTGGCATTTGCTGAACTTGATAGGGTTCTTTTAGGGTTTGTAGACCAGTTGAAGTCCTTATCTCTAATTTATCAGATCTACAGCTTCGTGGAGTACATTTTCTCTAACTAACCAGCAGGTGGCGTCCACGAGCCACCTGTTCTCCACAAGCCAGTTCTCCCCTGCTTAGCCTTTTTGGTGAGTGGGGGAGTGAGTCTTGTGGGGTCCAATTGGTGTACCAAGCTTGCGTGTGTAGTTGGTGTTGCCTGCCCTGTATATGGGGCGTGTTTCTGGGCAGTCAGGGAGGGGGGGTGGCTCTAACAATCAAATCTCCCTGGTGATCCTAGAGTTTTAAAGCTGCTGCAATAGTCTAATCCTTCAGTTCATTCCTGCCACAGTTTGTCCCTGCCACTGACCCACAAGTCCTTGGTAATGGCGTATGGCTCCTGAGACTTGCAAGAGGGCCCGTCTTCCAGGCTGTGCACCCCAGGTCCTCTGTTGAGGGATGACTGTGCTATGTCACAGGTGTGTGCCGTCCCCCCAGGGCAGTTCTGGGCTGCTGGGCTGTGTAGGGAGGCTCCCAGTCTGTTGCAATGATGGCTGAATGGGGCTTTGTTAATTCACACTACTCCACCTTCCCAACTCTGGGACAATCAGCTGAGGTTGCAGGGAAGGCTAGTGTCCACACCCAGTTTTGTGGTGTGTGCCTGTTATTTGAAGCACTTCCGTCACACTGGGTTGTCTGGGGCAGCTCTGGGCTATGGGGCTGGCGATGGGCAGGAGTGTTTCCTGTCCACCAGGATGATGGCTGTGAGCGGACACCCCCCTTTTCTTGGGAAGTTGTGGTGTTTAGTGAATTTTCTCAGCCACTGGATTATTGCCTTTTGTCTCAGAGCTCTCTTAGTTCTGCTCTTGTGTTGACCTGCCCAAATTTCAAGTCTTTGAAGCTTTCTGTATTGGGCTTCTTAGAGTAATTGTTTTAGAAAAAGAAAAAGGATTAAAAAAAAAGGGCCCTCCTCAGAGATCTAATGGGTTATTGAAATGCTAAGAGACAAAGCAATTAGGGCCATTAAGGAAAGGTCCACAGGGCAGAGAGATCAGCTTTTCTTTGGGATTTGCATATGAGCCTCAGGGCCTGAGCTCTGCCCTTCTCCTTTCTATGTTCACCAGAACTCCAAAAGTCCTCCGCTTTTATTTTGGAGTGTTTCGTGTTGTTTTTTTCTATGCCTGTCTCCTCTCTGCTGGGCTGGCTGCTCTCAGATTCTCTGGTGTCTGGTCTCAGTCTATCTATGGTTGGAGTTTGGATCAGTAGAATGAGTTTCTGATAAGGGCTGCCACTGCAGTTCTCCCTTCTCCTTCCTGGTGCTGATAGCCCCTCCTCCCACAGGACTGAGCCTGGCAGGGAGGGGTGCGGGTCCCCTGGCCACAAAAACTTACAGATTTCGCTGATCTCAGCAGTTCCACGTTTTCATGAGTGTTGTATGAAGTATGCCAAAAGTCAGATTGCTCTGTGGTGTCCAGTCCACGCAGTTCCTGGCTTTCTACCTACTTTCCTGGAGGAGTAACTAAAACATGCAGGTCACCAGTCTGCCATCTTGCCCCGCCTCTTTGGGTGTGGATTTAAAGTTAAAGAGATGAAAGAGGATTTTTAGTCTGATTTGGTTTCCAGCAGTGGGTTTGCCTCCTTGTATGGTAAAAATAGTTCCCTTTGTGGTCCAGCTAATTGAATAAGTGACTAAATTAGAGTTTGGAATCAAAGCCGCAGCTTGTAAGTAAAGTGCTTCTTTGCCTCTCCTGTTCTTTGTGCATACACATCATTGAGACATTTTGTGGAAGGATGCCTGACTCAAGATAGGATGTGGGTTTGGAATCTTGAGTTCCTTTTATCTTGGGCTACATATTTATATAAATGGATTACTCACTTATCTGTAAACTTAGTGATTGTGATGCTTGCTTCAGTTTTCTTAGACTTTTAGGTTGAAGAAGTTTTGAAAAAATCAAAGATTATTGAATACAAGCTTAAGGTCACTAGTGAGAACTTTTGTGAAAATTGTACATAGAAGAGAAGGTAGAAATATGCCCCTTGTCACTGTGCCCTAGCCTTTTGTTTATTCTTCTTTGCTTTTGTTTACAAATAAGAGGAAAAGGACATGATTTACTTTAAATATTTTCCCTTTCCAGAGCTTGCATTTACTTTTCTTTAAGTGACAATAATTTAACTGAGATATTGAAAGACAGTATAGTGTAATAGTTAAGAGCAGGGACACTGGAACCAAGTGGTTGGGTTCGAGTATTGCCTCTGCCACTTACTCTGACTTTTGACAAGTTATTTAACATCTCTGCTGCACCATTTCCTTTATGTCAAATGGGGATGATTATAGGACTATTCCATAGAGGTTTTTTTGAGGATTAAATGAATGAATACATGTGTAGCACTGAGAATGGTGCTAGTACTTCCTAAAACCTTAGACATTGCCAGCTATTTTTCTTTATATTATTCTTATTATTACAAAGGTGGCCATTTATTTTTCCAGGAAATTTTTGACAGGCTCAAGCTGATCAACTGATTTAGAACTTGTAGAGAGAATGTAAAGGATTTTGTAAATTTCTTGCTCAATATTTGGGGCATCAGTGCCTTTTCTCCAGAATTATGGCATTCATATTCAGAATAAATTAACATTTCTTTCACATTATTATTATACGATGAGATTACCTTTGGTAGGAGGTAGAAAGGTTATGTTAGAATTTGTTCTATGTGGCAAATTGAAGTAAAATTAATCAAAGGAGCCTATTATAGCAGGAGATTGCTGCTGATGTGGTATTGGATGCCGAACATGACTAAGTAGTATATAATTCCATGATACTGTTGTGCCTTCCGGTGTCTAAGTTTATTGCGTTGTAAATATAAAGTAATCTCTTTAGCTAGGAATTGAAGCTATTAAACATTTTTCCCATCAGCTGGAAAAGTCAGAGCTTTAAGTTTCTTATTGACATTGTGTTTAAAAGGAGAATTAAAGTTTTAATATTAAGCAAATCAGTTTCATTTTTGATTGCCAGATTGCACATTGGGAGAGAAACCCTCCCATAGATTTCTTTTTTGGCTTCTCTACCTTCTTTTCTCTAATGAGCTCATATTTCTCACAAATTTTACACATAAGATGGCAAATAATAAACAAGAAACTTTCATTATTTTGAATTTTCTACAGAAGTAAAAATAATATTGTTTTATAAATTTACTTTCATCTATTAATTCCATCAATATTTATTGTAGCCACTCTTGTAGCCATGGAAATATAAGTGAACAAGAACAAGGATGCCTTATGGTGGAATGAGATTGAAGATATACATATAAACAAGTATATAAAAGTGGTAATTTCAGAAAGTGATCAATTCTATGAAAGGATTTAAATAAGGAAATGCGATAAAGAATGACAGAGTGGGGAAAGTGAGAAACAAGATGGAGCTTATCATCAAAGAAAACCCATAAGGTTGAATTATGTACCACGTAAAATACATTCTTAATCTTAATCCACATCTCTGTGGTTGTGAACCCATTCTAAATAGGACTTTTTGAAGATGTTATTTTTAGCTAAGGTGTAGACAATTAAATCAGAGTAAGCCTTAATCCAGATTACTTGAGGCCTTATAAAGAGATAGCCACAAGGAAAAGCCAGAAGCAGGAGGTTAGCAAGAACCTAGAAGGAAAAGGAGAAGGCATCACCATGGGATGGGAAAGCCAAGAACCTAAAGATTGTTGGCAAGCCAGCACCAGAACATCACAATCTTCAGGGAGAAAACATGGCCTCATTGACACCTTAATTTTGGACTTCTAGCTGCTGAACCCATGAACCAATAAATTCCCATTGTTTAAGCCAAACCATTGTGTGGTATTTGAGATACAACTCAGGCAAACTAAGGGTGCTTTTTTGAATCTGTCATGTACCCCATAAAAGACTACATTATTTTAATCCACTTTTGTGGGTAAGACCTATTGTGAGTCGGATCTTTTGATTAGGTTGCTTCCATGAGATGTGACTCACTCAACTGTGGGTGGAACATTTGATTAGATTATTTCCATGGAGATGTGGCCATACCCATTCAAGGTGGGTCTTAATTAGTTTACTGGAGTCCTTAAGAGAGCTCAGGGAGAGAGAGAGAGAGAGCTCAGAGCCAACACAGACCCAGATGCTTAAATATGCAGACAGAAAGACATTTGGAGATGCTAAGCTAAGAGATATAGCCCAGAGTTTGCCCCAGAGAAGATAAGTGAGATGCTTATAGAGAAAGCCACTGGAATCAGAAACTGAAAGCAGTGCAACCCGGGAGCAAAGGCCCAGCAGATGCCAGCCATATGCCTTCCCAGCTGACAGAGGTATTCCAGATGCCACTGGCCTTTCTTCAGTCAGGGTATCCTCTTATTGATGTCTTAGTTTGACCAATTTTATAGCTTTAGAATTGTAAATTTTTAATTTAATAAATCCCCTTTATTAAAGCCAATCCATTTCTAGTATTTTGCATTCAGGCAGCTTTAGCAAACTGGAACAGATTTTGGTACCAGAGAAGTGGGGTGCTGTGATATGCAAATACCTAAAATGCCAGAATGGCTTTTTAAGTAGATAAGGGGAAGATTCTGGAAGAATTGTGAGGAGTTTGATAGAAAAGGCCTAGATTGCTTTGAAGAGACTGTTGGTAGAAATATGGACTCTAAAAATACTTCAGATAAGGCCTTAGAAATGATGAATGTGTCATTGCAAACTGGAAGAAAGGTGATCCTTGTTTTAAAGGGCGGAGAATTTGGCAAAATTGGGTCCTGATGTCAAACAGAAGGCAGAATTTGAAAATGATGAGCTGGGATACTTAGCTGAACAGATTTCCAAATTAAATGTGGAATGTGTGGCCTGGTTTCTCCTTGCAGCTTATAGTAAAATGTAAGAGGAAAGAGATAAGGTGAAAACTGAACTCTTGGGTACAAAGAAACCAGAAACTGATGGTTTGGAAAATTCTGGGCATCCAGAAAGTGAAACCCCAGAGGATAGTGCCTCATGTGAGGATTTAACAAAACCTGGAACCAGCCATCCATTTCAGAACAAACCAGGATTGGAGATGGAGTTATCCAGGAAGGATTTGTGGAAAGTCCTATTATCTGATGGTTTTGACCCTTGTGTGCTGCATTCCCAGCCAACAAATTTTTTGTGAGATCTGTATAAACAGAACCACTGCCACTCCAGACTACAGGAGACAGAAAAGGGACAGATTGAAGGAAAGATTACTTCATAGGCAGAACCATGGAGGCCAAGGTCTGGACCTAAGACACTTCATGCCAGGAGAGTGGACCCACCCATGCCCATGGAAAGGGTGAGTTTGCTCTGGAATTTTAGAGTGCTGCTGCTTAAGGGCCCTCAGATGCCTGGAGAATTGAGGGGAGCTTAGCCACTCCATTGTTCAGAAAGAGTGTTGCTGCCCCAGGCTCTGGAGAGGGTGGAACACATTCCCTGGGGATTGGGGAGAGCCTCACCACCACCTCACTGTTCTGAAGGGGTTGGGCATTTGCCCAAGGAGATGGCAGAGAGTCCAGGTGTCACCCAGATGTTTGAGGAGGGTGGGGCCAGGAACAAGGTGGTTTCCCCAAAACTTGGATATGTTGGGGCAATCACCCCAGCATTTGGAGAGAGTAGGGCTGCTGCACAAGCCTTTGGAAAGGGTGGGACTTCTGCTTTCTCAAGCCCTGAGGCTAAAACATCTTTCTGTAGATGACTCTCAAACTTTGAAATCTAATGTAGATTGCCCTGCAGGTTTTAGGAACTGTTTGGTCCATGACTCCTGTTTTCCTTCCAATTTCTCCCTATGGCAATGGGAATGTTTATCCTATGAGTGTCCCTCCTTTGTATATTGGAATTAGATAACTCATTCTAAGTTTCCCAGGTCCACAACTGGAGGGGAATTTTGCCTTAGGACAAACCACTTCTATAACTGATTTTGATAAGACTTTGTCCTTATCTATTGTTATTGAAATGATTTAAGGTTTTGTGATATTGTGATGAAATGAATGTATTTTGCATATGGAAAGAACATGTCTTTTTGGGGCCCAGAGGATGGAGTGTGCTGGTTTGAATCTGTAATATACTCCACAAAATACCATGTTCTTTTAATCCACTCTTGTGGGGCAGACCTATTGTGGTTGGGATTTGATTAGGTTGTTTCTGTAGAGATGTTATCCCACCCATTCAAGGTGGGTCTTTATTAATTTACTGGAGTCCTTAAGAGTGCTCAGGGAGAGAGAGAGAGCACTCAGGGCTGACACAGACCCAGATGCTTGGAGATGCAGACAGAAAGACATTTGGAGATGCTAAGCTAAGAGATGAAGCACCGAGTTTGCCCTGGAGAAGCTAAGTGAGAACCCACAGATGCTTAAGGAGAAAGCCACTGGAATCAAAAGCTGAAAGCAATGCAACTTGGGAGCAAAGGACCAGCAGACACCAGCCACGTGCCTTCTCAGTTGTCAGAGGTGTCAGAGGTGTTCCGATGCCATCGGCCTTTCTTCAGTCAGGGTATCCTCTTGTTGATGCTTTAGTTTGGGCACTGTTATGGCATTAGAACTGTAAATTTTTAACTTAATAAATCCCCTTTAAAAAAAGCCAATCTAGAGATTCTGGGAAGATGGCGGAATAGAAAAAAGTGGAAGACTTAGTCTCCCCCAGAACAATTCATAAATGAACAAAAAACCAGTAAATAACCTGGAATAACAGCAGGGAGACAAACATGATGTACACGCAACATCCACCGACCTGAATTGGAAGGAATGCCCGAGATCATAGCATAAAATCTGTAAGTAAAACTGCGGACCCACGCTGAGAGCCGAGAACCTAGAGCCGAGAGCCCCTCCCTCACAGAAGCCGCGCCGTGCACTCTCTCAGCCCAGCTCCAAGTGAGGTTTTAATATTAACTGCTCATTACAGATATTGAATCCTCAACAAGCAGACAGAGGCTTTTGGTGACAACTGACCTTGGGAGAATCGGGGGACATATCTATCTCAGGATAGGTTGCCCAGAGAATTGGGTGCTATCTCTGGCTGATGGGTGAACCAGGGAGTTTTTCTGTCCCTTGCTCTCTCTGTGGAGAAAATCTCAGCTGTTCTCAGCCCGCAAGGCATTGCAGTAAAGACAGCCTCAGACATTCTGCATTCTGAAACGAGCTGAGAGCCCCGCGGCACAGCCCGGCAGCCCAGGGCTTCCCTTGAGGGACGGCGCACACTGGTGATGTAGCATGGCATTCCCTTGGCTGAGCTCCTGGAGGATCACAGCTGGGAGGGGGGACCTGCTTGGAGTTCCCAGAGAGACTACAACAAGTCCGGTGGTTTGTGGGACAGTGAGAGAGAGGGTCTAGGGCTGAACTGAAAGGAAGGCTTAGACTCTTGCAGCGGCCTTGAATCTCCTGGAACCTGGGAGATTTGAACAGTAGAACTGCCCTTCCTCCCTGGCCACCCATACACACACCCCACATTCAGGGCAGACGGCTCCAGCAACACACCCAAACTGAGTTCTCCAACTGAAGCCACAAGAATCATTTCCCCACACACCACGGGAAAAAGGCTGAGAACTGACTTGAGGGATATAGGTGACTCACAGATGCCATCTGCTGGTTAGTTAGAGAAAGTGTACATCACCAAACTGTGTCTCTGAAAAATTAGATCGATATCCTTTTTTTTGTTACAACTTGAAAGTAACCTATCAAGCAAAACAAATGCCAAGAGGCCGAAAACAACAGAAAATCTTAATGCATATGATAAAACCAGACGATATAGAGAATCCGGCTCCAAACACACAAATCAAGATTTTGGAAGAAACATTGTACCTCGCATAATTAATCAAAGAACTACAATCGAAGAATGAAAACATGGCAAAGGATTTAAAGGACATCAAGAGGACCATGGCCCAGGATATAAGTGCCATAAAGAAGACCCTAGAAGAGCATAAAGAAGACATTGCAAGAGTAAATAAAAAAAATAGAAGATCTTATGGAAATAAAAGAAACGGTTGGCCAAATTAAAAAGACTCTGGATATTCACAATACAAGACTAGAGGAAGCTGAACAACATCTCAATGTCCTAGAAGTCCACAGAACAGAAAATGAAGGAACAAAAGAAAGAATGGAGAAAAAAATTGAAAAAATCAAAATGGATCTCAGGGATACAATAGACAAAATAAAACATCCAAACTTAAGACTCATTTGTGTCCCAGAAGGGGAAGAGAAGGGTAAAGGTCTAGAAACAGTATTCAAAGAAATTGTTGGGGAAAACTCCCCCAATCTTCTGCACAATATAAACACAAAAAGCATAAATGCCCAGCAAACTCCAAATAGAATAAATCCAAATAAGCCCACCCCAAGACATATTCTGATCAGACTCTCAAATACTGAAGAGAAGGAGCAAGTTCCAAAAGCAGCAAGAGAAAAGCAATTCACCACATACAAAGGAAACAACATAAGACTAAGTAGTGACTACTCAGCGGCCACCATGGAGGTGAGAAGGCAGTGGCATGACATATTTAAAATTCTGAGAGAGAAAAATTTCCAGCCAAGAATACTTTATCCAGCAAAACTCTCCTTCAAATTTGAGGGAGAGCTTAAATTTTTCACAGACAAACAAATGCTGAGAGACTTTGCCAATAAAAGACCTTCCCTACTTCAGATTCTAAAGGAAGCCCTACCAACAGAGAGACAAGGAAAGGAGAAAGAGACATAGAGAATTTTAACAGACATATACAGTACCTTACATCCCAAATTACCAGGACATTCATTTTTCTGTAGTGATCACAGATCTTTCTCCAGAAGGGACCATAAACTGGGACATAAAAAAATCCTCAAGAAATTAAAAAAAAAAAAAAAATTAAGTATACTCAAAGAACATTCTCCAACCACAATGGAATACAAATATAAGTCAATAATTTTTGAACTGTAACTCCATTATTTACTTCCTACATGATAAAAAATACACAAACTCTAAGGACAAATCAGTGGTTTTGAACTCAATGTAAAATATGTAATTTTAGACAACTATATAAAGGTGGGGAATGAAGGAGTATAGGAACATAGTTTATGTGCCCTATTGAAGTGAAGGTGGTATCAAAGAAAAACAAGATTGATAGGGATTTAAGAGGTTAATTTTAAGCCCCACAGTAAACACAAAGAAATTGTCAGAGAATATAACCATAGAGATGAAAAGTAGAGTTTGGGTTAAGAGAAATGGGGGAAGGGGCAATGGGGAGTTAAGAAATGAGTGTAGGGTTGCTGTTTGAGGTGAAGGGAAATTTCTAGTAATGGATGGTGGGAAAGAGCATAACATCATTCTAAATGTGATTAATCCCACTAATGGAAGGCTAGAGAGGGGGTGGAATGGGAAGATTTAGGCTGTATATATGTTTCCAGAACTGGAAAAAGAAAAAAAAAAAAAAAAAAAAACAGTCTAACTAGACGACAATTGAATGCTAAGGATAAACTTGGATGGGATTGGAGGGTGGAGGACAGGTTGCTCGAAGGGACACAGTTGAGACATAAGGAAAAGGAAATATAGAATGTAAGCATTGTATCATTGTTGAATCTCTTATACTTCTTAGCTGTGCTTAATGGAATTACATAAAACAGTGTTCTTGTTCATGGGAAGTACATACGTGAATTATAGTGTATGTTCAAGGATGTGTGCAGCTAACTCCCATATGTTCAGAAGACAGAGCAATAGATGATGGATGATAGATAGGGAGGAAGGGAGGGAAGGAGGGAAAGAAATAGGGATGTGACAGCATGTTAAAGTTGGTGGATTGAGCTATTGGGGGAGGGGGGTCAGGGTATGATGAAATTCTTTGTATGGGGCTAGTATTGTTTTTGCAACTATTCATGTAACTTTGAATTTATTTCAAAATAAAAAAAATAAAATAAAATTATCTACATGTAAAAATCTGGGACTATTTAGGAAAAAAAAAAGCCAATCTATTTCTGGTATTTTGCATAACAGCAGCTTTAGCAAACCAGAACACTAAGATACCCCAAATACCAAAAGATCAAACCTATATAGGCTGTACTCTTTGACTACTAGAAGTTAATGACAACAGCAACAACCTGAAAATAAAATTAAAAAAAAAAAAAAAAAAAGATTTCTCTTAAGTTATTTAGTTAACTGTAGGACAAATGCAGATATAAAAATTGGCATTATAGAATGCTTAGAAACTAGTGAAAATGACAAATTTATATGTTAATATTTACAATATGCTGTAAAAGTTCTATTCAGAGGAATATTCATGGCCTTTAAAGCTTAGCTACTTACAAAGAAAGATGGAAAATAAATGATCTTGGCCTCCAGCTTACATAAGAAGATTAAAAAAATAACATAATGAAATGATTTGTAAATATAAAAGTGGAAATGGTGAATTACAAAAAGCAGAATTGATATGTCCATTTAAGAACTAGATACAAGTACTGTGAAATCTAAGAACTATGAAAAGGCCAATTGAAGAAACTTTTAGTACTACTAATAAAAGAAAACAGAGGAGCCATAATGTGTAACATTTTGAATAGCAAAGAGGAAACAACCACAAATTCACTGGTAAATTTACAAATTGTAAGAGAACAGTTTTCATATCTCTTTGCTAAAATTTTATTGGTTGATTAAATGGGTGATTTTCAGGGAAATTTAAAGTTGCCCAAAATTAACATGAAGAAATATTGAAAGCACAACTAAACTAAAAATTATAGAAGAAATTGAGGAAATTGGCAAAGAATTACCTTCTCCTCCACAGTCTGCAAAAGAAAAATCAGTAGGATACAATTCTAAACCTCCAAGAACAATTTCTGTTATTTAAGTTGTCCCAAAGTATAGAGAAAGTAGAAAAGATTCACAATTCTTTTAGAAATCTAGAATAACTTGGACTTCAGAACCTGAAAATTTGCATAAAATAGGTAAACAAAGCTTAATCTGATGAAAAGAATATAGTTGTGAAATTCCATTGTGATGGTTTGAAGCTGTGGAAATATTCCAGTTTGCTAATGTTGCTGTTTTGCAAAACACCAGAAATGGATTGACTTTTATAAAGGGGGTTTATTCAGTTACAAAGTTACAGTCTTAAGGCCATAAAGTGTCCAACATAAGGCATCAATAATCAGATACCTTCACTGGCCATTGGCATCATGAAAACCTCTGTTAGCTGGGAAGGCATGTGGCTCGTGTCTGCTTGCTCAGAGGTTGCATTTCAAAATGGCGTTCTCCAGAATGTTGCCCTTGGGGGGTTTTGTCCTCTCTTAGCTGCAGCTCCTCTTCAAAATGTCACTCACAGCTGCTCTGTGTCTGGGCCTGTGTGGCTCTTTTTAAAGTACGCAAGTGAGCCAATAAAGACCCACCCTGAATGGGGGTCGAGGGCAACACCTCCATAGAAATAATCCAATGAAAGGTCTTGCCCACAGTTGATTGAGTCATATCTCCATGGAAACACTGAACCAATAGATTCCAACATAATCAACACTAGTACGTCTGCCCCCCCCAAGACTGCATCAAAGCTAATGGTATTTTGGAGGACATAGTACATCCAAACTGGCACAGGAAGCAAGAAGCTGAAACAATGAAACCTGGAAGCAAAGGGAGAGACCAGCAGATACTGCCAAGTGTCTCTGCCATGTGGCAGAGGAGCCAAGGATCACTGGCAGCTGGTCTTCAGGAAGAGAGCATTGCCTTGATGCTCTCAATGATCAATGAGAAAATGAGTGAGATATTTTCTCAGCCTTAAACTGTAAGCTAATAAATTCCTATTGTTTAAGCCAACCCATTTCATGTTATCTGCTTTAAGCAGCCTAGGAAACTAAAACACCAGCAATTTTATTTCAAAAGTACTATATAGTTAAAAAAAAAATACTGTAGACTACACAAAGGACAAATAGGATCGATTTCAAAAATGTTAGAGTGAATTGATGTTAGAAAATTTTCCAATATAGTTCATCACACAGGTTGACAGTCTCTTTTTGCTTTCAAAAGTATTTTTCTTTTTATCTAATTTAGTTGTCTTTTTATTTCAGCCTGATCCTTTTTGTGACTTATCCCTTCTTTAAGACATACCTTGTTTCCTTGTGTTCTCCTGAGAATACCAAAGATATTCCTGAAACTTCCATCTTAATCTTGAAATAGTTCATTATGGTAGGTATTCTGTTCCTCTGAATCTCCTCTCATAACAGGGAACAGTAATTTTTAGAGAGTTTTCAGTGTTTTTTCTTTCATTTCCCATCCTCTGACAAAAGTGGTATTTCTCAGACTTAGTGTTTGTCAACAATCAGGGTGAGTGAGTTACCCTTTGACCATCTGTGTATGCAGGTATGATGATATAATTCCCCACATTCTCCTCTTGGCTCTCTGGGAGCCTTCTCTGAGAGAGTATATGAAAAATTGCAGTGCTCAAGAGTTCACTGTGCCATGCCTTACTCTGGGACATGTTTTGCTCCACTCCCAGTCTTTCCCTTCTCCACTGTCTGCCTACTTGTTTTCTGGGCTTTGCAGGCTCTTTCTGAAGATAATGGTGGGATTCGTAAGAGGAAAGGCAGTGAGGGCCGGAGGGAGGAGACTTGGAAAACCAATCACCCACTGCCCACTGGAATAAGAGATTAGCCTAAAGTTTTACTGGTACTGGTTTTGGTACTTTGAGCCAGGTAAGAGACACTAGATAAGGTAGGAAGGTGTTACACTGCTTTTAAAGTTAGCACAATTTTATTAAACAAAGTGGCCTAGTTGACTTTAAATCAACCCACTTGTATGTTCCTTATAAATGGATTCAGTTCCTGCCAAATTCCTTCACGTATATTTTTTATTGTGATGTTTTACCTTCTCCATTTCTGTTATTTTAGGGAGAAGTTGAGAGAGGACAATTACCCAGATGCCACTTTGAACTTGGTGGCTTCTTTTAATGATTGTTTTGATCTATTAAGATTTTATATTTAGAGTCAGGACTCTTAATATGAGGAGGTGGGCATCTGAATTACCTGAGGAGTCTTTCAAACAATATGTCTTCCCATTCTGATACATATTTCTACTCTCTGCTTCTGTACCCATGCTACCCTAGCCCACATATAAGCACTTGAAGTTGCCTGTCTTAGCGAGCTAATTTAATTAATTTAACTTAGGCATCTGATAATACCTTTCACTGTTTGTACCAAAATCATAAGATCTTACTAAATACGAAAGGGTATTGGTTACCTATTGGTTACTATTGTCTTAATAATTTCATATAGTGCACAAAGCACTAAAAAAAATACTCAAAATCACAGAAAGGGGCAAGAACACTGAAAATAGGTCAATCTGATAAATCCAAATGAAGTAATGTAAATTATTACTATGCATTAAAAAGAGGATAATGCAGATATATCTTTAAGTATTTGGAATAAATATTAAAATCCTCCAGAGTAGAGACTTTGTCTTCCAGACAAAATATATCATAAACCTAAATGTAAGATCTAAAACTTCTAGAAAAGAGGATAGCTTCATAGGTGTATACATATGTCAAAAGTATCAAAATTGCACACTTTAAATTTGTGTTTATTGTATGCCAATTATACTTTAATAAAACTGTAAAAAAAATTAGAAACTCTTTAGACAAAATTGAAAAAGAAAATTATGCAATAATGTTCTCAAGTGTATTGTGTATAAATATATTAAATTTTATAAAGATTTACTAGAAGTAGAAAATTAATGCCAAGTAAAACCCGGCTTAGCATTTCCAAAATGGTCAAAAATAGAATCACACAAAACTACTCCTAAAAGGACAATAAAATCTCAGAGGGCTAAATCGTCTTAATCCATGTGAATCATGACAAATTTGCTAAATCAGATTTTAAACAAATGTGTCATTGGGCTCATTTATAAATTGGTGAAATAACATTAGGAATACTAAGTTTCATACCCTTTGGCTTTTCATCAAAATGTGTTGCTTCCACATATGATTCCTACCTTGCTCCTGTAAGAGATTCTGGATTGCTGTAACTCATTTCTGTCCTCTCATATGCCAGGGTCTTGTGGCAAACACTATCCGTTGACTCCCTGATAAACTTTCTTCCCTTTCTTCCTTGCTATATAGCAAAATGTAGTTAATTTTGGTGTCTCAAAGTAAATGGAGTGAATCTTCTTTAGTTTAAGCTAATCATGTTAATTCCATTCCCCTTGGCATTAAATATCTTAGGAACAATAATGACAATTCTTGGCCATGAGATCTGGAGGGATATTTGTTGAGGGGTTCTGGAAAAAATTTTCTCACTTTTTATAAAGAGATATAAGGAAGAGAAATTCTCTCTTCTTGCCAGTGAGCATTGTTGTGTGAAGATGGGATAACTGGAGTTTCTGCAGCTATCTTATGAAATAATCTTATGAAAGGATTAGTTTCAAGACCACAGCCAATATGTTGAGGATGACCAAGTCAAAAGCAGGGAAGAACTTGGGTCTTTGATGATACCATTGAACCATGAAATACTTTTGAAAAGGACCTATCTGCAGATTTCTTATAATGTGAGATACATATTGAGATCAGCCATTTTGGATATTTTTGTTTGTTTGTTTTAGCTGAAAGGTCCTTAATCGATTTGAAATGAAATTCTGCCCATGAACTGAATAGGGTATGTAAAATTTTTCCCAACTTAGCCTTGACTTACTTTTCTACCTCATTTCCTTCCCTGTCCACATATTCATCCTTTCTAGGCATCAGCCAACTGAATATTTCACCATCCACTGAAGTCCCTTAAGCTGGAAAATATTTCTTTCTTTCTTTATCTGGCAAAATCCTTTTTGTTGTCAACCTCAGAACCTAGACAAAACTTTCCCAGCTCCCTCAGGAAGAATTGTTTTTCTCTCTTCTTGTTATCAGAGAAAATTTTCCCTCTTTAAGTACAGGAGTTTTCCTGTCATATTCCAATTCTCTATTTGCATTTCTATCTGCCAGACAGCCTGCACTTCTCAAGGGCAGAAAATCTTTATTTATGATTGTATTTCCCCATCATATTGGTGCAATACAAATACTGATCATATGTGGGACAAATGTGAAAAATGAGGCTCTGGAAGGTGGGCTGATTGCTTTTCAGTGTTACCGGGCTCCTGTGCCATAAATTCTTTGGCCAAAGAACACAGGACAAATATCTGAAGGCTGTGAGGGTGTTAGCTCGAGAACTGAAATCATCAGTGGTAACTCAGGCAGAAGGAATGGTGACTAAGACTGGCCACTTTATAAAGGCATCATTTTCTGCTTCTGCGTTATATGAGAGAAGTAGCACATTGGCCTTGTTCAGTGCACCAACTCTTTACTGTTGTCTCCACAGCAGTTTTTGTAGACTGTTAGGAAAAATGAAAAAGTATCTTATATGTGTTGGTTTCTCCTTCCAACCCATTTTAGAATATCAGCAACAGTCAGCACCTCTTTATCCATCAGAACTGTTAACAGTTAATTTTGAAAGCAAACACTGCATTTCTGTGTTTAATTTAGGTTATTTGAAAATGTGTCTGACTATCATGATTCAATGAGACAAAACTAAGCACTCCCTGTCATCTTTGCCAAGACCTTTTTTAAGTGGGCATAGATGCAATTTGTTAAAGAAGATGTGAAGAAATAAAAATTCTTAAGTTTTAAAACTATATAGGAGAAAGAAACCAAGGGTGGGAATAGTTGGCTGTTGTTCGATCATCAAAATGCTCCTTCAAGGATTTTTGTCATCTTTGGGAGAGGGCCAGTTCAAGTCTCTGAAGATCAGACTCAGCTTCCTTATGTCTACAATGAGAATTGTATAATGACCTCCAAGAACCCTCAGGATCAGACCTCCAAAGATGGGACAATTCAGATTTCCCCCTTTTAAATGAAGAAACAACTTGCATTTGATCCTCATTATTTTGAGCATAATTAAATATTAATAATCAAAAAATAAGGAAAATGAAGTTATCATTTGCTTTATCCTTGTATTTAGTTTCAATGAGTGCCATTAAGATCAAGTTGGGACAGAATAGAGACAATGCAGAGAGCAACATGTAAATACTGTAACATTCACTCTTAGTTTTTCATTTATGTTTCTAGGAAATTTCAGAATTGTATATAAGGTGTCAAAAGTTATGTATGAAACTCTGGGAATTCTAAATGATCAGTGTACTGCTAAGAAACGTTTCTTAGAGAATTTTTTCATTTAAAAAATGCTTTCCCATAGTGATACATTTTACATTTGGAAAAAACTGCACATTCAGAAGTTAGAGAATTACTGATGAGCTTCAGATGCCTTTGCTCACTGCAGTTAAGTGCTATATTCAAGAGGAAATCTTTTAAGAGCATAATAGTGATGTTTATATTTGGAAGATGAATTATCTTGGTGTGAGTTTCTCTTCTGGAGTTTCTTCCAGAGTTTAATAATTCCTAACTTTTCTAGGTCAACACAGAAAATCGAACACACAGGAGATGGAATTGAGTTATATTTTTCATCCTCAATATTAATAACCTAGGATGAGATTTGCATTTTAGGGTAAAAATCAGAACTGTCTTAGCCATAAAATTGATTTTTCATAGTGCTTGTGGCAAGGAAAAGATTTATATAACATTTCAACTACAAGTTAGAAAAAGTCAAGATGACTGAATTATTATTGAAATTCAGAAATTATTAAAAACAATAAATGGCATTATTTATTCAGTAGGTCAGATAACTTAGAGAGGAAAAGCGCAGGAGACAGCATAGAAAAAAAACATTCACCTGAAGGCAATATGGAAAAACCATCTGTCTGGGCGATAGATACCTTGGGCTTTACTATATCTTCTCTGGGCACCTCATTTGTGGAAAAAACTCATGGATTTAAAATATTATTACACTTTCTTTTGGTACTGATAATATGCCCTTTCCTTTTGGGGAATCATTTTGCATTTCACTCAGAGGGAAAGGAGATTGCTGGAAGACTCTTATTAAAATTTTATTTATAAATCAGTAAATTAAATTACTTTAAACAAATATTCATATCTATTATGTCTCAGTCACTGTTAGGTGGTGGAGAAACAGCAGTGAACAAACAGATAAGGTTTGTCTTCATGATTCTTGCATTTGAAGTGCTCTTAATTGGTACTTAGAGTATGGACACCCATATAGGAAGTTTGTTTCATGTCAGTCACCTGTTGTCTTTTAGGATAAGAAAGGTATGCAAAGTCAAGAAATCAGAGATATGGGATTAATTTCAGGAAGCAGGGGTAGGCATTTATATTTTATTTTGAGAATTAGCAAGGAGACTAAACCAGAGGGCCATTAAGAATTAAGAACAACAAATTCCTGTGGCTGCTTCCACTGAGTTCCTCCTCTTCCTTTGTGTTATTAAGTTGTGTCCCAGACCAGAGTGCTCCAGATGTCTGAATGTCTCACTCCACACTGGCTCTGTATATATGTCTGTATTTTCATCTGATGATTGGTGGAGGTGGTGGGAGGCCTGACCATATTCTCTGCTGTACAGAAAGGAAAAGAAAGCAAGAGACAACTGTCATAGAACTTCCTTGTATGGGCTAACTGAAGTCCAGTCTTAGAGCTGTTGCCCAGAACCTCCGACTCTGTCCTGACACCTGTCTTTGTCTTTGGACAAAGTAGAGAGAAAGGTCAAAGAATCTTAGCAATGTCAAGAAACCTAGACATTGCCTACATAAATAAACTGTAACCAAGAAAAGGGCTTTAATGATTTCATCTCTGGAAAAAGAGATTATTTCATTAATTGCCTAATACCCCAGACTCAACTTAGAGGGTATGTCTCTCTATTAAGGTTTTTCTGAACCCCTGTACCAACCTAGTTGATTCCAGCAACCTGAGCTTTAAGGGCTCCTTTTCACATTTCCACTTATCAGTCTCAGAGATGAAGGAGACTGAGGAGGCTGTTACTTCTAGCCCAGCACAACTTAGGTCCACCAAAAATATAAATATTGTGGACATGGGTAAAACTTCATTGAAGTGGGTAGAGGGTGAACACCGACAGAGGAGGTAGTGGCCATAAGTAGAAGCAGGGAGCCTCTTGTTTCCTCATTCTTGTTTACAGTGAAGGAATCACCACAGCCATGGAGTAGGAAATGTGCTTTGAGTTGTTGAGCCTGATGGGGACAGAATGTCATTTTTTTGCCCTTAAATGCTATCTCTGATGAACAAGAAAGACAAGTAACCCTGAGCCAGAGGCACTGATGGGGAGGCTCCATTTTCAAAGACATTTTTTTCAGATACAAATGTCCACCTGAACAGTTAACTGTCATTTATAGGCAGCCTGCTTTCAAATGATGATCCTCTTTCCCCCTCATTAAAAAAACACAAACTTTGAAATTGGAAATAACATATATAGAAATATGTACAAATAAGTGTAGCTCAAGGAATTATCAGAATGTGAACACAACTGCCTGATCATTGCCCAAGTCAGAAACAGCAAGCACATTATGAGCATCCCAAATCTCTCCTGTGCTCTCCCTCAATCTCTGCTGTTTCCTTCCCAAAATGTAATCACCATCTTGATTTCAAATACCTTTGTTTCACTTGGTTTTGAACTTTATATAAATGGAAATATACAATACGGACTATTTGCTTCTGATTTTTAAATTTTTTTTAATTTTTGCTTAACTTCTTAGTGAGATTTGCCTATGTTGGTGTGCACTGCAGAAGTATGACAGACAGGTCCTTGCACTACCTATATCCTCTCAGGACTTGTTATTCATGAACATAAATTCCAACTGCCTGAGGGCTTTCTCTGGCACCTGGAGCCCACCTCCTACACCTGGGTTTGGGTAGTACGGGGAAATTAATGACCCTTCCCCAGCAAATCTCAATCAATGACTGACAGGAATTGGTGTACAAATGCTCCAGCTCCTTCACCCTCCGAGACTTCACCCCCTGAGGCTGGTATTTTATACTGATTCTCCAAGCTCCCTAGTGGGATTAAGCTCCACTTATCTACAATGATAACTGGTTTACTAATGCTACATTCCCTTCCTTGTCTAATTTCCCCATCCCTCTAGTAGCAGGACTAGTTAGATATTCTGTTTTCTCTTGTGTGAGTTTAGTAAGTTTTATTTTTCTATGAATTTAAGTATTTCATCTATAATTTCATCTATCTATCTATTCCTATGGTACTAGAATAATTGCATCTTCCTGTTAGCATTTTTGTATATCTGGGATGTATTGTGACGCTTCTGTTTGCATTTCTGTGCTTGAGCAATCTTGTGAGTGTTTTTGAAATTTGTTAGTCTTTTCAAAGAACCAACTTTGGGCTTCTTGATACTATTTATTATTTGTTTGCTTGTTTTCTATTTCATTTGTTTCTAGTATGTTTATTATTTCTTTTTCTCCTAATATTGTTAGGTTTAATTTTTTTTTTTAATTTCTTGATAAGGATATGTAGAGAACTGAGTTGCAGTCTTTCTACTATTCTAATATGTACACTTAGGACTGTAAATTTCACACTAAGCAAGACTTTGGCTGTATCCCACCAACTTATTTATATAATATTTTCATTATCATTCAGTTCAAAATATTTTCTAATTTTCAATGAACTTTCTTCTATGGCTAATTTACAAGTCTATTTTTTATCCACTAACTAACTTGTAGTTGAAATGTTATATAAATCTTTTCCTTGCCACAAGCACTATGAAAAATCAATTTTATGGCTAAGACAGTTCTGATTTTTACCCTAAAATGCAAATCTCATCCTAGGTTATTAATATTGAGGATGAAAAATATAACTCAATTCCATCTCCCATGTGTTCAATTTTCTGTGTTGATCTAGAAAAGTTAGGAATTATTAAACTCCAGAAGAAAGTTATTTTATTATTAATTTATAGCTTAATTCCACTGAGATCAGAGAACATATTCTGTATGCTTTCAGTTCTTTGAAATTTACTGAGACTTGCTTTATGGCCCATTGTGTGATCAAATTTGGTAAATATTCAACTTGCACTTGGAAAGAATGTGTGTTCAGCAAATGGCAAATGTTCTATCAATATATGTCAATTAGTTTGTTAATCAAATTTGTCTTTTTCTCACTACTTGTATTTGGACTACTTGTTCTATAAGTTACAGGGGAAATGTGTAAATTCTTCCATTATGATTGTGGAGATATTTATTTCTCTTTAGTTTATAAATAGTTGATTTATTTTGAGTAAATTTGTAGGTGCATTCAAATTAAGAATTTCTGTAGCTTCCTGGTGGATTAACCTGGAACTGAAACAGTTGCTTACATAAAGATATATCTTAAATAGATTAAAAAGTTTAAAATAATAGGAGGGAAAAATATATACCAAGCAAACACCAAAAGAAAACTGGTGTAGCTATACTAGTATCAAAGTTGATTTTAAGGCAAGAAGCATTACCAGAGATAAAGTTGCTCTTCATTTCTTCTTGCATCTCTTAAGCTTCTCTCTGGGATAATTCTCCTTTTAGTATGAAAGCACTCTAACATTTCCTTTGGTGAGGATCTGGTGGTGAAATTTTTTCTCAGTTCCTAGTTGTCTGAAAATGTCTTATTCTGTCTTCCTTTTTGTGGATATTTTCACTGCATTTGGAGTTATGCAGTTATTCTCATCAATGCTTTGAAGCCATCATCCCATTTTCTTCTAGCTTCCTTTTGGGAAGTGAGCTCTGAGTGATAGTGTGAATCTTTGAAAGTCATCTGTACTTTTTCTTGTGCTACTTTTAAGGTTTTCTCTTTTTTTTTTTTTGGACTAGGCAAAATTCCAATTACTCTTTAGAATTAGAACCAGTGCTCTTTCCTTTCCTTTGCCAAATTCAAGGCAAAACTTTATCTTTAAGAGTATTGAAATATTCAATTGTATGTTAACTTGTTTCTTAGTTTCATTTTTCAAAATTTTAAAACTTGTATCTAACTGGAATTTATTTTTGCATAGATTATGAGGAAGGGATTTAACTTTATTTTATATTTTCCAAATGATTGGCTAGCTGTTCCAATAGCAGTCATTGGTTAATCCATATTTTCCTCATTTCAAAAATCAACACTGAATTCCTTTGTTATTACAACAAATATCATAGATACTAATATCTTAGATATTATAACAACAAAAGTTATAATCCAAAGCACTAAAAATTATGCACTTAATACTAAAACAACCAAATAGATAGTTACAGATAGAAGTATCAACAAAACCAAAGTAATTTAGCATTTGCTCTCTAAATTCAACCATATAAATAACATTTAGTTGGACTAAAACTCTAAAATTTACTCCTTTTTATTGCTTATCACCATATCTTTAATATTGTCTTTCCTATTGTGTTCCTATTTTGATTCATATTTTACATAGTTTGTGAACCTTCAGAGTTTTTTCCCACAAGAAAGCTTTATGCATGGTAAACTGTCTCATTTCCAAATATCTGAAAGTGTTTCTTTGTTACCTTTTACCTGAACAGAACTCAGTTGGGTGTGGAATTCTTTGTCCATTAACTTTTCTATTTTAAACCATTTGGTCATTGGCATTTAGTGCTGCAAAGTGGAACTCTGAAGTCAACATGACTTTTATTCTTTTATAAATTACAGTTATATTTTTTCCCCACATGGATGCAAGGATTTTTCTTAAGTTTGAAATTCAAAATGTTCTTCAAGATATTCCTTTTAATTAACTTTAAATGGTAAGTACTGACACATATATCTTGAGTTTTCAAGTATTTATCCTATTATAACTTCTTTTTCTGCTCTCATGTCTACACATTTATTATCTTTTCTTACTTGTCTTTTAAGTCTCTTTTTTTCTCTTATTTTAATATTGTATACTTTCCTTTTGACCTCCTCAGGCATGTCTCCTGTTAGTGATACTGCATCCAAGATGTTTGTTGTTCATTGCGTTAATTTAGATTTTTTTTTTTTCTTATTTTTCTTTAGGAGTTTTAGTTTGAAATAATTTCAGATTTCCATAAATACTGTAAAGATAGTGTAGAATTTCTGTATACCTTGGAGCCCAGCTTCCCTAATGTCAATATCTTACATACCATGGTATATTTATCAAAACTAAGAAATTAACACTGGTATAATACTTTTAACTAATCTATGGATTTAATTTGGATTTTTTCAGGTTTTCCACTAATGTCCTTTTTCTGTTCAATCCAGGCTCAATCCAGGATAGCCCATTACGTTTAGTTATTATGTCTTCTTAGGCTCCTTAATTCTGTGACAGTTTCTTAGTCTTTACCTATTATTCATCACCTTGACAGTTTTGAAGAATATTTTATAGAAAAGCATTTTGTAGAATGCCCCACAATTTTTTTTTTCTGATGTTTTCTCATGATTGGACTGAGGAGATATCCATTTAGTTTTTAAATTAACAATCATGTTTTTCATCCTAAAATAATCTTTGCTGGTCTCAGAATCCTCTCTTTTCTTGATTTACTTGTTTCATGAGTCTCGTAGCTTTTTGGTATATTAGAGGTTTTATAAAGTTTTCTCTTGTTCTTGCAGCAGCTTTATGTTGTAAGAGGATTTTACTTTCATTCTTCAGTACTGTCTTTGTTTAAATATTGAATCTTTCTATATGACTGGTCTCTTTCCCTCATCCCCATTTGCTTATCCACACAGAAAGTTGTTTGCTTAGCACTGTAAGATGAGATGACTTCCATCGCAGGTTGTGTGAGTCTTTGTTCAAATCTTTCTTTTGCAGATAGAGGGAAAAGGCAAATGTTTAGATTTAATTTACTTTTGTTTTGCCAGATTTGAGGATCAGTAGCTTGATGGTTATGATGTAAAGATAAATCCCCCTGCAGCGGTTTGTGTATCTTTCAATTCATTTTTCTACAATCTGATTTTTTTCTAGGACATTATTGCTAGTAAATTCATCATAGTATTTTTTTAAGTATGGCTCATACATAAAACTCATGGAGTTATTAAAATTGTAATATTATGTGCTGTGTTAGGTTGAGTCTGCAAATGATTTACTGAGGGAGTGCTGGAGCTTGAATTGCATCACAGAGTTTGTCCTGCCTTGAGGAAAGGGGGTGAACTTTTGTATCCCTGTGTCATTCATTGTCTGGAGATTGCCCGTGGGGGCGGGGCATCAGGAGGCAGGATGTATTTCTCCAGGTGAGTCTGCACCCGTTGATTGGTTGAGGGTAATCCTCCAGAGAAGAACATCTGTGAGCTGTTAACAGACAGTACTCACAGCTTTTTGTTGATTATTCAAGGGGTTCTTTGGTTGGGTACCAACAGTGTTTTCTGCATGTGTATAGCTCCAAAGGTCAAGTATAAGGAAGATATAATTTCTCTTTGCATTTCTGGTCAATGGATCTTATATATACAGCAGCCTTTCAGTTATGAGCAAGTGAGCATTTAAGGTCACAAAGGACTATTATGTTGAAAGAAGATATCTGACAAAACAAAAACTCTCAATAGCTGTGCTTCCCAAGATGTGAGTTAATTTTAAGTTCAGCAGAAAATAAGTACTAAGCATAATACTGTCTGTACTGAGGGATGTTTATCAAAAATATAACTTCTTCCCAGAGATTGCATGGTATGCTGATTATCCACTAGAGTTCCTTTTATATGCAATTCCCCAGCAAACTGAGCGATAATAGAGGTTGTCAATCTAGAAACAGAAGCCAATTTAAAAAGCATTAATAGGAAAAACAACAACTGTTATAAATAGTGCTTCATATGACATTTAAATATGTTGGAAGCCGCTCCTGAGACTAAAAGGAATGGGGAATATAAGAAAGTTTAGTAACAAATTCATTCAAAATTCAAATACAAATTTCATATGATTCAGTTTTGCAATAATGTATTAATGCACAAGGGCCAACACTATCCCAGGTTTCAACATAAAGAAAGCCCTCAGTGGATTTTGTAGGCTTCTATCCTTATTAAAATACCAGTAAAACAAATTACATTTTTAAAATTTTAAAAAGCACTTTGTTTTTTTATAACATATCCTGAGTCCTAACATGGGCAATAACTATCCACTTACCTTACCATTAGACTGTGGTTAGCTTCCATAATTCAAAACATAATCATGATAAAATGTGTTCAGAGGAGAGAAAAATTACAGCCATAAGCCAAAGACATTTTGGTGATAAAGAGAGATGTGGGGTTGTGCTTTAAGTCTAACGACCCAGAGCCCTGTAAAATAAGGATTTGATTAAGCAGACTTACCTATTTTTCACCAAGAGTCTTAAACTTTTTATAGACTGTAGTAGAATAGACTAGCAGATGTGCCAGTCATGAAAAGTCACTGCTCAAATGTCCAGCTGCAGGGGGCATGATTGACTGTGGTTTTATCCATTGCCCGGTGGATCCACCACTGCCTTTTTGCTGAGGACATGCTTCTTGTGGGCAGCTTTTAGCCAATGACTGAGCATGGCCAAAGTACTAAAGTAATCTCATCTTGCAAGATGTGACTGCTCCTATGCATGCCGTTGATCAAGGACTCCCCATTGGCCTTGATCAACCTTTCTTGTAACTGTGTTGCACTACATATCTCCTCCTACCCAACCCTCCTAACGTCCCTACCTCCTTCCACAGGTGTCATGGTCTGAAGTCTCCCTCCTATTCTCCTGTTCCCTCCCCCGATAAATCTGCTGCACATCTAATCTCATCTGGTGTCTGCTTCTCAGTGGACCTGAACTAATACAAGTGGTCATGAGAGTGGTCCAAGAAAACATGGTGAGATGAGGGTGTGGTGCTAACTCACTAACCACCAGAGGACAAGGAGGATGGTATGCTGAACAGATTGTCCCTGGAGCACGTTGGTGGTCCAGTTGCTAAATATTTCACCAGTGATAACCTGGGAAAACACAACAGTGTAGGGAAATGCCCTTTCCAGTGTGATAATTCAGGCATTTGAGAGATATGGTGGGAAAAATATTTACAAAGGCAGCAGAATTGGCTGGTTAGTGCTAAGTTGTATTGATGTCCTACAGAAGGATAATGAGAAACCGAGCTATTTAAAGCTAAGTGTAAGAACCAGGGGGCCTTTTTGGTGGCATACTAGAATCCCTTATCTTATGAGTAAAACAGCAGACATAGCTGCACAGTAGAATGAAAATTTGATAGAGTCACAGAACTCTAAAGACATCTGAATGCTCATCTAAGACAGGTGTGCTAAGCTAAGTTCAGGGCCCTGGATGGAAATCCTCAAATCCTGAAACATCAGATGGAAATCTGGATTGATATTCCTGTGGAGATTGGCTCTGCAGATCCCCTGGTATCCTCACAGCTTGAAAAAGTAGTCCATCATTCCTTAGTAAGAGAGAGCACTCCCCTTGTACAAGATGGCACTACAGGGGCTTTGTTCGTGGAAGGCAACAGGTGTCCCTGTCAGAAACTGTTCCCAGCCCTTTTCTTGGTTCCAGGCTGATAACTAAGATGAAGCTGTATCATATCCCAGCTGCTGGACCTGATAAGGGAGAGAGTATACACTAAAGGCAGTGCAAGCATTAGCTAGCATATACCAATGGGAGCCAAGGAGTATGGCTAAAACTGGATTTTCAGGATGCTTTATGAAGGAACTAGAATGTAAGATAGGATAAGCAGGAATTCATTACCTTGGTGGCAATTTCTCTGGATAAGGAATTTAAAACCCAGGCAAGGACCATAGGGGATGGGACAGACTCACTGCTAGGTAAGCAATTAGAGGCTTAGAAAAAAATGATGGCTACTTCTGAGCCCATACGACACAATTCTTTGAGGAGACCAACAGGACACTTGGTGGCAAGCAACTACATTAGGCTCCTTCTGTTCTGGAAGAGTCTTCAGTTTGCCTTCATGGGGAGATATATATATATATATATATATATATATATATATATATATATATATATATATATAAATATTCTAGGTGTAGCAGTCAGGATTCTCCATAGAAACCCGAAGCAAACCCACAAGCTATATGCATATAAATACATTAAGAGATTTATTCTAAGGCATTGACTCGTGATTGTGGCAAGGCTGAATTCTGTAGGACAGGCTGGTGGTTGGAAATTCTGGTGAGAATAATGTTGAAACATTAAGTCTGTATTCCTTAGGCTGGAAAGCCAGGAAGGAATGGAAAGTATAGCCTCAATGAAGAATTCCTTCTGATCCCTGGACCCTCAGTTTTTGTTCTTAAAATCTCCAATTGATTGGATGAGGCTTGTGCATATTATTGAGGTTAGTCTCCTTTATTTAAATTCAACTGATTGCAGATGCTAATCCTGTCTATGAAATGCCTCCGCAGAAACAACTAAGGCAGTGTTTAACCAAACAATTGGGCACCTTAACCTAGCCAAGTTGACAAAACCGTCACACTGGGTGTGGGTTTGTTTTCCTACCCAAAGAAGCTAGCACTACTATCTGGGGGCTCTGGAATGCTTGATTTACAAGCTTTGCATCCCACAAAATAATAGCATCTTACCACCTCCCTGTAAGGAATGGAAGAGCAGGTTTGTGATCATGGGATCCACTGTGCAAAAGCAGCAGTCATCATAGAATGCTGGAATCGCTTTCCAAAGGCACATTTTCAGAGGCAACACTCATTTAGAATGCAATATATACATTAAATCAGAGCCCCACATATGGCTCTGTCGTGCAAGTAGGAAGAAACCTGGGTTCAGGAACTAAAAAGTTGAAGCAGGAATGACTCTACCTGCCACCATCCCTAATGACCCACTGGGAGATTTGTGTTCTTATTCCCATAACTCTGGACTCATGGGCTTGGAGGTCCTGGTCCCCAAAGGAGGCTCACTCCTGCTCGGGGACACAGCAAGATTCCAGGTGAACTACAAACTTCGTTTGCATTCAGGGCACTTTGGAATCTTTGTGCCAAGAAGCAAGAAGTCATTATCATAACTGGGGTTAACAACTCCAGTTAGTGGAAGGATATGGGGCATTATTGTACAATGGAAGAAGGAAGAATATATATGGTGATCAGAGAATCCACTTGGGCACCTCTCTGTACTCTCTTGCCCCCTATTCTAACCTGATTGGACAAGTGCAGCAGTGTAGCCTGAGAGAAGTTTGAATGCTGAGGGCTCACACTGCTTAAGAAGGAAGTTAGGGACACACTGCCAGGTTGGGCACCAAAACTTTCTGAGATGAAAAGTGAAGGTGAGGGAAATTTAGAATGGAAAATAGAAGGGCAAGGATGAGTACCTTTGTGGCCCCATGACCAACTGTGGTGATTCATCCCAAGAACCTGCCTCTTTTAAGTTTATCCCCAGGAAGAGAGTCTCACAGGAACTGTGGAGGGGCTGCCTCCCAAATCTTCATGGAGAAGTAGATCTGTGTGATGCAGGGGGTGGACTCTGGTAGCTGTGGAACTGTACTGCTGAGTTCTGCTGCAGCGAGCATAATGGACTGTTTCTGTCCCTGGAATCCATCTGTGTTTGCACCAAGATCACGCTTCCTGTTGGCTGCTTCCACTTAGTGACTGAGTCTTGCCTAGGGTACACCCATTCTAGTGAGATGTAGGACAACTCCTATGGACGACATGTGACATATTTGAAAAATATTATGTGTGTGTGCATATATGTGTGTGTGTTTGTGTATATAACATGCATATATATGAAAAGTTCTTATTTCCTTTTATTTATTCAATAAGTTTTTAAATATCAAAATCAACTAGGAATGTCACAATTAAAAATGGGCAGAAGACCTGCAAAGATACAGATAGGCAATGAATATATGAAAATAAGTTCTCTTATAATTAAAGGACTACTAATCAGAACAATGAGATATCATTTTCATTTTTGCAAAAATTGGTTGAGTTAACCCATCTCTGGGAGGATATTGGGACATGGATAAGGTCATATATAATTATTAGGAGTGTTAATTGTTGATGATTTCTATTTATCCAAATTTTAAATGCCATTTTCTTTGATCCAGCAGTTCTGTAGTATGGATTTTTCAACGTTGCATAAGCATAAGGACATTGAACTACATCATTGTAACAAACACTGAGACCACCCAAGCCTGATGGCTAATACTTACTGAGTGCTTTCTATGCAGGTTAAACACTATTCACTATTCATTAAGCTAGTTCCTTAAATGAATTAGCTTATTTAATCCTCCCAACACCACCATGAGGTGAGTAATTTTTCATTCCCATTTTATAGACGAGGAATCAAAAGCACAGAGAGGCTAAGTCACTTTTCAAAGGTCTGGGAAGTGGTTGAGATGGAATTGAACCCAGTCTGGCTCTAGAGTCTGTGCTCTTAACCAGTACCCACATTGCTTCTTGATAAGCTGTGACACAGTTTCACAATTGTTTAGCCACCACCCTGAAATTCAGCGCTGACAAACAAAAGATTTTCTTATAACACACTTGGTGGAAAATCTGATCTAACTGAACTCATATGCAGAAAAATCTGAAATGAATTGACATGAAGCTGTTTATAGTCATTCAAACTTATTTAGTGGCATATTAACTCTTTCACAGCAGAAATATTAATGTGTTAATTATAGATGTTCTCCCGTACTCTTCTGAGGGTGTTACCTAACGTATGGCATATACACACTGTATATGGATGGATTAGAGGGATACTTAGAAGATAAAATTAACAGTGATAGAAAATAGGAAGAAGTGAAGAAGCAGGAGAAATAAAGAAGGACTCATGGATTAATAACTCACAAACCTGTATGGATCACTGAGTCAGTCACTGACATAGGGAGCATTGCAATGGGATCAGTTTGGAGGAAGCATGAGTTCAGTTCAATGCGCCTTTGGGACATTGGTGGGATTATCAAGTAGGCAGTTGGATATATTGATGTAAAAGTCATATAAGAGCTGTCTGCTGGAGACTGAAATTTTTAAGTGTTTCAGAAGTGTGAAAATGTTGCTGAAATATCAAATAAGGCAGGGCATGACTTAGCCACTTGGAGACTATTGATGATTTCAGCAAAAGTTGTTTCCAGGGAATGATACTGGTGGAATCCTGGACTGTGGAGTGAGTGATAGTGTACAAATAAATACAGAAAATATCAGCAACTTTTTAAAAAAAATTAGTTCTTAAAGGTGGAGAGAAAACAAAAGCAGTAGCTAGAGGACGTTGTGGGGATCGAGAAAGATTATTGAGACTTGAGAATATGTAAGGACACAAGATGGAAAGGGGATCACTGATATGCAGGTTGTCTGAGTAGATGAGGTGGGGTGAGCTTTAGGATGCTGATGGAGGGATAGGATTTAGACAGGAGGGGGAGCAGGCATTCACTTGTCACAGGAGGGAAAGGGGTGGCATGTATTCAGATTCTAGGTTCACAGGTCTCAAAGATTTGAATCAGGAAGATGAAGAGATCTCAGAGGGCATCAAATAAATGTCTCTTCTCCTGGGGAGTGGGCATGGGGAACACTTGGAGGTTCCATGAGATGGGAAGAGATCTGAAGTAGGTCTTGTAAACTGAGGCAGATCATCAAGGGGACCAGCAGAATATTGTCATGCAGTTTTGAGAGTCTATTGGGATTAGAGTTAATGGCTTATTTTGGAACCAAACTGCAGAACTTTCTCTGGCAAGGCTTTCTCTTAGTGAGGCTACTGTTGTGCAGGAGTAGAAATATCCACTACAGAGAGAACTATGCTCCTTCAGCAGACACCTCCCTGTTTAATCAAAGACAATTGGGTGCTGGCCTCCTAGGAAGTGTAGTTTCCCAGTTCTAAATAATTATTGTAGCCAGAGTACTGAAATGAATGCTTGGAGTTTAGAGTTTGGGTTGGCATCAGGTGGTCTTGGATGGTGTCTCAGCTTTGCAGCTACTAGATAGGTGTCCTTGGGCAAATTATTTCACCTCTCTGTGCCTCAATCGCCTCATCTCTAAAATGGGTTAATTAATGGAAAGCAATTAGGGTAGTGCTTGACACACAGAAGTGCTCAAAATATGTGGAACCTTAGTAGGGTCTCCTGAATAGTTAGTGGAGAAGCCCATAAGCCTGGCAGTCTGGCTTCAGAGTCTAAGCTCTTAAATATTATGCAACACTGCCCACAGAGCCACCTGCTAGCTACCATTTTTTAAAATTTAAAAATACCATCTAAAGAAACATGGCTTTTGAAAGTATGTTCTCATTTTTTTTTTCAGTTTGTTCCCTAAAAGTCAATAAAGAATATGCATTTCATAAAACGTGCCCTTGTAAGGCTGTTCTTGGGTAAATCAGTGGGTTGACATTTCTATAAAAATCTGCTGCATGTAGATCCCACTCAACATGGTGGAATCTAAATTCCAGTACATGTGAGTGTGTAATGCTATCCCTACTAGCACAAAACAAAGTCTCTTAAGAAAATAAAGTGGCCATTTGAATGAGGAAAATTGATACCCAACTGAAATGAGTCCTTTGTATCTTTCAAGGAGAAGTGGTTGCAAAATCAAAGTTTTCAGGCTTTTTGAAATAAAATCTCTAAACTATCACATTTTTATAACATTCATGCTGTTTCATCTTGCTAGGCAAAAGGGTAACACAAAATATCATATCTATATTTCTAATTTCCTGTGGTTTATTTTGAAAACAAAAGAGACAAATGAATTAAAGAATTAAAAAACTAGAAGCCTCAATTTTCTTTTTTTTCTAATACGGAAGGTGAAATCAAAAGTGCAAAAATTTTTAAGGATAAATAAAAGTGAATGCCACAATAAATATCAGACTAAAAATAAAAATCCTAAAATTCACAAAAGTGAGGAAAGGAAATAAATATTCTCTAAGATTTTTTTTTTTTTTTTTTTTTTTTTGGCTTATAGAGCATATCTCTGAGAAAGTTAGGATTGGGTACTATTTCATCAATTTTAAATTTTATGACCTTCAGGAAATATTTTCTGTTAAATTATATGAACACAATAATCATAATACAGTTTACAACTGAATAATATTTTACATCTTTCAAAGTTCTGCCAGGTTGAATCTCTCCACCTGGATGTTAGCTACACAGATGCCATTAACTTAATATCCAAAACGGAATTCCACTTTCTTCTCTCCAGACCTATTCTTCCTACCACTTTCTCTACTTCAACTGGCACTGATTTATGATCATTCACCCAAACCAAACACCAAAGCTTTATCGTCATTCCTCCCTCTGCCTCCTTCAACTGTTACCTGGTCTGGGTTTAGTTTCTGAGTCTGCCTTCTCTCCGTCCCCATTGCCATGGCCTTAGCTTGTTCTTTCACAGTCTCTTGGTACAAATATTTCCATAACTGTGATCTGGGCTCCCTTGCAACACTTTACCATCCTCAATCAAGGCCACCAATCAGATTATACTACTTCCCTTTTGGAATCTCTTTAGTAGTTCTCCCCTCTGCCTGAAGAATTACCTGGTGCACAGGGTGACTCTACCATCTTGTCTTGTTATTCCTCTTGTACCGCAATGACTTGCAACACTCTGAGGGCAGCACATTCATATTGACAAGGCGTGAAGAGCAAACGCTCGCCCCTCTGTCTGGAATGCTGTGCCTGCTTTTATTTTCCTGGCATATGGCTAGTCCTTGTGCAAAATCCTTCTGAGGTGTCAAGTCATCCCCACAGGCTTCCTTGAAAGTCTCATAGTCCCTTCATCTCCCACCTTACAGACCTAAACATCTTTTTTAATAGTACTCACTTCTATTACTGAATGTATCAAACAGTATTATAACTATTAGGTCTGATTTCCTGTCCACTAATGTTGAATTCCTCGATGGTAGGAACTTTCTAATGGCTTCCATTCATTTGCCTAAAGCCTCTTACACTGCCTTATATAAGGTAGATCTTTACAAATATTTGTCAAACTGAACATGAGATTAGTTGAACTGAGGTATTGAAAATACTGCTAGACTTTCTTAAATTCAAAATTTAATTTTTGAATATCCAGAGACTCCTGGATAGTATTTGTGAATTTAAAGTATTTGTGAATGAATGGCAAACTGACAGTATGCTGTCAATGGAAAATGGAAACTATCAGGGTTAATCGCATTCATTATTCCATGTGGTTTTCAGCCTCAATGCTAATTGAATGGTTTCTTTGGTTCTCTTAAAATTTTTCTGTATGGATTTTATAGTAGTTCTTTCTGTTCCTTTGCATCACTATTTTTCTCCAAAGTATGCTTCCTCCTACTTATCTCTGACCCACAGGTCTCAGTATTTAAGCATATTGCTGGTTAATCATTAGACCCTTTTAACCTGCTTAATGAATATGTGTTTCCCTGTAAAATAATTGCATGTTTTTCAAATGTTGATTCTGAATGATATAACCTTGGTTTCCCAGAATACTTGGGGAATGAGTCACTCCCTTCTGCTTAGACGAGCCTTCTATGGACATCTAGTTAACACTGGGTATTCCAAGCTCTGCGTTTTAAACATTTTTGTAACAAAAATATACTGTTCATTTGCTTTACTTGTAAAAGCATGCTGTCAGTTTGCTACATAGACAGGATCATCTTACTAATATTAAAGGATTTCTGATTATATCTTGGGATTTCATTATATTAATAAAATTTTCAAATTGAAGTTATTTTAAAGGTTTTTTTTTTCTGAAGAATAGTGACATTCATCTCTTTACAGAAAGTCATTATTTGGCATTGCATAAACACTGTAAATTTACATTTCTTGCATTCTTATTTCATTCCATATTTTCATAATCCAAGTTTCAATATCCAGAAATACATTTCTTTAGGATGTGATACTTTATTTCATTGTACACCCAAGACAATATTTAAAAATGTATTCCTTGAACTACAGGAGTACTATTATTAATTTAATATCAGTTATTTGAAACCAATGAAAATGCATTCAATTTTAAACCATTTAGCTTTTAGACTTTGCTACATCATGCTTAATCTCAGTCTTGTTCCCTGCCACAAACAAACAAATTAGGATTAGAATCATAGTTTATATTAAAAGCTAATGAGGATCAGGGTTTCATCTTAATGTTTGTGCCATGCCTAGTATGCGGCAAGACTCTGTAGATCATATAAATGAGCATTATCACAATAAGTTTTAACACCAATAATGTGAAGGAGGAAAAATACCTAATTTAAAACTAAAAGTAACTCAAAACTAAAGATTTTGCTGCATGCATCAGAATACTTTAAAAATAACATTTAAAAGCTATTAGTTATAGAAAGTTGTCTTCTGAAAAGAAAAAGAAAAGAAAGAAAAAAGGAAAGAACATTTCTGAATTTATTGTAGGGTAAGCATAGGTATTTTGAGTATTTCACCCTTAAAAAAATGCTGTGGCCATAATAAAAAGGAAATTCTTCTATTATCTATACTTATTTTTATGGACCAAATTAAAATTTTTTTCTGGTAACTACATCATCATGAAAGTAATTGATTGATTCTTTCATTGCATATATTCTTCTAAGATTTTTACCTAGAGAAGTAAATGGGGTTTGATTGCAATAGGTAAATATTTATATATTCATTCCCTATTGGAAGTTTATACCTTTTCAAACACCCATTGTTCAGAGCGGTAAAAAATGTAGCATGAAAACACATAGGTTTGTTTGTTTATTTGTTTATTTATTACATGAATATTCAAAGCAGCTTTATTTGTAATTGTCAAAAATTAGAAACAACTCACATGGCTATACAATGGAATACTATACAGCAATAAAACAAAATGGGCTATTGATAAAAATTACAGCATGAAATTTCTTAAAATAGTTATGCTCCGTGAAATGATCCATGCAAAATTACTACATACAGTATGATTTCATTTATATAAAATCCTAGAAAATACAAAGCAATCTATACTGAAAGAAAGCTGATCCATGGTTGCCTAGGGATGGGGGTGGGGATGAGTAGGAATGGAAGGAATACATATGGCTATGATGAAGGTTTTGAAGGTGATGTATATGTTCACTGTCTTTGTTATGGTGTTGTCCCCATGGGTGTATACACATAGTGTATACCATATGTGTATATATATATATGTGTGTGTGTGTGTGTGTGTGTGTGTGTGTGTGTGTGTATGTATATGTATAAAACCTATGTCTTGGGTCAAAGAATCTTTCAAAGAAAACTTTAAAGCCTGAAAAGTCTCTGATATATCAATCTATTAGCCACTTTCCTTTTCTTTTCTTTTTTTTTTTTTTAAAGCTGTTTTATTGAGATATATTCACATACCATACAATCCATCCAAAGTGTACAATCAATGGCTTTTAGTATAATCACAGAGTTGTGTGTTCATTTTAGAACACAACTGACCATGGTGTATAATTCTTTTCATGTGCTGTTGGATTGCATTTGCAAGTATTTTGTTGAGGATTTTTCATCTATATTCATTAAAGAAATTGGTCTATAATTTTCTTTTCTTGTAGTATCTTTATCTGGCTTTGCTATTAGGGTGATGTTGGCTTCATAGAATGAGCTAGGTAGTGTTTTCTCCTCTTCAATTTTTTGGAAGCATTTGAGCTGGATTGGTATTAATTATTCCTGAAATGATTAGTAGACTTCACCTCTGAAACCATCAGTTACTGGGCTCTTCTTTGTAGGGAGGTTTTTGATGACTGATTCATTGTCTCTATATGTAATTGGTCTGTTGAGGTCTCTCATTTCTTCTGATGTCAGTGTAGGTTGTTCATGTGTTTCTAGTATTTGTCCATTTTATCTAAGTTGTCTAGTTTATTGGAATTCAGTCATTCATAGTATCCTCTTTTGATCCTTTTTATTTCTGTGAGATTAGTAGTAATGCCCCCCCCCATTTATGATTTTATTTATTTGCATCTTCTCTCTTTTTTTCTTTGTCAGTCTAGCTAAGGGTTGTTGATTTTATTGATCTTCTCAAAAAACCAACTTTCAATTTTGTTCTTGCTATTGTTTTTTAATTCTCAATTTCATTTGTTTCTTCTGTAATCTTTGTTATTTCTTTCCTTCTGCTTGCTTTGGGATTAGTCTGCAGTTCTTTTTCTACTTCCTTTACATGTGCAGTTAGGACTTTGATTTTGGCTCTTTCTTCTTTTTTAATGTGGGCATTTAGGACTATAAATTTCTCTCTCAGTACTGCTTTTGCTGCATGACATAAGTTTTGTTGTGTTCTCATTTTCATTTGTCTTGAGATATTTACTGATTTCTCTTGCAGTTTTTTTTGAACCAATGATTGTTGGAGTGTGTTGTATAACCTCCATATGTTTGTGAGTGTTCTAGTCCTCTGCCTGTTACTGATTTCCAGTTTCATTCCATTATGGTAAGAAAAAGTGCTTTATATAATTTCAATCTTTTTACATTTATTGAGACTTGTTTTGTGACCCAACATGTGGTCTATCCTGGAGAAAGATCCATGAGCACGGAGAAGAATGAATATCCTCCTGTTTTGGGGTGCAATGTTCTGTATACGTCTATTAGGTCTAGTTCATTTATCATATTATTTAGGTTCTCTGTTTCCTTATTGAACCTCTTTCTAGATATTCTATCTATTGAAGAGAGTGGTGTATTGAGGTCGCCAACTATTATTGTAGACATGTCTATTTCTCCCTTCAGTTTTGCCAGTGGTTCCTCATGTATTTTGGGACACCCTGGTTCAGTGCATAAATATTTATGATTGTTATTTCTTTTTGGTAGATTGTTCCTTTTATTAATAGATAGTGTCCTTCTTTGTCTCTTATAACAGTTTTGCGATTATAGTCTATTTGGTCTGATATTAGCTTAGCTATCCCATCCCAGCTCTTTTTTAGTTATTGTTTGTGTGGAATTTCTTTTTCCAGAGTTTCACTTTTAACCTATTTTTGTCTTTGAATCTAAGGTGAGTCTCTTGTAGACAGCAAATAGTTGGATCACACTTTTTATCCATCTGTGAATCTGTGTCTTTTAATTGGAGAGTTTAATCCATTAACATTCTATGTTGTTACTGTAAAGGCAGTACTTACTTCAACCATTTTATCCTTTGGTTTTTTTATGTCATATCTTATTTTCCTCTCTCTTTTTACCCATTTAGTTACTCTTACCAATAATCTTCATTTCTACACTCTCCTCCAAGCTTTTCTCTTTTTCCTTTCAGCCTGCAGAAATCCCTTTATTTTATTTCTTGTTAGGTAGATCCCTTGTTAGTGAACTCTCTCAGTTTGTTTATCTGTGAATATCTTAAACTCTCGTCATTTTTGAAGGACAGTTCTGCCAGATAAAGAATTCGTGGCTGGCAGTTTTTCCTCTTTAAATATGGAATACCACTGCCTTCTTGTCTCCATGGTTTCTGATGAGATATCAGCACTTAGTCTTATTAAGGCTTTCTTGTATGTGATGAATCACTTTTCTTTTGTTGCTTTGAGGATTCTCTCTTTATCTTTGGCATTTCACATTCTGATTAGTATGTGTTTCAGAGTAAGTCTATTAGGATTTATTCTGTTTGGAGTATGTTGTCCTTCTTGGACATGTGAATTTATTTCTTGCATAAGACTTAGGAAATTTTTGGCCATTATTTTCTCAAATATTCTTTTTGTCCCTTTTCCCTTCTCTTCTCTCTCTGGGACACACGTGATGCATATGTTTGTGTGCTTCATGCTGTCATTCAAATCTCTGAGACCCTGCTCAACTTTTTTAATTCTTTTCTCTGCTTTTCTGCCTTTGAGATTTTGATTGTCCTGTCTTATAGTTCACTTATTCTTTCTTCTGCCTGTTCAAATCTATGTTGTGTGCCTCCAGTGTATTTCAATATCTTCTATTGTGCCTTTCATCCCCATAATTTCTTTTATGTTTCTTTTTATACTTTCAGATTCTTTATGCTCACCCAATGTCTTCTTAATATCCTTTGTCTTTTTAGCCATATTTTTCTTCATTGCCTTTAATTGATTTAAGAGATTTGTTTGAACATCTTTGATTAGTCATTCCAAATTCTGAATGTCTTTCAAGTTTTAGTTTGCTTCTTTCACTGTGCTATATCTTCCTGTTTCTTGGTATGGCTCATAACTTTTTGCTGATGTCTAGGCATCTGATTACTTGATGAGTTTACCCTGAAGGTCAGGTTCTCTCTCGCGCACCTAGGGTTTTATTTTTGATTGGCTTTGTGCTAAGGCTCTTCTTTAATGCTTGGTACAACTTATTATAGTCCTTTAGAATGCCTGAGTTAACTGAGAAGATTTTTTCAGCTCTTCTTCATCTGCTTCTTGCCCTGGATATGTGGTACAATTCTTAGATTGTAGTTGTTTTGTGCAATTGTTTCACCTCCAGCTCCCTTTTCTCTGTTCCTTCTCTGGGAATCTTGATCTTTTCTGTTTGTTTTTGTTTTCCCTCTATAGTTATTTTTACTCTCCTTTCATTGGCTTTAGCTGCTTTTGCCTGGAAAAGACAAATTCTGGGAGAAGTCACCCCAGAGAGGACTTTCCCAAATCAGTATTTCCCAGGCAAAACAGGAACAGGGAACCACAAAGGGAATGCAGAACAGCTCTAAAGAACCCTGGAAAGAGGGTTGGGAAAGACACCAAAAAGGGTTTTTGATGAATCCCAGAAGCAGCACTTTCTGGCCTGCCCAGTAGTAGACGATGACTTTCAGCAAACTGTTCTTGGCAGCCCTAAGGAGGCCCTGAAGTTTTAAACCTTCATTGCCTCCACCCCTATAGGGGGCAGGGTTGAAACAATAGCTGCTGCCCTCCCTGCCCCAGGTAGGCAGAAACAGCAGCTCAGAGTGGGGACATAGTGATCAGAATTCACCCATCCAAAGCTGTGATCAGCACCCAGCCATGTCCCCCCATTCTTGGGGAAGAGGACCCATCTACAGCAGCTAGCCAGGGACTGGACCCCAGTGCAGCTTGCCTCAAGAGTGGGGGCTTGGTGCTGGCTGCCACCACTGAGCAAGCTATTCACAGTTCTTTACTGCAGTTTCTCAGCCTCTTCCTCCAACTCTTCCCTGGATGCTGTACAGTGCATCCAGGACTGGACTCTGGAGCCCCAGAACAGTTGTTTCAGACATTTCCTGCCTGTCCACCACCTGCTTTTGAGGAAGAGTGAGTCCTGGAGCTCTGTGGTCCTCCATCTTCTCCAGAAGTTCTCCTACAAAGGTTTATTGACTTCAGAGATATTCATCTCCGGGATGAAGGATGAATCTAATTAGTGGAGTTCCTGCAACCAGAAGATTTCACTAAATCTACATGCTCTTTCCAATTTTCACAGCTTTGACTGACATCATTAACATTAATCACCTTCTTCCTCTGGAAGCCTGAAGGTCTCATGATTTTTAATACAATAGCCTTCCTATTTTTCTTTTATATCCTTTTAGATGGTACCTCTTTTTTCTTGCTTCTTAAATGTGGCTCTCTCCCAGGGATATCCTTTAGGCCTCTTATTTTTTTTATGCACAATTTCCTTTCAGTGATGTTACAACTTCAGTTCATTTGTTTAAGCTATACTTTTTTTTTCTTTCCTGAGTTCATTCTTTTATCAAAAATTACTATGAATTTCTACATGCCTATACAAGGTGATGGGAAAATAAAGATGAAAAAAAAAAGCAGTCCTTATTCTTTATTATCTCAGAACCTGATGAGAAATACAGACATGGAAACAAAACATTACCCTACAGTGTTATAGAGGCTAGATCAGGAATACAAAAAAAAAAAAAATACTCCAGTGGTACAAAGGAGTGAGTGAGTCACCAACACCACTTTCAAAGGAAATGCAGCTTGAATCAGCATTGGACTAGCAGCCAGTTTCCTATCAAGGCAAACATTCCCAAGAAACTGCTGGCCACTCACATGCAGAAGTTCCAAACAAATGCATATTTTACTTCATACTGTTTTCCCCAAAGTCTGGTTGACCTTCCAAGGTGAACCAAGACCCATGAAAGCTACCAAGTTAAAAAAAATTATAGTGACTTACAGAAGATCCTGGAGTCTTGGTTGTGTGTGTGTGTGCTTGTGTGTGTGCATGCTGAGTGGTTGTGACTGACTGGTGGGTGTTTCAACCACAAGTGTAGACAGAGGATAAGTTGCCTTGGGCTGAGACTTGTGATTTATGTTCATTGTGTGGTATTTAAACAGGAAATTTGGGTGTTGTGATGGGTTGTGGGCTTCCAAGTGAGAAAGAAAAGTGAAGGTAAGGATCTAGAGCACTGTATATTCTAGGGAGTTCCCAACCCTATAAGTTTAAAGAATCTCTCCTTGTGTGCAAGTTATTCCCATCTGATAGTACCACTTGCCAGCTTCAAGCTATTTTTCTTCCCACTTTCTGTTTTCCTGTTTTGCCATTTTGCTCTTCACGTAACTTCTCCTTTTAATTTTTATATTGTTTTTAGTTAGACTCTAGTCTCTAATAGTAGTCTTTTTATTCCTTAAAAATTTAAATTTATTAAGCATTTTAATCAGTGATTTTTAACTGATTCTTTTAATATCCATTTCTTATCTCATTTGTAATGTGCCTCATAATTGCTTGTTACATTTTAAGGATGTTATCCCTTGGTTTTTCTCTTTTTGGATCCTACAGCAAAAATTCATTTTCCTGATTCTTCCATTATTTTTACTTCATCTGAACTGAATTTGAATTCTTCTTTTAACTCTTGATTTTGTACAGTGACTTTTTAGCATTAATATTCTTCACAAGTACTGGAATTTTAGTTTGTAGGCTTAGTTTTTATTCTTTTTCTTTTTCTTTCTGTCTCAGTTCTCACTCCTGCTCCTTGGAAGATGTTGCAGTTGCCTTCACCCAACTTACTCAAACTCTCAACCCAAGACTTTTGTCTCATGGTAATGCAGCTATTGCAAACCAGACACTTTGATTTGGTTGATTGTTGTAGGACATGGTCAGAAGGTAGTTTTTATTTCATTGGGAGTGCCATGATAGCCTTGGGAAAATGTTAGCAGCAGCTTTGTTTTCAGTGATCTTTTTTTTTTTTTTTTAATCATCATTTTATTGAGATATATTCACATACCACGCAGTCATACAAAACAAATTGTACTTTCGATTGTTTACAGTACCATTACATAGTTGTACATTCATCACCTAAATCAATCCCTGACACCTTCATTAGCACACACACAAAAATAACAAGAATAATAATTAGAGTGAAAAAGAGCAATTGAAGTAAAAAAGAACACTGGGTACCTTTGTCTGTTTGTTTGCTTCCCCTACTTTTCTACACATCCATCCATAAACTAGACAAAGTGGAGTTTGGTCCTTATGGCATTCCCAATCCCACTGTCACCCCTCATAAGCTACATTTTTATACAACTGTCTTCGAGATTCATGGGTTCTGGGTTGTAGTTTAATAGTTTCAGGTATCCACCACCAGCTACCCCAATTCTTTAGAACCTAAAAAAGGTTGTCTAAAGTGTGCATAAGAGTGCCCACCAGAGTGATCTCTCGGCTCGTTTTGGAATCTCTCTGCCACTGAAGCTTATTTCATTTCCTTTCACATCCCCCTTTTGGTCAAGAAGATGTTCTCCATCCCACGATGCCGGGTCTACATTCCTCCCCGGGAGTCATATTCCACGTTGCCAGGGAGATTCACTTCCCTGGGTGTCTGATCCCACGTAGGGGGGAGGGCAGTGATTTCACCTTTCAAGTTGGCTTAGCCAGAGAGAGAGGGCCACATCTGAGCAACAAAGAGGCATTCAGGAGGAGACTCTTAGGCACAAATACAGGGAGGCCTAGCCTCTCCTTTGCAGCAACCGTCTTCCCAAGGGTAAAACTTATGGTAGAGGGCTCAACCCATCAAACCACCAGTCCCCTATGTCTGTGGTCATGTTAGCAACCATGGAGGTGGGGTAGGCGAATACCCCTGCATTCTCCACAGGCTCCTCAAGGGGGCACTACATCTTTTTTTTTTTTTTCCTTGTTTGTCTTTTTTCTTTTTTTTTTTTTTAACTTTCCCTTCTTTTTTAAATCAACTGTATGAAAAAAAAAGTTAAAAAGAAAACAAACATACAATAAAAGAACATTTCAAAGAGACCATAACAAGGGAGTAAGAAAAAGACAACTAACCTAAGATAACTGCTTAACTTCCAACATGTTCCTACTTTACCCCAAGAAAGTTACATAATATAGCAACATTTCAGTGAACTTGTTCCTACTACATCCATCACAAATTAACAGACCATAGTCATTTCTGGGCATCCCCAGAACGTTAAATAGCTTATCTGTTCTTCTTGGATTATTGTTCCCCCTTCCTTAATTGCTCTCTACTGCTAGTTCCCCTACATTCTACATTATAAACCATTTGTTTTACATTTTTCAAAGTTCACATTAGTGGTAGCATATAATATTTCTCTTTTTGTGCCTGGCTTATTTCGCTCAGCATTATGTCTTCAAGGTTCATCCATGTTGTCATATGTTTCACCAGATCGTTCCTTCTTACTGCCGCGTAGTATTCCATCGTGTGTATATACCACATTTTATTTATCCACTCATCTGTTGAAGGACATTTGGGTTGTTTCCATCTCTTGGCAATTGTGAATAATGCTGCTATGAACATTGGCGTGCAGATATCTGTTCGTGTCACTGCTTTCCGATCTTCTGGGTATATACCGAGAAGAGCAATCGCTGGATCGAATGGTAGCTCTATATCTAGTTTTCTAAGGAACTGCCAGACTGACTTCCAGAGTGGCTGAACCATTATACAGTCCCACCAACAATGAATAAGAGTTCCAATTTCTCCACATCCCCTCCAGCATTTGTAGTTTCCTGTTTGTTTAATGGCAGCCATTCTAACCGGTGTTAGATGGTATCTCATTGTGGTCTTAATTTGCATCTCTCTAATAGCTAGTGAAGCTGAACATTTTTTCATGTGTTTCTTGGCCATTTGTATTTCCTCTTCAGAGAACTGTCTTCTCATATCTTTTGCCCATTTTATAATTGGGCTGTCTGTACTATTGTCATTGAGTTGGAGGATTTCTTTGTATATGCAAGATATCAGTCTTCTGTCAGATACATGGTTTCCAAAAATTTTTTCCCATTGAGTTGGCTGCCTCTTTACCTTTTTGAGAAATTCCTTTGAGGTGCAGAAACTTCTAAGCTTGAGGAGTTCCCATTTATCTATTTTCTCTTTTGTTGCTTGTGCTTTGGGTGTAAAGTCTAGGAAGTGGCCGCCTAATACAAGGTCTTGAAGATGTTTTCCTACATTATCTTCTAGGAGTTTTATGGTACTTTCTTTTATATTGAGATCTTTGGTCCATTTTGAGTTAATTTTTGTGTAGGGGGTGAGGTAGGGGTCCTCTTTCATTCTTTTGGATATGGATATCCAACTCTCCCAGCCCCATTTGTTGAAAAGACCATTATGGCTCAGTTCGGTGACTTTGGGGGCCTTATCAAAGATCAGTCGGCCATAGATCTGAGGGTCTATCTCTGAATTCTCAATTCGATTCCATTGATCTATATGTCTATCTTTGTGCCAGTACCATGCTGTTTTGGCAACTGTGGCTTTATAATAAGCTTCAAAGTCAGGGAGTGTAAGTCCTCCCACTTCGTTTTTCTTTTTAGAGTGTCTTTAGCAATTCGAGGCATCTTCCCTTTCCAAATAAATTTGATAACTAGCTTTTCCAAGTCTGCAAAGTAGGTTGTTGGAATTTTGATTGGGATTGCATTGAATCTGTAGATGAGTTTGGGTAGAATTGACATCTTAATGACATTTAGCCTTCCTATCCATGAACATGGAATAGTTTTCCATCTTTTAAGGTCCCCTTCTATTTCTTTTAGTAGAGTTATGTAGTTTTCTTTGTATAGGTCTTTTACATCTTTGGTTAAGTTTATTCCTAGGTACTTGATTTTTTTAGTTGCTATTGAAAATGGTATCTTTTTCTTGAGTGTCTCTTCAGTTTGTTCATTTCTAGCATATAGAAACATTACTGACTTATGTGCATTAATCTTGTATCCCGCTACTTTGCTAAATTTGTTGATTAGCTCTAGTAGCTGTATCGTTGATTTCTCAGGGTTTTCTAGATATAAGATCATATCATCTGCAAACAATGACAGTTTTACTTCTTCTTTTCCAATTTGGATGCCTTTTATTTCTTTGTCTTGCCGGATTGCCCTGGCTAGCACTTCCAGCACAATGTTGAATAACAATGGTGACAGCGGGCATCCTTGTCTTGTTCCTGATCTTAGAGGGAAGGCTTTCAGTCTCTCACCATTGAGTACTATGCTGGCTGTGGGTTTTTCATATATGCTCTTTATCATGTTGAGGAAGTTTCCTTCAATTCCTACCTTTTGAAGTGTTTTTATCAAAAAGGGATGTTGGATTTTGTCAAATGCTTTTTCAGCATCTATTGAGATGATCAATTGATTTTTCCCTTTTGAGTTTTTAATGTGTTGTAATACATTGATTGTTTTTCTTATGTTGAACCATCCTTGCATGCCTGGAATGAACCCCACTTGGTCATGGTGTATGATTTTTTTAATGTGTCTTTGGATTCGATTTGCAAGTATTTTGTTAAGGATTTTTGCATCTATATTCATTAGGGAGATTGGCCGGTAGTTTTCCTTTTTTGTAGCATCTTTGCCTGGTTTTGGTATTAGATTGATGTTAGCTTCATAAAATGAGTTAGGTAGTGTTCCATTTTTTTCAATGTTTTGAAAGAGTTTGAGTAAGATTGGTGTCAGTTCTTTCTGGAAAGTTTGGTAGAATTCCCCTGTGAAGCCATCTGGCCCTGGGCATTTATTTGTGGGAAGATTTTTGATGACTGATTGGATCTCTTTGCTTGTGATGGGTTGGTTGAGGTCTTCTATTTCTTCTCTGGTCAGTCTAGGTTGTTCATATGTTTCCAGGAAATTGTCCATTTCTTCTACATTATCCAGTTTGTTGCCATACAGTTGTTCATAATATCCTCTTATAATTTTTTTAATTTCTTCAGGATCTGCAGTTATGTCACCTTTTTCATTCATTATTTTGTTTATATGGGTCTTCTCTCTTTTTGATTTTGTCAGTCTAGCTAGGGGCTTGTCAATCTTGTTGATCTTCTCAAAGAACCAACTTTTGGTGATATTTATCCTCTCTATTGTTTTTTTGTTCTCTATGTCATTTATTTCTGCTTTAATCCTTGTTATTTCTTTTCTTCTACTTGGTTTAGGATTGGTTTGCTGTTCATTTTCTATCTTCTTCAGTTGATCCATTAGTTCTTTGATTTTGGCTCTTTCTTCCTTTTTAATATATGCGTTTAGTGCTATAAATTTCCCCCTTAGCACTGCTTTTGCTGCATCCCATAGGTTTTGGTATGTTGTGTTCTCATTTTCATTCGTCTCTATATATTTAGCAATTTCTCTTGCTATTTCTTCTTTAACCCACTGATTGTTTAGGAGTGTGTTGTTTAACCTCCAGGTATTTGTGAATTTTCTAAGTCTCTGATGGTTATTGACTTCTAATTGTATTCCATTGTGGTCAGAGAATGTGCTTTGAATAATTTCAATCTTTTTAAATTTATTGAGGCTTGTTTTATGTCCCAGCATATGATCTATTCTGGAGAAAGTTCCGTGAGCACTAGAAAAGTATGTGTATCCTGGTGATTTGGGATGTAATGTCCTGTAGATGTCTGTTAAATCTAATTCATTTATCAGATTGTTTAGGTTTTCAATTTCCTTATTGGTCTTCTGTCTGGTTGATCTATCTACAGGAGAGAGTGATGTGTTGAAGTCTCCCACAATTATTGTGGAAACATCAATTGCTTCCTTTAGTTTTGCCAATGTTTCTCTCATGTATTTTGTGGCACCTTGATTGGGTGCATAGACATTTACGATTGTTATTTCTTCTTGCTGAATTGCCCCTTTTATTAGTATGTAGTGGCCTTCTTTGTCTCTCAAAACATCCCTGCATTTGAAGTCTATTTTATCTGAGATTAATATTGCTACACCTGCTTTCTTTTGGCTGTAGCTTGCATGAAATATTTTTTTCCATCCTTTCACTTTCAGTTTCTTTGTGTCCCTGTGTCTAAGATGAGTCTCTTGTATGCAACATATTGATGGTTCATTTTTTTTGATCCATTCTGCGAATCTATATCTTTTAATTGGGGAGTTTAATCCATTTACATTCAATGTTAAAACCGTGAAGGCATTTCTTGAATCGGCCATCTTATCCTTTGGATTATGTTTGCCATATTTTTTCCTCTCTCTATTAATATCCTTTATTGTACCCATACCGAATCTCTTTAGTACTGAACCTTTCTCCAAGTCTCTCTGTCCTGTCTTTGTTTCTCTGTCTGTAGGGCTCCCTTTAGTATCTCCAGTAGGGCAGGTCTCTTGTTAGCAAATTCTCTCAGCATTTCTTTGTCTGTGAAAAATTTAAGCTCTCCCTCAAATTTGAAGGAGAGCTTTGCTGGATAAAGTATTCTTGGCTGGAAATTCCTCTCACTCAGAATTTTAAATATATCGTGCCACTGCCTTCTTGCCTCCATGGTGGCTGCTGAGTAGTCACTACTTAGTCTTATGCTGTTTCCTTTGTATGTGGTGAATTGCTTTTCTCTTGCTGCTTTCAGAACTTGCTCCTTCTCTTCTATGTTTGACAGTGTGATCAGTATATGTCTCGGAGTGGGTTTTTTTGGATTTATTCTATTTGGAGTTTGCTGAGCATTTATGATTTGTGTATTTATGTTGTTTAGAAGATTTGGGAAGTTTTCCCCAACAATTTCTTTGAATACTTTTCCTAGACCTTTACCCTTTTCTTCCCCTTCTGGGACACCAATGAGTCTTATATTCGGACGTTTCATATTATCTATCATATCCCTGAGGTCCATTTCGAGTTTTTCAATTTTTTTCCCCATTCTTTCTTTTATGCTTTCATTTTCCATTCTGTCATCTTCCAGGTCACTGATTCGTTGTTCAACTTCCTCTAGTCTTGTACTATGAGTGTCCAGAATCTTTTTAATTTGGTCAACAGTTTCTTTAATTTCCATAAGATCATCCATTTTTTTATTTAGTCTTGCAATGTCTTCTTTATGCTCTTCTAGGGTCTTCTTGATTTCCTTCATATCCCGTACTATGGTCTCATTGTTCATCTTTAGTTCTTTGAGTAGCTGCTCTAGGTGCTGTGTCTCTTCTGGTCTTTTGATTTGGGTGCTTGGGCTTGGGTTATCCATATCGTCTGGTTTTTTCATATGCTTTATAATTTTCTGTTGTTTTTGGCCTCGTGGCATTTGCTGAACTTGATAGGGTTCTTTTAGGGTTTGTAGACCAGTTGAAGTCCTTATCTCTAATTTATCAGATCTACAGCTTCGTGGAGTACACTTTCTCTAACTAACCAGCAGGTGGCGTCCACGAGCCACCTGTTCTCCACAAGCCAGATCTCCCCTGCTTAGCCTTTTTGGTGAGTGGGGGAGTGAGTCTTGTGGGGCCCAATTGGTGTACCAAGCTTTCGTGTGTAGTTGGTGTTGCCTGCCCTGTATGTGGGGCGTGTTTCTGGGCAGTCGGGGAGTCGGGGTGGCCCTAACAATCAAATCTCCCTGATGATCCTAGAGTTTTAAAGCTGCTGCAATAGTCTAATCCTTCAGTTCAGTCCTGCCACATTTGTCTCTGCCACTGACCCACAAGTCCTTGGTATTGGCGTATGGCTCCTGAGACTTGCAAGTGGGCCCCTCTTCCAGGCTGTGCACCCCGGGTCCTCTGTTGATGGATGACTGTGCTATGTCACAGGTGAGTGCCGTCCCCCCAGGGCAGTTCTGGGCTGCTGGGCTGTGTTGGGAGGCTCCCAGTCTGCTCAAATGATGGCTGAATGGGGCTCTGTTAATTCACACTGCTCCCCCTTCCCAGCTCTGGGACATTCAGCTGAGGTTGCAGGGAAGGCTAATGTCCACGCCCAGTTTTGTGGTGTGTGCCTGTTATTTGAAGCACTTCCGTCACACTGGGTTGTCTGGGGCAGCTCTGGGCTATGGGGCTGGCGATGGGCAGGAGTGTTTCCTGTCCACCAGGATGGTGGCTGTGAGCGGACACCCCCCTTTTCTTGGGAAGTTGTGTTGTTTATTGAATTTTCTCAGCCACTGGATTATTGCCTTTTGTCTCAGAGCTCTCTTAGTTCTGCTCTTGACTTGACGTGCCCAAATTTCAATTCTTTGAAGCTTTCTGTATTGAGCTTCTTAGAGTAATTGTTTTAGAAAAAGCAAAAAGGATTTAAAAAAAAAAAAAAAAAAAAAGGCCCTCCTCAGAGATCTAATGGGTTATTGAAATGCTAATAGACAAAGCAACCAGGGCCATTAAGGAAAGGTGCACAGGGCAGAGAGATCAGCTTTGTTTCGGGATTTGCATATGCGCCTCAAGGCCTGATCTCCGCCCTTCCCCTTTCTGTGTTCACCAGAACTCCAAAAATCCTCTGCTTTTATTTTGGAGTTTTTCGTGTTGTTTTTTTTCTATGCCTGTCTCCTCTCTGCTGGGCTGGCTGCTCTCAGAGTCTCTGGTGTCTGGTCTCAGTCTATCTATGGTTGGAGTTTGAATCAGTAGAATGAGTTTCCGATAAGAGCAGCCACTGCAATTCTCCCTTCTCCTTCCCAGAGCTGACAGCCCCTCCTCCCCCGGGACCGAGCCTGGCAGGGAGGGGCGCGGGTCCCCTGGCCGCAAAAACTCACAGATTTCGCTGATCTCAGCAGTTCCACGTTTTCATGAGTGTTGTATGAAGTATGCCCAAAGACAGATTGCTCTGTGGTGTCCAGTCCATGCAGTTCCTGGCTTTTTACGTACTTTCCTGGAGGAGTAACGAAAATATACAGCTCACCAGTCTGCCATCTTGCCCCGCCTCCAGTGATCTTTTATTAGCGTGTGCAATCCAACCTAAACTCTGGCTTTGATCAGTGAATCTAACTTCAGTTTTGCACCTTACATGAAAACCTTCATGCCTCATAAACCCAAACGGGATAAACTCTCATCTACTTCTGCTTATTTCCAGGGTTGAGGTTCAGCACCTGTGGCTTCAGTCATACCCACTTCTTGGTCCACAGAAGTAGACCACATCTTGTTTTTTTAATGGTTCTTGATTTTTTTATACTTTATCTTTTTCTAGTTTATCATTTCTGTATGTTCTGGCAAGAGGGTAAAGTGTTTTCACATTGTTAATTTAAAATGCCAACAGTAGTGAGAAACCTGTATTTCTTTTTCTATAGGTGTATTCATTTTCTATTTCTGCATAACTGATTACCACAAAGTTAGCAGCTTAAACAATATATGTTTATTATCCCTCATTTTCTGTGGGTCAGAAGCCTGGATATGGGTCCTCTGCTTAGGGTCTTATTAGCTGTAATCAAGATGTTGGCTGGGATTTTGATCTCATCTGAGGCTCAGGGTCCTCTTTCAGGCTTACTGGTTGTTGGCAAATTCTTTTCCTTGTGGCTGTATGACCAAGGTCCCTGTTTTCTCACTAGCTGTTAGCTGGGGTGTACTTTCAATTCCTAGGGGCTACTCTCCATTCCTTGCCATGTGGCCACCTCTTCTCACAGCATGTATTTTGCACCATCTTTGAGGCCAGCAGAAAAAGTCACATCTTCTAAAAGGCTCACCTGATTAGGTCAGGCTCACCCAGGATAATCTCTTACTTAAGAGGCTGGGTGCATTGGAAGTGTGATTCTTTGCAGCTGTCTTAAAATTCTGCCTACAACAATAGGTTTGCTGTTATAACTCTTGAGGCATTTAAAGCAATAATTCCTAGTTTTTCAGGTAAAATGTATCACCTTTTGTTACATCTTATCATTTGCTCAAATTCATGCCATATATTAGTTTGTTTGAAATTTAAATCCTGCCTCATCTGTACATATTTTCCTTCCATTTTTACTTTCCTTTTATTATTATTGAGATTGAAAAAACACCCATCTTCTGCATCACAACCTTAATTGTTTCTGGAAACCTACTAGTTCAAAGTTTTCTTAGAAAATCACAATATCACTTCATTCTTTTAAAAGATGTTCTTCTTAAATCCCATTGATTATTTTATTTCAATTTGTATTGGTTTCCTTTAAAGTCAGTTACACAGCTAACATCTGAGATTTATTTTCATTGGACTTCATATTTTTTCCTTTATTTCTAGTTTTCCATGTTTCTGTATATCTTGCATTTCACAATTATTTTGTGGAGTACATCTTCAGTTATTTTGCTGAGAAGGGTGCAAGAGAGGTAAATTTATGAGCTTCTACATTTTGCTGTAAATGGTTGATGGCTTTTCAGGGTGTAATATTCCAAGAACTGAAATTTCACATACATGCATCTGTAAATGGATATTTTGTTAATCATCCTGTTTGACTATAAATGTGTTATTTCAATTACAGGATTCATGATTTTTGTTACATTTTGTAGCTGATTATTGCTAAATATTATGAGTTGATCAGCTATCTGGCACACCTGCAGATCTCTCTTAACAGCTCTAATTGCTTGTATGTGAACAAAGGGTCCGGTGCTGGTAGCAGAAAAATGAATGTCTTGGGATAAAGGACTTATCCACACAAATAAAGTCAGGGTTTATTGAGGGAGAATGTGTTTACAGTGACAAATTAATGCCATTATAGCATTAAAAAAAAGATAGACTTGCAGGTTTTTCATTTCCATGGAGATTTTATGTAACACAATGGCCTTTTCGCTATGCCATTTTAAGTAATTACCATTAGCACTGAGGCTATTAATTCAATATAATCAAGGAATGTAAAGGTCAACCAGCATTACAGTGTTTCCATCACTAAAATTTCCCTATATTTTTCCACATTTTATAGTTGAATTTTCTTGTCAGACTTTTCAATATTATCTTGAGATTTTGGTTGTTCCTACCCAAATGAAATGAGATTATTAACAAGAAATAGTATTCATTCACATTAAAAATTCTGTTTAATTATTTTTTTATGTTACATTAAGCAGAAGAGGCTTTCAATTATTTCAAATGTACCCTTGCTTGGTGTGGGTGAATGGAAGGGACAACACTTATTGATCTCAGTCAGATTTAATGAGCAGCAGTTACTTGTTAGCCTGTGCTCTTTTGTTGCTTTTTTCCTTCTCTTACTCAATGATCCAAACAACCATTACAATGAATTTGCTTTGCACATTTATCTTGTCCTTCTGGATTTGGCTGCTTTTGAAAATCAGGCTCTTTGATCTTGTAACCCTGACTCGCTCATACCTGCCTACTTACAGAGTTAAGTTTAAATGTGATCGCTCTATCACTCTCCAGTTTAACAAATGAAATGAAGTTGAGAATTACATTCCTCATATGTCACTAAAACATAAATTAAAAAATTGCTTAGTAGGGAAAATACTTTCAAAATTATTAAAAAACATAGTTTTATTATAAAGTTCCAAATTCAAAAGGGTTTTCTAGAGGACTTACAAACATCCCAGAAAAATGGGCATTAATTTGATGGTACTTTCTTGAGAAGGAGATGCCACCATCTTTCTGAATTTCATCATGTCACTACTGTTTGAGGAATAGGATATACGGTGGGTCACAGTACACTGTCAAAAAAGCAGGTAATATTTTCCCTAAAGTCATTCTAGCACCTATAGGTTATCTCATATCTAAAACTTGCATCTCGTACTTCACAGCCTTTACAAAATTTTCACCATTCACTTCACAATCCCTGTTCTCTCTTTCCATTCTCTCTGTCTTTTTTATCCATCTTTGTTGGCATTGTTAGCATTTAATCACTCATTGTTACCTGGTATATTGGATTTATCTCCTGGCTGGCTTTCATAATATTAGCCTTGACTTCTGTATCTCATCCTTCACATTATCATCAAAATAATTCTCCTTACTTGCAAAATGGTTATGTTACTTGCCTGGTAAAATTTTTTCAAGGACTTTAAATTGTTTACAGGAAGAAAATTTGGAATCTTAATGCATGTTATCATTATCTTGGTTCACTGAAAAGCAGAGCCTAACTAAGACAATGGCCTTCATGTGGGTGGTTTATTTGGGAAGTGATCCAGGAAGAAGAGCAGTGAGCAGGAGGAGTGAAGCAGGAAAGCCAACAGAAGATGCGTTATCTGGTTGGCTTCATATGGGACGCTGGTGCTTGATTCCTTAGGACCTTAGCAATCTTGGCAAATGCATCTCAGAATTATCCATTAGGGTGGTGGCAGAGGGAAGCACTTCTCCTTTAGGTTCTGTTCCCCATTGGCAAAGGATTGCCCCAGGGGTTGAACTGCTCCACACTTTAGAGTTGTGCATCCATGATTTCCAGGTGTTTTCCTAGAGATGTCCCTAGTACACTGTCAGAGAAGGCCTTGAGTAGGAAGTAAGAAGAATGTGGCATAGAACAAGGCCAGGTGCTGTGGCGTGCCCTTGCACAAAGCTGCCCAAAGCATGCATGGAACTGGTTTCCAGTGGTGACTGCATAAGAAGTGGCACCAATAGGTTTGGAAATAGTGCATAAGAGGTGTCCAAATCACATGGCCTAAAAATAGCTCCCACATTATGTGACTTGACTTTGTGTCCAACCTGATATTTCACCATTCTCCTTCCATGGCCAGACCAAATTTATGTCGACTATTTGTTTGTTCATTAATTCATTCATTTGATAAATGTTTCTTGAATGATGTTACATGTCAAGTACTGTTTCAGAAAATGGGGTTACAGAGAAAATTCCAGGCCTCACAGAGGTTGCATTTGAGTGGCTGAGAGACAGATAATAAACGTGTAAAGAAATAAATGTGATAATTTTAATTAGTGGTAAGCATGATAAAGATAATAAAATACGACAATGAGATGATGTAGATTGGAGGCAGGACTGAGTGAAGGGCTTTCCCAGGAAATGAATTTGGTATGCAGCCTAAAGGATCCAAGTGGAAAAGCTATGTAAGAATCTGAGGAAAGTATGTTTCAGATGAAGAAAATGCAAGTTCAAAGACCCAGAGCCACATATAAGTTTTGTCCTAGGGACGGAGAGAAGGCCAATGTGGCTAAAGTAAAGTGGTTAAAAGAGAGTGGAGGAGATGAAGAAACATAGGTAGGGCCAGAACCCTCAGGGCCTTGCAGGTCAAGGTAAGAGGTTTGGATTTTAATCAAATCTCATTGGAACATCATTGGAGAGATTTAGGCAGAGGAGACATCATGATGTGATTTGCATTTTATAAAAATCCTTCGGGCTGCTGTGTGGATTTTCCTAGCTCTCGGCACTTCTCCAAAGTGCCATTGTAGACATGTCTTCCATAATACAAGTCACTATTCATTTGAATGTTTGTTTCCCTCACAGGATGTAACCTCTTTGAGGGGAGGCACCTCATGTCTATTTTATTTTTGTAATCTCTGTACCTGACATAATGCAATTATTAATTACATAATTGGTAAATAGTAGATGCTCTCAGATGGAGAAATGAATGCAGGTCCATAAGGGTATTTCAGAAAGTGCTATCAGAATAAAAGAACCACGGCTCAGACAGAGTGGTAATTTTTCTTAGTTACTACATTGCCTGAATATTTTGTATTGCTCTATTATCTTACTCTTCAGATAACATCCCTATGTCATTAGCTTATGTTCTTCTAGTGTCCAGCTCTAATTCCCTCTTCTGTCAGTGGTCAGTGACTAGCTTAGAAGTTTTGTTCACTATGAAGTTAATTTTATTTCAGTAAATACAAGGAAGACAGTATAATGTCAGTTTAAAGCACAAAGCATTGGAGTCAGAAACCAGGAATTCAAAAGCTGAATTAAAATATGAGTTTGAGCACTGTGAGGAAGATTTAACATATAAAAAGGTCATCAGTGATTTAGCAAATGTGCCCAGAATGAAGAGGAATCAGACAGCCTAACAATCAGGAGCTTGAGCTTTGTAGTTGGATTTGAGACTTAATGATGAATTTACTGTTCATTAGTTTAGTGACCTTGAGTAAGTCACATAATCTCAGTAGTACTCAATTTCTTCATGTTTTTAATGTGAATAATAATGTCTTCTTTACAGGATCCTTGTGAATTTTAAGCAACATAATTGTATTAAAGATGTTTAGGATAGTTTTGGACACATTTTATATATATATTTATAATACATTTTCTCAATAGCCAAAATATTGTATTTGTATTGGACACATTTTATATATATATTTATAATATATTTTCTCAATATACAAAATATGTCTTGGAAGAGAATTATACAAAAAAAAATTGTCTAACTGTAATGTCTAAATGAATCACCTGTTGCTAATTTGGAAGGTGTTTTTGCTGAAAAATAAGACTACAGTCCAAGCTCCATTGACTTCAATTTTGATTTCTAACCTTGGATTCAACATTGTCTCACTTAATCTACTTTCCTTGAGGAGAGGGCATTTGAAACACTTATTGTACAAACATTTTAAAAATCTAGACTATTACTGAATGGAACTATAATCCTATTTTTATGAAATATGCAATTTTACTATTTTATTAATTTTTATTTACAAACACTCTATACCTACCAAGCAAAAACTCCCCCTTTCCCATCCCTTTATCCCCTGGTGTTCCAGTTTGCTAATGCTGCCAGAATGCAAAATACCAGAAATGGATTGGTTTTATATAGGGGGTTTATTTGGTTACAGAATTGCAGTCTTAAGGCCATAAATTGTCCAAGATAAGGCATCAACAATAGGGCACTTTCACTGGAGAAAGTCCATTGGCATCCAGAAAACCTCTGTTAGCTAAGAAGGCATATGGCTGGTATCTGCTTGCTCCTAGCTTGTGTTTCAAAATAGCTTTCTCCAAAATGTCAGAGCCAGCTTTCAACAGCCATCTTCAAAATGTTTGTCTCAGCTGCAGCAAGCATCTGGGCCTGTGTGGCTCTTTTTAAAGTACTCCAGTGATTTAATTAAGACTCACACTGAATGGGCAGGGCCACACCTCCATGGGAACATTCAATCAGAGGTCACACCCTAACCAAAGGTGTCACTCACTGTTGGGTGGGTCATATCTCCATGGAAACAACCTAATCCCAGTATCCCAAGAGATCAGATTAAACGATCATGGCTTTTTCTTGGGGGACATAATATATCCAAACTGGCACACCTGGTAGCCTCTAATCTACTTTCTGTCTCTGCAGATTTTCTATTTCTAGATTTCTCATCTAAGTGACATCACACAATATTTGTCCTTGTGTGCTTTACTGATTTCACTCAACATAATGATTTCATGTTGCAACACCATCTCAGAACTTCATTTCTTCTTATGGTCAAATATTACTCCATTGTGGGTATGTACCATATTGTGTTTACCATTCATTTGTTGTGTTTACCATTCATTTGTTGGACATTTGGGTTGTTTCCACCTTTTGACTATTGTGAACAATCCTGCTTATGAGAATTGGTTTACAAGTATCTGTTTGAGACCTTGTATTCATTGCAATGGCTGACTGGATCTATGTTCAGTTAAAACCCCACATGAAGCACTCTTCTCTGGAAGCTTAGAATTTTCCAAACTATCAGTTTCTGGTTTCTTTGTGTCCAGAAGTTCAATTCTCATCTTCTGCCTTTCCTCTTGCATTTTACTATAAGCTGCAAGGACAAGCATAGTTGCACTTTCCACATTTAGCTTGGGAATCTCCTCAGCTAAATATTCAAGTTCTTCTTCCGTCTGATATCAGAACTCAATTTTGCCAAGTTCTCTGCCGCTTTAAAACAAGACCACCTTTCTTCCAGTTTCCAATAACACATTCATTTCTGTCTAAAACCTCAACGGAAGTATCTTTAGCATCCATATTTCTACCAACAGTCTCTTCAAATCAATCTAGGACTCTTCTATCAAGCACTTCACAATTCTTCCAGCCTCTGTCCATTACCCAATTCCAAAGCCATTTCTGCATTTTTTTTGTATTTGCAATAGCAGCACTCCATTCTCCTGGCACCAAAATCTGTTTTAATTTCCTAGGCTGCTGAAAGCAGAAACCATTAAATGGGTTGGCTTAAACAATGGGAATTTATTAATTGCTTTCCAATTTTACTATTTTAGAGTCATTCAAGGACAGTATAGGATAAGAACAATTTTGGCTATAAGTAATATAAAATTCAACCCAAAATGTCTTAAGACAATAGGGGCTTATTTTTATTCATGTAAGAAGAAGTTTAATTGTTCAATGCAATTGTTAATCAAAACATTAGTCAATGTTTTGGTTTTCCTCCTTAGCACATGGTAGAATTATGCTTCTCTCTCACTTAAAGTTGGGTTTAGCCATATGACTTACTTTGGCCATGTGAATGTGAGCATAAGTGTCCTATATGTTATTTCTGGGCAGAAGCCTTTAAGACTCACAGTGTCTGCCAGATTCCTATGCCCCTGCCACGGTGACTGCTGACATATCAAATGACAGCCTGATAACCCTCACCAACCACTAGGCTTTTGAGGATGTTTGTTACTGCAACATATTTAGCTGATAAATATACTTAGTCATAGAGATAGCATAAAAGGCCCAAGCATTATCTTTTTCTGCTTTGCTATCTTCTGTTTGCATCCTTGTGATTGTTGCCTCATATTCTCAAGATGGCTATGTAAGCTCCAGGAATCATTTTGTTATTCAAAGCAGGAAAAAGAGGCAAAGACAGTGGTGCCATGTGCATGATTACTTTAACCCCCAAAAAAGCAGAAATCTTTCTGAGAAGCTTTCTAGACCTCTCCTTATGTTTGCTTGTTCAGAGCAGGTTTATAAATGGCCTCCAATAGCTATAGGAAGACTTGTGAAAGTGGAGAACTTGTCATGTTCCAATGCCTTGAGTTTGGGCACAATGCCACCCCAAAGAAATTGAAAAGGGGGGAAATGATGTTGAATAGGCAACTGACAATATCTGACACAGGGCACAATCACCATGAGATTTTTCCAAATTAAGATGAAAACACTATATACCATGACTAGGCCAAATTCTAGAAGGACCAACTCAAAATCCCCATTTCAGGTCAATAATCAACTATAGAAAATTACCTTTAAAGTAATTCTTTCAACCACTCTGTATCCCAACCCATCAGTTTTATGAGCTAAACCCTGTTTTCCATATTGTAATTGGATAATTACATGGAACACAGTAAAACAAAAAACCTGGCCGAGGCAAGATATATCAGTTGTGTTACTTCTCATTTATAAGACACTTCATTTTGGTTTAAAGGAGAATTTTATTTTATTTATCTGGTCATAATATTCTTCCACAAAAAAATGTTAAATGGCTTACTTTTTTTTGAAGACTGAAGTAATCATGACTTCTATTGTTTCCCAAACCTTGGCGATCTTTTAGATACTTAAATTTTACTGGTGTCTTGTTCCTATGTTCTAATAGATATTAGAGTTGCTGAATTTTAATATCTAGGGTACTATACTTTCACTTTTTTTCCTGTTTTCCATTTGTGGAAATTGACATATACTGCTCCTTGTCTTTGCACACACACACACACACACACACACACACACACACGTATGTATGTCTTCAAAATAGCATACCCTTTTTTAGAAGAGTTTCATTTTCTATTTGGAGTTCTTGATGTACATTATACAAAATCATTGTTGCTTCTTATATTTTAAAATCCTCTGTTGATGGTATAATGTGTTTAGCATATGTTTGGGGGTGGCTGAGAAGACAGTTTTTCTTAAAATTGAAGGCTGTCCTTTGATTTAATTTGCAAATCTAATCACTAGTCATTTTTAAGTTCCCTGAAGTTCTTAAATAACATAGAAAAGCTGCACCTGCTAATGTTTGTGGTTCTGTTTTCTTCCTCAGGGGCTAACTAATAATGCAAATACTTTCTCCTGATTTTGATACGTTAGGTTGACCTGAAGCTGCTGTTCCCTTGCTTTGCTTGATCAGTAAAGTTACGATTTTGGAAGATGGGTTTATGGTTCATTCTGCAGTAGTGTCACTTCAACAAGGTATCCAGTAGAGGGGTGTTCTAGCTTGCTAATGCTGCCAGGATGCAAAACACCAGAGATGAATTGGCTTTTATAAAAGGAGGTTTATTTGGTTGCACAGGTACAGTCTTAAGGCCATAAAGTGTCCAAGGTAACACATCAACAACGGGGTACCTTCACTGGAGGATGGTCAATGATGTCCGGAAAACCTCTGTTAGCTGGGAAGGCACGTGGGTGGTGTCTGCTCCAAAGTTCTGGTTTCAAAATGGCTTTCTCCCAGGCTATTCCTCTCTAGGCTGCTGTTTCTCAAAAATGTCACTCTTAATTGCACTTGGGGAAGTTGTCCTCTCTTAGCTTCTCTGGAGCAAGAGTCTGCTTCCAACAACTGTCTTCAAAATGTCTCATTTGCAGCTCCTGTGCTTTCTTCAAAGTGTCCCTCTTGGCTGTAGCTTCTCTTCAAAACATCACTCACAGCTGCAGCTGCACTGAGTTCCTTCTGCTTGTCAGCTCAATTATATGGCTCCACTGATCAAGGCCCACCCTGAATGGGTGGGGCCACACCTCCATGGAAATATCTCATCAGAGTTATCACCTACCATTGGGTGGGGCACATTTCCATGCAAACAACCTAATCCAAACATTCCAACTTAAGCCCCACTAATATGTCTGCCCCACAAGATTGCATCAAAGAATATGGCTTTTTCTGGGGGACATAATACATTCAAACCGGTACAAGGCATCAGTATCCCAAGCTTTCTAGCATCATTTCCAGGTTAATCTTGGGTCTCCTAGCTTATCACAAAGGATTTGAAGGCATTGGTCACTCAGAGAATGTGACCAGAGACTGAGCCTACCAAGATTCACTCTGCAGCCTATGTTGTTTATGACCAGATCTCACCCCTAAGAATAGACATTTAATCAACTCTTGGTGAGCCATTGGGGACACAAAATAAATTTGGAGTAAAAGGTTTTTGTATTATTTACATTACAACTGAGGTTAAAAGTAATAGAATGTCCTTTAAAATACTTAAAACTTGAAGACATCAAATTACTTAATACTATAAGCAAGATGAAATTTAACTATTAAAATACTTAAAAAAAAAAAAAAAGGAGGGTGGCTTATATGACATGTGAATCCACTTGCTCAGATTAGCATCCTTTTGCTACAGGAAATTTGTTCCAGGTCAAAAATAGCTGCAAACAATCCCTACTCCTTCTTCCCTCATCCCCAATCTAAAGTGAAGAATTCTTCTCTGACAGACACAGAAACACTGCCTTTGGATATCTTGGATGGTTGCTGTATCTACTTCACTGTGCTCCCACCAGGGGAGGTGGTGCCTGCTTTTTCATGCAAGTGCTTCTTGGCTCCATCAGTACTGAATGTGACCCTTGCCCTCTCTGTCCTTCACTGCTGTCTGTGTTATCAACCCTGGACAGAATTAGGAAAGAGAGAATAGTTTTAAACAGATTCTTCCCTCCTTCAAACTTCACATCCCATTGTCTTAGCTTCTGTCTCCCTAAACTGTTGAGCTGTGTTCTCAAACTACTATCAATTGAACTCTGCTAGTATTAGCTAAAAATGGTTTAGGATACCCCTTTTGGAGCATTTCTAAAAATATGGGATATAGAACATTGGCTTTTTGGAGAGGCAGTAGAGGAAAAACATGGGACAAAGAGAATTTTCTGATGCCTGTTTATGGCAGCCCCCATTGAGTCAGGGGGAGTTAAAGAAGATGGCAACTATAATATCATCCAATTTTTCTCCTGACTTGGATTAATTTAGGAATAACCTCTCTTCATTTGGTGGTTTCCAGTAGCTCTACTTCCGGCTGTCTTGATATGTGTGTGCACATTCTTAATGCCCAAAATAGCTTCCTCCCCACCCAGGGTAGAGGGCTGAAGCACTTTATAATGTATCCTTGTGTAGAAGCCCTGGCACATGAGGGAATCTCACCAGGACCCCTTTCCATAAGCTTCTTGCTCCACTTGCAATTAGGGTCTTTGCTGCTCTCCTGGTTCTTGCCTCCTTATCCAACCCTTTGGAATTGATTTTTGTTTTGTTTTCTCTCTTTAGTTGTAGATTCAAAAGTTTTTCCCCTTGGATTCTGTCTTGACTTCATTCTTCTCTTTGTGTCTTTCATTAGACTTGTCTCATTACACAGCATCCCCTGTACGTGGAAAGAACTGTGTCTAAAGTGTTCATCCCTGTGTTCTCAGCACCTAGCATAGATCCTGAAATCCAGTAATTGCTCAGTAATCATTTGCTGAATTAATGACAGAGTGAGAGCCAGGCCTACTCCACTTCCATACTCAGAAACTGCAGTTCAGGTCATAAACTTGGCATCTCCCAATTCCTAGCACGCGAATTTTGATATTTTAGGGGACATGATGAAAAAGGCTGTTGTTTTTGTTGTTATTTATTTTTGCTCTATGAATAAAACCATCAATGAAATTTTTCTTTTTCAAAGAAGGTGGCACACTGTCAAAGAATTCCTGCAGAATATTTGGTTCAAATCAACACAACAGGAAGATCAGAGGTAGAATAATTGCCACATACAATATGCCACTGAAGGAAGGAGGATACAGAGCCTTCTTACAAGTGTCATTTTTCAATTAAAGATCACATTTTATTTTGGTAGTGTCTCTGCTGAGAGTATTCCCACAGTTTTTAATAGTGCTGTCTCAGCTGTCAGGAACATTTGTGTTAATTTTTCCTGTTCAGTACACATAGGAATTGCTGTGCCTGTTGGTGCCTGTTGTTTGAAGATACTAAAATCTGCTTCCTAATAATGTGACTGGAAGTGTCCATCAAATATAGCTGTAAAAATTCCCTTCTGTTTCTTGAAAACCTTGGGTGTTGTAAGATCCATCTGCTGGGGCAACAAATTATTAAAAATTAAATGTGGCAGTAGAGCTATTTAGAGATTGTTTCTTTTGCTACATTAATAGACTCTGGTGAAAATGAAGGGATGATACAATGTGATTACCTTTTTAGGTCCCATTATTATCAGTTTCATGGAGAGAGGCATTTGTATGTCATTCTTAAAACATGAACTACATGTGATCAAGCACGGTAAGAATTTGACAAAGATTAATCTTACATTTTTTAGTGCATTCAAGTGCTTCTCATTTTCAATAATCTTTTGAATCTTCTCCCAACAGCATGTCTTAATTTGCTATTTCTGCCATAACAAATTACCCAAATCAGAAGTTGGGCACAGTGTGGGTCAGCTGTTTCTCTGCTCTAGGTTTCACAAGGCCAAGATTACGTTCCTTTCAAGAGGCGCTGGGGGTAAATCTGATTCCCAGCTCATTCAGATTGTTGGAAATATTCAGTTCCATGGGGATGTAGGACTGAGATCCCCATTTATTTTGTTGGCTGTTGGCTGGGAATTATTCTCAGCTTCCAGAGGCTGCCCACATCCCCTGGTGTGGCCCCTTCTTCCATCGTCAAAGCCAGCAGTGGAGGGTTGGGTCCTTCTCTCACTTCCAATATCTCTGACCTCATCTCCTTTCTACCCTCCTCTTCTGCCAAATCTCTCTTCTTAATTTCTCTGCTATTAAAGGGTCAAATGATTAAATGGGCCCAACTGGGTAATCTGGGATACTCTCCTTATTTTAAGGTCCACAGTCTTAGTCACACTTGCAAAATACCTTCACAGCAGTGCCTAGGTTAGTGTTTGATGGAATAACCAGGTGTTGGGAATCTTAACAGAACATATTTAGAATTCTGCCTACCACAGGGAGTGGCATGTATAGCTCCAAGTGCTGGCAGTGGTTTCTCCCAGTATAGACCTAGGTTTGATTGCCAGCTTCACCATTGACCACATGTGTGATGTACGTGTGTTAAGTAACGGTAAAAACCACTGTGCACTCTGACCTCCCCCCCATGGGACCTGACTCCCAGGGGTGTCAATCTCCCTGGCAATGCAGGATATGACTCCTGGGGATGAATCTGGACCCAGCATTGTGGGATTGAGAACATCTTCTTGACCAAAAGGGGGATGCAAAATGAAACGAAATAAAGCTTCAGTGGTGGAGAGATTTCAAATGGAGTTGAGAAGTCACTCTGGTGGACATTGTTATGCACTATATAGATAATACTTTTTATGTTTTAATGTGCTGGAATAGCTAGAAGTAAATACCCGAAACTACCAAACTCTAACCCAGTAGCCTTGACTCCTGAAGATGATTGTATAGCAATGTAGATTACAAGGGGTGACAGTGTGATTGTGAAAACCTTGTGGATCTCACCCTCTTTATCCAGTGTATGGCTGGATGAATAGACAAATGGGGACGAAAACTAAATGAAAAATAGGGTGGGATGGGGGGGATGATTTGGGTGTTCTTTTTTTATTTTTATTTTTTATTCTTATCTGATTCTTTCTGGTATAAGGAAAATGTTCAGAAATAGATTGGGATGATGAATGCACAACTATATGATGGTACTGTGAACAGCTGATTGTACACCAGATGATTGTATGGTATGTGACTATGTCTCAATAAAAAGGAATTAAAAAAAAACAAACCACTGTGCACTGAGGTCATGCTATGGGGAAGGCACTTTTTTCCAGTGGTCTAATCTTCAACACAACCACAGTGATAATTGGAATATTATCATTTTTGTGATGAAAAACAGAAGTCCTAAAATCAAGGCACTGACTTTCCCACAATTACACAAATTTCAAATTGTAGAGCTATTATTTGAGTCCAGAATTGATGGACTCTGTTAGGAAAATCACAGACACCTGTTAAGCAGCCATTACCCAGACCTCACCTATCCACCTCCTTCTCCGGGGAAGTCACAAACACATGGCATCTTTTGGCTTTCCGCTACCCCCACCTCCTTTTCTATAGTGTGTTATTCCACAACCTGGTTAAGTCTAATGAAAAGGCCAGGCCAGAGCTTAAACCCAAAAAAACTGGGGAAGAGTAGCTGCAGATGCTTTTCAGAACAGGAATTCTCAGTGGCAGAGCCTCCTCCTCCCCATGAGGTGGATAAAAAAACACACTCAGTATGGATTTGTCTTCCTTCTCCAATGCAAAGTGGGACATCTAGAGCTAACATCTATTGACCCTGACCTCTAGCAGTTTTTGGAGATCCCAGGAGACTGGCCGTGAAGCAACTTCTTCCTGTACTCTTTTGGACTCTCCATACAAGTAATAAAGGGATCATTTGCTAAGGGTGTCTGTTGTGTCCTGAACCTATGTTCCCAGGACAAACTGTTGTAGCAACTCGCTGCATAGACTCTGACTGATAACTATGGATTAAGGAAGACAGTTACTGCAACGCACCTAGCAGAGTGCTTGACATGTGTTTTATAAGAGCTAAGAATCAATTGACGGGATATTTTTTTCCAATATCCATTTCTTTTATTCCCATCATCTTCCTATAAAACCCATGTTCTCACTACTGGCTGCTAAGTAAAAATAAAGGAATTGCTATACCATCTCAGGGGAAGGAAAAGAAGGAGGTAGGAAATTCCACATATTAAGAACTATTATATGCCAAGTATGATGCTAGATATTTTACATTCTTTCTCATTTACGTACATCATATTTGAAGGCGTTATTTTAAGATGGAGTGGTGTGTGGAGAAGAAAATAGTAATTGTTCAATGTCCCCAGGTACTGTGCAAGCATGATGAAAATTATGTCAATTAATTCTCCTAATAATCCTGAAGATTATTTTTTATTATTTCCATTAGAGATGCAAAAATGGAGATACTGGGTTGTGAAGCCACTTGACCTGGTCTGTCACATTCCAAACTCCATTCCGGAATTTACACAGATAAAAGTTCTCTTCAAAGCAAGCATCTGGCAGCCTTTGTACTCAAGCATCAGTGCTTACATTGATACATACTGTATTAAGTTTTTAAAAAATTACCTTCATAAACAGTATTGAATCAACTAATTGCTTAATTCAATAGGATCTTTTATTTAAATACCTACTATTTGCCATATCTGGACCAGGGATACAATGATAATGATTTATTTCTGTAAGGAAGTTTTCTATATATTTGGGAAGAAAAATGTAAACTGGTAATTGATAGCAGATGCCTGCAAAGTTCCACGAGAGAACAAAGGGGAGAACTGAGTCTTAGGGATGACTGGGAATTTAAGAAAGTTGAGTAGAAGGGAGAGGTCTTCCAGGCAAGTGGGACAGCATGTGCAAAGACATAAAGACAAGAAATTATATATAATTTGTTTATGTATGCAACAAATAAATGGGAGAATTTTATTTTTCCAACAACTATTCCCTACCCTGATTTGTCAAATACTTTTCCTGTTGAGTAGCTAGTATCTTTAATATCTCTGATCCAATCCCTTAAATTTTCAGTCATTTTTGGTTATTTAAACATCAGTTCCAAGGACATTTCAACTCACATTTGATTCACCATTTCTCCTCCACTGCGCTTCCAGAACAGCATAGAATGGTGGAAGGTGTTTCTTCTCAGCCTTTCTTCCTGTTCATCCTGACAGCTCATCCCCCTCAGGAAATTTTTGGACGCTGAGGAACTTGGTTTTCCCAGTCTATTCCTTTGGTTATCTTCATTTTATCTTTATCTTCATCCAAAGCAAATCCTATAAACAGCTGGTTCATCAAGACAATATTGCTTGAGAGTGAAAAGCAATGCATTACTTTACGAAGGAGAATACATAATTTATATCTGATCAGCTGCCTTTGAAACAATTTCTGAAGACTATCTTGAGCAATGGCAGCATCAGTATAAATGTGTAAACTTCTAGTGTAGCTATTTTGAATGAAACACAAATTTCAATGTTTTCTGAAAACGCAGCTATGGGTATAGATTGCCATAAACTCCTATTCTTCTTCCTCTTCTCTTTCTTTCTCTTTCTCTCTTTAGGGCCAGCTTCCTGGACCTGTGTCTCGTGCAGTAGTTCAGGGACTTGCTCTCAGAAGGGACCGCTGTTTGGTTTAATGCTCTGTTGTTTCTGTCTTGAAATTCCTAATAATTTTATCTTTAAACTTGTGTTTTGGCATTTGAAGTCTGTTTCAAATTAGTTAAGTTGGATTTTAAATTTGGATCTGAGAGGAGGGCAAGTGTGACACAATGGGAAAGGGAGCAGAATGCACGAGAAAAGATAGTTACAGGTCCTGGGGCAGCGTGCGTGGGCGGGGGGGGGGTGCCTTGAGTGGTTGACGCAAGCATAATCAGCTCGCGTGGCTCAACCTGCAGGAGGGGAGCAACAAAGCAGAGCGAGAGGCACCTGTGGGCTGGCGCCTTTATTGTGGTCCAGGGTGGAGGTTATCAGATTTCCTGTGGGAGTCAAGGATTGGTTAATGCAAGCACGCAGGAAAAGGTGAAGGGACTGGGGATCTGAAGGTGGTGGGATGATTTGCTCATCATTCGGCACCAGCTTTGAGTTTTGGGCGAGGTGTGGGCTGGTGCATGGTGGTCACAGATGCAGGTTTGGACTCTGTGGGAGTTTATGCCCCAGGGCTGGAAAGCTGCTTATTAACTAAGCCAAAGGTCAGGGTTGACGCAAGAGGCTTAGCCGTAGCAAGATGGATGCAGTTATGACAAATCTTATGGGGCAATGCAGCAAGTGCATGGACAGAGGAGAAAAAGCAGGCAGAAGCATGCGTTTGTGCAGGCTCAGGCCCACTGGCATTGGGAGCAACTTGAACCCTGAGCATTTGACCTTGTCGGTTGGCATGCATGCACAGTTCAGGGAAGATGGAGGAGGCATGGTCTGTTATCAAGGGCTGTAAGGGGCTAGCTGACCGGGACCTGTGATGATGATTCAATAGCAGCAGAAGCAGCGTGGTGGTGGCATTGGTGGCAACCATGGGAAGTGGTGGCTCAACCTAGTTGCAGAGGGGTCTTGCCTATCAGCCCAGACCCCAGATCCTAACCTTTAGGCATTTGCACAAATATTAAGTCTCCGGCCTCAGCACCACAACAGGAACTGTCAGTGCTTAGTAATAAACTTTGTCAGTAAATTATTATTTACCAAAAAAAAAAAAAAAAAAAAAAAAAAAAGAAACACAAGGACACTGCAGTAAAGCATGTCAGAGAGTTATTAGAGCTCTTTATAGTTCCGTATGAACTATGGTTTTGAATAGTGCTGCAACATTGTAAAGCAAATATCCATAATTTACTATAAATATAGCAAATATTATATTTTATTCATAGAAATAAAAATATTCCCAAGAAGCATCAGCTCTAGGTATACTAAATTTATATTTCAAATAATTTATCAGAAATTTAACCCAATGTTGTCACAATTTATAAAATACTCAACTCTAGTAACCTTACATCATCAGAAAGATTCTTTCAAAAGTAAAATTATAAAAAAAATTGCATCTTGCATTTGCCAAGAATGACTGACGTCAATTTTATCAATTGAAAATGAAGTTACTTAAAGTATAAATACTGATGACGTGATAAAATGAATTTCAGAAAAGTAAGTAGAAAATGCATATGCACAGTCGGGGTACTCGATTAACAAAGTATTATTTATTATATTATATAAAATTATGACATCAAGAATATTAGTTTTTGCAACCTCTAAATTTATGTTGAAACACAATTATCACTATTACTGCTACTATGTTTTATAAGTAAAACAAAATTAAAGCAAAAATATTTTTATTTTACTACCTTTAACAGCACTTTTTCTCCTGTCTTTTTAACAAGAGTTTAGAATTTTCATTTTGCACCAGGGCCTGCAAATTATGTAGCTGCCTCTGCTCTCCTCTACATTTTGAATTCTTTTCCCCCATTGTCATTCCTCCTTCTTTCCTGTCTGCAATATTTATTATCCCTTTATAGATTTGGATTTTTTAAGTCAGTGCTTAGGATGTTCTTTATGATAGACAATTTGCCCATAACTGCGGAAAACTGGTAGACAGTGGTGATGGCTTCAAAATCTCAACAGCTGGACTTCCGGTTATCATAGCAATTTTTTTTTTTTTTTAATTTTACACTCAAATATACTTTTCAAGAGACCTGTTAAATTTCATATAACAAGAAATAATAAAAAATCATCAAATTACTCACATAAAAATTAAAAACAATGTGTAAAAAGTGAAAGTTATAGAAATAAAATTGAGCATAATCTCAGCTCTGGAAGGGTCTTCAGGGGATTGTGGCAGATTGAGTTATATACCCCAGAAAAAAAAAAGCAACACGTTCTTAATCTATTCCTGAGAATGTGAACCGTTGTAAATACGAACTTTTGAAGATGGTTTTTCATAGTTAGGGTGTGTCCCAACTAAATGAGGGTGGGCTTTAATTGGATTACTAGAGTCGTTTATGTGCAGAAGAAATTTTGATACTGTAAGAGAAAGCCATGGGGAGGAGCCAGAGCCGGAAGTCAACAGAAGTCAACGGAAGTCAATGGAACTCTGAAAAGAGAGGACATCTTCATGTGAAGGGAAAGCCCAGGAACTTGAGGCAGTTCTGGCAAGCCATCACCAGCATGCTACCAACCTGGGAAGAAACAAACTTTCTAGCCTCTGAAACCGTGAGTCAATGAATTCCTGTTGTTTAAGCCAACCCGTTGTGTGGTACTTGCCGTAGCAGCCAGGAAACCAACCGAGGAAGCATCTGCCTACTCCACTAACTTTACAGATGTAAAATTCCAGACTACAGTTTAAGTGATTTCTTCAAGCTACTCGGGCTATTTTCCTACAAATTCTGAACTAGTTAATGTAATTCAAAATGATCAAATTTTATTAAGCTAACACATATGCCTCATTTAACCTAATTTCTTAGAATCCAGGTCTGCTGGCTGCTTCCCGTCAGTCACTGAACACAGCGGCCCATGTAACCTGCAGGTTCTTTCCTGCCATTCAGTCTTGCCTCTCTGACCCTACCTTATCCACGGATCGAAACTCCTAATTGTTCTTTTTTTGCATTTTACACTTTTAAACTTCTACAACTCTGTCAGAACTATAGGCTATGCTCATTGAATCAGCAAGAAATTTGCCTGTGTCTGTTTTGTGTTCAGCCCAAGAAAATTCCTCATGTGGTTTCTATGTACCTTTATTCTACAAGTCTCTAGGTTCTTATTTTTTCATTAGAAAAATAAACATGTTTATAGACATATGTTACTCCACATTAAGAATATGAATTTGTTTTATTGTTTATAACCTTTCAAGTTACTCTGAAATTTAAGTTTTATTATTACTTAAAAAGAGACTTGAATCAGATAACTCATTTCCAATACTAACTCCACTATTTGTTAGTGATATGATTTGGGCAAGCTATTTAACCCTTTAAAAAGGGAATAAACAAAAATTAAAAAAAAAAAATAAAAATAAACAAAATTTAAAAGACCAAAGAGCACTAGACACTTGATAAACATTAGTTTTCTGCTCACCATTACCCTTCCTTTAAAAGCTAAAGAATTTGACATGTAGTTTATTGGTGTGCTAAGCATAAAGGTTGGAGTCATTTTTGGGTCCACATCTTGCAAATTATGGCTGCTTCAAGAAAGTAATTGTCCTTTAGTTATTTTTAAAAGTTTGAACAAAATATTTTCTTTTTCAATAAATCTCTTTGGCAAGAAAATGGAGACAAAGAATGAGTCAGTTTTATAATTTATATAAATGTATAATTGATGTTCCTGCTTCTCTAAGGAAAATAATGCTGAATTAATATTAATTCTTACATGTATTTGGAATAATTTCAGGATTTTCTTATCTGTTCCATTAGTAGGTTTATCTTCAGACCCATTTGGTTTAATTGTAATGTGTCTTTATATCATTTAATACACTTCTTTTTCAGATTTTTAGTAGCTCTTCTTGCTTGCTTGTATCTATGAAATTTCATAAACATCTAATCTAGTTACAAAAACATTCTGTTTTTATTAGGATTTAGTCAAATTTATAACATTTTAAGGGGAATTAACATCTTTATAATGGTAAGTGTTCTTAACCAGTAAAATGACATGCCTTTCTGTTCAAGCTTTCTTTTGTGACTTTCATCTATTTAAAAATTTAAAAATTTTCTCATATAGATCTTGAAGATGTTTTAATTAACTTTAGGAATGTAGTCTTTTTGCTTCCTGTTGTAAATTGTGTCTTTGCTCCCATCACATCCTCTTACCGGTTGCTTATTATATTTCTGGAAGCTTAGAAAAGGTCTTGAGACCAGTAATTTAGGATGTATGGAAATGCATGTATTATTAAAGAATAATGGTAGACATCTCAAAGCAGAACTGTCAAAAAATAATTCTCAATTTTCTATTCAGAATTGTCATTTTTTATGAGACTGGAATGAATTCCCCAAGGCAAATTTACACTGTAATCCCTTGTACTAACCACATTTGCTCTGAAGCATATTCCTTAGCTAACCCAAATGATAGGTTCCTGACAGGCTCTGTCACTTGCTGTCTAGCTAACATGAGCATGTGTTTTCTGGTCTCATCTTTTGTGACACTTCTGTCAACTGGAAGGAAAAACATCATGGTGTGACTAATTCACATTTAAGGTAGAATGTTTAGTGTATGCTGTTCAAAGCAGATTAACCTCTTGAATATCATTCTTTACTCACCCATGAAATTATTAGGTATTAAAAATGGATCTTAAAGAACAACATGAGCCCAATAAAATCAAATAGTTCAGTTTAGATTTGGATCATATTTTGATAGTATATTTTTCTGAGCTCACATTAAAAAAGTTAACCATATATATATATATGTGTGTGTGTATATATATATATATATATATATATATATGCAAGTTGCTGAAAAAGCCTATGTGAAGGCCTTTGAGAGACTTTACAGAAGCAAAACTTGGGGAGCAACCAACAAAATATGGGGCATTTGTGCTTATTTTTGGCATTTCTACATGTGTGCATGGAGAGGGATTAGATGCTTAGATTTAAGGGATAGATTGAAGATGTTTCCACATGCACATGAAGATCATCCTCTAAAATGGACACAGATATGGCATACACAGAACAATATGGCCAAGAAGGCTTGAGTTACAAGACAGCAGCATGGTACTTTGCCAAATACAAGACATATGCCTGATCCAGAATTATGAAACAAAGTTTTTATCTTTTATTTTATTTTCTTCTTTTCAAGGGTGTTTATGAAGAGTTAGGTGATATAAGGAAGAAATTACAATTTAATAGTAACAACACAAACATCACTTTGAGAATTTGCTGTGTTTTGGGAACTGTCAGAAAAAATTCATTATGACCCATCTCTTGATTATTTATCAATTAGAATAAATTTGAGGGTTGTAGAAAATATTGTCTGGCAAATAAAATGGCAGTAATGGCTATTGAAATTTGTGCAAAAATTAGACACAAAATATTGCTACCACTATGCACATTAGGCTAAGCATCCTACAGGCTGCTGTGGACAGATTAAAACATTCATTACAAAAGCTTTGGTGGAGGAGATAGAGTGTCCAGGTTGCGTAGTCTAAGGCACAGAAACAAGATGTAGTATCAGAACTAGAACACTTTTCTAGTCTTTAATCTTGTTTTATTTTAGCAAATAGATACTTTCCCAATTCTATTAATATATAATTTGACTCTGTTGGCAAATTCATTTTCTCTGTAAATGTTAACATAACTATTAGCCTTTAAAATACAACACTGGCTATTGTTTGACTGACACACAATATCAGTATCATTATCTTAGAGGGAAATGTACATCTTAGCATTTTAATTGATGTAAAAAATAGTTTTGTAATAGTAAGTTTTTCACACTGCAGAGCAGTTGCCTTTGTATCTGAAGATATTGTGAGATTTTATCTTTGTATCTCTCAGTGTGCATGAAAGCTGCTATTACTTCCAGTTGAAAGTGTTTTTGGTAAGTAATTTGAGGATACAATTACTAGCAGTATTTAACTTCAAATATGAAAATGTAAAATAAACTTGGTGTCTGTATATTGCCTGTAATATTTTCTATGAAGGCTCTATTGTTACTTATTTGTAGAAAGATCCTAATCGAGAATGTGTCTGAAAGACAGTGGATGATGAGTGACAGCTGTGTGTTTGGTAATAGAACTGATAATTTTCAACACAGTTTTGCAATATATTGTTCTATTAAAGAAACAAGATAAGGTTTCTTATTTAAAATTCCCCATAGGTATGAAACTAACCTTTTGCAAATTTGGTGGAGATACCTTTCCTTTCTGAAAGCCTGCCCAGGGGGTATGTAATGTAGGTGATTCAGCAGTTTGGTCAGGGCTCATCTGAGTTCCTGCTTAAAATAAAATTTAATTAATTGAATTAAATTAATTTTAATTAATTAAATTAAAATGAATTTAATTAATTTTGGAATTCACAACCAGGGTAGAAAATGTGTCATCCCACTACTCTTATTGAAGGGATAAGTACATGATTATGCTTTCTTTTTTATCTGCAAGACTATTAGGTATTTTTTTCTTAATGTGCACATGCCATTAGAATTAAATATAATATTTACATAAAATCTGAGCAGCTAGTTGAACAGTAAAAAAATAAAAATAAAAATAGATATACTCATTCTTTTAACTACACAGTGACAATTAGCTGGGCAGATATTTTTCTCCACAGAATTAACATAAAAACAAAACCTTTTAAATAGAGCAAATAGGCTACATTTTGGAAATATGGCTCCTTAAGTTGCTTATTAATGGAATTGAGATTTTTTTTTGACATCGTGTAGTTGAATGCCTATTATGGGCTGTGACTATAAGAGAAAAGGCAATCACTCTTATAGTCAAATGCACCTTTTGGGGGGGTTTATGTTTATTTACTATGATGTAATATACATAATATAAAACCATTTTAACTTCACTTCCTAAATATAGCTATGGTGGGTCATGGTGTGTATGTTTGTACGTTTGTGGGTGGAGAGAGAAATGAAGGAGAATGAGGACATTAAAAGGGAATTAGGGATTAAATATAAGTGTGAGGAATGCTAAGGGCCTCCAAATGCCGTTATGGAATGGTTAAGTGAGAGAATGGGAAAGGGAGAGAGAGAGGATGTATTTAGGAGCAGAGTTAATTATTTAAACAGACTATTAGGAAATAATTTCATTCAGAGGCAAACCACTACCATGGTAGATAGCAGTAACAGCAAGTCACCTTGAACAATAAATTTAATTTAATCAGAACGCTGTAGATTTGGTCTCTTGAATATTTCTCAAACCTTTTCATCCTCACTGCCTGGACTTCTGTCAGCCTCCCTGTTCCGCTTCCTGAAGCCAGCTTCTTCCCCCATTGATCCAAATTCCAAACCTGCACCAGAGCTGGCAGTTTAAAACAAGCCTGATTCATTTCACCCACCACATAAAAGCCTTCCATTGCTCCTTGTGGCCCTATAATAGGTGAACCATTTAAAACGGAATGCTGAATACTTTCCTGTCTAGTTTGTCATTCAACTCCCATATGTCTCCCCAGTTGCAGGCACATCACAAACATACTGGGCTCTTGACTGTCTTTTGCCATTTACTTTCCTGGTCACTTTACTCAAAAAGCTCTTCTCTCCCTTTGCTGCCTTAGGAAATTTTACCAGTCCTTTAAGACCTTGCCCATGATTTCCCGTTCTTTTTGCTGAACTAGTTATTCTGTCCTCAGTGTTTTCATAACGTTCTGTTAATACCTATGTTATTTCACTAATTATGTTGTATTGCAATTATTTGTCTCTTTGCCCTACAAGATGGTGAGTTAAAGGCAGAGACTAGTCTTAGTTGTCATCTTAGCCATATTCCCACCTTTGCAATGGCTATACCTAGTTGCTGGACGATTAAAATCACAATCTATTCTAAATTTCTAAGGGATTTGAATATATTGAGGTTTATAGTAGGTGCCTTGGAAATTATGCTCAGGTGAACAACGCTAAATCTGTAGGATTTAAGGAAATGGACAGTCAAAAATTAGTTGATGATCATCTCTAGAGGCAGATAGGTTAAATGAAACCAGACAAATTGATTTATGGTAAATTTTTGGTGTTTCTAAAGGTTTGTTTGCATTGCCAACTTTTTCTTCACTTTTATTGCTGGGAATATTCTGTCTGTTTAAAAAATTGCTGCATTCAAAATGAATAAAATAGGCTTTTTTTTTTTTTTACATTCACATCTCAGAATAACTCTACAGATGGTCTTCAAACTTTCCAAGAAAATAACTTTGGAAAGAAATCAAACATGAAATTTTTAAACCCTAAAAATACACACCTCAATCCCAACAGTTATGGCTGTGAGATAACTAGAGATGATTTTACTTTAATTAATTAGCACTTTTATTATTACCAAAATTATCATTTACTGGAGAAGGATATTAAATTTATTAATTTTTTAAAATATACACTGGAGTTCATCTGTATACAATTGTACACAGATGTTGAAGATTTAAATTTTGATTTCATCATCATCGTTATATCATCATTACCATGATCATCATCATGGTTTGCAGCACTCTCAATTATTGAGTATTGTACTATTTGCTAAATGCTTAAATAGGTGTTCTACATATTTTTTCTCATTTAATTTTCAGACATCTTTAAAGGTAGTGTGGCAGATACTGTAGCAGTCTTACTTAATATCTATTAAATCTCCTTCTGCCTCACCTTTCTATATTATAGTGGTTACAAAGTGAAATATTGGAATTCCTAAGCTTCCCCATAGGTAGGTGTGTCCAATGGTATATAGGTGGTAATCTGTGGGAAGGAATCTCTTCCCAAAGCCTTTTACTGAGATTTTTGCCCTTTTCCCTTCCCTATTTTTGCCTAAAACATGACACAGTGTCTGGAAGTGCAGCAGACATTTTGAGATCATAAGGACAAAAGTATGTTAAAGATGGAGAAACAAGAAGGATCACCTGGGATGTTGATGACTTCATGAAACTACAGCTTCATCTTTGGATTCTTGATCTCAGTATTTTTAGTTATGTGAGGAAAAGAAAGCTCTTATTTAGTTAAGCTACTGTGGTTGAGGTTTCTCTTATACAACTAAATACATCATATCTAATTCAGGTTGATTCTTCTATCCCTGTTTTATAAATGATGAAATGGAGGATCAGGGACATTTTGTAATGTGCCTAAAGGTTGTAAGTACTTTTAGAACTCACCCTATCTGAATCCAATGCTAACTTTCTTTACATTATGCAATTAGAATTTGATTTTATATTTATCTGAGCCAATGGAGTTGTCAGTGGCAATTTCATATAATTAAATCTAATTGATTAAGATACTATTAACTATATTTATATATGCAAATGGATTCTAAAATTGTATTTATGTTTTCTGGTCAATTCATAAAATTCAGATTTGATTAATCCAGTGGTGAATGAGGAAATACTATAATGATTAAACTAATAAAATTATTATTATTGCCAAAGCCATTGTTTTTCAGTATGTAAACATAGTTTTAATGTTAGAATACTTGACCCTAGGCACTCAGTAGGTGCTCCATAAATACTCACTGAATAAAGAATATGTGGAATTTAGTAACTTCCTTTTTAGGTGACTTTTTTAACACATATTTTGAAGGAGGAAAAAGATTGCTCATAATATAGTTTCTGGTCTAACTTAGAAACAAATTATTAGTTTTACCAAGATATCCTTCCCTACTTGGTCTGACACACTCTTATCCTTATTGTACATTTTATAAACATAAAAATTTACCTGAAAAAATGTGCTTTAAACTTTGCAAATGATATTTAATGGCAATATTTTAGGACTATAGAAAAAAGAAAGTGATTTAAAATTTAATTTTGAAGGAATAATGGAACAATTGAAGTTATATAAAATAATATGGAAGAGGAAGAAATGGAGAAATGGGTGGTAGGAGATGTTTTTGGCTATACAGAACACCCAGGCAAAGCACGTCTGTGACTTCAGTGACGCTTTATCACTTGCTATGTGAAAGCAATAAGATCTGTATAAAAGGTAACTGGACGGCTCGTACATGGGCAAGAATAAAGATAAAGGCTTGGTGGATGTGAATGTGGTCAAGTTTTGATCTGTTTTAGAAAGTTCTGCTTTTCTTGCAATGTTTTTTGATATGAGGTCCTCATAGGTCAAATCAGGAGATGGGCCATGGGCTGTAAGCATTCATAAATGTTCTTACTAAGTATGCAGACCACAAGGCTTATATGTCTCCTGATACTAAATTGTGTTGGTAACTAGTCACATAGGCAACAAAGTCAGTCAAAGTGACCAAAGAATGGGTTCTGTTTAAGTGGTGGCTTCTGGGGGGTAAGGGGTGGGGAGAGGAAATTTGCTTATTTCCTGCTTGCTACAATGTTTGCTGCTCATCCAAAAGGTACTGGTCCTGGCCCCTGCTCTGAGATGCCACCTACCATGTGAGCAGGTATCATCTAGCTCTCTACTGAAACTGGGGAAAAGATGCTGATGCTCACATTGCTTGCTATAACATGAGTAATAAAGTACTTTGTCTCTGACTCAGGCATCTTATGTTTTTTGTCAGTATCCATGATGCTGGGGCAAGTTAACATATTAGCTTGTAAGTAGGGGAAAATCTCAAACCCTTCACAACTCTTTCAAGAACTCTTGAAAGTTGGTTTCTCCTTAAAAAAAGTCATGCCTAATGGATAAATAAAATTTTATATTAAGGTTGAATGGTATTCAAGAGATCTTTTGTGCCTGGAATATGAAAGCTAACATGGAAAATATTATGACATCTTGAAGTAAATGGAAACACTCTTGTAAAGTAGCTGTCATATTTTGATCAATCTGTAAATTTATTTTTTTACAATTGAGTAAATATATTCTTACAGCTGTGTTAAATAGATTTTTTGAGCTTTGTAGGTCATTTAAAGCATTGGATTTCAGGGTGTGAGAGATAAAAGGCATAGCTGAGACCAAAGAAAGATTGAATGCTTACTGAAGCATTCAGGAAATTACACACATACATATATAAGGGGCAGTAAATAGTTCTATTCAAACAGTAACACTGTTGAAGGACAGCCAAGTGAGTAATGCAATAAAAGTAAGATGCTTTAATGGACACTGGGAAACCTGGTTATATAGATAAGAGACAGTAAATAGTTCTACTCAAGCAGTTCGTGTGTTTTGAAGGGCAATCAAATGAATAATGAAATAATAGTACAATGATTTTATAGACACTGTGAAACATGGTTAATTGTAATTGTCATTGTATTGTAATCATTGCTGACTTGTATTTTTATTCCCTTCAAATGTTGCACCAGATATTCTAGTATGAAAAAATGTACGTGAACAAACACAAAATGTTGGGAACTGCTGACAGAAAATCAAAATCGGAAATGAGGGAGCTGGAGAAAACCAAAGAGTTAATGATTTCAACTTGCCAGCAAGTGTGGAAAAAAAAATACCATAAGAAGTAGTCATTAATTCAGAAACTTTCACAACTCTGGGAGGAGAAATTCCAAAATGGGCAGATCTATTAATAAACAATTAACAGTCTTGATGCAATAACTATCCAGGGAGGTAGAATTTTAATTAAATGTCTAGAGGCAATCTAAAGTGGTGTAAGTGAATCTAAATTTAAAAAGGAAGTAATCAGTCATAATTACAAATATAGTTATAGGTAATTAGACTGAATTTCTATAGTGGCATAATTAAATGAATGACATGTCCTTTAATCTCTGGTTCATTTGTTCAGCAATTGAGCTGCTCCATTATACCACACAAAGTTCCTGTTGTTAAAATATTCATATTCTAGTGGGGAAGAAAGCATGTAAACAACTGCTGACAATATGTCAGATTTAATTAACTACTCTAATAAAGGTATAAAGTTGCTTTGAGACTAATTTTTGATAGGCAATCACAGAGGGCTTTGTGGAAGAAATAGCATTAGTGTGACTTAAAAATTCAATAGAATTTTTATGGACAGAAAGAATTGGGAAGTGCATGAACCAAGGCACGGAGAAGTTAAAATGTTGGGCATGTTCATGGAAGGCTGAGTGGTCTGGGATGACACTGGAGTATTGGACTTTGGTTTGTTAACCAATCTTAAAAACTCTATCATAAATGCTGAGTTAGGCCCACTTATGTTTATTGATATGGTAAATACTGTGACATCTATTCTGCCATATAGTTTTATGTTATACAGCTATATAGCCTTTCATTGTGTGGTCTGTTTTATTTACTCTTTCTCTCTTTTTGGGTATAACTTTTCATATTTTAGGAAGGTTTGCATTTTTGTTCTAATCATTACCTTTGTACTAATACAAAGTCTCTCTCTCTCTGTGTCTGTGTCTCTCTGTCTCCCTGTCTCTCTCTTGCTCTCTTCTCTTGCTATTGTCTGACGATTATCTTTCATCATCAACACTGACATTGTCTGGTAACTTTTCTTTCTTCCTTCCACTCATTCCCCCTCATTATCTTATTTGAGATAATATCCTTTTACTCCTAGTTAATGTCTAAGTTAATACCCAACCCTTAGTTAATATCTAAGCAATCAGAGAGCTTATTTTGCTATTTGATGAGTTATTTTGGGTTCCTAGAAGTTTGTGTGCAGCCTTTAAATTTGGGGGTTGGTTGACCAGATAGAAAATTTTGGCTCACGTTTTCTTTTCTGGAACACCTTGAATATGTATTTTTCTACTTTATTTTTTATGGCCTGAAAAATTGCCTTTGAAAAGTATAATGTTGATCTGATTTTTCATTTTCTTGGAAATCCAACATTTTTCTAAAAGAAGGGTTCTCAAGTATTTTGATCTAAGGAACACTTTACGGTTTAAAAATTATTGAAGACCCCAAGGAGCTTTTGTTTATATGGATTACATCTAATGACATTTATCATATTAGAAATTAAAACTGAGAAATTAAAAAATTATGAATCTAATAATTCATTTAAAATAATAATGTATCTATTATATGTTAACATAAATGACATATTATAGGGAAAATAATTTTTCTAATGCAAAAAATCAGTGATAAAAAGATATTATTTTACATATTTGCAAATCTCGTTAATGTCAGGATTAGTAATAGTAACAGGATTAGTAACAGCTAGCTTCTCTTATCTGCTTTATTCAGTCTTTTGAAATACATTGTTTGGATTGAAGTAAATGAAGGAAATCTGTCCTAACATAGAAATGTAGATGAAAGGGAGGAGTATTTAAATGGCTTTTCAGATAATTATAGATATTCTTCTTTGATGTTACATTAAAATTTGACAAATGGTAGTTTCTGAGAGATTAGTTGCGATGTGGAACTGAAACCAAAGCAGTGAACTTTTTATATTCTACATTAAAATCCATTCATCTGTATTGAACCTTTCTGTAGCATCATGCATCAATCATTTGGAAAATATTGGTTTACTGAATTATGCATATCCTCTTCCAAATGTTGATGCATTTCATTATACAGTATCAAAACATCACATTTGCTAATACCTCCACTGACCTTATCAAAAAAGTCTTTGTGTATTGAAAAGCTGTAACTCACAGTTGCAGATAACAAGTTTTTCCAAAATTCTAATTTTCTGTTGAAAGCTCAAATTTTATTATTGCCAAAAAACAGTCATTTTCTTCACTTCATTTATTTTTTTTAAATATCATCCAAGTATCCAATTCTTAATAACCATAATTTTGTCTCTAAGTCATTCTTTTAAATAAAAATGATGTTTCATATAAAAAGGCTCATTCAGACCGCAACTCACAGAATTGCACAACTGTTTTTCCTCAGGACAACTGTCTTACTTTGATTAACACGGAAGTTCTGTATGTATGCCCCCATCTTATCACACATAATATTATAGGGGCTGAGATTTAATAAAATTAATTTTTACTGCTTCATCATGGATCTTCTTATGAATGTATCTTGGTGTTGGTCATTCAGGTTGTAGTTTCAAGTCTTTTATTTCAGGAAACTTCCTTTGAATCACAGTTCTGTTCTATTTCTATGGTTTTCTTCTTTCATCATTCATGTACATATTTTATCCTCTTTGCCTGCCTTCTATATGTGACACTTTCTCTTGAACCTTTTTTTTAAAATCTTTCTTCGTTTCCTTATTTTACTTTTAAATATTTCTCCTTTTAATCTTCTGAAGTATTTTCTATTATGTTTATTGACTCTTGGGTTCCCTTTTTTTAAATTTCTTTTCTTTTTTTTTTTTATTTAAGTATTTTGACTTTTTTAGTTAAAAAAAAAGTCTTCTCGAAGGGCAACAAAGTAAGCTGAAGGTCAGAAGGAAGCAGGGTCTGGGTTTCTCACAAACTCTTGCTCCCAACCCCAAAGTGATCAGAAACAAGGGCCCCTAAGAGGGATTCCTTTGTTTGATGGGGTGGGCAGAGCTGCCAGCCCACCCTTGGCCAGTGGGTGGGGCAAGTGGGCTCCAAGGAGATTTCCACGCACTGGTCGGCTCTGCATGATTAACATTGTGATTCTTGGGGGGCATTAAATTAAGGAAAAACTCAGGGATCCAAGAGAGTGACTTATTTGGTTGTATTCTGAATCACAATCAGGAAATAGTCTTTATTGGTGCAACATAATTTCATTTTTCTTGAGGTGAATGTGAAGGAAGGTAAAATAGTTCTGGGGGTCGATTTCATGCACGTTGCTCCTTGACTGCCAGATGAACTTGATTGGACATCATAAGTCACATGGCCAAACTCAACATCAGTAAGGCAGAGGAGGATACTTTCCCTACCATGGGGTGAGTTGGAATTTGTATTTGTGAACAATGTACAACATACCTTAGTCTTGTTTAAATTTTGTCAAATTCTTGCTCCTATGCTCCCCTGAGTGGGGGCTGTAGTGAAATGATGGAATGCTGCCTTAGGCACTTCTTACTGCACTAGCCACTTGGAAAGGAAGAAGAAAAAAAGAATCAAGTGGAGGACTCGGGCAAGATGGCGGCATAGAGAAGAGTGGAAGCTAAGGAGTTCCCCTGGAACAACTACAAAAAACCAGAAACAACTAGTAAATAATTCAGAATAACTGCGGGGGAACAAACAAGACCATCCATTCATCATACACCAACCTGAATTGGGAGGAATGCCTGAGAGAACAGCATAAAATCTGTAAGTAAAACCTGCGGAACCAGGTCGGGAGACCCCCTCCCCCACAGCCCGAGCTGCGGAGCCGCGTGGTGCCAGAGAGAAGCTCTCTCCCAGCAAGCGAATACAGCTCAGCTGAGCTCCAACTGGGGTTTTAAGTAGCGAGTGTGAACTGCTCACTACAGGTACGCAGCACCAAAAAACAGAGGCTTTGGGTGACGACTGACCTGGGAGAGCCGGAGGGTCGCCTTGGACTGGGTCTGAAGGGGACTATCTGTTTCTTTTTTGGCTCAGTGGAGAAAGCCCCAGTCATTTTCAGTTTCCAGGGCTGTGACTCTGGGAAGGGTGGAGACACCACAAGCAGAGAGCAAGACCATTGAAATGCTAATGACCTCCACCTGAGGGGTCTGTCTTCTCTAGGAGGAAAGGGATGGGGCCCTTTCCATTCAGAACCAGACCCCAGAGCCTGGGAGAACAGGGCCATACCTCCTCACACCAGTCAAAAATTATAGGCTAACAGGCGTCACCTGCTGGGCAGAAAAGCACAGTGACCTGAGGCATCAAAGGGTGGAGCAGTTTTCTAAGACACACCCTCAGGGAAACCAGATACTGAATATTTCTTCCCTCTGGGACCTGAGCCTTTTCTGGTCTGGGAAAACCTGATTTGGATAACCAAGGAAACCATGCCTAGACAACAGAAAATTACAACGTACACTAAGAAAAACAAAGTTATGGCCCAGTCAAAGGAACAAATGTACACTTCAACTGAGATACAGGAATTTAAACAACTAATGCTAAATCAATTCAAAAAGTTTAGAGAAGATATTGCAAAAGAGATAGAGGCTGTAAAGGAAGCACTGGGCATGTATACGGCAGAAATCAAAAGTTCAAAAAAACAACTAGTAGAATCTATGGAAATGAAAGGCACAACACAAGAGATGAAAGACACAATGGAAACATACAACAGCAGATCTCAAGAGGCAGAAGAAAACACTCAGGAACTGGAGAACAAAACACCTGAAAGCCTACACGCAAAGGAGCAGATGGAGAAAAGAATGAAAAAATATGAGCAACGTCTCCGGGAACTCAAGGATGAAACAAAGTACAATAATGTACATATCATTGGTGTCCCAGAAGGAGAAGAGAAGGGAAAGGGGGCAGAAGCAATAATAGAGGAAATAATCAATGAAAATTTCCCATCTCTTATGAAAGATATAAAATTACAGATCCAAGAAGCGCAGCGTACTCCAAGCAGAAGAGATATGAATAGACCTATGCCAAGATACTTAATAATCAGATTATCAAATGTCAAAGACAAAGAGAGAATCCTGAAAGCAGCAAGAGAAAAGCGATCCATTACATACAAAGGAAGCTTAATAAGACTATGTGCGGATCTCTCAGCAGAAACCATGGAGGCAAGAAGGAAGTGGTGGGATATATTTAAGATACTGAAAGAGAAAAACCGCCAACCAAGAATCCTGTATCCAGCAAAGCTGTCCTTCAAATATGAGGGAGAGCTCAAAATATTTTCTGACAAACAGACAATGAGAGACTTTGTGAACAAGACACCTGCCCTACAGGAAATATTAAAGGGAGCACTACAGGGTGATAGAAGACAGGAGTGCATGGTTTGGAACACAATTTTGGGAGATGGTAGCACAACAATGTAAGTACACTGAACAAAGGTAACTATGAATACGGTTGAGAGGAAGATGGGAGCATGTGAGACACCACAAAAAAGGAGGAAAGATAACGACTGGGACTGTGTAACTTGGTGAAATCTAGAGTATTCAACAATTGTGATAAAATGTACAAATATGTTCTTTTACGAGGGAGAACAAGCAAATGTCAACCTTGCAAGGTGTTAAAAATGGGGAGGCATTGGGGGAGGGATGCAATCAGCATAAACTAGAGACTGTAACTAATAGAATCATTGTATTATGCTTCCTTTAATGTAACAAAGGTGATATACCAAGGTGAATGCAGATAAGAGGGGGGGATAGGGGAGGCATGTTAGACACTTGACATTGGTGGTATTGTCTGATTCTTTATTCTACTTTGATTGAAGGTTATTTTTCCTTTTGCTGCTTCCTAGCTGTCATTTTTTATTCCTCTTTCTTTTGCCTCTCTACCTTCTTTGACTCTCCCTCCTGCCTTGTGGAAGAAATGTAGATGCTCTTCTATAGATAGTGGTGAAGGTGGTGAACACATAAATGTATGACCATGCAGAAAACCATCGATTATTTACTTGGGATGGAATGTATGGTGAGTGAACAAAACCATATTAAAAAAAAATGGGTTGATGACAAAACCTCGAGGGCAATATACTGAGTGAAATAAGCCAGACACATTAGGACAATTATTGCAGGGTTTCACTGATAGGAACTAATTATAATATGTAAAGTCATAGACATGAAATATAAGGTACCAAGATATAGGACGAGGCTTAAGAATGGGGAGTGTTTGCTTAGTATGAGCTGAATGTTCAATTAGGATGAACTTAAATGTTTGGAAATGAACAGGGGTGTTGGTAGCAAGATGTGAGACTAACTAACAGCGCCGAATGGTGTGTGAATGAGGTGGAAAGGGGAAGCTCAGAGTCATATATGTCACCAGAAGGAAAGTTGGAAGTCAAAAGATGGAAATGTATAAAACTGAATCCTATGGTGGGCAATGTCCATGATCAACTGTACAAATACTAGAAATCACTTCATGAACCAGAACAAATGTATGACAATACAATTAGAAGTTAATAATAGAGGGGCATATAGGGAAGAACTATATACCTATTACAAACTATATACTACAGTTAGTAGTAGTTAGTAATAGTAGTTCAACATTTTTTCATAAACAGTAACAAATGTACTATATCAATACCAGGAGGGGGGTTGGTTAGGGATAGGGGAGGATTAGAGTTTCCTTTTCTTTTTTTTCTTTTTTCATCTTTCACTTTATTTCTTGTCTGGAGTAATGAAAAGTTTCTAAAAATTGAACAGAAATTAAGTGTGATGGATGCAGAGCTGTATGAGGGTACCCAGGGGCAAGTGATTGTACACTTTGGATCTTTGGATAATTGTATGGTATCTGAACAATCTCAATAAAAATGGAAAAAAAAAAAGAATCAAGTGGTTTTAATCAATTACAAAAGAGGATACAGAGGAGAAAGTCCTAGGAAACTGGTCAGTTGAGAGCATTTTATCCTCTTCGATTAATAATCAGGTCTAGGAATAGGCTAATGTGGAAACACTTCCCATTATAAAGATTTAGAAATAGCACATATACCTCATATATAGTTGATTTCATAAGCAAAAACGAGAATTCCCCTTGTGTCTGAAAAGAATAGGGAGCTAAAATCTAGTATGGTAGGATTGGGAGATGATACTGTGGTAGCCTTGGGTAGTAAGAGGACCTAGTAGGCTCTCGTGGCAAGAGGCTTAGAAGTTTAACACTCATGAAAAGGTAGTAAACAAGACCTCAGGCCAATCAAAAAGGGGAATTTAGAACTGAGACTCCTACATATATACTTGGCTCTAGAAAACTGACTGGCCTTCTCCGGGAAAGTGGACTGCCGAAACTTGCATCTACAGGCTTGGGGTGCACAGAGGAAACTTGTTTCTCCCATTTTGGATGGGGAAAAAAATTCTCTATAAGAAATAAAAATTCAAAGCCAGCATTGAGCAATTCACAGGATTGCATGTGAATTTATAATACACAGGTGATGAAGAAATCAACAAACTGAGAGGTCAGCGTAAAATTGATCATAGCTTGGTGATCTCCAACCTCTCTGGAGGGATGTCTCTGGCAGGATTCCTATTAGGAAAAAAATTCCTTGCAGAAGAGCACACACAAAACATATTACAAAACCATGCAATGAAATAATTCAACATGAATGTCAGTCTATAAACAATAAGGAGGATCACTCCCCAAGAACTTTAGTTGATGAACAAACTGAAAGAGGTGATTAGAAAAAAAAATAGATTCCCTATTTAACATCAGTAATCTGTTCATTGAAATCAGATATTCTGCAGTTAATTGCTCACTGGGGAATTATTTTTCCATTATTTTAAATGTGAAAAATTATAACGTATTACTTGTCACCTTCAATCTCCCAATTTCCTAAAATGTAGATAAGATACTGTAAAATTCTTATATATAAATAAAAAACTATCCAGTTAGCATGTAAAATGCTGAACACATTTTTTCCTGGTTGCCAAACTATGTCTATGGTTGTTAATTTTGCAGTATATATAGTAACATGGATAGTTTGCACCATAAATATTGTGTTTGCATTATGACACAGCAAACACAAAGGACAATAAATAAATCTGCTAGAAAAAATGCAGGCGCAATTTACAATAAAAACCAAGGCACCTTGCTGTAATTAATTGTTATTCAATTAATTGCTTGACAAGAGTGAAGGACGGGAAGACCATTGAAGACATTTTTTGCATCCAGTTACAGAAGTTGATGGTAGCAACAAAGTAGGTGATAAAGGGATAAATTCATGTAAAATAGAATCTTCAGAGGAATAGTTATGAATTTTCCACCACTTTTATGATGCTATGGAGAATGCTGAATAAGAATACTTTGAAAAATCTCCAAGAAAGGAGAAGGGGTCAGTGCTTTAAAAAAAAAAAAAAAAATGTATGTATGTATATATATATATATATAATAGAGCTTTGCTTATTTGCTGCACCAGTTTGGATGTATTATGTCCCTCAGAATGCCATGTTCTTTAATGCAGTTTTGTGGGGGCAGACATATTAGTGTTGATTAGGTTGGAATCCTTTGATTGTTTCCATGGAGATGTGACTCAGTCAACTGTGAGTGAAACATTTGATTGGATAATTTCCATGGAGATATGGACCCTGCCCATTCCGGGTGTGTCTTGATTTATTCACTGGAGTCCTGTAAAAGAGCTCTCAAAGAGAAGGACCTCAGAGCAGCTGAGAGGGACATTTTGGAGAAAAGCTTAGAGACATTTTGGAGATGGCCTTTGAAAGCAGACTTTTTCTGATACTTTGCTCCAGAGAAGCTAAGAGAGGACAAATGCCCCAAGAGCAACATTTTGAAGAATGCACAGGAGCTGAGAGAACAGCTGGAAAACAACCCGGCATCAGGAGATGCCAGTCACATGCCTTCCCAGCTAACAGAGGTTTTCCGGATGCCATTGGCCTTCCTTCGGTGAAGGTATATGCGTATTGATGCCTTATTTTGGACGTTTTCATGGCCTTCAGACTGTAAATTTGAAACCAAATAGACCTCCTTGGTAAAAGCCAATCCATTTCTGGTGTTTTGCATAATGCCAGCATTAGCAGACTGGAAGACCTGCCCATTGTTTATTTTGGTAAATGGCCTTTAAAAGAAAAGCTTTTCAAGATATTGTTTCACTGAGCACAGAGCTGTGTGGCTTCTCCTAGTACCAACAATATCTAAGACACACCCCCCCTCCCCCCCGGTTGAGTCACATGCTTTTCAAAATGTCTAATTTTGATTTTGGGAATTTCACCAATTTTATGTGGGAAAATAACTTAAGACTTTCCCCCAAATATCATTTTGTTTGAAAATGTGGTATTGAGTCTTTAAAAATGTAAATTTAAAACTTTCCTCTATAGACATCAGCCAAAAAACATTGCACTGAGACCTACGTATAGTCCTATGAAATCTGAATATAGAAATCACCACACCTCACATGAAAATGTTGATCAGGAGGTTTCTGGGGTGGGGGTAGGGGTGTGTCTCTATGTTTAAAATAATTAAATGGATAAAAGAAATATAACCCATAAGGAAAAAAGATAATAGCAAAAAAAGAGAGAGAAGAATATGAAAAAAGATCCATTGAAAACTTCTAGAATTAGCTTATTGAGGAATTCAAATAAAACCCTTAATGGATTTGTTAAAGCAAATATTAGAATCAGCAGAAGTGAGAATTAGGGAATTGAAAGCTATACCTTATGAAATTACTTAGAGTACATGCACTCAGTTAAGTAGATAAAAATTTTTAAAACAAAAAAGTAAGAAGAAGGAAAGAGAAAGTTCAAGATAGGAATTCTGGAAGAGGGGATTTGAGAGAATGAGGAAGGCAGTACTTACAGATGGGTTGACTGAGAAGTTCTTAGAATTACTCAATGAAGTGAACCACCAGTTTGAAGATGTCCATTGAGCCCCAATTCTGATTAACATTAAATCTCCACCTAGACACATCATTGAACAACTGCAAAACATCCAAGGCAAAGGAAAAAAATCTCACAAATTTTCAGAGGTAAAGACAACTCCAGGGGAATTAACCATTAGATAGATGGTCAGAAAATTTTAAACACTAGAGATCAGGTCATAATTTTAAAAATCTACAAAGAATTGAGAGAAAATAACCTTCAAATTGTAGCTCTTTACCAGCTGAAAGATTCAAGAGTGATGGTGAAATAGGGACTTTTTATCTAAGATAAAGACTTATTTCATGAATAAGGAAACTGAACCTAGGAAAAAAAAAGTGATAAGAAAAGAATTTGGTAAACATTTAGACAATTTTAAATAATATTTGTAAAAATGAAAAATAGTTATAGCGACTAATTTGAGGTTTAATAGCAATATGGAACAAAATATCTGACTAAAATATGGGAAGGTAGTCAATTGAATTAAGTAATTATTTCTAAAATTCTTGTTCTCTTTAGGATGAAGAAATATGTATTAATTTTAGACTTTGTTAAGTAAGCATGCCAAAGCTGAAGAGCATACATCAGAAGAACATAAAAAGCAATGTAACTTTTACAGAAGCATAAGGGAAAAAGGAGAGAATAATACAAGTTTAGCCAATTCACAAGAAGGTAAAAGAGGTGGAAAAAGAAGAAAGAAAAAGGTTGGTAAATAGAAAGCAATACATAAAAATGGTAAAAATAAATCCAAATATATCAGTAATTAGAATAGATATAAATGATTTACATTCATAAGTTAAAATTAAAAGAGTTTCAGATTAGATTAAAATCAAAATAAATAAAACACAGTCAAGTTATATACTATTTGCATGAGGTATGCCTAAAATATTAAAGTTTTAAAGTAAATGGATGAAAAATGAATACCAGGTAAATGTTAAACTGAATAAACTTGATATAACTATATTATAAGATAAAATAGGTTTCAGGCAAAAAATCATTGTTAGAGATAAAGAGGACTACAATTATAAAAGGAAAAACTCACCAAGAAGATATAACAATCCTAAACCACTAAGCACCTAAAAATATAACAAGTTATAAATAAAAATCTAATAGAGTTACAAGATGAAATACAAAGATCCACAATCATAGTGGAGAGACCGTAACAACATCTCTTTGAAATGGATAAACTAGGCAAATAATTAGTAAGGACACTGAAAAATCGAACAACAGAATTAACTGACTTAATAGAAATATCTTTGAAACTTTGTACCCAGTAATTAGAGATCACACACTGGCCAATAAAGTAGATCTCAATGAATATTGAAAACTTGTGTTTAAACAGTCACATTCTCTGATCATAATATGATAACATTAGAAATCAGTTATAAAAAAGATAGCCACATCCCTGATATTCTTAGGAAAAATTTAAAATGTACTTCTTTGGGTGAAAGAAAAATTACATTAAAATTAAGATTATATTTAGTGGTAAATAAAAATGAAACCCCTATGTAGAAAAATGAATGAAATATCATGAAGGTAAAACAGAAAAATTCATAAATGCAGGATTAGAAAAGAGAAAAACTGAAAGTCAGTGACTTAAGCAGAAAACCCAAGAAGTTAGTTAAAGAACAGTACAGCAAACCCAAATAAACTACAATAAAAATATTAAAAGAATAAATTTAAGATACAAATAGCAACAACATAAAATAAAGAACTGATTCTTTGAAAGGACTGATAAATAGACCAATCTCTGGCAAATTTTCATAATTCCAATCTCTTCCTTTTGTTCCCTCCAACTATTAATGATATAACAATTAACTTTAAAAAAATATTAAATTCTCCCTGTTCAAAGAACTGATATAGTTTCAGTCTTTTAATGGGACCCTGACTTACACTGCAAACTTAGTACAAAGATGTGGAGATGAATATTTCCTGTAGAGAATGATTACAGATTTTGTAATAAAGGATCTCTCAATGAACTAAAGTGATTCCTCTGAAGAGGATAATATTTTTAAAAGTATGGCATGATTGTCAATATCCGGAAGATTGTCTTGTGATATTCAGATAATTCATTTGATGGATGTGGTTGCATGTATGAGTATCATTCAACAAATTCATAACTTGAATAAATCTATTAGATCAAGAAGAAGGAGGTAAAAAAAGGGAAAGGAAATAGGATAAATGTCTAAAAATGGGAGAAAGTGTTAAGGTAGAAGAACAATCACTATTCCAGGTAAGTACTAATACAATGGAGGGGCCAAGGCTACTTAAATATCAGAACTGCTCTTTTCTCTACAATTAGGATTGTGATGTAGGTTTGTGGAGAAGGAGGAGTGTGGGTCTAGACTCAGACAGGTTCCACCATGTGTAAGATGCATGGTCTTGGGAAAGTTAACTTAATCCCATGAGCTGCATTTATTTTTTAAAACCAAAAACGGGTCTTTTTAGAATAGTAGCCAAAAATATAACAGTTTGTAAAAATTAAATGGCAGACTATGTAAAGCTATACTGACTAAATCTAATTGCAAAGCTGGGTGTATTTTGGTATAAGTAACAGAAGTTATTCAGTGGTATTTATGTTAATATAATTTTATGAAATGACTGGTTATCTGGTAGAATTTTTAACAGAAGTTTTACTCTTGTTAATTGCTATTTGTGATTTTAGGAATGCTACATTTATAGCTGCTCCAGCAGAAATGACTTTCATTTCAATATGTAATTTTAGGCTGTAAGAACACAGTGTAATCAGTAACACTTTCATCACTGTGATTTTCATGTTTTCACTGGGAACAATTGAAGGAGATCAGATGTTTGCCTTAATGAGAAACCCTGAACACCCTAAGATGAGCTGCTTTCTCTCACAGGGAACTTATTACCTATATTCTATATCCAAATTGTTTGTGATATCATTATGACTCTCTACCTTAGATTTCTAAATAGTTCTTAATTGGTGCGAAGTTTCTTCATAACTATGCTTACCAGTATTATTTCATTTCCCCAGCCTTTAAAGCAGTGTTGAATTTTGAATTCATTTACCTAAATTGCAGGATAAGACTGCAATGTTCCTCCTATCAAAAGATTTCCAATATGAAAAAAAGGATTATATATCCAGCTTGAAAGAACCAGTGTTTACTGACTAGTTTATATTTGTAGTGAAATGTTGCATATGAAAATGAAAGTGACTCCAAGAACCACAAGGGATTGACATCAGAATCATTTTAACTTCTATGCCAAATTGAATTTAGGCTTTATAGTTTTAAATGGTTGGGTGATGGCATTGGCGTTAAATAACTCCAACTTAAAAAAAAAAAAATGGCATGTTTGAGTAGTACCGATGACCCCACAAACCACATTTTTGCTTCCAGTTGGCTCTCTGCTAGGCTTGGCCAATAGGGGCCACTAGAGGAAGACTGCAAGGCTGAAGAGGAAGAAGGGGAGATGTAAGATGCCAAAATTGAAGGCAGTTTTTGTTTTTTTAAACACTGGCCACATTAAACACCTTTGTGGGGTTTATCTGGCCTAAGACCTCAAGACTGTGATTCTTGTTAAAGGAAAGAACTGTGTTACAGGAGTACAAAAGTCCTGTTCTGGGAGACCTCTCTAGAAGTGCTGTCAGTGAGCAGTGGAAAGAATCATCTTCTTGTTCCCAGAGGGAGAAGATTCCAGAGGTCGAAGATTCCAGAGGTCAGGGAGTCAGCTACAGCTGGGACCACAGACCAAAGCGGTCAACAGAGCAGAAAGGATGGCAAAAGCAGTGGGCACTAAAGTAAAGCTGTAAAGATACCTCCTAAAGCACTAATTCTATATAAGAACCATCTACTCCTTCCATCCCTCTATTTCCCACAGAACCTGAAGCAAGAAATTAGAATGATCCCAGGAAATACCTGATTTTTTCCTCATCAGATTCAACAAAGGTTCTTGGAGCTTTAAGAATTGAGGTATTGTAAATATGACAGAGTCAAACTCATCATGGGGTGGGGGTGGGGGTTTGTAATTTGGAAGCTATTTTTGATTAAGGTAAAACAAATGCTCCAGTTCTAATAAATTCATATATGCCACCATCCACCTAATGAGTATTTATTGAAGTTGTCAAGCTTGTTATAAGGCTGGTTGTTACTCTACTAAAAATGAAAAACAAAAACAAAACTTAAGCAAATTCTGTTTGTTGTAAATAATGTGATATAGGGACATATGCACATATACAATAATTATTTGGTATATACATTTATTGCAATTTCTACTGAAAATTATTGCATGCTCTTAGGAATGGTTGATGACTTATGGTTGATATACGTAGTTGAAATTAATAATCAGACTAAACATATATATTGGAACAATATGTCAGTCATCATGAAGAAAGATTTGTTGAGAGCAGTGTTAATAACTGTTCTATGAATGGTAATAACACGCACATTTATTTAACATGTGTGAATGAAATTTCATGTAAAAGAATCCTATGTGATTTTTGAAAATAAAATTTCCAAGTCTTAATTTTATATCCCTAATATTAGTTATCATTTTATTAACTTATGTGACAAGCTGCCAAAACTACTGGGTTGAACCCATTCAAATTCAGTCTTGAATAAAGTAAATCTTTGAAGTCTCCCTCTGTTAAATTATTTTAATGTTTAATGCAAAAGGGGGTTGATGTGGTTAAGGGAAAATCAATTAACTTAAGAAACCTTTAAGATGTTACAGGAAGGATTTGTTGGAGATTTAGGAAAGTAAACATTTTAGGATTGAACGAGTTAGGCTGATAGAAAAAGATAAAAGAGGGACACACTGGAGAGTAAGTGCAATGTAGATATACTTTGGTGGTGAAAAAAATGGAAAGTGTACCTTTAAACATTTTGTATTTTTTATGGAGATGAGAATAAATAAATAAATAAATATTTATTTGACATCTTTATTTTCTTGAAGTGACATTTCAATTTTAGAATAGGTATAAGATTTTGAGTAAATTCCATTTTAAAGACTTAACCTTTTAGGATGAATGGAGATGCTTAATATTTTGTGAAATATTTTTATGATGCATTCTAGCTTTAATATAAAGATTTGACTTGATTTTTTTTTTTATCTTTAGTAAAGCAATTATTTCAACATTTCAACCACTGGGAATATTATTTCCCTCTCCAGTTTTCATTTGCAAATTTCATTACAGCATGATATAGTTACCATCTGGTGTTTCTTATATAACATCATACTCAGGCTTTTCAGCTTTGAAATAATAATGATATTTCAAAGCAAATGGAAATCCTTTCTGAGAATATGATTTCATGTAAGTGACACATTTATAAAACATAAAATGTAGTTTAAGTTTATGCTTATTATAATACTAGAAATATGCAGATGGCATATTCATATGGTTTAAAAAACACTATTGGTCTTGAATAGCTTATTATGTGACTTGTCAAGTTCTTCAGATTAGCTTTTTTGCCTAACATTTCATTATCATTTTATTTGTCTTAAAGCCCTGAAAACCCTGCAATCTTTTTTTATAAATCGATTAAAAGTTGTCAGGTTTCATAAGGTTTGCTTAAGCATCTCTGCTGAATAATTACTTTGTAAATAGAGTAGGTTTTCTGAAGGAATAAATGTCTCTCTTTTCTTCTCTCTTTCTCTCCTCTCTCTCCCTCTTTCTCCCACATTTCCTTCCTCCCTCTCCCTCTCCTTCTCCCTCTTCCCCTCCCCCTCCCCCTCTCCCTCTTTCTCTCCTCTTTCTTCCTTAATTCTTTGTATGGTTTTATCTTTGAATTCTACCATAATCTAGACAATGGCTTTTCACTTTTAAAATTAAAATTCTGGATTTTTGGGATGCCTGTGCAACCCTGAGAAGGATGCTGAATTTTAACGTCCTTCTTAAATTTCCCTTTAGTATTTGTGGTTTTCCATTTTTTCATATTTCCATGAACAAACAAGTCAGCAATTTTAATTTTCAAGTGAAAATAACAGACAAACTGAGTAGGTGAGCTGTAAATTGAGAGAGAATATGGCTTCATTTGATTGGAGTGACAATTTTCAGTTCGTTCACGGGGGGAGTGCTGTATAAAGAAAGAGACTTTCCAGAGAGTTTCTCGCCAAAAATAGCCTAGCACAGTTCTGATAATTGGAATAGAGGAATTCTAGGAAAAGTGATATAATATCTAATACGATGGTTGAGATTATATGCAGAGGAAACAGTGAATGGCTCTGAAGGAACTGAAAAATAAAGAAAATTACATTGTTCTTTAAGTTTTTATCTGGTGAAATCCATACAACACAGGAATGATTAGTTATTTGTGGGAACAAATGACAAGACTATATGTGTTGAAGAGTCTAGTAACACTGAAAAATAAAATTTTTAAAACCTGGCTGTAATCTCATAGCAGTACTGGAATGTGACTATAGTTCAGTTTGCAGCAACAATCATTTGGCCATGCCCCATGAAAGACTGTCAAGATTATTAGACATGGCCATTCTAGAATGCAGGAAAGCAAAGCCCCAGAACCAGGACTGCAGTCTGCTTCCCAGCACATTTTTTAGCAAACATAAATATGTCCTTGGAGTGGAATGTTCTGTGTTAAGTATCACAGGTTAATCAGGCTTTTCCATGGCTTACAGTAGAGAAATCTTGAGATTACTTATCCTTTTCTCTCATTCCAGGTTCATCAAGATACATTCTGATAAAAACATTTTTTTCAGGTAAAGGAAAAGGTGAACAAATGTGAAAATTTGAACAATCTGGTAATTTGAAGAAAATGTTTCCCACCAGAAATTAATTAATTGGCTTTTTGACTAATGACATTATGAATGTGGTTGTTATGGGTCAGTTACTCTGAGTTACTACTCAAAATCTAATTTCCTGTTCTGTGGGAATGAGAACTAAGGATCTTAGCCAGCAGTTTTCAAAGTATAGTCATTTGACTCTTGATGTCCCCAAGACCCTTTCAGTGGATCCAAAAGGTCAAAACTACTTTCAAAATAACAGTAAGATAGTATTTGCCTTTTTCACTGTATTGATTTGCATTGAGATACAAAAGCAAAAGTGGCTAAAACTGCTGATGGAGTGGTAAGAAGAAATGCAGTGGAATCCACCTTTTGATAAGTGCTCTATTCTGCCTTACTATGCACTTGTTGAAAGCACCCGGACACACATAAACAAAACAAGTTTCATGTAAGAGTGTTCTTGATGAAGCAGTAAAAATTAACTTTAGTAAGTCCTTATGTGACAAAATGGGAAATACCCATAAAGCAAACTTGCAGCATGTTGAAGTATGGTGGCTGTCTTGAGGAAAAACACTTGTGCGATTCTTTGAGCAGTGAGGTGAACTCGCTGATTTTTTCACAAATTACCAGTTTTACTTGAAAGTGATATATTGTCATTATTCAGACTTGGGTATTTGGCAGAAATGTTTTTAAAATGAACAAAGCGAGCCCATTACTGTAAGTAAAATAACTGGCAGTATTCGATTAATTTCAATAATAAAATTTTAGCTTTGGAGCAAAAATTGTATTTTGGAAAACTTGTAATAGCTAGACTTTTCTAATGAGGTTGGTGATGATATTAACAAATGTGACTGTTAAAAATATTCGGTAATAAAATGTGTCAAATTTTGGAAGCTATGTAAAACTCAGTGAAACAATATTTTCCAAATGATGACTGCTTGATGTTACAAAGTCAGGCATGGATTAAAGATTGATTCAAAGTGCAAGATACCCTGATGGATTTTAATGTAACAGAGTATGAAAAGTTCATCGGTGTGGTTTCAGATTTCACATTTCAGGTAACTTTCAGCAACTACCGTTTATCAAGTTCTGGTATAGAATCAAAGAATAATATTCGTGACCACACCATCCACATATGGGGATCCTTACATGTATTCTTTCCTTTCTTATGCTTTACAGATATGGGTGTTTTTCTACTGATCCTTTCATGGCATATTATCATTGATCTGCTTTGGTGAATTATCTCCTTGGATCAAATTGAATAGAGAAAGTATGTAAATTCATTTTTAACTGATTCTGATGTAATTGTATAGCTAGTACAAAAATAGGATATTATAATTTGTATCACTGATGACCATTTGGAAGGTAGACTTAATAGAAATAAGGCTTCAGTCAAGAAATAGAATGGGAAAATATTTTACATCAAAAGGCTAGGTTTAGTTCACAATTTTACATGTGAAATAATTGCTAGTCTACTAATTTTGCTGTAAAGATCATTTATATTTGGGTTGTTTTTTTTTTTTTTTCTATTCTCATTTTGAGACCCATTTTTAAAGGTTTAAGTTCAAAATAACTCTTTAGTATATAAATGGGAAGGTCACAATCTGTTGTGAACTATATATTCTCTATAGAAGTAATTCAGTACACCAAGTACGGATAGTTTGACTACAAGAAAAGAAGAAGTTTTACAGTGTGACATACTGCCATTAGGCAAGATATAGTTGAAGGTATGTCATACCAGCCCATGTAGTGGAATCCTTAGTACATGGTTCAGGTAATGATTCAGATCACTTAGGAAAAAGGATATTCCTTTCCTTTTTCCTGAAGGCACACATATCAGGCCCCACAGATAAAGTATTTCTAAAGCCATCTCTTAACGGTTTGACTGTGACATATAGTGCAGTAGAGATGCACACATGGAGGGAAGGCTCACCACCGACAGTAATTTGAGTTCATTGCTCGCTTTCAAGAATCAAGAGATTTCAAGTAAAAATTCAAATTTCCACTTCCCTTGCAAGAACTGGACAGCCTAGTTCCTCTGGGCAGTAAGTCCTCTGTGGAGAACTGTTCAATGGCTCTGAATAGCTCATTCATTTTAGTCATATTCTCTCCAGCTACCCACAGTCCCCACCTGGCCCATATGACTAAGCTTGTTTATATGTCTGGTCCTTTTAAACATTTAAGTGTGCAGTTCTCACCCAGGGTTTTAGTGTCTAAAACTTTTATTATGCAAACAACATTCTAATATTAAATAATTTCCCGATGGTGTTATAATGGTTGTACTTTCACTTATCCAGGCAACAGAAAATTCAAGGTGGTCACATAGATTTCAAGACTATTTATAACAACTTTTTAGTGCTTCCATGGTCCTCATTAAAAAAAAAAAATTTACTGAGCACTTACTATGTGCTAAACACTATTCTAAGAATTTGAGATAAATACATATAAAGCTTATCAAAAACTTCATCAGCAACATCCACAACCCCTCTGACATCAACTGTATTGGTATCAGAAACTTCAATCAGCAACTGCAAACAGCTGCTGAGTCACTAAGTCAATTCAGTTCTGACTCTAACTACCAGGCTTTGGGCTAGATTCCACAGGCTAATGGCAATCCTTTGCAAGATTGTCTTTCAGGCACCAGTTGCAAGTTTGGGGGCCCAGGCGGCCGGCACTTCCAACTGACTGCCTACAAATTTAGGGTTTCCCACTCCCCCATTTTCACTAAAACAACTCACAGAACCCACTGAAAGCACTGTAAATATAGCTCGTAATGAAAAAAACTTTTCATGCAATTTAGGTTCTCACAGCTTTATTGTGATTCGTGAATCACGCAGCATCATATTCAGAAAATATGTGGCAGGAGGGGATGGGGGTAGGTGTACAGTTTTAGATAGTGCAACCAGGGAAGGTTTTGTAGAGAAAAGACTCTTGAGTATGAACTTGAATGGGGGTCGCTGGAGTATTTTGCACCCAAGAAATACCGCATGCAAAGGTCTTGCAGTGGGAGCAAGCCTGGTGTGTTCAAGAAACACATTTATAGATCAGATGGTCTGGGGAAGGGTTTCGCAAACTCAGCACTATTTACCTTTTGGAATGGATAATTATTTGCTTTACAGGACCATTCTGTGCCTTGTAGGATGTTTAGTAGCATCCCTGACATTTACTCACTAGATGCCAGGAGCAACTATCCCTCCCTGCCATGTGCATTTCCATGTGACAGAAAAGCCAAGAAAGCCCAAAGATTGCCAGCCCCCCAACCCCCCAGAGATACTGATCTTCTAGAAACTGTGAGCTTCTGAAATTATGAGCCATTAATTCCTGTTGTTAAGCCAGCCTATGGTATGATATTTGTTTTAGCAGCTGGGAAATGAAAACACTGTGCTAACAATTTACTTGCTTGGTCCTCAGGACCTCTTGTGTATGAGCAGAACAATGATTATTATCTGTGTTTCCAGGAGAAAAACTGAGATTAAGAGGTTAACTTGACAAATCTGATGTGTATTAGTAGCAGAAGGAGGATCAGAAACCACGATTCCACATTTCCACATTGCATCTCCAAGCAGTTGCCTCACAAGATCTGTTCAGCCCCACCTTGTTAACATCATTAGAAAAATTTCATTCTACCAGTTGTAACCAAAGGACTTTATCAGAGCTATGCAAATAATATGACTAATCATTTTCTAGCCTTCATAGCAATAAGTCACAAGAGATTTCAGTCATTCAATGAAAGAAACCAAAGTGAACATATAAAATTCTTTTATCTAGTTTATTTTCCTTTCAGCCTAAGTTTTATTCTATTGGGAAAACTGGTTGTTCCTAAATTGTCATATAAAGCATGAATGTTCCAATTTTCTTGGCTATTTCTTCCCACCACTGAATATTCCTTAAAGTAAAAAACTGAAAGATTTTTTTGATTTTAATCTACTCTGATCTTCTTTGGATGATCTCATTTCCAAATCCAGATAATTTAAACCTATATAAGTACATGGGCACCTGACTTAAGACTTCAAGCACTTCAAGTAGAATCAGAAATGTTACACCTGTGTTCATGTTCTTTTTGCATCCTGAAATATAGCTGGTTTTAAGAACAAAAACCTGAAATTCAGAGCTATTGTATATTGTTCAGCTTAGGTGAAGATAGTCCTGTATTTGATAGTGCCTAGTCTATTGCAGTTCCCTTAGTAACTAACTACATATGCCCCTAAGCTCTAGGTACCATATAAATGGGGAATTCCAGAAACCTTTGTCACTGTGTTCATGGCATGAAATTAGGAAATCAACCCCACCAGTCCTTTTTATCACATTCCATCCTTTATCAATCTTCTCTGTTTTAGGTCATCTTTCTCAGTCTCTAATTTCTGGTTTCTCCTTATCATGTACTGCTGCTGTGAAACCCAATCCTGACCCATTAGACCAGATGATATGGGGTTGGGGCTCAGAAATATGCATGTTTAACAAGGATCTCTGGTGATTCTATTGCAGCCACTCTGGTACTAATCTTCAACGTAGGGTCTTCTGTGACCCCAAGTTTTCAGCACTCTGGGTAGATTGCCTTGGATAAATTCCCCTCCCAACTTTAAAGAAATGGTTAAGAGCAGTTTTAAAGTCAGACGCATCTGGATTCAAATCTTGGCTTCACTATTATCAACTTCGGGTAAGTTACTAAACTTCTCTGAGCTTTGGTTTCCTCAAGCACCTGTACTGAGCCTGGAACATGAATAGCCCAATAAATATTAACTTTTGGTGCTCACTTTTCTTCTGAGATTCCCAGTTTGCATGCTGGAAGCCTGATGGGATGGTTTTCCATGGGATGAAGTCATAGATAAAGATGATTTAGTCATCGTGGAGGAGCCTTAGGATTTCATGAACTTGTTTGGAGAGCCACAATTATTATATAGTGTTCAGAATTTAAGTGCAATCCTAAGACTTTTGCAAAGTTGAGGGCTGGAAGTCCTGATATTATGGTGTTATATCTGGGTCTTGCAGCAACCATTCTCACTGCTTCAGCTTTGGAATTAAATCATCTATGAGCACTAACCTCATTGGAAATCTTTGACTAGGTTCTTTAAGTGGTATACTCATGTGGAAGTCTAACATAAGTTTTTTTCTCTTTCTTGTTGAAGATGTTTCTGTTACTGTTCTCACAGTTCCTTGGTCTTTTATCATAGTTGAATATATTAGATGCACAAGCAGCCCTTACCCTCTGTCTTCTTCAGTGTTCTTGTAAGAAGGGCATTCAAATCAAGGAATTTACTCCGTACTTTCCTTAGTGACATATTAACAATTTAGCAGTTGAGAAAAAAGTCATATAGTGAGTGAATATTAGGGTGCCTATGGCCTTACTCATGATTAGACCATTGGCACCATTTGATTTGTTTTTCTTTTCCTATGACAGATGGAATTATCCATTTTTTATTGGTACAGACATAATTATTTTTGCTTGTTTTAATAAACCTAATATTTTAGCTTTTGAAAGCTATCATTATTACATGTGCATTCTTTGATCATTATGACTCAAAGCGGGCTTTTTAAGAGCTGTATGCTTCTTATTTATTTCATAATCATTCTAATGAAATCATTTCCAGTGTTGGCCAATTGTTATGCCTGTAGTTCTGATACCTGTTGGTAGTTGACTAGTATATAGAATTTTAATATTTTCCTGCATTAATATCAAAATAACATTTATGGATGAGAAAACTTGTAGTGACAGAACTGCTGTTAGCTCTTTATTGTTTCCCTTTTATTTTGATTTCAAATACATACATTTATTTTCTTGAGAAAAAAGCAAAATATGTAAAAATTAGATCTAAAGGCTGGTATGACTATTTCCATATAAGCTAAAAAAGTAGTTCTCAGGATTCAACTGGGGAGTAAACTAAATCAAAAATGTAGGTTTAACAGTGTGATTGTGAAGACCTTGTGGATCACACCCCCTTTATCTAGTGTATGGATGAGTAGAAAAATGGGGATAAAAACTAAAGGACAAATGGAGTGGGATGGGGGGATGACTTGGGTGTTCTTTTTTCACTTTTATATTTGATTCTTGTTCTGGTTCTTTCCGATGTAAGGAAAATGTTCAGAGATAGATTGTGGTGATGAACGCATAACTAGGTTATCATATTGTGGACAGTTGATTGTATACCATGGGTGATTGTATGGTGTGTGAATGTATATCAATAAAACTGAATTTAATTAAAAAAAATGTAGGTTTATCACTAAGCTCTGGAAGTCTTTAGAGCAGAAAATTTTCAGTTTGGGAGAGGATAGAAATGCCGTTTGGGAAAAAAAAAGACTATTGAGTATGGAGGAGACAAGTCATGTCTTTAATTACATGGAGAGAGTAGAAAATGAGATTGAAATTTTGGAACCATTATTTGCATGTAAATTGCATTTCTTCATCAAAACATGAGTCTTAATTTGTCATTATGTGAAGAGATAAGGTTACAGCTTTCTCCAAAGCAAGTACAGCAAAGTGGCTAACATTAATATAATATTACTTTTCAGACTGCCAGAGAATAAAGAAGAATTTCACTAATTTTCCCATCTTTATTTCTGTTCTATAATGGAGTTACTTTTCCCTTCCCAGTTTCTCCCCAAAAGCTCTCAAGTATAAAGTAAAACGAGAGAGCACTTTGCCAAAGAAAAAAATAAAAAGACATTTTAGAAATGTGTTAAGTAAAGCCACACTTAGTAACTAATATAAGTAGAGCTATTTTTATTTTATTTTTTCAATTGATTAGGGTATTTTGAAAGGTATGTTCAAATGCCCTGGTCGTAACTATTAATGACTGTGCTGCAGCAAGAATTTTTGTTTCCCAAATCAGCTTGGCAATAACAGGGTTTTATAACAAATTAGAGCAGAATGTCAGCATTCCTAAGGGAAAGATTACTCAGCTGTTTTGCTCTATGTGCTTTATAATGATACAATTTTCATTAGTAATTTCCATAGACCACTGCATTAGTCTTTCAAATGTAATGCAAACCACTGGATTAATACATTTTTCCTTTTGTCTCTACAGAAAGCATTATCTAAAACATTGAAAAATATGGATAATGCTATAAAATAAAAGTTTTGAGGAGAAAAGAAAAATATGTGAATGGAGTAATTGGGGTTTAGCATACCCTTTAGGAAAAGTTAATTTCTTAAAAAGAGCTTTTCATTTAATCAGAGCACTGCAACAGTCAAATCTGTTGGTCCTCAGATTGTTTATACTCAAGGACTACTTTGATCTCTGTAGGTGTATTAGCTGGAACTTGGTGCATTAACCACCCTTTCAAGAATTGGTAAGTGGACTGTGGCCTTCAAAGAATGAAGAGCATAGAAAAATCTGACCCCAAAGTTAGTAATCAAATGCATTGCTGATTAGTTGGGCTTAATTTTCTGACTGAAACTTTTCTTTTTTTCCTTCTTAGAATAAAGTAGGCTTCCTTTAAAATTTGACAAAAATAGAACTTAACTATAACACAATAAGCATTACTAAATTTAATAATTTATAATATATATATATAATCTGTTTAAAAAACAATTAGTAATGGCAATATTTTTTAATGTCAGGAACACTGACTATGTAATAAGATAAAAATTATTTTGTTTTTAAAAGGAACATATAAGTGAAATCTCTTTTGAATAGCATTAAGAACATTGATTTTACTTTAATAGTTAAAGTTGTGTGGAAACCTTTTTCTCCTTTCAAAAGAATTATTTTTTTTTTTCAGTCAACATTTTGTTCAAGTTAAACGGGTATTGAAGATATCACAGTCATTCCTAAACTCTGTTCCAAGTCAACATTTGTATATTCAAATCCATCAGTATCCTTAGTGGAACAAAAAGGGCTTCCGTTTAATTTGAAAACAGTTGGGTGTTAAAAGTAGTTGTTTCCTCCATCCATTTAATACTTAAAAACTGAGTACTCCCATAGATATCTAGGAACATTCAGATGATCTTTAGTCAGAATTCTTAAACTTTATTTCTCAGTATACCTTGTATTATTGATCTGTCTGCTTCTATAACCCTGTCTCCCAGGAAGTGAAATTCAAAACCTCCCAATGAATTAATAACGTTGATAGGGACCTTATCAACAGGAGTGTCTTGGAAAAGACCAACTACTTGGTCTAATATAGGCAATTGGTCCTTTTGGAAACCATACTCATTTCTATGCTGAACTATAAAAATGTTCCTTATAAGATCTAAATTAAAAATACAATGGCTTTAGTTTTAGAACATCACACTAATGAATCACATTTAGTTTCTGTAAGGTTTGCTTTAAGAAGTGGTTGTTCTATTTTGTGGGAAAGATATGAGATATCCATGTTCATTGTTGCAAAACTTAAGGGCTTTTGGTTAAAAGAAATGTCCTTCTCTCTTCTCTCTACCTTCCCACCTTCTAACCTTCATTATCTTCCCTCTTACCACATATATTTATTTAGCATCTACTAAGTGACAGCCACTGCTAAGCATGGGTTTATAATTGTAAACAAAAGAGAAAGTCTTTCTGTTCTTATTTAGTTTTAAGTTTGTGGGAAGGAATACAATTAAAACTGCAATTATAATAAAATGTTATGAAAAGGAAATATGGGTACTATATGAAGCCATAGCACGGATATGGTATGAGTTATCTATTGCTGTGTAACAAGTAACCTAAACATCTGGTAGCTTAAAGAAACAATAAACATTTATTATCTCAGTTTATATGTGCCAGAAATATGGGAGCATATTAGTTGTGTGGTCCTGGCCCGAAGTCTCTCATAAGATTGTAGTCAAAATGTTAGATAGGGCTGGAGTCATGTGAAGGCTTAATGGGCTCTGGAGCATCCATATCCCAGGAGGTTCACTTAAATGGCTGGCAAGTGGATGCTGGCAGTTGGCAGGAAACCTCAGTTCCTTGCCATATTGTTCTTTCCATAGGGCTGATGGCGTCTACTCAACATGGTGGCTGGCTTCCATCATAGCAAGTAATTTAAGAAAGAGCAAAGAGGAACATCAGTGTCTTTTATGACCTACTGTCAAAAGTCACATGTCATCAATTCCTAAAATAATCTGTTGTTTTACACAGGTCAACCCTGTTCAGTGCATGGGGGGGGGTGCGGAGGAGGGTTACACAGAGTGTGAATACCCAGAGACTGAGGATCATGGATTGCTGGTGGCCATCTGGGAGTGCAGCTACCACGAACTGCTACCCTAAACTGGGTGAAGAGGTAGCGGTTGAGGAATGCTTATTGAACAAATGATGTTTATGCTGGAGCCTCCTGACCTTGAAAACAACTGTTTTCAAGCTTGTGATACCTGGCTTATATTTAAAAGATCGAAGGCAAAAGGGATTTTAAAAATTAATTCTTGAAAATGAGATTCAGATCATAGAATATGAAAAATGTCAGGAAAAATTGATTTTATGACTTTGTTTTAATAACCTATTTGGTTATTTGATTATGTAGACAATTCTGCTAATTCTGGAATAGAGTCATTGAAATGACCAAAAAATCTTTGCTTAGAAACAGTTTACTGAAAGTTGCGCAGAGAAATGCTATGTTTTCTAAATCATAGTGCCTGGCAATTATAAAGTTGCCAATATTAAAATTTTGGGGAGAACTGGCAAACTAGTAATTACTTTTTTTACTTGTTGGCTTTAAGTTTTACTGAACTAAATCTGTTCTATTTTCTTTCTTTCTTCTTTATAAAAAATGTATTAATTCCACTTTCCTTTCATACTCTCTCCCCCATCTATTGCTTCTTTTTCTTTTAAATTATTTTCCTTTAATTTTGAATGTCATAGGTAGTATTTGCCCTGGAGTTCAACATTTGAAAAAATTAGGCTTTCTTATTGAGAAAAGGTAAGACAGGGATGCCCACTATCACCATTGCCATTTTACATTGAACAAGAGTTTTGAGCCAGTGTAGTAAAATGGAAAAGAAAATGTAAAAGATATAAACATTGGAAAAGAAGAAATGAAGCCGCTATTATTTACAAATAATATTGTTATGAACATAGAAAACTGTAAAGAAATTGTAGAATTACTAAGTGAGTTTAACAAGGTTTCAAGGTAAAAGATCAATGTATAAAAAGCAATAGCATTTATGAAAAACCAGCAATAAACAGAAAATGCAGTTTTAAAAATATGCCATTTAGAATTCCAGGTAAATTGTAAATATGTGAAAAGAAAAGCAATAAGACTTTAAAGAATCCTTATGTTCTATTGCAAGTAATAGAAATGCAACTCAAAAGGTCATAATTAGAAGGGAGCTTATTGGCTAATGTAATTGGAAAGTCTGGGTTGTGGGTCTCATATATCATAAACACATTTCTCTCCATCATTTGTTCTGCTAGCTCCTTCTTGGCTTCATTTTAAAAATACTTTTTCCTTCGAAATATTTTCCAACTTACAGGACACTTAGAAAAATAATATAAACTCCAACATACCTCTGTCCACCCCCCTACCAGGTACTCAAATCCACCAATTTAAAAATTTTGCCACATTTTGCATATCATTCTATCTATCCATATATATCCATATATCTATCAATCCTTCTATCCATCTATCCATTTTGTGAACACTTGGGTATAGGTTGTGTACATCTGCCCTGGTCGCTTAATACTGCCCTGTACATTTCCTAAGAAAATATATTCACTTATGTAACAACTTAATTGTAGTTATCCAGTTCAAGAAATTTATAATTGATATAAAGCTTAAAGTTCATATTACAATTTTTTCATATGTTCCAACAATATCCCTTGTTAGATTGCATCCAGAATCATCTACTGCATTTAATTGTCATTGTGTCTTTAGTTGCTCTCTCTATATACATATACATAAAGTTTCCCCTCTTAACCACTTCCAAGCATACCATTCAGTGGGATTAATCACAATTGCAATCTTGTGGTGCCCTCATCATCTTCCGTTACTAATATACTGCTTATTCATTAATTCTCCATTCCACCTGTCCCCCACCTCTGGCAACCTGTACTCTAAGTATTTAATTTCTGTCTCTATGAGTTTGCATATTCTTCACTATTTTCTTTGTAGTTACCATGGGCTTAAATTTAGCATCCTAAACCTATAACAGTATCATTTGCTTTGATACCAACTTAACTTAAGTATACACAAACTATGTTCCTGTACACCTCTACTCCCCTACCTTTATGTAGGTTCTTTTCACAAATTATATGTTTACATTTTGAGTCCCAAAAACACTGATTATCATTACATTTAATGAATTTGCCTTTTAAATCCTGTAGGAAGTAAAAAGTGGATTTACAAGCCAAACATACAATAGTAATGGCATTTATATTTACCTATGTGATTACCCTTACTGGAGATCTTTATTTCTTCATGCAGCTTTGATCTACTGTCTATTGTCCTTTCCTTTCAATCTGCAGAACTCTCTTTATCATCTCTTGTAGGTCTAGTAATGGCAAACTCCCTCAGCTTTGGTTTATCTGGGAATGTCTTAATCTCTCCCTCATTTTTGAAAGACAGTTTTGTCAAGTACAGAATTCTTGGTTGAAAATTTTTTGCTTTCAGTACTTTAAATATGTCTTTCCAATGTCTTCTTGCCTCCATGATTTCCAATAAGAAATTGGTACTCAATCTTATTGAGACTCCCTTGTATGTGACATGTTGCTTTTCTCTTTTGGCTTTTAGAATGCTTTCTTTGTCTTTGGCATTTCACCGTTTGATTATAGCATGTATATTCATGTCTTTCATTAAATTTAGGAAATAGTCAACCATTATTTCTTTGAATATTCTCTCCACCCCTTTCTCTCTTCTCTGTTCTAGACTTCCACAATGTGTATCTTGGTATGCTTTATGGTGTCCCAGAGATTCCTCAGGCTTTCTTCACTTTTCTTCATTCTTTTTTCTTTCTGATCCTCAGACTATATGAAATCAATTGACTTATCTTCACGTTCACTAATTCTTCTGCCAGCTTCAATTTTCTGTTGAACCCCTCTAGAGAATTTTTAATTTCTGTTACTGCAATCTTCAGCTCTATTTTCTTCCTTTTCATAATTTCCATCTCTATTGGTATTGTCTGTTTTCATCTATCATTTTCCTGATTTATTTTGTTTTCCATATTTTCCTTTAGCTCTTTGAGCATCTTTAAGTCCATGTTTTTAAAGTCTTTGTCTGTATGTCCTAGTTCTGGTCCTCCTCACTGAGGGTTTTTAAAACTTTAGTCTTCTTCTTTGCCTGTGCCGTCACTTCCCATTTCTTTGACTGTTTTGTTGAAACCTGGACATTTTGCTATTTTATTGGCTATTGCTAGAATTTAGAGTCTATGTTGTCTGTTCCTTAAGCTTATACCTAGTGTTATGACGGAGCTTTCCTTGAATGCCAGAAACTAATTTGAAAAAAAGAGGAAAAAAAGAAAACACCTTTCCAAATCTTTATAGATTGACATGTGCAAATGCTCTCTTTCAGGACATATCCATAAAATGAGTTTAGAGAATAGCTCCAGGCCAAAGCATAGGGGCCTCCCTGATTCTTTTTGTGCATGTGTCTTGTCTTAGGCATGTGTATGTGGCCCTAGGAATTCCCCCATTTACACAGATACCAATGTCCCCTCTGCCCTAGGAACCAGCTTCCTCACAGTCCTGGGCACTGCACTGTATGTCCTGCTGTCAGCAATCCCTTGCACCAGCCAGTAGGACTTGATTGCTCTCCCACAGAATACTGTGGGAGAGCTGTGAGCTGTCTTCTACACACATGACAAGTTCTGGGTCATTGAGGTTGTGACAAGTATCCTGGTTCAGTCCCTCATGCTGACACCAGTCAGATTGTGTCAGACATGCATGTTCCTAGTATGTGCACAAGGTTACTGTACTCCCTCTGGAACTGGGACCAGGGTTTCACACTGTGAGAGCAGATCAGCTTTGTGCTGAGCTGCTGATGGGATGGCAGAGGGGCCAGCACCACAAGGTCTTATCACTTTTAAATAGCCTTTTCTTAAGCCATCACTCACCCTGTTTCTGCAAACCTTTAACTGTTTTCTGGAGATTTGAGAATGATGCTTCTGCCGGTTTTTGCTGGTTATTCAAAGCTCCTGTGGAGGAAGGGAGCTGTGGAGCTTCTTGCTTTGCCATCTTGCTGCTTCATTTTATATAGAGGCTCTTGAAGTGAACAAGATGGCTATCAGGAGCAACAGTCTCATATCCTTTTATTTCAGCAACCTGTGAGGAGAGAGTCTTCTCAGGTACTGACTGCCTGGCTTGCTTCATGTATCTACTATGAATACAGAAAGATGTTCACTGAGGGGAGGACCTTGATTAGCTCCATCTATCTTGTATGGTTGGTTCAGGGCAGGACATCTGAATGACTGCTACATAAGCACCATATAAAGTGGGAGAGTGTTTCTTCTGAGAAGCAATGCTAACCATTTATGTTTAAATGGAAAATGGAAAAAATGATTTTATGGTCCAAAACGTAGAAATTGCATGCAAGAATAATGTAACAGAATCATGTTATTCAGTGAAATAGTTCATGTGATTTTTTTATGCTGTGTGAATATTGCCCCATCAATATAATGAGATATATTGCATATTAAGTATGTAATATATGCCCTGCTTTTTATGCTTTCTCTACTTTTCACCTAAATGATTCTATTGCTATTCTTATTTGTAGAGGAGGAAAAAAGTCTTACTATTCAAAGTGAGAAAATTGTGATTAGAACCCATAATCGTCTTGCCTCTAAATGCTGTTTCTTTTCAATGTACCAAGTAGCATCTTGGTAGAAGATTTGCAAGCTCAAATAGCAGTGTTTTCACTATCATAATCAGCAAAGGTCTGTAGGTAATTTCTTGTGGAATAAACTTGGACATAAATTTGAAAAAGGATTAAGCCTGATATACAATTTTTAATTTAAAGGAGGACAATTTTCACATCCCAAATTTAGAGTTAGATTGCACATAAATTAGCAGTGACAGAGGGTAACAACAGAATTATTAAAAACAGCATACATTGTGTTCCCTGTGAATAACACAGTATTATTTACAGGTTTGGTTGCTGTGGTGATAGTCTCACATGTTCATCTTTGTCCTAAAACCCCATAGTGATTTTTTAGCAGTATAAATAAATTCAAAATTCAAAATTTTATTTGAAGATATTACTTAATTTTTATGGATACAGAGAACATTCAAGTATATATAATTCCATTACATCATATTATTGGAGTAGTAAATTAAAAGATGTATTAAAATCTGTAGCTTCCAAAGATTAGATTTGGAAGAGAGGATTCTGTTTTTCCCTGTTGTACACTTGGCACTACATATTCCTAAAATGATATGGCTTTATTCTGTTGGGGCTGGAGATTTGTCAGCTTTCCCAGATTTGAGAACCCAGTTGCAACCTGGATTTTTTTCAGTTTAATTTTTAACTACAGCATCCAAATTAAAAAAAAAAAATTGGAAGGTAAGTTCTCAGAAAGGCAGTCAATACAGAAAAATATAGCAAAAATGTTAACATGAGCTATGGCTAAAATACTGGTCTTTGTGCTGTATGAAATGTTGAGTCATGTGGAGGAATGGTATTTTCCTGCATGAAGTCAAAATCTCATCCTTATTAGGACCAAGTTCCTACTTCAACTCAAAAATTGGTATTTTGGTGTAGAACATTCTTATTGAAAATTAAAACCTTGTGCTGTTTAAAATCCAAGACTGTTTTCAGTTAAGTTACTCCTCTTCTTTTGCCACCCTCTTACAATTTCCTTGGGTATTGGTTTCGAGAGCTACATCATTTAAATGTGCCATCCACATGCAATGGGATGATTGACTGACTTTTTTTTTCATTTTATTCAGATATATTCACATACCGTGCAGTCATACAAAACAAAGCACACATGATTGACTGACTTTTTTCTTTTTCTTTTCTTGCATATTTGGAGTCATCTGTACACAGCATTGGCTTATTTTGACAGTTGGTAGAGATTTTTTCTTTGTTTTCTTTTCCATACATCTATTTGATTGCTATTACTCAGCAGAATTAAAATTTTCATGTATAAATTTATGACAATACCTGGAAATTTTGAATTGATCAGGTTATATAGAAATTAGCTCTTTGAAGTCTAGTAAATGATTATCTAGTAACCATTTCCAAATGGTTATGATGGATGGTTTCATTTCAGAAGTTATAAACATTTATAAGTGTGTGTGAAGACAGTCTATTTCTGCAGATGGTGGATTACTACAGTGGCAGCCACTTTAATGTCATCCCAAGCAATAATATTCATGAAATAACAACACTTATGTACTGCTTATATTTTTCTGACATGCATTAAAATAATCATTAAATATACAAAATTGTCCATATTCCACATAAAATTTTCTGTGTGCCGTCAGTATGTTTATTGCATATTGGGACACAGTGGCTTGCAAGATAAAGCCCAAACTTCTACACTCCAAGGCTTATTAGACTCGATAATCTTATCCCAGCTAGTTTCTGATCCTATCTTTAGTTTTCCCTATTATACACAAATAACTTTCTGCCATTTCCTGTAGATGCCGAACTCTTCCATATTTCCTGCCTTTCTTTACATTGTTTCTCCTATCTAGAAGTCCTGCTATTGAACTTCTCCTCTTAGAAAACTCTAATTCATATGATTTTCTTCATACTCTTTTGGAGCAGTTATTATATTATATATACTTATTGCTAATTTGTATTACTTCTCATAGATTGTGCTTATTGAAAATATTTGTCCCCGGGCTTTAATGAAACAAAGCCCTAAGGAATTACTGTCTACTATAAATAATGCTTCTAACTATCAATAGTTTTTAAGTTTTTATGTTTAGTTAAGTAAAAAAAGCAGCAGTCTTTTATTTTATTTCTTGAGATATGATTTACTCATTAGAGATTTGGAAAAATACTAGAACTTCCTTTCTACTGGGCTGGTTTAGAACCTGTTATGATTTAAATTTGGGCAATCACAAGCTTTTGCAGGCCAGATTTGTGAGTTCCTTTGCAATCCAATTGCCTTAAAAACAGAACTCCTATTGCACCCAGCAGACAGAGTGATTCTTTGCAGAGCTGTGTTACATTCCTCCTCTACTTTCAAACCATGCTAAAAAGAATGAGTAGTCAACAAAAAACCCCACACTCTGAAAATTCCCAAGGGTTTGATCTGGAGACTCAGGAGACAGTACATCCAGCTTTCCAAATTTGTGTGAATGACCTTTTATCAAATGGTTTGCTATGGCATAGTAAGGTTCAGCAGATCTTCAGACTGCAGTAGCTTTTTCCAGATTGTCTGTTTCCCAATTCTCATGTGAATGCTACATATTTTAGTTTTTGTTATTGCTATATTCTACTTCAAGGTACTGATTTCTTAGTTAGCCAGGATATAGATTAAATTGTTAAAAAAATTTAACCTGTGAAATACAGTGCCTCAAAAGAAAGAAAAGTTTATTTCACTCTTATGTAATAATATGAAGGTAGGCAGACAGTCCAACCTAATTTTGTAGATTTAATGGTTGATTGATTGCTCTGTACACAAAATCATCAAGGGAACCAGGTTCCTTGTATCTTATTACCCTGCCGTCACCTATTATATTCTAGTGTCTGTAAAATCCAACGGATATAACCAGTGGACAATTGAAAATGCTCAGTTTCCAGTGTAGGTGATGATAGAATTGAAGATTAGCTACACCTGAATGCTGTGTTTAATTATGTATGTTTTTATGCCTGATTATATTAATCACCAAGCAAATTGTACACTGTTCATTCCATTGCATAGAGGGCCTTTTTATTCCCAACTAGTGTTTTGTTTTTTTTTAGAAAGTAGTTAACTCCAGACTGATCAGAATAAGAAAGAATAGTCTATATGGGCAGTGTCCTGTGTACTAGGGTCTGTTCAGAACATGCCTTTCCTTATTATAATCTCTGAGACTCTCAAGGAATTAGTCAAAGAGAAACCAAAGTCGAGGGAACAGCGGAAAAGGGAAAAAATATGGAAAAAAAAAAGAAAAGAAGAGAGCACTTGAGAGAAAATGAGTAAAAATCTAATACAGCTGTTTGTTTGCTTATTTTCTTCCCAAATGCCTCTCTCTGGTAGCCTTAATCTAGTATACTTAATTAAACTGAAAAAATTAATGAATAGTAATGACTTAATAACAGTGTATTATACTTGTATGGCATTTTGGAATTACCATCTTACCTAAAAAAATGAAACCTAACCATCGACAGAATGACTTCAAAAGAAGTGACTTGTAAATGACAGGTCCTGAATGAAAAGCATTCTTTCAGAGAAGCAAGTGCTTCCTACACGCACTACACAGAAGTCCATCTATTATGTATTGCTGATGCGATTGCAAAGCTCCAGTTCGTTCTCTGAAAGAAAATAGATGATTATATTTATTGGTCTTGATAGATATTGCAATTTTGAATGACAGCACAATAAACGTTATCTTTGTAAATATAAAGGCCAAACTAAAGTAATCTATATTTATCCATGTAACTATTTTATCAGCTTTTCTATAGAAGATAAATCTCTTCTAAAACAAGACAAGAAATTGCTTGTGCCCTGTATATAATTATGCTGAAATAAAGACACATAAAATCCTGAGATAAAAAACAATCCATCTGGAATCAAATGATTAAAAGCAGTTTGGATATAGAATATGACTAAAATTTTAAGTAGGCATTTTGTTTTTAGTAATTAAAATGTAATTCTGAAGAAAATTTTAGAAAACCTTTAAATTTCATAGAAATTATAACTTTCCCATCTATACATTTTAAAAGGCTGCATTATTAAACATTATGGTCATATCTTATTCACCTTAAGTGTCAAGTTATTTAGAGAAGTGTTGTTATTTAGGGCAGTGAACTGAAACTTTCTATGAATCATGTGTGTCTCCTTGTGAATGGATTCCTTCTCTCTATGGAACAGCAATAACACATTTTGATATGGGACTTACAGTTAAAGATGAAAATTATTCAATATATTTTTAAATAATTTTAATATCTCTAGGAATTAAAGGTAATTACAAACACAAACACACTGGGTCAAATATTTTATTTTTTTAAAATAGTCTTCATTTCTAGAGCAGTTTCTGATTTATAGAAAAAATGAGAAGTTAGTACAGAGTTTGCATATACCTCTGTATGAAGTTTCCCATATTATTAACATATTACATTAGTATGATACATTTGTTACAATTAAGGAACCAATTTTAATACATTATTGTTGACTAAAGTCCATAATTATTCAGATTTCCTTAATTTTTATCTAATGTTTTTTCTGTTCTAAGAGCCCATCCTGGATTCCACATTACGCTTAATTATCATATCTCTTTAGGCTCCTTTTTGTTGTTTTTCATGTCCTTGAGAGCACTTGATCAAGTAGTTGATCAGGAACTTGATAAGGTATGTTGTAGGATGGCCCTGTAATGCAATTTGTCTTAAGTTTTTCTCATGATTAAATTGGGGTTATGGGTTTGGGGAGAAAGAATACAGAGGTAAAGTTCATTTTCATCATATTATATAAAGGGTATATACTATAAACATGATTTATGACTGTTGATGTTAACCTTGATCACCTGGGTGAAGAAGTATTTATCAGGTTTTGTGCCAGTTTGAATATATTGTGTCCCCCAAACGCCATTATCTTTGATGTAATCTTGTGTGGGCAGAGTTATCAGTGTTGATTAGATTGTAATTCTTTGAGTGTTTCTTTGGAATGCGCCCCACCCAGCTGTGGGTGATGACTCTGGAGGTGTTGCTCTGCCCATTCCGGGTGGGTCTAAGTTGACCAGTGGAGCCATATAAATGAGCTGGCATAACAGAAGGAACTCAGGGCAGCTGTGATTGACATTTTGAAGAGGAGCTACAGCCAAGTGGGACGCTTTGAAGAATGCACAGGAACTGAGAGAGGAGCTGCAGATGATGGGACAGTTTGAAGACAGCCATTGAAAGCAGACTTTTGCTCCGGAGAAGCTGTGAGAGGAAAAATGCCCCAAGAACTAAGAGTGACATTTTTGAGGAACTGCAGCCTAGAGAGGAATGTCCTGGGAGAAAGCCATTTTGAAACCAGAACTTTGGAGCAGATGCCAGCCACGTGCCTTCCCAGCTAACAGAGTTTTCCCGGACGCCATTGGCCATCCTCCAGTGAAGGTACCCGATTGTTGATGCGTTACCTTGGACACTTTATGGCCTTAAGACTGTAACTGTGTAACCAAACAAACCCCCTTTTATAAAGCCAATCCATTTCTGGTGCTTTGCATTCCGGCAGCATTAGTAAACTAGAACAGGTTTCTTCACTGTAAAGCTACTCTTAATCACATATGGCTGAAGTACTTATAAGCAAAGAAAATTGGACACAGAAGTAAGATGAAGCAAGAGAAAAAGCAGATTGCCAAATGATGAAGGCAGAGATGCAAGCGAAGGAGCCCCAAGGATTTCAGTAAACCAGCACCAGAATGTTACAGTCTCTAGATGAAAAGATGGCCTGCCTAGATTGTGATTTTGAACTTCTAGGCTCCAAAACTATCAGATAATAAATTTTGGTTGTTTAAGCCAACCAGTATGTGGTATTTGTCATAGCAGCCATGGCAAACTAAGACACATGGTGATCTGCATCTGTATACTTGTCTAGATTTCTTCTGCTTACAAGGACTCTAGACATTTTGGATTAAGGCCTTCTCTGATTCAATTTGGCCCCATCCAAATAGGATCTTTGAAGATCCTATTTACAAATGAGTTCACACCCACAGGACAGGAGTTAGGATTTGAACATGTCTGTAAGGGGCATGATTCAGTCTACCATGGGGAGAATCCAAGACGACTCTCACTTCTGACAGCAACTACAAGTTTGTAAGTCCCCAAGACCAATCTCAGACTTGATAATTTGCCAGAAGGACTTAACAGTATTCACTGAAAGCTGTTATACTCATGTTACAGTTTATTACAGTGAAATGATACAGATCAAAATCAGCGAAGGGAAGAGACACATAAAACAGAGTCCTGAAGAGTTCCAAGAGGACAGGTTCTAGTTGTTCTTTACCAGTAGAGTTATGGACAGTGTTAACTCTTCTCAGCAACTATGTAACATACACACAGAATGTTGCCAACCAAGAAAGCCCACCTGAGCCTTGATGTCCAGAGGTTTTATTGAGGCTTGGTCACATAGATATGTTTGACCACTTGCATGGCTGACCTTAGCCTCCAGCCCCTCCACAGGTTGAACGGATACCGCATGGCCCAAAGCCCCAACAATAAAGCATTGTTATTATAAACTACCTGATGTGGCCCAAGGCTCCCAGGTAAACAAAGACACTATTATTAGGCAGGGCATTCCAAGGACTTATTTTTTTTTTTTAATCTTCATTTTATTGAGATATATTCACATACCATGCAGTCATACAAAACAAATCGTACATTCAATTGTTCACAGTACCATTACATAGTTGTACATTCATCACCTAAATCAATCCCTGACATCTTCATTAGCACACACACAAAAATAACAAGAATAATAATTAAAGTGAAAAAGAGTAATTGAAGTAAAAAAGAACACTGGGTACCTTTGTCTGTTTGTTTGTTTGTTTCCTTCCCCTATTTGTCTACTCATCCATCCATAAACTAGACAAAGTGGAGTATGGTCTTTATGGCTTTCCCAATCCCATTGTCACCCCTCATAAGCTACATTTTTATACAATTGTCTTTGAGATTCATGGGTTCTGGGTTGTAGTTTGATAGTTTCAGGTATCCACCACCAGCTACCCCAATTCTTTAGAACCTAAAAAGGGTTGTCTACAGTGTGCGTAAGAGTGCCCACCAGAGTGACCTCTTGGCTCCTTTTGGAATCTCTCTGCCACTGAAGCTTATTTCATTTCCTTTCACATCCCCTTTTGGTCAAGAAGATGATCTCTGTCCCATGATGCCAGGTCTACATTCCTCCCCGGGAGTCATATTCCACGTTGCCAGGGAGATTCACTCCCCTGGGTGTCTGATCCCACGTAGGGGGGAGGACAGTGATTTCACCTTTCAAGTTGGCTTAGCTAGAGAGAGAGGGCCACATCTGAGCAACAAAGAGGCATTCGGGAGGAGGCTCTTAGGCACAATTATAGGGAGGCCTAGCCTCTCCTTTGCAGCAACTGTCTTCCCAAGGGTAAAACCTATGGTAGAGGGCTCAACCCATCAAACCACCAGTCCCCTATGTCTGTGGTCATGTTAGCAACCATTGAGGTGGGGTAGGCCAATACCCCTGACATTCTCCACAGGCTCCTCAAGGGGGCACTACATATATTTTTCCTTGTTTTTCTTTTTTTTTTTTTTTTAACTTTATTTTTTTTATTTTTTTTTTTTATCTTCATTTTATTGAGATATATTCACATACCACACAGTCATACAAAACAAATCGTACTTTTGATTGTTTACAGTACCATTACATAGTGGTACATTCATCACCCAAATCAATCCCTGACACCTTCATTAGCACACACACAAAAATAACAAGAATAATAATTAGAGTGAAAAAGAGCAATTGAAGTAAAAAAGAACACTGGGTACCTTTGTCTGTTTGTTTCCTTCCCCTATTTTTCTACTCATCCATCCATAAACTAGACAAGGTGGAGTGTGGTCCTTATGGCTTTCCCAATCCCATTGTCACCCCTCATAAGCTACATTTTTATACAACTGTCTTCGAGATTAATGGGTTCTGGGTTGTAGTTTGATAGTTTCAGGTATCCACCACCAGCTACCCCAATTCTTTAGAACCTAAAAAGGGTTGTCTAAAGTGTGCATAAGAGTGCCCACCAGAGTGACCTCTTGGCTCCTTTTGGAATCTCTCTGCCACTGAAGCTTATTTCATTTCCTTTCACATCCCCCTTTTGGTCAAGAAGATGTTCTCCGTCCCACGATGCCAGGTCTACATTCCTCCCCGGGAGTCATATTCCACATTGCCAGGGAGATTCACTCCCCTGGGTGTCTGATCCCACGTAGGGGGGAGGGCAGTGATCTCACCTTTCAAGTTGGCTTAGCTAGAGAGACAGGACCACATCTGAGCAACAAAGAGGCATTCGGGAGGAGGCTCTTAGGCACAACCATAGGGAGGCCTAGCCTCTCCTTTGCAGCAACCGTCTTCCCAAGGGTAAAACCTGTGGTAGAGGGCTCAACCCATCAAACCACCAGTCCCCCATGTCTGTGGTCATGTTAGCAACCATGGAGGTGGGGTAGGCGAACACCCCCGCATTCTCCACAGGCTCCTCAAGGGGGTACTACATCTTTTTTTTTTTCCTTGTTTTTTTTTTTTTTTTAACTTTCCCTTCTTTTTTAAATCAACTGTATGAAAAAAAAGTTAAAAAGAAAACAAACATACAATAAAAGAACATTTCAAAGAGACCATAACAAGGGAGTAAGAAAAAGACAACTAACCTAAGATAACTGCTTATCTTCCAACATGTTCCTACTTTACCCCAAGAAAGTTACCTAATATAGCAACATTTCTGTGAACTTGTACCTACTATATCCATCAGAAATTAACAGACCATAGTCATTCCTGGGCATCCCCAGAACGTTAAATAGCTTATCTGTTCTTCTTGGATTATTGTTCCCCCTTCCTTAATTGCTCTCTATTGCTAGTTCCCCTACATTCTACATTATAAACCATTTGTTTTATGTTTTTCGAAGTTCACATTAGTGGTAGCATATAATATTTCTCTTTTTGTGCCTGGCTTATTTCGCTCAGCATTATGTCTTCAAGGTTCATCCATGTTGTCATATGTTTCACGAGATGGTTCCTTCTTACTGCCGTGTAGTATTCCATCGTGTGTATATACCACATTTTATTTATCCACTCATCTGTTGAAGGACATTTGGGTTGTTTCCATCTCTTGGCAATTGTGAATAATGCTGCTATGAACATTGGCGTGCAGATATCTGTTCGTGTCACTGCTTTCCAATCTTCCGGGTATATACCGAGAAGTGCAATCGCTGCATCGAAGGGTAACTCTATATCTAGTTTTCTAAGGAACTGCCAGACTGACTTCCGGAGTGGCTGAACCATTATACAGTCCCACCAACAATGAATAAGAGTTCCAATTTCTCCACATCCCCTCCAGCATTTGTAGTTTCCTGTTTGTTTAATGGCAGCCATTCTAATGGGTGTTAGATGGTATCTCATTGTGGTCTTAATTTGCATCTCTCTAAAAGCTAGTGAAGCTGAACATTTTTTCATGTGTTTCTTGGCCATTTGTATTTCCTCTTCAGAGAACTGTCTTTTCATATCTTTTGCCATTTTATAATTGGGCTGTCTGTACTATTGTCATTGAGTTGTAGGATTTCTTTATATATGCAAGATATCAGTCTTTTGTCAGATACATGGTTTCCAAAAATTTTTTCCCATTGAGTTGGCTGCCTCTTTACCTTTTTGAGAAATTCCTTTGAGGTGCAGAAACTTCTAAGCTTGAGGAGTTCCCATTTATCTATTTTTTCTTTTGTTGCTTGTGCTTTGGGTGTAAAGTCTAGGAAGTGGCCGCCTAATACAAGGTCTTGAAGATGTTTTCCTACATTATCTTCTAGGAGTTTTATGGTACTTTCTTTTATATTGAGATCTTTGGTCCATTTTGAGTTAAATTTTGTGTAGGGTGTGAGGTAGGGGTCCTCTTTCATTCTTTTGGATATGGATATCCAACTCTCACAGCCCCATTTGTTGAAAAGACCATTATGACTCATTTCAGTGACTTTGGGGGCCTTATCAAAGATCAGTTGGCCATAGATCTGAGGGGCTATCTCTGAATTCTCAATTCGATTCCATTGATCTATATGTCTATCTTTGTGCCAGTACCATGTTGTTTTAACAACTGTGGCTTTATAATAAGCTTCAAAGTCAGGGAGTGTAAGTCCTCACACTTTGTTTTTCTTTTTTAGTGTCTTTAGCAATTCGAGGCATCTTCTCTTTCCAAATAAATTTGATAACTGGCTTTTCTAAGTCTGCAAAGTAGGTTGATGGAATTTTGATTGGGATTGCATTGAATCTGTAGATGAGTTTGGGTAGAATTGACATCTTAATGACATTTACCCTTCCTATCCATGAACATGGAATATTTTTCCATCTTTTAAGATCCACTTCTATTTCTTTTAGTAGAGTTGTGTAGTTTTCTTTGTGTAGGTCTTTTACATCTTTGGTTAAGTTTATTCCTAGGTACTTGATTTTTTTAGTTGCTATTGAAAATGGTATCTTTTTCTTGAGTGTCTCTTCAGTTTGTTCATTTCTAGCATATAGAAACATTACTGACTTATGTGCATTAATCTTGTATCCCGCTACTTTGCTAAATTTGTTGATTAGCTCTAGTAGCTGTATCGTCGATTTCTCAGGGTTTTCTAGGTATAAGATCATATCATCTGCAAACAATGACAGTTTTACTTCTTCTTTTCCAATTTGGATGCCTTTTATTTCTTTGTCTTGCCGGATTGCCCTGGCTAGCACTTCCAGCACAATGTTGAATAACAGTGGTGACAGCGGGCATCCTTGTCTTGTTCCTGATCTTAGAGGGAAGGCTTTCAGTCTCTCACCGTTGAGTACTGTGCTGGCTGTGGGTTTTTCATGTATGCTGTTTATCATATTGAGGAAGTTTCCTTCAATTCCTACCTTTTGAAGTGTTTTTATCAAAAACGGATGTTGGATTTTGTCAAATGCCTTTTCAGCATCTATTGAGATGATCATTTGATTTTTCCCTTTTGACTTGTTAATGTATTGTAATACATTGATTGATTTTCTTATGTTGAACCATCCTTGCATGCCTGGAATGAACCCCACTTGGTCATGGTGTATGATTTTTTTAATGTGTCTTTGGATTCGATTTGCAAGTATTTTCTTGAGGATTTTTGCATCTATGTTCATTAGGGAGATTGGCCGGTAGTTTTCCTTTTTTGTAGCATCTTTGCCTGGTTTTGGTATTAGATTGATGTTAGCTTCATAAAATAAGTTAGGTAGTGTTCCATTTTCTTCAGTGTTTTGAAAGAGTTTAAGTAAGATTGGTGTCAGTTCTTTCTGGAAAGTTTGGTAGAATTCCCCTGTGAAGCCATCTGGCCCTGGGCATTTATTTGTGGGAAGATTTTTGATGACTGATTGGATCTCTTTGCTTGTGATGGGTTGGTTGAGGTCTCCTATTTCTTCTCTGGTCAGTCTAGGTTGTTCATATGTTTCCAGGAAATTGTCCATTTCCTCTACATTATCCAGTTTGTTGCCATACAGTTGTTCATAGTATCCTCTTATAATTTTTTTAATTTCTTCAGGATCTGCAGTTATGTCACCTTTTTCATTCATTATTTTGTTTATATGAGTCTTCTCTCTTTTTGATTTTGTCAGTGTAGCTAGGGGCTTGTCAATCTTGTTGATCTTCTCAAAGAACCAACTTTTGGTGATATTTATCCTCTCTATTGGTTTTTTTGTACTCTATGTCATTTATTTCTGCTTTAATCCTTGTTATTTCTTTTTTTCTACTTGTTTTAGGATTGGTTTGCTCTTCATTTTCTATCTTCTTCAGTTGATCCATTAGTTCTTTGATTTTGGCTCTTTCTTCCTTTTTAATATATGTGTTTAGTGCTATAAATTTCCCCCATGGCACTGCTTTTGCTGCATCCCATAGGTTTTGGTATGTTGTGTTCTCATTTTCATTTGTCTCTATATATTTAGCAATTTCTCTTGCTATTTCTTCTTTAACCCACTGATTGTTTAGGAGTGTGTTGTTTAACCTCCAGGTATTTGTGAATTTTCTAAGTCTCTGATGGTTATTGACTTCTAATTGTATTCCATTGTGGTCAGAGAATGTGCTTTGAAGAATTTCAATCTTTTTAAGTCTATTGAGGCTTATTTTATGTCCCAGCATATGATCTATTCTGGAGAAAGTTCCGTGAGCACTAGAAAAGTATGTGTATCCTGGTGATTTGGGATGTAATGTCCTGTATATGTCTGTTAAATCTAATTCATTTATCAGATTGTTTAGGTTTTCAGTTTCCTTATTGGTCTTCTGTCTGGTTTATCTATCTATAGGAGAGAGTGATGTGTTGAAGTCTCCCACAATTATTGCGGAAACATCAATTGCTTCCTTTAGTTTTGCCAGTGTTTGTCTCATATATTTTGTGGCACCATGATTGGGTGCATAAACATTTATGATTGTTATTTCTTCTTGTTGAATTGCCCCTTTTATTAGTATGTAGTGGCCTTCTTTGTCTCTCCTAACATCCTTGCATTTAAAGTCTGTTTTATCTGAGATTAATATTGCTACTCCTGCTTTCTTTTGGCTATAGCTTGCACGAAATATTTTTTTCCATCCTTTCACTTTCAATTTCTTTGTGTCCCTGTGTCTAAGATGAGTCTCTTGTATGCAACATATTGATGGTTCATATTTTTTGATCCATTCTGCCAATCTATATCTTTTAATTGGGGAGTTTAATCCCTTTACATTCAATTTGTTACTGTGAAGGCGTTTCTTGAATCAGCCATCCTATCCTTTGGTTTATGTTAGTCAGATACATTTTTTCCCTCTTTCTCTTAATGTCCTTTAATGAACTAATATTGAATATCTTTAGTACTGAACCTTTCTCCAACTCTCTCTCTCCTTTCTTTGTTTCTCTGTCAGTACGGCTCCCTTTAGTATCTGAAGTAGGGCAGGACTTTTATTAGCAAAATCTCTCAGCATTTGTTTGTGAAAAATTTAAGCTCTCCCTCAAATTTGAAGGAGAGCTTTGTTGGATAAGTTATTCTTGGTTGGAAATTTTTCTCACTCAGAATTTTAAATATATCATGCCACTGCCTTCTCGCCTCCATGGTGGCTGCTGAGTAGTCACTACTTAGTCTTATGCTGTTTCGTTTGTATGTGGTGAATTGCTTTTCTCTTGCTGCTTTCAGAACTTGCTCCTTCTCTTCCGTGTTTCACAGTGTGATCAGAATATGTCTCGGAGTGGGTTTATTTGGATTTATTGTATTTGGAGTTCGCTGAGCATTTATGTTTTGTGTATTTATGTTGTTTAGAAGATTTGGGAAGTTTTCCCCAACAATTTCTTTGAATACTCTTCCTAGACCTTTACCCTTTTCTTCTCCTTCTGGAACACCAATGAGTCTTATATTTGGACGTTTTATATTATCTATCATATCCCTGAGGTCCGTTTCGATGTTTTCAATTTTTTTCCCCATTCTTTCTTTTATGCTTTCATTTTCCATTCTGTCATCTTCCAGGTCACTGATTCGTTGTTCAACTTCCTCTAGTCTTGTCTTATGAGTGTCCAGAATCTTTTTAATTTGGTAAACAGTTTCTTTAATTTCCATAAGATCATCCATTTTTTTATTTAGTCTTGCAATGTCTTCTTTATGCTCTTCTAGGGTCTTCTTGATTTCCTTTGTATCCCGTACTAGGGTCTCATTGTTCATCTTTAGTTCTTTGAGTAGCTGCTCTAGGTGCTGTGTCTCTTCTGATCTTTTGATTTGGGTGCTTGGGCTTGGGTTATCCATATCTTCTGGTTTTTTCATATGCTTTATAATTTTTTGTTGTTTTTGGCCTCTTGGCATTTGCTGAACTTGATAGGGTTCTTTTAGGATTTGTAGACCAGTTGAAGTCCTTATCTCTAATTTATCAGATCTACAGCTTCGTGGAGTACACTTTCTCTAACTAACCAGCAGGTGGCATCCACGAACCACCTGTTCTCCACAAGCCAGTTCTCCCCTGCTTAGCCTTTGTGGTGAGTGGGGGAGTGAGTCTTGTGGGGTCCAATTGGTGTACCAAGCTTGCGTGTGTAGTTGGTTTTGCCCGCCCTATATATGGGGCGTGTTTCTGGGCAGTCAGGGAGGGGGGGGTGGCTCTAACAATCAAATCTCCCTGGTGATCCTGGAGTTTTAAAGCTGCTGCAATAGTCTAATCCTTCAGTTCAGTCCTGCCACAGTTTGTCTCTGCCACTGACCCAGAAGTCCTTGGTATTGGCGTATGGCTCCTGAGACTTGCAAGTGGGCCCCTCTTCCGCGCTGTGCACCCCCTGGTCCTCTGTTGAGGGATGACTGTGCTATGCCACAGGTGAGTACCATCCCCCCAGGGCAGTTCTGGGCTGCTGGGCTGTGTAGGGAGGCTCCCAGTCTGCTCAAATGATGGCTGAATGGGGCTTTGTTAATTCACACTGCTCCACCTTCCCAGCTCTGGGACATTCAGCTGAGGTTGCAGGGAAGGCTAATGTCCATGCCCAGTTTTGTGGTGTGTGCCTGTTATTTGAAGCACTTCCGTCACACTGGGTTGTCTGGGGCAGCTCTGGGCTATGGGGCTGGCGACGGGCAGGAGTGTTTCCTGTCCACCAGGATGATGGCTGTGAGCGGACACCCCCCTTTTCTTGGGAAGTTGTGGTGGTTAGTGAATTTTCTCAGCCACTGGATTATTGCCTTTTGTCTCAGAGCTCTCTTAGTTCTGCTCTTGTCTTGACCTGCCCAAATTGCAAGTCTTTGAAGCTTTCTGTATTGGGCTTCTTAGAGTAATTGTTTTAGAAAAAGAAAAAAGGATTAAAAAAAAAAATGTCCCTCCTCAGAGATTTAATGGGTTATTGAAATGCTAAGAGACAAAGCAATTAGGGCCATTAAGGAAAGGTCCACAGGGCAGAGAGATCAGCTTTTCTTTGAGATTTGCATATGAGCCTCGGGGCCTGAGCTCTGCCCTTCTCCTTTCTATGTTCACCACAACTCCAAAAATCCTCCGCTTTTATTTTGGAGTTTTTCGTGTTGTTTTTTTCTATGCCTGTTTCCTCTCTGCTGGGCTGGCTGCTCTCAGATTCTCTGGTGTCTGGTCTCAGTCTATCTATGGTTGGAGTTTGGATCAGTAGAATGAGTTTCTGATAAGGGCTGCCACTGCAGTTCTCCCTTCTTCCCGGCGCTGACAGCCCCTCCTCCCACGGGACTGAGCCTGGCAGGGAGGGGTGCGGGTCTCCTGGCCACAGAAACTTACAGATTTCGCTGATCTTAGCAGTTTGACATTTTCATGAGTGTTGTATGAAGTATGCCTAAAGTCAGATTGCTCTGTGGTGTCCAGTCCACGCAGTTCCTGGCTTTCTACCTACTTTCCTGGAGGAGTAACTAAAACATACAGCTCACCAGTCTGCCATCTTGCCCCACCTCTCCAAGGACTTATTGCCTCCCAGAAGATGAGGGCAAAGGTCAGACCTATCTTTGGGTAAGGTTAGTTCTTTGCCACTTTGTAATTGTATTCAGCCAAACGTGAGTTCATACCGATGTGTTCAATTCTACTCCATTTTACATGGATCATTCTACATCTTTCTGTTCACTTATCTGTGATTTTCCACTCCAACAAAAGGGAACTTGGTTCCAACTATTGGCCATCCATTTATTTGTTTGATTTGCATATACATGCATAGCAGTATCAGAACCTTTAATCTTTACTCCCATTAGAAACAGCTTTATCCACTAGAATACAGTGCTTTATGAGCAGTTCCTTTTGCCTTTAGTCGTATACAGTGCATTCATTTCCAAGGTTATTGAAGTCAGCACTTTCCTCTCTCCCCCTGCAGGGAGATTGTTTCACACATTTTTAATTCTGTTAGGTTCTCTTGTTACAGTCTGCAATCCTTTTTGGGATCCCCTGACCTCCTAAATGATTTATTTTATTAATTTGCATATATTAAGTTTCACTCTTTTGCTCTAAAGTTCTGTAAATTTTGATACATGCACAGTGTCATTTGTTCACCATTACAGTAACATACAAAATATTTTCACCATCCTAAAACTCCCTTTTGCCTTACATGGCCATTCATCCCCACTCTTCCTGAGCCCTGGGCAACCACTTATCTTCTTACCATAGCTATAGTTTTGCCTTTTCCAGAATATCATATAACTAGAATCTCATAGAATGTAGCCTTTTCAGACTGTTTTTTTTTTCTACTTACAAATATGTATTTAAGATTCTCCATATCTTTTTGTGTCTTGATATCTTATTTTTTCTTAGTATGGAATAATATTTCATTATTTGGATGTATCACAGTTTGTTTATCCATTCATCCATTGAAGGACATCTTGGTTGCTTCCAGTTTTTGGTGAGTATGAATAAACATTCATGTGCAGGTTTTTGTATGGATACAAGTTTTCAAATCAATTGAGTAAATACTTCGGAGTCTGAATGCTGGATTTTATGATAAGACTACGGTTAGCTTTTTAAGTATTTTCCAAACTGTCTTCAAAAGTTGTTGAATCATTTTGCATTCCCATGAGCAAAGAATGAGAGCTGTTGTTACTGTACATCTTTTCCAGCATTTGATATTATCAGATTTTAGCTGTGTAGTTGTATCTTAATATTTTAATTTGATATTCCCTGATGACAAGTGACATTGAACATTTTCCATAAGCTTATTTGCCATTCGTAATATTTGGTTAAGTGTCTGCTAAGATCTTTTCCCATTTTATCATTAGGTTGTTTGGTTTCATATTGTTGAGTTTTAAGAGTTCTTTGTATATTTTGGATACACATCCTTTATTGGAAATGTGTTTTGCAAATATTTTCTCCAAGTCTGTAGCTTTTCTTTTCACTCTCACAACAATGTAGCAGTTTGGAAGCTGTTATGTACCCCAGAAAAGCCCATGTTCTTTTACTCCATTCCTGTGCATGCCGACTTGTTGTGGGTGGGACCTTTTGGTTAGGTTATTTCAATTGAGATGTGACCCAGCCCATTCAGGGTGGATCTTAATCCTTTTATTGGAGTCCTTTCCAAGAGGATAAAGGACTGAAAAAGCTGAGAGAGCTTAGAGAGAGAAAAGCCCTTGAGAAGCTGTGAGAGGACTGGCAGGCAACAGAGAGGAAGTCTCTGAAACCAGAAACTGAAAGCAATGAAACCCAGGAATGAAGGACCAGCAGATGCCAGCCATGTGCCTTCCCATGTGACAGAGGTGTCCAGATGTCAGTAACCTGTATTTAGAGTCCAGGTATCTTGTTGATGCCTTGAGTTGGGCATTTTCATGGCCCAAGAACTGTAATTTGTAAGCTAATAAATTCCCATTATTAAAGCCAATCCATTTTTGGTATATTGCATTCCAGTAGCTTTAGCAAACCAAAACAGATTTTGGTACCAGAACAGTGGGGTGCTGTGGTTTGCCAATACCAAAAAATACTGGAATGGCTTTATAAATGGGTAAATGGAAGATTCTGAAAGGATTGTGCGATGCTTGATAGAAAAGGCCTTGATTGCTTTGAAGAGACTGTTGGTAGAAATATGGACACTAAAGGTACTTCTGATGAGGCTTTAGACAGAAATGATGAATGTGTCATTGCAAACTGGAAGTAAGGCAACCCTTGTTTTAAAGTGGCAGAGAACTTAGAAATATTGAGTCCTGATGTCAGATGGAAGGCAGAATTTAAAGTGATGAGGTTGGATATTTGACTGAAGAGATTTACAAATTAAATGTGGAAAGTATGGCCTGCCTTCTCCTTGCAGCTTGTAGTAAAATGCAAGAGAAAGGAATAATCTGAGAACTGAACTTTGGGTACAAAGAAAGCAAGATACTGATAGTTCAGAATATTCTGAATATGAGTCCCCAGCAAATAGTGACCTCTGTGAGGATTTAACCAAGCATGGGACCAGCCAGCCATTTCAGTACAAGTCAGGATTGTAAATGCAGCTCTTCAGAAAGGATTTATGGAAAATCCTATTGTATGTTTGTTGGGAAATAATAATGTGTTGTAAAACAGAAATTAATCATTTTAATGAAGTCGAACTTATCAGTTTCTTCTTTCATGAATTGTGCTTTTGATGTATCCAAATCCAAGGTTGCCATTGATTTTCTCCTGTGTTTTCTTCTAGACATTTTATAGTTCTGCATTTTACATTTAGTACTATGATGCATTTTAATTTGATATTTGTGAGAGGTGTAAGGGCTGTGAGTAGATTATTATTATTAGTAGTAGTAGTATTTTGCCTATGGGTATCCAATCATTCCATTTGTTAAACAGTTTCTTTTCTCCATTGAATTGCCTTCACTTCTTTGTCAAAGATCAGTTGAATATATTTGTGTGAGTCTATTTTACATATTCTCTGTTGCTTGTTTTATTTTTCCCTCTTTTTATGCCTATTCTGACATGGATTGAGCATTTTATATAACATATTATTTCCTCTCTTAAAATATCAATTATACATCATTTAAATTTTTTTAGCTCCAGACTTTGCAAAATACATTTCTCCATACAATTCTCTAAGTCCACTTTGAAATAACACTATACTGTTTCATGGGAAGTGCAGGTACTTTATAACAGAATACTCCCAATTCCTTCCTTCCATTCCTTATAACATTGCCATCATTCATTTCTCCTATTCATATACTTTAATTAATATAATCCATATTATAGTAATTACTAAATTAATTGCAAAATACATACACTTTAATGTGGTATTACTATTATTAATTTGACAACTTATCAGATCAATTGAAAATGAGACATGAAAAATCTTATTTTAACCTTCATTTACTCTTTCTGTTATACTTTTCCTTTCTTTATGTGAATATGAGTTCATGACCTATATGATTTTCCTTTTCTCTTCAGAACTTCTTTTATCATTTCTTGCAAAGCAGGTGTGATGGATTGGAGCTATTGTACCCCAGAAAAAGATGTTCTTAACCTTAATCTATTACTGTGAATGTGTACCCTTGTAAATAGGACCTTTTGATGAGGTTACTTCAGTTCAAGTGTGGCCCAACTGAGTCAGGATGGTTCTTAATGCTATTACTGAAGGCCTTATAGGGAAGGCCACAGAGGGAGAAAAGTCATAGGGAGCTGCCAGAAGCTGAAAGTCAATGGAACTGAGAAACCAGGAGAGACCACCATGTATATGGCTGTGTGACAGAAAAGCCAAGGGCCAAGGATTGCTGGCAGCCAGCTCCAGAATGCCACAATGTTCTGGGAGAAAGCATCACCTAGATGATTCCTTGATTTTGGACTTCTCCTAGCCTCAAAATCATGAGCAAATAAAGTTCCCTTATTTAAGCCAACCCACTGCATGGTATTTGCTTTGGAAGCCAGGAAACTAAAACAACAGATCTATTGGCAGTGACTTCCATTATTTTTTGTTTAAGAAGCATTTTTTTCTCCTTCGCTTTTGAAGGATAATTTCACTGGATGCAGTAGTGTAGGTTGGTATGTTTTCTTTAATCTCTTTAAATATGTCACTCCACTCTCTTCTTGTTTGCATGATTTATGAAGGGAAGTCTGATTTAAATCTTATAATTTCTCCTCTAAAGGTAAGTTGTTTTAATCCTTTGGTTTCTTTCAAGATTTTTCCTGTCTGGTTTTTTGCAGTTTGAATATGATATTCCTAGATAGAGATTTTTTTATATTTATCTTGCTTGGTGTTCAGAGCTTTCTGAATTTGTGGTTTAGCATCTGCCATTAATTTAGGTAAATTATTGGCCATTATTACTTCATAATTACTCCATTCTCTCTTTTCTTTCCTTCTGATATTCCAGTGACATGTGTTTCAATTACATGTATGCTATACCTTTTGAAATTGTCCCACAGTTCTTGGATGTTTTGTTTGTTTGTTTGTTTATCATCTATTTTTTTCTCTTTCCATTTCAGTGTGGGAATTTTCTATTCACTTATTTTCAGACTCACTGATTCTTTCCTTCTTCGTGTCCAATCTACTGCTAAACCCATCAAAGGCATCCTTCATTTCTGTGACAGTGCTTTTGATTTCTAGCATTTCCTTTTGATTCATTCGTAGTTTCCATCTCTCTACTTACAATATCCACATATTCTTTTCTTTTCTTTTTTTTAATGCTTATTAGAGAAGTTGTAGGTTTATAGAACAGTCGTGCATAAAATACAACATTCCTTTATACCACCCTATTATTAACAGCTTGCATTGGGGTGGTACATTTGTTACAATTGATAAAAGCACGTTTTTATAATTATACTATTAGCTATAGTCCATGGGTTAACTTAGGGAAAACTGCTGGGAAAATTGGACCTACATATGCAAAAAAATGAAAATGGACCCCATCTCACACTATATACAAAATTTAACTTAAAGTGGATCATAAACCTAAATATAAGAAGCAAAATTATAAAGCTCCTAGAGGAAAATATTAGAAAGTGTCTTCAGGACCTTGTGTTAGGCAATGGTTTTGTAGATTTTACACCCAATGTACAAACAACAAAAGAAAAAATAGGTAAATGGGACTTCTCAAACTTAAAAACTTTGGGCCTCAAAAGACTATAATGATAACAAAATAACAACCTCCACTATGGGAGAAAATATTTAGAAACTATATATCCAGTAAAGTTTTGTTTTTTTTTTTTTTTCATTTTTATTGAGATTGTTCATATACCATACAATTATCCAAAGATCCAAAGTGTACAATCACTTGCCCCTGGGTACCCTCATACAGCTGTGCATCCATCACACTTAATTTTTGTTCAATTTTTAGAAACTTTTCATTACTCCAGACAAGAAATAAAGTGAAAGATGAAAAAAAAAAAAAAAAAAGAAAAGGAAACTCTAATCCTCCCCTATCCCTAACCAACCCCCCTCAATTGTTGACTCATAGTATTGATATAGTACATTTGTTGCTGTTTATGAAAAAATGTTGAAATACTACTAACTGTAGTATATAGTTTGTAATAGGTATATAGTTCTTCCCTATATGTCCCTCTGTTATTAACTTCTAATTGTATTGTTATACATTTGTTCTGGTTCATGGAAGTGATTTCTAGTATTTGTACAGTTGATCATGGACATTGCCCACCATAGGATTCAGTTTTATACATTTCCATCTTTTGACCTCCAGCTTTCCTTCTGGTGACATATATGACTCTGAGCTTCCCCTTTCCACCTCATTCACACACCATTCGGCGCTGTTAGTTAGTCTCACATCTTGCTACCAACACCCCTGTTCATTTCCAAACATTTAAGTTCATCCTAATTGAACATTCTGCTCATACTAAGCAGCCACTCCCCATTCTTAAGCCTCGTCCTATATCTTGGTACCTTATATTTCATGTCTGTGAGTTTACATATTATAATTAGTTCCTATCAGTGAGACCCTGCAATAATTGTCCTAATGTGTCTGGCTTTTTTCACTCAGTATATTGCCCTCGAGGTTTTGTCATCAACCCATTTTTTTTTTAATATTGTTTTGTTCACTCACCATACATTCCATCCCAAGTAAATAAACGATGGTTTTCTGCATGGTCATACATTTATGTGTTCACCACCTTCACCACTATCTATATAAGAGCATCTACATTTCTTCCACAAGGCAGGAGGGAGGGTCAAAGAAGGTAGAGAGGCAAAAGAAAGAGGAAAAAAAAGACAGCTAGGAAGCAGCAAAAGGAAAAATAACCTTCAATCAAAGTAGAATAAAGAATCAGACAATACCACCAATGTCAAGTGTCTAACATGCCTCCCCTATGCCCCCCTCTTATCTGCATTCACCTTGGTATATCACCTTTGTTACATTAAAGGAAGCATAATACAATGATTCTATTAGTTACAGTCTCTAGTTTATGCTGATTGCATCCCTCCCCCAACGCCTCCCCATTTTTAACACCTTGCAAGGTTGACATTTGCTTGTTCTCCCTCGTAAAAGAACATATTTGTACATTTTATCACAATTGTTGAATACTCTAGATTTCACCAAGTTACACAGTCCCAGTCGTCATCTTTCCTCCTTTCTTGTGGTGTCTCACATGCTCCCCAGCTTCCTCTCTCAACCGTATTCATAGTTACCTTTGTTCAGTGTACTTACATTGTTGTGCTACCATCTCCCAAAATTGTGTTCCAAACCACGCACTCCTGTCTTCTATCACCCTGTAGTGCTCCCTTTAGCATTTCCTGTAGGACAGGTGTCTTGTTCACAAAGTCTCTCATTGTCTGTTTGTCAGAAAATATTTTGAGCTCTCCCTCATATTCCAAGGACAGCTTTGCGGGATACAGGATTCTTGGCGGTTTTTCTCTTTCAGTATCTTAAATATATCACACCACTTCCTTCTTGCCTCCATGGTTTCTGCTGAGAGATCCGCACATAGTCTTATTAAGCTTCCTTTGTATGTAATGGATCACTTTTCTCTTGCTGCTTTCAGGATTCTCTCTTTGTCTTTGACATTTGATAATCTGATTATTAAGTGTCTTGGCGTAGGCCTATTCATATCTCTTCTGTTTGGAGTACGCTGTGCTTCTTGGATCTGTAATTTTATGTCTTTCATAAGAGACGGGAAATTTTCATTAATTATTTCCTCTATTATTGCTTCTGCCCCCTTTCCCTTCTCTTCTCCTTCTGGGACACCAATGATACGTACATTATTGTACTTTGTTTCATCCTTGAGTTTCCAGAGACGTTGCTCATATTTTTTCATTCCTTTCTCCATCTGCTCCTTTGCGTGTAGGCTTTCAGGTGTTTTGTTCTCCAGTTCCTGAGTGTTTTCTTCTGCCTCTTGAGATCTGCTGTTGTATGTTTCCTTTGTGTCTTTCATCTCTTGTGTTGTGCCTTTCATTTCCATAGATTCTACTAGTTGTTTTTTTGAACTTTTGATTTCTGCCGTATACATGCCCAGTGCTTCCTTTACAGCCTCTATCTCTTTTGCAATATCTTCTCTAAACTTTTTGAATTGATTTAGTATTAGTTGTTTAAATTCCTGTATCTCAGTTGAAGTGTACGTTTGTTCCTTTGACTGGGCCATAACTTTGTTTTTCTTAGTGTAGGTTGTAATTTTCTGTTGTCTAGGCATGGTTTCCTTGGTTATCCAAATCAAGTTTTCCCAGACCAGAACAGGCTCAGGTCCCAGAGGGAAGAAATATTCAGTATCTGGTTTCCCTGCGGATGTGTCTTGGAAAATTGCTCCACCCTTTGATGCCGCAGGTCACTGTGCTTTTCTGCCCAGCAGGTGATGCCTGTTAGCCTGTAATTCTTGACCAGTGTGAGGAGGTATGGCCCTGTTCCCCCAGGCTCTGGGGTCTGGTTCTGAATGGAAAGGGCCCCACCCCTTTCCTCCTAGAGAAGACAGAGCCCCCAGGTGGAGGTCATTAGCATTTCAATGGTCTCGCTCTCTACTTGTGCTGTCTCCACCCTTCTCCGCTTCACAGCCCTGGAAACTGAAAATGACTGGGGCTTTCTCCACTGAGCCAAAAAAGAAACAGATAGTCCCCTTCAGAGCCAGTCCAAGGCGACCCTCCGACTCTCCCAGGTCAGTCATCACCCAAAGCCTCTGTCTGTTTTTTGGGGATGTGTACCTGTAGTGAGCAGTTCACACTCGCTACTTAAAACCCCAGTTGGAGCTCAGCTGAGCTATATTCGCTTGCTGGGAGAGAGCTTCTCTCTGGCACCACAAGGCTTTGCAGCTCGGGCTATGGGGGAGGGGGTCTCCCGACTTGGATCCGCAGGTTTTACTTACAGATCTTATGCTGTGTTCTCGGGCATTCCTCCCAATTCAGGTTGGTGTGTGATGAGTGGATGGTCTCGTTTGTCCCCCCGCAGTTATTCTGGATTATTTACTAGTTGTTTCTGGTTTTTTGTAGTTGTTCCAGGGGGACTACTTAGCTTCCACTCCTCTCTATGCCACCATCCTCCCCCTCCTCCTCATCCAGTAAAGTTTTAAAATCTGGAATATATAAAGAAATCCTTCAACTTAACAACAAAAAGACAGCCCAATTAAAAAATGAGCAAAAGACTTGAATAGACATTTTTCCAAAGAAGATATACAAATGGCAAAAAAGCATATGAAAATATGCTCAATATCATTAGCCGTTAGGGAAATGTACATCAAAACTAAAATGAGATACCATTTCACACCCACTAGAATGGCTACTATTAAAAAAAAAAAACCACAGCAGAAAATTACAAGTTTGGAAAGGATGTGGAGAAATAGGAACACTCATTCATTGCTGGTGGGAATGTAAAATAGTGCAGCTACTATGGAGGAGTTTGGTGGTTCTTCAGAAAATTATAGAACTACCATATGACCCAGCAATCCCACTATGAAAAAATTGAATTCAGGTACACTGATGTTCATAGTGGCATTATTAACAATGTCCAAAAGATAGAAGCAACCCAAGTGTCCATCAGATGAATGGATAAACAAAATGTGGTAAATACACACAACAGAATATTACTCAGCTGGGAAAAGAAATGAAATTCTGATACATGTGAAAACATTGATCAGCTTTGAAGATATCATGTTGCATAAAATAATTAAAACAAGAAAATCTACATTATTACATGTTGTCTCCTTATTCCATTAGAGCTCTTAACATATTAATTATAGTGATTTTAAATTCTGTATCTGATAATTCCAAAATCTGTATCATATTTGAGTCTGGTTCTTATGCCTGTTTTGTCGCTTCAGATCTTGTTTGTTTTGCCTTTTAATATGTCTTGTGTAATAGTCAGGGTACTCCAAAGAAATAAAACCAATAGGATTTATAGATTTAGATATATTTAAATATTAAGAGATTTTTTATAGGATTGGGTCATGTGACCACAGGGATTGGGAAGTCTGAATTCTATAGGACAGGCCACAAGTTGGGAACTCTGTGGTGATTTTGAATTCCCCAGTAATTGGAAATTCCAATGAAGGTGATGATGATTTCCCCAGAAGTTGACTGGCTGAAGTAGAGATAGAAATTCATTCTGATAGCTAAAATTCTCAGTTCTTCCTTTATGGCATATCCATAAGGATATCCCTCCAACTGCTGAAAGCATCTGGGTTGTTGCTTGTGTATATAATCAGCCATAGAAACAATCAATTGACTAATGAATTAAATCCATGAAATACCTCACAGTAATAATCAGGCCAGTGCTTGCAACTGGACACCATAACTGAACCAACTTTCTTACATGAAATTAACCATCACACTTTGTTTGTTGAAAGCTGGACACTATGTATCAGGTAACAGGAACCGAGGTAACTAGGATTTTAGTGTGCAGTTTTATAATAAACTGCCTAGGAATTCAGATGTGTTTAATGTTTGCTGTAGCTGGAGGTGCCAGAGGCTTCCATTTCCTCCAGAGTCTTTGCTTTTGTCTTCCCTGTGGTCTCTGTGTTTTCCAAAGAACTTCTTAAATAGAGTCTTGTAGCTCTTTTCAGTTGTAATGCCGTGTTGTTATACTGGGGCCCTGTTACTGTGGTGGTAGGGTGTGGGGGAGGGAAAGTGTTCTGCAATCTTATGTTAAATCACAGTTTTTCAGTGGGCCTGTGTCCCTGGGCTGTAACTTTCATAAGGATTTTTTACCTCCCCTTTTAGATGAGACGGCAAGGCTAGAAGAGGCCGAAGTAGGATCAATGCCCTTCTCCAGGTCAGTAAGTCTTTTCCTTTGGAGAGCTGGTCTTAAGGGAAATCATCTGGGCATATTTCAAAATGTTTGTGTTTCTTCTCTCTCTCTCATAAACACCAAGGGATTTTACTTGAATCTTGACCGTGAGAATTGGTGGGGTTCCTGGAAGTAAAAAGTGTGGGGCCCTCCAAAGACTGGGCCCTCAGGAATTCCCACTCTCAATCTAGGCTTTGGCAATTCATCAAAATTACTCTTTAAGTGTTCCTGTAAGTTTATGACTTCAGAGGTTTCTGCTCCAAGTAAGTTGATCACGGCTATAATTCTTGGTGTTTATTTGTCCCTTTAGATTTTGGAGTGGTGGTTTGCCCAGTGACTTCAATTCTTGGATGGTGTGCCAGTTTGAATGTACTATGTACCCCCAAAGACCATTATCTTTGATGTAATCTTGTGTGGGCAGCTGTTATCAGTGTTGATTAGATTGCAATTGAGTGTTTCTTTGGAATGAGCCCCACCCAGCTGTGAGTGATGACTCTGGTAGTTTCCATGGAGGTGTTGTTCCGCTCATTCAGGGTGGGTCTAAGTTGATCAGTGGAGCCATATAAATGAGCTAACATAACAGAAGGAACTCAGTGCAGCTGTGAGTGATGTTATGAAGAGGAGCTACAGCCAAGAGGGACACTTTGAAGAAAGCACAGGAGCTGCAGATGAGAGACAGTTTGAAGATGGCTGTTGAAAGGAGACTCTTGCTCCAGAGAAGCTAAGAGAGGACAAATACCCCACATGCAACTAAGAGTGACATTTTTGAGGAACTGCAGCCTAGAGAGGAACGTCCTGGGAGAAAGCCATTTTGAAACCAGAACTTTGGAGCAGACGCCAGTCACTTGCCTTCCCAGCTAACAGGTTTTCCGGACACCATTGGCCATCCCCCAGTGAAGGTACCCAATTGTTGATGCATTACCTTGGACACTTTATGGCCTTAAGACTGTAACTTTGTAACCAAATAAACCCCCTTTTATAAAAGCCAGTCCGTCTCTAGTGTTTTGCATTCCAGCAGCATTAGCAAACTAGAACAGATGGGTGCAAGAAAAGTCAGTGATTTTCAGGTTTTTCAGCTTTTTCTTGTTGTAAGTATGAGAGTGATGACTTCCAAGCTCTTTACATATCAGAGCTGAAACTGAAAGTAAATATTTTATTTTTAGTATCTAAAGATATATGGTTTCTATACCTTGTGCCCCCAAATTCTTTTTCACCCATGTGACAGTTGAAATATTTTCAAAGTGCTTGGCTTAACTTAAGTTACAAAACATTGAAGACGTAACATTTTACTGTTTGTGGATTATATTATTTATTTACAACCTTGTTAGTAGGTACAATGAAAATCCAAGGGGGAAATATCCACTTATTTAACTTTTTATTTTGAAATACTTTCAAATTTATAGGACAGTTGCAAAAATAATGCAAACCTCATACAGAGAACCCCAACATACCCACTCCCCTGATGCCCATATCCACCAATTTTGACATTTTGCCACCTACCTTTGTTGTATCATTCTAGCTACCTTCTGTCTGTCTATCTATCTATCCATCTGTCTATCTATCCATCTATGATCTGAACATTTGAGAGCAGACTGCACACACCATACTCCTTGAACACATATTTCCATGTACATTTCCTATGAACAAGGATATTCACTTATGTAATCATTTTAAGTGCAGTTATCAAGTTCAAGATATTTAACATTGATATAAAGCTTACAGTCTGTATTCCAATTTTTTCTTATGTCCCAATAATGTTCTTTTGAGCGTTTTCCCCTCCATTCTTATATCCTATCTAGATCTTTACCCCTGTTACCCTGTACTCTAGTTTTTGTCTCTATGAACTTGCATATTCTCTGATATTTTCTTTGTAGGTACCATGGGGTTTATATTTGCCATCCTAAATCTATAGCAATCTTGTTTGGCTTGATACCAATTTAACTACAATAGTTCATATAAGTACCAGTTAACTCCCCCTCACTCTGCATTGGTACAATGTTTTTAAAATAATGTTATATGATGTAAATGAAATCAAATGAAAAAAAAACCTTGATCTGTGCTCTGGAGAACAATTCTAGATAATAGATGCCAGCAATGGGTAGAAAAGATGATTTTGCTAGTTGCATTCTGAAATATATCTGCTGAAAATTCTCTGAAGATTTATTTACTAGCTAATATGATAGATGCCAAGAGGATAGATAGGATCTATTTGTTAATTCACTGACAATTTGGAATTGAAAAAATTGGATTCTTTGTTTCTTTAATATACTTTACAAGTCTGTGAAAAATAGTACAGAATATTTAATTGAAAATGGAGATTAGAAGAGTAAATAAATAATTTGTCAAATGCTCATTTTTCATGTTTTTCTTAAAATATATTTTATATTGTTATTGCAAATTTATTCTGTAAAATTAAAAACAAATTGCAATGTTATACAGAGATTTTTTTGCAGTTACTAATCATTTACCTTTGAAATCTTCAAGATAATTAGCTCATGTGAGGAGAGAAGCTATGACTATAGCTAAAGGTTTAGAGAAAGGTTTTTATTTCTATGTTTTCTTCTTTATTTCTTTTCCTCACAGCTTGTGGTCAAGGTATGCTTCTGTGTGTGAAGTTTTCTTTTCTTTGTTTTATTTATTTTTTACTTTAGGAGCAGGGCCTGTTGAAATAAATTTCCTACAAAGTACAGTTTCCATAGCAACTGTAACTGTCTTGTTTTCACATGTACCATTTAGAATTAGTTGACAATAATAATTATAGACCACTGTAAGATAAAACATTTGCTGTACAGCAAAGACATGTATAAAGACAGGGTTTCAGGAAAATTGTCCTGTTTCAGAGAAACTGAAATTACTTTTTAAGGGAGATTTTATTTTCTTACTTAGGGAGATGATTGAAATTCTATCTCCTTATCCAGTGTGAAATATTGAAGTGATTACTGGTATACATCAAGGAAAACTTTTCCTCCCCTAATTTTAAAATCACATTTGTTACCTAAATTTTTATTTCTCTCTTTCTTTATGTGCATGTGTGTGCATGCTTGCGCATGCGTGTGTATATGCATACACAGAAATGTCAAATCTTATTAGGTTCAATTGTTCTTTATTTGGAGATATATACAAGGTAGAAAATCCACAGGTTACCATTATCTTCTTTGCTTATCAAACTCCAGGGGCCATATACCTTCCAAAGTAGGCAGAGTTTCATTTCATTATAATTGGAAGAATTGCCACTTAATTGTAAAAAATGAAAAGGAGATCCAAATGTTAATTTATTTTCTCTGTACTTTGGTTTTGGTCGCATTGTGTTGTTGAGAGCTAAATGATTTTGTCTGTCTCAGTGGTCTTACAGAAGTTTATATGTAAATATGAAAGTATTGTTACAAGATTATTAATGGTGCCCATTAAAACAGTATCATCTTGTGTCTGATGATACTAGTTCAGAAATGAAGAAAATGGGATTTAGATTGTTTTGAAATTTTCTCCTGAAATACCATTTTATTCATGCCATTATTTTTGCTCAAGAATAAAAGTAAATAGCATGACAATAACAATTCTGTGTACCATGAGTAATTATGGTGTGTTTCAGTACACAATGGTTATGAAAGTGTTTTCAGGATGTAAAATTTTCCCTGAGGCTATCGTAAGCAGACTAGAATTATCTTTATTACTCTTTTAGGATGATAGGGTACAGATGATAAGGAGGAGGTAATCTGCTTTGATGGGATACTATGAGTACTGGAGGCGGGAGAGGATGACTACTAGTTGCTTTGCCAAGACCAAATGCAGCAATGGGTCTCTACTCCTACTAAACGTCTTCTGAATTTTCCACCAGTGAGAGGCCCATGGATTCAGAAGCCCCATGGAGATGCTACTTCTGATCTTCATAGAGATGCAGGCCTGTGCCGTTTAAGGGTTGGACTGCAGTGGCCATAAAAACATGCTGATCAGGTATCCTGCTGAGGGGATCATGATTGATTGACATCCTGAACTGTTGCCCTTCTGATTCCACCACCATATTTGTGCTGGGGTTATGCTTCCCAAGGGCTAATTCCAGTCAATGACTTCCCACAATGGGGTTATTAACACAGTACCATTTCTAATAGGTGTGGGATTCCTTAATGGGTTAATTTTGCTTGAGGACTCTCCAGCAAGCTGGCCAAAATATTTTTAGAACTGGGCTGCAGTCAGAGACTCTTCCCACCCTATCTTCCTCCTTTTTGTTTCTCCTTCACAGAAGTCATATTTGCATCATGGTCTGAAGGTCTCCCCACATTCTCTGGCTTCCTTGTATTTATCCTTCACAGACTTCTTTCCTAGTAAATCTCTAAGAGCTCTATTGATAAAAGAGGTCTTGACATTTGCTTCTCAGAGGACTTCAACTATCACAGTTTGGGGGAGATATCAGTAATTTGGTATTGAATGTGCCAATTATGAGATATTTAATGCAAATCCAAGTGTAGATGTCAAACAGGTTGTTAAGATATAAAAATATAAGATGCAGGAAGTGAGGGGAGAAGTCTGGTCTGGAGATAGAAATTTGAGATTTGGCTAAGTATTAGTGATATTTAAGCCATGAAACTGAGTAAGTTCACAAAGGGAATAGTTTAGATGGAGAGGAGAGGAGGAATGAGGATCGATCAATCCCTGGTAGAGCTTTCAACAGGAAAAGATGATTGAGAAGTAAGAGAAAGATCAGGAGGTTGAGACTGGAAGTAAAGTATAGTAAGTGTTTCAAGGAGGGACCTATACTTAACCTTGTAAAATGCTGCTGATGGAGCAAGCAATAAGTCTGAGAATAGACAATTGAATTTAGCAAAGAGTGGTCACTGGGAGAGATGCAGTGGTGAAAGATTGGAGTGAATTTAAGAGAAAATGGGAAAATCGTGAATAGAGAAATGGAGACAGTAAGTATAGAAAATTCTGTCAAGAAGTTTTGCTATAAAAGAGAGTAGAGAATAGGGTGGTTTGTAGAGGATTAACTAGGTTCAAGGATTTTTTTTTAAGATGGGAAAATGGGAAAAATTAATGCTTGTTTGTATGCTAATGGGAATGATTCAGTAGGAAGGGGAAAAAGTGATGATACAGTAGAGAGAAGCAAGACTTTCTGAAGCAATGACGTTGGTGAGAAGGAATGGAATGTGCAGTTCATCCAGACAGAAGTAGGTGGATAAATGTGGGTGTTGGTCCTTGTGGCGAATCTCTTCTGATTGATTCTATTTTCTGAGTGAAAGTGAAATCAAGGGGAAGTGTTAAGAGTTTCTGTTTTTCTAGAGAGAGTGAATGAACTCAGGAATTGCAGTATGATGCCTGTCAGCATTAATAGACCATTTGGGGTTGTAGGCATGAACGCAAAGTGAGAGCGGTCAGCATGCATAGTTTTTTCTGTGGTCAATATCAGCTCTGCAGGGGTACACACAAATAGGCACAGGATTGGATTTAATTCACATTGGAGTTTTACCAATATAACACTAGAAAGTACTAGAAAGGAATAGAGGGCCAGTGGAGTTCCGGGGTAGTACAGTGGAGTGATTATAATATCATATAAGGGGAGTAAGGTAGTGAGCATGGTCAGTAGCCAAATTATCCCATTACCCCTAAAGGCATACATTCAAACAGTTGCCAGTGGGCTTATGAATAAAGCTCTCCCCATTTTTTGTTTCATATATTTGTTTGGCTGAAAGATAGGTTTGAGGGTGGAGTGCTGTAGGAAGGAAAATCACAAAAGGAATCACTAGAACATCATTTGTCAGTCGATACCTTCTTGGACCTAATTGAAGAATTGATAAGACAGATATTAATGAATAATATTTCAATAGAACTGGGCATTTTATATTAATAAAATGTGCCAGTGGAAATTTTTGTCAAACTAGTGAGCTTACCTAATGATATGTTTTGCTTAGATAACTTGGGCCTACATATATATTTTATGCAAGAGCTAGTCAAAATGTTTTAATGAGGAAGTAAGAATTCCACATCAACACACAGAGCTGAGACTCCTATTTCACTTAACTTCTTTGTGCATCTAATACATTATATTTAATATGACTTTGTATTAAAATAATAAATGCAACAATTCCTGCACATATGGAACAAAACAATAAAACACAAACACGATGACATTGCTATTAGAGATACCTCAGCAATTTCTTAAAAGTACTCTTTTAGATACACAAGCATTACCTCTGTGCACTCAAATGTTTTTAATTAGTTTTCTCTAAATAGCTTAGAGAATCACATTAATTCTATTATTTTCTATTTCTAAACAAATTAAATATTGCTTTATACGGAAAAATAATTCTTCAATTTTTGAAAAATGTCAAATGTTTTAAAAATGATGGAATGTAAAATTGAGTTCCTGCCTTGCTTTGTTACTTAAATTGAATTTGTTTTACATGTATATGTATTTGTTGAGTAAGTACACTGATTTTATTTATAACAGTGGATTTGACTAATTAATGACATTTGTAAATGTCTTTGAAATGTCCACATCTTGTCAAAATTCACACATACCACATTTGTGGAGAACATGTTAAGAATATTCTGATAGGAATATATATATATATATGTGAAAAATGAAAAATATGTGTGTGTATATAACATGTTTTTTCATTTTCCAACTATTTATTGTGAAAGATAATATTTTTCCTGTCTAATGATGACTATAAGTCTTCACCGTAACTATTCATTAAAAACACCATTCTGTCTCTGAGAATAAGCTGATATTTTTCTTAAGGAGTATGAAACCTGTCCATTCACAAGATGTTGGCCCACCTACTATGAAACGAATCCTTATGAATGGGCTGTGTGGAGTGATGAGATCTGTAATATGACTTTTAGGAGCATCAATTACAGGGTGAGGCAGATTGGGGTTCAGTCCTGGATCTGTCATCTATTTATCAGCTATGTGAATTTGGGAAAGCCACTTCATCTTTCAATGCCTCGGTTTGTCATCTGACTATCCCTGCCTTACACACACACCTCACTTGGAATATTAACTACAAGAGAACAGGACTTTCTCTCATTTAACAAAGAATATCTAGTGCCCAGCACAGGGAAGGTTGCTGAAAAATTATTGGTGGAATGAACAAATTGTGTGTGTGTGTGTGTGTGTGTGTGTGTGTGTGTGTGTATTTATGTATTTATATTTATATTTTATAAATTTACATAATAGCAATTATACAAAAGGGGTACTTTTAGGATAAAGTGGCATAATACTTAAGTACAGAGCACAGGCCTGGATCAGAGCAAGTAACTATTATTATTGGGTAGAGTTCTGGAAAAGCCAGTGTGAGTTTGCCTTGCTTGTCTAACTTCCACTTCCCTTCAGATTTTGGAAGAGATTTCTACTAGACTAGTGGCTCTGTGCCATGCTGTACCACTTCTGAATTTGTGTAAGAAGGGAAACATATTTTTATTACTAACCATACCTCCTAAATACTGATAATATTTAGGAAAATTGGAATCAAGTTAAGTGGCTTTAAGTACTTTGGCATACAATTAAACTCATGACATCAAAGCAAATGTTTTCAGAGCTAAAATATATTCCAAAAAACAGGAGGCAATACATATGAAATTTCGTTGACTTTTAAAATGCATTAAATTTTTTTTTTACGTATCTGAAATCTGGATGCATTTTACAATGAATAGCATCTTAAAATTAATTAAAACATTTTCTCTTTTTTTTTCTTGGTAGTTCATAATATAAGAGGTATCATTATAATAGAGTTAATGAAGCATAACATAGTCATATATTAAAGCAGTGTTTCTCAATGTTTATTTCTTTATCACCCACACCAAGGAAACTTTGTAAACATTTTGTTTCCTAATTGCACACCCCATGAAAATTTAAGAGAAGAGATACACTGTATGTCTGTTTGTGTGCTAAAAATACATTTGTGCTTTATACATTAGAAGTCGAAGATTTTTTTTTCACCTCCTAAGAGCTATTTTTGCCTCTTTGGGGGTGATATTGCCCCTGTGAGAATACAAATATTAAAGTGATATATTCCTTATTATTAGTTTTTAAGATCTCATTCATTAGAATACTGGGAACCAAAGCTTATTCTTATCCACATAGCTCTGTCTTTAATTATAAAAACAGAATGTTTAGAATTATTATTATGAATGACTGTCCAACTGCTGTCAAAATGCCTACAAAGTTTGAAAATTTGCTATTTATGACAATAGTTAGAAAGCTGTCCATAGTATTTTTCTGTTAACAAATAAATGATCTTCAAGTTTGTCCAGTGATATCATTCAGTATATCCTCATTTAACGAAATAAGGCTATTTCATAATTTCAATGTATAAATTTGGAATATTCACTGCTCACCTTTACATATTTATGATGTTAAAAACAAACTTGTGTAGTATATCCATAAACAGACATTTTAAAGACCATTTGATTTTCATGGAATACTAAGAAACAATCTACTTTATAATCCACATAATACACTCAGTGGGGAGAATGAATATGTGAGATTCTTTGAAGCTCGTGTGCAGCATTCAGGTATTACAGTCTAAACTTAGTTTTGGATTTCCCGTCTCCAACAGTGATGATGGGACACAAAGTCCTTTGCTCAGCCCATTTGTGACCATGGTTTTTTGCATCAGATGGAAGACAAGAACACAATCTATGACCATTAAATCAGGGTTTTCTCCGTGCAAGGCTAATTGGTATATTCAGTTGGTAAAGGAGTAATTTACTTCTTCGGGGAATATCTTTAAATAGTAAAGTTGGATCAGTGTATTCTTAAATATTCACTTCTCTTTTATCTGGGCTATGCACTTTAACTTCCATTTTTAAAATTAATGATGCAAAAACTTTAAAAATCAGTGATTCATAAAATCTTTAACTTCGCTGCATGTATTACTATATATTATTTCACTTCTGAAAATCCAGACATATGTATATTGGCTCAGTTGAACTTGGTTGTGTTAATTGGCTACTTTCGAGACTCAAATGTGAAAATAGCTTCAATTACATCCTGAGGAAACACTTTTTTTTTTTTTTTTGCAATATTTTGGGGTATTTGAAATATTATAGTAGACCAAGCAATTTGTCAGTAAAAATTAAGACAGGTAGTGCTCAGAAGAGACTCATCAACAATATATAGACAACCATATCAAGGCTTTATCAATCAAGTTAGTTTTACATAAACTTTTGTAAATAAATTGAAAATGAATTCAAAACCAGAAATCATCTCCTGCACTGCTCCTAGTACTTGCTCTTTCTCTACCTTTTAATCGAAGCATCTCCATGATACTTCGAGCATAGACATCTCTCAAGTTAACGCTGATATATGAGTCAGTGGCTATATTCTTGGTAAGCTTCTTCAGAGCTTCACGCTGTCTAACAGCCGCTTCCCTGAGTTTCAAGGTGAAGTAGCAAGCAGAGAAGCGGTCGTTAATAATAGCGATGGGCAAGGCCAAGACAAGGATTCCTGATAATATACACATAAAGGCCACAATTTTGCCCATGGTGGTGTCTGGTCTAATGTCCCCATATCCCACAGTGGTCATGGATGTTGTGGCCCACCACCATGCACAAGGGACACTTGTGAAGGTTGTGTCAGGGATACTTTGCTCAGCAAAATATTCCACAGTGGAAAATATAGAAATCCCCACAGACAGAAATAGGAGCAGTAGGCCGACCTCTTCGTAACACTGGGTGATTGTCATTCCAAGTGAGCGTAATCCTGTAATAGAACAACGGTTGTCAGTCATTGGCATCCCTCTTCTCTTCCCCCCTCCTTCTCACCCTTCCTCCCTGATATCTATTCAAAAGCATGCATTGCACAAGAAATATGTCTCCAGCACTGGACAGTGTTCTGGGGATACAATGATGATTAAGTCTTAATCCCTGTGTTCAGAAAGCTTATAGTCTAATTGATGGGGTCAGGTGGAGAAGTACAGAGAGAAAAATAATTAGGTTCATTCATGCAATCATACATTTACTAAGCTCCTACTATCTCTATATCTATCTATCATCATCTATCTGATCTAGTGAGAAATGACACTAAGAAGAAGGCAAGGGTGTATGATAGGAGTTTGGGTTTTAGTCTATACAACGGGAGGGATTTGCAATATTGCACGCAGAGGATTCACTTGGTCAGACCTGGATTTCAGTACTCTGGCACTTCTTTCTAAGTATGTATTAGAAACTTAGATAAAATAAATAACTTTCTTACTTACTGTATCTTTCTTACTTACTGTATCTTTTTCTCTCACCCTTCTGGTAAAATTTAACACAATTGGGGGTCTCCTTATCTGAAACCCAGAGGAAGTAAAGGTTGTACATCATGGGAATGAAGTGACACAGCACAAGCATGTTAGGTGCTGGTGACAAAGTTGACATGAGAACTTCATATGCATTTGGAAGACATTCTCAGATGTTCTTAGGAGAAGGATCGTTGGACTACCATGACAGCTGAAATTCTAGTATCAAAGCTGTAGGGAAACATCTCCCTTGAGTAAAGAGAATTTCTATTCTTCCTAAGGAGATAGACCTGCATATAGAATATCCCTCCACTGCAAAAACAAAAACGTATGCAGTTGGGGGAGGGGGCGGTTGGAGCCATCTAGGGAATTTACCTACTTTTGAGGCATTGCTGCATTTCCCACTGCTACTTCTAAGGATTCAGTGAACCCTCTGAGGATTCACCGAACTTGGAAGAGACAGAGCCAAGGGAACCTAATCCCAATTGTGAAGAGACTAAGCCAGCCACTCTCAGCCCCACAAAAAGGGGAGTAAGAAGGAACACATTATAGGACCAGGATCTGAATGAACACTAAGATATACTCCCTAACGCTAGAAAGACGCTTCTAAAAGTTTATCTGGATTTTGAAGTCATATCGACATGACGTCACAATGGTCCCAAAAGTCTAAAGCAATACCTCTTAAAATCAGTCTTTACTTTTATTCACTCACTAGAGACTATTTGCAATGCATTGCAATACCAATTGTTCTCTCATTGTTTTGAATTTTGCTCTTCAGATTTTGAGATATTCGTGAAGTATTAACTAGCTATTTTTAAAAATCAGTGAATATTAATTTTGAGGTTTAACCTCAAAAGAATATCTTTTAGAATACCTTTATAATATGATTTATAAAACTGGCCTTGATGTGTCTGTAATGAAAAGCATTTCTGAAATAAGGTGACAGCATATGAGGAGAGGCATAGCATTTGTCCGGGAAGACTGTTTTCATTTCAAGATGAAATGTTCCAAACAATTTTGTAAGGAAACACAAAATCAGTGAAATAATAATCTAGCACATTATATGTATTAACTCAGATAATCCTCCAAACAACCATATGAGATAAATGCTGTAATTATTATGCCATTTTACAGAAGGGAACGCCAAGGCACAGAAAGGTAGCATATCTAGTACAAAGCTACAGAACCAAATTTAAACCTAGGTTCACTGGCCCGTCATTGTCCTCCTAACTGCTACTTTATAACCTCTCAACTTTTTTTAGTATTTAATATAGCTATGTATTAATCTGTTTATATTTGCTACATGTAATGTTAAGGTAAAATCATCAATATTTATGCAATTGAACCGTTCATATCTTTTCAGTAAATTAAGGCTTTATTAATACTTTGCTTATACTTGCATAAGAACTAAGAAAACGTTTCAAGGGAGGTGACATTGTGGAAATTACTATTATTTTCTTTTTTCCTTTCTTTTGGAAAAAAAATGTAGTCTTTACTGGGTGTTTTTAAATTGAATCCTGTGAAGAGATTATAAATACTCAAAGAAAGCATCCCATTATGTGTGTCAGAAAACAAAGAGTGGTACTTCTAAAAGTTGTTGGAAACCCCGCTATCAAATCCTTGGTATGTGAAACTAGCTATGAAAATACACTACCAAAATTATATTCGGGTAAGTCCTAATTACCTCTGAGATGGGAAGGGGAACATGACTGAGGCTAATTTCTCCCTATGTTTATAGGGAGAAACAACTACCATACAGTTCTTTTAGGTAGCCAGTAAGGCATGATTTTAGGGAAAGAAAGTGGGGAATTGGGAGCTCTAGTCAATTTATTTATATTAATATGTACTTGTGTTAATATGTATTAGAGTGAAATGATAACTTAGTCCAGCATTTCTCAAAGTGTTAAGTATATGCTTCTGGGCCCCATGCCAAATACTAAATCTGATTCTCTGTGGATAGGCCTCAGAATCTGCATTTTAACAAGCTGACAGGGGAGTCATCCTTTCATTAAGCTCTGACATAGCACATATGAACTCCAGAATATCCAATAGCTACTGGTCCAGCCATCAAGAACTACTGCGCTTGGGAATGCAAAGATTTCTTTAATGGATCTATGTGGTTACCCTGAAACTGAATATAATTTGCATGCATAATTGTGTTGCATGCCTGCCTGTGTGTGTGTGTTGTACGGAGATATTTACGGAGAAACTGTTCATTAGATTTTCAAAGGCTCCATGACAAATAAAAGCTAAGGAATTCCTGTTATTCACTCTCATGCATCCCAGATTAGGGACAGGAAAATCCTCAGATACCTCAGATACCAGATAAATCATTTAATTATTATCTTCTGCTCTCTTTCCAAGCAAAAGATTTCCATTGTCTCTTCACAAATTGTAGGAAGGCCACCAGTGCCTGATCATCTCTCTTTCTGCATAGCTAGGGAAGGCTCTGGAGAACTGATGTTCCGTTCTGCAAAAGGAACATGTGTGGCAAGCACTTTCTCAGAACAAGATAAAATGACTTATGTTCCTCTATATCATATATAATGTATGTGTATCTTTTCATGTGCTGTTTCATGTACATGTTCTATCTAGAAACTTCTGGAGGCAGAGTCTCTTTAATTTCTGTACATCTCCAGGCACTGGATTAAAATAAATTGAGGGTAACAAATAGCCAAATTGTTTTTGAATGTCTTAGGGAAACAGTGTGAGAGATCCCCTTTCCTCTATAGACGTGATAACCACTTCAAGGGTTTGCTTCTAATGGCACCACTTTAGAAGTCATGTTTGGGTAGAAGCATGGGAGTTGGCAATTTTGTGGCAATTTTAAATGTCAATTCAAAATCACTTCCCTTGTACTGTGGTCAAAGCACTAATGCTTATAAACAATGGCAAATTACAAGGCACCAAGGATGTCTGAATACCTGTGGAATGTCTGCCCAGCTTTAGCATGCGCAGAGCCCTGAGCAGCCTCAAAACCTGGACAATGCGTCCCACGTTTTCCAGCTCCTGTGTGGTCTGGCTGCCGCTCAGGCTCTCCACCAGCAGGGTTATGTAGAAGGGCAAGATGGCAAGGAGATCTATGATGTTAGGCACCTTCCTCAGGAACTGGCACCTGTCTCGCACACACAGGAAGCGCAGGACAAACTCCCCAGTGAACCAGCTAATGCACACGTACTCCAGGATTTCCAGCAGCTGCAGGTCCAGCCAGCTCAGCTCGGCTGACATTAGGGCCATATTGATGATGGACACCACCACGAAGATGATGGAAATAACGCCAAAGATTCGGGCAGCTGTGGAAGACCCAGGTTTCTCCAAGATGTTCCAGAGCTTCTGGCGGGCAGTGGGACAAGGTCCTTGTGAGAAATCCTGCTCACTCTCATGTTGACTTTCTTGGTCTTCAGTGTCCTTCTTAAAGTCTAAAGTTTCACTCAGCTCCTTTCTTCTGAAGTATCTTTTAGAGAAGACAATTTAGTGGTTAGTCTAACTTGTAAAAAAATATTAAATACGAAAATAGAAGAGGATTAAACTTGGCAGTGAGGCCATGTAAAATGCATACATTACCTAGTCCTATTTTTATGCAGACTGTCTTCTGCCCTCAATATTCAGAATTTCTCATGAAGAATGATTAAAAAAAAGATCCATGACACTTCCTTGGTAAATGTTTACATGAAAGGATTTATACATGGCAAAATCCTTTGGATTAATACATTTGTTAGCCATTTTTCTTGTAGCAGAAACAGATGCTTGCCCTATGGAACTTTTTTACATAAATAAAAGGTATTCATGAAGAAATGGTAGTGATAAGATAATAGCAAGGTCACCATTAATGTCCAATAATGTTTCACAGTCAAGGAACAAACGTCCTATCTTCCATATTTAAAGCAGTTCATCCAAATTTTTCAAAGTCGTTTTGATAAATGACGATACTCTACTCTCAAACCTGAATCTCTATACACACATCTATTGGGCCATAACTTTTGTAACTGGTTCATTCAATCACCATATATTTATTGCAGGCTTGACCTACCTCATCTTCTTATACATGAGTTTGGCACACACTCCTTGGAGACAGGGGACAAAGGAGTTTCCAAAAGTTCCATGCAAAAGTTGACTTTGACATTTTCCAGCACCTCCTTTTCCAGCTCAGAAGTGGCCCCACCTATTCGTAGGCCTGGGTTCAGTGAAGCTTGTGTAAAGCCGCAGAGCTTTACCTGCGCCACACTCTCTCCACTGCTCCTGCCTCCCAGCCCAGCCACCGCGCGCCTCACATACCTGTCCCTGCAGCAGGAGTCGATGCTGAGCTCGTCGATGCCCCAGTACTGGATCTCCTGGAGGAAAGAGAGCGCGCACAGCTGCTCCATGACGTGCAGGCGGCCGGTGCGGTAATAGTGCAGTACGTAGCGGAACGCCTGCGAGCTGCGGTCGAAGAAGTACTCGTTGTCCACTGGGTTGGCGTCGTCGCAGAGCTCCAAGGGGCTGGGCACGGCGGCGAGGGCCCCACGGCGGCGACAGGAGGCCACCACCACGGCCAGCTTGCCCAGGCGCGTGTGCGGGAAGCAGGACAGCGCCTGCTGCGAGAGCAAAAAGCGGCTGCCCCCCACGTTGACCGTGAAGCAGTCCCCGAGCGCCAGGGGCTCCCCTTCGCCCTCGCTGCAGAAGACGCTGGAGTCCAGCGACGTCAGGGAGGCACTGTCCAGAGGCGAGTCTGGCGGCGCCCGGCCGCGAGGAGGCAGCTCCATCCCGACCGCCGCTGCCTGAGGGAGCCACAAAGTTGGGAACGCGCTGGGGAGCCTCGGTCCCGCGTGGGCGGTAGCGCCGCCCCTGGTGGCGGCCGGGTTTTCCCGGGCTCGGAGGGAGGGAGATGCCTCCCACTGGTTCACCCGTCTCTCTCCAACCCCTGCGCAACGTCCCCCCTCTCTGCTACGGAGCTGCGAGTGCACAGTGGCAGCGCGCACTTGAGTGGCGAGTCACCGAGCATAGAGGCTGGGCCGACAGAGGGGTCGCCCCGAGGGTAAAAGTCAGGCGTGGTCCTAGCCGAGGACAGCCCAGAGCACACTGCCAGCCTCCGTGGCCCTCCGCGGCGTCCTTCCCTCCTAACTTTGTAGCTGAGATCCCAGCCCAGGCAATGTAAGGATTGGAAGCCCCGCTACTTGGGTGGGTGGGTCGGGGGCAGGGGTGTCTAGAGTCGGGGAGGGTGACGAGATGACTCTTAGAGAAATGCGAGCACAGGGAATGACACGACTCACTCTTGCCTGCAGGAGCACCAAGCAAAAAGTTTTGAAAGCAGAGGAGGTGGTAACGGGGTCTGAATCCCTTCCAACTTGAGGATATATATTTCTCCCACTTCTTTTCCCGCGGCGACTTTATATTGCCTCTCCGGGGGTGTTGGCTGGAGGTGTGAGCATCTGGAAAAGGGGATGAGGGCGAGGGGCTGCGTCCGACCGCTGCTCCCAATTCAGTATTTTCTTCTCGCACCTTCCTCAGGTTTTGACTCCTTGGATGTGAGGAATAAGGTTAATTAATGATGACCTTTACTTGAAATCCCAGTGAGTTGCTAAGAATTAGGGGGTCACCGTTGCCAGTCCGCACCCCCTCGGGGGCCCACCGCGTGTTGAAGCGCTTGCACCCTTCCTTTTAGCCATTTCTGTCCCTACAAGTTTCCAGGAGAGCAGGTGTCCTGGGCGTGTTCGCCGGCACACGGCCGAGTTCTCATTTTAGGAGAAGGGAAGGCAAAAAGGCAAGAAATAGAACAGGCGTGGGCTGGGACAGGAGTTTAAACATTAACGATGCCTCAAGGGGGAAGCCGAGAGACCGTGCCCAGGCAGGTGAGACAGGAAGGGTACCCCAGGGTCCCTTGGAGCCGCGTCCCAGCCAACCTGTGGGATGCTGGGGGATGGGTGGAGGAGGTGGGCAGGACGACTCACCTCTGGCTTCTGGCACATCCGGGCTGCGCTTAGCCACCGCTGTTAGTTACACGGTCTTTGGTTACGCAGCCTTCCTTTAATCTTCCTGGTCTACGGGTGAAGTCTGACTTGGCAGGTCCGGGGAGCCGGGGGCGGGGGGGAAGGGGAACTAGTGCTCACCGCTGAGCTTCATGTGCGCTCTTGCAGCCGACATTCGCCTCCACCCACCTGCTGACTGCAGGCCCCTCAGCTCCGGCGAAGCGTGGCCACCCCCGCTCTTGCTGGGAGCCACCTGCCTCGGGGTTCCTAGCACTAGCAGTGGGGAGTGGAAGGATCAGAGGGAGGTGAGACCGTGGGAGGAAGCAAGCCCTCTTTGTCACTGAATATTATATTTATCCTGAAGACACTTTAAGAATTACTGTCTTTGATTCCCATTTCTCTGCATCTTGTGTCCTCGCAAATGCGCAAGAACGAAGTTTTCCAATTGAAGAAGTCTGGTAAACTCGGAATTGGACAAGTTACATTAACTGCTTTGTGTGGTATCAATTCAAGGTTTTCTCATTGTTTCCAGCAAGCATCTCAGAATCCAGCCTCTTTCAAAATTCTTTGCAAGATCGAGTGAACCTGACTCATCTCGGTTGTTTTCTACTAAGTGGTTTTAGAAGGTACGAAGAGCATGGCTGTGACTGAAAACTTTGCTGTTTAGCTCAGGTTTTGCCAACTGGCTGTGGGACCTCCATTTAGTATTTCCCTCATGAGCCTTAGTGCATTTCTCGGCACAATTCCCAGCATTTATTGGGTGTTTATTTTTAACCAGAAAATTTTATGGGTACTTTATTTGTACAATATGTTATTTAATCATCATAATAATACTATGAGGTGGCATTATACCCATTTTATGGAAGAGGAAACTAAGACACAGAGAAATTAAGTGATTTCCCTAGTCCAAATTCAAAATAAAGAGATATCTGAGGTAGCCCCCTTAAACACAATGCTTGGGACATATCATTTTTGTGTGATTTTAAATAAAAATGTGACTACTTTTATTTCATTGTTTTTTTCAAATTTCTAGATAGCAAGCAGTTTAATGAGGTGTTTTCCCTGATCTTTCAGCCAATATTTATTGAGCATCTACTATAGTCCATGCGTTGTTATAGGTGCTTCGGATACATCCATGGAGAAAACAGACAAAAATCATCCCTGTCCTTGTAGAACTTACATCTGTCCTGTGAGAGTAAAAGAGCAATGCCAGTGAAATTAAAAACAAACAAACAAAAAAAAACCCCACAACTATGACATTTATAGATTACGTTTCTTTTCACTGCTATCCATTTGTTTAACTTTTGTTCTAGAAAAATAAGTCTTCCATGCAGGAAATAAGGAGATGAAAAGATATTTCATCCTTATATTTAGGTACTTTTACTATTATTTTTTAAGGCAATGAAGCTTCTTCTTACACAGGAGGAAAGAAAACTTCCCCAACGTCTCAATTATCGGTTGTTTGGGAGCTTAAAAATATGAGTCCAAAGTTCTGTTAAGGCTTATTCACATCTTAATGTGAATAACTTTAATCAATTGATTAGCAATAAAGGTCTATCCTAACTTTACAGATTGTGGTGAGGAAGGAGGAAAAATTTCAGAAGGGAATGGCAGCCCAAGGTCAGGAGGGAGATCTTGGAGAGGTAACTAGATGTTAGCAAAAGCCACTGAACCTTGAGGTCTCTTCTGTCTCCACTAGGCCCCCATAGTGCAGTTGTAATGAGTGGTGTCCTGTAGAAGTAATAAAAATATATATATAATAATAATAATAATAACCAACCTTTAAGGTCCTGTGCTAAGTATACGACTTCTCACAACAATGCCTTGAAGTAAGTATTGTCATCTTCAGTTACAGTTTTGAACTTAGAGGCTCATAGGCACTTACACAGAGAGTATGAATTTTCCCATTTACACAGAGAGTATGTGAAAGAATATAGGAAGGGATTGAAAACAGGGACTTTCTGACTCCACATCCTGTCTCTTAACTGCCAAGAGCCTGAATTTTCAATTGTCGGCTTTAATTGTAATTAAAGCAATTTACAGTAATTGAAGCAATCATAGCTAGAGTGATGATGACTAGTCAACTTGGAGAATATAAATAAAAATGACCCACTTTAAAATATAGAATATTTTGGGCAATGAAAATGCCGCCTTGCAGCCTATCCTGTTCCCTTAAATCTATATTTTTGCTCCATCCTCAACTGCACAGATTTGAGTCAGGATGCTGAATGAAAAGAATATGATAAATAAAAAGGGGAATGAGTCATTCAAAGGATACTTTCCTGGTTGATTTTGTCTTGAGATACATCCTGAACTATAACAAGAAGCAAAAGGAGAAAGCTGTTAAATAGTCGATGGGGTCACGCTTTCCATTTCATTCCGACATTGCAGGGGAGGAATGTGATTGTTCATGTAGGAGGGAGCACAGTACTATAATGTGAAAACTTGACAATCTAATGGCTTTGGGTATATTTCCCTACTTACCAGATCTTATATTCAGGTGTTTTTCCATTGAGTCTTACAATGAAACACTCTACCAATTTTTGGCTTCATCTACTGTGGTAGGTTGAATTATGTACCCCAACTAACACGTTGTTAATCTTAATTCATATCTCTGTGGGTGTGAAACCATTGTCAGTAGGACCTCTTGAAGATATTATTTTTAGCTAAGGTATGGTCCAACTGAATGAGTGTGGGTATTAATCCAGATTACTGGAGGTCTTATAAAGAGGATCTGGACATCACAGAACCTGGAGAAAGGAGAGGGCATTGCCAAGTGATGGAAGGCAGAGAAGCAAGCCAGGGAACCCCAAAGATTACCACAAGTCACCGTCAGAATGCTTCTGACCGCCAAAGAAAGCAAGCCTTCTAGTCTCTGAAACTGAAACAATAAATTCCTGTTGTTTAAGCCAATCCATTGGGTGGATTTGCCATAGCAGCATGATAAACTATGACATCTATCAAGTCTTCCAAATATCTATTTGAATATGAATCTCCAGATACGACTATGTCTTTAATTCTTCCAATTTTTTTGAGTATTTCTAAATTATTAACAGTGTACATTCTTAACAGTCACATTTTAAAACCAGTTTAAAAGAAAAATTACAGGATACTTTAAATATCTGACTTTATTGATGATAATTAGGTAAATAAAGGTTAAAAGTCATTGAAAGCACATTCTAAATTTTTATTCAAAATCTGGAATATTGCCTTTATGTTTTTGAAAAATCAATGAGAATGCAGTTATGTTAATACTATATACTAGTTATCTGGGTTCATTTGAATAATATGATGTTTCTGTGAATTTATTAGATCTCATGTTTTATATGGATGTTTAAAAATTATGCAGAAATCAGTATAACTCATAGGAATATTTTCAGGAAAATGTGCATTCATTTTTAATTTGTATCCCAGATACTGCAATGTTTAAAAAATTTTGGATAAGTAAATAGACAGGGGAGATATAATGAGTGAATAATTGTGAATAAAGAGCTTTAGAGAATTCTACATGAGTAAACTGTACCTTTAGATCCACAGCTTCCTCATATTAAGCTCATACATTTACACTAATTCTTTATACCTTTACATTTTTAAGTTCCTCATAGTAAGCTCATACATTTACACTCTCTAATTCTTATCATCCAGTAACAATCAGGACCATATTTTATGTGAAGTATGCATATTTTTGGCTCTGTGTTTGATTCGCAAGGGACTGACAACCAGAAGAGCCAATTGTAATGATGTTTAAAGTGCCTTTTCACATGAGCAAAATGACTTCATCCTCTTTCTTTTTGTTGCACTGTGGTATGTTTAAAGGTAAAAGAAAATCTGGCACACTAAAGATAATTCTATCTATTCATCTTTCATGTGCCTTCCAGGTTCTTGGAATAAATCCTCCCAACTGTATAACATCCCACTCTAATGCAGAATTTAGCTTACTGTGGGCTTGTTCTGGATTCCTTCCAAGGGGAGGAAATTATCTTTGGAAGTACCCAAGAACTCATTTTTTAAGCCTAGTCTGCTACAGAGATCATGGGGTGGGTTGATGATGGTGATGGGGAGGATACCAGCAAAGACAATAATAGCTTCTACCTTTTTTACTCAATCCTGCCCTACCTTTTATTACTTTCATAATTTTAGCAAATTTCTTAAGCCCTCTCAGTATCATTTTCCTCATTTATAAAATAGGGATAACAATAGTACTTACATTGTTTTAATAATTAAATGAGATAATTCATGTAAAATGCACAGTGCCTTTATTGTTCTTGTCATCACTATGATGATGATGTTGATGATGCTGTTTCAGGATTTTTTGTCTTGATTCCTTTTTGTTTTCACTGAGCACTTATAATATGCAAGGCAAAATGTTAAGAGCTTTACAAATATTGTCTCATCTCATTTAAACTTCCCATAACCCTATGGGTAAGGTAATATTATTCTTATTTTACAGAGGAGATACCTGGATCGGAAGGTTTAAATAATTTCCAAAGGGGCACACAAGTAGTAGATATGGAGCTTGAACACATTTGTTTGACTCAAAGCCTTTTTATTCCTCATAGGGCATTAATATGAAAATAATGCTATGATTATAGATCACCATTAGAAATTCTCTTCTCCTCTTTAAAAATAATTTTAAAAAGAGAAAATTTCATTCTAAACTCAAAATAATTAAGTGATGTCTATGTGTAGTCACTGTATATCATGAGAGATACATAGTGACTACATGTATTCTGTATATGTAGAATATATATACATATATATGTATGACCATGACTACATTTTTTGGTCAACTTGGATCTTTCTTTTAACCAACATAAAAGAGATAGCTGATTGAATTGGTCCTTAAATGATTTTCACTGGACCACAAGGGTATGCAAAATATATAAATCAAGATTTTTCCTGAATTACTAAGAAAATGTGTAGAGATGGGCACTTACTGCTCATGGGAATAACTTCTATAATTACACAGAAGTTAAACTTTCATAAACAAGATTAGAAGCAGTGGAGCAAAAGCAGGGCAAATGTTCTGCTCATCTTATTCTGTAAGCTATTAAGTGAATCAAATATTGAATTAGAAAATTCCAATTAAATCCTTTTTACCCAGCTCTATCGATTTCCCTTATGTTGTGTCACACAGACACATTAAAAACTGTGCTTCTTACTGAGTACATGTGATTTATTAATAGTAGAAGTAAAATTGCATTTAAAACTTATCCCTTATTCTATTTGGTGTTTTCTTTCATTATCACGGTGTTAGTAAACTTGAATTTCACCCAGTAATTGGAAGAGGTAATCTTTGCACTTCATACGTGTTATTAGTTAGGTTTTTTATATTGTGTTTCCTCAATTTTCCTGGAAACAACTCCAAATTTCAAAGTTTATCAATCAATAAATACTTATATTTATTTTTGCTAGCTGCTGGTGTGAGGGTTATAAATATGTACAGATGGAATATATGTGTGTGTATATATATACATGTGTGTGTATATATATATATATATATATGCAAACATGCACACCACACTAGAAAACCAACAATATAGTGCAGTTTACAATCAGTACTGTCAGTGGTTCACATTGTCATTATTCTATGCAAGAAAAATATTGAGCAATCAGAAGCAGTATAAGGAAAAAAATAGAGATAAATAAGGGGAAAGACATTTTTTCTTTGCAAAATGGCTCTTAGTTTTATGGTATAGTTCCTTTAAATAGCATCTTCATGGCATTTACAACATGATCTAGTTAAAAAAATTGTTTGAAGCAATTTTTTAGGACACATTTACTGAAATCTGTGCAAAAGTATTTTTGTCAACTGCACACTGTGAAGCTGTATAGACTATCTACTATTCTAAGTTCAGCATAAGCACATAGAACATCAATTTAAATACATATTTTATATATTAAATCCATCTTACACAAATGGAGTAACCCAATTCTGTTTGAACTCATAAATTAATGCTTCTGTTCCACTTTCTTATACTCACTGGTTCAAAAAAATGGAAATATGGGTTTGCAGCAAGTAACACTCATATTGTTCATTTGAAGAAAGAACCCTGGATCAGTGCTATGTATTCCCAAGCATATTTTCCCACACAGTGTAATTATATTGATGAGAACAGAATATACAAGCTTGTCATTTTTGCAACATGAAGAATAGCAGTGAGCCAGATGGCTTCTCCTTGACACCATTGCATCTGATTGACAACTCAGTTATAGACCCTGCTTCACAGTTCTCCCACAAACAGATTTCCTGGAAATCTAAACCAAATGGAAAACCAGAGGCAACCCAAAGAATAGCAACTTTGTCCTAGGTCTACTTTTTGTGGGTGTGTGGCTTCTATAGGGTCAAATTTATCTATTTTAGTAAATGAGAATGCTTTATTTTCATTGCTGCAGCAAATATATATATATAAATAAAACTACATTCTGTTTACTGTTTTTTTTTAATGGAAATGAGTTTGATTGTAATAGTTTGTGAAAGAATAGAAATAAAATAAAAAGGGAATTTTAAATGAATTTATGAAATCATTAACTTATAGAGTCAATATTTACAATGTCTCTAGGCCACATAGATGTTACTATTGATATCAAAAGCTTATGAAAAAGTCAATAATGTATAATCAGTGCTAAACACATGGAATGACTGAGTGGAGCAAGCAGTTTTATGGGTGTTTGTATGTGTGTTCAGAGCAGGTATTTTAATTTAAACCTTAAAAATTAAGCCATACAATGCAGGATATGACTCCTGGGGGTGAGCCTGGACCAGGCATTGTGGGGTTGAGGGCATCTTCTTGACCAGGGTGGGGGGATGTGAGATGGGGCAAGGTGAAGTTTCGGTGGCCGGGAGATTTGGGGTGGGGTTGAGGGGTTACTGTGGTGGGCATTTTTGTGCATTATGCAGATGTCCCTTTTTGGGTTTTGGTGTATTGGAGTAGCTGCAAGTAAATACCTGAAACTATCAAATTCCAACGCTTGGCTCTTGAGGATGGTTGTGTAGCTACATGGCTTGCAGGGGGTGACGGGGTGATTGTGGGGGCCTTGTGGGTTGCACTCCCTTTATCCAGTGTGTGGATGGATAGATGAAAAAATGGGGACAGGAACCAGATGAAGAATAGGGTGGGATGGGGGGGATGATTTGGGTGTTCTCTTTTACTTTTGTCTTTTGTTCTTGTTTTTATTCTTTCTGGTATAAGGAGGATGTTCAGGGATGGATTGGGGTGATGGATGCACGGCTGTGGGCTGGTGTCTTGGATGGTTGATTGTGCACCATGGATGATTGTGTGGTGTGTGAATAAATCTCAATAAAACTGCATTAAAAAAATTAAGCCATAGATATATTAAAAATGTTTCCTCATTTGATATTGCTTAATAAATAGAGATGCTTCAAAGATTTTTTCAACATAAGTTGAAAAAAAAGACTGTAACAGTTAACTTTTGGCTTGCTTTGCTTTTATTCTCTTAACAGCATTGCCACCTGGCCACAAAGGTCTTTGTAAAATATTTGTTGAAAGACTAAATGTAAAATGCAAAGCAAATTTGGGTGTGTTTGTATATACAGGTATTTGGACAAGACCACGATAGAAGAGCTTATGACCTCTATATATTGTGAAAATGCTTTACATCAGAGCCAACTTACTTGTGAAATCATGATCTACTTTCTCCTCCCATTTGAATCAGAATCTGTCCCTGGGCAAAAAGAGTCACAAAATGAGTGGATTCTTTCCAATGAGTTGATGGAAATTGCTTTTTTATATAATAAGCCCTGGAAAAGGAACACTATTAAAATGTTTGTTTTCAGGTTTCCAGCTTTTCAGATTTTGGCTGTAATCAAAGGTGGCTAACCTGTGCTCCAAGGTAGCAGTCTTGGAACCCTTTTACATTCTTAAAAATTATTGAAGACCCAAATATCTTTTGGTTATGTGGGTTACATCTATTGATATTTACCATATTGAAATTAAAACATAAAAATTTTAAATATTTATTTGTTAAATCATTAAAAACAATAAACCCAATACATGAGCAATATTTTTGAAAATAAATTTTCCAAAACAAAAAAAATTAGAAGAGTGGCATTGTTTTACAGTTTTTCATATCTCTTTCATATCTGGCTTAATATAAGATAGCCCAATTTTCATAACTGCTTCTGCATTCACACTGTTACAATTTGATATTTTGGTTGAAGTTTATGAAGAAAATACAGAGTTACACAGATATGTAGTTGGAAAAGAGAGGGGTTATTTTAATAGTGTGGTGGATTGGATTTTGTACCCCAGTTTGGACATGTTCTTGATCTTGGCCTGCTTTCTGGTGGGTGACCCATTGTAAATACGTTTTCAAGATGTTATTTTAGCTGAAGTGTGGCCCAACTGAGTTGGGTTGGGCTTAAAACCAGGTTACTGGAGTCCTTTATAAACAGAGTGAAAGTCAGACAGAGGGAGAAGACACAGGGAGCAACCAGAAGCTGGAAGTCAGCGGAACCTGGGAGAAAAAGAAGACACCACCATGAGCACTGTCATGATACAGAAAAGCCAAGGACCAAAGATTGCTGGCAGCCATCTCCAGAATGCCAGCTCCTCTTGGAGAAAGCATTACCTTGCTCACCCCTTCATTTTGGATTTCTCCTAGCTTCAAAACCGTGAATCAGTAAATTCCCATTGTTTAAGCCAACTCGTATGGTATTTATTTTAGCAGCTAAGAAATGAAAACAAATAGCCTTTGCATATAATTTTAGATATTCTATACCAGAACTTGACAGGTTAGTTTCGATTTGAAATCTGAAACTGTATCAATAGACTTTTCACATTGTTACATTAAAATCCATTGTTCTAGCTTGCTCTGTCATGGATTTTTCCCATGTATGATTTTGAAGTTATACACTGGTGATTTGGAAATGTTGGTTCCTTAGATATGCAGATCTTCCAAAGGGTGACAGATTTCATTATTTTTTTTTAAATCACTTCCATTAATACCACCACTGATCACATCAGAAAAGTTTTAAATATTGGCAAGTTATTGAGCTTATGGTGGTAGATATGTTTTCAAAATTTTAACTTTTGCTTGGAGATTGCATTCATTCATTAAAGAAATATTCATGAAATCTGAAAAAGCATAGTTTGTCTATCATTCAATGAAAAATGTCGATCCATGCCAAGCATGTCTAGATCAGCTTCCAACTCAAAGCAATCACAAAATTGCTTTTCTCTGAGACAAGTATGGTATAGAGGCATGCTGGAGAAGTGCTTGTATGCACACTTCCTATTTAGTCACATAAAACATTAAAAGACATACTCGAGTGATGAGATTTAATAACATTAATAATTTTTAAATAAAATTAATAATTTTTGTTACTGTTTTAAAAGCACATTGCTAAGTAAAACAGCCCCCTCCCCACTGCCAGTGTTTGAAGAACACAGGGAAAATTAGTTCAGTTTGGTACCACTTCTTTGAGGTATGGTAAGGCACCAGCAGCTTTACACTCATTGCTTTCGCACAGTTGGTGGAAAAGACACCTGTGAAAAAGGCAAAATGATGTCTTGGCATTATTAAAATATTTTTTACTTTAAGGATCCCCTGAAAGTATCTCACTGAACTCCAGGAGTCTACAGACCACACTTTGAGAACTTGATGTTCTAAGTAATACATGTATTTTGGCAATTTAAGCACAGGATTTATAATGTTTATATTATAAGTTCAGGAATTAAAGAAAGAAATATAGGATTTTATGTATTCTTTTGCAAGGTTTCATCAAAAAATATCCTAGTAGATGTACATTATATATAAACACATGCACACCCTAAATATAGATTTTATGCACACACAAATACACAGAGAAATGTGAACATATGAATATATACATATTTTTGGATCTGCAAGGAAAATATAATTTATTTTAGCTGTAATTAATTAGCTATTTATTACAATTTTTTAAATCAGGTAAATTTAGTCCAATTAGGTAATTCAAGGCAATAATTTAAATATTCCCTTTAGGTAATGCTTTTTTTTTTTGGCTAATCCATGTTTTTTGTTTGTTTGTTTGATTTTTTTGGCTAAAAATGCCCAGTTTCTCAGATTTTTTTGCCCTCTTTCTGCATTTTTCTAGATAGGCAAGGTGTGGCCCAGAGAAGAAGGATATGAGTTTCCCCTGAATTGTACCCGTTTGGATCATTGCTGGCCAGTCCGAGAGCTTCCTGGATTAAGGACTGCTGGGCACTATATGCATGTTAATGACTAGAGACCATTGTCAGGCCATCTGCTTCTGGCTTCTAGATTCCTCCTCACTTTGGCTCTTTGGCACCAGGTTATAACTGTTTTATCTGGCCTCTCAGCCTTTCTATATCTCCTCAAGAGTGCATGGAGCCACTTCTGGGTCCCTGGCACACTGCACCAATGCCATCGGGAACCACGATACTATCTCAGGCTTATCTCTCTGCAGTCTTCTACTGTTTCTTCCACACAATCACTCCTGCCTCCTGTTGGAAGTTGCTGGCTATGCGACAGCTACTAGGACTTGCTTTTCTCTTACGCAAATGACAGTGTTCACTCCCGTATTCTTGGGCTCCCTCATACCTCCTGGAAGTTTTTAAATGCTATCCTGGAACTGCTAAGGTCTGTCACCAATGTGTGTATGTGTATGTGGGGGATATAGGAACTCTGCAGCTCTCAGGAACCCTGCAACTGATCAACTTGAGTTCCTATCTTTTCCCACCCAATTTTTTTCTTTGTAATCATTCATGATTTCCCCAATCATTCACTCCCACTTCCCACTTTTAAATCAGTGGTTCCCTATCATGTTAGCACTGCCTCTTTAAAGAGACATTTGGAAATGTGGTGATGGTGGTAGTGGGAGGGTGTTTTTAGCTATCAAAATGATTGGAGGATGTTATTGACAGTTGCTACCCAGGTATCAGAGATGCAAACAATGTGTATGGGCAAAAAAGGAATTGCATTCCCAAAGTGCCAGTAGGACCCTCATGAGAAACACTGTTTTAGGATACAACTTACTCAGACCCTTGGGAATGGAGCTGTGGTCTCTAAAACAGGGAAAACACTAAGTCTTTCTATAGCCCTCCAGATGGCTGCCTTAGAGTGACTATGGAAGGTGTCAAGGATCAGAAATGAAAAGTACTACCACCATCATATGAAATATGTACAAATATTAGACTTTTGGATTTGTGACCATTTTAACGCTATCCTTGCAGAGGGATGACACATTAAACAGAGGAGCTAAATATGTAAATATAAATGCACATATATTTTAAATGTACAATAAAATAGCATTGCTCTATTGTGATAACATTTAAGGAGGTGCAGACCAGGCCTCACTGAAGTGGAGGTCCTCATGGATGGACCTTGGAAAATGTAATTGAGACAACCTGTCATGGGTACTCCACAGCCAGACATACAAAGTTAAGGATAGAATGTCCTGAATGACTTATTTGCTAACTGCCAGGTAATCCTTTTACCTCCAAAAGTGCAATCATGATTCAGTGTTTCCAGAATGTTTTGCAGTGCTTTTCTACCCACTTTTGTCTATTTTATCAATTTAATTTTCCCTTTGTTTATTAACTCAGTTTATCAACTGATTTCCTCACATGTTAGAAAACAATTTTCATGCAAAAATAACTATAGGACAAATAATTACCTAAATGTCCCATAGTAATGTTTTTTTGATATTGTTCACTCAAAATATCCCAGTCCTTGCTCTTTCTTTAACAAAATAAATGTTAGATAAATAATAGTCAAACAAACTTCTAGAATTATCTTGGCAAACCTTGAATTTTAGAATTGGAATTCTCAACTACTTCTTCACATAATTTTGATTAAGTCAATTTACAAAATTAAAAGAATTCAAATATAATATTTTTCATTGGAATTTGGTATGCTTATAAAAGTAAGCCTTTCCTGTAAGGATCCTACAGCTTAAACTTATTTAATTTTGCCATATATTTTTTCTTCCAAATACATTCATTAATGGGTATATGTTATGTCCAATGAAAGGAACATATTTTAATTAATTTTCTTGTAGAGAAAATTAAAGACCTAGCATGATATATATATCTTGAGTTGTGAATTAATTTTGAGTGATTCAGAATTAGTGGAAGCTTTGGAGATAGTTTAGTTCAGGAAGACGACAATGATATATGAGTTACACATAAGTTAAACAACATTCAGTACACTGTATACACTCCAAATGTGTTCCCCTACCTCATAGCATGCCTGAGGTGAATTAGCTGTTTAATTGACATTACTATCAGGAGAGAAAGCCATGCTATCTTTTAGACTGTTTATATTTGATCAGTTTTGTCTTTCTGGTCTTTTAGTAAGATGTCAAATTAAAAATAAAAAGTTTTTGTCAGAGATAGCTTTACTTTTGAAGCTTAGAAGTGATTGCAACCTTATCTGTTTTCAGTTAATAGTTTTTGGGGGGGAGTTTTTTCATTATTAACAATTTTATTTATATTGCTGTTCATTTTATTTTCACTTTAATATTGAGTTAGCAGATTTTGGATGGATAATGTATTCATGATTCAAAGACACTGATAGCCTCTAGAATGAATACATTTTCTTGAACTCAGCAATTGTAACCTAGGTTTGGAATTTCTCATTGGCAATGCAGAGCTGGAAAATTGCAGTAAATTTTGCTCTTTCTCTCATTGATCAGTAATTTGCAATGGGGGATAGACTAGAAATTTGAATCAGAAAAGTCAGAAAAGTCTTAAAAAGTGACTGAAAAAGGTGATAATTATCTGGCAGAGTTTTTCTTCATTCACTCGGCAGCTGAATAATTAAAAGATGAAACTTTTGATGAGAAGCATGATGAGGTTGCCAAGAAACAAACATTTTCTAACAGTTCAACTAAGTATTCCATCTATGTAACAGATGGGATAGGAGCATGTTCCTTGAAAACAAGTAAAGAAGGGAGCAGGGCAAGATGGCAGAGTGGCAAGGTATGGAATTTAGTTACTCCTCTAGGGCAGGTGGTTATTAGCCAGGAACTCTATGAAACAGCATTTTTCGGGTCTCCAGTGACCAGTCACGCATTGTACACTTGTCTGGAATGGGTGGAACAGATAAGATCACAGTGAAACCTGTAAGTTTCCATGGTCAGGGGTCTGTGCCCCTCCCCTCCCAGACCCAGCAGACTGTCATACAGCTGGCTCCCTGAGGGGGGAGTAAACAACAACAACAATCTGCTGGGAGCAAGAAGGGGTGCTCAACGCAGCCTCAATCGCAGAATTAATTAACAAATTAATTAATTAACTTTTGGAGTTCGGGGTGTTCAGGGTGCTGGAGAAGGGCTGAACTCCAGGAAGGGGGCTACATAGAAGCAGGCACCCAATTGGGCTCCAAAAAGGCTTGGCTTTTTTCCCTACATTTTGTCCCTTTTCTTTTCTTGCTCTCGGACTCCTTATCTTTTTACATTTCAATAGCACCCTGGCAAGGGTGGAATTAAAGGTGTTGGAGAATAACTATCCAGGTGAAAGAGTTACTAGCCTAAAGCTCATATCTTTAAATACTCTATACTGAAGCTGACAAAACTCGGTGGCTGGGGAAAGGCTTAAAAAGGGATTTCTTTCTTTCTTTCTTTTCTCTTTTGAAAATAACTATTCTAAGTAGCTATTTACGGAAAGCCTCAGATATTGGCAACTGGCCTCTGGATCCAGGCAACAGAGAGATGAGATAGGTCTGACAGACAAAGCAATGAACCTAGTTGGAGAGACAATTCCCTAAATGGCATAAATTCCCCAAGAAATGGGGGGTGTGGTCCAACTCAAGGGAGAGCCCTCCTCCAAGGAACTCAGACCCCAGGGGCTGGAATTCAGAAACCAGCTTCAGTCAGCCATGCCCATGATGGGACCAAGTCTGCAGAGGACTAAAGGCACCACACCTGTTTACACTGAGGGATGCTTCAGGCTGCCAAGTGCCACCTGCTGGACATGAGAGGAAAAGCACAGAATCTAGAGGCCTCACATGAGGGCCTCATTATCAGAGAAACTCCATACCTACCTTCTGAGACCTGGGCCTCTCTGGACTGGGAAAATATGATTGGGGTCAACCATATCTGAGGAGACCCTCTCACAAAAAGGTTACATTGAGGCAGGGCAAGAAACAGAAAAACAAGAGGTGAAAAATCCTGACCAACTAAATAGAAGCTAAGTTAGAAGTCTAGAATAAGATGAACTGAACACCAAAGGATAGAGAACAAAGCCAACAAAGAAACCCTAGGTAAAAGAGTGAAAACAACCTCCAGAATAAACTAATAAAGAAAGTCAGATGCCTAGACAACTTAAGATAATGAGCCATATTAGGAAACATGAAAATATGGACCAGCCAAAGGAACAAACTAAGAGTTCAACTGAGATACAGGAGTTGAGACAACTAATTAAAGATGTTCAAACAAATCTCCTAAATCAATTCAGTGAACTGAGGGAAGGTATGGCAAAAGAGATGAAGGACATAAAGAAGACACTGAATGACCATAATGAAGAATTTGTAAGCTTGAAAAAACAAATAGTAGAACTTATGGGAATGAAAGGCACAATAGAAGAGATTTAAAAAAAAAAACACAATGGAGGGATAGAAACAGTAGATTTGAACAGGCAGAAGAAAGAATCAGTGAACTGGAAGACAAGACATTTGAATTCTTACATACAAAAGAACAGATGGGGAAAAGAATGGGAAAATATGAGCAGGGTCTTAGGGAGCTGAATGACAACATGAAGCATACAAATATACGTGTTATGATTGTCCCAGAAGGAGAAGAGAAGAGAAAAGGGGTGGAAAGAATAATAGAAGAAATACTCACTGAAAATTTCCCAACTCTTATGAAAGACATAAAATTACAGAATCAAGAAGTACAGCATACCCCAAACAGAATAGATCCTGATAGACCTATTCCAAGACACTTACTGATCAGACTGTCCAATGTCAGAGACAAAAATAAAATTCTGAAAACAGCAAGAGAAAAGCAATCTGTTATATACAAGGGGAACTTGATAAGACTATGTACAGATTTCTCTGTAGAAACCATGGAGGTGAGAAGGCAGTGGTATGATATATTTAAGATATGGAAAGAGAAAAACTGCCAACCAAGAATTCTATATTGGCAAAACTGTCCTTCAAAAGTGAAGGAGAGATTAAAATATTTTCAGACAAACAGACACTGAGAGAGTTTGCGAATAGGAGATTGCCGTGACAGGAAACACTAAAAGGATTGCTAGAGGCTGATAGGAAAAGACAGGAGAGAGAGATTTGGAGCAGAGTGTAGAAATGAAGACTACCAGGAAGGGTAAAAGGAGAGAGAGAAAAAAGTAAGATATGATATATAAAATCCAAAAGACAAAATGGTAGAAGAAAGTACTGCCCTTACAGTAAATGTTAATGGATTAAACTCCTCAATAAAATGTCATAGACTGGTAGAATGGATTAAAAACCAGGACCCATCTATATGCTATCTACAAGAAACCTGCTTTAGACACCAGGACAAAAATAGGCTGAAAGTGAAAGGTATGAGAAAGATATTTCACATAAACAACAACCAGAAAAAAGCAGGAATAGCTATATTAATATCAGGCAAATTAGATTTCAAAAGTAAAACAATTAAAAGAGAAAAAGAAAGACACTATATATTAATAAAAGGGTCAATTCATCATGAAAACATAAAATAAAAAATATTTGTGCACCAAGCCCCAAAATTCATAAGGTTAACACTGAGAACACTGAAACGAGAAATAGATCCTTCTACAATAATAGTTGGAGACTTCAATACACTGCTTTCATCACTGGATAGAACTTATAGAGAAAGGATAAATAAGGAAATGGAGATGTTGAATTGTACAATATATTAACTAGATTTGACAGATATTTATAGAACACTACACCCCACAAGGGCAGGATACCCATTTTTCCAAGTGCTCATGGAACATTCTCTAGGATAGACCACATGCTGGGTCACAAAGCAAGTCTCAACAAATTTAAAAATATTGATATTATACAAAACACTTTCTCAGATCATAATGGAATGAAGTTGGAAATAAATAACAGGCAGAAGTTCATAAAATTCACAAATATCTGGAAGCTAAACAAGACACTCTTAGAAAACTAGTGGGAAAAGGAAGAAATTACAAGAGAAATTAGTAAGTACCTTGAGGCAAATTAAAATGAAAACATAGCATATCAAAACTTACGGGATGCAGCAAAGGCAATGCTAAGAGGGAAATTCATTGCCATAAATGCCTATATTAAAAGAGAAGAAAGAGCAAAAATTGAGGAATTAACTGCTCACTTTGAGGAACTAGAGAAAGAACAGCAAACTAACCCCAAAGCAAACAGAAGGAAAGAATTAACAAAGATTGGAGCAGAAATAAATGAAATTGAGAACAGGAAAACAGCAGAGAGAATCAACAAAACCAGAAGGTGGTTCTTTGTGAAAATCAATAGAATTTATGGACCCCTAGCTAGGCTAATGGTGGGGGTGGGGGTGGGGGAGGGAGGGAGGGAGGGAGGGGAAGAGAGAGAGAGAGAGAGAGAGAGAGGATGCAAATAAACACAATCAGAAATGGGGAAGGAGACGTAACTACCAATTATGCAGAAATAAAGGAGATAATGAGGAGATACTATGAGCAACTATATGCTAATGAACTAGACAATTTAGACAAAATGGACAACTTCCTAGAAAAGCATAAAGAACCAACATTGACTCGAGAAGAAATAGATGCCCTCAACAAACCAATCACAAGTAAAAAGATTGAGTCAGTCATCAAAAAGCTCCCATAAAAGAAAAGCCCAGGACCAGATGGCTTCACATGTGAATTCTACCAAGCATTCAGGAAAGAATTAGTACCAATCCTGCTCAAACTCTCAAAAATAAAAAAAAAGCAAAAAAAAATTGAAGTGGAGGGGAAGCTACCTAACTCATTCTATGAAGCCAACATCACTCTAATACCAAAGTCAAACAAAGATACTACATAAAAGAAAATTACAGAACAATCTCTTTAATGAATATAGATGCAAAAATCCTCAACAAAATACTTGCAAATCAAATCCAGCAGCACGTTAAAAGAATTATACACCATGGCCAGGTTGGATATATTCCAGGTATACAAGACTGATTCAATACAAGACAATCAATTAATGTAATACACCACATAAATCAATCAAAGCAGAAGAACCACATCTCGATCAATGCAGAAAAGCATTTGACGAAATTCAACATCCTTTCTTGATGAAAACCCTTCAAAGGATAGGAATAGAAGAGAACTTTCTCAATTTGATAAAGGCAATATATGAAAAACCCACAGCTAACATCATACTCAATGGGGAAAGACTGAAAGCTTTCCCTCTAAGATCAGGAACAATACAGGGATGCCCACTATCACCATTGTTATTCTACATTGTGCTGGAAGTTCTAGCTAGAGCAATTAGGCAAGAAAAACAATAAAAGGCACCCAAATTGGAGAGGAAAGACTAAAACTTTCCCTGTTTGAAGATGGCATGATTCTGTAAGTAGAAAATCTCAGGAAAATCTACAGCAAAGCTACTAGAACTAATCAAGGAATACAGCAAAGTGGCAGGCTACAAGATCAATATGCAAAAATCTGTAATGTTCCTAAACACAAGAAATGTGCAACAAGAGGAGGAAATCTAGAAAAAATTCCATTTACAATAGCAACCAAAAGGACCAAGTATTTAGGAATAAACTTAAACCGTGCCACAAAAGGCCTATACAAAGAAAACTACAAGCAACTGCTAAAAGTAATTGAACAGAACATAAAAAAATGGAAGAACATGCCGTGTTCGTGGATTGGAAGATGAAATATAGTTAAGATGTCAGTTCTACCTAAATTGATTTATAGATTCAATGCAATACCAATTAAATCCCAACAACTTACTTTGCAGATAGAAAAACCAACAACCAAATTTATTTGGAAGGGCAAGGTGCCCTGAATAGCCAAAAATATCTTGAGAAAGAGGAATGAAGTGGGAGGTCTCACACTACCTGACTTTGAAACATATTACCAAGCTACAGTGGTCAAAACAGCATGGTACTGGCATAAGGATAGAAATACCAACCAGTGGAATCGAATTGGGTATTCAGGATAGACCCTTGCATCTATGGACAGTTGATTTCTGATAAGCCAGTTAGGCAAAGGAACTGGGACAGAGCAGCCTCTTCAATAAATGGTGTTTATTGAACACCATTTCAATAAAATATCATACAACACAATATAATAGTAAGACCAGACAACAACATCACTACCAAGAATCCCATACCCCTCCCTTATATTCTCCTCTCATACACATTTAGCTTTGTTATACTGCCTTTGTTACATTTAATGGAAGCATATTACATTGTTACTGTTGACCATAGACTCCAGTTTGCTTTGATGAAAGCAGGACTCCTATCTTAGACCTTAAGCAAAAATTAACTCGAAATGGATCAAAGACCTAAACATTAGCACTAAGGCTATAAGACTCTTAGAAGATAATGTAGGGCAATATCTTAAAGATCTTGTGATAGGAAGTGGTTTCCTAGACCTAACATCCAAAGCGCAAGCAACCAAGGAAGAAATAGACAAATGGGATCTCCTCAAATTTGAACACTTTTGTACATCAAAGAACTTTGTCAGAAAAGTAAAAAAGCATCCTACACAATGTGAGACAATATTTGAAAACCACCTATCAGATAAGAGTTTAATATCCTGAAAATACAAAGAGATCCTACAGCTCAGCAACAGAAAGACAAAAAACCCAATTAAAAAATGGGCAAAAGACATGGACAGACACTTTTCTCAAGAGGAAATACAAATGGCTCAAAAACATATTAAAAAATGCTCAACTTCACTGGGTATTAGGGAAATGCAAATCAAAACCACAATGAGATATCATCTCACACCTACCAGAATGACCATTATCCAGAAAACAGAAAATGACAAGTGCTGGAGAGGATGTGGAGAAAGAGGCACATTTATTCACTGTTGGTGGAAATGTAGAATGGTGCAACCACTCTGGAAGACAGTGTGGCGATTCCTGAGGAAGCTAAGTATAGATTTGCCATATGACCCAGCTCTTCCATTACTAGGTATATACTCAGGAACTGAAAGTTGAGACATGAATGGACATTTGTAAACTGATGCTTATAGTGGCATTATTCATGATTGCCATCAATGGACAAGTGCATAAACAAACTGTTGTATATGCAAATGATGGAATATTACATAGCTGTATGACAGAACAAAGTTACAGAACATATAATAACATGGATGAATCTTGAGGATGTTATGTTGAGCAAAGTTAGCCAGAAACAAATGGACAAATATTGTATGGTTTCACTAACATGAACTAACATTAATGAGCAATCTTTGAGAGTTAAAAGGTGATAACACAGGCTATCAGAAGACAGAAAGAGGGTAGAGATCGGGCATTTGATCCTGAAGGACTACAGAATATTCAGCAGGATTGATTGTATAGATCCAGGAATAGCATAATACTGTGTGATGGTAGCACAATATTTTACGTACACTGAACAAAGATGTCTGTGATTAAAGCTGAAAGAGGTGGGCTAGGGGCATATATGACACCAGAGGTAAAGATAGATGATAAAGACTGGGCCTGTATAAAATAGCAAAAACTGGAGTGGTCAATGATCATGACTAAATGTACAAATATAAATATGTTTTTTCATGTGGGAGAACAAACAAATATCAGCCATGCAAAGTGTTGAAAAAGTGATGGTATTGGGGAAAGATATAATCAAAGCAAACTGGAGTCTATGGTCAACAGTAACAATGTAATATGCTTCCATTAAATGTAACAAAGGCAGTATAACAAAGCTAAATGTGTATGAGAGGAGAATGTAAGGGAGGGGTATGGGATTCTTGGTAGTGATGTTGTTGTCTGGTCTTACTATTATATTGTGTTGTATGATATTTTATTTTTCTTTTTATTATCTTTTATTATTCTTAAAAAATATTTTTTTCATTGTAATCAATATGTTTAAGTGCTGACTGTGGCAATAAATGCACAACTATATGATGATACCATGAACAACTGATTGTATACTGTGGATAATTCTATGGTGTGTGAATGTATCTCTATAGAATTGTAGGAAAAAATACAAATAGGGATAAAAGTGCTGGAGAAAACATGGAGAGAGGGATGTACCTATTTACTGTTGGTGAGGAGGCAGAATGGTGTAGTCTTTCTGGAGGACAGTGTTGTGGTTCCACAAGAAGCTAAGTATGTAGGTGCCGTAAGGTCCTGCAACCTCATTATGGGGTATGTACTTGGAAGATCTGAGAGCAGGGACGTGAATGGACATTTGCACACTTGTGTTCATGGAGGCAGTATTCATGATCTGCAATGGGTGGAGGTGGCCTAAGTGTGCATTGAGTAAGAAACTGAATGGGCATACAAGGGAGTATTTAGCAACTGCAAGGAGTGAAGCTGTGAGAAGGACAACGAGGTGAAAGGATCCTGTAGACAGCAATTTGAGTGAAGTATGCCAGAAACAAAGGCAAACATTATAATACCTCACTAATATGGACTAACTACAATGTGTAAACTCAGAATTGAATCTTAGAGCACAGCTTATCAGGGGAATGCTTATTGCAATGGTTCCTAGATTATAAGCTCTTACAGCAGTCAAATCTATTCCTGAATTGCAGTGGCTGTCTCCAAACTCTGTGATGTTGATCCATTTGTGTATAAACTGATTGGTCCCTGGAACTTTGGGTATCTGTGTGACACCTGAAATTCAGAGCTTAGCACATACGGCAACTGTTAAAAAAGCTGAAAAAGAGTCAGACTTCAATTAGAGATATAAGTGAAGCAGATCTGGTTAAGACTAGGGCAAATCGGGCCAAAGAGTAAAGGACGATTCTGACTGTGTTTTAAAACTTCAACTTCCAAGTGAGACCAAGGGAAGAGATGTTTATTTGGTGCAGGATCTATATTTTCTGTAGTACACTAAACAATTTAACTTGTACAGTTAGCTTGTTCAAACACCATAATTACATGGAACTTTGAATAGGAAGTGAGATCTGGTAGGATTGTACAGTTTAGTGTGAAATAGGGACACATCCCAAAGTAATTTGAGCAGAGAATAAAAAAATATATATGCAGGGCCCCCCTGAGGAGCTGGGGGAAAATGCAGAAGTGTTGGACTTCCTTACCTGGGTTGTTGCTGATGTTCTCACAAACATTGAGGACTGACGGTTTTGTATGCCGAGCCCTCTGTCTTGGGGCTTGCCCTTATGAAGCTCGTTGCTGCAAAGGAGAGGCTAAACCCTGTGTACCTCTTTGCTGTTCAGCTGTGGCCTCTCTCTCTAGCTAAGCGAACTTGGCAGGTGAACTCACTGCCTTCCTCCCTACGTGGGACCTGACTCCCAGGGGTGTAAATCTCCCTGGCACCACAGGATATGACTCCTGGGGATGAACATGGACCCGGCATCTTGGGATTGAGAACATCTTCTTGACCAAAAGGGGGAAGCGAAATGAAACAAAATAAAGCTTCAGTGGCTGAGAGATTTCAAATGGAGTTGAGAGGTCACTCTGGTGAGCATTCTTATGTGCTATATAGAGACCCCTTTTTAGGTTTTAGTGTATGGGAATAGCTAGAATTAAATACGTGAAACTATCAAATTCCAAACCAGCAGCCTTGACTCTTGAAGACAATTGTATAACTATGTAACTTACAAAGGGTGACAGTGTGATTGTGAAAACCTTGTGGATCACATTCCCTTTATCCAGTGTTTGGATAGATGAGTAGAAAAATGGGGACAAAAACTAAATGAAAAATAGGGTGGAATTGAGGGGGGGGATGATTTGGATGTTCTTGTTTACTTTTATTTTTTATTCCTATTTTAATTCTTTCTGGTGTAATGAAAGTGTTCAAAAATAGATTGGGGTGATGAATGCGCAACTGTATGATGATACTGTGAACAGTTAATTGTACACCATGGATGATTGTATGGTATGTGAATATATCTCATTAAAACTGAATTTAAAAATAACGGAAAAAAGAAAACAGGTAAAGAGGAACAGGCAGATCAGTGAGACCTGTAAAATCGGACATCCAACTGAAAGCTTGATGTGTTCTGGGGATTGGAATATTTGACGATTAAGTGAGATAATATGTGAAATATTTAAAAGTCTAAAGATTTTATTACTCTTTATCTTTCCTGGGCATAAAACAAAAGGAGTTACTAATGTAGCAAATACTATGTGTGGTTGAATGAAAAAAAAAATGAAATTCTCAGTAGTTGTTTTCTCCTGTAGCACATCGTAGACACAAAAGACAGTTATTTTCCTCATGATTTCAGCCACTATTACAGTCTGTCTTCCTTTAAAATTTCTCAGATGCAAAAAGAGCCAGTTGGTCTCTGATTACTGCACATCTGGCATGCTCAAACCCTGTTCCTTTTAAGCAGCCTGTGGCTCTTATTTATTGCTGGAAACTGTGCTTCTGCATACCCTTAGCGATATTTGTTCCCTGTTTCTTGCTTTGACTTTTGCTGGCTCTGTTTCAGCTCATCATACATACATCCCAGAAGTTTAGCTGCCCTGACTGCACTGATCCTCATATTTTTAACCCAATTTGGTTGGAAGGAATATCAGAGCTAACTTGTAAGTTTAAGAACATGCCATTTTTTATTGATACGGGCCATTTTCAGGCAGTCGGTGAAGTGCTTTGTCAAGGGTAGTCCTTCCTTCTTGTTTTTAGTAGTCAAGGGTAGAGGAGGATGTAGTTTTAGATGTAGTTAACAGCTATTCCTGTTAAGATTTCCCAAATCTTCCTCCCAGATCAAATGTGCTTGGGTTAAACAAAGTTAAAGAGTTCTGTCTTCTCTCTAAAATGGATTCCAAATCCATTCTCCATTCCCTCCTCTGCTAACTCACTTTTATTCTAATCTGAGATATCAGTTCTTGGTGTCCCTTAAGTTCTCCCTTACTTCCACTCTTGATTTCTAATTAAATCCTTCATATGCCAAAAATCCGTAACCAACTTCCTATAGCCTTCATCCTGACCTTTAAAAAACTGCAAGGGGAGTGAATCTCCCTGGCAACGTGGAATATGACTCCTGGGGAGGAATGTAGACCTGGCATCGTGGGACGGAGAACATCTTCTTGACCAAAAGGGGGATGTGAAAGGAAATGAAATAAGCTTCAGTGGCAGAGAGATTCCAAAAGGAGCCGAGAGGTCACTCTGGTGGGCACTCTTATGCACACTTTAGACAACCCTTTTTAGGTTCTAAAGAATTGGGGTAGCTGGTGGTGGATACCTGAAACTATCAAACTACAACCCAGAACCCATGAATCTCGAAGACAGTTGTATAAAAATGTAGCTTATGAGGGGTGACAATGAGATTGGGAAAGCCATAAGGACCACACTCCAGTTTGTCTAGTTTATGGATGGATGAGTAGAAAAATAGGGGAAGGAAACAAACAGACAAAGGTACCCAGTGTTCTTTTTTACTTCAATTGCTCTTTTTCACTCTAATTATTATTCTTGTTATTTTTGTGTGTGTGCTAATGAAGGTGTCAGGGATTGATTTAGGTGATGAATGTACAACTATGTAATGGTACTGTGAACAATCGAAAGTGTGATTTGTTTTGTATGACTGCGTGGTATGTGAATATATCTCAATAAAATGATGATTAAAAAAAAACAAAAACAAAAACTGCAATATGCTTCTTGTCCCCTGATTAAAAGCCTTTAATCACTTTTCATCCCACATAGAATGAAATTTAAATTCCTTTCTGTGGCCTTTGAGGCCTCTGCCTATCTTACTGACCTCTTCTAGCACTTGCACCCAGCCACACAGCTTGGGCATTTTGATCTTCCAGTGTTTTCTTCTCTGTCTTATTTAGCATCAGTTCAAGGTGGGGAAGAGCTGAGAGAAGTGTGCGTCTTTAGTACTTAGTATTGCCTCATCTTTCTCCAACATGACTATGTAAGCTCCAGAAGAGTAGTGGTCTCATCTATATTATTCACCACTCTATTCTCAGGGCCCAATTCAAGGCCTGTCACATAATTGGCACTCAATAAATATTTACACATCGTGTAGACAATGACTTATCAAACACTTTCATATGTTACTGTACAATGTAGCATTTCTCAAACTAAGATTTGGAAATATTTCTGTATATATATAAATTAGCAACTCCCCATGCCACAGCTAAGGCCATTACCATCTTATAAATAAACTGGTGGTGGTTATTGTGTTTTGTTCTCTCCTAGTACATTGCAAAGAAGTGTCACCACTTTCAGGCATACTTCTTTCCCTGTAGTATAGATAATCTCCAGAAAACTTTAAACATAGGATTCTTCATGAATTATAATGAGTTTATGTTCAAGTTCAGTGCTCTTGAATACTTTTCAAATGCTTGGCTGTGAAAATTGTTTGTGAGGGTTTGCTTGAAAAATATTCAATCCATTATTCTTCTAATTACTCTAAATTTTATACTTGGATTTAGACAGACAAATATCAAGACATTCATTGGGATAATGTCAAATTGGTCTGGTATGGATTTTTTTTTAATGACTTACATTTTGATGTAGCTTTACAGGTCTATGTTGATGGACCTTACAAGAAAGAGCCTTAAAAAGCTCATCTTTAGGTTTACTATAGGTGTGATATTGAGAATAATATCCATCTATTACACAGTGTTCTGTCTGAGAGGATCCCCAGTATAACATCTCTTTACTTGCAGATAGAGGAATACTTGCCATCAATTGATTTGTTTTTGTTTTATGGATTTTTGGCATATGAAGGATTTAATTACATCAACTTTTTGGAAAGCATCACAATTAATTGTAATCAAGTACTTAATATGAGCCAGTGGACCTATAAACCACTTTACCTGGATTATCCCATTTAATTCCCAGAACAACACTATGAGGTAGATATTATTATGCCCAGTTTACAGATGAAGAAAGTGAGGCACAGAGAGGATAAATAACTGAGCAAAGTCACACGACTAGAAAATATTGGAACCAAGCTGTGAACACAGGCAGCCTAACTTCAGTAGTATGCCTCCCACATAGACCTAGCTTATTTCCCTCAACTTTATTTTTCTTTTTTCTCATTTTTTAATCTGTTTAAGTAATCTTAAATTATTTTGGAAAAGTGTGAAGTATAATGAAAGGAAAAAGTAAGACATGGAACTGATTTTCCTTATGAACATTATATCATATCAGAAAGCTCAAATAAATCTATAGTCAGGGAACCAAGTAGAAAATATTAGAAAATGAAGTTCTGTTATAGTAAACTGTTTATCAACCATTATTCTCTTTTAGGTGTGTATTAACCTTTAGCATGTTGTAAATTAACTTCCATTTCTCTTGGGTTACTTCCTCAAACTACACTCATAAGAAGCTTAACTTGGTTATTGGTTATAATGCTTGGTTATTTGTATAAACTTTAACAATATTAGCAGTAACTATAAAGATGTATTCTAAGAAGAACTAGTTAGCTAATCATCTTTTGGATTTATATTCCTGATACAGACTTATATACAACATTTTGGACTTGCTTCTCAGCTTTGCAAGTCAGAGATTTTAATTATATGAATCATATGTGTAATCCAGCCTTAAATCATTTTGGAATATGAAAGTATCACATTAAATACATGAATAATTATGACACAGATTATCCAAACAACTGCTAGAAAACTTCCCTGACTTATCAATAGGACATTTGTTATTCAAAAATTTTAAAAAGTTTATATGCCTAAAAATTCCATTACAAATTTTCTCTAGCCACGGTATGTTGATTAGTTACCTTGATGATAATATCTGACTAATATCTGACTAGATCATCATCAACAACAAAATGAATAAAAATTGTAGTAAATTTCTGTTTATCTTAGTGCCTACTGCTGCCATCTTTGTTGAAGCTACCCCTATATCTCAAATGGGTTACTGCAAAAGTTTCCTAATTGATTGTCCTGCCTAAAATTTTGTCTTTTGCCAATTTCCAACCCATTATCTACTTATCAGCAGGACTGGTCTTTCCAAGTGGTACATTTATTTATGCCATTCTCCTGCTTAAAACTCTTTAAGGGCTACCATTGCTCTTCAGACATTTTCCCCGATCTTCACTAAGGCAAGCAAAGCAGTTCAAGCTCCGGAGTCACTGCTAGTCTAAATAGCACCCTTTCTCCTCTAGACATCCTAAACTACCCCTACTTCTGAGAATGAGTCTTTTTCTATTGCATCTCAGCCTTTGGAGTCTCTGTGTGCAAAGACACCTGTGCCTAATACATGACTAGAACAACAGCAACAACCATATCTTCCATCTTCATCTGCCTGAATCTTATGTGTCGTTCGGGTTCCAGCTTGAGTGTTCTCTCTGCTGAACCTGGATTAGGGACACCTCCTTTGTTGCCCAAAGGCCCTCTGGCTTTACCCCACCAGAGCTTTTATTATACAGCATCCTTCTTTTACCAAGGGAAACTGAAAGCCACTTTAAAGAAAAGGAGTGTTTCTAATTTACCATCTTATTTCTTGATCTTATTCCAGAGGTCAGCACTTAATTGGCACTCAATAGGCTTTCAGTATTTGTTTAATAAATGAATGAGTTTCCTATATATATTCCTGTTTGTACTTTTTTTATAATCATATTTTTTATTGTGGTATATAACATATATACATAGAACTGATAACTTTCCAAGTGCAATTTAACAAGTAGTTAGGGAGCAAATTTCAAAGAATATTATGGGTTGTAGTTCCACAGTTTCAATTACTTACTTATTGTGAAATATAACATGTATGCAAAGAGGTAACAACTTTCAAAGTACAATTTAACAAGTAGTTATAAAAGGAAATTTCCAAAAATGTTATGAGTTACAGTACCATAGTTTCGGTTATTTCCTTATTGTGAGATATAACATAAAAACAAAAAAGTGATAACTTTCAGATTACAATTTATCAAGTAGTTAAAGAGCAAATTTCAAAGAATGCTATGGGTTACAATTTCACCATTTCAGTTCTTTTCTTCTAGCTATTCCAATACCCCAGCAAGTAAGAAAAAGAAATTTATATAGAGATTCAGTATTCACAATCCTTTGTTAAATTTCATCTTGTCTGTTGCTACCCCTTTCAATGGTTTAATCAATTTCCTGATCTTCAGAGATGTCTAGGGAGTGGCCACCCTAACTTGTTCATGTTGAAAAGGGGATTCAACATTATGGGAAAAGGGGACACATCTGTTGATGTTCTTGAAGAGGCTGTTGTCTCTGGGTTTGGGGGTTTAGCCGGCATAGGAGCTTTCTGGAGGATTAAGTGTCTGAAGAATAAACTTAGTGAGTGAAACTTTTATAGAGTCTCAGGTAGGGATCTGGGTATTCTTTAGGGTTTTGGGGACTGCCATTGACTTGGGCTTATCATTCTGTGGCCATTTGGCATATCTAGCTGAAGCTTGCATAGGAGTAACCTCCAGGACAGCCTCTCAACTCTATTTGAAATCTCTTAGCCACTGAAACCTTATACATTTTTATATTTTCTTTAAAGAGTATTTTTATTTACCACATTACTGATATAGCTCCCAATTGTCTGTTTCAACTTGGGTTCAAATCACAATTCCCCTACTTGGTTGTGCGTCTTTGGATAAATTGACCAACGACTTGGTGTCCTCCTTTTGAAATCTAGAAAATAGCAGTGCTATATAATATGGTGGTGTTGAGTAGTTACATGGAATAAAACATATAAAACTTAATACAGTGCTGGGAACATAGTAAGGGATACTTTGTCTTCCTTCTCCTCCTCCTCCTTCTCTTTCCTCTCCTTCCTCTTCTTCTCCTTCTCGATCTTTTCCATCTTCTCCTCCTCCTATCATTTTAAAAAAAATTACTTTATTTATCAAATAAAAAAAAACATTTCCAAACAAAACAAAGCAAGACAATGGGAAAAACAAATATCCTGAACTATTTTGTGGACAAATGTGGGTTCACATCTTAGCTTGGCCTTTTATTGTAAGTGACTTTGTTCTTTGAGAGTCAGTGTTCTCATCTATAAAATGGGAATAATAATGCCAAACTTGATTGGTTGCTGTGAGGTTTAAAAAAAATAATGTAAATAGACTGCTTAGTACATTGCCTGGGACATAGTTGAGGATTAAGAAATGCTAGATATTATTATTGTTAACAGATCTGTGTTTCTCACTATAATATGAATTCATTAAAGTTAGAGATTTTTGTTTTATTCATCTTTGAAATTCTAGCGTTGGTGCATTGCATTGTTGCATTCCATGTACTACCATATCTACTTATAAAATAAAAAGAACTCTAAGAAGAGTAAAGTACTGAACTCTTATTGTCCAGTTACAACTTAGTGTGATTTAGTGCACCATCCAGTTGAAATTGGTACACCATAGAAATGGAAGCATTTTGTGGGGGTGTCATTTTGGAATGTGGGGACATTTTTCAGTAAAGATAAGCCTACATGATGACACTATCTTTAGTGAAACTAGTGTCAGGAACTGAGAAAAAAAACATAGTAAGGTTAATTGGGAGAATGTCAAGGGCAAATTTAACCTATTTTTCAATTTTAGCTATGATTAGCTTTGGGGGATAGTTTCAGTGCTAATATAAGGAAACAGAAAAAAGGAGTTGTCTAAGTAGACCAGTTTTGTATTGTATTATTATTTGATGACAGGAATTCCATGGAATAAAACAGTTTGATAAATAGGTCAGTATGTTTTTAAAGTTGAGGACAATTTGAGTAGACTAGACAATATGCCCCAGGAGGATATGCATTAATTAGTAAGCTATTAGTGTTAAATTGCTCCTAATTTGGTCTTGTAATTGAAGAAGGTAGAAAACTACAGAATGATGTTAAAAGCACTTTGAGGCAGGAGGAAATTTGAAACAGCTTTTCTATATCTCATCTTTCAGTGATAAGAGAGGAAATTTGTTTCACTTGAATAAATTAACTGCATTATTTGAACTTCCCTATTTTCTTTAAAACGGATAATTAAGCGTGGGATAGAAGTGAACAAGAGTTCTCTTCTAAGTTCTGTTTTAAGTGTACCTTTCACTGGGATGCAAGAGTACTAAATATTTTCAAAGTTACAATCAGTTAAAAATCTATGTTTTCTTCAGTTTAACATCACTTCTGGTTATAAAACAGGAGATTCTCCCTAAGTGTAATTGTGAGTGTACTGAGGAAAAAACAATAATTCAATAGGAACTCACAATTTAAAAATCATATCTATGCCTATACTTCTGTCAAATAATAAAAGCGAGGGTGGGTTTCACTTCCAAAATGATGGTGTAAGGAGCTCTGCAGAACACTTCTCAGAGAAAAAACCATTACTAGTGAAAATTATTTTTTTAAAAAAAACAACAATTTTAAATCTCTGGGAATTATCCTAAAGGGCATAAAACAAATAGAGAATATTCAATAAAATCTACTAAACCTTGACAAGAACAGTGAGCGTCTGGGGCACCTGAGCCATGTCCCCCTTGCTGCCGATTTGCTGATGGAAGTTCAACTCTGGGCAGGTGTGGCCAAAAAATGTGGCTTCCTTTATTGAGGTACAGTTGACATTAAATAAACTGCACACTTAAAGTATATAGTTGGATAACATTTGACATTTGTAAATATCTGAAACCATCCTCACTATCACAATGAACATATCTATCATACCTAAAAGTTTCCTAGTGCCCCTTTGTAATTTTTCCCTGCTCTACTCCCTATCCCTTTCTCTCTTCCCAGGAAACTACTCTTCTACTTTCCATCACTATAGATTTGTTTGCATTTTCTGGAATTTTATATAAATGGAATCATACTGTATGTATTCTAGGGGAATTTGGCTTCTTTCCATAAGCATAATGTTTTCAGATTTGCTCATGTTTTTGAGTGTCATCATAGTTCATTCCATTTTATTGCTGAGTCACATGCCTTATTTTGAACATATAATTTGTCTATTATTGATATACAATCTATTTATCCATTCACTTTTTCACAGACAGTTTAATTTTTTCCAGTTTAGAGCTATTACATATAAAGCAGCTGTGGACATAAGTGTGCATATATGCATATATGCTCTCATTCCTCTCGGGTAAATACCTAGGAGTGGAATGCCTAGATCAATGGTGTATGATACATGTTTAAAAGAATACTGCCAAACTATTCCAAAGTGATTGTACTCCCACTTCCATCAGCAGGATGTGAGAGTTCCAATTGCTTCCCATCTTCACCAACACTTGGAACAACCAGTCTCTTTAATTTTTAACATTCTAATAAGTGCATAGCCATAACACATTGTGGCAAGTTTTTCATTATTAGAGGAATTGTGGGTTTACAGAACAGTCATGCATAAAATACAGGAGTCCCATATATCATCTTATTACTGACAACTTGTATTGGTGTGGAACATTTTTTACAACTGATAATAGTACATTTTTTTATAATTACACTATTAACTGTAGTCCATAGTTTAACATAGGACTCACTGTTTGTTTAATGTAGTTCCATGGATTTTTAAAACAATTTATTCTGTTACCTTATATACAATCTAACATTTTCCCTTTTAATCATATTCAGATATATATATTTCAGTGCTGTTAATTACGTACACAATGTTGTACTATCATAACCACCATCCATTATCAAAACAGTTCCACCATTCTCAGTAGGAGCCCTGCACATTTTAAACCTTAACTTCCCTTTCTCTATCCTACCCAATCCCCTGGTAACCTATATTCTAGTTTCTGACTCTATGAATTTGCTTCTTCTCATGATTTAAAATCAGTGAGATCATACAACATTTGTCCTTTTTTGTCTGGCTTATTTCACTCAATATGATGTCTTAAAACTTCATCCATGTTGTCACATGTATTAGGACTCCATTCCTTTTTACAGCTGAATAATTTCATTGTATGCATTTACCACATTTTCTTTATCCATTCATTGGTCGATGGATAAATTGTGAATAGTGCCACTATGAACATCCCTGTGAATATATCTGAGTCCTGCTTTCAATTTTTTAGGATATATACCTAGTAGTAGGATTGCTGGATCATTTGGTAGTTCTATATTTAGTTTCTCAGGAACTACCAAACTGTCTTCCACAGCAGCTGCACCATTTTACATTCCCACCAGCAATGAGTGAGTGTTCATATTCCTCTGCATCCTCTCCAACATTTGTTATTTTCTGTTTTTTTTTCATTTTGTTTTGTTTTTAATAGTAGCCATTCTAGTGGGTGTGGAATGGTATCTCATCATGGTTTTTATTTGCATTTTCCTGATGGCTAACGATGTTGAGCATGCTTCATGCGCTTTCTGGAAATTTGCTTATCTTTTTTGGAGAGATATCTACTCAAGTCTTTTGTCTTTTTGTTGTTAAGTTGAAGAATTTCTTTATATATTCTGGATATTAAATCTTTATCAAAAATTTGGTTTCTGAATATTTTCTCCCATTGTGTAGGTTGTTATTTTACTTTCATGTTAAAGTCCTTTGAAACACTAAAGTTTTTAATTTTGTGGAGGTCCCATTTATCTATTTTTCTTTTGTTCCATGTGCTTTGGGTGTAAAGTCTAAGAAACCATTGCCTAATAGAAGGTCTTGAAGATGCTTCCCCACATGTTCTTCTGGGTGTTTGATAGCTTTGGCTCTTAAATTTAGGTCTTTTGTTCATTTTGAGTTGATTTTTGTATAAGGTGTGAGGTAGGGGTCCTCCTTTTTTTTTTTTTTCAAATGGAGATCCAGTTTTCTCAGCACCATTTGTTGAAGAGACACATTGTGTTTTTAATTCCACTTGTTTATTTGCTATCCCTAATAGCTACTTTGGGGAAGTGTCTGTTAAGATCTTTTGTGCATTTTTGGGTCTATATGTGTGAGTTTGCCTATATTGTTTTATTCTTATTATTGTTTTGGGAGTTATTTAGATATTCTAGATACCAGTCTGTGGTAGATTGAATTATGTACTTCAATTTAGCCATGTTCTTAATCTTAATCTGCATTCCTATGGGTATAAATGCATTGTAAATAAGATTTCTTAAAGATGTCATTTTTAGTTAAGGTGTGACTCAATGGAATGAGGTTGGCCTTAATCTGGATTACTAGAGTCCATTATAGTGGCAACAATTCAGACATAGGTAGAGAAAGCTAAGGGTTGGGTGGAAGGTGCAGAAGCAGGAAGTTACCAGAAATCCAGAAGAGAAAGGAAAGGACATCACCATGTAATGGGCAGGCCAAGAACCCCCAGGATTGCAGCAAGCCAGCACTGGAACACTCCAACTGACCAGGGAGGAAGAACACCTTCTAGCCTCCAAACTCAGGAGACATAAAATTCCCATTGTTTAAGCCAATCTACTGCTATTTGTGACAGCAGCCCAGGAAAACTGAGAAAGAAGGCCCTTTATCAGATAAATGCTGCTCTAGTTTGCTGATGCTGCTGTTATGCAAAATACCAAAATGGACTGGCTTTAATATAGGGGGGTTAATTTGGTTACAAATTTACAGCACTAAGGCCATAAAAGTTTACAAACTAAGGCACCAAAAAGGGGATACCTTCACTGAAGAATGGCCAATGGCATCTGGAACACCTCTGTGAGCTGGCATCTACTTGTCCTTTGCTCCCTTTTTGCTTTGTTTTCAGCTTCTGATTCCAGTGGCTTTCTCTCTAATTATCTGGGAGTCCTCTCTTTGCTTCTCTGGGGCAAACTCTGGGTTTCATCTCTTAATTTAGCATCTCCAAACGTCCTTCTTTCTGCTTCTCCAGGCATCTCCAAGCATCAGCCAGAGTCTGTGTTGGCTCTTGAGTTCTCTTAAGTACTCCAGTGAACCAATCAAGACCCACCCTGAGTGGGTGGGATCCACACCTCCATGGAAATAATTCAATCAGAGGTTCTGCCCTAATCAACAGACTAATCAGTTTGTCCCTACAAGATTGCATTAAAGAATATGGTTCTTCTGGGGTACATAATATATCCAAAGTGGCACAGATGCTTTGCAGATATTTTCTTCAGCCTGGGACTGGTCTTTTTTTCTCCAACAGTGCCTTTAAAGGATCAGAAGTTTTAAATTTGGATGCAGTTTGTTAACAAAAAAAATTGTGTACTGGACAATGTTAATCATGCAAGACTGAATTTATTTAGGGGCTGCTATAGTAGGGGGAGAGAGAGAGTAGAACTCAATTACCTTGATGCAAAGAACAGCCAGCATTTTTAAGGGTTGGGAGTGGGTTGGAGGAAAAGCACTGGAAGATAGTAATAGAATATTAATAGAGTAATAGAGTATTACTGATCACTGGGGTGGTTGAGTGATTTATGGAAGTTGCAATTAGGATGGTTTAATTTCACAAGGATGGGTGAATGTTGCTATTAGGACCACTTGGTTTGGAATTTTTTCTTTTTTGTAAATAGGCTTCCTGAAGCCTCTAAGGGCTGGGAGAGAGGAGGACAGAGATAAGGTACCTCTCAGATGCCAGGGTAGCCAAGGTGAGAGGGAAAGGGGAGGGAGCAGTCAGGGGTGTGTTTGTTATTTTAAATAGTTAGGATCTGAAGTTGTCTTTTCTTTTTTCCTCCCTTTCTTCCCCTTTGCAGTCTGAGTTGTTTCTCTCTGCAGTCCCTCAGCTGCATAGTTGTAGGACTGGGGGAGGGAGTGGATAGCGGCATTAGAGGAGTAATATGGCAGCCTGGTCAAGACAATGAAAAAGTCTTGGTCAAATCCAATTAGCACATTTGTCTTTTATGTAATGTTTGTATGGTGTTGTAACTAAGAAATATTTGCATAAGTCAACACCACAAATATATTCCCCTATTTTTATCCTTGGAATTTTATAGTTTTGACGGTTTCATATTTAGGCTTATGATCTATTTTTAATGAATGAATGAATGAATGAGTGCAATTTTATTGAGATATATTCACAAACCATACAATCACCCAGAGTACGCTCAGTTGTTCACATTATCATCATGTAGTTGTGCATTCATCAAATCAATTTTTGAACGTTTTCATTGCTTCAAAAAATAATAAAAATGAGAATAAAAATAAAAGTAAACAAGAACACCCAAAGTATCCCATAACCCCTTTTGCCCCTTTTTATTCATTTAATTTTTGTCCCCATTTTTCTACTCATTATTATCTATTTTGAGATAATTTTTGCTTATGGGATGAGGTACAGATTGAATCTCTTTTTTTTTTCTCAGCATCTGCATATCTAATTTTTCCAGCACAATGTGTTGAAAAGACTGTGCTCTCTCCAATTAATTGCCTTTGCACCTTTGTTGAAAATCAGTTGACAACGTATATGTGTGGATCTATTTCTGGACTTTCTATTCTGTTCTATTGATATTTGTGTCTATCTTTACACCAATTGCACACTATTGTGATTGCTGTAACTTTATAATAAATCTTGAAATCAGGCAATGTCATTCTCACAAGTTTGTTCTTCCTGACTAAAATTGTTTTAGGCAATTCTGTGTCCTTTGCATTTCCATATGAATTTTAGAATCAGCTTGTTAATTTCTACAGAAAACCTGCTAAATTTTTATTTGGATACTCATGAATATATAGTTCAATTTGGAGAAAATCTTAACAATGCTGAGTCTTCTCATCCATAAACACAGTATTTTTCCCCATTTATTTTTCTTCTTTACCCTCAGCAGTGTTTTGTAGTTTTCATTGTATAGCTTGTGCACATCTTTTGTCATATTTATTCCTAAGTATTTAATAGTTTTTGATGCTATTGTAAATGAAATTTTTTAAACTTTAAATTCTGATTTGAATTAATTTTTGTATATGCATTTCATATCATTCAATCTTGCTACACTTACTTATTAGTAATAGTAGTTTTTGTTGGTTATGTAAGATATTCTTTATAGATGATTATATTGTCTGTGAAAAATGAAAGTTTTACCTGTTTTCCAATCTGAATGACTTTTACTTCTATTTTCTTACCTAATTACACTGGCTAGACCTTTTAGTCAAATGTTGAATAGAAATGAAGTGAGCAGACATCCTTAATTTGTTTCTGTTCTTAGGGCAAAAGTGTTCTGTCTTTCACCAGTAAGTGTGATGGTAAGTTCCACATTTTTGTGACACTCTTTTTCAGTTGGGGATGTTGCCTTTTTTTTTTTTTTTAGTAGTTCTTGATGACATTTTCTTAAATCAGGAATAGGTGTTAAATATTGGTAAGGGCTTTTTCTGCCTCAATTGAGATAATCATATTACTTTTCTGCTTTAATCTGTTAATGTGGTGAATTACATTGATTGCTTTCTGATTAGTAAATCAACCTTGCATACCTGGGCTATATCCACTTGATCATGATATGTTTTCTTTTTAATATATTGTTGGATCTGATTTGTTTCCCCATATTGGATTTCCCCTCCCTGTGTAGCAACCTGGAATCACTGTCAGGGCAGCAAGTTAAGGCTCACCTCATTTGTTTACTGTCTTTCATGGATCACTGTCCTTTGTTGCCTGATTTTCAATAACTTGAGTGCCATTTTTTCATATATTTTGTCAGTTCTTTTAGTAGTTTTAGGTAGTCCTTGCTAATCCATCTTGATCAGAAGCACAAATCTGGGGACAATTTAAAGTGCATAAATATGCTTATTATTGTATCCTGAAGCCAGAGCTTGCAATTGAGTGTTTTATATCTTTCAGAGATATTTTTTCAGGAAGTCAATGGTAATACCTAACTGAAATGTCAATTTTGTCAGGGAAAACAATCAGCAGGAAAAAGCAGAGGGACGAGGAGGGGGATGAGAAGGATGAGGAGAGCTGGATTATAGGAAAGAGAGAGTAGACCAGGTAGGGCAGTGGTTCCTACCATGCACTGTGCAGAAACTGGAAAGCTATAAACTCCCTGGGAGCAGGGCATGTCTATTTTGCTCATCATTGTGTCACTGGCTGCATGATAGCAGGTGCTCAGTAAATAGTTACCATGTTGATTAACTGATATAGAAATGCACTGAGAAACACAAGGAAAAAAACTGAAAGAATGAGAAGAAAGTGAGTAAATTAGAAAGTGTTATGTAAGTAAAGAGAAGAGTAGAAAGTCATCATCATGTTGAGTGCCTGGTATCTAGTAACAAGGACAATGGAATTGCAAAATGGAGCTGTCTGTTCCGTACATTTCAAAGATAAACATCCTGATGCAAAGAAATGAAAGCAGTGGGCTAGTAGGACAGGGAAGAGAGTGCCTGAAGTTTGTGCCTTTCATTTTCTTTGAGCTATTTTTCAACTCTGTAAGTTGTAGAAAACAAAGAATAATGCAAATAAATGTTGTCCATAGAAATGTATATTGTATCTATTGGAAAGGAATTGATTATTGACCTGTAGATATTGGCCAGTTTTGTCAGTTTTGCATCTATTAGCAACTTCATTTTAGTATTCTTGATGGGCTTATTTATATGTCTGGTCTTTGGATTCTCCTTTGAACTGATTATAAAATATCTCTGTTTCTTTTATTAATTAATGAGTTAAATAAAATCTTTGGCATGTTTATTTTAGATGGGAGTCACAAATTTACCATTTTGAAATTATCGTTTAATAGTATTCACATCATTGTATACAATTACCAAAAGTCACCAAATGGTACATTTAAAATGGCTATTTTATTTTATGTTACTTATACATCAATAAAACTGGAAACTAACTTCAAAGAACATGAAAAATAAATTGTTAATGAATCACCTTGACATCTCTCTAGCATTTGTTAGAGCTTCTTTTGTGACACTGATCTCTTCAACATTTTCCCTTACTTTTCTGAACACTCCTAATTAGTAGTCTCTTCAAGGGACCTGATTCCCATCATCCATTTCTTCTATATTGGAATTATTGAAGATTGCTTCTTAGGTCATCTTATTCTAGGTGCTTTCCCAGAATAATTTCAGTCCTTCTTCAATATCCTGCAGTTGACTACCCTCAAACTCAAATGAAGTCATCATAAAAATATCTAGCCCATCTAAAATTTCCTGTGTTCCGTGTATTTTTCTATGAGTTTTATAGCATTAACCCACTAAATCCTCAGATTAACCCAAAGGTACTTCTATTATCATCACCACTTTATAGGTAGGGAATCTAAGACCCCAATGTTTAAGCAACACCCCTAAAGTCACATAACTAATAATTGATGAAGGCTGGATTTAAATTCAGGCAATTTTATAAGAGTCCAGATGTTTAACCAGTATTTTATATTCCCTCTCTTCCCCTTTCCTGCAATTACAACCCTAGTCTTTAACTGCCCTTGGGATCTTTAACATAGTTATTATCTTGACTTTATCTAAATTCAGCTAAATTATTTAATGACATAAATGCAAAACTGCTTTAATATTTTCCAATGAGAAGCTCTTTTCCAAAGCTAGGTTTATCTTATTTCCATGGCAACAATTTTTTTTCATTGAATGGTAAAAATAGACTGTTAATCAAGTTCTTGATCTAAAATTAGCCATCCTCTTTCTTCCATGTGTACAGATTAACTTACAAGAATACAATAATTAGGAGTGCAGAAACATCATTTATACTGACCCTGATTTCAATCATGGTTTGGTCCTTAACCCAAAAAGATGAAAAAAATTGTAACTCTGAGGCAATGAGGATTTTATGAACTGTTACTAATTGATTCAGAAGTGCATAAAGCACTAAAATTTCCACTGAAATACAATTTAGGCCCTACTATTTAACATTAGTATAGTATAGTGTGATAGTGATAGTGATTTTTTTTAATTCAAGAACTGCATGTCACCTGGGCTTCAGTGTCTCAGTGCCACCTATCGGAGTTTTGCAGAATGATGCAGTGCAACGGCTGGGCCTTTAGGGTCAGAAGAACTGGAAGAAAGTCTCATCTCTGCCATTCCTTTGCTGCAGGATGGGGGCAAGTTATTTAACCTCGCTAGGCTTTGGTGTCATGAACCACTGACAAGGAATGCTATCCCTTCTATTCTTTCAGCAGAGTCAAGATTTAGAGCAGAGGACATGGTGGACAGGAAAACCATAAAAGGCTGTGTCTTAGTTTCCTAGGGCTGCTATTGCAAAGTACCACAAACTAGGTGGCTGAAAACAACAGAAATTTATTGTCCAAAATTAAGGTGCTGGCAGCACCATCCTCCCTCTGAAACCGATGGGGAAGAATCTGTTCCATGACCCTCTCGTGGCTTCTGGTGGTAACTAGCCATCCTTGGCCTCCCTTGCTTTATGGCATAACTCAGTCTCTGCCTTATCACTCAGCCGTTATTTCTCTGTTTCCGTGTGTATCTCCTCTTTCCTTCTTATAAGGACATGTGTCATAACGGATTAAGGACCCACTCTACTCCAATATGATCTCATTTTAACTTGCCTAATTCCATCTGTAATGACCCTATAACCAAATAAGCACAATAATCTGGGGTACTGGAGATTAGGACTTTAAGATATGTTTTGGGGGTATGCAATTCAACCCGTAGAAAGAAGGCTGCTACTAATTTAGGTATCAGAACCATTTCTTTCTGTCAGTTTGAACCAGCATTCAACTTTTGGAAATATAGCTTAACAAGTAGAGATGTTAAGCTATATTTCCAAAAGTAGAGATGGTAGAAGGCTTTTTGTGTATCATACAACTGAAAATTGTTAAGACAACTAATATTATTGAGTTTCTACTCTGCCAAACCCTTTTGGCTTAGGTGTTTTACATATGCATCTTATTTATACCTTATGAAAAAAGTATTAACACTATTTTGTAATTCTGAGAGAGGTAATACAGAGGAGTGCTGAACATGAAGATCTGGAACCACACTTCCTGGGTTCATATCCTCAAACTGCCACTTCCACCTGTGTGATCTTATGCAAGCTTGTAACATCTCTGTGCTTCAGATTCTTCATCTTTAAATGAGATTTTGATAGTTACTTATACCATAATGTTTTCATGAGAATTAAAATATAATACATGAAAGGTGCATAAAACAGTGTCTGACATGAAGTACTCAGTAACAGTTATCCATATATTGTTATTATTATTTATTAATGAATGTACTGGGCCACAGGAAAAGTCAGCTGACTTACTCAAGATCACTAGTTAATGCTTGATGAAAACAGTTTTCAAACCCCAATTCACTGATTCCATAGAGTAATCTATATTTTTTCTATAATCTCATAAAATAATTCATCATGTTTACCTTATGGTGGTATTACCAATATATAGCATAGTGGAGGTGGGAAGGGAGAAAATAGAAATGACTGAATTAGTCTTTAGCATTCCACATTTACTTGCCCTACAGTTCTGCCCCAACATGGTTAAAAGTATGTAAAAATGTTTTATGGACTGAAATAGTTGGAAAATGCTGTTCATGAAGTGACACCTCTGCTGTGCTAAGAATATGTGAAATGACTTAATGACTTTATGTAAGATGTAAGTTATGTGATGCAGAGAGGGAGTCAAATCACAGTTTATCTTGTGTGCTCCACATGCACGGTACACATTTGCTGCATAATTTGACTAAATCAAGAGCATATGAGAAACCTTGGAGATTTGCTTTCTGGGCTTCCTGAATCTGTAGTCGTGATAATTATTCCAGATTCTGCATCTCAGTACTTTCCTCCCCAAAATATATTTCTCCTTCTACAAGAAGCCTCGTATCCAGGGAAATCACTTTCTTTAGGAAGTTATAGGCTTGAATGGAATTCAAGAATTGACTATCTGTTCTTGGCTATTCCTTGAAGGTAGTGTGAATAGAAAACCATCACTGCTATCTGAATGTTGGGAGAAAGTAGGGATGGCAAGGAAATGTGACAGAAGTAAACCTCAATTAATGACCAAGATATTATTTTCTAGAATAACAAACATCGGGGTCTGCTTAAAGGAATATGAGTTTAGTGGTAAAAACAAGACAGAAAATTCTCACAGCAGTATCAATATCAAGGGGTGGAAATGTGACATTCAAGAGCAGTTCCTCCTGAATCTTTTCAGATTTGTTTCTAGGCAACGTGGTTGCCTGCAAATTAAGCACAGCCTCATCAGATCTGCTGGAAATATTCAATTCCTTGCCATCCTTTCTATGAAAAAGATCTTGGATTTAAAATCTCTCTCTCTCTCTCTGTCTCTTTATCTTTAATTTTATCTATATCTCTATCCAACCTGTATCTTATATCTGTATCTAACAATTTATGTTTGATTGCATATTTAATTATTTGCTATGAATAAGATCTTAGGTATGTTTTCTCCAAATTGGAATCTCAAATGACATTCTCTGTACAAGGATGAGTCAGGGTTCAGTTTCTCAAAGTGAGCCTGAGTGATGGGGAGTGGAAGTCAGTTTATACCTTGGGCTTTGCATGTTACAAGTGGCTTTAGGGTAATGGTAGGCTCTCCTGGACCCACCAAAGTTTTTCTGGTCCATATGGTTGGACAGGAAATTTATACAATTGCCTATTTTGGGGTGCTAATCCAAATCATCATGGCTAGCTGCCAACTTGACATTGGAGATGTCATCCTTAGTAATGAGACTCATGAAAGTCCAATGCTTCATATACAGCAGGGCAGTGACATCATCAAATCTAGTACTCATTCAAATATTTGACTTGTAAAATATGTGGGAGAGATTCTTAGCAACATTACTGAATGATCATGTTGGTATATAGATTGAGATGGTCCTATTTCTCTGGGCATTGGAAATGTTCCACTCTCTGGGCTGTAAAACAGTGATATAAGAGTAGGCGTCACTAAATTGATGTAAACAATAGGCTCCTTTGAAGAGGTAACCAAAGAAGGTGAACACTGTCTATGTAACGAGTGAGCTGCAGTCATTTGATTTTGCAGGTGCATATGTTTCATAAACTGTAGAATTTTGGCCAGCCTTGAATATTCAGATTTGCTCTCACATTAGAGTTTTTCCTAAGCATTTTAAGATTATTTTCCCTAACTATTTCTGGTTGACACATAGATTTTGCCATTTTTCAACTCCCTAGAGTTAGCCATGATTAGCAGGTTGATATGATTTCTTCTAAACCTTGCTCTGTAGATATATAATCACACATGTATTCACATACACGTTTTTCTTTTTGTACAAATGGGCTCATATTTTACATACATCTTTGACACTGCTTTTCTCATTGATGTATTTGAACATTTTCCATTTCAAAATATATGTACACACAATATATTTGTTGTACATATATGAATATATATCATTATATCCCACATATCCATATTATTACACTGTATAGGTATGCATTTATATTCATTAGGGCTCATTTTACTGTAAGTTACAAAAACTCATTTTGAGGTAACTTAAGCAAATCTATGAATATATTGTAACAAAACTAGGGTATCTCACATAATCAAGAACAGGGGGTCAGAGCTGTGGTCTCAGCAGCAAGTTGGAAACAAGGATTTGAGTAATATCATACTAATGACTTCTATCCATGCATCTGCTTTATAATTTTTCCCCTGCAGAATGGTGTCCTTTGATTATACAGTTCATAGAGCAGAAAATACACATAATAAGAGATACTAAATAAGTACATTATAATTTTAACCATACATACATTACCCTTTTACTCTCAGTCCCAATTCTAAATTCCTGGAGAACAGTTCAGCTTGGGTCAGGTGGGTCTACCCTTGGTCCAAGGATCCTTGTCTAAAGTGGCTGCTAGGATTCTATTGCTGTTTACAGGTGGAGAGGAGTAAAGGATGGTCCCCATAACATAGAAGGATGAAGAAGCAACCTAATGGGATATTAACATAAGTAACATTTATTTATCCAATTGACAATGTTTAGTCATTTAAGTTCAAATATTTTATTATAAAAGGTACAATAAATTATACTGGTAAACACAATGTTGAGCATATATGAAAATCAATTTTAGGATAAATTTTGGAAATTAGACTACTAAGTCCAATGTAAAGCATATTTTACAATTGCACAAAGTTTAGACCAATTTAGATTCCCATAAGTAGTGAATGAGTGTGAATGAGGGTGTTTTCCTGGAAACTTACCAATATCCAGCATTGCCAATCTATTTTTTTTTTCTTTGTCCTGCTTATCTAATTGTTGAAGGTATCTTGGTTAAGGTAAAAAATATCTTCTTTCTATAAAACTTATATTCACTTTTAAACATAATAAGGTTTAGGTATTGCATTGTTGAATAGGGTCTCTCAATATAGAAGTATTTAAGGTAGCCCCCCAATCAGTTCAGTGCTCCTGCTCCCAGATTGCAGTGGACACAGCCTATCATTACTAAGACTGAATTTCCAAGGGAAACCACAACTAATTCCTAATCTGGAAGTTTCAACACTAAGCACACAGTCAGACCCCTTACTACCAACCCCTTGCTTTGTGGAGGGGTGGATGACCCTTTCCTATATATATATGTACAATATTTGTGTGGATGCCTCCCTTTCTCATGAAAATTTTCACTCCTTTTAAGACAGAAATGGCGTCTCAGTCATCTTATATCTTCCCTAAACCTGAGGTCTAGCAGAATGCTATGTAAACTAACTGCCTATATGCCTTGGGTGGATGGACTTTCTTTCAGGAGATTTGGGTCTTATCTTAGGTACTATACCTAGCTCTCTATCAGGCAAGTTATTTTTTTCTGGACCACAGTTTTCCTACACATATTTCAGACAATCTAACTAGAAAATCACTAAAGGTTTTTTGTGGTGGTGTTATATTTTAATATAAGATTCTATAATTTGCCTTTTTATTACAAGTGAACAATTACTGTATAAATTATTACAAAATAACAGAATTTAAATATTGTTATCTAATTACACATTTCTGCTTAACAAGGCTACAGAATATTTTTTTCTTTTCAAACATGGAATTATAAAATAGAATAGTTTAGTTAGTCATCACCTTTCTGTAGCAGTGTGTTAGCCCCATCTAGTGAATGATTAATGAATTCTCAAAAGCCAATAGCGTATGAACATTTTTTAAGCTACTGTTGAATCATATGTCATCTTGTTTCCAGTCTTTGAGCCTTTGCTATTTCAAACCTAGCCAAGGTTGAGAGAGGAAGTTATTCTGGGATTCATTTGGGAAATTTTTTTGTGCTTTTCATAATAGATTTTTTTAAGACCAGGGGAATATGAAGACCTTTAATCTATTTCTCATCCCTTCCCAAGATTTTATTTTTACTAAACATCTAAATGCACGTAGTATAAATAGCTATGTAATTCTATATGGTTAAATACAGAAAACAGAAATTCCTTGTTACCTGTTTCCCTATTTTCCTTCCCTAAAGGCAATTACATTCATCAAATTCTAGTAGATTATTTTAGTATTAATCTATGGGTCTTAAATAACATACATTTATTGCTACTCCTTGAGATTTTTTTTTCGGCTTTACGAATTATTTATTGAGATCTCACTATAGAACAAGAGGAGTTAGCTTTCTTTCCTTCCCAAGGATATGCTGAGAGACATACTAAATATTGAGACATAAACTTGGGGTAACTTTCCTTTCCTGCTCAACTCCGCCTCCCCCGGCATTGTCATGTTGAATTTATTCATTTGCTTGGTTTTCACCAATTCAGCCTCAAATTTGTTGCCCAATAAAATCAAAGCATGTGGGCACATCAGGTATTCTATTTACTTCATCTTCCTGAAGAGTTCTTCCCAGGGCTTTCTGACCTGCTTCAACCTGGGTTGGATTTCTCTCCCTGTCTGGAATACAGCAATTATCCTGGATCTGACTTAACCTTCATTCTACGGAGCACTCTCAGCCTTCCCCTATTTTGGGTTTCCTGTTTCTTGTATGACATGTTTTTCTCTTTCTTGTTTTATTTACATTTTGATGAAATATATACTCCAGGAGCCAGACTACCTTTGCCTAGTCCCTATTTCCTTTAAATTTATTTTTTCTGCCTTTTGATTTTTCTGCCTCCGTCTTTTAGGAGAGGCTTCCTCAAATGTCTGATACTCTTTGGTGCTTTCTCGTAAGTAAAAGTGAGGAATGTAAAGGCTGATGGGCAACTGAGACTATGAAAGGGGTTGTCCACTGTGACTTTCACTATAGGATGCTCTGGCAGGGCTGCTTAGTCATGCTTTGCATATTCCTCAAAGTAGAAGTTACCTACTTGCCTCTTGGAGAGCAAAATTGTAGGTATCAGCATCTGGGCTGCTGCAGGGGAATGTGAAATGGTCAGAATCCCAGGGTATCGTGTGTAACCTGAAATAGGGGGTTAAGAAGCTTGCACCTGCCCTGAAGGGTGCCATGCACCCCCCAGTACATAAAAACTCTTACAAAGAGTAAAACTTTGGTTTTTGCCTGTGCAAAGGAGAGGACCTAGAGATTTCACTGCTATTTAAACAGTTTTTCAGTTTATGCTCTTTGTTGACTGCTTTTTTTCACCTCAAACTCCACGAGGACTGGATGCTGCCAATTCCAGAGCCTATGGCAATTCTTCATAGTAAATTGGGTTGTTTCTTGTACTTCTCCATTGCAGTTTAAGGTTTGATTTTCTAAAATCCATCTGCTTTTCAACTTCCAAAACTTTGTTGCTGTTTTGTACCCTCTCCTGTTCTTTTCTTCCTTGTGGATTTGTCTTTTAAAACAATTTCCTTTTTTGTGGGCCTTTGAAAAAGAGGGAAAATGGATGTGTGTTCTCAATATTTTACAATCGTTTTTAGTTTTGCAATTTGATTTAATTTATACAGACACAATTCTTGGGACAATATGTCACTTCATAGATGAATGCAAGTGAATATGTGTGTGTATGTATATATACATACACATGCTCATATAGTAAATACCTGTAATCTTGATATCAGTGAACGCAGAAAGGGAAGTTTGTGGGAAAGGGGTTGTGATACTGTGTAGTGACCATTAAGTAAAATTGGGGAACAAAAGGCAGTTCATTTACTCTCTGTCATAGGTAATTTCTGTTAGGGATTTAGGCACTTTTGGAAAAAGTTGCTTGCTGTTGCTGTTTTTTTTCCCCCCACAGAGTTATAGTTTAGTAAATTAGTCCTTTAAAGTATTTAAGTACCGAACTATAAAAAATTACTGTAGGAATAATTTACTAAAGAGTACTCTGGTGATTTTGAATGTTAATGTAGCTTCTTAGAAAAGTGGCTAGACAGAAAGGAGAATATTACAAAGAATCTGTGTTTAGTTTGAAAAAGTGGGAAAAGTAATGCCATTAGCCATATAAATCTGGTCACAAAATTTTTAAACATAGAAATAAAAATCTTTAATTTCCATGATATAAAAATACGTGCAGATTTTGTTAAACTGTTGATAACATATGCCTTCCTTCTTACTTCCACCTCCTTTTTCTTTACTCTAGCCCTCTTTGAAAATATTTCATGTGGATCTAGGGAACAGGTAGCATTAGCTAGCATGTAGTTACCTAGTATGTAGTCATTCATCTCTTCATGTATTTGATAAATATATACTAAGCACTTACCTTGTACAAGCCACTATTATAGACACCGAGGATATGGCAGTGAAACAGGCTTTCGAAGTGTTTTCTTTCTAGTATGTAACAACAAAAAGCCAGCCCAAACTTAGATGGAAGTGCAGAAGTGAAGAAGCTGCAATAGGGTGTTCAGGAAAGTGTCTCTGAGTTGACTATATTTAATGAGAAATCTAAATGACATGTGTAAGAGATCCATACAGATATACGAAGAAAGGGAATTCTGGGGAAAGGACTAACTCCAGAAAAACGGAACCAACCAAACATGCCTATTAAAAACTAGGAACTCCAAAGGTTAAGTGTAACAGCTACATTGAGGGGTTCTTTTCAGGTCATCAGCTGTCTTTCTCTCAGTTGTGCTCCCTGTCTGGGAGAAGAAGGGGTTCTGTTGATGCCCGCCTCCCTCTCTCAGTCTTGTTCTTGCTCTCGGTTCTGTTTGCTGGATGCTGCCTTTCTTCTCTAGCCGGCCTTCTCCAAATGATGATACGTTGCTCACTGGCAGGTCAAATTGTACATCATCCTCCTAGACGGCGATCACAGAGAAAAGAGTGTGACTCTTCTTGCACCAGGATCCATGCCAATCCCCCAGAAGGGTTTTGATTGACTTTGTTTAGGTCCTGTGCCTACCTCTGGACCAGTCATGCTATCCCATGCATTATTGTACTCTGATTTGCCTATCTGGGTCACAGACACTTTCCTGTAATAGAGAAAGTCGGGGGCCATGTGATTAACAATTAAAATCTGTTTAGTTGGTATAGGAGCCATTCTTAAATGTTCCCCAAATTAAGAGATACAAAGCAGGCTTAAAAAATCACAGAAGCAAATTTGTGTGGAAACTTTGGAAAGGAATTATTGTTGGGATAAACTTCATTTTTCTTGTATGTGCTTTTGAAAACTGCTACCAGAGTAATTGAATTAATATTGAGTATGTTGTCTTCTTAGGAAGGGACCTCGGCCCTAAGGGCAATGCTATGAAAGTTTCATTCAGAAAAATAATATAGCCAAGGGCTTGTCCTGGTCTTTAGACTAAGGGAGATGAGCAAAGGGGGGTGATTGTGAGACTTTTACCAAGAGAAGCCTAATTTACTAGATTAGGATTTGTGGCAAGGGCCCTAGGAAGAAATCAAAAGTGTACTCGACTGGATCACTGTATTAGTCAGAATAGGATAGATTATGCTGCAGTGATAACCCAGTATCATCAGTTCAAAACAATGAAGACATATTCCTTTTTCAAGATGTGTGTCCATCATAGGTAAGCAGGTAGGCTGTGCCAATAGTGGTCACTCAGAGACCCAGGTGGACTGAGGAGCTACTATCTTGAACATTTCCAGTTACCAGGGAAGAAATAAAGATAGTTCTAGTGGGTAAACATGCACAATTATGTGCTCTGACTTGAAAAGGACACAGATCACTTCTGCTTGCAATTCACTGGCCAGAACTAGCCATATGACCTCATCTTTCCTCAAAGGGACCAGTAGGTGCAATCCTACTTTGTACCTGAAAAAAGAAGCCCTCAAAGATTTTGGTAAACTTCATGACTGTCTAATACAGGAATTTTCTGTGTCATATTCACTGGAAACCATTCAAGAAAATTATGGGCTGGAGGCATAGCTTCAGCAGAAAGAATAAAACCTTGACATCCAGTGTAGTCAATAGGCTGGAACAAAAACGTGAATTATACGAAAGACAACATACTAAGCAAGGTACATGAATATCAGTGTTAATGCTTTTTTTCCATAAATTGTATTCTGAAATATTTTAAGGAATTATTCAAACTGGATATTAGAAATTACCTATGCTAAAGTAAATTTGCATATGGTATACTTTGGAAAAGATTTAACACACAAACTTAATTTTCGATGAATAGTTCCTGGGTTCTTGACTGAATCCATTTTCCACATTATCAAACCAATAAAAAACTGTAATGTGGAATAAAATATTCTTAGAAAGTTATCTTAACTGAAAAAATGTTAGTGGATATGGTAATCAATTTTTACTCTCATTTGCTTATAAATTAAAGTGGGTGAGTTGAAACAATGTCAGTTATAAGATAGATGTCTGCAGTTTTCTTTCTGTGGCATCTCATATTTTTTAATAAGAATCCATTCTTATCACCTTATAACATTATTGCCATTGACTTCAGTAGGGATTACAAACAAGTGAATGGCAGGTAATTTGCTCTAAGGTGTGCAGCTTTGTGTTAATATGGGATAGAACATATCTCAGTGAACACCTTGTGTTTGCTGAGCACAACAGATCCAGGGCACTTCCTGAACCTGTTCCTGCAAAATTCTACCTCGCGCAGTGTGCTGTGAGCTCATTGGTACAGACATGGAACAAAAATAGAGGAGTGTATGAGGGAATATTTTCAGGAGGGTCCAGCATTAGGTTTGAGTGGTTGAAGTGTTCACAAATGTGTTTTGTCCATAGGATTATTTAAAATGATTCAGTATAATGAATGTGTTGCAGGTGTGTACAAGTTAACTAAAATCTCTACTGGAGGGACAATTAATTAGCATTTGAAGAATCCTAAACAAATATCAGACTTTTGGTGCTGATGACTTAGGACTTTTTGACATCTGTACCAGACGATTTGTATGTTATCATAAAGGATGATAGGATTTATTTAAATTGGTGAAAATGAGTGGTGTTTATGGTGAGCAATAGGTCAGGAAGATTGTACCGTTTCTGTTCCATGGAATAAGTGAGTTATAAGAATTGGGCAAGCCAAGCAGAATGATGTCAATGTTCTGTATCCCTCTATATCACAGAGGACCCTGTCACCTGCTCTGACTATGAAACTGTTTGTTCTTGCCATCAGTGATTCCTTGGATCCACCTCAGAATGAAACTCTCATGCAGAGTGCTTAAGGTTGTGCTTGAAGTACAGAGTTAGCTTTAGTCAACAGGTTATATGACTGTTTCTATGCTTGTCTGTTTGATGGTTGGATGATTGGTAAAATTTCACATGAGAGGTTATTTCACTGTAATATATCACATGGTACTGAGTTTAGGGGACAGCATGTATTGCCCTCACTCACCACTGATAACAGCTAAAATACAGCTTGTACACACCATTTTACAATACAATACCATTGTTAAACTATTGAAATACTTCCATACCTGTTAGTAAATAACTATGATCTTGAATTCCCCACAGTCCTTTCACCCTTTGCCCCATCCCCCCCTTCAATTTCCCTATAATCCAGCAACTAAAATTTTAACAGTTTTTTAGCTCTGTCCACAAGGTGAGCAATGAGATAAAATATGCTAGGTACTATTTTTCTCTTTTTATATGTGTGAATCTCTAGGTTCAAACAATTTAAGCTTCTTACCCAAGGTCATAATTTTCAATAGAGATAAGATTTAAACTCAGAACTATCTGTTCCAAAAGCTTAATTATCACTTTTGAGTACTTATTAGGAAAAAAAGTCCTTTGTCCATCACCAGAATAAGCTTATCCACTAACCCTAGGGAAACTATACCTTAGTGGACAAAAGGCTCACGTTTCAGTGTTAAGGAAACTGACCCTCCTGCTCTCACACTCAAACCTATTACCTTGTTTCCTAACCTGATGTGACTCCCATTTAGCATTAAATTAAGACATCCAATCTAATGTCCACTGAGCATACATTAAGAATTAGTTTCAATTAGAAAATGTAAGAAATATACTTCTCTTTGATCCACTCTGGAATAGGGAGAAAAAAAATAAATAAATAACCTTTAAAAATGCATGGTCTTTGCCTTCAATTTGCTATCAATTTGAAGAGAGATGGTACAGAGCTAGAGCATTTTGTTTTAGAACGGCAAGAAATAGAACTCATCTCATACAGTATTTCCTAAACTTTTGATCTCAGAAACTCCTTTCATTCTTAAAAATTATTGAGAACCCTAAAGTGCTTCTGTCTTTGTGGATCATAATTACATTTCACTTCCTTCACTTGGCTTCTAGGACAACACAGGCTTCATTTTTTAAATTTGTGTTTTGATTTTTTTGGGGGGCTCTAACTTATAGGCTGTTCCTTCCCATTTTCTTTGCTGATGCTCCTTTTCCTGACCTCTCAATTTTTAGAATGCTCCAGGACTCTATATTTGGAGCCCAAATATAACATCCACATTTCTGCCCCATTGTCTGTATCACATTCCAGATGTATATCCAAATAATCAAAATGTCTATATGTTAGCTCCACTCGTATATCATATAAGCATTTCAAATTAACATATCTAATAATTAATTTCTCACCCCTACACTCAAAATGCTGCTCTTTATTATAGGCTTTCCTAATATATAGCCCATCCCCAAAACTTGGGTTCATCTTTGATTCTCTATTTTTCTCACATTGTAGATCAAATCTATCAGAAGATCTGTTGGTTCTTCCTTTGAAATCTATGTTAAGACATATCATCACCATTACTGCCAGGCTTGTTGAAGCCACCATCATCTCTTACTTGGCTTTTTGTAGTAAGTTTCCTTCTCCAGCAATAGCTTCTCTGCTTCTACTCAAGCTCTACTCATCCTCCCAGCAGCCAGAGTGACATTGTCACTCCTCTGCTCTAAACTAACATATTTGAAATATTTGCATAAATCTTGCCAGAGTGTATTTTATGCAAATGAAAACCACAGCCACATACATATAAAATAGAACGTTCTGTATTTTACAAGGAATGGTATAACCAGTACATTAGACTGGATGACTGGGGTGGGGAATGCAGATATGAGTGGAATGGAAAAAGTGAAAACAGAAATTGGGTCTTACATGGACACATGAAAAAATGTTACATGACCTGGGAAATATGATTAACTCAACTCTTTTGAACTTGAGGTTCGAAAGGAAAAAAAGATAAACAAGCAAACAAAGACTATACATTTTTTTAAGTGAAGAGTTATGACATTTGATGTTTTACTTGCAGTATTACACCCAAGCATGTTAGTTTTGCCTATAGATATGTATCTATATACACACATATACATATGTATGCATATATATAGGTTAGTTTTACCACCAGTTTAATTGTTCTCATTCAAACCAGATATCTGTGATTGTGGACTAAACAGTGGAGAGTATGTACTAGTAAATCTTTCCTTATTATTAAAGATACTGGAATCTCAACTATTAGATATATGCCAGATGTAGATGCTCACTCCTTGCCATTCTATTTTAGTTAAATACTAACATTTTCTAAGGTCAGTATGTGCTTTCAATAAATTAGAGTACAATAGTAGAATATGACACTGAAGAAATGAAATTAATTATATGTCAAAGCTTATTGCTTATAGCCTTTGAAGAAATTATAGACACAGAATGAAAAATTGGATAAAACTATGTACAAGTACTATATGAATTAATTCAAATAAAAAGAAGACAAAGGAAAAATGAGTACCTTTTTGCCACAAATATAATCAGCTAAATACTTTAATTTTACAATAAAGATGCATAAAATTTAGCCTACATATTTAGGGCAGAAAAAGGTACATTTCATACATTTAAAAATTGCCAGACATTACCATCACAAAATGCTATTAAGAAATCAAATCCATTTTGCTTCAAAGTAACTGTGAGATGAAGTTACTGGCTGAAAGGGGAAATTAAATCCCCTTTTCTATCTGCAATTTTGTATCTATTAAAGAGCTGTTTCTGTGTTTATAGGTACTCCTACACCTATTACCTTATAAGTGGAACTTTAATAAATAAGAGTTCATGAGTTGAAGGAGATTGCACCTGCTGTTAAATTTTTAAAAGGAAAGTTTGACTCATAAAGGTTAAGGCTCCTAGCTTGCTAGATGTGTCAGCTTAAGATGAACCTTGTAGGCGAAAATCTCATGCTTCATTGCAGGATAGTGCATGAATACTGAAAAGAGAAAATCAAGATGGAAAAACACTAGCTGTCATTTATTGTACACCTAGCTTTGGTGTTAGAAAGTTTATAAACAAGTTCTTTAGTTCTATCATTAATCATTTAACATTGATACTTATATCACAACCTTATGGAAGAAGAATCTGTGGCTTAGAAACTTTTCATGACTTCCTTAAGCTCAAAGAGCTAGAAGAAATGAGACAAAGCTCAAACTCAGGTCTTTCAGGCACCTGCTCCCTGTCACTAGAGCATTCTATACCCATGTCTCTGAACATTCTAATATACCTTTGTTGGATACATATGATTTTGATTTTGATTTGAGCAAATATAGCCATAGAATCAAAGCAAAGGTCTGAGACAATAATAGTATTAGTGATACCAAATACTTAGATAAAAATGGAAAAAATTAGTTTAAATTTTGAACATTTTATCAATATTATATGTAAATATGCCAATATTTCCAAACATCTTATGTGGTAGCATACAGATAAAACATGAATAATGACCTGAATTTAACATTTTTGTTCAGATATATTTATTATGTTGATATGACCTAAGATATATATTAATTAATAAATTTGACTGACTGAACATATATATGTTAATTTTGTAATTTTACTACTTTCTGTGCTATGAAAATTCAGGAGAGGCTCTCACTAGCATTGCTTTTGCAGAATAGGGGTAATGCCTAGTTTTTACTGGCCAAATAGTGATATGGCCTTTTATCAGACCCAATTATTATCTTTCTCAAGAAGAATGTGAAATGCAATTGTGTGTATATATAACAGGCAAGAGCTATCTTCCAACCAAAACATGAAGGAATTCTTTATTATACTTTACAATGCTTTAAAATTAACCTAAGGAGAAGGAATAGAAGGAAGATAATTAGCAGCAAATCTGCTGGTAACATCAGAGGAAGGAAGTGGCTCAGAGAAGCAGAAAAGAATTAATGAGAAAGCTTGGCCAAGGAAAAGCAAAATGGGCAGAACTCACCATGACCCAGCTAGAAAATGGGGTTGGGGTAGATGTAGAACAAAGGAGGAATTAATACAGAAATTTAGAGTCCTGGGGAATTTTTAGGAGATTCAGGCTGCGGGTGCTCCTGCTATAAATATTACATGCAAAGAAAGGGCTAGATAATATAACTGAAATATTAATCATTGTGAAGTGCAAGTTAACATGTGATAAGCTGAAAGTATGATGCTATCTAGAGCCTGGTTAAAAAAAATATGTGCTTACTATGGCCTTTATTTAGCAATATAATTGTTAACATTATGTTTGTAACATAGTAGAATTGCATTATGGCTGATAGAAATTGTAGAGATGTGTATAAATCACACTTAAGGCTTACTCTTGTGCACTCTCTGTAGGTAGAATTCATTTTCATGAATCTTTAGAGATAGAAAAGAGCAGAGTGAAGTGAATCTTGTATTTTAGAATATTTTTGATGGTGTGAAGTAAAAGGGAATGACTTGGACAGGAATGATCTGGGTTTGATAGAATCCCCAGAGGTGAAAATCAGTTGGGCATACGCCACCATGAAGGACCAGTGCATTTTGCTGGAGGGAGTCATATACCTGCAATTCAGTTGCGATAGCTAAGAGCCAACCTGTGAAATAATTGCTTGTACAGCCTTGGGTTTATGAGGAATCAGATTTTCCTTTTTGTGCACCTATCCACAGAAATGTATTCCAGGGATATATCTTTAAACCAAATCTTCTCTTCTATTGCATTCCACAGTAGAGAAATAAATGCCTCATTTTGCTGGACCTTGGTTGAACAGGGCATCACTTGGATTAATCCATTTTCTACTCTGAGCACTTGTGATCTGAGGTAAGAGGGAGAGAGTCCATTGTTTAATTTTTAAAATTGTGTTCTGAATGGCACAGGAAAGACTTCTGTGAGGCGTTCAGTTAAGATTCATGGGTTGCCAATATGGTGGAAGACGGAAGATGGTGTCCTGGTGAGAACACCAGTTTGGGCATTGGGAAAGTTTGCCCTGCTTTCACTTGCTGCTCAGTCTTGGATAATAATGATGAATATCTGGGACTCTCTTTGCTCACTAACAGAAGGACAGGGTCAATGCAGTACAAATGATTTTTCACTTACATAAAATTTAAGATATTAAATAAAATCAAGACCCTTATAACAATTCAATAGGTGCTATGGATGTTTTGATAACAGTGATGCTTTATTCTTGATTGAAATTCTGCAATTCAACAATTCTACAATTCTGAATGTATGATGCTATATAGAGCCTGGGGGGGAAAATATGTGCTTACTATGGCCTTTATTTAACAGTATGATTATTAGCATTATGTTTGTAACATAGTAGAATTGCATTATGGCTGATAGAAACTGTAGAGGAGATGTGTATAAACTACACTTAAGGCTTACTCTTGTGCACTCTGTAGGTAGAATTCATGTTCATGATTCTTCAGAGAGTGGTCTTTGTTACTAAGCATAGTATTTTAAGAATCTTTTAAAAATCAGCACCACATAGACGACCCTTCCTCCTTTCCGTTATAATCAAGTAAAAAATACCGACAAAACCTACAAAAGGAAAGGATATAAATATAGCAAAATAAGAAATTTCAAAAATGTTACCTTGAGGAGGTGGCATGAAAATCCAAGAAAAGTGACCCCAAAGTCAAAGGAATAATATATTAGGAAATATTATATTTCTCACATAATTTGTGGACCACCTCCATCAGAATCTCTCAGGGGGTGGAGTCAAAATGCAGATTTCTAGGCTCTGCTTCAGAACTATTGAGCTAGGATCTCTGGTAGAGGGACCCAGAAATCAGCATTTTAACAAGTCTTGGAGGGGATTCTTACGCTCTCTAATGTTTTATTGTCAATTGCAATAAGCTGTGTGTCCGTCTACTTAAATACTGTACATTTCTATATATTAATTACACACAATCAAAAATACAATGAATGAAGAAAGTCATTTTGTAAATATGTAAAGAAAAGCCATTGACTACCTTGTAAAGGTGAATTGCAAAATGAAATCTTTGTATTGAGGTTGAAGTTTGGATCCTGCTAGGGTTCTCATTTTTTTCTTTCAAATATTTTTTCATTATTAGAGAAGTTTTGGCTTTACAGAACAAGCATGCATAAAATACAGGATTCCCATATACCACCCTATTATTAGCACCTTGCATTGGTATGGAACATTTGCTACAATTGATAACAGCACATTTTTATTATTATACAATTAACTATAGTTCATGTTTTAACTCTTTTTTTTTCCTAAGGAGTGAGAATCTTTTGTTAAATATTCTACAAAATATTCTAATATGATATTGAAAAAAGTGATTATTGTTATGTCAACAGAAGTACAATAACGTCTTGGCTCTTTATCACTGAGATATTATGCATATTTGTATTTCCCATGCAGTCGAATGAATACAGAGGAAAGAGCATAGATTTGGAGGGAGACAAAGAATTCAGAATTCCTCTTTAAGGTTTAGCTTCTTCTTCTGTAAAACCAAACAAATAATGCCAACTTGAGGCCTTTGTAAATGTTCACTGGAATGGTATACATAAATTTCTTAGCATAGTGCCAAAAACACAATAGGTATTCAATAATGATAGCTACCCTATCCTATTATCCTTTGTATTCAATGATAACATTATAATAGTCTTATGCATAGGGAACAGTATTTTGTCTCCACAGCACACACTGCTCGGCATTCTTCTTGGATTCGTAGCTATAGTGACTGCCTGAGGATCCTACTCCTTTTTGCATCATTAATTGGTTTGCAAAATGCCACACATATTTAATCAACCTACCGTAGCCCATTCTAAGCTGCTGTAAGTCTCCCCCAACCCTCGTTTTCCTATAGCATATCACATTTCCCTTAGTAACATTGTCTGAAATTAATCATCAAAGCTGTGTTAACTTGTTGGTCTTTTCTCTTAGGATCACCACCACCACTAAGGAAATCATTGGGTTATCTGTTTCACTTCTGCTTATTATTAATTCTTTAAAAATGTTATAGCCAGGATTTCAGTTTTATACTTGACCTTGTTGCAATTATTTGATTGACTTGTGGGTAAATGTAATATAATCACTTGGAAGCAAGGATAGGATGTTTTAAGTGTGCTGATGTCTCATGTTCAACATATATACAAAAAAATAAAAATAAGAGTTCAACATGTATCTCGTATATGTTACCTTAGGTCCTAGACAAGGATCAAGAGATTCTGCATCTGCCCTTTCTCTCAATGTCGTTTCTTCTGCTGGGCAGAGGCCCCATCAGTAAAGGGCACAGGCATCTCACATTTTAAATCATGTTTTCAACTGCAGGGGATGCAACAAAAGGGATTTTAAGATTTATTTTGGTCAACTGAAGAATTAACAAAACTAAAATAAACTATCTTGCATCCTCTCTCATTCCCCCCTCCTCTTTAATTTCACTAACAGTTATGAGTTTTTCACTAAATCTTCAAATATTAAATTGAAATTTTAGTTATGTAATAGTGTAAGTTGTTATATAGAAAGGTCACTCTTTGGTATTTATCTCTCATTATTACAAAACAATAATCATTCTGAAATATTTTGGGTTTAATTCGTAATAAATCAGTTCTCAGATGAAAGGAGAAAATTTGAGGTTTTAGAAAATCAGATGTGTTCCTGACTTGGGATGTGTCCTAACATTCACAACCTTTCTGAAATGCTCTAATTAGATGTGCGTCTATATAAAATCCTTTTAAAGTAAGTAGATAAAATTGTTATTTTTATTCTGTTTGGTGATACAAAAGCTTTAATTGGAATGCCAATTTTCTGCAGCCTTAGCAGCTTCAGAAATGTAGCTTTGTTGTTAAAATGTATCTCATTGATAAAAGACTCTTACGAGTTCACAGGAAAAAAAAAGCCTCTTTGCTTGTTCTATTCTGCTTGAAAACATTAACAGATATTTTCCAATTTAAAGAAATTGACGTTTCAAACCTAATTCAGTTGGGTAAAATATAAGATTTAAAAAGTATAATCCAATTATCTCTAACTTACACACTTTGTTGAAGAGCTATTAAATTGGAAAATTTTGATTTTTCAGAAGGGGCATGTTCAGAATAAATGCAGAATAAAACTAATTTAAAAATGAAAACATTGACAGATAACTCCTTCACAATCAAGGTTCTTAACACAAAATACAAACGAGATCTGCTTCTGACCTAGTCATTTATTGTATCTTTCCGTCTGTGAGATTATTTTCTGCTTATTATCAAATACAACTCCATTAACACAAAATTCTGTCACTAGATGGCTCCATATAGCTTTTTAAAACTGTCTTCTATGAAAATCTTTCCTTTTTTGGAGCATTTCTTTTTTTTTATTTTATTTTTTTTTAATGGATAGCTATGTTTTCATCTCATATACTTTTTGCCTATGTTTTACAGTCTGTGTAGCTGAGTTGCAAATTATTAGTTATACTAAATTAGCTCCTATGTGCAATATGCTGCCAATTCCTGTCTATAGTCAACAAATAATGAAAGGTGACAGGTGACAATTCTACAGGACTATGATTACTGGCTGGATACTACTGCTCAATGCCTCAATCCTTAGTAAAATTTCCAGTCTTTTTTTGTCTCAGTTCAGAGCTCCATTTGTGCACCAAGTCATATTCCCTGTAGTGGGAGAAATTCCAAGAAAGAGTCATGATTTTTTGTTTTCCCATGGGGAAATTCTTGATCTGAGAAGAGTAGTGTGAGCTAGTATAAAATGCCTTGGACTAGGAGTAGAAAGACTTTAGGTCTGGTTAATTCAGCTCTCCTTCCTGAATCTAAATTTCTTATCCACAGCATGAAGGGGCTGGATTAGATAATGTTTATAATCTCTTCTGGTTTTAATAGTTTAAGATGCATCATATGCCTGATAGGATTCCTGAAGCATAGGTGTCTGTATATAGACATTGTTTCCTTCATCAGATTATAAACTACTGAGGAAGGGGACATGTCTTATTAATTTCTCTAGGCCCAGAGCTCAATGCAGTACCTTGGACATGGTAGACATTCAACCTCTACATTTAAATGAGTAAATCAATTGTCTAGGAGTACTGGGGATCACAGGGCAAGATCGGTTCTCCAAAATACCCTTCCACTGGACCTGCAGTTTTTGGCTTTGGAGTTATAGGTGCCCAGTGATGAAGGCAAGTCACTTATACAAGAGCACCCTTAGAAAGCATTTATTGCTCCTGGAAGTGAAAGATTCTAGAATTCTCATATTATCACTGGTTAGTTATTTAAATGATACAGTTTGCATTATAGATGCTTTACAAAGTAAATCCAGGCCATAGCAATAGATTTAAAGTCTTAGATTATGGCAGTGAGAAGCTCTGGATAAAGGACTCTGGTTAAGTCTGCTGGCCCTGAAGCTGCTGGACCCAGCTTGAGGTCAAGGGTCTGTGAAACAAGGTCCTAAGTCAACGTGGGGTACCAAGGAAGGGGGTTGAAAATTGGTAAAGTGGTAATCGTAAAGCTTAGTAACATTTAACAGATCAGTCAAATAGGGCATAGGTAAATGCAAAATATTTATCATGCATGGAAAAAAAAAATGCCTGTTAAAAGAGCATTTTTGTGTGAGGTATAAGAATCTTGACAGCTAAATTAATCCAAACATCTAACTCTGAGACTATTTGAATAGGACTTCTTGACAACAGCAAAAGGATTAAGTAAGAATCTCCAAACTCATATTATGGAAAGATGGCCATGTAGAATTCACAATACAGTTATATTAAATGTAAATATATGCAACAAAATTAAATTCTAGGCAGCAAGGTTCTAATATATATTTTTAATAATGAGCATCACTTGGTTATTAGTTGGCTGGGAATGGAAGTAGTAATGTGACGTTGCAGCATTCTACTTGGTATCTTTCTGAGCTTCCTCTCCATTCTACTGTGCTGTAGAGGTTGAGACAACTTTATCCTGTTTGATTCTTCTCCAGAAGAGGAATAATTTAAATTGGACTTCATCCCCCATTGTATGCTGTGGTTGAAGTGGGCATAATAGAAGATAGCCCCACCTTGATGATGAGGAATAAAAGTTTTAATCTTTGAAAAATTGTGATGTTAATCTGAAGCAAAATAGAAAATATATGCATTCCATAATGTTAACATAAGTTGTAGTGTACAACATTCTATCTATGATATTATTATAAATATGTAAAAGTAGAATATGCCACATGAATAGGAATTAGAGATTGTGGGCAAATGAAACCTTGATTTTGTTTGTTTGTTTGTTTGTGACAGTAAATGATTTTCTGCTGGATTTCTATTAACGTCGGTATAATCTTGATAAATATTTAAATCTGTCATTTAGTATTAAAGACAAGAAGCTTTTATTGGAGCAAAACACCTTACTGAATTAAGTGATGTACACTCCGTTTTTCTCTATCCTGATCTTTGAGTGGAACTCCAGTAGGTTTCACTTATTTCTTCTCCAAGGGTAAGAAACTTTGATAGTGCACAGGAGAAACAGTGGAGTAAAGGTGGAGTTTTAGTGGAAGATAAAAGTGATAGTGGGTGAGGTGAAGGATGGATTCTGTCTTGTTTTAATCATTCCATTGTTCTGCTTTGGAGCACTTTATCTCATGAAATTGGTGTGATATTTTGAGTTTGGAGAAATGTTAAAATTGGAGATGACTTTGCCTTTGGAATTTGTCGGTCAGAAGGAGAGACACCTAAAAAGATGTCAACCCACTCCAAGACAGGTGTCGGGTTGGGATTGCCAGCAAAAGTACAAATCACACAGGCTCTGATGGAAAAAAACATAGATGAGGGACAGAGCAAGGTCAGCTTCACTAGCGGTCATCAATTCCCCATAGCCAGTGGGTCTCTACCATGGTCTAATGCAGGGAGATGTTCCAGGTGCAGCACCCCTCTGATGTTTTGTGTGCTGTAGTAGAGGAACCCAATTTCCTCCCAACCAGGGACAGGTGTAACACCAGGGTCTGGGCTGGATGTTGTAGAACATGACCACCAGAATCAGACTGTCTCCAGTGAATATTACATATGATCAGGACAATAGGGGGAGGAATGTACCAACAGTTCCCTTATCTGCTGGGGGATTGTGTTTCATCCTGCCAGGCCAACATTTCTGGTCCTGAACACAGGGTGTATTTGTGGGTCCCAAGGATAGGTGACAGGCTGAGCCAGGACTGTCCCCTACCACAGAATTCATACATGATCTGGATAGGTTCAGGGGAAAGAAGACAAGCAGACGCCACTTATGCTTGACTCTAGGGTAAGCACTAAGTCAAGGAAGGGGCTAAATAAGTCTCTGGTTTCTTATGTGATTGAAGCTAGTTCACCAGGGCAGGGAATCCTATGGGAATATTTCTCTCTCTCACACACACACCCCTTGATAATATAACCAGAGTGGCAGTGGCTTTGAAGTTACCTAGTCAAGGATTTGGGGATTTGGGATCCTGCCATCTTTTACCATCGCCAGCAATACCCTACTTACTACAGAAATGGAAACTAGTTTTGCATACATGTGTTAATGGTTTTAGGCCCTCTTAACACATGATGATGCTTTCATTCACTAGTGATACTTTCTTATCTCAAATTAAGGTGTCACATATATTTTCTGTAATGATAAGGAAAATGATAAATGTCTTGCGATAAAAACTTAGGTAGGCTGTTTTGTTTTAATTTTAAGAGAGTAACCAATAAAACAGCATAATGTGGAAGAAAAGGCAGTGGACTGGGATACAGGAAAGGCTGATTCCAGTCCTATCATTGTTATGACTAGAATGATCATAGACATTTTCACTTTAATGATTCAACTTCTCTAGTTGATTTCTTTGTAGAGTGATCATACAGGTGCTTTGCTTGGGACAGTCCCGGTTTACACCTGTTATCACAATGTAATTATTAATAGCATCCTTTTTCACTCTCAAAAGTGTCCTGGTTTGGATTATAAATTATATGGTTACTTTATCTCTAGGGATCCTTTCAACCTGAGTATTCTTTGATGTTGTCTGGAGATGAGATGTGAAATCAATTGACTGAGACGATGTCATTGAAATTCTAGTCCCTTTCTTTGGGAAGTGGTGAGAGATGAAGTTATTGAGTTTGGTATGGGCCAGATATGAAGGTCTGACATTCAGAGTCCTTTCATTTTATCCTGAAGGCTATGCAGAAACATTTTAATCAGGGAAGAAACTGAAAGATCATTTTGGCTGCATTATACAGGAAATATTTTAAGAGATTATTGCTAGAGACAGCAAACTTGTTAAGAAGTTGTTATAATAATTCTGATATGAAATTAAAGATCTTAACCAAGATTGTGACAGTGGGGAAGGAGAGAAAAGTACTAATTAAAGAGATATTCAGGTAGCAACATGTATAGAATATAGTGACTCTTTGAATGTGTGGATTAAAGGAGAGACTAGAGTCTAGGATGAGCACCCTGCTCCATCAATTTCTTAAATGACTGGGTAGATAGTGATACCATGGAAAGAGGGGCAGTAGGTTTAGGAGTTGCGTACTGAAGATATAATGAGCTCATTTCTAGGCTTGTGGAGTTTAGGAAGTCTATGGGATATGCAGGTGGACAGATTCAGTAGACATTTAGATATGGAGTAAGAATCTTAGAGTATTGAACTGGTCTCATGGTCTAGATTTGGGAGTAATCAGCACAGTCAGAAAAGGCTCAGGGGAATAGAAAGTGAGACAAAACTGAACCAATGAAAGAACCCACAGGATCTATAGCAAATACAGAGACAAACCGTAAGGGGAGACTGATAAGGAGCTACTAAAGAAGTAGCAAGAAATACATGAGAGAGTGATGTCACTCACCAAAGAAAGAGTTAAAGATTCCATTTTTAGAGTATACTTTGCTTTAATTCAGTGGTGCTCAAAATTTTTTATCTTAGGGTTCCCCTTTGCATTCTTTATTATTGAAGAACCCCAATTTTTTTGTTTATCAAGTTAAATCTATGGATATTTTAATATTAGAAACAAAGTTGAGGAAATTAAAAATATTTATTGATTCATCTAAATGTAACAATTAATAAATTCACTAAATGTTGACAAAAATGACATAGTTTATTAAAAATGTCTATATCTTCAAAAAATTTTGGCTAGAAGCATAACATTGTTATATGTGAATCTCTTTAAGGTGTAGCTTAATAGAAGATAGTTGGATTTTCATATCTGCTTTTGCACTTAATCGGTTGCAATATGTTATTTGAGTTGAGGCATATGTAGAAATTCTGGCCTCATATAGGTATGCGCTTGAAAAAGAAGAGTATTTTCATAGCCTTTCAGATAATTGTGAATTTTCTTCTTTGATAATATACCAGTACTTGACTAGAGGTGGTTTCTTAAACGTTAGTTACAATGTGGAATCTAAAATCATACCCATGAATTTTTTTGTACACTGTTAACATTAAAATCTATTGGTATATCTTGAACTTTGAATGTATCTTTAATTCACTCATGATTTTAGTAACGTCTCTCATTGGCCATTTGAAAATATTAATTCTCTAAGTTATGTAGATCTTCCAAATGTTGACATATTTCATTATATGATATCAAAAAATCACATTCATCAATATTACTGCTATTCTTATCAGAAAAGTTTATATGTATTGTGAAAGTATCCAGTGGTGCATACAAGTTTTTCAATATTCTAATTTTCTCTTGAAAGCACAAATTTTATCTTTGTCAACACATATTTCAGTTGTTTTCTTTGAAGGGATGGGCTCATTACATTTATTGTCAAGAAAATCTCTGCTAAATACTAAAGTCTAAGTAACCACGGTTTATCTGTCAGTCATTCTTTCAAATAAAAAGTGTGTCCTGGGAACAGAGCTGCTAGTTCAAAACCTCAAAACAATTGTACAAATGCATTCCTTCAGTGTCCAGGCAAATTACTTAATGTACACTTTCCATTTTGTCACACAGAATATTGAAAACACATGTCCTAAAGGGCTGAGATTTAATAAAATTAATAATTTTTCTTACTTCATCAAGGATATTATTATGTGAAAATGGCTTTATGTTTTTATTAACTGTGAGCACGTTATGGTCAAGAATATAATGACTAGTAGTACAGTTTGGGGTCTCTGCCTTGATTTGTGGTAAGGTGCAGAAGTTTTACCACCACTGATTTTGCACAATCATTGCTAATGTCAACACCGTGAAAAAGGTCAGTAACATCTTTGTATTATTGTGAAAATAATTTTGATTTTGCAGATGTCCAGAATGGGTCCTGGGGAGTCTGAAGAGTTCACCAACCACACTTTTTAAGCACCTCTACGTTAACTAAATTTTGAGAGGGGTGTACCATCAAATGCTGCAGAAGGGTAAAACAACACAACACAAAGCTAAACTAAACTAAAAGGGCTCTATTGTATTTTGCAACAAGGAGGTTATGGCCCGATCTGTTGAGAAAAATTCTAGAGTTCATATTTTACAATATAATTTACCTTAAACTTCAGTACATATCTGCCTATGTGAAATGATGTAAAGAAAAATATACTCTCCCTTACGTCAGTGAATATATTTTGCCCACCTCAAATGAAATGCTTGAATGTATGAAGGCATTAATTATGACTGTCACTAAACCTGGACGAGCATTACAAATTTCTCTGACTAGGAACTATATGTCTTTTCCCTTTTTAAATTATGGATCTAGCATGTAAAACAATTTGGCATGTCATTTATAACAACTCAGGAAGAAACAGTTCCCAAGTAAGGGACAATGAGAAACCCCACACCCTCTGGCTATAATGTACAGACATCAAATAAAATAGTTTAATATTTTAAGAACTTTAAAATAATTTGAGTAAAATTATATAAAGTTATTTGGTATATTGTAGGACATATGAGACTCAACATCCAGAGATAGTACATAGTTAAGGACAGGCAGTGTGTTAAAGTCACATTTATTGAATATCTTCTTTGAGCCTTTCTCTGAGTCAGCAATATTATCTATCTCATCTTATATAAGCTTTTTAAAGCTCCTCAAGCTAGGTACGATTAACCCTTCCTTAAAGACCATTAACCCTATCTAAAACTGTTAACCTTATCTAAAACCCTATCTAACACTGAATTTCGTGGAGATTAAACAATGTGCAAAGGTAATGGGATTTTGATTTCTTTGATTAATGTTATCTGAGTGAAATCAATTTCCTTACAAAGTATGAATATCTTCTACATTCAAAACATTTGTTAAGCTTTGGGTTCTATATACAGGGCACTTTCTATAATGCTGGATTACAGTAGAATAGTTTCAATTTATAAATGAATTGAATTTATAAATGAATTACTTTTGCAAATGTAGTTATAAGGAAACTGAGACTAATAATTTAGGTAGCTTTTCCACCATCTCACAGCTATAGAGTAACTGTCTGGGAAGGTCTAGAACTAGGGACCCCACAATGTCCTGAGAGATACTTGGTAAGTAAAAGAGATATATTTTTGTCCCCAGGCCATAATTACTTGTATTTTCTCAGAAAGCAATGGTGAATCCAATAATATTCTACCTAATCAGCATTGGATATGTTTGGATATACATATCAGCATTTATCACAATGTCTAGAATCTATCTGATATACTTCTAATTCCTGTTTGGTTTTAGACTGGATGTTAAGTTTCATTACTGAACTTGTTCTACCAATTTTTAATAAATGCCCTTAGGGACACATAACATCAAAATTCAATGATTCTTGTCAGCATTAACCCTCTATTAGCCTTTGCCATATCCTCAAACTCCATTTACTTTTACCATATCCAGTAACTAAATTATCTATGTGTTCACATTTAAATTTTGCTTTCCAATATTTTTCCTTTAAGTTGGTCTCTCTCTCTATACATATATCCTAAAATCTCCTTTGTTCATGACACATTATGGCAATGATTCCTTTTTGAGAACCCTATTTCAACTTTTCCAATGCAGTTCTACATTCTTTTGAAACATGTCTATATTTGATTTTCACTACTTCCATTCATTTACCTCTTAGCTATATCCATCTTCCTCACCCTTCTATAGCTAAAATTTTCATGGCTAAATTAGTATTCAAAGTGATCTAACAGCATATCCCAACAAATGTGTAAATTTTGAATATGCAAAGAAATGGAGTACATGGAGAAAGTGACTGGCATTTCAGGCAGTTGGGGTGGTGTGAACAAGAGCATAGAGGCAGAAAAGTGTGGGATGGGTATACAGAATTGAAATTCATTTAATTTAATGAAGTATATGTGATTCAAAAATTTAAAGTTATGTAATTTATTCCAAAAGGGATTCTTTAACCTTAGTCTTCACTGTCAATTCCCATTTGCTTATGAAACATTTACAGTCAATCAGTTACAGGGCATTTGGGTCCTCGATAAGCAGAATATTGAAATTTACATCACGTTTTGATACTTTTATTCTTGCACTGAAAAATGTACACCCACGTTCATATGCACCAGAGAATTCTTTCCCCTAATATTTATCTGCCTTTCCTATAGTATAAGGGAATAAAATCTGAAATTCCATGACCATAAAATGGGAAACATTAGCTATATAGATGTACAGCAGAAAATATTTTAGGAATTAATGCAGGTTATAAACTGTATGTGCTTTTGAGGTAAGCTTGCATCATTAAGAGGAGAAGAAATAAGTGCATTCAGCATTGTTCAGGCCCTAATTAAAATCTACAGGGAATGTAAATGTGGTTCTATAATATTCAAATATTGTGTACTGTGGGATCTTAGAAGCAGTCATAAAGTGATTATAGGAAAAACTTTCAAGAAGAAAAGATTGCTTGATGTTGATGTTGGCAAATTTCAGTTAGACATGAAAATTAGGATAGCTAGTTCCCTATTTGGAGTTGATGGACAATGGTGGGTAGAAATTAGAATTTAAAATAGAAGATAAACTTGTTTCTTTAATTTACACATTTAGGACTCTAACAATAAGTACATGAGGATGAAATTATGACCACATACGGTGGCCATTTGTTATAAAAGAAAATGAGACAAAAATTATGTCACTTTGCCCTTGAAAACTGCTATTATTTATAGACTGTGACTTTAAATAAATGACTAAGTTCTTAAAGTGTGGGAGGTGGAGAGCTATTACTTGGAAAGCATTAAAACATGTAGCTAAACATCAGTCAATCACCAACAATTTTCAGTTTTATCTAAACTTTGACATATATTAAAATATTTTTTGATAGCAATTCAATTTAAGAGTCAAAATGCTGACTGGAAAATATTTTAGCTGAATAGTGTTGAATATTTTATAAAACAGGGACAATATCTTCCACAACAATTCCAGGTGGAGTAAAATTATATTTCCTTACACATGAAAAATTTCAAGGGTGATTCTGGATTTTGGGTTAACGGCACCAGATAGGAAACCATTGCAATTGAACCTAATTCCTCATTTCAGGTCTAATATTCCTAAGACATTTAAAATCAAAGGTATAAAATTTCTGTAATAATTGCTAAGATGATTTTGTGTGGGGCACAGTACTACATAAGTAAGTGTCACATAAGTACATAAGCGTCACATAAGTACATAAGTGTCATGCTTTTCCTATTATATTCACAATACAATATCCCTTATAATAATCATGAAAAGTAGGTTTTATTATTTCACTTTTTTATATAAGAAAATTGAGAAGCAAAAAGTTTTGCCAACTTGTTCAATTCACAGAATAGTACCAGGCAAAGCTGAGATTCATATCCTGTCCAGTATGAAATTAGCAGCCATGATTTTTTCCTCCAAATACCACTCTGTTTTCAAGGTTTTGCCTATAATCTAAAACCCCTAATCTTTGCCATTAAGTCCACTAAACTCTATTAACTCTAGTCACAGTTGGTTAAGATATCTGCCCTGGCATTTAATCGATCACAAGAGGTGCGATTGATACTGAATGAGAAAGTAAACAGGATTAGTACATAACTAAGTGGCTATTGGCCCAAAACAACAAAAAGCAATTGGATTGTAAATTTCTTAAGGATCAACAATGTCCTTCCTAATGTACCTTAAATAACCATTTGAGGTTTGTGCATGTATGTTTGTATATGCGTGTGGGTAAGTAAAAAGTAAAAGACCTTGTTTTATTGCCTTACTAGAAAGACTATGAGATTAGGTACTGGTCAAAATTAGATAAGTCCTCCGGAATAGGAAAGGATTATTAAAAAGATACATGAAATTACTGGCTAATTTTATCCATAAAGAATCTTTGGGTGGCGAGTGCGGTGGCTTAGCCAGGAGGTGGAAAGGAATTATAAAGACTGGAGAGAGCAGAAACACCAAGGTATATATTTTATCATGTTTTTTATTCCTTAATCATTTTATAATTTTCATTCATGGTGAAGTAGAGGGCTATTGATCGAGTTAGTGCTACATCAGCTTAAAAAAATGTTCACTGAATCACCTATCTTGGTCATATAGGAAAGATGATTTCAGAAATCAAGGAAAAAACTCTTCCTGTGAGTGTGACTGAATCTGCACTGTAAAACTTTGGGTCAGACATAGGGAGGGAGACATTCTTTCTGCCCTTTCTAAAGCTCTATTCTTCTGAGATGATTAGCCTAATGCATTTGGAAAGTAAATGAAAATTATAATTTTTCTTCACTTCAAGGTTTATTTTATTCAGGTTTGTCTTGTAGAATAAGAGAGCAATGTGCCTGCTGTTACAGACCTCATTTTCAACAAAGAAATGAATCCTTACATCATAATGAAAAGAAACATGGATTCAGCGATATTTTATAAAGATGAGATATTAGCATAAGCATTCTTACACCAGAATTAATCAAGGCAGTTAAAGCTGAGAAAGTAGAGAGCAGAACTTCAATGTGTAATGTGAAAGGTGAGGGGCTTTTAGAGTAATAAAATATTTTGATTAACAAATGTCTGTGAAAGGAGACATCACTCTCCCAACCACTCTGATTTGAAATGGTGGTTGATTATTAACTTCCTCACTCATATCTATGATCAACATATAATCAGTCACCAAGATTGGCTGATTTGTCATAATATTTTCCTCTTTTCAACTTATACCTTGTATTAGTTTCCTGTTGCTCCTGTAAGAACTATCACAATCTAAGTGGTTTAAAACAATATAAATTTATTATCCTTCAATTATTATTACAATTATTGTCCTACAATTCTGGAGGCCAAAAATTTAAAATGAGTCTTACTGGGCTAAAATAAAGGTTTCACTAAGCCTGCATTCCTCCTGGAGGCTTTAGAAGAGAGTTAGTTTCTTTCCTTTTCCAGCTTTTGGGGCATCCTATATTCCTTGCCTCCTTCTTCAAAGCCAGAAGCTAGCATCTTCAAGTCTCTCCCCTGACCCTGAGACTCTTGACTGTTCCTTTCACTTTTATAAGGACTCTTGTATTAGATAATCTATGGTAATTTCAAAATCCTTAATTTAATTATATCTGCAAATTTCCTTTTGCCATGTAAGGTAACATATTTACAGGACATAGACATCTTTGGAAGGGGCATTATTCTTCCCATCACAGTCTACTTTATGACTCCCCCAAAGGTACACATCTCTTCCACATACACAATGCACTCACCCCATCCTAACATCCCTAAAAGTCTCAGTCCATCACAGCATCAACTCAAAATGCAAAATCTCATCAAAATACCATCAGTTTAAAAATCTCAAATCTCAAGATTTAAACATCTAAAGCAGGTATAGATGTGACTCTGGGTAAGATTCATCTGAGGCAAAATTATTCTTCATTTGTGTACTTGTGGAACTATAAAACACATTATCTTCTCCCAGAACACAGTAGTGGGACAGGCATAGGATACCACATATAGACATCCTCATTCAAAAAAGGGAAGATGGAAGTGAAGAAGGAACCAGCTGTCACAAGCAATTTTGGAATCCAGCTGAGCAGACAACATTAGGGTTCAAGGACTCTGGTTTGTGGCTCTGCCCTCTGAGCTCTTGGGTCCAGCCTTGGAGTCTTCTTTCTTTTTTCGTGAAAGATAGCACATGTTTACCACTGAGTAGTTTTATCAGCCGGCTTCTACATACAGAATTCTGGGAGTCCAAAAGTTCTCCAGTCTCATTTTGTCTTTCCTCAGTCCCTTTCAGTCCAAGCTCACAGTGTTTCTGCTGGTATAAAATTCTCAAGAACCTGTGGGTCTCCTCCGCATGTCATGGAGGTTCACTCCGTTTTACCAGAGGCTCGGCTACGGATCTTTCTTTAATAATCTCATCTCTACTTTTGGCTTCTCTTGACATGCTACCATAACAAATTACCATAAACTTAGTTAATTAAAGCCACAGAACTTTATTATCGTGCTGTCCCCAGTATTACTTTACATCTTATAACTTTATTCACTGAATAAAGTTAACACTGAAAGGGTGTTCTTGTAACTGCTCTTCTTGCCTCCAGATTTATTTTTTAACACCATCAACAAAGGTAACATGAGCAGTAATAAAAAGTTTTGATGGCTACTGAGAGCTCGTCGTGTGCCAGGTGTTTTTTTTTTTAATCTGGTTTTTCCATAGAATGGCCTTATTTGGTAGAAAATATTACTACTTCACTTTATACTTAAGGGAATCAAGGAATAGAGAAACGAGGTAACTTGCCCTTTCACCTACCTGGTACGTGGAAGAACATCCAGTACCCTGCAAAAAAGAGTTTTCTTCCTAAAATATAGCTATCAAACTTCAGTTCAAACATTATTTTCTTTCCCTTCAAAATGAAGTCCAGATTAAACCATTTTGCCAAATATTGGACGATATACTCAACTCCAGTCATATATAATTGTTCTTCTATAAGCATCCTTTATACTTTTCCATTTCTGTGTTTTGGGTATTATATTTTCTACTTTGGTAGACATTCCTTCAACTTTCCCCATCCTTTAACCTCCATTTAAAACCCCACCTCCATCATAATATGTCCTAACAATTTATTAAGTCCTGTAATGATTACTATCTGTACCATTCATTTGCCAAATCACCATGCATATTTTGCGACTTTTTTGTGTATGTATAGCATAGAAGGTTTATTTCTCCTTTGTATTGCCATATAAATTTTATAGTGTGTTATTTTCCTAAATAGATTTTAAGTTTATTAAGGACTAACAGACTGTCCTGCCTAATAAACATTGGATAATATTTGAAGTTGGTGCATATATGTTTGTATGCTGATGTGTGTGTGTGTGCCTGTAAGTAAAAAATTAAAGACCTTGTTATAGGTTATCAACCAAAGAATATGTAATTACAGTTCCATAGTCTAAGTAACTGGTATATTCATTTATTGTAGTTTACTTTTGCAGATGCCATATATTTAATAGTTACAAGCATGTTGTCCATTTAAGATGGCTGCTGTCACTGTTCCTAACAATATTTTCTCTGTCTCACAACTGTTTATACTGCTTCTTTCATAGCAGCACTTATTTCAGTCAAGCTTATAGGATATCAACAGGAAAACAAGACATCTTTTGGCAATATAGAAAATCATTTAAATTAATCTTCCACAGAACTTAACATGAAATTTCATTGTGTGACCTTTAGAGCAATGATTCTCTCTAATCATGGCCATGACCTTTCTTTAAAGGTTTTCTGCATTCACCAATTCCTGACATAATTTCATCACTGTCTAAGGGTGATTTGAGAAGGAAAATAAATTGCATATGCAAAGCCTGTAAGTTGATAAATGTAAGCCTCTAAGATAAGGTTTTGAACTTCTGTTCTTTATCTTTATATGAAAGAAAAAACATCTCAGAATAAATGCTGTCAATTCAAAAACTGTTTACTGGGTGCTTATTATATGGAAAGCATTTGTATATGCTATAAGATATAAGTAAAAATAAGATTTTTTGAAAGAACTTACATTATGGGGGGGAGATAAATGTAAACATAACTATTTAAAAGATGTCATTAGTGTTTAATGAACTATAATACAAATACAAACAGAATAATGTCAAGATCTCAGCAAGAAAGCAGAAAGGAATGAAAATTGGATTATTTGAAAAGAATTTAATACAGGATGATTTATGAAGGTAAGGGCAGGATGTAATGTAGTGGTAAGGAACGGCACAACACTGATACCTCCTCTAGGCTTGAAGGGAAGGCGGGAGGAGATGGTTATTGGAGCTCACAGGAACTGAGGGAAAGGCCATCTAAGAGGAAATTTGCTCTTAAGATAAGTGACACAGATGTATTCACAGAGGGACCTCACAGAGAGGAAACAGGGAGAACAAACACTTCCACCTCTTTCCTCCTTCCTTCTGTTCTCCTGCCATTATTCTGCCATTGGCTAAAAACAACTGGAAGTTAGACGCAAGGGAAATGACCCAGGTATGTCAAGGGCACAGGTACGGTGTAGAAGGGAGGAAAGTTTATCTGGAGGAGCGTATGGAAGATAGCACAAATACTGTAAGAGCAAAAAGAAATGAATGATTAGTTATTGCTCTATGTTAGGAGAAATCTTCACTACACAGACAGTTAGATTGGACCTTGCAAGATGAACAGTATCTTATCCAGATGAAGAGGAAGTTACCAGAATCTCATGTTAAAAAAAAAGAAAGAAAACTATATAAAGAAAGACATTGGAGTGTATAAATTTATGGAGTAGTTGGGAATTTTGTGTGCTGTTACTATCACATTTCGAATGCATGTATAAATAATAGGATGGAAACATTGCAATCCAGATTTTGTTAGTTTAAAAAATAAATACAAATTAATAACTTAAGTTCTTATAATTTTAAGGGCCTGGTCATCGATGTAAATAAATCAATTTAACTTTTGGAGGGTACAAGGTAGAAAAATATTTCAGTTCATTTTTGTAGAAGACCCATTTTATTCAACTTTTTTTTTGAGCTTAAAATCATTTGAAATGGTCCTTTGTGATTCATCTCACTGTTGCTGACTCTTTTCATCTGTTTTTCTGTTTCATCCCCAAGTGTTTTCTCTTCTGTGGAATTTGGGAGGTAAAGGGAAGAGAGCTGGGAGGATTTCCTGCAAGAGTGGAAAAGACAAAAAGGAATGCTGTATGCCATGTCCTTACCAAAAGTAGTCCCCAAATACCTAGGTCCCTACCTGAGATTCTATAAAAGAAGCACTCACTAAGTTTCATCTTTCAGAAACTTAAATCCACCAGAGTGTTCCTATGCCAGACAAGTCCTAAAACCCAGAAGTAACAGCCTCTTTAAGATCAGCTATCAGATGCAGCCCCTTCCCCATACTGTCAACACCCCCTTTCAATATGAACAAGTTAGGGTACTCACTGCCTAGACAACCCTGAAGATGGTGAAAGAGATTAAGTGACAGAAAGGGGTAGCAACAAACAAGGTAAGATTTAACAAAGGTATATACATATTTTTGGATGCTGGGGTGTTGGAATGGCTGGAAGGACGTAAATGACATGGTGGAACTGTAGCCTGTAACATCCTTTGGGATTTGCTCTATAACTGCTCATTGAATTGTGCCTTGAAGGTCTTCATCTTTCTGTATATACCTTATATTGCATAATAAGGAAAGAACTGAAACTGTGGAACTGTAGCCCATAACAATTTTTGAAATCACCTATATGACTGCTTGTTGAGCTGTATATCAAGAGATGACATACTCCATATTTTACAATAATAGAAATGGATTAAGTTGTGGAATTGTGACCCATGACATTCTTTGAAATTTGTTCTCTACTTGTTAAATCGTACTTTGAAAGTTATCACTGTTATGTATATATTTAAAGTTCATAATAAAAAACAATTTAAAAACTAAAAAATTAAAAAAAAAGGAATGCTGGAAGTGGGAGGGAAAAGGAAAAGGAAAAAAAGGAGAAGGAGAAAGAAGAGGAGGAGAGAGCGCAGGTAAAGGAAAAGTAGGTCTGGATAGAAGGAGAAGACAAAGAGGTGAGGTGTTGCTTGAAGGAAAAAGATTAAGGTCTTTGGAGTAAGATCAATTTTTGAATCAAATCCAGGATTTGCCATTTACCAGCAATTTGCCCTTGGAAAATTTTCATCTATAAAATGGAAAGAATGCAAAATAATATCCAAGATGTTTTGAAAAGTAAATGTGATATCATATGTGATAGGTTCCAGTGTGTGGAAGGTACCCCATAGGTGCAAATTTCCCCCTATTTTTTTTAACCTAGCTAGTTAAAAAACCAAACAGAATTGTTAATTATTAATTTGTCTAGACCTTACTATTGTGCTAATGTGGAAATCACTATAACATCCATGTCAATTGCAAAGCTTATAAGCAGCTCAGCATTTACAATTTAATTCAAGCTTCTTTTTTTTTGTCATTAAGTATTAGCATGTGGGAAATGAAATCCTAGCATCAAAATCCACAAACAATCCATTTTAAATAAGGACAGGTAAGCTATCAGCAAATAGTAATAGAGTTAATTACAAAAATCAAACGCAAGGAAAACAAAGGCCATTCATAAAAGATACACTATCTGTTTGAATTAAAATAGCAAAAAGAGGGTTATAATTCCACCTATTTATCCTACAGCAAAAACTCTTTTGAAAGAATGCATTTAACAGTAGCAAATGGTAGCTTGCTATAATAAAGCTTTCCATAGACAGAATAAAGACTACGAGGGGATTTGTTGAGCATTAAGAGCCCACAAAGTCAGCAGAGTATTTTAACCAACTTATAATCCTAGAGCTCAAAACAAAACAAAACAACACAAAACAAAGAAAGAACAAAAAAAACAGTCAGGAATGGCTGATGTTTTCTAGAAAACTCTGTGCTATAGTTTGCTTTCTTAATTTATAAACAAGGATGATTACAACATTAATAGTCAGACTGTGATGAGTCCTTGGGTGATGTGTAGTTGCTTGCGATACTGTCTTCTAAGGTTTCAAAATGGAAGGTGTTGTGATCCTATGGTGCTTTCATTCTCTTTTGATCAGTTAGCTGAATTGTTAAGTAGGTCACATTCATTGAGCAGTCGTGATTTGTCGTTTTCACAGGTCAACTAACCAAATACTGATTTTCTAAAAAAAAGAGCTAGTCATTATCTTCTATTTTTCTTTTAGATTCAAAATAGTTTTTATATATGAAATATCTGAAAATCAGATGTTAACTCCATTTGGCTAGAAGCCATGCAATGCAGTGTTATATTTAAAGATGGTTATTTTTTATTTTGGGGAGCAGAGAATAAAAGTATTTGAATATGTTTACAATAGTTTTAAATATACTATTCAAAAATTCTGTATAATAGAATTTTTCTACATGTATTCTCAATACTATCCTCTCATTTGGGAATATACAGACTGTATTAACAGAAAAGACATGCTATTTGGTTTGATCAGTATTGTTTCTTTCATCAAGAGTTTAAATTAAGATATCCATATTTTCTTGCACTCATTAGGTCATCCTCATCACTGAGAAATTGGCTTGAGCCTAAAAGAATCACTTAATTATATTCTCCATGTCCTGGTGCTAGCCATGTCCCCTTCAGTGGAGGATATCACAAAAATATCACTTCTGCTCTTTGTTGGATCTACCTCCTTAAAAAATTGCAAGTGGGCCTGATTTTAACCCTATTTTATTGCCTATGTCCTATGTCAGTTTTAGTGCCTTTAACTTATTTAGGCATTTATAGTTTGAGAGACTCTACGGAATAAAATCTGATTTTTTAAGCTGCCTTTATTCACAGAAAAGGACAAAATGCATACCGTAGAGAAGGTCAGAATTGCCTTTACATGTGGAGTGTTGTTATTCTGGTCAAAGGCTTATTTTAGAAATTAAGCGAAATTTCAAGCTTCTCGGCTCACTGGATTTTTCTGTCTACAAGGGATTCAAATGGAAAAAAAGGACAGTTACAGCTTCTTATTAAGAAAGTGTGATTGTTTGTATCAATACAACTTTTTTAAGATTAAGTGACACAGGTCAGAAACCTGGGTGGCAATGCATGCTAGTGATATTGGCTACATGGTTAGTACTGTCCTAGATAATGCTTAAAAGGAGTAACCCAGATGCAATAGACTATGACAAATTCTCATTTCACAGAGGCCCCTCAATCCATAATTTGAGTTTGACTGTCATCTTTGATGGTCCTTGATGTTTCTATCATAAGAGCTCTCTGATATCAATGTAGCAGATAAGCCTTTGAGATTTAGAGTATTAGGATGTAAGCTATTCAGGACCTGGGAAGATGTGCTTGGAAGATGAAACAATTCAATTTCACAAGAATCAGAAGCTGAGACTCATAAGCAGAAAGAGAACAGGTACAGATCATGTCTAAATGAATAAACACCCATGAAAAGAGAAGATAGGGGAAACCATGAGTTTAGCTGTCCCTCTTAACAGCTTGCTCAAAGTTTCTGACAATCTCATCTTGATTGTCTCATTTTTTATTCTATTTCATTATTTAAGTAGTGATTTTTAACTAGGTACATATGTATATGTTTGGTAATGAAAATCCAAAAGGTAGTTTGCTCTTGATGAATGAAAAAAATTGTGTGTATATTTTTGAAGACCTGTGTACCGGTTTGTATATGTTATGTCCCCCAGAAAAAGCCATGTACTTTGATGCAATCTTGTGGGGGCAGACATATTAGTCGGGATTAAGTTGGAACGTTTGGATTAGGTTGTTTCCATGGAAATGCACCCCACCCAACTGTGGGTAATAACTCTGATTGGATAATTTCCATGGAGGTGTAGCCCTACCCATTCAGCATGGGCCTTGATTAGTTTACTGGAGCACTATATAAGCTCAGACAGAAGGAGCGAGCTTGCTACAGCCAAGAGAGACACTCTGAAGAATGCACAGGAGCAGAGAGAGAAGCTTCAGCTTACAGAGACATTTTGGAGACGACCTTTGAAAGCAGACTTTTGCTCCAAAAAAGCTAAGAGAGGACAAGGACCCCAAGAACAACTGAGAATGACATTTTGAAGAGAAACTGAAGCCTAGGGAGGAATGTCCTGGGAGAAAGCCATTTTAAAACTAGAACTCTGGAGCAGAGGCCGGCCACATGCCTACCCAGCTAACAGAGGATTTCTGGATGCCATTGGCCATTCTCCAGGGAAGGTACCTGATTGTTGATGTGTTACCTTGGACTTTATGGCCTTAAGACTGTAACTGTGTAACACCTCCATGGGCATTATCCAATCAGATTATCCCACAGTTGGGTGGGGTGCATCTCCATGGAAACACTCAAAGAATTACAATCTAATCAACACTGATAAGTTTGCCCACACAAGATTACATCAAAGATGATGGCGTTTTGGGGGACATAATACATTCAAACTGGCACAATATATAACTGAACTATTTCATAGTACATTACACAGTGAAAATTCATCTCTAAATACTTTAGCATGTGTTTCAGTTTACTAAAGCTGCTGAAATGCAATATACCAGAAATGGATTAGCTTTTATAATGGGTTTATTAGTTCACAAATTTACAGTTCTAAGGCCATGAAAATGTCCAAATTAAGGCATCAAGAGTTAGATACCTTCTCTAAGTAAAGGCTGATGGCATCCAGTGTTCCTATGTCACATGGGAAGACACATGGCTGGCTCTGCTGAACATTCTTTCCCAGGTTTAAAAGAACATAGTGTTTTATGGGATATATAACAGGTTCAAACAAACATAGGATGCATCTCTAAACATAAAGTTATTCCCCTATATAACAACAATACATTTATAATGCATAACATTACGCAACATACATTATAACAATATATTTACAATAGCAACAATCACATTTTAACAGAATTAAAAATAATTTCCTAAAGTTACCTAATATACAGTTCATAGATTTCCCCAATTGTCCCTGAAATGTATTTTAATTTGGGGGAATTGTGATCCAATCAAACATTATGCATTTTATTTGATTATAGGCTTTTCATTTGAAGATATACTTTATGTCTCTTAAATATATTATAATTTGCCTCTTTTTTCCCCATAAAAATGACTTTTCAAATAGACAAGGCCAGTTGTGTTTTAGAATTTTCCACATTATGAATGTGTCTGATTTGTATTCTTATATGTCATCTAATCTATTCTTTAGTTTTGTGTTTCACTATTATTAATTCTTTATAACCTCTTAACTGTTTTGCTTGTCTCTAATATTCTGACATGAAGCCATCCTGCACAGTGAAGAAAAATTTTTCTTTAAGAAGCACGGGCCTGATTATGCCATTTTTTTCCTCACCATTATGAAATAATGTTCAAACTCCTTAGAACCACTTCAAGACCCATCACAATCCAGCTCTAATATTCTTTCCTCCATGGACAACCTTCTTTTCCCATCTATAGCTCCCCAAGAGAAGCCCACCCAAGCCAGGAAAGGTCATGTTAAGTCAAACCAAGGGGTAGTTTAGAGACAATAAACATTTGTGCATAAAAAGTCTGCATTATTTTTAATAAGACATTTCCATCACAATTGGTTAGAAGTAAAGTTTTTCCAAAGGGCACATATGAAATCTCTGGTTAAGACTGGAAATTCCTAGGAGGAAAGGGATTTTGAGGGGGCAGAAAATCATCTTTTTACTAGGTGCTTTGAAAAAACAAACCATCTTTCTGGTCATTTATATTGCTTTTTTGGTTCTTAAATTGAACACTAATATATTTGTGACAGAAATTGAATGCTTTTTGTTTGCTCATTTTCTTCTCTTATACAGGTTGTCATTACCAATGTTACAGCTATTTATGACCAAACTGTTTAACTCCTCTTTTAATTTTAAGTGAAGTTTTACACGCCCTTTTTGATTTTAGGTGTCTTTACTATTTTTTTTAGTAACAATATATTTTATTGTTTGACAAACCTATTTTTCAGAGTAGGCTAGTTATTACACAATATAAAAACAAAAGCCTCCTGTTCAAAATGCATTACTCTAGATTTATGTAGCAAGTCTTATTTTTGGAAACAAATACCAAGTTTGTATGTATTTTCACACCTTCTTATCCTTTCCTCCTAAGCTGACAATTTAATCAGAGTTTCCATATAGTTTTCTTTAACTATAAATGAAGATTGGTAAAACTGCAAATGAGCATTACACAATTTGAATTCACAGAAAATATTCAAAATGGCCAATTCTGAAGAGGAGACCAAAATCTATTTTGGACCCATCCTCTCATTTTGTAAATGTAAATTCATCATCACATTTTCCCACATGCTTCTGTACCCAGAAATTATGGACAGGAAATAGATAGAAGGCAGGAAAGGAAACATCAAAGATTTTTTTTTTTTTTTTCTTTTTTGAAAGACTGCTGTTCCTAGGACTAGGATAAAATCCCACTGTACTTCTTTGGTCATCAAAGGAGTAAGAAGAATAATAGGTTCTCAGATTGTTATCAATCTCCCCTGATGCTAATACGTATCACATCAGAATAAAGGATTTAAGTAAAAGATTCATGTTAAAAGGAAAAAAGCATCTTCATAGATACTCTTCTGGCATTACCTGTGCATTTATTTACCTGTGTTTTTTGTTTGTTTGTTTGTTTGTTTTTAATGAATTAGAAGTATAATAAAAATAATCCAATTGAAAGCTGACATATGTTCAAGCCAGAAATTGAATAAACAGATATTTTAAACATTAAACTCCAATTTCTTCTGTTACAGAGGAAAGAGATAATACGTTTTTATTTTAAAGTCTTGGATTTCATTTCATTTTCAAACTTTCACTCCATATTTTTGTAACTTTCATTAAAAGAAATTGCTTTACATTTTCCCTTATAGGAAACCAATACACTATACTGAAATTAGCTTCATCAGTGATCAGTTGAAATGAAACTAATGCTTCAACTTAAATCACGTGTTCTAGTTTGCTAATGCTGCCAGAATGCAAAACACCAGAGACAGATTGGCTTTTATAAAAGGGGGTTTATTTGATTACACAGTTACAGTCTTAAGGCCATAAAGTGTCCAAGGTAACACATCAGCAACCAGGTACCTTAACTGGGGGATGGCCAATGGTGTCCGGAAAACCTCTGTTACCTGGGAAGGCACGTGGCTGGTGTCTGCTCCAAAGTTCTGGTTTCAAAGTGGCTTTCTCCTAGGATGTGCCTCTCTAGGCCATAGCTCTTCTTCAAAATGTTACTCTCAGTTGCTGAGGCTTGGGGCTTGTGGGAGGGGAGCTCTGAGGAATACTTGCTGACAGGGCAGAAACTACTGCTTGGGCTGAGGGCTGCTGAATCATGAAAGGCTTTTTTTTCATCAGGGTAGGGAACTACATCAGGGGATGCAGTTTTGGTTTTCAAGTGGTAAAACTGGACAACTGTCCTGCTAGAATTGAGAGCTGATTTAAAGTGTTGTCAACCATGAGTTCTTGGGGGTCCCTTGGTAGGCCATTGGTTGGTGTGGTTTTCCTCATACTTGCAAAGGAGTCCATCTGAATATTTGGGATTTCATAGGTAAAATCATTAAGGTAGTCTGGTTTTTGAACCACCATGGAAGGTGGACTCAAGTTGATTTTAGTCCTCATCTGCTATATCCCAAATTGCTCGTTTTCTTCTGTAAAACCCCCCAGATTTTCTTGCTGCTTAAGGAAGGCCTAGTATCTTTAATTGGTACCATTTTATGCTTGTGTCTTCGATGATGGGACAGGTTACTTCGATCACTGGGTGGCTTCTGTGTTTGATAAGCCGTGCTTTCCTTTGCTGGCATAGTTGCAGTACCGACATTTGAGCTTTCCATCACAGGTCCGTTCAAACTGTCTACTAACATTCTTGAGTTTCCATCCAGGGAAACTTCAACAGATGGGTGATCAAGTCCGTTTTGATCACCATCTGTTCCAGCTCCCTGAAGACCCTCTGTTTCTTTGTCCCCACTAACTGATCCAGAAATCATGTTCACATGATGGGTCTGCTGAGTCAGGTATTCCTGAAAATCTTTCACGAAGTCCAAAGGCTCTGGTTTCTTTTCACCCATCTTCATTTTTTTTTTTTTTAAAGTTTACAGTTTGTTATACCTAGATAAAAAAGCTCCTGACAGCCGCACCGAGTTCCCGCCACCGCCTTGTTCAGCCTACAGCCGTTGCCACCGCCGCCATATTTGTTGTCTTTACTATTTTTAGGTCACATACAGTTTGTGTTCCTGTTACCATACGTAAAAATGTGTGCAAGTTTGGTAGTGGGTCCACTTTTACCTTCTGTATTATATTTGTAACATTTTCATTCATCAGCGATTTCTGTTGGTGAAACATTATGATGCAGGCTATAGAAATAAAAGTCATATGATCAGTGACCTTTAATAATCTATGTTAAAGGGGAGAATACATTTTTATTCCATTTAATTATACTTCATTATATATTGCATTAAATTTGTGTCAAATCAAAGTCAAGACTTACGTGCCCTCTATCAAAACATTTTCTTTTTCTGCCTTTCTGGTTTCTTTACCATGAACACTTTTTGGTTACCCTTTTTCCAAACCTCAAATTGGCTTTTGATTCTAGTTCTCTCTTGCACCTCAGCCAATCCATTCAGATGCCAGTTCATGTCCATTCTCTTCTATATTGCTTTTATTCTATAAGGATGATACAATAATTATTTACCTGGTGATACCTCCAGCCTTGTATCTTTCCCTTCAGTTTAGACTAAGTAAAACAAAATGGCTGCCTACACTGGCATTGCTGGGAGCAACTCCCTTTCCAAGAAGTGACAGGGACTTTCCAAAAGTTAAAACTAAAACAGGGGCTTTCTGAGAAAACAGGACATGCCTTGCAAAATTGCAATTTAAACAACACCTGGTAATAAGCTGTTTTTAATTTAGTAGAGGTGACCTACCAAGAATAGACAAATACGCTATGATAACATGTATAATTGTTCCCTGCGTTGTAAGACCTTCCTCTGTAATAAGGAACATAAATGTCAGTCAATTATTCAAACTTCTTTGGAAATCTCCTAATTGCCTTTATAAGCCAATGTAACCTGCTAGCCTTTGGAGACTCTTAATTTGATTTGAGATCTCCCCATTTGAATAGTTTCTCTTCCAATAAAACTGGTAGCTTTGATTATCCTGAGGACTTTGTTTCTTTTAACACTCTCAGTTACTAAAGAATGTTACTAACAATTTCTTTCTTGGCCTCAAAAATATTTCGTTACATACCAATACAGTCCAGTCTCTTTATGCTGCCACCCACAGTCCTCAGACATCTAAGTTTTCTTAGTAGAGAGAATTAAGTCAGCTGAATGATCCTGTGTTTTCAAAGACAGTACCTAGACTATTGAAAGAATTATTTTTTTCAACCAAACCAAGTTTGTTAGTATGATTTGAATCAGCCATGCATTTCCATTTCCCTCTTCTTAAACATGCAAGTATGAACATCATAATCATCATACTGTGATTTTACTTATCTGTTTTCATTCATGGATAACTATACATTTTATCTTTTTCCTATAAAATAAAGGGCCAGATCATATCCTAGCTGTAACAGTCTTTTATTGACTGTCCCAACTTTCATGGACCTCCTTTTCTTTTCCTTTTTTTAAATCTCTTAACCATGTATAAATGTTCACAATGTTTGACAGTAAATTATTTGAGGCTTCCCCCACTATTTATGTATGTTCATGTTAGATCTTATTCTTTCCCCTTATTCTCAAAATGTTCCTAGAACTTCTTCGTTATAAATGGTGATTCAGCAGTATGTTTTCACTGAAAAATTATAATGTGATTTGTACATTTACAGCTTCCTTGTAAACTGCTCATCAATTCCCTGGGTTTCCAATTTTATGGCACCATTTCAATAGTAGTGTCAGGTTTGTAGTTGTCCTTGAGTTTAGCATACATGCCACAAGAGAGACAGGGCCTGTAAGAGTCGGGACCTTGATCTCTCTCTGTTCTTATTTACCCCTGAATATTTTTGTTACTTCTTTCCGCAAGAAACATTGAAAATAGTGTAAAACTTCTCCTCACAAAGATATTCTATATGTTCTAGATTTGTATTTTTATTCCATAATTCATTTTTGAAGATATTTATCTGGCTGTAATTAAAGACATGGGTGACTTGGAGGCACTGGGATCATGACTTGGTCTTTAATGAATATTGGCTACATTTAGGTTTGGTTTCAGTTTTGACAAAGAAATTGAAGACATTATTAGGGTTAATTATTTTAAATAATAGCCTATTATCCAATCTATCCTTTCTAAATACAGTTTATTTAATAATCCTGTACTCTCTCAAGACTGAGAAGAGTGGAGTGATACGGACAAGACAGTATAAATTAAAAAGCTGAATGGTTTGTTCAAAGTCACTATTTGATGTAAAAGAATAAAATAACATCTCTCATTCTAGCCCCCATCCGTAAAATATTGTCATAGTAAATGTTTAAGAGATGAGCATAAGCATTTAGTTTTACCTATGTTTTAACTATCCACACTAACATGTATATCCTTCTTCAGGATATAATTAAATCAACTTGATATTTATGTAAAAAGAAAATAAAATCTTAAAAGGTTAGGCACCTTCTTTTCTCTACTTCTGTTCTTATTATAACCTAAAAATAAATGGCTAACCAAGCATATTGGTATTTATTTTGTGCAAGTCCTATAGCTTTAGATTCATGTAGACTTTTGGGGAAAAGAACGTTCTTATTTTATATATATGTATATATATGAATATATATGTATATATGTATATATATATATATGTATATTAACATACTAATACCTACTGATGAGAGCCAAGAGATTTTCCTATGTGAACTGAATGTCATGATCTGTTTCACATCAGAAAGAAAAACAGATTTCTCATTTTAATGAATCCCCATGCAATTAATTCAAGCATGAAAATTTCCACTAACTTAAAAAAATTGAGCAGATTGAAGAATAGATCCCTAATGGACACAATTATATTTTAAATTCCCTTAAATTCAATCAATGAGGAAATGTTTAAAACTTGTATAATGATTGTAATTGAGTTTTACACTACAGAAATAGATAGCAGATATGGATATTGATATAAAAATTACAGAATATTAATCTAAACCACTCAAATTTCAATACTTTTTATTTTCTTACTATCATTAATATATTGCCTAGTCAACTACATGAAATTATTCTGCCACAGGCCAGTTAATTTCACTGGTTGCTTGTTCTCAAAGCACTTTAAAGAGTGTTTAGGCATTGAAATTGATTTCTGAAGAGAATTGCATTGCCACAGTGAAGCATTTTGGTAATCCACTTATGATTTGAGCCTTAATTAACTGAAAAAAATAATCACTTGATCTTTTCCTTCCATATTGTCCAACTTAGCACATGGTGTACCTTTTTACTTATGTTTACAAGTAATAGATAATGATTGTCAACTGAAGGCTACACAAACGTTTCCTTTCTCAATGAGCTTTGTCATATCAATCCTGATGATCTTTTAATATGCAAGAAAGTTTGTTATAGGTTAATGTTTTTTCTCTAAATCTGTTAATCTAACTGTGCACAAACACATGCATAATAGCAACCTACCAGCTCTTTTAGTTTATTTCATTTTTCTTTATTGTTTGTCAACATTTTATAAGAATAAATAAATTCCACATCTTCTAAATTAGGATTGTGAGGAAAAGGGGATACGAGTACCATAGTTCACTGATTTATCTTGTCTTGAACTATTTCCAATGAATTTAGTACATGTATGTTTGAATATATATCCATATGAATAATCTGAAAGAAATCAGAAAATATATTGTGTAATATTCCAACAAGAACTTTAGACTTGGTTTCTATACATACATGCATACATACACACGCACACTCACACACACACACACACACACACACACACATTACTAATGTTTTAATACATTTCAGCACTGATATTATTTTAATTTAGTGTGATCTTTATTCAGTACTTTAATACTATGGAAATAAGGTACAGGTGGTGAAATGTTAATATATGTGGAATTCCTGATGAGTTTAATTAACTCCAAATTATCCATAGTCTTTAAATTAATCATCATCTTTAAAGTCTCAGAAATAAGAAACTGGAATTGAGAATCAAATCTTAGCTAGTATATCTCTTACCATTCAATGTGTTTGGAAACCTAGCGTGAAAATGACTAAGAACTAAGATACCACAGAATCCTGGCCCTGGCTTCTGTCAGTTAGGGATAATAATAATAGTACCAATCTCACCAAGCTTGTTTCAGCTTTAAGGCGTTGAAAAGCTATTTATTCTGCCTGGTTTGATGAAGATGAGGACAATGGAGGAGATGATGATTATGGTGATGTTACACTAATATAGTATTTGCTATTTTTAGGTACTGGTTTAAGCCCTCTTTATAAATTACTCATTTGCTATTCACAACAACCTTATAAGTTAGGTGTTATTGTTATCTTGATTGCATAGAGATGGAAATTGATGAACTGTGACATTATATAGCCTGCCCATGGTCATGCAGCTAGTATATGGTAGAGCCAGATTTCAGATACAACAAGTCTAGCTTCAAGGTTTATGCTTTTAACCCTTATCTACAGCCTCTCATAACTGCAGGTTTCACTTTGCTGACATCTTTTCTTTCAGCTAAAATGTCACTGCCTCTGAATGGCTTCCACCACCAACCAGTCTAAACTGGTCTTGCTGTATCCCCCTTCCTACCTCCATCACTTTTCCTCCCTTTATTAGAGAAGCTGTGGGTTTACAGAACTATCATGCATAAAACACAGGATCCCCATATACCACCCCACCATCAACACCCTGCACTGGTATGGAACATTTGTTATAATTGATAATAGCACTTTTTTTTTATGATTTTACTGTTAATTAAAGTCCATGGTTCAACTTAGGATTCACTGTGTAGTGCAGAGTCATGGATTAAATTTTTTTTTTTTATTCTGTTACCATATATACATCTAACATTTTCCCTTTTATATTCAGATATATATTTCACTTCTCTTAATTGCATTCACAATACTGTGCTACCGTCAGCACCATCCACCACCAAAACATTTCCATCACTCCAAATAGCGCTGTACATTTTAAGCCTTAACTCACCTTTCCCTATCCCCACCCCATCCCCTAGTAACCTTATATTCCAGATTCTGACTCTTTGAGTTTGCTTTTTCTAATTGCTTCAAATCAGTGAGATCATATAATATTTGTCTTTTTGTGTCTGGCTTATTTCGCTCAACATGATGTCTTCAAGGTTCATCCATGTTGTTGTATGTATCAGGACTTCATATGTTATGGCTGAATAAAATTCCATTGTGTATATACCACATTTTATTTATCCATTCATCAGTTGATGGACATTTCTGTTGCCTCTATCTTTTGGCAATTGTTAACAATGCTGCTATGTACATCAGTGTGAAAAATAATCTGTTCAAGTCGCTGCTTTCAATTTTTTAGGGCATATACCTAGTAATGGGATTGCTGGGTCATATGGTAGGTTTAGACTTATTTTCTGAGGAACCACCAAACTCTTCCACAGTGGCTGCACCATTTTAAAACATTCCCACCAGCAGTGAGTGAATGTTCCTATTTCTCTGCATCCTTGCCAACACTTGTTCTTTTCTTTCTTTCTTTTTTTTTTTTTTTTTTAATTAGAGTCAACTTTATTAACTTAAAAAAAAAACAACAGTATGGTACTGGCCAATGGAATTGATTTGAGAATTCAGACACGGATGTTCATATCTATGGCCAATTGATATTTTTTTTTTCATTTTTATTGAGATTGTTCAGATGCCATACAATTATCCAAAGATCCAAAGTGTGCAATCACTTGCCCCTGGGTACCCTCATACAGCTGTGCATCCATCACACTTAATTTTTGTTCAATTTTTAGAAACTTTTCATTACTCCAGACAAGAAATAAAGTGAAAGATGAAAAAAGAAAAAAAATAAAAGGAAACTCTAATCCTCCCCTATCCCTAACCAACCCCCCTCAATTGTTCACTCGTAGTATTGATATAGTACATTTGTTACTGTTTATGAAAAAATGTTGAAATACTACTAACTGTAGTATATAGTTTGTAATAGGTATATAGTTCTTCCCTATATGCCCCTCTATTATTAACTTCTAATTGTATTGTCATACATTTGTTCTGGTTCATGGAAGTGATTTCTAGTATTTGTACAGTTGATCATGGACATTGCCCACCATAGGATTCAGTTTTATACATTCCCATCTTTTGACCTCCAACTTTCCTTCTGGTAACATATATGACTCTGAGCTTCCCCTTTCCACCTCATTAACACACCATTCAGCGCTGTTAGTTATTCTCACATCTTGCTACCAACACCTCTGTTCATTTCCAAACATGTGAGTTCATCCTAATTCAACATTCTCCTCATATTAAGCGACCACTCCCCATTCTTAAGCCTCGTCCTATATCTTGGTACCTTATATTTCATGTCTATGAGTTTACATATTATAATTAGTTCCTGTCAATGAGACCCTGTAATAATTGTCCTAATGTGTCTGGCTTATTTCACTCAGTATATTGCCCTCGAGGTTTTGTCATCAACCCATTTTTTTTTAATATGGTTTTGTTCACTCACCATACATTCCATCCCAAGTAAATAATCGATGGTTTTCTGCATGGTCATACATTTATGTGTTCACCATCTTCACCACTATCTATATAAGAGCATCTACATTTCTTCCACAAGGCAGGAGGGAGAGTCAAAGAAGGTAGAGAGGCAAAAGAAAGAGGAAAAAAAATGACAGCTAGGAAGCAGCAAAAGGAAAAATAACGTTAAAATAAAGTAGAATAAAGAATCAGACAATACTACCAATGTCAAGTGTCTAACATGCCTCCCGTATCCCCCTCTTATCTGCATTCACCTTGGTATATCACCTTTGTTACATTAAAGGAAGCATAATACAATGATTCTATTAGTTACAGTCTCTAGTTTATGCTGATTGCATCCCTCCCCCAATGCCTCCCCATTTTTAACACCTTGCAAGGTTGACATTTGCTTGTTCTCCCTCGTAAAAGAACATATTTGTACATTTTATCACAATTGTTGAATACTCTAGATTTCACCAAGTTACACAGTCCCAGTCGTTATCTTTCCTCCTTTCTTGTGGTGTCTCACATGCTCCCCACCTTCCTCTCTCAACCATATTCACAGTTACCTTTGTTCAGTGTACTTACATTGTTGTGCTACCATCTCCCAAAATTGTGTTCCAAACCACGCACTCTTGTCTTCTATCACCCTGTAGTGCTCCCTTTAGTATTTCCTGTAGGACAGGTGTCTTGTTCACAAAGTCTCTCATCTGTTTGTCAGAAAATATTTTGAGATCTCCCTCATATTTGAAGGACAGCTTTGCTGGATACAGGATTCTTGGTTGGAGGTTTTTCTCTTTCAGTATCTTAAATATATCACACCACTTCCTTCTTGCCTCCATGGTTTCTGCTGAGAGATCTGCACATAGTCTTATTAAGCTTCCTTTGTATGTAATGGATTGCTTTTCTCTTGCTGCTTTCAGGATTCTCTCTTTGTCTTTGACATTTGATAATCTGATTATTAAGTGTCTTGGCATAGGCCTATTCATCTCTCTTCTGTTTGGAGTATGCTGTGCTTCTTGGATCTGTAATTTTATGTCTTTCATAAGAGAAGGGAAATTTTCATTAATTATTTCCTCTATTATTGCTTCTGCCCCCTTTCCCTTCTCTTCTCCTTCTGGGACACCAATGATATGTACATTATTGTACTTTGTTTCATCCTTGAGTTCCCGGAGACGTTGCTCATATTTTTTCATTCTTTTCTCCATCTGCTCCTTTGCGTGTAGGCTTTCAGGTGTTTTGTTCTCCAGTTCCTGGGTGTTTTCTTCTAATTCTTGAGATCTGCTGTTGTATGTTTCCATTGTGTCTTTCATCTCTTGTGTTGTGCCTTTCATTTCCATAGATTCTTCTAGTTGTTTTTTTGAACTTTTGATTTCTGCCGTATACATGTCCAGTGCTTCCTTTACAGCCTCTATGTCTTTTGCAATATCTTCTCTAAACTTTTTGAACTGATTTAGCATTAGTTGTTTAAATTCCTGTATCTCAGTTGAAGTGTACGTTTGTTCCTTTGACTGGGCCATAACTTTGTTTTTCTTAGTGTAGGTTGTAATTTTCTGTTGTCTAGGCATGGTTTCCTTGGTTATCCAAATCAGGTTTTCCCAGACCAGAACAGGCTCAGGTCCCAGAGGGAAGAAATGTTCAGTATCTGGTTTCCCTGTGGGTGTGTCTTAGAAAATTGCTCCACCCTTTGATGCCTCAGGTCACTGTGCTTTTCTGCCCAGCAGGTGATGCCTGTAAGCCTATAATTCTTGACTGGTGTGAGGAGGTATGGTGGTGTTCCCCCAGGCTCTGGGCTCTGGTTCTGAATGGAAAGGGCCCCACCCCTTTCCTCCTAGAGAAGACAGACCGGCCAGGGGGAGGTCATTAGCATTTCAATGGTGTCGCTCTCTGCTTGTGCTGTCTCCGCCCTTCCCAGAGTCACAGCCCTGGAAACTGAAAATGACTGGGGCTTTCTCCACTGAGCCAAAAAAGAAACAGTCCCCTTCAGACCCAGTCCAAGGCGACCCTCCGGGTCTCCCAGGTCGGTCATCACCCAAAGCCTCTGTCTGTTTTTAGGGGATGCGTACCTGTAGTGAGCAGTTCACACTCGCTACTTAAAACCCCAGTTGGAGCTCAGCTGAGCTATATTCGCTTGCTGGGAGAGAGCTTCTCTCTGGCACCACAAGGCTTTGCAGCTCGGGCTATGGGGGAGGGGATCTCACGACTTGGCTCTGCAGGTTTTACTTACAGATTTTATGCTGTGTTCTCGGGCATTCCTCCCAATTCAGGTTGATGTATGATGAGTGGATGGTCTCGTTTGTCCCCCCGCAGTTATTCTGGATTATTTACTAGTTGTTTCTGTTTTTTTGCAGTTGTTCCAGGGGGACTACTTAGCTTCCACTCCTCTCTATGCCGCCATCTTGCCCGAGACTTCTTTTCTTTTTTAATAGTAGCCATTCTAATGGGTATGAAATGGTATCTCATTGGGGTTTTGATTTGCATGTCCCTGATGGTTAATAATGTTGAGCACCTTTTCATGTACTTTCTGGCCATTTGCATATCTCCTTTGGACACATGTCTGTTCAAGTATTTTGCCAATTTTTAAATTGGGTTGTTTGTTATTTTGTTGTTAAGTTGATGGATTTCTTCATATATACTGGATATTAATCTTTTATCAGATATGTGGTTTTCAAATATTTTTCCCATTGTGTGGGTTTTTATTCTCATGATAAAGTCCTTTGAGGAACAAAAGTTTTTGATTTTGATGATGTCCCATTTATCTAATTTTTATTTGTTGCATGTGCATTGAGTAGAAAGTCTAAGAAACCACTGCCTAAATCAAGGTCCTGAGAATTCTTCTGTATGTTTTTTTTCCTAAGTGTTTGATAGTTTGAACTGTTATATTTAGATCTTTGATCCATTTTGAGTAGCTATTTGTATATGGTGTGAGGTAGGGGTCCACCCCCCTTTCTTTTGCTAATGGAGATCCAGTTTTCTCAGCACCATTTGTTGAAGGGACTATTCTCTCCCAATTGAGTAGTCTTTGCCACCTTGTCAAAAGTCAGTTGGCCATAAATGTGGGTGTTGACTTTTGAGCTCTCAATTCTATTCCATTGTTCTGTATGTCTATCCTTGTGCCAGTACTATGCTGTTTTGATTATTGTGGCTTTGTAATAAATTTTAATATTGGGAAGGGTGAGTCCTTCAATTTCATTCTTCTTTTTCAAGATGGATTTAACTATTAGAGTTGAATGACTGAAACTTACTTGGTTAGGACTAAGTTAAATCAGAATACAGGGTAAAGGATGATTTTGACTGTATTTTAAAACTGCCAAAAGGAAGAAATGCTTATCTTGTACAAAATTTAAATTTTCTGTAGCACACTGTGTAATGTAACCTGTATGGTCAGTTTATTTAAACAGCACAATTACATGGAACCTAGAATAGGGAATGAGATCCTATTATTCTGTACAGTTTAATGTAATACCCTGATACATTCCAGAGCATTTAGGCAGAAAATAAAAAAAGTATTTGCAACGTCCCTTTGTGGGACTGGGGAAATGTGGAGATATTAAAATTCTCCAACTGGGGAACTCCCAGATACTCTCTCAAGTGTTAGGGACTCCCTATTTAATAAGTCAAGCCGTCAATTCTGGGGCTTGCCTTATCAAATTATTCCTGCAAAAGAGAAGCTAAGCCTACTTGTAAGTATGCCTAAGAGTCACCACCAGAAAGTCTCTTTTGTTGCTCAGATGTGGTCTCTCTCTCAAGCTAACTCTGCAAATAAACTCACTACCCTCTCCCCTACATGGGGACATGACTCCCAGGGGTGTAAGTCTCCCTGACAATGTGGGACATGACTCCCATGGATTAGCCTGGTCCTGGCATCATGGGATTCAGAATGCCTTCTTGACAAAAAGAGGGAATAGAAATGGAGCAAAATAAAGTTTCAGTGGCTAAGAGATTTCAAATAGAGTTGAAAAGTCATTCTGGAGATTATTGGTATGCATTATATAGATATTCCTTTTTTTTTTTTAGTGTATTAGAACAGATAGAAGGAAATACCTGAAACTGTTGAATTGTAATCCAGTAGCCTTGATTCTTGATGATGGTTGTTTAACTAAATAGCTTTTATGGGGTGATCTTTTGATTGTGAAAACCTTGTAACTGATACTCCCTTTATCCAATGTATGGGCAGATGAGTAATAAAATAAGACCAAAAAAAAAAATGAACAAATAAATAATATGGGGAGATAAGGGGTATGGGCTGTATTGATGTATTGCTTTTTTGTTTGTTTGTTTTATTTTGTTTTGTTTTTTTTTGGTGGCGGGGAGTAATGGAAAGTTTCTAAAATTTTTTGTGTTGATGAATGCACAACTATATGAAGATACTGTGAGCCATTGGTTATATTCTGTGGATGGACTATATGGTGTGTGAATATATCTCAATAAAATGTTTTTAAATTAAAAAAACAGAGAGATGGATTTAGCTCTCTGAGCCCCTTACCCTTCCATAAAAATTTGATTATTGTCTTTCATATTTCTGCAAAGAAGGTTGTTGGAATTTTGATTGAGATAGCATTGAACCTATAAATTACTTTTGGTAGTATTGACATCTTAATGTTATTTATCTTCCAATCCATGAACATAGAATATCCTTCCAGTTATTTAAGTCTTCTTTAATTTCTTTTAGCATTGTTGTTTAGTTTTCTCTGTACAAGTCCTTTATATCCTCTGTGAGATTTATTCTTAGAGGTTTAATTATTTTATTTGCTATTGCTAATGGAATTTTAAAAACTGAATTCTTGTTCTGATTATTCATTGCTTGTGTATGGAATAAAACTGATTTTTCAGTGTTGGTCTTGTACCCCACCACTTTACAGAATTAATTTATAGCTCCAGGAGCTTTGTGTGGATTTTTCAGAATTTTCTGTTTATAGGATCATATCATCTGCAGATAGGGGAAGTTTTACTTCTTCCTTTCTAATTTGGATGGCCTTATTTCTTTTTTTGCCTAAATGCTCTGGCAAGAACTTCCAGTACAATGTAGAATAACAGTGGTGACACTGGGCATCCTTGTCTTGTTCCTGATCTCAGAGGAAAAGCTTTCAGTCTTTCACCGTTAAGTAGGATGTTAAAAGTGGACTTTTCATTTATGTCCTTTATTATGTTGAGGAAGTTTCCTTTTAATCCTAGTATTCTAAGTGTTTTTATCAAGAAAGGGTACTGCATTTTGTCAAACATCTTTTCTGCATCAATTGAGATGCTCATGTGGGGTTTTTTCTTCACTCTGTTAATTACATTAATTGATTTTCTTATGTTGAACCAACCTTGCATACCAGTGATAAATCCCACTTGATTGTGGTATATACTTCATTTAATATGCAATTGGATTCAGTTTGCTAGTATTTTGTTGAAGATTTTTGCATCTATATTCATAAGAGATATTGATATCTATTTTTCTTTTGTGGTACCTTTATCCAGCCTTAATATGAGGGTGATTTTGTCCTTGTAGACTATTAGGAAGTGTCCCTGCCTTGCCAATTTTTTGGAAGAGTTTGAGACGAATTGGGGGTAAGTCTTTTGGGAATGTTTGGTAGAATTCCTATGTAAAGCCATTTGGTCCTGCGCTTTTATTTTGGGGGAGGTTTTTCGTTAATGAATCAAATTTTTTACTAGTAATTGGTTTGTTGAGAACTTCTATTTCTTCTTGAATCAATGTAGGTAGTTATTGTGTTTCTAAGAATTTGTCCATTTTATCTGGGCAATATAATTTATTGGCATCCAGTTGTTCATAGTATCCACTTATAGTACTTTTTAGTTCAGTGGTGTCAGTAGTAATGTCCCCCTTTACATTTCTGATTCTCATTATTTGTATCCTCTCCGTTTTTTTCTTTGTGGGTGTAGTTAAAGGTTTGTCAATTTTGTTGATCTTTTCAAAGAACCAACTTTTGGTTTTATTGATTTTCCCTATTGTATTTTTTTTCTATTTCATTTGTCTCCACTCCATTCTTCATTTCCTTCCTTCTGCTTGCTTTGGGTTCAGTTTGCTCTTCTTTTTCTAGTTCTTCCAGTTTTGAGGTTAGGTCTCTGATTTGAAGTCTTTTCTTCTTTTGTAATGTAAGCATTTAGAGCTGTAAATTTCCCTCTCAGCACTGCTTTCACTGCATCTCATAAGTTTTGGTATGTTATGTTTTCATTTTCATTCACCTCAAGATAGTTCCTAAATTTGCTTCTGATTTCTTCTTTAACCCATTGGCTGTTTAAGAGCATGTTAGTTCATTTTCACATATTTGTGAATTTTCCCTTTCTCTTTCTGTATGGATTTTGATCAGAGAATTTACGTTTTGTGATTTCAGTATTTTTTAATGCATTGAGGCTTGTTTTGTGACCCAACATATGGTCTATCCTGGAGAATAACCCTTGTGCACTTGAGAAGAATGTGTATTCTGTTTTTGTTGGGTGCAGTGATCTATATTTATCTGTTAGGTCTAGTTGGTTTAGTATATCATTCAAGTCCTTTACATCCTTATTTGTCTTCTGGCTAGATGTTCTATCCATTATTGAGAATGGTATATTAAACTCTCCTATTAATGTAGAACCATCAATATCTCCTTTCAAATCTGTCAGTATGTGCTTCATATTTTGGGGCTCTGCTGGTAGGTACATATATATTTATAATTGTTACTTCATCCTGTTGAATTGTCCCTTTTATCAGTATATAATGGCCATCTTAGTCTCTTGTAAATGTTTTTCACTTAGAATCTATTTTATCTGATATTAATGTAGCCACCCCAGATCTTTTTTGATTGCTACTTTGCCTTTTTCCTATCTTTTTACCTCATGTTACTTGTATCTTTGACTTTGAGGTGAGTCTCTTGCAGACAGCATATACTTGAGTCATGCTTTTCTAACCATTCTGGCAATCTTTGCCTTTGACTTGAGAGTTTAATCCCTTTACATTTTTTTAAAATTCATTTTATTGAGAAAAATTCACATACCATGCAGTCATACAAAACAAAGCATACATTCGATTGTTCACAGTGCCATTACATAGCTTTGCATTCATCACCAAAATCAGTCCCCAACACCTTCATTACCACATACAACACAAATAACAAGAATAATAATTAAAGTGAAAAAGAGCAATTAAAGTAAAAAAGAACACTTGGTACCTTTGTTTGTTTGTTTGTTTGTTTCCTTCCCCCGTTTTTCTACTCATCTGTCCATAAACTAGACAAAGGGGAGTGTGGTCCATATGGCTTTCCAAATCACATTGTCACCCCCCCATGAGCTACATTTTTATACAATTGTCTTCAAAATTCATGGGTTCCAGGTTGCAGTTTGACAGTTCCAGGTATTTACTGCTAGCTACCCCATTCACCAGAACCTAAAAAGGGTCGTTTATATTGTGCCTAAGAGTGCCCACCAGAGTGACCTCTTGGCTCCTTTTGGAATCTCTCTGCCACTGAAGCTTATGTCATTTCCTTTCACATCCCCCTTTTTGTCAAGAAGATGCTCTCCATCTCAAGATGCCAGTTCTACATTCCTCCCCAGGAGTCACAATCCACATTGCCAGGGAGAGTCACTCCCCTGGGTGTCTGATCCCACGTAGGGGGGAGGGCAGCAATTTCACCTGCCAAGTTGTCTTAGCTAGAGAGAGAGGGCCACATCTGAGCAACAAAAAGGCATTCGGGAGGAGGCTCCTAGGCAGAATTATAGGGAGGCCTAGCCTCTCCTTTGCAGCAACAGTCTTCCCAAGGGCAAGTCCTGTGGTAGAGGGCTCAATCCATCAAACCACCAGTCCCCTATGTCTGTGAGCACATCAGCAACCATTGAGGTGGGGAAGCCCAATACCCCTTGCATTCTCCACCAGCTCCTCAAGGGGGCTCTGCATATTTTTTCATTCTTTTTTTTTTAATTAACTCTTTTTTTTTTAATCAACTATATACAAAATAAAAAAATTAAAAAGAGCATACAATAAAAAAACATTTCAAAGAGACCATAACAAGGGAGTAAGAAAAAGACAACTAACCTAAGATAACTACTTTACTTCCAACATGTTCCTACTCTACCCTAAGAAAGTAACCTAATATAGCAACATTTCTGTGAACTTGTTCCTACCATACCCATCAGAAATTAACAGACCATAGTCGTCCCTGGGCATTCCCAGAGCAATAAATTTACCCACAATAGCTTATCTGTTCTTATTGGATTATTGTTCCCCCTTCCTTAATTGCTCTCTGTCACTAGTTCCCCTACATTCTACATTATAAACCATTTATTTTACAGTTTTCAAAGTTCACATTAGTGGTAGCATATAATATTTCTCTTTTTGTACCTGGCTTATTTCACTCAGCATTATGTCTTCAAGGTTCATCCGTGTTGTCATATGTTTCACGGCATTGTTCCTTCTTACTGCTGTGTAGTATTTCATCATGTGTATATACCACATTTTATTTATCCACTCACCTGTTGAAGGACATTTGGGTTGTTTCCATCTCCTGGCAATTGTGAATAATGCTGCTATGAACATTGGTGTGCAGATATCTGTTTGTGTCACTGCTTTCAGATCTTCAGGTTATATACTGAGAAGTGTAATCGCTGGATCAAAAGGTAACTCTATATCTAGTTTTCTAAGGAACTGCCAGACTAACTTCCAGAGTGGCTGAACCTTTATACAGTCCCACCAACAATGAATAAGAGTTCCAATTTCTCCACATCCCCTCCAGCATTTGTAGTTTCCTGTTTGTTTAACGGCAGCCATTCTAATTGCAGTGAGACGGTATCTCATTGTGGTCTTAATTTGCATCTCCCTAATAGCTAGTGAAGCTGAACATCTTTTCATGTGTTTTTTGGCCATTTGTATTTCCTCTTCAGAGAACTGTCTTTTCATATCTTTTGCCCATTTTATAATTGGGCTGTCTGTACTATTGTCATTGAGTTGTAGGATTTCATTATGTATGCAAGATATCAGTCTTTTGTCAGATACATGGTTTCCAAAAATTTTTTCCCATTGAGTTGGCTGTCTCTTTACCTTTTTGACATTCTTTTGAGGTACAAAAATTTCTAAGCTTTAGGAGTTCCCATTTATCTATTTTTTCTTTTTTTGCTTGTGCTTTGGGTGTAAAGTCTAGGAAGTGGCTGCCTAATACAAGGTCTTGAAGATGTTTCCCTACACTGTCTTCTAGGAGTTTTATGGTACTTTCTTTTATATTGAGATCTTTGATCCACCTTGAATTTAATTTTTGTGTAGGGTGTGAGGTAGGGGTCCTCTTTCATTCTTTTGGATATGGATATCCAACTCTCCCAGCCCCAATTGTTGAAAAGACTGTTATGTCCCAGTTCAGTGACTTTGGGGGCCTTATCAAAGATCAGTCAGCCATAGATCTGGGGGTCTATCTCTGAATTCTCAATTCAATTCCATTGATCTATATGTCTATCTTTGTGCCAGTACCATGCTGTTTTGACAACTTTGGCTTTATAATAAGCTTCAAAGTCAGGGAGTGTAAGTCCTTTCACTTCCTTTTTCTTTTTTAGAGTGTCTTTAGCAATTTGAGGCATCTTCCCTTTCCAAATAAATTTGATTACTAGCTTTTCCAAGTCTCCAAAGTAGGTTGTTGGAAATTTGATTGGGATTGCATTGAAACTATAGATGAGTTTCGGTAGAATTGACATCTTAAAGAGATTTAGCCTTCCTATCCATGAACATGGAATATTTTTCCATCTTTTAGGTCTCCTATTTATTTTAGTAGAGTTATGTAGTTTTCTTTGTATAGGTCTTTTACATCTTTGGTTAAGTTTATTCCTAGGTACTTGATTTTTTTAGTTGCTGTTGAAAATGGTATCTTTTTCTTGAGTGTCTCTTCAATTTGTTCATTTCTAGCATATAGAAACATTACTGACTTATGTGCATTAATCTTGTATCCTGCTACTTTGCTAAATTTGTTTATTAGCTCTAGTAGCTGTATGGTTGATTTCTCAGGGTTTTCCAGATATAAGATCCTATCATCTGCAAACAATGACAGTTTTACTTCTTTCTTTCCAATTTGGATGCCTTTTATTTCTTTGTCTTGTCGGATTGCCCTTGCTAGCACTTCCAGCACAATGTTGAGTAACAGTGGTGACAGCGGGCATCCTTGTCTTGTTCCTGATCCTAGAAGGAAGGCTTTCAGTCTCTCACCATTGAGTACTATGCTGGCTGTGGGTTTTTCATAGATGCTCTTTATCATATTGAGGAAGTTTCCTTCAATTCCTACTTTTTGAAGTGTTTATATCAAAAAGGGATGTTGGATTTTGTTGAATGCTTTTTCAGCGTCTATTACGATGATCATTTGATTTTTCTCTTTTGATTTATTAATGTGTTGTAATACATTGATTGATTTTCTTATATTGAACCATCCTTGCATGCCTGGAATGAACCCCACTTGGTCATGGTGTATGACTTTTTTTAATGTGTCTTTGGATTCGATTTGCAAGTATTTTGTTGAGAATTTTTGCATTTATATTCATTAGGGAGATAGGCCTGTAGTTTTCCTTTTTTGTAGCATCTTTGCTTGGTTTTGATATTGGATTGATGTTAGCTTCCTAAAATGAGTTAGGTAGGGTTCCATTTTCTTTGATGTTTTGAAAGAGTTTAAGTAAGATTGGTGTCAGTTCTTTTTGGAAAGTTTGGTAGAATTCTGCTGTGAAGATATCTGGCCCTGGGCATTTATTTGTGGGAAGCTTTTTTGATGACTGATTGGATCTCTTTGCTTGTGATTGGTTGGTTACAGTCTTTAATTTCTTCTCTGGTCAGTCTAGGTTGTTCATATGTTTCCAGGAAATTGTCCATTTCCTTTACATTATGCAGTTTGTTGGCATACAGTTGTTCATAGTATCCTCTTACAATTTTTTTAATTTCTTCGGGATCCACAATAATGTCACCTTTCTCATTCATTATTTTGTTTATATGGGTCTTCTCTCTTTTTGCTTTTGTCAGTCTAGCTAGGGGTTTGTCAGTCTTGTTGGTCTTCTCAAAGAACCAACTTTTGGTGTTATTTATCCTCGTATTGTTTTTTTGTTCTCTATGTCATTTATTTCTGCTTTAATCCTTGTTATTTCTTTTCTTCTACTTGGTTTAGGATGGATTTGCTGTTCATTTTCTAGCTTCTTCAGCTGATCCATTAGTTCTTTGATTTTGGCTTTTTCTTCCTTTTTAATATATGTGTTTAGTGCTATGAATTTCCCCCTCAGTACCACTTTTGCTGCATCCCATAGGTTTTGGTATGTTGTGTTCTCATTTTCATTCATCTCTATATATTTAGCAATTTCTCTTGCTATTTCTTCTTTTAACCCACTGATTGTTTAGGAGCATGTTGTTTAACCTCCAGGTATTTGTGAATTTTCTACGTCTCTGATGGTAATTGACTTCTAATGTATTCCATTATGGTCAGAGAATGTGCTTTGAATAATTTCAAATTTTTTTTTAAATTTATTGAGGCTGTTTTATGTCCCAGCATATGATCTATTCTGGAGAAAGTTCCGTGAGCACTAGAGAAGAATGTGTATCCTGATGTCTTGGGATGTAATGTTCTATATGTCTGTTAAATCTAATTCATTTATCAGATTGTTTAGGTTTTCAATTTCCTTATTGATCTTCTGTCTGTTTGATCTATCTGTAGGAGAGAGTGATATGTTGAAGTCTCCCACAATTATTGTGGAAACATCAATACTTCCTTTAGTTTTGTCAGTGTTTGTCTCATGTATTTTGTGGCACCTTGATTGGGTGCATAAACATTTATGATTATTATTTCTTCTTGTTGAATTCCCCCTTTTATTATTATGTAATGGCCTTCTTTGTCTCTCCTAACATCCTTGCATTTAAAGTCTATTTTATCTGATATTAATATTGCTACACCTGCTTTCTTTTGGCTGTAGCTTGCATGAAATATTTTTTTCCATCCTTTCACTTTCAGTTTCTTTGTGTCCCTGTGTCTAAGATGAGTCTCTTGTATGCAACATATTGATGGTTCACTTTTTTTTTGATCCATTCTGTGGATCTATATCTTTTAATTAGTGAGTTTAATCCATGTACATACAACGTTATTACCGTGAAGGCATTTCTTGAATCAGCCGTCTTATCCTTTGGTTTATGTTTGTCATATATATATTTTTTTCCCTCTCTTTATTAATGTCCTTTAGTGTACCCTTACTGAATCTCTTTAGTACTAGAAAGGTACCCTCCTTTCTTTGTTTCTCTTTCAGTAGGGCTCCCTTTAGTATCTCCAGTAGGGCAGGTCTCTTGTTAGCAAATTCTTTCATCATTTCTTTATCTGTGAAAAATTGAAGCTCTCCCTCAAATTTGAAGGAGAGCTTTGCTGGATAAAGAATACTTGGTTGACAATTTTTTTCACTTAGAATTTTAAATATATCATGCCACTGCCTTCTTGCCTCCATGGTGGCCTCTGAGTAGTCACTACTTAGTTTTATGCTGTTTCCTTTGTATGTGGTGAATTGCTTTTCTCTTGCTGCTTTCAGAACTTGCTCCTTCTCTTTTGTATTTGACATTGTGATCAGAATATGTCTCGGAGTGGGTTTATTTGGATTTATTCTATTTGGAGTTCGCTGGGAATTTATGATTTGTGTATTTATGTTGTTTAGAAGATTTGGGAAGTTTTCCCTAACAATTTCTTTGAATACTCTTCCTAGACCTTTACCTTTCTCTTCCCCTTATGGATACCAATGAGTCTTATATTTGGCTGTTTTATTTTCTCTATCATATACCTGAGGTCCATTTCGATTTTTTTTATTTTTTTTTCCACATTCTTTCTTCCTTCATTTTCCGTTCTGTCATCTTCCAGGTCACTGATTTGTTTTTCAACTTCCTCTAGTCTTCTACTATGAGTGTCCAGAGTCTTTTTAATGTGGTCTACAGTTTCTTTAATTTCCACAAGATCGTCTATTTTTTTATTTGCTCTTGCAATTTCTTCTTTATGCTCTTCTAGGCTCTCCTTGATGTCCTTTCTATCCTGTGCCATGCTTTTCTTCATGTCCTTTATATCCTGTTCCATGGTCTCATTGTTCATCTTTAGTTCTTTGATTAATTGCTCCAAGTACTGTGTCTCCTTTGAACCTTTGATTTGGGTGCTTGGGCTTGGGTTATCCATATCATCTGATTTTTTCTTATGCTTTAAAATTTTCTGTTGTTTTTGGCTGCTTGGCATTTGCTTAACTTGACAGGGTTCTTTGAGTATTTGTAGACTGATTAAAACCCTTATCTCAAATTTGTCAGATCTACAGCTTCATGGAGTACACTTTCTCTAACTAACCAGCAGGTGGCATCCGTGAGCCACTTATTCCACTCAAGCCAGTTCTCCCCCACTTTGTCTTTGTGGTGAGTGGGGGTGTGAGTCTTGTGGGGTCCAATTCGTGTGACAAGCTTGTGTGTGTAGTTGGTGTTGCCCGCCCTGTATATGGGGCATGTGTCCGCGGTCAGGGAGGGGGTGTGGGTGTAACAATCAAATCTCCCTGGTGATCCTGGAGATTTAAAGCTGCTGCAATAGTCTAATCCTTCAGTTCAGTCCTGCCACTGTTTGTCTCTGCTGCTGACCCACAAGTCCTTGGTATTGGCGTATGGCCCCTGAGACTTGCGAGTGTGTCCCTCTTCCAGGCTGTGCACCCCTATGTCCTCTGTTGAGGGGTGACTGTGCTATGTCACAGGTGAGTGCCATCCCCCCAGGATGATTCTGGGCTGCAGGACTATGTAGGGACTTTCCCAATCTGCTGAAAGGATGGCTGAATGGGGCTTTGTTAATTCACACTGCTCCACCTTCCCAACTCTGGGACAACCAGCTGAGGGTGCAGGGAAGGTTAATGTCCATGCCCGATTTTGTGGTTTGTGCATGTGTTGTTGGAAACATTTCCTGTCACAATGGATTGTCTGGGGCAGCTCTGGGCTGTGGGGCCAGCAACTGGCAGGAGTGTTCCCTGCCCACCAGGAAGATGGCTGTGAGGGGACGCCCTCCTTTTCTTTGGAATTTGTGGTGTTAGTGAATTTTCTCAGCCTTTGGACTTATTGCCTTGTGTCGCAGGACTCTCTTAGTTTTGCTCTTGTCTTGACTTGTGCAAATTGCAAGCCTTTGAGGCTTTCTGTGTTGGGCTTCTTAAAGTCATTGTTTTAGAAAAAGAGAAAAAGATTTAGAGAAAAAAAAGGGGAAGGGCCCTACTTGCAGTTCTAATGGGCTATTGAAATGCTAAGAGACAAGGAGATTAGGGCCATTAAAGAACACTGCAGGGAGCAGAGAAACCAGTTTTTCAGACAAAGAAACTCACCTTTTGGATTTGCATATGAGGCTGACTCAGCCTGAGCTCTGCCCTTCCCCATTCTATGTTAATCAGAACTCCAAAACGTTGTTGCTTTTATTTTTGGGTTTTCCTTGCTGTTTTTGCTATCCCTATCTCCTCTCCACCAGGCTGGCTGCTCCTGGATTCTCTGGTGTCTGGTCTCAGTCTATCTATGATTGGAGTTTGGATCAGTAGAATGAGTTTCCAATAAGGGCCACAACTGCTGTTCTCCCTCCTTGTTCCCAGCGCTGATGGCCCCTCCTTCCACGGGACTGAGCCTGGCAGGGAGGGCGCGGGTCCCCTGGCTGCGAAAACTTACAGATTTCACTGATCTCAGCTGTTCCACGTGTTAATGAGTGTTGTATGAAGTATGCCCAAAGTCAGATTGCTCTGCAGTATCCGGTCCACGCAGTTCCTGGCTTTCTACCTACTTCCCTGGAGGAGTAACTAAAACGTACATCTCACCACTCTGCCATGTTGCCCCACCCTGCTCCATTTGCATTTAAAGTCACTATTGGTAATATAGGACTTTCTCTGCCATTTTGCTATTTAGCCTTTCTAAGTCTTATACCTTTTATGTCCCTCACTTCCATAAAAGCCTACTTTTATATTTATTTGCTTTTTTGTGTTGTACCATATTGTGTGACTTCTTGTTTCTACCTGGATGCATTTTTTATCTGTTCGTCTTGAGGTTACCATGGGATTAAAATTTAACATCCTTAGTACATAACAATCATATTTGGTTAGATACCAACTTAATTTCAATAGCATGCATATATACTTTTCCTATAGCCCTCTGTCCCTCCACCGCTTTTTGTACTTGTTATCACTTATATCTTTGAACATTGTATGTACAATAACATAGATTCATCATTACTTCTTATGTATTTGCATTTTAGCACCTGTAGGAAGTAGAGTGGAGATATACCAAACAATACAATACAATAACACTGGAATTTAGAATTGTACAAATGGTTACTTTACTGCAGGACTTTGTTTCTTTATGCTCCTTTAAACTACTGTCTAGTGTCCTTTCCTTTCAGCCTGAAGAACTTACTTTAGCATTGCCTGTCGGGTAGGTCTAGATGAACTCCCTCAGCTTTTGCTTATCTGAGAATGTCTTAATCTCTCCATCATTTTTGAAAGAGAGTCTTACCTGATACAAAATTTTTGGTTGGCAATTGTTTTCCTTTAGCACTTTAATTATTTCAACCTACTGTCTTCTTGCCTCCATGGTTTCTGATGAGGAATCAGTACTCAATCTAATTGGGATTTCCTTGTACATAACACGTTGCTTTCTCTTGCAGCTTTCAGAACTCTCTCCTTGTCCTTTGCATTTGATAGTCTAATCAATATATGATGGTGTTCCAGTTTGCTAGAGATGACATTATGCAAAATACCAGAAATGGATTCACTTTTATAAAGGGGGTTTACTAGGTTACAAATTTATAGTTTGAAGCCCATGAAAATGTCAAATTAAGGCATCAATAGGAGGATACCATCACTGAAGGAAGGCCAATGGGATCTGGAACACCTCCACCAGCTGGGAAGGCATGTGGCTGGTTCCTACAGGTCATTTGCTCCCAGGTTCTGGTTTCAAAATGGCTCTCTCCAAAATGTCTCTGGGCTTCTATCTTCACTCCTCTCTCTCAGCTCCTGTGTGTCCTTGCTTCTTTTTCCCAGGACATTTCTCTCTAAGCATCTGGGGGTCCTCTGTTAGCTTTTCCAAGCAAACTCTGGGCTTTGTTTCTCAGCTTAGCATCTGAAGACGTCCTTCTGTCTGCATCTGCAAGTGTCTCCAAGTGTCAGCATCTGTGTCAGCTCCTGAGCTCTGTTAAGTACTCCAATGAACTAATCAAGACCCACCCTGAATGGGCAAGACCACACCTCCATGGAAATAATATAATCAGAGTTCTGACCCACAGTTGACTGGGTCACATCTCCATGGAAAGATTCAGTCAAAAGGTTCTGCCCCACAAGATTGGATTAAAAGATCATGGCTTTTCTGGGGTCCACAACAGTTTCAAACCAGCAGAGATGGGGTGTATTTTACTTCATATTTATCCTGTTTTGTATTCTGTGAGGTCCTTTGATGTGCATATTCATGTCTTTTGCTAAGTTTGGGAAGTTCTTTTCCATTATATCTTCAATATTCTTTCAGTCCTTTTCTCTCCTTTTTTCTCCTTCTGGGACTCCCATAATGTGTATAATTGCTCTTGATGGTGTCCCATATCTATTTAGGCTAGTTTGGCTTTACTATTTCATTTTCTTCTGCTCCTCAGCCTGACTCATTTCAAGTGTTCTTGTCTTCAAGTTCACTGATTCGTTCTGCCAGCCAATCAGCTCTTAAAACCTTCCTGGCATTTTTCATTTCAATTATTGTGGTTTTCAGCTCCGTAGTTCTGTTTGAGTCCTTTTTAAAATTTCTGTCTCTTTACTAGACTCTCATATTATTCGTTCATTGTTTTCCTGATATCCTGCTGTTCGTTCTCTGTGCTTTCCTCATTTCCTTCCGCATTTTTAACATCTTTTTTTAAAGACTTTATTTGTTATGTCTGCATTCTCATATTCTTTATCAGGTTTTTTTATTTATTTTTATTTATTTATTTTTATCCTCTTCCTTTGGATGGGCCATCATTTCTGTTTCTTTATTTGTCTTATACTCTTTTTTGCACACTGTAGGTTTAAATATTTTTTAAAATGTTAACTCTAGAAAATTTACTCCCTGGGATGTCTGTTTCCTAGTTTTGTACTAGCTGGTGAAGGCAGAAATTTTCTTGAGTTTTAGCCCTCCTATCAGGAAACCTGCCCAGGTGAATGCACTGTTAGGGTTTTCCCTATCTTACTGGGCCTCTGTCTATCCTGGGCTTTTGCTTGTTAGTTGTTTTTGGAGTTTCCTGTTTATGGAGTTTGGTTGCCCCCTTTGTTTCTCAGCAGAAAAACCTCCCTCTTCTGGGTATCTGAAGCTGGCAGGCCTTTGTACCAGACCATCTGCTTCTGTAGTTTTTTCATTCCTTTCATTGTCTTATGCTGCTTTTGCATAAAGGACAAATTCTGGGCAGAGGGTCACCCTAGGGAGGACTCTTTCCCAGCCAAAACAGGGTCAGGAACCCACCAGAAGGGCAACAGACCAGCCCCAAAGTTGCCCTTAGAGGGGGACAGGAAGGATGCTAATATGACTCTCCAATGGATCCTTGAAGTTGAGCTTTCTGGCCTGCCCAGCAAATGCAGCCCTATATAGTTAACTGTCCCCCCAGCCCTAAAGAGCCCTGCATCTTTAAATCTCTACCACCTCTGCCCCTGCATGAGGAGGGTTGAAAAAAGGCTACTGCTGCCTTGTCTGGGACTGGGTTGAAACAACAGCCGCCCTCAGAGTGGAACCCAGTGAACTGAATTCACTAATCAAAACCCTGTGTTTGAGGAAAAGGACTTTTGTGCCCCTTTTTGTCAGCATAGTTAGTCAGGGACTCGACCCCAAGGTGGCCTGCTGTGAGAGTGAGGGATGGGCACCAGTAGCCACCATGCAAGAGAGCACTTACCATTCTTCACCCAATTTATCTGTCTCTTCTTCCTCCCTCTCTTCCCTTGATGCTGTACAGTCTTCTTCTGGCCACTGGAGATTCAAATAGTTGTTTCAGGCATTCCTGACTGTTTAATAGTTGTTTTGTGGGAGGACTGAGTCCTGAAGCTTCTACTTCCACCATCTGCCCCAGAAGTCCACCCGCCTCCATCACTTTTTGATTCCATTATCATGTTCTCTTTTTTAAATTCTTATAACACTTATCACTATCTAAAAGTATGTATCTATCATGTATCAAATATCTACACACCCACTCCTCTCAGAATGTAAGCTTCATCATCAAAAAGATATTCTCAATCATGTTCAGCACTGTATTTCTAATACTAAAACACTGAGTGGCAACATAGTAGATGGTTACTAAATAATTGTTCAATTATTTAAAACAATTTAATAATTAGTTGTCATAGCTGTAGAATGAATTGACTTTTGTGAGGACTGTACAACAGAAATATTTTAAAACATGGGAATTAGAGTTAATCATAATTTGGTTGGAGCTTTGGTTCTATCGCTTTACAAATATTTGGTCTATTGAAGTTCTTTATTTGTTAACTCTCTACAGAAGAAATAATAATAGTGCATACATTACATGGTTGTTTTTAGACTTAAATTCAATAATATTTGTAAACATATAGTATCTCTTGCATAGAAGTTTTTTGCAAATGTCAGGGCCTACTCCGGTAAATTACTATGTGGTTGAGCAGAGACTGTGTGATTCCTCCAGCCCAGCATTTCTGAAAGAGAGAGAGAAAGGAGCAAGCCCTGTTCCTTTTCCTAAAATCATCAATCAGATAGATCATATCTCTGTTTAGGAGAGGCCCTGAAGTGGAAGAGGGAGAAGACTGTCTTTTCATTATAGTATTCACAAGTGATAGGAGAGAGGAATTCCCTAACAATTATTTATCATACCCATGTATGTTTTAGTGAAGTGAACTGCGCATAGTTCATTACAAAGTGTTTGGTTTTCCTCAACAGAGTTACTTTTTTTTCACAAAATCCTTAAATATATGAATCCAGTTAAGTTGTTCTCAAGAAGAGATAAATACCTGATCACGATGGATCTCCAGTCAATATGTCAGACAATCAGGCTGATAGATAAGCAGCACTCCTTACAGAAAGCTGCCTGAGCAATGCCTGTTCACGCTTCAGGCAGCACACATGATGGAGACTAAACTGGCTGCTGGAATAGATCCAAGGCTAACCATCGAATGCATTTTTATCCTCAGCACAAGGAAATGGGGTGGGTGACATAAAAATCTTCTCACCATGAGATAAACATTTTCATCGTTGATAGAAAACTCTCACTTTTATTGACATCTCTAGAAACTTTTAGAAATGTCAGTGTGCTCACAGATAAATACATTCTCCTTAAAACCTTCAAACATTTTTGCAAGCCTTGTCGTTAGAGTAATGTGAATGCTGTCTGCAGTATTGTCGGTAGCCATTTACATGGAATGTTGGAGTAGTGCCTTGTCTCTTTGACTAATTAGACATGAGTTGTTAGCTCTTTTCATTATTTTTGAAACTGCTCACATTAGTGTTGTAAATTCTGCATAATTTATCCAACCCTACACATTTGAAAATTCTCTGTGAACCAGTGGACTATTGTTTGCTCACTGACAATTTGTTATTGGTCCATTATCATTTAAGGATGAATTGTCTTGCAGAAGGATCCATTTCCTTGCATAATGAGTTTTTCCATAAAAAAGAGATTTTTCTGTTTTAATTATTAATATTATATTAAAATATATTAAATTTTAACAGACAAAAATTATTTAAAATGTATACATTATTGATTATGTAAGTTTGCCTCATTATTTGTAAAGCAAAATTTTATCAGGGACTCCTAAAGCCTTTAAGCCACCTTTCTAATCTTTCAAAATGAATATTTCAAATATTTAGACCATTTATTATTTCTTTTTATTACAATTAAATTGTATCAGCATAAGATTACACTAGTATAAGTGGCATACAGGCTGTCTTAATTTTTCGCAATGCTGTGTTAACTGAAACCCTTGCATACACACTTTGTACAGTTTCATGGGGACTGAGCTATGCGAAACAAGGCACAGTTCTAATATGCACAAGTTTCAGTTAACATGGTCTTTTGCAATACAAGCCTGCCTGTAGTTCTAATAGTGTAATTTTCCTCTATAAGTCATTAAGTTGGGTGCAATCAAAAGCTCCCTTTACTAAGAATTTAGAGTACTTTTTCATTGAGGAATTCATAAGTTGGCTAAAATAGTAGATACGCACGTCTAATATTTCTAGGGAATAATTCCTATCCCTTTCATCAACTTTGATTACTGAAAATGGAAAATATAATCAATGCAGGTACAGTGATATTACTTCATGTTATGATGATCACACTAGCTTTCAAAGTGAATGTTTAGTTCCATCCACATAATACGTGTTTTTCTTCTACACAATTTTAAAATTTGCCTTAAAAAACTGTAAAACATTCATCACTTCTGGCCCATGCATATTTTTAAAAAATGTATATCCTAATTTCAGAAAGGAAAAAGAATGACAAGTAGTGGTTTAATTTTAAAATAAAATAATTATTTAAAGATGATTTTAAAACCTTATATGTGTGCCTAACCTATTTTAATTTTTACACATTATGTTACGTATACATAATTTTTATATGGTTAAAATTATATTGCTTACATCATTTTTTTAAATTACTAAGTAACATGCATTTCCCATGTTTTTGCAATGGTCTTCATATTTTAAGTTTTGCTAATCTGATTAACATTCTATCTGGACCACAATTTGTTAATAATTTCTGCTTTGCCTTTGCCATGAGAAAAACAAGTTTCAGCTAGCTGGTCTGCTATTTAAGAATGTTTGAACAGACATGAGCCCACTCAGCAGCAAGAAGGCAATGCTAGCCAGATCCAAATCTTGAAGCAAACCCACCCAGCTGAACTCTGATTACCTTCTGAAGAAGCTCTTTATTTTATGTTAACACCTAGCTGATACATAGCAAGTTATTTTGGAAATACTTTTTGATTTTGTAAGAATTACCATCAATCTTTTTATTCCTTAGTCAAGCATCCATATAGACTTTATACAATTCATACAGTCCCATAGACGTTTGAAAACTTTTATTACCAAACAACTTAGTTGATGAAGGTCTGCCATGATCTTAAGTTTAACAATTTTATAGAATGATGCAGCAACTAGCATAGTACCCAGCCCATCTGGACAGTCAATAAATTAATTGAACTGAATTTATTCCTTGTTCCAAGCCCCCAAAATTCCTTTTGAATTTTTTTTTTTCCAGCAATAGATAAGAACCATGTAAGTGCGAAATAATGCATTATTACCAATCTCAGATTCCGGATGATGATTTCTGGGCAATGATCTGTTACTTCCTTTTTCTATCTCAGTCAGAAAAAAAACATTGTTATCAAATTTCTTATCTTTACTTCATTAAAAGAATTGAGGGGCAATACAAGATTCATGAAAAACTCTGAGTAGTACCCCACTTCAAAGATTTAAAGGAAATTACTACTTAGAAAGTAAATATAAAAATCTTCTATTATATTTTTCTGGTTTAAGGGAATTTTTGCATGGATTTGGAAGATAAAGTGTATGAAAATCTCTTGTTTTATATCAATATGACAGTTGTAATTCTAAACCCTATAAGTGTTTTTGTAGAATTATTGACATTCAAAATTTAAGCAATAATAATATAGACTGGACATATAATTTGTATTTTATCATATATATATTTTTTTAAATTTTAATTTGTAATAGTTAAGATGCTGACTTGGTGTCCATTAACAATCACCAAATTTGTAGAGAAGGTTTAACATTCTACTTTCAGGTAAATGGCCTGATGATGAAATGGATGACTGATTCTAATCAAATATCACTTTGTTTCTTGCATTATATCTTTAAATATATGGTTAATTGTTTTTTAGGTACCTGTTTAAAGGAAAAAAAATAGAAATAATCCACCACAGTCAGCATTCTCTGCCTTTTCTAATTTATCTTTTTATATTCTGGAATTATCTTTCTAAAAACAAAAATCTTTGATTGTCACTCCTTTGCTTAACATGCAGCTCTATAGCATCATTTGCAATTGTCATGTAGTATTCCGTTTTTAATTATATCATAATTTATTTAACCACTCTTCTGGTTGTTTTCTAACATCACTGTTTGAAGTAAATAATATTTTCAACGGCTATGTAATATTCCATTGAGTGACTTTCCCATAATATCTGTTCCTCTAATCCATAATTTATGGAAAGTTATTTTCCTTTTTATGATTTTCATATTTAATTATAAACCAATTTTTTTTACAAGTATTAGAGATACTGAAAGGAATGTGTGTAGTTAGAATCCAGATGGGGCAGAACAAGACTGTAGTGGAAATGAAGTAGGAGGCTGGAAATGAAGTGATGGCCAGTATTAGGGAATTGTTGAATGGTTTTAGGCATGAGAGAGTCACATTCAAATTTGTGTTTTTTAAAGATCAACCTAGCTGTTGTCCAGTGCAGTAGAATAAGAAAAAGATGTTGGTTGCTTGAGTAGAGTGATGACAATGAAAATGGAGGTGAAGGAAAGATAGTTGGGAATTGAGATCATTAGGATTTTGTAACAGCTTGGACTTTGGGGGGAAATGGGGGTGTCAAGAATGGTCCCTGAATTTCTGATTTCATGGACTGGGTAGATTGTGATACCATTTATGTAACCCTAGAGAAGAACTAATTTTCTGAATGGAAATGAGTTTATGAATTCACTTTATGTCATGTTGAAGTTGAGGTGCCTTTGAGACATCCAAGGGAAGCTCATCATTTACACCCTTTCCACTGCAATCTGATTTTTTAATTGTTTTGTATTTGTTATTGTTTTCCTTTTCTGACCTTCTTCTTCTGCCATCTGGTTTACTTGTACTTTGTTAGTCTCCTACCACTCCTTTAGTAAAACCTTGAAATATGACTCTGGGAAATTTCATGCCTTCCTAGCTATAGTTACTTTTAATTAATTCTCAGTATGAATTCCTAGTCCATGAATGACTTGGCACTCTGAAGAAAAACATCCTAATGACACTGGTATTTCACTCTTCTCTGTATTCTATTTAGAGATCTCATACTCATTGTGCCAGTTTGAATGCATTGTGTCCCCCGAACTCTGTTATCTTTGATGTAGTCTTGTGTGGGCAGACATTACCAGTGTTGATTAGATTTCTTTGAGTGTTTCTTTGGAGATGTGCCCCACCCAGCTGTGGGTGATGACTCTGATTGGATAATTTCCATGGAGGTGTTGCTCCACCCATTCACGGTGGGTCTAAGTTGAGTCACTGGAGCCATATAAATCAGCTGACAGAAAGAGGGAACTCACTGCAGCTGAGAGTGAACTTTCAAAGAGGAGCTACAGCCAAGAGGGACACTTTGAAGAAGCACAGGAGCTGCAGAATGAGAGACAGTTTGAAGATGGCCCTTGAAAGCAGACTCTTGCTCCAGAGAAAGCTAAGAGAGGACAAATTACCCCAATGCAACTAAGAGTGACATTTTTGAGGAACTGCAGCCTAGCGAGAAATGTCCTGGGAGAAAGCCATTTTGAAACCAGAACTTTGGAGCAGACGCCAGCCACATGCTTTCCCAGCTAACAGAGGTTTTCTGGACACCACTGGCCATCCTCTGGTGAAGGTACCCAATTGCTGATGTGTTACCTTGGACACTTTATGGCCTTAAAACTGTAACTGTGTAACCAAATAAACCCCTTTATAAAAGTCAATCCATCTCTGGTGTTTTGCATTCTGGCAGCATTAGCAAACTAGAACACTCATTCTTGCCTCCTGTCAGGGTCCTTGATATTTTTCTCCATTTACTGACTTAAGTTCTGTTTCAGCCCAAACAATACACTAGGATATGTAGTTCTGCCAATTAATCAAACTATAATTATTACTTCTGATCAGAGACTACGTGCTATCATACTTTATCCACTGGGTCAGAAACTAGTCAGAGCTTTAAGAGTTAGTGTGCTTAAATCTTCATGCATATTGGAACTTTAGCTACTGACCTGTCTTCATAGACCTAGTCTAAAGCTCATCATGTCCTTGGTTTTTCCCTTAGCCTATCACAAAGGCCAGGTGCTTCATAGTGAAGCCCCATGGAATACAACTTGTATATTTGAGAATAAAAGAATAACAAAGATGGCTCTACTTCTAAATTTAGCAGATTCCTGATACAATGTGTAGTTCTCAATAAATATTTATTAAAGTAATTGAGTGACCAAATTCAGGTAAAGTTATGCAGTTAAGTCATGGAATGTCACATACCTCCAAATTAAACTAAGATTCTTTGGCACAATATTGAATGTACATAAAGATGGTCATCATATATCTAGCTCTTCTAAAATATTAATGATCAGCTTTTGATATAAATTTTGTCTAAATATTATAAATATGGTGCATACAATGTTTAGGGTTCATTTCATGCCCTTTCTAACGTAAGCAAATATGGGTATGAACAAATTCCTGTTATAAGGTAAAATTTAGGGACTGTCGTTTCCATTTTGTATGTTGGAGGATTCATAGTGACCAAAGCCATCACTGGATGACTTCTGATAGATATTTAGCTAGAATAGTTAATAATAGCAAGGGGGACAGTCTGATTCTAGCTTTTACAACCTCTAAACTTATCTCTAAACTTATTCTACTTGCTCTTTCTTAGTCAATTGTTGATGGATAATGCTTTCTAAACTTAAGGTAGATAATGAAACTTCTATCTCTGTCAACCTTATTATGACATAAAGAAGATATTTTTTACTTAAACAAATTCAAATAATGAATCTTCTTTCTAGTAATTAATGTGTAAGAAGAATCAGGTTTCCTAAAATTCTAGTAAAAGTTCTGATTCTCTGAGGAATGCATTGGACACATCATACCTCTCTGTAATTTTGAAAAATTACAAATTAGAGAAATGTGCAAATTCCATAGGAATTAGGTACAACTTGAATTTATGTGTTGTTGAATTGAGTAAGAAGTTCTTATCAATATGCTCAAGCTTTTATTTTTGAAGAAACTAAAGATAAAAGTATAATGGCTTGGACATTTTAATTAAAAGACTCCAAATTTCAGACATGTGCATTCCAGTTTAAATGTGACATTTTTGCCTAGTGATTCATTTTCTGTATTAATGAGATGTCATCCAATTACCTAAAATATTCATTTAAAAAACAATGTTAAACTGTTTTTCAAATATATAAGAAACCATTACTTTGTGCAATTTTTTCTGCATTTGAGTTGGCTCTGAATAGGATACGCTTTTCTTTCTTTATTAAAGTGATCCATTAACAAAGATTTTGATTAAAAAATGATAGAACAAACCTTTTTGTCATCTTGGTTTTTTAGCAGCCAAGTCAAATCTTTGATATTTAGAGGGATAATTATATTTTAGATTAACCTTTTATTTTGTAACAAATGCTATTAACTTTGTGGCAGAGGTTTCATATGCATACACACACACTCCCATAAATCTGAATAGCTGCTCATTTGACTTTGGGAGAAGGATGAATTACTGGAAGTAAGTACTGAATTTGGAGTTACGGCATCTAGAGTCCAATTCTAATTCCACCAACACCTAGTGGTGCTTGTGGCCTTACACAAGCCATTTAATCTCATGTCAAAATAGAGATAGAATTTATTTTTCAGTTGTCTTCTAGCTCTAAGAATGTATAACTCAGGTTTTAAAAATTTCTTTACATGTCTATTAATTGATATATTGACCACAATTATGGCTTGTCTACATGTTTATAATTAAACATAGACTTCAATAAACAGAAACTCCTGAAATTCAAAAAGAAAAATATAAGAAATCCAATGAGAAAATATACAAGAGATATAAATTGGCAAGTAAAGGAAGGAGACATTTGTATGATTAACCAGTATATGATAAAATTAATATTAAGTCTCATACACAGAATTGAAAATGAAAAAGTAATAAACCCAAATAAAGAAACAGAAGATTAACTTTTCTGGGGGTGGGTGGGGGTGGGTGGGAGGGGAGTGTAGGGCAAAAACTATGACTTTTGCTAGTTCAATTGAAATGCTCTACCCTGGCGCTTGCACTTACTAGGATCGATAATTTTTTTAAAGGCATATTGGTTGTTCTCACTCTGAATCAGAAAGAAGTAGCCCCATTTTTTCTTTGCTGTTTTCATGTCAACTTTTCTTTTTCTTAACTTTAAACATTCCTCTCCTATTTTGCCTGTTACTATAAACTGGTTTCTGTAAATGGCTGCATCCTGGGGGGTATATTTTTCTCATAGAGTCTCAACTTTAGAACTGTTGAAGAAGGAAACCTCAGTCTAGCCCATTACTATTAGCCATTGCAACACATGGCTCAATATCTCATGGGCAAGTTTTGGAATTTAAATGGTGTTGATCTCCAAAGCCAGTTTGACTCAATACACATTAATAGATATTGTGCTATAATTTCTCATAATTTTCTCCTTTAATCATAACAATAGCCCTTAAAATATCTATTGTTTTCTCTGATTTGCAACTCCTGAACTAAGTCTCAGAAATGTTTTGGTTTGAGAAATGAATTGAAATTAATTCAATTAATTAATTAAATTTTAGAAGAACACTGATATCGTCAACAACTCAACACAAAGTATGAGCTGAAATCTTCCTTACATTTACTATATGAGAAGAGAGTAACATTGATCTGTATCTTCTCTTGGGGTTTACTTGCTTTGCTTTTCTTAAAATTCGGTGCATCTCTTGAAACCATTTCCTAATAGATTGATTTAATGCAGCACCTTTTTTTAAATATAGGATTTTATTGGTCCATGTATTCTGTGAATGTTCAACAAAACATTTACCTACCTGTAATTTAGTATGAATATCATGTATAATAATTACATGTCCAGCTGGCTCCATTTAGGACTAGAAAATAGATTCATTCTTCTCACAATTTTATGTAATATGCAAAACCAGTAAATAAAAGGACTAAACTTCTACACTCAAGAAAATATCCCTATATGATTAACTTAAATTGACAAAAATTAATGGTGATATTATTCTGGCTGCCACTCTATCCTTATTACAACTTATGGCTAGCAAGATTAGAGAAACAGGTTATGTTACATAAAATTTCTAATACAATCCTCAGGAATGTTAAAAACTAGCCTAGATGAAACATTACAAAGTATATTGAAGAGAATAATTTTACAGAGGCAGGAAGATTTATTTAGATCTAATTCATCTTTTTTTTTCCTACCACTGCTCCTGGCTTTTAAAAGGCAATTTTACAAATCATAATGTGCCTATCCTTTTCATAATTTACATGTTTTCTAGTTATCCGGAACTGCATATTTATAGGAGTGAGAGAAGGGTGGTGTGGGATACATACTCTGAGAATGGACTACTTATTTCCAAAATAGTTTCCTTAACAATTCTTAGCTCTCGACCTTATACCCTCTGCTCTCTGCCCTCTCCCCAACCCAACCCATCCAAACAGAACCTAAAGGGAAGTGGGTACTTTCTAACCCAAGAAGTAAGGTCTACATTACTAAGGGAGTTTATGTGGAAGATGCAAAGGAGGGAGACACACAGCAGACTCTTAAAAGTGCATACTGGGTTTCCTTGCTTTGTGTGGTGGTCCAGAACCATGAACACGACTGTGGAAGCTGAAACAGTGTGAAACAATCTTAATAATTACTGAGAAAAATTTTGAGTGTCCACTACTTTTTTTTTATTGAGATTGTTCACAAACCATACAATTATTGAGATTGTTCACAAACCATACAATTATCCAAAGATGCCCGTGGTACCATCATACAGCTGTGCATCCATAACCACAATTAATTTTTTTTCATTACTCCAGAAAAGAAATAAAGACAAAAAAGGAAACTCAAATACTCCCATACCCCTAACCACATACCCTCCATTATTGATTCATAGGATTGGTATTGTACATTTGTTACTGTTGATGAAGGAATGTTAAAATACTACTAACTGTAATATATAGTTTGCAATAGGTATATATTTTTTCCTATATGCCCCTCTATTATTAACTTCTAGTTGAAGTGTCATACATTTGCTCTAGTTCATGAGAGAGATTTCTAATAGTTGTACAGTTAATCTCAGATATTGTGCACCACAAGATTCACTGTTTTATATATTCCCATATTTAACCTCTAACTTTCCTTCTGGTGACATATGTGACTCTGAGCTTCCCATTTCTATGACATTCACATACTATTCAGCACTGTTAGTTATTTTCACAATGTGCTCCCATCAACTCTGTCCACTTCCAGGCATTTAAGTTCACCCTAGTTGAACATTTGCTCATAACAAGCAATGGCTCCCCATTCTTTAGCCTCGTTCTATATTCTGGTAACATATTTCATGTCTATGAGTTTACATATTATAACTAGTTCATATCAGTGAGACCCTGCAATATTTGTCCTTATGTGTCTGTCTTATTTCACTCAATATAGTGCCCAATTTCTTCATCAACCCATTTTTTTAAGACGTTTTGGTTCACACACTGTACATTCCATCCTAAGTAAATAATCAATGGTTCCCTGTATAGTCACGTATTTATGTATTCAACACCATCATCATTATCTATATAAGAATGTCTCCATTTCTTCCACAAAGGAGGAGGAGGAGTCAAAGAAGGTATAGAGAAAAAAGAAAAAAAAGAAAGAGAAAAAAAACCACACACACACGACATCTAGGAAGCGACAAAAGGAAAGATAGCATTAAACCAAACTAGAATAAAGAGTCAGACAACATCACCAATGCCAAGAGTCCCATACCCTACCCCTGTGTTGCCTCCCCCCCCATATGTGTTTAACTTTGGTGTATTGCCTTTGTTACATTAAAGGAAAGATAATACAATGTTTCTGTTAATTATAGTCTCTAGTTTGCATTGATTGTATTTTCCCCCCAATCCCACCCTATTTTTAACACCTTGCAATGTTGGCATTCATTTGTTCTCCCTCATGTAAAAACATATTTGTACCTTTTATCACAATTGTTGAGCACTCTAGGTTTCACTGAGTTATACAGTCCCAGTCTTAATCCTTTGTCTTTTGTTCTGGTGTCCCACATGGTCCTAACCTTCCTCTTTCAGCCATACTCACAGTCATCTTTGTTCAGAGTACTTACATTGTTGTGCTATTATCTTCCAAAATTGTTTTCCAAACCTCTCACTCCTGTCTTTTCCTTTCTGTCGGTAGTGCTCCCTTCAGTGTTCCCGTAGAGCAGGTATCTTGTTCACAAACTCTGTCATTGTCTGTTTGTCAGAGAATATTTTAAGCTCTCCCTCATATTTGAAGGACAGTTTTGCTGGATATAGGATTCTTGGTTGGTGGTTTTTCTTTTTCAGTATCTTAACTATATCTCCCCACTTCCTTCTTGCCTCCATGGTTTCTGCTGAGAAATCCGCACATAGTCTTATCAAGCTTCCTTTGTATGTGATGGATCACTTTTCTCTTGCTGCTTTCAGGATTCTCTCTTTATCTTTGAGGTTTGATAATCTGATTATTAAGTGTCTTGGCATAGGCCTATTCAGATCTGTTCTGTTTGGGGTACCCTGTGCTTCTTGGATCTGTAATTTTATGTCTTTCATAAGAGATGGGAAATTTTCATTGATTATTTCCTCTATTATTGCTTCTGCCCCCTTTCCCTTCTCTTCTACTTCTGGGACATCTATGACACATACATTCCTGTGTTTCATGTTGTCATTCAATTCCTGGAGACGTTGCTCATATTTTTCCGTTCTTTTCTTTATCTGTTCTTTTGTGTGTAGGCTTTCAGGTGCCTTCTTCTCTAGTTCCTGAGTGTATTATTCTGCCTATTGAGATCTGCTGCTGTATGTCTCTATTGTGTCTTTCATCTCTTGTGTTGTGCCTTTCATTTCCTTAGATTCTGCCAGTTGTTTTTTCGAACTTTCGATTTCTACCTATGTACACCCAGTGTTTTCATTATACGCTTTATCTCTTTTGCCATATCTTCCCTAAACTTTTTGAATTGATTTAGAATTAGTTGCTTAAATTCCTGTATCTCAGTTGAAGTGTAAGTTTGTTCCTTTGACTCTGCCATAACTTCATTTTTCTTAGTGAGTTCCTTTAATATGAAGTTTTTTTGCCAGTGTCACTATCTCTTGGACATCATCCTTTTCGTCTCAATCAGTTTTCTCATTTATGTTGACAAGTTGGCCTTCACTGTAGGCACTGTAGGCTCTCTGGCTTCATTTATGAAGTCTTTTGAATGGCAGCAATGTCAGCATTCCCAAGGTCAGCTGTTTCTTTGGTAACTATGTTTATGTTTGATTTCATATTTTACTTTTGGTGTTATCAATTTTTGTTTCCTTACTGCACTTTCGTCTTTGTTGACCAATTCCCTCTTTGGACTTTATTTTTGTGTAATGTCATGTGGGTTTATCTCTAGGAGACAAGGAGCTAACACATCTATACACTTTATTGTCTGTGCATGGTATGAATAACAGCTATATAGTGACCATGACCAACAGATGCTGAAAGAAGTGATGTGATTGGTCACTGATCATTCTGCACATATATTATTTGTGTGGTGATTTGTGGACTAAAGAGCTAGCAGTGAAGTTTGTATTTTATGCAGTTACTCACAGTTATTATACTATGGGTGATAGAAAAGTATGTTGCTGAGGAACAGTGTTATTTAGCTAAACAGTGGTAATGGAAGTTCATACATATTAGAGCTATGAACATCAAGGGAACTATCAAGTGTGCTGCTTCTAGGCTTGATATTACCACTGCTACCTTTATTCTTGCCACTCTTAACTGCCTTTTATTGATTGCCTATTATGTGCTAGACATTGCTTGGCTCTATCCAAAATTTATTCCTGTTAGTCCTCATGTGAAACCTAAGTGATATTATCATCTCTATTTTGCTGATGAGGAAACTAAGATATGATTACTTAAGAGACTTTTCCAATGCTACCTCAATAAGTGGCACAGCCAGAACCAAGATGATCAGATACCAAAGCCTATAGTAGTCTTGGATTTCACTTTATTAACTCTTTTTAATTGGGTCCTATAAACAAAGATTTCTTAAAACTGTCTATACTTCCGATCAGGGCTAATGAGATAATTCTTGGGATAAGAAGCTTCATGTATTTACAACTTGTCTTGTGAAGAAGTATAGGAGAACACATCATAACTGATATCATTTATTAAGGTGCAATTATAACTACATTTTATTTAATACTGCTCATTTTGATACTCCAGATCAATGCTACGAAGAAACTTTATATTGTATTTTATTTCACAAAACATCTAACTTGAACTTCTAAAAATAACTCTCTAGGATTTGGAGTCCATTGATGTTAAATTATTTTATTCTGTGCACTGCCAGTGTAGTACATAGAATAGTACTGAATTTTGTGAAGTCAGACGAGCTTTGTTTTAATCAAAGTGCAGAGTCACAATGATGATTCTGTCCTAAAAAAAGCTTTCCCAGACAGGATTTTTAATAATAGTCTTACTAATTTGGCCAAGGAAATAGAGGATCAGAATTAATAATTATCACACTTCTACTTCCTTTCCCACTGTTTGTCTTTTTGCTTTGGTTCAACATTTAGAAACTATATATTTGTGTGTGTGTTTTGTTTTTTGTTTTTTTTTTTACAATTCTGAATTAAACTAGAAGTAGCTAGAATAAGCATTTTTGTATCTCATGGGATGCTTAATTTAGATTATTTATATGGTTTTTTTTAGTAAATTCTGTTTCAATTTTAATTTTCTTTTGAAATGATAAGAAAATGCTAAATATATGATGATCTGAGAGCAATCTGGGATTTTTTTCCTGAAATCTAAGATTTAAAAAAATCCATCTTCCCTTAGTGCAGTTGCTTTTTCTAGTAGTGAATTGATTTTTTTGTGGCTTAATTTGACTCACTGAAGCTGGAAGCCCCCAGAACACTGTGGGACCTAACGAGCATCCTTGTCTTCCAGCCAGTCCCTCAGGACACTGAGTGTGTTATGGTTAATGACAGTCCCAGAGAGAGCTGCCTCAGATTAAGTTTATGGAGTTGGTAGATGGATTTTGTTTCCAGGGTCATTGTCCTTGATGAGGTTATTTTTGCAGGTCTTGTATAGGAAGTAAGATTCAGCAAAGAGAAAACATGGGAATGCTTTAAAATACTCAAAATCTCTTAGCAATTTAAGAGAAAACTAATCAATGTCTATAAAATGATTATATCACTGTGTGGGGATTAATTTGCCCTTAATATTCTCAGTTTTGTACTTATGGTATTATGTTCAACTCTTTGCTAACACCTATCTTTTAGTATTTACCATCTCATTTATAGAACAACGTAGTCATATGTTACCAAACTGATGTGATCTTTGATTATATGTTCTATCATTTCAGAAGTCCCATATATTATATGTTCTTGTGATAAAACTGGTTTCTTTAATATAATTATACTTATTTTTAGTTTTATTATAAGCCAACTTATTTTGAAACACCATGCTTACAAGGAATGAGGTGCTAGAGTTGTTGGTTTGAGTCCTTAATAGAGTCTCTTTATCTGGGTGTACATGAATGGAGAGGTCTGTAGTTGCATTTCAGGGCAGCTGTGATCTCCCTGAGACTGAATACAAAATTGTCCGTGGCTGTATGCATGTTTTCTGGGGAGAGCTTTCACCTAGTTACCAAAAAAACTAAGAAAGACTGTTTCTACCAGGTCTCGATTTTATTCTTTACCTTATCATATTTTTTTACTTTAAGTAGGGTAGTTCCCTACCCTACTTTAGTAGTTCCCAACTGCCTCGGTTGGTTTTCCATAATCAGCGCTATCCACCACAGTCCACCATGGACCTATTCCATCAGTGAACATTTGCAGACTCTGCCCCACAAGTGCTGGCTCATTCTTGCCTGTGTTCAGTAGCTGTCAAACTGGATCTGTTTCTACCTCTCTCTCCACATTTGGCAGATTTTTCCTTGCATGTAGCTTGCCCTAACCTGGATCTAGGCATCAGTTCTGCCTTGGTACAGGTAAATAAAAAGATAGGAACTTTGCTATGTCAGCCTTAAGTTTTACCTAGTTTGGCTACCTTTAGTGTTTTTTTTTTTACCAACAGTTTATTTTGTATTTATATTTTAAACTCCTCAAAATACTCAAGCTCTTTAAAGGAAAATTTAAAAGAAGAAATCTAAAAAGGGAGAAAATAGAAATCTTCAAGCTTGAACAAAAGTATGTGCGGTATATTCTACAGGGGAAATACTCCTACTGGATATAATAGGTATTTCTATTCTTCTATTGTGACACCAAGATAAAACTATAAATCCTACCCAGGTACCCTATTCCCTACAACAAAAAACCCAGCATAGTGGATTCTTGTTACTTATCTCTTCAGCACCCCTCAATTTCCAAGAAGAAACTCTCCTTCCCTACTCTTCATCCACATGACTTGAGTGAGGTAAGCCCATCAGTATACCCACCTCTCGTCACAATGTGACTCAATTTAGGACAAAACAAGGACTTTTTTTCACTTACTAGAAGGTAGAAACTCTCTCTATCCAAGGCAAGGAGATGTGGTCTGGAACTGCTACTCACATGTTGAAACTTGAGGAGGGAAAAGTTGATTTGAGAAAGTAACCAACACATGGGAAGATCAGGTCTAAGTAGAGAGAAAAAGCCTCTATATCAAAGCACACTTGAACCTAGAGTTATTCATGGCTTAGTGAGTTAGGTGATCCAGATATATCTTGCTTTGATTCTTCAGCCAATTTAAGGTGAGTTTATTGTGTACTGTAGATGAATCCTAGCTGATGTACAAGGTCTGGATTTAGGTCAGATGTGACCTGAGAGATTCTTGCATGGTAGTGCCTCACTCTTGCACTCCTTCACTGCCCCCTCAGCACCCCTGCTCTCAGGTTGCCCCCCAAAATCCAGAGCCCACATAGTGTTGACTTTATGGGCCTGCTTTTCAGGCTATGTTGAAGTATCCAGAACTTACTTGAGCCTCTTGTCTGTAACCTCTCTGTTAACCAGTACCTTTATGTCACATCCTTACTTGCTGACTAGATCATGTGACACATTAATTTATGTCACAGGGTTAATAGTGGATAATATCTTAATATAGTCTCTTATGCAAAAATCATTTTACGCTTCAAAAGGAGGCCCTGTGTCTTAATCCAAAATATGTGAGCTCTCTAGTCTTTGTGGTAAATAAACAATGGAAAAATCTATTTGATTTAGAAAGTCTTTTCGGTTTCCAGTCATTCTACTTACATGACTGCTAACGTGACTGAAAGAATTTTGAGGAATGTGCCCCTGATTTATTTGTCTTTACTGCTCAGTACTGATATTTCACAGCAATGGAATAAAATTTGAACTACAGACATCTCTCTAATTTTAAGATATTTGAGTAAATTACTGTTTTTTCAGTGCTATTTGAGAACGTACCTCAGCCTGACTTAGGGAATTCAATCCAAAATGGAGTGAGCCAGAGTCAGAAAACCTACAACTGTGGTCCAATTGCATAGTCTATCTCTTATTCTCCAGAGCTGGTATTGGTCTGTGGTAGAAACCAAGGCATAGACATGGAAGAAAGAAACTTCTTGTCAGCTGGGGACAGACCTGGGCACTGCTCCAGGTGTCTCTGCATGATCCTGCCCCTTGCAGAATCTGAGCAAGCACCGGTGGGATGCTCATTCTCTGTTATTTCATGTGAATAAAACTGGTCCTTCTATTGATCAGCAGACATGTGAATGAAACTGGTCCTTTCTTCTATTGATCAGCAGAGAGGGCAAGTTATGAGTTAGTGATGGAGAGGAGACGGGAACCGTCAAATCTTTTCTGTTTAAATGCCTCTTCCTGAAGCTGAAGCTAGAACTGGTAAGAACTCTTTACATTTCTTTCCCTGGTAGTAGCTTTTCTCTCAGAGCATTAGATATTTTCTTCAATCACTTTCTTTAACTATGTTACATATTCAAAATCTCAGGCTGCAAATTTTCAAAACTGCTCTCCCCACTGAGTTGCTCTCTGTGTAAAGGCCTAGTCCTTTGCATTTTCAAGAATGCAATTGTTTTGCAGTCAGATTGGTCAAAGTGAAGTGATTTCAGTTTGCTAAATTACCTTTGTTGATTGGCTTCTTGTTTGAACATAACTTCTCATTCCTTTGGAAACAATGGGCCCCGACTAGAGTCCTTGTTCAGCCTCTCAGCTATCTGAGAGAAACTGCTGTGTTCTTCTAGATAACCAATCAGTGGGATGTCACTGCTATATCCTAGCACGGGAAATTAGTTGATCTATTCTGCCCTTTTCATTTTACAGTTTGTGGAATATTTGGAAGGATCAAATAAATTAATTTTCTAGTTCAAACAAGAAATTTCAAAGCTACCTTGTTGAGAAATAAAAGAAGGTATTTTAAAATGTCATTATCAAGCCCATCAAAATCGAACATTCAGAACAAATTAATAGCTGTTTTCTCCATCTTTAAAAGCCTACAACCTTACAGAGAGAAAGCCATCTATTTTTAACATAGGTATTTGTCTTGGTTATTCTCCCAGTATTGTGAACTGTGTGCCTTTGAAAATGTTGATCCTTCTCTGTGAGTAGGTGATTTTTAAATGTAAATTTTCCTTCCATCCAATTGTGCCATTTTCTTACTTAAGGAAAAGAAAGAAGTTCCATCCCTTAACTATACTGACTTGTTGATTCTATTATTGTTTTATTAATGGGAAAACTGCAATTATTTGGTTAACTACCATAATATTTGTGTCTAGAGTTTTATGTAATACTTAATGGAGAAGAAAAAATGAAGTAGAAACATGATACTGGGTCTTTTGGCCATTTTTTTGTAAATGATAAATTATTCTAATGGCTACCATTTTATTTGGGACTATAGAGTAATAAATAACATTATCTGTTTTTAAAGTTTTCCCACTTGCCAGAAGGGACTTTCTAATAGTATCTTTCAGCCATCTTCTTTAACACAGCTTGTTGTAGGCTGAATTATGCACCCCCCCCCCCAAAAAAAAAACACATGTTCTTGGTCTTAGTCTGTATTCCTGTGGGCTGAGCCCACTGTAAATGGGATCATTGAAGATGTTGTTTTAGTTAGGGTGTGGCCCAACTCAGTGAGGATGAGCCTTAATCAGATTACTGTAGCCCTTTATAAGCAGAAGAAATTCAGACATAGTTGTAGAAAGCTATGGGGGGGAGCCAGAAGCCAGTAGTCAATGGAAAACCATGTGAAGAGAAAGCCAGGGAACCCAAGGGTTGCCAATCAGTCAGAATGCTACCACCCCTGTGAGGAAGCAAGCATTCTAGCCTCTGTAAGTGTGAGTCAATAAATTCCTGCTGTTTAAGCCAACCCATTGCGTATTTGTCATAGCAGCCTGGAAAACTGAGACAGCTGTTTTTACTCTGCTAGGCTGCCAAAATGCAATATACCAGAAATGGGCTGGCTTTTAACAATGGGGATTTATTAGTTTACAAGCGTACAGTTCTGAGGCCTTGAAAATGTTTAAATCTAGGCATCATCAAGGCAATACCTTCTTCCTGAAGACTGGATGCCGACAATCTTGGACTCCTCTGTCACGTGGCAAGGCACATGGTGGCATCTGCTGGTCTCTCCTTTTTCTTTCAGATTTCATTGCTTTCAGCTTCTGGTTTCCATGGCCTTCTCTCTCAACTTCTCTGGTTTTCTTTTTCAGCTTCTGTGTCTTTCTCTGTAGTTCATCCTCTTGAATAGGATTCCAGTAAGAGGATTAACACCCACCCTGAATGAGGTAGGTCACATCTTAAGATCCTACTCACCAAAGATCCTACTTACAATGGGTCCACATCCACAGGAATGGATTAATGTTGAGAACATGCCTTTCTGGGGGTACATACAGCCTCAAACCTTTACAACAGCTTTAAGGTTTTCATTATTGGGAAAGGCAGTAGAGTTATAGAATTGAATTCTCATATTTTACTATTATTCTTTTTAAATCTTAAATTTGCAGTGTAAATAGTGGGTGTTTAAATGTTTGGGTTTGGGGTAGTTGCAGAAACTTTATCAACATTGCTTTACATGGAACCTAGTAAGCCAAATGTTTCCTAGCTTTTATCATCTTTTTAAATAGACTCATGGAGTTCAAACCAAAAGTGACTTTAAAGATCATCTCAATTTTTCTCACTTTAAAAATAGAAAAACCAAATTCCCATGAGGACATGGTCTATGCTGTATTGTTGAAAGTTAGCAATCTAACAGTAGCAGAACCAGTTAGGGTAATTTACACCAAACAGTTTTCGTTTTGACACAGATGCTTAATTTTAATACATGGGTATAACCCTGCTTCTAATAATTACAAAAAAAGTAATTTTGCTTGTAAAATGCTACTTAATATTGAAAACATCTACTTTTATGATAATAGTTATAAAACCACAGCTATTATGTTTAATAATTATTAAGCCCACATGGTATATCTGATGTTGTCTTCATCCCCTTTCATATAATCACTTACAGTTACTCTATGAAGCAGGTACTATTATTAAACCTGATTTACAGATGAGAAAACTGAGCAAGAGCAACTAACTTCCTCAAGGTCAATATGCTTAGGGAGGCTGATATAGGATTCAAACCTAAGGTAGTTATTAGAGCTCACTCTCTTAGCCACTATGATAATGAAGAGAGTTCATCGGTCCTTTGAGAACATCTGTGCAATCTTAAAAAATTGCCACTGTTTTGGCCTCATCTCTGGAGATTTTTCTCCATTTGGTCTGTTGTGGAGCCCAGGCATTAGTATTTTTAAAAACCTTTAGGTGAGTTTGATATACAGCCAGGATTGTGGACCCTTAATGGGAAAACTTTTCTTTTTTTAGTACTAAGCCCACCATAGTGTGTTTGCTTTCCAGTTTCCTTGTTTTGCGTTCTCTTACTTGATTCTGCACAACCAAATACATTCTATACTTGTGCTAATATATTTTTATTTTAACTCTGGTAGATATTTTGGAATCAAAGATTGTAACCAAATTATTGTTGCCTTGCCTTCCTAACATTTGTAAATTTGTAACCCTAAAACCAGTATTTGAGCATTCTTTTATAGTCTATACTTCCTGTGGTGGTTTGAATGTATTAGGTCCCCCAAAATGCCATGTTCTTTGATGCGGTCTTGTGTGGGCAGAGATATTTAGTCTTGATGAGGCTGGAACCTTTGATTAGATTATTTCCATGGAGGTGTGGACCCACTCATTCAGCATGGGTCTTGATTAGTTTACCAGAGCCCTATAAAAGCTTAGACAGAAGGAGCTCACTTCTGCAGCTTAGAGAGTCATTTTGAAGACTGCCATTGAAAGCTGATGCTGATGTTTTGGAAAATGCCATTTTGAAACACAACTTAGGAGCAAGCAGATGCCAGCCACGTGCCTTCCCAGCTAACAGGTTTTCCAGATGCCATTGGTGTTCTTCAGTGAAGGTACCCTATTGTTGATGCCTTACCTTGGACACTTTATGGCCTTAAGACTGTAATTTTGTAACCAAATAAACCCCCTTTATAAAAGCCAATCCATTTCTGGTGTTTTGCATAATGGCAGCATTAGCAAACTGGAGCACTTCCTGAGTACTTTTTGTTAAATGTCTTATGGCATAATAAAGCAAAATTAATGATGATATAAGGAAAATGCATGTTTGAAGTTAAACTCAGAAAATGAGAACAAGAACATTTTAAGTGTTTGAAAAATTTCATGAAAACAATTAGTACTATTCACCCCCTTTTCTAACTTCTTGAAGGCAATTCTGTCAATTGCTGTATAGTTCATTAATTTTGATTCTGTAGTAAATGTACAAATTTGCCCATTACTGGCTCATATAGAAAAAAGATTTTCTGCTCCTTTAAAATTTTTTTTTTCCAAAGGAAATAATACTGAGTGTTAAGATAAATGAGTCTGAGAACAGTTCCATGTCTGTAGTGCTATGATAATGTGCAGCTCAAAACCCCTTGCCAAATTTTGCTGCTGCTATTGTATAGTAGGAGCAAAGTGAAAATCATTTTGTTCTTTAAATATTTTCAAGCTCAAGCTCTTTCAAAAACTGAATCACTTTTCTACATGCAGCCAATAGTCACTTCATTTTACTTAGCACAGGAAATGAAACCATCTAATGATATTTGAAACCCCATAAAAAGAAACACATTTTTCTAAGAAACTTACTGTTTTGGCCATTATGAAAAAAATCCCTTTTTTTTCTATGGGAGAGAAAAAAAATACTCTTTTCTTTCCAGGGGGGATTGTTTGATGATTCTTGTTAATTCATAAGTTGGCTCAGAAATTTGTGGCTCTCTTTAAATTTTAGTGTTCATGTGCTTTTGATATTTCACAGGTATCTGAAACCTTTATGCAACATTTATAAAGGGATTTTTTCGTATATAAAATTTTCACAGATGACAAGAATATTTTTGCTATGCTGCTTCAGGGGAAAAATGGGGGTGCTACTTATTCTGTTGTATTTGGAGTACACTCTATATTGAAGAAAAAGTAGTTAATATTAAAACATCAAAATAAAAGCTGATTTGGTTTTCATTTTTAATTAATGCCTTTATTTCATTGGTGTAATCTGTGTTGCTTGCTCCAGGTTTGGTAATTTTCCAATTTAATGGCTACAATCATGGAAAAAATTAGTCCATGGTAGGTTTTTTTTTTTTTTTTCTCATGCATAATAAGGTCATGTAGTTTCAAAGGTATGTTCGTGGGTTGAGAGCAATTTAGGAAATGATTGTAGTTTGTTGAAATATGTAGCTTTTTGACAATATCTATGATGTTGGATAAAAGTTGGGTTTAATCCTCTCATCCCAATATATGCTAAATATAAAAGGAAACAGTAAAAAATTATTGAGAACCATCATTACCATATCAAGTGAAGTGTGAATCCTTTGAGTATACAGGTTTAGCCCACCATTTTATGGCTTATTATGGTGAATGATTGCTTTTGTGCAATCATCCATTGAGAATAAAATTCTCTTGTGATTTTTATTAGTGATTTATGGCTAGCAATTTGTTTATTTTATCAGTGATTTTTTTAATTAGTGATTGGTTTATATCTATATAGTTATATTTACTTGATTATTGCAGGGAGAGAGTGTTCCAAACTGACAAGTAGTGAATTCAGTGAATATATAGACCACATTCTTTACTTGGGACTGTTTTACCACATTCTTTACTTGTGATATTTGGTAAATTGAAAGAATTCTTCATTTCCCATACAGTTGTTTTAGAGAAAGTATGACATAAAGGTAATAGTGAATAGTGAACATTTGATTGTACAACCTACTTATTGAATCATTTGATTTATTTCCGAGGAGTTGAGTGAACAATGGCACTCCTTCCTTGCCTGAAATATAATTTTAAGCAGCCATTAGGTAATATGTATTGGTACAATGTGTTAAAACTTATAATGTTAGTTATATGTTAATTATATAATATATATTATAACATTAGTTATGTAATATATTATTATGTTAATTATAATATATGAGTATATTAATATTTATCAATCATCCTAAATAATTAGCATTTACTTTGAGGTATAATACCCACTTTAATAGCTTTAAAAATTTATGTAAATTGTAAGCAAAATGAATAAAATAAATTGTATTTTGAAATGGTTGATTCATAATACTGGTTCTTTTAATAATATTTCTCAAATCTATTTAGAGTGTTAGATTAGCAGTTCTCAAGAATGAAGTCTTCTACTGTTACTAGAAAATGAATGAAATCTACCAGGGAGTATGGCACTTACATCAAGGTTTTCTCTGAGGTCACCGAGGTGAGATTTAAAATTATAGGAGTTTGTTCAGTTTTTATCAGCTCTGAAAAATCTGATCTCTAATTGTGTGGTTTGGACCTCTGATCCCACCTGAATCTAAATACCAGCAAGAATATATGAGATAACTAGTAGCAATTCATTTTTCTTGTCTGAGAGAAAATGACTAATTGTTAGTATGGATAGAATACTTATTGTAATCTTTACTCAATATAAAATTTATGATCATCTAAAAATTTTTAAAATTGATTTACTTTTAATTAAATAATTTTAAATTCACATCTCTATCATTTGTTTTACTTCATATTTAAATTTGTTTTCTTGATATTTTTATTATTTCCTGCCATTTCTTTTAATACAAAAGAAACCAGTCAAAAAGTTAAAAAAAATTATTGAGACTAATGCCTTTCATTTTTCTAATGTGGGCAGAGTAAACAGTGGGAACTTTAATTTTACAAATCTGTTTTTAGGGACATATGCAATTAAGTAGTTCCAAAGATGCAAAAGATGTGATGATCTACTGCCACAGACCATCAGAGTTATAATGCAAACATGTCAGTTTGTCTTTACCCTATTTATTTAATCTTTATATGCTGTTTCACATAGAATTGGAACTTGACAATATAGATATGAGGAATTACATCTTTTTAAACGCAGTAGTTTTTCTTGAAACATGAATATCCCACCGATTAGAACTCACTTGTCTATAAAATGTATCCAGTGATGGATTTTATGTTTCCTAAGGTTGGCCACATAGATGGTTGGCTCTGCAGAGTTTGCCTGCATCTCTTTTCTTCTCCTGTTTGTTATTTGTTGTTGTTCATGTTGTTTCTGTATTTTTAGTCCTTGTCTATTGATCATTCTTAAATCCATTCAAGGTCTCAGAGGCAAAGGCCATGTGTTATTTCTCCTTATTCCTTTATTGTCAGGAATGGTAAATACTTGATACATCCTTTGTGAAGGCATGGGGAATATATTATCTTAGGAATTTATTAGTAATGTTATTATTATTTATGGTAAATGGGTACAAATCCAATGTCAGTGAAGAAACTGTTTTTGTACAAGTATCCTTTTTTATTGTTAGGAAACAAAAGGTCTGAGTGACGTAATCTAATTAAGAGTATATTGTAGATAGAAAGGGTATTATGGTAAACTAACTCCCAAGTAATTTATAGTCAAGTTGCATGTGTCTGCTGTTTCTGTGCATGCTTATAATCTAAGGTTTATGACAGGGGCACTCCAAATCAACTTATCTTGACATTAAAACAAATGGCTGAGATCCAAAATAATAAATAATAGTAACCAGAAAAAGAATAATAGTAAATATTAATCAGTACTCACACAAGATGAGAAGATGATATTAATATCACATGACTAAATTTGTAGCCAATAAGTTAGAATCAGAGGTAGAGGGCATTTAGAAATTATTGGTCTCTTTTTATAGAACAAAAAACCAAGTTTAAGTGCTTGCTGATGTTCATTTGTGGTAGATCTATGACTGATCTTCTAGATCTCTCATCACACCATCTTGTTAACATCCCACACATTTCCCTTAAGTGATTATGTTTGTTAACTTTGTGTAGAACAAATACATGTTACTGCACATTATGAAAAAAACATGCTTTGTTGCGCAGTAGTGTGTGTGTGTGTGTGTGTAAATGTAGCAAATATTACAGTATTGTCAATAATATAGTTTGGTGAGTTATTTTTACTGTGGTAGTCATATATTTTATTTTCCCATTCAGGTTTCCTTAGTTAGTATTCAATATCCCCAATAGCCAATTTACAATATGGATGGCCAGAATTAGGAGTACAATGCCAGTTTACGTCACAGAACTAATTCATCTGGTCCATAAAGCAAAGATGTCAGTAATATTGAAGTCATTAGCACCAGATTGTAACTGGCTAAATTGACCAGGTTTGGAAATACCAGAAAAGGCCAGCACTAGTGGATTTAAATTCTTTCCCATTGAATAATTTGTGGCTGTGACTCTTATAGACAGAAACTGGGTGGGAGCAAAGTAAGTGGAAGGGGGAAAGCTACTTGAACTTTGCACCTTACTGAGTGCCTATATTCAACTTTTGAAAAGGACAAGTTATTCAAATGTGTAGCATATATCAAAATTAAAGGGAAATATGCATAATTAAGGGCAGAATTTGTTTCTAATTGTGCAAATTATAAAGAAGTCTGGCACACAATTTTGCATAATTTAAAAAGTTGATGAGGAAAATACCCATTAGGGTACATCATCAATTCACTTAATTTTGTAGGATTATTACCTAAGGTATATTCTTGAGTGTTTTAATTTGTCTAATTTTACATCACCCAAATGACTATTTTTTTTTAGTGATTTCAAACAACACTGAAGATTACCTAATACTTCTTTCCTTTCTTGGCTTCCCTGTATTTCATGTCCTCTGGCACTCAACAGCTATAATTAAAGTGAAGTTAGAGAGGACTCTTCAGCTCTCCATTGTTATCTGCCCTTATTTAGAGTCCTATTACCCGTTATGAGGCTGATAGGAGGGAGGGATTGGGCTGTGACTTTTCAAGCTGTGAGAGCAAGAGTGTTGCTTCTTTTTATATCAGTTTGTTACATTAGACCATCAAATTTAAAGAGTATGACTTGATTATAGTCCTTCTCATATATATTTGGGTTAATTTTCTAATATAGATGAAAAGCATGAAGAAGGTGGTACACAGACAATAAAGAGCTGAAACGTTATTGTCACACAATGCTGCATATTGGAAATCAAATTTTGTCACCCAGGTATCCATTTGAGATTTTCATTAGAAGAAATGAAAGTAACTGTAATTAAAGCTGAGGTATCTTAAAAACATCACACCCTGCAGAACATCAAACTGAAAACATATCAAAGAAAGGACATTGAGGAAAGGAGCCTTCCAACATGGCTCTCATTAACTAATGAAAATTAATTACTTTAAATGAAGCTCAATCTTAAAATGCCCCATGTCACTGACAGTATGAAATCATATTCTTTTTTTTTAATTTTGTTAATGTTTTATATTTTTATTGCTCTTTAAGAAACCAAAAGTTGGAGATGATGACCCATGCTTTTGAGGCATGGTAGCTGCAAAAGAGTAGTGCACAATTCAAAACAGGGAATTCACTCTCAAAGAATAGGCCTTCAGTCTGCATCAAAGGAGGTGAAACAATGTGCAGTTATATAATTTAAGTGTAAAAAAAAAAAACCACAAACTTAACCCACCAACTGCTACACTTGGATCACCTCGATTAAGGGGCTTCTACTATGTGGATAGGGTTTTCTTTCTTTCTTTTTTTTTTTTTAGTGGCTTAAAACAACACAAATTTTATTATCTTATAGCTTTGGAAGTCAGAAGTCTGAAATGGGTCTCAATGGGCTAAAATCAAAGTGTTGGCAAGGCTGCACATCTTTCTGGAGGCTCTGAGGGAGAATCTATTTCTTTGTGTTTTCTGGCTTCCAGAAGCTGATTGCATTCCTTGGCTCATGGCAACTTCTTCATCTTCAAAGACAGCAATGCCAGGTCAAGTCCTTCTTGTGCTGCCACCTCTTTGCTTCTCCCTCTTCCATTTATAAGAAACTTTGTGATTACGTTGGGCCCCCTAAAGTACTCCAGGACAAGCTCCCTATTTTAAGGTCAGTTGGTTAGCAACCTTGTGAAATCATATTCTTTTAGCATTTCCCCAGTTGTTTAGAATTTAATCCTCATAAGTGCATTCTACTAACCTGATCCACCTTTACTCATATTTTCAATACGTATTAGGTAAACTTGATACAATGGGTTTACCTCAAACAAACAAACAAACAAATAAATAAATACAAACTCTGTTCTAAAATTACACTACTCAGGATTAATTTAAGCAAAGTTTTGATGTGAAATCAATAACTTGATCGTGGTCTTTATCTGAGGTTGGGAGGGACCATAGGGAGATGAATTTTGTAGAAGAGAAAACAGCTATCAAATAGGTAAATATTAGGATAATTAGAAATCTTATTCATTTTCTTTTTATCTGAATCCTATCTCTACTTCATTGTTCTGGCTCTTTGGCATAGAAACTGGTCTTCCCAAATGAAAAAATGACTCATTTTGTTTGTTTTTTAATTGTCTAATATTTTGGAAAATCTTTCCTGGACCTTATAGTCACATAATGTAAAAATCTGAGTTGATCCTATGGCTTTACATCCTTATTTCTTCAAATGAGTATTCCATCCTACCACTACTATTCATATGTAAAGGATTTCTACAACATCATGTGAATAACTTTTCATAGAAATTCCAGAACCACAGGTTGATTTAATGATTTGGAGAAAGACCCAGGGTTTATTTTTCTTCCATCAGTAAGCACACCTACCACGTAAAAAATTTGTCACTATTCCATGTGAGAAATGATAAATTTCCTTTATTTGAGGAACAACATTTAAATGACTTTCATTAATTTAAAGGAACTGTTGTTAGGTCATAAAATATAAAAATAAGGAAATAAAGATAGCAATGTTTGTTAATTCTGTATTTCTACCCTTAGACCTTTCTTAAGGATGGACAAGGACACTCTACCAGTAAACAGAAATTTAAATACAGGTGGTTTTAACTCATAAACTGTGTAGGTTCTAAGGTTTAACCCTACTTATAACAAGTCAGTCTGCTACAACTTATATACAGTATGAATATATATGAATATATACATATATGTGAATACACACATACCCTCTCTGGCAGGGAACACATGGCCTTTGGGTCAGGGAAAAAGACAGTTAATTACAGTAAAAGCAGGAGCGAGAATATGTGTTGTATCAGTTCCCAGAGTTCCAATTCACACAAGGTGAGGTGGTTAAGAGTCAGAAGAACCTGCACGTAAAGTGGGGTACATTATAGGAGAGGAACCCAGAAATTTAAAAAAATGAAAAAAGAACAGAAACAATTCCTTCTGATTTTATTTAGCGCTGCTGGTGACCTGCCCGTCTTCCTCTCCCCAAAGAATGTGTGTTTGTGTGTGTGTGTGTGTTTGTGTGTGTGTGTTTACTTGGTGGTGAGTGTGGGTGTGGGTGTGGGGGTTGATGTTGCTGAGCTTTACTATCCTGGAATGTTGCTTTATATAAACATTTGTTAATGGGTTGTAAATGCCTTTGCTCACAGGACTCAGTCTGTCTACAGAAATGTGAGATGTCCATGGAGAATTGTCTGTATCTCTCAACAGCTGGTCTTGGTGTTTTCTAAGTTCTTCATTAGTGTGTCTTTCTCTTCGGTGATGCTTCTGCTTTGGTTGGCATCTGTCAGAGGGTCCGGGAGCCTGATATTCAGATTAAATCCAGATCTGTGCTTGTTTCCCTTTCCAAATTCAAGACCCCAAAGTCTCTTAAGAGTGAATTTCTTTTTCTTTTCTCAGTGTCACTCATTTCGTGTTTGACTCTGTTGCTGAAAGAATGCCATGCTTAGGAGTAGATTGTCTCCCTTTCTAGTTCAGCAGGAGTTTTTTTTTTTAAACTTTGTGTCTTCTTTTTAATTAGCAAATGGACTATAATTTGAATCCAAAATAAATGCATTCCTTTTTTATTCACTTTTTTTTATTAGCAACCACTCTGTGCCAGGTATCATAGTTATTGCCATTGACAGCATGCAGGGTAATGTAATGAATACCTTACAATCTCTCCCTTAAAAAGGGTTATAGTCTAGTAGAAAAAGACAAACTTGCAAAATATTGAAATATGTTAAGCATATATGCTAAAAACTGTAAAAGTTTAATCAAGTGAGATGAATTCAATTCTACCATATGTGTTAGGAAGGCTTCAGAGTGGATATTAACCTTGAAAGATGAAAGGTGTTGGCTATTTGGAAGGAAGCTGAAAATGGTGAAGGGAAAAGTATTCCAGGCAGAGGAACAGTGTGAGCCAAAATATGGAGGCAAAACTAAATGCAACATTTGGAGAAGCTTGACTAACTGAACACACAGGAGAGTAGGGTTTGAAGGGAATTTAGGGAAGGGATAGTGCTAAAGACAAAGATATATATCAGATCTTGGAGGCTCCTAAGTGCCATACTAAGGAGTATCTATTTTGTTCATTGGCCAATAGTTATTTAACATATTTTCTCAACAGGAAAATTCTTCTGTGTAGATTGTTACAATTAAAGATTTAAAACTACTGCTGAAGATAATACGATGCTGAAAGTGATGGTGGTGGGGAGCATTTAAAAAGTTTAGTCTAAGTACAAAGTATAGATTGAAGGAGTGTAAAACTGGAGGGAGAGGCACTAGTTAGGAGACAATTGGAGTAGTTCAGGTTAGAAATGGAGAGGGGCTGGCTTAAGGCAATATTTGTGGGGATAGAAAATATGAATATAAAAAGTATTAAGGATAACTAATTGGATATGGGGGGACAGACATTAGGGGACTACATGACTGTTAATACTATCCACTGAGACAAGTTTGATTCTGGATTTACTGAAATGACTGTGGTAGACATAAAAATCATACCTATCTCTCAGAGTTCTGATGAAGATTAACTAACACATGGTTAAGTAATACATGATTAGTAGCTATCATTGTTGTGATGATGCTGTAATTATATTCAAATAGAGATCTACATTTGGTAAATGAATAACTGTGTCTGGGACTGAAAGAGTGATTTTGTTTGTCCATAAGAATTTGAAATAATCTACATATGTTGAATATGGTCTTCCCAATTCCCTCTAACTAGATCTTATTGCTTCTTTTTATTTCCTATAGCAACTACTTCTCTAAGTCATTCATCTTAAGTTATTTTTGAATGAAACTCTTTGCTAGCAATGGTTGTGGCTAACTCACTTGTACACATATGTGCATTGCATAAATTGCACATCTTATTATACAGTTGAAAACATTTTAAGGTAGTTTGTTGAAGGATGGGAAAGGGAAAGAATTTTGTAATTGGTAGGAACATGTTGTGGTACAAAGAGCTCAGAGTCAGGCATAAACATACCTAGATTCCACCCCAGCTTAGTTACTAACCAGCAAATAATGGTCATAGGATGATGTTTGTTGACACTTTTTTTTTTAATTTTTATTTTTTTTTACCATTTTAAGGGAGGTAGACCATATCATGTTTAAGGTTTCTTCCAACACAATCTAAAAAGCATAGTAGGAGGATTAATCCTTTTATAAATTGAGGTATGCAAGAGTAATGGTTTAAGGGTAAGTGGAATGATGAATGACATGTCAGAATAGTAGAGGGGAATGGGCTGATTGCAACATATTCAAGTAAGGACACTGGGTGAGCACCTCCACAACAGTGACTTCGACTCTAAAGTTGAAGTTAATACAAGAAGGATCAAGTTTACAATGTGTAGAACATTCCCAAAATTTAACATAGACACTAGGCTTTCTTTAATTTCGGGGGACAGTTAAGGCCTTGCAGAATGAATGGGACTGTGGAGTTTTTTTTTGGTATTTTCTCAACAGACTCTTAAGGACACTGAAGCCTTAGAAACATCTTGTTTTTGAAAAGTGATTTTTTTTCTTGAATTTGAGTATTAACAAGTCATAGCAAGGAGGATTACACTCTAATGCTCTGATTTGAAAAGTAAAGTCAGAACTAGGGTAAAGACATGAGTTGATTTAGTGAAAATGGAAGGAGATAAGAAACATCAACCATATGTTTTTGGAAATCAAATCAAAACACTTTAGGTAAAGGACCTTTCATTTCTATCTCTTCTGCTGCTTTTTATAGGAGATGCAGATTGAGATACAATACTTAGCTCTTTCTTAAAAATGCTGATAAAAGAAAATAATTTTCTTTCTTTAAATATACTAATTTAATTTTTTTATAATTAAAATTTTAATTATCATTTTTATAATTTTTTAATATAAAGTCATGTTCAATTTTTGGAACTTCATAATGGAAACTCATTTGTTTTTCATTGAAAAGCATTTGGGATTCCTTTCTTGTGCCTTTTTGTTATTTCATAATGCCCTAAAATATATTTGTTTTTTAGTGTTTGGTAAGTTTTTGTCAATTTCAATAAAAAATGTCAATTTAGAAATTTGAGTTTCTCTATCTTATCTTGTTGCTCTGATCTCTCTTAGGATGACAGTGCTCTCAAGAAACCAAGCCATTTGAGCACATTTGGAACTTCTCCTGGCCTCAAAACTGTGAGCCAATAAATTACCATTGTTTAAGGCAACCCATGGCATGGCATTTACTTTTGCAGCCAGGAAACTAAAACAGACTCCTAAACTGTATCATTTGGGCTTTTTGGAATGTCTTCTTTTGAATTCACTTTTCCTCTTTGAATTGCTTCTCTGTTCTAGAGTTCTATGTAAACTAAGAATGTTTTAGGTTTCCCTTGCCATTAGGTAGAGTAAGGCATAAATGCACATTATACAGTTCACTTTGATGTCAAGTCTATGTAAAAGACATCCTCACAGCCTGCTCACCAGAAGATGACAGGGGGTTTGGAGTCAAAGGACAAATGAATAATGTTTGTTTTATGTGCAGTGTTTCATTCTACTGCCTATGTCTGCCTGTAGCAGCAACAGGTGGCTGGTTATGGATTCAAAGTTTAGGGATGCCAACTAACCAGTTTTCTGCCTCATCATAATTAATTTACAATGTTTACAGACCATAAAATATTTATAGAAATATAGTATGTTTAAGTGTAATAAGAGATCTTGATGCTTACACTGGTCCCGATGCCAGGATAAACCAAGTTTTCACATTTTGATCCTTAATCCAATTTACTCAACACCTCCATACTAGATGGATACTGTGCATCAGGTATAATACTGCTGCTGCAGCTGCTCTTGCAACTGCTACTGAATTTAATGCAGACTTCCCATGTGCTGGGCATAGCTTTATGCACGTTATCTCCTTTATGGCTTCAACCAACTGTATGAGGTAGGTCTTATTGTTTCCTTTTTGTCGACCAGAAATCTGAGGCCCAGAAACATTAACCAACATGCCTTACCACACAGCCAATAAGTTGCAGAATCAAAAATTTAAATCAGGGCCTCCGAAGATCAGAGATCAGGTTCTTGACTAGAATGCTCTACTCCTGGGTTTTGGAGAGAAAAATAAAAATATTATAGAGGTCCTGTCCTCAAGAAGTGTATGTTCAAGTGAAGAGAGACTTACATAAATACCTATGTTTGATAAAGTATTATATATGATTTGATTAAAATCTGTTTGAGTATATTAGCAACACTAAATAAGTGTTAAGGAATTGACATATTGGAACATTTGGACAGGGGCTTATCTAATTCACCATTACTCCTTTTGTCACTGTCTGGCAGTGCAGCTTTGTTTTCTGTATATGTAGAATAGACATGTATAATACTTAATGGTGCATCAGGCTTTTAAGAGTTTCTGGAAATAACTTAGTTTTGTATAACAAATCCCTGGATGAGCTAAATATATTATACTTAGAACTGAAATGTCTAAAAACCAGAGTCATATGTGGGATATATAAGACAAATTCTCTGTTTTATCATTATTGATTTCAGCTATCATGCAAATGTTAATCTGTCTTTGCATTTAAGCTAGATATTTACAAATAAGATGAACAAATCATCACAACATATTGAATTTATGCAGCATTTTTCTTTCGAGGGGCTTATGCATGGACTTACCTAATCCAACTGGGTAGGCAATTTTCAGATGGTTTGTTTCTTACAGATAAATGAGTTTCAGTGCTTTTCCCCCAGATAGAGAAATTGGAGTTAGCAAGATAGTAATTGCCAACAGGATTAAGTTAGTTCAGAAGATACTACTTTCTGTAGATGGTGGGCCCACACAGTGTAATTTTTTAGGACACTGATAAACAATAATTTTTGGAAGAAAATATAGGACTTTGTCCAATTTTCCCATCTATTTTATGAAAACTGTTTTATCCATACCTCTCCAGTCGTTCCCCAGAATTGCCCCAAGTTGTTCTCTTTGGTCATTTGGCCAAAAAGAGCAGGAGAAAATATTCTGCTGGCCACATGAATCTGCCAGTTCATAGGACTGTCAAATGATTTTCAAAGTGTTTTTAAAAATGCATGTTCCTAAGTTCTTCCTGGACATATGAAATCAGAATTTCTGTAGGTAATTCAAGAGAATTTTCATTTTAAATAAACACCACAATTAATTATATACGGTACCCCAAATGTTGAGAATGAATGATGCTGTGATTTAGTTCTGCTGTTCGTGCTCTCTCTGCATGTAGTCGTTTGATGGCTGAGCTGCCCTTCTGCTGCAATAAAATCAGGTTAACTAGAAGAACATGACTATTTCCTCACCTAGTTTTGGCTGTTTTGTGCTTTTAATATATATTCCATATCCTGGGACAGGTATTTTTGTGTTCCCTGGCCTCCTCATGCCTAGGTTTTTTTAAGTTATTTGGGTTTGTTTTTTTTTTCCCCATGACGCCTGACCCCAAGGCACTGACAACAGAGGTTTCATTTGCTCTGACCATAATCTTCTTTCTCATGCCAGTCCTATCAACCCAGTGTTCTAGAAGTTGTGTACTGTGATATTGTTGGAGGGGTTATCCTTGGTTATGAATCAACCATGAGTCAGGCATTTGGAGAATGAAAACCTATGTTTTTATTTAAAAAGCTGAGGTAGACAATGAAGTTTAAATATACAGCCAAGTGGGCTTCTGCATATTATACCTGAGAGTTAAAACTACTCACTCGGTCAAAGGGTGGAAATGGGCAGCCCTCTCCTTGGAGGGCCAACCCTGTGATAGAGACCATATATTCTTCCTACTGGAAGGCTGGCTTCCCAACAAAGAAAGGAGGTGAATGGACTATTCCAGTATATTTTTACAGACTCCTCAGTCAATAAGACCATCTTGCTCTCACAGGTAGGAATGATTAGATAGGGTGGGGAGAGAAGCCAACAATGTTACATTAGGGCAGTCTATCCATTTCAAAACACGAAGAGCAGAAAATGAATGTAACTCCTTACGTGTTGTTCTGAGTTCCCCAGTCTGGTTGTGAGTCAGTTGTCTTTTTGTCCCTCATTTCTAAAGTCACATTCCATGCTGTCTCTTGATTGAAAGTCCTTAGGTAGCTCTTGTTTAACTAGTTATTGAGTGCCTCCTGTGTTCCAGGACCTGTTCTAAACACTTTACATCTATTTTCTCATTTACTTCTCACAGAAAATCCATAATATTGGAATTGTACACAAATAATGTTACTTTACAGATTTTCCAGACATGGAACTGGCACATAAAATTGTTAAACAATTTGCTTAAGGCCAAAATCTAGTCCATATCAGAGTCAAAGTTTAAACCTCAGCAGTCTGACTCTTGCATTTCATTCTTAAACACTATTGAAAATGTTAATCATCCCCTATTTGTACTTTATCTATTTTTGTGATTGTCTGACCCTTTCTAGTGCTACACTTTTGCATATTTTTCCCAATATTCCCATTAACTCCCCCTACTCCCTCTTTACATACCCTTTTGACTCTCAGTATGCTATATGACAAGGGTTCCATGGTTGTTATTAGAAAACTCTTGACCAAAACAAAAACAAATATCAATAACAACAATAAAAACCCTTGAAGAGAATGAATTTAACAAACGAAGTTTAAGAATTATACACTGAAAATTACGAACCCCTGATGAGAGAAATTGAGGATCTAAATAAAAGGAGACAGTTCCATGTTTGTATAAAATACTTGATACTGTAAAGATGACAATTCTCCCCAAATTGATCTTTAAATTCAACACACTCCCTGTAAAAATTCCAGCAGTTTTGTTGTGGTGGTGTTTTAGTTTGTTTGTTTTTTGCAAAAATTGACAAGCAGATCCTAAAATTTATGTGGAAATGCAAAACACCTTTGCAGTTGTTGCCAAAACCATTTCAGAAAACAAAAACAGAATTGGAGTAACTTGACTACTCAATTTCGAAACTTACAATAAAGTTAAGCATTTTCAGGACAAGCGTAGTATCAGCATAAGCCATATATAGCAATCAATGGAACAGAATTGAGAGTATAAAAATAAATCCTTATAATTATAGTCAACTGATTTTTAACAAAGATACCATTTGAGTAAGGATAGTCTGGTAAATGGTACAGGAAGAATTGGTTATTCACATTCAAAAAAGATGAATTTAGACCCTCATCTCCCATCCTGTGCATAAGTTAATCCAAAATTGATCATAGTCTTAATTATAAAAGGTAAAACAATAAAACTTTAAGAAGCAAAAATAGGAGACCTTTAGGACTTCGGGTTAAGGAAACCTTTTATGGATACAGCACAGAAAGTACAGCCCATAAAAGATAAAAGTGATGAATTGGACCTCATCAAAATTAAAAACTTTTGTCCTTCAAAAGTACCATCAAAAATTGAAAGGATAAGCAACAAACAAAGAGATAATAGTTGTAAAACACATATCAGATAAAGGACTTGTATCCAGGATTTCCAAAGATTTCTCACAATTCAATAATATGATGAATAGCCCAACCAACAAATGGGCAAGAGATAGGAATAGACAATCACCTGAGAAAATACATGAATTGCTAAAAAGCACATGAAAAGATGCTCAACAGCATTAGTAATTAGGAATATGCAAATTAAAACCACAATGAAATACCATTCCAGTCCCACTAGAATGTCTGTAATCAATAAGATGGGTAAAAACAAATGTTGGCAAGGATGTGGGAATCCTCATTTATTGCTGATGAGGACACAAAATGTTGAAAATGCTTTGGAAAGGAGGTTAGTAATTTCTCAAAAAGTTAAGTATAAAACTACCATATGACCCAGAAATTCAACTTTTAGGTATCATTCAAGGGAAATAAACCATATGTCCACACAAAGACTTGCATATAAATGTTCATAGCAACATTGTATTCATAATAGCCCTAAACTAGAATCAACTTAATTGGACACCAGCTGCTGAATGGATAGACTGAATGTGGTCCCCATAATTAGTATATTATTCAGCAACGAAAAAGCAATGAAAATGACATCCTACCTCATGGATGAAACTCAAAAACATTATGCTAAGTGAAATAAGCCAAACACAAGAGACAACATATTTTATGGTTCTAATTATATGCAGTGTGCCGAAAGGTAGGTTTGTAGAGTTAGAAAGTAGATTAGCAGTTACCTGAGATTGGGGATGGAATGAAGATTACCTGTAAATAAGTATGAGGATCTTCCTGGTGTGAATGAAAATATTTTAAAATTTAGTTAGGGTGCTGGTTGTACCACTCAGTAAACTTACTAAAAATCCTTGAATTGTACACTTGAAATGGGTGAATTTTATAATATATAAAGTATACTTTAATAAGGCAGTTAAAAAAATAAAAACAAAAACTGACAAAACTATGAGGAATTCTACCTTAGATTGTAGGAAGCTTGCTCTCTGGCTTGTGCCCATGATAATTAGGTTGTTTTAACCTCCCTTGAGTGTGACTAAGTTTGATTACATATAGTTCAGATTTGCTAAAGAGTAACTTAATGTCACATCTGAGATAAGACTGGTATTTCAGGGTTCTGACCAAATTACTCTGCCTTATTAATGATTTTGTCAATTGAGAATATCAGACTTTCAGATTTTCTCTAGGGATCTACTTCACTTTGTAAATCTGAATTTGTATAACTTTTTTTCCCCAGTTGGTTTATTTATATGCATTCTCTATTTGAATAAAGGTATTTGAAAATTTTAAAATAAACTTTAGATATTTGTAAAATAAGTAGCTTTACAATATAATCTAAAGTGGGTCCCTTGGGAGGAAACCCAATAATGATAATATATTATTGTCATTCACTTACTACTGGATCTCCGGCTAATGAACGAGGTCATTTTTACTAAAAGGAGATTTGGGAAATTTTGTGTTTCTAGGAACATGCATAAAATTGATTGTGTGAAAAGATACTGGAAATCCTCAAAAACAATGTGGCCTGTTTTCTTTCCTTTTTGGTATAGTAAGTGATAATAACATTTTGGTGCTACATGAGTTTCTTTTACCCCTCTATAGTCTGTACTAGATATCAATTTGTTAATTATTTCGAGAGGTTAAATAATAATACTCAATTTTCCAGTTGACTTTTCCTGAATAAATGAAAACTGTGATTCTTTATATCTCATTCTTTCAACATAATTTTTGTGGAGAGAATCTCAAGAGAATAATACATGGAAATAATCAGAATGGAAAGAAAATCATCTAACTCATATCAAATAAAAATGAAAGTGAGGCAAAAGTAGTGTATAACATACAACAATCAGCATACTTGGAACATGTAAGGTGATTTCTGGAAAAGATATCTTAAAAGAGATAGGTTTCCTCTCTTCACAGATCTTCTCTCTGTGTTTCTGAGGCATAGTTATGTGACCCAGTGGTATGGTGATAGAATGGCTGTCAAGCTGCCTGTAATTACTGGGTTACTAGGGTTTTAGCAGGCTCTGGGGATTAGAAAGTTCCAGTAGGACACTCAGTTGCAGATGACGGAACTGTTGAGATACCAAGGCTAAGAGGGATGTGTCATAGAATAGCTTCATAGCTATTGTGAAGTGTATAAAGTACCTTTCAACAATCCTTTATTACGAAAGATCTGCTTGACTTCCTCCTCAGCCCCTCGTGCCAGAATCCGACAGCCTGGAACCCTCCTAAAGCATCTGCCAGGGATTACATAGTTCCTAACCAGAGAAGGCTAAAACATATGAATAGTGAATTTCAGTAGCCAAAGGAAAGTACAGGAATGACATAAATATAAATTTAGCAGCTGTCTGAAAGGAAATATCCCTGTGTATCTCCTTAGTTGTAGAGGGAGAAAGAGAGTGAAAAAGAATTTTATTGTTTCTTTATTTACAACTCTTAGTGAAGAAACATTGAATTTGATTGAAGTAGCCATACTACAAATATAATTGAAAGGAAAATCAAACCAGCAGAGTAATAACACAGTAAAATGAAAGTAAATGATGATATGGGTGAGCAATATAAATTAGGCTCATATAGTACTCCTTTGGCCTCCTAAACCTTCTGTACCTCAATTTGTTAATCTGAGAAATAAGGATATCTTAATTTGACAATTCAGATGATTGCCTATGTTGGTAATCATTTGTCATTTTTCATTTTACATTTAAATTTGTAAAATATGTACATACTTAATTCATATTTTATGCACAGAGGATATTGCGGAGGAAATGTTCAGAACAATGAAAAAATGTCAGAGATACATTAGTTTTCTATTGGGTAGCATGAAGTATATTTTACAGAATTCTCACTTTTTTTCCCTTTAGTTAGCAGACATTTATGTCCCTTTACTAGATATTTGGAGAAAATAAAGAACTGTTAAAGAGTATAACTGAAATCCTGGAGTAAAATATTTATTTCGTGAGAGTAGAGATGTGACAAATTCAAGTGGTAAGTGTTTGTTGGTTCTGAGGCCAAAGGCTAAAAGCCCTGAGGTCTTGAGGATAAAAGCCAAAGACAATAAAAATATAACATCATTGCATAGTATTTTTTCAGCATCTATAGACTAAAATGAGATAATCTAAGTCTGGTTCATCAATGGTGTTCAGGAAATGGTAATTCCCTTCCATCAAAAGACAGCTTTAAAGTTATTTTTGGTATTTATTGGTTACAGGGACCAAGAAACAGCTACTAATGTGACTCATCTATCCTCTTCCCATCTTTCTGCCCTTCTTCCCCTGACAAGATGGAAGGAGGAGGAGGAAATGGAGGTCAGGAGACTTTGGGTTTTAGCCTTGCTTCATCTATTAGGCATGATGTGATACCTTTAAACCACAGATTCTTTCTTTCTTAACCAAAGACCCAAGATGTTAATAAGTTATACAGTGTTTTTTTTTGCTTCGCATACTTTAAGCACCAGTTTGAATGTACCTTGTGAAACCTTCCTTGTCTCCTTCCTCACAGATCTAATCACTCCCATCTTTGTGGTCTTCCTGAGTTTTGTTCATTCCAATAGACTAGCAGGGATCATGAAACTAGTTGTTGCTTTCTCCTCCAGCCCAGAGAAAATGACTTCTTTATTTCTGTATTCTCAGACTTTTCTGTGCTATTCCTATACTATCCTAAAAATATTTGGTAGGCTGCATGGATGTATAGGAAAAGGAATTTATTCCTATGTAAATAAACTTCATTAACCTTGTTTCCAAGTTCCTGTTCTTATCTTCCCCCCTTCTGGAGTAAGGATGAGAATCAAAAAATGATGGATGTAATAGAGAGTCACAGATTTTCTTGTTGACAAGGGCTCTTAAAGCAAGGAAATGTGGCATAGAGAGGTAATTATCTTGCCATTTCAGGTTAATTCAACTTATTATTCTCTATTTTTTGTCTGAATTTTTGAGTTGGGTATCTTCAGGATCCTACTATAACATCAAACAAGTCAAAACACACAGTACTTGCATTCCACCTTTCACTTCAGTATGAAGCAATGGCTTTAAAACATTCCAATGTAACAAATGGGATTGCTGTGGTGTGTGGTTTTAGTTGTTTTTACCAAGTATTCTCTTTTTCTAGGTTTTAAGCAGACATCAATTTTTTTTTAAATCTTCATTTTATTGAGATATATTCACATACCACGCAGTCATACAAAACAAATCGTACATTTGATTGTTCACAGTACCATTACATAGTTGTACATTCATCACCTAAATCAATCCCTGACACCTTCATTAGCACACACACAAAAATAACAAGAATAATAATTAAAGTGAAAAAGAGCAATTGAAGTAAAAAAGAACACTGGGTACCTTTGTCTGTTTGTTTATTTGTTTCCTTCCCCTATTTTTCTACTCACCCATCCATAAACTAGACAAAGTGCAGTGTGGTCCTTATGGCTTTCCCAATCCCATTGTCACCCCTCATAAGCTACATTTTTATACAATTGTCTTCGAGATTCATGGGTTCTGGGTTGTAGTTTGATAGTTTCAGGTATCCACCAGCAGCTACCCCAATTCTTTAGAACCTAAAAAGGGTTGTCTAAAGTGTGCGTTAAGAGTGCCCGCCAGAGTGACCTCTCGGCTCCTTTTGGAATCTCTCTGCTACTGAAGCTTATTTCATTTCCTTTCACATCCCCCTTTTGGTCTAGAAGATGTTCTCCGTCCCACGATGCCAGGTCTACATTCCTCCCCGGGAGTCATATTCCACGTTGGCAGGGAGATTCACTCCCCTGGGGCAGACATCAATTTTTGTTTGCTATAAATCCAACATGGGAAATCCAAAACAAATAAGTAATTCTGTTTCCCTCCCTCCCTCCCTTCTTCTTTCCTTTCCCTCCCTCCCTCCCTCCCTCCCTTCCTTCCCTCCTTCCTTCCTTCCTTCCTTCCTTCCTTCCTTCCCTATTTTCTTATACTAGTCATTCATTAAACATTTATATGTCTGGCAGGAAAAAGGCATTTCTCATATATTTGTTAAATGAATAAAGGAATAAGTTTAATCCTTAAGACAATCTTAAATGATAGGTATTAATATCTCCATTTTGTAGGCATAGAAACCAGGGCATTTATAAGTTAAGTAAGCCAAAATTCACAAAGCTATCAGAGACAGAATCTGCATTTAAATCCAGCTCTTATCACTCTCTTAAACCTGCGCTCTTTCCAGTTTGTTCCATCATATCACTATCTCCTCCAAAGATGCATAAAACAAGTTGTTTTTGCCTTCAAAGAAGTCACTTTCTAGAGGATTTCATTGTCATTATTTCCTGGTTAACAGTCTGCAATTTTCTTATCCTAAGTGATATTAGTAGACATTTGACTTTAAGACTTTGAAATCTAAATTTACAACTACTAAGACAGTTTGAAAATTATAATTTCAACTTGGGTGTGTAGTACCACACAAACACACACAGGCACAAACACACCCCTGCTGGTTGATTTTGGTCTTCTTAATATGCAGTGTTGGCCTCTAGATCCCAATCTACCAATCTTAAGTGTCCTTTCTGAGAAAAAGGAGGACAAACTTATGCACCCCAAAATAAAGTGTCCTTGGTTACCTTCTGAAGTGACTCTAGCAAAAGAAGAAGGTAACATGGGCTGATGAGTCACTCTTATAGTTTTGAGAAGTTCTAGTTCATTGTTAAATAAGTCTTATAAATATACAAATGTTTATTAGAGAATGAGTTAGAAATAACAAATTGTGAAATTTAATTTAAATATGCTATGTTTAAATGATTATTTTAAAATTCTTATATTTTATGCAGAATTATCATAGGAAGACTGTTTACCTCATGTGTTCATTCTAGGCATCACAATCTTGACTCGAGTTGTTATTTGGAATCATGGGCTCACATCAATAACCACTGAAGGAATTAGTTTTATTGAGAATTTATGTCAAGAAAAGATTTTTTAATAATGATTCAACTCATCAAATGAAATATCTTTTATACAGAAGCAGTTAATATTAAAGTAGTATATAGAGAGCAATGTACAAGTTTGGGTTTATTAGCATATTGTTGAAATTCTTAGCCAGTACATTAATTAGAACTCTTGGTTGCAAACTTCATAAACCTATCTCTATTACCATAAACAAAACATGGAGAAAAAACAAAAAATTGAACAAAACCATGATATATTGGAACCTAAGGAGGAATATAGATAGGCACTAAGAACAACTGAAATTAACTTGAATATAGTCAAGATTCTCTTTGTCCTTCTTTCACCTGAACTCACTTACTAATATCTTCTTCCTTCTCTCTCTGCTCTTGCCCTTATGCTCCTTCCAGGCTAGCTAGCCTACTTATTTGCTCCTTGCAGTAGTGGAATAGTGGCCAAGAATTGCTGACACCCCTGTTTTATCTCTATCAGTTTTGGTTTCAAATTAGGGAAGAGTTTTGTTGCTTAGATCTTGGTCATGCACTCACCCTTGGACTAAACTGTGCCCACAGTCACATTGTTAATATTCATTTTGTTATCACCCACATCAATTTTCAATATAGAGCAACTTGGAGAGTGTGTGTGTGTGTGTGTGTGTGTGTGTGTGTGTGTGTGCATGTGTGGAGGGTGAATTCCTAAGTCTCCAAAAATATAGATAGGAGCCAGGTACGCTTGGCAGACAAAAAAGAAAGGATGTCCACTATATCCGGGACTTGTTAGATAAATGTTTCTTTACTGGAAAATCATTGTCCAGTTTTGCTTTTGGTATTTTTTGTTGTTACTATTTGAAAAATAATGTTATTATTGTGAGAAAATGACTTTATTTTACTTCCTGTGTTGCACTATCCTCATTCTCTGGCATCCCCATTCTTAATCTCATCAGAGTTGCTAATACTTGAGCTTTTACTTCCTCACAGTATCATGTCCAGTACATCTAGACACTTCATTCTCTTGGTCTTCCTAAAAATCTTAGATAGCAAATTGTTTCAATAGGGGCATTGATTCAGTTGAACATTTGTGTGTCTGTTAAACTCTTTTCTCAGATATTTATATTCTCTTTGCTCAAATAATATGATATTCACTTGAGTATGCAGGTGAATATCTTATATGGCTCACTGAAGTTGTTTCCCCTAGGGTCTGACTCTTACTTCCTAGAAAATTGACCCCTCTTATTTCACTGCTGGGAGCGCTATTAGCAGTGACTCTAGCAGGTGGGTGGCAGGTGGTTGCTCTAATGTTTGCCAGCTCTAATTGTGGCCAGCTGTGGTAAGAGCGGCCCAGGTGCCCGCACAGCTGGTATATGCCAACCGTGACACAATGGATATTTATACCATTTATACAACAATGGATATACATATCTCCAAATCTCTCTCTCTCTCCCCTCCTCCCTTCCTCCCTCCCCCACCCCCACATATATGTATCTCCAAATATACAGTAACTGCTTTATATCAATTTAGGCATAATAGAAGAGTTACTCAGAAATTCTGCACTAGGTGTTATGTGACAGATACATGTTTACCATTTTAAGAAAGGCGTACATTTTAGCTTTTTTTAAGACATTGATCTAGGTGGCAGAGGCTGATTATATAGCAACTAGGCTTATTCTCTCCAAAGAAAGCTAATCTGACAGAACTTTTCATATTGTGTTCTGGATCAGCACACACAGTGAACAAGTTTCCTAGCTCCCTTCCTTTTCTCACCAAAATGACATCAACTGTAAGATAAATGTGTCAGTGGAAATTACGGTGGTTTTATAGAAACCTCAGGAAACTACTCCCATGAATATTGAATCTGATGGTGGAAGCCTAAACCTCTATTTCTTAATAGAAAGAGGAATTGTTTGAAAATAAGTGCTATTTGATGCTTTGTAAATTGTGGGCACTTAAAATGGCAAATCTCCTCAGAAGCTCTTTTCCTGAGGCTATCACATAAAACTTTCTTTCTTTTTGATAACAGGCAGAGCTGAATTCCAGGCTTTAATTTTACATGATCATGTTGGCTTATATGATGCAATGTTGCAAATAAAATATCTCTCAATTTGGCAGCACTTAGGCAATCAGTTCTAGAAAGATTTGTTATTTTCATTTCTACTGTGACTCTAAAAAGAGTAAAAATGAGCTAGAACTTCATCTGTAATTATGTGAATAAAATAATTGGTATAAAAACATGTTTCACTTTGGAAAGATAAAAGAAAGGCTTTCTCAGAGATGTTAATAGGCAAAATACATATGGAAGAAAACCCTGCTATTAACCGTAGGAAAACAGAAGGTGAAACATTGGCAGTAAGAAAAATAGTAATTACGTATTTTATAATGCAAGCAGTTCCTTCCTTTGATCACAGGAGAGCACTGTTCATCTATGAAACATTTTGTTTAAAGGGGATAACTGGAGACTTTATGATCCAGAGAAAGTTTGATGTGGCAAATTATATAGCCCTTACTATTGAATCATTGCTATAAAAAAGAATACATTCCTCTCATGGACAAATAGATATATATGTACAAGATTTTGTGAGCTGTCAGTGTGCTAGTCTTGAAAATCAATTGGCAAAAACATATATATATATATATATACACACACGTTTTATATGAATCTTTCTAGTGTAAAGATGGAGAAATCTGGAAACCCATAACATGCAAGATATATTTCCTCCAAGAAAGAAAGTTAAGTCATGTTTTGTAATTTAAGTGTTTCATTTAAGAATGAATCTCAACTAAGGTCAAACTAGTAACATTTAACATAAATATTCAATTAATAATATAAGTACCCAGAACAACCTATGAAACTCTCTGTGGATGTGGTGTGCATAGGTTTTAGTCAAGTATCATATTATGAGAGTGGTATTTCAAACTATATTTTTCCTTTACAAGAGTCAGGGAGATTTAGAAAGATGTGGTTATTTCATATGAGGCTATTTAATAAGTGATTTGGTCATTTCTCATAAGAACCATGAACAGGGAATATTATCCTGAGGATTATGTACATCAGTTATATAAGGAAGTTATAGTATTTCTAAATCATTTAACTTGCAGAATGGCAATTCAAGCGGGGGTTTCTTTTACTGCTTTAAACTTACAGTATCAAAACTTCTAGGCAGAAGTTAAGTTGGAGAGTTTGAACTGTTTTACTTAATCAGTTGAAGAGTTTAAGCTGTTTTACTTTATCAGTTTCTAAATTTAAATCTGAAGTTATCCTTTGTGATTGGAAGCTTCAGAGCCACATAATCAGAAGATGGTCTGAAGAGTAGCTTGGTATTACTTATTCCATCTTTCCTTCTCCACTTATTAGTCTTTGACCTCCCTCTATGCTTCCTATACTCCCTAGTCTAGATTTCAAGCATTCCATAGTTGCACAGTTGGATTTTTCTGTACTTAAAATACAGTCACTGATACTTTGGCTGATGAGAGTCCATTCTGCTCCATCTCTGTGAGTAGCTGCCCAGGAGCATGAGAAGAGTATTTCCTAGAATTCTCTGGAGTACACCCTGCTTTATTTTGAAAAATAAAACTTTGAAGGATAAAATACCCTTACTAAAATTCTCAGTTTCAGTAAGTAGAAAAAAATTTATATTTAATGAGATAGTTCTAGGTTCTAAGTTAAGTTTACTTTAAATCTAAGCCTTAAACATGCATAAAGAGTAGTTTTTTTTAATGTATGATTTGTGATATTTAAATGTTCCTTCACCGAGGCCTATAGCAATATAGACTAGAAACAAAAATAACAAATTGTACGATAGGGTGACTAATCAATATATATATATATTTTTTAGGGGTTACAGTTCCACAGTTTCAGTTATTTCCTTATTGTGAATTATAACATATATACAAAAAAATACTATCTTTCAAAGTATGATTTGACGAGTAGTTATATAGGAAATTTCCAAGGTTGGTATGAGTTACAGTACCATAGTTTCAGTTATTTCCATATTGTGAAATATAACCTATATACCAAAAGGTAATAGCTTTCAAATTACAATTTAATAAGTAGCTATAGATCAAATTTCAAAGGATGCTATGGGTTTGGTCATAAGCTGTTAAATAAACCATTATTGAAAATGACTTCAGCTTTTATAAAGCACAATATTGAATTAAATTGGAGAGATTTGGATGGTAACATATATGTCTCCTCGTGAGACATGCTTTGTTGCTGAGTTGAGATAGTCCTTCACATAAGGGAATAGTTATTACTGGAAATTGTGAACTGAGGAGCACTAGGAAGGCTGCAATTCTTGAAAATTATCTCTCCTACCCAGTGCCTCAGTTATTCAGAAATCACTGCTCCCAAATTCTTTTTTTTTTTTTTTTGGTATGCATTATTCTTTCCTGTCAGTTGACAAAGAAATAAAAGCCTTCGGCAAAGAATAATATTGTGACTCACTAATTCAGTAGATTGGATTAGTTTATCAGACAGTATTTCTCCTGAAAGGAAGCAATAAGATTAATATGAATGGTTGATGGATGTTGGGCAGTGGGAGACAGTAGGAAAAAAAAAAAAAAAGCAAAGAAGGTAAAGGGATTATAGTAAACTTGGAGTCTATTAAACTTTTGCTTACTAATGACCCTGATGATGCCATCTGGAATTCAGCTTTTACTGCAAATAGTTTCAACTTGTCATGTCATATCATTAATGCCTCAGGAGTAAATCCATTGCTTTTTTCACCATTGGCATCTCATCAATGACATGGCAGTCATTGTGGTTGCTGTTGATACCCATTCTACCATATGCTATAGGAATAGCATCCCCAGTTTTTGACTGGGCTCATGGCTGCTCATTCATGATTCACACTGTAGCTACGAGTGGCCACGTAGTTAAGTGCTGGCCAAGTAGATAAGAGCAGATATATACCCTCCTTCTTCTTTTCTCTTTCTCACTGGCTGGGATATTGATATAGTAGTATGAGCTATCTCAAACCATGAAAGCTAGCACGACACTCTGGTGGAACAAAAAGATAAAAGGATGCTGGATACCTAGTACCACTGATGACCATATTAGCCATGGACTCCCTACACCCTGAGGGAAACCTATCCTGTCTTGTTTAAACCACTGATATTCTAGGTATCTATTATAGTAGTCACTATATTGTGACTTAAGTCATCTTCCTTTTTAGCTATTGATTTTCTGTTTTGGCATAAGCATGGCTTGCTTTAAGGAGTCTGTGATCTTTTCAATTTGCTAATGCTAATTTCTGGTTCCAATTCACCAAACATTCCCTTTCTAAAGTGAAATCAGGAATATGTATATGAGAGAGAGAGAGAGAGAGAGAGAGAGGAGAGAGAGATACTCATTTGCTATGGAAATGGCTTAAAATTGTCATTATGCCATTATCCAAGAGATGCAGAAAGTGGAATTTATTTATGTGTTGCCATCATTCAAATTAAGTGACAAGTACACAGAAACAGATGGTCTGGATGCTAAAATAAAAAATGCATCCTTTAAGTCCATATATTTTATGGTCTTAATAAAAAAGTTAATGTTAATAACATAAATAAAGAAATGGCATCCTAAATTTTATTGCTGCTTCTCAGAACTATTTCCTCAGATGCTTACATGATGTTTCACCAGGAGAATAGAAAATGCATTAATCAGCACATTTTCTTCCTAGTTTTAAATCATGTGCTAATAGTTGGTTAGAAAATGAAAAAATAGCAATATCTCTAGAACTAAAATATCTTTATTCCTAATCTAGATTCTTTTCTGAAAGTGCTAGGGTTTAGAGACAGTAATATGCCTTTGAGGAATATTTAATTTTCTTCATGTTTTCCCATACTAGCTTTGTGACACCTGATGACTTTAAGTGCTTTGTAGCTGCTCTGAAATCACTTTTTAAATATTGAATTAGACAGTTTGGGGGTGAATTAGTAAGATTTAAACATCAAGATTTTTAAAAATTTAATATTTGTATGTGATTTAATTAAAATTTACTCATTCATTCAATTATCTATGGAGTACCAATGACTTACAGCTTGATCCTATGAATAAAGAGCTCATATTTTCCAAGTCCTTGTGAAACTGCTTCAGAATTCTGCAATGGCTCTTCCATCACTCTAAATAAAAATGTTGACTGCTGGGCATAGCATAGCATTGTCCCTGCCTATATGTGCAGTCTTTTCTTTAGGCACCTCCTCTGATGTTTTACGTTTCAGAAATATCATACCAATTTTAGTTTCTTAGAGATGAAATGGTTCCTCTTGCCTTTGTACCTTTGTACATAGTGCTCCTCACTTACACTGGCTGCAGGGTCACTTTTTCTCTGGTCTTCTGTAACTCTCACAGAGGACTTAGGAACTCTGAGCTTCCTATTGCCACTTCACCTTCCAGTTATTAAAATGCTCATTACAGCATCTTGTAATTGTCTGTTTGTACACATTTGTCTCTCCAATAAGTGGTAAGTTCTGTGAGGGGAGGGGTCATACTTTCACATACATTTTCATTATTTTAATCATTTGCATCAAAAAGACTAATTTGCATTAACTTTATAAAGCTTGTCCAACATGGTCAACATACCATTAATTTGATGCATTAAATAATGAAATACGTTTTGTTAATAATGTTCAAATGGTGTTTTATCTTAAGATTTAACTATGGATTCTAATACCCTACCAACTAAAAAAAATTAAAAAATAAAAAATGTTATATAAAGAAAAAAAAGATTTAACTATGGAGCATAAAACGAAATAAGGAATCTTTTATTATGAGTCTGTTTAATTAAACAAAATTTTTGAAAAGTTTAAAAATAACTTCTTTTCATTAAGTGCCCATGTTGCTAGGCATCAAGCTACAGCGTTATGTTTCCTGGGTCATGGGCTCCAGTAACGTCTGGCCAATCTGAGTCTCCACTGAAGTTTAAATTCTCATTGGATTATTGGTTCAACTTAGCCTGGGTCAGGCAAGTATCTATGGACACTAGGGTAGGGGTGAAAACACTCTTGAGTTACCACCTGTCCTCTCTTAGAGAAGAGGAAATCTCTATGAGCCAGGAAGCCACCTTAATTGGTTTCTATTCTCCCAATATATAATGTACTTTTCAGTTGAACTGAAATAAGGAGCTTAGCTGAACCACATAGAAATGAAAAGAAATTGCCAGGTGTCTCACTCCTCACTCCCCTCTCCTTAATTTTACTTGCTTACGTTTTAAAGCAGCGTCTAGTGACATATTCAAGAGAAATGAGACCCGTGTGATGCAGATGAAATTCTTAGTTTTGACGGTGAACAATCAGATTAACTAAACTTCTCAGTTCCATATAGGATATCCACTATGTGACACTTGTTCAAAATTATGAGGTGAACTAAATTAGAAAACTAATTTATTCCCTTGGCTTGGGTATTTCACAATCATGTCATTGGTCACCAATGCCAGAAAGTTCATCACTAGATAGTAAGTGAAGAGAAATATTTCCGTTTATAAAAGCAAGTTGAAAGTTAAGTATATACTGCTGAAAAACACTCAGGAATTTTATGCATTTGCTAATCATTGTGAGGAAAACAATGGATCATCTCCAAGGTTGAAGATTTGTTTTCTTATTTTGAAGAAGAACTATAGTGGCATCTTACTAATGCCACAAGTAATGGAAATCATTTTCAAACTTGGGGGAGGTCAAATGTAGTTTGTAGTAAGTAAACTGCATTTGCTGAATCAAGCTTTTCAATTTAATTAGTTTAAAGGATCTGAGTACACCTTATGACCTTTGGAACAGTTATCTGTTTGAAAAGTTTTTTCCCTCTAGACCTCTGTGAACTCTCTTCAGTACCTGACAAATTTAATATATAAAATCTTTCCAGACTTGGTTTTTTATTAAAGTTCTGGCCAAAAAAAAAAAAAAAAAATAACACTTAGGTTTGGAAGACAATAGTTAACCTGAGAAAGCAGCCTGAGTTTTGCACATATTACTGCATTTTAAAATTTATTACCTAATGAGCAAAAGCAAGTCAAGATCATGGATCAGACATTGGAAAAGAGACTCAAAAATCTGTATTTCCAAGCTCCATGTGCTCCAGAATTTCTGTTCTGCCAAACCTTTTCTACAAAACTGCCGAGTATAAAAACTGATAAAGCATCAGAAATGCCATTCCATCATTTTCTCTCAGAATCTAACATATTCCAGTGCTTTGAACCAATGCTCTGGAGAAGAACTATGAATTTATAATTTTACTCTGGGCAGAATTATGTGTAAATTCTTTGACTTTATAAATTTGGTGGAGTAGAGTGTATCAGTCAACTATTTAAAACTCTTGACAATAATCAGAAAACTGTTTGAAATGAAGTGATTTATGGTGAAAAAACCTAATGTTGTCTTGGCCTCATTGGAAGTGACTACATAAAGAAAATATATTGTTATATCTGCTTCCAGTCATTGTATGTGTGTGTGTGTGTGCATGTTTGCATGTGCGTGTGCATGTAGATGCTTCAAATGTGTGACTTTCCTTGCTACAAGAGACAAGGATAAAAATTACAGCTATGTGACCATGGCAAATTTGGTTATAACCAAGTGACATAGTCATATATGTCTACATATATGTAGACACAATAACATTTAATATGTGTGAAATTTATGAAGCATTACACATTTCACCCTAGTCTTTTCCCTCTAATATTATTTCATCATATTCTAAACTATACTTATTATTTACCACTCCTTCCTTGTAACCCTTCCAAATTTTTTTTCTTCCTGTGTCTGAAATCTTGGTGAATGATTCTGTCACCTATCAAGTAACCCAATTAGAAAATCTCAATCACTGAGATTAAAATCACAAAGACATCTAAACAAAACCCAGCTACTAGAGGAGCTTCACCTTCTGGCAATAATATAGGTTAGTGCTCCTGAAAACAACGTCTTTGAAATATGGACAAAATATAAAAGCAACTGATGGAAACATAGCAGCCAAGGCAGCCAGAACTGAGGGACTAAAATCAAGGGTAAAGGAAAGCACATTGAGGTAAGGCTCACATGTGCCACCACTTTCCCCACAGGGTATTTACTTATATTTGGTACAGACAAAAGAAGCTAAAGCAAGCAGCCTGAAACTTTCAGCAATATAATTGGGCAAGATATTCAGGATTTGAAGTGTTGACCTAGAGAATAGGGAACTGGAGATAAGTGAGCCCAACCTTTCTCTCACAATTTCCCTCCAAGGTCAACTCCTTAGGTACTCTTACATGGGCAAGACTCCAAGAAGCAAAGTAGAAGGTAGATATTGAGAAGCTTAAGAACTAAGCAGAGTTTTCAGCAATTATGAGATGTTGAGGAGATGGAGGCTCAGTGTTCACAAAATGGCTTTCAATAGAAATCGCTGAAAAACTGTACCCTATGTAGCAAGGTAAGGATATTCCAACTAAGAATGGGTAGATTTCCATGTTTTTTTTAACAATGTGGGGATATCTTAGTTCCTGTTCATTCTCAACTCAAGTGTGTCAATTTTCATCAATTCTGTGAGTCTCTAATAACCTTCCAATAATTGTCTCTATTATTTCTAAATTCAGTCATAATTTTTTATTGTTGTTGTTGTTGTTTTATGGAATCAGGAAGCCCACTGAAAAATAAATTGGTCCCAGAGCATGGATCTTTGGTCAAAGACCCTCAGACAAATTTGGGTAATTTCTGATTCGTTACGCTGTTGAGGTGAAGCATAGGATGGTGAAACTACCATTTGTATTTTGGATAAGATTCTGACAGCTTCTTTCTCTGTGGGTAAAAAAATAAATGTGTTATCACTTCTGATCACCTATAGCTGTTTCCATTGAAGGTAGATCTCTCTGGTAGCACATGGCTTCCATTGACAATGTTTTGAATGCTATGGAGAATTCAGGAACTGGAGGGTGTGTGGCAGCCTCTGATGGCACTGAATGGACCAAAGGAAGACACTAATAAACTTTGAACTCTAAATTTGTACAGTACACACAGACTGAAGAAAGATACTTTTACTAACTCTGCTTAAAGAATCCCTATTTGTTTTGAGTCACAGTACTAAAGATAGTATAAAACCAAAGTCAGTGCTAGGAAGAGAAGGATAAGCTTGTTTTTAGTTTTATTGGAGATAATTTCACTTTGTCAGGTGGGAGCATATTTGAAAGTAGGGAGTATAAGGAAGGATTCTGGGAAGCAAAAGAGTTAGGGCTGTAGTGAATGTTTGTAATATTTGGTGTCTTAGCATCCATGTCTACTTAGTAATAGCACATTGATTTCTGTTTGGTGAAATCACTCCTTCTCTTTCCCAATAGTGTATAATCTTGGTGGAAAGGTCCATCCTTTATGCATCTCCCACAAGAGAAGAAGAAGGGGGTAAGAAACTTCCTCAGTTTCTCCAGTACTGCCTTGGAGAGGGTGCATGGCTTGTGATTGGCCAATCGGATAGTCTATTCTGAGACTGTTAGTCCTTGGGGGAGTGATGTATGGATGAAGGGAATTATTGGAGGTCATTTGCTGCAGCAGTAGTAGTGGCAAAATGATGTCCTTAGCAGACTTTTCTGAACATGTAAAAATTTCTAGCTTTCTGCCTTCTCAGACCCAAGTACCCTTGGTTTCTTTCTGCTGCCAGTCTTGGTGGTCCTCCAGGCTCCTGATAAATCTGAGAGGATCCCAAAGCCTTTTATTGTATATCTTTTTGCTTAATTAGGCAGAGTTAGTTTTTATTGCTTGTGTCCAAGATACCTAATTGATACTGTATACTTTATGGTGTTGTGAGGATAATCATGTGAAATATTACACAAAAATTCTTAGCACATGGAAAGCACTCACTGAATGTGAGTTATCAATTTTGAAGGTAAATAGATAATTAGATCTTTCTTATGTTCAGGACAATTTATGTATTTTCACATAGTAGAAACATAAATCATTATCTTTAAACCCAGTTAGTGTTCCAACATATACTTAATTCAAGAAGTCTAATTTGATTTAGTCTTTCAGTGACTTTTCCATTGTCCAATAAACCCTTTTCAAATTGGCACTAGACCAGAAGGATATAAGCCTAAAAACTTGTGAGTATGTGAAGGAATACAATCTATCCTTAAGTAACTGACAGCTGCGTATGCTGACTGAGTTATTCTTATTAGTCAGCCACACTGCTGAACTTGTCTCCATCTTTCGAGTTTGAAACTAAAAGGCAACTCTGGTAGATGAACTGCTTTCTTGTAAACCATGAGAACTTTGAGTCAATTGGAAACCCTTTTAAGATAGTTTGGGTTCTACTTTTGTTCACTATTGCCTCTTCTCTTTAGATATGTCTCAGCTTGCCCAAAACATTACCAGTTCTGATTGAATATTTCTCACTATTCCCAGGGAAGTGGGACTCTCCAATATAATCTGTAGTTTAGGATATTCTGGACACCTGTGGTTTAAAAACCTTATACCCATTATGATTGAGCATAATTTTATAATGCTTTTTGAAAAAGTATTTCCAATGCATGTCTCATTTCCTATTAATGAGATTTTAATATTCTGGAAGGTGGGGAGCATCATTTATATTCTTAAATGAAAACTAACCATATTTCTCCACCTTTCAAAGAAATATACATTTTCAATGTACACTACCTCCCCAGTACCTTTTCCAGCCCCATCTAAATCTCTATCGTCTTGCTAAAGGAGAGGAATTGGATTCCTGCAGAATGAAATGTTAGAGAAGTAAAATGGGGGCTTATCAAGTAAATCACAGCCCCTGCTCTGAAGTATTTAATATGCTAATATGAGTGACACTCATATAAACCAATCATTAAGAATAATAAGTACAAAGTATAGGTATGTCCAAAGTGTTATAAAAGAACAAAGGAGAAAGTGATCAGTTCTTTCTGGGAGGGGGCTAGAAGGAAAAGCCTTTCTAGAGAGTTGAAGTCTCAGCTGGGCCTTGATAATTAATAGGTGATTGCTTAGATGAGGGTGATTCCAAGTCTTAAAAGCAGCACATTAAACAGCATGAGGTCATGAAAGGGAATGAATAATGTGGTTATGGAACTAGTCAAGTATAGCTGAAGTGGTCAGGGTTCAATGGTGGGGCAGGCTGTGATGTGGATAAAGATAATAAAGAGATGGAGAGGATTCTTAAGTCATGGTAAAGAATTTAAGCTTGTCTTAAAGGTAGAGTTGTACAAGTAAGGTAGCAACATTCTTACTGCCCTCCAGAATTGCACAATAAGTCAACCCTGCTTTAAGATAACTGAGAATCTATTCTATAGTATTAATACAGGGAATGATACAATTCAATTTGTATCTTTAAAAGATGGTTCCAGCAACAAAATAGAGGAGAATTGGAACTGTGCTGTCTAGTAGAAATAGAATGTGGGCCACACGTGTACTTTAAACAGTTTTTTAAAGGTAAAAAGAAACAAATAGACTTAATGTTTTATTTAATCCAATAATGTTAATGTTTTTATTTAACCCCAGATTTTTGACGTTACCAATATAAAAATTATCAATGTATTACTTTATAATTTTTTTCATACTACATCTTCAAAATCCAGTATGTATGTTACCAATTGCAGAATATCTTTGGACTAACATGAAATTTCAAGTGCTCAATAGCCACATGCAGTTAGTGGCTTCTATTCTGGTTAGTGTGGGAAAAGTGATTAAAGGCTTGAGTGATGAGGGTTAAACTAGAGTGGTGTCAGTGGAAAGAGAAGTGAACCAATTTGAGAGATAATCAGAAAAATCAACAGAACTTGGTCATGGTTTGGATATTGAGGGTGAAGAAGTGTTATAAAACAAATATCTGAGGTTTTACTTTGGATGACTGTTACAAAGCATTAGGTTTGGTAGAAAAGACAATGAGTTTTGTTTGGCATACTGAAATGAAGACCATTTAAGAATTTGCAAATAATATATGTGCAACTATTGATTTGAAAGAGGAGGTTAATCCACATGAATAAATCAAGTCATTCAGTAACACAGAGGAACACCAAGGCTGGAGCACTTGGGAATATGCACATATCTAATATTTAAGGATTTTTTTCATAAGAAGAGCAAACAAAAAGAAACAAAGAAAGTATTGTCGGGGATGTAGAATGAGAAACAGAAGGGAATGTACATAAAGGAAGAAGCAATTTTATAGAAAGAAATGGGGTTAAAGGGGAAATTGAATTTAGTGATTAGGAGATCATTGGTTGTGTTTTCAAAAGATACTTATACTTAAGATTTGCATATGTGTATTCCCATTGAAAAGGAAGGGATCTACATTAAGGAGGCCCTAGTGTATGTGAAGTGGTGAGCTAGACTCTCCAATCCTGGCACATTTAACCTTCCCAGCAAATCGGTGAGGGCATCGTTGGCCACTTTAATGATGAGGCTTAATGAGGTCCAGTGGCCTGCAGAGGTCACACTGCCATTAAATGTCAGAGCTGGGATAAAGCCCATTTCTGTCCTCAAAAATCCTGTGTTTTTCCTCTGACACCAAGTTGTATTCTGCAAATTGTGAGACTGCTGGGATTCATTCCCATAATTGCCCTTCTCTGTTATTACAATCTTTTATATCTTGTTATCTGAAGAAATTCTGAGCAATAGAAGCTGTGGGAAATAAGATTGCCACAGAATGGAACCCTTAATACTGAGCTGAGCAACAAAGGTTAAGGAAAATACACCTCTCTAGAATCCATCAGCAGGGTTACTTACTCACTGGCTCTATGTTTTGAATGCAGTATGCAAGGCTGCACCTTCCAACTTTCTTGAGGTCACCATGGTCTGCTAGTGCTTCCCTCTTGAATAATGTATGTTTATCCCAGAAAATGACCTTACCTGCTTGTTAGCATCTTTTATGTTGAAAAGTTTATAGTACTCAAGTCAATCTGAAGAATTTTTTTGTTAAACACTTGCTTTTCAGTTTTGTTTACTAAATGCCATGTTTATTCAAGCATATTTAATGTACCATTTTAATAGTTAGGATTGTGGAGATATTATCAACACGGGTCTAGATAGCTGATATGTTGTTTCAATTTTTGAATTGTATCAATTTAGTCTTGGATTTTTCAAAATATGTGGGTAAATATTTAATGGGATGTTGGACTTGTTGTCCCTGCTGTGTCAAGATCAGGGCTCCCTGCCAGTGCGGGTACAACCTGCTTAGGTTTCCAATGATAGTAAGTAAGTAGATGGTTCAATAATATCATTGATTTAATTTGAAGGAACCTCCTAAAGAGGAGATTGAGAGAGACAACCTGAACTCTGTTAACAACTCTAACCAGGTTTTTATTGGGAATTGAACAGTTACAGAGTGTATGGCTTTATGTTGCTAAAGAAAAGAAAGAGATTGTGACATCTGGCTGAAAACATGGAAAGGTGTTATAAATTGCATTTCTAGACGTTGAAATCCAACCCTTCTGTTATGTAGAGCATTAAATGCCATTACCTCCTTAAAACTGTCCCTTATCCCTCTGACTATATGTGATCTTTTCCTATTCCTCTGAATAGAAAATATTGAGAGCATTTTGTAATTATCTATGGCATTTATCATATTCAGTCTTTTATTGGAGAGCTTGGTGTTCTTCTGCTTTTATGTGCTCCCTTAGGTTAATTTCCTTAAAAGCTACCAACATTCTCTGTTTATTATGCAATGTGCTATGATGTCTAGCGTCTGTCTCTTACATACTCAGTGTATGCTTAATAAATGCTTTTGTTTATTTTTGAAAGAAAGGTATAAATTGGTGTTGCCTTGCTTTATAGGGGAATGCAGATCAATGAGTACTGAACTCTATATCTCTCCTTATGTTTATGTATGTGTTTGTGTGGCGGTGGGGTGGGAGGGGGACAGAGCATGCACAAGAACTCCTCTGTAGAGATGGAGGGAGATGAAAACTAAGATATGTAGCAAAAAAAAAAAAAAGGTTATTTTTATTCCAAGTGTCAACTTGGCTGGACCATGCCCAGTTGGTTGATCAAATACAAGTCTATATGTCACTGTGAAGGTTATTTTGTTGTTGGGATCAATATCTAAAATCAGTTGACTTTAAGTAAAGGAGAGTCCTTCAATAATGTGGATGGGTCACATCCAATCAATTGAAGGTCTTCACAGCAAAATCTGAAGTTTCCAAGAGAAGAAGAAACTCTGCCTTATGATTGCAGCATAAAAATCCTGCCTGAGTTTTCAGCCTGTGGTCCTGCCATAAAGATTTCCCCTTCCCAGCTCCCACAATCAAATGAGCCAATTCCTTAAAATAAATCTCTCTTTATGTATATATATATATATATATATATATATATATATATATATATATATATATCTCCTATTGGTTCTGTTTCTCTGGAGAACCATGTAAGTAATAATAGCTAAAAGTTATATAGTGCTGACCTTTTTCCTAATACCAAGTGCTTTAAAGGTGAACTTATTTGATTCTCATTGCAACCTGATGGCTTAGCTCCTATTTTTATTTCCATTTTATAGATAAAAAAATGAGGGCAGGGAAGTCAGCTAATTTCCCCTGGTTCATACTGCCTGAAGTAGCACTATGCAAGGCACACCCGTGCCAGAGTCCATCCCTGGCTGAAGGCTCATGCCCACTTAAGCTATGCCGACCCCTGAGATTCTGAGAAGGGTACTGGCTGGAATGAGTCCAATTTGACCCATATAGACAAAGCCTCATTCAATTTCACTCCATGTTTTCTTTTGTTCAAGACAGAAATCCTCTAAATTATGCAAACTTTTGACCAGGCCTGGCAAAAGTCTTTAGCTTTTGTTTGTGATAAAACAGTAAAATAAACAAACTGCATACATGGATATGTGAATGTTAACCAATTCTTTAACCTGCCGTAAGTATTTTTAGACAATTTCTTTATTAATCTATTATTTTTTTTAGAAAATTCTTTCTAAAACATCCAGCAAAGAAACTTTATATTCAGTTTTAAAATATGTAGACATCTTGACATCTATTTAGTAAAAAAATATTTCTAAGAATTTATATAAGTTTTTTGTTTGTTTGCTTTTATTTGTTTTGTTTTAGTATTAAGGGCATGCACTACTTGGTAAATATTTCCATAAGTCAGTTTCTTAAAGTATTAGAGAATTCTCAGGAAGAATCAGTCATTAAATAGCTGATAAAATTTATAAAAAATTTTAAACTGCCTACTTTAATACCTTTTCTAGGAAACCAAGCTGTCTTTAGCAGAACTAAAAATTTTATTTAGCTGATAGAATCAGGTAAAATACTTTGAAATATTTTATTCTACTTGTGAAAACTGATTTTGTCATTGCATAGATATCAGTGAAAGCACTTTTACTACCTTTTCAACAGCCTCACTGAATGTTTTGGCTTGGTAACTTTCTGAAATGTGTACATATTTCTTTTACATCTCTATTATGTACCCTTAATATGCCATCCATTTTTTAAAATAATGATAATGATTATAATAAAATATAAATAGATCAATTAATGTTTGGTGACTGAGAGATATCTAAATTACTCCTCTGCATCATGTGATTTGCTAATTCAGCTTATTCACTATATTTAGATTTGTTTTGAACTTTCCTAGATGCCAAAATCTCTATAAATTATTTTCAATTGAGTTAGAAACATTAGTTCTAGCTCAATTATTGTGATCAGTTATTTTCATGATTAAGTTTTCCTTAATTCTCTTGTTTCCCTGTAATTAATTTTTCATTGACTCCCAAGTGATCGGGTTTCTTCCTTACTCCAAAAATAAATAAATAAATAAATAAATAAATAAATAAATAAATAAATACCAATTCCCTCCAATTTTTAATCAAAATGTCCAAACTTCTTATTATAGTATACATTGTCTGGATCCCAATTTCCCGTCTAGCTTCAGCTCCCAACAGTTTTCCTTGTACTTGATTATTTGGCAGAATTAAATCACATTGTCTCTAAAAACTCTTTGTCTTTGTCTTTGCACGTGTTCCTGCTTCCTGTTATATCTTAATTCAGTTGGTTGTCGTGTTGAACATTACTTATTCTCTAAAGTCCGGATCAAAGGACCCCTCTTCAAAAACCCATTGCTAATTTCCTTAGAAACATTTAGACACTGTTATGGGTTGAATTGTGTCTCCAAAGAGATATATTGATGTCCTAACCCATGGTGCCTGAGAATGTGACCTTATGTGGAAATAGTCTTTGCAGATGTAATCAGTTGAAGACCAAGTGATACTGAATTAGGGTACGTCCGAATCCAACATGACCGATGTCTTTATAAGAAGAGAAGACAGAAACAGGCACAGGGAGAAGATGGGCATGTGACGACAGATTGGAGACTGAAGTTATGCCTCTACAAGCCATGGAAAACCCAGGATTGCCTGCCACCAACACAAGTGAGGAAGGGACAAAGAAGGTTATTCCCTAGACTCTTCAGAGAGGCTGCTGACACCTTGATCTTGGACTTGTAGCCTCCAGAACTGTAGGGAAAAAAGTTCTGGTGTTTAACCAACTGAGTTTGTGGTCCTTTGTTTTGGCAGCCCTAGGAAACTGGGCAGCCACTCCCTGCTCTTTCACTGCTCTGCCTTTTATAAACTTCTATTTTAGGAATTGCCACCTACTAGACAGCAAGCTTATTGTAGTATGGACCATATTTCATTCATTTCTAGTTTTTTAGGAATTAATATAGTTCCTGGTATGTCTTCCTCATTGTAATAATAAATAGTTCAAATTTAATAGCTCTTCCTGTAGGCCAGTAAATATACTATGCTGTTTATATGATTGATTTCATTTAAATAGCTGCATTATGAAATGAGTATTATGACTTCCATTTTACTGATGAAAAAAAAAAAAAAAATGAGCCAGAGAGGTGTGCTGATTTGTCCGTGGTCATAGTCTAGTGAATTCATTTGAACCCAGATCTTATGGCTTTTGAGTCTGTCTCTTTACCCACCACGTCATAAGTCCTACCAAGAAAATAGTGGGTCATTGGGGTTATAAGGCAAACCACTAGAGATAAACCTAAGATCTAGTATATTAAAAATTAAGAAACTTACTGAACAGGTACAAAAATCAAGACTATAAGATTAAGGCAGTGAAAAGGAAAACAATTAGGTGTTTTTGTTGTTTATTTATAAACCTCTTAATATGGATAGTTGTTTGCCATTCTAAAAAATACCTATGCTTTATGTGATGTTGGATTTGGAGAATGAATGTTGTTGAATTTGATTCTCAAGGTATAGTAGCAAAAGAAAGGCCTTTGGAGTTTGATAGAATTGATTTGCGCTTAGTTCTGCAACTTAAGACTTGTTTGATCTGGAATGTGTTTTAGTGGCAATGCCTGTCTCAAATGTTCAGTAAGTACTCTCCACTAAGCACCCAGAAGCTTAACACCAGCCATTCTAAGTGCCTGAGCATGAAATCGGAGAAATTATTCCTTTCCTCAGTCCAAGGGAATTTGGAGAACATAGATGTGTTATTTACCTAAAATTCTTTGCTGTTTATCATTTTCAATATCTTTAATTCCTTGCCTTTTTGTGATACACATGGACATTGCCAATGACAGCAACCTATTCCCACCGTTTCCTGTATCCTGAATTGTAGGTTCTACCATCACCATCTTTTCTTGATAGCAATAGGTTGAGCATTTTATAAAATATTCATACTGACCAATGAAACAGTGTTCAGAGGTCATTGTGCATAAGTACGACGAGATTCTGTCGTGAAGGAGGTTGCTATATGGTGTGTTGTGAGCACATGTGCTCAGGCACAGCAAAGATGTTCCATAAATGACTGCTTTATTAGTTATACAGCAAAAAGGGTCCAGAAGAGCAGGGTAAGAGACCCCATCATGGCTGGTCTCCTGGGGAATCTAACTGTTGTGGTCAGGGTTTGTGGATGGCAGCTCTGCGTGTCCTGCTTATTATTGTGGAGGAGGACAGACAAATCTGTGCTGCCTGAGGGCAAGGTATTTATATAGCCAGGAGAGAGGCCCTGCCACTGAGCGTTCCCTGCCCTTATAAGCAGCTGGGATTGCTTGTTCTGTTTGGAGGTTTGAGGTAGAGTCAGGACTTTTCATTAGAACTTACATCTCCCCAGGGCTACGGGCTGCGGAATGAAAACACACTGAAACATCTGCACACAATAGAAAAGGAAAAGGTGGGGTGGGGAGGGCAGGGCTGCGAGATGGCTGCTAGGCTTGTCCATGACATCCCCTGCATCTGTAGATTCTATAAATCTGCCTCATAAAAAGAAACAGTTGTAGGTAACAATGTGGGGGATTATTAACTCTAAATTAATTCAAATGGCTGGAATATGTGACATAATTGAGACATTGATGATCTGACACAATCAGATGCTGGGATCCATAAAGTATTCCTGCTGTAATGAGTAACTAATTCATTAAATATAATAAATATCCTCTTGTTTAAGTAATAAGTGGCTGAGATGTTTATGGTTAATGCCAATAAGAGGAAAATTAAAACTTTGTGGAAAATAGAGGCAATATTATACAAATATTAAGATTTATCCTGATCTATGAGTTGAAGCATCAAAAAAAAGATGAGTCATTTCTTTGAATTTTAGATTACTCATCTTTAAAACTGGAACGGTAATACTTCTCTTTCAGAGTTGTAAAGAGTAAACTGAAAAATGCATAAAATGCTCCTTAGCACAGTTCCTATTACATTGCTGGAACTCAAAACTTCAGTCTCTTTTCCTCTTAATCAATTTAAGCAGTCAACATTGCAATGAAAGATGTTAACAGAAATTTTTTTTTCAGCTTTGGAAATTAGCTAAATGCCTTTAGCTGTGTTCTCTTAACAGGAAAATCTTTTGTTAAGTCCAGGACTTACCTTTGTAAGTCCTGCAAGTTCTTCTTCTATGTGTTTTTCCCAGGACTCAACAGAGTGTCTGATAAATAATGTACTCTAAAAGTAAATCCTTGAAATATGTAATCCTCTAATGCATAGGCTTTATTTTTCATTTATACTTTTGGTTTTCATAGTTATGGAAAATAACTAAATGAAATGATAGGAGTGTGAAGAGCAAAATATAAGTATTTCAGCTATATTATACCATAGGTAACTTGTATAATATTTTGTGAATTCATACTACTGCTTAAAGAGAAAGATATAATTGGCATGTAGCAATTCTTATTCTGTTCTCTGTATGTCATTAAAATATGTAATAAGAAAACTGTAAAGATAAAGAACAGCATTTTTCTTGCCAGGAATTAGGGATGGGAGGAATGAAGGGGAGGGTATGATTATAAAAGGGTAGCAGGAGACAGCCTTATGGTGATGGTTTAGTTAAGTATTGACTGTAGTGGTCATTACAGGGAGATTTACATGTGAATAAATTATATAAAGCTACATACATACACACACACACACACAGAGTACATATATAACTGAAAGAATCTGGATAAGATCTGTGAATTGTTCAAATATCAGTTTCCAGGTATTGATACTGTACTATAATGATATAAGATATTAACATCAGAGGAGGCTGGGTAAAGGATGCATGGAACTTGCCTATATTTCTTTGCAACTTCCTGTAGATCTATAATAATTTCAAACCAAAAAGTTAAAAAATCTAATAACTATAATATTGGGGGATTTATTATTTGTCAGGCATGTGGTAAGTACCATATAAGCATTATCATTTTTAATCTGCACAATTCCAATTTGCATTGGAAACTATTACTATATCCCTTTTACAAATGGGGAAAATAAGATGTAGAAAGGTTAACTTTCTGAGACCCATATAGCCAAAAAGAAGAACCAGCATAAGTATTTCTATTTTGTCCCACATTTTTAAGGAAATGAATATTTGTAGCTGAATATAGAATCCCAGAATAGATGCCAACCCTTGCTTCTCATAAATCAGCCATCCTGTCATACAGATGGCTAGTCTTATCAATGACCAATATGATATCTTTTGACATGTAGCAGTAGTTAATATAATGCAAAATCTCAACTGGTTTTATTTACTGCAGTTGATTCCTCAAAGGTTATTTGCTGAGCTTGATAGTGGGTTAGAGCTTTTTACATAAAGGTATTAAATGATATTTACCAACAGAAAGCATTAGTGTGGTTTTCTTTCAAATTAATATTTGTCTGATTCTGTTCTTATTAAATATGTAGGAAACATTCCATTGAAATAGGTAATGGTTATTAGAGCCTCCTGGACCCAACAGATCCAAAATTTGAGAAAAATGTTGACTGTAGGAAAGAGGAAAATAATTCCCAGTATGAAGAGATGATGAGCTATGTCAATGCAAATTATTATCTTTTTTTCCCATTTATGGCCAGTTCATTCTAGGTAATTTTACATGAGATAATTATTATGGTTTACATGAGAAAATAATTTATTCTTGGATATGTACCCAAAACACGGATTAAAAGATTTTGCTGGAAATAAAATAGGTTTATAAAAGGGGAAAACAGCTGTTCTTTCTTTGTATCCAGTCTGAACTGGGGGTGGGGGGTGGTGGGGTGGTCAGTGGCTAATTTAGCTTTGTGGGGTTTCCTCTATTGTCATTTACCTCTCAAAATTTGCTGTGCAGAGTGATGAATGTGATTGATAATTAAGATTCAACATAAATTTCTGTTAATTTTACCAAAAATATAGCAGCTCTTTTAATGATAAACTGTGGGTTGGTGAGCGAGGAGACATTGTGTAGAGTAGGCAGGGTGTCACTGTTAATTGTGGTCACCCTTATATACAAAGGAGTTTAAGTTAAAGTAAAATGACACTGGTTATAATAGAATCATTTTGGAATACTTACCATTTACCACAGACTATATTAAGTACTTTCCAGACATGAACTTAGTTAGTGCTCACAGAAACCTTAAGAGGTAGCTGCAATTATTGTCTCCATTTTAAACATGGAGAAACTATATAGGGGAATAATGTAAATTTTCCATTGTTACTGTGCTGGTTTGTATATTTATGTCCCCCAGAAAAAGCCGTATTCTTTAATGACATATTAGTGTGGATTGGGTTGGAACCTATTGGTTCAGTGTCCATGGAGATGTGACCCATCCAACTGTAGGTGATAACTCTGATTGGATAATTTCCATGGAGGCGTGGCCCCGCCCATTCAGCATGGGCCTTGTTTAGTTTACTGGAGCACCATATAAGCTCAGACAGAAGGAGCTCATAGCTTGCTGGAGCTGAGACAGACAGATTGAAGACAGCCGTTGGAAGCTGATGCAACATTTTGGAGAGCGCCATTTTGAAACGCCACCTGGGAGCAAGCAGATGCCAGCCACGTGCCTTCCCAGCTAACAGAGGTTTTCCGGATGCCAATGGCCTTTCTCCAGTGAAGGTACCCTTTGTTGATGGACACTTTATGGCCTTAACACTGTAACTGTGGAACCACTTCTGGTGTTTTGCATTCTGGCAGCATTAGCAGACTAGAACAGTTACTTTAATAATCAAGATACTGATGAGACTTATGTAACAAAAGCTATAATAACAAAAATCCAAGGCGGATGATGTAACAGTGCCCACAGTACAGTGGGCCCTACTTAAGGTTCTTTCTTTATACATCCAACCTGTAGTATAAAATAGTACCTTCAGCATCTACCACTGTGTTCAAATTTCATCAACGGGAAGAGGATAGAAGGGAATGGAATCACTCTCCTTTCTTTTTAAGGGCCTACCAGGCATTTTCTTACATTCAATTCACTCACACTTCATTGCCCAGAACTAGAAATATGGTCATGCCTAATTGCAAGGAAGGCTCGAAAAAAACTCTTTAGCTGGGTGGCTATGCTTTTGGCCAAAATGGTTAAGTTCATGTGTCAACTCGGCTAGGTTATGGTGTCCAGTTGTTTGGTGAAGTAAGCACTGGCCTGATTGTTATTGTGAGGATATTTTGTGGATGTAAAGTTGATTTACATTAAGTTGATTGCATCTGTGACTGATTGCATTTATAATCAACTGAGGAGGCTGCCTTCAACAATAGGAGAAGTGTCATCAAATCAGTTGAAAGCTTTAAAAGGAGAAGTGATGATTCTGACAGTCAGAAGAGAGAATCTCATCTCTACTTCAGCCAGCCAGCTTCTCTTGGGGAATTCATTGAAAACTTTCATCGGAGTTCCCAGCTTGTGGCCTGCCCTATGGAATGTGGACTTGCCCATCCCCACAGTCACATGAGACAATTCTTACAGAAATCTCATAATATTTACATTATAATTCTGTAGGCTCTGTTTCCCTAAAGAACTCAACTAATAGAAGTAGAATTGAAGAAGTGGATAACATATCCTGGGGGTGTCCGACCATCTCTTCTAAAGCAGACTGCTGTTACTGGCCAATTGCATAGGCACTTTTTTCCTCCAAACACAGAACATACTCACCCATTCTCCAAGAGACAATCCCAAATACTCTCATTATCATATCTAATTCAAAGCCCAGGAAGGAGATGTCATTCTTTCCATTATGTCTGGATATGGATCCTCATAGGCTGACTCCATGAAATAAAATATACATTATATGCTGTTCCCCTTCCACAACCAGCATACAGTCAGTTTAGAATGACAGAGTAAAAAGAGGACAGCTGCCATAAAACTGCCATTGAGAAGTGGAAAGAATGGGAAACAGACATTATTCACTAGTTCATAGTAGTCAATAAGTCCCAATGAACAGAACTTACGAAAATTCTCTGCCCTATCTGCTCAGGAAGTAGAGTTACAGCCTCATGTGCCTGCGTGGCTGTTCCTAGACCTGTATTCAGGGGGTTGGGAGAGGACTCCCTCATCTGTTGTCCTCCGGGCCTTGTTTCACACTCTGAAAGGTTGTTTTACAATCTCTTGTACATGTCCATTGGTGAGAATTCACTTCTTGGAGACTGTAGAGTTTTTACTTTGCTTCCTGTTGGTGCAGTTGTAGGACTGGGGTTGTTTGAAAATAGTCACAGGCTTGTGATTCCACTGACATTACAGTGACCTCCAAAAGTTGGTAGGCTTCTCAGGCATACATTTCTAGATAGTTCCATATGTACAAAAGTGTTCTTACCCATGAAACGTTCCCTAGAGCTCCTTCAAAATCCTCCTGCTCTTATGTAAAAACTGAGTGTGGGTACAGAAAAGCTGACAGCACACTCTGGAAGTGGGTGTGGTTCTTCCTTGATTGTGAAAGGCTAATGACTTTGTGATATCTTTATTTTCATCTCTTATCTACTTACTTCCCCAGTCTACAGTCTCTCTTAATTGATCCTAACCACTTTGTGTGATCTTCCTTAGACATTTTCTTCTTCAGGTCATTGAGAAAGTATCTGAGGCGCCTGTTACTCTCCTGGCACGGGGTTAACCACTCAGGATACAATGATGAAATGAAATGATTTCTACTCCTATGGAGCTTTTTGTTTGGTGAGGGAGGCAGACAGTAAACAAAAGACTATTCTGACTTCAAATATTATTTTAATACAGGCTACAATTAAAAAGTGTAGTGTATGCATGTACTTAAATCTTTTAACATGCTTCCACCTATGGTTTTTTTTTTTTTTTTGGTAATCTTTAACCTTTTAAAGAATCAATTCTCTACCTTTGTACTTTCTAGATTCCCCTGATAATGTAGCTGGTCTTGTTCATAATGTTCATGTGGTTAGTTTGGTGTGCTGTTAATTATTCTCAGTCAGTTTCTCTAGTTTCTCATGCATAGTAGGTCACTTGGGAGAGAATTTTAGATTCCTTAAAGGTGGAGGTTCATAATTATTTGAGGGACAAAAGGATATTGATAAGAATCTGGTTATAAAACTAAGGTGCTTTTAAACACCGTGTGAGTGCACTCACACTTGTGTGCCCAGAAGCACACTTTAAGGTTGGTATCGGAGACCGAGAAAATGAATTACAATAGATTTCACTGGGACCACTATGTAATCAATAATGCTGTTTGATTATTGATTAAAGACAGCAATATTTTTTAAAAGAAATTTAACAAATTAAGTTCTACATGCTTTCCATTAAAGTCCTACTACTATACTCAGAGACTACTATTTTCAGTAAAAAGACTTTTTCCCCCTTTAATCTTTGGGGCTACCCACTAAAATTTATACCTTCACCAGTTATCTCCCTAAGAACTAGGATTACTGTCAAACACTATTGTGAACCATATTCACACCTGTACTTCATTTTGACTATTACGAATATGTTTTTTGTTATGCACTGTATATTCACTTGGTGATTTTACATCTTAAGTGCATTTTTCTCTTCACTGCCACATGCAGTTTCTATGGTTACAAGCTCATTCTATTTCTATTTTTGCCTTTAAGAGGCCCTATCGCTCCACATGGAAACAAAAGCCAAGGAACAAGCAACTTAGCCCTAATGTTCCTTCTTCGGAATTTGTTTTTAATGTAACCATCCTTAGTACACAATTAACTTCATGTTAATGGATCTGTGAATTATTATGAAAAAAAATCCTTTGTACTGTAAGTGCAGAATACGTTCTTCCTGTTTTCTGTTTCAGTATGGCTTGAACACTGCTTTCATGGTAGGGCCTATTTAGTCAATAACCAAGTTTCTAGTGTCTTAGATAATAAATTTCCAGATAAACCATCATCTGAAAGCTAAGTATGATTTCTAATAGCACATTTCCTTTGTTCTGTCAATCTATTGCTTTCTACTTTCAGAAGAAAAATCAAAAGCCATTTTACCACATTATGTTCCTTCTAACCCCAACCATCCTATTCCCAAATAATTGGAAGCTATTATCTGAGGGACACAATTCTAGTTGCAGGGGATTAAAGTTAGTGAATACACTACAAATCCTGCTTTTGCAGGGCCTGTAGTTCAGATTAATAACAATTAAAGTGCGTCAAGTTGGTGACATGGATCCCATTCAAAAGAAATGACCAATTAGGGAGGAGGTCATTTTGGAAAACTTAGCAGAGGCAGTGGGATGGAAACACCTTTATAATTAAACAAAAGCTGCTGGTGACTAGATGTGGCAGCCTTATAATGGGGTTGATTTAATAGTTAAAACTGCATCTGGCCACGTGCAGAATAAATGGCCATGGAGGATAGATTGCTGCCAATGGGCTATCAGTTTAATTGAAGTGGTTTTCCCAAACTGGCCTCCCATTCTCTTCCATCTTTTGATTTATTTCATTATCTTAAAGAACTTAACATAATTTTAGTATTATAAATTTTTTATTTTGTATCTGTTTGATGTTAGATCATTTTTAATTGATGCAAAATTATTCCTTGAGTACATATTCTGTCCTGGGCACCCTCTTAAGAGCCAGGGCTACAATAATACACATTCCAGTTATGTTTTTTTGTTGTCCCTTATGTGTAAAATAAATATTATAATTCCTGCCTTTGCCTCCTTTTAAGGCTGTTGTAACTTGCATGTGAGAGAGCTTAGTGTTATCTAAATACCTTCATTTTTATCATACCTTCATTCAAACTGTATTATTATTTATAAAAGTTTACTTTAAATCAATTTATTTCAGCAAGAAAATTTGTATCATTACTGTTATACTGCATATCTATATATTTATGCAAAATATATAACTTTTAAAGTTTTTCTAAATTTCTAGTTTTATGTTTTCTAAATTATCTTGAAGACCGGTGGAACACCCATCACACTTCAGGCAACTAAATCATAGCATATTCAGAACATACATTAGCACAAAGCTGCTGTAGTTAGAGTATTTTCTCTTTTTTCATTTGGTAATCCTTTCTGAACATGAACTGATTTTGAAGCTGGGGAAAATGTTTTATAATTTGATTGCCAGAAATGAAGAAATGTTAGGAAACCTAGCACATATTAACTTTTAATGGATGGCTATAGGATTTTGGCTAAGAAAATATTATCAATATTTAGTAAACTGTGGTCAAGATAGATAAATATTCTAGGAACAAAAGCCATGTTCCTTAAGGCAATCTTGTCAGGGGCAATCTTATTAGTTTTTTTTATTAGGGTGGAACCTTTTGATTGTTTCCATGGAGATGTGACTCATCTAACTGTGGGTGAGATCTTTGATTAAATTATTTCCATGGAGATGTGAGCCCACCCATTCTGGGTGGGTTTTATTTAGATCACTGGAGTCCTTTAAAGAGAGCTCACACAGAGAGCAGAGAAGACAAAACACTTGCAAGAACAAGCACAGATGCCGAGAAGCTAAGACAGACATTTCAGAGAGAAGCTAAGATGTGTAATCCAGAGTTTGCCTCCAGGAGAAGCTAAGAGCCAACACAGAGCCAGATGCTTGGAAATGCTGGGAGATACAGACAGAAGGATGTTTGGAGATGCTAAGCTAAGAGACAATGCCTAGAGTTTGCCCCAAAGAAGATAAGAGAGGACCCCTAGACACCTAGAGAGAAATGCCCTGGGAGAACAAGCAAGGGTGAAGGATGCACAGAGGCTGGGAAACAGAGGCTAAGAGAGACAGAAGCCCAGAGACATTTTGAGAAAACCATTTTGATACCAGACTCTGGGGGCAAAGGACAAGCAGATGCCAGCCATGTGCTTTCCCAGCTGACAGAGGTGTTCCAGATGCCATTGGCCTTTCTTTAGTGAAGGTGTCCTCTTGTTGATACCTTAGTTTGGACACTTTTATGGCCTTAGAACTGTAAATTTGTAACCTAATAAATTCCTTTTACACTGGAACAGAAGTATAGAAGATTTGGGGGAACAATTTAGAAGAATCATTAAAACCAAACAGATGATTAATAATCTGCTTGGTAACCTCAAATTCTCTCAATCCCAAGACTCAGTTTCAAAGTGAAAATGGCATGATGCTCAAAAATTTTCTCAGGAAATATTTAGAACAATATAGACTTTATATTTTATTTTGGACTGACATGTTTGGATGACAGTCTGTAGAGGAGAATCTCAGTGGAAAAGTTCATAATAACTTCCTATGTCATAACAAGGTTTCTTGGAAGAAGTGTGTCCTATTAGAAACAGCCATATTTTCTTGTAAAAACAAACATACAATTCAAATTCAAAGGAGAGGTTGTTTATATTTTTCATGTACAAACAGCATTTGCAGAAGTCCTGCAGCAGGAAAGAAGCTGGCACTTTTGAGGCACTGAGAGGAAGCTGAGGTGGCTGGAGCACAGTGTATGAGGTAGAGAGTAGCACAAAATGAAGCTAGAGAGATCAGTAAGGCCAGCTGTTTTTAGGTCCTAATAAATCATGGTAAAGAGGTTGCATTTTATTGTATGTGCAATAGGAAGCCATTGAAGGTTTTATTCAGGGGAATAACATAATATAATGATATTCTAATAATCTTTTAGTGATGAATTCAAAAAGGCAGGATATGAAATTTTTATTTAGAGTACAAACTTAACCAAGTTAATGCATGCTAAGATTAAGATTACTCTTTCTTTTAAATTTTTCTGCTAGTCTGACTGATATGAGAAGAATAGCAGGGAGAGGGTAAGTATGGAGTTAAGAAGACATGGTATAAGACTGTAGCAGATGCTAGAATAGGGATATAGATATCTTGGACTTGGATGGCTTTAGTGGGCATGGAGGCACAAGCTCGGACCTGAGCTACATTGTGCAAGTAGAGACAACAGGCTTGCTGGTAGTTTAATTGGGGGATTTGATGAAGAGGGTTTCTAACCTGAGCAACTGAGTAGGTAGTTCAGAAATGAGAAAGAGTTTGGGAACAACAAAATATTTTAGTTCGTTCTGTTTTGAATGTGTTAGGGTCCTGGTGCCTTTGAAACATCCAAGCTGTAAAATCAGGAAGGCAGCTAAATCTAAGAACTGGATACCTGAAGAGTGATCATATAAATATGGGATTCTTCAGAGTATGTAGAATGGGTCTGGAGTCCCAAAGGAATGTGGAATTACAATTTTAGGTGGGTAGATAAGTAGGTAAGCCATGCACAATAGCTATGATCAGACTGCATGAATGTATTCAATTCTAAGATAAATTGTGACTACAGTTGGAAGGTGATGGGGGGTTATTGAATGTTTTTTGTAGGAACTATCTTATAAAAGCAATAATTAATAAATACTAATCACAGAATGCTGGAGAGGTTGAAAGGGAATACTGAAGTGAGGGATATGAAATATAAAACAGTTTTATTATTATTGAATTAATAAAGATTAAAAAGAAGGTGCCACCCAGTACATGTGAGAGTAAAGCAAAATGCATATGGCTGCTGAGAATGGATATTGCTGCAAACTTTTTGGGAAGAAATTTACTAAAAATGTGTATAATATGCAAGCACTTTTTCTTTGTCTCTGAAATACCAATTCAGGGAATTTTTGTTAAGGAAACAAAAAAGCTTCAAAAATCCTCCAAACAGAAAAACTCTTGTGCACAATTATTGCAGTATTCTTTAAATAATTAAAACAGAAGAATTGGTTAAATAAAATTCTAGTGTGTGCTCATAAAACAGTACTATAAAGCCATCAGAACAATGTTTATTCAGTTATTTAATAATGAGGAAAATGCCATAATTATATTGCTAAGTAAAAATGTAGATTATATAATGCAATTTACAGTAAAACTAAACTATGTAAAATATGCATAGAAAAATGATATTCATGTACTTTCTTTTCCTTTTCTACATTTTCCATTGTTGAGATAATGATCATGGGGAAGAAAGAAATTAGTGTAAAGAAAAAACAATTGCAGATATTTAGACTTGAGGTAATAAAGGGATGAATCAGTGCGTTGATTGAAATGGAAATTAAAGAACAAGGCTTAGGAAAACTTATTACAAATTCCAATATTCAGTACTTATTGTGACTGACATTTTGTTAAGAAGGACTTCATTATTAATGCATACTTGCTTGGAACCTAATCCCATTGCTCCCCAGTGAAGGAGTTTTGGTCAAACCATCTGTTTAACTTCTCTTGACACTGTGCCCAGCACTGATGCCATTCCTTTACCTTGTGTGGTTCCCTCTTTCTGAGATGCCCCTTTACCCTGGGAACCCAGCTGAGTTTTAACACCTCTCTGATCCCTTGGCTTGAAGATTTCCCAGGAAACATTAGTGCATATTGGTTTAAACTTGGTGTTCTTAAGAGGCTGTGATGTGGAGTTAATAGTCAAGATAATTCTAGCTTAGATGTATGTAATTCTAACACTACTGAGCAGTTAGACTGGGATTCAATCAATCCATGAAATGGAAAGGGAAAATTTGGTTGCATACATAACCAAAACTCTTCTGTTCAAGGTCCTTGCTGTGAAGGACCCTGAGCAGAAAAAGAAAAAAAAAAAACACAAAAAAACAGAAGTATACTCTTGTGATATATTTATTAGATGCCAAATTGAAAAGCAGAGATACTACTAATTAATAAAATGCACTGATTTCCAAATCTTTCAATCAGTCAGGTTTTTCCATGTTGCATTAACTTTGGGAGAGAAAAATGGAATCTTTTTTACCATTCTCAGTTTACATGACATGTTGGTTTTTGGCATTTACTTTTCAGGTTAAACTCTTCCAGCTTGAGTCTCTTCAGCGTAAATACACTGAACAGCAGAAGTTAGGAAACACTGTTAAAAAGTCACTGTCCTGTGATGTTCAGAGCATCCCCTCCTTCATTCACCAGCCATTACTTAAGGCCAACTAGAATATCTATGTCCTTGATCAGTAATGAAAAAACTCCCTTAACCAGGATTCATCTGAAAGGGCAGAATTAATTGCCACAGGTATTACTTACTTATGTTATGTGAGGCAGATGTGCCCATTTTATTAGCCACTGAATCGAAAAGCAGAGACACTAATAATAAAGTGCATTGATTTCCAAATCTTTTAAATGCTAGTGAGCATATCATGAAACCTTTCATTTCCAAACTTTGTTCTGCTGTTAATTAAGCTTGGACAAATAAGAAGGTTTGTAAATGTAATTGGATAATAAGTTCTAGACTCACCAGATATATGTATGCTTTTTATGGATATAACTTGCTTGTTAGGGACTTGATCTATTAAAAGTTGAGATATACCATAGACAGAGAGCATTTAAAAATATATAATAGACTTGGAGGGAAGATGGCGGCATAGAGAGGAGTGGAAGCTAAGTAGTCCCCCTGGAACAACTGAAAAAAACCAGAAACAACTAATGAATGATTCAGAATAACTGCGGGGCAGCAAACGAGACCATCCACTCATCATACACCAACCTGAATTGGGAGGAATGCCCGAGATCACAGCATAAAATCTGTAAGTAAAACCTGCAGATCCAAGTCATGAGATCCCCCTCCCCTGTAGCCTGAGCTGCAAAGCCTTGTGCTGCCAGAGAGAAGCTCTCTCCCAGCAAGCGAATAGAGCTCAGCTGAGCTCCAACTGGGGTTTTAAGTAGCAAGTGTGAACTGCTCACTAACGGTATGAATCCCCAAAAAATAGACAGAGGTTCTGGGTGACGACTGACTTTGGAGAGCCAAAGGGTCGCCTTGGACTAGGTCTGAAGGGGACTACCAGTTTCTTTTTCGGCTCAGTGGAGAAAGCCCCAGCCATTTTCAGTTCCCAGTGCTGTGACTCAGAGAAGGGTGGAGATAGCACAAGCAGAGAGAGACACCATTGAAATGCTAATGACCTCCCCCTAGGGGGTCTATCTTCTTCAAGAGGAAAGGGGTGGGGCCCTTTCCTTTCAGAACCAGACCCCAGAGCCTGGGGGAACACGGCCATAAAAAGGAGAAAAAAAACGCATGACTTGCAGCCATCTCCCCAGCTGGCGTGGGCACTCCTGCCCAGGGCCGAACCCATAGCACAGAGCTGCACTAAGAAACCCAGTGTGACAGGGAGTCTTTCCCACAGCACTGCTCACACACCACAATATCGGCCATGGACAGTGGCCTTGAATACACCCACAGCTGATTGTCCTGGAGCTGGGAGGGTGGAGCTGTGGAAAATGGGGAAGTTAATGTGTCCCATTCAACCATCTTTGAAGTGGGCTGGGAATGCCCCTGCACAGCCCAGCATCCCAGGGCTTCGATGGAGGCTGGCACACACTTGTGACGTGGCACGGCCCTCCCTTCCTCAGCAGAGGTCCTGAAGAGCACAGCAGGGAAGAGGGAACCACTCAGAAATCCCAGGGAACCTGCACCAATACTAAGGACTTTTGGATCAGCGGCAGAGAACAGCCTTAAATCTCCAGGAACACCTGGGAGGTTTGATTATTAAAGCTGCCCTTCCTCCCTAACCACTCAGATGCACGCCCCTCATTCGGGGTGGACGGCACACCCAAATTAAGTGCACCGAGTGGACCCCACGGGGGTCAGATCCCCACACACCACAAAGACAGGGTTGGGGAGAGCTGACTTGAGGGGAATTGGTGACTCATGGACGCCATCTGCAGGTTGGTTGGAGAGAGTGTACACCACCAAGCTGCAGTTCTGACAAATTAAAGATCAAGTAAAGCAAATGCCAAGAGGCCAAAAACAACAGAAAATCTTAAAGCTTATGATATAACAAGACGATATGGAGAACCCAATCTCAAACACTCAAATCAAAAGATCAGAAGACACAGAGTACTTGGCACAATTAATCAAAGAACTACAGTCAGGCAATGAGAGCATGGCACAGGATATAAAGGGCATGAAGAAGAGCATGGCACAGGATATGAAAGACATAAAGAAGACCCTAAAAGACCATAAAGAAGATATTGCAAGAGTAAATAAAAAAATAGCAGATCTTATGGAAATTAAAGAAACTATAGGCCAAATTAAAAAGACTCTGGATACTCATAATACAAGATTAGAGGAAGTTGAACAACAACTCAGCCTCCTTGAGGACCACAGAACAGAAAATGAAAGAACAAAAGAAAGAATGGGGGAAAAATTGAAAAAATTGAAATGGATCTCAGGGATGTGATAGATAAAATATAACATCCAAATTTAAGACTCATTGGTGTCCCAGAAGGGGAAGAGAAGGGTAAAAGTCTAGAAAGAGTATTCAAAGAAATTGGTGAGGAAAACTTCCCAAACCTTCTACACAATATAAATACACAAAGCATAAATGCCCAGTGAACTCCAAGTAGAATAAATCCAAATAAACCCACTCCAAGACATATTCTGATCAGACTGTCAAATACTGAAGAGGAGGAGCAAGTTCTGAAAGCAGCAAGAGAAAAGCAATTTGCCACATACAAAGGAAACAACATAAGACTAAGTAGTGACTACTCAGCGGCCACCATGGAGGTGAGAAGGCAGTGGCATGACATATTTAAAATTCTGAGAGAGAAAAATTTCCAACCAAGAATACTTTATCCAGCAAAACTCTCCTTCAAATTTCAGAGAGAGCTTAAATTTTTCACAGACAAACAAATGCTGAGAGATTTTGCTAATAAAAGACCTGCCCTACTTCAGATACTAAAGGGAGCCATACCAACAGAGAAACAAAGAAAGGACAGAGAGATACAGAGAATTTTAACAGACATGTATAGAATATTACATCCCAGGTCCCTGGGACACACATTCTTCTCTAGTGATTACAGATCTTTCTCTAGAATGGACTGTATGCTGGGACATAAAAACAAGCCTCAGTTAAAAAAAAAAAATGAATTTGTTCAAAGCACATTCTCTGACCACAATTGAATACAAATAGAAGTCACTAACCATTCAGAGACTTGGAGAATTCACAAACACCTGGAGGATAAAAATGAGGGGGAGATGAAAACATTCCCGGATAATCAAAAGTTGAGGGATTTCATCACCAGTAATCAGTCCTATAAGAAACGTTACTGGGAGTTGAGCAGACTGAAAGGAAGGGACACTAAACAATTGACTGAAACCACATGAAGAAATAAAGATTTGCAGTAAAGATCACATGGTAAATATAAATACCAATACTACTGTATTTTTGATTTATAACTCCACTATTTACTTTCTACAGGATCTAAAATACATAAACTGTAATGATAAATCAGTGGTTTTGGACTCAATGTAGAATATGTAATTTTTGACAAGAACTACATAAAGGTGGGGGAATGATGGAGTATGGGAACATAGTTTATGTGTCATATTGAAGTTAAGTTGGTATCAAAGAGAAAACAAGATTGTTATAGATTTAAGATGTTAAATTTAAGCCCCATGGTAAACACAAAGAAAGTATCAGAGAATATGACCATAGAGATGAAAAGTAGAGTAGAGGTTCTGAGAAGTGGGGGAAGGGGCAATGGGGAGTTAAGTAATGAGTGTAGGGTTTCTGTTTGGGGTGAAGGGAAACTTCTAGAAATGGATGGTGGGAAGGTGATAGCATTGCAACATTCTAAATGTGATTAATCCCACTAATGGAATGCTAGGGAGGGGGTGAAATGGGAAGATTTAGGCTATATATATGTTTCCACAATTGAAAAAAAAAAAGAAGTCTAAATAGATGACAATTAAATGCCAAGGATGATCCTGGATGGGATCTGAGGATGGAGGAGAGGAGACTCAAAGGGACGCAGATGGGACACAAGAAAAAAAAAAAAGGAAATACAGAATGTAAGCTTTATATCAATGTTGAATTTCTTGAACTTCTTAGCTGTGCTTAATGAGATTGCATAAAAGAATGTTCTTGTCCATGGGAAAGGTATATGTTAATTATATTGTTTGTTCAAAGATATGTGCAGCTTGCTCTCATATGTTCAGAGGACAGAGCAATAGATGATGGATGATAGATAAGGAGGGAGGGAGAGGGGGAGGGAAAGATAGAAATGGTGGTGTGACAGGATGTTAAAGGTGGTGGATCGGGACATTGGGGAGGGGGGAGGGGTATGATGGAGTTCTATGTATGGGGTTTGTACTGTTTTTGCAACTGTACCTGTAAGATTGAATTTATTTCAAAATAAACTTTATTAAATAAAAAATATGATAATTATATATAGCTTTCTGTTTACTGCAGCCCCTTTCTGGGATGTCCCTAGGTGGAACTTCGGAGAGTGCACTCGGTTGTTCATTTTTCTTGGAAGGAGAACTGGCCAGAGATGCATTTGTATACTGATTCATGGGCTGTTGCTGATGGTTTGGCTGGATAATCAGGGACTTGGAAGGAACATGATTGGAAAATTGGCAACCAAGTGGTAGGGAAGAGGTATGTGGACAGACCTTTCTTAGTGGACAAAAAACAAGAAGATATTTGTGTCCCATGTGAATGCTCATCAAACGGTGTTTTCATCAGAGGAAGATTTTAGTAATCAAGTGAACAAGATGACCCATTCTGTGGATACCAGTCAGCCTCTTTCCCCAGCCACTCCTGTCATTGCCCAGTGTGCTCAGGAACAAAGTGGTCATGGTGGTAGGGATGGAGGTTGTGCATGGGCTCAGCAGATGGACTTCAGCTCACCAAGACCAGCCTGGCTACAGCCACTGCTGAGTCCCCAGTCTGCCAGAAGCAGAGACTCACAATCAGTCCCAGATATGGCACCATTCCCCAAAGTGATCAGCCTGTTACCTGGTGGCAGGTTGATCACACTGGACCACTTTCATCATGGAAGGGACAGCAATTTGTTCTTACTGAAATAGCCACATACTCCGGATGTGGGTTTGCCTTCACTGCATGCAATGCTTCTGCCAAAACTACCATCCGTGGACTTACAGAATGCCTTATCCTCCATCATGGTATTCCACACACCATTGCTTCTGCTCAACAAACCCACTTCACAGCAAATGAAGTGAGGGAATGGACACATGCTCATGGGATTCTCTGGTCTTACCATATTCCCCATCATCCTGAAGCATGTGGATTGATAGAACCGTGGATTGGCCTCTGGAGACTCAGTTATGGCGCTAACTAGGTGGCAATACTTTGCAGGGCTGGGGCACTGTCCTCCAGGAGTCTGTGTATGCTCTGAATCAGTGCCCACTCTATGTTGCTGTTTCTCTCATAGCCAGGATTCACGGGTCCAGAAATCAAGGGGTGGAAACAGGAGTGGCACCACTCACTATTACCCCTAGTGATCCACTAGAAAAAATTTTGCTTCCTGTCCTTGCAATCTGAGGCTCTGCTGGTCTACAGGTCTTAGTTCCAAAAGGAGGAGTGCTTCCATCAGGAGACACAACAATGAGTCCATTGAACTGGGAGTTAAGACTGCCACCTGGCCCCTTTGGGCTTCTCATGCTTCTGAATCAATAGGCAAGGAAGGGGATTACTGTTCTGGCTAGGGTGATTGATCCTGACTATCAAGGGGAAATAGCACTGCAACTACACAATGGAAGAAGAGTTTTCCTGGAATACAGGAGATCCCCTAGGGTGTCTCTTAGTACTGCCATGCCCTGTGATTAAAGTCAATGGAAAACTGCAACAACCGAAACCAGGCAGGACTACTAATGGCCCAGAAACTTGAGGAATGAAGGTTTGGGTCACCCCACCTGGCAAGAACCACGGCCAGCTGAGGTGCTTTGCTGAGGGTAAAGGGAACATGGAATGGGTAGTGGAAGAAGGTAGTGATAAATGTGAACTACGACCATGTGACCAGTTACAGAAATGAGGACTAAAATGGTATGAATATTTCTTCCTTGTTTTGTTGTTAGTATGTTTGTATTTGTACATAAAGCAAGTATCTTTATTTCCTTCTCTATCTCATCCCCTTATCATATGACGTAAGTTGTATTTTTCATTTCATAGTATTTAAGTTATAGGATATCAAGTTTAAGAGTGAATATTACCCAAGGATTTGTACCCTATTCTGGAGAGATTTAGTGAGTTTCCAGTTGTATGCAGGACAATTGAATATTGTTAGGTGAAAAATATGTCTGTTATTGTTCTTTTATTTAGAGATTAAGTATGGTTTAAGATGATGTGTACAGCTGTCAAACTGAAAAGGAGTGGACTGTGATGGTTAGGTTCATGTGTCAACTTGGCCAGGTGATGGTGCCTAGGTGTCTGGTCAAGCAAGCACTAGTCTGTTACAGCAAGGACAATTTTGTGGACTTAAATCATCAGTAAGTTAATTGTATGTATAGCTGATTACAACTACAATTAACTAATGAGAGTGTCTTCAGTAATCAAAGACATTTAATCCAATCAGTTGAAGGCTTGAAAAGAAAGTGATGACTTCAGCAGTCAGAAGAGTGAACTTTTATCTCTACTTCAGCCACCCAGCCTTTCCTGGGAATTCATCAAAAACCTTCTTTGGAGTTGCCAACTTGCAGCCTGCCCTATGGAATTTGGACTCATGCAGCCCCACAGTTGCATGAGACACTTTTATAAAATCTCATATTTATGGCTATCTCCTGTTGGTTTTGTTTCCCTAGAGAACCCTGACTAGTAGAGGGGTTGATCTTGAGGTCAGCACACACAGGATGCGTATGCCAGCAACTCACCCCTCTGCTGGCCATGGATGTTCTCACTAGTTGGCGATGGCATTCTTTCTCTCCAAAACCACAGCCAGTGTCACTATCTTCTTCAGCACAGTGCTCTTGGCAACCACAATGTCAATCAGAGTTTTGTCACATATGTCGAAATGTGTTTGCTATCCTTGGAATACATTAGCTAATGTCCTTCCGGGCTCTAAATTCTACCTTTCTGCTCAAAATCTAATATTAACAATAATAAAATACTACTTCTGTGTTAAATTTATGATTCATTTTAACTATATATCATACCTATTTAATATCTGTACCTTCAGACTTTTAACTTTATATTATACTTGTTAGATACTCACACTAAGAATCTGGTAATCAGGACATAAACTTTTAGGACATGAAAGATATTTGTTGCTGTTTTAATTAAAGAGCAATTGAATTATCATCTGGATTTTGAGATACAGCTTTATCTCTGATTTATTGAAGGCTAACCCTGTCACTGATTTCCAATCTACCATTATTCCTTTGGGAAATACAGTTCATTAAAAAACAAATTTGTTTTATCATTTCCTTTTCAAAGTTCATGACCTACATTTTTCTTGGTTAATATTTGACCCTTTTTAAACCCTTTCTTCATAGACTTAACCCTTCAAGGGTTACCTAAACGACCCTGATAGTTGTACTACTTTCCTAGGACCACTGTAAAAAATTACCACGATGTTGGTGGCTTAAAACAACACATATTTGATCTCTTACAATTCTGCATGTCAGAAGTCCAAAATCAGTTTCCTTGGGAAATCAAGATGTCACATGGCTGTGCTCCCTTGGATGCTTCAGGAGAGAATTCATTTCATTGCTTTTTCCTGATTCTACAACTACATTCCTTGCATCCTTTGACTTGTGGCCCCTTCCTCCATCTTAAGGCCTGCAGCACAGCATCTTCACTTCTTTCACATTGCATTCTCTTCTGTAGTAATATTTCCCCCTGTCTTCCTCTAATTAGGAGACTTATGATTTTATTTAGGCCCAGAAGAATAGTCAAGGATAATCTCTGCATCTCAAATTCTTAACTGAATCACGTCTGTAAAGTCTCGTTGACCATATAAGGTAACATTCACACACTACAGGTATAAGGATCTGGATATCTTTGTGGGTCATTATCAGCCTACTGCAATGCTTCAGGATGCACAGTTTATTTTATTCAAAATAAGGAAAACAGCATTCAGCCAGATTCCTGGGCATATTTAAGGTAACTTGAATTCTGATGTCAGGAAACATCATGGCTTCTCTGGTTACATACAGATAAAACTACAAAGTTACTATGGCTCCAGTGTTGGTTTGAGGATTTTTCTTTTAGTGTGATGATGTATTTTTATTGATTAAATCACTTATGCAACCTGAGGCCTATATACCTGCTCAATTTACATTTAACACATATTATGATAGGTCTTCCTCATACTTCCTGTTATGCAAGAGAGAGAAAATTCAATTATGAAAAGTATGATGAAATTTTATTTGTTCATTCAACAAATATTTATTGTATACCTTCTGTTTGTCAGACACTGTTCTTGGAACTGTTGCTATATATGTAAACAAAAAAGTCAAACCTCCCTGCCCCTATTATGCTTACATTCTAGTTGGGGGACCATGAAATATAATATTATTCCACTGGTTCTGGAATGGCATGAAAATCAACTTTTTGTTTCAGATAGAACATGAAAGCAAAGAATATTTGTTTATTAGATTATCCCCAGATTTATCTCCTCCCTCTCCTTCTTTCTTTACTTACCATGCAGAAAAAAACAGAAAACCTTTTAGTTCCTCTGCACCTCCAGAGGATTTCAAAGCCAAATGTCTGAGCAGTTTGAGCCCATAAGGTCAGCCTCATTCACTGTACTGATAATCTAACTGATAAATATGGTTTCCTCAGAATGTAAGATGGCTTTTGAAATTCTGAAAAATATGCCATAGTTTCTATATGTGCTATATATAATTGGACATAATCTTTGTCCGTCTTATGGGCAGTTTACTGTGGCCACCTATCAAATACTTAAGGCTTTGGAGAATACGTGCTTCCAAAAAAAGGAACAATGGGCCATCTGTTCAAATGAATGTAAAAGAGCTTTTACCCCCAAGTACTGCGTATTTGGGGTTGTCAGCATGGTATATATAGAAATTTGATGAGGTTAGAAGTCAGTAGCATTATAATGTGGGCCCTCAGGAGGCTATGAAGTGGACTTCAATCATGCGATATTTTCCCCATTTAGATTTCTTTATTTATTTACAAAACGGGCAATAAACAAGAGATAAGTAAACTCAAAAATATGACTACATCATTCTTTGAGGAGATAATGTGTTCCCTAGAATATATTCTTTTCATGTGTAAAATTGGTTTAAAGATTCTATAGAAATTATTTTTTAGCATTCTAATTATTATACATATTAGAATGTCAAGTGGCATATAATGGCCAATGGGACTAAATTTCATTTAGCTAAGGCAAATATTTGACATCTCTTCTTAACATCCTGGTAGCTCAAATAAATTATCATGGATACTCGGTTAAAACCTTTGTAAATGTTTGCGTGGGCTGGAAACCCAAGAATAGTTTTAGATCATCAAATACTGAGAAATAAATCTGCCTTAATTTATATGACTCCCTGAAGATTAAATTGCATTTGACTATGTCTTTATTCATGGCTAGTGCTATGAATATACATAAAAGAGGGTTATAATCTATAGTTTTCTCTGTTCAGCATGTCAAAGGTTAATTGTGGGCTTGGGTATCAGGTATATCTCCATAGTGAGAAATGGGGTATTGCTGTCTATGAAGCTGTGTTTCTAGTTTCTTATAATAGAATCACACTCTTAGGACTTTACTGCACTGCAAACCTTCTGAGACCCAAATGTGAGAAAATATCTTTGTTCTGTTGTTCTTATAGTACCACATTTAAATGACATTTTCATAGATTTAAGGTTTACTTATATTAATTTTGATATTTTCTATTTTTCTTATTACCTATATAAAATAAATCATGTAATGAGGAACAGGGAATTTGATGGTGGTTTACAGAGAAATTAAGGAGCTATGTAAATAGGAAAATTTCATTGTGCCTCTAGAGAAATGACAACTACTCTACAATTCCCTGTAGGACCCAATGGTGTTGTACAGTACAGGTGCTCAATAAATGTTTACTAAATGATCAAAATGAATGGGTTTCATGTTTATATATCTGTTATGAAGTCCAAATACTACAATAGGACTTTTTCACATATTGATTCTCAACACTAACCTTTTAAAAAAATCTATAAAGTTTCAAGGTGAGACAAAGGGCTTTCTATAGACCTCAGAACTGTTAAAATTCTATAGAAATCCATGCTTAACTGAAGGGTATTTTCTTTATTGAGCCTTTGATACAGCAAATAAAAGCATCTTCCAAGAGAAAACCAAGTCATAGAGTTAGGAAATTAAATTGAAAAGCCTCATTAAATCAACTGAGTATTTCTCCTTGTGCATTCCTGCCAAGCTTTAGAATTCCCACTATTTGAAGATGTTGACAGTATAGAAAAGTGGCAGAATCAAGCCTACATATTATGGTTCTGGAGAATCATTAACTAACACTTCAATTATTATCAACAAGGGCTTGCCCTTGATAGTGACTCCAATTTGTTTTTGGATCCTTTCCAGGACCCTATCAACCCTGGTCTTAAAATTCCTCTGAAATCCACTCCACCTCCTTCTTTTTCCTAAATGGCAGTCAATTGATCCCTTTACAGATGTTAACTGAAATCACTTAGGATGTTGCATCTCCTAGGCAGTAGTTTAAATAGGTAATTCTTACTGGGCACGTATGTGCTAGTCAAGCTAAATGTTTTACACATATAATCCAACTTAATTTTTACAGAATTTGTATGAGATAGATGCCACTAGCCCTTTTATTTAATAGATGAGTAAACTCATATTAAGAAAAATTTAGTAACTTGCCCAGAGACTTCTATGTTTAGATCCTTCAGGGAACATTGCAGAGGTGGCTCTTTCCATTGAGGACTCAACTTAGTTCCAACATGCATTTGTGAAACTTCACATTTATTATTTCTTCCTTCCAGTTTTTATTGACTTAACGCAGATTTTGTTTTCTTTTCTTTTTTTTTTTTTTTTTTGATCTTGGAGATTGTTAGGTAGGGATTACTTCTGACTTGTCCCCCACTGACTTTTTCTTACCCAATCCTTTGCTTGCTTCTGCAGGTTAGAAAGACTCAGCTACTCCCCATGTCAGATTGGAAACAGATCATCCTGATTTCTGGGTCTTTGAAGTTGCCTTAGAAAAGTGAATTACCAATTAAATAAGAAGGATGTGGCTATATTATCCCCCTCCCTTCCCTTCTTTCTCTACCCTTCCCTACCCTACCCATTCTTCCTTTTCCTTTTCTGTCGGGGATGAGGTAGATGAAAACTACCTCTATGTTATAATTGGATATTGTTTTCTAGATGCAAGCTCATTTCTCATAAACTTTACCTTAAAGAAGCTCACTAGCACAATTGTTCATTAACATTATGATCATGGGGTTAATGTAAAATTCAAATTGGTTTAAATAAAATATCTTTGTTAATTTAATATCAATTCATGTACTATTAATGCTCAGGTGAAACAGCATCAAGTCCAGAGGATTCTTATTGATATTCTGAGATTTATTGACAACAAAAGACAACACATACTGATCTAAAGTTTGGTATAAAAATATTCTATATAGCAATATTTAAATATGTTGGTAAAACCTAAGAATGAATGATGAAGCTTGCCTCAATTTTAATAGTGTTTTAGTATCAGTTAATATTAAAATTCTTTACTTTTCTGAAGGTTTATTATTTAAACATCTCTTTCATTAGCTTCCGTTATGCTTATATGAATTGGCCTTCTTTGCAGTAAATGTCCAATTACTCAGTAATATTTGGAACTATTATTGCATGAAAAACCACTACAATATTTAAGTTGTAAAAATACTGTTTTTGAAATTTGTTTAAAATGTTTAAGTTTCCATATCCCTGATTTATAATTAAGAAACATATGGTAGAGAGGGAGTGAAAGGAATGTGCCCACCAGCAGCCTCTTTCAGTGTGTGTGTGCATGTGTCTTATTTCTGCACCTTTATAAGAGCACTCCAGATGCAAGGTCATGTCCTCATATTTTTAGGTTCAGAATATTCAGGGCAACAGAAAACTCTACTTAATAATACAAAATTATCAATTATTTATTGTTTATTTGCCTTGGACCAATAGAAATGACTTGGGTATCATTTATACTCAGAGCGAAGGGATATGGTAGTCATCACAGATATCTGATGCATCCTTCTCTACAACCTACTTATCTGGAAAGAGTTATGCTATGCATGTCTTGCTACTCAGTCATCATCTTAGATCTAGTGAAATAATTGTAGTCTCTTTCAAGTATTTGACTAAGGTAAATTTAGCTCTTTTCTCTAATTGTCTTTCTTTTATATCCTTCTGTTTCTCCAGTTCTCTCTTGCTCATACTTAAAGGTTATGCAATTTATATTCTGGATTATGTTGAATAAATTCTAATTTATTGGCTACTCCCTTTTAGCCTTTATATAAAATGTTGCCTTATCCTTATATCAGTGAAGCAGATCATCTCCCCTCATAGTTACTGTTTGTCTTTTAGATGGTAATTTGGAAATTGCTTCATTTCAAGTTACTTGATTTGGGGATTTAGGAGACTTCTTAATCTTACTCATAGGCTCTTTCTTGGGATTAGTTGGCTGAATTAATGTTTTTCTTAGTTTTATTTTCAGTTATGCTAGTTCCTAAGTTTGTCTTCAAATTTTGGGGGTAGTACTGTATTGAGAGCTTGCAACTACATTTTACTACTACATTGAATGGCAGGATAACATTTGTAAAATAATAAGTTCAGCACTATATGAGCATAAACATTAGTTCTTAATGAACGGACAAAATTTGCCCAAGAAGCATTTCACCTAAAAGTCCTTCAAATCTGTTTGCTTTTCAATAAGGAGGGGGGGGATCGAGATAAGATCAATGAACTGAGTGATATTTCTGCCTCTTGACTGCTTGTGCTTTGAAAAACTCAGAATCAGGCATGATGTCAGTGATATATTGTAGTTAGAAATGACATTCTCTACTCAGTCAATGTCTTACCTTCTCCTTTCTTTACAGACAAATTTTTCTTTAATTCCAAGAGAAAAAAACCATAATAATTAGAAACAATTCCTAAATGTATCTTCAAGAACATGTGGATGTATTCAAATAACCATGCCTATCCACAGTTACAAATCATTACAACTTGAGCCCTTTGCATGTAATTGGTGAGTAAGTGGTTGTCATGGAAACCTTTGCCATGAGAACTTTGAAAATCTCTATACTAAGAATAATAGAATAGAAAATAATAAAAATCAGGAACTTTAGCCATCATAATGGTGAATTGCTTTAAACCTAGTGTAGAAAGTTACACCCAGAGAAAAATAGTTGTGGCACGAATATCTTGGCTACTTTGCCATCTTTCTTAGACAGTGATCTAATTATGGCTCTCTAGAGAATTTTACTAAATTTATACAACTGGAAGGTTTCCTTTATTTCTCATTTTTGGTAATATTTTTGAAACTATATTTCATAGTCACATTTTAGTAAATAATCTTCATGGTTCAGTTGTTTTATTATCATGATCCTCAGAAGTTTACCTTTAATGATTTTCAAATTATAAGCTAGATTTACCTTCCACCTCCAATTATCATGTCTGTCTGGGTCACCTTTGAAAGGAGAGCAGAATTAATGGAGTGATGTAGGAGAGTTATGGTGGACATCTGATTTTGCTGGCAACAATTCCTGCTGACATCAGCGCCCCTTTTTTCTTTCCAGGAAATGACCCTCCAGCAATATCAGTACCCATAGCTCTTGGTGTGGACATATGACCCATGCGTTGTAAATCAGAGTCCAAAGTGATTGATTCAGAAATGGGCACTAGATCCAATCTAGTCCAACCAAATCTAACCTGGAGATTTTGCTGGAAACTGTTGGGAACGATGTGCTCTTTTCATTCATGATTGCATGCAAAAAGGATGTCTAGATTTTTTTCCATGTATGAAGATGTATTATATATTGTTATGTAACAATATTACTACAAACTTTGTGGCTTAAAACAGCACATATTTCTTATCTCACAGTTTCTGTGGGTCAGAAGTTTGGGCATGCCTTAACAGCACCCTCTGCTTCAGGGTCTCACAAAGCTGCAATCAAAGTGTTCGCCAGAGCAGCACTTTCATCTGAGGTTCAGCTGGGGAAGGATCCACTTCCGAACTCAAAGAAATTCCAAAGTAGCAGCCTTCAGTTCCTGGTAGGATGCAAAATTGGGGCCCTCACCTTCTGTTGACTGGAGGCTACTCTTAGTTCCTTGCTTTATGACAGCTCACAGTATGTAGGTTTTCTTCAAGGCAAGCGAGGGAGAGCAACTTAGCAAGACAAGTTACAATCTTAAGTATTGTAATCATAGACCCATAACCACATATATCCCATCACTTTTGTTGTATTCTATTGATTTCATCTTGCTCACCCCACTTCTCAAATCACAATGGAAAGTAATGGGAAATAGGAAATGGTCGATGTGCCTGGTCAAGTTGGCAAGCCCAGTTCCTGAAGGTCCTTGAATGCCATACTTAAGAGCATACTCTTTAAAAGATGAGAAACCATTAAAGTAATTCATTAGTGGAATGAGTGTTCTAAGGTGCTAAGGTTACAAAGATCAATAAGCTGCCCATAAGAAGTGCACGATCTACTAGCTAGAAAAGCTGGTAAATAACTATACTACAGTGAAATAAGTATCCCAGATCTCTTCTATTTCTAGCTAGACTCCTTGAACAAGCTCTCTGTTTTAGCTGTCTTCATTTTCTCTCCATCATTCTTCACCCTACTCCATGTGACAATGTCATCACTCCACCAAATGGAATCCCCTCATGATCACTAATGCTGTGACTAAATCTGGTGCAAATGCCCACGTACTTAGCTATTAAATCTTGGCTGCATTCAAAACTTTATTACTCCATCTTTTTAAATTTTCTCTAACCCTTTCTGATTTTTCTGCTGCCTCTCCGATCACTCCTTCTTTCTTTCCTTTTTGGGTCATCCTCTTTGACTTAGTCTTTAATTGTTGAAGTTATGAAAACCCTAGCCAAAGTCCTCCTTTTTTTTTTTTTTCTATTATCCTTTCTCCCAAGGACATTTGATAGAATGTGTATGCTAAAGACTCTCAATATATTTCTCATGTAATTCTTACTTTTGAGCCACAGACTTATTTACACAGCAGTCCTCTTGATTTTTTCTTGGCTGTCTCAAAGTAATTTCAAACTCAGTTTATCTAAAACTAAATTCAGTACTGTTCTCCTTCAACCCATCCTCCCCCCATTGCCTAGTTCCCACCTAGTTACCTCCAATCACAGTTCAAAAGTAACTTCCTCAGGAAACTCCCTATAGCTGAGGACATGATGTTTTGTTCTTAATCGTATGTCCAATGCTTTGCACATTGTCTATATCATAACAAGGAATCAACACATACTTTATTTGAAGGAACCAAGCACAAAATCTGTGAGTGGATGAGCAAACACTCTATGGAAGCATAGAGGAGGGGCATCAATTTCACCTAGAACCCTGTTTAATGTAAGCATTGACTCTTAAAGGATGAAAAAGATTTTGTCAGGATATAGAGGGAGGAAGGGGAGGCAATAGAGGCAAAACAGTGTAGGTATTCAATGTTTCAGGAGAAAGAAACAAGGACTGCAGAGCAGAGGTCATGGTCAAGCAGGGACTTGAAGTTAGGAGGTGGGGCAGGGGAGTGGTGAGGGAGGGGATGGAGGATTGGGGAAAGAGCTGAAAATGTAGATTTTTTTTTTTTTTTTTTTTTTTACCAGGGTATGAGGAGTCTTGTTCTAATTTGCTAATGCTGCCATTATGCAAAATACCAGAAATGGATTGGCTTTTATAAAGAGGGTTTATTTGGTTACAAATTTACAGTTCTAAGGCCATTAAAGTGTCCAAACTAAGGCATCAGTAAGAGGATACCTTCACTGAAGAATGGCTGATGGCGTCCAGAACACCTCTGTCAGCTGGGAAGGCCCGTGGCTGGTGTCTGCTATTCCTTTGCTCCTGGGTTGCATTTCAAAATGGCATTCTCCAAAATGTCTCTGGGTCTTTCTTAGCTTAGCATTTCCAAATGTCTTTTTGTCTGCATCTCCAAGCATCTTTAAGTGTCAGCAAACATCTCCGTCAGCAACTAGCACCTAACATCTGTGTGTCCTGGCTTAGCATATTCCAGGGCATTTTCATCTCTCTGTTCTCTGTGTGAGGTCTCTTTAAAGGGCTCCAGTAATCTAATCAAGACCTACCCTGAATGGGTGGGGTCAAATCCCCATGGAAACATTCAATCAACAGGTCACACCCTAATCAAAATATTAATAAGTCTGCCCCCACAAGATTGCCTTAAAGAACATGGATTTTTCTGGGAGACATAATATATCCAAGCCAGCACAAGTCTGAACTTTATCCCGTAGGCAATAAGGAACCACTGAATGTTTCCAAGAGGAGGAAGAGAGATGATTTGTATTTTGGCAAGCATACCATACTAATTATTAAGCTATTGGTTCTTACCTTCAAATCCACTTTTTTAATACCCTGTTCTGGGATGCTGGCTCTGGGACTCTTGAAATCACTTCTCTTTTTGCCTGCTGGTTCTCTGCTAGATTCTGTCAAGAGGGGAATCTAGAGGGGAATGAAAGGCTGGTAGAAGGGGAAAGAGACTCCCTTCTATTTGCTTCATTTTTTGTCAGCATTCCCCAGCATGCCACTTGAGCTGCTTCTGGCACTCCTGCTACCCACCTCATCAGGCCCCATGGAGGGACCAGAAGCATCCAGACAGCACACCCTCCTCCAAGGTCCGACTGCCAGGTTTGTAGGGCCTTTCCTTTAACTTTGCAGTCTCTGGTCACCCCAGCCTCTTCCTTCTGTTCCCTTGGCCCTTGAGGTGGTAGTAGCTTCTACTTTGGTTACTTCAAGTTCCTTTTTCCTTTTCAGTCCTCTCACAGCATTTTATTCAATATTTTCTTCAGTTTTCTCTACTGAATCTTCTAATGTGGTTTCTGTTGTGCCAGCTGGAACCTGACAAATGTAAGTACTTAGCTGTGGATTAGAAAATGGAGTGGGAAGAACCAGAGTTAGAAGGCCAGCTGAAAGACTGCTTCAGGATTTCAGGTAAGAGATGAAGTAAGTCAGTGGGTGTGCCAGTTTGAATGTATTGTGCCCCCCAAACGCCATTATCTTTGATGTAGTCTTGTGGGGCAGACATTTTGGTGCTGATTAGATTTGCTTCAACGTGCCCCACCCAGCTGTGGGTGATGACTCTGATGAGATATTCCCATGGAGGCATGGCCCCACCCATTCAGGGTGGGCCTTGATCAGTGGAGCCATATAAATGAGCTGACTCAAAGAGAAGGAACGCAGTGCAGCTGTGAGTGATATTTTGAAGAGGAGCAAGCTTGCTAGAGAGGAAAGTCCTGGAAGAAAGCCATTTTGAAACCAGAACTTTGGAGCAGAGGCCAGCCATGTGACTTCCCAGCTAACAGAGGTTTTCCGGACGCCATTGGCCATCCTCCAGTGAAGGTACCCGATTACTGATGTGTTACCTTGGACACTTTATGGCCTTAAGACTGTAACTGTGTAGCCAAATAAACCCCCTTTTTATAAAAGCCAATCCATCTCTGGTGTTTTGCATTCCACAGCATTAGCAAACTAGAACAGTGGGTATATGAGTGATGATGATAATGATAAAAACAGTAAGAGGTAACATTTTTGGAGCTCTTGCAATGTACCAGGCACTGTTCTAAGTCCATAACCCCTATGATATAGGAACTATGCATCTTTCCATTTTTAAGATAAGGAAACAGAGGCCCAGAAATGTGTTAGGTAATGGGTCCCAAGTCATACAGCTAGTGGCGGAGGAGAGAGGATCTGAACCCCAGGCTTCTGTTCCAAAGTCCTTCCCCAAATAACTACAAAGGGGTTGAATAGTGTCTGGATGCTAACTCAACAGTGAGGATCATGGAGAGAAAGGAGTCAAAAAACACACATGAAAACTCAGAGACTGTTGGTTTTGATAATTGGGTGGATACTAAAGGCTATTAACTAAGATAGAAAACATAACTAATTCAGTTTTGAATATTCTGAATTACAGGTAGTTTGTACGACATTTGAAGAGTGATGGCAGTTGAAAATTGGATCTGAGTTGGGTCCTTTAGAAAGGCTGATATTGGAGACAAAGATTTAGGTGCTCCCAGAAAAAAGATGATAGATAAAGCCAGCTCTGAAATGAAGGCTGGGGCAAGAAACTGAGTACAGTTTTCAAGCTATGAAATATAAATGTTTTTTGGTTCTTTTATCTACTCAAGGGCTAGCAAATAAGTTTTCAGAAGAAACTCTATATTAAGCAGTGAAATAGAGACACTGGGGATGAAAGGAAATGTGGTATGATACACAAGAAAAGTCTGAAACTATTCAAGAGCTTTTCTTTTTTTTTAATTGAAGGAAACAAAAATGAAGGGAGAATGGGAGATAAAGAGAGTTTTGGAATAAAATGCTTTAGTTCCTAAAGTGAAATGCAGGAAACTGGTAGATTGATTATTATACTCTTCAGAAGGGTTTAGCAGTGGAAACAGGAATGATATCAGCAAACCAATCTTTAGCCCAGTGGAATGGATCACATTTTCATCTGTTTTCACTTGATTAAAATATTTTACATTTGTTGAATTTGACTAATGATAAAAAAGACCAGGAAGCCATTGAAAGTGGAAAATTGAAAAGCCAAATATGATGAATATCTGACTCATTGGAACTGCAGCATTGGTAGAAACCAATAACTTTGATTTAAAGAGCTATTTTAAACAATCTGTTCAAGATATAGTTCCTCAAATCACACAAAAATGCATTCTATACTTTCTTAAACTTTTAACTTAATACCAAACAGAAGAAACCCTGAAAAAGGATGCTCTTCTATGATATTTTTTAAAAAAATACAAAGATCTTCTGAGCTGCAGAAATTGTTGGTAATATTTGAGCATTATCTGGTCTTTATTCAGATTAGTATGAACTGCTGGTTTTGATGGTTCAAATATGTCTAAACATTTGCTATTTTGAAACAGTGCAAGCAGGAAAAAGCATAATAAAGGGGTGGAGACGGAAGGTTTGCTTCTTTATAGATATGCCAAGTAATCTGCAAACAATTCATTTCCTGGCAAACCCTATATTCACGTGTGTGGGGACAAACTACCAATAACATCATACCTGCGAGGTATGGGTAGCTATGCAAGAGAAAGCCAAGGGAGGCAAAGAGCATGTGATGGATTTGAGAAAGGACAAGACAACCCCAAAATACCTGCCAGCAAGAATTCACTGTAATTCTCAGTAGGCCAATTTAAGATTAATTGCTTAGAGAGGGAGGTGACTCATCGATAATGATCCATTCAGGTGGGGAGGAGTATTTTACCACTGATTTTGTTTGGAATTGCTGCTGCAGGATGATAATAAAAAGCAGACTGACTTTTAGTTGCTTTTTAAATTATTTTTTAATTCTCTAAGACGATGTGTCCCCCTTCTTGCCCATACTTTGGTGAACTGTTTCCACTGCCACCCCTACTCCTTTTAGGAGTTCAGGAAAATCAAATTCATGTTAAAAATAAGTAAGAACAGTATCAAGGTTAAATTCTGTGCAAATTTATTGTAACACAAAGAGAATATGGAGCTAAATAATACCTCTGCAGACACTGAAAGTAAGCCAGAAAGTCAAGCTCAAAAAGCTGATCAAAAATATAATATACTATTTTGAAATAAAATGAAAGGCATTAGCAAAACGATACAGACATTGAGAAACACTGACCAACCCAGTAGTAATGAGGATCTCTGACAGCCCAGATTGTGGTACTGAATATCACTTCTTGTTAAAAGAAACCAGGAATTGGAAACTAGCTGATGCCAGGTCTGGGGCAAGAAATAAAAAGATGAAGCTGGGAGAAAAATGTTTCTTATTTTTTTTTCTTTTTTTTAATGTGAATTAATTAGAGAGCTTTCTGGGGTTCAAGCCAATTGCTTGACAATGAAATATTAATAAAGGTGTTTAAAAAACATTTAAAAAATACTTTCAGAAGTGCTGATCCTCTCAGCTTTTTCGTATTACTTGAGAACTACCCTTTCCTCTTACAATTAGAAAGAGAGGACACGGTCAAAATGCAGCTTATATTCTTGTTAGGAGGTTTGTGGCTATGCCTGAAGGCCCAAACAATTGTTTAGTTTCTTAGGGCTTCTCTCACTTGCAAGTGACAAAAGCAAGTCTATATTGGTTTAGGCAAGTAAAGGGAATTACTTGGCTTATGTACCTGAAAAAACCCAGCATTAGGAAAGGTATATCAATGTGAATACTTTTGAATATATTGAGGAGAAAATCCAACCGAAAATAATGAATGGAACTAAATAATTCGTTAGCTCATTTAATTAAAAAACCCATCAGTATGCAGGTTTCAGATACAGATTTACTGGGGCTCTCACACCCTTTCTCTGGGATTCTCTTTTCTCTGTGCTCCCCCCACCCCATGTGTCAGCTTCATCCTGAAGTTGAGATTTCTCATGGTGGCCAAATGTCTGCAGCAGATCCAAGCCTTTTGATGATATAGCAAATGTCTAAGAGGAAGAGAGAACTTCCCTTCTCCCAAACTTTATCCTAATTCCTAGGCTCTAATCTTGTTATTGCCCCAAGTTATAACATTTTATTAATCCTGAACTGGTCACTAAGGAGTGGGGGAATGCTTTCTGCTGATTGACTTAATTCTGGGTTAAATATGCATCTATGAACCAATCATTATGGCTTGCAGAATATGATTAAGGATAGTGTAATGGGACAATCAGGACTTATTTGTCAATGTCACCCAAATGACATAGTTGTTATACAGTGGAGAAGAGGTGATAAAGACACTGGGAAAATATGTAGATGGGGCACTCCCAAATCCGGGTTCATGACTTTATGTGGCCAACGAAGTCACACTGAAAAGGGCTGAGGAGGAAAAAAGGTTTATTTACACTGACAGGAGAGCAGGGACATTTTCCCAAATCTGTCTCCCTGTAGTGATTTTTCAATTGGCTTTTATACCCGTTAGAGACTTAGAAAGATAATCATCTTGGGTAACTGGTAACAGAGGTCTGGAAAACTTCATTTTTTTGTTTTTTTTAATCTCAGTTATTTGCTACTTCCTTTAGGATTTACATTCTCTGTGACACCTGGGGCACAGTGCCTCCAAGTCTGGGGTGAGAGATGAAAGCTTATTCATATCTGGGTGCAGACTTTACATTTGTATACTGCTTCTTTGTGAGACTGAGAGCTTTACATTCACAGCATGCTTAAAGTTTTAGAATTACATTTAAAAGGTTACCGCTACAAATATCCAACAATGTTCACATCTTGCTTCAGGTACACTGGACCCAGGTCATCAGAAATCTATTACTTTTCCTCTTATCTCTGCTTTCCTTGGTATCTGCTTCATTCTTAATCAGGGTCTCCCCAAATGGTGGCAAGATAATCATTATTTTCTCAAGGCTCACAAATATTCTACCAGCTTAAAAACCCCAGAGCAAGAATTCCGTTTTCTCAATAGTTCCAACAAATGTCAAGGGTGAATCTTCATTAAACCAACTTGGATCACATGTCCAGACTGAAACTGATTCCTCTGCCCAGAGTATGAATGCTCTGATTTATTAGTCATAGGCCACGTGGTATTCTTGGATGTAGGAGGAAGGTCAGCTCTGTTCAAACCATGTGAACTTAGTTTGGGGGTCAGGTAGATCCCCTGCAAAAAGGCAGGAGATACATATTAAAATAGGGAAATAGACTGTAGGCAAAACAACAATATAATAATAACTGTCCAATGTAAAAATAAAAATTTCAGTCAAATGTTTTCTATCAATAAAATTCAAATAATGTATGTGTTTAATTGACTTAATTAATGTTTCTTTACTGTTTGCAACAAAATTAAAAGGCTGTTTACCATTTTGATACAGTCAAATATTTAACCTGAATGTTAGCTCTAGTGGCTTTGTCGTAGATTTTTTTGGGACTTTATATATATTGGCTCAGATCATCTGGAAACAGTGAAAGCTTTACTTCTTTCTTTCCAATTTGGATGCCTTTAATTTCTTTCTCTTGCCTAATTGCTCTGGCCAGAAATTCTAGCACAGTGTTGAGTAACAGTGGTGACACTGGGCATTCTTATCTTGTTCCAGATTTTGGGGGGAAAGCTTTCAGTCATTCACCATTGAGTACGATGCAGGTTTGGCTTTTTCACATACATCATTTATAGTACTGAGGAATAGTCCTTCTATTCCTATCTTTTGAATTATTTTTATCAAGAAAGGCCGCTAGATTTTGTCAAATACCTTTTCTGCATCAATTGAGATGATCATGTGGTTTCCCCTCCCCCATCATTTTGTTAATATGGCGTATTATATTAATTGATTTTCTTGTGTTGAATCACCCTTGCATACCTTTGATAAAATCCACTTGACAATGGTGTGTAATTCTTTTAATATGCTGAAAGATTCAATTTGCAAGTATTTTTTGAGGATTTTTGCATCTAGACTGAGAAGAGACATTGGTCTGTAATTTTCTTTTCTTTTCTTCTAGTGTTTTTATCTGGCTTTAGTATCAGGGTGGTGGGGGCTTCCTAGAATGAGTTAGGCAATGTTCCCTCCTTTTCAATTATTTGGAAGAATTTGAGCAGGATTTGTAGTAACTCTTCTGGGTATGATTGTTAGAATTTAACTGTGAAGTCATCTGTTCCTGGGCTTTTCTTTTTTGGGAGATTTTTGATAACTAATTAAATCTCATTACTTGTAACTGGTTTGCTGTGTCCATCTGTTTCTTCCAGGGTCACTGTATGTCATTCATGTGTTTATAAAAATTCGTCCATTTCATCTTTGTTGTCTAATTTGCTGGCATACAATTGTTCATAATATCCTCTTACGATCCTTTTTATTTCTGGGGGTTCTGTAGTAATGTTGACCCTTGCATTTCTGATTTTATTTATTTGCACTTTCTCTGTTTTTTTCTTTGTCAGTCTAGCTAAGGGTTTGCCAATTTTATTGATCTTAAAAAACAAACTTTTGATTTTGTTAATTCGCTCTATTGTTTTTTTAATTCTCAATTTCAGTCTTTGTTATTTCTTTCTTTCAGCTTGCTCTGAGATTAGTTTGCTATTCTTTTTCTTGTTCCTCCTGGTACAGAGTTAGTCTCTGATTTTAGCTCTTTCTTCTTTTTTAATGTAGGCATTTAGGGCTATAACTTTCCCTCTCAGCACTGCCTTTACCACATCCCGTAAGTTTTGATATGTTGTGCTCTCCTTTACATTCTTTTAAAGATATTTACTGAAATTCCTTGCAATTTATTTTTTGACCCTCTGATTGTTTAAGAGTGTGTTGTTTAACCTCCATATATTTGTGAATTTCCCACTTTTCTGCCTGTTCCTGATGCCTAGCTTCATTCCATTGTGGTCAGAGAAAGTGCTTTGCATGATATCAAACTTTTAAAATTTATTGAGATTTGTTTTTTGACCCAACAGGTGGTCTATCCTGGAGAATGATCCACAAGTACTTGAGAAGAATGTATATCCCGCTCTTCTGGGGTGCAATGTTCCGTATGTGTCTGTTAGGTCTTGTTCATTTATCATATTATTCACATTCTCTCTTTTCTTATTGATATTCTATCTAGAGGTTCTAGACATCTAGAGTGATGAGAGTGGTGCGTTGAAGTCTCCAACTATTAATGTAGGGACCTCTATTTTTCCCCTCAGTTTTGCCTGTGTTTTCTTCATGTATTTTGGGGTGCACTGGTTAGGTGCAGAAATATTTATGATTGTTCTTTCTTCTTGGTGGATTTCTCCTTTTAGTAATAATTAATGTCCTTCTTTGTCTCTTATAACAGTTTTGCATTTAAATTCAATTTTGTCTGATAGTAGTTTAGTGACCCTCAACTCTTTTTTGGTTAATATTTGCATGGAGGATCTTTTTCCAACCTTTCACTTTCAAGCTATTTGTGTCTTTGGTTCTAAGGTAAATTTCTTGTAGACACTATATAGATGGGAAATACTTTTTTATTCATTCTGTCAATCTGTGTCTTTTGATTGGGGAGTTTAATCCATTAACATTCCAAATTATTATTCTAAAGGTGGTACTTACTTCAGCCATTTTACCCTTTGATTTTTAGGTGTCATATCTTTCCCTGTTTCTCTTTTTGCCCTTTTACTTACCCTTACAGATAATTTTCATTTCTACCCTCTCCTCTAAGCCTCTTTCTCCTGTCTTATCCTTTCAGCCTGCTATTCTCTTTAGTATTTCTTGTAGGACAGATCTCTTGTTAATGAACTTCCTCAGTTTCTGTTTATCTGTGAATATTTTAAACTTTCCTTCATTTTTGAAGGACAGTTTTGCTGGTTAAAGAATTCTCGGCTTGCAGTTTTTCTCTATCAGTACCTTAAATATTTCATACCACTGCCTTCTCACCTACATAGTTTCTGATAAGAAATTGGCATTTTATGTTATTGCAGTTCCCTTGTATTTGATGAATCACTTTTCTTTTGTCACTTCCAAGATTCTCTCTTATCTTTGGCATTTGACATTCTGATTGATATGTGCCTCGGAGTAGGTATATTAGGATTTATTCTGTTTGGAGTACATGGTGGTTCTTGGACATGTATATTTATGTCTTTCATAAGAATTTTTCAGCCATTATTTCCTCACATTTTCTTTCTCCCCCTTTTCCCTTCTCTTCTCCTTCTGGGACACCCATGTCATGTATTTTTGCATGCTTCATGCTGTCAGTCACTTCCCTGATACCCTGCTCATTCTTTTCTACTCTTTTCTCTATCTGTTCTTCTGTCTGTAAGATTTTGATTGTTCTGTCTTCTACTTTGCTGATGTTTTCTTCTGTCTGTTGAAATATGCTGTATGCCTCTAGTGTATTTTAATCTCTTTTATTTTGCCTGTCATTCCCATCATTTCTGTTACCCTTCTTTTCATACTTTTGAGTTCTTCTTTATGCTCATCCATTGTATTTTTAATATCCTTTATCTCTAGCCATATTCTCCATCATTTTGTTTAATTGATTTAGGAGATTTGTTTGAACATTTTTCATTGTTCCAAATTCTGTCTTGTCCAAAGTTTTAATTTGTTCTTTTGACTGGATCACATCTTCCTGTTTCCTAGTATGGCTTTGTAATTTTTTGCTGATGTTTATCCACCTGATGATTTTGATGAGTTTATTCTGAAGGTCTGTTTATCTCTCTTTCTTAGGGCTTTATTATTGATCAGCTTTGTGTTAAGGCTCTTCTTTGACACTTGGTTCAAATTTTTCTAGACCTTTAGAATTGCCCTTATTTCACCGATCAGAATTTTTTTTTTTTCAGTTCTTCTTCATCTGATTCTTGCCCTAGGTATGCAGTACAATTTTTAAGATATCACTATTTGTGCTATTGTTTCACCCCAGAAGGATGCTTCATTTTCTCTATTCCTTCCGTGGGAATCTTGATCTGTTCTGTTTGTTTTTGTCTTGCTGCTCTATATTTTTTACTCTTTTTATTAATTTATTTATTTAGCCTCTAGCTGCTTTTACCTGGAGGGGAAATTCTGGCAGGAGGGTCACCCCAAGAGAACTGTCCCAGGTCAGTATTTTCCAACCAAAGCAGGGCTGGGGACCTGCAAAGAGGCTGCAGACCTGAGGAGAGGGTGAGGAATGATACCAAAAAGCCTTTTGTACATCGCACTGAAGTTTGTTTTCCTGACCTGCCCAGCAGATGGCCTCTTCAGCAAACTTTTCCCTACAGCCCTATGAGGCCCTGCGTCTTTAAACTTCCACCATCATTGCCACTGTTGGGGGTGGTATTGACACAATGACCACAGCAGTCCCTGTCTGGGGTGGACTAAAACATCAGTTCAGATCTGACACTTAAGGATCTAAATTTGCCAATCGAAAGCCATGATCAGTACTCAGCTGTGACTCCCTGTGCTCTTGGGCAGAGGGCTTCCATGTCCCTCTCTATCCGCATCAGTCAGCCAGGGCCTGGGGGATGCGTGTCAGCAGCTGATGTGGAGTGAGTTACTCACATTTCTTTATTGCTGTTTCTCAGCCTTCTTGTTCCACTCTTACCTGGATGCTGTTCAGTGCTCCCCTGGCTTCTGAAAGCCAGAACCATTGTTTCAGACAGTTTCTGCTAGCTGTTTTTGTAGGAGGAATGAGTTCTGTAGTTCCCTACTCTGCCACCTTCCAAAGAAGTTCTTTTCAATGTTTTTCCTTTAAGGGATAGATGCTATAACTGCAGAAAGGTGTCTTAGCCACATAAAGCCATCAAAAAAAAAAATGTCATTTGCCAAATGCCAAGTTCCAGCCTTGAAGTCCAGGAAAAGATCACTAGACATGGAATCAGATGACCTGGCTTCACCAACCTCTGAGCAGTCTTGGTTTTCTGTATGTAAAATCAGTAATTCACATTTTTATTTTTTTTTAATTTTATTGAGATTGCTCACATACCATACAATTATCCAAAGATTTAAAGTACACAATCAGTTGCCCACGGTACCATCATACAGCTGTGCATCCATCACCATGATTAATTTTTTTTCCAATGTTTAGAACATTTTCATCACTCCAGAAAAGAAATAAAAGACAAAAAAGAAAACTCAGTTTCTTCCCTACCCCTAACCACCCCACCCTCCATTATTGACTCATAGTATTGGTATAGTACATTTGTTACTATTGATAAAAGAATGTTAAAATACTGTTAACTGTAGTACATAGTTTGCAATAGGTATATTTTTTCCCTATATACCCCTCTATTATTAGCTTCTAGTTATAGTGTCATGTATTTGTGCTAGTTCATGAAAGAGATTTCTAATATTTGTACAGGTAATCACAGAGATGTCCACCACAAGATTCACTGTTTTGTACATTCCCATCTTTTAACTTCCAACTTTCCTTCTGGTGACATACGTAATTCTAAACTTCCCCTTTCCACCACCTTCACACACCATTCAGCACTGTTAGTTATTCTTACAATAACGTACTACCATCACCTCTGTCCACTTCAAAACACTTAGGTTCAACCTAGTTGAACATTTTGTCCATAGTAAGCAACTGCTCCCCATTCTTTAGCCTTGTTCTATAGCCTGTTAACTTATATTTCATGTCTATGTGTTTACATATTATAATTAGTTCATATCAGTGAAACATGCAATATTTGTCCTTATGTGTCTGACTTATTTCACTCAATGTAGTGCCCTCAAGATTTCTTCAACCCATTTTTTAAAGACAGTTTTGTTCACCCACCTTATTTTCCATTCAAAATAAACAATTGATGGTTCCTGTATAGTCACATATTTATGTATTCACCACCATCACCACTATCTATATAAGGACATCTCCATTTCTTCCACAAAGAAGGAGGAAGAGTCAAAGAAGGTAGAGAGACAAAAGAAAAAGAAAAAGAAAGGAAAAAAAAACATAACAGCTAAAAAGCAACAAAAGGAAAGATAGAATTAAACTAAAGTAGAATAAAAGAGTCAGACAATATCACCAGTGCCAAGAGTCCCATACCCCTCCATTATGTCTCCCTCTTATAGGCATTTAGCTTTGGTATATTGCCTTTCTTACATTAAAGGGAAGCATAATACCAAGTTTCTGTTACCTGTAGTATCTGGTTTGTACTGATTGTATTTTTTTCTCAAATCCCACCCTATTTTTAGCACCTTGCAAGGTTTGACATTGATTTGTTCTCCCTCATGTAAAAACATATTTGTACATTTTATCACAATTGTTGCACACTCTAGGTTTCACTGAATTATACAGTCCTGGTCTTTATCTTTCCTCTTTCCTTCTGGTGTCCCACATGCTCCTAACCTTCCTCTTTCAACCATACTCACAATCATCTTTGTTCAGTGTACTTACATTGCTGTGCTACCGTCACCGAAAACTGTGTTCTAAACCTCTCACTCCTTTCTTTTCCTATCTGTCTGTAGTGCTCCCTTTAGTATTTCCTGTAGCACAGGTATCTTGTTCACAAATTCTCTCATTGTCTGTCAGAGAATATTTTAAACTCTCCCTCATATTTTAAGGACAGTTTTGCCAGATATAGGGTTCTTGGTTGGTGGTTTTTCTCTTTCAGTATCTTAAATATATCACACCACTCCCTTCTTGCCTCCATAGTTTCTACTGAGAAATTCGCACATAGTCTTATCAAGCTTCCTTTGTATGTGATGTATTGCTTTTCTCTTGCTGCTTTCAGGATTCTCTCTTTGTCTTTGAGGTTTGATAATCTGATTATTAAGTGTCTTGGCATAGGTCTATTCAGATCTATTCTGTTTGGGGTTTGCTGTGCTTCTTGGATCTATAATTTTATGTCTTTCATAAGAGATGGGAAATTTTCATTGATTATTTCCTCTATTATTGCTTCTGCCCCTTTTCCGTTCTCTTCTCCTTCTTGGACACCCATGACACAAAGATTTGTGTGTTTCATATTGGCATTCAATTCTCTGAGATGTTGCTCACATTTTTCCATTTTTTTCCCTTTCTGTTTTTTTGTGTGTAGGATTTCAGGTGTCTTGTTCTCCAGTTCCTGAGTGTTTTCTTCTGTCTCTTGAGATCTGCTGTTGTATGTTTCCATTGTGTTTTTCATCTCTTGTGTTGTGCTTTTCATTTCCATAGATTTTGGCAGTTGGTTTTTCAAACTTTAAATTTCTACCTATGTTCACCCAGTGTTTTCTTTATAGCCTTTGTCTCTTTTGTTATATCTTTCCTGAACTCATTGATTTGTTTTTTTTATTTGATTTAATAGATCTCTTTGAAAATCTTTAATAGATTGTTACATTAAAGTAAAACAATATCTCAACTGTATCTTGATTGAGGTGTAAGCTGTTCCTTTGACTGGGCTGTATCTTCATTTTTCCTAGTATAGATTGTAGTTTTCTGTTGTCTAGGCATCTGGTTTCCTTGGTTTCCCCAGCCAGATTTTCCCAGGCCAGAACGGGTTCAGGTCTCAGTATGGGGTTATATTCAGGGTGTGTCTTAGAGGAATGACAGACTTTCCTGTAAGGTTTCCAGCCACTGTGCTTTTCCTAACCTGCCCAGCAGGTGACACCTGTCAGCCTGTCACTCCCGACCAGTGTAAGGAGATGTGGCCCCTTCAAGTTTCTGTTTTGGCTGTTTTCCTCCAGGCTCTGGGGTCTGGTTCTGAAGGGAAAGCTTGGCCCCACCTCCTTCCTCTTCAGGAAGATACCCCCCTAGGGAGTTATCATCTGCATTTGATTAGTCTCTCTGACTCTGTTATCTCCACCCCTGTCTGGGTCGGAGCACTGTGAACTGAAAATGGCTGCAACTGTCTTCCCTGAGGCCCTGTTGAGAGAGAGAACAAGGGACAGAAAGCCCCCTTTTGGAGCCAGTAGAAGGCCCCCCAGTTTCACTCATTGACCAGAGGTAACACCCGGTCTTCTGGGCTCCCCCTCCCAGTACAGGTGAGTCTTCTGGTTCTTTAAGGTCAGTTGTCACTAAAAGCCTCCGTCTGCTTGTTGGGGGTTTGTAGCTTGTATTCAGCAGTCTCCATGTGTTAATTAAAACCCCAGTTGGAGCTTAGCTGAGCTATATTTGCTTGCTTGGAGAGTGCTACTAATTTCTATCAGAGAGGCTTTGCAGCAAAGCCTGCCATGTGGGGAGAGGGCTCTCAGCATGGTTGCACAGCTTTTACTTATAGATTTTATGCTGTGATCTCAGGCATTCCTCCCAAACCTGGTTGGTGTATGATGTGTGGACAGTCATGGTTGTTGCCCAGGAATTATTCCAGATTATTTACTAGCTGTTCCTTGTTGTTTATTAGTTGTTCCAGGGGACTAACTAACTTCCACTCCTCTCTATGCTGCCATCTTGCCCCTCTTCTAGTAATTCACTTTTAATGATAGTACCACTAACATTATACACAGAAGCTATTAAAATTCTTTTTTAAATCCCACCTAGGGACAGCATAACTTTCCTCAAATCAAATACAAGAATTATATTAATTGTGTATTTGAACATGATTCAAGTCTTCCACCTGTCTGGTATTGTTCTAATTAGATTATATCAAAGAGTCTTTGTATAGAAAGATGGCCATCTGTTCTAGTTTGCTGATGCTGCTGGAATGCAAAACACCAGAAATGGATTGGCTTTTATAAAAGGGGGTTTATTTGGTTACAAAGTTACAGTCTTAAGGCCATAAAGTGTCCAACATAAGTTATCAACAATCAGGTACCTTCACTGGAGGATGGCCAGTGGTGTCTGGAAAACCTATGGCTTTCTCCCAGGACATTTATCTCTAGGCTGCAGTTCCTCAAAAATGCCTCTCTTAGTTGCTTTTGGAGCATTTTTCCTCTCTTAACTTCTCCAGAGCAAAAGTCTGCTTTGAATGGTCTTCTTCAAACTGTCTCTTATCTGCAGCTCCTCTCTTCTCAGCTCTTATGTATTCTTCAGTGTCCTTCTTGGTTGTAGCAAGCTCACTCCTTCTGTCTGAGCTTATATAGTGCTCTAGTAAACTCATCAAGGCCCATGCTGAATGGTTGGGGCCACACCTCCACAGAAACTATCCAATCAGAGTCATCACCCACAGTTGGGTGGGGCACATCTCCATGGAAACACTCAAAGAATTATAATCTAATCAACACTGATACATCTGCCCACACAAGGTTACATCAAAGATAATGGCATTTTGGGGGACATAATACATTCAAACTGGCACACCATGCTAGAAGTATTGGCTACTATAACGATGGCACCTGTGATTCCCACTGTCCTTGGCTTTACAGTACACTTAGACTGAATTCTATTATTAGTTCTAACACAGGAGTTAAGGGAACTGTCTCTTCTAATGTGTTGGTTTTCTAACTCCTTATCTCTTAGTTCAGGGGTGGGATGCTATATATATAGCACAAGTTGATTATGTAACTGACTTTCCAAGAGGCTTCTGTCCTCTACATTATTTTATCTGTGCCCTTTATAAGTAGCCCTGTAAATGATGGAACTCTGCCTAATTCAAGGAGTAATATAACCACATTTATTGCATGGCTTTAAGGAGTCCTGTTGAAAGGAATTAAATATTTTTTTCTGCCATCAAGAACTTTTAATGTGAGTCAGGAAAATATATGTGTGTGTATAATGGGCAAATAAAGAATAGATGCAGTCAAATATAGGATGGTTATTTTATTATTATTTTTCATTATAATAATTATTACTTCATGCTAAGTTTTGCATGGAAAGAAAATGAAAGTTTTAGAAATCACTAAAATAATATCCAGTAGCAGGTCATTGTGCACATAAGGGGAAAAATCAGAAAAAAAAAAAAAAATTACAGAAAGCACATGTTGCTGAGGTTGTAAACACTGAAATAAGTTTCCATATTTGTAAAATCTGCTGTAGGTCATACACAATCAAACCTAGTTACAAGTCAAATAATTGAAAAAGAGAATTTCCAAAGAAATCATAATGAGATTTGAATGTTTTAGTGGGCTAAATTGAGAGGAATGAATCACTACATAGCTGGGTATTTTACAAATAAGAATGTAACCAATCTGTACTTTTCTAAATATTCTAAGGGGGAGAAATAAAGGTTTAATAGAATATTGCCCTTTGGTCATTAATGTAATTCTTTAAAATGTACAGGTATTTGAGTTTCTAAGCAATTACTGAATATTTCAGCAGTAATTTAAGAATTTTGCCTCTGGGTAGCTCTCAACAATGTTTTGTGACATGATTGGCCATTGGCTTAGAAAATAGACAAAGAATATCACAAGAACATTGAGGATATATTTCAGCCCAGTTGGCTTTCAGGCTTTATTCTAAATGAAGCTGATTTCAAAGGTCTTTGAGAAAGAAGAAAAAAAAAACCACAAAGCCAGAGCCAGTAAGGTTTAGCTATAGTTAAGACTTCACATGGTATGTTCTGTTCTTTTAGCTCTAATCCTTTGATCGTGCTGAGAAAAGAAGAGACTGAATTTTATGGGGTGGCAAATTGCAATGATCTTTTTTAATATTATTGCTTTCTAGGATTTTTTTCTTTTAACAAAGTCCTGTAAATTTTCATTCTGTTGCAAGCAGCAATACACCACTACAATATATCTATTTTGCTTATTTCATGTATACAAGGAACTATATAGGTTTAGTATCTTAAGAGTGTCTGGTGTTACAACAACATGGGATTTACCTTTGGTATAGACCCTCTGCAGAGAGATTCCACTTTCACTTTAGCTCACCGCACCTAAGCCCTAGAATTTTCAGGTCACCTCTCCATCTCCTCTTAAACTCTTCCCCAAATTTATCTTTGAGACTCAATTTGAAATATGCTTTATGCAACATGGAAACAAGCTGGGTTGCCTTAGATGAAGTGAAATAACACCAGTGATAAGGATTGGGCTTGGACCTTGGAGTTCTAATGTCCCCCTTTAGGTGTGGCCTTGGATAAATCTATAAGGAAAGTTTTCCTCAACAAAGGGAGATAACAGTGGCACCCACGTCACGGAGTTGTGAGGAATCCATAAGTTAATGTAAATACAGGAGTAGTCACTGTTAATAATGGAGGCTGGCTGAGGCCCTTTTAATCTTTATTTTCTTTCTTATGATGTATCATTTGGAGAAAAAAAATGTTCTTGTGGTCCAACTGCTTATTCATAGAAACCCTGCATTGCCAGATGAATTTTGACAATCAAAATTATTTGAGCTGCCTTCAGTGCCTCCCAGAAGACAATCCTCACCAAAAGATGGTATTAGAATTGGGAACAATGACTGTTCTCCCTTGTGTGCCTCATGTTCTAGTTTCACACAGAATAAAAAAAAACAAAACACCACATTCTATATTGAGCAGCATTTCTTTAGCTACCTCAATCAAAATAAGCACTGTCACAAGAAGCAAGAGAGCTAAAGATAATATTATATTTCATGAAATGAAGTCACTTTTAGGAGTGATTTTTTAAGCTCTAAAAATCAGTGAGTTTCTTTTTGTGTGGTCTCATGGGTTTGCTAAAAACTTTGTGAAATGTCAAGACTTGATACTGCAGTTGAATGGATTTCCAAATCAGCAAGCACCAAATATACTGCACCTTTGAACTTTTCCATTTCTAAAGCATTTTTTTTTGTGAATAAATGCACAAAAAGCACAACTGAGAAGTATAAAATAATGACAAAGTTCTTTAAAGAGTAGTTTTGAAGATCATATGATTATCAAGTCCCATATAACTAATTTTATTACATTGGCTAAATTCATGACATTTAGCAAATTTTGTAATATTTATGAGTTATGAGAAAAATAAAACTTGAATTTTGTCATTCTTGTTATTACTTACAATTGCCTCCCCCAGAATATTCTCACTTGATATTGTTCCTTGTAACTCCCTTTATCCAATTGTAATTGTAATTTGGAGCAGCAAAGCTGAAAAATATTTTGACAAACTCGAAAGTTTGCCTTGACTGGGCAAAGTCAGAGTCCAGGAAGAATATGTTTTCCAGAAGTGTTAAAGTCCTACTTTAAATGCTCACATTATGTGTATTTTTGAGAGATTTCTGGTGAAATCTTCTTAGGGATCAAAATTGTGAGAATGTTTATCTTCCTATTCAGACTCAAGAATTGAAAATGCCCAGATGGTGGCACTCAGGAAAATCTGCACACCCTTTCAGAAATAGGGCTCACCTGTAAAGTAAATGAAAACACAAAAGCAGGAATCAAGAAAATACTTCTTATTTCAGGGAGTGAGATCCACTTGCAAAGCCTCAGGGACTACTGCTGCAGTCAGACATTTAGTTCAGTGGGAAGCAGGTGAAAATGAAGTTATTAACTAGATAGGGAAGTGAGTTGCCGATATTCACACATAGGTAAAGAACATACTACTCATTTAATTTTAAAAGGTCAGACCTCACATAATGGGCCTTTCCCCCCCTCAAGTATCATTTTTCTTCTACAACAGCGACTAATTTGCATATGTTGTTCTCTACTCCACTCCCTTCAATATGTCTGTTAAAAAATCTTCAGACCATTTGACTCGTTTATTTCTATTCTATGATCTTGGACTCCAAGAATGGAAAGAGATGAAAGAATGCATGATGATGTATGGGTTTCCACTCTCCATTTCCATTTCCATGGTATGGTATCAATAACCGATTGTACTGATTAGGAGAAAGAGTTTTCTTAATGGGCACTTGGTTTTTAGTAAGGACATCTGTTGTAGTCCTTGGTATCAGCTGTGGGGTAGCCAGCTCTCCTTTATTCCACAGTAGGTAACCTCCATCCATCCCTGGCTTCTGGGAAATGTGGCTTCTATAAGGATAGCCCATGGTAATTCATGGCCTAGGTGTTATAGTAATTCCCATATCAAGACGGAGAGCTCACATATAAAGTTAAGAATTCTAAATAGAAGTCAATTAAGATAATTTTAGTTATTAAAAAAGTAAAAGTAAAGTGGAAAAAATCCCACTAAAACAGTAGTAAGCAAAAAATCCATGGGGAGTTCAGGCTTTGAGCATGGTTTGATGAGAACTCTGACTTCATGTTTTTTTAGTTTTTTTTTTTTTTCCTGTTCTTTTCTATGCCTTGGCTTCATCTGCTCAGTTCCTACACAGCGTCCAATTGTAACAGTTTGTTCCATGCCTCACATCCATACAATGTACCATCCATAAATAGATCTTCCTTTATCCTGATAGTTGAACAAAAGTTCTGGGATTTATTATGATTGGATAAAATCTTGTCAACTGACCATCCCTAAACTAACCATGGTAGCAAGAAAAATCAGCTGAGGAAGGCTGGACAGGGGATTCTCCTTGAAGCTGGGAGTGGCTTTGGATCCACCTTAACCATAAAGCTATTATGCACTTGGGGAGGAATATAATTGCAATGTCCACTACAACCTGACTTCTTTGTTTCACAGAGCTTCAAAGCCTTGAGCAAGTCTGGATGTGACATAAAGCACAAGGTTTCACTGGAATGGAGGTTATGGAAATGGTAATGCCCATTGCTCACTGTTTGCTCATTGGTTTGCAAAGGTCATTAAAAAGATGCCCCAGCCTGCTTTACCTGCTTTTACATGGTAGACTCATATTTTTGTATCATAGCGATCATATTACCATTTTTGGGAAGATGCTATTGCCCCTCAAAATTCTGAGGATACTTTCTATAATAACAACCTTATCATAAATATTATAATACATGCCATAAATATAACTTATGATTAAGTAATATATATCACTTTCTTGTGATTAGATAAAACAAAAAATGACCTTCCTTTATATATTTTATTTCCTATTCAATATTCTAATAAATTAAATATTCTTATATTAATTACTATGTAGTACTTGACACATTTATTTACTAAATAAATATGTGCTAATTATCTAGCATTTGTCAGGCACTGCTTAAAGTGCCAAAAGGAGAAGATGAATGTGTCTACGTTACCAATCAACTACTCCTCCACAACCTACCACCTCAGCAAACCAATCATGAAAGTAAATACATAATTACTACATGGAATAATTAAGGACCAAATGCAGGTATACCAAGGAGGTTATGGAACTTCAGTTGATTTAGAAATTAATTTTCCCCAGGTTGCTCAGATTTAACTTGAATCTTAAAGAATGAATAGGGATTTGTCAGGTGAAGAGAAGGTAGAGGAGATTCATACAGAGGATATTGCCTATGGCCAGGCTTAGAAATATGAAAGAGCTCAATGGGGGTGTAGAACTATATAATTTGTCATCTAAACTGGAATGCATTTGAGAGTAAAAGGAGGCACTAGCAATTAAATTTACATTATTTTTTGAAATGTTTATTGACCCACAAATTGACTTTAATATATTGGTAGACATACAATAATTCTATTAAAACCTACTTCAAAAGTAATTTTCGTAAAAAAGAAGTAGATGTATATATTAAAGAAAATTTTTAAATCTTTTAAATATTGATTATCTGAATACTAAATTCAATGGAAACGGAATTATTACTTTTGTTTCATATTTATATACTTAGAATAATTTCTTTGCTGTGTCTCTTTCTTAGTATGTCACTGAATATTTTCAGTAAGTTCTTATTTTAATTTTTTCATAAAATTGCCTACATCCCTCACTGATTGCATTTTATAGTTAATACATGTGAAATTGGTAACATCAATTGGCTTCTCTGTAGGACATAATATACAGTTAATGTCTTTAAATTAACTTTTTTTGGTGTACAGTGCTTTAATTTTTTGTAATTTTTATTTTGAAATGATTTCAAACATATAGGACAGTTGCAAATACAATACAAACCCCATACAGAGAACTCCAACACCCCCCACCCCCAGATACCCGTATCTACCAATTTTACATTTTGCTACCTTTGCAGTACCTTTCTTTCTCCTTTCTCCCTCTCTCCCTCCCTTTCTTCCTTCCTTCCTTCATCCTTCTCTCCCTCCCTTCCCCCCTTTCTTTCAACTGTATCTGTTATCTTTCTATCAATTATCTATCTACCCATTTATCATCTTCTGAACGTTTGAGAGCAGGTTGCATATATCATACTCCTTGAACTCATAACACTTCCATGTACATTTCCTATAAACAAGGATATTCACTTATGTCATTAACTTAACTGCAGATAATTCAAGAAAATTAATATGAATATAAAGCTTAAATTCTATATTCCAATTTTTCCTTACGCCCCCTTTGGGCTTTTCTTCTCCATTCTTAGATCCACTCCAGTATCATATATTGCATTGATTGTCATTAACTCTTAATTAACTCTTTTTCTTTAAATTAGCTATATCAAAAAAAAAATATTTTTTAAAGATACACAATAAAAAAACATTTCAAACAAACCATAACAAGGGAGTAAGAAAAAGACAACTGACCTAAAATAACTACTTTACTTCCAACATGTTCCTACTCTACCCCAAGAAAATAACCTAATATAGCAACATTTCTGTGAACTTGTTCCTACCATACCCATCAGAAGTTAGCAAACCATAGTCATTTCTGGGCATTCCCAGAACGTTAAATTTACCCATGATAGCTTATCCATTCTTATTGGGTTACCGTTCCCCCTTCATTAATTGCTGTCTATCGCTAGTTCCCCTACATTCTACATTATAAACCATTTATTTTAGGAGTGTGTTGTTTAACCTCCAGGTGTTTGTGAATTTTCTAAGTCTCTGATGGTTATTGACTTCTAATTGTATTCCATTGTGGTCAGAGAATGTGCTTTGAATAATTTCAATTTTTTAAAATTTATTGAGGCTTGTTTTATGTCCCAGCATGTGGTCTATTCTGGAGAAAGTTCCATGATCACTAGAGAAGAATGTGTATCCTAGTCATTTGGGATGTGATGTTCTATATATGTCTGTTAAATCAAATTCATTTATCAGATTGTTTAGGTTTTCAGTTTCCTTATTGGTCTTCTGTCTGGTTGATCTATCTATAGGAGAGAGTGATGTGTTGAAGTCTCCCACAATTATTGTGGAAACATCAATTGCTTCCTTTAGTTTTGCCAGTGTTTGTCTCATATATTTTGTGGCACCATGATTGGGTGCATAAACATTTATGATTGTTATTTCTTCTTGTTGAATTGCCCCTTTTATTAGTATGTAGTGGCCTTCTTTGTCTCTCCTAACATCCTTGCATTTAAAGTCTGTTTTATCTGAGATTAATATTGCTACTCCTGCTTTCTTTTGGCTATAGCTTGCATGAAATATTTTTTTCCATCCTTTCACTTTCAATTTCTTTGTGTCCCTGTGTCTGAGTCTCTTGTATGCAACATATTGATGGTTCATATTTTTTGATCCATTCTGCCAATCTATATCTTTTAATTGGGGAGTTTAATCCCTTTACATTCAATTTGTTACTGTGAAGGCATTTCTTGAATCAGCCATCCTATCCTTTGGTTTATGTTAGTCAGATACATTTTTTCCCTCTTTCTCTTAATGTCCTTTAATGAACTAATATTGAATATCTTTAGTACTGAACCTTTCTCCATCTCTCTCTCTCCTTTCTTTGTTTCTCTGTCAGTACGGCTCTCTTTAGTATCTGAAGTAGGGCAGGACTTTTATTAGCAAAATCTCTCAGCATTTGTTTGTGAAAAATTTAAGCTCTCCCTCAAATTTGAAGGAGAGCTTTGCTGGATAAAGTATTCTTGGTTGGAAATTTTTCTCTCTCAGGATTTTAAATATGTCGTGCCACTGACTTCTCACCTCCATTGTGGCCACTGAGTAGTCACTACTTAGTCTTATGTTGTTTCCTTTGTATGTGGTGAATTGCTTTTCTCTTGCTGCTTTCGGAACTTGCTCCTTCTCTTCAGTATTTGACAGTCTGATCAGAATATGTCTTGGGATGGGTTTATTTGGATTTATTCTATTTGGAGTTTGCTTGGCATTTATGATTTGTGTATTTATATTGTGTAGAAGGTTTGGGAAGTTTTCCCCAACAATTTCTTTGAATACACTTTCTAGACCATTACCCTTCCCTTCCCCTTCTGGGACACCAATGAGTCTTATATTTGGACATTTTATTTTATCTATCATATCCCTGAGATCCATTTCAATTTTTTCAATTTTTTTCCCCATTCTTTCTTTTGTTCTTTCATTTTCTGTTCTCTGGTCCTCGAGGTCACTGATTCATTGTTCAGCTTCCACTAATCTTGTACTATGAGTATCCAGAATCTTTTTAATTTGGTTAACAGTTTCTTTTATTTCCCTAAGATCATCTATTTTTTTATTTACTCTTACAATTTCTTCTTTATGCTCTTCTAGGGTCTTCTTCATGTCCTTTATATCCTGTGCCATGCTCTCACTATTTGTCTTTAGTTTTTTGAATAATTGCTCCAAGTACTGTGTCTCTTCTGATCTTTTGATTTGGGCATTTGGGTTTGGGTTATCCATATCGTCTGGTTTTATCATATGCTTTAAAATTTTCTGTTGTTTTTGGCCTCTTGGCATTTGCTTTACTTGATAGGGTTCTTTTAGGATATGTAGGATTATTCAAAGGCGAATAGCTAATTTGTCAGATCTACAACTTGGTGGTGTACACTTTCTCTAACTAACCAGCAGACGGTGTCCACGAGTCACCTATTCCTCTCAAGTCAGTTCTCCCCAACTTTGTCTCTGTGGTGTGTGGGGGTCTGATTCTTGTGGGGTCCAATTGGTGCACCAAGTTTGGGTGTGTTATTGGTACTGTCTGCCCTGAATGTGGGGCATGTGTCTGAGCAGTTAGGGAAGGAGGGCAGCTTTAACAATCAAACCTCCCAGGTGTTCCTGGAGATTTAAGGCTGTTGCAAGAGTCTAAACCTTCATTTCAGTCTCGCCACAGATTGTCTCTGCCACTGACCCACAAGTCATTGGTATTGGTGTATGGTCCCTGGGATTTCCAAGTGGGTCACTCTTTGAAGCTGTGCCCTTCTAGGCCTCTGCTGAGGGAAGGCTGTGCTACGTCACAAGTGTGTGCCATCCCTCAAGGGAAGTTCTGGGCCACCGGGCTGTGTAGGGGCATTCCCAGCCTGCTAAAAGGATGGCTGAATGGGGTGTGTTAATTTTCCCCTTTTTGCACAGCTCTGCCTTCCCAACTCTGGGACAATTAGCTGCGGGTGCACGAAAGGCTATTGTCCATGCTGGATATTGTGGCATGTACATGTGGTGCTAGAAACACTTCTGTCACACTGGGTTTTTTGGCATGGCTCTTGGGCTGTAGTGCTGGCGCCGGGCAGGAGTGTTCCCAGCCCACTGGGAAGATGGCTGCAAGGGGCATGGTTTTTTCAGTGCTTGAATCTTAACATATGTATATATTCATGTAACCACCACCACCATCAAGGTACAGATTAGTTCTGTACCCCCCTATGCTGCTTCTTTATAATCATAGCCTCTTCCCCCACCCACCAACACCTGGCACACATTGTTTTGTTCTCTATCACTGCAGTTCTGTATTTTTTGAAAAATTTTTCTAACCAAGGATGTTCTCAATTCTAAATTTTCATTATTAAATGTATAAATATTCTACCAAATGTTTTCAGTCATGGTCTTTTTTTTTTTTTTCTTCATTTCATTTTTCTACGAAAAATATTTTGATATGTCTTTATTTATTATTCTCTTAGTGATTCTAGAAATCTGGATGTGGCAACAGTTGTAGGCGTTTGTAATGCCATTCCATTCTGGAGTAGAATATGAAAGTATCCAACAGAATATAGGAGCCCCATCAAGAAATTCTTTCTACAATTTCAGATATCCCAAAGCACAATTATAAATATCAAAATTAAATATTGTATATTATTTGAACTCTTTCATTTAATTTTCTCAGTTTCTCCCTTGTTTTGATAGGTGTAAATTTCAAAGTTTTCCCGTTACCAGGAATTGCTTTGAATAATTGTAGCTGGATAAAATCTTCAGAAGCTGACATTTTTGATATACTAGCTGAAGAATATTGTCAAAGAAGATTTTCAGCAGATTTTGAACAAAATGCAACCAAAATTTACAGGACTGACATAAAAAAGTTTAATACTAAGGTAGGACATGTAGATCGATTTGCATAATAGTTTGACAAAGGCTCAAATATTTCTAAAATCCTAATGATACAAAGAGAGAAAGCATAATTTGACATGACTTTCTTCTTTTTTAAAATTCTTTTTCTTTTTAGATTTTACATTAGTTTTATCACTAACCTTTTGTAGTAATTTTACATGATTTATTTTTTGAAAAAATTTTAAAGGGTAAAATTTGGCTTTTTTCCCTTCTATTTCAATTGGTAGAGTATATAAGCTTGTTTGAATATACTTATGAATTATGCACACTTCACAACCAATTCCTAGTACATTTACTCCACTGCTATCTACTGAAAAATATAAAGCATTACTAAGATATATAAATACTTGTATTTCATACATGCAATAAATGATTTAATCACTTTAGTGAGAACATTCTCAATAGGCTTTATGAAAGGATGGACTGCTCAGACTCTATTTTCAAAACAGATTTCATTTATGCATAAACTATAATTTTTCATACTAGCGAATGATCTGTGACCTGGTGGATTCAAGCAGTTCAATGCATAGGCCATGGCACATCTGTTTGGAACAAAAAGTGGCCTGATAGGGGCAGCATCCTTGAAAACTTTTCCACCACTTCCAGTATGGGAAGGGCTTACTGTTTTTAGACTCTCATATCCTAGCACACTAAATCCTTCATCCCCAACCTCTGTAATGTGTCTTTGTGGAACAATTAAAAGGTAGAGTATATATCCCCATTTTATAGCCTTTAGAATTGGCTATGTGACTTCCTTTGACTAAATGAGTATGGGCATAATTGGACTACATTTTTCAAACCAAGACCTAAGAGGACCAGGTGCTTCCACTTGTCCTCTTGCACGCCTCAATCTTCCATCAGAAGACACCAGAGGGTATCAGGTGCTTCCACTTGCCTGCAGGCACTCCATGGCCCTCCACCAGAAGGCGCCTAAGGTATCAGGTGCTTCCACTTGCCCTCTTGTACTCTTTGATCCTACATCATAAGGCAGCTGGTGGCTTCTTAACCCAGAAAAATGCCGAGGTATGCAGTTGAACTGCAGCCAAGTTCAGCCATCCTGCAACCTGAAGCAGAGCTGCCTAAACTGACCTGCAGACCTGTGGGTAAGAAAAATAATTTATTTTGTGATTCTCAGATATTTTGGGGTGTTCTGTTACATAGCAAAAGTTGACTAATGCAGACCACAGCCCCTTCTCTAAAAATGTCTCCTACTCCCTTCATTTTTACTACCAAACTTGCTCTCTCCCCTCACTGGGATTTTCTGACATTCCTATTTCATCCATATGTTAGGTCCCTGTTAACTAAATTCCCATTATTTAATTATTTAAAAGCTATTTTTTTTTTTTTTTTGGAAAATTCTGGCCTTTCTCACACCCATAAAACTACAGTAAAACTTTTAAGTACTGACAAAATATTCCAAGTGAAACATTCTTTTTACTATGCTGACTTAGTATGCATCAACAAAGAGTCAAATATACTAAGATATAATGTGTGCAAATTAGTATAGATTCCAGGAGGATGATGTGGTCATGCTCCTCTATTTTTTTCTATTCTGTTAAATTATATCTGTAGATTTAAGTCTGTTTCTAAGAGAGTGTCAATTAACTATGTGGACTAGAGGAAAGAAGCCATAGTCTTAAACAGAAATAAAAGTCATATATAAAATCTACTAAAATAATAATGTTTGTGTGTTTGTAAGAGTGAGAAAGAAAAAGTGTTAATATTCTTAAGAAATGAAAACAGAGATGCAATTTTGTCTTCAAATATTTTAAGCAAAGTCCTGTAGATGAGGGATATACTTGGTTTGTGTGATGGATGCAGCAAGAACAAGGAACAATGGCTGGAAATTTCTCCTCTGGTTTGCAGAGATCTTGCTATCATTAGAAGTGGCTGAATACGGAGTGTGCTACCTTAAGAAGTATAAGCGTGCTTTCCTTGGTGCTGTCAACAGAGAAGGGACACTCCTTTCTGAAACATGATATGGGGGATTCATGTCCAACATGAAAGCTAAGAATACCAGTTAATGTTTATACTGTGCTGATTCTGTGGTGTACTCTGTGCATATTCTATTTCATTGTCATGCTATTCTTCCATCCTTCCATCCTATTCCCTTAGCAAAACTGTGTCGATCCTCAACCGTGTGCTGGGTTTGTGCTCAAAATGGGGTTGCAGTGGTAAACCAGACAAATGTAGTTCTGAGGCTAATGCGGCTTTTAGCTTCATGGGGAAGAATGACAAAGTAAGCAAACAAGTTAATTCAATATTATTATACATGCAAAAATTGAAGAGGGTGAAGCTAGAGGGAATAATTGAAATAAGTGTTCTATAAGTTAATTGGGGGAATACCTATTTCTAATTACAGACAAACTGAGCCTCAGAGAGGTTGAGGCTCCACAGTTATGTGTTGGAGTTGGAATTCAAACCTAGGTCTAATTTCAACATTTGCATTTCCACTGCACTTCAATAAGTGGTTGGACCAAATGCTCAACGAGGCCCCTTCAGACCCTAACATGCTTGTATTCACGTGGAATAATCTGTTTTCATGGATATCAGTGACTCAGTAGTAAAACTGCTTCCATAGCAATTTCTTAATTGTTTTTCGTATTGTTAGAAATATTTTCCTATTTGAAACTGGTAGGAAATGATAATAAGAGATGGTAAGGTCTAAGCTATGTGGAGTGGGGGAGTATGTTTAAAGATATCGATCTGCATTTTCGTCATCTGTGTTGCAGTATATATAAGATTTCTCTCCACATTCTATTGAGAAGCTGCACAAGATTTTCAAACACTGTTATTAAAGTTGGTGTTATCTCATGAATGTGGATATGATTAAAGAGGAGTTACTTGCTGAGATACTTGTTGCAAAATCATATAAAGGGTAATTTTGACTGAAGAATAGCCCTGTTTGTCATCCTGCAAATGAATAATCTTTGGCATGTTCCTCCTAGATTGTTTTGACATTCTGCTAAAGAACAATCAGGCTTTCAATTGCAAGATACCAAAAAGAAACAGCTGTGGCTAGTACACATGCTATGTTTGCACTAATGAGCTGAGTTCAAGTTCCAGCTCTGAGCCCCAGTTTCCTTTCTGTCTGTAAAATGGGCATACCATTGCAGAGTTCACAGGGTTGAGTGTTGAGGACTGAAAGACAAATACCTTTAAAGAAAGAAATGTCTTCTTAAAGCACAAATCAATAAGGAATAATGCCTGCTTTCTCTGATCACTCAGTGTTCTAGAATTATTTCTTTAATAATTTCTGACTGTTGAATTTTTCTATTATCTAAGCATGAATGTTTTAAAATTACCTTAAGTATATCCTTTATTTTAACAGTGAAGTCATTTATGGCTAATGGAGTTGTCTGTGCCCTGATGTTTTTCAGCAATTCTTTTCCCTTTGTTACCCTGCTGATATTCTGTGGCCCGTGCCATTCCCATCTCATAATTGTCACATCAAAATTGACACATCTTTGTTTCAGGGCTTATCCTACTTCTAGGGAGCCCTTCATTTCTCTATCTGCATTTCCTTAAATGGCACCCTCTTCATTTTTGGATTTCTGTAGCTCTGATTCTCACTGTTACTAATTTGGCTCTGAATAGATTTGCGGGAGGCTACAACTTTAAGAATGTTGTCTCTTCTTTAATATGTACTCTGAAAAATGCTTACCTGTAAGCCAGCGGTGACATCCTCCTCCAGCAGGGGATGGGTCTTCTGGGTTGTTTTGGATTTGACTGTAAGAGAATAGCTTTCAGGTTGGTCACACGCTGTAAAGAAGGCATTGACTTTCGAACATTCACTGTGCTGCCACATTCTTGAACGTTTCTCTAAGATGCTACAGCCTGAGAATTATCATTTAACTGCTTAGAGCCCAGTGGGTGCAGGCCATGAAACTGTTTTATAACCTTCAAAATTATCTGTATACAAATGTAAAGTATTATTACTATCATTGTCATTATCATTGTAGGCACTTTGAGTTTCACCCAATTTGGGCTGGATTTGTAATCGACAGGACAGATAACTATTGGAAAGGCCCCTTGATATCAACATACAGCCCTAATCTTACAATAACTAGTCTAGAAATAAGAATATTTTATTTCTTTTGCATTCAGATGGATTCAATAACAATTTCTTTAATTCCAGATTCTGGGAGATAGTCATTAATATTTAATGATACTATCTCCTGTTATACACAAATAACACATCAGGCCCTGGAGGCTGTTACTATTCCAATTTAATGGCTAAATATTAATATTATAAAGTTTTAAATGCCTTATAGCAGTGGTTCTCAAATGGTGGTCCCCCGCACCCCAACCAACATCACTTGGGAACGTGTTGAAAATGCCCTACTGAATCAAATTCTGCAGGTGGCTTCCAGCAATGTGTGTTTTAACAAGCTTTCCAGATGATTCTGATCATCAGAGTTTAAGACCCACTGATTTACAGTATGCGTGCTATAGAGAAGATTTGAGGGGGTTCAGGTGGGGACTAGGAGCAGGAGATATAAGTTTTGATAAAGGAAAGAGAGAATAAAAATATAATTTCCACCATGGAAAAGACTTGGCATGAACACTTCAGTTAAGGGACATGAACAACCTGGATTTTAGCACCTGGACAGAGGGTGTCCAGATGGTGAGAGAGATAACAATGGAAAGAATGTGTTGCAAAGATACTGAAAAATAACTTCAGATTCCTCATTTGGTCCAGAGACAGTTGGCTCAGCAGTGAACACTGTTGATGCTTGTGCCTCAGTCTGTCCTTGCAAAACATTGCCATGTCCACTGTATTGTGAAATCCTTAGTGTAATACACATTCTAGCAGATGCTTTGGTGTCTTGCAGTCCTTTATCCTGCTGTAACTGACATGTCTTCCCCATTGGCTTTTTTCCTGGCTCTTTTCCTGAGTTTTCTTTTGTTGGTAACTTGTCTCACTGAAGGTGTCATCTGTGGCAATTCACATATCACAACTATAAATATATGGGAAGACATAACTGCCAAGGAGAACTTTAACTTGGTTGATATAATTATTCTTTGTAGGTCTCTTGAAAGGCATTCTGGTTTTCTTGTGTATATATATCTTTTGCCAATGATCTGCTCAGGGAGGAAAAGTCAGTGTAAGTTTTATTTCATTGCCAGTGATGGAAAATTTTGTGTGAAGGGTTTCTTCATTGCAGTTGTTAAAGATCTGTGTTATATTCCTCTTTTGGTCAGTTCACGGTGCTTGCATTTCCAGCATATACTGTTTAGGAGTTCTCTTCTGAAATTCTCATAAACTCATATCAGTGGCCAACCCATTAAATTTGGATTCAGAATATCAAGAGAAAATATACCAATGCTTTGCTTCATTTTTGATTATGTATCATCCGGATCTTTCCCTCCTGGAGGTGAGGACTGGCATGGTTGTTAAAACTTTCATTCTTCTTTAATAACTAATGATAGGAGCTTCCAGCTACACTTACAGATTAAATTATGTCATATTCTAGTAAATGAAAAACAAATCATTCTTCATTTAGTAAATGAATGCTCCTTAGGGATTCTCAATAAATATTAATTAAATTTAATTTCATGTAGTTATGATTCTCTTTGGATTACATGGTCTGTGTCTAGACAGAACAAATGGTTTTGAAAAAATGACAGGTTTTCTTCGGTAGAAGTGTGGAGTGTGTGCTTGGATATAGTAAAAATGAGGGTGGAATAGAAGTGGCAGGAGCCAAGGGAAAAACATTGTGAATCTCCAAATCACAAATATGAATTTGGTTGAGACAACAAAAATTATAATGTTGCTCCAATTACTCAGAGGCCAGCATAGATAAATTGTAACTGAATTGAATATATTTTTTCTTCCTCTACTCTTTCCCTTCTTCTCCCTTCCCTCCACATTTATTTACTTTTAATACACACACATCAATTATGAAAAAGCACTGTAGAACAAGTGCTTTGTGAAATTAGAATTAAAAATAAACAAATCTTGAGTTCTCTAGTTGCTGGCTTTGTAGTCTCAGATAAGTTTCTTAACATCTAGAAGTTTAATTTTCCCTTTAGTAAAAATTATGTGAAATTTATTTATATAAATTTAGTGGTTCATCTGTTCATTCATCATTCAATATTTATAGATTGTCTGCTACGTTGCAGACACTCTATGTGCATTCGTGGTGGCTTTGATCCCCTAATATGTACACTTTGCTAGAAACAAAGAAGAAAATAAATATGAAGGAGAATAATATCTGAGATTTAAAGTAAACAAATGCTTTATAGTTATTCATTTAAATCTCACCACAATGTTGTGAAGTAGGAACAATAATAAACCAATGTTAAAAACCATGAAATTGAAGCATAGAAATATTAAGTGACTTGTCCTGGGCAACACAGTTCTGAGGTAGTGGAGATGGAACATAAACCCAGAAAGTCTTCTTCTAGAGTTTGAACTCTTAGACATTTCGCCAACTGTCTAACTCTGGATAGATGATACATAAGTGGATGTGTAAATGTCATATGTATATCTATGTCATTTAGACATCCAAGGGTGGTTTCAGGAGATCCAAATATAAAAAATTAATAGTTCTAACCCTTAAGGATATTAGAGATCCATACAATGTGCTATGGGAATGCTCAGTAGGATGAAATCAACTGCCTAGGAAACTCAAAGTATGGCAGAGGAATGAACATTTGAGATAAGTTTGGAAAAACACATAAGCACTTACTAAGAAGGGAAGGAGGGAAAGAATTCCAGGCACATTGTAGCTTGTGGAAAGGCACAAACCTTAAAGCTGGTGAAAAGGCATAAACCTTAAAGCTGGTGCAAAAGGCACAAACCTTGAAGCTTAAGTGTGATAGGTGAAAGGACAACACTTATTGGAGTATGAGACTCACTTAGATGAAAGGAGGTAGAATATTGAGTAAGAGAGTGGCATTAAAATGTGTCAGTGCCCAAGCAAGAAACTGATACTATCTTCAATTTACAGATAAGGAAATTGACATTTGTGGGCAATACTATTCAATTTCTTAGAGCAAATGATGAAAACTTCTACACAGGTAGTTGTCTACCACTCCAAAATTATAATCAATTATGGAAAAATTGAATTGATCAACACTCAAAGGCAATGGAGGGCAACTCTGAGAAAGCTGGGAAAGAAGTGATAATGAGCACATAGTGAAAAATCTTATTGCAGAGCAGTTATGTTGAGACAACATACCCTTTGGATGACATGAACTGGGATACTGTCTTGGAAGCTTAGCAGTAGAAAAGATTTCAGAATAGCTGCTACTGAATCAATTAGAGATTCACGCAACATTGAGGATAGACAGCAAACAATTTTAATAGAATAAAGGAGTAAAGGATTGTAAAATGATACAGAAATAATTGAATGGGCAAGCTCAGGTTTCAGGTTGATCTGGAGGCAAATGGAATTAGGAGGACTATGAGTTACTATACCCAGTGATATTAGAGATGTGATATATCTGGAATCCAGCAAGGCATTTGACACTATTTCTCTTGTATACTCTGCTCACAAAATAAAGAAACATGGACTAGGTGACAGTGAGCTTAAATGAATATGTAAGTACTTGCATGGTCATATTCAAGAAATGCTGAGTAATAGATTGATTCATCCCTGGCATCATTCTGATTCAGCCACACTGGCTTTCTTGCTGTTCTTTGAGTAGACCAAGCATACCTTTTCCCCAGAGCCTTGCTGCCCATCCTTGCTGAGATATTTTCGTGATTTTCTTTCACTTCATTTCAGTCTCTGCTCACATGTTACCTTAGAAAAAGGTCTTCTCTAACCACTTATTTAGAATATATCTTTTCATGAACAATTCATATTACCATACTTTATTTTTCTGCATAGCTCTTAACAGTACCTAACACTATATGTTATATATTAATTTTTCTCCCCCATTAGGGGGTAAGGATTTCTTTAAAAATTTAAACTTGGCCCTATAATAGCTTCTCATTAAACATTTATTTAATAAATGGACATCTGAGTCAATAACTGGGATGGGATTTCTTATGGAATTGTGCAGAAATCTCCTTTTTAAATCAGTTACATAAAGATATAGATGGCAGCTTATCAAAAGCATGGGAGGAACTTCTGGGAAGATGACAAGGAAGTAGATGTGTTAGGAACAACTCTTATGTAAAATTTTAACACAATATCTGGAATATAGATACAAAAAACAAGCATTCTCTTTACCATGTCATAATTTGAATGAAACAAGTGGATAATAGAAAGCTGGGAAAGAAGCCCTAACATGAAGCAGTACAGCCTTATGACTTAGAACAATTTTGACAAGGTGGAATGATGAGCTGCATCAAAAAAGAAAAAAAAGTAACAGGAAAACTCTAAGAACTATACATGGATTAAAAATATACATTGGGAGTAGGCAATTAGGTAGATGGGCAAAATCAGAATTAAACTATTTCATAAATAAATCCAGCCTAGCCGAAGCCTGGAGAGTTGAGTAAACCACAAACTCTGTAAAAATTGTGTTATAAGGCTATTATTAAATTAATTCAAAATTTGACTTAAATATAGCACATCTGGAATATAACCTTCAGTTTGTTCATTCGTTTATTGAACATCTACAATGTGTTAAGCACTATTCTAAGCACTGATGACACAACAGTAAATACCTCTCCATGTCTCTTTTCTGTTTGGGATGGTCTGCATTTTTGAAGCATTGGGAGGCTACTCCTCGGCACCATGTTTCAATGGAAGCATTGACAAATCATCAAGCATTTAGAAGGAATAAATATGAAGAGGATGAAAAAGATGAATCAGATAAAGAGAATATTTGAGATGCATTTTTTGCTTTGAAGTTGAGAACTAAGATAAAGAGATAAATTTAAGTGTGAAATAGGATTTAAATCTCTACAAGCCAAATTAACCACCTCAACATAATTCTTCACAAACTATTAATCTCACCATCCCTGAATGTGTTAAGTAGAGTCTAGATGGTCATCTTTGGAGTAATTTAGACATTCTTAATCAAAGGTTGGATGAGGCATTTCCAGTTCTGAATTTTTATGAAAAGGAGTTACAATCTCTAGGGCAGATTCTAGAAGAATGAGAAAAGTGTGGTAAGTGGGTGGCTGTCAAAGTGTGTTTAGAAAGGAAAGTTTTAGTCTGTGGTCCTGGAGTTGAAAACATTCTGAATGATTGGCAAAATCTGTGTTGACACTGTGCTTGTTGTTTTATAAAGCCAAGGAGAGATGCAGCAGAGTCCTGAAATCAAAGATGTTAAAGAAATATGAGATCAGGCTTGGATAACAGAGAGTGGGGATGGAATAGAGAAGAAAATTGTGACTCAGTTTCTGAAGCCATTAAACTTTTCCTGGTAAATCATGTCACTAGTGGCTGAAATGAGTATAGGTAAAGAGTTGTTGATATGACTGATGTGGAAATTTTAAAAAGAAAGTGGCAGCAGAATATCTGTCACCTTCATTATCCCACTTTCTCTTTGAGAAATAGGAAACAGTACAATTGGTCCTGGAGATGATTTAAAGAAAGTGAAATCATCAGAATGAACATGGGTTTCTTGGAAACAAGGAAGTAGGTGGAGCTGTTGTGAAGACAGTCAGAGAGGCAAGATGATTTTATCAAAATGCAGTAGGTATATCAAAATGACTATGGATGGAAAAAATTGGGGGATATTATTCTGAGTTATATGGACACCAAGTTATAGAAAATAATAGCGAGAGAAGTTTGTAAAAAGGTAGTAATTAGGGATATCAGGATCAAGGAGGCAGTGGGCTGGTAGGAAGTTTAGAGGGACTTGCTAGAAATGTGTCTCTTAAAGGTTGATGTGGAAATTGCTGAGCAGGCTGATTTTTTGCAATTAGGAGAGAATCTCTCTTCAAATTCTTTTGTTATGCCAATATTTTTTTGAGTGACCAGAAGGGATAACAAAAATAATATTGTTTTGACCAGGAAGAAGAATAACTAGTCACAGAAGTCAGAGTGACACCACAGGCTTGAAAAACAGATATAGTTAACTTGAAGACAGATTGAAGTTGTAAGTGAAAGAGACAAAAGTCATATAACTCAAAATTGCATATTGTGTCCATCAATGTGTTTCAAGATATCTTTGCACTGTGTTAAAAACGCAGACAGTAGGGTATAGCGATTAAGAGCACTGACTATGGCGTCAGATCTGAGTTTGAATCCAAGCTCCCTCACTTACCATCTCTTCTAGTTTGCTAATGCTGCTGGGATGCAAAACACAAGAAATGGATTGGCTTTTATAAAGGGGGTTTATTTGGTTACACAGTTGCAGTCTCAAGGCCATAAAGTGTCCAAGGTAATGCATCAACAATTGGGTACCTTCACTGGAGGATGGCCAATGGTGTCTGGAAAACCTCTGTTAGCTGGGAAGGCATGTGGCTGGTGTCTGCTCTAAGTTCTGGTTTCAAAATGGCTTTCTCCCAGGACGTTCCTCTCTAGACTGCAGTTCCTCACAAATATCCCTCTTAGTTGCTCTTGGGGCATTTGTCCTCTCTTGGCTTCTCCAGAACAAAAGGCTTTCAAAGGCCTTCTCCAAAATGTCTCTGTAAGCTGCAGCTTCTCTCTCAGCTCCTGTGCTTTCTTCAAAGTGTCCCTCTTGGCTGTAGCAAGCTCTCTCCTTCTGTCTGAGCTTATACAGTTCTCTAGTAAACTAATCAAGGACCATGCTGAATGAGCGGGGCCACACCTCCATGGAAATTATCCAATGAAAGTTCTTGCCCACAGATCTCCACGGAAACATCCAATCAAAAGTCTCCAACCCAATCAACACCAATATATTTCCTGCCCACACAGGACTGCTTCAAAGAGAATGGTGTTTTGGGGGACATAATACATCCAAACCAGTGCACCATTTAATCCTGGACAAGATAGTTAAAATTTATATGATACAGTTTCTTCATTTGTAAAATGAATATAATACCTCTGAAAGTTGTTGTGAAGATTACAGTGAGTTGATATGCATAAAATGTAAACAATAAAAAATTAGTTCCTGTCACATAATAAATGCTATATATGAGTTGTTAATATTCTAAACAAATCACTCTCTAGACTCCAGGTAGTACTGTAGGGAAAGGTGTCGTAGCAGAAAGAAACGGAAAAGGTGGTTGTGAAAAATAGGTTACCTAGTGGACAGTAGGATTTTCCATTGCTGTGAATCTTAACCTAGATCTTGGCAAAGTTTAAGAAAAGCAAATCTAGAATCTCTTGTTTAAGGATTTCTCTGGGGGTTTTGTCATAGATATTTTCTTGAAAGGGCAAAAATTGCAGGATTTATCTTTTATTTACCTGCCCTGATAAGAGTGGCAGAAAGAATAATCATTGTAAAAAGTGGTTTTATATATCTTCCTTTTTGGAAATGTCTGTATACTCTATCACAGATTTTAAATGTTGGAGTGTCTTGTTTTCTTACATTATTAAAGTTCTCTATGGCATCTAAAATACCCTTTTACTCTAATTTGATCATTCTCAGCATCAGTCCCCAGTAACTTGGGAATCCATATTTCCATAAATGCAATCAAATTGTCTCCTTCTTCAGAATTCACTGATCCTGGAGTCTCACAATACACAGTCAAATTTGTTTTTTTAGTCACTCAATCTTGTTTAGCAAAACTTGATTAGATTCTATCACCCTATGCATTAAATATTCCATCTGCTTCAAACTTCTTTTGTGTTTATAAGAAAATGTCTTTCTTATTCTTTGTGTTTTTTGTTTGTTTGTTTTTGTCATCATTGTTGTTTTGGTTGGGATTTTTTTTGGCCCACTCTTCAAATTTTGTAGTAAAAAGAAATATTGGCAACATATTTTCTTTTCTTTCTTTCTTTTTTTTTTTTTTTTTTTAATTATTTTCTTCCTGTAGTAAGTGGACAATTTTCAATCTATAAATCAAGAATTCCAAACAGGCTGTCATACTTGGCACAATATAAGGCTGGGCTAAAATGAAATCTAGGGGATGCAAAGCACTAGGAGTAAACAGGTTCTATCAATATTCCAAGAGGCAGAAAGATGGGAAGATTGTGAACATTTACACCAAAAATTTAGGGTAGACTCTAAATATTTCAGTGGAACATTTATATAGAGAAAAGATTTAAGGGTAGATCATATAGGAGAAGCAAAATATTGTAGTCCTTAAAGGAAGCCATGATCAAGAACTGAGAAACAAGACTAAGTATGTTAATATAGTGGGAAGAGTATGGGACCTTGAGTCAGAAACCCTTGTTTTCAAATTCCAACTCCAGTGATTAGCTCTTCCATCAAGATATTCAGTCTCTGAATTTCAAATTCTTTATCTATGGAATAGGGAGAATAGTGTCTACCACTGAGTGTTAACTTAGGTAATGTGGCATTCCTGATTCATGGATATAAAGTCATACTTCACTTGAGACCCTTACATTCATTTTTGAATGTGATCTGCAACTGCTCTTAGAGAATTGAACTTCATCTTGAAGACAAGTGCCCTTACTTTACCTCTTGTGCTTTAATTGAATGAAACAAATTTGCAGTGATATTTCGTGCTCTATGAAATAGTAAAGACGCGGCAATTGAAAAGAATGTTTTGGGTAGCTAATAAAATTAAAATTAGTAAATATGTATTTTGATCACCAATTATATGAAAGACCTATAGAATATCTATGTCCCTGTCTACAAACAGTTATGATATAGAAAAGAAAGTAAGCAAACACAAATAATCTTAAATATATAGGTGTATAGAAAAATGTTTAATAATAAAACAAATCATAAGCACTTTTCCATTTTTTGTTTTTCATAATGAGAAAATTCAATTGTTTAGCACATAATAATGGCAGAGAGGTTGACTGGTAGAGAATTGTTGAGGACTTACTGACTACCCACGAAAGTGGGAACTGAAAGAAATATATAGATTCTGTGAGTTAGCCAAATAAATGGGATTTTCTCTCTTGGGTGCAAATGGATTATAGTAGACTTCTCTAGCTCACTAAAATATTTTGATAAGTTGTAGAATTTTCTGTAGTTCATTGAAAATGAATGTAAACAGAAGCTTGGCTCCCCCGATCACATTTTGGGATCTGGATCTCAAAATCAGAGTGTTAAAAACAATTGTATAGCAACTCATGGATGATCTATTCAATTCTCTTATCTTATACTCAAAACCGAGATACAAGTTGGTAAACCAACTTGCCCAAATTAGTTGCAGAGCTGGAGAGCTAGATATTTTGAGCTGCTATCTAATATAATTTCATGGCATCACATTGCTATAAAATGCAGATTCTATTGAAGTAGAAACGTATCAGAATTTTCCTAATGTAAAGGACAAGGATCTCAGGTATAGCCAACAAAATTCTGTGTATATGTGGTGTGTATGTTCATGTGTGTTTTTTCTGGGGACAGAGACCATAGTATTTAGCAGATTCTCAGTAGAGCTGATGTGCCTCAGGACAGATGATAAATTATTAAATTAGGTCTTGAAGAATTTAGAGAGGCTGATGGTTGCGTTGGTATTCTTGTCAGGCAGGAATGCTTATGGCTGGCTCAGGGAATATTGAGTTGATTCAGTTCTACTTGAACATAGAATTCATTTAAGGGAGGAGTTGGAGAGTAAAGAGAAATCTTGTAAAATCTTGAATGCCGTGAATTATTTACTGGAAAATGAGCATGCATTAAAGGGTTTGAAACTTGTAGGGCATGAGAAAACATGGATGATACTAACTTATTTTTCTTTTGTTTTATCTAATTGTTTTAACAGAGTACGTTTGTGAGTCCTCATGATGTAATGACCAGAAGAGAAGTGTGTTCTGATAGGATAGAAATAAGGCCTACAGTGTATTTAGTGAAATAAACTATTTTACAAAAAACATGGTAAATATATATATAGGGAGATTGTGGAAAGAAAAGGAAATACATTATTGTTTATATAAAATATTAAAATTCATTTAACTACAAAATTCCTTTAAAAATCTTATTTAATTAGTACATGCTTTTCTTTTAAAATTTATGCTGAAAATAATTTATATCTATATATTTAAGATTTTTTATGGCATTGATATCTTTTAACATTTGGGTCAAAAATGATATTGAGACTGCCAGACAAGACCGTATAAATTATGATTTATTTGATAAGTCAGTGAAATATGGCTCTTCCCTTTGTTTCCTTTAAAATCCAATGTATCTTAGAAATAGGGGTGCATAATATCAATAGTGTTAATTTGTTCACAACATTATTTTTCTTTTTTAAAGAAGGACTCAAAGTATGAAAGAATCTGTGATGTAAGGATTTTATACATTGGAGATGCATTGCAGAAGGGATAGAGATATAAATAACTACATAATTTGCATGAAACAAGCATTGCTCCAGTGTCCACTTAGCTGAAAGATGGTTATGCTTTTTCCAGAAATGGTGATGGATTTTTAATGCTTTTTTATGCCTGGTTCCCTGGGCAGTGGTGAGACACTTGGACAAAAAGTCTGCTATCAAAGATCATAGACTAGGCATTATTGAACTTGTTGGTTTCCAAAGGGAGGAGGGATACAATGATTACCAAAGAGGCTGATTGGGACAATAAAATTCTATAGTAACAGAAGGAAGGTCTACGTAAATTACGTATCAAAGAAAATCCCTTGTAGTTATTGTGCAAAATTAATTTTAAAGAATCCTAATTTGGGGATCTAATGCAAGTAGAAAAAAATGCAACTTTTCTTCATTGAAATACCTGTATAGTAAATCAGAATATGAGACAGGGAAAAGTGCTAATTATATTGTATGGAGGAGACCAGATTGCAATGAGACTTGGTGCTTACTTTAGGATGGAGAAGTTATGAGGACAAACCCAGAAACAGATGAGGCAGATTTTATACAGACATAATAAAATGCTCTAAGAGTAGAATGGCAGGAAATAGGTGGTAAGCCTGGCAAGAATTTTGCATAAGAGAATTAAGCAATAGCTAGATGTAAATCCTGGACAGGCAGAACAGACCAACAAAGAGATGAGATATTTATAGATCAGTGTACTATGCAATTGGCATTAGATTTAAACCAACCCTGGGATTTATGTAAAGGATTTCTCACTGGACTTGGGATGGAAAATAGAGCTGCAGATCTAAAGAAATGAAAGTACTGGGTTGGTTATTAAGACTTAAGTATGAGGAAGGATGAAAGGACTCAACCACTAGGCTGGGGTACACTTAGTGCTTTTTCTTAGGAACAGTACAGTTAGTTTTCCCACTAGAGGAACTTCAGGTCGAGGTGAAAGTTAGATGAACAGCAGAGTGAGGGAAAAAGGAATTCCCCCCCTCCCCCCAAGAATTAAATACTACATACCTCAAGCTAGGTGTGTTCCCTTAACTAGATCCAAGGGAACAGCAAATTCAGCAAGTTTGAGTCAGATAATTGAGGAAGGGTGTGGATATTTAAGTCATTGCTCTCAGGAGAGAAAAACACCAATTTTTCTGTTTTTCTTAACTTTTAAGTATTCTACTTTGAATTTATTTTAAAAATGTACATGATAGATTGGTAGTACATGCATACAATTTACACATAATGTGTATACAAACATTTGTGGTATAGATTAAAAATTTTCTTGCTGAAATGGGTACAGGATCACAAAGTCTTGGATACATGAGAACAATGGGAAAAGATTGAAGGTATCTAGGTCAGACAGCCTTTTATTCACATTCTAAGCCAATTGTGAGAACTTGGAAATTTCTATTATTTCTCTAAAACTTAGTGTTCTTACCTGTAGAATGGGAATAATGAAAACATCCTCATAGTTTGAATTAGGTGTGTGCATCACACAGTGAACATTCAATTTATGGTAGTCACTAATATATTAATATTAATTAATAAAAACCCTAGTTTAAAAGCAGCAGTGGGAGGAAAATGATGACCAATATCGAGAAAATTATGCACTGTGAGGTATCAGATCAGTACCTAATGACTTTACTACAGAGTAGTTTGTTGCAAAGTTTTATAAATGATTTTGTTAAAAATTACCTGTCACCATAAAATTTTCCTAAGCTTTAGGTCTTAAATCTACTTTGGGAAATTTATTTTACACAACTAATTTAAGTGAGGGAGGAGAAATATATGCATACTGATGTTCACTGTTATATTAATTATTATAGTTAAATGAGAAATGATTTGAAAATCCATCAGAAGAAAGTTTAAGTAATTCTGAAGACTAAAACATGGAAGAGAGACTATGCTGTAAAGTTAAATGAAAAAATAATCTATAGTTGTACAATGATTGCCCAGGGTAAAATTATGTATGTGTTTGGAAAGGGAATGGACAAAAATGCAAACAGTTTTATTAAGGCAAGGGACATATGGGGAAATTTCTTTAATTTTTCCAAATATTTTACCATTTAATTCTATTTTTTATAGGACATACTTTTGAAATTAAGATATAGGAGACATCTGCTACTGTTCTTTTCCTGCCCAGTAGTACTTTCTTTGGGAAATAGGTCTTACGCCATGTTGGTGATTCAATCATATCCCCCATAAAAGGCATGCTCAGGTCCCAACCTCTAGTACTGTGGGTATGAACCCATTTGTAGATAAGAACATTGAAGATGTTATTAGCTACGGTGAGCCCAAATTGAATGAAGGTGGGTCTTCATCCAATATAGCTGAAGTCCTCACAAGCAAAGGAAGTTGGATAATGAAGAAGCCATGAGAGCAGCTAGAAGCTGGAAGCCAGTGGAATTTGGAAGAGAAAGAAGACCCTGCCAGGTGCATTGAAAAGCCAAGAACTCTGAATCTTGCTGGCCAGTCAGAAGATACTGACCTGGGGAGGAAGCAAGCCTTTTAGCTCTGAAACTGTAAGCCAATAAATTCCGGTTGTAAAACAATCTGTTGTATTTGTTTTAGCAACTGGGAAACAAATCATGCCACTTCATGTGATTCTGGTGGGCTTATTAATCATCAGGTTTTCTTTGCATATGAGAATTGTGTGTCAATCACAATATTCCATCCCCCTGGAAAAAATGAGTGATACCAGGAGCAATTCAAGCATTGATATTGGGGATCTATTTAGGGATTTTTTATGAATGGGGGGCAGGAAAGGTCACTCTCTTTCCAATTATTTTGTCAATAGAGTGAATCTTGGGCCATCAGACTAACCACTAAGAAAAAATCAATCAGAGACATGGAGAGAGACAGGCTCTTTATTATAAAATTCAAGTCCTTGCAGCTAGGCATTTCTGAAGTTATTTAAGTCTGAATTTCTCCCTTGTCCAAGTCAAGGGATTTCTGTTTGTCTTGTTTATTTTTGGTTTCTCCCAATGAGATAAAATTTTGATCAGTACATGAGACACAGACATCAACTACTAGTTTAAGACATCTAAACATTTGAAATTCCAAAGACTGAGTTTCTATTACCTGTGTTTTACCTGAATAATATGAATTATCTATTAAGAAATAAGACAAATATACTCTATCTTGCACTGTTTAACAGTGGTATTATGAATTTTATGTCATTCTAAACTCAGTTATTTGTGTTTATGGAGTATGTGGCTGTTTGGAGCTATGTATCCCAGAAAACATGTTCTGAAACTCAGTCCATTCTGTGGGTGTGAACCCATTGTATGTAGACCTTTTGATGTGGCTACTTCAGTAATGATGTGGCCTGACTCAATCAGGATGGGTCTGAATCATATTACCAGAGACCTTTATAATCAGAATGAAATTCAGACAGGGGGAAAGCCACAGGAGATAAGAAGCTGAAGGTCAATGGAAACTGGAAGAGAAGGGAGAGGCCAGTAGAGGCTCTACTGTGGCAGAGGAGCCAAGGACCAAGGATCACCAGCAGCCAGCCCCAGAATGCCAAACTGTCAGAGAAAGCATCACCTTCATGATGCCTTGATTTGGACTTCTCCTAGACTCAAAACCATGAACCAATAAATTCCCCGAGTTTAAGCCAACCCATTGCATGGTATTTCCTTTAGCAATAAGGAAACTAAAACAGAATAGATTGATTATTGCAATCTCTCTTCAGCACAGCCACTTGTTTGTATTCATTTCCCAAGAATTACAGAATTCCTGCTTTCTATTTCAACTTCTCTTGGGACAGAATGCAAAGTGAATTCCATAACCATTGAAGTCAACTGCTATTAATCTATTTTAGGTGACAGATTCTGGGACATTATGATACGTGTACATAGATGACACCTTTAGATAATCCTGGAAGAACAATTTGCAGACCTATCAAATAACTTTATTGATCCGAGCCAAAAAAAGATCACAGAACAAGAATGTTTGCAAAGACGTGAACCAAAAAAAGGAATTTATGGAAGTCATTTTTAGAATGTTCCCTTATGAATCCTGACACGGCAAAAAAAAAGGTGTTGGAGTACATAACACCTTTTTGTATTTTTTTGTGCTTTGTTGGCAGGCACCTCTCACTTGGGGGAACTTTATTCTATTAAACAGCTATCAGGAAAGAAAAGGATCTGCATTATCACATCTTTCAGGAAGGGTAATCTGGTGCAACAGCTGTTAGCTTTTGTATATTATTTGAATTCTGTCTCTTCCAAGGTATGCTATGAGGCTTGATTTTGATTTACAGGATTTTATTGCAAATGTAAAATAGATAACTGTCAGTATGTAGAAAGGAAGGCTAGTTTTCATACAGTAACCATTTTGTTTGGGAGAATATATAGATCCCAGGATTGTCACACTTTCTGTAGTCATTTAATAAAACTTTTAAAAACTATATTTTTGAAAGATATTTTTGTATGTAAAGCTTATCTCAGTGGCTTTTCATAAATAGTGCCTGGCTTTGAATTACCTATTTCTTCCCTAATATGTCATGTGGCATTGTAATTGTCTTTTTAAATGTCTCTTCTCCCCACTCCCCAGCAGCTCAGCCCACTAGAAGGGTGATTCTTGGGTGCAGCAATTGTGTCTTATTAATTTTATTTATATTTGGGAACTTAACACCTTAACATAGCCTCTGACTTATGGTATTCAATAACTGTTTTCTGATTGGCTGACAATAGAGAAACTTATTTTTCCAAAGGTAATCCCTTGTTACCAGTGGTAGGCCATAATGTCTGCAGTCACACATGGTTTTACTTTATATCCTGACAACTACATCTTCTAATAGAGGATATTTAAAACTAGACTGGGTTTAGGCAAGCCAAAACTTGACTAATAATATCCAAATGTCTTTTACTTTTTATGGCTCCACTTTATATTCCTTTTCCGTAATTCAGCATTTCTTAAAGCATTTAACACACAAATCTTGACTAATGATGTGCTCTGATTAAATTCCATATTCATGTAAATTTGTAAATATTGACTATATTTTATATTGTTTTCTGGGGAATTCATATAGACAGCATGAAAAAATTCTCAAGGCATTTATTTTTTTGTTTCATTTTGTTTTATGGCAAATTATTTCACACTTAAAAGCTACTGTTTACCAAACTTATTTGTACATGGAATACTTTTTCTTTGTAACACTTACTACCACTCCATATCAATTATGAAGAAACACATTGGAGTGTGATAACTGTGGTGATATGAAACTGTATGTACTCCAGAAAAGCATGTTCTTAAAGTTAATCCATTCCTATGGCTGAGGACCCATTACAAGTAGGACCTAATGAGGCTACTTCAGTTAAGGGGTGATCCACCTCATTCAGCATGGGTCTTAATTCTATTACTAGAGTCCTTTATAAATGGAGTGAATGCAGAGAGAGAGCCAGCCTTGGAAGCAAGAAGCTGAAAGCAACAAAACCCAGATGAGAAGGGAGGAGACCAGCAGATGCTGCCATACGGCAGAGGAGCCAAGGATCGTCGGCAGCCAGTCTTCAGGAAGACAGTATCATCTTGATGATGTCTTGATTTGGACATTTTCTTAGCCTCAAACTGTGGGTTAATAAATTCCCATTGCTTTAAGCCAACCCATTTTATGGTATCTGCATTAAGCAGCCTAGGAAACTAAAACAATGACCAATACATTTTGAGGTTGTACAAACACTTTGTACACTTCATTTTGGTCAATGTTTCTGCTCACCCCAATTGCCCCAAAAACCTATTATATGGATACCTAGGTCTTTTGTACAAACAAAAAATAAAGAACTCTCCCACCTTCTAATCTTCTATTGTATTGACCTAAGATCTCCATGTTGACGTGACTTGTTTACTGTGACTTTACAGTCTCCTTTCTACTTAATCTCCAGAAGAAAAATCATTATTAAAGGGTCTTTAAGTCAACAGTTTCCTTATCCATAGAATCTGGCCAGTCTAAATATTACCAAGAAAAAATAACAAAGTTATTTTTATTTTCATTCCACACTTCTGTAAAAATAACAAAAAAGATGTTTGAAGAATAAATCAAGATTTCAATTACATTAGTCTCCCATGAGAAACAAAACCATTAGGATGGTTTTAAAATATAAACAGTAAATTCTGCTTTTTGTATTTATTGGTTATTTGGTATTACATCTATACTATGTCCATTTCTCCACCTTTGCGTGGCTTTTTTTGTATCTTAATTTCTTTCTTGAAAACAGTGATCCATGATTTTGATACCACCGCAAGTGATTGCCATTTGTTTTTTGGGTAAACTTTATACCCCTTTCTCTTGGCAGAGATGAGGAGCAGAGGACCTTTTAGAGTAGAATAACACATTATAAGCAAGAAACTGATTGACATGTGGAACATAAATTTTGTTTTGCTTTTAAGTAGATAGGAAGCAATGAGCTATTGAGATCACACACTCTCCTGGACACACAGAGCTGTATTTTGAAAAGGTATTTTGAGAGCATTGCCTCTCTAACTGGGAGATAGCATCACTTTTCTCTCCCCTGGAAACCTATGCTCACAATTGGTGTCATTTGTTCCATAACGTTCTCAAATGAGATTACCAAACTTTAAAGACAAAGCTCTGAACTATTTTGGCAGCCACCTAGAGAAATCTGTTATTAATTTGGAAGCCACGACTTCCTGAGTTAGAAAGAAGTAGGAGTGAACATGTTTGCATTCATTTCTTCTAAACTATTTATACGGAATGCAAAAAAATTAAGTGATTAATTTTCAATAATGTTTTCTCATGAGTTGAGCCCTTCATTTAATCTGATTTATTTTGTACCCATTTACTGAACGTGACACTCTTATTTTCATTAAACTAAATACAGTTTTCCCTGAAATTTTATACAATTGTAGTCATGTTTTATTTCAACCCAATGACTTGCTGATCTGCAATTGAATATAACTTGCAGTTAGCGTCCAAGGCCATTATTTTCTCAATAGCTCAGTTTTAACGTTTGCTCAGTTGGAGAAAGTATTGGAAAAATAATATCATTATCTTCAGTTTTCTAATTATATGTCATAGGATTTAACTAAGACTAACAAATATACTTTCATGGTATTTTGGTAAATGTGTACTTTGCATTTGTAATGAAATACAAGGACAGTAAACTCCCTAATTACTTGTATCAGTTATCCATCCAATTCCCATTCCTCTTACCTACTGAATTATCATAAATGTTCCAGTCTCAAACAAGTAAATAAAATGGAATTAATCTAAGGTCTTTGAAGATCTGCCTAAACAAATTGAATATTCTGACCAAATTCTCCAAGCTGTTTTCTTTGTTTCAATTTTATTCTCTGGACTTCTCAGTCTCATGACTGAAGAATATTTCCTCCTGCCCCTTTTTAGGAAAATAGTTTTCAAGTTTTATGATACCAAATCCCATAATTATTCAGTAATTTGTATATATGTTTTCATTTTAGTTTTGATGTTGATATTGGCCAGACAATTCCAAAAAACATCAATCCTATTTAGTGTTTAGATACTTTTTATCACATAAATAATCCAAGGTGTTTATGAAGTTCAGTTTATTAACTACACTGGTGAAATATGGTGCATGTCCTAGGGTCTCCATTCAGATATATACAACACTGCTAACTGACAGAGGGATAGTTGAGATTATTTCAATATTCAAAAGGCCTTAATTTGGACATTTTGTAAGGGATATTGGACTGTGGGCTATTATACCTTGAAAGGGTACCCAGGGCAGCGTTGATGCATCTGTACCTTGTCTGTACCCTAGGCACTGAATCTAGGCACATTGAGTGGTATACTAAGACTGCTACAGTAATGAATGAATTACATACACTTACTTTCCTAAGTCCTTTCCTCAAGAGGACTTTCAACTCATATTTTGAAAGAGCTAGCCAATGAAGAATTCTTATCTGAGTGCTTAAATATGAGCTGCTTTCCAGAAGTGGTATTAAGGAATAATCAAAAGCAGATCACTTTGATAAGGATTTACAAGATCTTAGGATAGTTGGTAAGCTGACCTGATTGAATTACACTAGGTAATAAGAAAAGGATAATGAGAAAATTTGTTGGAAGCAATTCCAGTAATTGAAGTCAACCATTCTGAGAAATGGAGAATGTTATATTCATGTGAAGTAAGGACTCTGGCCTTCCTCAAAGAAAGGTCTGGCCTTTGTTCTGGTTCTGGGGAGTAACCTCTAGTCCCTTGGAATTTCCCTGGTGTTGAGAGTGTCCTGTGATGTGTCCACACAGCTGATAATTTATGCTGAGACGACTTATGGAGGTCCCTCAGACTACACCTGATAGCCTTAGGGTAGGGACTGGCCAAGTAAGAAAAAAGACCAACCATGTGATTTAGGGTGGAGGCTTTGAGCCAAGTGATAACAGCCCAGTTTCTGGGGAGGTGGGGTGCTGGAAAATGATTTTAACCACATGGGTGATTTATGAATCAGTTATGCCTCTGAAATGAAGCCTCAATAAAATCTCTGAGATGAGCTTCTCAGGTTGGCAATACTCCATGGTCATTGCCACATATTGATACTGGAAAAATAATGTGTCCTGAGGATAAAGAAAGCTTCATTTTTGGAACCCTTCTAGATTCTGCCCTATGCATCTTTTTGTTGGTTAATTTTAATGTAGCTCTTTCCTATAATAGATGTAACCATGAATATAATAGATTTCAGGAGTTCCATGAGCCTTTCTAGTGAATTATTGGCCTGAGGATGGTTTTGAAAAATCCCATAAGTTTCAATTGGTGTCAGAAGTGAGTGTGGTTTTGTGTGGACACTTCCCTCTAAAGGTGTAGTTGGACCTAACTCCATGCAATTGGAATGAGAAGTCTTGGGCAGTCTTGATAGTGTAGAGGACTATACTCTTAACCTTGCAGTTTGGCTAACTCTGGGTAGCTGGGGATACTGTATTGCGTGGGAGCATACAATTCACATAATGTTGAATATCTATCAAGCTTCTCAAATTCTATGGATAATATTCACTTCTAGAGGCTTCCATATTTTCCTTGTAGCAGCATTGCCATATTGATTATCATACTATTTTGAAGGTTGTTACTTCTCTTTATTCACATGTTTAGATCAGTGATGGGTAGTAAATATTTAGTAAATATTTTTTCTGTGAGAGAGTGAATGAAGGCAAGCATGATTGAAAAAAATAGTTGAATAAGAGACATTTCATCAATTCTTTTGCTATTCAAAAACAGAGATTTCAAACAGCCATACAATGAAGATTTTTCCGTGCCCGAGTCCTGGGGATTCTACTTCAATAATTCTATGATGGGTCTTGTGCCAGTTTGGATAGATTATGTTCCCCAAAAGCCATGTTATTTAATGTAATCTTGTGAGGGCAAGCATTGATCTTTTGATTGAGTGTTTCCATGGAAATGTGGCCCAGTTAACTGTGGATGAGACTTTTGAATAAATTATTTCCTTGGAGATATGGACCTGTCCATTCAGGGTGGGTCTTAATTAAATCACTGGAGTCCTATAAGAGAACTCACAGACAGAAGGAGTTCAGAGCAGCTGAGAGAGACTATTGGAGAGATGTTTGGGGGCTGACAGAGATGTTCAGAGATGCTTGGAACTGCAGACAGAAGGATGTTTGGAGATGCTAAGTTAAGGATGCACAGGAGCTGAGAGAGGAGCTGAAACACAACCTAGGACCAGCAAATCACAGCCACATACCTTCCCAGCTGACAGAGATATTCCGGAAGCCATCGCCATTCTTCAGTGAAGGTATCCTCTTGTTGATGCCTTAGTTTGGACACTTTTATGGCCTCAGAACTATAAAATTGTAACCAACTAAATTCCCTTTATAGAAGTGAATCCATTTCTGGTATTTAGCATAATGGCAGCTCTAGCATACTGGAAAAGATTTTGGTACCAGAGAAGTGGGGTGCTGCTGAGTTTGCAAATACCAAACATGTTGGAACTGATTTTTAAATGGATAAGGTGAAAATGTTGGAAGAATTTCAAGGAGCTTGTTAGAAAAGGCCTAGATTGCTTTGAAGAGATTGTTAGGAGAAATACGGACTCTAAAGATACTTCTGATAAGCCCTTAAACAGAAATGTTGAATGTGTCATTGCAAACTGGAAGAAAGGCAATCCATGTTTTAAAGTGGCAGAGAATTTGGCAAAATTGAGTCCTGGTGTTGGATGGAAGGCAGAATTTGAAAGCAAAAAGTTGGAATACTTAGCTGAAGAGATTTTGAAACTAAATGTCAAAAATGCAGCCTGGCTTCTCCTTGCAGCTTATGGTAAAATGTGAAAGGAAAGAGAAAAGCTAAAAACAGAACTCTTGGGTAGAAAGAAACCAGAAAAATATGGTTTGGAAGATTCTGGGCTTTCAGAAAGTGAGATCCAGGGGCTGCACATGAGGATTTAACCAAGCATAGAACTTGACCACCATTTCAGTATAAACCAGGATAGAAAAGGAGTTATCCAGAAAGGATTTTTGGAAGGGCCTATTGTCTAATGGTTTTGACCCCTGAAAGCTTCATGCCAAGTCAACAAATTTTTTGTGAGATCTGTATAAATGGAACCACTGCCAGTCTGGACTGGAGGGGATGGAGAAGGAACAAATTGAAGGAAAAATTGATTCAAAGAATCATAGAAGTTGAGGTCTGGAGTCAAGAAATCTCAGGCAAGGAGAGTAGACAAACCCATTTACGTGAAAAGGGTGAGTTTGCCCTGGAGGCAGAGGGCAGCCTCGATGCTCAGGAAGAGTGCTGCTGCTCTAGGCCTCAGAGAGGGTGGAGCACAGTCCTTGGGGCTTGGGAAGAGCCTGGCCGCCACCCCACTGTTTGGAGAGGGGAGAGACTTTGCCCTGGAGATGCAGAGTCCAGGTGGTGCCCTGATGCTTTAGAAGGGTAGGGCCAAGAAGAAGGGGGTCTCCCCAATGCATGATATGTTGAGCACTCACTGCCATGTTTGGAGAGAAAAGGGCTGCTGTGAAGGCTCTTGGAAAGAGTTGGACTCCTGCTCTCTCAAACCCCAAGCAATCTAATGGAGTTTGCCCTGTGGGTTTTCAGAATTGTTTTGGTCCCATGAACCCTGCTTTCCTTTCAATTTCTCCTGATGTCAGTGGGAACATTTATCCTATGACTGTATCTCCTTTGCATAGTGGAAGCAGATAACTTGTTCTAAGTTTCACAGGTACACAGCTGGAGGGGAGTTTTGCCTTAGGACAGACCACACCTGAAACTGATTTTGATAAATTCTTGTACTTAACCCATTGTTACTGAAATTATTTAGGATTTTGTGATATTGTGTTGGAATGAATGCATTTTATATATGGAAAGAACTTGTCTTTTTGGGGTCTAGGGGATGGAATGTGCCAGTTTGGATATATTTTGTACCCCAAAAGCCATGTTCTTTAATGCAATCTTGTGCGGGTAAACATTAATCTTTTGATTGAGTGTTTCCATGGAGATGTGACTCAATCAAATGTGGGTAAGATCTTTGAATAAATTATTTCCATGGAGATATGGACCTGCCCATTCAGGGTGGGTCTTAGAGTTCTATAAGAGAGCTCACAGACAAAAAGAGCTCAGAGTAGCTGAGAGAGACTTTTGGAGAGATGCTTGGGAGCTGACAGAGATGCTCAGAGATGCTTAGAGTTGTGGACAGAAGGATGTTTGGAGATGCTAAGCTAAGGATGCACAGGAGCTGAGAGAGGAGGTTAAACACAACCCGAGACCAGCAGAGGTCAGCCACGTACCTTCGCTGCTGACAGAGGTGTTCTGGACGACCTCAGCTCTTCTTCAGTGAAGGTATCCTGTTGTTTATGCCTTAGTTTGGACACTTTTATGGCCTCAGAACTGTAAATTTGTAATCAAATAACCCCCCTTTTTAAAAGCCAATCCATTTCTCGTATTTTGCATAACAGCAGCTCTAGCAAACTGGAACAGATCCTATAAAGTTTTATTTTAAAAAATTCTCCAGGTTTGAAAATCATGCCTTAATCTTAAACAGGTTTTAAGTCTATGAAGTTTCTCACTGTCTTGGCCAGTGTTGGTACCTTGAAGTTAAAGGTCTTTTTTAGAGTTCGTGTCTTAATTGGATAAGCAGATAATAGGTGAGGTTGAGCATTTGGGTCCTGTATGTCCATCTCCCTAGATGCTCCTTGCAGCCATTCCTTTCTGTATTCTTGGCCTCACTCCAGGACCCTGTCAGAGACAGTTCCTGAATCTCATTTTCCTGAAATGCAAGAACTTCTTTTCTAACCTGACTTCTGACAGAAAATATCTTTTTAGTCCAGCAGAAAACACTTGCTTCATTTTCCCCAATACTTTGCCTCTTTCTTCAAATATTCCTTCCTTAATAGACTCAAGTTTTTTTGGAAAAAAAAAAAAAAAAAGCCAGGAATTTCTTCAGGCTATTTTCATTCCACTCCAGATCTTCCTTACTCTGAAGTAATGAAACCAAGCCTGCTAACTTTCTTAAAGTTTGTGTGTGCATGTGTTGGGGTGGGAGTGAGGAATTGTAAAAAAATAAAGGCAGGCCAAAAGCAGTGTCTGAAAATATTGCTCAACCATAAACAAATTTATTTTTATTATTTGGATAGTGTGACCTGTGCACTTAGTCAGGTTTATCTTTTTCAAGTTGGTCACTAGAAAGCTTAAAATTATATTGGACTCATCTTTAAATAATGATAAAATAATCATAATCATAACAATAATGATACTCGGTAGCAGGAAGTTCTTACATGTCAAGCTACATTCAAAATGTTCTATGTCTTATTTAACTTGATGCCATGAGGTAGGTACAACCAACACCACATTTTAAGGACTAGCACATGCAGAATTTAACCTTTATCAATCGATAGCACTATATGCAGTCACCCAAATGTCACTCACGTGTCAAAACCTGACACTTCACACCCAATTAGCTAGAAGAGAGGCAATATAAATAAAGGATTTAAAAAAAGGAAGAAACTATTACAATATGAATAGAGACTAGAAGTAATAAAACAATATTAATAATTATACATATCTTCATTTGACAACCAAGATGAAATGGAGTAATTTTGGGAAATATATAAATTATTAAGTTTTGTAGAGAATTTAAATGTGGACTCAAAGTACAAAAAACATATATGTAAAAGATAATATATAAAAACAAGAAAAAGGAAGGTGAATATTTTTTGTCAATTTGAGGTAGGAAAGATTGCAAACACATATATTGAACTACTCTATACCAAAATTTAAACTTTTTATATAATGTAGATCAACTTAACAGATGGGTGATAAGTTGAGAGAAGATATTTGCAATATCTGAAATTGACAGAAGATTAATTTCTAAAACATAATACATGAAACCCAGTAGAAAATGGGGCAAAGGACATGAACAGATAATTCACAGAGGGGGACACCCAAAGACTAACTGGTATATGAAGAATTATTCAACCCACTACTAATAAAAGTAATGAAAATTGTCCCTTACACAATAGAAGGGAAGTAACTAGAAATATAGCTTATTACCGTGTTGGTTAAGTGCATGTGCAGACTTGGCTAGGTTATGGTGTCCATTTGTTTGGTCAAGCAACCACTGGCCTGACTGTTACTGTGAGGATGTTTTGTGGAATTAAATCAATCAGTTGACTGCATCTGTGGCTGATTACAATCAACAAAGGAAATTGTCTTTGTTGTGTTGAAGGCCTTAAAAGGAAAACTGATGATTTCAGCAGTCAGAAGAATTTCTCTATTTCAGCCAACCAGCTTCTCCTGGGGAATCCAAGGAAACCATTGGAATTTCCAGCTTGTAGCCTGCCCTACAGAATTCAGACTTGCCAAACCCGAGTCTTATGAGCCAATTCCTATGATAAATCTCATAATATTTATAACATATATACACATATATTATAGGTATACATATCTACTATCGGTTCTGTTTCCTTGGAGAACCCTGACTGAAATATTAAATGAGCTCACCGAAGTGCTGTTGAGACTTGTGGACTTGGAACTTCCATGAATGATGCTGGGAATATACATGTTCAACTGAATTTACAAGATATAAGGAATATATAAAAGCAGCTGAAAGTAATCTGCAATATTTAAGGCATATATACAGCAATCCTATTCCTCAGTAGTGTAAAGTGAAAGCCAACTTCCATGATTATAGGTAAGGTGAACACATTGATGTACTGGTCCCTCTCCAATCAAGAACTTGTTGTTTCACATGCCTGGAGTACTTTCAGTAGACAGCCTTCAGCTCTCAGCCCCTTGAGGGCATCCCAAGGCCTCAGCTGCAAAAGCTACCAGCCCAAGACCTTCCCTGGACAAACCACATCCAGTGACTGGTTGATACAGATGTGTAAAGCTCTGGACATTTATGTCCAATTGAGGACAACTCCGAAGTACCAGTTTAGCTCCAGAGCTTCCCATGGGGTTGCCCAAGATTGTTCGCAGGCCTGCCTCATGGCTCAACTTTCTCTCTGCTCCCTCTTACTTACTTCCACTTATTCTTGAATAAACCATCTGCATGCTAAACTCCATGTTAGTATATGCTTCCAAGGAAACCCAACCTGCAATAGTTGGCACAAAGAGTTGTTTGAGAAAGCAGGTGCTAAGATGAATTTAGAAGCTAAATCATTTGCTACCCAGTTGACAGTGAGGAATTCATCGTAGGTGGAAGGTGAAGCACAGACATCTCCCTGGCACAAAATGGTTAATTAGGATGATGCACCAGTGGAATGCAATACAATGGCTGGTCTGATGTATTAGGTATATGAGAAGTAATGGTGAACTAGCAACTATAACGAAAGCACAGGCCAATGGCTATTGTTAACCACTATTGATATTCTAGGAAAAGGATAAAAAGCTGAACCACTAGTGGAATTCGTACTTCAGGTTCTTGTAACTCTAGGCTCTGCTAGTTTAGAGATCCTGTTCTCAAATGGGGGTTCCTTCTTTCAGGGACACAGTAAGCGATCCATTGAATCATAAACTGTTATTGCTGCCCAGGGACTGCAGATTCCTTGTACCAAGGGAGTGGAAGGCAAAAAGAGGAGTCACCATATTGTTTGGAGTAAATGACCTTGATTAGAAAGAGTTAGGGCAGCTGTTACACAATGGGGAAAGGGAGGAATATGTTCATCAGCCAGATAATCCAATTAAGTATATTTTGATGGCAGACAGACAATTTCATCAACCCGTGCCTTGAAAAGGCAGGATGTCCAGGGGCTCAGAACCTTTGGAAATGAGAGTCTGGGTAATGCCACTTGGTAAGCCACCAAGATCAGCTGAGGATGTGAAATGGATAGTGGATAAGGGTATTAGTTGTGGCTCTGAGACTAGCTGCCACTATGGGGGCAGTAACTTTTTCTATGATTCCCCAAGGAAGAGAGTCCACCAAAATCCTGGAGGAGTGCTCCCAAAGCATATATGAAGAAGGGTACCAAACAGCTGAAGAGATGAACCGTGGTGGACACTAAGCCACCCCATCTCCCTCAAGGAAGGACTTGTTGATCCACCTTCTGGGGGTGCTCTTTGCAGACAGCCCTCAGCTGTCAGCCCCTTCAGGGATTGCCCAAGGTCACGCCCCTTCGTGTGATGTTTCACATTCATTGAATTATAGATGTGAAAGCATAAAAGCCTGGTTATCTTGGCCAGAGGAAGATGTTTAAATGCTGATGAAACGAAGCCAGTGGACAGGGAGAAACTTCTGTGAAAAGCAGAAGGCAGCAGGGTGAGGGGAGGGCTAGGGGATTCAGATGATGGGTGATTTACCAAAAGGTCACCTCTTATTAATATTAAATAAGAGTAGGTCTCAAACATAATATGTTCCTTAAAAAGCATTGCTATTACACTCATTGACTTTCTAAAAATCACAAACTTATGATATAGTGTAATGATTAAATTTGAATTATTTAATGTCTTAATTTGAATTTTCTACACATTGTAGCAATTTTATATTGTCAAAAAATTAATAATATAATAGTATTAACCCCCCAATTAAGGTATTTATAATATAATACATGATGGGAACTATGCTATATTTTTCTTTTAACATTTTTTTTTCCTTCCCTATGAATTTTGACTGAATTAAGCCCTGGTTGCTGGCCAAAAAAATAAGACAAAAAAAACCTTGTCTTGTCTTGTCTCTGGGCTTCTTACCAAATACTGTGTTCTTGCATAGAAATAAAACAAAACTTCTTTTATCTGGATCACTGGAGAATGGGGCTGATTTGGATATGTGGGAATCCTGAAATCCTGGCTCTCTTTCCAGCCATGTGGCTACTTATTCTCCTCCCTTCTGGTTAGCCCCAACCTTGCTTTGGGAACTGATCCCACTACTGTTTTATGCCAGTTCTTGCTTGGATCCATTTGGCCCTAACTCTGCTGCTGGCTCTAGCTGTTCCATGTTTTCATGCCAGATTATCTTCTGTTTCCAACATGGCTGCCCCATCTTCATTTCTAGTCTCAGGCCAGACTCCAGTTCATCCAGAGAAACTGGAAATTTGGGTGTGGATAAACACAGTTGGGGTGGATATTTGGGTTTGTCGTGTAATCCATCAGATTTTGTAAAGCATTGGTCACATGATGGGAAATATTGTCTTCAAAGGGAAATTCTTTCCTGCTATTTATTCTCTTTTCTCAATGCTTCTGTTTCCCATTGGCTGTGAAACCTGGGTGTGAGAGATCCTGGGCATTCTTTTGAGATAGAATATAACATCCCCATCACTCTCATATATTTTGTTGAAATCTAAATTTATCACAAAGTATCAGTCACTAGCCACTTCTATAAAGCAGCTACAATACTCCAGGCTTGCTTCAAACCTCAGACAGTCTCAAGCCAAGTAAGAATGTCAGTAAGCAATGCAGAAGGAATCTCTACCATCTGTACTTTTGGGAATCTTATTCCTAACATCCAGCAGATAATTAGGCAACTTGTGTGCAATGAAAAGCAAAGTAGTAACCACGAAAACTCCCAAATTCCCCTCTTCTTATCCTGCCAGTATTGAAACTGTTTAATAAAAATAAATCAAATTTGGAAATATGGGGGGTAATATTTCAATAGAATACAATGACCATGCTAATGCAGGTTGTTATTTAATCTATTTTTATACTTGCAGATATAAATATATTCCTCATCTGTATTATAAATCTAGTTTAAGAAACATAATGCATATGTAAATTAAATCAAATTAGTTTAAAGATACTGTAATGATTTATAAAAAACAGTGGTTTCAGAACCTATAGAGACTAAAATAGGTTAAATGTTATTGCATATACACATTTGTGAAATAAGAGCATTTACCCCTTCCTTAAAGCCAGGTTTAAAAAAGCCAGAATTTCTGCCATCTGTTCCTAAAGTGCACAGATGGTGGCAAATTTAAGTCTCTGTAAAGACGTATTGCTTACTGTGCTGTCCACAGTATTCTCTGATAGGTGTCAAATCAATTGACAGTTTATGGAGGCAGTAACTTTGCAGCTACCTTAGAAGTGGTATTAGAACCCATTATCTCGTTTTTTTTTTTCCTGAACTCACTCCCTGATATTTCCTTCCCAGCTAATTTTTTTTTCCTAGATTCAAAAAATTCTGCCAAATTTCCATGTGTCCCATTACCCCAGTCAAATGTATACAATATTAAAATGGTGGTGTAGCAGACATGATTGGTTTGACATGAAATTTAAATACATACAAGTGCCTACAATTGTTTACTGTGAAAAGCAACACTTTCTCATTTACAAATATGAATTGACCTATGACAATTTGTTCATGCACAGCTATTTTGGAATGTTTGTTGGTTTTTTTTGGTTTGGTTTGGTAGTAATAGTTGGAGGAGAAAATTAGCTACCCCATAACTCGGTAGTAATGAAAAAAGCCACAGACCAAATTCTGCCATACTAATAGGTGCCACAAAAATATAACAAAGCAGAAAATAATGTCATATAATTTCTTCTCTAAGCTTGAAGGAGTCTTGGCTTTTTTTCTCTTTCTCTTTTTAAGTCCTTTACAAACATCTCAAGTTTCACATGAAGAAAATGCAGCAACATTCCAGTTTTGAGAATTGAGCTGAATATCCACCTGAGTCCTAAGACTAAATATCCTCTAAAATTGGCAGGAAACATAAAGTCATTTACCATTTAAGTATAGAGAACCATCCTAAATTTAGAGACTATAGGCCTTGCTAGATTGTTATAGTGTATTTAGGCAAGTGTGAGGAATGTCCTGATATTTTTTCAAGCTCGCTTTTCTTGAATATCTTTTATTGTTTTTTTTCACCAATTAGAACCCATTTTAATATATGTTATCCTAATAAGCCATCAATCTCCTTCGTGAAAGCCTGCTTTTAGCATTCACTGTGCTGATAGCAGAGCCCGTGGAATTTATCTCCGTTTGAGAGTTGCCCTCCTCATTCCGATGCTACTTTACCACCTCTAGACTAAATTTCTGATTAAAGCAACTCTCCACCACGGATATAGCATAAAGCATCTAACCATAATTTATAAACTGTTTCTGGTGACCCCCGTGCACAGGTAGACTAGGTTGCCTCTGACTAGTGTGTAAAGGTTCATTTACCCTCAACCCCTTATTAGCTCATTAGTTTTCCTGAAATTCTTTCTTCTTGCCTAGTGTGAAAGATGTTGAAGAAGTGAAAAATTGCTACTGATCTTAGCAAAATCTTAACCCCCAACCTGGTCCTGTGAACCTATTTTCCTAATCCCTAATCAAACAATTAATGACTTCAGCCCCAGTCTTGGGTCCCACAAACTGTCCTGCAATTAATATCACCTCTGTTTCCCCGACTTCTGAGAATTTGAATAGTTAACAATTGTAGAAACAAAACTGGACTTTGATTGATCTTCCTCAGTCTGCTCCATAAAATATTTACTCATCCTGCTTCTCTCCAGAGCATTATTAATAAATGCTTGAGCTAATGGTTTTTGGTTGATTTTCTTTCTTCCCAAATAGCGAACATTTTCAGATTTTTAGTGGTCACTGGCCAAATTACCCTATTCATCACAATTGGTGTAAAGAGATTTGCTGCCTTTGAATTCTTTATAATTTATTTATCAATAAAATTTATATAGTGCTTACTACATACTAAGCACTGTTCTAAGAGCCTTATAATTATTAACTAATATAATCCTCATCCATCCTATGAGCTAGATACTGATATCTGCATTTTAAATAGAAGGAAATGGAGGCACAGATAAACTAAAAATTTTGCTCATGGTCCCATAACTAGTAAGAGGCAGAGCTAGAATTCAAAACCAAGTGATCTGACTACAGAGACTGTATTCTCCTGCAGCCCAGTTGGGAATATATAGCAACCCTGGACCATTGTTGAAAACAAACTTTTTTTTTTTTTTTAACAGTTAGCCATTCACTAAGTTGCAAGTTACAATTTTAAAAGGCTTTCCCTCATAGAGATGTAAAGTTGAATAAAAATGTACTTTACAGCTAATCGAGTCAGAGATCAAAAACAATTTTTTTTAAATAGTCTTATAATTAACTGGATTTATCTGGAATTTCCAATTATTTTACTATTTTTGTGGATAATTATACACATACATATCTAGTATGGCTCAATCGATAAAACAGTAATTTCTTGGCTATTTATCTCATTTTCTTCTCCAAATGATTACCAAAAAAGAGAGGTTTTTTTTGTCTTCACTCACCTACTGTCTAAAGAACTACCAAAATTTCGAGTCCTACAGGCCTGAATTCACTTGCGTTAGGTGATTATTAAAGGAACTTCATTGTCAATCTAAAGGATGGGATTCCAGTGTGAATATAACTGCTTTACCTAGAAGTGATGGTAAATCCAGAGTGTAGAGAGAGAAAGGAGTCACCACAAGACATTCCAGAAAGAATAGAAATTCCATGGAGTTTGGGGGTGAAACTCTTGAGAAGCCAGAATCTTTTGGTGTCAGTTCAGGATGTTTGCGGTCAGCAAGTTTGTCCTGAAGTGGTGGGAAAGCTGAAACATCCAAGGTCCGATTGGGCATAATGGAGTAGTTCCTGTGGACAGCAGAGCTGTGGAATTTTGAATAATCCTATATATAGTGCGACTTAGGTCCAAAGAGGATTTGCTAATAATGACTGATATTGGGGTATCTCCCAAATCAAGGCCAATGGAGGCTTGGGATTTAAGGCTGGGTTTAATTTGGTCTGATAAAATATGTTTCTTTAAATATATTTGTATATTTGTCTATGTATTTGTGAATGAAAATGTTAAAACATAAAAATGTGGTCATAATGTGCACATGATTTTGTAAGCTGAGATTTAACTTCTCATCTTTCCCTGTCATGAATTATTTTTCTAAAACATATCTTTGATTCTTTTGGGGCAGTGCATTGCAAGGATGTGTCATTGTTTATTCAACAAAACCTTTTGCTGCATATTAAACTTTGTAAATTTTTGTTATTCATAACATGTCAATGAATATTGTAACGTAAAGTCTTTTTATTTCTAAGATTATTTTCTAAACTTAATTTTTTTTTAGAAATTCAGTTGCTAGGTCAAGCAATTCAATTGCTAGGTCAAGTCATGTATCATTTGTAACTTTTGATAGGAATAGCTAATTTGGTCTTTAGAAACCTATCGATTTCCTTTCTTACTGGTTAAGTGTGTATGTGTCCATTTTTTTCAAATCTTTGACATGTCAGTAACTCCAAGCCGAATCTGAATATATTGGTATTCTTTTCAATCTTTGATAATTTTACAGGGGAAAATATTTCATCAGTGATTATTTATTTATTTATTTATTTATTTTGCATTTCTTTGATTACCAGTGAGCCTTCACAGTTTTGTTTGTTTATGAGCCAATAGTTTTCCTCTCTGGAGAACTGCCTACTTTGTATCCCTTCCCATTTTGAAAATTAGTACAATGTAAACTTCTTCAAATGCCAAAGAACTAATTTTATTTTAAGGACATTAAATCTTTGTAATTTTTTGCAAGTATTTTCCTCATTTCTTGAGTACCTGTGAAGTCTCTTTTTGGTACTTTTTTGATTTAATGGGAAGTAGAAACCTAAACATTTTGGATCAGATAAGTTCAGAATTTTTCAGATTTTAGAAAGTTATTGCCATGCATGTATTATATATTTTACAACCCACCAGTGAGGTCTAGGGAAGCATCCTATTATCTAACATTGATATTTCTGAAGCAAATAGTTGAACATTCACAGTATATAAGAAAATAACCTCATATCATTTGAGTACAGTATTTTTTGTCTTCAGTTCATGGGACCCCACATTTTGCTGCCAGATGGATTGTGAAAAACTGTCCATTTTTAGAGATTTTTGAATCATGGGATTTTGTCCTCGGTGTTAAGTACACAAAGTCTTCACATTATTCATGTGGATTGTCACTTATGTTTTACTTGTAGTATTTTATGGTTTCATTTTTATCCATCATTATTACTTGTTATGGCTTCAAACTGTACAATTGTTTATTGCCTTTAATTTGTTTTTGTGTATGGTCTGAGAGAACTCTAGTTTTGTTTCTCCCTTTTTTTTTTTTTTTTACATTTTTTCAAATGATTTGAAATGGTTCCTTTCTAATAAACATATACATTATCTAGTTATATATTGATAACAAATCAATACATAGTATATATGATCATACAGCGTGTGTGTGTGTGTGTGTGTGTGTGTGTGTATATATATATATATATATATATATATATATATATATGTATCTGCCTCTGAGTTTCCTATTCAATTCCATTAATTTATCTGTCTGCCTCTGATACAGTAGCAAAACAGTCACAGTTATTTTTTTCTTTCATTTTTCTTTTTGAGCCTTATGTAGCATCATAGCACATAGTTGACAGAAAGGACTCTGGAGATGAAGAAACTCACCTCCAGATGATTCAAATACCAGCACTACTAATTGCTTGCTGGGTAACATTGAGGGGGAAAAAAAAACTTAATTTGTTTTATCCTTAATATCCTCAATTATAAAATACATACCTCGTAGACTTATCTTGAAGAAAAAATATTTCTATACAATTCCTGATTTGTCCAGAAAATTCTCAGAATTCCAAAGAACTCCCATTAACATTTATCCAAAATATACAAAATGATTTAAGGAAAATTATTGTATTTTCAATATTTTTCACTCATCAGTAAGCTGTCTCTTCACTTAAGTTTGTTTCTTTCCATAGTCCAAGGAAAAGTTTGCCAGTTTTTTTATTGGTTTTGCATATTTCTAATTTGGTCAGTAAATAGATCACATTATTTGTCTTGCTATCATGAATAAGAGTTAAATGCCTCGCTTTATGCTAAACTCTTAAACCAGAATGCAATATTATATATTTTAAATATATTGAACAGTCAAAAATGCTTGTGTAATATAAATCTGCCCTCTTTCAGGAACATATTTTAAAACTCAGATGCTATGCACAGTTTCTGAGCATGTTTTGTAGATTTGCTAAAATGTGATAATGGAGACATCTCTCTTCAATAGCAGTTTTCTTTGGCTCAAGAATTATCCATAAGTTGTCTCAACTGTTTCCTCAACCTTTTTTGTGTTCTTTGGACAGACCTAGTGTATTGATTTATACTAAATTTCCCAAATTAAAGTAAGTATTCTGGACTACCAGGGAACATTATAGAAGGAAAAAAGAAATCACATCTTGATATAATGACATGATCTACTTTCTTTTATAATGGTAAACATTGTATTCTGGTAAAATTTTGTGCTCAGCATCTTGATGTATAAAAATAACCTCACTAACAATTGTCATCTTACAATATTGAAATATCGAACTTACTCTGAAGTTATTATTTCCATCTTATTTCTTTCCTTGTGAGTAACTTATGGAATAAACATACATGAATATGAAATCAGTTAAAATAAATCACAGAGGTAAACATTTCATACAAGAAAGTTGCTAAGACCAAGTATAAAAAGTAGCTTTGCTACCCCTAAAGATTTTACTATAAGGATTTGATAGACATGGCCTGAATAAAATATTTTCCTCATGGGTGCCCTGAGATTGGTTAAATCATAATTACAAAGCTTGTCTGGTAGGCTTGCCGAAGTGTATGCAGGACTATATGTCATGAAGAATTCATATCAGGTGTTAAAAGTGATTTGAGAATCCCATTAAAAGAAATAACCTTAATCATCCACAATAACATTGCATTAATTATTGATAAATCTAATCGGTAGTCTGAAATTGCTCACATCTAATATTAATCAGAAAGGCAGATGAATTCCTAGCATTGTGACATGTTCTTTGTGCCCCTAGTTGTCTTTATACTGTTATTATTTACATGCTCCTCAGTTGGCAAAAATTTTATCAAAGTGAGAGCCAGAAAGATTAGATTCTTCAAAGGATTGACATTATGGAATTAACTTCCACTCTCAAAACTGGCATATCCAATATTAAGGCTAAGTGCATAAGACACTGTAACTTCAGTGTTTTGTGTTTTAAACTGGTTCTCATAAAATCAAATTTTGAGTCCATTTTTAAGAAAATCATCCCCTAGAGTTAAACTCACAGCCAGCCACACATTCAAAAATGTCTTCTTAATATATTTATATATTTTAGCTTTAACATGAAATAATTTTATAAAGCAATATATATATATATATATATACACACTGAATGAAAATATGCAAAATACCTACTATTCAGCTTAAGATATAAAATATTTCAATCTGAGAACCTTTCTATAACCCTTCTGGATCACATTTTCCAACCTCCTCTTCTGCATTAATTATCATTCTGAATTTGATTAGTGTAGTGCTTATAAATTTCATGTATTCCTTTATAATTTACAATATGTGTATACAAATTACATTTAACAATATATAGTATTGTTTTCTGTGTTTTAATATTTATAGATATTGCATGATGATTTTCAGGGTATAGTATAAGGAAGTAATGATTTCCTAATGCTAGTTATGACAGGACATTGTTTCTTTGACATTTGATTAGTATTGCCTTCTAATCAAATAAGTAGACAACACTGCTGTCTTTTCCACTAATATTTAAAAACTGCATATCATCTAATTGTTGACTATAGGTTATATGTGTCAATTAAAAAATCTGTAATCATTTTTCAAATTTTCCTTAGTCTTGTAATTTTTAGTCTTGACTCATCAATTTTGAAAGTTGTGTTACATTATATTTTATTATGATTATGGGTGTACCCATTACTTTTTTTTTAACAATTATGTACATTTTTGCATTCTACTTTTTTTAGGCTATGATAGCCTCATTTTTGCATTAGTTTACATGCAAACTGTCTGTGGTCTTATGTCTTTTATGTTGACTTTAAATTGCAAGTAATTGGATTGTATTCTACCCAGTCAAATCATCCTTTCTTTAACTGATGATTTTAATCAATTTATATTCATTATTATTGATAGATTTGTTATTTACATCACCTTATTCTATGCTTTTTAGATATGACTTATTGTATGCTTCTTTTGTTCTTTCTTAATGTCTTTTAAAAATTGATAGTTTTATTTCAATTTCTGTCCCCAACACCCCTGCCACTGGGTTGAAATTTATACGTTCTGTATTTATTTGGTAGTTACTTAAAAATTTTAGCCCACATACTTGATTTAAAAATGATTAATGCCAATTAATCATTTTACTTTTCTTACCTCATAATATTAAGTTCTGTGTAACAGTTTGAACCTGATCACTGTCATCTTTACTTACATCTGAAGTTATTGTAGGTCAAGTCTGTTGGTTTTGTATTTTTTCCACCTGCAAACTCTTCCTACTATTGATTAACTTCTATTAATTTCCTAAAAACATTTTTGTCATTTTTTTGTGCTTTAAATTTTTTCACAGTATTTTTTTACAAACTAGAAAATTTTAATTTTAAAATCAAATCATTATTATCAACTTTATATATAGCATAATTTATAGATTCAGTATATGAATTAAATAAGAAATAACATTGTCTTTTGAAGGTAAAGTATGAGCTTTTATAGAAATAAGGCACATAGGAATGAATGATGCAATTAATTCATTTTAAGGTTAATACTAAAAATTATTTTTCTACAGCTAAAACTAAATGATTAAATATATATTTGATTGTTATTTTAAACTACTGTGAAATTAAGATAGCGAACCTTATACTTCAACATTCCTTAAGCATCCAGTTTTATTATTGTATCCATATTTTCCTAAATTTCTTTGTGTTTTTCTTGTTTTTAATTTTAATACAGGAACATGACTTTAATATTTTTAACATGCACACAGTGGAAAAGAGCTATTTTGTACATTAGATTTTCATTAATATTTTTCTTTTATGGAATGATGTCTTCAATATTTTGATTCCTATTTTAATGTTCCATAATAAATACAAAATTAGAATTAAAAATTATAGACCAAGGATATAGACAAAAAAATGCAGCTATTTCTCAGATACTGTATTTTTTCCTATTGCAATGCAATTTATTAAATGGGTATATGAGTCTGAAGTTAGTAGTAATATTATCATACATAAAAAATGAAAATTATGAACTCACTGTAAAGTTTAAGAATTTGAATTTCTGTCCCTTTGCATCTCTGACCATCTGACCTATGACCAGAGGTTCAAGAAAGAACAATGTAGCTCTTTGTATATACAAGACTCTGCATCAACATCAAGGATCTGCAATTAGTTACCGTTCTAGTTTGCTAATGTTGCTGGAATGCAAAACACAAGAAATGGGATTGGCTTATACTGAAAGGGGGTTTATTTGGTTACACAGTTACAGTCTTAAGGCCATAAGGTCCAAGGTAACACATCAGCAATTGGGTACCTTCACTGGAGGATGGCCAACAGTGTCCAGAAAACCTCTGTTAGCTGGGAAGGCACATGGCTGGCATCTGCTCTAAAGTTCTGGTTTCAAAATGGTTTTCTCCCAGGATGTTCCTCTCTAGGCTGCAGTTCCTCAAAATGTCACTCTTAGTTGCACTTGGGGTATTTGTCCTCTCTTAGCTTCTCCAGAGCAAGAGTCTGCTTTCAATGGCCGTCTTCAAAATGTCTCTCATCTGCAGCTCCTGTGCTTTCTTCAAAGTGTTCCTCTTGGCTATAGCAGCTTGCTCCTTCTGTCTGATCTTACATAGTGCTCCAGAAATTTAATTCAGACCCACCCTGAATGGGTGGGCCAACATCTCCATGGAAATTATCCAATCAGAGTCATCACCCACAGTTGGGTAGGGCACATCTCCATGGAAACACTCAAAGAATTACAATCTAATTAACACTGATGGGTCTGCCCACACAAGATTACATCAAAAATAATGGCATTTGGGGGGACATAATACATTCAGACTGGCACAGTTACTAATTGCAAGAATAATGGAGAGAACCTTGAAGGATTAAGCAGTGAATTTGAATTCAGAAAATATAATATTACTATACAGGCTCCTATTTAAAATCTCATTTATTTAGCCAAGTATCAAAAAATGTGAGAGAAAAAGCAGGAGTATTTCCTATATTCCCTGATACAAAGATTAAATGTAAGAGCTAGTCCTTAAGATATATTAATTACTATTTCCAACTCTATGCATCTGTAAGTTTTGAAATGATCTCTTCTGATTTTTTTACCTATTCATATTTGTAAATATTAACATCCCTCAACTTCACAAATTTCAAATTATTAGCCCTTGAATAATATTTTCTTATATAGCTGCAATACCATAATATCACTCTTAACAAAATTAACAGTAATTCCATTGTATCATCTAATGTCTAACACCTAATTTATATATTGTCTCAAAATGAGGAATCTAAATAACATTGATGCATTACAATTATTTGTGATTAATTAGTGTAATCAATTACAATTTGTTAATTGAGATCAATTTTCTTTTAATCTATAGTGATTCCCCTTCCCCCTTTTTTGTTTTGCCAAGGATTTTTTACCCTTAAATATTTAAAAATTCATGTTTCTGTAAGACTGAGGCTTACTTGTTATAGATCAGGAGGCACTGTATTAGGTATTCCTGATCAAAGAGCAGAAGCAAAGATTATAGCATAGAGGATCTTTAATGATCGGCTGTCCATCTACCTCATTTTGTAGCTGATGAAAATGAGAAACAAAACACATGGGATTTGATGAATTGACCCATGTAAAGATGCCTGCATGATTGGGAAGTAATCAGGAAGTTATTAATCAGACACCATATGTAAAGTTTATAGTATATAAGATGTACTCAAAATAGCCCTCTTCCTATTTGTCATCTCTCCTTTCACCCAAGGTTTTATGTTTGGGAGCAGGAGCAGTAAACCAAGGCTAGACTTCAGGAGTACTACCCCAGTCCAAGGGTCTTTGTAAGACTGATGATGTCGCAAAGAAATGGGCTCTCTTTTTTCTTTTTCCTAATGTATCTCTAGCCCCCCCCCAAATCAGAGTGACTATTATAACTCATTAACATAGAATTGTGCCAGATCCTGTTATGCAGTTAGATTAATTGGAATTATAGCCAATCAAAAATTTTTGTTACCAACAGTAACTATACTTAATATATATAAAAGATAATTTTAATTTGCTTTAATCTTATATTTGAGTCTTTTACACAATGAACTTGCAGCAATAAGATTGTGTTGCAAAAAACTGTAATATGATATTGCAGGTATCTAAAAGTTATTCTGCAGTATACACACACATAGTTGAAAAATGGTATAGAAAGCATTATATAAACCTACTTTTTTTCTTTCCTAATTTAAAAGTCTCAGCTGTCTTAGCTGAACAAGCTGGAACTTTAAGATACAGTTGAATTGTTTTATTGGGTTCTCTTTTTAATTGCTCTCTGACAGACTTCACAGAATCATGTCAAATTTGAGAAGAGGAATTACAAAAGAGAGTTTCACCTGCGTTGTACCTGTCACAAAGAGAACTTTTGAAACACGGATAATGGGCGTATGTCCTGTGTTTCTTTGATTTAATTGCCTAAGGTCTCCTCTGTAGTAGTATATCTGGCTCAGGTTTTCAAAGAGTGAAAGTTGCTAGACTGTAGAGCTGTTTAATAAAAACCTGTGTGACTGGCTTTCAAGACAGTTGACCTCCCCAAAGACAGAGAAGCCTGCTTTGAAAGAAAAAAATATAGGTTAATTGATCTTCGTGTGAAACTTTCTGGATAACTAGAAAGATATTAACCTTTGAGAAAATTCAGAGCTAAATCTTCTCTGCTTGAAGTATTCTGATTCTGTATTGTAAGGGGACTAAACACTGTGGAGTACAAACAGAGAGGTAGTTATTTTATCAACTTCATTAACAATTTATTAAAGCTTCTAGGTGTGGTACAGAGAGCACCAGGTGAGGTACTTCTGGGAATTACAAGAGAAAAAGCAGTTCTGCCCAGGTAGGTTTTCAGTCCTAAGAAAGACCTTTGGAAGGCTTGAGAAAGGAGAGCTAACTTTACTGAGCCAAGGGACTCTAAAAGGAAATAACCATCCCCTATTCCCTGTAATTGGTCCCTTTGAGCCTAGCTCTGCCTGAAGTGGGTATAATTTCGAAAGAAGGCAGACAACCCAGTTGGGCTCTTTTTAAGGAGATCTGAGGGGAAGTATGGGGCAAAGACTGGGGGCACATTCCTTGGAGCTTTTCCTGTTGCTGAGACGGAATCTCTGTTTACCTCAGGGAATATCTTGGATTCTTGAATCTTTTATTTTGACATCTTACCACTCTCCTGAGTTTGTTCAGAGTCTGTATAAATATCTGAGTAGTAAATTTCAAGCCCCATATTTCACTGCTAATGTGATAATTTCCAATATACATAAAAATATAGTATATCTCCTACTAAATCTTCAGTTTCTTATAAATAAATCAGTAAAATTGTTGATTAGAACAATGCAACTATTTCTGGAATAAATGCAACTATTTCTGGAATAAAACATTTTTTTTTTACTTCCCAGAAAAGCTTGAAAATAAAACAAGTATTTATTAAATTCCTAAATACAGAACAATGTGCTAAATATTATGGAGGACACAAACACAAAGGCAGAGTCCATAAATGTGATAACTTACAGTCTAGTGATGGATGCAAAATAACTAGACTCCAAGGCAAAAATTTTGAGTACCACAGAGAGGAAAAAGAAAAGTGTTATAATACATTAGAACAGTGTTTCTCAAACTTGGATGAATACAAAAATCTCTGTAAGTTTACACAAATTCAGATTCTGCAACTTCTTGAGTGGACCTAGAAATCTGTAGTCTTAGTCCAAACTCCAAGTGATGGTAACAGAGTGGTCTGTACACCATACTTTGGGAAAATTCTCAATAGATGGAAATATTGAAGTAATGATGAAAAATAAACTCTTCATGCAGCACCTGAGATTTTTGCTGGTTCTTGAAAATGGATAGAATTTTGACACTGTGGAGATAGGAAGTGAGGACAATCCAGGAGGTAGAAACAATATGAATAAATGCTTGTAGGAGATTCACCAAGAGTTTGTCTCCTAAACACATAATCACACTCAGTAGAAATGGAGAAAAGCAGGGTTATATGGATTTAGGGAGTCTGCCAATAATTAGGATTCTAAGGTATCTGGTGGAACATAGCTAATCTGATTTTTTGTCAACTCAAGTTTCTTTTTGGAAAAACAGAGGGGATTGGGAAGGTTGTGGAAGGAGGGCATGACAATAATGATTTAATGGCAATATAGCTTGTTTGAGCCCATTGTTATCCAAGAAGGTAAGGAAATATTTAGCATCTCACTGGTTTTTCTGCCTTGTTTGTAAGATGAGGACTCTATTGTTCTATATGAGATGACCCATTTTCCTCATTAGGGAGCATAGAAGTTTCTTGGCCAGGCAATCGGTCAGCAAAAAATGCTCACTTGCCTGCCTTTGCTTCTAAGGTCAGGAACTTTTCTTGCCCTGAATTTGTTTCTGTCCTAAAAGGAATTTTAGTATTTACATAATAGGGTTAAATGGATTAAATATGTTAACACACACACAAATCATTTGTGCACATTACATAGTAAGTGCTACCTAAATGTAAAATAAGCAACAAGGGGGCAAAGTAAAGCAAAACAAATCCAAAGAGAACTTCTTGTTTTCTGTCTACAAATTTTTAGAATTCTGAAAACTGCTGCCCAAACTGGTTGTTTATACTCAGTTCTCAATATCATGCATTTTCTTTCACTTCTAATTCATTTTCAAATTCCGTTGTTCCTGGTTTAATCATGTCTTCTTTTGAATATGATATTTTGGGGGTTTTCTTATTTCAGTATTTCTGAAGCCTGGTCAAGTTACCTCTCTGAATGTATAAAGAAGAGTTCTATTTGGGTTGTACACCTTCATCCCTTCTTGGTTTCACTCTCTTGGATAGGAGATAAAGGTGTTATTTTTCCTATTGTTTCAGATTTCTGGTTTAACTACTGGCCCTTAGCATTCATGCTGGATATTTTCCATTTACTTCTCCAGATCTGCTCTCTCTTCTAATATCTTCTTTGTGTCCTGGGGTCTCACCTTTATAGACTGCATTAGCTGGGCTTCCTCATCCTCTGGTTTGGACAGTGGAAGGCCCTTGCAGTGTATCAGAGTGTGGGAAGAAACAGCACTGATAGAAGAAGGTGGCTTGAGTTTCTCTATTAACTGCCTTACCCTGTCCTTGGAGGCCTGTCTACAGACCCAGCTCTTGTCTTCATGGGATTCCAGTAATTGCCTCTTCCCCCTTCTTTCATGCCTAATAGCAGTAAAAAATTCTGCTGTTAGTGCACCCAAGGTGCTTCAGCATACTAGTTTATGTTTCCTAACTTGTCCGCCCCTTTGTTATACAGGTTCTTCATTAAATTCTATCCAATTACCCTTTGTGTTGAGTGTGACACGTTTCCTGCCAAGACCTTGACTGATGTGGAATCTTAAGCTTTAAATACTATGTATGCCCCCAACTTGTTTCTCTGCCTCCATAACCTCTCCTTTCCAACGTAATCTGTATCTACTCCACAATTATTTTCTTAATACAAGTTTTTGCATTATGGTTAAAGTTCCCACTCCTTTGACCTTACTTAGGTATTTCATGAAGGTAAACTCTACTATACAAGAGAATATGTAAGACTTCCTGAATCTCACTGAAACTCCTCAGAAAAGAAGAGCTTATATAAAAGAAAAAACACTATATAACTTAGAGGAGAAAAAAAATGTATATCACTAAATACTGTTTTTTATTGTGTGACTCTTGAGAACTCTTTTGCCTTGTACGTCCGTCCATCTCTCACATAGATTCAATTTTGTTGGTATAACACAAGGAACCAGAAGCTGCCCTGACTGAGAGGGCTCTCCAACCTTAAGTGTAGCAGAACCTAAGGCAGTTCCTAAGGGAAGAAAAAGAGCATTGCGTGAGCACCTTGGGCCAACTCTCTTGTATTTTTATTAGATTCATCTTGGGAATGGTCAGCATCTAAAGTTAGCTTACTATTAAGAAGGGTAAACTTAAGTTACCTGCACCATTACTACTTCATAAGGTAATTCCCATGTCAGATATCACTAACCACTATGGCACTTTTCCCCACTAAGATTGTGTAAAGCATCTGAATCCTCCTCACTATAGTATTCCAAGCAGCCACTCTTAATCCATCAACACTGGTACTCAACATAAAACAAAAAGTTCCCATAGGTCTTCCATGGTCTAGTTTAACACACCAGGGAAGGAAATAATATGTAGAACCATCACTCTAAGAAATAATATTCTTCTTTTCTATGATTTTGGGGAGATATTATGTTAAGTTAAACGGCCTGAAAGCATTTTAGGGCTTTATATAAGCTAATATGCATTGCTCATCTTCAACAGATGAGAAGAGTCTACAGCCTGTGTTAATCAGCTTAATTTGGTTGTAGGTGCAGGATCCTCAGTTGGAAGGAGTTTAGGGAAAAAAAAAGTCAATTTATGGACCCCATTTTACAGGAATGCATGACAGAAGTAAGCATTTGTGCAAGGAAGAAATGGAATCAGAGAGGGAAATGGTAAGGATTTTCTCCATACCTTATTTCTGCTGCTTTCTCTTCATCAGCTGCATTCTTTCATTTTATAGGCTTGCTTTTTCTGCATGACATGGAGCATTCCACTAACATTTCCAAACTACTACTTCAGGGATTTGCCAACCAGGGGAGATTGGTCCTTATTACACCCAAGTTGCTTCACCATACTACTTTATTTTTCTTAACCCTGTCCACTCTTGTGGACATTTAACCCTCATTACATTTTTCCAATTAAAAAAAAAAAAATAAAATCAGGAAGTGCTCAAATGGACAACTTTAGGACATGCTCTGGGGGTGGGATATTGTGTTTGATTGGCTCCCTCCACCTATATAGTTAAAGGCTTAGAACTGATGAGTTCAAAAGCAAAGAGAGTGCTTTTTTTTTTTTTTTTTACCTTGGGAAAACAGAGCAAATATTAGTGGGTGGGCAGATTAATGGATGGTTATTACAAAGCATTTTATACATTTATTTGATCATTGAACCCCTTTTATTGTAGAGAGCCTCTCAAGAGGCCCTCAAATTTGCTAAATATACTTTAGAAAATAGTGCTTTATTTTAAAGGCAACTCTCAGAATCTTAAAGTGATGGCATATGGCTTCTAGGTAAATCATACTCAGAATGCTGGCCATATTCAGTGCTGCTAATCAGCCAAACAAAGAAGCAGTTTTGCATACTTCCTGAAACAAAATTTCTACTCTAGTCATTTTTGCTTCTTTATGTTAATTTCTTTTGAAAATCACTTTCTTTCCTTTCTATTCATCCATAGTCTGCCTAACCTTTAGGCAGTGTTCAAATTCCTCTGATTCTGGGAAACTCACTGCATTTACTCCACTCCATTGTGATCTCGTATGTCTGTAAGCTATTGTATAGTTTTTTATTTTACATTAATTTGGCAACAATTACAAGCTACTGTAAAATGCAGTCTGAGTGTCTAAGTGTGTGTGAGCATGGCTGCATGTATGGGTGTGTGCGTGTGCATGTTGACTTCATATGTACAGACACCTAGGGGAGATAGTCTCAACCAGCAAGTTCTTTCATAGATCACAGAGTAGCAGGAGCAATAGGAAGGAGCCTGAGGACTAAGCACAAACCACAGCTTTATCTGTGCAACAGCTGTACCATGAGCAACTGTTACTGATGAGGGTGTATTGTTCTGGTGACCATAATTATGTTCTGTGGTAGATGGTCTTTCCTTGCAGAAAAAGAAAAGGCCAAGTTTTGCTATTAGTTATTTCTCCCTTTCTTTCCAGAGAATTTGGATATTGAGTCTCTAAATGGTGGGTGCCCTTAATTGTGCACATCATTTTTTATTGGTAGTTCCAAAATAAGAATCAAACCAAAGTTATGCAAATGAATAACTCTTATTGGATACTTAGAGAATGTCTCAGTTAGGGTTAGGTATTGGCTGAATGTAGAAGGGCACCCAAAATATTGAGAATGTCTCAGTTAGGGTTAGGTATTGGCTGAATGTAGAAGGGCACCCAAAATATTGTTGGTTAAATAATCTAGAGTTTATTTCTCTGTGTTTGAATTAAGCCCAGAGGCAGGCAGACCTGGGCAGGTGTAGATGTCCCATACCGCAAAAGGGCCCTTCTGCTCTGACCTTCCACTCTACGGTTCTTTGGGTGTGTTTTATTTTTATGGTGCAAATTGACTTTCAGGCAGCAATGCTGAAGGAAAAATCAATGTGGTGAAGAGACAAAGTATGCTGATATGTATTTTAGAGTGTTCCTGCAAGTTGTTACTGAACAAATTGGGGACTGAATCATGCCCCCAATAAAAGGGGTTCAGGTCCCAATCCCTGGTCCTGTGGATGTGAACACATTTGTAAAGAAGACCTTTGAGAATGTTATTAGTTAAGGTGTCCCCAAACTGAATGAGGGTGAGCCTTAATACAACATGGCAGAAATTCTTATAAGTTAAGGAAATTGGAAAGAGGCCATGGGAGAATCAAGAAGCTAGAACGCAGAGAGAAAGGAGATGACACTGCCATGTGCATTCTCATGTGACAGAAAAGCCAAACATCAAAGGATCACTGGCAGCCAGCCCCAGAATGCCACAATCTTTGGGACAAAATCACCATTTTGCTTTGGGCTCGATTTTCACTTCTCCCTGCCTCAAAACTGTGAGCAAGTATATTCCTGTTGTTTAAGCCAACCTATTGTATGCTGTTTGTTTTAGCAGCTAGGAAATTAAAACATAAGACTTCTACTTTAGTCTCTCTGGTAAGAACTTACTCCTCGGGCTGCCATGGTTCTCTTGAGAAGGGAAATTGCGGGTGGTGGGGGTGGGTGGGTGCAGATATTGGAGCAACCAACTCTCATTCTGAAAGAAAGCACTTATAATAGAGTAACTTAATATTTTTGTTGGAAAAAATAGTCGTTGTGAGAAACATTGTCTGACTCAGTTAATAGTTACAAATCTTATTTGTTTCATGAGATGGTATTTTAATGAAAAACCTACAGGATGTGAAAAAGTAAAAGATGCAAATTTTCAGAATAATGTGTTGTTGAAAGAAAACTGAAAGCACACGACCTGGTTTTGAATTTGAGAATAGAAAAAAAAAATAATTAGAAGGAAGAAAACAAAAATCACTCTGTATCTTTAATTTCTTTCATTCAAACTTTCAAACTTTGAGTCAAGCACTCTTCCTCCATTCAGGCTTATATTTTTAGTGATTAACAATTCATTAAGCATTTCTCTTCCAAAAATCTGTCAGTAGTTACTGGTACAGAGTATGTGCCCAGTGGAAGTGAAAATAAGATGGCCCTTAAACTTACAAAGAAATACATTTTTTCATTTAGAGTTAAATGAGAAAAAAAGTATTTAACTGATACAATTAGTATTAATGATTAAGTCAATGGTAAACAGGTAATCAGTTTCCATATATTTTGTGGCTGAGTTTAAGGATAACCATGCAACTCAAGATAATTTTAGGTCATATATACATTACTAGAATAAAAGTAAAAAACAAACAAACCACCTAAGACTATACCACACAAATAGGGTACCCTAATATAAAACATAGACTATATTTAATAGTAAAGTTATAATAATCTTTCACCCATTGTAACTGATGTACAACACCAAGGCAAGGTGTTAATAATGGGGATGGGGGGATATGGGAACTTGATATTTTCTGTATGATTTTTCTGTAAGCCTACAATTTCTCTAATAAAAAAATTAATAATGAAGAAATAAAGTGACTATAATCCCAGGAATGCATAACTTAAGAATGATTGTTACTTAGTAAAAATTGTATTATACCATATCTGAAAAAAGTAATACACGAATCAGTTGGTCACCTTAGGAAAAACAATGCAAATAACTAGAGGATGCCAGGATTGTCCAGGGAAAAGAGATACTCAGTTAACAGATATGAATAAGGTTACTGGGTAGATGATATTTCCTGTTTGGATATAGATTGAAATTTTCACAAATTATTTATCAGTTTCCTTTAGACCAGAATTCCAACTGCAGATTTGTAATATGGTTTTCTAAAAAACTTTTTGTTTCCTGGCTGCTGACATAAAGCTTAAAGAACTGAAATTTATTGGCTGATGCTTTTGAGGCAAGGAGAAGTGCTAAATTGAGGCATCAGTGAGGCGATGCTTTCTCCCTGACATCCAGGGTGTTCTGGGGCTGGCTGCCGAGGCCACCCTTGGTCATTGGTGCTTCAGTCAGTGGCAGAGCTCCTGGCAGTGTCTTATTTATAAGTTTTCCAGATTCTGTTGACTTCCAGCTTCTGGATGCTCCCTTTGGCTTCTTTCTCTGCGGCCTCCAGTAATAGTCTTAAGAACTCTCCTGATTCAGGTGGGTCACATCTTAACTGAAGTATGCTCTTCAAAAGGTCCTGTTTATAATGGGTTCATGCCTACAGGAATGGATTAAGATTAATATGTTTTTTCTGTACTTAACTCCAAGCCACCATAATCTCTATATACCAAATAGTGATTCTCTTGATAAGGAATTTCTCCCTTGAGGAATGATTGGTAAACTCAGTTCACCATAATCTGATCATTTCTGGACCAAACACACTTCTGTTTCTTGGACTTCACATTTGAATTGAAGTCCCCAGACCACAGGGAATTTACTTAGGCAATGTTATGTAGTCAGGACAGCTGGCCTTCTCCTGGTAACATCTCTACCTCTAAATCACCCTTTTCAAGTTTCAACATATAATAATCCCCAAGTCCACTAATACCAACTTTATAACCAGAAATCTTTTTTATATCAGACATTTGAGGAGATCAAGATGTTTATTTATGGAACAACAAAAATAAATACAGCATTTATTGACAAACTGATTAGACACAGCAAAAATATCTAATTTTGGTATTAGAAGCAACTTGGATCAGTGGATGGTCACCTGGTTTTAAAGCCAGATTGTAATTTCTCAGACAGAAGTTCTACAATAGTTGTGATTTGTGCAATTCAAAATCAAATAGTAATTCATTGATGATTCTGATAATTTCATGATATCGGCACACATATTAGAGTTCCACTCTTCAAATGTATGGGTTGCTAATGCAATCAGTGTATTCCAGTAATGTGAGCATAATAGCAAGATCCCTCTACTCCCTCCCGAATACACTCTTATCCACTAAATTGGAATTTAGGTCTCCCTTAGCTCTATAGAAAGGCTTCTCCCCTTCTCAGGATACTGTGGATATAACCTTAAAATGCTTTACCCTTACCATTCCTCATATCAAATGACATTCAAATCAAGGCTGGCAAACACTTTCCTTTCACGGGTTGGTTTATTTATCTTAGGCTTTTAGGGTAGATTTGTACTTATTTGTCTTTTTCAGAGGTGCATTTTGTAAAAGAACTTTCCCTCTCCTTTTAAAAATAAACAGCTCTATGACATTTATCTTAAAAATTAGGTAAACTAAAATTAATTGAGTTCTGTAAATTAGAGGATTTAGAACATTGAATAACTGAAGAAATCTCAGGATAGTCATGTGTAGCTTGAAATATAGTTCTGTGATTTAAAAAAAATGGCAGCTAATGTAAATTCAGCAAGTGAGGAAGGAAGAAGGAAGGAGCATAAACAAGTGCAAAATCAATTCCAGAAGTGAAAAACAAATTGTGTATATGAAAGATGTTGATGAAAACTTCTCTTAAATTGTAGAAATCCGCAAACCATAAATTAAGACAATGAAAAATTTTAGACATCTCTGGATATAGCTTATATTAAAAATATAACTCACAATCTTAGGTGTGTGATCTCTGATTTTGAAAATATTCTTTCACCTGAGGTAGGGGGTAACACAAATAAATGAATAACAGGTCATATTCTACCTATAGGTAGGTTCTATGAATATATGGAGGAAGGAAGACTATAGCTGTGCAAAGATTGGATATCTTCCATGAAGCAAATTTGAAATTTTCCCTCATAAAAGGCCTATGATTTTCTGAAATTGAACACTACCTTTTCCATGGTTGCAAACTGACCTAAGCCCTATTGTCCATTCAGCAAATGCCAAATCATTTGATAAATATTCATAGCCTCTGGAGTTTAAAGGAAGCTGAGAACTGTGCTTTTTTTCGTATCCTGAGTATCAGGTGGAAGATATCAAAGAAAATAAGTACTATGTAAATTACAAATATTTAATGGCAGACATGCACAAAGTGGCCATGTGACCTGCTCAATAGTCTGGGCAAGTACCTCTTTCTGCCTTAGACTTCTACATTCTCACTTTGCATGAAGATTTCATTCCAAGGTAGACACATGGATTATTAAGGACAGAATTGGCCAACATTATCATGAGGTCAAGTATAAAGTCTCCTGTGAATTTAGATGTAGTAATATATCAGTTTTCCATTACTGAAATTATGCTGTACAACAGACACAAAATCTCCATAGCATTACAAAATAAAAATTAAAAAAAAAAACACATTTATTTAGCTCATGTTTTTGCATGTTAGCAGGTTAGGCTGAGGGACTTTTAAAGTGAGTTACATCACTGGCAATCTAAGCACCAGAAAGCATGTAATGAAGCAATACCTACTGGCTTTTAGGGCAGTCCCATCTGTGTTCTAGGAAATTAGCCCCTCAGATTTTATGTTACATATGCTGGGTTTAAGCAGATTTCAGGTTTTTCAAATAACTTGGATTTCAGCAGAATTCTGGGTCCCAGCTCACTTCTTTGAAATTCCCCTCAGTAGTTCACTTTCCTTCTCACCTCACTTGGCCTTAGGGCAGCATCCGATTAGATTAAATTCCCTCTCCTTAGTCATACCCAGAAGATTCCTGGGATCACCTATAGGTGAAATATGAACATCCTAACCCATGATCACTTGATTAACAACTAGCTTGAAACTGTTAGAAAGTTTCAAAACCCATTGGTAAAGTGAGAGCTACATAAAATGTATTCTAACAAGGAATTTACCCTGGAGGGAAACAGAAATTACCATCCCAGCTAGCTAGATTGAAAAGGTTGAGGAGAGCAATCTCTCAGAAATGAGTGGCAATTCTTGACTGCAATCATCAGGAAGGGGAAATCTTAGTAAGTTGAAAAAATATTCACAGGAAAATTGCTCTCTCTTGATGTTTCCAATGCTGGATGGCAGGCCAAGCAGGCGGTCATGTAAGGAAAGTTAATTGCCTATGAGGCTTATCATGAAGGAAGAAGCCAGAGGGAAATCATGAGATTGGAGTTCAAATTTAAATTTTCAGGAAGGAAATTAGTGAACTATAATAAAGTCAAACACGGGAAAACAAAACCTGTGTAATACTTCTAAAATGATATAGCAGACATTTGAAATGTCTGGAATGGAAGAAAACCATGCCTTTAAGATATAAATGTATTTGTGAACTAATAAGCTTTCCAATGGTTAAAATGAGGTTACTGTGATTTGATGAATAAAGATAATAGGTAAAGTAATGCCTAGATCCATGGAGTGAAAGGAGAAATCACAAAACATCAGTATTTCTAAGAGAGACGTCTGGCAATTATCGTTTAAACTCTTAAGATAATGCTATGTACAAAAATTATGTATAGTAATATGATATGTATCTGAAGAAAATGTGCTAGAATTTTTAATAGAATTTCTGAGAAGAGGACCTTAAAGTTCATGGACTGCTCCAAAATCCTTACAAATTATCATTTAAATATTTGCTCTATTTATTGTTATGTCTTATTTTAGTCTTTGAAGATACTTTAAATTTTTTGCTCTTCTCTGTGGTGGATTGAGTTATGTACTCCAGAAAAAAAAAAATGTTCTTGATCTTAATTCACGTTCCTGTGGGTATGAATCCATTGTAAATAGGACCTCCTGAAGAGGTTATTTTTAGCTAAGATGTAGTCCAACTGAATGAGGTTGGGTCTTAACCTGGATGTGGATTACTGGAGTCCTTTTTAAGCAGAGGAAATTCAGATACAGTGAGGGAAAGCCACTGGCAGGAGTTGAAAGCTGGAAACCGGAAGCAGGAAGTTAGAAGAGAAAAGGGAAGAGAAGAAAAGAGGGAGGGCATCACTGTGTGCCTTGCCATGTGATAGAGAAAGCAGAGGGAACCAAGGATCCCTGGCAGCCAGCCAGAAAACCACAGTCTTTGGGGAGAAAGCAATGCCTTCGTGATGCCTCAATTTTAGACTTCTAGCCTCAAAACTGTGAGTCAATAAGTTCCCATTGTTTAATCCAACTCATTGTATGGTATGTGTTTTGGCAACTCAGGAACTAAGATGGCTTTGCCTTTGAGAAATAATTTAAAATTTTCTGACATGTTATCATTTAAAAAGAGAGAAACTATTGTTATAAGTTAACAATTTTTCTGTCTATAATATAATACTAAATTATTTTAAATGTTATTTTCCCACTATTTCAAAGGTCAAAATGTTTAATAAAACAAAAAGGTGGTGTGCTGGTATGGGTATATTTATGTCCCCCACAAAAAGCCATGATCTTAAATCCAATCTTGTGGGATATTTGGATTAGGTTGTTTCCATGGAGATATGACTCACCCAACTGTAGGTGATAACTCTGATTAGATTATTTCCATGGAGGTGTGGCCCCACCCATTCAAGGGAAGGGGGGTGTCTTGATTAGTTTACTGGAGCCCTAAAAGAGCTCAGACAGAAGGAGTTTGCTGCTGCAGCTAAAAGAGACATTTTGGAGTCGGCCATTGAAAGTAGACTTTTGGTAGCCCATGGTTTGCTTAGGAGAAACTAAGAGAACACCCCCAGATGTCTAGAGAGAAACATCCTGGTAGAAAGCCATTTTGAAACCAGAACCCAGAGCAGACACCAGCCACATGCCTTCCCAGCTGACAGAGGTTTTTTCTGGCTGCCACTTCAGTGAAGGTACCCTATTGTTGATGCCTTTGTTTGGATACTTTTATGGCCTTAGGACATAACTTTGTAACCAAATTAACCCCTTTAGGAAAGTCAACACATTTCTGGTGTTTTGCATAATGGCAGCATTAGCAAACTGGAACAGGTGGCATAATAGAATAGTTAAAAGACTTTTTAGTAGTTCAAGTAAGAGTTGAAGATGGCTTAGACCATTAAGTGGCATAGATAGTGAGGTGTAGAAGGACTTGATAAACATTTTGAAGAAACTGCAGCAAAATGTGAATGATGGGTCGATTTGGGGGAGAAAAGGGAAAATAAAAAGGAATCAAGGATGCCTCACTGTATATGCGTGTGTGGGGAGGTGAAGTGTGCTTCTAAGTTGAAGTGCATCTTACTGAAATGATAGAAAATAAAGGGAGGAACAGGTTTAGCGTGGGAAAGAATAGCATTCTTTTAAAAATACTGTTTCAGATGCCAGTTAAGCATGGTGGAGCAATTATGTGGATATAAGTGTCTGGAAGTCAACACTAGAAATACGAGTTTAGGACTGATCAGATTATAGGATATTTATCAACATAAATTGTTCATCAGTAAAATAAAATGTAAAACTATATCAACAGATCCAGACAAAGGCATTTGAGAACATGTAGCAAGATCAGGAATCAGATGGTATCTCTTTAATTCCCCCTTAGCATTTAATTTTATTTTAGAAGTTCTACCTAATTCATTAAAACGTTGCCATTCTTTCATTCACACAGTCTTTTTTTTTTAAGTTTTTTTTATTATTCATTTTACTGAGATATATTCACATATCACGCAGTCATACAAAACAAATCGTACATTTGATTGTACACAGTACCATTACGTAGTTGTACATTCATTACCAAAATCAATCCCCGACACCCTCATTACCACACACACAAAAATAACCAGAATAATAATTAAAGTGAAAAGGAGCAACTAAAGTAAAAAAGAACACTGGGCGCCCTTCTCTGTTTGTTTGTTTCCTTCCCCCGCCTTTCCACTCATCCATCCACAAACTAGACAAATGGGAGTGTGATCCCAATGCCCCCCCCCCAAACCCACTGTCCCCCCCATAAGCCACATTTTTATACAATTGTCTTCAAGATTCATGGGTTCTGGGTTGTAGTTTGATAGTTTCAGGTATCCACTACCAGCTACCCCAATTCATCAGAACCTAAAAAGAGTTGTCTATATTGTGCGTAAGAGTGCCCACCAGAGTGACCTCTCAGCTCCTTTTGGAATCTCTCTGCCACTGAGGCTTATTTCATTTCCTTTCACATCCCCCTTTTGGTCAAAAAGATGTTCTCCATTCCGTGATGCCGGGTCTGCATTCCTCCCTGGGAGTCATATTCCACGTTGCCAGGGAGATTCACTCCCCTGGGTGTCTGATCTCACGTAGTGGGGAGGGCAGTGATTTCACCTTTCAAGTTGACTTAGGTAGAGAGAGAGGGCCACATCTGAGCAACAAAGAGGTATTCGGGAGGAGGCTCTTAGGCACAATTATAGGGAGGCCTAGCCTCTCCTTTGCAGCAACAGTCTTCCCAAGGGCAAATCCCGTAGTAAATGGCTCAATCCATCAAACCGCCAGTCCCCTATGTCTGTGGGCATGTTAGCAACCATCGAGGTAGGGCAGGCCAATACCCCTGCATTCTCCACCAGCTCCTCAAGGAGGCTCTGCATATTTTTTTCCTTGTGTTTTTTTTTTTTAAACTTATTTTTTTTAAATCAACTGTATGAAAAATAAAAAAAAATAAAAAATTAAAAAAAAAAAACATACAATAAAAGAACATTTCAAAGAGACCATAACAAGGGAGTAAGAAAAAGACAACTAACCTAAGAGAACTACTTTACTTCCAATGTTTTCATACTCTACCCCAAGAAAGTAACCTAATATAGCAACATTCTTGTGAACTTGGTCCTACTATACCCAGCAGAAATTAACAGACCATAGTCATTCCTGGGCATTCCCAGAACATTAAATTTACCCATGATAGCTTATCTGTTCTTCTTGGATTATTGTTCCCCCTTCCTTAATTGCTCTCTATTGCTAGTTCCCCTACATTCTACATTATAAACCATTCGTTTTACATTTTTCAAAGTTCACATTAGTGGTAGCATATAATATTTGTCTTTTTGTGCCTGGCTTATTTTGCTCAGCATTATGTCTTCAAGGTTCATCCATGTTGTCATATGTTTCACAGCATCGTTCCTTCTTACTGCCGTGTAGTATTCCATCGTGTGTATATACCACGTTTTATTTATCCACTCATCTGTTGAAGGACATTTGGGTTGTTTCCATCTCTTGTCAATTGTGAATAATGCTGCTACGAACATTGGCATGCAGATATCTGTTCGTGTCACTGCTCTCTGATCTTGCAGGTATATACCGAGAAGTGCAATCGCTGGATCGAAGGGTATCTCTATATCTAGTTTTCTAAGGAACTGCCAGACTGACTCCCAGAGTGGCTGAACCATTATACAGTCCCACCAACAATGAACAAGAGTTCCAATTTCTCCACATCCCCTCCAGCATTTGTAGTTTCCTGTTTGTTTAATGGAAGCAATTCTAATTGGTGTGAGGTGGTATCTCATTGTGGTCTTAATTTGCATCTCTCTAATAGCTAGTGAAGCTGAACATTTTTTCATGTGTTTCTTGGCCATTTGTATTTCCTCTTCAGAGAACTGTCTTTTCATATCTTTTGCCCATTTTATAATTGGCCTATCTGTACTATCGTCATTGAGTTGTAGGATTTCTTTGTATATGCAAGATATCAGTCTTTTGTCAGATACATGGTTTCCAAAAATTTTTTCCCATTGAGTTGGCTGCCTCTTTACCTTTTTGAGAAATTCCTTTGAGGTACAGAAACTTCTAAGCTTGAGGAGTTCCCATTTATCTATTTTTTCTTTTGTTGCTTGTGCTTTGGGTGTAAAGTCTAGGAAGTGGCCGCCTAATACAAGGTCTTGAAGATGTTTTCCTACATTATCTTCTAGGAGTTTTATGGTGCTTTCTTTCATATTGAGATCTTTGGTCCATTTTGAGTTAATTTTTGTGTAGGATGTGAGGTAGGGGTCCTCCTTCATTCTTTTGGATATGGATATCCAACTCTCCCAGCCCCATTTGTTGAAAAGACCATTATGACCCAGTTCAGCGACTTTGGGGGCCTTATCAAAGATCAGTCGGCCGTAGATCTGGGGGTCTATCTCCGAATTCTCAATTCGATTCCATTGATCTATATGTCTATCTTTGTGCCAGTACCATGCTGTTTTGACAACTTTGGCTTTATAATAAGCTTCAAAGTCAGGGAGAGTAAGTCCTCCCACTTTGTTTTTCTTTTTTAGAGTGTCTTTAGCAATTCGAGGCATCTTCCCTTTCCAAATAAATCTGATAACTAGCTTTTCCAAGTCTGCAAAGTAGGTTGTTGGAACTTTGATTGGGATTGCATTGAATCTGTAGATGAGTTTGGGTAGAATTGACATCTTAATGACATTTAGCCTTCCTATCCATGAACATGGAATATTTTTCCATTTTTTAAGGTCCCCTTCTATTTCTTTTAATAGAGTTATGTAGTTTTCTTTGTATAGGTCTTTTACATCTTTGGTTAAGTTTATTCCTAGGTACTTGATTTTTTTAGTTGCTATTGAAAATGGTATCTTTTTCTTGAGTGTCTCTTCAGTTTGTTCATTTCTAGCATATAGAAACATTACTGACTTGTGTGCATTAATCTTGTATCCCGCTACTTTGCTAAATTTGTTTATTAGCTCTAGTAGCTGTATGGTCGATTTCTCTGGGTTTTCCAGATATAAGATCATATCATCTGCAAACAATGACAGTTTTTCTTCTTCCTTTCCAATTTGGATGCCTTTTATTCCTTTGTCTTGCTGGATTGTTCTGGCTAGCACTTCTAGCACAATGTTGAATAACAGTGGTGATAGCGGGCATCGTTGTCTTCTTCCTGATCTTAGGGGGAAGGCTTTCAGTCTCTCACCATTGAGTGCTATGCTGTCTGTGGGTTTTTCATATATGCTCTTTATCATATTGAGGAAGTTTCCTTCAATTCCTACCTTTTGAAGTGTGTTTATCAAAAAGGGATGTTGGATTTTGTCAAATGCTTTTTCAGCATCTATTGAGATGATCATTTGATTTTTCCCCTTTGATTTGTTAATGTGTTGTAATACATTGTTTGATTTTCTTATGTTGAACCATCCTTGCATGCCTGGAATGTACCCCACTTGGTATGGTGTATGATTTTTTTAATGTGTCTTTGGATTCGATTTGCAAGTATTTTGTTGAGGATTTTTGCATCTATATTCATTAGGGAGATTGGACAGTAGTTTTCCTTTTTTGTAGCATCTTTGCCTGGTTTTGGTATTAGATTGATGTTAGCTTCATAAAATGAGTTAGGTAGTCTTCCATTTTCTTCAATGTTTTGAAAGAGTTTAAGGAAGATTGGTGTCAGTTCTTTCTGGAAAGTTTGGTAGAATTCTCCTGTGAAGCCATCTGGCCCTGGGCATTTATTTGTGGGAAGCTTTTTGATGACTGATTGGATCTCTTTGCTTGTGATTGGTTGGTTGAGGTCTTCTGTTTCTTCTCTGGTCAGTCTAGGTTGTTCATACATTTCCAGGAAATTGTCCATTTCCTTTATATTATGCAGTTTGTTGCCATACAGTTGTTCATGGTACCCACTTATAATTTTTTTTAATTTCCTTGGGATCTGCAGTTACGTCACCTTTCTCATTCATTTTTTGTTTATATGGGTCTTCTCTCTTTTTGATTTCGTCAGTCTAGCTAGGGGCTTGTCAATCTTGTTGATCTTCTCAAAGAACCAACTTTTGGTGTTATTTATCCTCTCTTTTGTTTTTTTGTTCTCTATGTCATTTATTTCGGCTTTAATCCTTGTTATTTCTTTTCTTCTACTCGGTTTAGGATTGGTTTGCTGTTCATTTTCTAGCTTTTTCAGTTGATCCATTAGTTCTTTGATTTTGGCTCTTTCTTCCTTTTTAATATATGTGTTTATTACTATAAATTTCCCCCTCAGTACCGCTTTTGCTGCATCCCATAGGTTTTGGTATGTTGTGTTCTCATTTTCATTCGTCTCTCTATATTTAGCAATTTCTCTTGCTATTTCTTCTTTAACCCACTGATTGTTTAGGAGTGTGTTGTTTAACCTCCAGGTATTTGTGAATTTTCTAAGTCTCTGATGGTTATTGACTTCTAATTGTATTCCATTGTGGTCAGAGAATGTGCTTTGAATAATTTCAATCTTTTTAAATTTATTGAGGCTTGTTTTATGTCCCAGCATATGATCTATTCTGGAGAAAGTCCCGTGAGCACTAGAGAAGTATGTGTATCCTGGTGATTTGTGATGTAATGTTCTATATATGTCTGTTAAATCCAATTCATTTATCAGATTGTTTAGGTTTTCAATTTCCTTATTGGTATTCTGTCTGGTTGATCTATCTGTAGGAGAGAGTGATGTGTTGAAGTCTCCCACAATTATTGTGGAAACATCAGTTGCTTCCTTTAGTTTTGCCAGTGTTTCTCTCATGTATTTTGTGGCACCTTGATTGGGTGCATAAACATTTATGATTGTTATTTCTTCTTGTTGAATTGCCCCTTTTATTAGTATGTAGTGACCTTCTTTGTCTCTGAAAACATCCCTGCATTTAAAGTGTATTTTATCTGAGATTAATATTGCTACACCTGCTTTCTTCTGGCTGTAGCTGGCATGAAATATTTTTTTCCATCCTTTCACTTTCAATTTCTTTGTGTCCCTGTGTCTAAGATAAGTCTCTTGTATGCAGCATATTGATGGTTCATTTTTTTTGATCCATTCTGCAAATCTATACCTTTTAATTGGTGAGTTTAATCCATTTACATTCAACGTTATAACCGTGAAGGCATTTCTTGAATCAGCCATCTTATCCTTTGGTTTATGTTTGTCGTATATATTTTTCCCTCTCTCTATTAATATCCTTTAATGTACCCATACCAAATCTCTTTAGTACTGAACCTTTCTCCATGTCTCTCTCTCCTTTCTTTGTTTCTCTGTGTGTAGGGCTCTCTTTAGTATCTCCAGTAGGGCAAGTCTCTTGTTAGCAAATTCTCTCAGCATTTCTTTGTCTGTGAAAAATTTAAGCTCTCCCTCAGATTTGAAGGAGACCTTTGCTGGATAAAGTATTCTTGGTTGGAAATTTTTCTCACTCAGAATTTAAATATGTCGTGCCACTGCCTTCTCACCTCCATGGTGGCTGCTGAGTAGTCACAACTCAGTCTTATGTTGTTTCCTTTGTATGTGGTGAATTGCTTTTGTCTTGCTACTTTCAGAACTTGCTCCTTCTCTTCCGTATTTGACAGTGTGACCAGAATATGTCTCGGAGTGGGTTTATTTGTATTTATTCTATTTGGAGTTCACTGGGCATTTATGATTTGTGTATTTATAGTGTTTAGAAGACTTGGGAAGTTTTCCCCAACAATTTATTTGAATACTCTTCCTAGACCTTTACCCTTTTCTTCTCCTTCTGGAACACCAATGAGTCTTATATTTGGGTGTTTTATATTATCTATCAAATCCCTGAGGTCCATTTTGATTTTTTCAATTTTTTTCCCCATTCTTTCTTTTGTGCTTTCATTTTCCATTCTGTCATCTTCCAGGTCACTGATTCATTGTTCACTTTCCTTTAGTCTTGTACTATGAGTATCCAGAAGCTTTTTAATTTGGTTAACAGTTTCTTTAATTTCCATAAGATCATCTATTCTTTTAATTAGTCTTGCAATGTCTTCTTTATGCTCTTCTAGGGTCTTCTTGATGTCCTTTATATCCTGTTCCATGCTCTTCTTGATGTCCTTTATATCCCATGCCATGGTCTCATCGTTCATCTTTAGTTCTTTAATTAGTTACTTTAAGTACTGTATTTCTTCTGATCTTTTGATTTGGGTGCTTGGGCTGGGGTTATCCATATCTTCTGGTTTTTCCATATGCTTTAAAATTTTCTGTTGTTTTTGGCCTCTTGGCATTTGCTTAACTTGGTAGGGTTCTTTTAGGATTTGTAGACCAATTGAAATCCTTATCTATAATTTGTCAGGTCTACAGCTTCATGGAGTACACTTTCTGTGACTAACCAGCAGGTGGCATCCACAAGCCAACTGTTCCCCTCAAGCCAGTTCTCCCCCGCTTTGCCTCTGTGGTGAGTGGGGGAGCAAGACTTGTGGGGTCCAGTTGGTGTACCAAGCTTGCGTTTGTAGTTGGTGTTGCCCGCCCTGTATAAGGGGCGTGTGTCTGAGCCGTCAGGGAGGGGGGCGGCTCTAACAACCAAATCTCCCTGTTGTTCCTGGAGTTTTAAAGCTGCTGCAATAGTCTAATCCTTCAGCTCAGTCCTGCCACAGTTTGTCTCTGCCACTGACCCACAAGTCCTTGGTATTGGTGTGTGACCCCTAAGACTTGTGAATGGGTCCCTCTTCCAGGCCTTGCACCCCTGGTCCTCTGTTGAGGGATGACTGTGCTATGTCACAGGTGAGTGCCATCCCCCCAGGGTGGTTCTGGGCTGCCGGTCTGTGTAGGGAGGCTCCCAGTCTGCTGAAATGATGTCTGAATGGGGCTTGTTAATTCCCACTGCTCCACCTTCCCAAGTCTCGGACAACCAGCTGAGGGTGCAGGGAAGGCTAATGTCCACGCCCAATTTTGTGGTGTATGCGTGTTATTTGAAGCACTTCTGTCACACTGGGTTGTCTGGGCCAGTTCTGGGCTATGGGGCTGGTGACGGGCAGGAGTGTTTTTTGTCCACCAGGATGATGGCTGTGAGAGGACGCCCCACTTTTCTTGGGATGTTGTGGTGTTTCGTGAATTTTCTCAGCCACTGGATTATTACCTTTTGTCTCAGAGCTCTCAGTTCTGCTCTTGTCTTGACCTGCCCAAACTGCAAGTCCTTGGGGCTTTCTGTATTAGGCTTCTTAGAGTAATTGTTTTAGAAAATGAGAAAAAGATTAAAAAAAAAAGAAAAAAAAAAGGACCCTCCCAGCAGATCTAATGCGTTATTGAAATGCTAAGAGACAAAGCAATTAGGGTTATTAAGGAAAGATCCAGGGGGCAGAGAGATCAGTTTTTCTTAGGGTTTTACAAATGAGCCTGCGGGCCTGAGCTCTGCCCTTTCCCTTTCTATGTTCACCAGAACTCCAAAAAGCATCCGCTTTTATTTTTGAGTTTGTCTTGCTGTTTTTCGCTATGCCTACCTCCTCTCTGCTGGGCTGGCTGCTCTCAGATTCTCTGGTGTCTGGTCTCAGTCTGTCTATGGTTGGAGTTTGGATCAGTAGAAGAGTTTCTGATAAGAGCTGCCACTGCAGTTCTCCCTTCTCCTTCCCAGCGCTGACAGCCCCTCCTCCCACGGGACTGAGCCTGGCCGCAAAAACTTACAGATTTCACTGATCTCAGCAGTCCCACGTTTTCATGAGTGTTGTATGAAGTATGCCCAAAGTCAGATTGCTCTGTGGTGTCCAGTCCACGCAGTTTCTGGCTTACTACCTACTTCCCTGGAGGAGTAACTAAAACATACACCTCACCAATCCACCATCTTGCCCTGCCTCCTCATACAGTCTTATAATTCTGAGTTTAGAAAAGTCAAGTCTGTAGCAATCTGTCAGAATTATCATAGAATTTAATAAGATACCTAGGATAGAACCCAATTTGCAAATAATACATTGCTTTATTCTAACAATAGTCGGCTAGAACAGAAATTTGAAAAAATAGTGTTCTTCAGTAAAACAATCATGAGCTTAAGATGCCTGATATTTTTTCTATGTTATTTTATACCCTAGTTTGTATGGAAAAAGATTAAAGTGTTTCCTCTCCTACCTCTGCCACTCTCCTCATGAATGCGTAGTAGTCAATGGTATGTATATACTGCATTTTGTTTATCCACTCATCTGTTAAAGGACAATTGGATTGTTTCCATCTCTTGGCAATTGTGAACAGTGCCGCTATGAACATCGGTGTGCAAATATCTGTTCATGTCACTGCTTTCAGATCTTCTGAGTATATACTGAGAAGTGAAATTGCTTCATCGTAGGTGTGCCAGTTTGAATGTATTATGTCCCCCCAAACTCCATTATGTTTAATGTAATCTTGTGAGGGCAGACCTATCAGTGTTAATTAGATTGTAATTCCTTGAGTGTTTCCATGGAGATGTGCCCCATCCAACTGTGGGTGATGACTCTGGATAATTTCTGTGGAGGTGTTACCCCACCCATTCAGGGTGAGTCTGAAGAAATCACTGGAGCCTTATAAATGAGCTGACAAACAGAAGGAACTCCGTATAGCTGTGAGTGACATTTTGAAGAGGAGCTACAGCCAAGAGGGACACTTTGAAGAAAGCACAGGAGCTGCAGATGAGAGACAGTTTGAAGACGGCCGTTGAAAGCAGACTCTTGCTCCAGGGACACTAAGAGAGGACAAACAACCCAAGAGCAACTAAGAGTGACATTTTTGAGGAACTGCAGCCTAGAGAGGAATGTCCTGGGAGAAAGCCATTTTGAAACTAGAACTTTGGAGCAGATGCCAGCCATATGCCTTCCCAGGTAACAGAGGTTTTCTGGACGCCATTGGCCATCCTCCAGTGAAGGTACCCGATTATTGATGTGTTACCTTGGACACTTTATGGCCTTAAGACTATAACTGTGTAACCAAATAAACCCCCTTTATAAAAGCCAATCCATTTCTGACGTTTTGCATTCTGGCAGCATTAGCAAACTAGAACAGTAGGGTAACTTGATATCTAGTTTTCTGAGGAATAGCCAAACTGTCTTCCAGAGTGGCTGTACCATTATACAGTCTCACCAGCAATGAATAAGAGTTCCAATTTCTCTACATCCTCTACAGCATTATTAATTACCTGTTTATTTAATGGCAGCCATTCTTATTGGTGTGAGATGATGTCTCATTGTGGTCTTGATTTGCATCTCCCTAATAGCTAGTGAAGATGAACATTTTTTCATGTGTTTTTTAGCCATCTGTATTTCTTCTTTGGAGAAATGTCTTTTCATATCTTTTGCCCATTTTATAATTGGGCTGTTTGTACTATTGTCATTGAGTTGTAGGATTTCTTTATATATGCAAGATATTAGTCTCTTATCAGATACATGGTTTCCGAATATTTTCTCCCATTGCATTGATGCCTCTTCACCTATTTGACAAAAAATCCTTTGAGGTACAGAAGCTTTTGATTTTGAGGAATTCCCATTGATCTATTTTTTCTTTCATTGCTTGTGCTTTGGGTGTAAGGTTTAAGAAGCGACCTCCTAATACTAGGTCTTGGAGAAGTTTCCTTAGATTATCTTCTAGGAGTTTTATGATACTATCTGTTATATTGGGTCTTTTATCCACTTTGTTAATTTTTGTATAGTGTGTGGATATGGATACTCAGTTCTCCCAGCCGAATTTGTTGAAGAGACTGTTCTGTCCCAGTTCAGTGGGTTTGGGGGTCTTATCAAATATCAGTCAACCTTAGATCTGGGGGTCTATTTCTGATTTCTCAATTTGATTCCATTGATCAATATGTCTATCTTTGTGCCAATACCATGCTGGTTTGACTACAGTGGTTTTACAGTAGGCTTCAAAGTCAGGAAGCATAAGTCCTCCCATTTCATTTTTCTTTTTTAGAATGTTTTAGCAATTCAAGGCCCCTTTCCCTTCCAAATAAATTTGGTAACTAGCTTTTCCAAGTCTGCAAAGTAGGTTGTTGGAATTTTGGTTGGAATTGCATTGAATCTGTAGATCAGTTTGGATAGGACTGACAATTTAATGACGTTTAGCCTTCCTATCCATGAACACAGACTGTCTTTCCATCTCTTTAGGTGCCCTTTTAATTTTTTTAGTAAAGTTATATAATTTCCTGTGTAGAGGTCTTTTGTATCCTTGGTTAGTTTATTCCTAGATACTTGATTTTTTGTAGTTGCTATTGTGAATGAAATTTTTTTCTTGAGTGCCTCTTCTGTTAGGTCATTTCTAATGTATAAGAACATTACTGACTTCTGTGGATTAATCTTGTATCCTACCATATTGCTGAATTTGATTTTAGCCCAAGTATCTGTGTCGTCGATTTCTCAGGGTTTTCCAAATATAAGATCATATCATCTGCAAATAATGACAGTTTTACTTCTTCCTTTTTAGTCTGGATGCCTTTTATTTCTTTGTCTTGCCAGATTGCTCTTGCTAGAACTTCTAATACACTGTTGAATAATAGTGGTGACAGCAGGCATTCTTATTTCATTCCTGGTCTTAGAGGGAAGGCTTTCTGTCCCTCACTGTTGAATACTATGCTGGCTGAGGGTTTTTGATATATGCCCTTTATCATGTTGAGAAAGTTTCCTTCAATTCCTGCCTTTTGAAGTGTTTTTATCAAAAAAGGATGCTGAATTTTGTTGAATGCTTTTTCAGCATCTATTTAGATGATCATTTGATTTTTCTCTTTTGATTTGTTAATGTGTTGTATTACGTTGATTTTTCTTATGTTGAACCACCATTGCATGCCTGGGATGAACCTCACTTGGTCCTGATACATGATTTTTTTTTTAATGTGCCTTTGGATTCCATTTGCAAGTATTTTGTTGAGAATTTTTGGATCTGTATTTATTAGGGAGTTTAGACTGTAGTTTTCCTTTCTTCTAGCATCTTTATCTGGTTTTGGTATTAAAGTGATGTTGGCTTCATAAAATGAGTTAGACAGGGTTCCATTTTCTTCACGTTTTTAAAGGAGTTTGAGTAGGGATGGTATCAGTTCTTTTTGGAAAGTTTGATAGAATTCCCCTGTGAAGCCATCTGGCCCTGGGCTTTTATTTGTGGGAAGCTTTTTGATGACTGATTAGATCTCTTTACTTGTGATTGTTTTGTTGAGATCTTCTGTTTCTTCTCTGGTCACTCTACATTTTTCATGTGTTTCCATTTCCTCTAAAATGTCTCGTTTGTTGGCATACAGTTGTTCATAGTATCCTCTTACAATTTCTTAAATCTCTTTGGGATCTACAGTAATGTCCCCCTCTCATTTCTGATTTTGTTTATTTGGGTCTTCTTTCTTTTTGATTTTGTCAGTCTAGTTAAGTGTTTGTTAATCTTGTTGATCTTCTCAAAGAACCAAGATTTGGTTTTATTCTCTTCATTGTTTTTTTGTTCTCCATGTCATTTATTTCTGCTTTAATCTTTATTTCTTTTTGTCTACTTGCTTTAGGATTAGTTTGCTGTTCATTTTCTAGCCTCTTCAGTTATTCCATTAGTTCTTTGATTTTAGCACTTTCTTCCTTTTTAATGTATGCATTTAGAGCTATAAATCTCCCCCTCAGTACTGCCTTCAATGCATCCCATAAGTTTTGATATGTTGTGTTCTCATTTCCATTCATCTCTAGACATTTAGCAATTTCTCTTGCAATTTCTTCTTTGACCCAGTGATTGTTTGAGTGTGTTGTTTAACCTCCAAATATTTTTGAATGTTCTAGATCTTTGATGGTTATTGACTTCTAGTTGCATTCCATTGTGGTCAGAAAATGTGCTTTGAATAATTTCAGTCTTTTTTAATGTATTGAGGTTTGTTTTATGCCCCAGCATATGATCTATCCTGGAGAAAGTTCCATGAGCACTAGAAAAGAATGTATATCCTAGTAATTTAAGATTCTATATATGTCTGTTAAGCCTAATTTGTTTATTGTTTAGGTTCTCAGTTTCCTTACTGAGCCTCTGTCTGGTTGTCTATCTATAGGAGAAAGTGGTGTATTGAAGTCTCCCACGATTATTGTGGAAATATCTATTACTTCCTTCAGTTTTGCCAATGTTTGTCTCATGTACTTTGGAGCACTTTGATTGGGTGCATAAACATTTATGATTGTCATTTCTTCTTGGCGAATTGTCCCTTTTATTACTATATAGTGTCCTTCTTTGTCTCTTTTTGTGGTTGATTTATTTTTATTTTTTTTTAATTTTGAAATAAATTCAAAGTTATAGGAACAGTTGCAAAAACAATACAAACCCCATACACAGAACCCCAGCATACCCTGACCCCCCTCCCCTGATACCCCAATCCACCAACTTTAACAGGCTGTCACACCGCTATTTCTTTCCCTTCCTCACTCCCTCCCTCCCTATCTATCATCCATCATCTATTGCTCTGTCTTCTGAACATGTGTGCTAGCTGCACACATCCTTGAACAAACACTATAATTCACTTATACAATTCCCATGAACAAGAACACTCTTTTATGCAACCCCATTAAACACAGCTAAGAAGTATAAGAGATGCAACATTGATAGAAAGCTTACATTCTATATTTCCTTTTTTTTTTTTTTCCTTATGTCTCAACTGTGTCCCTTTGAGCCTCCTGTCCTCCATCCTCAGATCCCATCCAGGGTCATCCTTGACATTCAACTGTCATCTGTTGAGACTGTCTTTTTTTTTTTTTTTTCCCTCCATTGTGGAAACATATATACAGCCTAAATCTTCCCATTCCAACCCCTCCTTAGCATTCCAGTAGTGGGATTAATCACATTTAGAGTGTTGTAATGCTATCTCTTTCCTGCCATCCATTACTAGAAATTTCCCTTCATCTCAAACAGCAACCCTACACTCATTTCTTAACTCCCCATTGCCCCTTCCCCCATTTCTCTTAACCCATACTCTACTTTTCATCTCTATGGTCATATTCTCTGATAATTTCTTTGTGTTTACTGTGGGGCTTAAAATTAACCTCTTAAATCCATAACACTCTTGTTTTTCTTTGATACCAACTTAACTTCAATAGGACACATAAACTATGTTCCTATACTCCTCCATTCCCCCACCTTTATATAGTTCTTGTCAAAAATTACATATTTTACATTGAGTTCAAAATCACTGATTTGTCATTAGAGTTTGTGTATTTTACATCCTGTAGGAAGTAAATAGTGGAGTTACAAATCAAAAATTATTGACTTCTATTTGTATTCCATTGTGGTTGGAGAATGTGCTTTGAATATATTCAATTTTTTTTTTAATTTATTGAGGCTCGTTTTATGTCCCAGTATATGGTCCATTCTGGAGAAAGATCCGTGATCACTAGAGAAAAATGAGTGTCTTTCTAGACCTTTACCGTTCTCTTCCCCATCTGGGACACAAATGAGTCTTAAGTTTGGACGTTTTATTTTATCTATCATATCCCTGAGATCCATTTAGATTTTTTAGATTTTTTTCTCCATTCTTTCTTTTGTTTTTTCATTTTCTGTTCTGTGGACTTCTAGGACACTGAGTCTTTGCTCAACTTCCTCTAATCTTGTATTATGAGTATCCAGAGTCTTTTTAATTTGGCCAACAGTTTCTTTTATTTCCATAAGATCTTCTATTTTTTTTATTTACACTTGCAATGTCTTCTTTATACTCTTCTAGGGTTTTCTTTATGTCCCTTATATCCTGTGCCATGGTCTTCTTCATGTCCTTTATATCCTTTGCCATGTTTTCATTCCTTGATTGTAGTTCTTTGATTAATTGTGCCAAGTACTGTGTCTCTTCTGATATTTTGATTTGGGTGTTTGGGCTTGGGTTCTCATATCGTCTGGTTTTATCATATGCATTAAGATTTTCTGTTGTTTTTGGCCTCTTGGCATTTGCTTTGCTTGATAGGGTTCTTTCAAGTTGTAAAAAAAAAAAAAATGCCAATCTAATTTTTCAGAAATGTAAGTTGGTACACACTTTCTCTTCCTAACCAGCAGATGGCATCTGCGAGTCACCTATACCCCTCAAGTCAGTTCTCCTCAACTTTGTCCTTGTGGTGTGTGGGGAGATGGTTCTTGTGGGGTTCAGTTGGTGAACTCAGTTTGGGTGTGTTGCTGGAGCCATCCGCCCTGAATGTGAGGTGTGTGTCTGGGTGGCTAGAGAGGCAGGGCAGCTTTAATATTCAAATTCCCCAGGTGTTCCCAGAGATTCAAGGCTGCTGCAAGAGTCTAAGCCTTCAATTCAGTTCTGCCCCAGACCCTCTCTTTCGCTGACCCACAAACCACCGGCATTGATGTAGCTTCTCTGGGTTTTCCAAGTGGGCCCCCCTTCTCAGCTGTGATCCTCCAGGACCTCTGCTGAGGGAAGGCTGTGCTACATCACAAATGCACGCCATCCCTCAATGGAAGCCCCGCGCCTCCATGCCGTGCAGGGGCACTCTCAGCCTGATGCAAAGATGGCTGAACGGGGCATCTTAACCCGCCCCCCGCCCCTCGCACAGTTCCTCCTTCCCAGCTCCAGGACAACTGGCGCAGCTCTGGGCTATGGTCATGGCCCTGGGCAGGAGTGTCTCCAGCCCACCGGGGAGCCAGCTGCAAGCAGCGGGGTTTCTCTCTCCTTCCGGCTCTCCCCTCCACTCCCCTGGTCCTGAGGGAATCTGCATCAGGCTATCTTCCACGCCAGATACTGAGAGGCCGGCTCAGCCCACTCCTGCCATGCTTCACTGTTTGGTTCCCACCATCGCAACTGCAGCCACTCCTGGGTTTTTCCCTTTTTTTTTTTTTTTTAAAAGAACCCGTCCATCTCCAAACACCAACCCCTGGCTTCCCCACACTGCAGCATGGCCACAGGTCTTTCAGCCAGCTTACTCACTCGTTTCAGAATGCAGACTCCCAGTTTTACCAAGTGTATGGCCCCTGTGGTTCTAGCAGACCTTGTCCAGCTGGTGCATCGCTGAAACGGGTATTCTGGGTCACCTTCTGGTTTTTATCTAGTATTTTTCATGGAGGTGTTTTTTTTTGCCCTGTCTCACCTAGCCACCATCTTAGGTTCTCTTCTTCTCTGTCTCTTATGACATCCTTGCATTTAAAGTCTACTTTATCTGATACTAGTATTGCTGCCCTGCTTTTGGCTGTAGCTTGCGTGGAATATAATATTTTCTATCCTTTCACTTTAAATCTCTTTGTGTCTCTGTGTCTAAAATGAGTCTCTTGTAAATAGTATATTGATGATTCATATTTTCTAATACATTCTGCCAATCTATATCTTTTAATTGAGGAGTTTAATTCATTCCATTCACTGTTATTACTGTGAAGGCAGTTCTTGAATCAGACATCATATCCTTTGGTTTTTATTTGTCAGATCTATTTTTTTCCCTCTCTCTTTATTTCCTTTAAGTTACCTTTACTAATACTCTTCAGTGTCTTTTTCTCTCAGTTTGTAGAACTCCTTTTAGTATTTCTTGTAGGGCAGGTCTTGTGTTAACAAAATCTCTCAGCATTTGTTTGTGAAAATTTTAGGTTCTCCCTCAGTTTTGAAGGAGAATTTTGCTCTGTCTCTCATAGTCTTCCATCCTCCTCTCATATTTCTTTAGTATCTGAAGGGTAGGTAGTGATTTTCCCTGTTTTATTGCTGAATTTGGTAATTTGTTTCTTTCCTCATTTCCTTGGTCAGTTTATCTAAGAGTTTGTTAATTCTGTTGATTTTTCAAAGAAATAGCTTGTGATTTCATTGTTTTTTTTTTTTATATATATATTGTTGTGTTTTCTAGTCCATTGATTTCCCATATGATCTTTATTATTTCCTTCTTTCTGCTTGTTTTGGGTTTAGTTTGCTCTCTTTCTAGTTGTTAAAGTGGAGGAATTTGAGACATTTCTTCTTTTCCTACTTTTCCTGATACGGGCATCTAAAGCTATAATTTTCCCTCTAAGCATTTCCTTAGCTTTATCCTATCTGGAATTTTCCATTTTGAATTTTGTTTGACCCATGGGTTATTCAGAATTATGTTGTTTAGTCTCCAAATATTTGCAGTTTCCAGATTTTTTTCTGTTGTAGGACACAAACTTATTTCAAATGGAGTTAGAGATCAATCTTTGCTTTGCAGGATTTCATCTTTTAAAATTTATTGATTGTGCTTGTTTTCCCAACAAGGTGTATGTCTGGCTGGATGTTCCACTTGCATTTGGAAAGAATGTGTATTCTGCAGTGTTTGGGTACAGTATTTTATAAATTTGGGTTTGCTCAAGTAAGTTGTTAAGGTTGTTTAGGGCTTCTATATCTTTGCTAATTTTCTGTGTAATTAATTTACCAATTATTGATATGGGCCATTGCAATCCCCAACTATTTTTGTGATTTCTCCTTTCAATTATCAGTTTTTGTTTTACGTAATTTGGAACTCTTGTGTTGGTGAGTATACATTTGTAATAGTTATATATTCCTGATATAACTTTACTCATTATTGAAGGGTCCTCTTTATCTCTAGTGATATTGCTTGTCATAGCATCTATTTTGTCTGATATAAATGTAGCCTTTCTGGTTCTCTTATGGTTATTATTTGTTTGGTACATCTGATTCAGTCATTTTACCTTTGATCTATTTATATTTTTATTCTAATGTTAATCTGTTATAGAGAGCAACTATTTGTTTCTTGCTGTTTTATCAACTCTGATACCATGGATGATTTCCAGTTATGATTTTTGCAGGTCTCTGAACTTGTCTGTATTCAGAAATGATTATGTTCAGATTCCTGACATATGATAATGTAGCTTAACTGATAACCTATGTATAGAATCTACAAGAAATGTCATTATATTTATATATATAGAATAAGTAATACAATTGCCTAGTGAACTTTTATTATCATGTCAGCTGTTTAGTATACTCTTTCTTCTGAAGGCAAATTTGCATGTGAAATCAAATTTTAATCAAAAGATTCTCTGGCATGAGTAGGTAATTAGAATAGAGAAAGCTAAGTAATTAATGACTAATTTGATTAGGTTTTAAGAGTCTAATATTGCTTTCTCCACTTGCTTATTATACTTGACATGGTAAATCTAAATATCCAAGAGACAGTCACGGTTCATTGGACAGTACAGAGACATATTGACAATTCTCTGTCTTTGATTGTATTTGTTTTAGATTCCCATGGATCTCTAATTAATATGATTTATATACATGCATTATTAGTTTTAGGTACCTGATTAGATTTGCATATCTACAAAGTCTTTTCATAACCACTTATTTACACATCCATTCTTAGTGTAGGCTAGTTCTGTATTATAAGAGGTTAACATATTATCAAATGATATTAAGACCAGAATAAGGAACATCTTCATTGATGTTTAGTAGTACTCTAGATTAAAGTTGAGATGGATATACCATTACTTTTTCCAAAATTTTCTGGATAATACTCATAATAATTTTGCTGTAAGGCTTTTATATCTAACAGAAAGTTAAAGTTACTGTAAATTTGAGTAATTGTATATTTAATTTTATTTAATAATTTTTATCTAAGAAATTAATTTTATTTAATTTAGTAACTTATTTATACATAAGAGTTAACAGATAATTAAGAAAATTATTTTCTGTTTAGTGAGTAGTAAAAAAATACATTCAAAATTTAAGACAGAAGTGAAAACTATAGTAATAGGAAGAAAATAATTTGCACTTTTCACTGAAATATTTAAGTGATATGTAAACAAAGGCAACCCAATTGAATACCCTCACTTATGTTATCTATTTGTATAGTTTCATGAAACTGTAAATATACAGTCTCATGGCCTTTAGGATATCACTTATATTTGCATGTTTTTTTATTTTGATAATATAAACTAGAGGTTATAAATTGGTGAAATGGGCAAATAAATGCTTTTTGTTAAGCCTATGCTGCAATTTACAAAAATGTGTGTGTGTACATGCAGAGAGAGAAACAACATTTAAAAGTTGAGAAATATCACATTATGTTTTGATTCTAAGGGCTACCAACAAATAGACATAATAGTCACAATCTGATGTCACATTTGCCACTGATGAAGGTGAGATGCGGCGGATTGAGCAGCCTAGTCTCCTCCTGTTTTCGCTAAAACAGAAGTCTGCATCAGTAACAAATATCTTTGCAACTTACGTAGTTTTTTTAGAACTCTAGATGGATATTTTGATATTTTTATATGCCTGTGTTTCTGTATTAAATAGAAAATTGAAGATTAACTCATAGGCTATAATTTTCAGGGAGTAGGAAGGAGAGAGACAGAATCAGGAAGACCGAGACTCGTGTAACCTTATCGGCATTTGACTTTATTCTGTCCTCAGTTCAATGTTCTCCACCCACCTTGAAGCTTCCAAAGGTAGCAGTTGAGTTGGTTAGGTCTCAGGCATGAAATCAGTGCACACAGCCACATGATTACACAATTGTCAGGACAATTTTAACCCCCATACTTTTGCCTTTATTTTCTGTGTGTTTTAGTAAATGAGAGCTGAGTCTGAATGTTTTGGATCACTGGCCCCATTCCCCGCTTCACTTTGTATGTGTGCACAGGAGTGCTCTTGTGACCATATGGAATGCCCAGTGAGTTTCATCTGTTGGTTCTGCTGAAACTGAAGGAAAGAACAAAATTGCTGCATTTGCATTGTATAGAGCAATTAACACTAATTTTTTTAAGCAAGAAATGCTTAGGAGCAGTGGAACTCAATGTGTTCTTGAAAATAATTGATATGTTTATTGTAGTAAAAAGCCTATAATGGGGCTGTTTTCACATGGGCCCAGATTTATTTAAATGGGATTTTCCATTAGCAAGGCAAGTTTGCCTCCACTAAATTACATAGGACACTGTTTGAAAGACTCCAGAGAGAAGAATCCCAGCTCAATAATTCCCAAGCAGCTTTCCTTATCTTGATCTATAGTCAATGCCCTGGCATTGTTTCACTCAGCTTGATTGTTGCTAAGCAACAAATAGGGGATAGGGTTAAGCTTCTAGAATCACTTGCACATTATTATACAAGTGAACAAGATTACAATAATGCAAGTTTTAATAATGAAGGGTATTACATACATTGTCATAGTATACCTTACAAATCGGTTTTCCCACACAAGAAGAGAAAGAACTTCTCGACTGCTTCTCATGGGAGAAAGACATTTCATTAACATTTGGAAGTACCAAGGGAATAGGTTTTAAGAGAAACAATTAGGTATTTTATAGCTATCTTTCCTTTCTCAAAGGTTTTCTTTCCTAATTGCTATTGACTTTGTATTCTTCGAACTACTGAAGCTAACAATAGTGTAAGTAGGTGTTATGTTTCCTAGTTAGAAAGCTACTGAAGTGGTTTGATGATTGCCCAAGACTTTTAAATGCAAGTGAATTAAAGAACATTAAATGCAAAAAATTAAAGAGCAGTTTTTGTTCTCTGTACTTACAGATCTTTATCAGAATTTCTTTTTTTTAATCAAGAAAAGGCAATATTTTAAAATCATAGAGCATCACCATCCACATCTCTAAAAATGCTTACACTGCTATCCGTAATGATTCTCCTTTTGAAGCTAAGTTGTTAGATGATTTTTCTTTTTTCTCTGAATGGGAAACTCTGAGACATGTGTTAGCTTCAGCAAATAATCCTTGCTCTTGTGGTAGCATGCCAATCTTTGGCCAGTGAAAATGGGCTCTGGCAAACCTGAAACAGCCTGAGCAGTGGCTGCAGAAAACCTTTTCTTTTTTTTTGTTTATTTAGACTAGAAAAGTTTAATTGTATTTATTGTACAGTGTGGGCCTATCAAACACCAAAACTTAGATATGAGTGGTTTTAGCTGCACTGTGGTCTGTTAATTAAAGTCATTTAAGAGACCTGCTACATTAAAAGTGCATTTAGACTTCATGGCATATAAAAATTTGGGGGGGAAGCCATATAGTATGGTGGAAAGAATATGCATTTTGGATTTAGATAGATATGAGTCTGATTCTAAGCTCTGGCACTTGATATCTTCATGACCATGACTCAGTATTTCACTGTGTCATAGTCTCAGTTTACTCATTTAAAATGGGGTAGAGGGCAAAAGAAAGGGGAGGAATATTAACCTAACTAGAGAGAGACCTTTCCTGACCAGACACACCCATCACTACTCTCAACTTTTATTTTATTTTTCCTCAGACCACTTGTTATCAACTGCCATCCATCTATCTATTCTACCTATTTATCGTCTACCTATCTATCTATCTAGAGAGGCAAAGAGGGGCACTCCTTGCTTTACATAGAAGTGTGGGACTGTAAAAATGACTATGTAAGCTGAAACCATAAAAAGTGATCTTAACCAGTAAAAAAAATTATGATTTTTTCCATGAACTTAAATTTTTTTTTTCAAAACATTGAACAATCTCTATTGGTTATAAGTATATGTAGAAATTAAAAAATAGGAATGCTAATATTTAGTATACGGTAATTTAAAATGTTAGAAATATTGAGAATTAGTGTTTTATTTCTTTGCAAAAAAATCGAGTAGTTTGAATAATGTTTGCCTTCTTCCTGTCTTGTAACTAGCAATAGAGAGTGCTGCTTTTTAAAGTTTATGTCGTCAGCTTCCAACCTTTATTTTTTGTGCTTTCGAAGTAGTAAGATATCTTCAAGTATTCCTTTAATGTGATTTTTTTTTGCCAGTGTCACTTCCTCCTTTTCATCAGAACCATTTTTCTCATTTATGCCAATAACTTTGCCTTCACTAAGGTCTTCAAGGTACACATCTAGACTCTCTAATGGTGGCAGTGTCAATATTCCCACAGTCAGCTATTTCTTCTATAATGCTATTTACATTTGCTTCAAATTTCCTCAGTGTTATTACTTTTCTTTGCTGCACTTTCATCTTTGCCAATTCCCTCACTAAAGTGTCCATTTTGTAAAATGTCACATGGGTTTATAACTGGGAAACAAGGAGGTAACAACTTTCATATCAGACATCAACAGATAGCAAAAATTTACTATCAGTGTGTGAAATGAGTGTACGATCTGCCGTGGCCAATCACCTTCAGACTCTGCAAGAAGTATCGTGATTGGCACCTGGGCCTCTGTTATTTACGTAGTGATAACGTAGATGGGAGCTAGGCGGCAGTGACGTTTGTATTTTATGTTTCTCAGTGTTAATCTATTATGGTAAACTGACACGAACTATTTTGCTGCGGGGCTGGTATCATTTAACGAAACACTAGTAACTAAAATTGGTGCATAACACAACAACCTGAAGCAAGGACTGTGTGCATGTGCATTTATCTCCTTTTCTCCGTGAGAGAGCTTGGACTTTGTCAATTTTTTTTTCTCTTTGCTCTATCTCCAGCTCTCAGAACAATTCTTAACATAGTTACTCAATAAATACTGGGTTACGTGGTACTTGCTTAATGCCTCTTGATTTAAGAAGAGGTGAATTTATCAAACGAGTTAAGTGTCCAGAAATGTGCTCTAAATATATATTTGGCACAGTATAGTTTTGTTAGGGGAGATAGAATTTAGTTCCCTGAAATAGTCTTTGGTACATCTTAAGGGCTTGTGCTGTACAGTCACAGAAATCAAAGTTTGATTCTTGGCTTAGCTATGTCACCTTGGTTGAGTTATTTAAACATTCTAGGCTTTGGTTTGTTTTTACCTGTAATAGGGAAGTGACTATGCCTGCTCACTTAATTAAATTATGTGAGGTTTAAGAGACATTATATATGCAAAGTACTTAGACTAGTGCTTGATATTTAGTAAGCACCCAAAATATTTCAGCCAGTATGAGGAGTTTTTGCAGCAATTTAATTTAATAAAATAAAATTATAAGAGCGAAAAGTTGTATTTTCAAAGTACCAAAACCTACAACTGGCTCTGAGAGCAGAGCCCCAGGGTTCAGGGGCATAGGGGATGGCCTTGCTGGCAGGACTCGGATCCCTCCCTCAGCTCATCATCTTGTACCCCCTCAGCAGCCTTTGAACCTTGCCTCACTTGTGCTTTTCTCACCAGAGTAAGAGATGCATGTCTCTGGGAGGGGGGTCCAGGTAAGTGATAAGCACAGGTGAGGTGCTGGTGGCAGGGCGAACAGCTAGGGTAAAATATAAGAGAATCCAAGAGGGGAGGGATACTTGGACAGTGCTGCCTTCTTGCCCCCATCCCCTACTGAAAGCTCCCATCTCTTCCCTAGGAGAAAACCTGCCTGCTGGAATCTATAAATCAAGTTGGAAATAATTGACATCTTTACATTATTGAGTCTTCCTATCTGTGAGTATGCAATATCTATATATTTATATACAATTGTACTTGATTTGCTAATATTTTGTTGAAGAATTTTTGAATCTATGTTCATGAGATATATTGGTCCATAGTTTCCCTTTCTTGTAATGTATTTCTCTGGTTTTGATATTAGGATAAGGCTGCCCCCATATAATGAGTTAAGAATTATGCCCTCTTCCTCTGTTATTTGGAAGAGATTGTTGAGAATTGATATCGTTTCTTCATGAAATGTTTGGTAGAATTCACCAGTGAAAACATCTGGGCCTATTGTTTTACTTTTGTTATTAGGTTTATTTATTTATTTTTAGAAGGCTATAAATTAATTTTTCAATTTCTTTAATAAATACAGGCCTGTTCAGATGATCTATTTCTCCTTGTATAACTTTCAGTAGCTTGTCTTTTACGGAATTGGTCCATTTTATTTTAAGTTGTCAAATTTGGGTGCATAGTATTGTTCATAATATTCCTTTACTACCCTTGTCAATGTCTATGGAATCAATAGTGATGAGCCCTCCTTAATTTCTGATATTAATTTCTGCCTTTGTTTTTTTCTTGGTTAACATGATTGGAGGTTTATCAATTTCATTGACCTTTTCTAAGAACTTTTTGATTTGGTTGATTTTCTCCATTGGTTTCTTATTTCAATTTTATTTATTAATGCTCTAATTTTAATTACTTATTTTTTCTTCTTGTGTTAGGCTTATATTATTATTATTTTTCTGTTTTCCTAATATGGAATCTTAGGCTGTTGATTTTAGTTTGTTCTTTTTTCCTAATATATTCAATGCTATAAATTTCCCTCCAAGCACTACTTTCACTGCATCCCACAAACTTTGATGGTTTATATTTTCATTTTCATTTAATTCAAAATATCGTTCAACACCTCTTGAGAATTTTTCCTTTACCCATTTATTACATAGAAGTGTGTTGTTTAATCTCCAAATATTTGGGGATTTTCCAGATTTCTTTCTGTTACTGGTTTCTGGTGTAATTCCATTGTGGTCTGAGAGTATGCTTTATATGATTTCTTTATAATAAAATGTATTAAATTGTGTTTTATGCCCCCAGAATATAGTCTATCTTGATGAATATTCCATGTGAGCTTGAGAAGAATGTATGTTAGAAGAAGTGTTCTATAAGTGTCAATTAGATTCAGTTGATTGATAATGCTGTTTAGTTTGAATCTATCCTTACTGATTTTGTGCTGCTGGATCTGTCAATTATTGTAGCAGAGTGTTGAAGTCTCCAACTATAAATGTGAATTTTTCTATCTTTCTGCTCTATCATGTTTTGCCTCATGTGTCTTCATGCTTGGTTGTAAGAACATCCCCATTAAGGATTTGTTATATCTTCTTGAAGTACTGACCACTCTATCTTCATGTTATTCCCCTCTTTACATCTTTATATCTGATAACTGAAATAGGGGTAGAAAGGGCTTTACCTGAAAGAGAGACACTACAGGAATAGAGGTGAAAGAAGACTATAAAGTGGTAAGAGGAATTTTAATCTGGAGAAGTTAGAAAGAAAGGTATTAATTTTACAATATAATCTCATAAAAGAAAAACAAACTAAATAATTATCATGTCCTTATTTTTCTTTTTTTAATTATCTCATATTCATTCATTCAATGAACAGGAAAACAAATAAAAAACAATCAAAACACTAACTTAACTAGTAATGGATCTAAAATCAGATCAGTGTTTTTATCTGCTATAGTGGTTGAAGGCCTGATTCAATGTAAGATATTTAGTTTATTTTGTATTTCAATTTACATGGGGCATTAGTTTAGAAAGCACTTTAGAAGGCATTATTTTACCAAAGAAAGTGGTCATTGGTTATTTAACTCATTTTCAAAGGGGAAAAATAACTTTTGTGTTAATAACTAAACCTAATAACAAAGTTTCCTTAGATTATTTTCTTTATTATTTGAGAAAGTAGATACATGAACTTGAAAAAAAGCTGATTAAGTATATTTTTAAGAACTGAAAATAAAAAAAGTGAAATCATCGGCAGCAGTAAAATCTTGCTACTGGTTTCTCCTGTCTTGTAATTATTTTATAAGTTAAAAACCACTCCTTAAAGTAACACTATAAGAAGTTCATTGTAGAAAATACAAAGTATACAAATAACAATAAACACATTTAAACTTCTTTATTATTTGTATTCTGCTATTTAGTCTAATTCTTCCAAACTTTTTATTATGTATGTGTGTTTATTGACATTTTCTTATAGAAATTAGATCACTGCTTGTTCCAGTTTGCTAATGCTGCCGTTTTGCAAATCACCAGAAATGGATTTGGCTTTTATAAAGGGGGTTTATTTGGTTACAAAATTAGGTCTTAAGGCCATCAAGTGTTCAAGATAAAGCATCAACAACAGGGTACCTCTACAGAAGAAGGGCCAGTGGCATCTGGAACACCTCTTTTGTCTGGGAAAGCACGTGGCTGGCATCTTCTTCCTTTGCTTATCACTAATGGAACTTGGAGAGTAGTGATGTTCAGGTCTTGGCCATGGGATTTCTGAGCCATTGAACTTAAAAAACTTGGTCAGAGGATGGCTTTCTGGGATGAGACCCACTACTCCAACTCCTACTTGTCGGAAATAAAGCGGTGCCTGTAAGGGAATAAACACTCTCTCGGTTCTGGAGGAGAAAAGAATTTATTTACAATCTTGCAAGATGGGGCGTCCAGCCAAACACGCGGAAGGCTGGCGCGCCAGAGGAAGAGAATGGCGATCTTTAAATCTCCTACTCCTAATTCGCAAGTCCCTCCCCTGTTTCCCCATTGACTGGGTACTACAGAGGTTATAGCCTATTCGAGAACACTAACTAATTCATCTTTTGAGATTTTAATTTGTACAGCCAATCCCAGAGAGCCAACTAGCTCATTATTGAGATTTTGAACTGATTAGCCAATCCCCCCCCCCAAATTTTTATTTTTTTTGCTGTGAGTTCCCGCCTCTGATACTACCTCATATCTCTTTACGTCAGGCAGATTCTCTCTTTTCTTTGTCTGGGGCTTGTTTAAACTGGTTTTGCCTCCATTTCCCTTATTCCATGCTGTCTCTATGTGAAAACGAAACTTATTCCTTTCTTACAGATTCCCTCCTCTTTCTTTTCAAACACATTTAGTTTTCACATTTTAGATTCTCAAATTTGCTAAGGGCTTTTTCACATTCCTCATCATAGGGATCTTTCTTATTTTTGATTCTAGTGGTTTTGATGGGTTTTTGAACTAGCCTTTAAGCACACAGGATTATGTAGCACCCAGCTGTTATAAACATTTTGGCTGGAATGATAAGGAAAATTAAAATAGATGTTGCAATTCCTTTCCATTTCTCGAACCAATTTTCCAACCATTCTATGAGTGGGTTGTTAATGCTAGAATTCTTTTCTAGTTTCTGAAATAAGGCTGTTAAGCCTTGTAGGGCTTTGGTGATAGTTCCATTAGGTGCGGTATTATTGGGGATGAATATGTGACAATTTCCCCCAACTATAGCACAGACGCCTCCTTTTTCAGCTAGCATCATGTCTAGGGCCATTCTGTTTTCCCATGCCATTCGGCTAGTGGCATCTAACTGTTCTGCTATTTCTTTGATGACATCCCTGGTATAGTTGATAAATTTTAGCTGATGATTGACATTTTTATTGATGGTGACCCACCAGAATAAGGACAATTTAAATTCTGCAGCTACTTGATTTTTAGCTTTAAACTCATTAGGAACTTTCTGGGGAACCCCTATACTATCTACAAACATTTTTTTTATTGAAGGAACTAGGTACACTTTGTACATTTTTCTTTTCTCCTTTGCCTTGGGTTGGTACTTTTTTATTACTTTCAAATGCCAGGGTAAATGAGATAGCCAATTGAACCAGAGCACAGGTTCCTCCCCACCTTTCAGGTAGTGTTGGCCAGAGGATGCCTTTCCCACAGTACCACCAGAGGTCTGCTCGGGGTATAGTTAGGCTGGAGAAGTTGCCAGTACTATCCTTGCTCACATTCCACACCTGTGTACACAAAGCCATGGTACCAAGATCCTGGAGCCCTTCTTCCCATCTGGAGACACAGGCAGAGTGGTTTCCGGGACCAAGGCGAGACGCTGGTATGGCTTTGACACTTCCCTTCTGGACTGGAGGGAAAACGGAGGACAACGTACTACAACTTTCACCAGGAGCAGCATTTTGAAAGAGGAGTGTTATACATTTAAACTCCCTTTCATGCTTTTTCATCCCCAAGGGGAAGGGCATAATCTGAACAGTGGGTTGTTTGGTTGTACAAGCATATCAGTCACTTCTGTTTAGACTCTGGATGGTATATTTGTCCCATGCTACCCAGGCATTTGTATTTCCATAACCTGTCTCTATTTCTGTGGTTTGCTTTAAGTCTTTGGCCTTAAGTATTCTAATGACCTTGGGGTCAATTTGAACTGGAGAGTTAAATTCCAGCCAAGTTTCCCTTAATGGTTTTTCCTCCAACCTGGGTAAGACCCATCCCTCATACTGTGTGGTCCACCAAGCAGTGTTCCAAGAATAACAGGGGTTAGGTGTCTCATAAGTTATACTCTCAAATGTTCGCCCCCCAACAATCTTGCTTTCTATTTGAACAGTCTGCTTACATAAATGCTTATATTCCTCCCTCAGTTGTTGCTGATGTTTTAGATTTTTACAGCTCATTGCTTGACAGTCATCAAATTGTACAGTTTGAGACTTTAAGCCTTTGACTACACTTATAACCAGCTTAGCAGAACCTGTTACTCCTTGAATATAGAACATTATGATCAGTATAAGCAATTTCATCATTAAGCTATACACAGAGCACAATGCAAACATAGGGTTTAATCCAGCCCTTCCTCCCTCCTAGTATGTTCTTTCAACTGTTGCCTATTTAGAGTGATCCTTAGGGGATCTGAGGTGGGAGTCACTTTCCAGGATTTAGGTTGAGTTGCTGGATACTTATCGTCTGGTTCAGGCACCGGTCCCTTCACTCGTGTGTAATGAGTCCAGCCTCTTTCTGCCGTTTGGACTGCCGTCTCAGTTGTCAGCAAGACTTGATAGGATCCTTCCCAGATCGGTTGAAGTTTGGATTCTTTCCACGACTGGATCAGAACCCAGCTGCCAGGCTGATGTCGATGGGCAGCAAATTCAAGAGGCGGGGTCTGAGCCAGCAGTCCACGGTGCCTGAGAGATGATAAAGTAGAAGACAAGGCCAGTATATAATTCTTAAGAAAAAGATCCTTTGTGTCTAGGGAGGGGAGCTCTCCAGTCCTCCTGGGGAAAGGCAAACCAAAAAGCATTTCATAAGGGGAAATTCCCAGTTCTTTTCTAGGGGCAGTCCTGATTCTTAGTAGAGCTATAGGTAAGCACTTGATCCAAGGTAACTTTGTTTCCAAAACTAATTTAGAAAGATGTTTCTTTATGGTTTTATTCATTCTTTCCACTCTCCCAGAGGATGGTGGATGCCAGGGAGTGTGGAAGTCCCAAGTGACACCCAGGCTTCCCATGACATTCTGCAACACACGGGAGGTAAAGTGACTGCCATTATCAGAGTCTATATTTTCCACTAACCCATAATGGGGAATGATTTGTTCAAGGATAACTTTAGAAGTTCCCAATGCTGTAGCTGAGGATAGAGGGTAGGCTTCCACCCATCCAGTGAGGTGGTCGACAATTACCAAAATATATTTTAAACGACCAATTGGGGGCATTTCAGTATAATCAACTTGAATGCTCTGGAATGGTCTCAGGCCCGGCTCTCTTCCCCCTTGTACCTGTTTTCTTAAAACCTTTTTATTAATTTTTTGACAAATTATGCACCGCTCACAGATTTGTTTAGCAACTGTATAAAGGCCTACACATCCAAATTGTTTAAGTGCTACATCACACATGGCTTGTACCCCCCAGTGACTCCCCTGGTGTAGGACTGCTAATATCTCCCTCATTATTTGTTTATTTAACATTTGTCTGCCATCTGGGAGAAACCATTTCCCCTGATCATTTAAGGTTGCTCCTAACTGTTTCAACTCTTTTACTTCTTTGGCAGAGAATGTAGGGACCCCAAATTCCTTAGGGATAGAGGGTATTAGGACCATTATTTTTAAAGGGGGTAGAGAGAGGCCTCCTTAGCCTTTTCATCAGCCAACCTATTGCCTTTTGCCTCAAAAGTAGGTCCCTTCTGGTGTCCATTTATATGCACCACTGATATTTCTCTAGGTAAGAGTAGATTGGTTAATACTTGTTTCACCAATTCCCCATGAACCAGTTCTTTTCCTTTGCTATTGATTAATCCCCTTTCTTCCTAGATCTTTCTAAAGGTGTGGACTACCCCAAAGGCATACTTAGAGTCAGTGTATATTGTACCATCCTTTCCTTCTAATAATTTGAGGGCTTGATTTAGTGCATACAACTCACAAGTTTGAGCTGACCACTTATTGGGCAATCGGCTAGCTTCTTTTACTTCACAAGTTATCCCATCTACAACTGCATAGCCATTGTGCCTTTCTCCTTCTAAGACTTTGGAGGATCCGTCTATGAACAGTCTTTCCCCCGAGTGCAGGGGAAGATCCCTTAGGTCAGGTCAGACTCGAGTTTGGTATTCAATTAGGTCTAAACAGTCATGCTCAGGGGTCTCTACTTGCTCAGGCCCCTTCCAGAGGAAGGAGGCCGGGTTTAGGCTATGATCTGTTGTTAAGACCAAATCATCTTTTTCCATTAGGATTGCTTCATATTTTAAGATTCGAGAATCAGTTAACCATTTCCCTGCCCTTTGAGACAGAATAGTTCTCACTTGATGAGGAGTACTAACTACTAATGCCCCTCCAAAGGTTAATTTCCTGCTTTCTTCTACTAAAAGGGCAGTTGCTGCAATGCCTTGAACACACCCAGGCCACCCCCTAGAGACTGGATCTAAAACCTTCGAAAGGAAAGCCACCGACTTTCTTTGGCCTCCCCAGATTTGGGTTAGGACCCCCAAAGCTGTTCCCTTATCTACTGTAACAAACAGGTGAAAGGGTTTTTCGAGGGAAGGAAGTGCTAGAACAGGAGCTTGCACCAGTGCCTGCTTGAGTTCATTTAATGCCTTTATTTCCACTTCCTCCCATTGTATCTTGTCAGGCTCTTCCTCTAGTAATTTTTGGTATAGCTTTTTAGTTCGAGATGCAAAAGAATCTATCCACAATCTACAGTACCCTACCAATGCCAGGAATTTTCTTAGCTCTCTTTTTGTTTGAGGAAGAGGCAACTCTACTATGGCCTGGATTCTTTCTGGATGGATTTTTCTTTTTCCTTCACTTATGAGGTGGCCTAGGTACTTAACTTCCCTTGCTACAAATTGCAGTTTACTTTTAGATACCCTTAATCCTTGTTCCCCTAAAAAGTTCAGTAGATTTTTCGTAGCTTGAGCCACCACTTGCCTTTCTTTACCTGATATTAATAGATCATCTACATATTGCAGAAGGGTGATTTCAGGTGGGACTGGAAATTTTTCCAGTACCCTCTCTAACTCTTGTCCAAAGAGATTGGGGGACTCCATGAAACCCTGAGGTAAGACCGTCCATCTGTATTGCTGCTTTCGCCATTGAAGGGATCTTCCCACTCAAAGGCAAACAGGTCTCTACTTTCTGGATCAAGGGGACAGGTCCAGAAGGCATCCTTTAAATCTACTATACTAAACCACTTATGATGGAAGGGAATTTTACTCAGGAGAGTGTAAGGATTAGGAACTACAGGGTGTCGAACCTGGACAATTTTATTAATGGCCCTTAGATCCTGCACCATTCTCCAGCTACCATCTGGTTTCTGAATGGGGAGAATGGGAGTATTAAAAGAGGACATACAGGTTTCCAAGAGTCCATCTCAAAGGAGACCCTCAATGATGGGTTGGAGTCCCTGTCTTCCTTTAAGAGGAATAGGATATTGTTTCTGGCACACGACCTCCCCTTCCTTTTTTAACTTGATTTTAATTGGGGGAATTTGCAACCCTCCCCTGTTTCCTTCTTTTACCCATACCTCCTCCTTAATGTCTTTTTCATCTTCTTCAGTGAGCAGGGCCAAAACCTCAATCCATCCATTCCTTACCTCTAAATCCAGTCCCATAGGTATTATTAGGTCTCTTCCTAATAAATTACTCCCAGCTTCTGGATGTGCAACAAGGGAGCTATGATTTGATTATTTTCCCAACAAATGTTAGTAGGTTCAAGAATGGGAACTTTAAATCCCTCCCCTTTTACCCCTGTGACGGTGAGGGAACTGCCAGAGAGCCGGGCCCCCTTTGGAAGATGATTTACAGAGGAGCAAGCTGCTCCAGTGTCTACCAAGAATGTGATTTCCTCTTGATATGGGCCCACCTTTAAATTTACTAAAGGCTCCCGGTGGGCTTCTGAGATGAGGAGCCTCTGACTCTCCTAGTCTTCAAAATTCATTAGCGGTATAACTCGACCCTCCTTCTGTAAGTCTGGGCACTCCCTTTTGAAATGGCCAGGCTTTTCACAGTGATAACACCCTGCAGAGTTCTGCATTTTCCTTGCTCCTTTTTTTAAATCAGCCCAGCCCCCTCCCCTATCTCGCCTCTGTCTGCATCCCCCATTTCCTGTTTCTAATCTTTTCTTGACCAAGTGGTCAACAGTGGCTATCATGACTTTAGCCTGCTGCTTTTGTTTTTCATCCTCCCTTCTTACAAATACTTTCTGTGCTTCCCTTAATAACTCCTCCAATGGCTTATTCATCCATCCATCTATTTTCTGAATCTTTTTCTGAATATCAGGCCAAGATCCCTTCACATAGCTGACCTTTAACATTCCCTGGGCTACAGGGTCTTCAGGATCCATACCTGAATATTTCCTTACTTGTTCTCTCAATCTTTGTAGATAAGCAGAGGGAGACTCATCTTTCTCTTGATTTACCTCAAAGGCCTTATCCAAATTTTAAGATTTGGGTACCGCCAATTTTATTCCCTCTACAATGAGGTCTCTGAGATCCTTCATTTGTGCCCTATCCTCTTTATCATTATTATCCCAATCAGGGTCAGTATTTGGAAATTTTTGCTCTGCTGCCATCACCCCTTGCCCTGGCGGGTGTTGCCTTTCCCATTCTTTCATAGCAGCCCCTCTTATCATTCCTCTCTCCTGTTTTGTAAAGAGGATGTTTAATATGGACATAAGTTCAGACCACGTGTATAGGCTAGAGCCTAGGAACTGATCTATTTGCTCAGCCAGCCCCATTGGGTCCTCTATTAGCGATTTCATCTCCTTCTTAAAATTTCTTACTTCTGCACTCGTTAATGGGGCATTTACATACCCGACTTCCTTTGGCCCCATAGGCACCTCCCTCAAGGGGTAAAGGGATTTAACGGGGTGATGTTCCCTTACTCTCTTTCCTTCAAGAGTTTTTGGAAATGGAAAATTCTGTACATCCTTTTTGCACTGTGTTAATTCTTTCCTCAACCATTGATGGGTCATATCTGGTGGGGCAGTTGGCACCGATGGGCCTCCTGATTCCCCTGGAACCTGTGCGAACCTTATTAGGTCCTCAGACTCTAACAATCTCTGCCCTGGGGGAGGAGGGGAATAGTAGGGAGGAGGAAGGCTTAATAAGTGGTCCCAGGGTTTAGATTCTACCAACTCATCTTCCAAGTTTGGGTTTTTATCTTTCACAGGGTAAAGTGGAGTTTTTTTGTTCTTTAGCCAGCACGTGGCATAATCAGACTCCTCCTTAGAAAAGGGTTTCTTCTCATTAACATAAATTACAAGGTTGGCACAGAGCCAGTCCTCCTCTGTCCCATACTTTAGCCAGAATACATCAGGTGGTGAAATGCTTTCTTCAGTCCAAATGTAACAACAATATTTAATCATTTTCTTTTTGTCCTTTCCCTTGGTCCTATCGCTATCGGTCCAATATTTTAACATCCTATCTGTAGGGATGTCCCCGAGGGACTCTATAGGTGCCCCCTTTTCTTCTTCCCCGGCCGGCCAACTGCCTCTATTTCCCATCCTGAGTCTTGTCTGGGCTTCTTTCTCTCAGTTCCTTTCGCTTCGTCTGTCTCTGGCCCTTTCCCTCGAGGGAGAAGGGAACCGCAGATTGAGACTCCGCACTCGCTTCGTGCAGTATGTCGCACGTCTCAGTCACACACAAGCAGCTCCAGACTCATCAGGAATTCCCGACCACCAAGGCAATATATTACTTTCCTTACCTTGGTCCGTGCACGGAGTTGCCTGGTCAAACAGAGGCAAGCCTTTTCCCCCTTTTCTCATCCACAACCAGCAGATCCAAGTGTCTGGTCTCGGGCCCTTTAGCTGCCAGAGATGGGCCCCCAATGGTGGAGTCCGAGACCGCTCAATCAGTGGGGCGCGCCTTCCCTTTGTCCACCTCGGGGTTCCCCCTCCGAAGCTTTGGATCCCGGACGAGCCCCCAAGTTGTCGGAAATAAAGCGGTACCTGTAAGGGAATAAACGCTCTCTCAGTTCTGGAGGAGAAAAGAATTTATTTACGATCTTGCAAGATGGGGCGTCCAGCCAAACACGCGGAAGGCTGGCGCGCCAGAGGAAGAGAATGGCGATCTTTAAATCTCCTACTCCTAATTCGCAAGTCCCTCCCCTGTTTCCCCATTGACTGGGTACTACAGAGGTTATAGCCTATCCAAGAACACTAACTAATTCATCTTTTGAGATTTTAATTTGTACAGCCAATCCCAGAGAGCCAACTAGCTCATTATTGAGATTTTGAACTGATTAGCCAATCCCCCCCCAAATTTTTATTTTTTTTGCTGTGAGTTCCCACCTCTGATACTACCTCATATCTCTTTACGTCAGGCAGATTCTCTCTTTTCTTTGTCTGGGGCTTGTTTAAACTGGTTTTGCCTCCATTTCCCTTATTCCATGCTGTCTCTATGTGAAAACAAAACTTATTCGTTTCTTACATACTGACAATATTTTTTCATAAAAGGTTGCTACATTTGAAGATAATGGATAATTTGAAGGGAAGTGATAAAAAATCTATGCGTAGATGCTATAAAAGAAAAAAATATACAGAACTATAGAGAGGTAAAAATACTGAAAAAAACATTCAGCATTGGAGTCATTTGTCATCCTCTTTCTTTATATATGCATATAAATTTATGTTTTCTAAATTCTCCTTATGAATATGTTTTAGGGTTTAAAATATAATAAGCCAGTCTGCTCCTTTAATTTCTTTTTTACTTTTGGACTATAGAAAACATTTCTCAGTAACAGATCCTGTAATTTAGCTGGACCCTAAACCTGAAGTCCTAGAAAACAGATATTACAGGCAAATCAAATTCCTGATCTCAAAGGATTGTGTCATGAGTTTCTCTGATACACAGTTATATTTGCTGAACCATGATCTCTTATTTTTCTCATGCCTTAATATTCTCTACTTTGTTATTTCCAAGATTATAAGAAGAATCTCAAGGGATAGGGCATTTATTTTAAGAGAGTGTCAGTTATTTTGGGGTTCTGCCTGTATCAGGTTAAAATATATTCCATTACTGTCAGTGTTAGAGATTTTCTTGTTTAGGCACTTGTAGACTGTCATTGAGCCTCATTCTATGCTTTCATCTCTTCCAGACTGTGACCTCAAAAGACTGACACAGTGTAATACACACAATGAGAAACAAACCAACATGACAGTAGATTTAGTGCAAGATTTAGAGATTTTCCAGCAAATATAAAATCTGATTTTTTTCAAATTAATGGATAAGAATAAGTTTGATGTGATCAATCTGATAGCATATTTATTGCAAACAACTCATAGTGCTGTATCTAAGAATACAGAGAAACATTTCAGGACACGGACCCTATCTTACAACCCAAGTGTCTAGAAAGTTGTGTGGCGTGAAGTATATGCTTGACCATATTTATCAAGTTAAACTGAATTAAAATAAATGATCAATGGCAGAACCGATAAATCTTGGTATGTTCATATAGATAAGTCAAACAACAAAATGCTGGGTCCCATTTGACTCAGCTTTGCACTTTATGCAACCAATCTGATTGCTCTCAGATATAAATGTCTTTTTGGGAATCTTCAATTCCTACTATAAGGACTTGATACTTTATTGTGAATGTAGTTTTAATGAGAGCCAGGATATTTTCTCTGTGATCTTCTTCTTGCTAAAAATCTGCTTGCAGTTCAAAAAACGAAGTCTTTCAGGGAAGGAACTAAGTATTTATTGAGTTTTAATTCTCAGACATTTGCAGACTATTTTCTGCGAAAGTGTGAGGTAGGCTTTGCAATCCTGTTTTGTTTTTTCTAATTGCTCCAAAATAAGAATCTTTTTGTGAATCTTTATATGTCCACTACATTCTTTATTGTGAATATACTTCTAATGCAAATCAGGACCTTTTCTCCATGCTTCACATTATATGAACTTGCCAACATGCAAGCAGTCTTGAGTCTCCACTGGATTTTCACCATAGGAGCCCATACCTGTCTCCTCTGATTCTTGTCAACTGCTAATTTCATGGTAACCACTCAGTTGGGGGAAGAGCTTTGTAAGAATTGACTAGCTAAGAGGTGAAAAGAAGGAAGGAAATGTAAAAACTTAAGCATCTCAAAAATACTTACAGAGCAGAGGAGTAGAGAAGAGATAAATTACTTGTTTAGTTGTTTCCTGCTATAATTGATCAAATTCAGTTTTGACTGAAATGTTTTCACCTCTCTAGGGTTTTACTGGCTGGAATTTTTTCTTTACAGCACAATGTTTGTTGTTGTTGTTTAATTGTGCCTTGGCATCAGGTACACAAGAGTTTATATTCTGGTTCTGCCTCTTTCTAGGCTTTGATGGGACAAATCAATATAGTGCCTCAGTTTTCTTGACGATGAAGTAGATTGCAAAGCACACATCACAGGGAAATTGGGAGAAATATCCTGCACAGAACCTATAATATTTCAATAAGCACTTTCTCTTGCCTCCGAAAATGTCTTCTCTTAAAATTACAGACATCTATCAAGATTAACAGGCTATCAGATATATTCAAATTTTAATTTCAGTTGTTTTAGGAAAATCTTGATAATAGTTATAGAGTAAAAAAATTGAAAAACACATCTATATCAAAACTACCTTTAAAATATTACATGCACATAGAAAAAATTAAAAAAAAAGACACAGATATTTGCAATAATGCATGGTATCCTTCTTGTCTTATAAGTTGCCAGTTCATTCCACAGAGGCAGCCATGCAGAGTTTTGTGTATACATCTACCCATTTCTAGCATTTTCTACACAAATATGACTGTGGAAATACATAGGGAACTAGTATCTTTTCATATTGGCACATAGATTCCCTTCATTCTTCTTAATTGCTGCATATTATACTTATGTATCATAATTTAATTCACCATCCACTTATAGATGGATATTTAGATTCTTTCTAGTCATTTTCCATTTCAAATGAGTTTTAAATGAATAGCAAATTGCTTGTCTTTGCTTTCATTTGCTATGCTTACATACCCAGGGGATTATATGTGTACTATAAATTTCTAGAAGTAGAAACACTGAACAAAGGGGTGTGCATTTTAAGCAATGGAAGATTTTGCTGACTTTTCCTCCATGTACCTTAAATCACTTTGTTTTCCCACTAATGTAAATAAGATTGCCTGGTTTTCCCTTCCTTTGCCCAAACTTAATATAATCAAGTATTTGTTATTTTTAAATCTGATAGATGTAAATTTCTTCCTCATGATTGTTATAATTTACATTTCTTTGAGAACTTAAGCATCTTTTCAAATGCACATGAATTACTTTTCATTTATTTCATTTTTGTTTTTATTTTCTGAAATACCTAATCTTGTCCCTTGGCCCATTTTTTCTGTTGTGAATTTTTTTAAACAATTTTTTAAAAAGGTCTGTGTACAACCATAAGGATTCATTAATTGTGTATGTTACAAGTATCTTTCACTCTCAGGTTGCAAGTCTTTTGACTGGCTTAGGGATTTTTCTCTTTCTTTAGAACCACTTCCCTGTTTCTGAGTAATTTGTGGAATGGGAGGGACAGTGATTTACCATGAAATTTAAAGAAACCTTAGGGGCCTCATAAGACAGGCAGGGGAAGGTAAGATTGTTGTATAATTAGGTAGGTCCTTGTAAAATTTTGCCCGAGACAAGTCTTCGACTTAGGAAAATCAAAGAAAACAATTTATTCTTCTTCCTTCTTTATCCTGAATTTAATTTACCCCTAAATTGAATTGTCACATTTAATAACATAGGTCAACCATAGAATAGCTTGTAAATAGGAGTTACGAGAGTTTAAATACTCATTCACCAACTAGTTTGAAACAACTAGTTTTCTGATAACATTTTAGATGAGAGAAAATAGGAAGTCTGCCAGTAATGAAAACAATCTGAATTTATGGGATTGAATAAATACAGCTATTTACATGCCCTTTGCTCACTTTTACATAAAAGTAGCCGAAAGACTAATTTAAGACTCCTATTTCTCTGGAAGGGATATGTTGCAAACTTAAAGTTCTCCTAATGCAGGGCTGAAGAAAATGGTTTAGAATGTACAGAAATTTGGGTCAATTAGTAATGATTTGACCAATCAAAAAGGAAAACTCCGTTTTACTTTTCATCCACCAGGTAAACTGTCATTGTTTCAGAACTATTTTCAGAAGCTCTCCATGTACATTTGGCTGACATTGTTCTTGTGGTGAGAAAGATTTAGATTGTGAATGAGTTTGTGGAAAAATCTTAGGGCCACCTCTGTTATCTTTAACAGTAATCGCAGAGAATTCTGAATAGAAATCTAATTGACTGCACTGCAGATATTAGGAACATTTTCGTTTAGCAGCCCTGTCCTAGTTTCTTTTAATAAAGAATAGCAAAGTCATTGTTATTTAAGGTGTCATAAATTAACTGTTATGAAATATGCTCAGGAACTTGTTTGGAACCTGATGGTTGCCTAGCATAGCAAGAATAGTCCTATTTTAGCTGCTATAGTCAATTAAAGTCTGGGTCTCCTGAGCAGTTTCTAGGTCGATACCCACTCTGACGGTTCATCATTAGTTCACATTCTAATGACATAAAAACATTCCTGGTGACATTTAATTTTCAATGCCATGGGCTTTCTTGATAAGAGCTTTTTAAAAATTGCAAAAAGTCTTACTTTAAAAATCAGAAATGGCATCACTGCCTAGTAAAATAAGGGAACAATCACTGAAAGGAGAAGAAACATAATTGTTGTTGTCATCATTTGACAATATATTTTAAGTACTACTAAGTACAATAAGAATTGTTTATAAACTCAGAAGGGAAATAACATGGTGGGACAAAGATGATTAGGTCAAATTATGCCTAGTATTTCAGCTCTTTTAGAGGTGTACCTGAATGTTTATGACTGAATGTGAAACATTTTTTACTAAAGCTTGCTCTCATGATACTGTTGAATCAGCAAGAGCAAGTATTTTAATCATTCTCTAAAGAATAGTTTACAAATTGCTCTCAACTTGTTATGAAGAAAATCAATAAAGGGAAAAGACCCATTCCTTAAATTTAGAAATGCTTTGAAAATATTAACTCCAATTCATTCTAATGTAAGCCAGTGTGGTTGGATTTCAACTGTCTATGTTATGCCCCAGGCAGAGATTTTACTCACAGCATCCTGGCTTTTGTCCGTTTTATTTCTGTCATGAAATGAAGGGGCTGAGGAAAAAATATTATCACCTATCCCAAACAGATCAAATCATTTTAGCAGTGAGTCAAGTTTAGTCTTATAATAGGATTGCATTAAACTCTGTGGTTTCATCAAAAATATAATTGGAAAAATATACGAATTACTCTCCTGGCACTACCTGATTCTGGACTCAACCCCCTCTTCTCTGTCTTTCATGGCAAAACTTTCTTTTAAAAGGTATTCTCTAAACTTCAAATCCATTCCCTCTATCCTTTTTCAGTCTCTGTTTCTCTACCTACTTCTACTGCTCTCATGTAGGTCACCGACAGCCTCCAGATAGCTAGATTCAAAAGGCAATTTTATGTCCTTATTTTGTTTGACTCTCTGTGGGATTAGAAAATATTGTCAGTTTGACACCACTTAAATTTTTTTTTCTCCCTTAACTAACCTGAAAAGATTCATTCTCATTATGAAGGTCTGTGCGTTTATGTCATGTCAGAGCTTTTCTCGGCCCTCCCTATTTAAAGTAGCCTCCTCTCTAGACTCTACCTGTCTTATAGCCTTCACATTATATATCACTGACCAAAATTATATAATGTGTTCATTTGTCCCCTTGATTATTTATTGTTTCTACCTTAGATTATAAGCTTTCTGAGAGCAAGGGCTTGTCTTGTTCACCACTGAATCCTTAGCACTTATCACAGTGCCTGGCATTAAAAAAAAAGGGGGGGAGGGTTAAAAGGTGTTCAATAAATGACTAACTGAATATCAAGACCATTAAAGTTAGTTAGATGTTTTTACTTAAATTCCTCATAAGTACCTCACACTCAAAGTTTTAAAACTTAATTCATTTATTTTCTTCCTTAACACTATCTTTGAATGCTTCCTGTAAATCTACATTCCTTCGTCTAGCTTATCATTCTTTCAGTCTAAAAAAAAGCAGCAAAGACTTTAGATGATGATACCAGAAGTTCTCTTGATTTTCTTTTATTTCTATTGTATCCATTTTAGTTCAAGTGCTCCTACCTACTGTACTAAGCATATAACTCATTTATTGTCCTCAAGTCTTGACTCCATTCAACCTATCCTCTATATTTCTGTGCAAATGAGCTTTTCCAAATGCACACCTACTCATTTAATTCTTAGGTCAAAGTCTTTCAGTATCTCACTAAAGCTTTTATGATAAAACAGCACTTTTTTCTTAGCCTTTTGAGTGTCTTCATGACCTCAATTCTTATCCCCTACTATTCACCTCCATGTTCTCTTTCTTTTATAAAGGTACTTGCAGTGACTTAATTGCAATATAGTCTTTTGTTACCTCTCTGCTGTTGTATAGGCTTCCTCTCACATACCAATACCCCTTTTCATTTGTCTCTTTCAACTCTTCTAGCTATTAACCACTCATCCTTTAATAACCAATATTTATTAAGTATGTTTTCTATGTGTTAGATGCTGTGATAGCTGCAGAAAGTATAGCAATTATAAAAAGCCAGCCATGTCCTTCCCTTCCTGAAACTTATAGTGTGATGGAAGAGAGCACATGGAGGGCCTGGGCCGTGAGGAAGACAGAGGCTTGCATAGGGTTGGTATTAAACAAGGCCATTTTTCATATTAAAATTCTCAACTCAAGAAAGTTTCCATGTTACACTAAAGAAAAAAATCTTTTGGGCGTTGAATTGTACACCCTAGTTTGGACATGTTCTTGCTTTTGGTCTGCATTCTGGTGGGTATGAACCCACTGTAAATAAGATCATTTCAAGATGTTTCTTCAGTTAAATTGTGGCCCATATGAATCAGGTTGGGATTTAATCTGGATCACTGGAGTCCTTTATAAGCAGAGTGAAAGTCAGAGAGAGAAAGAAGCCACTGGGAGCAGCAGAATTTGGAAGGTAATAGAATCAGAAGAGAAAGGAGATTTAGCCATGTGCATTGCCATGTGACAGAAAAGCCAAGGACCAAGGATTGCCTGCAGCCAGCCCCAGAATGCCAAAGTCCACTGGGAGAAAGCTTCATCTTGCTGATGCCTCAATTTTGGACGACTCCTAGCCTCAAAACCATGAGCCAATAAATTTCTATTGTGTAAGCCAACCCATTGTAAGGTATTTGGTTTAGCAGCTAGGAAACTAAAACACAACCAAAATGAACAAAGGGTAGATCCTTAATTTAAACTGCTATATGTTATGAAGGCATCAACTATAGATATTCCTTTATTTTAATTTTAATTTATTTTTATTTAGTTTGTTAAAATTTAGTTTATTTTAATTGAACCTCTATTTTCAATTTTTAATGGTTTGGTAGAATATCATATTAATGAATCAAGTTGAATCTGGGTCAGTTGGCCCTTTAATTCTAGGCATAGGGAAAATAAAAACACAAAAAAAGCAAGAAGAAATTTTATCTATCAACTATGAGATGTATGTAAGTGTATGTGTGCATGTGTGTATAATACCTATTTAAAACTTATGTTAGATATTTCCTGGGGGATCATTATTCCTAATATGATAATTTAATAGACTGGCCCAGACTACAAATCAACATTCTTACCACACAACATGTAAATGTAATTGTTAAAACAAAGATAATTTCAAGGTGTGATTTTTAATTCCTAAAATATGCTTCATGCTTTGGTTGGATAGATTAAAGAGAACCCCATATAATCCATACTCTGAATTTTTTGATGTTTCCCTCTTCAGGGAAAAGCAAATTACTTGCCACCAAATAATGTATTGAAAAGAATTTTAATTATATTCAAACTATAGAATTTCCTAAATCCCCCCCCAATTATCTTTTACCATGTGAGCTAATCATGTATTTTAAGAAAACTCTCCATTTTGTAGAAATTATAATCATGTATCCTTGGTTTAATCAAATCCACACCAAGTTATATATTCTTGCTTTGGAACTTCTAAATGTAATATGTTTCTATTCTTATCAGTATAACATTCCTTCCAAATATTGCTTAAGAAGCAAATATATCATGGACATTTAGAATAAGCAAATAAATTATATATATATTTATCTTTACCTTAAAAGAATGGTACAGATCTGTATTTTTTCTGGGTTTTTTTTTTTTTTTTTTTTTTTTTCCATTTCTTTCTGCATTTGTGTGTATGTGTGTGCACTGAACAATCCATTCTTTCCCCACAGATTTGGGAATCCCACCTTTATCTCATACTACAGCATTACTGATCCTTGAGTCTGTTTCTGGGCTTAGGATGGCATGCAGTTTTTCTGTTTATTAATTTTGGCATAATTTATTGTTTTCTATTATTTTAACATTATACTGTCCATTGCACCAGAATATCTTTAGAAAAAATTTTGTCAAGATAGAAGAAAATTCATTATAAATTTGATTATAACAAGGTTAAGTCTGTAGTTCAAGTTGGTGAATACTAATTCTTCCTCAAATTGGGTCTTTCCCTCAAGATATATTGCATATATCTTTCAGTCAAAGTGTTGTTTTTTTCTAGGCATGTGGGCTAAGTTTTCCTCAGAAAGGTACCATGTAATTCCCATCAAAGTTAAAATATTTTGCAGATTTTGTTACTACCTGAATTAGGGATATCTTTTTCTATTATATTGAATGAGATATACAATATTGTTTGCTATTTCTGTCATATTGGCTTTATAACAATCACATGATTCAATTTACTTATTTATTATAATAATGTCTCAGATGATTTTACTCTCTTATGTAGAATAAGTTTGATTTTATGTCTTGTACTTGAAAATTAGATTTCCAGTGGAATAATGTTAGTCTTTCTTATATGTCTTATATGTACATGATATCTTACATATCCATATTACACCATGATACTTTTTAATAAATATGAAATAGGGTAAATGAGAAAATATCAGACATGTTAAACACTTTGTTTTCAGAACTGAGGCTCTTTTAGTGTAATTAGTGCCTTAACATATATTAATAATCTAAGGCAACATTCTTTTAGTGGGGCCTCATCAGATTAGACTGCATGGCAAAAATCTTTTACTTGAAGCCATTGACCCAGAAAACTATAAGCCTTCTCAAATAATTATTTAAAGTAGGCCTTTATGAAGACAATGAAGGCATTAGATAAAAATGACTGAAGCAACATTATACGAGAAAGTATATGATACAATAAACTTCAGGAAAGTATGAATACCAAACTAAAATGTCTTCATAATGGTATTCTGATTCCATTTTAACTTTCCTTTCACTAATAAATTGGTAACAATTGACTGTTCACCTACAGTTCAGTTTCTTCTTATTCAGGTTCTATTCTGTTTGCCTCACACTAGTCCATGCTGAAAGATGCTTTTTCATTTTCTGTTTCCTTTTTAAATCAATACCTTTATGCCCTTAATTTTAGAATATTGCTTCATTTTTACTGTGGTTTCTCAACATTTTTGATTATTAAATGTAGCCTTTGCTAATTGCACTATTAAGTAGGGTTGAATGCTGAAATGCACTCTATAAAAAATCCACAGTATTCTCTCAATACTAAGGAATGGCTTCTCTCTGTCTTCCTTGGTCTGTGCACAGTTCTCTGTTCTCCCCATGTTGGACATTTCCTGTGTGGACTGAGTTGCTCTATGGTGCATCGTCGGAACACAGGCTCAGACACAACAGAAACTTTCAGCAAATGACTGCTTTAAAATTTACACAGCACAAAGGGCCCACAGAGCAGGGAAAGAGGTCCCTGAAGGCTGGTCTCCTGGGGAGGCCACCTGCTCAGGTTGGGGGCAGTGGTTGGCTGTCAGAGTCATTATCCATTATGGTACAAATTGATGAATTGGCATTAATCAAAATTAAAAACCTCTAGTCTTTGAGATATGTCTTAAGGGAATGAAAAGACAAGACAAAGCTGGGGAAAATATTTGGAAAGCATATATCTGGTAAAGAGCATGTATCTACTTTATGTAAAATTATTCAAACTGAATAAAACAAACCAATAATAAATGGGCAAAAGGATGAGCAGAGACTTCTCCAAAGAAGATATACAGATGAGAAATAAGCATAAGAAAAGATGCTCATTTACATCAGTCATTAGGGAAGTAATAAATCAAAACTGCAGTAAGATACTACTACACATGCATTAGAATACCTAAAATTCAATAGAATGACCACATCAAGAGTGGACTAGGATGGGGAAGAAGTGGAACGTTGATGCACTGCTGGTGGGAGTAAAAAATTGTACACCCACTTTGGAGAAGTTTGGCAATTTCTTAAAAAGTTGACCATATATAACTCATAAGATTCAAACATTTCACTCCCAGATATTTGCCAAAGAGAAATGAAAGCATATGTATATAAAAAGACCTGTCCATGAATGTTTTAGCAGCCTTATTTATAGTAGTCCCAAACTGGAAACAAACCAAATGTCCACCAATAAATATATGGATAAACAACATGTGCTATATATGCATACAGTACAATACTACTTAGCAATGAAAATGAATTTACTATTGATACATGCTATAATATGGGTGACTCTCCAAATAATTTTGCTGAGTAAAAGAAGTCATTCAAATATGATACGATTTCATTTTTAGAAACTTCTAGGAAATGCAAACTAACCTATACTAACATAAATGTTACCAGTTGTTGACTGTGCAGGGGTTGGCACAGGGAGGTGGTGGCAAGAGCTGGAATCAGAGTTTACAAAAGGACAAGAAGCTTTTGGCAGTTAGATTTATTATCTTGATTTTGGTGATACTTTTATGAATGTGTAACATGTAAAAACTTATTTGTACTCTTTAAATATGTGCAGTTTATTGTGTGTTAGTTGTACCTCAGTAAAGATACTGCTATATTTTGGATATCCAGAGTGATACTTGCCAGTTATGATTTAGATATTCTTAGTATATTATGAAAAAGTTTGAAGACAATTAATTAACATGTATTAACTTATTACTCCCAGAATACAAATCTGAGGTACCATAATTATACAAAGTAAGATTATTTCGCTTGCTAAGACATTCTTAAAACAGGAGACTATTGTATATTATATCAGAAGGTATAATCAGTTATATCATAAATTTAATCCTGTGAATGAGTATTTATATATCTTTCAAAAATATTATCTATTCAATCTATATATATATGACTTAGGGGATTTGGTATGTTTTGATTTTTTGAATTTAAAGAAACCTAAATGGGATTATAGCAAAATGTTTATTAAGAGTATAGATATAATATGTGCCAGGCAGTCCTAGATACAGACCATTTCTTCCCTTTCAGCGGTTAATGACGCAGCCTACATAAAAACAATTTATTTATCAGTAAAAAATTATAAGCAAAATTAAATAGGAGTATATTAGAAGGAGAGATTAATTTTTCTAGGGGATCAATGCAGATGATTGAATGGATCTTACTCTTACTGGTACACAAGTCTTTTTTTCAGTTTTGACACCTATTATAATACCAGAAATCTATTATTGTAATGTGCATGATCAGTTTTACCATAGATAAAATGATAAAACTAAGCAATTTATTGATATCCTAAATTTGTGCAAGATTTTCCTCTTGAGTAAATCACTGTCTTATAGGTGAGTGAAGCATTTCTAAATGTTTTTTAAAAATCACTATGCTATGTTGAAAATAGACTTAAGTATTGGAATTGCAATATATTAGATGACCCTCAGTTAATAACCCAGTATCCAGATGAGGTTGTGACTTGGAATAGGGTAATAGTAAATATTAAGTAAAATAGATAAATATAGAACATATGCTGGATGGAGAGCTAGGACATGCTGATGAATTGGATGAAAAGAGTAGGGAAAGAAAGAAATCAAGAATGATTTTTAAATTTTGAGGTTAGAGCAATTTGTAGATCATGGTGCTACATTCCATACTTGGGAATACAGAAGACCAAACATCTTAAGTATGTACTATGTCAATCACTAGTATGGATCTCTGATTGATATTCATCTAACCCAGGATTTGAAACCCTAGTGGTGAGAAAACCTATTCCTAATTTCAAACTCCTTTTAGTCTTCTCTGAGATACTTTATGCAATGTCCATTCATAGGCCTTAACTTTGTCCTTCGATAATGACTTCATAGAGATTGATTCTCATTTTTTAGAATCCTAAATAGCAATTTGTAGATTTCCTAAATTTCTTGAACTCTGTGGACATTAGCCAGCTTTTATCTTTTAAGTGTAACCTAGATAATATGATCACATACAATAATATTTTATAATTATACATTTTTACCTTAATGACTAAAATGAAAATAATACCACAATAGCTTACAAAGCATTATACTATCTACAACTGAGAAAATTTTATCTTAGCTGTGAACTGAATTTATTTTACCAGTAGATGCCAGTCTCAGCTCACAAAACTGAGGCTCAAGTAATTACATTTTGGTAAATTCCATTAGAGGGTTTTCTGTTTTTTTGTTTTTTTGTTTTTTTTTTATTTTTAAAATGTAGAGTAGCAGAGATTTGGTGTCAAGAAAAAAGGCAATTAATGAACTTTGAAGGCAGAACACAATACATGCTCCTAAACAAGCATATGACCATAACAACAACTGGAAAGATTATTTCTTCCCGGCTTTTCATGTTGATATAAGAAGTAAAAGGAAAATAAAAAGAGAAAAAAAATTTCAGTAAGTAAGGGACACTTACTTAGATGACTTCTCTGCTCACCTTATCTTCACTCCTGTCTTTTTGTTTGTTTGTTTTTTGATAGATATAGAATAAGAAAATGTAGTACCTTACAGCCAAGGGGAATGGGTGTTTATGTATTAAACTGTAATAGCCTGGATTTCTCAAATTAGACAATGAGGGACCCATTTGGCCACTGTCATATCTGTATGTAGTGACTTTTCTTTCATTAAGGCAAAGTGTGTCCTTGTACTGTATCAAGATTTAGGAGAGTCCTTAGATTATCTCTCTGTGAACAGCTCAGATATGCCTATTACAGCACCAAATCAGGTGCTGTTCTTGACTGACCAGGATGAAATTGGACTGGTAATAGATTAAGTCATAGCTGTGATTTTTTTTTTTTTTTTAATCTTTTTTTAAGTGAATTATTCTAAGAAATACTTATGATGTCTGGACTACTAATGCTTATGCTGCACTGCCTCAAACTTTTATCTACCCATTAGCCTTTTAAAATTATACTGGTAAACACTTAAGAAGGTGACACAGTATTCAAAGGCAAAACGCTCTAGACTAAGGGGTTTATTTGCTCCAGGAAAAGCTAAAGCAATTCTGAATAGAGGCTCTTTGGCAAATACACATGTAGAACAGAGGTGCTAATTTGATGCACAAAAATACTTCTGTTATCCAAATGATTTAAGGCACATCTGCAGCCTTGCCAAACTAGCTTTGCTTTCCTTAATAAAAGAGGAGTATAGTTACACATTGACGGTAAAGTGTAAGGCTAGCTCTCTCCTTTGGGAGCATCTGAAGCTCTGTGTAGACCTGCTGATTGACTAGGCTGAATATACACAAGGAGGAAGGAACTGGTCTTCAATCAATAAAATGTCAGTGTCAATAGACTTCCTTATATATGACCCAAAAAAGAGGTGGCTCAGGATGGGCAGAGGGAATATGAGTGAATTTGCATATGCCAAATTCCCCTACTCATTTTCTCTTCCCATTCTTATTGCACACATAGGGCAGAGTAGAATTAAGAGACAAAATTACTTCTCAGCCTATAAAAGTCACTACAAGAACATTGAAAACCAGTGCCAGTTAACCCAGAACTCCACTCTACCCCTGATCCCTTACATTTCTAGAGGGAGTAGGAAAACAGGAAAAAGTAGAAAACACATTCAAATGGAAAATTAAAGAAGCAAAAAGCAAACAGTCAATCAACAAAGAACATTCCATCACTGGCCTATTTTGTGTTATTTTAAATACAGCAGTGTGCAATTTGAATGGTGTCACTCCAGGGGCATCACCAGCCCTGTAGAAAACACATTCAAATGGAAAATTAAAGAAGCAAAAAGCAAACAGTCAATCAACAAAGAACATTCCATCACTGGCCTATTTTGTGTTATTTTAAATACAGCAGTGTGCAATTTGAATGGTGTCACTCCAGGGGCATTACCAGCCCTGGCATCAACTAGCTGACTTCTGCCTAAAGTTGACAGATGCAGTCAGTGTAAAATTCTGAGGATCTGAGGGGGAGAATCTGTTCCTTGCCTTTGCCAGCTTCTGGTGGCTGTCAAAATTCCTTGACTTGTGGTCACATCACTCTGATCTGTACCTCTGTCTTCACATTTCCTTCTCTACATGTGCCAAATCTCCCTCTGCCTCTCTCTTGTAAGGATGCTTATGATGAAGTTTGGGGCTCACTTGCATAATCCAGGATGACCTCCCTATCTCAAGATGCTTAACATAATCACGTCTGCAAAGACTTTGCTTTATAAAGTAGCATTCACAGTTCCTAGGGATTAGGAATATGGATACATTTGTGGGGACATTTTTACCCTATCATAATCCTCTTTGCATTGGTATCAAATATCCATGCTCATCAATTATTCTTTGGTAGCACTCTTTAGTTTTTGACCCTGATATTCTAATTAATAAGGCAAATTCAGAGGCATTTAAGAAGGCATGGCTTTTTCCTTAATGATTGGACTTCACTCTTAATTGTATTAAGGGTTCTAATTAAAATGGTGACAATTGAGATTAAAGTCTTCCTGATTCTAGAGAAATTCCATAAATAAGAGAAACCTCAAAAAATAAAAATCTTTTATACTTGAGACCAAGTGTAACCCACATGATACTGGGCATGAAGTGACCCAACCTCCTGCTGGCTTCATGATATTTGATTGAATCATCATATCACTGTGCAAATAGGATACTCATATTCTGTTCAAATTCCTAACAGGAAGACACTCATCCACCTAAAATGTGATTGCAGTCTTTCTGTGTTGAAGCTAGTGAGAATGCATTTCTTGGAATTTAGGGATCTTTTTCCTCCAAATAGACTGTAGGCCCAGAGCCGACAATCCCAGAGTCACAAGGGAAGCCTCAGAACTTAATGACTCAGAGTAGATACTTAAGCAAATGACTAGGACTTATAAAGGCCTTGAGGAAAGAATTGAAAGTCCTAATGTGTATAGAGATCACCAGGGGTGGGGGTGGGGAACAAAGAGAGGATCCCACAGTACCAACCCAGAGAATGTGTCCCCAGCCACCCTGATTGAATGTTATCATCAGTGCCTTAGTGAGGAAGAACTAGAGAACGATAGCAGCTATTGTTCATAGTTTATCCGGTTAGGTCCTCACTACAGAGAAGTTTTAATCATGTTCAACAGAATCAATTACTATCTTCATAAAACTTGTAAATAAAAATAAACAAGAATCAACAACTTCAAGCATCATTTTATGTAGGTAACATGACAGGATAATCTCTACCTATATATTCACACCATAATTTTGCTGCCTAGGTTGGGTAAAATCAATTTAGCAGTCCCAGCTGTCCTTTGGGAACTTTGTTGAGGTTCCATAAGCAGGCATGTCACACACCTAAGTGCTTAACAATTGGTTTTAAAGAAGTTAGGATGTGGTAAAATGAGAAAGAACAAAGCTACAAATAATGACCCTAAACATGATTTGTAGCAAACTGTAATTTACAACCTAGTATCCATTCTCTAATTCTTCTTTTAGATAGATATTCCCTTTTCATTTAGGTGGCAATGGAACTGTTAAAAAGAGCACATTTCCAACTAAGGATGACATATGATCCAGTTCTAGCCAGTGAGATGCAAGTAGAAGTGTTGTGGGGCATTTAGAGAAAGGTTGCTCCATGGGAGCTGATTTTTAGGAGATAAGCAATTTTGTCTTTTCTCTCCTCTCATTTCTGCTACCTGGAATGTACATATGATGTCACAACAGGTGCCCTGGACTATAAGGTATTTTGGTAAAGGAACCCAGGCAGTAAGGGTGGTAGGGTGCAAAGACTGAAAAAGCCTTTGTTTTATGGAGGAGAAAATTAAATATCTACTTTATTTCAGCTACTATTATTTTGAGTTTTTTTGTTACACACAGTTGAACCTAACCCTGACACATTGTTAGTCATATCTTTAGCTGTGTCATTGTATAATTGAAAGACTTCACTCAGCAATTTATTCTGTAGCAAAATATCAGCATGTGTAAGGCTGCTAAAAGTTGGTAGGTTGATAAATATTGTGAGGTTCTCAAGAAAAAAATATAATCTAACTTTAGGGAAATATTTACCTTAAAATTAGTTAAACTATTTTATTTCTTGAAATAAAACTGTAAAATTCAAAATCCTTTTCTACTCTTCTGCAGACTTTACATAAGATATTTTTACTGCATTTGTAGTTCACATTTTTCCTTAGCCATTTTATCCTTTCCAATTTCAAATGTGACCTTTATCATTTAAGTCACCAGTCAGCAGTTACTCTTATGTTTTGATGTCATGTTTCGTGGCTAAATTGTTATGATGTGGAAAAAGCTCCAAAAATTATGGAAAGGCGTTGGAAGGAATAGTTAAGTATTTTAATTTCACGTATCAGGGGTAAGTTATAGCTGCTTTGGTTGAAGGATAATTTGTCCAAATGGATATAAAAATACTTACATCTATCATGCAAATTCACTTTTATGATAATTCTTTGATTCATCATTTAATTTTCTGTCAATCTTATTTGGTCTGTTAAGTGCATAAATATGCTACGTAATCTAAATAATATGCATTTCTGTTCTAAATATGGAAATATCACATAATATATAATAATTTTTTTTTCTAAATCGCCATGAACAAATTTTTTATTTCAAAGGTAAAGATCTGGGGCATATTTAGTTTTCAGCTAAAGTGATTTTGGAAAGGGATATTTCAAGCTCAGTTTTGCTAATATCCCTATCCTTACCAAGATTTCCATTAAATCCAGACTAGTTGCAGTTGGCATGGTTGGTGGTGGTGGGGGGGTGTAGTTTTATTTAGACTTGAGGTTAAATACATTTAAATTGATGATTATTTTGATTACGCTCCATGGTTGCTCTAAAGGGAGCTTGCATACTCATGTTAGTTTGTTCTGAAGGGCCATATTGAATGTTTCTCAGTCCTGTCTTCAAAAGTGTGTATGCTAAATGAATAAGAAAAAACATAGATTTTAAAAGATCACAAGAAGTGTTTGTGGTGATCAATCATGTGAATCATGTTAACATAAATTTGTAATTTATGTGAACTAAATAGCCAGTGTATTTAAGGTTGTCTTATGTAAAACAGGTCACACAGTAGGTGAGTTTTCATTGATACTTGTGAATCCAGTGTTGGTCCTATAAGGTAGCTTTTTAAAATGTTGTTTAATCACTTTTAATACAGGCAGACACCTTCTTAAGAGTATATTATGTTCTATAAATTTATTTGGAAGATAATTATTAGGAATATTGAAAACACTTTCCCATAGAGTCAGTGTTTTAAAAATATGTTGAATATTATCCTACAACAAAATATCTGACTTATATGGTAGTTGAAATCTAGGATATTACAAATTATAATGAAAAATTAATATATGAAAAATTGAATAAGACATTTTAGTATGTTACAGCTTAAATATCTTAATATGTACAGACACTTTGATACCTTGGGCAATATAACATCTTCAAATATACATATGACATATTCAAACAATTCCCACCAAGAAAATATATGCATTTCAACATAGCATAAATCTCATGTGAAAAAGGTACATTTGAAGTATTATTGTGACAATCATTAACAACAAATTAGGTTATTTCAGAATATTAAGTCGATACAATGAGATCAAATGCAGACAAATTAAAAGGTGTACAGTTTTTTTAGCCTTCTCCTTTAAGAAGTAGTGTAAAGAGAATATTTGAGGATTACATAAGATAATTCATATAAAACATTTAGCAACCTGTTTATATGACTCATTCAGAGTCACCCCCTTGCAGTAATAAAAATCACATTTATTGTCATGTCATGAATCATTAATTTACATAAGGGCCTCAAAATATCTCTTTTCAATGGATTTTTTTAACATTTAGCATGTAGTCACCTCGGGTATTTTAAAATGACAATCCCCTTCCCGCAGAAAAGGTTTTATATGTTTAATTGTAAATGACACTTTTGCAATTATGACATTCCACATTCCAGTGAAAAGAACTTTAATATCTCTTTAAAAAATCAAGTATGCTGGGAATTGCTAGCCAAGTCAGGTTGCCAGTTATAAACTAGGTACTGTAATGGGGAATATGAGGACTAGAATGCTGCAACTTACTGATTCACTCTTGTTTGGAAGTATGAGAAAAATTTATTCAATAAACCACATTTGATCTTGAGTCAGGAACCATTTCTGTTTTAAACAGGTCATCTCTAAACCCCAAATTGTGGACAGAAATGCATATTGCCCTATTGACTAACACATAAGTAATTGTCAGGTCAAAGTAATTTTACTGTAAATAACGAGACTTGTATTGCTCTACTTTTGGAAAAATGAAAAAGGGTGCTCCATTTCTAGCATCTTGTATATGCTTTTGTTAATATGGGTACAAATACAGAAGTTTTTAATGTAGATTTATTTTGACTTATCTGCTGTAATAAAATAGTCTATGGAGTATAGTAGTAATTATTACCCAGAGAATTATGCAATTTTGCAGTTTTTTTTTTTTTTTTTTTTTTTGGTTTTCATTATCCTTCATCAAGGATCCACCTATTTTTTCTTCCTTTTGGAAGTGTCCAGAAACACTAGTTTTGATAAGACAACTCTAGTTTTAACTTACCTGAAATATATCTGTCTCCAAAAGTTCCAGAACTGAAAGTACCCAACGTAATGCAGCTGTTGACAAATTACAAAATGCTCTCTATAGCCATCTTTTGAATATAAAGTTGATCAACTGTCTTCTTTCACAAGTCATTTGCAGTTCTTAAAAATATGTTTTATGAAAATTCATTAGGCTCAAAAAGACCTGTTCAGTCCACATGTGCTGCTTCCTGCGTCTGTCCTCACAAACAAAAGTGGACATGGCAAACATGCTCTGAACACAACATAGGTGTTCCAACTCTTCTCTCCTGAATAAACTTGTATTTTAATACTATAGAAATTTTCCTTCCATTTATAGTATTATCTAATGTCATATCTCCATGTGCATACTGGGGAAATCTCCTTCTATATTCCACATCACCACATTCCCTAGAGATTTGTTTGTTTATTTATTTATTTAGTGGAAATTTTTGTTTAACCAGTGTGTATTTTTTTTTTTCTCAATTGCCTCTTACCTCTTACTTCTCTGTATTTCGTGGCTTTCCAGTTGGCTTTTCTTGAATTGTTGCTTTATACTATGTGACTCTTTTAGGTGCTTTTAAAAGATACTGGTATTTATATAACACGTCTTTAGAGATGTATTATGCACTTACTTTTCATTTGCTCTAGTGTCTATTCCAGTTTAGCACATGGAGTAGCTTCTTGATTAATGCTTAATGATTGATTACCTTGCATTTTTCCTTTAAGAGTGTGGCATCTCAACAGACACCAAATTCACAAACAATATGAAAATTAGCAAAATCCTGCAAGGTTATTTTTGGAAAGTGTCTTCACAATTAATTTTGCTCCTCTTCCAGTTTAGTAATTTACTTCCTACTTAAATGAAACAAACTGGGGCACAGGGAAGATAGTTCCTTGGTATTGGAGAAAACAGGGGGATGTCTAGAACTCACTTCTGGGCTTTTGCTTTTTAACATTTTTGCATTGTTCTCTTTGAGCCAGAAGGAACTGGCTGAACGGAATAATTTCCAAATAACAAAGCTGTATTATGTTAGTTCATATTGTTAAAGGAAGTTTGTTAGGATTTTTGAAGACTAACAAATACAAAAAGTGTCTTCAACTAATCTGGATTGATGAGGAGGGAGTTTGCTGAAATCTTCTCAAAATGAATTCAATTAAAATTGAGACTCTGTATTTCCACACTTATGGTTTTGTACTTCCAATCTTTTAAACACTGAGGAATCAAATAGACAATGACAGGGACTCAATTTTTAAAAATTGAGGCCAACGATAAAAATATACTTTGCTTATCTGTGATTTAGGAAAAGTGCATTTTCCGAATCAGAAATAATTTAAGGAATATAATATATCAGTTTAGAAATAGTGTTATTGTAGCCAAGATGGTTTGTGGTTTCCTAGCTGTATGTACCCCAGAAAAACATGATCTTAATTTTAATCCATTCCTGTGACTGTGGACCCTCTATATTACCCATTATATTACTTTTGCTGAGGTTACTTCAGTTAAACTGTGACCCACCTCATTCAGGATGGGTCTTAATCCTAATACTGGAGTCTTTTATAAGAGAGTGAAATTCAGACAGAGAGAAAAAAAGCTGAACTCAATGAAACCTGAAACCCAGAAGAAAAGTGAGAGACCAGTAGACACTGCCATATGCCTTGACTGTGACAGAGGAGCCAAGGGTGGCTGGTAGCTAGTCTTCAGGAAGAAAGTATTGTCTTGATAATGCCTTGATTTGGACATTCGTAGCCTCAACATCTTGAGTGAATAAATTTCCATTGTTTAATGTGCTGGTTTGGATCTGTTATGTTCCCCAGGAAAGACTATGTTCCTTTGATCTAATCTTGTGGGGGCAGACCTATTGTGGGTGGGTCCTTTTGATTTGGTTGTTTCCATGGAATGTGACCCCTCGCATTCAAGATGGGTCTTAATAGCTTTGCTGGAGTCTACCATGAGAAAATAAAAGGCAGAGACATTTTGGAAAGAGCTCAGAAAAGCTAAAATATGTCGTCTAGATTTTGCCCCTGGGAGGAGCTAAGACAGAAGCCCAGAGACATTTTGGAGAAAGCCATGGAAATCAGAAGCTAAACCTGGGAGAGGACCAGCAGACTCAGGCCATGTGCCTTCCCAAGTGACAGAGTAACCCCAGATGCCTTTTCCTAAAGAAGGTATCTTACTCTTGATGCCTTAATTTGGACATTTTGATGGCCTTAGAACTGTAAATTTGTGAACTGAAAAAGCCCCATTGTAAAAGCCAATCCATTTCTGGTATATTGCATTTTGGCAGCTTTAGCAAACTGGAACATTTAACTTGACCCATTTCATGGGATTTGCTTTGAGCAGCCTAGGAAACTAAAATGGATTTTGGTACCAGGAAATTAGGGTGCCCTTACTGGAAATACAAAAATGTGAAAATGGCTTTGGAATTGGGTAATGGGTAGAGGCTGGAAGAATCGTGGGGTGCTTGATAGAAAAGGCCTAGATTTCTTTGAAGAGAATGTTGGTAGAAATATGGATGCTAAAGATATTTCTGACAAGGCCTTAGAAGAAATGACAGATGTTACCAAGGGGAAAGTGATCTTTGTTTTAAAGTGGTAGAAAACTTGTTGAAATAGAGTTCTGATGTTGTATGGAATGCAGAACCTGAAAGTGATCAACTTGGGTATTTAGCTGAGGTGATTCCAGGATAAATGTGGAAAGTGCAGCTTGGTTTCTCCTTGCAACTTATAGTGAAATGCGAGAGGGAAGGGATAAGCCAAGAACTGAACTCCTGGGCATAAAGAAACCAGAAATTGATGATTTGGAAAATTCTGAGCTCCCAGAAATTGAGTCCCCAGAGAATAGTACTCCATGTGAGGGTTTAACTGAGCATGGAACCAGTAAACAATTTCTGTGGAAATCAGAATTGTAAATGAAGTTATCCAGAAAGGATTTGTGGAAAGTTCTTGTATCTGATGATTTGGACCCTTGTATACAACATGCAAAACCGACAAGTTTTCTGCGAGATCTGTATGAATGGAACCACTGCCAGCCTGGACTAAGAGGCACAAAAAAGAAACACATTGAAGGAAAACTACTTCAAGGTTAGCACCAGGGAAGCTGAGGTCTGGACCAAAGACATCTTCTCAGGCCAAGAGGGCAGGCCCATCCATGTGCGTGGAAAGTGTGAGTCTGACCCGGTGTTTAGAGCCTTCTACCCAATTGTTCAGGAAGAGTGCTCCCACTCCACAGTTCTGAGAGGGTGGAACGTGTGTCGGTCGTGGGGATTGCAGAGAGCCTGGCTGCCACCCAAAGTGTTCTTAGAGGTCTGAGCCTGTGCTCTGTGGATTGTGGCCATCCTGATGCTTGAAGAGAGTGGAGACTTCACCCCAGTGTACAGGAAAAACATGGCTGCTGGGCGAGCACTTGGAAGGGGTAGAGCTGCCACTTCATCAGACTGAGAGGACAAAATATCAGTCCATAGATGAATCTCAGACCTTGAAATCTAATCTCGTACACTACATCCAGAAACTTAAGAAACAGTAATAAGCAATACTTATTGGATGCCTATTCTGTGCATCCAATTCTAAGGGCTTATTCATTCTTAATTTTCACTATGCATCTATTAGGTGGGGCTATTATTATTTCCTGCTGCAAATCAGGAAACCGAGGATCTGAAAAATAACGGCCAAATAGCAAATAAGTGGAAGAATAAGGAAAAACTGTTATATTTATGATTTAAATATCTGTAAGTTATTTCTGTAAGTTGGGCTCACATTGATGACTCATTTTTTGTGGTACAGTGCTTTTGAATGCTGTGTATAATTTAGACAGTATTTAAGATTTAGCATTTCTATGACAAAAATTGAATTTTGCCTATAAGGATAATGCATAACTCTTTATAAGGCTTGCATAACTCTTTATAAGGCTTGCTATTCATATTAGAAATATATATCTTTAATATATTTGACTGTGTATAGTCCCTATTTATATTGTCTTAGAAAATAAAGTGAGGAGGGTTGTAAAGAAATTTCTGTTGGATTTTAACAGCAAGATTTTTAGATATTTGGAGTTTGCTTATGAGACTCATGCCTCCTTTCCACTTCAGTAATTCTTCCTCTTTCCCCCTCCACTGTAACAATGGGGTGAGGTAGAGTTGGCCCCTTTTCATTGGCACATTGCCATTTGTCTAGCTGTCCTCACCTCTGTGTGTAATACCCAGTAGTGGGAAAATGGATTCATGTGTGGAGCTTGGTGAGATGTCTCTAATGTAACTCATTAGTCTTCTGAGAACATATATAGCACAGAGAGCACCTCAGATAGAGATTTCTAAAACTGTGCCTCTGATTAGCATCCAACTAGCTTTAGTTAGCAAGATGTGTGCCCTTCCAATAATTTATGGTAATTAACATAATCCAAGATTCTTTTTCCTCTTTAAAATATGCCTTATCGGCTAGCTCAAGTAAACAACACATACACACACAGACCCACACATGCTTCTGATGATCCTTGTGAGAGACTGAACAAAATAAAATACTTAGTATACTATGAATAAATGACTTTTGGTAAGTAGGGTATATTTGTTGAAATCATTTATTGGGAAGAAGGAAACAGTAAAAATAAATTTATTGTGTAGAACATGCTGGCAATCAGGAAACTGCATACACAGGATTACTTATTGATAAAGTAACTATGTGATATAATTAAAGAGCTCTGGATGTGTAATAATGGGTCTGGAATTTGGGCCTGAAGTTGAGGTTTCAATAATTCTTGCATTTGTTCATTGTGCAAATATTTGCTGAGTGTATACCATATGACCTTAATCTTTGCAAATTTCTGGTGCTATGACCAGGGACAATGTAGATATGGTCCTGTTTGCATAATGTCTGGTGAGGGTAGACAGGTGTAAAAGCAAGCAGTGATCTGTGGGAAATACCACTGTAGGAGAGGTGCAATCACAGGAGGAAATAATCTAGTCAGGGAGCCAAGGAACTTTTTTTTTTTTTTTTTTTTGGCTTTTATAAAAGGAGTTTATTTGGTTACACAGTCACAGTCTTAAGGCCATAAAGTGTCCAAGGTAACACATCAGCAATCGAGTACCTTCACTGGAGGATGGCCAATGGTGTCCGGAAAACCTCTGTTAGCTGAGAAGGCACGTGGCTGGTGTCTGCTCCAAGGAACTTTTAATAGAGAAAATGAATTTCAACCCAAGACTTACAGGATGAAAGGAAGGTAAATTAGTGAAACAATTGTTTATGTGTGCATGTGTGTGTGTGTGTGTGTGTGTGTGTGTGTGTGTTGGAGGCAGGTATGGTTACCTAGTATTCAATAGGCTATTTTATGAATTTGTTCTCTTATTTGTAACATAAGACAATTTTGTTACACAAATTTTAAGACCTTTTCTTGCTTAGGAAAATGCTTTTTTCCTATGAAATCGTAAAAGCAGCATTACACTAATGAGACTAAAGGAGTTAAGCTCTCCTAGTGCTTTAAGTGAGATACTCCCTGATAAAAAAAAAAAGTCTACATCTTTTTAAATTTACAACTCTTTTGGGCCAATAAGGCCATAGATTCATTCCCAGCATTTTTAGAAATTTTGGATTACTAAGTGCTTCCTTAACATTTAGTAAATTATTGAGCTAAATGATATTCTAGGGCTTGAAATAATCATTGTGGTCTCTAATTTTCTTCTAGGGGTTATGTACAAGGTTAGCAATATTGGTTCTTTTTTTTAAAACCTGAGAATAACCCATTGCTCTGAATCAAATCAAATTGTAGGCAGAAAATTAATTTCATACAATCTAGCCTGTAAAATGATCTAATTTCATCTTGCAGAAATAGTATATCTAAGAGATTTAGACCATCAGAATCAGGACTAGTGTAACTTTATATCTTAAGTTTCTCCTAGCAGCCTCTTGCCTTCAACCCTGACAACCCCTAAACTTTAGGAACATGGAAATGAGGGAAAAGATTTCATGGTAATGGCAAAATAGTGGAATTTACTAGTTGGAACTTGGAGATGGATTTGAGATTGAAGCTGTTGGACTAAACTCAGTGTCAGAACTACCAAGATAACAGGTCATTGACTCACAGTCAGCAGATGGATCATGTGGAAATCATTTCCTGGAACTCCGGAAAGATTTAGGCTCCCTTGTTGTTCAGTAACATGTGGGCACAAAATCTGCTTTCTCTCTCTAGGTGAAGGTGTGGCAGTTTGGATCTGTGGCAATTGGGACTGGTTCACGGAACAAGGGAGCTTCTCTCAGTTCATTATTTTTGTGGATAGATTTGATAAATTCATCTTTTCTAAGACACAGAAGACCTATATTCAGTTTAATATGTTACTAGTTGAAGAGTATTCCTATTTTTAAACAAATGCTTGTTTAATTTAGAATAAAATCATTTTAATGGCAAAAGTTCTGGAACTCACAGTTCTGTGGAAAACACATCTCTACCGATACTGTGCAATTAATCTCCTACTTTGCATTATAAAGGCAGTATGATATGGTGATGAAAAATGCTTTGGTAAAATGTGTAACCTCCAGAATTACTAGCTCTGGGCTATGTATTCGCCATCCCAGTTTTTTCATTTTTCCACATGTAAAATGGATAATATAATAGTTAGAATCTGAGAGTTTGTTGTCTGGATTAAATGAGACGGCATAAGTATTTACTGTGGTGATTGGTACAGAGCAAGTGCTAAATAAATCTTAGCTATTTGCCCAAATATAGGGGAAACGAGCAACAATAACCACAACATAAGTGTGCCTTTTTCCTAAAAATCACCTTTTTCCTAAAAATAAATTTGTGGTTCCAAAGTGAAGAACATTTGTTCTTCTCTACCCATCTCATATCCTGTCAAGGCAAGAAGGTGAATGACACATTTAATTTTATGTAGAACATTGTCATTAATATCAATTAGCTTTTTTTAAAAAATTGCCAAAATAAATATATATGCCATACTATACACATCACTGTTCAGCTTTATTCTCAGTGTTTCTTCCTTAAAAATCTTAGAAAAGAATCAGAATAAAGCTCCTGTTACAAATAGCCTCTATTGGAGCTTAACAATATCTGTTCCACAAATATAAGTGTTTCTCAACTGTGGAATGTAACAGAAAGCTTCACTGTGAAAATAAGCATTTGTTGATGTTCAGCAAGATCAGCCAGAGAGTGAAATAGTTTTGGTCCTACACCAGTCAGCAGGGTAAGCAGCAATAAAATGATTCAGTGCCCTCAACCCAGAACTCATAGTACACAGGCAGAGAAAGCTGCAGTAAAAAAATAAATTATGAGCAAAACAAAGCAATGCATATCATTAATCTTATAAAGAAAATTATGAAAAAGCAAATTAAGCATATTAAGCAAATTAAGTATATACACGAGCAAATTAAGTATGTACACTATTGTATGATGCAAAGAGAATATGCTAAGAAAGTACCAAATCCTTAATGATCATTAATTGAATTTTTTTAATATTCATTTTATTGAGATTTATTCACATACCACACAGTCATACAAAACAAATCATACATTCTGTTGTTCACAGTATCGTTACATAGTTGTACATTCATCACCAAAATCAATCCCCAACACCTTCATTACCACACACACAAAAATAATCAGAATAATAATTAAAGTGAAAAAGAGCAACTAAAGTAAAAAAGAACACTGGGCGCCCTTGTCTGTTTGTTTGTTTGTTTCCTTCCCCCACCTTTCCACTCATCCATCCACAAGCTAGATAAAGGGGAGTGTGATCCCCATGGCCCCCCCAATCCCACTGTCCCCCCTCATAAGCCACATTTTTATACAATTGTCTTCAAGATTCATGGGTTCTGGGTTGTAGTTTGATAGTTTCAGGTATCCACCACCAGCTACCCCAATTCATTAGAACCTAAAAAGGGTTGTCTATATTGTGCATAAGAGTGCCCACCAGAGTGACCTCTCGGCTCCTTTTGGAATCTCTCTGCCACTGAAGCTTATTTCATTTCCTTTCACATTCCCCTTTTGGTCAAGAAGATGTTCTCCATCCCACGATGCCAGGTCTACATTCCTCCCTGGGAGTCATATTCCACGTTGCCAGGGAGATTCACTCCCCTGGGTGTCTGATCCCACGTAGAGGGGAGGGCAGTGATTTCACCTTTCAAGTTGGCTTAGGTAGAGAGAGAGGGCCACATCTGAGCAACAAAGAGGCATTCAGGAGGAGGCTCTTAGGCACAATTATAGGGAGGCCTAGCCTCTCCTTTACAGCAACAGTCTTCCCAAGGGCAAATCCCATGGTAAATGGCTCAATCCATCAAACCGCCAGTCCCCTATGTCTGTGGGCATGTTAGCAACCATCAAGGTAGGGCAGGCCAATACCCCTGCATTCTCCACCAGCTCCTCAAGGAGGCTCTGCATATTTTTTTCCTTGTTGATTTTTTATTTTATTTATTTTATTTTTTTTAACTTTTTTTTCCTAAATCAACTGTATGAAAGACCATTATGACCCAGTTCAGTGACTTTGGGGGCCTTATCAAAGATCAGTCGGCCATAGATCTGGGGGTCTATCTCTGAATTCTCAATTCGATTCCATTGATGTATATGTCTATCTTTGTGCCATTACCATGGTGTTTTGACAACTGTGGCTTTATAATAAGCTTCAGAGTCAGGTAGTGTAAGTCCTCCCACTTGGTTTTTCTTTTTTAGAGTGTCTTTAGCAATTCAAGGCAACTTCCCTTTCCAAATAAATTTGATAACTAGCTTTTCCAAGTCTGCAAAGTAGGTTGTTGGGATTTTGATTGGGATTGCATTGAATCTGTAGATGAGTTTGGGTAGAATTGACATCTTAATGACATTTAGCCTTCCTATCCATGAACATGGAATATTTTTCCATCTTTTAAGGTCCCCTTCTATTTCTTTTAATAGAGTTATGTAGTTTTCTTTGTGTAGGTCTTTTACATCTTTGGTTCAGTTTATTCCTAGGTACTTGATTTTTTTAGTTGCTATTGAAAATGGTATCTTTTTCTTGAGTGTCTCTTCAATTTGTTCATTTCTAGCATATAGAAACGTTACTGATTTATGTGCATTAATCTTGTATCCTGCTACTTTGCTAAATTTGTTTATTAGCTCTAGTAGCTGTGTCGTCGATATCTTGGGGTTTTCCAGATGTAAGATCATATCATCTGCAAACAATGACAGTTTTACTTCTTCTTTTCCAATTTGATGTGTTTTATTTCTTTGTCTTGCCGGATTGCCCTGGCTAGCACTTCTAGCACAATGTTGAATAACAGTGGTGATAGCGGGCATCGTTGTCTTGTTCCTGATCTTAGGGGGAAGGCTTTCAGTCTCTCACCATTGAGTACTATGCTGGCTGTGGGTTTTTCGTATATGCTCTTTATCATATTGAGGAAGTTTCCTTCAATTCCTACCTTTTGAAGTGTTTTTATCAGAAAGGGATGTTGGATTTTGTCAAATGCTTTTTCAGCATCTATTGAGATGATCATTTGATTTTTCCCTTTTGATTTGTTAGTGTTGTAATACATTGCTTGATTTTCTTATGTTGAACCATCCTTGCATGCCTGGAATGAACCCCACTTGGTCATGGTGTATGATTTTTTTAATGTGTCTTTGGATTCGATTTGCAAGTATTTTGTTGAGGATTTTTGCATCTATATTCATTAGGGAGATTGGCCGGTAGTTTTCCTTTTTTGTAGCATCTTTGCCTGGTTTTGGTATCAGGTTGATGTTAGCTTCATAAAATGAGTTAGGTAGTGTTCCATTTTCTTTGATGTTTTGAAAGAGTTTAAGTAAGATTGGTATCAATTCTTTTTTGAAAGTTTGGTAGAATTCCCCTGTGAAGCCATCTGGCCCTGGGCATTTATTTGTGGGAAGCTTTTTGATGACTGATTGGATATCTTTGCTTGTGATTGGTTGGTTGAGGTCTTCTATTTCTTCTCTGGTCAGTCTAGGTTGTTCATATGTTTCCAGGAAATTGTCCATTTCCTCTACATTATCCAGTTTGTTGGCATACAGTTGTTCATAGTATCCTCTTATAATTTTTTTAATTTCCTCTGGATCTGCAGTAATGTCACCTTTCTCATTCATTATTTTGTTTATATGGGTCTTCTCTCTTTTTGATTTTTTCAGTCTAGCTAGGGGCTTGTCAATCTTGTTGATCTTCTCAAAGAACCAACTTTTGGTGTTATTTATCCTCTCTATTGTTTTTTTGTTCTCTATGTCATTTATTTCTGCTTTAATCCTTGTTATTTCTTTTCTTCTACTTGGTTTAGGATTGGTTTGCTGTTCATTTTCTAGCTTCTTCAGTTGATCCATTAGTTCTTTGATTTTGGCTCTTTCTTCCTTTTTAATATATGCATTTAGTGCTATAAATTTCCCCCTCAGTACTGCTTTTGCTGCGTGCCATAGGTTTTGGTATGTTGTGTTCTTGTTTTCATTCGTCTCTCTATATTTAGCAATTTCTCTTGCTATTTCTTCTTTAACCCACTGATTGTTTAGGAGTGTGTTGTTTAACCTCCAGGTATTTGTGAATTTTCCAAGTCTCTGATGGTTATTGACTTCTAATTGTATTCCATTGTGGTCAGAGAATGTGCTTTGAATAATTTCAATCTTTTTAAATTTATTGAGCCTTGTTTTATGTCCCAGCATATGATCTATTCTGGAGAAATTCCCGTGAGCACTAGAGAAGTATGTGTATTCTGGTGATTTGGGATGTAATGTTCTATATATGTCTGTTAAATCCAATTCATTTATCAGATTGTTTAGGTTTTCAATTCCTTATTGGTCTTCTTTCTGGTTGATCTATCTATAGGAGAGAGTGATGTGTTGAAGTCTCCCACAATTATTGTGCAAACATCAGTTGCTTCCTTTAGTTTTGCCAGTGTTTCTCTCATGTATTTTGTGGCACCTTGATTGGGTGCATAAACATTTATGATTGTTATTTCTTCTTGTTGAATTGCCCCTTTTATTAGTATGTAGTTACCTTCTTTGTCTCTCAAAACATCCCTGCATTTCAAGTCTATTTTATCTGAGATTAATATTGCTACACCTGCTTTCTTTTGGCTGTAGCTTGCATGAAATATTTTTTACATCCTTTCACTTTCAATTTCTTTGTGTCCCTCTGTCTAAGATAAGTCTCTTGTATGCTGCATATTGATGGTTCATTTTTTTTTTTTGATCCATTCTGTAAATCTATATCTTTTAATTGGGGAGTTTAATCCATTTACATTCTACGTTATAACTGTGAAGGCATTTCTTGAATTAGCCATCTTATCCTTTGGTTTATGTTTGTCGTATATATTTTTCCCTCTCCCTATTAATATCGTTTAATGTACCCATACCGAATCTCTTTAGTACTGAACCTTTCTCCATGTCTCTCTCCTTTCTTTGTTTCTCTGTCTGTAGGGTTCTCTTTAGTATCTCCAGTAGGGCAGGTCTCTTGTTAGCAAATTCTCTCAACGTTTGTTTGTCTGTGAAAAATTTAAGCTCTCCCTGAAATTTGAAGGAGAGCTTTGCTGGATAAAGTATTCTTGGTTGGAACGTTTTCTCACTCAGAATTTTAATATGTCATGCCACTGACTCCTCACCTCCATGGTGGCTGCTGAGTAGTCACTACTTAGTCTTATGCTGTTTCCTTTGTATGTGGTGAATTGCTCTTCTCTTGCTGCTTTCAGAACTTGCTCCTTCTCTTCCGTATTTGACAGTGTGATCAGAATATGTCTCAGAGTGGGTTTATTTGGATTTATTCTATTTGGAGTTCACTGGGCATTTATGATTTGTGTATTTATGGTGTTTAGAAGATTTGGGAAGTTTTCCCCAACAATTTCTTTGAATACTCTTCCTAGACCTTTACTCTTTTCTTCTCCTTCTGGAACACAAATGAGTCTTATATTTGGACATTTTATATTATCTATCATATCCCTGAGGTCCATTTCAATTTTTTCGATTTTTTCCCCATTCTTTCTTTTGTGCTTTCCTTTTCCATTCTGTCATCTTCCAGGTCACTGATTCATTGTTTAACTTCCTCTAGTCTTGTACTATGAGTATCCAGAATCTTTTTAATTTGGTCAACAGTTTTTTTAATTTCCATAAGATCATCTATTTTTTCATTTAGTCTTCCAATGTCTTCTTTATGCTCTTCTAGGGTCTTCCTGATGTCCTTTATATCCTGTTCCATGCTCTTCTTGATGTCCTTTATATTCCGTGCCATGGTCTCATCGTTCATCTTTAGTTCTTTAATTCGTTGCTCTAAGTACTGTGTCTCTTTTGATCTTTTGATTTGGGTGCTTGGGCTTGGGTTATCCATATCTTCTGGTTTTTCCATATGCTTGAAAATTTTCTGTTGTTTTTGGCCTCTTGGCATTTGCTTAACTTGGTAGGGTTCTTTTAGGATTTGTAGACCAATTGAAATCCTTATCTGTAATTTGTCAGGTCTACAGCTTCGTGGAGTACACTTTCTGTGACTAACCAGCAGATGGTGTCCGTGAGCCACCTGTTCCCCTCAAGCCAGTTCTCCCCCGCTTTGCCTCTGTGGTGAGTGGGGGAGTAAGTCTTGTGGGATCCAGTTGGTGTACCAAGCTTGCATGTGTAGTTGGTGTTGCCCGCCCTGTATAAGGGGCGTGTGTCTGGGTGGTCAGGGAGTGGGGGCAGCTCTAACAACTAAATCTCCCTGGTGTTTCTGGAGTTTTAAAGCTGCTGCAATAGTCTAATCCTTCAGTTCAGTCCTGCCATAGTTTGTCTCTGCCACTGACCCACAAGTCCTTGGTATTGGTGTGTGACCCTTGAGACTTGTGAATGGGTCCCTCTTCCAGGCCTTGCACCCCCAGGTCATCTGTTGAGGGATGACTGTGCTATGTCACAGGTGAGTGCCGTCCCCTCAGGGTGGTTCTGGGCTGCCGGTCTGTGTAGGGAGGCTCCCAGTCTGCTGAAATGATGTCTGAATGGAGCTTGTTAATTCCCACTGCTCCACCTTCCCAAGTCTGGGACAACCAGCTGATGGTGCAGGGAAGGCTAATGTCCACGCCCAATTTTGTGGTGTATGCGTGTTATTGTAAGCACTTCCATCACATTCGGTTGTCTGGGGCAGCTCTGGGCTATGGGGCCGGTGACGGGCAGGAGTGTTTCCTGTCCACCAGGATGATGGCTGTGAGAGGACGCCCCCCTTTTCTTGGGAAGTTGTGGTGTTTAGTGAATTTTCTCAGCCACTGGATTATTGCCTTTTGTCGCAGAGCCCTCAGTTCTGCTCTTGTCTTGACCTGCCCAAATTGCAAGTCTTTGAGGCTTTCTGTATTGGGCTTCTTAGAGTAATTGTTTTAGAAAATGAAAAAAAGATTAAAAAAAAAAAACGGCCCTCCCGGCAGATCTAATGTGTTATCGAAATGCTAAGAGACAAAGCAATTAGGGCTATTAAGGAAAGATCCAGGGGGCAGAGAGATCAGTTTTTCTTCGGGTTTTACAAATGAGTCTGCAGGCCTTAGCTCTGCCCTTTCCCTTTCTATGTTCACCAGAACTCCAAAAAGCATCTGCTTTTATTTTTGAGTTTGTCTTGCTGTTTTTCGCTATGCCTACCTCCTCTCTCTGCTGGGCTGGCTGCTCTCAGATTCTCTGGTGTCTGGTCTCAGTCTATCTATGGTTGGAGTTTGGATCAGTAGAATGAGTTTCCGGTAAGAGCTGCCACTGCAGTTCTCCCTTCTCCTTCCTGGTGCTGATGGCCCCTCCTCCCATGGGACTGAGCCTGGCAGGGAGGGGCGCGGGTTCCCTGGCCACAAAAACTTACAGTTTTCGCTGATCTCAGCAGTTCTACGTTTTCATGAGTGTTGTATGAAGTATTCCCAAAGTCAGATTGCTCTGCGGTGTCTGGTTCATGCATTTCCTGGCTTTCTACCTACTTTCCTGGAGGAGTAACTAAAATATCCACCTCACCAATCTGCCATCATGCCCCACCTCTCCATTAATTGAATTTTAACTCCAATTTTTAAACTGCTAAAAGTGCTGTTTTTGATATTTTATTAGTTTCATTTCATATTTTCTGTACACTGTATTCATCTGACAATTTTCAGTTAAATTTCTTATAGTTCATAAATCTCTTGTACATTATAGAGGAACTTAAGAAGCAAAATAGTCATTAGCAAAGCTTTTTAAATATTTTAAAAATAAAGTTTTAATTCTGTGTATTTCTAATCTTTATATTATGCCTATTATGTACTGCACAATGTATTCACATGCTCTATAACTTCATCTTGGCATTAACCCTAATAGGTAGATGATATTGTACTAATTTCACAAATAAAAGTACTTAGATCCAAAGAGTTTGAGAATTTGCCTAAGAGTTGATAGCTAAATATATGGGAGAACGTGGATTCACACTTCTGCTGGCTTTCCTGTAAGTTCATGCTCTTTGATAAAAATTAAATTTAAGGAGCTATGCATACATGTATTTTACAGATTCAAATATCCCTTTAAGGTATATAACATAAAAACAGTATCTTCCTAATTTCCCACTCCTTATAGACTTATTTTCAAGTGTTTAGCTAATTGTATTAGTACTTTCCTCCATATACCTGAAAAAGGCATTTAACTTCTTAATTTTTCAGTATTAGGCATTATCTACTGACAAGCTACCATTGAACTTAAGGTTTTAGCTCTCTTTACGTGTGCAACACCAACATAGAACACGTACTGCCCATCTCCCCCACCTACATCACTTATCAGTGTTATAATTTTGGTTAGATAGAATTCGTATGTGGGACAGTGAACACATATATTATGAATATGTTTTTTCATGTTCAATTTTTTCTCAAGATTGATTATATTCTGCTTCCATTTGCTTAATTTATTCATACTTACCACTAATTCAACTTTCAAATTCTTCCTGATTGTGAAAACTCAATTGTCCATAATTCTAACATTCTGTATTCTATCAATTTCCTCTTCTGACTTGTTCCCCTCAGGAAGGGTTGCTCTCTAGCACCTTAGGATTCCATTTTCCTCTGTCTTTGGTTGGATCATCTGCTATTTGGATTCCAAATCTTCTTTAATGATTTATTCCCTTTATTACAAGGAACATAGATATAAATGTCTTTTTGAGAAAGAAAGTATTTATTTTTTACTCTCTGGAACCTTAGATGATCATCTTTGTTCTTGTTGTCCTGAAATTTCACATTTGTCTTACTAGGTTTGTTTTCATCCACTGCACTGGCCACATGTTGAGTTTTTTAAATATGGAAACTCAATCCATTGTTGGAAATTTTTATTATTTTTTTCATTTATATCCTCCCCTCCATTCTCTTTCTGTTTTTGTGGACCTCCTGTACTGTTTCTCTTATTTTACTTCCTTTACTCTGTTTTCTATTCCTTTGTCTTCTTGTTTTTTTTTTCTTTGAAGATTCCTAATGTAAATCTTCAATTCTTTCAAGTATTTTTTCATTCTTTTGTTATTCTTTTAGTATCCAAGAGGTCTTCCTTTTTCTGTGAATATGTATTTTTCTAACCTGTTATTGTTTCACGGACACAATACCTTTATTTCTCTAATGTTTTAAAGTTTAATGATGGTATATATTTAATATATATATTGCTAAATTTTGTTTGCTAATACATATATATTTTTAATTAAGCATGTATATTTTTTAGGGATATTGGTTTGTAGTTTTTTTTTGTTTTGTTTTTCCTTTTGCATTCTCCTTGGTGTGGTAACAGGGTAAAGGTAGCCTCAAAATTAATTGGGAAGTGTTATCACTGCCTATATTTTCTAGAAGAGATCTTGTAAACTTGATGCTAAATCTTATTTAAAGATCTGGTAGAATATTCCAGTGAAACTCTTTGGATCTGGAGATTTGCTTCTTGTGAAATTTTTAATTTTAAATTCAATTTTCTTAATAGTCATGGGATGATTCAAATGATCTACTTTATATTGGGTGAATTGTGGTTTGTGTTTTTTTGAGGACTTGGTTGGTTACATCTCAGTTGTCAAATTTATGTGTGTAGAAGTTTTTGTAGTGTGCACTTATATTTTTGATGTCAGCAGGGTGTTTAGAGATATCACTTAGTTCATTCCTGATATTGGTAAATTGTGTCTTCTCTCTTTTCTCTGTTGTTTATTTTGCAAGAAGTTTGTTAATTCTATTGATCTTTTCAAAGACTTGGCTTTTGTTGAATTGATTTTTAAAATAATTTTTTCCTTTTTCAATTTTATTACTTTCTGCTCTTTATTGTTATCTTCCCTCTACAAACTTAGGTTGTGTTGTGTGCTTATTTTTCTAGATTTTTCAAATGGAAGCTTAGGTTATTGAGTTAGGACTTTTCCTGTTTTCTAAAGCATGCATTTAGTAATATAAATTTCCCTCTCAGCATCACTTTATCTGTGTACCACGAATATTGATTTCTTGTATTTCCATTTTCATTCATCCTCAATAATAATGGAACTAAATTAGAAATCAAAAAAATATGATATTTAAGAGAAATTTCTTCCCATAATTCAATCAGGTCTTCTTTTATTGCTTTACATTTTTGAGACATCTTTTAGATGCATATGATGTTATGATTGTTTTATATGCTTGAGAGTTATTCCATTCCCTTCCATTGAGTGTTTTACTGGTGATCCTACTTATTGTTTTTTTTTTTTAAAAAAAAAAAAACCAGAAGAAAGAAAAGTCACAAGAAATGTAAAGAATTCCATAGCTCTCCTTAGATATGGAAAAATGAAGATCTACAAATTTTCATAGAAAATTCAAGAGTCTACAATTAAGATTAATAATTCATCTGAATAACTGGATACAATACAATTATTCAAAATTATCATTCTTTTATATAAGCAGTGCACAGTTGAAAGTAAAAGCAGAAATAGCCCATTAAAATTACACCAAAAGCTATAAGGTGTACAAAGTCATATTAAGAATATATTAAGGCACTTAAATAAAAATCAGAAAATACTATAGAAGAATATAAAATAACAAAATGGTGAACTATATCATGTTTAATCATGGGAAGGCACCACATAATTCTCTGTGGTGGGAACCTTCTGAGAGCAAGGCAAACTATTTATCTTCGGTGTAATGATTTTGATACAATTGGAGAATATAAAATTATATGTGCTATTATGTTCACTGTTTAATACTGAACAGAAAATATAATTAAATTTCTTTGCATATGAATGAGATCAAGCTTATTGGGGCAATGTATAAAGGAATACAGAACTTTGAAAAGAAGGAAGGAGAAAGAGGGGAAAAGAAAAGGATAGGAAAAGCAAACTGTTGGCTAAGAGGAGCAACTTGTGAAAGGAGACACATTTAGGGACCTTTAACCATTAAGGGGCTGTGGTTCTTCTGCAGTACACTCTCTCTTCTTTCCTATCACAGCTTCTGATTTCTGTGTTACTCGTTGATGCTGTTGCATATGTGAAATTTTATTTAGGTGAAGCTTGAAATTGAGGATAAGATAGCTGATTATCAGATACAAATATAAGATAAAGAATGATATAATTTGTTATTATAAAATCAGTATTGTGCTTCCTATGCTAAATAATGATGAATGCATAGTTAAAAATAATAGGTAACCTTTATAGAGCAATTAAAATATTGTAGACAGGTACATATGCACATGCACACATACTTTGGGAAGAAGAAACTACTGGAATCTTGGTCAATTAGTATTTTCTTTTACCAAAAGTCTTTCCCCAACCTGAGTCCTGTCATTTTAGGACATCTATTGCATAAAATAAAACAATGCCTGGCACACAGTAAGTGCTCCATGCAAATTTATCAAATGAATGTTTGCAGAAATAAATGAGTGTGTGAATGAATGGATGACTAACATGCTAATGAGCTGGGGTATTTCTCAGCAAAGAGACCTGCAGTTGTTTTGGCTAATATTCATCCTTTTCAATAATGAAGGGAAATATTTTGCAGTGACAGGACAAAATGGAATTATAACAATTTGTGATCCAACTGTGCAGACATGTTAAAATGATAAAACTTAAGGAAATTATGTGAGACCTCTGTACTAGCACTTCGTTACAGCAGAATACATGATTTTACCGTGCACCAGAAGATCTCCACAAAATACCCTCCTTTTATCTTAAGTTATTTTATAAGGAAAAACCCTTTGGGATCAAAGTATTAAAATGCATAGATATGGTGAGAAATAAGCATAAATGTCCTTTATGAACAAGAGGATGCTATATATGTAGGTTCCTTGTTTTGTGGGAAAGAGGCTGCATTTGAAGTTAGGAAGATACAGCATTGATTGGTGATAAAGAAAGAGAAATGGGGATGCATTGTAGACTAACACAACAATTATGTTAAGGAATAAAAAAAAATAATACTTCAGTTCTGTGTGGCTCTGGGTGCACATTTTATAAGGACATGGGCAGCTCTGAAGTGTGTGCGCTCTGAGCCTTCAAGCCCAAATAAGAATCTGAATAATGCATATCAAGGAAGTATCAGGGTCCCTATAGGAGTGGCCCTTCTTTTCTTGCACAAAATCTGGGGTACACGTTTCTCCACAGTAGCTTCTTTACATTCATTTTAAATTTTAAAACAAAGGTCCTCTTGACTTTCAGCCTATGGTTTCAGCATCTCTTTGGGACTGATGGGAGGCTTGACTCCTTTCAAGTTGCATTCTTAAGTTTAAAATAGATTATAAAGCTAGTTGAAGCAAACAGCAGCTTCTGAATCTTGACAACATGTGATGTTGACAATCATATACATACACACACACTCACATACTCTTACTGCAAATCTACAGAATTCACAATAAATTTCATTGAAGAAAAACTACAGTATAATTCAGGCCTACAGTTTTCATTTTCCTTTTTTCTTTCCCAAATGTATTTAAGCTACCTGTCTTCTGACATATGAAAAAGAAATTCAGGAGCATATATGCCATCATATTTGAAGATGGAGCTCTGATAGGCTGGTTTCCTATGTGCAGGGGTAGCTAACAAGATTATACGTAGCCTGGGGCCCTTGCTCAATGACATAATGGTACAATCCTTTCTTTTAATAGTCCACGCAGCTGTTGCTTCTAGGGTCCTATACCCTACTGATTTTTAAATAGTATAATTGTTTCCTTAAAAAGATGTTTCCTTAAAAAGAATGTCTGGCTGATTTGCCAAAGCTCTGATAGAAAATTTCCAAATTTCCATTTCTGGAGTCAAAATTCTAGGGTAAGTTGTAAAAATTCACTGTGTTCAAGATCATGATCCATTTTTTTCCCTGTGTGCTTTAGATAGTGCAGCTGTGATTTCTGTGCATTTATTCTCATAGTCTAGATGCGGTTTGTCAGGTAAACACACTGGGTTGTAACTTACTGAATATTTAAGTTTTATCTGTAATGGGGTCCTGATGTGGACAGCATCACCAGAAGAGAAAATGACCTATAAATGTTTTATTGAATTAAAAGAAGAGCTCAACCTGTTTTAGAATTTCTTCCAGGTTCGAAGCACTTTCAGGGCATTGCCTAACTTGGGTTTTTTGATTTGTTTGTTTTGAGAAATAAATAATCCAAAGAAATGAGTTTCTTAGTGCTTCTGCTCATCCGCTTTTTGAAAATCGTTGATGACAAAAATGAGTTAACGTCACAATAAATATGATTTGGTCCCTCCCGTCTGTTTCTCCTGATGAAAAGACAGCCAGCAGGGCTGGTTTCGCCCAGCACAGCGAAGCGAGTCAGGGGCCAGAAGAGCAATCAGAAATGTCTGAGGCCTTTTTCCAGGCTATTTAAAAAGAACCAGCCATCTCTGATGACTGCATGGTTATCTGGAGAAAGAATACGGTGTATTAGTTAGGGTTCTCCTTGGAAACAGAATCAATGAGAGATGTCTCTTATTATCAAATTGTAAAAGTGACTCACGCAACTGCGGGAGCGCACGAGTCCAAATTCTGCAGAGCCGTCAACAAGCTGTCAACTCCAAGGAAGATGTCCCACGAACTCCTCGGGAAACGAACCGACAACTTTGACGAACTCCTCAGGAAACGAACTGGCAACTTTGAAGAACTCCTCAGGAAACGAACCGACAACTTTGACGAACTCCTCAGGAAACGAACTGGCAACTTCGACGAGCTCCCCAGGAAAAGCTTCACTGAGCAGCTGAAGAAGAAGTGAAGGTTCTCTAACCGTCCGGCTTATAAGCCTCCAACTGATCACCCGGACCAAATCCAGCCAATTGCATTCTCTTACTGTGGAAGCATGCCCCTTGATGAGTCATCAGTCAGCTGCAGTCAATTGACTGATGATCCGACAAACCAACCAGCCTCAAATAGCCTCACAGGAATCGTCAGGCCAGTGCCCGCTTGACCAGACAGCTAGGCCACCTAGCCAAGTTGACACATGAACCCAACCATCACATATGGCAACTCTTTATTTCTAGCAAAGAAAACAATTCTAATCATCTCCCTCATTTCAGCCACACATAAAAATGGTGAAGCTATTCCTAACTGCTTTTTCTCAAGTACACAGGAGAAGATGGTCTTAATAGAAGCAATCACAGTGGGTTTGCTTTTTCTCTTAGAAACATTAGGAGGGAAAAAGTTTTCTTTACTCCTCATTTTCCTCATTTACACTCTCACAGAAAACACCCTGGGGACCCTTAGTTAAACTGATAATTGAGTCACTAAAACTATAGGGCTTTGATACCTAAATGATAAAGCAACTTTCATGCCTGATGTTTGAGGGTCTGTGGGATATATTTTTAAACAGGAATACATTTCATCTGGAAAAAGACCAGACTCCTTTTAAGAAAGCCATGGCATGGAGTTTGGTATGCACTTGAGGTTGGGGATGTAATTTTTATCAGCAGTAGATAATTTTTTCTGATTCTGTTGCCAAAATGGTATTTGTAACATATAAAAAATATTGTTATTCCACTACTTTAAAAAAATTGCATGGTTGTCCACTGAACTTGGAGTAAAATCCATATTCCTTACCTGACTTTACAACGCCCTACCAGACCTGGTGTCTGCATACATCTGTGTCATATCTATGTCATGCTCTCCTTACCTTACTCATTGCCCTCCACTGTTGAGCCACGTGGTGTCTTTGCTGCCTAGCGTCCTTGACTCATTCATTACCACTTCCTGATTCTTTATTCATGGATGATTTCTTGTCATCTTCTGGGCCTCACATTAGATGTTACTTCCCTTCAGAGAACTTCCCAGGTGGACGTGTCTTCTGCTCTTACAATATTGCAGCATCCTGTGCTTTCCTTTCACAGCACTTATCACACGTTGCATTTATTCATTTTACTATTTTTGTTCTTCCTGGGTAGCCAGTAATTTTCATGAGGGCAGGAAATAGGGCCATCAGGTTAACTACTCTATACACAATGATTAGCTTGGAGGCTAATAAGTATTTGTCAATTGAATGAACATTACTGTAATATTCCCCAAGAGTGTTACAAACATGCATACACACAGGCAAAACAAACAAACCAAGAGGCAAGGACTTAATTCTCATTAGCTTGTTGCTTATTCCCTCTTAGGACTTCGTGCCTAATTATATCAGTTCGTCACTAATAGCTCAACTATTGTAAAGAATCAGAATTTCACTTGTAGAAATGAGAATATGTTTCTAGTTTTTTATAACAATATAACAGTGTATCTTGGAAATTTTTTCATTCTAGTATTTTAAATTTTAAACAAAAATTTTCTCATTAGATCATTATCTAAACCACTAATACAGTTAGTGTGACTTTTGCATCTCTTCCAGGGGAGAAAGTATTCATAATGATATCCAGGAAATTCTACCAGGGCAATCAAGAAGGGCTTCTTATAGAAGGAAATATTTGAGGCAGGGCTTAAAATACAAAAATGTGGAAGTAAATTGGATTATTAAAAATGGGGTGTGGAGAGTCACATAAATCCTTCACCTTTCTTAAAATCAAACTGAGATCCTTCAGAATGGAAAATGGGAAAAACTCCTTTTGGATAGTAATAACTGGACAAGTTCTGGCTTGACTTTTTTAAGATTCACTTTCCTTTTGAGGATGACTCGCATAGTAGAGTTGTTCACTGTCTCTTTATTAACTTCTAGAGGACAAAAATCTCAGCACTGACAGTTTACTTTCTAGTGGAGGAAAAGGTGTAAACAAATTAGCTAGTATATAAAGTAGGTTTAGGATTAAAAGAACTAAGGGGAAAAACTGAATAGGAGAGAGAGAGAGGAAGTGTATTTTGTGGGGTGAAATTTTAATTAGGGCCATTAAAGGAAGCCTACATGAGAAGGTGAAATTTGAGTAAAATCTGGAGGAGGAAAGGGATAAAGTCATGTCTGCTGTATTGCTTTCTGTTGGATTCACTGCTGTAACTTCAGGACCTAAAACGATTCCCAGCACATAGTTGGCACTCAATAATATTTGGTGAATATATGCGTGAATAGAATAATTCTTTATCCTATTTCTAAAATTTTTTGTAGAATAATAAATATAGTAAACCAGAATTATCAAGAAAAAGAGACTGTAAAACTGCTTGAGTTGAGGTTGTGAAAGAGCTTATATTTCCTTAAAGAAAAAAATAAAAATTATTCCTGTAGACAATGAAGAATCAATGAAACTTTCAGTATTGTATTTTCAGACTCACTGATATCATCAAATCATATTTGTTTACAGGGAAAATAACAATGAAAAAGTGGTGAAGTAAAGAGAGATATTTTCAGGCAGCACAATTGGAAAGGAAGCTTATGACAAGTCCATGGGTATCTAATATTGGTGACAGGATGACAGAGAAGTTATGAGGTTTTGGACATGTTTTTTCATGAAGTACTGACAAGATTTTCTCATGAATACAATGGATGATAAAGAATAGAGTGAAGATACTAGTTTTCTAAGCTTCTAATTTGGTGACTGAAAGAGATGGTAATTTCAGTCACTTACACAATGGATGAGAATAGGAGCAATTTGGCTTGGGAAGGGAAAATACTGAGTTCAATTTTGTACATGCTGAGTATAATGTGCTTTGATTTACAAGCTATTTGTCTTATTATACATATATTATATAAAACACAGTAATCATAAATGGAGGGTCAATTATTATGTTTGGAAGTGAAAGTAATATTTGAGTAAATCATGAAAGTTGAGATGGCATCGTCTGATGACAAGGCAGGGAAAAAAATCATAAGCATAAATCCATAAAACCCTGAAAGTATATGGAATGGATAGGGAGAAGGTAATATAATTATATCACCAGCATCTCTATGTGGGTTATGAAAACAACCAACCAACCAATCTTATGTTGTGGGTGGAGGTAGGGAAGAGGGATTATTTATACTGACATTCTTCCAGGCAGCTTACAGACTTATATTCAGAATATTTAAGAGAATATTTGTCCCTATAAAACATTGACATCTTTCTGAAAGCTGTATAAGACTTTGCTGGATTTTATTATTATGAAAACCGGCCATCACCATGGTCACTTAAGTGTGTGAAGAGTATTTTGTTTATGATGGAGTGTATGTGATATTGCCTGTCACTTCCCATTACCTTTTGATCAATGTGACAACAGGAATGGCACTGCCAGGAGCATTTGACTTTGATATTGTGCATGCATTTAATGGAGTTCAGTTATGGCTATGAGTTTTGTATGCTAGCCATTGAAGTCTACTATGATCAATTATATTAAGTTTGGGGGACAGTTAAATTGAGTGACCCCTGGGGCTACATTCTTGAAATAACATTTTAGTAAATCTGTATAATATTTTGGCCAACTGGTAAATCCCAACCTCAATTCAGGGAAATATCACTTAAATGAACCTGGCAAATAGCCCATCTGAGACAATGACTGATGTCTTTACAAAAGATGATATATGTTTATGTTCCAGTGGGTCAGACAGTTCTCAAGAAAACTAAGATGTCTAAGAACAATTTTCATTCTACCTTATTGCTTTTATTAGACATTCTTAACTGTTGATTCTAGCTCAAATATCTACTATGTGCTTACATGTATAAATAGAATAAATATATTACTAATAAATTTAGGAAGTAAAATTTTGGTTATTGCTATAGTTTCTTTGAGATTTGGCATAGGAACACTACATAAAACCTTATTTCACATTAACAATTGATCAAGAATTCCTATAATGTTTATTATAATCTGGCTTAGTCTTATATATATATGCAGAACTCAAGAAATATGAGTTTTATTTGGGAGTTATATTTTTCAAGCTAGAAAAAGAACTTTAATACACCAAACTGTATGAAAAATTTCAAATTGTATCGAAGGACAGAAAGGCTTTGATGATATGGAAAGAAGGAGGCTGGGATCAAGTTATATGTACATACACACAGGCATTTGGAATAATTTGATCAACTATTTTCTCTATTTAACATGACTGTCTTAGCAAGCCTATGATACCAGTTATAAGTGTGAGCATTTAATTACTAGTAATCGATTTTTAAATCATCATTCTAAAGCACAGAGTTCTAGCCTTGGGTACTGTATTAGTTATGCTTCTCTAGGGGAGTAGAATCAATGAGAGATATCTATGACTATAAAATTTCAAAAAGTGACTCACTTTTTGCCCAAGTCCAAATTCTGTAGGGCAGTCAGCAAACTGTCAACTCCAAGGAAGATGTCCGATGAACTCCTTAGGAAACGAACTGGCAACTTCGACGAACTCCTCAGGAAATGACCTGGGATCTTCCACGAACATGTTTGATGAACTCCTCAGGAAATGAACCAGCAACTTCAACAAACTCCTCAGGAAACGCTTCGCTGAGCAGCTGAAGAAGAAATGAAGGTCCTCTATCTGTCTTGCTTATAAGTCTTCAACTGATTAATTGGATTAAATCCAGCCAATTGCATTCTCTCATTGTGGAAGACACGCCCTAAGGTGAGTAATCAATCTCAGCTGCAGTCAATTGACTGATGATTTAATAAACCAGCCTGTTGGTTTATTAACCAGCCACAAATGTCCTTGCAGCAATTGTTAGGCCAGTGCTTGCTTGACCAGACAGCTGGGTATTATCACCTGGCCAAGTTGACACATGAACATAACCATCACAGGTACATACTGCAGGTATTTCACAATATGAATTTCCTGATTCCATTATGCAGTGTGTTTTTCTTCCCAAATATTGTGCTCCGAATATCAACATTCAATTTTAGCTGTAATAAAACTTTTTCAAAATAATTCTTATTAGTGGAAAGCTGTGGACAATCTATCTCTATAATGCCCCATTTTCAGATATGATAATGTACTCAAATCCCAATAACTAGATCTAGAAGAAGTCTTCCTATTAAAGAGTTATAAGCCTAAGACAATGTTATAATAATAATAATAAGCAACGACTCATTGTTGCAAAGCTTAAATATTAAAGTTTAGTGCATATAGAGTGTTCAGCATAGGGAGGGCCCAGCCCATAGAAAGATACCAGTAAGTGTTACCTAATAGTCTAGGTTGTAGTCTTAGTACCATCAGGCCACCACCATCACCATGACCATCACTACTGCTATTATTGCTTGTGTCCCAGAGAACAGAGATCCTCTCATTTTATTATCATTTCTCAAATTGAGATGAATATAGAGATTACTCTGAGGGAGTACTATATGAAGAAACAAAAACGTTTCCTTCTGTTTCAAAGCCCATAACTTGCCGTGCTTTTATGGTATTTCCTACCTTAGATCTGTTTCCTTTTCATAGTTACCACTAATCTTACTTATCTAAATACTCATGTATTCATCCCCACCACCATCCTAATTATATTAATCTATTTTAAAATGCCATTAGTCACACGATGATACTTTTCTATATAACAGCACTCATTTTTTTTTTTTTTTTCATAATTATTCCCAGAAAGTCTAGCCTCTTTCTGCCCAATGAAGCCTTTTAATCCTGGCTCAGATCTGATTAATGAAGAGAAGAAGTGCAAATATTTATTTTTAATGCTATGGGTGGTGCTTTTTATATTGCACTTCTGGCTATTTTTAATAGTTTTCTGGTATTATGAAATTATTATATCCCAACTGAAGTATTAATTGGGGAGAAGGAGGATTGTCTCTGGAATCAGCCAAATTCCTTACACAAGTAAGGAAAGGCATCCAACCAAACTAGACCATTATCTTTATTATTGCTTGGATACTGCAGATATGTGTGACCTTAAACATTGGCATTACGTTAAGGCGTATAATATGACAGGGAAAAATGCCAAGCTAAAGTAAAGCAATATTTTATATTTTCTATTACACGAGATTTTTTTTTTAAATACCATTTAATGGAGAGAATTTAGCATCACAGTTCTGGCCACTGTACGGGATTCAAGTATTCACTGCTTTTTAACCATGTCCAGCTCAGTAAAAGTATGATGACATGAAGACATTCTATTTTATGACATTGCGCTTTTGAAATAGAGGTCTATTTGGAATATTAACTTACCATTGCATTTTCATTAACTGTCATAGGTAGTTCCTAGGAAACTAGCCACATTTACATTTATAACACAGAAAGATGTTCATATCCTATGACTTCTGGGATGAGTGGTGAGCATCACAGATTTTATCAGCTGATAATTTGATAAAAAATTTTGAAGCCTGAAAAACAATTTTCTTCTTATCCCACAAATAGAATTTTCTTCCCCCAAAAAAGGCAATGTAAAAAGGGGAGACAGAGATTGTCTCCTCATCATCTAAATAAAGAGACAAGAAGTTGTACAAAATAGGATAGAATAACATCATTTAGATCCATTTCTAGACCCTTTACCACATTTTCAAAGCCATCCAGTATGGACTAGGCATAAAATACACAAGGAATAATCTGTTCTTCTTCTTCTATTAAATACAAGTGATACTATGTCAATTAAAAATTTTAATGTGAATTTTCTTCATCAATGTCAATATGAAAATGCTTAGGAGGATAATGCAGTCTTTACATCCAAGCTTCTCACAAATCTGTAACTTATGCAGTTTTAAATCTTGCTAAATAATTGACCTCAAGATCATTTCTATACTAATGTGTTCTTATGGAAACAGTGAAAGAAAAGTAGTGTCAAATTTTTGCTATTTTGTTTCTCCTTTATAACATAACTAAAAGTGGATAAAGTTTCTCTCTTTTTTTGGTAATTATGACTTGAATATTTTAAAGTTTGTAATACAGGATAAAAAAAACTAGTTAATGCATTTCTTTTTTCCTCCATTTCAAAAAATACATTTTCTAAGAAGTAAAAAATTTCTTCATATAGTACTGAATGTAGTATTTATAAATGAGGCTAAGTGAAATTAAAGTAAGAAATTAATTATTACATTATCCATGCATTGAAACACCTCAAATTACTGACCAATTGGGATAAAAACCTATTAAGCATCTTTTGGGCTATATAAAATTGTGCATAAAGACCTAATTGGGATAAAACTTGTTAATCATTTTCTGGGCTATATACAATTGTGCATAAAGAGCATGCAACTGTAAGATCTGCGCTCATTGATATATTCAAATTACTTACCATAGGTGGTATAATAATTAGAATATGGGTGATATTTTAAAATTTTAGCCTCCAATGGGTATAATGAATATTGAGTGGAAAAAGGAAAGTTTTTTTTTAAATTTTTTAATCTTCCAAACTTATTCAGACACAGAAAAGATAATTAGTAACCATGACAATGTGCACAGTTAGTTGATCATTGTGATCTTTAAGACAATCAAAAATCATTCAGATAAGTTAACCTGAGAATTTAGGGAAAAGAGAGCAGTCTTTAATTTTAACATCTTTGTGATCAAACAGTTAAGATTACAGACTCAGATCAGAAGTCTTTATTAATTATTATTTTTTATGTGAAATTTCTGTCTGGAAATCAAGTGATCGATTTCCTCATATACTATTAGATTTTCTAAATGTCTCAAAACACCTAATCAAGTTGATCAAAACAAAAAATTTAGTCATATAGGTGATTGATCTGTATGATGTGGCTCAATTAATTTAGAGAATTTAATGGAGAATGTTGTTGGGCTGACTACATGAATAGTAAAATTTGCTTTTCTGTTCCCATAATTAAACCAATTTAGTTTTATCATCAACCATATGGTTTGTATAAAAAAAGTGGGACTCCATTGTTATCCACATGTTTCTGTATGGAATGATATAATAGAAGAAAAGAAATGTACTTATCTTCAAAAGGCTTTAAAGTGATTTACTTGAGATGTAAGATGGTGGGGAATTGGAAATTTACTCCAGAATAAAATTGACTTGGGGGAAGCATAATACATAATTTTCTATTTAATGTTTGGTTGTTGCTTTTGTTGTTCATTTAATTTACAGACTACAGGAAATGTGTGGGAGACCATATATTTTAGACATCCTTGTAGCTGCTTTGCAAGTCTAACCTCAGTGCTTGAATGTTGACTTTGCATGCTGCTAGATTGTTCGAAAAAAGATAAGTACTCATCACTTAGCAATCATCAGGAGAGACATCCTTGCTAAATGAGTCATACACCAACTGTCAGCATATTTCTAAGTATCTATATTCAAAAAAACTTCATTTCAGTAACTGTTTCGAATTAGTTATGTTGGGGATTTTCAATTTGGGTCCCAGTGAAAGGCAGGTGTGATGCAATGGGAAACTGAGCCTATAATGAATGAGAAAAAATAGTTTGTTACTCACAGGTCCCAGAGAAATAGCGTATCCTGAAGAGTCAAGGGGAAGTGCGAGCTTTTTGGGTGGCTCAACCAGCAGGTGGAGAACACACAAGCAGGTGAGAGGGACCCTTGGGCTGTGCTTTTACTGTGTTCCAGGGGTGGAGATTAGATTTCCCTCAGGAGTCAAAGATTGGTTGGTTTAAAGCAATGCACACAAAGAAGGGAAAGAGAGTGGGTGTCTGAGAGCAGTGGGAAGGTTAACTTACCTTTTGAGGCCTGCTGTGGGTTCCCGGTGATGGCCACAGATGTGGGTTTGGCCTCTGGGGAGTTTAGGCTGTGGGGGGGGGGGGGATCTATTTATTAACTAAGCTAGTCAGTGTTGAGGGCAAGTGGCTTAGCCAAAGTAAGAGATGCTGAGGCAGCACAAGAAAAATTGTTGATTTATGACAATAACCTAGGTTGAGTTTAAATGTTTTACCCTTTATGAGCCTTATTTTCATGCCCTATTGCAAACAGTTTGCATGTACCTCATAACAAAATCAACAGGCCACTCTTGTTCAAGGAAAGAAATCTGTAATCAGTTCAAGATGAATCTGGAAAGTACTTATGCCCCACAATATGCATTCTCTTTCTTGATGTTCAGCTAAAAGAATTATTAAAATTAGTTTCTAAAAGATAAGGGTTTCACAATTTCATGAATTGATTACATAGCAAATAATGTTGTTAAGGTTATAATACAGTGGTTCTTGATACGTTGTGAGTTAATGAGCAGTATTAAACATATTATTTTGTTTACAAGTGGCAGCACCCAAATCAACTTAAATGAAACAAAAATTAAATTTATTGTCTCATACAATTGGAAATTATGGGATGAAATAAATCTCAGGTACAGCTGGCTCCAGGGGCACTCCTACTTCTGCTCTGGGCCAAGCCTGATTCACCCCTCTGATGACCAGGCTTCCTCATAGGAGCTTGGATACTACCTGCTGCTGCTTCACTATCATCTGCCTCCATCACTTAGTCAAGACTGAGGGAAATTGGGATTTGAAACAATAATTTTTCATGTGTTATAAAACATAATTGGCATCTGTTTCTGTGTGAGTGCCAGTATTAATTTTTGGGGGAAGAGGTTCCATGGTTTTCAGATTCTCAGAGTGTTGCATAGTTTATCCTTCTAAGAACCTCCTTCAACCTTCATTGGGTTACTGCTCCTGCCTTAGCCCAATCATGTGACTGTGGTCAGACTTGCAGTTAGACTACTCTCAATTCCTGACCAAAGTTCCTACCCACTTTTCTGGACACAGTGATTGGTTCAGGATGACACAAATGATTCCCCCCCCCCCCCAAAAAAAAAAGCCAATTAGAGGACTTTCTCTGTAAGTTTTTATTTGGAGGTAAAAGGACTGGGAGTCTTAAACTTGAGCGTTTGGTTTGTACTAATACTGTACTATATTGATTCTGTCTGCAAACAGCTGTCTAACATTGATTTGCATAATGTTTTCATTTGCTTGGCTACATCAATAGGCACAAGGTAATTAATTCAATTACTCCAAATCAACAAACCTATATTGAGGATCTACTGTGAGTCAGGAACTTTGTGAATGCTACAGACATAAAAATGAGTAAGATAGTATCACTTTCTTAAGCACACACATGTTTACTCATTGCACACAGAGATTATCATGGGAAGGGCCTTGATGGAGATTTGCCTCAGGTTGTGCAGTGGTCCTCAACCCTTCTATAAAACAAACATTTCATAATACCTTCTTTAACCTCCTGCATTGAATCTATGTATATCACCTCTTACACATGTAATTTCAAAAATATTTAATACATATAATGTCTTAACTCTACTTAAAACATTAAAAATAATTTAAAATAATGTCCATTTAAAAATGTAAATGCCACTAGATAACCATCACAGATTCATAAATTCCCTTTAGAGGCAATCATGACTCCAGGTTTTAGATCTCAAAAGACTGAATAGGTTTGTTTGTGAGTAAATTTTTTTTTTTTTTTTTTTTTTTTTTTAATTTTCCATGCACTGTAGGCCAAAGACCTATTTCACTAAACATCTCATTCAAGTGTATAAAGGGAACAGTTCTGACATGAAAAATGCTTCCCTAAACTTTCTTAATAATTACTGCATTATTTTTAGCTTCTGTACATGAAGGTTTTTTTTTTTTTTTTTGAGGGGATTCCCTAATGATTTATTAATTAATACTTTGAGATTTCACCCCTATATATACACACACATTTTCTCTTTTTATAGCACATTAACATCTGTGGAGTCCTCACTATGTGCCAGGTAATACTGACAATATTTAAAGAACTTATTATGTGCCATACTCAGTACTGTTTCACATACATTAACTATTTATCCTCACAAAGCCCCCTCAAAAGTAGGTATTGAAATTAGCCACATTGTATAGATACAAAGAACTGAGATGCCATTCAGTTAAGTTTTGACTCATTTAATCCTCACATCAGCCCTGGGATACCACCTGTGTATCTTTTTTACAAATGGGGAAATTTAGACACAGAGAAGTTTAGCTACGTGCACCTCTTGCCAGCCTGGTTAGGTGGTGGTACTCGGAGTTGGGTCATATCAGCCCCTTAACCTCCTTGCTGGGCTTTTGCATTTGTTTTTCCTCTGATGGCTAATGAGCAATTTGTGAGGATTCACTGTTGGGATTGAAAATATCCTGCCCCTCAACAAACTTTTCTCTCTAGCTTTAACATTTAGTGAGGCTTTTTGCCCAAACCAGTCTATAAAATGATGGCTACAAACTTTCCAACTCCATCACTTCTTCTACTGTATTACTTTTTATGTCTTCACTGGCATGAAATAAAAATAAACCTCCCCAACTCATAATAATAAAACAACACAGGAAACTGCCATATAAAATCACAGACAATTTGAAGGCATTGGATCTTTTCCAAAATTCACATGACAATAAATTTAGTACATAAAAAATTAAAGATGAATCATGCACACACACAAAAATCATGCTTTTTGCCTTAGTACTTCTTTGAGCTAAGAACAGATAATTTGCATGCAATGACTATGGCCCAGACTATGGGTGATGAATTATTTTATATATGATTTTATAATTCAATATATAAAGACTGGGGAAGGACACTGTTTTGATTCCAGAGTCAAATCACACAAGTTTGAAGAGAAATTTTTTTGAAAAATCCTGTTTTGTGTATTAAGGATCATATTTTTTTGGCAGGGAGGGGGCAATAACAGCCTTCCCATCAGCTTTTAATATTCAATAATTTGAAGTCACTAAACTTGCAATTAAAAAGAAGCAGTTTCCAAAGCTATCAGTATTCTGAAGCAGGAAGTCTAGTACAGGAGGAAATTTCTGTTATCTCTTCACTCAACTCCACAGATCTTAGCTAAAGAACATCCTACTGAAAGAGCTGTTTTAGTCAGTTCTATTTCAGGAGGGTAGATATTTGGGAGTATAGACAACTTTTTCATCTTATTAAACTGGAGTGAATCATAATTTGCAAAGTGTTTTTTTTTTTTTTTTTCCATTTTTAAACATAAGAGTCTCCTATATTCCAGCCCACAAAGAAGCAGCCATTGAGCATAAAATCTGCAGCACACCGGTTTGTGTGCCCTGTAAGCAGGGAAAATGGAGGGCCTGGTGAGGTCCAGGGTTCAGTGGTCAGTGGCACCATAGAATTGATTATGCACATTTCCACCATTGATTGCAATCATGGAAGTGCCCTTTTCTTTGTATTGCTGTTTCATTGAAGTCTTTTTCATTAAGACCTTGTTCCTCTGCACAGATTTGGGTCACAACATACAGTCCTCCAGGTGTGGGGGTAGAAAATTGCAGGCTTGTCCAGCATGAAATTGCTGGTGAACCCAACCATTTGTGTTTGCAGGGAGATTTCTTCTGTGTCGACACACCACCTGACACCACAGGTCTTGTTGCAATTCCCCTGCCTCCTTCCTTCCATCCCTGGCTTCATTTCTTATCCAGAACGCCAACACAGCCTCCTGGGTGGAAGTCGTCCCCACAGCTGTATTCACTCCCTCAAGGCTATATTCTTCAAGGGCAGATACTCCCTCCTCAGGGGGAGGAGCCACTTCTGGAGTCAGTGCCCTCAGAAGACAGCTTCTTTTTCTTGGAATTTCCCAGAGGCATTTCCCCATTGATTTTCTTTGAGATTGTGTCAGGATCTTGGCCTCCTTCGCTGTGAGAGGAATATCCTTTTGGTTTGGGTGAGCATGTTCACAGAGTCGCTTCTGTGCTTCTAATTTCTGGCCTCTGGTGCTCGGCTTTAATTGATGGCACCAGGCCTGCAGGATGTCTCGGTGAAGCAGGCTGACTGGTGGCAGTTTAGATGGTGATGGAGGAATTGCTATCTTCTTCCGAGGTTTTGGGCTGTTGTGGCATGGTGTGTTCTCTTGTGCACAGGAAGCTTTGTCATCTTTCACAGATTTTTTTCATTCGGTGCCCTTAGCTGAGGTTCTTGGTAAACCTGATGTGCTTGGTTCTCTGGAAGCCCACTGTTCTGCTTTCCTTTCTACTGACACAGGTTCAAGTTTGAAAGTCACGCATTCTTCTCCCGACTTCTCTGTGGAGTTCTACTCCTTGCTGTTTGCATTCTCCATAGTCAGAAAAGAAATTGAGGTTGATAAAAAGAAAATTCTTCTACTTCTGCAATGGCCACTGCCCCAAGATTGCTGTTTCTGTACATGAAGATTTTAACTTAACCACTCTTACTATAATTTTTTTTCGTTCTTTTTCTTAATGGAGAAAAAATGTTATGATCAATATACTAGATTGTTCTTGGTGTCTCTTTTGATAGCTGTAATGGGCCACTTTATGGTGGCCCTTTCAATCTTACATTGATTCTTGCATTTACTCTATAGGTACTTATTTGATAACATTCAATTTTAAAGTACCCACTTTGGTAGAATTTTATTTGGGCTTGTTTCTTAAAATGTAAGCAGTGCTATTAAGTAGGAAGCTAATAATTCTGCCTCCTATGTTCTCTAATCCAAAAATTATGGGGAGTGCTTTACGCAGTCTTTAACTATTAATGGCCACTAGTATCTACAAAAGCTAACTTATACATTATGATTGTGCATACCCAAATTGACTGAGATAGGTTCACAACAGATATATAATCTCATTTAATCTTCACAATAATTTTATGAAGTAAGTTCTTACTCATTTTTGAGGTGAGAAATTTCAAAGTTAGGGAGATTAAGTATTACTCAAGACATATAAGTTTGAGTGAGACACAAACCACATTTGAGTCTTAAGCCTGATTCTGTAATCACTTTACAGTTCAGATAAGCTTTATTTTTAAACCTGTAATAAATAAATTATAATGGGTGACAAGACCCAGGCCTTTACTAACATTATTTAGAAATGAGTTAAAACTGTTTAACTGATGAGTTAAAACTGCTAACCAACTAGAATGTATGGATCCATGATTTAACTTTGATTAGAAAGAAATGAGAATATAAAATACTGGTAAAATGACAAAAGGGGAGGAAAAAGAAAAAAGATTCACTCTAGGTTGAACTCGAATGTCATCTTCTGAAAGGTAGTGATGTTTTATTTCTAATCATTTCTATTTTCACATATTATTAAAGATTTACCATGAATTGATACTCTTATCCTATTGATGTCTTTAATTATGGTGGAGTTGGCAATTTTTGAAACATTGATTTTCACAATTTCCAGTCTTCTACAGAAAAATTAAACAGTTCCATAATTAGCACTACATTTTTCTACAGCTTATTAAACTTTTTCCTTCCTACCCTTAACTACTAGATCTACATTTATTTAACTCTTTTTTCACAGGGCAAATTAGTGACATAACACAAAAATATTTCTCCTCACATAATTGGTGTCATTTAATGAGGAGTTCAACCTTTCCTTTAGACTAAATGAAAATATAAATGGGGAGATGGGGTGGGATAAATGTGATATCAGTGTCAAAACTGACTTCTTTCAGTTTCCCTGTTAATACCCAATAAAACAATCTACTAGTAAAAATAGCTAATATTTTATTGAATATTCATTATCTACTCATCTTTATCTCACTATATATGTATTACCCAATTACCCCTCTCAAAAACTCTGTGATGCAAGTAGTATTACTATCACTAATTTATAGATGAGGATATTGAGAGAAGTTTGTTTAGTTTGCCCAAAGTGACTAGAAAGTAAGTGATGGAGATGGGCAATGAAATAAGTCAGATTCCAGAGCCTGTTTTTAAACATTTCTGTAGATAGCCTCCATATTATGGCATAATAATGAGAAGTTCAAAGTGTCACAGAATTATGCTTTTATTAAGGAAATTACTTTAACCATGTAAAGCTCAAAGAAATTCTTGATTTTTCAAAGATTCTACAAGATGTAATGAGAGGTAGAACCCGAGTTTGAATAAACCATTGGTTCTAAAATTTTAGGTTTTTTAGAAATATCAATCAACTGGAAAATAAAGTGCTATTTATTTAGAAAATTTGAATAGAAATGAATGTAATACATTAAAGTTCGTTTCATTTAGAAAGGTAAGAATTGACTCTTAGAACTTCTATTTCAATTACTCACATAGAATGTAAAGTATCTGTAGCTACTGGGTCATAATGTAAACTGTATTTGCTACTATGCATTAAAAAAGTTGTAAAATGTGCACGGATATCAGTTATCACTGTATAAGCTCATTATTTAAATATTATAAAGCAACAAACTATGGATAGAGGGTAGCTTTCTTAGACTGATAAAGAGCAACAATGGAAAACCTACAGGGAACCACATAATTATCGATAAAGGACTGAATACTTTCCACCTAACATGGAAAAAAAAACAGGGATGTCTGGTCTCACCATTTTATTTGCTATTGCACTGGAGGTTCTGGTTACTGCAATCAGGAAAGAAAAAAGAAATAAAAGCATCCAAATTGAAAATGGAAGAAATAAAGCTGAAATAAAGCTGACTTTATCCTCAGGCAACATGATTATTTGTGTAGAAAATTCAATGGAATCTACAAAAAAAGTTACTAGAGATAATAAACGAGTTTGGAAAAACTGCAATATTACTTACATGAGGAGTTCATTCTTTCCTTTATATTGCAATGTATACAAAATCAATACACAAAAATTATATTTCTATATGCTAGCAACAAAGAATCAGAAACTGCAATTACAAAACAACACCATTTACAACAGCATAAAAAATATGAAATGGAGAAAAATCTGACAAAATTTTTAAGAGACTTATACACTGAAATGCTGAGAGAGATGAAAGAATGAAGAGATATACCCTGTTCTTGGATTGGAAGACTCAGTATTGTTAAGATGTTAATTCTCTACAAATTTACCTACAGATTCATAACAATCCTAATCAAGATGACAAACAATAACAGAGTTAGAGGGTTAATATTGTCTGACTTTGATAATTAATATGACTGCAATAATCATCATTCACAAAGAGAGATCCACCTCTTTGCACTGTGCCCAAACGATACCATCAGCACTGACACAAATCTGGGCTCCTGCAGCAGAAGGAGTGGAAAATTCAAAGTCCCCTGTAAAAATCAATGACAATGACCCAGCTACCCAGAAGAAAGTAGTTAGCTAAATTAAATGAATTCTTCTTCCCTGTTAATGTTATGGAGGGCCACCTTTGTTTTGCCCTGTGTAAAAATAATAGTTGTGAGGGAATAAGCATTCGGCAAGGAAACAAATCATATGTAGTTGGTTAGAAACAGCAAGAAGCAGCTGCTTATGCTTCTGAGACAAATACTGATTGGTTTTCTTTAAAAAAGAAGAATAATTCTGCAATAGATCTAATACTACTCTTATGGGTTTTTTGTTCTGGCAAGAACTGTGTGTGCTTAGCACCCAAAACTTCAAGAAATATAGTGGGCGACAAGAGCATTTATAAAATTGATGCTTTGTTTCTCTACACGTTTGCTTATTTTATAAACTTAACCTCAGGGTTAGAAAAAGAAGCCATAAGATGATGTAAAAATTGTTTTCTCAAGTACGAAAAACAATTCTCAAATTAGTCTACTACTGTTGGTAAAATGCTACCAAACAGCATCAGAGAAATCTTTCATGAAAGGAATAGTCAATCACTGCAGCAACCTTTGTTGTCTTATTTTATGAAATTGGCACAGCCGCTACAACCTTCAGCAACCACCACCCTGATTAGTCAGCAGCCATCCACATAGAGGTAAAACCCTGAACCAGCAAAAAGATTATGACTTACTGAAGGTTCAGATGATGGTTAGCATTTTTTAGCAAAGTATTTTTGAATGAAGGTATGTACATTGATTTTTTTTTTTAGGCATAATGCTATTGCATACCTAATAGACCACAGTCTAGTGTAAACAAATTTTGTATGCACTGAAAAACCAAATAATTCACGTGACTCGCTTTATTGTGATATTCACTTTATTGCAGTGGTCTGGAAATGGGCCCGCAATATCTCCCAGGCATCCCTGTATCTGTGGTTTTCTTATCATTTTATTCCCATTCCCTGCTTGGTGCCTTGCACTTAGAGGTGCTCAATAAATATGTTGATTCATGACATTTTATTTTGCTTCATTTCTGTTTTCTCTAATGTGAAAGGGGAGTATTCAATGAATATTTATTGAGCCCTTACCTGCTAGGCTATGTATCACATTCACCTTGGACAAAGCAGACAGGAGTCCCTATTCTCATGGAGCTGCTGTTCCAGGGATTGGAAATGAGCAGTTAACAACACTCAAAAATAGTGCATGGTCTGTGTCTTACTTTGCCAGAGTTTCTATGACAAATACCTTGTAACAGGTTCACTTAAACAACAGGGATTTATTGGCTCATGGTTTTAGAGGTCAGAAGTCCTAAACCAAGATATCAGCAAGGCCATGCTTCTCTTGGAGTCTTTAGAGATCTGGTGATGGCTTGCTGCAATCCTTGGGGTCTCTTGGCTTGCATATCTGCCCCAGTCACATGGTGGTATTCTTAGTCTCCTCCTGTGGCTTTCTCTGACTTCTGGCTTCTACTTGTTCTGGTTCCTGGCTTCTACTATCAAATGAGTCCAAATTTCCTTCCTTGATAAGGCCTCCAGTAATATGAATTAAAATCTACCTGATTAAGTTTGGCTACACCTAAATAGAATCATTAAAGACCCTATTCACAAATGAGTCTACAACCTGACTAACCTTAACATATCAAAAATCCTATTTAAAAATGGGTTTAAATCCACAGAAATGAGACTTAGAATTTAGAATGTGTCTTTTGTTGGGGCACATGATTCAATCTGCCACAGTCTGATAAAAGTAATAAACAATATTAATATAAATAGAGAAGGACAGACGGAGTGTTGAGAGTTACAGTTTAATTAGGGTGGTCAGGGAAGAGCTTAGTGACAAGATGACATTTGAAAAATATAGAACACATTATAAATTTGCATGGGGCAAAGGGTAATAATAGTAGCCAGTTCAATAGAATTAATGCTTGGTAAAAAGTAAGTCTGAGAAGAGTGTTAGGTATTACTATACATATAAATATTATTTGATTTTGATTGGGGACACTATTTTTGTCATATATGGAAGAGATGCAAGAACATACATCTGGGAAGTATAAAATCTTAATAATTAGGTGATCTTGGGAAAATTAGGGCAAACAGAAAATCAACATTTCTTTGGAATCAATATTTTAAGAAAACCAAGTAGTAAAGACATTTTAATGAGGATATATCAAACTCTGATCTGACACGCATGAGTTGAACGCTATTTATAAAATATGTACCTATGTTTCCATTTTTGTCAGACCTAAAACAAACATCTTTGAAGTTTCTGTTCTCTGGGGTGACTTCAGTTGGTAGCTGAGAATCACTTGCTGCAGTTTATTTAGAAACAGAGCGAATCATAAACGAACATGGTAACAAAAAAGGTTTATACTTATAATATGTTAGTGGAAATTTTTCTGACTTTCAAAAGCTTGAGCATCACACTTGTACCATTAAAGGAGGTGCCATATGAAGAGCAAGATGCAAAGATTAGATTTTGTAGCAACTTTCAGTTAATCAAATATTCTAGATATGAAAAAACAAACCTTTCATAGAGCATTTCTTATTAGATGTTAGGCTGCATATTCAGTGAGAAATGTCTTTAGTTTCTGATATAAATCCAAAGAGTAATCAGATATGCAAATGTATAGCTTGGATTTTTTTGTGACTAACCATCATTTTTTATTTGGGCAAGTAGGCCAGCAACTAAGAGTGTAATAAATAAAAATGAAATCGAATTGATTCAAAAATTTGTAGAATACAAATAAGGCTATCTACATGTCATCACTGTAAAGTGTTCTGGTTCTTTTAATATATATACAATTACAGTCACAAGGCATTAGGAATCTTAGACATACATTACTCAGATTCCTTGATTAGTGTATGAATCCTCAACAAATGGTCATCCAGTCTGTCACCGACCACCTAAAGTGATACTGAATTTAATTTCCTTGCAAGATCCACACATTCCCATTTCAGGTGGCTGTTACTGTTAGAAAGGTCCTCCTGGCATGACACTGTAAATGAATTCCCAGTTGGCAGTTGAGGGTTAAGAGTGTGGTATCTGGAAAAGATCTTGGATAAATCCTTAGCAGCAATATGACTCTGGAAAAGTGGCTTATGCTCTGAAATTTCAGTTTCCTCAGCTGTGGAAGAGCAATAATGACAACGTCATCAGGTTATTGTAAGGACTAAATTAGATGAATGAGATGAAGAATGAATGTGGTAGGAATTTATTCAGGACCATAAAAACTTTATATATTTATAGAAACTACTCATTTTCTTTACTTTCTTGGGCACATATTGAAAGTCAATATAATTTGGGCTACATAAGAGAAACATTGGAAATAAAGCATTGACTAATGTATCTCAAGTATAATTTCCTCATGTAAAATACCATGATACTTCTTTGGTATGGGAAAACATCAAAATATTTGATAGCTATCATTTCCTCTCTGCTCACCTTCTCTCCCTTAGAAGACTTTTAATCTCTCTTTTAGAAGACGCATAGCAGTCTGTTCCTTCTAATGTCCTTTATATATGATGTTTTTAAGTTCTCTCACCATATTGATCTCTTTCTTCTGGGTCAGACTTCTAGTTATTTGCAGTCTTTCTAAAACAAAATACCTAGAATTGCATGCCTGCTCAAATGCAGAATAGGAAGTAACGAGCAGTATGTGGCTCTTACCTCCCTTTCTCCCTTTTTTCTTGACATAATTTTGCTATTCAGGCAACCTCCACGGGGAATAGACTATTAAGTTATTGATGCATTAATTATACACAGCTTAAATAACATTTCAGAAATGAATATTTCAGATCTCTGTGGGGAAAAAAACATGCCTCATGGACACAGGCTTCCATCCTCTTCCGGAACACAGAAGGCTTCTTTATAGAAACCCTCAGAAGCTTTACACTTGATTGTTCTCACTGAAATTCTCTCCCCAGCTATCTGCATGGCTCACTATTGTCATCCCCACATACTTACTCAAATGTTACCCTTTCAGTAATTCCTTTTCTGATCACCCCATTTAAATCTGTACTGACCATCCCCCCACCCCACCTGGGGTTCCCTGTTTCCTTCTCAGGACATTATCATTATCTGACCTCCTATCTACTTAATATGTACATTGACTTTCTCACTCCATGAGACTGTTAGCCCCAAAGAGGGCTGGAATTTTCTTTTTTTTTTTTCCGTTTTTGTTCCCGTTGTTTCCTGATAACATTTAGGTACCGGGAATACAGTAGGCATTCAATAAATATTCTTTAGAAACATTCAGTAATTTGAGACATTTTTTTCCTCATCGAGTAGAAACTCAATATATGGTAATTTGCAAAAGTCACTGAAAGAAGAATACAGTAAATACAATATTGATCAAGGTAACAAAAAATAGTTTTGGTGAATATGTATACATTTCTAAAACAAAGATTTTCTTGAACTTCATCTTCAAAAGATCTGTTCCAAAAACACTGATGAAAGCTTCATTGAAATAAATGAATGTTGAGAGTACTCAAATGCAATGCTATTTTAAATATATACCCATATGTTTCTGTTTGTACAAACAAAAAAAATGTAATATTCTATTGTGAATCTTTCAGTGAAAATTACAGTTTCTAACCAAGGTAATGAAGATCAGTTTGTAAAATGACTCATGAAATAAATTGCCATTACTTTATTTACAGATCCTCTTTTTTTTCATGGAAATGCCATCAATAATTTGTTAACTTATATTTCAGAGTGAAATGAAATAAAGTGTAGATCAAGGTAATTATTAATCTGTCTTCTATACTGTCATTAACAAAATTATAAACACTTTATTTCTCTTCTATCAGGGATGACTGCTTTTAATTATCTTAAGGTAAAAAATGCCACCTAATACCAAATTTGAGATTTAACAACAGAAGCAAACTACGAAAATACAATTGATCTTTTCAAAGAGATACTAATGCTCTTCCTTGTTGATGTTTCTGTATTTAACCAGAAGGAAAGAAATAACAGTAGATTAAGGCATCCTTTCTTTCCTGAGGCCAACTATCAAAATTCAGACCTTAAATGTCTAATCTGCGTGTTATGGTTCAGATCAATTAGTATGAGATCACCTCAGGCTTCCTCAACTTTTCTTACTTTAAAAATGATAAATCATTGAGCCTTTTCAAATCAAGTAATAAAGAGATACTCTTGTGGTAAAATAGCCACAGTGTGAGTAACTACAAAGTTAGTTATTTGCACTGAGAGCCTTTCAAAAACAATAACCAAGATTAGTTCATTGAAGTTAAAACAAACTATATGATAAAATTTGGAAAAGGAAAATAAAAGATCTACAGTTCCATATAGGAAATTTGTATGGCCAGATATGTTTTGGAACTGAGGACTCATTGGGTTTTAGAAAGTTAATATGATGTAACTGCTATACTTTGGAGACTGTGGCAGCCCACTGTAACAGAACAATGTAATATTTATAATAATATTTGTCATGAACATTCATATACACGACATGATTAAAGACCATTAATAGATCATTGCCAACAGTTAAGAACCGTTTTACTTCTTATGAGCTGAATGTGTATGTGCCCGTGTGTACATGCGCATCTATACATGGTGGGTATAAAAGTAGAAAGGAATAGTAGTAAAGTGTGATGCTACTGGCACATGTAACCTGTTCATTCCAATGATATGTCAGACCTAGTGGGGCCTCATGTTTTTCCACTCAAAACAAGCAAAGTAATGAGAGAAAATATGGCTAATGTGGTCAAGTCTAGATTCCTAGAAAGAAAAATGTCCAGATTATGAAAGCACTCTACATTTTAATGACGGTTGAGGGATTGGGATATTAGTAACACTTTTATCTCTTTCATTTTGTTGATAATATTCATAAAATGGTGTATTTGGGTATATGGGATACAGAGTGCCTAATCTGGTGGAAATAAGTGGGTTATGATTGGAAAATTAAAATGTTGCCTATAAATTTCCCAACTTATTCATAATACCATACTGCAATTCAAACAATAATGAAATTTTTATCTCCCATTAGACTGCAAAGTTTTTAGAAGTAGTGCCAGTGTTTCATTTACCTTTGGATCATAAACTAAAATAATAAAATAAAAAATATTGATTCTTTTGAGAACTTATTGCATGTTAGTTGTTGTGCTAAGAAGTTTATATGGGATATTCCATGTAATCTTTAAAACAACCTTAGGAAGTAGGTTGTATAAGTTGAGTGCAGCAGGTTTAGTTGGTAAAACAAAAAGTAAAAACTCACAATGGCTCAAACAGACAGTTGAGATTTCTTCTACTTAGCAGATGGAGCCTAGGCATTCTGGGACTGTTTTTGACAATTACAGGATGTGGGGACACAGACTCCTACCGTATTGCTTTGCCATCTTCAAATAGGCTATTAAATTGTGACTACTCTACCATCTCACTGTTTGTTCTATGCAGCAGGAAAGGAAGAGGGAAAGTAGAGAGCTTGTTCCCTCCCTTCGAGGACTCAGTAGGCACTCATACCACTTCCATGATTGAATAGAACCTGAGTCTCATGCTATACCCATATGCAAAAAGGAACTTGAAGACATAGACTTTACTGGATTGTCATGTGCCCAACTAAACCTCATGGCCATTTTTTATTTCATAAAGAAGGGAAGAGTTAATATTGGGGAAAAACTAGCAGCTTTACCTGAGTCCTCTCCTCTGGGCACCCAAATATCTACACATAGTCCATTCCCATAAAGCAGTAGTACCTCTTCTCTGTACGTTAAAAAGCCTAAATTCTGTCCAATTACTGAAACCAGTTCAAGAGCTTTGGGTAATGCATTTCTTCCTCCAAGTCTAATTACCTGCAGACTGAAAGAAATGATGCCAGTTTCTCAGCACAAATATAACATGGTGAAGCAAAATCAAGGTAACCTTATCTAAAACTTTGTCTGAAAAGGAATGAATAGGAAAGATATAAAAGTCACTGGTCCATTCAGTTATCAAATCATCCTGGGCAAATATTGTTAAAACTCGGTGCCACGGTAGTAGGATAAGTTTCCTGTAAACCCCTGGGGCAGCTCTCGTGGAGAAATTCTCTTATCTGTTGTTCTCTGTGGCCACTGGTTTTGGCCTGAAAAGTTAGGCTTCCTTCAAAAGTCTGGACAGTCAAAAAGTCTGAACAAGCAAACAAAAAACTGTTCTTTTTTCCTACATAAATTTTGAAAGTGAAATTTATATAGGTAAGAAATCTGTTCCTAATTACCTAAGTTAGAACTTACATTTATTTTATGTTAATGTATTTGGGGAGCATATTTTAACACCAGATATTCTAGGACTGCAACTAACAAGTGAATTGAAAGAAATTATGTTTTCTTTTGTGTAGAGATTTTACAAAAGTTGTTCATCATTTCAGAAAAATCAAATCATGTATTTTAATGCCAGTAGTAGCATTTACGAAACCAATGCAACGTGTCTATATTGGCCTTTATTTGAGACTAGCATTCACAAAGATTTTAAGTATGTATGCAAATATCTAACCACTTCATTTGTCTTTTGGTGTTTGTTTTCCTCCAAGTTTGTAGATCTTGAGATATATATTATTTTGTTATAAATACATTTTCCTATATTTCTCTTTTCAGTTGCAGCTGAGCATTATGTTAATTTTCTAAAAATTATGTGTATGTATATATAGAGAGTGTCTCATTTGTCTTTGTATCTTGAGGGCCCGCTAGAGTATAAAGTCTGTTATTCCTTGATTAATCAATGGTGTCACTGCATTTGAAGGAAAAGACTATTCAAACTATAGGAAGTGCAAAAAATATTAAAATTTTAAACTAAAATTGTTCATGTTAATATTTATTTTGGTCAAGTTTTATTAAAAAGCAAACTAACAGAATACTGAGAAAAATATTCTAACATTCTTTAGCACTATATCCTGAGTAAATGCAAAACAATGTATGAATATGGATATTTGCTTAATTATTGAAGTCTAATTTAGGCATCAAACATGGGTAAATGTAAAAGTACAATATCTTAAATGTTTATGTCCCCAGAAAATTAAAAACACTAATAGAGAAATGTTTTAACACCGCATTAAATTGCTACCCAGTATCTTTTTTTTCCCATTCTACATGTACATGGCTAGAGGCGTTCCTTTATTTTTCAAGAATTTAACACTCAGCATTATGGGAAGAGAGTAACACAGATGATTTAAAATTTAAATGGCTCTTTAAACAGTTGTAGATTAGCAGCCTCTGAAAGACACTCTCTCCTTTCATTAAATTAATTATACAGACAAAGAAAAGAATAACTTTACTAAAAATAATAGCAAGGACTGATAGAAAGTAGTTTGTTGGAAATCTGGAGCCATTTTCTTTTCCAAAATTTTCAAGGTAATCAGTGGGGGATTTTTGATCCTGTATTACCCAATTACTTTACAAACTGATTACCTCTTTCTGCTGGAAAGAATTTCTTCACCGTTTTCCAATATACCTTATGCGTTTGATTTTTCTTACTAAATTGCCTAGTTTTTCTTAGTCTCTACTGTAAGTCCCTGTTGTATATGAAGTTCTTGAACAGCCTCTTTTCTCTACCTACACTCACTCCCTAAGCAAGTTCACCCAGTCCCATACTTTTAAATACCATTTATATTTATAAATGACTTCCAAATTTATCTCTCTAGCCTGGACTTCTCCCCTGAATTTCAGACTCATAAATATATATCTTCAATACTTGAATATCTTAAGATATTTTCAAAATTTACACATTCAAAACTGAATTCCCAATCGTTCCCAACCAAATTCACCAACATTCTTACCCATCTAAGATGTTGAGAACTCCATACTTCCAGTTGCTCAGGCCAAAACTCTTCGAGTCATTTTTGACTCCTGTCTGTCTCTCACAGCCTTCACCAAATCTCTTAGAAAATTGTATCTTTCTCTTCAGTTCCATTTGGTGCAAGTCACCATATGTATATATATGTATGTGTGTGTGTGTATGTGTGTGTGTATATATATATATGTGTATTTTTATTATTAGAGAGGTTGTGAGTTTACAGAACAATCATGCCTAAAATACAGAATTCCTATACACAGTCACACCATCAACACCTTGCATAGGTGTGGAACATTTGTTACAGTTGATGATAGTGCATTTTGTTAATTACACTATTAATTAAGGTCCATGGTTTAACTTAGTGTAAACTGTTTGTGTAGTATAGTTGCATGGACTTTTTTTAAAATTTTTATTCTTTTACCATATATACAATCCAATATTTCCCCTTTTTAATCAGATTCAGAGTCGGGGATGGGTGTTGGTAGCTGCTGCACAGAGAGAGCAATTTCCAGTTCTCTACCTTAATTTAGCTGCCTCTTCCTTCCACTCTGCCCTGGATGCTGTACAATGTTCTTCTGGCCTCTGAAGTCTCAAAATAGTTGTTCGAAACAGTTCCTGCTTGTTTACTAGTTGTTCTGGTGGGAGGACTGAATCCTGGAATTCCTACTCTGCTATTTTTCTTGAAAGTCAGACCACCATAATTTTTTATCTGGATTATTGCTACAGTTTCTTAACTGTTTTCTTTTTTTTTTTCCTACTCTTGCTCTCACTAAAGTTTATTTTCAATATAGTTGCCAAATTTTTTTTCTAAAATTTAAATGTTGATCTGTTCAAAACTCTATAGTAACCACCCATTTCACCCATCATAAAAGCCAACGTCTTTATAATTGTCTAGAAGTTCCCACATAATTTACCTTGTGCCCCATCCCTGTTATCCTTCTGAACCCATTTCCTTTGAATTTTTTCCACTGTATCTTTAACACCTATTACAGTGTCTAACTTGTGAGTTCAATCAGTGGCCCTCATGAACATAGATGTGGTCTATCTCATTGTGCCCTTTTGGGCAATATTCCACCATTCACACTACATCCTCATGCCACTTTTACCTGCACATTATCTCTATCCATCAAGTAAGTTAAAATTGTCTTTTGGAATTCTCTGTTTTCATCTGCAAGCAAATTAAGATAGACAAAATCCATAAACCCATGTAACCTTCACAATATTGCCTAGATTTCAAAGGTTCAGGTAACAAAGGCCATTTAAAGCCTAGGCTGAAAACTGATCCCTTCCACGATGACCTTTCAAAGGTCTGGGTGCCATTGGTGCATTTGTAAAAATCTGATTTCAGCATATCCAGGATAAAGTTTTGTGTTTACATTATATTCATATGTTCCTATTACAATAATCTGTAGATGAAAAGGAAATTACCAGAAAGCTTGAAAAATAAAATGAAACCAAACATTATTTTCCAAAAAGAAAAATTAAGTAGAAAACATCAAATTATGTAATAACAATCCTTTATAATTATTATGTAAATATTGTTTGGAAGCAAAACTGCATAGTATTAGCATGAATTAAGCATTCCACATCTGATTCTTTAAATTTGCAATAATTACCAACATCATATAAAATATTGCAATAATATTTGCAATCTCCAATAAAATTTTCTCTGCCTAAAATTTAATCACTTTGATAATTTCTTAATCTGATGAAGGCATCTACTCTGAGTTAAATTAATAAAGGGCAACTTATTCTTTTCCAATGTTAATGTCTCATTTCCATTGATGTTTTTCTTTTAATGAAAAAGAAATATGTAAAAGAAAAATGACATTCAACAGGTACATTATAATTAGTTCTAAATTTTCACTTTTCAAGGGACTAGACTCATGTAATTAAAGTTTCCATCAAGTCTATACCTTTAGCTGTGTGTAGCCTTTAGTAGTTTATTAAATATATATGGAGAAAAAAGAAAGTCTGACAGTGTTTCCTCTAAATATAGTATTAGGGACAGCTGGGGTGCTTTCAAAAATGCAGATTATCAGGCAGAACTCTAGATATTTATGATTCTATACATATACTGTGGGAACCTGGAATCAGCATTTTGTTACGCACCCCTAGGATGCAGATGGGCTACCAATCATGCAGGAAGAAATCTTTCCTATGAAGGCTCTCTAATAGGCAAGAAAACATAAGAAAACACAATTTTTGTTTTCACTCTGCCTAGAGGCCAAAGAAAAAAATCCTTTAATATAATAGCTCTGAGAATATTATTCCTCCCTGGTTATTTCTAGAGACCAGTGACTCTGGGCAAAGGATATTGTAGGTACTTTCCTTTTCCCCAGCTCTAGTCCATGGCTATTGAGAGAAGGGTTTAAACTATGTAAGCTCAGCTTAACAAACAGAAATTTGGTAGGAATTTCCCATGTTTTACTAAGAGTAAGACACGAAGGGGGAATAATGGGAAAATACAATTACATACTTGTATTGAAAATGAAAAATTATTCATATAATTACAAAAGAAGAAACACAAGCAATCCATAATAAAGTGGCCATACAGTTTTTAAAAAAATTTGCTTTACTTTCATTTTTTAAAATATATAACCTCAAAAGAAACAGAGAATGAAATTAGACAAACAAAAATGTTGAATTTTGTTAAAATATATTCTGAAATCTATGCTAACTCCTATATTATATTACTTTCAAGAAGTTTGATGGAGAAGAGAAGGAATTGAAAGTGTGGCTTGAGGGAAGAAGAGTTAGGATTAGAAAGAGTTTTGAGCCAATGGTAAAATTACATTAACAATACATGCACTCTGCATATAATTTAATCTTTTTATCATTCAGATAAGCTTCTCTATCTTCTTAATTTTTGTCATGGATATGATTTTTTATTATATTTCTCCTGTATTCTACAATTGTTGTCATTTCTAAATATTTCTCATTGATGAGATCTTAGGCAAATCAAATTTTGCTTTACACATAGTATATTTTCTGTTCTGTGGGTTCAAATAATTTATGAAAGTTCATCTATATTTTGCAAAATAATTTGTAATCATTCTTTACTGTTATCACTCCTGTTATTTATGTGATGAGATAAAGTAAAAAGAAGTTTAGCTGTGCTTTTAGGTTTCAAATGGAAACATATTCCATTAAGACATTCTAAATGAGAGAAGTTAATTCTATTTCCTAAGATAGGTTTATTACTTGATTTCAGTGCTTTTTCACATCACAAAGTGAATTATAATCAATGATATGTATTTCACTGATTATAATTCATTTATATACATATTAAATATGTATATATCACAATCAGAATCTTTCATATAATTTTTGAAGTCTTGTCTTATATTTTTAATATTCCCTACAGCATGAATGTTATTCACTAATTTGTGGGCATTTTCCCTAATGTTAAAATATTTTTATTGTTTATACAATGATATCTAAAAGATGTTTCAATATTCGTTTTTAAGAATGAATGCAATAATGGATGTTCTAGTTTGCTAATGCTGCCGGAATGCAAAACACCAGAGATAGATTGGGTTTTTATAAAAGGGGGTTTATTGGGTTACACAGTTACAGTCTTAAGGCCATAAAGTGTCCAAGGTAACACATCAGCAATCAGGTACCTTCACTGGAGGATGGCCAATGGTGTCCAGAAAACCTCTGTTAGCTGGGAAGGCACGTGGCTGGCGTCTGCTCCCAAGTTCTGGTTTCAAAATGGCTTTCTCCCAGGACGTTCCTCTCTAGGCTTCAGCTTCTCTCCAAAATGTCATTCTCAGTTGCTTTTGGGGCTTTTGTCCTCTCTTAGTTTCTCCAGAGCAAAAGTCAGCTTTCAAAGGCCATATCTAAAATGTCTCTTTAAGCTGAATCTCCTCTCAGTTCCAGTGCATTCTTCAAAGTGTCCCTCTTGGCTGTAGCAGCTTGCTCCTTCCATCTGATCTTATACAGTGCTCTAGTAATTTAATTCAGACCCAACCTGAATGGGTGGGCCAACACCTACATGGAAATTATCCAATGAGTCATCACCCACAGTTGGGTGGGACCCATCTCCATGGAAACACTCAAAGAATTACGATCTAATTAACACTGATAGGTCTGCCCACACATGATTACATCAAAGATAATGGCATTTGGGGGGACATAATACATTCAAACTGGCACAATGGACCAGTTTTATTCACAAAATAAAAAAGAAATGAGAGACAGAAATATAATTTTCTTGAGATGGCAAGATTTTACCTATATGTTCTCCTTTACTGAATCATGAGAGGATTCTCAGCTGTTAGAAGAAGAGCTCCAAGAAACTCCCATGCAACTTGCTGACTTTGGAGAATGTAAGGAAATACAGTAAGAAGATATTAATAGATAGACAGTAATATAAGGATCAGTGGCAAACAGGAATAACTCTAAAGTGTTCTAATTCATAGGTTTGGACTCATTTCAAGGCTATATATCTCAGAATTAATAAGCACATGCAAGTGGCATCTGATAATAGGGTAAAAACTCTTTCACCATGAAGATGTTAATGTTATCAAAGGTGGGTTATCAAAGGTGAATTTGAAAGTAAATATTGGATATGAAAATAAGTAGAAAATCATCAAAACATCTATTCCAAGTGCTCCAGTTGGCTAATGCTGCCATTATGCAAAATATCAGAAATGGATTGGCTTTTACAAAGGGGGCTTATTTGATTACAAATTTGCAGTCCTATGGCCAGAAAAGTGTCCAAACTAAGGCATCAACAGGAGGATACCTCCATTGAAGAATGGTTGATGGTATCTGGAACACCTCTGTCAGTTGGGAAGGCATGTGGCTGGCATTTGTTGTATATCTGCCAGTATTTACTGATGGATCAGATGTGGGCTTTGAAAGGAAGAGAAGAGATAAGAATGACTCCAAAATTTTTGGACTGGACAACATGAATTACTGGAGGATGGGGTGGGTTACACCAAACAGAACTTCTCTCAGTGATGCAGGTCTGGGGCCTGGAGCAGCCACCTGTGTGAGCACTGCAGAAAGCTTCACCTGGATCTTCCTTTGATATCTTCCTTACGGAAAAAAGCCTTAAGCTGCTAGGGGAAGGACAGTAAGTTCTATCACCCTCAGGACACAAGTGAAGACACAAATTATCTGGGGAGAGGAAACAATAACAACAGTAAAAACCCCCCTTCAGCAAGGGGGACTAAGGAATCTGGCTCAAAGCCAAAATCCTGTATGTGATCTCTCAGGCCTCACCATAGGCAAGGACGAGGCATTGCCTGTTAGGCCTCATGGGGGAAAGCTGCACTCCCCACACCAGACTTGGGTGCACAGCTAGTGCAATACAGTTCTCTCCCCTCACACCGCCCCCTCCCATTGTCCCTGGGCCATTCAAACTCTTGCATATTTCTGTATTCCTAGCCCAGGCCCCTCCATTCAGAGGTCAACTTGTGGTGAAGATGGGCAAACTTCGCTGAGCCATTTCACTGGCACCTCCGCCAAGACCTCCTTATTGGCAAGATTTGGCTGAGGCACTTTGCTCCACTGTGACTAAACACCTTCCCACTCCCAGCTAGCCCTTTCCCCTCTCCCTCCTTCTGGCCCCCTAAATGTTAGAAGCCTTTTGTTCAGTCAGGGTTCTCTGGCAGTGAGATAGTTCTCCCCATGTTAAGTGCCTGGCGTCTGACCCTTATCCAGTGCCATTCCACGGGGTGAAAATAGAGTACTAGGGAGCCAGCATCTATTTTTGTTCTTGTTTGCACTGTCACAGTAAGTGGATAAAAGCTTGATTATTACTTTCAGTTTGGCTCACTGTCTTAATTAATCACCTCTACACCTGCAAACTAGACAGGGAGAAACAGAAAAATCCCTTGTGCACAAAACCTTAGATATTCCTACCATTGGTGGAGGGGTAGGTTCAGTGGGAAGGATCCAGGGCCTGTTTAAAATTAAGGCTAAAATACAACACCAGAGACTCCCGGCTCCTGTACAGCACTGTGAATCTAGCAAGCACCATATACCAAACAACAAGAGTCTACTGCTGAAGGAAAGGAAAGGTTAAGGAATGAAATTACATCTGAAGTAGAAGCTCACAGAGAAAGATGTTTTTAAAAGTGGAACAAGAACATTAAGGAAAACTCTCCAGAAAACCTGTCCACATACTAAACAAAAACTAGAACTAGAAGAATTAGAAGGCTTTGATGCATTAAGAGTAACCATAGCAGCAATCAAAAACCAGCTCAATTTCTTGCTAGACTGACTCCACCTCACCCAGCCCCAATACACACACACTAAAGGCCTAACAAAAGATTAGGTATGCCCATTTCCAAACATATATATTCAATACTTCAGTTTCTACTTTTGAGTGGTCTTTTTGCTGTATCAACTTGCTTAGGTTATAGTCCTCAGTTATTCAATCAAACGTTAGTATAGGTGCTGTTGGGAGGGTAATTTGTAGATGTGATTAAAGTCCATAATCAGTTGGTTTCATATAAGGGAGATTATCCTAGATAATCTGAGTAGACTTGATTTAATCAGTTGAAAGTCTTTAAAAGTGGGGTTGAGGTTTCCCTGAGAGAAGAAAAAATGTGGCCTGTGGAAAGCAAGTTCAGCTGATGCCTGAGATTTCCAATCTTCCCTGACTATGGATTTTGGAATTGCCTAGCCAGCTCCCTCCATTGTGTAAGATGATGCCTTGTAATAAATCTCTTCATGTATCTCCTACTGTTTATGCTTCTCTGGTTGAACTCTGACTGATATATTGTTGTCAAACATAAGATATCTAGATATCTAGCTTCCAACCAAAAATTATGAGACTCACAAAAAATCAAGGCAGAATAGCGTACTGTCAAGAGAGAAAGGAATTAACAGAACCAGGCCCAGATATAAGCCAGATATTGGAATTGACAGGCAGGGAAATTAAAGTAATTATGCTTACTATTTTAATGGCTCTAGTGGAAAAGTGGGCAGCTTGCATGAACAGATGAGGAATTTTGGCAAAGATAAAATCTATAAGGAAGATTATAAGGGAAATATTAGAAATGAAAAACATGCTAACAGAAATGAAGAATGCCTTTGAGAGTTTTGTCAGTAGACTCAATGGTGTTGAAGGAAGACTCAGCAAATTCGAGTATAGGTTAATGGAAATTACCCAGACTTAAGGACAAGAAGAAAAAAAAGTAAATAAATAGAATCAATTATCTAGGAGTTGTGGGACAATATCAATCAACATTTTAAATGTGTAACTGGGATCCAAAAGGGTATAAGGGTAAGAGAAATACTTGGCGCAATAATGGATAATTTGTTTTCCAAAATTAATATCAGGCACCAAATCACATAGCCAAGAGTTCTAGGGCACAATAAGCAGGATAAATAACATACATATAGTCATACCATATTTAAACTGCTGAAAATCAATGATAAAAAGAATATCTTGAAGGCAGCCAGGGAAGAATCACATATTACATACAGACAAAAAAGTTTAGAATTATCACAGATTCTTTTTAGAAACTATCCAAGCAGGAAGACAATGGAGTGATATCTTTAATGTACTAAAAGGGAAAAAACGTTAAACCATAATCTTATATATAGCAAAATATCTTTAAAGGTTAAAGAATTAAAGGCTTTTTTCCAAATAAACCAGAAAATTCATTACCAGCAGAAAACAACTGTTAAAGAAAGCTCTATGATGTATAAAATTGTCAATTTATTGTATGTAACCACAAGAGTTTGGCTTCCCGTAAGTGGCCTGAGATGATCTCTGAAAATGGTTCACCATTCACTTGACCCAGAAAACCCCAGAAGATCATGCAAATCAAGAGGTTCAAATCTTCATGTTCACCTTAAGAACACCCAAGAAATGGCTCAGGCCAACAAGGATATGCATATTCAGAAAACCACTAAGTATCTGAAAGATGTCACTTTACAGAAGCCGTGTGTGCCACTCCATTGTTACAACAGTGGTGGTGGTTAGGTATGCCAGGGCCAAAGAGTGGGGCTGGATGCAGAGTCAGTGGCCCAAAAAGAGTGCTGAATTTTTATTACACATGCTTACAAAAACAGAAAGTAATGCTGAACTTAAGGGTTTAGATGTAGATTCCCTGGTCATTGAGCACATCCAGGTGAACAAAGCCCCCAAGATGCGCTGCTGTACTTACAGAGCTCATGATCAGATTAACCCATACACGAGCTCCCCCTGCCACACTGAGGTGATCTTTACTAAAAAAGAACAAAATTGTTCCTAAACCAGAAGAGTAGGTTGCCCTGAAGAAAAGATACCCCAGAAGAAACTGAAGAAACAAAAACTAATGGCTCAGGAATAAATTCATCATAAAATAAATGCAAACTAAAGTTAAAGTAGAATGTTGGTTGTCTAATCAATTATGTTAAATATTAAAAAAAAGAGTTTTACTTCCAATTTTAAATTTTACAGGCAAATCTGTAGATTGGATGTCAAGTTATAATCAGAAGACTATATGGTGATAATGGTGATTATGGCATGGGAACAGAAGAAATTAGGATTGTTTAATCCCATCAGTATAAGACAACTTGATCATCCATCATCTGAAAATTCTGTGGTTGCCAAATGGAGAGAAAAATCATGCATTTATTTTCTCAAGGCAGTTGCTCTCGCCAGTAGTTTAGAATGCACACATTTAAATAGCTAATGATTCAAGTCCTTTACTTTGGGTGGACACTGATAACTTTTCCCTCTATTTCTTCTTATTTTTTATGATTCCTGAACTTATTCACAATCCTTTTGGTTCAGGAATTTTTCTTTTGATTTATTGGCAGATGCAATATTTTTACTACAAAGGCTTGCTGACTTAAGATTAAAATTGCATTTCCTTATGTAACTTTGATTTTCTCTCCCCTAACCCATGTTTTGATTTTATAGCTTTACTCTTAGAGAGAAATTGAATTTCCCTTACTTATAAAGATCATGTTGTGTGAATTATTTCTCACATTTTTTACTTTGCCTTTCTGCTCCCTGAATAATATCTTGCACCATTTCTTTAAGCTTACTTGAATAAAATCAAGTGGCCTTAATAGATTCTTTGAGGCTTCACATAATATACATGAACTAGTTCCTCCTCATTTTCTCTGATCTCATTTCAATCACTTTTCTTGAGTACATTGTGCTCTACCCAAACTGCCTTCCTCACCATTCTTTAAACAGACCAAGCATTTTTCTCTTTTTCTGCATTATGACTTTGCATTTGTTGTTTCCTTTCCTTGCAGTGCTCTTCTCTTTAAATAACTGCACAGTTTTTTCCTTCCTTCTGATCTCCAAAAAAATGTCATCTTATCAGTGGAGGCATTCTCTGATTATCTCCATCACTCTAAATTCCCCTTATTCTGCTTTCTTTCTTGACTTACAATTATCATTAACTGACAAATTGTTATTTTTTAATTTAAGCTTTATGAAAAGAGAGACCTTATTTTATTCACATCTTTATCCCTGGTGGGCAGAAAAATTTGGCCCCAAGATGGCTCTCAATAAATGTTTGTAAAATGAATGAATGAATGTGTACCATGCACTATATTAAATCATTTCCCAGCATATTAATTTCATAAATTCTTATCCCAACTTATTTTATAGATAAGGATGTAGAGGCTCACAAAGGTTAAAATCATTTTCCTGGGACTTCACATTTTGAAAAATTAAACTCTCTTAATCTGCTAAGGATAAGCAGCTGTGGTGTTCAAAGACTGTCTTCCCTGAAATATATCATACTTGATGACCTTTAACGAAATAAGGAAATGAGGTAAATATCATGGGGAATTTTAGAGCAAAATTTTTAATTTGAAGAGGGCCAACCAAGATGGAACTCCAAGGGTTAAGAAGTGGGGATTACGTTCTGAAGGTATTTGGCCAAGTGCTATCAAATGGTGGTAGAAGAGAAGAGTGAGAAGAACATGAAGATAAGAAAATAAAAAGAGAAAGAGACCATGCTTTCCTATTAACAATTATTAATAATTAACTCTTTTGTGAACCTCCTGTCCCTATAAATATTTCAGAAGAGGAATTACTGACTCTGGCATGGCTCTGAAGGCCATTCTTACATTGATTTGGTGACTGGTTTTATTAGTTGATATAAAGACTGTCTTGTAAGATTTATAAGATTTTTGGTTAAAATTTCTAGTTGCAGAAGGGGTAGTATTAACACAATCTCTTTCTTTTGATCCAGATCTTGTAACTTAAAGTATGGTAGGTGTTTTAATTTCCTAGCTATTAAAGCAAATAACAAATAAGGGGGATTTATTGGCTTTGGGGTAACAGCACAGCAATGCTTTTTCCCCAAGCACTGTGGAGTTCTGGGACACACTGCTCGGGATCCTTGGTCCTTGGCTTTTCTGTCACAAGGCAATGCACATGTCAACATCTTCTCCTTTCTCATTCAGGTTCTGTGACTTTCAGTTTCTCCTTTTGTGTACAATTTTCTTTGCTTGTAAGGACTTCAGCCATATTGAAGTAAGGCCCATCCTCATTCAGCTTGGGCACACCTTAACTGCTAACATCTTCAAAGGTTCTATTTACAAATGGATTCACACCCACAGGTCCCAAAGTTGGGACCCTAATGTCTTTTGTAGGGGATGGGATTCAATCCCCGACAGTAGTCATCTAAAACATGTTAATTTTTGATGCCATGATTCAGAAGAGACCTGCCCATTCCTCTTGAGACAGAGCACTCATTTTATCCAGTTTCATCTAAAGAAAAAAATCAAGTGTTATGGAAAAGGCAATGGCAGATGAGTCAGAAGGACCCAGACTAAGTCTATTTTTGTTTAATTCTGTCACACGGTAGCTAGTGAAGTCACATAAATTCTGGAGCCTACAAAGGGAATAATGTTTATCGTCCTGCTCATCTCAGAGCATTGTGATGAATGAGAAAATGAACATAAAAGTGCTCTGAAACCATAAAGTTTATATAGTTTTAAGGAAGTTGCATTTAATAGATATCAATTATATTTCACTCTGAGTAGACACTTTGATTTCTGGCTTTCCTTATTATTGTTATAGTTTTTATATCTTAAGTTTCCACAATCTTGTCTTCCATATTAAAAAGAATCTCAAATGTTGTACAGTATAGATCCCCCAGAGCCTTTCTCAGAATATTAAAATTGTTTATCTTCCACATTCCAGTCAACAAATCAAATCCTCATGTGGAAATGCCAAGGGTTTAAAAGTGGAAAAAGAAAGTATTTTAAAAGAATACTTCATATTGTCATAGTTTATTTTCTTATTTTCAAGGAATTGTCACAAGCAAATGTATCTGTTCAACTGCAATGCCAATGTAATAAGAGAGATTTCTGAGTAATAAGACAAAAATAGCTGCATTTGGAACTTGATTTCTTAAGTTGAAGTCACAGCTCAACTTTGTGAAGGGATTATTGGTAACTGCTGGATAAAGGAGCCTTTTTAAAAATGTGTCTATTTATTTGTTTATTTGTTTATTTATTAATTTATTGTTTAGATCTTTGCAATTTGAAGGAAATCCTCAAGTTTATTATCCCAAGTGAAAACTTTTGGGATTAATGAAAAACTTTATCAGACCTGTTCTACCAAGTATGACATATTTGAATGCAAATTTATCTTTTAAACATAAGACGATCACAAATGAATAACATATCCAAAGCACAGTATAAGATACTGTTAAAAACACACACATATTCAAGTATACATATATAAAATTTAAATAGATTGTATGTTATATTTATTACACATACATACATATATATTTATATATACTTCCAAATGATACATATATATCACCAACTGAATTTGAGACATTTTAGGTAGACTTGAAATAAAGGATATACAATCTTTCTAAAGTGGAATCAGAAATTGCTGCTTATTAACATCTAGCAGTTTAGCAGATGTCAAAGGCTAAATTATAGCAGATTGGCAAGCTGGCAAGCTGGGAACAGTAACAGAAAAACATGCCTGAGGAATCTGAGAAATTTTGCTAAAAAAATGCTAAAAAATCTTGTGGTTTATTATCTAAGAAGATTGTTCCATGGGAAATGCCCCAGTAACCTTCTGGCCATGAGTTAATTTTGACTTTATATATAATTTTGACTTTATATCTGAGTTCATCACCAGTTATATCTGTATTAAGTTAAAATTTTTTTTTCCTGCACTTAAAGTAAAATGACTTGAGTAGAACTCCATCCTAAGAAAATGGGATGGAATATAAAATTGAGAAAAAAGGCAGAAAGGAGTGATAAGGCAAGGAAGAAGGGAATCAAGCACAGGAAAAAAATGTTACAGGAAAAAAAGGAAGAAAGAATTGGAATCATTTCACAAAGATGTTATTCTTATTCTGAAAGATAAGAATTCCTTATTTTACTGTACAATAAATTGGACTTTAATAACATCTTGTTACAAGTTTAGTGATGTTTGGTCACATCCTTGGAAAGGTATAGAGACTGTTCAAGTTAGATTTGATAAAGTTAATTCAATAGCATGGTGAATTTCAGGAACATGTATCCAGAATATCATAAAGAGGCTGTCCCTATTCATACTGACGAATTTCAACTGCAAATTTGAATGGGAAAGAATATTTCTTGAAGTCAAACCTTGGTAGAAAACCAGAAGTAGGCCCACTTAGTTTCCACATTGTAAACTTGAAATCCATAAGTTTGGCAGAATAATAAGGGGAACAGAAAATGATTTGGTAGCTCTTCCAGTTAACAGGATCTTCTTTCTGGACCATGATTCACCTTCATAAAATAATGGGCTCCAAGCTAGGGACATAGGGCATTTCACAACATTTGGTGGGTACGTTCTAAATGTTTTGTGAGAGTCCTGGTGATCTTTTCAAGAGATTTTTACATTGTAATTTAAGGCATAAAGACCAAAGGCCAACATAGTAGGATAAACTTGAATAGAAACGGAGCAAGAAAATTATAATTCATAATCCAATTCATTTCTAACAAGCTTTAAAATTTAGCTTCTTTCTCCACCACTCCACCAAAAGTGCTGTGGCCAATTATCTTACATAAATTATCTAATAGTTTGTTAAGATGAAGAGTCATTTTTAACCATTATTTTATTTGAGCTCTCTGCAGGGTTTGGTAAGTAATCGCACCCTTGGAAGAGCCTTTCCCTGTGACACAATGATACTTAGTTTCTTCTACTTGTCTGGTTGCTTTTTCTCAGTCTCTGTCATGGCTTTTCCTTTCCCTGAAAATTCTTTAAATTTTGACGTTCCCTGGGGTTAACCCTTCTCATTTTTCACATTCTCCTTTTAGAATAAAATAATGAATAAATAAGATTATTTTTATGCTTTGACTGTTTGGTTTATGTGGTCTTGGGCTTGACTTATAATTATGAGACATTGTTCTATTTAGAGGCATCATGTCACATACGGAACTGATAGGTTATTGCTAAACACATTTATCACTGATTCTCTTCTTTTAAATACAGTAAAGAACCAACATGACCAGTCCTTCCTCAGTGCATGGGCAAGCCAGAATGAAATGCCCTTTTATGTTGTTATTTTAAATAAATCCAGGGGTTTTGACTCTGAAATTTCTGGCCTTTTTTCAGATCTGAGCTAAAACTGTATTTGAGGATTTGAGAAGAGTAACTTGTTTCCTTTTCAAAAGGCACATCAGATAGACTCATTGCAGGACTGATATGATGTTTGAAGTTACAGGAAATTGAAACTTATAAACTTCTAAATTTAGGCTATATAGCAGATTAGTTTTCTACCTATAACATTGAATCAGAGTATAATTTCACATATTACTTTCTCTCCCTTTCTCCCTCTATCTTGTAGAAGGAAACTTGCATCATCTTCTTCCAGGCCATTCTTTTTTCCTGCTGGCTCTGTTGAAACCTACCACACTGAAAAACGTAAAAGATGCAAGGGAGCTGAGTTGTTCTCACAATATAACTGCTTTCTTGTGATTCTTATGCAGAGGAAAGGCTGAAGTTTTGGAATTTAGGTTCGGTTTAGCTTTCTATAACAAGAATTTAAAAAAAAGCACCCTCCCCCCCCCAGTTTGCTTTGCATTCCCAAATAAATTTCAGGGAAAATTGCCTTTCCAAGGAGAATCTCAGGTAAAGTTATTTGAAAGAGTGAAATACAAATGTTAAATTATAAAATTCAAGGGCTTTGGAATTAGGTTTTAGAGTTAAGTCTAAAAGAGAGAGGCTGGAAAATCTTGTACTGTTGTCATGGTTCAATTCTATCAGCCCAATGTGCACAATAAGTAGTCAAGCTCAGGGTCACAGCTTTTCTGCTTATATACATGTTGACAGCTTGTGCTTATCAAAGTCTAGAGGTTCCAGAAGAGTGGCTAGACAATCACTGGTTTAGCCATGGCTGTCTTCAGCACTACAGCTGCTGTAATAGAAATAGAAATGACTTTGAAAGTTGTGATTTGAGGTATGGCGTGGGTGTGCCAAGAGACCTCACACCTAAACCAGCTAAACTGTGAAGATTTGTTGCACAGTAATACTGTTTAAAAATTTATCCTGTTACCAATTAAGTAGCTGGAATAGGTTTAGGTACTGAACCTCTTCACCACTTAAAATGCTTTATCTAGAAAGTGATTACAAATGCTAAACAAGGGTATAGAATTTTTTAGTATGAGGCTAAGGTGATGTGATTTCTTAGAACATAACAACTTGAAAATCACTATTAGTAAAAGCTATTTATTTAAGATGGATGAAAGAAAGAAAAAAAAAGACTCTTCATTTTAAAATACTTGCTTCAGCAGATTGTATTTTCAATTTATCTGAGACGACTGTACACTTTGCTGAGCTAACATGGATGACAAAGAAAATCCTCAATGCTGAAATATATTGTCAGTGTTTCCATGGAGACCAAAGAAACCATAACCCTTGAGTTCAAACAGTTTGAGAAAAGCTAACAATCACACCACACATAAGGTGAGAAGTGGGCAGTGCAAAACTGAATAAGTTATGGGATCATATTTTCATATATGCCATGCTTAATATGCATAAAACTGATTTCCTTTATTCTCCATAACTTACCCCAAACAACTAAAGATAGTAAGCAGGAAGACCGTGGCCAAGCAGTCAGAACCTATGGTTTTTAAGACTGATTCTCACTGAACATGCTGCTTGATTTAGGGCAAATAGCGTAACTCATTCATTAATTCCATTCAAGAAACTTAAAAGAGGGATAATCAATCAGAATTGAGGTGAGCAGCTGAGGGGACAAAGGGCTAAATTCAGCAGATATTTCAAACTTGCTTTGCCTACATTCTTGTTTCTGCCCTTTGGATGGTGCTTTTTTTTACTTGCTAATATTCTCCATTTCCTTCATGTCAGTCCCATCACTGAGATTCCATACTTTTCCTCTTGTTTGCTTGGTGAGATTTATATGTGTGTGTGTGTGTGTGTGTGTGTGTGTGTGTGTGTGTGTGTGTATGTGTATGTGTATATATATATATATATATATGTTTGGAATACAAAAAGAAAATTACCTTGATAGCTAATACCAGAATTCTCTCCTGAGGGAACTTTTAACTTTGTTTGGAAAAATTCTGTCATAAGTTCCTTGAGTAGAAAATCCAGACTCGGAGCATGGATATCTGAAGGGACAAAGTGGAAAAAAAAATGGAGCTGCATGAATAAAAGGGAGGACTTTGCTTTTCCATTTGAAATGGAGAAAGCAGTAATAATTAAGGGGAGAAAAACAAAATCTTGAGGGGATGGGAGGCACTGAGATGGCAAAAGGAAGTTCCTCAGGGTTGAGCAGCCAAAACATATTTAAAAACAGTAATACCTCTTGGTCAATTTGAAGTTTTCTACATTTCTGTAATGAAGCTCCTACCTAAATCATCCCTTCTCAAACTTTAGCAAAATCTGTTATACTCTATTACAAATACAAATGCTGTGTGTGTGTGCATGTGTGTGCACGCATGCTTGGCAGGGAGAGTGTTTAAATATAGAGAGTGGTTGAGTTGAGGTGATCTGGAACAGAAATACCATGCCTTTTATGAAATAGGGAAATGTTACTAATATTAGAGACTGGCAGGAATCTGCAGAATTTTAGGGAAGAATATGGATTGCTAGAGGTGTAGAATGGGACTTAAGCCAATTTCACCTAGGTTTCATTGGGCCAGGAAAACTCACTCACTATGCAGTTCATATATGTAATGTTTAGCATTCAATAGCATACTTGGAAATGGCATGCTTAAATCTAAGTGTTTATTTGGCCCAAGTTGACAAGAGAATAAAAATTCCATCTGAGGACTTTTAAAACTATGGATGGGAAAATGCAATATGCAGGAAATGGCACAAAATAAAAAGAATATAGTATCAAGGGATAGGCCCCCCCAAACACAAATGATTCTAAATCATCAATAAAGTCAGCTCTTGCAAATTGGCTTCTCTCATCCCTCCTCATAAGAGTCCTTCAGTGTTTGAGATGTGGATTTTATAATGTTGCGAAGAGTGCAAACTGGGGAGGTTTGCTAAAATATTATGGGATGGTGTGTAAAATCTTTGTCATGATTTATTCCCTGGTGTGGTATTTGAATTTTTCAGTCTGCTGCTCTGTTTCCAGGGCATCCTATGGTGAATAAAGTTTCTGGAGTAAATGCATGATTCATAGATGTTTAAATTATTATGTGACCTGCTTAGCCCTATAGACTAGGATGGTGTGTGTGTGTGTGTGTGTGTGTGTGTGTGTGTGTGTGTGTGTAGGTGGGGTTGTATCACTTGTAAACATCCTGGTCATTTGCAAACATTTATTGAGTCTCTTTTATGAGCTGAATATTGTACTGGGGCTAGAGAGACAGCTATTTCAGGAAGCAAGAATTTTAGGTGCCTATAATAAGTGCTGTAGTTGGAGTGTGCGTTGGTACTGTGGAAACATGGGGGAGGGAACATCTATATGACACACCCGGGTAAAGAAAGATGTCTTAGAAAAAATGATGCTAGGGCTTTGCTTTCAAAGTATGCTTTTCATCTTTTCACCTGTAAAATGGAGATGAAATATCGTTCTAACTGCCTCACTTGAATGTTCTATGGATCGAATGTGCTAATATTTAATAAAGCACTATACATATATACAGTATTATTATTATCTAGATATTAAAACAACCCTGTAAGAGTAAAGTTGGAATCAGAGCAAATCAGGAAAATGCATGAGAGTTAAGCAGTGTGATAATTTGTTTCCCTTTCAATTAGATTACTTAACATTTATTTTGCATTTGTTTAATGTTAAAAAGCCTGTTTTTTAAATTACATGCATCTTTTTAATGTGTTACGTAATAATTATAATATTAGGTTGAACCATATGAAATTGTTACTTTTGTGGAAAAAAAACAGTTGAATGTTGACAATTTCACATTTCAAATTAATACATGCCTTGTACATGCTATTTTAACTTTTTTGAAATTAACTGTCATGTTATCTTTAGTCCATTGCTCATTACTGCATGGCACTAATCACTCATGCAAATTATGTAAAGAAGTAGTTAATAAGGGTATTGTTACAAAATCAGGATCAAATTTTTTTTTTTTATGCAACTTGGCAAAACCTTCTGCACTCTTCTGCCTTTCTTGACTGCTCTAATTTTGCAAGTGTATGAACCAGATAATCTTTTGAAGGCATATTAAGATTTTAAATTTGTATACTAAAACCAATCACTTATTCCTTATTAACATAAATTATTAGCTTTTGGAATTTTAGTTAATTGCCAGAGGTGACTTGACTGCTGACTGGTCTTTTTATTTGGAGGTAGGGCTTTTAGTTGTATTGAGTAACTTGTGCTCAGACTACAAAAATTCTCAATAGGGAAGGACAGTTTCTAACTTTCATTCAAGGATGCTATCTCCCTCTATCAAAGTGAGACTAATTTATATTTCTAAGTGTCTGCAAATACAGCTGTGGGGGCCTCTGTTAATTCTCACCTTATTCTTTAGTCCAGGATGTTTTAGTAGTATTCACAGATGGATGAACAGATAACAACATGGGAGGCTATAGAGGGGACTGCTAGCTTGCCACCAAAATCCATTCTTCCTTGTTCCATTGTATTATATTTATAGCCAGAAATATGGCTAGAATGCATTTCCTAAACTCTCTTGCAGTTAGTATACATGACTAGGTATTCTCCAATGAATTAAGAGTAGAGGTAATGAGCACTCACTTTTAAGGGAACAGATATATTCATTTTCTGTGATCATTCTGCTTCCTTTCTTCAAATTGGACAACAAAAACACTTGTAACCTTGTTTTATAGCGCACTTGAGGATAATACCCTTCCTTATGGCAAAGTAGATAGAACATGGGTCCTTGAAGCAAAGTTATCTGCCATCATAGAACTTTAATTCTGGAAGGAGAAATAAATTTATATCATGCTCAAAAAGCTCCATTGGGTGGGGTCTCTGTTACAGTAACAGGTGTTACTCTAAGTTATACGCTGACTGGCTCCTTAGTCTGGCCCTGATGGAATCTTGCCCCAAGGACAACTATGTGATATGCTGTAAGATTCTTGTTTCTAGCACTAATTCTGCAAGAGTGTGGAATATATATTTCAACAAGTTAAAGTATAAATTGCTACTTTGTTAGATCCTATTGATGTTCTGCCCAGACCCACTTTACAGGACTTGTAAATCCAAGCTCCAGTTGCTGTCAACATCTTTGTCTTCCTTACCTGGACATGTCTGGGAAGTTATCCTTTTCTCAGAGGCAACTCAAAACCAACAACTGCTAGTTTTCTTAACTCAAAGTGTAGTAATTATGCTGTGGCAATTCACTTGCCTTCATTTGCTGGGTATCTGCTGTACGCGAGGTAATGAGCTAAGTGAGACCAAGCTGAATATAAACTTCAGCTGGATCCACATCTCTGTAGAGCATCTTTCCTCATCCTGCCCTTTTCTCTCCCTTAAAATTTTATCTGAGAGCATTTTCTCATGAAATAATTTGCACAAGAATCTCCAGCTCAGCTCTTCTTCTGTAGAACTTAACTTTAAATGATTTTCTTAGATAGTGATAAACCCATGATTCATCATGTTCAAATACGTTGGGTTCACATTGTAAGGACATTTATTTCAGCTATATTTTTCATTTTAATGTCCATACACTTCAAACTCAAATTCTGATATGAATCAATAGTTTGTGATTACCATATTAATTTATCCATCTGATGAAAATTTATTGTTATTTCTCAAAAAAGTGAATAAAGCAGCAAAATATAGGCATTTTGTTGTCATCTATTTCCAGTCACAAAAAATGAACCATGTTGCACAAACTAAACCATTTTTATGGACAAAGGTAATCATCCTGACTAACTTAAGCCTGCACTCCTTAAATGGTATCCTTCAATCAATAAAACATTGTTTTATTAAGCTTTACAGAAACTTGCATTTTGAAAACTTGGTAAACCTAAGGATATTTGAAGGAAACTTATACAGCAAAAAATTGCTCATGATAAATTCCCCACCTCATTTTTTCAGGGAATTTTTAGAATTTGGGTTGTGTCAAAAGAAAGCTAGACTAATAAAGTCATCAACATGGCAACTTACAACATCCCCTGGAAAAGTCTCCCCTCAGAATCAAGTAATAAAAGGACAAATCCCACTTGCTTGGAACTCTGGAGTACAATAGAGACTTTCATTCATGCTGAAAGAAAGAAAAAGAAAAAGAAACACCAAGATCAGGTAGGAGATTTACATCCCAGACCCACCAGTCCTGACCCCTTCCCCTCACTCAGTCCTGTGCAACTTAGGAGCCACACAGAAGCAGTGCAGCCTGGGTCCCTCCTACTGCAGATGCAGATGCTAGAGCCACTCACAGCAGTGAGTCAGAACCTGATGCCTATCCAGGCACAAGGAACCAAGTCAGCAGAGATCCAGGGTGGAACACAAATGGCTGAGGAGAGCCACATACAAAAATGCCCCCAGGGAAAATCAGACCACAGAAGAGCTTTTGACAAGAGGTGCACATACTCAACCCACTCTCTGTTTACTGGATCACCTAAATGCCAGATGGACCTTTCTGGATTGACCCCATCTGGCTCTCTGGGATCGGATACCCTAGAAAAGCCTAATGGAAAAGAACGGGGTGGTGGCAACTGAACTGCAGTAATAAAGGATGGTACACAGAACTGAAAAATGTAAGGGAAAGGGGGCACTGAATGAGGGAGACAATATAAACAATTGAATCAATCTCTGGTAATCAAAAACCTCCCAACAAAGAAAAGCCCAGGGCCAGCTTGCTTCAAAGGGGAGTTCTAACAAATATTCCAAGATTAGAAAGCAATCCTGCTCAAACTCTTCCAAAAAATTTAAGAGGTGGGAACACTACCTGACTTATTCTATGAGGCCAACATCACCCTAATACCAAATCCAGGTAAAGTTAACTACACAAAAAGAAAATTACAGCCCAATTTTATCTTATAACTATATATGCAAAAATCCTCAATAAAATATTGGCAAATCAAATCCAGCAGCACATTAAAAGAATTATATGCCATGATCACATGGGATTTATCCCAGTTATGCAAGGGTAATTGTCCTGGTTTGCTAAAGCTGCCAGAATGCAAAATAGCAGAAATGGATTGACTTTTATAAAGGGGATTTATTAGGTTACAAATTTACAGTTCAAAGGCCATAAAATGTCCAAACTAAGACATCAAAAAGAGAATATCTTCACTGAGGAAATACTGTTGGTGTCCAGAACACCTCTGTTAGCTGGAAGGCATGTGGCTGGCATCTGCTGGTCCTTTGCTCCCAGGTTGTATTACTTTCAGCTGCTGGTCCTTTGCTCCCAGGTTGTATTACTTTCAGCTTTGATTCCAGTGGCCTTCTTTTTAAGCATCTGTAGGTTCTTATTTAGCTTCTCTAGGGCAAACTCTGGGTTTCATCTCTCAGCTTAGCATCTCCAAATGTCTGGTTTCAACACTGTCTCCAAAAGGTCTTTGGGCATTTTCTCTCTAAGCATCTCTCAGCTCTCTTCAAAATGCCTCTGCCTTTTATCCTTTCATAGAGGACACCAGTAATCTAATTAAAACCCACCTTGAATAGGCAAAGTCACAAAGTCACATGGAAACAATCTAATCAAAGGTCCCACCCTCAATTGGGTTAGTCACATCTTCATGGAAACAACCTAATCAAAAGGTCCCACCCACAAGAAGTCTATTCCCACAACACTGGATTAAAAAGAACAGTCTTTTCTGGGTACCTAATATATTCAAACCAGAACAGTGGTTCAACCTGAGAAAATCAATTAGTATAATGCACCACATTAACAAAATGAAGGGGAAAAAACATGATTGTCATGATTGATGCAGAAAATCATTTGCCAAAACCCAGCATCCCTTCTTGATAAAAACACTTTTAAAAAATAGGAATAGAAGGAAACTTCCTCAAAATGATAAAAAGCATATATGAAAAACCCACAGCTTACATGATATTTCATGGTGAAAGACTGAAAACTTTCCCTATAAGATCTGAGATGAGACGAGGATGACCACAGTCACCACTGTTATTCAACATTGTGCTGGAAGTTCTAGCCAGAGCAATTAGGCAAGGAAAAAAAAAAAAAAAAGGCATCCAAATTGGAAGTAAATTTTTTACTATTTGCCGGGGACATGATCCTATATTTAGAAAGTCCCCCAAAATTTACAAAGTTACAAGAGCTAATAAACAAATTCAGAAAAGTGGACGAGTACAATATCAACACGAAAAATTAGTAGTGTTTCTATACACTTGTAATGAGCAATCTGAGGAGGAAATCAAGAAAAAAAATCATTTACAGTTGCAGCTGAAAGAACCAAATATCTAGGAATAAATTTAGCCAAGATGTAAAGGACCTATTCATGGAAAACTGCAAAACATTGCTAGAAGAAACCAAAGAAGGTCTGAATAAATGGAAGGACATTCCCTGCTTATGGATTGGAAGACTAAATATTGTTAAGATGCCAGTGCCACTCAAAATGATTTACAGATTCAATGCAATCTCAATTAAAATTCCAGTAGCCTACTTTGCAGAAATGGAAAAGCCAACCATCAAATGTATTTGGAAAGGTAAGGGCCCTGAATAGCCAAAACCACCTTGAAAAAGAAGAATGAAATTAGAGGACTTATATTTCCTGACTTGAAAACTTATTACAATGCTACAGTGGACAAAACAGCATAGTACTGGCACAAGAGTAGACATATGGATCAATGGAAATGAGTCCAGAGTTCAGAAATAGACCCTCATATCTATCTATGGCTGCTTGATTTTTGGCAAGGTTCCCAAGTCACTCAACTGGGACAGAATAGTCTCTTTAACAAATGGTGCTGGGAAAATTACATATACATATGCAAAAGAAGGAAGGAGGACCCCTATATCACATCCTATTCAAAAATCAACTCAAATTGGATCAAAGACCTACATATAAGAACCCGGACTATAAAACTCTTGGAAAGAAATGTAGGGAACCATCTTCAGGATTTTATGGTAGGCAATGGTTTCTTAGGCTTCACACCCAAATCACACAAGCAACAAATGAAAAAATAAAGAGGACCTCATCAAATTAAAAACTTCTGTGGATTAAAAACCTCTGTGCATTAAAGGACTTTATAACAAAAATGAAAAGACAACCTACTACAACTTCTCTAAAAAAATATTTTAGAAAATTGAGCAGAATGCTCTAACATGGATCTCACCAGTACAATTTGTAAAGGAAGAGCCACTACTTGATTTTTATGTATCGTGATCCATTTTGACACATCTCAAAATTATGCTGGCTTTTCACAACAGCACTCCCATGTAGCACATGTTTTTTTTTTTTTTCATTTTTATTAAACTATGCCTCTCATCTCAAAAGATAGGTAGACTAAAAATTAATGACTGATTCAACTAAAAATTAAAAACTAATTGCTTTTATTTTTTTGTGTCTTCCAGACTTTCTTCACCTCAGATACAAATGTTGTATAGTTTTATCTTTACTGTTTCTCTTTAGTCTCTGCTAACATTTTTCTTTAAATAATAACATAATAGACCACTGAGAAGTTCTCTCATAATTAGCTGCTCCTGTTTTCAAAATTCAGATTTCTTTTTATTATGCCATACAGATTCACTCATAAGCAAGAAGTTTGAGGATTATCTCTTTGTTAGTTTCATTATTTGTTTCACAAGGTGGAAAACATAGTGTTTCATTTCTCCAAATTCACCAATAAAAATAATGTAGCCCAGAAAATAAATTAATATACTATATATAGAAAGGAATAGGCACAGGTTGGATCAAATGGGATTTTGTTTTATTATAGAATGAATTTTCAGATGGGAAAAATGTGTCATGTTGCGTTTGTTAAAGTGTGTGTGTTTGTGCATGTATGTGGGTATGGGGTGTGTCTACTAGACAGAAAACTAACATTTCTAGATATGGTATTAGAGGAGTTAGTAAATTGAGTTTTTTCATATTTCTCCAAATGGGCTTTGATTGGATCTTGGGTCTAGGTTTTCATTTTCATTGCAATATTAAAGTGAATGGTAGGAAAGCTTGCCTTAAACTTCAGTGAAGAATCTTATCTTATTCCCCCAATTCACTAGTGATTAGAATCATAAAAACTTGCCAAATTGTTCTCTATAGAGAAGCTTGAAATTTAAGTTGTGATGTGGTCTGATGCACTGACAAAGTTTTAGGCTGGAGTCAAGATTCTCATAAATTTTAAACATCTGGCCCCATACTTGACCCTGTCCAAATACTTTTCTGCTTTGGAAGTGATTGCAATTCTGCATCATGTCTAGGTTTCTCAATATAAGTAAGATTTAAAAACCATTTCCTGGGAAAAAAAAAAAAAAAGCTTGCCTTTCCAAGATAAATAATGTGTGTGATTATTTCTTTCCAATCGGTTTTCTGGCACTTTTTAAATTAGTATTGAAATAGTAGAAAAGGCATATTCTGTGTTTTCTCCTGTTTTGTTTTGTTTTGTTTTTTCCCCTTAGAACAAAAAAAAAAAAAAATTGTGGATTCCATTATAGTTGGAAGGGAAACTATTTTTCAATGAATTTCTGATATTTATGGTCAGATATTAGTTATATCAGAAATAGTCCCAGGTGTGCATGTTTTCAAAGCTCTTAAGAAGTGTTGTATAAAGAATCATTTTAAAATGTCTGGATCTTACTTCAATTCATAGCTAAGAGAAACAAAATCACCAGTATGAACAGCCATGCCATATAAGAGTATGATGTGATAGGTATACACTTCAGGGCAAAGAAGACAAAATCATAACCAGAATTTCTACATATATTTTGTGTTAGATCATTATAAACCATGACTGTTGTGGCAGCATTTGCTAAGAACTCTGAAAATCTCTTCTGCAAGTGTATTCACCAAATATCATAATGTAATTTTGATTAGAAAACAGAATTGTGGTTTTCCATATTCATTAAACTGTGATAATTGTCACACCAAAATGTGCAGTTTTAAAAGCAAAATAAGATTAAAATGGAGAACCTTGTCTCTGTCTCAAGAAAGCTTACTCACAAGCCAAAATCGCTGTCTTCTTTTTTGCTACTTAAAATTAGGATTGCATAATTATTGTAAGGTGGTAACTAGAACAAATCTTATGATTTATAACTCTAACAGTTAAATACCAATATTTATGTTCAAGTTATATAGGCCCATATTTATCTCAGCATTAAAGCAGAAGAAATACTATATATATATATATATAAAATTATATAGAATTGTATATATATTATGTGTATATACAAATTTGTGTATGTGTGTATATATGTGTGTGTGTGTGTGTGTGTGTGTATATATATATTTATATGAATTGTAGACATGTTGAGGCCCGAGGCCTGATTGAGAATAGCATAGCTGAGAAAACTACATTGAGATTTCAACCTAATCTTTTTCTTGGTGGAAAATGAATCATTCTCTTTTTATGTTGGAAATCATACTTATTGAAGCCCAGTGTTTTCTCACAGATGACAAAGTGAGGGCATAAGGAGATTATGGAAAAAATGACTATAGCAATATTAATATACCAGTTTCCATTATTGTGAAACATATTCTCAAAATTCAGTCAGAGACTACCTTCATTTCCTCTGGGGATGCTAGTGAAAAATGCAAATTCCTGGTACCTACACCGGGAAAAGGCTTTCTTGAGACAGAGACAAGGGTCTCCATTTTAAACCATTTATATACACAACATTTGAAATCAAATTTAAGTTTGCAAGTTTCCTTCTTTGTTTCAAGCTAAAAATAGATGGGAGCTGATTGTTGTATGGCAAATACCAAAACCACTTCAGAACTCCTTAGGAGTGTGATTTTGTCATATGAATAAAAACACATCAAATGTTCAACCTAAAGAGAATTATATGATTGGACTTTTTCCATGAGTACTTCCGCCCCAATGATTCCCTCTGGACATTCTCATTTTTTAAGCAGGCAAAGACTGAGCAAGACGTTGGAAAGAACAGCTCAGGTATATGTTCAAAGAAAACAAAATTATAGCTTTTTAAAATTAATTTAAATTTTTTTCATTCACTAATATACAGTTATCCTTTCCACATCATAACTTTACACATTGCGACTTTCCCCATCATGGTTTCGATATATTGCAGGTCAACATAAGAAATAAATGAGAAATTTATGGGAGTTTTGTGGATACAGCAGACGACACGTGAAGGCCAGCAGATGACACACAAAGGCTAGAAATGTAAAGATATCTTAAAAAGTTTAGTAACTCATAAATGGATAAAATGTACGTATTGTTATGTTTATTACCTTCACAGTATGTATTTTACTGTTTCATTGCATAAATGAACAGCTACACAATTTGTTTTTCTTAAAATTAAATTTATAGTAAAAGAACTGCAGTTCTACGCACTGGTTTGGGGATGCCAAGGTTGGTTATGGCAATTTCTCATGTCATCTCCTGGTGATCTCACCAGGATCTTTATGTCTCGAGTTTCTTGTATCTTATGTCGTTTAAACACCATGAACTCTACAAAAATCATGAGTCCAGAACGTAGTGTTCCTAGGGGTTCAGAAAGTGCTCCTCAAAAACAGAGGAAAGTGACAAACTTGAAGGAAAAATTAGAATTGTTAGATAATGTGTTCTTCAGGCAAAATGGCTGCTGTGGTTGGCCGCCATTATGGACTCCAAAGAGAATGAAATCTGAGAAGCCGTTGCTGCAGGTACACCAGCAATTGCAAAGCATTTGCATAAACTATGAGATCTGCCTCACTCTCACATACAAAGCGCAACATTCTTTTGGGTACAGGACTGTGATAAAAAAGGCATTCGAGGAGACTCTGGCATCATAGGAGAAAAGTCTAAGTCCTTGTATGATTCCCTAAAGGAAAATGAAGGTGAAGGATCTACCCCTATGGATTTTCAGGCCGGTGGAGACTGGTTTGAAAATTTAAAAAAAAGTTTAGCCTATGCAATATAAAAGTAATGGGAGAGGCAGCATCTGCTGATCAAGTGGCAGCTAGGGAATTTCGTGAAACCCTGAAAATATTTTATGCTGATTTTCCAGACGGTGAGGGCGCAGCATCTCTCACCCCCATGATATGGAAGGGTTAACTGTAGTTTCATTTGATGCATACTAAAGGATATATGTACCCTATATTGCAAACTATTGAAAAGCTTTATAGAATAAATACTATGAATTTACCACCCCAGTAAAGCCATTGACTGTTACTGACAGTGTTCAACTTCCTTGATCACCTCTACCACTTTTCTCAGTGAAGTTAAAGCACTATCTTAGCATTTATACCAATTCCTTGTTTTCTTCAGGCCTATGTGTGTTTGTGTGTGTGTGTGTGTGTGTGTGTGTATAAACAAACACATCCATCCATCATTTATCGTCTATTTATTCTTGCTCTCTCTCTTTATATCTATCTAATCTAACCTATCTTCTTTATGTGTTAGGGGTACATGGGAAACCATGTAAGTATGTGTCCCTAAGAAATATTATGTTTAATTTTGCTTGCTTTTGAGCTTTACAAAAAGGGTATTACATTGTATGTGATTTCCTGTGACTTGCTTTTTTTCTCTAACAGTGATTCTAACAATCATCCTTATTGATGTATGTAGCTATAGTTAATTCATCTTTACTCTTTATAGTATTCCATTTATAAATGCAGAATCATTAATTGATTTTTATGTTGACAGGTGTTTTGATTATTTCAACTTTTGCTATTACAAACTACATGGCCATTAATATTCTAGTATATGTCTCCTGCTACACACTCATAAGAGATTATTGATGGTATATATCTACAAGTAGAAATTATGAGTCACAAGGTAGTCATATATGATAGAGAATGATAATTTTTCCAAAGTACTTGTTCCGATTTACATCCCACCCAGCAATGAATAAATTCCCATTTCCCCACATATGCCACAATATTTTGAATTGTCAAACATTAAAAAATTTTTGTAAATTCATTTCTTATAAAGTAGTTATTAATAAAGATTAAATTTTCTTTCTTAGATTACAAAAGAGGGTGGGCATAGTTCATTTGTTTCTTTGAATTCTGGAGAAAATTTTCCACATTTTGGAGAATTTTTGTATTGAGTTGTTGGTGTTATCCTTTTGGAATTTTAGGAGTTCTCAATATTGTTTAAATATTAATTGTCACAAATATTTTTCCCAGGTTATGACTTGTCTTCTTACATTCTTTGATAAACAGAAAATTTCAATTTCACATAGTCAAATTTACCTGATTCTTTATTGTAAAGTCTTTTTGCATTATTTTGGCCAAACATTCCATAGCTCAAGGATAAAAGATATATTCACCTATATTTTCTTATGACCATTTTAACCTTTTGCCTTTCACATTTAATTCTGTAGGGCATTTGAAATTGATTTCTGAGTTTGTTGTGATTTAAGTATCCATTTCATTTTAACCATGTGGATAAGCAATTTTCCTAGTACCATTTATGGGATGCTCATCATTTCCTCACTGCTCTAAAATTTCAGATATGCCATCAATCACAGTTCTCTGTATGTATATGGCTATTTCTCATTTTTCTATTCTGTTTCTTTGGTCATTTTGTCTATCCCTGTGTCAACATTACACCATATAATTGATAGAGCTTTAAATAAGCATTTATATCCTAACATTTCTGTCTCACTTTATTCTTTATCCAGATTGTCTTGCCCAATTTTTAGACATCTATTCTGCCTTAAAAATTTTGGAATAGGTTTTGGACTATCTTGTGCTTATTTTTATGATTGTTCAGTTATATTTGTAGGTCGACTTGGGAAGTTTCTTATGCAGTGACATGCATGTCTCTATTCATTCAGCTTCTCTTTGATATATTCCATTTTACAATTATCATGAAGATCTCACATGTTTTGTTCGATTATTCCTGATTAGCTTATTTATTATTGTAATTTACATTTTTAATTTAAAATATGTAAATAACCTCTGAAAATAATAAATATGCTGTCTTTTGCTTTCTATCTTTCTGGTAACAACTCCAGTATAATGTTGAATATAAATGTCAATATTGACAGTACTTGTCTTGTTCTCTATTTTTGAGGGATAGGGAATACTTATAATATTTCTCCATGAATAATTCTATAGATTGTACAGATTTTTAATATATATACATATGCCAACTTCCCATCTATATGTAGCATTTTAGAGGCTTGAATTTCTTTTTATTCAAAAATTATTGTTGAATTTATCAAATGTTCTTTCTGCTTTCATTGATATGATTATATAGTGTAGGGATTTTAATCACTAAATGTCATTAATTAATTAATTAAATGCCGCAAATTAATTAATTAAATTAAATATTTAAGGTAAAGCCAAAGATGTATTTCTGTGATAAACCAAACTTGGCCATGATATTTATTTATTTATTTATTTATTTATTTATTTATTTATTCATTCATTCATTCATGAGTGGTTGACTGTTTAAGTTTCTGACATAAATATTTTATTAGTCAATATCTTATTTCTTCCTGCAAACAATGCAGAACACATGAGCTCTTATCAGTCTCCTTCCAACTAACATGCTATTTTTATCCAGTAATTTGGTTCTGTCATGTTTAATTTTCTAAGATCACACATTAGACTTTATTTATATTATTTATCCAGACAAATTTTGTTTGGGAACAACTGCTTGCTCACTTTTTGTTTTTATTTTGACTCACAATTCCTTTTTTTATTTCGGACTTTCATTCTAAGTTCCTTTTCTTTCCTCCAGATGTACATTCTTTAGAATCTCCTTTAGTGATGCCCACAACTGTAAATTCTGTTCATTTTATTGTACTTGTAAGTGTACTTATTTCATTCTCATTTCTGTAAAGTAATTTTTCTATTTTCAAAATCCTAGGTTGATAGTTATGGTCTCTCAATACTGTAAAAACCCAAATCCACCTTTTGTGTGTGGGCACCCTATGTTGGCATTTTGGCTGCTGGGCAATGTTGACTCTGATACCTACTGTAGGTATCTGTTAAATACCTCCTAAGTGACAGACACTGATCTAGACTTCACTCTCCCTGTTTTAATCCAGGATTCCTTTTGGTTTTTCCATGATCTGGATATTTCTCTAACTGTCACTTGATCTTAGAAATGCTCTAAAGATGTTATCTCAAAGTTGGTTGTATTCTAGTAAAAGTTCCTTTTGTGAGTGCAGATTCACCATACTGACAAAGCTAGAAGTCTCAATAATTTAAATTTGATAATATCACAAACATAATATTATAACCACCAAATAAACCATCAAAAAAACAAAACAAAATTAACTACTGACAGTGACTACTTGATCTAGACTTGAAATAATTATATTGGAGGTTTCAGTGGGACATGAACTCTATTATGATAGTGGCATCTATAGGAAGTCCTAAAACAATCCATTCCTGTCTGACATTTACAAACCTCATTGATAATGTGAAGCAATATAATGAGGAGTGTCTGGATAGTTCAATATAAAATACAGAATTGGAAATTGGAAATAGCTGCCAGCAGCTATTTAGTAGTACCTTGTTTGACTTTTCTGAGGATGGATTTTCTTCTCCAATCAAATCAATCTCAGAATCAAGGCAAAGGAAACTAACAAGGAATGATTGAGTTCAGAGTAAAATAAATCCCTGAAACATTTGGTTTTATCTTATTTATCACAAAATTATTTAGCACTTAGTATTAAAAACAAAAGACAACAGCATTAGGTTCTGAGGTATTGAGGTTTGCATTTGTGTGTGAGCGTGTGTGTGTATAGAGGAGAAGGGTGAGCAGATTTGAAAATTCGTTCCTGTTCTTGGTGAGAGACATGAACCGCTGAGGGAAAACTACATTTGCAAATAATGCCAGGGAATTGGGGTGAGTGAAGAAGTGAAAGTGGACCTTTTTAATTTGGACTAAATATGGCTGACATGAGTGTCTCATTTCCAATGGTGTCACCAAATGTGTAGTGGGGTTTGTACATTTCTTCCTAGATTTCTGATGTATCTCAGAATAATCCTGAGTGTGAGGGTTTTCCAGAGCTCGCATAAGGTCAAATACAAGAAGAAAAGCTGGGTAAGGAAGACCTTTTATACCTGTAGGCAGCACCATATTTCAAGCCTTTTTGTTTTATTTTTGGAGTTTCTGAAGGTGTACACTGTGATGTTTCAGCCTGTGGCTGGCCTGAGTGTTTTGTTTGTTCTGTTTTGTTTATTTGTTTGTGTTGTTTTAGTTTTGGGTGTTGTTCTATTAAAAGACTTTTGTTAGCGCCCGACCTCCCTCCTGCTTGTTGGCCCTTTTCCAGCCCAACATAGCCATAGCCATGAAAATATGAAAAGCTCCTGTTGGCTCATATAATTTTTACAGGCAATATGAGCTAAAATAGGAGCAACTAGAAGTTAAAAGGTCTTTTGATGGAAATGCACATTTTAATTACTTGCATGGCATCTTTCCTACCAACACTTTAAAATAAACATTTTTCGGTAATGTAGTCCATATAACATTCAGACCTTTTGTTTTTAAAGTCAGATATACTGAGATACAACTCACATATAGTAAAGTAAAATTCACCCTCAGTTCAATGAGTTTTTACAAATACATATAAATCAAATATAATAACAATCTGTGCAATCATGCAACCACTGCCATCATCAAGATAAAGAACAGTTCCATCTCCCCAAGAAATTCTTTCCTGGCTCTTTATTGTTAACCCATGACCTCCACCATAGTCTGCTCTGTTTTCTATTCCTATAATATTGCTTTCTAAAGCATATACTGACCTTATAAACATTATTTATTTATTAAAAATGTTTCTTGAGCACCTACCCCAAAATTTACATCAAACTTCGTTAATATTCATCTGCCATTTCTAGTTGGATTTCAGTGTTGTTTGGAACAAAGTAAGTATCAATTTACAAATAGCCACATGTACTATGCAAATTTCTGCCAGAAGCAATTGCACTTTTTTTAGTTCTAAAAGTCTAAAAATGGAGACAGTGATTGGTGGGAGCTGAGGCTGAGCTTGGTCCAAATTAAGATTTCTTAATCAGTGAGTGATGATAATCAGTTTCTGGAATTCACACTGACTTTCAAAGACAATGAATTGAGAGCTGTTTTGGCCATAGCTTTCAATTGCAGTCTCTGTTGAGGAATTAAAGATAGCAGCAGTACAAATCCCTGCTGATTACACCACACTTATCTAGACCTTGGTTGATTGATTTAGGTGAAATTGGCTGGACAGGTTTTGTACCCTCCTGTTCTAGTTTGCTAATACTGCTGGAATGCAAAACACCAGAAATTGATTGGCTTTTATAAAGGGGGTTTATTTGGTTACAGAGTTAGTCTTAAGGCCAAAAAATGTCCAAGGTAACACATCAGCAATCAGGTACTTTCACTGGATGATGGCCAATGGCATCCAAAAACCTCTGTTAGCTGGGAAGGCACGTGGCTGGCATCTGCTCCAAAGTTCTGTTTTCAAAATGGCTTTCTCCCAGGACATTCCTCTCTAGGCTGCAGTTCCTCAAAAATATCACTCTTAGTTGTACGTGGGATATTTGTCCTCTCTCAGCTTCTCCGGAGCAAGAGTCTGCTTTCAACAGCCGTTTTCAAACTCTCTCTCATCTGCAGCTCCTGTGCTTTCTTCAAAGTGTCCCTCTTGGCTGTAGCTCCTCTTCAAAATGTCACTCTCAGCTGCGCTGAGTTCCTTCTGTTTGCCAGCTCGTTTATATGGCTCCACTGATCAAGGCCCACCCTGAATGGGTGGGGCCATGCCTCCATGGAACTGATCTCATCAGAGTTATCACCTGCAGTTGGGTGGGGCTCATTTCTATGCAAACAACCTAATCCAAACATTACAACTTAATCCCCACTAATATGTCTGCCCCACAAGATTGCATCAAAGAATATGGCTTTTTCTGGGGACCATAATACATTCAAACCAGCATACCTCCATAGAGGAAAAAAAAGACAGTAACAAAAAAAAAAAGAAAAAAAAAAAAAAACTTCTCGAGTGTTGATGTACATGATATTTCAAGTTATATCTTTTCAAAATCAGAAGTGAAAAATAAACCAAATTAAATGTTTCTCTTGAGCTTTCATTTAGGAAGTTCCAGTTTTGTGAAATGGCAGTTCATGTTTTGACAGTCTCTCATTCAAATTTCTTGAGCCTTTATTTTTATCAACAAATTACTCAAAATAAGATGGCAGTAGTCTTTTTCTTGCAGTTAAGGAATGTGAATCTAGCAATCTCGTTCAATTTTCCCCATTGAATAACAGTTCTTATTTTAAACTAAGGTTATTGTTCAGCATAAATCAAATCAGATGAGTTGAAATATGATTAAATTATCCTTATAGTCAGGAAAGTACTCAGATTATTCAAATTCTTGGTATGTCTTTTCATTACGCAATGTATTTTCTCACCGAAATGTATTAATTTTTAAGCTACTTTTGACTTGAAATACTTCATGGGATCCCAAACAAACAAATAAAAAACACAATAAAGTTTTAAAGCTCTTTAATCAAGTATCTGCATTCTCCTATCACCAAATTGTTTATTGTGAAGTAGCAACCAATGCATTTAAATCACTCTTAAGCTTTAAAATGGCATAGTTTTGCATAGTTTTCTTACTCCCCCAAACCAAAAACATCATGATTTCCTGGAAAGAAATCTACTACTGTTCTCAAAATATTCCAAGAACATTATACAAAATATTCCAAGCACATTAGTACCTACTAATAGGCAATTAATATTTAATTTTTTTACAGACACCAAAAAAATCAGGCATTTTAGTTGTAAGCCTTGAAATAAAACTGCCTGGGGCTGTAGAAATAATCAAATCACTGACAAACATCTTTTACAACTGAAGACAGCCCCTCTTCCAGGAAGCCTTTTATTACTTCCAGTGTAGACTAGTCTTGTACACACTATAGTGTAGTAGTCTACTAATTTTTTCCACTAGGCTGAAAATTCCTTAGATGTATAAATGTGAGGCTTATTTATTTTTGAAACCCTGCATATACAAAACACCTACTCAATGTTTGTTTAACAAGTCAATAAATTTTGAAAATATTTCTTCATTCTCAGGTAGGCAATAAGGAGAGAAGCTATTTGGATATGCACAGTAATTAAAAATATGTTAATATATTAGGCCAGGTGTACAGATGAGTGAGACTGTTTTAAACTGACTTCTCATTGCTCCAGGAGGTTATGAAGACCTTAGAGCATCAAAAGTATAGTCTTGGTGTATTTACAGAGGCCTGACTTTGAGCCACCAATGGACAACACCTCAAAAAAGCCTCACTGGCCCACTGCAGTGCATTAGGGAGGTGGCAATGGTGGTTGCTCCGGTAATACCTAGAATTAATTTTAACTATGTGTGCTGGTTTGTACATACACTACATCCCCCAGAAAAAGCCATATTCTTTAATGCAGTCTTGTGAGGGCAGATGTATTAGTGTTGATTAGGTTGGAACCTTCTGATTGAGTGTTTCCATGGAGATGTGCCCACCCAACTATGAGTGACACCTTTGATTAGGGTGTGACCTCTTGATTGAATGTTTCCATGGAAGTGTGACCCCACCCATCCAAGGTGGGTCTTGATTAGTTCACTGGAGTCCTATAAAAAGAGCTCACAAACAGAGGGACCTCAGAGGAACTGAGAGTGACAATTTGAAGAGGAGCTGCAGCTGAGAGAGGACAGAACTCCCCAAGAGCAACATTTTGGAGAACGTCATTTTGAAACACAACCTGGGAACAAGCAGACGCCAGCCACATGCCTTCTGAGCTAACAGGTTTTCCAGACGCCAATGGCCATCTTTCGGTGAAGGTACCCTATTGTAGATGCCTTACCTTGGACACTTCACGGCTTTAAGTCTGTAACTTTGTAACCAAATAAACCCCCTTTATAAAAGCCAATCCATTTCTGATGTTTTGTAAAATGGCAGCATTAGCAAATTGGAACACTGTGGTAGTGGGAAGAAGGATTTATAGTCTCAAATTGTGTGATTTTAAAAAGTTAACACAATCTTTTTTTGGGTACTGAAGTTTATGAAGTAAATATCATACATATGGTGTTTCAAAGCAAAATATCCCCTTGCTATTACTCCCACTAGTGTTATCCTATTAAAATGTATAAATTCTCACAACTATATCCACATTAACTACCATTGAGAGATCTGAATCTTACTGGCTTTGTCACTAAAAAGCATTGTTCCTCAAGTCTCCTCCCTAAGCCTAAATTTCCTTTCCCATAAACTGAAGGGTTTGGAACTGATGATCTCTGTGGTTCTTTCCACCTGCATCATCTTATGATTCTCTTCCCACTCTGCATGTCATTTATCATGTTTTATGGGGGATTCCAGAGTGAAGCAATTCCTTGATTGAAAACACCATGGCTTATCAGCTGCAACCAACTTCAGTTGCAAAAAGGGTGATCTAAGTTACATTAAGGAACCAGAGAGGTTAATGTTACAGTTAACATAACTAATGTTGCCTCCTCCAACTTCTTCATTTTTAAAAATTTCAAAGCCACAAAAATTGAAAAAAATTATAATAAACATTTCTATGATCTTCACCAAAACTCTACAATTGTTAAAATTTTACAGTTGCTTTCTTTCCCTTTGTTTTCTATGTTCTTTTCTGAATCATTTAAAAGTAAGATGTAGGCATTATCATACTTCCTCTAAATACATCGACAGGTATCTACTCAGAAAAGAATATTCTCTTAAATAATCATAATGCCTTTAACATGCTCAAGAAATTTAACATTGATATCATAATATTATCTAAAAAATACTCCTTATTCAGAATTTTCAAGCCAAGATTTGTCAGAGATCACACAGTCTATTTAAATTTTTCTATACTTTAGTTTTCTTTATTTTAAAACAAAGCCCCTGCTTTATCTTTGTGGGGTGTGTGTGTGTGTGTGTGTGTATTTTAAATAGGGACATTTTTGAAGAATCCAGGTTGGTTTCCTCACAGAATGCCCCACATTCTGGATTTATCAAACATACTGGATTTGTTTCCCTCATGATTAGATTCAGGCAAAATACTTTGGCATGAATTCTACATAGGCAATGTGGCATATTCCACACTGCATTTTATCAGGGTCACATAATGCCAGTTTCTTCTTTATTGGTGATCCTAAAATAAACATTTGGTTAAGGTGGTATCTACCAGATTTCACCATTGTACAGGTACATTTCAGTTTTGTGATTCATAAGTAATTTTTAAGGTGATACTTTCAGTCTATGATCCTATCCCCAATAAATTTTCATCCAATGATTTTCATATCCATTGATACTTACATCAGTTGTTTTATTGGTAGTTGCAAATTAACTTGATTTTTAGTTGCTATATTTATAGTATGAAAAATTAAGTGGATAAATTAACTCTATAATATTTTTTCATCTTATGAGATTAAAAATAAGTGACGCATTGGAATTTGGGATATTTGAAAGAAAATCAAAAGAAATGCTTATAACTAAGAAATTACTTGGATCAACATTGAAAAAGCACCATTTAATGCATTTTTAGCAGTTTGTGTGTCTCTATTATAATTTATTAGAAAACATTGTAATTATTTCTCACATATTGGTGTAAAGGATTGTATAAAAATATGTCTATTTTAATGCTTCACCATGTTATGAAATGTCACTTTAGGTGTGCTTGTTAAAAATAATTCATTTATTCGGTCATCTAACTGGTTAATTCATCTAACCAGACAATATATATTTTGTGGTTATTTATGTTTCTGGAATGAGGCAATGTTGATGGAAGCGATATAAAAGACACTTTACTTGCTCTCAGGATGATTAAAATTTGATGTGAAACGGATGATTCTGGTACAGTTTGAGGAGTGTTACTTGGGAGTCAATACATGCTGAGAAAAAGGATTCACTGAGCATGGGTTTCTGTACTTTATCCTTCTGATGTAATCAATCTCAGGTAATATGTGTTTTTTTAGCACACATATTATTTAATAGGCTTCATAGAATAAACTTGGTAAGAAAAGCGGAACAAGAACCAAATTGGTATACTAAATATAGTTTCTTTTTATTCCTGTGTTTAATAGGGTGAAATTCTTTGAGAACAGAAATCCGGTGGTCTTCAGTACCTGCCTAGTATTATTAGTTTCCTGTTTTGTAATCACATAAAAATTCTTTTAGCATCTTTTGCATTTAAAAATAAAATACTTTTTTCTCACTATTTTAAATGGTTATTAATGTGAATATAACTATTAATCAAAGACTTTGTCCTCCTCAAACTGTAATAATTGTGATTTTTGCCTGCAAAGGGTTCCCTTCTATTTTCATATATTTATATAGCTCTCAGATTTTAATACCCATATACTTTCAAAAACATGCATTGAACTAAATCTCCTTTTTAAAGGTAGAAGGAAGACATGTAGTTTTTCAGCAAAGTAGGTGACAGAGAAAGAATTACAACCTCCATGCTCTAAAGTTTAAGCATGCTCTTTGCCATCTACTCTGAAGGCTATCATTTCTGGTTGTGGATGGAATTGATTTCCTTATTGTTCATAGAAACTGCAGCTCTTTCATGGAGTAGCAGATTAAGAAAGGTGCAATTAAAGTATCAAAATACTTCAATACGAATTGAAGACTCTAACTTTCCACCCTCTCATATTCCTCTTGGGCACTTTCTGAGCAAGAAAGATGCTATAGTTAGGAAAAGAAGGTGGCCATAAATGTGGTCCCAAAGGCTGCTAACATCACACATTGATCTCTATCCCCCAGTTTTCTTGCATTTCACTGCTTTTAGATGGAAAGTCCTAAACTGCACATATATGCATTTACATGTGCATGTGTATGTGTGTGTATGTGTGCACGCATATACATATGGGTGTATCTATACATACACATACACACACATTTATATATATTTTTTTCTTTTTCAGGAGACTTCAGAGCAAGCCATTGCCATTCACTAGTACCACAACAAAATTAACAAATTAATAATCAGCATGGCACCAATTAATTAGAGCACATAGAATAGCCAGGTTTTGACAGTGCTTGAGGCTCAAAAGTCCCTCAATTGTTCCCTATCCTCTACAGGATATGAGACAGGGTTTAAGGTGTGTCTCAGCTATTGATCTTGGAAAAGACCCTTAACATCTCTATGTCTTAGCTTCTGTGAAGTGGTGGCAATTAGATGACATAATGCCTGTCCAATTCTTACCTACGTTCTTGTCATAGAACAAATGATCAATAAATTCCAGCGATCATTGTTAAAACCCAAATTCCTTAGTTAATTTTCTACTTCTGCATAACTAGAATCTGCCTATTTCTCCAAACTTCTGTATGTTTCCTACACTCTCTCAATACTTAGGGTCCAGCCATAATGAAATTCTTGCAGATAAATATTCTTACCAATTCAGAGCCTTGGGATTTTATACATGCTATTCTTTTTATTGGACTGTCTTTTCTACTCAATCACCTGCAAAATACACCTTTTCATTTCATGAATTACATCCACCATTCCTAGACTAGGTAGAGTTGACTATTCCCATCTACAGGTCTCCAAAATCTGCTATGTCCTCTTATAGCAGCCCCTAAGTCACTGGGTCTGCAAAGAATTTTTTGTGAGTCTGATTCTCATTCTCAAGAGTAAGCTCATTGAGAGAGCAGGGATCATATCTATATAGCTTCATGTCTATGGCACTCAGCATAGGATAGTGACTGCTTGAGACCTGGTATTAAAAGAATGTTTGAGCGAATTATTTATAAAAGTTTCAAGATATTGGATAATGCACAGCAATGGCAGGCTAAAAAAAAGTGATAAGATGGTGTGGGGTCATAAGGACACAGGCAGCTCAGATGAGGCCCAAGGAGCCTTGGTGCAAGAAGTGTTATGCAGAGGAATTTATATCCCATCTAAACATTGGCTATTTGAGTAAAAATATTTTGGCTTGCCTTGTTCGTGATTAGGTAAGTCTAGGGCTAGGTTATAAATCACTTTAGACTCAGTAGAATTCCAAGCTCAGGCTAGCTTCCTGCTCTCCTAAGAGAAACATCATAGGCAAGTGTGTCTCCAGATACCTAAATGATCTCAGATCTCAAGGGATTATAGAGATTAATAGTCTATACTTTTTTATTTTGAAAAAATAAACTCACAGATTTTTGCACGCCAAGAGTTTATTGTATCAAAAATAACAGACAAGATTTTTAAATGGTTGACAGCAAATCCAAAGAAGAATAATGCTTTGCGATGTGTGAAAATTATATCAAATTCATATTTTATTATCTATAAAGTTTTATTGGAAACCAATGACACTCAAAAAAAAAATGTACAAGTGCTCAAATCCCTTTTGGCCTCCTCTATAAAATATAATGAAATAGAAACATCTTATCTGTAGGTCCTGACTGTAAAATGAATGAGTTTTGTAACTTAGAGAGAGGGCAAATCATCAGAAAACAATCCATTGTTTGAATATTATGGATTATTTGATGGCATGGGAAAAACAGCTCTTTTGATTCTCAGATGTGTGATTACAATGCTGTTTGAGTCCAAGTCCGCTTTCAGCCATGATGCCCTCCTGCAGAGTGAGCTGTTTGATCACCTCCTTGAAGACATTTTATTGTTGATCACAATTTAAGTCAATAAAGTATTAGCCTCATTGGTAACTTGATTTTGGTATGCCTCTATGTCATTCCTTTTAAAATTCTCTGTAACGTTTATATGAGGTGAGCTAAGTGGAGTTGGCAAATATATCTTGAGCCTGAACTCCATAGGTGGCCTTGTTGAATGACTTTCTTCAGTGTTCTCAGAGGAATTATGTCATTTTCAGTGACTGAAAATTATTTTTTAAAACTGAGTTATTTCCATCATCTGTAACTGTTATCTCCCACAAATGAGGTCAAATCTATATGAGATCTAATTCAGTTTTCCTTTCAAACAATGTCAAACAATACAGTTTTTCATAGTCTTCTTGGAAACCACCTAAAAAACATGTACTTGTTTTTGAATTCTTAATGTGGTAAGAATATTAAATCATCCTTGTAACTATTCATATCAAGAATTTTTCTGATATTTGGAAGTCAAGAGTAATTTCCAAGTTTAATTTAATGATCATTAAGAACTGTTAACATAATATCTGTAACATATTTCATCTTTCATGCAGTCCAATACTAAAAATTCAATTCACATGCTATTATATTTGTCAAGATTAATTTTAGAAGTAACTACTTTTAAAGTGTTGAGTAATATTAAAAGGCACGTTGAGGTTGTAATCAAAGTCATGGTCTATTTGTCATTTCCTATTCGAATTATTCAGTTATTCTCCCCTCCTATGGAAAACTGAAATGACTTCCCATTAAATGCACTTTTATCTGCATCTTGTTTACTTGAATAATATTGAAAATTGTGACTGGAGTCATATTTCTTGGGAATAAATGAAGTATGAACACATTTGTGACATTTGGTTTTATATGGACAATTACAAGCAAGTAATATAAAAAGTAAGAAAAAAAAGTACTTTTCTGAAAATATAAAGATCATGCTAAAGAGCTATGTTATCAAGGATGAGACCCAGATCCATAATTAATGAATCCATGATCTTAGAAAAACTTCTTGAAATTTCTGAGTCAGTTTTCTCATCTTTAAAGTGGGAATTACAGTGTCAATTTCACAAAGTAGATGTGAAGATTATTAAGGTGCTCTGAAACTGTCTTATATGCTAAAATCACTATATAAAAGTGAGCTGTTTTTTAAATATCTGCGATCAGAGGAGCATGACTAAATCAAATGTGGTCAAAGACTTTCTGATCTAGGATTATCAGATTTGACCAATGAGTAAGCGGTAAAGCTCTTTCCAACGATTGAGGTTGTGAAATACAAAATTCATACACCCTCAAAGGTCACATTTTTCATTATGAAGAGAAGGTGTGCATGAGTGAAAAGCATGAAGTGAATTTAAGAGGAAAGCAGAAATGAGAGGTATAAAGTCTTGGCCTTGTTCAAGTTTCTGGTTTCAATTGTCTCTGAGGCTTAGTTTCATCCCTAAAATTTAAATTATAGCATTGTTCACCACTTTTTATTTCCGAAAATATCCCTCAGAGGATACATCGGATATCTGCTGATTGCAACTAAGAACTCTAGTTAATGTGTATCCTTAAAAGTACTTTCTTTTGTGTTTATAATTTTAAAACTCCAGTTTTGAACAGAGATAATGAATTCTTATCTATTTAAAATAAAATGGTTCTAAGTTATTTGATGGATCCAGTAAATTGGCATTTGAAGTCCCATTGCAATGATGAATATAGGACTGATTGTATTGCAATTAAGAAAATATCACTTATTATTTCCATACGTTGAAAGGTGTCACAGAAGACTCTTTGGGAAAATAAAGACAAAGCCAAACCGAACCAAAGAAGTGAAATTAACCATTGCGGTAGGCAGAATAATGGCCCCCAAACATGCCTGTGTCTGAATCCCTGGGACCTGTGAATATATAATGGCAAAAGAGAATTAAGGTTGAAGATGGAATTGAGGTTGCTAATCCTTGGACTGTAAGATACAGAAACTATCTTGGATTACCTGGGTGGTTCCAAGATAATCACAACGATCTTTAAACTGGAAGAGGGAGGCAGAAGAGGAGAGTCAGAGAGACGTGACTAAAACAGAAAGGCACAGAGAGATACGATCTTGTTGGCTTTGAAGACAGAAGAAAGGGGCGCTGGAGAAGGAAAGTAAATGGGTGCTCCCCTTAGTGCCATAAAGAAATGCAGCTCTGCCAACGCTTTGAATTTAGGTTGGTGAAACCTGTGTTGGACTTCTGATCTATACAAATTGAAGATAACAAATCTGTGTTGTTTTAAGCCACTAAATTTGTGGTAATTTATTCTGGCAAATATAGAAAACTAATACAACCAGAAAGTTTTGAACTACGAACAGAGAAAATTGAGTAGTAAAGCTTGTTGGAAGTCTTATCTTTTTTTCCTAATACTCAATGATAAAACCATTTCCTTAAGCCTTTTAAAATAATTAAAGTAATATTTTATTCAGTGGGATAGGAATGCAGTGGTAATCGTGTTAGTTTTAAACACTGACCTCACGGAGACAGGCACCTAAATTAAATAGACTGTGATATGTCAGGAAAAATAAATGGCACTATGGCATCCAAAGGAAGGGCACTTAAATCTGATACAGAGAAAGGATTACTACTGGAATAAGTAGTAATGATATCTAAGTGGGGACCCAAAGGATGATTAAAATCTTATTCTGTTCCATGGGTTGGGATGGGGCACTGAGAGAGAAAACTATGTATGCAAAGACATGACAGAGTCAAGCAATAAGAGAAGTTCCAAATAACTAGATGCAAAGTGGCAAGATGGGGAGTCAAAGTATTAGTAACTGCATATGAGCAACTCGCTCTAAACTCCTATTATATTCCAAAACGAGCATGCTAGAGTCCTGTAACATTTTGTCTATATTAAGAAACTGATGCTACTATGTTCATTCTTTGTAAACAAAATCAAAGTACTTGATTATAATTTCAGAGATTTCCATCACATTAGCTATTCTGAACACTTACACCATCATTCTGGAAACACAAGTTGCAACAACAACAAAAAAATAGCAACCCATTAAATGTATAAGTCCCAAAATACCTGAAGCATCTGCCTTTTAAGAAGATGAAGTTGGAGAAGAAATTGCACTGAAGATAGACTTGAATGACAATCCATCATCAACAGTAACCCAAACACATTAAGTGCTTTTATATATGTGTTTTAGTTGTCAAGTAAAGATGACGCATCCCTGGGCATAGTATAGAAGCTGCCACCAATGGAGAATCCTTGCATTATCCCCTTCTCTCTCTTTTATGGTTCAGTTTTCACTGACCAGAGGTTATTGCAGCAGTAGGTATTATCAGAAACTACTTAGAGGATGTCCCTGAACACTTTATGAACTTTGATTGTGTGGAGAATTCTTTTCAATTTTATGTCCTTTGCTCTTTTTTTAAAAAAAAACAAACAAACCTGAGTAAAAGCCCCATCCATACATATGTCTACCTATGACAGTCATCTGCCAGTCAAAAAATAAGTTAGTTTTAAAATTGATATTGCAAATGGAAGCTGAAAGGAAAGAACAGCGTCAGTTTACTTTTAAAAATCATGGATCTTGCTTTTCAGGGAAATGTAAATTTAGGGTGGACATGCCACTATATTGGTAGCAAGAAATCTAAAATAACTCAATGTGGCAAAAACCAGGAAGTAGTAAGTAGACAATCTGAAATCTTGGCATTGATTATGCTTAAACATATTCATATCTAACTACAATAACTTCTGCCTCTATCATGTTTCCAGGGTCCTCCCAGAGCTAGTGAAGTGGAAATTATGAAGAAGATAGGTTTTCTGGGTCCCTCAACTCCCTGGTGCTTTTCCTCCCTTCCTTTCCAAAACTCCTTTCCTCCTGGTCCTCTTCTCTAGGAAAAAGGGAGTTGTGCATTCTATTTTTTTTTTTTTTGGTGTTATTGTTTTGCTATAGAAAAATAAAAAGAGGAACAATTTGTTCACTTATACATTTCTTTTTTTATTCCAGTGTTCTCGTTAGGAAAATCTAAATAAGTTTGTCTTGATACTAAGCAAGTTATTGCTTGTAAACAGCTGCAGCAAATATGGAAGTTTGGCAAACTAATATGATTTACAATAGCTGGAATTTTTTTTTTTTTTTTTTTTTACTAAAAGCCAGGGTTGGTGTGCTTTCTTAACAGTGTCCACAGGAACTCAAGGCTCTGTCCTCTCATGCCTCCATCCTCATTGACAGCTTTTGAACTTAGACTTGCCTCCTGATTGCAGAATGACTGCCGTGGTTCCAGGTATCATGCTGTCATAAAATAACAACCAAACAGGAAATAAGTTAAGGGAGAAAGGAGCATCTATTTTATTAGGAAGGGAAGTATTTTCAACCCCCCTTCCCCAACTGCCCAGCAGATTTTCCAGAGATCTCATTAGCAAGAATTGCCATGCACTAAACTTCAGCTGAGCTCTGGCTAAGGGAAAATAATTGCTGTTTTTGAATTTAATAATCACGATCCATCCTCAGTTGGCAGGTAAGTGACCTACCCCATAAAATTGGTACAATGTAATCTGTAGCTCATTGTAAAATGTTTCAACATAGCCAATGATGTGTGTATGTTTATATGTACACGCATGCACAAGAAAAGAGAGAGCACAGGTAATCAAAAAACTCGAATTGGGAATACCTTTCAGGAAACTTTAGGTTAGCACTTGGAAGCTTCTTATCAGAAGGGCTGATATAAAATACTTCAAATTTCTTTACTTCTGATAATACCATAGAGTTTGATTTTTAGCAAAATGTTGGATGTAATTTTACATTGGCAAAATGAGGTGTTTTCAAGGCATGTCAATTGGCTGAAGATATTCTGCAGGCAGTTTCACCCTTGAATAGGATATATGAATCTAGGAAGATTAATAACCTGATCCTTTGAAATGGCACTTACAGCTAAGACTATCAATAGTTCCAGTGTATATTTCTAACAGAGGATTTCTCCCCTCTTCTAAAAATATTTGCTGGACCCACTGCTGGACTGTCTTCACACCACCCATCAATAAAATTTCCATGCATACAGCTTATGGAATACCTAAAAGGTCAGAGAACTGGGATACCACCTAGTTTGCAGAACAGATAGTGTGAAATATTAATTGTTGTATATATGCCAAAATTTGGTCTGAGAGTTGCCCTTCTTATATGCATTTGTGTAGTGAGGTTGTGAGGGGAATGACATCTATTGCCCTCCATGTTTGACTGTGGAAGGTACCAGTAATTACCAAACTGAGCCTATTAACTGTGTATGACCAAACTGATTTTTTCCAGCATGGGATTTATAGGTCAATTCACAAAATGGGCTGACGTTTTGTAGGTCAGGTCAAATCAACTTGGCTGAGCCAGTTCTTAACTATTTTCTCTTCTATTTTTAGCAAAAAGGCACAGAAATAGCTTTGGGATAGGCAGTAATTATTGTCAAATGTCCTATCTCTTTTCCCCAAACTGAGAGTAAAGCTGGAGATACTTGGAATATTTATGCTTTACATCTTTCCTTATTGGAGCTTTTCCTAACAGCTGTGTGATGTAAGTGTTTCCTAGTTCATCATATGGCAATACATGGAGTGGGATGATAAAGTTCAAACTAAAAAATGAAACACAGGTTGCAAGATTAGTATTTAAAACTGTATGAACAACTGGAAATCATGCTTACAGAAGAGCAAGAATGATAGAGGTTTGTTCCAGTTTGCTAATGCTGCCATTTTGCAAAACACTAGAAATAGATTGGCTTTTATAAAGGGAGTTTAATTGGTTACAGAGTTGCAGTCTTAAGGCCATAAAGTGTCCAAGCTAAGGCATCAACAATTGGGTACCTCCACTGGAGAAAAGCCATTAGCATCTGGAAAGCCTCTGTTAGCTGGGAAGGCACCTGGCTGGCATCTGCTTGCTCCCAGGTTGCATTTCAAAATAACATTCTCCAAAGTATCTGCATTAGCTTTCAATGGCCATCTTAAAAATGTCTCTTTTAGCAGTAGCTCACTGAGCTCCTTCTGTTTGAGCTTTTTTTAGGGCTCCAGCAATTAAATCAAGACTCACCCTGAATGGGCGGGGTCCATATCTCCACATGGAAATAATCCAATCAAATGGTTCACTGGCAGTTGATTGAGTCACATCTCCATGGAAACGATCAAAGGATTCTAACCTAATCAACACTAATACATCTGCCCCCGCAAGATTGCATCAAAGAACATGGCATTTTGGGGGACATAATACATCCACACTGGCACAAGGTTAGATCTGGATGAATATTCTGAGACAAGGAAGTATTAGCACAGTCTTGTAAGTTATGATTCCTGCAACTGCAGGAAAAGTATGTTCAGCAAATGCAAGGATACAATTTGGAAGCACTTGGCAGAGGATTTCCCAGGTTAATATTTCCTAATATGTGACCTTTTTAATGTCAAAAAAAAATCATTATAGATCTCCATGTGAGAGTAATTGTGCATTTATTCCACATTGTCTAATAAATGAAAATAAACTATGAGCTGAAGTATACTTTATAATATATGTCATTTTCACAAGGGCTTCTACAGGTTTTGAAGAAGAGTTTGACAAGGCAAAAGAACATATCATGTGAGACATGTTTATGAGACTGCACCCAATGTAGGTTATGCATATGGGTTTGATTACCACTTCTAATCTCTTGGTTCCCTAATTCTCCCCTGCTTGCTGCATGTCCGTAGTGAGTAGAGGTGTGCAAATGCTAAGCCACTTCTAGGGACCAATGATTCAGGAGTAAATGAACAATATTTCTTATCTCTTTGTGTTTACAGTTTAGAAATTTGGGAAATATGGTCTCTTGTTGAATGATTCAGTTAGCAGAACCCGAATCGCTAACCAGACAACACCACAGAATATAAATTATTTGTTAAATGCCTTTCATAATTAAAAATACATATACCCTTTGATTTGACAATTCCACTTTTAAGAATTTATCATATTAATACGTTAGCACATGTATAAAAAGATTTATGTATAAAGATTTCTACAAGAATTGGAAACAACCTAAATAGTAATGTAAAAGAATTGGAAACAGCCTAGTATCAGTTCCTAGCAGGCTTTCCAGGTAGCCCCAGGCAAACATTACAATTCCAACAAGGAAACTGAAGTGCAGGGAGTAGAGTAAGTAGTGGAGATTGTGCCCTGGTCTCCTACTCCTGATCCAGTATACCAGGTTGCGTTCACTAAAACTTAGTGTTCATTTTACTCTGTGTGTTATTTCAGTTTACGATGATTTTCCTTTCACTTTATTTAAACTCTTAGGCCTTTCATTATTTTTTCTCCTCCAGTCCCCAGGTTATGGTTAATGTACAGAAGAATAATAAATATGGATTTTTAATCCATTTCAGATATTCTTTGAGCACATCCTAATATTCTAGATATGATAATTTCTTATTAATATTATTAAATTTGTTTCCCTAAGATAATTTGCACTTCTAATGTTCAGATTAATATTCCTTCACTTTTTGGAAAAGTAACCCTTTGACATTTTTAAAGAGCAGATTTAGCCCTTTACCTATTAATGTTTTAAAAAAGGATGAAGTGTAGGCTTGATGATGTCATTTTGACTGGAGTATTCATTTCAGCAATGATCCTTTTCACCTTAATGTACTCTTCCTTTTAATCTGAACAAAATTGGTATGTCTTTGTATTTTTTCTAATATTTTTCATCAACACAAATCTTTTTTTTTTCTTTCCCCTAGAGCTATCTTTAACATTTTTAAAGGAGAAACAATTTCTGCCAAAGCATGTAATGTGTTGAATATGTTGGAATAATATATGGCATAGAATGTTTACTAATTATAAGGCTTTATTTACGTGATATGGCATCAACAAGTTGTTTAAGTTTAATTATCATAAAATAAACTAAAACTAGATATTTCTCCTTGGGGGTGAGCTGAGCATAGTGGGGATAGTCTATTTCTGATTTTTAAAATTTCCCAAACAGTTTGAGGCAGACAATAAGCTCTTTATAAAAACCACTTGATAAAGTACTACTTTCTTCTGATGAGCATTTAGGGTTCAAATATTCTGAATCAAAAAGTTTAACATATTTCCTTTCACTAGACTTTTGCTGGGGAGGTCATGGACCCAGCAGCCATTTCCCAGCTCTCACCCATGCCTCACCTTTTTCCTTCTTGCTTCTTTGCGTGCAGGTGTTTGACATGTTTCTATTTTGCAAGAGAACACAGGCAGTCTGGGGAGAGATATTAAATCTTAATCATCCTAGCTGCTTACTAGGTTGCAAGGATTTCTTGATGAATTTTTTGCCCATTGGTGGGGGCGAGGGAGAGGGGCCCTCTGCCTGGGATATATAAAACACAATCACTCGGGCAGCACAAGTGTCCCTCATCTCTGATGCAAAAGGAGTGTGCACAGCCACTGACCATACCCAAACATTTGTCTTGCAAGGCCCTTTGCCTTCCTAGGGGACCAGTCACAATGGGATCTCTTCCCCTCCTCTTTTGGACACTTTATGCTGTGTAAGCAATAAAATGGTCATTTGCTGAAAGTCTTTGTTGAATATGAGCCTGTGTTCCTATGATGTACAGTATAGCAACAAGCTCCACAACTTTTTGCAATTTCAGCTTTTGAATACTACACTCATATTATTGGCATCTAAACAAAGAAAACATTAATTTAAAGTGAGGATTTGGATGTTTGCAAGCCAATAAGAGAAATAGTAATATTATAAGAAATCCCTAAAGAGATACAAAGAAATTTAATATGAAATATTTTAAATAAATGCATAATTTTAATGAATAATATATTCCAGTTTTTGTTTATTAAAATAGAAACTGAAATAACAATGTAGCAGACTGTATTTAAAAAACAGCCAAAGCAATGTTTCATGTCCCACATGCTCTTTTAAAGCCTAGTTCCTCATCATGAAGGGAAATCTATTTTCCCTACTCTTGATTTCAGATGGGACATTGTGACTTTTGTGATACACAGAAGCTGCTGGAAGTGATGATGCTGTGTTACTTTGAAGGCTAGGTCAAAAAAGACCATGTAGATTCTACCTGACTCTCTTTCTCTGGCTGCTCCGTATGTTCTGAGGAAGCCCAGGCTGTGTCAAGAAGTTGCCTGTAGTTGTTCCAGCCCACAGTCCCAGGAAAATTTCACTTGGCACCCTGTTTCAAGCATGAGACAGGTAAGTGAATAAGCTTTCAGATGTGTTCAGCCCTAAACCTTTATGCCACCTCAGCCCTGTGCAATTGGCAAATTAATGCACAAAATACAGTTTGCTATTCTGTAAGTTCACTTGGATTTTTAGTAATTGGTTATAAAGTTAAACTAGAATCTGGAGCAACATGTACACTAATTATCTATTGTCTATCTTCTCCTCTGGAATATACATAAACTCCATATAGACAAAATCATTTATATCTTATTCATAGCTGCTTCCCTAATGCCTGGCACATAGTGGAATAACTTAGAATCAGCTGAATGAATGAATGGAATTTTGACTCAACTCTTTCATACTGAAACTTGCGAGAATGTTGTGAGGTCTCTCCTGTCTCAACCTGCCTTAAATATTTATGCTAGAAAGAAAGTTTCTGTTTACTGTTATATATTGGATTTTTCTTAGCCTCCAGGCAATTTTTTAATAATCATAGATTAATGATAGCCATAATAGGCTCATAACTAGACTGCTCTCATGTCATCCCCAACTTGGAACACATTGTTCTTGCTCTGGAAATAACTTCCTCTCAGCCATTTACTTTTTTCAAACCCTCCCAAAGGTTTTCTTGAAAGCTGACACTGCCTCTTAATCCTTCTCACTTTTCCACTTTTCCACAGTTATTGGCTTTGTAAGTGTACTCATATTTCTTTTGTGGTTTGCTTAGTGTTAATTCAATTTAACTTTTTCAGAATTTTTCAACTTTAGAAGACATTAGGATTATACAAAGTGTACGAAGGTAAGAATGAATTGCCTAATAACCTGTTAGGCTCTTTCTTGCAGTGAGCCTAAGTGACCAACATTAATCTTTTCTACAGGTTTTATGTTGCATCCTAATATCTGCCTTCCACCCCAAAGGTCATCTCCTTCTATCATACATAGGAAAAGTGGTTTCTATTATACTTATTGTTGAGTCCATCTAGACGCCTCTTGCTTCTCTGCTTCAACCTACTCAAACAATGTTGTCCTTTGCTAGATTTCACCATTCTTCTTCCATTCCATCAAATTTCCCCAATACTAAATTTTGTGTGTGTGTGGCAGAACTTTCTAAAGGTTTCTAAAAGTTAGGGAGTAGCAGAATGCAACTACTACATAGGGCTTGTAAATCCAATGTTAGACATCATCCTTTCTAGAAAAATATCACACATTTCCCCAGGAATGTAATTTCTCACTGCCTGTTCATTCTTCAGGCTCCAGTCCCTTGTCATGTTGCTGGGGCTGCTCCTTTCCCCCTGCTAAGCCCCATCCCACACTCTACTTGCTTCGCTAAGATAGCATTTCAATTTTCCTTCCCCCAACCATGTATCTAAGCTCTGTATCTACATCCACAAATCCACAAATTATTATTATGGTTTCCCACTTAAAAATAAGAATGAGTTATCTCCGGGATGTCTGGATTTCTTAGGAAGACAAAAATAAGGTACTATAAGGGTATTGAAAAAGTGGTGTTTCTTAGTGGAAAGGAAGAGAATAGATGTTATCTTCCAGTCCAGTTAAAATTAATGGTGATGATATAATCAATGAAGTACATAAATGTGTATTCTCTTACTTTTGTCATCTTTCTTACGCACTGTCAAGTTCATTGAGTGCAGGACACATTTGAATAATAACAAGTGAATGAAAGAAAACGATGAGTTCAGAAATCATTTAGACTTTTACTTTGTGATGTCAAGTAAGTCTGGTGCTATGGAAGACTTTCACTGACTAGAAATTGATGAAAGTATTCTCTACACATATGTACTATTTATCAACTAAACATCTGAAGAAGAAAATCTTTCAGGAATTTCCCTCAGAATATACATAGTATGATTCTGAAAATGGGATGTTTTTGTAATTAAAGAAAGCGAATTTTTATGCACTAAATTATATCAGAATGTAAAATAATTTTGAATATACATCTTGAGTTTTAGAAAAATCTGGCACCGTAGCTGGGCAAATATAACTCCTTGTTCCTTTATACATGGGTATAACCTCTGAAGATTACCTTGCAGTTATTAGAGGAGAGAAATCTTGTGAAAAAAATGGGGCAGATGAAGGATGTTGTGACTCTCAGTTCAGAAGAAAGGCTGCTACATTGCAAAACTGTGATCACACCAGTCACATCCACAACTGAAGCAGTGGCCCTGGGTTAACAAACTCCAAAGCCTTTCTGTTTTATTTTTATTTTTTTAATTTTTATTGTAGTAACACATATATAACACATTTTCCATTTAAGGATATTTTATTATTAGACAACTTGCAGGTTTATAAAACAATCATGCATAAAATACAAGATTCCAATATACCACCTTACTATTAACACATTGTTTTGGTGTCGTACATTTGTTAGAACTGATGGAAGCACGTTTTTATAGTCCATGGTTTAACTTAGGATTCACTGAGTTGTGTAGTTCCATGAATTTCAAAAAAATTTTTTTTTTATTCTAGCACCACAAATACTCCAAAGGCTTTTTATAAGGGGTTTTAATAACATATATTTGAAATAGGGTAATATTGTTTGTAACATAAAACGTTAAAGGGTCTATCACTTTTCAGAAACTAACTTCTTTTCTATAATTATGTTACCAGGCAAGTACCTCAATAATGGGTATTAATCTCTTCATTAATATTCATAAATTGGAGTATATTGCTGAATATATGTTTATTGTTATCAGTTAATATTGAAGAGGAAGAAGAAGCAAAACAAGCTTGTTGAACTTGAATAATAATATAAAATTAAAATTACATAGTCTTAAAGCATAAAGTGAATTGATACATTGAGAAAGCCCCCATTTCCCTATATAAGTTCAATCTGTTAAGAAAGAAGTGTCTCAGCTTTCTATTCCTGCCTGTATGTGAGCATTTTCCTGTATCTGCACCCACCTTCACTTTCTTTGCTCCACCCATAGTTATGGCTAATTTCTCCTGCAGTGCTCTCTTTTCCTGACCCAAGTGCCATCCACCTTTCTTATTACCTTTGATCACCTTCTTATTACCTTTAATCCCTTCAACTCTTTCTCTTGTTCATTAGATCTAGTCGCAAATCTCCCATCTCTGTACACCCTTCTAAACAAACCTCTTTCCATTCTGCGTCTCTCTTAATAACAAGCATTTAGCTCTAAATTCTTATCCAGCTAATAGTTTGAGAGTATTTTAGACTTCCTAACTGACTTTCTCATGCTCATGCTCATTCTTCAATTCAGTATACTCTTAATTTACCCCCTCCTGAGTCTATTAAATCCACCTTCAACAAGGTCATCGTTCATTTATATTACCTAATCCCAGTATGAGTGATTCAGCTCTTGTCCTAAAAGATAGTCACAGGATTTGACACTCTGGATCTTCATTAACAAAACTCGCCTCTTACTCATCTTCCAAGATACCACACTGTTTTCCATTTCCTTTTCTATTTAGAATACTCCTCTTTGGTGTTCTAACTCTACTCCCCACCACCCCATCCCCACTGTGCCCTTCTTCAATTTCAGAAATCCTTTATATGGTCATGACCCCCCAATTTTTTACTTTAACCTGTCAGAGATTGAGCTAAGGATGACCAGCTACATTACGGTCCTCTGCACCTGGAAATCCCTCACATGGCAACTGGAATAAACTGGGTGCAAATCATGTTGAAAGAAAAAGTGGTTGAATTTTTAAAGGGAACATTGGAAAGAGGGAAAAGACATTCAAAATGGTCATTCTAACAAAAGGGGAGTAATGTATGTCTTTTTTTACTTAACAATTTATTGTGGGAAAAGCAGAGAAATTTTTTCATGTGTCTAATGTTATTGACATCTTTGATGAAACTTTCCGCAAGTATTCAATCTCTTGATAAAAGAACAGCACACTATAGAATTTCTTCATCAAGGAACTTTTAATAAGCCGAGTGTACCAAACAGTATGTAAAAGTGATTGGCTGCTCTTTAATGTAATTCTTTATTACTTAAAGTTTGTCTTTCAAAACACAGCTTGTTTTTTGACAAACTTGTAAGCAGATGCATATATGGAGCAGAATCCAAAAGAACAGTAGTCAATTAAAAAATAACAAAATAACCTTTTTCTAGACTTCCAGCTGTTTATTTGATAAACTGTGTTATGTTGCATCTGTATATGAATAAACTGAAAGGAAGAGCTACAAAACAGATTCAGAAAACAGAACCAAAATCTTATTGCAGGGATTTATAGGTCATCACTGATATAAGGAGTCTTGAGAAAATCTAATCTAAGCCTCCTATTTTACAGAGAATAAATTTGGGGACTGAAAACTTGCAAGGGGCACAATGACACTAAAGAACACTGGAATTTTTATTCCTTGGATCTCAGGTCATTTTGAATTTCATTGATCAAAGTTATTGAATGATATTAAATTACTCTATTTTACTTTTCCAAGGTAAACACAATCTCATGGGAACAAAATTACTGAAAATTACCATTAGCAAATTTTATCTTATATGAAGGGAGTATATTGATCCAATTAAGATATTTCAGATATTTCCATAATTCTTAAAATAATGAAAACATAATTGAGATCTGGGGGCTCTGTATCTTTAAAACTTTATGTATTTTTGACTGTATGAGCTAGAATAAATATTTTATTTAACATTTTTCTTCAAAGTAGGCATTGGTGCACTAAATTATAAGGTTATATGAAAAATCTTATTTTTATCATCTGCACGTTAACAGATGATATGTATAGACTATTGGCAATGAAATACAATAACACAAAACAGGAACCATAGGGCTATTTTGAACACCTAAATTCAAGAATCTTTTAAATATTTTCATTTGTAATTTGAACTGAATTACAATACATGGACATAAAAATAATCCATTGTTAACTCTTTCTCTCTCTCTCTTTTTTTTTTTTTTCATAAATGCCATCTCTATCTTGGAGCCTTTACTTACTAATAAGAATGAAGATGTCCCTTTAGCATAGCAACAAGCATTTCTGATGCCTGCAAACACATTTTACCATTAGACGTTTATACCATCTATTATTTGATAAAATTACATTTTATTTCACTAAAGGTAATTCTAAGTAATTTATACCTAGCTACATCTCATTGTTGCTCCCAAATTTACAACAGTATATAGGCATGCTTGCAAAATTGGGCAAAACAAAACAAAGTTGTCTGTAATAATCTAAAATGCACAGAGTTTATAACTTGTTATAATGTGCCTACCTAGTTACGGCTCAGTCAATTCCCAGAAAGGAGGGTGGGGAGAGCACATGCCAAGTCTTGGGTAATAAAGTGTGTCTGGAAATAGTAAAATAAATCACCAAGGAAGATGAATTGTTGAATGAAAAGTGAGAGAACTATTCCTTGTACAACCATCAGGAATTCACTGAACAAAACAAATTATCCCTTGTCAGCCATTTGAATAGTGGCCTCAGAGAAATGAAAGGGTTTTAAACATAAAAGACGCTTGTAACTTCTATACACATTTGGCATGATAATAAATTTCATATTCCTTAAGCTTGCCCCAAATAGTATTTCAATGCTTTACCAATTTTATTAAACTAAAAAGACACTAAAGCTTTTTTCATATGAGAACATTTCCTTAAACTTTATTTATTTTTGAATAAATAAATCAACATGGATTTAGAAAAATAAACTCATTATGTTGTAAAGGTAATTACAGGATGAGCTAACTATGAATTCCAGCTAACAAAAATAAGCATAGCTTTTATCTATTTATCTTTCCCATAGTTAAAATAAAATCAGTTGGATCAGGAAATGTGAATTTCTTAAAAGATACTCTATAAATACATTGATGGACTACATTTATTATCGATGTAGTGAGGTTAGAGTTCCATAAAGAATAAAGCATAAAGTTGAAAAATCCTTTGTGTTAAAATATCTTATGTCTGTTTTCATTAATAGTTATTGACAAATACTTTCATTTTGCCTTTCTCAATTTACCCATATTTTGTAACTTTGGGGCACACTAAAAATACTTTTTGTACATAAAAGACAGCTAAAAGTCTCACTTGATTCACAAACTAAACTAACCAATCTAACAGATTCCCCCATTTGTGTGTGGATATGCCTGGGCTTTGGCAAACGTTCACTCCCTGAAAAATTGATCTGGGTTTTCTGCCTCAGACTTAGACTGACCTTGAATTCAGTAGAACTCCTGAATTGACAAATCAATTATAGTGCTCCAAAATCACCTTGAGTACCTCCCACGCTATCCTCCTTTCCTTCCTGTTTATGCCCAGATACACACAGGCAGCCAGACAGCATATCTTGAGAAGCCAGATAGGATATCAGCCAGCCATGGCTCTTCTAAGCTAAGCATTCCACAAGTGAAGGAGAGCACATCTATCTCATGAATACAGTAAGGGGCCTGCCAAGCAACTCTCCCATCTACCTTCTTCCCTGAAATTCGGAGTGATATTTCCTTTTTTTAGATTTTCTATAAAATTTGTTGCCCAGACCAATACTTCTCAATATTCCTAATGTCATGAAACACACAGTATATAAATGGCACAATGGGATAAATGGAGGGTCCCTGGCTGCCCAGACGGATGAGGGATCAGCATCTTACTTTTTGAAAAGCTCTGATTTGGGAAAATGATTGAGCAATATCTTGTATAAGTCTTGTTTCATTAATCTTGCCTTCAAAAAATATATATAATTTTAGAACATCCTCCATAGTTTTGTGGTTTCCTATATTCACCAACACAGTATGGATTCTGTAATTAAAAAGTGTGTGTGGGGGTGGGGTGGGGAATAATCAAATTCCTTAATTGGTTTTGCTTGAAGGATTAATTATAAAATTTCTTTGCTTCTCATGGTCAGCTCTTGGACTGTAACTTTCAGACACATAATTTTATATTAATGTTATCATAATTTGAAAATGTAATTATAATCTTCATTTTTGCCATTCATTGTTTAAGTTCATGATAATCACACTCTCAAAAGAGGACTGAGTGCATAGTCTATATCCAAAGTGACTGCAAGTCAATATTATAGCTGAGTGGAATGATTTCACCATAAATTTTTATGTTCTCCCATCTCTCTCCTTCTCTGAAAACAAGCTACAGTAATGCTTCTGATAAGTGTCTTCACTGAATGGTCATGAAATTTACACCTTTGATCCTTCTATCAAAATTGATTATATAGTATGTAATTTTCAGAACAATTTTACTCCAGTTAATACAATGACATTTATCAGAATAATGTTCCTTGGCACTTGAAACAAATTATGCTATCTGGATTCTGTTCCCTGGATCCTTTTTATTTTTTAAATAACCCCAAAGTATTTGCTGTCATAGTCAATTGTATACACTGTACATGTACTTTGATTAGTTTTGCAATTTATTTTTTTTTTTTGAGTTTGACAACTTTTTCCAGAAAGCTATGGTATAAGATTTCTTTAGAGTTGTTATTGAAACTGGCATTTCTCTGATAACCTCCTCAATTGCTAAGAATGTGCTCAGTTTGTTATATACATTAATTGTAAGGTGTCTATGAACTTATTCTGCCATTGGAAAACACAGATGAGATGAAACCAAATTCTCCCTCAGGGGCTATCAAGGAGAAATAACAAGAGCCATTCCAATAGTCCATACACTTTGACATGATTTTAGAGTTTGTTGCATTTTGGTTCTGCTGCTTTTTAAAACTGGCAATAAAGCTCTATTTAGTATTTTATTATAGCAGTGGACACAATATGGTGGAAGTTTGAACACTTTGTAAACAGATTTTTGACAATAACAGTTTCTCAAAGAGACTCTCAGCATTAAAAATATTTTCTAGCTGATATTAAACTGCTTAAACAAGTGAAAGACAATGGGATACAGGAGAAAGAAAATGATTTGAGTGCAGTGATTGTTAACAAAACTGTAGCAATTTCATCTGAAAGATGAGATTTGGTCACATAGTCTCTACATTCTTTAAAACTGTCAATCTAGGATTCCATTTCTCCATATTGATTACAAAACTGTGATCAAATAAATCAAAATTAATTATATACATATACTTGCTTTTTAAGAAGAAATGGAAAAGTTGCTATGCTGGGATGAATAAACATTTCATTCCATGGGGCTGGGAAGATAATTCGATTATGCAAATACTTGTTGATAATCTCCTATGTGCTTAGTGCAGTCAAAGGCATGATATTGGTCTAAGCTGCTATTCCAGGTGTTCTAGTTTGCTAATGCTGCCGGAATGCAAAACACCAGAAATGGATTGGCTTTTAAAAAGGGGGTTTATTTGGCTACACAGTTATAGTCTTAAGGCCATAAAGTGTCCAAGGTAACCTATCAGCAATCAGGTACCTTCACTGGAGGATGGCCAATGGCGTCTGGAAAACCTCTGTTAGCTGAGAAGGCACATGGTGATGTCTGCTCTGGAGTTCTGGTTTCAAGGTGGCTTTCTCCCAGGGCATTCATCCCTAGCCTTCAGCTCCTCAAAAATGTCACTCTTGGTTGCTCTTCGGGCATTTGTCCTGTCTTAGCTTCTCTGGAGCAAAAGTCTGCTTTCAAAGGCCGCTTTCAACATGTCTCTAAGCTGAAGCTCCTCTCTCAGCTCCTGTGTATTCTTCAGAGTGTCCCTCTTGGCTGTAGTAAGGTTGTTCCTTCTCTCTGAGATTATATAGTGCTCTGGGATAAGGACCCCAAAGCCACTGAACTGGGTCATAACAGTCTTTTCAACAAATGGGGCTGGGAGAGTTGGATATCCATATCCAAAAGAATGAATGAGGACCTCTACCTCACACCCCACACAAAAATTAACTCAAAGTGGATCAAAGACCTCAATATAAAAGACAGTACCATAAAACTCCTAGAAGATAATGTAGGAAGACATCTTCAAGACCTTGTATTAGGAAGTCACTTCCTAGACCTTACACCCAAAGCACAAGCAACAAAAGAAAAAATAGATAAATGGGAACTCCTCAAGCTCAGAAGTTTCTGTACCTCAAAGGAATTTGTCAAAAAGGTAAAGAGGCAGCCAACTCAATGGGAAAAAATTTTTGGAAACCATGTATCTGACAAAAGACTGATATCTTGCATATATAGAGAAATCCTACAACTCAATGAAAATAGTACAGACAGCCCAATTATAAAATGACCAAAAGATATGAAGAGACAGTTCCTTGAAGGGGAAATACAAATGGCCAAGAAACACATGAAGAAATGCTCAGCTTCACTAGCTGTTAGAGAGATGAAAATTAAGACTACAACGCGATACCATCTCACACCAATTAGAATGGCTGCCATTAAACAAACAGGAAACTACAAATGCTGGAGAGGATATGGAGAAATTGGAACTCTTATTCATTGTTGGTGGGACTGTATAATGGTTCAGCCACTCTGGAAGACAGTCTGGCAGTTCCTTAGAAAACTAGATATAGAGTTACCCTTCGATCCAGCAATTACACTTCTCGGTATATAACCAGAAGATCTGAAAGCAGGGACGTGAACAGATATCTGCATGCCAATGTTCATAGCAGCATTATTCACAATTGCCAAGAGATGGAAACAACTCAAATGTCCTTCAGCAGATGAGTGGATAAATAAAATGTGGTATATACACACAATGGAATACTATGCAGCAGTAAGAAGGAACGATCTCGTGAAACATATGACAACTTGGATGAACCTTGAAGACATAATGCTGAGCGAAATAAGCCAGGCAGATGCTACCACTACTGTGAACATTGCTGGGGGAGAATGCAGGGGTGTTGGGCTTCCCCACCTGAGCAGTTGTTGATGTGCTCAAAGACATTGGGGACTGGTGGTTTGATGGACTGAGCCCTCAATCACTGGACTTGCCCTTGGGAAGACTGTTACTGCAAAACAGATTCTAGGCCTGCTTATAATTGTGCCTAAGTGTCTCTTCCTGAATGCCTGTTTTTTGCTCAGATGTGGCCCTCTCTCTCTAGCTAAGCCAACTTGGCAGATGAAATCACTGCCCTCCCCGCTATGTGGGATCTGACAGCCAGGGGTGTAAATACCCCTGGCAATGTAGAATATGACTCCTGGGGAGGAATCTGAACCTGGCATTGTGGGGTGGAGAACATCTTGACCAAAAGGGGGATGTGAAAGGAAATAAAATAAGCTTCAGTGGCTGAGAGATTCCAAAAGGACCCGAGAGGTCACTCTGGTGGGCAGTCTTATGCACAATATAGATAACCCTTTTTTAGGTTCTAATGACTTGGAATAGCTAGCAGTAAATACCCGAAACTATCAAACTACAGCCCAGAACCCTTGAATCTTGAAGATGATTGTATAAAAATGTAGCTTATAAGGGGGGACAGTGTGATTGGGAAAGCCATATGGACCACACTCCCCTTTGTCCAGTGTATGGATGGATGACTAGCAAAATGGGAGCAAAAAAAAAAAAAAAAGCTTCCAGTGTTTTCTTCAATTGTTCTTTTTCACTTTAATTTTTATTCTTATTACTTTTGTGTGTGTGGTAATGAAAATGTTCAAAAATTTATTTTGGTGATGGATGCACAACTATATGGAGGTACTGTGAACAATTGAGCGTACGCTTTGTATGACTGCATGACATGTGAATATATCTCAATAACATTGAATTAAAAAAAAAAAAGTGTCCCTCTGGGCTGTAGCAAGCTCGCTCCTACTGTCTGAGCTTATATAGTGCTCTAGCAACTAATCAAGGCCCATGCTGAATGGGTGGGGCCACACCTCCATGGAAACTATCCAGAGTCATCACCCATAGTCGGGTGGGGCACATCTCCATGGAAACACTTAAAGAATTACAATCTAATCAACACTGATACCTGTGCCCACACAAGATTACATCAAAGATAATGGCCTTTGGTGGGGGGGCATAATACATTCAAACCAGCATACCAGTGCTCTGAGAAAATTCATGGTTCTACTGTAATTCCTTTGGATGATTTTAAATGAAAAGCAATTTATTTTTTCACTGATTTCACTCCTAAAGGATAACGAAACAATACCAGTTTCTAATTGCTCCACAGAAATAGTGAGAAAATTCAATACAATGGTATTGGAAATAAAATCTGAAATGCATACAGAAGCGATTTAAAATATTTTATGGTAAAGAAAACTAGAAACTAAAATAATATTGCTATCTAAAAAAATTTAAAAGTCTCATCATTGTTATTTTTCCCTAGCATAATAGAAATATCAGAAAATTTGGATTTTGAAGAACATGAATCAGGATTGAAGCTCTCCACTTATCAGCTATGTAATGTGTGGCAACCTATTTAATTTATCTGAGACTTATTTATCTTGAGAAGAAATGGTAAAACAGTACTCAACACATGGGTGGGCATAAAAATTAGGTATCATAAAGCTCTTTATACTTAGTAAATAGCTGGTAAAAGTTCTAACACCTTCTTCCTGGATTTAAGAAATATATAGGAGTGGGGAATGTTGGTTTAATTTGTCTCTATTTCAAAGAATTACTGGATAGGATATCCAACACCCATTATAAGTTTAAAGGCTTTCAGGGCAAGTTCACACTCACTCTTAATCACTTAGCCCAGTTTATTAAACCATATAAGAAAGCAGTGTTTTCTTATGTCTAGAATATATTGAACATGCTATAAATAGAACATAGTTTTGCCCTGTGTTGTCCTCAGCTTTCAGGTCCCACTGTATAATGACCAGTGTTTATTTGCCTAAGGATATATTCAAATGCATAATCTTTTTGGTGTATGGTTAGTTCTTGAGGTGACAGAAAGCAGTAATGAGATAATCCAAATATCATTTATATTTTATTTTGAATTCCATTTGTTTTTGCTTTTCTTCAGATTTATATTCTTAATTATGCTTTGCTCATGCTAATATTCAAATTAGGTTGCATTCCCTGAGCTTAATTATCAGATCTCGAAGAAGATGGCTTAGAAGAGTGCTGGCTGAGAGCAAAAATGCCCCTATCCACACTAATAATGCCAACATGGACTAAAATGTAATCACACATAATCTGCAGAATAGATCACCCACATGCAGTGATATCTTAATTGTGATAAAAGGTGAATAAGTCATCTATCGAGAGATTAATCAAATATATATTTCAGCATTTAATTATGGCTCAGTACTCAGAACTAATGTGATGCTGTATTCATTCCTCTGTAATAAAAATCCCACCTCCAGAGAAAAATCAGTAATCTGTGCCAACGGAAAGTGGTATTAGCCTAGGTATATGTGTTTTTCTTATCATTGTGGTTGTTTCATGCAGGATAAAATTATCATATAGCAGAAACCAGAATAAAACTCTAAACTCACAGGCTGGGAAACAACCTGTGCTTCAGTAAAATTTGTATTTGCAAGGTGACAAGAAAAGGACTAAAGTTCAGAGATTTGATGAGCAAAACAGAAGAGGGTAAATGGTTTAACTGCTTGAATGTTTTCAGCATGGGATAATTTTGGTCTGAGTACACAATCACTAAGGTTCACACTGCTGCCTACTAGCATATACCCTTCTCAGTTTATGATCTGGGCAATAGGGGCGGCATGGTACAGAAAAGAGCATTTTTAATTCTGGAGATCTAAGAGTCATCACACTTGGCTGAAATTCCTCTGACCAGAATACAAAATCTTTGTGCAGTTCCCCTGTAAATTTTCATTGTTTCTCACTGAATGACTCTGCTTTTATTTCAATGTCCTTGAAAGCTTATCCTTTGGCTTTTTGCTCGTATCTTAATTGCTCTCTACTGCATTACAATAAATAATCACATTGAGATAGAAGCAGCAAAGTTAGAAGTGATCTCACAGTGAAAGTTAAATTTGGTAGAACATCCCCGAGGCTACTTTGCTCTTTGGAAAGAGCTTCAGGCCTTGTTCTTTGTCTGCCTAAGGATAGGGTTGGAATTTTGTCCCTCTTTTGGCCACTTGCATTGACTGGATCACTGATGGTGAGGCAAGAGCATAGTTGGTGTTTCACAGTCAGTGAAGTTCAAAAAAATGCAAGTGGATAAATATACAATTTCATTTTTCCATAAGCTAGACTTAACCTAGCTCTCAAGCTTACATTCTGTCCAGCAGCACTCGATCTATTCACTTACAGATAAATGAATCCAGTGAGGCAAGACTCACTGATCTGAGTGTCCTGGGCTTTAGGTATACCAAAATATTGGTTCCTTCCAGTCCTGTGGCCCCTGCAGAAGGCCTGAGGAAATCAAGTTCTTGAGATACTTGTTGCAGTTACAAGCAGCCTTCTCCATTTACATCAGTACACTCTGCAAGTATTATCACTTTCAAGTGAACTTTGATGCAGAAATATTTTGCAAAGTGCTAAAGTAATGATTATGCTTGGTCTCTGTTGATAATCAAGTGACCATACAGGTGTGGGTTTATTTCTGGATTCAGTATTCTGTTCCACTCCCCTGTGTTACTACCTTACAGCATTATCACACTGTCTGGATTACCCAAGCTTTAGAGTAAGTCTTGAAATAAGGTAATATCAGTCTTCTGATTTTGTTCTTTTTCAATATTGTTCTGTCTATTCCATGTCCTTTGCCTTACCAAATAAATTTTAGAATTAACATATCAATGTCTTCAAAAAAGAAATGGTCTGCTGAGTTTTTGTACTCTAGATAAATTGGAGAGAACTGGCAATTTACTTTACAATTTTCTAAGCCATGAACATGGTGTATCCCTCAAATTATTTAGGTCTTTAATTTCCCTCAGTAATGTTTTTTTTTGTTTTCAGTGTATAGGTCTTGCACATTTCCCCATAAATATGAGTCTATAATTAGTCTAGATTTTAGTCCATAATATAATATAGGGATGAATATGGGAAAATAATATCTCTATAATATTCAGCCAGGACTGAGATGAGGAGAGAAAAAGATGGGGGCATTCTCTTTTGCAATATATTGGAAGGGATATAATTGTGAAAATGCTCTGCAGTTGGGAGAATGGAGACATTTCTTGCAGGAAGAATTGGGTAGGAGACTGGCTGAGGGACTTAACAAAGGTAACTTAGCATCTTCTTTTCTTTTTTACATTTTGCTTTCCTTCTCAGATCTACAGATCTACTTAATCTATTATTTAAAGATAATGTGGACCTCAAAGCAATCTGGTGTTTGAGATCTGGGGAGATTGACTAGTTGGGGAGAGAAAGCAATGGGACATTATTCAGCTTAAACATTTAGGGTGTGTAAGCGCAAGGCACAATGTGGATTCCCAAACAGATATCACAACCACTATTTGCTAATGGATGCTACACAACAAATCACCAACTTGTCCTGATGTAAGAAGAAATGAAAAGCTAATAATTTTCTCGTGTATGGTAGGAGCATATTTGAAGCAATGAAGTTATTTCAGGATACTTGTTTCTCTTATTCCTTTGCTATGTTTTATTTGGAATTTTTTTGATAAATAAAGTTAATACAAAAAAATGAAAAGGAAAACACTGAGACTGAATTTCCCATAGATTACCAAGAAACATCCTTTCAAAACTGAGAACAGACCCTTCCATATTTTTGTTCCTCTTGTTATTTATCTTCTTTAATCTTCCTAATAAGTATGTCAACTACAGATTTCCAACAATTTACAAAAAAGAAACCTGAGACTTGGGAAGGTTAAGCACAGTAAGTTCATTAATATCACATAGTTATTAAATAGCAACACCGCATTTTTTACTTAAGTACTGTCAAACTCCAATTTCTTTCTACTATACTGTACTACATGTCAAAAAATCTGAAAGTATGCACTGTAAAAGTGTGTATCAATATTGCTTTATTAATCGTAACAAATATGCATACGAATATAGATGTTAATAATAGGGGAAACTGGCTGTGGAGTATGTGGGAACTCTGTACTAGTTTATCAGTTTCTCTGTAAATCTAAAATTGTTCTAAAGAAGTTTATTTAAGAACAGAGAGAAAGGGAGAGAAAAAGAGAAGAAGGAAGGAAAGAGGGAGGGAGGGAGAAAGGAAGAAAAGAAGGTAAGTCAATTGGTCTGTTGGTCCAGGAAAACAAAGAGCCCCTTTGACATCAAGCCCCTTTCCAGCTTTCCTTTAGAGTTCAACTTTTGGAATAGTTGTCTAGAATCACTTGTCTACATTCTCATCTCCCATTTTCTCTGTTAGTCACTCTAGTTTGTATCACTCCTTCTAGAAAGTCTTGGCTTTTTGGTCCCTTATACTATTTTAGTTCTTACTCCTCTTTAGTTTTGTGGTAGTTTGGAACTGTTATGTATCCCAGAAAATCATTTTTTTATAAAAGCTAATCCATTCCTGTGGGTGCAAACTTATTGTAAGTAGAACCTTGTGATTAGGTTACTTCACTTAAGGCATGGCCCTGGGTGGGTCTAAATCCTCTTACTGAAGTCCTTTGTAAAAGGGATGAATGAATACAGAGAGAGAGAGAGAGAGAGAGAGAGCGCCAAGGATGCAAGAAGCTGAATTCAGCAGTGAAACCCAGAAGTGAAGGGAAAGACCAGCAGATGCTGCCCTGTGCCTTGTCATGTGGTAGAGGAGCCAAGGACCGCTGGCAGCTGATCTTCAGGAAGAAAGTAATATCTTGATGATATCTTGATTTGGACGTTTTCATGCCTTCAAGATTGTAAGCTTGTAAGCTGGTAAATTCCCATCATTAAAAGCCAACCCATTTTACGTTATCTGCTTTGAGCAGCTTAGCAGACTAAAACAAGTGTCCACTCCCTTTCTGCAAAATGTGCTTTTTCGGCTGGACCTGTATTTATTGGATTGCCCAAAGCTCAATCTTAGTTCTTTTATCCTTATGGGTATATATTTTTTCTAGGTGAGTATTTATAAATTATGTTTATCTCCTGCCCAGACCTCTCTCCTGCACTGCCTACTCATATAAATCTTGAACATGTAGCAGGAATGTCAATATTAAAGGGACCAAACAGAACTCTTGATTTCCCCTGACAAATATCTGCCCCTACCCTAGTCTTACTCAATTTAATAAATGATGCCATTATCAACCCAATTCTCAGACCCAAGTCAAGCATCATCCTTAATTTCTTGCTTGTATTCACACCCCACATCCAGTTCATAAATAAGTCCTATTAACTCTAACTCTAAAAAATGTCCATAATCAATCTACTTCTGTTCATCTCTGTTAATTCAATTTTAGTTCAGTAGCCATACCTAGACTATTTCAAAAATTCCTGCCCCCTTCTTAGGACAACAAATGTGACCATTAATAAGTTATATCAATTCATATTTCTCCCCTGCTTCAAAAACTTTCAGTGGCTTTCCATCACTTGATTATAGTCCACAAGGCCAGATAGTATCTGATTCTAACCTTATCTTGTACCGTCTTTCCTTTGCTCATGCTTTTTCAGGAGAGTAGACTTCTATTGCTGCTTGAATATGTCAAGACCTGTGAAACTTAGGGTCTTTGCTTTTAGGGTTAACTCTTTTGAAATGCTACGTCTCCATAGCTTTCCATTTTTGGCCTCTTTATGGTTCTGGTCTCAGTTAAATGCTGCTATTCACAGAGGCTTTCCCTGAACACCCAACCACCCAAATGGAATATTTTCCCTCGTCTTTCTACTTAATCATTCTATTTCTATTTTATTCTTTCCCACAACATTTACCATTATCTAAACTTGCCTTTTTATTTATTTATTTATTTTTTGCTTTTAAATGTCTGTCTCCCTCTTTATTGACTCCTCCACCTCCTGCCCCAACAAACAGAAGCTCCAGAACTGCTACAACTTAGGCTGTCTCCTTTCTGAATGAATCTTTAAGGCTAGCACAGTACCAAGAACATAGCAGGTACCCAACAACCTGGATATGCACAATCTCAGCCTGAAATGTTCTCCACCTTTAAGTGATTAAATACGACTCTCCATCTCCAGATCCACAAAGGCTATGTCTATATTAAAGTCCAGATATATTATAAAAGGTAGGGGAAACCAGTGAAACAGTCAAGTCAATGCTTATTATGATGTTCAAAATAATTTCATAATAAATGGAGGATTTTGATATGCAAATCAGTACAAAGAAACTGATGTCTTTTCCTCTCTCATCTCATTGCATTTCATATACCTGAATGTTCGTAACAAATAGATTGACTGTGGTGGTAAAGACTCATAAAGAACTCTTAAGTGGGAAATAATTCCTAAATAATTAAAGCATATAACATTAACCATCTGGAATACTCTCTTAGTCATCACAACTTGCTGTTAGTCATTTGGATTCAGGACCACTTATTTTGATGTTTTCAGCTGATGGAAGAAGTAACAGAGACAACTGACTGCCTTGCAATATCCATCAATTCATTATTTCTTTAATATTACAATGCTCAGATTTTTACTGAGCACAAATGTAGCTAATATACTACATTTCTCCAAAATTCTTGAGGATAGATGTGATCATAGGTCTCATTTCTAGTCAGTATAAGGTTTTCACGTAATAAAACATGCCCTTCTGGGTATGTTCTTAAATTTAATAGAAATGCCATCTATTTTTCCATTTTCTACTTCTGCAGGGTTTCATTGCAGATATGAGGGTGGAAGGTGAATCAGGAATCTTGTAATTTGAATGGAATCCATATACTTCCAGATGGGAGAGTAACAAGATAGAACTAGCCTGGATTCCTGGACCACTCTACAGAGCAGGACTTCCCTGCCAGCCCTGGACCAAATACCTGAGATAGTGACATAATAGAGAACTCAATTTCTATCTCATTTAAACCATTTGTTAAAGCAGCTCAGTCTGAATCATAACTCATACAGAGTCCAAAGAACATAACAAAGAAGCATACTATGAAAGTGGACATTTCTTGCTTCCCCAAAATTAACTGCCAAGGCACAAACATGTAGATGAGAAGATAATAAATACCTCCATATTTGGAAGAAAGCTACTAACAATTGGAATGAGGTATTTCCTCTAGACCTTACCAAGAGATAGCTAAACTGGCAATGCTAACACATGTACCACTGCTTCTACAAATGTTCTCAGAGTGTAAACAAAACTGAGGAATAGAGGGAGTCAAACTTTGCCAGTGTCATTTGTGGTAAGTCTTTTACCCTCCCTGTTTTGGTTTCCTAGGCTGCTTAAAGCAAATACCATGAAATTGTTCAGCTTAAGCAATGGGAGTTTATTACCTTACAGTTTTGAGACCGAAAAAATGTCCACATCAAGGCATCATCAAGACAGGGCTTTATTCCAGAAGACCAGCTGCCAGTGATCCTTGGCTCATGGCAAGGCACAAGGTGGCATTTCCTGGTTTCTCCCTCCTCTTTGGGTTTCCTTGCTCTCATCTTCTTGCTTCCATGACGCTTTCTCCCTCCCTCTCCCTCCTTCCAGTCTATTTATAAAGGACTCCAGTAATAGGATTAAGTCCCATCCAGAATGTCACACCTTAACTGAAGTTGTATCTTCAAAAGATCCTACTTACACTGGAATGGATTAGATTTAAGAGCATGTTTTTGTGGGGTGCATACAGCTTCAAACCACCACACTCTCTTTCGTATAGATTATCTTCCCTGAAGCCAAGAAAAGATTGAAGTTTCAATAAAATACTTTCTGGATTTCATGTGAGTCTCCAAAGAAAGAAAATTCTTATGTTTTTTGTCTGAGTCTCTGTAAACAGTAGATGTTTTTCTGCCTTTGATCTGTCTGAGACTGGGGAGATAGGACAAGGCAAAGGAAGGAGGCAGCCTATACTTTCACCGTTTTGCACAGCAAGACCGAATGTGTTCCCTGTGGGCTAAGAGGACACTGTGGAGGCAAAATTAAACTGACTTTGTAATTCAAATTTTAAGCTGGGGTTAACTGTTTGATAACTAGAAAAGTAACTCAATGATGATAGAAACTGCCCAGAATGTCATTAAAGAATCAGAAATGTATATTCAATGAAGCATGTAGAAGACAATATTTTGCATATATAACCATGTGATATAAGTTAATAAACAAGTTAGTCACATATCTTATTCGCATAAAATGGCATTTTACCCTAAAAGAATGTCTGTGATTCATTGTAGATAAACTTACTTATTTTGATACCCATCAAAATGGTAAAGTCATGAAGTAAATACAATGCAGACATTTTAAAAATTGCTTGTTTTAAGAAACTCTGATGTCATTGATCTTGTCACTTTGCTATATTTTGAAATAAACCACAAATTAAAGTAATAAGTGACTCAACATTATACAGATGAAGTACAAAGTTATATGCAATCTTTTGTTTGGTACCTTATATAGAAATGGAGACTAATTTATGTGAAGAAGCGTGGTCAGCAAGGTCATTTTGTTTTATTTAAATAAGACTAGTCATTGTAATTTTGTAATAAGTTGGCACATAGCATTTGTATTCTGGACAACTTGAATTCTCTTCATGACAAGGTATTTTCAAGTTGAGAGATAGACAAGGTGCTAAAAATTTTGCCCTTATCAAAATAAATTGCCTTGATTAATTTATTTGGTAATTTGTTGGTTATGCTATATTTATAACCATAACTTTATTATTTTTTCAAAATGTCATAAAACTTCCCTGTGATTATTAAATTGGTTTTGTAAGATGTGTTTATAATGAAGAGAAAACTTAGTATTATTTGGCTTATACCAAATATTAATTTTAAATATTCCAGAGACTGATGAATTTGAACAATTGAATGTTGCATGTTAAAATTATTTACTCATTCTTGTAACACTCATAACTATATTTTAATTTTTAGTATATTACTTAATTTATTACATTTGGGATATGTTTGAAGGATCATTTTGAGCAAAGAGAAAAAACCTAAAATTGTCTTGTCCTCAAACAATGTCATTGGATAAGTGAGCATTTCTTGAAACAACAAAAGTATAAATTATACATAATGATTGGCATACATGGTTACACTTCCAAAGCTGCCTAGTTCCAGGGTAATAGTACTTAGGGGATGATATGCTTGAAAAGAAAGCAGGAAGCTGCTGAAAAACTGAATAATAACCCCTTTCACACTGATCTGATATATTCTGAGATGTGTATACTCATTTGCTTATAAGGTCATAAGGTCATCAGAGTCTCTTGTTTACCAGAGTGTTGGTAATAGTATGCTTCAGTGAAAACAGTGGTGGTATATGAAGGTTGGCCTTAGAATCTGCCATGGATGACCTTGCCCCTAAAGTTGCAAATTGGAGTACTGAAGAAGTTAAGGTTTAAAGTCTTAACAAAATGCCTAATATATCCTTGGCTCTCAGTAAATGTTAATCATGAAAATAAAGAACATAAAAATAATGATCAGTTGCACAGATCCAAACAGATATTAGCTCTATCTAGAGCAAAACCATTTACCAGTATATTCTATCAGAGAAACTCTTATCTAATTTGAAAATATTTATAGATATTTCTCTTCTTTAGAAATTACATGATTTTAAGAATGACTTTTAAAAGATTCTCCCAGAATAATTCTTGACTAGAACCCAAGGGAAGAGTGAGAAGTTTGTTGTTGTTTCTTTTTAGTTCTCACTAGGGAATGCACTTATTTTCTATATCCCAAAAGAGGAAAAGCAAAATACCCTAAACCATGTGAATCTCACTTTGATAACTTAAAATCAGTTCCCATTTTATGATCTGTAACTTGTATTCCAGTTTTAGAATGAACACTGAAAATTAGTCAACAATATTTACTTGAAATGTTCAGTAGATAAAATAGGACGTTGGGGGATGAAAACAATGAAAATCATGAATATTTAAATAAATATTACAGTCATCTAATGCAATATGAATACTAATTAGTTAGAAATCACTACAGTATTCATTTATCTTTTTGCTCCTTTTACCACAGGCATAAGTTTGATGTTCCATAACTTGAAGAATTTATTTGCTTTAGTTCTCTATTGATGGCTGTGACTAGTTTCCATTCATCAGTTCCCATTTTCATTATGTTTGAATTCCAGATAAATTTGATTCAAGATTACTAGCCTATGGCAATTTCACTGCAATGAAGGAAGATGAAAATAGAAATGAAAAATTTAATTTATAATGTGTGGAAAGTTTGTGATGTACAATTATTAAATCCTCTATCCACAGAAGAGGTATAAAATAGCAGATAAGCAACATGATTTATTGGATGATTATTTAACATGCACTTCATAATGTAATATTTTTAAGTGACCGTATTAAATGACTTTACTTCAGAATATGTTTTTAAATATATGTAAGGCATATTTGTATTGAGGAAGACATTCAATACTAATGTGCACCATTTTCAAACTATTGTAAATCATAATCATTCTAGGGATAAATACAAAGTTACATATGGAAAGAATAATAACTAGAATTCATAGATTATCAGTACCAGGATAGCATACATTTAGTTAGAAAAGTAGCATGTGTTTGTGTTTGCGTAATAATTTTATGAAGTTTTGATAAAAGGTAATACTATGTCAATATCTCAGGAAACTTAAGTGAATGTAATTTGATCATTGGCATATTCATTCAGACAATGGATATTTAAGGAGGGCCTCAGACATGACAGTATGAGCAGATGCTTGGATTTAGTTGTGAACAAAACTGATACTGCCCTTGCCATATTGAGCTTGTGATCCAGTGAGGGCTATAGAAAATAAACTGGCAATTTCAGCCAATCAGAACAAGATTAAAGAGTGCTAGATAAGCATGGCTGGGTCGACTAAACCTAAATTGAGGGTGGATGGGAGAAGATCCTGGGCAGTCCCTGACGGAAGTGATTTCTAAACAGACTTGGATAGGAGAAGATCAGGTATTCCAGACAGACAGGAGAAATTGAAGAACCAAAAGCCCACAGTGAGTGAAAGCTTAGGAAAGTGGGAAAATATTTTAAACTGTGTCCTTTTTAGATGCTGAAGGGAGACAATGGGGAGAAAACAGTCTGGAGAATAATAATAGGCCAGATAACATGGGCCTTATAAACTACGCTAATATAAGTTTGTACTTTAACTTGAGGGCACATCCACTGAAGTGTTTAAAGCATAAGAGGGACAAGAGAATATTTTATTGAAATAGTTTTGGCTACAGTGTGGAAAAAGAAAGCAGTTGGTCTACCCTGATGGCAGGGAGATCAGTTGGGAAGCTGTGAAAGTGTTGAAAGATGAGGGTTGTCTGTTCAAGGAAAGAGAAAGGGATATGGAGGAAAGTGATCAAAATTAAATTATAAACACCCATTAGAATACCAGATATGTGTGGGATTAGGCGATTATAAAGGTGGGGGTAGAATGTGACCTAGGTTTCATGACTGAAGCTACCTTAGAGGTGGTCACACTGATTTAATAAATGCTGGAGAAAATGTGAATCAGCAGAAGGGAAGTTAAATTTGTTATTGTTTTTGTTTTTGTTTTTGTTTTTTTTTGTATATTTAAGAAGGACTGTTGCAATGGTGTTATTTCTGGGGACATATATCTGGGTTTATAAACATTACTGTCATTTACTAATGTGAACTTTAGGTGTGCTACTTAACCTGTCCCTCAATTCTTTTTTTTTTTTTTGCAAATAGGGGAATAGAAAGTAAAAAAATACTGGAATGACTGTGATAGTTAAAGAGATAATCCAGAAAGGCATTTAGATTACTGGCAGGTACATCATAAGCACTTAATGAATGCTAAATATTGTATCATTGTTGGGTATCTGTGGAATGTGCAAGAAGACATTCTCTGAAGGAGACTGGGTACATGGGTCTTAAGTGGACACTGTTTTGGCCTGGAGATATAACTTTAGAGATCATCAGAACATAATTGTCACTCGATATCATGGAAGAGCAGAGGAAGAATATATTAAAAAAAAAAAAAAAAAGAACATAAAAGAGTGCCTGGAACAGAACTTTGAAAAGTATGAGATTTTTAAAGGACAGAAGAGGAATGAAAATCTTCTGGAAAATTGAGAATGAGCAGTCAGAGATTTAGGAGAAAAAGGGAATAAGTCATACAAAGACCTAATGAAGAAATATGTCAAGAAGGCCAAAAATTAAAATATACATGTGCATATCTTGATAGATGACATAAAGTTGACAGAATTAAATAAGTTTTGAGTTGAAAAACTCATCAGAAAAATAGATAAATTATAATTTTATTAATGTTTTTTTTAGATTGCAAATAACACAAAATAAATTTACCTCAAGTAATGGGATAAAGGGAATATATCAGAATAATGCTGCTATGCATCAAAGAATTCAGTGAAGAATTAAACAAACCTCTTGGAGAGTAGAAAGAGATAGTTTTGGGGTCCTCCACTGTAGGAATTCATGGCTCTAAGTAGAACATTGCCATTAAATAAACGTTAAAAACCTCACTTCTATGGAGCCCGAATGTCTATCTTTCTCAGGTTTAAATTTCAAATTCCTATGAAATACATGACTTTCTGAAATATGTTAAGAGACTCACATAGCATAGACATTACCACTTTACATCAGAATCAGTTTATAGATATGAGAGATTTTTGTCAAGTAGAGACACATCTTAAGAATTTTCCAGTTAAGGAATTCACCCTGAATGTGATAAAAATAAAAATGTATCTCAGAACAAAAATCAGCCCCATGCTTTGTAGGGGAACACTAAAAAAAGCAGTGTCCCCCTAATACCAAAGCCGGATAAGGATACTACAAGAAAGAAGATTGAAAACCAATTTCTCTTATGAATATAGATGCAAAAATCCTCAACAAAATACTTGCAAATCAAATCCAACATCACATTAAAGGGCTTATACACCATGGTCAATTGGGACTTATCCTAGGTATGCAAGGGTGGTTCAACACAAGAAAACCAAGTAATGTACTGTAACACATTTTTAACAAATTGAAGGGAAAAAAACCACATGATTATCTCTATTGATGCAGAAAATGCATTTGAAAAAATCCAGCATCCTTTCTTGATAAAAGTACTTTAAAAAAAAAAATAGGAATAGGAGGAAACATCCTCAACATGATATAGGGCATATATGAAAAACCCACAGCTAACTTCCAGTTCAATAGTGAAAGAATGAAAGCTTTCCCTCTCAGATTTGGAACAAGACAAGGATATCCACTGATACCACTGTTATTCAATATTTTGCTAGAAGTTCTAGCCAGAGCAGTTAGGCAAGAAAAGGAGATAAAAGGCATCCAAATGGGAAAGGAAGAAATAAAACTGTCACTATATGCAGATGGCATGGTCCTAAATATAGAGAGTCCCAGGAAACGTACAGCAAAGATACTAGAGCTCATAAATGAGTTCAGCAAAATTGCATGATACAAGATCAACCTGTAAAAGTCAGTAGTGTTTCTGTACACTAGTAATGTGTAATCTGAGGAGTAAATGTTTTAAAAAGATGCCTTTTACAATAGCAACTAAAATAAGCTATTATCTAGGAATAAATTTAATGAAGAGTGTAAAGGACTTGTACACAGAAAACTACAAAACATTGCTAGAAGAAATCAAAGACCTAAATAAATGACAGGACATTCCGTGTTCATGGTTTGGAAGATTAAATATCATTAAGATGTCAATTCTACTCAAATTGATTTACAGATTCAACCCAACCCCAATCAAAAGTCCAGCAGCCTACTTTGAAGAAATGGAAAAGCCAATTGTCAAATTTATTTGGAAGGGTAAAAGGTCCCAAATAGTCAAAAACATCTTGAAACAAAGAAGAGTGAAGTTGGAGAACCAACACTCCTGACTTTACAGCATATTACAAAGTTATAGTTATATTTGCTAGTGTGTAGCTGCTTTTTAAAATCATTTTCATTTTGTTTCTATAATATTCAAAACTTAAATTCTTATTCACTTTTCTTTTAATGGTCATGATCTGACCTGGTATCATGGAAAAGTTTTCCCACCCAAGACCTATACATTTTAATTTTTTCAGGTGAAGTTTCTCCCTTTTCTAGGAAAGTTAATGATTCCCATGCTTGATTTTCATCTTATTAAGTCTATTGCTTCTGTTTTCATCATTTTTGAACTTTCCAGAAGTGATACAATATTCTGTCTTTCTATTCTGAGAAACACTACTGACTAAGATGTTAGCCTTATGGTATCTTTCCTTTTGAGTAGTCAGTCCTGGACCAATTTTCTGCTGAGTTAATTTCAGACTGTCTCTTGGCACAACCTACTATTGTTTATCATGCAGTTTTCTCAATTAAACCTGCTGTGTCTCTCTGTCCCACTGCTTTTCCTCTTACTTGTACACACTTAAGATTTTAGAGATAATTATTAATCAAAGCACAGTCCTTTTGCTTTCATAGCAAACAAAAAATGAGCCTAGGTGGCTGTTATTTCTCCTCAACCAGTGTATGAAAACGTGGACAGCCTGTACTCTACTAATTCTAAAGTGTGTACCATAAATGTAATATATTCTATCCTTTGTGACTACAACTGTTTCCCTTATGAAATATGCTACTTATTCAGATAACACAACTTCATTAAATGTTTCCTATATTTGTATGTTTATGATGAAATGCACTTATGATGTATGAGAGTAAACACATAAAATAGATTAAGAACATTATATTGCAAATACTGTTATTATAGTATGTTTCTATTCTATAAACAGAATCTAAGAGATTTAGAATGTTAAAGTCAAGATGATTATTTACATTTAATTTTTCTTTCAACTAAAAACAAAATTATTGTTCTTAAATATTTTGTAAAAATCTATTGTATATTTTCTTATCCATCCTTAATTCACTATCATTGATACACTAATTATACTAAAAAAGGGTAGTCCAATTCAAAATTTCAAAAAACATAATCTTTCCTCTTCCAATCTATTAGTCTCAAATTCAGTTTTAGTAAATGAGAGCAACATCCACCCTGTGACATAGCCAGTATCTCTTAGTTTCCCAGCCCTCTAATCAGATAGAGCTTCCCTTGAATGCCAGGAGTGAACAAAAACAAAAAAGAAGAGAAAGAAAACACCTTTCTTAGTCTTTACAGACTGAATTGTAGAAGTGCTCTCCTTCAGGAGACCCCAGACTCTTTTAAGACAGTTAAGTGGTAACCCAGAGTCATCCAGATTTGTACATTTCAAGTGTACACAAAAATAACTTAAAGAATAAATCATACTCATCAAAATATATGATGAACTTGTGAAATATTCTGAAATTTTGACCAAACTTTCTTAAAGTATTTCCGTAATTCTTCACAATATATTCCTTTAAAATGGCTCTCAGTGCATGTCCTTAAGAAATGAATTTAATTTCCATTTGCCACTTTATCGGTTTACAGAATACATTTTCTTCATTCTTTCAACACATTTACTGATTGACTGCCAGGCAGCTGGCAAACTATGCCAAGTTTTTAATGGTAATTAAGATAGGCAAGATTCAAATTGTAAAGAACTTATATTTTGGAATGTAAGTAAGAAGAGAATTGGGAAAAATCAGGAAATAAACAAGTAAAAAGTATTTTATAGAAAATTTCAAGTAAAGTGCTATGAAGGAAAGGAAGCAAGGTGGTGTGAAAGAGAAGAATGACTCTAAAGTAAGGCACTTTGGAAGGACAGAATTATATTTGAGGAGGTGACAGTTGAACTATGAAAATAAATGACAAGAAGGAGACTATAGTGGGAAAATCTGAGATAAGAGCACTCCACCAAGATACTAAGGAGTAGCAAGCACGGCATATTGGAGGACAAGGAAACTAGTATGGCTGGAGCATAATGAGAAAGGGAAGACGGGTGCTTGAATGAGCTTAGAGAAATAAGCTGGGCCCAGAATATGTAGGGATTTATAGGGCATGATAGATAATTTAAAATTTGTCTGTAAATAATAGGGAGACATTATTTTAAGCATGGAAGTGGCATCCTCCAATTAACATTAAAAATAGCCTCTCCTTGATGAATAGAAGGCAGGCAGACTAGTTAAAGACCACTCTAGTAGTCGTGGCAAGAAGCTTTCACTGGATTTTTTTCTTAGAGATGGAAAGAAGTGATTTTGGGATGTTTTGGAAGTAGAAAAAGCAGGACTTATTGGTGTATTGAATTTAGAGGTGTGTGACAGAAAAAGAAATCAAAATCCTCTGTTAGATTTTGATATTGAGTGACTGCATCAAATGTTTTGCCATTTGCTAAAATGGAAAGCCTGGATTAGGAGTAGTTTTGACAAGGTGTTAAAGGCGTGGGGAATCATGAGTTCTGCTTTGCAAACGTTAAATCTGAGATTACTGTCTAACATCCAAGTGGAGACATTAGTTTAAACAATGTGAAATTGACATTTTTGGTAAGCTAAAAACAGCAAAATATTAATTTCATATGATTGCACCAACTAGTAGTATGTATTTGTTTATGGATCTGGAGTTCAAAGAAAAGTTCAGAGTTAGAAAGTGATGTTTGAGTGGCATTGGCATATTGATATTTAAAGTCATGGAGCTGAATGAGATCATGTAGCGAAAAAGTGTAAAGAAAGAAATGAGCCCACAGCTGAGCTAGGGGCATAATATTTACAGATCAAGAATAGATGGGAAATCCAGCAAGGAGCTTCAGAAAGAGCAGCCAAGATGAATCAAATTATTTGTATTTCCTTAAACAAAATTTACAAAATAAATTTTTAGGGTTTGATATTTTGGCATTATTGTGTTGCAGTCATCTGTCATATTAGTAAGATAAATAGAATTTTCTGAGCTGCTGTGAGTCTTAAAAGTTGGCCCATTATCTAATAAAGACCTTTAGTAAGTCTTTTTGAATGCTTGCAATCTATGGCTTATATAACTCTATGTTAAAGCAATGTTTTATACTTGTTCTTTCTTCTACCAACTACCCCATAAAGCACTGACATTTAAGAAATCTGCAATCATAATATCTTCTTACATTATTTCATGCAATGAATTTGACATAGAGGTTCCCACCTCATATTTACTTGATAAAAGGTACAAAATAAACTGGGCCTTTCAGCTGTCTCTTTGCCTTCAATAGATATATTGATTTTTATTCTTTATATTCAGGAGACCCATCTGGAGCAAATGAATACTTGTTATCTATATTTAGATAGCCTTTCTCAACTTTCTTGTACATGGTTGCAAAAACAGAAATGCAACTTAAGAATGAAAATAATTTATTGGGACAATATGAAATTGCTTCTATAATAAACTTAAATAACCAGGCTGAAAAAAAATGAGTGAGAACAAGGGAAGCTAGCCAACAGACAATAGGCTACTGTAACAGATTGGCTAGATGTCATTCTGGGCTATACTAGCATTGGAAACACAACCCTACCACTAGTCATAAATGCCACTAGTGGATGCCTGACTCAGTCAACTTGAGTAAACACTAACTTTTTTGAATATTTGAGGTGCCACCTTAAGATTCAAAGTCTGAGGAAGAAAGAACTGATTCACCAACTCTAGGTCATTGTCTATAACCTGAGTGTGAATGTAGATGGGGCTCTGCCTCTGTAAGGAACCACAATCACTGGGGATTCCTTCAAAATTGAAGAGTTTTTAAAATGATGGGTAGTCACCAAGTGGTAAATATCTACTCTAGTCAATGTTTTTTGTTTGTTTGTTTGTTTCCCAACATCTCTATCCATTCTTCTAGTTATACTTGGGAAAGTAAATGTTTTCATGTGACTAATATACAACTAATCCTTGTACAACTAAAAACATACTCATTCCATTTCCAAAGGAAGACAATCTAAAATTTTATCGATTTTTGCATCCAATTCTATGCCCAGAGTCTCTAGGAAATCTGTATATGTTTTTACAGAAGGAAATTTGTTAAAATACAGAAAAAAATACAAAACAAGGAATAAAAAATGAATAAAGGCTCTAGTTTTTTGTGTTTAAAACTAGACAGGCAGCTATAGCACATATTTACAAATCACTGCCTCTACCACCTGCCTCAGGTGTTTTGGACTTGAGATAGCACCTCATTTTGTCAGGATTCTCTACCCAATGGTATGATCCAAACTTTTACTAATGAGGGATCTGAATCCTTGGTGGTTCTGCCCGTATAAAACCACAGTAACATTTATCATTTCATATAGTTGTACTAATGGGTGACTGTTATGGGTTGAATTGTATCCCCCAAAAAGACATGTTCCATTCCTAACCCATGGTCCCATAAATGTGACGTTATTTGGAAATAGGGACTTTGAAGGTGTGGTTAGTTAAGATGAGGCCAAACTGGATCAGGTAATGCCCTGATCCAATATGAATAGTTTCCTTATAAGAAGAGGAACTTTGTATGCAGATACAGGTGAATACCATGGAGAAGACCATGTGAAGATGGAGGAGGCAGAGATTGGAGTGATATATCTTCAAGCCATGGAAAGCCAGGGATTGCTGGTAAATACCAGAAGCTAGAAGAGGTGAGGAAGGATTTTCCCTTGCAGGTTTCAGATGGAACATGGCCCTCCTGATAGCTTGGTTTCAGACTTCTTACCTCCAGAATAGTAAGACAATGGATTTCTGTTGTTTTAAGCCATCCCATTTGAGATATTTTGTTATAGCAGCTCAAAAGGATCATCTAGGTTCCATCCATAGTATTCTTCCATTATGTAATACTTATTCCTTTGATCGTGAGGATCTCTCATCCCAAGCAATACAAATACACCTTTTTGCCTCTTGACCTAATTGTGTGACAAGCTTCAATTGGTCAAATGATTACCTCAGTCTCTAAATCACTCTAACTATTGTAGGGGTCAATTTTTAGAAGCATTCCTTGGAACCAAACTTGCAAATCAGTATCCAAAAATCATGGGGGATAATAATATTTTGTATTTCAAATAGTTATTTAGGTATAATTCTACTTCTACCCTTTGGATTTTTTTTACTGCATTCTTCTTACATGAGGAAAAATTCCATGTATTGTTTACAAGTTTAAAACATATTTTGTAGCCTGAAGGTCAGCATCAAAACTTTGTAAGGGGAGAGGATCTAAGATAGCAGCATAGAGAGGAGTGGAAGCTTGTTAGTCCCCCTGGAACAACTAAAAATCCAGGAACAATAGTAAATAATCTGGAATAACTACGGGGGGACAAACGTGACCATCCACTGATCATACACCAACCTGAATTGGGAAGAATGCCTGAGATCATGGCATAAAATCTGTAAGTAAAAACTGTAGATCCAAGCCAGGAGACCCCTTCCCCCACAGCCCGAGCTGCAAAGCCTTGTGGTGCCAGAGAGAAGCTCTCTCCCAGCAAACAAATATAGCTCAGCTGAACTCCAACTGGGGTTTTAATTAGTGAGTGTGAACTGCTCACTATGAGTTACAAATCCCCAACAAGCAGACAGAGGCTTTGGGTGATGACTGACCTTGGAAAGCTGGAGGGTCACCATGGACTAGCCCTGAAGGGAACTTTCTGTCCCTTTTTTGGCTCAGTGGAGAAAGCCTCAGCCATTTGCAGTTCCCAGTGCTGTGACCCAGACAAGGGTGGAGATAGCACAGGCAGAGAGAGACCATTGAAATTCTAATGACCTTTCCCTGGGGGGGGGTCTATCTTCTCTAAGAGAAAAGGGGTGGGGCCCAGCTCTACTACCTGCCTTCCATTCAGAACCAGACCCCAGAGCCTGGGGGAAAACAGCCAAGGGCTACACCTCCTTACACCAGCCTGGAGTTACAGGCTGACAGGTGCCACCTGCTGGGCAGAAAAGCACAGTGACCTGAGGCATCACAGGGTGTACCAATTTTCTAAGACACACCCTCAGGGAAACCGGTTACTGAATGTTTCTTCCTTCTGCTCTCAGAAAACCTGATTGGTGTAACCAAGGAAACCAGGCCTAGAAAATAGAAAACTACAACCTACACTAAGAAAAATGAAGTTATGGCCCAGTCAAAGAAGCAGACTTACACTTCAACGAGATACAGGAATTGAAACAACTAATAATAAGCCAATTCAAAAAGTTTAGGGAAGATATGGCAAAAGAGCTGAACCATATAATGAAAATACTGGGCATACAAAAGGTGGAAATTGAAAGTTCGAGAAACCAACTTGCAGAATCTATGGAAATGAAAGGCACAACCAAGAGATGAAAGACAGAATGGAAACATACAACAGCAGATCTTAAGAGGCTGAAGAAAACACTCAGGAACTGGAGAACAAGCCACCTGAAAGTCTACACACAAAAGAACAGATAGAGACAAGAAAGGAAAAATATGAGCAACGTCTCCAGGAACTTAAGGACAAAACAGAAATTAGGCATGTGTGCCAGTTTGAGTGTATTGTGTCCCCCAAATGCCATTATCTTTGTAGTTGTGTGGGGCAGAAGTTTTTGTGCTGGTTGGATGTGCTTGGAATGTGCCCCACTCAGCTGTGGGAGATGATTTTGATGAGATGTTCCCATGGAGGCGTGGCCCCACCCATTCAGGGTGGGCCTTGATCAGTGGAGCCATATAAATGAACTGACTGAGAGAGAGAAAACTCAGTGAGTGCAGCTGGGAGTGATGTTTTGAAGAGGAGCAAGCTTGCTAGAGAGGAATGTCCTGGGAGAAAGCCGTTTTGAGGCCGGAGCTTTGGAGCAGATGCCGGCTGCCTTCCTAGCTAGCAGAGGTTTTCCGGACACCATTGGCCATCCTCCAGTGAAGGTACCCGATTGCTGATGTGTTACCTTGAACGCTTTGTGGCCTTAAGACTGTAACTGTGTAGCAAAATAAACCCCCATTTTATAAAAGCCTATCCATCTCTGGTGTTTTGCATTCTGCAGCATTAGCAAACTGGAACAGATTTTGGTACCAGAAAGTGGGGTGCTTTTGCTGCTGAGTTTGCAAATACCAAACATGTTGGAACAGCTTTTTAAATAGATAATGGGGAGTTTCATGAAAAGTTGTGAGAAGCTTGATAGAAAAGGCCAAAACTGCTTTAAAGAGACTGTTTATGGAAATATGGACTCTAAAGATACTTCTGATGAGGACTTGAGCAGAAATGATGAATGTATTGTTGCAAACTGGAAGAAAGGCAATCCTTGTTTTAAAGTGGCAGAGAATTTGACAAAATTGAGTCCTGGTGTCAGATGGAAGGAAGAATTTAAAAGTGATAACCTGGAATACTTAGCTGAGGAGATCTCCAGACTACATGTGGAGGATATACCCTGGCTTCTCCTTGCAGCTTATGGTAAAATGCGACCAGAGAGAGATAAACTTAGAACTGAACTCTTGGGTTCAAAGAAACCAGAAGCTGATGGCTTGGAAAATAACGGGCTTCCAGTGGGTGGAATCCCAGAAGCTACAGCCCAATGTGAGGATGTAACCAAACGTGGAACCCAGCCGCCATTTCAGTACAAGCCAAGATTGGAAAAGGAGTTAAGCAGAAAGGATTTGTGGAAACTCCTATTGTCTGATGGCTTTGACCCCTGTGTGCTTCATGCAAAGCCAACAGAATATTTGCGAGAACTTTATAGACAGAGCCGCTGCCAGTCTGGACTGGAGGAGACAAACAAGGAACAAATTGCAGGAAAAATTTCTTCAAAGACAGAGCCATGGAGGTTGAGGTCTGGAGTCAAGAAGCCTTGGGCTGGGAGAGTGGAGCAGCCCACACGCATGGAAAGGGTGAGTTTGCCCTGGAGGTCGAGGGTGGGCATTCCACCTCGATGCTCTGGAAGAGTTTTGCCACCCGAGGTCCCAAAGAGGGTGGAGCACATTCCCAGGGAATTGGGGAGAGCCTGGCTGCCACCACACTGTTCTGAAGGGGTTGAGCGTGTGCCCCGGAGATGGAAGGGAATCCGGGAGCAGCCCCGATGTTTGAGGAGGGTGGGGCCGAGAAGGTGGTCTCCCCAATGTGTGGGTATGTTGGAGCACTCACCTAAGCGTTTGGAGAGGAAAGGGCTGCCGAAAAGGCCCTTAGGAAGGGTTAGGCTCCGGCTCTCTCAAGCCCCAAGGATGCAACATTGTTCTGTAAATGACTCTCAGACTTTGAAATCTAATGGAGTTTGTCCTGCAGGTTTTAGGAACTGTTTTGGTCCTGTGAACCCTGTTTTCCTTACTGTTTCTCCTTATGGCAATGGAAATGTTTATCCTATGAATGTCCCTCCTTTGTATATTGGAAGCATATAACTTGTTCTAGGTTCACAGATCCACAGCTAGAGGGGAAGTATGCCTTAGGACTGACCACGCCTATATTTGATTTTGATGGGATTTTGTACTTAACTTTTGTTACTGAAATGGTTTAAGTTTTTGTGATATTGTGATGAAATGAATGTATTTTGTATTTGGAAAGATAATGTCATTTTGGGGTCCAGGGGGTGGAATGTGCTGGTTTGAATGTATTGTGTCCCCCAAATGCCATTATCTTTGTGGTCTTGTGGGACAGACGTTTTGGTGCTGGTTAGATTTGCTTGGAATGTGCCCCACCCAGCTGTGGGTGGTGACTTTGGTGGGATACTCCCATGGAGGTGTGACCCCACCCATTCAGGGTGGGCCTTGATCAGTGGAGCCATATAAAACATGCTGACTCAAAGAGACTGAATGGAGTGCAGCTGTGAGTGACGTTTTGAAGAGGAGCAAGCTTGCTAGAGAGGAATGTCCTGGGAGAAAGCCATTTTGAAACCAGAACTTTGGAGCAGATGCCAGCCACGTGCCTTCCCAGCTAACAGAGGTTTTCCGGATGCCATCTGCCATCCTCCAGTGAAGGTACCTGATTACTGATGTGTTACCTTGGACACTTTATGGCCTTAAGACTGTAACTGTATAGCCAAATAAAGCCCCTTTTTATAAAAGCCAATCCATCTCTGGTGTTTTGCATTCTGCAGCATTAGCAAACTAGAACAGAATGTATGTGTCATTGGTGTCCCAGAAGGAGAAGAGAAGGGAAAAGGGGGCAGAAGCAATAATGGAGGAAATAATCAATGAAAATTTCCCATGTCTTATGAAAGACATAAAATTACGGATCTAAGAAGTGCATTGTACCCCAAGCAGACTAGATCCAGATAGGCCTACACCAAGACACTTAATAATCAGATTATCAAAGTCAAAGATAAAGAGAGAATCCTGAAAGCAGCAAGAGAAAAGCAATTCGTCACATACAAAGGATGCTTGATAAGACTATGTGTGGATTTTTCAATAGAAACCATGAAGGCAAGAAGAAAGTGGGGTGATATATTTAAGATACTGAAAGAGAAAAACCACCAACCAAGAATCCTATATCCAGCAAAACTGTCCTTCCAATATGAGGGAGAGCTTAAAATATTCTCTGACAAACAGACAATGACAGAGTTTGTGAACAAGAAACCTGCTCTACAGGAAACACTAAAGGAAGCACTGCAGACAGAAAGGAAAAGATAGGAGTGAGAGGTTTGGAAAATAATTTTGGGAGATAGTAGCACAGCAATGTAAGTACACTGAACAAAGATGACTGTGAATATGGTTGAAAGAGGAAGGCTGGGCCCATGTGGGACACCAGAACAAAAGACGAACGATAAAGACTGGTACTGTGTAACTCAGGGAAATCTAGGGTACTCAATATTTGTAACAAATATGTTTTTACATGAGGTAGAACAAATGAATGTCAGCATTACAAGATGTTCAAATTAGGGTGGGATTGGGGAGAAAATACAATCAATGCAAACTAGAGACTATAATTAGCAGAAACATTGTCTTTTGTTTCCTTTAATATAACAAAGGCAATATACCAAAGCTAAATGCATATGGGGGTATGTGGAATAGGGGAAGGGTATGGGACTCCTGGCATTGGTGATGTTTTCTGACTCTTTATTCTACTTTAGGTTAATGCTGTCTTTCCTTCTGTCACTTTCTAGCTATCAAGTTTTGTTTTGTTTTTTTGTTTGTTTTTTCTCTTTCTCTTTTCTTTTTCTTTTGCCTCTCTGCCTTCTTTGAGTCTTCCTCCTTCTTTGTGGAAGAAATGGAGATGTCCTTATGCAGAGAGTGGTGATGGTGCTGAATACATAAATACATGACTATACAGGGAACCAATGAATGTTTACTTAGGATGGAATGTATGGTATGTGAACAAAACCATCTTAAAAGAAATGGGTTGATGAAGAAACCTTGAGGGCACTATATTGAGTGAAATATGACAGACACATAAAGGCAAATATTGCAGGTTCTCACTGATGTGAACTAATTATAATATGTAAACTCATCAACATGAAATATAAGTTACCAGGATATAGAATGAGGCTAAAGAATGGGGAGTGGTTGCTTATTATGAGCAGAATGTTCAACTAGGTGAACTTAAATGTTTTGAAATGGACAGGGGTGATGGTAGCACGTTGTAAGAATAACTAACAGTGCTGAAAGTTGTGTGAATGTGGTGGAAAGGGTAAGCTCAGAGTCACGTGTGTCACCAGAAGGAAAGTTGGAGGTTAAAAGATGGGAATGTATAAAACAGTGAATCTTGTGGTGGACAATGTCCATGATTAACTATACAAATATTAGAATTCTCTCTCACGAACTAGAACAAATGTATGACACTATAACTATAAGTTAATAATAGAGAGGCATATAGGGAAAAAATATATACCTATTGCAAACTATATACTAGAGTGAGTAGTATTTTAACATTCTTTCATCAACAGTAACAAATGTACTATACCAAAATTATGAATCAATAATGGAGGGGGACGTGGTTAGGGGTATGGAAGGAGCTGAGTTTCCTTTTTTTTTTTTTTTTGGTCTTTATTTCTTCTCTGGAGTAATGAAAATGTTCTAAAAATTGAAAAAAATGAATTCTGTTGAATGCACAGCTGTATGATGGTTCCATGGGCAATTGATTGCACACTTTGGATCTTTGGATAGTTGTATGGTATGTGAACAATCTCAATTAAAAAAAAAATTTGTAAGGACTGTCTTTCATGTGCTCTATTACTGAATTCTCAGAAGACCATAGTTGTCTATAGTCCTTCACTTCTCTCGAATGGATGTTTGATAGAACTGAATGTCATAGACACCAGTTGATACTTATTTTGCTGTAAAGGTAATTACTTGGTAAAATATATGTTTGAGGTAACATGAAAAAAAATTAATGCATTCTTTTTTTTTTTGTTTTAATTTTTATTGGGATTGTTCAGATACCATACAATTATCCAAAGATCCAAAGTGTACAATCAGTTGGCCCTGGTACCGTCATACAGCTGTGCATCCATCACTGCACTTAATTTTTGTTCATTCTTAGAACCTTTTCATTACTTCAGACAGGAAATAAAGTGAAAGATGAAAAAAAAAAAAAAAAGAAAAGGAAACTTGAATCCTTCCATATCCCTAACCAACCCCCCTCAATTGTTGACTCATGGTGTTGGTATAGAACATTTGTTACTGTTTATGAAAAAATGTTGAAATACTACTAACTGTAGTATATAGTTTGCAATAGGTATACATTTCTTCCCTATATGCCCTTCTATTATTAACTTCTAGTTGTATTGTCATACATTTGTTCTGGTTCTTGGAAGAGTTTTCTAATATTTGTACAGTGAATCACGGACATTGCCCACCATAGGATTCAGTTTTATACATTCCCATCTTTTGACCTCCAACTTTCCTTCTGGTGAAATATATGACTCTGAGCTTCCCCTTTCCACCTCATTCACACACTATTCAGCACTGTTAGTTATTCTCACATCTTGCTACCGACATGTCTGTTCATTTCCAAACATTTAAGTTCATCCTAGTTGAACATTCTGCTCATACTAAGTAACCACTCCCCATTCTTAAGGCTTGTCCTATATTTTGGTACCTTATATTTCATGTCTGAGTTTACATATTATAATTAGTTCTTGTCAGTGAGACCCTGCAATATTTGTCCTTATATGTCTGGCTTATCTCACTCAGTATATTGCCTTGAGGTTTTGTCATCAACCCAATTTTTTTTTTTAATATGGTTTTGTTCACTCACCATACATTCCATCCTAAGTAAACAATCAATGGTTCTCTGTATGGTCACATATTTATGTGTTCACCATCTTCACCACTATCTATATAAGGGCATCTACATTTCTTCCACAAGGCAGGAAGGAGAGTCAAAGAAGGTAGAGAGGCAAAAGAAAGAGGAAAAAAACATGACAGCTAGGAAGTAGCAAAAGGAGAAGTAACCTTAAATCAAAGTAGAGTAAAGAGTCAGACAACACCACCAATGTCAAGTGTCTAACATGCCTCCCCTATCCCCCCTGTCTTATCTGCATTGACCTTGGTATATCGCCTTTGTTACATTAAAGGATGCATAATACAGTCATTCTGTTAGTTACAGTCTTTAGTTTACATTGATTGCATCCCTCTCCCAATGCCTCCCCATTTTTAACACCTTGCAAGGTTGACATTTGCTTGGTCTCCCTCGTAAAAGAACATATTTGTACATTTTATCAAATTGTTGAACACTCTAGATTTCACCAAGTTCCACAGTCCCAGTCTTTGTCTTTCCTCCTTTCTTCTGGTGTCTCACATGCTCCCCACCTTCCTCTCTCAACCGTATTCATAGTTATCTTTGTTCAGTGTACTTACATTCCTCTGCGATCATCTCCCAAAATTGTGTTCCAAACCATGCACTCCTGTCTTCTCCTATCACTCTGTAGTGCTCCCTTTAGTATTTCCTGTAGGGCAGGTGTCTTGTTCACAAAGTCTCTCATTGTCTGTTTGTCGGAAAATATTTTGAGCTCTCCCTCATATCTGAAGGACAGCTTTGCTGGATATAGGATTCTTGGTTGGTGGTTTTTCTCTTTCAGTATCTTAAATGTATCACATCACTTCCTTCTTGCCTCCATGGTTTCTGCTGAGAGATCCACACAGTCTTATTAAGCTTCCTTTGTATGTGATGGATTGCTTTTCTCTTGCTGCTTTCAGGATTCTCTCTTTGTCTTTGACATTTGATAATCTGATTATTAAGTGTCTTGGAATAGGCCTATTCAGATCTCTTCTGTTTGGAGTACGCTGAGCTTCTTGGATCTGTAATTTTATGTCTTTCATAAGAGATGGGAAATTTTCATTGATTATTTCCTCTATTATTGCCTCTGCCCCCTTTTTCCTTCTCTTCTCCTTCTGGGACACCAATGATATGTACATTCTTGTACTTTGTTTCATCCTTAAATTCCTGAAGACATTGCTCGTATTTTTTCATTCTTTTCTCCATCTGCTCCTTTGCATATAGGCTTTCAGATGTTTTGTTCTCCAGTTCTTGAGTGTTTTCTTCTGCCTCTTGAGATCTGCTGTTGTATGTTTTCATTGTGTCTTTCGTCTCTTGTGTTGTGCCTTTCATTTCCATAGATTCTACTAGTTGTTTTTTTTGAACTTCCAATTTCTGCCTTATGTATGCCCAGTGTTTTCTTTACAGCCTCTATCTCTTTTGTGAAACATTCTCTAAATTTTTTGAATTGATTTAGCATTAGTTGTTTAAATGCCTGTATCTCAGTTGAAGTGTACGTTTGTTCCTTTGACTGGGACATAGGTTCATTTTTCTTAGTGTAGGTTGTAGTTTTCTGTTGTCTAGGCATCTGACCTCCTAGGCCACCCCAGTCAGGTTTCCCCAGAGGAGAACAGGCTCAGGTCCCAGAAGAAGGAAATATTCAGTATCTGGTTTCCCTGATGGTTTTTCTTAGAGGATTGATAAACCTGTGCTTTTCTGCCTGGCAGGTGCACCTGTCAGCCTATCAATGGCTGGTGTAAGAGGGTGTGGCCTGTGGCTCTCCTCCCCCAGGCTTTGGGGTCTGGTTCCAGAAAGGTGAGCAGTAGAGCTGGGCCCATCCCTTTTCTCTTGGGAAGGTATGCCCTCTCCAGAGACGTCAACTGCATATCAATAAGTTCTTTGTTTCTCTGACTCTGCTGATCAAAGTGTTTTGATTTTAAAATGGCTGAGGCTGTCTTTACTGCAAAGCACTGTGGGCTGAAAATGGCTGAGGTTTTCTCCACAGAGATAGAAAGGGACAGAAAAGCTCCCAGGTTCACCCGTCAACCAGAGAAAGCACCCGATCCTCTGGGCTCCCCTTCCTGAGACAGATATGTCCCTCGACTCTCCCAAGGTCAGTTGTCACCAAAAGCCTCTGTCTGCTTGTTGAGAATTTGCTGTCTGTATTGAGCAGTTAACATTAAAACCCCCGTTGGAGCTTGGCTGAGAGAGTACTGCTCTCTGGCACCGTGAGGCTTCCGTGAGGGAGGGGCTCTCGGCTCTCAGCTTGGGTCCGCAGTTTTACTTACAGATTTTATGCTGCGATCTTGGGCATTTCTTCCAATTCAGGTTGATGGATGATGAGTGGACAGTCACGTTTGTCTCCCTGCAGTTATTCCAGGTTATTTACTAGTTTTTTGGTCATTTATGAATTGTTCTGGGGGGAACTAACAGTCTTCCACTCCTCTCTATGCTGCCATCTTAGCTCCTTCCATTAATGCATTCTAAAACACACATTTGGTAGTGCCATATGAAAGATAATCAGCAAAGAAAGCAAATATGATTTTCAATATTCAAAGCCTGGAATGGAAACACCTGATTGATTGAAGAGGTCTAAGTCTGTGGTCAGTTTCGTAACAGCAATGGAGATTGATAGAGGGGCTATTTATTTTTCCATGCCTCCCACTGTAATCCAGAAAATGATAAGCAGTTCAAAATAAGGAAGAATATATAGAGTGGCCAAAAAGAACAAAATTCTACTTTTCTTAAGTCATGGATATAGTCCCTACTACTCAGATGAGGTAGCTGAGTAAGTTTTCAAAAAATTTACCAATTACAGATTGGCTGAATGGTCACATCCTAAAGTGAGGTATTATATTTGTTCCACAAGTCAGAGATTGCATGATCCTGCACAGGGAAAATAGAGTATGGGGATATTTTTATTGGACTTGGCCTTTTTGTCTAAGGAAAGGGAGGTAGAGATGTTAAATCTCTCAAGGCAGTTATGGTTATGTGGTCCCCCTGTTCATTTTGGAAAACAGGTGGAACAGATGTTCTGGAAATAACAGAATAACAGAAGGGTGATCAAAGGAGGGCAGTTGAATAACAAATGCTGCACTTATTTTATGAAATGATTTTTGGCTTGTCTTTTAGCTCAAAGCTCTGGTGGGCTAATTGGAAGGCACTTTTAGGATTTTTTTTTTTTTTTAAGTTCTCAAATATCAAGTAATGAGTGCTTATCTGACAGTTGTGTGGCTGTCAGCCAATAGAATATGGCAGAATTGTTGGTATGTTACTTCTGAGATTCAGTTATAAAAGATACTGTGTCTTCCATCTTGGTCTGCTTTCTCTTTGGTTCCCTCTGGAAGAAGCCAGCTATCTTGTAGAACAGCCCTATGGTGAAACCCATGACTAGAACAGCTGAGGCTTCTTGCAATGACCAATGAGTTATTTTGGAAGCAGTTCCTCCACCCCTGTCAAACTTTCAAATGACTGCAGTCCTAGCTGACAGCTTGACAAAAATATTATAAGAAGCACTGAACCAGAATCACCTATCTAAGCCACTCTTGGATTCCCGAACCTCAAAAACTGTGAGATAATATGTGGTCATTGTTTTAAGCTGTCAAATTTGGGGGCAATTGTATGTAGTAACAGAAAATTAATTACATCTGTTTGAAAGGTTGTTTTGATTATTTACTGGAGCTGTTATCAAACCATACTGGGGACCCATAGTCCTGCTTATGATTTTTGACTGTTGCCTTAGAGTCACTGAAATGTCAGAATTAGCATAAAGACATCATTATAATATCATTTAATGAAGATAATTATATTATTAGGGCACTAAACAAAGGAAGTGGGATAAATCTTTTAACAGACGTTTTATTATGTCACAGCAAGAAAAAAAGCATAATTAATTTCTGTTAGCTGTAAATAGAGATTTTAGAAAACATGCAGTGAAATCAGTTGTTTGATATAGAGATAATTGGTTAAAAATCGAGCTTTTAGTAAACTGGTTCTCACCATGATTAGCGTAGGTACTTGCTGAGGCCTTCATGCCTGCATGCCTGTACCTAAGCAATGAATTAAACCCAAGATGATGGTTTAACCCATGGATTACTAAGTGACTTAATTTTTCTGTGATTTGAATTTTCTTTCAAAGTGAACTTTAACATTTGCTATCAGTGCAATGTACAGAAATATGGCTTTCTGTGACTTCTTTTTTCTTTTCCATAATGAGCACACAAATGGTTACCTGTATTTTTGATATATAAACTTCTTCTAAGTAGGGTAGTGTTCATCTGTGGGATTTACCATCTGATGAAGCTTCACAGATTATACCAAATTAGCTTGCTGCTTTGCTTTAATTAGGCCTGCTGTAAATATTTTTTTGAATGGAATTTAATTGTATCGCTTACCTCAATTGACATGGGATTACTGTTATTTTAACAGTTGTCATCATTCCCTTAAATCACTTTGAGAGAAATATGTTTTCTATAGACTGTGTGAAAAGAAAAGCACCTGAAATGTAGAACGAATCTTGTAATGCCAACTACCACAGTTTGTATTTTAAAGGGATCTTAATAGTTATAAGATCAAAATAGCCCTAAAAATACCTAAAGACCCCTTCAGTTGAATTATGACAGGTGGCTAAACCATTTACAGATGTGTGTGTGTGTGTGTGTGTGTGTGTGTGTGTGTGTGTGTGTGTGAATGGTATAAAAGCTGAAACAATGGAAAATTCTTTTGGGGGGGTAGTTTTTTCTTGCACATTTTCATTTGTGTTTTAAAAATCAAGCAATGGATTTTAAAAAGCATCTGTAAGCAGCAGAAAGCCTCAGAATCCTTGAGAACTTGAAAATAAGTAGTGAGAAAAATGTATCAAGTTCATGGGTACCATGTCATTGATTGAGAGATCATGAAGTAAGTGGTTTAGACACTTTGGAATAATGGAGGCAAATATAATGTCCTGGATAATTTATAATAAAAAAACAATAGAAGAAAGCATACTAGAATCAAGGTGTTCTTCTCCAACATAGCCTTTGGCTAGATTCAGAGATTTGACAGTGGTTGGATGATTAGGCTAGGATATATTCCTAGAAATGAGAGAAATGCTGATAAAACAGGTACCTATTGTACTGTTATAATTCTATTTTCTATGAAAGATAATACAGGAAAAACTTACAGACAAAATGGTTATGAAAACAATATAACATAGCAGTGACTACCACCTGGAATTCAGAAGCAATAGCTTCATGCATCTACTCATTTACAAAACCAATTTTGCTTTGTCGTTAATGGAAATCTATAGCTTGAGAGAAAATACTAGACATTGTAATTAGTATTCTATAATGCAAATGCACATGATCATTTCAGTTTCTATTTACTCATCTTTCAGGTTTTACAGGATTTACTCTTATTTTTTTTTAACTGTAAAACCTGAATCTAGATCCTTTCACTATGCTGATTATGCCAAATATGCTTTTACTTTTCAGATTTCTGTACATTTACTCAAATATGTGTTGTATGTTAAATAGCAACAGGGACAGGTATCCCATATTAAGCTTAAAACAAAATGCTGACATGTCTTTTTGCATTTTAAAAACGTAACAAATAGTATGCTTCAAGGCAATTAAATCTGGATATCTATTTTTAAGTGTTCCTCTTCTCTTCTTTGCTTTCTGCTCTGTTGGAAAACCTCCCATTGCCATCATCAGCATTGCCTGTTGAAGGTCCAGAAATAAGAATGTTTTCTATCTAAGAAGTCTAATTTTTTTAATCTTAAGAAGTAGTTGTGGCTTGAGTTTGCATAAATCCTGTTTGAATGACTGATTGGTGGTTAAAATGTTGAGAAATTTAATGTTTTAACAACTCACGTTTAAATTCCTTCTTGTGTTTCTTTTTTATTTTATATAGCTTTTTTATTTTATATGTCTGTTCCTTTGAATAACTTTTAATTTTGAAACAATTTCAACCTTACAGTTACAAAAATAATACAAACCCAATACAGAGTATCTCAACATACCCACACACCCACCCCCAGTAACCAAATCTACCAATGTTAACATTTTGCCACATTTGCCATATCATTCTATCCCTCTTATCTATCTGTCTGTCTATTCTCTGAAATTTGATAGCTGGTTCCACACATCATAATCCTTGAACACATAGTACTTGCATGTACATTTCCTATGAACAAAGATTTTTTTTTTTTTTTTTTTTTGGCCAGTTGATAAAACTTTTAATGAAGACACAATGGTGTGGGATATAAAAACACAAGAACCACATAAATATTGAGGGAGTCATAGACCATTTTTTGTGTGTAAACCGTTTTGCTTAGAACCAAGCCCTAACTGGATTCCAGTATGAAACTTTTGGGTGGATGACTTATGGGTTCAGCCAGGCTCTGTAGTGACAGGTCAAGTGGATGCCAGTTTCAGTCCCCATGTTGACAAGCATACAACCTGAAAACTGCACAACAAGCAACACAGAGAGAGCGGACAAGCTTACAAGACTTTAAGGAGACCTCACAGCCTTCATTACCAAGTATGCACAGACAGGTACACCCCTCCCTCCTTCCCACGGACTTCCTCTTACACGTGGGAAACTTTCTCTGACTCTGTAGCTTGTTTGATGCTGTACAACCACTTGATGATTAGAGCATTTCTTTTGGTAGCAGAAATGCCATATGGGGCCCGTTTTTTGGCACTGTTATCATTCCTACTACCATACTGCTTTCCACAGTGGCTGGCCCATTTTCCATTACCAACAATGTAAAACAGTGGGATTGTACAACAATGAACAAGTGACCCAATTTCACAAAAGTACACAAGAGTTCCAATTTCGCAACCTCCTCTCCAACACTTACTTTCTATTTTGTTATTAATAGCCATCATAGTGGATGTGAAGTAATATCACATTGTGGCATTGATTTATAGTACCCCAATGGCTAATGATGTTGAGCATCATTTTATCTGCTTATTGGACATTTGTGTATCTTCTTTGGAAAAATGTCTTCTAAAATTCTTTTCCCATATTTTAATTGTGTTGTTTGTCTTGTCATTATTGAGCTATAAGAGTTCTTTATATATTCTGAATATTAAGCCATTATCAGGTATGTGATTTGCAACTATTTTCTCCTATTGTAGGTTGTCTTTTCACTTTATTGATAATGTCCTTTGATACCCAAAGGTTTTTAATTTTGATGAGGTCAAATGTATCTATTGTTTCTTTTGATGCTCCTGCTTTTGGGTGTCATATCTATGAATCAATTGGTGAACACAAAATCATGAATCTTTGTCCCTGTGTTATCCTTTAAGAGTTTTATGGGTTTAGCTCTTTTATTTAGTCCTTGATCCATTTTGAATTAATTTTTGTATTTGGCATGAGGTTGGAATCCAATTTCATTCTTCTGAATGTGTATATCATGTTTTCCAACACCGTTTGCCAAATAGAGTATTCTCTTCCCATTGCATGTACTTGGCTCCCTTGTCAAAAATCAGTTAGCCATAGATGTGAGGGTCTACTTCCAGGCTTTCAATTCTATTCCATCAGTCTTTATGTCTATCTTTATGCCAGTACCACATTCTTTTGATAACTGTAAATTTTTAGTACGTTTTGAAATCAGACAGTGTGACTCTTCCAACTTTGTTCTTCTTCATCAAGACTGTTTTAGCTATTCAGGGCCTATTGCAATTCCATATGATTAAGGGCTCAGCTCTTCCATTTCTGCAAAAAGCCTGCTGGAATCTTGATAGAATTGCGCTGAATCTGTACACCACTTCGGGAAATATTGCCGTCTTAACTATATTAAGTCTTCCAATCCATGAACAGGGGACGTCTTATCATTTATTTAAGTCTTCTTAAATTTCTTTCAGCAGTGTTTTGTGGTTTTCAGTGTACAATTTAATCCTTGGTTAAAGTTATTCCCATAAATTTTATTTTTTAAATTGCTAATGTAAATGGAATTGTTAAGTTATTCTTCAAATTGCTCATTCCTAGTAAATAGAAACACAATTTATTTTAATGTATTGACCTTGTATCCTACAACTTTGCTGAATTTGTTTATTAACTCTGTTAGCTTTCTTGTAGAGTTCTTTGGATTTTCTATATACAGGATCATGTAGATAAGATAGAGGTAGTTTTACTTTTTCTTTCCAACTCAGATGCATTTTACTTATTTTTCATTTCTAATTGCTCTGGCTAGAACTTCTGGTAGAACATTGACTGGCAGTGGTGAAAGAACACATACTTGTCTTAGGGGGAAAGTTTTCAGTCTTTCACCTTTGAGTCCTATTTCTAAG